>NC_056069.1:58019709-63019709 GCF_016772045.2 Ovis aries | reverse complement strand
GAGATCCCACATGCCCTGTGGCCAAAGAAAAAAAGAAAATCAGTCACCGATAGTCCGCCTCCTAGAGCGAATCATGATTTATAATATCTGCAGCTCAGCAGTCAACTGAGGACCAGAACTGTGAGAAGTCATCTGTAAAAGCTAAGTGTCATAGAGCTAATGCTGGTATCTCGCATTCTACCCACTAAGAGGGACTTGATGCTTACCTAGTGCCCAAATCTGGTGGTTCCGAATACTGTGCTCCATTAAAAAGAATCAGAACTCCATAGCAAAATGGCTGGTTTCAAGGTTCAGGCAGAAAAGATAGAAGACGTGCCCCCCAAGTATTGTTCCTCCAGACAGTGAGGAAGTACCAAAGAATCTGAGGAACATATTAGAAGGACAAAAGCTTGGACAGCTCCCATTGGAAAATCTGAGATAATGATATTATTAAATTATAACTATTCTTCCTTGATTCTATTATAAGCATAACCCAAAGTAAGAATCCATATGTCCATATGGATATGATTATGTAAATTAAAAAAATAAATACATAGGGAGAAGGGAAAGTGCTTCCTTATGGTAGAATGTTGACTAATGAAGGGATAATCGGATTAGACAATACTATTTGGAGCTACCATAGTAACAGTCCTGTCAGGAAGAATCATTTAGGTATGTTACAGCGGGAGGTGAAAATTTAATGAGAAACAGGATTTGTAGATGGTCTCAAGTTCTTTCCCCAAAAGATACTACAAAAGGGAAAACTATAACTTCACGGTGGAGAAACCTGGCCACCATCTTAACCGAATGATCAAAGTTAATGTGACCAGTGATGAGACAGACTGACAACAGGCGGCTCTGATACGATTGCAACGCAAGGACACAGCACGTCCAAAACACATAACCTGAGTTTCATTGTGAGGAAACACCAAACAATTCAAAGTGAGAGATGCTTTACAAAGCAACTGGCCTGTACCCTCCAAAAGTATCTAAAAGTATGGCAATTGTTCCTTATTCAAGGGGACTAAAGAGGCATGACAGCTGAATGCAAGATGAATTCTGGATTGAATCCTGGACCAAGAAAAAACATTTTTTCCTCCTTTCTTTATAAAGGACATTAGTCATGCCACAGCCTGGATGAACCTGGAGGACATTATGCTTAATGAAATAATCCAGCCAAAAAACGACAAATATTGTGCAATTCCACTTTTATGAAGTATTTGCTTAGAAGAGTCAGATTCATAGAAGCGGCATAGACAGTGGTTACCAGGGGTGGCGGGAGGGTGTGTGTGGCGGGGGGCAGGGATGGGGAGTCATGGTTCAGTCAGTACAGTTTCAGTTTAGGACGACGAGCAAGTACTAGAAATGGATTGGTGGTGTTCTTTCATGTCTGATTCTTTGCAACCCCATGGGCTGCAGCACGCCAGACCTCCCTGTCCATCACCGACTCCCAAAGTTTGCTCAGATTCACATCCATTGAGTCGGTGATGCCATCCAACCATCTCATCCTCTGTCATCCCCTTCTCCTCCTGCCTTCAATCTTTCCCAACATCAGAGTCTTTTCCAATGAGTCAGCTCTTCAGATCAGGTGGTCAAAGTATTGGACACCTGAAAAGTATCTAATATTACAGTGTCTCACTGTCGGGCACAGTGAGAAGATAGCAGTCTGTGAAACAGAGAGTAGGTTCACCAGCTCCTTGGTTAGCGACTTGCAGCTTCTAGATCTGTGAGAAGTAGATTTCTGTTTCTAGCCACCCAGCCGGCCTGTGGTATTTTTATTTTCATTGTAGCATTCCACATGGACTAAGACAGTGGTGATGGTTGCATAACATAAGAAATGTACTTAATGCCACAAATTGTACACTTAAAAATGGCTAAAATGGTAAAATGTAATGTATTTTACCATAATAAAAATAATTTTTTTAAATGGCAACTTAGTAAAAGGATATTCTGAATGGCAAAATGTGTATAAGGTCTGTAGGTTTTACAACAATGGTGTACCAATGTTAATTTTTTCTTTTTGATAAGTGTTCTACAGTTATATAGAAAGTGTCCTTTAAAAAAAAAAGGGAAACATATAGTGAAGTATTTAGGGGTAAAGAGGCAACATGTCTACAATCTACTTTCAAATGGTTTATATTATACATATTTTAAAAGTATACATTTAATGCATACACTTATATACAAATTATCCATGTCTGGATAGAGAGACTGGCAAAGCCAGCATTAACATTTGGGGAACGTGGGTGTAATGTATATGAGAATTTGTACAATTACCCAGACTTTTCCGTAATGTCTAAAATTATTTCAAAATTAGTTGTTTTTTTAAATTAGAAGAGGGACATAATTGGAAAGAAATGAAACACCATCTGGGGGAAACACTTCTAATGCCTGCAGTCAAGATGCAGTGAGCTGTCTGGGCCCCCCTGGCCCTGAGATGCCCTAACTCTCAGGCTCAGAAGTGACTGGTGGGGAAAAAATAAGGCAGATGGAGAAAGACAAATACTCATATGTGGAATCTTAAAAACAAACAAACAAGCAAAATAAAAACCAGTTCACAGATTACAGAAATCAGATTAGCAGTAACCAGAGGGGAAGTGGGCTGGGAGTGAGCGAAACGGGTAAAATGGGGTCAACTGTACAGTGACTGATGGTAACTAGTATAATGGTGATCACCTTGTAGTGTATGGGGCTTCCCTTGCGGCTCAGCTGGTAAAGAATCTGCCTGCAGTGCAGAAGACCTGGGTTCCATCCCTGGGTTGGAAAGATCCCCTGGAGAAGGGAAAGGCAATCCACTCCAGCGTTCTGACCTGGAGAATTCCATGGACTGTATAGCGCATGGGGACGCAGAGTTGGAATCGACTGAGCGATTTTCACTTCACTGTAGAGTATAAAAATTATAGAACGTCGAATTGCAATGCTGTACACCTGAAATATATAGCAATAATAATAGGCAGAACAAATGGATGGTGATGGAAATCCCACCCATGTGCGGGGCAGTGGGCATTGACTGGGAAGGCAGGAGTGAATTCTGAGCGGTCCTGGAAATGTTCCTTGTCTTGATCTGGGTGCCCAAGTTACAAGTTTCCAAGACGCTGCACTTAAGCTCTGCTTACTTTTTACCCTGTTGCGTGTATGCTCCATTTGAATAGGTTTAGACCGCCCCCATCCCCACCTCGACCATGCGCGCTGAGATTGAGTCCACGTAAACAAGACTTTCGCTCAGACTCGATAGAGATTCGATTTACGTTGTTTGTTTTTTCGTTGCTAAGCAACACAGTCTAAACGGCCCAACCAAGCGACGCCTACCTTTGATAGCCAACCTAGGGGATGTTGCTAAGCCAAGGATCCTAGAGTGCTCCGCACGAACAATCCCCACCCCTAGCCCCTTTGTGCTCTGTGGTAGGGGGCGGGGAGGAGGTGAGGACCGGGTGGACCAGCTCGGTCGCCCCGGCGGAAGTGGGCTGGTTGGAGCTAGCCGCCATCCCGCCTGCCTACTTCATCTATCGCTATGGCAACTGTTCGCTGGGTTCTGGGGCTAAAATGAGGCTCCGTGGGTGTCAGTCCGTGATTGGTGGTCTCACCTGCCTGCGGAATCGTGGGGCCTGAGGAGGGAATTGATGAGTCACTGCAGGAAAATTGATGAGACGCTTCTTAGACTGGGTCACTCGTGCAGAAACGGGACAGGTTTGAGACTGGGGGGACCCAGGCCTCAGAGTGGAGAAGGTTATCTGAAGGGCAGGGGCCGTCAGGGCATCAACAGGAGGTGAGGGCCAGCTAAAACCAAAAAGAGGTGGACATAAGCAAAGATCACCCAGAGGAGAAAAACAAAGGCTGCTTATTCAGAGCTTGCTGATGGAGCAGTCAGCCACCCTCTAGTGTTTGGCAGAGGCTCAAAGACACGGGGAGGAGTGGCCAAGCGCTAAAAAAGAAAATGGGAAGCCTGCAGGTGCGCCCTGATCCGAGGCTGTTGTCATGGGGAAACTGGAGGCTGCCTAAGGGGATGGGGGTGGGGGGTGTCATCCTGTATGATTGGCTAGGATTGCTTATTTGGCGTTCTCTGATTGGTCCTGCACTGGAAACGGGGCCAAAAATCAGGGATGCTGACCGTCTGGGTTGCTTGCTGCAGTGGTTGTGGTTTGGCTTCCCCCGGTTGTTTGCAGCAGGTTGTGGTCAGAGTTCTATTGTCATATACTGCCTGGCTTTTGTCAGTTTGTATATTCAGGGTCTCAGTGAATACCTAGACGGGAGATAGTCAGGAGAGGAGTACTTGCGGTCCTGTTAAGGAGGGAGTGAGGTACTGTGCAGTGTAGGGGGGCACCTCTGAGGACCACCCCAGGAGAAGTGGGTCTGAAGCATCACAGGTTAAACACCCATCTGAACTCAGAGATGCAGGGTGTAGGGCACCTCTGATGGGGACTCACAGAGTCTCTTGTGAGTCGGGAACTCACAGCTTGTTACTGACACAGGTTCTAAACGCCATGTGAGGCCACTTCACTGAGTAACTCATTGGACCTGAGTGTTCCCTTCAGACTGTGGAGAATTGAATGAGTTAATGTGGGTCAAGTTCACTGGACTGTGCCTGGCACTCGGCAAGTGATTGGTCAATGTTAAATTTTTTTAAATATTATTTTAGAGTTTCTGAATAATTGGTGAAAAAATGAAATTAAGTGTACCATTAAGATCCATGTCAGTAGAAGTGTCTGACATCTAGCCTCAGACTAGGGTGAAGAAGGGTGGTGATGAGTGGATTGAAGGGGTCAGCAATGGAAACACGTCATTCGTGGGCACGAGGAGGGTATATGTTTGGTTCAGCCTAGACTGCATGCCTTCCCCAGGGGCAGAGGAGAAAATGGGGCATAGGCCAGTGGGGAGCCTGGCAGGTCCCCTAAAACTCTGAGTTTAGAGTGAAGAAGGAGCCATTCTCTGAAAGAGAGGCAGATCTTGTTGCTAGGAGAAGGGGGGATGAAGAGCTTTACACACACAGATAACATGTCTGTGTGATCATATGCTTAAAGTCTGTGCAAAAAGAAGACTTCAACCTAAGAAATCCAGAAATTTAGAACCTAAGAAGTCTAGAAATTCTAGTTAGACCCCAGAGTTACATTTAAGCAGTCAGAATGTTAATCATGGCATGGGTTTCCAGAGTGAGGCTGTGAAAAGTTTTTTTTCCTAGTAATGTGTGAGTGTGTTTGTGCACGCATGCTAAGTTGCTCAGTTGTGTCCTACTCTTTGCAGTCCCGCAGACTGTAGCCCACCAGGCTTCTCTGTCCACGGAATTTTCCAGGCAAGAGTCCTGGAGTGGGTTGCCATTCCCTTCTCCAGGGCATCTTCCCGATTAAGGGATTGAACACTGCTCACCTGCTTTGTAGGCAGATTCTTTACTGTCTGAGCCACCAGGGATGCCCTTAAAACTAGATAGTCGTCCTGCTGCTGCTGCTAAGTCGCTTCAGTCGTGTCTGACTCTATGCGACCCCATAGATGGCAGCCCACCAGGCTCCCCCGTCCCTGAGATTCTCTAGGCAAGAATACTGGAGTGGGTTGCCATTTCCTTCTCCAATGCATGAAAGTGAAAAGTCAAAGTGAAGTCGCTCAGTTATGTCCGACTCTTAGCGACCCCATGGACTGCAGCCTACCAGGCTCCTCAGTCCATGGGATTTTCCAGGCAAGGGTACCGGACTGGGGTGCCATAGATAGTTGTCCTAATTCAGTGATAACCCTTGAGCACAGGAATCCGGTCTTAGACATACCAGACGGGCTTATCTCCTGGGTTTAAAAACATATTTCACAAAATAAATGCTCAGTAAATGTTTAATGATAATGAAGGCATACAAGAAGACAACATAAGAAACTCAGCTTAAGAGCATAATGGTGTCCATAAATACAGGAGTGAGGGGTGCCAGGTAACCCCTGAAGTTTCCTTTGGGCTCCACACTACCTAAGATAAAAATTTCTGGGAAGAACTTCACTTTAGGGCAACTACACAATTTCAGATTAGAATCCAAAGTATCAGAGGAAAACGCATATTTCAGCAGACTCATCGGTTAAAGAGACCACCATCCCTTGGGGCCCCGGGAGCTGCCTCTGGAGGCTGCGCATAACCACATGTGGCAGAGGGGTTGACTCTGGAGATTTGGTTGTAGCCCCTGGAGCCAGTAAGTCAACACTGAGGTTCAGATGGGTGGTGAGGCATGCATATTAGTTTCCTGTGGCCGCTGTAGCAAATTGCTGCAAACTGGGTGTCTTAAAACAATGAAAATTCATCTCTCACAGGTCTGGGGTTGAGAAGTCTGAGATTAAGGGCAACGTTTCTTACAGAGGCCCTGAGAAGCATTCATTCCCTGTTTCCTTCAACTTCTAGTGGTTGCTGGTGTTCCTCCACCTGTGGCTGCACCATGCCAATCTCTGCTTTCATCTTCACGTGGCTTTCTTCTTTGTGTGTCTCAGATCTCCCTCAGCCTCATTCTAATAAGGACACCTACCAGTGGATTCATGGTCCACCCGGATAATCTAGCTCAGATGGCAAAGAGTCTGCCTGTGTTATGCCCAAGTTGCGAAATCTCCCAATGACCACCAGGGAGCTGGTATCCGATGCAAAAGCAAGAGAGTTTTTACTACCAAGCTTGAGCTGGGGCTCCCACCGGCACCGACACAGCAGCTATAGGGAGGGAGCCCCGAGTTTTGGGCTACACTGCTTATATAGGGAATATCCAGGTAAAGGGGTAAAAAAAGGGGGTGTTCAGGCTGAAGGACAACTGATTGGTTACTTTAGAGGGTGTTCAGGCTGAAGGATAACTGATTGATTACCTTCTTCTATAGGGTTGTGTGTGGATTCCTGATTGGTTTTTACTTCCAAGGTAAATCACAAGTTCCTGAATGTAAAGTCAGGAGGTTTAACCTAAGGGCCCATTGGCTCCTGAGCAGTGGGGCAAGGTTAGGTAATATCCAAAGTCTAAGTCTGTTTGCCCAGAACCTTTACAAAATGGAGTTCTTTTACAAGATGGAGTAGCTTAGGCTCTTCACCTACAGTGCAGAGTTCAATCCCTGGGTTCAATCCCTGGGTTTGGAAGATCCTCTGGAGAAAGTAGTGGCTACCCACTCCAGTTTTCCCATGGACAGAAGAGCCTGGTGGTCTGTAGTCCATGAGGTTGCAAAGAGTTGGACATGACTGAGTGACTAACACTTTCACTAACACTTGGATAATCCAAGATGATCTCATCCCCAAATCCTTAATTACATCTGCAAAGACTTTTTCTAAATAAGGTGACACTTACAGGTTCCAAGGATGTGTTTTGGAGGGCCACCCTTTAGCCCATGACACTCATCTTCCCAAGGCGAGAACATTAAGACATTCAGAGTTCACCCCTGAAAATGCTTGTTGCGTGCTGTGGAGCTCCTGGAATGTTCTAGGGCTGAACCGATGAGCTCAAATGGAACAGCCCATCATCCATTCACCCTTGGAGATAGCATTCGTTGCCAGCCTGTGGTAATCTGACATAGCTGGAATATCCAACAGGGTTTCATGAAATTCCTGAGCTAAAGGATCCTCTGGATGTGGAAGTTTTCATGGCCAACATAGATGCTTTTCTACTCTCAAAGATGGACTTCTTGGTCCATTTATCCTTGGGGTCTTTGGGACTTGTATGGTTCAGCATTTTGCAGAGTGCGTGCCAAGGCACTCCAGCTGTGTGAGATGGCCTCTGAGAAAAGAGTTCAGTGATCGAGGATGTGTGAACAACACTGGTGACCGTATCCTCTCTCTGTGGATCCTCAACACATTTAAATAGATTAAAGGCACTCAGAAATCCTATGGTGGAGAAGCCCAGTATTTACCCCTCAGAAATCATACTTGGCTTTGGAAGGGAGACCTATTGAAGAGGAAATGTACCGGCAGGTGTTTGCACTGTGTCTTCTGTGTTGGCAGAATGAGGGAATGTCAGATTCCATCTCCTTCCTGGCTTTATTTGCAATCTCAGAACTTGTGCCAACTGCTGACTGTAATGGACTCTGGTCTCTGTTAGCCACCAGCTCGCCTGCTGACACTTTGCTTTATCCCAGGGTTCAGCCGTGTTTGCCCAGGACTTACTGACTTGTTTGAAGTTACAGCAGAGAGTACAGAATCCTTTGTTGTGCATGTCCTCTGTGGTCCTCCTCACATTCTGCTCTTTTACAATCATTGAGGGGCATGTGGGTGAGCTTTTGTGGCCAGGGTACCAAATAGAGCATCTCCTTTAGCTGCTTCATTGAGTAATAAGGTCAGATGTGGCAGCTCAGTTTAAATTTGTGGGACTTACACTCAACTTCTCTTTTTCTACCATTGGTCTCTTCAGAAGGAACTTTCAAGGCCCAGTTACATCACATGGACAGTCAGAATGCTGTCCCTTGGGAAGACCTGTAGGAGTCAACAGTGATTATCCTTTCTTTTTCTCTCTCTCCTTCCTTCCTTCCCCTTTCTTTCTTTCTCTCTCTTTTCCTTTCTTCATTCTTTCTTTGCAGGGATTAGGAGATTGACACAAACAGAACAAGGTTGTCTTTCACTGGGAAAATTACAGGAGAAGTTTTTAATAAAGAGCTTAGGAGATTTTGTAAAAATACACTTGTCATTGTGAATATCAATAAGAATGTTTTCAATGATAGCATGCACTTTCAAATTAAAGAATAATTTAAAAATTTGATTGTCCTACTCGTGAAAAAGATATAAGTGAAGGACTACAGCTTTTGTGTTTTACTCCACAGGTTTTGTTTTTACTTAAAAAATATGTTTTGGGGGCTTCCCTGGTGGATAAGTGGTAAAGAATTTGCCTGCCAAAATGCAGGAGACACAGGTTTGATCCCTGGTCCAGTAAGATCCCGCATGCTGCAGAGCAACTAAGCCCGTGTGCCCCAACTCTCGAGCCTGTGGTCTAGAGCCTCTGCTCTGCAGCAAAAGAAGCCACTGCAAAGAGAAACCCGTACATCAAGCTAAAGAGTATCCCTCAATAGCCATAAGGAGAGACAAGCCTGCACAGCAAGGAAGACCCAGCACAGCCTAAATAATAATAATAGGTTTTTGATTGTGCTACAGGCATGTGGGATCTTAGTTCCATGACTGGTGATCGAACCCAAGCCCCCTGAATTGGAAGCACAGAGTCCTAACCACTGGACCAGCAGGGAAGTCCCTACTCCACTGATTATTAATGAGTGGTGAGACTCAGTAACCATTACTTCAACCAACTGATCGACTCAGTAACAGTAATCATGGTCCAATCTGACATTCTGAATTCCTGATGTGCTACCATATGAAAAACACATCATCTTTGAAATATTCTTCTTGACAGTGAAAGTCGCTCAGTCGTGTCTGACTCTTTGCGACCCCATGGACAATACAGTCCCTGGAATTCTCCAGACCAGAATACTGGGGTGGGTAGCCTTTCCCTTCTCCAGGGGATCTTCCCAACCCAGGGATCGAACCCAAGTCTCCCACATTGCAAGCAGATTCTTTACGAGCTGAGCCATAAGGGAAACCCAAGAATACTGGAGTGGGTAGCCTATCCCTTCTCCAGCGGATCTTCCTGACCTAGGAATTGAACCGGGGTCTTGAGTTGCATCAAGCCTCTAGGCTAACTTCCAGTTTATAGGAAATACAGAGGCTAAAGGAACAGTTAAATGAAACCAGGACAAATCAATCAGACAAATCTAGAATGAAGAATATTGTATAAAACAACTGTCCTGCGATTTTCCAACAGGCATTGTCATCGGAAAACGAAAAGTACAAGGACCATTTTAGATTAAGGGAGACTATATAGGCTTAAACCAGCAGCAATGTATGAAGGTCAGTTGGATACTTGTTCGAAAAAATCATAACAAAACTATAAAAGACATTCTTGGGACAATTATAGAGACTTTAGTTTCTAGATATGATGGCTTTAAAGGACATTAACTGTAGGAGATACATGCTAAAGTGCTTAGGGAGAAAGTTGTTCACACACATTTTTTCAAATGACACAGAAAAACGCTATGATTAAAATACATGGCTTCAACTTCCCTGGTGGTCCAGGGGTTAAGAATCCACCTGCCAATGCAGGGGACATGGGTTCAACCCCTGGTCTGGGATGATTCCACGTGCTGTGGGGCGACTAAGCCCGTTAGCCACAAGCACTGAGCCTGTGTAACCTAGAGCCTGTGCTCTGCAAAAAGAGAAACCACCACATAAGAAGCCCCGTGCTGCAACTAGAGAGCAGGCCTGGCTCTCCGTAGCGAGGGAAAGCCCACAGGCAGCCACGAAGGCCCAGTGTGGCAAAAACAGACAAGCAAACAAACAAGAAACTGTTTTAAAAATCCTTATGACTAAATGTTAAGAATTGTTGAGTTTAGGCTGAGAGCATATAGGTGTTCATTGCACTATTCCTTCACGTTTTCTGTACGTTTGGTTGGTGGTTTAGTCACGAAGTCGTGTCTGACTCTTGCGACCCCATGGTCTGTAAGTGTAGCCTGCCAGGCTCCTCTGACCATGGGATTCCCCCGACAAGAATACTGGAGTGGGTTGCCATTTCCTTCTCCAGGGTCTGTACGTTTGAAATGTTCATAATAAAATGTGCAGGAAAAAAACTGGTCTTGAGGGTCTTCATCTCAGTAACACTTTGGCTTAAATTGCAAGTAATTTTTATGTGAATGTTGTATCTGAATGTGTTAGGAATAAGAAACACTTGGTACTTTGTTTTGATGATGTGATTTGATTCAATGTACCTCCTTATTGAGACTGTCTGAAGCACTGAAATTGAATTCATTATTACTGAGAACAGATATGAAAGTACAGACACACGAATCTAATACATCATTGTTGCTCAGCTGATATTTCAGCTGCCATATAATTGAATCTCTTGCTAAGAAAGGCATTCATACACATGTTGCTATTTCAGCAACAAAAAGTACCTCCTGGAATATTATGCTTTGTTTATTCAGCCAATATTTATTGAGTTACTGCTACATGTCCACACCTGTGTTGGCCTAAGGGAAACATCAATAAATGAAAGGTGAGTGGTTGAGGGTGGGGGTGGGTGGGTGAAGGCACTGCTGTTGAAGATCCAAGGCTACAGACTTCCAAATGCACAAGGGCAGATGTAGCCTCATTTATGCTAAGTTCAGAATTCTCTAAAGATTTTGCTTGTGCATACCTTAAAAAACTGTTAACTTCATTGCTTGATAAATAAACTTTCTCATTGTATGTTTAAATGGTAGCAACGATATAATTCTGGAGTAAAATTGCTATTTTTAAGTTGTTCCATCACTTTAAGAAAAGATCCAAGTAAGTATGATTTCTTTGTAATCTTTTAAAAATTATTAATTGGAAGATATTTACTTTACAGTATTGTACTGGTTTCTGCCACATATCAAGATGAACCAGCCATAGCTGTACTTATGTCCCCTCCCCCTTGAACCTCCCCCCATCCCCCAGGTTCTTTATAATATTTGTCTGGTAATCCCCATATCTGAAGTCCTTGTTGGATGGGTTCTGTTATCTGTTGTCAGTTCTTCTTCACACATATATTTGGTCATGTTTAATGTGCAGCTCAACTTCTTTGTGAGTCCATTTGTGAAAGTTCTTTGAAGGCTAGTCTTACGGACTGAGCTGGCTCCCTCAAATTAATTTGTTGAAGCCCTAGCCCTCAGTGTGATTGTCTTTGGAGATGGAGACTTTAAGGAGGTAATTCAGGTTAAAGGAGGTCGTAAGAGGAGGGCCCTCATCCAATAGAACTGGTGTCCTTACAGGAAGAGAGACACCAGACACGCGTGAGCACAGAGAAAAGGTCATGTGAAGACACACAGAGAAGGTCTCCATCTGCAAGTCCAGGAGCGAGGCCTCAGGAGAAGCTGACCTTTATGGCACCTTGGTCTTGGACTTCTAGCCTCCATAACTGTGAGAAATACATTTCTGTTGTTGAATCCCCCAGCATATAGTATTCTTTTAGGGCAGCGCTAGCAGACTAACGCAGTGAGAAATCAAGTGCTTTCCTCTGGAGAGAATTTGTGTTTGCTTCTGCCAGATCCTTAGGGGTCCCAGCAGTACAAGATCATTTTCAATGACGTTTACTGCTTGAGATTATTTGGTCACTGGGGTGTTATGAGTTTGAGATGCAGTCCATGCCAGGGCTGGTTCATGGGTACAATTTTCATAAGGCTCAGCAAAACCAACTTTTCCTAGAACTTTCAGAGAGGGGCTTGCCTTTTGGTTCACTAATACTCTTGAGATAGCAGCTCTGTGGGCCTTGGGGGAGGATCCCGGTAGAAGGCCTTTTAATAGTTGTTTCCCCTTGGGCAGGCTCTGGGCTTTGATGTTATTCTTGCTCCTGGAATCTGTCAATACACAAGTTCAAAGTTTGCCTGTATCTGCAGAGCAAAAGTCACGGCTGTGTCGCATTTACATCAGGTCCTTAGATTCTGGCCTGTTAGTTGTTTTACTATTTTTTGTCAATGCGTCAGTGGCTTTACAAATATATTTTTAATATTTTATCAAGTATTTTCAACTATTGGTCTAAATAAATATTCTTAGGAAGGGGAAGTGAACATCATCATTTTTCTCAATACTTTAAATGAGAAGTGGTGTGTTTTTTTCCCCCTCCAAACATATTTATTTTTAATGGAAGGAAAATTGCTTCACAATACTGTGTGGTCCTCTGCCATACATCCACGTGGGTCAGCCACAGGTATAGGTGTCTCCCCTCCCTCTTTAAAATCCCTCTCAGCTCCCACCCATTCCCATCCCTCTAGGTTGTTACAGAGCCCCGATTTGAGTTCCGAATCACACGGCTAATTCCTGTTGATTGTCTGTTTTACATATGGTGTATACGCTTCCATGTTACTCTCTCCATTTATCCCATCCTCTTCTTCCCTCCCCCGCGCATGCTCACAAGTCTGTTCTCTGTCTGCGTCTCCATTTTGCTTTGCAAATAGGTTTATCAGTACCATCTTTCTAGATTCCATATATATGCGTTAATACACATTGTTTTTCTCTTTGACTCACTTGACTCTGTGTAATAGGCTCTAGGCTCATCCACCTCATTAGAACTGACTCAAATGCATTCCTTTTACAGCTGAGTAATATTCCATTGTATATATGTACCAGTTTCTTTATCCATTCGTCTGATGACGGACGTCTAGGTTGCTTCCATGTCCCAGCTATTGTAAACAGTGCTGCT
Source organism: Ovis aries (assembly GCF_016772045.2). Lineage (NCBI taxonomy): Eukaryota > Metazoa > Chordata > Mammalia > Artiodactyla > Bovidae > Ovis > Ovis aries. The sequence continues at coordinate 63,006,555 of NC_056069.1, read as the reverse complement.
ATGAACACTGGGGTACATGGGCCTTTTTCAATTTTGATTTCCTCAGGGTATATGCCAAGAAGTAGGACTGCTGGGTCATATGGTAGTTCTACTCCCAGTTTTTTGAGCAGTCTTCATACTGTCTTCCAGAGTGGCTGTATCAAATTATATTCCCACCAATAGTGCAAAAGTTTCCCCTTTTCTCCACAGCCTGTCTAGTGTTTATTGTCTATGAATTTTTTGATGAAGGCCCTTCTGACCGGTGTAAGGTGGTATCTCGCTGTAGTTTTGATTTGCATTCCTCTCATAATGAGCGATGTTGGGCATCGTTGTGTTTATTAGCCATTTGTATGTCTTCTTTGGAGAATTGTCTCTTTAGGTCTTTTGCCCACTTTTGGATTGGGTTGTTTGCTTTTGTGATATTCAGTTTTAAGAGCTGCTTGTATAGTTCAGAAATTAATTCCTGTGTTAGTTGCTTCATTTGCTATTATTTTCTTCCATTCTGAAGATTGTCTTTTCACCTTGTTTATAGTTTCCTTTGCTATGTAGAAGTTTATAAGTTTAATTAGGCCCCCCTTGTTTATTTTTATTTCTGTTACTCTGACTGCTGGGTCATAGAAGATCTTTCTGTAATTTATGTCATAGTGTTCTGTCTATGTTTTCCTCTAAGAGTTTTGTAATTTCTGGCCTTATATTTAGGTCTTTAATTCATTTTGAGTTTATCTTTGTGTTTGGCATTAGGAAGTGTTTTAATTTCATTCTTTTGCATGTAATTGTCCAGTTTTCCCAGCACCACTTATTGAAGAAACTATCTTTGCCCCACTGTATATTCTTGCCTCCCTTGTCAAAGATAAGGTGCCCATAGGTGTGTGCGTTTACGAGAAACTCTTTTAACCTGAGGTTTTCGCATAGACTTGAAGGCATCCATGAACTCTCAGAAAACTTTATGCAACATTTTGAGTTTATGCAATTTTTCTGGGGAAAAAAGCCTGCAGATTTTGTCAGATTGTCAGAGGTGCTTATGACTGAGATTCCCCAAATTTGAGAACCACTGCTTTACAGTTCTGTCAGAACTTGGCAACTTTCATTTAAAACATGATATCAGAATAATTTCAGACTCACAGAAGAGTTGCAAGTACAGTCCAAAAAAGCTCCCATATTCCTTCACCCAGATTCACCAGGTTTTAACATTTCTCTCTCTCTCTCACACTTGCACACACAAACACACATTTAGTCTTTTTCTGAACCATGTGACTACAAGCTTCAGACCTGATTCTACATCACCCCTAAATATCTTCATGTGTATTTCTCTAAACGAGGACCCCTCAAGAGGTCGAGAAATCAACACTGATATAACGCTATCATTCAAAGAACCTATTCAAATTTCAGTTTTGCTACTTGTCTTGAAAATGTCTTTTCCAGTCTTCAGGCCCAGGATTTTCACACATTGTGATTGGTTGCCATGTTTCTTCTGCCTCCTCCAGTCTGGAACTGCTCCTCAGTCATTCTGTCTACCGTGTCCTTGAGAGTTTAAGAGAATACAGGCCTGCAGACTGGCACTCAACCCAATCCCACTGGATGTGTCTTTATTCCCAGACTCAGGCATGCATTGCTGATAAACTTTGGTTTTCTCAGTCTTTCCCATAGCTGATGACGGTAACCTTGATCATCTAGTTATGTTGGTATAGTCACTGTAAAGCTATTATTTTTCTTTTCAATGATTGGGAAACGTTGCAGTAATATGCTAAAATGCTCTTCCTCATTGAAACTTTACCTGTTCTTCACCTTTATCGACAACTCCAGTCTGAACCGCCGTCAGGTTGGTAAGTGGTTTTTCCGTTTGTATCATTCCTTTTTACACTTATTGGATGGCGTTGTACTGCAGAGGAAGAAGTTTCTTCTCTCCCTGCTGGTTTATATCACAATGAGCTCATGGATTCTTGTTTTATTCGATAGGCTGTAACCTGTTACTGTAGTATGTATTTTCATGTTCAAATTGTCCCCAGCATGGCAAGTGGGAGCCTCTTTGGGCCAGTTTCTATATCCTTTTAGCATAACCCTGTCAATTTTTGAGCATTTCCTTAGTTTCTTCACAATGTTCTAGCCTTATCTTTAGTTTTCCTGCTCTAGCCCTAAAATTTGACATTTCTTCAGCGTCTTGGTTCCTCTTTTTTCCCCATATAAATCTTTTTTTGGAAAATTTTGAACTTTATTTTTTTTAGAGCAGTTTAAGGACCCAGGATGCTCACGATGGTACCGACGGCTGAAACCTGCCTCTTTGTCTCTTTCAGGAAAGCGTGCAAGCATCTAAGAGTGACTTGTGTGGCTGACTTTGTCTACAGCAATTTATTCTCTGAGTAAAGCATTTCCAGTGGAGAAGGAAATGGCAACCCACTCCAGTCCTCTTGCCTGGAGGAATCCTGTGGACGGAGGAGCCTGGTGGGCTGCTGTCCATGGGGTCGCACAGAGTTGGACACGACTGAAGCAGCAGCAAGGTTCACAGAGAAAGTGAGAGGAAGGTACAAAGATTTCCACGTACCCATGCTTCTTGTTGTCATTCTGTCACTAAGTTATGTTAGACTCTTTGTGACCCCCTGAACTTTAGCACACCACGATTCCCTGTATAGTGCCCCCCGCCATCAACATTCTCCCATGGTATATTTGCTACATTTGCTAGAACTGACACATCATAATCACCTCAAGTCCATGACTTGCATTACACTTCACTCTATGGGTTTGAGCAAATGTATAATGACATACGTCTATCATTATGGTATTGTACAGTCTTGGTTCCTTTTAGTGGAGCATGGTATTAGAGACCAAAGTCTGTATTTTCAGTGTGCTCATAGCTACTGGGACATCACTGCATGGAAATCCTCTTGGGGACAGAACTAAGAAATATATATAACATATACATAACATTACATAATATATATTTACCAGTATATGTATTTAATATCTGATATGTATTACATGTGATGTTTGTAGACATACATATGCATTTGAGCTTTGAACAACATGGCTTTGAACTGCATGGGTTTACTTAGACTTTTTCAATAAATATGTACTATAGTATTATACGATCTGAGGTTGGTTGACTCCAAGGATGTGGGACCACAGATATGCGGGCTGACTATAAAGTTATAGTTAGCTTTTGGACTGAGTGGAGGGGGTGTGTCAGTGCCTCTAACCCCGTACATTGTTCAGAGGTCAACTGTATATATTTTTATATCTGTTTATATGTTTAAAAATGAGTTCCCAAGGAAATGGCAATCCACTCCAGCACTCCTGCCTGGAAAATCCCATGGACGGAGAAGCCTGATAGGCTACAGTCCATGGGGTCCCAAAGAGTCGGACTCGACTGAGCGACTTCACTTTCACTTTCACTTTCAATGATATCTATAGTTCCAATCCAAGACTCAGGGTTCTTCCTAGCCTTCCCCTTTTCCACATCAGTATTTTCTCCAACAATGGAAAATCTGATCATCATCATTATTCAACGTAATAAATTTCCAACCCCACCAGTCTTCCCCTCTGCCAGCTGCATGCCTCTCCCTTCAGTACCCATGATCTTGCCCACATTACTGTTGCATCTCATCACAGGAAAGGAAGAGAAATGGAATAGAAAAATGGAAGGGAAGATGAAATAAGAGGAAAAAGAGAACAGGAAGGAAGGAAAGTTTAATGTTAAGATAATGCCTTCAATAATTTGTAGATGTTAATAATGTTAAGCTTATAGCAAGGCATTTTGCTTAATTACTGTATCAGCAGCAATTCTGTGCAACTGTTGCAAAGTCTTGGGTTCTCTATAAATACAGGCTCACAGTAAAAAGTTGAAGGTGTAATGGTAGTGTTAAGAGTATGGCTGTTAATGGGAAACAGGTGAGGTTTAAAAATCAGAGGTTTGGAGTCAGAGAGACCTGTGCTTTAATTTTGGTTCCTCTTCTGCTGCTGCTGCTAAGTCACTTCAGTCGTGTCCAACTCTGTGTCACCCCATAGACGGCAGCCCACCAGGCTCCTCTGTCCCTGGGATTCTCCAGGCAAGAACACTGGAGTGGGTTGCCATTTCCTTCTCCAAAGCATGAAAGTGAAAAGTGAAAGTGAAGTCACTCAGTTGTGTCTGACTCCTAGCGACCCCATGGACTGCAGCCTACAAGGTTCCTCTGTCCATGGGATTTGCCAGGCAAGAGTACTGGAGTGGGTTGCCATTACCTTCTCCTGGTTCCTCTTCTACATATGGCCAAAAGCAAGTTACTTACCAACTGTGAGTCTCAGTTTACTCATCTATAAAATAGGTATAATATTTTCTTCACAAATTGCTACTAATGTTCATTCATAACAGGGGTTAGGGTTAATTATTGTCATTGTTAGTGTGTTATAGTGCTCAAAAATTTTTAGTTGTCTTCCCATACAAGCTCTGTTGCTCATTTTATTGCTATATGAAAACCCAGAATTACTACAGTTTTCTCATGGCAGAGTAACACACACATACACACACACATTCAGGCTAGAACCACATATATGCTATACCTTTAAGTGTCTCTTTTGACTAAAATAACTCTTCTCAGGGTGAAATTCTATATGAATTCTAATTGGTTTCCTTGGATAAAAGTGTGGCAAATGAAAATATTTCTTTACAATCTTGGTGTACTTGTTTGAAAACAATGAGAATTCTAACGATAACGCCTGTCTATAGTTTTGGGCTCCCTTTTCTCCTGGGAAATGCTTTTTCTGCACTTCAGTAACGGAGTTCAATGGCAGCGTACACATTCCTACAGACCCTTAACATTGGGTTCAGGGACGTGCACCTCGCTGGACCAATTAACTGTCCTTCCCTGAGAATTACTGGCTTGGGGCTAGAGAGCGTCACCCTCAGCCTGTCTGATGGAGAAGCTGAAGATATGATCTTGAGAGCTATCAGTCCCCAGCCATGTGGAGGAAGCTGACAGCAAGAAGCTGATGTACAGAACGAAGCAGAGCTGAGGGGTGCGGGCAGAGAGAGGACTCTAGTTCCAGCAGTTCCGGAGGCCCACTGGACCACTTCACTTGTCACAGTTTGTTCATGTCAACAGTACACTCCTCCCTTTTGTCTACAGGCTTAGTTGGGTTCCTGTCAACAGTTAACTGCATCTGATGTCTGAATGACTTTATTTCCAAGGCCCTGTTTTAAGGACTACTGCCTGACACATAGTAAGGACTCAGCAGATGTTGGTTGATTACTCTTATCTTTAAACTCCAAAGACTGAATGAAAAAACACTGGGGCACTGCTTGATTCTTGAAGTAACTTTCCTTAGAGCACCACAGAAAGACATAAAGACAAAGGCGAGGAGCCCTCCACGCACACCACATACATTCCAATTCTAACCCTGTTCTACTGCCTGGAGGTTCACATACCTGCTCTGACAGACCGCTAGCACGTCCCTCAGTAAATCTTTAAGTCTACCTATCAGAATCATCCCCTCTTTTGCTTTATGACCCCTGAGACTGGGTCTGAACTGGTGGCGGTGAGCTGCGCCCCTGGTCCGAGCTGAGTGAGACGTGCCCTGCCACAGGCCACAGAGGAGATGTGTCTGCTCCACATGTTGGGTGGGAGGGGTGGGGACTGAGGTATGAGCCTCCTTCAGATACAATTTCTTGGGAGACAATACAGTCCAAATAAATTTAAGGAAAAGTGGGCCTCCATTATTGCATCAAGAATTTGAATTCTTTCCCACCTTGGGCAACAGGAGTGACTGGAAAAATCAATGGCATTGGTCTTCAAAGGCTTCTGTTTTTCTGGAAGGTCTCCATTATCTTTAATCTAAGTCTCCTGATTGATGAGGCTTGCAGGAAGCAGGGATCTTCCCAATTCCTTCTCTCTCACAGACAGAAAAAGTCTTGCTAGCATTCTTAATTTATCTTTGCAATTCATTTACATAGTCTTTAAAATATATTTTCTTGGGATTACCAATATCTCTAGTTCTACTCAGGCAATTCAAAGATGGTGACATAACTTGTATTTTCTAAATAGATTTTTTTTTTTCCTTTTAAATTGGAGTATGGTTTATTTACAATGTTGTGTGACAGTTCTTCCTTTAGAGTAAAAAGCAGGAATTACAGTGAGGAAAGCTGTGTGCTGATCCAGGCAGGGCTGTCTTTCATCAGGCAGAAGCAATTCACCTCTGGCCAGGTAAACATCCACAGCTCAATATATCAAGCCCTGTGCACAACTTGTCGACTAAAACGATGTAATCACAACCTTAAAATAGTTACCTGGTGGGAATGCTTAGGACTCGGAGCCAGGGAGAAGGCATCTCAGTAGCTTTGAGAAAACTGCTCCAAGGAGGCAGGTGGGAAAGTCAGGCTATATACAAGTTTGCAACCAAGGGAGCAGCTGTCTGATCAAAGATTAGGTTATCAGGTTAAGGAATTTAGCATTCCAGGTATGGGAAGATGCAACCCTCTGGTCGCACTGAGCTCATTCCTTTCACACGCACCTCAGCTATGGGGGGCGGGGTGTCAACTCCGTTTCCTTGTTCACCTTGCATTTCCCCCAGCTCCTGAGCAATCGAGGGCGGGGTTGGGGTAGCAACATCCAGTGGATTGCAGTTTGGGATTCATATTTAGAGGCCATAAATCGCTGATGGCTGTGACACTTAATAACAAAGTGAGTGAAGTCGCTCAGTCGTGTCCGACTCTTTGAGACCCCATAGACTGTAGCCCACCAGACTCCTCTGTCCATGTAATTTTCCAGGCAAGAGTATTGGAGTGGGTTGCCATTTCCTTCTGCTGGGGATATTCCCGACTCAGGGATCAAACCCATGTCTCCCGAATTGCAGGCAGACGCTTTACCATCTGACCCACCATGGAAGCCCCCTTAATAACAAATTCTCACTTCACAGTTTGAACCAATTTCCCTTAGAGGCGGATGTTACAGCCTCCAGCCTAAGTAGTTTATTGAAGCGGTCCTTTCAGTCAAATGAAGAAGTCTCCTGGGGGAGGGATCTCGCTAAAGTTAGGACTTGCCTTTCTCATACTAATGATTTTAGCACTTCTTCAAAACGTGCATCAGAACTGCCCACAGGTGCGGAACAAAAGTGCCTATTCCTGGACCGACTCCAGACACGCGACACCGGAGTCTCGGGCAGGAAGAGGGGAGTGGAGCCGGGCGCAGGACTAGTCTTTTCACAGGCGCCCAGGTAGCTCTTCAGCCCCGGGGCCCGCCTGTGTGGTGCACCGCGGTGCTGCGGCGGGTGCAGGGCTCGCTCCCGCTGCCCTCGTCCCTTGGCTCCGTGCTTTCTCTGTCGCCGCCCCCCCGTCCCCACCTCGGTGTCATTAGAGTTCAGCTCCTTCTAAGGTTTCAGCCTCTCCGACCGCGCAGCCCTCTGGACAAAGCCCAGGTGGCCCGCGGCCCACGACAGTGGCCACCCGACGGCCTGTGGAGGGAGTTGGGGGCTGGGGAAGGAACGTCCCGCAACGCCCCCACGGCCGCCGCCCACTGAGCATGCGCACAGCGGCGCTGCCGGAAGTGACAACACACGTCGCGGAGGCGCCCCGCCCCTTCCGCCCGCACGCCCCGCCCAGGCCTCGCCCCTCCGCTCTCCCCGCCCCTCCCCCTCCCCTCTCTCGCCCGCTTTCTGTCAGCCTCTCTCCCTCTCCCTCTCCCCCCTCTCTCTCTTCCTCTCTCGCACCTGAGCACACGCACCTGCCCGGGCCCGGCTCCGCTCCCTCCTCCTTCCTCCCCTTCCCTCCCCCTTCCCCGCCCCGGCCGGAAGGCTCCGGTCGCGGCCGCTGGAGCCTAGCGGCTGCGTCACCGCCGCCCCCCCAGACAAGATGGACACCGCGGAGGAAGGTAAGTCGGCGGCGCCCGCGCCCTGTGCTTGCGGCGCCCGCGTTCCGGTCGGGCCCGTGCCGGTTCCGTGCGGCGCTCGAGGAGGGCGGCGGGGCCCGGGCGGCGCGTGAGGTGGCGGAGTGGGCGGCGGGCGCCTCCGCTCGGGTCAGGGGCTCGCGGTGACAGCGTCGCGAGCGGGCGGGACCGTGGCGGGGCCGGCACCCGGGCCGTTTGCCCCGCGGAGCAGCGGGGCGCGAGGGGCGGCGGGGAGCCTGCGGGGGACCCGTCGGCGCCTCCAGCCGTTCCCCGCGCGCCCGCGCCGGTCGTGGGCCGGGGGCGTCGGGCTGCGGTGGCCGGCGTGGCTCCCCGACCGCCCCCACTCCGTCCCGCCAGCCCCGGGGGGCGACGGCGCCGTCGTCGCGGCTGGAAGTCTGAGGGGGCGTTTTCTACGTCCTTCTTCCCCCCACCCTGCCACACTCGGTTTTGTCCGTCTTTTAACGTTGCTTCGCCCGGCCGTTCCAGCGGCCCGACCCCTTCGCCATGAAACTTCTTTGTTGACTCTGAAACTTCGCGAAAAACACCTCGCCAGGTGACGGCCAAATGACCCCTATTTGAGGCCCTCGCCCTCTTGCTCGCGTGCCCCCCACCGGTAATTTGTTTACAGACGAGGAAGGAGCAGGCCTAGCGAGGTTATTCGAAGCAGGAAGGCTCTGAAGAGACTCCTTTTGTTTGGGTGCAGTTTATTTTGTGCTCAGCCCCTGACACCGATAAGCAGAGTGTGTGTGTGTGTGTGCGCGTGTGTGTGTGTGCGCGTGTGTGTGTGTGCGCGTGCCTGGTGGGTGCGTGTGCTTTGACACCAGCTGACTCGTAAGCAGAATACAGAGGTGAAGACACAACTGAACATCTGTGGCTATTGACATGCGTTTGCTTTATTCAGTGGAGGTAGTTAGGTTGTTTCTAAGCAATTTTATCTTCCTAGAGTCTATCGAATATTGGGTAAGTGTATAGATGAATTTACTAATTTGTTTCTTGTTTCGATTATCAGTGGAGATACGTTTATGCTTGAGGTCTTATGTGGGGATGTGATAAGCGTCTTTCAGCCTTTCAAATTGTGACTCTTGGTGATTTTAGATGAAGATCGTTGAGGACTGTTCTGGTATGCAATAATTAGTGGTAGAAAATATGATATTGTCCATATATTTAATGAGTGGAGGGGATCAGTGTATCATTTTTTTAAAGAAGTCTTTCCTTGGATAATAAAAGAACCTCAGCCGTAATGATATTTGCATGTTATACTTGACAGTTTACAAAGCATAGTTACATGCCTTCACATTTGATCTTACTAAGAGCCCTGTGGAGTAGGTAGGTATTATTATCTTTTATAGATGTGGAAGTTATTGGTAGTTATTTTAGTTAAAGTTTGTCCAGGTTTCACACCCGATTAAGAAAAATTTGGTATTCTAATTACAAATAATTTTCCTTTCATTGTGTTTTGGATGTTTCTATTATGTACTGTGACTGAAAGGTCATTGCCACAGGAGACTCCTTTGGAAACAGTCAAGTGAAACTGCTGAAATTAAGAATGACTTTTTTTGGACAGGTGGTCCTAGTGTGTAAATTTCGGTCTACATCCATACATCCTTTTGGGTTCAAATTTTAATGACTGAACCTAGTAATACATGTGTTTATTGATTTATCACTTGATATATACCGGCGTCTTTTATTAAGTTCTCATTCTTTGGGCTTATGCACTTAGTACCTGCATACACTTACCATATGATAGTGGTGATTCAGGAATTGCAGAATCTCAGTCTGTGTGGAATTGTGGAAGACATATTTTCAGTGTGCTTCTTAGTGCACTGTGTTTTTTTTTTTTCTTTGTAAAATTATAATCAGGATGAGGTATAAATGATGTTTATGTACTAACTCGAACACTATTCTCTATTGAAATAACTAACATTTACTGAAGGATTGATGTATGGCATGTCCTTCACTAAACATTTTACACACAACTCACATTTTACACACAAACACTTACCGGTAGGTAGCACTCTCTTTTCATAGATGAGGAGACTGAGGGTTAGTATGATTAAGTAACTTCGCCAGCGTCATAACAGGTGACCGATGTCAGAGGCAAGATTCAAACTCAGTCCTGTTGGACTTCGTGATTACGTTCAGACTTCATGTTTAAATTAGATATTTATAAGTGGCTACGCTGTGTCTTCCTGGTGGCTCAGGTGGTAAAAAAATCTGCCTGCAGTGCAGGAGAGCTGGGTGTGATCCCTGAGTGGGCAAGATCCCCTGGAGAAGGAAATTGCTAACCACTCCAGTATTCTTGCCTGGAGAATTCCATGGACAGAGGAGCCTGGCGGACTGTAGTCCATGGAGTCACAAAGAGTTGGACACAACTGAGCAACTTTCACTTCACCTTGTATCCAGTGTTGAGAAAACTGAATTTTTGTCACTCCGTTTATAAGATGAATTATTTACATGATTGGCAAAGTGTCACTTTGCATTTGTTTTATGACACTGTTAGTTATGAAAGTGACTTTTAATACTTCTCATGCCTAATTTTGCAAAATTCCAAATTAGAAGTCTTCTGAAATTTTCAAATTAATGTAAACTTAACTTGAAAAAAGGCTGGAAGGAGTGGGAGGATTACAGATTTCATGAAAAAATGATACAGTGATGATACCAAAAAGCTTGGAAGCAACTTCTGTTTGCTAAATGAGTTACTACAGGTTATTTCTTAAATTAAAAAAATGCAGTTGGATTTTTATCTGATTATAAAAGAAACTTTCTTTTTGTAGGAGACTTGGAAAATATGGCTAAACATAAAGAACATAAAAATTTTTAAAAATCTTTAAATTTTATCACTCATTGTTAATAACACCAAAGACATTGTTTACTCACCTGTTTTTTTTATTACGTTAATATGAATAGATTGTTACTGAAATACCAACCAGCAAATAGTGTTAACTCTTCCATCTCTTTTAAAAATGCTTGTTGCTTTCCCCTAATGGTACCATATATGATGGTATATTCTCAGAATGTTTCATATTTGTAGTAAAAACCTTGAATCATTACAAAATTGATTATTTGCCAGATTTTGACGCTTCATATTTTTGTTTGTTCTGTATTAAAGTGTTCAGTATATTAAATCTTATTTTTGCAAAACCAACAGGTTTATCATCATTCTCATAATACAGGCATGCCTTGATTCTATTGTGTTTCACTTTATTGAGCTCTGTAGATAATGATTTTTTTTTTTAATTGAGGGTTTGTGGCAACCCTGCACCAAGTCTGTAGGTGCTGTTTTTCTAAAAACATTTGCTCACATGTATGTCTCTGTGTCACATCTTAGTAATTCTTTCCGTATTTCCTTTTTTTTTTCCTTTCCGTATTTCAAACTTTCTCATTATTACTGTATTTGTTACAGTGATATGTGATTTACTACTATTACAGTTGTTTTGGGACACCATGAACTGTGCCCACAAAGAGAGCAAACTTAACTGATCAATGTGTGTTTTCTGACTGCCCCACTCAACTGCTGTTGCCATTTCTTTCTTTTCTCCTCAGGGCCTCGCTATTCCCTAAGACACTTGAAATTAGGCCGTTTAATAACCCTGTAATGATCTCTTTTAAGTGTTCAAGTGAAAGAATAGTTGCCTGTCTCTCACTTTAAATCACAAGTTAGAAATGATTAAGCTCAGTGAGGAGAGTACGTTGAAATCCAGGATAGGCCGAAAACTAGGCCTCTTGCTCCAGCTAGCCAAGGTGTGAGGGCAAAGATAAAGTTGTTGAAGAAAAGAGTGCTGCTGCAGTGAACATACAGATGATAAGAAAGGGAAGCAGCTGTATTGCTAATAGAGTCTTAGTGGTCTGGAGAGATCAGACCAGGCCCACACTCCCTGAAGCCAAAGCCGACCCAGAGCAAGGCTCTCACTCTTCAGTTCTCTGAAGGCTGAGAGAATGGAGGAAGCTGCAGAGGAAATGTTTAAAGCTAGCAGAGCTTGGTTCATGAGTTTTAAGGAAAGCAGTTCTCTCTTTAACGGCAAAGTGCAAAGTGAAATAGCCAGATATCTAGAAGATCTAGCTGAGATAATTCTTAAAGGTAGGTCACACTGAAAAGCAGATTTTCAATATCCAGGAAACAGCCTTATATTGGCAGAAAATGCCAACTAGGATTTTAATAGCTGGAGAAGGGAAGTCAGTGCTTGACTTCAAAGCTTCAAAGGACAGGCTGACTTGTGTTAGGGGCTAATGTAGCTGGTCATTTTAAGTTGAAGCTGTTGCTCATTTACCATTCTGAAAATCCTAGGGCTCTTAAGAATCATGCTTGGGGCTGGTGCATGGGGATGACCCAGAGAGATGTTATGGGGAGGGAGGTGGGAGGGGGGTTCATGTTTGGGAACGCATGTAAGAATTAAAGATTTTAAAATAAAATAAAAAAAAAAAGAATTATGCTAATTCTACTCTGCCTGTGCTCTGTAAATGGAACAACAAGGCCTAGATGACAGCACAAATGGTTTACTGAATGTTTCAAACCCGCTGCTGAGACCTACTGCTCAGAAAAAAAAAAAGATTCCTTTCAAAATATTACTGCTCATTGACGATGTACCTGATCACCGAAGAGTTCTGATGGAGATGTGCAGTGAGGTGAATGTTGTTTTCATACCTGCTGACAAACAAAATCCATTCTGTAGCCAGTGGATCAAAAAGTTCTAATAATTTTGACTTGGAAAGTCAAAGTCCTATTATTTAAGAAGAAATTTCTTAAGCCTATAGCTGCCATCTGTTGTTGTTGTTCAGTCGTAAAGGCATGTCTTACTCTTTGCAACTCCATGGACTGCAGCGTGCCAGACTCCCATGTCTTTCAGTGTCTCCTGGAGTTTGCCCTCATTCATGTCCATTGAGTTGGTGATGTTATCGAATCATCTCATCCTCTGTCGATTCAGCAAGCTGACGTGGAGATGAGGATTCCTTTGATGGATCTGGACAAAGTAAATGGAAGACATTATGGAAAGGGTTCACCATTGTAGATGCCATTAAGAACCTTTGTGATACTAGAACAACATTGTAAATCAACCATCATTCAATTAAAAAAATAAATAAAAATTTTAAAAGAGAACATTTATGATTCACAGGAAGAGGTAAAAACATCAACGTCAACAGGAATTTAGAAGAGTTTGGTTCCAACCCATGTTGATTTTGAGGGGTTCAAGACATGTGGTGTAAATAGCAAAAAACCTAGATTTAGAAGTGGAGCCTGAAGATGAGACTGAATTCTGTAATTTCATGGTAAAATATTAACAAATGAGTTGCAAAGGGGTGAGCAAAGAAAGTAGTTTCTTGAGACAAAATATACTCGTAGTGAAGATGTTATGAAAGTTGTTGAAATGACAACATACATTTAGAATACTATGTAAACCTAGTTGGTAAAGCAGGGGCAGGGTTTAAGAGAATTGATTCCACTTTTGAAAGACGTTCTGTTAGGTAAATTGCTCTCTCATTAAATCTTTAAATGTCAGAGCTTGAGAAGACCTTGTATCTTTCTCATTTTGTCAGTCAGAAGTCTGATTCTGCAACGCACTGATGTTTTTCAGTTTCAAAGAAAAAATGCTGTCCTTTGCCAAAGGGTATGCACTTTTAAAAAGTAAAAGGACTGCAATATTGGAGTTGATGTTGCAAGCAAGTATTGATGTATGAAACTCTCATTAAGATATTAAACATTTTGCTATAGAAGAGTGCTCTTATTTCAGCCCAGTGATACATAGAGGTGACGTTTTTCTTTTTCATTTTTCTAAATTACTGCTCAAACTAGCAAAACATAATATAAAATCTTAGCAGTTTTTTATGGGCTGCCAAAGCAATTCTTCTTAATGCTTTGTGAATTGCATTCATTGGGAAGGGATGAAGCTCAAGTGTATCATATTGATCATGTTATGTAGTATGGCAGAACCTTGAGATGACTTAGATTTGGAAGCAGTGAGTTCAAAGGATAGGAAGTTGTCAGAAGCAGACAGCTAGTTATTGTCTTTCTAGAACCACATGGTCTTTTATCTGCTTCCAGTAATGTCTACATTGTTTTTGCCACAAATCAGCTGTCACTGCTTTGGCATGCCTATGGCCAGGCATACATGCAGTTATTTGACGAGTGCTTACTGATCAGCTGTTATGAGCCAGGCACTATTTTATGCACCTGGGGTAGGCGGGTAGCAAAATAGACAAAATCCCTTTTTTCATAGAGCCTGCAATCTTGTCTTTGGCTTCGTAAAGGAGGAAGGGAGAACAGAAAATAAACATAATAAATTATATGGCAAGACAAGACAGTTATACGTGCTGTGGAGAACAGTCAGTTCAGAGGGAATGAGATGGGTGAGAGAAGGATAAGAGATGAAGGAGGATTACAAAGGGGCCTGAGTTAATTCTGGTAGTGATGGATCTGTCATTATCTCGAATGTGGTGACAGCTTTACCAGTGTCAAGCATGTCAAGTGGTATCCTCTTAAGTGCATCTGATTGTATGTCAGTTATCCCTCAGTAAAGCTGTCTTAAAAAATCCGTTGTCTTTTACTTACACATGGCTTTGTATCATCATGTAGTGGTCATTTGGTAGCTATTGGATCAAGTTATGCAAATCTTCCAAATGTTGACATGTTTTCCTGTATAATATAAAAGTCATGTTGATTAAGGACACCACTTATCTCAGAAGGGCTTTAGGTATTTGGGAAACTGTATGCTTATTGTGGTGGAAACAGGTTTGTTAAAATCCTAATTTTTGCTTGAAAGTTGTGTCATTGGCAACAAATATTGTTAGTTGGTTTCTCTGGTTCTTAGACTCACTTCATTCTTTTGTGACAGTGCCTGCCACATACCTGCCTGAGTAACTGTTGTCTGTCAGGCTTTTTTTTTCTTCCATAGTAAAAATGGTGTTTCAGTGGGGTAAACGCAGTTCCAACTTGTCACACTAAAGAATAATCCAAGTGCTTTTTCTTGAGACAATCATTGCTGTTGAGCCTGAGCCCAAGAATGAGCCTAGACTCCCTGTATTTTTCAGTTCTTAAAATTTTCACTTGGTTCTTTAAATCCTCTTTTTTCTTTGTACTTTGGATCCAGTGAGGAGACTGAAAACACAGTAACTTAATTAGAGGAAGTTGAAAGAATTATTAAGCTGTGGTAAGAGAATAATTATAAAGATGCCAGGACTGCTGTAAAGGGTACGCTGGGCCTGAGGGAAAGTGCAGGTAGGAAGACTTGGGAGGGGTGGAACTCTTCCTCACAGCTGTGGTTCGGATTGCATTGGAGAAGGATGGAGTCCAGGCCAAAGCCAGCCCACAGGTTCTGGGTGAGCAGGAAACACCCCCTCTCCCTCCCCCTGCCCCAGGGCGCATGCAGGAAACCCAAGGTTGGTGGGTGGGTAGACATGCATGGAGAGTTAGGGTACCGCTGTGAATGCAGGGCCTGGAGTGTGTTGAGGTCTTATCAGTGGGGCTGTGAGAAGCTGGCAAACCAACTGAGAGTGCAGCAGGAACAGCTTGCTCCAGGCCTCTTGTGTTGTCCCTCCAGCACCCTCTACTGACAAATCCTTTTCTGAGAACTGTTTAAGAAAGTCAGTCTCTTATTACTGAAGGGTAAGTTTGGAGCTGAGAAGAATCAGACTGATACTCCGCACACTCCTACTGACACTTGGGAGTTACTGCCTCTGCTGCTGAACTTGAATTTGCCCACTGCTGGGCAAAGCCAGAAGTAGAAAACGACGGTGCCCCTTCCCTCCGTCTTCTGATCCCACAGAAGAGCATATCACTGACAGACGTAACTCAAGCCTAGTAATAGTTTTCAGGCTGGAAACTAGTTTTTGGGCTTCCAGGAGCAGTAGTGCAGGTGAATGTTAGTTTTGTAATGACCTGTAATCTGAAGGGATAAGAAATGACTAAGCTTTGGGATATATGGATTGGAATTTTAAATCCAATTTAAATTGGAATTTAAAATTTTCAAGGCCTAATTACCAAATCCACATTTAAAAAGTATGTGTGTGTGTGTGTGTGTGTATATACTTCCACAGTCAAAAAGGAAGTGTTTTCCACAAAATTTTAGTTCAATTTTTTTTTCTTATAGTTGTAAAAGTAGCAATGAATCAGTAGAAACTGGGGAAAGAGGAGAAGAAAATCACCCATATTCTCATCTAACCAATTACAGTGGCTCTCATTTTTTTTGTGTGTTCTCTTTTAGGCTGTTTTAGGTTTCTTACCTAGTTGGAAGAACAGTGTATATTCATTTTTTAAGTTTGTGCTTTGCTTATTTAACATTATACATTTTTTCTATATTGTTATATAGTTGTTAAATTTGCTGTTTTTAAGGGACTACAGACATTCCAAGTCGGACATGACTGAGTGACTGAACAGCAACAAATAGACATTCCAAGTACTGAATGTACCACAGTTTATGTAGCCACACTCTTGATCTTGGCTGTAATGTTTTGAGTATTGTGGCCCTGCCAAGAGACGTGGGATTTCCCCAACCAAGGATCGAACCCACACCCCCTGCATTGGAAGCACGGAATCTTAATCACTTGGCTTGCAGGGAAGTCTTGAGTAACACTTTTCAATAATTGTTTACTGTAATCATAGCTGCTAATTTTAAGATTTTTGTCGATAATCAGATATTGAAAATCCCTGTTACTGCAACCAAGTGAATCAGCGTCAACTTTAGCAGTCATACAAATCATGTTGATAATATGTACCCTCTGTATTATGTGATGAAATGGCACTCTGCCTGTGAGATTTTCCTTCCCAAAATACATAGCTCCACTCTAATCATGAGCAAAAACCATAAACAAATTCTGATAGAAGGGCATCTTGCAATACTCCTTGAAATGATAAAAGTTGTCAAAGACAAGCAAAGTCTGAGAAACTGCCAGAGCTAAGAGGAGCCTAAGAAGACCCGACAACTAACTGTAATGTGGATTCTGGAACAGAAAAATCCCTTTAGGTAAAGATCAAGGAAATCCGAATAGCCTGTTGACTTTAGTTGATGAGAGTGTGTCAGTATGGGTTCATTAAGTGTCATAAAAGGAACACCCTAATGTAATAGAAGTGTGACATCCTAATGTAGGATGTTAGTAATAGGGGTACTGGGTATGTGGAAACACTGCAGTGTCTTCCCACATTTTCTGTAAATGTAATCTGTTCTAAAAAATAAAGTATATTAAACCATTGTTTATTAAAATCATCACTTGTTTATCACCAGAAGGAAAGTGGAAACTTTTTGAAGTCTTAAAGAGCTGTCCGGGTAGACAGTGGTTTAAGAGTTAGGATGTACCCAAAGCTATGAGTTGGTCTGTATTTTTCCTTAGAGTAGATGCTTAGAATGTATGTGGTGAACTGGATTGTTGGCTAAAAAAACTAAAGGGATGGGCTAGCGCTAAATGGGTACTGACTTGGTAACCTCTCACACTATTGGGCTTTCCCTCTCTCTTTCCTCTCCTGGGCTGTCTCCTTGCTCAGTCACTCAGGATTTGAAGGTTTCATTCAAAGTACCTTAATTGAGCTAGGTACTGGGCTAGAAACTTTCGAAAGGTATGCTTTGTGAAGATACTTGTTGTTCAGTCGCTCAGTTGTGTCTGACCCTTTGCGACCTCATGGACTGTAGCACACCAGTCTTCCCTGTCCTTCACCGTCTCCCAGAGTTTGCTCAAACTCATGTCCATTGAGTTGATGATGCCATTCAACCATCTTGTCCTCTGTTGTCCCCTTCTCCTGCCCTCAATCTTTCCCAGCATCAGGGTCTTTTCCAATGAGTCTACTCTTTGCATCAGGTGGGCAAAGTATTGGAGCTTCAGCTTCAGCATCAGTCCTTCCAATGAGTATTCAGGGTTGATTTCCTTTTGTGAAGATACTAAGTATTCAAATAAGCAAACCAACTAAGCAACAAAAGTTGCTGCAGGATTTAACAGAAGTTTGCCCTTGAAAACCACTAAGAGCTTTTTTTTTTCCCTAGGTGGGTTTGCAGAGCTTTGATTTCTAGGTAGGTATGTGTTCATAACCAGCAAAGTGCATTGATTTTACTTTGGCCTGAACAAGATGTGTAATTTGACTGCGTGTAAATTTGATGGAGCCTTACTCCACCACATTTCATTCTTAGGGAAGGGCCTCAGGCTGCCTCTTTTGTACACTTTGCTCTCCTTTTGTACCGTTGGCCTTGTTATTCTGTTGAAGTTTCAGGTGGTGGGATTGATACTACTAAACAAAATAGATTATTCTTTGACTCCCTCCCCGCCCCCCCCCCCTTTTCCCCTTTGAGGCGTTTTATTTGCATGTGTTAAACTCCTTTAGGAAAGAAATTCCAGGATTTCTCTCCTGTGTGTTTTTGTCTTGTTTCTTCATGGTCCTCATGCTACCTGAGGTGGTCAGGACAGTGAAACCAAGCTAACAGAATGGAAGTAGGTTATTTTGCCATTTTTCTAGGTTTTCAAGTTGCACTTCCAAATCTAGGGCTAGTCACTCCATGCTTGTTACCTTGCCTGTGAGATTCACTCTAGTTTTCCCAGATCATCAGTGATTGGAAATTCACCAGTGTAAGCATGCTTCATCATCACAGTCAGAAACCAGATGATGACTTGGGAGCATAGCCTGATAAGGACCTAGTATTGGTCTTTCTTTTCAGCATTGTTAATACTCTTGAGAGCATGGAAAGATGGTGGAAAGAGTTTTCTTTAAATTTCTCTGTTGGTGGTAGTTATGCTTGTTTTAGTTTTGTGAATCTGCTAAGATCTTTTATAAAATAAGAAAGGTTAATTTGTGTCTTAGTCACAAACTACCCCCAAACCTTAGCAGCTTAAACCAACAAAAGGTTGACGTTTCTCACTGACATCATATCTCGAAATAGTCCTAAGTTGGATCACTTGGAGATCTAGATGGGAGACGGTGTTTTTGATCCCACAGTCCTTGAGGCAGGAGCATGCAGTGTGATGGAGTGTGTTCATTGGTGCCCAAAGCCTTCTGTCCAGAAGTGATGCCCATCGCTAGACCTCATATTGCATTGCCCATAGCAGGTCACATGTCCACGTAGGATTTCAGAGGTGACAGGGAAGTGCAGTCACATTTGATGACCAGCACTGATGATTCCCACAGTCCCTTGCAACGTGGTTGGATGGAATAAATGTGCTCACTGCTATATGTTTCAGTCTACAACTTCATTAGACCACATTTTAGAGAGAGGACCAATTTTTTTCCATGTCATTACCTTTTCTCATTTCCTGTTTCTCGTTTCTCATTACCTGTTCTTGTCTCCTTCATCTGTTTAGTCACTACTATAAAAAATCTTTTGATCTTTTTTCCCCTCCAAGTATAATTAAAGTAAAATTTACCTTATTTAATGTCTGAGTTTTTCACAAATGCATGCAGTCATGTAGTCACCACAGTCAAGAAGATACAGAATACTTCTTTCACTACTCAAAATATCTCCATGCCTTTTTATGGTCAACTCTCCCTCCAGACCCTGGAACCACTCATCTGTTTCTGTCCATATATTCAGTTCAGTCGCTCAGTGGTGTCCGACTCTCTGCGACCTCATGAATCACAGCATACCAGGCCTCCCTGTCCATCACCATCTCCCGGAGTTCACTCAAACTCACGTCCATCGAGTCGGTGATGCCATCCAGCCATCTCATCCTCTGTCGTCCCCTTCTCTTCCAGCACCCAGTCCCTCCCCGCGTCAGTCATTTCCAATGAGTCAACTCTTCACATGAGGTGGCCAGAGTACTGGAGTTTCCAGCTTTAGCATCATTCCTTCCAAAGAACACCCAGGGCTGATCTTTAGAATGGACTGGTTGGTTCTCCTTGCCTATATATTAGGTTGGTACAAATGTAATTGTGGTTTCAGACCTTGAATTTCAAATCATTATAATTAGGCTCAAATATATCTTTATTAATCAAAATAGGAACCATTATAATCAACATGTTTTTGGCAGTGGGAGGTGCTTGTTTATTCCTGCAGCATAAAAGTCCATGCTTCGTGATTCAACAAACTCTTGGAAAGCATTGTCTTTCTCCTGCTGGTTGTGGAAGCATTTTTCCTATGGAAAGTTGTTGAGGTGCTTGAAGAAGTGGTAGTCGGTTGGCCAGAGGTCAGGTAAACATGGTGGATGAGGCAAATTTTTATAGCTCAATTCCTTCAACTTTTGAAGCGTTGGTTGTGCAACATGCGGATGGGCGTTGTCGTGGAAAATAATTGGGCCCTTTCTGTTGACTAATACTGGTTTCAGGCCTTGCAGTTTTTGGTGCTTCTCATTGCTTGGCTGAGCATATGTCTCAGATGTAAGGGTTATGCTGAGATTCAGAAAGCTGTAGGGTATCATATGGGCAGCAGACCACCAAACAGTGACTATGACTCTCTTTTGGTGCAAGTTTGGCTTTGGGAAGTGCTTTGGAGCTTCTTGGACCAGCTGCTGAGCTGGTCATCGACAGTTGTCATATAAAATCCAGCTTGCGTCACACATCACAATCTGATCAAGAAATGATTCCTTGTTGTTGTGTAGGATAAGAGAAGATGCCTCTTCAAAATGATAATTATTTTTTGATTTTCGGTCAGCTCATGAGGCAGCCACGTTTTTCACCTTTCTAGTTTGCTTCAAACACCAAATGAATGTAGAATGTTGACGTTGAGTTCTTGGGCAACTTGTGTAGTTGTAAGAGGATCATAGTCAATGATGACTCTCGGTTGTTGTCACCCTCCGATGGCTGGCCGCTACACTCATCTTTAAGGCTCTCATCTCTTTTGCAAAACTTCTTGAACCACCACTGCACTTTACATTCGTTAGCAGTTCCTGAGCCAAACGCGTTGTTGATGTTGTGAGTTCTCTTGTCTGCCTTATAACCCATTTTGTACTCAAATAAGATAGCCCGAATTTGCTTTTTGTTTAATATCATCTCCGTAGTCTAAATATAAAATAAACAGCAAGTAATGTCATTAGCAGAAAAAACCCAAAAACCAAGAAATGTGCATTAAAATGATATATAATGTAACCACATTTAAGAATGTATTCCAGCATCAAACAGCAAATTTCAACAATGCAAAAACCGCAATTACTTGTGCACCACCCCAATAGTTTTGCCTTTTCCAGAATGTTATAAATGGAATTAAACGGTGTGTAGCTGTTTGAGTCTGATTTCTTTCAACTTAACATAATGCATTTGAGGTTTATTCACATTGTTGCATATATCAGTAGTCTTATCTTTTTTTGAAATTGCTGAGTGTTATTCTATTGTAAGAATGTGCCACAGTTTATCCATTCCCCAGTTGTGGAATTTTGGGGTTGCTTGTTTCAAGTTTGGCAGAATTACACATGAAATTTACATAGATTTCTGTGTGAAAGTAAGTTCTCACTTTACTAGGTCAAATACCTAGGAGTAGGATTCCTGAGTGTATGATAAGAGTATATATGTTTTTGTTTTTGTCATTTTAACAGGTATGTAGTGGTATCTTGTTGTTTAGTCACTTAGTCATGTCTGACTCTTTTGCAGTCCTATGGGCTATAGCCCCCGCCAGGCTTCTCTGTCCATGGGATTTCCTAAGCAAGAATACTGGAGTCGGTTGCCATTTCTTTCTCCAGGGGATCTTCCAGACAGGGATCAAACCTGTGTCTCCTGCATTGGCAGACAGGTTGTTTACTGCTGAACCACCAGGGAAGTCTGGTGGTACTTTACTGTGGTTTAAACATTTTTTAAATGTGGAAAAACATACATAACAAGAGTTACCATCCTAACCATTTTTAAGTGTGTAATTCAGTGGCATTAAATACAGGCACATTGTTGTGCAGTTACCAACAACTTACTGTGATTTTAATTTGCATTTCCTTAGTGATGTTTGCATTGCTTTCTTGATGCTAACTTCTCTAGGTTAGCATCAGGAAGCTTCTTTGGTGAAGTATCTGTTCAAATCTTTTGCTGAAACTTTTTGGATTATTTTCTATTGTTAAGACAGCAGTTAGTAAGCTGGACGAAGGACTTGAATAGTTCACAGAGAAAAAGAACATGGCAGAATGTGGAAATAATCTAGCTTCACTAGTAATAAAAGTACTTAATTTGCTATTATACAAGTTATTTTTGTCCTTCTATTCAGTAATGCAGTGTGTTTTTATTAGATAGAGCAAGCTACCATTCAAATGCAAGAAAATAATGTTGGAGGGGTAGATAGAGATATATAGGAATTGACATTAAATTATGAAAAAATAAAACATTCTGGAAAACTTGATCATATAACCAAGGTATGCATGATAAAGTTGAAAAGTTCTTTTTTGGAATTTGGGGCTCTGTTTTAATCCTCATTTCTTCATAAACTTGGTTGATAACATCGTTGGGTTAGTTTAGAACTGGAGTTAGCTGATCTCTGTCTGCTCCCCACTTGTCCTTGGTGTCAGAGGTAGTGGTAGGGTTGAAGTTTTTCTTGTACCGTTTGGCTGGATTACAGCAGCAGTTATTGTCTATAAAGTTTTCTGGCTTACTGAGTTGCCCCTTTTCTGGTCCTTTGGCTAGAGGGAGCAGGTTTTCGTGGGGACTTTTTTTGGTTTGCTCTCATTATTGTTTCTAGGTTGCCAGCTTCTCCCCATTAGTCTCTAGTTCAGGCTAGTTCAGTTCAGTCACTCAGTTGTGTCTGACTCTTTGCGACCCCATGGACTGCAGGATGCCAGGCCTCCCTGTCCATCACCAACTCCCAGAACTTATTCAAGCTCATGTCCATCAAGTCGGTGATGCCATTCACCCATCTCATCCTCGGTGGTCCCCTTCTCTTCCCGCCCTCAATCTTTCTCAGCATCAGGGTCTTTTCTAATGAGATCCAACCAGTCCATCCTAAAGGAAATCAGTCCTGAATATTCATTGGAAGGACTGATGCTGAAGCTGAAACTCCAATACTTTGGCCACTTGATGTGAAAACTGACTAGTCCAGGCTACTTAAGGCAAAACGCAGAGAACTCACTACTCACTGCTGTGTGTGTAGTTCTTTGTGGCCCCAGCTCCTTTTGCTGGTCTGCCTTTCCTTCACTCTTTAGTCTTCTTATGTGTGTTTCGTGTATAATATCCTGTGTTTTTAGCTGTCCTTGGCAGGAGGAGTAGAGAGAATATTTTATCTTGATCTAGAACTTTTCATTCTTTTCTAGTCTTTACTGCTGTCTTTCTCCAGGAGGAAACTTTATCCTGATTTTCTAGTGATACGTGTTTTTCACATTTTTGTATTTTTTTACATTTGGAATTACAAAGAGTAAGTAACTTTTTGTGTCTGGGGTTCTTTATCACTCAACATCATTTTGTGTTGTTGCTGTTCATTTGCTAAGTTATGTCCAACTCTTTGCGACCCTGTGGACTCCAGCACGCCAGGCTTCCCTGTCTTTCCATGTCTTCTGGAGTTTGCCCGAATTCATGTCCATTATATATGGACACATACACAAATATATGCAGTTGATCCTGGAACAACACTGGTTTGAACTACTTGGGTCCACTTTTATGCAGATTTCTTCCAGTAATTATATGGTGTTGCCCGTCATCCCCATTCATGGGTTTCATGTCTGTAAGCTCAACCAACTGCAGATCAAAATTTTCACGTGCCTTTGCTTCAATCTGTGGATGCAGACAGAACCTGCAGATGTCAAGGGCAGACTTTGGGACTTGAGTGCCCTGGAGTTGTGTTGTACTTGGGGCCTCCTGGAAGGAATCTATCCAGGGATACTGAGGTACAGCTGTACTATAGGCAGCATACCCATGTAAATTAAGGAAAGAACTTTCCCCAGCTGTGATCCCTGCAAAGTAGCAACTGTTAATAGCTCTTACCCTACTCTTGCCTGGAAAATCCCGTGGACGGAGGAGCCTGGTGGGCTGCGGTCCATGGGTCGATGAGGGTTGGACACAACTGAGCAACTTCACTTTCACTTTTCACTTCCATGCATTGGGGAGGGCAATGGCAACCCACTCTAGTGTTTTTACCTGGAGAATCCCAGGGACGAGGGAGCCTGGTGGGCTGCCGTCTGTGGGGTCGCACAGAGTTGGACACGACTGAAGTGACTTAGCTTATTCTTCCAGAATAAATGTTCAGCCATGACCTATGTTTTGTTTCAGGTTTTTCTGCTGAAATGTGGATTGGCAGGGAAGAAGCTTCCATGCCTTCTATTCCATGCGCACAGACTAGCGAAGGAAACTTAGTTGAGGATATAGACCAGGCGCAGCCTAGCTCTTACGCAGCTTTTCTTGGCCTCCAGTTCCTTGATAAAGGTGATGAGCCACACCTAATCAGGTGTGTGGCTCGGGGCCTACTAAACGGTCAGTGTTTGCCTTAAAGTGTTGTATAGCTGAGGCTTATCACCATTCTGGTTGATTTAGAGAAACAATCTTTGCCTTTCCATTTAGGGAAATATTCATACAGAAAGTACACTTGAACAAAACTCATGTAGTCACAACTTTATCATGTGGGAAAAGACAAAGAGTGAGTACTACAGAAGAGATGTGTGATATTGTTTCTTGGATCAAATTGTTTTTAGAGTCATTTAGATTAAATGGTTTTAAATTAGAATTGGATTGTTGGTTTCATAGAAATAGACCTTTAGAAATGTTGAGACAGATTACTTAGATCTTACTCTGCTTTCTTTCCCTGATGAGGATATAGACAGTGAAGTTTGAACACATTTGTTTTTTGGCCTTGATGTGTGGCATGTGAAATTCTAGTTTCCTGACCAGGGATTGAATCCATGTCTCATGTATTAGGAGCTCCAAATCATAACCACTGGACTACCAGGGAAATCCCTTAACACATTTTTTAAAACATGATCACTAAAATAGGAAAATTGCTAACAAAAGTTTTCACGTTTGTGTGTGTATTAAATAAACCACATGCTAAGTCCCCCTACTAAAGAACTTCGTGATAAAATTGGACTTGGTAGTGTTTAGTAAAATAAAAGTTAAGCTATGATATTTCCAAATTGCATGTTTAATCTTTGATTTATATAGTTTAAAAGTTTAATTATATAAATTTCAAACTGTCTCAAGTAATCAATGTAGTAAGCCATCATATTGCCAGCATCTAGATTCAACAGATACAAGCAGGGCTGACAGTTCTTTTATCTCAACTCTTTCCCTCTTGCTTCCCCACACTCTACTGGATTGTTTTAAAGGAAATGCCAAATATGGTATCTTTTCATCAGTAAATGCTTATGTATTCTTTTTTTTTTAATGCTTATGTATTCTAAGAGATAATAACTTATTAAAAAAACTAACCATAATACCACTATCATACTGCTTACTGTCTTTATCCTCTCAAGTTTTAAAAGGCCTGTCAAGGGGCTTCCCTGGCAGCCCAGTGGTTAAGACTCCACACTTCCTCTGCAGGGGACACAGGTTCTATGCCTGGTTGGGGGAATAAGACCCCACATGCTGTTTGGTGCAGCCAAAAGAGTAAATAATTAAAAAAATAAAAATGCCTGTCGGTATTATTGCTATTAACATGATGATTACTGAATTCTCTTTAGGTTATCTCTATAGTCCCTTTTGTCTTTGGATATAGCCTACTAGGGATGTATGATCATGTTATGAAGTATCTAAAATAATTATTTTCTGTGATTAAGCTTGGTATACACAGGTTCATTTGTTTTTGGCTTATTTTCTACTTTGACTGTTTGGTTCCCACTTTTATTATGTAAAAGAGTTCCATGATTCTAAAGATGATTTAGAAGCCTAAATGTTCCCTTCTCTTTCCTTTTATAAAATCAGTGGAGCTTGTGAAGTCCCTGATAAAATAATAATATTGTATATGTGTGTATTTTGAGAGAGTCATAGTTACTGTCAATTCTACTGTGGGGAAAAAAATTATATAGGGCAGTGGTACTCAAACTTTTTTGGTCTCAGGATCCCTGTAAACTCTTCTAAAAGACTCAGAAGAACTTTTTATTTACCGTATAAGAGAATAAAAACATTTAGAAATTTTTATTCACTTAACACACTTATTATGTGTTAATATACATTTTTCTTCATGAAAATAACCATATATTCTAAAGCCAGAACATTGGTGAGAAGAGTAGATTTGTTTTATATTTGCATGTCTTTTAAATGTTTGGTTTAGTGGGAAGCAGCTACATTCAAACAGTTGTGTTCTGTAGCCTCTGGAAACCGCCGTTGTACACTGGCAAGACAGTGAGAGGAGACTCCTAGTGTTAGAGTGGAGAGAGTTTGACCTTGCAGGGCCCCGGTGAGTCCCAGTTCTGTACTGTAGACTCTGTTGAGCAGAGCTCTGGGGCTTGATTTAGATTTGTTGTGTTTGCTTAGTTTTGTGTTCCTTGGTTTGTCCTTTAGAAGGATGGAATCTTCTGAAAATCTGTCTGGATCTAATGGAGATCTGGTCTTCGCAGTCGCCCCTTCAACTCCAGCCCAGCCTGCCCCTTGAGGCTGTCCTGTGGAGTGTGGGGAACTGTGGTGCCCGGGTGGATGGGCGCACCCCGCAGTCACCGTGGTATTCCCGCCCGCAGCGCCCGCGAGCCCTAGGGGCCTCGGCGGCATGGGTATCTAGGAGGAGTCAGGCTGACTGTCAGCCATTTGCCCACTCCTTGGTGGTGTTCCGTGCATTACCTCCCTGTGTTCCGCTGGCCGAGTGTGCCAACAAAGGCTCTTCCTGGCCCAACCCCGGTCCCTCGCCGCATAACTGCTGGCTGCCAGTCACCATGTTTCTGCAGGGTGATGGGAGGCCAGCGGTGTTGCCACCGCTTCCCTCTGTCCTGTGTCCTGCCTGCCACGCTGTCTCTGCTGCCCCCTACTTCAGCCCCTGTGGCTGCTTGAGAGCTGGTGGAGGAGACAGGAAGAGGTGGAACCACTTGCACTGTGACTGCACCTGCCCGCCCACACTTAGACTCAAACTCCCCGTAAGTGGGGCATCTTGCATATGCCTGTCTCTAAAGTTAATCCACAGAGGTCTAGGCATTTCCGCTGGTACCCCGACATAGCGAATGACTTTGAGTGCAGGTTTGGGTGCTACCTGCAGAACCATGGTCATTCTAGAACTCATCCATGCCCCTGGGCATCTGCAGCTCAGCTCTGATGATTCTAGGTCACCAGGAGTGCATGTCCTGTGGCCCCGTTAAGTTGTTGTGCCGACCAGGGCAATTGGGAATTGGGTGATGGGGAACCCAGATTTGGTTCCGTAGAGGAAGCCTGGTAATGGACTACCCCAACCAAGGGGTAGCGGACTTGTTACTCTCAACCCAAGGGTGGGGAGGCAGTGATGAAAAACAGAACTGGTCTCTGGAGGTCTGGTGATTGGAATGAGTCCACTTAAAATTCTTTAAGGTGGATCCACTGCATGGCATATCTAGTACCTGCAGCTGAGGTGGTGGTGGTGTAGTTGCTAAGTTGTGTCCAACTCTTGTGACCCCATGGACTGTACCAGCCTCCTCTGTCTCTGGAATTCTCCAGGCAAGAATACTGGAGTGGATTGCCATTTCCTTCCCCTAGGGCATCTTCCTGACCCAGGGATTGACCCTGGGTCTTTTCCATTGCAGGCAGATTGTTTGCTGACTGAGCTATGAGGGACGCAGCGGAGGTAGTCTCCAGCTTCAATGGCAGGGTGTTGAGTTCGGTGCAGTTAAAATACCACGTGATCTGCTGCGCAGGTTTATGGATGGGGATCCTCCGCCCCTATCCCCACACCCTGCTTCTCCTCGTCCTCCTGGCTCCTAGCCTGGTTTCCCTGGGCTGAAGTGCGGGAGCTGCCTGCACACTGCCGCTGGAAATCATGGCATGGGACCGTGATTCTGTTTCGTGTTGGAACTTTGCGGAGGCCAATTACATGCGATGGCTGGGAAGTTCCCACTGCACCGCTAGAGCTCAAAGTCTTAGATTGATGCAAAACGGACCAGAGTGAAAGCTGTTGCCATGGATTTTTTTTTATTAATTAAGGATGAAGGTGTAAAAGGGAGGTTCAAAGAGATTCTGATCCCATATTGTCTCTCCATAAACGATGTCGACTGCCAGCGTTATTTCCGGTAATGTGCGGGTAGCTTACCGGAAAGCAAAGTCCTTCCGATGATGGTAGCGGCAGTGTCTGGTTCTAGAACTGAAATTTAAAGGCACAGTGGTGCAATCTGTGCTTTATTTGATACAATTCAGATAATTCGACTCCATGGAAACCAGGATTGACACTTTTGATAGCTTTTTCCTGGGTGGTGGTGAGTTGCTTTTCTGTCTTGCTGGAGAGATTTGTCTGGTTTATAGATAACAGGGAGACTAGTGTGCTAACCATAGGTTACCCTGAGGGCTTGTTAGCCTTAACTTCGACAAATATTGTTTAGCCGCCCAAGATTGAGCAGTCACAAGTCTGTGATGCTCTCAAGTGGCCAGAACCGCACCACACTGCTCAGCATGTGTGCTTCCAGTCAGACGGGTGCTGGAGATTTCATTATTAAATCCGTTAGAGATAGGCTCTGGGTTGCAGTTGTTACTCATTAATGAGGAATTCCCTGTAAGAGAGTAGATCAGAAGTTTGCATCAAGTCCCTGCCCCTTGTTCACACTGCCCATTGCCCCTCAACATTCCCTCCTTGGGGTTGGTATTTGGCCTTGGTGGTTCGCTGAGAAGCCGTTCTAAATGAAAGTCACTACCAGGTTTTTGTAGGTGGCCCTGCGGAAGGACCACATTGGTGAACGAGAGCTTGATGGCACTCTTTCCGTCCTCTGCATGTCACCCACCACCCCAGGCCGACTGATGGCGGTGCAATCAGAACCACTTGGGGCAGGAGCATGAGGAGGAGCTGCTGCCCTCTGGCGGCAGACCCGTATCCCTGTGCTCCCGTAGTTTGTGCTTAAGGCGGCCTCTGGCTGTTCTCTCTGGCCTTCGTGGTCTTGGGATGCCCCCTCCACACCCTGATTGTGTGTGTGTCTGTTAAAGTGTCTCCCTCTAGTGGAAGGTTGTCCCCAGAGCCGCTCACTGCTGTTTCTATAAGTCCTGAGATAACGTTTTTGTGAAGTTTAAAGTTAGGACTGGACTTAGGACTTTAGAGATGTTATGGGGAGGGAGGTGGGAGGGAGGTTCATGTTTGGGAACGCATGTAAGAATTAAAGATTTTAAAATTTAAAAAAAAAAATTAAAAAAAAATGTTAGGAGAAGAATGGTGATTGATTTTTGCAGTTTCCCTGGTGGCTCAGACGGTAAAGTATTCGCCTGCAATGCAGGAGACCTGGGTTAGATCCTGGAGTCAGTAAGATCCCCTGGAGATGGGTGTGGCAACACACTCCAGTATTCTTGCTTGGAGAATTCCTTGGACAGAGGAGCCTGGATAGTTATAGTCTGTTGGGTCACAAAGAGGTGTCACGACTGAACGACTAAGCACCATGCAGTTTTAAAGAAAACCACTGTTTCTGTCATTTTCAATTTTTATTTATTTACAGAACTCTAATACAAAGAACAATTGACCTTTTTATATAATAGGGATTTTAAGTTTCAGGTGTATTTGATTATCATCTTGATCACCCTTTTCAGTTCTCCATAATGTTGATGATGTTTTATGTAGTGACAGAGTCTTACTTTGACAAATAAAAACTTTTTCAATATTTTAGTTTTTGGTGGTCTATTAATTTTTTATAAGTTACAACCGAAATAATTCAATTTTTCTTTTTTCATTAATAGACATATGTAGAGTGTGTCGGTCAGAAGGAACACCTGAGAAACCTCTTTATCATCCTTGTGTGTGTACTGGCAGTATTAAGTTTATCCATCAAGAATGGTGAGTCATCCTTTTGGAAAATTTTTGCCTGAGCTTCACTGTATAATAAAGGGAATTGTTTCGATGACTTTTTCTATAACTAGATATTTAAAAAATTTTTTTTACTGTGTTTGGAGATTATCCCTATTCCTTATTACCAAGCCATGTCATTTTGGTATATTGTCTTTTGCCCATTTGTTTGTTTTTACTGTGGGGAGCTTATATGTTCATGGGGAGTATTACGGTTTTCTGGTTTTGCTTAGGATGGTTATAGCTTACATTGAGGAAATGCTTTGTGTCAGGGAATACTCAGTACTTCTGTACATTTTAGCTCATTTAATCCTTACAGCAGAACTGTGAGGTGGCGTATTACTGTCATTCACATGAGGAAACTGAAGCATAGAAAGGTTAACTTCTCGGTGGCACAGCTAGCCAATTAGTGATAGGCCTGGCCACCAGGCAGCAGTGTGATTAAACCAGCGTTAGAACTGATGCTGATGCTTGGAGATTCTTTTTATATTCAGTTATCTTTGAGGAGATTACAGTTTCCAGTAATTAATAGTTCAGTGTAATCTCAATTGCTTTTTAGTAGTAGAAATGTGTTTTTTTATCTTTATTTGTTATAATTCTGTACTCATCTAGGGCATCAGTGATAAAGTTAAAGATACTCTGAATTCAAAATTGTAAAAGTTCTGTGATATGTAAAACTTTAGTACAGCAATATTAGTTTTCAGTGAAACCTCAAAATTTCCTTGTCATAAATACTATACTTATGAATATGTTTGCAATTTCAGCTTAGTTCAATGGCTGAAACACAGTCGAAAAGAATACTGTGAATTATGCAAGCACAGATTCGCTTTCACACCAAGTAAGTTCTTCAGAAGTTTACACTGCATTTCTAGATTATAACTGGCTACCTAAAGGTGTTTAAAGAGTTTTAAAGCAACTATTTTTGATTTAATTTGTTTTTGATAGTAATAGAAGGTATTGCTATAGCATTTTGGAAAGCATTTTTTAAAACTACATGTTAGCTTTTAACACACGCATGTGTGATTTAATTTGCAAGATATTTTTTTTCTTTCTTTTTTATATTTTAGATGAGTTCAAACATATACAAAGGTATAATGAACCTGTGTGTATCCATCACTCAGTTGCATCCATTTTCAACCCATAGCCCTTACATGTAGTCCCCTGTGCTCTTTAACAGCAAGCATTTATTATCTCATAGATTCTGTGGGTCCAGAATCTGGATCGACCTTTGTTGGATGTCTCTGGCTCAGCATCTCTCATACGCTTGTAGTCAGTGTTGTCAGGTAGAGCCCCAGTGTCATTCGAAGGCTTGGCTGGGAAGCTGTGGGGTGAGGTCTTTCTCTGAGCTCGCTCAGGTGTGTGTGAGGGGTCAGGCCCCCGCAGGCCGTTGACTGGGGGCCTCTCTCAACTGCATGTGGGCTTCTCTGGTGGTTCTCTGTGCTCTTGTTCCCACATCTCCATCCTTATTACAGAAAATCCCATTTATGATTTCATCTGTACATATTTTAGCATGTACCTCCAAGACAAGGGTTCTTAAAAAAAAAACAACACAGCTCTAATACCATTATTTACGCAGAAAAGTGAGTAACTAATGATGCCTTAAATTTGTGAAATATCTCATCCCTATTAAAATTTGGGATAGCTTTTGAGTTAAAATTGTGTTGGTGGTAATAATAACACTAACAATGACAAATATTTAATTCACTTTTTAAAAACAAGACTTTTTAAGCTCAGTATTTTGTAAACCTATGGTAAATATTTTGCAGATCTTTAGAATTCTGATTATATTTTATAAGTCTTTTGCGTATTGATTTATATTAATATTATGCACCTTATAAATAAGTAGATGTTCATACTGGCAAGGTATCAAGAATTTGAAGCATATTTTCATTCTGGGATCCTAGTACATTGCTCTTCTTCCTCTTCTGCCCCCTCCCCCAAAGCTTTTTCTGCTTTGGTGTTTGTTTGTTTTAAGCATCTTGAAGTGCTGAGTATAAATTCTGTGAACTAGTGTTAATTTTACTTTGTTTTTATGCAATGAGTATGTATGATTAAAATCGTAACAGTTTACTATTTGAATGTTGGCTGTGCTAGAATGGGAGCGGGGAGTGGCTAAGGACCCCAGTGGGCTGCTGCTCCTGTAGGAAGTGGCTCTGCTGCAGATTCTGCGCACTGTGAGCGCTGCTGCTGAGGCTAGTACTGGGGGAGGGTTCTTTCTTGAGGACCTCTGTCAGCTCCATCATTTACACCTGTACGCTTTATGTGGTCTATGATAACTCTGGAAACTAGTTGGTTATATTGTTTGAATGCTGAAATGTGTGTGAGTTAGCCTTACATAAAGTTCCTGGCTCTTGAGTGAGGGGGTGTGTACATCTCTTGAATCTTTTTTCCTGCTCAGAGGCCTATTTTATTGGCTTTTATATTTATGTAATCTGCTCTCATAAATGACTTCTGGGTAAATGTGGTATTATGTTGTAACTATTTGAATTATTTTTCATATGGGACAAAATACTTAAGTGCAATGCAAAGGTCAAAAGTTAGGTAGTTCTGTATACCTACAAGTAACCTATTTTTGAATCTTCATGAAGTTGTGTGAACTTTTTCCTTTCCCCCCCCTTACAGTTTATTCCCCAGATATGCCTTCACGGCTTCCAATCCAGGACATATTTGCTGGACTGGTTACAAGTATTGGCACTGCAATACGATATTGGTTTCATTATACACTTGTGGCCTTTGCATGGTTGGGAGTTGTTCCTCTTACAGCATGTGAGTATTCATTTCCCTGTTGCTGGAGTTGTTTAAGTATTACACAACTGTTTAATATTATAAAGTATTTTTGTTCAGTGATGTTTATTAGATATTATAATGTTGTATATTAGGAAAGCCTCATTTAGAACATGTTATTTACCTGAATGAAAAACCATTTTTTAACAGGTGAGCTTCTTAAATGAATGTGGGAAAGAAACACAGCATACAGAGGCTAATAATGAAAGTTCATGAGAGAATTGAAAAATGAAAATCAAAGCATAATTGAAAGGAAATTGACTTTTACTCTTTGAAGTTTATCAGAGCTTTCAAAAATGGCAAAAGATGTATTTTTTTGTAATCCCTTTTAAAAAACACATCCTCAATGGTCCTGAAGAGTTGGGAAGTGTATTTTTCGAATATAGGAGTACTTCTGGGAAATAGGTATACTAACTCTTAGTTGATTCTCTCTAGGTTCTTTGTGTTCTTAAAGACATGGAGAGGAGTCAGTAGTATATGTGCCAGAGTATGTAGATAGCATTCTTTAGAGTTAAATGCAAACAAGATTTTTACATAAGTGTGATTAATATCCTCATGTCTTCTTAAAATAAATAAGCTTGATGAATTATGAAAATCTTATGAGAATAGCAGAATCGGTACTATTCACTTGAAGAATGAATTAGTGAGCTAGAAGATTGAGCAAAGAGTTCTCTAGGATATGACTCAGAGACAAGAAGTTGTAAGTATGAGGGAAAACATTGAGAGATAGAGGCCACATCCTGTTGTTTCAGTATCTGACTAGTAACTAGTTCCAGAAGGTGAAAGAGAGAGAGCTGACTCTGATAAAGGAAAAAGACAAAGCTAGGCCCATTCTAAAGTTTTCCCGTGCTGAATAGGGTAGTGTATAGATACTATGCTTTCAGATTATCCTGCAAAGTAATGACAGTCAGGCTGGCTGAATGTTGGAAGACAGCTGAGGCTTCAAAATTTGACAAAACTTTTGAGCCTAGAATCTTCGAAAATTATTGTCAGATAGAAGGACAAATACAGATATTTCAATAGAGGCAAGGAGTTGGAAAGTTTACTACTTCAAATTATTTATGAAGTAGTGTTTGAAGACATATTTTACTAAGGAGAGCAAGGAATCAAAGAGAAAGGTATGATTTACAAAGAAAAACAAGTACTTCTTATAGCTAAATTATAATTGTTATTAATCTACAATAATTGGAGTAGGAAATGGCTGCCCATTCCAGTATTCCTGCCTAGAAAATTCCATGGACAGAGGAGCCTGGTGGCTACAGTCCATGGGGTTGCCAAGAGTTGGAGATGACTGAGCATGCATGCGCTACAGTTTTTTCGGTGTCAGTCTGAAACTGAAATTCTAGGCGATCTTCACATGAAAGAATCTTGTGAGGGGAGGATAGAAACGAGAGCCTTTTAGATTGTATGTCTTACTTGCGGGGAAATTATAGATGCTTTAGACAAAACAAGAAAATATAGGCCTAGCCAAGTAAGAGTCCTGAACTAGCGAAAGTGATTAAGAGCAGAGGTACCACCACTGTTCAGGGGAGGAAAGATGGTCATTTCAATAAACGGTATAGCATCAACTAGTTGGGCATATAGAGAAAAACGAACCATACCATCATCTCCCACCTGACCCAGGTTAATTTTACATAGATCATAAGTCTGATTGTGAACATTAAAATTTTAAAAGTTTCTGAAAGATAATATACTAGAATAACCACAGAAGAAAACATTGAGAAATTTGACTTAATTAAAGTTAAGGTTTTTAATTCATGCTTAGACACCCTTAAGAGAGAAAGGCAAGCTACAGAGTGAGAGAAGGTATCTGCAGTTCACATATCTAACAAAGGACTTGTATTCAGGATATACACAAGGAGTATGTAATAAAATAACTATTAAATCTTAGAGAAAGGCAGACAAGCCAATTAAAACGTGGACAGCAGATGTGAACAGGTGTTTCTGGAAAGAAGATTAAATAGCCAGTAACCACAGGACAAGATGCTTAGTATCATTAGTCATCAGGAGAAGGTACAAGAAAGGTACTCTACCGAATCAGCAGAACGGCTGAAGTTAAGGAAAAAAAACAGTGCCAAATGCTTTTTATTAGGATGTGGATCATCTGAAACATGTATTCATCAGTAGTAATGAATATAAATATGGTATAACCACCTTGGAAAGCTGTTTGGCATTATCTGTCAGTGGTTAATATTTTAAATACATTATGACCCAGCAGTTCTATTTCTGGGAATATTGATTGCAGAAATATTCACAGGACACAACCTTGTGTCCACTGAAAGACTTGTATATAATAGTGTGATCACTGCAGCTCTGCAGATAGTAGTTTAAAACTGGAACCACACGAGTAACAGTAGAATGGATACTGTGCACTTATCCCTATAATGGAATTCTACATAGTGATGACAAAAGAGCTGGCTGTGGTGACATAGGATAACATGGATGAACTTCACTTCTTTGAGAAAAAGAAGCCAGGCACAAAGAGTATGAATTGTATGATTGCATTTATGTGACTTTTTAAAATAGGCCAAACTGATCTGCAGTGATAGAGATCAGAATAGTGGTTACCTTGTGCTGGAGATATTGACTGGGAAGTGGCTTGAAGGAGCCTTCTGGAGAGCTAGAAATGTGGAGAATCTTATCTGTGTGGCAGTTACTTGGATATATAGTGACGTAAAAATTCACGCAGATACACTTAAGATTTATGTGAATTTTACCTTTATAAAAAAGTAACAAAACTTAGAGGTAACTACTTGGAGAGTAGAAGTAAGATGGTGAGTTTTTATCCTAGGGAGTAGGACTAGGAGACAGTGAATAAAATTTGAAGTCCACCAAAGGACAGGAAAGACAAGAAGAGAGGACAGAGAAAGGGGAGTAAAAGTGATCACAGTAGCTCTGATCACTGTGTACATGTGAAAGTGTTCCACTATGAGAAACAAGTACAAAACAGCCGGGGCTGATGTTAGAGAGATTTGTTAGCTAACAAAACACAGGAACAGTATTCACCAGCCAGGTATTCTTCAAGATGAAACACTTTAAATGAGGAAAAGCATTTTATTTTATATTAATAAAAGAAAACGTAAGAATTTTTATGCATCAGCAAACAGGACTTAGAACGTAAACCATTCACAGCCATGGTGGAAAACTAACACACTTCTCTGAAATCAGCAGATCAAATAATAAAAAATTAAGTAAAGACTTTGAGGATTTAAGTAAGAGGTAACAAGCTTGATTTCTGTTCTGACTTGTTTGCACATACACTCATACACAATTAAAATCTGTCATACTTCTTTCTTTAAGTCAGCAGTGTGCCTGTGACTGTCTTCATGTAGGAAGGTGTTGAACTACCCTGTTTTTAAGCACACTAGTAAGGAAGCCTTTAATTTATGAATCTATTTTCTTATCTACAGACAATTGGCCTTCTGTCAGTTTTACTTTGCTATAAACATACTTGCTTTGAATATTTTATACACAGATATGAGCAATTTGCATTACAGAAAATCTGTTCCTATCTTTCTATTTTGACTTGACATTTGAAAACAGCCATTGAAGTTACTGTAAATTTTTGGTACAAGGCTATAGAGGATACTTAAACTAACACACAAGTACTGGTTTGAAAGAAAACCTCAACTTTTGGGCCCCATTTCCAAATCTATTCCTGCCTGTTCTGGTAAGAGGATAGGGAATGGCTATATATTGACCCTTACTTCATATTTTCCCTTCATGGCCAGATTGAAGATTTTGTCCTTTTGAAGACTCTTGAATTTGTGTTTTTAAAAAATTGGTTGTTAGTTTGCTATTCATAGCATTGAAGCATGTACTCCACTGAAAAGTCCTTTTAATTTCAAAAAGCATGTACCCCCAAAACTTCATTTTCATGAACAGATTCAATGAATTTTGAAATTCTAGGTTAAAAAAAAATTCTCTGTATTATAATTTTGGAGATCTTTTCTGGATTCCTCCCCCCCCTTTTTTTCAAACATCTAAGCTCATTCAGTAAACACAAGTAAGTAAATCTAGAGAGAATCTAAACTTTAAACATTATTGTGTAACACTGACTCTTTACTGTCACTATCTTTAATGCTTGATCTTTTTTTTTTAGTTTAGTATTTTGTGATTCAAACTTGCAAAGACCAAGTGTTTATTTCAGTGGCATTCACACTTTACCTCTGTTTAACTGAATGACTGTGTGAGTTATGATGAGAGCTGTGACTGTGCTGTTGCGCCCTTCCTTGGCAGGCCGCATCTACAAGTGCTTGTTTACTGGCTCTGTGAGCTCCCTCCTGACGCTGCCGCTGGACATGCTGTCCACGTGAGTATTGACCCTCATAGCTGTGGAAGGCCGTGCGGTGGGAACGGTGCTCATCTGTTCTTCCACATGCTTGGATTTGTTGTGATTGGAAAAGTCCTTCTATTCCTCTTACCTATTCTAACAGCTTCAGGGGAAGCAACTGATGCATGTAAATGATGTTTTAAAACATACCATCTTAAAGGAGTGTTTGGTAATGGTCGGAAAGCTAGTTAAATAAGCTGTCACATAGTGCGAGAAAATGTGTTGTTCCACGTAGCTGCTGAGAGTTCCTTTAAACATGTTTTTAACAACACAGATGTTTGAAGCCAGATACCTTTAAAAAATTTTTTTTTTTGATTGTTAGGTTATGGACTCTAAAAACTTGTTGACTGTAGCTTTATTCTATTTTAATTTGACATGAAGCATTATAATTGCGGTTTCTTGGGAAAGACATGTGACTTATATTTTTATTATTGATGTTAGAAATACTGTAAATGATTAACTGTATCAAGATCATTAGAATATTAAGCTTGCAAAAGATTGGACCTCTGTTTGCTAAATCTTCTTTTGTACCCAACTGACCTTAGGTTTCTGATCCCTATTCAGTAAAGGCAAAGGATAATATAGGACTATTTTTTAGAATAGAGGCATTCAGATTATATTATGAAAACAAGCCAAATGACAATAGAAGAGTGCAGGAGAGCATGTTTCATTTCTGATAAACAAGAAATCAAGTCTCTGCATCGTTATTTTGAATTATGGTTGAAAACATGTGGAAACATGAGATGTGTAAGCAACTTGGTTTTCCTACTGGTGGTTTTACCTGCTGGTTTTACCCTTTTGGATAAAATAGGCAAGCTATTTATTTCTGTGTCTTTGGCAGTATAGGAAGCAGAAAAAAGGTTTTGAATTTCATTCACATTAGAACAGCTTCTGAAGTAATGTTCATAAGTAGATAGGAATCTTGGAAATAGGGCACTAATGGCTGTGGTCATGATAACAAGGAGAAGCGGTGATTTGACACACTTGACAATTTAGAAATAGTGTAATAATATTACCCTTTGTATGAAAATGCTAACCTGTGAAGTGATCCACTGGAAATAAATACGACAGCATTCCTATATCTGGACATCGGATTTTTATCTCAGCCATCCAGAACACAATTTTAGTATGGAGGCAAGGAAAATCAGTCTTAAATGGCTGAAGTGTCATTCATTATGTCTCTGTGTTTATGACATAACTCACCTCTGGCTTTCCTTTAGAAATTGTATACTAGAGAAAAGCTCATGTTAGAAGTATCAAGGGAGGTCAGAAACAAGTTAAAAGTGATGGAAGTTGCATTTTAACACTATGAAGTAATAAAATAACTGTTTCAAACAGGTTGGTCGTGTTCCATTTAGTTTGAGGCTGAGTTGTATTTATCATTGTAACTTTTGAGAGAACAGTGTAGCAGCCAGTCAGTATCCCAGTTGTTTAGAAAAGATGACTTGAGGTCCCATGTGTGCTGTTCAGTAAAGTGGGGTGTATTCCTTCTTTAATGGTTTCTGTTTTGAGTGGCAAAATATGTTAGTATTTGCCAAAGCTTAAATTGGGAGGCTTTGACTTTGTGAAAGCCAGGTGCTTATGGAAACCACCGTGCCAGAGAAGTTTCCGTGTTTTGGTCTCAGGGCAGTGTTCTACTTGCCTACCGCCTTTACTGCTTGTTGGTGGGACCGCTAAACATCTGATTGTTTGGCTGGTGTGATCATTTAGGTAGTGCATTGAGATGGTAACAGAAGGAACCCTGGCACTGGAATAAAGTTGCAACTTTTTGGTGACCTTGGGCAAATCATTGGACAGTTCGAAACCCTTGTCTACTCATCAGACAAAATTCACATTCAGTTTTTACGTGTATTGGTGAATTTAACCTTTGAACAGCCCACTCTTCAAAGTGGGCTGAACCCCCTCCCTGAGGCACATTCAGAGATTAAATTCACAAATATATGTGAAAACCATGTGTGAATTTTGAGCACTGTGTTACTTAGTAGCACAGTTACCACCAAAACACAGAGCTGCTGCTTGCCTTATGTTGGCAGGCTCCCCCTTTCACGCCAGCCTGATGGGTTAGGGCCACGCCTGAATTGCCTTCATGAGCTTCCTCAACTGATACTGGAAGAATGCTGGAGGCTCGGTGGGGATCGTCGAAAGAAATTGTAAGCGTGGGTAGATTTTATAATCTCATGCTGCCTTTTAGAATGTGAAGAATTGAACCAGTTTTTCTGAAAGCACTTATAGTTAAATGACTTATTTTTTCTGAGTAATGTTTCATTGTCTCTATAGAATATATTTTTTGAAAGTTTGCTTAAAATTTCTTAGTACCTTAGCAGATGCTACGTATTCCATAGCCCAGGTCTTCAACATCTCAAGGCACAGTCTGTCAGTTAACTATTACTACAAAACATGCTGTCTCCAAAACTTAGTAACTTAATGAGCGTTTTAATTCACTCGTAATTCCAGGGGTTAACAGTTTGGATTGGGCTCAGCGGGTAGGTTTACCTGTTGGACTTGCCTCAGTTATGCCTGCGTGTCATTGGGGTGGGATGGTCTAAGATGAGGTACTCTGGTTCTTCCATACGACCTCTCTTCCAGAAGGCTAGTGGGGCTTCTTTACATGATGGTCTCAGGGCAGCCTTCTAAAAGGGTGAGGATGGAAGCTTGAAAGCTCTCTTCTAGGCTTTGAAACTCAGGAATTCTCACTTATGGTGCAGATGGTTCCCAAACCAGCCCAGAGTTAAGGTGTGAGGGGAAAGCAGAGGATTCTACCAGGAGTCTGTCACTGTTTAAAGTCTGCGGTGACTGGTTGCTGTTCTTACTAGTGGTGACAAGGCAGGAGGCAAGAGGGGTTCCCACCTATCAAAATTTTAATGTTCTGGAGGGTTCCTTAGCAAGGGGTTGATTATCATTCCTCTTTCTACTAAGATATATTCCAGATAGTATCTGAGGACCACATTATTTCAGTTTGGAGCTTAAAGGCTGAGGTCTCCCAAATTGACCCTTCCTTAAGTCTCCATGAAGGGAAAAATGTCATTTTATTATGATAGTGAATTTTCCAAAGGCTCCACAAATTCTTGAGTTAGCTTTGAATTATTTTAAAATCAGACATAGACCAGGGAAGGATATGCTCCTTCAGAGAGGAAAAGAACAAAGAAGTGTTCAGTAGAGTAATACTCTGTGTATTGACATGTGGATTGTACATGATCTGTTAGAATTTGTTGAGGAGCTAATATACTTTTAATGTATTTGCTGTTAGCATTGAAATTCAGTCTGCCTTCTGAATGAGGCCTTGGTAGCGCTTCCCACAGGCGTCTTGCCTTGCACGTTGTGAGCTGTGTGTCTGTCAGCCTTCCTGTAGTGTCTTTGGACCTTACTAGAGGCTCTTCTTTTCGATTTGCTGATTCTGTTCATTTTCATAGGTTTAAGTATGAGCCAACCAAGTTGGTTAAACTTGTATGTAAAATAAGGATAAGGAAATTCTTAGTAAGTGTTGGGCAGAGTTATTTATCTTTAGTAAATTCATGCATTTAATACCTGACCTTTGTCAAGTATTTTGGCTACTCTTATTTTTTGCTTGCTGCCTTCCTTTTTCTCAGTCATCCTCAAAGAGAGGCTGGATAGCTGGTTTATGTAGTTCTGATGTTATTCCTTACCTTCTATAATATAAACACATACAATACAAATACATAAATACATACATTTGACCCTCTTACAGGTAAAGTGCCACCATCCTCAAATAACTTTTTGAGAGACTGACTTTTACCAAGAAGTTACCACTTTTCTGGCTGTTCTTTCTAGATTTTTGTATAAATGTTTTTGAATGTTACCTTTGGTTTCTTAACTTGAAGTGTTCTTTGGAGTAGTTCTGTATACCTCTTTCTTTTTTTTAAACAGGGACAACTTGTTGGCGGATTGTTTGCAGGGTTGTTTTGTGGTGACGTGCACACTGTGCGCGTTCATCAGCCTGGTGTGGCTACGAGAGCAGATTGTCCACGGGGGAGCCCCGATATGGCTGGAGCACGCCGCTCCGCCCTTCAATGCTGCTGGGCATCACCAAAATGAGGTAAACCCCTCTGTCCCCAAATTCATTTGATCTGGGTGGGACATGAGAATTATTGTCCCCCTCCAGGATCTAAACCCTTGACTCCTGTGTCCCTCATTGCGAAGCAGGACAATGACAAGGTTTGGGAGAAGTTTAAGGGAGAGGTGAAAAATCAGAACCACGTGGCTGTAACTTTGCCCGTTAGTTTCCTAGTGAGACTGGGGGCAGTATTAGGTTGTGTACTGAGTGCGCCTTCATTCCCTTCGCCTGGGCCAGCAGCTGCCTGGAACTTAATATCCAAATCTCCTTCATGTCCTTTTGATGTGTTCCTTAACATTAAGGAGGCCCCTTGCCCTCTTTGTTCATTAGTTTCTTTATGTGTAGAACAACTCACCTTTGTCTTAAACATTACCAAAAGTAGAAAAAAAGGAATATTGTTGATAA
The DNA here is from genome assembly GCF_016772045.2 of Ovis aries. NCBI lineage: Eukaryota > Metazoa > Chordata > Mammalia > Artiodactyla > Bovidae > Ovis > Ovis aries. Next base: position 62,965,413 of record NC_056069.1, on the reverse strand, counting down.
CAGCCTTGTACAGTTTCACTTTCTCTTAATGAGAGATGGCATGCAAGATGAAGAGCGTTTGGTTGAGGCATTAAGAAGAGGACGGTATGATAAATGATTTTTAGTGTCTTGTTTACTGAGAAACTACAGGGCTAAAGATGTCAAAGAAAAAAAACTGACAAAAACAGTTGACACCTTGTAAAATTTTTATTATGAAAAAATTGACTATAAAATTAACTCTGTAAATAGTTAACAACAGTTTTTCATTTAAGTACCTTCGCTTTTTCTAGTGTTAGGATTGATTTCATCAAATTCCACCATACCCTTTTCTCTACAGATTTAAGGGTACAGCTTCTTTGAAAACTACGCATATGAGAAAATGGGACTATAAAGCAAGCATGCTTTTCTTAACCTAGTGTTAATACTTCATCATTGTATCTCATATTTGAAGCATGTGACCACAGTTCTCTTAAGAGTCTTTGTTACCTTTAGAGGAGTTCAGTGTTTTAATTAACTGCAACTGGGTCTTTGCATTTGGTGGGTTGCAGAATTCAGGAAGAGGTGGAGAAATGAGTGTGTGGGAACTGATGACGTTCCTGTGGACAGGCTTAACCTGCAGTGCAGACTTCTGAGAAATCTTTCCTCAGGTGTTAAACTGATGACTGAGAATAAAGTTATATATCAGTATGTGTGTAAACAAGCAAGTAGAGAGCATAAATACATTTTCATCCCTGAAGTGATCAGTAAAAACAAGAGATTGCCTTATAAAGAAGGATTCTGAAATGATGTATTCAAAATAGCCAGATTTGTTCATGTATTTTCTGTAATGCTTCGTGAAATGTTAATCTCTAAATTACACTGAATGAACGTGTATACTGTTAAGTGAGTTTGTGTTCTATTACCAAGTTGGTCCAAATTCAGATACATTTAGAAGAGATGCCCTTGAGAGCTGATTTTTTGGGATTTTAGTAGAGTGTTTGTCTGTTTGCTAGTTTTGTTTTTTTAGAAAGGAAGGTACAATTTGGAAATACTGCAAAACGGAAACAAGTTAGCCAAATTTCTGGTCTCTTCTGTCATTTTAGGCTCCAGCTGGAGGAAATGGTGCTGAAAATGTTGCCCCCGAGCAGCCTGCTAACCCCCCAGCGGAGAATGCGGTGGTGGGGGAAAACCCTGATGCCCAGGACGAGCAGGCGGAGGAGGAGGAGGAGGAGAACGAGGAGGAAGACGATGCAGGAGGGGAGGATGCAGCCGACGCCAACAACGGGGCGCAGGGTAATGGCTGCGGCCTGTCCCCACCCTTTCTCCGTTCCCAGCTCCCCGGGGGAGGGCTGCAGTCTTCAAAACTTCATGGGTTTGAAGTTCTGTTTGTAACCTGATTTTACTTTATTTTAGCAGACTTGAATTTATGGGCGCTCATAAGCATGACATTCTTTTTAGCTATGAAGCAGGGCATGTTTTGTGTTTTAAAATTCTTCACACAGGACTTTTTAAAGGATGGATAGGAAGAAGTTATTTGTAAGTTGGAGTAGATACTGTATTTTTTAAAAAGGGATTTACTACCATTTTATCTGATCGCTTTGCCATCTTTACTGAGTCAGTGCAACTTCTCTTATTAAAGAAGAATTTTGAAGTGTTTTCTGCAGACCAGACATCACCCAGAGAAACTCATTTCTCATTTTCTGGCAGTATGTAAAAACTCTAGAATGTAAAAGAATGTCTGAGACCAGCCCACCAGTCAGCTGCCAGCAGTTCACCGTGTTCTTTTCTCTCTCCGGCCCCAGAGGTTTCCTGTCAAGTGCTGCACTGTCTCTGGGTCCACTTATCACTGCTGAGTGTTCCCTCTGCCCCAGGCATGCAGACACCAGGTCCTGGCCTTCCTGGAATTTCTGGTCTAGTGATGAAGTAGAAATATCCAAGTGAGCGAGTCTGTTATTACTATCCAAGTGAGCGAGTCTGTTATTACACAGTGTGATAAGATTGCAGCTTGCTCTGAGGGTGCTCCTGAGAAGAGACCTGTTTGAAATAATTCGCTGGGTAGCTAAGAGTAAGTGATCCCTGAGCTGTGGCTTGAAGGATGAGAGGAAGCCAGTTGTATAGAGGGAGCAGGGGCCTTTGAAGGGAGAGGGGGGTGTGTGTTCCGAGGCTCTGAGAGTGCAGCCTCAGTGCCCCAGTGACACCTGGTTTCCGTCTGTTGTCTCATGCAGTGGGTCCTGCCTGGACCCTCCTCCCTTCCTGTTCCACACAGTGTTTATACTGATCTCTTGCCCTTAAAATCTGTCAGTGATTTCCCCATTACACTAAAGAACAAAATAAAATCCAGGCTTCACTTTCCTTTTGTATCAATATGATCCGATCCCCGTCTGTCTTTTATAAACATCCTCTACCACCCTCTTCCTCACCCAGAGAGTTCCAGTTGCCTGGGTTCTTCACTTTTCTCAAATCCACCAGGTTCATTCTTGATTCAGAGCTGTTGAGTTCCTCTATTTCACATAATCTTATTTATGTCCTTTCTAGCACTTATGTTACAGTCTGGAATCATCTAATTTATTTTGTATGTTGTGTTTGTTTGTTTTTTAAAAATTGCCTAACTAGCAAATATTCAGTGTGGAAAAATTTTAATTTGTTTAGCCTATTTTAACTGTTGTGTTTAACAACAGTTATAAAACACTGTTAAACGAAACTTAAAATGTCTTATTATTTATTAAACTCACATTCCAGAAGTAATGTTTAAATTATATTTCCAGATGACATGAACTGGAATGCTTTAGAATGGGACCGAGCTGCAGAAGAGCTTACGTGGGAACGAGTAAGACTTCTATCTATTAAGTGTCCTGGTGTTTTAATTCTAATGTATGTCTTAAAGTTGGCCGTATTTAGATGGGTCACTGATTTTGCAGTTATATTTGATGAAAATAATTACCAGAACTTCAGTTTCTAGAGGAAATTAAGTGATACATTGTTTGTGTTGAAAATATTACAAATACTATGATAAAGATCCATTAATTCCTTTTCTATCTTTTGATACAAACCTTGTTTCACTTATGAAATTTGTAACTTGAAATTGTGCACTTTTGAAACTGAAGTAACAATATAAATATAAGTATTAACTCTGATATATCAGTTAACAAAACAGTACAGTGTATCATGAAATCTTGACTGGCTCCATATCTAATGTAAGAATAAAAATCCAAGATGGAGTTTTTTTAACTTTATATAATTTGGATTAAAAGGATATCCAAAATATAAAACTCCTACGATAAGTTTTTCAGTCTCTGAGAATGATAGGCTGTTTTGGAAAGTAGTGGGTAAATATTATGTTTAAAGATATTGAAAGGATAATAAGCTTTTTTCATAAATAAAATTTATTTTTAATAAAATTTATTTTCATAAATAGATAAAAATCCTGTTGAATCTTGATTTAATGCTTATTATTTATTTTAGATGCTAGGACTTGATGGATCACTAGTTTTTCTAGTAAGTAAAGCTAATCTTCTTTAATAATAGAATTGTAACTTTGTCTTAGTGATTCAGTGATCTCAAATTTACAATATATGGTTGCTTTTTATGCTAAGGTCAAAATGCCCTTTGATTTTTGATTACTTGGTGTATTGAAGAAAGTCTTTTTTGTGTATTGAAAATATTGGCAAAGCATAAACATAATGCTATCTAAAAATGAAATTATTAAAAATATTTGAATTTTAGAAAAGAAAATGAAATACGAAGTTGATGGTAATTCAGAAAACTTGGTGTTCTTTTAAAGTCCCAGCTTGCTGTGTTTTAATGCCTGAACTGGTGAAAACAGCAGCTTTGAGATGTTCACAGAGAGAGCCCTGTTTGCTGAGCCTAACCTATGTTTACCGTAACAATAAAGAGTACCACTGTAATGTAAAGAGCAGTTCTTCGAAGAACTTGTTCTTTAAGGTGAAATGATGCTTTTTCCAGGTTCTGTGATATAAAGTCACAGAACTTGCCCTTTGGGATTTTTAAATAGCTTTGGTCATCAAGATGATTTTGGTTGCAGGTAGCCAAACTCCAGCTGACTAAAACTGCTAACATAAGAGGAAGTCTAGAGGAAGGATGGGCTTCAGGTGTGCTTGATCCAGGGGCCCAGCGATGTCACGGACCCACATAATTTCCCTCTGCTGTTCACAGAGGCCCTCCTAAAACTGCCTCTGGATGGAGCTAGAATAGGAATTGAGGCTCATAGCTTGAGGATTTGAGGAATATATCTGATGATAATTCTCAGATTAGTAAAAAGTGATATTAGTGAGCTCCTATTCAGGGTTAGATCTGGAGAAGGCAATGGCACCCCACTCCAGTACTCTCGCCTGGAAAATCCCATGGACGGAGGAGCCTGGTAGGCTGCAGTCCATGGGGTCTCGAAATGACTGAGCGAATTCACTTTCACTTTTCACTTTCATGCATTGGAGAAGGAAATGGCAGCCCACTCCAGTGTTCTTGCCTGGAGAATCCCAGGGACGGCGGAGCCTGGTGGGTTGCTGTCTGTGGGGTTGCACAGAGTAGGACATGACTGAAGTGACTTAGCAGCTTAGATTCAGGGTTAGATCACAGTCGGGTTCAGTTCAGTTCAGTTGCTCAGTCGTGTCAGACTCTTTGCGACCCCATGAACTGCAGCACACCAGGATTCCCTGTCCATCACCAACTCCCGGAGCCTACCCAAACTAATGTCCATTGAGTCGGTGGTGCCATCCAACCATCTCATCCTCTGTCATCCCCTTCTCCTCCTGCCCTCAATCTTTCCCAGCATCAGAGTCTCTTCAAATGAGTCAGCTCTTTGCATCAGGTGGCCAAAGTATTGGAGTTTCAGCTTCCACATCAGTCCTTCCAATGAACACCCAGGACTGATCTCCTTTAGGATGGACTAGTTGGATCTCCTTGCAGTCCAGGGGACTCTCAAGAGTCTTCTCCAACACCGCAATTCAAAAGCATCAATTCTTTGCCGTTCAGCTTTCTTTATAGTCCAACTCTCACGTCCATACGTGACTACTGGAAAAACCATAGCCTTGACTAGACAGGCCTTTGTTGGCAAAGTAATGTCTCTGCTTTTGAGTATGCTGTCTAGGTTGATCATAACTTTCCTTCCAAGGAGTGAGCGTCCTTTAGTTTCATGGCTGCAATCACCATCTGTAGTGATTTTGGAGCCCCCCCCAAAATAAAGTCAGCCACTTTCCACTGTTTCCCCATCTATTTGCCATGAAGTGATGGGACTGGATGCCATGATCTTAGTTTTCTGAATGTTGAGTTTTAAACCAACTTTTTCACTCTCCTCCTTTACTTTCATCAAGAGGCTCTTCACTTTCTTCCATAAGGTTGGTGTCATCTGCATATATGAAGTTATTGATATTTCTCGCAGCAATCTTGATTCCAGCTTACGCTTCATCCATCCCAGCGTTTCTCATGACATATTCTGCATATAAGTTAAATAAGTAGGGTGACAATACACAGCCTTGACATACTCCTTTTCCTTTTTGGAACCAGTCTGTTCCATGTCCAGTTCTAACTGTTGCTTCCTGACCTGTATATAGGTTTCTCAAGAGGTAGGTCAGGTGGTCTGGTATTCCCATCACTTTCAGAGTTTTCCACAGTTTATTGTGATCCACACAATCAAAGGCTTTGGCATAGTCAATATTGCAGAAATAGATGTTTTTTCTGGAACTCTCTTGCTTTTCGATGATCCAGCGGATATTGGCAATTTGATCTCTGGTTCCTCTGCCTTTTCTAAAACCAGCTTGAACATCTGGAAGTTCACGGTTCATGTATTGCTGAAGCCTGGCTTGGAGAATTTTGAGCATTTTATTAGTGTGTGAGATGAGTGCAATTGTGCAGTAGTTTGTGCATTCTTTGGCATTGCCTTTCTTTGGGATTGGAATGAAAACTGACCTTTTCCAGTCCTGTGGCCACTGCTGAGTTTTCCAAATTTGCTGGCATATTGAGTGCAACACTTCCACAGCGTCATCTTTTAGGATTTGAAATAGCTCAACTAGGATTCCATCACCTCCACTAGCTTTGTTTGTAGTGATGCTTCCTAAAGCCCACTTGACTTCACATTCCAGGATGTCTGGCTCTAGGTGAGTGATCACACCATTGTGATTATCTTGGTTGTGAAGATCTTTTTGTACAGTTCTTCTGTGTATTCTTGCCACCTCTTCTTAATATCGTCTGCTTCTGTCAGATCTGTACCACTTGTGTCCTTTATTGAGCCCATCTTTGCATGAAATGTTCCCTTGGTATCTCTGATTTTCTTGAAGAGATCTCTAGTCTTTCCCATTCTGTTGTTTTCCTCTGTTTCTTTGCATTGATCACTGAGGAAGGCTTTCTTATCTCTCCTTGCTATTCTTTGGAAATCTGCATTCAGATGGGTATATCTTTGCTTTTCTCCTTTGCTTTTCGCTTCTCTTCTTTTCACAGCCATTTTGCTTTTTTGCATTTCTTTTCCATGGGGATGGTCTTGATCCCTGTCTCCTGTACAGTGTCATGAACATCTGTCCATAGTTCACCAGGCACTCTGTCTATCAGATCTAGTCCCTTAAATCTATTTTTCACTTCCACAGTATAATCATAAGGGATTATGATTCTATACAGTCAATATAGAAGGTTGCTATTGTTTAGTCGCTCAGTCGTGTTTGACTCTTTTGTGACCCCACGTGCTGTAGCCCGCCAGGCTCCTCTGTCCGTGCGATTTTCCAGGCAAGAATACTAGAGTGGGTTGCCTTTTCCTTTTCCAGGGAATCTTCCAGACCCAGAAATCAAACCCATGTCTCCTGCATTGGCAGGTGGATTCTTTTTCACTGAGCCACCTTTTGTCCTTTTATCACTTTCAGTTTCTCACAGATGAGAGACCTTAAAGAGAGACACTGGACACTGAAAGAAGTGCTGTGCAGTTTACATTAAGATGTTGTTCAGAGATAATGTGGTTTTCAAATTTTTCTTTATTTGGATATCTTAGTGTGATACAAGTGAAATCTGGTATTTATGAGAATCTATACAGTTCATGGTATATTATTAATTTCTGAAGAGGAACTATTTTTGGATTAATTTGATTTTTTTAATATGTGACATTAAGAACTTCAAGTTCTTTAGGTTTCGTTTTAGGAGCTATCTGGGGATTTCCAGGTGGTGCGGGTAAAGAACCCACCTGATAATGCATGATACGTAAGAGTTGCATGTTCGAACCCCAGGTCAGGAAGATCCCCTGGAGGAGGGCATGGCCAGCCACTCCAGTTTTCTTGCCTGGAAAATCCATGGACAGAGGAGCCTGGCAGGCTACAGTCCATAGGGTCGCAAAGAGTTGGACAGAACTGAGCAACTTAGCACACACACATGAGCTGTCTAATGAAAAGTGAAAAGTTACATATAATTTCTGAATGAAATCTCAAGATTGTAGTAAAAGTATCAATCTTCCTAAGTGAATTAAATGTAAATCCAATAGGAGATTAATATGTTTTATTAATCCTTGTTTTCTTTAGGAACATGTCTTTTGGGTGGTGTCTTTAAACACACTGTTCATTCTTGTTTTTGGTAAGTGGTGTTTTGCTTTTATTTATGATATTATGATAGGAGTTTAGTTTTTTCAGACATTGCTACAGGTTTTGTTTGGTTTTAACCTGATATGAAATATAAGAATGGAATATATGAATGGAACTTATATGGAATATATGAAAGGAGTTTTAGACAGTCATCTGGCATAGGAAGGCCCTAGGTATACAGATATTTTCTTTCCTAAGCAGCACTGACTGCTGTTACTGCCAGCTCTACTGTTGGGCATTTCTGTCTCTTTTTGTAGCAGCTGGTTTTAGATTGACTTGAGAATATACAGTGTCCCACTTTTGAAATTAATTTTGTGCTGATTATCTCTGTGTTCTTTCCTGTGGCAGAAGGTCTTGTTTTTAATCTGTTAAAGTCCTGACCAAGACCTTTCCAGAGACCTTGGCTTGGGAGCTGTCGCAGAGAGAGATACGGGTTTGAGGAAAGACAGTGAACTTAGCCCGAGTGTCACTCCCCTCAGAACCAGATTCCAGTAATGCCGTGACTTCCAAACACTTCACAGCTGTACCTGTGAGGTTTCTGTGACAGCACTGAGAGTCCCTCCAGTTGGGGGTCATGAGAGAAAGGAAGGCAGAATTGAGATGCAGCTCACAAGTTTTTCTGCTTTGGGGGAAGATAGGGAAACTGAGTCAAGTAACTAAGGTTCCTCCAGCAGTTCTTCAAGGTGGAGTCTGATAGACTTGGGTCATTGGTTAGACCATGTTTCGGGTGTCCTGGAGAGACTGCAGGCTGCAGACTGACCTTAGAGTCCTCTTAGTGCCTCACTGTCTGCCCCTTTCTAATTACTTCTTGATGCCATCTTCTACCTTGCTCCTTTGACTCTGTATTTCCTCTAAACTGAAAGTTAGATCTAAGACCTGATTTGATTCAGGGTCAATACTTGCAGGACAAAACCTTCACTGGTCATGCATTGCCCGATAATACGACATATCAGGAGGTACCTGATGTCCGGTTCTCCACCTTTGTCTTTGGTTCAGGTCATGGTATCTTGAAGCCATTATCGTTAGGTTTCATGTTTCCCTTTAACCACCAGAAAGTAATCTGTGGGAGGTGGTATTTTATTATCATGCAAATATCTAGTGTTCCATCAACTTTTTACCTAATAATTTTGTTAGCCATTGATATTTGCCTGGATTAATTTATGTTTATTAGGCATTGCAAAATGGTAATTTTCAAATTCCGTCATTTTAAAACATTCATTGGCTGGTTTTCCTATAAAGAAAAGCTTGTTCTTATCAGTTGGAACCGTTTCGTTAATCTGAAGCAGCAGGTCAGATGTGCAGTTCTTTTCCTTTAATTATTGGCACCCAGACTGCTTTCCTTGCTGATAAAAGTGTTTTGTGTTATGTTGCTTTTTTTCCTCTTGTGGTTTTTGGCATTCCCTTTTTTGAAGATTATGAACTCATGGGTTTGTATATATTCAGTGTTTTCTTTAGTTTTGGGGTTCTTTTTGACACAGCTTCTTCTCTTTGGCCTGTGAGACCCTTTTCACAATGGTTCTTGTGTCCTTTCATTGTGAGCTTATTAGAGCTTGATAACTTTTTTGTTTTCTGGTTCTAGAGAATACCACAGGCAATACATTTTTGGTTCTGGGGTCTTTCATTTCTCTAAGAAGCCTTTGTTCCTTTTAGTGGGGTTGGTACTAGGAGTGTTCATTCTTTTGATTTTGAAGTTTTCATTGAGTTTTTCCCCCCTTTTAGCATTTTGCCCTTACCACATCGGTCACTTTTCTCTTGTTGGTTTGGGATTTGAAGAACACGTGAGTATGATACTTTCACAAACTTAATTTCAGTAATTAAACCCTAAATTTGATGTATGTTGAGTAAGTAATAATATTGTAAAGAGTTACTTCATTTCTCTGTCTGCCTTACATGAAGGAGTAGTTTATCTGGCACCACCTTGTTCATGTCTTAAGCGAAAAGCGGCTCAAGACATAGAAATGTTGGGAGGTGTGGAAGGTGTTCTCTGAACCTCGTGAGGCACAGTCTTCCTCCCTATGGGGCAGGCGGGAGACATGCTGTGGGGAAGCTTTCTTACAGACTGACCTTTTCACCTGACCACTGGCTTGCGAGCTCCATTCTCTCCCTTTTCCCTAGTTGCCCCATAGTGAATTTAGAAAGGTAACGAGATGTTAATCAGTTTTTTAAAATGTTGATCTGTGTCAGAATGATGAGCTGTGGTATCTTCTAAATAGTTTGCTCTAATTTTGACGTTTATGGTTATTTTCCAGAGATAGATAAATATTGGGATGGACAACTACTATTTTCAGCGGGGGCAGGGGTGGGGCAGAGTTAGTCCTTTGAGGACAGCTAGCATAGTTGGAACATTCTGGTCCATTTGTGTGTGTGAATCCTGAGAAATCACATTCTGAAGTTTCCGAAATGGCAAAGAGACATGTTCTGGTATTTAATGCACCTCTCCGGATTCTCACTCGATGAATGTGAGAACTTGAAAAGTCAGATAAATGCTTTGATACATTTTAATAGCACTTGCTGTGTGATATTCAGGAACCAAAAGGTGAGCAGTGTTTGTCACAATCCAAGCTCTTGCTCTTTGTAAGTTGAGAATGAAACAGATTTACAGAGCAAAGAAAACTGGAACCGTGGCGGTAGGAGAGAAGGTGGCTTGGTTGCACGTGGCTGGTGAATAGCCCAGGCCGTGTGCTGCTCCTTTAGCACTCAGCCTTTAGCGGGTCCACTTCAGCATGGACTAGAGTGCAGACTGTTACAGCTTCTTTCTTATTTTTGTAAAATTTAATTCACTGTACTCTGATTTTGTCTGCTTGAGCAAAGTGTTAGTCTTTAATTTTTCCTCATCTTTTTGTAGTAAATTTCAGTCATTGGGAGAATCCGGTTTGCAGAATTGTCATCCAGAGGGGATTTTATGGACGGTTATAGAGAGTTATATAGTCAACTTGGATTGTTTAATAAACATTGTTTAATGGGTATAGGCCATGTAGTAAAATTAATATTTAATTTATTTTCTTTTGTCTAGGTCCAAGCATCTCATTTTGAAGGCCTAATCACAACCATAGTTGGGTATATACTTTTAGCAATAACATTGATAATTTGTCATGTATCCTTTAATGAACCAGGTTGGGGTTCAGTAATGTTACTATTATTAACCCAAGAGTTATTCTTATTGATGAAAACTATTTTTCTCCACTAGTCCTTCTTAGTTGAAGTTGTGGGTATTTGTAGTGAGGATGAGAGCAGAAAAAATTGAGATAAATTAATTCTGTCTGTCAGATAGTACTGAGTGTTGCCTAGTTACCTGTTTCATTGTATCTGTACTATTTTGAAATAAACAAGTTTTTTGTTGTTGTTGGAGTATAGTTGATTTACATGTGTTATACAGCAAAGTGATTCAGTTATACATATATATGCATTATTTTTAAAAATAATTCTTTTCCATTATGGTTTGTCATAGGATATTAAATGTTTCTCTGTGCTATACAGTAGGACCTTGCTGTTTATCTGTATCTTTTCTTAAATGTTCAGTTTTTCCTTGACGACACACTGTAGGGATTGGCAACCCTTGTTAAATTTCATAGGTCTCGTCGCTTGCTAGGAGTCTGCTATATTGTTGTTAAGGTAATTAATTCCTTTTAATAAATTAAGACTGGAAATACTTTCTCCCCATTTAGGTGATATTGATGACCTTTATTTTTACTTAAGGTCTCTTTGTTAGTGGTGGTAGAAATTGGAGTTTTCCCTCTCATTTGTGGCTGGTGGCTGGATATCTGTTCCTTGGTGAGTTTATTTTTCATTATCTAATACAATCTAATAATTTAAAAGCTTTTTAAAAAGTCTTTAGAATGGGTTCCTTTTACTGGAAAGCCAATATTTGATGATAATTTATTTTTTTTTGAGAATGTATCATCATAGATTCTCAATGTCGTTAATTTTTCCTGAGTACCTGATTTTTGTGAGGTTTGTACACATATTTGATGTTAGACTGTTTTGACTGGAACCTTTCTACTAATTAGTGAAGAACTTTCTTACTTAACTCTTCTCACTTTCATAAAGATGCCAAGATGTTATAAACGTAAAAAGAGTAAATCAAAGGAGTTCCCTGGTGGTCTGCTGGTTAGGACTCAGCACTTTTACTGCTGTGGCCCAGGTTCAGTCCCTGGTTGGGAAACTCCTCAAAGAAAGAAAAAAGGAAAAAAAAAAAAAGAAAGAAAGAAATCTTATAAGAAGACTACCTTTATGGTAATAAATTCAACCCTAACCATTTGTTTTAACTAAGATGCTCAGTCTTCATTAAAATGTTTAATGGCTGTCAGTGATAATCAGTTTCTTCTCAAAAAATAATTAAATATAGAAAAGCTGCCTTTTCTGAGGTAACATTTTCTCTCATAGTATTAAAACCCACCATTAATTTAGATCTGTAACCAAGAGAAGAAGGTATTATGGTAACATAAATGTTTCTTTCACAATAGCAACATTGGTAAAGTTCTTATTCACAAATAGATCCATCAATATTGCCTCTTTTAAATTTTTCAAAATGTCATGTATGTCTTTGAAATAGCATTCAACCTTATTTCTACTATGAAATGCCTTTAAGGGAACTGTAATCCTAGAAACATCAGAACTTTCATGTATGGTGATTGATTCCCTTCCTAGAATGTGAAGATGTTAATTCAGCAGAGGTGAGTGGTACAGATCTCTCTCACCTATTCTGTCTTGATTTAGGAAATGTTTGATGCTACTCTGAAAGATCGGGAGCTGAGCTTTCAGTCGGCCCCAGGCACTACCATGTTTCTGCACTGGCTGGTGGGAATGGTGTATGTGTTCTACTTTGCCTCCTTCATTCTGTTACTGAGAGAGGTAAGCTCCACGGGAAGTGCCAACATTGCACCTTCATGGAAAGGACTTCTGCTTTAACCACGTGGCATGCCTTAAAGGCTATGATGATTTCCTAGCTCAGTCTTTTTCTCTTTATTGTAAGAGGGAAATCATGTTTAAGTTATTGGTCTCAAAAACTGGCAGGTTTTATTATTTCTGTCAGTTTGAAATATGAGTAGAGTGAGGGGAAAATTTAAATAAAAGCACTTGTTTTACTTGGTATGTATTTTAACCATCCTCAAATACGTGTTCTTGGACTTCTTTATGTGATGTGAGCCTATTTTGGACTTCATTCAAGGACATGCTAGAAATTCCCAAAGGGTATGGTTTCACAGGATCAGATGTGTAAAATGGTCTTGAAGCCGTTTATACTCCTTAAGTATAGTATGATAGTGGGGCTTCTTTATGATTCTGGTTCAGTTGCCGGGTGGGAGCTTTTACCAATCCTGGTTTCAGAATACGGTCCTTACTGATATGAAGACAGTAAAACAGTGTGAGTATTTGACTAGGATGCATCTCATGCTTAGTCACCTGGTGCAAAAGGAAGTGTGAGACTTGAGTAATTGTAATAAATGTACTTTCTGCTCTGAATTCTTTCCCCAAACAGTACTGTACGCTGACTCTGTGCCAGCCTCTGTGCTGTATGCTGGGGTAATCGGGAGAAACAAGGACAGAGTGCCTACTCAGTGTTACATTCTGGAAAGGAATACAGCCAGGGAGCAAGTCCGCTTACTCCACGAGAGCAGTGCTGGAGAAGCAGGGCTGAAGGAGCAGGCTGGCAACTAGTACAGTGTGAATGGAACACTAACGCACAAAGGCGTAAAGCTATTCATGGTTACTCCGCTCTTTTGAGAGATTTGAGGAGCTAGGGATGAGGTGGGGTCCAAAATATTCTCCTGAAACATAAGAGTATAAGTTCAGTAATTCTGTTTGCAAATAAAGCCTTTATTCTTGTTTTGAAACTAGTGATTAAAACTAAGTTTATTTTTCAAATTGTAATTTTATGTGACCTCTAAATTACATTCTTCATTGATAAAATATTTTATACTGAATTTTTTCATTTTATCAATGTGGTAGTTTTTTGTTGATACAGAATCCTAGTATTTTGGAGTTAGATGGAAACTTAAAGGTTTCCATCTAACTGTAATAATTGCTTTGTTTGAAAAATGGAAAAACAGAATTTGGGCAGATGAGAGACTTTACACAGGGTAGCTCAGTGAGTTTGGGCCACCCAAAACTAACCCTCAGGCTCATCCATTGTCCCATCACCCACAACCTCTAGAGTTGATGCTTTCTCCTGAGCCAGGGAAAATGATGTAATAGGTAGTCACTTGAAGATACTGAGAAGCTGAAGGGTTTCTTAATTAAGGTAAGTCTTCTTGAAAAGTGTAAGACTGAAATCACATCTTTTGTTAAGGATAATTATAAATTATAACCCAATTCTTCCCAGATTATACAATATAGTTATAATTTTTATAAAAATACTTACTGTTCATCTTGGAAGTCTAGATTTCTTGACAGATTGTACTTAGTAAAATTTTTCCATTGAATGATTAAAAGCATCAGAGAACATCAGGCACAGGATAGTTTTAATTCTGATATAGGAACTTCTTTTCCAAGTAGAGTTACATGAATTTTCTAGGGCCAATTTCTTAAGATGCCAAAATAATTTAAAAAGCTTCTCTGTTAATGTTTTAGCTCATATACAGAGACAGAAGACATTGATGGATATTTATAGCATTTGAAATAAATTTTCAGGTACTTCGGCCTGGTGTTTTATGGTTTCTAAGGAATTTGAATGATCCAGATTTTAATCCAGTACAAGAAATGATTCATTTGCCTATTTATAGGCATCTTCGAAGATTTATTTTGTCAGTGGTAAGTGTAATTTTTTTTAATGATTTTGAAGTAAAATGGGTTACCCTTGAGTTTTTTTGTTTTTTTGGTCAGAAGGACTGGTAGAGTGGATTGAATAATTTAGGTTTATCTACGCCTGTGGAAGTTGGTTATCAAATAGTTATTTTGTTGGTTTCTTTGATAAAATGTTAATAAACGAAAATGCCTTTTGGTTCTTTAGAAGTATAATTAATTGCCTAATTATGGGTTTCAGAATTATGTTTAATTTGCATTTAAGCAGTAGAGACTTGTTAATAGCTTCTAAATTAAACTCTTGGGATTTCCCAAGTGGGGCTGTGGCAAAGTATCCACCTGCCGATGCAGGAGATGCAAGAAATGTGGGTTCAATCCCTGGGTCAGGAAGATCCCCTGGAGGAGGGCATGGCAATTCACTCCAGTATTCTTGACTGGAAAATTCCATAGGCAGAGGAGCCTGGCTGGCTGTGTAGTCCATGGGGTTGCAGGGAGTCGGACACAGCTAAGTGACTGAGCACAGCACATTAAACTCTTAATAGAACCATCTCAAAATTTCTTCCCTGGGTGGAAAAAGAAATTGCCCAGTTAAATCTTAAGTTTTTCCAAGATAAAATTCTAAAAGCAATATTGTGAGCCCTTTGGAAACTTTTGTGTCATTAGTATGGGTTCTCTCCTACTGTCACCGGTGGTTTATTATGCGGCAGACAGTTCTGATCCTTCATTGCGAGCTTCTAGCTCTCTTTTCGTATACCGTGCCGTGGTTATCCTTTGTGGCTCCTGTCTGAGCCCTTGTGTCCTTGAGAGAGAGGAGCAGCTGTCCTAGGAACTCGTCTTCACACAGAGTGACCCAGGTGTAGTGTGTTGAGTGAGAACACTCAGTGCCCTGGGCATACGTCGACCTGAACTGGAGTCTGCCGTCTCTCACGGATGGTGACAGTGGTGCCCGGCCTGCCCTTTCTCTTGCTGCAGATTGTCTTCGGCTCCATCGTCCTCCTGATGCTGTGGCTGCCTATACGGATAATCAAGAGTCTGCTGCCTCATTTTCTCCCATACAATGTCATGCTCTATAGGTAAGTTTTTGATATTTGGAAGCTTTACTAATTAAAAGTCTGTTAGAGACTTGATACTCAGAGTACATACATTTAATAAAACATTTCATTTCTCACAGATATTAGCAGTCATCTGATAACTAAAATTTTCCATATGAACATTAGCAGTTATATTTTCCAAAGAAAGACTTTCGTTTTTCTGCATATGCAGTGTTCCTTTGTTTAGCATTGAAATGTTAGCATTCCTAATGAGAGGTACCTAGTAGTGTCATCTTTATATGAAAAGCATTACATCGTAGGTTAGGTAGCCATAGTTAAACATGTAATTACAGATGAAGATAGGCTTATAAATGGAAAAATATTATTTTGATTTAAAGACTAAAGTAACCTGGAAACCTAGTCTCCTACATTCCCTTCTTCAGTGATTTGTATCTTCTCTTCAGTCATCTAAATATGCCAGGCAAATTGAATTTCTTCCTCAGATTTACTTGTAATTGTCTCTCAATCTTGTCAGTTCTAATTCTTTATGATCTCTTATAAAAATCAGTGATATACCACTTAATATTTTAGGACTTTTTCTTTTTCTCCATTTATAATCCATCTGTAACAAATCTCCCTCTTCCTCTATAATATGCATAGTAATATCTGGGTAGTGTAGAATGACATACAAGGCTTGGCATAATCTCACACTGCCCTTTTTTTTTTTTTTTTTTCCCTCACACTGCCTTTTGAGCCTCTTGTCCAGCATCGTCTGACTGGAATTCTACTCCACAGCCCCACGCAGCCTCCATTGAGTCTCCCCATAAAGGCCTAGCTGTTCCTGGTCTTTCCCTCTCTGTTTGTAGTGACCTTCTGCAAGCTTTTGCTGTCTCTCCTCAGAATCCAAACTGAGGTTTTATTCTCTTGAGTTTTTTGCTATCTAGAGTAAGTCACCTCCCCGTCCTTGTGTGTTCAGTTGTAGCAAGGACCAGGAAGCATAGTTGGTCCTATGCATTGTTGGAATAGTCCCATCTTGGCAGTCGGTTACACCTAGAAGTTCAGTGGAGCTGTTGTAACAGTGTGTAGTGCATTCTTTCATTCAGCAGGATTGAGGGCCCATCATATACTAGGTGCTTCTCTGTGTGCAAGGGATGGAACAGTGAACAAATCAGAATCAGGAACAATTTGTGTCCTTCTGGACTTGTCTTTCAGTGGGGGAGATAGCCAATAAAATAGGTAAAATATGTAATATGCCAGAGAGTCATAAGTGCTGTGGGAAAAAATGAACAAAGAAGTGACTAGTGAGGCCCTGAAGTGACAGTTGAGGAGGCCCTGAGGAGGTGATGAGGGAGTAAGCCGCGTGAATCTCTGAAGGCGAAGGGCCCTTTGCAGCTGGGCAGGCATGTGCAGCGGCATTGAGTTTGGGTTGAGGAGCAGCTGGAGACCAGTTTGGCGGCACTGAAAGAAGGAGAAAAGTAGTTGGCTGGGAGTCGGAGAGGTCGTGGGAAGCTGGGTCTTCCAGAGCCTTGTAAGCCATGGTAAGCACTTTGGCTTTGAGTGGTTTGAGGGGTGGGGGTTTTGGGGAGGTTGAGCAGAGAGAGCAGTGATCTGACGTAGGTTTCCCAGGGTTCAGTCTGGGTACTGTGACTAGACGAGCCAGGGTTGGGATGGCCAGGGCAGAAGCAGGAAGCCAGCCAGGAGGGTAGTGCCACATCCTGGTGAGAGGCGAGGGTAGCTGAGATGGAGGAAGTGGCCGTGGCGTCAGGAGAGGTGGTTTGATTTAGGGTGCGATTAGGGTACAGTCCATAGGATTCTCTGTATGTTTGAATGAAGGGTGAAGAAAGGCAGCGAAGGATCTAAGTTTCTGTCCTGAGCACCTGAAGGATGGAGTTGGCATTTACTAAGAAGAGGGAGATTGTGGAAGAGCAGGGTTTAAGGAGGAGTGGGAATTTGATACTGAGCACGATCAATTTAAGATGTCTTGGGTGTTCTGTGAAACGTTGGGTTGGCTCTTTGGGTATGTAAATTAAGGATTAGGGCAGATGTCTGATAGTACATAGAAGTTTACAGAAGGTTGCTGTCTTAAGCCACAGGAGGTTGCGTGCATCCAGAGAGCACATGCAGATGAGAATAGAGAGAGCAGGGGCCTTTCATTGTGTCCAAGTCAGGGAGATGAGGAGGAACCAAAACGCCTTGGCGAGGTGTCCATGGAGAAAACGTTCTGAGGAGCGCAGAGTGGCTGGTGGTGTACTACACTACTAATATAGCCAGTGAGTTGCAGACCAGGACCTGCCCGTCACTCTAACAACACGACAGTCGTGTTAGATGACTAACCCTAACCCTAACCCTAACCCTGACAGTCATCAGGAACGGTTTTGGTGATGTTTGAGGGAGATGCCTTGTTGTCTTCAACTGAGAGTGGATGTGAGGTGATAAAGGCAGTAAGTTCATGCGACTCTTCAAGGAGTTTTACCATCATTCCATTAAATGTTTAATATGGTACAGGGTGGGGGTGACAATGGAAATTGAATCTACATTGTGAGTTTTGGCTTTTTGTAATTATCTTAGTGATGCTCCAGTGAGTGAACTGTCCCTTGAGCTGCTTCTGCTTCAGGTTGTCTTACCAGCGTTACTCGAACAGGGACACACGCGGCAGTGGCTGAAGGGACTGGTGCGAGCCTGGACTGTCACTGCTGGATACTTGCTGTAAGTACGGCAGGTGCCTCATAGGCGTGTCATTTGTGATCGTTTAGTAACCTTTCTGAAAAAGCATGCCCCACTCAGGAAGAGTTAGTTTTAATAAGAGACATTTTGATGATATCTGCAAGTGTATATAATACTTATGAAAGCTTTTCTAATTATTGCTATCCTTTTATGGAGAATGTATACATGTGTTGGGAGGCTTCCCAGGTGGGTCAGTGTTAAAAATCACATGCCAGTGCCAGAGACACGGGTTCGATCCCTGGATCAGGAAGATCCTTTGGAGAAGGAGATGGCAACCTACTGCTATATTCCTACCTGGAGAATCCCAGGGACAGAGGAGCCTGGCGGGCTACAGTCCATGGGGTCGCAAAGAATCTGACAGGACTTAGCACGCATACATGCATGTTTTTACCCTCTTATAGAGGGGTTGCGGCCCAAGTTCTTTCATTAAACTGGGTAAAAGTAAAATGCTTTATAGTGCATTAAAAACAAACCAAGTTACCATTTTTTAGGAAGTCCTAACCTGATAAATTAGGATTGGAAAGGGTCAGTTTTTATTCCAATCCCAAAGAAAGGCAGTGCCAAAGAATGTTCAAACTACTGCACAATTGCACTCATCTCACACGCTAGCAAAGTAATGTTAAAAATTCTCCAAGCGAGGCTTCAACAGTATATGAACTGAGATACCTTAATGTGAAATATGGGCATAATTTGTTTTTTTGTGCTTCACACTTACAGTATTTTTTTTTATAAATTGAAGGTTTGTCAGATGATGGTTAACATTCTTTAGCAGTAAAGTATTTTTAAATTAAGGCAGGTACCTTGTTTTTTAAAGACAGTGCTACTGCACCCTTACTGGATTATAGTCAAGAGTAAGCATAGGTTTTATATACACTCAGAAACCACAAGTCTTGACCCCTTTACTGCAATGTTGGCTTTCTTGTGGTGTCCGGGCTAGACCCACAGTGCCTCCAGGGGATGCCCGTGTGCACTGGGTTCTGCTTGAACATGTATCCTCCTCTAATGGCTCAGTGGCTTGCCATGCCTCCTCCCTCCCCGTCTCATTTGTGCTGTAACTCATTTGTGGCTTGGAGGTTTTAGTTGAGCTGCATATCATAGCAGACACGGTAGTCATCTGTAGTGAAAGGAGAAATTGATACTTTTTTCCCTAAAATTCTTCACATAGAGTATCTTGTATGTTGTACACTTTTTTTTTCCCCCAGTTACTGATTTTTCTCAGATGTTGGCTGAAGAAAACATAAAATAGATCAAATTTATGGGGTATTCTGTATGTTAATTAACTTTACATTTGGAAGGGTTTCATTTAAAGCAGGCAGCAACATTTAGAGCAGATTAAGGTAATGGTAGTGCTCTGCATAGGTTCTACTTATACCTTTTCTTCCCTAAGTAATAATTATTAAGGATCACCAGTAATTATAATCATAGTTGTTATTACAGACAGTGTCATGTCTGCTGTTTTATTCTGAGTGAGAATTTTTACTGATGCAATTTTTACACAGGGATCTTCATTCCTACTTGTTGGGAGACCAGGAAGAAAATGAGAACAGTGCAAACCAACAGGTTAACAATAACCAGCATGCCCGAAATAACAACGCTATTCCCGTGGTGGGGGAAGGCCTGCACGCAGCCCACCAAGCCATACTCCAGCAGGGCGGGCCTGTCGGCTTTCAGCCTTACCGCCGGCCTTTAAATTTTCCACTCAGGGTAGGTACTGTACAGACTTAACAGAAGATTTTTCAGGTTTCTGTTGAGAACTTTTGCTGCTGTTATTGGTACTGTTAGTATAGAGTCCTTGGTATAAACACATCTTACAGTCATCTGAGGAGAACCTATCTTTCACTCCTCTCATTCTACAATACGTTATGTATGTAAATGTCAGGTAAGTTTATCAAATTTTAGACATGAGCCATGGAGTTGGGCGTCCATGTGCCATTGGCCCCTGCCATTTGTAAGGAACAAGAAGACCCTAGATCAAATAAGAAATCAACATTCTTGATTCATTTCCTGTGTCAGGAACTGGAATCCGCATTTTAGAGTTTTTCTCTCTTTAATCCTTGAAGTATTAATCCCAGTGCTCCAAGGAATGAGTAGTAATCTTTTGTTTATATCTGATAAAACTGAAAACCAGATTGGTTAAGGAAGTGCCTGCCAAGGTCACCAAGACCTTCCTCCAGATGCTACCGAAACTGATCCTTCAGGGGTCTCCAGGGACCTTCAGGGTGTTAGATTCCATGGTCAGGTCTTGGTCCTCACCTCACTTGCTGTATTAGTAGCACGTTACATGATTGCCCACTTCTTGTTCCACAAAACACTTTTTTGGAAGTTGTTTAAGAAGCTTCATGGAGGAGTTGATACTTTTAAATCTTTAAAATTAGATCAAGCAGATTAAAAAAAGCAGGTGTGAAAAGGCATTCCAGGCCTATTGTCAGGACAAGAGGCACATTGAGATGTATGGACCTGCAGGGAAGCGAATGGATGGAGTTGAGGCAGGAGGTGTAGGCGAACTGCCAGAGATGGAGGAGCTGTGAGAGACGAGGCTCTTCAGTTGACAAAAGATCCTTTCCTAACCAGAAGGTACTGTGTGGTCCAGATTAGAGAGAGGACCACCACAGGGTCTGTCAGGCAGGCAGTGGAAGCTGACCGAGTCTCCATGCCCGGTCGTGCGGTGTTCCCGCTGGTGCTTGCCGTCTCCCTGCCGGAGCCCTGCCCTCAGGGCCTGGTTGGGTCCAGGTAGGCAGCACTCTTTATATCTCTCTGTCCAGGATGGCCACTTCCTTCTTGTCTCAGGGTGTTTCCTTTCTATCTACACTTTTCCATATAGGAGCCATCAGCTATAGCTATGATGATTGTTTACTTTTAAACTTAATTAAAAATAAATACCACTTGTAGACATGTGGTAAATTATCTTGAATGGTGGATATTCCTTCGCAGCATATATGTATATCAGACCACACTGAACACTTTATTATTAATATAGTTTAATTTGTCATTTATATCAATTAAGCTAAAAAAAATAAAAATAACAATTCTTGTAGACATACTTTAAGTACCTAGAATTTTAAATTCCAGCATTCATTCACACCGACCCCCTGTAAAGTGTTTGGTGGCCTCATGTACCCATAGCTCCCGTGTTCAGCAGTGCAGGTGGAGACATCTCCATCATCAGAGTGTTCTGATTGGATGGCACTGTTATAGAGTAAGCTTTCTTTTCATGAAAAGTTGTTTTTGAGAATTTGATAAAAATAAGTGGCTATTTTTAGTTTTAATGAACAGTGAGTGAGGGAAAATGTAAGTTGATCGTGTTTTATCTTTGTGCTCTCTGATTTAAAATATATTTGCTTGTTATTTGCTGATGTATCTGATTAGATTAAAGTGGAAGCAGTTTCCTTTTAGCCAGAGTTATAGTTAATATTATCTAAAATGAAAATTTCCTTTTTATGTAAAATGGAACGAGTCTTGGAAATGCCAGTATAGACAGTTTGTTTTTACTGAGAGAATTGTGTTGATTCTTTGAGTGGTGTCCTAAAATACATTGAGCACGTGACTACTGTTTATGCACTGCTGTGTTTTGCCTTGCAGATATTTTTGTTGATTGTCTTCATGTGTATAACCTTACTGATTGCCAGCCTCATCTGCCTTACTCTACCAGGTATGAGCTTGTCCTAGCTCTCTGCTAATGACATCATGAAAAGATGCTACATTTTAACAGGGTATATTTTGCTGAGATGTGATCTTTTCATCAAAGATAAACTTGAAGCAGTTTTCCCTTCATTTTTATTGAATGTAGGGTACATGGGAACAGAGTTCAAAGTCAGTCACAAAGTATCAGAAGCAGCTCACTTCCCCCCAGCCTCCTTGTTAGTGCTTCATAGCAGCAAGAAAACCGGAATCATACTGATGTGTTAGCCACTTAAATCATAACCAAGTGGAAGATACTTTCCAGGTTTTATCAAGCATACAAATGTATAGTGAGCTAGTGTCTTGATTATAGCACTCAATATAACTTTATAAATCAGATTTACCTTAAATACTTGAATTTTTTCCCATGTGGGCTAAGGCTGAGAAGGAGCAACTAATTAATTTCAAGTGAAGTTTCTTAAAAAAATTATTTTCTGATTTGTGTAAGAGTTGTGATTTAACTTAAACTGGTAAAAATAAAGTTTTTTTTTAAATTTTGTTTTAACTGTTTCTTCACTGATTTTTGACTGCTCCTGAGTTCACTACTCAGATCTCAACTGTTAAAATGACAAAGCCTGGTTAACCATTGCTAAGTCACTTGAGTTGTGTCTGATTCTTTGCAACCCTATGAACTGTAGCCTGCCAGGCTCCCCTGTCCATGGGAATTTTCCAGGCAAGAATACTGGAGTGGGTTGCCATGCGCTCCTCCAGGGGGATCTTCCTGACCCAGGGATCAAACCCACGTCTGTTATGTCTTCTAGGTTTGCAGGTGGGTTCTTTACCACTAGTGCCACCTGGGGAGGTGCAGTGAAATAAACATATTTTTGAGAAAACTTAAATTTTTGAACTTTGGACAGCTTTGTGGTTTTTAAGTTCCGTTTTCATTTTTATCAGAAATATTAAAAAGTTAACAGAGGAAAGAAATCCAGTTTTATTACTTGAATTTGGCAATACAAGTACTTTAATCTCATTAAAGATTGTTAAGTAAATACTTCCCTGTTAATCCAGTCCCAGCATCTGGGGAAAGGAATGCAGCTATGTTTAATTACAGAAATACTTGTCATAGTACACATTTAAGGTGGTGAGGATGCTGTTTTCCCACAGGTTACTTTCCTATAGCTACATTTTAACTAATGTTAAGTTACTACAAACTAGAAACGAATCTAACCTCTCAAAAACACTTTAGAAGTATGTGAAGTACAGAATTAAAAGAAAGCTTTAAATTTTTTAAAACGAGCCAACCAAAACAACAAAAAGTTTGGAATAAAAATCAGTTCAGTTCAGTCAGTCAGTCATGTCCAACTCTTTGCAACCCCATCAACTGCAGCACACCAGGCTTCTCGTCCATCACCAACTCCCAGAACTTGCTCAAACTCATGTCCATTGAGTCGGTGATGCCATCCAACCATCTTATCCTCTGTCTTCCCCTGCTCCTGCCTTCAATCTTTCCCAGCATCAGTGTCTTTTCCAGTGAGTCAGTTTTTCACAAGTGAAAGTGAAAGTGAAGTCGCTCAGTCGTGTCCGACTCTTTGCGACCCGTGGACTGTAGCCCACCAAGCTCCTTCTCCATCCATGGGATTCTCCAGGCGAGAATACTGGAGTGGGTTGCCATTTCCTTCTCCAGGGGATCTTCCCGACGCAGGGATCGAACCCAGGTCTCTCACATTGCAGGCAGACGCTTTAACCTCTGTACCACCAGGGAAGCCCCAGGTAGTCAAAGTATTGGCGCTTCAGCATCAGTCCTTCCAGTGAATATTCAGGACTGATTTCCTCTAGGATTGGCTGGTTTAATCTCCTTGCTGGAGTAGAAATACATATATACATAGAATGCTTGACATTTTTACAGAATTATCAGTGATACTTTTAAATCTTTAACAAGCATATGTGTTTATTTCATGTGACATTTGCATGTGTTTGTCTTTAAAAATTACTTATCTTTATACCCAAGCTGTTTTGTGATACTGCAAAGAAGTCTGTAATATTATTAGCATTATGGCCTATAAACTTGACTGTTGAGGTGGTTTGATTGGGATTGGAGACAGTGTGGGTCAGTGATCCAGAGCATGATCTTGGTCATGTAAACGTGAGTTCCCCTTCAGCCGCCACCCTCGTGTGCCCTCGGTAGGGGCCTTGGTTTCTCAGTCTTCAGAATGGAGGGTTGTTACTGCTTGCAGAGTTGTTGGCAAGATTAATGAGAAAATGTACGGAAAATGTTTAACCCAGCCACTTGTTCCTTTTAGACATTCAAAAATAACAGATAAGTTTAAAACAAAATAAAACAGATAACTACTGTGTCAAGGAGAAAGAGACACTGGAAAGGGGGTCTTGATCTTCTTTCCAGCTTTATTAGGGAGTAACCATGTGAAGAAATTATATAAATGATCTTGCCTGATAGATTTTTGTGGGTACATTGTGGAATTTATTTGTAATAACTCTTTGAGGCCATCCCTTAGACAACTTTCACATATTTCCTAAGTTTCATTTTATTTTTTTCCTGAGAAAATTAGTGTGAGATTCTTTTTTTGTTGTGCCCACTTCTTATTAAAATAAGCTTAGTTTTCTATCTTAATGAATGAGCTAAATGAAAGAAAGTTACTCTAAATTCCTTATAATGTTGCTAAATATTAAAAATATTGACAACACAAATAATAGAAAGTATATTCTCCATTTGTGTCCTGTTACATGCACAATCATTTCATTTGATGATCCAGACAGCAAGAACACCCCGCTCCTCAAGTCATTTCGGTCCCCAGAGAATAAGCACTTGGCCTCGCAGGTGGCCATCCAGGTCACAGGGGAGCTTGTACCCAGTGACTTGCTGTGGTTTGGTTGTATCTTAAGTTATGACTTTATCTTTAGAGTTTGGGGGGTTTTGTTTTTATTTGGTTTGCTCTTAATGAAGACACTGATACATCAAAACGTGCTGTCTTTTTAATAATCACTTACAATGATTGAAAGAATTGAAAATACTGGTAGTACAACATTGACATCGAGATTAGAGTTGTTTTTGCACGATCGCATGTCTCATTGATCAGCCTTTGTATTTTCAGTATTTGCTGGCCGTTGGTTAATGTCATTTTGGACCGGGACTGCCAAAATCCATGAGCTCTACACAGCTGCCTGTGGTCTCTATGTTTGCTGGCTCACTATCCGGGCAGTGACGGTACTCGTGGCGTGGATGCCACAGGGACGCAGAGTGATCTTCCAGAAGGTCAAGGAGTGGTCCCTCATGGTAGGCCTTTCTAGTCAAGACTGGTCCTGTCTGACAGCAGTGGTGAATGTTTTTCCAGTGGTTTCTTTAAATCTTTTCACTTTGTTTCTTCACTGTGTTGATTGTGTCAAGAAAGTTGATTTTTTGAATTAAAAGGAGTATTCCTTTAAGGCAGTAGTTTTCTGGTTTTACTTTGAAAAATATAGTCCAGATATATCTGAGGGTTAAAAGAAAGTCATGCTATTAAATGATCCAGTAATGCCCTTGAGACATAAGATAGTCTGTAGAATTTAAAATCAGTTTGTTTAAGTAGAAATTTCCTTGAAAGTCATTTTTTCTAAAATTTGATTAAGTTCTTTTAATATATAAAAACTTGACTTCAGGTTTCAGTCAGTGTTATCTATATAAATGAGATTCTTTTAATTATAGTCTGTTGTTATTCAAGACTGTCCTGGCTAGTGTGAAAGTATAGTAGGTAATGGGAATTATTACTCTCAGTAAAGAACTTAGTTGTCACAGGAGTGGGGGAAAATGTCATTACAAGATGATTGTCTAAGGGTGGCAACTTATTGATTGATCATAATGTTGATTATGACTGATAAATATGTTTAGGTCACTGCTTTATGCTTTTTCATTTGTATAATCAACTCTAGTTTTGTATCTGAATTTTTATTTTGATTTTACTAGGAGTTTAATAGCTATTTAATATTCATGTTTAAAGAAAACCACAAGAGATTCATTGTATATTAAGAATAGAGGGATTTGATTGCTGTGTCATCTGTAGATAATGAGATACTTAACTATATTTAAATAGAGAAACTAGCCAGTACCAGTTTTCATTTGATATTCTTCCACATCATATTGCTATGTAAAGAAATAATTACTGTGTCTTAATGCACACCGTTTTAGTCTCTTGATGTTGAAACAACTGTCCTTACTGAGACTCCCTTAAGAAAAAGGGACATCAAGGCCACTTTAAAACTAATTTCTTTGTCAGGATTTCATAGGGGCTCTTACATGTTACCTCTTCCTTCTTTTTGTGCCAGTTTCTATTTTGCCACTTTGTCCAAATTCTATAGCTGTGCTAATAGAATAACCATGTGGCTAGTGGCTACCATCTTGCACAACACAGATACAGGTCGTTTCTGTCATCTCAGTAAGTTCTGTGGGAACTGAACTTCCCACAGAAGTAAGGACTTCCCACAGTCCTCAGTTCCCTAAGAACGTACTGTTCTAATTTGATCAGCTTGGTTAATTACCTTAACAAGGGTTATGCAGAATGCGTCAACTATATCAGTCCATCTCAGAGGTCACAGGTCAGCCTGTGAGTGGGCCACCATTGGCTCAGGGGCGTGGAACAACCAGGGAGATGATAAACACTGGCAGTAACTCTCTAAGACGGAGGGTGGAGACTTGGTCAGCTTCTTGGACAAACAGAAGCCTATTCCTGAGACTTAGATTGAGAAAAGTAGCACAGCCACTTGGTTAATATATGTAATAAGATAACTTTGTAGCAACATAGTAATATGTTTAGTAGTAATTTCATGCTTTTGTTAAGTAGCTTGAGTTTTTGTAGTTATACATTCAGATTTCATTTAAACATGTAACATAAAAAGTGAGTTGTTTAAGGTATGTATTTGTTCTATTAGGTGTCAGGTCAAAGAAGAATAAACTTCACGTGAGATAAAGTGTTTGGCTAGAAGTCAGGGAGACTGTCTAACTCAGTGGCCTTTCATCTCCCACTAGATAATGAAGACTGTGATTGTGGCAGTGCTGCTGGCTGGGGTGGTCCCACTTCTTCTGGGGCTTCTGTTTGAGCTGGTTATTGTTGCTCCCCTGAGGGTTCCTTTGGATCAGACTCCTCTTTTTTACCCGTGGCAGGTAAGTGCATGTCTTTTGCTCATATTTCCTTTTGTATTTGGAATCAGAAAAATTCTCAGGTGTTTAAAGTGATTTTAAGCAGCTTGTTTAGAAAGACTCCTTAATTTTTTCTATTGTAGGAGCTCTTGTAAAATTGATCAGATAATGCATTTTACCTTTTGAAATATGCAGGTCATGTATAAAGTAAGTAAGTAAAGTAAGTAATACCTTACTTTATCAGTTAAAATGTTAAAATAGTTAAATCAGTTAAAATAGTTAAATAGTTAAAATCAGTTAAAATAGGCTTCACTAATGTTTAAAAATGCAAGCTAATGTGTTGGTCTTTTCACTTTTAGTTAGGTTGATGCCTTGCTCCATTTAGTTCTGAGCCTTGAAGCTATAACCTACATTTTTGAATAATTACACATTTTCCCCCACAAGAGTCACAGGCTTATTAAAAACAACATTCTGAGGTTAACTGCAGGTCATAGCAAAGGCCTTAAAATACACGTGGAAAAAGAGATTTAATTTTTCTGTCATACTTAGAGCCTGAAGTTAACATCACAGACCTCAAATTTTTGAGAGATTAGGGAAAGAGTGGATATTGACTTCAGTCATTCAAAGCCTTTTCAGCTTTGTTTTAAAAATAAACTCTTCAGAGATGAAAATTTTGTCTGCTTTCCTGATGAAGAACTTCTGTAAACTTCATTTAGCAGCAGATACATTCGAGTGCTTTAATGTGTGCCCAGCCCCTGTGCAGTGTAACTCAGATGGGAGCGAGGCTAAGGCGAGGACTTGCAGGGACCTTGTAGGCTGGTGGGAAAGACCGGTAGACAGTGCTGTGGTGGGGCATGCGTGAGGAGCACAGCATTAGGGGGCGAGGTACTCACCCATCTGGGGGGGGGGGGTTCACGTACGGTTTTCTGTAGAGACGATATCCAGGACAACATAGTAGAGTGCAGAGGAGTGGGCGAGAAAAGAAGTGTATTCCAGGAAGGAACGAGTGGGCAGGCCCTGAAGTGAGACAGCACACACAGGGGACACTGCTCATAGGTTAGAACCTGAGTGAAAGTGAGCAAAAAAGGGAAATTGTTAGGTGTATGTGATGCCTTCCTGTAGGAGCTGAATTGCAGTGTAGTGTAATAGCATCAGGGACTGAAGGAAAGCTGTTTTTTCACAGAATAATAGCATCTATGAAAAATAGAGGAATTAAGGGAATTAATTAGGAAAATCATTATTTTGCAATAATTAAAATAATTGATTCCTGGGATTGTCAGTGAATACTGAACCCATCAGGTGAAAGTTGATGGGTTGCTCTTTGGTTACTGTGCTGCAGTAACAAGTTACCTGACAGCCCTGGCTTACTGGCTCAAAACAATCATTTATTCTGTCCATAGAGTCTGTGGGTCAGAAGTTAAGCCAGGGCGTAATCTGTTCATATCTGATTCACGTTCTCTGGGGTCTCATGTAGGAGACTCAGTGGCTGAGTGTGATTTGACAGCTTTAGCTGACATCATTTGGAGATGTCATCACTCATGAGAGGGCTGGCACTGGTCATTGCCCCTCATTTGGGCTCTTGGCTGAAGCCCCTGGACCTATTTGAGCTTTTTTATAGCTTGGAGGCTCAAGATACTTGGGCTTCTTCCAGTGCACTTCAGGGAAATGAGTGTCCCAACCAACAAGGCAGAGGTTACATCAGCTTTCATGGCCTCCTCTCACAAGTCCTGCACATTGCTTTTCACTGCCTCCTACTGGGTACGAGCAGGTCGCAAGTTGGCTCAGATCTATGGGAAGTGGCCATAGCCCCCTACCACTCCATGGGAGAAGAATTTGTGGTCATGTTTTAAGGCCACTACAGTGCAGAAGTGTTGGTTTGCATGGTGACAAAGTGTCACTTTTCAGATTACTTGATACCCGAAAGGGAAACAGCTTCATAGAGGAGGGGTCAGCAGACACTGCCTTGACCCGTGTGATCATTGCAGATGTGGCCAGCAGATGCTCTGTGCCTCCTGAGGTCGTGTGGCACGTTGCAGTAAGAACATCAGAACAGCCTGAGTCCAGGAGCTGTGCCTCCTGTTGGATATGAACATTTGGCGGAACATCAGCATTATATTGCCACTCTGACCGTGAGGGATCACAACAAAATTAAGGCCCCCCATAATCATGTCTGAATGCAGGCAAAGCATGAGTGTTGTCCAGACCACACAAATGACTAAACATGCCCATGCCTGGCTGCTCCTTCATTTCCAGCTGCAGTTTTATTAGCCTCAGTCTGTCCTGTCTTCTGGATAAGATTGATTAAAATATCAAATTATGGATTACCAGGACTTTTCTAATGGGCTTCCCTGGTGGCTCAGACAGTAAATCATCTGTCTGCAATGCAGGAGATCTGGGTTGATCCCTGGGTTGGGAAGATCCTCTGGAAGAGGGCACAGCAATCCACTCCAGTATTCTCGCTTGTAGAACCCCATGGACAGAGGAGCCTGGCGGGCTACTTTTCTAAATAGCATCTGGAATAGAGCAAAGCCCTGCTCCCTTAAATTCTCCTCAGAGCACTTCACACAGGCCAGAGAACTAGAATTAAGCCTTTGCTAACACTCGTACTCAGGGCTCTGAGTCCTCCCCACTGTCTGTTCTGCCTCACCGCGTTGAGTAGTGATG
Organism: Ovis aries; assembly: GCF_016772045.2. Lineage (NCBI taxonomy): Eukaryota > Metazoa > Chordata > Mammalia > Artiodactyla > Bovidae > Ovis > Ovis aries. The sequence continues at coordinate 62,935,984 of NC_056069.1, read as the reverse complement.
CAGCTTGTTCACCTGTATATGTGTTCTTGGTGGTCTTGACGGTGTCTGACATCCTGACTTTGGCGGAGTAGTTGAAATTACTGTTTCAACAATGCTTATATGTTGTGACCCATCAGTTTCACTTTTCAGAAACCCTGCAAAGAAATATTTACACGTGTGCAGGAGACATGAACAAGGTTGTTCTTCTATCCTGTGGTTTTATGATGTCAGAAAACAGAAGCAAGCCAGATGTCCATCAGTAGAAAATGACTAAATAAAATCTGATATATATTTCCTTTTGAATTCAGTGCAGCAGTTAAAAAGAAGTCAAGCTGTGTGTTTCATTTTTTGCTTTTGTTTTGCTATATGTTTTAATACAGCTTGCTCTCAGATACATTTTTGAGTCTAGGATAGATGAAAGTTGCCAACAGCATGATATCCTTAATATGCTGGATAAAATCCAAAGTTTGAAGGAACAACTTGGTTTTGTTCATCCTTGACTCTAAGCTGTTCTGTGGGAGGTTGGGCTCTTCTGGAATTCTAGCAGAGGAGCTAGTGTGATGTGCTTTGTTTTGTGGGAAAGAACTGCAAAGCAGAGGATTTGAAAGAGCTAGAACCTCAGTGTTCTGTGTTCCTGCCCAGGTGAACATTAACTTCACTTGGGTGCCTTCTAGACTCCCGAAGGCCACAAGAGAGCTGAGCTGGTGGGTTGAAGCTTCTCTGCCTGGAGCCTGGAAGGATAGAGAAAAAGCAGAGAGGCTTTCTCCATGTTCTCATTGTCATTGGCAGGCTGTTGGCTTGCTACCCTAGAGCTCTAATGAGCTAAAAGATCCTTTTGCAGCCCTGTAGGCTATTCTCAGTCTGAGCCTCTGAGCCTGCAGAGAAAAGTAACAACTGTTGTATGTAAGGAGGGGCCCAGCAGCCACAGAAAGAAAAGGCCCAGTGTCGGGGAACTGCTTGCAGAGCTGTGAGCATCCAAATAGAAGATAAAAACAGGCTATTAGGATATGTGTGAATGCACACACAGCAGCACCCATAAAACACAGAGAAATTGTCGTGGTGTTTTATAGCGTGGATTTCAAACAAATTCAGTAAATGAATTAAAAATGTGACCAGTCACCATTAAGGCTCAGGCTGGAGATCTGGAAGACCAATGCCTAGTGCACAACTGAAGAGCAGGCGATTGAGGGGAGAAGAGGTGGAGGATACAGCCAGGAGACTTAATAACACTCAGAAAACAGGTTCTACAGTGCGAAAATACGAGGCCACATTGACACAGAAATAGACATTCTTAAATGAATTGAGGAAAAGAACTACTCTGTAGGTTGAAGGAGCATATCAGGTTTGGTGAAATGGAAATTGATGAGGAAAACACATATTTGGGTACATCTTGGTAAAATTTCTAAATTAAATCACAAGCTCCAAAAAGAACCGTACTGGCAATGCACTTTGTAGCACTGAAACCGTAGAAGGTAGAAAGGTGTTTAGAGACCACTAAGATCAAAGGGACAAAAACCACTTCCATACCCAGACAAAATGTCATTCAGTCATTCATCTGTCAGGATAGAGTGGTGTTCAGTGCATGCCTCAGCCTCCCACCCCATTTTGAAGATGTTTTGGAAAACCAGCCAACCAAACTGGAAAATCAGAACAGAACAGTATGAGCAAAATCCATGTAAAACAGGTACTGCGTATTTCCTGTGGGACATAACATGTATAGAAATTGGTTGGTGCCTAGGGAAACCAATGTAGAAGATACTTAGCAGATGTTAGCTGTGGTTACTGCTGCCGGGTGGTCACAGAGGACTCCAGCCATCCCTGGAAAGGTTTCAGTTTTATGTAAGAATAGATTTAAATGTTATGTGATACTGAAATACACAGATATTTTAAGATAAACAGAGAACAGATTATGAAGGGACTGTGTGTGCTATGTTTAGGGTTGTAAGCAGGGAAGGCTCTTCAGATGATCTGATTTGCACTTTTAAGAGATTCCTTGGGTGGTGGGAGTGGCAGTCGCTTTGGCTGCCTGGTGAGTGGGGGTGGGCAGGAGGCCCCCCGTGAGGAGCTCCGTGTGGCAGTGAGGGTCCTAGTAACAGTTCAGCAGAAGTGCCAGTGCACCAGCTCAAAATGCTCTGAGCCCTCAGGATGGCTTCTTTAGGTCAGACAGGGCTTCCCTGTCCAAACCAATAGAATAGCCTAAGAATGGTGTGATGAAATAAAAGCAGGGCACTGGTTTATTTATTTGCTTATTGAGATCTCCACTAAAGTAAAGACTTTTCTTAGTTCTCTTGGGAAAATAATGCAGATTTTTTTGTTGTTGTTGGCTGGGGGAGATAATAAGAATGAGTTTTGGTAGAAGCACTGAACTTTACTGAATTTTCTTCCAGTGTACTTATTACTCTTATATAAAATTGTTACTGATCCAACAGAACTTGTGTTTTGAAGTAAATAATGTAAGAAAATTGTATAGCCTCTGTGTTGGGTTTACTGCTAAAAACAAAACCTGTTAACTGATTTTTATTCCCTAGGACTGGGCACTTGGAGTCCTGCATGCCAAAATCATTGCAGCTATAACACTGATGGGTCCTCAGTGGTGGCTGAAAACTGTAATTGAGCAGGTAAGCAAGTTTGACTCATGGGCCCTTTATTTTCCATGTTCCCACTTCTCTTCAGGTTTTCTACGTTTCCCTTAATGAGAATATTAATTTTTTTTTTTTAGGAGAAAGGCACTTTTTACTCTTATCATCAACTACTCTTAAAACTTCCCTTTCCTGAAGTTAACTGGTAGCTTAAAGTACCTAGATGCCTGAGCAAAAGTAAAGGCAGAATTTAGCACGTGTGCTTTTCTTTGTTTTTTAGAGCAGGGATTCAGGTTTGTAAACCTGTAGTAGAGAAAAGAGGTCATTGTGTAAGGCAATAAAGAAAAAGGCAGGAAAAGAATAGATTTAAAAAATAGAGCTATTCTAGCTATGTAGCACCTATGATAGTTTTGTATTATGGAACTGTCAGATAATTTGGTCATTGTGGTGATAACCTTGAAAGAGATAGGTTGTGCTTCTGTACTTTGATAATAAGGCTGGGAGGTAGGATAATTCATTTTAGGAAGATTTCTTCCAAAATAACCAATGTAGTAAATTCTGTTACTTATTTAAGTTTGGTTTCCTAGAGGATGGACTTAGAAACAACCTACTTGTCCTTAGGGCAGCACCAAATTAAGAAGGTGTTACAGTTTCGTAGCCCTAAAGGTACACCTCCTTTTGATGTATAGGAAATAGTTCTCAGTCCAGTATGCACAAAAAAATAGTCCAAAAATCCCTGTACCTGGAGATTTGTGGGACCAGGAAGAGCCATTGTATGTGTTTGCATATCTCTCTCAAGAGAGGGCTGATTCTGAAGTGAGATGGATTGTGGGATACATGGCAGCATATCCATTCACTGTAGGGGTACAGACCAGTTCACTTTCAGAGGTTCTAGGTGAGGCCCTGACCCTCTTGGAAAATAAACATTGTTGATCTTTATGACATTTTCTCTCTGATGCATTCTTTCTCATACATGTGTCTAATGGTTGAGAAACAGTGAGCTGCTTTGCTGCATTAATTTAAATGCATTTGGGTTAAAAGGACTTTGAAGGGGTCAGAGGAGCCTGTGTGTCATTCACATTCTGATGCTCTGGCCCGTGTCTGAGGGACCCAGGGCCTGGAGTGAGCCGCATCACACTGTGTGGTCGAGGGCCAGGAGAGGCTGGAGCATTGGGGAAACAGTGCTCTTCAGTTTTGATCTCTTCTGCACACCATGTTTATGTTCCATTATTCCCAGGATCTCCCCACTGCCATCCATTCTTTCCTCTGCAATACTATTCAGTAGAACTTTCTAGATAAAATGATGGAAATAGTTTAGAAATTCTTGAATTAAAAAAAAACTTCACTGTAGCATTCTTTCATACTGAATTGTTAAATAAAATAGCTTTTGATTTGTTCAAATTTGATTTATAACTAGATCTTTAGAAACATGCTTCCTACTTATAATGTTTTCTTGTATTCAGATAACATGAATATAATTTTGAGTAATAACACAGCTTACTCTCACACAATTTATATATAAAGTTATTTCAAGTTATGTGGTCTTCAGCTAATGTTACGGATGCCACCTGGTGTTGTATAGCACAGAGCTAGTATAGCTGTTATTCTCGATTAGATCTTACTACTGCATCTCTTAGCAGAGTTAACTGCAAAGTGTTAGGAAGTAAATGCATGTCTTTTAAAAATTTTTGGACACCACACCTATGTTGTGTTCCAGAATTTGCCTTGACTTCTGAAAAAAAACAGCCACCTTGAATCCGTTTGGGCTGGTAGGTCCTGCCCCGTGGCTTGGCTGCAATAGAGATCGCCCTTTAGCCTGGAGGAATTTTGTCTCCTATAGTGGCTCTCACCCATCCCCTGTGTTTCAGGTTTACGCAAATGGCATCCGGAACATTGACCTTCAGTACATCGTTCGGAAACTCGCAGCGCCAGTGATCTCTGTGCTCTTGCTTTCCCTGTGTGTACCTTACGTCATCGCGTCCGGCATCGTTCCTTTACTCGGTGGGTTTATCCACATCAGTACATTCTTGTCCTTTCCAATATGAGGTTACCTGGCTCCAAACGCTTTATTGTAAATATAAATCCAGCTAAAACAATGATTCTCACAGACTATTTTTTTTAGATTTCACCAGTCAGGGCAAGATAAGGATAATAAAACTCTGTCACAGTTTTTTTCTCTAGGCAGGTAAGAAAGTATTGAAACATAAAAAAATCTTTAGCATAAAAGAAAAACCAAAGAGGAGATGCTCATTTGTGACACTTTAACATGTAGATAGCACCTTAGTAGTTACATGCTGAACAAGCCTCACAGGACCTTACAGCACATGTTCAATAATATAGACAGTTTTCCTCTCCAGGTATTTTTCTTCTATTGAGTTCCCTCTCTCAGTTACCCCCATTATCATTCCAACAAGTAGCATGAATCAGAGACCTTGAAGGTCTTACATGTCACCTGAGGCTCTCTGCTCTTCTGACTCAGCTGGCTTCTGAGTGCTGCTGATCTGACCCCGGGAACCCGTTCTCTCATCTGTGCCCTTTCCTGCCTCCTATTGAGACAGAGATCGGCTCTCACTGCAACCTCAGCCATCTCCTTTTTGGGTTTCCCTGCTCAGAACCCTCTACCACTAACTCATTCTCCACACTGCAGCCACGATGACTTTTCAGAAGACCAAGTCTTACTGTTCAAGACTTTTCTGGTGAACGTGCTTTCTTTGGTTGCTCTGTGGCATTCAGAGCACAGTCTAGCTCCGGGGGTAGTTCACAGGGCTCCTTCTCTGGCTAGGACTGGCCCCAGGCACTCCTGGCCTCACTCTGGGTCGTACAGGATGAGTTTCAGTTAAGCTCCCCTTGCCTCTTCTTAGGGAAGGGATGTATTTTCATTTCACTGTCTTTCTGTATACACTGTATATATACTTAAGAGTTCTCCTTTGTTTGGTTTTACAGGTGTTACTGCGGAAATGCAAAATTTGGTCCATCGGCGGATTTATCCATTTTTGCTGATGGTTGTGGTGTTGATGGGAATTTTGTCCTTCCAGGTCCGCCAGTTTAAGCGCCTTTATGAACATATTAAAAATGACAAGTAAGTCCAGACTATTGGTTTATCTGCCCTTGTTAAAATGTCACGTATCTTAACTATTGTGTCTGATGTGATAAATCACAGGAGGGAAAAGTGCTCAGATTCTGCATGTATTTTGAGGTAGAATGAATAGGATTTGCTAACAGGTTGGGTGTAGAAAGGAAAAAAGAGATTTATTAAGTACTTGGCTTGGATCAAGTGACTAAAAATACGGAACTATTGCCGGAGATGAAAAAGACTGAAACTCGTTTTGGGGGGTAGATTTTTTTAATGTCCATTTGAAATACTTTTCAGTCTGTTTTCTGATGTCTTGGTCTGGCAGTATATTAAGTAGTTTCAGATAAAAAATAAGAAACCTAAAGGGAGAAAAAAAGAAACCTACTCTAGGAGCTCGCAGTTGTGCCCAAGCCCCTCCTGTAGCCACGGGCCGGTGGGTTTCTCTGCCTGTGGCTGAGAGAAGAGGTCAAGGTTGCTTTAAAGTGTGCTGCACTCTGTTTTGAGGAGACGCTGCCACCTGCCCTCCGTGAAACTGAGGACAGTTGATGAAAACCCCTTCTGGGGTAACAGCCCTTTGACCCTCCGTGTCCTGCTGGAAGGCGGAATCCTCTTCTGCTTTAACGGCGTCTCACAGGAAGTGCGTCTGTCATTCTCCGTCCTCCCAGTTTGCACGTGCGCCTTCAAGTCTTTGTTAGCAGCTGCCGCCTCCCCCCCCCCCCCCCCCCCCCCACTGGCCCCTGTTTAGTCGTGAGAGCCAGCTTTGGACAACAGATTATTTGGTCACCTTGCTACTCTGAGGACTCTTACTTAAGAGTAACTTTTTAAAGAGTGAAATCTAGAGTGTTCAGGGCTTCTCCAAATCATTTACTGGTGATGATAAACACTAGACCTCTTAGGGAGTCAGAGTCTAAGTTCTGTCAACCATGAAAGAATGGGGAGGGCGATTTCAGTGCTGAAAGTTTTTCTCACCTCCCCTGTCTTGGCAGTGCAGTAACACTGCAGTAACACACAGGAGACACACTCTCAGGAGCTGCCCGCAGCCCAGCGCCCTCTGTTGTCTTTCCCCTCTATCTCTCCATGCAGGAAACCATTGAACTGCAGGCTCCACGGAGGCCACGTTCTGTTCACAGTGTACATTCACAGTGAATGTCTCAGGGCTTGGTCCCTGGGAGGCGCTGAGTGTGCCTGTGGGGAGGGCAGTACCAAGACTGCCTGTGGGCTTAGAGTCGTCTTTTTCTGCCCCTACTTTTTGGGTCCTGGGCAAGTTTACTTTGCTTTTCTCTCTGTGCTTGATATCTTGATATGGTTTGAACTTCAGGTGTGTGTCCGGTAGTGCCCTGTGGATTATGTCAGATATTACTAGGTTGGCATTGTCTAAAACATTTACAAAATCCTCACAGTTTGAAAAAACACTGTTTGGTTGGGGGACAGTGGGATAAGGAATGGTTACCTTCAGAAAGAATATCAGGAGGACAAAAAGAAAAGGGATTAAACAGTGAGCTCGTGACAAAGAAGCTGTAGGATTAGTGGAATGTTTTTAATAAGCTCCTTGGCATAAACTGCCAGAGTACCTTGTGCAGCATATGTGTTGGCAGAAGAGTGATAGATGGAAGTCAGGGTAGAGAAGATCATGGTGAAAAAGAAAAGCTGCTGAGTCCTGAGTCCTCAGCACATGCCAGGCCTCCGTTCCCTGGGCTTTTGCGTGCTTGCTGTTGGCTGCAGCAGTGCCCAGCGCCCTGTCATGGGCTGGCTTCCCTCTCCCACATTCACACACCGTTGTGTCAAGTCCTGCTGGGCACTTCTGGATCTCTGTTGCTGACTCCAAGCAGGTGCACTTGTTCTCGACCCCTGGCCCAGCTTGTTACCATCAGCTTTGCACCCACTCGTCTCCTGGGGTCAGCCTCCAGGAGAGGCATGTTCCTGCCCCTCCTCCCCAGCCCCTGCGATTGTTACGGGGACGCCATCCTGATGGGGACTCCAGCCTCATCACTCCAGCTGCAGGAACTTCCGTCTCCGTCTCTGCAGCCCTGCTTCATCTGTTGTCACCTCCCTGCCGCCACATCGCACAGGTTACGGACAGTTAGTCTTCTTTCTTGAACCATGAACCATAAGCTCCTACCTTCTGTCAGTCCCCTGCACACACACTTCTCCGTTGGACCTCCTTGAAAACTTTGCCTTTTGATTTCTCCTTTTCTTTAGAGCTGGAGCTTTTCAGAGTTTGACTCTCCTCCCTACCCAGCTTCCTGGTGATATTTGCAGTCCATTTCTTCAGATCTATCCACTTACCTGTTATGTAAAATATGATCTGTAAGACATAAATCCCCTGAGAAAGTTTACTTGACCTTACCTACCTCTGGCCTCCAGGGCTCAGTTTCTGAGGGCCCCTGGTCTGTGGACCAGAGTGTATTCTCCATCGAACAGCATCCGAGGCCACTGACCTGTGCGTCTCTGTCTCCTGTAAGTCCCATGGCTTGCTATGAAATGCCTGCTTTTGTGCTTGTGGTCATTCTAGACCCCCCATTCTACCTCCCTAAGTGTTGAAGGGTTCTAAGAGGGAGTGAAGTGATCTGATTTACATTTTTTAAAATGTATCACTGGCTACCCCGAGGAAGGATGTTTAGTAAGGAAGATGACAGAAGAGAGTAACCACCCTGTTTTTACAACTCAGGTACCTTGTGGGCCAGCGCCTCGTGAACTATGAACGGAAATCCGGCAAACAAGGCACATCACCACCACCTCCACAGTCGTCCCAGGAATAAAGTGGTTTTCTCCACTACCTTGGCCTTCCCCTTGCCTTCACGTGTCCTTTTTTGTGGACTTCTTTCTCTGGAGATTTCCCCAGTGATCTCTCAGCATTGTTTTTAAGTTAGGTGTCTTTGACTTGTGTGCTCAGCACTCAGCGAGCAGCAGCGAGACCCTGCCGCCCTTGCATCTTCTGACATCACTGCTGTCCGAGGTCTGTACATGTGTAAATAGAAGTTCCTGGATACCCTAGAGTCCTGGATTAAACAGAATGTGCATTGTACATCTTTAAACAAAATGTATATTAATTTATTAAATCTAGTTGTCACTTTATTTTGGACCTGCTGTGATCTTGACAGGAAATGTGCCACAGAGCTGTAGTGCAGAGGCAGACTTTTTAATGACGTCGTTTGGAGCACGATGTCCTGGTGTTCCTAGCAGTTCTTTTTAAGTGAACTGTGCGTTCTGTGTGTCTTGGCTGTTCAGACCTTACCAAGAACATAAAAGGAAACAAGTAGAAATCAACAGTGGAGTGTCTGTGCTAAGAAAACATGAACTTGTGCTTCACTGTCAATCGTTTTTGGAAGTTATTTTGTATAACACCAAAGCTGTTGTACATTTTCTACTGCCTGATTTTTTTTTTTCATATGTCTGTGTTTGTAATATTGTATAGTATCTTGTGCTAGGTGAGGAAATTATTTTTAATTTTGGTAATTTAATATTCCTAGTGATCAGCATCGGGAGTAGGGGTTTTGTGCTTGTTAGGGGCATGTCTATACTTAAGAGGAAAAATAAAAGTCCAAAAGTTTTTTCCTTGGGTCCCCCAATTCCCCTTTCCCACACACAGCTGTCCTTTTGGCAGCAGTGGCCAGGAGTCACTCAAGATCATAAATCTTAAGAAAATAACATCACCAGTGACCCTACATCTTCCTGGAATAAGGACATACTGAATGTCTATCCAGTGTAACTGGGTTTTGTGGTCTTAGGTTGACAGCATTAGATTGTGGGCTTAGATTAGAGGAGACTGGCTGGAGCCCCAGGTCCCACTGGCGAGCACGTCCCTGGGTGAGGATTAGGGCCAGTGCTTTTCTCCAAAGTTTCTGAAGCTTTTTGTTTACAGAATAAAACTTATCAGTGAAATCAGCTTGGTTTTATTTGACCAGGAGGAAGCTGGCCACGCTGGCCTTTTAACATAGGAGTGCAGAATGTATTTCATTGGAAGCATGCTGTAAAATCTCAGAAGGCAGAGCACTTAGAGACTTGGTTTTCCTGTATAACCAAAGCTTCAAGTGAGAGATGGAGAGAGAGAATGGTCGGGCCTGTGATCCCAGTGTTTGACGGTGATGGTATATTGTAAGGGGAGTGTTTGTTTTATGAATGATAACTTAGAAGTTCTCAGAGAAAATGGTCAGCAAAGGTCTTAAAAAACCATAAAAGAGTTTCCATATAGTATTAAAACCCATAGGCTTAAATCCAAGGATTTTTAAAGTATGAGAGTCAGCCAAACATAAGCTACCAAAATCAAAAGCACCAGGTTCTGATTGTTTCATATTTCAGCAATTTTTCCTGAAGTGGTAAGTGAGAACTTTAAAACATCAGTATCAAAAAAGAAAAAGCTTGACATAGGACTCAGTGTTACAGTTTCCACACCTGGTGGTGACCCTTTCTCATGTTTGAAATAAGGTCTTTGCTAGCCCTACCTTCACTTCGAAATCTAGTCCTACTGTAAAAATTAGCATTTTTAAAACATAATGCTACTTGTTATGGTGTATGTCTATATAAATTGTTCTCTTTGGGGGAAAAATATGATCAAATTGGGCATATAACTTTAATTATGTTAATTTTGTTTCTTTTTAAATTTTTCAGAGAATTTGTAGATCTTGATACAAAGTTATTGGAACACGTTTATCTGTCTTGCCAGAAAGAAATCTAGACAGATACCGCAATAGATAAAAATTGTTACTCTACAAAATTTTAAATGAATCTTATCAGATATTTTGTTAAAAAAAAAAAAAAGAAAAAAAGAATGGCCAAAAAGTTGCCCTCCATCTCACTGGCAGATCCCTTTGTCTTCTCTTACTTAAGGGTCTCCCCTGGGTTTCATCTGTGCTTTGTCCTTTTGTTTTCAGTGAGGTGAATACTTTCATGAGGAAAGCATTTGCTGGCATACTATTTACTTGGGTAGCATCAAGATTTTATTATTAACTAATAGTATTATAAATGTTTAAACTTCTAGTTCAGAAAGTGCTAGTATTGCTACCCTTCTTCATGTAGAATGTAAAAAAAAATAGTCTAGTTCTGCATCATCTTACATTGGGCTAAAACTGTCTTCAAGGAAGTTCATTAGGAAAGATCTTTTTGCTTTACTTTCCCTGTTTATAAATTAAAGACAAATCAACATTTTGGGGTTAGTTTTACATGACCAGTTATCAAATGGTCACAGTATGAAGTATGCAGTTGTTCATTATTAGCAAATTATGTTTGATTTTTAAACTACTATTAAGTACTAATAGTTGAGATGAAAGCTGAAGAAAAAAATGCCAATGTGAAGTTTGTGTATACCTAGCCTTAAAAAAGCTCCATGTTTTTAGGTAATTTTTTTTTTCCTGTTAGTTCTCTGGAAAAACAATGGAGATTGGACATCTCAATTCCAGATGTAAATGAAAAGTAATTTTTATTTCAACATTTAATATAACTGTTATTACTGTGGATTCTTGTCTTGTGTTTTTTCTTTCCTTTATTCAAGTAATAGAGAATAACTTTTTCTCAGATGATTTGATCCTAGATGGTATGTCCTTTCTGTATTGGCAAAATGCTACTATTAAAGTGTAATTCTTGAATTTAGGTTGAATTAATGACTTTTTAAAACACACACACCCTTACTCACTCATTTACTTACTTTGAAGAATGTTGCACCAGCGTAAGAACATTGGCATTTTTAAAATGTTCATGTAAGCTACTTATTCTCGTTTTCAGGACTGAACATTTTAAGCTCTCTTACTGTGATAAATTTTTTATATTGTAAAATTAAATGATTATGTTTAAAATACTCCTTAAGAATGTTACCTGTTCAGTCGCCTTCAAGAAGCAAACAAATGTCTTAGCACAGAGGTACTAGGAGAAGTCTGACCTGTGAAGATTCTCTAACTTCCTTGTGTCTTCTTCATTAACGTGCCCTGCAGTCAGGTGTTTTTCCTTTCAGTCCGTTACCGCCCTCTGTCATTTTTAAAAAACAGCCATCATGAGTAAATAAGGGCTTCTTTCAGATGATCCCCAACAATATCTTGGGCATTTAATGCAACATGGAGATAGGATACATCTGTTTTCATTCCCATCTGTTTTGTATGAGTGCCTCATTTTGTAGTCATGAAATTAGTACCTTAGATGAAAATGTAATGACCATAGGGCCTAGAAATGACTGTTGTAGAAGCTCAATAAATAGAACATTTACGTAGTTGGGGTGTCAGTTTTCTACTAAACATAGATACACAGACCAACTTTATGTGTACATAAAGTGCTCCCTTTTTTATGTGGTCCTTTGTTGCCTTCTGAGTTGAGAGAACAAAATTGAATAAAACTGTTAGTTGTAGCCTAGCTTTTTGGTTCGTTTATTTTTGCTTTGTGGCATGGTTGCTTCAGAATTACAGAAATGTGCACTATTAGTTGGCAGAGGCAGATAGTCCAGACCGTTAAAAATATAATAATTATGGAAGACAAAACTCAAATTACATATGATTAGAGCCCCTCCATTCTGTTTTAAGGGTGAATTTAAAAGTGTAGTTGCAGAAGGTACATCCTCCCTCCCTCCTTGCCTCTCCCTCCACTGTGATTACAGACCATCCTCACCAGGAATAGTGAGGCCCAGCTCCGCGCCTTCACTGCAGGGTCCCAGCATGAAGCTTCCCCAGGTGGGCTCTTAGTGGAGATCTGGATGGAATGAAGCCAGTCAAGTCTACCTCACATATTGATCATGTGTATCGGAGAAAAAGGACTGCAGTGAGGGTTACTAAAGTGCCCTTTGTGACAAGATTCCTTTTTTCCTAGGTTCAGTTTTGTTTTGTTTTGTTTTTTATGATTTTTTTAAAAAAATCAAGTGTATCTGTATTTTATATGCAGTAGTGGTAGGTGAAATGCTATTTGACCCACAGGGTATGTATAAGCTGTGAAGTTGAGATTTCACAGCAGAGGATATTGTGCGCTGAGTCTCAGTAAGCGGTCATCAGTGCCCTCCCCCGACTGTGCAACTTGCAGCCACTCTTGTTGAAACGGAACCCACATCACAAGTGCCATAAGGGTCTGAGGAGGTAACACTCACCCCACCCGACCCTCCTTTACTGTGGTGTATGTTTTGTTTCCAGCACTGTACTTAGTACCATAGCGGAATGAAGTATGGGATCTACCTTCAAGGAGCCCAGTTAGAATGGAAAAGAACAGGAAAAAATGAGCAAAAGTTTCTGTTACAGGTATGAGTGAAACGCCGGGAGGAACACAGAGCAAGGATGCACCTGGGGAAGTCTGTGACGAGTTGATTGCATCCTTCATTACTGTCTCGGGTACATAGCACCCCTGCTCCCACACACCCACAGCTCCTCCACACCCTCGTGCAGTCAACTTCCGCTCAGACCCATGTGACACCACAACTGTCCGTATGTCAACACCTAGTAACCCACTGTACATTAAGCATCATCTTTTTGAAATTTCTTCCTTTACATACATATGTAACAGTGCCCCAGCCTTTCTGCTCCTCCATGTTTGTTCTGTAACTTTGGGACAAGATACTTCATACCTGGGAGCCCCATTCATTCACTCATTAGTTCTTTGCTTAAACTGATCAGTCCCTTCTGCTAGCTGCACAAATCCAATGTGTGATGGAACATAACAGAGTCCAGAAATAGACCTACACACATGGTCTGCTAGTTTTTGACAAAGGTGCAAAAGTGAGCAGATGGTGCTAGAATAATTGGACATCCAGATGCAAGATTTAAAATTGATCCATGTCCTAACATTTGCAAAAAGTAACTTAGAGTGATTACAGTCCTAAACGTAAAACCCTAAACTGTGTAACTTCTAGAAGACAAAGGGGAAACTTCGTCCTTGGGTTACAACCTCAAAAGCACAATCCCTGGAAGAAAAGTTTGATGAATTGGCCTTTATCAAAGTTGAGGACGTCTGCTCTTTGAAATACACTGTTTAGAGGACAAGAAGACAAGTCATGGAGTGGCAGAAGATATTTGCAAACATTTCTGATGAAGTGCATTTGGAGTAAAGAAGTATCAACCCAGCAGTAAAATCTATTTGCCTATTTTAAAAATGGGCAAAATTAATACTTAACTAGAGAGGCTATATAGGTGACAAGTCAGCACATGAGATGTTCAACAGAATTAGCCATAAGTAAAATGCATGGTTAGATAGTATCACAGACTCAGTGGACATGAGCAAACTCTGGGAGAGAGTGGAGGACAGGGAAGCCTGGCATGCTGCAGTCCGTGGGGTCTGCAAAGAGTCAAGACGCAACTGAGCGACTGAACGGCAACAAAATGCAAGTTAAAGCCACAGCGAGACACCGCTCCATACCTAGCCTATTACTAAAATTAAAAACACCATCCCACATCCTGATGAGGTTGTGGCGGAACTGGAACTCATACTCTGCTGGAGGGAGTGTAAACTGGTACAACCACGTTGGAAAAGAGCTGCACAGTTCTTAAAAGGTTAAAACATGTACTTAACACTTCTATTTATTTGCCAAAATATAAAGTCCATATGAAGAGTTGTACGTGAATGTTCATAGTAGCTTTATTTGTAATAACCCAAAGCTGGCAACAACCCACATGCCCATCAGTAGGTGAGTGGATAAATGATTATTCATATAATGAAATATTGCTCAGCAACAAAAAGCGATTCACCATCCATGTATACAACACTGATACACCTCAAAATGCTTATGTTGAGTGAAAGACAAAACCTGTATGCTTTCCTTTATATAGAATTCTAGAAAATGTACAGAAACCTGGAAGCAGCAGATCAGTGGGAGTGGGGTTTGGCGAGGAGGGATTTGAGGGGCTTCAAAGGTGCATGAAGAAATGGGGCGGGGAGGCTGCGTGTGTGTGATGGATGTGTTTGCCCTATTGATGGAGTTCTGGTTTGACATGTCAGAATTTACCGAATTGTGCAGTTTGCTGCATGTTAGTTACAGTTCTACTTTAAAAAGTAGTATGTTCATACATTCTCTCCAGTGGACCATTTCATTCATTCTCTTTAAAGCACTTCCTCCTCCTCCTTCCAGACTTTTGGCTGATGTTTATTCTTATTTCTGCTAGAAGATAGACGCAATCAGAAGAGAACTTTTCACAGGTTCACACCCTTGGCAGTTCTCACCATCCTCCCCACCCATTGGGTTTACCATACCCCAGGCACCCTCCCCTTTTCCAGAACAGGTCAGACCTCAGGACGTTTGCACTTGCTGTTTGCCATACGTTAATATCCAAGCTTTCCCCAACCTTATTTCTATACTAAAATGTCTGTTTTAGGGAGTCTCAACCAAAATTGTAGCTACTGGAGCACTCCTGTCTCCTGTTTTTTCTCTTTCATACTTAGTAATATTGTACAGTTTACTTATCTCATTTGTATTTGCATGTTTTTCTTCACTTGAATATAAGCTCCAATGATTAAAACAAAACAAAACAAAACAAAAATCTATTTGGGGATTACTACATGGCTTCCCTGGTGGCTCAGATGGTAGAGAATCTGCCTATAATGCAGGAGACTCAGGTTCCATCCCTGGGTCCCGAAGATTCCCTGGGTCCGGGAGATCCCCTGGAGAAGGGAATGGCTACCCACTCCAGTATTCTTGCCTGAAGAATCCCGTGAACAGAGGAGCCTGGTGGGGTACAGTCCATGGGGACACGACTGAGCGACTTTCATTTTACTTTCTTTTTTTTACTGTATTTCAGGACTGGGACATATTGGGCATTGAGTAAATATTGTTGAGTAAGTGATGAATCAGAATGAAAATAATGTGTATATGGTTAAAACCTGAAAACCATCCTCCAGAGGCAAGCGCTTGTCAGTAGTTTGGTGTTTGCTTCCAGACTCTGTATAAGCATGTGTCCACAGGTACTCTTATCAACACCCGTGTCAGGTGGCATGAGCCCTGGGCAGCTCTGTGGGGTGCTTCTTTCACTTCATATTTCTGAACATCTTTTTATCTCAGTATATAAGTAGCTGTCCCATTGAAAAATTTATAGCTGTATTGTATTCCATTGTGTGAATAAGATTATGATTTAAGTTTTCTGACAGTTAACTCATTTTATTACATGCTACAGTAAACATTTTTGCCCATATTACTTTATTAGTATTTCTGTAGGATAAATTTCTGGAAGACTGCTAAATCACTTTGCCCCATTAACACTTCTCTCTCTTGGTGTATGAAATTCCTTGTTTTCCCATAACGTTAAACAGTACCTATTTTCAGTTTAGCAAGTGCTCTGAATTTGGAATCGTGTGTCTTCACTTAATAGGTAGGCTTCATTTGCTAAGTTGCCCAGTTGAGGTGTTGTGTTTGGGGCCTGATGCCTCTAGGGAAGGAAGGAGGGCTTGTCGGTGGCCCCTTCTGGAGATAGCTCTGTCTATCGACTTAGCAGGGTCTTCATCTTCGTGCCTGGAGGCGGGAAAGGAGAGGTCGGTCTCAGGCCTGTTTCTTCCAGTGTGGGTGTTAAGGGCACCTTGCAGCAGCCAGCCAGGAGACCCGGAAACTAGGCTTCACACCTTGCACGCTACTCTAGTCAGCATCCACCAGAATGGAACAGTTTCTCCTACCCTCGGACCCCAAAGCTATCGTATCGGGGAAAAAAGTAACTTATTTACTCCCAGACCCAATCAGATCGGCTCAACCCCACCATCTTATTTAGGAAAACAAGTTAAAATCTTTCGGCTGGAAACTGCTACTCTATAAAGTGGCAGGGGCCAGGCTTCCGCAGAGAGGCTCGGGCCGCGGGCACATGTCAGCTCCCAGGACCTCAAAGGCTTCCTTCCACGGAGGCCACGAGGCATCTCGTTCCAAAGCTTCACCGAACCAGTGCAAAAGAAGAGAGGGCCTTTTGCGAATTCGCTTCTCACAGTTGGTAGTGGGAAATCGATCCAAACGTCCTTTTTTAACTGAAATGTTCGGCTCGTGCATCCGTAAACTACCCGTTTATGCAAAGCGGACGCCGAAGCTAGACTGCGCAAGCGCATCGCTCCCCCGACTCCCCCAAGCCCCGACCAGCACATGCTGCCAATCCCGGCTCTAGGCGTGTGCGCCTGCGCGACGCCAGAGGGGCGGAGACCGCGCGCGCGTCTCGGTTGCCTGGTTACTGCTGCGCGACAATAACGCTGGGTTGCAGCTTCTGGTCTGTTGCTAGGAAGGGCGGTTGGCTCTCATTTTCAGAGGAGCCTGCGGAGGAGCGGTAAGAACCTGTCTCCGCCGCCCGCGCCTTGGGAAGCCGGCCCCTTGGCCCTCCTCCAAACCCGAGACCCCCCGCCGCCGTCCCCGCCCCACTCCAAACCCAGGGAGACACGGACGGCCTGGCCTGGCCCAATTTAACCCTGGGACCCCGCCCCCAGCCCCTCGCGTCCCACAGACCGCCGGCCCCGGCCAGGCTCTAAACTCGGGACCTGGGACCCCGGCCCCCGGAACCCCTTGGCAGGCGCGTCTCCCGCGCGCCCCAGGCTGACCGATTCGTCCTTCCTCTTCCCCCTTGCCGCCTTCCAGCTTGGTTCTGGTCTGCGGAGAGCGATGCCGCTTCCCGACACCATGTTCTGCGCGCAGCAGATCCACATCCCCCCCGAACTGCCGGACATCCTGAAGCAGTTCACCAAGGCTGCGATCCGCACCCAGCCTGCCGACGTTCTCCAGTGGTCCGCGGGGTAAGCCCCTCTTGGGCCAGCACCTGCAAGAGCCGGCCCGTCGGCATGTCCAGTCGTGCCTAGTGAACCCTTCTACCTGGACCAGTGGTCCAACCCTCAGGACACAGACCAAGTACCGACGGAACTTAGCATTGGTAGCATCTACACCTAAGTATCTGTCTAGGAAACATCATGCATTATTGACTGTGAGACCAGAAATGACTGCACAATGCCCATTTATCTACGAAGTAGTGACACCATTCTTGGAGAATGGTATTTATGCAGGTAGACTGAAGTTTATAAAGCAGTAACATGGGATAAAAAGTTTTTGCATTGTGTTATAAAAGTCAAACTATCACAGTCCCTTTATCTTACTTGTGAAATGATTTTACAAAGAGAAATCTTAGGCTTATGTTCCTTGTCATCAGAGAATCCTCCAGGATTAGGTACTTGTTGAGTTTTTTGGAACCAGAGGGACTGGCTTCAGTTAGAGTCAACATCCCAAGAATGCAATAAGGTTAAACTCTGTCCATCGTAGTTCACAGCACAAGAGACTTGACAGTGTCTTGCAGCAAACATTGTAACCATTTCCAAGAACCGATTATCAATACTTTTAAAGTCACAAGTCAACAGACCTTGAGTGTGTGTGTGTGTGTGTGTGTGTGCGTGCGTGCGCGCGCGCGCGCGTGCGCGGGTGCACTCAGCCCTGCTCAGTTATGTCCGACTCTTTGCGACTCTGTGGACTGTAGCCCACCAGGTTCCTCTGTCCGCGGAATTTTCCAGGAAGAATACTGGGGTGGGTTGCCGTTTCTTCTCCAGGCAGAGATCTCTACCCAGAGATCTAACCCAAGTCTCTGGCGTCCCCTGCATTGGTAGGTGGATTCTTTGACCCAGCAGACTTTAGAATCATTAAAATAAATCCTGATGCTTTTACAGGAAAGCTCTTTGTCCTTTTGTAGTAAACAGACTCAGAAACTCAAATCTGTGGTCACAGAATCAGTAGAAATTTAACTTAGGGTTTTTTTGTTTTTTTTTTTTTTAGTAATGAGTGTCAAATTTTGCTGAACTTCTCTATAAATTGTATGACCAAAGTGAATTATTACTAGGACGGCTGTAACAGATAACCACCAAATGTGATGGCTTAAAACAACAAACATCTCTGTTCTCACAGTTCTGGAAGCCTAAAGTCCAAAATCAGTTTCACCAGGCTACACTCAAGATATTGCCAGGGCTTTGCTCTCAGCTGGTAAAGAATCCGCCTGCACTGTGGGAGACCTGGGTTCGATCCCTGGGTTGTTGGAAAGATCTCCTGGAGAAGGGAAAGGTTACCTACTCCAGTATTCTGGCCTGGAGAATTCCATGGACTGTATAGTACATGGGGTCGCAAAGAGTCAGATACGACTGAGCGACTTTCACTTTTACTTGCTCTCTCGAGACTCCAGGGAGAATCTGACCCCTCCCCTTGCCTTTTCCAGCTTCTGGACCTGCATTCCTTGTGTTGTTGGGCTCCTGGGCCCTTCCTCCATTGCCAGCACTGTGGCGTTCTCACATGTACCTCTGCCCCCCTCCTCTAGGAACACTTGTAATTGCATTTAGGAACCATCCAGATAGTCCTGGATGGTGTTCCCAGCTCAAAATCCTCTCTCAAACACGTGAGAAAATTTGAGCATGTATTTGCTCAAAATACATGCAAACTCCCTGTTGCGATGTTAAATAAGATCCACAGCTTCCGGGATCAGGGCCAGGGTATCTTTGGGGCCCTCACTGCACCTACCAGACGAGGCTGCTGGTTAACGAGCACTTTACCTCTGACAAATGCTTCTGAAGGACTCTCTCAAGGTTCTTGCCCAAAATTGCGGTCTCTGAGTTGTTTTTTTTTTTTTAATTCATTTTATTTATCTTTTTTTCCCTTTCTAGTTATGCTGAGTCTTTGCTGCTGTGCACTGGCTTTCCCTGGTTGTGGAGAGCGGAGGTTATTCTCTCACTGCTGTGCTCGGGCTTCTCACGGGGTGGCTTCTCTCGTTGCAGAGCACAGCCTCCAGGGCGCACAGCCTTCAGCAGCCACAGCATTGGGCTCAGTAGTTGCGGCTCCTGGGCTGTAGAGTCTGGGCTCAGTGGTGTGGTGCACGGGCTTAGTTGCTCTGTGGCATGTGGGATCCTCCGGGACCCGGGACTGAACCCATGTCTCCTGCATCAGCAGGCAGATTCCCATCCGTTGGGCCACCAGGGAAGTCTGTGGCCTCTGGTTTTAACCATTACTCAAGCCTAAATAAAAGATCACAGCTCTTTCAAAAGAGTTTATTCATACTTAACCAAACCTTCCAAAATTTAATCTTTTTTTTTTCTTCTTCTTGGAACGTTATATTTGGTAACACTTTAGAGGCAGCTCTTTTAAGCTTCACTTTAATTGAAAAGGCTTAATCAAGAACCTTCTGAATGTTCCATGCCACTAATTTCATTTTTAAGAACAATTTTGGAGTTGAGGAGAAAAAGCAGGCATTGTTCACGTGTCTCTGCTCACTCAGAACAGAATCTGTTAGGCAGAGATGTTGTTCAGGAGAACATAAAGTGGTCTTTGAAAGATTTTGTAGCGATTGGGGTTAAGACAAGGCAGGAGAGGACATAGCCTGTGACACAAGGACCACGATAGGAAGGAAACGCAACGAGAAACCAAGCAGGGAGCCAGGATGCGCTAGCTAGCTAGCAGGCACTCACGGGAGGGTTCTTGTCAGACGAGGTTGTCAGGAGGCAAAGGTGGTCCAGCCTGGCTGGACCTTATTATGTCATTGAGCCCTAAAGGCTTTTGCTCACATGCGCCTTCTGTGCATGTGACATAAATTGGCCTGGCCACTCAAGCAGGCCTCCTCCACCCTGGCTCTGATGATGCTTTGACTAGACAGACCTTTGTCAGCAAAATGATGCTTTTTAATACACTGTCTAGGTTGGTCATAGCTTTTCTTCCAAGGAGCAAGCGTCTTTTAATTTCTTGGCTGCAGTCACCAAAAGCTCTTTGGGGGCGTGTGAGACTGTCCTGTGCATTGTAGGGTCCTTAGCAGCCTGTTGACCTGCACCCACCAGGTGCCAGTAATACCAGTCAGCCCTGGTTGTGAAAACCAACGGTGCCTCCAGGCACTGCCTGTGCCTTCATGGGGAGGGGGCACTGCTCTAGAGGCTGCCCTGAGCCTGGGGCCTGCTCTGATGCTGATGAGGAATAGTCTGGGTTGTTGTTGTTCAGTCGCTCAGTCGTGTCCAACTCTGCAACCCCACGGTCTACAGCACGCTAGGCCTCCCTATCCATCACCAACTCCCAGAGCTTGCTCAAACTCATGTCCATCAAGTCAGTGATCTTGTCCATCCAACCATCTCATCCTCTGTTGTCCCCTTCTCCTGCCCTCAATCTTTCCCAGCATCAGGGTATTTTCCAATGAGTCAGCTCCTCGCATCAGGTGGCCAAAGTATTGGCATTTCAGCTTAAGCATCAGTCCTTCCAATGAATATTCAGGACTGATTTCCTTTAGGATGGACTGGTTGGATCTCCTTGCAGTCCAAGGGACTCTCAAGAGTCTTCTCCAGAACCACAATTCAAAAGCATCAGTTCTTTGGTGCTCAGCCTTCTTTATGGTCCAACTCTCTCATCCGTACATGACCATTGGAAAACCCATAGTTTTAAAAGCATCTTTTAATTTCTTGGTTGTAGTCACTATCCAAGTGATTTTGGAGCCCCTCAAAATGAAGTCTGTCATTGTTTCCATTGTTCCCCCATCTATTTGCCATGAAGTGACGGGACCAGATGCCATGATCTTAGTTTTTTGAATGTTGAGTTTTAAGACAACTTTTTCACTCTCTTTTTTCGCTTTCATCAGGAGGCTCTTTAGTTCTTCTTCGCTTTCTGCCATAAGGGTGGTGTCATCTGCATATCTGAGGCTACTGATATTTCTCCCTACAGTCTTGAGGTTCCAGCTTGTGCTTCATCCAGCCCAGCATTTTTCATGATGTGCTCTGCATATAAGTTAAATAAGCAGGGTGACAATAGATGAAAACCACAGTTAGGATTAACATGGTCACATGAAGCCCCCTTCCCCCAGCCTGGCCCTTTAGGGCTTCGGATCTACATTTGTCCAACTCATGCTACCTGCCTTTTAACTTTCTCTCAAACCATCAAGTTAACGAAATATGACTGTATTTGTCCTAAAAGCATGAAAACAAAATTGAATTTGAGGGGTGGAGAGAGAAAAAGGGTGTGAGATATAAAATTCCTTTTAGTCTGGTGAATGTCTTGTTACCTACACTTTGTTACATGTTCTGAGATGTTTCTAATTATTCATATATCTAAAAATTTTTATTGGAGTAGAGTTTATTTACAGTGCTTTTCTAGTTTCGAGTGTATAGAAAAGTGATTCAGTTACATATATATCCATTTTTTTAAAGATCCTTCACCCATATGTATGTACGTGTATGTATCAGTCGCTCTGCTGCTGCTAAGTCACTTCAGTCGTGTCCGACTCTGTGCGACCCCATAGACGGCAGCCCACCAGGCTCCCCCGTCCCCGGGATTCTCCAGGCAAGAACACTGGAGTGGGTTGCCATTTCCTTCTCCAATGCATGAAAGTGAAAAGTGAAAGTGAAGTCATTCGGTTGCTACCCCTTGGACTGCAGCCCACCAGGCTCCTCCGTCCATGGGATTTTCCAGGCAAGAGTACTGGAGTGGGGTGCCATTGCCTTCTCCGATTAGTCGCTCAGTTGTGTCCAATTCTTTGCGACCCATGGACTATGTAGCCTGCCAGCTTTCTCTGTCCATGGAATTTTCCAGGCAAGAATGCTGTTGTAGGTAGCCATTCCCTTCTCCACAGGATCTTCCCAACCCAGGGATCGAATCCAGGTCTTCTGCATTGCAGGCAGATTCTTTATCATCTGAGCTACCTGGGAAGCACCCTTTACCCCTATAGGTTATTAGAGAATACTGAGTAGAGTTCCCTGCGCTATACAGTAGGTCTTTGTTATATATATTTTTATATAGTAGTGGGTGTATGTCAGTCTCCCAGTTTATCCCTTCTCTCCACATTTCCCCTTGGGTAACCATAGTTTTTCATATCTTTTATATTATTTCCTGTGACCCTGGATGGTTTCGTGTTTTGTTTTCCTGGATATGTCATTTCTTTGATGGTGGGAGAGTGATGTGGGCAGCAAATGTCATTATTTCAGGAGCTGGTCTCCACTGACATGCGTTTTGCAGAGACCCCACGTGGCACCCTTCTCCCTCCCGCAAGAAACCCGATGTACACCCCCTCCTGAGTTGTTGCCCCAAACTATCTCCATGCCTGCTTGTTCCCAGAATTAGCAGCCATGTCCATGTCCCAGAAAGGAACAATTAAGGGGAAAAAAGTACCAAGCAGGAAAAGTGAAGGGTAGGGAATGTCGGCACCTGACTCAGCCAATCAGGTGACTTCGCTGCTCCAGGGGGTTTCCCAGACCTGCATAGGCAGAGATGCTTGAAATCCTGCCTCTCAAAATGCGGCAGGGCCAAGTCTGCAACTCTCCAAGTGGCATGACCTTGCATGCGACATTGCACTCGGGTTCATGTGGGGCCCTGACCTCCACCTCCTCTGGCAGCGTCTCTGGACCTGAATGGATGTTTGCTTGATAAAAGTAGCACATGTTACTGGAGACCCCCAGGTGTGCCAGATGAGGGGTCCCTGAGTCTGGAGCTGCCATTGTCCCCATTGTGCAGACAGGGAAGCTGAGGCACAGGAGAAGGTGAAGTCCAAGAGCTGAGTGGAGGAGCCAGGAGGGGAGCCCGGGCCAGGGGCCCCAGCCTGGTCCTCCCTCATCACGGCCTCCCTCTGGGGTCGGTGATGAAAGTGCCTGAATTTGAGGGCTGCTTGTGTGTCAATGAATCCGCCTGCCAACGCAGGAGATGTGGGTTCAATCCCTGGGTTGGGAAGATCCACTGGAGAAGGAAGTGGCAATCCACCCCAGTATTTCTTGCCTGGAGAATCCCGCAGACAGAGGAGCCTGGAGGGCTACAGTTCGTGGGGTTGCAAAGAGTCGGACACGACTGAGCGATTGAACAACAACAGCATGTGTCGATGAAGCTTCAGAGATGTCTATTGTTGTTTCAGGTATTTTTCGGCTTTGTCAAGAGGAGATCCACTGCCCGTGAAGGACAGAATCGAAATGCCCATGGCCACTCAGAAAACAGACACAGGCCTGACTCAAGGACTCCTTAAAGTTTTGCACAAGCAGGTATCAGAGTCTGTGATCAGTCAGCTGAGCTTGAGATAAAGCTGCAGGACCTCCACAGTCATCCATCCACAGCCCTGTGCCCCCTTCAGGGAACCTTTGAGATTTAATCAAGGAGGGAATCTTGAATTCAGTGACCTTCCTCTGGTTTAAAGAACCCAAGATCACTGTCCACAATTATATAGACATACACTTTGTTTTTTTAAGTACTTGCATTAAGATGCAAGAGGCTATTGGACTATAATGAAAGGTTTGAAAATATGGAATTTCAGACTTGGGGGTTGCAAGATCCTTTTTGAAATATGAGTTTATAAAAACTATGCTAAACATGATAAGCTGCCACCTTCTTCATCTGAAGGGGTATTTGGTTTCCAGCCCTCCTGAAAGCCCTTGAGACCCACTGGCTCACTTAGAGAGTTCATAGAAAGTGTGTTTTATCGGAATGATTGGGCTCTATTGCCAAAACAGATCAGTGGTAGAGCCCTGAGTTTTAAAGTGGCTTGTCCCCATTATGTGTTCCTGACCAGGGTGCTGACTTCTATACACGGGATTCTCCCATGGCTTTCTCGCTTAAGGGAAAACGAATAACCACTGAGAGAGGTAGTCTGGGGGAAGACACGCGAAAATTGCTCAAAGCTCTTCCACGCAGAATACTGCTAGCAGATCACAGAAGTCACCCATTTTCATCAAGTTGTCTTAAAGTAGTAGAAGGAATACATGTATTTTCTGGGTTAAAATTTCTCCTATTTAACTGTCAGCATGTTGTGGAGTTGGATTTCATTTGGTCTATGGAAGTTTATTTGTGTTGTGAAGTGTTGCTCCTCATGTCCGTGTGCTCATTTCATTAAGTCATAACATTATGCCATGTTCGCTTCACAGTCCTTTTTTCTCTCAAGAAGTAACTTGTTGCCAGTCTAGTTCCCAGTACCACCCGCCCCCCACTTCCCTGCTCGTGTAGCCCAGCTCCCACGACACACACACATACACCCCCACCCCGCTCCCCTCCCCTAGTGGTGGGCTAATGGTGAAGTTCATCTTTGAATGGGGATGGGTACTCTATTTAAGTCTTTGCAAGCATTATGTGATTTCTTAGGTCCTCATCTTAACATCGATTATGTCATGCTGTGCTTTCCAAATAGTGTAGCCACAAGGAGTATGTGGACTTAGCAGATCTTGAGCAGAAATGGAAAAATCTGTGCCTGCCTATAGAAAAATTCAAAGCTCTCCTGCAGCTGGATCCTTGCGAAGACAAAATCGAATGGATAAAATTTTTAGCACTTGGATGCAGCATGCTTGGTGGGGTACGTACCTACAAATAGCCTGTTAATAATTCTGAGTGATCATAGGCCTGCTGTCCAAATAACTTAGCTGTTTCAGTAACTGTAAGAACACTCTCATCACTTTAGTAATGCTCATGATTTTAGTCATTTTGTCTTAGGCAGTTTTTTTCAGATGCTTATTGTATTTTAGGCTTGTAGTTATTTAACTTACAGAAGTTAAATACTTATGAGTGCCTCAGTGTAAAAGATGTTAACAGTAGATAAAACATGTAGATACCATGAAAATGTGTTCAGTGTTTAGAAGAGAATGCATCAATGACTTTTATTAAACTATACATCATTTGACAAATTGATAGGTTTCCCTCTTGTGCAAAAAGAAATAAAATTATCTTCTATTTTAGTTAAAATCAATTATTAGTCACCTACAGCAGTTAAAATCGATTATTAGTAACTTAAAGCAGATACCTTGCTGATGTTAAGAAGTATAACCCATACAGGTTTAGGACTGAAGACACAGACATTCCTCCAGTCTGTGAACTGAGAAGGGCGGTGGGTGTGGTGGGGAGGGGCTGGAAGTCAAGAGCCTGTCTTCAGCTCTAGAATTTGAGTCGCCGCATGAGACCCAGGGGTCAAGTCCACTTTCAGTGTGTGAACAAAAGGACTGAGAAAAGAGCCAGCTCCTTTTACTGCCGAGACCAGGTGTGCAACCCCCTCCCTTCAGTCTTTGGACCCCAGAGCACATACTTGGCTAATCCTTAGTCCTTGCTTCATGGGGCACCCTCATCTTGGGTCCCTGCACAAGCCTCCTTGATTCCGTTTTAACTCTCTAGCAGTACTTTGTCTGACACTACCTCACAGGGCCACTGACAGCTAACTGCCTGCAGCTAACCTTCCATCCTATCCCCGCACTGCCCTCCACGTCAAGCATCGGCTGCCCTGAGCTCCTGCTTCCTGTTGAGCGCCTATGGACCCCCAAGAAATACTTGATTTAATTTTAGCTGGTTTCAGCTTTATGTTGTTACTAATCTTCTGGAACTTTTCTTTGATTCCAAATTAGATTTCTCTTTGTTCATCTGCCTGGCTACAGACGCTATGGTTCATTCACCTCCCTCTGCTGTGCCGTGCCCGCTCTGCGAGTATCGCGTACTTTACCACCTCTGTTCATGGCCCCAGTGAGAAACTCAGAAACCCCAAAAAAGCCGGGAGTCAGGCTGGCTGCTCCCTTTCGTGGTGTCCCTGCCCACAGGTGGCGTTTCCTGCCAGCCTTGGGCTGGACAACCCAGACCCTGTTGCCACCTGTCTCTGGGCTCCGAGGCCACTGAGGAGAATTGCAGTGGGGTGTCACTGAGAAGGACAAAGATGCATTTAGTTACTGGAAGAAATTTTATATGGCTTTGTTCATCTGGAGCTCCAGGAAAGGGAGATTTTAATAACACAAAATGAATAACTAATATTTGATTTGATGGTTTATTCCTCTAAACTTGGTTTATGAGGCTTAGATTTTTATAAAGATGGGAAAGCAGAATATTTCATCTTTGGGGGATCCATCTTTGTAAGTGCGCCCTCCCAAATCAGGAGAATCGGGCGCTAGATTTCAAACCAGACCAGCCTGTGTTCTGCAAGAGGAGGCCTCATAGCTGTATGTGGGGCGTGACGCTAGATGGAGACATTTGTTAAGGATGGAGCTTCCCTTCCGGACTGAAGCCTGGGCAGGTGACAGGGAAAGAGCACACTCACTTCTCTTTCCTTCCCGGAACGTGTCGCTCAGCCCATCAGCCCATGGGGATCCAGCACTGGCCCCTGACTAAGCCACCTGGGCCCGGACTGGGCCGTTGACTCTCTCTTATTTCTCTGCGGGGAGCTGACCCTGGGGAGGGGGTTCAGGTGTGAAAGTCCCCTGCTCCTCTGCCAGGCAGAGTTCAGAGCCTGGGATGCCTGCTCCATCCTGGCCTGCCCACCCCCTCAAAAAAACCCCAGGGCAGGGCTAGCTGTGGTCCACGGGGGCTGTGATGGGCCAGGCCCAAGGGGACATGTGCTCTGTTGACCCACCGGTGCCCATGTTGGCAGGACAGCTTGGAGACATCCCAGAAGCCCAGAGATGTGACTTCCGGGAGACGGCTCTTCAGGCAGATTGGCACCTTAGCACTTGTCTTTATGCTTAGAAGAAGGAAACGTTCAGAAAGGAGCCAGTGAGGAACTGAAGCGGGATGAGAAGGAGGAATTTCTCATGGATGACTGCGGTCCACTTCTCCGCACACTGGACTGCCGTGAAGCTGGAATCTGGTCACTGTGCCTCGCTGAGATGCACCGCTCCGGCTGCCCCACCCGCGGTGTCTTGTGGCTTTTCAGGATCTCTGTGGAGTCTCTCTAGTTGGATGGGTTGAGTCCTCTGCAAAGACTGGAACCTTCTCTGAGATTTCCGAGCCATATGTCTCATTCCTTCCATGGATGTCTGTCGATTGCAGCTCGGTGTGGGCTTTGCTCTGAGTGCCAGGGGATCTCGACACCCCATGGGCGACATCTGGTATATCCTCTGAGCCCCAAGTGCTGCTCTGGTTCTTGAGTGGAAGCTTCAGATGCGACTGGGGGCAGGGCACGGGAGCAAGAGCATCAGGGGGCTCTGCCTCAGGAACCTTAGCCGTGGGCAGAAGGCCTGTCTCCCAAGGTGCATGATCGCTGGGTGAGATGACCACAAGTCTGCGTTGTGATCTTTACCTAACGTTTCTGCTGCCCCATCAATGTCCTAAGAAGTAGATCAGTGTTTTTCATCTGTTTTTTTTTTAAGTATGGAGATCTTTTTTATAACATGAAAAAGTTGAAAGTGGACCATAAGGAAGACTGAGCACTGAAGAATCGATGCTTTCAAACTTGTGGTGCTGGAGAAGACTCTTAAGAGTCCCTTGGACAGCAAGGAGATCAGAGCAGTCCATCCTAAAGGAAATCAGTCCTGAATATTCGTTGCAAGGACTGATGCTGAAGCTGAAACTCCAGTACTTGGCCATCTGATGTGAAGAACTGACTCACTGGAAAAGACCCTGGGAAAGATTGAAGGCAGGAGGAGAAGGGGATGACAGAGAATGAGATGGTTGGATGGCATCACCGATTTGATGGGCATGAGTTTGAGTAGGCTCTGGGAGGTGATGGACAGGGAGGCCTGGCGTGCTGTAGTCCATGGGGTCGCAAAGAGTCGGACACGATTGAGCGACTGGAAAACAGCAGCAAGACAGTTGTGGACCAAGTCCACCTTCCCACCCGCCCCACAGTGACAAGCTGCTCCCCCAGCTCTGGCTCATCTTTGAAAAGCTTTTGAACTTCCTCATTCACGGGAATGTCCCTCCATGTGTACAGCTGCAAATATACGTGTGTCATCTGGACGTATTGCTTACGTATGGCCGTCGTTTCCAGTGTTCTCACCAGGTGTGGGAATGTTTGGAGCCCTTGTCTGTTTTCTCTTTAATCCTCCGAGCAGCCCTCTGAGGAAAGCCCTGATCTCAGAACCCGTGGGCTGGAGGGCTGAGCGGAGCGGAGGGCAGGGGGAGGCAGCGGGGTGGGATTTGAACTCAGACCACAGGCTCCAGAGCCGCTGCTCCTGGTGGACATGGGGGGTGGGATCCCTGTGATGACTCTCTAGCCCAGACAGTGTGCCACCCACAGGCTGGGACACGCCCCAGAGAGTGCCAACTCCTCGGCCTTGCCTTTGATACCATTTTATACCCTTAAAGCGAAAAGAAAAAAGAAAGTGAAGTCGCTCAGTCATGTCTGACTCTTTGCGACCCCATGGACTGTAGCCCACCAGGCTCCTCCATCCATGGAATTCTCCTGGTGAGAGTACTGGAGTGCATTGCCATTTCCTTCTCCAGGGATCTCCCCAACCCAGGGATTGAACCCAGGTCTCCTGCGTTGCAGGCAGATGTTTTACTGTCTGAGCCACCTGGGAAGCCCTGTCCTAAGGTGATCCGCTCCCTAAAACACTGTGTGCCAGCCTGCCGACCGCGCTCACCCTGGAGGCCTCAGACCGCCATCCCACCCAGCTGCGGGCCGCCCGTGGGCTCTGGTGTCTCTGAGCACCGCGGGGCCCTGGGTGCTGGAGGTGGCATCCTCCAGGCTGTGCTCTCCCCTGGTTCAGGTTCCCAGCGGGGCCTCGCGAGCCTGTCCGGAGATGCTCACCTGTGAGCCTCAGGCCGCAGGCTCATGTACTAACTGCCTCCCAGCTAGGAGACAGCTGCCCCTGCCCACCACACCCCGGCTGTGCGTCCGCTCTGTGGGGCTGGGGGCAATGGGATCAGCGGATGCTGAGCATGCTGGTCCCTCCGTCCCTCCAGCCCGAGGCACTGGCTTCACTCACATCCGAGAATGTGGCACTAGCCACGAGCCCCAGGCACGCGCTGTAGATGAGGAAGCTTGTGAGGAAAGGAAGTGAAACGGGGCGAGGGGGGCGCTTCTTTAAAAATGAGACCTGGGGGTCAGTGCCGCTGCCCAACGTTGAGTCGGGTGTCCCCCCCCAGAGCTCTGGCCACAGGGCGGGAGCGAGTGCCCCGCACTGTGTCCTGTGTTCAAAGGGTCAGGCAGAGTGTGGTCCACGTTGTTCATTCCCTGCAGCTAAAAGGGACCCGCCGGGGGGGAGGGTAAGGTGGCTTGCGGTGTCGTCAGGACAGCAGCTGCAATGTGGAGACTGGAGGGGCCCACAGGACCAGCGCTGCGCGTGCTCGGGAGGCCAGGTCTCTCCTGCGTCTCCACTCGAATCTGAGATGAGGCCTCGGCATGCCTGGGCTTCCCTGGCAGCTCAGACAGTAAAGCCTCCACCTGCCAACGCAGAAGATGTTAGAGACACAGGTTTGATCCCTGGGTCAGGAAGATGCTCTGGAGGAGGGAACTGGCAGCTCACTCCAATATTCTTGCCTGGAGAATCTCATGGACAGAGGAGACTGGAGGGCTACGGTCCCCGGGATCACAAAGAGTCGGACACGACTGAGCAACTGACACTTTCAGGCGTGCACGCTGCGCCGGTGTGCACTGCAGCCGCCGCCTCCTGGACCAACCACCAGCAAGAGAATAACAAGCAGCGGGTTAGTGGGGCTGCTGCCCAGAAGATGAGTCCTTGTAGCTGGTGAGCAAGTAGCCTTAGGACCCACGACCCTTAGGGTGAGAGAGCTGTTGTAGGGAACAGAGTTCCCAAGCCAAGCAAGTTGACTAATGAGTCCTTGTGGACATAAAAACTGCTGCGAGTCTTTGCGTCGGAGATGTTAGCACCGGTAATGTCATCACATCTTTGCGGGGGGAAGTGATGCCAGCATGTTTGGATGCGTTTTTTTTCCCCTAAAATATCTCTTCCTCGGAAGCGCTGGAGCAGCAGTCATGAAGAAGAGCGTCTGCTCTGGCTCCTTGCCAGCTTCCTCCACCCCTCAGCCCTGCAGTAGGCCCCCAGCCCCGCCTCGATGACTGTCATCCGGTGTGTGGGCTCAAACAGCAGGATCTAACAGAGCAACTAATCTCTGAGACATTTCAAGCAGGGAACCTGTAAAATACACAACTCTCTGTTCACCCAGTCCTCCCTGGGGATGGTCTTTCGGGGAGATGGTGCGTGCGGTGGTCCCTGCAGAAATGAATAAATGAATGCCACCATTTTTTCTAACTAGAGCATCCCCTCGTCCCCAGAGCTGGGCTAACATCAGGACTGTGGGGTTGTCCGCTCACCCTCTGCATCCCGTCTTAGCAGGGGCCGTCGGTCGGGGTGGGTGTAGACGGTGGTGGTTTGCAGACACCCCGAGTCCCAGCAGCTGGTGGGGGTGGGGGGCAGTGTGCGCCCATGGTCCAGGCTCACCCCTAGCCGGTATGTGTCACCCTCTGCCACGTGCTCCCCGAGCCAGCCCAGAGCGGGGATGTGCTGGTCAGGGCCGGGCTTGGGATGCTGACTGCTGAATTCCCGTCCCAGCTGGCTCACCTGGTTGAGTGACCCAGCCTCTCGGCCCCCTTGACCCCATCTCGCACAGTCACCATGAGGAGTGAGTGAGATGCCCAGTCCATCTCTCGGGGTTCCTGCTGGGTGGCAGTGAGGGGTCGTTAGCACTTTCTGGGCAGGAACCTCATTTTGGTGCCCCTGCCTTGCTCCTCCCACTGTGGGAAGCACCGCTGGTTTCTCTCTGATGTTCACTGTGAGAGCCTGGTCCATCCCCTGGCGGTTGACGAAGCTGGTGTGTAGAAAGAGGACCTCAGGGAGGCCTTCTATCAGGGCCTGTTTCAGCAGCCTGTCAGACCCCGGGGGCGGGGGTGGGGGGGGGGGGGGGGGGGGGGGGGGGGGGGGGGGGAGGGGGTTCCAGCTAGCAACTGGCCAGAGGCGGGCCCCCTCGCAGTCTTACAGCCTCAGGAAGTGAGTTCTGCCCACCCCCTTGGGAGGCTGGCAGTGAGTTCCCCAATAGTTGAGGCTCTGGGTGAGAACCAGACCTCTGCCGCCACCCGACTGGTGCCTCGGAGGAGCCGGCTGGCTGGGAGGCGGCCGGATAATGAGTGTGTTTAAGGCCTGGCCCCGGCCCTCTGCGTGTCCCTGAGCTGCGGGACTCGCTTCCACACGGCTGCTGCTCTGATCCATTCGGTCTACCCGTGCCCTCCCCTCCACCTGCTGCCCCGCCCCGACCTTGGGGAACTGTCCTCTGCAGCCAGCGCCCCCCCACCCCAGTTTTCCTGGCTCTCTCTTCCTCGTGAGCACAGCCCACATTTCATTCCTTCAGGAGCTGCCCTGGAGGGCTCCGGTCTGTCCCAGAGGCGCGCATCTGCGCTCTGTGGGACCCACCGTCACTGTGGCAGCCCTCCATTTCAGCTCCCTGAGGGCAGGACAAGGGCCTCAAATGGCAGCGAAGACACTCCCACCGAGGCTGATTTCCTACCATCTCGCAAAACTGCTGGGGATTTAAGTCCAGTTCAGTCGCTCAGTTGTGTTCAACTCTGCGACGCCATGGACTGCAGCACGCCTCCCTGTCCATCATCAACACCTGGAGCTTACTCAAACTAATATCCATCGAATCAGTGATGCCGTCCAACCATCTCATGCTCTGTTGTCCCCTGCTTCTCCCACCTTCCATCTTTCCCAGCATCAGGGTCTTTTCCAAGGAGTCAGTTCTTAACATCAGGTGGCCAAAGTATTGAGTTTCAGCTTCAACATCAGTCCTTCCAATGAATATTCAGGACATCTCCTTTAGGATGGACTGATTGGATCTCCTGGCAGTTCAAGGGACTCTCAGGAGTCTTCTCCAGCACCACAGTTCAAAAGCATCAATTCTTTGGTGTTCAGCTTTCTTCATAGTCCAACTCTCACATCCATACATGACCACTGGAAAACCATAGCCTTGACTAGAGGGACCTTCCTGGGGTGTTTGACTTGGGCCAGGGCTCCCCTGACCCTCCCCCTCATACCCTGGTGACTAGAAGGGGTCGGATGGAGGAGCGTCAGCATGCTCTGGAATGTTCTGGAAACTCGTGCCACGTGGGGGCGGGGAGGAGTTCTGGCTGAAAGTCAAGGATGCTGCGGAAAATGGGGTTGAGGGGGTGTCTGATCCAGGTTCGCCACTGCCCCCAGCCTGCTCAGGGCCCTGCCAGCCCCACCCCCACCCCCACCACGGGTGGCCCAGTTGGGGACAGTTTGCTCTGTCCCGAGGTATGTTGTGGGGCCAGAGGGATTTGGTGTGCAAGTTGCCTTGTCCCTCGTCAATAAGATCCAGGCTTCCTCTTGTCTCTCTAAGAGTCATTCCCTGTTTAACATGAGAGAGAATCTGGAAATCAAACTCTTTTTTCAGGCCAAGTACATCCTGATCGACCCCTTTTTCTTCCTTGTGGCGATTGTAAATTCCCGGTAGTTCTTAATTTAGACCGCCGAGAACATACTTGGGGGAGAACTTCTGTAGGCTGTACGCAGGTGTCTGTCTGCGGCTGTCTTTGCTGTCCGTCTTAGCACATCGCAGCGTTAACCGTTTCCCCGCCTGCCCTCTGCCGTCTCCAGTCACTGAACACTGCGATGAAGCACCTCTGCGAGATCCTGACCACGGATCCCGAGGGCGGGCCTGCGCGCATCCCTTTCGGGACCTTCTCCTACGTATACCGCTACCTGTCGGAGCTCGACTCGGACATCTCTGCGTCGGACACCGAGGCCTACCTCTCCTCGCTGAAGGAGAGCGCGTAAGTGCAAGCGCCGGGGCTCTCGGCTCTCAGACGATCGATCCGGCCTTTGACGGGAGGGAAGGAGCCCCCCAGCCCCGAGGTGTCAGGTGTGGCTCGGTGGTGTGAGGAGGCCGGGCGGGGGCGCCGCTCAGCGCGCAGACTTCACATCCCGCCGGGCCTTCTTAAGCACGGGATGTGCGATGATTTAACACCATGGTTCAAAAGGAAGAGTTCGTTTCTCGACAATGCAACCCAAAAATGGGTCCCCGCAGGTGGAGGGAGTCCAGACTCCCCGCGTGAGTGAGGAGCAGTGGGAAGTGACCCCGTGCACCTCGCCCCCCACCTGCCCCCGGTGCTGCCTGCAGGGGCTGTGCCCTGCGAGGGAGGAGCCGCCCCCCAGGTGTCGGCTCCTCGCCTCTGCGGGTCTGAAAGGTGATGCTCGCAGGCCTCCGGACAGCGGGGCCGCTCCCCAGGCCCCCAGGCGCCCCTGCCCACAGTCCCCCGAGCCCCCACACCCGCCACCTGGAGCCACAGGACAGGTTTGCGGAGAGCCACGCGTGCCATGCCGGGACGTAGTGGTGGTGCGCGCACGTGTGTGTGTTTGTGATGGTGATAGATCCCAAGACGGCAAGGCGACGGAGCCGCTGATGGCGACACTGACCGTGTCAGTCCCGCTGCCCGGCCCGGGAGCCTGCACCCGGCAGGCCCATCCCCACCTCCCAGGCTTTCGTCCCCTGCCCCCGCCCCGCCCCCAAACCCATCTGGGGTGCTCCGGAGCTGGCCCCTCCCCTCCGCCCCTAAGGGGAGCCTGGCGCCCCCACAGCCCTCACCTGGAGCCCTCGAAACCCCTTCCTCTCCTCCATCCTTCAGAATCGCATTCCCTACCCCCCCCCCCCCCCCCCCCCCCCACACCATCCCCTCCCCGACCCCCGCCACGGGAAGGGGCGAATGGAGTCGCTCCTCACTCAAGCGGGGAGTCAGGACTCCCCCCACCTGCAGGGACCCATTTCTGTGTTTCATTGTTGAGAAACGAGCTCTTCCTTTTGAACGCGCCCTCGTTTTTAAACCATTTGACACCCTATGCTTAAGAAGGCCGGTGGCGGGATAACTCGCCTCCCTCTGAGTTGCCCGTGGGTTCTGTCTGGCGTTGGCCCCCAGCTCCAAACTCCGATGTCAAGTGCCTACTGGACCTCCCTTCGGGGATGTCTGGTGCACCCCTCAGGCTTAAAACCATCCCAACAGAAATGCGCGTTTGCCCAGCCTGAAAGTATAGGTAAAGGGCATTTAACTGCAGGCTGTGAGGTGGGAGTTTATAACCCGGTGTTTACAATTACAAAGACAGTAACCGGATTCTGCCTAAGCAGAGGTTGGGCTCCTGAGCTGGGAGGTCCCTGCACCCAGGAGGGACGTCCACTCTCTATCGCCAGGTGGCTCCAATGGGAGGCTCTTCCTAAGGGGTCGTTCCCCTGGGCCCATAAGAGGTGGTTCCTTTTTATGGTAAAGTATGTTTCAGAACCACTAACTTGTGTTCCTATTACTTTTAAATATGAGCCCTCAAGGCAGTTCTTATGTTCCCACTGACATGGAAAATGGACGTTGTTCCAGTTCAGTATTTTTACATCTAAGATGCTAGAAGAAGTTTACTAACGTTCGCATCTTTTAAGAAATAAAACTATCTGTAGATAAGGAGAAAAGTCAAAAAACGTTGTCAGTGCCAAAGTTTGATAGACTTAAGACACTCCTTTGAGCTCTACTCAATCAACTTTTAAAATACTAGAAAGAGCCTCTTTATACTAGTGACTTAATTTGAGTTGTCAATAAAAAAATTTTTTTAATCTAGTACTAATTTTTTTCACCTAGAAATATATATGCATTTTTCAGTGTAAGAAAATAGAGTGCTTTATTTTTAGAGGTAATAATTACTGATTTGAGACCACAGTCAATTTTTAAGGTAAAGCTAAATTATGCTATATTGCATAGAAACAGTATGATGTGCAGTAAGAGATTACTAATGGGTGTCTTTGTCTGTTTCCCATTTAGAGCTGCGAGAAAGAATGGTATGATAGGTCTTTCAGATTTCTTCGTTCTAAAGAGGAGAATTTAGAAAGCCTTGAAAAGAAAACTCAGAAGACAGGCCATTAATACAGAGAAGAACACATTTTAATGTCAAAATAGTGCCTTTCAAAACCTTGACACCAAATACAACATGTCATTAACCACATACATATGTAGTGTGAGTTTTTCTTGTAATGGAACATGACCAATGCATCATGGGGTCCTATTTAGTGATTAAAAGATGCTTGCTCCTTAGAATGAAAGCTATGACTGACCTACACAGCATATTCAAAAGTAGAGACATCACTTTGCTGACAAAGGTCCGTATAGTTAAAGCTATGGTTTTTCTAGCAGTCATGTACAGATGTGAGAGTCGGACCACGAAGAAGACTGAGGACCAAAGAATTGATGCTTTTGCACTGTGGTGTTGGAGAAGACTCTTGAGAGTCCCTTGGACTGCAAGGAGATCCAACCGGTCAATCCTAAACGAAACTGACTCTGAATATTCACTGGAAGGACTGATGTGAAGCTGAAGCTCCAATACTTTGGCCACCTGATATGAAGAGACAACTCACTGGAGAAGACCCTGATGCTGAGAAGGGCTTCCCTAATAGCTCAGTTGGTAAATAATCTGCCTGCAATGTGGGAGACCTGGTTCAATCCCTGAGTTTGGAAGATCCTCTGGAGAAGGGAAAGGCTACCCATTCCAGTATTCTGGCCTGGAGAATTCCATGGACTGTAAAGTCCATGAGGTCGCAAAGAGTCAGACAGGACTGAATGACTTTCACTTCACTGATGCTGGGAAAGATTGACAGCAGGGGAAGAGGAGGGTGACAGAGGCTGAGAGGGTGAGATGGCATCACTGACTCAGTGGACAAGCTTGCTCAATGAGCAAGCTCCAGGAGACAGTGAAGGACAGGGAAGCCCGGAGTGCTGCAGTCCATGGGGTGACAAAGAGTCGGATGTGACTTAGCAGCTGAACAACAACAACATTTAGTGATTGTTGTGCTCTGCATTCTCCTAAGAGCCTCAATTGCAACACATTCACAGCAGAGAAATGACCCGGGGAAAGCACTCTGTTTGGAGGCTGCAGAGTAGGCAGGGGCAGGGGCAGGGTAAGATCAGCTGTACCTCTTCTTTCAGAACTCCTGAGCACAGGAAGGCAGAGGCCCTCTGCTCGCTGGCCATCACACCTAGGCTGCCTGGAAGGAGCGTCTTGTGCTGAAGCTGGATCTTCTCTGTGACAGGATGGCCCAGGAGACTCGCTGGCTGGGAGAGCATCCACCAATGTGAGGCTAACGGGGCCGTCAGCTTGGACCAGCGCCTGGTCCACTGCACAGAGACGAGCAGCTGAGAGCGTCTCTTTGCTTTCTTCATATAAAATCTTCAAAACGACAGAGCCAATGAATACATCTCAGATTATTCTTCTGAGAACTAGGGAATGGTTTGGCTTGTTGTTTCTCTGAAAATGTGTTAACCATGCTAGTAGTCAGTTTTACTGGTGTTCAAAGATTCGTGAAAACCCAGTTTTAGGGAGACCCATTTGTTAGCTCAAAAAGTGTGTCATTTTTTGCAAAGGGGTAAAGTATGTTTTTCATCTGGACACAAAACTACTCTATTTGAGGTGATCTTTTGCCTAGACTTCCACTCACCCTCCCAGTGAACAATATAGAGAGTTTGTTCATAAAATTACAAGAAACTTAGCAAAGTTGGAGTTTTAAAAGGTTTCACAATTTTTGGAGCTGCTTTACATCTTCTTAAAGTTTGCTCCAAAGAATTCAAGTATTTTTTCCCCTTCTAATTGTAAACCCTCCATGCGTGGGGATAAGCAGAAAGACACCTGAGGTTGCAGGTCAGTGCAGTGGCAAATCACGTGGAGCGATCAGATGTGTGCAGGGGACGCACTGCAGTGGGAAGGGATGTGTGGCCCCATGGACTGTAGCCCGCCAGGCTCTTCTGCCCATGGAATTTTCCAGGCGAGAATTGAGTACTGGAGTGGGTTGCCATTTCCTCCTCCAGGGGATCTAAGGTACGCTCTGTCCCCTGGGTGACAGTGATGTGTCAGTGTAGGTGGCTGGGCTGTAACAAATGAACCTTCTAGTGGGAATTTTGATGGTGGGGGAGGCTGTCCGTACATGTGTGCAGGGAGGGGGGCATGGAGTGAAGTGTTAATTCCTGTGGCAATATGGGTTCCCGTAGACCATCCCACTGGCGAACAGGCTCTGGGGTTTGTCCCTGGTCTGAAAGAACAGCTCTTCTTTAAGAATAACTTTGCCATGGAATTGGAAATGGCTTTCCCTCAAACACGTTCAGTCCCCAGAATTGTTTTGGTCTGATTTAGGGCTCTGTCAGGGCCCTAAAATTCAAACAGAAAGAACTTGACCCAGAAACATTAACTTGCCTTTGTCTAAGTGAAACGGCAACCCGCTCCAGTATTATCGCCTGGAGAATCCCTTGGACAGAAAAGCCTGGTGGGTTATAGTCCGTATTGTCGGAAAGAGTCAGACACGACTGAGTGACTTTGCACGCACAAAGGGAGGGCACTTTTCTGTCCCACTTTTGCCGGAGCGCCTCAGTGTCGTGCCGCTGTGTGTCCACCAGGCACACAGTGCCAGTCCAGGCACGTGCTACTGTGTGTCCACCCTGGATCATCCGCTCCTCAGCGGCCAGCTCGCAAGCCTCCAGACAGCGGCCTTAGCTCACCCCTGTCCTCGTGGGGACATGGGCCCTTCCTACGACACAGCTGAGTCACCCTTGTTCTCCTGCATGCCCTGCATTTTTTTTTTCTTTTCTGTTTTAAAACTTGTGTAGGAGGCTTAGCTTCCAGTCAGATTGTTCACGGTCTTCGGAGGGTTCACTCAGATGGTTTAATTAATAACTACAAGCTTCGTTGCAAGTACCATTAACTAATCAACGTGCTGGATAAAATAAACCATTCAAGCAACTGAAATTTTTGAACAGAGGAGCTCTAGACAGAGACCAGTTCCTCTTTTCTGCAGGAGCCTGGGGTGGGTTCCAGTAGAGCTTGGTTGTGAGAGGCTGAGGGTGAGGGCACAGGTAATGCCATCTGGGTTTACCTTGAGAGAGAGACGTTTCTGAGTAAAGTCACTTAGAGAAGAGACTTTGACAATCAGAGAGACTCAGCATTCAAAGGGCTCCCCAGGTAGGTCAAGAGCGCCTGCCAATGCATGAGGCATAGGAGACCCGGGTTCGGTCCCTGGGTGGGGAAGATCTCCTGGAGGAGGGCGTGGCAACCCACTCCAGTGTTCTTGCCTGGAGAGTCCATGGACAGAGGAGCCTGGCACACTACAGTCCATGAGGTCACAGAGAGCCAGACACGGCTGAGCACACACGCACAGCGTTAAAAACAACAATCCCTGGCATTTGTGAGCTGTGGGTTTGGAAAGTACCTGCTCTCCCTTGATGGCACAGGGGTGGGTTGGGGGAAAACAGGATTGGAAAAGCCACAAATGCAAATTAGCCAAAGGTGACTTTGGCATTAGGAACTGGATGTCTCATCGAAAACGCCACGTCCCTGCAATGCAGCCGGCAGATGAATGGATTTTCAATCTATTGTCAGCTTCTGTTTTTTTCCGCTTTAAAGAAACTGAGGGTTTTTTTGTTTTTGTTTTTTTTTTTTTAGGTTGGTATTCATGATGTATAAGAAAGACAAAAAGGCATAAGTAGCAATGATTCTGGAAATAGATCATCCCCTGGCAGGATGAAGTTCACTGGGGAAAACCAGTGATTTTGTTCTTAAAATGATTGAGTTTCAGGAGTTCCCTGGTAGCCTAGTGGTTGGGATTCTGGGGTTTCACTGCTGTGGCCCGGGTCCAGTCCCATCCCTGGTCTCAGAACTGAGATTCTACAAGCTATGTGGCCACACACGCACACAAAAGATTTCGTTACAAGTCGCTCATTTAACTTGCGATTAGCCATTATTCCTGGCAGGCACTGGCATACTTGTGAATTCTTGTGACATGAGAAAAATCTATCTTTACAAACAGTTTTCAAATGCAGTGAAATTTTGATGTCTACTCGATTTAACAATTAATGACGAGTGAATATATAAAT
Source organism: Ovis aries (assembly GCF_016772045.2). Classification (NCBI taxonomy): domain Eukaryota; kingdom Metazoa; phylum Chordata; class Mammalia; order Artiodactyla; family Bovidae; genus Ovis; species Ovis aries. Next base: position 62,896,931 of record NC_056069.1, on the reverse strand, counting down.
TAATCATTTGTAGAATTTGATTTTGCTATTACTATTTCCATAATCTGCAGCCTATCATTTTTTTTTTTCAAGACTTAAACATTTTCAAAGATCCTTGAAGCTCTCGTTAGGCTCGAGGCTCTGTGCCTTAGTGTCTGGAATGAAAGCGGTGCAGACGCTCGCTCCCTAAGGAACACCCCAGCTCCATTATGTCCCACTATGGAGTTCATCCTCCTTGGTTATTAACATGGATTCTCTCCGGAAGCCCATGAGTTGGGCTGCAAAAATATAATTAACCCCCTTTCTGGGGCCTGAGCCCTAGAACTAAGAGGGCAGGGGCATCTCAGCTGGTCTTCCTGCCCCAGGCTCAGGCCCACCCTCCTGGCCTCACACTTCTGTCCCTCTTGACTTCTCCCACATCAACCAGCGTTTCTATTCTTTCTTAAAGTATTTATGTATATATTTGGCTGCCCTGGGTCTTAGTTGCAGCCTGTGGGATCTAGCTCCCTGACCAGGGATGGAACCCGGGCCGCCCTGCATTGGGAGTGCAGAGTCTTAGCCAGTGGACCACAGGGGAAGTCCTTCAACCAGCGTTTCTAATATCCACCCCTCCATTTCCTTGGTGCTGGCTTTCCATGAGGTCGGAAGACCCAAAGGTAAAGTAAACTGAAAGGGTGTTGCCATGTTCACCTGCAGCTTTCCCCAGAACGGCTGCATCCTTCCAGACGTCTCGTGGACAGCTGGTACGTGATCCACTAAGGTGAGGCAGGAGTCCGGTACTTTTTGAGGCTGAGATGGAGCCGCTGACACGGGATGGAGATTGGCTCCCTTCTGGACACACATTCCATCAGTCACCACCCCAAACCCAACCCGTGTTCAAATCTGCCTTGACCAGGATGGCCAGACAGGATGTGAAGATCCCTGGCAGAGGCTGCCCAGTGGGGCCTCAGGGACATTGGGGTTCAGATAACATCTGGCTTAGATGAGAAAGCATTTAACCAGCACCCACTAAGGGCTGAGCCCTCTACGAAGGGGCATGTTCAGAGCACAGTGAATTTTCACACCAACTGCAGGGGCTGGTTACTACTACTGCCTTCACAGGTCAGAACAGTATCTTTGCCCAGGTGACTCATGTAAAAAGTGGCAGGGCTGTGACTAAACCCTAGCAGTCTGACTTCAGAGTCTGGGGAGCCCCGACTCTAAATAAGGGAAATGGGGAGGGGACAGTAATCGGGGCAGAATCCATTTCTTGATTTTCTATTGAAAAAGTGTGTACAGTGGGCCCTCTAATAGGGATAGGCTCACCTTGTTGGAGAGGAGGTGTCACAGAAGACTTTATCAAATTGCGGGAAGGGTTAAGGGGAACCCACGGGGGAGGGTGCAGGGCCCTGGGCCAGCCAATGTGGAGGCTTTATGTAGTAGAGGGATGGCTGCCTCTGGGGTTTGGAGAGATGGCAGGAGCTATGGATTTAGCAGAGGGGTAGCCATGCCTTGGGTCTTCCCAGGTGGTAAAGAACCCATCTCTGTCAATGCAGGAGATGTAAGAAACTCGAGTTTGATCCCTGGGTTGGGAAGATCCCCTGGAGGAGGAAATGGCAACCCACTCCAGTATTCTTGCCTGGAGAATCCCATGGACAGAGGAGCCAGGCAGGTTATAGTTCATGGGGTCGCAAAGAGTGGGCCATGACTGAAGTGACTTAGTATGCACGCATGCACACTATGCCTTGGGACCCACAAGACGGCAGCTGGGGGAATAAATACTCCCCTCCCATTTGCCTCCGGCCTTCTAATCTGCCAGGGCCTTAAATTGGTCAATCACAACTAGAAGTCCTAGGCCACAGAGATCAGTGCATCTGGCTTTGGAAAAGGGCAGAGCAAGGAGAGGAACACTCAAAGAAGGGGGAAATATCCAGCATACAATCATTTGTGTGAAAAAAAGGTGCAAGAAATTTGTATCTATATCTCTATGCATTGATGTGCATGCTTACAGATGCACAAATTATTTCTGGAATGTTAACACACTCAAAAGGCACTGGTAGAAACTTCTGAGAAGCAGTGGCCTACTTGCCATGGCGTAACTTTACCAATTGTTTGATTTTTATCATGTGCGTGTATTATAGATTCAATCCATCCATCCACCAGTCGTTAACAAGAATTGATGTTCTGCCTCCTGACCACAGTGCTTTGTCAGCAGGTTGGCATGTGACCCACACTCAGCCAATCAGAACCTCCCTTGAGTTTTTCATCCTGGAGCTGGGAGGGAGAAGTCCTTTTGTTTTCCTGTGGTTGAGGCATCATCTGGAGGTGGGCCTAGAGCTGTAGGTAGTAACCTTAGCTAACAATTACATGATACTTATGGGGGCTTCCCTGGTGGCTCAGACAGGTAAGAATCTGACTGCCATGGGGGAGATGTGGGCTCGATCCCTAGGGTTTGGCAGATCTCCTGGAGAAGGGAATGGCAATTCCACTTCAGTATATTCTTGCCTGGAGAATCCCACGGACAAGAGAGCCCGGTGGGCTAGAGTTCATAGGGTCACAAAGAGTCAGATATACCTGCAATACTAAGACTTTGCGTGTGTTCTGCTGAAACATGTAAGTTACAGATTGACTCCATTTTTCATCCCTAAATGTCAGTTTCATCTCCTTTAATCTAATACATGCCAGGCCATCAAGGAGAGGGGACTGTGAAGGGCAGGTTCACCAGCATGGTGGGAATTTCAGAGCCAATTAGAATTCTACCTACTTTACATACATGGACTTATTTAACCTTCATAACGACACCCCATAAAGAGAGTGTCATGGTGACTAACTTCATACTATAGGTGTGACAACTGAGGAAGAGAGGTTAAGCGTCGTGTGTAGGGTTGCAGAGGTCTCTGTGTTCCCTGCCTCCCCCATCTGTGGGGCTCCCCTGGGGCCCTGGTCTGGAGGAGTCTCTCTCCAGGGCAGAGCAGCAGTGTCCTGGGGGTTAGCATCCTGGCCCTGTGCCTCTCTAGGGGCACACCACCTTGGCCAGGCTCTCAATTTCATTACACTTACCGACCAAGGCCTCCCCACTGTGCTCCTGCAAGATAGAGGAGGATCACTAGTCTTTGCAAATGATATAAGTGGACTTCTAAATAAATAGTTTCCAATGCAATCGGTTGAATAATGACCCTCTGAAAAGATAGTCCATGTTTTACTTATTTTTACTTTATTTTGGCTATGCAAAGTAAAAAATAAATAAAACCTGGACTGTTGTATGTGGGCTCTTCGTTGCAGCATGTCAGTTTCTCTTGTTGCAAAGCACAGGTTCTAGAGGATGTGGGCTTAGTTGCCCCATGGCATGCGGGATCTTAGTTCCCTGACCAGGGATGGAAAGGTGAATTCTTAACCACTGGACCACCAAGGAAGTCCTTAGACCATGTGTTAACCCTGAAAGCTGTGAATGTGGCCATGTTTGGAAAAGGCCTTTGCACATGTAGTAAAGAATCTTGAGATGAGATCATCCCTGGCTTAGGGTGGACCTCCAATGACTGGTGTTTTTATAAGAGAAAGTCAGAGACACTGGAATAAGGCCAGTGAAGATGGAGACAGGGCCTGGAGTGAGGCAGCCAAAAGCCAGGCGCACCTGAGGCCACCAGGGCCCGGGAGAGGTGAGGAAGGACCCTCCCCTAAGCCTCAGGAGGGAGCACGGTTCTGCCCACACCTTGGTTTTGGACCTCCAGCCTCCAGAACTGTGAGAGAATAGATTGTTGTTCTGTGCCCTGCAGGTTGTGCTCATTCGATACAGCAGCCTTGGGAGGCTAGTATACCTGCCGACCTCTTTTCTTGCCAACTGTCCAGAGGGGGCATCAGAAACAGAATAGAACTCCGCTCTTTATGTCTGCATCTCCATTTTTGCTCTGCAAATAGGCTCATCAGTACCATCTTTCTAGATTCCAGATATATGCGTCAATATATGTTGTTTGTTTTTCTCTTTCTGACTCACTTCACTCTACAGATAGGCGCTAGCTTCATCCGCCTCATTAGAATGGACTCAGATGTATTCCTTTTTATAGCTGAGCAATATTTCATTGTGTATATGTACCACAGCTTCCTTATCCATTCATCTGCTGATGGTCATCTAGAAAATAAATAAATTAAAAAACAGAAACAAACAAAAAACAACAACAAAAAAGAAAAGCTGATAAAAAACAAACCAAAAAAAAGAAACAGACTAACCTCTGGCATGGCCAGATCTGGATATGTTTTTCTATTGATCCCTAAGAAGAAAGCCCTTTAAATTTCAGATTTGGGGAATGGGGGTTGGTTTGAGGATAGAGGAAGTTGAAGTGTAATGAGGGAATCTTGGCTCATTTAGAAGATCAGAGAGAGTTCTAGAATGGGGAGAAGCTAGACTTGCTCTTGATAATTTTCAAATTGTCTCAGACTTTCTATGAGTCTCCACGGCAGGCAGAATTCCGAGATGGCCTCCAAGATCCCGGCCCTGGTGTGCACTCGCTCCGTGATCTCACGTCCTTCAGTGAGGGTAGACCCATGAATACAGCGGGGTAGGTACTCCCTTGGTTATGTTACCTTATGTAAGACTCAGAGGTGGCTGACTAGAGAGATGCTCCGGCTAGCTTTGAGATCTTAGCTGTCATTATGAGAGGCCTAGGTGCTGAGGACCTGAGGGTGCTCTCTGGGAGTTGAGAGCAACTTCCAGCTGACAGCAGGCAAAGAGCTGTGGAGCTCAGCCCGACGAGGGGCTTCCCAGGTGGCGCAAGTGGTAGAGACCCCGCCTGCCGATTCAGGAGACCTAAGAGGTGGGGGTTCGATCCCTGAGTCGGGAAGATCCCCTGCAGGAGGGCATGGCAACCCACTCCAGTATTCTTGCCTGGAGAATCCCTTGGACAGTGGAGCCTGGCGGGTCACAGTCCATGGGGTTGTACAGAGTCTGACACTGAGCCTGCATGCATGTGGCCCTATGACCACAAGGAACTGAATTCTGCCAGCAGTCCTGAGGGCTTGCGTGTGAGTCCTGCACATCAGGTGAGAGAGCAGCCTCAGCCCGCACCTTGACGAGGTGTCTGCCAAGTGAGCAGAGACTCGGCCAGCCCATGCGTTGCCTCCCGATCCACAGAAACAACAAATTAATGAACATGGACTGTTGGAAGCCGCTATCTTTGTGACCATGGGTGACGCACGATAGAAAACGAACGCAGTTTCTGACCAAAGTCCCTCCCAAATGGTAAAGGAAGAACACTGCTGAGCCTTGATGTTGTGAGTTTTAAAAGTGATCTCATATTAAATGTGGATGTATATTTTTAAGTTGTGTTTTAAGATGAATCACACATTAGTTTAAAAAAAAAAATTGGAAGTTTCTAAGGATAATAGAGACCTTTCTGGGTAGCACTAGTGTTAAAGAACTGACCTTCCAAGACAGGGGCCTTAAGAGATGTGGATTTGAACCCTGGATTGGGAAGATCCTCTGGAGGAAGGCATGGCAACCCACTCCAGTATTCTTGCCTGGAGAATCTCACAGAGGAGCCTGGTGGGCTACAGTTCATGGGGTTGCAAAGAGTCGGACACGACTGAAGTGACTTAGAACTCACATTCACGCATGCAAAGATAAGAGAAAAAGATGAGCAAAAGATGATTGTTGCTGGTTCACAAACGTGCTCTAAACAACCGGTAGTTGTCTGCTCATTATCTTTTGTGGCCAGCAGCTTCCCTAGAGCCCCCGTGGTTTCAGAGCAGTGAGGTGTCTCCTGTGACTCTTTCGCTGAGTCCCCGGAGGGCTAGTTTCTGGCGAGTTCTCCAGCACAGAACCATAGCCGCAGCCGACAGATCTGGAGCTCAGCCCCAGGGCGGTGGTGGGAGATGGGGACGCTTTTCCCCGAGTGCCCTGGTCCCACACCTGGGGCTCACGGCTGCTCCCTACATCTGCTGGTCAGAGAGCCTTTAGAGTTCTCTTGACTTCTTTCCATGCGGTTCCTTGTATCCCACTCCTGTTATGACTGATTCTTCTATTGCACGTTACCTGTTTGTCTTAGTCTGTGGTTTCTCTCTCCTGATTGGACCCGGGCTGACCCACTGTCCTCAGCAGCATATTGGCCTGCGTGCATGCAAAGTCACTTCCGTCGTGTCCAACTCTGCGACCCCATGGACTGTAGCCCACCAGGCTCCTCTGTCCATGGGATTCTCCAGGAAGAATACCGGAGTGGGGGTTGCCAGGCCCTCCTCCAGGGGATCTTCCTGACCCAGGGATCCAACCTACGTCTCCTACATTGGCAGGTGGGTTCTTTACCACTAGTGCCATCTGGGCAGCCCATGGGCACCATGTGCTAAGCACTGGGTGGATTAATTCAGAGGCTGAGGGGACACGGGCTTGTCTCCAAGAGCAAATATAATGCCTGTGTTAAGTGGACAGAGCACAAGGCTCCGAGTTCAGAGGTTGGTTCAGATCGGGTTCTGCAGCTAAATGTGGGGTTGGCATCAAGGGGTGGTTGGCAGATCAGCCAATCACTCAGTTTCCACCTCCGCTTCTGTGGGCCGAGGATAGTGGGCTGCCCGGCTGTGGGTTAGTTAAGATGAAGGCTAAGCCGCTGTGACAAAGTGTACCCTGCATCGCAAGGCAGATACCCAACCACTGGGCCACCAGCGAAATGCCCCCTCTGTGTTGCTTTTGACGTCAGGATTTGTAGAGTTTGCAAGAATGTCCTTTAATGCCGAAGAGTAAGGAGGTGGCAGGTGTGCTTAACAAAGCACTCCTGCGCATCTGCTGAGGAATACGGATTTTTTTTAATCCTCCATGTAACAAATTAAAACCCAGCTGGGATTTGAGAAATCTGAGTTAAGGTCTCCTGGATCTGTTTGCCTATGGACCAATAATGAAAAGTGAAGGAAATGCAGAAAAAAGGAGAAAATGATAAGTTTGTGTTAAGTAAAATGAAGACTTGGAAGTTTTTATTCATCTTACTCTGGTGTAGAACGATGTAGGATTTAGGGAGGCAGGATTAACATAAAGACCTGAAGATAACTTAACCCATCTATAGTATTGTTCTCTGCCAGGCACTGTTTTGAGACCTTAGAATGACAAGTCATCTAGTTGTCACAATAATTAGAAATAAGAACTTGCGTGTCCATTTTAGAGACGTGGAAATGAGAGAAGAGAGAGGAAAATAACTTGTCCCAAATCACAGAGCTAGTAAGTGGTGGAGCTAGGATTTAAAGTTAGGTCATCCGACTCCAGAGTCTATGCCAGGGGCCAGCAAACTTCTGTAAAGCATCAGCTAGTAAATATGTTAAGCCTTCGGGTCACGCGGTCTCCGTCACAGCTACTCAGGTCTACTGCTGACCAGTGAAGATAGCCACGGTCTCATGGAGGCTGAGCAGGGTAGTTGTGCTCCAATAAGACTTCGCCTATGATAATACTGTATTTCATGGAATTTGCACAAGTCACAAAATATTCTTCAATTTGTTTTCCTTGTGCTTGCATGCGCAGTCATGTCCAACTCTTTGTGCGCCTATACACTGTAGCCTGCCAAGCTCCTCTGTCCATGGGATTTTCCAGGCAAGAATACTGGAATGGGTTGCCATTTCACTCTAAGGAATGTTCCCAACCCAGGGATCAAACCCATGTGTCTTGTGCCTCCTGCATTGGCAGGCAGATTCTTGATGCCACTTGAGAATCCCCAACAAGGATTCTGAGATCAAGGGCTCTTTCACCCTCCCCTGGTCTTGCAATTGACCTTGACTGTCAAGGTCAAACTCTTGAAGATGCAAAGCGTTCCAGCGCACTGGCAGAACCAGGCACCCTGTGAAGGCCTTTCTGGGCCCCATTCCCCACTTACGAGTCGCTGCCTTCATCTGGGAGAAAGGACCCATTACCGTCATTCACACTCCGCAGACGAAAAGAGTGGAGAGTCCCCTGGAGAAGGCGGAGGAGGATGGACAGCGGCTGAGGCCGGGTGTGGAGACCTGTCGATGCAGCGGCAGGAAGGACCTGGACTGGCACCAGGGCACTCCTGCAGGATCTGGGGGAAAACGGTGAGAAGGTCTCCTGACCAGTCTTGTTGGAATGAGAGGGAAGGGAGGAAGTAGGTGCGGAAGAATGGGAGGATATAGGACTCAGCGCCTACTTGTCTGACCACTTCCTGCGGGAAGAAGGCGCCGCTGAAGGGGTTCCTGGACCAAGTGAGCGCGGGAGAACCCACGGGCCTTTCACTGATTGGTCAGATGAAGCTCCTCCTCCCACAAGTACAAGCAGAGATGGGGGAAGGGGTGATGGGGGCTGGGCGGATGGGGGATGGGGGGACAGACATCACGCTGGCTCCTTCCTGACCCTGTTCTTGGTTCCCCAGAGCGTTTGCTCCCTGGAATGGATCAGAAGGGACCAGAAGGGTCCTGAGCCTTCTCTGAATTCCCGAGTGGCAGCCCTGGAGCGTTCTCGAAGCCTCTGCAAGTTTCCCTCCTGGGTCTCCTGGCTCCCAGGCCCTGGTTGTCCTTCCTTATTCGTTTCCTCCGGCTGACATAACACAGTGCCATAGAGTCTGGAGGGCTTGAGACAATAGAGCTGTGTCCTCTCATGGGTCTGGAGGCAGGTAGTCCTAACCAAGGCGCCAGCAGGGTCGTGCTCCCAGGACTCGAGGGAAGAATCTTCTCTTGGTCCTTTCCAGGGTCTGGTAGGATTTCCTGGTGGCTCAGACAGTAAAGCGTCTACCTGCAATGCGGGAGACCTGGGTCAGGAAGATTCCCCTGGAGAAGGAAATGGCGACCCACTCCAGTACCCTTGCCTAGAAAATTCCACGGATGGAGGAGCCTGGTGGGCTGCAGTCCATGGGGTCGTGAAGAGTCAGACCCGACTGAGCGGGCTTCACTTTCATTTTTCCAGGGTCTGGTGGCTGCAGCGATTCTTAGGGTTCCCTGACCTGTGTCTGCATCGCTCTAGCCTCTGCCTTCCTTTGCTCATGGCCTTCTCCTCTGCGTGTATTAGTGCGTTTTCTCTTCTCACAAGGACAGCAGTCAGTGGTGACTCTGCTCGAGGATGACTTCATCATAACTAATCATCTCTGCAGAGACCCTATTTTTCCAAATAAGGTCACATTCAGAGGTTCTGGTGGGACCTGCGTTTTGGGAGGGGACATTATTCAATCCACTACCTTTCCTTACCCAAATATTGCTGGATTCTCATGTCTGAAAAAACATGTATTAATTGGAGAAAATAAGAATAGTTTCAATCCTCTGTCAGGAATGAGGACAGATGGTAAAATGAGTGTCAGTTTTGGAAAGAGTCTGCAGTACCCTGGAAGCATGCCTGCTGATGACAGGGATCATGTTTTCATGTATTAGCCACCTCCTGTCCTCACAGAGGCATCAAGATTAACACCTTGGAAATCTTCTCTGTTCTAGCGCTGTATTACTTTTGTTACTCTGATGATTATCCCAGTGTTTCCATTTTTGATGTGGCTGCTGAAATTAGGGTAACCAGTGTGGATATTTTAGAAAGATTTCACGAGTGATTAAGCTGCACATTAATCCCTGGGGCTGAGCAGGAGCTCCTCCAAGTTCCAGGAGTATAACTGGGTGCTAATGTTCAGTTCAGTCTCTCAGTCGTGTCTGACTCTTTGCGAACCCGTGGACTGCAGCACGCCAGGCCTCCCTGTCCATCACCAACTCCCAGAGTTTACTCAAACTCACATCCACTGAGTCGGTGATGCCATCCAACCATCTCATCCTCTGTCGTCCCCTTCTCCTCCCACCTTCAATCTTTCCCAGCATCATGGTCTTTTCCAAATGAGTCAGTTCTTCGCATCAGGTGGCCAAAGTATTGGAGTTTCAGCTTCAGCATCAGACTTTCCAATGAATCTTCAGGACTGATTTCCTTCTAGGATGGACTAGTTGGACCTCCTTGCTATAGTTATGATTCACACATCATTCGCTGAGAAACTGGGACCCAGAGAATTGGAAGACTTGCTCAAGCCCTCGGCGTGGTCAGTGTCAGTTCTGGAGCTCAGCACCCCAGTTGCAATGACTACCCTCTTTCAGATATTTTTACAGGCTTAGAACGTGGGTTCGGGTGCAGCTCACACGTCCCACATTTTTTCATTGAGTGGCTTATAAACGACCATTTGGTCCAGTGCGCTTGGCGCTTGTTGGAGATGCAAATACAGGGACGAGGCTCCAGCGTTAATACGTTCTCTCTGGAAGTGGGAAGAGAACAGGTGGATGGAGGAGGGAGGAAGACCCTTCCTACCTGGCTTCCTGGAAGCTGTGGAGAGTGGAGTCGACAAAGACAGGAGGAGCTGGCACTCACGCTGGAAGGCTTCTTTGGGGACAGGCTTGTGACACTTCCTGACCATTCTTGTCCACCTTTCTTGCCTTGTGACTATTTTAAAAAATATTCTTATTGAATGAAAGACTCTTTAAATTCTATGTTGTTCACTAGGTCTCATCTCTTTGTGACCCCATGGTCTGCAGCACGCCAGGCTTCCCTATCCTTCACTATCTCCTGGAGTTTGTTCAAATTCATGTCCATTGAGCTGGTGATGCCATCCTACCATCCTATCATCTGTTGCCCCCTTCTCCTCCTTCCCTCAATCTTTCTCAGCATCAGGGTCTTTTCCAATGAGTCGGTTCTTCTCATCTGGTGGCCGAATTATTGGAGTTTCAGCTTCAGCATCAGTCCTTCCAATGAACATTCAGGGTTGATTTCCTTTAGGATTGACTGGTTGGATCTCCTTGCAGTCCAAGGGCAGTTTTCAAAGACCTTGTAAATATTCCTGGGGGCTGGGGGCCCCGACTGTCAACCCCATTGGAAGCAGGACATGACTCTGCAGTTCATAGGCTGAAAACTATCAACTTTTAAAGAAAGCTCAAGGGAAAAAGAAAAATGCACTTTTGCGCCTGGGAGGTGCTAAAAATAGGAACTCCTGAAGAGCAGATCAATGAATAAATAGGACATAAACAAATGTGGTTATTTCTGTGGGAAGTTTTCTTTTCTTTCAGTTTTCCCCTGGAGCTGCAACACACACACTCACAAATTGATAGGATTTTTTCATTAATTCAAAGCATGTTTCTTGGGCCCTGTCTCTGTGTAGGGCGATGGATGCGGGACAGATTTTTGAGAGTTTGGAGGTTGCCTGCCTGAGGCAAATCTTCCTGGGCTTTTAGGAGAGGATGGAGGTCAAGGCTGTTCTGAGAACCCCATCTTCTGTTCCAGAAAATTCCTCAGATTCCCTTGGGAGTCACAGCCTCCAGGGCCCCTATGTTTGTTGCTGAGTTAATCCACACTGTGGAATTGAGGCTCTGTGTGCTGGGGTGGGCTGCGGGACATGGGATTCAATATGGGACAAGATGGTGCTGGTGGCTGGTCAGAGGAAGTCCTCCAGGCCCCATCCTCCAGGTGCACCTATAAACGTGGGCCTTATGTCACGTGTGTCTCTAGACACCTGCTCCAAGTGTGGTCCCAGCGTGGGCTTCCCCAGGAGCTCACAGATTCTCATGCCCCAGTCTAGACCTCTGGGACCAGATCTGCCTTTATGCAAACCCTCAGGGGAGTTAAAATCTGAGCAACAGTCCCAGTTGTTCTAGATTTCCACAGCTGGACCTGGCAAATCCCCTCTGGCCTCAAACCTCCCAAACCTTTTGGAGAAGCTGTCTTTTTTTGCCACTAGATCTTCTATTTCTTCCTTCCAACACCTACTGCACCTCTTACAAAACCTACTGCAGTACAGGCCTGGGTCTTGTCGGAACTGTAAGTCTGAGAATCTACCTACGTTCAGGCTCACAAGATAGCCTGTCAGTTTCATGCAGGCTGCCAGATGCCAGATAACACCAGACTTCTGGGTCAGGAGCAGGAGGCTTTATTACTCATGGCACAGCAAGCAGCCTGAGAGTTTAAAATAGAGTGTATTCATAGAACACTGGGGCTTTCCCGGTAGCTCAGATGGTAAAGAATCTGCCTGCAATGCAGGACACCTGGGTTCGATCCCTGGGTTGGGAAGATCCCTTGAAGAAGGGAATGGCTACCCACTCCAGTATCCTTGCCTGGAGAATTCCATGGACAGAGGAGCCTGGGAGACTACAGTCCAGGGGATTGCAATGAGTTGGCCAGGACTGAGCAACTAATACTTTCGCTTTTTCATAGAACGTTTGAGATAGAGTATGGATGGACATGAGTTTGAGTAGGCTCCGGGAGCTGGTGATGGACAGGGAAGCCTGGTGTGCTGCAGTCCATGGGGTCGCAAAGAGTTGGATGTGCTAAGCGACGGAACTGCAGTGAGCCGAAGGCCCACACATTGCAAAACCAAGGTCATTGAAGAGACAACGTGTTGCTCACAGTTTCCAGGAGAAGGGGTCCACATGGGGAAGCACCAGGGGTGGTTGGGGCAGAGGGAGAGAGGGGAACATGGGAGGAGCCTTTGATCCACAGGAAGGAACGAGTGAGGCAGGGTAGCAGGCTCCGGATTGGCTGGCCTGAATAACTTCCATGGGCTCTGGGTGTAGGGGTGACCCTAGCTGTGTAGTACCTGGCCCTGGGGGCGATTAGGGCAGGGCGACAGTGGCCTGGTATGTTGTTGCTGTTTACTCGCTCAGGCATGTCTGACTCTTTGTGACCCCATGGACTGGAGCCCACCAGACTCTTGTGTCCATGGGATTCTCCAGGCTAGAATACAAGGGTGGATTACCATTTTCTCCTCCATTGGATCTTCCTGACCCAGGGATGGCACATGCCTCTCCTGCTTTGGCAGGCGGATTCTTCACCGCTGAGCCACAGGGAAACCCAGGCCTGTTATGTGAGGACTCCAGTAAAGAAGCGGTTGGAGTGTGAGCTTTGGATTGGTTGGTTTGTACTTGCCAAGAGAGTCATTTACCACATCTAGCAACTGGCTCTGCCTGGCAGGGGACAGCCCTTCCAGGATCAGCAGGGCCCCAAAGGTCAAAAACATCAGAATTTTGAAAATACAAGTACAAGCTTAGTGTTTGCCCTGCTTCTTCTTGTCCCCAGGTTCCACAGGAGCAATCTGGAGGTGGGTGCCTTATGGTGGGTCTCCTCCACAGCTGGGGGCGCTGTGCTCAGGGAATGTGTGTGTTGTATAATCAGCAGTACAGAAACACGCCCAGTCTGTGCCCCGGGGCTAACGTTATGTTTATCTTACTGGACAATCGCCAAACCACCCTCTCCTCTTCCTCCGAGGCTGTTCACTGAACAACCATCCTTAGAGATAGTCTGCGAGAAAAGGGCAGTTCGTACCTCTGCTCACAAGATGCAGTTGTGGTGAGAAATACCCTCTGTCCGCTCGTGTTCTCACCCTCAGGCCATTCATTTCTTGTCCAGAAATACCCACTGAACACCTCCTGTATTCGGTGCACTCTTACTGTTGAAAACACTGCTGTCAACCAGACAAATGAGGTCTCTGCCCTCGGGGGTTTACGTGAAGGAAGTGAAGGAAGGTGAGGAGGGAGAAAAGTGAACGGGAGACAGAGAGCATTCAGAGAGTGGTGTGTGCGGTGAAGGAAATGCGATGGGTGATTTGACGGGGTGGGGGGCACAGTCTGGATTGGGGGGTGGGGAAGGCCTTGCTGGGGACTGTGAGCTTTCCTGAAATCCAGTGATTCTCAGGGTGTGGTCCTTGGGCCAGCAGCATCAGCATCTCCTGGAAATACTCTCAAGATGCAAATTCCTGGGCTGCCCCAGACCCACTGAATGAGAGGGTCTGGGGGCGGGGCCAGCCTTCTGGTTACATGCCCTCTAGGAGTCTGATGCTCACTCAGGTTGAGCACCACTGGTACAAGCTTTCTCCGTGCAGTGGCCTGGTGATGTTTCCAGGTGTCATTAATCCTGCAGCCAGGCCTGACCCCTTCTGGCTCCTGCCCACCCTTCAGGCCTCTTTCCTGTTGGGCTGGCCCTTCCTGTGCTCCAGGAAGTATGCCTCACCCTCCTGCTTCACTCCCCTCCCAGGGATGCTCTCTGCAGCCAGGCCTCTCCGACCCTTTGAGCCTCAGCTCAGATGTCTCTCCCTGAGAGGCCCACCCCAATCCTGTGGCTCCTATGGACCCTCTCAGGTACTGTCTGGATCATCGTCCTACCTGTTCCCAGTTCCCACTTCACGCCAGACTTCAGGCCTTCCTGGTTTACTTCCCAAGTACTGTCTTATAGGCCATCTCCCACAAGGTGAGCCAGATACCTCCATGTGGAAGCTGACCCCTAAGATTTAATAAAAAGAACAAATGAATGGCTTCGTCCTCCTGCTGAAGACTGTATCCTCTACCATGACCAGCTTAGGTGCTCTAGGTTTCCACGTGAACAACACATGGGTGAGATGAGGGCTGAGTGCCAACTCCTGCTGTCTGTGACGGGAGAATCAGGCCCACCATTTGCTGTTATGAATAAAGTTTTGTTGACACACAGTCACAGCCGCTCATTCACATCATCTATGGCGATTTTCCTGTGGTGGCTATGACAGAAATGGTATGGCTCTGGCAGCCAAAAATATTTGCTATCTTTACAGGAAATTTTTGCTGTCCCTGGACCCACACAGGGACAGGGGGGCCTCCCCAAGAAAATCAGGGTGCAGATGGGATGTATGCATACATGCTAAGTTGCTTCAGTCATGTCTGACTCTCTGTGACCCAGTGGACCGTAGCCTGCTCTGTCTATGGGATTCTCAAGGCAAGAATAAGGGAGTGGGTTGCTATACCCTCATCCAGGGCAGATAGGGATCCAGACAGGCAAACATAGCAGAAGCATGTGACCTGGAGGGCCTCTGCACTTCTGTTGCTGTGTTCCTTCCGACGGCAGCTCTTCTACCCTCGCGTGACAACACAGAGTGTGGGTTTTGAGTGCCCAGCATGGCGGGATTCCGGAGAATGATCCAGAGGGGAAGAAGCAAGGTTCCAGATGTGCTGTCTGTTGCTGACCTCAGGGGTCCACCAGGAGAGCCCCTCCCTGCTTGATGCTCTGACTCTGGGGGGCCCAGGGCTGTCCATTCAGATGACCATGTAATGACCTGCCTGGCCTCTTGGAGAGTAAATCCAGGTGGTGAACACTCCCTACTCAAATGTGTAATTTACCATTTGGATCTGGCTGGAAAGGTACAGACACTGGAGGGATAAGTCCTTGTGCAGGAGAACACGCATCTTCTCGCCTCTCAAGGAGTTTTCCTCTGGGACCAGGAGAGCATCCTGGAGCTTGTGCTGATGACCTCGGACATCGAGGCTGCCGCAGGTCTAGGCGTGCCGAGCCCAGGAAGTAAACTGAGGACTCTGTCTGGAGGATGAGGACGTGGAGCCCCAGGTCACCTGGATGGAAATAGGCTCTAAACTGGGGGCAACGAGTGGGGATGGAATGGAGCAAGTGAATGGAGTAGCGGACGTACTTTTTTCTATTTAGGAGGCATCTCAGCAGACCTTAGCTACTGGACAGCCAAAGCATGTCCTGTGTCAGAGGCAGGTGTCTGTGGCACCCTGTAACCCCTCTGCTGAGAAACAGGGAGCGGGGGTCTGTCCACAGAGTTTGTTAAGCGTGTCCTATGAGTCTGGAGCCCAAAGTGGGGCCAGGGCTGCAAAGCCAAGTGTCCCTCTGGGATGCTTACAGCCTAGTAGGGGAAACACAGATGCAAATTATCGCAAGGCAGTGGATGCTGCTGTTGTCCGGGTGCAGACAGAAAGACACGGGGGGTGGGGGCTCAGAACATGGGGCCTGGAATTTCCCTGCAGGTGCCTGCACCTTGGAGGAGTTCCAAGTGCAGGGCCTGAATTTCTGTGGGAGAAAGTGACTTGGAGTTAGGTGTCGGGGGAGGGGGTCTCTCAATGCCAACACAAGACATGTGACCCTGTCCCCCACACCCACCCCCTGCAAGGCAGCCAAGGAAAGCTTTTAAGATGAGATTGTGCTCCTTAGAACTTCTCAGTTGCAAAGGACAGAAACCGAATTCAAACAAGTTCAGGTAGAAAAAGGAAAATGGTAAAAGGGCTTGGGGAAGTGGTCCTAGTGACCTCAGGAGTAGACGAGGGCTTTGGAGTGGAGCCAGGAATCCCTCTTCTGTTCTGACTCTGATCCAGGCTTCTGCCTGGTGCAGTCCCACTGCAGATGGGCCATCTCCACGTGGCAGGGAGCCTCTGGGGGGCCGGGCACCACCAGGCAGGTGTATCCATGTGCGTGGGTGCCACGTGACAGCTAGTCAGCCTTCTGGACTTGTGGCTTCTGCATCCATGGATTCAACCAACCTCAAAGCAAAACTATTTTTATTTTTTATTTGTTTATTATTATTACTTGAAGTCACTCAGTCGTGTCTGACTCTTTTGTGACCCCATGGCCTATACAGTCCATGGGATTCTCCAGGCCAGAATACTGGAGTGGGTAGCCTTTCTCTTCTCCAAAGATCTTCCCAACCCAGGGATCGAATTCAGGTCTCTTGCATTGCAGGTGGATTCTTTCCCAGCTGAGCCACAGGGGTTACGTATTTATTTGCAGCTCTGCTGGGTCTTCATTACTGCTCGGGGCTTTTCTCTAGCTGTGATGATCTGGGGCTCCTCTCTAGCTGCAGGAGCAGTGGCTTCTCTTGTTGTGGAGCACAGTTCTAGGGTGCATGGGCTTCAGTAGCTGTGGTGTGTGGACTCAGTAGTTGCGGTTCCCGGGCTCTAGAGCGCCAGCTCAATAGTTGGCGTGCGTGGGCTTTGTTGCTCCAAGACATATGGGATATTTCCAGACCAGGGATTGAACCTGTGTCTCCTGCATTGGCGGGTGGATTTTTACTACTGAGCCACCAGGGAAGCCTTGATTTTTTATTTATTTTTTAATTTAAAAAATTTGGGGGCCATACCATGTGGCTTATGGGATCTTATAATAGATCCCCAAACAGGGATTGAATTCAGGCCCCAAGCAGTAAAAGCATGGAATCCTAACTATTGGACCACTAGAGAATTCCCAAAGGATACATTTTCTAAAATAGTAAAAAGAAAAAAATTCCAGAAAGTTCCATAGCTAAAACTTGAATTTGCTGTGTACTGGCAGCTATTTACATAGCATTTACATTGAATTGAGCATTCTAAGTAGCCTAGAAGTGATTTAAAGTATAAAGGAGGATGTGTGTAGGTTATAGGCAAGCACTACATCATCTTATATGAGGGACTTGATCATCCCCTGATTTTGTTGCCAGAAATCTTGGCTCCCTGTCCATCAATGCCAATTAGAGAGACAGAGTTTGGAAGAAACAATAAAGAGTGGCTTTATTATTTTTGCCAGGCAAAGGGGAGGCACAGCAGGCTAGCCCCTCAAGAACTGTGCCCATCTTCTCAGGAAGAGGGAGAGGTGTTTATATCCTTACACAGGTGTTTTTTTTTTCCTTCTGCAAAGTTTTGGAACAGCCACAGCTGGCATCAGGCAACTCAGCAACCAGGTCTGGTGACCCTGAAGTTATCAGCCGTGACCTTCTTCCTGAATGCTACAAGACAGTGTAGGGCGAGAAGAACGCCAGGTGCAGAGTACAACTCATACAAAGTCAGAGAGTAACTAGCTTTGTGAAGGGCAATTCTAGCCACAAGTGTTTGTTAGTAGTCACAGGTCAAGAGTAACCAAGATTGCTTAACTCTTGCAGGCCTGCTTGGCTGGTAGGTGCCAAAAGTCTGTTCGCTCGTTTCTGTTTTTGCTGCAACAATATTGGTATCTGTAGTGGGCCCTGGAACCAATCCCCTGTGGACACTGAGGCATGAGTGTACCTCCATGTGGCGGGCAGCAGTGAGGGGAGTACCTTAGTGTGGTCGGACCCACTGACATCATTCCAGTTTAGAGATTCCTAAAGGACAGAGACACTGTTTCCCAGCTTCCCCACAAAAAAAAAAGCCCCTGCAGACAATTCTGATTGGTCTAGTTTCAGTCACATAACCAATGCTGGACCAATCACTGGCCAGGGGCACAGGGTAGCTACAGAGGCAAGTATGAGTCATGTGATCATCAGGAGACCCAGGTCACATGACAGGTGACGGGAGGGAGGTGCCCCTGCTGTGATTGGCTGCCTTCTCCCAGAGGAGAAGATTTTGCTGAAGAAAAGGGAGGAGATGCCAGTGGACAAACAACAGATGTTCTCGGCAGGGAGGGCCTGAATCGGATTGGTTTTAGAGATTACAGGGCAGGCAGCCACAGGGAGGTGGGGGCCTGCTCCCCCGAGAGCCTGGATGTGGTCAGGAGAAATGTTTTTTAACTGAGTTAAACACCGGGCACCTGCCCCACTGAATAACAACACCAGCCAGGCTTGAGAATTGTTGTTTGAAATTCAAAATACATTAAGTCTCAGGAAGTTAAACCAAGTGCACAAAAGCTTTTGCTTCTAAACCACGCCTCTTCCCTGGGGGGCCAGGCAGCCACAGTCTCCACCTAGGAGAGAAAAGACAGGAAGTTGAATGGAGAGAGCTTGTGTGTTGGTGAGAAGGATCATCCCAGAAGGGTTTAGACCCTCATGTCTCTCACGGTTACAGGCCCGGCAGCCCCTTTCCAGTCACATTAAAATGCAGATTCTGATCCAGTAGGTCTAGGCCGGCCCTGAACCCTTCTTCTCCAGTGAGCTCCCAGGTGATGGTGATGCTCAGGTCCACACCCCCGTGGGACAGAGTGAGAGCTGGATGAAAGCAGCCGGCTGTCATGGAAACCACCAAGATGGCCAGCTCACGGTTCATCTCAGACAAGCAGAGCTGTGGTGCTGGAACAGGCAGCTGGACAGACCTCGGTCTGCACCAGTGTGAGCTTCCCGGGTCACTCAAACCCCCTCCTGGACTGATGGAGAACTTGGGAGAGCTAGTAGGGAAGGAGGATTAGAGCCTCAGGGGGGACACCGGGCCAGCCACAGGTCAGGACACACCAAAGCCCCGTCCGCACGGCATGAAGGTGAGCTAGGGCTCAGAAGAGAGGGTGGTGGAGTGGAGAGGAGGGCTTTACTAGCCCAGACAGGGTTCATTCATTTCCTGCAGCAGCTGCAACAAATATTGCACACGGGGTGGCTTACAACAACAGACATACTCTCCCTCAGAGTTCTGGAGGCCAGAAACCTGAAATCAAGTGTCAGAGGGCCGGTCTCTTTCTGGAGGCTCTGTGGGAGCCTGTTGCAGCCTCCTCCAGTTTCAAGTGGCTGCCCACCTTGCCGTCTGCCCGGCCCTCTGTCACCTCCATCTGCTGTGACCAGGCCCCCAGGTGGTGACCTGCTTTTTGTCCTTTACACCCACAATGTGCTTGCTGTCTTATGTCTAAAAATGCATAACCACTACTGGAAATGAGGTGAGGGTAGATGTTAGACAAAGGGAATATGATGACTAGGAACCTGCTTTGTCGACAGAACCATTATTTTTTGTGATGCTTTTTGATTTGATTTTATTATTTTCTTATATTGAGATACAGTTGATTTATAATATTGTATGTTTCAGGTATACAACATAGTGATTCACATTTTCTAAGGGTTATAGTCCGTTTGTAGGGTCTTCCCTGATGGCTCAGTGGTAGAGAATCTGCCTGCAGTACAGGAGATGTGTGTTCGATGATCTCTGGGTCAGAAGATCCCCTGGGGAAGGGCATGAAAACCCACTCCAGTATTCTTGCCTGGAAAATTCCATGGACAGAGGAGCCTGGCAGGCTGCAGTCCATGGGGTTGCAAGAGTCAGACACAACGGCAACTAAACAACAACTCCACTTATAGTCATAAAATATTGGCTGTGTTCCCTGTGCTGTACAATATATCCTTACAGCTTATTTATTTTACGCACAGTAGTTTGTACCTCTTAATCCCCTTCCCTCTCTTGCCCTCTCCCCACCTCCCCAGCAGCAACCACTAGTTTGTTCTCTGTGTGTATGCATCTGCTGCTTTTCTGTTATATTCTTTAGTTGGCTGTATTTTTTATATTGGACATATAAGGGATACCATATAGTATTTGTCTTTCTCTGTCTTATTTATTTCACTAAGCATCATACACCACCCAAGTCCATCCATGTGGTTGCAAATGGTGAACTTTCATTTTTAATGGCCATATAATATTCCATCGTATATCTGTACACCACGTCTTCTTAATCCATTCATCTGTTGATGGACACATCAGTTGCTTCCATATCTTAGAAGCTGTAATTAATGCTGCTGGGAATACTGGGGTGCATGTGTCTTTTCCAATTAGTGTTTTCTTCCAATAAATACCCAGGAGTGGAAATGCTGGAGTGTTTCCTCCACTACATCCTCGCCAGCATTTGTTATTCGTGGTCTTTTTGATGGTAGCCATTCTGACGGGTGCGAGGTGATGTCTCCTTGTGGGTTTGATTTCCATTTCCCTAAGGAGGTGAAAGCATCTGCCTGCAATGCAGGAGACCTGGGTTCAATCCCTGGGTTGGGAAGTTCCCCTGGAGAAGGAAATGGCAACCCACTCCAGTATTCTTGCCTGGAAAATCCCATGGACAGAGGAGCCTGGTGGGCTACAGTCCACAGGGTCACAAAGAGTTGGGCACGACTGAGTGACTTCCCTTTCACTTTCAAGGATTAGCGATGTTGAACATTTTTTCATGTGCCTGTTGGCTATCTGTCTGTCTTCTTTGGAAAAATATCTATTTACTTCTGCCCATTTTTTAATCAGTTTTTTCTTTTGATATCAAGTTGTAAGAGTGGTTTGTATATTTTAGAGTTTAACCTCTTATCAGTCATAGCATTTGCAAGCATGTTCTCCATTCAGTAGGACTGACAGGAACACTTTGGAGCAGCGCCGAGCTTCCCCAGTGCTGCTGTCCTTGCTGAAACCCGCGTTGGGGCTGTCCTAAGTTGCCGTGCCAGAACCTCGAGGTGGTGCACACAAAGCCAGGCAGGGCACGCTGCGGCCTCAGCTTGGATCTGCCTCCTAAATGCAGCTGAGTCTGGTCACCACCTTAATCACCTGACCTGGTTCTGATTAACTTTCGGCTGTTTCCAAAAATCAACTCCAGACCGCGGAGGTGGAGGCTGACCTTTAAGAAGACATTTAGAAAATGGTCACAGTCTTCTGGCCGTTCACATCAGGGCCACGGCTACTGACTCATCAGCTCTGTCCTGCAGGAGTTTGTGGCTTAGAAATAGAGGAAACAGCCGTTTCCTTTTGGTTAACGCCTTTCTTATATTATAGTCTCACCACAAGGCTGAAAGTAGCCCATCCTGAGAGAGGCAAAGGAAGTTGTATTCCTGGGTACAGGCTAAACTCCTGATCACTCGTCTAGTAGGAATGATCCACAGTTTCCCACTGAACTTCCCCTCCGCTGTGTTTCTCGAGTCACCATACTGGAAGGTGCCCAGTTATTAGCTCTTTTTCATCAGAGAACCAGTGAAAGCACCTTGTTTCTGTCTTATTTTTGTATTTTACTAATCCCTACTTTTCTTCCTAGGTTAGGTTTTGTCTGGTTTTCTGCCTGAATTAAATGCAATAGGAGAGGGACACTGTATACATTGCCTGAAATCATAGTAAATGAAGAAAAATAAATCATCTTTACCGAGATCATCAAATGATGCAAAGAAGACATTTGGATGCAGCTCCTAGAACTTTCTGCTGTGGGGTCCTGGGCCCTTGTCCTCTGCTGGCCTCACTGCCCCAGCAGCAAACAAAGGCATTAGGTGGAGCAAAGAGTCTCAAACTTGAACATGTACTTGCCTCCCCTGGGCCTGGTTAAAGTGCAGATTCTGACTTGTAGGTCTTGGTGTGGGGGATAGAAGAGTGCGTGGGGCTGAGATTCTCAAGGTTCTAACCAGCACCTGGTGGTTCAGACAGTAAAGAATCTGTCTGAAATGCAGGAGACCTGGGTTTGGTTCCTGGGAAGATTACCCCGGAGAAGTGCCGGTTGCCAGCGTGAGGAACTCCACCCATGGCAAAGGTCATGAGGAGGGAGGCTTGGCATATGCAAAGGCATGATTGAGCCTCAGGAGACCCCCTGTTCCCAAGCATCTACCCCCCAAACCAGAGTCTGTTCTATGCTCTCACCTACACCTCTGACTTTACGGGGGGCTCTCCCCCATAACCATTTCTCTCGGAGAAGGAGTTAACTTGCAGCTCCAGTTAATAAAAATTCCTGGGCGTGACAAGAGTGTTTCAACTTAGAAATTCCTCTGGAGGTCCTCTAGCCTCCCTAATCAGGTTCGTCCGGCCACATGTGATTATTTACAGCCTCCCAACCTTGAGAGGCACGAGATGCTTCAAAACTTTCTAAATACAGACTTTTTGAGAAGTTAGAAAATTATTAGTATAGTATAGTGGGTTGATTAGAAATTATATTGGTGAAGGGTTTTTTCATTTGTCCTGCCAATAATTACTGCTAATTCCCTGCCTTGGGTGTGACAAGGGTGTCTCAGGTCAAACCTCTCTGCTGACAGACTAGATTGTGTGACAACCTCTCAACCATAAACAGCACAGAGAGTTTGGAGTATTAGCATAGGGCTTTTCTCATTGTTGAGTCAATGATTGCCGCCAGGCCTCCATATCCTTAGGCACCTGGGAATATATTAATCAATGTATTTGGAATATAGAAAACGAAATATAGCAGTTTTTGATGTTAGCAATACTAGACTTTTTGAGTTAATGAATTTTCTCTTTTGTTATAGATCACTGTACTTTGTTATAAATCATTGTGTCCTTGCTATATAAAAATGTAACTTTATCACTATCTTAAGACTAAATAGATCTTAAGGGGAACATTGGTGAAGGGTTTACATTTGTTGAGCCAATATTTGCTGCTAAATCTCCATATTCCTTGCCCTTATAATGAATATAACTAGCATATAGGAAAAATAAGTATTAACCTTTAAGATTAATCATGTTAAACCTTAGGCTAAGTAAATTCCTTTCCTAGTTATAACTCACTACACCCTCACCCTATAGGAATGCAACTTTATTTAGAGGGTGGCGCCTGATTTAAGAAAAAATCACCCCTGGAAAAATAAGTTTTCTGGTCAACTGACCAGTATCAGAAAGGGCCATAAAATGTCAGCAGGTCTCATGGCCAGAAGATGATGTAAAACCCATAAGACCTTTGTATAATTTTATATGAAGCACCTGATTGTGACAAGGGTCAGGTGGGCTGACCCCCGCGTGACTCTGTATTCATCCCTATGTATAACAAAAAGGTATATAAACAAACCTGAAAAATAAAGAAATGGGATCAGTTTCTTGCCAGGGTCCAGCCCCGGTGGATCCAGGGTATTCGAAGGTGGGGACGGCGTCGGCGTCCTTAGAAATAACTTATTTAATTACAGATAGAGAGGGATTAGAAAATTAGCAGAGAAAAAGAGGCTGAATAACTTGGTTCACATGGAATACCAATCACCACCTACGTAGGCCTCAGGCATCTTCCCATTTCCAGAAGGAGAGGAGGAACTGAGGCACCCCTGTCTGATCTTAGAAGCCCAGGCAAAATTAATAGGCTTGGTGGCTACCCATGCACCAGATGGGAATTCGGCCAGAAAATAGTAGGAGAGAAAAGGAGGCTGAATAACTTGGTTTACATGGGATACCAATAAAATTCCAAGACAAGGAATTTGCACCATCTACATTGGGCCACCAGTGCCACTTGAATATCGGAAGGTGCCCCTCCTTGGGCTGCTTCTCAAGTGGGCTTGAAAACCGGGGCAAGTAAGTAGACATGGCGAGCACCCATGCTCCAGATGGGAATTCAGCCAGAAAAACGGGGAGAAGAAAAGAACATGAGGGAATCAGTCTTTCCAGAAACTGATCCAATTTCTTTATTTTGGGGCTTGCTTATACACCTTTTGTTACACATAGGGATGAATACAGAGTCACGCGGGGGTCAGCAGTCCTGACCCTAATCAAAATCAGGTGCTTCACATAATAAGGTCTTAGGGATTTTACATCATCTTCTGGCCATGAGACCTGCTGACATTTTATGATCCTTTCTTTCTGATAACCAAAAAACTTATTTCTTCTAAGGGTGTTTTTTCTTAAACCAGGCAACACCCTCCAAATAAAGTTACATTCCTATAGGGTGAGGGTGTAGTGAGTTACAATCAAGAGAGGAATTTATTAAACCCAAGGTTAACATGATTAATCTTAAAGGTTAATACTTATTTCTCCTATGTGCTTAAAGGTTAATACCTATTTCTCCTATATGCTAGTTATATTCATTATAAGGGCAGGGAACATGGAGATTTAGCAGCAAACATCAACCCAACAGTTTCTGGAAAGACTGATTCCCCAATGTCGTTTCTTTCTTGCTCCCCTTTTTTCTGGCTGAATTCCCATCTGGAGCATGGATGCTATTCCACGTAAACCAAGTTATTCAGCCTCTTTTTCTCCACTAATTTTCCTACTACACTATCTGTTTCTAATCTCTCTATATATCTGTAATTAAGATTTTTCCTAGGACGCCGATTCTGTCCCCACCTTCGAATCACCCTGGATCCACCGGGGCTGGACCCTGACAGAGAAGGAAGTGTCAACCCACTCCAGTATTCTTGCCTGGAGAATCCCATGGACAGAGGAGCCTGCGGGCTACAGTCCAAGGGGTCACAAAGAGTCGGACACAACTGAGCAACTAACATGAACAACCAGCTCCCAGGTGACAACCACTGAAGGATGGACCACACTTGGCTCCACGCCCTGGAACTGGCCCGACATGCAGGATCTCAGGCCCACTCCAGCCTTCTGACTCAGTTTCTGCAGATCCCAGGATCACCATCGCCTGAATGTGCATTAGAATGTGGGTGCTATGCTCTGTCACAGAGAGGGGGAGCTGGCTGCACATAGGCGTCACTGGAGAGCTTGAAAATCTTGGGGTCCTGATGGCGGGAGTGGCCCGGGACTAGGGAACTGTCCCAGCTCCCAGGCGAAGCTGATGGACAGCAGCGCTTGAGAACCGCTGGACTGGAAAGTGCTTGGGTTCCAACCATGATGCTGTCAGGCAAGTGTATGCTCCTCAGTTTTTGTCTTGTCACAACAAAGATCTGGAGTGATGGACATGAAAGCCCTCTCAGCGCGTCACAGCTCTCAGGTCTTGGACAGACCATGTTATAGCTCTCAGGTCTCAAACGGACCATGTTATAGCTCTTAGACAAATCAGTGTGTTACAGCTCAGTGTTACAGCTCTATTGTATTTAGAAGATAGCAGGAAAATCCATCTTCGAGGCGTTGAGGGTACGTCGATCCAAAGACGTGAAGAGCGCCCCAGCGCGTGGGAGAGAGAGCGAGCGAGCGAGCTAGCTTTGGCTCCTCTTTTTATATGTTTTTCTCTCCCTGGGGCTGTCCTTTGTAAATTGGGCCAGCCAGGAGTGTGGTCTGTTTTACCCGAGGTCCTCACTCCGGTCCTCGGACTTTCTTTTGTTCTATTTTCACGGGCTTTTCCCTTCCTTGTCTTTTAGCCTCCGCCATTTTGGACTCCTTTTCCCTATTTGACCTACCTAACAATGCCACTGACTTCTTTCAGGTGTTGCTACCTGGCTGCGTGGGGCCAGGAAAGGCAACTGAGCTGCACAGGAATGTCTATGGGACGCTGCTCCTGGATTGCCCTGGCTCCCTCAAGACAGGACCTGGCTGATAGCCAATAAAGGCCCAACCCATTGGCAGCATCGTGAGACACACGCACTGTACATCCCCCCTTTCCTCTGTCTCTGGCTCCCCTCAGGGGTCCAGTGACCCTTGCCCTGTGCTCTAGCCTGACCTCACGAAACCCTCCCAGCAGGAAAGGGTCACCTATTAATATTTATTTTCACTATTTACTTATTCACGCCTGGGCTCCGACATCCCACATCTCAGTTAGGCGTCTGTGGAGTCTTAGAGATCCGTCCTGACTGAATAGTCATCCAAGCTTCCGATGTCCTGGCTGACTATCTGCAAGAGCAGACGTAACAAGTGAAAGGAAGTCAATGGTTTCCTTTCCTCCTGGGCATTTGCATTTTATCATCTCTAATTGCAGAACGAAGGAGGGCAGATTGCAAGGAGTTCGCTCTGGAATCCAGGTGGGGTTCCCAGGACGGCTAATGATGAGGTAAGTGGCCCTGAGTGTGTTGCATCAGCCCAGGGAGCATCAGTGTCCTTATGAATAACGCCAACCACGTGGTTTTGGGGAGGAGGGACTGAGCAGATAGCAGGCCCTCAGGAATGCCTGCTTCCTTCGGTTCCCATCACTGCTTTAGGCTCATTCTGGCTTCAAAGCACCTGAAGTAGGGGTCCTGGCAGGAAATGAGGTTTGCTGAAAACATTATTTCTGAGAGAGAAACA
Source organism: Ovis aries (assembly GCF_016772045.2). Classification (NCBI taxonomy): domain Eukaryota; kingdom Metazoa; phylum Chordata; class Mammalia; order Artiodactyla; family Bovidae; genus Ovis; species Ovis aries. The sequence goes on along the minus strand of NC_056069.1, from coordinate 62,870,774 downwards.
AAGGATCGGTTAATTCCTAGCAGCAAACATATTAATTAGGGGAATGAACTTTGAGGATGGGAACATCTTAATTTGGAAGATAGCCTCAACCAATAGCATCCTTTTCTTAAAAAAGAGTTTTACTCCTGGTGTTACAGCCACTGTTTCCCAGAAAAGCCACGGCGGGTCCATGGCGGGTCCACGGTGAACACGTTCTTCACTCTGTCATAGATCTGTGGAATGAGGGGACTTGGAGGCTTTAAGAGCAGTGGTTCTCAACTAGGGAGATTTGGGTTTTGTCTGGAGAGGTTTCTGTTGTCATGCTGGAAGGGAAGGCAGTATTGGAATCTGGTGGGTGAAGCCCAGGGACACTGTTGAACATCCCATGGTGTAAGGGACAGCCCCCACCACGAGGTACCCAGTTCCAAAGATCGCTAGTCTCGAGAACCCGGCTTTAGACCTGGGGCAAGGTGAGTAGACTTGTTACATCTGCTCTTATAGATAGTCAGCCAGGACATCGCAAGCTTGGATGACTGTTGAGTCAGGATGGGTCTCTGAGAAGCCACTGAAGCCTAACAGAGATGCGGGATGTCAGTGCCCAGGCAATGCCCTGGGTGACCCACAGTTCGGCTCTCAGGCGGCGGGCTTCAGAGTAGGGTGTGCACCCTAGAGGCAAGGTGATAGTCATGGACTAGGGGGAAAATATGAGAACTTTTCTTGATTAGGGTTTGAACAAGTTCTAGGCTTGCCCACCATCTTCTTCCCAACACTTGCCCCCGGAGTGTTCAAAAGAAGGAAGCTACTCCAAGTGGACCGACTTAGAGGAACTCCAGGCCATGTCACTGGTGGAGGAAGTGAGATGCGGGTTAGGGCTGGCAGGCCTGTGGTTGACTGAGATGTGGGGGAGGGACCCCAGAGCGTGTCCCTCCGAGGATGCCTTGGACATGGATGGCAGGTGATGCTGGAGGTGGAAGAGGTGTGGGGTAGACAGGAAGCGGAGGTAAATCTGCTCTCAGAGAACGTAGGTGACAGAGACAGGGAGAGACAGCATGGCCTCCTCGGGGACAGCCTTGGCCTCTCGTCCAGCCCTGCAGGTCAGGAAACGGTCTTGCACCCTCCCCCAGCCAGCATTCTCCCCTTCTGTCTAAGCAGGTTGGTGAAGGTTGTTGTCCTTCACTGATGCCTTGTCTCGGAGACACCCCCACTGGAGGGCAGCTGGATGAAATGCAGGACATCTGAATTCTAGATAAACAACGTTATACTTAATATGTCTCAGATATTATACGGGACATAATACAGGAATTATTCACTGTTGAATCTGAACTTCCCTTTTAAGAGGGCATCCTGTATTTCTAGCTGCTTACTCCTTGGAAGACAAGTTATGACCAACCTAGACAGCATATTAAAAAGCAGAGACATTACTTTGCCAACTAAGGTTCATCTAGTCAAGGCTATGGTTTTTCCAGTGGTCATGTATGGATGTGAGAGTTGGACTATAAAGAAAGCTGACTGCCAAAGAATTGATGTTTTTGAACTGTGGTGTTGGAGAAGACTCTTGAGAGTCCCTTGGACTGCCAGGAGATCCGATCAGTCCATCCTAAAGGAGATCAGTCCTGAATATTCATTGGAAGGACTGATGTTGAAGCTGAAACTCCAATACTTTGGCCACCAGATGCAGAGAGCTGACTCATTTGAAAAGACCCTGTTGCTGGGAAGATTGAGGGTAGGAGGTGAAGGGGATGACAGAGGATGAGATAGTTGGATGGCATCACCGACTCAATGGACATGAGTTTGAGTAAACTCCAGGAGTGGGTGATGGACAGGGAAGCCTGGCGTGCTGCGGTCCATGGGGTCTCAGAGTCGGACACGACTGAGTAGCTCAATGGAACTGATTGAAGTCACCATGCACTGGGCATCCCCTTGACCCCTGAGACCCGCCCCATCCCCTGCTGCCCACTGGGCTGCCCAGGCCCCGGACACACACACAAGGGAACAGGGGAGGATGGTGCCTGGAGGAGCCGCTGTGGGCCGGGCCAGGCTCGGACCCTGCTGTGGCTGCCGTGTCAGGTCTACCCACTGAAGTCACCAGGGCGGGGTGGCCTGAGGTCTGGTGGGAACCTCAGCATCTGTTTAGTTGAACCCTGGGCAGTGCTTCCTATTTCCTTTCCCAGTCTCCAGTCTCATCCAGTGGGAAGCCTGGCTTCGTCTTGAAAAGGACAGGCCTGGAGCACAAACCATCTGATTCCCAGCTGCAGAGAAGAACACATGATATGACCACACAGTTGTCCCATCCCTTATCCACAATCCTGAATTCCAAAAAGCCCTCAGAAGACATATTCTGGTGAGTTTTTTAGGGACAAAACCCCATACTGGGAGGCGAGACCAATGTGAACTGGCGGGGGGCTGTGTTCACCCTTTATGCCCTGTGGTTGAACAGTACCACCGTGTTGGCGATGGGAGATGAGGTTCAGGATAAGCCCCATGTACCTAAGGGCCCCCGAACTGATGCCAGAACCCCAAAGTGTGTTGCTGGGTAAGGGATGGTACAGCAGTAACAGCGCATGTTTGCTGAGGGTTCAGATTGTGGAGCCTTGGGCTAAAGGCTTGACACGACCTCTTTCAGCTAGTGCTCACCACCTATGAAAAGGATAGTTTTCATTTTTGGCAAACTGTTTTTAAAAGTGAAAGTATAATATGTGCATAGAAACAGCCTCCCCGGTGATTTGATGGTAAAGAATCTGCCTGCGATGAAGGAGTCGCGGACGATGCAGGCTTGATCCCTGGGTCAGGAAGATCTCCTGGAGAAGGGAATGGCAACCCACTCCAGTATTCTTGCCTGGAGAATCCCATGGAGAGAGGAGCCTGGCGGGCTTTAGTCTATGGGATTGCAAAGAGTTGGACACAACAAAGCGACTAACACCTTCACTTTTCAAAGCCAACCTACCATATTAAGGTAGAGGTTTTAACAAAAATGATTCAAAGGGAATGTTTGGGGTTGAATTGTGTTCCCCTTCCTCACCCTGCCACCCCATTCATGTGCTAAAGTCCTAACCCCCATGCCTCAGGGTGTCACATTGTCAGTAGAGTGACTACAGAAGTAATTAGTGAATCTGAGTTCATACCAGATAGAGTGGGCCTCAGTGTGATCTGGCCAGGGACCTTGTAGAAAGTGGAGGTTTGGACACGGGCAACCAGGCCATGCAGAGTGTGGGGTGATGAGTCCACAAGTCTAGGAACACCAAAGATTGCCAGCAAACTTTCAGAAGCCGGAAGAAGAGACCTGGAACAGATTCTCCGGACAGTCGACCCCGCTAGCACCTTGATCTTGACTTTGTAGCCTCGAGAACTGAGACACTAAACTTCTGCTGTTTCAGGCACTTGGTTTACATTACTTTATCGCTGCAGCCCTAGCAAACCAGCACCCAGAGTGATTAGTCCCCTTTAGAGAGATGCCCGTTCAGTAAAGAATGTTCATCACAGCATCCTCGAGGTAGCTGATTAGCTATTGTGCGTAAAGTATGTTTTGCCTTTTAATGTGATCCAGGAAGCCATGTCCTGCGTCATCGGTTATATTTCTGAATGCTTGAAATGAAGGTGAGACACGACTTGGATGATAATCAAAAGCGAGCTGATTCTGGTCAGCAAGCCTCGATACACGTAGTAAATGGGCTCCCACTGTCTGGGAACAACAGACGAGTGTGTCTGGCCTTTCGGGGTGTTCATCCACCAGGCTGCCTTCTCCTTCTTACCTGGTGGCCCAGATCCCCATGGAGGATGAGCCAGACCATCTTCAAGGGCAAATAGGCCTTGACTGGAAACCTTGGCTGGAAGAGCTCACATCTACCCTTGGCCAAGAGCTTGGCCACCTGATCTGAAGAACTGACTTATTGGAAAAGACCCTGATGCTCAGAAAGATTGAAGGCAGGAGGAGAAAGGGGGCAAAAGAGGATGAGATGGTTGGATGACATCAGTGATGCAATGGACATGAATTTGAGCAAGCTTTGGGAGATGAAAGTGGAAGTCTCTCAGTCGTGTCCAACTTTTTGCATCCCCATGGACTATATGGTGGTGGTGGTGGTTTAATCGCCAAGCTGTGTCTGACTCTTGTGACCCCATGGGCTGTATGTAGTCTTCCAGGCTTCTCTGTCCATGGGATTCTCTAGGCAAGAATACTGGAGCACATAGCTGTTCCCTTTTCCAGGGGAATCTTCCCAACCCAGGGACTGAGCCCAGGTCTCCCACGTTGCAGGTGGATTGTTTACCAGCTGAGCCACCAGGGAAGCATAGTTAAGGATAATGAAGGACAGGGAAGCTTGGCGTCCTGCAGTCCATGGGGTCACAGAGCGGTGGACACGACTTAGTCACCTGAACAATGTACAACAAAGACCTTGTCTGCCCTGACTTGCCTGGGGAACCCCATCCCAAGGGGCTCTCTCCAGAAGGTGGGGAGGTGGAGGGCTCTCTTCCCTGGGGTCTGGGCTCCCATCCTCCAGCTGGAAGCACAGAATCAGGGTGTTCTCTTCCTTGGAGCACGCAGAACTGGGCTAAAAATAGTGCAGCTTTTAAACATTACACGATGCTTTGATTACAGAGTGTGTTGGTTTCCTGTGGCCGCCGTCACACAGTACCATGAGCTGGGGGCTTAAAATGGCAGGAATTTTTTTTTTTTTTTTTTCTGGAGCAGCTCTGGATGGTAAGGAGTCCTGACCTGACAGACACACTCCCTCCCAAGTCTCTGGGAGGATGCTCCTGTCCCTATTCTAATCCTGGGTGCTGCCAGCAAGCCATGGAGTTTTTTTTTTATTTAAGCTGCATCACTCCAATCCTGCTTTTGTTTCCACAAAGCCTTCTCTGTGTATGTCCACTCTGTCCAAACTTTTCTCTTGCCATAAGGACACCGCCCTTTCCCAGGATGACATCAACTTAAGCTGATGGCATCCGCAAAGATCCTATCTCCAAATAAGTTCCCATTCTGAGGCTCCAGGTCGGCACGAGTCTGGGGAGACACCATCCAAGCCCGTACATTTATCTTCTGTTTCGATGGAAAATCTTTTGCTCAGTGAAATTGGCTAGGTTTAAGAACATCCAGCTCCACTGCTTTGAAATTGGCCAGAGATTCAGAGAACTTCTGTGTAGTGGCGTGATCGATGTCTGCTAGTGGCCTTGTGGTGTGAGTGAGTCTTGTGATGTGAGTGAGATGTATGGGAGTACATTTCTCACTCATGTGAAGATCAGAATGAATGACACTGATGAGTGGGTGGCCATTCAGGGACCCAAGGCCCTTCCGTTTCCACATGGGCTCTGAGGTCCCTGTGCTCGGCTGCTTCCAGACATGGAAGGGAGGGCATGGGGGACATGGCGCTGTCACACTGGGCCAGGTGGGTGTGTGTTAGGGCTTCCCTGATGGCTCAGCAGGTAAAGAACACCCCCCCTCCCCCCAGCTAGTGCAAGAGACACATGATATGCAGGTTTGAACTCTGGGTTGGGAAGAGCCCCCCTGGGGAAATATATGACAATCCACTCCAGTATTCTTGCCAAAAAAATCCTATGGACAGAGGAGCCTGACGGGCTGCAGTTCATGGGGTCACAGAGTCAGTTCCCTCTGCCTCTGGTGCCCACCAGGAGCTCCAGGACATCCCTGGCTGGCTGCAGGCTATCTCTCCGAGGAGCAAAGGAAGCCGGGAAGGGTCACGTGGCCCTGGGCCGGAGGAGGAGGGGAGGGAGGGGAGGACCACAGCTGGACTGGCAACTCAGGATGGCACCTGAAGGCAGGTCCTCCCGGCCCAGGCTGTCCTTGCAGCTTCTTCCCCGTGCTCTCTCCACATCGCTGGGCACCCAGCTGGTCGTCAGTCCGAGGTTTGCGTCTCCCTACTCTGCAGCACCAGCCCCTGGGCACCAAGATACAAACAGCAGAGGAACAGATTCCTTTTAAGCGGGGCTTCCCTGATGTCTCAGCAGGTAAAGAACCCACCCTCGCCCCTGACCAGCTAATGCAGGAGGCACAGGAGATGCGGGTTTGATCCCTGGGTTGGGAAGACCCCCCCCCCCCCCCCCCGGAGAAAGAAATAACAATCCATTCCAGCAATCTTGCCTGAAAAAATCTTATGGACAGAGGAGCCTGATGGGATACAGTCCACGGGGTCACAAAGAGGCAGACGCAACAGAGTGACTAAGCATTACTGAATGGATGAAACTAAGGAACACGCTCTCAGACATGGCTGAGTGACTCTGGACGACCAGACCAGCCTGTGGGCCTGGAGACAGGCTTCCTGTGTTTCACGTTCCCTCTGCCTCTGGTGCCCACCAGGAGCACCAGGAGCTCCAGGACCCTGCGTCTCAGGACTGGGGTCTTTTGGGGAGAAGCTGGTACTCAGGGAGCCGAGGCCCAGGTAACCCAGAGGGAGCACTCAGACCACACCCGGCCAGGCCTGCTCGGAGTAAACTCACTTGCCTGGTTGCTGGTTTTCAAACCACCACTGAAGAGCAAGTCGAAACCAGCTCTTAAAAATGGGACAAAATAGGACCGAATAGAAAAATACCAGGGTGCATTAAACAGTGAAAGTGTGAAGTCACTCAGTCATGTATGACTCTTCGCAACCCATTGGGCTGGAGCCCTCCAGGTTCCTCTGTCCATGGGAATCTCCGGGCAAGAATACTGGTGTGGGTACCCATTCCCTTCTCCAGGGGATCTTCCCCGACTGGGATTGAACTCGGGTCTCCTGCATTGCAGGCGGATTCTTTACCGTCTGAGCCACCAGGGAAGCATTGCTTCAGGAAACTTCTATACACATCTGTTTCAGGTCTGGATGTAAAATATTTCAAAGCCATTTGGAAGCCCCGGGTCTGCATAGAAGAATTTGAAAGTCGATGATGACGACACACCAGGGAGATAATAGTCATTTTCTAGATTTGAGAAATGTTTTGAGTGGCTGGGCAGGAGGGATTGTGTGCACAGAGAAGGAGCCTGGCCTGGTTTGAATTCCTGCAGAAACCACACACCATGCCCCCCACCCCCACCACCTGAAGTGCATGTGAGGGTTACTTCATTTCCTCCAGCCTCTGCTTTCTTATCTATAAAGTGGGCTAAAACAGCCACCTTGATGAGGAGAAGGAGGTGAAAAATGTAACTCCTCATGTTTATTGAGTCCTTTCTGTCCCATGCCTTTGTCCTGAGCATCTTGTGTGTGTGACTTCAGTCATTACAACAGTCCTCTGATCGAGTATGACTACTGTGAGGTCCATTTGTACAGACACGGAAACTGAGGTACAGACAGGCCAAGGACACTGCCTGAGTGAGCTGTATATGAAAATACCTGATACCAGTGCTTGCATCCACTGAAACTTTGCTTCAGTGGGATTCTGTCCACGGGATTCTGTCCACGGGATTCTCCAGGCAAGAATACTGGAGTGGGTTGCCATTCCCTCCTTCCGGGGATCTTTCTGTCCCAGGGATTGAACCCTCTCATGTCTCCTGCACTGGCAGGTGGATTTTTTTACAGCTAGTGCTACCTGGGTGCCTGGCACATAGTAACAAACAAATGTTAATTTCCTTACTGTTAATATTGTTCTAAATGCTTTAAAAGATCCTTAAGTACAGGCAGATGGATGAGCACAGAAGGTGGTGTGCAACGCTGGCTAGAAACTCCTGTAAAGCCACTCTCAGAGGGCTCTGCAGGTGTTAGGTTAGACCCTGCCCCCTCCCCACCGCCTCCTCATTTGAAACCATGACTACTGGGGCAGAGGAGGCGGGGTGGGGAGTGGGGAGTGGCGAGGGGAGGGGGGTAGTCCCTGCAGCCTTGTGGGGAGGTCTGACTTTCCAGCACCAGAGGAAACGGATGGAGAATTGGGAGGAGGGGGCCTCCCCTTGGCCCTTAGGGGAAGATCCGCAGTGGCTCCCAGAAGGAAAGACAGTGATGGGCGAAGCTGCCAATGAACGGTTTACTATAGGTTTTTAAAGATTAGAGACCCAGGAACCCCTGGCTTTCTCTATGCCCATCACCTGAAACCCATGCTGCCTCTGAGAAAACCCACGTGGCCACTCCCAGCGCCCCCAGGGGACAGGGGGTTGAGTTCTCCCAAGGGTGTCAGGAAAGTAATCAGACCAAACTACAAGAGGCAATTACGTCTTTGTTTGTCAGAAACTGTAAACAGAGAGCAAGCGGAGGGTTGCATCACACCGTCCCCAGGGCCCTGAGACACTTGCTCTGAAAACCAAAGCAGCGTCGGTCATGTTAAGGAATGGATATGTTTCATCAGAGGTGTCTGGTGCAGCAGGAAGACACCTTATCCAGAAAGAGGCCACCACTGATAGCGCCCCTTCCTGGCAGTGCTCCGACCCGGCTTGGTACCAAACAGCCTTTCCGGATCAGCTTAATGACATAAGGTACTTCATACTGTATTTTATTTAATAGCACAGTTGTTTTTATAGATGCCATGACTTGGTTTGCCTTCATCAACAGCATGCAATCATTTACCCTTTGTACAGGGCTTGGCACAGGTGGTTCAGATGGGAAAGAATCTGCCTGCAATCCAGGAGACCTGGGTTTGATCCCTGGGTCAGAAAGATTCGCTGGAGAAGGGAATGGCAACCCACTCAAGTATTCTTGGCTGGAGAATCCCCATGGACAGAAGAGCCTGGCGGGCACAAGAGTTGGACATGACTGAGCGACTAACACACAGCACTTTCAGACATGGTACATGCTGGGCATGAATGAAGGTGGAATAAAGAGGTAACTTTAGTAACATACATAATTATACAATCATAACAAGATCAGAGTGAGCTTGCTAGGGAAACTTGTTCCCTGTCATGCCTGTGGAAATCCCTCAACCCTAGTAGGTACGCCTGTCTTGAGAGGGCTGTGTCCCCAGGTGACCTGGAAATGGTATCACTGGGAAGATTTCACTCTGGATCTCAGGACAGGCAGAGGCAGAGGCTGGCTGGGAGAGGAGAAATAAAAGAGCCTCCTGCCTGAGCCCCAAGCTTCCATCCCAGAGAAGGGATGCTCCGAGGTGCTGGAGCCCGGGTGCCTTGTTGTATCCCCACCTCAAGCCGAAGGGGTTTGCACCAGCTGAGTGCTCAGATGGACGCAGCGGCAGCAGGACTGAGCTCCAGAGCTCGTAGGTGGGTTTGGGGTTCCAGAGTCCCCAGAATGTGGGGTGGCATTGGACACACTCGTCTTCAAGAGGAGGGGGCAGGTGAGACGGGGCCAGGCTGGGCTGGGGTTGTAGGGAAACGACCCTCCCTGATGCTCACTGGAGGTGATACCCGAATCCCTGCTGTGACTGCCCCCAGCCTCACCCTCATCTAGGAGCAGAGCCTGAGTGGAAAGAGCTCTTCCCACAACCTCCCTCCCTATTGAGAAACTGTTTCCCTGTGCGACAAGAAGGCCTGGGGGATGACGGCTTCTCACGACCTCTGGGCAGCACTGCTGTGAAGCCTGCCCTCAGATCCTCAGGGAGCAGGGCACAAACAAAGAATGAGGCCGTGGGGCCATGGACACGATGGCTGGGAGCCGTCTTTGCGCTCATTTCAGGGGCATGCTGGGTCTGCGTAACAGAACACCGCAGACAGGAACTTAAACATCAGGAATTTTATTTCACACAGGCCCCTCCTGGAAGGCCAGCTGTTCACCCCTCTTCGCCACTCCATTGGGCAGATTCCGGATGAAACCTTCCAGGTAGCCACGTGGGAAGCAGATGCACTCACACTTCACACTAACAGAGGCCTCGTGCACGCGGCTGTCATGGAACTCCTCAGAGGGCCTCTGACTCTCTCCCCAGGTAGGCTGGGACGTTCCTGGAGCAGCGCTGAGGTGGGCATTGCTCTTTTTCTGCTGAGAGTGGGAGCCGGCCTCTGCCTGGGGCGTGTGCTTTCCACTAGAAGGTGCCAATGGGAGTGGTTACAGACGCCACTCACATGACCACCACTGATTGGTTGGATGTGGGCACCTGATCCCAGCTGGGCCAATCAGAGCCCTTCCCTGAGATTCCTGAATTTGGGGAGGGAGCCGCTGATGTTAGACTCTGCTGGTGAGTACCCAGGGTCCTTGCTGGAGGAGGGGCTTGGGCTGGGGTAGGAGAAGGTGAACTCAGAGGCTGAGATAAGCCCTGGAGAGGATCGGCTTAGTCCCAAACGCTCAGAGGCCCAGCTAGGCCCTGAGTCTTTCCTGGATGCTATTAGCATTCCCTCCGGTTCCTTTTATTCTTCAGCCCAAAGCGTTCACTAATGTAAAGTCTATATTTCATTCTTTCTGCGTCTCCAACTGGTGGCAAAAGGCCAGGCATGCACTACATCTCACGTGATTATTGAGTGAATAAAATCGATATGCTCCAGGGGCCGTGTGGTAGTTTCACAGTGTTCCTCAGGGCCAGGCCTGCCTTACTGTTCCAGTACATGGAACCTGATAGACCACAACCTGTCACAGCCTCTCGCTTGTGTGTGTGTGTGTGTGTGTGTGTGTGTGTTAGTGGCTCAGTCGAGCCCAACTCTTTGCGACCACATGGACTGTAGCCTGCCGAACTCCTCAGTCCTTGGGATGTCCCCAGCAAGAATACTAGAGTGGGTTGCCTTTCCCTTCCCCAGAGGATCTGGGTCATTTCAAACATGTTGAACGGCATTTACTTCACAGGCACCTTCAGGAGACTGTCCAGGTTATTTGCAAAAGCAGTCTGCCGGCCTCCTGAAATCAGAACAGCCAGTGTTTTCCATCCTAAACTTGAGGATTAAGAGGCAAAGCCGTTGTAAGCAGAGCACCGGGGTCAGCACAGCTGTGAAGGCGTCCAGAGCAGGGCGCACAGCTCAGCACAGCTTGAGCCCAGGGAAGCCAGGACGCAGCCCCACAGGACAAAGAAAGAAGGAAAAAAGGAAGTCCAGATTTTATTTCCCAAAGTCATCTCAATTTTATTTCCTAGCTCACCTTAAAATCGATAAATAATTCAAGATGAGTGAACTGGTTAGGCAGTAGCATTATTTCCCCTCTGTGGCTGTGGCTACAGTAGGGGTGGAGACTGGGAACTTGTGTCTATTTTAGGAAATTAAGCATCTCTTTAAAAAATTATATTTACTTTGTATTTATTGGGTGGCACGGGTCTTAGTCGAGGCTTGTGGGATCTTTCAGTCATGGCCTGTGGGAGCCAGCTCCCTGCCCAGGGATTGAACCCGTGCCTGCTGCATTGGGAGTGCAGAGCCTTAACCACTGGACCACCAGGGAAGTCATGCTTTTACTGCTTATTTAAAATAAATCTTTTTTTTTTTTCTGATTATAAAGCATGCAAGTCTGCTTACAGAAGAGTATCAGATGCCCAGGGCTGGGGCATGGGAGAAGGGTCAGACTTGCTTGGCACCCACCTCTGAGAGGGCCAGTCCAGGGGGCCTGGCAGGGTGGTCGGGGTTGGGGGGGGCGGTTCTCCTGGGAAGGAACACATCCCAGGGAGAAGAGCCTCATACAAAAGGCTGGTCCTTAGTTTCTCTGCCACTGAAGCAGCAGGAGACTCACCAAGTCTGCAGAGCAGAGGGCCTGAAGTCACCCTTCATGGGAAGGGCTTCCTGCTCAGGGTGGGGGTGGGTGGTGGGTGTCGAGAGCAGTCTCTTGGGCCCTACTTCACCTGGGGTGATTCAAGGGAGCTCTCTTGGTGGCGGTGGCCTCAGCAGAGAGATTTGGTGGGGTTGGGGGTTACTCTAGATTATCCCCCAGCTTTGATACATTGAGCCTCTGGCCTTGGTTTCCATGGCAATAGCCTTGGAGTCCCAGACTGTGGTGGCCATGAAAGGCTGGGTCTGTCCTGGTGTCGGGGCTGGGTGGGGGGCAGAGGCTGTTCTCTTGGGACACTGGACGCAGTGTCTTTGGTGGGGCTGTTTCATGGAGTGTAGGCCCTCTGTTGGAAGCCTCACGGCACTGGCAACAATTCAAAGGAGTAATTAACCATGAGGTTCATTGTGTAGTTATCTGTTTTAGAAGTAGGGTGACCAACCTGTCTAGTTTGTCTAGGATTGCCTCAATGATAGCACTGAAAATGCTGCATCCCGGGAACTCCTCGGTCCTTTGCAAACTGGGACAGCTGGTCACCTTACTTAGCAGACAGATGGAAATCTTCATGAGCAGGACCCTTGGGTCTGTGATCCACAGCATCTCCTGAATCCCCACCCGGACACGGCACCCTGCACAGAGTGTGCATCCAATAAGTAGTCACCAAACAAAAAGGATGACTATTACTGGAAATGCTCTGCAAATATTTGCTAAATGAATGCCCTCTTGCCAGTAAATGAACTCTTTTCAATATTGTAATATATTGCTAATACATGGGACACACTGGATTTACAAACTTCCTTAAAAAGGAACAAAGATTTTTGTGGAAGTAAAGAGTGCTGGGTTGGGGGTGGGGGAGGGTAAGTTTAGCTGAGCTAAATCCTCTAAAAACAGATCAACAAATGACCTCCAAGACTTGATGTCTTGAATCAGTCTTAAGTGAGGATTATGGATTTCTGGATCTTCTCAGAAATGAGGGGCCAAAGCAGAAAGACAGATGTTGAAGAAATGCAACGATTAGGGAGAATAGGAACTTGTTACATGGCAGGTCACCTAATCGAGCAACTTCACAAACATTCCCTTGGATGAAATACATGAGATCATGGGCTTGGAGGAGTGACACGATTTGAAAGGAGGTCATCTGGTTGCTTTTCCAGCATGTTCTCCCACTTCCTCTTGACTGGGGACGCAGTGATGGAGCCAGTGGCCCAAGCCTCTAGATGCACCTGTACCTGTGGCTGATGACCGTGTAACGATGTTAAAACGATGGGAAGAACCTACACAGCAAGTCTGGTTGCTTGTTCCCTGCGTGTCTCCAAGGAAACCTGGAGCCCTGACCAGTCCTTGGCCCACCCTTGGGAGCATAGTTCTCAGGAGGCCTGTGATGTCAGTGATGGATGGTGTTGTGTTCGCCTGGAGCAGTGGACCATGCCCTGCTGGCCTGTTAGGACAGCTTTGCGCAAATGCCAAGACTGATGATGCGCGCCTGGTTTCATTGCTGGAGCCTGGAATTTCAGTTGCTGTGGCTGATTGATAGCCTGATGGGTCTATGTGACCCACCTCCCGTTAACACCTGGACCCTCAGGCGTGTGTGGGTTTTTTCCACTAGTGACTCTGCAGTTCTCTGCTGGAGAAAAAGCCTGTGCTTAGTGAGCTCAGATGAGGAGGCATGGCAGGGGGTCCCGTGCCGGACAACTGGGGATTCTGCCAACATGTATCTTTCCTTCCTATTTCTGTTCTGCATCCTCTGCTGAAATAAATCTTAGGATAAATCACATCGTGGAGTCTTGTCAGTCTTCCTAGTGAATCACCGAATGTAGGGAGGTGTGGGCCCTCCAGCCCAGAACAGGAAAGAGTGAAGACCAGTTCCTCTTTATTCTACTGGACACTGCCCAACCAAGGTCCAGGCCCTGCACACTCTCACTCAGCCCAGCACCTTCCAGGTTTGAATGCAGGTGGTGAGGAACAATGGGCGGAATAGTTACAGGCAAAGCAGGAGCTCCAACCATAATCCCCTTCGGGTGGGCTCCTCTTGGTCTCAGAGCCCTGGAGTCCACCCACCTGGGAAATGCTATGGGAAGCGTGATGCTGGGGCAGAAGGGGTAGGGCGGGTGAAGGTCCTTGGGGGGCAGATTTCAAGGTTCATTGCCTTTTGGAATCTCTGGGATTTCTGAACTCCAGTTAATTTACCTAACTGGAGTCAAAGCCACAAGGACTGCCCCGAACTTCTGTTACTTATTACTGGTTCAGCCAGGCAAGCACTTGGGGTCAAAGTACCCTCTGGCCCTGCAAATCCCCCTCCATGTGTGCAAATCTGTGTCACAGTCCAGAAGCACATTGCAAACCTATTGTCTCCTTCTATCTGTCTATCTACTTGACTATCTTTCATCTGTCTTTAATATTTCTGTATGCATAAACCGAATAGGCACAATTCAAACCCATTTTCTCTCCTTTAATCTATTCATCTGTCTATGTTTATCTGGTTGTTTACCTATAATCTTTTTACGTGTAAAAACTGATGAGCACAATCAAAGACTGCTGCTGTTGCTAAGTTGCTTCAGTCGTACCCGACTCTTTGTGACCCTATGGACTGTAGCCCACCAGGCTCCTCTGTTCATGGGATTCTCCAGGCAAGAATACTGGAGTGGATTGCCACATCCTCCTCCAGGGGATCTTCCCGACCCATGGATTGAACCCATAACTCTTATGTCTCCTTCATTGCCAGGCAAGTTCTTTACCACTAGCACCACCCCTTAGGAAGCCCAAACATAGACACAAGTACCAATTAAATATTTAAAGAGCAAGATAACTGAACAACTATAAATATGCTTGCTAGTCAAAACATCCCAGCATTTATTTTTAAATCCAAGTGAAAAAGTGAAAGTTGCTCAGTCATGTTCGACTCTTTCTGACCCCATGGACTATACAGTCCATGGAATTCCCCAGGCCAGAATACTGGAGTGTGTAGCCATTCCCTTCTCTAGGGGATCTTCCCAACCCAATGAGTACTAATCCAGAATAGTGAAAGAAATTCTTGTAAAAAAGGAAAAAGGTAGGACTCCTGCTTCTTGATTACAAAACACCACAAAATGATAATCAAGACAGTGTGGTACTTATGTAGGAAAAATATAGAGACCAATAAAAGAGAAATACGGAGTTCCAGAAATAGACCCATGTGTCTGTGGTCAACTGATTTTCAACAAGGGTGCCAAGAGCATTCAATGGGAGAAAGAATGTTTTTTTCGGGACTTCCCTGGTAGTCGAGTGGCTAAGACTCTGCTGAGACTCTGCTCCCAATGCAGGGGGCCTGGGTTCCATCCTTGGTCAGGGAGCTGGATCCCACATGCTGCAATGAAACCGAAAGATCCCAAGTGCCACCACTAAGCCCAGGTGCAGCCACATAAACAAATATTAAAAGGAGAATGTCTTTTCAATAACTGGAAGAGCCACAGGCAAAAGAATGAATTGTGATCTTTATCTTGTAAAAGTGAAAGTGGCTTAGTCGTGTCTGACTCTTTGCAACCCCATGGACTATACTGTCCATGGAATTCTCCAGGTGAGAATACTGGAGTGGGTAGCCTTTTCCTTCTCCAGGGGATCTTCCCAACCCAGGGATCAAACTCAGGTCTCCCGTATTACAGGTGGATTCTTTACCAGCTAAGCCATCAGGGAAGCCCAAGAATACTGGAGCAGGTAGCCTGTCCCTTCTCCAGCGGATCTTCCTGACCCAGGAATCTAACTGGGGTCTCCTGCCTTGCAGGAGGATTCTTTACCAGCTGAGCTACCAGGGAAGCCTGATCTTTACCTTAGACCTATTCAAAAATTAACTTAAAATGGATCAAAGATGTATATGTAAGAGCAAAAACTATAAAAGGAAACATATAAGAAAACCTTTTTGTTATTGGATTTGGCAATGGTTTCTCAGATATGACACCCAAAGTACAGGCAACAAAGGAAAAAACGTCTATAAGCTGCGCTTGATCGTGATGAACGTGACAGCATCGGAAGAAAAGTGGAAAGACAACCCACGGAGTCAGAGAAGATACTGACAAAGCGAGATTCTGAGAAGAGTCCCGTACCCAGAATACATGAAGACCTCTAGCAACTCAATAACAAGACAAACAAGCCAGTTTAAAAATGAGCAGAGGACTTGCATAAATATTTTCTCAAAGATGATATACAAATAGCCCACAGGCATATTAAAAGATGAGGCTTAAACTGAAAGGCAACATAATAATAATTAAAAAAAAAGGACAAAATGAACATCGTGTGCCTCCAGATGGAAGAATGTGAGAAGGTTACTTAAGTGTGCATTCTCCCCTCAAAATCTGAAACGTCAGATAAACCCAAATTGCAGGTCATCTTGGTGAAAGTTATATAGAATTTTTTATACTAGTCTCTGGCAACTCTGGCAATAACTGTCATGTTCTTTTATGCCCTTCAAAAATATCATTGTCATTCAAGATGAAGAGAAGGCTAACAAAAGAGGTCAGAAGAAAGAAGACCAGACACACTTGGCAACTAAATCTAACGTGCATCCTGGTATGGATCCTGGACTGGGAGAAAAATGCTATGAAGACCTCACTGGGGCACTTGGTGATCAGGAATAATATTCTATCGGTGACAAAGTTCCTGACTCAGATAACTGCACTGCGGTTACAAAAAAGAATGTCCTTGTACTTAGGAGATATATTTGGGAATATTTGGCTTCCCTGGTGGCTCAGATGGCAAAGAATCTGCCTGCCATGCAGGAGACCTGGGTTCCATCCTGGAGAAGGGAATGGCTACCCACTGCTGTATTCTCTCCTGGAGAATTCCGTGGACAGAGGAGCATGATATCTGAAACCTACTTTTAAATAGATCAGGGAAAAATTATATATTTATCTAGAAAAAGAGGGATGATGTGGCAAAATTGGGCAAAATGTTAATAATAAGTATGCATCTGGGTGAAGGGTATGTGGGAATTTTGGTACTGTTTTTGCCACTCTTCTGTAAGTTTGCATTTATTTAAAGAGAAAAAGTTAAAATAAGTTAATATATTATTTAAAAAAATAAGTAAAAATATTCCCAGCCAGGAGGCCTGAGAACAGAGCAAACTTCCAACTGGCCCTGACGTCAGCAGAGAGTCCCTGAGGCCTGGGGTTTGCCCGGGAGAGAGGAGCATCACTTCCTGGAAGAAGGTGAGGAGGAGGAGAAATTGCCTCTGACCCCACAGGAGCTTCTAGAAGAATCCATGAGTCCAGAGCTTCACATTGTCCTCAGCCTTAGAGGTCAGGCATGGCTTTCCAAGCCTGCTTCTTCCTGCCCAGGTGATCAGAGTTACATGAATTCTAGCCAAGGTGCATGGGTTGAGCACCTACTGTGTGCAGGAGCCACTGAGAGTAAGGAGGTCATCAGGGGAGGTGTGTATGCACGCACAAGGTATGTGTGTGCACGAGTGTGTATGTGTGTGAATGCAAGCTGTGTGTGTAAGGTATGTGTGTGTATGTGTGCGTGTGCACATGATGTGTGTGTATGCATGTGTGTGTGAGGTGTGTGTGTGAGAGGTGTGTGTGTGAGAGGTGTGTGTGTGAGGTATGTATGTGTGTGCATGTGTGTGTGTGAGGGGTATGTGTGAGGTACGTGTGTGTGTGCATGTGTGTGTATGTGAGCTGTGTGGGTATGCATGTGTGTGAGGTGGGTGTGCATGCGTGTATATGAGGTGTGTGTGACATGTGTGAGGGGTGTGTGTGTGTGTGAGGGGTGTGTGTGTGTGAGGTGGGTGTGGACATCCACAAGAGCTTTGCAGCAATGCTCTGCATGGGTTATTACAAATTTGGGGAGTGGGGTGGGAAGGCAACCTCATTCCCTGGAGGAAACCACTTCCCTGTTCATGGCCGTTTCAACATGGGGAAGGATAGTGAACGCCTCACAGTGTTTACTCTGGGCCAGGGAGCGTTTGAAGTATTTCACGTGTGTTAACTCCTAACAGTCCCAGGGGACAAGGTCAACCACGGTCTCCTATTTCCAGACAGGAGGTTGAGGAATCCGACCAAGGCCCCTCCACCGAGGGCAGCTGCTACCAAGACCCGAGGCTCTTAGTGAAAACCGAGGTGGCCTCCCTAGCACGGGAAGACGCATCTCGCCCCTTTTTGATCCCATCCTGGGACTTAAGTTGAGTTGCCTGCAGGAAACAGCTCTGAGCAAACACCAAGCACTTCTTCTCACCTCGGGAGACAAGCCGACAGTTTTGCAATATGGTGAGTTTGTACACAGAAGGAGATATAGCCCATCCCCACTTGGGCAGCGGGCTTATCTTGTCACGGTTTTATTGCTCAGTTATGAATAAACTGCTTACAGTGATCTTTGTGAGTTTCACACCAAATTAGAAAAAAAGAGATGGGTTCAGCCGCTTGGCATTTTAGGAGTATGTAAAATATTCCGATGTACTAGCTTCAGCTTTTGTGCCCTCCCAGGTGGCGCTAGTGGTGAAGAACGTGACTGCCAACGCAGGACGTGCAAGAGACACAGGTTCGATCCCTGGTTGGGAAGTTTCCCTGGAGGAGGAAATGACAACC
Source organism: Ovis aries (assembly GCF_016772045.2). Lineage (NCBI taxonomy): Eukaryota > Metazoa > Chordata > Mammalia > Artiodactyla > Bovidae > Ovis > Ovis aries. The sequence continues at coordinate 62,852,713 of NC_056069.1, read as the reverse complement.
CACTCCAGTATTCTTGTCTGGAAAATTCCAAGGACAGAGGAGTCTGTCAGAATACAGTCCATGGGGTCACAAAGAGTCAGACACAACTGATCAACGGAGCACGCAAACACAAAATTTTTAAGTTGCTGTTAAACATATTTTGAGCATCATTTGTGGAGTTGCCCCGCATGCACTGCACCAGACCAAGGAAAAGCAAGTTTAAAGGGAGCCTCCTCCTGTCTCCCACTGGAGAGTCATTTTTAAAGGCCAGAAGTCCTTTGGGAAATGCTCTTGGCCCCTGCTCTTGAGTTATAATTCAGAGTTACAACCACACAAGGAACCTGCATCTCAGTTCTTTGTTGACAGGCCACTACAAAGGAACACAGTAGCTAAACAGGTTGAATCTGCACCATTTTTTTTCAGCACAAATAGCTACTTGTCCTTGGTCAGCGGGCAGGTGACTCTTTAAAAAGAATGTGTTGTGTCTAGCAGCCAGTGAAGGTATCATGTACCCACTTGGTTTCTGGAGAGGGAAGGTGGTCTAGCCCAGTGATCACAAAGGCCTTCATCTAACACAGGTGTTCTCAGACTCAGGAACCCTGAAAAAAAAAAAAACACCAGTGCTGGGACTTCCCTAGTGGTTTGGTGGTTAAGGCTTCACTCTCCCAAGGCAGGGGGCCGGAGTTTGATCCCTGATCGTGAAACTAGAACGCTTATGCTACAATTAAGAACCAGTGTAGTCAAAAAAAAACAAAATAAAACAACAACAAAACAAAAAACCCCACCAATGCTGCCTGATCTCAGACCATTTTGACCAGACCCTGTGGGTGGGCCCCTGGGACCTGTGTTCTCAACAAGCTCCTCCATCAGTAGAAACTGGAGGATGGATTCTGGTCATAAATGCCCAGAGTTGATGATGTGAAGCAGTGTTGTTGTCTTCTATCACCTAAGTACCAGGAAAAACTCCAGGACACCACGAACAGGAGGCCACTGTGGGGAGCAACAGGGCCTCTCTGATCAGGGCCCACTTTTGTTCCCAGTGGTATCACTCCTAGAAAACCCAGTCCACTCAACAGATGCTTGTATGCTACCCATCAGGGCTGGCTTCCCATTCCCAGGGAAACAAGAACACAGAATGGGAAATTAGTATCCTGGGACCAGAGGGTGAACTGTAATTGAGCTAAAAAAGTTTTTGGAGGAGGGAGGCCAGGGCTAGGCCGGTGAGTACAGACTGGTTTCCAAAGATGGCCCCAGGTCCTCTCCCATCTCTTGCGTTCTTCTGCAGTGCGGCCTCGCCAGTCTCCCATCAAGAAGGGGGAGGGGCCTCCTCCTCCTTCCCTGAGGACCTTGGTTATCCCACACAGGGATGCTGTGTGATTCCGAGGCTGCATCCCAACAAGCCCAAGCTTCTGCCTAGTTCTCTTGGCAAGTTCCTTCTCAGTTCCCTTGGCAGGTTCCTTCTCAGGAGAGTCCTGCTCAAATCCCAGCCGCCCCCTGCAGGAAGCCCACGGCACCCACAGAAGTCACTTGCAGGCGTTCCATATGCATTCTCAGCTGAACTCACTCTCAAGTCAATCCAACTTCAGGTGCTAGGAGTGAAGAAGCATCCAGGTGACCCCAGCCCCTCACCATTCAGGTCTTCCCTGCTGGGCCTTCAAACCATCCCCCCGTCCACCTGTTGAAACTCTTGACCTGCAGAATCCCTGAACGTGATACGATGGTTCTTGTTTGATGTCATTACATGTGGGATGCTCGTTACATGGCAAGGATCACTGAACATCAGGGCAAATCCAGCAGCAGCGGATGATTGGGTGATGGAGGCCTGGGGATGGGGACCCTTGATGAGACAAGGCCCTCCAGGCTCTGGCTAAGAGAGTGGGCTCTTGGGCTGTCTGGGGTTGAATCCAGCCTCTTCCCGTTACCAGCTCTGTGACCCCGAGAAATATACTTAACCTCTCTGGGGAGTGGAGAGAGTAATTGTCCCCACGTGAGCAGGTTGCTATGGGGATGAGACGCGCCGAAGTGTGAACATCCTGGCTCCTGGGGACACTCTGTAAGTGCTGGCAGGCATTTCCAATTTGCGCGGAAATCGGCCCCAAACTGATCACAGGATTAGTTCTGATCTAACTGGCACTTATCCTCGGAAAGCAGTTCTTTCTTTGTCACAGAGCCTGATGGGGGAAGAAAGACAGGTTACCTGGCTCTCACTGTCTGTGTGCTGGGGGCATGAAGCCTGAAGATCCTGTGTTTGGAGGAGGAGGAACTGGCGGGGTCCCAGGGAAAAGCATGCAGCGGGAATTGGGAACAGAGTCAGGCAGGCGGAGAAACTGCAGAGAAAGAGAGCCAGGCCTGGGCTGGGGGACGGTGGTGTCTTAGTGGTGTGTGTGTGTGTGTGTGTGTGTGCGCGCGCGCGCGGGCGGTGGGGGTTGGCCCAGGGAACAGTGAGAGAAGCCCCCGGGATGTGAGCCAAGTTTGGACAGTGAAGGGCCGTGTAGGGGCACATGCCTTGTCTGGGTGCAGCCCAGAGTCGATGAGTAAAAGGGTTTTAAGCGAGGCCTTCTCGGGAATCATGATGGAAAGCCCCTCTCTGCAGGGTCTCCGGCAGTAGGGTACCGAGACCAGGGAGGCCCTAGAACCACGCAGAGGCAGGACCCCCGAGTCTGTTCCCAAGAGCGTGGCACCTTCCCCATCTTCTGCCCTCACCGGGAGAACCCTCCCTCTGAGATGGAGGGATTGAACCTGGTTCTCAGCACATAAATGAATATACACCGACAACGGGACCCAGCTCCCAGGTTGATTTTTCTCTTGGCCTTTCTCTTCTTGGGTGAGTGAGCTGGCTCCACTTTTCCTGGTCACCAAATAATAACAATTCCCTTGTAGCCACGTCTCCCTAATCACCTGCCGGGGGGCTGACTACATTGGATGCCAAACCAACGTTATTCAGGCTTGCGAAATGCCTTCCCTGGAGGGGGGTGTTGTAATAGTTTTAAAGACCTTGAAATTACTCTGATGAAAGTACTTATAATAAACTTATAATGAACTCCTATCACGCCTGCAAATCTGTGTGTACCATCTGCCTTTATTAAAGATGATGATTTGATGGTTTTTCCATAAAGGATCGCAGACACTGCTCTCAGTCTCACCAGAGAAGATTTATGTTATAATCACTCTGGGCTCCCAAACGGTTAAGCGCCATCATGCCAGTAGTTGGCACATAGTGGGTACTTAATAAATGCTTGTGGGATGAGAGTGAATGAGTAATTGAATAAAGGCACTGGCAGGGATGATGACCTAATTAAATCTTGCTAATTTAATGATCTCAGCCCAGAGCAGCTGTGACTTTGAATGCCACCCGTGCAAGGGGCAGGCTTGCTCAGTGCCTGGATTTTGCAAACAGGAGGGAAAAAACCCAGAGCAACGGACAGAGGAATGCCACCTGCCCTCTCAGCCACTGCACCAGCCTGTCCGGGGGCATCTGCTACCTGGGCCCCACTCTGCATCCTTCTGCCGGTTTCCCCAGGGGGCTCCCGGGGCTCGAATGTGATAGTGGAATAACTCATTCCCCTGGAAACAGCACAGGAGTGGCTGAGTTGGCCTGTTAGGGACAGGTCCACGGTTGACCTTACCCAGTGTTGGCCCTGTGCCCTGGGAGCTCCTGACCCCAGAGGTCCCAGCGCCCAGCCAAGGATGGCTTGTCCAGCTCAGCAGGTTAGTTCATCTTTCTCCATGTCAACATGTTCCAGGATCCAGCCTACTACTCACCTATTTTGATTTGTATTTGGGAACTCTTTTAAGCCTCCAAATGGTCTCCCTGGTGGTTCAGATGGTAAAGAATCTGCCTGCAATGCAGGAGATCTGGGTTCGATCCCTGGGTTGGGAAGATCCCCTGGAGGAGGAAATGAATGGCGACTCACTCCAGGATTCTTGCCTGGGAAATTTCCATGGACAGAGGAGCCTGGCAGACCACAGTCCCTGAGGTCGCAAAGAGTGGGACAGGACTGAAGGAGTAACACTTTCACTTTTCACTTTGAGCCTCAAGGTACATATTCACGCTCTGGGCATTTCTCCCATGGGAGCTCGGGCTCCCCAGGGTGTCCAGCCCCTGGCAGGCACATGAGCCTTCTCCGGAGCCCAGGAGATGCGTCACGGTTACACAGCAGATAGTTCACCCGCTGCAGAAGCAAGGACCCCAAAGAGAGTCACCTTGAGAAGTGACATGCATATTTCAGCGTCCCTAACACTTGGATTGCTTTCAAACCTTGTGGTAAATTGTCTACGATATATTATTAAAAAAAAAAAAACCGCACAACTTCAAACGCTGCGGGTGATTTGAATTCTAGCAAAAGCTGAGTCATTCAGAGCAGATTCTGGGGAGAAAGGGAGCGATCAAATTTGGATTAAATAAGGCATTTTTAGGTGAAAATTGAGGACTGCTTTTGAAAGCAATCAAACTGGTTTTCTTATGTGCCTCTTCACCTGGATGTTGTAAGGACCATGTAGATGTCTCGGCAAAGGCAAGCTGTATTACTGAAAAGTAGGATGTGCCGACACCCCATGACAAGCTCCTTTTAGATGGGCAAGTCTAGGCATGCTTTTCAAAAGCTTGTCATTTTCATTTATTGTCACAAGCATTGTTTCCAAAACGAATATGAATGTACCAGAATGATCAGGGTATTGCTCTCTCCAAAACATTAGACCAAACTGTAAAACTGTCCTTGCTTTTAAAGAGCAATAGATTGGACTTCCCTGGTGATACTACTGTAAGGCTCCACACTTCCCCTGCAGGGGGCAGGGGTTCAATCCCTAGCTGGGAACTAAGAGCCCATGTGCAGTGTGGCACTCCAAAAACAGAAAAAAAAAAAAAAAAGCAGATTAGTGTTGTATGTGTGTGTGTGTGCTGACCATTTTCCACTTTCTTTTCTGTCTTCACAAAAATAATGGAGGAGCCTGAATAACAAGGCTTCTAGGACAGGGCTAGCCCCAATTCCTGGCATCTCAGAAAGGCATCAACTTATTTACTAGCCCGTCTCCTAAATGGCTGCCTTCAGAACATTCTGAGTTTCTATGGCAGGCTCTTTAGCAATCCACGCAAAAGCCCTCCCTCACCTCTGCCTTGTTAGCAAAATATGTGCCCTTGAAGGAAGCAGAAGTCTCCTGGCTTTTGCAAAATCTTTGGTGGCTCAGACAGTAAGAAATCTGCCCACAACGTGAGAGCCTCAGGTTGGATCCCTGAGTCAGGAAGATACCCCTGGAGAAGGGAGTGACTACACACTCCAGGGTTCTTGCTAGGAGAATCCCATGGACAGAGGAGGCTGGCGGGCTCCAGTCCATGGGGTTGCAAGGAACACTCTTACTTTCCTGATAAAAGACACAGACATGGTCAGAGCCTCCCCTTTCCCCTTCTTGTTGTCTTGAAAGAAGATATGTTGTCTAGAGCTGCAGCAGCCCTTTTGAAACCAAGAGGCAACCAGAAAAGCCCACTGGACAAGAGTTGGAGAAGCCTGGGTCCCTGATGGCTTTGTCCAGCAGTCTTAGACTTCTGGGCTTCCGAGCACACAGGAACCACAAGGGTGTCTGCGCTGGTGGTCAGGCTCTCTGCACCCAGCACCACTGGACCTCACCCACTGTCCACTCCCTTACTTAATGACCATGTGGCAGGCCCAGTCGTCAGGCAGGCAAACATAGGCACTGGAGGCATTTCCAAGCCTGAGCTGAGGCTGTTTGTTTAGAGGAAGGGTGGGGGAGAACCGCAGAACTTCAAGGCTGATAATTCTTGTCTTGACAGAATTCTAGAATCCAGAGTTCTAACATAATTACGAGTTTCTTATTTAAAAATGCATTAGAGCAGTTGTATACTAACATTTTATATTTGCAAGTGACTCATGTGCTTGGGAGGCTGTAATTTCCTTGTGGGTAGCGGGGAGGGGATGGGAGGCTGGTTAAGACCCCTTCTCAGGGGAGGGGTGCAAGGGATCCGGTGTTTAGCGTGGGCCTGCTCTGTGTCAGAGACTCCACCCATATCATTTCATTTAATCCCCACGCCCACCATGACAAGGAGGTTGTGTGCTCCCTCTCTCTTTTTTCTTATTAATTTTTTTTTAAATTGTGATAAAGTCACATAACATAAAAACATACTATGTTAACCTTATTTAACTGCACAGTTCAGCGGCACTAACTACATTCACGTTGTGCAGCTCTATCGCGCATCTCCTGGATTTTTCACCTTCCTAAACTGAAACTCTGACCCCATTGAACACTAACTGCCCAGTCCGCCTCACTCCCAGCCTCTGGCAGCTGCCAATGAATGTACTTTCTGACACAGTGAATTTGACTATTCTAGGTGCCTCGTACACTTATGCATGTTGGCCGTAACTCTCAGAGAGGTTGGGTAATTTGTCCAAAGTCACACAGCTGGTGGAACAGATCCCTCCCACAGCCCTAGTCTCTTGTCTTGTGCTTGGAAAGATTTGAGTCACAAGTTTTTGATGGAAGTCTATCAGAGAAGAGCCCAACCTTAGAAGCCTACAATTTTGGGGGCAGGGGAGGGGAGCCGGGGGCAAATTTGATAACTTCTTAGAAGGCTCTCAAATTTCTCCTCTTGTGTATTAGCTTAAGAAAATCGCTGCATTGCTCTCTGGAATATTTATGAAGAATGTGAATTAGGAACTGTTGAAAGAGACATTAATAGATGTGAGATTTCTATCATGATTAAACTAATGCTGCGCTCACAAGGAACAGACTGAAGGGGCCATCTGTTTAATCCTCCTCTCTTCTTGAGAGGATTTAGCAGATTTATGATTAAGTAACCCCGAAGACAATCACACCATAGTCTTTCTCATGTCAGATGTATGGAAAGATAGCTCAAGGTCGGAGCCTCAGATACGGTGTAGAAATATCCGTTACCTTACGGTCTTTTCAGTTAGCTTCATTTCTACCAAATGAATCCTGAAAGCTGTATCATGACCCAGTGAGTGGATGTAGGGTATTTAGAGGAAAGTTTAGTGAGCAGTTAAGAGATGAGAGAGTACACAGTTGTCTTCTGTGTTATTGTCTCAAATGGCCCACCTGGCGTGGGGAGCTGCAGGGGAGAGAGAAGGTGAGATGCCCACGTTGTTATTGTTCAGTCGCCAAGTCGTGTCCGACTCTTTGTGACCCCGTGGACTGCAGCACACCAGGCTTCCCTGCCCTTCACTATCTCCTAGAGTTGGCTCAAACTCATGTCCATTGAGTCGATGATACCACCCAATCATTTTGATGCCATCCAACCATCTCTTCCTCTGTCGACCTCTTCTCCTTCTGCCTTCCATCTTTCCCAGCATCAGGGATTTTTCCAATGAGTCAGCTCTTCGCATGGGTGGCCAAAGTATTGGAGCTCAGCTTCAGCATCAGTCCTTCCAATGAATATTCAGGGTTGATCTCTTTTAGGATTGACTGGTTTGATCTCCTTGCAGTCCCAGGGGCTCTCAAGAGTCTTCTCCAGCACCACAGGTCTAAAGTTGAATTTTGTCAAACCTCCTCAATTGCTCAGTCAGGTCTGACTCTTTGTGACCCCATGGACTGCAGCCCACCAGGTTCCTCTGTGCAACGGATTTTTCAGGCAAGAGTACTAACGTGGGTTACCATTTCCTCCTCCACAGGATGTTCCCGACCCAGGGATCGAACTCGCATCTCCTGTGTCTCCTGCATTGAAGACAGATTCTTTCCCCACTGAGCCACTGAGGAGGCTCTGCCCCAAATTCAGAGCTGAAGCCCTAAACTCTGGTCCTCAAGGATGTGACTTGACTCCGAGATGGGCTGTCAGAGATGCGATTAGCTAAGATGAGGTGATTCTATAGTGGGGGGTGGTCCCTGATCCAATGGGACTGCTACAAAAAGAGGAAATCTGCACACAGACACACACGTGGGGGAATGTCACGGGGACGTGAAGACAGACACTGGGCTGAAGTGCCTGCAAGCCAAGGAACACCAAGATGGCCAGCAAACCTCCAGAAGCCGGGAGAGAGACACGGTCCAGCTTCTCCCCCACAGCCTCAGCAGGAATCAGACGTGCCCACTGCTGGACCTTGGACTTCTTTCTCCAGACCTGGTAGACGATACATTCCTGTTGTTTAAGTCATCCAGTCCGCAGGGTTTTGTTACGGCAGTGTGAGTAAACTAATACACCCCACGAGGAAAGAGATGTTGATAACTAAGATGTCACAAGGAGTTTTCCAAGTCGGAGATATGTTTGCTCATTTCTTCATGATTTCTGCCTTCATCTGAGAACAGCCGTGGGGCCCTTTATACAGGCTGGGCACCTTGCTGAGCACTTCAGGAACTGGTCCTGGCTTCCCTGCCCCCCAGGAATCCTAATTCTTGGGAAGAGAAAGAACCCCCAAACCTGATGTGTCCTGAAGGCTGTCTCCGTGCTGAGTGCTGGGAGACTGTAGAAGCGTGTGTGTGTGTGTGCATGCTGAGTCGCTTCAGTTGTGTCTGTTTTTGACTCTATGGACTGTAACCAGCCAGGCTCCTCTGTCCACAGGATTCTTCAGGTGAGAACACTGGAGTGGGTTGCCATTTCCTTCTCCAGGGGGTCTTCCCCACCCAGGGATTGAACCCGCATCTCTTATGTCTCCTGCATTGCAGGAGGCTTCTTTACCACCAGCGCCACCTGAGAAGCCCGTGTGCATATGGGGAGCAAAAAGTATATGTAGGTGTATGAACCTGTGTCTGTTTGCATGTGTCTGTGTGTGCACATGCGTGTGAATGTGTGGATGTGGGTGTGTGAGTGTGTGTGTGAGCGAGTCGAGCGGCAGCTCTCACAGTAAATCCGTCCCAGATTTTGTTCCTGTCACTCTAGAAGTGAAGCTGCGTTCACCATTGCGGGAAAGGAAACCCACTGAATGGTCTCTGCTCTCCTGAGGGGTAATATAATGGAATATTACGCAGTCACTGGAATTTCCATCTTGAGTTTTTAACACCTGGGGAGGCTGCCTGTGGTGGGTGGGAGACACCAGGGGGTGAATATTGACTATGGGGTCGTGAGGCTGGGCGTCTTCCTGGGGTCAAAATTCAGGCTCGCCCTATCCTAGCTATGTGCCCTTGGCAGGCATCTCAGTTTCTTCATCTGTAAAGTGGGAGCATTAGAGTGCCAACCCCACAGGCAATGGCATGAAGCTAAAGGGGCTCTCAATTCAAGGACCTTGACCTGTGGTGTCTGCTGGTTTCTGTGGAGGTAAACATTTCCATAATGACCATTTCAAGCTCCCAGTGGTTTAAGAACCGACTCACAAAATTCCTGAGAATGTAACAGTTACTCTCCTCACAAGCTCATCGGGGTGATGGGGTGCTGGCGGAGCACACCACGGCCGAGGGTACGATAGGGATTCAGTGAACATGCGCACAAAACACTGGGAGCAACGCCCAACACAAAAGACAAGCATCAGCCGTCATCGCCATGCTGTTATATTCTGAGACGCGTGACAGAAGTGAAGTAGCAGAAGCAAGGCACCACGATGCTGTGCTGGCTTCCCTGGAGGCTCAGCTGGTAAAGAATCTGCCTGCAATGTGGGAGACCCGGGTTCGACCCCTGGGTCGGGAAGATCTCCTGGAGGAGGAAACGGCAACCCACTCCAGCGTTCTCGCCTGGAGAATCCCATGGACAGAGGAGCCTGGCGGGCTATATAGTCCATGGGGGTCGCAAAGTCAGACACGACTGAGGGACAACCACTACCACGATGATGTGTGCTGAACCAAGGGTGATGATGGACCTGAATCTGTAAATCCCGGGTCCAAAAACTAGTCTTCATTTCTTTTATTGAAGTGCGGTAGATTTGCGGTGTTCTGTTACTGTCTGCAGCACAGCAAAGTGAGTTGGCTATACATATATATTAATATGTTCTTTTTCATATTCCTTTCCATTACTGTTTAGTCCAGGATATTGAAAATAGTTCCCTGTGCTCTACACTGGGACCTTGTTGTTTATCCGTCCTATATATACTTGTCTGCATCTGCTATTCCCAAACTCCCACGCCTTCCCTCCCCCAGCCCCTCCCCCTTGGCAACCAAAAGTCTGATTTCTGTGTCTGTGAGTTAGTTTCTGTTTCGTAGACAGGTTCGTTTGTGTCGTACCAAAAAAAAAATTATTTTAAATAAATGGATGACTTCATTCCTTGACTTTGCTCTATTTATTCATTTAGTTTCATTTTTGACCGCACCCTGTGGCAGGGGGGATCTTCGTTCCCCGACCAGGAATTGAAACCACACCTCCTGCACTGGAAGGCAGAGTCTTCACTGGAGCCCCAGGGAAAGTACCCACCCCCCAAATAATCTTCAAATATTTAAACATGGCTAAAGTGGAATCCACCAGAATGCTGAGTGGTGAGATGGGTAGTCAAGTGCGGATGTGTGAGAATTTGTCCAAGGTTTGCACAAAATGAGCAGATAGAATGATGTAGTCATTTCACTTAAAGATGGGAGAAGTTCTGAAGATGGGGACAGCATCTTTTGGGGGGACAGGGAGGAGAGCCCCCAGGGTATTGGGAGAGGCTGGGCCAGAGGAGACATGGTGTCCAGAGTGAGGGAAGCTGGCTGCTGGAGGGCCCAGCCCCCGAGCCTGGTCTTCAGGTGGCTCAGTCCTCATGACCCCTGCATGCCCTCGGATCTCAAGACTTTGGGCACGACCCAGCTCTTGGACACATCCTGTGAAAGGAAACCGGCCCCTTTCTGTCTGGAGCTGTGGCTGTTACTGTTGGATGTATGGAGTTGACTAGTGTCCCCTGTACCTCCAACTCCTGTCCAGTTGGAACCTCAGAACACGGCCTTATTTGGAAGCAGAGTCTCTGCAGACGTAACCAAGTTGAGATCGCAGAGGGTCATGCTGAATGAGAGAGGGCCCCTCACCCAGCACGACAGCCACACAGAGGAGAAGGCCACATGATGTTGGAGACCAGGCTGATGCTTCTGCAAGTGAGGGAACCCCAAGGATCGCTGGCAGCCCCCAGGGCCAGAAAAGAGGCAGGGAATCAACCCTGATGACACCTTCATCCAGAACTACGAGAATTCGTTTCTCTTCTTTTAAGTGATGGTGACAGCAGCCATGAAATTAAAAGATGCTTTTTCCTTGGAAGAAAAGTTATGACCAAACTAGAAAGCATATTAAAAAGCGGAGACATTACATTGCTGACAAAGGCTCATCTAGTCAAAGCTATGGTTTTTCCAGTAGTCACATATGGATGTGAGAGTTGGACTGTGAAGAAAGCTGAGCACCGAATAATTGATGCTTTTGAACTGTGGTATCGGAGAAGACTCTTGAGAGCCCCTTGGACCACGAGGAGATCTGACCAGTCCATCGTAAAGGAAATCAGTCCTGAATATTCATTGGAAGGACTGATGCTGAAGCTCCAATACTTTGGCCTTCTGATTGTGAAGAACAGACTCTTTCTTTGTAAAAGACCCTGATGCTGGGAAAGATGGAAGGCAGGAGGAAAAGGAGATGACAGAGGAAGAGATGGTTGGATGGCATCACCGACTCAGTGGACATGAGTTTGGGTAAACTCTGGGAGTTGGTGATGGACAGGGAGGCCTGGCATGCTTCAGTCCATGGGGTTGCAAAGAGTTGGACATGTCTGAGGGACTGAACTGAAGTCAGCCAGTTTGTGGCTCTTTGTTACAGTACTTGAGGAAACGAATACACAGGGTCCAAGCGGAGGAAGCTCCCATGTGGGTGCTGTCCTTGGCCTGGCCCCCAGGGCGGCGCTGGGGAGCTGGGGCCGCAGCTCAAGGCTGCCCTGAAGCAAGCAGGGGAAGCAGCTTGGTGCCTGAGCTCCAGGCAGGGGCCGAGCACAGCTCTCCGAAAACATCTTACTTTTTTTCAGAAACCTTCTGATTTGCACGGAAAATGAATTCTTCCTGACCAACACGATGCACTGCCAGCGCGATCCTAGGTGAACGATCCCCCAGTGATGCTCAAAAGAGAAAGCGGGAGAAAAGATGCCTCAGGGTGGCGCACCTGACGCTGGCCCAGCAAGCTTTCCCCGGGACGGTTGGGGATGCCGGGGGCACCGGAGCCCAGGCCACCCCCTCTGACTGTGCCTTTCCAGCTCACAGGGGCTGCTCAGAGGCTGGGTGACGGCTTCCTGCGCTCTGGCCCACACCCCGCCCCTTCCCCGCCTCCCCCGCCTCCCCCGCCTCGGCAAGGATGATCGTCCTAACCCAGCAGCTTAACAGTCACTTCAGAACTAGACCAGGCGGAAGATTAAGGCTTGCTAATTTGGAACCAGGACTGATGTTCTATAAAAAGCGGAGGCTTTGGGATCTGTTTGGCTTTTTAAAAAGTAAGCCATTTTAGAAACTCTTCCTACATGAAAAATGATGAAGTCAGTACAATTTGTCCCTTTCCACACCCGCTGCTTCTTCTGTGCGCCCCCTCTTTTTCCAGCATCACCCCCATATGCCCCTGTCCCAGGCTGGGGATGCTGAGGGCACAGCGGCCACACACGGAGGCTCATTCCGGGCAGGTCAGTGCCTTTAAAGGATGTGCCCCACGCTCATAGGAGTCTAAGATCACAGAGGACGAGATGGGTGGGGGGACCCGTGACCGTCTGGGGTGCAGGCCCAGGGCCAGTGGTGGACGGGGCGACAGTAGGTGCAGGGAGGGGGTGACTGACCCCAGAAGGCCCTGCCCAGAGTGGCTGCCTTTCAGAAAAACGCCACAGGGAGAGGAGCCCTTAGGAATGGGAGGAGCCTGCTGGAATCTCCGAGCCCAGGTGAACCACGGGGACCTGGAGGCCTTCCCAACCCCTGGGAAGTACCCCCCCCCCAACCCAGCACGTGCTCAGGGCCGGGCATGGAGTCAGGCCCTTCTCCAGACTGGGGCCTGGGCCAAGCAAGGCCAGGGAGACACACGGCCTCTTCACACTCTACAGTTCAGTTCAGTCGCTCCGTCATGTCCGACTCTTTGCGACCCCTTGAATTGCAGCACGCCAGGCCTCCCTGTCCATCACCAACTCCCGGAGTTTACCCAAACTCATGTCCATTGAGTCAGTGATGCCATCCAACCATCTCATCCTCTGTTGTCCCCTTCTCCCACCTTCAATCTTTCCCAGCATCAGGGTTTTTTCAAATCAATCAGCTCTTCTCATCAGGTGGCCAAAGTATTGGAGTTTCAGCTTCAGCGTTAGTCCTTCCAATGAACACTCACGACTGATCTCCTTCAGGATGGATTAGTTGGATCTCCTTGCAGTCCAAGGGACTCTCAAGAGTTTTCTCCAACACCACAGTTCAAAAGCATCAGTTCTTTAGCACTCAGCTTTCTATATAGTCCAACTCTTACATCCATACATGACTACTGGAAAAACCAGTCTTGACTAGATGGACCTTTGTTGACAAAGTAACATCTCTGCTTTTTAATATGCTGTCTTGGTGGGCCATAACTTTTCCTTCCAAGGAGTAAGCGTCTTTTAATTTCATGGCTGCAGTCACCATCTGCAGTGATTTCGGAGCCCCCCCAAATAAAGTCAGCCACTGTTTCCCCATTTATTTGCCATGCAGTGATGGGACCAGGTGCTATGATCTTAGTTTTCTGAATGTTGAGCTTTAAGCCAACTTTTTCACTCTCCTCTTTCACTTTCATCAAGAGGCTTTTTAGTTCTTCACTATCTGCCATAAGGGTGGTGTTATCTGCATATCTGAGGTTATTGATATTTCTCCCGGGAATCTTGATTTCAGCTTGTGTGTTCCTCTTCCAGCCCAGCGTTATTCTACATGGACCCCAAATCTAAAGAGGAGGCAGCTCCACATGGTGCAAAAATGAAGAATGCTGAGGCTGCCCGGGAAATGGAACTTGACTTCCTTTCTCATCTCTATGCATTAGAGAGCAATTGGGCAAGCAGAGTAATTCTGCAAAGTAGCTATGTGAACACACACACACACACCCACACCCTGAAGAGAAAATTTATGGTTTTCTCAGCTCCAGAGTGAGCAAAATTAAGTAGGATCTGGGAGCCTTGAGTGAACCAGTTTCAGCTCCACTCTGGGGGCAGGAAATAGGTAGTCTTTTTCTTTTTGGCCGTGGCATGCAGCATGTGAGCTCTTAGTTCACCAGCCAGGGACTGCCGCCACGCCCCCTGCAGCGGAAGCCGGAGTCTTAACCACTGGGCCACAGGGACGCCAGGCTTTTTGTTGAGATTCACCCTCAACTTGCTTGCCTGTCCCACATGTTTCTCCTGCATCAGCCAAGCTATTACTCCTGGGAAAGCTCACACACTGCGAGGAGGCCTCCACTTTCTCAGTGGTAAATTCCAGGATGTGCTTTTAGGGGTACAAGTGTCTGGTGTGTAGCTACCGAGTGAAATGATGAAAATGATGTAAAGCCCAGACAGCAGGAAGACCCACGACAGAGTGAGGAAAGCAGAGGTCTAGACCACAGGTCCGGCCACGATCAGCGTCACCGTAATTAGGAGCTGGGACTCCTGGGCTGGGGGTCTCTTTGCCTGAAGATTTCCTGTGGAGCAGGCACCTCCGGGCGGTCCTGCCTCTCGTCTGCAGGGACTTGATGCTGCTCGGTCTTCTCAGATACAGCCGAGAGGTGTATGGGTGCTGGAAGGGACAGAACCGGGTGGACGTCTTGGCCAGGGAGACCCTTGAGGGTATCCTGATTTATTCCAATGTCCTTTTGTTCCAACTGGGGTGGGGTGAGTTGCCCTGGGGGTCAAAGTCCCTCGCTAACAGCGTCCTGTGGATGGGGTGGACAGGCAGCAGCTTCGCTACGAACAACCCTCCCCCGCCTCTGATGTTTTCTTTTTCTAAGTCAGCTCATTGAAGTGTCAAACCATTTACACACTACAAATATAATTTATAGACTCATATGATAGTATTATTTTTGTAGATACAATAATAATTATGTAGTATAATTTATACATAGATAACTTATTTATATATAGTATTTTACATAAAGTGAAAGTGTAAGTTGCTCAGTTGTGTCCGACTCTTTGCAACCCCATGGACTGTATAGCCTGTATTCTCCAGGCCAGAACACTGGTATGGGTAGCCTTTCCCTTCTCCAGGGGATCTTCCCAACCCAGGAATTGGACCGGAGTCTCCTGCATTGCAAGTGGATTCTTTACCAACTGAGCTATCAGGGAAGCCCCTGATTTTACATAGTACAATGTAATTTATAATATTACATAACTGATACCGTATACTGGTATATGACTTTTTGCAAATGTGGACAATTATGTAATGATGTCATAATGAAAATACAGACCAAACCCTCACTTCCTGCACAATGATGCCTCTTTGGGGGGTGGCCTTCCCTGCCCCGCAGTCCCTCACCACCCCCCTCTGCTTTCTTCCCGAGGTCCTCCTGAGCCCGGCTCCTCTTGGAGCCGGAGCCACGGTCACAGGCACTGAGCCCCTGGATTTCCATGTGCAGCTTTCTCTGAATCCTATCCCTCCTCTCGCGCTGTTGTTAGGTTTTCTTTTTTTTAAGCTTAAATATATTATTTACACCCAAACCAGACTTAATTTTAATTTTGCTTTCCAGGCTTTAAGGGAAGCAAACACAGTCGTAATATTCGAAAATATACTTCTTAGCTTATCTTGTTTTCAGCTGGGAGAACTGCTGCGCTTGACGACCAGTCAAGACCCGGTGAAGATCTTGAATCCTTTTTAATTCACTTCAGCTTTCTGAAATGTGCTTTGCAGGACCCTGCTATGATTAAAAACAAAACAAAAACAATAAATAAACAAACAAAAACAACATAAAGTCAACAAGCCCCACAGAATCAAAGTCCAATTTCAATTCCAGATCTAAATTTAGATTGGAGAAGGAAATGGCAACCTACTCCAGTATTCTTGCCTAGAGAATTCCATAGACAGAGGAGCCTGGTGGGCTACAGACCATGAGGTCGCAAAGAGCTGGACACGGTTGAGTGACTAACACACACACAAATTTGGATCAGATCACCCTAAGCATGGTTAGGATGAGATGGTTGGATGGCATCACTGATTCAAAGGACATGAATCTGAGCAAACTCCAGGAGATGGTGGAAGACAGAGGAGCCTGGTGGGCTGCAGTCCCTGGGGTCTCGAAGAGTTGGACATGACTGAGCAACTGAACAGCAGCAACCCGAAGCAAGGGCTTCCCTCCTAGCTCAGTCAGTAAAGAATCTGCCTACAATGCAGGAGATCAGGGCTCGATTCCAGGCTTGGGAAGATCGCCTGGAGAACGGAGTGCATCCGGTATTCTTGTCTGGAGAATCCCATGAACAGAGGAGCCTGCAGGCTACAGCTCGTGGGGTCACAAGAGTCGGACACGACTTAGCGACTGAAACCACCAACCACCAACCCTGAGCAAAGTTCCTGCAGTGTCCACTGTCTGTTCATCCTACACCTGACCAGAGCCACTGTGGTTCCTGAAGGGCCCTTCCCGGAAGATGGGCCCCTCAGCCACCTGGTGGATGCTCCCTGTCTGAAAGGAATGAGACTCATTACTACTAATTAAAGATTTCACATCACATGTTCCACGGGACGGTACCCGGAAAGCACTGCACACCCATCCTTGCTGATGTTCCTATCCTTGACTGTTTTAAGCAAACGCTTACATAAGGCAGCGCTGGCTCCGTATGGGCCCTGCTCACTCCCAGCACCCATCAGCAGGCCGGGTGACAGCACCCTGGCGCTCCACAGGCGACGGAAGGAGGCAGACATCTCGGGAAGGAGGCCTGGCCGCCCAGCTACTGCAGTCTCCTGCAATTGTCCCAGCTGGAAGGTCTCCTTTCAGGCCAGTGGAATGCTCCTCCTGGGTGCCCCCTTCCCTCTGCCCCCTGGGGCAGTGAATGGTTTCAGGGTGAATCAAATTCCCTCCCCTGGGGCTTCCCATGGGGGGCTAGTGGTAAAGAACCTACCTGTCAACACAGGAGATGTAAGAGATGCAGATTCAGCCCCTGAGTCTGGAAGATCCCCTGGAGGAGGACATGGCAACCCACTCCAGTATTCTTGCCTGGAGAACCCCTATGGATAAAGGAGCGAGGCAAGGCTACAGTTCATGGATGGGGTCGCAGAGTCCCACAGGGCTGACCCGACTTAGCGCACAAATCCTTCCCCTAAAGGCGGTCCCTCTCTCTCTCTTTAGTCGCTAAGTCCTGTCCAACTCTTGCGACCCCATGGATTGTAGCCTGCCAGGCTCCTCTGTCCATGGGATTCTCCAGGCAAGAATACTGGAGTGGGTTGCCATTTCCTTCTCCAGGGGATCATTCCAACCCAGGGATTGAACCCAGGTCATCTGCACTGCAGGCAGATTCTTTTACCAACTGGGCTATATTCCCAGGGGCCCTGGGGGCCTTGGGGGCTCTGGCTCCTTGCTGCTGCTCTAGGTGAGGATACTCATATCCCAGGGGAAATATTCCCTGGCAGTTCCCAAGGTACCGCCCCCATTCCCCCTAGATGTCCCACTGTCCTTCTGCAATAAAGACCTCGTGAAAGTTGGGCTCAGCCTCCTCTGCCCTGGCCAAGCCTGCTCTGGGCTGTGTGAGGCGCAGACGAGGGTGCGATTGGGGGTGGCCAAGCCTAGAAAGGAGAAAATTCAAGGAGGTGGGGGTGGGGGATGGCATCCACTAGGGAGGGGGGCGGGGAGGAAGAAAAACAGATGCTTGTGACTCAGGAAGTTTGGCTGCAGCGCCTGGAGAGGAGAAGGACGGGAGGGGGCAGAAGGGGAGAGAAAAGGGAAGAAGGGGGAAGGGGAGGGGTGAAAGTGGGTAGAGAGAGCATCATTGGGGGCGGGGTGGGGGAGGCTGAAGTGCGGAGAAGAGGCAAGGCGGGGCTGGGAGCTGGGAGGTCCAGCTGGGGAGCTGGGGTGGGGGGTGTTCCCTGCTCCCGCCCTTTGCTTTTATTCTTGCCGCCCAAGGACCAAGCGAGGATTCAGGATGGGGGAGGGTAGCAGGGAGAGGGGGGCGGACAGGGGATGGACCCTGAGCCCCGCCCGCCAGGAAGCGCTGGTGCTAAGAAGGGAATAAAGTTCCTGCTGGAAGAACACGCTGTGCGAGTGGAAAGGAACAAACAGCCGCTCCCACGCGGCCGCCCGCGCGCGCGAAGCCGGCAGCCGGAGGGGCCGGTGCCGCCGCGGAGGCAAGAGCTGGCTGCGGGAGCCGGCCCCCACGCGGCCCTGCCTGCACCTGGTTAGTGTTGATCCTTATTACTGGGTGCGGTGCGCTGACTCCAAGGAGTCTCTGTAAACACGCCCGGTGTCCCTTCACCCCCACTTCCCTGGTGGCTCAGACGGGAAAGACTCCGCCTGCAGTGCGAGGAGACCCGGGTTCTGTCCCTGGGTCAGGAAGATCTCCTGGAGACGGAGACGGTAACCCACTCCAGTGTGCTTGTTCGCAGAATCCCAGGGACAGAGAAGCCTGGTGGGCTGCAGCCCCTGGGGTCGCAGAGTGGACACGACTGAGCGACTTAACAGTTTCACTTTTCACTTTCACCCCCACTTGACAGGCACAGACATGCAAAAGAACTCCTTTAAGAACAGACTGATGAAATCCCGTCTGGAGGAGCACACAGTAGACAGCTTCCGTAGATTTTATCAAAGCAGATTCCCTGAAATAGGTTGAACGGAGGTTAACGTTGCATGGAGGAATTTGTCGGAAGTTGAACGGAGAGGTGATGGAGTTGAGGTGTTCCTGGTCTGATCCTCACCGCCTCCCTACACACACACACACACACACACACACACACACACACACAGAGTTTGATCCCCACCGCCTCCCTACACATGCACACACACAGAGTTTGATCCCCACCGCCTCCCTACACACACACACACACACACACACACACACACACACACCCTGACTTCTCTAGATAATTCCAAAAGCTTTGTGACTGAATTTCAGCTGCGAATTAGGCCAGGCTGTTTCTAGGTGTTCAGGTAACATGAAGCTCGCTTGCTGTCTCGGGGAACTTGCCCCCATTCCAGGCCCTTGCTGACGGCCTTCTGGGCCTCAACTGAGTTGGCCAAGGGTGAGTGGGCCTCTGGTTGTCTGCAAAAGGATCGGCACAGAGGGCCTTGATGCAAAGAGAGTCCCAGGTTGATCAGCCTCCTGGTTTCTGGAATTCATCCAGCAGAGTTAAAGGTCAAGGTGAAGACATCATCAGCTGGTGGGGCCAGGGCCACGGGACATAATCAGCTGGTAGAGCAGGGCCATGGGGCCCCAGGCCCATCCGAGTGCTGTGAGGGAGGAGGGGGGAGGACCAGAGAAGGATGTGGGGTGCAAGGTAAAGAATCCAGTGATGGGACGGCTATGGGGAGATAAGAGAGAGATGGCCAACCTGCCAGGGGCATCCCCAAGGCCAGTTCCAGTGTGGCCAAGGCCCAGCCCAACATGTGTCCTGGCCTTGGACTTTTAGGAGATCCTGTGGCTTCCCTGGTGGCTCAGAGGGTAAAGCATCTGCTTACAATTCGGGAGACCCAGGTTTGATCCCTGGGTCAGGAAGATCCCCTGGAGAAGGAAATGGCAACCCACTCCAATATTCTTGCCTGGGAAATCCCAAAGACTGAGGAGCCTGGAGGACTGCAGTCTGTGGGTTGCAAAAGAGATTCATTGCCCCTAAGACAATAAACTCCACCCCCCTGACCTGAGGGACCTGAAAGAGTTTCTGCTTCTTGGTTGGGGTTGGGGGGGCAGGGCGGGGCGGGAGTAAATAAAACCCAGGTACCTAAGTCAACTTCTGCCAAGTAGGATTTTTAAATGCAGAATGGGACGAGGTCAGTCAAGATCAGAGCCCAGCAGATTTCTCTGTGTCTCTGAGATGTGGAAAATAAAAAAGGTCAGAGCCCTGGCCTCTGGCCACTCCTGCGGGTGGATGCTCACCAGCCCAGCCCATCTCGGTCGGCTCCTGCAGCTCTGGTCCTTACACGCCTACCAGCGTCCCGAGTGGTTTTATTAACTCTCAGCTAAAACCCAGTTCTACTCTGAGTCTTCAAGGATTCATCAAGCGCCTACTGTGTGCAGGGCACTGGGTAGGGCCTGTGGGAGATGCAGGGGTGATGGAGCTGCAGTGCCAACCTTCTACCAGCGCAGGTGGCATCCAGGGAGGCAGATGGCCTGGGGGCCCTGAAGCTGGTGTTAGTGGTCACAGCACCTTTATCGCCTACAGTTCTCTGATCTCTGGAAACAGACTAAATAAGTACAGTACACAGTGGGAAGGGGGACAGGGGAAGAGAAATGGTACAGGAGTAAAACTTGACAGATGCTTCCTTGGCCGAGCGACCAAGGTCAACATCAACAGTGATAAGTCATGCTGACAGTGTGGACCTTTGGAGGTGATGAAAACGGAATTTACCTCTGTGACCGTCCTCCCCCAGCCCACCCTCCATGTCTAACCATGAGAAAAACATCAGGCAGATCCTGATAGGCGAGCATCCTACAGTCAGCCCGAGGAGTTCCTCAAAACTGTCAAGGTCATCACCATCAAGGAGAGTCTGAGAAACTGTCGCAGCTGAGAGGAGCCTGAGGAGACCTGACAACTGAACGTAGTGTGGAATCCTTGATGGGATTTTTCAGCAGAAAATGAATACGAGGCAAAATCTTTGGAAATCTGAATGATCTACAATCATCAGTTAATAGTAGGTATCAATATTGGTTCATTATTTTTAATAAATTTAATGTTGTTCTGTCCCTCAGTCGTGTCTGACTCTTTGCAGTCCCATGGACTGTATCACGCCAGGATTCATCTGTCTTCCATTACCTCCTGGGAAGTTTGCTTAGATGCATGTCCACTGAGTCGGTGATGCCATCCAACCATCTCATCCTCTGTCGTCCCCTTCTCCTCCTGCCCTCAATCTTTCCCAGCGTCAGGGTCTTTTCTAATGAGTCAGTTCTTTGCATCAGGTGGCCAAAGTATTGGAGCTTCAGCTCAGCAACATCCAATTCAAGGCTGATTTCCTTTAGGATTCTAATATTAGATTTTATTAATAGGGAAAATGGTACAGGTCTTATAGGAACTCTGTACTTTCTGCTCGACATTTCTGTAAATCTAAAACTGTTCTAAAAAGTAAAACCTGTTAAAAAGAACCCTGCAGGGATGAGGTTTGGGATGGCCAGTCTGTGAACCAGAACCTCTGCTCTCCAGGCATTTCGGTGAGTTACTCAGTGTCTTTTAATAAAGCCCTCTTCGGTTTAAGCTAGCTGCAGTGGGAGTTTGGTTGTTTGCAATCAACAACCTAGATGAACGCACACATTTACATACTTAGAGCATTTAAGAAAAGAGCTGCAGGAGATTTGGTGTCATTTTCCATTTTGAAGCACAGTCATTTTACAAAGGCAAGATAATGTGCATAAAATATCCAAGGGTAGAATCAGAACTAATGAGATCATATCTGCAAAACTCCCTGGAGCTACTAAAAGGCAAGGTACAGGTATTATCATCATGAGAAAAAAACAAGCTTTGAGAACTTTGGCAGGGAGGTGGCTAAAAGTGGAAATCAGTTCAATTACTTCTTTTAAAATAGACAAGTTCTATAAAAGTTAAAGATAAGTGATTTTTTTTCCTTGGTAAATTGAATTCCTCCTTACTTCTTCAAACATTGCTGTCTGTTCTATGATCTCTCAATTATTTTTGGTGCTGGGCTCCCTCTAACAACATATCCAAGCAACTTGAGTTTTCCTGCTTACAGATTCTCCAGCAGAATATTCTCAAACTTCAAAATCTAACCTTATTTTTGAGGGGAAAAAATCATATGCTTTCCTTTAATGTTATTGGAAATTTCAAAACAACATGATTTAAAAAGATCCAACCAATACAAATGGTAATAGTAGAAGAAAGTGATGCTTTTGTCTCTAAAGACGCATTTTAAAAATTGTCAGCTCATATAAACACTGCAGTTTTTGTCCCTCCTACAGGAGACAGAGACCGGAGTTCATCATGACCTTTAGACACGAGGTCTGTTGTGCTGTTGTTTTCAAAGTCTGTAGTAATGAAAAAAATAATGAACTATGTGTGGGTGAAAAATGAGGTCACACAGGAATGCTTTCGTATTTTTTAAAGGAGAGATATTTTACCTCTAAGTGTTCAGAGTCATCATGTCAGTG
Source organism: Ovis aries (assembly GCF_016772045.2). Lineage (NCBI taxonomy): Eukaryota > Metazoa > Chordata > Mammalia > Artiodactyla > Bovidae > Ovis > Ovis aries. The sequence goes on along the minus strand of NC_056069.1, from coordinate 62,830,667 downwards.
AAGACTCTATCATGATTAACAGGGATTATTGGGTCTCATTCCTCCTGGTCCACCTTTAACCCAAGCTGTATTTCTTGTTTTTCCTTTTAAAACCTTACAAGAAGCTATAAAAATTGGCCAACACATTTCAGAACATTCCCTACTAAGTTCCCAGATTCTATCTCGGTGGACACATGGCCAGTTTCCCAAGATGTAATTAAAGACAGTTTGACCATTTTGCAAGCATGTAGCAAGAACTGTTTCAAAACTGGGCTAAAGACCACTGGCACCCTTCTCTCCAGGCAGTTTGGTGTCTCACAGTTTCTGAATTTGCCATACTCGCCCCCAGGCGTGAAATTCAGATTTAGCAAAGATTCTCTAGGTGTCAAGTAATTAGAAATCCAGCTGAGAAGACACAGGGGATTCTGTGGCTCCCATAATGGAAGTCCAGAGGTGCGCAGATTTTCCTGAAGGTTGATGTGGGAACTCCAGCTGTCTTCCTCTTCTGGAGACCGTTTTGTCCTGAGTTGTGTTCCCCTTGTGCACTTGTAGAAGTCAAAGCCATCTTCTTCCTCCTTCACGTCCAGTAGGAGACACAGCGGGTCTGTCTGCAAATCCCCAAGAAGGTGGAGGGTCACGTGATTGGATACTTTCCATCATAGGCTTATTGCTGGTCCGTCCCATGGTGTGACCGGGATGCTGTGCTGGTTAACCAAAGCCCAGCCTCTGGACATGGTATCCCCAGCCCACCCCCAACACCAGGCTTCCCCAGGACAGAGGGCCTGCACCCCAGTGAAATCTGCTACCCCTGAAAAGGAGGAAAAGTCATCCTCTGCCAGGACTTCTGTTGTGATTTTTGAAAGTTACCTTTGGCAGAAGCCTAAACAAGAAGCGTTTCTCCTTGGCGATGTTTTCTGGCAGATACGGACTATTAGGGGAAAGGGAATTTCTCGATGAACTCTGAAATGAGATTATCCAGCCATGTCACCTAGAAAGTAGTTCCTGAATTCAGCCTAGACACACCCTAGATGCAAGGTAATTTTTTCCATGCAATATTTAAAAGAAAATGTAATTATTTATTTTTGACTGTGCTGTGCCCCTGTTGCTGAGCGGCTTTTCTCTATCTGTGATGCAGAGCACACGGTCTGGGCGCACAGGCTTCAGAGGCTGCGGCTGCCAGGCTCTGGAGCACAGTCTCAATAGTTGCGGTGAACTGGGCTAATTGCTCCACGGTATGCAGGATCTTCCCACTTCAGGGATTGAACCCGAGTCTCCTGCCTTGGCAGGCAGAGTCTTTACCACTAAGCCACCAGGGGAGCCCTCTAAGAAATATTTCTCAAGAACCTTGTCTTTGAAAATTTTAGGTTGAAAAAATATAAAAAGACAGTTTTAGCCATGATTTCTCAACGTCCGTGACTTGGTTGGGGGCGCTAAGTGTTTTAATAAGGGGAAATTTATGTTCAAACTTGCAGGTATAGTTGTCAGATAGGACAAGATTTGCTGAAGATGTCATTTTAAGAAGTTCACAGTCGTATGTTTTTACCCTTGTATTCCACACATAAGACACCCACCTCCCCAGCAGGTAAAAATGTTTATTTCCCTTTGCCAATCATCAAACCTCAGTGGAGAGCTTTGTGACTGGCATTCAGATCTTCATATAGAGCAAAGCAAATCACCGGAGGCAACTCTCAGATGCATAGCTGTTCATGTAATTGATTACTGTTGGTTGAGTTTTGCTTATCAATTCCTGGGCAGACTTTTGAAATGTAATGCTGGTGATGTGTGATACAGAGCATTCCAAAAATGAGTGATTTCCTTTGATTTTCACTCTGTATCTGCAAAGCCCAGTATTTTGGGAGCACCACCAGGGCAGAACCTCACTGATGCTCTTTTGCAGTTTGAATCATTTACTTTGGAGAATTTTTACACAGCTTCAAAACTGTCATCAGCTTTCTCGATGATCTCTAAAACCACATTTCTTTTCCAACAGTATCTTGAGCTGTTGTGCCTCATCAAATTATTAAGCTCTTTTCCAACAGTATCTCAAGCCATTATGCCTAACCATATTATTAAGCTCAATTTCCTCGATTAAGTAATAGGGAAAAGAGGGTCATTAAATCAATATTTTGCAAAACGTGAAGTTTGATATCCTAAGCTCATTCGCTAATGACTATTTGATTGAAAAATTGAACTGGCATGAACAGCAATCTGAATCTTTTTCTTAGATTCTTCTCCAGAGGAAGCTTGGGCGGCAGTAAGAATGCAAATTTTCTCGCGTTTCTTCACCATGAAAGGTGGCTTTGGTTGTCAGTGTTGTTTTAATCTTAGTAATGGAAAAAGCTGAATCATACAAAGCCTTCTGTGCTTTGTCAATTCCCGATATTATATTCTAGTTCTGTCCAATCGTATGTGCAGCTGAAAGTTCTCCTTTGAAGGAAAAATAAATGGATAAATATAAATGTCCTCTGAAAATATTTTGACTAAAATATCATCTAAATCAAGAATTTCGGTCATAATTACACAGTACTTCTGGAACTCCAACGTACTGGGAAAAAAAAAAAAAAAACCTCCACCCCTTTGCGTGACTCCGTATATGACAGTAAACACTGGCAAAAAGTTTTCATGCCATCTTCAGTCACCCAAAGTTAAAAAGGAGAGTAAGCAAAAGTGAAAGGTGTTGATGGAAATACCTGGTTCCGCACTTGTAGAGTGAGGAGGGGTGTGGTGGTGGGTCCAGACCCCCAGGGCAGTCTGAAGTTTAGAACGCTGAGATCACTTTCAGTTTCCCAGCACCGTGCCCTTGGCCTAAGTCCACCACATTAGACGTCAGCGTTGTTGTCGTTCAGTCGCTAAGTTGCGTCCGACTCTTTTTGACCCCGTGGACTGCAGCATGCCAGGCTCCTCTGTCCTCCACTATCTCCCGGAGCTTGTTCAAATTCATGTCCACTGTGTCCTTGGCCTAAGTCCACCACACTGAATGTCACCATGGCAAGATTTAAATAATCTTTCTGGATAGAAGTCTAATGTTGCCCACTCAAGTTCAAGGACAAGCACTAACTTATAACAGAAGATGGTCCCAGAGTCTCCTTTTTTTTCTTTATTCTGGAGTCTACTTCCATACTTTATTACATTATCTATAAAATCCAATGTTATTATTATTGCTTTTTTTTTTTTTTGCAGCACCACATGCTTTACATCGAACTCATGTCTGTTATGCTCCGAGCCCGTATCTCTGAACCGACCGAGAGAGCAAGTCCACCACAGTATTGCAAACGCAAGAAGGGAGTTTGTTTATTCCTAGCGCTCTAGGGCCCAAGTCTCATCCCACACAAGGGAATCTGACAAGAGCCCCGAACAAAGGAGTATGGCGGCTTATATACAGGCAGTTCTTTGTCTCAGTTACAGGAGTAGCTGGCGTTACATGATTGGCCAGGCAGGATGAGCGCATATCCTGTCTCTTTCTGGTAAACATGACTCAGGTCCTAGAGACCGTTGTTTGGTCCCTAACAATGTCCCCTGCAGTGGAAGAATGGCGTTCTAACCACTGGACTGCCTGGGAATTACTTAAAGAAAAAAAGGTGGGGGGTGCTTCCCACGTGGCACTAGTGGTAAAGAATCCACCTGCCAATGCAGGAGAAGCAAGAGAAGCGGGGCCCCTCCCTGGGTGGGGAAGACCCCCTGGAGGAGGAAATGGCACCCCACTCCAGCATTCTTGCCTGGGAAATCCCACGGACGGAGGAGCTTGGCAGGCTACAGTCCACAGGGCCACAAAGAGTTGGGCACGACCGAGTGACTGAGCACACACACATTTTAAAAAATATATGCACACTTGTATTTAAACAGCAAACTCACATACGGTGAAGTAGGAAGCAGCAGAAGAAATTAGATTTTATAATCCAGGTGAACAGAATATATTGTGTTAACATACGAAAGTGAAAAGTGAAAGTGAAGTAGCTCCGTCGTGTCCTACTCTTTGCAGATCCCATGGACTGTAGCCTAGCAGACTCCTCCGTCCATGAAATTTTCTGGACAAGAATACTGGAGTCGGTTGCCATTTCCTTCTCCAGGGGATCTTCGCCCCCACCCAGGGATCGAACCCAGGTCTCCCGAATTGCAAGCAGACGCTTTAACACATGAGTTTCCTCTAAAGCCTTTCTTGCTTTATTTTCTGCCTATATGCACCATTCAGGAGACTTATTTGTTCTCTGTAATTTGTATTATGCAGTAAATATGTTTTTAATTTCCCAAATATAACATTCGATTAGACTACTTAATATGTTTCACCAAATTTCTCGTACCTGCCAGCCCTTATTCTGACATTCTCTCCAACTCCCACTAAATACTTCTGAAGAAAGAGTCCTTGGGAATTAATTCCCTGGTGACTCAGTGTCTAGGACTCCACACTTCCACTGCAGGGGGCCAGGTTAAATCCCTTACTGGGGCACTGAGATCCCAGAAGCCATGCAGTGTAGGCCAGAAAAAAAAAAAAAAAAAAAAAGAGCTTAACATGGAATGACCCAGCAATGAATCTCAGAGAACCAAGAGTTATCTGGTGAATCTCGACTACCCTGATTTTTTTTTTAAATGGACGTAAAACCAAATTTTAAAGTAGGCAACCCTCAGGTTAGGAAGAGAGACATGTATCAAAACGCAATTTGTCGGTTTTTTATTTTTTGGTGTGGAGAATCATGTTTGCATTAAACAATATGTTACAAAGGGTGCCTCTCCAGTGTCCTATATACATGGGAATTGACTTATAATAATCAAGGACTCAGGTAGATTTAAAGCAGGCTATCCACAAGTTTGGATGCTAAGGGCAGGGAACTTTAATGGAATATAGGAAAACCCTGTCTACCAACAGCACAACCTTCCAGGTTGTCTGATTCTAGTCTCTCATAGTCTTGGAGCTGTTTTCTATCTCAGTAAGTTGTAGGTGCCTATGTTAATTTCTCAGGACTATTGTAACAAAGTGCTGCCAACTAAGTAGCTTAGAACAGAAATAGGTTGTTTCAGAGCTCTGGAGGCTAGAAGTCAGCAATCAAGGTGTCAGCAGGTCCACACTCACTCTGGAGGCCTTGGGAGACCTCTCCCCGACTCTCGCAGCTTCTCACTCCAGCCACCAGCCAAGCTTGGTGATCCTTGGTTGATAGACACATCACTAGTCTCCACTTCACAGAAGTTCTTCCTGGACATCTGTGTCCAAACTTCTGTTTCTGAGGATAGAAGTCAAATTGGATTCGGGGCTCACCTTCATCCAGGAGGACCTCATCTTAACTCGATGACATCGAAAAGATCCTTTTTCCAAATAAGGGCCCATTCACAGGTGCAGGGTGGAGGTGAGTTTTTGGTGTATGCTCTTCAGCCAGGTACAGTAACTGAGAGCAATGCAAACAGTTCGTGTTTACAGACATGCAAGTCTGTCCTGTTCAGAAGAGGTTCAACTGCCTCTCTCCCTGCACCTGGAACCACCAGTGTTTCGTTCATTTGCACATTCATTTCAATATTCTTGATGTATAAGAGGGTCAGCTCTTCGGAGTCTCTTTTAAACACGTTCCCATGTGTGCCTGGTTCCTTCATTTGTTGGGTGATATCTTTAACAAGCATTTAATTTAATATGTATGTGAACTCATGGTATTACTTTTTTAAAAAAAATTATTTTCTCCCCTATTATCTGAAATGATTATTCTAATACATTGAACAAATAAAAGACAGTGCTGAATGTAATAGAATATGAAAAAGGAAATGGCAACCCACTCCAGTACTCTCGCTGGGAGAGCCCGGAGGACAGAGGAGCCAGGCTACAGTCCATGGGTTTGCAAAGAGTTGGACACGACTGAGTGACTAAGCACAGCACGTATAAAGGGTTAGAGTTAGAGAAGTGGATTTGGCATCTGGAACGTTTCAAAGATCTAAAACTGCCTTAAGCCCAGGGAATATCCGTGGTTGCACCTTGGGTGGCTCTTCCATCTTCAAGGTTGGCAAGCAGTCCCTCTGGCAGGAAAGACTAGGCCTGCCCCAGGAAGGGATTGTCAGCGAGTGGAGAAAGGTCGGAGACCCAGTTTCCCCACTGAGAGCTGAGAGCAGGAAGTCACCGGGGCTTCTGGGTTTAATGGTGGGAGGGAGCTGGCAACTCCAGATATGGCCTGTGGTTGCAAAATTGTAGAAGGTTCTGGAAGCTTTCCCATGTATTTCTGTGCTCCCATTCTGGGCCACACGGAGAGAAGGCAGGCAGGTTGGAGGTGACCATGTCCCACTGTGCAGCTGTACCCAGGTATGGTAGGGTTGCCAGGGTTGTGTTAAGGCGGGACCTACTTAAGGAAGGTGACACCACTTGCCACAGCTGCTGGGAGGTGGCTATGAGCTCCCTCAAGGTATAGCAAGGAACCTTTGTATTCTGTTACACAGTTCAGTTCAGTTCAGTTGCTCAGTTGTGTCTGACTCTTTGCGACCCCATGGACTGCAGCATGCCAGGGTGTCCATCACCAACTCCCGGAGCCTGCTCAAACTCATGTCCACAGCTCCAGTGATGCCATCCAACCATCTCATCCTCTAAGTTAATCACTAGAGGGATGTTGCCTATAAGTTTATATTATACAAAGTGGCCTATCTCTGGGAGCCCTGCCTCCCAGGTAATGAGCATTAAGCTAAAATATCTTTGTTTAGCTCACAGGAAACATTCTGACCAAGCCCACTTGTGAATAACTACAGGGAGGAGGAAATGAACACATTCCCTCGGGAGGCTGACCGGAACCAGGAATGTTTGAGTTTACTCCCCAACCCCCACCCTTTTTAGTATAGAAGAGGCCTGAATTCTAACTCAGGCAAGATGGTCCTTTGGGACACTAGTCCGCCAACCTCTTCGAAGCTCTATTCCTTGCCCTCAAAACTCATCTGTTGGTTTATTGGCCTGTGGTGCAGTGAGGACTATGAGCTTGGCCTCGGCTACAGACGTGACCCAGGACAGGTCCCCTCAATTTTGTGGCGCCTGAAGGCACTGGAGGTTTGGAGGGTATGATGATGATATGAGTGTGTGCTCAGCCATGTCTGACTCCTTGTGACCCCATGGACTGTAGCCTGCCAGGCTCCTCTGTCCAAGGGATTTTTCAGGCAATAATTCTGGATGGGTTGCCATTTTCTTCTCCAGGGGATCTTCCCAATGCAGGGATCAAACCCGGGTCTCCCACGTCCCCTGCATTGGCAGGTGGGCTCTTACTGCTGTCTTCGGGGAGCCCATGGCGATGGCATTCCTGCCTAATCTCTTTACCATCTGGTGCAATCAGTTTTCAGTCTTCCCGGACTGTACCTGCGTCTCAGGTGGGTGATACTCTCGGCGAGTTCCAGTCTGCGTCTCCAGTCCCTTTTTCCAGAATCTGGAACCACTGGAGTCTATTCGGAGCAGAGGAAGCCCACAGCTCACCCTTTAGGATAGTTAAACTGGAGGAACCATGAGCTTCTGTTCTGAAGAACAACAACAGTAATGCCAGCACTAAGGCATTTATTCTTATTATGTGCCAGGTGCTGTTTTAAGCATTTTACATAAATTAGCTCATTTACTCCTCATTAAGAAAACTAAAAAGAAGGCACTATTACTATTCTCATCTTTACAGACAGAGAAACTGAAGCATAAAGAGGTTAAACAGTAGCAGGAAGACTATCCTACTTGCCAAGGGAAGCTCATTGTTTCCTTTAGGTGGGGTGGGGGTTCATAATGTCCCCCCAACAAGATGGACAGTGTTTATTTCCAGTGGACCTGTTGAGGATGGGGAGCTGCTGGGCACAGTCTTCATCGTCAGTGTCATTCTTTGGGTTAAAATGTGTGGTAATAGGTCAGAGGGACAGACACACAGTCCTAGCATCCTCTTATCCTCTCACAGTCCTTGCAACCTCTCATTCCCCAAGACCTGGCCTTGGGGAATTGGGGGTAAACAACAATATGAGTAGAATGAGGAATGGTTAAGCTTCCAAGCCAAAGAGAAATGCCTGAACCATGAGTAGCCTTAGAAATAGTCTTGCATTCCAGACCCCCAGAAGACCTGGAGCTGTGAGGGCCCTACCTCATGCCACCACAAGGCTGAGTGGGATGGAGACATGAATTCCATTCTCAGTGGGAGGTAAGAGGCGGGGTGGGCAGTACCCCCCCAAGGTTCCCAGGAGGACTTCCTGGGGGGCACAACCTCCAGTTACAAGGATTAAAGGAATTTCTGGGGTGGGGAGAGAGCTCGGACTCTGAGTTTACTGAGGGCTAATAATAAGAATAGCAGTAGTCATGTATGGATGTGAGAGTTGGATCATAAAGAAGGCTGAGTGATGCAGAATTGATGCTTTTGAATTGTGGTGTTGGAGAAGACTCTTGAGAGTCCCTTGGACTGCAAGGAGATCAAACCAGTCCATCCTAAAGGAAATCAGCCCTGAATATTCATTGGAAGGACTGATGCTGAAGCTGAAGCTCCGATACTTTGGCCACCTGATGTGAAGAGCCAACTCACTGGAAAAGACCGTGATGTTGGGAAAGATTGAAGGCAAAGGGAGAAGGCAGCGGTAGAGGATGAGATGGTGAGAGAGCATCACTGACTCAATAAACACAACTTTGAACAAACCCCGGGAGATAGTGGAGGACAGAGGAGCCTGGCAGGCTGCAGCTCATGAGGTCAGACACGAGTCAGCGACTGAACCACCACCACCACGATGAGCGTGCCCAGTCTCCTGCTGGTGAACATGTGCCTTCTTCTTTCTCTCTCGTTTCCCACCTCCTTCTCTTCCTGCCTCCTCTTTCCCATGAAGGAGAAAGCTTCTCTGAAGAGCCCAGTCTGTGCTTTATTGGACATCTGCACACGTTTGTGCAGGCTGCATAACCAGGAGTCGAATTACTGAGTCAAAGGGTTGATTCTAAGTAGCATTTTGAACCCTGATGTACCAACCCTAAACTTAATCATCCTGCCGTGAGCCCCACTGTGCAAAATGGACAGCACCACGCTGGGGATACAGAGGTAAGACCCCAAGCAGGTGTCTTGATGTTGGGGGGGAAAGGCAAAGAGGCAAGGGTGGGGAGCACAAGTAATGCTAGGGAAGGCCTGGGGGTGAGGAGGAGGATCGAGTCTCTGACTTGGGTTTCTGGGCAGTAATGGTGCCACTAAGCGTAAGAAGGGCAGAAGGAAGAGCCAGTTTGGGGGAGAGGAGTGGGTTCATAAAGCTTAACTCGGGAGCCCCGTGGTGGGAGAAAGCCAAGGGGAAGATATGATTACCCGGAGAGGATGGATACAGAGCTAAGAGCCTTGGGCATCCCTGACCCTGGAGGGTCAGGGTGCCTGCTGAGCCCAGGTAGGCTTCAAGGGGGAGAAAGTGGTGTTTGTCTAGAACGGCAACGGATTGGACAGAGGATTATTGAGGGGCTCTAAGACTCATGCCCAATTCAAGGTGGAGACCACACCCACATTGGAAAGACCCCCTGATGGGTGGTACTCAACAGCCTTGGTGATGGTCTGGGCAAGGGGTGGTGGGGATGACCCCAAGGGAAAGATTAAATGGTTATGGGTGGTGGAAGGTCAAGGCAGGATCTGGAGGCAGAGTCTGGTTCGAGAAAAGTTTGGGTGAGACCTCGTAAAAGTGACCTGAGACCAGGAAAGAAGAAAGAGCGGGAATGACAGTCAGTGCTGGGTGAACCAAGAAGGGGTTGGAGGGTTCTGAGGTCTGGTGAGGTCTAGGAACCAGATCAAGTGAGGCATTAAGAGCTGGGGTAGGAATGAGACTGCCTGAGTGTCCACAGCTAGAATGAAAAAAAGGCAGCCTTGGACTTACAGCAAATGTGTTCCACCCGATGTGTAGAACTCAAGTCGTTTTTGCCGCATTTTACCTTTACTCTCTAGTGTCTGCTCCAGCTGAGTGGCAAGCGTTCACACGTGACCCTGTGGCAGAACCAGGGGAAGCACTGTCACTAGAAGCATTTGCAAGGGGACGATCCTGCTTCGTTTGAGAGATCTGAGGCTCGGGCTCACGGTGCCTGGGGGCAGAGGGACGTGTTCCGATTTTCTGGTGTGTGGGTTCAGTCCTGTTTTCCCCCTGGCAAGAGTCATCCCCAGGGCTTCCCTGGTGGCTCAATGGTAAAGAATCTGTCTGCCAATGCGGGAGACACAGGTCCAATCCCTGATCCAGGAAGATCCCACAGGCCATGGAGCAACTAAGCCTGCGTGCAGTGACTACTGAGGCTGTGCTCTAGGGCCCGGGAGAAGACCCTGATGTGAAGGCAGGAAAAGAAGGGGACAACAGAGGGTGAGATGGTTGGAAGGCATCACCGACTCGACAGGCATGAGTTTGAGCATCAACACCCTGATGTCGCAGGGGACACCTGTTCAGTTACTGGTCGGAGAACTGATATCCCACAGGGTACGTGGCAATGGCCGAAGATAAAAATAAAGAATAGAGGGCTATAGTTCAGATATCTTTAAAAGGAGAGACTATCTGAGACTCTCCGGCTGGAGAGCGATTTGATTCCATTCCCTTGACGATCTCGTGAAAGGCAATCTGGGTCCAAGACCTGGGGCTCGGAGGGTGAGTGCAGACTGACATGGTGAGGGGCAGGGAATCACGGTCAGAACTGCTGGGGTCTCTGGCCTCTGTGCTGCGGTGGTGGGGCTCAGGGGACAGATACTCCCCTCCCCAGCTCAGCATGAAAGCTCTTCTGGTTGAGACTGGAGGGTTTGGGGCAAGGGAGGTGGGGACAGCCAGAGTCCACCATACTACAAGACAGCAAGGATCCAGGTCCTCCTTCGTGACTCAGCAGCAGACACACACAGGCTGAGGCTCCACCGAGGTTGAAGGGAGCTGAAATACCGACTCTCATTCTTCCAGATCTAATGCCCACCCACTCAGTCAACCGGCGAGGCAGCCACTGTCTGTCCCCCTTGCCTCCGGTTTGGGTCATAGAGATTCTGTTTGGGCTGCTCCCCCACAAGACAAATATTCGTTGGGCTCTACTGTCTGAATTGGAGACAGATTCTGTGGGAGAGTTGCCATGGTTTCCTGCTTCAGTTGTGCTTGGAGCATTGGGCCCACGACCCCCACCCTAGCTGGTCCCTCAGAGCCAGACCTCCATCACCCTGCTCCCGGGGCCCTGCCGTCACCACCAGGACACCCACATGCCCCCGGTGCACCAGCAAAGACAAGATTCCAGATCAACCTGGAGTTCCCCGCCTCCATCTGTGCCTTGTCGACTTTGCCCCGATGATGTAGCTTGGAAGAACTTTCCCAAGTACTTTCTTCACTGATCTCCTGTGAGGAGGAGAAACTGATGAAGCTGCAGAGCCAACGAGGTGGCCAGATCTTCCTCGAGGAGGTCAAGAAACTGGGCCGTGACGACTGGGAGGACAGGCTGAATCCACTGGTGGTTTAGCCGCTCAGTCGTGTCCGACTCATGCGACCCCGTGGACTGTAGCCTGCCAGATTCCTCTGTCCATGGAATTTTCCAGGCAAGAATAGTGGAGTGGGTTGCCATTTCCTTCTCCAGGGGATCTTCCTGACCCAGGGATCGAACCCAGGTCTCTTGTGCTGCAGGTATTCTCTTGCATTGCGGGCAGACTCTTTACCAACTGAGCCATCAGGGAAGTAAGAATCCACTGGGGCATGCTTTTTACATTGGGAAAGAAAACGGTAAACCAGTTATTACCAGAACTGCACAAACTGGCCACTGACAAAATAACTCCCATTAGGATTTCCCTGGTGGCTCAGACGGTAAAGCATCTGCCTACAATGGAGGAGACCTAGGTTCGATCTCTGGGTCGGGAAGGTCCTCTGGAGAAGGAAATGGCAACCCACTCCTGTACTCTTGCCGGGAAAATCCAACGGATGGAGGAGCCTGGTGGGTTACAGTCCATGGGGTCGAAAGAGTCGGACACAACTGAGCAACTTCACTTTCACTTTCGGGTAACTTCACTGAGACTTGTGACCTGAATGAGCAGGTGAAATCCATCAAAGAGCTGGGTGACCACGTTAGCAACTTGTGCAAGTGTCCTGGCTCTGGCACAGCAGAGGGTCACTTTGACAAGTGCATCCTGGGAGACAGTGATGTCAAGAGCTAACTAAGCATTACGCTGGTTTCCCATAGACATGGGGGTGACCTGGTCACCAAGGCAGTGCATGTGTTGTTGGGATTCAGTTCAGTTCAGTTCAGTCACTCAGTCGTGTCCGACTCTTTGCAACCCCATGAACTGCAGCATGCCAGGCCTCCCTGTCCATCACCAACTCCCGGAGTTCACTCAGACTCACGTCCATCGAGTCGGTGATGCCATCCAGCCATCTCATCCTCTGTCGTCCCCTTCTCCTCCTGCCCTCAATCCCTCCCAGCATCAGAGTCTTTTCCAATGAGTCAACTCTTCGCATGAGGTGGCCAAAGTACCAGAGTTTCAGCTTTAGCATCATTCCTTCCAAAGAAATCCCAGGGTTGATCTCCTTCAGAATGGACTGGTTGGATCTCCTTGCAGTCCAAGGGACTCTTAAGAGTCTTCTCCCACACCACAGTTCAAAAGCATCAATTCTTCAGCGCTCAGCCTTCTTCACAGTCCAACTCTCACATCCATACATGACCACTGGAAAAATCATAGCCTTGACTAGACAGACCTTAGTCGGCAAAGTAATGTCTCTGCTTTTGAATATGCTATCTAGGTTGGTCATAACTTTTCTTCCAAGGAGTAGGCGTCTTTTAATTTCATGGCTGCAGTCACCATCTGCAGTGATTTTGAAGCCCCCCAAAATAAAGCCTGGCACTGTTTCCCCATCTATTTGCCATGAAGTGATGGGACTGGATGCCATGGTCTTCGTTTTCTGAATGTTGAGCCTTAAGCCAACTTTTTCACTCTCCTGTTTCACTTTCATCAAGAGGCTTTTGAGTTCCTCTTCACTTTCTGCCATAAGGGTGGTGTCATCTGCATATCTGAAGTTATTGATATTTCTCCCAGCAATCTTGATTCCAGCTTGTGTTTCTTCCAGTCCAGCGTTTCTCATGATGTACTCTGCATAGAAGTTAAATAAGCAGGGTGACAATACACAGCCTTGATGCACTCCTTTTCCTATTTGGAACCAGTCTGTTGTTCCATGTCCAGTACCTATGGCTAATTCATGCTAGTATATGACAGAAACCAACACAATATTGTAAAGCAATTATCCTCCAATTACAAATAATAAAAAAAAAAAAGAAAGAAATTCTGTCAGTAGACTTCCCTGGAGGTTCAGTGGCTAAAACTATGAGTTCCCCCACACAGCGGGCTCGAGTTCCATCCCTGGTCGGGGAACTAGATCCCACATACCCCAACAGTGACAACGAAAGACCCGGCATACGCCTATGACAATCAAAGATCCCGTGTGCCTCAACTGCGACGCGGCGCAGCCAAGTAAGTACCTAAATAAAAATAAATATTAAAAAAAAAAAAAAGAAATTCTGTTAAGGAGGATGTTTGTGAGGGCTGGCAGGGAAAGAGAGAGATCTGTCTCTCTCAGAAACCAAGTCTCGAAGGGGTGCCGGTCCCTGTAAGCATCCTTGCAGTCTGGTGAGGGGGACTCCGGGCCGAATGTTGCCGCAGGGACGGTGGGCGGAGTCACCAGCCGGGAGGAGGCCGTGGAGGAGTCTGCGATAAAATGTGCAGATTGAGATGCCTGCCGAGTGTGCGTCTGCCTCCTCAGTAAAACCAGGTGACTGAATAACTGCCCATGAGAGAGGGAAGAACAGAACCGTGGGGTTTTTTAGCATCGTACACTGGGGGGATACTTTTAGTCCAAGAATAAAATGCCAAAATGTTGTGGTGAATTCTTGAGACAATCTATACCCTCACAGCCAAAGAGTAAAAATGAGCTGATAAAATGTTGTAACTGTCGACTGCACCTCCTATTGTAAGAGGGGGGCGTGTGGTTCCCAAAAACTTTGTGCCCAGGGTGTCTTCGGAATTGATGAGCTGATTGCTTCCGGGTTTGGGTAGGATAATCTAGGTCGGGCAGGGTGGGAGGGTTGTTTTAGGTTTAGCAGCTAAAGAAAGCTGGGATTGAGATTGCTCAGCCATCTCTTTTATTTATTCATTCAGGAACAGGAGGCATGAACGGATAAGGACCCCATGGCTGGCATAGCTCACACTCCCACTGCCTTTCTGTCTTAGTTCCAAAGCTCCTTCCTCAGCGGGACCTTCTCTCCCTCTCTCAACTCAAACTGTAACCCCTGGATCCTTCCCATTTCCTCTCCCCTTAGTTTTTTTCTCGGCCTGTAATACTGTTTCCCGTGCTATGCATTTCATGAGCTTATGTTGCTTATTCTACGTCTCCCCAACAGAACGGAGGCGCTCCAGAGGCAGGAGTTATGGACTGAAAATGTCCCCCTAATGCTGAAGGCTTAACTTCCCGGTTCTCAGAATGTGCCCTGGCTTGAAAACCAGTGACACATCTAATCAGTTAAGATGGGGCCATTGGGGAGGGCTCTAATCCAGCATGACTGGCGTCCCTTAAAAAGGGCGGAGATTCAGACCCCCAAACACACACAGATGGAGGCAGAGGTGGGGTGATGCTTCTAGAAGCCAAGAGAATCAGAGGCCCAGCAAATCCACGGAAACCCCGGGAGAGCACAGACCAGATCCTGTCTCACAGCCTCAGAAGAAACTCACCTTCTGACACCTTGATCTCAGACCTCTAGCCTACCCAACCGTGAGAGAACACATTCCTAGTGTTTAAGCCACCCACTTTGTGGTGTTTTGTTACAGCAGGACTGTAAATAAACTAATGTAGCAGGGAATTAATTTTTACTTCTGTTTAAAAATATTTGCCCAATGATTCTCCCATCATGCACTGCATGTTCAGCCTGAATTCTCTCTGCCCTTAGCTTTGACCTCCTGGGCATGGTTTGACAGGAAACCCAGCCAGAGTTAGGCCAAGTGATAGGTGTAAGCCATGCTGAATGATTGATGGTACTAATTTTAAAATTCTGATTTAGTCTTTGCTTTGATTATGGGATTTATGCTCGGTTTGGGACAGTGATGGGGCCTGGAGGCCCTGCCCTAAGGACTGGTGGGTCCAGGCTCAGAGCCATGTGTATCACCCCATTCCTCCTGATTGACAAGATGCACCTCTAGAGGCGGGACCACCAGCACTGGGTGAGACCTGAGTCTCCTTGGTATGTGGTCCCAGCAGTCTGAGTATGGTGGTTACATATGTCAAGATATTAATCTGGCTTTTTAGAGAACCACTAATAGTCAGAAGTTGGTACAGAATCCAGACATACCCCCAGGGTCCTATTTAGACAGGAAGGGAGTAGGGCACAACCTTTAAAAAAAAAATGACATAGCCATTGGATACGACACAAACTGGTTAGACCCAGCTAGGTCCAATATGGTGGTTGATTTGACTTCCAAGACACCTTGAGCCTTAGTATTTTGTTGTTGCTGTTGTTTAGTCACTAAGTCTCATCTGACTCTTTTTCAAGCTTATAGACTGTAGCCACCAGTCTCCTCTGTCCATGGGATTTCCCAGGCAGGAACTGGAGTGAGTTGCCATTTCCTTCTCCAAGGGATCTTCCCAACCCAGGGATCAAACCTGTATCTCCCGCATTGCTAGCGGGTTCTTTACCTCTGAGCCAGAGGGAAAGTCCTTTGAGCCTTAACATACACTCACTGTAACACATCAGCAAGCAAAATGATGCACCCACAGATGCCTTGACTGTTCTGGAGCTGACCATAAAAGGCCAGGAAATGGGCGGTTGTCCAGTTCCTGGAAATGCCCACCACTTGCCCCAACTAACTGAAATAATACTCCCACTTTTAACCTATGAAATTATCAGCTTATAAAAACTAACAACCCCACCCCCTGGGGTCACTCTCACTTTCTGTCGATGGAATGTGTATCTCTCTAAATAAACTTGCTTTTACTTTACTATGGCTTGCTCTTGAATTCTTTCCTGCGTGAAGTCAAGGATGCTCACTTGGTAGCCTGACCCAGGGACTCACCCAAGGTCTGGGACGTGACCATCTTGTTACAGCTAATTTTTCTTTCCTGAAGCACTGTGTCTTCCTACCTTTGATGTTATGTTGGTTTTTAATTCCTGAAGGTCTCAAGACTTAGAAGTAGCAAGTTCAGGTTGCTACTTTGTACCTGATCTTGTCTAAATTCAGAAGGTCCCAAGAGATGGGAGAGGCTGGTTTAGGATGCCAAGTCTTCTCCTGGTGGCTCAGAATGGAAAGCCTGCAATACAGGAGACCTGGGTTCGATCCCTGGGTCGGGAAGATCCCCTGGAGAAGGAAATGGCAACCCACTCCAGTATTCTCATCTGGAAAATCCTGTGGACAGAGGAGCCTGGTGGGCTACAGTCCATGGGGTCACAAAGAGTAGGACACGACTGAGCAACTTCACTTTCACTTTCAATCAAGATGGTCAGACATCCTCTTAGATGCTGGAGGTTAAAAAACTAGCAATAAATTAAGTTCCTACCGTATAGCACAGGGAACTATATTCAATATCCTGTGATAAGCCATAATGGAAAAGAATATGAAAAAGAATGTCTATATAGCAGAATCAGTTTGCTGTACAGGAGAAATTAATGCATTGTAATCAACTATACCTCACACACACAAAAAAAACTAGTAAGACCTGGTCCTTGAATTTTGTGAATTCTCAGGTTATAAGAAGGAAGACAGTTTCGCAAAAAGATTGTTGGAAAACAGTAATAGAAACTATTATAGGTGCATGGACAAAGGGGTAATGATGGGGAAAAATAGGTATTTGCCCTGTTCCTAGGGTAGAAGGCCAGGGTGGGTGGTGTAGTCTTCTGCTGAGTAGTTCCTTGAATAGCTTTTTATATCACATATGACTCCCTAAGTTAACCTTAAAAATCCAACCACTTTTATTCAGATGAGGAGCCAAGGCTTTTGTCCTTGAAGGAAACATGGCTTCTCTAGTAATACCCTTTTATCTCTAATTCCCATCAAGAGCAGGAGCAAGGCAGAAGGGTTGGCAGTGAGGAGCACACATGCACATGCTTCTCCCAGATATCTGCCCGCAAGGGCAGAAATCCTCCCTAAAAGAAAATGAAGTTCTTAAATGGCTACACCAGTCCCGATTACAGCGGGCGGGATCTCATCGCTGTCCACTGAATGGAGTTAGAGGCAGAGGGCGGTTAATCTCTTTAATGAGGAGAGCCAGAAATACACAAGAGGCTGCTCCTTAGATCTCTAAGTAGGTCAGATGGATAATCTGGCCCAGTCTTTCTGTAGATGGACTCCAGGACACGCTAAGTTACTTCTATTTCATTGCTGAAACCATGCAAATCAGATGGGACTTGAACCAAGGGCTGGGGCTGGAACCTGGCCAAAACCCAGACTGGGGCTTGAAGGTGCAGTCTTTTTGTCGTTGTTGTTAAAATATTTTATTTACCTGTTTTATTTATGTGTCTGCATCAGGTCTTGTCTTGGCACAGGGGATCTTCATTGCATCATGCAGGATCTTTCATTTCGGGCCTTGGACTCTCTAGTAGTGGTGTGCGAGCTCAGTTACCCTTTACTTCCCCGACCAGGAATCAAACCTATGGCCTTTGTAGTGGAAGCACAAAGTCCTAACCACTGGACCACCAAGGAATTCCCCAAGCTCAGGCTCTTGACATCTTGTAGCAGAAAGAATTCAGTGAGAGACAAAGTGATAGGTAAGAATTGGATTTATTTAGAAAGATACACATTTCATAGACAGAACGCAGTCTATCTCAAAAGGCAAGATAGGCCTTGAGAGAAACACACTCCACAGGGTGTGGACCCTCTCAGAAGGTGAGAGGCCTGGAAATTTTGGGTGGTTAGTTTTTACGGGCTGAATACTTCCATAGGTGAAGGAGTAGAAGAATTAATTCTATTTCAGTGAATGGTTGAGAGTTTTCAAGAGTTGGGATACCCCCAATTTTGGGCCTTTTATGGTTAGCCTCTGATGAACTGTCATGGTGCTGGGCTTCCCTGGTGGCTCAGAGGGTAAAGCATTTGCCAGAAATGCGGGAGACCAGGGTTTGATCCTCTGGGTAGGGAAGATCCCCTGGAGAAGGAAATGGCAACCCTGGTAGGCTACAGTCCATGGGGTCACAAAGAGTTGGACACGACTAAGCAAATTCATTTTCACTTTTCACTTCACGGTGCTGGTAGAGGTGTCATTTAGATGCTAATATATTATAATAGAGGCTTCCTTGTTGGATCAAATGGTAAAGAATCTGCCTGCAATGCAAGAGACCCAAGTTCGATCCCTAGGTCAGGAAGATCCCTGGAGAAGGCAAGGGCCACGCACTCCAGTATCTTTGCCAGGAAAATTCCATGAACAGAGAAGCCTGGCCATGGGCACATGAGTGCATAATAGGCATAATGAGCGCATATTATAATGAGCGCCTATTATAATAAGCATGTGATGAGGCTCACAGTCCCCTGGAGGTTGAATCGTCCGCCATCTTGGACCTACTTGGTTCTAACCAGTTTTTTCCGTGTCTTCATGGCTGTGTCTTTCTTCCAAAGGTTGTGCCCACCCTCCTTGCCTCCTGTTTCAGGTGCTGAAATAAAAGCACAGAATGTAAAATCTGCGAGTTAAGTTTTATCGAGACCTTACTGAGGATACAGTCTGGGAAATAGCCTCTCAGATAACTCCGAAGAACTGCTTTGAAAGAGGTACGGAGTGGAACAGGAAAGTGCTGGTCATTCAGTCATGTCTGACTCTTTGTGACCCCATAGCCTGTAGCCTACCAGGCTGCTCTGTCCATGGAATTCTCCAGGCAATACTGGAGTAGGCAGTCACTGCCTTCTCCAGAGGCTCTTCCTGACCCAGGGATCAAACTTGAGCCTCCTGCATTGAAGGCAGATTCTTTTACTGTCTGAGGGACCTATATGTATAATTTGCTGGAAAAAACCATGGAACTGAGCGTCAAAAGATCACTGTGAATCACAAAGAACAGACATCTCAAATTAACGAGTTTAGTGCTTTTTTCTCCGTATGGAAAGATGCAAGAATCTAGGATCATGGAAAATTTTCCTTAGATGTGTATCTTAACCATCTGGGGTTATCCAAAGCACAATTTTTTTTTTTCCTTTTCCATTCTGAATTCCCCTGTCAGTGGGTGACTGCAATGCCTTATCACTTGATCCTTGTAGAACTGGAATGGCCAGCAACATTTTTTTTTTCTTTACAGATACAGTAAGAAAATCCTATGAATATCTTAAATATCAAGACTAGGAGTTGGTCAAATACAGGTGTAACTCAGTCAAGATCTAGAACTATTACGATTGCAACTCAACAGTGGAGATGTCATCAGAAGTCAGTTTGTCAGATAGCACAGTCCGCACTTTATCCCAAGGTTCGCTGCCTTCCAAAAGAAAAAATGAAAAGCATTTCTCATTCACCTCACGTGGGTAGTTCTCTTGGCAAACAGGGCAACACATTTGGAGCACCCGATGCTGCAGAGTAGTTTATGTCATGTGGCGAATGGATACTCTAACTTTCATAATAATGAAAGTCAACAGTTACTGCCTGCTAAACTTCAGGCATATGAAATGCTTAAAATCATTCTGCCATGCATTCCATTCTAGAGGTTGGGACCTTGGTTATTTGATGAGCAATGAACTCACCTGCCAAAGCAGGAGACATAAGAGACATGGGTTTGATCCCTGGGTTGGGAATATACCCTGGAGGAGGGCATGGCAACCCACTCCAGTATTTCTTTCCTGAAGAATCCCCATGGTCAGAGGAGCCTGGTGGGCTGCACAGAGTCTGAAGTGACTGAAGCGACTCAGTGCACACGCATGCACGGGGAGGGTTCATGCATGGCTCCACCATGAGGTCATCTCACTTTGCTTTCGAAACAAATTTTGTGGGGAGTGCGCCATTACAGGTGCATTCAATTTTCAGTCTTTAAATACACTGCTTGTAATTTTTTAAGACCTTCCTGTTATAGCTATTACAGTTAGGTGGCCTCTTTGAGAAATATAACTAAAATAGTGAATCTTTTTTTTTTAAATAGCCCAAGGACAAATTATTCAACTGAATCAACTAGCTGTTTAATTGCCATACATATATAAAACTATCACAACATTGGCAATTGGCTATACCCCAATACAAAATAAAAAGCTCAAGGGAAAAAAATAATAGAATATTAATATTAAAAACTTAAACATCATCAATCAAAAGAATTGAATTCAGCTATTCCATTGAAACTTAACTATCTTGGATCAAATACTGTTCTGCAAAATGTTACCTATTTAAGAGTTCTCCTGAGTGTGTTGGCAGTTTTGATAAGCTGCTTTCTCCTTGGGTAGATTTTGTACGTATAACGTTGACTTAAAATCCCCAAGGCCTAGTTGTGTGTTCTCTCACAACACTGAGCATCTCTTGTCTTTGTGGTAAAATGGGAGCATTTCTAAAAGGGAAAACCAGTTTGGTTTGGAGTTGGATCCCTCACAAAAGGCTAGTTTTTATTTGGAGCTGCCCATTTCAGAAGTTTACCTTTAAAGGTTACACCATGTAGTGATATTTGCAACCAAATTTCCAAGGAAGGAAAAGAGGAAGTGGTGAACTCTGAAGATAGAGCTTAACTTTGGTGGTGAAATACCCAGGGATGAGGACTGAGGGGTCGCCCACTCCTGGGGGTCCACTTCCCCACTCCAAGACCACAGCGCGGGGAAGGCTCCTGCCCCATCCCCAGGGACCCCCGTCCTAGCCCTCTGGGTACTTGGATACCACACAGCTGGCCTGGGCTGAGAGGCAGGGAGGGTTAGCAAACTCATCTCTCTGCCTGGGCAGAGGGGGAGGGTCACTTCAACTTGTAAAAATCCCCTGACTTCATTTAGCCTCTGGAAACACCAAAAACAGCGGTCAGTCTTGAAAGGTGGAAATTTCCAGTGGGGATTTATGTAAATATGGCTACTTAGAAAAGAAAAAGCGAACTCCGACCCGGGGTATTTTTGGCTTCTGAGAGAAAGCCCCGGGCTACAGGAGGCCGGGCGCCCGGGTTCACTTTCGGCTCCAAGGCTCGCTCGGGCGTCCATCGCTCCGGTCCGCAGCCCCACCCCGTCCTGCCGACCTGGGGGATGCCAGTTTCCCGGTCAGCCCGGAGGACACTGGAGGCCTCGGGGATCACCACCGGCGCGTCGCACAGAACGCTAGAGCTTCAAGATGCAGAGGCCTGGGCAGCTGGGACCTCACTCAGGCCCCGCCACCCACCCCCGGTGGTGTCTCTGACCGCGTTCCCCACTGTGGCGCTCAGCCTGCCCGCCCAGGCCTGGGATCTTCTAGCTTGTCCCCAGCTCCCGCGGCCGCCCGGTTTTGTTCACCTTTGCTCCCCGAGGGCCTCTCAGGCGCTGGCACCTGGTAGGCACGCTGTCCAGAGCGGTGGAAATTAAAGGAAAGGAGAGTGAGGAGACAGAGGCGCTGTTTCACCCGTGGGCTCCGCGTCCGCCCCTGGACCTGAGGTGCTTTCTGTCCAAGATGTGACGCCCCGCGACGGTCCCAACCCTCACGCCACATCTCCCCCATCCTAAAAGCTCTCTCCATGAGGATTTGGCCCACGGTCCCACGGTGCGTCCTCCTCCAGGAGGTCAGAGGCTCCCCGCGGCGGGTCCTCACCCCCTGCGCTGGGACCGACGGGGCGGGGTGGCCGGGGTAGGCCAGGCTCCGGCCGGGGGGAACCAGGGTTGGGGGCGTTCGGGGATGGGACCCGGGCCGTCGCTGCGGGCCGGCTCTCTGCGTTTGGCAACCAGCCGCGGAGTCTGAGCCGGGGTGGTGGCTTCTGACCGTGAATCCGTCTCGACTCCGCAGATAAAGGGACCCCGGCCAGGGGTGAGGAAGGGGGGAACCCTTCGGGCCTGGAGCCGCCCCTTCCCACCCAAATGTCATCCCCCCAACCCCGGCGGCTCCAGGACAGCGGCTCCGAGGCGTTCGTTGAGAAGCCATCTGAAAGGGATCGCTGACCCGGGTCCTCTCCCGGGTCCCCCGCGCCCCCTCGGCTTGGGATGTTCCCGGGGGCAGCCCGGAGCTCCCGGTTCAGAGGGGCAGGGTCCCCAGCTGGCCACCATCTCCCACGCATCCACCCGTCCTCCGTGCCCAGGGCCGTCTTAACCGGGGAGCGAAGTTGGCTTCAGAGCCCAGACTCCCGGAAAAAATGCACAAACAGGCTGGGTGTCTCGGACACTGAGAAACTGCCCACCTCCTAACCCTCTCCCCACCCCACCACCCCAGCCCGCAGGCCTGACGCCCGGGGCGGCTCCGGGCCCAGGGATTTGGTGTTCCCGACGGCTGAGCCCGCTGCATCTTCCGACCCCCACCTTCACCCTCATCCCGAGAGCAGGGGCGGGGCCGCCAGCCACGAGGGCGTTCGGGTTCTTTAGTTGTCGCTTCTGGTTCTCCCGCGTGCGCATTTCTCAGCTCCCGGGCACAGCAGCCGGCTGCGCCGAACCCGCGGGGCCGAGGCGCCCCCTGCTTAGCTCTTAACTTTTGCCAGGATCGCGCCGGGTTCTGCGGGGTGGGGGTGGAGGGTTGGGGGGGGTGCGGCGCGGGACCCCGGGGCGCGCGCCTCCTCGGGCTCGGCCACCTCCGCCCGCTTCCCGCGCGGTCCCCGCCCGCGCCCGCCCGCCGCGCTCGGAAAGCCCCCGCGGCTCCTCCTACCCCCGAGGGGCTTTCTCCAGCCTCCGGTGTGACTCGAGTCTTGGAGCGCGGCCGCCCGGCGCGCGTTTCCGCCGAGCTGGAGCGCGCAGAGCCCTCCTGCTTTTCTGGGGCCGCCGGGGACAAGGGGCGGTGACCTCGGTGCGCGCCCGGCGTCCCCGGCTCCCGGCCCGCTCCCCGGCCCCCCGGCCCGCGCCCCGGCCGCCGGCATGGTGCTGCTGGCCGGGCCCGGGCCGGAGGGCGGCGGGGCGCGCCGCGTGTCCCCAGAGCCACCGTCCCCACCTCGGGACGCGCAGGCCGGGGAGGACCCAGCTGACTACGAGGAGTACGAGGACTTCTCGAGTCTGCCCGACACCCGCAGCGTCGCCTCGGACGACTCCTTCTACCCTTACGGAGATGAGGAGGAGTACAGCTCGGTGAGCGCGGAGAGCGCTCCGGAGGCCGTTCCGGAGGGCGTCCCGGAGGCGGCAACCCTCCTGCGCGCCGCCTGCGCCAACGACGTGGGGCTGCTGAGGGCGCTGGTGCGGCGGGGGCCCAGCGCGGAAGAGGTGCAGGAGACCGATCGCAACGGCCGGGTAAGAGCGCGCCCGCGCGGGGTTCGGGGCCCCTCCGCCCTCCTCGGCCCCGGCCCGGAGATGACTTTGCCGCGGCCGAGAGCGCGGTTTCCCGGCTCCACGGGAGCGCGGCGCGCTCGGCGCCCTGGGCGGCCTGCCCATCCCGGGCCGGAGGGAGCCGCACAATTGCTCCGAGGTCACAGCGCCGCGGGGACCGTCGCCAGACCCGCGTGCTCACCGCAGCCCCTTCTAGTTTCCCGCCCGCGGAGTCTTCCGATGCTCCCCTGGGGCCCGCACTGGGATCTGAGTTGGGGCGTCTCGCGGGTCCCTTCACTCCGGTCCCCTCTGACCATCAACCCTCCTCGCCTGCAGGGGAAACTCCTTCTGCAAAATGCCCCAGTCGCCCCCAGTGCCCCCAGGGTTCGGCCCTCTCGCTGCCCCTGCGCTTTGCCTTCCATGCCCGAGCGCGGGTAGGCTTCTGCTCGCCTCCCGGGTTCGGAGTTGGTTTTGGGACTCCCTGCTTCCTCGCATCCCTCCCTCTGCTCAGGCGCGGCCGCGCCCGGTGACCCACGCGGTGGCCGGACAGCGCGATCTCCGACTGGGCTATCCGCACGGTCACCGCGGAGAGCCGGGGGCCATCGCGCGCTCCCCTCCCCCGGGCAGGTCCCGGGAGGGGAGCACAGCCGGGCGGCAGGAGCACAGCCGCAGGGCAGGCGGGCGTGGGGGTGGGGAGAAGCACGAGGGATTCATGAGTCATGACAAGACTCGGGGACGATGAGAAACACTGAGAAAAAAAAAGAAAGAAAAAGTTGGCTCTAGAAAGACTGGCTCTCGGAACGCAGCCCACCAAAGCCGCGGGAGGAGACAAGCCGCAGGGTGAGCGCAGCGGCCAGGTGCCCGGGGTCGGTGCCAGGGGCGCCGTCTCCCTGCCTGTTACTGTCCCCGGGTCCCGCGGGATGGGCAGTCTCTGCCTGGCGGGCAGCCAGAGGAAAGGTGCCTTTGCTGGGGAGGTCCCACACTGATGGGAAGGATGTGTGTCTCCTTGGAAACCGGGGGAGCCGGGTGCCTTTGGTTTATCGCGGGGCCGGGGAGGGGGGCGCGGGGGTGTTCCTCCTCTGCCTGTGGTCTGGGCCCTGCTCAGGCAGACTGGAGCTCCTGCAGGTATGGTCGAACTTGACACCGCAGTTGAACTTGGGGAGGGCTCTCCTCTTGGTGTAATGTGTCCGGTGGTGCTGGACCCTAGATCCCGAAGGCTCCCAGAGCTGGAGAGCGGCCCGCGTGGGCAGCATCACCCCGGTGACCCTGGGACACCCCGGGGATGCCTGCACCCCAGCCCTCCCTCTGGCCGCCAGGCGGCCCCGGCTGACTGTGCAGCTCTGCTTTCGCTTTTACCAAGGTGACTTTTCACAGATGTTCACGGGAGACCTGTTTCCTGAAGCTGGTAACCGGGGGCTGCCTTAAAGGAAGCCCCACAAAGGTTAGGAAGGGTCAGGGATGGGGTGGATCTCTCCCCTGTTGGAGGCCGCGCGGGGTCTCCTGGGGCCTGGGTTGCCCAGCCCCCACTTTGGGCTCCACTAGGCTGTGCTTTGTTGTGTTTCCTTTGGGGGCAAAAGAGAAAGTTGGAAAGCAACTGCACTGGAGACCACCGAGGACCACGTGAACCATCCCCAAGGGGCTTGGGTCTGTCGCACTGAGTTTTGCCACCTCTTCTGAAAGCCTCGAGGGCTTCCCTGATAGCTCAGTTGGTAAAGAATCCACCTGCAATGCAGGATACCGGGGTTCGATCCCTGGGTCAGGAAGGTCCCCTGGAGAAGGGAAAGGCTACCCACTCCAATATTCTTGGGTTTCCCTTGTGGCTCAGCTGGTAAAGAATCCGCCCCCAAGGCGGGAGACCTGGGTTCAGTCCCTGGCTTGGGAAGATCCCCTGGAGAAGGGAAAGGCTACCCACTCCAGTATTCTGGCCTGGAGAATTCCAGGGACTGCATAGTCCATTGAGGTGCAAAGAGTCCGATGTGACTGAGCAACTTTCACTATGAAAGCCTCTCCCTCAGTGCAGAGTCAGGGGTGGCCAGCTCCGGTCTCTCAGCACCTCTCTGCCTCAGTTTCCCCGCTATGATGTGGGGCTGATGGCAGCTTCAATCTGCCAGGCTACTGAGCACTAGATCCCTGGCACACAGCTCTCTGATGTGGCCGTGTTTACTGTCTTGCCCTGTTTTTCACTCACTTACCTTCCCCATCCTCCAGGTTGTTTTGTTTTGTTTTGTTTTGTTTTCTTGCGATCAGGCAAAGCTATTTTTCTTTGTGCTTTCCCCCTCGATTACAGAGTCTCCCTTCATTTTTCTGCTCTGAGCCTCCTCTCTGCTCCCCACCAAATCAGGATGGAGAAATGGCCCACAGCCCATCAATGACAAAGG
The DNA here is from genome assembly GCF_016772045.2 of Ovis aries. NCBI lineage: Eukaryota > Metazoa > Chordata > Mammalia > Artiodactyla > Bovidae > Ovis > Ovis aries. The sequence continues at coordinate 62,805,091 of NC_056069.1, read as the reverse complement.
CTCACAGCCCATCAAGCCCTTTTATCTTCTGATCAGAAGGAGCGGGTCCTGTGTTCTGGGCTTTGAGGGGGTGAGGTGAGAGCTTCTCTTCTTCCCGGTGGCTTCTTGATCCTGTTATCAAACAGCCTTTGTCTTTCTGAAGCACTTTGAAAGAATGAAGTGTCACAAGGGCCAAAACACAACCCTGTAGCAGATGGGGTAGTGAGTCACTGATGAGCATTCACTGCTGACCTACTGTGTGCCAGGCACGAGTGGGCACTGCAGGGTCGCCTGAATCAAACGGTCTCTGCCTTGAGAGTCTTCACCTTTTAACTGAGGAAGATCTCAGAGTGATAGTACCCAGTGCTTAGAGAATAATAATAGTACCCAGTGCTTAGAGAGTACTAGCGCCCAGTGCTTAGAGGGTAATAGCGCCCAGTGCTTATACCCAGAGGCAGGATGTGAGAGGAGCTCTACAGAAGTGCAGAGCAAATGTTTTGGAAACCTGGACCTGAAGACAATCAGGGAAGCCAGTGAAGGGTGACTTTGGAGGTGGTGGTGGGAGGACCTTCTAGGCAGCCAGATGGCACCAAGGCAGTGGTCGGTCACAGTGCGGGACAATGTGGTCGCTGAAGCCAGAGGGGCTTTCCGGGGCTAGCTGCTGAGGGGCCGGCCTGGAGCCGCTGGTTAAGAAATGGGAAGCTGGGAAATCTGGTTCCAGCGTGCTTGTGTCCGGCCTCGGGGCTGTGATATCCCTCCACACAGGGCCACTCGACTCAGCCACTCACAGCCTTCAGCTTCAGGTCTTCAGGGCGTCTCCTCAGGGAAGTATTTCCTCCCATCCCCAGCCAAGCCAGCAGCTCCTGGAGCCAAGGGAGGACAGTCCGGGTGTTCAGCAATTGAGGGCTGCAGTGGGAGGTAAGGTGGGCATTCGAGAGAACAGGTGACGTCCTGGCAAAGACGTAGAGAAGACGGCTTCCTTGGTGGCTCGGGGGTTAAGAATCCCCCTGCAGATGCAGGGGACACAGGCTGATCCTGGCCCGGGAAGATTCCGTACATCATAGGGCAGCTAAGCTCGTGTGCCACAACACTGAAGCCCGAGCGCCCTAGAGCCTGTGCTGTGTAACACGAGGAGCCACCTCAGTGAGAAGCCTGCGCGCTGCAAGGAGGGAAAGCCTGACTGTAGCCATGAAGACCCAGCACAGCCAAAAAAAAAAAACAAAACAAAACACAACCAACCAACCAAACAAAAAAACCGGAGTCACATTACTGAAAGCGAAAAGATGCAGAGAAGAAAACTCGGGAAGAGCACTCCAGGAAGAGGCACAGCAAATGCAAAGGTCCTGAGTCCAGAGCTGTTCAGGGGCTGGTCTGTGATCAGCAGCAGTGAAAAGCTTATGGAAAGCCTGAGCGTTTTTGCTGGAGAAGGGAAATTGCATTAAGTAGCAGACTACTCAGGCCTTCCCGGTGAGTCACTGGTAAAGAATCCACCTGCCGATGCAGGAGCCGCTGGTTCCATTCCTGGGCTGGAAAGATCCCCCAGAGAAGGAAATGACTACCCACTTCAGCATTCTTGCCTGGGAAATCCCACAGACAGAGGAGCCTGGCAGGCTATACAGTCCATGGGGTCGCAGAGTCGGGATAAGACTGAGTGACTAGATAATAACAACTGAACTGCTCACAGGCTGCAGATAGCAGCTTCCCCAAAGGAAAATGTCTCTAAAGGCTTTTTAGGGGTTTGTGTTGATTGAACTGTCGATCTCTGGTCCATTGAGAAGAGAGTTTGCCAAGGTGAGAGAAGTTTCATTTGGCTGGAGTAAACTAAGGATCAGACTTATTTTGTTTAAGAAGGTATGTTCTGGGGACTTTGCTGATGGTCCAGTGATTAAGACTCCAGGTTTCCAATGCAAGGGATAAGGGTTTGATCCCTGGTCAGGGAACTAGATACCCTGTGCTACGCTGCATGGCCAAGAGAAAAAAAAGGTGTGTTGTTTCCTGGTTCCTGAGATCCAGTAGAATTTTGGACCTGGCTCAGCAGAGTCTTCTTCTAAAATATTTATTGTTCTAAAAGGATTGCATAACTGAATATGCAACATGTAAATATTTGTCAAACAATCCTTCAGAAGTATTCAGAGTGTGCTCTGCTGTCTTGTAGGTTTATGCCTGTTTTGTTCCCGCTGACTCGGGGACAATTCTCCTTAATTCTTCACTTCTCTTCTGAGGCAAGGCCTCGACAACTCTGCAGAGAGGACTGAAGCCAAAGGAAACGTTTGTGCTGTGTTCACTGTTACAGAACAGCGGCTTGAATGTCAGACAGCTCTTGAACCAAATTAGGCCCAATTCTGCTACCTTGAAAATATTGTACTCCTTCCTTTAAAAAAAAAAATTAAATTTATTCAAGTCATGCCACATGGCTTATAGAACTTAGTTCCGTGGCCAGAGATTAAACCCGGGTCCTCAGCAATGCAAGTCGAAGCCCTAACCACTGGACCACCAGGGAAGCCCCCTCCTCTCTTGATGGGATTCTTCTCTTACATGTTTAAGTTCCAGTTCCTCTTGCTGAAATGTTTCAAAGACCCCTTCACCCATTTGCTCAATTGGCTCAGAAATGGCTGCAGTCACCATCTGCAGTGATTTTGGAGCCCAAGAAAAGAAAATTTCTGTTTCCATTGTTTCCCCATCTATTTGCCATGAAGTGATGGGACCAGATGCCATGATCTTAGTTTTTTGTATGTTGAGTTTTAAGCCAGCTTTTTCACTCTCCTCTTTCATCTTCATCAATAGTCTCTTCAGTTCTTCACTTTCTGCCATAAGGGTGGTGTCATCTCCATATCTGAGGTTATTGATATTTTCTCCCAGCAATCTTGATTCCAGCTTGTGCTTCATCCAGCCTGGCATTTTTCATGATGTACTCTGCATATAAGTTAAATAAACAGAGTGACAATATACAGCCTTGACATATTCCTTTCCCAATTTGGAACCAGTCTGTTGTTCCTTGTCCAGTTCTAACCGTTGCTTCTTGATCTGCATACAGCTTTCTCAGGAGGCAGATCAGGTGGTCTGGTATTCCCATCTCTTGAAGAATTTTCCACAGTTTATTGTGATCCACATAGTCAAAGGCTTTGGCATAGTCAATAAAGCAGACGTAGGTGTTTTTCTGGAATTCTCTTGCTTTTTCAGTGATCCAACAGAGATGTTGGCAACTTGATCTCTGGTTCCTCTGCCTTTTCTAAATCCAGCTTGATTTTCTGGAAGTTTGCGGTTCATGTACTGTTGAAGCCTGGCTTGGAGAATTTTGAGCATTACTTTGCTAGCGTGTGAGATGAGAGCAATTGTGCGGTAGTTTGAACATTCTTTGCCATTGTCTTTCTTTGGGATTGGAATGAAAACTGATCTTTTCCAGTCCTGTAGCCACTGCTGAGTTTTCCACATTGAGTGCAACACTTTCACAGCGTCATCTTTCAGGATCTGAAATAGCTCAACTGGAATTCCATCACCTCCAGTAGCTTTGTTCATAGTGATGCTTCCTAAGGCCCACTTGACTTCGCATTCCAGGATATCTGGTTCTAGGTGAGTGATCACACCATCGTGGTTATCTGGGTTATGAAGATCTTTTTTGTATAGTTCTGTGTATCCTTGCCACCTCTTAATATCTTCTGCTTCTGTTAGGTCTATACCATTTCTGTTCTTTATTGTGCCCATCTTTGCATGAAATGTTCCCTTGGAATCTCTAATTTTCTTGAAGAGATCTCTAGTCTTTCCCCATTCTATTGTTGTCCTCTACGTCTTTGCATTGATCACTGAGGAAGTGATTTTTTTTTTTTAATGTTTATTTATTTGGCTGGGCTAGGTCTTAGTTGCAGCGTGTAGAATCTAGTTCCCTGACCAGGAATCCAAGCTGCGCTCCTTGCAGTGGAAGCACAGACTCTAAACCACTGGACCGCCAAGGAAGTCCCCAATTTCTTTCATTTCCTGGTTAAAAAAGGACAGGACTTCCCTGACAGTCCAGTGCTTAAGTCCAGTTCATGCTTCCACTGCAGGCGGCAAGGTTTGAGCTTTGGTTGGGGAACTAAGATTTCACATACTGTGAGGCGTGGCAAAAAAAAAAAAACCACAAAGTGGGAAAAAAAAAAAAGGACACGATGTTTTTAAGAGTAATTTTAGGTTCATAGCAAAATTGAGGGGAAGGAGCAGAGATTTCCCTTACATCCTCTACTCTCCCGAGGCACATCCTCCTGCCCCTATTGTGAACATCCCCCACCAGAGTGGTTTGCTGTAACTGATGAAGTTACACTGATCCATCACAATCAACCAAACCCCATGGTTTACCTTGGTTACCCTTGGTGTTGGACATTGTATTGTTGTTTCCTTTCTGTGTCATGTCTGACTCTTGGGACCCCGTGGACTGGATATAGCCCGCCAGGCTTCTCTGTCCGTGGGATTTCCCAGGCAAGAATACTGGAGGGGGTTGCCATTCTGTGGGTTTGGACAAATGTGTAATGACTCGTATTCACCACTATAGTATCATAAAGTGTCCCTTGTGTTCCTCATGTAAGTGTATCAGTTATCTATGGCCACAGCAACGCTGCATAACAAATAACTGAAACCTCAGGGGTGTACACACCAGTCACATGTTGCTGAGGGTGGCCAGCCCAGCCCATCTCAGCCGAATATGCTTTTAGCAGGGGGTTGGCTGCAGATGGCAGGACGGGGATGGTCTTGGCCGGAGTGGCTGGTCTCTGCTCTGTGTGGTCTCTCCTCCTGCAGCAGGCTGGCCTGGGCCTGTTCTCCGTGGCACGGGCCGAGTTGCCGGGGAGCAAGCAGATCAAGAAAGGTTCAGCGTCAGTTCTGCAGAAGCAGGTTACAAAGCCAAGCCTGGATTTATCCTCTAAGTGTGAACTTGCTTTTGCTTGTAGTGGATGTGGTTCACTAACCCTCAGCATTTCTGTTTATTTAAAATTTATCTTTATTGAGGAATATTTCAGATAGGTGCCCGAGTAGAAGGTATTAAGAACCTCCCATGTCCTAACCGTCCAGCCTCAGTGAGTATCAGCTCCTGAAGGCCTGTTTTAATTTTGATGGACAGGGTTATATTTAATGCTGCTTTTGGTTGGGAAGATTCCCCTGGAGAAGGAAATGGCAACCCACTCCAGCATTCTCACCTGGAGAATCCCATGGACGGCGGAACCTGATGGGCTACAGTCCACGGGGTCGCAAAGAGTCGGACACGACTAAGTGACTTCACCTGGTGGGTGTGTGTGTTTCAGAAACCTAGGGGAAGCATTGTCAGGGGGTTTTGAAGCCGGGATGGATTTTGGAGGTTGGTGGTTCCTATCATTTTTTAGTAGAAGAAAGTGGGGCTCAGGGAAGAGGGCCTCTAGATATATCAGGAGAACTGGGCTCTAGAATGACCCGGCAGCTGTTCATGGTGAGCTGTTCATGACCCCTGTGAGCCTCCCCAAGGGGTTTCTGAGCCTTCCATCTTTGCTTCCTGGCTGCACTTGAGGAATGGGCTACCCAGAAATTCTGTGGGCTGATTTTATACTGCTGATTTCTTTTCCATCCTGTGTTTGTAAAGGAAGACTAAGACAGAGGTGTTATAAAAATCTAAAGCAGTAAGAGGGTTTAGAAACTGTTTCTGAATCTCATTTATTTGCCCAGCCTTCAGGTCAATATGATAAGTGAGCTATTGTTTAAAACTATTTTGAATGACAACTTCTAGTAGACGTGGCTAGAGTATAGGGAAAGCTTTACAGTATGGGGAAAGCTTTAAGTGTGATTTAACTAATTGTAAGTTACTAAAATTCAGTTCCTCTGACCAGACCTTTAGGTCAGTAACTGATGGTTATAGGATTATTCTGATTTTCTCTTTCTTCCTGAATCCATTATGGTAATCTTTCTGTTTTTTTAGGAAGCTGTTCCATTTTTTTCTCCTAAGTATTAAAGTTTAGTAGTATGAGCTTTTTACAGAATTCTCTTTTTAATCTCTGCTATAACATATTATATCCTGTATTTTGGCACTTTTTGCGTTTAAGCTGTTTCTCTTTTGTGGTGCTGCTTAGTCACTCAGTCACGTCCGACTTTCTCTCTTCAAAAATATTTTATTGTCTTTTCAGAAAATCAGCTTTTGTTCTGGATCTGTTTCCTTCTTCGCTATTTCATTAATTTCTGCTTTCCTTTTTATTATTTCCTTCCTTCAGGTTTATTCTACATAAAACTTTCAAAGTATCATTTTCATTTTTCCCCACAAGTTTTGGTATGTAACATTTTATTATTGTTATGTTCTCATTTACATTAATTATTTCCTCTTTTTTTTTTTGACCTAGCAGTTATTTAGAAGGGTATTTAATTTTTAAAATATATATTGTTATTCTTTATATAAAATAACCTTTGAAGCCTGATTCAGAGACTATAGTCTGCGTGATACTCTGAAAATTTTTGAAACTGACTTTATAGCCTATTGGGCCAGTAATTCTAAATCATAATGAAAGTCGCTCAGTCATGTCTGGCTGTATAGTCCATGGAATTGTCCAGGCCAGAATACTGGAGTAGGTAGCCTTTCCCTTCTCCAGGGGATCTTCCCAAGCCAGGGATTGAACCCAGCTCTCCCACATTGCAGGCAGATTCTTTACCAGCTGAGCCACAAGGGAAGCCCAAGAATACTGGAGTGGGTAGCCTATCCCTTCTTTAGCGGATCTTCCTGACCCAGGAATCGAACTGGGGGTCTCCTGCATTGCAGGCAGACTATTTACCAACTGAGCTATCAGGGAAGCCCCAATTATCTAAATCATAACCATGTGATATTTTATAATTTCTCCAAATTAAGTCAAAATAATTCCATATGTGTAAAAATATGTAATTTCCTTTAATTAAAAGAAATAAGAAGGATGTAGAGAAGTTGTTAAACTATGTGAACAAAGGAAATATGTTTCATTCTAGATGGTTGGAAAATTATTCTTTTAGACAGTTGATAGAATAATGGTGTATGTATGGCGTGTGTGTGTGTTTATGAGTTCAGATTTTATGATGAAGTAGGATATTAAAAATCCTTGATGTCACTCGATGTGTGTGTACAAAAAGAATAGAGACTACTTTTTAATGGTATTTCTGAATTTTAAAGACAGTTGAGGGTGGCATTTACTTATTTCTACTAAGTCAGAGATACGGAAATGACGCGAGACATGAAATCCTGAGTGACAGTTGGGTAGGTGGCAAAATTGGATTGGAGGGGTGGGATTTGAGAGCAGTTTCAAAGGATCAGAAAAGCAATGTATGCTTCTAAAGGCATATCGATGTCAGCCCTGAATGAGTTCAGATCCAGGCAGGCGTGTGATGGGTAGGGGGAGATGGAGGAAGCAAGCATTTCCCTCGGCTTCTGTTTCTGAAATGTATCTGGCTCCTGGGCGAGAGGTTATACCTGGCGAGGGACATCCCAGTGGAGAGAGGTATGGAGGCGAGGCCAGGGGAAGAGGCAGGACCTCTGCTCAGGGCCGGTGCCTGCCGGTAAAGGGTATCACATTTATAGCAGCACACTTGCTGGGATAAGGAAAGACACGGGAAGTCAGTTGAAAAGTGAAGGGCTTCCCTGGAGGCTCAGTGGTAAAGAATCCGCCTGCTAGTGCAGGAGACACAGGTTCGGTCCCTGGTCTGGGAAGCCCCCGCATGCCTCGGGGCACGTAAACCCCTGGGCCCCGAGGGTTGAGCCTGTGTGCTAGAGCTCATGCTCAGCAGCAAGAAGGCAGCGAGAAACCTGGGCCCACAACCAGAGAGGAGCCCCTGCCTGCTGCAGCTAGGGGAAAGCCCGCGCAGCAGTGGAGACCCAGTATAGCTGAAGAAATGAATGAAGGAAGGGAGGGAGGAAGGAAGGTGGAGAAATTAGGCTGAGTGAGAAAAAGTCTATAAGGATTATATGCCATGTGGTTCTGTTTATGTAATCTTCCCGAGGTAATGCAGTTGTAGAGATGAGACCTTCTCGTGGGCTTCCCTGGTGGCTCAGCTGGTAAAGAATCCGCCTGCAGTGTGGGAGACCTGGGTTTGATCCCTGGTTTGGGAAGATCCCCCGGAGAAGAGAAAGGTTACCCACTCCAGTATTGTGGCCTGGAGAATTCCATGAACTGTACAGTCCGTGGGGTCGCAAAGAGTCGGACACGACTGAGCGACTTTCACTTTCAGAGATGGACAACAGACTGGGAGTTGCTGGGTTAGGGCTCTGTGGGGAGGAGTGGATGGTACTCTGGCTGGGACAGGCCTGCTTCTAGATCGTGGTGGTGGTTACCTGGAGCTGCATGAGGGTTACAACGGCAGAGGACCACACACAGACACACACAGACACACACACACACACACACAGACACACACACACACCAGGGACACCTGAACAAGCTCTGAATGAAGCAATGCCCCTTTCATGATGCTTTTGTACTGTAATTATGCAAGAAGTTGATACTGGGGAGACAGACTGAAGGGGCGGCTTCGTGTCAGTTGACCACTATTTCAAAATCAAAAATTTAGTAAAAATGAGGGAAGGCATGCATTACCTTTTATCTGTAGCCCTACCACATGAATAGGCTGGATTTTGGAAGCGAAAGCAGGATCACTAGTTAATATGGGGAGATGGAACTGATGGGAATATTCGGTGTTTGAATGTTGCTACTCAAGTGTGGTTCAGTGAGGTAGTCATCTAGGGTTTTTCCCCAAATGCAGGATTGCAGGCCCTCCCTAGATGTACAGAACCAGAGTCTGCGCTCTTGGTGATGGGCATGTTCCCCTGTGGGAAGAGCTATGGAACTTTGTTCTGAGAGGAGGAAGCAAGTGGGGTGGCCAGAGATGGTAGCCTTCGGTTGGTCATATGACCCTGGACAAGTCACATGGGTTCCCAGCCTCAGTTTCCTCCAGAGGCCCATCTAGAAAAGGGGGTGCTTTTTATGAGGCTCACAATAACCTCATGGAAGTTCTAGGCAGAATGAATCAGTGGGTGCTCAGTGAGGGCAGCCGTTGTTTCTGTGGGTGAATTAACCTCAAGATGGGTTTCTAGTCCTGTAGTTTCAGTTTCGACCAAGGGAAAAGATGGGAGCAAATTAAACGTCTAGCCAAAGAGGAGCGGTCAAGCCAAGAGTGTGTCTGTCACTTGGTGAGGGCCCGTTTGTAAATGTAAACATTAGTTAAGAGGGTAGATCTGGGGTTATGCGTTCGTACCTTGAGGACAGTGGCGGCTGGGGCCATGGGTCCAGGCGAAGCAAGGTGGGAGGGGAGGCAGGGGACTGGGACCCCATCTCGGGAGCACCTTTGACTGTGGGCGGTGGCGTTGGTGGCTTGCAGGAGAATGGGCAGAGTCCAGACTCATTTCCTGTGGGTTCACGGTCGTGCAGAGCCCTGGGTGGGAGCGTAGTAAGAACATCCTGGAACTCTCAGGGCCTGACCCAGTTGCGACGTTCTGCTGTGAACACGCAGCTGCGCTGGGTTCCTGAGGTCCCCTTCCACTTCTGTTTCACCTCCCGGGTGTCCCCCAGGACCTGGCCCGACCTGCTCCGGGCAGGAGGGTCAGGCTGCATTGCTTCCTTCTAGGCCTTCCAGCCTTTGTATTTGGGAACACAATGATCGTGTGCTAAAAATAGCAGCGGTGACATAGCCGCCTGGATGGTTTTGTGGATCTGTGAGTCAGGCCTTTTTTCCTTGGTCATAGGAAATGGGTGGGTTTCTAGGAAATGAATTCTGTGTACGGTAGCGCTGGGATGGTCCGACGGCTGGACCAGGGCGAGGAGTCCTGGTGTCACACAGAGACGCTCCTGCCTGCTGTCCGTCTTGTTTCAGAGGACCCAGTTCTTAGGGGAGCCTGTGCTTCCGAAGTGCAAAGGGACATAGAGGACACCGTGAAGCAGGGGAGGGAGTGACTGATGCATCGTTACCCGCAGGCCCAACTCTGTTGAGGGGTGCTGGCACAGGCCACCTCTGAGGTCCCCAGGCTCACCCTCCATGTGCGCTGGTGGGTGGGAAGCACCCACTGGTGCTGAAGGGGGATCGGGTCTCTCCAGTCTGCCCAGAATTTCCTTGTGTTGGCATCAAAGTCCCACATCCTGGGAAACCCCGGTGCCCCTGGCCAACTGGGATGGCCAGTCACCGTGCCTAGGATGTGTGTGTACTGGGGCCACACACAAAGTGTCACCTCACAGAAGCTGAAAGGCCCACTGACCACGGAGTTCCTCCTTCAGCAGAACCTGGAAAAGCTACTTGGGAGGAAAGCTGTTGCGTTAAGTTCTAGTTGGACCACAGAGAAGTGTGAGTGCCGAAGAATTGACGCTTTCAAAGTGTAGTGCTAGAGAAGAGACTTGAGAGTCCTTTGGACAGGAAGATCAGACCAGTCAATCCTAAAAGAAAGAAAGCCTGAATATTCATTGGAAGGACTGATGCTGAAGCTGCACTCCAATCCTCTGGTCACCTGATTCGAAGAGCTTACTCACTGGAAACAACCCTGATGCTGGGAAAGATTAAAGGCAGGAGGAGAAGGGGAGGACAGAGGATGAGACGGTTGGATGGCATTACCAACTCAATGAACATGAGTTTGAGTAAACTCTGGGAGATGGTGAAGGACAGGGAAGCCTGGTGCGCTGTAGTCCATGGGATCACAAAGAGTCGGATACAGCTGAGCGACTGAACATCAACAGTAGTATCTGGGGCACGTCCACGGAGAGGGAAGCATCTGCCTAAATGTAGTCGCTTTGGGTCCTTTGATCTCACGAGAGAGCTGCCAGCCATGGGGGACACAGCACAGATGCATCTTCCTGGGAGGATTTTGGAAGACGGGAGAGCCCTTGATCTGGGTGGACCCATGGCAGGAGGGCCTGGAGTGGGGTTCCTCTCCACTGCCATACCCGGAAAGCAGAATAAGTGCATTTCTCTAAAAAATTCAGCGACTTAATCGTATAGCCATACATACACTACCATGTGTAAAGCAGGCAGTCAGTGAGAAGTTGCTGTGCGACACGGGGAGCCCAGCCTGGTGCTCTGTGATGACCTGGGAGGGTGGGGTGGGGAGAGAAGGGAGGCATGAGAGGGAGGGGGTACATGGAGAATTATGGCTGATTTGCACAGTTGTATGGCAGAAACCAACACAACATTGTAGAGCATTTTTCCTCCAATTAGAAAATAAAATTTAAAAAATTCAGTTACTTGTCATAAAATGCACCAGGAAGTCTCTGGTGGATTTGTTTTAAACAGAAATAACGATTTAAAAATGTTTGGCGTAAACAAATCTAAATCCTTTGGTTTGTTTAGAATGAGGTACAAGTACATGGGGGCCTTCCCTGGTGGCTCAGATGATTAAGAATCTGCCTGCAATGCAGGAGATCTGGGTTCAGTCTCTGGGTTGGGAAGATCCCCTGGGGAAAGGAATGGCAACCCACTCCAGGATTCTTTCCTGGAGAATTTCATGGACAGAGGAGCCTGGCGGGCTACAGTCCAAGGGGTCGCAAAGAGTTGGACACGACTGAGCGACTTAACAGGCACGCAGGCAAGAAGAAACGAGAACTTTCCCTACCCCCAAAGAAGTGGATATTACTGAATGTTAGCTATTAAAACCTGTTTTCATCCATTTGGGCTGCTGTGACAGAACACCAGGCTGAGTGGCTTATAAAAATCAGATATTTATTTTTTCACAGCTCTGGAGGCTGGAAATTCAAGATCAGGGCCTTGCAGATTCAGTGTCTGGTGAGGGCTTGATTCCTGGTTCACAGATGGGCATCTTCTCTGCATCTTCACTTGACAGAGCCAGGGAAGGAGCCTTGTGGGGTCTCTTCATAAGAATACTCATCCACCTTCATGATCTAATCCCCTAAAGGCCCCACCTCCTAGGACCATCACACCTGAGGGTTAGGATTTCAGCATATGAATTCGGGGGGACACAGACATTTAAACTATAGCAAAACACATCAACTGCTGAAAGGAGATATATACATATATATATATTTAAATGCATTTAAAGTGTCTTTCCACTTACAGAAAAGGTACATAGTTGTTTTTTTTTTTAATATTTGTGGAAATATATGTGCAGGTCTTTTACTCAAAAAATTGCAGAGTCTGTGTGTGGACCATGGAATGGGTTTACATATAGAGACTCTCCCTCTCTAAAAATAGAGAATCCTGCTTTTCTGGGATTCTAAACAGAAGTTTAGATGCGTAAAATGAAACAGTTCAAAATTAAGTGGTCAGAATATGCCTAGAAATAGAAAAAAAAATTCTCAAAGGAAACTAAACTTCTGAAGTTCTACGTGATGGGAAATCCCCCAAATGCAAAATTAAAGGAAGTAATCTGAAGAGGAAAGTGGAGAAAATGTATTAAAAAAAAAAGTGTTGATATATAATTCACACAGTATACAATTCACTCATTTAAAAGTTTACAATTCAGTGCTTTTTAGTATATTCACAGATGTGTGCAGCCCCCTTTAGAACATCCATCGAGGAAAGAAACCTTGTACCTTTCAGCTGTCTCCTTCTATTCCCCGTCCCCTCCAACCCTAAGCAACTAGTATCTCCTTTCAAGATCTTAATTGCAAATTTCTGGTAAATTACGGTGTATGGTAAGAAATCACACTTTTTAAAAAAGTATGCAAAGCCCCAAATTTTAGCCTTGTCACACTGAGCCTTGGGCGGAGCTGTCCTTTTATTCACCTCTGCTTGTGATCTGCCTCTGAGATCCTCAAAGTGTGGCCCCAGTCCAGCAGTGTCCGTGGGGACCTGGGAATTGGGAACCCTCCAGGGGGTTCTGATGTGCGCTCTGGGTACTCCTTGTTCAGTCGCTCAGTCATGTCTGACACTTTGTGGCCCCATGAACTACAGCACGCCAGCCTTCCCTGTCCTTCACTGTCTCCTGGAGTTTGCTCAGACTCGTGTCCATTGAGGTGATGATGTCCTTCAACCACCTCACTCTCTGTCACCCACTTCTCCTCCTGCCCTCAGTCTTTCCAGCATCAGGATCTTTTCCAATGAGTCGGCTCTTTGCATCAAGTGGCCAAAGTATTGGAGCTTCAGCTTCACCATCCAATGAATATTCAGGGTTGATTTCCTATAAGATTGACTCCATCTCCTTGGTGTCCAAGGGACTCTCAAGAGTCTTCTCCAGCAGCACAGTTTGAAAGCATCAGTTTTTCAGGGCTCAGCCTTCTTTATGGTCCAACTCTCAGATCTGTATGTGACTACTGGAAGAAAACATAGTTTTGACTATATGGACTTATATGGGGATTCTCGAGGCAAGAATACTGGAGTGGGTTGCTATGCCCTCCTCCAAGGGATCTTCCCAACCCAGGGATCACACCCAGGTCTCCCACATTGCAGGTGGATTCTTTACTGTCTGAGCCACCAGGGAAACCCTTGGTACCCCTGGTGGACTGCATTTCCATCTCCATTAATGTTTCTGCCAACTCCTCCTGAGAGAGTGTGTGCCTGGGCACGGCCTCGCTGTCTGGTCTTAAGAGAGGCTGGAGGTCCACGTCCTCAGGGTTTTCTGGCTTCCCTGCCTTTTTGCCTCTCGAATCAGGGGATAATGGTTGTGTTGTGAGCAAGGCCAGCCTGGTTTTGTCCTTGACCTGGTCTCCGGGGCCGAGGACTTGGGAAGTGCTCAGTGAAGGCCGTGGATGGCTTGTCATCGCCATCCCTGCCCTGCTGAGAGAAACCCCTTCCAGGGTGGACTTGGTCCCCACTTGCTCCTGCCTTGGCGGCTGTCCCTCACCGCCCCTCGTGACCTTTTCCACCTCTCCCCGTGCTAGTTCTTTCCCTTCTTCTTGAAACATCTTGGATCTCTCTGGTCCTAAAAAAGAAAACACGCACACGCACCAACTCCAAATCAAAGAAACCCACGACTCACTTGCCCGCAGGCACCTAAACTTCCTCTGCTTCTGAAAGCCAAGGGCATGTGGAGCTGGTGGGTACTTGCCCTGGTGACCGATGCCCAGCCTCGCCCCGGGGGCTGAGGGGCTGCACCTTCTCTGGTTGCCCCGGCCATTCAGTCTGCGGTTTCATCATTGGGCGTCGGAAAGCATCCTTTCCTGGGTTCTGGCTTCACACTCTTAAGCTCTGATTTCTTCCCTCCCAACCCACCCTTGGCCTAGGACAGGGCTGCCTGTGCCTCGCGTCCCCGTCCCTACCACCAGCATTATGGAATCAGAAACTGACCCCCCTCCCTGGGGAGCTGAGGGGTGGGGTAGAGTGCCCGTTGCAGGAGCAGCCCACTGCATGATCAGTGGGCTGACAGTATCCGGTCCCTGAGGCTGGATCACACCCCACAAAGCCACCTCCTGAGACTCCTGGGTCCCCCACACACTGCCCACTTCCAGTCTGCCCTGGACCTTCTGGTTTCTACTTATTTGGCCTGAGGCTCTTTTAACCAGCTGTCTCTCTTTACTCCCTGGCTGTGGTTATTTTTAAGTGTCAGCGTGGTTAGGCTATCGCACCTAGTTATTTAACCACACTAGTGCTGTTTCAAGTATCTTGTGCACATGGTTAACAGCCACCATCCTCTGGCTTGAACTCAGGATGACCACTGATGATCTGGGTGGGTCTCGTCCAATCAGTTGAAAGCTTCAAGAGCAAAAACCAGGTTTCCAGGGAAGAAGAAGTTGAGCCGTGAGACTGCAGCATCGGCTCCTGCGTGAGTTTTCAGCCTGCCAGCCCCCGCCATCATGTGAACCAGTTCCTTAAAATACATCTCTTTGTGTCTCTATCCCCAATTGGTTCTGTCTCTGCAGAAGCCATTCCTTGAGAATCTCACCTGCTGGCAGAACCCCCACCCCGCCCCCAGGCTGGTCTAGCTGATGCCAGCTCTCAGCCCACGACTGCTCTCCCGAAGTCAGCCTTGCAGTCGAGATCAGCTGCAGGGTTTCTCCCGCCAGCCTCCCAGCAGCTCGGACTTTCCGTGAACTCATCGTGACCCCCCAGCCCCAACTTTTCGGCACTGCTTCTGTTGCCAAGCCTCTGTGGGCATATAACCGCCGCAGCCCCGGGGCTCTGTGCTTGAAAGGGCCCATGTTTGGGGTGCTGCTCTGCTTTTGCTGTCCTGAAATTCTTAATGATTTTGAATCTGGGGCTCCTTATTTTCCCTTGGCGTCAGGATTGCAAGTTACGTAGCTGACTCTGGTTGCTCCATGCTGCTGGCTGCTCATATTTGCAATTCAGCAGTTGACCCACCCTCACTCACCTCATATACAGTCATGTTCTAAGCTGGTGATGGTGCCCCGCTTTTCACTGGGGTCTCACTGCCTCTCTAATCTGGGGCTTTGAGACATCTCACCTTAACAAACGTGGTACTTCCCCCGTGGATCTCCCCACCGCATCTCACCATTTTCAGTCTGTTCTGCTACCACTGGACTTATTTTCATTTGTGTAGCTTGTGTTACAACAGCATCATCTTCAGAAGCTCGCTCTTGGACTTCTCAGAGGGCACAGTGGATGTGCAATGCAGGGGACATGGGTTCAATCCCTGGTCCAGGGAGATTCCCCATGACATGGTGGCGACTAAGCCCGGGCCCCTCAACTATGAAGCCCGTACCTGAGAGCCCGCGTGCCTAGAGCGCTGTGCTCTTCAGCAGGAGAAGCCACCGCAATGAGAGGCCCACGCGCTGCAACGAAGGTTACTAGATCACTGTCCGTAACTAGAGAAAGCCCTCCTGCAGCAACTAAGACCCAGTGCCACCAAAAAAAGGTTAAAAAATAATGAAGCAACAGCCTTTCCTTGAAGCTTCCCCAGCAATACTTGATTTTCCACTGATTCCTTCTGTGTCACAGAAGCAGGTGACGTGCTGTCCCCAGAATCCCGGCCGATCCTTATTCTCCCTAGGACAGGCACATTCCTCTCTCACTATTGCAAGGCAGTCTCAGGTGCCACCTTCTCTGAGAACTCCCACCCCCCTCGCTGGATGGCTTCTCTCTGAGGCTGGAATCTCACCGCTGTTTGCAATTTGTTCATGAGATTCCTTTCTTTCTGCTGTGTTTTTTAATGATTGGTTGATATCTGTCTCTACGCTTGATGAGCTCCGTGAGGGGAAGTCCTTGGCCTCATTCATTCAGCTTCTGTTCTCTTGAGTCAAGCAGAGTTTGTTGCAGACAGTAGGTGGTTTGTATCTGCCTGTTGGATAAAGTTTGGCTACTGTGTCTTGCTGCCAGTTATAGAACCTTGATTTGAAAATACAGTTTCAGGTCTTACGTTTAAGTTGTTAATCATTTTGAAGTGATTTTTGTGGTTGGTGTAAGATAAGGGTCCAATTTAATTCTTTTGCAAGTGAACACAGTTCCCAGTACCATTCATTAAAAAGACTATCCTTTCTCCATTGTGTATTCTCCATTGGTGTCTTTGACTAAAATTAGTTGACCATACCTGTTTGGGCATCCCTGGTAGCTCAGCTCGTAAAGAATCTGCCTGCAATGCAGGAGACCCGGTTTGATTCCTGGGTCGGGAAGATCCACTGGAGAAGGGATAGCCTACTTACTCCAGTGTTCTTGGGCTTTCCTGGTGGCTCAGGTGGTAAAGAATCCGCCTGCAATGTGGGAGACCTGAGTTCGATCCCTGGGTTGAGAAGATGCCCTGGAGGAGGGAACAGCTGCCCACTCCAGTATTCTGGCCTGGAGAATTTCAAGGACTGTATAATCAGTCCATGGGGCTGCAAAGAGTCGGACACGACTGAGCGATTTTCACTTTAAGTTTCACACATGGTTGGGTTTATTTTGGGGCTTTCTATTCTGCTACATTGATCTATGTGTCTGTTTTTGTACCAGGATTATACTGTTTCGATTACTATTGCTTTGTAATAGAATTTGAAATCAGGAAGTGTAATGCTTTCAACTGTATCTCCTTTATCAAGATTGAACTGGCCGGTTGGGGTCTTTTGTGGTTCCATACAAATTTTGGGATTGTTTTCTCTATTTCTGTAAAAAATGCCATTAGAATTTTGATAGGGATTGTGTTGAATTTGTATGTCACTTTGGATAGCGCGGACATTTTAGCAACATTAATGCTTCTGTATCTTTCCACTGTTTTGTGTTTTCTTCAATTTCTTTCACCAAAGTTTTATAGTTTTCAAGGTACAGATCTTCACCTCCTTGATTAAATGTATTCCTGTGTATTTTATTCTTTTTGATCCCATTGTAAATAGGATTGTTTTCTTGATTTCCTTTTTTGGATAGATCTTGGTTGATATAAAGAAATGCAATTGATTTTTGCAGGTAGATTTTTTTATCCTGTAACTTTACTGGACTTGTTTTTTTCTAACATTTTTTTTTTTTTTTTGTAGAGTCTTTAGGGCTTTCTCTATATAAGATCGTGTTGCTGTTGTTGTTTAGTCATGTCTGACTCTTGTGTGACACCATGGACTATAGCCCCCCAGGCTCCTTTGCCCATGAGATTTCCCAGGAAAGAATACTAGAGTGGGTTGCCCTTTCCTTCTCCAGGGGTTCTTCCTGTCCCAGGAATCAAACCGTTTGCAAACAGATAACTTTGCTTGTTCCTTTTTTCTTTGGATGCTTTTTATTTCTCTTTCTTGTCTGATACTTCTGGCTAGTACTTCCAGTAGTGTCTTGAATAGATATGGTGAGCGTGGTCATCCTTGCTTTGTATCAGAAGTTAGATAAAAGGCTTTCAGTTTTACCCCATTGATTAAGATTTTAGCTATGGGTTTGTTATAAATGGCCTTTATTGTATTGAGACTTCTCAACCTTGGCAGTATTGATGTTTGGGGATGCCTGATTCTTTGTTGTGGGAGCTGGCCTGTGCATTGCAGGTTGGCGAGCAGCTGCCCTGGCCTCCACTCACTAGCATATCTGTCCTGCCCCAGGGTGACAACCAAAAATGTCCCCAGACATTGCCAAATGTCCCTCTATAGGGAAAGAGGGAAAAACTACTTCCTGCTTGAAAACTACTGAAATGGAGAATAAAGGCGCCAAAATTGTTTTAACTGTATGTAGACATGAGTGCTTTTTTATATGGAGAAATTCTTGAGGCTGTAGAAGGATCTAGAGTATTTGGCAAGCCTGGTTGCTCTCTCCTCCCTCTTCTCAGTGAAAGTTTTGTCAGATGCTTTTTATTTTTTAAATTAAAAAAATTTTTTTACTTGCCAATTTTCATTATATGAAATGTGTAAGCTAGAGAATTAATTTTACATACTTTTTCTTTTTTTCCAGTCGCACCTTGTGGCTTGTGGGATCTTAGTTCCCTGACCAGGGATCGAACCTGGGCTCTTGGCCACAAAAGTCTGGAACCCTAACCACTGGCCCACCAGGAAATTTCCTGATGCCATCAGGTGTTTTTTGGAGGGCTTTTTTTTTTTTTTTTTTTTTTGTATTTTTTAAAGTTAAAGAATTTACATGGTGACTGCAGCCATGAAATTAAAAGACACTTGCTCCTTGGAAGAAAAGTTATGACCAACCTAGACAGCATGTTAAAAGGCAGAGACATTTCTTTGCCAACTAGTCAAAGCTCTGGTTTTTCCAGTAGTCGTGTATGGAAGTGAGAGTTGGACTATAAAGAGAGCTGAGCACTGAAGAATTGATGCTTTTGAACTGTGGTGCTAGAGAAGACTCTTGAGAGTCCCTTGGACAGCAAGGAGATCCAGCCAGTCCATCTGAAAGGAAAGCAGTCCTGAATATCCGTTGGAAGGACTGATGCTGAAGCTGAAGCTCCAATACTTTGGTCACCTGATTCGAAGAACGGACTCATTTGAAAAGACCCCGATGCTGGGAAAGATTGAAGGCAGGAGGAAAAGGGGACGACACAGGATGAGATGGTTGGATGGCATCACCGACTCAATGGACATGAATCTGAGTAAACTCTGGAAGTTGGTGATGGGCAGGGAGACCTGGCGTCCTGCAGTCCATGGGGTCACAAAGAATCAGACACGACTGAGCGACTGAACTGAACTGAAGTGACTTAGTAGATTTGTATTTACCAGCTCTTCTGAGAGCTCCTATTCCATGAGAAAGAAACCTCTGAGTAGAATGCCCAGCACTTGTAAACACTTCTCAGTTTCTTATTTGGAGTGTTTGTTGTTAGAATCTTGACATTTGACTGTTATTTTCCTTTTGAAAAATACTCGTAATTGGACAAGTAGTGCTTTTAAAGATGTAATATGAGGAGGTTTTCCACAGAAGGCATGACCCATCCATTCCATATCTACTGAGCCTGCCGATCATGATGATGACTCCATCTTTATCCTCGAGCCAGGAGGACCTGGGAGGCGGCACCCACATGCTTGGTGGAGATTCAATTGCTGGTGAAGCATATGAGGAGCCAGAGATGGCCATTTCACACCTAGAGGACAGCGTGTGGCACATTCTACCAGGAAAACAAGCAGACGCTGGGCAGCAGTTCCTCCTTTAAAAAGAAACATCAGGATAAAGTGTGTGCCCTGCACTGGGCACTGTTCTAGGGAACGGAGCTCTGAGTAAAGGGGAAATTCCTATTCAGATGGAGCTCTGTGCTTTTGGGCAGGAAGAGGGGGGCTTCCCCTGTGGCCTAGTTGGTGAAGACTCTGCCTGTGATGCAGGAGACCTGGGTTCAGTCCTTGGGTCTGGACGATCCCTGGAGAAGGAAATGGCAACCCACTCCAGTATTCTTGCCTGGAAAATCCCCACGGACAGAGGAGCCTGGCGGGCTACAGTCCATGGGGTCCTAAGCATCGGACACAACTTAACAAGTGAACCACCACCACCAGGGGTAGACCAGCAGGTCACGGGTTACACAGCGTCGGGTGGATGCTCTGGAGACAGCCTTTGAGTACAGACACTGTGGAACTGAAAATCTTTGGGCGTGAGCATCTAGAGGAAGAGTGGTCCAGACCGAGGGAGCAGCAGGAACAAAGGCTGTGAGGTGGATGACCTGGAATGTTCTGGAACAGCCAGGAGGCCAGAGAGTCTAGAGCAGAACGAAGTGGCGGAGCCAGCAGAAGCAGAGATGAGAAGTGACCAATGACCTCACTCAGAGACAGACTTGGGTAACGTGTTAGAGGAGAAAAGACTTGCTTCCACTCTGAAATATAAGTTTCAGGAACATCTCCCTGAAACTGGTGCTCTTTTAGGAGGACAGAGTATTCCAGGCTAGAGCTTTATAAGGACTGGTGGTGAGCTTGCCTCTTATATTATACTTACCTGGATTGATGCTTTTTCAATATTTGTGTCCCCAGATCATCAAATATTTCACAGATGCATACAGCATTTGCAACTACCTTCCTCAAACACTGTCCTTGATTGACACATCCCTTTTTGGGCTTGCCATCCAGTATCCTTAAGCTTTGGTTTTTAGTTTTATTTTTCTATTATTTTTTTTGGCCCAACGCAAGGCCTTCAGACTGACAGGCTTCTTGGTGTCAGAGCCTGGGCAGGAGTCCTGAGGCCCCGGAGAACTACACATCCTCGGGCTCTGTCTTCAAGGAACCGGATCAATGAGAAAGTGGTTTGGAAAGTTTGGCCTACAGCTTAGCGCCATGCTGAATATTATGGTTGACCCTTGAACAATGCGGGGTTCGACCAGGGATTGAACCCCTGCAGTGGAAGCTTGAGGTCTTAACCACTGGACCACCAGGGAAGGCTCAAGCTTTGGCTTTGTATTTTGTTTTGGGGTATAGCTGATTATATATATTGGAGTATAGCTGAGTCTCTTGGACTGCAAGGAGAGCCAACCAGTTAATCCTAAAGGAAATCAGTCCTGAGTATTCATTGGAAGGACTAATGCTGAAGCTGAAACTCCAATACTTTGGCCACCTGATGAGAAGAACTGACTCATTGGAAAAGACTCTGATGCTGGGAAAGACTGAAGGTGGGAGGAGAAGGGGACGACAGATGGTTGGATGGCATTGGCGGCTCAATGGACATGAGTTTGAGCAAGCTCCGGGAGTTGGTGATGGACAGGGAGGCCTGGCGTGCTGCAGTCCATGGGGTCTCAGAGAGTCAGACATGACTGAGTGACTAAACTGAACTGATAGCCAATGAACAAACAATGCTGTGATAATTTCAGGTGAACAAGGCAGGGACTCAGCCGTACACACACGTCTCCATTCTCCTCCAAACTCCCCTGTTCTCCAGGCTGCAAGCTCTGGCTTCTCAGATCTCATTTGCAGATCTGGGTCGTCATTTCTGCTCCACACAGGAAATCTGAGAATGTGAGATTATGTGAGTCTGTGGAGCATGAGGCTTCGCTCTTGTGAAAGGAAACCCCAAGAAAACCCCCTTAAATTAGAAAGCAGTTCTGGGAGCTTGTGGCTTCCCTGGTCGGCCTGTGGCCTGGCTGCCCAGAGGCTGTCTGCCTGAGAGGTATGATGGGCGCCCCCTTGGAAGGGGAGTTGCTGGGCCATGTGTTTGATGGGTTTCCACCAGGGGTTGAGGGCTCAGATGCGTGCATCAAGCACAGAGATAGTTCTGGGGCCAGAGATATAGGAAGGCACCTCTGAGCACAGCGACCCCCTCCCACCTCCTTGCTCTCCTGCATGGATCCTTCCTGATGCCTTCTCAGGGTCGCGGCCTGGGCAGGAGTCCCGAGGTCTGGAGAGCTACATGTCCTCAAGCTCTGTCTTCAAGGAACCGGATCAATGAGAAAGTGGTTTGAAAACTTTGTCCTTTGGCTCAGCGCCATGCTGAGTAGTACAGTTGACCCTTGAACAATGTGGGGTTAGCGGCTCCACCCTCTATGCCGTCAAAAATCTGCCTGCACCTGCCATCTCTGCCTCAAAAACAAAGGAATTGATAAGTGACTCACCCAAGGGCAGGAAGGTGAAATGGTCTGGACAGTCTGCACTCACACCCTAGCTGTTTTGCTTCCATATATTGTAGTGCCTCACGGGACAGAAACTTTCCCCTCACACTTACTTGATTTCAAGATCTGTAAAATGAAAATACACACTTTATGAACTGTATTTAGTACGTGTGTTAAGTGGACCTGGGGCTTCCCAGGTGACTCAGAGGGAAATCCCATGGACAGAAGAGCCTGGCAGGCTACAGTCCATGGGGGTCACAAAGAGCTGGACATGATTTAGGGACTAACCAGCAACACAGGTCCAGAAAAGTGGACCTGTGCGGTTCAGACCCGTGGTGTTGGAGGGTCAGCTGTATTTCTTTTTTCCATCTTGTGACAGTGGGAATCGTGCAGCTCTGCACGAAGGAGAAAGAGCCAGGAGGTCTTTAGCTGGTTGGAAATCATTGTCTGAACCTGATACACTGTGAAACACCGTGTGTATGGACCCTGTAACTGTGTGTATGTATGTGTGAAATGCTTTCTTATCTCTATTTTCCATCCACTTCATTACAACATTAGACCAACCGAATGGTTCTCGTTTTTTCATGCTAAGTTTTTTGGTGTGCTCTCTTAATGCATAATTGAGGAAATTGCTATTGGTCTCCTGTAGTCAGCAGATTCAAACAGGGAAGGATTTTTTTCAGTGCAAATGCGGGCCTTTTCCAATACGTTTACATTTCTCTGGACATTATTCTTTGCTTCCTGGCTTTCAGCAGCAGTATGTGCTTGGCTCAGAGGCTGGGAAAATCTTCTGCTTGCTAGATTTCCAGGGGCACTGAAGTTGGGGGTCCCAGAAGTTTTCACTGTGGCTGATGCTTCTGATACGAGTGATTTGTGAAGGCTTTTCGAGATAGAACTTGATTTTTCCCTGTGAATGATCACACCAACCTCTGTTAACATTTGATGCAATCTGTCAGTCTGTGTATCTCTAAAGCTGATTTATAAATACAGTTCTGGACCCTGCCTTTTTTTTTTTTTTTGCTTATGAGCATACCCTGAGCTCATTTCTATATTAAACGCACTTTAGAATCTTGAGCTTTCAAAACCCATTTCTGTATACGGCATCGTTTTGTTAGTCATTTTGGGGGTATTTTGGTTGTTTCTGAGATTTTGCTGTATGAATAATGTCCTGACGAATGGATGTCTTAGTATATTTTCTATTGGCACTTGGAGCACATTCCTTTCAGATCAGTCTTAGAAGGTATATTATTAGTTTAATGAGTATGAGCCTTTTAAAGGCCATCTTGCTTTCTAGTCAGATTGTACTAATTTCTCCTTCCACCCACACACTATAAAATTGCCTGCCTCTTTTGCCGAGTCCTCAGCATACAGCACATTGATTATCAAAAATGTTGAAATGGCTTATTGGTCTTTGCAACTTTAAAAGTCATACACACTTATTGTAAATAGTCAGATAACATAGGTAGGTAGAGTGTCAAATATGAAAATCACTGATCTTGAGAATTAAACTTTTGATATACCTTGAGTCATTTCTTATAATACTTATCATCTGCTTTTTTCCTTAGCAGCCTATTGAGGCTATGTTTTCATATCTGCGTATACACATCATTATTTTTCATTACTGCAAGATATCCTGTTTTTTGGATAGTTTTCATTTTTAGAAAACGCGTGACTTCCTTCTTTTTTAGAGTTCGGCATAAGAAGTGAGTCATAATTAGTCTTTGGTGCAGGATTCACAGTCAGTTTCAGTGAGTTCTGGCTCAGGCAAATACACAGGAGAGGAAAGTGAGACTGAGGATAAATACACTCAACTTTTACAAAAGCAGAAAGATTAGAGCTCTTTTACTTAAACACATTAAGAGGTGATTTCTAGTTTGCCATTTATGGGTAGTATAGTGGTCTGCATGTATCTTTGCCAATTGATCTAATTATTTTTAAGGAAATCGTTGGGTCTTGAGTTTGGAGCCACATGGAGGGTTCTGTTATTTTCACGAATACTCCTGTCTCTCCCTGGAGCAGGGATAGACTTCTTTTCCTGTGGTGTCTCACTTCGGCGTGCCTCTTGCTTTGGCAGATTCAGTGTGAGATCTGATTTGTGTAACTTTGGTCATGGTTTTTAAGACCCAGCGTGTGACTTGCCATACCTTCATTTCCCTCTGTGATGAGACCCATAGTATTCCAAGCAGAGGGAGAACTGGGAAAGAGCCCGCCTGCAGTGGGCATGTCCTGTGGGAAAGTAGACTTTTGTCATAAGCCTTTGAAATGTGGAGGCTGATTGTTACTGCCATGCAACCTACTTATCCTGACTGACTGGCTGTAACACATTGTAACTGATCGCCTTCAGAAGAGTAAGCCTGCTTGCAAGTTACAAGAGTGCCTTTTCTTCCATTTACCAAAGCTAGTTATGTTCACTCTTTTTAATCTCTTCTAACTCATGGTCAGAAAACGATAACTCACTTTAATATGTGTGTCTTTGATGACTACTGAGGTTAAAACATGTTTCCTAGCCATGTACATCTCTTTCTTTTACTTCTTTATTTCCTTTGCTTTTGTGTTGTTAATCTGTCTTTTCTTCCTGAGTTCTAAGAACTTTAAAAATATGCTAAAAAGTATTATTCTTTGTCTACCATATGTTCTACACTGCTTTTCCAGTTTGGGTTTATTTTCTAAATCTTATTTGGGGCTTGCAGAATTTTTTAAATTTATGGCTCTATATCTTTTGTCAGTTTGGGAAAATTCTCTGCCACAGTCGTGTCAAATATTGTTTTGTCCCATTCTCCTTTTCTCCCCCATTCTGTGACACCACATTCCAATACATTAGAACTTTCTACCATGATCCTCTTCTTCCCCCTTATCTTTTCCATCCTTTCCCCCCGCCCCAGTGTCTGGGCATTTCTGGTTAACTCATCTTCCAGTTCACTGACTCTCTCTTCACCTTAATCTACTTCTTCGCTCCTTTTAAAATTCTTAGTTTTAGTTACTCTATACTTTATTATTCTGCTGAAATTCTCTGTTTGTCATTGTGTTCTGTTACATGTGAATTACAGCCTCATACCTTCAATATACAGCTCTTAGAGATGTTGTCTGTCGTCTGTGTTTCTTTACCACTGAGGCACCAGGGAAGCCCCTCTCCACCTTTATGAATCAGCAGATACCATGACGGGAAAAGATAGGAGAGTGGAAGCCTATCTCGGAGCTTTCACCTGCTTTCTGGGATGTCAGGCCCACAGGCCGCAGTTGTCTTGGAAGTCTGATGCCTTTCACCTGATACTTCTGGTAATTGTTTTTAACGTTAGGTACTGTAAATGAAAAATCGAAGTCGCTCTAGGTGGTGTCATCTTTCTCCGGAGAGGCTTTAATTTGCTTCTGGCAGCTAGAGTGGGACAGGTGATAATAGGCTGTGTGGGTCTCTGTAAGGTCTGGTCTGTCTCTGGCTTGCCTTTCTTGCGGGCCTAGCCCATCAGGCTTCCTAGGAGAACGTGGAATGTTCAACAGGCCTGTCACCCTTGAGAGGCCATGGACTCCAGTGGCGTCTCCTTAATTCCTGGGACAGTGGTTTACTCTGCTTAACGCCTTTGGTCATCGCTGCTGTTCTCTGCTAAGTTTCTCTTAGTCTCTCAGCTCTTGTTGTTGTTTAGGTGCTAAGTTGTGTCTGACCCTTTGTGACCCTATGGACTTGTAGCCCACTAGGTTCCTCTGTCCATGGGATTTCCAGACAAGAATACTGGAGTGGGTTTCCATTTCCTTCCTCAGGCGATCTTTCTGACCCAGGGATCAAACCCACATCTCCTGCCTTGGCAGCTGGATTCTTTACCACTGAGCCACCAGGGAAGCCCCTCTCCGCCTTTATGAATCAGCAGATACCACGACGGGAAAAGATAGGAGAGTGGAAGCTTATCTCGGAGCTTTCACCTGCTTTCTGGGATGCCAGGCCCACAGGTCGCAGTTGTCTTGGAAGTCTGATGCCTCCAGATAGATTTAAAAACAAATTTTTCCCTCTTACTCATTGTTTTCAGTGGGAGAATGGATCTCTCGAAGCAGGGTTTTCATGGCTGGAATGGAAAGTTCCTATCATTTGCCTTTTACTTTCTTTAGACTGTTTTGCTGAGAAGGAATAGATTTCTGTTTAGTCAGATTTCTCTTTTTCTTTATGGTTTCTGGCTTTGCTATCATGCTTCAAAATTCTTTTTTAAAACAATTTTATAGAAACAGTTATCTAAATTTTCTCCCAGTGTTTTTATGGTTGTATATTATTTAATGACTCACTTTGGCATAAGACATGAGGTAAAGATCCAACCTTATCTTTTCCCATATGGCCAGGGCATTTGTCCAACACCATTAATTGAGTGATCCATCTTCTGTGAATGTCTGAAATGCAGTCTTTTTCGTTAAGTATGTGGTGTCTCATTAATATTTTAATTTGCTAACTAGTAATTTTTGTTTAATTTTTCTGTTCTTTATCCACTTAAAGTGTTGTGCTTTTGGTATATTTATACTGATATTTAATACATTTGTGCTTCTCAGTTGCTCAGTCATGTCTGACTCATTGTGACCCCATGGACTGTAGCCCACCAGGCTCCTCTGTCCGTGGAATTTTTCAGGCAAGGATACTAGAGCAAGTTGCTAATTCTTATTCCAGGGATCTTCCCAAGCCAGGGATCAAGCTTGCCTCTCTTGCGTCTTCTGCATTGACAGGTGGATTCTTTACCACTGTGTCGTCTGGAAAGCCCCCGTACTACGTTTGGTCTTAGTCAAAAGGCCAAGAAGTAATGTTTGTATGATTACTTAAATAATCCTGTGTTAACTTTGGTTGGTATTTTAAAATTTCCTTTTAATCTTGCTTATAATTCTTTCTGTAAATGAAAGTTGTTTTTGTGTACAGTAAAACTTTTATCTTTTATTTGATATTTTATTCATTGTTATGCTATTGAAACCTTTCCTGTCTCATCAGTTAATATTGTAGAATATAAATGTATATGTATATATTTATTTTTGCTCTTAATTTTTTAGTCCTTTTAATCTGTGTCTTGATACATGGAATGTGTGTGTTTCCTGCTTAATAATCAATTTTTTCAACAATGTTGGTTAAATAACCTATCCACTTTCCAGATTCTTCCTTAAATACACCTTGACCTTTGATGATAAGGATCTTATTTTGGGCCATCTGCTTAGATTTTACCATTTAAGATCCTTTGTTTTTCATTCTTAGTACTTTGCTCTCCTCTTCCCATTAAAAAAACACTGAGCTATAATTGACCTATAACACTGTATTAGTTTCAAGTGTACAAAATAAAGATTAAATATTTTTATATACAGTATCTTTCTGTATCCATGGGTTTTGAATCTTCAGATTTACATCCATGGATCAAAAATATTTGAAAAAAAAAATTCCAGAAAGTTCCAAAAAGCAAAACTTGACCTTGTTGCCAGGTGGCAACCATTTATATAGCATTTACATTGTGTTTATAGCTATTTACATAGCATTTACACTGTGTTAGGTATTATAGGGAATCTAGAGATGATTTGAAGTGTAAGGATGATGTGTGGGTTATATGCAACACTGTGTCATTCTTATAAGGGAATTGAGACTCTGCTGATTTTAGTATCTGTGGGTGTCTGGGAACTGATTCCCTGTGGATACCGAGGGACGACTGTATTGTGAAATGACCACCACAGTAAGTCCAGTTAACATCCATCACCACACATAAGCACAATACTTTTTTTCCCTTCTGATGATACAGTGTTTAAAATCTTCTCTCTTAACAACTTTCGAACAAAAAAATAGAACATTGTTCGCTATAGTCACCATGCTGTACATTACATCTTCATGGAGCATCTATTTCTTAACTGGACGTTTGTGTCTTTTGATCTCCTTCCCCCCCTTTTTTTTGTTAAAATCGGTCACACACACAGTGGAAAAGAGAATCTTACAGATGGGCTTGCGTGAACAGCTGTGGCTGCTCACCCCAGACCCTTCCCTCTTCCGTCTGCTTCCCAGACCTGATAACCATCCCCACTTGCATTTCTTCCGGTGGCCACGCCCTGTTGATGGACAGCTTGCTCGTAACAGGTGTTTTGATTGACCCATTTGGGACAATACTATTGACTGCCTGCAGCAAAGATGGAGTTTTTGCTGACCCGCAGCTCTCTTTCTCTAGGGGCTTCTCTTGTGGCTCAGAGGTAGAGAATCCGCCTGCCAGTGCAGGAGAAGTGGATTCCGTCTCTGGATTGGGAAGATCCCTGGCGAAGGAAATGCCACCCCACTCCCTTATTCTTGCCTGGAAAATCCCATGGACAGAGAAGCCTGGTGGGCTATAGTCCATGGGGTCACAAAAGAGTCAGACATGACTGAGCAACTAAACAGCAACCCCCTCTTTCTCCCCCCTCTTTACAGTCACACACACACACCCAGCATCTTTTATATTACGGTTCTAATGCCTTTATTTTGTGATGCTCTAAGCTTGGAAGGCCTGGGGCCCATTCCTGTGGCAGCCCCCACAGACATTTCCCCAGCAGAGCCCAGGTTGTGCCTGGGCCAGCCCTTGTGGTTCTCCGCAGGACTGCAAGACATACCTCAGCAACCACCGTCAGGAAACTTTGAAAAAGCAAGTTTTATTACTTCCAGGACTTGTTGGGCACAGGGTGTGCCTGGGCCCACATGGGGGTGGGGGTGCAGATGGGGAGACAGAGAGAGGACCACCTGGGGTTGTGCCTTCGTTGGCAGAGTAAGGGCCAGGGTTTCTCACATTTACTCTTTTTTGGTGAATTTAAAACAAAAGAGTGGGAGTGAAAGTGTAGAAAGGAAGGCACCCATCTGGATAGATGGGCTGCTATCTAGGTCCCCTGAGGCTTTCTAAACAGAACATCGTGTGGGGGACTTCCGGCCTCTCTTTGTAGTTGAATCGTTGGCTATGTGTTTATTTGAGATGGATATCTCTGAAATATTAATACATGTCTCAGCAATCCTGGAGACCTGGGTTTAATACCTGGGTTGAGAAGATCCCCTGGAGAAGGGAATGGCAACCCACTCAAGTATTCTTGCCTGGAGAATCCCATGGACAGAGGAGCCTGGTGGGCTATATAGTCTATGGGATCACAAAGAGTCAGACACGACTGAGCGACTAACACACACATAGCAATCTAAAGCTTGATGTCAGGCACTTACGTTACAGATCAGGAAAGCTAGTTGTGGACTTCCCTGGGGGTCCAGTGGTTAAGACTCCATGCTTTCAATGCAGCGGACACAGGTACCAACCCTGGCCAAGCTAACTGTCCAGAACCTATGCATATATTTTACTTCAACCTTCCTCTTTTCCATCAGCTCTAGTCAGTATTTCTGGACTTCTCCTTAAAGGAAGTCATTCCTGACCTTTCTATACCCCCTCTGCCCACACCATCTCTCCCTGTGTTCTGACAAGATTAATAACATTTTTTTCCCCTCTGACTGTAATTATTCTTGTGTATACCTTGACTTCATCTGTTAACTGAGTCTAATGGTTGGAGACAAGTAACATTTATCTTACTGTTACAACATTATATAATGTAGCTCTTGTTAATTGAAGATTAAAGTGTACTCAGACCACTTTTCCTTTTCTAGGCAATAACCCATTTTAAAACGGCGTATATTTATTTTTTTATGCTGTATTTCTTTCTCATTTGTTTTTTGTAGAGCTTTAGGTATTAACCCATTATGTTCTTAAGAAAAAAAGAAAAGGCTGGTCTTAGCTATTATAGCTGTACTGTTGAAATTTGAATATAGCAAAGGACTTCCTTTTCTCTGGATGTTATTTGAGATATTAAAACTTTGCACATGGGAAATCTCTGAACCTTCCATTCAGTGTGACTGTGAACCTACAGTTACTCTATTTTTATTTTTCACTTTATTCTTACATTATTTTTTGGCCGTGCCGCATAGCCTATGAGATTTTAGTTCCCTGACCAGGGATTGAACTCTGGCTCCTGTCAGTGAGAATGCAGAGTCTTAATCACAGGACCACTAGGGAATTCCCTAAAACCGCTCTAAAGAATAAAATCTATTAAAACAACAATGGCGACAAAATGTTGCAGGTGTGTGTTTGGAGTATTTGATCAACTTTCTGGCTGCTGATTTTGGAAGGACCCCAGGCACGTGTCACTCTTAAGTGAGAGACCGGAAGCCAGAATGGATTACGTAAGGCAAGAGAGCATCTTAGCCGTCTGTTGGTCTGTGAATTGCACCTGTGTTCCATGCCCTGGCAGCATCTTCCTGTGGGTAGATAATTCTTGAGAATGTAACATTCTCCTTAACAGGGAACCAGGATCTTGGAATAGTGAGTGAGCTGCAAGCTGGTGGGCTCCACTCAGAACGCATCTTCTAGAGAACCATAAACTCGCTGTTCATGTGGATTGATGCACTTTGATGGTGTCCGTGGCCCAGGTGGTGGGTTTTCTTTGCATTCAGCCACTCTGAAGGAACAGCACTTTGTATCACCTACAGTCTATTTGCAGATTATTCTTTCTGTTCATTTCCATAACCAGCCATTTTTTCCATTTATTAAAAGTTGAGGTTACCGGTAACCAGAGGAATCAAAAAGCTAAGCAAATTGCCAGGCATGTTGAGTGTTTTACTGCCCGACCTGGTTGGATCTTATTTTTGCAAATGCACCAAACGATACTTGCTTCTATCACAAAGGTGTCTCCGAGGCCCTTTCAGGCTAGGGATGGGAGCAGGGACCCACCCTGGACTTTTCCTCCTGAGGGGAACCAGGAAGTTGAAGGAATGGACTTTGAGCTGAGGGAACATAGGAGTGTAGAGAGTGAGGGGAGTCAAGTCAGGCCAGGAGGCTGGTGATCTTCTGGGGGTTATGCTTCTGTGGCAGGTGGGTGAGGCTGGACCCCTGGGTGCCGTCCTGAGTGGGAGAAGAGGAGGGTCAGTGGAGGAGATGCTTGGAGGATGCAGGGCAAGTGTGGTGCTGGATCACTGATGTATTCGTTTTCTAGGGCTGAGGCCACAAACTGGATGCTTGAGACCACCGAATCCATCCTCTCACGGTGCCAAGGCTAGAAATCCAGACTCAAGGTGACAGTGGGTTTGTGCATCCTCCGCTGACCCTAGGAGAGGATCCTTCCTGCCTCTCCCAGCCTCTGGTGACCCTGGGTGTTCTTGGCTGCTGGCGCCATCATTCCAACCTCTGCCCCCATCTTCACATGGCCTCCCCTGCCATGCCTCTGCCTCTCAAATCTCCAGGATGACCTCACCAGGATGACCTGGTGGTCAGTG
The DNA here is from genome assembly GCF_016772045.2 of Ovis aries. Taxonomy (NCBI): domain Eukaryota; kingdom Metazoa; phylum Chordata; class Mammalia; order Artiodactyla; family Bovidae; genus Ovis; species Ovis aries. Next base: position 62,774,132 of record NC_056069.1, on the reverse strand, counting down.
GCTAGGACTTCACCTTACAATGCGAGGGTGTGGATTTGATCCTCGGTTGGGGAGCTGAGACCCCATATACCTCGAGGCCAAAATACCAAAATTTAAAAAAAAAAGAAGCAGCAGCAAGATTCTTGACCTAATTCTATCTGCAAAGACTCTGTTTGCTAATGAGAGCACGTCCACAGGCACCAGGGGTTAGGACTTGGGTATATCTTTTTCTGGGGGGATATATCTTTTGAGGGGGACTCAGTGTGTAGGTGAGGAAGAAAGCTCATGGCTCAGATGTCTGAGGGGAAGGAGACGTCTTAGAAGAGGGCTCTCGGGGGCAGGGTGTGCCAAGGGTGGGGGCTTCTTGACAGTCCTCCCAGAGATGAATGTGATGCTGCTTCTGGGCTCATCGCTGGGTCCCACCTGGATGTGTTGTCCCATTTGTTTCTCGCCGCCACCATCCAGATGATTATGACGCTGGAACTCTGGCCATTGTTCATTTTTTCCCTTCTTGCTGGACCGGTGGGCATGAGGTTGGAACCGACGGTGGAGACGGTGGAGGATGCTGGGGTATGGAAGGTCCCGAGTTCTGATCCTTGGTACAAAGGACACTGTACTCACTGACTCATGGGAGAGTCCAGGGTGACCCTGTTTTGCCTGTACCTGGGGAACATACTGGTTTTGCCATGCATCAGGCCAACTGTTCCCAGGAAGAAAAAAAAACAAACCCAAAGAAGCCAACGAAACGACTCCACAGGGACTGGTGGTCTAGCAGGTAAGAGTCTGCCTTGCAATGCAGGGGACGTGAGTTCGATCCTTGGCCCGGGAACTAGGATCCCACATTCCTCAGGGCAATGAAACCTGTCCTGCAATGAAAGATCCTGCATAACGTAACGAAGATCCTGTGTGTCGCAACTAAGATCCACACAGCCAAACAATAAATAAATGTTAAAACAACAACAAACAAACGGCTCCACATGCAAAGACCCAACACAGCCAAATAATACAGAAATGTTTTAAAAAACAGACGACTCCACATGCATCTGTTCCCTTTGAAATTAACTAGACTTTGTGTTCAATACCCCAAACCTCTGATTCAAGTTGAATGTCTCTCCTGTGTTCCTGCGAGACTTCCTTTAATTGGCAGCAGATTTCTGAGCCTTGATTTGTTTACCAAGAGTCCTGGATGCTCTTGATGTGTTTCTTTTCTTGGCAGATGATGGATATTCTCTTAGGGCCCCCAGTCAGAAGCCAGCTCCCTCTCCTCTCATTCTCCCCGCCCCCCATGCCTATGAGCTCATCACTCTGGGGCTGGCTTCCCATGGCCTCGGTGGAGTCCCGTCTACCCGGGCCACTCAGAAAGAAAGGGAAAGTGTCAGTCGCTCAGTTCTGTCTGACTCTGTGACTTGTGGACTGCAGCCCGCCAGGCTCCTCTGTCCGTGGAATTCTCCAGGCAAGAATACTGGAGTGGGTTGCCATTCCCTTCTCCAAAGTGACTCAGGAGGTTTCTCACCCCTGGTCCTGTTTCTCCATCACACCCTTCTCAGCGCTATCAATGCCATATGGCTTTTTAACTAGGCTTCGTAGGAATAATTGTTTCTTGAGACATACTCTACTTACAGTAGAGGGCATAATAGATTCTTCTTGGGCAGCTGGGTGATTTTCGACACATTCTTGCCCTTGTGCAATCATGCCCCCAGCTCTGGATAAAGAACATTTGCATCACTGTGGTAAGTTTCCTCTTACTCCCTCCTACCCAGGCCGGCCCTTCAGATTTCTATCACCATGGGCTAGTCTAACCAGCCTGGGGACGGCCGTGGAGTCAGAGTGTGTACTTCTTTCAGGTGAGACAAAATGGCTATGAGATCTACCCAGGTTGTGTGCGGGCTTCCCAGGTGGCACAGTGCTAAAGAACCCACCTCCCAGTGCAGGAGACGCAGGAGACGTGGGGTCGACCCCTGGATTGGGAAGACCGTGGAGAAGGAAATGGCAATCCATGCCAGAATTCTTGCCTGGAAAATCCCATGGACAGAGGAGCCTGGCGGGCTCAGTCCATGAGGTCACAAAGAGTTGGACACGACTGAGCATGTGTGGGCACACATGCCCACACACACACACACACACACACACACACACACACACACACACACACACACACACACACGTATGGGTCTCCTCAAGCAGCTTGCTTTTCTTTTTTTCATTTTCAGCAGCTCTATTGAAGTATCATTCATAGTCCATATAATTTGTCCACTTAAGCTGCTGCTGCTGCTTCTAAGTCACTTCAGTCATGTCCGACTCTGTGCGAACCCATAGATGGCAGCCCACTAGGCTCCACCGTCCCTGGGATTCTCCAGGTAAGAACACTGGAGTGGGTTGCCGTTTCCTTCTCCAATGCATGAAAGTGAAAAGTGAAAGTGCAGCTGCTCAGTCATGTCCGACTCTTCGCGACCCCATGGACTGCAGCCCACCAGGCTCCTCCGTCCATGGGATTTTCCAGGCAAGAGCATTGGAGTGGGGTGCCATTGCCTTCTCTGCCACTTAAGCTATAGAACTAATTTTTTTTTGGCATATTCCACTATGAAAATTTTTAATGTGTAAGGAACATAACATGAAACCCCATTCTTAACGACTGTAACCGGCTTTCAATTCAACAGCGTGAATTGCATTCACGATCTTGTTCAGCTGTCACCCCTAGCTGTTTCCATGATGTGGTCGTCACCCCAAGCAGAGACTCTGTAACCTTGGCAACAACTCCCCTTGCCCTCCTCCGCCTGGCTCAGCCTCGAATCTACTTCCTGCTCCGTGAATTTGCCTCATCTAGACATTTCACACACACGGACTCTTGCGGCATTCACCCTTGCACGTCTGGCTTTTTTGATGTAGCACAGGGTCTTTACGGTTCGCCATGTTGTAGCAGGTGTTAGGATGTCCTCACTTAATTTAAAGGAATAGTAGTCTGTTGGGTGGATGGAGCACATTTTGTTTATTCATTGACCTGTTAATGGACCCCGGTTTGTTCTGACTTTTGGCTACTGTGAATAATACTGTTATGAACATGGGTATACAAATATCTGTTTGAGTCCCTGCTTGAAGTCCCTTTGGGCGTGTACCCAGGTGTGGAATTGCCAGATCATATGATAATTCTATGTTTAGCTTTCTGAGTAATGACCCAGCTCTTTTCCATAGTGCCTGCACTATTTTACATTCCAACCAGCTGTGCCCAAGGGTTCCAATTTCTCCATGGCCTTCCCTGTGGAAAAATTACACTCGGTATTTTCTGCTTGTTGTTGTTTTATTTTTATTTGTAACCATTATATTCTGGTAGGCTTCTAAGAGGTAGCCTGGTATGGGTAGTGTGGAATCTCATTGTGGTTCTGGCCATTTGTGTATCTTTGGCTAAGTTGTGTTTTTATGGCATACAGTTTGCACACGGAGGAATGAATAACTCTTAAGGGTTTATGGGTCCATAAATTTTGACAGATGAATATAAGCATGTAAATATCATCCAGATCAATATACATGATGTTTCCATTAACGGAGAAATTTCTCCCATATCACCCCGTCACTGTTTTTTATTACCATAGATCAATTTTGTCTGTCCTTGGATTTCATTAAATGGAAACAAATAGCAATGTACTTTTTTGTATCTGGCTTATTTCATATCACGTAGTGAGTTTGAGTGGAAAAGGCAATGGCACCCCACTCCAGTACTCTTGCCTGGAAAATCCCATGGCTGGAGGAACCTGGTAGGCTGCAGTCCATGGGGTCGCTAAGAGTCAGACACGACTGAGCGGCTTCACTTTCACTTTTCACTTTCATGCATTGGCGAAGGAATTGGCAACCCACTCCAGTGTTGCCTGGAGAATCCCAGGGACTGGGGAGTCTGGTGGGCTTCCATCAGTGGGGTCGCATAGAGTCGGACATGACTGACGCGACTTAGCAGCAGCAGTGAGTTTGAGATCTATTGGTATTGTTGCCTGAATCAGAATTTAGTTTTGGTTGCTGAGTGGTGTTTCTAAGCTTGACTATAAGACAGTTTGCTTATCCAGTCTCTATCTCTCTTTTTATGACAGCTCTTTATTTTATTTATTTATTTTGGGTGCACCATGTAGCTTGTGGAATCTTAGTTCCCTGACCAGGGATTGAACTCGTGCCCCCTGCATTGGGAGCATGAAGTCTTAACCACTGGACTGCCAGGAAGTCCCTGCTGAATGAATGTTCGGATTGTTTGCGATTTAAAGCGTCACTAAACATTGGAGAGGGAAATGCAACCCACTCCAGTATTCTTGCCTGGAAAATCCCATGGACAGAGGACCCTGGCAGGCTACAGTCCATAGGGTCACATATAGTCAGACATGACTTAGCAACTGAGCATGCAAACATTCCTATCCACCTTTTTGTGTGGACATAGACTTTATTTCTTTTGGGACTATGCCTATGAGTAGAATTGCTGGATCAGAAGGCAGACGTGTGGTGTGTTTTATTAGAAACTGCCAGTTTCCCCATATGGTTGTCCCATTCAACACTCCCACCTGCTGGGCACCCTATACCCTCACCAGCATTGGGTATTGTCAATCTTTTTAATTTTAGTCGTTTTGGTGGGTGTAAGGTGGTATCTCAGTGGGGTTTTAATTTGCATTTCCCTGATGACTAATGATATCAAGAACCTTCATATTTGGAAAAGGTTACAATTTAAATTTTCGAGTTAAAAAAAAAAAATCAAGTTACAAGACATTAATGAACACCTGGAGAACAGACATCCCTAAGCCCAGAATGTTCTGTTGAAGCTGTCCGCCCTGACAGCTATGAGTCAGACAGACAGATGTCAGTTTCCATTACATCTTAAATCACAAAAGAGTAAAAGGCGAGCGGGGAGGGCACAGATTTAACGAATATTTTGGAAATAAAAAGAAGAAAAGGAGGAAGAGCTCCCCTTTCACCGCCCTCCACCCCCCGCCAGGCCTAGGATTTGAGAGGCAGGATTTTAGTAGGAAAATCTGCTCCTGACACATCCTGCCTCAGACCGTGAGTGGTTCTCCGCTAGTGCTTCGGGCACAATTCAGATTCCTTAGCTCCTGTCAACACTCAGGACTTGGAGAGCTGTCTCCTCCTTTGTAGGCAGCCGGGTGCATCTGCTTGTGAGTTTCCTGATTCCCCATGAGCTATCAGTCCCCAGCCTTTGCTCATCTGACACTTGGACCGCCATCTCCATACTCCCAAGGACCCTGGGACTCCCGCCTTTGTTTGGCTGACCAGGCCCAGCTGGGTGGGTGCCAGTCCTCTCCCGGGTCCGGATGTGTTTCCAGGCTTCTGTCCCCTGGGGCCGGGCTGGTCTTCATTGTAGACTCTCTTGTCACTTTCTCCAGACTGAATTTCCTAAGCGGGTCAGACTGTCTGATTCCAAACTTCGTCTTTGTCTTCTCAACACCACCCCGCCCAAGGTACCCACAGACGTTACTAGCTTGTTGGATGGTGAGAAGTGCTCATGGTTGGGGGAGAGAGAGTTCTGGAAGCAGTGTGATCCTCCTCTCCTGGGAGCCTGCCTTCCCTGGTGCTTGTTCTGTTTCATACACTGTAGGGCTAACAGTTAATCTATCAGGCAAGTACAGCCCGCAGAGCCTTGCTATCTCACATTCTCTCTGTGGTCCCTCCATCCTAGCCCAGGGATGCAATTTGCCAAAGGATGACTCAGGGTGAAGGACCAGAGAGCAGGTGGCAGACAACCAATCAGGGGGTCATTTAAGGAAGTGCTGTCGGCACCTGGGCCAGGACTAGGCGAGAATTTGATGCGTGTGTGATGGGAACTGGACATGACAAGAAAGTGGATGTGCCTCCCCAAACCAGTTGGAATGAAAATTAACAGGGAAAGCGAACTGAGCTCTGTTTCTGGGATCCGGGAGAAGTCTGTACCGTAGGCTCCCAGGTATCGTGATAGCAGCCATCATTCTTCCGAAAGCCCCAGCCTGTGCCCCAGGGGCTTCACGTTTTTTGTCCTTTGGACCAACCATGGTCTTGTGAAATGCAGGTTCTGACCCATTAGGTTTGGGCCGGGGCCCAAGGATCTGCATTCCTAACAAGCTCCCAGGCGATGCTGCTGCTGGGACAAGAACCCCTGCTTTGAGTGGCCAGGGTCCAACCTGAACCAATCAGAATACAATAGGCAGACTGGGAGAATAATTACCTAGGTTGTTCATTCTTCATCAATTGGATTGGATTGTCCTAATCCCAGGTGGTGCTAATGGTAAAGAACCTGCCTGCCAATGCAGGAGCCATAAAGAGATGCAGGTTCGATTCCTGAGGTGGGAAATCCCCTGGAGGAGGGCACGGCAACCCACTCCAGCATTCTTGCCTGGAGAATCCCATGGACATAGGAGCCTGGTGTGCTGCGGTCCATGGGGTTGCAAAAGTCTGACAAGACTGAAGTGACTTAGTACTTAGCACAATTTATATCACTTTCTATGTGACCCAAACCTGTGTTTGTGCATCACAGACCTAATATTTGTGAAAAAATGGCCTTGAAATGAGTCGTAGAGTTTTATCATCACAAGTAGAACATGCCGTTGTCAGAGCTGACAACAGAGCAGCCGGAGTGAGAGGCTCTTAGCTGAGGAAGTTAGACATCAACAAGGGTTTCAGTTCTTTGAGGCCAACATAATGGACAGCTTGGATCTCTTTCTTGAGACCTCATGGGGTGTTTTTGTAAGAGATGCATAAAGCTGATCATAATTTACTGATCCTGAAAGGTCCAATTGGTTTTTCCTGTATTGATTGCTTACTTGATGGTAATGTTAGGTGAACTCTCCCCAATTCTTTCCAGAAAAGGAATAAGAAGCAGTTTTATCTTGTTTGTATGGTTTCTTCCTGGTCTATGAATTTGCCACTGACTGTAAGCAGGAGATTGGGAAGCTTTATCAGAACTTTTCTTCCTTAAAAATTTAAAATTTTCTGATTATTAAATGAAGTAAAGTCATAGTAGGAAAATATGGGACTTTTTTTTACTACAGAAAAGTATAAAGAAAAAGAAGTCACCTGTATGTCACCATTCAGAATCTACTGAATTCTTGCTGCCACTTTTTTTTTGCATTATTGATACATAATTTTACAGACTAGTTTATTAAAGCATATATATTTTCATTTTATAGTATAATTTCAGTCTTCCCTTATAACTGAAAGTAATCTTTATATAACCTCATTTTTATTGTTTGATCACATACAAGATTATGTAATAAAAATATCCTTCAACTTTTAAAAATTTCTAAAGGAAAAAGTTTTTGAAAAAAAGGGGAAAAATAGCATTGTTTTCATGCGTTCTGAGAGTGTGAAGCCCCAAAGCGGAAATATTCTTAGCTGGTTTGTAGCATTAATTGTATCTCTCTGTAACCGGCATAATATTTAGTAGCTCTCAATAGTTATTAATGAAATACTAGTACATTTTATTTAATCATGTATTTCTTTCTATAAGCATATGTTCAACCTGAATCTAAGGATCCAGTTCTCAGGATGAATTTGTTAACATATGTGTGAGCTTCAGAAGACTGTGATCGGATTTTGAAGTCTATCCTTAGGACTTGCTGGTGTTTGGATTGCTTATCTAATGCTGCCTGACATTGTAACCGAAAGTAGGGTCCAGCTGCTCACCGCCTAAAAGCCAATAAAGAGGCCAAGTTGGTGGAAAGGAAACGGACAGTCTGTCCAAAGGTCGACTCCCCCCCCCAACCCCTTCTCAACAGTCAGGAGGCTAGAGCTCTTACATGCAGAGAGAGGGGGCTCCATGCAGAAACAGCACAGTCAGCTCTGACAGTCATCTTGAAATTGGGCATCGGTGGTCTGACCAGCGTCATGTTGGTTGTTTCGGGTGTAGTTAATCTTCAGTTCCAGGGTCGGTTTGTTCCAGTTTCTTCGAGGCCAGTTCTCAGAACTGTGGCAGCTTACGTCATGGCTACAGTCTGGTTACCATGCAGTTAACTTCTCCACCTGGTGGGGGGTTCAGTATCTACAAGACAGCCCACGGGAGGTGGCTCAGAATGTTATCTGTAGCCCGTGAGGAGGAAAGAGCCTTGACTAGGCTTGATGATCAAACTATTTTTATGTGGTCCCCTTTGCCTGTTTTTCTCTGTTTCTGCCTGTTCTCACTTCTCATTAAACTTACTCTTTGGCCAAAGTTTTTCCATAGACAAAAGGAATGCAGAGGGCATGAGAGACAAGGACCATAGGGTCCTTCTCTTTCAGCATCACTCCCAAATACAATGACTTGAAAAGACATTAGGGGCTTCCCAGATAGCTCAGTTGGTAAAGAACCCGCCTGCAATGCCGGAGACCCCGGTTCAATTCCTGGGTCGGGAATATCCACTGGAGAAGGGATAGGCTACCCACTCCAATATTCTTGGGCTTCCCGTGTGACTCAGCTGGTAAAGAATCCACCTGCAATGCTGATGACTTGGGTTCGATCCCTGGGTTGGGAAGATCCCCTGGAGAAGGGAAAGGCTACCCACTCCAGTATTCTGGCCTGGAGAATTCCATGGACTGTATAGTCCACAGGGTTGCAAAGAGTCGGACATGACTGAGCGACTTTCACTTAAAAAGATAATTAGCATTTATTTTCGTTCACAGTTTCCAAGACTCAGGAGTTCAAGGGCAGCTTGGCTGGGCAGTTTTGACCCAAGATCTCGCATGAGGCTGATGTCAGATGTTGGCTGGGGCAGTAAGATCTGAAGGGGTGAGTGGGGCTGGAGGGCTACGACCCTGGTGTGTGTTCAGGTGCTGGGGCAGCCCACCCTGATGTGAGTTCTCTCATTGGGGAGGGCGGTTTCTGCACCTTTTTGTCTTCCTTATTTGTGCTCTTTCTGTTCTCTTTAAAGATCTCTGTTGAGCTTTGTATACCCATCATAAACATTCCAAGCCTAAGTTCAAATAGATTAAGTAAATAAATGGCGAGAGGAGCATGTTATTATTGACAGTCACTGCCTTCAGGTCAACTGCAGGTGTGGCTTTCCAACACTGAATGCTTGTAAGAAGACTGTCTGAAAACCAGTTATTATTGAGAAAATTAGACAAGCTTCTGGGGTATATAGCCTTTGGAATAGGAATTGTTTTGCAAAAGTTTTCACTTTCATCTCAGGTTCAAAGGATTTGTTAACAAAATAAGCCACTTGTTGTATACAAATAAATACTACAAATATTTATTAGAGAATTATCTAGCATGCTTTCAATCTACCAACATTAAAAGAAAAGAGAGCTAGAAAGAACAGAGAATATATCACCAGATTGGGTTTTGACCAACAGCTCTGGGAAGTCCCGTGTCTCTGCACATCTGGAGTTCCATTTGGGAAAGGGTCCCAGGTAGCACATCCACTCCGCTCCGTGGGTGAGACTTCAAAGACTGCAGTTTGGGGTTCCCGTTTTTGTAATCCCACAACGGCAATGCAAACTGATATCATCACTCTGTGACTAGATTGCAAGCCGGGTTTCAAGTTAATGCCGTTTGTTTTGTTTTGTAAAAAAACTTGGAATGTTACTAAGCCTGGGGCTTGGTTGGCCAGGTCCCCTCCAGGGGCTCAACAATCTCAAGATCTCTCTCCCACCTTACCTACCGTGCTGCCAGTCTCCTCCCAGCAGGCAGTCACTCACAGTCACCCACCGTCAGGGTAGTGTCCAGGCAGGTTAGAAGCAAGGTCAGAGGCCTGCTCTGCTTTGTCTCTGAAACCTAAGCCAGACTATTCATTTAATTTCCCTAATAGGAGTATATAAACAAATTAAAAGTATTTGGAGTACTCAAAGTATCTGTATGTATGTATTTGGATATATATATATATGTATGTGTGTATGTGTGCATATGTGTGTGTGCTAAGTTGCTTCTGTTGTGCCTGACTCTTTGTGACCCCATGGACTGTAGCCCACCAGACTCCTCTGTCTGTGGGATTCTCCAGGCAGGAAGACTGGAGTCAGTTGTCATTCCCTCCTCCAGGGGATCTTCTGACCCAGGGCTTGAACCTGGGTCTCCCACATTGCAGACATATTCTTTACCGTTTGAGCCCCTAGGGTGGCTTCCTATATACATTTTATATATAATTATATAAATACATATATATATAATTGGATTTGAACAAGAGACTATATATATAGTTGAACAAAGTAGTTTCCAGAAATCACTAACAATCTATTGTAAATCCAAACAAGCAGTTTGCAGGGACAATAAAATTCACATTTTATGCAAAATTAGTCTACAGGGAAGTTGTTTTGAATTATAACAATCTTGAATTTATCCATTTCTAATCTGAAGATAGAGGCTTTCTTGGTAGCTCAGTTGTAAAAATCCACCTGCCAGTGCAGGAGACATGGGTTCAATCCCTGGATCAGGAAGATCCTCTGGAGTAGAAAGGGCAACCCACTCCAGTATTCTTGCCTGGAGAATCCCATGGATAGAGCAGCTTGGCAGGCTCAGTTCATGGAGTTCCAAAGAGTTGGACATGACTTAGTGATTAAACAAAAACAATAAATCTAAAGGTAAGCCCTGCTGCTGAAAGAAGTCTCCTGCTATAATTTTATATGTTTTGTGTTTAGTAATACTTATTTCTTTATTTAAAACAATTTATTAAGCATCTCTTTATTTAAAGCAGCTGAGTGAAAATTAAGTTTCACCTATAACCTCACTGCCAATATCATTTTCTTTGTATAATGAGAAAATGTACATGCCTCAAAAGGACGTTGAAACAGATTTCAAATACAAAGTACAGCTTTGAAGGCTCCTCTTTGCCAGTTTGTACTGAAGGTGACCGGTTAAATTTCTTATATCCTCTTTCGGAAAAGTAGAAGATCTTTTACTAATAGTGTCGTTGCAGGCGCCATGCACACATTTCGGAAGTCCACCCCAAAAGAGGTTATGTCGTACATCGTTGTCCCTTGGTATCCAAGGTTTAACTGGTTCCAGGATGCTGCCTCCCTCATTACCAAAATCCAAGGATGCTCAAGTCCCTTAAATAAAATGATGTACTATTTGCTTATAACCAATACAATTCTCCTATGTACTTTTAAATCATCTCTAGATTATGTATAATGTCTAATTCAATGTAAATCTATGTAAATAGTTGACAGAACATAGCTATTCAAGTTTTGCTTTTAGAGCTTTCTGGAATTTTTTTTTTCCCAAGTATTTTCCATTCGAAGTTTCTTGAATCTGGAGAGGTGGAACCTGTGGATATGTAGGGCCAGTTGTTCACTGTTCCTACCTGTGGTTCTTCTTCTTTTTTTACTTACTGCTACCCTGTGAAGCTCTTTCCACATCAGCCCGTGCTTTTTTGCCTCGTTCCTCTTGGGGTCAACAAGTATCCCACAGTGTGTGTGCTTCACTAGCCAGTCATCTTCCATGTATATTTGGGTGGTTTTCAGGTTTTTGCAGGTATAGATCTCTTGACGTACTTTTGATGTCCCTAAGATGAATCCTTGCAGTGGAATTCTTGGAACTGCCTTCGTTTTCTTTGCTTTTGGATGTTGCTTTCATATCTATATTATCCAGCCTCAGATCTGGACTCACCAGCCTAGGGTGATACTTACCACACTAAAGGCAATTGTCTTCTTTGAGGTCTTCCCAGGACCTTGAGTCATTTCCTTATTTAAAGTGGAAGTAAGATAAAAAGCCCGGAGCTCATGACACCTCGCGTCAGGGCTGCAGTTCAAAGTTGAGTCCTTGTCCTGGTGGGAGATTCTGACACATCTCAGAGGTGTTTCATTCATTCAGAAAGTGCTCATTCAGTGTCTTGCAGACACCGGGCACTGGGGGAAAAGTTAAAAAAGCTCCATGATGAGCTCTCCGATTTGAGCACCTTCCAGTAAGGAGCAGAGTGTGCGGGGAAGTCCAGTGAGAGCCTCAGAAAATAAGTAGTTAAAGGGTTTGACTCAGGATGTTTAGGAGAATCTGATGAGTGACAGGTGGGCCAAATGATGAGGACTGGTGGGTCTGCAAAGGTTCGAGGCAAGAAACAGGTAGGCGTAGTGACAAGGTATGGCCCTGGGGAGAACCCAACCAGGGGGCTCAGTTCAGAAGCCCATGCTCTGGCGCTAAATGGTATTCATGGAACAGTGATTTCCAGGCTGGTGTGCTGGCCTTGTGTAAGATGTTTTTGGAATATGTGGCATGAGATCATTATCAAATTTTCATTTTTCATGCCAGGAAAGAAATTAAAAAGCTAATCATAAATTGCCTATCCTTGTTATTTTATAGAGGAAAGTACATTTGATGGCCAATCAAGTAGCAAAGACATAATCTTAAAGGACAATTCTTTCCAAAACTATTGGCGCATTTATAAATACATACTACTATGTTGTTGTAGATAGTAACTGTTGACACATTTATAGATATACATATGTGGTTGTTGTTCAGTTGTTAAGTCATGTTTTACTCTTTGCGACCCCATGGACTGCAACACACCAGGCTTCCCTGACCTTCTCTATCTCCTGGAGTTTGCTCACACTCACATCCATTGAGTCAGTGATGCCTTCCCGCCATCTCATCCTCTGCTGCCCTCTTATTTTGCCTACAAACACTTACGTCTCATCAGCTACATTAACAAAAGCTGATATTTCCTCATAATTGTTTCAAATTTCTGCCAGAAATCAACATGCCAGGGGACTTCCCTGGTGGTCCAGTGGCTAAGACTCCAGGTTCCCAATGTGAGGGGCCTGGGTTCAATCCCTGGTCAGGGAACTAGATCCCATGAACGTGTTTGTTATATTTCTGTTTTAGTTTGCTCGGTGTTGGAATTTTTGCCTTGGGGTTGGTGGTAGCCAGTGCGAACAGGTGGTCAGGGACTGGGTCTGGTTCCGCTTGGTTCCCCAGCGTCAAGCTGATCCCTGGCACAACTCAGCCCTCAGGAAGCATTTGTTACAGGAGCTGTGCAAAGCCCGTGGGGTTCCTTGCTGTGATTGGGCTGCTGAGAGTGCTGAGGCACACCCTGTGGTGGGAAACCCCCTGGAGGTCTGCCTGACGGCCAGTGGTCACCCCCATGCCCCACCCCTGCTGCACCAGACCTGGACATGCCCTTTTTCCTCCCTCCAGACTTGTAACAGCACTCCGTGGAGACTAATCCAGCTCAAGTGCGTTTACAGGGAAACTGATGTCATAGCATGTAAAGTGCACGCAAATCTGAATGCCTGGGGATTCGAGAGGAAGCCTGCTGCCTGTGCTTAGTGGTTGACTTCATTCAGCAGCCCTGGCTCAGTCGGCAAGGGTTTGCCTTCCCAGCACCATTTCATATAGAAGAATTTAAGACCTGCAGTGATGGGCTTCCCCGCAAGCTGCGTGTGTGTGTGTGTGTGTCTGTGTGTGTGTGTCTGTGTGTGTCTGTGTGTGTGTGTCTGTGTGTGTCTGTGTGTGTGTGAGTGTATCCCCACATGACAGAGGGCGCCTTCTCTCACAATCATTCCAGATTGTGCTCAGTCACTAAGTCATGTCCTACTCTGTGACCCCATAAACTATAGCCCGCCAGGCTGCTCTGTCCATGGGATTCTCCAGGCAAGAATACGGCAGTGGTTTGCCATTTCCTCCTCCAGGGGATCTTCCCGACCCAAGGACTGAACCCGTGTCTCCTGGGTCTCTTGCCTTGGCTTTACCATGGAGCCATCTGGGAAGCCCCATTCCAGGTTAGGCCCATGTAAGGGATTCCTGCCTGCGGAGCTGACCTTATAGCCTCTTTATACCCATCATTTCTTTCTATAATATGTTGAAATAATGAGCTAATTGTCATGGGAAATTGGAATTCTTAAGCCCTTTTTAAGATGCCCCTTTCCTTCGGAGTCTTGTTGGGTGAAGAGCTTCACAAGATGGTGAGAAGGTGTTTTCAAAAGACTTTCAGAATGGAGACTGCAAGTCAGCCTTCTTACACTATTTGTGTGTCTGCACCACTGAGCCAAGCTGAACCACAAAGCCAGTCCCTCATGGGGACCTTGTCTCTCTTACAACACTGTATTTGCTGTAACCAAGTAGTATAATTTATTTTCACCATGGATCTCCACCTTCATCCCCCAGTGGAATATATTCTTTTCTTAGGCCCTGATATTAATTTGCATTGTCTTTCAAGTTAACGGAGGAAAACTCTGCTGCAGTTTTTTAGTGCTAGAAGGCCAGCCCAGCAGCTGTTTTATGATGTTTGTCTGACAGATTTTCAGGCTCACGGACAGTCTTTCTCTGAGATTACGGGCTTTACTGCCTACCTGCCATCTGCCCCCTGACCCCATCTGCTATCCCAGCTGTAAACATGGCTCCGGGGACCTGGTAACAAGCCTCAGAGTGCAGTGTCCTGTCACACGTGTCAGCAAATGTGGGTTTTGTTTTTGTTTTGTGTGCAGTTTTGTCGTTGTTTTAACTGCAGCTCGTGGCTTACAGGATCTTAGTTCCCCAATCAGGGATCGAACCTGGGCGCCAGCAGTGAAAGCACCGCGTCCTAGCCACTGAACCGCCAGGGAATTTCTGCCAATGTTTCATGAGATACATGACACCTAACCCACACTGACAAAGTAATAGTTTTGATGAGAGTTATTTAAAGTCTGCAAGTTCAGGCTGTTGATTTAGGGAAAAAAAAAACAAACTCACACCTGAATGTTGAGAGTTGTGTTTTATTTGGTGGGAATTTATAGGACTTTAAGCCTGGCAGAGAGCATCTCAAGGAACCCTGGGGGAGGAGCCAGGTTGTGTAGAAGTTTTGCAACAAAGGATGAAGTCTGAACAGCAAAGGATTATTGTTGATTAAAGAAAACCAGATAACCCGAAGTATGGAATTTAGTGCTTTCCTATGTATGGGAAGATGCAAGACTGGGCCCCCTGAGATCATTCCTTTGATAGGCACCTCAGCTGTCTGGGGCCAGTGTCCTGAGTTTTCACATCCTGAGTTTCCTCCGGGTTCACCATAGCGAGTGGCTGCAGTCTGATGGCTGCTTGATGGCAGGTGTTCTTTCCTGGCTGAGTTCCCCCTGGGTTTACCAACTTGCTGTCCTTGGTGGCTGCAATCACTGGTGACTGTGCCATCCTTGCTTCCTGATATGGCAAGAAATATTCCTGTTCTCAAGGCAATGTTACTGTAATAGCTGCTGGGCTTCTTTGATGTTGTTTAGTTCACTAGCTCTCCTCTGACTCTTTGTGACCCCACGGACTGTAGCCCACCAGGTTCCTCTGTCCATGGGATTTTTCAGGCAAAAATACTGGGGTGGGTTGCCGTTTCTTTCTCCAGGGGATCTTTTTGACTCAGGGATTGAACCTATGTCTCCTGCATTGGCAGGCAGATTCTTTACCACTGGCATTACCACTGGAAGCCCTTACCAACGAATGTGATGGTGGAAGTTCAAATCCATTTGCCGTCTAGAAAGAAACTGTTTACCAAAGTTCTGGTACTACTTCATGTATTCAACAAGGATATATCAGCCTCGCTGTGTTCTTGGGGCCAGGGACCTGGCAGTGACCATCCTGGAAATAACTTTCTTGTCATGGTGCTTAATCATAAATGAGATTATTGAAACAATGCCCAACACATTTTACCTAACAAATTATGCCCACCATAGTGGTCATGCGTGGTCGCCTTTTAGAAATATATCTCAAAGAGCCGACTCACTGGAAAGGACCCTGATGCTGGGAAAGACTGAAGGCAAAAGGAGAAGAGGGTGGCAGAGGAAGACATCTGTTAAATAGCATCACTGACTCAATAGACACGAATTTCAGCAGACTCTGGAAGATAATGAAGGACAGGGACGCCTGGTATGCTGCAGTCCACGAGGTTGCAAAGATTCGAACACGACTTAGTGGCTGAATGACGACAAACATCCTTAGAGGACCAGAATTCTGAATTTCTTTCATAAGGTCACATAAACTTTTCCCTGCTCCTATTGATGGTATTATTATGGAGAAAGGAATTTTATAGAAATAAAAAATTTTTGATTAACTGAAGTTTACTGTCTTTCTACTGACCTTTAAAAAATTGCACTATGAATGGCGAAATGTTTTCTTACGATTGGAAATGGGCAATGTCCCCTTTCTTCTGTATTATCAGGGGAATTACTGCGTTACTGTGCCACATGGCTGTGGGCTTTGCAACTGCCTTTTGGTGCCTCCGTCTCTCCCCTCGCTGTTCGTGAGCTCCCGTTTCTCTTGCCCACTGCCCCCACCCCCCTCTTCACAGATGGTTCTCTCTCTCTCTCTTTTTAGTTGTTTACAGTTGTTGTGATAAAACTGTATTTCCTTATGAGACTTATTAATGTAAATGCTGTGCTTGCTTGCTTGTTTTTCATTGTGAATTAAAATCATGTAAGTTCCTCATGAATATGGCTTTGTTTTAGAGGATTCTAATTGTACCAAAGGGTTTCCCTGGTGGTTGAGTGGTAAAGAATCTGCCTGCCAGCGTGGGAGACATGGGTTCAATCTCTGAATCAGGAAGATCCCCTGGAGAAGGAAATGGCAACCTACTCCAGTATTCTTGCCTGGGAGATCTCCATGGACAGAGGAGCCTGGCAAGCATGGCGTCATCCATGGGGTGGCAGAGAGTCCAACTTGACTTAGCAACTGAACAATCAGTGACTAAACAACCGCAACAATTATACTGAAACAGTGAAAAGTGAAATGAGTTCTCTGAAATGTTCCATCCCCACCGACCTTGTATTCATCAGGGGTCTCCAGAGAGCTAGAACCAGAAGAGAGTGTGTGTATCTATGGATATAGAGAGATACACATAGTTAGATGCGTGTGTTCAGTCGCTCAGTCACGTCTGACTCTTTGTAACCCTATGGACAGACTGTAACCTGCCAGGCTCCTCTGTAGCTATATACACACATGTTGATTTAGAGAGATAGCTGTATAGTTGGTGAGATTTATCCATAGCTGTCCATTTATGTCTGTATTTCTATATATGAGGGAGGGATAGATTTATTTCAAGGAATTGGTTCACACAATTATGGAAGCGTGGGTGAGCCAAACTCTGCAGGGTGGAGACCCAGTGGAGAATTGTAGTTTAGGTCCAAAGGCAGTCTGCTAGCAGAATCCCTTCTTGCTTGGAGGAGATCAGTCTTTTTCTATTCAGGCCTTCAGCTGATTGGATGAGGCCCACCCACATCATGAAGGTTCAGTTCAGTGGCTCAGTCGTGTCCTACTCTTTGCGACCCTATGGACTGAAGCACGCCAGGCCTCCCTGTCCGTCACCAACTCCTGGAGTTTACCCAGACTCATGTCCATCACGTTGGTGATGCCATCCAACCATCTCATCCTCTGTCGTCCCCTTCTCCTCCTGCCCTCAATCTTTCCCAGCATCAGGGTCTTTTCCAAGGAGTCAGTTCTTCGAATCAGGTGGCCAAAGTATTGGAGTTTCAGCTTCAGCATGAGTCCTTCCAATGAATATTCAGGACTGCTTTCCTTTAGGGTGGATTGGTGGATCTCCTTGCTGTCCAAGGGACTCTCAAGAGTCTTCACCATTTAGCATCTACTGATTTAAATGTTAATCTCATCCAAAAAATGCTTTCACAGAAATATTTAGAATAATGTTTGATGAAATATCTGAGTACACATAAAATTAACTCTCTTCCATTCCCGTTTTATCTTGGTGTAATCCTTCTAAGTGTTTTGTGTCCATTTTCGTGTGTGTGTGTGTGTGTGTGTGTGTGTGTTGAGAGGTTTAACACATTTAGAGGATGATCTTTTTTCTCTCCCTCCCTCTTAGTCTGTTAATATAATAAATGATGTCGTTAGAAAATGTTAGACACTCAGTCATGGCAAATTTGCAACACCATGGACTGCAGCCCTCCAAGCTCCTCTGTCCATGAGACTCTCCAGGCCAGCATACTGGAGTGAGTTGCTATGCCCTCCTCCAGGGGATCTTCCCAACACAGGGATCGAACCCAGGTCTCCTGCATTGCAGATGGGTTCTTTACCATCTGAGCCACCCAAGGAAGCTAGTGTTATACATCCATTTTTAAATTTTCTTTTAAAGTTTATTTTGATGTGGACCATTAAAAAAATATTTATTGAATTTGTTAAAATTTTGCTTCTGTTTTATGTTTTGGTTTTTTGCCTGTGAGGCATGAGGGATCTTAGCTCCCTGACCAGGGACTGAACCTGCAGTCTGTCCACTGGAAGGTGAAGTCTTAATAGACTGCCAGGGAAGTACCTTGGAGAAGGCAATGGCACCCCACTCCAGTACTCTTGCCTGGAAAATCCCATGGATGGAGGAGCCTGGTGGGCTGCAGTCCATGGGGTCGCTAAGGGTCGGACACGACTGAGTGACTTCACTTTCACTTTTCACTTTCATACATTGGAGAAGGAAATGGCAACCCACTCCAGTGTTCTTGCCTGGAGAGTCCCAGGAATGAGGGAGCCTGGTGGGCTGCCGTCTATGGGGTCACATAGAGTCGGACACGACTGAAGTGACTTAGCATCAGCAGCAGCAGGGAAGTACCTATATCATCCCTTCTTCCTGCAAGGAATGGGGTTTTGGTTTGTTTATCTCTGTTTTTTGATATACAAATGCTTACAGTTTTTAAGCAAAAACAGTGTGACATTTTGGTTGTTGTTGCTCAGTCTTTCTCACTGTATGTAGGCTTTGAAAATTAGGGCTGTACTTTGAGGACCTAGAGTTTCTAGCTGATCTCCATATGGAGGCTTCCACTTGTAGGTAGCTTACTTTTATTTTACTCTAATAACAATATTTTATTCTCATAAATGCTTTGCTTGTAATTAAAAAAATAAACTGTCTGTGGCTTCAGAGAACCATGTGCCAAGTGGGCTTCTGTGGATTCAGCAGGGGAACAGTACTTTCCTTTGCAACAGGTCTTTTCTGAATGGTCTTGGGAGGCCATGGTCTGGGGTTGCCAGTGTACCTCTCCTTCCAGCTTCCTGTAAGGGGTACCAAGATGCTCCGGACGAAACAGAGTTTGTGTGTGTGTGTTAGTTGCTCAGTTGTGTCCGACTGTTTGGGACCCCGTGGACTGTAGCTCACCAGGCTCCTCTGTCCATGGAATTCTCCAGGCAAGAATGTTGGAGTAGGTAGCGATTCCCTTCTCCAGGGGATCTTCCCAACACAGGGATTGAACCTGGGTCTCCTGCATTGCAGGTGGATTCTTTACCATCTGAGCCACCAGGGAAGCCCCCTAAGAGTTGAAGTTATAGCTAAACGCTAGTTTTAAAAATGCAATGTTAGATATTTGGGACAAATTCCCAGAAAATAGGAGAAAAGGTAATGATTTTTTCTTGTTGTTGCTGTGGGTTTAAAATAATTTTATTTAGTTTTGACTGTGTGGAGTCTTCCTTGCTGTGCAGGCTTTTTCCTAGTTGTGGTGAGCGGGGGCTCCTCTCCAGTTGTGGTCCGCAGCCTTCTCACTGCAGTGAATTCTCTTGTGACGCACGGGCTCTAGCGTCCACAGGCTTCAGCAGTTGCCCACCTGGGCTCTGGAGCACAGGCCTGATAGTTGCTCCACGGCGAGTGGGATCTTCCTGGACCAGGGATAGAATCCGTGTCTCCTGCATTGGCAGGCAGATTCTTTACTTCTGAGCCACCAGGGAAGCCCCAGCTAATGATTTTTAATAGTCGTGGAAGTTTCTATCGAGACTAGAGCTACTACTTCTGTGTTCAGCACCATTTTATCCTGAGCCCTTGTATTTTGTTATCTGTGTTATTTTTCTGATAATCTTCACTTCTGACCTAAGGTTATGCTAAGAGTTCCAAGGCCATTCTCAGGAGGGGCCTATGTACATTTGAGGAAGGCTTACCTTAGGGGCTGGAAGTGTTGTGATTCTAGAAAAGACCCTTCTTGTTAGGGTAGAGGAGTGGAGGTGATGATTTGAAAGAATCGAGAACTTCAGGAACCCTGGGGAGCATTTCTCTATTCATTACTTGCCAAAGGGAATTCTTCCTTTTAATCTGGAATTCTTTTTTTTTTTTTCTTTTGGCCACACCACCACATGGCTTCTGGGATCTTAGTTCCCAGACTAGGGATTGAACCTGAGCCCTCTGCAGTGAAAGTGTGGCTTCTTAACCATTGGACCGCCAGAGAACTCCCCGAATCTTACCTAAGCGTTGGATGGCAGGATTAGCAAAGGCAGATGTCCTTTAAGATGTTTCTGTAGGACAGGTTTGCAATATATATATATATATTAAAAAAAAAACTTTCAAAATAACTCTTTCCTTTAATCCAGAAATACTACTTCTAAGAATGTCTCTTGAGAAAAATAAGAAATGATACTCACACAGCCTCAGCTCTAGGAATTTTCATGGCAGGTTTGACTCATACTGGAGAAAAATGGAAAACAATCTCAAGAGTCCAAGAGTAGAAATCCATTAAATTACTAAGATTATGCCATATGTATAATGCCCCATGGCCGCTGGAAACGTTGACACACAAGTACTTTTGTTACCATGTATTTCTGACAAACATACAGCAAATAGTCTTGTGTTTTGGTTTACATTTTTTTTTAAAGTATGTGTGTGATTGTGTCTGGACTGAAAACTTTTTTTCTAATCTATATTTTTGGATTGTTTTTCCTGTGGTAAATCTGAACTTCTTATGGAATTATATAAAAAGGAAGTGGCTATATTTTGTACAACATGCCTCATTTGTAAGTCAGGAGGAAATTGTAGAATATTTGAGAAATACTATCATTCAAAGAAGTTCAAGGGGAATCTCACGTCTTCTGGGCCATTGCAGTGAGTCGACAGGTTAGCTGGCGGGACAGAGGTGTTGGTAGCAGTGCACTCTGGTTATCAGAGACACAGAATGCTTGTAAGTTAGAGCCTGGCTGGGCTGACTCCATGCTCTTTTCTCCTTTAAATTAAATTATTGTGAAACATTTCATCCTATAGATAGAATGACCTGTTTCAAAGAATGCATAAGCAAGAAGAAATGAAATAGCCTTTACTGTAGTCACAGAATTATACAGCTCATTTGGCTGCAGTATGAATGTCAGCATTAAAGAATCAATAGTATTCTTTAAAACTTTAAAAATTGTAATGCTTGACATTTAGTATAGTATATTGGGAGAGCAACTTGGAGCCTTATTGAAATAAGCAGGGGGGTTGCTCACGTCCTCTCCCCATTCCATGAAAAATTACATTCTTATTAAAAATCTGGTACAAATAGCAATTACTGAAGCCCGAGGGCCCTAGAGCCCATGCTCCACAACAAGGGAAGCCACTGCAGTGAACAGCCTGGGCACCGCCAATGGAGCGGAGTCTCCGCCCGCCGCTATTAGAGAGGAGTCCCCGCCCACCGCCACTGGAGAGGCGTCTCCGCCCACCGCCAATGGAGCGGAGTCTCCGCCCACCGCTATTAGAGAGGAGTCCCCGCCCACCGCCATTAGAGAGGAGTCCCCGCCCACCGCCACTGGAGAGGAGTCCCCACCCACCACTGCTAGAGAAAGCTTGTGTGCATCAGCAAAGACCCAGTGTAGCCAAAAAATAATAATAATAATAATAATCTGGTAAAAAGAGCTGAGCCACCGTGGGGTTGCCCTAAACTTCAGCTTTGCATCCCCAAGCCCTGGTGGGTGCGACTGGTAAGGCTTAGTCTCACTCCTGATTTCTAACTCTGGGGTTTATTTGTCACTGAATCCATTGTTGCAAAGTGTCTTGATCACCTTTGGCCGCTGTAAGGAAACATCATAAAACAGGTCTGTGTGACCTCATAGACCATACCATCCATGAAATTCTCCAGGCCAGAATATTGGAATGAGTAGCCTTTCCCTTCTCCAGGGGATCTTCTCAACCCAGGGATCGAACCCAGGTCTCCTGCATTTCAGGCGGATTGCTTACCAGCTGAGCCACAAGGGAAGCCCAACAACAGGAAGCTTAACAACAGGAATTTGTTTCTCAGGGTTCTGGAGGCTAGAAATCTGTGGTCAGGGGGCCGGCACGTGGGGCTTTTGTCCTGATCCCGGTGCACAGTGACCACCTGCATCTTCGTCTGTCCAGCATCTGCAGGAGTCCCTGTGGGGTTGTTTTTTCTCATGCCAAGCATGTGGGTTTTCTCTGACACCAAATACAGGTTGTTTTTCTACACTTAGTTCTCCAGTTCTCCAACCCCAGCAGGGTGTCCAACAGTTCAATTCTGACATTATCTGGAGTCAGTGGGGACCCCGTGGGTTCAGGGCTCAGTCCCACAAGGCCGCCCCCACCTCCGATGTGAGTCGCCGGGATCAGGGGCCTCCTCCTGACTGACTGGCTATAAATTTAGGGGTTCCCACAGCCTTTCCTTGGGTTCAGTAATTTGTGAGGACGACTCACAGAACTTGAGAAAGTGCATTAAGTCCCACTGTGTGTGTGCTCAGTTGCTCAGCTGTGTCTGACTCTGTGCGACCCCAAGGACTGCAGCCCACCAGGCTCTTCTGTCCATGGGATTTCCCAGGCAAGAATACTGGAGTGGGTTGCCATGTCCTCCTCCAGGGGATCTTCCTGACCCAGGGATCAAATATGATTCTCTTGCATCTGCAGGTGGATTCGTTACCACTGAGCCACCAGGGAAGCCCCTTAAGTCCTGTTACTGCTTTATTATAAAGGCTGCAACTCAGGAACAGAAGCACAGATGGAAGAAAAGCGCCAGGTGTGGGCGGAGGGTTGTGGGACTTCCCTACCCCCTCTAGGAGCTCCACCTCCCAGCACCACGGTGTGTTCACCAATGCAGAAGCTCTCTGCACCCTGTTGTTTCAAATGTTATGGGGGTTTCATTAACTGGCATGGTCTGTACAGCTGTTGAATCATTGGTGATTGGTCTCAGTTTTCAATCCTTCTCTACTCCACCCCAGAGATAGGAGTGGGTGTGTGTGGGGGAGCAGTGGAACTAACAGATCAACCCTTCTAAGCTTTCTAGAAACCAGCTCCAACCTGAAGCCACCTGGCACCCGCCCCCACTGTGAGTCATCTCATCAGCACACAAAAACTGCATTCCAAGGGCCTTAGGAGCTGTGTGTGTGGCTGAGGGGAATGAGAACGCCACACCCCTGACCCTCCACTCCAGTCAGTCAGTTCAGTCCCTCAGTCGTGTCCGACTCTTCATGACCCCATGGACTGCAGCACTCCAGGCCTCCCTGTCCATCACCAACTCCTGGAGCTTGCTCAAACTCATGTCCATTGAATTGGTGAGGCCATCCAACCATCTCATCCTCTGTCGTCCCCTTCTCCTCCGGCCTTGAATCTTTCCCAGCATCAGGGTCTTTTCCAATGAGTCAGTTCTTTGCATCCGGCGACCAAAGTATTGGAGCTTCAGCTTCAGTATGAGTCCTTCCAATGAATATTCAGGACTGATTTCCTTTAGGATGGACTGGTTGGATCTCCTTGCAGGCCAAGGGATTCTTGAATCTTCTCAAACACCGCAGTTCAAAAGCATCAATTCTTTGGCGTTCAGCTTTTGTTACAGTCCAACTCTCACATCCCTACATGGCTACTGGAAAAACCATAGCTTTGACTCAACGGACCTTTGTTGGCAAAGAAATGTCTCTGCTTTTTAACATGCTGTCTAGGTTGGTCAAAGCTTTTCTTCCAAGGAGCAATCGTCTTTTAATTTCATGGCTGTAGTCACCATCTGCAGTGATTTTGGAGCCCAGAAAAATAGTCTCTCACTGTTTGCATTGTTTCCCCATCTATTTGCCATGAATTGATGGGACTGGATGCCATGATCTTAGTTTTCTGAGTATTGAGTTTTAAGCCAACTTTTTCACTCTCCTCTTTCACTTTCATCAAGAAGCTCTTTAGTTCTTCGTTTTCTGTCATAAGGGTTGGTGTCATCATACCTCAACCATCATATCTGAGGTTATTGATATTTCTCCTGGCAATCCTGATTCCAGCTTGTGCTTCATCCAGCCTGGCATTTTGCGTGATATACTCTGCATATAAGTGAAATAAGCAGGGTGACCATATACAGGCTTGATGTATTCCTTTCCTGATTGGGAACCAGTCTGTTGTTCCATGTCCAGTTCTCACTGTTGCTTCTTGACCTGCCTACAGGTTTCTCAGGAGGCAGGTCAAGGGGTCTGGTACTCCCATCTCTTTAAGAATTTTTCATAGTTTGTTGTGACCCACACCGTCAAAGGCTTTGGCTTAGTCAATAAAACAGAAAACTGTTACTGCTTGGATAGAAAACTCTGTTGATTTCTACCCAACAGCCAGAATTTAATGCAGGTAATTGACAGTGGCTTCCCTGGTGGCTCAGAGGTTAAAGCGTCTGCCTGGAATGCGGGAGACCTGGGTTCTATCTCTGGGTCAGGAAGATCTTCTGGAGAAGGAAATGGCAACCCACTCCAGTACTCTTGCCTGGAGAATCCCATGGAGTGGGGAGCCTGGTGGGCTACAGTCCATGGGGTCGAAAAGAGTCGGACACTACTGAGCGACTTCACTTTCACTTTCGATTGACAGTGGACTGCCCCAATCACTCCCCATCTCACTCAGAGCGAACTCTAGTTTTGCCCTGGCCACTGAGACCACCTGTGGTCAGCAACCTGCAGGCTGGTCCCTGGGTGGCCAGACTTGGCCCTCTGTCTGCACCTTCCCCCTCCACGGCCCCTTGGCATCTTCTTCCACCTCCTCTGTCCACATCCAATGTCCCGTCTCAGTGAACCCTCCCCTGCTCCGGGTGCTGAGCCACATGGACCCTGGCCTCACAACCTCCCTGACCCGAGGAGTCTACTTTGTAACACATTCATGTCTCAGGTCTGTAGCGGATGCCTTTTCCTCCGGTTAGAATGGAATGCAAATTATCGATACCTGGCAACTCTGCAAGGAAGTAAGAGACTTCCGTTTGGCAGGCTGCCCGGGCTTCTGGAGCTGGATGAGAAATAAATCTGTGTCGAGGTGGGACCATGGTAAAGGCAGGAAATAGTTAAATGCAAGACATTTTATAAATAAATAAATATTTAAGCATAACGAGAGCCAGTGTTCTCATTGTTGACAAAGGGATTTGCATTCACGGCAAGGAAGAAAAACTAGAAAGAACCTAGTGAGGTTGGATTAAAATTAGTTGTTGATATGAATTCGTAGTTTTCAAGATGTATAACTGAAGATGGAAATAAATGTAGATGTAAAAACAAACAACAACAAAGAATGGAATGCAAGTGCCCTGAGGGCAGGGCGTACCCAAAAGTGTCTGGGCACGGCGCTCTGCACACACGTGAGAACGGACCATGGCCGGCTGCTCCAGCTGGATGCTGAGAACTGGGACTGGGTCCTTGACCTCTCACCCCTGCTCGTCCCGCCCACTGGAATGCTGGCAGGGTCTGCGGCGATGGTGCTCGCTCTGCCCTTCTGACCCACTTCCCTCTTCATTTCTAGACCGGCCTTATTGTCGCCTGCTACCATGGCTTTGTGGATACTGTGGTGGTCTTAGCAGAGTGCCCCCATGTTGATGTCAACTGGCAGGACAGCGAGGGGAACACGGCCCTCATCACGGCTGCCCAGGCAGGTAAGACCCAGCTTCCCCTTCCCTCCCCAGAGCCCACGAGGTCGGACCAGGGCCCCCAGGCCGTGAGGGCCTGCACTTGACCTCGGCTCCTGAGATTGGTGTCGCAAGCGTGCCACTGATCAGAGGTCATGCTTTACTGCTGAGAAGGACAGGAAAGGGTTGAGGGTGGGTGCATTCTGTTTGTGCATTTGGGACAGTGTGTTGCTGAGTCCACGCCCATACTGCTGTCTGCAGGACAGGATAGTCAGTCCAGAGACAAGGAGTTGGGGCAAGGAATAGTGACTTTATTCAAAAAGCCAGAGGACCGAGGAGATGGTGGACTAGGGCCCCTAAAGAACCATCTTACCCGAGTTAGAATTCCGGCTTCATTTTTACTAAAAGGGGGGAGGGGGTGTGTGGCTGGTCGCTGACCAACTTCTCGGTGCTAGAATCCTCTGTTCTTGCGGCTGTCTGGGCAGGTCTGGTCACAAGGTTCCTGTAAATCTCCACCAGGACAATTGTTATTTTCTGCTCTGCCACCCTTAATCTCTATATGAACGGAAATGTGTTCTACTTTTAAAGGTCAGAGCCTTGAGAATGGGCTGTCCTGTACGGTTCAGGCTCGAGGCGTCATTGTCTTACAGAAGGTGGAGATCCTGCATGACTAAGCACAGGCCTTGGGGCACAAGGGCCGCGGGGAAAGGGATAGATCCAGTATGGAGTCAGGTCTGTTCTCTGTTACAAGCGCAGTTCACCCGCTGGTGCGGGACTCAGTGTGGGGCGGGATTAGCTCTGCAGCTGCCGGAAGCCTTTAACTGTGAAACTGTACTGGGCACCCAGCTTGCATGTCAGCTCTCCTAGAGCCTAACACCCCACCAGTGCTCGGAGACCCAGGGTCCGAAAGATGCTGATGAACTCATGAGTGGGAGAGACCCTAGTGACAGTTACTGTATAAAATATGGACACATTTAGGAGGTAACTTTGCACTTTGCCTGGAGATGTAGAGAAAAACCAGGGGCTCCTTGCTGAGAGGGTGTCAGCGTGACAAGGCAGGGCTGTTGGTGAGAGCACCTTGTAAAGGGTAAGCATCCTTCCTGCCCAGGGTTTTCGTCTCCAGAGGTGATCCTTACACCAGTATTGCCAAGCGCACCGTGCACAGCTCTCCGATTTTGGAATTGGACTTGGATATGCCTGGTGGCTCAGATGGTAAAGAATCTGGCTGCACTGCAGGAGATCTGGGTTCGATCCCTGGGTGGGGAAGATCCCCTGCAGGAGGGCCTGGCAACCCACTCCAGCGTTCTTGCCTGGAGAATCCCCCTGGACAGAGGAGCCTGGCGGGCTGCAGTCCATGGGGGTCACAAAGTGTCTGACAGGACTGAGCAACTTAACTCTAACTTTGTGACACGAACACGAAACTATGCTTGTTCCTTCAGATACGCTTTGTTTGTAACTGCAGCATTAACTGGGTTTGTAATTGACCGCTTTCAAAATTCTTGGCTTTCAAAATTCTATCAATTGCATCACTCGGGTTCTCAGCTTCCAGCAGAGGAATTGCTTCAGGCTGAGTTAAGAAGAAAGGGAGTTTGTCTATGAAAGGAATGTGGGCCTCGATTTAGTGTTGCTGAGAGCTGCTGAGAACTGGAGTCAGGGCCAGGAAGCTGTAGAAAATGCCTGGGCCAGACTGCATGTTGATTCTGGAAAGGGAACTTCTGTGGGGGCCACCCGAGGGGGACCTCGCTATCCTACCCTGCATCACCGACTCCCATGTCTAAGCCTGCCTGAGTGGCTGATCTTGGAGCTTGGGGGAAGCAGAGACTCAGCGTCCTGCCGTTTCATCCTTTTAATGGGAAGTCGTCTGTGCACACCTGCTTTTCAATTAAGACGCCTAAGGGGGAAAACCCCCAGAATCAGCCAGGTGTTTCGACTGTGCTCACTCACACCTGTCCGCCTTGGTGCAAGACAGGGCGTGAAGCCTTCCCTCATAAGGAGGCACTCCAGACTCTGAAAGCCCAGGTGCACAAGAGTAAACGGATTTTGTGAGAAGCGTTCAGTGACCGAGGCCTTATCACTCATTAACCTCCCATTGACCAAGGACCAAGGCAGGGACTAGGGGTAGTGAAGTGAAGGGCGTTTCTGCCCTTGAATAATTGTCCAGCTAAATAGCCATCTGATGGGGCTCTGATGGAAGGTGTGTCTGGAGATTTGGGGTGAGAACACCCCGTCTAGCCTGGTGCTTTGGGACTGGGGTCATGGAGGAGGGGGCCTGTGCTGGGCATTGCAGAGGTCAGAGGCAGGCAGTGCCTGTTCAGACACCATAAAGCCCGGGGACCCAGAGGGAGCTGGCTCATCTTAGGAAGGGCGAAGGACTGCATGCCTCTAGGATGGGGAAGAAGTGGTCCCATGAGGAAGCAGGACCAGGTGATCAAGGGTCTAGATCCAAGGTGAGATGCACTTGAGTGGCATGAGGCTGGGTGGGTGGTGACAGGGGCGAGATGACCCTGGTGGACACGGAGTCCTTGTCACAGAGCAGAGAAGAAACACAGTCTGTGTGGCAGAAAGCTCAGGTCCCAGTGGTTGAGATGGTGGGCCACGGGGGGAGAGGTGGGTCTGGGCTGGCTTTCAGCCCTTCTGGACGGGGGGTGATGCCAACTCAAAGAGGTGTGCATGAAAGGGTAGGTCATGAGGGGACATACGAAAGGAGAAACATCATCTCCACTTGGGTCCCAGGCCTTTGAAATGCTGAGCCATCTAGGTAAGCCGTCTCTGCAGCTGGTGGAGTGTGGAGTGCCAGACTCCAGTTCTCACTGGGATTGCCACAGGTTGTCAGGCATCTCTGGGCAGCGGGGCCATGGCATGGACTGGAGCCCGAGTTTCATCCTAGAGTATGAGAAGCAACAGGAAGAAGAGGTTACTTCTTTGCAAGAGTTCTTTGTGTGTGTAGGGGTATTAGTGGTGCCTATGCTATCAATACCCATGAGGCACTTTCTGAATTCTTGCCTACTTGAAAATATTTTGTAGTCACACAGAAAATAACAACTTGCCATTTTCCTGTTATAAAAAAAAAAAGAACCGTGTTGCAGAGGAGCAATCTGAGTCCAGCCTGATTTTTGTCTTTGTGACACCCTGATGTATCTTAGACTGTGATGATGCCTGCCCCCAATCCTTGACAAGGCACAGAACCCAACCAACCACCGCCAACAAAAAACCCCGAAAACGGTCATACTGTGTATTTCCATTCCTTCTCTCTTTGTTTGACTCATGTTAGGCATATTTTTATTTTCGGAAACACTTTCCTGTTACTTCTTTGAACACTGCCTCAGCCTTGTTTTTTCTTCCCAGGATTCCCTCTTAGGTGTAACTTAGATCCTCCTTTCAAAACTCTCTGTCATTGTTTTTTCTTTTCTCTTCTTTACTCTTAAGATCTTTGGAAATGCTTCACATGACTTCATTAGTTTGTTTTAACACTATTCACTGGGTTGTTGTTCAGTTGCTCAGCTGTGTCCAGGTTCTTTGCAATCCCATGGACTGCAGCACACCAGGCTTCCCTGTCCTTCACTATCTCCCAGAGTTTGCTCAAACTCATGTAGTTTTTTCTTCATGAGCATACTAATGTCTTAGTCCATTTGGGCTGCTATTAACAAAAATACCACACATTAGGAACTTAAACAGGAGAAATTTAATTCTCACAGTTTTGGAGGCTGGAAGTCCAGGGTCAAGGTGCTGGGCCACTTGGTTCCTGGGGAGGCCTTTCCTCCTGGCTTGCATGTGGCATCTTCCTGCTGTGTCCTCGCACGGCAGAGAGAGGAGATCCAGGGGTCTGGTGTCTCCTCGTGTAAGGACACCAGTCATGTTGGATCAGGGCCCCACCCTCATGACCTCATTTAACCTTAAGTTACCTGCACAAAACCTCCGTCTCCAAGTACAGACACAGTGGGGACTGGGGTTTCAACATAGGAATTTGGAGGAATATGAAGTTTGATTACACAGGGCTCGTGCTTCTCTGACTGGTTTATTTAAGTCAAAGATGACTCGGCTAGTGGGAAGCTGCTGTACAGCACAGAGAGCTCAGCTCGGTGCTCTGTGATGGCCTAGAGGGGTGGGATGGGGCCTTGTGAGAAGGAGGCTTGAGAGGGAGGGGATATATGTATACATAGAGTTGATTCACCTTGTCGTACAGCAGAAACTAACACTGCATTGTAAAGCCATTATCCTCCAATAAAAAAACAATAAATTAAACTGATGATGGTGTAGGTCCTTTCAAGGTTAGAGAGAGGCCCAGCAAAAAGAGAAGAAAAGGGCTCCGTGTGTTTTCCAGGCTCTGGGTCTGAGCCTGGGGTCCAGAGGGAGAAACCCTGGGGTCGGTCACCACAGCTGCTCCCCGCCCTGGGCTGCAGGCGTGGGGTGGGGCAGCAGCCTGTGCCATCATGGTTGAATGTCCCCTGCCCCCTGCCTGGTGGTGTCTCTGCAGCCAGCAGGAGCTGGGCGTGGGGGCACCATGGGCTTGGCTCGTGTGCCTGGGGGTTGGAAACGGCATCAGTGGGTCTCCATGCATTTCTGTAGCCCCTCTTTCTCTGGGGACACTGGTAGAGCCCCCTGAGGTCTCACCTGTACATTACAGGTCAAATACCCGTAATGCCCTGTCCTTGCCTGCAACCTGCTTCTGTCTCCACTGCATTTGACAGAAATTCCTTCCAGGAATTCTGGCCAGTGGATGGTGTCTTTCTGTGGTTTTTAGTACAGATAAGTCTTCTGCCCGTTGCTTTTGTGGGAAGTGGGGACAGGGGGCAGACTCTTGTGTTAATGGACTTCCTGCTCTGCCCTCAAGAGAGCTAGTGGTCCCTGGTGGAGCCTTCCCTTCCAAAAAGGTTGGACTGCAGAGCAGCTGGTGGGATGCAGATGGCTGGGGTGTGTTGAAGTGTGTGGCTACCAGCGGTGGGAGTGTGGTGGGGGGTTGGGACTGCGACCCAGACTGGGTCGTGCTGGAGGAGGCTGGCAACGTGGCGGCTCTCCTGGGTGCTTTCTCCATGCAGCCCTGCTGATGTTCTGATAAGCTGATTGTAAAATATAGTAGATCATGTTTGGAAAATAAAACACAAGCAATTAAATTAAGGGTGAAAATCGCTTAGCTCCTCACTCACAATTCTTGCCGTTTTTACTTTCTGGAGGAAACCATTGTTAGTGATTGGACGTGTCGATGGATCCTGTTTCTCTTCTTTTAGAAACAAAATGTAATGCATTTCCTTTTTTTCCTGGCTTCCACAGCCCTTGACCTACTTAACTGACTTGTCCATGCTCTGTATGGACTGCCCTCCCCCTTGCACGGTGCCCACTCCCTCCACTGGGGCCCTGACCCCTGGGACACCCACCCAGGCCTGCAGGGAGCCTCCTGGCTCTGCCCACCAAGGTTTGGCACTGAATTATTTGGGAGCGGGGAAGGGTGGAGTGTGGTTTCTGTTCTATTCAGTTCAGTTCAATCGCTCAGTCGTATCCAACTGTTTGGGACCCTATGGACTGCAGCACGCCAGGCCTCCCTGTCCATCACCAACTCCTGGAGCTTGCTCAATCTCACGTCCATCGAGTTGGTGATGCCACCCAACCGTCTCATCCTCTACGGTGCTATACTTTAAAGAAAACAGTGTTTCCTTCTTTATCTTAATTGCCTCCATGGGAGGACGCGATTTTTCCCTAATATTTTGATACAACTGGGGATGATGACTTGCTGCCCTCTTCCCTGAGAGTATCATGACCTCGGAGCACAGAGCTTGGTTGTCAGCCTTGAGCTTGTTACTGAACCAAACTTGGGTCCGCTTGCCAGCACACAGTAAAGCCAACCTGCGGACCCTGGGTTGTGGTGAAGGAAAGGGCAGCGTTTATTGCTGGTGCCAAGTAAGGAATCCAGGCAGCTAGTACTCCAAAGGCTGCAACTCCCCGAAGGCTTTCAGGGAGGGGTTTTTAAAGACAGGATGAGGAAGAGGGGTTTCGGGTGTCTGATCCGCTCATGGACGTTCTGCTGACTGGCTGGTGGTGAGATAACTGGAAGTCACCCTCATCAGCCTCTGGTTCCCAGCAGTCTGGGGTCTCGTGCTTATGGGCAGCATACAGTTAATTTCTTCCACCTGGCGGGGGTTTCAGTATCTGCAAAACAGCTCAGAGGACGTGGCTCAGATTATTACCTGTGGCCCTTGAGAAGGAACTGAAGGTCCTTGACTTTGTTTAATGGCTAAACTATTACTCATTTGTTTTGCTTGACTGTTCTCTTTTATTTCTGCGTTTCTCACTAGTCTGATTAAATTTATTCTTTGGAACTTGGGAAGGCCTAGGAGGCTAACGTTTTTTTTTTTTTTTTGTACAAACAAGAGGCTGGCAGAGGATGTGGTGGGGGTGGGGGTGGGGGGTGTCTGTCCTGGGAAGGCCCCGGAGGATCCTGCTCAGTCACAAACTGAATCATTGTAACCCATGGGTAGATAATCTGTGTTTTAACCCAGATGGCTGGACCCAGTCCCCGGAGCTTTGGATTGTGTAGGTCTGGGACTTCCCAGGTGGCTCAGTGGTAAAGAATCCACCTGCCGGTGCAGGAGACTCGGGTTCAATCTCTGGGTTGGGAAATCCCCTGAAGCAGAAGACGGCAACCCACTCCAGGATTCTTGCCTGGAAAATCCCATGGACAGAGGAGTCTGGCGAGCTGTAGTCTGTGGGGTCAGAAAGAGTCGGAAACGACTTAGCAAATAGCAACAGCGAGGCCTGGGGCGAGACGCGCACTGTGCGTTTCAGTGAGTTCCCAGGCAAGGCTGGTGCTTCAGGTCTGGGGACCTCACTTTGAGAACTGGAGTGTTACAGGTTCCCATACAGAATGGTGGCCCAGGTGCCTGTCAGCGGGTCTCTGAGCTGGGGCTGGACGGAGCTGGGTGAGATGTTATCACAGGGACACAGCCATCACTAGATAGATCACAGCGAGGATAAAGGCCAGCAGTTGAGCTTCTGTTCATGACTTTCACGTACTGATCTTTTAACCGAAGAGGCTGTTTGGGATTTTAGTGGATAGAATCAAATGATGCCCCCATTTTAATCCAATTCCATAACAGTTTTATTTATTTGATGGTTTCTTACTGCCAAAAACATATAGTAATAAGTGCTTACAGTGAAAAATCACTACAGAAGTATTATTTTAAAAAATCATTAGAAATTTCCTGAACTTCCCTGGTGGTCCAGTGGCTAACACTCTGCACTCCCAGTACAAGGGGGTCTGGGTTCGATCCCTGCTCAGGGAACTGGATCCCACATGCTGCAACTAAGACCTGGTCCATCCAAATAAATAAAATAAATATTTTTAAAAACTGTTTAAAAAAATAAGATAAATGTCCCTTCTCTCCCCAGTTCTCTCATAGACTGGCCATGTTCCAGCTGGTTACTTTTCCAGAACTCAGTCTCTCCTTTTCAAACACCCAGCGTGTGCAAGCACCTTCTATTTACTTGGATGGGGCAGTTCTGTAGAGACTTGACTTTAATTGTTTTCACTCAGCGGATCTAGATCTTTCTGTGTGGACCAGTGCACACGAGATTTGCCTGGTTCCTACAGCGCACACCTGAGTGGTGGTGTGTTCACGGCCATGTCCCTGGCGTCCAGTAGCTGAGAGAGTCAGTCAACTCTGGCTCATGTTTCCATACAAGATCTTCTTTCAAATCAAATATTTATCTGGCAGTCACTTCAAGTCCAACAACTGTGTTAAGTGCTGGGTCTACAAGGGGCGGGCAAGGGCCCACGTAAGCCTGTCTCCTGAATTTAAAGCCTCATGCTCGAGGGTTTCTGAATGAGCCAATTACAGACAACGCTGGAGTGCAGCCGTTCGTGTCGGGGTCGGGGCTGGTGGGATGCGAGGGGGACAGTTTGGAGGGATGGGGCGCATACCTGCCAACATCCTTTGTGGTACAGCAGAGTAGCTGGTGTGCTCAGAGGCTAAACCGAGGAATGGGTAAGGGGACTGCAAGTGGAGATGGGGCCCGAGGTCAGGGAAGGGTCTCCAGGGCGGGGAGCGAGGGGGAGGGCTGCCCCCAGGAGGTGGAGCCTGGGTCGCCTTAGCCCCGCGAGCTGAAAGGCAGGCGGGGACCAGAGGTGCGTCCCCTCTTGCACCTTCCACAGGGCCCCTGCTAAGTCACACCTGAGACTTCAGGACTAAGGGACCCAGTAGGTGTGGTTTGTGGAGGTCAGAGCAGGGCAGAGAAGGAAAGAGAAGAAATGTACACACAGATTCTCAGAACTCAATCGCTTCATCAAAGGACCGGCACATTTTCAATCTGTCCATTTACGGAGCCCCTGCCAAGTGGCTTTCTGTTGTTGTTGGCTGTGCCACAGGGCCTGTGGGATCTTAGTTCCCCGACCAGGGACTGAACAGGCGCCCCCGGCAGTGGAAGTGTGGAGTCTTAACCACTGGACCACCAGGGAAGGCCCTGCCAAGGAGCTTTTAGGAAAAGCTGTACCAGTTTCAGTTTCCCAGCGTGTCCCCCAGGGCTGAGAACGCGTCAGCTCAAATGGACTTCCCTTACTGTTTGCATCTGTGCGTGTGTTAGCGCTTAGTCATGTCCAACTCTTTGCAACCTAGTGAACTATAGCCTGCCAGGATCCTCTGTCCCTGGGATTCTCCTGGCAAGAATACTGGAGTGGGTTGCCGTTTCCTTCTCCAGGGGATCTTCCCATTCCAGGGATTGAACCCAGGTCTCCCGCATTGCAGGCGGAGTCTTTACCGTCTGAGGCACCAGGCGCAATTGCGTTTCTGTGATTTTTACTGGCGCCTAGGATCTGCTCTTGGAGAAGGCAGTGGCACCCCACTCCAGTACTCTTGCCTGGGAAATCCCATGGACAGAGGAGCCTGGTGGGCTGCAGTCCATGGGGTCACTAAGAGTCGGACACAACTGAGCAACTTCCCTTTCACTTTGCACTTTCATGCATTGGAGAAGGAAATGGCAACCCACTCCAGTGTTTTGCCTGGAGAATCCCAGGGATGGCAGAGCCTGGTGGGATCACACAGAGTCGGACACGGCTGACGTGACTTAGCAGCAGCAGCAGCAGGATCTGCTTCGGCTTTTGGGTGCAGTCTCCTCAGTGTCCAATGAAACAAGCTTCCACGATGAGAAAACGGCCTTCTCTTGCAACATGACCTGTCTGAAGGCAACAGTTGGGGGTGAAAGGTGGTTGCTTCATTTTGTGGCATTGTGTTGTCAGGACCTGGGCCCGGCTTCCCAGAAATAATCTTGACCTTTTCCCTCTGGTCCCAAGATGGCCTGGCAGCTCCAAGCAGTGTGGCTTCATGTTACAGCGTAGGAAGCTTCGGGAAGGAGCAAGTCCCGGTCCGTGTTCTGTTCCCTGAGACGGGAGAGCATTTCCAGAAGCCTCCAGCACAGCTTTGGTTACGGCTGTCAGGCTTGCCTCACACGCCTGGCCCTGCCCAAACAAGTCACTGGCCAGGGTGGTGCAGTGACCCCAGTTGACTTGGTCTGGTCAGCGTTGGTCCTCACTGAATCTGTGTGGTTAAGGAAGACTGGGAAGTGGCCACACATTTGTATTATTTGGTATCACAGCTGTGTATCTCGGCTGAGAGTCAAGAGCCCTGCCTTGGAGTGTAAATTAGGATGCAAATGCCTGATCTGCCTGTCCGGTGTTCTCTTTAAAGCCTAACTTTCTCAGGTCCTCTGCAGAATCAGGATACAGCTGAGGGACTTCCCTGGTGGTCTAGTGGTTAAGATTTTGCCTTCCAATGCAAACGGTGGGGGTTCGATCCCTGGTCTGGAAGCTTAGATCCTATATGCGTTGTGGCCCTGGTCAAAAAACCAAAACAGAAGCAATATTATAACAAATTCAATAAAGGCTTTTAAAAAAATGGTTCACATAAAAAATAAAATGTAAAAGAAAGATAGAACTGAACCTGAATTAGGCTTTTCCTATGGCGAGAATGTATGAAAATAAAGCCTCCAAGAATCCCTAAATATCACTTAGCCAGTAATTTTAACCTCTACCAGACTTGCCCTAACAAAGTATAAAGTGAGATAATGGAAGGAATGAACTACATCCCGGGGGTTGGCTTTGTTTATTGTTCAGTCACTCGATCTCGCCCAACTCTTTGCAACCCCATGGACTGCAGCATGCCAGGCTTCCCTGTTCTCCACTCTCTGAAAGTTTGCTCAAACTCATGTCCACTAAGTCGATAGTGTCATGCAGCCATCTCATCCTCTGTCATCCCCTTCTCCTCAGGCCTTCAATCTTTCTAAAGCATCAGGGTCTTTCCCACTGAGTCAGCTCTTTGCATCAGGTGGCCAAAATATTGGATGACTTTAGGAGTTTCCTTTTCCTCTTTCTTGTGCACCTTTAACAGAATGGCAGAAGTAAGACGAAATCAGAAAACCACAGGGGTCTTCTGAACTGGTGATAATATCAAGTTGGTTCAGCACACATAGCCTCTGGTGCATCCTTGAAGCCTGTTATTGCTTGGACATATCTTTAAAGTTCTTCAGAAAATTCACTGAGAGCCAGTCTGGCATTATTTTTTAACTAATTTATTTGTTGTTTGTGCCTGTGCTGGGTCTTCATTGCAATGTGCTGACTTTTCTCTAGTTGCAGAGAGTGGGGACTACTTTCTAGTTGTGGTAAGCAGGCTTCTCATTGCAGTCACGTCTCTTGTGGAGCACAGGCTCTAGGGCTCCTGGGCTTCAGTAGTTGTGATTCCCAGGCTTTAGAGTGTGATCTAAATAGTCGTGCTGCGTGGGCTTAGTTGCTCCACGGCATGTGGGATCTTCTTGGTCCAGGGATCGAGCGTATGTATCCTGCATTGACAGGTGGATTCTTTACCACTGAGTCAATGGCAACCTACTCCAGTATTCTTGCCTGGAAAATCCCATGGACAGAGGAGCCTGCAGGCTACTGTTCATGGCGTTGCAAAGAGTCAGACACAACCGAGCAGATAACCCCAAAGAAGCCCTTCATGACATTCTTCATGTCACTTGCCGCTAGAGACAGGAGGCTTCAGGCAGCGGCCGGGGGGCTCAGGCTGCCCGTGTGTGTTCTGACTTGTGAACTGGATTTGGGGAGGGTCCCACTTTCGAGGAGAGTGTGTG
Organism: Ovis aries; assembly: GCF_016772045.2. NCBI lineage: Eukaryota > Metazoa > Chordata > Mammalia > Artiodactyla > Bovidae > Ovis > Ovis aries. Next base: position 62,737,661 of record NC_056069.1, on the reverse strand, counting down.
ACTTGGCCTAAGCCAGGGATAAATGCCTCTTCATGGTATTTATCTTATTTTATTATCACTACACCCAATCATGATTTGAGTCTGACTTCATTGTGATTTTTATGGATTTTTGAAGTGTTTTGCTTTTACTCGGTTTCTGTTTAAAATAAATTAGGGCTTGGCACGTCTCTCAGGTTTCCTAGCACTGCCTTGCCTTTTCCCATAAACTCCAGTTTTCTGAGCCTTTCTGACTGAGCACAGCAATGCCACCTCCTTTGAAGCTGCTGGCCCTGCTCCCCAGCTAGAGAGGATGGCCTGTGTATGCTCCCCAGCTAGAGAGGATGGCCTGTGTGTGCTCCCCAGCTAGGGAGGATGGCCTGTGTGTGCTCCCCAGTTAGAGAGGATGGCCTGTGTGTGCTCCCCAGTTAGAGGATGGCCTGTGTGTGCTCCCCAGTTAGAGAGGATGGCCTGTGTGTGCTCCCCAGCTAGAGAGGATGGCCTGTGTGTGCTCACCAGCTAGAGAGGATGGCCTGTGTGTGCTCCCCAGCTAGAGGGGATGGCCTGTGTGTGCTCCCCAGTTAGAGAGGATGGTCTGTGTGTGCTCTCCAGTTAGAGAGGATGGTCTGTGTGTACTCCCTACTGCTGCTCCCACCTGCAGCTCCCCCGCCCCCTCTTCTGGATGGGAACAAAGAACCTGTCCTCTTTGTTGGTGCTGCTGGGACCTGATATTTCCAATCAACAGTTCCCTCTACTGGCCTCATTTGGGAAATTCCACTCTGAGTACCTGCTGTCAGAGCAGTCAAGTCTTTGTGTGTGTGCTGGGTCATGTCCAACTCTTTGTGACCCTTTGGACTGTAGCCCACTAGGCTCCTCTGTCCGTGGGTGTTTTCAGACAAGAATACTGGAGTGGATTGCCATTCAGTTCAGTCGCTCAGTCGTGTCTGACTCTTTGCGACCCCATGAATTGCAGCATGCCAGGCCTCCTTGTCCATCACCAACTCACAGAATTTACTCAAATTCATGTCCATCGAGTCAGTGATGCCATCCAGCCATCTCATCCTCGGTCGTCCCCTTCTCCTCCTGCCCCCAATCCCTCCCAGCATCAGGGTCTTTTCCAGTGAGTCAGCTCCTCGCATGAGGTGGCCAAAGTATTGGAGTTTCAGCTTTAGCATCAGTCCTTCCAGTGAACACCCAGGACTGATCTCCTTTAGGATGGACTGGTTGGATCTCCTTGAAGTCCAAGGGATTGCCATTAGACAACCCTAATTCAGTAATGCTTTCCCATTTTTAGAGCAGCACGGGTTTATTGTCTATTTCCTTTCCTTGAATGAAAGCATAAACAAGACTTTTAGCTCGTAATTGGTACCAGTTACATGTTGAATGAATCAAAAACTATTAATTGTGAAGGCCATGTGATCTCGATGATGTGTTTTTATGACTTGTGCTTAGTTGCTCAGTCATGTCCGATTCTTTGAGACCCTGTGGACTGCAGCCCGCCAGGCTCCTCTGTTCATGGGGATTCTCCAGGCAAGAATACTAGAGTGGGTTGCCATGACCTCCTTCAGGGGATCTTCCCAGCCCAGGGATCAAACCCAGGTCTCCTACACTACAGGCAGATTCTTTACCGACACAGCCACCATGGACTTGAAAATTAGCAACTTTTTTGATACGTGACCATCTTCCAAGGGAGAAGTAGGAATCCTTCAGCTTTTTTACTTACTAAATACTTACCAAGCGTGCTGTCCGTTGAAAGTTTTGGACTTGCGATCGGGGTCATGAGGGTTATGGTGGCTATGGGAATACATGGCCACATGGAAATGTGAACTGTGAGGCGTCATGGTTTAGGTGCCTGATTCGATCTTGGGGGACGAGGGCAGAGCTTCCATTGGAAGGGGTGGCCCATCAGGTAGCTGGGTAAAAAGCAAAGGAAGAACGTATCTGGCAGGGGGACTGCAAAGACCAGTGGATTAGAGAAGGCAGGGCGCACGGGTGCATGAACAGAGAGCTGTGGTCTTCCCTGACGGCTCAGTGGTAAAGAGTCTGCCTGCCAGTGCAGGGGACTCGGGTCAGATCCCAGGTCGGGGAAGATCCCACATGCTGCAGGGCGACTAAGTCCCAGCACCGCAGCTACTGAGGCTGTGCTCTAGAGCCCAGGAGCCACAGCAAGAGGAGCCATCGGAACGAGAGACTCGGGCACTGCGGCTAGAGGGCAGCTCCTGCCTGCTGCAACTGGAGAGGAGCCTGAGCAGCAGTGAAGACCCAGCACAGCCAAATATATAAATAAATTACCATTTGAAAAAGAGAGAGAGAGATGTGTGATTACAGAGTCCATGGGTACAAGAGCTGAGGATGAAGAGGGGATATAGGGAAGGAAAAATTACCTTCTCTCTACCCTACTGGATTCCCAAGTGAGACCCCTGTAATAAAAGACTAACAAGAGAGAACCAGACATCTATGAACACATGGACCTCATGCCTAAGTGGGGGACACCCAGGTAAAGATGAGTAACTCAAGCAGGTGGCTCAGAACTCTGGCTTATATGTCATCTTCCGTAAAGACAGAAGATGGAAATGTATGCCATCTCCATATATTTATGGAGAAATGACAGGACCAAGGAAAGGAGTTTTTGAATGTCTGTTACAAAGAAGAAAAACCATACTCCTTTTTCGGTATGTGAATGACATGATGGATGTTAACTACACTTACTATGGTAATGATGCTAAAGCTGAAACTCCAGTACTTTGGCCACCTCATGCGAAGAGTTGACTCATTGGAAAAGACTCATTGGATAAGATTTTGGGGGCGCCAAAATCACTGCAGATGGTGACTGCAGCCATGAAATTAAAAGACGCTTACTCCTTGGAAGAAAAGTTATGACCAACCTAGATAGCATATTCAAAAGCAGAGACATTACTTTGCTGACTAAGGTCCGTCTAGTCACGGCTACGGTTTTTCCTGTGGTCATGTATGGATGTGAGTTGGACTGTGAAGAAGGCAGAGCACTGAAGTATTGATGCTTTTGAACTGTGGTGTTGGAGAAGACTCTTGAGAGTCCCTTGGACTGCAAGGAGATCCAAGCAGTCCATTCTGAAGGAGATCAACCCTGGGATTTCTTTGGAAGGAATGATGCTAAGGCTGAAGCTCCAGTACTTTGGCCACCTCATGCGAAGTGTTGACTCATTGGAAAAGACTCTGATGCTGGGAGGGATTGGGGGCAGGAGGAGAAGGGGACGACCGAGGATGAGATGGCTGGATGGCATCACAGACTCGATGGACGTGAGTCTGAGTGAACTCCGGGAGACGGTGAAGGGCAGGGAGGCCTGGCGTGCTGCGGTTCATGGGGTCGCAAAGAGTCAGGCATGACTGAGCGACTGAACTGAACTGAACTGTGGTAATATTTCAAAATATATGGAAGTCAAATCATTATGCTGTACTCCTTGATTCAACACAGTGCTAGATGTTAATTATATCTCAATAAAACCTGGGAAGATAAAAGAATAAAATAAGAAAATGTATGTCCCGCTTTGGGGCACATGGGGGAGGACAGGGAGCTTTTCCTGCATCTGCTTCTTCTCCGTTGTCTTTGGCTTAAAGTAATTCTTATGCCGCAGCTGGGTGTTTCGGGTGGCATATTCTGCTACCCTCCAGAGAGCAGGGCTAGATAGAAAGACGCTAGCTGGTTAAAGAGTCGAGAATTTATCTAAAGAGTAGAAAGCATGAGAGGGTTTAAGTAGTAGTTGTGTTGATCAGAAGAGTTTCTTGCTGATAGTGTAGAAAAAGAAGCATAAATGCAACAAGTTAGGAGAGGAAGGGACCCCAGGAAGGATATGGTGGTGGCTCTCACCCAGGTTAGACGTGGGGATGGGGAAGCATGGAGAGGCTTGTAAGATGTTTAAGAGGTGGCTTTGGCAGAATCCGTCCATACTTGGATGTTGATGAGAGAGGGGAGGGCTGAAGAGAAAGCCCAGACTTCTGGCTTGGGCACTTTGGTGGGTGATTGGTGATTTCATTGATGAAGAATGTGGATGGGAGGAGCAGGTGTGGAAAAAACATGTTTGGAGTTTTATATGTTGAGTTTGATTTGTTGGTGGAATGCCCAAGATGAAATATCCAGTAGACAAATGCTTAGGTAAGAAACTCAGGAAAAGAGATTAGCTAGAGATACGTGATCTGGAAGTTTTAGGTTGGTGACTTGATCCGTGAGGATGGATAGGATCACCGAGAGACGGTGTACGGGATGAGAAGAAGGCTTAGTCATGCATCTGAGGAACAGTGGCATTTCAGAAAGCAGAGAACAGAAGAATTCACAAAGAACATTGAGGGGTGGCCAGAGAGCTGGGAAGAAAATCAGAAGGGTGAGCTATCAGGACATTTGCAGAAAGTGTTGGATGGAGCAGACAAGTGGTTAATGCTACGGAAATGTCTAGTAAGGTGGGAACTGACTCATAACTGTCGGATTTTTGGTACAAGACAGTCATCGGGGAATGAAGGAAGATGGTTTCAGGAGAACTGGTGGGGCTGTAAGTAGCAATAGCGAGAGCAAGTGACTGGAATTCAGACTGAAAAGATGTCAGATGATTGGCAGGTGACTGGAATGCAAAGACAGGCCCACAGGGATTCTTGTTGATCATTGCAATGGACTGGATGTTTATGTCCCCCCTCCAAAGTCATATGTTGAATCCTAATCTCCAAGGGATGGTAATAGGAGATGGGGCTTTAGGGAGATAATTAGGTCATGAGGAGGGGATCCCTCATAAATAGAATTAGTGCTCCGTAAAAGAGACCTCAGAGAGCTTCCTGACCCCTTATGCCATGTGAGAACACAACAAGACAACTATCTGTGAACCAGGAAGTGGGCTCTGAAGTGGGTTCTCACCAGAGAGAATCTGCTGGCACTTTGACCTTGAGCTTCCCAGCCTCCAGCACTGTGAAAAAAATAACTATTTCTTGTTTAAGCCACTCAGTCAATGGCAGTTCGTTACAGCAGCTCGAATGGACTAAGATGGCCATGTGTATTTTAAGCTGGGAGATCCTTGAGCACGTGTACCAGCTTATTGCTGCATGACAATCTCCAGCCCTGGTTTAACGTATGTTTATAGTTTTATCTGTGGATGGGCTGGGAGCCAGCTGATCTAGACTGCCTTTGCTCACGTGTCTGTGAGTGAGCCGCACCCGTCTGCCTGGGCCGCTCTGCTCCGTGCGTTTCTCATCCTCTTCCTGGAACCATCACGTCATCTTGGCATGTTCTCCTTAGGTAGACAGTCCCGCCAGCGTGTGTGTTTCGCGCTTCCACAGATGTCCAATGGGCCAGCGCTGTTTTCTTTGACTGCAGTGGGTGTTAACTTCTACGCTCAGGCTTTGTCTACTGGTGGTGTGAGGGCTTCTCATTGTGGTGGCTTCTCTTGTTGTGAAGCGTGGGCTCTAGGGTGTGAGAGCCTCAGTAGTCGTAACGCACAGGCATAGTTGCCCCGCGGCGTGTGGGATCTTCCCGGACCAAGGATGGAACCCGTGTCCTCTGCACTAGCAGGCGGATTCTTAACCAGTGGACCACCAGGGAAGTCCCAGTGTTCTTAACTGAAGAATGTTGAAGCCACATGGCAAAAGGCGAAAAATTTAAGCCATAATACAGTCTGGTGGGAATGAAGTTGCAAGGTGGAAGAGGTTGAAGAGAAAGAGGAAGTCGTTTATAGCATGAATATATTCTCCAGCAGTGGATGGGGAATGTCTTTAGAGCACTGGATGGGGAGGAGAGATTGGCATTTCAATAGGAGAAGAATCCTCCCCTCTTTTCTAGGAAGGATGTGGGGAAGTTTGGGGGGTGATGGGGGGAAAGTAGAGGGAGTTCCCGTCTGTGGTTTCAATTTCCTCTGTGAAGTAGGAGGTGCAGAGGGGTTTCCTGTAAGGCAGGTGACTTAAGAGTGGCAAAGTTTAGGGCTTTCCTAATGGCTCGGGGTAAAGAAGCCACCTGCCAATTCAGGAGACATGGGTTTGATCCCTGGTCGGGGAAGATCCCGCATGCGGGGGAGCAACCAAACCTGTGCACCAGAAACTACTGAGCCTGTGCTCTGGAGCCAGGGAATCATAGCCCCTGCCACAACTCCTGAAGCCCTTGAGCCCAGAGCCTGCACTCCGCAACAGGAAAAGCCGCCTCAAAGAGCAGCCACGCACTGCAACTAGTGAGCAGCCCCAGCTCACCGCAACTAGGGAAAAGCCCAGGTGGCAACAGGCCCAGCAAAGCCAAAAAATAAATAATTCAGAAAAAAATAAAAGAGACTGGGAAAGTTTAAAATTCCCCACTTGGGGCTTGGGGGATTGTCACTCAATGGAAATTAAGGGTGGACATGATGCTTCTAAGCGTGTATAGATATTAACCTTTTCTCTTTAAAACCATGGCAGTGATCCAAAGGGATCTTTGCTTTTCTTCTGCAACATAGATAGGCGGATAGGAAGTCAGGCTTGGCCACCATGGACTTTTCCACCCCCATGTACTCTCAGAGAAAACGCCATTGGCCAACTAAACAACAGCAACAGCAATATCCAAAGCAGAGTCAGAACCCTGGGGCTGGGCTGATCCCAGGAGTTACCTGTGGCTTTTCCGTTGTTGGGCTCAGCCCAACAATCACCAAGACGTGTCCATTCACTTCCTTCTGAGTCAACATCTCCTCTCCACCCTCCTGTACTGCTGGGGTCCAGTCACCATCTTCTCTGTCCATTGCACGCCCACCCATGAGCCACCCCCCACTCCACTGGTGAGGCTTGTGTATGGCGTGGATAGCACCTAGCAGCCAGATGAGAATTACTATCCCTCCCTTACAGTCTGTTGAGTGGCCCTTGCCTAGATTCCCCTTTCATAAGACAAACTTTTGATTTTAGAATAGTTCAGACTTACAGAAAAACTGCAAAGATTGTGCAGAGAATTCAGTACACCCCACACCTGGTTACCCCTGTGGTAGAATCTTACACTATTATGACACAAATTTTATTATTGAACAAAATGAACCCATATCGATGCATTTTTATTATTCACTCAGGTCCATCTGTTAAAATTCAGACTTCCTCGTTTTTCCGCCAATGTCCTTTTTCTGTCCCAAGATCCCGGCTAGGATCCCACGTGACGTCTCGTTGTCATCCCCTCGGGCTCCTCCTGGTTTCCACAGTTTCTCAGATTTCATGATCTTGACAGTCTGGGGAGTGCTTGTCTAGCAGTCCGCAGTGTGTGTGCTAAGTCACTTCAGTCATGCCTGACTCTTTGCGACCCTGCAGACTGTAGCCCGCCAGGCTCCTCTGTCCATGGGATTTCCGAGGCAAGGACCCTGGGATGGCAGTAGTCTGTAGCGGGTCCCTCCATTTGTGTGTGTCTATTGGTTTTTCGTGATGAGAGTGGAGCTGTGGGTTTTTCAAAGGAGCACCACAAAGGACAGTACTATTCTCATGATGTCCCACAAAGGGTTTTGTTTTTTTTTTTTAAGTGTTCAATGACACCAGTTATAGATGGTCAGGCTGACTTTGTTCAGAATAATCAGACAGGTGTGAGGACCATTGCAATGGGCAAGTGGGAACTGACAGCCACAGGGCAGAATGGCAGGGGAGGGGTCTGTGGATGCAAAATTACTAAGACGGAATATCAGAGGGATTCTGGCCAAACCAGCCTAGCCAGATTCCTGATGAAGACGGGCCGGGGTGATTGGAGAGCCCCTGAGGGGTGGTGGGCAATGAAGAACAGATCAGATACTAGAGTGGGGCAGGGGTGAGTTAACCAGAGTTCAGTTGACTGACTAGCTGGGTTCTTGCTAAAGTGAGATTTTGCAAGGAAGGGCACAGAGGCCTCTGGGAGAAGGTTCAGGAGCCCGACTGAAGTTTGATCAGCAGAGAATCTTTGTCCACGCACACTCTGGACATGACTGTTGACCCCGATGACCAGGCTGAGGCCGTGCTGGCCAGACCTCTCTCGTGGAAGCTTACCGCCCCCGCCGCCATCTTCACAGTCTGCTCTTGGGAGTGCGGTCTGGACTCTGGACTCTGACTGGACCTACAGCCCACGAGTGAAGGAGTGGGCTCTGCTGTGTCACCTCCTTGGGACTCGAGCACGTGCATAAGTTATTTGGAGTTTTTCTGCCCAGAGATTTGTCCATTAGGCACTTTGTATACATACCTTGTCTCCTGTCTTTTTCACCATTGTGAGGTTGATATTGTCTGTGTTTTTCCCGTTGTAGAAACAGATTCAGTGACGTTTGCTGACCTCCCCAAGGTCACCCTGCTTTTAAGCGGCAGGCTCAGAGCCTGGACTTGGGTGTTCCCAGAGCCGGCTCTCTTTAGTGCTCAGCTCTCCGTCCGCATAGCCACTCAGTCACCCCGCTGAAGCTGTGTCAGCGAGAATTAGCTTATTCCCTGGGCCACTTATGCCCTGCTTTAGGCAGGGTAAGGCTCATGGGCTCCATGGGAGGAGGTGTTCTTGAGCTGCATGTGGTCAAAGTCCACTCTGATGACTTCAGGGACCAAATCCTATTCCATATGGTCCATGGTGACTAGGCTCAAACTAGATTTTAATGGGAGACACATTCTGTTTTATAAGGAAGTTCAGTTCAGTCGCTCAGTCGTGTCTGACTCTTTGTGACCCCATGAACTGCAGCACACCAGGCCTCCTTGTCCATCCCCAACTCCCGGAGTTTGCTCAAACTCATGTCCATCGAGTTGGTGATGCCATCCAACCATCTCATCCTCTGTTGTCCCCTTCTCCTCCTGCCTTCAATCTTTCCCAGCATCAGAGTCTTTCCCAAGGAGTCGGTTCTTCGCATTAGGTGGCCAAAGTATTGGAGTTTCAGCTTCAGCATAAGTCCTTCCAATGAATATTCAGGACTGATTTCTTTTAGGATAGTCCATGGGGTCGCTGAGGGTCGGGCACGACTAAGCGACTTCCCTTTCACTTTTCACTTTCCTGCATTGGAGAAGGAAATGGCAACCCACTCCAGTGTTCTTGCCTGGAGAATCCCAGGGATGGGGGAGCCTGGTAGGCTGCCCTCTGAGGTCGCACAGAGTTGGACATGACTGAAGTGACTTAGCAGAGAGAGACTGGTTGGATCTCCTTGCCGGGTTCTATTTAGTTATCTACCATCTGTCCATTTACCTACCTATCTACCTATCATCTGCCTGCATATCTATTCACTATCTATCTGTCATCTATCCATCTACCTACCTGCCTATGATTTTTTCATCAATCTATGTACCTACCTATCAGTCTGTCTGTCTTCCCTGTCTGTCCATCTACCATCTATCTATTGCTTACCTATGTATCATCTGTCCCTCTATCTACTTACCTATCATCTATCTACCTACCTTTCATTTGTCTATCTCTTACTCAAGGAGAAAGCTCCTTTTGGTTAATTATCATCTTAAAGCAAGAGAGTTCCAGAAAAAACATCTATTTCTGCTTTATTGACTATGCCAAAGCCTTTGACTGTGTGGATCACAGTAAACTGTGGAAAATTCTGAGAGAGATGGGAATACCAGACCACCTGACCTGCCTCTTGAGAAACCTGTATGCAGGTCAGGAAGCAACAGTTAGAACTGGACATGGAACAACAGACTGGTTCCAAATAGGAAAAAGAGTACGTCAAGGCTGTAGATTGTCACCCTGCTTATTTAACTTCTATGCAGAGTACATCATAAGAAATGCTGGGCTGGAAGAAGCACAAGCTGGAATGAAGATTGCCGGGAGAAATATCAGTAACCTCAGATATGCAGATGACACCACCCTTAGGGCAGAAAGTGAAGAGGAACTAAAAAGCCTCTTGATGAAAGTGAAAGAGGAGAGTGAAAAAGTTGGCTTAAAGCTCAACATTCAGAAAATGAAGATCATGGCATCTGGTCCCATCATTTCATGGGAAATAGATGGGGAAACAGTGGAAACAGTGTCAGACTTTATTTTTGGGGCTCCAAAATGCAGATGGTGACTGCAGCCATGAAATTAAAAGACGTTTACTCCTTGGAAGAAAAGTTGTGACCAACTTAGATAGCATATTGAAAAGCAGAGACATTACTTTGCCAACAAAGGTCCGTCTAGTCAAGGCTATGATTTTTCCAGTGGTCACATATGCATGTGAGAGTTGGACTGTGAAGAAAGCTGAGTGCCAAAGAATTGACGCTTTTGAACTGTGGTGTTGGAGAAGACTCTTGAGAGTCCCTTGGACTGCCAGGAGATCCAAGCAGTCCATTCTAAAGGAGATCAGTCCTGGGTGTTCTTTGGAAGGAATGATGCTAAAGCTGAAACTCCAGTAATCTGGCCACCTCATGCGAAGAGTTGACTCATTGGAAAAGACTCTGGGGGCAGGAGGAGAAGGGGACGACTGAGGATGAGATGGCTGGATGGCATCACGGACTCGATGGACGTGAATTTGAGTGAACTCCGGGAGTTGGTGATGGACAGGGAGGCCTGGCGTGCTGTGATTCATGGGGTCGCAAAGAGTCGGACACGACTGAGCGACTGAACTGACGGAGTAAAGAAGGTTAACATCTATTCATTCTTAGCAGCATTGGGTCCATCCTCTGTTTCAACTGAGTGAGGTTGTCTGTGCGATGAGAGGTATTGTTCTGTCATCCTGGGGACGCCAGCGGGACCTGGGGGTGATTTCATGGGTCGTAACAGCTTGAGTCCAAGTTGTCAGAATGCGTGGGCTGCGTGTTGGTTTTTCCGGTCTCTACATAACGCGCGGGACAGATCCATAGAATGGACCGTTTCCTTTGTGGATCCTAGATGTTCCTTCTCCCTGCCTGTTCAGAGCGTTTAGCACATGTCAGTGCAAAGGACATCCTGCTGAAAATGCGTCCGACACACTCCTTCACGTTTTTTAGAAAAAATGGCTCTAAGCAAATTGCAATTTGTTTCACTACGACCCTGGCTAAATCTAACTGACAGGTGCTGCAAAGCGCTTAGCTGGAGGACAAATGCAACTGAGATCAAAAGCCGCCCCTCCCCCTGCCCCCGCCCTGACAGTTTCCCCCAGTTAAGCTGCTTTGGGGATCTGACAGCTAGCATCCTTCCTGGGTTGGCAGGGCGGGGGGTGGGGCGGCATGGGTTCTGTAAACAGGAGAGAGTCAGAAAGTGTCAGCCTCTGGTTGGAACCTGTGAGTCACAGAGCGGAAAGGTCCCACCCATTTGTTTCTGGCTTGTTAACCCCGTGACAGGACCGTGTTAGTCAGCGCTCATCCCAGAAAGTCAGCGATGTTTCTTCACCTTTTCGTGTTGGCAAGGATGTCAGGAGGTGGGCTGAGGTCTGCCCCGGGGCAGACCACACTGCTTTCGTTAGAGTTACACCCTGGTTTTTGCTGCTTCTTCGTTTTTAACCCGAAGGCTGATGAGAAGAAGGTACTATCGCTCGGCCAGCAGCCTGCAGCGTCTGGTGCTGTTCGAGGAAGGAAACCCAGTCCCACCTGTACATCTGTCTCGATCGGGGTGCGATGACAGGGAGGACAGGGCTCCCACGTGGGAGGAGTTAGTTGCTGAGGGGCGTGCATGTATTGGCAGGGCCGGGGCGGAGCCCAGGCAATGCCACTGCGGCAGGAGAGGGGACTTCTGCCTGCCGCTGTGCTGGGGGCCTCTGTTTGCTCTGCCTCCCGGCCTGCAGGGGGTGTGTGTGTGTGTGTGTGTGTGTGTGTGTGTGTGTGTGTGCCTGTGTGTGTGAGTCTCAGGAAGAACCTCTTGGCTCGTGCTTGCGTGTGTGTGTGTGCAGGGCATGTGTGTGTGTGTGTGTGCGCAGGGCATGTGTGTGTGTGTGTGTGCAGGGCGTGTGTGTGCCTGTGTGTGTGAGTCTCAGGAAGCACCTTTGGGCTCGTGCCTGCAGTCTACCAGGGAGGTCTTACCTCCTCTGCCATATCCCCAGTCTCACGCGGTGCCCTTCCTGGTACCAGTCAGGGAAGGAGCTTCAGGTTTCCTGGCCTCTTCGAGGTGCAGAAGCCTCCCTGAGGGGAGCCAGTGCTGCCCAGTTAACAGCAGAAAGTACAGCTCAGTGTCCACCTGGCCCTACACCTGCAGCCCTGACAGTGAGAGGTGTTTCGAGGGACCTGCACTGGGTGGGGATGAGGGGGATTTCAGAGCTGAATCCTCAGGGTAGAGGGATGGAGACTGGGGACTTCCCCGGTGGTCCGGTGGTGAGGAATCTGCCTGCCAGTGCAGGGGCCATGGGTTCCATCTCTGCTCCGGGAAGATCCCACATGCCGAGGGGCAACTCAGCCCATGCCCTGCAACCTCTGAGCCCTGGAGCCTGGAAGCCACTGAAGTGAGAAGCCCAACACTGCAACTAGAGAGTAGTCCCCACTCACGGCAACTAGATAAAGCCTGCACGCAGGAACGAAGACCCAGAGCAGCTTCCCCTCAAAAGGATGGAGACTGGCAGCCAGGCCCTTGTGCAGACTGCCCGCACTCCCGAGGTGTGTTAGCCATCATTAGGGCCAGGATGCAGATGGCAAGCAGGAGGGGCTGGGGGTGCCGGGGTCAGGGCTAAGGGGAGCAGGAGGGGAGGCCGTCGTCCACCTTGGTCCTGAAAAGGTGACATCTGAGCCTCTGGGACAGTGGTTCTCAACAGGACTGATTTCACCCCCCGGCGATACTTGGTGAGGTCCAGAGACACTTGTGGTTGTCATGCCTGGGAGGGACGAAGGTGTGGTAGCTACGATGTCTAGTGGGCAGAGTTCAGGGAGGTGGCTGACCATCCCACAGTGTGCAGGACAGCCCCACAACAGAGTTACCCAGCCCAGTGTCAGACAGCAGGCTTCGGACAGCACGGGCATTTGACCCCAGAGCCTCTTTGTGTGTTGACTGAGGATCTTTCTCGGGGTGAACCAGGAGCATCCTGGGAACACGGCTTCTCACATGATGTTCTCCTTATTCACCGTTACCTAAGAGTGGGCAGGCTTTTTGAGAATCCTCTGGGAATGAGCAGAAAATCCGGCCCTTTTTTTTGGAAGTACAGGGCGATGAAGGGGAGAAATTTATATTCTGATACGAATATTATTACCTGCTTGGGTTAATGGATGAGGGTCTGGGTAGCAATACTCCCTGTGTTCTCTGTGTGTGTTTGTGTGTGTGTGTGTGTGTGTGTGTGAGAGAGAGAGAGAGAGAGAGAGAGAGAGAGAGAGAGAGAGGACCTTCTGAGCCATGCCAGGGTGGCAGTGTGCACTAACACATCCTGTTGCTATGGTGATGAGATGCAGACTGTCTCTTCCCTGAGGCTCTGGAATTCTGGGAAATGGCTCCAAGCTTCCTATTCTGTTTTGCGTTGCCCTCTCCTGCTGGGAGCTGACAGCATCCGCGTGCGACCAGCTCAGGTTTGCCCTCGCCACCCCCGCAGCCTCCCTGCTCCCCATGTCCCCTCAACGGGTTGCCTGGACAGCTGGCCTTCAAGCAGGTCGGCAGAAGGGAACTCAAGTGAACCAGAGGCAGCAGTGCTGTGGCCCAGGCAGGGTCCTCTGTCACCTCGTATCCTGGACTCCTGAGAATTTTCTCCTGTGGCTTGGGAGGCAAACACACACACTGCCCACCCTCCCAAAGATGGTCCAGCCCTGCAGGCAGACGCTGCGATGTCTCGCTCTGTGTGTAGGAAGCCCCTCTTGGATGCTCGCTCTTTGTGGAGGGTGGTCCATCCACGTGTGCGTTTCTCTTTGCAGGGCACGTCACCATCACCAACTACTTGTTGAACTATTTCCCTGGTCTTGACCTTGAAAGGAGGAACGCGTTCGGGTTCACGGCCCTGATGAAAGCTGCCATGCAGGGCCGGACGGAGTGCATCCGAGCCCTGATGCTAGCAGGTACGTCCCCACCTGTCTCCTGTGGTCTCGGCCCCAGGCAGTGCTGACTGTGCGCCTTAAAAAATACATGTTGGGACTTCCTTGCTGGTCCACTGGCTAAGACTCCACACTCCCAAGGCAGGGGGCCAGAGTTCGATCCCAGGTCAGGGAGCTTGATCCCACAGGCCACACCTAAGAGTTCACATACCACAACTAGAAAGATCCCATCTGTTGCAGTGAAGATTGAAGATCTTTTCCTCCTCATTCTAAAAGAGAGTCAGTGCCTAGAGCACAGCCTCCTTGAGTTATTCTAACAATTAAGTGAGAAATGTTCATGAAGCCCGCACCCAGGGTCAGGCACAGAGAGAGCATCTTAACATCTCACTCAGTGGGGGACGCTGTTGTCGCTGTTACTTGATTTCATCATCTTCATTTATTTTGGTTTTGTTCTTGGCACTGGCTTCAGCTGATCTCGCTGGACCCTACGAGCTCCCGGGGAGATGGCATGCCCTCCCATCTCGGTACCTTGTGTGTGCGTGTGTGAAGTCGCTCAGTTGTGTCCAACTCTTCTCGACCCCATGGACTGTAGCCCTCCAGCCTCCTGTGTCCATGGGATTCTCCAGGCAAGAATACTGGAGTGGGTTGCCATTTCCTCCTCCAGGGGATCTTCCCAACCCAGGGAGTGAACCCACATCTCTTACGTCTCCTGCGCTGGCAAGCAGATTCTTTACCGCTAGCAACACCGGGAAGACCCCTGCCTTGTGATTAGATTGGACTTGGAAGATTCCCAACCTACTTTGGATTGTTTTTTAGTTTTTCTCCTGCTTTACTTAACTGGAATATTTTAGGAAATGCTATAAGAAAAATAAATTCTGTAAGTAAAGACAGGCTTCAAAGATGAAAAACTTTTTTGTATTCAAAAAAGATCTTAATTGAAATTAATTTCATTGATTGTGTTTTGACTCAATGACAGTTTCATTTTTTTTTTTAAAGAGCTGTGGGCTTCCCTAGTGATTCAGCAGGAAAGAATCTGCCTGCCAGTGCAGGAGACTTGAATTTAATCGTTGGGTCAGGAAGATGCCCTGGAGGAGGAAGTGGCAACCCACTCTAGTATTCTTGCCTAGAAAATCCCAGGGACAGAGAGGCCTGACGGGCTACTCTGTCCATGGGGTTGCAAAAGAGTCAGACACGACTTAGCAATTAAACAACAGCAAACAGTTTCCACGAAGTTTATCAGGAACATTGGGGAGGGATGGTTCCTCCTAATTAAATGGTGATTATGATGCTTTTGTGTTTGGGGGGTCCTTCATCTGCTTTTACTACTTCTGGATCTTATAATTGAGTGTAGCCATTTACTTTCACCACCAAATCTTACCATGTCGATCCAGGAATTTCCCCCAGTGAATTCATTTGGATTACAAGCCCTCTTGCTTTTAGATGAGTTGCCTCCTAATCACTCTAGACCTTGCGTGGGCTTTCCTGTCTTTCTCTTTTCCTGGGTCTGGTGCAGGTTTTAGGCAGTTATAGGATCTCAGAACCATTTTTTCAGATCTCAGGAGAGATGGGCCTGCTTAAGACAGTGTAATGCTAATGTGTTTTCCCCCTTTTCCTCTGTTATTTGGTTAACAAATTTGGCATTAGGTTTCATCCTTTCCTGTTCCCACCTGCGTGATCACAACCCCATCAGTCTAGAATAATCCCTCACGGGTATAAACCTCTAGGGCCCGCATCCCTGGACTGAACGTGGTCAGAGCAGAAAGATCCATAAAGCCAACTGGACCCTGGTGTCAAATTCCAGCTCCTCCGTTCAGCCTCTCTACACACAGGGCCTATCACCTCCTGCCCCAGGCCTGTTTCTTCTGTGATATTCAGCGGCCATCAGTAGTTACTGCCGAGCGTCGAGATGGGGACGGACTGAGTTCACACATGATTCTGACGGTTGCCTGGAATGGAGGAAGCCGTCGGTAATGGTTGAAAAAGTAAAAAGTGTGAAATTGTTAGTTGCTCAGTCGTGCCTTACTGTTTGTGATCCCACGCACAAAGGCTCCTCTGTCCATGGGATTCTCCAGGCAAGAATACTGGGGTGGGTTGCCATTCCCTTCTCCAGGGCATCTTCCTGACTCAGGGATCAAACCAGGGTCTTCTGCATTGCAGGTGGATTCTTCACCATCTGAGCCACCAGGGAAGATTTGGTTATCATTATTGTTATTATGGATTTTATTATTTAAAGAAATTTTATTTATTTTATTTTATGTTATTCATTTATTTTTGGCTGTGCTGGGTCTTCGTTGCTGTGCATCGGCTTTCTTTGTGGCGAATGGGGGCTGCTTTTCCTTGCAGTTCGAGGGCTTCTCATTGCGGTCGCGTCTCTCCTTGGGGAGCACGGGCTCCAGGGCACGCAGGCTTCAGTAGTTGCCTCTAGAGCACAGGCTCAGTAGTTGTGGGGCACGGACTTAGTTGCTCCAGCATGTGGGGTCTTCCCCGACCAGGGATCAAGCTCGTGTCCCATGCCTTGGCAGGCAGATTCCCCTCCACCAAGGGAGGGTAGCACCAAGGAAGTCGGTTATTAGTGACTTTGTGTGTTTAATATGATTTGTTAAATGAAAAACTATGGGATACTTTTCCCTTTGAAAATATGCTTATGATGAGATACTTTACTTTCTTATGGAGGGTAATGAGCTTGTAACTCGGGTTTCTCAATCCTGGTCCTGTCAACGCTGGGGCCAGGTGATTCTTCAGGGTTGGGCAGTCCTGTGAATTTCAGGCTGTTTAGCAGCACCCCTGGCCTCTGCTCGCTAGGTGACTGTAGCACCTCTTGGTTTTGACAACCAAAAATATCTCTGGACGTTGCCAAACGTCCCCTATTGGGAAAGTCGACTGTTGTTGAAAGCCACTGATATAATGTAAATGGGAAACGATGGGGAAAGTGAAGAGAGAATCTGACACCTTTTTTCAGGAAGCTTTTGACTGCCCTCTAAGGCTTTTGTTGTTTAACTTTAGAATATTTTCATTTTCTGCTGTTTGCACTAAGTTATCTTCTACTTTTCCCCAGGAAGGTGGGTTATGTTTTTCTCTTACAGTAGATGGGTATGTGTGTGTGTGTGTGTGTGTGTGTGTGTTTTAGAAAACAATACGTGATTGAATGTCTTTTCTGAATTTGATACACAGCAATAAGGGTACTTGTTGAGATATTTAAACAGTTGGCATCAATCTTTTAAAGTCTTCTTATTTCCATTTGAATTTATTAAGAAAAACTAAAGCCTGTAAAGATCCTAAAATCTGAGCATTGCTTTTGGATTGATGTTTATGTACAGCTAAGAGCAAAGTACAGAATCAGGTCATCCTGTGATCATTTTAAAAGCAAAAGGCATTTTGCATTACTGCATAATAATGATTAGGATAAAATTGTGTATCTCATTTTCATTTTTTCGAGTTCAGTATTCTTCTGAACCTGTCTTTCTGAATCTGGGTTGAATTTCATTATATTTAATAAGAACTATTTCCTTTTAGAAATGATGAATCATTGAATTGAATGCCACCCCTAAACTGTTTAGATTTTCCAATAGTTCATAACCTATGAGTGCCTATGAGCTCTTATCTTACCTTGTCAGGCAGAACAGGGTAATGTCAGAATTACCAAAACTTAGGCTTTTAATAAAAATATAACTAGGTTCTAAAAAGCTCACCTGTTGGCTCTTTCATTTTTGGCTTCCTAAGGAGAACTGTCTGCTCTGCTGATATCACAGTGGGGTTGGGGCTGGGTGGTGCTGACTGCAGAATCTTGTTAATTCAGTGGAATATTAATGCCCCTAAGTAACAGGTCTGTTTAATAAGTGGCTCCGAGAACCGTAAGGAAGATGTGATTATCTCTGAAGAGAAGCAGAACCCAGCGGAGGTTGTCAGGTCCCAGACTTGCTTAAGAGAGCTGGTTTTCATACCTGACGTGTGTCATCGCTGCAGCACCTGGGGAGCAAACACAAGCAAACAAAAGCTCCGAGTTTCCCTGTGAGTGTGGGGAACAAAACAGACGGGAAGGCGGAGGAGGCTCGTTTAACAAGCAGAGGCATTACCGCTGCTGATCACATCCTCATCCTTGTTGTAGGCAAGCCCTGACTGTGTGTTTCCAGAAAGCCGAAGGATACGATGTCCCCAGAGAGTTTTCTTTCTGCTTGTAGAGGAAAACATGGATTTCCCATAATTAAGTTGGAATAGTTTCAAGTTATTAAGCAGAGGAAGGACAAAAAAATCAGGGATTTTATATCATCGAGGGCATGGTCTCAGCCTGGGCACCCACGAAAGCCAGCTGTGAGACAAGGACACGGAAGTACTTGTTCTAGAAAGTGAGACCAGGGGCAAGTATTTGTTCGGGAAAGTCACCCCAGGAAGCCAGCCAGGGATAAGGAAGCCAGACTGGGAAGACTGGAAAAGGAAGCCATGTGAGTTACCGGGTGGGCACGTGGGAATCAGCGCTGCTGAGACCTCTCAGATTGAAGTGCCTGGGGATGGGGTGGGACCCCTGCCTTTAAGGGCTCTTCCTGATGACCCTGCCTCCTGATTTATCATATTGATTATACCCCAAGATATCATGTTGATTAATATATTGAATATATCCTATTCATATTGAATAGCATATCATGTTGAATATCACATAGAATATCATATTGAATATATCATATTGATTATACCCCAAGGTGATATATTGATTATATATAGAATATATGATATTCATATTGAATAGCATATCATATTGAATATCACATAGAATATCATATCATATTGAATATATCGTATTGATTACACCCCAGGTGCCCGAGATACAGGCTGGAGGTGGTCCAGGAGGAGGCCTGTAAGGGCTGGTCCACAGTGATCTTGTGGGACCGTCACTGCCAGAATACAGTAATTCCCTCAGTTCCTGTCCTCTTGATGAGAAAGAATTCAGTTGAGAGACACGGAGCAGTTGTAAGAAGCAAGAGTTTTCCTGAGCAAAGCAAACGTTTGCGCCTGAGGGAGAGAAGGGAAACCAGACGCCGCCCCTCTACGCGGTAGCGTTGCTTTTGCGGGGTGGAAAATCCCGCCTTACGTTCTGCGTAAGTTGACGACCGGTTGATTGACAGCTGTAGGTTGTGTAACTTCCTCCTTGCCCGCAGGCGGTTAGTCACGAGCGCCCAAGTGAAACCCCAGGGGGTTGGGGAGCGGGGGGAGGGCAAACACGCAATGCTGATTTATTACAAATGCGGCATAATGAACGCAGGGTTACTGTGAGTCACCTTTCAGGTGTCGGTGCGCCTGCGCCGGCCTGTGCCGGTGGTTTTATCTTGTTTTGTTCTGATAAGGCTGGAAACTTAACGGTCCTTGACCACAAAAGGGGAAGCTCTCTGGGTGTGTTGTAATCACCTGTGTCTAGGTGGGGAGGGAAAGATGACCACCCCCCCCCCCCCCATCCAGGATGGAGCAGGGACCCACTCATGTCTAACATGAGCAGAAAGGCCCCTTATGGGGGTGGGGGTGGGCAGAACTGGAGTGGGGCCTTCGTTTGAAAGGTGGGTTGCTCGGGGATAGACTTCCTGGGGTGGCTCAGATGGTAAAGAATACGCCTGCAGTGCAGGAGACCCAGGTTCAAACCCTGGGTGGGGAAGATCCTCTGAAGGAGGGAGTGCAACCCTCTCTTGTATTCTTGCCTGGAGAATCCTATGGCGAGAGGAACCTGTGAACAGTCCATGGGGTTGCACAGTCTACAGTCCATGCGGTTACACATCAGACATGACTGAAGTGTGTTAGCACATCACGTGGGGTTGGGGGCTTACGGAGACATAGGAAAGGAAGTGATGCATCCTGGGCTCTGCCTACCTCCTGCTGGTCCCATGGACCCGGCCTTGACTCTTGGGGCAAAGGGTCCTAAGAATGAGCAACAGAAGGTAGATTGTCTTCCTTTAGTCCCTTTTAGGAGGTTTGCCTCTTCCAGTAACAGAAACCCCGACTTGACTGTTGATTAAATAAAGCAAGCATCTGTTTGTCTCAGCTCACTAGAAGTCACCCAATACAGCTGGCCCTGACTCCCTGAGAACATCACAGATCCAGGTTTCTTCCTCTATCCTTTTCTTGACCCAGCATTGCCCCCACACTCTCCACACCTCCACCCCCCGCCCCTCCCTGTTCACTGGTCACCTCATGAAGAGCTGGGATGCTCACCGGAGTGCCAGCCTCAGATCCGTGTCACGGACAGGAAGCAGCATCACTGATAACGTGGCCCCCTTTTCTAAACTTAATCACTTTGTTTATTTATGGCTGTACTGGGTCTTTGTTGCTCTGTGTGGGCTTGCTCTGTTTGTAGCAAGTGGGGGCTACCGTCTAGTTGAGGTGTGTGGGCTTCTCATCGCTGGGGCTTCTCTTGCTGCAGAGTGTGGGCTCTGGAGCACGTGGGTGTCAGTAGTTGTAGCTCTAAGGGCTACCCTCTAGTTGAGGTGCCCAGGGTGTAGTTGTCCCTCTGTGTGAGATCTTAGTTCCCAGACCGGGGATTGAACCTGTGTGACTCCTGCATTGGCAGGCGGATTCTTAGCCACTGGACCACCAAGGAAGTCCCAGGGGTCCCTTTGATCAGGGATGCAATGGCCTTCTCTTTGGGGCTCCCTGACCAGTTATAAGGGAGGCTGGGAAAATGGAAGACAAGATCACAGGTCAGAGAGGTTAGAACTCTGATCCTCAGTGGGGTGGGGATGTGTGTGGTTCCTCGGGGGACATTTATGGCTGTCACAACTGGTGGAGTGCTAGTGGCATCTAGTGGGCAGAAACCAGGGATGCTGTTTAAAGTCCTGCAGTGATGCACAGGAGAGCCTCCTCCACATATAGTCATCTGGCCCAAATGTCAGTGTTGTTCAGGTGCTCAGTCGCGTCCGACTCTTTGTGACCCCATGGACTGCAGCATGCCAGGTTTCCCTGTCCTTCACCACCTCCCAGAGATCGCTCAGACTCATGTCCGTTGAGTCAGTGATGCCATCCAGCCGTCTCATCCTGTCATCCCCTTCATCTGCCTTCAGTCTTTCCCAGCATCAGGGTCTTTTCCAGTGAGTTGGCTCTTCGCATCAGGTGGCCAAAGGATTGGAGTTTCAGCTTCAGCATCAGTCTTTCCAATGAACACCCAGGACTGATTTCCTTTAGGAAGGACTGGTTTGATCTCCTTGCAGTCCAAGGGACTCTCAGTCTTCTCAAACACCACAGTTCAAATAGTTCTTAGGTTTTGAAACTCGGGGTTAGACCAGTGATGGTGGACTGCCTAGAACTGAGTAGTTGCTGCCTTGAATAAAATAGAGGATCCCGTACAGACAACTCACAGCACCCAACTTGGTAGCAAATGAACTGACTGTCAGGAGCTCAGCTCTCGTCTACACTGCTGAAGCCCTGGGTGAACCAACGGGGGTGGGGGTGAGGGTGAGGATACCAAGAGTCTCCTGGGCAGGAGACTGGTACACTGGCCTTTCAGAGCTGCTCCATACTCTCTGAGAGGTATATGCATAAAATGCTAATCGTCAGTACTTGTCTGTCATGATTTAATGACTGTGTCCAGGCCTTTAATATTACCCTGAATCACAGTGATTTCTTAAGGAAGTGAATCCCTCATTTGTAGCAGTATTCAAGACTCTTGGGCGGCACTACAGTCAGAATGGCCTTTGTTCTTTCGAGTGTTTGTACTTTCCAAGATGATTTTGGAGAGGAAGAGGCACACTCAACTTTTGACAGCTGTTCCTTTAGTTTTCCATTAGCATTTGAAAAATGTCTCTTTCAGGCAGTGTTCATTAAGATTTTAATTTTGCAGTTTGCTCCTTTTCAAGTGACATGCAATTAATTAAGGCTTAATGTGTCATCTATTTTTTGCAATGACATTTTTACTGCCCCCTTTTCATTTGAGTCAGTTTATAAATTGTACTCTAGCTAATGAGTTCCATCCTGATTTCCAGTTTCAAATAATTACCACTCTTCTAATATGGTGATTCTTTAATGTGTCACAGAATTAAGAGTGTTACTGGGCGAACTCAGGTGAGTTGGGTCTGCCTAGGCCATGGGCCATGGGGGCTGCAGGGCAAGGGAGCCACTGAGACCCCTCCTCCTCTATTCAGTGCTTATTCACCAGCCTTCGAGTGTCGGACACTCCAGTCTATGTGGGATGTACATGCAGAAGCCTCTTCCAAGACTGGTCTCTGCAGAGCTTGCAGGCTAGATAACTGCCCTATTTCCCCACACTGTTTTGCCAGTGGAAATATGACTAAGGGGACTTGAAATCTTGAATGATTTTTAATATATGGCTGAGATTGGACCAAGATTAACTGAACAGCAATTCCTTATTAATTTCTCTTTTACTGAAATTTACAAACATTTTGTCAAGTTGAATTGAAGATTAACTTTGCAGTATTAGGAGGGGCAGTTGGTGATATGGGGAGATTTGTGAACGAAGTGACTTGTGTAAGGGAGATGTAGGAGGCAGATTTCTCCAGAAAGACAGAATGGGTGGGAAATATATAATAAGAGAATTATTTTAGGGAGGTTTTTTTTTTCCCAGTAGTCATGTATGGATGTGAGAGTTGGACCATAAAGAAGGCTGAGCTCCGAAGAATTGATGCTTTGGAACTGTGGTTCTAGAGAAGACTCTTGAGAGCCCCTTGGACTACAAGGAGATCAAACCCATCAATCCTAAAAGAAATCAACCCTGAATATTTATTGGAAGGACTGATGCTGAAGCTGAAGCTTGAATCCTTTGGCCACCTGATGTGAAGAGCTAACTCATTGGAAAAGACCCTGATGCTGGGAAAGATTGAAGGCGGGTGGAGAAGGGGATGACAGAGGATGAGATGGTTGGATGGTGTCACCGACTCAATGGACATGCCTTTGGGCAAACTTTGGGAGACAGTGAAGGATGGGGAAGCCTGGCATGCTACAGTCCATAGAGTTGCAAAGTGTTGGACACGACTGAGCAACTGAACAGCAACAAGTTTTAGGGAAATTGGCATTGGTAAGCCTGGAATCTGCAGGACATGCCAGGATCCTGGAGACTTGGGCAGGAGTGGATGCTACAGTCTTGAGGCTGAATTCTTTCTTCTCCTGAAAACGTCAGCTTTTGTTCTAAGTTCTTCAGCTAGTTGAAGGAGGCTCACCCACATTTTGGGTGCTAATCTCTTTGACCTAAAGTCAAGTGATTGTGGATGCTGATTGCATGTACAAAACACTTTCACAGTACACTTAGATTACGGTGGGATTAAATCCCTGAGCACTAGACCTGGGCTGTGTCGACACAGCAAGTTCACAGAGGAGGAGGCCTCCCTGCAGGGTAGGGGGAAGCGCAGACTATTGTGGGTCAGGACCCAGGTCTGGACGCTTCTCTCTTATCAGCTTTGAGGACTCAGGCAGTGCCCTCAGCGACCATGACTGGCATCCATTGTAACAGACGTTATTAAATGCATGCCTCCCACCAATCAGAATGATATGTGTTCAGAAAGCAAAAACAACTAAGATGTGCCTCTGTCCTGGAAGCCCATAGTCTGGTAAAGACGACAGACCCGTGACCAGCTAACCTGAAGCACCCAAAGTGAACAAACACACACTTCCTGCAAAAATAAGAATCATAACCTCCAGGAGTGAGATCTTGGAGGAAAAGGAGAGTTGATAGATAAATAGGACAGCAAATGCTTTGCCAGTGACAGTTACTGGTGGTATTTTTAGAACATTCTAGTAGCATCCACCAGGTGTTACAAACCACCTGTCTCTCCATTGCTAGAAAGCCTTGAAGTCTTATTTCTATATGAAAAAAAAAATTCCACAATTTAGGTGCTGAGTTTAGGCAGTTTTCTTTATAGGAAAGAGGGGCTTTTCAAGTGGTGCTAGTGGTAAAGAACCCGCATGCCGAGGCAGAAGACCCAGGTTTGTCCCTGGCTTGGGAAGATCCCCTGGAGAAGGGAATGACAAGCCACCCCAGTATTCTTGCCTGGAGGATCCCATGGACAGAGGAGGCTGGCAGACTATGGTCCATGGAGTCACAGAGAGTCAGACACAACTGAGTGACTAAGCACAGCACAAACCATGAAGTCGGGCACTTAAAGGTGGGTTGTGTTATAATAGTAAATGCCGGAGGTGACAGTCAGGTGTGGGTTCATCAGGTGGCCCAGCTCCAAGGCAGAGGCAGTTGTCTCCATCTTCTGTGTCTTTTGTTTTCTGTCTGTGGAAAGGAAAAGGCCTGCTTGCACCCACCCATTCCTATTTTCTCTTTCTGGTTTTCAGGGGCGGATGTCCACGCCAGGGACTCCCGCCGGGGGATGTCCTCCCAGGAGTGGGCTACCTACACCGGACGGTTTGAAGCGGTTCGGCTCATCCAGAGGCTACTGGAGCGACCCTGCCCGGAGCAGTTTGGGGAAAAGTACAAGCCAGAGCTGCCACTGGCCCTGGAAGCGGGTCAAAAGCCCGCGGGATCCAAGAGCTGCTTGCAAAAACTCACGGATTTTGTGCGGTCCACGCTGACCTCCCGCTCGCGCCAAGGCCTGGAGGATGGGGGGGCCCTGGACCACATGGTCAAGATGACCACGAGCCTCTACAGCCCCGCCGTGGCCATCGTCTGCCAGACCGTGTGCCCCGAGAGCCCCCCCTGTGTGGGCAAAAGGCGGCTGGCTGTGCAGGAGATCCTGGCATCGCGAGGGGATCCGGACACAAAAGCCCAGGAAAGGGACAAGGGGGAGGGCCCCGAGCCACAATCCCAGACTTCCCAGGCTGTGGGGGTCTCCAAAGAGGAGGCCCCCAGAGCCGGCCTCGCGTCTTCGCAGCCGCCGGCCGCCCCCCGGAGGGCCAGCCTCCTGCCCCTGCAGCTGTTGCGGCGGAGCAGCGTGCGGCCCGGCATGACCATCCCCAAGGTGCGTGTCAGCAAGGCGCCCGCGCCCACCTTCCAGCCCGAGCGGGCGGCCCGGGGCAGCACCAAGGACAGCAGCCACCTGCAGCTGCCCAAGTGGCGGTACAAGGAGGCCAAGGAGGAGAAGCGGAAGGCGGAGGAGGCGGAGAAGCAGCGGCTGGCCGCCGCGCAGAAGGAAAAGCGGACGTCGTCCTGGAGAAAAAGGACGTGAGGGGGGTGTGTCCGGCGCGCGGGGGCGAGGCAGGACGCAGAGCCCGCCGGCCGGGCATGCGAAACTGCCGGGAGCCCTGGGGAAGGCGTCGGGGCGCTGGGTGCGGTCCTCCCTGGAAGTGTGCGACCCCGCCCCGCCCTTGCGTTTTACGCACAACACCTCCCAGGGTGCACAGGCTCCCTTCGCGGCCCAGAAAACGTTCCTGTTTGTTCAGGCTGCACTCAAGAGTGAACTGGGCCAAGCCCTAATTGAATCGCCTGAAACCAGTTCCCCCAGCAATCAGTATTCGTAGTGGGCATTCTACCTAAAACTCGACCACTGAGCCAGCAGAGAAGCCCCCCTTAGAACCTCAGTGCAGAAAAATTTAAGACCAGTTTATCCAAAGGACATTTTCTGTATAGTTTTGTATTTTTCAGTTATGATCAGACTTACAGCACTTGACCAGTGACAGGGCTGTTTGTAAATATTTATGACGGTCTTAATGCATTTGTCTGAAGACCCTTTGTTTAAAATACTGTTTCTAGCAATAATTATTTGTGCTATCTCTATTCTGTTTCACATAGAATTTGTGGCATTCTCCTCCTGTCGGCCCCCTCTTGCTTTTTTTATTGGGGGGCTTTGCCTTTCCATCTCCTTGGGGGTGCTCAAAAGCACCACACGTCCTTATTTGGATTAAGTGATGTGGAAGATTTCTATTGGATAAAGCCATTTGCTTTATGGCAAAATAATCAAGTAAGACAGAGGAGTCAAATTACCTTTAATTTCTGAAGCTCTCTTTTCCATCCAGTGGTAAAAATGAAGAAAGCCCAATTGTCAAAGTATGAGACTGTGTAGAAGAGTGTATGTATTGCTAGAACTCAGCTCATTTTAAGCAAGGGGTTTTAGATAATCTGCATATAAAGTCTTGAACATACTCAAAAATAGAAAAAAAGTGTTTGAGAAAATGGGGGCAACTCTAATAAATTATTACTAGAAGTACAAAATTAAGTTATGTGCTCTTAGACAATTGAATTAAAATATCCTTAAGATGTAAAAAGAGACGCTAAAAGTGTAGAGTTCTGCAAACTACTGACAGGTGGGCCATACATTTTTTGAGAAATAGGGATTAGAGCTGAATGTTAAGCAAACATGTTTTTGGCAAATTCTCCTGGAGTGAGCTGGGTTGCTTCCTCCTCCCGACTCAATTCTGACAGATACCTGGTGTGGAATTTTATTTTTCCTTTGATG
The DNA here is from genome assembly GCF_016772045.2 of Ovis aries. Lineage (NCBI taxonomy): Eukaryota > Metazoa > Chordata > Mammalia > Artiodactyla > Bovidae > Ovis > Ovis aries. The sequence goes on along the minus strand of NC_056069.1, from coordinate 62,711,583 downwards.
AAAGCCCCTGATGTTCAGTTCCTCCTCATGCAGGCTTTGTAGACTTGCCAAGATTCGGGAACTTTGGCAGCACATGGGTGTGGTATGCCCCAGGCCCTGAGCGCTCCGTGGGAGTTTTCTGTCCATACTTGTATCTCCAAAAAGCTGAGAAATGCTAATGAATCTCTGGCTCTCTGGGTTGCAGAGTATCTTTCACACATGCACTACCAACAGCACTTTATTTAAATATTATCCTGCGTATAAGCCATAGATTTAAAATATTGCAGACCAGTGGGAAGCCATTTATTCTGTCTCTGGATTCACAGGGGAAATTGTGCTCCCTGGCCATGTGGTGACGAGTGCCCATCCATCTCGTGATTTGGGCGGCATGGCACTGGCTGTCCCTCCTCCTGCCCCCACCCCCCACTATCAGACACTGAGCATTTTACACTCATCTCTCCAAAACCCTCGATGAACAGACCATCAGGCTGCACCCAGGCTAATGGGAGGCAGATGTGACGATAATCATCTTTTAAAGTCAGATTTTAGTGGATTCCTCCCTAGTTCCAGAAGGGCCCAAGAAGAATGGCCCAGAGGTCTGGACCCGCTTTGAACATCACTGATGTGGTTGGCTGTGGGTCACCCTTGAGCCTAAGAGTTTGGTTTGGCCAAGTGCCTTTGGATGAGATGACTGCTGGCCCCCGAGGTGGAGAGAAACACGGCTTGTCTCCCTGATGGGCCAGTAAGACCATGTTTTGTGTTGATATGTTTTGGTTGCTTTGAATGGTTGGCTGCACTTTCCTCCCCAAGGGCTCACCCCTCCCTCTCCTCCAGTGTCGATCAGGGACGGGGGCACCGACGGGCAGTGCACCCCCCCAGCTCTGTCACCATGTAAGTTCCCTGCTGGCCCTTTTGCCTCCTTATTCTTTCTGTTTTCTGCCTATCTTCTGCTCCAGATTTCGCTAAAATGCCTTGATCGTCCCTGGCGCCACTACTCAGAGGTCTAAAAAGAGCAGAAAGTGGTGGAGTCGTGGGAGATCGACAGTGTCCCTGATGACTTGCCGCATCGTGCCCTCCAGACACTCAAGAGTGAATGGACCGCAGATTTCACCTGCTGCTTTTGTGCAGAATTCCGCCCCACGCACCACCTTTCTGCCATTTAGGGAGGGAGATTTAGCTTGCTCTCCTGACAGATGGGGCTTCCCTGGTGGCTCAGCTGGTAAGGAATCCGCCCGCAATGAGGGAGGCCTGGGTTCGATCCCTGGGTTGGGACGATTCCCCTGGAGAAGGGAATGGCTATTCACTCCAGTATTCTGGCCTGGTGAATTCCATGGACTGTATAGTCCATGGAGTCGCGAAGAGTCAGAAGCGACTTGCAGCTTCACCTGACAGATCAGAGCACCGCCCTGCTGCACAGAACAAGGAGGATCCGGTGTCTCCTTTGCACTCCTGATGTTTATTAACTGTAAATAGTGAATTTCAACTTGACAGGTACCTTCTCAGGGATTTATATATAAATAGAGTTAGGAGGAAAGGTGAAGTATGTTTTAATACTTTTTAGCATCTGAGTGAGTTGTTATCACACTAGACAGAAGAAATATTTCTAAGATAATGTCAGTGCTGCTTTTTCCCCAGGGCGATGCCTGGGAATCACCCCTCCCATTGAGACTTCTTGATTCTTAGAAACTCGGGACTTTGGTGGCTGAAATGGCTTTGGAGTGGACGTGAAATCACTTCACAGGGCCTCTCAGTTGCCTCTCGTGGAAGCGAACCCTTGTATTTAGAAAAAAAAAAAAAAAAACTCAACCTCTGTGTACGAAGAGGTGGCTGTGACAACACAGATGGGCCGCCCATCGATTTTACCTCTAGAACTGGTTCCTCCCCGTCTGATACCTGCGTGTGTGGTGTGAGGACGGTTTTTTCCCTCTGCTCCCGTGAATCACATGTTCTACAGTCAGCCCCGTGCCAGGCTCACTGCTGGGAGAGGGGAGGGAAAAGCTGGAATGACCGCGGTGTTCAGAGACCTTCCATGTCTTTGGCTACACCCGAGGAATGCAATGCACAACATTATGAACCTTTGTGACTTTTTTCTGCTGCGCCTCCCCACGGGCTCCTGGCGGCACCAGAAGCCTCAGAAATAGGCTTGGAAATTGCACTAGGTCGTCATCTCAACTTCCGGCCCTCCTGCGACTCGCTCCTTCTGCGGTGGAGGGTCGAGTTTGTGATGTCACTTGGAAAGTGGGATTTGTGGGTGCGGGGAGGGGGCAGGCCAGTCCAAGCTGCCTCTGCCCACTTCCGTCAGTGGCCAGCTAGGTCTCTGGAAGGTCCACTGAGTGGAGATGAGACTCTGAAACTGAATCCCACGAGGTGGGGCCAGACCACGTCCTGAATTGGATGCAGAGTGTGCGGTCTCCAGGAAGAGTCACAGGTACCCAATTATTATGAAGAGATGCACTCCTGAGGGATGGATGAAGAGCCAAGACTAAGAAGAAGGGCTGATCTGTGACCTACAGCCTCTGGCAGGGGCACAGTTTTCCCCCCTGACCCACACTACATTAAGACAGAAGACCATCTCTGCATCCTTCGTCCCAGCTTGCTCTGCGAAATGAGCCCTAGTCCCAGGCTCACCTGGGACCCTTTGCTATTTCATCTTCTGTCCTGATATCCAATACGATGCAGGTATTCCCTGCAGTGCTGAGATTGATCAGGAACTATTGTAAGCTTCTCGTTGCAACTGTCTTTTGTCAAATGAAATGCTGGCACTTTTTAAGTATTTGGGGACATTCTAACATGCCACCCACGCTCATGAGCCCCATGGAGAACTGTTTGGATTCTGCCCTTGGCTATGAGTGCTCGGCTCATGGGACCCCTCATGACTCTGGTCTGTGTGTCTGGTCCTTGCTGTTCTGGGCAGCAGGCTCACACCGAGCCCCTTTCAGTCAGGCCTGGGGGACCATGTCTTCTTGCGAAGGAAAGCGAGATGATCCATCAGGAGCTATTAAACAACAAAGTCCCATTCACCTGGACAACTGGCATTGATACATAAATTGATACATAATTGTGACCATGGTGTGCTGGCGGTGGTGGGGAGGCTGTTGCTATAAAAAACTTGCAACAAAACAGCTCTTCCTGAAACCCTGGTTGCGCTGCCTGCTCCAGCTTGGAGAATTTGTTTCAAACCTCTGGGCAACTCTTGTGTTAGCGGCTCAGGGATGTGCCCTTGAATTCGTGTGTCTTCATTAACACTTAAAATCAGCAGCTAAGAAAAAGTCCACTGGAAATTTTTTTTTTTTTTAAGAAATAGAAAAACAAAATCGCCCCATCTCCCAAAACCACCACAACTTGGTTTGATTTAGCTCATTTTTGAGGAACTCAGTTGAATGAGATGGCTGCTGTTCAATCTCTCCTTCCCCTGACCCAGCCTGAAATAAGGCTCTTGTGAAAGGCAAGCCCTGCAGTGGTCTGACGGCTCTCAGCTGCAAGTGGAGGCGTGTGATGTGATGTGAGTGCACGCGCGCACATACACACACACACTGGAAGGAGTTCGGGTTTTGTGCTCACGAAGGGGACTGCCACTATAGCTCCCAGGGAATGTCAGCTATGACCTAGTGTATTTGAGGATGAGACAGCCCAAGACCCCCTACCGGGATCCCTCAAGTGTTTCCAGTGTGGCACAGAACACAACCAGTGTGTCATCACCCAGGTGTCCTTGTTGGACGGTGGTGTTGGCCTGGGCGGCTCCTGGACAAGGTTGTGTAGCCAGGCCTGGGTCCTCTCTGCTGTTGGCTGCGTCCCTGGCACGGAGTGGCAGAATCCAGAGGGGATTCTTGGGGGGAACTCCACCAGGCATGAAGCCCGGGGTCACAGATGGTTCGGTATCAGGCTGACCTGAGAAGCAGAACTGTACCCTGCGGAGGCTCTGAGAATTTCCCGAGTCTGTCCAAGTGTTGAGATGCGCTAACTGATCATTGCTCATGCTGTTTGGTTTTTGAGAGAATCACTTCATGATAATGGGACATTTTTCTCCTACTCTTGAAGAAAATGTGGATGAGAAACTAAATGAACCCAGGCAGGCCCAGCAGTGGCCTGTGCTGATGCTTTATCAGATTTTTGGGAGGTCGCATTGAAGCACTTTAACACCAGTTTCTGAGCAGACGTTCTGGAAGCTGGTTTGGAACCGCATAGCTCTTTCAAAACTGGATGAAAACTAGAAAAGGATGCTAGAAACCTGGCAGTGTTACCAGTAACCCTGTGAACCTTTAGGACATCCCAGGGAATTTGAGTAACAGAGCCCATTGAAACAGGCAAGGCAAATCTCATTGGAATCCTTTTCATTCAAACCCTCGTTCTGCCTGGCACACGCTGGGTGTCTTTAACAAGGGTGGTGAAGAATTGCGTGCACTCTGCACAGGGGCCAGGTTTCAGGTTATGTCATGTTGGTATAAGCTTTGTTTTCTGAATGTAAAACTACTTTCATTGTCATTTCTAAAAATCTGGTAGGTTTCTGGATATTGTAAAAATGTTGAATAAGGATATAATTGTGTAAATTTCATAGCGTTTTATTTTGAGGTGAGAGTTTTGTTACGGTTTATAAAAGATATTTTCCTATTTAGACCTCAGGGCTATTTGGGGACCTACAAATAAAGGTGACCCCACCCATTTCAATTCTTGATATCCAAAAGGTTAATCATCTTTAAGTTAGACGGGATATATTTGTTCAGCAGAAAGAATGTGTCTTTCCCTTTACCTTCTAACAAACTCTGTATCTAAAGTTTAAAAAGTATAACAAGATGTGGTCATGTAAAACTGTGGCTACAGAATTAAAAATCACTTGTGAAATAAACAGTCTTATGGTACAACAGTGTTCTATTGGGATAAACTTAAGTGTGTATAAATTAGGAAATGATACTATGATACCAGTATTTTTAATGTTACTCATTTTTATCAAAGTGGGTGTGTACTTCCTTCATCTGACGCACTTTAATTTTTCACATTGTATCTCAAAGGTAAGTTTTTTTTACATGTGAAAATAATCTCTTTGCATCCTGCCTCTTCTCAGAAGTGCCCACTGGTAGGGAGGCTTCCTTCAGCCATGTCCCTCTGTATTTATTTACATGATGCTGGGAAAGATTGAGGGCAGGAGGAGAACGGGGAGACAGAGGATGAGATGGTTAAATAACATCACCGACTGAAAGGACATGAATTTCAGCAAACTCCAGGAGATAGTGAAGGACAGGGAAGACTGATGAGCTGCAGTCCATGGGGTTTCAAAGAGTAAAACATGAGCTAGCAACTGAACAACAGCTATATAGAAATAGCAATGTAGTTTTCTTTTTATATGTGTTCTTTTATGTAAGTGGTACAGCGTAAATGCATTTTAGTTTCTTTTCTTTATCCAAAACACATCCCTGGAAAGCTTTTTAAAGAATTAATTAATTTCATTTTCTTTTAACAGCTAAAAAAGTAATGCACAAAAACAAGAGAAGTCCACCACATACAATAAAGGATGAAAAATGACTCAAGCTCCCTCAGGGCAGTCCCTCAGACACTTGTGCATCTTTCTAGAAATACACTTACATGGGTGTTTATTTATTAGTTGATTTACAGTGTTACATTAGCTTCAGGTATACAGCAAAGTGATTCAGATATATATATATATGTGTGTGTGTGTGTGTGTGTGTGTGTATGTGTGTGTGTGTGTGTATAATTTATATATAAGTATATATTGTTGTTATTGTTCAGTCGCTAAGTCATGTCTGACTGCAACCCCATGGACTGCCAGGCTTCCCTGTCCTTGAGAGTTTGTCCCTCTCCCTGAGAGTTTGCTCAAGCTCATGTCCATCGAGTCAGTGATGCTATCAAACCATCTCATCCTCTGTCGCTCCTCCTCCCGCCTTCAATCTTTCCCAGCCTCAGGGTCTTTTCCAGTGAGTCAAGTTCTTCACATCAGGTGGCTAAAATATTGGAGTTTCAGCTTCATCATCAATCATTCCAGCGAATACTTGGGCTTATTTCCTCTGGGATTGACTGGTTGGGTCTCCTTGCAGTCCAAGGATTTTCAATATACAAAGGACCCTCCTTGTTAGGAAATTTGTGAGCTGACATGAAAGTGAGAGAGGCGGTCTTTATTCTCCCCACTGACCCTGCTCATGGAACCTTCTTCCAGCATCATGAGGCTCCAGGGAGAGGGGTTGCGGGGTGGTGACTGGGAGAATGAGGAGGGGTGAGAGATGGCCGTAAGGCACGGTATTCCAGGGATGTTCTTCCCGTCCGCCGGCCAGGCCCCAGGACCAGTGCCTCTGCTCTGGGCAGTCCTGCGGTCAAGAAGTCCTGGCCCTTGAGTTCCTCAAGAGCTTCTGCATGCAGCCCTTCATGTGATCACTGGCTCCCAGCAGGTCGTCCCTGCTGTCTCCCATAATGACGACCAGGCTGGTTTCCAGCCAAGGACATGAACGGTGACCCAGAAACCCCCCAGTCTGCTGACAGAATACTTTGATGTGCAGATGGCTCAGGTAAATTGTCAGCTCGCCCACAGCTCCCTGTCCCCCGGGAACCACTGTCCCTGTGGCAGGACCACCCTGCCCACCTCTCATCGCCTGCCTGTTCATCCTGCCCAAGCTCATCACTGCTCTCACTTAAAAACCCCCAAAGCTGAACAAAATGTTGATGCATTTTTCTGGATAAAAAAATTATAAGTATATAAATGAAATGCAAATCCACCTTGCTATTTCAAAAGCATTGTTTAAAACACAAAATCAAGAAGTCATGTAGCTGCAAGGATACGATGTCAGCTTTTCATGGTTTGGAAAAAGAAGTCTTAATAGGACCAAGAACTGAGTGGAGAAGATGGACCAGGAGGGCTCCTCTCTGGGCCACCAGAGATAGGAGGGTTTGGGAATATGGGTTGTGGTGGGGAGGTTGCCACCCTATTGTGAAGAAGGCTGCCAAATGTCCCCACTCTCTGGGCAGAGGGGTCCGTGAGCCATCCCACGGTCCCCCCACTTCTTGCCCATGGGGTTTGGGGGACCAGTTTTTACCTTCTAACCTGAGTGATGGTTGAAAGCTGCAGACTGGCCATCCTTCCTGACCAAGCCCCATTGCAATGGGGCTCCCTTGTTTGAAGCGTATGATGTCCTTTGTGAGGTGAGAGGTCAGAGGTTGGGGGTCAGAAAAGCAAAAACTCCTGCCTTCTCCTTCCCACTGCTGTGCACATACTGGGCCTGTCCTGAGCCCCAGTCTGTGTTTCTCTGACTCTATACGCTCTTGCTTCCTTGGTGGCTCAGGCAGTAAAGAATCTGCCTACAATGTAGGAGACCTGGGTTCAATCCCTGGATCAGGAAGATCCCCTGGAGAAGGGCATGGCAACCCACTCTAGTATTCTTGCCTGGAGAATCTCATGGACAGAGGAGCCCAGCGGGCTATAGTCCATGGGGTCACAAAGAGTTGGATGCCACTGAGCGGCTGACACTTTCACTCACTTTTCCTTTTCACACACCCCTGGTCCTAGTATCAGGCCAGGTGGCTCTTGTGATATCTGGGAAACTCCTGTGTTCTCCTGGAGCCTGCAGATGGGCGTCTGCAGTTACATAAAGCAATGATGCTCCAAAGGCCAGGGCTCCCGAGGCCGCCAGCATCAGCACCACTTGGAAAACTGTCAGAAAGAGCTTCTCAGGCTGTCCCTGGATTATTCTCCTGCGATTTCTATAACAGGTTACCTGGATGGCTTCAAGCAGCTGAAATGCGTCCCCTAGTAGTTCGGAAGGGCAGAAGATCAAAATCTCCCATGCCCGCCCCCTTGAAGGCTCCACGGGTGGGTACTTCCTTGCCTCTTCCAGCCCCTGGTGGTTGCCAGCAGTCTCGGCTTGCGGCAGCCTCATGACCACATGGCGGCTTCCTTCTCTGAGTCTGTCCACATCTCCCCCTTTATGTACAGCCACTAGTCATTGGATTAGCAGCCACTCACCCTAAGCAAGTGTGGCCTCGTTGCAACTTAAGCGTATGTGCAAAGACCCTATTTCTAGCTAAGGGCACACTCACAGGGACTTGAGTTTGTGCTGACTCCAGGAAACGGTGAAGGACAAGGAAGCCCAGGGTGCTGCAGTCTCTGGGGTTGCAAAGAGTCAGACACGACTTAGCTGCTGAACAGCAACAACAGCACAGGGGCTTGGGGTAAGTCCTTTTGGGGGCCACAGTTCAATCTGCACCACCCAGTGGATGTGTCAGAGATGCTGAAAGCCAGGGTGTTCATCCTCCCTAACTCAGCACCCCGGCTGGGCGCTTCCTCAACACACACACGCTCTGCCGCACCTCTCTGACCACTGGCGCCATGTCGTGGCCATCCTCTCTGCCAACCCCCGCCAGCCCCCACTTACCCCTGAAGGCTAGAAGCAGGTCTCCATCCTGAGAACCATTCTTTGCATCCCTGCCTGGGCACCTCAATGGCCCCTGGCTTTAAACACCAGCTAGAGGCTGCTGATCTTTAGCTGTGACCTTGACCACCACCTCTAGCCTCAGTGGCCCACAGTTCAAAGCCAGCCACCACCTGTTTCTGCAAGTGTGGTTGTACTGAAGCCCAGCTCGCTCACTCAGCGACATGTCGTCTACGGAAGCTTTTATTCTACGGCACAGTGGGGCAGCCATGACACTGGCCAAGTGCCCACAAAGCCTCAAGTTCTGACTCTGAAAGCCTGCCGACTCCTGTTGGGCACCAGTCCAGGTGGTGGGTGTTTCTATCTGGGTGTGGAGTCGGCACTGAAGACCTCATGTACCCAGACAAATTTTTTTTCTTTCTTAAAAATGGAGACATAATTGACATAAAACTTTACATCGCTTTCAGGTGTACAACATAATGCTTCACCATCGTCGTTGTTTAGTCGCTCAGTCATATCCGACTCTTTGCGACCCCATGGACTACAGTGTGCCAGGCTTCCCTGTCCTTTGCTATCTCCCAGAGTTTGCACAAACTCATGTCCATTGAGGCAGTGATGTCATCCAACCATCTCATCCTCTGCTGCCGCTTTCTCCTGCCGTCAATCTTTCCCTGCATCAGGGTTTTTGCAAAACAATCACTACCATATCTAGTTCACACTCATCACTACATACACGTATCTGTTTTTTTTCTTGTGATGAGATTTTTTTTTTCAGATTTACTACCTTAGCAACTTTCAAATATGCAATACAGTATTATTAACCGTAGTCACTGAGCTGTCCATTACATCCCATGACTTACGAGACTTACTATTTTACAGCTGGAAATCTGTATCATTTGACCCCCTTCTATTTCATTCACCCTCCACATCCTGCCTCTGGCAACTCCCAGTCCCTTCTCTGTATCTTATGAGTTAGGTTTTTGAGATTCCTCATATAAGTGAGAATATATATATTTTTCTCTGTCTGGCTTACTTCATTTAGCATAAAAGCTCAGACTCCAAGTTAAGTAAGTAGAGCTCTGAACTCTGACCCTTCTCCTGCCCCATCTCCACACCCACCCATTGGCTTCCCATTGGCTCTGAAAGCTCCTTGACTTTATAGAGGCCACACCCATGACCCAACAAGCCTTTCTATCCGGAGACTAAAAGTCTGGTGACAGCTGAAAAGTGAAATTGTTAGTTGCTCAGTCGTGTCTGACTCTTTGTAACCCCTATGGAGCGTAGCCTGCCAGGCTTCTCTGTCTATGGAATTCTCCAGGCAAGAATAGTGATGAGCAGGACCTGGAGGAAGCTGGAAACACACCTGGGGCAGCCACCCACCCCTTACGTCATCTGCCCAGGCATCGAGGAACAGACCTGCCATCTGTGGCTTCCCATCAGTGAGGGGGCTGGGGTGGGTGGCAACCAGTGCCTCTTGGGACCTTGCTGATTAAGACGCTGTTGATGGGGGCACTATTTGTAAGGCCTCCCCAGACAGCCATTTTGCTTTTTTGCATTTCTTTTCCATGGGGATGGTCTTCATCCCTGTCTTGTGTACAATGTTATGAACCTCAGTCCATAGTTCATCAGGCACTCTATCTATCAGATCTAGGCCCTTAAATCTATTTCTCACTTCCACTGTATAAGGGATTTGATTTAGGTCATACCTAAATGGTCTAGTGGTTTTCCCTACTTTCTTCAATTTAAGTCTGAATTTGGCAATAAGGAGTTCATGATCTGAGCCACAGTCAACTCCTGGTCTTGTTTTTGTTGACTGTATAGAGCTTCTCCATCTTTGGCTGCAAAGAATATAATCAATCTGATTTCAGTGTTGACACATGGTGATGGCCATGTGTACAGTCTTCTCTTGTGTTGTTGGAAGAGGGTGTTTGCTATGACCAGTGCATTTTCTTGGCAAAACTCTATTAGTCTTTGCCCTGCTTCATTCTGTATCCCAAGGCCAAATTCACCCGTTACTCCAGGTGTTTCTTGACTTCCTACTTTTGCATTCCAGTCCCCTAGAATGAAAAGGACATCTTTTTGGGTGTTAGTTCTAAAAGGTCTTGTAGGAAGTGAAAGTGGAGAGTGAAAAAGTTGGCTTAAAGCTCAACATTCAGAAAACGAAGATCATGGCATCTGGTCCCATCACTTCATGGGAAATAGATAGGGAAACAGTGGAAACAGTGTCAGACTTTATTTTGGGGGGCTCCAAAATCACTGCAGATGGTGACTGCAGCCATAAAATTAAAAGACGCTTACTCCTTGGAAGAAAAGTTATGACCAACCTAGATAGCATATTCAAAAGCAGAGACATTACTTTGCCAACAAAGGTCCGTCTAGTCAAGGCTATGGTTTTTCCAGTGGTCATGTATGGATGTGAGAGTTGGACTGTGAAGAAGGCTGAGCACCAAAGAATTGACGCTTTTGAACTGTAGTGTTGGAGAAGACTCTTGAGAGTCCCTTGGACTGCCAGGAGATCCAACCAGTCCATTCTGAAGGAGATCAGCTCTGGGAGTTCTTTGGAAGGAATGATGCTAAAGCTGAAACTCCAGCACTTTGGCCACCTCATGAGAAGAGTTGACTCATTGGAAAAGGCTCTGATGCTGGGAGGGATTGAGGGCAGGAGGAGAAGGGGACGACAGAGGATGAGATGGCTGGATGGCATCACTGACTAGATGGACGTGAGTCTGAGTGAACTCCGGGAGTTGGTGATGGACAGGGAGGCCTGGCATGCTGCGATTCATGGGGTCGCAAAGAGTCGGACACCACTGAGCCACTGAACTGAACTGAACTGAATGGATGGGGGCGCTGGTGTTTAACTAGGAAGATATGTGATGAATGTGAAAACCAGCTACATCAGCTCCGTAGAAACAGCAACATGGAAAATGCTCTGCGTCATTAGACACAGCCTGGCTCTCCTCCCAGAAAAGCATACGGGGAAGAAGACGCTTGGCTTGCTTAATTAAACCAAACAGAGACAGGCAGGTCCTAAGCTGTATGGGGAAAGGTCTTTGGAGACAGACAGACAGGGGTCTAGTCCTGGCTTTGCGGCATATTTGCTGTGATGCTGGCAGGACAGTCATTTTCCTACAGAACAACAGGTCCCCGTGTGAATGCTCCACACCCTGCCTGGTACCGCCAGGCAGAGGGGTGCTGGGGGCCACTCTGAGCACAGACTGTGTGCTGGTGACCTTGACTGACTGTCCTCAGGCATTCTCTGTCTCTTCTCTGCCTCCATTCCTGATCAGGAATGTCTCTCAGCACCCCAGTGACTCTCCATGAAAGGCAGATCAACATAATCAGGCCTGTGCTGAGGATAAGGTGAGACAGGGGTTTTTAAGGCCTTCTGGGTGCTCATATCCTCCCCAGGGAGAATCAGACCAGAGCCCTTCAGCTCAGACCCTCTGTGAGCCCCAGTTCTGGTGAGCTGCCCTGGACTGAGCATGGTCTCTGAGAAGGTGGAAAGGTGACCCACCTCCTAGTCCCCAGGGCCACACTGCACTCATGGCCTTTGTGGTTCAGTTGCTTAGTCATATCTGATTCTTTGTGACCCCATGGACTGCAGCACATTGGACTTCCCTATCCTTCACTATCTCCCAGAATTTGCTCAAACTCATATCCATTCAGTCAGTGATGCCATCCAACCATCTCATCCTCTGTCGTCCCCTTCTGTTCCTGCCCTCAGTCTTTCCCAGCATCAGGGTCTTTTCCAACAAGTTGACTCTTCAAATAGGTGGCCAAAGTATTGATGCTTCGGTCTTTCCAATGAATATTCAGGGTTGATTTCCTTTAGGATTGACTGGTTTGATCTTGCAGTCCAAGGGACTCTCAAGAGTCTTCTCCAACACCACAGTTCAAAAGCATCAGTTCTTCAGCCCTCAGTCTTCTTTATGGTCCAACTCTCACATCCATATGTGACAACTGGAAAAACCATAGCTTTGACTAAACAGACTTTTGTTGGCAAAGTAAGGTGTTTGCTTTTTAATATGCTGTCTAAGTTTGTCATAGCTTTTCTTCCAAGGAGCAAGTTTCTTTTAATTTCATGGCTGCAGTCATCATCTGCAGTGAGCCCAAGAAAATAAAGTCTGACACTGTTTTCATTGTTTCCCCATCTATTTGCCATGAAGAGATGGGACCGGATGCCATGATCTTAGTTTTCTGAATGCTGAGTTTTAAGCCAGCTTTTTTACTTTCCTCTTTTATCTTCATCAAGAGGCTCTTTAGTTCCTCTTCACTTTTTGCCCTTAGGGTGGTGTCATCTGCATTTATGAAGTTAATGATTTTTCTCCTGGCAATCTTGATTCCAGCTTGTGCCTCATCCAGCCTGGCATTTTGCATGATGTACTTTCTATATTGGGCTTCCTAGGTGGCACTAGTGGTAAAGAACCTGGCTGCCAATTTAGGAAATGTAGGAGATGTGGAGTTGATCCCTGGATTGGGAAGATCCCCTGGAGGAGGGCATGACAACCCACTCCAGTTTCCTTGCCTGGAGAATCTCCATGGACAGAGAAGCCTGGCAGGCTGGAGTCTGAAGGGTGTCAGAGTTGGCCATGACTGAAGCAACTTAGCATGCATGCACGCACTATACTTATAAGTTAAATAAGCAGGGTGACAATATACAGCTTGATGTACTCCTTTCCCAGTTTTGAACCACTTCGTTGTTTCTTGACCTGCATACAGGTTTCTCAAGAGGTCTAGTGAACTCTATGGTCTGGGCTTGGCTTCACTGCTGAGATGTCTGTAGTGCCCAGAATGGTGTCCCATACTGGCTGGGTCACCATCTTTCCAATGATGGTGAAAAGGAAGAAGGATAGTTCCTGAGGATGCCTTTCTCCCCAGAGCCTGTGTGAAGCCAGGCTAGGAGGTCCGCCTCTAGGCCTCTGGGAGAATTTAGCACTGGATTTCCATGCAGCGAAAGTGAGATCTAGTCTTTCAAGATTTAGTCCCTTTCACAATCTGGTCCAAACACCTTCAGGAGGAATGCGTTTCAAACTTCTCTTAGGGTTACCCATCCTGAAAGCACGACTAAACATCTCTGAGATGCCAAACAGGGTTTGACAAGCAGAGGACCTTACTGTTCCTCCAACTCTGGGGGCCATACTGGCTGGTCAGAGTGTGGGGATGGGAATGAGATAGTGGAGGATGGGTTGTGTAGAAATGACAGTGGAGTGTTCTGCTCTTTAAAGACTGGTGGTGAAGAGCATAGAACTTGGCATTAGATCGATCTTGTCTTTGCCACTTACTGGTTACGTAAATTAAGTAAATTTTGCCTCATCGTGTCTTAATTTCCTCATCTGCATAATAGCAATAATAAAAGCATCTACCAAACAGAGTTGCTATGAGTACCTGGTAAATAGTAAGCGTTTATTAAGGGGGAGAGAGGGACAATAATGGTGGTGATGGTGATGATGGTGATGGTAGTGATGATGATAACTAATTTAGGCTCAGAATCTCTTCCTGTGGGTAATCTGTCTACTTGGATGCTTTTCTGGTTTATGAAAAATAGTAACTTTGATTTAGCTTATATAGTTTGCTGCTGCTGCTGCTAAGTCGCTTCATTTGTGTCCGACTTTGTGCTATCCCATAGACGACAGCCCACCAGGCTCAGCCGTCCCTGGGATTCTCCAGGCAAGAACACTGGAGTGGGTTGCCATTTCCTTCTCCAATGCATGAAAATGAAAATTGAAAGTGAGGTCGCTCAGTTGTGTCCGACTCTTCACGACACCATGGACTATAGCCTACCAGGCTTTTCCGTCCATGGGATTTTCCAGGCAAGAGTACTGGAGTGGGATGCCATCTCCTTCTCCATTATATAGTTTAAACAAAGTGTTAATAAATACCCATTTATCATGTCTTCTTATGTTCAGTTTATCTAATTGTCCTTGAAGAAAATACTTGTTTATTGAACTAAAACCAGTTTTCATTCTTAGATATTGCAGTTTTGTGCCTGCAAAATAAAAATCTTTGATTTTGCTGTTTCCTAGGAAAGTTTCCCCCCCCCCACCCCTTGGAGATCTTTTTGATATGTTAAGAACCTCTATGAGGATAATTAAATAATTTAACATGAAAATGAAAGTGAAGTCGGTCAGTCATATCCTACTCTTTGTGACCCCATGGACTGTAGCCTACCAGACTCCTCTGTCCATGGGATTTTCCAGGCAAGAATACTGGAGTGGGTTGCCATTTCCTCCTCCAGGAGATCTTCCTGACCCAGGGATTGAACCCATGTCTCTCGAATTGTAGGCTGACACTTTACCATTTGAGCCACCAGTGAAGTCCAATTTAACATATGAAAGTAAAAAAACTAAGTATTAAGCCAGAAAAAGCTTTAGCTGTGAAACCAAAACAAAAAGGACATGAGGAACTTTTAAAGTTTTTTTCACTGGCATGATGGGCTTAGCATCAGCCTAGGGATGTTAAATATACATGATGTGACATTCTATGTAATTTGAGGGGGTTCCCTTATTATGCTTTATGGAAACCTGACTATGGTTACCCGAACATGTTTGTTAGATTTTGTTTATGGGTTTTTTCTCCTCTTTTTTTGGTTATTGTTTTCATTCAGAAATCCTTTCTACTCCTAAAATCTGCCCCACTCCTAAAATCTGCCCGACTCCTAAAATCTGCCCTCTTATGTCCACTTTGTACGTGGCCGACAGGTGGCGCTTGTCCAGATGTGGGTTTCTCACGCAGGTAGATTGAGAAGATCTGGGAACCACAAGCATTGTGGTAGCCTTTCTGGTTCCGGTGTGATATATTGGGGGCTTGTGGATTTTGGTGGCCTGCATTGAGAGGAACCTCTCCCTAACTGAAAGCGCTGCTCATTCATACTGAGTGGCTGGTGTGGCTCCACGTGGCTTCCTGGGCAGTGATGGCTGCCTGACCAATCGTGCTTTTTGGAAATGCCTGAACCTGAGAGTTTCTAGCCAACTGACATACAACGGCATCAGCATCCTTAGCACCAAGGGAGAGAGTCTGCTGATAAAGCACGTGACTTTTGCAGACTTTCGTTGCATCTCGTGCAGTGACTTTCTTTTCTTTTTATTTTTTTACATAACTTTTGCCGTACTCTGGCACTCTAGGTACCGGGTGCAGCTAAAAGTAGAACAAAGTGACTGAGCGCTTTCAGAACCGAAGGAGGGACAGGATGGCAGCATTCCAGGTCTAGGGTCTAGGTGACGTCGAGTCCTAGTCTAGAATCTAGGCGGCGTGGTAAGCTTTAAGGGGGAAAAATGGCCACGCTCCCAAGAGTGCACAGCTAGCCTTAGCCCTTCTGTGAGAGAAACAGGGACTTGTGGGAGGCGCTGCGGAGGGCTGGAGTTGGGGACTATGCCAGGAGACAAGGACACAGGATGAGAACAAAGGCCTGAGCCGAGGCGCGTTTTGCCTCCATGCGGGTCTCCCCTCCCCCACATCACGCTTGGCCGCTCGCTTGACGCAGGCGCTCGCCTTCCTCTTCCGCTTCCGTCTTCCCCTCCGCCGCTTGTAAGGATAACTCTGAGGTGAATCAGCTTGAGACACACACGATCTATTTTGGAGAACAGGCTGCCGTGGTTTGGAGAGAAGTTTCTAGACCTCCTTTTGAGGCTATTAAATCAGCTGAGCCAAGAGCCTGAGCATTTGTCTCACCTGTCCTGAGGGAGAGTGCCGGGGAAGCCAACCAGAGACCGTGATCTCCACTCTTCTTTGTATCAGTGACTGAGAAAACAGCCATTACACTGTCGAGCAAGGAAAAAGCTTGCTTTATCTACAATTTTCCATTGCACCCAGGAGTGACTCTGCATCATAGCAATGTGATATCTTTTGCTCCAGGGACTGAAAAGCATACAAGCTTGGGTTACTTCAGCTGCTTCCACAAAACGTGGAAGCTCTGGCTCTGACACACATGTACCTACCCCCTGCCGCATGATTCCAGGATGAGGGGAATCTGCCTTTTATTGTTTACTCGTATTACTATAAGAACAGATCACCGACTCAATGGACATGAGTTTGAGCAAACTCCGGGAGATGGTGAAGGACAGGGAAGTCTGGCTGCTGCAGTCCGTGGGGTTGCTAAGATTTGGACATGATTTAGCAACTGAACAACAATGAGAACACAACAAACAGGGTTCCCCAGCCTCCATATTGCTGATGTTTGGTCTGGATACTTTGTTTCAGGGGCTGTCCTGAATATTGAAGGACTTTTATGAGCATCCCTGGCCTCTACCTACAAGATTCAGCTGCTAGCATCTCGGCTTCCTCTCCAGTCCCCTGCTGTGACAATCAAATATATCCTCAGACACCACCCAGTGTTCTCTGGGGCTGACATTGCCCACTCCCTCCGTGAAAACCACTGCCCTTGAGATAATGAAGATCCTTACTAATACTCTAAAGCCTGCAATACATCTCTGTTCAAAGAAAGACTCAAGCAGGTTTCTGTTTAATTTGCACAGAAGCTGAGCCCTTGTGCTACAAAATGTGGAACTCTTTTAGGTGACCCTCGCCAGCACAGAATGACAATGCTTGTCATTGCAATCAAAAAGCTCACTCGGGGCTTCTGGATAGAGTGCTAAATCTTCTCCAGACTGTAACAGGTTATTATATCAGATCCTGTGGGTTCTTTTCCTGTTGACAAATTGGATTTTTTTTTTAAAGCATGGCAGTTGGATTTGTAATAATATTTAAGATTAAGTGGGAAGATGAGGGAAAAATTACTTTCTCTTGTCGTGCATGCCCTTAATTGAATTTTAGCATGTCTGTTCAGAAGAGCAATTTCAATGTTAGATAGAAGGTCACGAGGGTGCCACATGGTCAAAGTAAAAACAGATCCATGATGCTCCAAGAATTCCAAGAAAAATGAACTACCATGAACTCTTGTGATGGTCTATTTTATGTGTCAACTTGACTGGGCCACAATGCCTAGATATTTGGTCAGATATTATGCTGGATGCTTCTATGAGGGTAGTTTTGGTTGAGATTCACATTTAAACCAGTGGACTCCTGAGTGAAGCAGGTTACCTTTCATAATGTGTGTGGGCTTGAATAGAACTCAAGATTGTCCTTCCCAGAGAAGAGAGAATTCTCCCAGCAGAATGCTTTTGGACTTGGATTGTGTTGGCTCTTCTCTGGGTCTCCAGCCTGCTGGCCCATCCTGAAGATTCTGGACTCATGAACCTCCACATGGGACTTCCCAGGTGGCTCAGTGGTGAAGAATTCATCTGATAATTCAGGAGACATGCATTCAATCCCTGGGTTGAGAAGATCCCCTAGAGAAGGAAATGGCAACCCCTTCCAGTATTCTTGCCTGGAGAATCCCATGGACAGAGGAGCCTGGTGGGCTACAGTCCACCAGGTTGCAAACAGTTGGACACGACTGAGCGACTGAGCGCTCAGTGAGCATGGGCCTCCAGAGTCACATGAGCCAGTTCCTTAAATCTCTTTTTCTATCCATCTATCGTGCTGCAGTCCACGGGGCTGCAAAGAGTCGGACATGACTGAGTGACTGAACGGACATGACTGAACTGAACGGATCCATCTATCTATCATCTGTTTCTTTACGTCTATTCTATCTATCCTCCATCATCTACATATTTATCTGTATCTGTTCTATTTATCAATCTATCATGTACCTGTTTCTTTATATCTATTCTGTCTATCCATGTACCATCTATATGTTTGTTTATGTCTGTTCTTCCTGTCTATCGTCTATCTATCATCTGTCTATCTGTCACCTATCTGCTGGCGCTGTTTCCCTGGAGAACCTCAGCTAATACAACAATTGAGGATATTTCAAGTACACAAAACTTTCTGGTTAACCGCCACCACCCACTCACTCCCCTCTGTGTTCTTCAGGAGCATATGGCTATAGATGTCTCCTGGGAGGATTATGAAATGCCTGGTTTTTAATTTTTTTGTTTGTTGTGTTTTCATTTTTACACTGCAGAGGCAGCAGGATGCCAACTCTTGGGGAAGAAAAGTTTACTTTGGGGTTTGTAGAAGGAAGCATGTAACCAGCACAGCAGCTGTGAAGTTAGAAAAAGCTGCAGGGTTGCAGAACCCCACAGGCTGCTGAGGTAGGAGGCAGATGTTTAAAAAAGAATTCATTAATTAAAAACACTTTGGGTCTGGTGGTGTCTCCCACCCTGCAGGCTCTCCCTTGAGTCCTGCCCTTTCTCAGGGTGCCTGAGCCTGGTGCCCACTGGGGTCAGGTGGTCCCTCCCTGTCGGCATGGGCTGTCATACCTGCAGCCTTGCTCCTGAGCACACGCGAGCTGCTGGCTTGTGAGAGAGTCAGGACTGGGTCTGGGAACAGGATGGTTCCAGGCTGGGGCACACTTGAGTCAGCTTTCGGCAGTGTAACCTCCGCGAAGGTTCAAAACGCTCATCTCAGAGCCCGGTTACCTTCGCACCTGCTCTTCAGCTCCCTCCTGGCATTGGCTTTAATTGGGCAGACTCTCACGATGTCTCTGGTCTTGCATCATCAATTAACAACCACCACAATAATGATGATAAATGAACATAGACGGCGTGCTCACACAGCCCCATCAGGGAGGTTCTGGAGGCTTCCTCTTGCGGGTGATGAAGCTGAGCCCAGAGAAGAAAACCCAGCTGCCCAGCTGGGGGAGGAGGGACATGGACTCTGAGGGCGCACTGCCCCTTTGGGACTTCATCGGGGGTGCTGACCCTGACCCTGGTTTGAGGATGCAGCTGAGTGTCCTCTGAAGCAGACAGGCATCGATGCCACAGACATGGACCTGAGAACCAACCCAAGTTCCTTTCTCTGGCCCCAGACAGGAACTGTCCCAGGGCTTCTCATTCCTTTAGGAGGGCAAGTGCCCAAAAGTGAACTGGTCTTCCCAGGTCAGGCCAGGAAGTAGAGGCCCAGCGGGGGCTTGACACTAGGATGTCTGTTTCTTGGTGCCCTGGGTGGGTTTCAGGTTCCAGCGGTGGCAGCTGGGCAAGCTGGAGGCACTGGAAGATGGCATGTTCCCCTCTGGTACCTCCTGGGGCTGGACTTCCTCCAGTAACACCTGTAAGTTACAAGCGCATTTCTTGCTGAAACCATTCAAGGGCTGAGCTTTCTACTGGGGTGACATGAGCCCCAACAGAGACTGGGGCATAGCATGCAGGAGCTGGGGCAGAAGTCAGTCTGGTCGATCTCGGGGTCACACGGGATCCCCAGGGGGTCCTTTGGTCCCAGGGTGCCCATCCTTGCTCCACGGGTCACTCACTGAGCCTCCGGTCTCCTCTGTGTTTCCTTGCTGCTGCTCCTGCACGGCGTCTAGAGTGGCTCTGAGCCAACCATCTCCTTCTGGAATCTTCTCTCCTTGCTAACACACAAATTCAGCATTGCACAGTTCCAGCATGCTGTCCATGTTGGAAACCCTTTTCTACTGAAACTGGTTTCCCTATTAACCAGGGGGTTAATTCCTGCAATTTTCTTTTCATCTTTTACCAAACTCTGCCTACACAGTGGCCCAATTAGACAGGTGAAGGACTGAGATCCAGAGATGCTGATTGAGAAACTTCTCACCCCAACAGGGGCCAGGTTGGAACCAAGCAGGTATGAGCCTGTCCCAATGCAAAGCCAACCACCCTAACCCTTTCTTCAAGCCCCTCATCGAAAGTGAAGGTTGCTCAGTCATGTCTGACTGTTTGTGACCCCATGGGCTATACAGTCCATGGGAACTCTCCAGGCCAGAATACTGGAGCGGGTAGCCTTTCCCTTCTCCAGGGGATCTTCCCAACCCAGGGATCGAACCCAGGTCTCAGGCATTGCAGGCAGATTCCTTACCAGAGCCACAAGTTCAGTTCAGTTCAGTTCAGTCGCGTCCGACTCTTTGTGACCCCGTGAATTGCAGCACGCCAGGCCTCCCTGTCCATCACCAACTCCCAGAGTTCACTCAGATTCATGTTCGTCGAGTCAGTGATGCAGTCCAGCCATCTCATCCTCTGTTGTCCCCTTCTCCTCCTGCCCCCAATCCCTCCCAGCATCAGAGCCTTTTCCAATGAGTCAACTCTTCTCATGAGGTGGCCAAAGTGCTGGAGTTTCAGCTTTAGCATCATTCCTTCCAAAAGAAATCCCAGGGTTGATCTCCTTCAGAATGGACTGGTTGGATCTCCTTGCAGTCCAAGGGACTCTCAAGAGTCTTCTCCAACACCACAGTTCAAAAGCATCAATTCTTCGGCGCTCAGCTTTCTTGACAGTCCAACTCTTACATCCTTACATGACCACAGGAAAACCCATAGCCTTGACTAGAAGGACCTTTGTTGGTAAAGTAATGTCTTTGCTTTTGAATATGCTATCTAGGTTGGTCATAACTTTTCTTCCAAGGAGTAAGCGTCTTTTAATTTCATGGCTGCAATCACCATCTGCAGTGATTTTGGAGCCCCCCAAAATAAAGTCTGACACTGTTTCCACTGTTTCTCTATCTATTTCCCATGAAGTGATAGGACCAGATGCCATGATCTTCGTTTTCTGAATGTTGAGCTTTAAGCCAACTTTTTCACTCTCCTCTTTCACTTTCATCAAGAGGCTTTTTAGTTCCTCTACACTTTCTGCCCTAAGGGTGGTGTCACCTGCATATCTGAGGTTATTGATATTTCTCCCGGTCACCAGGGAAGCCCCCTATTCATCACCTTACAATTACTGGTATGTCTGCTCTGACTGGTACCTTCCTTAAGGATCCTGAAAGGAGTGTAAGAGTCCATGGGTCTATCGTAGTCACAGACACATGCAAGCATCCTCTCAGTTGATTTTACTTTTTAAATTAATTCTTTCTGGAGTATAGTTGCATTACGATGTTGTGTTAGTTTCCACTGCACAGCAAAGTGAACCGGCCGCACCTGTCCACATAGCCCCTTTTTCTTGGATTTTCTTCCCATTCAGGTCACCGCAGAGCACAGAGTGGACAGGGGAGACTGAAGGGCTGCAGTCCTCGGGGGCGTAAAGAGCTGGATGCGACTGGGCGACTAACGCACACAGAGCACTGAGGAGAGGCCGCTGCGCCTTACAGGGCAGTTCTCATTAGTAACCTGCTTTCTACACAGTATCATAGTGCGTACACGTCAATGCTGACCTCCCAACTACTCCCACCCCAACTCCTTTCCCCTCCTTTGTGGCCATATATTTGTCTGTCTATATACTTCTGTTTTGCAAATAAGATCATCTATACCCTTTTTCTTCCCTGGTGGCTCAGACGGTAAAGCGTCTGCCTACAATGTGGGAGACCCAGGTTCAATCCCTGGGTTGGGAAGATCCACTGGAAAAGGAAATGGTAACCCACTCCAATACTCTTGCCTGGAAAATCCCATGGACGGAGGAGCCTGGCAGGCTACTGTCCACAGGGTCGCAAAGAGTCGGACATGACTGAGTGACTTCACTTTCAACCATTTTTCTAGATTCCACATATATGCATTAACGTGCACTATTTGTTTTTCTCTTTCTGACTTACCTCGCTGTGTGTGACAGCCTCTAGGTCCATCCTCTGTTGATTTCAGAACATTTCCATCATCTCAGAAAGAATCCGTTTGCTTAAGCTCTCACCCTTGTATCCTGCCTGCCCCCCGACCCCAAGCCCCGTGCAGTCACCGTCTCTAGATATCTCCCTGTTGTGGACATTTCATGTAAATGGAATCCTATGACACCTGGTCTTTTGTGACTGGCTTCTTTCACTGAGCATAATATTCTCAAGGTTCACTCATATTGTCCCATAGATCAGTATTGCATTCGTTTGCATGGGCAAATAATGGAACGATATTTACAGTGGAGTAATATTCCATTTGTGTGTTTGTGTATGTGTGTATATAACATTTTATGAATTCAGTCCTCAGTTGCTGGACCTATTTCAGTTGTTTCTACCTTTTGGCTGTTGTATATAATGCTACCCTAAACATCTGTGTACAAATTCTTGCACAGACATGTGGTTCCATTTATTTGGGGTATATACTGAGGAACAGACATGCTGGGTAACACAGTAACTCTGTATATTTGTTTGAGGAACTGCCAGCCTGTTTTCCTAAGTGGCCTCACCGTTTTTTATTCTCTGAATGAGTCACTGTGCACGGGTCTAATTTCCCCACGTCTTCATCAAGGTTCATTATTTGGACTTTTGATCCCTGCCATCTCTGTGGGTGTCAACAGGTATCTCACTGTCTTGGTTTGCATTTCTCTGGTGACTGATGATCTCGAGCATTCCTTGGGTGTCTATTGGCCATTTGTGTATCTTCCCTGGACCAGTGTTGGCTAACAGTGTTTTTTGACCCTGGGCACTGAGCTTCAGTCTCAGTCTTCCCATCTGTGAAATGGGCTGACTACCACCCGTGGAGCACTCTTACAGAAGATAGGATATGTGCTATTGAGACACAGTGACTCTGACCTGAGGATGCATGCAGCAGAGAGCTGCAATCTCAGGAGCTACTAGAACTGGGGGTGGCCGGCCCCCCAGTGGCCTGGGTCACTCATCCCTTGGCACTTCTGCCTTGCTCTCTTCCCTGTCTGTCATCCCCCGCCCCCCTCTACCGGGTATCTCACTGTCTCCATTTGCTTTGGCTGCTCTGTGACCAGCAACACTGTAACAAAATCTGTGGTGGGCAAAACTTTCTCATAGTAAAGCTCAGGAAACCAACTGACCAAATGAACAGCTATTCTAACACTGTGAGCTGGGAGCAGGGTTTCTGGCTTTTCATCATGTGGTTGAGTCCTGAATTGAAGTGTCCCCCCGAGAAGATAGATAGTTCAGGTCCTGATTCCCAGGGTCCATGAACATGACCTTATTTGGAATTAGGCTTCTCGCAGATCTGATCTGTTGAGGTGAGGTCATCTAGGTGGGCTTCCCTGGTGGCTGAGATGGTGAGGAATCTGCCTGCAATGCAGGAGACCTGAGTCCAACCCTGGATCAGGAAGATCCCCTGGAGGAGGGCATGGCAACCCACGCCAGTGTTCTTGCCTGGAGAACCCCATGGACAGAGGAGCCTGGCGGGCTACAGTCCATGGAGTGGCAAAGAGTAGGACACGACTAAATGACTAATGCTTCCACTTTTCACACTGGGTGGGGGTGGCTCTGGTCCAGTGACAACAGAGGCAGAGACCGGGTTTGTGTTGCAACAAGTCAATGATCACTAGGCGTTGCCAGCAGCCGCCAGGAGTAGACGAGGCCGGGGATGATAGTCACCTGCAGCTTCTGGGGAGGCGGCCCTGCCCACACCTTGACTGCAGACCTCTAAGCTCCAGGGCCAGGAGGTCACACATTTCCATTGTTTCCAGCTGGGGGTCCTTTGTCACGGTGGCAACTAACAAATGCAGATGACAATGATGTTTGTGACAATGTGGAACGTCCTGGAGGGCAATTCTGCCCCGTTTGTTGTGTGCTTGGTATTTCTATTTGTGTATGTTAGTCACTCAGTTGTGTCCGACTCTGTGACCCCATGAACTGCAGCCAGCCAGGCTCCTCTGTCCATGGGATTCTCCAGGCAATAATACTGGAGTGGGTGGCCATGCCCTCCTCCAGGGGATCTTCCTGACTCAGGGATCAAACCTGGGTCTCCTGCAGCTCCTGCATTGCAGGCAGATTCTTTACCATCTGAGCCAAGAGGGAAGCCCAAGAATACTGGAGTGGGTGGCCATGACCTCCTCCAGGGGATCTACCCGCCCCAGGGATCGAACCTGGGTCTCCCGCATTGCAGGCAGATTCTCTACGCTCGGAGCCACAAGGGAAGCCCTTCACAGTTGTACAGTAACTGGATATAATCGCGAGTGTAATAAATGGGGGAAGACCTGCGGCTCTGGTCATTCTCAGGTCTGCTTAGACATAGGTTATTTTGAAAGACAATACAGACTTTGGAAGAAGGTAGGCTGCATTCTCTAAGTGGAGGGTCTGGGCCCTAATGAGTCATAGGAAGTGTTTGGTAACCTCCTGCCAACAAATGTCTACACAAACATTTCTCAGAAGGCTACGTGGCCTGGTAAGTCAATGTTATATACCTAGAACAACACTCTACCCAGTGCACCCTCATTCTGTCCTCAACTTAGAAAGGGGGGGGGAGGTGTGAAGGCAAACAGCAGCATCCAGAGGTGACACCAGGGGCCGGGGGGAGGCCAGGGGTGGGGACACAGACTCTGGCCGTACGTGCCTTCCCCTGGCTCAGGGCCGCCAAGCTGCCCTGTCCTTCTAGGGTGAAAACAGGTCCGGGTCCCTCCCAGCTCACATCTGTAGTCTGACTCTGGATCTCAAAGCTAATAATTAGGATTATTTTCTCATCCTGCTCATAAGGGTTGCAGGGGATCTTTGGATAAATTAGGTGAATGTCTTATTTGTCAAATGCTGCTCACAGCCACCCTTGGGCTTCGTACTAATCATTCTTCCCAAGTCTGTTCCCAAAGGACCTCCCGAGCACAGGGCCAGCTGCTCGGCCCAAGGAGTGCATTTTAATCCACTGTATTAAAGCTTTTCCACTTTATGATATTTCAAAGGAGGTGATTAGACTCGAGGTGCCAGGTGTCCAATAGTTTGGCTTTGTGTCTGGGAAACAATTTGTGAACATACTCCTTATTTTTGCATGTTCGTATTTCTTTTGAAACCATCTGGCAACCCTAGCGAGATGAGAAAGAACAATCTCTGAGATATAAGAGAAAACAAACCACACAGGAGCTTCATTAGAATGATTATTCTTGAAGTTAACCATTGATAAATTCATTCAGGGGAACAATTTGCTTTCAGTGATCGGGAGCCCACAGATACACACCAAATGTAGCTAAAAGGACAAGAGAAATGCACAGCACGGCGCTCCTGGCTGCAGCACTACAAGGTACCAAGGATGAGCCTTCATCTCTGCAGCAGAGGCTGCAGCGGTCCAGACTGACCCAGCGCTGCCTGCTCTCAGGATCCTTCAGAGATGCTGGCTCTGGAAGGTCGCCAGGAGGAGGCCACACACCCAGGTGGCATCTCCAAAAGCCAGCCTCTGTTTATAGGAACACCTCAGTGATTAAGAAATGTATGTGACTACACATTGCCTTGAGGGTGAGACTCCAGCTCCAGAAGTCAATGAGAGGGGAAACCAAGTCGCCTTTAGGATGTGAAGCAGGGCTGGCTTTTCCCTTAGAGAGGGGCAAAAGCTAGGTCTGCGTCACCTTTACCAATCGTGGATGTTGAGTTGGAAGGTGTCAGAAAGGCTGCGGGTGCCTGCTGCCTCCACTGCGGACCTGCTGCAGATACTGCCCTGGCAAGTGGGACAGTCAGGCCACACCAGCTCCCAAAGCATTTGCTCCGGGAAATTTGAACAACTGCTTTTCAGAAAAGCAGGGCACCCACTGCTGTGAGGCAGTAAGCAGTCTAGGGCAGCTCTGGGCAGGAAACCCGGGCAGAAAGCGTCGGGTAATCTGAGATGCCCAAATGAACGGTGCCCTGGGGCAGAGGTTGTTCTGACACTTCAGCTGGCTGACAAACAGGCTTTTCTAGCTCCAGTGGTGGGTGATGCTTCTACTCTTCCCTCAGGGAGCAAGGTCAGGTTTCATCCCTTCGGTCTTTCCCTGTGGTCAATGCTTTTGCTCTAGCGTTCCAGGATTAGCCATGTGTCTATTCCTCCACCTGGTCAGGGATCACTCCAAGAACTCCAAAGCGATTCTCGAGGTGATCACTGAAAACAATGAAGGTTCGCCTTGATTTCCTGGAGAGCCTGTGTGGATGGTGGGGCTGTGCAGGACTTGGGACTCACACTGAGAAATCTCATTCTGGAAGTATTCCGTTTGGACAATATTTTTCAGCCAGATGACTGCTGGAATAAAAGAGCCTCTTCAAAGTGGTAGGCTCTTTTCTGGCTTTTCTGGGAGAGCTTGGTCGCCCTGTGCTCGGATCCCTCATCACACAAGGGAGGGACATTCAGTGATGCTGCTGTCTACCGAAGTATCCTCCCTACTCAAGTTTTCTATAATTAACGCCTTCATCTCTTTCTCTTCCCTCTAGGTGTTAAGATTTGATTGTCCTACTGCTCAAAAGCATGCAATGATTGAGCTTTCCGCTGACCTTAGTCTAATCCTCCCAGATCTGTGCCTGCTAATTTTTAAGACCACTGGCAGGGCAACTGACGAACCACAACTGAAGCTAAACTGGGAACAGTGTCACTTCACTCAGGTCTTGGTAAGTTGTGCTCAGGGCACAGAGAGAGGCGTGATGGTCCTCGAATGACATCAGCCAGGACTCCCTGGAAGTGAGGTTTGGGGGTCTGATTCTAGTTTTAGAGCTGGAAATTGAAGGCAAAAGAAGGGGCGCTTTGCTTTGTCTTAGATTTCCCAATGGGGCAGTGTTTTGAGGAAGATGCCAGTTCTCTTTGCCAGAGGAAATACCAAGTGTCGGGGAACCGAGGTGTGCCTGGTGAGGGCGCTGGGTTCTTGCCGGTCACTTGCGAGGTTGCTGGATGTGCTGGGTCCTCGGGGAGGGGTGCCTGTCTATGGAGGCATGGGGCTTCTGGTGGGCCACCTGGGCGGCCGCTGGGGGGAAGTCCTTGTCGCCCTGCGGGAAGACACAGAAAGCACTGTCTCATCAACCGTGGACAGCTGGTTGAGTTTATGCACGCCTGTCTGCGCAGTCGCTCAGTCATGTCTGACTCTCTGTGACCCCATGGACTGTAGCCTACCAGGCTCCTCCATCCATGGGATTCCCCAGGCAAGAATACTGGAGTGGGGGAGCCGTTTCCTTCCTCCAGGGGATCCTCCTGACCCAGGGATCGAAAACGTGTCTCCCGCATTGCAGGTGGATTCTTTACTGTCTGAGCCACCAGGGAAGCCTGAATAAGTTCATGAGCAAGACCCAAACCCAGCATTCTCTGGCTTCCCTGTGCGAGTGGGTGGGTGGTGGAGTGGAGAACTTGTTGGAAGGTGGAAACCCATCTCCTAGGACTGTGGGGAGGTCCTGAGGCTTTTGGGGGAGCTTTAAGGGGCACAGAGACCCATGTACCTTCCAGAAGGTGAGAAAGCTCGCCATCTCTGCCCCCACACCAGGGGTCAGGTACCACATGACTCACTCAGAACTAAGCTTGGGTGTTGGGGGGCTTTCTTCTGCTAGAGCAGTTCTTGTGGTCGTTTTGAATCCCATGGACAGAGGAGTCTGGTGGGCTATAGTCCATGGGGTCACAAAAGAGTTGAACCCGACTTAGCGACTGACACTTCACAGGTATTGCTGTGTAATTCTTATTTCAAATTTCTTCAACCATTAATAAGTGTAAAAACATTGTCAGCTCACAGATACCCCAGAAACCCGTTGGCCCGTGGACAGGCTGCTGAGGCTGGTCAAGTCTAAAGAGAAAGAGGACAGAAGAGGGTGGAGGAGAGGCAGGCGGGCGCTATGGGCTCTTCTGGCCACCACCCGGTCTGTCCCTGACCACAGAAGCAACTTCCGTGGACAGGGGGGCAATTAAGAGCCTCCCCACCCCCCAGCTCCAAGGTGGATGAGTGCGGTGGAGTAAGGACAGGCGGAATCAGGAGATCGAGTGCTGAGACCCCGAAATGACCAAAGGGCTCTTACCCGGGCGATGACTCCGGAGATAAACACGGTCGGCTTGGGTGGACTGGAAGACAAGAAGGAAAAGACATGGACCACCACGATTCACAGAGAGGAACACGTGGGTGAGGCGGATGGGGAGCCCGACTTCGTGACCACTTGACACATAAGGAGCCCCTGGAAGGAGGCGGGAGCATGCCTCTTGCCGTTATTTCATCACATGGACCTGATGGCCGCCATGCTCCGGACACCCGGGGGTCCCCTTCCTCCTGAGGCTGAGCTCAGGCGGAGAGGGAGAACGCTGAAGCAGACAGAGGGTGTGTTGCTGAAAAGCACTCTTTTTGTTTTGGGGCAATACTTCAGCTAACTGTGGGCAAACCCAGTGGTTTTGGTCTCAGCAGACTGTGGACCTGGGTGATCCCTGGAGCAGGGAAGGGGCAGGGTCACAAGAGAACAGGAGACTCCAGGCAAGGAGCCTCCAGTCCGCTGGGCTGCGAGGCACTCCCCTTGCCAGAGTCCTCAGCTTCCAGAAGCTTCTAACGGGGGAGATTCTCAGAGCTGATCGATGCAAAGCTCCTGGCCTTCCTGGGATGCCAAGTATCAAAAATGTAAGGTCCATGCTTTCACTGCAGGTGGCACGGGTTTGATCCCTCGTTAGGGAACTGAGGGGATTCCCTGGTGGCTCAGACGGTCAAGAATCTGCCCACAATTCAGGAGACTTGGGATCGATTCCTGAGTCAGGAAGATCCCCAGAGGAGGGCATGGCAAACCCCTCCAGTATTGTTGCCTGAGAAATCCCATGGACAGAGGAGCCTGGCAGGCTACAGTCCATGGGGGTCACAAAAGAGTCAGACAAGACTTAGCGACTAACACTTTCACTTTACTGTCTTAGGGAACTAAGTTCCTGCATGTCCCATGGTGTAGCCAAAAAAGAAAAAAAAAGAAAAAGTAACATCCTGGTGAAGCTCTTGCTATTTCCTAATCTCTTTCATCATACTGAGCTGACCCACCCTGTCACCAATACTGAGGGAACAGGATTTAGGATGAAAGCAGTACAGGTTCATTGTTCAAAAGCAACAAGCCAAGCACATGAGAATCACTTGTAGTTCTACTACCTGGAGAGAACTACTGTTAACATGTGGGATGTCCTTCTAGCCTTCCTCTTTGTGGATAGAGATGCACTTGTTTCCTTATTAAATTTTCTTCTTACCCAAAGAGCCACCTTGTTTTGTAGTCTGCATTCCGCAATTAGCATCTGGCGAGCATCAGTTCAGTTCAGTTCAGTCACTCAGTCATGTCCGACTCTTTGCGACTCCATGAACCACAGCATGCCAGGCCCCCCTGTCCATCACAGACTCCCGGAGTTCACCCAAACTCACGTCCATCGAGTCGGTGATGCCATCCAGCCATCTCATCCTCTGGTGAGCATACTTCTATGATATTATAAACTCTTCTATGGGCTCAATCCCTGGGTTGGAAAGATCCCCTGGAGGAGGGCATGGCAACCCACTCCAGTATTCTTGCCTGGAGAATCCCATGGACAGAGGAGCCTGGCAGGCTACTGTCCGTGGGGTCACAAGAGTTGGACATGACTGAGGTTACTTAGCACTCACTCACATGCCTTTATAAAAATAACTGGACGTGTTATAGTTTAGAAGCATCAGAACACAGTTCCAGGTAGTACACAGGTATGCACGCCTCTGAAATGTTTCAGTGAGAGATAAGGGGACCCAGAAGCCATTAGGTGAATGCAAGGCCGGTCAGTCAGGGTGGACAGTGGGGTGAGGGCAGCTCTCAGAACCGGGTGGCTTGGCTTAAGGCTGGTTCTGTGGGAAGACAGAGTGGAATCGTCACCCCTTAGCTGTCCAGCCCACCTTCCACCAGCTCTGCTGCATCACCCTGGAAGGAAATCACTCGTTTTAGCTTTCTTTTGCTGCAGGCAAAAGTCCCAGCATTCAGAAAGTTCGCTGTTTACATCGGAAGTTCAGTTCAGTCACTCAGTTGTGTCCGACTCTTTGCGACCTCATGGATTGCAGCACGCTAGGCATCCCTGTCCATCACCACCTCCCGGAGTTTACTCAAATTCATGTCCATCAAGCTGGTGATGCCATCCAGCCATCTCATCCTCTGTCGTCCCCTTCTCCTCCCACCTTCAGTCTTTCCTAGCATCAGGGTCTTTTCAAATGAGTCAGCTCTTCACATCAGGTGGCCAAAGTATTGGAGCTTCAGCTTCAGCATCAGTCCTTCCAATGAATATTCAGGGTTGACTTTCTTTAGGATTGACTGGTTAGATCTCTGACTAGGGATCAAACCTGGGTTCCTTGCTTTGGGAGCTCAGAGCCTTAGCCACTGGACCACTAGGGAAGTCCCCTCACCACTAATTATTTTATTTTTTGATAGAAGCCAGCCCAGTGGGTGTGATGTGGTATTTCACTGTGCTTAGATTTAGCAACTAATTTTAAGAATAAGCTTTCTTATGGCAGGGAATAATAAACATCTGTATTGATCATTCAAGATCTTTAGAGCATAAAATCCACTGCCCCCAACAAAGTCCTCTCTCCTCTAAAACACTGAAAAGGCCGTAACCGACCATAAGGACACATGGCAACTGCCTGTGCAAAGGTGACCGACTGAAGGCTAGCCCCTCGTGTCTTATCTAAGAGCGATCTCTGTGTTCACATGTCTGTTTGGCAGAGTGTGTGTGCAGTGCTGGTTTTCATCAGACTTGGTCTTTTCCATCTTCAGTTAATAGCATCTCAAACTGGTCAGGGATCGTCTATTCCCTTCCTGTAGTAAAGGCCCTCTCTAAACTCCTTGAGACATGGTAGCTTAAATTCACAAACCGCAGTAAAGCGTGTGCTCTCGAAGCTGTGCTTGCAAAAACACACTTGTTTAAATTCCATTAGGGTTCCACGTGAAGCATAACCTACATTTCCAAGATTCTATAAACTGAGAGAGCGGCTTTGAGGATTTATTTAATCTGATGAGAATCATTCTGACAGATGTTGGTTTGAAGAAGTAACATTACTTTCACGAAACAGAGACAGTGAAAAATATCGTTCCTGCCCTCCCCACATCCTTAGGCCTTTTCAGTCTTTGAAAACCATATTTATTTAAATTTAGGAACCACAAACCTGATGGAATTAGCGGGAATTAGAGCCCCTGTAACTGTCCCATGGAAAAGGCAATCTGCTCCAACATTCTTGTCTGGAGAATCCTGTGGACAGAGGAGCCTGGTGGGCTGCTGTCCATGGGGTCACACAGAGTCAGACATGACTGAAGCGACTTAGCATGCATGCATGCATTGGAGAAGGAAATGGCAACCCACTCCGGTATTCTTGCTTGGAGAATCCCAGGGACAGAGGAGCCTGGTGGGCTGCTGTCTATGGGGTCACACAAAGTCAGACACGACTGAAGTGACTTAGCAGCAGCAGCAACAGCAGCAACCCTCCCATACATCAGCAGAAACTGCAGCTCTCTCACACTTGGCCTGTGTAGCTGCCAAATGTTTGATGCATGTGGTTTCCAGTATCCACCTGTCAATACGTGTTAGGTGCTTAGTCGTGTCTGACTCTTTATGACCCCAAGGACTGTAGACCACCAGGCTCCTTTGACCATGGGATTTCCCAGGCTACAATCCTGGAGTGGGTTGCCATTTCCTTTTCCAGAGGGATCTGCCTGATCCAGGGATCGAGCCTGGGTCTCCTGGAATGCAGATGGCTTCTTTACCTGCTGAGCCACCTGGGAAGTCCGTTTTACAGGTGAGGGGACAGTAAATCAGAGAGGTCCAGTAAGTCACCTGATGCCTGCATAGTGGATAAGTACTCTGAGCCAGACTTGGAACAAGGGCAGCCCAGAGCGTTAGCCTGTTGCCCTCATTTCAGGGCTGAGAACTGGGTCAGGGAACAGCCTCTATTTTTAGATTCTGGATTTCACACACGAGTTAGAGATGCAGATTTGTAAAGTAAGTAATCTACATGCCGTCAGAGGATCCATTATCCAGGCAGATAGTACAAGGTATTCAAATCAGCCTTAGCACTTCCTTTCTGACTTGGTAACAGATTCTTTTTCCTTGAAAACCATCATTTATGTCTCTAGCACTTAACTAGGGCATGGAGCACTTCCAAATAAGGTATTAATGCACCTGATGCTCTTCAGCAGGTGTTTCCCTCTGTTACAGGTGAAGGCGCAGCGGCTAAAGAGGCTGAACTTTGTTTGTGGTCCTTGAAAGCATGGCCTGGAGGACGCAGGCCTGGACCCCTCATCTCCGTGCTCTGTGTTGGTTCACGGGCCCCACCACTGCCCACGTCTCAGGTCCCAAGCTTCAGGAGCAAAGCTTGATTTCAAACTATCCATTGAGTCAAAATGCAGTCTACACAGTCTAAGAAGGAGGCCCAGAGGACGGTGGCAGGTGGATGCCAGCTGAGTGTGGGTTCTGATGTCAGACCATCCCAACTCTGCCAGTGATTGGTGGGCGGGCTGGCATCTGACCTTCTGAGGCTCAGTTTCCTCATCTGTAGAATGGGTGTCAGGGGACCTTCTCTCACCAGGAGCTACGCACACACACGCTGCTTGGCACACGGCAAGCACTCCGCAAATGTTAGGTGCTGGGGTGACGAGGACATCCCAGCCCTCCTACGTCTCCACTGCTGATTCACAGCTGGTTCAGATCTGTCTCATCTTCAGATCCCCTGGCCGTGTAGAATAACCCTGCTGATCCGGGACAGAGAAGCTTCCAGGTAAGCAAAAAGAGGATCTGATACATACACAGATATCACCAAACTATGGACTTGAAGAAAAAAAGCCCTCTGGGTCCTCAGTCTATCTGATTCATGTTTGACCCGATTGGAACGGCCTCCTTGTTAGTTTCCCAGCCCACGGAAGACTGGAAGAAAGCCCGACAGTGATGAGACCACTTGAACTTATGGTGGGGCGGCTGCCCTGCTGCGGGCGGCTCCACCCGGCCCACCCGCTCCTCGTCCACACGCAGCTGTGGTCACAGCACAGGAAGCAAGCTGGCAAGGAAGCTGGCGCGGACGCCGGCAGTGGCGGCAGGAGCACAGTCAAGTCGGCTATGTGAGGACCTAGGAGCCATCATCACGTGACGCTCCCGCCCTTCCCGGTGAGAAAGCGTGAGTGCTCAGAAAGGGATTGTACTCTTAAAATCTCCCTAAAAGTCAAAGCTGCCTGGGAATTGGGCAGCAGGGTTCTGATGAACGCTTGGACCCAGAAAGCTGCATCAGAGTCTCGATTTCATTTTCTGACAAGCGGCTAACACCTGGGTGCGGGGTGCGGGTGGCTGGGGTGGGGGTACTTTGTAGAAGGAAGCCGGAGCAGACCTTGAGAGGTGGAGTTTAGGCTGAGATCTGAGTGTGAGCGTGTGCACACACGTGTGTAACAGGAAGGCTTCATCTGCTGTCATCAGCAGAGTGCCTGGGGTCTAAGCCTCTCATCTCTTAGTGACGGAGGTGGGCCAGTTTGGGCTCAGATCCTGCGACGGACTCCTGGGAAAAGCCATCTCCTTGTTGGGAGGACTGAGCCTTGAGGTGGTCCAGAAGCTGAAGCTGTGGCTATAGTCTGTGACTCATAGAGTTTACTGAGAAATAGATACCTGGGGTGATGTTGAATAGATTTCCTCGTAAGTGGAAGGCAAGCAAAAATCCTTCCTGGCCACTGTTAATTCTTGAAATATCTTTCTGGCTTGGCATTCGCTTATTAAAGTTATTAATCTTCTGGACACCAAAATCCTAATGAGTATGCCTGGTGACCAGAGGGAGCCCTCGCACTTGGCTGTACCCAGGCATTGCTTTGTCTCACTCTTCAAGGCTTGGCAGTCCAGGTTGCCTCCCTCCTTCGGCCTGATGTCAGGCGCTTCGAGAACTCTCCCACAAGATGGCACTGCTGGCCCTCTGAGCTTGCGACTTTCAGGCCAGCAAGGCTTTGTCCAGCTCGGCCAAGCCCAGGAAACTTCCCTCACAGGAAACTGGGGGTCCGCAGTGGGCAGGGGACACTGGCACCTTAGGGTGTGCCCCCTTCTCCCTAAGGGTGAGATCATTGCTCAGGGAGTCTGACTACAGGGAAACCAAGTACGACTCAAGTGCTTTAGGAGAAATTCTAGATCTAAAGAAAATGATCAGGAGTCCAACTCCTTCCAGGATTTGGCATTCGGAGTTTGCAAAATTCTTTAAAAAAAAAAAAAAGTCTGCCTCAGGTCTTTGCTGCAGCACTCAGGATCTTTGGGGCTCACGGGGGACCTTCTGTTGTGGTACACAGGCTGCCCTCCAGCTGCGGCGTGTGGGCTCAGTAGCTGCGGAGCTTGGGCTGAGCTGCTTCATGGCATGTGGGGTCTTGGTGCCCCCACCAGGGATCAAACCCGCGACCCCTGCATTTCAAGGCAGATTCTTAACTGTTGGGCCACCAGGGAAGTCTCCTGTACTGTCTTTTTAAGGGCGTGAGCAAAGGTGCTGCTCTGGGGGCAAAGTCTGAGTTTGTGTTCACATCTTCGTTTCAACAAGAAGACCGAGCTTCAGCATCAGCCATGGTGTCTCTAGTTCCCTGACTCAGGCCTGCTGATCCCAGGGGGCCATGACTTTGGGACAAAGCCTAGCCCAGCCTGTTCCTCTGAGTCTGTCCTAGACACGAGTCTCCATGCCAGAAGATGCTCTTTGGAATTCCAAAAAGTCTGCCCTCCAGATGACACTCCGCCCACAGATACTGGACTGGTTGTTGATCCAGATGCCAGCACCTCACCACATGCTTATTTTGAGAAGACTGCCACCCCTAGCGCTGACTGTGTAAGGCGAGGATGGACTATGTATAAACAACTGTCCCACAGACACTCTAGCCACAGTGGCTGCTGCCTTACCAGGACCTTGGAAGCCCCTTCTTCCCTCTAGACACGTATTTTCAGAAAGCTACTCTAAGCTTCCCACCAGTGTCTTTACACATAGGACTGTCTCATCCTGTTCTCTCCTCCGTCTTCCCTCTGCTCTCAACTTATTCTCTCTCTCGTTGGATGCAAAGAGGATAAGATGAACAGTACTGATTCTAATTCTTAGCTTGTATCCTAAGGATTTCATACACAGGTGCCATTCCAGGCCAGTGTGTGTGTGTCTGCATTCATCACAATACAAAGTGGTCACCATGTCTGATGAGGGAAACCTAGCCTGGTTGCCTGAGCGTGCTGGGGTGAGCCGAGCATCTGCAGGGCTTAGGAAAGCACTGCCTTCCCCCGCTGTCTCTACCAAGTGCAGTGAGGACTTGGCAGCAGAGAGCAAAGCTGTGTAATGGAGCGTTTGAGGGCTGGGCTTTGGAGACAAAGGGCTCTGGGTTCAAATCTTAGTTCAGAGGAGTAGCCTTCTTGAGCCTCTGTGTCCATCTGCAAAATGGGAGCAATTCCTCTTTTAAAGAACAGTTGTTCAAGTGAAATAATGTATATAAACTGTGCTTACAGAGGATACTGCCTCCACTGGCAAAATCAGCTGGTTACAACAGAGACTTGCTCTGAGCTTAAGCTGAGAACACTTCATGTAACTATCTGACAATCAGTGTAGCAATCATTCATATGTATTAAATATTCTAAATGTTACCCCATTTCAGTAAGTAGCACTTACAATGAACTGACCCATCTTCGATTCTGAACACATCTGTTTCAGTGCCATGATTTTGAATTCCAATATTGGGAAGTACTGGTGGCTCAGACGGTAGAGTCCGTCTGCAATGCAGGAGACCCGGGTTCAATCCCTGGGTTGGGAAGATCCCCTGGAGAAGGGAATGTCTACTCACTCCAATATTCTTGCCTGGACAGAGCAACCTGGTGGGCTGCAGTCCATGGAGCTGCAAAGAGTTGGACATGACTGAGCAACTAACACTTTTCACCAGTGAATAGCTAATGCTGACTGCCGCTGCTGCTGCTAAGTCGCTTCAGTCGCGTCCGACTCTGTGTGACCCCACTGACGACAGCCCACCAGGCTCCTCGGTCCCTGGGATTCTCCAAGCAAGAACAATGGAGTGGGTTGCCATTTCCTTCTCCAATGCTGACTAGACAGGCGCTAAAAATATATATATATCTGTGGCCTATAGCTTGAAACCAGATCTCATTGGCTGTCTTAGGGGTCAAGGCTATGTTTTATACTGAGCTGGGGGTTCATGGTTCAAAGTACAAAGTATGTATTTTCTAGAAGACAGCTATTATGGCTATAAAAAGGAAAATTATTGTGTAAGTAGAAAAAAACCTGACAAGATGACTGTTAATAGAATTCCTATTAGAAAGAGGTACACACTGATGTTAAATCAAATACAGACACCAAAACCCTCCTCTGATCTGGGTCTACTCCCATCCTGGGAGGTGCAGGGGGCTGGCTCTGCATGGGACCAGCTCTCACTAGGCTGGTTCTGGGAGACCCGAGTCAAGAAAGAGGAGACCCAGATTAACTCTCTCCTGGGAGACTGTTAGCAGGTCTATCTTGGCTGTGGGAGCTTTGCCTCTCACAGAAGTCAAGACATGGCCTGGGAGGACCAGTCACAGCTCAGGTTAAAGTCAAGTACATGGAGAGATGGATGAGAGCTTTTGGATTTCTCTGCTGCTGGATTCCCTAGTAATTACATCCTTAATCCACCCTCCAAACTCACAGCATGGAGGGACTCTGTGAGCTGATAGCGGCCGTGGCTCTCTCCCCAGGCAGCCTGGTGCACATGATAAGTGATAAGCTGCAGTCCTCAGTGGTCTCCGGATTTGCAGATTCACCCGCTGCCTGATTAAAACCCTGCCTCTGTGGACCTCTTCAGATTGCACCATGCCCTCCTGCCTTTTCCAGAATTAACAGAAAAAGAGGCGCCGAGTCAAGTACACAGAAAACTAAATGCACTGCAAATTCTGCTGATTTGAAACAAGCCAACGCGTGAGTTAGGACAGCTTCCATTCAGGCGGGAAGCTCCCACCCTGTCCCATGTGTTGAGAGCAAGCTCTTTGGAATACCCTGCTAGCACGCAGCGCAGCAGGACAGACCGTGTCAAGGTCACTCCGATCGTGGGGAGTGCACGCTGGGCGCTGGTCAGAGCCTTCACTCTCTCCCTGGTGGTGAATAGTAAGGAAGCTAAGAATCCCTCCACAGTCCAGGCCACTGTCGGGGGTGGAAATCACTGTTCGGGAACCTAAGGTTTAGTCTTTACTCATCAGTTTCATTTGTTGGGTTGTTGATTCATCAGTTTCACTGATTTATTCATTTAACAAGAATGTGTGTGTGTATCCACATACACACTCTAAGTACCAAACACGCCTCAGAATTGGGAAGGCCTCACGTTACATCAGATGCGTCTCCCACTTGCTGCCTGGGCAGCGGCTGCAAGGACCTCCCCCCGCCTCTCATCATGGTCCTCCTCTCCTCCAATAACACCCACTGGGCAGCGCTCTGGGTTAGGGGCTTGGGAGGAAGATGAAAGTCCTTGGGGAGCTGGGCCCGGAGACCCCTCGAATGTCATCAGAAGGCCCACAGGGCACACCTGTGAGGTTCCCCAGATGCCAAACCGGAAAACAGGTCATCGCCATGTTCCAGAAATGAGTTCTCCTTATTTCAGAGTGGCCAGTCTCCATGACAACCACAGGGAAACCAAGCTCGTCCTCATTGACAGGAAGGAGGTCCACAGGCTGATCCTCCAATGGGGGTGGGACCCTCCAGGGCTGTTCCTGAGTACCAGCAGGGGGCTAGAGGTTCTCTCCGA
Source organism: Ovis aries (assembly GCF_016772045.2). NCBI lineage: Eukaryota > Metazoa > Chordata > Mammalia > Artiodactyla > Bovidae > Ovis > Ovis aries. The sequence goes on along the minus strand of NC_056069.1, from coordinate 62,674,005 downwards.
ACATGACCAAGAAGGATTCCAAGTGGGGAAGGAAGGGCAGAGCCCCCAAAGCTCTCATCGCCACCCTCCCTTCCAGTGTCCCTTTGGGTACTGCCTTCCTGAAGGCCCTCTGCTTTCCATGGAGGCACCCAGATAATCTCCCTTTGCCACCGATGATGCATTCATGGTACCCGATACTAACATGTGAGGAGGGTAGCAGAAGGAGGCGGCAGAGGATGTTGGGTAGATAGCATCACCGACCCAATGGACATGAACGTGAGCAAACTCCAGGAGACAGTGAAGGATGGAGGAGCCGGGCTACAGTCCACGGGGTCGCAAAGAGACTGAGAGACAAACACAACAATAACAAGCATGGGGCTGGGAGAGACGGGCTGGCAGGCAGAAAACATCCTCCCTGATGGCCAGGGAGCACCTGAGCCTCAGCGTCCTCATCTGAGATGAGGAGCTCGCCACCCCTGGATCTCCATCGGGGAGCGCCGTTTGTTAGGCATGCTGCATACGAGGTGGGACTCCAGGAGAAAGCCGTCATAAGGTTAGCGTGTGAATGAAAGCCGATTTATCCCCATGTCACCATGTGGATGGAGGACTGGATGGTGGGCATAGTACTCGCAAAAATTAAAGCAGAGAAGCATTCTTGTGGCTGGAGGATGTGTAACCTGTAACCATGAGGCAATACTTGGAGACCACGACGTGGATCGTGCCTGGAGGTTTGGGGGAAGAACTGAAGCTGAACCAGTGCAGCCTGGAGCTTCCTACCAAGCCTAGTTATACCCGGAGAGATGGTCCCACAGCCACAGTCACACAGAGGTCGGCCGGGATGAGACATCGGGGCTGAGCTCTCAGCAGGCTGGTGATGACTGAGCTCCTGGGGGTATTAGGGCTAAATGTAAGCTTGAAAGTGAAAGTATTAGTGTCTGACTCTTTGCGACCCCATGAACTGCAGCCCACCAGGCTCCTCTGTCCATGGGATTTCCCAGGCAAGAGTACTGATTGGAGTGGGTTGCCATGCCTTTCTCCAGAGGGTCTTCCCAACCCAGGGAGTGAACCTGGGTCTCCTGCATTGCAGGCAGATTCTTTACTGTCTGAGCCACCAGGGAAGTCCAAACGTAAACTCAGTGTTTAAGACATCAAAGAAGAACCTATATTTTGAGATGGCAGGCGTGAACACAACCTGCCCAGGGCCTGCCTTCCACCACCATTGGGCAAATAAACCCATACTGATGCCCCATCTATTCTGAGAGGGTGATGGAAACTGTGAGAACAGTGTGGCCACATTTCAAAGGAGCTGAAGGTTGTCCTCAGTCAAGGGCAGTTGTGAGTTACCGTCACAAAGGTAAAGGATTTGGGGTGTAAACTAAGGCTGGGAGAGAGAAAGAGGCAGGAGCCCTTTTCCTTTTTTTTTTTTAACACTCAGAGGAAAAGGAGTTTCCTTAGGGTTGGGAGAGGCAGGCAGTTCAGTTGAAGAGCAGGTTCTGGCTGGGGAGCTGGACTTGGTGCTGTCAGGATCCAGGGTGGCAGAGATGTCTTGGGTATGGCAGATCCATGCACATGGGTATGTTCACCATCCTCTGTGCCTGGGCTTGTGTGTTGAATAAAACACTAAACAACGCCGGTACAGCCGGAGGGCTGAGTTCTACAGACCCAGCATCACCAACACAGCCTAACTCCGGAGGGTGGTCTGGGGCTCAGGACACATCTGACCTACGGGCAAGTGGACCCAGGGCCCCGGTACCTCTGGGTTTCTCTGGATCATGTGCCACAGGTGAGAGAAGCCTGCCATTGATTTGCACCTTGTTGAAAACTAGGACACACTGCCCAACAAGTAGAAACTCCTGTGTGACAGAGGGAAATAGTGTTTAAAACCAGAGCTCTTCCCGGGAATGTGGGCCACGTGGTCTCTGGGGCAGAGGGTACGAGTCGCCTGGGTTTGCACTGCCCACAGCCTCGGTTACTGCATCTGATGGTGGAGCTGTTATGATGGACATCAGAGGGACGGACCCTAGACTAAGAAACGTGACTCCCAGGGGGCTACCTGGAAGGTGTGGGGCACGGAGTCTGCGGGGGAGTGGGTGCCTGGCTGAGAATCCCTCACCTGGGGGAGTCAGAGGGCGGTGTTCCACGTGAGACCCTCGACCAAATACCCAGATAAACATCAGCGGTGTCCAAACGTCTTCTCCCACGGAGGCAGGCGAGGATGGAATGGGAGTACTAACTTGAAACACTGGTTTTTGTTTTCTTTGTGGGTTTTTTGGTTTGTTTTTAAATATTTCTGGAGCACAGTTGCTTTACAATGTTGTATTATTTTCTGCTGTGCAGCACAGAGAATCAGTATATATATACATATATGTATATATATCCCTGTTACAGGAAAGAGCCATTGCTGACTCCACGTTGGAACTGTTTCTTTGACTTGCTTTCCATTGCTTTTGTTATTATAATCACGCATAAAGGGCTGCCTCAGAGAATCCTGCCCCTCTGCCTGACCTAAGCCAAAGTGCTTTTGTTCACTTAGCACGCTGTCCTCAAAGTGGATGGCAGGAAGAAATTAACACCTCCCCTGCCTGAGGCTTGCCCTTCTAGGGGATATTTGCAAGATTAATGGCCCTTTTACTTCGCTTCCCCACTGCCCCACCATCTCTGATCCATAAAGGAACCTGGCATCCTGATCCTGATAAGACGCTTATTTTGAGACATTAGTCTGCCATCTTCTCCATCAGCTAGCTCTCTGAATAAAGTAATATTCCTTGCCTCAACACCTTGTCTCAGACTTATCGGCCTGTTGTGAGGTGAGCAGAGATGCCTGGGACTTGGTGACACTCTCTGCTTTGGATTTCCTTCCCATTTAGCTCGCCACAGAGAGAGCAGAGCTCTCTGTGCAGTAGGTTCTCATTAGTTAACTACTTTATGCTAAGTCATGTCCAACTCTTTGTGACCCCAAGGACTGTAGCCTGCCAGGCTCCTCCATGGAATTTTCCAAGCAAGGATACTAGAGTGAGTTGCCATTTCCTCCTCCAGGGAATCTTCCCAGCCCAGGGATTGAACTCATGTCTCCTTCATTGGCAGGCAGCTTCTTTTGCCACCGAGTCACTTGGGAAGCCCTATTTTACTCATGGTGGTGGTTTAGTTGCTAAGTCATGTCTGACTCTTGTGACTGTAGCCTGCCAGGTTCCTCTGTCCATGGAATTCTCCAGGCAAGAATACTGGAGCGGGTTGCCATTTCCTTCTCCAGGGGAGTTGAACTTGGGTCTCCTGCATTGCAGGCAGATTCTTTACCGACTGAGCTAGGAACTCATTGTTCTCCCATAAAAGCCTATTTCATGCCCTGCTGCTGCTGCTGCTGCTAAGTCGCTTCAGTCGTGTCCGACTCTGTATGACCCCATAGATGGCGGTCCACGAGGCTCCCCCGTCCCTGGGATTCTCCAGGCAAGAACACTGGAGTGGGTTGCTATTTCTTTCTCCAATGGATGAAAGTGAAAAGTGAAAGAGAAGTCGCTCAGTCGTGTCTGACTCTTAGCGACCCCATGGACTGCAGCCCATCAGGCTCCTCCATCCCTGGGATTTTCCAGGCAAGAGTACTGGAGTGGGGTGCCATTGCCTTCTCCTAGTAGTGTATATATGTCAATTCCAATTGGGATCGAAACACTGTTTTAAAAGAAATAATCTGTATCCCCTATAGGAAACCCCAGTCAAAAAGGAGTTCTTCTTAAGCTCAAGATGTTCTGTTACGTTTCCTCAGCATTTGCCTCAAAAAGGCACTAATTTGAATATAAAGGAAAAAAAAAAGCAACATCTTTTTTGTTCAGTAACAGGTCTATGAATTCCTAAAACAATTACTAGTGACATAAATTCAAACATTTTCTGCATCACTGTTTTCAAAATGGATCACAAGGGCAGAAGGCATTGTATATTGTCCTGCTACCCTTTCTTGGAAGAAGAAACAAAGCAGCCACCTCCACCTGCCTGTTCCCTGGCCAGCAGAGAAAAGACCTGGGGACGGTCGCACGTCGCTGACCCCCTGGGATGGTCCAGCCTGAGGCCTTGGCCACAGTGCCGCTGCTACTGGCACCTCCTTTCATGCTGGAAGACACACCAGTCTAAACACGTTGCACGGCCACTCCAGCCAAGATGGAATTCTAGAAGGATCCTCACCGTTACTTGGGCTCGTAGGAGTTTGATCGTGTGTGTTAGCAATTCTCGAACTCCTGCCCATGTGACCTGAAAGCCTGAGCCAGCTTCAAGGGTGGCTCACGGGTTTTCTCTCCATTGCTTTCCCTGCAATGACCCTTCCCCAGCTGTGTTCCCCTGAGGACTTCCCACGTATCGTGATACCGCAAAAGTGCTTACATGCCCAGCGCCCCTGCAAGGTCAAGGTTAATGGTTGAATTTACACTGTCCCCAGCACCTGACACAGTGGGCTCAACAGATGCCGTCAGCACCAACTGAGTATGGCAGGCACAGTCTATAGTAGTGGGGGGCAGGGGGGTGAGTTGTGGCTCACGTCTTAGAATGCACAGAGCTCCTCTGGCACCAGAGCCTTGAAGGGCTTGCAAGGAGTAATTCAAAGCTTTGCTTTTGTTACCTACTAGTCTGGCTGGGCCAGATCCACTGGCAAAGGGGGTTGTGGTGGACCTGGTGTTTTCAATCAAATGGGCTCTTTCCCCAGCTTTTGCCAGAATGACCTTGAAGACTAATAAACAGTCTCTCCCTATTAAGACAGGGCTCAGGCTAAGAGGTACCTCTTAAATCATCTCATGCCAAACTGAGAGTGCTGGTGGAACAATGAGTTGAGTCTTAGAGGATAAGAACAGTTAGCCAAGGGCAGATGGAAGAGAAAGAAGGGGCGAGCACCTTACTGAGACCACTTTCCAGAGTCTACAAATTCAATTTCACAGGAAAAGAATCCATCAACTTTTTCTATGGCCATTCCTGGCAGATGTCAACAGATGGGTTGGATTTCTTTGCAGGACTCTCATCATATTTCCCTAAAAGTCTCAAAAAATACAGACCTAAGGCACAGGTTCAAAGGCAGCCAATCTTGTAAAGAAACTGGAGTCTTTTTTTTTTTATAAAGTGTGACTTCACTTTACTGCAAGAGGGACCATAATGTCCAAGGCATTGTCTCCAGAGCTTGGAGAAGATGAACTTGGATACCTGCTACTCCAACTTACATCATGGACAGGTTCTTAAGTTCCATTTGCCTCTTCCCTTTGGGGCTTTCCCTGGTGGCTCAGACAGCAAAGATTCTACCTGCAATGCAGGAGACCCGGGTTCGATCCCTGGGTTGGGAACACCCCCTAGAGAAGGGCATGGCAACCCACTCTGGTATTCTTGCTTGGAGAATTCCATGGACAGAGGAGCTTGGTGAGCTATAGTCCATGGGGTCACAAAGAGGCAGACACGACTGAGCGACTAACACTTGCCTCTTCAGTTGGATTCTCAAATATGTGCATCAGGAGTAGTTGTCAGGAATTCCATTTTAGAATTTTGGAAGAGTCACCAAGGAAGGAGCCCAGTGACGTTAGCTCTAATAGGGATCTTTCCCCTAACAATTAAAAGAAATACACCACAGGATTATGAGGGCTGAGTAAATCATTGAACCATTAAGATGTTGCTATAAATAAGAAGTGTTAGTTTGATCACTTAAAACAGACTGGTTCTACAAGACTTCCAAGGCTCATAAAATACTGCTGGCTCTTGGCGATAGCTAGCACCTGGGGTGTGGCTTCCCTGGTGTCTCAGTGGTAAAGAATCTGCCTGCTAATTCAGGAGACGTGGGTTTGATCCTTGGGTCAGGAATATTCCCTGGAAAAGGAAATGGCAACCCACTCCTGTATTTCCATTCCTGGGAAATCCCATGGACAGAGGAGCCTGGCAGGCCACAGTGCATGGGGTCGCAAAAGGGTCAGACACGACTTGGCAGCTAACCAGAAACGATGACGACCAGCACCTGGGGTGCATGCCAACAGCTTCTTTAACCCAGCAGCTTGGGTGTGGGGTACCAGGGAGCCTTCTCTGTAGCTGGCCTCCCAAGGTGTCCCAGTGGAGCAGAGAGCAGGGCCCTGTGCTGTGACGTGGGTCCCTGGGCACTGGCCGGCTGTGACTTTAAGAGGGAGGCAGGGAGGAAGGAGAGAGAGAGGGTCACAGATGAAGCTTCTTGCCAGGTACCGTGACAATGATGATTGTGACAGGGACCACCGATCTACAAGGTGTAGCGACCTTCCACCTGCACCCAGGAACAAGGCAGCCTGCGCTCCATGCCCCAAGCCCACGCGGGTAACATTCATCTTCACATGGGCCTTTGCGCCTCAGAGTCTCCAGTATCTCCTCTGACCTCAAACCAAAACCCTTGGGGCCAGATAAGTTTCAGAATTCAGATTTTGTTGCAAATATTACAAAGGCACCACACTGCATAAATAGTGATTAATGAATATTCCCGAAGGGGTCGGGGCAGCACCCCTTAGTCAAAACCATTCATATTTTCTACAGCCAAACATGTGGAGGTTCCACCAAGTAGGATAAACAAGAACTATAAATAGCAGCACTTCAGTTTCTGCCACCGTATCAGTTTTACTGTGAAAATACGAAAGCCTCTGCAGTTTTCTGAGCCCCCTTGGACTGTGCACTTTGCTTCTCTGGGGACACTGGGGCACTTTCCGCTCTCTACCTCCTAGGAGGCTCCCTTTGCCACCAAGCAAGAGAAATAGATTTGAAATAAACAAGACAGTACAGCTGTTGAGGGGTAAAAAGAATCGTAGGCATTACTCTGGGATTACACAGAGAAACTGCAGTCAGCTCTGGACATTTATCTATAGACAGCAAAATCTGATTCATGCATTTAAGCCAAACCTTTGGCAAGGCAGAATAAAACAGATGCAACCAGGAAATTCCTCCCAGATTGGCAGCCCGCTCCAGTGTTTTCTGGGTTCAGACAACTTGCACTAATAACCTAGTCTCGCATTGGCAGCTGATCTCAGGGACCACGCTCCAGCCACTCTGCGAGGCGGGCAGGGCGGGCAGCACATGTGGAGCTCGCCCTCTTTCATACAGATGAGGAAGCCCCTAGTGACAGAGGAGACTGTTACCTGTGGTCCCCTGTCTGAGAGGAAGGGGGTCCCGACAGGAACCTGGGTCCTCAAATTCTCTGGCAAACTGTCCTCCTAACACTGGCCACATGCACAACCCTCAGGACTGTGGCCCTCAAATGTTCCAATCACTTCCAGTCTTTTTAAAAAAATTATTATTTATTTTTAATTGAAGGATAATTGCTTTATAGTATTGTGTTGCCTTCCCTGGTGGCTCAGAGGGTCAAGAGTCCACCTGCAATGCAGGAGACCCTGGTTTGATCCCTGGGTTGGGAAGATCCCCTGGAGAAAGAAATGGCAACCCACTCCAATATTCTTGCCTGGAGAATCCCACGGACAGAGGAGTCTAGCAGGCTACAGTCCGTGGGGCTGCCTAGAGCTGGACACGACTGAGTGGCTAACACACACACTGTGTTGCCAGATACCTCTAGTCTTGTAACGTGATTCGAGTAACCTTGGTTAACTAATTCTTGGAAACCCTGCTGCCCATCTCCTCCTCTTGGAGATTTAAATGTCCTGAGCGCATGAGGACCCCAAGATGTCGTAAGGAACCCAGATGAACTTCATTTCACACATATTTCATAAATGCATTTGAATATGAAATCTCTGGGGCAGAACTCCCATCGGCTCTGACACATTCAGGGACGCTGATTAAAGGCAGCTCCAGTTGTATTCCAGGCTGTGCATAGAGCTGAATGCGGCTGGTGCACTTGGAAAGTGTTTTACCTCCAGGGTTGGAAGAGAAACCACAGTGATTTATCGGGAGACCCAAGTCTAGGGAACCCATTTTTCCAATCTTCCTTCTTTTCCTTCTCACGGCCAGTAATCCCCGGCCACATGCTGTTGGAGTCCTGGATGGACAACCCAGGCCCCTCTACTGCTGACCACGAGCAAGGCTAGGAATCCTGCTCACAGAGGCTTGAGCACCTTGTCACTCGTGGGGAGACACAGCACCCCCACGAGAGCTGAATGTCCTCACTGCCACACACTGTCAGTGCAAAACCTGGTGGACAATGGGCATTTCTCATGGTGAAAGGGGACCCATCTGTGGTCCAAGCCCCTGCCCTCCTCCAGTGTTCCTTTCCAAGCCAGCATACCCTTTCCTGGGGCTTCCCCGTTGGTGCTAGTGGTAACCTGCCTGCCAATGCAGGAAACATAAGAGATGGGGATTCAATTCCCAGGTTGGGAAGATTCCCCTGGAGGAGAACATGGCAACCGACTCCAGTATTCTTGCCTGGAGAACTGCATGGACAGAGGAGCCTGGTGGGCTGGTCCATAGGCTTGCAAAGAGTTGGACAGGACTGAGATGACTTTGCACACACGAACACACATAACTTTCTTCCTGGCTGAGCAAGGTGACGAGGGCAGAGCAGCAGATTTAAAAGCAAAGTGAAGTTACACTGTTGGCTCTGATTTTTCCTTTGGAATTTATTTGATCTACTGACATGCTGGGAAATTACAGAAATTATGAAATTCTTGGTCAGGTGGGAGAACTAGACCAAGTATCACTGGTGAACATTTGTTCCTGGAGCTGTAACAAAGCGACATTCAGGCGGTCACTAGGAATTTTACTCTCATTTGGGTAATAGTAAAACTGCCCTTGAAAGCATGTGAGATCCCTAGAAACAAAGCATTTTTCAAATATGTGCTATTAGGTGGGACAAGAAAGCAACAATTATTTCCAAAGATAGGATGGGGGAATTCGAGCTTTGCTCAGGGTCAGCACTTGTATCAAACAGTGGGACACTGAAGGGTAAGGGGAAGGTAAGGGTTAGTTGCTCAGTCGTTACCCGACTCTTTGCGACCCCACGGACTGTAGCCCTCCAGGCTCCTCTGTCCATGGGGTTTTCCAGGCAAGAATGCTGGAGTGGGTTGCCCTTTCCTTCTCCAGGGGATCTTCCCCATCCAGGGATCGAACCTGGGTCTCCTGCACTGCAGGCAGATTCTTTACCGACTGAACTTCTATAGAAGGGAAGCCCCGGGGACACTGAAAAGATGCCCTAAAACCTGTGAAGCAGGTGGCAGCGCCTGGGGCAGGGTGGACCACTGTCTCCTGCCAGCCTTTCCTGCAGACAGCATTCCACAGCCAGAACAGACCCCGGCGGCCCCCTGTGCCTTAATGTTCTAGAACAACGAGAGGGATCTCCTTACAGTGGGAGGACTGCTTTCAGCTCTAGGATTTTGGCCGTAAAGTAAAGGAGGTGAAGGGTCTGTTTCGGACATCCTGCTAAGAGCTAATGTTTCTCTGAGTCTGGGCCAGGAACGGATCCAAGTGTGGGTGGTGTGTTAACTCATGCAGTCTTCACAAGGGACCTGATCAGGTAAGCTCTACCATCAGCCACAACTGATCCACCGATGAGGACGCCAGGGCACAGAGAGGTTTAGCAAGCTGCCCAAGGCTACATAGCGAGCAAGAGGGGAAGCGAGGATCCACACTGACAAATCTGGGCCCTTCGGGGCGGGCAGTGCTTTTCAGAGTCCAAACCGCCACATACTTTAAGGTCTTTTGAGGTTGCGACACAATCCTGTGAATTCACCCAAATGTTGCTTATTTGATAAGAAAATCAAACCGTGACTGATGAGTTGCTAAGACTCACTCACTTTACTAATCGATGGCCAGGCATCACTGCAGCTCCATGTAGCAGGTGCCTCTGAAAGGGTGGAGTGTGCCAGGACACAGAAATGACTTGGGGCACAGACAGCCAAATTATAACTTAAGGAGAAAAAGCTGAATCTTCAGTTATTAATTCTCCAGTCTGCCTGATGCGAAGAGCCAACTCATTGGAGAAAGGTTGAGGGCAGGAGGAGAAGGAGGGCAACAGAGGATGAGATGGTTGGATGGCATCACCGACTCAATGGACATGAGTTTGAGCAAACCCCTGGAGATGGTGAAGGACAGGGAAGCCTGGTGTGCTACAGTTCATAGGGTTGCAAAGAGCCAGACAGGACTTAGCGACTGAACGACAAGTCTGGAACTGCTTAAACTACTCTCTATCGGACAGCTTTGATCAAGACCCACGAGAAAAACTCGGGTCATGTAACACCGGGACCCACTGTGCGCACACAGGCACACCTGAAACAAACAGCTCTGACTCTTACAGCCTGGGAGTCACTCACATGTTTTCTGCTTGATCCTAGTCCATAAAAAAAAAAAAAAAAATGCTGGTCTGTTTCCACCCACTGAACTGACTTCAGGACCTACCAACAGACTACAGCCTGCATTTGGAAAGTATGGTTTCCTCTGAGGAGTCACATGAAACGATAGGCCTTCCTGTGCCTCCATTTTTGTCTGTAATTATAATAATGCCTGAACATCACTGTAGGGTTTCACAGGGAAATGCCTGCCCTGCAGGGCGGTTACAAGAATGGGTTGGCAAACAGCTAAGGCTCTCTGACCAGGACACAGTGTCCTTGGACCAGATGGTGAGGCGCTGGAGGGTGGCTTGAGTGTGTTGTCAGGCGACTGATTTTTCCATTAGAGGAAAACCTTATTTAGTCAGATTTCACTGATTTGAAGTTTATATCCATTAGGAGACAGTCTGGATGAGTAGGCAACATAAACAAGATGGCAGGAAGGATATTAAAACCCCTTACGGAAGAAAGGTCTGGGGAAGAAACCCCAGACACTCGACAGTGAAAATATTATTTGTGTATCATCTATATACACAAATAGTGAATACATTTATTACAAAGAATTCTTACTTAGCCATGAAAGCACGACTCTTCTATGAGGAATTTTACTGGCAACACTCTTAATTAGACAAGCCTGAGTTACAGTATGGTTGCAAAAGCAACAATATCACATTTCTTTCTGTTTTCTAACTTGGAATTCTAAAAAGTGTATCCTGTTGTTGTTGAACAGAATTAATACGCACTGGTAAAGTTCTACTGCATGAGGTTATACTTTATAAGAGCTGTTAGGTTTGCTATTCAGAATACATACACGCATTCCTATAAACAGTCAGGCAGGGGACTGATGGCGCAGTGGCTAAGACGCCAAGCTCCCAATGAAGGGGGCCTGGATTCGGTCCTTGGCCAGGAAACTAGAGCCCCCATGCCGTAACTAAAGAGTTCGAATGCCACAGCTAAAGATTCCACATGATGTAACTAAGACCTGGTGCACCCAATAAATAAAATATTTTTTTAAAAAGAGGCAAATTATCTGGGATGGCAGGTGACAAGTAAAAGTCCAATGAATTCCATTTGACCCCACATTAGTCTCCTGGAGGCTGTGTAGCTGTGTCCAGGGTGCAAGAGCCAAACAGAGCATGCCCCAGAGAGGAACGAGGTAAACAGGCCAAGGGCTAGAGCCTTTCCACCTCGGAGAAAGCTTCCTCTCCCAGGCTATTGTGAGCTCCCCGCTGCCCCCTGCAGACGGCTGTGGACAGGCTTGGCAGATGTTGAGGCTGTACAGGGTGTGCGGTTTTCTCTATGCAGGGCCTCCCAGGCCAGGTCACGGCTCAGGTGCCCTGGGAATTCCCAAGAGGTGACCACGAAAGGCAGTGCTGAGACTTCTCTGACTGTGGGACTCTTAAAATTTCTGTTTTAAATTTTAGCTGTTTCCTTTAAAATAGAGTAGAAAGCATCGTATACACTCGCACCCAGCTGCTACAGCTCACATGCCAGCATTGCTCTATCATCTGTGCCTCCCCACTGAACTTTGTCTCGTGGTGGTTTTTAAAGCAAACTCCTGGTGTCACGTCATTCCATCCATAAACACTTGAGCAGGTACCTCCAACAGACAAGGATTTTTGACAGAACAAGACAATACCATTTTAGTACACCCAACACAATAAACATTCATTTAAAAAGTAGTATGTAATCAACAATGTGTTCCACTTTCCTGATTCGCTGAAAAAAGATCTTTTTTCCCTTGGTTTGTTTGAAGCAGTAAAAGAAAACGTGGAACTTTAAAACTATTTGTATTAAAAATGCTGTCCTGATTGTGCCCTGTTCATTGGGCGGCCTGCAGGTCATTTCCTGGGCCTACCTCGTTCAGTGTGGGACCCGCTGTCTGGTGGGTATGGGCCCTGAGGCCACCCAGCGGGCCCCTGGTTCTCAGCCAGAGGTCTCTTGGGGGAGACTGCACAGGAACTCCAAGGGCACAGGAAGACGAAGAGGTGGGGAAATTGGGGCCACAGGACTCTTTTTATCAGGGTCCTTTATGGGGCTGGGCGGCTGGGATGAGCAGGCTTGAAAAATTCTGCACAAGGAATGCACCCACACCTCACAGCATCATGGAGAAACATGGCTAATGTGAAACAAGCTGACAGCTCCTTGTAACATGTCCCAGGGGGAGTCCTCGAAAGGCAAGCATGGCTGTCGCTGCTCAGCCTAATTTATCATGTGTCCCCCGTGTGCTTCGGGGCAGTGGCTCTAAGCGTGGGCCCCACACGTCAGCGTCAATTCACTGGGAAGGGGCTGGAGAGGCAGACATTTGCCCCCCCACCCCCAGATCTGATCAACCAGAAATGCGGGGTGGGGAGGGGGTGCAGGACTGGTGATCTGTGTTTCAGCCACTCCCAGGAAATGCTGCCTTGACTCCGGCTGAGAACCAAGTTGTCCCCAAGGTCATGGTGCTCACGGGGAGAGGGGCAGCCCTGGAGGTCCACTCTCCTCCACCTTCAGAAACAACTAGGGGAACACTTGCTCCCACGTGTCGGGGCGCTGACGACAGGACAAGAGTGTGTGCGACGGCCGCTCGGCCGTGTCTGTTTGCGAACCTGTGGACTGTAGCCCGCCAGGCTCCTCTGCCCATGGGGATTCTCTAGCCAAGAATGCTGCAGTGGGTTGCCATGCCCACCTTCAGGGGGATCTTCCCGACCCAGGGATAGAACCCGGGTTTCCCGCATTGCAGGCAGATTCTTTACTGTCTGAGCCACCAGGGAAGCCCCAACTAAGACAAGGCACAGGGAAATAAAGAAATATTTTAAAAAGCATTTTGGCCCTAACTCTGCACCCTGTCCCACTGCAGAGGTCGAGGGGACCCTCCAGGGTGCAGTCCCCCAGTTCCGGGTGGGCTTGGGGTGCCCTACGGAGCAGAAGAGCTGGAGCAGGTGGTGTTGCAGGGAGCCCTGCTGGACGAGGACCAAGGAAGAAGATGGCGCAAGTTCTGTAATGAACCGTGGACAGTGCAGGCGGCTGAGCTGAGAGCCCTCATCACGCTACAGGACGTCTCATCAGTCCACCCTCGTTATGTTTGAAAATGGAGAAGGTACTCAGGACCAGCAGAGCTGCAGACCTGCTGTCCAGTCGCTTCAACTAAGCTGTGGGCCCTCCCCCACCGAACGGAGGCGCATATGGGGTGTAGAACCCTGAGAACCACGCCAGCACCCAGACCTTCAAAAAGTTGTCTGATGTGCCGGAAAGTTAAAGTGAATTTGAACTTGAGTGAAAGATGTTTAGTTGTGTCCAATTCTTGGTGACCCCATGGACTGTAGCCGGCCAGGCTCCTCTGTCCATGGGATTCTCCAGGAAAGAATACTGGAGTGGGTGGCAATTCCCTTCTCCAGGGGATCGTCCCCACCGAGGGACTGAACCCGGGTCTCCTGCACTGTAGGCAGATTCTTTACCATCTGAGCCACTAGGGATGTTCTGCTATAACATGGCTCTAAGAGAACAAGGGTTCTTAATCCGAGGGGTCAGGAGATTAAAAAAAATCAGGCAATCCATGAACTAGGTCAGGGGAAAACAAACAAACCAAAACCAAACCGTCTTTTAATTTTCATTCTCTCTCAATGTGAATTCAGACAACAAGCCACAGTGGTGTGAGAAGAACCTGTAACTCTTAAGTCGCTCTTACATAGCAGCTACCTCAAAAAATGGTTTACGGTCATCACCACTTCAAAGTGACAGCAGCAATCATGCAATCTTGTGATTAAATTCTTTAAGTAAATGCAGCCCAGTTTAAAACAGGGCTTCCCTGATGGCTCAGACGTTAAAGAATCTTCCTGCAATGCAAGAGACCCAAGCTCAATCCCTGGGTTGGGAAGATCCCCTGGAGAAGGGAATAGCTACCCACTCCAGTATTCTTGCCTGGAGAATCCCATGGACAGAGGAGTCTGGCGGGCTACAGTCCATGGGGTTGCAAAACGTCAGACATGACTGAGTGACTAACACCCACACAATATTTTGAGAACTGCATTTCATACATCTTAGCACACCTAAGAAAATTTGTATTAGGAGGAAGCAAAAACAAAATTAGGAAAAACAGAGAGGAAAAAATTCAAAACGATTTGAAAAACAAGAAAACATAGATGGACAGATGGTTGGCTCTCTGTTAAGAGAGCAGGGGCTTCCTATGTGGGTCCTTCCGATAGCAGGAGTCTCAAATGTGGCTGTAAACTGCCCGGCACCCACTGGAGGGAAATAAGCGAATAGTTGCTGAGCTGCTATTTTTAGAGCTGGGAGAAGGGAGGACTCCCTGATCCCCGCCCTGCACCCCAAAGGGCCAATGCTGCGGAGCACAGTGAAAGAATGAAAATGAAAAGACAGGGTTTGGTTTTGGCTTGTTTGTCTTCCCCTGTTGCTGCTGCTGCTGCTGCTGCTGCTAAGTCGCTTCAGTCATGTCTGACTCTGTGCGACCCCACAGACAGGAAGCCCACCAGGCTCCTCTGTCCCTGCCTAGTTCAAATATTAAAAAATTAGATGAATGCCGTAGCCTGATGGCCTGGGTCTGCTCTGTGGAGGGACGCTTCTGCACCTGATACTAGGGAGTGTTTGTGACATGATGGGGATGACTCCAAAGATGGCTCTGAAGAACATGGGGAGTGGACTTCCCGGGTGGTCCAGCGGTTAAGATTCCAGGCTTCCACTGCAGGGGGCCTGGGTTCCACCCCTGGTCAGGGAAGTTCCCCAAGGGCGTGTGGTGCGGCCAAGAAAAGAGACTTACTTTAGGGACTTCCCTGGTGGCCCAGTGGCTAGGACCCTGAGCTCCACAATGCAGGGGGCCTGGCTTTGATCCCTGGTCAGGGAACTCAATCCCGCTTGCCACACTAAGACCCGGTGCAGCCAAATAAATAAATACTAAAAAAAGAAATAAAGGACATGGGAAGTCACCTCCCAGCCCATGGGCTGCTGACACTGCCGGCCCCTCCAGGTGACACTTGGACAAGCTGAGTCTGATGGCTGTGCCCTGGACCCTCTCCCCACAGGACATCGGCAGCAGCCAATAATGCGGTTCCTGCAGCAACAAAAAAACTCAGATAGTGATCTGCCTGTCCTTTAGGCCGTTTAACAGGCAGTTCCGGGGACCCCAGCAAAGGCCCCGGTGAAATGGTTGCTGGGTTATTTCCAGGGGGTGAAGAAGTCCCCTGGAAAGCAATTCACAAGTTTATCTGGGGAGGAAAGTGAAAGTGTTAGTTGTTCAGCTGTGTAGGACTCTGCAACTCCATAAATTATAGCCCACTAGGCTCCTCTGTCCATGGGATTTCTCAGGCAAGAATACTGGAGTGGGTTGCCATTTCCTTCTCCAGGGGATCTTTCTGAGCTAGTTGAACCCAGGTTTCCTGCCTTGTAGGCAGATTCTTTACCTGAAAAGCAATTCATAAGAGTTTATCTGGGGAGGAAGCAACAGACAACAGTGAAGGATTCACACAACTGTCGGGAAAGGAGGGGATTAGTGCAGGTTTCCAGGCAAACGGGGCTGTTTCTCCCATGCTGTGGAAAGAGCTGGGCAGCTGAGCAGGACAGGAGCTCTCCTGCCTTGTCCATCATCTGTGCCCCAGGGCCACGAAAGCTCACCGTGGAATTTTCACCAGGAGGCTGCACCGAAGCGTTTATCACTTTCTTTGCATGTCAGCTTGTCACATGTAACAATTAATTTGATGATCCCAAATTGGACCTGACAAGAAGCCTCTTGATGATACGGCACGCCTGGTATTCGGCAGAGATGAACACCATTCTAATTTCTCCAGCAGAGATGCAAGGATCAGCCGGGGCCTTGATTCTAATTCCCAGAGCACCTGACTGGGCTCCGGCTGGCGGCTATGTAGCCCCCTCCTCTGACAGCTGTGGATGATTTTAGGAAGCACCGTGTCCTGGGGTTGCTCAGTTTTCAGGATGTGAGGAGGACAGGCAGAGACTGAGTGCCACCGCTGGAGAATCAGTGGGAAAGCAAGGCTGAATAAACTCAGACAGCAAGTCAGGAAGGAAGAGCATTTGGTTGGGGAACCTGATTAACGATGAACTTTGCAGGAACCCATTAATGGCGCCAGGTAAATGCCCTTTGGACTAGACATCTGTGGGCAGCCATCTCATTCCACCTCCTCCCCTCCAACAAGCAGCCGCCGACTAAACCTGGTATGTGGGTCCCCTGCCCCCACCCCAGCGCAGATGCCCTGGTCCCCCTAAGGAGAATGGTTTAGGGAAAATATGTGTGCTAAGTCGCTTTTTAGTCATGTCCAACTCTTTGTGAGCCCATGGACTACTGCCCGCCCAGCTCCTCTGTCTATGGGATTCTCCAGGCAAGAATACCAGAGTGGGTTGCCGTGCCCTCCTCCAGGGGATCTTCCCGACCCAGGGGATCCAGGGATTGAACACACTGTCTCTTATTGGCAGGCGGGTTCTTTACCACTAGCACCACCTGGGAAGCCCAGGGGAAATATATCAGGGTCTAAATGAAGACACTTGTCCCCTGACAGTGATGCCTCTCAGCTCACACCCACCACCCAGCAATAGGCTTTCATGCTGACTCTTTCTGGAAATCACTATTCCCGACCTCCCTTTAAGGGATGCAGTTAGGAATGAGACCATAGAACCAAACATCAATCACAAAAGCTGCACAGCAAGACATTCAGTGTTCAATGTACTGAGAAACCCTCTTTACACGTCTTGTAGCCCCTGGCTGCTGCAGCCGCAAAGTCCTGGCCGTCAGAAGGTCAGTGGTCCTTCAGAATCACGCCCCTTGATGAAATATCAAAGCCAAAGAAATATGGTCAGACATGCCTTACACAGCTGCCGCCTCACCTCCTTCCTGCTATCATGTGCTTAGTCGCTCAGTCGTGTCCGACTCTTTGCCATCCCATGGACTGTAGCCCACCAGGCTCCTCTGTCCATGGGGATTCTCCAGGCAAGAATACTGGAGTGAGTCGCCATGCCCTCCTCCAGTGGATCTTCTCAACCCAGGGATCAAACCCAGGTCTCCCGCACTGCAGGAAGATTCTTTGAGCCACCAGAGACGCCCAAAGAGCAAGCAGTTTATGAAAGAAAACCAGCAAACTACTTTTCTCATCTGAAACAGTATTTATGACAATAAACTCTTAAGCTGATAGGAAAAAGAAGATACATTAATAGCTTATTAGATAACAAATAAGAATGTAAAAATAATGGCAATTAATTTAATCCCTTATATACACATCTCCTGTGCTCAGTCACTCAGTTGTGTCTGACTCTTTGTGGCCCTGTGGACTGTAGCCCACCAGTCTCATCTGTCTGCAGGATTCTCCAGGCAAGAATACTGGAGTGGGTTGTCATTTCCTCCTCCAGGCAATCTTCCAGACTCAGGGATCTAACCCGCATCGACAGGCAGATTCTTTATCACTAGCACCATCTGGGAAGCCTATGTGTCTCCTATCCTATGAACATCGTTTGAGGTGTGCAAGATCCCTCAACTAGGTAGTGGTACAACTGGCCCAAATCAGGTCTTCCAGCTGAATCTTTCTATTCCACCTTGATACCCAATGAGAAAAGTTATGTGGCTACGAGCCCTAGACACAATACTAAGCTCCTCTGGAGCATCATAATGTTTATTGGTAAGCCCACGTCCTTGGGACATTTGGGGAGAAATAACAGATGAGAAATAGAGGTGCTTATAGACACAACTGTTAAGAATACTCAGGCAATTAAAAAAAAATAACCAGGCAAGAAAGAAAACAACAGTTTTGAGTATTTTTAGTAAAGGAACAGACAGCATGCTACAGTCACTAACATACAGTGCTTTTCAAGGAGAGACTATTTTACAGGCTCTGGGTCAGAATAAAAGAAGAAATGTGTGAAAGCAAGCTCCTGCCTCATTAGAAGACTTGGTTTGAGTTGGCTCTACGTTTTACTAAGTGTCACCATCTTCTAACAGTCAGTCCTAAAGCAACTCCGTCCTGAATATTTACTGGAAGGACTGATGCTGAAGCTGAAGCTCCAAATTTGGGCCACCTGATGCAAAGAGTCAACTCACTGGAAAAGACCCTGATGCTGGGAAAGATTGGGGGTAGGAGAAGAACGGGGTGACAGAGGATGAGATGGTTGGATGGCATGGACATGAGTTTGAGCAAACTTTGGGAGATCGTGGAGGACAAGGAAGCCTGGCATGCTGCAGCCCATGGGATTGTAAAGAGCCAGACACTACTGAGCAACTGAACAAGAACATCTTCCTCCTCATTATAACGAGAGTCATCACAGTGCAGTGTTGATGGGGCTCCTGAGGATGCGTGAAAAGGAGGCTTATCCATCTTGACCTGCATCTGAAGAGGTCTGGCTGCCATCTGAGTGCATCTGCCATCCATCCATTTGGAAGATTATTAAAGAAATGCCGAAATACAGATGTGGCATCGTTCAGGGGCAGAAAGACACATATAGCACAAAAGTAAACCTGAGAGATTTGTTTAATGAGCCGTTGAGCACAGGCAGCCCATTTACCTGTGCTACCCTAAAACTGTCTTACAATAATTTTTAGTAAAAACTTAAAAAGATTTAAGAGCATAGCACCTCTCATCCTGTTTAAACCTGAAATGGTTTATAAATACCTACCCAGGAACTGGGTTGGGAAGATTCCTTAGAGGAGGAAATGGCAACCCAATCCAGTATTCTTGCCTGGAGAATTCCATGGACGGAGGAGCCTGATAGGCTACAGTCCATGGGGTCACAAAGAGTCGGACACGACTAAGCAACTAAGCACGCATGAGCACCCAGGAACTACTCTACCCCTAGGGGAATGCAGAGGCCCTCAGTGAGGACTGAGCCGTCTCCCCAAGTTTCTGGAGGACAGAGTTATGTTTTCTCATCTCCTGTCTAGTGGAATTCTAGATACATGGAAGTATCTCCATAACAACCAGCGACCGATGTTAATTCATGCTGTGTTGTTAGTTCTCTCTCCTCAAAGCTTGCAGAGATTCACTGCCTCCTTCCGTTTCACTACAAAAGTCCAGAAAGAGAAATCAGCTGGTCTATAAACCTTGTGCTACAGATGAGGAGACAGGCCCCAAAGGCCAGCATTCTACCTGGGACCACACAGGGGCCACGGGCCAGGACACAGGGAGCCACCAACATCCACCACCTGCTCCCATTTCCTCCTCCCCAGCCAAGATGCTACAGGCACATTTCAGGAAAACGTGGAAACCTGATCCTTGAGGATGGCGTGTACCCAAGTGACTTGACTGCATGGTCATAAGGGTGATCGAGATTTAAAAAGGAAACTGAAAAGACCAACAGATAAACCAACAGATGAAAGGCCTGAGAGGGTTTCAAGGGGACTATTTCTCTGCTCTGGTTCTGGGTCTCCCTAAGAAGCCCTTGTACTCAGCCCCGCACCTGGGTGTTCAGAACTTCTCATTCAGGATGACAGCCATCTGGACACAAAGCCACAGGCTCTGAGTGTCCAGAGATACTCAGGGTGGGATTCCCTCCCCTTCCCAGGAGGAGAGGTGGGGGTCAACAGACGCTTGCTGGCCTGAGCCTCACTCTGCCCTCAGGCTCCCCTCTGACTCCACGAACACAAAAATAGAGATTTCTCGTAGAAATCCACCCTGCAGGCTCAGCCTTGCAGAAGGTGGCAGCGGTTTGCATCTGTTTCTACCTATAATCACATTCAGAAGCTCTGGCAAAATGAAAACAGCCTCTCCCATTCTTTAACAGTATTTGTTCTGGGTCCATGTGGCACCACCCTTCCCATTTAGGCCATTATTCCTTTTTTCCACTTAAAGTCATAATGAATTTAGGAACCGTGAGTCACTGGTTTTACCTTGACACCAACTTCCTCTCATTTGTACTTCGGTCTGGTTTCCTTTCTTTCGCAGCTGACTTTGGAAACCTTGAATCTATGGCTTCTCAGATAGCGCTGGATCCAGTCTTGTCCAACCAGGGATTGAACCCATGCCCCGCCGTGATGAAAACACAAGGTCTTAACCACTGGACTGCCAGGGAAGTCCCAGGCTCTCTTTTCAATAATTTCTCTCCAACACCTTGTGAAAAGAGGTCCAGTTGCCAGAAGGCAAGGGCTGGGCAGAAAATCAGCAAGTCTTCGTTGTTGGTTTTGATTTTTTTTTTAATGTAATAGGAAAGGACATTAAAAAAAACTTTTTATTTTATATGTGTGTATAGTTGACTTACAATGTTGTGTTAATTTCAGGTGTACAGCAAAGTGATTCAGTCATACATATACATGTATCTCTTCCTGTTCAAGTTCTTTCCCCATTTAAGTTGTTACATAATACTGCCCGGAGTTCCCTGTGCTGTACAGCTGGTCCTCGTGGGTCCATTTTAAATATAGCGGCGTGAGTCTTTGGAATCATAGGTTTGGGTTCAAATCCTACTTCTGTCAGTTTCTACTGGAATGACCTTGGGCATATCATTAGCCTTTCTGAGCAAATTCCCTCATTCATAAAATAAGGGTCCACCTTTCCTGTACGTTGGGAGGACAAAATAAGACTAAGTATATAAAGCCCTGGTTTAAGAGCGGCAGGTATTTATTATTATTTGACTTTCAGACTTTCTGAATGATGCTGAATTGCTTGTTTGATAGCAGGGACCATCTTCTAAACTTATTCCCTGAAGATTGATTAAGATGAGACATAGTCATAAATGCACCCAGCTGAGTGACAGATGCTTTCTCAATAGATTCAAGTCCCGTAGAAACAGTTCAGTCTTGCTCTCTGGACACTTCTCAGAGTGTCTGGCTCCTTCTCTTTGCAGTACTTATAAATATGGTGACCAATTAGGAAGTTATAACTACTTATGAACAGCCAAAAGGTAAATTGTTCATATAACATTTTCTACCTTTTCTAATACATGGGCTTCTCAGGTGAGAACCTTCAGTAAAGAACTCTCCTGCCAATGCAGGAGTTGTGGGTCCCTGGGTGGGGAGGAGCCCCTGGAGGGGGAAATGGCAGCCCACTCCAGTATTCTTGCCCGGGAAATCCTAAGGACAGAGAAGCCTGGTGGGCTACAGTCCATGGGGTCACAAACAGTCAGACATGACTGGATATACAACCTTTGGCATAGTGTTGATACACTTCTGACAAGCACATAGACTTCATCAGACAGACAGGGATGGGGTCTGACTGCTCTAAGTGTGGTGGGAGCAGGCAGCACCATGCCACCCTCCCGGAACCTTGGGCTCACCTGCCACACCACACCCCGCCCAGCCCATGGCATTTTGGCAAGATTCTCAGGTGATTCACAAGTGCTCTGAAATCTGAGAGGCTCTGTCTGCTCCTGAGGAGCCCTGCTGCTTGGCTGAGCACCGCTGGGCAAGTCCCACACTATCCACGCCTCCTCCCTCCACCCCACCTGTTAAACTGCAACCTGTAAAGGATCTGGGTTTTACTTTACCTGCCAGCCAGCCAGTGTGGGGGAAACAGGGAGATGTCAAGTACAGATATCATATATATATAGTCATATATATATATGTATGTATGCATATATATGTGTATATATATATGTATGTATGTATTTATGGCTTCCTGATGGCTAAGCAGTAAAGAATCTGCCTGCTATGCAGGGGACTTGTGTTCGATCCCTGAGTTGGGAAAATCCCCTGGAG
Source organism: Ovis aries (assembly GCF_016772045.2). Taxonomy (NCBI): domain Eukaryota; kingdom Metazoa; phylum Chordata; class Mammalia; order Artiodactyla; family Bovidae; genus Ovis; species Ovis aries. The sequence goes on along the minus strand of NC_056069.1, from coordinate 62,652,171 downwards.
GAGGGCATGGCAACCCATTCCAGTATTCTTGCCTGGAGAATCCCATGGACAGAGGAGCCTCGCGGGCTACAGTCCATGGGGTCACAAAAGAGTTGGACATGACAGAACAGCACATATACACACACATATACTATTATATAACTTAATACTGTATTAAGAGAGTAGATCTTAAATGTTATCATCACTAAAAATGTTAATTATTTTGAGGGGGTGGAGGTGTCAACTAACCTTATTGCGGTGGTCACTTCACAATGTATACACCTATCAAATCATGTTGCACACCTCAAATTTATATGTATGTCAGTAATATCTCATTAAAGCTGGGGAAAGATAATAAGAGTGGAAAACCTGGAGGGAATCAGGGTTTGGTGGAAGAAAATGATGTGTTCAAATTTGTAGACAATTTGAAACATTTTTTAGGATCGAGATATTCAATCTCTATATAATAGAGATTTAATAGACAATTACATATAACATTAGGATATTTTTAGTTCACTTCTTTTTAGACACCAGAAAGTGAACTCTGATTTTTTTGTTTACTTTAAATTTTGTTTACTAGTAATATTTGTTGACAAATTTCTACTGTTTTATGAACTGTCTATTCATGTTCTTTTTAATTCCTTGGGACTGTGACAGTTTTACTATCAATATGCTCCACATTCATTTTTGCAGTCCATGTTAGGTTTTTAATCATCACTGGGCTGCAGTCTATGGGGTCAAAGAGTTGGACACGACTAAAGTAACTTAGCAGCAGCAGCAGCAGCAGCTATTAAAAAATAAAAAACATAAGTATGGAGTTACTTAAAATGCTGGGGAAAAGGTTTAGACAGCCCAAGGGGCAGGCAAGAAAGACAACACTAGGAACTTTGATGGACCAGCACGCCTTTCCTTTCGCCTTGTTTTTCAGAACTTCAGGGAAATGAAATATAAATAGATATACAGAGTGATAGACTCTGGGCGCAAGAAGTTAAAGCAGTGCTACTGATCTATAACCTGACTGCTCTGTGAGTGTTCTTCAGACAGGTGACCCGCCAAAAGTCCAAGTGAATGGATATCATCAAAATCCCAGGTTCAAATGAACTGAGAGCCAGGAGGAACACATTCTGCCTGAAGGTAGGTGTTTTTGGTCACGACCTGCTGCAGCCGCTGGGAGAGAAACCCCTGTACGTGGAGACCTCAGGCACAGTGTGAGCGAGGAGAGGAGGGCATGGGGAGGAGGAGGCTGTGGGGAGACCCCTGTCCAGCTCACCCTCCAGCAGGAACATCGCTCACCTGACCTGTCCCCAAAAGCCCCTTAATGCTGTTCCCTGGCAGCTGCAGTCTCTCCCTACCTGTCAAAATTTCATATATGCTCCCAGGCTCAGAGTATCAACTCTTCATTGTTAACTCAACAGCAGGTTCAGTAACTACACTCACGAGTTAACCATCTTAGCTTTTCTCTCAACTCCCAGAACTTATCCAATATTGCAGAGTATCAACAGTACTTCCTCCGCAAAAACTGTAGATTTCAAAACTGTCAGAAAATGACTGCATCTGGTCCGCTTTCTACTGAATCCCTTTGTCGTAAAGCGAACTTCAGCAGCAAAGGTCCAGCTATTCCTTAGGAAGGAATGTTGTTAAAGAAAAGGGAACCAGTTAGTCCCCCTATAATCAAACTTAAACATCATACTCCACTGCCATCTTTGAAAACGGGCACCCAAACCAGAACTTGGCTGTCTCTACTCTGTCCTCTTGGCTTTCCATCCTTTCATTTTCAGGCCCCCCATGATGCCCCCAGAAGGGTAAACAGCAATTACTTCTCTAAATTTAGTCAGCCTGGCTGAAGACGCTCTGAATTTCACCACCATCACACTGAGGGAATTAGCTACAAAAGGAGCAACAGATGCCGTTTGGAATCTTTGCTTCCCCTCTTTTCATCTTCAGTCCTGACTTACACAAGTCCAGAGTTAGCCAGAATAAAAAGTTTGTGGTGGCGGTCCAACTTTTGGACAAATTCTTGGGGGGTGCCAAGGATATACTCTTCTCGAACGTGCTGGGATGCTCCCCTGTGGGGCTGTGCTCACCTGAAGTGCCGGGAAGGAAGCCAACCACCCCAGCAGTACACCAACCAGCTGGTGAGTAGAACTGTGTAATATCCGCCCTTTTGTGAGTGGCTTATTCCACTTGTATTCATTGTTTAGTCGCCCAGTCGTGTCTGACTCTGTTCGACCGCATGGACTGTAGCCCGCCAGGCTCCTCTGTCTGTGGGGTTTCCCAGGCAAGAATACTGGAGTGGGTTGCCTTTTCCTTCTCCTCTCCAGGGGATCTTCTTGACTCAGGGATCGAACCCACATCTCCTTTGCAGGCAGATTCTTTCCCACCGAGCCACCTGGGAAGCCCATTTCACTCGACACAGGTTAATCCGTGCTGTGGCTCTGTGACGGGATTTCCTTCTTTCCTACGGCTGCCTCGTATTCCGTTGCATGTATACACCACATTTCGGCTACCTAGTCATCCACTGATGGACATTTAGGTTGCTTCCACCTCTTGCTTATTGCTAATAATGCTGCCACGGGTGTGCAGATAGCTCTTGGAGACACTGTTTTCCATTCTTTTGCCTATATACCCATACACGGGCAAAGGCTTCTTCTCAACATAAAAATCTCTGTGAATCTCTTCCCAATAGATGTTTTGCTTCTGGTATCTAGACCTTTCTAGGTCTTTAATAAAATCTGGCATCTTATCTGTCAGGAGCTCCACCTGGGAGAATCTGGATTAGGTGACCTCTCAAGTGTGTCCAGCTCTAAATCCAATGATTCTATGAGAATTTCTTGAGTATAATGCCATCCTCATGACTCTGGCCCACATTAATGACTATATGTTCCCCTACAAGACGTACACAACTAGAGATCAAAGTCAATCTCTCCCCAGAGAGAGCTGAGGGCTCAATGGAATATCCCAGAAGGAGGAAGAATTTTCTTCCTTAACACCGACCTTACCTGGCTCACCTCTTTCACCAGCTGGAAAATAAGAGGTAACCAAGTTACGAAGTTAATTAACTATTTACCTTTAAAGAATCAAATTCTAAGCTCATTATTACTGATTTACTAAGCATTTTCTGAGTGCTACGCATTCTAACGCAGTTGAAGTCAACAGAGTTTATTTATTTTTGTTTTCCTCATTCATTCTTTTTTTTTTAAATAGAGTTTATTTAAATAGAAGGCTTAAAAATTTCAGGCATAGTCATTGTAATGTAATAAACTCAATAAAGGGCTCTTGTTTCTATGTAGTTATTTTTCTAGGGAGCATTATTCTATGTCGTTATTATTACATATTGCATTCTGTAAAATCCAGCTGCTGGAGACTTGATTTAAATTCAGTTCCTATGTTTATGTAATAAGGAAACACTCTTGATAAATATTGCAACCCTCTGAGGAGCACCATAAAAACAAAAGAATTATCCGTTCCAAGAGGCTGGCTCCAGTGCAGACGCACAGGGCTGCGTCTGGAGATGGAAGCCGATAGCTCCATCTCCTTTCTCCCCTTCTTCCATCTGATGAAAGGTGGAGGGCAGCATGGCGGTCTGGTCAGGAGGCTGGGGGACTGTGGATGAAGGGAAGCAGATGCTCAGAAGTGCATCAATCACACCTCGTTTCCGCATCCCTTATGGTACCAGATGTTGGGTAAATACTGCCTCCAAGCCCACCAGCAGTGCCAGGCGCCAGAGGACAGTGGGGCCTATCGCGTGTCCCTTCTCAGCCTCACCCTGGCGGGGTTGAGCCAGGCTCCCCTGACACAGGGATGCCCACATGCTTCCTCCCTCCACTGAACGGTGAGGTTCTGATTCACCACCCACCAGACCCCAGCCTGCTCAGGGCCCATCTAAGGGGAGCTCAGACTCTGAGTTCCTGATGACACCACTGCCCACGACTCCTGGGACACAAAGTATTCTGCGTCCCACGCCAGCGGCTCTGTTCATCCCGTAATTCTGGGCAAAACTTCTTAATATACCTCGTTGTGCTCCTCCCGATCATCCTAAAATACATGTAGTCATGGGTTTTGGAAGACATGGAACTACATACAGCCAGAGAGGGGCTTCCCCGGTGTCATGGGGGTAAAGAATCTTCCTGCTCAGCGGTACATGGGAAGCCTGGGTAGGAAGATCCCCTGGAGAAGGGCATGGCAACCCACTCCACTATTCTTGCCTGGAGAATCCCATGGACAGAGAAGCCTGCTGGGCCACAGTCCATGGGGCTGCAGAGTTGGATGTGACTTCGCAACTGAGGACATGTGCACAACCAGGGAACTCCTATTGGAGACATCACGCATCAGTCAGTGACAAAGCCAGTCCTTGTCTCCAGAAGGCCACAGCACAGTAGGGGAAAAGGATAAACGTGCTAATTATTTTTTTTACGTTTATCCTCTATCTAAAACACTCAAACACAATGAACTAAGCATCAGTGCTCTTCACTCACAGGGACTATTTTGCCTGTCTGCAGCTGACTGCCCCCGCTCCGGCCTCCTGGTCCTTAGGGCTCCAGATGGAGCAGCAGGGTCACCACCCGCAGGGCCCGGTGCCCCTTCCTTGGCTTCCTGTGTCTGACAACATACGCACGACACTGTCTGGTTAGTGGGCTAAGTAAATTCTCTAGTTCTACCTTTGATACATTTCAAGAACCTAGAACTGTGCTCAAATACACAATGAATGAATTTAAACTAACTGTGACAAGATGAGGGGGCTTCCCAGGTGGCGCTAGTGGTAAAGAACCCGCCCGCCAATGCAGGAGACGTAAGAGACTCGGGTTGGATCCCTGGGTCGGGAAGATCCCCTGGAGGAGAGGACGGCAACCCACTCCAGTATTCTTGCCTGGAGAAAACCATGGACAGAGAAGCCTGGCGGGCTACAGTCCATGGGGTAGCAAAGAAGTGGACACGACTGAGCGACTTAGCACATACATGACAAAATGAACATGTGGCTTCAAAAATTACTGCAAAAGGAACCCTCCAGAGGCTGAGGTTACCACCAAGATAAGCACAATAAAAAAAAGAGACAAGCTCAAGCTTCTTGTCCTGGTACAAGTATTTCACGAACCACATTACAAACACCGAAGATCTAATTAGACTTGACAGGAAGCCACCCTTTCCCACAAAACCTGAAGTCACCAGGAAGGACATTAGAAATTTAGATTTACATCCTGAATCATTAATGAGAAACACTACCTCAAGGGTATTTGGACCTTGAGATATGAGCTAATGACAATAAAAAGTCATAATGGTTGGCAGGACATTTAAAACATTGCTTATTTCACCTTGATCTCATACATTAATATCCATTTTGTATACATTTTACAATGTATATAACAGTAGCAAAATATGCCCAGTATAATTTAAAAATGAATATACAAATATGGGGGTGCAGGCAAACAGCAATTTTTAAATTGATGGGGGGACCTCCCTGGTGACCCAGTGGCTAAGACTCCCTCTTAATGCAGGGGGCCCGGATTCGATCACTGGTCAGGGAATTAGATCCCACATGCCACAGCTAAAGATTCCACATGTTACAACTGAAAGACTCTGCATACCTCAGTGAAAATCAAAGATCCTACGTGCCACAACTAAGACCCGGCACAACCAAGGGAATGAGTAAAATAAATGCTTTTTTAAAAAATTAAAAAAGTAAATTTGGGGGGGTGCACAGTCAAGATTTGGAGCCACTCCCCTGATACAGGGCACCCACCGGGATGGGAGGGGCAGACTGCTGCAGTGCTCAGCCTGGGCAACTGTACATGCTTGCTCAGAAGCAGGAGCTATTTGCCGTGTGAGACTCACAGCTGATAAGTTATTGTGCTGCTGTTCGGATGTCACTGAAGCTGGGCACTGCCAACCGGTGCCTCTTGCCATGAGGTGCTGAAGCTTGTTAACAGTTGAACTGTGTCCCTCTGCTCCCCCTGCTTCTTATGTTAAAGTCCTAACCTCCAGTAGCTCAGCATGTGGCCTTATTTGAAAATAAACTTGTTGCATTGTTAGTGGAAGCAGTGACAGATTTTATTTTCTTGAGCTCCAAAAATCACTGCAGATGGTGACTGCAGCCATGAAACTAAAAGACACTTGCTCCTTGGAAGAAAAGCTATGATAAACCCAGAGAGCATATTAAAAAGCAGACATAACTTTGCAGACAAAGGTCCAACTAGTCAAAGCTATGGTTTTCCGGGAGTCATGCACAGGTATGAGTTGGACCATAAAGATGTCTGAGTGCTGTAGGACTGACGTTTTTGAACTGTGGTATTGGAGAAGACTCTTGAGAGTCCCTTGGACTGCAAGGAGATCCAACCAGTCCACCCTAAAGGAAATCAGTCCTGAATAGTCATTGGAAGGACTGACGTTGAAGCTGAAGCTCCAATACTCTGGCCACCTGATTTGAAGAACCGACTCACTGGAAAAGACCCTGATGCTGGGAAAGATTGAAGGCAAAAGGAGATGAGGGTGGCAGAGGATGAGATAGTTAGATGGTATCATTGACTCAATGGACATGAATTTGAGCAGAATCTGGGAGAAGGTGGAGGACAGAGGAGCCCAGTGTGCTGCAGTCCATGGGGTCACAAAGAGTTGGACACGACTTAGCAATTAAACAACAAGAATTAGTTAAGATGAGGTCATTGGGGTGGGCGCTGATGCAATATGACTGGCATCCTTATGAACAAGGGAAACAGGCCCCAGACACACACAGTAAGACAGCCGTGTGAGCACTAGAATTCTGCCACCTCAGCCCAGGAACCAGGAGGGAACCTGAAACAGATCCTCCCCTACTACTTTCCAAGGGGGCACAAGCCTGCTAACACCTTATGCACAGTATAATTTAAAAATAATATACAAATATGGGGGGTGCAGGCAAACAGCAATTTTTAAATTGATGGGGGGACTTCCTTGGCGATCCAGCGGCTAAGACTCCCTCTTAATGCAGGGGGCCCGGGTTCGATCACCGGTCAGGGAATTAGACCAAAGTCTTTTAGCTGTAACATGTGGAATCTTTAGTTGCGGCCTGTGGGATCTCAAAGTTCTTGGCCCCCAGGACTGTGAGACAATCCTGGGTCTGTGGCACTTTACTCTGGAAGCCCTAAGGAAATGAATTCACTGCTTCTTTGAGGGGAGGCAGGCTGCCTGGCAAGAAGGCCCTACTATAACCCAGGTGGAAACGCCAGCAGGTGCCCCTGAGCCTTTGCAGAATGATGCGGAGAGGAGGGCTGCCTTGAGGAGGGGCTGCAGATGCTGTGATGCAGACAGACGCTCCCCACCCCTTGGCAGGCTCTCCTGCGCTACCCACTGACCCAGGCTGCCATGTGGGGACCCGGGCACCTGCATGAGCTGTTAACCTTCTGCAGCCCGAGCAGCTCCAGGCAAAACAATGACTTTCACAGCTCGCTGGCCGGCATACAAACTGTACCACTTCGTCCATGCCCAGGGGGCCTACAGACACGGAACACTGACCATTGAGCCTCCTGGGCAAACCTGACAGTGAGAGCTGCCCAGTATCAATGAGACTCTCCCCGTGTCCCCCACCAAGGCAGACAGGACTGTCTGTCACTACTTCCTGCTGCCATGACAACGTGCCTCACGCACCTTCTATTTGGAGGATCTTGCTGTACCTTCAAGAAGGCTCTTCCCCGGAGGCGGCATCTCAGTCCCCAAGCAGGTGAATAACCCGTTACCCCATCACAAGGACATCCCCTATTATTCAACACCTTCCTGTGGCTGAGGGCAGGGGTTGGCTGCCACATCATGGGTCCTGCCTGCTAACTGGGGCACCCAAACAGCACAGGAGTGGATGGCTGGCTGGCACTCAGCAGCCCTAGTCCACTGGCAACTCCACACATCATGTGGAAAGGGTTACAGTGTTTCTAAAAGATAGCTGACGACTGGCCTGGATATAAAAGATGATCCTATTGCAAAGTAAGGATGATGCTGAAATTGGCTCACAAGCCTCATTCAAGTTCATACATGAAGATAATGGCTTAAAGATAAAAATTCCCAGGTGCATAGGGTGTGCCATCTCTTAACCTCAATGTTTTCAATTTTCCATTTTTTACTTAAGAATTAACTTGAACTGAAAGAACCATTAATAATGGCCGCAGATTATAATTTGGCATCTATTAGGGATTGACTCGTTCCCCACCCCCAACTATGGGAAGCCCTTACCTCCAGGACCTCAGAATTTAACCTTTTATGGAAACAGGGTCTCACAGAAGTACATGAGTTCAAGTGAAGCTTTTAGGGTGGGTCCTAATCCAATGAGTGGGGCTTCCCAGGAGGCACTAGTGGTAAAGAACCCCCCTGCCAATACAGGAGACATAAGAGACGCAGGTTCAGTCCCTGGGTCAGGAAGATCTTCTGGAGGAGGAAATGGCAACCCACTCCAGTATTCTTGCCTGGAGAATCCCACGGACAGAGGAGCTTGGCGGTTACAGTCCAGAGGGTGGCAGAGTCAGAAACAACTGAAGCAACTTAGCATGCATGCATGATGTCCTTACAGAAAGGGAAGAGAGACACCCACAGAGGGAAGGTAAGACGACACGGGGAGAGGGCCAGGTGAAGACAGAGGTGACGTGCCTAGGACTTCCCTGGTGGCCCAGTGGTTAAGACTCTGGTGACGTGTCTAGGACTTCCCTGGTAGCCCAGTGGTTAAGACTCTGAGCTCCCAGTTTAGGAGGTTCATTCTCTGTTTGGGGAACTAAGAGGCTGAGGACTGCACAGCATAGACGAAAAAACGTGATGTTTCGATAAGCCAAAGACGGCCAGCAGAGGAACCAACCCTGAGGAAACCTGGCTCTTGGAGCTCCAGCCTCCAGATCTGCGAGACAATACAGCTCCGCTACTTTAAGCCACCCAGTTTGTGCCATTTGTTACAGCAGCCCCATGGTAACTCCCCCTGCATCTGGTAACAACTGTTTCAGGCTGGAGTTATCAGTGATGGTGAAGAACAACAGGTGAAAGCTTGTTGTGAAACAGATACAGCACTTCCACGGTCATTCACAGAAGTCCACGGAGCAGCAACAAGGAATGTCATGGGTATGCAGGTTCCACCTGAGGTCCAACGGGATGACTCTCTGCCCCCCCCTACCTTTTTAAAAACTTTATCCCTTTTAAAAAAACTTTTAATTTTGTATTGGGGTATAGCCAAAGAACTGATGCTTTTGAACTGTCTTGTTGGAGAAGACCCTTGAGAGTTCCTTGGACTGCAAGGAGTTCAAATCCTAAAGGAAATCAGTCCTGAATATTCATTGGAAGGGCTGATACTGAAGCTGAAACTTTAATACTTTGGCCATTTGATACCAAGAGCTAACTCCTTGGAAAAGACCCTGATGCTGGGAAAGATTGAAGGCAGGAGGAGAAGGGGACCCCAGAGGATGAGATGGTTGGATGGCATCACCCACTTGATGGACTTGAGTTTGAGTAAGCTCCAGGAGTTGGTGATGGGCAGGGAAGCCTGGTGTGCTGTAGTCCATGGGGTCACAAAGAGATGGACATGACTGAGTGAATGAACTGAATCGACAGCCAATTAACAGTTGTGATAGTTTCAGATGAAGAGCGAAGGGATTCAGCCATAAATATACACGTATCTACTCTCCCCTCAAACTCCCCTCCCCTCCCATCCAGGCTGCCGCATAACACTGAGCAACTCTCTGCCTTATTTCAGGTCTTCTACTGTAAATGAGTGTCTTTTTCGTGGTCTCCATGTAAAGAAATGCCTTGCTTGGCAATTAATAAGTATATTGGGGGAAACAGACTGTACAAATAGCCCGTTTCTCCTTGAATTTTTGCCCTCTAATTGTAGCATCCCTCAGTGTATCCTGCCAACAAGAATTACCGTGGTGTTTGCCTATTGGTGATATTCTAGTTTACACATTTATTCATTGGAATTCTTCTACAAAGAAGAGCTGCCCCCTCTCATCTATGTATTCAATTATTTATATCAGTACGGACTCATGGCTATCTATTTTACTCTAGGGGTTACAATCAAATACTATCATTATTTATGTCATCACAAACTATTCCAGCTTTGCCACTCGGTGGGTCTTCTGGTTGGTTTCTGTGTTGTTCTGACACATCTCCATCCTTTTGGGGACACTTCCTTGTGTTTTGGCACTATAAGCTGTGCCATCTGGTACTTCTCCAGCCCTGGTTCTGGAATTAACCACTTCTCCAAAATACCTTTAATTGGGGAATGGTGTTTAGAAACCAAGGTCTTGGCACTAGGGGGTGCTCGTGGCTATGTGGTGACAGTTCTTTAATGCCCTGTCAGTGAACACAGCTCGGATGTATGTACCTCTTCCATGTATGTTTATTTATGTATGTATGTTCCCATCTATACCTACTATCCATCCATCCATCCATCTATTCATCCAGTTAAGCTATGAGTTCGTACTGAAGCAAAGTGTTAGTCTCTGAGTCCTGTCCAACTCTTTGTGACCCTATAGGCTCCTCTGTCCATGGGATTCTCCAAGCAAGAATACTGGAGTAGTTAGCCATTACCTTCTCCAGGGGATCTTCTTGACCCAGGGATGGAACCTATGTCTCTTGCATTGCAGGCAGATTCTTTACCATCTGGACCACCAGGGAAGCCTGAGTTCATACTAATACCTCTAATTCTAATTAAATATCACAGTTATCTTAGTCTCCCCCTTTCTCTGACTGTGAGAAACTTAACTCATCAGCCACAACATATTTACTTTGTTCACTCTTCGTGCACACATAAAGCAATTTCAGAATCACTAACCCAAACTCCTGTATGAAACATTGACTAACTGGAGTGTAGCATTTATGCACACCTTTTTTTTTTTTTTTTGCATTTCTTTTTTGTCTTTAGCCTTATAGTATCCAGTCAAAATAATGTTTACTGAAGATACTTAAATTAGGTCATTTTTTCTGCTGTACTCCTTGCAGTCGATAATGGTAAGCATTTGTGTTACACTTAGGGCCATCTGTTACTGTGTGTATTCCATCTTGGGTATTTCCCACATCCTGGAAGATTGGAATTGTTTGCTTATTTTGAGGGGGGAGGTATGTGAACATGAAACAGCATCACAGCCCTAAGTCAGTCCTGTACAAACTGTGGAGCTCAGGAAGGGCTGTTTCCTCCTGACCCCTAACACCCCCTTTCCCCTACCTCACTCCTTCCACCCCTTTCCAATCCACCCCCAGTCCACACCAAGCTTCCATTTCTACTTCACTCCTCTTGCCACCTACCTTTTAAAATACTTTCTACCCAGCTCGATTCATGCTAGGGCCTCAGCGCATGTTCGCCACTACACTGTATGTTAGTGGATTCTAATGACCCCTGAAGTCCATTCTATGTCTGCAGTTTCTCCGTTATATAATGAAACTGGACACTTTGACTTAATATGCTCAGCAGATGGCTTTGAGAAAAAAATCACAGCTTTCCTTGACTGGGTCAGTTCTGAGATCAAATCTTGCACCCACTCAGGAAAGTATTAGCTCACAACAATGAAGCCTCTTACTCATCTTGGATACAAAGGGCTGCAGGTAACCAGAATTCAGCCTGATGGGAATGTTTGGAAAACATTTTCAAATTTCTGCTACATTATTACTTTTTTAATAGCATTTTTAAATAATTTGGTGGTGTAAGGAATTATCTTTTTAATATCTGAAAAATGACAGGATTAAGATGTCAGAGTTGGACTGTGAAGAAGGCTGAGTGCCAAAGAATTGATGCGTTTGAACTGTGGTGTTGGAGAAGACTGTTGAGGGTCCCTTGGACTGCAAGGAGATCCAACCAGTCCGTTCTGAAGGAGATCAACCCTGGGATTTCTTTGGAAGGAATGATGCTAAAGCTGAAGTTCCAGTACTTTGGCCACCTCATGCGAAGAGTTGACTCATTGGAAAAGACTCTGATGCTGGGAGAGATTGGGGCAGGAGGAGAAGGGGACGACCGAGGATGAGATGGCTGGATGGCATCACGGACTCGATGGACATGAGTCTGAGTGAATTCCAGGAGATGGTGATGGACAGGGAGGCCTGGCGTGCTGCGATTCATGGGGTCGCAAAAAGTCGGACACAACTGAGCAACTGAACTGAACTGAACTAAAGGGGACAAAGGGTAACATAAAGATTTGCAAAAGAAAAGTACAAGTAAGACTGCTTTGAGGTTTTTTTGGGTCATACAACAACCTCTTTAATGCTCCAGTTGTTCATTTTCTCTGCAATCAGTATTTGATTTTCTGATTGGGAAAGGAAGCCACCAAGATGAGTCAGTAAATGCAAAGCCAGCTTTAAATATCTAGGAAGGAAAGCAGAGAGTTTTGCAAATGCATATCCAAGGAGGAAATTGGCATCTGAGATTATACATTTATTTTCATATCTGGAGAATGCTTGGCTCAAAACATGATAAAATAGAAAACTTTAGGATGACGGTAATGTGAATTTTGAAGTCACATGCCATGACATTTCCAAAGAAATCAGTATAAAACATTACATGTCTGACTAATTCTGGAAATAACTATGGCCTTTCCATATGTAAAGGAAAACCAGCCCAGTGTCCCAAAAGCTTGTTATAAGCTGTAATTAGGCCACCTACTTTGGTGAGGTTGCATGGGTGGGAACCTCCCATGAGGAATATGGGAAAGGTCAAGGGCAACCCCAGAATCAATGTTTATTTTATAGAGGGATCTAGGACATCTCTCATGGCTCAGATGGTAAAGAATCCACCTGCAATACAGGAGACCTGGGTTTGATCCCTGGGTTGGGAAAATCCCCTGGAGACGGGAATGGCAACCCACTCCAGCATTCTTGCCTGGAGAACTGTATGGATAGAGGAACCTGGCAGGCTATAGTCCACAGGGTTGCAAAGAGTCAGACATGACTAACCTACTATTACTTTCTTCATTTTTCTGGATTTACAGTCTATATTGGTCCCGAAAATATTCTATCAGTTCAGAGGGTTTCTGTACCCTATTAGGGACATGGGATTCCAAGTCAAGACAGAGTAGGGGCTGAATCCTGGCCAGACCACTGACTGGGACAGATAAGCTCACTGAGTCCAGGTTTCTTCATCTGTGTAATGGGTAGCTTTTAGGTGGTGTGAACATTAAACCCAATGGGAAGCACTTACTAAGTGCTCAGCACAAAACAGACACTCAGTTGGTACACACAGTCCAGGGGCTAAGAGTAGGGGGCTCTGGACCCAGCTTCCAGTCTGGGATGCTGGCTCTGCCCCTCACTTGCTGTGTGACTTTGGGAAAGTCACTTAACCTCTCTGAGCGATTGAAGTGGGAGTAGTAATCCAGACTGGGGATAATAATGAAAAGCCAACTCCCAAAGGGGGATTAGAATAGAGCAGTTGCAAGGATCAAGTGAATCAACATGGGCAGAGCCCCCGTTAGAACAGGGCTAGGTTCACTGCACTCTGTAATACCATCAGTGATCGCTATTAACTATAATTATTCAATCAGCCCACTAGAAAAATGGAGGCTGTGTGGTGGTGGAAATGGACTATTACACAGAGTGCCAGGTCTGGTGGGGGGAGTTTGGAAGTTGTATTGGCAACATACGCCGATAGCTGTAGCGTCTACAGAGGCTTCCTCGCCTCTATCAATGGTGTTGGCGGGGAGTTTAACCCATAGCAGTGAGGAGAGAAGCTGTTGCTCAGAGGACAAGAGCCATCACCCGGACGAGCAACACGGTGCAACAGTGTGACTGCAGGGAACAAACATACCCTGGCTCATATGCAAACCCTGCCCTGCAACAGTTAGCCTGATTCAAAAATACCTGGTTCCAGAGCAAACCAGCCTTCACGGTGGGTGAGAGACTAAAATCTAGGGTTCTGGGTGTCCCCCTTCTTTCTCTTGCAATCGTTCACCCTCTGGAATGTTTATTCACATGGTGCATCTTCCATAAATGCTGTATTTCACCTCATGAGAAAACAAAAAATCAATAGAAAGAAAACAAATGGGCTGTTCTGTCTTTATTTCTAAACACGCTAAGAAATGATCAGCTGTCACTGTATTGACACTGCGTTATGCATGGAAGTAGCTATTTGTCCCTTATTCCACTTAAACTCATGCAGAAAAGCATATTTCATTAATTTCCCAGTTCCTCCCCCACCCACCTCGATACAGCTCTCTGTCTCATCCTCTCTCTTCCTTCTTAAGGAACCAGTGGATATGAAGGGAAATGACATTCCAGGTTTCTAGTGGAAGAATGTTATAGGTCACATGCTTTTATCCTCAGTTCCAAGTCCAAGAATGTTCTCAACACCAAACATTCTAACTCTTTTATGCAGGTAAAACTTACCCTGAACTGGTCCAAGTTTGTAAATCTTTAAAATGCATCTCAGCTGGTATGAACATCATACACAGATTCCAACAGGCTGCTTGAGACCCCACAACAGGTACTGTATGAAATGCATATGGTCTTATTCTGCTAAAACCTGCTTCCTCTCCCAAAACATTAGAATTTCTGAATTCTGATATAAATTGGGCCCCACGGTTTTCAGATACAGGACCGTGGACCTGTAGAATTCCTGATGTGGTTATGTTCCAAACACAAATCTGTGAAAATAGCCAGTGGAAAGAAAATTTAAGACTTTTCTTTAAACCACATTCTTCTTTTAAAAAACCAGAACTTGAGCTGACTTTCCTGGTGCTGATATCTCATGATTTAAAATGGGCAATAATCACTCAGGAACTTCTCCCCAAATTTTGTCCTCCCCTCCAGGGACCACCCTAAGTGACACCCGATGTTTTACAGAAAATACCCAATGGCACAGCATATACATAAGCAGATATGTGGGGTCATCAAAGCCATGCACGTCCTTCTCGGAGGTGCCTGCTGTCAGGAGCTATTCTTTTGGAGCCTGGCCTGCTCGGAACCCCAGGCTTGGGGTTCATTCCTACTCAGTGTGGCCAGCTCTGGCCTCTGTGGACTTCAGCCTCCCATGTGTAACCTGGGGAGCATTCCACCTGCTATTTAGGACTTTTGGAATGAAATGCACAAATATGGGCTGGCTGCTCTCCGCACTTCCTTTTCCTCTGGCTGAGACTCGGCTGGAGACGAGTTACATGGTGCAAAGCTCAGTGTTCACCTCCCTTTCTGGGGACACACTCAGAGACAGGTGGGCACTGGTGGTGTGTGGCTGTGTGTTACAGGTAGAAGGAGATGGGCTTGTAACAAGGTCTTTGGACAAAACTTGACATCAGAACTTGCAAGGAAAGCAGGTGTAAACAGAGCTGGTGGTGTTACAGGAAGGTGAGCTGTTGGGGACCTAGGGATCTGGGGGCAAAGACGTCGTTTAAGGGCACTCGGTCACTCATCAGGGTGTGGCCTCGATGATTCAAGGTTTGGCTGAAACTGGCAAAGCCCTAACACTTGTGAACACTATTTAAATTGGTGGTTCTCTGCCCTGACAGCCCAGAGACTCAACTAGAACGGCATTTTCAAAGGTCTGTGGGTGATTTCAATGTGGTGGTGGAGAGCTTCTGCCCAAAGATGGATGTATCCACTTAGATTTATTCGGGAAAAGGGAAGAAGGCGTGCTCTAGCTGTCCTGTTTCTCCTCTGTCTCAGGAACAGAACCCCCTCCTCACTAATCCGGAGAGGAAAAGCTCACAGCACAGGGCCCCAGGAGCCCAGGATTTATCGGAAGCAAGCAGCAGAGAACAAATGTTAATGTGTAACTGAATAAGGGTGACTTGTGAATCCAGAACTTTCTTACCTAGGGCTTTCCCACTCCTGGTCGTCCTTGTCCTTCTCTTCTTTGGTGTCTCCAGAATGCGGGTGTTTCTGCACAATTCGCATCCCACCAGCTTTCACTGAAATGAAGAGGAAGGTGTGTGATCAGTGTGGTCACGCAACCACCAGATGGCAGGGCATCTACTCAAAGGTGTGTGGCTGTCCCAAGGCCAAGTCCAGACCAGCTGGCAGTGACAGCTATTAATCACGGAGAATAGTGCTATTATTGCTGTTCTTGAGTCACTAGGTCACAGCTGGGTCTTTGCAGCCCCGTGGACTGTAGCTAGCCGGGCTCTTCTGTCCATGGGATTGTCCAGGCAAGAATACTGGAGTGGGTTGCCATTTCCTTCTCCAGGGGATCCTCCTGACCGAGGGACTGAATCTATGTTGAAGCCCCAGTACTGCTGGGGGAGATTCAGTATGACAGGATGCTCAACACTGTCTCGTGCTCTGGAGCCACTTAGAAACTTTCCAAGGCCCATCTGTGTGCCTGGCCTCCTTTCAAGTTGGTAAGAGCAGCGGAGGTACCAGAGTACAAACCACGTGGAGAAAGCAGCCGCCGGCTTTTAGGTTTTGCAGTTTTGTGATGCAGCAACGGCCACTCCATCCCTGCCTGTGACATTTTCTCAAATGCCGGTGGTGCTCTGATGGGGGTACAGCCACTGGCGACACAGGCCATCGGCCGTGTCACAGCACAGAGCCCGCACTGGTGATGGCCTTTCCCAGACTGCGCTGTGAAACCCTGGGGTTGGCAGAAGTTAAGTTTGTTTTTAAAAAAACAGCCTTATTGACATATAATTCACAAATGATGTTGTCCCCCCAGTTAAGAGTGTACAGTTCAGCGATTTTGTGTTTATTCAGAGTCACACAACTGTGGCCACAATCATTGTCAAACAGGATCATCACCCTCAACGGAAACCCATCAAGGGTCCCTCTCCAATCCGTCCTCTCCCCCAGCTCCTAGCAACCAGTCAACTGCACCGGCCTACTCTGGACACCTGACATAAATGGAGTCATAAAATCTTGGTGATGAGATCTTTCTCTTAACGCTTCCAAGGTTTACCCATGTTGTAGCGTGTGTCAGTACTTCATTTCTTGTTTCTTTTAAAGATTTTCTTTTTTGGATGTGGACCATTTTCAAAGTTTTTATTGAATCTGTTACAATACTGTCTTTGTTCTGTCTTGGCCTTTTGACCTCGAGAAATGTGGGATCCCAGTTCCCCAACCAGGATGGAACCTGCACATCCTGCATTTGGAAGGTAAAGTCCCAACCGCTGGACCACCAGGGAAGTCCCTTCATTCCTTTCCATGGCTGAATAATACTCCACTGCATGGATAGACCACATTTTAAGATCCATTCATCTGTGGATGGTCATTTGTACTTTTTTCCATTTTGGCTACTGGGAATAATGCCGTCATGAATGACTGTGTATGTACAAGTTTTGTGTGGCCACACAGACTTACACCCTTATTTCCTTGGTACATATGTAGGAGTGGAATAGTTGAGTGACATAGTAATCCCATATTCACCCTTTTGAAAGATCTTCAAATGCTTTCCAAAGCCATGGCACTGTTTTACACTCCAACCAGCGGAGGTTCTCCACATGCTTACCAACACTTGCTATTGTGTTTCTTTGTAAATATAGTTGTTCTAGTAGGTGTGGTGTCATTACGGTTTGATTTGTATCTCCTTAATAATTAATATGTTAATACTGTTTTGCAAGAGAAAAAGCAGCAACAAAAATGGGAGATTCTAGGATCTAGCAAGTGTGAAAGAGCTAGGTTGAACAAATTAAGTGGATTTCCTCAAGATAGATATTCTGCCTTTAGCATGCACTGTCAGCTTTATGTGGGCACACAGAGTGTGCCGTCTTTCCCAAGTGTATTTGAACACAGAATGTCCCTCCTTCCCCAGGAATGCTGGTTATCATCCGTTAGGACTCCTATATTCCACGGGATAAAGTTTGGAAATGCCAGCCTTATATCCAAAAGCCAGTGTCACACAGCAGTTGACAGCGTTGTGTTTTAGGGTCAGCAAGTCCCTCCATGTCCTCAGCTACATGGTCTCAGAGTAGTCAGCTGCTCAAAGTCTCAATGCTTCATCTCCAGAAACAGGTTAAGAGCCACATCCTAAGTTGGAGGAGTTTAGATGAGAAGAGAGTCTGTAAGTCCTCACTCCCAAAGTGATTCTGTTTGGAGGTGGGGCTTTGGAAAGTGCTTAGGTCATCAGGCTTCCCTGGTGGTTCAGATGGTAAAGAATCTGCCTTCATTGCAGGAGACCATTCAATCCCTGAGTTGGGAAGATCCCCTGGAGAACAGCTACCCACTCCAGCATTCTTGCCTGGAGAATTCCATGGACAGAGGAGCCTGGCAGGCTACAGTCCATAGGGTCACAAAGAGTTAGGCATGAGTGAGTGGCTTTCACTTTCTTCCTTCCTTTTCACTTAGGTCGTAAGGGTGGAGGCCTCATGAACTGGATTAGCGCCCTCCTAAAGAGACCCCTGAGAGCTCCCTCACCCTTTCTGCCAGGGAGGACAGAGAATATAGTTGTCTGTGAACCAGGAAGCAGTACATCACCAGACACTGAATCTGCTGTTGGCTTGACCCTGGACTTCCAGCCTCCAGAATGGTGAGAATGGCCATTGTTTATAGCCACCAGTCAGTGGTATTCAACTGTAGCAGCCCAAACAGACTAAGATAGAGGTGCACAGCAGCTTCCCAGCACTAAATGGAAAGCAGAATTTGCTAATGAGCTCACTGTCCAGGGTTCGTATGTGGGGCTCACAGCACTACCCACCCCCCAACCTACCCACACCCCCTCCCCCTCTGCCCCAGGACGGCCACTTCAAGTTCTGCCACAGCCCTGCTCCGATCATAAAGTACAGCCAGCTGGTCAGGCCACCTCCTCCAGTGTTTCAAAGTAAGTTGTTCTTGCTGTTCAGTTGCTAAGTCGCATCCAACTCTTTGTGGCCCCATGGACTACAGCATGCCAGGCTTCCCTGTCCTTCATTATCTCCTGAAGTTTGCTCAAACTCATGTCCATTGAGTTGGTAAAGCCAAATTTAAGCTGGACCCTGCTGAATTATGAAAGCTCAGGACGGCTTTCTTTGTGATGCTGCAAACAGGAAGGAGAATGTGAGACACCTTGAGGCTTATACACTTCAGGTTTATTAGTTTTCAATTTCCCTGGGAGAATTCAGAAAGCTGCTGATGGCTGCAGCATGGCCAGTGGTACCCAGAGGCACTCGCTCAGAGGAAGGTAAAGCAGAGGCATGAGAAATAGAAGGCTGTATTTAATGACGCGTCTGCTGGTCTGGGTTTGGGACGAGACTCTCCCTGCTGCCCCCACCCCTTCTTTTCAGTGCGGATATTCTATTTGTTAAGAAGGAAATAAAATCCTGTCCAGTAATTCTCTCAAAAATCTGATTTTCTCCTGAAATTTTTTGAAGTAGGAATAATTATCCTGACTGTGTTTGATTCCAATCATTTTATCTTTTCATTTCTAGAGCATTCCTCCCCCCGCCCCCCTCAAATTCACCTGGTCTTTATTTGAGGGCATTTTACTTGTTTCCCATGGTTTTTATTCTTTTATACATTTTATCATTTCAGGCATACTTGTCTTATGGTTGTATATCTAATTTTTTTAGTTTTAATTTTTGGTTGTGCTGGGTCCTAGTTGCTGCCCACAAGCTTCTCTAGTTGGGGCTGTGCACCTCTCTAGTTGTGGTTCATGAGCTTCTCACAGGGGTGACTTCTCATGTGGAGTATGGGCTCAGGAGTTGCTGTTCGCAGGCTCCAGAGCTCGGCTCAGAAGTTGTGGGGCACAGGCTCAGTTGCTCCACAGAATGCGGAATCTTCCTGGACCAGGGATCAAACCAGTGACCCCTGCGTTGGCAGGTGGGTTCCTATTCACTGTACCCTCAAGGAAGTCCTATGTAATTATTTTACTATCAGGAGTCTCACCCTCACTCTTCATTTTTCTGAATTTGGCTCGTTTGGGGGGAACGTCTTCAGTGAGCCTCTGCCTGTGGGGATCCTCCGGGGGTGGTCTAGGCAGCACCCCTTGGAGAGATGCTATGCATGCTTCTGTCAAACCAGGGGTAAGGGCAGCAGGAAATCCTTTTTCACATCTGATTTCTCAGGACAGGAAAGACCAAAGCGTAAATCTGAGCAGACTGCCCATGTAAAGGCAGATCTGCAGTTACAAATTCTCCAGGAGACTCAGTTCTCCATCTGGAGGCCAGGCTGAAACACACCAGCTTCCTTACCAACCCACTGTGCTGCTGGACACTTTTCCGGCACCCTTGCTCCATGGGTTTGGCCTCTGAGCACCCAGCTTGTACCTGGGGTCTTGAGTAAATGAGGCTGTGTGTGTATGTTGGGCAGGGGCAAGGGATTGCCTAATTGAACATGAGTGAAAGTTGCTTGGGTCATGTCCAACTCTTTTTGACCTCATGGACTGCAGCCTCCCAGGCTCCTCTGTCCATGGAATTCTCCAGGCCAGAATACTGGAGTGAGTAGCCGTTCCTTCTCCAGGGGATCTTCCCTACCCAGGGATCAAACCCAGGTCTCCTGCATTGCAGGCAGATTCTTTACCATCTGAGCCTCCAGGAAAGCCCAACATGACTGGTGTTCTTATCAGAAGAGGAGACACCAAGTCACTTCCTGCCTCTCAGGGGCCCAAGGCTCAGGGTAACCGTTCTCAATTTAGTTTCTTCTTTGGGTGTTGCTCCTATAGATCGCCCTCAATTTGGGCTAAGATTTAAAGAAGAAAAAGAAAACAAAAATACCATTTTCAGGTGGCTTCTCAAGATTTCCAGGGTTATGAGCCCTGCCAAACCTTAAGAAATGGAGACGGAAAATTCTACAATTATGTTTACATTATTCTTTACCCACTCTCTTGAAATGTAAGATTATGAATGCTTTTGTTTGAATAATAAGGCTAGAATCGTCCCATTAAACATTAAAAAAAAAAAAGCATTTTCCTGTCCCATTTATCCCACTCCTATCCCATGTCCATAAGAAATGGACCAAAGGTGCTGTTATGAGTCGAACTATGACCTCCCCAAGTTCGTATATTGAAGCCCTGATCTCTGGAACTTTAAACCTGACTGGGTGTGAAGACAGGCCTCTAAAGAGGTGATTAAGGGGACTTCCCTGGTGGGCCAGTGGTTAAGAATCTGCCTTCCAAGGCAAGGGATCTGGATTTGATCCTGGTTTAGGAACTAAGATCCCACATGGTGCGGGAAAACTAAGCCTAGGCACCTCAACTAGAGAAAGCCCGCATGCTGCAACAAAGACCTAGTGCAGCTAAAAAAAAAGAGAACTAACTAAGTGAAAAAGAGGCTGTTAGGGTGGCCCTAGGGCTTCCCAGCTGGTGCAGTGGTAAAGAATCCACCTGCCAGTACAGGAGACATAAGAGATGTGGGTTTGATCCCTGGGTTGGGAAGATCCCCCTGGAGAGGGGAATGGCAACCCACTTCAATATTCTTGCCTGAAGAATCCCATGGACAGAGGAGCCTGGCAGGCTACAGCCCATGGGGTCGTAGAGTTGGACACGACCGAGACACTTCATACTTACACACACACCCAGTCACACACTCACACAAACACAGGGTGGCCCTAATCTGATAGGACTGGTCTTCTTATCAGGAGGGGAAGAGACACCTGGGCGCACGTGCGCAGAGGAAAGGCTACATGAGGACAGAGAGGGAAGGTGGCCATCTGCAAACCAAGCAGAGAGGCCTCAGGAGAAACTACACCTGTTGGCACCTTGATCTTGGACTCCTGGCCTCCGTTAACTGTGAGAAAATAAATTTCCGTGGATGGAACCACCCAGTCTGTGCTATTTTGTTATAGTAGCCTGCACAAACTAATACAGTTGCCCATTTAAAAATAATCTCTGAATCATTTCAACTTGGCAGACAAAACACCTTGACACTGTAAGTCCCGGGTGTATTCTATCAACTGGCTACAAGTAAAGAGGGTGCGCAACTCACTACAAAAGGAACAGATGATGAATGTCAAGGTGATGTTCAAAATAATCAAGTCTTGGGAAGCTCGCAGGGAGCCTGTCCACTCCTCTCTTGAAGTAAGCACATACTCCCAGACCCACACCTCCATTTCAGCACCTCATTTAATCCAGTTTATAAAAACAATTAACTTCATCAATCTCTCACAGTATGGGTGGTGATTAATGCTGCAATAAAGTGGCAATAATAATAACTCAAGGCTGAGACAGATTCATTTTAACTTGCACGACTGCCAGAAAATATGCCAGCATATATATAAAACAGCACGACTGTTTTATCACCGTCACGGACTCTTCATTGGTCAGAAACACAAAGGGAGAGTTACTTCTGCAGAAACCTTTGCAGAATTATTTGCAAATGCAAGTATTTTCCTGAGACAGTAGTAAAAAACAAAACAGACTTTTGTTGTGATGGTTGTTATTCAAATGTGAGCTTCAAATGTAAATAACAAGCTTCCTCTTGGTAGGAGTCCTGAGTAGAAGTTAAGGTTTAGTTATGAATTCTGGGAGCCAGATCCCCAGGTTCAAGTGCCAGCTCTACATGTGTGTGTGTTTTTGTGTGTATGTTTTTGTGTGTGTGTGTCCGGGCAAGCTGCCGGCACTCTGCCGCAGGGTCCCATCTGTGAAGAAAGGGTGGCAATGCTCTACCCCCAGGGATTTTCTGAGGACTGAAGAGGGAGCCCACATGGAACGCCTCCATCAGGGTCTGACTCCCACAGGTGCTCAACTCCTGGCTACTCTCATTCAGCTCAATCGCTCAGTCGTGTTCGACTCTTTGCAACCCCATGGACTGCAGCATACCAGGCTTTCCTGTCCATCAGCAACTCCTGAAGCTTGCTTAAACTCATGTCAATCCAGTTGGTGATGCCATCCAACCTTCTCATCTTCTGTCATCCTCTTCTCCTCCTGCCCTCAGTCTTTCCCAGCATCAGGGTCTTTCCTAAGGAGTCAGTTCTTCTCATCAGGTGGCCAAAGGATTGGCATTTCAGCTTCAGCATCAGTCCTTCCAATGAATATTCAGGACTGGTCTCCTTTAGGATGGACTAGTTGGATCTCCTTACAGTCCAAGGGACTCTCAAGAGTCTTCTCCAACACAACAGTTCAAAAGCATCAATTCTTCGGCACTCAGCTTTCTTTATGGTCCAACTCTCACATCCATACATGACTACTGGGAAAACCATAGTTTTGACTTTGCTGGCAAAGTAATGTCTCTGCTTTTTAATATGCTGTCTAGGTTTGTTATTAAGCGGGTTCTAACACTGAGCATCCAGCACTCAGAGCACCCTGTGTGTGTGTCCTTGGTGGCTTATCACCTCCTCCCCAGTTTCCTCTGTGTGAAGTAGAGGGGGGGGGGCAAGACCTGAACAACAGATTGTTGAGTGAGCCATGCGCCCTCC
The DNA here is from genome assembly GCF_016772045.2 of Ovis aries. NCBI lineage: Eukaryota > Metazoa > Chordata > Mammalia > Artiodactyla > Bovidae > Ovis > Ovis aries. The sequence goes on along the minus strand of NC_056069.1, from coordinate 62,629,023 downwards.
ATGGTGAGGGACTCCCTGTCCCAGCAGCTGACCACCGCCAGGGCTGTCCTCAGCCCATCACCATCTAAGGAAGCTTTTGGAGAGTCAAGGACCATGGATAACCCTTCCCACTGGATGGCCACGTGCCAGGCCCTGTTCTAACTACTGGCCAGTTACCACCCCACCCACTTCACCCAAACCCTATGGTGCAGACCACCCCCCTCCCCGCAATCCCAAGAGGAGGGGAAGCCACAGTGAGCAAGCTTCTGCCCTCCCCCGGCAGCACATGCCCTTAATCTCACCCCACAGGCCTTTACCTGCTTGAACATTCCAGGAAACAGAGCACCAGAGCTCCTCACAGAGACGCCTCTGGGTAGGTTCTAGGCCCAACCTGCCCGCAAAGAAAGTGTGTTTGATGTGGAAAGCTCTCTGTGAAGCAGCTTTCCCTGCCCACAGAGCAAAGCGGGCGGAGGAAACAGCCTCCAGCTCGGACTTTGTCAGGGCAGGACGCAACTGATGACAGTGCCGCCCTGGGGTAGGGCAGCCCCCGAGGTGCTGGGGTGCCTGGCTGTGAAAGGGTCCCCAACAGACGGCTCCATCCCCTCACCAGCAGGCTAGGAAGACCCACAGCTGCAGGCCAGGCAGGGTGAAGAGGAGGGTGTCCCCAGCAGGCTTGAGACAGTAAGAGCGTCCGGAGCTACGGAGGGGCCAGCCCTGGGGAACAGCAGGGCAGGACCCCCGAGCAGAGGCTTCCCTTTGCTCTTGCTGGGAAGTGCTATTGAAATGCGATTCAAAGGAAAGCAAACCCACCTAAAAGAAGCCAGGAAAGGCTTTGAGACTTGTTCCAGCGAGAACAAAAGGCAAGCAAACCAGAGACGCCCAAGGTGCAGATCAGGGGTGAACGAAATCCTCCCCAGGTAGAGCAGCACCGTGGCCGGAAAGCGAAGTGCGCATGAGACCGGATGGCCCTGGGATGGGGAGAGTGGGTAGCACCAAGGCACAGGGAGGCGGTCGTTCTCTGCGAAGAGGAGAGTCCCCACCGGAAGAGGGTTCTCCTTGGCCAGCAAAGAAGCCACGCCCATCCGGGGAGGCTGGCGTCCTGAGCGAGGGGAGCGCCGCATGGAGTGGGAGAAAGAGGGGCAGCGACTCTGAGTTAAGAGGACCCCCAGAGCTCCCCAGCCCTGCGGCCACGTTCAGTCAGTCCCCACACGGGCTTTCCACAACGGGTGAAAGGGATGCTTGCCTGAAAAGATGAGTCCCTGATAAACTGCTGAACTTGCACCCCTGATGGCTTCCTCTCTGAGAAAACAGAGAATGAAAGAAGGGAAGCTGCTATTCTCCGCTTAGAGGCGAAAGGTGTTGGGGTGGGAAGGCCCTTAACTGAACCTCGCTCGCTCTCCAGAGGCGGGGTGAGCTTCAGAGACCTGGCGCGGGGGCTGGGACTAGAGAGGCCGGTCCGGCTTCCAGGCAGTGCGGGCTCCATCCCCCTGCGGCTGTGACCCAGAGGTCAGAGTGCCTGGTCATTGTTCAGTTGCTCAATCCTATCCGACTCTCTGACGCCATGGACTGCAGCACAGCAGGCTCCCCTGTCCTTCGCTATCTCCTGGAGTTGGCTCAAACTCATGTCCACTGAGTCGGTGATGCCATCCAACCATCTCATCCTCTGTGGCTACTTCCACTCGTGGCCTCCATCAGAGGCTTTTCCAGGAAGTCAGGTGGCCAAAGTATTGGAGCTTCAGCTTCAGTCCTTCTGATGAATATTCAGGGTTGATTTCCTTTAGGATGGACTGGTTGGATCTCCTTGCAGTCCAAGGGACTCTCAAGAGTCTTCTCCAGGGCCAGAGTTCAAAAGCATCAATTCTTTGGTGCTCAGCTTCTGTGGTGACAGGGCCAAGACCTGCCAGACAGTGGCTGATCCAAAGCTGAGGAGTGGGAGAGGCAGACGCAGCTGAGTTCAGGGAGGCTGGTTTCAGAAAGCCCAGGGAAGAGCAAGATCCCTGCCTGGAGGTTCTCGGGGACAGGCAGCCTGACAGTGGTCACCGACCACAACCCCAGTCTCCCCTGCAGTGAGAGTGGGGCTGTTTACCTGGGTCGTGGCTGATTCCAGGGGAAATAGACTGCGGTAAGCTGGGTCACCTCTCCCCACCAAGCTGGCCACACTCTAGTCCCCTGCCTGTGAATACGCTTCACAAGGAGGAATTAAGGTTGCAGATGGTATTGAGGTTGTTAATCAGCTGACCTCAAAATAAGAAGGCTATTCTAGATTGCGTGGCTGGGCAACCTGTGTTCACAAGGGGAACCTGAAATATGAGACAGGGACAGGAGCATCAGCGTGCCTACTGTGAGGAAGGCTGGACCAACTGTTGCAGGTGGAGGAAGGGGCAGTGCACCCAGGAGCGTGGGGGCGTCTGGAAAGTGGAAGCGGCAGAAACGGGGTTCTCCCCTGGAACCGCCAGATGAACCAGTCCTGCAAATGCCTTGATTTCTGCCCAGTGAGACTCAGTTTGGACTTCTCACCTCCAGAACTGTAAGACAATAGAGTGGTGTTGTTTTAACAACAAAGTCTGTGGTCCTTTGCTACAGCAGCCACGGGAAACTAACACAGTGACACATGTCACCTGCAGGTGGCACAAGGCCCCCACACCTCGGCCTGCACTCAGTCCCCTCCGAGGAGTCCACATGCTGGACAGGAGGGGCCTCGCCCTCTGCATTTTTCCGCCCCGGTTGGAGGGCCTCCTGGGAGAGAAACAAACCTTGACTTGTTCAGCCCCTGCGATTTGGGGTTGTCTGTTACAACAGTGAATACAATGTAATATAGCTGATATAACTGTAATACAGGACCTGATACAAAAGTGGATAGTCCCTATACAAACAAAAGTCTATGAAGCTGGGAAGGGGAGGCCATTCACAAGACCAAGTAAGAGTGTGCAGGCATCTTCTGAAATGAACAGGACACTCACAGAAGTGAGGAGGAGGAGGCATGTGTCAGCCAAAGTCTCAGAGCACAGAGGGGAAATCTTAAACACGTCATAGAGGTGCCTGGTGCACCCTAACTGGAAGCTCTTGAATAAAAAAGAAAAATGCTGACTAAAAGGGTCTCTCTTTTTTCTTGGCATCTCAGGAGCAAAGGTGGGCTTCCCAGCTGGCGCTAGTGGTATAAAAAAAAAACCTGCCTGCCTTTGCAGAAGACATGCGGGTTCTATCCCTGGGTCGGCAAGATCCCCTGAAGGAAGAAAGGCAACCCACTCCAGTATTCTTGCCTGGGAAACTCCGTAGACAGAGGCGCCTGGCGGGTTACAGTCAATGGCGTCACAGAGTCGGACATCAGACATGACTTAGCGACTGAGCACACACTCCCAGGAGCAAAGGCAAACACCTCTGTCCTGTTTCTTCAAGCGCCGATCAGTGACTGGGTTGAACACACTGGGGGTCGTGATTAGCACACCTGTGATTTCACGGCTACTACAATAAAAACCGAATCAGTCTTGCCTTTCTAGCAACAGAGTGGCCTGGATAATATGAAACCTCCAAAGGGAGGTAATTCAGGGGGAAGTGTCACCCACAACCTTTTAAATGCATCCTGAGTGATCAGTAGAACAGAGAACTGAATTATTTTGAAATTACCAAAGAAAAACAAAATGGTCTCTTCCACTATAATAAATAGAATTGTGTTTGTATTTCCATTTGACTCAGTTCTAGAAGGGACATAAAATCTACTCTTGAAAGGAAACCACACATAAGATTACTAACACTTCAAGCCATCACATACTAGATTTATGAGAACTTTCCTGATATACGGTTTGCATCCCCTGGGGAAATGGGAGGGGACAGGGGCTGGCAAAACGTATGTTATGAAGAGACATTATTCCCACCACTGCCAGAAACTCACGGAAACAGGCAGGAGTGAGTCACAGTGTGGCTTGTCACCAAGTCCCCCCTTCTGCTGGGGATCAGAGTTCTGCTATTAAATGAAACAGAACCTCACTCACTCTGTTCATCTGTTATTAGCAAGAATTCCCAGAAAAGCAGCAGTCTCCTCTCGTTTCTCCACAAATACTTGGTCGCCGAGAGCAGTGGCGAGCTCTCAAATCATGAAGACTTGGCTACTTTTACAGAGGAGCCAGCCACCAGCATATCACAGGATGCCAGGCAGTGCCCACCAGCCTTCAGTGGGTGGACTCTGTTTATTCACACAGTCCCCTTCCTCCGAGGCTCTTTAGGAGCCTCATTAACCTCACGTCCTGGGAGGAGGACCTGGTGAAGAATGGAGCCCCTTTGAGAAGGGCTGCTGAGGTTCCAGGAGGTAAAGCCCCGCCCCTGCCCAGGGGAGGCCCCCTGAAGTCACTGACTTGGGGGTGTCAGCAACACTCCAGAGGGCTTGGCTAGGTTTAAAAATGGTGTTATCCCCTTGATCCCAACTGCAAGGTGACTGTTCATTAATGCCAAGTGCTAATAACTGACTGGTGAAGGGGAGCAGGCTGCCACCCCCAAAACCTGCCTCTTGGGCAAGTATGATTTTGAGTTGACTAAGAAACAGCACACAAGGAAAAGCTGGACACACAGAAGTCACCCTTGCTGGGAACTTTTACACTCGTAAGAGAGATCTCCATATGTAAGTATCTCTTTTTCTGTGTAACAGGAAGAGAAACATGACTAAGTCACAGGAGAATCCTACCCCGCATAACGACCTTCCCCTGGCTTACCAGGCATTTCCTGGCTCCCTCCCACAAGGGGAACCTCCTCTCCAGGGCATGTTTTAGGGCATGTTTTATCATTAGTATGTAAGGTGGGGCTTGGGAGTCACTCATGTTTCTTGAGCATCTCCTATGTATACAGGAGAGATATATGTTATCGAACTGCTTCATTTTCATTATTAGTCTGTTCTTTATCATAAGGGGGCTCTCAGCCAGAAACCTAGAAGAAAAAAGGGAAAGTGATTTTTCTCCCCTATACCCCACACCCTAAGCATGCACACATACTAAGTTACTTAGTGCTGTCTGCCTCTTTGCACCCCTCTGGACCATAGCTTGCCAGGCTCCTCCATCCATGGGATTCTCCAGGCAAGAGTACAGGAGTGGGTTTGCCATACCCTCCTCCAAGGGATCTTCCCGACCCAGGGATTGAACCTGCGTCTCTTATGTGGTAGGCGGGTTCCTTATCACTAGTGCCACCCGGGAAGCACCCCACGCCCTGTAACACTCGGCAAATATGAGTTACGATTTCCATGATGCTGCTGCTGCCTAAGCTGGCTGAGAGTCCCTCCTGCACCACCAGGACATGCTGGAGACAGCTCAGCAGTGGAGGGAAGTTGTGGGCCTCGCATGCCAGGGAGGAAGTGAGAGGCAGTAAGAGGATCTGGAGAAACTCACAAGCTATTTATTAGGTATCACAGAGCCAGGCCCTGCTCATCAAAGGGACCCAGGCCCAGAAGCAACGGGCACAGGCAGACAGGTAGAGGTTGTGGAGTGCAGAGAAGCATACCTGGTTCAGAGAGCAATAATGAGAAAACACAAAAGAACATGAAGAGAGTCACGGAGGAGAATTTTATTGTTTTCGATTGCAGGCTTAGGCACAAGATTTTGTCGTCCAACTTAAGCACTTAATGAAAGTGTTCCCAACGTTTCAAGGCTGTTATTTTGACTTAGGAACTGGGTTCTGGGCTATCCATGATGATTACCCTTTATTATAGTAGACGCTTTTTTTTCTTTTAACATCTACTCTGCAGAACTGTCTGTTCTCTGGTCATGCTGGAGTAAACAAGACCACCCAGACCTTTCTGCCAGAAAAGGCTTCCACGCAGAGGTCTCTGTGAGGTACTAAGTGAGAGGCAAGACACTGCAACCGACGAAAGGTCTCTTTCTAACCTGCACCCCTGGGCCAGGATGCCAGGCCCTTCCTCCAGCTCTGGCCAAGTGTGACCACCCTTGCGAAAGCCAGGATGAGTGACGGCTTCCTTAGTGGCTCCTGCTGGACTGGGGTCTCAAAGCCTTAAGAAGTCACTGCCCTGAAGTCACTGGAGTTTACCTGAGGCATTAACTGTTTCTGGGTTCCAATCCTATAGACAGTGACATTAAGCACAGAAAGGCAGCCCTGCCCTGCTACCTCCTCAGGGACCATCTGGCACAAACCTCCCATTTCACGGATTAGGAAAACCGAGCCCTAGAGAAGTAACCAGCCTCAAACTTAGAACTCAAGTTCACCGCTCTGCCAGCACAAATACATTGGTTCCCTTCTCCTTGGACATATTTAAGATACTTAATTCATGATTCACACAGCTTAGCTGTTTACAATTCAGAAAAACTCAGAGTCCTTCATGAAATTTCTCCCAGGGAGTTAATAGCGACAGTTTATTCCTCCGATCTTAAAAATCTCCATATGGCTGCCTCTGTATGCAATTGCTGCCACTTTGCTTTGGTATCATCCCCACACGGACATTCCACTGCTACTCACTCCCTGGGAACAGGGGAGCCCCAGGCAGACTGCAGCTGCGTGGCTGAGGGTCACCAGTGTAAACAAAGGTGTTCCCTCCTGCCCCACTGCCCAGGTCATCAGGCAGCTGGGCATGAATCCGCAGTGGTAGGACTTACAGGCCAGAGTTATCATGAAAGGAAACGCTTTGAAGTTCTTTTTTAACTTAAAACTAATTCAACACAGAGGCCCCCAAAGTCTATTTTCCATTACAGTGGAAGTGTTTCCTAAAATCCCATGCCTCTAACAGCCCCCATGCATCGGTTAGCCATTTTTCTTTCCTGGTGCCTGTCTTGCTGTTGAGAGCTTGTTTCAGTAATGAAAACTATGATCTACTCTGGAATGCAACATGTTAAGGAACTGCTCTATTCACCGTGTGGAGACAAAGAATTAGTGGCCTATGGTGGGGGCGGCGGCAGGCAGAAATTAGGGAAATCTTTCCTTCAACAAGAAGATGGCATAACTGTTCCACAGAAAGCAGCCATGTTTGGCTCAGGCCTCTGTTACTAGCAGACTGAGTTCATACTCTTCACTGACGTGTGGAATGAAGATCCTAAAAAACCCACACGCCGAAGCGACTGGGAGTCAGTCACCTCTGATTCCCTCAGTGTCCTTCCATATGGACTGATGGTCATTTCAAAGGAGAGGTGAAAAAAGCAATCGACCCGTTGGGGCAGATTCGAAAGAGCAAACAGGAACTGTGCTCAAAAGGGGGAGGAGAAGATATGAAAATAAAGGCTGCTCAGAGTCTCGTTTTCGAAGAAAAAAAGACTCCAGCATTTAACTTCCTTGCCTCAGAAGTTTAGGATGTACAGAAGCAAAAAGCAAAACGAAAACAAAAACAAAAACAAAATCACTTTTGAGGAAAAGCAGAATGCGAAAGGAACTGGAGGGCGGAAAAAAAGTCATATTCAGTGGTTAACGAAAGGAAAAAAAAAAAAAGATTTCCACTCCTTTGGTTCTTTTTTGTAATGCTGTCAGCTTACAATTAATCATCGCCAAGACGCTGAGAACTCTGATTTGTCATTGTTTCGGCTCCTCGTTTTCCTTTCTAAAGCATCTGTGCATTCTAAGGAAGCATTCACCACCCAAACTTTTGGGAACACATTGTTCGGCTGGGCTTCTTTCAAGTCAGTCTACTCTGCACGCAACTCCACGGACTTGCGATGTTTTCGCGTAAAGAAAACAGGTGTCGCCCGCGCGGGGCTGAGTCTACCTCAGACCGCACGAGCGGACCGGCGGGCCGCCGCCTCCCCGCCCGGCGCCCCGCGCGCCCCGCGCCCCATGCCCGCGGGTTCGAGCCCGCCCTCCGGACCCGCGAGAGGAGAGAAAGTGGGAACGCGTCCGTACCGGCGGGCGGGTGTCCAGCTTTCGTCTCCAGCTTCCCCTCGGGAGGCGAAGACATGGTGCGAAGCCGGTTTCAGACGGACCTAGGCGGCGGCGGGCTCGGGCGGCCGGGAGGGACGCGCGCGAGGGTCGGCGCGGGGAGCGAGAAGCGCGCGCGTAGCGCTCCGGGGTCGCGCACAGGCTGACTGACCGCGGCCGCCGGGAGGGGGCGCGGCCGGCGCGCGCCGACGTGGCACGGTCCCGCCCACCAGCGGCTGCGCAGTGGCGTCACCGCGCTCGCCCAGCCCAGCCCCGCCCCGCCGGCCCCCCGAACCACCGCGCGCCCTGTAGACTGAGCATGCGCAGTCCGCGGAGCCACGTAGGACGCCAACGCTGGAAGCTGAGGAGGAAGAAGGGGGCGCAGGGAGGGCGGGGCATCGGTAGACGCCTGCGGTGCTGGCGAGGCAGGAGCGGGAGACTAGGTGAGCGTAGTCCAGCGGGAGTGTGTCACCCACGTGGGCGGTGCTCCGCCAACCCGCCAGAAGGACTGTGACCGTGGTGGGGTCTGAGCCTCCAGAGCTGGGCGCCCAGGCCGGTGGTGCGTGTTGTCGTCGGGGAACCGACCCGTCTGCCACGTGTCCTCCGCCCAGCCCACATCTGAAGCCGCAGTTAGGAAATGAGACTCCAGCAGGGACCGACCAGGGATACGAGAATAGCCCGGATTTATTGAAGTTCAGTTCAGTCGCTCAGTCGTGTCCAACTCTTTGCGACCTCACGGAGTGCAGCACGCTAGGCCTCCCTGTCCATCACCAACTCCCAGAGCTTACTCAAATTGATGTCCATTGAGTCGGTGATGCCATCCAACCACCTCATCCTCTGCCGTCCCCTTCTCTGGCCTTCAATCTTTCCCAGTATCAAGGTCTTTTCAAATGAGTCAGTTCTTCCCATCAGGGGGCTGAAGTACTGGAGTTCCAGCATCAGCATCAGTCCTTCCAATGAATATTCAGGGCTGATTTCCTTTAAGGATGGACTGGTTGGATCTCTTTGCAGTCCAAGGAACTCTCAAGCGTTTTCTCCAACACCACAGTTCAAAAGCATCAATTCTTAGGTGCTCAGCTTTCTCTGTAGTCTAACTCTCACATCCATACATGACTGCTGGAAAAACCATAGCTTTGACTAGGACCTTTGTTGGCAAAGTAATGTCTCTGCTTTTTAATATGCTGTCTAGGTTGGTCATAACTTTTCCAAGGAGTAAGCTTCTTTTCATTTCATGGCTGCAGAATTTATTGAAAAGATGCTAGAAACAGGACATTGGGAGATATCCCCCACCCCTGAGAGAGGAAGAGGCAGTGCTATTCTGGAAACCTGGATAAAGGTCTTGGAACTTGAGCGTTTGTGCCCAGATGATGGCTTTGCAATGGGTCTTGATTCTGCCCAAAGCTGAGTTGGTCTCGTACCCTGGATCACGTCCTTCTCACCTTCTCAAGCACGTTGCCACAACTCATATCCTCTCCTGCACAGTCAAGCCCACTGTACTAAGGTAGTGTCCACACATATCCAGTGTCGTTTTGAAATGGAAACACTGCCACCTCTCTTGGCCATACGTCTAGCTTTGACAGCACAGCTGCTTGAAGACCACCTCACCCACTCTTACTCCTCAACCCACTATCTGTTTGTCATCCAGCTCCACAGAGGCTGCCACCCACCAGGAAGGTCCATTTATCAAAGTCACTCATGACCTCTCTGCTGCCCAGTCCAGGGAAGCACTTGACCTCGCTGCCTGTGCCCCTCTTCCTCAAGTGACATCAGGCTTCGCTATCACTGCCTTGATATCCAGCGTTTGGACTGGGTACCTGCTGCTAACTCTCAGTGGGGTTGGTTGGCTCCTCTTGTAGGTTTCTAAACACTTGAGAATCCCAAGGCTCAACACCAACCCTTTTCTCCGCCTTGCCTTGGCTTCCCTGGCCCATGAGGCCCATTGTCATCTGTGTGCTTGTGGGTCACAAATCTGCAAACCCATCTTTCTACACCTGTCCCTCCACTAAGCGCCAGACTCACACTCCACTGCTCCCTCAGCCTCCCTAACCGGAGGTCTCACCCAGTGCTGCCCAGCTCTTTGCTTCAGGGCATGTGTAGAAATGCGTACCCTACAGGTAGATCTGGAACTATCCCCTCATTTCAGTAGCACTACGAGCAAGAGAGCTGTGGGCCAGGCAGCAGTCATGATAGAGTTGTCTTGCATTCACATCCAAACTTGCAGACAGGTGTCAGCAGCTCAGAAGAAAATCCGAAATCAATAGTGGGACACTTTTAAGAGATGCTCCATCACTAACGCTATTGATAGAACATAGTGAGGAATACACAGACACTGACGATCTGGATTCTAAATAGACACTTGAAGGACATGTGACCAAATTAATTGTATGGATCATTTCCGTGAGTGCTATATGGTTAAAAACTTAAGTCTAAAAGAACCATTTCTAAGAAGTACAGGGAAAAAATTCTGGATTAGAAAACACTGTGTTATAGTTTAACTGGACTCATTTTTTTCCCCTTCAGTCAGTCAATCCAGTCACTCAGTCATGTCTGACTCTTTGCAGCCCCATGGACTGCAGCACGCCAAACTTGCCTGTCTATCACCAACTCCCGGAACCTTCTCAAACTCATGTCCGTTGAGTGAGTGATGCTATTTAAGCATCATCCTCTGACACCTCTTTCTCCTTTTGCCTTCAGTCTTTCCCAGAATCAGGGTCTTTTCCAGTGAGTCAGTTCTTTGTATCAAGTGGCCAAAGTATTGGAGATACAACTTCAGCATCAGTCATTCCAATGAGTATTCAGGACTGATTTCCTTTAGGATGACTGGTTGGATCTGCTTGCAGTTCAAGGAACTCTCAAGAGTTTTCTCCAACACCTCAGTTCAAAAGCATCAATTCTTTGGCACTCAGGTTTCTTTATGGTCCAACTCTCACATCCATACATGACTACTGGGAAAACCATAGTTTTGGCTAGATGGACCTTTGTTGGCAAAGTAATGTCTCTGCTTTTCAATATGCTGTCTAGGTTGGTCATAGATTTTCTTCCGAGGAACAAGCATCTTTTATTTTTTATTTTTGTGGCTGCAGTCACCATCTGCAGTGATTATGGAGCCCAAGAAAATAAAGCCTGTCACTGTTTCCATTGTTTCCCCATCTATTTGCCATGACATGATAGGACTGGATGCCATGATCAGTTCTTTGAATGTTGAGTTTTAAGCCAACTTTTCCACTCTCCTCTTCCACTTTAATCAAGAGGCTCTTTAGTTCCTGTTCACTTTTTGCCATAAGGGTGGTGTCATCTGCATATCTAAGCTTATTGATATTTCTCACGGCAATCTTGATTTCAGCTGTGCTTCATCCAGTCCAGCATTTCTCATGATGTACTCTGCATATAAGTTAAATAAGCAGGGTGACAATATACAGCCTTGATATACTCCTTTCCCAATTTGGAACCAGTCTGTTGTCCCATGTCCGGTTCTAGCTGTTGCTTCTGGACCTGCATACAGATTTTTCAGGAAGCAGGTAATGTGGTCAGGTATTCTCATCTCTTTAAGAATGTTCCGCAGTTTGCTGTGATCCACATGGTCAAAGGCTTTGGCATGGTCTATAAAGCAGAAGTAGATGTTTTCCGGGACTCTCTTGCTTTTTTGATGATCCAGCAGATATTGGCAATTTGATCTCTGGTTCCTCTGCCTTTTCTAAATCCAGATTGAACATCTGAAAGGTCTTGGTTCATGTACTGTTGAAGCCTCGCTTGGAGAATTTTGAGCATTACTTTGCTAGCATGTGAGATGAGCGCAACTGTGTGGTAGTTTGAACATTCTTTGACATTGCTTTTCTTTGGGATTGGAATGAAAACTGACCTTTTCCAGTCCTGTGTCCACTGCTGAGTTTTCTAAATTTGCTGGCATATTGAGTGCAGCACTTTCACAGCATCATCTTTTAGGATTTGAAATAGCTCAGCTGGAATTCCATCACATCCATTAGCTTTGTTCCTAGTGATGTTTCCCAAGCCCCACTTGTTTTCACATCCCAGGATGTCTGGCTCTAGGTGAGTGATCACACCATCGTGGTTATCTGGGTCATGAAGCCCTTTTTTTGTATAGTTTTTCTGTGTATTCTTGCCATTTCTTCTTAATATCTTCTGCTTCTGTTAGGTCCATACTATTTCTGTCCTTTATTTTGTCCATTTTTGCATGAAATGTTCCCTTGGTATCTCTAATTTTCTTGAAGAGATCTCTAGTCTTTCTCATTCTATTGTTTTCCTCTATTTCTTTGTATTGATCACCAAGGAAGGCTTTCTTATCTCTCCTTGCTATTCTATGGAACTCTGCATTCAGATGGGTATATCTTTCCTTTTCTCCTTTGCCTTTTGCTTCTCGTCTCAGTTATTTGTAAGGCCTCCTCAGACAACCATTTTGCCTTTTTGCATTTCTTTTTCTTGGGGATGGCATTGATCCCTGCCTCCTATACAATGTCATGGACCTACGTCCATAGTTTTCAGGCACTGTCTATCAGATATAATCCCTTGGATCTGTTTGTAACTTCCACTGTGTAATCGTAAGGGATTTGATTTAGGTCATACCTGAATGGTCTAGTGGTTTTCCCTACTTTCTTCAATTTAAGTGTGAATTTTGTGATAAGGAGTTCATCATCTGAGCCACAGTTGGTTCTCAGTCTTGTTTTTGCTGACTGTATAGAGCTTCTCCATCTTTGGCTGCAAAGAATATAACCAATCTGATTTTGGTATGGCTTTTTTCCCCTTAGTAGCACATAAAGTTGTATGTTAAGAGTTATGGCAGATTAGATTCAATGACCCATGATATTGCGAGGAACCCTGGAGGTAAGGAACCTTCTGAGGAAGGAATTAACTACCCAGGGGCCCTGGAGGCTCTGGTCCCCACTGGGCTGCAATGAGGACTGAGAGTGTCCATATGTTTGCCTGAGACCTGTTTTGGGACTACACTGATCAAGACCTTCTGGTGTAACACCTGTGCCTAGTTTTACACGTTGAACCTGAACTCCTGAGTCACCCACCTACTCACAGAGACTTTCCCATCTAAAGGAGAATCCAGACTATTCATTATGATGGGAGTACCTGCCTAATCCCTTGCATTTTACTGCAGAAAATACTGATATTTAAGGAATTGAGCATGAAAAAAAATACCCATATTTCCCTTGCACCTAGGAGTGGCCAAGAGACAGTTCCGGGCATTGAAATACAAGTGGAGGTTGACTGGGGTTTTCTGGGGAAGTTTCTAGATTTTTGATATGGGGCCCACTCTTCTTCCTGTTGACTTCATTGTTCAGATGCCCTTGAATTCATATAGAAGGTAGAAGCCAGAGTGATTGTACTGCACCCTTGAGGCAACCAAAGGCATATAAGCCGTATGCAAGAGGTGGCAGAGCAGGGAGGCCGATGGCGGTGGGGCTTTGAGATTCTGCGGAGGCTTTGCAGAGCAGCTGACCCTGCCTCCAGACTGTTTTATGTTGTGGAAAACAACCTCCCCCGTTAGATCCAGCCCCTGTGGATGGTGTCTTTACATGCAGCCAAATGCAAACCCTACCCGGTGATGGGGCCCTCCCTGCCTGTCCCTAGAAGCTCCTCTGTAACAGCGACTCTGAACACTGGCCTCGCTGATGTTCCTCCCATGTGACAAGCTAGTCCCTCCCTCTGGGCCTTAACATTAGCTGTTCCCTCCACCTAGGATCATCTCCCCTAGATTCTTGCACGGCTAACATTTCCCCATTCTTGAATGAGGGTTTGAAAGGGCCTAGCCTGACCTAGGGAAGGTCCTGGTCTAGAGAAGGCAGCCCAGGCCCTTGACTCTCACCACTTTGTCTTCATCCTCATCCATAATCTCTCTCCCTGGGCACTGCTGTCTTTCTCCTCTGATGCACAGTCTGTCCAGCTTGCCCGCTGCATTCTCAGCACCCAAAACTAGGATGGGCGCAGATAGACATTCTCCCCCATCATTCTGGAGTGTAGGTACATTTACTTTCTCACAACTGTTACATAAATGAAGAGCAGCAAATGAGGTCTACACACAGAATGAAAACTAAACACAGTCATGGAGGATAGAGGAGCCTGGCGCGCCGCAGTCCATGGGGTCGCAGAATTGGATGCAACTTAGTGATTGAACAGCAACTACAAATGTAGATGGCCTGAATTCAGGTGGCCATGAATCTTTTCTGATACTTTACTTTCACTCATAAGTACATTTGTCTCTGTGTGTGTGTTTATGTGTTCATGTGTGTATTCACGTGTGTGTGTGTCCAGGCACTCAAGTCCTGGATCCTGAGGATAAATGTCAGACACAACTCTTTGGAAACTATGTGGATGTGCACACAATAAATATGAGAATTCCTGAGTGAATAATCTTACAAGCGCATCATACCTCTGGGAGTAAGATAGACTAACCCATTTTTACCAAGAAAAAAGGCAAAAAAAAAAGGGGGGGGGGAAAGAAAGGATTGTTGGACTTCTGTGGGACACAACCCTGTTGAGTGCATCCTGGTACCAGAAACCAGAGCATTAAGCCCCAAACCCATTGCTTCCCACCACTGGCTGCCTTTTGAAGTAAGTTTTGGCAGCTAATTTTCCCTTCCTCTCTTAAGAAGGCTCTCTTGTCATCCCAAATGATTCTGGGGAAAATGGCACTGAATCTAAGACACTACTTAGTATGAATGCTGTAAACATTGGAAAAGTATTCAAAGAGGAAACAGAAAATGCAGATTCTCTCCTCCGTGTGTGTGTTTTGTGCCCTCAGTTAGGTCTGTTAAACATTCTGAACCTCAGTTTCCTTATCTGCAAGTTGGAGATGTGAACGCTGCCCTCCTTCAGGCCTGGAGAATCCAGGGCCTTCCCAGTGCCCCCTGCACACCCATATAGCTCTCCATCATCTGATGTCCATAAGATCCTGAGATACCAGAGCTTCTCTGCCCTCAGGGATGAAGGAGTCAAACCTATGAAAGGCCAAACTCGGGCTGGTCCTCAGGGATGTGAAAGGCCAAGCACAGGGACTGGTAGCTAATTGGGGAGACCCGGGAGAGCCCAGCTCTTGCCACAGTCCTGGATGCACCTTTGAAAGTGCTAATTTATAAGTCGAATATACTACAGGATGTACTGCTATTACTGCAGAAGGAGTTCTCATTGTTGTTGTTCAGTCACTAAGTCATAGACCAACTCTTTGCGACCCCATGGACTGCAGCATGCCACGCTTCCCTGTCCTTCATCATCTCCTCAGGTTCACCTTCATTGAGTCGGTGATGCAATCTATATGCAGTTCTTATTCAGTTCAGCTCAGTTCAGTTGCTCAGTTGTGTCAGACTCTTTGCAACCCCATGGACTGCAGCATGCCACGCCTCCCTGTCCATCCTCAACTCCCAGAGCTTGCTCAAACTCATGTCCATTGAGTCGGTGATACCATCCAACCATCTCATCCTCTGTCTTCCCCTTCTCCTCCTGCCCTCAATCTTTCCCAGCATCAGGGTCTTTTCCAATGAGTCTGCTCTTCGCATCAGGTGGCCAAAGTATTGGAGTTTCAGCTTCAACATCAGTCCTTCCAGAACACTCAGGTCTGATCTCCTCTAGGATGGACTGGTTGGATCTCCTTGCAGTCCAAGGGACTCTCAAGAGTCTTCTCCAACACCACAGTTCAAAAGCATCAATTCTTTGGCGCTCAGCTTTCTTTATAGTCCAACTCTCACATCCACACATGACCACTGGAAAAACCATAGCCTTGACTAGATGGGCTTTGTTGGCAAAGTAATGTCTCTGCTTTTTAATATGCTGTCTAGGTTGTGTTCATTAAATACAAGAATTATCCCACAGTGTTTGAAAATAACCCCACCTATCAATCAGTTTGGTGAGCATTGCTTTTTCATTTCGTGCTGACCCATACCTCTATCTTCTTGTGCTGTTGTCTGATGGATGAGAATTTTTATATTCTTACTCACCTCACAGTATTTTTCTTCCATTGTTGATTTTGCTTGGAAGGTGAGGGCAGCAGCCACTCTGAAATTTGCTTTGTAACATCCAAGATGTTTCTCACTATATTATGTTGTGGGGGTTTAAATAATATTTATTTAAGTATAATTTCTTTGACACCCACAAGTCATATACAATACTTGAAGAAGATAGATAACATGTCCCAAAGCCAAATAAGAATGGTGGACTATCTCATTCCCTCCCTCCAGCTCTCTCTCTCTCTCTCTCACACACACACACACACACGGAGTCCTTCAGGGTTTCATTGGACCCCAACTTGTCAGTTAGTCACAGGGTAATTGAAAAGCATTTTGAGGCATTTTGCAAAAGTAATTCAACAGCTGGTAGAGGACCTGAAGTTCAGTTTTCATCACATCTGAGGTCATCCTTTAGCTAAGGATATTTGAAGAAAAAAAAAAAAAAAAAACAACCCAGCCCGAATCTCGGCAAAATATTCCTCTTATCTTTATTTGGAAGTTGGAAAATAGAAACTGCAGAAAAGATGGGAATACGACAACCATGAATACTGATTTGGCACAGAATTGCAAATGCTATGTAAGTTCTTTATGAAAAACGTGTTTTAGCAAGAAATGGGGGTGGAGGGTAGGGATAATTTCGTTTCTGGCTGTTTCACTGAGTCATTATTTGACCTTGCGCAAGCTACTTCCACATTCTGTGATTATAGTGGAGGCAATAACACACCTTTCAGGCGGGGATTCGAATAGTTACTCAATATTATGTCTTAGCATTTATCCCTTGTATAAAATGTCCTACAAGGGTATATGAATTGCTATAAGTACAAAAAACAAACATGACAAAGACATCAAGAATAAAGAGGCTTTAGGCAGGATAAAATCATCTCAAGGGAGTATGAAATCTGAAATAGAAGAACAACATACTTTTGTTGGCTTTTTAATTTTTTTTCTTTTTAAAGAATCTAGCCAGGTTCCCAGATAGCTCAGTTGGTAAAGAATCCACTTGCAGTGCAGGAGACCCCGGTTCGATTCCTGGGTCAGGAAGCTCTGCTGGAGAAGGGATAGGCTACCCACGCCAGTATTCTTGGACTTCTCTGGTGGCTCAGCTAGCAAAGACTCTGCCTGCAATGCAGGAGACCTGGGTTCGATCCCTGGATTGGGAAGATCCCTTGGAGAAGGGAAAGGTTACCCACTCTAGTATTCTGGCCTGGAGAATTCCATGGACTATACAGTCCATGGTGTTGCAAAGAGTCAGACACAACTCAGCGACTTTCACTTTCATCCAGGTTTAGTGGTACTAGGACATTATTTTACCCTTTTCTTCTTAGTTTGTGTGTGTGCATGTATGTGAAAGGCTTGTGCGTATGTCACATTTAGAGAGCTTAAGTGAAAGATGACCAGCCAAAGGACACTTAAGCTTCACTCCTGTCTCTTCAGGCCCAGGAGCCTCGACTCAGCTTTCCATGTGAAATCAGTCTGAGGAGGAGAACCTGTGAATGACTGAGGTTTGAGACTCAGCCTTCTCACACAAGGAATGTACAAACATCAGAGAAACCATCCGCTGTGTGCCTCAGTTCCCTCACCTAAAGGTGGGGATCGTACATGCCCCTCTAGAATGTTCACAGAAAGTATTATACCCGTGACACCACATTGAAAGTGCTGGCTACACTTTAAAGGGCTAAACATGAGTTTAGCCAAAGCACATTACTTGTTAGAGATTTTAGATCAACATCCAACTAGGCATTTATTTTAAAATACAAAACAGACAATGAAGGTTCTAGGACAGAAAGGAGATTCCCACAGGTTTGTGGGTGGGTAGGAGTAGTGCTAAGGAACAGGTTTCAGGGGAGGGCGTGTGTGGAATGGAACCTTCCTGGTGACAGAAGGCAGCAGGAGGGCGTTACCTGCTGGTAACGTGGAGGGACCAGCAGCTCACGTGCCAGAGGCCTGGTTCGTCTGGCCTGACTTGAGGTGGGAGTAATGACGGACCAGAAGGTCCTGGTTTAAGTCCTGCTGAAGAGACCGCTGGGTTCTTATCTCTGCCTCTGCATTCAGTCTCTTGAAATATCTCGTCATGTAACCTCTGGAAGGGAGAAGGGCATGGCAGCCCACTCCAGTATTCTTGCCTGGAGAATCCCATGGACAGAGGAGCCTGGTGGGCTGCAGCCCATGGGGCTGCAAAAGAGTCGGACACAACTGAGCAACTAACACACACACAACCTCTGGAAACTTCCTTGTACACTTGAGAGAGAATAAGAGGGGGGAAAGAAAAGCAAATAACATTTCAGTAGTATTTAAAAACATTCGTTTTGACCTCACAGATGCCGTGGATAGATAGAAAACCTCCAGGGACCACATTCTGAGAACTGCTGTCCTAGATCAATCTTTAGACACTTGTTGATTTAACAATAAGAAAAATATTTATGTTTGGATTAAGATACAATCACCACACTGTAGTCAGTGGTAATGTCAACCCCACAACCGGCCAGGATTGCAATGGCTGGGGGTGTTGCCCCCGCTTGGCCCAGGGCAGCAGGGGACTTTCAGAGGCTCCCCTCTTTTAGGCTGACTCACTGGCCTTGAGCCAGCGACGTCAGCTGGGAGGGAAGTGTGAGGATGGCCTCCAGAGACAGAAGCAGCCCCCACTGACTGGGCTTCCCCACTCATGACAGCTGTTTCTGGATTCACACAACTCACCCGCTGTGCCGTTTGCCTTTGAAAAGGCAGTCTGAGCAGTCTTCGAGTTTTAATAGTGTCGCTGACATGATTTTTCAAAAGGGCTGCCTTGCACAGGCTTGAAAAATTGAGATGTAATTGACATACAGCATTGTGTAAGTTTAACACTTACGATGTGTTGATTTCATACATTTATATATCAAAGGATGATTACTACCTTAGCATTAGCTAACACCTCTATAATGTCATATAATTATCATTTCTCTCTCTCTCTCTCTCTTTTTTTTTTTTGTGGTAAGAGCAATTAAAATGTAGTCTTCTAGGAACTGTGACGTTTAGAATACAGATACTATAATCACTATCCTGTGTGTTAGATCTCTAGGACATTTTATCTGCTAGTTCTGGGGGCTCAGATGGTAAAGAATCCACCTGCAGTGCAGGAGACCTGGGTTCGATCTCTGGGAAGATCCCCTGGAGAATGGAATGGCTACCCACTCCAGTATTCTAGCCAGGAGAATTCTGTGGACGGAGGAGCCTGATGGGCTACAGTTCCTGGGGTCACAAAGATTCAGACATGACTGAGTGACTAACACTTTCACTTTCCAAATTTGTACGTTGAGTAAGATTTCTCCCATTCCCCACTCCCCCCTACCCTCACCATTCTGCTCTGTTTTTATGAGTTTAGCTCCTTTGATTCCGCATGTAAGCGATGTCATACAATATTTATCTTCTCTGATGTATCTTACTTAGTATAATGCCCGTAAAGTCTTTCCCATTCACAATACCAACAAAAACGATAAAATAGGAATACGGGTAACCAAGGAAATGAATATGAAAACCATAAGACTTTGATGGAAGAAATTGCAGAAAACACAGGTAAATGAAAAGATATTCCATGTTCATAGATTGGAAGGATCAATATTGTTAAAAATGTCCGTAATACCCAAAACCACCTTTGGATTCAGTGCAATCCCAATCAGAATTCTAATGGCATTTTCCACAGAACTAGAAAAACCCGTTTTTCACAGGCTTTTAAGTAAGGAATGGCAAAAACCTCAAAGAGGATACCCTTGGCCACATTTTTCTCTTCCAAACTGCACCGTGTGCCGGCAATCTGAATGTCTTGACTGCTTCCAAGAAATACTTTCTATGAATATATTTTGAAAAATTACAAAAACAATATACCTTGGAAAACCTAAATAGCAGTATTCTCTATGTCAAAAGGAGAAAGTGAATCACTGCATATCAATAGTCCTGGAGGCATTGGAGTCTATCATTTATTCTTTGTATGTTCCCTCAGGCTTCCAGGATAAAATAGATAAGGATTTTTGCTAACTATGTCATCTTGTAAATTATCCTTCAGTTTATGTGTGCTTGTTGTTTCATTGTTAAACAGAGGTTATGAGTTTGGGGATGGAAGGCCATATAGGTGAAGTTTCATTTTTATGTTGATGATGTTCACCCAGATCACCTCCCTGATAGAAAGGGTTTTATTAATTTTTATTTATTTTTGTCTTTTTTGTTACTGGCTTTAAAAAAAGTTATTTACTTTAATTGGAGGCTAATTACAATATTGTAGTGGTTTTTGCCATACATTGACATGAATCAGCCATGGGTGTACATGGGTTCCCCATCCTGAGCCTCACTCCCGCCTCCCTCCCCACTCCATCCCTCAAGGTCATCCCAGTGCACCGGCCCTGAGCACCCTGTCTCATGCACGTCAGCTGGGCTGGCGATCTATTTCACACATGATAATATACATGTTTCAGTGCTGTTCTCTCAGATCATCCCACCCTCACCCTCTCCCACGGAGTCCAACAGTCTGTTCATCTGTGTCTCTTTTGCTGTCTCGCATACAGGGTCATTGTCACCATCTTTCTGCTGCTGCTGCTGCTAAGTCACTTCAGTCGTGTCCGACTCTGTGCGACCCCATAGACAGCAGCCCACCAGGCTCCCCCATCCCTGGGATTCTCCAGGCAAGAACACTGGAGTGGGTTGCCATTTCCTTCTCCAGTGCATGAAAGTAAAAAGTGAAAGTGAAGTCGCTCAGTCGTGTCCGACTCTTAGTGACCCCATGGACTGCACCCTCCCAGGCTCCTCTGTCCATGGGATTTTCCAGGCAAGAGTACTGGAGAAGGGTGCCATTGCCTTCTCCTTACCATCTTTCTAAATTCCACATATATGTGTACTGGTGTTTTTCTTTCTGACTTACTTCACTCTGTATAATAGGCTCCAGTTTCATCCACCTCATTAGAACTGATTTAAATGTATTCTTTTTAATAGCTGAGTAATACTCCATTGTGTATATGTACCACAGCTTTCTTATCCATTCATCTGCCGATGGACATCTAGGTTGCTCCCATATCCTGGCTATTGTAAACAGTGCTGTGAGGAACACTGGGGTACACGTGTCTCATAAAGGGTTTTAAATATGGTTATTTTATAGATTTATAAGGATTCCCAGGTGGCCCAGTGGTAAAGAATTCACTTGCCAATGCAGGAGACCCAAGAGATGTGGGTTCATTCCCTGGGTCAGGAAGATCTCTTGGAGTAGAAAATGGCAACCTTCTCTAGTATTATTGCCTAGAAAATTCTATGGGAAGAGGAGCCTGGTGGGTTATAATCCATGGAATCACAAAGAATTGGACACAACTGAGTAAGCACAAACGTTTTATAGATTTAGATTATTTTATTCATGAATTCAGCTCTTTATTAGGGATCAGTGTGAACATACACTAAATTTTTTACACCCTAACCTTGAATTTGCCTAAAAACTGATAATAGTCTATATTAAAAAGTGTATACCTGGCCTTAATTCTGGAAGATAACTTTTGAGCTCTTTCAATTGCAATTTTCTTCTCTCTCACAGTTCTGGGGTTAAAAATAGCAAGTACTTTCTTCTACAAATTTAAAGCCTATTTTTCCCGCTGGTTACCTTGGTTTCTTTTTAAGCCATCTTTTTATCTCAGCCAAATAATTGATTAGTTATTCCATGCAGGCTAAAGTATCTGTGTGTGATTTTTGTAGACCAGAGAAGTCTGTAAGGGATGACTTTAGCCAGTATTCTAGCTCTTACCATGTTTGCAAGAAAAGTCAGCTCAACTGTTGCTCAATGTTTAAAAAAAGGTCCGAGCTTGGGAAATATGATTGCTACTAATTTAGATAAGAACATACCCTGAGCCCATCCTTCAGATTTGGAGGGACCGCCGGGGCACCATTCAGAACTTTTCACTGACATAAATTAATAAACTGCCACTGACTATAGAAAAGATAAAAGAAAATATACAACTTTCAGTAGCGTGCTGGAAATTTACAACGTAACTGTTCATTTCCCTACCTGGTGGCTCAGACGGTAAAGCGTCTGCCTGCAATATGGGAGACCTGGGTTCAATGCCTGGGTCAGGAAAATTCCCCTGGAGAAGGAAATGGCAACCCACTCCAGTACTCTTGCCTGGAAAATTCCATGGACGGAGGAGCCTGGTAGGCTACAGTCCAAGGGATTGCAAAGAGTTGGGCAAGACTGAGCAACTTCACACACACACACACACACAAAACAAAGAAAAACAAAGAACCATGGAGCGTTTGGGTAAGGAAAAGTTACACTTAAGCTATTCCTTGCAGGGTCCACAGAAGAGCTAAAATGTGGTGTGATGTCACTCTGGCAAGATGGGAGAGTAACTGCTGGGCCACACCTGGGCTGGATTTGGCTTATTCACTGCTCCCTTTTCACTTAAGGATGTTATTGTTCTTTCCTCTCCTCCCCCTCCCACTTTCTCTCCCCTCCCCTCCCCTCTCCTCTTCCTTTTTCTTCTCAGAAAGAGAAACCAACTCTGAGTATTTACTAGAATCTTGTAGAATACTGGAAGCATTCAGGGAATTAAAGAGAGGGCTCCCATAGCTTCAGGAAGAAACGTGGACCAACACCCGAGCTTCTGTCTCTACAACACCAGCAGAGGATAACTCCAGGCAAAGGCTCATGCTTTGTGTCTACTTGGCTAGGCCATAGCACCCAGGCATTTGGCCAAATAGCACTGTGGATGTTTCTCTGAAGACATGTAAAGAATGAGATTACCATTTAAATCAGTAGACTTTGAGTAAAGCAGCTTACCTTCCATAACGTGAGTGGACCTCCAACCAGTTGAAGGTCTTAATGGGGGAAAAAAAGACCTCCCATAGGTAGTGTACTAGGCAGGGTTCTCCTGTTATTTGCTGCTTACTCATTGGGAAATGTAATCCTTTAACCCCGTTCCTTGTATAACACCAAGTCATGAAATACGTTTAAGGGAATTGCATCAAGTCCTAAACCCACACCTAGTGAGGAATAGTGTTAGTGCATAAATCACGCCTACTGTTAGGAACTCAAGCTGCAAAAGCTCCCTGGCTTTGTGTCAATTTAGCTCACCACCATAGATTATATATCTTAAGTCAAATCTCTTGCTTGTTGGAAGATTCTCAGACTTTGGGGTCTAGTTTTTTCTCCTTCCATGCTTTCAGGTTGCAGATAAATAAAAAGTATTGTCTCTAGTGGATCTGTGACATAAATAGAAGGTTTGCCTTATACCCCATTCTTCCCTTAGCCACTCTCTTTTTGATACTACCTTGCTGGAGTTTCTGGTGCTAAAATCTGCCCCATCCCACAAGACACAGTGTTGGTTCCAGGCTCTCCATCAGCTGCCCAAGCTCTCTGCTTTTATCCTGGGCTCCTCCCTGGTGTTCTTCACAAGCTTTTCCAATGTTCACTTACATGGCTGGAGAACTGAATGGTCCTTGAGATTCCAGCAGGATCCTCAGCTACTGTAGCTGAGAAAGAGGAAGGAAACTTGTCCTTATCACCCACTCACAGGGAATGGTCCTGGTACACATATGCTGGGCCCAAGTCCCCCTCCTGAAAGCCCTGTACTTCCTACTGAACCAGAAGGGAAGAGGGCAAGGCATAACCTTTAAAAGAATGACATTGCTGTTAGGGATGTGACATAAGCTGGTTAGAACCAGCTAGGTCCAAGACGGTGAAAGATCTGACTTCCAATAGCCTATATCCCTTGGACAAGGAGATCAAATCGGTCAATCCTAAAGGAAATTACCCTAAATATTCATTGGAGGGACTGATGCTGAAACTGAAGTTTCAATTCTTTGGCCACCTGATGTGAAGAACTGACTCATTGGAAAAGACCCTGATGCTGGGAAAGCCTGAGGGAAGAAGGAGAAGCAGGCAGCAGAGATCAGATGGTTAGATAGCATTACTGACTCAGTGGACAAGAATCTGAGCAAACTGGGAGATAGTGGAGGACAGAGGAGGCTGGCATGCTACAGCCCATGGGGTCAGAGTTGGACATGACTTAGCAACTGAAAAATAACAACAAACCCCTGTTATAATATATTAACATCTAATGACATGCCCACCAGTTGACAGTTCCAAAGCCAACCATAAAAGGCCAAAGAGCGGGTGATGGTCCAATTCCTGGAAATTCCTGCCCCTCCTTGAAATAGTTGGAATAATCCTCCAATTCATTAGCATATGAAATCACCCAGCCCATAAAAACTAACCATACAGTATTTCAGAGCCTCCTGCCTTCAGAAATGGCCCACACAATGTCTGTGAAGTGTGGTTCTCCCAGGATCACTCTTGCTCTTTTGAGAAGGACCACATTCTGTCTATGGATTGTGTTTCCTCACTAAGTGAACCCATGTACCTATCACTTAGCCTCTCACCAAATTCCTTCTGTGCTGAGACAAAAATGACAACAACAGCAACAGCAGCAACAACAACAAAAACCAAAAAAACAAAACAAAAACAAAAACTGAGCTTCATTAAGTCCTGAGATCAGGTGTGTGATTTTAATTAAAAGATGGTGGATTTGAATCCCAGCCTGTGGGTTCAGGTCCCAGTCTGGGTTTTGGCTGGGTTTGAGTCCTATCTGAGTTGTGCGGTTTTGCTACCATCCCAGGGTTATAAGGGCAGGAGGAGGGAACCACAGTCCCTTCCCAGACTCTGAGGACAAACCTAGAAATCTCAAGACTAGAAAGGGGTTTCCTGATTTTATAGACAGACACCTTTGAGGACCTACTCCATGCCAGGCACTTTTCTAGAAATTGAAGATAAATTCTCAGCTTTTGGGGGGCTACTTGTGGCTCAGCTGGTAAAGAATCCGCCTGCAGTGAGGGAGACCTGGGTTTGATCCCTGGGTTGGGAAGATCCCTGGAGAATGGAAAGGCTACCCACTCCAGTATTCTGGCCTGGAGAATTCCACAGACTGTATAGTCCATGATGTCAGAAAGAGTCGGACACGACTGAGCGACTTTTCCTTTCACTTTTCTCAGCTTTTTTAGAGCTTATATTCTGGATGACTGGAGGCTGAAAGGGTGCAAGGTGACAAGTGACAGAGGTCAGCTTCTGATATTCTCCTCTAAACCAGCTGAAACCCCCACCAGCTCCCCAGATCCTGAAGCTTTGAGATGTTAACATGCTGCGTTGTTTGTGCAGATGTACTGAACAAAGAGTTCCTCTGGGACACATTTTAAAAGATAAAATCCAGGTGTGATGGTGTTTCTGGTTCTCTGTTCAGGTCAAGCGAGACCCTTCAGGAAGAAACTGTGGATGTGGAGGGATTTATGCCTTTCAGATGTAGCTCAGACCCTGAGAGCCAGGGCAGGTCTGGTGGTGAGAGTCCCTCCTTCTCTGGGGCAGGGATGGGCACACTGCAGCCCATGAACCAAGTCCAACCTGCCTCTGGTTTTAAATAAAGTTTTATAGACACTCAGCCATGTGCATTCATCTGTGTATTGTCTAGTTACTAGCCATATGCTGCAGTGGTGGAGTTGAGATACGGCAGATATGAAGGAGGATGCAGAGCCTAAATTTTATTATTTGAGCCTTCATAGAAAGTTTGCAGACTCCTTCAGAATAATGGATCTGTGCATGAAAAATGTTGCCTGCCATGAGTAAACAAAGGAAGTTGCAGACTTCAAGCCACTGCAGCTGTCCCCAGTGGCGAGCCCTGAGGGCACTCAGGACGATCCACGCAGGCTGCCTCTGTGATTGCAGCCACCACCAGCTGCGCACCCTGAGGGCATCCGGGTGGGAAAGAAGAGGATTCAGGCCCCAGAAGGTTGAGGGCAGATCAAAGGAATGATTTCAGTGAGCCCAGAATCTTTCATCTTTCCATACACAGTTCAGCTTAGTTCAGTTCAGTCACTCAGTCGTGTCTGACTCTTTGCCACCCCATGAACTGCAGCACTCCAGGCCTCCCTGTCCATCACCAACTCCCAGAGTTTACCCATTCTCATGTCCATTGAGTTGGTGATGCCATCCAACCATCTCATCCTTTGTTGTCCCCTTCTCCTCCTGCCCTCAATCTTTCCCAGCATCAGTGCCTTTTCAAATGAGTCAGCCCTTCAAATCAGGTGGCCAAAGTATTGGAGTTTCAGCTTCAACATCAGTTCTTCCAATGAACACCCAGGACTGATCTCCTTCAGAATGGACTGGTTGGATCTCCTTGCAGTCCAAGGAACTCTCAAGAGTCTTCTCCAACACCACAGTTCAAAAGCATCAATTCTTCGGTGCTCAGCTTTCTTTATAGTCCAACTCTCACATCCATACATGACTGCTGGGGTCCAGCACCCCCAGGATCCAGGGAAACCCAAAGGAGAAACGGCCGCAGCGATTGCGATTTATTTAGAGAGAGAGAGAGATAGTTAAGAATGTTATAGATAAGAAAATAGAGGAGAGAGGAAAAGAGGCTGATGTTCCTTGGTTTATACAGAAAATCAATAAAGTCTCAAGACAAGAGACTTGCACCATCTACATGAGGCCACAGGTGCCCTCCCGGTCTCCCGAAGGAGTGAAGGCACAGGGCGCCTTCCCGTTCAGGTCTTAGAAACCCAGGCAAATAAGTAGACACGGCGGATCTCTGTACTCCAGATGGGAACTAGCCTGAAAGAGAGAGTAAGAGGAGGAAAATGATTGACATGAGGAGATCAAGCTGCTTTGATGAGCGAGATCCATAGCTTTATTTTTAAACGGTGCTTATATACTTTTTTTGTACATAGAGGGAAATGAAAGATGCAAGGTCATACAGAGTCAGCCCAACATTCCAGCAGTTTTGCCCTTATCGAAACCATGATTTTTTCTGCATACCTTTCTCACAAATGATGTTGTGTATAGTATCTCCTGGCCTTGGAGTCCTGTGAACATTTTATGACCCTCTTTTAATAAAGGCTGCTCAACCAGAAAACTTATTTTCTCTCAAAGTGTTTTTTCTTTATATTTCTAATCTATGTCAGCCTCAGAAAATGCCAAACAGAGTTACGTTTTTCACAGAGCAAAGGTGCAGTGAGTTATAAGAAAGAACCAATTAGCTCAAAAGTCTGATATGGTTAAATTCAAGGCTGCACATGTTTTTCTTGCACTCTCACTATGTTAACTAATGCACTCCCAGGTGCACAATGGATAAGAGATATGGGAACTTAGCAACAAGCATTGGCCCAATAATGAAATCCTACACCAGCACAAGCACTACTCTAATAACTTTTAACTCTTTCAAAGGCTCTATGTTTTAGGCTTTCCATGCTTCTCACAGTTGCTGCTGCTGCTACGTCGCTTCAGTCGTGTCCGACTCTGTGCGACCCCATAGACGGCAGCCCACCAGGCTCCCCCATCCCTGGGATTCTCCAGGCAAGAATACTGGAGTGGGTTGCCATTTCCTTCTCCAATGCATGAAAGTGAAAAGTGAAAGTGAAGTTGCTCAGTCTTGTCTGACTCTTTGCGGACCCCATGGACTGCAGCTTCCCAGGCTCCTCCGTCCATGGGATTTTCCAGGCAAGAGTACTGGAGTGGGGTGCCGTTGCCTTCTCCATCTCACAGTTGGGAAGCTGTAAATAATTGTATGCATAGCTGCAAGAGTCTGGATATACCTGCCAGGCAAGCTAGAATGCTAACAGAGGGGGTTTGATTTGAAATATTCCTCTCATGTCCAGGAGACTTATTAGCTATAGCCCTAAGTTGATTTTCTCCAGAGAAAGGTGGTCAGGGTTAGCCCCCTGTTAATGTCAGAGGAGTTGGTGAAAGTCATGAAACAGTAAAACAGACAGATTCTGATTTGGGGGTAGATGCTCGAGAAAGCCTAGGGAGCCCCTTGAGTTCTGAAGTCTTGCTTAACAGTTCTCTTCCACATGACCTTGTCATAGGTGGGATCTCCCATGGCAGCTCCTGGCACATGACTACTGGAAAAACCATAGCCTTGACTAGATGGACTTTTGTTGACAAAGTAATGTCTCTGCTTTCGAATATGCTATCTAGGTTGGTCATAACTTTCCTTCCAAGGAGTAAGCGTCTTTTAATTTCATGGCTGCAATCATCATCTGCAGTGATTTTGGAGCCCCCCAAAATAAAGTCAGCCACTTTTTCCACTGTTTCCCCATTTATTTGCCATGAAGTGATGGGACTGGATGCCATGATCTTAGTTTTCTAACAGAGAAATTCATTAACTCAAGTTAAATTCATTAACTTGAGATGTCTGGTTTTCTTTGTTTAACTGTAACGTTTTCATGTTCCAACTACCTGGTCTCTGTTGCAAATCTCCTTATATATCCTGGCTCTTCCCTTATCTTCCAGAGCAATCACTCAGAGCTGTCTGAGAGGCTGCTTCCCAGGCCTAGGTCCTCAGTTGTGTCTGCCAAACAAAACACAATTCTCAACTTTTAGGCTGTGGATCTTTTCAAGTCAACAGGTTGTGTCAGTTTGGGGGCTTTTCACTTTGCTTACCCCTGGTTTCTCCAGGTGACAATCTTGCCTGCTCTTTTGTACTATTTAATTCTAGTACCTCGCTCACGAGCACTTGGACACCCCCAAACTCAGGGAATTTAACTCTGTGCAACAAGAGTTTCTTTCCCTTGGAAATCCATGTCCCCAGCTCCATGACGTTTCTTGGGTTCTGTCCCAGCCCCCCAGGCTTACCCTTCATGTGCCCAGGTTCCCAGAGCTCTGCCTTCATGTCCTTCCTGTTCACCCTCTTATCTGTATCATCCCTAATCACCACTTCAGTTAATGTCTCCACCATCAGCACAGTGAGTGGGGTTTTGACTAGTGGATAAATGGAAAGAAAATAAGGAAAGGAAGAGAAGGGAGGTCTCCAAACATTCAGAGATGCAGAATGCTCCTCTAATTTTTAGCTTGTGCAATTATTTTCAGTCTACAGTTCTCAAAGTGTGGTCCCCAGACCAGCAAGTACCTGCATCACCTGAGACCTTGCAAAAATGGAAGCTCTCAACCCTAGAGCTACTCAGTCAGAAATTCTGGGGTGGGGCCCAGCAACCTGTATTTTAGCAAGCCTTCCAGTTGAACCCCATTCATGCTAAAGTTTGAGAACCATCAAACATTTGACTTTTTTTTTTTTTTCTATAATTTTTCCGGACCTACTAGGAAGTCAAAATCCCAAAGCAGTCTTTGAATTCCTGATATACCCTTATTTTTTCATGTGATTGTTAAGAAAGTGAATGCTGCATGTTGAGATGCATTGGCTGAGACATTTTAAGGGAGACATCATATACAGTAATGGCATTACTGATTAAGAACTGTATTCACCACAGAAAGGATCATTAGCTGATTTTATGACACTTACGAAGGCTAATGTTTAGCTCACTGATTTATGAACATCGCATCAGTGTCTCTTTTAAAAGTTAAATCTCTTTAGTTTTTGATCACAGTTGAGGAGAAGACATTGATTGATTATGTGTGTTAGTGCTCCGTGACTACAAACAACTCCCCATATTGTCCCAGAAGGCTGTGAATGAGTCTCATTACAGGTTCCCATGTAAAGGCAAAGAGTCAGACATGGCTGAGCAACTGAACGAAAGCAACAAGAAAGGGAAGGCAATGGCTGCACCCTTCTTGCCCTGGGTAAGGTTGATGCTGCCCCTAAGGCTGCTGACTCTTGCCCACTATTACCCTCTTTTAAAGGAAAAGTCGCCCTGTCTCTTGGCACACTGAGTTTGAATGTTTGGGATTTCCAGAGTGTAGTCTAAATGAGGAAATGGAAGAGTGAGCACTGGAAGACTTTAGACCATTGTTTGGAATATTTCCCTTGTTATGTAGATGAATGATGAGTGAAAATTTTGCAAGAACGAGGACCCCTTCCAGGGTCCTGGAGTGGCTCTTACCTGTTGTTTAGTTGCTAAGTTGTGTCTAACTCTTTGCAAACCCTTGGACTGCAGCACGTCAGTCTTCCCTGTCCTTCACTATCATCTCCCTAAATTTGCTCAAACTCATGCCCATTGAGTTGGTAATGCCTTCCAACCATCTCATTGTCTGCCTTCAATCTTTCCAAGAACCAGGATCTTTCCCACTGTGTTGGCTGTTTGTATCAGGTGTAAAGTATTGGAGCTTCAGCTTCAGCAGCAGTTCTTTCCATGAGTATTCAGGGTTGATTTTCCTTTCCAGACCAGCATTGACTGGTCTGATCTCCTTGCAGTCCAAGGGACTCTCAAGAATCTTCCCCAGCACTGTGATTCAAATGCATCAATTCTTCTGTGCTTAGTCTTCTTTATGGACCAACTCTCACATCTGTGTGTGACTACTGAAAATACCATAGCTTTGAATATATGGAAGTCAAGGGCCTTAGGAAGCATCACTACCAACAAAGCTAGAGGAGGTGATGGAATTCCAGTAGAGCTATTTCAAATCCTAAAATATGATGCTGTGAAAGTGCTGTACTCAATATGCCAGCAATTTGGAAAACTCAGAAGTGGCTGGAAAAGGTCAGTTTTCATTTCAATCCCAAAGAAAGACAATGCCAAAGAATGTTCCAACTACCACACAATTGCACTCATCTCACACACCAGCAAAGTAATGCTGAAAATTCTCCAAGACAGGCTTCAATAGCACATGAACAGTGAACTTCCAGGTGTTCAAGCTGGATTTAGAAAAGGCAGAGGAACCAGAGATCAAATTGCCAACATCCACTGGATCATCAAAAAAGCAAGAGAGTTCCAGAAAAACATCTACTTCTGCTTTATTGACTATGCCAAAGCCTTTGACAATGTGGATCACAATAAACTGTGGAAAATTCTTCAAGGGATGGGAATATCAGACTACCTTACCTGCACCCTGAGAAATCTGTATGCAGGTCAAGAAGCAACAGTTAGAAATGGACATGGAACAACAGACTGGTTCCAAATTGGGAAAGGAGTACATCAAGTCTGTATATTGTCACCCTTCTTATTTAACTTATATGTAGAGTACGTCACATGAAATGCCAGGCTGGATGAAGCACAAGTTGGAATCAAGATTCCTGGGAGAAATACGAATAACCTCAGATATTCAGATAACACCACCCTTATGGCAGAATGTAAAGAAGAACTAAAAAGCCTCTTGATGAAAGTGGAAGAGGAGAGTAAAACTGTTGGCTTAAAACTCAACATTAAAAAAAAAAGATCATAGCATCTGGTCCCATCACTTCATGGCAAATAGATGGGGAAACAATGGAAACAGTGACAGGCTTTATTTTCTTGGGCTCCAAAATCACTGAAGATGGTGACTTCAGTCATGAAATTAAAAGACTTGCACCTTGGAAGAAAAGCTATCACCAACCTAGACGGTATATTAAAAAGCAGAGACATTTCTTTGCCTATAAAGGTCCATCTCATGAAAGCTATGGTTTTTCCACTAGTCATGTATGGATGTGAGAGTTGGACCATAAAGAAAGCTGAGTCTTGAAGAATTGATGCTTTTGAACTGTGGTGTTGGAGAAGACTCTTGAGAGTCCCTTGGACAGCAAGGAGATCCAACAAGTCCATCCTAAAGGAAATCAGTCCTGAATATTCATTGGAAGGACTGATGCTGAAACTGAGGCTCCAATAGTTTGACCATCTGATGTGAAGAACTGACTCTTTGGAAAAGATCCTGATCCTGGGAAAGATTGAGGGCAGGAGGAGAAGGGGATTTTAGAGGATGAGATCGTTGGGTGGCATCACCGACTCGATGGGCATGAGTTTCAGCAGGCTCCAGGAGTTGGTGATGGATAGGGAAGCCTAGCATGCTGCAGTCCATGGGGTGGCAAAGAGTCGAATAGAACTGGGAAACTGAACTGAACTGATATGGACCTTTGCCAGCAAAATGATGTTTCTGGTTTTTAGTATGCTCTCTAGGTTTGTCATAGCTTTCCTTCCAAGGAGCAAGAGTTTGCAGGCAAATTCTTTACTGTCAGAGCTACCATGGAAGCCAGCTCTTATCTAATGCTCAAAAATGAATTTTCCAAGGAATTAACACACTGACAAAGCAAAAGACATCACTGAGAAGGAACACCGAAGTGGAGAGTAGTAGGGTCAGGGAACCCAGGAGGACTGGTCTGCCACACGGTTCACAGTCTCAGGCTTTACGGTAATTGTCTGATTTATGGCTTGTCTCTGACCAATCACTCTGACTCAGGGTCCTTCCTGGTGGCACATGCATCACTCAGTCAAATGGATTCCAGCGAGAAGGATTCTGGAGGTTGGTAGAACACACACACTGAAATCTCCTCTCTACTCTTAATCTTTCCCAAATTCTTCCAGTTGGTGGTAGCTTGTTAGCTCCACGTTCCTTAACAGGACATCCTGTCATAAGATAACTAATGTAAGTGGTTACTACAGTGCCTGGCCACGGTGGGCAGTTTGGGCCAGTTGTTCCCCTAACAGAAGGATTCCATCAAACTTCCTTGATCTTGTGATAATGGCCAGACTCCTGTTTCCAGGTGCTCAGACTCAAAGGGGCTCCATCACCAACCTTCTTCCTCCGTCTTCACTTTAGGTTTAGTAATTACTATCATGTGCTTTTTCTTTCATCTGTATCACCCAAACACATAGGATTGTCATGGACAGCACAATGTTTTTCTGTTATATCATTAACCAAAATAAATAAATAATACTCCTCTTCTAGTTGATTTGGTAGAAATTCATTATTAGAATGGCAAAGGGAGAATATCAGGTAATTTCAGGTCTTCCCACGCTCACCCCAATGATTCAACTGTCACACAATTTGAAAAACAGCAAGAGAATTCACCAGTTATATGTCCTCTGCTTGCCTGGTGATTATCCTTACTGACTCAATATGATTTGCATCTGTTTGTGATGAAGCATTTTATACATGTGACCAAAATACCTTTGTTAGAAATAGGAACATACTAGCGCTACTGTACACTTGCTGCTAATTTTTATTTTATTCCCAGTTAGAATGTAGGCTACTCTCAACTGAAGGTTTGGCTGACTACACCTGTGAACAAAATTGTGCCTGATGCCTGCTGGGTAAGTAAACTTTTATGGGAACACAGCTATGCCCACTCTTTTACATATTACTTAATGCTGCTTTTGTGCTCTCATGGTAAGGTGGAATAGCTGGGACAGCTATTAAATAGCCTTTAAAGCCAAAAAAATTTACTGTCTGACTCTTTGCAGGAAGTTTGCCCATCCCTGTCAACTGCATCACTTAATGACACTAAGAGAGACAGCCTCACAGGGTTAGGCAGAGACTGGCTTCTTGATGACGTGGAATCAGGTAAAGGATGCTTCTTTCCTGTTTCAGCTCTGCTGATGTCACCAAAGTCTTAGCTCCCTGTAACTGATGCTGAATAGAAACACAGAGACAGAGTTTGGAGGGAATGAAAGATGGCTTTATTCCTCTGCCAGTCATAGGGGGAAGAAACGGCAGGCTTTCATCTAAAGAACTGTGCCCCATCCCCAACATGGGCAGTCGGGGGGATCACAAAGGTGGAGCTCACGATCCGGGGTATATGGTAAGGAATAAAGCAGTGAGAGTCTTGCTTTCTTCTTTTCTTGCCTTTTTTCAAAACAGTTAGAGCTGCTGTCAGGTAGCCCAGTAATCAGGTATGTTTGTCTCTGGTTTATCAGCCTGTGATCTTTCTTCTTAAATGTAAAAAGCTACAAAGGGTGGTCTGTTACAAGCGAGCACAGATTCTCTTCCTATATAGGTCATTACAGAATATTGAGTAGATTTCCCAAGTGCTATACAGTAGGTTCTTGTTCATTATCTATTTTATAAATAATAATGTGTGTATGTTAATCCCCAGCTTCTAATTTATCCCTCCCTCCCATGTTTCCTCTTTGGTAACCGTAAGTTTGTTTTTAAAATCTGTGAGCCTATTTCTGTTTTGTAAATAAATCCATTTGTATCATTAAAAAATTAGATTCCACATATGGGGATATCATATGATATTATCTTTTTTACTTTTTTTTTTTTTTTACATCTTTTTCCTTAAATGTAAAAAGCTACAAGGGGTAGGGCTTCCCTGGTGGCTCAGAGGTTAAAGCATCTGCCTGGAATGCGGGAGACCTGGGTTCGATCCCTGGGTCGGGAAGCTCCCCTGGAGAAGGAAATGGCACCCCACTCCAGTACTCTTGCCTGGAGAATCCCATGGAGGGAGGAGCCCGGTGGGCTACAGTCCATGGGGTCGCAAAGAGTCCAACATGACTGAGTGACTTCACTTTCTCTTACCTTTCTCTGTCGGGTTTACTTCACTTAGTATGATCATCTCTAGGTCCGTCCATGTTGCTGCAAATGGCATTACTTTGTGCTTTTTTAATGGCTAATATTCTATAATATATATGTACCACATCTTCTTTATCCAGTCATCTGTTAATAAGTAGCTACATTATGGGGACAATTTATTATGCAGCTATAGATAACCATTACACAGGAGGAAAAAAAAAAAAAAAAAACAACCCCAGAGCTGAATGAGGGAATGGTATAGCTTTCACCTTGATAGAACTTGTTCAGTCTGCTTTACTTAAGTTAAATGCAATTGGAGAATATTATGCAGCTATTAATAAATTATCCCCCTGTAGAAGCAGACTGTTAATTTGACATGAGTTCAGGCATCCCCACCTATTTTCAAACACATGCTGGGTCTCTTTGTCCTCTCATAGGTTTGCATACTGTGTTGGGTCCTCAGCTATCTTTATGCACAGACCTAATATCTTAGCTCCTGCATAAAAATGGCCTCATACATATGAACTGGCTAATATTCATATGAAAGAAAATGCCAGAAAAATGCCTACTTTGTATTGAGCTGCTGCTATTTCTTTCTTTGAAAATGAAACTATGGCACATCACAGATACAGGTTTGGACTTTGCAAACATTCCCGCTTTGACCCACGTTCACTTGGTGGAACAGCTGTCGTGCTCAGCAGCTTCTAGCACCTGTGCTCTGCAGAGGAGCCGCGCGCAGCAGGCACTGGGCAGCTGCAGCTGGATCCTCTCACCCCACTGCCCCTCAGACCTCTGGCAGCTACCTGGGTGGCTGTCAGCCAGAGCTGTGCAGCCAGCGGGAGCAGGACTCAGCTGCCAGGGCTGCTTGGCCCAAGATAAGCTGCTTCTGGAAAAGACGAATCAACTCAACTCGTATGCTCTACTTTTCTTCGGTCATTCTCACCGGCAGAATCTTGGAGCTATTTTCTGAACATGGGTATATGCTTAGAAAGCACGCAGCCCTGGACACATAGATACACACGCAGACGCACATGTCTGTGCAGACACCTTCATTCTCATGTTTGCTTCGTGTGGATGGTTAACAGAGCTGAAGAGTCCTCTAGAGCTTGTCCATCCGGTGCCTTTAAACTGACCATCCCTTGCTGTACCTTGGGGGTGATTTTTAAATGCAGATTTGGAGTCCTGTCCTGATCTAGTTGAATTAGTTGCTGGTGTTGGTGCCCAGGAGTCTGTATTTATGACAGATGGTGGTTTGTCCATAGCCATCTCCACCCACCAAGCGGCCATAGGTGTTTGGTGAGTGGTGACCTGTTTTAGCTTGTTTATGCTG
Source organism: Ovis aries (assembly GCF_016772045.2). Lineage (NCBI taxonomy): Eukaryota > Metazoa > Chordata > Mammalia > Artiodactyla > Bovidae > Ovis > Ovis aries. Next base: position 62,593,769 of record NC_056069.1, on the reverse strand, counting down.
CTGTTAACAGGCTTCCCAGGTAGCGAGGTGGTAAAGAATCCACCTGCCAACGCAAGAGAAATGGGAGACGTGGGCTTGATCCCTGGGTTAGGAAGATTCCCCTGGCGGAGGAAACAGCAACTCACTTCACTAGTCTTTCTTGGGAAATCCCATGCACAGAAGAGTCAGGTGGGCCACAGTCCATGGGTTGCAAAGAAGCAGACATGACTGAGCAACTGAGCAAACACGCTGTAACAACGTACCGCATAGACTCACGGGCTTAAACCAGAGATGTTGAATGTCTTGTAGCTCGGAAGGCCAGCAGTCCAGACTCAAGATGCCTGCAGGCTGGTTCCTTCTGAGGCTGGGAGGGAGAACCTGTTTTCAGGAGTCTCTCCTCAGCTTGTAGACAGCCACATTCTCCGTGTCTCTCACAGGGTCTTGCCCCGTGTGTGTCCAAATGTCCCCTTTTTATAGGGACACCCATCTTATTGGATTGGGACCCACACTAATGACCTCATTTTAATTTTATTACAGTCTTGAAGACCCCCTCTCCACATACAGTCATGGTCTGAGGTACTGGGGTCAGGCCTCTAACATGTCTTTTTGGGGGATTCAGTTCAACCCATTGAATACTTTGAATGGTAAAGGATCCAACTTTTACTTTTTTCCAGAGTTTGGAGTTTTACCCTTCACTTCCTCCAGAAGCTCCCTGCCTCAACAGTCAGTAATGAGGTGTTGAGAAACCACGGGTTGCTGGGTGGCCGTATTATGACTATATGGCCATATTATGACTATTATGGCCATAGCCCATAATAGACAGTATGTCCTCAATTTTCCACAATAATAACATGATCATGGCTACATTTATGGGCACTTACTATCTGTGCAAAGTGTCTTACATGCATTATTCTATTTTAACTTTCACAGCAAACTTTGAAGAAATTGCTGTCATGTCTCCTAATTTAAAGATAATAAGACTGAGGCATAAGGAAATTGGGTAATTTGGCCAAGACCTCAGAACTAGGGCTTCCCTTGGGGCTTAGCTGGTAAAGAATCTGCCTGCAATGCGAAAGACCTGGGTTTGATCCCTGGGCTGGGAAGATCCCCTGGAGAAGGGAAAGGCCACCCACTCCAGTATTCTGGCCTGGAGAATTCCATGGACTGTAAAGTCCATGCGGATGCAAAGGGTCAGACACGACTGAGCGACTTTCACTTTCAGAGTTAGTAGATGCAGGTTAGGGCCCCAGTCCAGGTCAGAACAATTCTAGAAGTCATGCTTTTCTCTTTTTTTTTAGAGTTTTATTTTTTTATTTATTTCTTTATTTTACTTTACAATACTGTATTGGTCATGCTTTTCTCTATGGTACATTGTTATAAAGTTCTCAGTTTAATTCAGTTCAGTTCAGTTGCTCAGTCATGTCCGACTCTTTGCAACCCATGGACCACAGCACACCAGGCTTCCCTGTCTTTCACCAACTCCTGGACCTTGCTCAAACTCATGTCCGTTGAGTCAGTAATGCCATACAATCATCTCATCCTCTGTTGTCCCCTTCTCTTCCTGCCTTCAATCTTTCCCAGCATCAGGGTCTTTTCCAGTGAGTCAGTTCTTTGCATCAGGTACCCAAAGTATTGGAGTTCCAGCATCAGGATCAGTCCTTCCAATGAATATTCAGGACTGATTTCCTTTAGGACGGACTGGTTGGATCTCCTTGCAGTCCAAGGGACTCTCAAGAGTCTTCTCCAACACCACAGTTCAAAAGCATCAATTCTTTGGCGCTCAGCTTTATGTTCTAATTGTTACCAAAGCCTCTTTGCATTTAGCTGGTCTTTCTTCCCTATCTCATTGGTCTAAATTTTTTGTCCCCCTTCTGTAGCCTGAGTGACTACATCCTTTCCTCGTTGTCAGATGCTTCCATAAGGCTTCTAGGCCCTTTTGAGTCCTTAGTTTTCCAGGGTCCACACCCCTGTTCTTTCCTTGGGTGCATGCCCAGAGTCATCTGACCACAGTCCACCTCTTGGACCTTCCAGTTTGCTGATACGCATCTTAACGTGTTGTCCCAGTGTAGACTGGAGCTAGGTTTACACAGTCTTGCTATAAATGAGCTGGCTTATTATGCTCAGAGTAAAGAAACATCTCCCAGTCAAGTGTGCTTGTTGTCCCATCAAGACAGATCACACAGCTTCTGTTCCTTCCATGTAAGTACATCAGAATATGGGCTAAGCACACATTGTGGTCCAGGACTCTATGTATACATCACCCTAAGAAATGCATTCCCACTGTGTTGACCAGGGCAAAGTTACAAACCAAGGCAAGTGAGCCTCAGTATTCCAGGGACAAGACCCTACTGTTGGGGCCATTTCTGGGGTTTCCAGCTCACTGAATAGTGCCGACCACAAACTCCCCTCTTAAGCGGGCTTATCACGGTTGCAATTATTTGGAATTATCCAGGGCTTATTCCAGCCTCTGGAACTGGGAAGGACTCTCCTCGCCATCTTACTCTCTTTGGTTTATACAGTTGCCCTTTAGGTAACCTTGGAATCCTAGAGATGGTCATTGTCTCACATCCAATGGTTTTGTACTTGGCCTGCTGAGTATGGAGGAGATTGATATCACCAGCTTGTGCAGGGATGTTCAGCGTGGTTGATTTCAGCATCTATTATGGGATAAGAGCCAAGCTGCTAGCCCTCCTTCCTCTCCTCTCTCCCAAACAGTGATGAGCTCTGGCTCCAAGGGTTCTAGATTCTGGGGACCCTGCAGCTGAACAAGACACATAACGTTCCTGCTCTCAGAGGCATTCTAATGGTGGATTGACAGGTGAAAAACAAGTAAACCCATGAAGTGTGCTCAGGTTGTGTTAACTGCAACGATGGCAATAAAACAGGATAGCAAAGGGTGTATGCGTGTGTGTGTGTGTGTGTGTGTGTGTATGAGCGTTCTTCTACCAAGTCTGTCCAGAGCTCAACTTTCCAGCTTCTAATTTTTGCTTTCTTAGCAGACCTACAGTCTCTTGATACATCCTTTGTCAGTACCAGCTCACCTGTCTCAGCCCCCTTCGTTTGTCAAGTAAAGTTCTGCAAAGTGATTTTTGAATTTACCCCAATAGTGGAGTTAAATTAAATATGCAATCAACCGATTTAAAACTACAAGTGGTTCCTGTCAATGCTTTCAGTAAGCCTAGCACGATTCTAAACTTCAGATATGATATGAACTCCTCGACACCACCTCTATTTTGTGAGAGTCAGTGGAAGCAGAGCAGAGCCCTGGAGAAATTGCAGAGTCCAGCAAGATGGTCTTTGTTTCCTGTTCCTCTGCCCTTTCAACTCCTTGGCAATGCCCCCATCCACTTCTCAGCCCTCTTCATCCTGGATCCTTTCCACTAATCAAAACAAGAAAAATGAGGCTATCATTTATTCACGGTTGGGAGGAAAATCAGGGTCACGGTTACCAGGCCTGAGACCCTCTCTTCAGGAATAACGGTGCATTTTTCAGTAACCTCCACAATTCTCATTCTTGAGGACCTCCAGCTTTGCCAAGCAAGTTCTAGGTCAGGGACCCTGGCAGGTCATCACACACGGAAAGAGGAGCTATGAGGCCAGTGCTGGCCCCGCCTACATCAGTAAGGCCCAGACTAGGCAGCCAGGGATGGGATCCATAACAGAATAAACACTGCCTTCCATGGAGGGCAAAGGCCCTCAAGTTCTGGGAGGGAGAGACGGCTCTTTCAGGCCTTTTTCCTGAGGTTCGACAGGACAGAGCTGATGGTCATATAGAGTGTCCTAGAGCCCCTACCTGGGCTATAACTCAGGGAAAATGATCTCAGGCTGTTTTTTTTTAAATTAACATTTTAGGAACCACTCTGTTCTTGTAGAGTGGGAGGTCCTACCCTCTTTAAATGACATCTCAGACACGAGCCACCTAACCTGCCTGTCTGCTGGACACTAGGGGTGAGGTGGGAGTCTGGGTGCTGCCCTGAGCCCAGCCTCCGGGTCTCTGGCAGACCCTGCTCTGGGTTGGAGCAGTTCCCAGGGCGACTTCCCAGCCCGCTTCTGAGCAGTCTATGGATGGGGTCAGGTCATCTCGGTTACTTCCGGGCTACTGACGGCGTAATCCAAGCAGGGGCTGGGGCATCTGGGCTCCCCCGGCTGCAGCCCCAGGCCCGAGTCCACTCCAACTTCCTTGGAGTTCTGCCCTCTGGGGTTACCACCCCTCTTCCTGGCCCTCCCCACTGGCTCCCTGCCTTTGCTGCCTTCACAGAGGCTGGGGCTTCTTCTCCCTTCATCCCTCCCCTTCCTTTAGCCTCTGTTCTTTCCTCCTCCTGTGCAAAGATTTTCAGCTCCACGGAGCTCAGTTCCTGAGTATCATCTGACCATCTTTGCACTAAGTCTCTGCCTCTAGGCAGAGGCACCGGAATCTTGGGCCAAAACTGGAAGCCGGAAGTGGAAGTGAGAAGCCGGAAGCGGCAAGGGGGGAGTGAGAAGCAGGAAGCAGTTGTTTCTGCTGCTTCCGGATTCCTTCCTTTGGGGCCCAAGAAACTTCATCCTGGTCAAGACCAGTGAGATTAGGGATGCAGAGAATCCTGCCCTTGGGGCTAAACTGTAGAAAATATTCAGGAAGATGGTTAACCAGGATGCTGATTTCAGCTACAAAGCAAGGCGAGATAAGAAAACTTATCAGGGAGCTACTGCAGAAATGATTTCAATAACTATCATATGAATGAGTGACATGATCCACGGCTACTTGTCACGGGGTGGATAAACACTTATGCATATCAAAAAATGTCAACCTAACTTTGAGGCAAGTTTTCATTAATTATAGAGGCAAATCCAGCTGATATATGTCCCACCTTCCTGGTGAACTGCTCAGGTAGAATGGTTTAAAAAACTACTAGAGACATTGGCCTGTAATGAACACGGTGTGGACACCTCACTGTGAACATTCTATCAAATATGCTACTTGGGTTTCCTTCTTTTCAGAGTTGACATGTCATGTAAAAATTGAGTGCAAATAAAACTGTCCTGTCATGTAGTATTTCAAATGCTCTCTAAGATCTGTTTCTAAAGCATGCACTCTAAAGGGGAGTAATTCTGCACTCAAAGGGGGGTGAAAAATCATTTTTTAATGCATCATTTATATAGCTTTTCATGAACGAAGCACAGATATATAATACATAAGTAGATATACAGTATGTCTTTAGTATTAATATTTCATTGGGGAGTGATTAGGACAAAAATATCTAAAAAGAATCTTTGAGGGGTAGAGATGATAAAACAATGAATTGAGAAACATTACTTTAAATGGATGATACTTTTGTGAAGTATCTCTATTTTAAAGTATGATCTTCTAGTTAATTTTTAAATTAGAGATCCAGATTTTCAGATCTTGAGCTGCTTAAGACAAGACAGATCTATAGCAAGTCACTTACTGCTAGAAGGCAACATCCATCCCTCTTTACCACAGCATGGAGTCCCCCAGGAGAGTCTTCCAGTCTAGAAGTCTGTGCCATGCTGTTCTAAAATAATAAGGCTGCTTATTGTCCACAGCCTGTGAAAGCAGTCTCATTATTGTTTTATGGTCAGATCTCTTTGGTAATAATAGTACTGATAATTACAACGCCGTGTTTCATCAAACCAAGACTCAATTGATGGTAGGATGTGCAGTTAAAGTTTGACACAATGCCAGGATGCTGCAGACTGTCATATGCATGGAAGAAATGTTAAACTGTGGGAGAACTGGATCAGTGAAATGTAGAACCAATAGCTGACAATCGGTGAACCTTCACCACGTGCCTGGTGTATCTCACTGAATAATTTCACAGTAATGCCGATTACATATGATGATACTTATTACCACCTCTATTTTTCAGATGAGGATAACTGAGATTCAGAGAGGTTAAGTAACTTGCCAAGGATTGTACAACTTCAAAATGGTGGAAAAAGGAATCAACTAGAGGACTCCAGGACCCTCATGCCTTGACCTTTGAGGAACACAAGGCCGCATCTTTTCCTGTTCTATCCCCCGTTACCTGGAAAAGCAGATTCACCTCCATTCATTCACTGTCCAAGTTTCTGGAAAAATGTACAAGATAGAATGCTTGTAACTTTCAAATTCAAGAGGTGGAAGTTATTTTATAAAGAAATGTTTTGGAAAGAATGCTTTGATAAGGTGGCATCTGCATGCCCTCCTGACCTAATTTAGCTTGAACTTGGGGTTGGTCCTGACTCCTACCTCCTACAGTGGGATTGTGGCTGGACATTCACCTCCTTGTGTCTGAGTGTCAGTCCTAAAGTTTGAGCCTCATAAATCTAGGCTCTGATAGTCCAATGGTGTCATTAATAAGCTCCTGGAGGATGAGACATTAAGCCCACATTTCTAATAGGTTTACAGTCTTCTGCTTGGGGTTACTGTCTGGGGGTGGTGTTCTGTTTCTATGTCTTCTTTGCCTTCATTCAGATTGCTGTTCTGTAGAGGATCCTGGCTGTCCAGAGTATATTTAGCTCATTTGGCAGGGACACTTTCTTAACAGTATAGAGATAACCAATAGTATAGTTTATATTGAAATTGAGGATTTTGCCTCCCTCAAGAATATTATAATCTTAACTACTGTTTGAGGCTCCATTGCTTTTAGATAAATACAAAAATGTGTTTTCTCTTCCCCTATTCAAGTGAGTGGTTTTTCAAATGGACTGTAACCAAGGCTTTCTCTGTTTGCATTGAGAGTCATCTCAGGTTTATTTTAAAAACCTAATAAAAATGTGAGCTGCAAACAACTAGGCCAAAGCAGAGGAATGAAAAGAATTTGTTTGATGAGGATTTTGCCGAACAATGGGACAAGGCTGTCGCTCACAGGAGGACTTAGTTTTTTTCTCAGGAGGGGGAAGTTTACATCTGCCCACCCCAACTAGTCACTCCAGAAGGTTCACATGACCCTTCACCCTTCATACAAAGCGATCCCACACATCTGAGGCAGAGACTCCTTCCACATGACCTCAGTTAGATTGGGGTGCCTTTCTAGTAAGTTCTTTGCTGACTTTGTGCGTTATAAAGCCTTTTGAAGTTATTTTAAACCAAAACAAACAAAAATTTCCTGAGATGATGTCTCCCTGAGCTTACGCCTACCTGGTGATGTTTATCCTGCCAATTTCTAGACTGAAAAGCATCCCACCTATGTTAACTATTTTTATTGCTGTTCAGTCACTGAGTCACGTCTGACTCTTTGCAGCTCCATGGATGGCAGCACATCAGGCTTCCCTGTCCTTCACTATCTCCTGGTATTTTCTCAAACTCATGTCCATTGAGTTAGTGTTAATTATATATTTTGGCAAAAGTCAAAAGGACTATTTTTCCCCCTAAGGTTGATCCCTGGTTTTTGTTTACTTCAATAAATATTGTCAGTTGAATAAATAAACTTTGGCCAGCAGCTGGGCTGGTGTTTTGGTTCTGTTTCTTGCGAGGGTTGAGTACTCTGGTTTTTTAACTTGCATTCATATCACCTGTGATTCCCTGGTACCCGAGCAGAAAGGATGCTCATCACAGCTGATGCGAGGAGTCTCTTCCTGACCACGCTTTCAGTGACATCATGTCAGGGCCTGAAACTAGCATCAAGGGAGAATTTACACCCCAGAAATTGGCAAGCTCTACAAATCATGGCAGGTTTCCCTGGTGGCTCTGTGGTAAAGAAGTCACCTGCCAAGCAGGAGACCTGGGTGAGTAGAGATTGTGGACAGCTTGTGGACTTCACGCTCCGCCAGGCCAGCTGCGGCCCTTTGTGAGTACTTCCCTGTACAAGAGGGTACCTCTGGGCTCTGCTGGGGGTGGGGGTGGGTGCGTGAGAATCTTGAAAGGCAGTGGGAGATCACCACTGTCATCCCCCAGGAGTCGCTGCAGAAGGACAGGGCCCATCTGAGAAGAGATGCAGAAATGTCCCAGGTGCCTGGTGGGCGGGGCTGCTTTAGGCCCTGGATGTGTGTCATCAGTGGGCACTGTGTGGGCGTCGGTGAAATGAACTGAAAGCCCATGGCTGCCGGAGGCCAGGTGTTTGAGCCCTCCATCCCCACCCTCACCCCCCAGACCTCTCAGAGCCATCGCAGGGCTAGAGGGAGACATTTACCTCTGAGAGATTGCCTCCCTAAAGTGAAAGTGAAAGTGAAATTTGCTCAGTTGTGTCTGACTCTTTGCATGCAGTCCATGGAATTCTCCAGGCCAGGATACTAGAGTGGTAGCCTTTCCCTTCTCCAGGGGAATCTTCCCAACCCAGGGATTGAACACAGGTCTCCTGCATTGCAGGCTCATTCTTTACCAGCTGAGCCACCAAGGAAGCCCAGGAATACTGGAGTGGGTAGCCTATCCCTTCCCCAGCAGATCTTCCCAACCCAGGAATCCAGGTGCTTAAAACCTCCATCAATTGATGAACAGAGCAAGGAGGGGTAGACAGCCCTGATGGTGGCGGGGGCAGGGGCGGGGAGCACCTGCTTGACTGTCTTCTACGGTTTGTTTTCCAATCTTGCCTCTTCTAAGGAGTCTAACCTCAGCCCGGATTGAATAAAGCCTTGGTTGTGCTCCTTTCCTTAGCTGGAATTGCTTGTTTTGTTTGAGCATGGCTGTCATTTTGCTGCCTGCCTGTGAAAGGGAATATGCTCAAATTTTACAAGTTCATGAATTTCATATAGTCTCGATTTTCAGCAGGGTCTCCAGGCTGATTCCACATCTCCCTCCTGGCGACAGTTGTTCCAAACACAGCAGTTCTTATTTTTTTTGAAACTCTTTGTAATAAAACAAGGGCACTGACATGTCAGGGTTCGTGGAGAGGTGTGTTTTTGTCTCAACCTGTTTACTGTTAGTAGATGTTAGATCAAATCTGATTTTCAGCAGGCCATAAAGCATTTGACTGTTGGTACTTTTTGTCGTTGCTTAGTTTGCTAAGTCATGCCCGACTCTTTTTTGACCCCAGGGACTGTAGCCCATCAGGCTCCTCTGTCCATGGGATTCTCCAGGCAATAGTACTGGAGTGGGTTGCTATTTCCTTTGGGGATCTTCCCGACACAGGAATCAAACTGGGTTCTCCTGCATTGCAGGCAGATTCTTTACCACCAAGCCACCAGGGAAATTCTTATTGGTATCTAGATAATTACAAAAACATCCATTTCAGATGCTGTATTTTCCTAACAGTTCACTTCCGTTTCAGATAGAAGACTGTCAAGCTTTAAAATATTCTGTAGCCTGGGTGGCCTGGGTGGGAACACGGAGGTTCCTTTTGTGTTACACAAAGTGTAGAAGACTCTTTTTTCCCTTCACTTACGAGGAAGAGGTTTTCTTGTACAGCAGAGCTCAGCCGAACCTGACATCTGCTCTCTGCCTCCGAGTTCTCAAAGGTGTGCTGAATAAAACTCAACAACAAATCCTAGAATAGTCCTTACTATTAGGTGTTGTTAGCATGACCCACAACAGTGTGTGTGATGTCCTCTTCACACGTGAGCATGAGCCATATCTGGATGTGTGAGCATTCCAAAGTCCCCAAGGGGCATTTCCCAGCTCAAAGTCAAGATTGCAGCCCTAACTAAAGCCACCTCTTGGTCTGTTCTTTCATCTCTTAGGTGTAGGAACTGCTACCCTCTCTCATGAGAAAATATCCCCTTGACCTTGTGATCATCAAAGACACCTCAGCTGATACTTTTCTAAGGAATCCTAGATTGACCTGAAATTGTCTCCACATTGAAGGGCTAAGACAATCTTATGCAACAGTTTCTCTCAGCCTTCCAAATTCAGCCCCTGGGATGGGCCTGCATTCTTTACTCCTCCCTCTTTCCCAGCCTCTTATCAGGGGACTTTGCATCTCTGCTTATCAAGAGGTAACGTGTTTTTCCCCACCTCTGCACATGACCTGGCCTTATGTCTGCAGTGACTCAATGAACGCAGCAGGTGAGACCCTGGGTTCAAGCCTGACCTGGGCCTCCAGAGACCCTGTGCACTTCTGTTCTCTCTCATGCGTCTCTATGAGAACATGGCCAGGCTAGCCCGTTTAAAGATGAAAGGTCATGTGAAGTAGACCCAAGACATCCCAGCCCAAGACCATCACAGACCTGCCCGTCCCCAGCCACACTCTCCGCCTATTGCAGATGTGTGAGCATGGCAGCCAACGACACCCAAGCCCATTTAGCTGATTCAGAAATGATAGTAATACATGGCTGTGGTTTTAAGGCACACAATTTGGGGGGCTTTTTGTTACTCATCAGTAACTAACTGATACACCTGGAGCACAATAAGTGTTTGTAAAAATAGATAATATTTTTAGATTTTTATTCAGCTCATCAAATAAGCCCTGGCTCCACCACTGTGAGTCCCCATCCCGTGGGTCTAGTCCTCATTTACTTCTACTCTCTGTGCTAAGTACATGCATCGGTCAGCTTCATAAATACTAGACATCATCCACTCTCCACACTTCATTTTCCTGTATAGAGTCCAAGAAAAGAAAAAAGAAAAACAAATCAAAGCGCTCCTTCCTAGTGGGAGAAAGAGGAGAGTATGTTAAATTCCTGGAACGACATTACGTTGACACAAAAGTACGACATGAGTGGTGACTCAATTCCAGGCCCTGCAATTTGGCATCAATTTGACCTCCCTCTATCTCTTTAAAGCAGGAACATCAGTCCTTATTCTCACAATTGTCTCAGGCGAGCCCCCAAATGCTGAGCACAGAGGGAAGACAGAGTAGTATTTACTCAGGGAACAGAATTGAATTAGATGGAGAGAAACTGTCTAATTCTGGGTTTGATTTCTGCTAGTGCCAGGTATCTGCCATTTGACTGTGGCCCAACAAGTCATCCTCTGTAAATGTGTTTCTTCTTCCGCAAAATAGGAATAATTCTGTCTGCTCTAGTTATCTCATACATCACTGCAAGAATGACATTAGATGGCACATTGGAAATGCCTTGTAAACTATAGAGAACTCCGTAGTATAATGTGAGGCATTGTTGTGGTTGTTACTATTTCAGGTCCAGCAGGGGAGACTGGATCTGGGAAAAATGGCAGACATCCCAGGGTGGCCTGGCTGGGAGGAGAACATGTTTCTTTATCAGCAGATAAACATAGGCAAAGCATTGGGACTCAGACCAGAAAAGAAGCCTGGCAATAAACACAAAGAAAATAGTCTGGGGAAAGCTGACGACCCCACAGTTGGAATTCTGCATTGGGGTTTAGAAACACCAGCACTGGGATGCTGAAAACATTGGAAGGAGTCCAGGGAAAAGCCATGTGAGTCACTCCAGAATGGAAGATCCAAATCAGGAGGGAGTGGGCGTGTGAACTTTGGCTCCCAGAAAATAGCACTTGTTTTCCCAGGCTCCTCCAAGAGGTGGCTGTTTCCAGGATGTGTGCCTTGCCCTGAAGTGGGGGAAGCTGGTGTACACAGCCCCGCAAAAGGGGTGTCCAAACTCCACCCCTAGTTTGGGCGGAGAAGACAGAGATGCTCCAGAGGAAGAGAAGTTGAATGAACTTTTCCGTGTGGACCATACAGAGTTATACTAATTAGGGCGCTTTGGGCTGCAAATAACAGACAACTAGCAAGGCTCAGGTCATTCATTACCCTTTAAAAAGAAGCCCTGAGATGGGCCAGTGCCAGGACTGATTACATCAGCAGCTCAGCAGAATCATCTAGGACTCACTTTCCTCCCCCTTCTGTCTCTGTTGCCCCTGGTGGCTTGAAAGCGTGTTAGTCGCTCAGTCGTCTCTGACTCTTTATAACCCCATGGACTGTAGCCTGCCAGGCTCCTCTGTGCTTGGAATTTTCCAGGCAAGGATACTGGAGTGGGTTGCTATTCCCTTCTCCAGGGGATCTTCCCGACCCAAGGATCAAACCCATGTCTCCTGCAGAGCAGGCAGACTCTTCACAGTCTAAGCTACCAGGTGACTTGGTTTGTCTTTTTAAACCAGCTTCCCGCATAGGCCAATGGTGGTTGCTATGATTCCCATCATATCACACATATGACAACATCTCTATCCCTTTGTAAAAGCAGGAAATAATTTCTCTGATATTTCCCGGCAGATTCCTCCCCCCGGTTGCCCTTGACCATGACTGCATCCCTTTGCCAAACCTACATCCATCATCCACAGGGGAGTAACATGGCATGACTGGCTTGGACCAATCAAGATTGTCCCAGGAACTAGAGTGAGCCTCGCCCACAGAAGCACAGGGCCTTCTAATCCCTGAACACAGTTGGGATTCTGATGACAGGCAACAAGGGAAGCTGCAAGAAAGAGCTGGCTGGGCATCAGCCAGGGGCCACTGCATCCCTCTGGTCCCTTCACAGGAGATGCTCTTCAAAATGGCATACATCAGCGATAGGATGTTGTTGGTGCCATGGCGACAGTGACATGATGACAGATTGGGCAGTTACTCGGTACCACGTGGGGTGCTTAGCACTTTATAGGTGTCATCTCATTCACCATCTCAACAGCCAGAAGTTCCCCTGTAATGAAATTTTTGGAGGAAGAGGGGTGGACCTTGAGTAACTGAAACTCCTAGGAAGAATCCAAGGTTAACTCTTCTTATATCAAATTACTCTCTCTAAATAACAGTTTTGTTGTGGTTCTGGTGAGTTTCTTCTGCTCTTTCTAGCAGCTGGCCTCACCTCTGACCTCGGTGATGTCGTCCCTGGATTGTTGTCTTGGACAATGTTTTCAGCATACATGACCAGGGACCTAGGAGAGAGTCCAATGATATAAAAAGCCAGACCAGAAGGGAAAACCCTTTGAAGTTCCATAATTATTTTTTTTTGACCTTTGTTTTTGATATTTTGAATTGACACAATTTTTTTTTAAAAACCACAACACAAAAAGTGGTGGTTACTGTTAAAAGTAAGTTTGGTAAACAACAATATCCTACTTTACAATACAGGGAAATATATTCAATATCCTGTGATAGGCCATAATGCAAAAGAATATGAAAAAGAATATATATATATATATATATGTATATATATATATATGTATAACTGAGTCACTTTGCCGTTTGGTAGAAATTAACACAGCTTTGTAAATCAACTATATTTCAGTAAAATAAATGCAAAAAATAAATTACAGAAAGTAAAAAAAAAAAAAAAAGCAAATTTGCCTCCCACACTAGTCCCTGCCCCAGTCTTTTCCCCCGTTATTCCATTTCTTCTTTCCAATTTACTGGTGAATTATACTTTCTGGTGGCTCAGATGGTAAAGAATCCTCCTGTAATACAGGAGACCCAGGTTTGATCCCTGGGTCGGGAAGATCCCCTGTAATAGGGAATGGCAACCCACTCCAGTATTCTTGCCTGGAGAATTCCATGGACAGAGGAGCCTGGAGGTCTAAAGTCCACGGGGTTTAAAGAGTCAGACTTGACTGAGTGACTAACACTATCGTATGCCCATTGCAGGCCGGCCCATGGAAATTCATGAAGTTTCCTTTGGTTTCTTCCCTCTCAGCATTTCCAGCATCCATCAGTGCTAAGCCCTAGGCATCCATTTCCACAATACCTCCTCATTCCTGTCCAGCCATTGCTTCTCCCTGGACCCATGGTGCCAGCCTCCAGTGGCCTCCATGACTCCACTGCCTTCTTGTTCTTTGTCTCCATCCTCTTTAAGGGTATATTTTGCACAGACCACAACACGGACTGAGTTGTACCCCCAACCCATCCATTCATATGTTGAAGTCTTGACCCCCAGTACTTCTGAACATGACCATATTTAGAGACAAGGCTTTTAAAGAAGTGATTAAAGTGAGGTCATTGAGGCAGACCCTAATCCAGTATGGCTGGTGTCCTTACAGGAAAAGGAGATTCGGGCATGGAGGTGTGCACACAGTGGAGACCACGTGAAGAAACCTGAGAGATGGGCTCAGAGAAAGGCCCAGGGGAGAAGCCACAGAAGAAACTGACCCTGCTGCCCTGTTGAGCTTGGACTTCCAGCCTCCAGAACTCCAGGTAAATTTCAGTTGTTCATGGCAAACAGATGGGGAAACAATGAAAACAGTGAGAGACTATTTTCTTTAGATCTAGAGTGATCTAAATCGCTGCAGATGGTGACTGCAGCCATGAAGTTAAAAGACATTTGCTCCCTGGAAGAAAAGCTATGACCAACCTAGACAGCATATGAAAGAGCAGAGATATTACTTTGCCAACAGAGATCCATCTAGTCAAGCCTGCGGTTTTTCCAGTAGTCATGAATGGATGTGAGAGCTGGACTATAAAGAAAGCTGAGTGAGGAAGAATTGATGCTTTTGAAATATGCTTTTGCAGAAGACTCTTGAAAGTCCCTTGGACTGCAAGGAGATCAAACCAGTCTATCCCAAAGGAAATCAGTCTTGAATATTCATTGGAAGGACTGATGCTGAAGCTGAAACTCCAATCCTTTGGCCACCTGATGCGAAAACTAGTCTAAGTCGCTTCAGTCGTGTCCGACTCTGTGTGACCCCATAGACGGCAGCCCACCAGGCTCCCCTATCCCTGGGATTCTCCAGGCAAGAACACTGGAGTGTGTTGCCATTTCCTTCTCCAATGCATGAAAGTGAAAAGTGAAAGTGAAGTAGCTGACTCATTGGAAAAGACCCTGATGCTGGGAAAGATTGAAGGCAGGAGGAGAAGGGGATGGCAAAGGATGAGATGGATGGATGGCATCACGGACTCAATGGACATGAGTTTGAGCAAGCTCCTGGAGTTGATGATGGACAGGGAAGCCTGGCGTGCTGTGGTCCATGGGATCGAAAAGAATTCGACACAACAGAGCAACTGAACTGAACTGAAACCACACATTCCGTCTTATGGTACTTTGCTGCAGAAGCTCTAGGAAACAAATACAAACAGCTCTGATCAAGTCAGTCATTTGTTCAAAACTTTTTGACAGTTTCTAGTTTCTTAGCATTAAGCAGACTTCCTCCCGGAGGCCTTTCTGGGACCTCAGGATCTGAAATTGACCTGCCTTTACTGTCTCACTGCTTATGCCCCCACCTTCTGTGCTTCAGCTCAGAACCAGCCCAGAACTCTGGACTGATTTTCATGCAGGGAATGTGTCCTGAGATCGCCTGCCCCTGTGGCCTGGCACGCACACAGGTTGTTCCCATTATGGAAAACACGTTTGCATTCCCACACCACGCCCCTTCCACCTGTAACTGCCGAAACCATGTCTATTACTCAAGTCTGACCTGAATACCACCTTCTTTATAAAGCCATTTTCTCTCCCAAACCCACGATTCGGTGGGACCACTCTTTCCCTTGCCTGTACTGCTTTGTAAAATCCTCATGACAGCCATCGCATTCTGCCCTGTGTTCTACTTAGGTGTATTTTGGATCACCTTAATATGCAACTGTGAAATTCTTAAGCACAGCTTCCGCAAGTTGCTCAGCCTTCCCTCTTCATTCAAGGGTAGGTAAATGAATAGCATATTTTCCTAAAGATAAGTGGAATAAAATAACATTGTTTATAAATTTTTTGCTCTATTTTTTGGTTGGTTTTTTTTTTTTAATTAGTCATTTATTTAGGGCACCCAGGATTCGCTGTGGCACACAGGATAATCTGTTGCAATGCATAGGCTCAGTGGCTCTGCAGAGTGAGGGATCTTAGTTCCCCAATCAGGGATTGAATCTATGTACCCAGCCTTGCAAGGCAGGTTCTCAACCACTGCACTACCAGGGACGTCCAATTTTGTTCCATTTTGAAATGCTATTTATTACCATTTAAAAAAAATTTATGTATTTTAATTGGAGGCTAATTACTTTACAATATTGTAGTGGCTTTGCCATACATTGACTTGAATCAGCCACGGGTGTACGTGTGTCCCCCATTCTGAATCCCCCCTCCCACCTCCCTCCCCATCCCACCCCTCAGGGTCATCCCAGTTCACCAGCCCCAAGCACCCTGTCTCATGCATCAAATCTGGACTGGCGATCTGTTTCATATATGGTAATATACATGTTTCAATGCTATTCTCTATTAAAAAATATTTATTTATTTGACTGCCCCAAGTCTTAATGTTTTTTGTTTGTTTGTTTGTTTCAGTTGCGACGCCCAGGATCTTTATTTATTTATTTATTTTTAATTTTAATTTTAATTTTATTTTACTTTATTTTACTTTACAATACTGTATTGGTTTTGCCATACAATGACATGAGTCCACCACGGGTGTACATGAGTTCCCAAACATGAACCCCCTCCCACCTCCCACCCCATATCATCTCTCTGGATCATCCCCGTGCACCAGCCCCAAGCATCCTGTAT
This sequence comes from Ovis aries, assembly GCF_016772045.2. NCBI lineage: Eukaryota > Metazoa > Chordata > Mammalia > Artiodactyla > Bovidae > Ovis > Ovis aries. The sequence continues at coordinate 62,577,551 of NC_056069.1, read as the reverse complement.
CCTACATCAAACATAGACTGGCGATTCGTTTCTTACATGATAGTATACATGTTTCAATGCCATTCTCCCAAATCATCCCACCCTCTCCCTCTCCGTCAGAGTCCAAAAGTCCACTCTACACATCTGTGTCTCTTTCGCTGTCTTGCATACAGGGTCATCTTTAGCTGTGGCATGAGAACTCTTAGTTGCAGCTTGTAGGAGCTAGTTCTCTGACCAGGGATCAAACTCTGGCTCCCTGCACTGAGAGTGCAGAGTCTTGGCCCCTGGACCATCAAGGAAGTCCCTTGATTCTATTTTGTAATTAGGAGCCAAAATTTTAAAATAATCCCATTAGAAAAGCAAGAAACAGGAAAGATGAATTTGAACTGTGTCCCTTCTGGAATGACCCAGAGGAAAATGTGAAACTCTGGGAGGAGAAACCCTGAATACACAATTTAACTACTTCACCTGCTATTGTAGCTATGTTGTAAAATAGAGGCTACTTAGCACAGCATTTTGCCTGAGTATCCTGGAATGTTTTCCGCGAGAAAAACATTTGATCTCTGGAGACAATCCTACAGAGGCTTTGCCTCGGAAAAGTGGCTGGATGGGGGGCAGGGCGGGCGGGGGGGGGGGGGGCGCGGGATTCTGTCTTTTTCCTCTGGAATTAACTTGCCTTTGAGATGCTTCGCAGCGTGTGAGAGCAACAGTATTCAGCAGGGAGCAGGCTGCTGAGTGCAAAGCTACACCCTTAAAACCATCTGCTCTGCACACACATAGGAACCATTAATAAACTGTACGTGTGGGTTGGCCTGGACTCGCTGAAACGTGATCAAAGGGAGAGTGATTTACACCAGCTCTCCCTTCCTATTTACTTTCTGCGCTGTCATGAGAGTGAAGAACCCAATTAGAGGTTAAAAAAAAAAAAAAAAGGAAAAGGAAAAACAAAAATATTACCTCTCCTCCAAAATGCCTGCAAAATGAGAGGAAAAATGCTTTATTTTCACTTTTGCAGGAGAAAACCGAGAGATGAAACTCTTAACGACGTGAAATCTAATGGGAAAATGGATGGATTTTTTTTTCCCCCTAGTAAAACCCCAAAGAGCACCATTTCCACCCTCCGCCTTTATTTTTCTTCCTCCCTCCCTTGTCTGTGCCATTAGTGAGGCCTGCTGGCAGGCCCTGAATAGGATCTGTGATGATACGCAGGCCTCCCCAGAACAGTGACATGCACATGCCTTGAGCAGCTGTGCTCGAGGGGAAGGAGCCAGACAGTAGTTTTTCTCCCCCACTGGGGAGTAACATGTGCTGCTGTCCCTGGGACCCTGAGATGTGGCTCGGTGGAGGGAGGGGGACTTCCTGGCCCTGAGACTCCCTGATGGAGCTAGGTTTCTGGGGTGCCCTAGAATCCCAGCTGTCAGAGCCATGAGGTTTCAGGGAGAAGGGATGGCAAGCTGGAGACACAGACGTGCCTCTGTGCTGAGAAGGGCTGGGGGAGGCTGGGAGGGCCTCTGGCCACCCAGACACCCTGACTCAGATGCTGAGTGTCTTATATCAGACAGTCCAGAGGCAGGGCCTGAGACAGGACGTTGTTCAAGGTATTTGTCGGGACAAGGGCTGGAGGGGCCAGGAGAGAGCAAGTCGGGGGGTGGGGGAGCCAGGTGAGAATGTGGGCTCCACTGGAGACCAGCTTCAGCCCGATCCCACAGGGAACTCCAGAACAGGCCTCGTACCGCATGGTTGGTCCCTTTAGAGGCAAGAAGGCTGGCCCTGGATATCATGTTTGGTCATGGGGTAGGAGTGGAGCAGCTTCTACTGGGGCAAGGGGAATGCTCAGGAGATGAGGCCAGTGGTGCATTACCAGCTGTGTTAGTCCATGCAGGCAGCTGGGACAAAGGACCACAGACCAGGGGTGGGGTGGGGAGTGTGCTTAAACAACAGAAATTTATTGACTCACAGTCTGGAGGCCAGAAGTCCAAAGTCAAGATCCCCAGTGTTCATCACTGCAACACTATTCACAGTGGCCAAGACTTGGAAGCAACCTAAGTGTCCATCAACAGACGAATGGAAGAAGAAGATGCAGTGCGTATATACAATGGAATACCACGCACCCATGAAAAGAATAGAATAAGGTCATTTGCAGCAACACAAATGGACCTAGAGATGATTATACTAAGGGAAGTGACTCAAACTGAGAAGGACAAATACCGTAGGATATAACTTACAGGTGGAATCTAAAAAAAATGATACAAATGAACTTATGATACTTATTCACAAATCAGAAACAGACTCACAGACGTAGAAAACGAACTTAGGGTTACCAAAGGGGAAAGGTGATGGGGAAGGGATAAATTAGGAGTTTGGAATTAATGGATACACACCACTATATATAAAACAGATTTAAAAAATCCTACTGTAAAGCACAGAGAACTGTATATTCAATATCTTATAACAACGTACTATCAAAAAAATTGAAAGAATCTAAAAAAGAATATTCTTGCTGTGTCTCCTTATGTCACGTTCCCCTAAGCGTCCGAATAAAAGGGGACCTTTCTATAAAGACACCAGTCATAGTGGGTTAACCATCTTTCCCATGACTTCATTTGAACTTGATTGCAGCCATGAAATTAAAAGATGCTTACTCCTTGGAAGGAAAGTTATGACCAACCTAGACAGCATATTAAAAAGCAGAGACATTACTTTGCCAACAAAGGTCTGTCTAGTCAAGGCTATGGTTTTCCCAGTAGTCATGTATGGATGTGAGAGTTGGACTGTGAAAAAAGCTGAGAGCCGAAGAATTGATGCTTTTGAACTGTGGTGTTGGAGAAGACTCTTGAGAGTCCCTTGGACTGCAAGGAGATCCAACCAGTTCATCCTAAAGGAGATCAGTCCTGGGTGTTCATTGGAAGGACTGATGCTGAAGCTGAAACTCCAATACTTTGGCCACCTCATTCGAAGAGTTGACTCACTGGAAAAGACTCTGATGTTGGGAGGGATTCGGGGCAGGAGAAGGGGACAACAGAGGATGAGATGGCTGGCTGGCATCACTGACTCAATGGACATGAGTTTGGGTAAACTCTGGGAGTTGGTGATGGACAGGGAGGCCTGGCGTGCTGCGATTCATGGGGTCGCAAAGAGTCGGACATGACTAAGCGACTGAACTGAACTGAACAGAACCTCTATTCAGACCCTATTTCCAAACAAAGTCACAGTATGAGGTTCTGGGGGCCAGAACATCAACACAAAAATGTTTGGGGCGGCACAACTCAATCCATAACATCAGCCAACATTTTTCAGCAGCTTGGGGTGGGTGCAGCTACAGGCTGGTCAGAAGAACCTGGGTAGAGCACCGCTGGCCTCCAGGCTGCATAGAACTGAAAAGAAATCGCCCGTGTGAGGTCATTTCAGTTCTTACCACTGGTTTCTTCTGGCACCTTCTTCTCAAATGCAGTAGCCTCTGGAGGAGATAATTCTCAGAAAGCACTAAAGGCTGCTAAACACTCATATCTTAGCACAGATTCCTGTTGAAAAAGCACTTTTCTCCACAAGGAGGCCATGCTACTGAGGAGACGAGTTGAAAAACTAAGGAGAAGGTGAAAGGCAAGGAAAGGGGAAAAGTTTTTCTGAGTCCTTGGGGCCTCAGGCAGGCTGGGCGGGTGGGATGGGATCATGGTCAAGGCAGGGGGCCCGGCCAGAGATGCAAGTATGCTCCTCCCCCATTTGAATGGGGACAGCATAGTCTTTGATTGGAAGAAGTGGTGTCATTGTGGAAACAGAACGGTGGGAAATGTAGGATCAGCATTAGAAGTAGAAACAGGAAGTATTCGGTTGGCCAAAATGTTCTTTCAAGTCATCTGTAATCTGTTACAGAAAAAGAATGAATTTTTTGGCCAACCCAATATGACTGCAGAGGCATCTGGATCACAAAGCCCCTACTTCTCCATGTCATGGAGGGAGGGGACAGGACTGGGGTACCCCCTGAATTCTCCCCACGGCTGTGGCCTCCTCGCTTCCTCTCAGGCCATACCTCCTGTATCCAGTAATCTCAGACCCCAAGGGCGGGACTGAAGGTGTTTACAGAGCTCCTTTCCACCCACGCTTAAAGACCAACACACTTTCAGAAGGCTCTGCACAGGGGACACTTAGTAAGAATAGGACCCTCTAGACTGCAGCCATTTCTGAGGTTCTGAGGGAGGTTCTTGTGAGGCAAGTGGGTTCTTCCAGCCTCCTTGTGTGATGTTGGAGAAGGAGATGGCACCCCACTCCTATATTCTTGCCTGGAAAATCCCAAGAACAAAGGAACCTGGTAGGCTACAGTCCATGGGGTCGCACAGAGGCGGACATGCCTGAGCGACTTCACTTTCACGTTGTGTGATGTCGAGGAGGGAGAAACTGCATTCCTCTTTGGAGAATAAACAGAAGCAGTGTTTCTTTCTGACTGAAGGCACTTTAGCCTTGAGGGGGTGGGGGTTGGTTGGTTCTCAAAGAGTAGAGACACTCGTGGGAGCACCTTTGTCTCTTCCTGTTTTGTGAAATGGAGGCTGCGGTGGATTGGAGGGATACGGGCTCCAGTGATGGAAGGCAGGTTAGAAATGACTTTTAGGTGGTATACAGGGTGGATTGTTCTATACTCTGGTTTTAGGGCAACTTTATTTAAAACAGATAAAGTATATGTGTGTTATGCATTATGTATTGTAACATCCCAACAAAAGTAACAGGAATGTCTTCATATCATTAAACACCCAGCAGGGCTGCTTTTTCCTGATTGGCTTGTTCATTTCTGTGGTTTTCGTCCATCTGTTTGAATCAGGATGCAAACACAGTCCTGGCAGGGCATTGGGTGACATCTCTCTTACATCTGCCTTCATTCACAGGTTTTTCTTGCACTTGCTGGCAGATATGTCTGGCTCTTTATTTTGCAGGGTCTCCAGCACCCTGGATTTAGCTGATTTTTCTCCCTTGTGATATTCATCCTGTCCCTCTGTCCGCTGTTCTTTCTATGAAGTGGTAGGTAGATGAATGATCAGATTTGAATTTGGTTTATTTGTCAAGGCTGCTCCTTGGGTGCTGGGGTGAGCTTCCTTCCAACTGTGCTTAAGTCTCTCAGTTGTGTCTGACTCTTTGTGACATCCTGGACTGTAGTCCGCCAGGCTCTTCTGTCCATGGGGTTTCTCCAGGCAAGAATACTGGAGTGGGCTGCTATGCACTCCTCCAGGGGATTTTCCCAGCCCAGGGATGGAACCCAGGTCACCTGCATTGCAGGGGGATTCTTTACCAGCTGAGCTACGAGGGAAGCCTCCTTCCTTCCAAGAGGTACACAAAGATCGCTTGGCTCTCTCTGTGGTGCTGAGCACTGTGGATGAGCATGTCCTCCTTTGTTTTGTTTTGCTTTAGAACTCTTGATAAAAATCACTGGTGGGCTGTAGGAACAATCCCTGACTGACCAAATACATTAATTCATTAGAGATTGCAAAATACTGATGGTCTCTCTTTAGTCTTCTTTTATTTGTTGAATTATCTCTATAAAGAAAATTTCCCTCATTACCTATTTAATTATCTTCAGAGACGGTTCATTTAGAAAAGGCAGGATAAAGCCTTGTATTTTTTCTTTTTACCTACTGATTTTAATATTAATAATAATTAGTTGCTTCCCAGACATTTCCCAAAGATAACCAAGATTTTTTTCTTTTTAGTATTATTATGAATTTAAGGACTTGACCATTCTACGGGTGTACCTCAGATATGCAGATGACATCACCCTTATGGCAGAAAGCCTCTTGATGAAAGTGAAAGAGGAGAGTGAAAAATCTGGCTTACAACTCAACATTAAAAAAATTAAGATCATGGCATCTGGTCCCATTACTTCATGGCAAATAGATGGGGAAACAATGGAAACAGTGACACTTTGTTTTCTTGGGCTCCAAAATCACTGCAGATGGTGACTGCAGCCATGAAATTAAAAGACACTTGCTCCTTGAAAGAAAAGCTATAACAAACCTAGACAATATATTAAAAAGCAGAGTCATTACTTTGCCAGCAAAGATCCATCTAGTCAAGGATATGGTTTTTCCAGTAGTCATGCATGGATGTGAGAGCTGGACCATAAAGAAAGCTGAGTGCTGAAGAATTGATGCTTTTGAACTGTGGTGTTGGAGAAGACTCGTGAGGCTCCCCTGGACTGCAAGGAGATTAAACCAGTCAATCCTAAAGGAAATCAATCCTGAATATTCATTGGAGGGACTACTGCTGAAGCTGAAGCTCCAGAACGTTGGCCACCTGATGTGAAGAGCTGACTCACTGGAAAAGACCCTGATGCTGGTAGAGATTGAAGTCAGAAGGAGAAGGGGACAACAGAGGATTAGATGGTTGGATGGCATCACCGAATCAATGGACATGAGTTTGAGCAAGCTCCGGGAGATGGTGAAGGACAGGGAAGCCTCGGTGCTGCAGTCCACGGGGTCGCAAAGAGTCAGACATGGCTGAGCGACTGAACAACAACATGGGTGTACCACAGTTCATGTGTCTGTCCATCGGTGATGGACATTTGAGTTGTTTTCACTTGGATCCTAAGCTTATCTTTTTGGTAGATCGTAGGAGAAGGCAATGGCACCCCACCCCAGTACTCTTGCCTGGAAAATCCCGTGGACGGAGGAGCCTGGTAGGCTGCAGTCCATGGGGTCATGAAGAGTTGGGCATGTCTGAGCGATTTCACTTTCACTTTTCACTTTCATGCACTGGCGAAGAAAACGGCAACCCACTCCAGTGTTCTTGCCTGGAGAATCCCAGGGACGGGGGAGCCTGGTGGGTTCCCCTCTGTGGGGTTGCACAGAGTCAGACACGACTGAGGTGGCTTAGCAGCAGCAGCAGCAGCAGCAGCTTACCTTTGTTAGTGTAGCTTTCCAGATAGCAAAAAATATTCAAACTCAGTTCATTTATTTCTGCTCTAGACATGAAAAAGCCTATTTTCCAAGAAATGTGTGTGTGTGAGTGTGTGTGTGTGTGTGTGTGTGTGTGTATACACACATACTCAGTCATGTCCAACTCTTTGCCACCCCATGGACTGTAGCGTGCCAGGCTTCTCTGTTCATTCAGTACTTATTCTTAGGAAAGACTGGTGCTGAAGCTGAAGATCCAATACTTTGGCCACCTGATTTGAAGAGCTGACCCTGATGCTAGGAATGATTGAGGGGAAAAGGAGAAGAGGGTGGCAGAAGATGAGATGGTTAGATAGCATCACTGACTCATTGGACATGAATCTGAGCAAACTTCAGGAGGTAGTGAAAGTCAAGGAAACCTGGCGAGCTGCAGTCCATGGTGCTGCAATGAGTCAGATATGACTTGGCAACTGAACAACAGCAACATATTTGTTTATTCAAGCACCTATGCAAACCTTTCAGATTATAGAAGCTTTATAGTGAGTTTTAATATCTGAGAAGTCCACCCTCCTTTCTCACTCATTCCTGTGATTTTTTGAGGGTGTTATGCTTGCTTGTTTGTTATCACAGATGATCTCTCTAATCAACTGCTCTGATCCAGAGGGAAAAACATAATAGATTTTACAATTCAGATCACATTAAATTCATACATGTACATTTTACAATTCAGATCACGTTAAATTCATACATGGGCTTGTTGAGAACTCATACTTTTTTGATGGTAAATCTTCCAGCCCAAGAATGTAGAGTGTCTTCCCGTTTGTTTTTCTATTTTTGCGTCTTTTCTGGAGTGTTTTACTGTTTTCCTCTTGTGTGTTTCAGACACTTCTTCGTAAGATTTATGCCTGAAAGATGTATGCCTTCTCTTTTTCACTATCGTTAAGTGTGATCTTTTATATCTTCCTAGTTTTTTGATTATTTTACATACTGGGTATTTATTTATTTATTTGTTAAAAAAAATCACCACCTTTCTAAATCTTTTATTATCATGGTAGCTTTCCTTTTGATTCATTTGGGGTTTCCAGATGTGCAATCGTGAAGTTATTTTCTTATATTAGCAACTCTAGAAAATGTTTGATATCTGAATGTCTGAGAAAGTTTGCCTCTTAGGAACCACTGAATGGCATCAGTGCAGTAGCCATGCCGGCAATGTGCTGAGGAAAATATCTGCAAGGGAAGAAAACCGAGCTTTTTCTGTGCTCAAATTTGTATCTCAGAGTTTTGAAGTTGCAGACGGCATTGCAAAACCGTGTGATTAACGGTCCCCGTCTCTCTCCTTTCTCTGAAGCTCTTCCTTCTCTGCCTCCTTGACTCCGTTTTCTTGTATATTAGCTCTTTCCAGTGCATGTCCTGACATCTTTCCACCTTTCAAGGTTCTTCCTGTAGCTACTCTTTACTCTGTGGTTTGTGTCTCCTTCCCATTTTATCAGTTTCTGTGGTCTTAATAATTTATATAACAACATCTCACAGACTTCCGTGGTGGTACAGTGGATAGGAATCTGCCTGCCAATGCAGGGGACACATGTTCGATCCCGGGTCTGGGGAGATTCCACGTGCTGCGGAGCAACTAGTCTGTGTGTCACAGCTATTGAGCCTACAGATTGCAGCTCCTGGAATCCGAACGCCTGGAGCCCATGCTCTGCAACAAGGGATGCCACCGCAGTGAGAAGCCTACCCACCACAACTAGAGCGTAGCTCCCCCTCACCGCAACTAGAGAAAACCCAAGCACGGCAACGAAGACCCAGGGCAACCAAAAGTAAAGAAAGAAGATGTTAATTGAAAAAACAAAAAAAAACCTCACTGTAAATGTTTACGATTTTGTTCTTTGAAGACTGAGTTTTCTGTCTAACGTGAAGCACACAGTACCTAGCTTAGTTCCTCCTGAGAGCCTAGATGATAAGAACACAGTAGTTCCTCAGTATCCATGGCGGGTAGGAGGGGGTAGCAGAGGTGGTTTCAGGAGCCCCGAGGACACCGGCATTCCCGGATGCTCTAGCGCCTTGTGTAAAATGGTCCAGCGCAAAGAAGACAGTTGGCTCTCCATGTGTCTGGGTTTTGCATCTGCAGATTCAATGATCCGCTAAGGGCTGACTCATGGTGAACATGTCCAGTTAGTGGGCTGCTCCTAAGTGCTGGACACTCACTCATTCATTTAGCAAATAGTTATTGAGTTCTGGGCACCATTCAAAATGTTGTGGATAAAGTCTATGACCTCACCAAGCTTGTCTTCTAGGTCGAAAGTAGAAAATAATTGAAAGAAATCACCAAGATACATAGGATCTGTCTTAGCCCTTCTCCCCCAGAAAGTCCAGGTTGAGGGCAGAGTGGGAGGACTGCTCCTGTCCGAACTCTGGCTTTTACCTGGCACGAAAGGGCAAGTCATTGGAGGGAGGTCTTGGGGCAGAGGAATGATGTAATCTGACTCATGTCCTCACCAGATCACAAGAGCCCTGCAAAGTCCACCATCCAGGTTCAAGAGATGGGATAATTTCTACATGTAAAACTGAATCACTTTGCTGCACACCTGAGTCATTGCAAATCAACTATATTTTGCTTTTTTAAAAAAAATTTTTTTAAAGAAATGGGTTTTTTTCCCAATGATCACAGAGAGAGAAGGTGATGGGGCAGGATTTGCTCAGGTGTCTTACCTTAAAGTCTTCGCTTTATCTGCTAGGGGTATTTCCTGCTGAATATACTTGTTGCAAAGTTTTTATTCTACGTGTCTTTTTTATGCCTCTTTTTAGGCCTACTTTTCTGTTTGATGGAGAGTTAAGTTATGCTGGGTTTGTCTTCTGTCATTCATTCCAAAAATATTTATTCACTCCTTGCCGTGTTTGTGGCACGGTAAACTGTACTATGGGCAATAAAAGATGGGGAAGACAAGGGCTCAAGTTTATAGACAGGCTATAAAAAGAAGAGAGAATTTGTATTTAAATTATGTAAATTGAATGATTTTTACATTTTTTTCAGGGAGAGGAGGACTTAGTTGTTTTATTTGCTCACCTAAAAGAACATTTCTATTTCTCTTGAAAGAACCGCCTCGTCTAAGAACTGGAAACAGACAAAATATGGGATTCCCACTTCGATTTTAGAGATCTTGACTTCCAGCCTGACTGTTCAGTTACTGCATTAAAAGACGACTGTCTCTCTTCCCAACCCTAAGCCTGGCAAAGCCAGCTTGTGGTCCGAAGATCCCGCTGGGCCTTTGCTATTTCTTGCCTCATTGCCAGGAATAAAGATTCAGCAGCAATTCCTACTCAGCTGACAACCTTGCTAGTGACACCTGAGGCTAAGTAAAACCCAGCTCAGCAGCTCTGCTGCCGCTGAGCCTTGTGGCTTCGAATTAGACAAAGCCAGGTGGTTCCTGGGCTGCCTCCTCCTTCCACCCTCCCTGGGGTGGGGGGTGGGGTCTGTGGTGGTCAGCGGAATGTTCAGCATCAGACTCTGCCCTCTCACTTTGATTTGGGCATGTGACAAGGCTAAATGACAAGCATTGAGTCAAAGGACTTTTCTGTTTCCCACCGTATCAGTTATTTTCTGAAAGGGTTATTTTCTGATATCAGTTATTTTCAGTTATTTGCTTCCCTGGTGGCTCAGATGGTAAAGCGTCTGCCTGCAATGTGGGAGACATGGGTTAGATCCCTGGGTTGGGAAGATTCCCTGGAGAAGGAAATGGCAACCCACTCCAGTACCCTTGCCTGAAAAATCCCGTGGACGGAGGAGCCTGGTAGGCTACAGTCCACTGGGTCACAAAGAGTCAGACACTACTGAGCGACTTCACTTTCCTTTCCTTTCCTCGGTTATTTTCAGGACTTGAGTCCATCAGTCAAACCCTTGGGCTTCTTGCTAGAGACTCAGGAAAGCATTATGTTTTAGGAAAACCAGCTCTGGACACGGACTGAGAACTCAAGGATTTGGCAGCTACCTCTGTTGCAATCCACCCATGGACTGGAGGAGAAAGGATTCATAAACTCATCTAATTTTCTAAATGGTCTGTGTGAACTTTATTTGGGTCTTGCAGAGTCCTTCCCGGATAGCTCAGATGGGAAAGAATCCACCTGCAATCCAGGAGATTGCAGGTTCAATTCCTGGATTGGGAAGATCCCCTGGAGAGGGCATAGCAACCCACTCCACAACCCACTCCAGTATTCTTGCCTGGAGAATCCCCATGGACAGAGGAGCCTCGCGGGGTACAGTCCATGGAGTTGCAAAGAGTCAGACATCCCTGAGAGACTAAGTGCAGAGTCCACAATGGGAAACCAACAGAGCTGTAGTAACTACAACTGGGTAGTGAAGCTTTTAAAATATCCTGGTTTAGAAAGCCTGTCCATGTTCTGCAGGGAGGCCTGGTGCGCTGCAGTCCATGGATTCGTAAAGAGTTGGACACGACTTAGCGACTCAACAACACCCACTTTCTGTTGGAGTTGCCTTCCTGCTCTGTGTGAATATGAACAATCTTTCTAGCTCTACAGATTAGAATAAATCCATGATTCATTCTGGAAATCAAGAACAACCTCCATCTTAGCTAACTTGATCTCTGCTGCTGCTAAGTCACTTCAGTCGTGTCCGACTCTGTGTGACCCCATAGATGGCAGCCCACCAGGCTCCCCCATCCCTGGGATTCTCCAGGCAAGAACACTGGAGTGGGTTGCCATTTCCTTCTCCAATGCATGCAAGTGAAAAGTCAAAGTGAAGTCACTCAGTCATGCCCGATTCATAGCGACCCCATGGACTGCAGCCTACCAGGCTCCTTCATCCATGGGATTCTCCTGGCAAGAGTACTGGAGTGGGGTGCCATCGCCTTCTCCGATCTCAGGTAATGCTAACTTGACATTCTGTTAAGCCAGTGGATTTCCTCACTGGGTTCTTACAGCTATTCTTTAATGCTCTATGGCCCTGGAACTGTTATCTTTTGCTTATTATAGTTTCGTCTTACCTGGCCATGCCATCCATCCATTCACCCATCCTTCTATCCACCCATTCATTCAAAAAATAGATGTTTATTTATTAAAAGCCTGTTATATGCCAGGTGCTATGAAACCCAGCATCAGTCCTTCCACTTTGGGAGGCTGATGGTTCACGGGCTTCACATTTATGCTTTTTGTTTTCTGAGTGCTTTTGCTGTGGTAAATTTACAAAAGGGAACACTTCCAGAAAACTATGATTACTTTGGGTCCAATCCTTGGGTTGGGAAGATCCTCTGGAGAAGGAAAGGCAACCAGCTCCAGTCATCTTGCCAGGGAAAGCCCGTAGACAGAGGAGCCTGGAGGGCTGCAGTCCCTGGGGTCGAAAAGAGTTGCATACAACTTAATGACTAAATCACCACCACCATGGTTACTTTGCTGAACAAGTTTCCATATACCAAATGTTCTTCAAGATTTAGTATTAGAAATCATTATGATGAGGAAGTCTTGATTTATTTGTATGGAAAAATTCACTTAGTAATGGAACGTGCCCCCCACCTCCCACACAAAGAATTGAAAAGGTAGAAATGATTTGAAGGAAAATTACTGTTCATTTCTTTCTTTAAAAATAAGCTGTTTGGACAAGTTCCTTTGGGCTACAAAAATACACAACATTGGTGTCAGTTTCTGAAAGAAGACTCAGAATATGCCTGTTGTATAAGCTAGCTGAAAATTTCTACTGAGAATAAAGTATTTGAAACAGACAGAATTTAACCTGCCAAATAGTTTTGCACTAATTATGAAAAAAATAAAATCTTTTTAAAGTCAGCAGTAATCTAATTTAAATATGGATCTACCAAAGAGTATACTAGCATAACAATCTAGTTTTATCCCCAATTTATCACTTTACTTTGGCACTAAAAATGTATTTTTACTGGACTTCCCTGGTGGTCCAGTGGTTAAGAATCTGCCTGCGAATGCAGGGGACACAGGTTGTATCCCTGGCCTAGGGAGATCCTGCACGCTATGGGGCAGCTAAGCCCATGTGCCACAACTACCGAAGCCCGAGCTCCCTAGAGTCTGTGCTCCACAATAAGAGAAGTCACCGTGAGAAGCCTGCACACAGCAGCTAGAGAGCAGCCCCCTCTCCCCACAGCTGGAGAAAGCCCATGTGCCAACAAAGACCCGCTGCAGCCTAACTAAGCAAATAAATAAAATTGTAAATGTAGTTTTACTGTCAATTCCCATTTTGGTTAAATTTGTGTGTGTGTGCAAAATGTGTAATCAAATGAAAGTGATGTTGTATTAATAGATCGTGGTACTAGAAGGACACTGAGGCTTGGAATAGAGTTCGGTGGTTAGTCTATTTACTTCAACATCTGTTCCAATGAGAAGAGCCCTGGTTCTGCCCCAAACTGTCAGGCACTTACAGATTTTTTTGTTCCTATGTGTGGGATAGGAGAAAGAGCAGAGCAGAACTAAGTGGAGGGAGAGGTTACAATATCATATTTCACATCGTACCATCTCTGAAATCAAGATGTTTCTGACATTTGACATGTCTTAGATTTGATGAAATGCAGTTACCAAGAGACTGGGATGTAGGAGTCTTTTATTTTTTAACACCAAAATCATTTTGTACTGGGTACAGCCAGTTAAAAATGTTGTGATAGTTTCCAGTGAACACTAAAGGGACTCAGCCACACATGTGCGTGCATCCTGGAGTCTTTATGCTGGTCTGGTGGTCTACTGCAGATACATCTGTTTCAGTTTGCAGAATCCACTGTCCCTAGTAGAATGCGTGACACAGACAGCAGACTATCAGATACTTATTACTGAAGACACGCAGTGAGGAAATAGAGCTGAGGAATACTGAATGGCCAGTAACTTTATGAAATAGTGTCAGCTAATTTAATCAGGGAAGATGAAGGGCCCCTTTCAAGATTAGATTGTCTCATTCAAATATTTTTTATCCATGATGGCCTCTGCATTGAACAGTGAGTCAAAGGTATCCGTGAAAATGTTTCCAAGCTCTTTCAACTCTGAACATCTTGGAGCTACTGCTGTTGAGCTTTTAGAGGATTCCCAGGGGTGATGACTCCTGAGAAGCTCACTGGTTCCCTGGACCACGGACAGTGAGAACATGCCTTGGATTCTCCCAAATCCAAGGATGGAGATGAATCCCAGAGGTCTTCAGGTTGCTGCCCCTGACGAATATTCTTTGAGTGCCTTCTATGGGTACGGGGACACAGTGGCAGGCAAGGCAGGCGAAGTATCTTGTCTGATGGGACAGACGTTCTAGACAACAGGCATACTGCGTGAAAAAGCCTGAGTGCAACGCCCAGGATTCAGTACGTGTGCCACGAGCGTCTGTTTCCTTTCCTTCTGGGTAGAGTTCACCAGCTAAACAAAGCAGTGAGGCCCCGCAGCTTCCCATCCATACCCTCAGCTGGCTCTTCAATCCCCTGGCGCTGTCTTCTTGCAGCAAAACTTTTGCCTCGGTGCACTAGGAGAAACATGTGGTCGCTAAGAACGGGAGCACGGCTGCAAGGAGCCACGGCAGACGCCGTGCGTATTAGAGTCTAAGAAAGTGTTCCCAATCCTTTAAGAAAACCATTACTTGGCTCACTGCAGGCTAATTGCATTTGTTCAGTCATTGTGAAAATGGATGCAGATGGGATGTGGAAGCTGAGAGATACCCCACTGTTAAATCAGAAATAAAGCCACAAGCTCAAGAGAGACTGTGGCCTGGGATATAAGGTTTTCACCAAGAAGTGGGAAATTGCTCAGTAAATTTCTCTTTTCTGCTTAAGTAACTCTTTTAATTAATTTTTACTGACCTATTCCTCCTTTAACACAAAAGGTGTGAACATAGAAACTTGAGGGCTTGCTGACAGCACCTTCCAGAGTCACAAAGCTCTGAAAGCTTTGTTCTGTCTTTTGCAAGTTCGGAACAAAGTTTTGCTGCTTTGGGATCTGCAACTTTGATGATGAACTGCAATGGAAATAATGTTGTCTTATTATCTTCTTATTTCTATGTTGGTATGAACTTACTTTTTAAATAAAATGCCATGATGGGGCTCTTAACCCCAAAATGAGAATCAGATTGTAATGGGAAGACGTATACAGGCTTATGACAAAACTGTGTCTGATCTATTTAAAGATGACAAGTTAACACTCCCACACAGTTCTTCTATCACTTAAAGCTGTTCCTTCTATTGGTTTGATTAAATGATGCTTATTGTTCTCTTTTAACTAGTAATTAAACACAAAGTGTAGTGTCATTTAGTACCTGGCTTCCATGTGGCTGTTATTGTTGTTTAAAGTCACTAAGTCCTGTCCAACTCTTTTGCGACCCCAGCCTGCAAGACTCCTCTGAACATGGGATTTTCCAGGCAAGATGCTGAAGTGGGTAGCCATCTCCTTTGCCAGGGGATCTTCCTGTGCCAGGGATTGAACCCGAGTCTCCTGCACTGGCAGGTGGATTCTTTACCACTGAGCCACCAGGGAAACCCTTCCATGTGGTAGAAATTCTAATTGGTCTCAGAATTTAGGGAGAAATGTTAATCGTGATTATTAGGGGAGTAAAACCTTCTGGAAAGCTGTTGTTCCCTAACCTTATCATCCGTATGGAAAGTTATGGGTAGCCTGAAGAAGCATGCCCAACAGAGGTCTATGTTATTGTCTGAAGTTGCCCAGCCTCTGGAACACATGAGCATGTGGAGCCATTAGAGCTGGACAGGGTTCTTAGCATGTAGCTGGGAAGATATAACAATGAGAGTCAGACATCTGGGAAGAGAACCCCCAGCCCAACCCACCAGCTGGCTGGTCAACCCGTTGGTTAGTCAACCGTGTAGGTGAAGCAACTTACTCAAGTTTACACAGTTAGTCAGAACAGCACCAGATTAAAAACCTAGGTCTCCCAAACTGGCCAAGTGTGCTTCCACCTTTTTGGAGGAACATTATAGTCACTCCTCTTAAATATCCTGCAAAGCTAGTGATAAAAGAACCCTTGGACGTCTTATGAAATACCTAGGTTTCTTTTCAGGACAGCTTTTAGGAATTATACATTCCATCTCCAGTGATTTGGTTTCTGGCTCCAAATGGAAACCAAGGCAGATGCCAAGATTCTTATGTTAGGATTGGGGATAAATGGTTTCTCACAGCTTCCTTATGGTGCCAGGGCCTTCCATCAAGAAAAAAAAAATCTCTTTTCTATGATCATATCAAATGATAAACATGGGAGTACAGAGACTTCAATATGATGTTTTCACTTCTTTTGGACATATACCCAGAAACGGGATTGCTGGATCATATGGCAGTTCTAATTTTAATTTTGAGAGCAATATGGATGGTCCTAGAGGATATTACGCTGGGTGAAATAAACCAGACAGAGAAACAGCTACTGCATGATCTCACTTATGTGTGGAATATAAAAATGCTGAGCTCATGAAAACAGAATTGAATGGTGGCTGCTAGAGGCTGGGGGATGAGAGAAATGGAGAGATGTTGGTTAAGAAGTGCAAATTTCTGCTTAGGAGATGAATAAGCTCTGAGGATCTCATGTAATGTCTTGGGTTTATAGATGACAATGCCCTACCACATACTTGAAAGTTACTGAGACAGTAATCTTTAAAATTCTCATCGCAGGAAAAATAAATGGCAATTATGTGACATGAGGGAGGTATTAGCTGATGCCGTGATAGTGACCACGTTGCAGTATCAACGTGATGCTGTATCACACTGTATCAAATCAACACGTTACACACCTGAAACTCACACAATGGTTTATGTCAATTACATCTCAATGAAGTTGGGAAAATAGAAGGAAAAAAGGCTCTGTAACAATTCATAGTAGCATCTGAAAGTATTAAGACAGAGGCTCCTGTGTTTGGGGTAACTAACTGTCTTGGTTTGCCTAAAATTGAGGAATTTCTCAGGAAACTGGCACGTCTCAGTGCTAAAACTGGGAGAATTCTGGCCAGCCTGGAAGGAGATGCCCAAGGGTATCTGTGACAGAAAGGAACTGTATACCCTTCCTCGCTGATACACACACATGCACACACACACACAGACTTCATAGATCTGAACTTGAAATATTAGCCATTTTATTAGCATCCTGGATACTCGATCAGAAAAAAGATAAAAAGCCATGCCAGTAGTGCTTACTCAAACATAGTGAACATTCCTAAAAGCTGTCAGACTTTCTGTAAGAAGTGTGGCAAGCACCAGGGCCACAGAGCAGGCAGGGCAAGGCTTCTCTGTATGCCCAGGGAAAGCAGTGTGATGGCAAGAGGCGGCGTGTCTATGGCCGACAGACTAAGGCAATTTTCCAGAGAAGGGCTACAATTACCAAGAAGATTGTGCTGAGACTTGAATGCTTCGAGCCCAGCTGCAGATTTCAGAGAATGCTGGCTATTGAGAGAGGCAAGCGTTTCGAACTGGGAAGAGATGAGAATGATAGGATCAAGTGATCCAGTTCTCAGCTTCGCATCTTGTTTCCTCCCAAAGACAACAACATCTTGAGATTATGCTTTTTATAAAAAAGATAAAAGCATGGTAAAGATATTTTGGCTGAAATCATATTCAAAGTTTGCAAATATATAACTGTCTGTTCTCTGTATTATCATGTGAAAAAGATGATGGTTTTTGACCGCAGGTAACATACAACGCCAAAGTTTCTGAAAGTGAAAGCGAGTTGCACAGTCATGTCTGACTCTGCGATCCTGTGGACTGTAGCCTGTCAGGCTCCATTGTCCATGGAATTCTCCAGGCAAGAGTACTGGAGAGGGTTGCCATTTCCTTTTCCAGGGGATCTTCCCGACCCAAGGATCGAACCCCAGTCTTCTGCATTGCAGGCAGATTCTTTACCAACTGAGCTACTAGGGAAGCCGTAAAGTTTCTGAAGTGAAATGGAAGTCACATCATTATTTCTGCTTTTCAGAGTTTTAATGATTCTGTAAAGGGCAATGACAGATTCTCCAAGTCTCAGCACATCGAAAAATTCTTTCTTCCTGAGTAGCAAAGCCCATCTGTTTTTAAACTCTGAGGGAGCTGCTGACACTTTATTAAGCTGCTGTTTTGCTTAAATTGTAGTTATTTAAAGTGACACTTCCCTCCACTCCTGCTTCCCAAAGTGCAGTAACCATAACTACGTCTTATTTGGGAAATTGCATGCGGCTGTTCCTCCTTGATTAATACACAGAGTCAATATTTTTGCTTTATTTTAAAGCATCACAGCATGTGTTGTTTTCTTGAATATTCACTTTTTTTCCTTTCTTTACTTTCCCCATCCTCTCCTGCCGTAAGAGTAGGTACACTGACTAATCTATTTCTAGCAGGAAGAAACCCCACAGGGGTTTTGTTTAAATATTTATTTATTTGGTTGCATTGGCTCCTAATTGCGGCACATGGGATTTTGTTTGCATCATTTGGGATTTTTCATTGTGGCACACAGACCATGGCATGTGGATCTTACAGGGATCGAACCCACAAACTTTGCATTACAAGGTGCATTCTTAACCACTGGACCACCAGTTCCTAGTTGTGGCTCAGTCCTTTCTGACTCCTTGAAGCCTGATGGACTGTAGCCTGCCAGGCTCCTCTGTCCATGGGATTTCCCCAGGCAAGAATACTGGAGTGGGTTGCCATTTCCTCCACCAGGGGATCTTCTTGACCCAGGGATCGAAACCTCATCTCCTGCGTCTCCTGCATTGGCAGGCAGATTCTTTACAACTGAGCCACCTGGGAAGTCCACTGGACCACCAGGGAAATTTTGAAACCCATGTTTGAAGGAAATCTTTTTTATGCTGGTTATTTGAAAATTTCTAATCACAACCTACAGCATCTGTGGACATACGTGTTGTTGCAAGTCTCAGAAGGATACATAGCAAGGGAAACTGGGTTTGATTTCTGGACTTTTTAATGAAGAATACTCCTTCCTGAAATTTCAGCTCCCTTCTCCCCCCCCTTTTTTTTTCTAACTTCCTGGTTTTCCTGCAATGACCAGTCTACCTTGATCTGGGCGGTCACTTGAATCCTCTTCTTCCCTCCCTATGGAGACAAACAACTCATACACAGTGCTTTAAGTGAGAGGTGCTTTAAATGCCACAATGGGTTTGAGCTTCTGAATCTCAAAGGAATATCTGTTAGGAACATTTTCCAAGGAATTATGGAATTCTAGACTTGGAGTCTCAGTTTGGTGTTCTCGGTACTTATTCATGTATTTTTATTTTACATATTTTCTGGGTTGACTTCTAGCCACTATATTCAGAAGAAAAAAAAAAAAAGAAGAGAGATAAGTACAGTGGAGTGGCTTGAGAAGATCAGAGAGCTTTCTCTGCATCTCTGAATGTTTGAAGACTTTGCTTCTGTCTCTTTCTTGAGCTTTATTATTCCTTTTCATTTATCTACTAGTCAAAACCCCATTCACTGTGCTGGTCGGGGGGATTTTAACCGAAGTGGTGATTAGGGATGGTAAAGATAAGAGGATGAACAGGAAGGATGTGAAGGCAGAACTCTGGGAATCTGGGCATGTGAAAGGGGAGACTGCGGGGCTGGGACAGAATCCAGGAAATCCTATGGTGCTGGGGACGCAGATATCCAAGGGAAGGAAATTCTTGTTGCACAGAGTTAAATTCCCTGAGTGTGTTTGGGGTGTCAGAGTGCATGTGAGCTAGGTATTAGAATTCAATAGTACAAGAGAGCAGGCAAGACTGTCACCTGGAGAAACCAGGGGTCAGCAAAGTGAAAAGCCCCCAGAGTAACACAGCTTGTCGAGCTGAAAAGGAACACAACCTGAAAGTTGAGAATTGTGTTTTATTTGGCAGACACAGCTGAGGATCTAAGACTGAGACACAGCATCTCAGACAGCTCTGACGGACTGCTCTGAAAGAGGCAAGGGGCTGGGGCAGGATATGCAGGAGTTTTTGCAGCAAAGGTCAGGAAGTTGGAATGTCAAAGGATTACTGCTAAAGAAAATCACACATCACTAGTTTAGAAATTTAGTGCTTTCCTATGTATAGGAAGATGCAAGAGTCTGGGCTCACTGAAATAATTCCTTTGATCTGTATCGCAGTTACCTGGGGTCAGTATCCTGTTTTCTCATCCTGAGTCTTCTCAGGGTGTACCTTTTGGGGTGGTTGCAGCTGTTGACTGCTAGATGCTGGGCATCCTGTTTTCATCCTGAGTTCCCTCTGGGCTCCCCATTGGGGAGGTTGTGGCATGACGGCTTGATGATGACCGATGACCAACGTCCAGAGAGAGTAGCCCCTGCCTCACACTAGATTCCAACTCCCAGACACAACCGTTTTCAACTCTTTTGCTAGTTTCTTCTGCTATTGCCCTCTGGGCCCCTGGGTGGTTCAGATGGTAAAGAATCTGCCTGCAACGCATGAGACCCAGGTTTGATCCCTGGATTGGGAAGATCCCCTGCGGAAGGGAAGGGCTACCCACTCTGGTATTCTTGCCTGGAGAATTCCATGGACAGAAGAACCTGGCAGGCTACACTCCCTGGGGTCACAAAGACTCAGACATGACTGAACAACTAACACTTTCATTTTGAGGCTTCCCAAGTGGTGCTAATGGTAAAGAATCTGCCTGCCAATGCAGGAGATGCAAGAGACACAGGTTCCATCCCTGGGTAGGGAGGATTGCCTGGAGTAGGCAATGGCAACCCACTTCAGTGTTCTTGCCTGGAGAACTGTATGGGCCGAGGAGTCTACAGTTAGTGGGGACCTTGAAGAGATGGACACAACTGAGCAACTAACACTTACTTATTACTACAATATGCGGATGCTGTTACTGATTTTTCAGATTTGGATATCATCTGATTTTTTACCACAGAAAAGGAATTAGTTCTTATTTATGCCTTCTTGGTTAGCGCTCACCTTCCTTCTGTTATCTTTCAACCTCATCACGCAAATTTTTCTTTCTACTATCATAGTTTTACTTTCCAAGAGATGATTTTTGTGCTTCAGTTGTTCTTTTTTAAATCATCTCCTGTTCTTATTTAATGTATATGCTGTCTTATAACTCTGAAGATATAATTTCTTTTTTTCTTGCTTCTGTTTCTTCTGATTTTAAGTATTGTTTCTATCTCTTCAGAGCCTCTTTTCTGTTTTTTTTTTTTTTTTTTACTTCTTTTTTTCCCCTTTTCTTTCTGGTATGCAGAGCTTCTAATCAACTTTTAATCCTCACTCACAATATGAACCTAGCCAAAAATTAGCAGGTTTTGAAGTAAAGCATTTTATATAAAAAATAGTAGATGTTTTCTTTGGAGCTGCTTGGTCTCCTAAAGGGGACATCTGGCACTTGCCTGTCCGAAGGGTAGACATTTGCTAACAATATTTTCAAATTCAGATGCTGGAAGGGGCCTGGGTTCATCTTGTAGTTTCTAGAACTTGGCTGGCTTTCTCAGTTTTTAGCATGATCCTTGTCCAAGGTGGAGCTGGGTTTTGCTGAGTTCAGAGTCTGTTTAGTTCAATTTCTCCACAGAATTTTCTGCTAGGGAATGAGGGAGGAACTGCTCCCAACCTTTGGTCATGCAGCCAGTTCCGCTAGGCTCTAACTGAGCTCTCAGCCAGCTCCGCTAGGCTCTAACTGAGCTCTCAGCCAGCTCCGCTAGGCTCTAACTGAGCTCTCAGCCAGCTCCGCTAGGCTCTAACTGAGCTCTCAGCCAGTTCTGTTAGGTTCTACATGCCCACCTGCTCTCAGAAGTACCAGATCTTTGCAGCATGAATTTGCCTGCTTAGGATTTTGCCATTGTTAGCTTAGATTTTAGCTTTCTCTGGACTAAATGTTAACTGCTAACATTTTATTACTGCACCCCTCTCTCATTCCATCTGTCCTTTGGATTTCTGCCTTTTTTTTTTTTTTTTTTTACCACTATTACTTCAGGGGAATCTTCAGGAAGGAGGGTGATAAATGCTTATGTCAAAAATGTTGTGTTTAACTAGAAATTCTCTTTAAGAAATATCTCTTTGTCAACTGATTCACTTTGCTGTACACCTGAAATCAATTCATCATTGCAAGCTAACACTTCTCCAGTAAAAATGCTTAAAAATAGTAAAATTAAATAAGGAAAAAAATACATTTTGTCTCTCTCTGTGCCACACTCTGGATAATTTGTGTAGCTCCTGAGCTTTCAGTTGGCTAATTCTCATTTCCTTTTCTAATCTGCTATTTAACCTGACCACTGAGTGCGTTATTTCAATGGATGTATTTTTCTCCTCTAGGTGTCCTGTTTTAACTGTTGGACCAATGTGTCTCTCCCTGCCCCCAATGTTTTCTTGTTCTTTCATTATGATTATTTTCTTTGATCTTTCTGTTATTCTTTTAAACAGATGTGCTTGTAATTTTTTCAAGATTTTTCTAACCTCCCAAGCCCATGGCCAGCTGCTTCTGTTTTCTTTCGTTTTTCTTCTGTTTTTGTGGTTGCTGAATCCCGTGAACCGTATGGTGAACTGTTTCCTCTTCTGTTTTTTAATTTTGGGTAATGAGCTCATTTTTAGTGTAGATTTCTTTCTTTCTGTGGGAAGCCCATGTGCCCTGAGTTACAGCAGGGTCCCTACAGAGGGTTTTTGCATCTGCTTCTGCTGGGAACCACAGGGGTTTCACAAGTGATTGCCGGGGATTTTTGTTGTTATTATTTGTTGAGATTTCCATTTGAATCATTTGGATGGTATAAATCTACGCTGTGTACAAAGTTAGTGCTTTGATTTCTCACTGGAGATGTTAAAATTGTTTTTCACCAAGATCCCCATGCAGAGAGAAGCCTTCTTTCCACTTTCTGGGGCCAGAGGGAAGGTAATCCTCCTTGCACTTTGTCCTGGTTAGTCAGCTATAAGCTGTCGGCTTTGACCCCTTCTCCTTCTAGACTCCATTTTCGGATGGGTTGGGATTCTGCATATCGCATTTCCCTTTTGCCATCTTCCTCTCTTTCAGCTTTTGCCAACGAGGGGCTCAGAATGGGAGCAGGAGACTGAGGGAGAGGGAAGAGACTTCTTGTTTGCTCACTACTCTGGAAGCGCCACCTTGGTGATGGTTCATCATCCCAGTGATGACAGTGGTTCTAGTTTCTAGCTTCTTCTCATACCACCAGTGTCAGCCTTACCCCTGGAGACACCAATACCAGCTGGGCTGTACTTCTCAGAGCTCTGAATCTTAGGTCTGCAAAGTCCCACCTCCAGAGTTCTACGTCCTAATAACCCCACTCCTGGGCAAGAGCACATGGGTCCAGGTCAATAACCGTGTGTTCAACAGCTTCTAAGATGGCACCTAATTATCTCTGTCTCCTAGTCTTCACACCCTTTTATAATTCCCACACTTTGAGCACAAGCTGGACCTAATAAACAGAATGTAGCAAAAATGATGGGATGTGGCTTCTGTACTGGTTATGGAAAGATGCTGGTTTTCATTTTTCCTAACCCCTCTTGTTGTTTTGCTTGCTATTTCTGATGGAAGCTTGTTGCCGTAAGGATACCCAGTGGTTAGGATCTGAAAGAGGCCTCCAGCCAATACCCAAAAATGAACTGAGGCCTTCAGGCCAACATGTTGTGTTGTTATTCAGTAGCTAAGTCATATTTGACTCTGTGCCACCCCATGGACTGCAGCATGCCAGGCTTCCTTGCCCTTTACCATTGCCTGGAGTTTGTTCAAACTCATGTCCATTGATTTGGTGATGTCATCCAATTGTCTCATCCTCTGTCATCCCCTTCTCCTCCTGCCTTCAATCCTTCCCAGCATCAAGGTCTTTTCTAACAAGTCAGCTCTTTGTATCAGCTGGCCAAAGTATTGGTGCTTCAGCTTCAGCATCAGTCCTTCCAGTGAACACCCAGGACTGATTTCCTTTAGGATGGACTGGTTGGGTCTCCTTGCAGTCCAAGGGACTCTCAAGAGTCTTCTCCAACACCACAGTTCAAAAACATCAGTTCTTCAGCTCAGCCTTCTTTATGGTCCAAATCTCACATCCATACATGACAACTGGAAAATTCATAGCTTTGGCTATATGGACCTTTGTCACCAAAGTGATATCTCTGCTTTTTAATATACTAGGTTTTTCATAGCTTAAAATATACTTTCTTTTTGGAAGGAAAGCTGTAACAGCTCATGAGGAAGGGAATATTGCAAATAGCCACATGAGTGAGCTTGGAAGCAAACCCACTCCCCATTTCAGCCTGTTGAGGGACCCTGAGTCAGAGGGCTTAGCTAAGCCTCATCCAGCTGCCTAACCTACACAAACTGTTGAATAATAAATATTTGCTGTTTTAAACTGGAGACTTTGAAGTAATTTGTTATACAGCCATAGACAGCTAGTCCACTTCCAATGATGGAATGACTTCTTGATGGAGGCGGAAGTTCTCCAAAGGTGCTAGGTTGATGTAGGACTAGCAATTCCATCTACTTCTAGCTCTTGAGGGTCTAAGACCCTACCATCTCCTTCCACAGGCATTAAAACCCCCAGCTGGTAGAGTCTTTGTCCAAATCTGTATCATCTCTCTGGGTGAGCTTCCTATTAGTTTCTAGCAGCACCAGAAAATTTCCCTTACATTTGAAGTTCATTATGGACTTTTACAACATCTTATAATATTTGCCAAAGGTTTCTCTGTGTTTGAAGAAGAAATGGACATCCTCAGTTCTTGGTTTTTCCAGGTGGCTCAGTAGTAAAGGATCCTCCTGCTAATGCCAGAGGTGCAGCTGACGTGGGTTTGATCCCTGTGTTGGGAAGATCCCTTGCAGAAGAAAATGGTTATCCACCCTAGTATTCTTGCTTGGGAAATCCCATGGATAGAGGAGCCTGGCAGCCTATAGTCCATGGGGTCGCAAAGAGTTGGACACGACTGAGCAACAGAGCCTGTAGTTCTCCCCAATGTCAGAAGCTCAAGGTCAAGCAGAAGACTCTGGATATTTGTACATAAAATCGGGAAGTCTCTGGGTTTTAATTCTCAATATTTAAACAGATTGATCTTTACCAGTTGTTAAAACACAAACTCTAGTTCATAATATGAATGCTCTCCCAGGATGAATGCCACGAGGGCGATCTGGTAGCTTAATTGCTTCCTCCCTGATGACTTATGACTTGGAACAGCTAGGAAAGTAGGGTAACAAAACAAATACTTGAAGGCCAAGGATAAAAAATGTTAATAATTAGTAACAGCTAGAAGCAAAGTTAATTCTCAGTGGGCCCATAATGCCAGCTATTTAATGCAAATTAACAAATGGCATTTTAATGTAAAGGACTTGAAAGCTAATATTCTAATTTTCCGAGGACGATCAATAATGCAACCAACAATAATGTTTTGGAGGAAGGAACTGAGAACTAGAGCGATAACTTTATTTCAGAGATAAGTGAAATCCTGTGTGAAGTTTGTATTTGGGGATCCCAAATTAGGACAAATTAGACTTAAGTGCCATGTACGCTGGAAGGAAGAGCTCATAAAAATGAAAAGTGCAGGCAATAGCTGATCACAGAATGAAGAAACTGGTCTTGTGCTGCACGCTAAGTCACTTCAGTTGTGTCTGACTCTCTGCTACCCCATGGACTGTAGCCCGCCAGGCTCCTCTGTCTGTGGGATTCTCCAGGCAAGAAGGCTGGAGTGGGGTGCCATGCCCTCCTCAGGGCATCTTCCGGACCCGAGACTGATCTCACGTCTCTTGCATCTCCTGCATTGGCAGGTGGATTCTTCACCACTAACGAAAATGAAGCAATCTTTTATTTCCTTGAAAGATTATGAAAGAGAATTCTGAATTAAAATGATGTTGCTTTGAGAATTCCGTGGTGGTCCATTGGTTAGGACTTGGCTCTTTCACTGCAGTGACCTCGAGTTCAATCCCATGTCAGAAACCTAGATTCTGCATGTGGTAACTAAGGCTCGCTGCAGTGAAAATAAATAAATAAATATTAAGACGAAATCACCGACTCAGTGGACATCAGTTTGAGCAAACTCCAGAAGACGGTGAAGGACAGGGAAGCCTGGTGAGCTGCATTCCATGGGGTCACAAAGAGTCAGACATGACTTAGCGACGGAACAACAAAAAAGAAACCACTGATTGGGGAGCTAAATTCCTGCTAGCCGCGACACAGACAAAAGAAAAATTAAAAAAAAAAAAAAGGATATTGTTTTCAATTCTTAGGTCTTCTGCTTTAGATAGAAGTTTAATAAATGAATAGGGAAACAACATTCCAATTTCTGATACCAGGTTGCTCTGGATGAAGCATTTCGACTTGAATTATAAAAACACACCCCTATGTTCAGACTGCAGCCTCACTATGGGCCAAGAGAGACATTATTTTTAATGCCTGGTTTGTACAAGATGCTGAAAGAAATCACTCAAAGCTGAAAACGTCCATGTGCATAGTATCTTGCAGTAGACAGATATTTCCCACACTTTCTCTTATTTGATCCATTAAGCAAGCTTGTATGGTAGGCATTCTTAGCTTCATGCAACAGATGACAGAACTGAGGAATTATGATTTTCCCAGGGTCATGCAATTTGCAAATGCGGACTCTCTTCCTGGGTCTCAAGTTCCCACCCACATTCAACTCCTTCAGATGTGTCTGCATTTTTGGGTCTGTGAAGAAGGCAGAGCACCGAAGAATTGATGCTTTTGAACTGTGGTGTTGGAGAAGACTCTTCAGAGTCCCTTGGACTGCAAGGAGATCCAACCAGTCCACTCTGAAGGAGATCAGCCTTGGGAGTTCTTTGGAAGGAATGATGCTAAAGCTGAAACTCCAGTACTTTGGCCACCTCACGCAAAGAGTTGACTCATTGGAAAAGACTCTGATGCTGGGAGGGATTGGGGGCAGGAGGAGAAGGGGACGACTGAGGATGAGATGGCTGGATGGCATCACGGACTTGATGGACGAGAATCTGAGTGAACTCTGGGAGTTGGTGATGGACAGGGAGGCCTGGCGTGCTGCATTCATGGGTGGCAAAGAGTCGGACATGACTGAGCAACTGAACTGAACTGAACTGAATGCCTGGCAAAGCCAAAGGCACGGTCTCTGTTACCATTCTGCGGTGCTCTGTTGTTTTGTTTTGCGGTTTTTGTGTTTTACTGAAGTCGATTTATAACGTTGTGTCAGTTTTAGGTGGGCAGCAAAGTGATTCAGTTAGTACCTCTGAATCGGCAACACGTTAATATAGCAGACAATATCTTTTATAAGAAATACAACATTCTCTCATTCCAAATTACCTGATTTGGAATTGGCACTGCCGTGGATGAATAAATGTAGCTTGTGTGTAAGCACAGAACACTTATCAGCAAGTAGAGCGTTTCCCTCAATTAATCGAGAAGGACATAGGTCATAAGGTAGTTCTAATCATGGTTAAATATTCATTGAGCAATTTGTGCCTAGAAGCCATGGTGTAAATGATAAAGTGCTATTTCAGGGACAGCTATTAGTGATCGTCACATAAGGTCCTCTCCTCTCAATCCACCTCCTTCTTTCCTAAATGCTTCTTCTGCAGAGTAACAAACGAGTTGGGTCGTTACCATTCTCGCTAAACCTCCTGTCTGTTTTTTCCCCTTTCTTTATTATCCAGCCTCCTGACTTAGCAGAATTCTTTTTTTGCTTAAGCCACAATACCCCCACCACCTCCTAAGAATAAAGTTGCTCTCCATCGGCTACACATGAAATGGGAGAAGTGCTTATCGGGGAAAGTATCTGGTGACCTGAGAGCACAGGCTGGTTAAGTCGCTCAGTTGTGTCCGACTCTTTGTGATCCCATGGTCTGCAGCACACCAGGCTTCCCTGTCCTTCACTGTCTTCCGGAGTTTGCTCAAACTTATGTCCCTTGAATTGGTGATGCCATCCCGCCATCTCCTCCTCTGCTGCCCTATTCTCCTTTTGCCTTCAATCTTTCCCAGCATCAGGGTCTTTTCCAGTGAGTTGGCTCTCTCCATCAGAGAGCACAGGAGAGGAGCATTAAAGCAGCTCTGGGTAGGAAGCAGGGGTGTGACTCAAGAGGGGCTGTGGGGAAAGAGGGCATCAGAGAAGATGTTTCCAGGCGGCATGATCTTTAGACCAAGAATTGGAAGGGTGTGTGTGTGTAGGCGGAGGGGGGGGGGTGGATTGTGGAGGGGTATGAATTAGCCAGTGTAGCCAGTTGGCAGCAGAGAGCTGTGTTTAGGACCCTTGAGATGAAGGAGGCAGTGAATCTCCCCATTGGCTGAGAGTTGGAATGCTGTGGTGTAGCAGTGAGGCTGGGCTCCAAGTAACCACGCAACCATAGTGGTGCTCGGCACTTTGAGTTTGTTGCCTCTCATCTGAGGTAGTTGGAGAAACAAGTCTGTGAGATGTGATTTAGTAAAACTAATCATCTTCTTGGGTTTCCCAGGTGGCTCAGCCATGAAGAATCTGACGGCAATACAGTAGCTGCAGGAGACGCGGGATCAATCCCTGGGTGGGGAAGATCCCCTGGAGTATCAGGGAAGTCCACTCCAGCATTCTGGCTGGAGCATCCCATGGGCAGAGGAGTCTGGTGGGCTACAGTCCATAGGGTTGCAAAGAATCAGGTACGACTGAAGTGACTTAGCATGCACGCACACAATCATCTTCTTACAAGCCCATGTGTACAACCAGGGAGTGCAAACCTGCAGGAAGCACAGTAGAGGGGATGGCCAGCTCTGCACTGACATACTCGAGTGCAAACCCTGGTTCCCACATTCGAGATGCCGTCTCCTGGGCAGCATTCCTGTACAGTCCATCTGCAACATGGGAATCGCCATTAGGCTCACTTTGTAGAATTGTTCTGAAGGTTGGATTGAGATAGCATATGAAAAAGCTGGGCCCAGGGCCTGGCCCATAGTTAGCGCTAAGTCATGCTCTGTAGTATATGCGGATTGGAGAGTGAAACTATTCATTGATTTTATTAACTTTTTCTCTGTAAGTTCTTTAGAGAAATGGTCACTTAGAACAACAGCAGTAACATTAACATTGTGCATTAAAATTCATAAAGCAGCTTCATACACCTTCTTTGATCAACATAATAATCTGGGTGGTAAATAAGGATGAGAAAATTGAGGTTCAGCAATGTTAAAAGTTACTCAGAAGGTTATTCAGCTAATTTAGTTCCCAGATGGAATCCATCTCCTGGCTGGATTACAATCGTGCTCCAGATGCTCACATCAGAAGTTTTGAGAGTGAGGCTCCAGAAATGCACCTGCTGACTTCCGCTTCAAAATTCGCCATAGAACAGGGTGGGGTGTAGGATGAGATAAGGTGGGACCACCCCCACTGTACCCCAAGAATGTCAGCGGCTCAAAGGGCACAGTACATGGAAAGTCACTTTCTATACTGTAATGTTGCACATACATTCTTTGTAAAAATGTAGTACTATTTTGTTAAGTGGGATCTTAGCCGACCAGCATGACATGACTTGTGTGTGTGTTAGTTGGTCAGTCGTGTCCCACTGTTTGCGACCCCATGAGCTATAGTCCTCCAGGCTCTCCTGTCCATGGGATTTTTCAGGCAAGTATACCAGAGTAGGTTGCCATTTCCATCTCCAGGGGATCTTCCTGACCCAGGAGTCAAACCCAGGTCTCCTGCATTGCAGGCAGATTCTTTACAACTGAGCCACCTGGGATATGGCTTACACTGTAACTTTCAACATCTTAAAATTTTGCCAAGAAAATTTGAAGTTTCCTATACAAAGAAAAGTAGAAATTTTAAATGACATAAGTCAATGAATGTTTGGAAAGGAATAGTTTTTCTGGCTCAAGTGTCCTTGCTTAACTATGACAAGTGTTTACCACAGTAATTACATTTCATTCCATTTTCAGTTCAGTTCAGTCACTCAGTTGTGTCCGACTCTTTGCAACCCCATGAACCGCAGCATGCCAAGCCTCACTGTATACCACCAACTCCCGGAGTTTACCCAAACTCATGTCCATTGAGTCAGTGATGCCATCCAACCATCTCATCCTCTGTCGTCCCCTTCTCCTCCTGCACTCAATCTTACCCAGCATCAGGGTCTTTTCCAATGAGCCAGCTCTTCACATCAGGTGGCCAAAGTATTGGAGTTTCAGCTTCAACATCAGTCCTTCCAATGAACACCCAGGACTGATCTCCTTTAAGATGGACTGGTTGGATCTCCTTGCAGGCCAAGGGATTCTTGAGAGTCTTCTCCAACACCACAGTTCAAAAGCATCAATTCCTCGGTGCTCAGCTTTCTTCACAGTCCAACTCTCACATCCATACATGACTACTGGAAAAACCATAGCCTTGACTTAGACGGACCTTTGCTGACAAAGTAATTTCTCTGCTTTTTAATATTCCATTTTAGGTTGAAGTCAGGGTAGGGTCCATCTTAAAGGAGATCAGTCCTGGGTGTTCTTTGGAAGGAGTGATGTTGGAGCTGAAACTCCAATACTTTGGCCACCTGATATGAAGAGCTGACTCCCGATGCTGGGAAAGATTGAAAGCAGGAGAAGGGGATGACAGAAAATGAGATGGTTGGATGACATCACCGACTCAATGGACATGGGTTTGGGTGGACTCCGGGAGTTGGTGATGGACAGGGAGGCCTGGCGTGCTGCGGTTCATGGGGTCACAAATAGTCGGGCACGACTGAGAGACTGAACTGAACTGAATAGGGTAGGGTTGGTTAAAGACTCACATTTTAGTAGAAGATTAATTTTCTTTCTCAAATTATTGAAAGAGAGGCGAGAAGTAGAGAGCATGCGTGTCAGTTCCACATCTCCGCGTTCTAACCTCCCTGCTCATGGAAGCCACGGTCCTGCCAGCCCTGTCTCGCCTCCTCTATTCACCAGAGTCAGTGGAAATCTTTTCTTCCTGCAAATGCCTATAATTTCCTGGTAGAACAGCACTTGTGGCACCTACCTGCTAACGCCAGGCCATCAGCATGCACTGCTTTTGTGCATAATAACAGTCACAACAGCCAATGTGTACTGAGTACTTACTCTGTGCCGAGTATTGTCCTAAGCACCTTACTAGAAATAGTTCATTTAATCCTCAAAACACTCTGTGAAGTAGGTGAAAATTGGAAAATATAAATGGAGATGTTTTCACTTCCCAACAATATTTCCTAGGTCTTTAAGCCTTACTATGTTCTTTTAGGTGCTGCGGGGATGTGATTAGTTGAATGTGTGGATGTAGGGTAAGTGTTCATTAACACATTTACCAGAAGAAAGAAATGTTTCCCATTCTCACCATCTCTTTTCCAACACAACATTTTATTATAAAAATTGCCAAATATACAGAAAGTGGGGGAAATAGCACGAGAGGAGCTAAATCCTAAGCTCAACAATTGCAAATGTATATATATTTGTATATATATACATATACATATGGGGTTCTCAGGTAGCTCAGTGGTAAAGACTCTGCCTGCAATGCAGGAGATGCAGGTTCACTCCTTGGGTCAGGAAAATCCCCTGGAGAAGGAAATGGCAACCCACTCCAGTATTTTTGCCTGGGAAACCCCATGGACAGAGAAACCTAGTGGGCTACAGTCCATGGGATCGCAGTCAGACACGACTTAGTGACTGAACAACAGCAATACATTCGTACATATGATTATTACTGAATCATTTGGAAGCTAGTTGCCAATATCTTGGCATTTCATCCCTAATTATTGAATACTACAGCATGCATCTCCTTAAAATGACAGCATTCTCTTAAATAACCACAATACTGCTATCACACCCAAGAAAACTGACAATCACATTGAATGTGGCTTATCTTTTCTCTCCATCCCTATTTGACCAATAAAAAGACAATAGAGAAAAACATTTTCAATTTGCATTCCAACAATCTAGTATTCTGTATTGTCTGTAAATATTACAGCCTTTCTTCTCACTTGGAAAGCATCTGATACTTGGATGAGGAGAAAGACTAGTTGTTAATGTTGAAAATTATAAATAGATAAATAATGAGAACCTATTGCATAGCTCAGGGAACTCTACTCAGTACTCTCTGGTGACCTAAATGGGAAGGAAATCCGAAGAAGAGGGGCTTATATAGCTGTTTCACTTTGTTATACAGTAGAAGTTAACACAACGTTGTATAGCAACTATACTCCAATAGTCCAATAAAAATTAATTTAAAAATATATTGCATGACCAATACATACACAAAAAAATGGAATTCACTCTCTTAATAAGGTAAATTTTCTTGGGCTCCAAAATCACTGCAGATGGTGACTCTAGCCATGAAATTAAAAGACACTTGCTCCTTGGAAGAAAAGCTATGACAAACCTAGACAACATACTAAAAAGCAGAGACATTACTTTACTGTCAAAGGTCCACCTAGTCAAAGCTATGGTTTTTCCAGCAGTCGAGAGTTGAACCATAAAGAAAGCTGAGTGCCGAAGAATTGATGCTTCTGAGCTGCGGTGCTGGAGAAGACTCTTGAGAGTTCCTTGGACTGCAAGGAGACCAAATCAGTTCATCCTAAAGGAAATCAGTCCTGGGTATTCATTGGAAGGATGGATACTGAAGCTGAAGCTCCAATACTTTGGCCACCTGATGTCAAGAGCTGACTCATTAGAAAAGACCCTGATGCTGGGAAAGATTGAAGCAGGAGGAGAAGGGGACAAGAGAGGATGAGATGGTTGGATGGCATCACCGACTTAATGGACATGAGTTTGAGTAAACTCCAGGAGTTGGTGATGGACAGGGAAGCCTGGCATGTTGCAGTCCATGGGGTCACAAAGAGCTGGACACGACTGAGTGACTGAACTGAATAAGGTAAATATGGGCATGCCCACGGTTACGACTGGGAAATTTAGACTGAATATTATTAGTTTTGGCTTCTGTGGATAAGAACTCTAGTTTCCCCCACTCCAAAAGTCTAGGTAAACTTAAGGCTAATCAATAATTTACAGGCACAGCCCCTAACTGAGGGATTTACCAGTTTGCGTGTGTACATGTTAAGTCACTTCAGTCATGTCCGACTCTGTGATCCTATGGACTGTTGCCTGCCAGGCTCCTCTGTCCATGGGATTCTCCAGGGACGAATATTGGAGTGGGTTGCCATGACCTCCTCCAGGGGATCTTCCCAACCCAGGGGTCTAACCTGCGTTGCTTATGTCTACTGCATTGGAGGTGGGTTCTTTACCACTAGCGCCACCTGTGAAGCCCATTTACCAGTTCAATGAATACAAAACCTCACACCAGGCCAAAATCTAACAGTTAACAGATGGAACTTCAACCTCCATTTTCAAGACTATACACCAGCTAAGGATCCAATTACAAAGGCGAGCTAGT
Organism: Ovis aries; assembly: GCF_016772045.2. Classification (NCBI taxonomy): domain Eukaryota; kingdom Metazoa; phylum Chordata; class Mammalia; order Artiodactyla; family Bovidae; genus Ovis; species Ovis aries. Next base: position 62,544,505 of record NC_056069.1, on the reverse strand, counting down.
GACAGATTACAGCTTCATTTTTTCCATCTATGAAATAAATCACTATTTTTGCTGACCACAGAAAAATGTAACTTTAAGAATCAAAAATACAGCATGTAAATTTGCCTTCATATTTATTTCCTCCAAGACTTCTCATGTTGATACAGTTTTCCAATAGCCTAGAATTTTATTCAAGTACTTGATTACGTTGCCTGACAATTTTGGTTTGAATGACAGGGCATTTTTTATTACTTTGGCAATAATGATTAATATTAGCTTGTCTCTGACAGAGGTAATATGTGCTTGTTTGGTTTCAGGTATGAAACTGTTTCTTTCCTAGTTCTTGTGGATTGAGGAAAATGTTATGCAATATCTTATATGAGAATATCCTAATAAGCAAGAAATAGTCAATAATCATATTGCGTTAATATTGGAGGAAGTATTATTGTTTGCTTTCATGGAGCGGCTACTATTAATGGCAGCAGAAGTGTTCCAAAAGGAAATAGTGGTTTTTGCCAAGGTGCTTCTATAAGGTGTGAATGTTAGGGAGCAGCTACTATATTTTAAGTGTACTTAAAATATCTGATATGAAATCAGACTTATATGGGTTGAATTATACCCCTACCCTTCAATGATATGTTGAAGCCCTAAGCCCCAATATCTTAGAATATGGTCTTTTTTGAAAATTGGGACTTTACAAAGGTAATCAGACGAAAATGAGGCCTTTAGCATATATGCACCACCATGTCTGAAATAGATAGTTGGTGGGAATCTGTCGGACAGCACAAAAGGCTCAGCTCAGCGCTCTGTGGCGACCTAGAGGAGTGGAGAGAGGTGGGTGGGAGGGAGATTCAAGAGATAGATGCATGTATGTAGCTGGCTGCGTTTCGTTGTACAGCAGAAACTTAACACAACTCTGCAATGTGAGTATACCCCACCGAAAAAAAAACGAGGTCGTTAGGTTGGACTCTAATAAATTATAACTGGCGTCTTTATAATAAGAGAAACTTAGTACACAGAGCCACACACAGGAAAATATCATGTGCAGATAAAGGCAGAATGGGGTGATGCTTCTACAAGCCAAGATACACCGAGGATGGCCAGCAAACCACTGGAAGCCAGCAGCCAGGTGAAGGCTTGGACTAGACCCTCCCTCACAACCTCAGGAGGAACCAGCCTGGCTGACGCCTTGGTCTTGGACTTCTAGCCTCCAGAGCTCTGAAACAGTAAATCTGTTAAATCTTTTGTTTAAGCCACCTAGTCTATGGTACTTTATTAGCAGCCCCAGGAGACTAATTCCCAGGACGAGATTTTGAGCAGATGTTTGGGGCTTTGGCCTTCCCTGGTGGCTCAGATGGTAAAGTGTCTGCCTACAATGAGCGAGACCTGGGTTTGATCCCTGGGTTGGAAGGATCCCAGAGAAGGAAATGGCAACCCACTCCAGTACTCTTGCCTGGGGTTGTACAGGCAAGTACAAGTACAGTCCATGGGGTTGCAAAGAGTTGGACACGACTTCACTTTCACTCTCACTTTTGGGGTTTTGAGATGTGGAGTTTCTGCACTGACTGGGTTATAACCAATGTTAGTGTAAAATTTCCCTCAGGGAACTTGGTAGTATTGAGTTACTGTATTCCATACATTTACTTGAGACTTTTCCCTCGCATTTCTTTGGAGTTAAATTGGCTATTTTACTTTGCAGTGAATCATGTGAATTGTATTAATAACTTTTAACTTGTGAAGCACTAACTGTGCTCCATCATCCATTCGTATCCAAATCTTTGCGACCCCATGGACTGTAGCCTGCCAGGCTCTTCTGCCCATGGGATTTTCCAGGCAAGAATACTGGAGAGGGTTGCCTTTCCCTTCTCCAGGGGATCTTCTCAAGCCAGGGATTGAGCCCACATCTCCTGTGTTTCCTGCATTGGCAGGGGGATTCTTTACCACTGAGCCACGTGGGAAGTCTTATGTGGATACCCACAAAGATTTAATCAGAAAATATAAGTGATTAGCTATTGATAATGCAATATTAGTGTGATTAAATCTTTCACCTCTGCATGGTGAAGTGAAATACTTTTGATCTGCTTCACATCTTCTCATTTTGGAGACATTCCTGAACCTCAGTAAAATCTCTGCTCTGTCCTTGGTGGGAATGAATCTTGTTATGACACCAGCCTGCCTACAGGAACACCAATAAGAGGTCTCCATTTCTCTGGTCATTGTGATTGGTTCAGCCATGAGCACATGACCCAGGCTAGACCAATCAAAATGTTCCTAAGTAACTTGCCAGCATGATCCGGAAAGATGCTCTTCTTATCCAGGCATTCTGAGTCCCAAGGTCAGTGCATATTTCTGTTTTGGGATGGAAGTCTCATTGAAAACTATGGAGCCAAGCTGGGACAGAACATAACAAGGTCATTCAGAATTCTTACTCCTTGCAACAAGCAAAATGACACTGGGATTGTTTTCCCTATAATGAGGGGTGACCACAGTCATTACTCATCCATGTCATTGTGGCAGCTTGTTTTCAAAGACAGTTGCTCCTATACTTACATGTCAGCCCATGGTCTCTTATTACAATGCAAATGTCTATCTTCCCACTGAGAGGTGGGGGTCTATGTTTCATCCCCGTGAACCAGGATGAGGCTTGGGGCCGCTCCAACTAAGACAAAATGGGGATGCTGATACTGTGTGACTGCCCAGGCTAGGTCATAAGAATGATGTGGCTTCCACCTGACACTCCCTCAGATGTCTGCCCTGGGAACCCAGGGACCATTCTGCAAGGAAGGTCAAACATGGAGAGTTCTGCAAGGAGAGGAGCTGGGCCCCCAGCCTCAGCCAGCATCACCCAGCAGACAATGTGAATAAATAAGCTTCAGATCATTGCAGGCCCCGGCCCTCGAGACCCCAGCCTCTGGGGAGCAGAGGTGAGCCACAGCTGCTGTGCCCTGTTCAATTCCTGACCCACTGCATACAGGAGGATAATAAATGGGTGTTTTACAGCACTGAGTTTTAGGGTGATTTATTATATAGCCAAGGTAAGGTGGGTTGGCAATATGTCAGAATCTCTTTGCTATCTGGTTCTAGTCAGGATGGCCGTAAGAAGGATTCTCCTGGGAGATCTGGAGGCTAGAAATGAAGCCATTTGTAGCTCTTATGCACTCTCACTGATGTGTTGGCATGTTGGCAAGTGGCAGCCAAGGGACCCGTGTCCACTATTCTGGGCTCACGTGTGGCTTAGTCTTGGGACAAAGGGGCAGACTTCTTCAGCACACCTGTATCACTAAGCTAATAGGCAACAAGACCCGACACAAGAGGGGAACCACTTGTCCTTGAACTCTTCCAGCTTATAATCCTCTTTTCTTCCTGACTGCCTGCCCTGTAGACATCGAGCTCCAGCGTCAGATTCCAAAACAACAGGGTCCCACAATTGCATAAGGTCGAATCCTTGTCTCTGATTGCTCACTCATGCCCAACTCTTTGTGACCCCATGGACTATAGCCTACCAGTCTCCTCAGTCCACGGGATTCTCCAGACAAGAATACTGGAGCGGGTAGCCATTCCCTTCTCCAGGGCATCTTCCTGACACAGAGACTGAACCCGGGTCTCCTGCATTGCAGGCAGATTCTTTACCATCTGAGCCACCAGTAGTGTAGTGGTTAAGGAGCCTCCTGCAGTGAGGGACATTTGTCAGCAAAGAGATGTATCTGCTTTTTAATATACTGTCTAAGTTTGTCACAGCTTTTCTTCCAAGGAGCAAGTGTCTTTTAATTTCATGGCTGCAGTCACTGTCCGCAGTGTGTAGTATATAAAGTACATACTCACACACATCTACAGATACATATGTATGTATGTACGTGTCCTAGGTTCTGCTTCTTTGATTGAACCATGACAGATGTCCATAGCATTTGGATACCCACAGTATTTAATAGAAGACTTTCTTCTGTTTTGTTTGATCCCTCTCCCATTAGTCACTCAATGTCGTGCAGACACTTGCCTCTGGTCGTCACCTACAGTGTCCTGCACCTGTTCCCTGTTTACATTAGTACTGCTGCAGTCCCCACTGCTTTGCAAACCTGAGTACATTTTGAGGATGTAAATAACCTTTGAATGCAAGCTGTGTCTAAGAAACACTTCCCCAAGTGTATAAGAATAGAGTTATATCCACATTGGACCTGGCAAATATCTGCATTAAGAAGGCTTGCTTTCTCTCTTCATTCCTTGAATATCTCTTAATCCAATTTTTTTTAGGTGAGATATCGTATCCTCAGGCTGGTACAACAAAATCCTACACATTGGGTGTCTTAAGCAACAAGCTGTATATTTCTCATGGTTCCGGAGGCTGGGACGTCTAAGATTAAGGTTCCAGCATGGTCGGTTCCTGCTGAAAACCTGCTTTCTGGCTTGTAGACAGCTACCCTCTTTAAGTCCATAACACAAAGTAAGAAGCGTCCAATTAACCTAGGAGGACTTCTGCTGAAGGACCTGCATGTATCCTCATGGTGGAGTGTGTGTGACCGTTGAGAGGTCCTCTCTGCACAGTAGATCTGTACTGGGAGGGACAAACTCAGGAGTAACTCTGTCGTTCCTCTACAGGCCCTGAGAACAATAAAAGTGTTTCACATAATGGGGATCCCAACGTGTAATAATTGAAAGCTTCCTCAGCAAGGAGGCAGTCAAAGAGGCCAGGGACACTTGTAGACAACATGCTAATGATTCAGAGTAAAACATGGCAGTGCTTCAAAGTATGACAACCATATTCTCTGCTTGCAGGTGTGTGTGTGCTAAGTTGCTAGTCATGCCAGATTCTTTGCAACCCTACTGACAATAGCCCACCAGGCTTCTCTTCCATGGGATTCTCCAAGCAAGGATACTAGAGTGGGTTGCCGTGCCCTACTCCAAGGAATCTTCCCAACCCAGGGATCAAACCTGAGTCTCTCATGTCTCCTGAATTGGCAGGAGGATTCTTTATCACTAGTGCCACTGGGAAGCCCTCTGCCAGTGCAGGTGCCTTTAAAGAGTGATGTCCTTACACATTCTAATATAGTATATTCTTAGTCCTAGACCAAGGTTCAACAACACAGTGAGAACACAGACCAAGTCGGTAGAATGACTATTCCAGGTGCAGGAAAAGCATCTAAGCATTGACACACTGGGATGAGTTGCTTCTGGAACACATCTGCCTGGATTCCAATGATGCCCTCTTTTGCTGGAACTGCCCACATCCATGATGGCATTCCCAAACTCTCCAGCAACATGTATGGACACATGACCCAAGCTGGGCTAATAAGATTCTTTTCCCTTAGAGTTTGGATTTTACTAGAATGGTGTTATGGACTGAATTGTGTTCCCCTAAAATGGGGAGAAATAACAATAACCTCACTATGCAGATGATACCACCCTTATGGCAGAAAATGAAGAGGAACTAAAAAGCCTCTCGATGAAAGTGAAAGAGGAGAGTGAAAAAGTTGGCTTAAATCTCAACATTCAGAAAACGAAGATCATGGCATCTTGTCCCATCACTTCATGGCAAATAGATGGGGAAACAGTGGAAACAGTGTCAGACTTTATTTTGGGGGGCTCCAAAATCACTGTAGATGGTAATTGCAGCCATGAAATTAAAAGACACTTACTCCTTGGAAGGAAAGTTATGACCAACTTAGATAGCATATTAAAAAGCAGAGACACTACTTTTCCAACAAAGATCCATCTAGTCAAGGCTATGGTTTTTCCAGTGGTCATGTATGGATGTGAGAGTTGGACTGTGAAGAAAGCTGAGCACTGAGGAATTGATGCTTTTGAACTGTGGTGTTGGAGAAGACTCTTGAGAGTCCCTTGGACTACAAGGAGACCCAACTAGTCCATCCTAAAGGAGATCAGTCTTGGGTGTTCATTGGAAGGACTGATGCTGAAGCTGAAACTCCAATCCTTTGGCTACCTGATGCGAAGAGCTGACTCATTGGAAAAGACCCTGTTGCTGGGAGGGATTGGGGTCAGGAGGGAAAGGAGATGACAGAGGATGAGATGGCTGGATGACATCACCGACTCGATGGACATGAATTTGGGTAAACTCTGGGAGTTGGTGATGGACAGGGAGGCCTGGCATGCTGTGGTTCATGGGATCGCAAAGAGTTGGACATGACTGAGTGACTGAACTGAACTGAAAATGCATAATGGAGAAGGAAATGGCAACCCACTCCAGTATTCTTGCCTGGAGAATCTCATGGACAGAGGAGCCTGGTGGGCTACAGTCCATGGGGTTGCAGAGAGTCGTGACTTTGCAACTAACACTTTCACTTTCAAAATGCTTAAGACGCTGATGCTGGGAAGGATTGAAGGCAAAAGGAAAAGGGGTCAACAGAGGATAAGATGGTTAGATAGCATTATTAACTCAATGGTCATGAATTTGAGCAAACTCCAGGAGATAGTGGAGGGTGGATGAGTCTGTGTGCTACAGTCCATGGAGTCACAAAGAGTTGGACATGACTTAGTAAACAATTTAAAAATGCACATGTTGAAGCCCTAATCCCTAATACGATAGTACTCAGAGAAGGAGCATTTATGACAGTAATTAAGGTTAAAGAGGTCATGAGGGCCCTAACCCAACAGAACTGGAGTCCTTATAAGAAAAGGGGGAGACACCAGATGTTTCTCTCCTTCTGTGCACAGACACAGAGAAAAGGCCACGTGAGTGAGAAATGCCATCTGCAAGCCAAAGAGAGGAAGGTCACACCAGAAACCAACATCTTGATCTTCGGCTTCTAGTCTCCATGGCTATGGGAAGATGAATATCTGCTGCTTAAACCATCTAGTCTGTGGTATTTCATTATGGCAGCCTGAGCGGACTAATACAAACAGTAACATACGGGTGTCGTATATCAGAATTATTTGGGATGCAAGTGGCTGGAATCTAGCCCAACTGACTTAAGCAGAAGGGAATTTATTGACTTTACAACTGAAAAGTATAAAAGTGAAACTCAATCAAGGTTAGTTTTGTCCAGGAGCCTGAACATTTTAACAGGACCCAGATTCTGTCAACGTTACTTGACTCTCTCCTCTGGGTGGTGCAATCTCAGATTATGGTATCAAGAAAGCTAAGCAACTCCAGTTTACAGTTCCCAAGTTCAAGTCCATGAGGAAGAGTGCAATATCCTCTCCCTTCAGTCTCAGCAAGCGGCTTTGCATTTCATTCACTTGCTTGAATTGCATGCGTGTAGCTGAGCCAGTTCTCAGCTGGGGAAATGTGATGCTCTGACTGTGATTCACCTGAAGCCAGGTATGGAGTCAAGGATTTAGAATAAGAGGGGAAACAAGCAATAGACAGCTCTAGGCTACCAAATGCCCCCTACCTGGGGCCATGGCTGTGCTCACAATGCAGACAGAAGCATAGAAAGCTCCTACCAAAATGAGAAAAGAGAATGACATACTCATGCAGAGAGAGAGAGGGTCAGAAAACAGAGGGGCAGCTCCTGGGTTCCTGGTTTTCCAGGGCTTGCTTTCATCTCTTTCTGAGGCAAATCCATTCTTTCTTAGGGTCTATGAGACCCTTTTGTAGTTTGATAGTATATTCCCTTTCTTTCCTCTAAGGGTAACTTGCATTTAATACCTGTGTCTGAATATTTGTATACCCTCAAGTTCATCTGAAAAGACCCCAATGCTGGGAAAGATTGAGGGCAGGAGAAGGGGACGACAGAGGATGAGATGGTTGGACAGCATCACAGACTCAGTGGACATGAGTTTGGGTAAACTAGTGATGGACAGGGAGGCCTGGCATGCTGCAGTTCATGGGGTCGCAAAGAGTTGGACATGACTGAGCAACTGGAATGAACTGAACTGAACTGAAATTCATGTATTGAAATCCTAACCCCGAAGCTGATGGTATCAGGAGGTGGGGGCTTTGGGGAAGTGATTAGGCCATAAGGGTGGAGCCCCTATGAGTGAGATTAGTGCCCTGATAACAGAGACTCCTCAGAGCCATTCCTCGCCCTCTCGCCATCCGAGAACACAGAGGGAAACAGGTGCACACCAGACACTGCATCTGCTGGTAACTTGATCTTGGGCTGCAGCTTCCAGAACTGTGAGAGGAAAGTGTCTATTGTTTACTAGTCACCCAGTCTATGGTATTCTGTTACAGCAGCCCAAATGGGCAAGCATTGGTATATACCTTATTAGAAGCCAGAGACATTAACTAATCTAAAGAGCTCACCAAGCCAACCACTCTGATGGGAAACCAAGCAGAATGCTTCCCAGCTGAACGAGCAGTCTTCCTGTGTTGGATGGGAAAGCAACCAAAGTATGAGCCACAGTCTGAGACAGAAGACATTTATTGCTTTGGCCTCCAGCCTTCTTTCCTTGTCTTGTGGGAACCTTTGCCCCCATTCTCCGATGATGCTCTTTTGAGGCACGCTGACTCCATTTATGAGTGAGTCAGCGTAGGGTCAGCACATCCCATTCTTCTGGCAAGGATGACTGGCTTTCTGATGGTCACAGGGCACAAATGCCACCCATCCCGGCTAAGGGTATTCAGTTCCCAGGCTTTTGTTGTTCTCGGGAGGTATACCTCCTTTTCCTCTTGGCATGAGATGAGAAAGGCTGGTGGGGCTGAAACAGTGGTAGATATCCTGTGAGCACACAGGGCCTGTGCATGAACTGCATATCAAGGAAGAGCTGAGAGAGCCAGAGACAGAGCTCTAGCTCAGTGAAATTCTTTGAGTTCAGCCTGGATCAAACCATACCTGAAGCAAGAGCTCCCTCTGGATTTCTTCAGTTTTGAGAACCAAAGTCCTTTTCCTTTTCATAAGCTGTCTTGAGTTATAGGTTTTGTCACTTGCAGCAGAAAGAATCATAACTAATATAGGTTTGGAAAGTTGGGTTTGAGGAAAGATGTCAGGCAATCTATAAGATGAATAGGCTAAGTTACAAACATAGACGGCCTCTGAAACTCCAGTAGGTATGCTTTCTCTTTTCTCTGAAACCACAAAGCACTTTGTTTCTACAACTGATATGCCATTTATCACGCATTGCCTTGCATTACAATTACAGCTCTTGTATGGTGGGTACAAATTTCACAATCATAAAAACTGGTGTACAGACACGAAACTTTCTTTATTGTTTTATAATCGAGCTTAATTTAGCTCACAAGCCCTCATTTCTGCTAATGGCCGAGAACTTAATCTTGCCAATTCCCGGCAATTCTATCAGCCTTGGTTGAAAATTCAGTATCTTTGGAGAGAAATACACATTGATTCAGGCTTTCTAGTCCCTTCACCCCACTCTTTTCCTTTGGGGGTGATCTGTGTCTTAGCGAGTATGGCCAGGAGGCAAAGGTCTGGTCTGGGAGCCAACCTCTGACCTCAGCGGGACTCTCTGACCACAGGGGGCGCTCTCTGAACACAGAAGGGCCCTCTGTGATTGATCCTGCAGAGCCGGGTTGTCATCACTGCCGCCTCTGCTCACACTCAGGTCTTAGCTCAGCTTCTGATAACGCAGCCTCACTCTCCATCTGGCCCCCAGCTCAGGTTGCCCACCAGGTTCCTGATCTCAGAGCACAGTTGCCCACCAACATTGCACACTAGCTTTCAGCAGTCAGCTCTTTTGCACCCCCACTCCAACTTCCAGGGCTCCCTTTTTTGCATCCCAAGAACTACCTCTTGCAGCTTGAGATATTCGAGGGGTCAGCTCCCCTTTAGACCCTCAGACAAGCCTACGCTGCTATTTAGTCGTGACCGTCCTGGTGGGGGGGGCGTGGGGAGGAGACTGGTCTCAAGAGGGGCTGAATCTCCCCCTCCCTCTCCCTGTCTTGCTGTCCACACCCTGTGCTGGGGACCAGCTCTCTACTCTGGGTGCACCCCCCAGGGAGGCCTCCTACATTAACAACGATGAAAACCCTTTCTTCCCTCACCTGTCTGGATATTATAGTGGAAGACTGTGATTTCTGAGAACATACTTCTTCTCTGGGTTCCCAGAAGTTCACCCCAGGGCTCCCCAAAGTGGAGTTTGGTGACTTGATTTGCTGGCTCTTTGGGGCCAGCTCTTCCCTGCGACCTCATGGTCTGGTGCTAGTGGAGGAAGGGCCAAGAGAAAGCTACAAAGCAGCATTACTGGGTAGGAAAAGCGCCTGAGGGCTACTTCACAACAGGATCTGGTTCAGCGAGCATCAGGTGCCCTGATTGGCTCCGTGTGGGGGACAGTCACTGGGTCCCACCCTTGCTGGCACTCTGACACCCTTTCAAGGGCCAAGCTCCACCCACTGTACGGAGAAGCAGAACCAGTAGAAGGAACTTGCCCGGCCATGCAAATGTGCTTTTTCTTTAGACGGTTGGCCAGGGTGTGATAACTGCATTTTCAGCTTCTCAAAGTTGGCTCTAATATTTATTAGCAGCTTCCTGCTCAGGGGACCACTGCATTTTTAATCTCTTGAGGTTGGCTTTAGTATCATCTATTAGCAGCTTCCTGCTCAAGGGACTGACCTAAGAGTTTCCTTGGATGTTGGGTTAGGTGGGGTCGCCTCTGTGGCACGTTGAATCATCCTCAGGGCTGTAGATCGAATTGTGTCCGTCTCCCTGCCATAGCCATGTTGAAGTTCTGGCCCCTGGTCCCTACCGATGTGACCTTGTTGGACACAGAGTCCTGGCAGATGTAAGCAGTTAAGGGTCTGGGGGAGATGAAGCTGGGTTAGGGTGGCCCCTAAACTCGATGACTGCTGTCAACCCAAGGACTGATGTCCTTACAGGAAACAGAGAGGGAGTTCAGGGACACAAGCCTGCAGGGACAAGGCCACAAGAGGACAGCAGCAGAGCCTGGAGTGCTGTGTCTACAGGCCAGGGAACACCAAGGGCTGCCGGGGCCAGAACCTGGGAGGAGGCCAGGATGGACTGACCCGGAGAACCCTGGGTGGGAGCCCGGCCCTGCCAATACCTTGATCTCCAGCTTCTAACCTCCAGAGTCGTGAGACAGCTTCTGCTGTCGAAACCACCCAGTGTGTGCTACGTTGCTACAGCAGCCCTGGGAGGGAAATTCACCCAGGAGCCTCCCCGCCGAGCCTCAGTCCTCAGGTCGGATATCCTGAAGGCTTGGGATTTACAGGAAGGGACCCCACCCAGGTCCCTTTATTGCACCAGTTCCCCTGCTGCTCTGAGTCTGGCCTGCGGGTGGCTCAGAGATGCTCTCCTCTGGGAATTACCTCCGAGGAAAAGTGGCCGCACCCAGGAGGCTTGGGACCAGCCCTGGTGGGGAGGGCAGCGCAGAGCTGCCTGGCGACAGGGGGACAAGAGCCGCTCTCTTTGCCCAAAATGGTACTGGATCTGGGATGCTATTCGTGCCTCAGAGCTCTTCATGGGGTCAGGCTGAAGGGCTTCCCAGTGGAAACCAGACCCTTGCTCACCTCCCTCTCCCCTTCTCTAGGGGTTAGTGTTCCATCCTCTAGGACTGGCTCCTAGTCTCAGACTTGGCTTCCCTGGCAGCTGACCGGAGACCCCAGATCGCGACTCTTGGAACACCATGACGTTCTCTGTTGGTTAAGGCTCAGACAGAAGCAGGGATCCTCACACTTGGCATAGGGACCACCTGGAGAGTTCCTTTCAACACAGCTTCCTGGTCTTGACTCTGGAGATTCTGAAACCTCTCAGGTGATGCCTGAGAACTGGCTCTTCTAAGCTCCTGGGTGCTGCTGCAGCCACTCAAGGACCACTAGATGGAGACCCACCTAAGATCTCCATGCACTTGGGTGAGGCTGATGGCTAAGAGGGCAAGCAAGCCAGGAGAGGTTAATCTTCACATGGGATTTTTGAGGTTGGGCAAAGAAGACAGAGGCTGTGTGATGAGGTGAGCATTGAAAAAAATAATCTAGCATGTTTTTTTTAATTCTATTTTTTGGCTGTACCGTGAGATATGTGGGATCTTAGTTCCCTGACTAGGGGTCGAACCCACATCCACATCTGTATTAAGAAATAGAGATTCTTAATCACTGAACTGCCAAGGATGTCCCCTAGAGTGTTTCTGAAGGTTGGTTTCCCCGCCTAGCCTTCTGGCCTGTGTCTCGTTTCAGAGGAGTGAGCTGCGGACAGAAGCCCCCAGAGCTCTTTCCCTGCAGGTTTCTACGGGACCAAGGGACCAAAGCCTTTCTCTTGGGAAGAAGAGACAAAGCTTGACTCAGAGAAGAGGAAGGCAGCATTCTCGTGTGTGTGTGTGTGTGTGTGTGATACTCGTGGAATCATGGCTGCTTGTATGCTTTCCACTGTTCCTGATCAGGACAGAGCCAGCAACAGCAGCAACTCCCAACACAAAAATTGGAGGGCCCTGCCTGACACACACACGTGCATGTGTGTGCGCACACACACACATACACACGCGTGCGCGCGCGCGGTTGTAGTTTCCAGTTGAATAGAAATTCCTCCCTCTGTGCAGTAACCTGTTTTTCTGTGCTAGTCCTCGCCTCCTCGTTTGAGGTCCCTGGCAATGTGGGATTTGCCGTTTCCAGCCTTGCTCTGAGTCCCGTGTTCCGTCTCTCTCTGCCTTTTGCGTGTCAGTTTCACAGAGGGAAGTGGTGCATCTTCTCCGCTTTTGCTTTGTGCGTCTTCTGCTTTTACCTCTCTGATCACTTGTTACGTGGCTGCAGATGCCCTATATACCTCGAGGCGGGGGACTGGGATTCTTTGCTCACAGGCAAACCCGGGCCGGGGGCCACCACCTCTCTGCAGCCTGCACATGCTTTGTGCTGCGCCCGTCGGCCAGGCCAGCAGGTGGCAGGGTGTCCATCCTTCTCGTTTTCTACTGAATTCCGGGAAAGCAGCAAGCGCGGACCCCTCACGCTGTCTTCTTCCCTCTCACAGTCACAAGGAGATGCTTCAGATTCAGGGGCTGAGCTCATCCCATTCTTGTTTCCGGCGAATTCTCATCACTCTCTGAGATGTTACTCCGTCATCACCAGCCTTCTTTGCAATTTCTTGCCTCCACAGGTGCCTACTCTGCAGGCGTTCATACCTGCGCTGGATGCTAATGGCGCCCCACCTGGACCCCATCCCGGGTGGTGTACCTAACCCCCCCACTGCCATGAGTGCGGGCTGCTCACAGCTCCAGCTGCCCCATCTCTGGATGGTAATACTTGGCTTTTGCTGCAGGAGGTCTTCTGGCTCAGAGTCCACCCACCTCCAGGATAGGGGAAAGTGGTCAAAGACTGTCTGCTGAAGGGTACTGAAGGCCAGCTCTGTGCCTCCAGAGGGGGTCAGTCCTAGGATGTGCAGTATGCTCCACAGCCCCAGGGGATCCTTCTAGACTTTTTCTTAGCCCACATCCTCTTTGAGCTTCTTCCCCTGCCCTAGCCTGTTCCTGCCAACGCCCCCGCCCCTGTGACTTGCTTTGTTGCAATGTTAGCTTTATTGCAGAGATCCGGAACCAAGCCTCCAGTATCTGTGAGGCTGCCTGTACTAATAAACGTGCTTATTAGCCTTCCTTTCGGATTATGACATTATATTTTTGCTATTTTTTAACTGAAGCATAGTTGATTTATTGTATTGTATGCTTCAGGTGGACAGTATAGTGATTCAGTATTTTCATAGTTTGTACTCCATTGAAAGTTATTCTAAGACATTGACTATAATTCTTTGTGTTGTGAAAGATGTCCTCTTGCTTATCTATTTTGTATGTACTAGTTGTATCTCTTAATCCCACGCTTCTAGCATGCCCCTCCCTTTTCCCCTCTCCCCACTGACAACCACTAGTTTATTCTCTATATCTGCACGTCTGGTTCTGTTTTGCTATATATATATATTTCACATATAGGTGATAACATATAATATTTATCTTTCTCTGATTTATGTTACTAAACAAGATTCTCTAGGTCCATCCACATTGCTGCAAATGGCATCATTTCATTCTTTTACATGGCTGAGTAATATTCCATTGTATATGTATACCACATCTTTATCCATTCACCTCTTTTTTAAAAATATAAATTTATTTGTTTTAATTGGAGGCTAATTACTTTACAATATTGTATTGGTTTTGCCATACAGCAACATGATAGACATGGGTTGCTTCCATATCTTGGATATTGTAAATATTGTTACATTGGGGTGCATGTGTCTTTTTGAATTAATGTTTTCATTTTCTTCTGATATATACCCAGGACTGGAATTGCTGACCATATGGTAGTTCTGATTTTAGTTTTTTGAACAATCTACATACTGTTCTCTATAGTGGCTGCACTGATTTCCATCACCACAAAGAGTGTACAAAAAGTTCTCTCTTCTCCAAATCCTCTCCACAATTTGTAGACTTTTTGATGATGGCCCTTCTGACAGGTGTGAAGGTGATACCTCATTGTGATTTGATTTACGTTTCTCTAATAATTAGCATTGTTAAGCATCTTGTCATGTACCTGTTAGCCACCCATATACTTTTTTGAAAATATCTGTTTAGGTCTTCTGCTCACTTTTGATAGGGTTGCTTGCTGTTGTTTCTTTCTTTTTTTGATTTCATGTTATTTGAGCTGTTTCTATATTTTGGATATTAACCCCTTGTCAGTTATAGCATTCGCAAATATTTTCTTCCATTCTATAGGTTGTTTTGTTGATGGTTTCCTGTGCAAAAGCTTATAAATTTAATTAGGCCCCACTTGTCTTTATTTTTGTTTTTATTTCTTTTGCCTTAGGAGACAGATTCAAGAGAAAATTGCTGTTCCGATTTTTGCCAGAGAGTGTTCTGACCGTGTCCTCTGCTAGGAGTTTTATGGCTTTAGGTCTTACATTCAGGTTTTTAATCCATTTTGAGCTTATCTTTGTATATGGTATGAGGAAAAGTTCTGTTCTCATTGTTTTACATGTAGCTGTCCAGGTTTCAAGCCTCCCCTCATGGAAGAGACTGTCTGTTCTCTGTCATACATTTTGCCTTCTTGGTCAAAGATTAGTTCCCCATGTGTGCTGGCTTTACTAACAGGCTCTGTATTCTGTTCCACTGATCTATGTGTTGGTTTGGAAATTCAGCTCTTTTGTTTCCTTACGAATTTCAGAATTGTTCTGTTCTGTAAAACATTGTGGGTATTTTGATATAAATTGCATTAAATCTGTAGATTTGGGTAATATGGCCATTTTAACAATATTAATTCTTTCAATTCAAGGACATGGGATATCTTTACATTTCTTTGTATCATCTTCAGTTTCCTTCTTTGATTTTTATCATTTTCAGAGTATAGGTCTTTTACCTTCTTAGTTAAGATTATCCCTAGGTATTTTGTTCTTTTTGATGTGATTTTAAACAGGATTTTTTAAATGTTCTCTTTCTAACATTTTATTATTAATGTATAGAAAAGCAACTGATTTCTGCCTATTAATCTTGTATCCTGCAACTTTGCAGAATTCATTTATTTATTTTAATAGTTTTTGGTTGGAGGCTTTAGGGTTTTCCACATGTAAAGTATCATCTGAAAACAATGACAGTTTTCCTTCTCTTCCAGTTTAGATGCCTTTTATGTCTTTTTCTTGTCTGATTGCTGTGGGTAAGACTTCCAATATTATGTTCACTAGAAGTGACAAAGGTTAGGCCCAAGCTGGCTCTGTTCCTTCTAAGTGTGTGTTTTCCCTACACTGGGTCCCTTGCCCTAAAGTGGGAAGTGATGGAGCAAGTGGGGCCCATGTGGGCTCTTGGCTTGTATCAGTTAAAGGCTTCCACAGCTCTGCTCAGACACAGCTTTGGGAGCCAGACAGGCCCCCTGTGGCTTCTCAGCACGTATCAGAGGGTGAACTGTGCGCAGCAGACGCCATCAGAGATCTGGGTGGTTTCAGAGGCTCTGCTTAAGTGAGTGCCAACAATGACCTCCACTGCCTCATGCAAGATCTATGCTAGGACTGGGTCACCTCTGCACGCCACAGTCGGATCTTTTCCCTGGCCGTGGCTACCCCAGATTCAGTGCTGCACTGTGGCATGGAGTGACGAGGTAGAGCATTCTCCCGGCTAGGGCTGGAGACATGGTGAGGGGGTTTCAGGAAATGGGCAGCTGCTAGAGCAGACCCCTCTCTGCCTAGCTGTGGGGGCAACCTTTGTGTGTGTCTTTCTTCAAGTGGTGTCCAGGCTCCCTACAGCCCTTATAATAGTCCCAGCAGTCCTCCCATCAGCCAAGGGGGCTTCTGTCTCCACACAGGACACCAGGACTGGGAAGTCCAATGTGTGGCTTACTCTCAGGTAGAATCTCCACCGATATGTGGTTTAGTTGCTAAGTTATATCCGACTCTTGTGTCCCCCATGGACTGTAGCCCACCAGGCTTCTCGGTCCATAGGATTTTCCAGGCAAGAATACTGGAGTGGGTTGCCATTTCCTTCTCCAGGATATCTCCCTGACCCAGAGATAGAACCTGGGTCTCCTGCATTGCAGGTGGATTCTTTACCATCTGAACCACCACTTCCTCCCCGGGAAATAGGTCCCAACTTAGTTGCTTTTCTTCCCTTCGTACCTGGTTATGTATGTATCCTTCTTGCAATGCTGGTTGTACAGGAGTCTTTCTGTTAGTCTTGAGTTAGTTTTCAGTGAGAATTTCTCCACATGTGCATGTATTTTTGATGCATTCACGGGAGGAAGTGAGCGCTACAACCTCTCACTCCACTATCCTGATGCAAACCTCTGCACTCTTCTCCTTTCTCACCCTCCTTCTTGAAAGTTAAGTGAAGTGAAGGCGCTCAGTCGTGTCCGACTCTTTACGACCCCATGAACTATAGCCTACCAGGCTCCTCCTTCCATGGGATTTTCCAGGCAAGAGTACTGGACCGGGTTGCCATTTCCTTCTCCAGGGGAGCCCTCCCTCAAAGCATCGTGTCCATCTGGCTCTTGTCTCAGCCTCTACTTCTAAGAGCCCAAATTTAGATGGTGTCTACCTGGAGAGTGTAGTGTTGTGTGTGGGGTGTGTGTGTAGCTGACTTGAAGCATGTTCCCCTGTGAACGCACACCTTTCCCTCTGTCCCCACGCAGCACTGTCCACGGAGAGATCTGTCCCTCGCCTAATCTGCTGCCCCCTTGTGCTGTGTGCGTGTTCTGCAGGGCTTACCACCCGGTTTTATCTGGCCACTTCCTGGGGAGAAGGCCTTGATTGCCTGTTCCTCCTTGTGACCACAGGCGAGACCTCAGTAGACCTCCTTGTACATGGTCCCTGGGACTGGAGGGACCATTTCTCTGGATGGACAGATGGGAGTGAATTCTGAGCCCTGGGCACGTGCAGACTTAGCTTCATGGAGTCCTACATACAACTGCCCTGGGCTTTCCCTAGTTCCGTAGGAGCTACACGTGCCCAGCAGCAACACACACGTCTTCCTGTCTCCCCGTATCTCCAACACTGGGCGGGGTCTTCCCTTCCATTTTGCCATTCTGATGTTGGTTTCCCAGCACTAATTTTGTTTTCCTCTCCATTGCCAGCAGCTTTCAGCACCTCTGCACCTGCTTTCTGGGTATTGGTGCTCCCTAGTGTCTACCCCACACCTCATCCACCCCTTCAGCTCTTTTCAACCCTTACTATCTTTGTTTTCTAATTTAAAGGACTTTGTTGGTGTATACAGTTAAACTGCCTTCTCTAAGTGGGCCATCTGCCTCTTTTCCTTGTTTATGGCAGCCTTCACTGAGCAGAAATCCTCAAATGCCACTGCCTTATGCTCTCATTGTCACATGGAGATTTTGATGAAAATGACTCATTTATATTTCACCTGCCCTTTATTGCAGTTCCCCGACCAGGATGGAGACATGAGTCTACAGGGAACACTTCGAGTTACAGAGACCATTTTCACACAGAATTATACTCGCTTTCCATTCTGACCCATAAATCCAGCCTTCCTACCTTGGCCCTCTCTTCCATGAGCTTGAGTTATTTTTCCGGAGATTTTTGGTTTCCCTGGTGGACCACTCCCTGGACCCTTAAAGTGCCACAAAGCCCTTGAGCTGCATAGAAAACATGTTAGCATGCTAACCTGGTCCCCACACTGCAACATAAATAATGAGAGTTTGATTCCTCTGCAGACCCTCCTGAGAGGAATTGTTCATCTTTGTGCATCTCAGTTGGTCCCCAGTCATACACTGTTGCTCTTACAGCAAGCAAGCAAATGCCCAGGTGGATACAAAATGCTGCACTGTGGGCTGAGAAGGAAGCTGTTATAGTTAGTGGGGGCCTTTGGGGGCTCCTGGTATGATCTCAGGCGACGACTGGGCACCCTGGTAGACTGATGCTCTGAGAAAGAAGAAGTGAAGGACTGAGCATGGTCTCCCATGTACGTGATAACCAGGGGCAAATAGAGTGGGCTCTCAGGGGAGTGAGCCCGGGAACGGCAGCCTCCTTACAAACTCTGAGCATGGAACAGGTCTTCTAAGCCCTACATCTCTGAGGTTCCCTAGTGGCTCAGTGGTAAAGAAGTTGCTTGCCAAGATGCAAGAAACGCAGGTTCGATCCTTGGGTTGGGAAGATATCCTGGAGGAGGGAGAGGCTACCCGCTGCAGTTTTCTTGCCTGGGAAATCCCATAGACAGAGGAGCCTGGGGGGCTACAGTCCATGGGGTCGCAAAGAGTCAGACACAACAGAGAATGCACACATGCCTGCCGACCACACTTTGCTAATGGCAAACTTGCTTCCTGACTCAGTCTTGCAACATTTTTTTTAAAGTTGTTGGGAAACTTTTGAGTATACTGGGAACAAGTGGAGCATGCGAATCTACTTTTTCAATTGTAAATTGTATGAAATTTGGACACAAATCAAGTATTCCTAATGAAAATTTAGCATACAAATTGAGATGTATTGTAAGTGTATAACACACATTGGATTCGAAAGATTTGATAAGGATATCTTAATAATAATTTGTGATTAATATAATCTTAATATAATTTCATGTTGAAATCATATTTTGTATATAATGGATTAAAATGTGTTATTAATGTTATTTCCACTTGTTTCATTTTACTTTTATTGGTGTGCTTACAAAATGAACTAAAATTACATGTATGGTGATGTTATATTTCTATTAGGAAACACTGCTCTAGATGGTGTGTTATCCAGACTCTGCTCTCAAATATATTGTACCTAAAGAAAGAACCAAACCTTAGACTTTTTTGACTTCTGGCTTTCTCTAAGGTTAAAACTTTTAAAATGAACAATAAGCACGTGGTGGTGGTGGTTTAGTCACTAAGTTGGGTCTGACTTTTGCGACCCCATGGACTGTACCCCACCAGGCTCCTCCATCCATGGGATTCTCCAGGCAGGAATACTGGAGTAGATTGCCACTTCCTTCTCCAGGGGATCTTCCTGATCCAGGAACTGAACCTGGGTCTCCTGCATTGCAGGCAGATTCTTTACTGACTGAGCTACAAGGGAAGCCCAATAAACATGAGTGACATAGAAAAAAAAAATCTTTGAATCTACCTTTACTTTAAATACACTAAGACTAGTAAAGGATAGTATCCTAAAAAAAAAAAAAAAAAAAAAGGATAGTATCCTGACGGAACTTTTTTTTTCCCCCCAAAGCCATGCTGTGTTTTCCTTCTATTTTTTAGCTTGTTGCAGACTGACTTGGTAGTGATTCTCCTCCCAGAGTTATTCTTGGCAAAGTAAGTCACAGATACAAGAACCCAGGGCTTCTTAAGGAAAGAATCCTCTGCAAAACCCAGGTCATGTGTGCCTGCTCAGTCAGTTCAGTTGTGTCCAAATCTTTGCATACCCATGGATTGTAGCCCTCGAGGCTCCTCTGTCCATGGGATTCTTCAGGCAAGAATACTGGCGTGAGTTGCCGTCGAAACCCAGGAGTTCGGCTAAAGTGAAACTCCCGGATCCTGGATCTCCTGATGGGGATGACGTGGAGATCTGCACTTTAACAAGCATTTCAGGATGATCTGAGATTAAAATCGATGCTTCGCTGTGTTCCAGGTTCATTCATTTATCGTGCATTATCTCACTTAATTCCACAACTGTCCTGTGTGGAAAGTATTTCTCCATACCTTACAGGTTTGACAATGAAGGTTCATGATCATGAACTGTCTCAATTCCTAGGTGCTTATAAGAGGTGAAATAAGCTTTTCAAGTCTGTATCTGTCCATTTGCAATGCCATTAGCCTTAAGAATAAAATCTACAAGAGAGCTGGGAAGGAGAGAAGGAGCATTTGGCTTTTTGAAAGCAATAAGGAATTTCAGGTGGAAAAGTGGATATTAAGGACTGCTTTGTTTCTCTCAAATGAAAAACTGAGGATTCCTGTTGTGAGAACCTTTCTGATTATCTGTATCTTTCAGGAGGGGCGTGGTTAGCTGCTGTGACAAACATCCCCCAGAGTACTGAAATCACAAAGCTTTAGTCCTCACTGGTGTTACATGTCTGTTGTGGGTCTACAAGGAGGTTCTACTCAATGCAGTCATTCTGGGAGAGGACCCCACAGCATTGCTCCTCTAGAAATGTGCTATTAGCTGTGAGAACAAAGCTCCCAGGAAGGTCTTAAGGTGATACGTGTCACTTCTATTCAGAACCTCTGAGCAGAGCCTGTCACCCAGCCCACCCATGTCCATGCAGGAGCCAGGAAGCACATCTTCCTGTTTCCAGAAGCACTACTGACCAGTTATGACCACCCCAGAGCCCTGTTCAGGTAGGGACTAGGATGAAACAGTGAGGCGGAATCATTACAACTTTAATACTGTATTCATTGTGAGTTTTTTTTTCTCATTCATTTTTATTTTCTAAAAGATTGCATTGACATTATTTATTTTAATGACTGACTTTTTTTCTACCCCTTTAAGTTATATAGAAAGCCCCATCTTTGATACAAAGAGAGGGTACAAGAGTATGAGAATTTAGACTGACATTTTATTTGTACATTGCAGACCGAGGGAAAAGCAGTGCGTGCGTGTGTGCTAAGCTGTCTCAGTCATGTCTGACTCTTTACAACTGTATGGACTGTAGCCCTCCAGTAGCCCTCCAGGCTCCTCTGTCCATGGGATTATCTTGGCAAGAATACTGGAATGGGTTGCCAGTTCCTCCTCCAGGGGATCTTTCCAACCTAGGGATTGGACCTGAGTTTCTTATGTCTCCTGCATTGGCAGGTGAGACTTTTTTTTTTTTTAATTTAATCACTAATGCCACTTGGGAAGCCCAGGGAAGAGCAATATTTATTGCTAAATTTTTAACCTAGCAGTATTTAGAGGTAAGAATATAGCTGACATCTATATTCATCTACTTAAATACTGGTGGGAAAAGAAAATAGTGAAAAACACACCCTTAGAAAGAGACACGTAGGTCAGGTAGAAATTGAGGTTCTCCTCAACTGAGGTCCAGGCTACTCAGATTCCCATTTGTCCACGTAGTCTGGAAAACTTCTTGTAGTCAATGTGCCCAGAGACCTTCCAAGTACATTAGGAAGACAATTAAAACCCTCATCCCAGAACTGCAATGTTTTCAGTGATTGGGCTAAAGTTAATCAGTGTGAATTGAGTGAAACAGCTTGTTCAAGTAAAATCAATTGAATCTTGAGCAAAAATGGAAATTTGGCTGCCGGTCTTCCTTTCTTGAGAAATACTATCATGTAAGGTTTTTAAAATACTACTACAATCCCATGGAAGCTTCTATAAGGCACCAAACACATTGATCTTGATAAAGACCCAGGATATTTTCCATCTATGTAACTATAATCGTATAGCAGTTTAGCTTATATTGACACTTGGTGTGATTTCTCTTTTAACCAATGTCTTCCCAGTTTTGTCCCTATGTGGATTTCATGTGGGTGTAAATCTATAAAATTGACCCAGATTCTCTCTCAGCAGTAGAATTGATCTCCTTTTCCCCTATGTGCCTTGTAAAATACATTTGTGAACTTTCTGGAGAAATTCAAAAGAGGACTTCTTCAAAGACCCAAACTATTTGCTGAATGTGTTTCTACTTTGAACATCAGTAGAAGGAATGCCTGAATGTGAAGTGAAAGCGAGAGAATCTTCCTGGCCATGACATTGCTTTAATCTTCTGTATTTTATATTCTGCAAGAAAAACCCCTTTATCCCTAGAGCTATCCACAACGGATAGGATCACGCCATAATTGTCTATGAAAACGAGAAAAGCCCAGGTTTTTGAGAAACTTTCTCTATGAGATTTTTGATGAACAATATGTCATTCTCTGAAGAACGGTCTGTTATCTGAAATCAGGTTTTCTTTTTTTAAAATTTCTTTGGCTGCACTTCGTTGCAGTTGTGGCAGAAGGGCTCTTAGCTTCCGCATGGGGGATCCAGCTCCTTGACCAGGGATTGAACTTGGACCCCCTGCATTGGGAGTGCAAAGTCTTAAGCACTGGACCAGCAGGGAAGTCCCACCAGGGGTCAGGTCCCTGAATGACTACATCAGGTAGAACGTTGATGCAGACTCACAGTGGACATGTAGGACTAAGGACCTGAACTTCTAAGGGACTCACTCCCATGTTCCCTTCCGCATTTTCAGCAAGTTGACTTGACAGACAGACTTTCCTACAGCTAAAAGCCATTTAGGGCTATATTAGTAACTCACAGCCAGTGGGCTAGCTTTTCCCCATTGCCTTCCTGGGTATAATTAGGGTCTGTTCCCTAAGATGGCACAGTGGTGAAGAATCCACTTGCCAATGTGGGATACATAAAAGATGAGGATTCAATCCTTGGGTCGGAAGATCCTCTAGAGTGGGAAATGGCTACCCACTCCAGTATTCTTGCTTGGAAAATTCCATGGACAGAAGGAACCTGGCGGGCTGCAGTCCATGGAGCTGCAAAGAGTTGGATCCGACTGAGTGACTGAACACACACAGAATCAAAAGTACTGACAAGGGGCCCTATGGGCTGGTGGGGAAAGGCTCACTAGAACTGTGATGAGGAGTGTTATTGTAGAAGGATGCTCTTTCTGGGTGAAGAAAGATCATAAAAGAAGAGGTTTTCTACTTGGGTGACCAGTTATCAGAAAAGGTGTCTCTATCCCATGGACAGAGTTTTGAAGGATGAGCAGGAGTCCTTTAGAAGAAAGGATCCCCTTCCTGAACTCTGAGTCCATCAGTAGCAACCTGGCATTTCACAGCCAAGGTTTCTCTGTGACCTTCAGATGACTTGCCCAGGGCCACCATCCTCTCTTGTCTTTAAACAGAGATGGAAGTGCCTGGAAGTTTAGGTGGCCCCCACCCCCCAGAAGGATGGCTCCTAGTACAAAAGCCAGCCTCCTTTACTGACCAGTGGGACAACAACTGAGGCACAAGATTCACTTCAGAGCCTGCTTGGAATCAGGCAGAGTCTGGGACTTCACCCAACATTGTACTTTTGCCTGTCTGCCGAAGCAAACTCTCGAGAGTACTTTGGACAGCAAGGAGATCAAACTAGTCAATCCTAAAGGAAATCAACCCTGAATTGTCATTGGAAGGGCTGATGCTGAAGCTGAAGCTGAAACTCCAGTCCTTGGGCCATTTGATGTGAAGAGCCAACTCATTGGAAAATACCCTGATGCTGGGAAAGACTGAAGGCAAAAGGAGAAGAGGGCAGCAGAGGATGAGATGGTTGGATGGCATCACTGACTCAACGGACATGAATCTGAGCATAGTCCAGGAAATGGGTGAAGGACAGGGAAGCCTGATGAGCTGCAGTCCATGTGGTTGCAGAAAGTTGGACACGATTGAGTGACTGAGCAGCAGCTGGCTTCTGAGGTTCCTGATTGGCTCCACTCATCACGAGGGGCATCTGGCCTCAATGAACAGCCTGTGCCCGAATCCTTGCTCAGTGTGTCCTGGGAGGACCAGCCTCCGAAAGTGTCTATCAGAACAGGGCCTCAGCAGCTGTATGTTTCAGAAATCAAAAATATCAGATCAAATGAACTTGTACTGTATGTGAAAATCATTCATGAGCCATGATGTGCTTTACTGTGTTGGTGATTATATTATATTCTCAGTTTACAATTGCCTTCCAAAGCAGGCCCGGAGAAAACATGGTCAGTGTCTCTTTACCCTCACCCTGGGGGCTCACTGCGTGAATGTGCAGAGATGGGCTAAATCTAGATGAGAAACCCACCCTCTTTTCTCTTTGACTCACAGTTTTTTCTTGGCCCATTGGAGCTCTTCTAGGGCTTGTATTTTTAGTATTTCACTTATGATTGCAGAGTTATTTATTTCATAAACCTACCTCTTAAACCCAATAAAACACCATTTCTTCAAAGGAGTTGTTTTCATTCTGTGAATATGAAGAAAAAATAAAGGTAATAAATCACAAACATCTCATATCAGAGAGTTACTTTATCTTTTTGGTGCTGGCCCTGAGAGAGCAGGGGCCAGAATCAGATAGAGCCTCTTTGCTCTTTCTGGTGTCTTCCACCACGCCTGTTAACATGGGGTCTGTTATCAGATGTGGTTGGAAGCCAGATACAGGCTCGATTTACTGCTCTCCTTCGGCGTGGTCCATTTGCCCCAGGCTCAATAAGCCATAAAAAATAGATCCTCTGCCAATTTGACAGCCTCTGCTCTGGAGATGCAAAGTCAATGGGAAATCTACACGATGCTTCTCCTTTTATTCGGTTTATTTGGGAAAAATAATCTCAGAATTAACGATCTGTTTTAGACGAAGGTCAGTGGAAACTCGGGGTATTTATACTAACAGAATTTCCCTGAGTTTAACAATCTTTCTGATCTTTCCTCCTCTCTCCTTCCTTCCCTCCCTCCCTCCCTCTCTATTTTGAATTAGACTATAGCTTCATAATTTGTAGGAAGTTTAGTGTGATTTCAAGAGTGAATTTACAGAAATTTAAAAAATCAATTTGGCAGCACAACTCTATAAATTTTCCATAAAAACTGTTCTGTGTCACTGCCTATCTCCTGGGAGGCAAGAGTGCTAAAGGCTCAGGTTTTCAGGAGAGGACAGGTGCTGGCTTTTCAATTGCCAACAACCTGACTTTGAGCAAATTGAATCCTCTGAGTCACAGTTTTTTCAGATGCAAATAGGAGCCTAGCTTGTCTGTGGTGGAAAGAGATGCCATTCTAGCCAGGACAGTACTCAACAGGCGCTTAATAAGTGATGGGCATGGTTAGCATCATGATTAGGCCGACTTGCATGAACAAAGAAGATAAGACGGTGAAAAGGAAAGAAAGAGGAAATTGGGAAGGGGGAAGGCTTTGTCTTTTTCTTTTAAATACAGTCTTGGAATAGGCACTGAAGTGGCTTCTTGAGTCTGTTTTCAGTCACTCAGTTGTGTCCAACTCTTTGCGACCCCATGGACTGTAGTACGCCAGGTTTCCCTGGAGTTTGTTCAGACTCATGTCCATTGAGTTGGTGATGCCATCCAACCATCTCATCCTCTGTTGCCCTCTTTTCCTCCTGTGCTCAATCTTTCCCAACATCAAGATCTCTTCTAGTGAGTCGGCTCTTTGCATCAGGTGGCCAAAGTATTAGAGCTTCAGCTTTAGCATCAGTCCTTCTAATGAATATCTAGGGTTGATTTCCTTTCGGATTGAGTCTGAGTCTGTAGTAGGAGAGAACTATCTGTGTGGATGAGGGTGGGTGCGAGGGGTGGGGGTGACCAGCTAGAGCCAGATCAGAAGGTCGTGATTACTCTGGTAGCCTCTACCCGGAAGCTGTCATGAGTCAATAGTTCTGGGGGTGTTGGGGAAATCCCCTCTTGTGAACATGATCTTCCCTTTGGCAATGCCCAGCTGAATTGGACCAGAAGGTGGGAGTTAATATGAGCAGCAAGTATTTCATCTCAAACACAGCTTTCTCCCCAGTTCAGTTCCTTCTCCTCATCCTTCTTTGTATAACTCTCTTGTTCAGGTAACTATTGTCTCAGCAAAAAGCAGAGTCAACCAGTGCTTATTGTGATCTCAGGGAGACAGCGGTGAGGGGTGGCTTGCGATGGGATTTCAGTTCCCATCCCAGGTGTTGAATCTGGGCAGCCTAGATGAAAGTCAGGAATCCAAGCCACTAGTCCACCAGGGGCTAGAGGCTAGAAGCAAAAATCCCCAGGCTCTTGCCTCCATTAAAAAATGCATTTCTCAAGGAGGTGAAATCTGTAAAAAAAGAAAAAAAACAGTGCAAAGTTTATTATTAGAGACACAGTGCAAGTGGGAGAGCACGCAGAGAAAGGGTTTGCTTATTTAAGATGGAAGCAAGGCAGAGATGCATGCCTGGAGAGGAATGGTGTGTACAGCAAAGAGGCAGTTAAATCAGTTGCATACAGCAGTTCTTCTGGGTCTTTGTTTAACTTTGGCCAACTATGTTTTTTGGCTCCCCGCCCCTGCCCCCTCACATCTGTCCTGCCCTAGGACCTTCCCCAACATGCATGCACAAACTTTTATTTCAAGATAGATTCCAGCCCAGAGGATTATGGGGGTGCCTTGGCATCACCTATTATGGGATGTTGTCCTCTCCTTTTTGACCCCCAAGGAGCCTTTCTGCACATGTGTCTCCCTTGCCCCAAGGATGGGAAATATGTGACCTCTTGATCCTTTACTCAAATAGGGTTTACCCTCTCTCTGTCCCTGCCAAAACTATTATCATAGTGTCCTCAGGAGGCAAAGTCCGGCTCTTTATCCTGTTCGTGCTGTCATTTCCGTCTCAAAGTGCAAACAGGAGGCTGGTTGTAAGTGTCTAGCCTGCAGCCCTTCTATCTCCCGCCTCAGTTGGAGCGTGTTAAGCAGACTTTCTTGGGGAAGTTAAGGATACTTTGTTGCTGTTGTTGTGTTGCTGTTTCTTTCTTTCTTTCTTTTTTCAGGGATCTGTCTCCACCCTGTCTGCGGCCAGAGATTGGTACCTGAACATGCAGATGATGTTATGTGGTCCTGTCTGGGGATTTAGGGTGAGTTTTGATGTTCTGAGCTGGAGGCAAGAGTAAAGACCTGGGGAGATGAAAGGATACAATAGAAGGAGCTTTGTTCTATGTACGGAAGCTGCATTGAAATGAAAACTCAAGCGCAAACTTCGTTAATCACGCATGTTCTGATTCTCATAGTGGTTGTCAGACCTGAGTTATTGGCAGCGTAAATTTCTGAGCAAATTTCTCTCTTTAACCCTGCCTAACACACCCTGCCTTGTTTGCCTTTTATAAAAATCAGAGCCTTTCCGGAAGAAGGTGCCCTGGAAAATCATATGTCCTCATTCCTTTGGGAGAAATTTTCAAATCCTGAAATACCTAGGGGAGAAAGAGACAGAGGCATGACTTGAAAATTAGTCACCAAGAAAATGGTAAAAATTCACCATTAGAAAGCTAGAAAGTCTGACTTTTGAAGCCTCTCTCTTTCCTAGATTCACCTTAAAAAAAGAGAAGGTTAAAACATGGTACTTTGAATCTACAAACTAAATTGAGAGGGAAATCCTAGAGCCTTAACACATTGCCTCATCGCAAGTAAGAAAATGTTTTGAATAAATGTAGGAATTGCATCTCTGGATAACTGTGTGTTAGGGGAAAAGATTGATTACTATCACCACCAGACAATTATTAGCATTCCTCATTCTGATCTATTCCATGAAATTTCAAAAGTAACTTTAAGAAGGCACAATTGCTTACTTCACAAAGGTTTGAAAATTTTGACACTTAACTTCTCATTAACTTAGAGTGAAAAGGTAATAAACCCAGGAGATCTCAACCCAGAAATGATTTTAGCTGATACTAAAAAAACAGCCTTAAAAACCCCACACTTATTTAACTTTCTCCTCTGTTGCAGATGTTGGCAAAAGTATACTCTGAAGTTGTAACATGTGTGTATTGATTTATGAGCCTGTACTGGATTGTTTCCTAGGCAGAGAATTGGTATTCAGCTGAAGAATTCAGTCTTTGAATCCTGAAACTTTCTACCTAACATCCAGGAGATGTCAGTGGTGAAGGTAATGGGCCATACAAATAAAATCCTCACTGTGGTGGTTGATGGTTTAGGCCCTAAGTCGTGCCGTGTCCCAGGCAAGAATGCTGGAATGGGTGGCCATTTCCTTCTCCAGGGGATCTTCCTGACCCAGGGATGGAACCCGGGTTTCCTGAACTGCAGGCAGATTCTTTACCAACTGAGCCAAAAGGAACACACCTGCAAGCCTGGCAATCATGAGTTTATTTTGTATTAGATGCTCAGATTCTCCATGTGGCAGGGCTCTGCTAACTAGATTCATCCAACAAGAGCGGACTTTTTCTTTCCACCATTTGAGAATCTTATGTTAATTTCCTATACATGTTCTTTGTACCACAAACTTGGTGACTTAAAATAATGCAGATTTTTTTCTCAGGTGGGTCTAAAGGCCAGAAGACTGAAAAAAGCTTCAGAAGACTGAAATCCACGTGTTGGCAGGACTGCAAGCCATCTGGACGCTGTGAGATGATCTGCTGCTTTGCCTTTTCAGCTTCCAGTGGCCACGGAGAGTCCCTCTGCTTGCGGCCTCCTGACACCTTCCTTGATCTTAAAAATGCATCACTTCAGTCCCTACTGCTCTCAATTTCCCTCTGCCTTTCTCTTACAAGGAGCACACTCAGCTAATCCGATAACATCCCCATCACAAGATCCTTAACTTAATCCTCTTAGCCACAGAAAGTAACATCCCCAGGATCCAGGCAGGATTAGAAGTTGTGTACCTTTGGGGACCATCTTTCAGCCTACCACATTTTAGGATGCAAATTATTAAATTTGACCAGCATCACCACTGTATTCTTTTTATAGGTATGGCTCAGTGGAGAAGAGGGTGACAGAGGATTAGATGGTTGAATGGCATTATGGATTCAATGGATATGAAACTTGGGCAAACTCCGGGAGATGGTGAAGGACAGAAAAGTCTGGTGTGCCGCAGTCCCTGGGGTCCCATAGAGTCAGACAAGACTCGGTGACTGAACAGCAACAGCAATGGTAAAGAACCTGCCTGCTAGTGCAGGAGCCACAGGGGACGTAGGTTCAGTCCCTGGGTCGGGAAGATCCCTTGAAGGAGGAAATGGCAAACCACTCCAGTGTTCTTGCCTGGGAAACCCCATGGACAGAAGAGCCTGGTGGTCTATAGTCCATGGGGTCACAGAGAGTCGGACGCAACTAAGTGACTGAACATGTAGGCTTGCAGGGCATTTTACACTTTATTAACTAAATCTTCTAAGCTAAGAAAATAATATGCTTGTGACTAAAAAAAGAAAAAGAAAACAAGCGGTACAAAATATCTCCAATGAAATATGAGCTAGGCTGGTTTTGGTGGCCAGGTGGTCACTGTATTCTAGCCCCAGACCCTTCCCCAGAGCTAATCATAGTTACCTGTTCCCTGGTGTCCTTCCAGAAAGCTTTCATATGTGTATTATATGCTGTTTAATATAAATGCAAAATGCTATACATGTTGCTCTGAATTTGAACTTTCTAGTTCCTTTACCTTGGCACTCTTTCCTTATCAACACATCCAATTTTATTCTATTTCTTTTAACTGTTATGTAATATTCTGTTGAGTGGAGATATCATAATTTATTTAAGAATTTCTTTTTTGTGTGTGAAATATCAACTTTTAGATTTTATCCAGGATTCTATCTGCCACCACAGAGTCACCTACGTAATTGTCTGTGTATTCCTTTCCCTCTCTATATAATCAGTAATGTGTTCATTGCTGAGTAGCATTCCATTGTATAAATAGATCACAATTAGCTTTTTTTTTTTCTCTTGGGGATAGACATATGACTATTTCCAGTATTTGGCTATTATGAATAAAGTTGTGATAA
This sequence comes from Ovis aries, assembly GCF_016772045.2. Lineage (NCBI taxonomy): Eukaryota > Metazoa > Chordata > Mammalia > Artiodactyla > Bovidae > Ovis > Ovis aries. The sequence continues at coordinate 62,514,886 of NC_056069.1, read as the reverse complement.
AAACTGGAATGTGAATCTTGGTGTGAACATATTTCTACTTCTCTTTGGTAAATACTAGTATTGGAATTGTTGGGTCCTGGGGTTTGTGTATGGCCAACTTTAGAAATCCTGCCGATGGAAGAAATTTTCACATATTAAGGTATGGGGAAGTCATGCTGACTTACATCTAATTTAACTTGGACTTCAAGCTAGCCAAGCAGCCTGATTGTGGCCCATTAAACCTGCATCATACATCTTCTTTAAGCATTAAACAAAGGAACACATGTACAAACCAAAACGGAGCAACTACGGTTCTGGCATTCAGAATGGAGCTGCGCAGCCACTGTGGACATTCCTGTATGACTGACAACCTGCAGTTTCTGAACTTTATCCCACTCAAGGACGCCCACCAGCCCTCTCAAAACAATACCTGCTAGCGCCTGTCAGCAGCAACCACATGCTCTCAAGTCTCCCCTCGTAATTATGTAACTGTTTTTGACCCAAGGCGACCCATGCTTCATAAGCACCCTACTTCTTGCTGGCGCAAACCTAACTCGACAAACAGCTTATGTAACTTTGTGTTTTTTTTTTTTTTCTGGCGTATATAAATCTCCCCTATTTTTCAGTCTGGCAGAACACAATTTAAGTGCTTCCTTGAATCTATGTTTCCTGGGCTATCACCCTCAGCTTGGCTCAGATAAAGCTCTTTTCTATTCCTATCATAGCTTGTTTATGGCTTATTTCCATCAACACTGTCAGATTATTCCCAAAGGTGGTTTCAAAGCTTACTCACCTAACAGCACTGTGTGAGAGTCTCAAGTGTTCTACATTCTTGCCAACACACGGCGTGGCATCTTCTCCATACTAACCATTTGGTGAAGGTATAACAGTATTTCGCTACATTTTCAGTTTTTCCAGGAGTCATGTATGGATGTGAGAGTTGGACCGTAAAGAAAACTGAGCTCCGAAGAACTGACACTTTTGAACTGTGGTGCTGGATAAGGCTTTTGAGAGTCCCTTGGCAGCAAGGAGATCCAACCAGTCCATCCTAAAGGAAATCAACCCTAAATATTCATTGGAAGGACTGATGCTGAAGCCGAAGCTCCAATCCTTTGGCCACCTGGTGTGAAGAGCTGACTCACTGGAAAAGACCCTGATGCTGGGAAAGATTGAAGGCAGGAGGAGAAGGGGACAACAGAGGATGAGACGGTTGGATGGCATCATTGACTCAGTAGACATGAGTTTGAGCGAGCTCTGGGAGATGGTGAAGGACAGGGAAGCCTGGCATGCTGCAGTCCATGGGGTCGCAAAAAGTCAGATGCAAGTTAGTAAATGAACAATAGCAACAACACTTTCAGTTAGCATTTCCCTAATCACTAATGAGTTTTGAGTGACCTTTCGTATTTTCATTGACCATGTGGTTATCCCTTTAATATATGAGTTGCTTAGTCACATCTTTTTCTTACTTTTTGTTGGTTTGCCCATCTGGTCCTTACTGGTTTGAAGGAGTTATTCACATTCTGGGTACAACTTCTTAATCAGATATAAGCATTGAAAATATTACCTCCCTCTCTGTGAATTCACTCTTTTAATGTTGGCTTTTTGTGAACAAAATTTCTTAATTCTAGACTGCTGCAGTTTCTCAAACTTTTCCTTGAAGGTCAGTGTGCTTTTGTGTTTTTAATACTTTATGAGATCTTTGCTGTTCCAAGTGCAGAAGGATATTCTCTTATGTGATTTTCCAGGCATATAACCGCCCAGCGGGTGCTAGTGGCAAAGAATCTGCCTGTCAATGCAGGAGATGCATGTTTGATCCCTACATCAGGAAGAGCCCCCTGGAGTTGTAAATGGCAACCCATTCCACTACTTTTTCCTGGAGAATCCCATGGACAGAGGAGCCCGGTGGATTACAGTCCACAGGGTAACAAAGAGTTGGACACGACTTAGCACCCACCTACCATAACCACCTGAAATTGTTTTCTGTATATAGTGCGAAGGTCTAAGATTATTTCTTAAAACTGTGACTATTCAAGGGACCTAGCACCAGTTATGGGAAGGATCATCTTTTCCTTTGGACTCTGTAGTTCACCTCAGTCATAAATCAAACGAATGCCAATCTGTGGGTCTGCTTCTGTCCCTGCTAGTTTGTATCACTGTCTGTCATTTGATTTAGGAAAAATGAAGAATTGTGACCCTTTTTTGCACCTGAGTGCCTTAGAGCTTGTACCGTTGGGCTAATTCTGTTTTGGTCAACATGTACTTAAAGAGTATTTTGTGTACGTTTAACTTGGAGCCTTCAGTAAGATAGAGTGTTTAAATTCATCTTCATTAGATCCCCCATCTTTTCCCCAGGTCTCAGGAGGAAATAAGCCAATTAACAGTTTGCTGGTAAATGTCCTGCGATCCTGGGCAGAGAGTCTGCTGCAGAGAAATGGGGCAGAGGACGGGGTTCCTTCAGTGCGTGATAACTTGCTTCCATAGCATTCCTCTTCCTATTGGGGCTCATCCCTCTCTCTTGGGCCCCAGATAACCTTGATGCTTCTCCAAGCCATCCTCAAACCCCATCTGCTCATTTACAGCTTGACTCATCCTGGATGCCTCTCCCAGGATGGCCTCTCTCCTGCTTTTGGTCTCTATAAAGTTTACCCCCAGGAAGATTCCCCTGGAGGAGGGTATGGCAACCCACTCCAGTATTCTTGCCCGGAAGATCCCATGGGCAGAGGAGCCTGGTGGGCTACAGTCCATGGGGTCACAAAGAGTCAGACACAACTGAAGCAACTTAGCGCGCGCACACACACACACACACACACACACACACACACACACACACACTGATGTCATCTAGAAAACCTCTCCCAATCCTGTCAGCCCTTACGGATCTTTCTCTCCTCCAAACCCGGGAGCTGCTATTATGTCTGAACCACTTGTTTTGGCTTTTGTATCACAGACGCTCCTCTTGACACCCAGCTCTGCAGGAAGGCAAAACCCCTCTCTCTTAGTCAAAGCAGTTCAATAAATATTGTATCCTGGATGGAGAGGTGAGGAGGCCTGGAGGCAGCCTACTGGAGTGGCCTGCTTTGGGGTGCCAAGCAGCAGAGGGCCTGCTGCCTGTGTGAGATTCAGGATGCTCTGCCCTGTGAGATGCCTGGTGGCCCGATGCCCCTAATACTAGTGTCAGCTTGCTGGGAACCGTCCTAAACCCTCCCTTCATCTTGCCAAATATTTGAATTGGAAAAGATGCCAACTCTCCTGAGGGGCAGAGCAGGGCATGATCCAGGTGGGGAGAAGACCATGCTGCTCATCTGAGTCGGAACTTTTTCTTCTTTAGCTGAAAATGGAAGCATTGCTGATACTCTCTGTGTAGCAGAGAGTCAGCAAGCCTGCAACCAAGGAAGCTGTCAGAATATGAGGGACGGGTGGACGCCACCGTCACCAAGCTGCTCAAAGCCCCGTCGTCCGCACAGACAAGCCCGCGCACCTGCTGGATGGTACTTCCTTTAAATAGATGTTAAACAGCATCGCCGGGACGTGCCTTCACTGTACTGTCATGATCAACGGCATGTGCTGGCTGACAGGTTAAAAAAAGCTGTTGAGCTGCAGGTAAAATGAGACAAATATGGAGAGACATTCTGGGTGTTCGGGGATTTTTTGTCATTTGCCAGTGACAGATGTTTTGGGGATTTCGTCCCTGGGTCTTGCCAGATGTTCTCCACTTGACTTCCCTGAGGTTCCTGGCAGAATGGAAGGACTGATCTGTAGCCTGTTTTCCCTCTTTTAAAATCATTTTCTGGGACCTGAGCAGTTGAGAAAATAAATATTGCCATGCCAGTCTCCTCTCGTTTGGTGATTTCTGACAAGTGTGCCGTGTAAAAATAAAATTGCAGCTCTGGTTCTCGGGAGCCATTGGAATCATTTGTGGTCATCCGTCTGCTAACGATGGGCTTGTGGTTTGCTCTAGGAACATTCCATTCATCATTCCCTCCTGGATGTCCCTTAGGTCCTAAGTAGAAAAATCGAAGTACAGTTATGTGGCAGCATACGTTTCTGATCACACAAACCTCAGCACTCAACGGCCTGAGCCTTAAATTCTCTCCTGCGTTCTCTGAGTGGAGAGGGATTTCACCCCATGGGGATCCCAGGCTAGGCATGGCTTCACGATCTGTTAGACAGAATGCTTCTCTCAGGGGGCTTGCTGAGGCTGGGTCTGCAAGAGGCGGTATGGATATGTGAACAGGAAAAGTGGGCCCTCAGACGATGCTGCCTGGCTTTAAAAGCCCCAAAGGGGGTCTTTCAGGGAAGGCAGAGACTGTTTGGGCTTGGGCAAAACTTGCAGTATCACGGTTCAGGCCTGGCAGGAGCAGTCAGGCGAGAGTCGTCAAGCCAGCTGGGAGATTTAAAGGGATGTTCTTTAAGCCCAACGGATGATCTGTTTCTTTGAGAAAAGCGTTCCTACCCTGGCGAGAGCTAGCCAAGTCATCTGTTGTTGGGATTTACGTTTTTTTTGGAAGTTTCTGAAACAATAATGACGTAATTCACAAATTGATTTTCCTGGGAAAGTAAAGTCCTGGTGATGTCGTGTGTGGAAGAGTAAGTTGTGTCAAGTAAGTGGGAAGCTCTGGGCTCCAGCTGGCTCCAGTTCTCACACTGTTTTCTTACAATTCTGAAATGCAGAGTTCCAGAGATTAGCACAGAGAGATGAGAAAGTGAACAATGCAGAGAAATAGAGGAAAACAACAGAATGGGAAAGACTAGAGACCTCTTCAAGAAAATTAGAGATCCTAAGGGAACGTTTCATGCAAAGATGGGCTCAATAAAGGACAGAAATGGCATGGACCTAAACAGAAGCAGAAGATAAATTAAGAAGAGGTGGCAAGAAAACAACAGGTTGTCGTTCAGTTGCTAAATCATGTCCGACTCTTTGTGACCCTGCGGACTGTAACCCACCAACCTCCTCTGTCCATGGCATTTCCCAGGCAAGGATACTGGAGTGGGTTGCCGTTTCCTCTTCCAGGGAATCTTTCTGACCCAGGGACTGAACCTGCATCTCCTGCATTGGCAAGGGAATTGTTTACCGCTGAGCCACCTGGGAAGCCCTGTGTTAACAGGAGGGAATATTTATCTGATTATTAGTTACTTAAGAAATATGGAGGGAGGGAGGAAGAGTGTTTCTCAGATGGAAACACTGAGACAGACAGTTGACGTGTGCTGATGAAACGGTTTCCCCTCGTGCAGGGATGCGGGAAGGTAGGACAGGAAAGGACTTTCTCATGGATCTCCACTGGGGACAGGACTCTGCCCCATGCTCTACAGTCATTTTCTCATTTTAATGTTGACAGTAACCTCCTGACATAGTTGTTATCCCCATTAAATGGCTGGGAAGGCTCGAAGACAATAAATCATCTGCAGACAGGAAGTAATGGGGCCGGGACAGGACCCAAGTCTGCTGGGGTCAGATTCTGTGCTGGGCACCACAATGACCCTTCAGTTCAGTTCCGTTCAGTTCAGTTCAGTTGCTCAGTCATGTCTGACTCTTTGCGACCCCATGGACTGCAGCACAGCAGGCCTCCCTGTCCATGACCAACTCCCAGAGCCTACCCAAACTCATGTCCACTGAGTCGGTGATGCCATCCAACCATCTTATCCTCTGTCGTCCCCTTCTCCTCCTCCCTTCAATCTTTCCCAGGATCAGGGTATTTTGACATGAGTCAGCTCTCCACATCAGGTGGGCAAAGTGTTGGAGTTTCAGCTTCAACATCAGTCCTTCCAATGAATACTCAGGACTGATTTCCTTTGGATGGACTGGTTGGATCTCCTTGCTGACCAAGGGACTCTCAAGAGTCTTCTCCAACACCACAGTTCAAAAGCATCAATTCTTCGGCACTCAGCTTTCTTTATAGTCCAACTCTCACATCCATACATGACCACTGGAAAAACCATAGCCTTGACTAGATGGACCTTTGTTGGCAAAGTAACGTCTCTGCTTGTTAATATGCTATCTAGGTTAGTCATAACTTTCCTTCCAAGGAGTAAGTGTCTTTTAATTTTATGGCTGCAGTCACCATCTGCAGTGATTTTGGAGCCCCCAAAAATAAAGTCAGCCACTGTGTCCCTAGGGAGGTATAATAGCAGCCACCCCACAGACCACCCGTCTGCCTGTGTCCCCTGTACCATTCACTATGCCACCTCCCCTTGGCCATTCCTGGGAGGCATTGAGTGTCAAGCCTGCATGAGGGCCTTGTTCTTTGGAGCCATTCATCTCATTATGCCTTGCATTGGTCTTCCCTATGGCTGGAGTTCTCTCTAAAACTCAGCTTTCAACAAGCTGCACTGCTTTAAAGCCCTTCAGAGCTCCTCTCCCTTATGGACAAAGTCCACACTCTCTAGTGGGATGTTGAAATGGTCAGTGAGCCTGAAGAAGGACACGGAAGTGAAGAGTCTGACAGCAGCATGGCTGCTCAACACTGAGAACATTCACGTGGTACTGTTGCTGTTTAGTTGCTAAGCCATGTCTGACTCTTTGCGAGCCCGTGGACTGTAGCCCGCCAGGCTCCTCTGTCCATGAGATTTCCCAGGCAAGAACACTGGAGTGGGCTGCCATTTCCTTTTCCAGGGGATCTTCCAGACCTAGGGATCAAACCCACTTTCCTGCACTGGCAGATGAATTCTTTACTGCTTAGCCATCAAGGAAGCTCATTCAGGTTATAGCAAATCCAGAAGGAAATCTTACCTGAACATCCCTTCTTTGATTAAATCAGAGCTTCCTAAGAATTTGGTTGCCATAAATGCCCCTCTGATGGAATCATCAGTAGGTAGGCAACTGACCTTTAACACTGAGATATTGTGAGAAATCTGTGTGAATGAGCCTTCTCAGAACTTTCCATACTTTTTCACTGAAGCTCTACCCCTTCCCCACTTTACCCCCATTAAACCCCAGCTTTCCGCATTGCAGGAAGATTCTTCACCATCTGAGCCACCAGGGAGGCCCATATAAACGCGTATCCCTGGCTGTTCAGGAAGCCGTTCTTTACAGTCTGCTCCTGCATGCGGGTGGAATAAAATTTCTCCTATTGATCTGTCTGCTGTCATTTAGTTTGCAGACCCCTAATCACTCAAACATTACTGGACATAAGAAAAGTTTTCCTTCCAGCAGAAGGAAAGGCTGAGGGGTGAAAAAAAAAACCCAGAAAATTCATCCACAAGGTGATGGGGGTCACTTGTAAATTTTCTTTTTCTATATAAAGCCTCGACTTCTGTCACGCGTTTTCTTTGCCGCCATGGACCACTCATCACTCTTTGACTCCACCTTAAACTCTGCTCTTTGTCCTGCTAGTATCTTTTCTTCAAAAGCTCCAAACCTTCCTCTCTGCTAAGAGACCTCCTTCTGATAACATTCAAAAGCTTTTTCTTGAAGTTTTCTGCATCTGTACTGCTTTCTGCCAGAAAGAACCAGGCACTCTTGACTGTGCCCTTAACAATATGACTGTATACTTGTCCCGTCTTTGTGTCCTTACCCATGGACAGCCATCCATTTAGCAGTCTCTTTATTCTTTCATGGATCCGTGGGCCCATCCATTCACTTTTCATTCACGCAGACATCTGTTCATCTGACACTCCTTCCATTATCTATGGAAGGAAGACTCGTTTCTTTAAAACTCTATGTATGCCTAACCCCGATTTGATCTTGGTATGGAGAAGACTGATTTTATTCTGTTCCAAGGTCACAGCATAGAGAACCAATTCCAGAAAACACCTCCAGAATGTGGCTCAGTGGTAAAGAATCTGCCTGTAATGCAGGAGACACAAGATATATGGGTTCAGTCTCTGGGTTAGTTGGATCCCCTGGAAGAGGAAATGGGAAACCACTCCAGTATTCTTGCTGGGAAAATCCCATGGACAGAGGAGCCTGGAGGGCTGCAGTCTGTGGGGTCACAGAAGAGTTGGACATGTCTGGGTGACCTCAGTGTACATGCATGATGGGATAAGAACCGAAAAACTTTGGAAGTGACACCAAGGAATCAGATGCAGAAAAAAACAAGATGCCGAGGACATTTCTAGCTTGTGGTGGTTTCAGATGCATTCCATCGTGGAGATAAAAAGAGCACGACATAGCTTTCAACTTGGCTTTAAATTGTTCTTTATGGGAAGGAGCCCCTGCTCTAACTCAGAAGGTGACACCTTGAAGACCGTGCTGCTTGTAAAACATTTGCTGGCTCTTGTTAACACTGGTCAAATCAGGAATGTCCCACCTCACAAGAGAACCTGTTTATTCTGCATGCATTTTCAAGTTCCTGGTGGCAACCGGATGTTGGTTATTGTGAATTAAAGGCTCCATCTTCACGGCAACAACTTCAGCCTGTATTAACAGACATCAGCGTTTTCTCTGACAGGCAGGCATTTCTATCTGTTGGGGAACAGGATGCTTTTCTCTGGCTCTGGTTCCCAATACTTACAGCCTAAAGATGGAGTGATGGACAGCTCATTTTCCATTCTCCATGGAAGCTGACTCGTCTGACGATTCCATTCATTAGAGGTAGAGTGAGAGAAATGCATACTTCATTTTCTTTGTGTCCACTACCTTATTTTCCCTCTTTTGGTCTGGAGGGAACCAATAAACCTTCTATCTTCACATTTTCAGAGGACTGCTTTCCATCTAGCTGCTGCTTGAACGCTTTTAAATGGAAAAGAGAACTGAAAACAGGCTGCTGTTTGGGTGATTTGCAAGCTCTCTGAAATTACTGTTTTTCTGCTTCGCAGGCTCAGTGATTGACAGTACCTCCCTCCAGATAGTCAACCGGCTGGCACTGGCCGGGATGGCGCTGTTCAAAATTATTTGAGTCTCTCCTTCTTTTTTGGTCAGTTACTATTGAATGAAACCAGAATTAATTTTTCATGGGCTACCGGTCTTGCACAGTCACGGTGTACCTTGCTGCATTTATGGCCTTTGCAAGTAACATCTCCTTCCTTTTTTTACTTGGCCTTTCCTGGTCTCTCTGGAATTTTAGGTTTGCATATCTGGTGTCTTTTGATAAGAGCAGATCAACTAGGCAACCTGGGATGTGAGAAAGCTCTTTGCACATGAGGTCCAGGGGCTGTAGTAAACAGCTGGTGCATTGGACTGGAGACCAAGGCTGGGGCAGAAGACCGGCTGATCCCATGCTGTGTCCACATAGGAAGCCTCTGGCCTGAGGCCACTGCAGCCCGTTGTCTCCTCCTGTTGATGGAGGTTTTTCGGCCTTAGCACTACTGACACTCTGGCCTGAGTAGTTCTCTGTCGTGTGTGTATGTGTGTGGGGGATGTGTGTGCTGTCCTGTTCACTGGGGATGTCTAGCAGCATCCCCGGAGAAGGCAATGGCACCCCACTCCAGTACTCTTGCCTGGAATATCCCATGGACGGAGGAGCCTGGTAGGCTGCAGTCCATGGGGTATCTACCAGTCGGACATGACTGCGCGACTTCACTTTCACTTTTCACTTTCATCATTGGAGAAGGAAATGGCAACCCACTCCAGTGTTCTTGCCTGGAGAATCCCAGGGACAGGGGAGCCTGGTGGGCTGCCGTCTGTAGGGTCACACAGAGTTGGACACGACTGAAGTGACTCAGCAGCAGCAGCATCCCTGCTTTTCATCCATTGCCTCCCCAGGGGAGACAACCCCAAATGTCTCCAGGCATCACTGGACATCCCCTGTGGGCAAGGGGGACTGTCCTTAGGTGGGAACCATGGCTGGAGGCACCCTGCCTTGTGCCCTTTGAGGGGAAGTCCTCAGAGAGAGTTGGGATGAATGGGTGGGGAGGAAATATGAATGAGATGGACCCAGGGGTACCACAGCCACAGCTGAGAGCCCAAACTAGTGACTTCACTGGTTGCCAACCCTGGCCACGTGCTAAACTGGCCTGGAGAGCTTTACCAAATACCCACTGTCTGAACCCAGCCCTACGATCCTGAATGAGCTGGCTTGAGGACTTGGCCCAGGCATCGGTATTTTCTTCTTCTCAAGTTCCTTGCGTGACAAGCGTGAAGCCGGGGTGGAGGACCACAGGTGGAGAGTGCAGTCTCACCCACGGCCAGGCAGGCTCAGTCCTACACAGCTGTCTTGGCTTCACATAGTTCAGCGCCCAGAGTGTGCCCTCTGCACTCAACCCCTCAAAAGAGTGGGACCACTTACAACCCCTCCTCCAGCCCAACCCCTGGACACACCCCTACCCTCACCCAGTATAAGAAGCCAGCTCGATCCTTCCTTGCAGAGCAAGCAAAAGAAACTGTTACCTTTTTTCACCTTCTCGTGCAGCTAGCACAGAGACCCAGTGAAGCCTTGCCTGAATTTCTTGTCTGGCCTCTAGTCAATTTCTATTAATTGTGGAAGGCCAAAAATCCTGGTTGGCATCAAAAGGAAAAATTAAGAGTGAGAAAGAATGACAGGGGTAGGTGATGTCCCCCGAGAGTAGACCACTCTTGAAGAATGGGCAGAATTTTAACAGAAGGGATTGGATGAAACAGTCATCAAGACATAGAGAGAACTCGTGGGTGAGTGATCCAGCCTCAATACCCAATGGAGCTGGGTTAGTGCATGACAGTAACTTTGGAGATTCCTAAGATGATGCTGTGAAAGTGCTGCACTCAATATGCCAGCAGCGGTCACAGGACTGGAAAAGGTCAGCTTTCATTCCAATTCCAAAGAAAGGCAATGCCAAAGAATGCTCAAACTACCGCACAATTGCACTCATCTCACATGCTAGTAAAGTAATGCTCAAAATTCTCCAAGCCAGGCTTCAGCAATATGTCAACCGTGAACTCCCTGATGTTCAAGCTGGTTTTAGAAAAGGCAGAGGAACCAGAGATCAAATTGCCAACATCCGCTGGATCATGAAAAAAGCAAGAGAGTTCCAGAAAAACATCTATTTTTGCTTTATTGACTATGCCAAAGCCTTTGACTGTGGGGATCACAATAAACTGTGGAAAATTCTGAAAGAGATGGGAATACCAGACCACCTAACCTGCCTCTTGAGAAATCCGTATGCAGGTCAGGAAACAACAGTTAGAATTGGACATGGAACAACAGACTGGCTCCAAATAGGAAAAGGAGTACGTCAAGGCTGTATATTGTCACCCTGCTTATTTAACTTCTATGCAGAGTACATCATGAGAAACGCTGGACTGGAAGAAACACAAGCTGGAATCAAGATTGCTGGGAGAAATATCAATAACCTCAGATATGCAGATGACACCACCCTTATGGCAGAAAGTGAAGAGGAGCTAAAATGCCTCTTGATGAAAGTGAAAGAGGTGAGTGAAAAAGTTGGCTTACAGCTCAACATTCAGAAAACGAAGATCATGGCATCCAGTCCCATCATTTCATGGGAAATAGATGGGGAAAGGGTGGAAACAGTGTCAGACTTTATTTTTGGGGGCTCCAAAATCACTGCAGATGGTGATTGCAGCCATGAAATTAAAAGACGCTTACTCCTTGGAAGAAAAGTTACGACCAACCTAGACAGTATATTCAAAAGCAGAGACATTTCTTTGCCGACTAAGGTCCGTCTAGTCAAGGCTATGGTTTTTCCTGTGGTCATGTATGGATGTGAGAGTTGGACTGTGAAGAAGGCTGGGTGCCAAAGAATTGATGCTTTTGAACTATGGTGTTGGAGAAGACTCTTGAGAGTCCCTTGGACTGCAAGGAGATCCAACCAGTCCATTCTGAAGGAGATCAGCCCTGGGATTTCTTTGGAAGGAATGATGCTAAAGCTGAAACTCCAGTACTTTGGCCACCTCATGCGAAGAGTTAACTCACTGGAAAAGACTCTGATGCTGGGAGGGATTGGGGTCAGGAGGAGAAGGGGACAGGGGACGACCGAGGATGAGATGGCTGGATGGCATCACTGACACGATGGACGTGAGTCTGAGTGAACTCTGGGAGATGGTGATGAACAGGGAGGCCTGGCGTGCTGCGATTCATGGGGTTGCAAAGAGTCAGACACGACTGAGCGACTGAACTGAACTGAAGAGGTAAAGCCAGAGCAGCAGATGGGGCTTCCCTGGTGGCTCAGATGGTAAAGAATCTGCCTACGGTGTGGGAGATCCAGGTTCAATTCCTGGGTCAGGAAGATCCCCTGGGAGAAGGGAAAGGCAACCCACTCCAGTATTCTTGCCTCAGAAATCCATGGACAGAGGATCCTAGAAGGCTATAGTCCAAGGGCTCACAAAGAGTCAGACACTACTGAGCGACTTTCACTTTTCTTCAGGAAGTAAGGCCAGAAAGATGGATGGGGGCCAGGTTCTGGAGGATTCTGAATACTGAATCTGACCTATTTTTATACAATTTGCTCCACAATAAGGAAGTACTGACTGTTTTTAAGCTGGAAAGAATCTTGCTTGGGGCTGAGCTGTAGGCAGTTGAAGCTGGCACCAGTTTGTGTTGAAGGGATTAGAAACTGGGGGCTGGAAGTGGAGCTGAGGTTTCCTCTTTGAGCTGGCTCCTCTTTCGTCTCCGTGAAAGGCTTTCTGGTTGGAGTGGGGCAATCACTTTTCTTCCTCAGCTGTTTTCTCAAGGAGAGGACTTCCAGCTTGAATGAGGAAAAGCAACTTGAAAAGTGAACATGTCAGACACAAAGAGCCCTTCCCGGGTTGAGAGCTTTCGAGAGCCGATGATAAACACTCAGAAAAGAGCCCAAAGGCTCTGGTTCAGTGAATGGATCCTTAAATTGTTAATTCCTAAAATAACATAGTACCTGTATATTGTTGTTTCCTTGCTGTTCACCAGGGGGTTGGGATTCCAGTTATTTTCTCAAGTCTCCTGTCCTTCCCTTTTTTATTCACAAAGTTTTATTGAAACTTATCATGTGCCAAGCACTGTATCAGGATTTGGGATATTCTATTTAGTCATTTTTTTTTTTAAACAATCATTCAGTTCAGTTCAGTTCAGTTCAGTCGCTCAGTCGTGTCTGACTCTTTGCGACCCCATGAATTGCAGCACGCCAGGCCTCCCTGTCCACCACCAACTCCCAGAGTTCACTCAGACTCATGTCCATCGAGTCAGTGATGCCATCCAGCCATCTCATCCTCGGTCGTCCCCTGTCCCCTTCTCCTCCTGACCCCAATCCCTCCCAGCATCAAAGTCTTTTCCAATGAGTTAACTCTTCGCATGAGGTGGCCAAAGTACTGGAGTTTCAGCTTTAGCATCATTCCTTCCAAAAGAAATCCCAGGGCTGATCTCCTTCAGAATGGACTGGTTGGATCTCCTTGCGGTCCAAGGGACTCTCAAGAGTTTTCTCCAACACCATAGTTCAAAAGCGTCAATTTTTTGGCACCCAGCCTTCTTCACAGTCCAACTCCCACATCCATACATGACCACAGGAAAAACCATAGCCTTAACTAGATAGACCTTAGCTGGCAAAGAAATGTCTCTGCCTTTGAATATGCTATCTAGGTTGGTCATAACTTTTCTTCCAAGGAGTAAGCGTCTTTTAATTTCATGGCTGCAGTCGCCATCTGCAGTGATTTTGGAGCCCCCAAAAATAAAGTCTGACACTGTTTCGACTCTTTCCCCATCTATTTCCCATGAAGTGTTCATTACCTAAGATTATTATTATATGAAAGTAAAAGTTAGTCAGTCAGTCATGTCTGACTCTTTGTGACCCCATGGACAGTAGCCCACCAGGCTCCTCTGTCCATGGGATTCTCTAGGCAAGAATACTGGGGTAGGTCACCATTCCCTTCTCCAGGGGATCTTCCCTACCCAGGGATCGAACCCAGGTCTCCTGGATTGCAGGCAGATTCTTTGCTGTCTGAGCCACCAGGGAAGTTATTATGTGCCCTATAATATATCTGATTATTATAATTATTATTATTTTCACTTTACTTGTAAGAAAACTGAGGCACAGAAATGTTAAGTAACTTTCTTAACAGCCAGAACAAAGCTGAGATCTGATTTGTGATATCCTGGCTGGGCATATTAAATATACAAAACACCTTTTAATATCTTCCAGTTATCAAGAGGTACTATGTCTTAGCACTTCCAATAAATCACATAGTTCTCACAGCAATGCCGTTATGAGGTGTTATGCCAGGAGGTGAAATGACTTGCCTGCTGCTGCGGCTAAGTCGCTTCACTTGTGACTTGCCTAACGTCTCTTAATTAGTAATTGAGGGAGCTGGCTTCAACCCTCAGTAAGTGGGGAGAGAAAACATTGAACTTTGTCTATCTGACTCAGAACTCAAGTGTCAAGTGTGTTTGACGAGTTTCTGATGATCCACACCTCCTCAGCGATTCCCCTGAGGATTCTTGAACACCTACTATGTGCTAGACTCATTGGGTGCTATCACATTTAATCCCGAGCCCTGTGAGGGTGGGGTTCTCCTTTCACAAGCAAGGATCCAAGTCTCAGAGTGGAGACGTTATTCTCTAAGATTGTTTGCTAGTAAGTGACTGATGAGAAAACTGAGATCCAGATGCTTCAGATGCTCAGTACTGGTTTGTAGGAATATCATTTATTTCATGGGAGTTCAGTTCAGTTCAGTTACTCAGTCGTGTCTGACTCTTTGTGACCCCATGGGCTGTAGCACGCCAGGCCTCCCTGTCCATCACCAGCTCCCAGAGCTTGCTCAAACCCATGTCATTGCATTGGTGATACCATCCAACCATCTCATCCTCTGTCGTCCCCTTCTCTTCCTGCCCTCAATCTTTCCCAGCATCAGGGTCTTTTCCAAGGAGTCAGTTCTTCGCATCAGGTGGCCAAAGTATTGGAGTTTCAACATGACCTGTGCTTCCTCAGAGTTACCCTCAGGTCCCCATTCTGTTCCCCGGGGCTGGACTTGGGGGGTTGCTCCCAGGTGTCTTTGTGCTTAGACACGCCACTACAGGCAGCCTCCAGAATAGCCCCTTCTTTCACTGAGAACTGTGTTGTTGAGTTCCCATGTCTAATGTGCCACACAGTGGGGAAAATATGAAACCATTGAAATTAAAATGATTGCAACTAAGCTGTGGGAAATGTTTACCCCATATTATTCAGTGGGAAAAGCAGGATACCGAAAGGTCTGCATAAAAATAGAAAAGCGGATGCGCAGAAATTGGAGGAAAGCGCACAAAATGCAGACAGTGTAAGGATAGTGGCATTATGGATGATTTTTTTTTCATTTTCAAAATTGTCTGTTAGTGTTGCTGTGTGTTTTCGGTGGGGGAATGGAAGGAATTTGCTATGGAAGTATCATACGCTAAAACTGCTGCTGCTGCTGCTAAGTTGCTTCAGTCGTGTCCGACTCTGCGACCCCAGAGACAGCAGCCCACCAGGCTCCCCTGTCCCTGGGATTCTCCAGGCAAGAACACTGGAGTGGGTTGCCATTTCCTTCTCCAATGCATGAAAGTGAAAAGTGAAAGTGAAGTCGCTCAGTCGTGTCCGACTCTGAGAGACCCCATCGACTGCAGCCCACCAGGTTCCTCTGTCCATGGGATTTTCCAGGCAAGAGTACTGGAGTGGGGTGCAACCGTAAGTGTACGGAGAGTTTTCACAAACTGAACACCCTTGTGCAGCGAACTCCCAGACAGAGGAATGGATCACTGTCAGGACTGCAGAAGTCCCACTCATGCCCCGTTCCCATCTCATTCTATGTTTTAATGTAAATTTAGGAAAACCCATTCTCAGAGCACATAATGGGCTGTGCATAAGACTGCAGCAGGAGACCTTGGGAACTGCAGAAACCCGAGGAAGAGACGGGCTGGTCTCCTTAGCCAGTAAGTGATGAGCATCGTTAGGGCTCCACATTCATCCTCATCTTTACTCCAGAAATGGCTGTGGTAAGGGTGCGCCTCTCAGCTCAGGACCAGGAGCTTGCTTACCCACGTAAATGGAGACAGGAAGAGATGAGCTGGCGTCTGTCAGGAGATGTGAAGAGATGCTGCAGAACGTCTAGAAATATTGCAGCCACTGAAGTCCCAGGGCCTGCTGGAGTCCCAGCCCAGAGCTGGCGGAGAACAGTGATGGACCTTCAACAAGGGGAGAAGGGGTTTGAGCACGTGGTACAGAGCTGTTGAACCAACCAGAAAGAAATAGTTCAAGGACAATTAAAAAGCTGGCAAGGGCCTGGAGCCTAGGGGCGTCAGAGTCTTCCGGGTGGGGTGATTGAGGATCACCCAAAAGATCAGGGGAGAAGGCCTTGACATCAAGATGAATCCTTGGGTTAACCAGGAAAGTGTCATGGGAGTTAAACTGGAAATTTTTTCCCTCATGAGCTGCACTCTAATTCATGAAGAGCAAACTGAATTGTGGGCTGAACTGTGTCTCTCTTAACATCCATATGTTGAAACTCTAACCCTCAATGTGACTGTATTTGGAATAAGACTTTTAAAGAGGCTGTTGTGGTTGTTTAGTTGCTGAGTTGTGGTCTCTAACTCTTTTGCGACCCCATGGACTGTAGCACAGCCCCTCTGTAGCAGGGGTTCCTCTGTCCATGAGATATCCCAGGTCAGAATACTGGACAGTGTTGCCATTTCCTTCTCCAAAGGATCAACCTGACCCAGGGATTGAACCCAAGTCTCCTGCATTGGCAGGCAGATTCTTTTAGCACTGAGCCACCAGGTAATTAAGGTTAAATGAGGCCATATGCATGGGGCCCTAATCCAATAGGACTGGAGTCCTTATCAGGAGAGGAGGAGACCCCAGGGATGCACGTGCGCTGAGGAAAGGCCACAAGGACACGATGAGAAGGCGGCCGTCCACAAGCCAAGGAGGGAGGCCTCGGGGGAAACCAAACCAGATCACACCTGGGTAGTGGACTTTCAGCCTCCAGGATTCTGAGGAATATATTTCTATTGGTTAAGGCTTCTGTCTGTCATGGCGGTCTGAGCCTGCTGATCTTAATAGTTTTTAATAGCCTGTATATTACTAGCTTTGCTGACGTTTCTAAGAGAGTATGTGATTTCATCTTTGTTTCCTTTACTTTTATTGGGTTCAGACGATGAATTCAATGTGCAGTTACTGCATCAGTTTTTATGCTGTCATTTTCATATTCTACTTGTTAAAAATTTTTTTAAATAGACTAAGGTTTATTCTCGAAATAGAAATTTGCAATACCGCAATGTGGATGCTCATTCTGGCTCTCTCAGGCAGACACCTGTTTAGAATTTGGATATAATTTTTTAAAATTGAACAATTGGGTCCTTTTGATCTGGAGCAAAAATCCTAAATGCCTTGGAACTCGTGGTTTTTAAAATATCAAAATGATTTTTGTAAAAACAAAACCATTCACATCTCAGTTCTTAAAAATACTATGACTTGTTGGAACACTGGAACACCAAAAACACATTCATTGACCACCTGGTTTGGGATAAGCACTCTGCATTTCTCTGAAACCCACTTTCCTGAGCTGTAAAATGATCAAGATGAACAACAACGGATGTAAACTGTTGGACAAAGAGCCCATGGGAGGTGTTGAATAGATGGCTACTGCTTTCATCTGGAGACGGGATGAGAAGGAGGGTTTTCAGGACCGTCGAAGGCCTGGGAGCCATGGGGGCTGGACAGTAGCAGACTGGGTGGACTTCCCTGGAGTTTTTTTCATGGAACTCGGGAAGCAGAATTGAGGTTGGCTTGGAGCCGCGTCTGGCAATCCCAGGCTTCTGCCTTCGGGGTCAGGGCTATGAGTTGTGCTATAATTTGGTTTGTCAGGGAATCAGAGGCCAGAAACCCAGCCGTTCACCCAACTGAAAGAGAGAAGCAAGGCTGACATGGAGGAGACTGCTCACACCATTGTGTTCTGCGGCAGCGCCGCCTTAGTGGTGTCAGTGTGGGTGGGCGAGACTCTGCTCACCAGGTGCTTCCCTGGTGGCTCAGAAGGTAAAGAATCTTCCTGCAATGCCGGAGACCTGGTGTGATCCTTGGGTAAGGAAGATACCCTGGAGAAGGGAATGGCTACTCATCCCAGTATTTGTGCCTGGAGAATTCTGTGGACAGAAGAGCCTGGTGGGCTGCAGTCCAGGGGGGTCACAAAAGAGTTGGACAGGACTGAGCAACTAACACTTTCACTTTTGGGCTCTGCTCAGACTCCATCCGCTCAAGAAATGAAGGCAGGATGGTTGGGACACACAGCTGTTCTGAAGTGGGCCCAGGGAAGGGTGAGTCAGAATGCCTTGCTTCTGGACTGGCGTGGGTTTATGATGGTCCCCAGCAGGGACATGAGTGCTGGAGAAAAATAGTCCTGTCCACAGGCAGAGCAAGGCTGCCTGTTGTGGCCAGATGCACAGGCAGGACTCTGAATGCCTGACTGTAAATGAAATAGATAAAGCTCAAGGACCTGCTAGACAGCATGGAGGAGCTCTAATATTACAACATCTTGCAATAGTATATATATATAAACTATTTGCTGGACACCGGAAACCAACACAACATTGTAAATCAACTGGAATTCAATTTCAAAAAGTTGTATTTTCTGGTTTGGAACCTCCTTTCCTCCTTACTTTGGTGCCCACGCACTTCAATGTCCTCCTTGGTGTCCCTGGACTGCTTGGACTATTGTCCTGTCATTTGTTGGACCCTCCGTGGGGTCCTTTATACCAACCCTTGCTGGTGGCCTTGTCTTACTACTCTCATTCTTTCATTAAAATGACCCGAGAGGTGTCTCACTCTCTGGGTTCAATGCTCCTCCTCTTGTCAATGGTCCCCAATGCTGATGAAACAGGGAGCTGCCCGGACCTCTCATTTCAAAAGCCACCATCTGAGCTCCACCTCAAGGGGATTTGTTTCTGTAGGCCTTCTGGGTGATCAGCAAATTTCCCAGAAAAAACAAAACAAAACAAAACACAAAACTTCATGTGCCAATTAAAAAACTCTGAGGATCAGGGGTGGGATGAGTTGCTGATCTCAGTCAATGTGTTCTGGGCGGCGTGGGAGCAATTCACAGACCAGAAAAACTTTGCCCTTTCTCAAGCTGTGCCCCTTGTGGGGTTGGTCTGTGGGGTGTAGATGTCCCAGGGGATCCGGGATCATTTCTAGATGCACTTCTGTGTGTATCTAGCCCTGCAGCCCTGCTCCCAGTGTCCCAGGGCAGCAGCACATGAAAACTCAGGAAATGCTCAGGAAGGACGAAGGATTGGTAACATTCCATCCATTCATTTTGAATGGAAATGGGAGTTGAGAATTATTTCCCAGGTAACGTGGGAGATGCTCATTTATAATAATAACACTAGACAGTGTTTTCTTTTTAAAAATGTTTTAATTGGAGGATAATCGCTTTACAATCTTGTGTTGTGTCTGCCATACGACATTGCAAATCTGTCATAATTTTATATATATATAATATAATTATATATATATATATCCCCTGGCTTCCCTGGTGGCTCAGAGGTTAAAGCGTCTGCCTCCCATGCGGGAAACCCAGGATCGATCCCTGGGTCGGAAGATCCCCTGGAGAAGGAAATGGCAACCCACTCCAGTATTCTTGCCTGGAGAATCCCATCGATGGAGGAGCTTGGTAGGCTATAGTCCACGGGGTCGAAAAGAGTTGGACACGACTGAGTGACTTCACTTCGCTTCACATCTATCCCCTTCTTCTTGGACCTCCCTCCTAGCCCTCTCCCATCCTGCCCGCTCTAGGTCGTCGCAGAATGTTGGGCTGAGCTCCCTGTTCTAGACAGCAGCTTCCCATTAGCTGTCTGTTTCACACATGGCAGTGTACACGTCAACACTGTATTCTCAATTCGTCCCGCCCTCTCCTTTCTCCGCTGTGTCCATAAGTCTGTGCTTTGTCTCCATTTCCATTCTTCTCTGCAACTAGGTTCATCAGTCCCATTTTCCTAGATTCCGTATATATAATTTAATATATTTGTCTTTCAAACTTACTTCACTCTGTATAACTGGCGCTACTTTCTGGGCACGCATGCTCAGTTGTGTCCGACTCTTTTTGACCCTACGGACTGTAGCCTGTCAGGCTCCTCTGTCCATGGAATTCTCCAGGCAGGAATACTGGAGTGGGGGCCACTTCCTCTTGCAGGGGACCTTCCTGACCCAGGGATTAAACCTGTGCTTCTTACATTTCCTGCACTGGGAGATGGGTTCCTTACCATTAGTCCCACCTGAGGCTTCCTGGGTCCGGAAGATCCTCAAAAGGCAACAAAGAGTCAGGAAAGCAGGACTCTTTGTTGCCTTTTGAGAATCCACGAATATCTCTCCATCTAGCCTAATATCACCCCAGAAATGCCGTTATTACTGAACTCTACATACTATATTAACATCATATATTTATTCATTTAAGTGATTCAGGGCAGCAGGTGACAAGACCTAAATTACTGACTCCTGCAGATCTATCTCATCAACTCCATAAACCACAGAAAGCCTAGGGGATTGGAGGATGTGGAATTCTAATTCCATCACTCCAATCACTCCTGGAACCTGGAAATAGTCCGAAACTCCATGTTTTCATTCTATTTTGGAATCCGTGATCTCCACAAAATGATACAAAACAGAATGCATATTTCTAGACTTCACCTCTTTCCACAAAATGAGTAGCTGAAAAAGTTTTTGAAGCTTCATCTCTCCTGCAGGGCAGGAGTGGGATTCGTGCTCTGTGGGCGTCTTATTTATTTTTGCAGGGGGCAGCAGGTTTTATTCCATATCACATACCCAACACTCTCCCTTCCTTAACCGATTCTCCACACTTCCACACACTGTCTTTTTATTTATTTATTTTTAACTGCAAAGAATGCCATGTTCCCTGCTTGCCTCACATTCACGTTGAAGGAACAACAGCGAGACGTTGGACAGAGGTGGCTATTAATACATTCTGAGTAACAAGCACACAGCTCAGCCCAAGGCTCCCTGGGGGAAATATAAGCCTGCAAGAAACAAGCCAGGCTGGGAAGGATTGGGGAGGGACAGCTCAGCTCGCCCATCACGCAAGACATCAAAAATAAAACCAGAATTGATGTTCTATGATTCCTTAGCTAGGTAGAAACAAAAAAAATTAAAAATATTATCTCTAAGCTTTGTGTCCAAAGAATGGCCTCCTCCCTCGCATCTGATTGCAGTGTCCTCTCCAAAGGTCACCCTTCTGCGTGTCCAGAAAAAGGATCTAGAGGGCCTGCAATTGACGAGTACATGAACCTGGGCTTTTGTTTTCCAACTGTCAGGGGTCAGTGATGAGGGTCCGTTCTCAGGGCTCATTGTGGGGACTGGTCCTGGGGAATTCTGGAATCAATAGGATTAATTCAACTTCCAGCTGGGACGTTAAGCATCAGTGTGCGCTTATGGTTTTATGCTCTCAGAGGCAAAACCTGGCCCTGGAGCCAGTCTGCCTAGTGTCAAGGTCAGCCCTGCTCCTAACTAGCACTTATAGATTGCCTAACCTCTTGGTACCTCAGTTTGTTCATCTGTGGAATGGGGTAGGGCAGAATCCACTCTGTGGATTTATTGGAAGGCTTAAGGGAGTTAAAGTAGGGAAAGTCTTAGGACAGTGCTAACCACAGATGTTATAACTAATAACATTAGTGAAAGTGAACGTGTTAGTCGTTTAGTTGCGTCTATTTGTGACCCCATGGACTGTAGGCTCCTCTGTCCGTGGGATTTGCCAGGCAAGAATATTGGAGTGGGTTGCCATTTCCTTCTCCAGGGGGTCTTCTTGACCTGGGGATTGAACCATTGTCTCCTGCATTGCAGCAGATTCTTTACTGTCTAAGCCATCCTGCAGCCCTTTTTATCCAGAAGCATCATGATTCAGTGGAGAGAACTTTGAGGCAGGCCACTGGGAATCTGCAGCCCAGCGTTCACTTCACCCAGATATTCTATTTGAATGTGGCCACCTTCTCCAACCTTCGGAAACCCACCTAGATCCGTCAACTGGGAGTGGTGATGCCTGGCTTGTGTGTGGATTTCCCTGGATTGCCGTGAAGGTAACATTAGATGACCATGCCCGTGGTTCATAGCAGATCTAACAAGTTATGATTTTCTGCTCTCAATATCTGATTCATGTTTCTTTCCTTCCTGCCAGGTGGCTCAAATCCAATTCAGGCCTCAAACTGGACTGCAAAGGTGGGACTCTGAGATGTTAGCTTATCGGGCTGCACCTCCATTCAGCTCACTGGGCCCGGGATGTTCTGGATTATTAGAAATCTTATGAGTTTATTACAAAATCCCATTTTAAACTGATGTGGTTGGATCTCGCATCTTCGATGTGGCGTGTGTCGAACATCGAATGTATCCCTCATCACCCTCTGACACAATGTGGAGTTACTTGCTAGCTGTTGATGTATCATAATACACTTCTCTTTGCTCTGGAACAGAAACTTTATATTTTATGGATTTGGGAGGCTGGGGTGTAGGAGAGAGAGTCAAGGGTAGAGATTAGAAATGTCCCTTTCCTGGAGATGGAGGTGGGTACCTTAGTTACAGCAGGACCGTTGGCTGAGCCAAGCAAAATGAAGACAGAGGAAAAAGGAGAAGGCAACTCAGACCCTGGTTTATGTTATGTCCCTACACAGAGCAGGAAGGCGTCCAAGCCTGCTGATGCCACCAAGAGGGCACTGGGCCCACCGTGGAGTCAGCTGTGTTTATTCAGAGGTGGGCTGGTTTGAGTCTATCTGGTGACTATCACCATCCCCACTAGGAACGGCATTGCTTTCTACCTCCCATTTATCAGCTCATTCCCTACAGGTGCTCCGTCCTGGTTTTGCTTTGTTCAAAATACATCTCTTAGCCCCCTCAGCAGCATAGATGGAGTGGACAAGAAATTCTGACCATTACTCCCTGGACATAAATCATCTTGCAGCAGAACTGTGTTCCCTCCAGGAGAGGCGTGAATGTGTTGGAGGAGAGACACTCTCAAGACAAATGGGACCAAGCGCAGTGATGACGCCTGAGACAGATGGTCAAGGAGGGCTGCTTTGAGCCCAGTGCTGACTGCCCGGCTGGTGGGAGCTTTCCAGAACAGCCACTGTGAGGGTGCTGGGGAGTCAGGGGGAGTCTGATCCTCACTCTGTTCTTTTCGTCCCTGGGGGAAGTGAAGGGATTAAGGCCAAGAAGGAGGATCTTCAGTTTTCACTCATTCATTCATTCACTGAATCATCAGATCCACGCTGATGCTGGGCTAGCACGTGATCGTGTGGGTGACCGGTTTTTCCAGCCAACCTCTGTCTGCTGGGTCTGTCCCAGCGTCTGTTGCCTTGGCTATGCCAGTTGTTAACTATTGTGAATTTCACCTCAAGAATCAAATTTTGTCAAGTACTCACTGCTCTCTAAGCATAAGGGAAAGCCCTGGAAATATCAAAACGAATGGTCTCATGCTTGTCTTCAAGGAAAATACAAACCAGTGGAGGACACAGAGCTGCTTATTTCTAAAACAGGACAGGGTAGTGGGAACTTGAGAAAACAAAAGAAGGAGCGCCCAAATCGTGGGAAACCATGGTCTGTTTGGGAAATGGCCCCGTTCAGTGTGGATCTGCATGGGGGCACTTGGGCAGACCAAGCAGGGCCTGGGGAAATGGCTCATAGCATGCAAGGGTTTGAACTGATTTTTCATAATTCCTTTGCTAACATTTCTAAGCAGCAGAGTGACAGGATTGTATTGGGTTTGCCAAAAAGTTCATTGGGCTTTTCCATAGCATCTTATGGACAAACCTAAACAAGCCCAAAGAATGTTTCTGTGCTGTCTCTGTGTGTTTAAGTGGGCCATTAAAAGTTAAGAAAAGGAGGACTTCCCTGGTGGTCCAGTGGCTGAGAATCTGCCTTGCAACGCAGGGGACTCGGGTTTGATCCCTGGTCAGGGAAGTAAGATCTCACTTGCTACAGATGAACTAAGTCCACACACCACAACTAAGGAGAGCATGGGCTGCATGAAAGATCCCATGTGCCACAGTTAAGGCCTGACACAGCCGAATAAGTAAATAAAGATGCTTTCAAAACAGTTGAGCAAAGAGCCCAGGCCATCAATGGAATGATTTCTTCCCTAACAAAACCTGGAGAACAGTTTTATCTTTTCTCCTTTAGCAGAGGATTACTGATTTGCTTGTGACTCAGGGAAACATACCCACCAGACTCATCTCTCCAGCTCTGCTGAGTTTGACTTGTTTTTCCTCCTGGGGTCAAGGATTGTTTTGATTATTTCATGCTTTCTGCAAACTAAGGGAGGGTATTAGAAAACTTTGGCTGATGACAGAGTTCCTTTTGCTATGGTTTAACACTCAGTAACATTCTCGGGGAAAGACAAAATGTGCTAATGAGATTCTTTCAAAAAGCAAGATAAAAGGGTTTTTGGCAGAAAGGAGCTGAAGCTTGGGTTTATCATTGAGTAAAAAGGGAGAAGGGAGGCAGGTAGTCACCAGCCTGCCTTCAAGTGGAGTCCAGGGTTCTCAGTGTGACTGGTGACGAATGCTCTGCTTTAGCTCAATCTTTACACACTTTATTCTTAAACAAAGGCAACACAAAAGAAGCCACTTTAAAAGAAAATTGGGTTAAGAGGAAGCTATTGAATCCAGTGAAAGCTGACTTCATTTTAAAGCGTCTGCTTGCTCTGTGCCATCTCACTGTGCAGGGCTCAACCACTGGCCTTGCACGCTCGGAGTGCAAGGATTGGGAGGAGCTGGGATGAGCCAAGTGAGGCAGAAGGAACGCAGGCAACTGGCTGATTTGTGTGTGTGTGTGTGTGTATGTGTGTGCACTTGTGGGCTTCCCTTGTAAAGAAATCAGCCTGCAATGCGGGTGTGATCCCTGGGTGGGGAAGATCCCCAGGAGGAGGGCATGGCAACCTACTCCAGTTTTCTTGCCTGGAGAATCCCACGGACAGAGAAGCCTGGTGGGCTACAGTCCATGGGGCCGTAAAGAGTCAGACAGGACTGAAGAGACTTAGCCTGCAGTGTGTGCCCCTGCGCCTTGGCCATTTGGTTTGTGACGCCTGGCTGTACATTTGTAAGTTATAAATCTCTACTGTCTGTGTGATGCTGCGCTGAACAACAGAGAAACAAAAGTAAGTCAAAGGACATGTCCTTTCCTTCATCTAACAGAGAGACAAATCCACTCAGAATAACTTCTAGACACCTCTGCACCTATTTCAAATGAAGTAAACTGCTTAGGAACTGAAGGAGATAGCTTCAGAAGAGCAGGCAGGGAACAAGTTGAGATGCTTTGCATATTATGACTGCACACAAGAGTCAAGAGTTGCCCCATCATTCTCAAGAGATAATAAGGTCAACCCCATGTGTAAGGCATTAATTCCTTTTTTTTCTGATCATCCTGAGTTAGTGCTATCTTACCTGATCCTGAACGCACAATGTCTTGCTCAGCATCGAGTCAGTTCAGGAAGCCACAAGGTCAGGTCTTCTGCAATGGCTGATTCCTGGGTCACCAGCCTGGGGGTGGAGTGCAGACCCATTCAGTGCTGGAAACAGCTCTAGGAGCTCTTCTGTCTGGCAGGCAATCTGTGGGATGTTCCAGATTCAGATTTTCCTCCATGAACACATCTCACACACATTTTCCAAATTGGAAATCACATATATTTCCAAATATACTCACTTGAACCCCATTCTGCTCTGAGTAAAATCCATCCTTCTTCCCAGGAACAGTTGGGAAGACTCAGGAATTCCTTAGCCTTTTCCTACTCTCTCTTAATCGCCAGATTAGCTACCACTAGCTCAGGACCGTCATGCGGTTTGCTCTGTCTGTGGTCTACGCTGGCTCTTCTGTGAGTGGCCACCTGCCATCCCGAGAGCTTCCCTTTGGCTGCTGCCACCTCCCCTCTTCCTCTCTTTCCAGTAGCCTTTCTTTCTTTTTTTAAAAAATAATTCTATTTATTTATTTTTGGTTGTGCTGGGTCTCCGTGGTGCATGGGCTTTTCTCTAGTTGCGGTGCTCGGGGCATGACTTCTGGGGCACTTGGGCTTCAGGAGTTGCAGTACGTGAGCTCAGTGGGTACAGCTCCCCAGCTCTAGAGCGCAGGCTCAATAGTTGCGGTGCAGGGGCTTCATTGCTATACGGCATGTGAGATCTTCCCAGACCAGGGATTGAACCTGTGTCTCCTGCACTGGCAGGTGGATTCTTTACCACTGAGCCAGCAGGCAAGCCCCACCAGCCTTTCTTGGGCTACCATACCAGCGTGTACTCACACTCTAATACGAGGTGCATCGCTGAAGTTTCAGCCCCTGACCCAAGATCTCTGTCTTCCCAGGTTGGTTGATAGTGGCTACATCTACTGCCTTCAAAGGAACCCCACTTCAACTCCCAACCCCTCCCTCTTTGAAGAGGTTTGCCTGACGGTCCCCTAGAAGAAATTTCACTGAAATGTTGCAGTCCATCTTTCGTCTTTCCCCAGACCTGAGTTATTTAACCTATGAGTAGGATATCAGCCTGGATTGTTTCTAGCCAAGTCCAGTGTGGTTCCTATTATAGACTCTCATTTGCAAGTGAAGCTGAGTCCTGCCAATATTCAGGTATCTCCAGGCTGGTAGCTCCCAATGGTTTCAGGGGGAGCCTACCTGAACTGGAACACTGACAGGCATACTTATCTGCACCCCCTGCAGGACCAGTGATGGTCAGCTCAAAGAAGTCTGAATCCACAGAAGAGGGACTCTTCTAAAGGAACAGAAGAGTCCTAACCTCTAACTGAGATGAAGTTCGACTAAAATCATTGACATCAGTTCAGTTCAGTTCAGTCGCTCAGTTGTGTCTGACTCCTTGCAACCCCATGGACTGCAGCATGCCAGGCTTCCCTGTCCATCACCAACTCTCAGAGCTTGCTCAAACTCATGTCCATCGAGTCAGTGATGCCATCCAACCATCTCATCCTCTGTGGTCCCCTTCTCCTCCCACCTTCAATCTTTCCCAGCATCAGGGTCTTTTCCAGTGAGTCAGTTCTTTGCATCAGCTGGCCAAAATACTGGAGCCTTAACTTCAGCATCAGTCCTTCCAGTGAATATTCAGGACTGATTTCCTTAGGATTGACTAGTTCTCCTTTAGGATTTCCTTTCAGATTTACTGAGCATGGCTCCCGCACATCAGAACAAGATCCAGTTCCCTCCACAGTCAGTTTCTCCCATCAGGAAGCTTCCATAAGCTTCTTATCCTTATTCATCAGAGGGCAGAGAGAATAAAAATCACAGTCACAGAAAACTAACCAAACTGATCACATGGACCATAGCCTAGTCTAACTCAGTGAAACTATGAGAGCCACGCTGTGTAGGGCCACCCAAGATGAACAGGTCACGGTAGAGAGTTCTGACAAAACGTGGTCCCCTGGAGAAGGGAATGGTGAACCACTTCAGTATTCTTGCCTTGAGCACCCCATGAACAGTATGAAAAATCATTGACATAGCCATCCCCAAAGAGAGCACTGGGACATCTCCTGGTAAACCGTCTGTGATCAAGGACTTCACAATGATGGCAAGACATGCTTTGTGTTTGCACGACCAAGAGATGCTTTGGGGTGGCAACCCAGGAACAAAGGATTGCATGGCCTTAAAAGAAGATTGTTCTGCTACTTTAGGTGTAAGGTTAGGTTGTCGATTTGTTGGTCTCTGGTTTCTTGAGGTAGGCTAGATTCCAGTTGAGGTCTCTTTCCAAACAGAGAACTTCTCAGGCTTCTCGCGTCAGTCTCTCAAGAGTCCCAACAATGAAGACTCCATCAGAAGTTGCGAATGGCCAGCCCAGGCCTGGAATCCAGCAGGTATCATGTGTCTCATGACTCCCAGACCACTTCACTTGCCCTTGAATCTGGTATGCACCCTGATCTGAGTGACTCAGTCACAGTTGCTGCCCTCGGGGGTTATTGGCCAAGGGGATGGGGTCCATGGGGAGTGGGCCACACAGTGATGCCCAGCAGAGCATGAGCCTCCACCCTTGTGGCAAATGTTGCCAATTTCTTCTAGAGCCTCCTCCTGCTCTGGAAAGCCATCAGACTACCAACCCTTGTGGGCATGGCCAAGCCTTGTTTGCCTGCCCCTTGTCAGCACCCTTGGCCAAGCACTGACATTGCCTGGGCATTTGGCCTTTGCTGTTGCTGCCACCAGCCCCGCCCCCCTCTTGCCACTGAGTCCACCTGTCGGACCAGGCACGGCTGCCCCTTGACAGTTCCAAAATATTTCTGCTCTTCTGAGCTCTCCCTGCCCTCCAGCAGAGGAAGTTACAGAAGGTCGTCTTCCCCATCATTTTAGTGTCTGCCCGCTTGACTCCCGAGGAACTGGGGTGGGGGAGAATGGTTGTGTCTGCTCTGAGCCTGCGTGGGACAGATCCCAGCCTGTCCTTTTGGAGCCCTTGATACATTTCTTTGGAGAATTAGGGAAAATGCCAGCACAGAGCCAAGCAGTGGTTCCGTCTGTTCCTGTATTATAGATGCCTCAGCAGCCAACATATCAATGGCCTCTCTCAAAGCATATTGCAATCTCCTGTTTTCAGCAAGGTTCTTGCCAGAGTCCTATATCATCTCCAAACAGCCTCGTGAATCACCCTGTGGCTTTGGTCCACAGAGCTGTGCAGGCTAATTGCTGCATCCACGCTAAGTGTAGGGTATAGCATCTGGGGTAGTTAGCCTTTATTAATTGTCTCAGAGTAATTAATGTATGTATTTATTCATCCATTGAAGGAGCACTCATTGTAAATCTACTGTGATCTAGGTTAAGTGACAAGCAGGGTTCAGCTAAATTTGAGACAAATTTCCTATGTTCTGGAAGCTTCTGATCCAGATGGCCAAGTTCATATGGAAATATGTGGAACCACTCTTGCCTCCATCCTCACTAGCTGTGTAACCCTGGGAAACTCTTTGAAAGCCTCTGGGCTTCAGTTTCCTCAGTGAAATGGAAATTTAAAATAAGTGGGAGACTTCCCTGGAGGTCTAGTGGCGAAGACTCCACAATTCTACTGTGGGAGGCAGGGCTTCCATCCCTGTTTGGGGAACTAAGATCCCAGAAGCCACGCGGCATGGCCAAAGCTGGAGTGGGGGAGAAAGGGAGAGAAGGACAATTCCATCATAGTGATTCGTACAGCAACAAAGAAAATAAAGTGTTTACTCTAAAAATAATAATAAAATAAAATTCGTGTGAAAATGGCAGGTTTTCCAGAACATTCTCAGAAGGGACCATCACACATGCTGCCTCAACTTACCATGAGCACACATCCCTATGGGCCTAGCTAAACTAGGTGGGTCTTGTAGGGGCTAATGCAGTGAGGTCCCAGGACTCATCCTGACCCCCCAAGATGCTATGAAAAGAACCAACAGGCAAATTCCCAGGCAGGATGGTCTTGATCTTTGGCTGGGGTTTCTCTGGAATAAACAGACGTCATTGGGCCTGGGCTATTGGCAAAACCCTGTGTGTTCTTCCCAAAGAGAGTGAGCAGGTGGGGAGAGCCTTGCTCTGTCCTCACTGAGCTGAGTGCTTTGTTGAGGAGATGGACACACCCATGGGGCAAGTGACTCAGAGAGCAAAGTACTGAGGAGGTGAGTGAGGGCCCCAGGAACCCTAAATCCTGGGCTTCCACGCTGCAGCATGGCAGCTGTGATCTCCCATGTTACTTTAGGGCTGAAGCTAGATAATCTAAAGATAAAGAATTCCACTGGACCTTGGAGCAGGAGGAACATTGCAAGGGCTGAAGTGAGCGAGCTGGACAAGAAATGTTGTAACACTGTGTTCTCAAACTTAGGAGATATATGGACTCTACAAAAATATTTTGACCCTGTAGGGTTGACTGAAACTCTTTTTATTGTAAAACTATTTAAATATAAGCCTGAAACTAACTA
The DNA here is from genome assembly GCF_016772045.2 of Ovis aries. NCBI lineage: Eukaryota > Metazoa > Chordata > Mammalia > Artiodactyla > Bovidae > Ovis > Ovis aries. The sequence continues at coordinate 62,485,213 of NC_056069.1, read as the reverse complement.
TAAATATTTAGGATTATAGCCTAGCAGATTTATGGCTGATACATGAATGAAACCAGGAAACCGATAACATTCACATCTAATGTGATTTTCTTTCTTTCTTTCTTTCTTTCTTTTTTTTGGATGGGTACTGTTTTCTTGAAGCTAAATTACTTACAATGGTCTGAAGGAGAGATTTATGATTTCTTCTTGTCAACTTGTCTTGAGACTTTCCCCAGGATGGGCCAGCGTTTGAGTGACTATCGCTGTGAACAGTCTGTCGTGTGGTGGTTAAAATCACAGATGTGAAAAGCCCGAGGTTCCTGCTCGGGACTTAGTGGCCTTGGTCAGGTTGCTTAGCTTCTCTGTCCCTTGCTGTCTTCATCTGGAAAATGAGGAATGGAAAGGTAGAGCTTGCCTCTTAGGGCTCTAGTAAGAGCGAAAGCAAATGCAGGATGTGTGTGCATGTTCAGTCATGTCAGCACGTGTCAGTCATGTGCATGTCCAGCTCCTTGAGACCCCATGGTCTGTAGCCCTCCAGGCTCCTCTGTCTATGGATTCTCCAGGCAGGAATAGTGGGGTGGGTTGCCGTGTCTTTCTTCAAGGGATCTTCCTGACCCAGGAACTGAACCCATGCCTCTTGCATCTCCTGCATTCGCAGGCAGATTCTTTATCACTAGCACCACCTGGGAAGCCTGTATGTGCATAAATGATATCCATAAAACACTTAGAAGCGTCTCTGGTATAGAGTATTAAGCAAGGTCACAATTAGTGCCAATTATGACTTTTAAATGTTCTTTAGTTCTTATTTGATGTTTTAATTTTTAAAGTCAAATTTTTACATTGGAGTAACTTTACAGAAGTTGGAAAGACAATAAAGAGTTTCCATATACCCATCACCTAGTTACCCTTAGTGTCAGCTTCTGACCCGGCCATAGTGTATTTGCCACCAAAGCACAACACTGGTACTTTACTAATAACTACACTCCAGACTCTGTCCAGATAGCACCTGTTTTTACACTGATGTCCCTTTTATTTCCAAGATTCCATATTTCTTCCACTTAGTCTCCTCTTGCCTGTGACAGTTTCTCAGTCTGGATGAATTAAAGAGTCCTTAACTCATTTTATTTACTTACTTTAATTAATTTTTATTGGAGTATAGTTGTCTTGCAATGTTGTGTTAGCTTCTACTGTACAGCAAAATGAACCAGTCATCCATATACATGTATTTCCTCCCTTTGCACTTCCTACCCATTCAGGTTACCACAGAACCCTGAGTAGACTTGCCTGGGCTACACAGCATGTTCTCACAAATTATCTGTTTTATGCATAGTATCAGTAGTGTATGTATGTCAGTTCCAACCTCCCAGTTCCTCCGACCTCCTTGTCCCCCTTAGTATCCATATATTTGTTCTCTACATCTTCATCTCTATTTCTGCTTTGCAAATAAGATCATCTACACCATTTTCCTAGATTCCACACATATGCATTAATCTACAATATTTTCCTTTCTCTTTCTGATTTATTTCGTTCTGCATGATGGTCTCTAGGTCCATCCATGTCTCTACAAATGACCCAGGTTTATTTTTATGGCTGTGCAATATTCCATTGTCTATATGTACCGTATCCTCTTTGTCCATTTCTCTATTTATAGACATCTAGTTTGTGTCTGTGTCCTGGCCATTGTAAATATGGCTGCTATGAACGTTGGGGCATAAGTGTCTTTTTGAATTTTGATTTTCTCTGGGTATACATATGAGCTCACTTTAAATCAATGATGTGTTATCTCCAGAAGCCAATTAACAAGTAACTGGCCCCTCAAATCGTGAAATCTAAAAATACCTTTTCATTAAAAAACGTCATCTTTGCATATTGGCCACCGTGCTCGTGGCCCTTGATTTGTCCTAAGTGGTGGAGCTGGCACTGTTCTTGCCCCATGGTTTTCTGTTCAAGCCACTGTAAAATCTCCACACAGTCTACACCAGGACTCTGCTCTTCATCTTGCACAGACATAAACACAGGAATAGACACACAGCCTGAACGCGTGTGGGCCTACATCATCATCATCCAGGTAATGATAACAGTATTTTTAAAAAAGATGATCAATATATCAAGCACATAAAATTCTATGGGATTTAGGTCCTGTTTGAAGTACCTTGTTATAGGAATTCAGGAACAAAAAGCAGATAATGTTGTTTGAGTGAATAGCCAAGACCTTTGAAGTATTGTCTAAGAAACTTCAAGATGCTGAAGATCAAGCTGAGCCCTTTAAGAATGGTATTTTTAAATCCTCAGTGCCCACCTACAGAGGCACATCTTTAGGGTGGAAAACTGAGGTTTAGAAATGAATTTGTTAAGCATCATTGAAGGAAATGAAAGAACCCAGATTATCTGGGTTACTGGCCTGTAAAGCCACGCTTCTTACCCTTTAGTTTGATGCCTTTCCTGGGAAGGATGTGGAAGAGTAACACATAAGTGGAAACTGATATGATCTTGGTTTTAAAGACTGAACCAAACCTGTTGTGTCTGCCTTTTGCCCACCAGCAGGGGAGTCTTTGTGTTAGACCACAGCACTGAGCTGGAGAGAGCAAATTCCTCAGTTATGTTTTTAACCATCTCACCATCCCTCCTCCCAGCCACAAACACAGATCTCAGATAACCACAGATAACCACAGATCTCAGCCCCCGCTTCCGATAACCACAAACACAGATCTCATTCTACCAATTTGTCTACCTGTTTTTGAAGTCTGTTGACCTACAACACTACATTAGCTCCTGCTACAAGACAAGGTGATCAGATATTTCTATATATTAATATTACTAAAGGATTACCGTGATAGGTCTAGTTACCATCTGTTACCACCAAATTCCTGAATTTGAGGTAAAACAAAGGGAGAAGGAGAAGATAATGATCTTAACGAAGTCATGAGCGCATCTGATATTAATTCAGCTTAAAGCTGGTCACAGTCAGTGTTCCAGAAATTCATGTTGAAAAGTGATCATCAACCTTCAGTTGTATGGAGCTGAGGTTCTGCATCTTTTATTGTAATTCCTAAAGCCCGGAGATGGGGATTTTTTGGTAACTACTGACTGGGAACTATTAAAAATGATAACAAACATCATTCTGCATGCGTGCATGCTAAGTTGTTTCATTTGTGTCTGACTCTTTGTGACCCGATGGACTGTAGCCCATCAGGCTCCTCTGTCCATGGATTCTCCAGGCAAAAATACTGGAGCGGAGTGCCATGCCCTCCTCTAAGTGATCTTCCTGACCTAGGGATCAAACCCTGGGTCTCTAGTGTCTCCTGCATTAGCAGATGGGTTTTTTACCACTAGAACCATTTGGGAAGCCCAAACATTACTTTACTGGTAATAAAAACTACACTTAAAACAATATGGGCCTGCTTTATTATTATTATTATTATTTTTGGGCCTGCTTTAAAAAGTTAGAATGACTTATAGCAGTGTAGTTCTGCTATGGCATCAAAAGCCATGGTTCAGAATTTTCTACAGGTTGACTTTGACCCTGCTGCTACAACTGAGATATTGGATTTTTTACTTCCCTGCATAAAACTTTTCCAGCCAATAATCTCAATTGACCTGTATTGTCTACCTCAGGGCAGGAGCTCATCAACATTAGGAAAGAAATATGAGATTTTTTATGGTTCTCCTCTTAAAACCCTGCTGTACAGAAAGCTATTTTTACTTTATTTTTTTCTCTTGAAATTTCTTTGTTAGTTTTTTTTTCTTTCTTAGCAAGAATATAGCTTGTTACTCTCAGTCTCTGACCAGCTGAAAATGTACTGTTAGGCTTATTGAGGTTGTCATAATTCAGATAGAAGATTGGCAATTTCTCCTCATCCTGCTATCTTTAACTTGAATAACCATAGCAGGACAGCTCAAGGAGGTGGTTTTATTTCATTTGGAAAGGGTCTGAAAAAAATTCCAGCTTCCACAAATAAAACAGACATTGTATAGGTGATGGCTGAATATGTCTTTGGTTTACATAAGAATGATTTTATCTGCAGCCAGAGAGATATCTGACCATGGGGTGTTGTCACAGCAGCGGTTGTAAGACAATGTCATCTTTAGATTTCATTCCTCAAAATGGAAAGAAAATCATCGAGAGGGGAAAATTAAGAAAACTGTCAAAGAAAGACCCCATACCCCACCTCAAATCCATGCTTTTCTGGGAGACTTATTTAATGTCATCAGGAAGCCGATCCTTCTTAGGGTCTATAAATTATTCTAGACTGCAGCCTCTCTCCTTCTTCCCTGATGTTTGTTCAAACCTGTTAACCACTGGGGTGAGCACAAATGGGAAAAATCTGGACAACCTGACTTGTTCTGAAATGTGGACGCAAACATCTTTCCTGCAGGGTTGTCAGACAGAATATGGCAGTGGATGTTAAAAAGTAATGCTGAGGATCAGGCTCCAGGAATGTAAGTGTGGCTTAATGTGAGAAGACCTGTTAATATAAATGTGTCCTTTTCAAACACGAAATGAGAAAAATTATATGACTTTCTTCATAGGTCGAAAAATATTTACCAGGCCCCGTATAGTTCATAAAGTAGATGGCAAGATACTTTGTTATAAGATATGAGATAAAATACCAGGCATGTATTTTATACAGGCTAATCACATGTGTACATGTCACACAATCAGTTACTGTATATGCATATCATGTAATATTGCACACCTGTCAGTCACATGTATATGCACATTGCAATATACACACACGTCACTCTATTCCACACCTGTAAGTCACGGAAGCCTACCACTGAATCAGAACAAGAACCAGCATCATATTTGATGGTGAAACATTAGAATAGATTACTTTAAACATAATTCTATTTATTTTTGGCTGTGCCGGGTCTTCGTTGCTGCGCAGGCTTTCCTCCAGTTGTGGCGAGTGGGAAGCTGCTCGCCTCCTCATTGCAGTGGCTCCCCTGTTGCGGAACACGGCCTCTGGGATGCATGGGCCTCTGCAGTTGCAGTTCCCCGGGTCCAGAATGTGGGCTCAGTAGCAGTGGTGCAGGGGCTTAGCTGCTCCGAGGCAAGTGGGGTCCCCCCAGACCAGGGATTGAACCCCTGTCTCCTGTATTGGCAGGTGGATTCTTTACTGCTGAGCCACCAGGAAGCCGCTAGAACAGACTACTTTAATCACTACTGTTTTACCTTGTTCTGGAAGTGCTACTTGATAAAATCAGAGAGAAATTTAAACTAGAGTTCTATATCCCAGTAAGACAAAAGCAGCAATCCCTTTCAGATGATATGATTATCTACCTGGAAAACCCAACAAAACCCCGTGGAATAACTCTTACAAACAATGAGATAAGTGAGTAAACTGTCTGGCTACAAAATGAGCTACAAAAAGCTACAGCATTTTTACTAACAAATTATTATAAAATATTGTAGATGCAGAACAATACCATAAAAATGAAATATACACCTGCATACCCACCATCTGGCTTAAGAAATTTTAAAAAGCTGCTGATATGGTTGGAGTTCTTTGTATTTCCCTCCTGATCACCTCCTTGCCTCAGAGGTAGTCCTCAGCATGGATTTGACGTGTGTCATTTTTGTGCAGCTTGAATACGAGCACAATTTTTTGTTGTATGAAAGCAAAAAGTCATTGTGCTTTGCAGATTCTGCATTTTTCGCAAAAGGTCTGTGATAGCCCTGTGTTGTCAGATGATGGTTAGCGTTTTTTAGCAATAAGGTATTTTTAAATTAAAATATGTACATCGTTTTACAGACATAATGCTATTACATACTTAGCAGACTACAGTATAGTCTAAACATATTTTTTATGTGCACCAGGAAGCTGTAAAATTCATGTGACTCATTTTATAGTGGTGGTCTGGAACCAAACCCATAACATCTCTGAGGTATACCTGTGCTTTCATTAAATTATATGATCTTCTAAATTCTATTACTGTTGGTTTGGTGTCCACCGAAATGGCATTCTACCGGAAGGGTTCTTTATCAAGCTTGCCTATTTGGGTCAGCAGCATGTTTGCAGGGCTCCCTGAAGTGGATGCCTGGGACTCAAGTACGTGCATCTCATTGCTACGTACTATTCCAGTGCATATATATGTATGGCTTTACTTATCCCATCATTTGCTGTCATGAACTCTCATGTACATGTTCCTTTTCAGAAGTGTGAGTGTTGCTGCAGACCCCAGGGACCTAGAGTGTGTACCAGGAACTAGGCTGAATCCATATCTTCATCTTTTCCAGACAGAACCCCACTGCACTCAATTCTTGTGTGTATCAGAAGGATATACAAGTGCTCATTGCTTCCATATCCTCGTTTTGATCAACCTTTTTTTTTTAAAAAATTCACCAATAAATAGAAAATATAACAGAAATACAACGTCTCATTCACAATAGCAGTGATCAAATTGTTAGGAATAAAGTTAACAAGCCACGTGGGGCAGGAACTAGGTGAACACTAAAACAGTCTTTTTAAAAAAGAATACATAGACTTGAGTAAATGAAGAATGACAGATACAGTTTCATAAAGTAGAAAGATAAAATTTTTAATCTAAATTATTCTATGAATTCAGAACCTAATGCCCTTTCCCCCCAAGTATTTAAATAGCCTATATGTAAGAAAGCAGCCATGACTTTTTTAAAGCAGTCTGAAAGGGGCTAAAACTAGCCCTATTGTTGCTGTTCAGTCACTAAGTTGTATCCTGCAAGTTTCTAAGTTATTTTCACGCGCATTTAAAGCAGTATAGCGCTAATGCAGGAAATGAAAATTGGTAACTGAAATGATGACTCTAAAAAAAGACTCCAGTGTACAAGAAAAAAAAATGGCAACTCAATTATTGGATAAAAGATCCATTTAAAAAATATTAATTGGCATTTTTGGCTAACAATTTAGAAATAAACAAATTTGGACCTCTACCTCAAAATTTACACGCACATGCAATTCAGAAGAATTAAATATTTTAATGTGAAAATTAAAGCTAAAATGATTGGGCAAAAGCTTTGGTCATTATGTCTGTGGTCCTAGGCTTGAAAGCAGGAACTACCAAAGAGAAGGTTTGACTATATCAAAATGAAAAATTTTAGTTCAGTGATAAAACCTATGTCTATGAAGAAAAAGAATAGGAAAAATATTTAAAAAAAAAAAAAGGATTACTTTGGCCACCTCATGCAAAGAGTTGACTCATTGGAAAAGACTCTGATGCCGGGAGGGATTGAGGGCAGGAGCAGAAGGGGACGACAGAGGATGAGATGGTTGGATGGCATCACCAGCTCAATGGACATGAGTTTGGGTGAACTCCGGGAGTTGGTGATGGACAGGGAGGCCTGGCGTGCTGCGATTCATGGGGTCGCAAAGAGTCGAACACGACTGAGTGACTGAACTGAATCATCGAAACATATAGAGTTTCTATGGATGTAAGGAAAACAAACACCACAATAGAAAAAACAATCCAAGTTCAAAAACAAGACATTTATAAGAGACATACTGTAACAAAGTCAGTAATTAAAGGGTGTATTAAAGCAATAAAATACCAAAGAATGGTGAAATTGTGAGAAATGACAATTATAAACTCACCGCACCCTTTTGGAGGGAAACTCATGTGTGTTTGTAAAGCTAGACTGTGCACACTCCTGACACAGAAGTTCCATTTCTAGAAATTCATCATCAGGGAAATAGAGGCAGGAGTAAACAAGGGGGCAGCAGAACGTGGAACGTCAGCTTACACACTGGGCATCAGACAAGCCAGGGTTTCAATCCCAGGAAGACGACTTCTAAACCAGTCCAGGTTCGATGCCTGATATAGGATGCTCAGGGCTGGTGCACTGGGATGACCTAGAGGGATAGGACTGGGAGGGAGGTGGGAGGGGGGGTTCAGGATGGGGAACACGTGTACACCCGTGGCAGATTCATGTCAGTGTATGGCTAAACCAATACAATATTGTAATTAGACTCCAATTAAAATAAATAAATTTATATTAAAAAATAAATAAACCTTGGTCTCTTCATGAGTTCAGTTCAGTTCAATTCAGTTCAGTCACTCAGTCGTGTCCAACTCTTTGAGACCCCATGGACTGTAGCATGCCAGGCCTCCCTGTCCATCACCAGCTCCCAGAGTTTACTCAAACTTATGTCCATCGATCAGTGATGCCATCCAACCATCTCATCCTCTGTCGTCCCCTTCTCCTTCTGCCCTCAATCTTTCTCAGAAAAAGGGTCTTTTCCAGTGAGTCAGCTCTTTGCATCAGGTGGCCAAAGTATTGGAGCTTCAGCTTCAACATCAGTACTTCCAATGCACAATCAGGACTGATCTCCTTTAGGATGGACTGGTTGGATCTCCTTGGAGTCCAAGGGACTCTCAAGAGTCTCCTGCAATGCCACAGATAATAATTGATCACTCCTTAGAGTTGTCATGAGAATTAAATGAAGCCATGCGTGTTGAGCGCTTCACAAAACACCTGACATACGTGCTCTATAAATTTTTGCTACTGTTGTTGTCATTGCTGCTTAGATCTATCCCTATTGTTCAGCTTTTCAGGCATTGAGATGGTGATGCAAAGTAGTGTTTATTGACACAAGAAGATGTCTAAGATACAGTATTAAGTGAAAATGCAAATTATAAACTGCAACTGTAATACGATACTTTCCTGAAATATACAAAATCTCCCTGCATCAGCGTGAGGGGTGCTAGAGGTTAGCCATTTAATCCTTATCTACCTAAATGGGCACAAAAATTTTGGAATGAAAATATGAGCACAGAGAAAAGTATTTTATGACTTTATCTTAACGATTGAACCTGAAAATTTTGAGAAATTGCATATTTTATTCTTGACAAAATTTAAAATATAATGGCAACTAAGCTCTAATTTTAAAAATAATGAATACTGAACTGTGTTGGCATCCTTTTTCCTACAAAGTGTGGATGTTGTTGCTGCTGTTTTTTGGTTGCCAAGTGGTGTCTGATTCTTTTTCAACCCCATGGACTGTAGCCTGCCTGGCTTCTCTGTCCATGGGATTTCCCAAGCAAGAATGCTGGAGTGGGTTGTCCTTTCCTCCTCCAGGAGATCTTCTCGACCCAGGGATCGAACCCATGTCTCCTGCATTGGCAGGCAGATTGTTTACCACTGAGCCACCAGGCAAGTCCACCAAGCATGCATGGCCAACTATGAAGCACTTAGCATGTGCAGGCACTTTGTAGGCACAGAAGACAGAGCAGGCAGGGAACAAAAGGAAGGCTTCCCTGGAGGTCAGTCTCTACAGGGGAAGACAGATGAGAAGAAATCGACAATCAGGTCAGCACTAGAAGAAGAAGACATCCTGATTGTGGGTGCAGAAGATCACCGGGGAGAGGAAAGGGAAGGACTGTCTGCTAAGGGGAAGGGTTGACTTGCAGAAAACAGGGAGGTTGCCTGAGGAAAGGACACTCCAGGCAGAGGGACCAAGGGATGCAAGGAGCAGAGGCCAGGACTGAGTCAGATGTGTTTGAGGAGCAGCAATGGTGTCCGTGTGGCGGGACCAGGCTGGGGAGACAGGGAGGTGTGTACCCAGTAGCTCGAGATGAAGGGGAGGAAAACCAAGAGAGAATGCCCCCCTGGATGCCACGTGGAGGAAGCATCTCAGGAAGGAGGGAGAGATGACTTGATGTTGAGAGACCAAGTTCGTTAAGAACTGAGGAAGACCGCTGGACTGGAGCCAGGAAATCAGTGGCCCAGGGCAGCTTCCCTGGAGAGACAGTGAAGAAAGCCTTGTTGCCATAAGAGAGGAAGTGGAGATGAGAGCGGACAATTCTTTTACCAGGATTTTCCTATAAAGAGGAGAAGAAGAATGGACAGAACCTAGAGATAAGAGTGAGTCAAGGATAATTTTTTGGGGGGGTTGGGAAACGGGAGAAATAGCAACATGTTTGAGTCATACTGGGGAAATGTTCCAGTTGTTCAGTCCATCAGTCATGTCCAACTCCTTGCAACCCCATGGACTGCAGCACATCAGCCCTCCCGTCACCACCTCCTGGAGTTTGCTCAAACTCATGTCCATTGAGTTGATGATGCCATCCAACCATCTCATCTTCTCCACCCTCTTCTCCTTTTGCCTTCAGTCTTTCCCAGCATCAGGGTCTTTTCCAATGAGTTGGCTGCTCACATCAGGTGGCCAAAGTATTGGAGCTTCAGCTTCAGCATCAGTCCTTCCAGTGAATGCTCCGGTAGAGAGGAAAGGTACTGTCATGGGGAGAGAACACAGCTGGAACTTCACCTAGGAGCAGCTAGGACTGGATCCAGGGCCAGTGCTGGCTTGCCTTAGGTGACAGTGTGGACCTTTCATTGACTGCATTTTTTCTCAGGTCTGGCTGCACCTAAGAATCACCCTGGGGACTCTGAGAAACCACCAGTGCCCAGCCACATCTCAAATAATTTATATCGGTACATTGATTTAAAGAAATCAAGCATTGTTTGCCATGTTTCCAGTTGGACTTTCAGTGGCTCAGTCATGCCCGACTCTTTGTGACCCTATGGGTCTAAAGTTCCACTTTAGAATCAATTTATATTTTATTTGAACATTCCAGAGTCAGTGAGAGAGGCTGTCTAACACAGATTCCCAGTTGACAGGCAGTGTTATTGGGGAGGGAAGCTCAGGGAGCATCAGTTTCATTAGTGGTCATTTAGTTAGTTGGTTTTTGTGGTTATTGTTAGTTATGGCACTTACTTTCTTTTAAAATATTTTTACTACAAGGAATCAGGTAATAAACTAGGGAATACATGTATTCCTTGGGCTTCCCAGGTGGTGCTAGTGGTAAAGAACCTGCCTGCTGATGCAAGAGACTTAAAAGATGCTGGCTCGATCCCTGGGTCAGGAAGATCCCCTGGAGGAGGGCATGGCAACCCACTCAAGTATTCTTGCCTGGAGACTCTCATGGAGAGAGGAGCCTGGTGGGCTACAGTCCATGGGGTTATAAAGAGTCAGACATGACTGAAGCACCTTAGCACACACACGCACATATGTATTCCTAGTTTATTCTTATCAGGATAAGAGTAATAACAACAACATATTCTTTATACTCATCATATAATATACATGCTATATGATGCATAGTAACTAGTGTTATTGTACATTAACATTAGTTTTTGCTGGGTAGAGGAATTACTGGTTTTGTTTTCTTTCCACTTGACAGCTTTTGCCATGAGCATATGTAATTTTCATCACCAGAATAGAACCCAAAAGAACCTGTTTTCATTAAAAAGAAAGAAGATATGGAAAACAGTATGGCTGCTCCTCAAAAAATTAAAAACAGAATTTTCATATAATCCAGCAGTTCTAGCTCTGGTTATATATTCAAAATAATTGAAAATAGAGTCTCAGATATTTGTACACCCATGTTCATAGCGGTATTATTCCTTGTGACCAAAAGGAAGAAACAACCAAAGTGTTCATCAACAGACAATGAATACATAAAATGTGGCCAATAGATACAACGGAGTATTATTCAACTTAAGGAAAAAAAAAAAAAAGAAATTCTGACACAGGCTACAACATCTCTGGAGACTCTTGGCTCAGTGAAATAAGCCAGGACAAAATATTGTCCACTTACCTGAGGGTTCTGGAGAAATCAAACTCGTAGAAACAGAGAGTAAAATGATGGTTGCCTGGGGCTGGGGGTGGGGGAGAAGGGAGTGAGGAGCTGTTGTTGTTTAACTGGTACAGAATTTCAGTTCAGCAAAACAAAAAGTTCTGGAGATTGCTTGTCCAATAATATGAATAAACTTACTGCTTTGGTACTGTACACTTAAAATTATTTAGATGGCAAATTTCAATGTTATGTGCATTCTGTCACAATTTTAAAAATCTAAAAAGAATGCATGTAAGAATTAAAGATTTTAAAATTTAAAAAATAAAAAACTAAAATTTAAAAAAAAATAAATAAAATTGTGTAGATTTTAAAAATAAATAAATAAATAAAATTGATAGCTTACAAAAAAAAAAAAAAAAAGAAAGACAGAAGAAGGAGAATGTTAGCTAGCTGCGTTTCTGGGGCGTGGCTGCTCCTGCAGGTCCGATGGGCACTGGGACCTGGGAACGCGCCAGATGTCCTCCGAAGGTCGTCTTTAGTTTTGGGAATCTGTAAAATGCTAGAAATCTTTCCTCACGCTCGAAAAGAATTCAACTCATTAAAAGGATTTTCATCCCATGATTTGTACCTATATTTTGAGTTTAGACCCAGAGTACTTCAACAGCCTCATATGAATACAAGATTTTATGGCGAGCTCAGTGAGAGGGAGGAAAATGGATTTTTTTGGATTCATTTTCAATGTAATTTATTTTTCCAGTCTCTGCTGTACAGTGCGATTCATTTCAAAGGGTCTCTATTTCAGGCCATGTGGCTCTAAGTAGGACTTACACAAAATGAAGGCACTGCGTCTAATTTATCATTTAGGGACCCAGACTTCATAATTATGTGGCCAACCACGTCCAATCATGAGTCAGCTGTGAGTCTAAATAGAAGCGTTCACCCACTGCAATGATAGAAGTCCCTTTTATTGGGAAGACTGTAATTACTCTGAGAGTCCTCGTCACTGGCTCTCTTTCAGGTTTTAGAGGAAGCTTCTCTCTGAGATGTGTAGCCTTGCTGCAGGCTCCACACTCCACTTGCTAACTCCATCACGGGTGGACCGCTTCAGGAACAGAAACATCGTGGGTCTTCTCTCCAAGGCAAGAAGACGAGGCTCCCACTGGCTTCCTCTCGTGGTATCTGGAATACAGACATTATTACTCAGAGGCTGCTCTTTGAGACATGCATCCTGTAAGAGGCCACACTTCAGCCTGTTACGTATTAATATTGGAGCTTCAGACTAGGCAAGAGCAGCACAGTTTTTGTAGATTATGGGTTCATGCTTGTGTGTGTGTGTGTGTTTTTTTTTTTTTTTTAGCTGCTGAAACTTCAAAAGCAATACATCCTCCCTGTAAAAATTCAAACACTGCAGAAAAGTCTAAAGTCAAATTTAAAATGTTCTTGTTGGGGACTTCCCTGGTGGTACAGTGGTTAAGAATCTATGGAGAACAGTGTGGAGATTCCTTAAAAATTGCAAATAGAACTGCCTTATGACCCAGCAATCCCACTACTGGGCATACACACCGAGGAAAGCAGAATTGAAAGAGACACATGTACCCCAGTGTTCATTGCAGCACTGTTTATAATAGCCAGGCCATGGAAACAACCTAGATGTCCATCAGCAGATGAATGGATAAGAAAGCTGTGGTACATATACACAATGGAGTATTACTCAGCCATTAAAAAGAATACATTTGAATCAGTTCTAATGAGGTGGATGAAACTGGAGCCGATTACACAGAGTGAAGTAAGCCAGAAAAAAAAAAAAAACACCAATACAGTATACTAACACATATATATGGAATTTAGAAAGATGGTAACGATAACCCTGTATGCGAGACAGCAAGAGACCCAGATGTGTAGAGTGGACTTTTGGACTCAGAGGGAGAGGGAGAGGGTGGGATGATTTGGGAGAATGGCATTGAAACATGTATACTATCATGTAAGAAACGAATCACCAGTCTATGTCCGATGCAGGATACAGGATGCTTGGGGCTGGTGCATGGGGATGACCCAGAGAGATGTTATGGGGAGGGGAGGTGGGAGGGGGGTTCATGTTTGGGAACGCATGTACACCCATGGTGGATTCATGTCAATGTATGGCAAAACCACTACAGTATTGTAAAGTAAAATAAAGTAAAAATAAAAATGAAAATAAATCCACCTGGTAATACAGAGGCCATGGGTTTGATCCCTGGTCCAGGAAGAATACTCATGCCACGGGGTAACTAAGCCCTTGAGCCACAACTACTGAAGTCCATGGACCCTAGAGCCAGTGCTCCACAACGAGAAGGTCAGAGCCCCGAAATGAAGAATAGGCCCCTCTCGCTGCAACTAGAGAAAGCCTGTATGCAGTAATGAAGACCCAGCACAGCCATAAATAAATAAAATGTTCCCATCCCTCCTTCTAACTACCGATGATGTAATTTAGGTACAAAATAAGCAATTAAGTACATTTTTCTTCTGCACTCTTCTCTTTGCCTACACAGACATTTATTTGAGTATTCATTTCTCTTTTACTGCATCATACTAAATGAGGTATTTATTAATTTTATTGCATCTCCTATGAAATGAATGTGTGTGTCTCTCCCAACATTGTAGGTTAAAGACCTTTTTCCCATGGTGATGGGATTGGGAGATGAGGCCCATGGGAGGGAATTAGGTTTAGATGAGATCATAAGAGAGGGGGCCCCAGGGATGGGGTTAGTGCCCTTATAGGGAGATGAAGGAACCGGAACTTTCTGTTATGAAAAGGAGGTCAACTGCATGCTTGGAGGAGAACGTTCATGCTCTCTCTCGCCCAGGACTTGGGGACCTCTCAGTACAGAGTTGGGCCTCAGGCACTTGCTGTGGAGTCTGAGCGATGGCAGGTATATCAAGGTAAAGGGCAACAGCACAGGGCCCCCGGCAGAAGAATCAGGGCCCAGTATCCAAGTGTCCCAGAAACGCTACCACCAGAAAGAAGCCCATGAAAAGAGTGTGTCACAGCCTTTAGAAGTAGCACGTCTTGAACGTGGAGGAAAGGGGTGATTGGTCAGGCCTGGAAGGGCAAGCTTATTTCTTCCAACGTAAGATCCTGTTTATTTTACAGCACATCCTGATTTCAGAGGCGGTAATGTTAAAAACACATGTCTTTAAATCAGTACTTTCAATGACTTACCCTATATTGGGGAGGGGGAAATAAATAGACAGAACCAAGAACTCGCTGAGTTGACAGGATGAAAATACAACATATCTGCAAACAAGCACATTATTGAAACACACAGCTCTGATTTTCTAAAAATTCTCATCAGGACAGCAGGACTCTTTATATTTTAGCTTTTTTGCTTTGTGCTGCTGATGACTGCCCGACACAATCTTTAGCTACTAACAGGTTCCACAGAGTGCCTCATTTCAACCTGGCATTACAATGGAGCATTGTTACATTTTGTGAAATGGCCAACCTGCACTGAATTACCATTACCCAGAACCATAAAATTGAAGACTGTACTAAAAAAAAAATTATTATTATTTTTTAAAATCAGGGCTTCATTTTAGGTAAAAAATAAATTTCTTTTTTGCTCCTGGACTATAGTAGACTAATGATGACTGCTCATGCTCTTGAAAACAGAAAAGATCCTGGGTGGGTTTCCCCATGTGGTGCCTTTAGGGAAACAAATTTTGAGGGTCACTATTTGCCCATGTCTTTCTCAGCTTCCACAATGAATTGAGTCACCTGCCCTCCAAACCAGAAAGTACTGAATCTATCTCCCTTTCCACATGCCCCAACCCCACTTGCTGTTTCAATAATTAGCTGATTCTAGCACGATTTTGAAATAAGGGAAATGTGTCTCCATGGGTCCTCTCCTCCTCTCTTTTCAGATCTTCATCGTTGGTCCTCATTTTCACCTTGACTTTCTAGACTCTCCGCCATCCCAGAGTGGTTGGCATTTTCCTCCGCTCGCTTTCCTGCTCACGTTCTCATCCGCTTCCTTGCCCTTGGCTCTTCTCCCGCTGCATGCTTCCAACAAAGGTGTAAATGACGGCGGTGGCTCAGTGACTTCACTCTCTTCCTCTGCCAGAATGTGAGTCTGTGTCACAGAAGAGATTGATGGAATGACCTGGTAGTTCTCAGCCCGGTCTGCACATTAGAATCACCGGAAGCACTTTAAAAGTGATCAAATGTCTACCCTCCCATTCATGGTCTGATTTAACAATTCCAGGGTGGGACCCAGGCGAAAAAAAGGGTGAAAATGTTAGTCCCTCCATCATGTCCGACTCTTTGTGACCCTATGAACTCTATCTAGTCCATCATGTTCCTCTGTCCATGGGATTCTCCTGGCAAGAATACTGGAGTGGGGTAGCCGTTCCCTTCTCCAGGGGATCTTCCTGACTCAGAGATTGAACCAGGGTCCCATGCATTGCAGGCGGATTCCTTACTGTCTGAGCCACACTAAATCCTCTCCACATGCCTCAAACAGAAAAGCAGAAATTAGAGATCACTACTCACCCCCAGAGAGGGAGACATAGGATGACTGCAGGGCCTGTGGTGAGTCAGACTGGAGACCTGGGATCAGGAGGAGGCCTCCAGTCTCACCAGGTTGGCAACTGGCTACTTCCAGCAAAGACCCATTCATATCCTTGCTGTTTATTGATAGAAGTAATTTCTTACAGGTCTCTTCTAATGATGAAAAAATCAAACAGTTTATAGAAATTCTCTGATCAACGTCTCTACCAAAGATCTTTGAGCTGGCAAAAATATAATCACTCCCTTGGCATGGTACCTTTTAAGAGTTCTGTCTCTTCCAAGACTCAGGTCATCCCATCAGATCTCTCTGTCTTCTGAGCTCCCCAAAGAAGCAAGTTACAAATAAGTTTTTGTTTGTTTATCCTTCTTATTCCAGAACTGGGCACAAAAGAAGACACTGCTCAGAGGAAGAGGGATCAGGAGACAAGAAGTACAGCAAAGGAAAAGAAAGTTTAACTTTTCCATCAGACATCTACAAACGTACCGAAGTAGATTCAAGTTCCTTTCAGTGACCAGTCATCTTTGCTAATAATCATATTATTTCTTCAGTAGGAGATGCCTATCAAATTTTCTTTCCACTGTCTGTATCAGCCCTACTATCAACACCACATAAAAGTAAAACATGGTAAAGTTGAATTCTTTTTTCACGTGATCTGAAGAAATGTCATGCTCTGGATTTCCTCCTAAGGATAGTATTTGTGTCCCATATACGGATGCCGTTTTACAGTTAGAATTACACACCATCCTGGATCAGCTTGAACTGACATTGCTGGTGACATAGTGTTGCAGTCTTGGAATGTTTCCTGGAAGGTGAACATGCTTAAAGGCCCCTGTCAGGAAAACACAACAGGTGTTAAGTGATTACATATTAGATCCATGTATTCAAAAAGCATCCCTGTGTAAACATTAAGGGGAATAGAAAGAGCTCCCAGGAAAACATAAATGAAAACATATAGAAAGAGCTTTCAAAGGATTAAAAAAAGAATCCTTTCTCCATAGTCTGAAACCTTTTGGCTCATTTTCAGATGTTTTATGAATTCCTGAAAGAGCCATTTTAAAAGAACATTTTCTATGTTATTGCTCTACTCTATCTTCCTATGGCCACTCTGTAGACTGGGTACTAGAAACTGTCACAAAAATATATGCTTGTATCTTCTGCGAAAATTTGTGCAGTTGAGCTGGGTGAGTTTGGAGGAACTTAACTGTTAAGAATACTGGCTTTAAAAAGTCTTACTGATAACACCTATAAATTGTCAAACTTGTGAGTCTAATTAAAGTCAATGGAATGAAAAAATGAGACTTTTACACCATCTCATGGCTCGGGGCCGACAGAACTTGTCAAGATAATGATGTGTGTTGAGATGAAGGCATTTGCTTTGCGAGCATATTTATTGCTCAACCTGCTCCACCCTCTTCCATCCTCCCTGAAGTTCAAGAAAGAGGTGAAATGCAAGTACATTACTGCTTTCACAGTCTGAATCAAATAGATGCATTTCCTGTACTCTCCTCCCAGATTCTAGGGGTCTTTCTAGTTGTAGACAACAGGTGTGGCGACAGATACTCCATCATTTCATGCAGAAAAATGGGTGCCCAAAGCCTACGGCCACATCATTCAATGTTGGTCATCATTCAATGACCATTGTCCATTTGTTGGCTTCAGCTCTTTGCTTACTTTGCTGTTGTTGTTGTTCAGTCACTAAGTCGTGTCTGATTCTTTGCAAGCTCATGGACTGCAGCACGCCAGGCTTCCTTGTCCTTCACTATCACCTGGAGTTTGCTCAAACCCATGTCCACTGAGTTGGTGATGCCATCCAACCATCTCATCCTCTGTCGTGCCCTTCTCCTCCCGCCTTCAATCTTTCCCAGCATCAGAGTCTTTTCCAATGAGTCAGCTCCTAGCATCTGGTGGCCAAAGGATTGGAGCTTCAGCTTCAGCATCAGTCCTTCCAATGAGTATTCAGGGTTGACTGCCTTTAGGATTTACTGGTTTGATCTCCTTGCTGTCCAAGGGACTCTCAAGAGTCTTCTTTAGTACCACAGTTCAAGAGTGTCAATTCTTCGATGCTCAGCCTTCCTTATGGTCCAACTCTCATGTTCATACATGACTACTGGAAAAACCATAGCTTTGACTCTATGGACCTTTGTTGGGAAAGTGATGTTTTTGCTTTTTAATATGCTGTCTAGGTTTGTCATAGCTTATGTCGACCTGCATTGTTCCCTGTTATCCAGGTCCTTGTGTTCTCAAACACTTTGGTTATTAAAGGTCTGTGTAAGTGTTTTCGGGACAAGTAATGAGTGAGCAAGCTAAATGAGTGAGCTTTGGGGAGGATAAACCAACCAAGTTCAAAGGGAAAGGAAAAGAGTGGAGTCTATTTGAACATCAGGAAGAGAATCATCAAAGCTGGCCATGGTTCCCATTACCAACAACCTGCCTCTGTATCTCAGTGAAATACCATAAAACAGACTTTCCCATGTTCAGATTCTTGACACCATAAGCTGATTAATCCCCGAGCTTCTGATTTCTCATTTTTGTCATTTTCTTCTTTCTAACTACCATTTCTTCTTTTTCTTCAATGAGAATTTTTTTCTCCTATATTACCTGAGTTAGACATGCATGTCATCCATTTAAAAACTCTTTTGTAACCCTAAGTGTCAATCATGCATGGGAGGTTAGGGGACTGAATAAGTTAGGAGTTTCTGGAATTTATAAATAATCATGCTTGACATTGGAACAGTGGATTGCCATTTACAAAGCACCTTCATACTTAAGATGCTGATTCTTACCACGATCCTGTGAAATAGACAAGGGAGCCACTGAAGAAACTGAGGCCCAGGGAGGTTGTCCAGGGTCACGTGATGTCTGATATTACCTGTTCTGGGTGTCCTTTCTGTTCTGCCGGTCTTCTGACTTAGGAAGGCAGAATTGTCTGACAGTTTGTTGGTTGCTGTTTATTAACACCCTGATGAAGGTTCAGAATAGCAGACAGAGTAGACTCATAAGCTGCTACATCAAAAATCTTTATTTCACTTTCCCTGAACCTAACATAACTTTCTCCTCTGTGGCACTGGATAAGAATTTTTAATTCAGAAAAAAATTTTTTTGAAACGTACTTTTAAAAATATGACACCACCCTTATGGTAGAAAATGAAGAGGATCTAAAAAGCCTCTTGATAAAAGTGAAAGAGGAGACTGAAAAAGCTGGCTTAAAACTCGGCATTCAAAAAATGAGGATCATGGCATCTGGTCCCACCACTTGTCTGTCCACTTCATGGCAAATAGATGGGGAAACAATGGAAACAGTGAGACACTTTATTTTCTTGGGCTCCAAAATCACTGCAGATGGTGACTGGAGCTATGAAATTAAAAGACACTTGCTCCTTGGAAGAAAAGCTATGACCAACCTAAACAGTATATTAAAAAGCAGAGACATTATCTTGCCAACAAGAGTCCATCTAGTCAAAGTTATGGTTTTTCCAGTAGTTATGGATGGATGTGAGTGTTGGTTCATAAAGTAAGCTGAGTGCTGAAGAATTGGTGCATTTGAATTGTGGTGTTGGAGAAGACTCTTGAGAGTCCGTTGGACTGCAAGGAGATCAAAACAGTCAATCCTGAAGAAAATCAGTCCTGAATATTCATTGGAAGGACAGATGCTGAAGCTGAAGCTCCAATACATTGGCCACCTGATGTGAACAACTGACTCATTGGAAAAGACCCTGATGCTGGGAAAGATTGAGGGCAGGAGGAGAAGGGGACGACAGAGGATGAGATGGTTGGATGGCATCACCGACTTGGTGGACATGAGTTTGAGCAACTCCGGGAGCTGGGGATGGACAGGGAGGCCTGGCGTGCTACAGTCCATGGGGTCGCAAAGAGTCGGACATGACTGAGCGACTGGACTGAACTGACTTTTTAAATAATTTTCTTTCTTTGCTTTTGGCTCTGCCGGGTCTTCATGGCTGCACAGGCTTTTCTCTTGTGGAAAGTGGGGGCTGCTCTCTAGCTGGAGGGTGCAGGCGTCTCTCTGCTGTGGCTTCTCTTGCTGCAGCCCACAGGTTCTGGGCATGCGGGCTGCAGTAGTTGTGGCTCCCTGGCTCAACAGTTGCGGCACACCTCTTAGCTGTTCTGCAGCTTGTGGGATCTTCCTGGATCAGGGATCAAACCTGTGACTCTTGTATTGGCAGGCAGATTCTTTACCACTCCCTCATAGCTCAGTTGGTAAAGAATCCACCTGCAATGCAGGACACCCCAGTTTTATTCCTGGGTCGGGAAGATCCCCTGAAGAAGGCATAGGCTACCCACTCCAGTATTCTTGGGCTTCCCTTGTGGCTCAGCTGGTAAAGAATTCACCTGCAATGTGGGAGACCTTGGTTCAATCCCTGGGTTGGGAAGAAGCCCTGGAGAAGGGAAAGGTTATCCACTCCTGTATTCTGGCCTGAAGAATTTCATGGACTCTAAAGTCCATGGGGTTGTAAAGAGTCAGACATGACTGAGCTTGGCTGATGAATTCTTTACCACTGAGCCACGTGGGAAGCCCCTATACTGAATTTTAAAATCACATGCAAACATGGTTAGACTCAGTCATCTGTGAAGGAACCCATTTCATCAGTGTTTCAGCTATAGCCTTCTGAAAAGTCATTGTCCTCATAAAAATTCACAGTGAACTCACTCCACATTGCTTGCCAGCAGGACCTCTGGCCTTTCCTTTCCCACCGTTACTGGTAGGATGCACAGAATCTGCTTCTATTAAATGGGCTCTAAGTTCTCCAAAAAGCAAAGTTTCCTATAGAAAATTAAAGTTAGGGGAAAGAGATAATTTGTACTATGCTTCTGCTCAGCTTACATTTGTACATCTCAGTCACTTCAGTCATGTCTGAATCTTTGAGACCTCATGGACTGCAGCCCACCAGGCTCCTCTGAACATGGGATTCTCCAGGTAAGAAGACTGGAAGTGACAGGGGAAGTCGCTCAGTCTGTGTCCGACTCTTTGTGACCCCCATGGACCATACAGTCCATGGAATTGTCCAGGCCAGGATATTGGAGTGGTTGCCATTTCCTCCCTCTAGGGGAATCTTCCTGACCGAACCCAAGTTCAATCTTCCTGATTGAACCTGAATTTCCTGCAGGTCCTGCATTGCAGGCAGATTCTTTACCCCTGAGCCCCCAGGGAAGCACCTCTGTTCAGCTAACCAGCCACTTTTCACCAGGCCTGCCCAGAGATGCCAAAGTCTGAAGCTTGCCCATCAACACACAGGTGTGAGCGGCTTCCTCTCCAAGTCAAGACCCAAAGGGACCACAATAGAATAAAACCACAGACTGGGCTAACAGGATGAGATGTCTGGTGAAGTTAGAGCTTATAAATATAAGCTTCAAAAGAGTAATTGCTCAAATACAGAATAAGACATGAATCCACAGGAATAAGTGGGGGAAAATTTCCAGGATTTCAAGTCAACAGTGAGAGTGCAGTAAGAGGTAGCATCCTGTGTCCAGCATCGGGCTGCCTGAATGGAAGTCATGTGTCCTGAACATGGAAGGCAAGCATTCCTTCCCAACAGGACCTGCTAAACTGTGCTTGAGGGCTGGGTTTGCTTTTTGCTGTACCTTTTAGAAGCAATGCAGTCAAGACAGGAGGCATTCAGGGAATGAACCAAGCTCATCAGGCCTGGCTTGTTGGTGATGGTAAATATTTGTTGAATGGTTGATACATGAGGAATAAAGATGAGGGACTGTAGGAGGAATTGGACCAGCTCATTCTGGTTAATGGGCTGCCCTGGTGGCTCAGTTGGTAAAGACTCTGCCTGCCATGCAGGAGACCCAGGTTCAGTCTCTGGATCAAGAAGATCCCCTGGAGAAAGGCTTGCCAACTCACTCTAATATTCTTGCATGGAGAATCCCATGGACGGAGAAGCCTGGCAGACTACAGTCCATGTGGTCGTGAAGAACTGGACATGACTGAGTGACTTTCACTTTCATGAAGTGAAAGTGATTAACACAAGATTTGGGGAAGCTCAATAAAGAAATGATGCACTCAGATCCTTTAAGAAACAAATGTCAAGGCAGGCATTATATGCAAGGATTTTATCTGGGGAAGTAGCCCACAGCTCCAGAGCTTAGGTAAATACACAGTACAAAGTAATGCCCAGGGATTATTTATACATGTGCTTAATTTTTCAAGCTTTAGAATTTTCTATTTACTTTTTATTTATGATTTTTAGCAAAATTTTACTGAGGCCAAAGGCCATATATAATTTTTATGCTGTGAATTTTGTTGAGATGCTTTTTATAGCACAGAATATGGACATTTGGGGGTAACTATTTCTCATATATTTACCATAAAGTGATGAGCAATGTAGTATCATTGTAGGGTAGTGTTGTTTATGCGACAGCTACTTCATATTCACTGCTCATGTTGTTGCTGTCTTGTGTCTTTGCCTCCCCCATCTGTGCTATCATTACTGAGAGAATTTGTTAAAATCTCTATGATGGCACATATCTATTTTTCCTTTTTAGCTTTTGCTTTATATATTTTGAAGCTATATTAAAAGTATTACAAATGTTTCTTTATCTCTAGTAGCATCTTAGCTTAAAAACTGCTTGGATGCTCATATACCAACCATAGTTCTTTGGGGGAGGGGTGGTGGTCGATATTAATGTGGTATATGTTTCCATCCTTTTCAACTGCTTCAGTTCCTGTATTTCAAGTTAATCTCTTGTAAGCAGTATTGTTATTATCGTTGTGTAGTCAAGAAGTCGTGCCTGATTCTTTTGTGCCCCCATGGACTGGAACCTGGCAGGCTCCTCTGTCCATGGGATTTCCCAGGCAAGATTACTAGAGTGGGTTGCCATTTTCTTCTCTAGGGGGTCTTCCCAACCCAGGGATCTAACCTGCATCTCCTGCATTGGTATGTGGATTCTTTACCACTTAGTGACCAGGGAAGCCTGCAAGCAGTGTTAGTATTATTTTCTTAATATAGTCTTTTATATTTTCCATGAAAGTATTTGATCATTTTACATCTATATAATTATTGATATATTTGATTTACAGATGCCACCTTCTATTTATTTTCCATTTGTCCTAGTTTATGTTTCTTTCCTTGTCCTGCATTATTTTGCAATTTTCATGTATTTTTTAACTGTTTCATTTATTCTCTATTAATTTTCTAGCTGTATATTTTCTACTATTCTTACTCTAGAGAATACTAGGTATATCCTTAAGTTACTAAAATCTGAAATAACTTGGTAGTGATAAATCATTACACTATATTAGTCTACTTCCTGGACAAGGAAGCACAGCAGAAAGCTTTATCTTTTAACATTTATAACATGTTATCTGAGAGTGAAAAAGTTGGCATAAAGCTCAACATTCAGAAAACTAAGATCATGGCATCTGGTCCCATCACTTCATGGCAAATAGACGGGGAAACAGTGGAAACAGTGGCTGACTTTATTTTTCTGGGTTCCAAAATCACTGCAGGTGGTGATTGCAGCCATGAAATTAAAAGATGCTTACTCCTTGGAAGAAATGTTATGACCAACCTAGACAGCATATTAAAAAGCAGAGACATTACTTTGTCAACAAAGGTCCGTCTGGTCAAGGCTATGGTTTTTCCAGTGGTCGTGTATGGATATGAGAGTTGGACTATAAAGAAAGCTGAGCACTGAAGAATTGATGCTTTTGAACTGTGGTGTTGGAGAAGACTCTTGAGAGTCTCTTGGACTGCAAGAAGATCCAACCAGTCCATCCTAAAGGAGATCAGTCCTGGATGTTCATTGGAAGGACTGATGTTGAAGCTGAAACTCCAATGCTTTGGCTACCTGATGTGAAGAGCTGACTCATTTGTAAAGACCCTGATCCTGGGAAAGATTGAGAGCAGGAGGAGAAGAGGGTGACAGAGGATCAGATGGTTGGGTGACATCACCGACTCAATGGACGTGGGTTGGGGGGGACTCCGGGAGCTGGTGATGGACAGGGAGGCCTGGCATGCTGCAGTTCATGGGGTCGCAAAGTGTTGGACACGACTGAGTGACTAAACTCAACTAAATTGATCTTTCATATTATTGTCATCCTATATTTAATTTCATATATTTCTAAATTTTATGAAACACTATTGTTACTGTTTTACACTGTTAGTATTATTCAGATTTATTCACATTTTATACTTTATTTTCCTTTTAGTTTTTCCTACAGTTCATGCTTTTGGCTAATATCATATTTCTTCTACCTGAAAAAAATTTCTCTTTAGGTTAGTACAGGTTTTCTGTTGAAAAATATTTATTTTATCCTTAATTTTAATTCTATGGTGACAATTACTTTCTTGTATTATTTTAAATACGCCACTGCGTTGTTTTTTTGGCTCAGTCTCAATTGTATTAAGGAGTCTGTTGTCCATCTTTTTATTTTTGGAGAGATAATATATTTTTTTCCATTCTCTGGCTCTTCTTGAAATTTGCTTATTGTCTTTGGTTTTAAGTTCTGATGTTCTTAAGTGCAATTTTCTAATTCCAATTGCTGAATTTATATTATTTTAAAAATCTATAGTCTGATTTCTTTTGTCAATTTTAAAAGTTCTTTTTCAAGTTTTTTTCTTATATTTTAAAATTCTTTATTGAATTTGTTACAGTATTTCTTCTGTTTTATGGTTTGTTTTTTTGGCAGTAAGGCCAGTGGGATCTATACTCTCTGATCAAGGATTGAAACCATAACTCCTGCTTTGGAAGGTGAAACTGTAACCATCAGACTGCCAGGTAAGTCCCTTTTTTTGTCAGTTTTAGAAAATTCTCTGCTCTCACATCAAATATTACTCTGTTTTCTCTCTCCTCCATTTCTGAGACTCCAGTATACATACTATAGGCCTTTTCATCAGGTCCCATAGGAAATAATAAAAGGGAGGGTAAGAACATGAAAATTATGAGAACTGCTGACAGCTACAGAGCTCTCATAAGAAACCAACTCTGATGACACCTTGATCTTGAACTTGTGGCTTCTAGAACGGTGAGACTGTGAACTTAGGTTGTCTAAACCAACCAGTTTTTAATCCAACTGACCCTTGAACAATGTGGGGATTAGAGAGGCTGGCTTTTGTGCTTTTACAGTTGCCTTCCATATCCGTAGTTCTGCATTTGTAGATTCAACCTGCTGCAAATCGTGTAGTCCTGTAGTCTGTGTTTATTGACAAAAATTTAGGTATATGTGGACTCATGGCAGTTCAAACTCTTATTATCCAAGGGTCAGCTGTCCATCATTATGGTATCATACCTACATTTATCTTTTTATAACTCTAAGAATTCAGTTCAGTTCAGCCACTTAGTCGTGTTTGACTCTTTGTGACCTCATGGACTGTAGCATGCCAGGCCTCCCTGTCCATCACCAACTTTCAGAGTTTACTCAAACTCATGTCCATCACATTGGTGATGCCATCCAACCATCTCAATCTCTGTTGTCCCCTTCTTCTCCTGCCCTCAATCTTTCCCAGCATCAGGGTCTTTACAAATGAGTCAGTTCTTTGCATCAGGTGGCCAAAGTATTGGAGTTTCAGCTTCAATATCAGTACTTTCAATGAACACCCAGGACTGATCTCCTTTAGGATAGATAGGCTCAATCTCCTTGCTGTCTGAGGGACTCTCAAAAGTCTTCTCCAACATCACAGTTCAAAAGCCTCAATAGTAGGCAGCTTTTTTTTTCTCAGAGGTCTTCTCCACAGTTCAAAAGCCTCAATAGTAGGCAGCTTTTTTTCCTCAAAAGTCTTCTCCACAGTTCAAAAGCCTCGATAGCAGGCAGCTTTTTTTTTTTTTCTCAGAATAATAGGGCAAAATAATAAATGTTCAGAAATGTATAGGCAGAGATATGTACTTCCCCTCTGTACATCATTTAGTCACTCATGTTTATTTTTCCCATACAGCAGCATGTTATCATTGTTGACATGGGGCCAGGGACTTGCCAGGGGCTGTTCTACCAGCTGTCACCCAAACAGCTGGTATCTCCCCAGCAATGAAGGAAGTGGCTCATGGTGCATTTGTGATTCTGGAGGTTAGCAAATTGCACCAGGTTTGAAAGGATTTTGCACAGCTTGTGTCATAAATTAAATTTCTAAAAGCATCACAAAGCTATCTCTTACTGTCAACAATAGGTTCGCCAGTAGAGAGGACAAAAATTGAAACAATCGAATCCTGAGAGGTTATTTATTGAAAATCGGATTCAGTGGTTTATAGATGCTACCAGAATACAGGACAAAGCAAATGCACTTTGTATTTTCCCTGAAGGTTAAAGACTACAGTTTCGAAAGAGCTGGCATGAAGATTCTAATGGAGGAGATATGAAAGTATAGCTCTGTTTGTGACACGCTGAAACAGTGGCAGAGTTAGAAGTGTCCATCTCTTCATCTGACAAGTTCTTTCATATACAGTAAAAGGCTGCAAAGGTCATTCAAGGAGTTATTTATCTGCATCTAAATTTCAGGACCTGATGTGTCTGCATCACCTTCAACAATTATTTATCCTATTTCTAATATCTGTTTGGACCATGGGCAGCAATGACCAGTAAAAAGCCTCCTGAAACTGAGGGTCAGGGAAACCAAGAATCAGGTGAAACTTCCCTTGAGCAGATGCTATGTCCATTGTCTCTCATTACTGCATTTCCACCATTTTAAATGTCTTTGGAATGTATCATCATCTCTGTCTTTTCTTTAGTGAGAGGAGATGATGAAACAGATGAAAAACATTCTTCTACTTCCATAACCTAATGCTTCATAAAGATACTGCAAAGCATGCGTAAAAATTAAATAATATATAGATAAATCAAACAAATAAATAACATGCAATAAATAAAATATTCACAGGTAAAATAAAACTGCTAAATAATAACAGTACAACACTAGGCTGGCACCAGACGGTCCCCAGAGATCTCTAGTTCCAGGGGTAATTGTCCAGGATGAGAGCTCACTTCAGTCCCCAACCAACACCGTAGAGTCAGCAATGCTGGCACCTTGGGAGGTTGTGTATTTTTAATGCATTATTTTAATGAAATATTTCTCTTTGTTTCTGTATTATTTGTCCACATTTAAGTCTGTCCAGTAGACATTTATTGAGCCTTTGCTATGTGTTAGATACTGAAGGATAATAAAGGTAGCCAGTGTTTGTACTTTTCTTTAGAGCTTAAAAATACTGCTGCATATGTTCATCTCTTGGATACGATATGGGTGCCTGTGTGCTCAGTTGCTCAGTCGTGTCCAGCTCTTTGCAACCCCATGGACTGTAGCCTGCCAGGCTCCTCAGTCTATGGGATTTCACAGGCAAGAATACTGGAGTGAATACAAGAATACTTTCTCCAGGTACAATATGAGTTCTGTTCTCCAATTAATTACAGCGACATAATAAAAATGCCCTGTGTACCTGAAGTCAGGAGCTTGAGCAAAATGAAACAGTGCAGAGAGGTGGAGGGTTTAACCTCACCAGGAGAGCATGCTTTTAAATGCACTTCAGAAGACAGTTCTTCAAAATAGCAAAAGGGATTAGGCTTAATGCCGCCTCTTAATGAAGGGATTCCGAATGAGTGGCCCTGTAGTTTTTAATAGACCAAGACAAATATTCTATTCAGAAAAATGAAGAATTAAAATGACAGACAGCCTTGCTTGCTTATTTTTGTCCTTTGGAAAATGTACTTCTTTGTGGAGAGAAGAGCAGTGATGACAACCCACAGAAGTGACGGGTGCTGGGGGTCACGGGTCTGCTTTAGGGCTGCCGGGAAAGCTATTGTTTGGATTTGCTGCTATGGCCTGCAGCAAAGCAAGTCTGTAATTTTTGCTCTGGAAATAGAGTTTAGTTTAAGGTAAGGGAAAAAAATGTAAGCATCTATCTTTTCAGAATACATTCTGCTTTTGACAAATGCTTCTCAGTTGTATCATTTGGATACGCCCGTGGCATAGAGCTATGTAAAGGTCCTTGATATTAACTCTTAAATTAAACCTCTCTGGGAAAACTGGGGTCTTCCAAAATGGCTCCCTGGTAAAGAATCTTCCTGCCAATGCCTGAGATGCAGGAGACTCAAGTTTGATCTCTGGGTCGGGAAGATCCCCTGGAGAAGGAAATCGCAACCCACTCCAGTATTTTTACCTGGAAAATTCCGCGGACAGTGGAACCTGGCAGGATAGAGCCCATGGACTTGCAAAGAGTCAGATACAGTGAATAACTGATTGAGCATGGGGAAAAGTAAGTTCGTGATATGATGAGGGCAGTGCCATAAGGGTGTCTATTCAGTAGTACTTAGGATGCTAATAATATTTTGGCAGAACAAATGAGACAGATCAACCCATGGCAACGTATTAGGATGTTGCTGCTGCTGCTAAGTCGCTTCAGTCGTGTCCGACTCTGTGCGACCCCATAGACGGCAGCCCACCAGGCTCCCTCATCCCTGGGATTCTCCAGGCAAGAATACTGGAGTGGGGTGCCATTGCCTTCTCCAATGCATGAAAGTGAAAAGTGAAAGTGAAGTCGGTTAGTAGTGTCCAACTCTTAGCGACCCCATGGACTGCAGCCTACCAGGCTCCTCCGTCCATGGGATTTTCCAGGCAAGAGTACTGGAGTGGGGTGCCATTGCCTTCTCCATTAGGATGTTATTTCTAGGTAATTATGAAAACGCTGTGTTTGGATTTTGGAATTGGCACACGATGCTGGTTGTGGGCTCTCAGACAAGAACTCAGTGGAAGCAGACATTTCAGGGAGGGGTTAGGAAGGGCTTGGCTGCCTGGTGGTCTAAAAATTCTTCATCACAACTGGATCTGGCAATTTGCTTAGGAGTCTTCAGATTCAAGGAAGTTCAGTCTGCCATCAAGTAAGCTGTCTCCCTGAGTTGAGAAGACTGAGGCTGGAGTCCAAGGAAGCCAGAGAAGCTAGAATTGACAGATATCATCAGAGGTGATTAGGACAATAAAACTGTTGACAGAAAGAGAAGGAAAGAGGTGACCTTCCCATTGTTTCTGTCTTTGAGGCCTTAATTCTTTTTTCTTTTTTTCATATTCTTCTCCATTATGGTTTATAACAGGCTATTCAATGCAGTTCCCTATGCTATACAGCAGGACTTTGTTTATCCATCTCTCCTCCCATTCTGTATATAATAGAATAGAGCATGCTATGTATACTAGTTTGCATCTTATAATCTCAAACTCTAATTCAGTTGTCCCTCCCCTCCTTGGCAACCACAAGTCAGTCCTCTATATCTGTGAGCCTATGTCTGTTTCTCAGATAAGTTCATTTGTGTCGTATTTTAGATTCCACATATATGTGATATCATATGGTTCTTGTCATTCTCTTTCTGACTCACTTTGGTTAGTGTGATCATTTCTAGGTCCATCCATGTTGCTACAAATGATATTGTTTTCACTCCTTTTTATGGCTGAGTCATATTCCGCTGTATTTATCTACCGTATCTTTTTTCCATTCTTCTGTAGATGGAATTTAGGTTGTTTCCATGTCTGGGCCATTGTGAACAGTGCTGCTATGAATGCTGGGATGCATGTATTTTTTGAGTTATAGCTTTGTCCGGATATATGCCCAGGAGTGGGACTGCTGGATCATATGGGGACTCTATTTTTAATTTTTTGAGGACCCTCCTTACTGTTCTCCGTAGTGGCTGCGCCAATTTCCATTCTCACCAGGAGTGGAGGAGGGTTCCCTTTGCTCCACATCCTCTCCAGCATTTGTGGTTTGCAGACTTTGATGATGACCATTCTGACAGGTGTGAAGTGATAGCTCGTTGTAGTTTTGATGTGCAGTTCTCTAATAATTAGTGTTGAGGATCTTTTCATGTGCTTACTGGGGGCCTTAATTCTTAAGGTGTGATGGTTAACCTTATATTTGGGGATTTGTGTGCCAGCCACCAGCCTCCATGCTGTTTCCCATCACTCTTTGATAACCAATGGTTCTAATGAGGCAGCCTGAAGTTTATGGATCTCCACTGAGACTCTGGACACTGCTGAGGAGCAGATGAAATGGTGCCGTTGTTGCTTAGTTGCTAAGTTGTGCCCAGCTCTTTGAGACCCCAGGGACTGTAGCCCACCAGGCTCCTCTGTCCATGAGATTTCCCATGCAAGAAGGCTGGAGTGAATTTTCCTGACCGAGGGATTGAACCTGTGTTTCTGCCATTGGCAGCTGGTTTTCTTACTGCTGAGCCACTGGGGCATTTCGTGAAGACTGTTCTGGAACTTCTATGTTTTGGAAGGTAAGGCTTGGGTCAGTGTATCTGGTTCTGAATCATCCTGAATCATGCTGAATCATGCTGAGTCTGAGTGGATGTCTCAATTACACAAGAGTGGATGTCCTTGGTTTGGTAGCATTTGGAGTGTTCACTGCCAGCCATGGTGCCCAGACCCAAGAGGGCTGTACAAGAAGAGCTAGTTGGCTTCACTTTGATGTAACCACCGTCTCAGCTCTAACAGCTGAGTGGGTGGTCACATGTTCTCCAAAGTTCTTTAAGAATCACATGGGGCCCATTTCTCCCTGCACAGAGGCTAAAATGGGTCTTACTTGAAGAAAATAGGGTGGACTTCATGACTTAGATATCTTCCACTTCAATTATTCCATTTTTGCATGGGCCTTTGGTGGCTCAGAGGTTAAAGCATCTGCCTGGAATGCAGGAGACCCAGGTTCGATCCCTGGATTGGGAAGATCCCCTGGAGAAGGAAATGGCAACCCACTCCAGTACTTTTGCCTAGAGAATCCCATGGAGGGAGGAGCCTGGCAGGCTACAGTCCATGGGGTCGCAAAGAGTTGGACACAACTGAGCGACTTCACTTTTCACTTTTTCACCTAACGCAGCTTCATGTAGGATAAGTTTTTGAGAATGAACGTTGGAAACTAATATGCTGAGATACTGCTAGAAGCTCTTTAAATAATGAGATTTTTAATTTCAAGAGCCAGGAGTAAGAAACTCAGCAACACATTCCTTTCAGGAGAAGTCACAGCTCTGCAATTTTGCCTCTTACAGTAACTTGAAGGCAGTTGTAATTCTTCACTAATTAGGAGGTGGACATGGAGACGTGTCATTTTCATTTTTCTCCTGGCACATATTGTTCATCCATTTTTGGCATCATGAGTAGTTCATGGTTTAAAGAAGAAGGTGCATCTTAAAGGTAGATGAGATCAAGGCTTAGTTTCTTTGCCTCAACAATGAAACGTGTCATCTTTAAGGCAAACTCATGACCAGCAATGGGCTTTAGAAGCAACTCCGGATCAAGAGATGAGTGTTAAGTACAGGAATGGGTCGTTTCTCATTTGGTTTTGGGGAGCTCTCCTGCTAATCCTGCCCTGGAGATTCTGTTGTTGTTGTTCAGTTCCTAAGGGAAAGAGAAATTGGGACAGGAGGGACGCGGCCTCTTGGGTGGGTTGCAAGACGGCCTCTTTGGTGTCTATTTCTGGTAGCTCTGAGCCCACACAGAGGAGACACCTGAGGTCTGGAGGAGGCTCAGGGTCTAGATAGAGATGATCAAAACTTCTTTAGCATCCTCTAGGTTGCACAGGGATTGTGTATTCTCCCCAAACCTGCAAGCTCACCCTAGTGCCTAACACAGAAATGTCTTGTAAATGGGGATCCAGGAGGACCCAACACAATATTCAAGTGACTTTTGAACTGTTTTTTACATTAAGAAAGGAAGAAAGTTAGTCACTTAGTCATGTCTGACTCTGAGACCCATGAACTGTAGCCCTCCAGACTCCTCTGTTAATGGAATTCTCCAGGCAAGAGTACTGGAGTGTGTTGCCATTTCCTGCTCCAGGGGATCTTCCTGACCCAGGGATCGAACCCAGGTCTCCTGCATTGCTGGACTCTTTACTGACGGAGCCACCAGGAACTTAATTCCAATTCAGAGTCCACTGTACTTCAGGTACACTGAGATAGAACTGCTGATGCGAGAATATGGACTCAAACTCTCATTGCCTGCCTCAAGCTAACATTAGTATTGGAAAATTCACAGTCATTTACCTCTGTATCCTGTCTTCCAGTTTTCCAATGTGTATCACCAACGGTGATGGAAGAAGTAGGAAGAGAATGGAAGATAAATCAAGAGAGAAGTGAGCATGAAAGTGAAGACTGGAAAGAGGTTAGAATGGAAGAGAAGAGGAGTCTTTCTGGGATTTAAAGAGAGTGAAAAAAAAGGCTGCTGGTTTTGTTGTTGTTCAATCGTTACGTCATGCCCAACTCTGTGACCCCATGAATGGCAGCACAACCGGCTCTCCTGTCCTTCATTGTCTCCTGAAGTTTGCTCAGATTCATGTCCCTGGTCTCTGCATTTCATAGCTGTCAGCTATCTTCTCAGTTTTACTATTAAAAAAAAAAAATGAAGCCATGAGAAAGAAGATAATTTATTTTTAAACTGAGAGGAGCCTGTCCATAGCTGAGCCTTTCTGTGCTTGACATACTGTTGGGAATTGCATTCACTTGATAGTAACTGTGGTTTAGTTGCCAAGTCATGTCTGACTCTGTGACCCCATGGACTGCAGGTATGCCAGGCTTCCCTGTCCTTCCCTGTCTCCATGAGTTTGCTCAAACTCGTGTCCATGGAGTCAGTGATGCCATCCAACCATCTCATTCTCTGTCACCCACTTCTCCTCCTGCCCTCAATCTTTCCCAGCATCAGGGTCTTTTCCAATGAGTCAGTTCTTCACATCAGGTGGCCAAAGTATCGGGGCTTCAGCTTCAGTATCAGTCCTTCCAATGAACGTTCAGGGTTGATTTCCTTTAGGATGGACTGGTTTGATCTCCTTCCTGTCCAAGGGGTTCTCAAGAGCCTTCTCTAGCACCACAATTCAAAAGAATCAATTCTTCAGCACTCAGATTTCTTTATGAACCAGTTCTCGCACCTGTATAAGACTACTGGAAAAAACCACAGCTTTGACTATATGGACCTTTGTCAGCAAAGTGATGTCTCTGCTTTTTAATATGCTGTCTAGGTTTGTCATGGCTTTCTTTCCCAGGAGCAAGCATCTTTTAATTTCATGGCTGCAGTCACCATCTGCAGTGATTTTGGAGCCCAAGAAGATAAAAGGTTTAAGAGGATCTAAACTGTGGTCTCTTCTGGGTGGCCTTGAAAGGGGTCACACTCCTCCTTCATAGGTCTTTCCCTTACCACCCCTCCTATCTAAAATTTATTTTAATGGGATCATAATCTTTCCTTCTTTCTTCAAAGGGAAGCACATAACTCTCCTGCAATGGGAGAAGAAGGAGACTGGATGCCGAAGAACTTAGATTAATTATCAGAGCACTTTAGGTATTTCAGTGTTTCTGTATCAGCAATTCTGAATACAAGTTGCTTTTCTCACCGAAAGCTATTTTTTTAATTAAGTTAAAGTTGTCCACTGTCTCACTGCTGGGTTTCATCTTTTAAAAATCGTGCCAGACCTTCCTGTAAGCAACTTCAGAATATCCTCTTTTCACATTTAGGGTGGCAGTAATTAGGCCCAGATTTGCTGAGCCTGTGGGAATCTTACAACCAAAGTGATCTTAATGGCATTTTAATGTCTGAACTCCTCAGTTCTTATGTGTGAGGTTACCAACCGGATAAAAGAAATGGCTTTGACATTCTGGTGGTTATTGGAGTTTGGAAAATGCCCATGAAGGGTGGAAGGTTGGTAAATTTCTCTTTACTAAATGAGAAACAGTTAAACCACAGAACCTGTATTGGTATCCACAATGCTTTAGAGGTTTTTTGTTTTGGTCTCTTCATATTGTAGGTACTTTGAGATATTGTCAGGGAAATGCTTATGTTAGAGGGAATAAAGATCTTATGGATGGAAATACCTCATAAATCAAGATGCTGCTAAAAAAAAGGGGGGGAAAGTTTCAGTGTTTTAAAAATAGGAGAGATACTGCGGCGTCAAAGGAAAGGTTTGTATCCTCCTAATAGAGGTGTAGTTGAGTTTGGGATTACTTGAAAAGACTTCACATAAAATTTCTTTTTTATTTTATAGAGTATTCACAAAACACCCTGTTCAAAGAATAGAGGTCAGTTTTGTTGCTGTCATATCCACATATGATTGGGTTTCCCTGGTGGCTCAGGTGGTAAGGAATCTCCCTGCAATGCAGAAGACCTGGGTTCGATCCTTGGGTCAGGAAGATCCCCTGGAGGAGGAAATGGCTACCCATTCCAGTATTCTTGCCTGAGAAATCTCATGGACAGAGGAGCCTGGTGGGCCACAGTCCGTGGGGTCGCAAAGGGTCGGACACGACTGAGCCACTGAAACACACACACACACCCTACATAAGATTTCTGATCAGTGGGCTGAGGAAAGTGGAGATGAGCCCAAAGAAGCTAACCAAAGTATGAAATCTTCATGCTTTTCAGTCTGTAACCTTGAAGAAAATCTCTCCTCCTATCTTAGGGTTCCAAGAACTGTCACCTGGCCAACTTCTATGTCAAATGCTGCTCCTGCGCCCCAAATCCTATATGCGTCACTATAACTGCAATAGCACAGTTCCGTGCTGGTTGTTTCCTGTGATACGTCCAAGTCTTCTGAGGGTGAGATAATCTCTGAGCAGAGACCCATCTCAAGTGACCCGCCCCTCCCCCGCAACAATTGCACGGCGCACTCACCACACTGAGCACCATCACATGCCAGGCTTCGTGGCAGAAGCTCAGGCCATCAAGATGCCCAGGGTGGACTTCAAGTTGCCTTCTGTTCTGGAAACAGCAAAGCAAACCAGTGATTGGAACACAGAGTGGGAAGGACACGCCAGTGTATCCAGGAGGCGTTGTGGAGAGAGAGGCCCAAATCAGATCACAGCACCGGAGAACCATCCTTAAAGGTGATGGTGTTCAGTCTGAGCCCTGATGGACTTGAAGAGTGGCCATGGGCATTCCAGATGTTCAGGACTGCAGTCATGGGGACCACTGTGTTATGGCCAATTGCTTGGGACAGTTGTAAGGACAGGTATGGTAGAAATTTGTTTTTAAATTTTACTTTAAAAAATTACTTATTTGTTTGTGTTGGGTCTTCATTGCAGCCTGTGGGATTTTTTTTTTTTTTTTTAGTTGCAGTATGCAAGATCTAGTTCCCTGAGCCGGGATTGAACTGGGGCCCTCTGTATTGGGAGCACAGAGTCTTAGCCACTGGACCACTGGGGAAGTCTTGGTAGAAAGTTTCAGGAGCTACTGCGGAGGCAAGTTCTGATTGAATTTTTTGAAATTCAGATGTTATGTTGCAAGTTCTCAGAAAGGAACTGAAAACCAGGGCAGCAATACGGGTTGATTTATGCTGCTCAAGAATAGTGGCCAAAGTGTAGAATATAGGTTGGAGGTGGAGCTTCAGGAGAAAGGGAAGTCAATGAAGATGCTGTTTTCAAGAGTCCAGGTGAAAAGGAATAAAGGCTTGATACAGCAGAGACAGTGGAAAGGAAAGGAACTTGTGGGACTGAGAGATTTCAAGGCAATGGAATTGATTACTGATATGGGCAGAGGAGTGAGGAGAGTTTAGAATGACTGTCACTGCCGCACGGGCAGTGGGGACATCTTCTGAGCTGGGAGATGCAGAGAAGGGGAGGTTTACAGGGAACTGGAGGAAAATGAATCATTTGCATGCCTGTGAGATGTTCATGGGAGAAGTGATGAAGACACTCACAATTAAGTCTGGAGCTTGGGGTACAGTTTTGGCAAGAGATATGAACTTGAATGTATCCAGTAAACAACTGATGGCTCAAATCATTGATTAATATAAACAGAGGGCAGAGAGCAAGAAGAGGTGAGGTTTGAGGATGATCAACATTTAGGGAGTGAATGGAGGAAGAAGAATCCAAGGCAATGCCAGAAAAGGAATTGTCAGTGAGATGGAGGAAGGACCACGATTGTTCCAGATTTCCACCTCCCAGGTGGATTGCCATGAAACTGATGTGACTTTCTTCTCTGCTCACCAGTTTCCTTTCCTTTCCTCTTGTGACCTCCTCAAAAAGAATGGTGATACTGCCTTTCACTGTACAAGCCCCCACACTTGGCTAAGATTCTTATACCAATGCCTGTCTCTCAGTGACCTATGGAATTATGTAGCTCCATGTGTCCATAGTTCTTTTGGTTCTATGTCCCTAAAAAGGGCTACTTTGTCTTAGGATATAATTAAAATAACCTTCGATGGGAACAAAGTGAGCATATCAATTACTGACAATAGATAAATGTTTTTTAAAGAATGGTGCACTAAATAGAGAAAATGTGAACAAATAAAAAAGTCAGCTAGGGTTAGCCTGGGAGACAGCCTCCCAGATAGCTTTGAGGAACTGCTCCAAAGAGTTAGAGCAGAAGGTCATTATCACAGTATATGATGTTAGTGAAGGAGGTACCTGAGGTCAGGCACACATTTTGGGAAAGGCTTGTTTCCAATCATGAGGAGTAGATGTCACCATTAATGACTGTAGTGCTTTCCTACCTCTGAGATAATGCAAGAATTGAGGCTCAAAAAATCTTCTCCTTAAAGTATCAAACTATCTGAAAGCCCTTCCTGCCAATTTTCCCCAGAGCACAGAGTGCCTCATTCCTTTCCAGTGGGTGTTAAAGATCAGCGGTTGCAGTGGCTAGTGACCTACTCCTTGTAGAGGCAGATGGCAAGTGCTGAGTTTTAGCTGGTAGTTTCCAAATAAACCCTGGAAATTCATAATGCCCTTTGGCATGTGTGAAACAAAATGCCCCAAATAACTTGCCTAATGTTGCTCAGCATTTCTCATCCTATTGTCCACAGAACCAGGAATGTCCAGAGACCACATTTGAAATAAAGGATCTGTAAAAACACCCCATTTTTCTATGTGATGAGCAGGCGTTAAAGCAGTTTGGAAAATCAGCACAAAATGGGGCAGTGGAGTGACTCAATTAGTATATCAGGAGGGCTTTAATAGCAAGTACTGGAAAATGCAACTCAAACCTTAGCAGAAGGGAAATTATAGGTTCATTTAATTAAAAGCTTCAGGTTAGATCTGCTTCGGGTGGGGTCTGGCCCTTCAATAGCAAGCGGTAGGAAAGTCAACTCAAACGTAAGCAGAAAACGGGGCGTTATTGGTCCATCTACTAAAATCCTCAAGGTGAGACTTGGCCAAGGCATTCGAAGATGGCCATCTGAGACGCGTCTATCTCCCGGCTCTGAATTCTGCTTCTTCAGCTTCATTCTTCCCAGGTGGCGCTAGTGATAAAGAATCCACCTGCCAATGCAGGAGACACAAGCATACAAGGATTTCATCCCTGGGTCAGGAAGATCCCCCTGGAGCAGGAAATGGCAACACACCCTAGTATACCTGCCTGGGAAATCTGATAGAGGAACCTGGAGGACTACAGTCCATGGGGCTGCAAAGAGTCACACACACACACAGACTCAGCACACACACACACACACACACACACACACACACACACACACACACACACACACACACACACACACAGCTTCATTCTGAGCTAGCAGCTTGTTCTCATCGCCTTTACTGCTAAGAAGCCATCAGGAAAAGTCTTCTTACATTCGCTGGCTCTGATTGGATGACATGATAATCTCTGAACCAATCAGAATGACTAGGGAGATACCATACTCTGATTGGTCAGATCTGAGTCCTGGCCTAGAAGAGCCAACTCTCATCCCAAAGTACAGATCAGAGGGTGGGGAAGGTAGTCAAGCCCCAGAGGGAAACAGTATCATTATTACCCAAAGCAGAATGAGTGGGTGTTTGGTGGCCAGAACCTAACATATATCCACTGCAATGAAGAGGAACACTTTAGCTGGGTTATAGCTTGGTCTTTATGTATTTAAAGTAATTCAGTTTCATAGATGAGCACAAAAATTGTTCCTGAAGATTCTCAGAGTGCTGCAGGTAATTAAGATGCCTGCAGACATGTTGAAATTCAAAACAAAGTAGATGTTCCCAGGACACGGAGCAAAGGTTACCCACTGAAAACACAACCATCCAAAATGTACCTTATGGAGTGAGTCAGAGGTGTACTCCTTACTGAGTTGACTTCCTTAACCAGACATTATCTCAGTCTCTCCACACTTAGTGACATGCTTGGAGCAGAAGGGCTGCTTAGAAGATCAATTTAGACTAAATTGATTAAGACATTTGCAGAAGAAACTCAAAGCATGATCTTTCTAAAAAGTATGACCTGGGAGGCTTAGGAAACACTCTTGTGCTAATTGGGGAATTCTGTAGCCTAGTAGCTGCTCCTTAACATGTCTGAAAACTGTATGAAAATCAGTGTGTTGGTCTAGGAGAAGTCCAGCAGGGGAGGACGAGGCAAGGACTTTTCAGGGTCAGGGGAGAGGGCCACTGTTCAACTCACCTTGTGCAGCTTCCCTCTCTCCTCTCTGCCCACAAACTCAGGTCCCCTTTGCCTCCCCAAACTTGAGATCTCCTCAACTCAGCCAGGTTCTGTTCCCCTCCTTGCCCTGGTGCCATCCTGGGGCCATTCTGTCTCCTTCCTCTTGCGGATGATAATCCCAGGCAGCTCTTGGTCCAAACCTTTACCGCATATAGCTTGTCCAGTCTCCCAGGTGTTGACAATGGGGGCATAAACTGGGCTCTTGTCACTCCACCTCAGCCTTTAACACTGGAACACTTAGTGTCTGGCTGGGAGGGAGGGAGGCCAGGCCTAAAGAAGGCAAATGGAATGGATGGAAGAAGCAGGGAGATTTGATAGGCTACAGAGTTCTGACAGTTGGATGTCCTACTCACAGCTTCTCCTAGTCGGCTGATGAATGACAATGGGTAGATGCCATTAAAAAAAAATTCAACTATAGTTGATTTATGATATTGTGATAGTTTCAAGTGTACAGCTTCAGACTCTTTTCCATTATGGTGCTCAGTTGCTCAGTTGTGTCCCACTCTTTGCAACCCCATGGACTGTAGCCCACCAGGCTCCTCTGTCCATAGAATTTCCCAGGCAAGAATACTGGAGTGGGTTGCCACTTCTTACTCCAGGGGTTCTTCCCACCCAAGAATTGAACCTGTGTCTCCCATGTCTCTTGCACTGGCAGGCAGAGTCTTTACCACTAAGCCACCTGGGTAGCTGAATATAGTTTCCTGTGTTATACATTCAGTTCAGTTCAGTCACTCAGTTGTGTCCGACTCTGTGACCCCATGGACTGCAGCACGCCAGGCCTCCCTGTCCATCACCAACTCCCGGAGTTTACTCAAACTCATGTCTGTTGAGTCGGTGATGCCATCCAACCATCTCATCCTCTGTTGCCCCGTTCTCCTCTCACCCTCAATCTTTCCCAGCATCAGGGTCTTTTCCAATCAGTCAGTTCTTCGCATCAGGTGGCCGAAGGATTGGAGTTTCAGCTTCAGTATCAGTCCTTTCAATGAACATTCAGGACTGATTTCCCTTAGGATGGAATCTCCTTGGAGTCCAAGGGACTCTCAAGAGTCTTTTCCAACACCGCAGTTCAAAAGCATCAGTTCTTCGGTGCTCAGCTTTCTTTACAGTCCAACTCTCACATCCATAGATGACTACTGGAAAAACCATAGCTTTGACTAGATGGACCTTTATTGGCAACGTTCAGTTCAGTTCAGTCACTCAGTCATGTCCGACTCTTTGAAACCCCATGAATTGCAGCACGCCAGGCCTCCCTCTCCATCACCAACTCCCGGAATTCACTCAGACTCATGTCCATCGAGTCTGTGATGCCATCCAGCCATCTCATCCTTGGTCGTCCCCTTCTCCTCCTGCCCCAATCTCTCCCAGCATCAGAGTCTTTTCCAATGAGTCAACTCTTCTCATGAGGTGCCCAAAGTACTAGAGCTTCAGCTTTAGCATCATTCCTTCCAAAGAAATCCCAGGATTGATCTCCTTCAGAATGGATTGGTTGGATCTCCTTGCAGTCCCAGGGACCTTCAAGAGTCTTCTCCAACACCACAGTTCAAACGCATCAATTCTTCAGCGCTCAGCCTTCTTCACAGTCCAACTCTCACATCCATACATGACCACAGGAAAAACCATAGCCTTGACTAGGCGGACCTTAGTCAGCAAAGTAATGTCTCTGCTTTTGAATATACTGTCTAGGTTGGTCATAACTTTTCTTTCAAGGAGTAAGCATCTTTTAATTTTATGGCTGCAGTCACCATCTGCAGTGATTTTGGAGCCCCCCAAAATAAAGTCTGGCACTGTTTCTACTGTTTCCCCATCTCTGCTTTATACATTAGGTCCTTGTTGTTTGTATATTTTATATATACTAGGTTGTGTCTGTTAATCCCAACCTCATAATTTATCCCTCTCCCTCCCCTTCTCCCTATGGTAATCATAAGTTTGTTTTCTGTGTCTGTGAGTCTGTTTCCATTTTGTAAATAAATTCCTTTGGATTGTTTTTTAAAATTCTACATAGAAGTGTTATCATATACTTGTCTTTCTGTGACTTACTTTACTTAGTATGTTAATCTCTGGCTCCATCCATGTTGCTGCAAGTGGCATAGTTTCAGTCTTTATTGTGACTAATATCCCATTGTATTTAAATAGCACATCTTCTTTATCCATTCCTCTCATGATGGGCAATTAGGTTGTATAGTGCTGCTATGAACATTGCAGTACATGTGTCATTTTTAATTAAGTTTTGTCCAGCTATATCCCCAAGAGTGGGATTTCTGGATCATATGGTAACTCTATTTTTAGTTTTTTCAAGTTAGAGGTAATTTTAATCCTCAAGGATGTCCTAGTGGCATTTGTCATTTTGCCTGGAGGTGGGACTCTCTTAGGACATCTCGCTTGGACTGAGTCCAGCTTTCCCAAGGCACAGACTGGAATGTTCAGATCCTGAG
The DNA here is from genome assembly GCF_016772045.2 of Ovis aries. Taxonomy (NCBI): domain Eukaryota; kingdom Metazoa; phylum Chordata; class Mammalia; order Artiodactyla; family Bovidae; genus Ovis; species Ovis aries. The sequence continues at coordinate 62,444,377 of NC_056069.1, read as the reverse complement.
CCATCTTTGAAACATTGGTGCAAACATGTGACCTGAGTTCGACCCCCCAGCCTCCACCATGGAAGAAGGGGTGGCTCTGGACAGAATCCATTCTCCCAGCACAGGTGGGTGCACAGATGTCTGGCAAGATCCCTCCCTGACACAGAAGCAGCAGAAGCAGGTAACAACAGCGTGGTTTCCTCTGTGCCCAGAGGCAGCAGCAGAAGCATGAGCTCCTCAATAGGCACCTCCGATGTTGGTTTTTATGTGTCTGGAGTCTTAACCTCAATTCTGTTTCATTAGCCCTCCCAACAGTCCTGTAAAAGCATTCTTTTTCTACTCTATCAGCCAGAATCAATTACTTTTTTTTCTAGCCTTGTCATGGGGCTTATGAGATCTTAGTTCCACAACCAGGGATCGAACCCAGGAGCCAGCAGAGTCCTAACCTCTGGACTGCCAGGGAGCTCCCGCAAATCAACTACTTTTATTTTGACAACTCTTTGTCTGGGTGATATTATTGTTTGATTGAATAGAGGGCTATAACCTAAGGTACACAAAAAAATTGGATATCACTTTATCCAGAAAAGGAAAGGCTAAATTCAAATAACTTCTTCCAAGTAGATTGGAGCCCTTTCTTAAAAGCTCTCTGTGTTTGTGTCTGCTTCCCAGGTGGTGCAGTGGTAAAGAATCTGCCTGCCAAGGCAGGAGATGCCAGAGACGTGGGTTTAATTCCTGGGTCAGGAAGATCCTCTGGTGAAGGAAATGGCAAACTTCTGCAGTATTCTTGCCTGGAAAATTCCATGGACAGAGGAGCCTGGTGGGCTGCAGTCCATGGCGTCACAAAGAGTTGGACATGACTGAGCATGCATGCACATGTCTGGCATGGACAGATGCTTAAGACCAGAAAAAAGTGAAGGCAGTACTTATTCCAGATCTCATTTCTTGCTCTCGTCAACTATGTTAATTTTCCTGTTTGAAATAAAATCTCCTGTTAGTCCAGTGATGGTTATTGGATATTTAAATGATCTATGTCAGCCCTATCCAAGTCAGAGATTTCCTGGAACAAATTTCCAGGATTCATCAACATTTCCATAGCTGGAACATTTGCAATCAAGGTGTGGGAGGTATTCAGTTGACAAATGGCTTTGTCTAATAGGAGATTTGGAAATAGCTGATTCATTAATTTTATAACTTCTCTTTCTTTTACGTTCATAAGTTAAACATATACTTACTTCACTTGCTGTTCATTCTTTAGAAAGAGGAGCCAAACTTGGCATGGTGCAGAGATAAATGGATAAATGCTCATGTTTTTAAAGCAGCATCAGTAGTGGCGGCTGGCAGTGGAAATTCTGATAGACTCTAAAATGTGTCAGCCAAACCAGGGTGCTAGCGGAGAACGCAGCTCCCAGGAGTCAACTAGACAAGATGTGGTCACGGAAGATAGGAAATGCTATTTTAATAAAGTCCCATTGACTCTTTGTCTTTATAACAGAAAATAACCTATTCCTGGCCTGTAATTGAAAGCATATCACTTGGAATTTCTGGTGGGAATTGCTTCGAGCTGAGGTATATATTCAAATGTCTGAAAGGTATACTTCACTTATCTCCAAGAATTACCCAGAGAGATTTCTCTGGACAGGCAAGAAGCTACTTTGACATGTAAACCTTTGAAATGAAATGAGAGGGAATGAAAAAAATCTACAAGGAAGTAAATGGATGGACTGTACTAGGTGAGACATTGAACTAGCTGTTGTCTAAACTTGCGGAAATTGAGGGTATTTTAAAAATAGTGTCAAAATTCAAAACCAAACCGTGAGAACAAGAAGTGAAAGCTTTGTTGAGCATTTAGTTGTGTGAGAAGCACAGCCAGAGATTTCAAAGAATAAATTTGCAGGAGCGGGACCCTCAATGCCCCTGTAGTGCAATACTCTTATTTTGCCAGTGGAGGAAATTGAGGCCCTGGCAAGAGAAGGGCCTGCCCAAGGTCACTTACTAGGTTGTGAGACAGCACAAGTTCAAAAGGCCACATCATAAGGACAGAGCATGGGACAAGGTTAAGTCCAGTGTTCAGTCATTCAGTCTGACTCTTTGCAACCCTGTGGACTGCTGCATGCCAGGCTTCCCGGTCCTTCACCATCTCCCAGAGACGAGATGTTTAAGACTAAGATGCTGGTATTAATTACCTCTATAATGCATCCGTTTAGATGAGTAAAAATCTGGGAGATATTTACAAGCTAAGGAGCACAGATCTGAGCTGCAAATGGCAAGGTGAGCCATATTCCTCATTGCTAAAATTTTTGACTCTGAAAAGCCACCTGCGGGGTTTGCTCCTATTGAACATGGGACCAGAATGAAGCCCTGCAGGGTCAGGTTTATGGAGTTGAGAGGTGCCTGATTCCTTGAATGCTGTCTCAGGATGCAGAAAGATAGGTGAAATAAGCAAGGTGAAATCCAGTGCAATTAAAAAGGTCAAAATTTTAAAAAGAAGGTCCTAATAATATTAATTCATAGTTGCAAGAACAAACATAGCAACCCTGTCCCACCCACCCCCCACACCCCCGATAAAGGAGAGAGTTTTAATGAGTTCCATGGACAGAGAAAGCCTGGGGGGCAATAGTCCGTGGGGTCGCAAAGAGTCGGACACGACTGAGTGACTAACACTTTCACTTTCAAAGGAAAAATGAAGGTTCGGTGACAAAAAGACCTAGGGGAAGGAACTTACAGGGGGAATGGATGCAAGATCAGTGTAAGAGGGGCCTTTTTCCTACTCACTGGGTTAGATTGGGCTGATTTTATTCTGTGTCCTTCCCTGGAAGGTTGTGAACATCTGGGAGAACATATGTGAAGGACGCTGTAAGTATGATTCTGCTTTGGGCTAAATGGCTCCCAAGCCCCACTTAACTCAACTGTGTGCATACGTGCATGCTAAGTGGCTTCAGTCATGTCCAACTTTTTGCGACCCTATGGACTGTAGCCCTCCAGGCTCCTCTGTCCATGCGACTCTTCAGGCTAGAGTACTGGAGTGGGTTGCCATGCCCTCCTCCAGGGGATCTTCCCATCCCAGGGATTGAACCCGAGTCTCCTATGTCTCCTGCATTGGCAGGTGGATTTTTTACTACTAGCGCCACCTGGGAAGCTCAAACTCAAGCATATGAATCCAAAGACTCATATAACTCTCTAAAGTGAAAGTCGCTCAGTTATGTCCGACTCTTTGCAATCCCATGGACTATATAGTCCATGGAATTCTCCAGGCCAGAATACTGGAGTGGGTAGCCATTCCCTTCTCCAGGGGATCTTCCCAACCCAGGGACTGAACCCAGGTCTCCTGAATTATAGGTGGATTATTTACCAGCTGAGCCCCCAGGGAAGCCCTAAACCCCACCACTTACTGTATGACCTTGAAGAAGGTCGTTAACCTCTCTGAGCCCCTCTTTTCTTGAGTATAAGATCAAATATTTTTAAAAATACTTCAAATTATATTTTAATGTTGGGATTTTGAAAAGGCTTTAAGAAATACACAGGAAAGCTCTTAGTGTGGTGCTTGGTTTGTAATAATTTTTTAAACAGTTTGTATCTTTAGAGCTTTCCATTCTTCCATCTATAGTAACTCATTCAAGGATAAGCCTGGGACCCTATAATGACTGAGATGCCCTGAGACTTTCGCTGAGGCTTCTTGAAGTTATTTCAGCTTAATGGATTTGCAGTTGAGAGGACAAGATTCTTAGAGAGTTTATGACATCTGGACCTGGTTATTACAGCCAGGAGCCCTGGAGACAGAGTTAAGAGATAGAGAGAAGCAGGTCCATGGTGATTTTTTCTGGCTTCTGAATCCAGCCATGCCTGAAGCCTGCTGACTTCTGGAATTTCTGTTGACATGAGTAAATTAATTCCATTTGCTTGTTGCAGTCTGGGTCAAGGTTTCAGTCACGTGCAACCAAAATATCGTGACAGATGTGGTTCTCAAGTGAGAGAGAGCCATTTTTCTTCTCTTTTTTGTTATTGTTTCGTCACTCTGTCGTGTCCGACTCTTTGTGACCTCATGGACTGTAGACCGCCAGGCTCCTCTGTCTATGGGATTATCTAGGCAAAAATACTGGAGTGGGTTGCCATCCACTTCTTAAGAGGTTTATTATTCCTACTTAAAGTGAACTGTCAACCTGCCAGCTCCTCTTTTCTTCCATGCAGGGAGTGATGGAGCCACTGGGAGCACTGTTTCCCTTGATTGTTTCTGCCAAGAGCCCAGGGCAGCTGACTTTGATCCCTCAAAGAGGAGATGACCTGGAAAGTTTGCTTGTTATTTTTGGCAAGTCTTAACTTAGAGATGGTACCTTTGAAACCACAGCTGCTGCTTCTTTATTTCTCTCTGTTGCTGCCAAAAACCCAATCAATAATGAATACCTTGAATGTCTTCAAACTTAATTTAGCATCTGGCCCAAGGAGGTGAATGCCAAGTCCCAGACTCATGGCAAGCAGAAGTTGGAACCAAAGCAGAAATGCATCATCACCTTGGAGATCCAAAGGAGCCTTCTTTCTTTTTTATTGTTGCATTGCTGCCATCATCTGCTTGCTAATTAACTTAACCTTGTCAAAACTTGCTAAAAATTGGGTTAAAGCTGAAATCAGATGACACCAAATTTGTGGTGCCATCACGGACAAGGTTCTCCGAGACGCCGATGGATTCTTTCTGATGTCAGCTTGACTTAATGAGCTCTAGAATTCTTCTCATGAACTGAGGAAAGAGACAGGTCGGGTGGTGAACATGAAGGCTGGTGTCTCATGTGCTGGAGAAAAGTTGTAGGTCCTGTTGGTTTCTGAAGATGTCAGTCATTCAACGCCAGTGTCTTCCCTCTTTAGTGTTGCCTCTCTAGTTTCTCTGCAGAAGCACCAAACACCCAACAGGCCCGATGGGGAGAGAGGGTTTTATAGTCGAACGTGACTCAGAAACTCTAGGATTGAGAGTCTAGGGTAAACAAAAGTACAGAGCTACTGTTATTTCAGGACTTCTCAGAACCAGAGCAACTTATTTTGCTTTGTGACTCCAAGAGGAAGATTAACGTGCAGTATTTCCTAGATGTTTTCACCATACAAGCTCATAAAAAATTATCATTTTTTTAACTTCTGGACTTCCCTGGTGGTCCAGGGGTTAAGAATCTGCTTGCCAATGCAGGAGACACAGGTTCTATCCCTGCTCTGGGAAGATTTTACATGTCTCGAGGCAGCTCAGTCCATGCAACCACAGCTCAGCCTGAAAACCACAACTGCTGAAACCTGGGTGCCCCAGGGTGCATGCTCTGCAACAAGAGCAGCCACTACAATGAGAAGCCCATGCTCCACACCTGGAGAGTAGCCCTCGCTTGCTGCAACTAGAGAAAACCCGAGTATAGCAACAAAGACCCAGCACAATCAAAATAAATTAATAAATAATAACATTTTGTAAAAGTTTCTTTGAACTTTTTACTTTTTGCAAAGGACTCATAAACGTTCCACAAGTCTTTGGGACTGAGCTCGTTTAGTGCCCTGACTGCTGACCTCATCATTTACTATTAAAAAATGAATTAAAATGAATTAACACCACATTGTAAATGAGCTATACCTCAGTTGAAAACTGATAAAAGTTAATTAATAAAATGGATTTGGAATGCCAAATGGGTATCGTCTTTAGAATGAATATACAGCATCCCTCACGTATGCGGCTGCTGCTGCTAAGTCGCTTCAGTCATGTCTGACTCTGTGCGATCCCATAGACGGCAGCCCACCAGGCTCCCCCGTCCCTGGGATTCTCCAGGCAAGAACGCTGGAGTGGGTTGCCATTTCCTTCTCCAATGCATGAAAGTGAAAAGTGAAAGTGAAGTCGCTCAGTTGTATCTGACGCTCAGCGACTCCATGGACTGCAGCCTTCTAGGCTCCTCCATCCATGGGATTTTCCAGGCAAGAGTACTGGAATTCCTCACGTATACTTACTATTATATTCAAGTGCGTATATTATGTTGAAATAAAAAGTACTAATTTATTTCAAAGCATTAATAAATTCAGAGCAACTTTGCTATCATGCATTTCTTTAATCACTGGGTAGCGAAAGTATGTTGCTGCTAAGTCGGTTCAGTTGCATTCAACTCTTTAAGAGCCTACCAGGCTCCTCTGTTGATGGGGATTCTTCAGGCAAGAATATTGGAGTGGGTTGCCATTTCCTCCTCCAAGGTATCCTCCCGACCCAGGGATTGATGTCTCCTGCTTTAGCAGGATATTCAAAGTATAATCACTATTGAAAAAAGGAGCAAACATCCCGCCTAAAATTTGGTTTGGATATTGGGGTTGATGGATCTCCAAGCGCCAGAGAACTTAAGAGAAGGTATTATTACTTCTGGGAAGAGTTGGGTGGGCATGAGTTTGTCCAGGGTGACTTGAGCAGGGCAGAGGAAGTGGATTTAGGTCTTCCTGAAGTGACTAAGGGGTGGGACTGTGGAAAGTTCCCAAGCATGGGAAGGTTAAAATTCCTACTAACTCCAGAGGAGGAAGTGAACTCAGGGTCTTCCTAGGAGTCTGTCCAGATGCAGGGCTGAAGGGGAAGGGAGAGTGAGACTTAAAAAATGTCATCAGTGAGAGATCAAGTCCCTCACTGATGACCAACCTAGATAGCATATTAAGAAGCAGAGACATTACTTTGCCAACAAAGGTCCATCTAGCCAAAGCTACAGTTTTTCCAGTAGTCATGTATGGATGTGAGAGTTGGACTATAAAGAAAGCTGAGTGCCAAAGAATTAATGCTTTTGAACTGTGGTGTTGGAGAAGACTCCTGAGAGTCCCTTGGACTGCAAGGAGATCCAACCAGTCTGATTTTCAACTGATTTGGAACTGAGATCCAACTGAGATATGAATATTGATTGGAGTGACTGATGCTGAAGCTGAAACTCCAATACTTTGGCCACCTGATGTGAAGAACTGATCATTGGAAAAGACCCTGATGCTGGGAAAGATTGAAGGCAGGAGGAGAAGGGGACGACAGAGGATGAAATGGTTGGATGGCATCACGACTCTGTGGACATGAATTTGAGCAGGCTCCAAGAGTTGGTGATGGACAGGGAAGTCTGGCATGCTGCAGTCCATGGGATTGCAAAGAGTTAGACACGATTGAGTGACTGAACTGAACTGAGAGATCAAGAGCAAGGTCAGATTTTATGAGTTAGATGGAATCTTGCCTGAACAAAGTGTGTTGGTTTCCCAGGGATCCTGTCAAAAGTTAATGCAACTTGAATGCCTCCAAACAAGGGGAATGTATTCTCTCCCAGCCTGGAGGCTGTGCTGTGTGCTGTGCTCAGGCTCTCAGTTGTGAGGCTCCTCTGTCCGTGGGATTCTCCAGGCAAGAAGACTGGAGTGGGTAGCCACTCCCTTCTGCAGGATGACATTCCCCACTCAGGGATCGAACCTGCGTCTCCTGCATTTGAAGGCAGATTCTTTACTGCCAAGCCACCAGGGAAGCTCCAATGAATATGGTTAAATAACATAAATACATTTAGCAAAAGAAATCTTAAAAAAAAAAACAACAACTAGAAATATGTATGAGAATTGCCACCTGTTCAGTGATTTTGGAACTGTACAAGTGTAAAAATAAATGAATTTTATTCTCCACCCCACCCCCTCACCCCACAAAGCACATACCATGAGCTAGATTATTTTAGGGTCTTTTTCTAGGAATTTAGATATCAACACAGCAGGGAACTATTTGAAGATTTTTCTTTTTTGGCATGGTCTCTGTATGACAGAACATGAAGAAGAAGTAAAAAGCCTCTTGATGAAAGTGAAAGTGGAGAGCGAAAAAGTTGGCTTAAAGCTCAACATTCAGAAAACGAAGATCATGGCATCCAGTCCCATCACTTCATGGGAAATAGATGGGGAAACAGTGGAAACAGTGTCAGACTTTATTTTTGGGGGCTCCAAAATCACTGCAGATGGCGACTGCAGCCATGAAATTAAAAGACGCTTACTCCTTGGAAGAAAAGTTATGACCAACCTAGATAGCATATTCAAAAGAAAAGACATTACTTTGCCGACTAAGGTCCGTCTAGTCAAGGCTATGGTTTTTCCTGTGGTCATGTATGGATGTGAGAGTTGGACTGTGAAGAAGGCAGAGCACCGAAGAATTGATGCTTTTGAACTGTGGTGTTGGAGAAAACTCTTGAGAATCCCTTGGACTGCAAGGAGATCCAACCAGTCCATTCTGAAGGAGATCAGCCCTGGGATTTCTTTGGAAGGAATGATGCTAAAGCTGAAACTCCAATACTTTGGCCAGCTCATGTGAAGAGTTGACTCATTGGAAAAGACTCTGATGCTGGGAGGGATTGGGGGCAGGAGGAGAAGGGGACGATGGAGGATGAGATGGCTGGATGGCATCACTGACTCGATGGATGTGAGTCTGAGTGAACTCCGGGAGTTGGTGATGGAGAGGGAGGCCTGGCGTGCTGCGATTCATGGGGTCGCAGAGTCGGACACGACTGAGCGACTGAACTGAACTGAACTGAACTGTATGACTCTACAGCAAAGCCAGAGGTAGTACATAGGATAAATCCCTCCCAGAGCTATCTGCATCCTCATCCACAGGCTGGTGAGTATGTTGGCTTACCTGGCAAAACAGACTTTGCAGACGTAATTGAGTCAAAGAGAGTGAGATGGAGAGATTGTCCATGTAATTACAAAGGTTCTTATAAGGGAGAGAGGGAGATATGAGACTAAGGTTAAGAGAGACAGAGAAAGCAGGAGAGCCAGTCAGACAGAGATTTGTCTGAAGAACTGTGCTGCTGACTTTAAAGATGGTGCTGAGGAAAGCCCATGATCTGCAGAAGCTGCAAAGAGTAAAGAAACCGATTCTCCCCCAAAGTCCCCAGAGGAACAGAATTCTGCCCACCCATCTTGAACTTCTGACCTCTGCAGGTAACACATTTCTGCTTTTAAGCCATTGACTATGTGGCGATTTGCTATGGCAGCTGTAGAAAAATTTTACCATGAAAATCTTTTCTACTGTTATCTGAAAGTCAAATATAATTGGGTATCTTGCATTTTACCTGGCAACCCTAATTTAACCTATATTTCTGCCATTATTTTTCTAGGGAGTACTGCTTTATAGCAAAGTAAATATAAATTCCAAAATCCACTACTTGATTAATATTCATTGTTTCATACATACACACACACACACACACACACACACTGTTCATGGCATTCTCGAGGCAATAATACTGAAGTGGTTTGCCATTCCCTTCTCCAGTGGACCACGTTTTGTCAGAACTCTCCACAATGACCTGTCCGTCTTGGGTGGCCCTACACGGCATGGCTCATAGTTTCATTGATTTGACAAGGCTGTGGTCCATGTGATCATTTTGGTTAGCTTTCTGTGATTGTGGTTTTTGTTCTGGAGGCTGTGAGGTTACAGTTCAAACTTCTTCTGTCTTCCCTCTAATGGATGAGGATAAGAGGCTTGTGCCAGCTTCTTGATGGGAGGAACTGGCTATGGGAAAACTGGGTCATGGACAAGGCCATGCTCAGCAAATCTTTAATCCAATTGTCTGCTGATAGGTGGGGTTCCCTGTTAGTTGTTTGGCCCGAACAACAACAATATACAAATAATTATATATATAGTTTATATAATGATGAAAATACAGAGTTAGGATTCAAAAACCCTGTTTGAATAAGCGAGGTAATGCTTGGGTCTCTCTTTCCTTGTTAGTAAACGGGGGTGGTAATATATCTTATGCTCCCATCTTGCAAGGTATGTGAAGATCAGATTGAGCCACAGTAATTCACTTACTGTAACAGCCAGAAGTAGCTGTGTAATGTTGTCACCAGGTCGCAGGAGCACTTATTTGCCTCAACACAGCCAAGGTTGGAAACAGAGTTCTACTTTATTTTTCTAAAACAAGACGTGCCACAGCTGTCGTCTTTATGATGGCTTTTCCTCCCCTCCCCTGGAGGAGGGAATTGGCAACCCACTTGGTATTCTTGTTTGGAGAATTCCATGGACAGAGGAGCCTGGCGGGCTACACAGTCCATCGGGCCACAAAGTCTGACACAATGGAGCAACTAACACTTCCTCTCTTCTGGGCTTGTTCTTTGCAGAATCAGGTTTAAAGACTCCAGGAAAATGGGGAGCCCAGGGTCTAAATCCATCCCTGCTCCAGCTGCTCCTGGTCCAGTACCGGGCCTGGGCAGGGAGATGCCCTCCAATTCATGAATCCTTCTTCTCCACAACTCTGTCCCCCAGTTCTTCTCCACATGCCTCGCCTTGGCACCCTTCCCTTGCTCTGCCCTCCACAGAGGTTTCCTGACTCAGGGATTTGCCCCCTGCACCCCTCTAGTCCATCTCTCTCTCAGGGCAGGGCACACGCTCCTATCCCTGCTGGCATGGGTGACGGCCAGCACTGCCCTCCGCCCGTCGGTTAACCGTCTCCTTCACCTGGAGCTGCACCCTTAGAAAGCTGTGCATGCTTCTGCACTGCACTGCTTTCCTTGTTGCGTGTTTTCCAAGAATTTTTTTAGCATGCCTCTTACATGGTGACTTCCGTCAATGTTGGTCAGTGAGTGAATGTTTATAACTTCTGTTTGGGTCGCAGTTCACAGTGTCATAAGCAGTCATACATAGGTCCTAGAGCTGGCCTGTGTCAGCAGGAATTTGCAAAATGATGGTTAAATGCAGCAATTACTAAGTATCCTGTAATCTAGATTTAGAATTAAATTAATTATGTAGCAAATAATGGTAATTATTACTTGGAATCCAACACAACCTAAGTATTTTACTACATTTTACTATTACTTGTGCTCTTGAGATTATTTAATTATCTCTGCTTTATCTATATCCTGGAGATAATATATTGGCTTATTGCCAATAGAGCACCATTTTTGATTCTGTTTGTGACATCACACTACCAACTTGACATTGGGTGTGTGCGTTTGCCTCATAGAAACTGGCAAATACTGTAAATCAAGGAATTTTTCTTTTCGTTTTTTGGAGAGTCAGTTGTCAAATATTCACCAGCATGCTGGTCATAAGCCTAATCTGATCTTCACAAAAATTGCAAAGGGGAAGCATAACATATATTATCACCTCTTGTTTACTAATAAGGAAGAAGAAATCGGGTTTCTGAGCCCTAACTCTGTGTTTCACCATTATATGTATTACATACATATGTGTGTGTATGTGTGTATATATATAGTATGTATATGTGTATATATATATATATATATATATATATATACACACTGGTAAAATAAGATTAATCAAGTAATAAATTCTGGAATTCATTTTTACTTTTCTATAAAGCATTACTCCTTAGAAAAATAATGGCAGAAATTTAGGTCAAATTAGGTTTGCCAGATAAAACGAAGATGTTCAATTATATTTGAATTTCCAATAACAATGAAAAAAAATTTTATTGTAAATATGTTCCAAGTATTGCATGAAACATACTTAGGTTTAAAAGATTATTGGCTATTTCATTGAAATTTAATTTTCACTGGGTGTTTTATATTTTAATTTGCTAATTCTGGTAACCTTAATTAAATATTGGTTAACATTTTAAAAATATGGGAAGATTTCTTGCTACAGTCCTATTAAATTATCAAAAATATAGCTCTATCTTTCAAACTGTAGTAGGGTCAAAATTAATCGCAGAGAAAAGTTTATGACGTCTTCATAACTGGGCTAGTGACTGCCCTCCCAGTGAACGTCCACCCAAAAGGGACTGCCAGTCTCCTCTCTGGCTTGTTGGACATCTCTGGAGTAGTCTAAAGCGAAAGAGGACTGTTAAAAAAACCTAGGTTTCCTTGTCCTTTCATGTCTATTTCATAGGTGCTTTACTATAATTACCTCCTGGGTCCTAATAGCACCCTTCCAATGCCATGAGCACACCTGCTACCAGTTCTGTGACCAACAGCTTCTTTTCAAAAAAGGTTTATGGTTAACTCTTGGGCTTCCCAGCTGGCTCAGTGGTACAGAATCTGCCTGCCCATGAAGGAGACGCAGGTGTGATCCCTGAGTGGGGAAGATACCCTGGAGGAGGAAATGTGGACCCACTCCAGTATTTTTGCCTGGAAAAGTCCATGGGCAGAGGAGCCTGGAGGGCTACAGTCCATGGGGTTGCAAAGAGGCAGCCACAACTGAGCACGCGAGCACGCATGGTAAACTCTTGGGAAGTAAAGATTCTGCCCTTCAGAATCTTGAGTGAACGGAATGCCTGGATGAGATGCTTCTGTAATGGAGCTTGTGAATGGTCTGGGCAACTGCTGGCAGAGCCTGTGCTTGGAGAGCCAGAGTCTTTTGTTGTAGCAATGTTTCATTGCTACGAACTTAAGAGTTAGCTTTGATCTTCTTTAGAGGGGCTCAGGTACCAGTGTCAATGAGTTTGCCTTGAGACTGGGAATCGTGGGAACAGAGAAGGCAGTAATCACATTGTGTTGATAATTTCGGTGGCATGTGTTAGCAGTAGAGGAAGTGACAAAGGGAGATGTCGTCAGACATTCCCATTCAGAAACGATGCATTCCCAAAGACGACATGACTCAGAAGAAAGCTGTATCCAGCAACACTCAATACGTCAGACCTGTGTTACTCCTTAGTTCTTTCAACCCTCTAATCAGCTTTCATTTGTTCTCATTAGATCATGAGCCCATGGAGAAAATAGCTGCTTAAGAACCAGAAATTCCTCTAATATTGATAACGTATTGAGGCAGTAACACAATTCCAGACCCATTCAGTTACGAATCTATAGCATACATGACTGGTCATTAAAAGACTAGGACAGAAAGATGACTAGAGAAAGTGGCTACAGAATGCCTCTCTGTTTACTAAAAATTAACACTTAAAAAAACCCCATCTATTTTCCTGTCTTCATAAAAGCATATTCCTATTTGGAGGATGGACTTTCCAGGTGGCTCTAGTAGTAAAAATAATAATAATTTAAAAAAACCTGCCTGCCAATGCAGGCGTCATGAGAGACTCAGTTTCTATCCCTGGGTTGGGAAGATCCTTTGAAGAAGGAACTGGCAACCCACTCCAGTATTCTTGCCTGGGAAATCCCATAGACAGAGGAGCCTGGCCAACTTCTATCTATGGGGTCACATAGCATCAGACATGACTGAAGCGACCTAGCATGCAGGCATTCTGAGGACATGATGATGTGAATATAAGTCTTGGTCTTGGGATTTCTTTCATCTGTTCAGCCTTCTGTTACATCATAGGAGACAGCAAGAGAGAGTTTCTAGAATGTGGGTATAAGGGCTTAATAATGGCCCATTTGGGAATATTTGGGAAAAGTGATGCCCTTCAAGTAATTTCAGAGAAGAGCCCAATTCTTTCAGTCTCTCTAATCTGCTGTCCTCAGCTTTGACTTCAGTTTATTCTGGTCCCCTCGTGGTTGTCCTCTGGTTGCCAGGAACCACACTTCCATGATTGTATTTAGCTGAAGAGAAACACAAACCCAAGACCTTTCCTTTTGATGTTAAGAATATTATTTTTTTCTCCCATTTTTGTAAGCTATATTATTTGGTTTTTACTTCTTATAAGAAGATGTTGCTTTGGCCATTATTAAGAAATATTGGCTACATATCAAAGAAGATGAATTTATTAAAGCAAAATGTTATCAGCATTATAGTAGGCTGGTAGATAGTATCAGAAAGACAACAGTGGTATGGTATTTCCAGTGCTACAACCTCTTCCATAATCTTGCCACCGCTGCTCCCCTTCTGCCCCAAGATACGGAGCCTATTTCCACCCTTGTCCCTGTGGAACTGAGCAATATTTTGCAATTGCATTGACTAGTGGAATCCCTCTTGACTTGTGCCTGATTCTTTATCTTGGGACATACACTTTGGGAACCTTGAGATGACCTGTAAGACGTTTCTAAAGCATCTCTGCTGGACAGAGCATGTGGGGAGACCTCACAGGATGACTGTGTATGAGCGTGCTTCGTTGCTCAGCCATGTCTGACTCTTTGTAACCCCATGGACTGTTGCCCTCCAGGCTTCTCTATCCATGGAATCTTCCAGGCAAGAATACTGGAGTGGGTTGCCATATCCTCCTCTAGGGGAACTTCCTGACCCAGGGATTGAACCCATGTCTCCTGCATCTCTTGCCCTGGCATGTGGATTCTTTACCACTGAGCCACCTGGGAAGCCCAGGGGTGTCTGAAGGGCTGCAGCTTTTCTTGCCCTCAGCTACTCAGGCCCAAGAGCTGGACATTTACATGACTGAGTTGTTAGTGAGTCCAGCCTCCAGCCTCGGAGCGTCAGTGGCTGATCCTGAGTGGAGCAGATCTCCACTGTCAGCTCCATAGCTGACTTGTCCTCAAGGAATCCAGCCCTGGCTGAGAATCTGCTGAGTGAAAACACCATGTCTTCTTACAGTCAAACCTCGTTTCTCAGGGACATAGCTCTCAGATACATGTAGAAAACATCAGTCACTGAAGAAGAGCTGAAGTAAGAGAAATAAAACAGAGCAAATAAATTTATACATGCATATGTATATGAGATGAGGGCTTCCCTGGGGGCTCAGGGGTAAAGAATCCGCCTGCCAATGCAGGAGATGTGGGTTTGGTCCCTGGGTCGGGAAGATTCCCTGAGGAAGGAAATGGTTACTCACTCCAGTATTCTTGCCTGGGAAATCCCATGGAGAGAGGAGCCTGGTGGGCTACAATCCATGGGGTCGCAAAGAGTCAGACATGACTTAACCACTAAACAAGAACATTATATATCAATATAAGCACTTTCATTTTTCATAGCAGTTTTCCATAATGTCTGAGCCTTATTAACAAAAATTGGATCATCACTGGTTAACCTTATCATCAAGTATGATGTCACATTGGGTCGTCCTCATTCTCCTAAACCTGTCTGATATTTTGTTGTCTAACTCATGATTGACAATGAGGACTGAAATAGTTAATTGCGGTATTAAAACAGAATCAATATGAAAATTTTAACATTTTCACAGGGGTAGACTTTAAGTGTTCCTTAAAGTGGTTCCTATGAAAATATTAAGATTTTTTATACCTGGTGCTAGTGGTAAAGAACCCACCTACCAGTGTTGGAGACATAAGAGACATGGGTTCAATCCCTGGGTTGGGAAGATCCCCTAGAGGAGGGAATGGTGACCAACTCCAGTATTCTTGCCTGGAAAATTCCATGGACAGAGGAGGCTGGCGGGCTACAGTCCATGGGGTTGCAAAGAGGCAGACATAACTGAAGCGACTTAGCACACACACACACATGAAGTGTTCTATTAGGCCTTGGTGATCAAAGCTCTCAAATGAATTTTTTTTTCATATATAATGTTTGGATTTCACGTCCTATTGAATACATTGGGTGTATCTATGGTCCGCCATAAGGACTGAGAGGAAATTTTTATATTCTTTTTTCATCTCTTTTCCTCTGAAAGACACCAGTCCCATTTCAGTAGACAATCCAAGGTCTGCAGGCTCTTGTTGACCCAAGAGGCAGCCACTTATGGGGGCAGGGTCACACTCGGTCACTTCAGCACAGTGAAAGCAAAAGCAATGTTTCTTGCCACTTCGGACTTTTGTCCAATACACCCATGTTATAAATAATAAATCATATGCCGATCAACCTTTATTGCCAAGGAAAAGGATGAGCTCTGGCCATGTCACACTTCAGATGAAATCTCATCTGTCTATCATCTATCCAGCTATCATCATCATCTCTCTATCCATCTATTCCTCTCTCTACTTATAATCTATCATCATCTGTCCTTTCTCTCTCTCCCTGTGTTTGTGAGTGTGAGAAAATGATGAAAAGGATGCAACCTGAGTAACTATGAACATTTTGAATTGACTTTCTGCTAGCTCTAACTCTGGCTCCGGAGGCTTCTAGCTGAATCCTTTCACGTCAGCCTGGTGCAATGTGCTCTCATAGAACCACAGGCAGCAGAGACATCTGTCTTCAAAGGTTGCAAATGCTGGACCACACAGACTCAGAGTCACAGGAAATACACAGCTCCTGCTAGGATAAGGGCTCTGGGACACACATTAACTTCTCCCTGCACAACTTAAGCCTGGGAATGAGTCTTTCTGATTCCTTTTGGAGAAGCTAAACCAGTTATTCAGTTATGCACAAATCACGTCTATACCTGTCTCTGCCTTGATGAGCTTTACTATTTCATTCTATGACAGGAATGGAATGGAAAGACTGTCCTTGAAGCTACATATTTCTCTCTCTCTACAGGGGCTGGGGACTTCCCTGGTGGCTCAGACAGTAAAGTGTCTGCCTACAATGTGGGAGACCCCTGGGTCAGGAAGATCCTCTGGAGAAGGAAATGGCAACCCGCTCCAGCACTCTTGCCTGGAAAATCCCGTGGACAGAGGAGCCTGGTAGGCTACAGTCTATGGGATCAGAAAGAGTTGGACACGACTGAGCGACTAAACTTTCACTTTCACTTTCACAGGGGCTGGAGCCTTCCTGGAGGGGACTCAGAAAGGTGTCTTCCTATAGTAAATAGTGCAAGAAGGTCCAACTTGTGAGGAACTGTAGGACAATTGATATGAAAATGTCTGTCTACTGCTCTCTCCTGGAAATGAGTTTTGCATCTGCACAACTATGCATGAACAAGAAATCTTTTGGTTGCTATTAAATTTGGAGAAAGAACCATGAGTTTTAGACTCTGAGCTGAATTAAACTATGTAGAAGCGAAGGGGAGAAAGTTTTAAAGGAAGATGGCAGCCAACTTCTTTTGTTATTTAATGTTTTATTTTTTCAAGAACAGTTAACATTTACTAGGCACCTATTGGCCTCAGTCACTTGCATCTAAAGAGCAAAGCTAAGTTACCCCCAGCCCGTGTCCTTTTGAATGGTTAGCCTTAAGTTCTTAGCTCTGTTAACCACTATTCTACCATTAGCTTCAAGTTCACTTTTAATCATCTAAATCCGTAATTGTCTACTGCTCCCTGCCACACGAACAAAAAAGTTTCAGGGGTGAATAAGGCGAGCAGTTTACATTTTATGTGGATATTTCAAGTAATTGGCCTCAAAGTGAAATTATTGAGTTTATCATGTTCTAAGGGCATTAAACATGAAAGGAAATGGGCACGTAGAAAGGCTTGGTATCCAAGAACATGTGAATATGTGAAAATCCTATAACTTTACTTCCACTGGCCTAATATCCTGAGTCACTAGATGGTCAGAGAGATAGAGTACAAAAGGAACAGACTGATGTACATTTATACTAAAAAGCAAAAACAAAGTTTGTACAAGATGAATAGCAAATGAAATTGCTTCTATCAAAATAAAACCTCACACGGGTCATTTTTGTACATACGTGGACACACACCCACACACGCACAGACACACAAGCAAGAATGCGTATTTTTGTCAGATAGGTCCTCGGAAATAGACATTCTTAGCAAATATGGATGACAGATCAATTGTAATTTATTTTCTTTTAACACTGTATCATCATAAAGAAAACTGGTATAAATGAAAAAATCTATTTCAAATATCTACATCTAAAATTTTAGGCAGTGAAAAAGCACTTTGTTGACAAGGAGTGTGGAATGATGGATGTTAATTGTCAGAAACTGCTGAATGCCTTGTTTAGTTGCCACAAACAAATTCACATATCAGAACGAACAATACTGCTAAATATTCCTTTTTTTCCCCATTTTTTTTCCCTGTTAAAACTTTACTGGGAGGAAGAAAAAAGAAAAACTGGAAATCCATACATCTTTCAAAAGTTTGAAATCGAAGCAATATTTAGAACCATTGATGAGGAGTCGCCGAGGCATTGGTGTAATATACACAATGCTCTTGTCTTCTTTAATCTGTAATGTACATTGAATACTTTACAACAATGCATTAACAAAAGGCAAGAAACGTCTTGCTGTACAGAGGAACCCCAATGCAACTTGAAGCCTAGAATCACAACGGATGAAGAGAGTAAACAAAGCGTGACAAGCCGTCCCTCTAAAGTGTGTGAACTATGTCACCGCCTCTGTGCTTATAACCTTCGTGCCCCGTCACCCCGACCGCCTCCCGTGCCGCCTTCGGCCACATCCCGTGGAAAGCACTTCTTAAGACTCTACAGCCCGAACTAGACAGGTGTAGCCCGATGTCAGATTGAGGATCACTTTCTATTGACTTTCAAGTGAACGTTCATGGAGCTTTCTAAAATAGCTCCTAACTGTTTCCTTCCTGGGTATCCCAGCCTTCCTATGGAACAGGCTTTAACAAACGAAATTTGCAGGGAAAAAAAATAGCAATGTCTGTGGTCTGCATGCACATGCACGGTCCCCAGGGTGCCCGCCTCACACCCAGGAGTCGGGGGAGGCCGGGTAGTGGCTCGTTTCATAGTTCAGTTCGCTGTAGGGTCGGGCGGCCGAGTAGAAGTCAACGTAGTTGCCGGTGGACTTGAGCCCCAGGTGCATGGTGTACTCGCTGGCGGGAGGGCGGTGGTGGACCTGGTCCTCGAAGAAGGACTCGTCGTAGTTTCTCGTGGAATTCGGAAACGGCTGGTAGGTCTCGTAGTCTTTTCTGCTGGGCTCCTGTGGGGCTGGCTGTGCTGAAACCTGCCCAGGAAAGGAGAACCATCTGGGTTAGCGCGTTTGCCCTCGACCCGCCCTTGACCCCCACCGCCGATGCCCTTGACCCTCCCTCAAAGTCAAGGCTCTGAGTGTCCTCCATGTGCTCAGTCACCAGGACTGCCCTTCCCTGACTGACTTTCTGTTTCAGAGTTGGCTCCTGAGTCCACGTGCTGTCATTCCAAATAACCTTTTTGTAAAATTACTATTCTGGTAAAGTACACATAACATATCAAGTCACCATGTTCATCATGTTGTGTATAACTCGGTGGCATTAAATACTTCAGTTGCCTGGGTCACTGTCAATACCAAACGTTTGCAGAACTTTTTCATCACTGCAAACAAAAACTTATATCCATTCAGCATAGATCCCCATCTCCCCTTTTCTTAGCTCATGGCAATCACCACTCTATTGATATTTTCATCTCTGTGAATTTGACTAGTCTACATACCTCATATAATTGGAATAATACAGTAGTTGTCCTTCTGTGTTGGGCTTCTTTCACTTAACCTCCTCAAAGTTATAGGTTAATATAATGTCCTCAAGGTTAACCAATGTTGCAGCAAGTGACAGAACTTCCTTGCTCTTTAAGACTCATTAATATTGTATGGAGAGTCTGTGTTTGTTTACATATTCATCCATAGATGACAATCATGATTTCTACTTTTTGAATAATGCTGCTATGGACATGGAAGCACTAGGATTTGTCTGGCTCCCTGCTTTCAATTTCTGGCAGGGTAATGTAAAAGAGTTGGACACAACTTGATGACTACATAATATCAATAGCAAAAAATGTACCAAGAAGTAGGATTATTGGATCTGATGCAATTCTATGTTTAATTTTTTGAGACCAGCCCAAACTTCCAAGACAGCTGAGTCATTTTACCAGCTGTTGTTATTGTTCAGTGACTAAGTCAGTTGTGTCGGACTCTTTGCAACTGGACTGCAGCACACCAAGCTTCCCGGTCCATCACCAACTCCCGGAGCTTGCTCAAACTCATGTCCATTGAGTCAGTGATGCCATCCAACCATTTCATCCTCTGTCGCCTCCTTCTCCTGCTATCAATATTCCCCAGCATCAGGGTCTTCCCCAGTGAGTTGGCTCTTCGCATCAGGTGGCCAAAGTATTGGAGCTTCAGCTTCAGCATTGGTCCTTTCAAAGAATATTCAGGGTTGATTTCCTTTAGGGTTGACTGTTTTGATCTCTTTGCTGCCCCTGGGTCTCTCTTAACCTTTTCTAAATTAAAGATGTATACACTAGATTCCACAGAACACAAATAGTTTCTATTCATTTTCCCTGCATTTTCCTCCATCACACCTCAGTGCTTCATCCCAGATGAAGAGAAAGTGAAGATGTACAAGGTCCCAGGGTCACTTGGGCATCTTCCTGCCAGCTCGGAGGGCTGTGGCCAACACCTCTCTGGAGGATGGAGGCTTTTTGCTAATCGGGCCATCCCATCACACCTGCCCAAGTGATGTACCATAGCCTTGGAAGGAATCCATTCAAAATAGTCTACACCAGCAGTCCCCAACTTTGTGGCACCAGGGACCCATTTCATGGAAGACAATTTTTCCACAGACAGATGTGGCGCGGAGGATGGTTTCAGGATGATTCAAATGCTTTAGATTTATTGTGCACTTTTTTCTATTATTATTACATCAGTTCCACCTCAGATCATCAGGCATGAGATCCCCAGTCTACACTCCGAAGGATCAAAATGTTTCCTAACTTGGTTCATTTAAGAATTGATGTGATGAACACACACAATGGAGTATTACTCAGCTATTAAAAAGAATACATCTGAATCAGTTCTAATGAGGTGGATGAAACTGGAGCCTATTATACAGAGTGAAGTAAGCCAGAAAGAAAAACACCAATACAGTATACTAATGCATATATATGGAATTTAGAAAGATGGTAACGATAACCCTATATGCGAGACAGCAAAAGAGACACAGATGTACAGAACAGTCTTTTGGACTCTGTGGGAGAGGGAGAGGGTGGGATGGTTTGGGAGAACGGCATTGAAACATGTATAATATGATATAAGAAACGAATTGCAAATCCAGGTTCGTTGCAGGGTACAGGATGGTTGGGGCTGGTGCACTGGGATGACCCAGAGGGATGGTACAGAGAGGGAGGAGGGAGGGGGGTTCAGGATGGGGAACACATGTATACCCGTGGTGGATTCATGTTGATGTATTGTAGTTAGCCTCCAATTAAAATTAAAAAAAAAAAAAAGAATTGATGTGACGGAAATCCAAACAATATTGTAAAGCAATTTTTCTTCAATTAAAAATAAATTTAAAACATTGATGGGGCTTGAGAATAACACGGGATTATGAAGCCTTTGGTCGGGGGGTGGGGGGCAGGGGTCTTCAGAACTGACCAATGTCCTCCAGCCTCCCTCAGTGCTCCCTATTTCCACTCTTGTCCTCTGCAGGTTGTTGTCTGATCAAGGGGGCCTCGAGGGGCTAAAGGGATCACAGGAGCCTTTGAGCGCAGAGAAGTCTAGAATTAGTTCTCTCCCTTCCCCTTGGCTTTAAGGACAGTAAAACAAAGAGTGTTCATAGGCTAGTAATTAGCACTTAGATGTGGGGCCTGGCTTCCTACGCCTCTGGGGTCCTTTCCTAAGCTCCAACAGTGAGGACACCCTCAAGGCATGGGACAAGGACCATACTCAGGGCTGCTGCATAAGAGCATCCACAAAACCCACAGGGAATGATGTGTGTGTGTGTGGGGGGGCGGGGGCGGGGGGAAGGTCTGGTGGGAATGATGGAAGCTGCCTGAAGAACACTTTGATCACTTTGGAGTGCCTGGTAATTCCCTGCTAATTTAACTAAGGCTCAGCATGGAAACATCCTCTAGACATTGGTCTTCGTTAATAGATAATGATTTGTAATTAGTACGTTGTGTGTGAATGAATGCTTCTAATGACCTGCCCATAATTCTTCTCTTAAGTAAGCAAAACTCCCTCTTTCATATGTAATTGATTTACACAAGCGAGTCACAGAACTGCTCTTCAGAGAAGTGAACTTCATCACAGCTGCCATGCAGGAGGGTTCACACTTCCAGTTCATGGTGGCTGAAAGAATGAGGTTCCTGTCCATCTGTGACAGTCCACAGAGCTCAGACGTGTGTCAGCCTAAGAGCCTGGGCACGAAGGGGGACTTCAGAATCTGCAATTAAACGTTGCTGAGGCCAGCTGCTCCTGATCATGGGATAGGCTAAGGTGCCCTTGGCTGGTCTTTGAAAAACTGGTACCACGTGGAACTTCTCCACTCTGACCCAGTGCTGCTATCCAAGTGTGGACCACGCACAGGGTTAGATTAGGGAGGTTTGGAAAAATTACATGGGGAGAGAACTAAGACTTACTGTTTCTTCTTCAGCAGGCACTATATTAACCATTAAACAACTTTTTCTTTATTTAATCTTGTATATATATATGTACGTACTATTAGAGATCATATTGCATGTTTATGTCTGTCTATATCCATCCTTCTATTTATCCGTGTGTGTGTGTGTGTGTGTGTGTGTGTGTGTGTGTGTGTGTGTGTGTGTGAAGTCGCTTCAGTTGTGTCTGACTCTTTGTGACCCTGTGGACTGCAGCCTCCCAGGCTGCTGTGTCCTGGGATTCTCCAGGCAAGAATACTGGAGTGGGTTGCCATGCCTTCCTCCAGGGGATCTTCCCAGCCCAGGGACGAACTCAAGCCTCCTGGGTCTCCTGCACTGCAAGTGGTTCTTTACCACTAGCAGCACCTGGGAAGCCCATGTGCCCACCTATCAGCCACCTTTTCATCCGTCTAATCCACCTCCTTCTCTCCCTTAACCCTTCTCCCTCTCAGTCTCTCCCCTTCTTCCTCCCTCCTTCATTTTCTCCTTGCCTTTCTTCCTCCATTTCCTTTTTTCTCTTTCCCTTTCTCTCCCTTCTTTCCATCCATCCTTTCATCCAATCCCCACTTTATAGGTGAAGAAACTGAAGGTCAGAGAAACTAAGGAACATGCGCAGGATGCCACGGCTCGGGGTGGCGTAGGGCTGGGATTTGAATGCACGCCTGGCTGATTCCACCGTCCACATCCTCTCCGAGAGAGGGGTACAGTCTTGGTTGAGCTGAGGTGGGCCCCCCTCAGGGTGCTAGCCTCACTGAGTTGACTCCAGACCCTGTCATAAGAAGGAAGGCCGGTAGAAAAAGGAGACCAAGAAGCGATCTGACTTTTCTGTGCTGGTCTTAGTGGCTGGGGAGGCACTGCCAACGTTTGGGGGGTCTTCTAGGAAAGCTCCGTACGAGGCTTGTGGCCCTTCTCCTTGTGGCTGCTTCTTTCATTTTTCCTTTTCACATGTTTCAGATTTCTTTTTGTTGCTGTGTTCCTTCTGGACGGTGGACCTTTCTGGCTGGAGTGAAAGCCCATTTTAGCCTCTTATCTTGGGGAGTTACCTTCTTCAGTTCATCCGTATTGGTCATAACAGCCCATGTCAACCCCTTCTCGAGCTGAGTTCTGCCGTTCGGAGAGCTTGTGTGAACGAATCACCTAGGATGGCTGATGGCAACTGCGGCTGAAGGGATCAAATCTGCTCACTGGCCCAGTGGTACGGCCATCAGTTGATGAGATGCATCGACTGTGGAGGTATGTTGGTTGTATTTGACCATTCGGGTGGTGCCAACTGTTCAAAAACAGCACATTTCCCTTCCATGTCTCCTTTTATCTGCTTACTGTGATCAAGCAGGCAGCTTGCAGGTGTATCCTTCCGGTACAACTTTCCTGACACAGAGCAAGAGTGTGGCTGCAGAAGCCAGAAGAAGCCAGCTCTGACAATGATGGCTAGTGGCCAAGAGCTATAAAGACCGTCAGTCCTTCTGTGAAGACCACCACGGGGCAGGACGAGTGGGAAGTTATCGTTCAATGAAGGAGCAGAGGAGGTGCCCTCCTGCTTTTATAATTCCCACAGAACCACAGAGACAATGAGTCATCAAGGAATATTTGCTGAATAAAACACACACACACACAAACACAGATAGATTGTCTACCAGCCAAGGCTCCTCAAATTTGAACATCCACACAAAACACCTAGACACCTAGCTAAAATGCAACTCTGATGCATAAGACCCTGAATGTGTGAGGGTTATGGGACCGGAGAGGTGTCTCTTCTGTGTTCCCAACAAGCTCCCAGGTGACGCTGATGCTGCTGGTTCTCCCACGCACCTGAGCAGCAAGGCATGACACAACGCCTTTCATTCAGTTGCTCACATTCAACTTGATGTGTCTATTTCACTGGTAACTGTCATGTACAAGGAATGCTTTCTTCTAAATGAGAACTGGCTGGGTTACAGGAGTGCCTTAATCCACGCCTAGTAATTAGACAATCTGTCTAGTAACCAGCATCTTACACTTTTACATTTGGGCCTTTCTTTCAGGTTTTGCATCACAGTAGGAAAATCTGCTTTCTACTACCAGATAATGCATGGAGTTGTAGTGAAATAAAGATTGCTTTTAAATTCGAGGCTGTTCTGTTGACTGCCACCACCCATGTGGGTATGGTGTCACACACAAGGGGAGAGCAGTGGGGGACATTATTTTCTTTTTTTTGTTTTCAGTCATATCTGATTCTTTGTGATCTCATGGACTATAGCCTGCAAGGCTGTTCTGTCCATGGAATTTTCCAGGCAAGAATATTGCAGTGGGTTGTGATTTCCTCCTCCAGGGGATCTTCCTGACCCAGGGATCAAACCCATGTCTCCGGCATCTCCTGCACTGGCAGGCAGACTCTTTACCACTGCGCCACCTGGCAAGCCCTTTTATGCATGTTAAATAGAAGCTAACTTCTCTTTTACAATTCCAAGCTATTTCACAGGAGATGAAGGGAGAGATGAACGCCAGCGTGCTGCGTCTCCTTTACCTGGTTATGTTTGATGTCTTCAGCGGGCGCACCATATGAATTCCTATACAAAGTTGAAATGCCAGTAGTTTGAGCTGAAAGGGAAACAAAAGTATTAGCAAAGAATGCAAGACTTCAAAGGAGGAATGATGGTTATCGAGGCCAGGATTTGCCCTGACCACGCTTGGGTGTCACATGGACCATTCCAAATGGAAGAAGTTCTTTCGCCCTGAACACCTCATTTTACATACCGCTATTAAGAAAGAAGAGTTATGCACTAATATAAAATCCCCACAGCCTGTCAGCCTCTTGCAATACCATTCAGCTTGGAGACGGGGCCAGGGCAGGTGCAGCAAACAGATGGTCTTCTTGCCAGTGCTGCGGTCTTTTTTTCTTTTTTTTCCTGGTGAACACCGGCAGAGAATAAAAGCCTGTCACCTGCACTGAAGCGTGCAGGACTCTGGATCGGCCGCTTAGCTTTTAGCTGGAGAATGACAAGAATGAAATTTCTAATTTGAGCTCACAGAAGGGTCTGATCATTGCTGCGACAGTTCATTTCTCAGCGGTCTGATGGACAGGCAGGAAGTCCCGCCCGCCGTGGCCCCACACATCTGTGGCACTGGAGTCCTGTTCCACGCAGAGACGGAAGCCCCGCATCCTGGCTTGTGACCAGCCTGCGGTCTAGACAAAAGGCAGGAAAGACCTCCTCCAGCTGCCGGCAGCTTCCAGAGACCCGGGCAAGGTGCCCACCTGGCTGCTCTCTCACCTGGGGCCCTTGAGACGCCTGCCACAGGCCCTGAGGAAGGGCCCAGGGCAAGATGCCCTGTTATAGCTGCTAAAAGGTCCCAGGTTAAGAAAGCTCTGGAGAACACTGCCGGTCAAGCATCAGCAGGCCACAAAACACTCTTGTTGTGTTTTGTTACTAAGTTGTGCCCAATTATTTCGTGACCCCATGGCCTCTATAGGCTGCTCTGTCCATGAAAATTTCCAGGCAATACTAGACACAGGGTCAAGGAGGAGACCTTTGAGCTGAAACCTGAATACCTGTATTCCTGTCCATGAACAAAATTTCATGGACATTTCCGCCTCCAGGGGAACGCTGTCATTTCCTCCTCCAGGGGATCTTCTCGACCCAGACATGGAACCCACCTCTCCTGCATTGGCAGGTGGCTTCTTTATCTCTGAGGCACCAGGGAAGCCCATAAAACATTTCAGATATCAAGAAAAATGTACCTTTTGCTTCTAGTATCTATGGGATCATGAAATAGGATGTCTCATCGTCTCCTCTCTCAAGGACACCAGTCACTCTAGACACTAGGTCAGCATAATCTATCACTCTGCCCATGATTATTACTAAAAGCACATAATAGCTGTGCAATAAAATTCTTCTTGGGAAATTCTGCTTAGAATGTGGGAGGTGACAGCCCATTTCCCACTTTAAAACCACTCTGAGAAACTCTGGTTGAATGCCCATCACTCCTGTCTTTGCATTACCATGGAAACCACCATCCCTTGCCTGGACCACTGCTATAGCATCCTCCTCAACAGCCCAGCTTCCACTCTGCCTAATCTGCTCCTCCATCCACTCTGGTCCCAGCAGCTAAGCCATCATCTTGTTAGACAGATTGGACTATGTCACTGCAATGCCCTGCTCTCTGTGATTATGGTAAAAGCTGAACTCCCATTACCGTCTCTGAAGCTCTGTGTGATCTGGACCCCATCTGACTTTCTGTAGCATTTCCCATTCTTCTTCCCTGGTTCAGGGGGCTACCCTGGCCCTCCTTCCTGGCCTGAGCATCCAAGTTTATTTTGCATCCGAGATGTTAGTCTTCTTGAGCGTTCTCCTGGAACTCACATCCCCCAGTCTCTGGACTACTTCTCTTTATTGGTATTCAGGTTTCAGCTCAAAGGACTCCTCCTTGACCTTGTTAGTTAAAGGAACCTCACCCACTTGACACTTTCTGTCTCATGACCCCATTTATTTTCTCCATTACACCCAACACTGTTTGCTATTACCTTGTTAACAAGCTTGTCCCATTGTTTACCTTGTATATTACTTCCCTTTACCTAGGAGATAAGAAGTTCCTTGAGGACAGAGCTCCGTCTGTCCTGCCACTTTTGTAGGTTTCCCCAGCCTCTGGGACAGTGCCTGGGCTCAGGGCATGCTCACAGAGTGCGTGCTTTATTTGCTGAGTGAATGAATGAATGAATGAGTAAACCTTAGAAAAATCTGCCTTTGGAGCTATCATCTGCTGATGGAAAATGTCATTTCAAGGACAAGGTGAAATTTTTTTTCCAGTTACTCAGAATAAAATGCATTTTGGCGGGGGCGGGGGCAGAATGTGCATTTTTATAGCCTCGGTCTCCCTCCCTGTTATGGCTTCTGAGCTAAAGATGTTTCCACTGGAAGTTCCTCTCTCCTGCTTTTTGGCCCACTTCACCTGTTTAAAGGAGACTGTGTAGTTGAGATTGAACTGGTGGCCTCTCTGGACACGTGAAGCACATGTCCCTCCCAGGTGCTCTGCCCTTCATGCATCTGAGCAAAGAGTAGACTGGTAGGAAAATGCCTTTCTTTTTTTGTAGAGGCCCCAATTTTGCTCAGTTGGTAAAGAAGCTGCCTGCAATGCAGAAGACCTGGGTTCGATTCCTGGGTCGGGAAGATCCCCTGGAGAAGGAAATGGCAACCCACTCCAGTATTCTTGCCAGGAGAATCCCCATGGACAGAGGAGCCTGACAGGCTACAGTCCATGGGGTCACAAGAGTGACTTAGCGACTAAACCACCACCACCACCAACTTCCAACTGAATCAACACACTGAAGATTAGAATGGCTTTAAAGACATGACAGAGACAGAGACATTGACAAAACGGGATCGACCATTGGATGCTAAGGTATTTGGGGAGCCCAGGTGGGAGGGCAAAATCTGCAGGTGAATTCTGAAGTCAGGCTGTGCAGCTGCTGGGATCACACAGCCCTCCTCCAATGTATGCTTTTGAACATGTGATGCTCCCAGGGAATCATGACCATGAAAAATAGCTATAACAGTTCTGCATGCCTGAGTGAACAGCTGACTCTGGCTTTCCAAGGGCCCTTCAGTGGCAGATAAACAGGAGAGAAATGAGACGCCCCCTAAGCCAGAAAATGAATACAGAGGTTGTGGCGGGGGAGCCTGGAATAAAAACCCAGATGGATCTACATTTCTGAGAGCTCAGGAGAGGGGATGATAAGGCAAGAAACTGCTTTTCACTTTAAAGCTTTTACATGCTGCATTTTGAGGGTGAAGCTTCCCATGGTTTTCCCATAGCAAGTGGGGGAATGGTCTAAGATGTTTTCTGATGCCTGAGAAATAAGGAGGATGGCAGCTTTTCAGATATTTTTTCAATGCACTTAACTTTGAATGCCCCCTAGATTTATTGGGGAAGAAGAAAAAGTACTGTGTTGGATATGTAAGTTCTAAGAAACCTGATCTGCAAGTAAACACTGAAATGATGGGTATTTCCTAAAGAGAAGCTGAGCAGAGGTTGGCAATTCATCATTTGCCTTCCTACATGGAATGCTGATGCCTGCCCAGCTTGGCTGGGGATTTGTTCATACCAACATGTGAAAGTGAAAGTCACTCAGCTGTGCTGACACCAGGGACTGTAGCCTCTCAGGCTCCTCTCTCTACGGAACTCTCCAGGAAAGGATACTGGAGTGAGTAGCCTTTCCCTTCTCCAGGGGATCTTCCCAACCCAGGGATCGAACCCAGGTCCTCCCACATTGCAGAAGGATTCTTTACCATCTGAGCCACAAGGGAAGCCCAAGAATACTGGAGTGGGTAGCCTATTCCTTCTCCAGGGGATTTTCCCAACCCAGGAATTGAACCGGGGTCTCCTGCATTGGAAGTGGATTCTTTACCAGCTGAGCTGCCAGGGAAGCCCATAAAAGAGGGCAAACACACCCTCCAATCTCACCACCACCACCATGATCGCCAATACCCTTACTCCCAATACCCCCACCTCCTCCATCACCAGCACCACATCCGTCATCATCCACGCCCCATCCATCCATCATCAACGCCACAGTGATAACAAGTAACTTTTATGCAGGACTTGTTGGCTTAAAGGGAACCTTCTTGTATAAATATATTATTCAATGATGATCTCATGTACTTCTAGGCCTGCTGCAAGACTGATAGTAGAGTGTTGAACTGTGTTTTTAAGGATAGAGAAAAGTGTTTAAGCCTCTAAATAAGTTTGAAAAATGACATCTATCTCAACACTGGAGTTTTCAAGGTTCTTGCCATTTTCTGGGAAAATTAAACATCTAGAAATATGTTAGATTTTATTTCTTATTCTCTGATGTCTGCAGGAAATGATCATGTACCACTGGAACTATTTCAACGAAAACACACCCACACTGAAAAACCTTTTGAAGGATTCTACTGGGTGAGAGAGTTAAAGAGAAAAGGTCAACTTAAATAACAACAAAGCAGTTGATTTCACAATTATTCTCATAATTATAGTCTCAATTTTTCATCCCTGCCTGATGGTGATGTGGCTACCTGGGGCAATAATAATCAAAAGAGAAGGCTCAGGTGAATTTTACTCCACTGCTCTGGAGTAATCAGTACAGTCTCAGCTGCTCAGCATTCGGATTCATAAGCTCCTTTGTTTATGCTCATCTACCACAGGGGGCAACACTTATGGGGATAAACGAACCAGGGAATGAGAATCAAAAGGTACGGCCTACACTGGACTTCCCTTGTGGCCCCATGGGTAAGACTCCATCCTTCCACTGCAAGGGGCAGAGGTTCGATCTCTAGGGGGAAAGGTAAGACCTCACATGCCATGGCCAAAAAAAAGATACGTCCTCTGCAGTGCGTTCAGTTCCCCCGTTCGGGAGATGTTTCAGGCGTGAGGGTGAGGTGTTCCCTGGTGGTGTACACGGAGGCAGGGCACTGAGCTGAGGATGGGGACCACGAGCATCTGTTTATGATGCTTTTCGTTTGGCAGCCGGGTAGAGTTGCTATGGAAAAACACTGCCTCTGGGGTAAATACAGTTCCCATTAGAAAAATTCATCTTAGACGCCCTGGATCCAGAAGACAAGTTAATAAATCATCCAATTTGTCTGTTCTGCTTCCCTGCAGCTCTACACCTAAATAATATCAAGGAATCGCAGCTCAAACTCTTAGGAGTCTTCGGATAAGGGGACTCACTGTCTGTTTAGGACTGCACCCTGGTACCCCAGTTTTATGAACGCCCTAATCTGGCCTGTTCTGTTAAAGTCCTTATGGTCTATTTTCAGGAAGGGCCCATCTCCACATCTGCTTGGCAAAGTGTGTGGGATCCTGGGTTAGAAGAGATCCCGATGGTTCTGGCAGCTCTGCTTTCAAGGCATATCCCCACCCCCTACCCCTGCCACACACACACACACACACACACACACACACACACACACACACACACAACACATGCACGCACATCAATATGGCAAGTCCTGCTCCCAGAGAAGGGGCAAACCCGGGGTGGGAGGTAGGTGTGTGGGGAGGCAATGAACGTGGACATGGAGCCCGAGCCAGTGAAACTGTACAGAAGGGAGGAGGGCTGAGGTCAAGGCTGGTCCCTAGGCAGGCTGGCCCGGGTGGGCTCTGCAGAGTCCCAGCTGATGAGCCAATGGGTGTGACTGGGGGAGTGAAGGATGAAGGGCATCACAGATCAGAAGGGAAACAGGTCAGCGGCTCTCACGAGCCTTCTTGGGAGTTCTCCATGTTAAGAGGCTGGTTTCATGTCAAGAGGGGAAAATGTCTCAGCCGCAGTTCTGGGGGTTTCCCCAAGCTCCTCTTCTGTTGCTTCTCTCCCATCCCTTCCCCTCCCATCTCCCCGCCCCTCCTTACCCCACCCCCCTCTCTTCCCCATTCCTAATGGGCAAAGCTTGACCACCATCTTGGGTTATGCCAATTGGGAAGAGCTCTATGGTGACCTCCTTCTCTAATTTGAGAGAATATCATGAGCTGGACAACGGAGAAGGAAATGGCCACCCCTCCAGTATTCCTGCCTGGGAAATCCCATGGACAGAGGAGCCTGGTGGTTATACAGACCATGGGGTCGCAAAAGAGTCAGACACGACTTAGTGACTAGACAACAAACAACAGCGCGATTTGGGAAAGTGAGAAGGAGAGGCACAGGGAAAGAAAGACCGAGGATTCTCCCAGCTCCTCCAGGAACAAGATGCTCTGCGTTTATACCCCCAGGTCCATCTCACCACCAGTCCCTGGGAATCTTGGCTGTCGAGCTCCCATGTCCTGCCGAGCTGCTGAGCTGAAGTCTGATATCCCCACCCTCTGCCCTGCCCCGAGTCCCATCACCAGCTCCTCGGAGCAAACTCACACAGTTGGGCTCACCTGTCATGGTGTCTTTCCTGGAAGTGTGTTCTCCTTTAGTTCCGTGGTAAGTGGCGTTGCTGCCGGTGGACTCATAGTCTGTTTTCCTTTCTTTGAGGCTGATCATTTCCCGAGGTGAAGCTGGGGCACTTGCTACAGAAAGAAATCGAAAGGGTCACTTTCTGCGTGTCATCCCACAGCACGTACAGCTTCTCACACAAACACGTGAAGTCATAAGGGCACCAGGCTCAGCACAGGTCAGTATGTGTACACGGACCTGTCGACTGATTTTTATTTTTGTTCTTTTGACTCTTCTCTTTCCCCCTCCCCTTATCCTATATCACGCAGTGCTTTCTAGTTAAGGGGCCATGCGACTTGGAGGCAGGGAACTAAATACTATATCCTGGGAGCATCTTCCCAAGAGAGACACCCTCGTGGGGTTGTGACCTGCTCAAGGCGTATGGGACAGTTTTAAGAATGAGATCCGTCTTGATTTCTTTTTCTTTCTTTTCTTTCCCTTTCTCTCCTTTCCTTTCTTCTTCCTTCCTTTTAAAAAATTAGATGTGTTTCAGAAGAGTGATGACTGGTA
This sequence comes from Ovis aries, assembly GCF_016772045.2. Taxonomy (NCBI): domain Eukaryota; kingdom Metazoa; phylum Chordata; class Mammalia; order Artiodactyla; family Bovidae; genus Ovis; species Ovis aries. The sequence continues at coordinate 62,413,006 of NC_056069.1, read as the reverse complement.
TTGAAGAATCTCTGATTAAATCAGATGAGTTTTACTTAAATTCTGAGTCATGCAGACATGGCTGTAAAGGAAGGCAGAGGTTATTTGTGGGGCCAGTGTAGTCCCACCTCCAAGATCCTCTCCATCAACCTGCAGAGGTGGCTGGGGGCACGGTATGAGGAGGGCGCCCATCTTCTGATGAGTGTCCTTGCTCCATTTCAAATGCCCTCAACAATCTTGCACACACACTTTGCACCCTTGATATTATCTGCCTGTCAGACCTGGAAACTGAGCCCTGTCAACCCTTTGGGTCTTCATTTCTAAAATGATAGGTTGTAATTAGACCTCCCTGGGTTTAACAAACCGGTCCCAGAACAGAGGAAAAGATTTACTTGGACTAAAGGAAACAAACAAAAAGAAGTTTTGTTTTTTAAAAAGACTAGATGGAGTGGGAGCAACTAAGCAATGTGGAGAAGTGGAGGTTAAGTGAATGTGCCGGTGCTAAGGCAGCCATTGTGTGCGCATCTTACAAGCTGACCTCAGATTGGTCTCCATGCTCCTCAGTGAGGCCACTCGCATCCCAAGCTTAGTCAATTGCATCTCACTAGAGTGCAGGCATGGAGTCAGCCCCATCTTCCATGCCTGAGGGCAGCGCTTCATAAACTTGTTTAACCTTGAGACTCACCTGAGGGGACCCTAAAACCAGATCCCTGAAATTTTGAATCTGAATTTTCAGTATATGGGCCTAGGAATCCATATTTAGTAAGTACACTTGGTGATTATTAAGGCTAGGGAATCTCTGGGGAGCTCTGACTTTTAGGATAAATCTCTCTTCCTCTCATTGGTGTAAGACCCTCCCCAGTCAAGCCTCAGTTTAGCCTCCTGTCCTGGTTCTACATCCTTTGCAGGGTCCCCCAGGTCCAGCCCACTGGGCCTGCTTGTTCCTTGAGTCACTTGATTGCTTTCATTGAACTTAGTATCTTCTGTGGACAAAGGCCCGTGCCAGACATTGGGGACAGAAACATGAGTCATGGCCCACTTTCTAAACTTGAGCTCTTCGTCAGGTCAGGAAATAAAGCCAGAATAAATAAGAGGGAGAGGCTCAGTGGATGTCTCAGCCCAGCAATGGGAAGTTAACAAAAGGGGCCTTTACCCATCCTTTCCTGAAAGGCCCCCTACTCACCTCTCAGACCTGCCAAGTAAAATTGAGGCTCACTGCTCAGCTCTTGAAACCCTTAGAGGTTTCTAATCCTGGCTACCCATCAGAATTAATTACCTGAAATACTCAAAAATACATGGATGCTACACCTGGCTCCTCTCCCCCAGTGAGTTGGACCAGAATCTCTGGGTGTAAATCCAATGGGAAACCAGGGAAGAAACTTGCAACTATTCCACATATCTTAACCGGACTCTGGGTCCAGTTTCTGCACATCCTCAGCACCCAGGCTACTGTGTCTTGCTCACCCCTTCCATCTCTGCCCTCTCTCCTCTCTTCTCTCTCCATCTTCCTCTCCTGGTAGAGTCCCTTCCTGCCCTTGCTCCTCTGTTCCCAGGTCTACTGCATAAAGATTGGCCTTTTATGAGTCACTGCCAACAATCATGAAGGGACAATATTTTGGAGCCTCTTGAACAAAGCTTTAAAATGAGAATCTAATATTGCACAGATGGTGGGCATTATGAAACTATGTCAAGTGTGTAATTATCTCCTGAGACCTCACACACAGTGGTCCAAGTCTCCAGTAATCCAGGATGATGCTCCTGGAGAAATCAAATCACGCCCACGAGTGTTTATTGGGTGCCTTTGATATGCTGTGCCAGGGAACTACCAGGCGGGACGCTAGCTGCATCTCTGGGATGCTGGCATCCTGAAAGGCAGTGCTTTTCTTCCTGGGCACCTTCCAGTTTATTATATGATTCCATCTTCCTAACATGGACTGGTTCTTCATAATTAGAGCTCTTAGAAAGATACCATCCTTGAGCTTCCCAGACTCACTGCTCTTTATCTTTTTGTTGTTGTTCAGTTGCTCAGTCGTGTTTGGCTCTTTGTGACCCCATGGACTGCATGCAGCATGGTAGGCCTCACTGTCCATCACTATCTCCCTGAGTTTGCTCAAACTCATGTCCATCAAGTCAGTGATGCCATCCCACCATCTCGTCCTGTCATCCCCTTCTCCTCCTGCCCTCAATCTTTCCCAGCATCAGGGTCTTTTCGGATGAGTTAGCTCTTTGCATCAGGTAGCCAAAGGACTGGAGCTTCAGCTTCAGCATCAGTCCTTCCAGTGAATATTCAGGGTTGATTTCCTGAATTAGGATTGACTGGTTTGATCTCCTTATCTTTTTAAGAATTATGAAAATACGATGTGTAAGAGGCCACCTCCATGCTCCTGAGGCAAGTGGCACTTTCTCGAATTACACGAGGTTTTCTAATTCTTGTCCAGTGTGAAGCTAAATGTTACAAGCAATAACACAGCACTAAAAATAAAAGCTTTCAAGGGGCTGGGAGAAGGTAATTTATTTCAATCAAATAGTCCCCATTCATTTCTGATTTCCCCCACTGCTCTGATAGTAAAACATGATGTAAAGGTTCATGATAACTGTGCTCAAGGGCAGAGGGGACACCCTGCTGAGGGCACTCTGTACTGTGTCCTTTGAGATGTGGTTCCAGAAAATACAGTTCTTTGGCAGGAGGAGGGCAGTGAAGGGCAAGGAAAACCTTTTGTTACATAAAGGCTTATATACCTGCATGTGTGAGTACAATTATTCATTGCACGCTAGAATAAACCAACAATAAAATCTATGCCACTCATATACTAAGCAATATGTTCGTATTTTTCCTTCAATGAGTTCTTTAATCTTTGGCATTACATAAAGTGACTGAAAGGGGGTTTAAAAATAAGGTGTCTTTACAAGTAGACAAGAAAAGCTAGTTCCCAAGTTAAGCAACAAAAATGAGACAAAGGCAGGGGCAATACAGAAGTACGGGGTTAGAAGGTATAAATTATTTTGTATAAAATGAGCTAGAAGGATATATTGTACAATGCAGGGAATATAGCTAATATTGTACAGTAATATAAATGGAGCATAATGTTTAAAAATTGTGAATCACTATATTGTACACCTGTAACTTATATAGTGTTGCATACCAATTATATTTCAATAAAAATTTTTGTAAAAGAATGAAACAAAATTAGAAAAAATTAAATTGAATGTTTTAAAAGTCACGGTTGGTTACAATGTGAGTATGCAAATAACTTATCTTCTGGTTTACAGGTAATAATAAAAAGCAAATCAGGTCTAGAACAGTAATGAAAGCTGCAACGATAGCTCTCCAATGCGTGTCATTCTCAAGGAGGGAAGAGCACACCCTCTTTCTCCTACTTTGTATCCCAATTACAATCAGTAAAATGCAAATTAAACTATCTGAAGTTGGAAAAATGTCTATGGAAAAGCCTGACTTACAAACACTTGCTGGTTCTATTTATTCTTATTTCTGGCATGCAGGTCCAGGATGTGTATTTCATGCCTATGACACCTCTTAGAGATTTGTAGAGCTCTATCAGAAAGATGTCTGTTCTGAGTCTGTGGATATAGAACACAGTGTCACCCCTGCTATAGAAAGAAAACAGGTGCATTGGACATTTCCAGCAAACGTCCCAGTCGGGATGGCCCTCCAGTCAGCTAAGGGGCTTGGATCCAAGGGAAGCAGATAGCTGGCCCTGGGACCCTCTTACCTGAGCGGTTGTTGGGGGACACGCGCACAGGGGAGATGGAGGGCGTGCGGGACGAGGAGTAGGGTCTTTGCCGATCCCTCTCGATGGTTGAAGATGAGGCTACGAAGTGATACTGTGACCATCCGTCCTGCAACAGACAACACAGCACGTGCCCATCACGTGGGGAAGGCACGGTGATTCCTCACCTCCTGACACTGGGCGTTCAGAGCATTCGAATTTGCGAAACATTTCTCCAGTCTGTCAGGGCAGATCTCAGAACTCTGCTTCTCCATCACCCAGGTTAACAGAGAAGACTGTTCACTGAGACCCACCTTCTGCTCCCTCCAGACAGCCTGATGCTGGGAGGGCCAACCCTGAGTGCCTGGCTTTCCTTTCCAGGTGTGGAATAAGTGATCCCTTTGCAACTCTGCTTTGGCCTGAAGATTGTATTTAAATGAAAATAGGGTGCTCAGAGGCGCTTCCCAGGTGGTGTGAGTGGTAAGAACCCACCTGCCAATGCAGGAGACATAAGAGACACAGGTTTTATCCCTGATTTGGGAAGATCCCCTGGAGGAGGGCATGGTAACCCACTCCAGCATTCTTGCCTGGAGAACCCCATGGACTGGGGAGCTTGGCGGGCTACGGTCCATAGGGTTGCAAAGAGTTGGACACAACTGAAGCGACTTAGCACGCATGCCTATAGGGGATGCTCAGAATGACCCTGAAACCATGTTTTGCCTACCTGGCTCCAGCTCTGTCTGGCCCTCTTTTCAGCTTTAAAGTTTTCCAAAGTCTTTACTTTTCTGTTCTTGGGACCAGTCCGTTAGTGACCAGACTGCCAAGGACCATTGTCCCTTCTGGTTTATCTCCCTTACAGTGTTTTGAGCCTCTTTTCTGCCACAGATGCCCACATTCCCAGCAGCTCAAGGCCTTCAGCATGACTGGGGCTCAGCAGTCACACCTAGGTTGCCGTGTTCTCTGCATTGCCCCAGGAATTATTAGAACAGATTAAAAATCTGCTTAGTCACTCAGTCGTTTCTGACTCTTTGCGACCCCATGGACTGCCAGGCTCCTCTGTCCACAGAATTTTCCAGGCAAGAAAACTGGAGTGGGTTGCCATTTCTTTCTCCTATCAATTAATTCTCCATTCACCTTCAAACATTTGGTTACTATAGGAAAAGCATATATACCATTTTTCATTATGAAAACTAAATAAGTACATCATGGATCATTTTGTATTTAGAAAGCACAAAGAAGAAAATAAAAATAACCAACAGTTCCACTCTCTCCTCTTCCCCTGAGAACTCCTGTTAAGATGTTACAGTATTTCTTTTTTCTTTCATTTTTTATCCTTTTAAATTCAAGTTCAGTTTTATCAAAGCAAGATGTTAAACAGTACTGGCATTAACGAGGAAAAACAGATACCTGCCCCACTCTTAACTCCTGCTTCACAGACACAACCATTTTCAACTCTTTTGGATTTTTTTTTCTGGCTTTTCTCAGAGACTCAATTCTCTATAAGGAATCATTGCAAACATAGTCAGATGAAAGTTAACCAAGAATAGAATTTATACTCATTTCAATATTTGTGTCTTTCTTTATGTAATTCTCATTATTACTCTATTTGACTGGTAGGATAGAGCCAAAATTAGAAGCATGCTATTTTAAAGGCTGTTTACTCCAGGACAAGATTTTCTCAACAGTCTCATGGGTTGGATACTATTATTATCTCCATTTTACAGAGGAAGAATCTGAGCTTTAGAGAGTTAATGGGCCACCCAAAGTCAAACAGTAAACAAGTGGAAACTCATGGTAATACTACATTGTGACATACTGAAAACATAAAACCTCTAATTTGAAAAGATACCTGCACCTCGGGTTCACAGCAGCACTGTTTACAAAGCCAAGACATGGAAGCAATCTCAATGTCCATCGACAGGTGAATGGATAAAGAAGATGTGGTAATTATATACAATGATGCAATGGAGTACTGCTCAGCCATAAAAAGGGATGAAGAAATGTGATTTTTTAGCAACCTCGATGGACCTAGAGAATCTCATATTAAGTGAAGTCAGACAGAGAAAGACCAGTATCACACGGTATCACCTATGTGTGGAAACTAAAAGACTGATACAAATAAACTCATCTGAAAAAGAGGAAAACTTGTGGTTGGCCAAGTACTCCGGTTGGCCAAGTCAACAAGGCAGCAGGGAGCTGGCTGATGGCAAGAAGCCAGACACTGAAGACACAGGCTGGGGTTTCCAAGCCGAGAGAGGAGCAGAGACGAAGGTCCTGGGGTAGGAAAGGTCTGAGCTGCTGTGAGGGGAAGAGAAAGTCTCTGTGAGGGAAGGGGAGTGAGCAGGAGGCAGTCAGGAAATAGGATGCCTTATGGGTATCAGGGCAGTATGGGGAGAGTCAAGCAGCAACAGGGAGATAAGATAAGGAGCTTTTCCACTAGAGTCAAGGAGAGATGAACCTGGCCTGACTGCGGGCTAGTGGCGAGCGAGGGGCTGGTCTGGCATCAATGGTGGGAGGATCTGCTGATGCCTGGGCTACTGGGTGTGTGTGTGTGTGTGTGTGTGTGTGTGTGTGTGTGTGTGTGTGTGTGTGTGTTAGTCGCTCAGTCGTGTCTGACTCTTTGCAAACCCATGGACTGTAGCCCACCAGGCTTCTCTAACCATGGGGTTCTTCAGGCAAGAATACTGGAGTGGGTTGCCATTTTCTTCTCCAGGGGATCTTCCCAACCCAGAGATCGAATCTGGGTCTTCTGCATTGCAGGTGGGTGTGGAAGAGATAAACCTGATCTTGATGCTGCTGGTGTGAACAACGGGGGCTGGAGATGTGAGTCACTGAGACAGGGGCCAGTGGAAAGGGAGTGGCTTTAGGAGATGAGATCAACAGTGCCATCTGGGATGTGCTGAGTTCGAGATGCCTGTGGGACACGACAGAAAAGAGAATAAAGCAGGAGTGGAAAACTGGAATTCCAGGAGTGAGGTCAGACTTGAGGCAAAATTTTGGAGTTCTGTATATAGATACATAAAATTAAGAGAGAAGATGGAAGCCTTGCCTGTGAGTGCAAAGAGAGCAAAACCGAGGGCACAGGGCTGGGACGCTGCAATATTGAGTTGGCACAGAGAGCACGGAAAACAATTCGCAGGGCGCTGGGAAGGGCCAGGATGAGCTGGGAGCGGAACTAGAAGGCTGTGATGTCAGGCAAGATCAGGAAACGAGGATCAAAACGGACCACTGCGCTTGGGAAGATGGAAGTCAGCATGACCGAAACAAAAGAACTTTCTTTGGTCTAGCTGGTAAATCTCAACTCAGGCGGGCTCAAAAGATAGTGAGAATTGATGAAAGAGAAATGGTGGGTACAGACAGCCTTTGGCAAAGGCTGACTATTACAGGGAGCAGAGAAATGGGGCCTGAAGAGCTAGAGCAGGTCAGAGATCCTTTGATATACCCCCTGGAGGAGACTGCAGTGTTTCACGTGCTGATGGGAATGTCTCGACACAGAGGAGTAAAAACCTGGGATGCAGGAGAGAAGGGAAACAATTCTTAAGAAAAGGGGAGGAGTCTTGTTTTCTGACATTCCCTGAAGGGGCCGGGTGGGGATGAGAAGCGAGGTCATCTGCTGAGAGTCAGGAACAGTTGGAGTTTAGAGGATGGAAGAGGAGACGGGAAGGTAGGGAAGAGGAAGGAAGAGAGGAAGAAGAGACACGTGAGATGGTTCCCAAGGTAAGCAGGGAGCAGGCTGACCATCGCCAGGTGGTCCAGTGGCCGGAAGCTGAGATGGAACTTGAGGCTGGTGGCAGTGAATTCATGGGTATGGGATGACTCCGACACCCAGGGTGGCGTGTTTTCTCTCCAGCCACATTCGGCCGCCCGAGAGCAGGTGTGAGGAGATGGAATTGGATGGAGGGGTGGTCAGAAGACTGACCTGTAAGGAGCCAGGGACAAAGAGATGCAAAGGGCAGGTCACGGAAGCTCTTGGAATCTAAGCTGGGTGGAGTGGAAAGTGGAGATTGGGTAAGGAGATGGCGAATGCACACTAATCAGTGGAGTGAGGATCTGCAGAGGGTCGGGGCACTTCACAAGTGCTGCGGGTTTCCTTGATGGAAGGCAGAGGAGAACTTTCTGGAAAGAGCAATGAACAAGAGGGAGATACCTGGTCCACCTCCAAGAAGAGGGGCTGGGACCTGAAAGGTCACCAAGTGAGAGGGCTGCAGGGGGCTGGGGGTGTCCTTGGGGGCAATGGGTCTCAGAGCAAGAAGACTGAAAAAACAAGAGGTGGGTATTGGATGGGGGCTTCCCAGGTACAGTGCTAGTGGTAAAGACACATAAAGAGACATAAGAGGATTGAGGATCTGCAGAGGGTCGGGGCACTTCACAGGTGCTGGGGGTTTCCTTGATGGAAGGCAGAGGAGAACTTTCTGGAAAGAGCAATCCATAAAGACACATAAAAAACATGAGTTTGATTCCTGGATTCAGAAGATCCCCTGGTGGAGGGCATGGCAACCCACTCCAGCATTCTTGCCTGGAGAATCTCATGGACAGAGGAGCCTGGCAGGCTACAGTCCACAGGGTCACAAAGAGTCAGACACAACTGAAATGACTTAGCGTGCACATATGCATGGGTATTGGATATAGGGGGTCCTATTGACAGCAGTGTGTCTGCCCTCTGATGCCCTCTTACTTGGGTTTCTCTTATCTATTTTTGCTTTATTGACTATGCCAAAACCTTTGACTATGTGGATCACAATAAACTGTGGAAAATTCTGAAAGAGATGGGAATACCAGACCATCTGATCTGCCTCTTGAGAAATCTGTAGGCAGGTCAGGAAGCAACAGTTAGAACTGGACATGGAACAACAGACTGGTTCCAAATAGGAAAAGGAGTACGTCAAGGCTATATATTGTCACCCTGCTTATTTAACTTCTATGCAGAGTACATCATGAGAAACGCTGGACTGGAAGAAACACAAGCTGGAATCAAGATTGCTGGGAGAAATTTCAATAACCTCAGATATGCAGATGACACCACCCTTAGGGCAGAAAGTGAAGAGGAACTAAAAAGCCTCTTGATGAAAGTGAAAGAGGAGAGTGAAAAAGTTGCCTTAAATCTCAACATTCAGAAAACGAAGATCATGGTATCCGGTCCCATCACTTCATGGGAAATAGATGGGAAACAGTGAAAACAGTGTCAGACTTTATCTTTTTGGGCTCCAAAATCACTGCAGATGGTGATTGCAGCCATGAAATTAAAAGACGCTTACTCCTTGGAAGAAAAATTATGACCAACCTAGATAGCATATTCAAAAGCTGAGACATTACTTTTTTGACTAAGGTCCATCTAGTCAAGGCTATGGTTTTTCCGAGTTGGACTGTGAAGAAGGCTGAGCACCAAAGAATTGATGCTTTTGAACTGTGGTGTTGGAGAAGACTCTTGAGAGTCCCTTGGACTGCAAGGAGATCCAACCAGTCCATTCTGAAGGAGATCAGCCCTGGGATTTCTTTGGAAGGAATGATGCTGAAGCTGAAACTCCAATACTTTGGCCACCTCATGAGAAGAATTGACTCATTGGAAAAGACTGATGCTGGGAGGGATTGGGGGCAGGAGGAGAAGGGGATGACAGAGGATGAGATGGCTGGATGGCATCACTGACTTGATGGACGTGAGTCTGAGTGAACTCTGGGAGTTGGTGATGGACGGGGAGGCCTGGCATGCTGCAATTCATGGGATCACAGAGTCGGACACGACTGAGCGACTGAACTGAACTGAACTGATTGACAGCAGACCATGGGTTCAAGGGTGAAAGGACGGGAGGTGGGAAGGAGGAAGGGGGAATCCCAGGGCAAACGGCTGGCTGTTTAGAGCCTCTGAGTGAGACGAGTCCAGAAGTGATGGCTGACCCAGCAGTCTTGGGCAGTTGGTGGTGGCCAAGGTAAGGAGGGTCTAGGGGCAAACAGCTAAAACCGTCACAGGGAGGGTGGGAGCCGTGGGAAGACGCAGCTGTCCGGATAGGAGAAGAAATGTACTGTCTCTGCAGAAATTTGGGGGCATTTCTCTTAAATTCTCAGGGGTTGGGGTGGGTGGGTAGGAAGGGAAGGGGCCTCTTTCAGAAGCATGTAAAATATTTCAGAAGGGAATGGACCCATTGCTCACATACGGGAACAACTTACAAATTTGTTTTAAAAAGATATTCCTTTCTTTTGAAGGGAATGCTTTGTGGACAGCAAATGTCCTTAAATAGTTCCCAATAGAGGCAGATTATTTTACGTTTGTCTAACCTGCAATTTCAAAGACGATGTACTGTGTGTGTGTGTGCGGAGTGTTCTAGGTAGCAGCTCAGGAAATTGCTTTAATCAAAACCTTGGCTTCTGCGGTCATGAGTAACTAATGATACTCCATATACCATGGAAGGTGGGCACAGTGCTTCATAATAAGAATACTGGCTAATATCTGATCTGTTCTAAGACCTATGGAGACATTAGGGATAAATGTGGCCCAATTCTAGCCTGGTTTGACTTGGGCAGTATCACTCTATTACTCGGCATCCCCCTCTTATACAGGTAAGTACAGATGTTTTGTGCAACAGTTCAGAATTGATGATGCTTCCCAGGGGGCGCTAGTGATAAAGAACCTTCCTGCCAGCGCAGGAGGTGTAAGAGACATGGGTTCGATCCTTAGGTTGGGAAGATCCTCTGGAGCAGGGCATGGCAACCCGCTCCAGTATTCTTGCCTGGAGAATCCCACGGACAGAGGAGCCTGGTGGGCTGCAGTCCATGGGTCACAGAGAGTTGGACATGACTGAAGCGACTTAGTTTGCACAGCACAGCTTCCATTGAGACCAGCCAAGTATTTAAATCTCTGGAAGTGTCAGGAAAGGGGCTGTAATAATAAAACTGCTTATGAAGGAGGAAAGGGTAAAAAAGCACCAAAAAATGCTTTCAAATCTTTCATGAGACCCACTTCTGAGAATGTAGACATTTGACAGAGATGAGCCGTGCCGGTGACTTGTCTGTGGGCAGTGACATTGGTGGACACTTGGCGACGATAGGGAGGGTGTTAGAGGCACCTAGAATGCTCCCCCGCCCCACCTGCCAGACACCTTCGTGTAAGGCCAGCACACATCTGAGCACAGAAACTTTGAATGAAGGTGGGAGGCGGAAACTTGGGGAATAATACAAAGTGGAAATGCAGGGAAGGCTCTGGGTTATAGCAGTGTCCTGAGCCCCTGGGATGCTAGGAAGATGACCTGGTTACCGCTCCACCTCCAACTCCCCCTCATCCATTGATGCAGAGTGAAACATGTGATGACAAAAACAAAGACCTTCAATATCGCTACAGTCACCAACGCGCGGAGGGGATCTCAGCTTTAATTCTGAAGGCACATCCTTCCACACACCATGGATAAGCGTAACCTCGGATGCTAGAGACCAGGGCACAGATGAATCAACACTCATCTTAGTGATGCTGAATAATTTCCTAGAGGGTAGATCTCATGGCCCTGCACATCTTTTACTGCATGAAATTCTTAGTCATTCAACCGAAAGATATATATATATATATTTTTTTTTTCTTTCTAAAGAATAAGGAACATGAAGACATATCTTCTTTGAGAAAGTTATTCTGAGCTAATATTTTCTTTTATCCAACTAGCCCTGGACATCCTTGCTGTTTAGCCAGCCTGCAATCAGTTTATGATTCATTGACGTCCCACTGTCGTTCAGAAAGACTTGAAAGGGGTTTACAGAAACACACACAACTTGGGCACACAGGTTTTGAATCATTATTTGCCTCTTTGATGACTATGTTTTCTTTTTAATGTTTTAACTCTCTGTAGACCAGAGGCTGTGCCCCAAATTCAATTGGGTACTTCACCACAGTTCCCCTTCATACCATCCCTTTGGCTTAGATAAGAAAGTTCAGGGAAGAAAACAGAACCAAGAACCACTGTAGTAACTAGGGCTGGGCTGGTAATCCTTAATATTGATGATAACCAACTCTTTTCACGTCTGTCTTTCACCTCCAGCAGGATGACCGCCAAGTCGTGCCCTTCAGCTCAAGACCCAGCCAAGCTGTCAAAAATGTGATATGAGAGCTGCACCTCAAATTGGTTTTTATTTTTAACGCATTAAACTTAAAACTGGAGGTTGTTAAATTGTTCCAAGTATATAGAGATAGAAATCCAAAAGAGAAGACGGGTTCAAAGTCATTGAACTTTAAATTGCCACCAGAAATAATCTGATTTTCTTTATCTTACCCTTTCACTGTCCTCCACCACTTTCAGCTTCTGTGTGAAAGTTCCTGGTGTGTTTCTTTATGAAATTTGTTTTATTCCCCAAAGCTACTCTCATCCACATCATTACTTTCAATGGTCCAGAAAGTGTGAGAATCAATGGAACTTTTTTCACAGCCTCACGACCATTAGATCCTCATGGTTTGTCTAAATGGTGGTCACTGTATTATTTCCTACTGATCTTCTCCTTCTGTACTTTGAGGTCTCTGAACTTATAACCATATCCATCTTACATGCTTTTACCATCCCACAAGCATCTCCACCAAGACTGCTCTACTGGAGAAACTTCCACCATCAGAGTTGGGAGGAAAGATCTAAGTGACTTTCAGACCTGTCTACACGAGCTTAGTGCAAGACACACTCATCCCGTCTTTTTTTCTGGAAAGTGTGCAGGGTACTCAATTTAGATCAGCACATGCATATGTTAGGTTTGTGTGGAAAGAATGAATGGAGCTGTTTGTCAAGGCTCAGAACTGCTTTTACTGTGGGTCTCTCTGTTAACAGAGGTATAATTAGACAACTGTCCAAGTCAGCCCACCTCTCCCAGGATCCACTGAGCTCACGATGACTGGTCAGCTCTGTCTTGGTTTCTTTTCCAGAAATTAAGGGCAGAATGAGTCAATCAGCTTTAAATATAGTTTAAACTATATTTTTATATATAAAATATATATAAAGTTTTAAATATAGTTTTTAAAATATATTTAAAATATATATTTATTTTTATATAAATATTTTATTTATTTAAATATTTAAGTTTTAAATATAGCTCTGCCTAGGCCTCAGCCTCTGAGATCCTGTTTAAATTGTTCTGAGTAGGCTCTGGGCATTGGTATTTTCAAAATGAATAGCGTGGCTGGGAACCACTGGCTTGGAGTTTGTATGCATACCTGGCAGTGATTAATAGGGATATAGAATACATTTTAAAGGGCAAAATCCTAGGAGGCCCTTAGGGCTCTGACTCCATTTGGCAGTGTCAGATATGGCATTCCCAAGGTTGACTTCCACAGGAACAAAAAATAAGTCCAACTCAGGCCAGAGAGGTGCCCCCCCCACCCCCACCCCCTGACATCCTACTCATACCTGATTACCCTACAATCACCCTGTGACTCATTTCCACAGCCTACACCTTTGATCAGGCAGCTCTGAGACCTCACACAACACCTGCTCTTTTTCTACCTGTCAGCTCCTACTCATCCCACTCCGTCTGGAGCCAGGTAAACAGGAGGTGGGGCAATACACTTTCCATAAATCACCATTACTAAATGAATTATGCCTCTGCGGCTCAGGGGCGATTTTAGCAGTGCTGGTATGCTCTTACTTGCCTTGTTGTTGTTGATGTTGGTCAGTTGCTCAGTCGTGTCCTACTCTTTGTGACCTCATGGACTATAGAGCATGCCAGGCTTTTCTGTCCATGAGATATTCCCAGACAAGAATACTGGAGTGGGTTGCCATTTCCTTCTCCAGGGGATCTTCCCCACCCAGGGATCGAACTCATGCCTTCTGCATTGGCAGGTGGATTCTTCACCATCGAGCCACCAGGGAAGCCCTTCCTTTGCCTGTTATGAACAAAATGGTATGACCTCTCATTTCTGTCTGCTGCAAGCCTGTCCGTCTGCCCAGCTGTGAGGCAGGGCTGGGCCATGTTTATTTCCTTGCTATTTCCTGGTCTCTAGCATGGTACCTGCAACACAGAGGTACCTAATAGATTCTGCTAGTTGAAGACAATGAATTAAGATGACCGCATTAGTTATTACAAATGCAATGATAATCGATGTCATAGTCTTTATTGCTAACTCTACAGTTCTTACACTCTTACAGTTCTATAACAAATGAAGGTTATCAGAGCCTTATGGGGTTTTTAAAAATATATTTTAGCGGAGAGGAACCTCATCTGCTGCTATTGGTATATCTGTCCTTTCTGACATACTGCTGGGCTGAAGGCAGTGCTAGTTTAGGTAAAATGGTACCTCGAAAAAAAGAGAAAAAAAAAACGAAAGAAAAAAGTAGCCTATGGCTTGCCCACTCCACTTTTGATGTTAATGTCTCTCTGTCCTCTATGTTTCAATGTGAGGATATAAAACCGTCTCCTCTTTAACCAATTGTGTAGCTAATTCTGGAGCATCATTACATCTGCCACACCTGCGCCCTGAATTGGTGCTGATTCCACGCACAGCTCTCAGAGCACATACCTCTTTGCACACACTGCCCCTCCCCCAATCTCCACTGCTTATTGCCTCCTGCAGCTCAGAAACCACCAGCTCCTGTCCACAGCAAAGACGCTCAGTTTTCCCCAAACACAAACCTGAGCAGATCTGGGGAAAAGGAGGAGAAGGGAGAGAGCATCCCATTTCTCATTCGATACACTCCAACTTCCTTTACGTTGGACACAGGAGCCCATGCCTGCTGCGAGGTGTGCCATGTGCCCACTGGAATGAAGGGCTCAACTTGCAGAAATGTTTCTGGGCAGGGAACACTGATGACCAGAGTCACTGCTCTGGAGTAGAAGCTGGGCACTGTACACGCCCACAGGAGGTGTGCAGAGTGTGTGGATGTGATGGAATGAAATGTGTGAAGCAAGAGTGTTCCCACACTTCTTCCTTCCCTGGACCAGATCTCTAGACAGCATCCTATGTCTGCCAGCTGAGCAGGGTGGTGAGCCCCGCCCCCAGCGCTGGAACAGAGAAGGGATGGAGAAGCACAGTGCCAGCTGGACCAGCAGGGAAAGGGGATTAGGGAGAGGACTTGTTCAATCTGTGTAACAAAGAGCTTACAGCAAAAATGGAGAGGAAGGGCAATAAATATCTCAAGGATTGTTTGGAGAATCTGGTGATGAGAGAGTCTAGAGAAAAGGGGTTAAGTACCAAATCTTCATCAATGCACTTCAGGAGGTGAGATGAACAGGGCATGGGTGGGGGCAGGGGGTATACAGATATGTATACCTGATTCACTTTGCTGTACAGCAGAAACTAACACAACATTTTCAATCAACTATATGCCAATAAAAAGAAAGGGAATTGGGTCATTTGTAGGGATGTAGGTGAACCTAGATTGTCATAGAGGGCTTCCTGGTGGCTCAGAGGGTAATGAATCCTCCTGCAACGCAGGGGGCCTGAGTTCGATCCCTGGGTTGGTAGATCCCTTGTAGGAGGGCATGGCAACCTACTCCAGTATTCTGGCCTGGAGAATCCCCATGGACAGAGATGAGCCTGGCAGGTTAAAGTCCAAGGGGTCGCAAAGAGTCGGACATGACTGAGCGACTAAGCACAAGGTAGTGACGTGGGTGAACGTAGACTGTGTCATACAGAGTGAATTAAGTCAGAAAGAGAGAAAACCAACATTGTATGTTAACGTATGTATATGGAATCTAGAAAAATGGTACAGAGGAGCCTATTTGCAGGAAAGGAATAGAGACACAGATAGAGAAAATGGACCCGTGGACCCCGTGCGGGAAGGAGAGGGTCGGACAAACAGAGGGAGCAGCATTGACATGTACACTATCAAGTGTAACGAGCCAGTGGGGGCTGCTGCAGAGCAGGGGGCTCAGCTTGCGCTCCGCGGCGACTAGGGCATGGGGGAAGGGGCGGCAGGGGGGCTTAAGAGGGAGGGGACAGCCGGATCAGTCACTCGGTTCAGTTGCTCAGTCGTTTGCAACTCTTTGTGACCCCACGGACTGCAGCACGCCAGGCTTCCCTGTCCATCACCAACTCCCGGAGCTTGCTCAAACTCATGTCCATCGAGTCGGTGATGCCATCCAACCATCCCATTCTCTGTCATCCCCTTCTCCTCCCACCTTCAATCTTTCCCAGCAGCAGGGTCTTTTCCAACGAGTCAGTTCCTTGCAACAGGTGGCCAAAGTATTGGAGTTTCAGCTTCCACATCAGTCCTTCCAATGAATATCCAGGACTGATTTCCTTTAGGATGGACTGGTTGTATCTGCTTGCAGTCCAAGGGACTCCCAAGAGTCTTTTCCAACACTACAGTTCAAAAGTATCAATTCTCCGGTGCTCAGCTTTCTTTACAGTCCAACTCTCACATCCATACATGACTAATGGAAAAACCATAGCCTTGACTAGACGGACCTTTGTTGGCAAAGTAATGTCTCTGCTTTTTAATATGCTGTCTAGGTTGGTCATAATTTTTCTTCCAAGGAGCAAGCGTCTTTTAATTGCACGTCTGCAGTCATGTGATTTTGGATCTATGCATATGTATACTTACTTTATGTAATATATACGTATACTTAACAGCTGATTCACAATGTAGTACAGCAGAAACAGACATAACATTGTAAAGCAAGTATCCCCCAAACAGAAAGCAAAGAGGGCATGGGATCTCATGTTACTTCTTCTGTGATCCCTGACCTCTGGAAGAGGCACCCTTTAGGGATTAGACAATGATGGGGCGAAAAGTGACAAAGTTAGTGAATATCTACAGCTGTGATGGAGAGTTACATGGGGAGTGTCCCATTTGCAGTTCTGTTTTCAAAGTGAGATATGGAAGCTCTGTCTTCTATACTTAGAATTTAGAAGCAACAAATCTTTTCTAGTGATAAATGACATCTCCGACTTGGACAAAAGCTTTGATAAATAATTAACCTTGAAAATGGAGAATAGTTGTTCTTTCCACTGAGGATGTTCGCTGGCACCCAAAACAGATATGAGGACACTGTCAGCCAGTATATATTTTTCCTCTCTTTGAAAACAATTTTGGAACTTCTTTAATCTGGTAAGATTTAGTTGGAATCTAAACAAGGATTTCTCAGTAGGCATAGAGAGACTCTTTAGTTCTGAAGTAACAAATACATGCCTTTTGTGTGTGTGTTAGCTGTCCTTGAAGGCTCTTGGTGCATAAAACTTGTCAATTCTAATTTGCTATGAGTGACTTGATATATAAAGAAAGGGTGGTGTAAATCCTTGGAGCTTTTAAGCAACCCAAGTTCATCCACTCATTCAGCCTAGGACATTTACAGCTTGTACTTCAATCACTTCATCAGGAACCTATTTTTCAAATGAAAGTTAAAATTTGAATTGTTGCCATGCACTGAATAAGGTAACCAGCTGAGACATTGCTCACTTGAGAAAAATTTGATTGCTCAAAATTGTGCCAGTTTTCCAGTCATTTTTTAAGTGGAATAAACCTGTTGATGTAATCACATGAAGCAGAGAGAGAAAAGATTCCAAATTAGTGGTAGCTATGCAAACATTCTCCTTATTTCAATAAAAGGTATTATAGAGAAAAAAAAAATAGAAACAGACTATTCAGAGTCTATGCAACTGAAGACCAAGCCAGATTTTCCCTGAGGATAAACTCACAGTTCCTCTTCACTATAATAAAACAAGCTTCCATCTATTGTTAAGGTAAACTGTTTGTTAAAAAAGTCATTAAAACTAATTCCATCAACAATTCCAAAAGCTATTAGAATTAAATATTTAGACTGAATCGTCAAGGACTAAAAGGGAGTATTTGCAATTTAATGCAAAAATAAATACCACCTGACACACTGGTTACTTTTATTAGTTTGTTTCAGCTCCGGGGCTTCTAATGAAATTTAATTAAATTGATTTGGCTACTTAAAGGTACAGTATATGTAAGGATAAGAGTCTTGCGGCTTAGTAAAAAAAAAAAAAAGCGTCTGCCTGCAGTGTGGGAGACCTGGGTTCGATCCCTGGGTTGGGAAGATTCCCTGGAGAAGGAAATGGCCACCCACTCTGGTACTCTTGCCTGGTAAATTCCATGCACCGAGGAGCCTGGTAGGCTACAGTCCATGGGGTCGCAAAGAGTGGGACACTACTGAACAACTTCACTTTCACTTTCACCATCTTTTAAGGGCTCCCCAGGTGGCGCTAGTGGTAAAGAACCCACCTATCAATGCAGAAGACACAAGAGACTTGTGTTTAATCCCTGGTTCAGGAAGATCCCCTGGAAGAGGGCATGGCAACCCCCTCCAGTATGCCTGCTTGGAGAATCCCATGGACAGAAGAGCCTGTTGGGTTCCAGTTCATAAGGTTGCAAAGAATCAGACATGATGACGTGACTTTACACGCACACATCATCTTTTCAAAGCAAATATTGAGTAAATCCATCTTAGGAATTCAATTTATCACCATTGAACTAATTCTAAAGAACTGATATCACTAAGAAGATTCGACAAGCTAGAAAGAAACTGATATAATTTGGTCGAAGAAAATATGTCGTGGTTAACTACCAGGAGTTAACTGGTACCAAACGGAAGCATGGTGGGAATCTCTCAAAAACGAGGTTTTTATTAAGAACTGGGTATAGCGATCAAGAGGACTGTTGCCATCAGCACGAGCATAACATTCTTGGGCATAAACATCTTGGTAGACTTTTCTCTAATTTTTCCACTTTGTAATAGAAACTGTTTTCCACTTGGACTCAGCCTCCCTTGCTGGGAGATTTGGCTAAGTGACTAAGCTCTGACAGTATTTACAAAGGCATCCCCCACCCCCACTTTAAAAAAAAAAAAAGGATCCCTTTCCCCACCCTTTTCCACTGGAATGTGGACAGGTTGAGGTCAAGGAGGAGAATGCAGGTGAGGGCAACCCTCCAGAGATGGTGATCACAGAGTTTGAAGGAGCCAAAACCTTGGTCCGAGAGGTGTGATACCAGATCTGGACAATTAGACTCTAACGTGACAGGGTGTGATTGGCTAAATAATATGCTCCCTCCACCAAAGATACCCACATCCTACTTACCTAGAACCTGTGACAGGCTACATTATGTAGCAAAGGGACTCTGCACGTGTGGTGGAGTTAAAGCTCTTGAAAAAGGGAGATTACACTGAATTATCCAAGTGGGCCCAATGCAGCCACAAGGGTCTTCAAAGAGAGATACAGGAGGCAGGCATTCAGAGAAGGTGATATAACCACGGAAGCAGAGACAGAAAATCAGAGAAGCCATGCTGCCTGCTTAGCTGATGGAGGAAGGGGGCAAAAGGCCAAAGGGTGCGGCGGCCTCTACCAGCTGGAAAAGGCAAGGAAATGGATTCTCTAGACGGCTTCAGGAAGGGGTGCATCCAGGACCAACAGTTTTTTTTTTTTAACTTTAATATTATATTTATTTAATCCTATATATCTAAAATATATTTTAACACAATAAACATGAGAAGCATTCACTAGATAGTTAAAAAAAAAAAAGTAAGCCAAGTCTTTGAGATCTGGTTCGTGTCTTATGCTTAGTGTTGCTGTTGGGTGGTTTAGTTGCTAAGTTGTATCCGACTCTTTTGTGACTCCATGGACTGCAGCCTCTCGGGCTCCGATGTCCATGGGGCTTCCCAGGCAAGAATACTGGAGTGGACTGCCATGGCCTCCTCCAGGGGATCTTCTTGACCCAGGGATTGAACTCGAGTCTCCTGCATTGGCAGGCAATTCTTTACCACTGAGCCCAGAGAATATCTCAAAGAGGACTAATCATATTTCAAATGTTCAATAGCCAACCCCTCACTAATGGCTACCATGCTGACCCTTGGATCCCAAGGAGATCCAACCAGTCAGTCCTGAAGGAAAACAACCCTGAATATTCATTGGAAGGACTGATGCTGAAGCTGAAGCTCCAATCCTTTGGCCACCTGATGTGAAGAGCTGACTCATTAGAAAAGACCCTGATGATGGGAAAGATTGAGGGGAGGAGGAGAAGGGAGTGACAGAGGATGAGATGGTTGGGTGGCATCACTAATTCAACGGACATGAGTGTGAGCAAGCTCCGTGAGATGGTGAAGGACAGGGAAGCCTGGCGTGCTGTAGTCCATGGGGCTGCAAAGAGTCAGACACGACTTAGCGACTGACTGACGACAACATAACAATGCTGAAAATCTCGGCTCCAGACTTAAAGAGAGGACAGGGAGAAGCAGGTGAGGCAGGCATAGGACACTGTGCTAACTGGCAGGGATGACAGAGGAAAGGAGTCAGAGCCCCCTTCTTGGCTCCTCTTCTTTTTGTCCCCAACCCCAGGGGACAGGAGTTCCTGGAGTTCCTCCCGCTCCTGCAGGAGTTCCTCAGAGCTCCACTTTTACCCACTGCAGAGCCAATCCTTTGATTTCAGCCCAGTGAAACCTACTTTGCACTTCTGCCCTCAAGAACTGTTCAGATCATGAATTTGTGTTTAAGCCACTGAGTTTGTTGTAATCTGTTAACGCAGCAATAGGAAAGTAACAGAGGGTGATTAATTTCTAACTGCTGTAAGCCATGTTCATTTGAGGTGTGAGACACACTGATTAGACCTGAGGACAACTTTAGATGATTAAATGCCTGCGACAAGACACTGTGACAGGATGTTAATATACTTTTCTTCCATTGCCTGTGTTTTGGCTAAGGTCCCAAGGCAGGGAACAACAGATGCCCCATTGTTCCACATATATTCTCAAAGTAAAAAATTAGATCATCCATCCATCCTTGTGAATGTGGGGGATAAAATAAGGTTCTGCAGTATTAACACATGCCCCACCTCCAGATTACATGGGTTTAGGCTGAGAATTCACTAGTGGGTGGAGAATGTTGGTGGCGAGGGCTTCCTTGAAGGCAGTTGGCGGGCTGGGCATTGCCCAGCCTATCTCCCATCTCCTGAAGCCTGGGAAGTGAGCTCTTTATTTTGCCTGGCCACGGGCTCTCTGGATTTTGGGGGTTGTAGGAGTTACCACGATCAGGGTGAAGCTCAGACTCAGTGCCAGAGGTGGACCAACCATGGAGCTCAAGAAGCTTAGGTTTCAGGATCGTCCACTGCATGAGCCCCCTCCAAGGCCGGTAGGAAATTTTATATTCATAAAGTATACTCTTCTTAAACAGGAATTCCTACACTAAGCTACGGGGTGGAAAATGTGTATCTGCTCTGGTCTCAGTGCAGGGTAGCGGAAATCTTAGGTGCATGGAGAGCCTGGAGCAGTTAGCTGGAAGAGGTCAGGTCCAGGCCAGCGGTCCTCAGCTGGAGGCTGGTATTAAATACCGAGCCCGCCTGCCAGTGCAGGAGACATGAGAGATTCAGACTCGATTCTTGGGTTGGGAAGACCCTCTGGAGGAGGGCACAGCAACACACTCCAGTATGCCTGCCTGGAGAATCCCACAGGCAGAGGAGCCTGGCAGGCTACGGTCCATAGGCTTGCAAAAGTTGGACATGACTGAAGCGACTAAGCATGCACGCATGAGCAAACCACACCACTGTCCCCATGAGAGAAGAAGCCAGCACGTGGGCATCTGCTGTAGGCTGGGTGTACCAAGGCCAGGGCACAACTGTATGGCCAGGGTCTCTCTCCTCTCTGCTGATCCCCCTTTCCTGGCAGAGCCTGGGAGGAGGGTGGGGGTGCGGGACACTGGGACACAAGAAGGAATAGCTTATGAGAGGGAAAGCAGGTGAGCTAGTAAGGGACAAGAAACTGATCGCGTCCTTTCTCCCCAAGCAAATGAAAGCGCTCTTAGCTGTGGCTCATCCCATCTACTAGAAGAAGGAAGGGTGAGCTTGAGTGTATTGCCCAAAGTAACAAGAATGGTGGTAGATTTACATTAAACTTAGCGTTTTTTCTAATTCAAAGGGACATGTACCCTAAAGTCCATAGTGTCACTATTCACAGTAGCCAAGAGATGGAAGAAACAGAAGTGTCCATGAGCAGATGAACGGGTAAAAAAAGATGCGGTACACATATACAGGGAATATTTGTTGTTTAGACACTAAGTTGTTTCTGACTCTTTGTGACCCCAGGGACTGTAGCCTGTCAGGTTCCTCTGTCCATGGGATTTCCCAGGCAAAAATACTGAATTGGGTTGTCATTTACTTCTCCAGGGGATCATGCTGACCCAGAGATCAAACCGGCAACTCCTGCATTGGTAGGTGGATTCTTTACCGTTGAGCCACCTGAGAAACCCACAAGGAATATAGAGCAGCCCTAAAAAGAAGGGAATAATGCCATTTGCAGCAATATGGATGGACCCAGAGAATCTCATACGAAGTGAAGTCTGTTAGACAGAGAAAGACAAATATGATATCACTTACAGATGGAATCTTAAAAAATGATACAAATGAACTTATTTACAAAACAGAAATGGTCTCACAGACATAGAAAACAAATTTATGGCTACCAAAGGAGAAATGGGGGAATAAATTAGAAGTTTGAAATGAATGGATACACACTGTTAAACAGAAAAATAGATACATAACAAAATAGGGTCCTATTGTATAGCATAGGGAACGATATTCAGTGCCTTATAATAACCTATAATGGAAAAGAATCTAAATGAGAATGTGAAAGTGATAGTCACTCAGTCATGTCCAGCTCTTTGCAATCCCACAGATTGTAGCTCGCCGGGCTCCTCTGTCCATGGAATTCTGCACTGCAGGCAGATTTTTTTTTTTTTTTTTTTTACCATCTGAGCCACCAGGGAAGTCCTCAAAATACTGGAGTGGGTAGCCATTCCTTTCTCCAGGGGATCTTCCTGATCCAGGGATCAAACCCAGGTCTCCCACATTGCAGGCGGATCCTTTACCATCTGAGCCACCAGGGAGGCCCACGAGTATAGGGCTTCCCTGGCGGCTCAGAGGTAAAGACTCTGCCTGCAATGAAGGAGCTGCAGGAGACATGGGTTCAGTCTCTGCGTTCGGAAGATCCCCTGGAGGAGGGCATGGCAAACCACTCCATTATTCTTGCCTGGAGAAACCCATGGACAGAGGAGCCTGTCCGTGGTGCTGCTACAGTCCACGGGGGTCGCAAAAGAGCTGGACACGACTTAGAGCCTAAAGAACAGTATATATGCGTATAACTGAACCGAAACTAACGCAACATTGAAAATCAACTGCAGTTCCAAAAAATGAAAAGTTTAGTGAGTTTTCTAGTTCCCAATTCAATCCTTTTCCCCTGCTTTTGTCTCTGGGGTACTTTTGGAAGTTCTGATTTAAAATGCTATGGTAAAGCCGCCTGGGAGAGCAGAGGCAGAAAGGAAACATTGAACTTAGATGCTGCTCAGGTAGAATTTCCCCAGCTGGGAGGTCCAGCCCCACAGCAGCTCTAACTTAGTCACTTCTTGTTTAGCAACTGCCATGTGCATCGATTTCCACTTCTGCACAATTGATTTTTGCTTCTGTTCCCATTTGTGCCTTTGTTTTTGGACAGATATCATATGATGAGTGTCTGAGAATGGTCTCCGAGAGGTCAGCGGACCTCATGAAGGAGGGCCTTATTTGTCGATACAAAAATCAACACGCAAACGCCCAGATTTATGGAGCAGACAGCATCATCACTGAGTTTAACCCCAGCCTCTTTGTTTCCTACCCGAGCTTGATGTGCAGTGATTTAGAAAAGAACTCGAGCTACAATTGCGAATCTGGAGGACACAGCATTCAGATTATTTAAGAGCCTGACCATAATTACGGCTGATTCACATGTCGTAGGGCAGAAACCAACGCAACATTGTAAAGCAATTTTCCTCTAATTATGGAAACTTACATTACCATATGTAAAATAGATAGTCAATAGGAATTTGCTATATGGCTCAGGAAACTCAACCAGGGGCTCAATATCAACCTAGAGGGGTGGGGTGGGGAGAGAGATGGGAGGGAGGTTCAAAAGGGAGGGGATATATGTACACCTACCACTGATTCATGTTGAGATTTGACAGAAAACAACAAAATTCTATAAAGCAATTATCCTTCAATAAAAAATTAATTAAAGAATTAATTAATTTAAAAATGCAAGAGAGAAGACTGTGATCAAAAGTTTTCATGTGCTTCCAGTCATTTCTCGGTGAAGAATTTTCCAGTACAATAGAAAGATGAATAAATTCCTGGTGGGCAATTTCCTTGATAGAATGACAGCTCTACATTCAGCCATTTATTTCTATAGAGGATTTACTGCTTTTCCATCACCATCTTAAACACTCGCCAAGGAAAAACATCTATTTATTCTCAAGATGGCAACATGCTACAGCAAGTATAAAAGTATTTCTTGCTCCTCTTGCTGCAAAGCTTTGAGATCAAAATTTTGAATTTTGATCATCTTGTGTGTTTTCCTGGACAATATTTCAAAATATCTTTCTAGTTCTTGCTGCAATCCAGTATTGATTTTTAAATGTCCAGCAAGTGAGAGTGATGAGGGATGTGAAATGTGAACCGTGACTTCAGTTCACAGGGGTCAGGACCACTGGCTCATTGAGGTACAGAGGCCAGTTTCCCGAAAGCAGCGAAAGACACCGCGAGCGCTGTGTCCACTGGCTCACCCGCTGCGGTTTGGTCATTTGAGGAAATCTGCAGGCATCCCTTCCCTATCCATAATTACTTATTGATTTCTCGTTTTGTGAGTGCAACAGTGGTGGGACCAGTGTAATGAATCCCACGGCAGTAGGAAAAGAGAGTCCTGAGTGATTCAGGCCGTGAAGGGCATGACTTCACTCCCATCAAAGCTCATTATTCACTGGCTGAATGGTACCTGCGGCGCGAGAGTCTGTCTTCCCGACAATAAAAGGAAGGACATTTAAAGATTAGTTTTATGCTTTGTTTCTCTCATCCAGACGGCAACACTGAATACAATATCTCTATCCACGGAAACACTACCTTGTTCGGTTTCAAGTTTTCAAGCACAGGTGGTTTGGCATTCTTTGAGACACAAGCTCACCGTTCAAGATCCCAAAGGGTAAGGGTGGGAGGGTTGGAGGGGGAGTGGGGAGGGGAGGCATGGGAGGTTCAAGGGGTGTTGGGGAGGGATAGGAGGGTGGGGGACCCCACAGGACCACAACTATAGAAACACAAGGCCATGCTATTCGTGGGGGAGAATGAGTCTGGTTTCTAACCTTGGTGACCATCAGCAGAGTTTGATTCGTTATCTGATCTGTCTTTGATCTGATCCCTGCATTTATGAACAAAGGAATTTGCTCATAGAGTGGCTGAGTAGATGCTGTTCTTTCTGGAGCTCTTTGCAATACTTAGAGCAAAATAATGAACCGAAGCATTATAAGCTGAACGCCGGAAGAACTGTCTCTCTCTACTTGACAACAGGGGCTGCTCCGATGCTGTGTCCTGGCCTTAAGGTTCTAAGTTTTGCACAGTGATGAAAATGTAACTTTCAATTTTTAGGTTTTGCTTTTTTTTTTGACAGCAGTAGTAATAAATGTTGCTATCCCTACAACGACAAACTGTGGAAAATCACAATAAATCACAATAAACTGTGGAAAATTCTGAAAGAGATGGGAATACCAGACCACCTGACCTGCCTCTTGAGAAACCTATATGCAGGTCAGGAAGCAACAGTTAGAACTGGACATGGAACAACAGACTGGTTCCAAATAGGAAAAGGAGTACCTCAAGGCTGTATATTGTCACCCTGCTTATTTAACTTCTATGCAGAGTACATCATGAGAAACCCTGTGCTGGAAGAAGCACAAGCTGGAATCAAGATTGCTGGGAGAAATTTCAATAACCTCAGATATGCAGATGACATCACTCTTATGGCAGAAAGTGAAGAGGAACTAAAAAGCCTCTTGATGAAAGTGAAAGAGGAGAGTGAAAAAGTTGGCTTAAATCTCAACATTCAGAAAACGAAGATCATGGCATCTGGTCCCAAAACTTCATGGGAAATAGATGGGGAAACAGTGGAAACAGTGTCAGACTTTATTTTGGGGGGCTCCAAAATCACTGCAGATGGTGACTGCAGCCATGAAATTAAAAGACACTTACTCCTTGGAAGAAAAGTTATGACCAACCTAGATAGCATATTCAAAAGCAGAGACATTACTTTGCCAACAAAGGTCTGTCTAGTCAAGGCTATGGTTTTTCCAATGGTCATGTATGGATGTGAGAGTTGGACTGTGAAGAAAGCTGAGCACAGAAGAATTGATGCTTTTGAACTGTGGTATTGGAGAGGACTCTTGAGAGTCCCTTGGACTGCAAGGAGATCCAACCAGTCCATCCTAAAGGAGATCAGTCCTGGGTGTTCATTGGAAGGACTGATACTGAAGCTGAAATTCCAATACTTTGGCCACCTCATGAGAAGAGTTGACTCATTGGAAAAGACCCTGATGCTCGGAGGTATTGGGGGCAGGAGGAGAAGGGGACGACAGAGGATAAGATGGCTGGATGGCATCACCGACTTGATGGACGTGAGTTTGAGTGAACTCGGGGAGTTGGTGATGGACAGGGAGGCCTGGCGTGCTGTGATTCATGGGATCGCAAAGAGTCAGACACGACTGAGCAACTGAACTGATCCCTACAAATGCAAAGGAATGACCTTGTAGAGACATGATGACTGGCTTCAAAAACAGGAAGGCTATCCTAGAGAAGAGAAAGTAGATTTTTTAGTATAGCGTTGGAAGACAGATAATACACATAGAGATTTTTACTTCATATAAGAGTTCTGAAAAATCATAGCCACCCCAAAATGGAATAATATGCTCCCTTAGTGATTTGCGATGGATAGTCAAGATACTTGGTTAGCCAGAAAGGTTGTTCGGGTTTTTCTACATGACGTTACAGAAAAATGAGAATAAACTTTTTGGCTAACCCGACATTTGAACAAAAGGAAATGACTCCTGGAGCTGATACGACACCTTCCTTCTTTTAGTAAAATAACTCCCTCCTCCTGCCACCAAACTTTAGCAGGGTTCCTGGTGGCTCACTTTTCCTACTCTCCCTCCTAGCCGGGTTTGTGGCTGTGGCCACACGATTCAGTTCTTGGTGGTGGCAAGGGAGCAGAAGGTTGGTCCCTTTTGTATCACATGCTTCAGAGAATATCACTTGCCCTCACTTTTCCTACGGCCTGCAATTAGAGGGGAAGAGCTCAGTTAGGGAGCTTGGTACACACAGGCAATGATGTTACCCTAGTACAAGGCACTATAACAAGACAGGTCCCAGGGTCACTGCTGACTCTGGACCACCTGCCTAACCAGGTGCAGGCCCATGAAACAGAAAGGGATACTTGTTTAGCTTGCATTTCTGAATTTCTGAGTCTCCCTGTTAAGAGTAACTTAGGCTATATCCCAAACAATATAACTATATATTTTTTTGAGATGTGTATATGATTAAGGTATTATATAAGGGTTTATAAGAAATGCTTTCTGCAATTTTATAATTCTATGTTCCCATCTACCCCCACCCCCAAATGTATCTCCTTTCCTTCAAAACCAGTTGTCCCAACAAACTCTACTATCATCAAACATAATCACGCTGTCAGTCATGACCTCAACTTTTTTTTTTTAAGTACCAGTGTTCAAAACGTCAAGAGCTTTTGATCATCTGCTTTTTTTTCAGCCCTCTATCAAGACTGCTCCAAGGCTCACCTTCTTTCCATTAAGAAAACATCCTCTGCAAAAATACAGATGATAAAGATATTTGAAACTTCTCTTTGTGGTTATCTAATCTTCAGGATTTTTTTTTAAGGTGATGCATTGTTTAGCCTTTGTGTGATAACATTCTTCTGTTTCTTTTCCTTTAGGGGAGAAAAATCAGAAGTCCAGGCCTCACTGAAGTTGAAGGTTTGGATGATGCAAATCCGTTTTGGCTCACAATGTGTCTGGACCCCAACCAGACCAAAGAATATTCTGATTTATTAAATGGATCTCTAAGTCAAATAAAGTAGCTGAGCTAAGGAAATGTGGTTCTGGCCTCTGTGCGTGGGTCCTAAGGAGGAAATAAGCCAATGACAGGTGGATCTTTAATTCCGTTCCATAGACATGCCATTGTTATTTCAATTTACATCTATCTACTCGTGTTTTTTCCTCTTGTCCATAATGCTCTTTTCCTCTTATCTCCTAATTCATGCAAACTCTATAGATTCTTCAAGATTTTTCTCTGTAATTTTCTTGCTCTTAATTTATCCAGTAAATCCATAATACATGATTATGAGCCGAATGCAGCTGCCAATCACTGTTCCATGTTTCACTTGCATCCACAATAGCTGCTCTACATGCCACGTTTTCCTTGGAACTCTTCCTTTCCTAAGCCTATAACAGGTATTTAATAAACAGATTAGAAACACGAGTAATTATAGGTACGGATCAGGCATTTAGAAAATGATCTCTCAACTGTCAGTGAAGAACAAAATAGAAATCTCTTGCCTCACTGACTAAAAACAATTCATAAGGACGAATGAATTTGGATTTTCTCACCACAGGACCTTTCAAAAGGAAAAGCTTTTGTGAGTTTTGAGCTTTGCCATTGTAGCACTTATACTGAGCACAAAATCGTCATTTCATTTTGCAACTGCACAATTTGGAAATCATTACGAACAGCAGCTCTTTTTCAATATTTTAAAATCATGGATCAACTGAAAACCTCACCTTCAGTTTCTCCAGCCTGTCTTTCTTGAATCTCCTCACATTAAGACACATTTTAAGCGCTCTTTAGCTCTTGAGTTTTAGCTCCATTAAATTTCTGACAACATACTCTTTTTTTTTCCTCATGGCAAATGAAAGACAATTATACTTTCTGAACCCTACTACCAACACAGAAAAAACTAAAATGGAGAACTCATACTACGATTCAACAAATAACTTGTGGAGTCTCTAAAAGCCGTTTCCCTTCAATGCACAGAAGTATGAGAAGGTACATTCCAACAAAGAAAAGGCTGGAATTCAGGGAAAGTGGAGTTTATTTGAGGCAGTAATATTTCATTGAACTTCCCGAGCCACTGATTCAGAACGACCAGCTCTTTTCTAATTTATAGTGTGTTCTTCGTGTCTGGCTGCCTGTTTAGCTGAAGGATCCTGTCCCTGGAGGAAATTCATTTGGCTTCTGAAAGAGTCCCAGAAGGAACCAAGGGATGTGCATTTCAAACAAAACAGGCAGAATGGAACTAAAACACTTTAGACAAATAGCAAGATATTTAGGAAAGGATATAATTAATCCAGAACACTTCTGTAATATTTCAGCCTAAAAATACTTCCTCTTAAGGAACAGAAAAATCTTGAAAGAGATTTCTGAAATATATGGGCTAAACTTTAAACTGAAGTACAAAGCAAGGAGCTTACAGGAAATAGGAAGACCTTGGAGAAATCTAGAAATATACTCTTAACTTAGTGGAGTCAGTCATTAAATATTTAACTTTCTCCCACAGGCTTAGAAAAAGACCAATTTTCCTTCTGGCAAGATGGATCTCACCCTCTCTTATCCAACTTGACCTCTTGCTGTGGCCCCACCTCCCATCCCAAGACTGGGATGCTGGGGACCAACGTGGCAGTGAGTCTTGGCTTCCCCCTCCTCCATGCAGGCTGCCGGGGGAGGCAAGGAGGTGCTCTGGGAAGTTGATGATGAGGCCCTGTTCACGCTTTCTGAATCCCTATGGAGACCAGTGCCTACGCTGTTCTCCGTGCCTATCTCTCAGTGATGTTCTCTGCTCCATTTGTTAACTCAAATCTATCCTGACAGCTCTGATCATTGAAACAGCTCACATATGCTGTCTGGTAACAACAAAACAGTAACTTCTGGGGGACACTGTTAAAAGAACTCTTTGCTCCTAACCAAAAGAGAAAAGTTGTGCGTCCTTTGTTTACGAAAATGTGGGAAAGAATCGTATAATCAAAAATTCTAGATGTGACCTTTTTGCTTAAAGTTATGTTTCTAAACTATTTTGGGGAGGAAGTCCCCTTTGAAACGTAGGATATAAATTTCTGCCTGCCTCCGGGGAGTCTTCTGGGCAAACACCCAGCCTCTTCCTATGATCTACGACTGCCATTAGGATGATCAGCCCTTCACCTTGCGTGTGAACCGGCCAGTGTCCTGGATGCGGAACTCAGGTATCCACTCAGTATTCCTAGGCTGCAAGACTTCTCGGTCTCCTGAACTGCCTTTTACCTTTTTTTTTCCTGTCTCCTCTCCACAGTGACTTCAGTTATTTCTTGGCCCTTGTTGACGCTTCTGTGTGAGAGTGTGTGCAAAACCCCTCAGTTCATTGCTTTTTAGTCTCTTATACAATATAGACGCTCAGACACAAACTTATTTTTCTTGAAGGTAAGACTCTACGGTTATAGGTCTGTCCAATCCAGAAAGTTCATGGATCTTAGGATATATTCAGGGGACACTTAGCGACCTTTTTTTTTTTTTTTTTTTTTGCTTCTTCACTGATTCTCTTGTTTCACTTGAGTTTCAATTGCTCAAACTCTCAGACAAGGTTCCTTTGTATCTGTGACACATCTCGTTATGACCAAATATTGTCTTCAGGCTCAGGGTCTGTGTGCAGCTCACGAGCCAAGAAGGTAAAGCAAATCTTACCTTTTTGTAGAGACTCCTCAGATCTCGGTACTGCCACATGCTGTTGAGGACCTGAGATGCCGCCTTGACCACCTTCGGAGAGTGTCTGATAAAGAAAAGACAGGACACACAAGTGGTGAGCGGGACAGCTGGGCTTTAAATGACTTGGCAGGAAACAGCAAGAATAAAGAGAATAAAAGCATCGTGGCTCTTCTGACCCTTTTCTTTCTCCAGTTGGACAGTGCAAAGGATGCAGGTCACCAGTGTTCAACCTCATTCTCCCCCCAACACCCATGGCAGGGGGCAGGGTTGGGGTTGGGGGAGGATGGTATTGTAATTTGGCAAAGAATTTTCACAATGCAAACCCAAGAGCAGTGCACTGAGTCAGAATGCAGGTTCAGCGCTGGACTAGGAAATGGAACAGAAAGCATCCTGACCAGGAAAGGCAAGATTAAGAGGTTTTAATAGCTGTGTTGTCTAACCTGTGCAGATGGCTCAGTGGGTAAAGAATCACATACAATGCATACAAAAAGGAGACGCAGGAGACTTGGGTTCGATCCCTGGGTTAGGAAGATCCCTTGAGGGAGGAAATGATAACCCACTCCAGTATTCTTGCCTGGGAAATCCCATGGACAGAGGAGCCTGACAGGCAGTAGAAAGGGTCGCAAAGAGTTGGACATGACTGAGCGCAAGCAAGGAGTAAGGAGAAAAAAAAAGATACTCATTTTCTCAGCTGAAGCGTAAGAGCTTATACAGCGTTTGCTCTACTGCCTGAGGGGTACAGGGAACTGCTTTCCATTTGCTAAGGAAGCCAAGCACAGGCGATCAGCATGGAGATGCCCTGTGCACTCACTGGCACACAGGCTCTCTCACGTTTGTGTGGAGGAATAATCACGGATAAAAGAATCTATAAACAAAGCCCTTCATACAATTCACGTTCTGTCCTCCAGACCAGAGTGAGAAACTAAGGTCACATAAACCTCTGGACTAGCGGTTCTTACCTTTTTTTTTTTTTTTTTTTTGAGTCATGGCTTTGAAATCCTTATGAACCTATTGCTAAATAATGGTTCGGTGCCAACCTGCATCTCAGATCAGACTCTAGGTCGAGACATCTGTGTTGATTCAATTCGATCCAATTCTTGGAAATCAGTTGGATGAGTGGTGAGGGCCCTCCTAACTACCTGCGGATTCTTTGCTCCAATGGGCTGAACCACAACCAGCCTCACGATCTGAGTGGCTGACATGGCATTATGCCTGATCTCAAGGGCTGGCACACTTTTGCTATAAAGAGTCAGCTATCAAATATCCTTTGATTTGTGGGCCACATGGTCTCAGTTGCGGCTACTCAACTCTGCCATTGCAGGACGAGAGGAGTCATAACTAATACATAAACGAGGGGAAGTGGCTGTGTTCCAGTCAAGTGTTACTTACAAGAAAGGGTGGACGGTGGGATTTGGATCATAGCTGCTGACCCTTGGTTTATGCGGGGACTCCTGGAGTTGGACAGGTCATAATCACACATGAGGACACCAATGTGAAGGCCATCCCTGAAACTGACCCATGGTGCAGTGGCTCATAGATTCCCCAAACAGAACATGTGAATTGAGATCAAAACTGCTTTTAACATAAAATAGTCTTTACAATGGAAAGTGAGCAGATGGTGAGATGGGATCAAGTTGAGGTTGGACTTGAGAGCCAGAGGTTGGACTTGAGAGCCAGAGTAAATGGATGTGTGTGTGCTAAGTCAATTCAGTCGTGTCCAGCTCTTTGTGACCGTAGGGACTATAGCCTGTCAGCCTTCTCCAGGCAAGAATACTGGATTGGGTTGCCGTGCCTTCTTCCAGGGGATCTTCCTGACCCAGTGATCGAACCCTTGCCTCTTATGTAGTGCCACCTGGGAAGCAAGGACCTGTATTTTGCAATGAAAGGATGGGAACTTACTATGTGATCAATTAAATGTCTGCTATTTTCCTGGGTCTTCAAGTGTGCAATGTGGAAACTACGTTTAAGGTTTCTTCATCCATTTACTTACTGGAAACTGGAATAGTCACTCTTACTTGTTATTGCTGACTTGGAATTCAACTTTGGCTGTGTTTGAAAACCTCTTAGTATTGTGTACTTTTAAAAGAAAAAAATATAGTACTCTTGTAAATTTCAAAATTTTTTCTCCATGAGATGAGCTATATTTAAGCAAAATACATTTTTTCTTTAGGGACAGTTACTAAATGATTTCACATGGACACTAGTATCATGCTCTAAATATATTGAACTCTTTTGACAGAGAATTCTAGATCTTTTCATGGATATAGATACAGGTACACTGTATTCTTTTTTAAACAATTGAATTATAATTGACCTACAACACTCTGTTAGTTCCTGGTGGTCTGATAGCTATATGCATTGCAAAATAACCACTCTGGTAATTCTATTTACCATCTGGCACTACACAAAGTTATTACACTATTATTGACTGTATTCCCCCTGCTGTGTATTTCATCCCTACGGTTCATTTATTTTACCACTGAAATTTTGTATCTTTTAATCTCCCTCACGCATTTCACTCATCGCCCCATCCCTCTCTCCTTGGCAGCTACTTGTTTGTTCTCTGTATCTGTGGGTCTCTTCCTGTTTGGGCATGCTTGTTCTTCTGTTTTGTTTTTCAGATTTCACATACAAGGGAAATCGTATAGTATTTGTATTTCTCTAACTTATTTCACTTAGCATAATACCCTCTAGGTCCATCTATACTGTTGAAAATGACAATGTTTTATTCTTTTTTACAGCCAAGTAATACTCTTTTGTGTGTGTGTGTATATATATATATATATATATATATATATATATATATATATACACACACATATTGTGGTAAATAATATATTTACTACATGTATATATACAATATATACATATATATTGATATGTATATATGCAATCTATATATATATAGTAATAAATATGCTTCCCTGGTGGCTCAGATGGTAAGGTGTCTGCCTGCAATGTGGGAGACCCAGGTTCGAGCCCTGGGTTGGGAAGATCCCCTGGAGAAGGAAATTATAATAAATAATGCTGCAATGAACACTGAAGTTCATATGCTTTTTCCAATTCGTGTTTTTTTTTTTCTTTAGAAAACTATACAGAACTGGAATTGCTGGACCATATGGTGGTTCAATGTTTAATTTTTTGAGGACCCTCCATACTGTTTTCTATAGTGGCTGTACCAATTCATATCCCCACCAACAGTGTACAAGAGGCCCCTTTTCTTCACATCTTTGCCAACACTTGTTATTTCTGTCCTTTTTAATAGCCATTCTGATAGCTGTGAGGTGATATCTCCTTATGGTTTTAATTTGCATTTCCCTGATGACCGGTGACGTTGAGCATCTTTTCATGTGCCTGTTGGTCATCTGTGAGTCTTCTTTGGGGAGAAAAATGTCTTTTCAGTCTTCTGCCTAATTTTAATTGGGTTGTTTGTTGAGTTGTATGATATCTATCTATCTATCTATCTATATATATATAATATTATATATATCTTAGATATTAACCCCTTGTTGGTTGTATCATTTGTGAATTTTTTTTTCCATTCAGTAGGCTGTCTTTTCACTTTGTTGATGGTTTCCTTTGCTGTGCAAAAGCTTTTAAGTTGAATTAGGTTCCCTTTGCTTATTTTCGCCCCTCTCCTCTGGTCTGCAACATAAGCTGAGAGACTCATTAGAGTTCCCCTGTGCATACTTAATTGCTTTTCTCTTGTTGCTTTTAAAACTCTGTCTTTATCTATAGTTTTTGCCAGCTTAATGTGTCTTGGTGAGGACTTCTTTGGGTTCATCTTGTTTGGGACTCACTGTACTTCTTGGACCTGGATGTCTGTTTTCTTTCACAGGTTGGAGAAGTTTTCAGCTATTAATATTATTCCTTTAAATAAATTTTCTGCCCCTTTCTTTCTTTTTTCCTTCTGGACCCCTACAATGCCAGTATTAGTATACTTGATGCTGTCCTAAAGGTATCTTAAACTATACTCATTTAAAAATATTTTATTTGTTTAGCTTGGTTGATTTCCACTACTGTCTTCCAGTTTGCCATCCTGTTCTTCTGTATCATCTAATATACTACCCATTCTTTCTAGTGTATTTTTAAAAAAATTCAGTTATACAAAAATACTCAAAGTTATACAAGTATAATCGAAGCTATAGTTTTTCCAGGAGTCATGTACAGATGTGAGAGCTGGACCATAAAGAAGGCTGAGAGCTGAACAATTAATGCTTTTCAACTGTGGTGTTGGAGAAGACTCTTGAGAGTCCCTTGAACTTCAAGGAGATCCAACGCATCAATCTTAAAGGAAATCAGTCCTGAATATTCACTGGAAGGACTGATGTTGAAGCTGAAGCTCCAGTACTTTGGCCACCTGATGCAAAGAGCCAGCTCACTGGAAAAGACCCTGATGCTGGGAAAGATTGAAGGTGGGAGGAGAAGGGGACGACAGAGGATGAGATGGTTGGATGGCATCATCAACTCAATGGACATCAGTCTGGGAGACAGTCAAGGACAGGGAAGCCTGGTGTGCTGCAGTCCATGGAGTCACAAAGAGCCAGAAAGAACTGAGCAACTGAACAACAACAGTTGTACCCTTCAGTTCTGTTTGATTCTTCTTTATATTTTCTAACTCTCTGTTAAACCTGTTACTGTGTTCATTATCCTGAGCATCTTTGTGATTATGACCTTCAACTCGTTATTGGGTAGATTGTTTCTACTTCCCTCAGCTCTTCTTCTGAGGTTTTATCTTGTTCCTTTATTTGGAATATATTCCTCTGTCACTTCGTTTTGCTTTACTCTCTGTTTTTATTTCTATGTATTAAGCGGGTCTGAAGTTACACTTTCTGATCTTGCAGGAGCGGCCTTATGTAGATATCCTGTGAGGCCCAGGAGCATACTCTCCTGCGGTCAGTCACCACAGTTGTATGCTCTAGGGGGCGCCTCCATGTGGGTCATATGAGCCCTTCTTTTGTGTGTGTGTGTGGGGGGGGGGCGCATGGCAACTACTATGGATGCACTGGTAGGTGGACTGGGCTGTGGTCTGGTTAGCTGCCAGGCCCTGAATGGACGCTACTGGTCCGGGCACAGCTAGCTTCTCAACCTAGGGAGAACCAGGAGTGAGGCTGGCTGGCTGGTGGGCAAGCCCCTGGTGCTGATGAACTAGAAGGAGGACTCCAAAATGGCACTTGCCGGCACCAGTGTCTGCAAGGCAGAACTAGCTTCCCCAAGCGGCTGCTGCGAGCATCTCCGTCCCCAGAGGGAGTCTCAGCTGCCTCCTGCCTCTCTGAGACACTCTGAAAGGTCAGGAAGTGCTCTGATCCAGGCTCTTTTCAAACTGCTGCTTCAGTGCTCAGCCTTGGAATGAGAGTGTGTGTGAGGCCCTTAAGAGCAGACCCCTGTTTCCTACAGCCCCGCAGCTCTCCCAGCGGGGGGCTGGTCTTCCTGGTGCTGGGGAGTTGGTGTAGGCTCCTTGGGGACAAGCTCTGCAATTCTGATGATCCTCACATACTATTCTTCTATAATCAATGCTGGGCAAAGATTAAATGCTATGTTTTGCTGGATTTTATCGCTGCTAGCTAGATATGTATCTATGACAGAAGTCAAGCAACTCTAGAGGAACATAATATTCAGGTGGTGATAATACAGTTGAAAATTTTAGTATGCACAAAGTCCTCTGATGCCGTAATTTTTTTCTACTTCTTGCTTAGTTTCAAAATACAGACCAAGAATGTGGAATGAGTCGCAGCTTTTAACCTCTCAGTTAACATGCTGGTATACTACAGTGTTATAAAAACTGATGAAGGTCAAAGAAATACTGCTTTCTTTTTAGACTTTAATTTTGATTCATCCACTAGACCAGTCTGATGCAATGGCTACTTGAAAACCTATAACTGTTGATTGAAGGACTTGAACAATTGAGTGCTTCTAATGTGACAAGTGATTATAACCTCAGCCACAAACACAGTTCCTTACTGACAAGTAACAGTTGAGACTGTTAATGGCTTTTCTGTCTTATGACAAAATACAGTGACACATTCAACCCTATTTCCCACACGACTGTTAAAATCTGAAAAAACACAAGTGTACTTTTGAAATGGCTGGATGTGACAGAATGTCCATGCTGTGTGTTTAAAATGATGTGAAAAGAATAATATAAGTTATCAAGACTTCAAAAACGGTAAGTATAAGATTCCTATCAGATTCATTAACAATTACACAATGTTTCATCTTCGCTAGACTTGTCAAATTAGGAGTGGCTGAGAATCTCAGTTGGTACGATTTCATTATGGGTTTTCAGCACAGTCATTCCAGCTGCAGGATTCCAGAATAATTGTTCCAGTGTATTGGCAAGATGTGATGAGTTACACAGTTCAAACACATCTTGATTGGCACTTGCAGTCTGACTCATCAAAATCATAGCATATTTAAGCCTGTGCGTATTTAGAAATAAAACCTATAAATACATAAAAGGGAAAATCATAGCTATACATGTTTGTTCATCTTGTTTTCTCATGTGATCACAAAAGTTTGAGTAGTTTTGGGAGGAGGGCAAGTCTGCAAGCATTTTATGAGTTAATTAGAGCAAACTGATATTCCTCCTTTTCCCAATTATTAAATCATCTTCAATTCCAAAAAATTTATTTTCAATATAGTATTTTTATTTCATTAAAACACTTCTAGAAGGCCATGGGAATCTCAGATATACTGTCATGATAGAATCGAGTGACAAATGGTGAGTTTAGTGCTAAGACCCAACGTAATTCTTCTGGATGCATTTTAAGAGCAGTGAGAAGCAAAAATCAACGGAAGTGCAGGTGGGAGATGAGGATATGGCCAGTTATAAAAACCCTGCTTTGACCCCCAAATTAATCACTATCTGAAAGAGGCAAACCACATAACAGAATGGATGAGACTAAGCAGGAGAATTCTAAATGGGAAACGCTTGACTCAAGTGGATTCAACGCTTATGAAATTCATAAATCCAGACTGCTAAACACTGAGGGAAAGGTCAAGAAACAATGATATGAAATGAGTATCTATTCCAAATTTTCAGTCAATTTAAAGCATATATTTGAGATTACTTGTAGTAAAAGGAACCTCCTGTTAGCCACAATCTAACAATCCTAACAGGATTATTTTCTGGATTGGCAATGTCAATATATATGACTTCATGGATAGTATCTTCAAGTGAGTTTTTAATTAGTTCTATCAAATAATTTTCTTTGACCATAGGACTGATAAAAGCTTTTTTTTTTTTCTATTTAAGGCCCAATAGGGATGCTCACATAGGTGGATGGAATTCATATAACAACCTCCCAAAACTCTACAGGTTTATGACTCAGGGACAATACTTTTTTCTCTGAATGTCTCATGAACATAGACAATTATATCAGAGTGGACTATGGTTTTATTGCGTATGCATGTGCGTTTAAGAAAAGCATCAAGATATTAAGTTTCTAATGCCCAAAACAGGTACGCACTTCAGTTAGAGATTTCCAAGGTCCACTAAAGCGATGTGAAGCTAAGTGAAGGACAGGAAAGCCTGGAGTGCTGCAGTCCATGGGGTCACAAAGAACCAGACACGACTGAGTGCCTGAACAATACCAGCCACCGCAGCCATATAAGAAAGAAAACCGAGGCTGCCCTGGCGGCTCAGTGGGAAAGAATCCACCTCCCACTGCACGAGACACGGGCTTGATCCCTGATTTGGGAAGATCCCGAATACCCTGGAACAACTAAGCCTGTGTACCACAGATTCTGAGCCTGTGAGTCAGAGCCTGGGGGCTTCAACTACTGAAGCTCACGGGCCCTGGAGTCCACAAGAGAAGCCACCGCAATGAGAAGCCCAGGCTCCGCAAGTAGGGAGCAGCCATGCCTACTGCAACCAGAGGCAAGCCCCAGTGCGGCGACGAAGACCCAGCACAGCCAAAAACAGACAAAACCAAAGCCTGTGGCACTTTCCCTGACCTTGCTGGCGGCCCCAGGATAAGCCCTGCAGGCTCAGCCCACAGAAGGCCTCAGGGAAAGACCTCCCCTCCGCCAAGTCCTAAAAAATAAATAAACAAGAGGACCACGTGGTTCCTGCCAAGAAGAGCATTTTACTGCAGGTACAACATTATAGGGTAGAATTCAAGTCAACCATCTGTACTGTGCAATTATTCCACAAGCCCAGTGGGGTTTCTCTATATTTGATATGGAAAAGTTCAAATCCTAATACTGAACTGCTGATTGAACCTATCTGGAGGTCTCAGGGCACTTAAACAGAACCCCTGAAACCTCTTTTTTATTGCACAATGAGAGTATCTCGAATTAAATGAAATGAGAGAATATCCAAAAGCCTTGAAGTGCATCCTTTAAAGACTTTAATAACAAAAGAAAACTTATTGGCGTTTAGATGTAAAGGGAATGAAGTCAAGAAGTAGACCCTTGATAACAAAAGGTTTACCCTGTTAATCTTATTTGATTACATTGAGGGACTTCCAGAAGTCTAAATTTAATTAAGGTTAGTGAATGTTTTTGTAAAATTGACAGCTCATGGATATACCAATCCTGTGGCTGGTGAAGATATGTTTAAGTTACATACAGTAAAAATACCACTGGTTCTTAATTCAAACTTACTATTTGTGGTGGTGGCATTCCTTTGACATAAACCCTCTCTCTCTTTAATCCACTGGCATAAAAGCCCTCCTTCCTCACTTCTTCTATCCCTGGGAAAATCCTACTCAGTATTTAAGACGTGATTATTACTTCTTCCAGGAAGTCTTTTCTGACAGTCCCTCCTGCTGTCTTTAGATTGGAAAGTATGAGCATGATGACTTGTTAAATGACATAATTTGTCCCAAACACCCAGTTGGTAGGGGAAGGTGATAGTTAAGCACTAAATTTTTTCTGACTCTGTCACTGTTTTCTCTCCCATCCTCTCTGCATGCCTTGCTACGCAGAACTGAAGAGGCACAGAACAAAGGATGTGGATCCATCATCAACACTTGGATCTGGAGCCACACTGGAACAACCACCACAAAATACCTTCATGAATCTGGTCGTTTCTTGCATATGAAAAGTGAAAGTTGCTCAGTCCTGTCTGACTCTTTGCGACCCCATGAACTATACAGACCATAGAATTCTCCAGGCCTGAATACTAGAGTAGGTAGCCTTTCCCTTCTTCAGGGGTTATTCCCAAACCAGGGACTGAACCCAGGTCTCCCGCTTTGCAGTCAGATTCTTTACCAGCTGAGCCACAAGGGAAGTCCAAGAATACTGGAGTGGGTAGCTATCCCTTCTCCAGCGGATCTTCCTGACCCAGGAATCGAACCAAGGTCTCCTGCATTGCAGGCAGATTCTTTATCAACTGAGCTACAAGGAAAGCCCACATGCAGGTCACTAGATTGGATACTGGATTGTCAAGCCTACCTTATCAACATCCCAGGAGTCACCAAGTCATGAGTTATTTGTCAAATCAAAATTACTAGTAAGACCAGCTTTCCTTGTGGAGTGGGGAGACTGGAAACCATCTGCTGTCTCCCATCTCTTGATGATCAGGCACTAAAGCTTCCTAGTGACATTCAGCAGTGTTACCCAAAACCAAGGGTCGTTGGGCACACTTGGAACTGTGTCTGTGCTTGTATGCGTACATGCTCAGTCATGTCCAGCTCTTTGTGACCCCACGGGCTGTAGCCTGCCAGGCTCCTCTGTCCCTGGGATATCCCAGGCAACAATACTGGAGCAGGTTGTCTTTTTCTTCTCCAGAGGATCTTCCTGACCTAGGGATCAAACCCCTGTCTCCTGTGTCTCCTGCACTGGCAAGCAGATACTTTCCCATGGTGCCATTTGTACCTACCAACACCAGTTGTATGCATTAGGAGGTCACTGCCTGACTTACTTGTCTCCTTTGCTTTTGGAGATGCCGACCAACTTCTCGATGCCCCCAGCGTCCCGTAAGGCCTTGGCGTTCTCCATGTTCTTGGTGATCACCTCGTGAAGGGTGCAGCACACGGCCGTCACCGTGTCGTCCGACATGGCCTTGCTCGCCGCATTGTTGCTGTTGTTCCCACCTGGAAGCCGGTGGACCAGGTCTCGCATGGCGTATTTGCCTTCGGAAAAGAAGATGAAGGGGAGAGTTCACATGCGGTCAGAACAGAGGAGGTGGGGACTAGGGTGAAAAAGAGAAGAGGCCACGTTAACACAACGTTGCCTGTTCTTGTCACTGATGCTTCCCTACATAGGTACTGTGGGCACACACACAGACAAAACGTGGTGAATGCGTGGCTTGTGGTACTGGATAGATGTAAGACTGACTCTCTGGACAAGTTATTTCAGGCCTCTGAGCCTCAGCTTTTCAAATCATGAAGTAAGAATGACAGTATACCTACCCTTACTAGGTTGTTGCCAAGAGTAAATAAGTAAATGTACAGGAAGCATTGAACACACAGCAATGACCCTGGACTCAGGACTCAGTAGAGATTAGTTATCAGTGGGTTCCTGCTTGCTATTCAAAGAAATCAGGAAAACATATGGGAACTCTGATACAACCTCAAAAATCCCCTGATGGGAGCTATGTTGGCAACTGTATTATTTAACAAATAAGAGTCAAAGCCCCCAGATGTATGTATATATTGTAAAGTCGGACCCCGGGGGGCCATAATGGGCTGCCCCTCCTCTCCCTCCCACCAGCGAGAAGGTCCCCAAAGGAAGGATCCTCCCAGATCCCGGGGACCAATGACAGCACACTTCACCGCTAAAGCCGCCCCGCCCCAGCCGCATAGAAAGACCTATCAGCCCTCCACGCTGCGAACTGGCAACCTATCCAAACCCCCATCCACTAAACCGTGCCATCCCTCGCAGGGTGCATATATAAACAAACTTCTAACACGGCCCCCAGGCGCGGACTTCCTCGACCTGCCCTGTTCGGATCCCGGAACCCCGCCCGGGAGCGCTTGGCCATTAAAGCCTGCTAGACATTCTTTTGGTGTACCTGGTCGTCTTTTACCTAACATATATGAAATCTGCATTTTGGTCCCTATAAAGAAAAGAGAAACATTCAAAGCAGGAGAGGGAAACTTTACAAATGATATATAAAATGAGGTGTCCTTTGAACTAGGGCAAGTGGATGAACTCTCTGATGGGGTTTAACTCAATGGTTCTACCATATAACATTTACTAATTTGATATGTTTTACTTCCAGTGGAAAAAATAAGATAACATACAACTATGTTTCCTTAATTCACTTTATCATTATCAATCATGCTCCTTCCAACGACAGAGGTACTTAGAAGGACATCTTTATGGAGTACTTTAAGTTTACAAAGTCATTTAGGTATTACCAATAACCCTGAAGACAATTAATTCACCCCATCTGCAGGTTCCAATCCTGTCCTATTGATTTACTTTTGGAACTATGGACAGGAGTGGCTGCAGCCAAGTTGGCTTTTCTTAAATTTTCAGATTGGGTGGAATTGGCATGTGTCCAAAGTTCAACTCCTGCCTTGCCTCCCACCCCCTAATCAGACATATTTAGGTGGCTCCTAAAACCCAATTGGAATATTCTTCCACCTTACAGGTCTCTAAAGGATGACTTCTTTTGCTATTTAAGTCTCTGGCACATGGAGCTTGGGGGCAGGAAATGGAACCCCATGGGAGGAGGCAATGATATCTTAATTCCCAGCAGTATAAAACATAGGACTTCATAATCTTAGTATCAGCTCTTATCCTATGTTTAGGTGGCTTATTTTAGCTTGAACATAAAAAAAAAATTGCTGAAGTCTAAATTACTGGAATAGGAAAGTGTCTTCATTCAATTGACGACAGCTGAGACGTGTCTGACAGAAACTCTTTGCCTGAAAACCCCCAAATGCAGCATATTTATTTTCCAATGACAGCACTTAAAAGAGGTTGGAGAAGATCCTTGGTATGAGATACTCCTCTGAGCATCTTGCTTTATCTGTTTATCATTAAACTGCACTCACCTCTGGCTTCGAGTTTAATTCTGTTGAGCTCAGCATGCTGGTGACTTTATCATTAACCCCCACAATTCACTGTCAAACAAACTTAATTTACAAAAGTGTGAGGGTGGGTGGGTTCTTTTCCTTTATCGTGGAAGTGATGGAGAGAGGAGACAACAGACTCGGTTCTTGTGCATACAGGGGCATTCCCACTCCTGAATGAATATGGAAGACTGGTTCTGTGACCTTGGACATCACCAAGGTTGAAAGCAAAACCAAGGAGAGGAAGAGGATTTGACTAGAGCTTTTTTTTTTTTTCTTTAAGTTTATATAGTGTGTATGCATGTTCAGTCCTGTCTGACTCTTTTTGACCCCAGGAACTGTGGCCCGCCAGACCGCTCTGTCCATGGGATTCTCCAGGCAAGAATATTGGAGTGGGCTGCCATTTCCTCCTCCAGGGGATCTTTCCGACCCAGGGATTGAACCTGCGTCTCCTGCATTGACAGGCAGATTCTTAACCACTGAGCCACCTGGGAATGCCTTAGTTTATGTTATTGTCATTTAAAAAATTACTTCAGGCAGGAAGTATGGTTTCATCTTATAGTTTCCCAGTCCGTGAGCTCTGAATGAGAAGCAAGGTCCCCATTATGTTCAAGTGGCAGAAACTGCTACTCTCCCCAACATAAAGGTCATTGTGTCTTGCTCAAATCCTCAACAGAAATGAATCCTTGGGTCAGTTCTTCGAAGTTAGCCTCTCATGAAAATAACTTTATCTCTGACTTTTGCAATACTGATATGAGATGACTGTTGGACGTATTACAATTATGTAAAAAATCACACAAACTACTGTTTCTATTAGTGAGATACTAACTGTAGCCTTGTAACTTTGCCTCCCTTCCTCCTCACACAGGTGTGTGTGGGCCCCTGTGTTTGTAAATTAGGAGTGAAAACTAGTTTCTGTTTCTTTTGGGGGGCTTCTGTTTAGGAGACCTGACAAAGTGTGCTGCCCCAGAAGGGCACTCCTTGAGAACTTCACAATGGGTGGACAGAGCTTTGTTCTCGCTGACTATGCCTACTTCTTGATTATTTGTTTTTAACTGTCTGTATTTCAGGACTAAGTCTATTTCTGGTATTGATTTGTGCACTACCATTGGTTTCCTTGTGGGTGGCGGCAATGTTGAGTAGTGAGTGGCTTTATGGTGTAACCACCTGTACTCCTGAATCCGTTCCTAAACTGACTGTCCATCACTCTGGATCACTGATACAGTCCTCTGTTTTTGTTTTTTGTTTTAAA
The DNA here is from genome assembly GCF_016772045.2 of Ovis aries. Taxonomy (NCBI): domain Eukaryota; kingdom Metazoa; phylum Chordata; class Mammalia; order Artiodactyla; family Bovidae; genus Ovis; species Ovis aries. The sequence continues at coordinate 62,369,583 of NC_056069.1, read as the reverse complement.
TTTATTTTAATTGGAGACTAATTACTTTACAATATTGTAGTGGTTTTTGCCATACATTCACATGAATCAGCCATGGGTGTACATGTGTTCTCCATCCTGAACCCCCCTCCCTCTGTCATCCCAGTGCACCAGCCCTGAGCACCCTGTCTCATGCGTCGAACCTGGACTGGCGATCTGTTTCACATATGATAGTATACATGCTTCAATGCTATTCTCTCAGATCATCCCACCCTCGCCTTCTCCGAGTCCAAAAGATTGTTCTATACATTTGTGTCTCTTTTGCTGTCTTGCATACAGGGTTATCGTTACCATCTTGATACAGTCCTCTGTTACAGCTGATCTTTGTGACCAGGGTAACTCAAAATCTCTCATACCAGCATTAGAGGTGTGCTCATGCTAAGCTGCTTCAGTCGTGTCCAACTCTGTGCAACTCCATGGACGGCAGCCCACCAGGCTCCTCTGTCTGTGGGATTCTCCAGGCAAGAATACTGGAGTGGGTTGTCATGCCCTCCCCCAGGGGATCTTCCCAACCCAGGGATCAAACCTGTGTCTCTTACATCTACTTGCATTGGCAGGCGGCTTCTTTACCACTAGCGCCGCCTCGGAAGCCCAACCTTAGAGGAAAGATGTTTTAAGAAAAAGGTTAGCTGAGAACAGCCCTAGATCAGGAACATGACGACCCTTTTGTCTATGAGGTTTTAGTATCTCTTTGACATCCCTGTTTCTAGCACCGCTAAACCTGACCTGTGAGTTTTTGCTGAGTTGTTCTAAATTAGGAATTTATCTTCCATTTTTTATGGTGGTAAAATACACATAATAAAATTTACAATCTTTTCCATTTTTACAGGTACAGTTCAGTGATTCTGAGTAAATTCATACTGTTTTGCAAACATCACCACCGTGTAGCTCCAGAGCTCTTCATCTTGCAAAACTAAAATTCTTTTAAACTCTACTTAACCTTTAAACAATAACTTCCCATCCCTCCATCCACTAACAACCAACATTCTACTTTCTATCTCTATGATTCTGACAATTCTTTTTGTTGTTGTTTAGTTGCTAAGTCATGTCCTTGTGACCCTGTGGACTGCATGGTGCCAGGCTAGCCTTCCTTCACTATCTCCTGGAGTTTGTTCAAACTCGTGTCCATTAGGTTGACAATTCGAAGTATCTTATATAAGTGGAATCATACCGTGTGTCTTTATTTTCCTCAGCATAATGTTTTCCAGTGTCATTCGTATTGTAGAATGTATCAGAATTTTCTTTTCAAAAAGTCTGGATGTTATTCCATTGTATGCATATACTATGTTCTGTTTATCCATTCATCTACTTGTGGACACTGGGCTTGCTTCTATATTTCAGTTATTGTGAATGATGCTACTATGAGCAGAGGTATAAAAATATCCTTTCTCTTTCAGTCCACGTGTCTTTGGATCTAAAGTGAGTCTCTTGTAGACAGCACGTAGTTGGATCATAGCTTTTTTTGCTTTCCATTCTGCCAATCTCTGTCTTTGGATTGAAGAGTTTAACACTTTTATATTTAAAATAATTATTGTAAGGAAGGGGGAACTTAACGTGTGTTGTTTTTCTATTTTTTTCCTACATGCCTTCTAGGTTTCTTGGTCCCTCATTTCCCAAATTATGCTCTTCAGTGCCTTTTTCTTTTTTTTTGCAGTGAAATGTTTTAAGCCCTTTCTCATTTCCTTTGGTGTATATTTTGTAACTTTTTTTCGTGGTTACCATGTGGACTAAAATTGTAACAGTCTAATTTAAATTTATACCAATTTAACTTCAATAATGTACAAAAACTCTGCTTGTTTATGGCTCCACCCCAACACTTTCAGTTACAAAACTATACAAACATATACAAACTATACTTTCAGATACAAATCTTTATCTTTACATGTGTCCAAAAATATAAAATGATGGTTGTTTTCTCAATGCATCACTTTCATAAAGTATAGAGAAAATGAAACATGGAGTTTTAAGCCACAGGTACAAGAATACTAGCTTTTAGACAAATAATTTTTAAAAATGCATTATTTTCTTGAATCATGTAAAAAACAAAAAGTGGAGTTACAAACTGGTTTTACAATAATACTAAGCTATTATAATTATCCGGAGTTTTAAAGTCTTTGTCTAGCAATTCTGCCATTTGGTCTTTCTCAGGGAAGGTTCTGTTGGTTCATTTATTTTTTTTTTTCCTTGGAATGGGCTATACTTCCCGACTTCTTTGTATCCACTGTGGTTTTGTTGTTGTTCAAAACTGGACATTGCAACCTAACAATGAAGCAACCCTGGAAATCAGATTCTTCCCTTTCCTGAGGTTTGCTGGCTTTTGTTTTTTCAATTGTAGGATGTCTGTTTGCTGAGGTGTCAACCTTAGGTCTCAGGTCTTTTCTGAACCGGTACCCTTTCTCTGCGTGCTGCTGTAGCTGCTCTAATTCATGCATGGGGTGACTTTCTAATTTCCTCCACATAGGCATTTGCTTTGGAATGTCTTACTGACTCCCAAAAGGGGAGAAAGACAGCAATGAAGGGGGAGGGAAGGGTAGCAACCTCTTAACTCCCTGGAAGCCACTCCAGCTGGAAAGTGAGGGGTGTTCAACAATTGGGGTGCAGAACAACAGCTGCCTCTGTGTCTGCGACTCCATGATCAGTAACAGTGATCCAAACACAGATCCCCCAATATCTGGAGGACAGAGTCTTTGCTGCCCACCCTAGCTCCCACCAGCCGCATACAAGCTGCTCCGTGAACACATGTATAGCTTCCTGCTGAGGGCTGGAGATAAGAAAAGGGTAGCTGCTACTCTGCTAAGAGCTGACAATGACCAAAAATAACCATAATCTACCATCCAAACTTTCCTCTGATGGTTGCAAGCCTTCATCAGACTCCAGAGTTCCAAAATAGTTACACTGGACAGATTCCGCCAGTGAAATTGCTGTCTGTGTGGGGGTATAGAATCCTGCTACCCACCATCTCCCAGAATCTTCACTCTGAATTTACATTGCTCAGGGGCTGAAGATGTGAACGCTGATTTCCCTGTGACTGTGAGTCTACAGGTTTAATGTGAAAAGAGCCTTTCTCTCCTTCGCCAAAGGAAAATTATTAGTCCTGACTAAGGATCAGCAGGACAACACTCTGCGGGTGGTCACAGCCCTGCAATGCACACAGCTAGCTCCTTTTTCTCCTTCCTTTCTTGGAAAGGAGCTTTTCTTGTTTGGAGCTTAATGTTTCCTAAAAATCTGCCACTTTGAAGACATCTAATATAAACAGTTTATTATGAAAAGGGAGAAAGCAAATGTAAAACAGCTCTATTTTAAATCTGGCTTATGTGGTTTTTCAGACCAAAGAGGTGAGGCATTCAAGATGGCATAGTTGGATTATTGAAAAAGTCTGCATACTTGTTTACACAGGAAAGTTCTGAACCAAGCTGCAGTTATTTCCTGTCTTTAGGCACTCAGAACTTATAACTTGTGTCTCCTGATAGCTCCTTTGAAATTGCCTTCCCCAAATCTGCACCCCATAGTCAAACTAATAAAACTTAAAAAAAATGTATTTTATATCTAAACCATCTCTGGCATTTCACAGAGTGCCGCTGGGTAACATCAAAGAGCTTTCTTCATCATCTTATGAGATAAGGTATGCTAGAAATAATTAGGTACTTTTGGAATTCTGTAAGTTTTTATTTGGCTTATTACTATTGTAAGAGCTGTCCTATTTATAAAGCCTTCAGTTAAAAAAAAAAAAAAGACCTGGCAAATGAAAAAAAGAGAAACTCAATCTTCTCAAGGATGACATGTCTTATAAAGATGCTTCAGCAGTTACGAACCTTTCAGTTTGGTTAGAGGCATGCTCCCTTTCATGTCAAAGAATGGCATGATCATGGCCAATGAGTTATTAAAAGAAATATTCTATTTCTAGGTTTAAAAGGCCCTTTTCCACTGGTGGGAATCCTAACACTCTTCATGGGACAAGTTAAAAGATCCTGGAGAGTTTTCAGTGCCCTCACTGTCTGTAATATATACTTACTCTAATGGGAGTCACTGACTAGCTTCTTCATTTTTTTTTTTTTTTTGCAGGGGGCAGGGAATGAAGCACATTTTTACTATCCTTTCATATCATGTGTTACAAATCAACATCAAAAAATGACTCTCCAAATAAACATAGTTAAAAGTCATGAAGAAGAAATTCATGGAAGAATGTAAAAGTTCAGTCTTCTAATAACCAAAGAAATGCATTAAAATGACCCTCTTTCCCAAGAGTTCTCATCACAAGGAAAAAACATATATATAGCTGAAACTCCAATACTTTGGCCACCTGATGTGAAGAACTGACTCATCGGAAAAGACCCTGATGCTGGGAAAGATTGAAGGTGGGAGGAGAAGGGGACGACAGAGGATGAGATGGTTGGATGGCATCACTGACTTGATGGACATGAGTTTGAGTAAGCTCCGGGAGTTGGTGATGGACAGGGAAGCCTGGTGTGCTGCAGTCCATGGGGTCACAAAGAGTCAGATACAACAGCAATTGAACTGAACTGATATTATATTTGTATTTCATTAATGTTGTATCTGACCCTGATGCTGGGAAAGACTGAAGGCAAAATGAGAAGAGGGTGGCAGAAAATGAGATGGTTAGATAGCATCATTAACTCAATGGACAGGAATTGAGCAAACTCTGGGAGATAGGGAAGGACAGAGGAGCCTGGCACGCTGCACTCCAGGGAGTTGCAAAGAGCCGGACATGACTTAGCAAGTGAGCAACAACAATGCTGTAGCTATATGAGATGATGGGTATTCACCAAACCCATGGACTGACTAACTTCTTATAATACTAGACTTGTCTCGAGTTTGATGTTGTTGGTTGTGATGAGAAAATAATCAGAGCAACTTGGCCTTATCATCAGCAAGTGGTTTCTGATTTTCTCTCACGCTCTCCTAAAGACCCTCTCAGAGCCACAGATCAGTAACTGGGTCTCTTAGAAGAAACCTCAAAAGATCCTGATCAAAGAACTCTAACGGGTACCATTAACACTTACAATGGAAAACAGGCTCTTGTTATAGACACTCCTGTAAAGCTGATAGACTCACAATAAATGAACAGCTTTCAGACCACCAAGGGATAGAATCAGGGTTCCAGAACTCATCCACTTTGAGAATTTGGACTCCAAACTAACCCAAGATCAAGAGAACAAGGACTAATTACCTAGACTAAATGAAACAAATTTAGTTGTGGTTAATGTCCCATTTTGAACTAGGGTTTTTATAAAATCCTTCTTTCTGGCTCCTTGGTCTTTTCTGCTTGATTTAACAGGTTACGCTTATAAAAAACTAGGTGAAATTCTCTTTTAATGGAATCTCATTCTAATTAATTCTTCAAAATTCAGGAAAAAAATCTCTTAAAAATTTTAATATACAATAAGCTATCAGGAAAAGATAGTAATAATAATAATCCCTTAGGTATAACAATATATGTTGAGTGGTCCTGTCTGCATCACTGAAAATAATAGTTAAATAATATAAAAAATGCCCCATGTCTAATTGGTTTACCTTCTTTGACTACAAGTTTTTATAGACTGAACTAGAATCTATCCTCCTTTCTACTAGAACATAACTGGAAAAAAAAATCAAATCATACCATAGATGTCTTGTATAAAGGCAAATACAACTTAATTAGGCATGCTGCTGCTGCTGCTAAGTCACTTCAGTTGTGTCCACTCTGTGCAACCCCACAGACGGCAGCCAACCAGGCTCCCCCATCCCTGTGATTCTCCAGGCAAGAACACTGGAGTGTTTCCTTCTCCAATGCATGAAAGTGAAAAGTGAAAGGGAAGTCACTCAGTCAAGTGAAAGGGAAGTCACTCAGTCGTGTCTGACTCTTTGTGACCCCATGGACTGCAGCCTACCAGTCTCCTCCATCCATGGTATTTGCCAGGCAATAGTATTGGAGTGGGGTGCCATCGCCTTCTCCGTAATTAGGCATGACAAGTCCATAAAAACAAGATTTCATATATGGGTTGACGTCTACAGTGTCCTCTTAGGACACTGGCTTGGCTTGCATCGCATGGCTTAAGGTATCCTAGCCCTATAGTCAACACAGCCAGGAGCACTGGACACTTGGAGCTCATGGAGATGGAATAATCCCTGAGTTACGGGTGATGGAGGTGGAGACTGGCAGAAGTGCTTGGTTACAGCCCCCAGTAGACGAGGAGAAAGGAAAGGAAAGATTTCTGCTACATAAAGGAAACAAGATTATAGACCTCAGATCTACAAACAAAACAAAAGTTAACTTAAGATTTATCATCACATAGGTCATGAGATGGCTGGATGGCATCACTGACTCAATGGACGGGAGTTTGAGTAAACTCTGGGAGTTGGTGATGGACAGGGAGGCCTGGCGTGCTGTGGTCCATGGGGTTGCAAAGAATCGGACACGACTGAGCAACTGAACAGAACTGAACTGAGGTCTAGTTTTGATAATCTCTGTGAATGAATCCACATTACTTGATCCACCTATGTCTGTACAACTGGTCAACCATCAAATTAATGGTCACAACTGAGGAAACTGCTCAACCACAAACATCAGTGGTTAAATCTGTGTCTTAGGGTAAGAATTTCAACAGCGGGAAGGACTGACGAGGAAAACTAGTACCTTGTTCTGACTCCACCATGAACGCCTACATCATGTGCTCATCAAAATTCAGAGCCAGGAAACAGCAAAACAAGAAACCAGTGCAGGGAAACAAATCCAAAAAGCAAAAAGGAAAAGAAACATAGGCTCGCCCTTCTAGCCTTCGTCCCAATTAACTAATCTTTAACAATTTTCTGGAGTCAACTTCATCTCTGATGTTTGCAACATCGATGTATGACACAGGGTCTGATTATCTTGTGAAAAAACCGCTGTCTGTTCACCATGAATGGATTAAACGAGACTTTACAAACCATGGTAAATTTGTGCTTTATAAATTTTAAACACGGAAGGTTGGTTTTTCTTAAGCCTAGATCCCTTGCAACAATTTGTTATTAATAGTAAACATCCCTTTCTCTTGATGCTTTTGTCTGTGTACTTTCCTTTCTCAGACTGGAAAGTCGTTGTGGCAATACTCAGTTCAGTCGCTCAGTCATGTCCAACTCTCTGCAACCCCATGAATCGCAGCACGCCAGGCCTCCCTGTCCATCACCAACTCCCCGAGTTCACTCAGACTCATGTCCATCAAGTTGGTGATGCCATCCAGCCATCTCATCCTCTGTCATCCCCTTCTCCTCCTGCCCCCAATTCCTCCCAGCATCAGAGTCTTTTCCAATGAGTCAACTCTTCGCATGAGGTGGCCAAAGTACTGGAGTTTCAGCTTTAGCATCAGTCCTTCCAATGAACACCCAGGACTGATCTCCTTTAGGATGGACTGGTTGGATCTCCTTGCAGTCCAAGGGACTCTCAAGAGTCTTCTCCAACACCACAGTTCAAAAGCATCAGTTCTTCTGTGCTCAGCTTTCTTCACAGTCCAAATTTCACATCCACACATGACCGCTGGAAAAACCATAGCCTTGACTAGACGGACCTTAGTTGGCAAAGTAATGTCTCTGCTTTTCAAGTGGCAATACTAACCCTCGGCAATACTAACTAATACTAACTAATCACACCAGCCCCCCCTTTCTCAGAATGGGATCTGTTCATTTCTACAGCTGCTCCTTTGCTCCATTAAATAGAAAAAATATTTAATGAAATGTACTGATTTTTAAAAAGTGAGCCTTCTTTTATGCATCTGCTAGTTGCTTTGGTTGATTAATGATCTATCCAAACAAACAGAGAGAAAGGAAAAGTCAGAGTAAGAAGAGATTAGCTGGAGATGAGGAGCCAGTGGTTGCTGTGGGTAGAGGCCAAGACCAATTCCAGAGGAAACACTCACAGTCCTTACGCTTTTTTCTAGTAACTATGATTTAAAAACAAAACAAAACAAGCACAGCCTTATAAGACATAATGAGAATCCATTTCACATGCCAGAATTGGTAAGCAGTCAGAGAAAATTATTCAGGCCGTAACTCAACCCTCTAAAGAGAAAGAATGTTGAGAAAAGCAAATCTTACAGGTGTGCAGAATATAGCATGCAGTTCTTTCCAGAGTTATCACCTCCAAATGAATAACCAGCTCCCTCTGCTTGGAAGACAAAAGGAATTGTATTTTTCTGCACCTTTAGATCTTATGCAAAGGATTTCAGTGAATCAGGCTCTGAGAAATTCTCACATTGTTGAAATGTCAAGACGTAAGATAATGAGCAGAAATACCGACAAGAAGTTGGCAAAGATATGCCTGTTTAATTTGTATAAGAATCATTCTAAAAATAAAAATTGCAGTTCATTAACAGGGGGTTTTCTGAAACACCTTTTTGAACTAGAAATAAAGTAGCTGTTGAGAAATACTGAAAATGAGGCAAGTAGCTGGTATAATATGTTTTAATAGGAAGTAAACAATTTGATGAAATATTGAGCTTGATAGCAAAAAGTTATTATCTCAGTTCGTTGCCCCATTTTGAAAGCATAAAGGAAGAAAGGTGCAAATCCAAACACTGATGATTCTAGCTTCAGGGGAGAAACCTAGGAAAGTTTTTTATTTTTAGGTCAAGACTGCTATCTAACACAGACCCAGTAACTCTCCCAGGATGAAAATTTCAGAGAGTAGTGTGTCTAAGGCAAGATGAGGTCGGTAATTCTGTCAGAAAAGCTCGTTTTCAGGAAAATGAATCTACAGGTAGTCCCCCAGTCTGATTGTGATTTGGTAACAGTAATGCGTTGATTTACACAAGGAACCTGGTGAAGAGTCGCAGCATTGCACTCCCGTGTTCTGGCTTTCTCAAACTGATCTACCCCTCCGCCAAAATAAAAGTTAGTGTCCAAAGGCCACAAAGGGCCACAACTCATAGATTACATCATAGAGTTGGTTTAATGTTGTCAGGAAAAGTCACATCTATTTCAGTTTCTACTTTCTATCTCCCCAGGGCTATAGAAGTGGCTCCCCAAGTGGCGCTAGTGGTAAAGAATCCGCCTGCCAATGTAGGAGATGCAAGAGGTGAGGGTTCCATCCCTGGGTCGGGAAGATCCCCTGGAGGAGGCGATGGCAACTCACTCCAGGATTCTTACCTGGGAAATCCCAAGGACAGGGTAGCCTGGCGGGCTACAGTCTATGGGTCCGCAAAGAGTCAGACACCACCGAGCGACTGAGCGCCAGGGCTGTAGAAAAGGCAGGTACAATTTCCAATTTGCATAGAAGACAACTACAGGCCAAAGAGATTAAGTGGTGTGAGTAAGGTTGAAGGTTATAGAGCTGTTTCCTGGCGTTGGCATCTTTCCATTCGTCTCCTGGCCAGAAAATCCTCTCTCCAATCAGTCCTCCTTACACAAGCACAATCGGTACCACCTGTATGACACCTACCCTGTAACCTATAATATTTATTCAGCTGTTCTATGGACATTCACAGAAGCTTTCTCTAGTTAGCTTATATATGTAGTTGATCTTTTCAACAATAATATAAACCAAGGACAGTCTACATGACGTTCTAGGTCCATCCACGTCTCAACAAGTGACCCAGTTTGGTTCCTTTGTTGACTGAGTAAAATTCCATTGTATATATGTACCCCCATCTTCTTTATCCATTCCTCTGCTGAGGTATATTTAAATTGCTTCCATGTCCTGGCTATTGTAAATAGTGCTGCAATGAACATTGGGGTGCAAGTGTCTTTTTGAATTATGGTTTTCTCTGGGTATATGTCTAAGACTGAGGTTACATGGATGGATCTAGAGTACGTCATACAGAATGAAGTGAGTCAGAGAGAGAAAAGCAAATATCCCATATTAACATATATATGTGGAATTTACAAACATGGTATAGATGACCTTATTTGCAAAGCAGAAATAGAGACACAGACATAGAGAACCAGTCTATGGAAATCAAGCTGGAAAGGAAAATGGCGGGTGGGGTGGGGTGGGGAGGGGGTGGATGGGAGGATTTAGGAGACTGGGATTGACACATTCACTATTGATACTATGTATAAAATAGACCACTGATGGGACCATGATGTATAGCACAGAGAACTCTACTTAAGGCACTGTGGTGTCCTAAATAAGAGGGAAATCCAGAAGGGAGGGTATGAATGTACATGCATGGCTGTGCAGTGGAAGCTAGCACAGCATCCTGAAACAACTATCTGTAGTTGTTGTTCAGCCACTGAGTCATGTCTCATTGTGACCCCACGGACTAGAGCACACCAGGCTCCTCTGTCCTTCACTGTCTCCCAGAGTTGGCTTGAAATTCAGAAAAGCAACTAGACCGCAATAAAAATTAATTAATTAGAAAAGGACTCTTAGAACAATGGAAACAAACCAAGGACAGGATGACGTCTAGTAACTTTTTGTTTACTGATACATGAATAAACAACGTACATGAGCTCTTTGACTACACAATGTAAGAAGATGCAGTCACAGGACTTCAGTGGGGATACAGTCACATTTATTCTGCTGGTTTTGTTATTTTGTGACAGATCCCTGAACACAAGTTCTACAGGGTGTAGTATTCTAAAAAAAAAGGTGTCACTGTAGCACACACATGGGAAATGCTGTATTTGATACTCAACTCAGAGATTTACAGTGTATATTAGCAACGTGAAGGCTCTTCAGTCCTGGAGTTAGACAAAATGAAACCACTTGGATTTAGGTTAGCTTAGAGTTTCCCAAATTTGTGTGAATGGAGAAATCTTTTGGTGCATAACATTCATTCCTTTCCCAGAAAGAGGACTGGGGTGCTGGGGGGGGCGGTGCTCACTTGGGGTGGTGCTCTCTTGGGGTGGTCCTGCTGGAATAAGGGCCGCAACATTTCTGTTCTTGTTACTATACTTACGTGTCACTGAATACCCACAGATCTGTACCACCAAAGACATCTTCATATTATAGCAACTTGATTTGATATCGATAAAAATCGGAAATAAATGAGCTGCTCTAACCGTGCAAAAGGAAGGAGTAGAGGATACGTAGGAGCACTGGCTGACTCACTCTAAATATGGGCATGCGTGCTTATTCGCTCAGTTGTGTCTGACTCTTCTTTGTGACCAGGCTCTTCAGTGCATGGGACTTTCCTGGCAAGAATACTGGACTAGATTTTCATTTCCTTCTCCAGGGGATCTTCCTGATCCAGGGACGGAACCTGCGTCTCTTGTGTCTCTTGCATTGGCAGGCGGATTCTTTAACACTGAGCCCCCTGGAAATCCCACTCTAAATATCCCTCATTCCTAAATGCACCTGTTTTGTGATCTCATACATCCACCTCCTACTCCCATACTTTGTTCACAGAGGACTTCACAAACCAGAGAGATAACGTCACAGAAGGATTTATAGCCATCTGCCTACAGTTCCATCTCCTTCATTAACCAATGAGCTGCTTATGGAAGAATTCTCAGTGCAGGTTCTCAAACAGAGGAAACTCATAGACTGAATTTCACTTCAAGTGTTCCAAGTTGATTTTCTTCCTAGTATCTACCAGCCCAGCCAAGCACTGGTTTCCACTGGGCAATTCTAATTCTAATTTATATTAGCGATGTGAGCTTTGAATACCAGTGGCTCTTTTCTGACTTAGGTGACCCGTTCCCCAGTTCTGATTTTGCTTATATAAAACCTGGGCATGAAAGAACCACCTTGACATCTAAAGTTAACCTCAGACGGCGGGGAATTTGAGGAAGCTGGGGGCTGTCTGGACCATCATTCAACCTAACCTTCTAACACATATCATGAGACACTAAATCATATGTCAGGGGTCTGAATTTGTTCCAGATCTTGTAAGACCCCAGTCTCCCTTGTGTTCAGGAGATAATCTCCTTCTCTAGGTGTAACATGACTTAGGGCAGTCCTTACTAACAATAGTAATGATACTTTTCATTAAAATGCAATTGTCTCTTCATTTGTCCTCACTTTGAGACTGATTCTTTAAAGTATTTATTTATACAACACAATATCTAGGTCATAGCTTATTATTTTTTTTAAGTTTCTGCCCTTACGTCTTGGTATTTTTTCATAATAAAGATATATATTTTCTTTTATATTTTTATTTTTGGCCACACCATGCAGCATGCGAGACCTCAGTTCCCTGACTGGGGATCGAACTTGTGCCCCTCCCAGTGGAAGTGCAGAGTCCTAACCACCGGACAACCCAGGAAGTCTTAAATTTTTAGAGTAGACAGAATTCCAATTTCAATTTTGGCTTCATTATTGGAACCCAAAGATAATGATAAATTATTTTAATAAAAATTGGTTGTGTTTTAGGTGTTTCTCCAAATTCACTAGCTAGTGAAAATATTCCTCCTATGAACTATAAAAATAGCTTGGGCTATATAATATTGCCTGTTTTTTTTTTTTTTTAAATAACCACAGTGGACATTTCATATAAAATTGTTGGCATTATTCATGTATCCAGAATTCCAGTGTTTATATTGTAGGCTAATGTTGTGTGTGTACAGCTAAAATATAAAGGATTTATACTTTAATAAATTTAGAACTTTAATGAGTATGTTTGTGCTATCCTAAAAAAGAATTAACAACTATTATAATTATATGGGCCCTCCACAAGGTGATAGATAGAAAAACAGAAAAGATGTGAAGATAAAGATAAAATGATATAAAGGCAGAAGCAAAATAAAAAGTGAGCCTAGAGGACCAAATACAGACCAAAGTTTATTTCCTGTAATCCCACTCAATGAAAATGACTAAATATTAGATTGGACCTGATGACACATTTATTACAAGCAGCACTTAATGGTGCAAAATTCTAGGAAAAGAAAAAAGCTAGATGGTTCTTTGGCAGTTTCTTTATTGCAATGGGATTTCACTTGTAGCAAAGGAGGAAGATAACGGCAAATGGAAGAGACTGCAAGGATGACTGAAAAAGGCAGGAACATATTAGACACAGACTCTCTCTAGATCAGTGGCCCTAAAGCCCAGCAAAGTGTCTGGTTTTTGAATTTTCTTATCTAAACAGTTGTAGTTTTTGAAAACTTGAAGTGTGCATTCGACTTCAGAAATCTGATTTCCCTGGTTGCCATTGCACTATAACAATTAAGGATCACTCAAGAACCTACACTTTGGTCTACAAAGAGCTTAATTATTACAGTGCAATGACCATGGGCAGCACTATCGAAACAAACCAAAACAATCCATGAAAATCCAAGCCAAGCATCACTTCAAAGCACTTAGAAGCTCCATCAACAGAGGAACGGCTAAAGAAGATGTGAGACAGATGCGCAACGGAGCATCACTCAGCTGTAAGGAGGAATGGAGCTGGGTCATCTGTAGAGACATGGATGGACACAGAGACTGTCATTCAGAGTGAAGCAAATCAGAAAAAGAAAAACAGATATCGTATATTAATGCATGTGTGTGGAATCTTGAAAAATGGTATCAGTTCAGTTCAGTCGCTCAGTCATGTCCGACTCTTTGCTACCCCATGAATCGCAGCACGCCAGGCCTCCCTGTCCATCACCAACTCCTGGAGTTCACTCAGACTCATATCCATCCAGTCAGTGATGCCCTCCAGCCATCTCATCCTCTGCCGTCCCCTTCTCCTCCTGCCTCCAATCCCTCCCAGCATCAGAGTCTTTTCCAGTGAGTCAACTCTTCGCATGAGGTGGCCAAAGTACTGGAGTTTCAGCTTTAGCATCATTCCTTCCAAAGAAATCCCAGGGCTGATCTCCTTCAGAATGGACTGGTTGGATCTCCTTGCAGTCCAAGGGACTCTCAAGAGTCTTCTCCAACACCACAGTTCAAAAGCATCAATTCTTTGGTGCTTCACAGTCCAACTCTCACATCCATACACGACCACAGGAAAAACCATAGCCTTGACTAGATGGACCTTAGTTGGCAAAGTAATGTCTCTGCTTTTGAATATGCTATCTAGGTTGGTCATAACTTTTCCTTCCAAGGAGTAAGCGTCTTTCAATTTCATGGCTGCAATCAGGATCTGCAGTGATTTTGGAGCCCCCCAAAATAAAAGTCTGACACTGTTTCCACTGTTTCCCCATCTATTTCCCATGAAGTGATGGGACCAGATGCCAATGGTATAGATGATCTTATTCGCAAACCAGAAATAGAAACACAGATGTAGAGAACAAACATATGGAACCAGGAGGGGAAAGGGGAGGTTGCGATCGACGTATATGCACTATGAATATTTTGTATGAAATGGATGACTAATGAGAACCTATTGCTTAGTTCAGGGAACCCTACTCAGTGCTCTGTGGTGACCTAAATGGGAAGGAACCAGAGATCAAATTGCCAACAACTGCTGGATCATAGAAAAAGCAAGAGAGTTCCAGAAAAACATGTATTTCTGCTTTATTGACTATGCCAAAGCCTTTGACTGTGTAGGTCAGCACACCATCTCTGAAAGAGATGGGAATACAGACCACCTGACCTGCCTCTTGAGAAACCTATATGCAGGTCAGGAAGCAACAGTTAGAACTGGACATGGAACAACAGACTGGATCCAAATAGGAAAAGGAGTACCTCAAGGCTGTATATTGTCACCCTGCTTATTTAACTTCTATGCAGAGTACATCATGAGAAACGCTGGGCTGGATGAAGCACAAGCTGGAATCAAGACTGCCAGGAGAAATATCAATAACCTCAGATATGCAGATGACACTACCCTTATGGCAGAAAGTGAAGAGGAACTAAAAAGCCTCTTGATGAAAGTGAAAGAGGAGAGTGAAAAAGTTGGCTTAAAGCTCAACCTTCAGGAAACTAAGATCATGGCATCCGGTCCCATCACTTCATGGAAAATAGATGGGGAAACAGTGGAATCAGTATCAGACTTTATTTTTTGGGGCTCCAAAATCACTGAAGATGGTGATTGCAGCCATGAAATTAAAAGACGCTTACTCCTTGGAAGGAAAGTTATGACCAACCTAGATAGCATATTCAAAAGCAGAGACATAACTTTGCTAACAAGGATCTATCTAGTCAAGGCTTTGGTTCTTCCAGTGGTCATGTATGGATGTGAGAGTTGGACTATAAAGAAAGCTGAGCACCGAAGAAGTGATGCTTTTGAACTGTGGTGTTGGAGAAGACTCTTGAGAGTCCCTTGGACTGCAAGGAGATCCAACTAGTCCATCCTAAAGGAAATCAGTCCTGAATAGTCATTGGAAGGACTGATGTTGAAGCTGAAACTCTAATACTTTGGCTACCTGATGTAAAGAACAGACTTATTTGAAAAGACCCTGATGCTGAGAAGGACTGAAGGCAGGAGGAGAAGGGGATGACAGAGGATGAGATGGTTGGATGGCATCACCTACTTGATGAACATGAGTTTGAGTAAACTCCAGGAGTTGGTGGTGGACAGGGAGGCCTGGAGTGCCGCAGTCCAGGGGGTCGCAAAGAGTCAGACACAACTGAGTGACTGAACTGAAATGGGAAGGAAATCCTTAAAGAGGGGTTATATGTACATATACGGGCTCCCTGGTGGCTCAGTGGTAAAGAGTCTGCCTGCCAAAGCAGGAGATGAGGGCAAAAGTCTCAAGTTTGGTCCCTGGGTTGGGAAGATTCCCTGGAGAAGGAAATGGCAACCCACTCTAGTATTCTTGCTGGGGAAATCCTGTGGACAGAGGAGCCTTGTGGGCCACAGTCCATGGGGTCCCAAAGAGTCGGACATGACTTAGCGACTAAACAACAACAAATATATATGTATGGCTGATTCACTTTGCCATCCAGTGAAAAATAACACAACAGTGTATATTCCAATAAAAATTAACCAAGAAACAATTAGGAGTCTTCATATGACAGAAAAGTTATTTTCCGAACATCTTATTATACAGTATGAACAGATTCTGCTAGCTTATTTTCAAAATCAGCAGAGACTTGGAGTGTGCTTGTTAGCAGGTATGGACCATTAGCTTGCTTGAAGGCATGAAGAGTCAGTGGTCCTCCTTTGGGCAGTTCCATTAGCTGCCTGGAGGTCTTATGGTGACAAATTGCAAAGGTCATATGCCGGGTGCTGAGAGGTGGGCGGGGACTGGAATAAATAGCCCTGGCCAGGGGATGACTTGGGAAAGAACACAGAACCATCTGGTGGTTCTGCTCTTTCTCCAGGAAGTTAGACCAGAGCAAAGTCGGAGAGGACCTCGCGACTTCACAGGGGTGTCCCCTTAGCCACCGTGGGTGATATTCTGGGTGTTAAGAGACCTATTTCCATCAGGAATTTATTTTCTCACACTTCTCCAGGCCCGAAGTCTGAAATCAAGGTGTCAGCAGCACCACGTTCTGGGGGCTTCTGGAATTTTCTGACTTGCGCCTGCACACGGCTCCAGGCTCCGCCTCCAACCACACAGGGCCACCTCTTCTGAGTTTCCGTGTCAAATCCAAGTCTCTTTGAGGACACATATCATTGGTCTCAGGGTCCACCTGGGTGATCAGGATGCTGTCCTCTCAAGATCTTGAACTTGATTACATTTGCAAAGACTTTTTCCAAATAAGGTCACATGCACACATTCTAGGGACTTGAACATAGCACATCTATTTGGGGATACACTGTTCAATTCAGTTCTTCCTTTCTCTTTGCCCTTCATGTTTCTTAAAGAATACGCTTCCCCCATTTCCGTCTTCTTTCTTTCCTTCTTTAGTTGGAGACTCAGGACATTCGTCCTTGCTGGTTCTAACCAGAAACATTAAAATCGGAGCCGACCCCTGTCCTGTGGTGAAGGGCAAAGGGGCCACTCACTTAGCAGCTGACGGGGCTCCATGTGGTGAAACGGGGTGGAGACAGGAACCGCTGCTCACAGCGGTTACCATGTATCTCCCTCACCCTACTCGTATGTTGAGTTCCTAGACTCCATTACTCCAGAATGGGGTCTTATCTGCAAATGAAGTCATTGCCGATGTCATTATTTAAGATGAGGTCACACTGGAACAAGGTAGGTCCCTAATCTAGTATGACTGGTGTCCTTATAAAAGGGAGAAACTTGGAGACAGACACATATACAGGGAGCATGTATGCTAAGTCGATTCAGTCATGTCCGACTCTGTGCAACTAACTGTATGGACTGTAGCCCGCCAGGCTCCCCTGTCCATGAGGATTCTTCAGGCAAGAATACTGGAGGGGGTTGCCATGCCCTCCTCCAGGGGATCTGCCCGACCCAGGGATTGAACTCACGTCTCTTATGTTTCTTGCATTGGCAGGCGGGTTCTTTACCACTAGCGCCACCTGGAAAGTCCATATGCAGGGAGAACACCATGTAAAGATGAAGGCAGAGATCAAGGTGATGCTTCTACAATTCAAGGAACTCGGAAGAGGGCCAGAATATACCAGAAACTGGGGGAGAGGCCTGAGACCGATTCTCCAGCCCAGCCTCAGAAGGAAACAGCCCTGCCTACCAATACCTTCTCACTTCCAGAACCCTGAGACAGTAATATCTGTGGTTCGATCCACCCAGTGAGTGGTACTTTCTTAGAGCAGCCAAAGGAAACGAATACACTGGGAAACATTCATTTGGATTTAGGCTCGGGTTTAGAGCAGCTCCTTTGATGAAGAGACCACAGGTAACAGTTAGCTATCGCATTTTATTTGACAAATATTCACATATCCTGTTGTATGTGATCCTCTGCAGTCTGCAATTTCACTTTTCCTGCACTTAGAAATCTTGAAGGACCTCCCCACCTTCCAGGTCCCTAAGATTAGAGAAGGAGACAAGCAAAATCAAATTAAGGTACCTAAATAAAAATGATGGTTTGGCCACGACACCAGCTGTGACCATCACTGTCCTTACCCCTGGATTCTGCTTCGTCCTACTCTGTGAGAAGGAAAACTGGCTCTGTGTTCCCCAGAGTCAACGGTACACAGGCCTGGCTCAGGACGCGAGGACGAGCTCCAGACCAATTTCTCTAGGAGGTCCTGAACAGCAGCAGAAAGCCCAGGTGTCTTCCTGGGGATACTCTCTCACGTGACTGAGAACAGAAAGTCAAGTTCAAATTCTGTCCTCGTGAATTTCAGGAGTGTTAATAGATTTCATTCGAGAGAATACCTCTGAGTAGAAGGTCATGGCTCTCTCCGGGAAGTGAGTGATGATAAAGGGTGTCTACCTTGGAAGTGAAAGACTGAGCTCTGCACGCTGCAGGGAAGCAGAGGAAACTGCAAGGCGCACCTCCACCCGTCCAGGGAGGTGATGCACATGGGGCGGCCAGGACACTGATTCTGAAGGATGCAGGGAACCAGTCACGTCATCTTCACTTCCCTACCAACGGCAAGACATAAAAAGCGCTTCCTGTTTTCCCCCCATATAAAAGGCATTATACCAGGCTCTGGGTTTACAGCCAGGCCACTAACAACCAAGGGGCTTCTCATCTACCCAAGGGAGGGATGGAGGCATGTAGAGTTAGAAGGACAGGAAGCATATGTCAATACTGTGACTGTGGTCATTGGGAGGGCAATAAAAACAGGAAAATCAAATCTATCTGACTGCTTGATCCTGTGGAAGAGGTCTGAATATGCCTCAATAAATGCAAATCAGTCTGATTTTCATCCTGGTAGAATTAACCGGGGGGCTTCCCTGATAGCTCAGTTGGTAAAGAATCCACCTGCAATGCAGGACATCCTGGTTTGATTGCTGGGTTGGATAGATCCAGTGGAGAAGGGATAGGGTACCCACTCCAGTATTCTTGGGCTTCCCTTGTGGCTCAGCTGGCAAAGAATCTGCCCTCAATGCAGGAGACCTGGTTCGATCCCTGGGTTGGGAAGATCCCCTGGAGAAGGGAAAGGCTACCCACTCTAGTATTCTGGCCTGGAGAATTCCATGGACTGTATGGACCAGGGGTTGCAAATGGTGGCTCGGACGGTAAAGAGTCTGCCTGCAGTGTGGGAGACCCAGGTTCGATCCCTGGGTTGGGAAGATCCCCTGGAGAAGGAAATGGCAACCCATACCAGTATTCTTGCCTGGAAAATCCCATGGATGGGAAGCCAGTCCATGGGGTTGCAAAGAGTCAGACATGACTGAGTGACTTCACTTCTTCTTCTCAGAATTAACTGGGAGCACGCGCCTGTGTGTGTCCCTCTGCCTCTGACCACATCCGTGGCACCCCCTCCCTTACCACATGGAACATGCACTCATCTGGGCCTGGCCGTCAGAACCCCTGCAGGTCGTGGGGGCTCTCTCCTCCCTCCAGATGACCCTCTTGTAATTCTGTGAATACTGCACAGGAGTCGAGTCTCTGGGGCGTAACTCCTGTTGTTCCTGGTGTTGTTCCTCTGTGGTTTGTCCCTTTGTCTGGTTACCTCTGACGTGTCCAGGCTCAGCTCGGGGGTCACATAGTTCAGGAGGTTGCTCCGGCATCCTCCTCTCCCAAAGATGCTTCAGCTCCCCTGCTCTCTCCAATCCAAGCCTACCTCTTATAGAACACAAGGGTCTGTTCACCTCAGTAACCTCCTTGGGGACCTTATCACCTGAGCTCCTGGTACCTGGGACTGGCCTGGATTGAGGCAGGCATTCCACAAACACTGCGCCAAACGACACACCACCTAACCCCTGCATCTAAACAGGAGCCAAGAGCAAAGCACAACCTGTTCAACCCCAACCAATGCAAATGCTAGTAAGGCAGCCCAAAATAGGACTTAACACTGAAGCACACGCTCTTCTCCAAGTGAAGGGAGTTGCTTTCAGAGCTTTGAATGATCTCGAATGCTAGTCCCAAATTTAACGTGATGTTGTTTTATTTTTACCATCAAAATCTTGCAGGCATCTATTTTTCGGTAATGCGTTGAGTTGCCCGGGAAACCACAAGTGTCTAAGCAGAGCAAGAGAAATGGTTTGAAGAGAACTGGTCACAGGAGGGTTTTAGGAGTATTCTCTCTTGGTGCCAGCAGCCACCCCAGGGATGCCCATCATACACATGTGAGCTGCTGGCACTTCCCCAATGCCCTGGGGTGAGCCCACAGGGAAAGGATGGTGTGCTGACTCAAGCAAGGGTGAGGGGGTACAGCTTGACCCCTCACAGGGTCCACACCTGCTGTTTCCAGCTCAAGTCATCTGGCCTCACAAGCAGGGCTTTGAAGGTGTTCCCAGTCAAACCACCTAGTCAGGGTAGTTTCTGGAATTATCAGACAGAGATAGGAGTTAATAATGCTGTTGAGGAGAAGTGGGGTTTTCCAGGGCTTTTGGGGGGATGTCTGTACCAAGTGTGGACTCATTTCCCCCAGTTTTAGCATTATGGCTCTTTGGGGCTCCATTCAGTTCAGTTCAGTCGCTCAGTCATGTCTGACTCTTTGCGACCCCATGAACCGCAGCACGCCAGGCCTCCCTATCCATCAACTCCCGGAGTTTACTCAAACTCACGTCCATTGAGTCGGTGATGCCATCCAAGCATCTCATCCTCTGTCATCCCCTTCTCCTCCCGCCTTCAATCTTTCCCAGCATCAAGGGTCTTTTCCAATGAGTCAGCTCTTCATATCAGGTGGCCAAAGTATTGGAGTTTCAGCTTCAACATCAGTCCTTCCAGTGAATACCCGGGACTGATCTCCTTTAGGATGGACTGGTTGGATCTCCTTGCAGTCCAAGGGACTCTCAAGAGTCTTCTCCAACACCACAGTTCAAAAGCATCAATTCTTCAGTGCTCAGCTTTCTTCACAGTCCAACTCTCACATCCACACATGACCGGCTGCATCATGCTATACCATGGTTGAGGGTGGGGATTGGGGGGAATGTCCTAGATGCTGGATGGCCAGCAGCACCCCTGGCCTATACATACTAGATGCCAGGAGCAAACCGACTATACTGACAAAAAGCATCTTCAGATTTGGCCAAATATCGCCTGCAGTGGGGGTGGGGGTGGGGTGCGGGTGCAGCATGGTGCCTTGTTGAGAGTCACTGCTCCAGAGACTCAGGAGAAACAGATCTTCATCTTGGGCTGCTGTGTGACATAATAATACAGACTGGGCAGCTTAGCTGAAGAGGGGCAGTCCAAGATCAAGGTGCCGGTAGGAGGGCTCCTGGCATTCCAGGTCTATAGACAGTACTTTTCTCTGTGTGATCACATGGCCTTTCCCCGGTTTTGTGCATCCTCTCCTTATAAGGGCACTAATCCCATCAGGAGGGCCTCATCCTCGTGATCTCATCCAGGCATAATCACTTCCTAATGGTCCCATCTCTGCATACAGTCAAACTGGGGGTGAAGGCTTCACTGGATGGATTCTGGAGGGGGGGACACAAACATTTACCTTATAACACCAGGTAACCAGGCTTCCCCAGGGGCTCAGAGGTAAAAAATCCACCAGCTATGCAGGAGCTGCAGAAGATGCGGGTTCCATCCCTGAGTTGGGAAGATCCCCTGGAGGAGGAAATGGCAACCCACTCCAGTATTCTTGCCTGGAGAATCCCCATGGACAGAGAAGCCTGGCGGGCTACAGCCCATAGGGTTGCAAGGAATCAGATATGACTGAAGCGACTTAGCACACACCAGGGAAACCCTAGAGAAGCGTGAAGGTGAGTCACTTTCTAAACATCATGGGACAGTCATAGCAAGTTACTGATGAGAAGATTCTGTTTGCTAACGTCTCCTTGTGTCTTTCCCATACTTCTTGGTAACCTCATGAGCCCCTGGAACTTCACGCCTCATGGGCTTTGTGTGATTAGAGGGGCAGACATGGGCTGTGATTTGGTGTAACTGACATGACACAAATTGCTTGTCAAACTTCCTTTCTCACTTGTCTCCAGAGTGTAACATAAGAAAAACAAATGTCTAAGCACGCATTGGCACGGACGGGGTACTAACTTTCAATCTGACAGATAGAAACGTTAAGGCTTGTCAAATGTGTTATGATAACTCCCTTGCTCACCGGCCGCAGGGAAATAGCACCCTCCCCAAGAAGACCCCAGGGAGCCCTTGAGTGTTTTTCATGCACGAGGCACATTCGCCATCTACCAATGCAAGGCTGGGGCTTCCCACACGGCTCAGTGGGTAAAGAATCCACTGGCAATGGAGGAGACGCTGGCAGATGCGGGTTCAATTCCCAGGTCAGGAAGATCCCCTGGAGGAGGGCATGGCAACCCACTCTAGTATTCTCGCCTGGAGAATCCCATGGACAGAGCAGCCTGGCGACCCCCATAGGGTCGGACACGACGAAAGTGACTGAGCCACACACACGCAATGGAATGCTGATGTACGCGTCCATCCCTTATCCACAAAGCTGCCTCAGATTCCCTCAAGTCTGGAAATACTTGCCATTTTCCAGACAGTCCCTTGGGCACGTATGTGTTCAATGAATAATTGGTTTCAAGACCAATTACTGTGCAAAAGGAACATAAAGAGTGCTTTTTCCTTAAGCAAGGATTATCTCACTGTGTATCTCTCCTAGAAGTTGGTCATTTCATTTAAATATTAAATTTGTCGGCCCTAGCTATTGAGTCTTAGTGAAAATATACAGTGTTTTCCCCTGTGTGATTACAGACTGCAGTTAACAAATAATAGTGGAGATACTTCCAGTGCCAGGCACATAATGGGGTCCAACAAATGTTCAGTGAAAGAATCTAATGACTTCAATAAAGCACCTTTTCAATAATCTCTTCTTAGCAATTTGTTTTTTAAGTGGTTTAGACAATAGAATTGTGTACATGTTATTAGTCTGTGGAGTTCTAACTGAATGTTCTTTTTCCTTC
The DNA here is from genome assembly GCF_016772045.2 of Ovis aries. Taxonomy (NCBI): domain Eukaryota; kingdom Metazoa; phylum Chordata; class Mammalia; order Artiodactyla; family Bovidae; genus Ovis; species Ovis aries. The sequence continues at coordinate 62,346,912 of NC_056069.1, read as the reverse complement.
CCTCTCTACCAAACTCTGATGTATTTCTTTCTCCTTTCATATATTTATTTCCTCTTTCTTCACCAAGGTCTGCTGGTCCCTATGGAGAAGGAAATGGCAACCCACTCCAGTGTTCTTGCCTGGAGAATCCCAAGGGCAGCGGAGCCTGGTGGGCTGCCGTCTATGGGGTCGCACAGAGTTGGACACAACTGAAGTGACTTAGCAGCAGCAGCAGCAGCAGCAGCAGCAGCAGCAGCAGCAGCAGACCTTAAGACCAAGAATTCATGAATACTTTTTTTTGCCAGAAACCATACTCAGGGGTATCCATCAGCTCAGGTCCCAGTGGAAAACAGATCCACAGAGACAGCAAATTATGCTCGCTCTTTCCTGTGGGCTAACACTCTGGGCTCCTCAGGTGACTCAGTGGTAAAGAACCCGCCTGCCAATACAGAAGATAGAGGAGAGGCAGGTTCAACCCCTGGGTCAGGAAGATCCCCTGGAGTAGGAAGCAGCAACCCACTCCAGTATTCTTACCTGAAAAACTCCATGGACAGAGGAGCATGGTGGGCTCTATTCTTGGGGGCGGGGGGCGGTCCTAAAGAGTCAGGCATGACTGAGCAACTGAGCACACATATGCACCCAACACCTTGGTTCCTATATTTTCTGCACAATTGATGCCCACTGCTACAGACTGGGCTAGCTCTTGATAGAGAAGGGAGAAAAAAAAAATCTATGGCAGATAATTTACTCCAAATCACCTGGTTATGTTTAGTTTTATTTCAACTGTAACTAAAATGCAATTTTAAAATAACACTTAAAATCAGAGCTTTGTTACAAGTTTCACATATATACCCACATAGAGACGGAATGTACAAATGGACAGTGGTCAGACCACATGTTAAAGCAGAACTTTGATCTGAACCACAACCTGAACCAACCTGTCCAGGAAAACAGCCTTTTATAGAGTAAACTCAGGAAGCCAGCCTGCTCTAAGGTGAACTTACAGGAAAGTCACGTTATCTCTCGCGACAATCTGGAAAGCTAAACAGTCACTTTTGGAACAACTGTCCTCAAATGGCTAGTACTTGATTAATAACAGGCAGCTTGAGCTTCCCAGGTGGTGCAGTGGTAAAGAATCTGCCTGCCAATGCAGGAAACATAAGAGACGCGGTTTCAACCCCTAGGTTGGGAAGATTCCCCTCGAGGTGGAAATAGCAACCCACTCCAGTATACTTGTCCGGAAAATCCCATGGACAGAGGAGCCTGGCGGGCTACAGTCTATGGGGTCACACAAGAGTCAACTTGGGGACCAGCTGAAAACCAACCAGAGAAAGTCAAACATGCACCCCTCATTAATCACACGGGATGGTCCACTTCTCCTTGACCCTCCTCCAGCTTCCTCAGGCCAGCAACCTCTCACCGGGGCTGCGGGAAGTCTCCCCTTTTTTCCACTATGAAGCTTTCCAACTACCCTACCTGCCTATGAGTCTTGGCCAAACACAAATTACGGTGGCTGATTCCCCTCCTACAAGATGCTTAGGACAGACAGCCTTTGCTTTTCTCATTTGGTTAGTCTTTGCTCATTTCTAGATAAAACACTCCAACAGCGTGAGCAGGTGTGCATTCTTAGGCAAACCTCCAGGTGGGCTGGTAGCTCTCCTTCCCAAGGGTCTCAAGGAGGTTCTTTATTAAAACATGCTACCATCTCTAGGATGGACATAGAACATGCAGAAAGATAAAAGAGTGAATTGAAATTGAAGAACATTCTGGATGGGAGACAAGCAATCGCCCATACTACAACCTGGCCAGGACAAAGAGTGTGTGAAAGATGGACACACAACTAACTCCATGGTTGACTTCACTCATCATGGTAGGGAGGGCCGGTGAATGGACCAGAACCTGTGCCTTGATGGACAGGAGCTTCAGCCACATGGGGAATCACGGGCTCAATCCATGCATTTGAAACTTCTCCTGGAATGCCTACTTCCAGTGGGGAAAAAAGTGAGAAATCGAAAATACAGACCTTTAACACTAATAAATAAGTCTGTAGGGTATATGGAAATGTTCTAACATTAGGAAATCAAGATGACAAGAGATTTTTTTAATGAGAACTGAGACATTCCTCTCTGCTCTTATAGAATGATTTTTTTTTTTGTAGCTACAGATTCTGTAATGTATAAGCCCTGTGAACTTAAAGCATGACACTAGTTATTTGTTCATTCAACATTTATCGATAGTCTGAGATTTTCTTGGCTTTGTTGTTCAGCCACTAAGTTGTGTCTGACTCTTGTAGACCCATGGGGTATAGGCTGCTAGGCTCCTCTGCCCATGGGATTACCTAAGCCTTATCCTCCTCCAGGGGATCTTCCTGACCCATGGATGGAATTCGCCTCTCTTATGTTTCCTGCATTGACAGGCTGGTTCTTTACTAGCGCAACATGGGAAGCTGCAAACAAACTTCTAGAGAGTGCCATACCGAGTGAAATAAGTCAGACAGAGAAGGAGAAATAGCACATGATATCCCTTACTCATGGAATCTAAAAAGAAATGATACAAATGAAGCTACTTACAAAACAGAAAGAGTCTCATAGACTTAGGGAACAATCTTATGGTTGCCAAGGGGACGGATGGGGGAAGGGATAGTGAGGGAGTTTGGGATGGACATGGACACACTGCTATACTGAAAATGGGTAACCAACAAGGACCTAGTGTGTAGCACAGGGAACTCTGCTCAGTGCTGTGTGGCAGCCTGGATGGGAGGGGAGTTTAGGGGAGAATGGATACATGTATGGCTGAGTCCCTTCGCTGTTCACCTGAAACTGTCACAACATTGTTAACTGGCTATATCCCAATATAAAATAAAAAGTGAAGAAAAACAAGCTTCCAAAAGACCTGACATCACCTCACCCTCCTGAGGCACTGACAAAGCTCCACTGAGTGGTGCTATCCTTTGCCAAAGTGAGCAGGAAACAGCCTGGTTTCAGTAACAGCTGTTCTAATGAGATTGGGGGAACCAGCCTCAGACGCCATTTGCCCTTTGCCTTCATTAGGTATGTTATAAAAATGATCAATATTATATAACACTTGCTGCTGCTGCTAAGTCACTTCAGTCGTGTCCAACTCTGTGCAACCCCATAGACGGCAGCCCACCAGGCTTCCCCATCCCTGGGATTCTCCAGGCAAGAACACTGGAGTGGGTTGCCATTTCCTTCTCCAATGCATGAAAGTGAAAAGTGAAAGGGAAGTCGCTCAGTCGTGTCCGACCCTTAGGGTGGACTGCAGCCTACCAGGCTCCTCCATCCATGGGATTTTCCAGGCAAGCATACTGGAGTGGGGTGCCTTGCCTTCTTCGATATGACACTTAAGTTTTGTATATTTTCATTAACAAAGTGTTACTTTTGGTCTGTGCCTGTAGCACTTCCCCCCACCCCCCCATGAGTTGATTTATATTTTTCTTACTCAGACCACACAAGACACAAGAAGGACAGCAGTTTGGTTTTAGATTCAATCAGCCTATTAACGATATGACTGGATGTACACAGTCATCCAAAAGCTTCAAACAGAAGTTAGAACAGGAAAACGGTGACGCGCAACTGGCTGGAATGCTCACTGCCAAGCCAGCTTCACCTCATACGGCTCCTCGATTCGGTATCATTTGAAACTCACACTAAAGGTGCTTTTCTTTTTTTCTTGTCAAATAATTTCTTTCCAGGTTTTGATGGTTTTGTAAGTGGAGGCAAGCTTATCAAAGAAGTATCAGAGGAAAAGAAAAAGCTTAAATGGTGCCGTGAATGAAATAGATGAATTTCAACGTCTGTAGGAGGAGGCTGAGCTCTTTGGTGTAAAGCAGAGCAGATTCAATACCAAAGAAGGAATTCAACTACACTGGAAAATGCAGTCAGATCCATCCAGGGAATCCTCATCTCAAAGAATCTGCCTAAAAATGTGCATTTTACCTGTGATTTTTTGTGGTTCACTGGAGACACCATGAGATGGTCCTTTTTGTTGCACCACAAAGATGGTATGCTGCTGCTGCTGCTAAGTCACTTCAGTCGTGTCCGACTCTGTGTGACCCCATAGACAGCAGCCCACCAGGCTCCCCTGTCCCTGGGATTCTCCAGGCAAGACCACTGGAGTGGGTTGCCATTTCCTTCTCCAATGCATGAAAGTGAAAAGTGAAAGGGAAGTCGCTCAGTCGTGTCCGACTCTTCGCCACCCCATGGACATATCAAAGAGACGCGGATGGATCCCTTGGAGGGTGTGAGCAAGTGAGTGAGTGAAAGCCGCTCAGTCGTGTCCGACTCTTTGCGACCCCACGGACTATACAGTCCATGGAACTCTCCAGGCCAGAATACTGGCATGGGTAGCCTTTCCCTTCTCCAGGGGATCTTCCTGACCCAAGGATCAAACCCAGGTCTCTCCCATTGCAGGCGGATTCTTTACCAGCTGCGCCACAGGTACCGGGTCACAAAACGCATTTGGTCGGCCCCTCTGCACTCATGTGTCTGAATCTGTTTCAGGCATGCTTGTTTTGCTCATTAAGCCTTAGAGTTCTTGGCATTCTTTCCTCTTAAAATTAATGAATAACAAAACAGGTTCTTTCTTTTTATCAAGCTCTACACATGTGCAGGTGAATATAATCGTAGGTACCAGGGATTCCAGCTGCTTGGGTCGTTTCCAGTTTTTCATCGCCAACGCTTCCCCTCAGTGTCCCATTATTTGCCAGTGGGCGCCTTGGGAGAATAGAGATACGAGGGCACAATAGAAAGTCTTCCTGAAAGGAGTATGTTTTTCATTGGGAAAAAATTGTAAGCATCTGCATAAAAAAAGATTTGTGTCTACAATAAAGTGAAAAGTGGGCTTTGGAAAAAAAGGCCTCATTGCAGTAGGCCTGAGACAACTTTAAACTGAGAACTTTTAACCTGTTTCTCATAGAACAGACGCACTGAATAACCATTGCCCGCTGCTTCTGCCCACGACTAAGTCGCTTCAGTGGTGTCCGATTCTGTGCGACCCCATAGATGGCAGCCCACCGGGCTCCCCCGTCCCTGGGATTCTCCAGGCAAGAACACTGGAGTGGGCTGTCACTTCCTTCTCCAGTGCATGAAAGTGAAAAGTGAAAGTGAAGTCGCTCAGTCGTGTCCAACTCTTTGCGACCCCGTGGACTGCAGCCCACCAGGCTCCTCTGTCCATGGGATTTTCCAGGCAAAAGTACTGGAGTGGGGTGCCATCGCCTTCTCCTAGAAGCCTCCATTGGACTGGGGGAAACCCACGCAGGTGCAAAAGCAAGTCAGACACTCTACTAGAACTAATACTAGTTAGAACTAGTGGCGCTGCTGTTACCATGAGGCATGAGACTGGTGATAACTCAGTTAACTAGTGTTTAGTTCAGGGTCTCACATATGGTTCCGAGTACTCTTTACGTCTTTATTTCTCATGACTGTCCTATGAGATCGACACTGTGTTTATGTCCATTTCAAACACGAAGAATCAAAGACACAGAGAAGGGGAAGTAACCTGCCCAGGTGATTTAAGCGAGAAAGTGAACAATAACACCTCCGATCACTGAGCCAGAAATAAAAGGTCAGCAAGGAGAAGCAAGTCAGCTAGAGAAAGACAAACATCACATGAAGCCACTTAGATGTGGAATCAAAAACGACATAAATGAACTGATTTACAACACAGAAACAGACTCAGAGACTTAGAAAACAAACTTATGGTTACCAAAGGAAAAAGGTGGTGGGGGCGGGGGGAGAATAAATTACGAGGTTGTGATGAACATATACACACACCTATGTACACAATTGATCAGCAACAAGGACCTACTGCACAGCACGGGGAGCTCTACTCAGTATTCTATAATAACCTATATGGATAAAGGATCTGAAAGAGAATGGATATATGCATAACTAAACCACTTTGCTGTACATCTGAAACTAATGCAACATTGTAAATCCACTATACGCCAATATAAAATTAAAAATAAATTTAAAAAGGTCATCAACAGAATAAGATACTAAAAGGTAATATCAGAGCTACCAAGGGCAAGAAAGCCATTTCCAGTTACCTTCATCAGGGGTCCCCTGCAAAACCCCATCTCATGGTTCCAGCCCACATGTATCAACTCTCAGGCCCACCTCCTATCCTCTGAATCACTGTTTCCTCCCTTGGAAAGAAAACTCACCCTTGGTCTGGCTCTGCTGTGAGTGAAGTTTGTTAAAGTTGTAGGCTTTCTACACAGTATATACAATTCAGCATTTTGTAGATGATTCAGGGTCTCTGTGAGAGGCATCATTTATTTTTCTGTATTAAAAGAATATTATCATAAAGAGCTATTTGCACCACTCTGCTGTTTAGTCACTAATTCCTGTCTGACTCTTCTGTGACCCCATGGACGGTAGCCTGCCAGGTCCTCTGTCCATGGGATTTCCCAGGCAAGAATACTGGAGTGGGTTGCCATTTCCTCCTCCAGGGGATCTTCCTGACCCAGGGATCGAACTCGCATCCTCTGCATCTCCCTGCATTGAAGGTGGAGTCTTTACCACTAAGCCACTAGGGAAGCCTTGCCCCACACTAAGTGGTCCCAGTTAGTTCTGTGTTTACATGTATCCAAAAAGTAGTGACATTGCCTTCACATCATATAGTCTATTTTTGGTGTATTACTTTTAACGTACTCTCCAAGGTTCATCAGTAGACTGAGAGCTTTGAATTGGTTTTTGAGAGAAGGCATGGGTTTCCTAACAGCTACTTGGCTGCCTGAAGCTTTAGTGATGAGAACCATCAGAGCTGCCACCTGTCACATGAATGCTGGCTTGAGGTCTGTGCATGTGTGCTAAGTTGCTTCAGTCGTGTCCAACTCTTTGTGACCCTATGGATTGTAGCCCACCAGGTTCCTCTGTCCATGGGATTCTCCAGGCAAGAAAACTGTCATGGGTTGCCATTTCCTCCTCCAGGGGATCTTCCCAACCCAGGGATTGAACCCACATCTCTTATGCCTCCTGAACTGGTAGGCAGGTTTCCACTAGTGCCACCTGGGAAGCCTGGCTTGAGGTCTGGCAAGACCTAAATCATCTCTCTCCCACCATAGGCTTGACTGAGGAATGAATGAAGTGGAAAGGTCTGAGAAAATGGGATTAAGGACATAGGAACTGGAGCTACAAGTACGGCTCCCTAAACAAATACTACGACAATATTAAAGGGACACAGCAGAATGACATAAAGATTATTTTAAACGGGAGGCATGTGGGATTCAGAGACAAGCCTTTTGGAGCCCCCCTTATCTGACTAATCACAGAGCTTCTTTCTTGAGAAGGAAGCTGCCATCAATCCTCTCTCTGGGGAGCTTCCAGCCAAGAAGGAGAATGACCATTAGCATGGCGATGAGAAACTGCCTATATACACGTTACAGAAGCTGTCAGACCCTCCATTTATTCCCCCAGAAGCTCCGTTTCCTCCTTCTTTCCACTATTATGCTGAAATATAAACCATTACTCTTGGTTGTTCAGTGAATTACTCACATTATTGAGTACCCTGCATGTATGTGAATAGATACTCTCTTTTCTCCTGCGACTCCATTGTCAATTAACTCGCATTCCCTCTCGTTGCCCCTGACCACTAAGCCCCAAGTTGGTAGAAAAGTTTTTCTCCCACAATCTGATCTGAAGCCAGTTGCTGGGTATATCGAGGCAAGCCAGTGGTGGCTGTTTTAGAGGTTGACTGTGCTGGGTGGTACCATACTAAGCAGTCTTTTGGCTTTGGAGAAAGAATACCCATGTAATGAAGAGCAAAGGCTGGAGAGATTGAACTGCTACTGGCCCACATGTGAGACTGCTAGGGATGGTGATATGCATCAGGACCACAGAGAGGAATGCCACTACTGCCTGGCCAGACAGGGCTCACGGTGGGCTCACCGATGGGAGGGCAACTGCACCACCAAGTTGCCGTTGAGCTGGTTTCCTGGCTGCAGGAAGAAGTTGGTGCCCAAGGTCACAGCACAAGTGGTCGTGTGGGTTCTTAGACACACCAGCTCTTGAAGATTGGGTTCTGGGCTGGGGACCCTAGGCCATGGAGCTAGGACTGGGTTATCTCCCACAATTCTGCCTTTGCTAAGAATATCCTGGAATCAAAATTAGGTGCCTTGGAGAAGGAAATGGCAACCCACTTCAGTATTCTTGCCTGAAAAAGTCCATGGACAGAGGAGCCTGGCGGGCTGCAGTCCATGGGGTTACATGACTGAGCGCCCTGCATGAGGGTGGAGGGAGATGGGTTGGGAGCAATAAACTGGTAGAACTAAAAAAAAAAAAAATTAGGTATCTGAGCAACAAGTTTTATCTCTGAGAATAAGTCCTTCACATCTCAATATTATTAGTGAATCTTCTTTTGAGAATTTAAATAAATGCCATCTTTGAATCATAGCCTCCCGGGTGGCTCAGATGTAAAGAATCTGCTTGCAATGCAGGAGACCCAGGTTTGATCCTTGGGTTGGGAAGATTCTTTGGAGAAGGGAGCAGTAACCTACTCCAGTATTCTTGCTGGGAGAATTCCATGGACAGGGGAGCCTGGTGCGCTACGGTCCATGGGGTCGCAAAGAGTGGGACATGACTGAGCGACTAACACTTTTTCAATCACAGCACCTAGCATGAAGCCTTTAATATGGTTACCACTTAGGGAATATCAGTCACTGAGCTAACTTGGGTTATTACTAAAGAAATACTAAAAAACAGACTTACAGATATTGAAAAACTTATGGTTACCAAAGGGGGAATGTGGGGAGAGAGGGATAAATTAAGAGCTTGGGATTAACATACACACACTACTAACTATATATAAGATAGGTAACTAACAAGGGCCTACTGTGTAACACAGGGAACTCAATATTCTGTTATAACCTATATGAGAAAAGAATCTGAAAATGAATGAACACATGTAGAAGTGGATCACTTTGCTGTATATCTGAAACTAACACAATACTGTATGTAAATCAATTATAATCCAGTAAAATTTAAGGAAAGAAATATTGACCAGCGAGAGGCAGAATAAATTTAAATGAATCTGGGAAAAGTTTAGTTTTACTCCTATATTTAATGTGGTGTAGAATCTAATGTAGTTTATATCAGTTCAGGTCAGTCGCTCGGTAGTGTCCGACTCTTTGTGACCCCATGGACAGCCTCAAGCCAGGCTTCCCTGTCTATCACCAACTCTTGGAGCTTGTTCAAACTCTTGTCCATCCAGTCGGTGATGTCATCACCTTATTTCAAAATAATGACATTTCCTCTCTAACTTGTTTGTATTTTTTTTTCAAAGTCCCTGATTGTTTCATTGTTTTTAGTTTTTTTACATTTTGTTTTAATAAGACCCATATGTTACAGTTGGTCAATCAGTCTCTTAAATTTTTCTTCTTTTAAGTTTCTTTTTAAAATTGAATTACAGTTGATTCACAATTTGTGTTAGTTTCAGGTTATAGCAAAGTGATTTTGTGATACATATTTTCCTTTTTTCAATTGTTTTCCATTATAGGTTATTACAAGATATTACAAGACAACTATAGTTCCCTCTGTGACACAGCAAATCCTCACTGTTTATCTATTTCACACATGGCAGTATGCAACTGCTAATCCCATACTCCCCGTTTGTCCCTCCACCACTTCCCCTTTGGTAACCATGTTTTCTTCTACAAAAATAAGAAATTCTTCACTAATTTGTGTCTCATCCTCGCACAAGGGCCAGCTAATCTCTGTATCATTTCAGTTTTAGTGCGTGTATTGCAGAAGTGGGCACTGCTTCTGTATTTTGAATTCATGGGCTCCTTGAACAACCTTAGTGGCACTTGACCTAAGTCTTCTGAAGATACTAATGCCCTTTAGTAAATAAACATTTAGGGTTCAGTGCAAAGTGGCTCAGCAAACATGAAAAGGGCAGTATGTGTTCGTAAGAGGAAATCGCTGGCTTAGTGGGAGCTAACTAACACAGTAGAGTGAACAGGATCTCTGCCCTAACTGGTGTTAGAACTGCCTGTGGAGCTTTGGAGACAGAGAGATGACCAGGCTCCATACCAGAGACTTGGCCTTAAGAAGTCTGGGGTCAAGTCAGGATGTGTGTCCAGGCTGTTCCCAAAGGTGATTCCATGTTGAACCTTTCTCAATTAATCTTGGTGTGTGGAGTCCCTGCTTGGGCTGTATTGCTGTGACATATGTTTATCTATATACTTATGACTTTATCCTTTAACCTGCGTTACAGTAAACCACATGCCTCTGCCAACACCCTCCTTCCAGCCTCTTGGTATATGGCAGCTGTCTAAGGGTGCTATGAAGACCAGCGAACAGCCTCATTCATGGAGCAGCTAGGAAACTAGAGGATGCAGAAAGCTTACAGGGAGAATATGGACTGCTTAAGGGGTGGGCTGTGTGGACTATCAGTACTACAGAGCTGGGTCTCAATTATGAGCAAACAAACGTGCAGATGCTGTTGGGAATTTGGAAGCAGAACCACCGTGACTTCCCATTTTTGCCTGCGTCACATGAATCTCTCAAAATGGCCTGGGGATAAAAATCACATTGCTTACAGAAACTCTGGTGGCCTACAAAACCCAGTTACATATAATATTAAGAAAATCATTCACCCACAGTCAGCTAAAATTCAAATGAATGAAAACAGTACTCAATTTATAAGAAAAAGTCACAAAACTCTCTGCTTCCGATATCAATATCTATATCCACGTGTGTGGGCTCAGTGCCTCAGTCACGTCCGACTGTTTGTGACCCCAAGGACTGTAGCCCACCAGGTGCCTCTGTTTATGGGATTCTCTAGGCAAGAATACTGGAGTGGGTTGCCATTTCCTCCTCCAGGGGATCTTCCTGAGCCGGGGATCGAACCCACATCTCCTGTGTCTCCTGTACTGGGAGACAGATTCTTAACCACTGGACTACAACAGAAGTCATCTCTATCTATATCTGTACCCATCTCTATCTATCTATCTATAAAGAGAACTATAATTTAGTTGAACCTTACTTAAAATTGCAAAAGAAAGAAGAAGCAAAAGATATATATTTTTCCTGCCAAATAAGGTAAGCTTGGCTACAAGTGTCTCCAGTGGTCTTCTATCAATTAGATTTATATCTCTTGGAAGCATTTCTGTCACTGTAGGTTATTCTCACTTCTAAATGTTTGACAAACTCTCCTGCTAAGACCTGCACATAAGCGAAAAATGGAAGATAAGTTCACTACCAGACCGTTTGTATGGATGATATCAAGGGGAGGTAGCTACTCTGGCTGAGTTTATAAATGTACTAGCAAAGAAGCATTTCCATTCATTTTCATTAAAATATACTACACAGATAAATAACTTGGCATTTCACATATGCATCCCTAAAACAATTTCTGCCATATGGAAAACTGAACAAGACAGAATGAGTAGGTATACTCTCTTATTCGTAGGGATTCATTGATTCCCAGAAGCACTATGATAAGGGATGACTACACACACACACAAATTACTTGATAGATGAAAATTTCAGTAGTAAAATGTTACTATGCAGAATAAAGAGCTTTAGGAAATAAAAGCAAAGCAAATAATACCCAAGGAGAGAGTCTAGACCAGTGGATGGAAATCCACACTGCTCATCAATCTCAACTGACCGACCCTCTCCCCACCCCACCGCTATGTTTTCTCCTGGGGTGGATCTATAGGCCTGATACCTCAACAGCAGTTGAATGTTGTGTGTGTTTAGTTGCTAAGTCATGTTCGACTCTTTGCGATCCCAAGGACTGTAGGCTTGGGCACCGCCAGGCACCTCTGTCCCTGGGATTTTCCAGGCAAGAATACTGGAGTGGGTTGTCATTTCCTGCTCCAGTGTCTTCTGGACCCAGGAATCAGACAGGCAGCTCCTAATGTGTTTCCCTACATCTCAGGCAGATTCTTTACCACTGGGCTACCGGGGAAGTTGTGTATGAATAAGCTCTACTTACTGTCCCTAAACAAGTAAGACAAACTCCAAAGTGCTCCACAAATATGACCTACAGATAATTCTAAAATTATTTGAATGCATATGGTCTTATGTTTGTCAGTAGCACTCACAAAAGAAACAATACTCTCTCTTGTCTGTCTTACTCAAAGGGGAAAAGAAAGAATACAATTATGGAAGAAACCTATCTTTAGTTAATGAGCCAAGAAATGCCTGTCCACCTGTGGCTAGGCATTTTATTTTTGGATTAGGCTTCCTGTAGCTGCTTCTGCATTTAGGGAATTAAAATAATTAGACCATGACTTTAAATATCTTTTTTCCCCCACTGATGATACACCTATGAATATATCAGCTATGAGTATCATAACTGATCTCCTCCATTTTCTACCGGGCATTTCCTCTTTTGTATCTAACAGACATTTCAAACTTTCAGCCCTCAACAAAACTCCTGATTCTATGAGCTTGTGTTCAGTTTCCCTTTCCTATCTATAGTGTTTTGAGTCCCATTCATTGAGGTCTGCTGGCTCCTCCCCCTTTGCTACAGCTCTGGAACATGATACCATGATCTCCTTCCCAGACTCTGAAGTCAAGTCCTCACTGACCTTCTTGCTTTCCGACAGTCTGGTCTCTGACCGGCAACCAGAGAGGACTTCAAGGACCATAAATCCCATCATGTTCATACAGCCAAAAATCTTCAGGTACCCTCCCTAGGCTTAAAGGTTTCTTTTCACTCACTGTCACCACCTCCAACTGCTCCTGCCTCATTTACTCTTTGTAAAATACTGACCTTCTCACCACCTTAGGCACATGCTGAGCTCCCTTCTGAGCACAGTTTTTGTTCTGCTACTTCTTTTGCCCAGAAAACTCTTTCTCCGGATAGTTTAACATCCGGCCCTTGTCCATCACTGAGGATTTGCTTGGGTGTCACCTGGTAGAGGCCTTTCCTGACCACTCACTCAACAGTTTCCTCCCCTTGTTACACTCTAATCCTGTAAACTATTTTGGGCATATCCAACACAGAAGGTGAATACTGTTTGCTTCCTTTTGTAACTGTTTGCATTCTTGGACCATACAGTCCAGGAGGCAGGAACTTTGATGCTCTACTGGAATGAGCACATAGTAGGCAAACAATTTGTTGTTGTTCAGTCACTAAGTCGAGACAGACTCTTTGCAACCCCATGGACTGAAGTACGCTAAGCTTCCCTGTCCTTCACTATCTCTCTGAGCTCGTTCAAACTCATGTCCATTAAGTCAGAGATGCCATCTAACCATCTCATCCTTTGCCACCACCTTCTCTTTTTGCCTTCAATCTTTCCCAGCATCAGCGTCTTTTCCAGTGAGTCTTCATATCAGGTCACCAAAGCGTTGGAGCTTCAGCTTCAGCATCAGTCCTTCCAATGAATATTCAGGGTTGATTTCCTGTAAAATTGCCTGGTTGGATCTTCTTGCAGTCCAAAGGACTCTCAAGAGTCTTCTCCAACACCACAGTTCAAAAGCATCAGTTCTGCAGCACTCAGCCTTCTTTACGTCCAACTCTCACATCCATACAAGACTACTGGAAAAATCATGACTTTGACTAGATGGACCTTTCTTGGCAAAGTAATGTCTCTGCTTTTTAATAAGCTGTCTAGGTTTGCCATAGCTTTCCTTCCAAGGAGTGAGTGTCTTTTAATTTCATGGCTGCAGTCACCATCCTTAGTGATTTTGGAGCCCAAGAAAATAAAATCTGTCACTGTTTCCACTTTTTCCCCATCTATTTGCCATGAAGTGATGGGACTGATGGGATTGATGCCATGATAAATATTGGCCAAATGATGAATGAGGAGATAATTATTTCCACATTTCCAAAGTCAGCAGACAAGGAGAGAATTATGCTCACCCCTTGAAGCATCCAGCTATTTCTTAGTACAATATCTTGGCAACTGTATTAAACCATCACATGAGACAATTATGGTATGAGGACTGAATTGTGGAGCTTCCAGTCTGAGAGCCAGACTTCTTTCTATTTAATTAGTCCCCAGGAAGTTTCAAATACTCTGCTTATTGTCTCAATAATGATACTTTCTATGTAGATAAGAAATTATGATTGAGCATAAAATTCATACTGTAGTCTTAATTAGCTTCCAATGTAATCCTTAAATCTTGCCTGGTGTTTCTCAGCATGCAGTTGGCTGCTTTTCTCTATGTGGTAAAGCTGCCCCTAGGGAACCGCAGCTCAAAAATGGAGTGTGAGGAAACAGCTTGTCAAAACACAGCAAATCCATCAGAGAAGCACATTCTCCTAGCATCCACCCCTGGCCAGGTGGGAGCAATGGGAAGGTCATATCTAGAGTCCGCCAGGGTCAGGCTACCCTGCGACAGAGGTCTCCAAACTGGGTCCTACGTGCCTGGGGACTTTGTGAAGATTCTCTGAGGGAACGCAGGGCTTGAGATTTTCGGGGGCTCCATTTTTCAGATCCTTGCCTCCCCTATGCACTCTTCCAATAAAGCTGGTCTGCTTGAAAACCCACCCGTATGCATGTTCACTGGACAAAGTCAAGCCCCTCCCTGCTCCTGAGTGGCAAACATTCCCTGAGTCCATCCTGCTTAAAAATGGTCTAAATAGACATTTTCCCAAAGAAGATGCCCAAACAGCCGGACTCACCGATTTGTTTGTCTAGTTAGACTAACTGGTATTCTAGGCAGCTGCCATTTGTTTATTCTGTATCCGGTGGAAGCCAGGCCCTCAGCCTCCTTCCAGAAGCAGGAGCGGGTGGCTCCCAGATGCCGCCTGGGTCAGAGCTGTGGTTGTTGCTGTCAACGGTATTGTCTCTCGTCTGTGGTTTTGGTTTTCCTCCCCGATACTGCTCTCCAAATCCCTAAATCCTCTGCTCCATCCTGCCCAGGGCCCACCTGCTCAGCTGGTTGGGGGTGACTCTGAGAGCCAGCTGGGAAGCTGAAAAGCAGGGCAGCTGAACGTGCTGCCTTAAGCAGACGTGGGAAGAAGACAAAGCCTGACTCAGCCAGTCTGTCCTTCCCATTTGTGTCTAATTACCATGGATGCAATCCTGTTTACACATAGGAGGTCACTTACCCTTTTAAGATGGGCTTCCTTGCAAATTGTACTCAATTATGGAATACTTGGCATTCATTGTCTGTTGCGCACAGATCATTACTATCCAGCTGAGTAGCATAGCACAGTCACTTGCTTACCATTTAAAATATTGACCCAGAGAGGTGCTCTGATTTCTAATTCAAAGGTTTTTAGTTTAGTTGTGGTCCTTTGCATCATGGAAAATAGGTAACTGAACAATTCCTCTACTTCCCTCTATAATGATGCTTCAGAAACAGTACCCTGTACCTTCATTCAAGAATTATCCTTGTCAATATTCATCACCCATGCTACCTCTTTGTATCTCCTACCTCTCCTCCCCCAGCCTGGACCAGTAGCGAGAACTGGTGAGAAGGGAGCAGTATTGCTTCTTGGAGTAAGTGAGCGAGGTGTCACAGAGGAAGGTGTGTGTAACACCGGGATATACAGCATCAGGTCAAATGAGGAATGTGCAATGAAGCCAACGGACTGACTCCCTCGTCTCCCTATTGCCCAACATTCCTTAGTTCAGTAGATTAGCATCCTGCCAAGAAATCAAGGTCAAAGGTGGGATCCTCAAGGGAAGCCATTAGCTTCTCCCCTTAGCTGATGCAGCCTTCACACCAAACCCCAGAGACCTCAGATTTGAAAGCAACTTAAAGCACACACTGCCTAGCATCACCTCTGCATATCAAAGAAAACACATTTTAATAAATCATCCAGGCAGAGGTATAAGGTAGCAGCCAACGAGAGTATATTTGAGAAGTGATAAATAGCTTCAGCTCAGGAAAAAGCAGCTCTCAGAAAAGGTAATGCTAACACTCTCATTTTTTGAAGGATGCTTTTGAGGCAGGGTTATATCTCAAAGTATTAATTTGTATATTTTCTATTTATTGTTCTTCTTCTTTGCTTGCTCATTGGTACCCTGTGGTCATTTTTTTCCTTCAACACTTGCAGGCTTCCCCAATGATGGAGAACTCAGACACCCTGAGTGGGGAAGGGTGGTCCCAAGGGGACACCCAACCGCTATCAGAAAAACCGAGACAGTCCTTGTAGTCTTCTCAGTCCTGAGTGCTATCGTCAGCCTTACACTTGAATTTGATGTTTTTAACAGCTCTTTTGGAGAAGGCAATGGCACCCCACTCCAGTACTCTTGCCTGGAAAATCCCATGGACGGAGGGGCCTGGTGGCCTGCAGTCCATGGGGTCGCTAGGAGTCGGACACGACTGAGCGACTTCACTTCTACTTTTCACTTTCATGCATTGGAGAAGGAAATGGCAACCCACTCCAGTGTTTTTGCCGAGAGAATCCCAGGGACAGGAGACCCTGGTGGGCTGCCGTCTATGGGGTCGCACAGAGTCGGACACAACTAAAGTGACTTAGCAGCAGCATCAGCAGCAACAGCTCTTTGCACTCATCCTCATGATTCAACTAGTCTTTCATCATAAGGGGCTTTATTAAATGGAAAAGTAAGGTTAGAATCCTTTGTCAAACTGAAGAGAGTCATGACTTGTTCAACTACATGTGTGTTATGAAAGATTATCCAACAACAAATAGCTGATGTGTTGTGCTAAGTTGCTTCAGTCTGTCCGACTCTTTGTGATCCCATGGATTGTAGCTCGCCAGGCTCCTGTGTCCATGGGATTATCCAGGCAAGAATACTGGTGCAGGTTGCCAGCTCCTCCTCTAGGGAATCTTCCTGACCCAGGGATCGAACCCACATCTCTTAGGTCTCCTGCAAGCAGGTTCTTTACCACTAACCCCACCTGGGAAGCCTATGCATTTGCAAGAATTCATGCTTTGTTTTGACTCCAGCTATCAGTCGCCTTAGTGGCAATGTTAACTGAAATCAGCTATTTCAAAGTCATTATTATTACATCCAATAATGTAAGGAGGAAGCTTGAATCAGAATCATTGTTGGAAAAAAAATGTCTGTGTCTCTTGCAATCAAAGAAAGAAAATGTCTCAGAGAAAAATACTCAGGGGATAATGACCTCAGGTTTAGACCGTAGTCATTATGAAACATTTTAAAATTAGGAGAAGATAGTTTTCCAGATTAGCAGGCTGTTTTTATTTCTGATGGGTCTTACGGAGCTTGCAAGCAGTAGTTCTCAACCCTGGCTAGATATTACAACCCCCAGGAAGCTTAAAGATAAGTGCTAATAACTGAGTGTCTCTGGGGATGGGCTTGGGTGGCTCCAGGATACAACTGCAACCAAAGAATCACGGTCTGAAAAAGTGCTTTTCATCTGCTTTGGTTCACATAGCAAAAATAAGGCTTGGACCTCTAGATTTAGGAATGCAGTGCTGATGCTGTGTTCAAGGTGAGGAAAGAGAGTGAGAGTCGGCAAGTAAGTAAGTGTTAGCTCCTCAGTCATGTCCAGCTCTTTGCAACTCCATGGACTGTAGCCCGCCAGGCTCCTCTGTCCATGGGATTCTCCAGGCAAGAATGCTGGAGTGGGTTGCCATTTCCTTCTCCACTTACTTACTTACTTACTTGTAGGTCTCATTTGTCAAAGATGTTATGCTATAGGTTATCACCCCAAACCAATATTGAATAATCAGGTAAATTGACAAATAACAATGGGAATTTAGTTGCTGAAACCACAATATTATGACTTCAATCTATTGTGCATTCAAATGAAACCTCTTAAGTATCTGCTAGATGTTGGAACAGCCCTGTTCTGGGGCTTTCAGCAGCAATAAGTGTCTCCCCCCGGCTCCCCTGGAGCTCATATTCTAGCAGAACGATGCAATACCTCTCTGTGGCTGTGATCACGTTCACAGAATTCGAGGCATTGTGAGGACTTTCAAAAGAAGCAAAAAAAAAAAAAAGAAAAGAAAAAAGAAAAGAAAACAGAGAAAGATGTTTGTCCCTGTTCCTAAAGAGCTATCAGCTTGGGTGAGATGACACTCCTGCATCTGAAGCGCTGTGCACTCATATGGGTCTTGTACCCAATATTCTTTATGTGCTAAATTTGGGGGAATATGTTGATCAACACATAGAGAGCACAAAACTAAACACAGGGTTCTCAGGGAAGCTTTGTAAAAGTGGTGGAATCTTGCATATAGGATCTGCCGTTTCCATCTTTCTAAATTCCATATATATGCGATAATATACTGTATTGGTGTTTCTCTTTCTGACTTACTTCACTCTATATGCAAGGCAGCAAAAGAGACACAGATGTAAGGAACAGACTTCTGGACTCTGGGAGATGGGGAGGGCGAGATGATTTGAGAGAATAGCACTGATACATGTACGTTACCATATGTAAAACAGATGGCCAGTGCAAGTTTGATGCACGAAGCAGGACTCTCAAAGCTGGTGCTCTGGGACAACCTGGGGGGATGGGGTGGGGAGCAGCGTTCGGGATGGGGGACACATGTACACCCGTGACTGATTCATGTCGATGCATGGCAAAAACCACCACAATACTGTAAAGTAATTAGCCTCCAATTAAAATAATTTTTTTTCTAAAAAAGGGAAATAAAGGGGGTGGAACCTGAATTTGTCTTAGAGGATGGGTAAGCACTGGATCAAAGGGAAGTGTTGAAAGGGCAACTGTGGGAACTGGGGATAGAAAAGCTCATGTGGAAAGAGAAGGGTAAGAGCAGGGACAGTGGGGAGAGAGCCCGGCTGAGAGGATGGCTGTGACCTAAGGAACCACAAGTACTGGGGTTGGATACACACTCTCAGGGTAAAATTGCTTAAGGTCTGAAAAAGGTAGACAGTGCAGAGATCTAGACATCTCCTCTGACTGAGAAACGCAGGGCTGGGCTGTGATGCACAGAGAAATATTCAGAATTTGTGTGTGCTCCGCTTCTCAAACCAACTAACCGGTGCTTAAATACTGATCATGCTCTTGAAACATTTGAACGCAGTGCTAAAAGCTGACTTTAACTAAAGTCCAGGTACAGTTAAAATACACATTAGATTAACTCAGCCCTCCACCTTAGCAGACTAATGGAAGTAATGGGGTGCTTTGGTGGGGTATGTATTACCTACAACTCTACTATTTTAAGACATAATATCTAGCATAAATAAGAAATCACAAGACATGCAAAGGAGCAAGAAAATATGACTGAAAATTAAGAGAAAGGACAGTCAATACAGGCAAATCCACAAATAACCAGATAGCAGAATAACAGACAAGGAGCTTAACTACTACACAAATGCTAAGTATCGAGTGGGGAAATGGACAACATGCATCCAAAAAAAAAAAAAAAATCAGCAGAGAACTGGAAACTATAAGAAAGAACCATGGGGGAGTTCTGGAACTGGAAAATGAAATTTAAGAAATAAAGAAGTGATATGATAAGCTTTACAGAGGATTGACCCAGAACAGAGCCTTGAAGTAGAGTACAGGAGAAAAAGACAAAGGAAAAGAAAGCAAGAAAATGAGGAAAGTTTTCTCTTAGAAACCATGATATATGAGTATTTCACATGCTTTGCAGGTTTGAGTATGATTAAGAGAGACATGTCCACACTAGGAAGTATGGAGACTCTTGGAGGAGCCTTAATACAAACTGCTTTATTGAAAAATAAAATCAGGCAGCAGAGTTCACTTTGTGTCATTCATATCACGGAAACACTGAATATTCCTCTACTGGAGGACTTTACAAAGATTATTAAGGTGGCAGCTGTGATTTAATGGTGGGAACACAGAAAGGGTGAGAGCGACATAGTGATCCAGGCAAGAGACCATGGGCATGTCCTGGACTCACCATGCTGCAGGCTGAACTTGAAAGGGGAAGTACATATGAAGAGAAATGAACTGAAAAAAAAAAAAAAAACAGCAACAACTCCCTGAAGAAGTATCAACAAGACATCCCGATGGGTTTCCCGTCTAAGGATAAAGAAAAGAAAGAAAGCTCCCCCACCCCCCAGAGTATCCATTTCTGTTCATTTTCCATTTCTGGGAGAATGAGGGCAAATACAAAACTACAGTTTGGGTTAGAATGAAGAGCAAAGGGGAGGATGACCTGAAAGTTAAACTTCTGAGTTTCAGATAGAATGACAGAAAGCGGGTGTCTCATGTTGGGCTGTGCAGGTGGGAGGCTTCTATCGGACAGAATTTCTAAACTGTTTCCTCAGCATGTAGAAAATGCTAACACATCCTGGGGTCAGAGCTGAGCCCTGCTGGGGGCTACAGATCTCGGTGTTTGCTTCCCAGACCTTCCTGCGGCCTAAGCACATCCAAGATTCAGCACACTCTGCGACCCATGTGTGGGGAGCTGTGGTCTGAGGAAGTGAGTTGAGGCACTGTTTCCTGCAGGAGACCCCTTGGTCCAAAATGATTTGCTGGTGAGAGCCTGTGGGTCATCTCTCACACACACCCTCTATTCTAACATTTTAAGAGTGACAAGGTGGCTAAATAGATGTTTATCCAAAGAAGACATACAGATGGCCAACAGGCCCATGAAATGACACTCAACATCACTAATTATTAGAGAAATAAAAATCAAAACCACAATGGGGTGTCACCTCACACCAGTCAGAACTGTTGTTAATTCCTAAGTCATGTCTGACTCTTTTGTGACGCCATGGACTGTAGCCCACCTGGCTTCTCTGTCCATGGGATTCTCCAGGCAAGAATATTGGAGTGGGTTGCCACTGCCTTTTCCAGGGGATCTTCCTGATCTAGGGACTGAACTCTTGTCTCCTGCACGGGCAGACAGATTCTTTGCCACTGAGCCACCTGGGAAGCCCTTTCAGGAGAATATGACAGGTTAATCTTTCCCACTCTAAGCCTTAAGAGTAATAATTCACAACATTAACTCCTCAAAAAGAATAGTAGTTATCAAAAGCTCTACAAATAATAAATGCTGGAGAGGGTGAGGAGAAAGGGGAACCCTCCTACACTGTTGGTGGAAATGTAAACTGGTGCAGCTACAATGGAGCTTCCTCCAAAAACTAAAAATAGAGCTATGATATGATCCTGCAATCCCACTCTTGGGCATAAACCCCTCAAAAGATGAAAACTCGAATCTGAAAAGATACATGCACCCCAGTGTTCATTATAGCACTATTTACATGCCAGGGCATGGAAGCAACCGAAGTGTCCATAGGCAGATGAGTGGATAAAGAAGATGGGGATGCATATACAATGGAATATTACTCAGTCATAAAAAAGAATGCACATCAACATGGATGGAACCAGAAACTATTGTGCTAAATGAAGTCAATCAGACAAATACTATATAGTATCCCTTACATGCAGAATCTAAGATATAATAGAGGTGACTTTATTTATAAAACAGAAATAGACTCAAGACATAGAAAACAACTTATGGTTACCAATAGGGAAGGTGGAGGAGGGATAAATCCCTAGTATGGGATTAACCAATATATACTACTATATAAAATATATAAACAACAAGGTCCTACTGTATAGCACAGGAAACTATATTCGATATCATAACAACTTAAAAATAGAAAAGAGTCTGAAAAAATGTATAACTGAATGACTGTTGTATACCTGAAACTAACACAGTATTGTAAATCAACTATCCTTCAATTTTCAAAAAGTAACCTCCTTGCCTCCCCCCAAAAGAAAAGAGTAATAAGGTCACTTATAAATGAACCTGACTCACAGAAACACCAGGCAGTATTAGTCTATGAAGTTAATATTCAGTTTAAAAGTTTAATACCATGTGCCATTTCATAGCTGTGACTCTCTGATGAGTAAATTAAACTGTTCAAGTCCACAAATGAGGACCGTGGGAATTTCTTATCCTTTAATCTCCCTTGAATACCCTCTAAGGTTGATGCTGGGATATTAGTGACTCCTAATGAAATCAACACCTTGTACATTACCATATGCCTGCACCAGCCGGGTCTGTACTGTCTCAAGTTCAGTTGCTCACATTAAATAGTCAGGATGAGAAAATGTGGGATTCAAAGGATATTACATGTTTTCGGAAACAAGTCGTTTGTCTTTTATCATTCCGCGCCAAAGCCGCTATTTTACCTGACATTGTTCAAAGACGTTATCGCATGCAAAATTGAATAGGGAATTTCATTTTAAGTTAGAAAAAATGAGTGTCTCAGACATGGTAAATTTTCGTTAACTTTCTTGGTTCTAAGTGAAGGAATCTCTAAATTGCAACTAAGCGTTTTGAAAGAACTCTTAGGACTTTTTAAGGAGAGACTTCTGGGAACTGCCTGATTCTCTTGCTCTTTGATCCCAGTCTGGCAGAAGGGCTTTCTCTTCTCAAAGCATCTCAAGAAAAAGCCTGCTTTTTCTCAAGTGGCAAAATCTATAGCTCCTGGCCTGGATGCCCAGATGCTGGGGGAGCTGCCCCTCCAATTGGCCATCACCTTCTGGGTCTCTGGACACTTCTGGGGCTCGCTGTGTCCTTTTCCTGGCCTGGACCCCTCACCCCTCTTCAGCGCCTGCCTCCTCCTCGTCTTACTGCCTCGTGCGTCCTCCGGGTCAGAACCACTGGTCCATTCAATTTATGGTCTATGCACACACCCTACCCCAGTTACATGTGTCCTTGTCTGCTCTGCAATTCCTTGAGATCCAGGATATCAAATACAATCAAACACAAGGCAGAACGGCTAAAAGAGTATTCATTTTCAAACTTTCAAAGTACTTTCTAATCTATTACTCTTAGTATTCCTGAGTAAAAATAACAACTTATTTCCACATGATGAAATGCCCCCTCCACCCACCCACCCACTTCTGGTAAGGGGAAAAGATAGCAGTTAACATGCAGAAGGAACATAATTTAAAAAACAAGATTCTGTTAAAATCCTCTTTTCTATTTCTCAAGAATTGGGGTATTTGGGAGAGGTATTTCATTTCTAATGCATGCTCTCCTCTAAACTTTTTTTTCTGAAACTGTTTGGCATTAAAATAAAAACTGAACTGGTCCAAGTAAAGTTAGGTCTTTTTTTCTTTTTTTCCTCCTTTCTTTGAGGTCTTTAAGCAGAGGTCCTGAAGTCTGAATCAGCTGCAAATTGCTCAGTCAGTTTTGCCTTTTCCCCACATGGAATATTTCCAAGGGGCCAATCGTTAAGTCTTGTTTAATAAAATAATCATTGGCTCTTCAATTTATTTACCATTTGCCCTTCCAAGGAATTCTTATCTGCCAGACACAGCCGCCAAAATTCCCCAACAGGTGTCTGAAGTTAATTAACAAAGAACCCAAGCCTTTGCTGGAAAGGGAGGCAGCATGCATGAGATTAGGCTCTAGGGTTTGGGAGATGAGGGCTCTAACACAGGCGCTTAATCTGAAGATACCAAGTTTTGGCCAAAGCACACAGCTCTCTGGCTGCTAGAATTTGGCTCCAGAAATCAAGTTATTAAAAATGAGTCAGCAAAGGGTGCTCTGAAAAAAGACCTTGTCTGGGAAAGCGGGCTTCTTTTAAAAATACTAATTGAAATTACATGTGTTTTAATTAAAACAACATCTGCCAGGGTCTGAAGAAACATGTTTTCAAACGCAGAGAAGGTATGCCTCTAAAAATGTCCTCAAACCTACTTAATAAAGTAAAGCTTACACATTTCCCAGGAATAAAAATAACACACTGGCCTCCCAGCTTGCACTGAGGTTTCCAGAGACTCGAGTCTTTCCCTGGGCACAGGTGGAGTTCCCAGGGTCGGAAATGCAGATAGAAAAGGTGCCCATGAGGCTGCGGTGAGTGGCCTGTGAAAGGTCTGCTCCAGGAGTGGATACCCACATCCCAGGGGACTCTGCTACATGGAAGCCACTGGTATGAGCTGAGAAAGTAATAAAACACACACACGTGTGTACTTAAAAAGTAGTGCCATACCTTTTAAGAGCCCTAGGAGACGCTGTGAGTATACCGTGATATTCTGAATACACAGAGGATGAAGACCAGGATGTGTTTCATTCCTATTGCAGTTCAGATGCTGAGTCGTGACTGGCTCCTGGCGACCCCATGGACTGCAGCACGCCAGGCTTCCCTGTCCTTCACTATCTCCCAGAGTTTGCTCAAACTCATGCCATTGAGTCGGTGATGCCATCCAACCATCTCATTCTTTGTTGCCCACTTCTCCTGCCCTCAATCTCTCCTAGCTTGAGGGTGTTTTCCAATGAGTTGGCCAAAGAATTTAGACAAACTTTGAGGCATGGAATGCAGCTTCATGGAGATGGAGCACAGACTTAGGTATCTATCCTGGTCGGGAAGATCCCCTGGTGAAGGGAATGGCAATCCACTCCAGTATTCTTGCCTGGAGAATCCCATGGACAGAGGAGCCCAGCAAGTTACAGTCCATGTGGTTGCAAAGAGTGGACATGACTGAGCAACTACCACCAACATGTCCTCATGATTCAAGAACTGGGTAAAATATATCCCAAAGTATGGAGGAAGATCGTGCTGCCTGCTGTCTCTTCAGTCATGTCTGACTCTTTGCGACCCCATGGACTGTAGCCCCCAGGTTCCTCTGTCCATAGGATTCTCCAGGCAAGAATACTGGAGTGGGTTGCCATTTCTTTCTCCAGAGGATCTTCCTGACCCAGGGATCAAACCCATGTCTCCTGCACTGGCAGGCGGATTCTCTAGCACTGGACTAGCTGGTGCAGACCAGTGCTACGAAGTCTAGAATTCCATGGGTATACACCTTGAAATTTCAGCTGTGAGATCATTAAATAAAAGAGAATGTTTACAAAGCGGCACAACATTTAGGGCAGTTTGGATACAATGAAGGTTCCCCCGCCCTTTCCCCCTCCCATGTCTCCAAAAAAAAAAAAAAAGACATTTCTCACCAAGGAAAGATCTGACACAAGGGCAGAGGTTGGGGGGAAGGGATGATTCTCATTCCATCCACATTACCATTTTCTTTATTCTATCTTCATTTCCACTTAAAGATGACATTTTTATGGTGCCCTTCAAATATAATCAGCAACCACTGTCTACAAAGAATCATCAGAGTGGTGAGATAAAATCTTTTATCTTAGTATTTCAAACAGATTAGGGCAAGGAAAAAAGCTAGGAAGGGAATGTCCTCCCTCGAATGAATGAAAGGGATGATCAGACAGCCTTGAGCGGGGAGGGAAATAGTGGTAGATTTGAGGCTTCAATAATACTTAATTCCTGGGCAAGAAGCTCCCCTTACTTTGCTCACGATCTCGTGAGTGTGGGAAAGTGTGAGACGTGCACTGCTACGTGACTCTGGAGATTTGGGGGTCCTTTCTCCTCCGTCTCTCCTGGGGGACAGCAGGGTTTGGGAGCCTGCAGACATCCCTGGGAAATAGCCCTTCCTGACGCCCGCAAGAGTCAGAGTCTGGTGCTCCCTTTGAGGCTGGATCGGGTTGAGAAGGTGTTGGATAGAAGAAGCTCGGAAAGGTGAAAAGATGGTTGGCCCGATGTCAAGAATGGGTCAGATCATATGATTGTATGGAGGCATAATTCAAATTATTTAATTTATCTTTGATTCCAAATGTGGTGACCCAATCTCCAGATGATGACAGAGCACAGGGAAAGGATCGTGCAGGGCAGAGAGGACGTGACGACAGGACCGAGATGAGCTGGCGAAGGAAGGGCCAGGTTCACACAGCAGCGAAGGTCCCTCTCTTCAGTCCAGGGAGGAGAGCGAGGCAGCCAGGAAGATACTCCCAGCATTCCGGCCTGGCTCGCCTGCCTGAAAGGGTGGCAGGCAGCCATCTCCCAGGGAAGCAAAGGGAGGGTGCCCTGTGAGCTCTGCCAATACCACCGGCAGGGGTGTAGCGGTTCTTCCAACCTTTAGGAACTGTCAGGGCACACGCAGAAAGCATTGCTATTTCCCACCCAGCCCAAGCCTCTTCCAAAGCGGCAACAGAATGAGTCTGACTCGAGTCCAGGATTTCTGGCAGCATCTGACCATCTTTCTTTCCTCTCTTCCTTGGATGCTGTGAAAAGAGCATCCTCCTCCCTGCCCTCTCTCCATGTGGGATTCCCCAAACCTCCTCTAGATCTGCTCTCCAGAATAAATAATTCACGTTATTCACCCACCAGAGAATTAGTTTAGCCAATATGTACTGAGCACAACAAAGGGCTAGGCATGGAAGGACATAGAAGTAAATATGGTACCTGACTCCTGCTTATTATCTCATTGGGAGGAGATGCAATGCAATGCAGAAAACGAGAAAGACAGCACAAAAATAAAATTATAAAGTGGAAATCTGCTTCCCCGGTGCCTCTGCTGTTGTTCAGTTGCTCAGCCGTGCCTGACTCTTTGCGACCCCACGGTCTGCAGCACGCCAGGCTTCCCTGTCCTTCACCATCTTCCGAAGCCTGCACAAACTCATGTCCATTGAGTCGCTGATGCCATCCAACCATCCTTGGTCACCCCCTATTTCTCCTGCCCTCAAAGATAAATTAAAAGATTTTCTTAATCAAGCAGGTACCATCTACCTCTGTTCTGTGTTCAAGGAGCAGTGTTCATCGGGGCTCTGAGTGATGACTGGGGGCGTGTGTGGGGGGGAAGGTGGGTAAAAGCACAGAGATGAAAGCACAGGCCAGGGAGGGGAACTGCTCAGGTAAAACTTTATGAGCAGGGACAACGGTACGAAGGCTGGTCTGGATGAAGAACTCATCAGAAAGAGTGGTTAGAGATAAGAGGCAGTTGGTGATACCACCCCGGTATCTTTCTTATCTAATGTTCATATGTGAAAAGCTTTTTGTGTTGTTAGCATTTTGCTTGTTCGCTTGATGGCAGAGGAAGCACCTGCCGTCTTCATCAGGAACTGTCAACGTGCCGAAATGGATGGCATTTTGGTAAACGTGCTAGAGCAGGACAGCACTGTTTGTTCTTTTTGCTGAAGCTAATTATCACCATGAAAAAGAAACCCTTTCTGAATGATGAAATAATGCTTTACACAGGAGGGTAATTAATTTTGGGGAGGCTGCAAAGAAGTGGATGGATGTGCAGTCACCTGGACCACAGCACTACGTCATTCAGAAGAACACGAAGATCTCCCCGTAGCCTACTTATCTCTCATGGTAGAGACACCCACAGAGCCATGGACACAGCCTGAATGGGAAGACAGGGAGAGGCGGAAGATGTGATGCTTTTTTTAGTATTACCTTTTTTAAAAAATTAATTTTTTAGAAGAAACCAAATAGGAAATAAAAAATACCTGGAGACAAATGAAAATGAAAGCACAAAAATCCAAACCCCTGGGATGCAGCAAAAGCAGTTCTAAGAGGGAAGTTGATAGTAATACTATCCTACTTTAGGAAATCAGAAAAATTGCAAATAAACAACTTAATCTTACACATAAAGCAACCAGAGAAAGAATAAATAAAACACAAAGCTAGCAGAAGAAATCACGAAGATCAGAGCAGAAATAAATGGCATGGAGACGAAGAAAACAATAGAAGAGATCAATGAAACTAAAAGCTGATCTTTGAAAAGATAAAATTGATAAACCTTCAGCCAGATTCATCAAGAAAAAAAAGGGAGAGGACTCAAATCAATAAAATTACAAGTGAAAAAGAAGTTAAAATGGACATCACAGAAATACAAAGGATCATAAGAGATTATTTATTGCAAGAGTCCCTTGGACAGCAAGGAGATCAAACCAATCAATCCTAAAGGAAATCAACTCTGAATATTCATTGGAAGGACTGATACTGAAGTTGAAGCTCCAATACTTGGGCTACCTGAAGCAAAGAGCCAACCCACTGGAAAAGACCCTGATACTGGGAAAGACTGGGGGCAGGAGGAGAAGGGGTCGACACAGGATGAGATAGTTGGATGCCATCATCAACTCAGTGGACAGGATACTGAGCCAACTCCAGGACACAGTGAAGGACAGGGAAGCCTGGCGTGGTGCAGTCCACGGAGTCACAGAGAGTCAGACACGACTTAGGGACTGAAAGGCAACAACTATATGCCAATAAAATGAACAACTTGGAAGAAATGGACAAATTCTAAAAAGGTACAATCTACAAATTCTAAAATTCTAAAAAGGTACAATCTCGTAAAATTGAACCAGGAAGAAACAGAAAATATGAACAGACCATCACAAGTGCTGAAATTGAATCTGTGATTTAAAAATTCCCAACGAACAAAAGCCCAGGACCAGATGGTTTCACAGGCAAATTCTATCAACCATTTAGAGAAGAGCTGACATCTATCCTTCTCAAAATCTTCTGAAAAATGGCAGAGGAAAGAATACTTCTGAAGTCATTCTACGAGGCCACCATCACTCTGATACCAAAACCAAAGATACCACAAAAAAGGGAAATTATACACCAATATCACTCATGAACATAGATGCAAAAATCCTCAGCAAAATATTAGCAAACAGAATCTGACAATACATTAAAAGGATCATACACCATGATCAAGTGGAGTTTATTCTATCAGATCCTCATTAGAGCTTATGGGGTGGAGTAATTATTGTTCAATAGTTTATTTGAACTTTTTCGTATCATGGAGTCCAAGGAAGATGAACCATTCCTTAACCAGAGTTATGGTAGCTGTCCTTCCCTCCACCCTTAATTAAAAGAACAGTCTAAGAAGAGATGTAATTCAAAGTTGATGCCTGTGATGGAAACAACTGGATTCCTTCTGAAATTATGAGTGGCTGTATACATCTAGTAAACTTTAGTACGATAGTGAACTGATTTTTGGATGATTTTCTTTATTAATATGTCTTTTTCTTTAGTTAATTTTTTTTTTTTTGCTTACTTAAAGTTTTGTTGATTTGCAGTTCACTATAACATGATGCCCAGACAGGAAGAAATCATTAATAATTCAGTTATTCATTCAGCAAATACTGCTGAATCCCTGGTATGGGTCAGGTGTTGTTCTAGGTACACGATCTACATCAGTAAACACAAAAGATGGAACCTCCTCTTCTCAGTAGGGTGACATTCCAGTGCAAGGAGATGGACAAGAAACAAGATAAATAAATAATACGTTCCGTGTCAGAGGGTGATTCGTGCCGTGAAGATCGATAAAGCAGTAAAAGGGGGTAGGATTTGAAGAAGAGGCACCAGAAAAAGTTGTCTTGGGAAAGTAACACTTGAGTAAATACCTGAGGGGTTGAGGAATAACCGCATGGACCTCTGAAGGAAGTGGAGATGGGGTGCAGGGAGCCGCATGTTCAAGGGCCCTGAGGCAGGCTCATGGCTTAGGTCATGAAGGAACCACAGTGAAGCCGCGGCCAGTGAGAAAGGAGGTGGGGCTGGAGAGGGAACAGAGCCGGATTGTACAGAGCCGCGCCTGCCTGGCAGGGGCTTTACCTTCACACTGAGAGAAGTGAGGAGCTGATGCAGGGTTTTAAAAGGAGAAAAGACACGCGGTAAGGTTTTGACAGGACCACTCCGGCTGCTCCTTTGAGAGTAGGTGGTGACGCTGGGGTGGGGGGCAAGGAGATCTGGAAAGTGGCCGTGGTAATGACCCAGGTGAGAGAGGATGAGATTTTGTGGGGGGCTGGGGGGGGAAGGGCAAGGCAATGAAGAGAGAAATGTCAGGTTCTGGGAAAATTCAGAAGGAAGCTAGACCTGCTGATGGATTGGGTATGAGAGTACAGAATCAAAGGACCATTGCAAGGACAGGTCACCGCAGGGAAGCCTGTGGAAGGACTGGGCTTGGGAGAGAAGATGAGGAACTCAGGTCTGGGGATGTTGTATATGAGATGCCTGTCAGACCTCCCGTGCGTGTGGTGGGCAGACTATTGCAGGCAGAGATGTGAGATTCATGCCAGAGGTATCTACCTGGGAGTTTTCAGACTATCTTTAATACCAGGTCACCAAAGGTTGGGGCTTCCCAGGTGGCACAGGTGGTAAAGAACCCACCTGCCAAAGCAGGTAGATG
Source organism: Ovis aries (assembly GCF_016772045.2). Classification (NCBI taxonomy): domain Eukaryota; kingdom Metazoa; phylum Chordata; class Mammalia; order Artiodactyla; family Bovidae; genus Ovis; species Ovis aries. The sequence goes on along the minus strand of NC_056069.1, from coordinate 62,317,123 downwards.
TAAGAGATGCGGGTTTGATCCCTGGGTCGGGAAGAGGCTTTGGAGGAGGGCATGGCAACCCGCTCAAGAATTCTTGCCTGGAGAGCCCCATGGGTAGAGGAGCCTGGCGAGGTATAGTCCATGGCGTCATGAAGATTCAGACATGACTAAAGCATTAGCATACATACACACCCCAAAATTTTGATTAAGTTGATAGAGAAAAGTCCAAGTTCAAGTTTGTTTTTGTTCTTGGTTCAAAGTCACTGCAGCTTTCTTTTCAATAGATAAAGTTCTGTATAGCATTGTCTCATAAAAACCCATTACTTTGATACAATATTTAAAGCAAAAGAGTTAGCAAAGGTCACATTTCCTTTCTCCCAGACAGAAGAGAATAGTGTGCTATTTCGTTCAATTCTGCTTTTCTTACTCAAGGAGAAAAGATATTGATTCCTTAAAGCCTATGACTGAGATATTTTCACTCCTATTTTTAAACGGCTGGCTCCCTTTCCTGTCTGGTGACATTTGATAGTAGAGGCTTAATTTAACATGGGCAATATGGACTTCCAAATGTTCCTGCCTCAGAGACAGTTCTAGATAACTGACTTCCTGGAGAGAAGAGATGCCTTGAAGCTAGAAAATCAATCAATAGTTCCCTACTTTGTTATATTTTAATCCACCAAAAGAAAGAAAACACACAAACGCACAACGCCTAGTAGCTCGTATCCAAGTAGCAGAGTGATTAGCTATTGATTTTTCCTCCGTGGTACAGAGGAGCACTAGGATTTGATTGGAAGCCACTGCTCTCTCCTGTCTGAAACAAACAAGTAAGGAAAAGGAAAGCAAATACACAGAGGCCTAACAGTGTAGTTTAAATATGTAACATCTACCACCCACATTTAAATTCAAACTAAGTATAAATATCAAGTTGTGAGCTTATTTCATGCCTGATGATGCACTGCAAGCGTAACAAATGACTGCATTTATTAGACACAGACTTGAAATCTGGTCCCTGTGAGTGAGTGGCTTAGAGACCGGCAAGGGCTTCCCTGGTGGCCCAGTCGGTAAAGAATCTGCCTACAATGCAGGAGACCAGGTTCGATCCTTGGGTCAGGACGGTCCCCTGGAGAATGAAATAGCAACTCACTCCAGTATTCTTGCCTAGGAAATCTCATGGACAGAGGAGCCTGGCGGGCGACAGCGCACAGGGTCACAAAAGAGTTGGACAAGACTTAGCCACTAAACCAGAGTGAAGTGAGTGAAGTCGCTCAGTCGTGTCCGACTCTTCGTGACCCCATGGACGGCAGCCTACCAGGCTCCTCCGTCCATGGGATTGTCCAGGCAAGAGTACTGGGGTGGGTTGCCACTGCCTTCTCCCAAACCAAAAGAGACCTGCAAACACTTGATGCTTATTGGAGGATATGATGGGTATTGTGGGGTGGAAAGTGGCTGGTTCCCAGATCACCAAGAGCCTAGTACGTCACTCTCAGGAATCTGGATAGAGGAAATAGACCACTGTCTCTATGCATAATCTGTGTATGAAATTTGAACCCGTGCCTGGTACTCCAACTGCCCTGGGAACGGAGTCTTCCCTCTTCACTCACTCTCACCTGCTTCCCCCAGACCCCCTGAGGGCGCATAACCAGAACCTTGGCCACGATGCATGGTCCAGCTCCCTGCTGTCTGATCTCCGCTGATACCTATTACCTGCGTTCAAACTTGCCAGGCTTCATGCTGTATTGATCAACCACCCTACTGGAGTCATCTCTTTCACCCCACGAGGTCAATGGTCTATGGGGAGGTCATGTCTCTCCCTGGGAAGATCCTGGTGGTTCATCAGTTCTCCAGGCATCAATCAGCCTTGGCCTGAGTATCCTCCCAATTACAGGAGAAGGGATCTAGAGCATCTCTTCAACCTGGACAACCTGGAATTCCATCACCCACTATGCACCAGGCACACCAGGCCCCCAGAGACCTTGAACCCACCATCAGCTTGCTCCCAGATCCCCTTCTGGAGGGTTGTCTGCAGAGGCCGCTTCTCCAGCTTAGATAGCCTTCCCCTGAAAGAACCACTGGGCTCCATCTCATTGGCTTCAAATCTTTGCTCAAATGTTAGCTTTGCAACAGCTGTGACCTTGACTTTGACCTCTCAAACCCACGATCCCTGATGTTGGAAGCCGGATACAAAAGTTCACATCTTACATGATTCCATTTACATGAAATATCCACAATAAGAAAATCCACAGAAACAAAAAGCAGACTGCTGGCTGCCAGGGGATGGGAGGAGGGGAAATAGGGAGTGACTACTTAATGGGTACAGGGTTTGGGGGCTTCCCAGTGGCGCTAGTGGGAAAGAACCCACCTGCCAATGTAGAAAACAAAAGAGACACGAGTTCAATCTTGGAACTCTAAGATCCTCTGGAGGAGGGCATGACAACCCACTCCAGAATTCTTGCCTGGAGAATCCCATGGATAGAGGAGCCTGGTGCGCTACAAGTCCGTAAGGCCGCAAAGAGTTGGACACGACTGAAGCGACTTAGCATGCACAGGGTTTTCTTCAGGGTCACAAATATGTTTTGGAACTTGACACAGGTTGTACAACACTGTATAAATACTAAACGCCATCCGAAAGGTACATTTTAAAGTGATTAATTTTGTTATGTAAATTTCACTTCAATTTAAAAAGATTGCAACCTCACCAGTGACAGCGTGCCTGACTCAGCACCACTTTCCCCCACAGAACATTTCAACCACACCACGGGATTCCTGTGTGTCTTTTGTTGGTCGCCCCTGTCCAGAATGTAAACTCCACAAGGGCAATGCCTTCCCTCCGTTTTGATATCATCTCTAGGCCTAGAGGGCTTCCCCTGTAGCGCACCAGTAAAGAATCTGCCTGCAATGCAGGAGACCTGGCTTCCATTCCTGGGTTGGGAAGATCCCCTGGAGGAAGGAATGGCAACCCACTCCAGTATTCTTGCCTGGAGAATCCCAGGGATGGAGGAGCCTGTCTACAGGGTCACAAAGAGCTGGACACGATTGAACACTCACGAATGCTAGGCACGAACAGGCCTGGAACAAAGTAGGTCACGGACAAACATTTGTTGAATTGATAGACTTATGGATGATTTCTTTAATGCTTCATTAATGAAAGATCTTCCCTTTCTTGAATACTAATCTAAAGGGAGATGATTCTTGAAAAATAGGACTGGAGAGCCAATCTGGTCTAATGCTAAAATAAATTTTAACACAGGGAGGAGAAGAGCCCCGCATCCTATTAGAATTCCAGTTCACAACATGGAAAGCAAACAAACAGCCTGGCAAGGATTTAGAGGATCAGGACAACGGTATCCAGTGCTCAGCACTGCGGTCGTTTTTAATTTGCAAGGATTAGGAATGTCAACAAGCTTCGTGTTTTCCTCTAAATTCTAAAAGATAAATTAGCGCATTGATTTCCGCTAGAAGGAGAGCTGGAAAAACAAGGTCTCTAACACATGCTCGGTTTCTGCACGCGCATATATGTCCTGCATGTGGGTTCAAACACAGGAAATGCATTATACTTCCATTTAAAAGCAAAAAGTGGAGACGCGGTGAATCGGAGGGGACGTACCAATGAGCTCCTTATTCCTGACGTCCAAGGCCATGTTCCGCAGCGCAGTGGCCACGGCGCACACCACACGGTCATTGTCGATCCGCAGCAGTTCCACGAGGATGGGCAGGCCTTTCTCTTTCCGGACAGCAGCTCGGATATATACCGACCACTGCAAATGAGCGGAGGCCAAGGCGTTAGGAGCTGGGGTGGGTGGAAACCCTCCAAGCAAACAGCGCCTGTGGGTGTTCACACTGTCATCCACAGGCGCCAAAAAGGTTGAATTATCAAGACCTCCTTGTAGAATAGGTTGAGCATGTTAGACAGGTATTTAAAGGTTTTAAATTTATTTTTGCCTCCAACGTAGGATAGAGGGTTCAGGGTTAATGTTCATCACACTTCATTTCTCTGGTGCCAGCTTTCTCAGTCCAAGAGTTAAGAAAGACATTTGTGTGGTGTCTTTATACCTGATACTTTAAGATATGGAGGTTTGGGACAAGAAGGGCTGGTTATTGACATGAAGAGGAAAAGAAATCCTGGAAAAAGTAGAAAATGATACATGGTTGCACACAGGTGATCTAAAAAAAAAAACAAAGAAACTTGAATTTGGAAGTGGGGCAGAGAGATCTTACAGAAATTACTGTCAGTTAAGTTGTTTGCTCAATAATTAGGAGGAAATAAATTGGAAAAAGTACGGCCGAGGAGAGGTACATATGACATCAAAGTGTAAAAATTATAAAACTTAAAAAATTAAAATATATCATATCCAGGGCCATAATTCAACGTCTAATTTACAAGGTAAGCGTACAATTTCTTTTGAGTTACTGGTGGTTAGCCTTAGTAGAACACATCTAAGGCTTTTTATGGAAATGTGTTTGTCATATCAGGACAATGAAGCATGCAGATTCGTTGAACCAAACACAGGTAGGTTCAGGTTTTCTAGACATTCGAGTATACACACTTTATACTCCTGTACCGTGTTCCAGAGAAGAGCATGTGCCACAAAAATCAACCAGTATAAGGGATTAATCGGTTGCAACTTCATTTATGAGCTAAGAAAATGAAATTCATAACACGAGGTTCTGGATTCTGTGGCAGAGTCCTCCTGGGGACCACCGAAGGTGGACAGAGTCCCCACCCTCCCCGCCGGGCCCCGCCCCCCTTTCCCCATGGGGACAGGCACCCCAGAGCTGGCTCTCACCTGTGGCAGGCAGGGAGCCCCCTCTGGCAGTGAACGTAGGGCATATGCCATGCCTGCCACATCCTCAGCCCAGCCCTGCATGAAATATGAGATTAAAAAAACACACAACTTCATCCTGTCCTACGTTAGAGAAGTCACATTCACATAGTTTCTTATCCCCATCAACTTGGACCGTTCACTTTCTCCTGACCCTACACTGTGGTTCAGACTCTAGGAAGTGTGAGGGGGTGGGGGAGCAGAGGGAATTCACGACAGCACCCCTTGACTGCAATTAACTATTTCATAGCCCCAGTCTCAGGAAGCAAAGGAATGGATGGACAGAAAGTCTTAGACATGGAAAAAAAAAAAATCTCAGGGTTTGGAAACCGCTTCTCGAAATTTAGCTGCCAGGATGGGATATCCCTCCCAAGGTAAGGAGCTTCATGAAGCCAGTTCAAACTCTCCATCATGTCCATGGGAAATTTCATTTGCAATCTGACGTGCTGAGGCATGATTTTCATCTGCCCCTCCACTATTGCTAAGCCTTCTGATTTCCAGGTCCAGGAGTAGACTAGACACCTGAGCTTCAGCAGCCCATTCACCATTGGGTTCTTCCCTAAAACTAAGGAAAATGGAACTCAGAGCGTGGAGGCTATGTTCCCATATGGTAGGATGAATATCAACCATGCTTTTAATGCTGGGGAGATATTCTGCACCTTTTGGGAGACCAGAGTGGATATTTTTGGAACTCAGGCAGGCTGAACTCAGGCCCAAAGATGACCTCTTTCCTAGAACAACCTCATCCTAGACTACAGATGCTGGCTTGTCCATTTGTGGTCTCTTCTAATCCCCAAACTCCTGGGAGAGTGACACTACTGTTCTTATTTTATAGATGAGGAGATCTAGACACAAGATGTTAAGCAACTGCCCACAGGTCTCCTGTGCCCCTTGATCCCGAGTCCTCTCCCTCTAACTCTGCTCTCCGTGACTCTGATTGTATTCCCTCCTCACCAACATCTCATCGTGTCACTAAACCTCTGCGCTCAGTCCTTCCCCCTCTTCCGTTCTTCCCAGTATGGACAGAGGAGAATCTGGCCATGTTTGAAACAAACCAGGAAAGGTCCCCTATAACTTGCTTTTTCCTCCTTAGAAGCCTAGTTTTTATATACCTTCCTGTTGGATGGAAAGATGGTTTGGTGTTTGTAAAATGATGAGTCCTTCAGCTTTACCGAGAACTGATTTGAAAGGAATACAAATGGCTACGTATGGCTAAAAACGTGTACGAGTTGTAGATATACTTTTCTGGTATGAGAAAATGGTACACAGTAATATGCTCCAAGTGAGAAGGGAAAGACAAGACGATGGGTTTGATCTTATGTGAGAGACACATAGAAAAGAGCCTTTATTTTGAAACTTCTAGTTGTGTGTGTTTGTGTAGGTATGGAAAATCCCCAGCATTAGCTCAGCATGTCATGATTCACAATCAGTTATTAACAATTCATTCAAAAGATGTTGCAAGCTTCTAAAGTTTTCTTGACATCCAAGGATTTAGGATAGTGATGCTTTTTAAAAACACAATTATTTATTTAACTTTTGGCTGCATTGTGCGGTATGTAGGATCTTAGTTTCCTGATCAGGGATTGAACCTGCACCCCTTGAGTTGGAAGGCAGTCTTAACTACTGGGCCCTGGGGGACATCCCAGAATAGTGATGCTTTTTAAGCAGCAGCTGAGCAGTCTTGGAGCAGATCATGTATAACCCACATGTGAACCTTTGTGTAACCCAATAAGAAGGAATAAAGGGGTGAAAAGAGAGAAAGGCATGACGCAATATTTGGGAGATGGGGAATGTTTCCCAGGTGCACTGAACACAGAAGTGTGAGACTCATACAGAGTTTTTCCAAAAGAGAAGTGAGTTGCCTTGGGCAGCCCATGGGGTGTTAGTAAAGTATATGAGTTGCCAAGAGCTTTGTAAGTGAAACAAAAGTAGAAACATCACTGGCGTGAAAACAGATGAACAGGAAAGAAAAGGTTATGGTAATTCATTGTAACTGAGGTGGAAATCTTTGGACAGAACTTGATTTTTTTGCAGACAGAATGACAGCATCATGTACTGAGCCCGCCAGTGAGGAGGGAAGGGACAAAGCAGGTGTGGCTTTAGGAACGGTCCATGAGCTGAAGAGAGGACGCATGATGATTCAAAAGGAGAAGGAAGAAAAGGAAGAGGGGAAGAGTGAGAAAGAAGAGATGAAGAAGGAGGAGGAGAGGGAAGAGGAGAAAAAGGGGGCGGAGGAGAGGAGTTAGGGGAGGAGGAGGAGGAAGACCTGGTTCAGGAGAAATCATGGCCCCGGCTAAGGACCTGAGGCTGCAGAAGTTGATTGGGATGCATTGGAATGGCAGGCATTGGACTATGACTACCTGGGTTAAGTGGAGGGTGTGCTCTCAAGGGAGCTCAACAGTGGGAAAGGCGGTTATGGGCTGGGAAAGCATCTTGGACCAGAGATAGTCCAATCACCAACAGCCCCATCCCAGCTGAGAACCCAACAGGACAAGGAGGCTTGTTCTGGGCAAGAGGATACACAGGAGAGAAACTATCCCAGACAGACATGAATACTCGATCTCCATCCCCTGCAGGGATATGCCAGTAAGAGCCCCAAGTTTAGTGCCAACCACAGAGGGCATGAGAAGATGAAGTCTGACAAATGTAGCTAAGTGGTAAGCCTGAAGGAGCTGACAAATAGTTTGATTTGACTGAGTTTGCAAGAAGTGTTCGGATGAAGTGCTTCCCCCCTGCCCCCACCTTTTATCACATCAGGCAAAATGAGGGCTCCAAGATGACTTTCAAAAGAGAACATTTCCGGCTGTGAATCTGCAATCTTTTTCTGCTTCCAGCTTGGTAGATGATTGCCCTAAGAGTAGCCTGGGATGACCATATCTTCGTGACACCTTAAAGATGGCAGAAGAGCTGTCAGCCTGGGGGAAATAATTCAAAGAGAGGAGCTTCCCTCCTCACATACCTGCCTTTACCTGTTACATCAGAGAAAGTAGCTTGTACCTCCTATCTTGTTTGAGCCCTTGTGTATTTGGGGTGTCTCTTTGTTTTAGCAGCAGCTGGAATTCTTCTAAATAATGAGATGTGCTAGGGTATTTAAAATGAATTCTAACCATTGAATTCTAGCCCTAGGATTTAACTAGTGCTCTTGGAAGTATGCATGCTCATCCTTGACTTGTTCCTTGTAAAAATGACCCCTGGGATGCTCTTGTACCTTGTGTGTATACAACCCCTTGTGTGTATACACCCCCTTGTGTATATACTCCTATTATGGCACCTCTCATGTATGGTTTTGGACTTTCTGTTTATATGTTTACTATTCTGAAAGGTACCTGAGGGAATTACCAAGTCACATTCATCTCTTTATGTCAATTTTCTTCTAATTTCTGGCTCACAGATGGAAATTAAAAATGTTTAACTGGTAAGAGAAAATGTCAGGTTGATTTCTAGTACCAAGTGTGTGCTATTTAAGAATAGCATTTTCTCCACTGAAAGGAACTACATAAAAAGGACCAAGTGAAAGTCGCTCAGTCATGTCCAACTCTTTGTGACCCCATGGACTATACAGTCCATGAAATTTTCCAGGCCAGAATACTGGAGTGGGTAGTCTTTTCCTTTTCCAGGAGATCTTCCCAACCCAGGGATCGAATCCAGGTCCCCCACATTGCAGGTGGATTCTTCACCAGATAAGCTACAAGGGAAGCCCAAGAATACTGGAGTGGGTAGCCTATCCCTTCTCCAGGGGATCTTCCCGATCAAGGAACTGAACCAGGGTCTCCTGCATTGCAGGTGGATTCTTTACCAACTGAACTATCATGGAAGCCCCCAAAGGACCAAACCAACTGCAGTTATAGACAGGACCAGTAAGTTGAAGATTCTCCTGGAGGAGGAAATGGCAACCCACTCTAGTATTCTTGCCTGGAGAATTCCATGGACAGAGGAGCCTTGTGGGCTACAGTCCACGGGGTCACAAAAAAGTCAGACACGGCTGAGTGACTGAGCACAGCGCAGCAAGTTCTAACCGCTTCTACAAAAGTGTAATCAGAGTTTGAAATGATCATACATCTCTTTGGGAGTCTCTCCTAAAGCCACACTCATCCTTAATTCTCTGTATGGGGACAGAACTTTTGGTGCAGGGTTTAGGAATAGTTGCTTATCCTCAGGGCTGGAAGGACACAATACTGAGTTTCATGTCCTGGGCCATCACAGCTCTGATCATGTCGGGACACTCAATCTGAAATTTCCATGTTAGAATTCCTCTGTGTCCCCACTGCTTGGGTAATTAACCATGGCAGCTCCCAGGCTAGCCCAGGTCTTAAGCTGGGCTCAGAAAGGATTCCTTCTACAGATAGTTTTACAGCTGCTCTCGGAATCCTTGGAATTTCCTATGGAGATTGGTTGTACCTGCAAAGTACCAAGCCTAAATCAACTTTATACACGAATGGGCCCAACAGGTTTAAAGATGCTGCCGCAGTGTCTTCTCACTGGCATTACTGCTGGAGAAAAGTCAGCTGTCATCCTTATCTTTGTATGCAACATGTCTTTTCCTCTGGCTGCTTTTAAGATTTCTCTCTTTATTACTGATTTCGAGCCGTTTGATTATGAAGCACGTTGGTATAGTATAGTTTCTTCATGTTTCTTAGGCTTGGCTTGGTGAGTTTGTGGTTTTCATTAAACTTGAAAAATATGGAACCATTTGGAAGACTTTTCAACCATCATTTCTTCAATTTTTTTTTTTCCTGTTTTCTTTCTCCCTTCTCTCACCTCTCCTAGGGGAACTTTAATTGCATGTATAGTAGACCACTTGAAGCTCATGGATGATCGGTAGCTTTTTCTTTTTCTCTCATCATTTCATTTTGTATAGTTTCCAGGGCTATATTTAAATTCATTAATCTTTTCTTCAGCAATGTCTAAGCTGCTCTTAATCCCATTCCGTATGGCTTTTGTTTTTCTTCCAATGCAGTTTATTTTCAACTCTGGCAGTTTTACTTGGGCCTTTCCTATATTGCCTACACTTCTAATGAACTTTCTGAACAAATGGAGTAAAGTTATAATAACTGCTTCTCTGATGTTTTTAACATCTTGGTTGGTTTTGACCTGCTTTTGAATGATTGATTTTTCTCCTCATTATGAAATCACATTTTCTTGTTTATTTTCAATTGGATGTCAGATATTCTCAATTTTAATGCATTGGATGATGGGTATTTTTGTATTCCTATAGGTATTTTTAAACTTTAGTCTAGGATGCAGTTACTTTACTTGCAAACTATTGATCCTTTGCATCTCAGTTTTAAGATCTGATAGGGAAGACTAGGGCATATTTAGTCCAGGGATAATTATACCTAATTACTGAGGCAAGACTCTGAGAGTGCAATGCTCAAGGGTCCACGAATCACAAGGTCTTCCTGAATGGCTCTGGGGAAAGCACACTATATCCCTGCGTGAGTGCCAAGTTTCATTTTTGTCTAATAACTTCAGGAGTTTTTTTCTTCAGCCTTGGGTACTTCCCTCTCATGCATGCACTGACAACTTTCTACTGAATATCTGAAGGGGACCCTCTGAAGATTTCTGGGGTTCTTTCTAGGTGTGACTTTCTCTTCTTTGGTATTGTCCTTAAGCTCTGGGCTTCCCTATGGCTCAGATGGTAAAGAACCCGCCTGCAATGTGGCAGACCTGGGTTTGATCCCTGGGTTGGGAAGATTCCCTGGAGAAGGGAATGGCTACCCACTCCAGTGTGCTTTCCTGCAGAATTCCAAGGACAAAGGAGCCTGGCAGGCTATCGTCCATGGTGTCAGAAAGAGTGGGACATGACTGAATGACTTTGACTTTCACCTCTAGTCACCTTGGTCTCCCTAGATTCCCAGTTGTATCTCCTTAGCTCTGAGTGTCCGCTGAGCTTCTCCTGGGTTTTTAATCTTTGTGCTATGGTCTGAAAATTCTCCCAAGACAGCGATCCGTCTCTCAGAGCTCTCTTTCTTCATTGACTAATGCTTAGTGTTTTAACAACCAGTGTTTCATGTATTTTTCTGGTTTGTTTCTGTTGCTGCTGTTATTGCTACTTAAAGGTACTTGGTACTCCATGTTGGCATCTTGGCTGGAAGGGAAAGTCCCTCAGCTTTAGCTGTTTCTACAATTTCTGAATGTACTTCTATCACTCAGCACTTTGCTATTCAATGACACTGATGAAAGTAAGCCAGACTGTCCAAAAATGGGCTTACTCTCTGGTCCGTTTGGATGTGTGTGGCATTTATAACACAGATGCAGCCCTTACCATCAGGACTGCTTAGTGGGGTCCTAGGAGAAACCACTAGGTACTCTGTGGTTGGAACCAATGGCCTGGTTTTGAACCTATTCCTCCCCATCTCCTCCTGAGGTTGGATCATCCTTGTCCTGCTTCAGGCTGGTCATCACGTCCAAGTGAATGCATTGTGTCTAGGAGCCTGCTAACTAGGCAGAGTCCTCAGATAACCTCTGTTTATTCTGACCCAATTACTAACCCATGAGGCATGATGCCTCATGCCCCATTTTTTCATCATAATCTTTCACGACTCTGTTTCTTTGCATTTAAACCTTATGCTTTATATACCACTGTTAACTAGGACAATGATCTTTGTCTTAGATGTTAAACCATGATATTTACTTTTATCTGTTACACTCTACTCATTTAGCCTAGTTCATTTTTTAATGATATACCAATTGCTAAGCCACACTAAATTCAATGCCCCTCTTAAGTTCCCTGTCCTTTGGAATAAGTCTCACATTTCCCAATTGTCTTTATTTTTTATTCATTTGGGCCACATGGCTTCTATTTCCTTCTCACTACATCTATGTCACTATTATGTTACTTCATTAAGTATTAACAGATTAATATCCAAGTATCTCTTTATTTCATCTAACTCTGAACATAAATGGGAAAATAATAGACTCTCTGAGAATAGTCACTTTTTAGGTAGAACGCTGACCACACAAAGATATCTAAAATGTTTGATTTAAAAAGCAATAGAACAGATGTATTTTGACAGTTCTAATCCTGAGTTTCCATAGAGTTCAACTCCGATAAAAATAAACCACAAATGGGAGCATTCATTCACATTTTGGAACTCTTCAAACTACTACATCCAACTGTTTTAATATTCTGTGACAAAATCGTTTCAGTGTAAATGAGGAAAAGGTAACTGAAGTCCATGTTAGCTAAGAAAAACATTTCACTTTGCTTCTGCCATTATGTTTTTCTGATGCTCATAAACCAAGTAATGAGTGTTTTAAAGTTTAAAAAGTATGTGGGGCCATTATGAAGATCTAGTTTGCTAGTCAATTTGCCACAGAAGTGTGTGCCGCACATCCCCCCATAAAGAGAAGTTATTGTTTCGGATGATGAGGTCTATAAACAGCTCTCTCCGTGTAAAATTCGGATGCTTTACCTTCACGTTTCTGCTTTTGTTTGGATCATAAAAGTTAAGGACGCTTAAAGAACACCACTAAATTTCAACAGTTGCTGTAAAATACACATTCCTAGAACCCTAGGTTTAGACAGTAATGCTGTCTTCATGAAAGCTGATGCTGTTTGTGCATCCTTAGTCAATCTTTTAATTGCTCAAGTATGTTTGGTTTTGGTATAAGCTATTCTCATCTTTAAAAAGTAATAACTATTTATCAGTGTTGGCTTAATGACAATCTTCTCAAATCACTCCTACAGCTTATCTATCTTCCCTTCCCACCATTTAACATGGTGCCTTACTAAATTATACAAAGAATGATGATAATGTGGTACTGACCTTTATGCACGCTTGTGTATTTGTATTTTTATAAGAAAATTCTTATACAAGCACATACATTTATAACTATGCACAAATATTCCCTAAAGGCCCTTTGCCTTGAACCAAGGATTATCTCCTTTGTCTAAAGCCATCAGGAAGGCCAGTGCTCTGTAAAGCAAGGATGACACCCTGAGAGTCAAAATTCTACTTTAACTATTGGAATAAAAGTCTTTCTAAAATGCTTTGTCTTCTAAAATTATTAGTAATCATTTAACATTTTCTTGATGACAGTTAATATTATAACCATCGGTGACTAGAATAAATGAAATAGTCAAAACACTGAATGGCCTCTGACATTGTTTTCTTTCTTGCATCCTTATATTTACTTCTTCTAACTCCCCTATCTTTTCACTTTGCCATCAGGATATCTATTTGCTCTTCTTACCACAGATCTGTGTGCCTGCTTACAAGAGTAACTCCTTGCATTTTTAAATCTGTTGCTTGAAATCTGATGAAGGCTGGGAAATCCAATGGTCATAGTTGTTAAGCTTTGTCTAAAATACAGAATGGCTCTTGTGATGTTGATTTTAGCTGTTGTAGACCATTCTGCCTCTTAGTAGTTTCTATTAATAATAAAAAATTACCAATTCAATGCATCTGGACATATGGGGATGAATTTTACACTGCGGATAACTAATGTTCAGGTTAATGCACTGAAAACAGTCAGAAAGATGTTATTGCTAGAAAATTCTGAGAATTTTTATCAGACTTCTTCATTAATTCTCGTTATATAACCCAAAGCAGGAGAGAATTTTTGAATATCAAAATACTATAAATCAGTATAAAACAGTATAAATTGTAAATTTATTGTTTTATTACTCCAAACACCTAAAGACCCAGGTGACCTGGTTATATGAGACACAGAGCCTGTGTCTTTAACCACCAAATTAAATACAAAGACCAATGCTTCAGGAATCGTGGAACTGGGCAATGACATCAAAATATGCATCCTAAAAAACACTGATGAGTCTGAAAACTGAAAAGAAAACAGTTCTCCCATAATTCCTATCAATTTTATATCCTACTGACTACATATTCCCAATTGAATCAAAGGACCAAAAAAAGAATCATAAATTATGATCATCTGAATACGCGCTACTAACTGCTTAGTGACTGACGGATGTTTATAAATATAAAAGACTTCTATTCATAAGAAAGACATATAGACATAGACACTAGTTCAGTTAAATGTTTGTATCTCAGCATTATTGCTCAGCCAAGCACAGGGCTTAGCAGTGGGGTACAAAGAAATAAATGGAACCTAGTTTCTGCTCTTAGAGGTCTTACAGACCAGATTCTCTTCTAGAGGACATCCTTAGTAACTTAACAAGGAATAATTGAATAACTGGAGATATTTATCCTTAAATATGTTGTGGAGGTGTACAGTTCTTGGTACGTGACATGTCTTTTTTCTCTGGCTGCTTTTACGGTTATCTCTTTATTTCTGATTTTGAGCAATCTGATTATAATGTACCTTGGTATAACTTCTTCATGCTTCTGGTAGTTTCTTGAGTTGCTTAGATGTGTTAGTTTGTGGTTTTCATTAGATTTGGAACATTTTGAATCCTTATTTCTTCAAATAGCTTTCTCTTTCTCCTTTCTCTCTCTCGTCTTGTTTTGGACTCCATTAATACATATATATCAGGCCACTTGAAGCTCACGCACTGATGCACTGTCCATTTTTTTCCTTTTTTTTTTTTTTACTGCGTATTTCATTTTTTATAGTTTACAATCACTGTCTTTCAGTTCATTAAACTTTTCTTCTGCAATGTCTAATCTGCTATTGATTCCATTCCATGTATTTTTCATTTAAGACGCTACATTTTCAACTCCAAAGGTTTTATTTGCATCTTTATACATTTTTCAGGTTTCTAATTCATTTTCTGAACACATGGGATACAGAGCTTAACTTTTGAAGCAAAGGTTGAAGTCTTACAATCAACATCTTCTAGCGCTCAAAGACATTTCTCCATTTTTAACTTGTTCTTATAAGAACCTAACTATTTGGCAAGTAAAAATAATAATTCATTAAAAAAATCAAAATATAGCAAACTTGCCATCATCTAGATGGCTTTGCATTTCAGATCAGACTCTGCTCTAGAAAGCATCCTTTCCCATCCCCTTTAATCCATCCTCCAAGGCTAGGGAGCTGGGTGGGGACTTGCAGCAACTTAGTGTTCTTGGGTGTTAAGTGACAACCTTTTGGCCTATGACATCCTGCATCTTTGAATCTAGCTTTGTGACTGACCTGCATGATGTCTGGGGAAGCCGCCCATGACTGGTTCTGCTTAAAGACAATGCACCCGGGACACATTAAGATGCTTTAACTTTCCCAGAGCCACAAAGCTTAGAAAAGTTTTGAACTGTGACTGGAGTCAAAGCCTCCTAACTTTAGATGAAAGTTAAGACTCAGGAAAAGTTCAAGGAAATGACTTCCATGACTGTCTTCTTCCTAGCTCTGCAAGGCTATCCTCTGGCATTCTGCCTGGTAAGACTCTAATTTTGAAACTTTTCTTTGGATGAAAGCAAAGGACAAATTCACTTCAATCCCTGCTCCACCTGAATTCTTCAAGGACAACATTAGAGATGACGTAAGGGCAGAGAGGGAAAGGAATAATTATGCTCATTCCTAAAACTCTTAAGAGAAGAGGTGGGGCTGGCATGCATGAGTCAATAGCCAGCTCCTGGGAAGTATCATCAGGGGCTGGGTCCCAAGAGCTGCACCCCAAGAGCTGGAAGGTCACATCCAGGAAAGATGGTGCTGCAGCTGAGATTGTAGAAATGGAAAAGATGATGGCAGGGACAGAGAAGTGACAAGAGGCAGGTATTGGAAGATCTGATAAGAAGAGAAGGTATTACTGCAGGACAATACTGAAGCCAGTATGTGTGGGTACCCATGGTACTGAGCTTCTGAGAGTGATCTAGAGCTATGTGTCTATATCAATATTGTTTTGAAGAAAAAATGAATGGTAAGGAAAGGAGTGATGTATGAATATTCTAAAACTCCAAGCATTGATATTAAATGAATGGAAAATGGAAAGCTGAGGTTTAAACTCCCTCTCTTGATATTTTCCCCATATTCCCTCATTCTTCTAAGAGGTTAACACTCTTTTATGCAAAAAGGCAATTTAACTCATGGAACTAGCAGTGACCAAACTCAAGAATTCTTGGTTATCATGAGTCCCTCCTTTCTACCCAAAAGGAAGGTCATGAAAACTTTCTGTGAGAACCCATCAGGAAGGCTGTGTGTTTATAAAAATCCAGAGAAAAAGACCCTCCTAGTATCTTTCCCAACCATATAATCGCTTTAATTTAACATTTTGTCAAAGATAACTAGTAACATTATTCTTCCCTGTAATCCCATAATTTAAAAATGCAAGCGGTTCTTTTCCTTTGGGCACGAGCCCAGCTTCGATATTACAGGATTCACAGGGGTTTTTATATGAGATGTTTGGGTATCAGCTCTGTCAGTGGCAGTGCTTTGAAAAGCCTCGGCATGCTCCCAGTCACCTCTGAAAATAAAGGAACTCAGCTACACAGACAGAATGGAAAGCATATCACAGCATCTTCCATGACTATACTGACATCTATTCCTCTGTGTTTTGCAGGCATCTTCAAGGACCTCCTTAAGAAGACTTTTTCAAAGAAATATATTTCTAAGTCCAACAGTTCAATGGAACTCTTTTTTCTCTAACATCCTTGGAAAACTTGATTAGAATAGCACTTCTCAAAATTGGACTTCTCTTATTTTCTAAGAACCGTCTCGTGCTTCCAGATTTCTTTCTTATTGTAACAAACCAGTCATACCTTCCAGCTCCCTGCAGCCAAGTTCTGCAGGGCGCCCGCCGCCCCTTCCAGCGTGTCTGCATTGGAGCACTCAGAGAGCAGTGTGAGGTAGGGTTTGACTATGGATGGGTGCCACAGCATCTGGATCCCTTTTGGTGGTTCTGCACAGTCTGGAAGAGGTCCTACTCCATCCCACTGGCGGAAAAGAAATGAGAGAGCAAACATCTTTAACATCATCACACTTCCCAACATTGCCCTCTGCAAACATCCAAGACGAAATCCAAAGCAGTGTGTCATGACATTTGGAGAATGGCAGGCAGGATATGGCATCAGCAGCCCAAGGACCACCCAGAACGGGAGAGCCATTCCTGCCCACCGAGAGCTTCTGACGGAGGGTGGAGCAGGGACACAAGTGAATGTAACTGGCAGTAGAACAGTTAAGTGCTCTGTGAGCAGTTGTAGCAACCGTTACAGGGAGGAAGGAGAAAAGGTAAGCTAGTTTCGATTGGGCAGGATGGAAGAAGACTACAGATCAAGGCAGCAACCTTTACAGTAAGCTAAGCATACGGTAGGCATAGCGTCGGAGTGAGACTATCGAGTGTCCACTTCTTACACACAAGTGTTAACTGTGATGAATTTCTAAATTGCTTATAAAATACATATTTTGTATCATGCATCGAACCTGGACTGGCGATTCATCTGTAAAGTAATTAACCTCCAATTAAAATAAATAAATTTATATTTAAAAAATAAAAATCACTGTAAACCAATAAATGAATAAATAAATGTCCAAGTAAAATGTGAAAAAAACACATATTTTGTCACTGCATCTATGAGCATCAAACTAATGACAGAAAGTACAAAAGAGAAAAGAATGCTATGGTTTATTAGATACTCTGCCATGAGCTATAGGCAAATTTTGATCTTACAGAAATTCTGATGTTTGTTTTGAACTGAGTCTGAGTTAAAATATGTAATTAAAAAATTAACTGCACATATATTTTAAGTTATGGATTATATGCAAAAGGCAAATGAATAGAGCCTTACAAATGACAGCTTTGAAGATCGTGTAGCAATTTGGATCAATGTTTACAACAGAAGTTAAATAAACAAAGCAGGACACAAAGCTGTAAAGGGTTTGTGCTGGGTACCAAGTAAAATGTATCATTGAAAAATGTAAGGATAACAAATATTTATTTATAACATGTGTAGGTCTTTCATTTTTCCTACATTTCTAATAGCCTGTTCTATTACTCTTATAATTTAAAAAAATATTGAGTTCCAATAATGATTCTGATCTTTGATCACATTTAGCCTTTATCTTTCATTAAAAATAAAGGTAATGGTATAATGAAGGTAGAAACGAAGTAATATGTGTAGAAAAAATATTCCCGTATTCATTTTTAAGAAAAGCCATAGCAAAACAGAAGGATTATTTTATAGTACTACATCGGAAATATTAAGTTATTTATCTCCTTATTTGTATTTATTAATGATTGCTGAACATATAATCTAAATGACATATATACTAAGCTTTCTCACAGATATTTTATGTACATAAGTATATGCGCATGTGTGTCCATATACATGTATGTATATCAGTGAAGACAAAATTGTATTTCAGAATCTGTTAGTGCCTTCATTCTGAAATCTTACCTGAAAGAAAATATAGCTCATGTTGTATCCTTGTAACAAAAATAGAAGTGTTTATAGAAATAATAAAAGCTTTTTTAACAGGCAATAAGAATTACAAGAATCTCATCCCTTATTTTCCAAGAGAAAAATGAAAAAGCCATACCTTCTTTTTCTCAATTATGATACAGCTTAACTTAAGGCTAAAGAATAGAGATGAATGACATTCCATCAATGGGTGAGACATCCGATTAAAGGTCATTTTCAATGAGTGTCACTCAATCTCAACTTTATAACAAGAACACTCAAAGTGGAGACCTTCCTGTTCTTTCAACTTAAGCCACTTCTAAACTGTTCAAAGAAGACTTTACACCTGTGCACAGCCTATCAATGAAACCAGTCCATCTCTTTTAAATACATTAAAAAAAAAAAGAAAGTGAACCAGACTTGTCACATTGCTCCTGGTTCATTATTTGAGGCTGGCTCACTGCACTGGATAGAAAGGGAGCAGCAGCCAAAAGGAAAGAGTCCTTTCGCGAATTTGTTAACTTCGATGCTGAAGCAGGAGTGATGTTGGCTTCTCAAAAGAAACCAGCTGTGGGGACTGAATTTCTCTGCTACTGCAACAGGAAATGGAAAATTCTTTCTTTTTTTCATTTTTGTAGTGACCCAAGGACAAAAGAGCAGACAAAACCAAGGGGGGTCTTGGAATGCAGGAATGGAAAAAACAGACCTTTTCATCTTTCCCTTCCCCATGTTGTAATTATTAACGGATTTCAGGTCCTCCCGAGCAGTATAACCTGTCTCCCCTCCTACCCCATAGGGAGAAGGTACTTGTCTTACTCGTCCCCTCACCCAATATACGTGCCTCATCCAATCAGCAAAGGACCCGCAAGACCCCCATCCCGCTCCTCGTACTCTGGTTATAAAAGTGGACTAAGGACCCCTGTTCAACTTTGGTTCTCCCTTGAGCTGGCCTGCTGTTCTAACAGCCTCTCCCACTCTGCTGCTGCTGCTAAGTTGCTTCAGTCGTGTCCGACTCTGTGTGCCCCCATAGACGGCAGCCCACCAGGCTCCCCCATTCCTGGGATTCTTCAGGCAAGAACACTGGAGTGGGTTGCCATTTCCTTCTCCAATGCCAGAAAGTGAAAAGTGAAAGCGCAGTCGCTCAGTCGTGTCTGACCGTTAGCGACCCCATGGACTGCAGCCTACCAGGCTCCTCCATCCATGGGATTTTCCAGGCAAGAGAACTGGAGTGGACTGCCATTGCCTTCTCTGTCTCCCACTCTACTAAACTTTATTTCCCTCTCATTCTGTCTCATGTTTGGAAATTCTTTTCCAACTCGCGCCTGGACCACAATTTTGTCATCTCCTTAGAACTCTGAAGCTATCATGTTCATATAAAAGTTTAGATTTCACATCAACACTCAGCTCAGCGTGGATGAAACTTCCCTCTTGTAAGAGCCAACATAACAGAGGGAGGTATAGAGAAGCAATGTTTGCATGCTCATTACTACATGCGACAGATAAACTATAAAAAGTACAAAAAAAAAAAAAAAGCTGTGTTATCATTTGCTGGGTTTCATCTGTTTCTTTTTTTTTTAACTTCTGTCCAATAAAACAGGATAAACGGCTGAATCAGTAGACAGTCTTCCTCCATTCTGACATGTGATCTATGTAGATCTTAAATACCTTTCATTACAATCCTTTCTCAGTGGCTACAGAGAGAATCTGAAGGCAATAAAAGGAAAACTGATGTGAATACAGATAGCCTTTGACAGCAACGATAGGAGTTCGAAGGGGATTCTGTGCTATTTCAGAACGCTGATGACACCCTGGCACATCAATACAGAGGAAAAAGAACTATCTCAAAGCCAGGGTATGCTGCCTTTATCTGGGTACTTTCCTCAAACTTCTATTGAGTTAATAGAGAAAGAAGTATCGATTGACTGTCCATTATAAAATAGATTTTGATCACCTATATAAGAGTGGAAGTCTTCTTTAAGAGCTGTGCTAACACCTGATGTCATGTCGCCTAGCCAGTCAACACCCACAGGACTATGGGGTCATGGTGGCACCAGAGTCAGACTGAAGGCATGAAACAATCCTGCAGTTGTACACTGTTAATGCCAACCTTCTCCTAGAGCAAAGATCCATAAAAAGTCAAGGGATATGCAACTCTTTTACCAAAATACTGGAAATACATCATTTATAAATTTAAATATAAGATGCATTTATCCTAAAATTTCTTCAAAACTGCCATAAGGATTGAAGAAGGCAAGCACTGGCTAAGTCTTTAACACAGCCAAAACACTGATCACCCAGCTATGTTGATCCTAAGAACACAGAACTCAAATTTATAAGTAAGCCTTGAGTGAGTCAGTGAAGTGAATGAAGTCACTCAGTCGTGTCCAACTCTTTGCGACCCCGTGGACTGTAGCCTACCAGGCTTCTCTGTCCATGGGATTCTCTAGGCAAGAGTACTGGAGTGGGTTACCATTTCCTTCTCCAGGGGATCTTCCTGACCCAGGGATCGAACCCGGGTCTCCCGCATGGGAGGCAGATGCTTTAACCTCTGAGCCACCAGGGATTATGCAAACTGTATTTGTTTCTTAACTCTTTGCTTTTAACTTTTAACAGGGCATATTACCAAAGTTTTCCTAAGAACTTGAAATATGAAAATAATATATAAAGAAACAAAATACTGCCTGGTCAGGAGGGAGAACTTTCTGTGTCCTGAACCCAAGGCACAACCAACAGAGAAAGTATTTCCAAGAAAACAACAGGGTTTTTGTTGATCCTATTGGCTGCATCATCGCAAGCAGCGACATACAAACACACACTCACACACAAGGAAGGAGGCTCTCAGTAGACACGGAGTCTGCCAGTCCCTTGGACCTCCAGCCTCCAGAACTGTGAGTAATAAACTTTTGCTTGTAAGCCATGTGGTCTAGGGCATTTTGTCACAGCAGCCTGAGCTGAGCAAGACAGCAAGCACTGAGACAATGCCGTCTCAGAGGTAGGAGGACCCTCCAGTTACACCATGGCTTTCCTGCCGTGGAGCTTTCTTGAGGACAGGCTAGTGTGTGAGGCACGATTATACTGAGAGTAGATCACAGAACAAACAGGCTGGTTTGTCATCCCAAGTAGTACCACATTCCAATACCATATCATCAGAACTTTTTTTTTGGTTATATGTGTATTTATCAGACTATTTTCCACTGCAAATTATTACAAGATATAGAACATAGTTCTCTGTTGTTCTGTCGGTAAGTCCGACTCTTTTGTAACCCCATCGACTGTAGCCGGCCAGCTCCTCTGTGCATGGGATTTCCCAGGCAAGAATACTGGAGTGGGTGGCCATTTCCTAACCCTAACCCTTAAATCTTCTCCAGGGGATCTTCTTGACCCAGGATCAAATCCACGTCTTCTGCACTGGCAGGTGGGTTCTTCCTCACTGAAACACCAGGGAAACCCCACAGTTCTCTGTGCTATATCGTAAATCCTTATTATGCTTTTATTTTATATGTAGTAGTATAGTATTCGGAGAAGGCGATGGAAGTGCTCTTGCCTGGAAGATTCCATGGATGGAGGAGCCTGGTGGGCTGCAGTCCATGGGGTCGCTAGGAGTCGGACACGACTGAGTGACTTCGCTTTCACTTTTCACTTTCATGCATTGGAGAAGGACATGGTAACCCACTCCAGTGTTCTTGCCTGGAGAATCCCAGGGACGGGGGATCCTGGGGGGCTGCCGTCTATGGGGTCGCACAGAGTAGGACACGACTGAAGAGACTTAGCAGCAGCAGCAGCGGTGTAGTATTCTTGGCTGGAGAATCCCCATGGACAGAGAAGACTGGCAGGCTACAGTCCATGGGGTTGTAAAGAGCTGGACACGACTGGGCAACTCAGCACATCACAGTGTATATCTGTTAATACCATATTTCTAATTTATCCCTCCTCCATTTCCCCTTTGGTAACCATAAGTTTGTCTTCTGTGTCTGTGAGTCTGTTTCTGTTCTGTAAATCAGTTCATTTCTACTATTTTTTAGATTCTATATGTAAGTGATAACATAGATTTGTCTTTCTCTGTCTGACTTACTTCACTTCGTATGATTACCTCCTGGTCCATCCATGTTTCTGTAAATGGCATTATTTTGTTCTTTTTCTTTGTACCAGTATTTTTCTTTACTGGCTTTAAATGAATGACTGATATCAGTAAGTTGAATCAGTGAAAAATTTATATCATTTACTTTAAAAAATTGCCAGAATTGAAAATATGTATTATCTGTCTCTGACAGGTAGTGCTCAAATATTTTTAAAAAGAAAGAGAATAAGATGCCCCCATATGAGATTCCAAGTGGCTGCTGAAATCTGCACATGATGCTTTTTGATGTAGTCACGGTCAGGGAAGAACAGACTGGCCACTGATTGAAAGGAGTGCTGGCTAAGGAAGAGCTGTGGCAGTGGGCTCAAGGTGTGATTTTTTTTTAAACCTTTCTTTAGAATGGCTTTTAATACTTTTATGTCTCCTTAGGACTCAAATTCTATTGAAAAGATTTTTCTCAGGACTTCCCCGGTGGTCCAGTGGTTAAGAATCCACCTTGCAGTGCAGGGAACTTGAGTTTAATCCCTGGTCTGGGAACTGGTGGCTTCACAGGTGTCACAGTAGTAAAGAATCTGCCTGCCAGTGTAGGAGACGTAAGAGACTCGGGTTCGATCCCTGGGTCTGGAAGTTCCCCTGGAAGAGGGCATGGCAGCCCACTCCAGTATTCTTGTCTGGAGAATCCCATGGACAGAGGAGCCTGGTGGGCTACACAGTCCATGGGGTCGCAAAGAGTCAGACACGACTAAAGCAACTTAGCACTCATACAGGCACAGGGAATAAGGTCCCACATGCTGCGGGGCAACCAAGCCCACAAGCCGTAACTACTGAGTCTGTAGCAACAACTAGAGTAGCCTGGGCCGTGCAACCAAGGCTTGATGGAGCCAAATAAATAAATACATATTAAAAAAAGATTCCTCTCTCAGTTGCTTTGAGGACGGAATTATGGAAGCCATTTGTTCCTCACATGAAGAGAAAGGTCTGACTTAGAGATAAAAATTGGAAAGTTAAAAAACTGGAAATTAAGGATGTTCATACAACGTTCTTTGCACACATGGGATTGTTTTTAGGGCATGGTGGCTCACAAGTCCAGCTATTACATTCATAAAAGTCCCTACTGAATAGAATTAACAAGGGAATTTCAGCTGCTTCCTCTGCAAAAGCTTACAACCACTGCAGTCTCTGCTTTCAAGGCGCTGGGTTGGGTACCATGGAGATGCTAACAGAATGGTCTCGCCTACACAGAAGAAGAATTTACATTTTGGGAGGAATGCTAAAATACGCAGCTCCTTCTGCCATGGATGCCACAGCCATCCCGGCCTCTGCACAGAAAAGCGCTTTCACTGCTGTGTCTTTTAACACAAACAGAAAAGGCCTCTTCACCAGCGAAATGCATCTCTTCTGCCGAAATCTCTCCACCAGTGAGAGAGTATGACAGTCCACGTGTGTGTGGGTTCACTATTCTTTTCAAGGGATTTCAACAAAATAAATAGGCCAAAGATATTGTGAGAGAGAGGGAGTGAATTCGCAGCGACAGGAGAACACTTGGATTTCAAAATCCCACTCTTGCCTCCCAGCTGAAGTCACACATCAGAGATGTAGGAAGAGAAGATGACTCTAAAGTGGTAAACTGTCAGGGAATGTTCCTTTGTGCAGGGTTTGGGTAAATCAGGCTGCAGTTGGGACTAACTACTTTCAAAAGCAACACCCTAGACGCAGACAGCTCACTTGGTAAAGAAACCAGCTGCAGTGCAGGAGAGCCTGGTTCGATTCCTGGGTGGGGAAGATCTGCTGGAGAAGGGATAGGCTACCCACTCCAGCATTCTTGAGTTTGCCTTGTGGCTCAGCTGGTAAAGAATCCGTCTGTGATGCGGGAGACCTGGGTTCGATCCCTGGGTTGGGACGATCCCCTGGAGAAGGGAAAGGCTACCCACTCCAGTATTCTGGCCTGGAGAATTCCATGGACTATGCAGTCCATGGGGTTGCAAAGAGTTGGACGCGACTGAGTGAGTTTCGCTTAGACCAGGTCTATCCCCTGTTGACCACTTGCATTTGACTTGGTTTGAAAGTTACTAACTGATTTTGTCCTGACAGGGTTTTATTATCCCATTCAGCTAATGGGGCTGGGGAGGGGAGGAGGAAAGGGAGGGGAAGCAGGGAATACTGGTTATTTTAAAAACTCCAAGCAGGGACTTCCCTTCTGGTTCAGGGGATAAGACTCTGAGCTCCCAATGCAGGGGCCCAGGTCTGCTCCCTGGTCAGGAAAGGAGATCCCATGCTGCAACTGAGAGTTCAGTAAAAGGACAGCCATAGAGACGACTGAGACGTCTCCTTTTGACAACGGCAGGCTAGGTAACTCAGACCACCTTTCCCACTGAAAACAATCGAGTCAAGGATTTTAAAATCTCTGCTTGTAGGAATCAGAGCGCTAACAAGGCAGTGAAGATCTTTCAGAAGGAGGGAAGCTATTGAGGTGGGTAGCTATTGACCCTCAAGGGCCATTCCTGACCAGAGCAGGGACTCGGACAGGGAAAATGACAAACATATTTAACGACCTAAGGGCATAAAAGGAATCTAAGAAAAGAAAATACCGAGTAGCTTGGCAAATCTTTCATGCTGTAGTTTAGGATCATGTAGGCAGTACCTCTAGGAATAGTGATGAGCTTAAATTCCTTAAATCCCTATAATAAAATTAAGTTAAACTGAGATTGCCACTGACTCAAGCCTCCTGCCAGAATTAAGCATACACACTTTCCAGAATCAAGCATGAACACTCTCTGGAAAAGGTCATACCATCCTAGGCCTCAAATTATTTTGATAGCTTTTCATATAAAATGTCTGATTTAATAAAAAAAAATAACCAGGAACATGAGGAAGAAAGACTGTGTGGATGAAAAGTAATAAAGTCGACCACAGACATAGAAAACATTTCATAAGAATCTGGATAAGGGAGCTATTTGAACCAGACTTTAAAACAACTAAGATTATTACATTCAATAAAGAAAAGATTGAGAATTTTGTTAGAGTACGAATATAGTTGAAAACATAATCATTGGAGTACAAAACCCCTTGTATGAGTATGAAAGATTAGGTGTATTTCGAGAGAAAAATAGTAAACTAAAATATAAATCAGAAGGAACTATCCAGACTGAATATAAAGAGCCACAATTACCAAAACAAAAAAAAAAGAAAAAGAAAAAGAAAAATACAGAGTGGAGGGTAGTATGATGTATAAGAAATGGAATAAGGGAGTCTAATAAATAGGGAATTGGAGTTCAGAAGGAGACTACAGAGAGAACTAGGCAGAAGCAATATTTGAAGATATGGTGCCTGGGAGTTTTACAAAGCTTAAAAAGACATTAAGTCACAGATTGAAGAAGCTCTGCAATGATAGAAACAAGAAGAAATAAAAAGGTCAGAAATTCTCCCATCCCTAAAGAAAACCATTTTCATAACATGATCTCATTGCCTGTTATTCCTTCTATCATGAAGTGTAGCGTATTGTGTAATTTCTTCAAAATTCCCATGGGGTCAACATGAAAATCATCTCTCTTTTGGCTTTTGACAGTTGGTTGGAGTTTTTTGTTTGTTCAGTATTTCCTGGGCCACACTGGGTCTTAGCTGCGGTACACGTGGTCTTTCATCTCTATTGCGGCATGTGGGGTCTTTCAATTGTGGCAGGCAGGATCTTTTTTTTTAGCTGCGGCAGGCCAGATCTTTAGTTGCAGCACGCAAACTCTTAGCATTTTGAAGAAATTCCCAAGAACTTCTTCTTGGGAAGAAATTTCTTCTCGCGTAGCTCAGGTATTTGACTTCTCCTGGGAGATGTTCTGAAGAGGATGATTACAGGGCAGCTGGACCGTGGAAAGAGTGGACAGAAGTGATGCCCAGTGACCTGCATTCATGCAACACACCCGTCTCCAGGCGCTCCTTATAAAAGATGTGCAGTGTTTTGCGCTTGAGAGATTAGAAGCCTGTCTTAAAGGCAAGGTCAGCCAGGGTGCTTCCCGAACAAGGCTTCAGAACAAGAGATTCAGGGACAGCCTTGCTGACTCACCTCTGTGCCCCTGTGGATGCTCACCCCTTAGGAGGTGGCTGGAGGGAGGCTGGTGATGCTGTGGACTCCAGAGATGGGATCAGGTGGCCACTGCGCCCACAGAGGAGTGTTGTCAAGGCTGGTCCACATCACTGGGCTTGCCTGTCGTTTCCCCAAGTCATCCTGATAGAACCAGCTGGAACGCTAGTCCAGCTCACGTTGAATTCTCTCTGCTCCTAACTTCTCATTCACATTTAGGAATAACTCACCCCATAACCTGCCTTTTCAAGGGGCTCTGTCCCTGACTTGCCACCTTCCTTCACGTAGTCCTGTAGTCTTGTTGGTTTATATCTTTGATGATCCATCCCTCAAAGACTGTCTAATATAGTGGTTTTCAACTGGGCTGATTTTAATACCCAAGGGGACAACTGGCAATGTCTGGAGACACTTTTGGTTGTCACAACTAGGAAAAGGGGTGCTAGGTAGAAACAGGGATGCTGGTAATCATCCCACAGGGCCCAGGACTGTCCCATAACAGGGAACTGCCAGCACACTCAGTCGCTCAGTCGTGTCCAACTGTTTGCAACCCCATGGACCGTAGCCCTCCAGGCTCCTCTGTCCGTGGGATTCTCCAGGCAAGAACACTGGAGTGGGCTGCCATTTCCTTCTCCAGGGGATCTTCCTGACACAGGGATCCAAACCATGTCTCTTACAACTCCTGCACTGGCAGGCAGATTCTTGCCACTGAGCCACCTGGGAAGCCTCACAACAGAGACCCACCCCGGCTCCTAACGTGAACAATGTCGAGGCTGAGACACCCAGATCTAGTCTGCAAGACAGAGTCTGGATTGATGGCATGGAGTACTGAATAGTAAAATGTAAATACAGACCGAACGAAGCACCAAAAATAGAGAGCTGAGTTTGTAACGTCACTGAGAGTGGAAGAGCAGCATTTCTGGGTGATGGGATCTGTTTTATATGGGAGGCGTGTAAGGAGAAGGATCTCCCTCACTCATGGGGAGCGGCAAAGGTCAGTCGTCGCACAAAAACGCAGAGCTGTGATCCTGGCGGGCGCATACGATTGAGTGCTTCGAGGACACGGAATATCATGTCCTGAGTCACCAAGCTCCTGGCATATGGTGAGGTGACAGCAGAGTGAGACCACACTGCCACCAACCATGAGGAATAGCGGCAGCTGAAATCAGCAGATGGTTGGAAAGGAAACGGCATTAAGCCGCAAACGGGAAAGTATGGTTACTGAGAAGGGAATGAAAACCACCTGGAAGGAAGAAAAACAACCTGGGATATTAGGAAACGAGGACTTAAAAGCATCAAGAATGTCACAAAGGGCAGATCCATCACGTGATAATAAAGCAGTTCACAAGGAGCTCACACTGGCGCTGGCATCCGGAGCGATGAAGACAACTTTTGGCTAATGTACCCAAAGCCTTAAAAGCATTCTTTGGTCTCGATGTTTCACTTTCCAGATTTTATCCTTGAGAAGTGATCAAGGATGTAGGCAAGACTTAAAACTACATGGACGTTTACTGCAGTTTACATTAAACTTTGGAAGCAATCTAATTTCCTGATCAGCAGAGACTGGCGCATACAACATGGACCCTTACACTGGAATTCTTGGTAGCCCCTCCACATTCTAGGACTCAGACAATAAAGAATCTGCCTGCAATGCAGGAGATACACAAGACATGGGTTTGAGCCCTGGGTTGGGGAGATCCCCTGGAGTAGGAAATGGCAACCCCTTCCAGTATTCTTGCCTGGAGACTTCCATGGACAGAGGAGCCTGGTAGGCTACAATCCATGGGCTTGCAGAGCTGGACATGACTGAGCAACAAACACTTTCCAGCTTCTGGTGCAGATGACTATTTGCTGGCAAGGAGAGAGGTCTTGCAGAGCCAAGTGATAACATGTTTACAGCGGCACACAGAGCAAGGCAGGGTGAGGCTGGGTGGGCACCGTGCCCACATCTGTTCTTCCCTTCAGTGGTGTGCCAGTCATCCAGATGCAGGGAATCAGGGGCAACACTGACTGCAGTGTATATGCACGCCTTCTCTGTCCTGTCCAACTCTTTGGGCCCCATGGACTGTAGCCCACCAGACTCCTCTGTCCATGGGGTTCTCCAGGCAAGAAGACTGGAGTGGGTTGCCATTTCCTCCTCCAGGGGATCCTCCTGACCCAGGGATAGAACCCGGGTCTCCTGCATTGCAGGCAGATTCTTTATTGTCTGAGCCACCAGGGAAGCCCTACTTAAAATTTAAGTAAGTTTAAAATTCAAATTTCCAATATACTGATTTAAACCAGCAATAAAATTCATTATTGTATTTTAGGACATTGATCTCTATGTAGTCTCAGAGCCTCACTCCTGAGCCAACAGCATCCACGTGGCATAGTGGGTTACAGCTGAGGCTCTTGAGGTGACCCCAGATACAACGTCCTGAAACGCCAAGGACCTTTCAGGGGAGGGGATTCCATGGCACCTAATCCCATCCATGTGTGCCACATGCTGACACCTTCAGCACTAAGCATTTTGTCATCTGGCATGATTGAGGTACTGCTTCTCCAGGGGCACTCTGAGATACAGACATATATACTTATTGACATGACTTATAAATGCTCAGATGATTATCCTGGTCTAGAACGTTCTTGAGGTTTGGTGGTGAGTGCAGAGTCAGAAGTAATAAAATGCGGCACTGCTTCTGGATGGGTTCCCAGGCGGCACCAACAGGTAAGAACCCACCTGCCAATGCAAAAGACATAAGAGACCCAGGTTCGAACCCTGGGTTGGGAAGATTCCCTGGAGGAGAGCCTGGCAACCCACTCTAGTACTCTTGCCTGGAGAAACCTCATGGACAGAGGAGCCTGGTGGGTTACAGTCTACAAGGTCACGAAGAGTCGGATTCGACTGAAGCGGCTGATCACGCACGACCCTGGAGAGGAGGGAAGTTTGGGGGAGAATGGATACAGGTATGTGTATGATGGATTCCCTTCTCTGTCCACCTGAAACTGTCACAGCATCGTTAGTTGGCTATACTCCGATACAACATGAAAGGTTTTAAACAAATAAAATAAAACACAGCACTGCCATGAGAAGGTGAGGAATAGCTTGAATCACAAATGGAAGCTTAAAGACTATGGACTCATGCCCACCGAGGGATGCAAAAATCAAACAATAAAAAGGGCTATGGAGTACTCCTTTCTCACAGCAGCCCCAGAAGGCACAGTGTCCTGAGAACACTAAGGAGGCAGGGACCAGTCACAGCTATGAACACCCACCGCAAGAGCTAGAGGCCCTTCTGGACCACAGATCGACTGCCACTCGGCACAGCTGGTGCTGGGCCACGGAAAGGAGACCCTTCCCCTTAGGAAACTCTCCGGAGGAGATCCACTGCTGTAAAGGACTCATGATGTGAAAAGCCTTGGAGGAGATAAACAGAGCCGCGCAGATGTAGATTAGAGAGTGATGCGCTTATCTTTGGTAGAAGTCTTGAGAGCATGGAGGCAGCCTTTCACCTGGTTTTGAAGGATGATTCTCCAAAGGGGAAGGAGGGAAGAGGACGGAGGAGCAGCATGGGCGGAAGCTGGGAGCCTGGCCTGTGGGGTGCTGGGGTGGGCCAGGAAAGTGTGCGGGGGAAAGGTCTTGGGCTTCTGCAGCATGCTAAATTACTCAGTTGTGTCCGACTATGCCACCCCAAGAACAGGAGCCTGCCATGTGCCTCTGTCCATGGGATTCTCAGGCAAGAACACTGGAGTGGGTGGCCATTTCCTTCTCCAGGGGATCTTTCCGACCCAGAGATCAAACCCGCGTCTCTTATGTCTTCTGTATTGGCAGACGGGTTCTTTACCACTAGCACCACCTGGGAAGCCCAGGTTTCTGCTGAAAGTGAAAGTGAAGCCACTCAGTTGTGTCCGATTCTTTGCGACCCCATGGACGCCTACAGGGTTCCTCCATCCATGGAATTTTCGAGGCAAGAGTACTGGAGTACGTTGCCATTTCCTTCTCCAGGGGATCTTCCCGACCCAGGGATCGAACCTGGGTCTCCCGCATTGCAGGGAGATGCTTTTACTGTCTGAGCCACCAGGGAAGCTCCCTGGTTTCTACTGAGACATGTCTATTATCATGGAAGAAGTAAGGGGCCTTAGAGGCTTTACACAGAAGCCCATTACTATTGCTTTTGTGGCTATCAAGATGACATCTTAACTAAAACTTACCACTAATCTATGCATTTGGCATCAACAACCTAGGAAAGAGCTAAAAAAGACTAATAATGCAGGGAGTCCCCTATCTACCAACCTTCAAGTTGGTAGAACTTACAAGAACTTTCAAAGATGTGAATATGCATTTGCAAGTCCAAACACATCAGGAGTGAGTGGAACTGCAGCTGGCCCTCCATCTCCGATTGCTGTTGCTCCTTCCCTTCTACCAGCTCCCACCTCCTTTCCCCTAATCAGTAACTCTTCTTGCCTGTTCACTCGATGCCAGCCCCTGTATACCAGCTGTTGTACTGTTACTACTGTACTTTTCTAAATACTGTATTATGGGATTAAAAATGACTTATTTTTGTGTTTGCTTTTTATGTGTTATTTGTGTGAAAAGTATTATAAACCTATTATAGCACAGTACTGTATGGCCAATTGTGTTAGTTGGAGGTCTAGGCTAACTTTGTTGGTCTTATGAACAAACTGGACTGAACGAATGGGCTCTTAGAACGGAATCGGTTTGTACATAGGGAACTTACTGTATACTCTTAAATTGACCTCAGCTCTCTAAACAAAGATTATCAGGAGAGAGAGAATGTCTATCAAATAAAAATGCTGGGTCAGAATCCTCTTTGAATCTGATCGGTTTATATCCCCACCCATGTGGATGCATATATGTTCATGTGAACTAAAACATTCACAGGTGATTTCAGCAGAAGGGAGCTGCTGAGTTCTAGGGGATCTTGCTTGTTTTCTTCTGTGGATTTCTCGGCACTCACTCAAGTTCACACAGAGCAGGCCTTGAAGGCTCAGGTCTGCTCTGGCCAGCTGCCAATGCTATCCAGTTACCTCTAATCCATGTTTGAGCACCACTGATCCCCAGACACCATCGCAGGAACCTTGGCTATATCCCAAATGGAAAAACAAACAAACAAAAATGCTTATTTTTACAAAAGGTGGAAAAGTAGAAAAAATCAATCTTGACCTACTCAGATGGTCAAGAATCCATTTACAATGCAGGAGACCTGGGTTCAATCCCTGGGTTGGGAAGGTCCCCTGGAGAAGGGAATGGCAACCCACTCTAGTATTCCTGCCTGGAGAGTTTCATGGACAGAGGAGCATGGCGGGCTACAGTCCATGGGGTTGTACAGAGCTGGACCTGACTGAAGCGAATAGGCACATACACTTTCCTGCACCTCAGCCTTCAGAGGACTGCCACCCTGCCCCGCTGTGCCAGGCTGCCAGAGGCAGGGAGGACCCTGCTGGGTGAGATGTGTCTCTTGGCACATGACCTACACACTGCTCTGGGGGAAGTTCTACTTACAAAGAGTTTCCGGAGACACTAACAATTGCTTATAATTTAGCAATAGGCACTGAGCACAAAGTCAGAAAGGAATGAATTTGCAACGTCCTTTTGGACTGAAATATGATGCATCAAAGGCTTGCTTGGTGGTTCAGTGGTAAAGAACCTCCCTACCAAGGCAGGGGACGCTGGTTCAATGCCTGGGTCTGGAAGATCCCCAGGAGAAGGAAATGGTACCCACTCCAGTACTCTTGTCTGAAGAATTTCATGGACAGAGGAGCCTGGCGGGCTATGGTCCATGGGGTCGCAAAGAGTTGGACAGGACTGAGTGACTAACACTTTTACTTAATGCCTCTCTGAGGCATCTTTTTAAGAGAATATATGAATTTGCACAAACACTGACTTGGTCAGTTAGTGCCTTTCTGGATTTTATTTTTCTCAATAATATTTGAAAAGATTACAAATGTAATGCCCATCATAGGAAATTTACAAATACATAAGTACGAGAAGAGTCCATCAGTATCTTTTGCCTTTGATGTTACTGCACTTTTTCTAGAAACACATACTTTTTTGTACATGCATGCATTTTATATTTGCCTATGCCATAGTTTTACTAAATTGGCCAGGTTTTATCTACATATATCTGTGTCTACATATACACCCGCTTTTCAATTTCTTTCTTCACTTTGTATTACATACTTTCTCTAATCACTTTCTATTCTTTAAAACCTGACTTTATGAGCAGTAGAGATTCCAAACGATGCATTATATCTGATCACTTTTATAGCCATAAAGCTAGACTTCTGTTTACATCCTCGTTAAACTTGATATTGTATTTTCTGGCACTTCAAAATATTTTTGTATTATGTCGGAGCACAGTTTGAAAGAAAACCTTTTGAAAAACTATCATTTGGTTGAAGTAACTTTGAAGCCGCTTTATAAACAACAAAGTTCCTTTGTATTTTAACTTATGATGGTTTCAGCAAAACTTTCTTAAAGAAATTCTTTGTCCCCCCACTCCCTCGCCTTAAAAGAATATTGTAAGAAGAACAATCAAACTGTATAGATTTTCATTTAGACTTCTGGAAAAAATCGTTATGATTCAATTAATCATTTTAGCTTCCTCAACTTAGGAAAGAATCACTGATCTCATAAATTACAATGTGAAGTCCAGCATTCTAAGGTGGAAATTCACACACCATAACGTTCCATGGAAGCAGCTAACATCATGGAAGAAGGGCTCTGTCTTGGGATGATGTCCATGAGTGTTC
This sequence comes from Ovis aries, assembly GCF_016772045.2. NCBI lineage: Eukaryota > Metazoa > Chordata > Mammalia > Artiodactyla > Bovidae > Ovis > Ovis aries. Next base: position 62,284,168 of record NC_056069.1, on the reverse strand, counting down.
TATTCTGACTCCTGGCTTCTCTGGCCCCTGTCAGCTGCACCTGCACACCTTAGCAGAGCTGGGGAAAGGGTTTGGTGTCAAGGCAGAATCTTACTAAATGCACACCAATGCAGGCATGAAAGCCATCAGAGGAATGTGCTTCAAAATCCAAGCCACAGACTTGAGGGGAAACCTGGAATTCAGAGTGAATTTAACCTTAAAGTTTTTCTCCCTTTCCTTTTTCCTTCCTTCCTCTCTTCCTTTCTCTCTCTTTCCCGCCATCACTCCCATACTCTCTTTCTTCTTTCTTTTTCTCTTTCTTTCCCTCTCTCTCCATCCCTCTTTCCGCCCACCTCTCTCTCTTTCTTTCTCTCTCTCCCTCTCTTTCTCTTTTTCTCTCTCTCCCTCTCTTTCTCTTTTTCTCTCTCTCTTCTTGGCCAAGGCTAACATCATATTACCGTGTGTGTGTGCTTAGTCGTGTCCAGCTGTTTTGTAATCCCATGGACTGTAGCCTGCCAGGCTCCTTGGTCCATGGGATTTCCCAGGCAAGAATACTGGAGTGGGTTGCCATTTCCTTCTCCAGATCTTCCTGACCCAGGGATTGAACCCATGTCTCTTGCATCTCCTCCATTGGCAGGATGATTCTTTACCACTGCGCCACCTGGAAGGCCATATCATTGGACTTTCACAAATTGGATTCCCAAAGTTGCCTGGGCCCATCCATCCCAGAGGTTCTGAGTCATTAGGGTGTATGTAAGACTCAGGTGATAATGACCACAGGGCAGATTGGAGACCACTATATTCTCACATGTAGGCTTTTCTTCCTTACGGATTTACTAAGCTTGCTTCCCAGGGTAAAGCAGTGTAGGGACTGGGCCCCATGATATACAGTGCCTCAAAGGAAACCAAGAGAAGAACGCATAAACCTTTGTTCGTCCATCTTTAACTTATTTGATACTGAACATGTTCAGAACTCATCATTGTCTGGTGCCCAGAAGTACCAGGTGGGATAACTGAAGTGCTTCATATCCCTTCGTATAACACCTGGTACACGGTAGGTGCCGGCCAACTGGTCCATTTCCCTGGTGGGAGAGCTCTAAGTGGTTGAATTAAGAACCCCAGCTCAGGGACTTCCCTGGTGATCCAGTGATTAAGAATCTGCCTGGCAATGCAGGGCACATGGGTTTGATTCTTGGTTGGGGAACTAAGATCCCGCACGCCACGAGGCAACTAAGCTTGTGCACTGCAACTACTCAGCCCGTGCTCTGGCGACTGCATGCTGCAACCAAGACCTGACACGAGGCACATAAATAAATATTAATTTTTTTTTTAAGATCCACCATTCAATCCTCCCAGAAGGCAAAAGCTCCTGTGAATCAGGGAGAGATGCAAGACACAGAGCACTGACCCAGGACAGAAGAAAAAGCAGCGTTGGGGGTTTGCTTCTCAGAGAGGAAGGTCACAGCCAAAGGCAATGGCATGAGCCTGTGTCTCCTAAATTGTAGGGAAGTTGAAATGGGAACACACAGTTCCAGAAGCTGTAGAAGGGCCTGGAGCAGCCCTCAGGGACCGCAAATAGCTCGAGAACTGGAGCCTACAGAGATGCTAATGCTGACAGACTTGGGTTACATGTAGGAATTATATTTCAGGGTGCATTTCCATTAATCCCGACTCAATAAAATAGTTCCTTTAACACTCACTCAAAGCAAAACGATTTCAAAAGCAGTTTAGAAAATAGCATGCTGTGATCTAAACAGATACTTTTGCATATTTATTTTGATTAAAAACCCGGCAAGGGGGCACGTTGGGGAATCCATTCTACTTTCTCAATCATCCACTCCTGAAAACACTCAGATCTTGGGTCCATAGGACCCTGAGGAGCTGGAGATATGACCACAGTGTCCAGGGCGAGGTTGGGAACATGCTCACGGTGTCAGAGGAGATGGGAAAGCTCAGTAGCAAGGGTTTCCAGCAACTACAGGATGGGTGCTTTTTCACATTACTCCCTTATTTGGGGGCCTGGTGAGTGAGGGGTTCTGCCTCCCAGAGGGGCTCCCAGAAGAGGGGTGGAGGTCTTCCTGATGCTGCCAAGGCTGACAGTCATAGCCCATGGGCCTTTACTGCAGGGCAACCAACTGACTTACAGCTGGCCGAGGTAAAGGCCATTTCATTTTGGAGAGGTCTCTCCAGATGGACAGCTTTCTGAGTTCATTAGAATTGTCCCTCAAGGTCCAGCTTCTAATGTCATTCTGTTTGGAAGGGCTGTGAATCACTCCATTTCCCACCAATGAGTGCAAGACTGCATATCCAGAAGTTCCCCGAAGAGCTATAAAATACATTGGGTGTTTTGTGCCTCTCTCCTCAGCTTCTATTCTCAGACCACACCTATTCTGTGCAACTGTTCCACCTGCAAGGCGCCCAACTGAAGACCTCAATAGATGTGCGAATCAACACAGAAGAATCTGTGTCTGCATCTGACTCAATTCTGTGAGCTGGCAACTCAGAGCCTGCCCGGGACTCAAGGGCCTCTTCCTCTTTTTGAAATTTCCTATCTTGGTTTGGATGGAGAACATGAGGGGAATCATTTAATGCTCCACTGTCTCAGCTGTGAAATCCCCAAGGGAAAATGGTGTCGATGCATGAGTGATTTGACCGAGTGCTAGAATCACAGAGCTCGGTACCTGCAGACACAGACAAAACCACCAGGCTGCAATTAGGGAGGGGATAATTGCATGCAGCTGCGAGTCACCAATATCACCTGATCTTGGGATTTCTTTTTCTTCTTCTTCTTTCCCCAGCACCCGGAACTCTCCGCATCTTTGCCATTGGCCTCACCGCAGAGCAGCCCGTCCAGCTCATCGGTGCCCATGTGCTGTCCCTGAGACGTTTCTGCTGCCAGCCGGTACGAAAGATTCCTTAAAATGCACACACAGTTTTCAACGGTCTGGAGAATAAAAATAAAAACCAAAACAAAACAAAAAATGAGGAATGAACAAAAACTAACCAGTACTGCTCCACCCGCAAAAGCCATCCATCTTCACACAGACATTTTTTTCTTTGGATGCATTTAACCGTGGCTCCTAAAGGCTCCCTTGACAGCCACCATGGAAAGAATTTAGAGAAGCTTGGAAAAGTCTGAAGATCTTTCCTCCCCTCAAAGAAACCACTTAGCAATAAGAGTTCCTGATAAACAGCTATCATTGTTGACTGAAATTCACTTGTGAGCAAGAAAGAATCCATATCCAGGTGCAGTCCCAGGTGGCGTCCACTTACAGACAACAGCCATCTGGGGATTAAGGCTCAGAACCATTAAGAGCAAGGATAACTGGATTTGCATTAGCTCTGGGAGGGTGACACTTTTACTATCTACCAGGGCACTTTCTTAGTGAGGGGCAGGGGTGCCCAGCATGCTGTATAGTCCATGGGGTCACAAAGGGTTGGACACGACTCAGTGATTGAACAACAAGGGTACTTTCTGGGAGGAATACAGGGCAAGAGGTGCAAACCAGGCTTATTCCAGGCAAGCCAGGTTCTGTGGTCATCTGGGGACATATATGTTTCCAACCTCCTGATTTTCTTCAAGATTGCTGGTGCACCTATTTCCTAAGCACAAGAGCTAAGCAGTGATTAGGGATGTGGGAAGAGCTGAACATCTGTAGAACCCTAGGTCTCTGACTACTGGACAAGTGACTTGGACAATCCACCCATAACCTCCTCTGTCAGATGGTCAAAGTAGCGGCCAATAGGCTGCTGTGTGGATTAGGGGAATTAGAGAATATATACGTGATAGGCAGAATAAAGATCTCTGCTCCAAAGACGTCCACATTTGGAAAATGTGAATACGTTAGGTTACGGGATTGGAGGGTACTCATCAGTGGACCTTTGGATGGCAGATTATCCTGGATTGTCCAGGTGGGCCCATGGAATCATGAGGGTCCTGTGAGCAAGAAAGGGAGGCAGAGAGAGTGAAGCTGTGTGGGAAGGATGGGATCTGGCATTGTTGGCTTTAGAGATGGAGGAAGGGGCCACGAGCCAAGGAATGTGGGAGCCTCTAGAAGCTGTCAAAGACAAAGAAACAGATGCTTCCTTACAGTTGCCAGAAGGAATGCAGCCCTGTCGACACCTCGATTTTACCCCAACAAGACCCATTCTGGGGACTTCCCTGGTGCTACAGTCTGATCCCTGCTTGAGACTTCACCTTCCAATGCCAGGGCTGTGGGTTTGATCCCTGGTGAGGGAGCAAAGATCCCACATGCTTCTCAGCCAAAAGGAAACAAAACAAAACATAAAACAGAAGCAACATTAAAACAAATTCACTAAAGAATTTAAAAATGGTCCACATTTAAAAAAAGGAAAAGAAAAGAAAAAAAGAGACCACTCCGGACTTCTAAAACGGTAAGATGATAAGTTTGTGTTTCTTAAATTTATTTTTGGCTGTGCTGGGTCTTCGTGGATGCAGGGGCTTTTCTCAAGTTGCAACAAGTGGGGGCTACTCTCGAGTTGCAGGGCTTTTGCGTGTGGGAGCCTGTCTTGTTGTGGAGCACGGGCTCTAGGTACAAGCTTTGGTAGTTGTGGCTCCCAGGCTCCAGGGCACCCGCTTACTAGTTACACACAGGCCTAGCTGTTCCTCGGCATGGGGATCTTTCTGGACCCGGGATTGAACAGTGTCTCCTGCATAGGCGGGTGGAGTCTTTACCACTGGGCCATCAGGGAAGCCCAGGTCTGTGTTTTTAGACAACCATGCTTGTGGCCATCTGCTGCAGCAACAGGAAACTAACCCAGTACGTACGTACCAAGAAGAGCTCCTGGCACACAGCAAGTGCTATGCAATGATTTATATCACAAACACAGATGGAGACGGTCCCTCTGTGGAATGTGCAGAGCTTGTGACCTAGAGCTAATGGGACCATGATGGAGTCTTGGCTCCACTGTTTAATGAGCCATGTGACCCTGATCAAAGTGCTTAATCTCTCAGTGCTTCGAATTCCTCCCAAAGTCCCCACTGCCACGTTGGAGATGAAGTCTCAACATATAAATCTTGGAGGAATCAAACATTTAGTCCGGGGCATCAACTTTTTGACCTTTGTTCTGGATTTGAGGAACTGTGGGAAGATGGGGGAAAAAAATACCCAATTTTCAGAAAATTTTTTTTTACTGTTTTAATTGAAAAATCCTTTGGTTTTTTCCTTCTTAAACATTCATTTATTTATTTGGCTGTGTGGGGTCTTGGCTGTGGCACACAGGATCCTCGCTGCGGTGTGTGAGGCTGTGAAGTACGGGGCTCAGCATTTTCAGCTCGAGAGCTCAGATACCCCTTGGCATGGGGGATCTTAGTTTCCCAACTGGGGAACGAACCCAAGTCCTCTGCACTGCAAGGTGGAGTCTTAACCACTAGACTACCAGGGAAGTCCCCCCAATTTTTAAAAAGGACAAAATAATGGTGGAAAGTGAAAAAGTCTCTCAGTCGTGTTGGACTCTTTGCGACCCCGTGGACTATACAGTCCATGGAATTCTCCAGGCCAGAATACTGGAGTGGGTTGCCTTTCCCTTCTCCAGAGGACCTTCCCAACCCAGGGATCGAACCCAGGTCTCCTGCATTGCAGGAGGATTCTTTACCAGCTGATCCACCAGGGAAGCCCAACTAAGTTTTATTATTTTTTTAAGCTTAAGCATTCTTTGAATTATAGTTGATTTACAAGGTCATGTTAGTTTCAGATGTACAAAATCTGAAAAAGAAGAGACAGGTTTTCTTTTTAAAAGTATGCCAACTTGCCTGTCACTTTTCAGGCACCAACTACATGACAGCCACCATTCAAGGAAGGGAACATGGTTCCATTTTAGAGACAAAGGAGTGAGGTCTGAGGCTGTTGGTAACTCAGCACACTCGCCACTATAGACTAGAGACCGTACCATTTTCTCTAGTCCTGGGCTGGGACTGGAAATGGGGTGGGGACTGCCGGAGTTCAGATCCTGCACTGCTCCCACTTATGATGGGAATCTGGTAAAAGGCAGCATGTAACTTTGACCTGACTACTGGAGGCATGAAGAATCAAGTAGGAAAACCAGTTTTCAGGGTGTATTTCTGGAGCCTTTGCAATTTCAGACCTTTCGGGTCAGCTTTTCAAGGTTTCATGGGCTGCTAATCCCACAGGCTTTCAGTCAACTTGATTTTTCTATTTCAAGCATGCTCTCAGCATCAAAAAAAGGAATCGGTATGAAAGCAGGTAAACGCAGGACGACGCTCCAGAGAGAGAGAGCAGTCTCTCCCTGAAAGGAAAATGTTGTGGCGTAAGTCAGAACGATTTTCAAATCAGCTCAGAATGATTTTTCTTACATCAAAGACCTGGGAGAATAAACTTCTTTCTCACCCTCTTGTTCCCCTTCCCTGGGGGCACATCCATGCCTCTGTTTAACAAATGACGACTGTGGAATACATCCACAGTTTCGAGAAGTGCTTTATAACCTACCTGAGGCTGAGCGACGTCTTGGGGAGAAGCCGGATGCAGAGAGAGACGAGAGGGAGAAAGTGGGAGGCTAGGAGGGGGAATGGGGCTTCCCTGATAGCTCAGTTGGTAAAGAATCCCCCTGCAACGCAGGAGACCTGGGTTCGATCCCTGGGTTGGGAAGATCCCCCTGGAGAAGGGAAAGGCTACTCACTCCAGTATTCTGGCCTGGAGAATTTCATGGACTGTATAGTCTGGGATCTCCAAAGAGTTGGATACGACCTTTCCTTTCACTTTTCACTTTCATGAGGCGGGGAAGAGAGACAGGAGATGGCAGAGAGGGACAGAACAGGGGTAGTCCCAGAGGTTGAACTCCTCTCTCTTTAAGCCTGGTTTGGGAGGGTGACCAAGTCAAGTGCTTTTCCTGTAAGGGCAGGGAGAAAAAGAGAACAGCCACTGCCCTTCTTGGGGATACCAGCAGAAGGCGTGTGGCCGCTGGTGGTTTGGGTTTTAACATCCATCACTGTCAACAGAGCTTTCGGCAGTTCCTCTTGGTCACCAGGGTCATTTTGAGTCCTCATTTTCTATTAGAAAGGGCTAATTTGGAAGCCGTTTGTAGAATGCGCCACCATATGTTAGGCATTCAACAAACCATCCCAGTTACAGGAGCTGAGCTGAGCGCATGCGTAGCATCCAAGCTCTTTGACTCATTAACTCCAGTGGCCTCAAAGACAGCTTGCACACATTTCTCCCTCCTCCAGCTTGTCACTGTGAAAGCTTAGAAGTGGCCAAGGAGAGGGCTGAGTGGAAAAATGACAGGGCAATAATAATACATTAACACTCAACAGCACCTTCTGGCCAGCACAGCACCAAGTAGTTTTATCACATTTGATCCGCTCAACAGCTCTAAGGGTCCTCCTTGTCTTGAAGCTGAGGTCACTCAGGTCCTGTCCTCTGGTCATAGGGAGAAGGAGATGGTACATTTTCCAGGACACTCCTGGGGCCATGCTGGGTGCTCTGGATACTCAATCAGGAATAGCTGAGTCTCCCTTTTTTTTTCTTTTAATTTTTAGTTTATATTGGAACATAGTTGGTGAACAACTATGTCTTTGTTTCAGGTATACAGCAAAGTGATTCTGCTCTACATAGACAGGCATCTACTCTTTTTCCAAATCTTTTCCTATTTAGGTCATTGCAGAATATTGAGCAGAGTTCCCTGTGCTATGCAGTAGGTCCTTGTTGATTATTTATTTTCAATATAGCGATGTGTACATGTCAATCCCAAACTCCCAATTTATCCCCCACACCAACCTTTCCCTATTGGTAACCATAAATTTTTCACTTCAAACCATAAGTTTGTTTTCTGTGAACCTGTTTCTGTTTTTGTAAATAAGTTCATTTGTATTATTTTTTTTTTGATTCTACATGTGAGCAATATCATATATTTGTCTTCCTCTGACATTTTTCACTTAGTCTGATCACCTTGGGATCCTCCATGTTGCTGCAAATGGCTTTATTTCAAGGCATATCTGAGTCTTCTGACACCAGCCCTAAATGGTCTTCATTTTCCCGGTTTCCACTTTGTGGGGAAATGTGGTCACTAACAAAGAGAATCTTCAAGGTCTCTCAAGAGTTTGAGGAGTCTGGTCCTCTGACACGTCAGAAAAAAGCCATGTGTGCCTCACAGCACTCTGATTTTGGACCATACTCATGAAGGTTGCCTTACCCACCATGATGGTATTATGGGACCAGGGCAAGACTCATATTTTATTGTCAGCTAGAAGGCCCAGACAGTATTAAAGATTACTTGGTATCCATAAGGCTTAAAGCCCCCATGCCTTAGTATTTACTACTCTGAATATTAAAGATCCTTGGCATTGCAGCTTCCGTGAATTATGAACTACCTTGAGTAGCTCTTTTAAAAAAAAATCCTGTGTCTATTGTGTTATCAAGTCTCTATAAATACTCAAGACACCTTGACTGTTCCCTTCTTTAGAGACTTAATTCTCCCGTCAGTGATATTAAAAGGTCTACAATGGCTGTTAAGGGCATTTACAAGAGAGGTTGATTAAGTCTTTTCTATCATATTTCACTTTAAATATTGATGTCATGCACACAGTAAATGAATGGTTGCAAATGTCACTGACAGGCAGTGATAAGATGACAAACAGTTTATAATTGGATTCAGTTAGTACTCAAAGGGTTTGAGTCCCAGAAGTACCAGGGACTTCTGGTCCATGGGAGTAGGGCTCCCCCATCAGTAATTTTCTAAATTTGTCACTCACTCCAATGTGCAGGCAAGGTTGAGAAGTGCCACGCTAAATCACCCCATGCCAAAGAGTACCTAAATGGATAAAATCACTCTTACTTGTTCTTTATCTGAACTTACAACTAAAACAACTAAATTACAGTGTGCTGGGTCCCCGACTAGAGTCTATTTTAAAGCTGTATCTACTAAGGCGGGTTTTTCAATCCAAGAGGCACATGGAATCACCTGATGAACTTCCAGAGGAACAGAAATCAGAGCTAAGAGCTAAACATCTGGATTCAGGGGGGCTGTGAAGGGGTCTAGGCACACGCATTTATCAAATGCTCCAAAGGCAATTCCAGTGAAAAGTTGGCATTAAAAACCGTGGGTTTATCAAGATGTCTTAAGAGGAAAGCATGCCAGTTTTAGGTGAGATGGTCTTGAAGTAAGAACCAGATGCCAGACACAGTTTATTTACAGAAACCTCAATGATTCAAGGGCCTGGAGCCAGAAGGCAGACATGTATTGTGTGGGTGGATGGTTTCTCATGGCTTGCTGATTAAGCTCTGGACATTGATTATGATAAACTTGTTGACTGGAAATCATTTGACAGAGCGCTATGTACAACCAATAAATTCTGTCCTGTGCAATATTAACCATTTTACTTCACGAATATGTGTATTGCCTAGGACTTACTATATTTTGATTATATAATATCTTATGTAATATCAATAAACCAATGCACATGCTTATATATATTAAAAAACAAACAAACTGTGGGATTGGGCTTTGGTTCACAACCAGGGCCAATTTTTGGCTCCCCATGGTGCATCTGGAAATGTCGGGAGACATTTTGTTTATCACAACTGCGGTGGGGGGAGGAAGGTACTGGCATCTAGTGGATGGAGACCTGGAATGTTGCCCAACACCCTACAGTCCACAGGCCAGTCCACGGCAAAGAAGTGGACTGAAATATTGAGAGAGTGGCTCTGAGAAGGGTCTTACTAAGGTGTCATATTCATCATGTGCATTACTTTAAAGTATCGGTAAAGTCTGTGCCTATATCAGGATATTATGAAATTACAAATTTTTTATGTACAGTGAGCCCAAACTAAGTCAAAAGACAAAGAAGACAAAACAAAATAGCCCAAACACCGTCAAAAATCCACCCAATTCTATTTTGGTTTGTGAACTAAAACATGGAAGAGACACTGTTGATCAATGTTTTGACAGGCTTGTTTATACAGCTTTTGGGCAGCATTTATTTAGACTTCACTGGGCATTCTTGAAATGGCATTGGGCAGTATTAAGCTGTTCAAAAGCTATCTGGTAAGAATATAGGATTATTTAAATCCCAGGTAGCTTGAATATTTCTTTGTCTTTTTGCCAGTGGATTTTAGAAAATGAAGCTAGAAACTCATGGGCAACTTGCTATGTGAAAGTTTATACACTCATCTGGAACACCTGTAGCTGGAGTAATTTAAATTTTTACTTGCTACTAATCAAGAATTAAGTGTCTAGTTCTAGGCTAGGATTAAAAGTCAATACAGATTTCAGAGTGAAAGTACTCAGTGTTGCATTAACTCTCCATCCTTGTTAGCCATTGTTTTATCCCCATGGGAATCTTTGTTCTCTAAGATGCTTCATCTATGCAAATACGACAAACCTTGCTATCGATCTCGCTGCTCCCCAGCGCAGACTGAATCACATACAGCAGCGCGTCCGTGAGCCCGTCACATTCCCGCATTCTCCTGCGGGCCTCCTCTCCGGCTGAACTAACATTCCTGCAAAGCAAAAGGATGTATCAGCACCCTTCACAGTGGTCACCGAAAGAACGTTCTTCTATGCCCACCTCTTCTCATTTGTTCTTCTTTAGCATGCGGGATCTTAGTGCCACGACCAGAAATCCAACCCGTGTTCCCTGCATTGGGAGGCCAGAGTCTTAACCACCGGATCACCAGGGAGGTCTCTTCCTTACAAAGTTTTAATGAAAACACTTTGCTAGCCTTTCAGAAGGTTTACCAAGAATGTAGTTTTAACGAGGGAGGAATGGCCTCCACAAATGGATTCTAGAACTGGATGAGCCACAGATATCTGCATCAAAACAGAGAATGCAGAATTCCGAACACATGGTCCACGAGAGTCCTGTGACCACTAAGAAAGGAGACTTTGTAAAAGTCTCCAAGTTCTGCTTCTGTTACAATCGACCAGGGAATAAGAGGCTCTTTGATTCAAAGGGCTGTTCTGCTTTGAAAAGTCTGAAATACTTTTCAAAGACAAAGTTTCCAACTTGCTGACATATCTTAGAGGTCTAATTTCACCTGTGTCAAAAATATATATCTGCCTTGGCCCTGACAGATGAAAATTCTAAAAGTTTACTCTAAGGACACAGAGATTTTTCTGAGAATTTAGTCATCAGAATACCCATGGCACCTTTTATGTAGGAGTGGCCCAAGCTCATTCCTACAACGGCACAAGCTGAGTTAAAGGCAACATAAGGGGCCTCTTTAATGGAATGCACAGCTGGGAGGGGAGTGAACTTCCAGTCCCACAAAAGAAATCAGACGATCCAGACAAAGGTGAATCTCCTGAGTGCTTTTTTACCCCACCACCCAAGAAGACCTTCTTCTTCTCCCAACCATGGCCAGGATTTGGTTCCAGCAGAAAACTTTTGCAGGGCTTCCCAGGTGGCGCTAGTGGTAAAGAACCTTTCTGCCAAAGCAGGAGACTTTAAGACAAGGGTCCAATCCCTGGGTCAGGAAGATCTCCTGAAGGAGGGCATGGCAACTCACTCCAGTATTCTTGCCTGGACAGTCCTATGGATGGGGAAGCATGGAAGTCCATAGGGTCACAAAGTGTCAGACACAACGGAAGTGATGGAAGCATAGAAAACTTTTGCAGCAACTGATTTACAGACAGCACAGCCTACTGGAGGGAGGCTGGAGGAAGTGAGGAAACAGAAGGCACAAAGAGGCTGAAAAGTTTAGGAACTGTGGGAAAGGGTGAAGAAAGGAGATAATGATCCAGGCAAGGCAATAATTCTCAATCTATGTAGCATTAGAATATCCTGGAGGGTGCGTTCATGTAGACAGCTGGGCCCCATGTTGGCATCATGGGTGGAGTTGGATAATTTGCATATTTGGTGATGCTGACATTGAAGATCTACACTAAATTAGAGCTGTAATGGGGAAGAGTCAACTTTGACTCATCCGTGCTAGACCTGTTTCTTTGACTTTAACCCTGTTGTGTGTTTTTTTTTTTTTTTGCCATTTTTTGTTATAATCATACACGATGGCCTGCTTCTGAGAGTGGGGCACTTTTCCTGACTGTTAAGCTAAAGCGCCTTTGTTCAGAATCCTGTCCACCTGTAGATGGCTGGAAGAAAGTAATTAACACATTCCCCCTGCCGAGGCTTGCCACTGTAGGAGATATTTGCAAGATTAATGGCCTTTTTTTTTTACTTTGTTTCCTCGCCTCCCCCCATCTCTGATTTATAAAAGAATCTGGCATCCAGACTCTGGCAAGATGGTTATTTTGAGACCTTAGTCTGCCATTTTCTCGGTCAGCTGGCTTTCCAGATGAAGCTGTATGCCTTGCCTCAACACCTTCTCTCTCAGATTCACTGGCCTTTCCTGTGGTAAGCAGGGAGAGCTTAGACTCCTTAACAACCCTCTAGTTCTAGGGTTGGGGCTGGAGTTTGGTTGGGGAGGGTACTGTTCTTTGCTGGAGCCTTCCATGTGCAGATTCTGAGTCTGTGGTCACAGGAGTAGCTGAACAGAAGGAATCTCCGAACCCATGCTATAATTGACACAACTATTCTCATTTCCTTTCCCCAACATCCTACCCTGTTACATTTCATTCTGTTTTACAGATGAGAAGGGCAGGCTCAGATAGGGTGAGAAAAGCAAGGGGCTTCAAGTTCGACATACAACAGGGACTACCTTTTTTAGGAATTAAATCAAAATAAAATATATTTAATTCCAAAAGGCTACTAAACATCCATGCTTTCTTTAATATTGAAAAAGTTCTGCAGGCATGTTTAAAGAGGCTCTATCAGCGTTTTAACCTAACACCACTGGGAAAGGTTATTCAATGAAAATTAGAAGTTTTGGCGTTTGCTGATCTTGAAATATAAGCAAAACTCCTCAGTGCCTCAGACAATGTAACTGAGCAAATGTGGGCAGCATTTTTACTAAAGTGTTAGAGATTCCACCCTGGGATGGCCAACCCTTTCCTGGCAGCATCCCTGGGAGCGAGGAAGACATCTTTCTATGAAAGAAGAAGTGGTGACAGGCACACTGGTGTTATTACTAAAAGGACAGCCTTTGCAGGAGAGCATTTTTATACCCAGAAGTGATTTTCACCACATCGAGTTCTGATGCTGTTAGAGCCCAGTCAGACCTCTTTGGTCAGAAAAGTGCTGAGTGGAATGAATGACTCCCTTTCCCTACTTTGATGAGGTCATGCTTCCAAAGACAGAATGACAGAAAGTTAGACTTGAAAGGACAGCTATAGAGACGGACAGCTCATGTGCATCTTAGTCTCAAACACCCTCTGCCCCTTTTCCTCACCCAGGAATACTCAGTCTTTCCTTGGAGCAGCTTTACAACGGGGATGGCTGCCTCCTAATTCACAAATAAGCATCACTATGATCAGCCCCGTTTTCACTGGTCTTCAACGAATGGGCAGGGCCAGCCAGTGGGAAAGATCAAGAATTAATAACTTTGTCAACATCATACCTTTTCAATACTAATTTTGTTTGAGTTTCTGTTTGATTTTAGTCCAGTCTCTGCCAAAATTTTTTAAAAGTTATTGACAGGCTACAATAAGAAAATGTGTAATATACTGAGAAATGAGAAAGACTAATGAGGTCCCGAGAGGGACAAAGAAGTGATTAGGACACACACCTAAATCTCCCCCTACCCCCTCTCTAGTGATGCAAGGTGGGCGGGTGGGCAGGAAGGTACCACAGGGCCTGCAGTAGGATGAGGCATCATATGTGTTAATATTTTTAAGTGAACTGAGGTGTGAACATGTCTCTCTTTCAATGGCTAAGAGCATCCTATAAGCCTTTGGGATTGGGTTTCCACTTTTATTCCTGATAGAGTGAAACATTTCAGAAGATTACCTTTGATTTTTACCCCCTGCCCCAATACGAAATTTACTATACTTGTGCATTTTGCTGTTTAAAAATGAAAATTCCAATAACCTTGTGTGTTGGTCACTGGTTGTAGTTATGGTCCTATATAAGTGACTGCATAAGGGTCTGATAAACAGCCAGCGTCCAGCCTACAAAATTCCTCCCCTCCTGCTGTACTTAAACCATCTTCTACTCATTTTGAGTGAGGTGATTTCCATGTCTGGCTAGAAGCTGGTACAGCAAAATTTCTATGCATAAAAGTTAACACTGAAACAAAGCCTTGTACATATTTTGTTTAAAAAAAAGTGCAATGATACTGTAATTTCTATTTCTTAGAAATAATCACTACAATCTTGATCAAACTGTCAGTTGATACAGTCCCTTGGACTGCAAGGAGATCCAACCCGTCCATCCTAAAGGAAATCAGTCCTGAATATTCATAGGAAGGACTGATGCTGAAGCTGAAACTCCAATACTTTTGCCACCTGATGCGAAGAGCTGACTCACTTGAAAATACCCTGATGCTGGGAAAGATTGAAGGGGATGAGAAAGGGGAGGAGAAGGGGATGACAGAGGATGAGATGGTTCGATGGTGTCACCGACTCAATGGGCATGAGTTTGAGTAGACTCCGGGAGTTGGTGATGGACAGGGAGGCCTGGCATGCTGCAGTCCATGGGGTCACAAAGAATTGGATACAACTGAGCAACTGAACTGAACTGAACTGAACGTAATTTGGAAATTTCTGCTTAAAGTATATTCTATAATCTTTTCATCTCTCTTTTTTTCTCCACCCAGCCTGATCCTTGGCATTCATAACCAGTCTCCATTGCGGGTCTTCTCATACCTGGCCCACCTCCAGCCCCTTGAGCCCTGGGTTCCACCCCTGTTAAAATTCCTTACCATCCTTCCTACAGCCCCACACAACTCTGGACTGTTGATCACCAGGCAACTTTGTCTCATCTCCCAGTTTACAATTAGCAGAGCCCAGATGCTGGGTCTCTGCAGAATCTGGGCTGGATTCCTGAGACTCTACACAAGTGGGAAGAGGGGCACAGGGCTGCCAGAGGGCTTCAGAGAGCAGAGCTGAGATCACTTCAAGGAACACAGGTAGTCTGGAGGCAAAACTGAAATATGAAGCCACACACTGTTCTGAGGCCAGCCTACCAGGACAGGCATGGGGAGAGGCAGAATCCACAGAGACGACAGCACAGACCTGATGTTCAAGCTGCTCCCTCCCTGATCGTGGGGGAGGCGTGGGGCACATTCTCCACATTGAGCTGCTGGCAGCCCAGGTGGGGTGCTCTGAGTGCCAGGCAGCGTAGCACCAGACCCTCTCCTCCTGCCTGGTGTAGATCAGCAGGAGCCAGCAGGTAAACACTTCGGATGTTTGGGCTCCCCTGCACCTGCCTGGTGAGCTCATTTCTTTCTAGAAGCATTTCCTTCTAGTGTTGCCTTTTTCTGACATCTCACCCAGAGAGCAGAACCTAGGATGACAGAAGGTAAGTCCCTGGCTTTGAAACCTTGCAACTGGGATTTGCTGGGCTGGGTTTCCAAGCTGCTTTGGCTCAGCACTCCATTGTATTTTCCATGTCTCTGTTTCTGAAAGTGGAATGTCTATAACTATTACCTGTTCCAACACTGTATGCTGGGGGCAAATAGGCTGTTTCTTTAGAATCATAGGTTCACAGGTGGAGAGGAACTCTTCCCCAGCAGCTATACTTTATGGGTCACTCATGTTCTTCATAGTTACTTATCTACACCTACCTGATTAGATGATTCTGGTTTTGAATTTTTGAGCTGAAGAGATTTAGGACCTTAAGTTGATGCTGTAGTTGGGATGAAAAGACATGGGGTGGATGTGGATCTTTGGGGACCAGAAGGTGGACTGGGATGGACCAAATAATAGCCCCCAAAGATGTCTGTGTCCTAATCCCTGGAAACTGAATGGATTACTTTACATGATAAAAGGGGCTTTGCAGATGGAATTAAGGTTATAGACTTTAAAATAGGGAGCTTGTCCTGGATGATATCTATGGACCCAGTCTAATCACATGAGCCTTAAAAGCAGAGAGCATTCTCTAGCTGGAATCAGAGAGAGACAGCAGAACGGAAGTCAGAGAGATCCCAGCAGGAGAACTCAGCTCCCTCTCTGCTGCTGGTTTTGTGGCATATGGACCCCACGCAAAGGTGAAAGAGAGAGGAAGCTGGTTCCTAGCTGACAGCTGGCAGAGACAGACACCTCAGCCCGACAGCCACAAGGAACTCATTTCTGGCAACAACCTGAAGGAGCTTGGAAGAAGGAGCTTGGAAGCAGGCCCTCCCAAGAATCATTAGCAAGGAACATAACCCTGGTGACACCTTGATTTTAAGTTAGTAAAACCAGCATTAGATTTTCAACCCACAGAAAATGTAAGATAATAAACTTTTGTTGTTCTAAGTCACTAAACTTGTAGTAATTTGTTACAGCAGCAATAAGAAACTAGCACACAGTGTTTGACTTGTTTGACTCAAGGGTAAATAGAATTCTTCTCAACACCATCCCTAAAATTTTCACACACAGACACACACCCCTTCCCTTTGTTGTTGTTCATGGACTGAAGCACACTAGACTCCTCTGTCCTCCAGTATCTCCTGGAGTTTGCTCAAATTCACGTCTGTCGAGACAGTGATGTCATCCAACCATCTCATCCTCTGTCGCCTCCTTCTCCTCCTGCCCCCAATCTTTCCCAATATCAGGATCTTTTCCAATGAGTTGGCTCTTTGCATCAGATGACCAAAGTATTGGAGCTTCAGCTTCAGCATCAGTCCTTCCAATGAATATGCAGAGTTGATTTCCTTTAGGATTGACTGCTTTGATCTCCTTGCAGTCCAAGGGACTCTCAAGAGTCTTCTCCAGCACTACATTTCAAAAGCATCAATTCTTTAGCACTCAGCCTTCGTTATGGTCCCTTCCCTAGAAAACTGTTTATCTGCAGTGGGCTTATGCAAGCTTTAAGAAGGTATTTCCAGATGACCAAATAATTGTATAGATTTGATTAAGACCCAAATAACCCATGTATAAGAAAATAAAAATTATGTCTATTGGAGTGAGGTGCTACCCTTAACTGTGCAAGATTAGGAGATAGTCTATGTAACTCAGAGCATACTAAGGCCCTCTGCACAGGAAATACTGATGGGATAGGATGATGCACCTTTTGAGGCAAAAGTATACTGCTTTAATTTATTTTTCCCCCTTGCTGAGCTGATTAAACACAAGAGTGCCACCAGGTCAGTGGTCATCTTGGCCCGGCTTGCTCTCCTGCCTGGCTGACATCCTTCACTTCTTCCAGTCCTCTTTCTGGCAGAAGCGGCCCCCAAAACCTTCGTCTTTATAGCTTCCAGGGAACAGAGTGCTGTGGCTGGTACTCAGCACTGCGTGGGAAATGAGTGGACTGTAGGGAGAGAAATGAGTCAGCTTCTCAGCCCTGCTTGAGTGAAGTCTGTACTGCAGCCTCATTGCTTTAAATGAATTCCCAGAACATCATCTGAAATGCTAACCCTAAGTACCAAATGTTAGGAACCACATCAGGAATAGCCTCACCTCCATAAACTTTTATTGGGTACGAATAATGGGAGGTTGAATTTACTTGAAAAGCTTTTGACTTCTCTGTCTACATATGTTTTTAAAGTGGGTACTTCATTATAGTCAAGTCAGAACAATTTCCAGAGAAATCAATTTCCCTTTTTCTTTTTCTTTTTTCTTTTTAAGATTAGCTGAGTCCTGCTGCTTGGATTCCTGCTATGCAACTTGCTGTCTTCTCCCAAGGAAGGCAATTTCTTTATAAGTCAGGACACTGATGGCTTGGGAATTGCTTTGCTGAGCTGCAGAGGCAGAATGCTTCAGTGGCCTAAAGACCAATTACCTCCCGTACTGGCAGTAAACCCCACTGCCATGCTGTCCCCTATTGACACCCCCACCCCACCTATGAATGGAAACCCCTCTGATGGGGATTATTCCACGCTGCCCCTTTCCAGGACTACCCAGACACGTGCCTTCTGGAATCAGCCACATACCTCACTCACAGTTCCAAGGATGCCCCGAGCAGAACCAGAAATGCCTGAGTTAACAGACACCCTATTGCTGTCAAGGACTACCTAGGGTCTCAGCTCCTCGATTCTAATTAAAATTGATGAACGCCACAGAGTTAAGTGCTCTATGAAAGGTCTGCTCAAAGTTTCCCATTGGGCTAAATTATAAGGAAATCGCAGGGAAGAAAAGGGTGAAGGCTGCGTGACTAAAATGGCGAACTGTGAGCCGAATTGTGCCTGTGCTTCTTTGGGCTCCGTGAACACTCACAACTGTTTCCTAGCTTGTAGCACTCGGGGCAGAAGCTGAGGCTCTAAGTCGACTGCATCTCCAGTTTAGAGCAGTGCTGGGTAGCCCAGTTGCCTGGCCGTTGATGCCCACCTGCCCTGTATTCCACTAACTCCTGAAACATTTCACCAGGGTACATTTGTGGTAGGCTCTTCTTTCTAGGGCATCGACTCTGAGTCAGGATGCGTCTCACACTGGAGGCCCACACATCCCACCTCTGTCCTGGCACCTCAGCATCCCATCAAGGCTTTGTACCCATCATCACCACCACTGCACGGAGCATTTCCATAGAACAAAACCAAGAGCCGGCCAATGCCAGCTCTGCCTCGATCACAAATGCAACAACAGCAAAAAGAAGATGTCATGGCTTAACATGCAAACAAAGTTCAAACATGCTGGGAACAGTGTTTTAAACATGAAAACAATGTTTTCTTCTTCTTTATACTAACCAATTATTGACCAGCTCAATTTAAGGTACATCACAAAACCAGAGCTTTAAAACACATTAATATACTAATATACCAGGAAACTGGGAGTAGAAAGCACAGTATTCACTTCAGACAGCAGGCAGCTTCCAGAAAAGTGAGCATCGTGGCTAAATAAATAATGAGTAATGCCGAGGCCATCCAATTCTGTGTATTCTGAGTCTTCTGTTTTCCAAGAAGTAGGAGAACAAAGCTGACTAATAAGGGATTGAAGGTAATTGGCTACTTGCCTTTTAAATGTAAGATTGTGGGTTTGAAGACTTTCAAGATTTGGCATTATGTTCCAGATTATTAATAATTATTATGAAAACCACCTTTCTGACTTGCATTCCAATTTATCTCTTAATTTAATTCCCCACAGGCAGTCAGGTAATCTTTCAGTTTATTTACCTACAGGAAATTTTAACAGATTGTACTTCAAAGACACATTAAAGCTGGGAATCCATGTGATTTTTTTTTAAAGCTCCCTCACCTAGATTGTACATGTTCCTCAAGCTGCATTCCTTGTTTTTATAATCACTTTGATGATGGATGGATACCATATTGAGTCACAATAACAACAATCAAAAAACTCAAAGCACTGAATGTCATCAGAGGCAAAGAAGTACGCTTACTCTAGGTCTTCCCTCTTCCTTCTGCTTCTAACCCCTCTGCTACTGCTGCTGCTAAGTCACTTCAGTCGTGTCCGACTCTGTGTGACCCCATAGACGGCAGCCCACCAGGCTCTCCCGTCCCTGGGATTCTCCAGGCAAGAACACTGGAGTGGGTTGCCATGTCCTTCTCCAATGCATGAAAGTGAAAAGTGAAAGGGACGTCGCTCAGTCATGTCCGACTCTTTGCGAGCCCATGGACCGCAGCCTACCAGGCTCCTCTGTCTATGGGATTTTCCAGGCAAGAGTACTGGAGTGGGGTGCCATCGCCTTCTCCGCTAACCCTTCTATCTCAGTGCAATTCCCCAACCTCTCCCAAATATGGCTTTGCCCTGGGTATTTACTGTCAGACTGTTGCCATCAGCATCCCTCTAAGCTGAGGTCTCACTGTCCTTGCCCAGCAAGAGAAGGTTCAGTTCAGTTCAGCTCAGTCGCTCAGTTCTGTCCGACTCTTTGAGACCCCATGAATCACAGCACGCCAGGCCACCCTGTCCATCACCAACTCCCCGAGTTCACTCAAACTCATGTCCATCAAGTCGGTGATGCCATCCAGCCATCTCATCCTCTGTCGTCCCCTTCTCCTCCTGCCCCCAATCCCTCACAGCATCAGAGTCTTTTCCAATGAGTCAGCTCAAATGAGGTGGCCAAAGTACTGGAGTTTCAGCTTTAGCATCATTCCTTCCAAAGAACACCCAGGACCGATCTCCTTTAGAATGGACTGGTTGGATCTCCTTGCAGTCCAAGGGACTCAAGAGAAGGTTGCTGCTGCTAAGTTGCTTCAGTTGTGTCTGACTCTATGCGACCCCATAGACAGCAGCCCACCAGGCTCTCCTGTCCCTGGGATTCTCCAGGAAAGAACACTGGAATGGGTTGCCATTTCCTTCTCCAGGGCGTGAAAGCGAAAAGTGAAGTGAAGTTGCTTAGTCAGTTGGGTCTGACTCTTAGCGACTCCATGGACTGCAGCCCACCAGGCTCCTCCATCCATGGGATTTTCCAGGAACAAATACTGGAGTGGGGTGCCATTGAGTGCTTAGAAAAAGGGGCCACAGGATACAGAAGGCAAAGCCCCAGTTACTTTGTTGCTCCAGGGCAGATGCCTGCTGGTAACCATCCCTTTCTGCTTTAAACATGTTTTTTGGTTTGTTTTCTTACATTTCTTTTTTTGGAAAATGTCTCTTTAAATTTGTGGCCAAAATGCTAACAAAAATAGTCCCTAGATCAAAACTGCTTAAGCCTCATGTCCAAATGGGAAGGAAGTGATTAAAAATAAAAATACATTTTCCCTTTAATCTCTTAAAATGTGCCCATCTCTTCTAATTGCTATTTCATGGATTTAGAAGTTTTGATGACTCACTAGGCAGCCTTTTATTTGGGCAAAAGTAAAAGTGTTAGTCGCTCAATGGTGTCCGACTCTTTATGATCCCATGGACTGTAGCCCACCAGGCTTCTCTGTCCATGGGATTCTCCAGGCAAGAATACTGGAGTTGGTAGCCGCTTCCTCCTCTAGAGGATCTTCCTGACCCAGGGATCCAACCCAGGTTTCCCACATTCCAGGCAGATGCTTTAACCTCTGAGCCACCAGGGAAGCCAAAGAACATGATAAATGATGCGAAGTCCAGACTCCAGTTAACTCGGCCAGAGATTACTATATAGCCCTGAGCTAACGGAAATGAACGAATAAAGCCAATGGTTGTTTGGCCAAAAATGAACTAAAACTACAGAAGGTGTCTCTGGACCACTCTCTTTTCTTCTTGTTTTAGAATGGAAATATCTTGTGTAGGAGTGGTGGGGGACAGGAAGGAGGAAAACCTAAGAATACATTGCATAATTTGCATAAGAAAAAAACATACAGAAAATTCGGCAAGACTATGATCCCTTGCCTTTTAAGTTTTCTCTGAAAGGGAGAAGAGAATACATTTAATCTTATATATTGAAATATCTTTCAATTTCTGGGAAGAAATTTCTGAAGCACTTATGAAAAGAAAGCAGGAGTCAGCTTTTTAAAGATGAGTGCCAATGTGGACTTTCAACTTTTTATGCACTGGTCTTAATCACAATTAGCAATAGTGCTGGAAAAATCGGTATCAGAACTGTTCAAAGAAACTCGTTTAAAATCAAGTTTAATTGTCTGCTTCCATTATCATTATGGCTTTCTTCTTGGTTGTGGGAGGGAAAAATTCTAAAGATGTCTGTTCATTAGCATATGATATCACTCATATGTGGAACCTAGTTTTTAAAAATGACACAAATGAACGTCTTTACAAAACAGAAACAGACGTACAGATATAAAAAACTAAACTTACAGACAACGAAAAAACTTTCCCCAAAGGGGAAATGGGCTGAGGGGACCAGGTAAATCAGGAGCTTGGGATGAACACACATTGCTGCTGCTAAGTCATGTCAGTCGTGTCCGACTCTGTGCAACCCCATAGACGGCAGCCCACCAGGCTCCCGTCCCTGGGATTCTCCAGGCAAGCACACTGGAGTGGGCTGCCATTTCCTTCTCCAATGCATGAAAGTGAAAAGAGAAAGTGAAGTCGCTCAGTCCTGTCCATCTCTTCGCGACCTCATGGACTGCAGCCTACCAGGCTTCTCCATCCATGGGATTTCCCAGGCAAGACTGCTGGATTGGGTTGCCATTGCCTTCTCCGATTATATATAAGACAGATAACCAACAAGGACCTCCTGTGTAGCACAGGGAACTCAACTCAATATTCTGTGATAACCTATATGAGAAAAGAACCTGAAAATGAATGAATATATGTATATGTATGGCAGGGTTTCCCAGGTGGCACAGTGGTAAAGAATCCACCTGCCAGTGCAGGAGACGCAGGAGACATGGGTTTGATCCCAGGGTCAGGAAGATCCCCTGGAGGAGGAAATGGCAACACATTCCAGTATTCTTGCCTGGAAAATTTCATGAACAGAGGTGCCTGGTGGGCTACAGTCCCTAGGGTTGAAAAGAGACACAGCTGGGAGCTGTTGTGTATATGTCTGACTGAATCACTGAATCACACCTGAAACGAACACAACATTGCAAATCAGCTATAAACAAAAGTCGCTCAGTCATGTCTGACTCTTTGTGACCCCATACAGTCCATGGGATTCTCCAGGCCAGAATACTGGAGTGAGTTGCCATTTCCTTCTTCAGGGGATCCTCCCAACCCAGGGATCGAACCCAGGTCTCCAGCATTGCAGGCAGATTCTTTACCAACTGAGCTATCAGGGAAGGTAAAAAATTCAGCTATGCTCCAATAAAATAAAAAAAGAAAAACTTAAAAAAAAAAAAAACCCAAACCTCTTCAAGATGACTGTCCTCTGGTGGTTCAACCAAACCCTCAAACACTAATCCAGTCACTACTGTGAAGGGGCTTTGCAGATGGAATTAAGGTTACTAATCAGCTGACCTGAAGACAAGGCAATGATCCTGAGTCATCCTCCTGAACTCAGTGTAATCAAGCGAGCTCTTGAAAGCAGAAGAGGGAGACAGAAGAGTCAGTTTGACAGATGTAGCTGAAGAGGGGCTGGGAGGGCTGAGGAAAGGTGAGGACAGAGAACCTGAGCCTGCTGGCTCTGCGGGATGAAGGAAGGGGGCCGCCAGCCAGGCCAGGTGGTGGTCTCTGTTAGCGGAGAATACCTCCCAGGCTCCAGCCAGCAAGGTAATGAGGCCCTCAGTCTACAGCTGACAGGAACTGAATTTGGCCAGTGACCTGGCAGATCCCCGGAGGATCCTGATAAGAACCCATCTGAGGACACCTTGATTTTGGACTTGTGAGACTTGAAGCAAAGAAAAACCAGCCAAACTTCCCAGAATGCTGAGGTAGACCACTCTGAGATCATACATTTGTGTTGTGCCAAACCTCCGTTTTTGTTGTTCAGTGGTTAGGTTGGGTCCAACTCTGTGACCCCATGAACTGCAGCACGCTAGGCTTCCCTGTCCTTCACCATCTCCCAGAGCTTGGTCAAACTCATGTCCATTGAGTCAGTGATGCCATCCAACCATCTCATCCTCTGTTGGCCCCTTCTCCTCCTGCGCTCAGTCTTTCCCAGCATCGGTCTTTTCCAGTGAGTCTGCTCTTTGCATCAGGTAGCTAAAGTATTGGAGCTTCAGCTTCAGCATCAGTCCTTTCAATGAATATTTAGAGTTGATTTCCTTTAGGATTGACTAGTTTGATCTCCTTTTAGTCCAAGGCACTCTCAAGAGTCTTCTCAAACACCACAGTTTGAAAGCATCTATTCTTTGGCACTCAGACTTCTTTATGGTCTAACTCTCACATCCATACATGACTGCTGGAAAAACCAAAGCTTTGTGACTGTACAGACCTTTGTCTGCAAAGTAATGTCTCTGCTTTTTAATATGCTATCTAGGTTTGTCATAGGTTTCCTTTCAAGGAGCAAATGTCTTTTAATTTCATGGCTGTAGTCACTGTTGGCAGTGATTTTAGAGTGCAAGAAAATAAAGTCTGTCACTGTTTCCATTTTCCCCCCTATCTATTTGCCATGAAGTGATGAGACTGGATGCCATGCTCTTAGTTTTTTGAATGTTGAGTTTTAAGTCAGCTTTTCACTCTCCCTTTTACCTTCATCAAGAGGCTCTTTAGTTCTTCACTTTCTGCCATTAGGGTAGAAACCTGCATATCTGAGGTTTGCGGTAATTTGTTACAGCAGTGATGGTAAAACCACTTCATTTGCACATTCACAGAAAAAAATTCATATTTTTCACAAATGTTCATTTTAACATCTCTGCTAAATTGGGCTTCCTTCATAGCTCAGTTGGTAAAGAATCTGCCTGCAATGCAGGAGACCCTGGTTCAATTCCTGGGTTGGGAAGATCTGCTGGAGAAGGGACAGGCTACTCACTCCATTATTCTTGGGCTTCCTTTGTGGCTCAGCTGGTAAAGAATCTGCCTGCAATGTGGGAGACCTGGGTTCAGTCCCTGGGTTGGGAAGATCCCCTGGAGAAGGGAATGGTACCCACTCCAGTATTCTGGTCTGGAGAATTCCATATATAGTCCATGGGGTCGCAAAGAGTCGGACACGACTGAGAGACTTTCACTGCTAAATTATTTCAAAACTTTGAGACAAACCTTTTGCATCCTCCAATGGAGGCACTTTAGATGTTTTGAATGATGAGACGCCATTGTTAGGATTTTTAGATGCCTCTTGCTGCAGGAATGGTAAGCTAAACACATCTCTCACCAACTCCAGGTAACCTCATGTGCCTTTTCTTGGTTTACTACTACCAGATGGCTTGTCATAAGCATGAGTACAGGATAATGGTACCACTGGGTGCGAATTTCCTTTGACTGCTTTAGTGGTGAAGGGAGTAGCACTTAAAAAAAATGAAAGAATTATAATGTTGCATAGAAAGGTCACATAGCAAAGACACTTTGAGCAGCCACAGAGCCTCATTAAAAGCAGCTCACAGGTTGGCAATGAAGAGTCTGGCTTTACTGTCACCCCTCGTCACTTTAAGCACTTCAATTGGAGGACCTCTTGCCTGTTACAATACCAGTGACATTCTCCTGATGCTGAGCAAATGTTAAGGTTTTATTTAAAAATTGGAGCCTGAACCAGCTCAGTGGCCACCCTCCACCATAGGCCCAGGGCATGTCATTGTCTGGGTTCACCGCTCTTTGTAAATGATAATGGCTCTGGAATTCTGGCACAAGACACAGGAAATGACTTCATGGGGGAAAATGTCAAGCCATTGATGTACCATGAAACTAATCTAGATAATATAATTTGTAAACACAAGTTTTTTCTAAACACTCACTTTAATTCAATTACACTTATGATCAGTCCTCTTGGATCTGCTAACGTGGGAAGGTTCTCATCAGCTAATTACCAAAGGAAAAAGTTACAGAAAAGATAGAATGATTCTGAAACAAGAGGAAGGTGGGCAGGGCACCACATTTGAAAGAATGACAGAGCCACGGGACACAACATAAGCGGTTAGAACCAACAAGGCCCAAGACGGCAGACGAGTCGACTTCCACTAGACCCTGAGACTCAGTGTACGCTCAACGTGAAACATCGCCTTGCTGACGGACACACCTACGGTGCCATGACAGTTCCAAGGCCAACCATAAAAGGTGAAAAAGCGGGCAGTGGCCCAATTCCTGGAAATCTCCACTACCTGCCCCCCAAACAGCTAGAGTACCCCTCCCACTTATTAGCCCATGAAATTGTCATTCCTATAAAACATGACAATCCTGTACCCTGAAGCTGCTCCTGCTTCTAAGATGGACCACACTTTGTCATGAGTATGTTTCTCTCTCAGTGAGTCCGCTTCTTACCTACCAGTTTGCCTCTCTTTGAATTCTTTCTGTCATGAGACATCAAGAACCTGAGCTTCATTAAGTCCTGGGACCAGGTGTGATCTCAGTTAAAAGACTGTGGATTTACTTCCCAATCTGAGTTACATGGTTTCAACACCATTTTTTTTGTGTGTAAAAGGGAAACAGGTAGGGGAATCCTATATTATAGAAAATCAGGGGCTGGTGCATGGGGATGACCCAGCGAGATGTTATGGGGAGGGAGGTGGGAGGGGGGTTCATGTTTGGGAACGCATGTACACCTGTGGTGGATTCATGTCAATGTATGGCAAAACCAATACAGTATTGTAAAGTAAAATAAAGTAAAAATAAAAATTTAAAAAAAAAAAGAAAGAAAGAAATGAAAAGAAAAAAAAAAGAAAGAAAGAAAGAAAATCACCACCTGTTGGATCAGTAGACCCAGGGATTGAATCCAGTATTTCCAATAATCCAACAATCCCCTAAAATTCCCTCAGAGACACAATGGACTGCTTTAGTTTTAATCATAAATACTCACCATAGAGCATTTTTTATAGCACATGCCAAAAATCAAATATACAGTTTATTCCAATGCCAAAGCAATTTAGAACTGCTGCAGGCTTAAAGTAATAGTTTTCTCTTTTTCTCCTCCATGGACACACCTCAAGGATAGGGTGCCCATGACTGATACCCTCCCGTCAGCACTGGCCTCTGGTGGTGTGGGGGCTGTGGACGGCTTTGGGTTACCAGCAGGTACAAACCAGCCAGCCACAGCTACACCCCGGCTCTCCCTCTGGGCTGCAGCACAGTGGGTGGGCAGAGACACTTAATGTCTACAGTGTTGATTATCTTTTTGTGCTTGGTTTCAATTCTGATTTCCCTCACCAGGGATTCCCTGAATTATATTGGGGATGAACAGAATACGAAGAATGAGGATGACAATGAACCTCTGCAAAGTGTATTTGTGGTTACAGTGATCAAGAGATGAAGGAGGAGGAAATCTTAAAAGCAAGGAGAAAAAAAAAAAACAGATAATAAGTAATGGAGAAAGAAAAGTAGTGCTAACTGGAACCTGTTTTGTAGGGGCGGGGCTGGGGACGGGGGAGGTTTCCTTACAAGTTATTCTGCTGTGCACCAAACACTTTAATTCTCTGGATAAATACGATGTTGATCACCCTTGAATCTTACCTTACCTGCACATCTACATTCAATCAGCCAGCACATCAATCAGCTCCAGTATCAAAGCATCTTCAGAATCCTGCTCCACAGCCACTGCTGTGCCCACAGCACGGCATCTCTTGTCTCTTAATCGGTCTCTCTGCTTCTGTCCTCATTCTGAAACCAAGCCGGACCCTGTGGGGCTCCTGGGCACAAAAGCCTTTCTATGTCCCCCAGTTTTCTTGTTTATAGCAAACAGGCTTCATTCAGCCTCCAAGACCTTCTCTGAGTTCTAAAGGGTGGGTGCAAACAGTTTCTGATTAGGGAAGAGAGGGGATGCAAAGGATTGGACATGACTGAGCGACTGAACTGAACTGGGGATACAAAGACAAAGGCGGAGCAGCCAAGAAACCATAGTGCAGCCCTGGGGCAGGGTGCTGCCCCTACCAGGTCAAAGACGCCAACTGTATGCTGCCCACCAGAAGGTTAGTGCTGCTGACTCCAAATTACCCCACCACCAACCAGAAGAATGTGGTCATGCCCTCTGAACCATCACTATAAAGCTCCTCACCTCCCACTCCTGGTCAGGACACAGCACACTTCTGTGGGCATTAGCCTGCTGTGGCCCCTCTTGGCTGGCAGACCCACAAAGCTCTTTTCTGCTTCACCCAGAACTCTGTGATTCAATTTGGTACTGGTGTACAGAGATGGGATTTGGGCTACAATTCCCCCACATTTCAGGGAAGCTCCAGTGATTCTCCTAAGATGTACATCAGCGCACACGTCCACCACTCTAAGACCTTGCACTGTACTCAGAGTCAGACCTGAGGTCCTGATCACGGCATCTGCCTGGGAACTCTTCCTTCTTTGTCGCTTGGCCAAGTGCTACTCATCTTTCCTGTCTTTATCACAGGCGGCCTTCCCCTGCCCGCTGCCCAGGTGAAACCCCTTTGTTCTATGCTCCTTCATCGAACAGTTTCATAATTCTCACCCCACTTATATTACTTGCTTCCTGCCCCCTGGCATCTGGTTATGGTCATTCCACACTCTGGTCATGGAGCATCATGCTATCCTGGGGAAGAGCTAGAGGCTGGGCAGCTGGCCTGCAAGAAGGGTGGCTGTGGGAAGGATGGCCATCCATGCGAGCTGACAAAGTGAACGCAAACTCTGATTAGGGTTAGGAGGAACCAGGCAGATGCCCTTGGCCAGCTGTGTCTGCACTCAGACGCACAGGCTGGCAGCAGACAGCGCTCGGTAGTTCCACGTTTCCGCCCAGGGCCGATTTTGGTCTGTGGCTAAATCCGCACAGCTGCTTGTGGCTGATTCCTTTGCTTGTCAAACGGGTGATAGCTTTCTAGCACAGGAAAGAGACAGAAGGACTAAGTGACAGCAATGCTAATGTACTGTAGCCGCAGAGAGGACGTAAAAGTGGAAGCCTGCACCCAAAGCAGACGCCAGCTGACCACTCCTCCAGCCCTGGTCCATAGAGAGTTCAATGACAGAGCAGGCCACATTCGTATCTCGTTAAAGGAATTTCAGGCAAGAGACTCTGCAGTTGGAGACAGTGGGGATTCTTGGGGAGCCAGGGAGAAGGATGATCACAGGAGGAGGACACCCCAGGAATACCTCCACACCTATCTCTTAGAAGGTCCTGATTTCTATAATATAATGTCTGTATTTATCGGCATTCATTTGTAATGCATGGAAGTATTTTATGCTCTGAAAGTCAGTCTGGGGAGTAGAAAACCTTTGGTGTCAAATTTCAGCTCTGATAATTATCAACCTTACCTTGGGCAACACAGTTACCTTCTCTGACCTTCAGTTTGTCCATCTGTAAAGCGGGCTCATGTTTTGAGACAACTGGACAAGGTAAAGTCTGTAAGAGGATGAGGTGGTTGGATGGCATCACCGACTCAATGGACATGAGTTTTAGTAAATTCTGGGAGCTGGTGATGGACAGGGAGGCCTGGCATGCTGCAGTCCATGGGGTTGCAAAGAGTTGGACACAACTGAGCGACTGAACTGCACTGAACTGAAAGTCTGTAAAGTACTTAGGAGCCTATGGAGACCCAACATTCAGCCCTCACCTCTTCCCTGATCATTCCCAGTAGCTCCCAAGACTTTCACTGCATTTACAGGATGGTTACTATACAGGGTCAGCAGCCATCAGCTGAAGCAAGTTTCCTATCAGTTCAGCTTCCTATAGGCCAAGTCTTATGCCAAGCTATTAATATTTATGTGCATGACTGCAAGGGTAAGGTGAGTTAGGACTTCGTTCAATGCAAAATTCGGTGGGGTGGGTACCAAAAAAATTCACTAATCATCAGAAATAACAGACACTCTTAAAATCTGGTAAACTATAAGTAACAAAATTTATCACCTTAGACATTTTTTAGTGTACAGTTCAGTTAAGTACTTTTACATTGTTTTACTAAATAATATTTTAACGCAATATTTCTCCATCAGACTTAGTGGGAAAAAATACATGATGAACACAATATCAAAATTTTATTTATTTTTAAAAATTAACTAGTCCTTATGGAACAACTTTGCCTATCTGTTATTAATGTCAGTTCTCTGGTGCTTATAGGCATTGGTGTTCTAGAACGCTGGTACTAACAAGATCATTTCCTGTTTTACTCTTTTTAATATTTTAATTTTTTTGGCCTCACCACGCAGCTCATGGGATCTTAGTTTCCTGGCCCAGGGATTGAACTTGGCAGTGAAAGTGCTGAGTCCAAACCACTGGGCCACCAGGGAATTCCTCCAAATATCAAAATGGTAAATAAAAGAGGGCTCTAACTTGGCACGTGAGTTTGAGCAAACTCTGGGAGATAGCGAAGGACAGGGAAGCCTGGCATGCTGCAGTCCACGGGGTCGCAGCGAGTCGGACACGACTTGAGAGTCTGAGGAGCAACAATAACCCGGCACAGCTCAGCCTTGCTCGCCTCACCCTCATCCCAGCCCTGCATGGCCACCACCACCGTCATTCACAGAGAAACTGAGGCCAGGAGAGGCCACCTTGGGTGCCCAAGATCGTGCAACTAGCACGTTTCTGGTCACATCCGGATTTGAAGCCAGCAGCCTCTTGGTTTGGACTTTACGCTTAACAATGATCTCCCGTCCCAACATCACACCTATCGCAAAGACAATGTGTCGAAGTTTCATGCACGACCTGGACGGGCCCAGGCCCAGCACACAGAGCCAGTGGCCTCCCGGCTCCATGGGCTCCTCTGCCTGTTCCACGATTCCCGCAGCTGGCAGATTCTCCTCTGCCCTCACCCATCCTTCTCCCGGTGGGCACAGCACAGGGAACACGGTGTCTGTAACTGCCTACCCTCCCGGGGGTCCCCATGGCCTACGAAAGTCAAGAAACCTCTTTGAAATGACCCTCCCTCCCAATGCTTCTCAATCGGCTCCCAAAAGACCGATGCAGGGGCCTCTTGGGTCCTTCCCCGCCAACCACATCCTGACTAGTCCCCCTCAGCCACTTGCCCACCCCAGTCTGTCCCCTCTAGCCCTTCCCCTGAAAGCTCACCTGCCTCCCAGGGCAGGCCCTGGCAGGCTTCCTGAAGTCCTCCATGTGGGATCTGTGATTCCTTCACTCAGGGCCCTCCAGATATTCTACGTACACATTTGGCACGGCACTAAGTACACGCGTTATGCGCTATAGCTCAGAAGCCTTTCTATCCTTTTAGCCATGAGTATCATGTCTTACGGGGCTTCCCAGGTGGTGCAGAATCCCTGTAGCTCAGATGGTAAAGAATCTGCCTGCAGTGCAGGAGACCCAGGTTCGATCTCTGGGTCAGGAAGATCATCTAGAGAAGGGAACGGCAGTTCACGCTGGTGTTCTTGCCTGGAGAATCCCATGGACAGAGGAGTCTGGCAGAGTACAGCCCGTGGGGTCACAAAGAGTCAGACACGACTGAGCGACTAACACTACGACGCTACTACCAGTGACCAGAAGAATCTGCCTGCAGTGTGGGAAACCCAGGTTGATCCCTAGGGTGGAAAGATCCCCTGGAGAAGGGAAGGGCTCTGCAGTATCATGTCTTATTCGTGTCTTACGTCTTATTCATGTGCGTTTCTCTGGTACCTGGGCACGTACTAGAAATTTAATATATGTTTGTGTGGAACAACAGATGTCACCCATGCTATTTACACTGTTCCTTTAGCACTTGGCCAAGGAGGCAATGAAGATATGGTTACGACTCTTCTAATTATTTACAAATAAGACGGGCTGGCTGCAGGGTTGAGTGCTAACTGGCTGATTCCTAGGAAGTAGTGTCATGGCAGAGCATTCTACTTGGATTCAGAAAGTCCAGGTTTAAATCCTGGCTCACAGTTTATACTGTGAGCTCTGAGACACATTGCTAAACCTCTATAAGCTGCATTTTCTTCTTATTTAAAATGGGTGGGGGGACATACACAAGAATCTATCATATGTAAAGTTCTCATGAGAATGAGGTGATGTTTAGCCTCCATATTTATTATCTAACTTCGCTGATAAACCAATAAATGAGTGGGATGAAGAATTCAGCATCTTAAGAACCTGGGACAGTAAGAGCAAAACACAAAGACAAACTGAACTAAACAGGAGAAAAGAAATTCTGCCATTTGGTCAAACTGATGGATGTGGTGGTTTTATTTATCAGAAATATCACAAACACTCACACTGGAGAACAAGCAGGGAGACGGCTCTAACAAAGCAATGGATCTGGGGAAACTGGTGATCGTGCAAGGAACATTATTTCTGCAATTGGCAAGATTTTATGAGAAGCCAGGGGAGTTAAAAGGTTCCTTGCTTTGGTGAAAATTAGTACGGGACACTTTTTAGGTAGCTGCAAAGCATCAAAAGGACCTTCATGAATTCAGTCATTCACTCATTCAGTTAAAAGCTATTTACAGGAGTCTGTCAGGGCCAGAGGGTGTTCTGGGGCAGGACAATCTATGACGATAAAAGACATGATCCTCATATAGATAAAAGATGTAGGTCGTTGGAGCAACTGACCTGACGCACACAAATACACAGGCAAAGACATCGCTTCAAATGGTCAGAAGATCTGATCAAGAGCCCAGGGTGCTTTGAAAAGCCGTTAGGGAGGGAGGATGTTAAGGAAGGTCTCTCTGAATAGAAGATATTTAAATGGAGGCTTCCCAGGTGGCGCTAGTGACAAAGAACCTGCCTGCCAATGGTAAGAGACATGGGTTCGATCCCTGGGTTGGGAAGATTCTCTGCAGGAGGGCATGGCAACTGACTCCAGTATTCTTGCCTGGAGAATCCCACGGACAGAGGAGGCTGGCAGGCTACAGTCCATAGGGTTGCACAGGGTCGGACACGACTGAAGCAACTTAGCATGCACAGATACTGAGCCTAAAGGTAAAGAAGAGAAAATAAAGCCTTCCAGGTGCTGGGAGTCACATACAAAGGTCTTGAGGTAGGAAAGATCAGCGTATAGAACAGAAAAGAGGCTGGTACTGCAAACATAAGGAGGGCAGAGGTGTCCATGGTGGAGCTGGAGACTCGGAGGGTCTGGCCAGCTTTGACTATGAAACTGCCGTGAGTTCTTACCAGTCTTCAGAGTTTTAAAGTGAACAGTAACACTCACATAGTGCCTTTCTTCTAAGGACTCATGCAGAGTAATATAAAGATAAACGGCCTTAATAATCCAACAGCTAAAGAGAAAACCTCTCTGGAATGAATAGACAAAAGAGGAGGCAAACTATTTTGAGAGAAAGACAGTAGTCTGGCTCAGAAAATACAATAGAATGGACACATAAAATGGGTAGGTTAACAGTTTGACAGTCCTCAAAAAGTTATCCATGAAAGACTGTTGCTGTTCAGCAGCTAAATTGTGTTCAGCCCTTTGAGACGTCATGGATGCCAGCTCCTCTGTCCTTCATTATCTTTTGGAGTTTACTCAGATTCATGCCCATTGAGTCGGTGATGCTATCTAACCATCTCATCCTCTATCACACCCTTCTCCTCTTGCTCTCAATCTTTTCCAGCATCAGGGTCTTTTCCAAAGAGTCGGCTCTTGGCATCAGATGGCCAAAGTACTGGAGCTTCAGAATCAGTCCTTCCAATGAGTAATTAGGACTGATTTCCTTTGGGATGGACTGGTTTGATCCCCTTCCAGTCCAAGGGACTCTCAATAGTCTTCTCCAACACCACAGTTCAAAAGCATTAATTCTTTGGTCCTCAGCTTTCTTTATTGGCCAACTCTCACATCCATACATGACTAATGGAAAACCAGAGCTCTGACTAGATGGACCTTTGTCAGCAGAGTGATACCTCTGCTTTTTAACACTGTCTATGTTTGTCATAGCTTTATAATCCAGCAATTCTGCTCCTAAACATATGCCTACTAAAACAATGAAAACAGAGGCTCAGACAAATACCGAGACATGTTAATACCAGCATTAGTCACAGTAGCCAGAGGGCAGACACAGCCCCAGTGACCACTGATGGATGAATGGATAAACAGAACACAGTATATCCAAGCAAAGAAACATTCATTAGTCCACTATAAAAAAGGAGAAAGTACTCTTCCTGCTGCAGCATAGATGACCCTTGAAAACATTATGCTGAGTAGAGGAAGCCAGTCACAAAAGGCTATATGTTCCAAGACTTCATTTAAATGAAACATTCAGAATAAGTAAATCCATAATGACAGAACACAGACTGCTGATCACTAGGACCAGCAGGAGGGAGAATGGATCCTGCTACTAGGTCCAGAATTTCTCTCTGGGGTCCTGAAAACATTCTGGAACCACACACAGGTGACTGCGCTACACTGTGGATGAACTAAATGCCACTGGATTGTTCCCTTTTAAATGGTTCATTTTATGTTGCTGTTGCGTTCAGTCGCTCAGTCATGTCCATATGTTTGCGACCCCATGGACTGTAGCCTGCCAGGCTCCTTTGTCCATGGGATTCTCCAGGCAAGACTACTGGAGTGGGTTGCCATGCCCTCCTCCAGGGGAATCTTCCCAACCCAGGGATTTGACCCAGGTCTCTCGCATTGCAGGCGGATTGTTTATTGCTGAACCGCCAGGGAAGCCCAAATTAAAGCCTATGGAATATAAAAAGTTCCTATACAAAGAAGAAGTTTAGAGGACCTGAGAGGTGACAGGCCTCCCTTTCTCCAATGGTATTCCTGTCTCAGCAGCTACTCGGGTGCTTTTGGCTCACAGCTTTGCCCTTCTGAGCTGTGGTAGGTCCCCTGCTGGCCTCCGCAGGATACTCAGACACTTGTCTTCCAGAGGTCTCTATCTAAGCTCGCAGGGGATCCTGGCTGAGTGCTTGAGAGGAAACAGGGGGATAATCTGTCTCAATCACCTGTCTTCAAATAAGAAGGAGCCCTGTATAATCCTAATAAACCCCAGCTTGAGTTCCTTTGTGAGTTTCTATTCCCACGGGCTCTGGCTGTGGACACTTGGCTCCTTCTGATTTGGGAAGCACCAGCCTCTTCATCTATTTCAGTTGCTTAAAAGTGACAGGAGTCAAGGACAAATGACATTTAATCAAGTTTGCTAGGCAGGATGACAGTGCTGCCTGCAGAGAAGAAATAAGTGAAGTTCCTTTATGTTCTAGGAAGAAACTTATCAGCACTTCCTTCATACGTGCAAAGGAAAAACAGCCCTTCAGGTCCTGATGAGATTCTAAGTAAACACCTGAAACCAGCTTCATCTAAAATATGAGAAGGAGGACTCACTCCATACAACAGGTCACAAGCAATGCTTCCTGGCAGGCTTCACAAGGGCATGGTGCTTTTGCTTCTCTGAAATAATTATTTTTTGCGTAAGCATCATTGGCTGCAACCACTTGACCTAAACTTGTGCAAAATAGAGAGCTCTTAGAGCCTTGAATACCAACTGCAATGACGGTGCTTTTATTTGGCAGGGCCCTCATTTGTTTATATAAATTAGCCTGCAATTACCAATTACATTGTTGGTCCAAAATAAGGTCAGGCCAAATGCAACCCTGGGAAGAACAGTTGTCTGGACACGAAAGTCCAGACAGGGCTATTATGGAGAATTATGGGGGATGATTAATTAGGTGGCCTCTTCCTGGGGATTGCCATTCTCACATAACATCTTCGTGCTAACACAGCTACTTTCTGGCAATAAGTTACTTTAAGAGAAATGTAATTAGTTGTTGGCATTCATTAGCCCCAGTCCGTGTATCCATGGCACAGCATCTCCTTGCTACTCGAGGGCCTGTTAACAGGGAATGATGATGTATTTGTGTCTCTATGGGGTAATAACAAAGGACACAGGCTTAGTCTGAAGTCCTGGCATGTTTGTCCTTTCACTCAGCAGACTGAAAAACCAAAAGTGAATTTATGACACAGATTGATAGTAGAAAAAGCACCGTGTCCTGAAGCACTCGTGTGGACAGCTGTCAACCCGTTAGTGTGTTATAACTATTGCTTCTTTGGCTTAAACCTTTTGGAGGCCAGAAAATGTAGACCAAGCATGCAATCTAGACAAGGGTGCCCTCTTTTTGACTTTCCTCATTTTAGTGGGTACTTCCAGAAGCTTCTGCTGGCTCAGAATAAGAATTTTCTAATAAGAATTGAAAAGAATTATTTTTACTTTCAGTAGCTTCCCCAATTCTCAGGGTCTGGAATGAGCAACTTTCTACAGGATGACAATGATCCCATCACAGAGAGATGACCTGGAGGTCCACGATGCAGGCCCACAAGTGATAACCCTCTGTGTTCTCCCCACCTGCATCTCTGCTTCCTGTAATCCCCATGTGGCCATCGCTCTCTGAGTTCTGGGGGCCCATTTCTCATTCCTGCCTCCCACAGCTCCAAGGGTGATGGAGAGGAACCCAGGGGTCCAGCCATCCCAGGCAGCCTGCCCCGCAGCTGTCCATCAAACGCCCTGAAGCACACAGTCATGGACATCTGCAGGAGGAAATCACTAACCCAGGAAAGGGGGCCCATGAGAATGTTTCTCCTCCATTTCAAATGTTCTTGGTCACCTAAGGAAGAAATGAAATTTATTTGAAACATTCTTTGTTAATTAAGGAACAACTGGACTCAAGGAAGAGGATGAGGAGACCAGAAGACTTAAGAGACAAGCTGAGCAGGGCAGAATTGTACATCCAGCTCTTCACTTTGAATCCATAAGACGGTGGCTAGGAAGGTGTCCTCTGAACTGGTGTCTTTGGAAAATGTTATTCATGGCTCTCCTTGCTTATGTTTCTCTTTTCTCCAAGGGCAAGCATAACCGCAAGCTGGAGATCTTCTCCAGTGTTGCTGAACATGGGCTAGCCTCCACCTCTTCCGTGAACTGGACTCATCCTCTGGGCTGTTTTGTTCCAACTCTGGTAAACACTGGCTCTATTTCAAAATAAATGTCATTTTGAAAAGGGAAAGGAGAAATGATATGAAAATACATGTTTTAAAATATTGGAGAGGCTTAGTATGTAAGCAAGAAGTAAAACTGTCAAGCTCTTTCTTCTTCAGTTTATGATTAATAGACTTCTTTGCTTTTCCTCCAGGGAAGCTATTTCTGATGCAATGTGATATAATTTGGGAGGCAGAAGAAGGAAAAATTATATTTTTAATATCAAGAAGTTATGAAAGATTCTAAGAAGGAACCATCTTTTTACTTTTACTTTATAACCCAATGGTTTATGTGAGTAAATATGAAGCACCATTGTCTACCAATTAAATGAAAATAAACTTCATTTAATCTTTTCTCAAAGGAAGTAATCTGTTCATACTAATGGAAGATTTGACTATTCAGACTCTAACAGGAAGTATGACTACTCATACTGGAAAGATAAAATTTAAGATTCGCCACTCAGCCATTAAAAAGAATACATTTGAATCAGTTCTAATGAGGTGGATGAAACTGGAGCCGATTATACAGAGTGAAGTAAGCCAGAAAGAAAAACACCAATACAGTATACTAACACATATATATGGAATTTAGAAAGATGGTAATGATAACCCTGTATGCAAGACAGCAAAAGAAACACAGATGTATAGAACAGTCTTTTGGACTCTATGGGAGAGGGAGAGGGAGAGGGTGGGATGATTTGGGAGAATGGCATTGAAACATGTATAATATCATATATGAAACGAATTGCCAGTCTAGGCTTGATGCAGGATACAGGATGCTTGGGGTTGGTGCACTGGGATGACCCAGAGAGATGGTATGGGGAGGAAGGTGGGAGGGGGTTCAGGATTGGGAACACGTGTACACCCGTGGTGGATTCATGTTGACGTATGGCAAGACCAATACAGTATTGTAAAGTAAAATAAAATTTTTTAAAAAAGATACGCCTTCCTTTTAAAAGAAGTCCATATTTGTAACCAAATTATAGAATAAGTAATTAAAGACAAATTTTAGCTAGATCCTGTACATTTTTAAAATTAAGTGGATCAGAATTTTCAGAAATACGTAATGAAAACTTTAAGAAGGAAAAGCATGATGAGGTATTTTACATTAATCATTTACACTTAAGGTGAATTCAAACTCTCACTTTCTCTAGCTTAGGGAAATAAAATAATGTTTTGGGAGAAGATATCTACTATTTCATGGAACATAAATGCCAGGAAGAACCCAGTGAAATTTTAGTTAGTTTTCTTGGGGGCACAGAAAGATCTTCAGAAAGAAATGAAAACTGAAGTTTTTTTTCATACTTTTCCTAATAGAAAAGATAAGAGAAATGCAAAATCCTGGAGAGAGAGAAAGCTTCAGGGCCACAAGATGTAACAATAAACCAACAAAAAGCAAAAAGCTTGTTCAGCCATGAAAATATTGAAAAAAAAAGGTATGGCTTTCCAAGGCATGATTTAGGAAAAGCACACTGCCATTCATCCAGTTTCGTGGTAGCCTAATGGAACTCAAAGGCATCAGGCTGTTTTAATGACACTGTCCATTGCTTTCAATGGCCAACTCCATAGACCGTGTTTAGCCCCTGCTCTCATGCCTCATGCCTACCAGAGGGCTTGTTGTTGTTTAGTTGCTAAGTCGTGTCTGACTTACCCAATGCACTGTAGCCCACCAGGCCTCTCTGTTCACGGGATTTCCCAAACAAGAATACTGGAGTGGGTTGCCATTTCCTTCTCCAGGGGACCTTCCCAACCCAGCGATCGAACCCGCATCTCCTGCATTGGCTGATGTATTGTTTACCACTGAGCCACAGGGAAGCCTACCAGAGGGCTTATCACATTGTAAAAAGAATAGATGTTGAGAGAATAAAACTTGCAGTCAATATAACTAACTCCTCTTGTTTGGATTCTCTACCACCAAGCGACCTTCTGATCCACGTGTGGCTTTTGAGCGGCTAGACTAGAATGAACCAAAGCACTGGCAAAGGGTTAGGCTTATGGAACATCCATGAAATAACACAAGAGCATCACGGATCGATGCCAGCTGTCCAGTGGCTGTGCCCTGAAATCTGTTACTGTGTTTGCCCTTCTGCAGAGACCTCACCTCCCATGGATGATCCCTGTCAGTAACTGAGCTTGGCAGCAGCGACAAGGCAAGCCCATTCCTGGGAAATGTGGGACTCCTTGGAAGGATGCCTTGGGCTCAGAACTCTCCACTGGCCCCTTAGAGTCTAAGACATTTCAGTCGTGCTTCCTCCCTCCCTCCCCTTCTTCCACCCACCCTTCCTCCCTCCCTTCCTTCCTCTTCCCCTTCCTTCCTTTCTTCTTCCCTACCTCTATCCTTCCTTCCTGTCTCCCCTCCTTCCTTCCCTTGGGGTCAGACCTGCACCACGGTTTCACGGCTCCAAGCCCCTCTGGTTCCTGCCTAGTTTTCTTCTCGGGTGCTGCCCCTGATTAAATATCTCGCATGGATTCTGATTCTAACGTGTCACCTGCATCTCCATGCTAGTGTACGCTTCTTATGGGACCCCAGCTGAGTCAGCATCATCTCCTCTGTGTAAACAAGCACATGTGTTCTTCAGCTGTTTGTCATCTCTGGCTTATGAAATATGGTGAAGTGGGAAGAACCCAGCTGTAGCATTCTGCATCCTGGGGCTTAACATCACTGTTCAGTCTCTCACAAGCTGTGTGACTTGGGGTAACTTCCCTGGAGAAGGAAATGGCAACCCACTCCAGTATCCTTGCCTGGAAAATCTCATGGACAGAGGAACCTAGTGGATTGTAGTCCACGGGGTTGCAAAGAGTCGGGCACGACTGAGCGACTAACACACAACACACAATCTTGCCCTTAGGGGTATCAGCTTCTGAGTTTGTAAAATAGGGTAGGAATTCCCACCTCAGCAGACTATTGGGACAACTGTATTAACGGTATGCAGATTAAAGGAGCACAGTGCATGATGGGCTTGACTCACTGGGAAAGATTGAGAGCAGGAGAAGAGGGCAGCAGAGGATGAGATGGCATCACCGATGCAGTGGACATGAACTTGGGCAGACTTCAGGAGATGGTGAGGGATAGGGAGGCCTGGTGTGTTGCAGTCCATGGGATCGCAGAGTCGGACTGGGCAACTGAACAACAACAACATGTGTAGTGTGTTCAGTCATAGCCAACTCTTTGTGACCCCATGGACTACAGACCACCAGACTCCTCTATTCAAGGAACTTTCCAGACTCCTCTGTCCATGGAATTTTCCAGACAACATTACTGGAGCAGGTTGTCATTTCCCACTCCAGAGGGCCGTCCCGACCCAGGGATCAAGCCCATGTCTCCTGCATCTCCTGCACTGGCAGGGGGATTCTTTACTACCGTGCCATCTGGGCTTCCCAGTAGATGCTAAAATGAGCACTGACTTCCTCCTGATGGTCTTGCAGCTTGAAGGTCAAGTTTCCTAGCATGTAAAGACAAAGGCCAGGACCTAGAGCCTGTGGTGTTCAAGGGTGATGCCTTCCTTGAGGATACTTCCTTTGGGAATGGTTTTTTTTTGGGGGATTCCAACTTGAGGTCAGCTAGCAAATACCCTGGCCATGCTTTACTTTTTTTTTTTTTTTAAACCATTTCATCAAGGACATCTAGGCCAAACCACTCCTTTACAGCCATGGTATTTGACGCCAAGATAATGTAGCCTAGTTTCCCTCAGGAAAACGGACAAGACATATCAAAGCTAAAGCTCAAATCAGATCTCCTAATTCCAAATCAAAGGTTATTTCACGTACATGCAATAATTAGGATTTAAGATGAATAGATTTTCTAAGATTCCTCTTTGTTAAGTTACTGATTTCATCAAAGTATAAGAATGAAACATAGTTCAGTAGGTAAACCCCAATTCAAGAACAAATTCACTAATTGGCTTTTAGGATTCTTATGTTGCTATATAATGTCTTGAAGTTACATTAATGACAATGGAAAAAAGGAAAAGTGTCCGCCTGTAGCATATTTTTATGATTACTTCCACTTGAAAATAGAGACAAAAGGCTAACATTAGCTTATTTTTTTTCCCTTGGCTGAGAAATAAGCTTGATTTTGGTTTTATTATACAATAAATTACAATATGCTTCACCCTGGTCAACATGACCTTGCTAGAAGAATGTTTTATTAAACCTTATTTCCTAAAGTGAGAACAAACAGTGAAAGCCAACTATTAAAGAGTTTTATTATCCCCTGAATTATGTCCTTCCCAAGCTCAGATGTTAGATCTTAACTCCCAGCTCCTCAGAATGTTACTGCATTTAGAAATGGTCTTTGAAACAGTAATTAAGATAATATGAGGTTTTGGCCTGGGCCCTAATCCAATATGACTGGTGTCCTTAGAGGAAGAGGAGATCAGGATGTAGACCCACAGAGGGAAGAGCAAACAAGGACACAGCCAGAAGGTGACCACCTACAAGTTGAGGACCGAGGCCTCCGAGAACCAGCCCTAACCCTCAGAACTGGGAGACAATAAATTCCTGTTGTTTAAACCACCCTGTCTGTTATGACAGCCTGAGCAAGGTAATAAGGAGATAAGCCACCACCCCCTTCTG
Organism: Ovis aries; assembly: GCF_016772045.2. Taxonomy (NCBI): domain Eukaryota; kingdom Metazoa; phylum Chordata; class Mammalia; order Artiodactyla; family Bovidae; genus Ovis; species Ovis aries. Next base: position 62,243,477 of record NC_056069.1, on the reverse strand, counting down.
ATCAGGCGGGAGGCAGTGAGCTTGAACCATTGACGCTGGAGCCCCCATCACCAATGGAGCTGCAGAGATGGGCTCCTAAGACCCCCTAGACCTTCTGCCCCCTGCGGATTCTGTTCCCATCGTTCAAAGAGGACCTTCATCGCTGAATCAGGGCTCAAGAAAACCACTCATTCTGCAGCTGAAATAGACACACTGATCAGGAGTGGAGGACTGCTCATGTGCTGGAGGAGCAGGTGTGGTTGGACGGAGGGTGGGTGGGGTGAGTGGCGCCACGTCTGTTCTCAGCATCCGCATGGACTACACCCTTCCCTTTTCAGTACCTGAGCGAGAGTACTCCGTTCAGCAGCAGCACAAGACTGGGATAAATTCAGGGCTCATGCTACAAGATTTAAACATACTTCTAAAAGCAGATTCTTTTTATTAGATGCCTGATACTGGCAAGCGGCTGAATGTAAGGTATAAATAATAACTCCTCTTCTTTCCTGCGTCTAATTCAAGAGTAAACCAGATAAAATAAATTTCCTAGGCGCTTTCTAGCCAGAGTGTGATTATCACTGGTATTACTTTGTGATGGGGTTTTCTCAAGGTCACTCCAGAATTAGCGGCACCAGGGGACCAAGCGTTCATCCATTATATGGGTTAAAATGACTAATTGAGGGTCTGAGTTTAATTATACTCATAAGCAAAGGCACAGTGCAGCTCCTTTGATGGCCTTAATAACATTCCCCTGTACACAAAGATAGATGGGAAAAATTAGGGTTGTATATTGTTGTCCTTTAGGACAAGATGCTGAAGTGGGAATAGAATAATAAAAGTAAAGAGATGGCTCGGCGGCACTAGGAAATGAGCTGTGGATGTTAGCAACACTAGCCTTATGCAAATACTTCAGCTGGAGATAAAGCCCTATGTGCTTGCGACTAAATGTAACACAGCCAGACAGTAAGGCCCATCTGAGTTGTCGTTTTGAGCAGGCAGACTTTTAAAAAGTAAATAAAGGATACTCAGGAAGGTTTTACCTGCAGTCCAGGATGAAATGATGATCAAGGCCATGAAGGGATCATTAGGATATTGATTTGTGATATTTTAAATGGAAAAACACAGTCATGCTTTGCACTAAATCCTGAAAGCATTCATTCTGTACTCAGCCTTGGGAATGGAACGCCTTAAATGAGACTTAAGTCATGTCACACTCTCTGTGTGAGACACAGAATGACTGAGGACTGTCACACGTGCATGCTAAGTCGCTTCAGCTGTGTCCGACTCTTTGCAACCCCAAGAATTGTAGCCCTCCAGGCTCCTCTGCCCATGGGATTCTCCATGGCATGGGTGGCATGCCCTCCTCCAGGGTATCTTCCTGACCCAGGGATCGAACCCACATCTCTTTTGTCTCCTGCGCTGGCAACTGGTTTCTTTACCACTAGCGCCACCTGGGAAGCCCATGGGCTGTCATGGCACCCAACAAGTCCAAAGCCAGCAAGTCCTCGTGACCTTCCTCGTGAGCATGCGCGTGTTCAGGTGTGTCTGACTCTTTGTGACCCCGTGGACTGTAGTCCACCAGGCTGCTCTGTCCATAGAATTTCCCAGGCAAAAACACTGATGTGGATTGTCATTTCCTACTCCAGGAGATCTTTCAGAAGCAAGTTCTAAGTCAGGAGGGAAAGAAAGGGCAGCTCATAAATGGGTAGAAACCATGAGCCTCAATTCCTCTCTCGCTGGGAGATGCTCATTTAACAGCTGCCAGTCAAAACAGTTGGACTTGAACGTCTTTGGCTGACGCATCCTCACCTGGTCTTGCAGAGCCAATTCTGCTGCAGGAGGTGAGTTGCTGTGAGCCTGAGCTATGGAGGGGAATGCCCTTGGTTTAGAGAAGAATGACTTTCTGGACTTCCCTGGTGGCTTAGTGAATAAGAATCTGCCAGCCAATGCAGGGGACACCAGTTCGATCCCTGGTCCAGGAAGATTCCACATGTTGCAGAGCAACTGAGCCCGTGGACCACAACTACTGAGCCCGTACTCCACAAGAGAAGTCACTGCAGTGAGAAGCCCACACAGGGCAACAAAGAGTAACCCCCACTCGCCGCGACTAGTGAAAGCCCACAAGCAGCAATGGAGACCCAGCACGGCCAAAATAAATACAATTTTAAAAATAAAAAAAGAATTGACTCTCTATCTGGATCTGCCGCTATCAGCTTGGTGTGTGGGAGCTGTCTGGGGACAGACAGCCTCTCTAGGTTATTCACCCCTTTCTTCTCCTTGGGCTATATGCTCGGGTGCTTCCTCTACTTAGCGGGGTCTCTGGGTTCCTCACTAGTGTGACTGTATCAGGTTCCTAGGGCTGCCAGAACAAACTGCCACAAAGTGAAGTGAAGTCGCTCAGTGGTGTCCAACTCTTTGCAACTCCATGGACTGTAGCCTACCAGGCTCCTCCGTCCATGGAGTTTTCCAGGCAAGAATACTGGTGTGGGTTGCCATTTCCTTCTCCAGGAGATCTTCCCGACCCAGGGATAGAACCCGGGTCTCCTGCATTGTAGGCAGATGCTTTACCGTCTCAGCCACCAGGGAAGTCCACCAAAAAAAAAAAAAAAAAACACAAACACAAAAAAAAACTGTCACAAACTGGATGTCTAAAAACTACAGAATGTTAGTAACTTGGAGGTTAGGAGTCCAAGGTCAAGGTGTCAGCAGGGCTGTGATCTCTCTGAAGGCTCTGGGGAAGAAGCCTTTGCCTCCTTCTAGCTTCAGGTGGTTGCTGGCAGGCCCGTCATTCTTGGGTTTACAGCTACATCACTCCATTCTCTGCCTCTGTCTTTACGTGGCTGTCCTCCCCCAGTGCCCTTCTGTGTGTATAAGTCCTCTTCTCGTAAAGGTACCACTCACTAGACATAGGGTTTACCCTAGTTCAGTGTGACCTCATCTTTTTTTAAAATATTATTGAAGTACAGTTGATTAACACTGTTGTGCTCATTTCCAGCGTATGGCAGAGTAAGCCAGTCACATGTATCTATTCTTTCTCATTTTGATTTTTAACAGGATACTGAATACAGTTCCCTGTGCTCTACAGTATGACCCTGTTGTTTATCCATCCTATATACAAGAGTTTGCATCTGCTAATCCGAAACTCCCAATCTGCCCCCTCCCCACACCCCTCACCCCTTGGCAACCACAAGTCTGTTCTCTCTGTGAGCTTCTCTTTCATATATAAGTTCATTTGTGCTATATTTTAGATCCCACATATGAGTGATATTCAGATGGTAAAGAATCCACCTGCAATGTGGGAGACCTGGGTTCCATCCCTGGGTTGTGAAGATCTCCTGGAGGAGGGCGTGGCAACCCACTCCAGTATTCTTGCCTGGAGAGTCCCATGGACAGAGGAGCCTGGCAAGCTACAGTCCATGGAGTCACAAAGAGTTGGTCACAACTGAGTGACTAAGCACAGCACATACGGCATTTGCAGTGTGACCTTATAATTTAATAATTATATCTGCAAAGACCCTATTTCCAAATAGGGTCACACTCTGAGGCTCCAGGTTGACACAGATTTGGAGGGACACTTATCCAACCTATCCCAAAGGACACTTATGCAACCAGTCCATCCTAAATGAGATCAGTCCTGAATGTTCATGGGAAGGACTGATGTTGAAGCTGAAACTCCAATACTTTGGCCACCTGATGCAAAGAGCTGACTCGTTTGAAAAGACCCTGATGCTGGGAAAGACTGAAGGTGGGAGAAGCAGGGGATGACAGAGGATGAGATGGTTGGATGGCATCACCAACTCGATGGACATGAGTTTGAGTAAACTCCAGGAGTTGGTGATGGACAGCGAGGGCTGGAGTGCTGCAGTCCTTGGGGTCGAAGAGTCGGACACGCCTGAGTGACTGAACTGAACTGAACTATCCAACCTACAGCAGTGAACCCAGGCAAAATAAGCTTGCCCACAGGCACAGCCGGACTGACCTTCACTAGTGAGCCTTCAGTGTGTAGTTGGTCAACACACATTCTGGCTGAAGCTGATGATTCTTGCCAAATGTTATAGGAGGGTATTTCATCACATGGTGTGCAGGGAAACAATCACAGGTACATAACTGAGTCAATTTCAAGGTCTATATCACCTGACTAAGGCCACAGGAAAGTGGTTTCCCTGGAGGAATCCTTAAGCATAAAGAGGAAAAAACCCCAGCACAATAACTTCATGAATAATTAAGTCCTAGGCTGTTCTAACATCTTTTCATATTTATTTTAAGCCATATTTGTAAATTTTTAATTAAAAATTAAAGCTTTAATTGAGCAGAATAGGAACAAAAGACAAAATTTAAAAGGAGGAGAAACAAGGAGGAAGTCAAGTGTTGCTGTGTGCGACTGGTCAGGGGGAGGATGAGGGCTATGAATTGTAGCCCTCCAGGCTCCTCTGAGCAGAGACGAAGCCGACCCCTGCCCATCACCCCCAGCTCTGACACCTGAGGCCCCCACCTGACACTCCCTCCTGGAACCCCATAATCTATCATTCCGAACAACTCTCTCCTTCAACAGAATTTAAGAGAACTTTTTTTTTTTTTCCATTTCTATCCTCTTTTCTTAGTGATGGGTAGATATTTCAGGAGCAACTAGATCAGCTTTTTAAAAATTTCATTTCTTACTCCCAAAGTGAATTTTAAGTGGAAGAGGACTAAGGGCATTATCTTTTCATTTTATATTTTATATATGCTTAAATTTTGGCTATGTCAACGTGATATGCCATCTTCCCATGAAGTTTCACCATGCCTTTTTTAGAAAAGGCAAAGCCAAGGGGCTCTTCTCTGTAGAATGTTCTCAGTGAGTGCGTTTGAAGCTTGAGACTGGTGGGGCGGACACTGCCACTGATTTTGGTAGAACAGAGGAAAGGCTGGAGAAACTGGACAGAGTCTTTTAAGACATTTCAATTTGTATAAAGACTGGACAATGTGAGTGTTCTAGATCCTAGTTTACTAAGGCATAGGTCTTCTTTTTAACTTAAATTTCACTCTGATAAGCTTTTGAATATTTAAGAGTGGTGCAATTTGCATTTATAATCTTTTTTTTAAAAAATAAAAAGAGGTACTCTTTCAGAATAGCAATTGCTTACATTTTTCACCTTGGCTTCCTGTCTTGAAACGACATAAATAAATTTGAATCCTGCTAGGAACAAAAGTTGAGAATGATGGTATCTGATAATGATCTGATAAATTTACTTTACTTACCATACACCCCTACTGGAGTTATAAGCTACACTGAGCTAGGAAACACTATCCCAGGAAAAGAGTTTAATTTTTTTTTACATTTCATTTTCTTCATATATTCTTGAAACTAGCTGTAGAAACAAGCCAAAAATATGAACTCACTTTAAGTCATCAGTCAACAGATGAAGGAGTTTAAGAACTGGAAAAATAATGTCCACTGTATTATCTAGGACATGTCTTAAAGTGTAGTCTTTTTAAAAAAAGATACTCATCGTACTAATTGTTTAAATTAAAATGTAAGACAGAGGTGGAGACAGGGGACTTCAGTGGGGGTAGGTGACTCTGTGTGGGGCTCCCGTCATCCATAAAAGAGGAGAAGAGAAAGTAAAAAATAAGGGGGAAGGAGGAGACAACTGACAATTAAAGACAAAAGGGATATTGGCCAAGTAGATGCCACTCAGAGAACGTCAAGAAGCGAATTAGAAGACCCAGCCCCTGGGAGAGTACTGTCCATTCTTTGGTCGGGTGGTTGTCTGTGTTGCTCCAGCACAGACCTATAATGTCAGCTCACTTAACACTGCATTTCCCATCTGTGTGGTGTAGTGGGCGGGCATGGTCTGGATCAGGAGTCAGGATGTGGATGAAAATACTGGTGTCCTGACTTAACGACACAGGACCTATTGAACTTATAATATTTATGAGAATGAATGATGTATGTGAAGCAGAAGCTCCTGGACCTTGGAAGTCAGGAATTTTGTGAATAAAACTGCTCCTCTTAATTTTACATAAAAATCAGCACACTCTGTTGAACAAATGCAATTTATTGTCCTTTTTCACAAGATAAACTGGGTCCTAAGTCATATACTTATGTTTTAGCCTGGTTTCATGGAGTATGAAAGTGGTGGTTATGACACATTGGAAAAGACTTGTAACATGCGACTTAGGCATTTTTATACAATTTAGGTAAATTTCAAGGGCAAAAAGATATGCAGATATTGGGAGGAAATGTATAAAAAATGCTAATGATGGTTATCTCTAGGGGATGAGGTTTATGGGTGATTGTTACTTATTACTTTATGCTTGCAAGTATTTCTAGTAGTCAGCAATAAATGTGTACTACTTGCAAAGTTAGAAAAGAAACAACAAATATATTTAAAAGTAAAAAAAAGATTAAAGCTATAAATTAATGGACCAGATCAAGGTATGCAAATGTTACATAAACTCACTATATCATCTTCTTGGGCAAATTCACTGTATCATTTTTTTATATAAAATATATATTGAGTACATAAAACTGACTAAAAGAACAATTGCTGTAATTTTATTTTCTGCTTTAAGAAGCAGCAAAGCACCAAAATCTTTCTAAATATTGTGATAGAAAAAAAATGTTTCTTGCAAAGGAATAAGCCCAGATGTGACTTATAAATTGAGATGATCTGCTTATTAAATTACATTTTAAGGACTATATTCAAATCATTTCTGCAGTTCCAGGAGGACTTTTGCTGAGTGCACTGCATTATCTTTAATTTAGCTCAGTTACGTGTGTTTCATATCCTCTGGTTTTGGGGGGATTTGATTTATTAAGCCTCAGTTACATACAAATAATGATATGTGCCATAAAACTTCTGTAACATTTAATAAAATATTGAAGCCATAATTTAAATAAGAATAACATAAAATGATAAAAATATTTCCGAATTAAAAAGCAGACCTAAAACAGCTATGGAGATAAGCTCTCATAGCTACAAACCAGTGATGGTTAAATTTAACTGAATGGAATAAAACATTGATATTTACTTTTGTCTACAGGAGGTACCTTAAAAATGAAGTCTGCAGGGCAGCCCATAAATTCACAGCGCCACCTTTCATGTCACTGCTCCCCTCCCTACCTGCTTTTACTCTGCCCTGTAAAATTGCTCCCAGACATAGCTGATCATTATGTTCTCTTGGTAAAAGCTTCGCCATAGCTTTCTGCCCCTTAGAGATTCAAGTCTACCCTTCTGAGCTCTGCTTTGACAGCCCTTTATCACCTAGAATGAAACAACTAAGCGAGCTACATTTCTTAAAGTCTGCTAGGTTTGCAGATTGCCCACAGATCCTGGAGTTAAGTCCCCTACGTCAGCGTCAGGAGTGTGTGCTGATCTTTCTGGCCTCAAGGAGATCCCAAAGCATTGACTGGTGGAGCCCTTTCTCTGCCTGACCCCAGTCTCATCTGGTTCTTGAAAGCTTTTGTGACCACATTGGCTGAATAAGCCACTCCTTCCCCGGTTTTTCCTTCTGTACTATCCTGTGCGCCAAGTCGCTCAGGCGTGTCCAACTCTTCGCGACCCCATGGACTGTAGCCCGCCAGGCTCCTCTGTCCACAGGACTGTCTAGGCAAGAACACTGGAGCAGGTTGCCATTTCCTCCTCCAGGGGATCATCCTGACCCAGGGATCAAATCCACATCTCTTGTCTCCTGCACTGGCAGGGCGTTCTTTACCACTAGTGCCAGCTGGGAAGCCCATTCTGAACTATCCTAATCATAATACTAGGACTCCCTGCATTGGTGTCGTCTTCCAAGGGATTAGAAGGTTAAGACGTTGGTTTATTTTTGGTTCCCTGGTCCCTTCCTGGCACACAGCAGGCACTTAGAAAATGCCCGTGGATGAAATGGGAAGGCAGGAACAGCATACAAAGCCACTTCTCTCATGTAAATAAAGATCTTGGTTTTGTTGAAAGAATTAAGAATGTCAATATAACCTCACATAGTAAAATCTAGACGCTTCCATCATGATATAAATATTTAAAACATTTTTTGTGTATTTTTCCAACACTGGTTCTAAGCAAATGGTAATAGAAATTTCCTGAAACCTTTCATCTGCTGAGTCTTTATTTGACAAATTCATTTTAGCCCTTTCCCAGAGCTGTTTTCTTCCCCTACTAGTCCAGTCTGCTCATTAATGTGGAATGATTCATAAACATATTTAAATAAGAGATTAAAAACTCCTATTTCTTTCTATAAGAAGGGAAATGTAATGGAGCAGGACCCTATGGGGTCCTTCCCAGAACAGACCCTCATCCATGTTGCCCACTGGCCTTTTGTCTGTAGAAAAACTTTAGTCAAAGAATAAATTTAATCAGAGAATTAAGAAGAGGCAGAAAGAAAGGAAAACAGTCATGCAAGACAAAATAATACTTTAGCCATTAAACAAAGTCAAGGTCCTTTAGTTCCTCCTCGAGCACTATAGATAATATTCTGAGCCACGTCCTTCGAGCTGTTTTGAAGATACTGAAACTTCCACCAGTGGGAGAAGTTAACAGTATGCTGCCCACAGGCACGTAGACCCCAGACTGGTTGGAACCAGAAGGCTGATGATGCTGACTCCAGATTACCTCATCACCAACCAATCAGAGGATGTCCATGAGCTGATCACGCCCCGCTCCTTCAGCACTCTAAGACCCCTCACTACCCCTCTTCAGGGTGGGGCACAGTCTTCAGGGCATTAACCCATTGTGGCTGCCTCTGCCTGGCAAAGCAATACAGCTATTTCTTTCTACTCCACCCAAAACTGTCTCTGCCTTTCTATTTGGCACCAGTGAACAGAGGCTAAGTTTTGGCAACAGAAGGCACTTAATGAAATAAGAGGGAAGTGAAATAGTCACCAAATTTTGATAGACCTTACCTTGTCACTTGCATGATAAACACTGAAAAGTGGGGAAAACCCTGAACCTGGTTTCACGTGGGCCAAGAAAAGCCACTTAGGCTACAGGAAACTCTTTCTGAATCAGATGTCAGAAAGACATCTTTTTACTTTCTATGAGGTGGTCAGTCCTGGCTTGAAGCAGAAACAGCACTGGTCAAGCCTCTGTGTTTGTGAACTTGGCCAGATGACCTACAAAGGGGAGCCATGAATTTTCACTAGTCTGGTTTCTTCATCTGACTTTTATCAAATGAAGCTGAACGTTCATATATCAGTAGGCTTCATCCTTAAATCAAACATCATGAATATATAATTGCATTACTATATAATTTACAGAGAATATTAACTGATGGAGCCAAACTGATCTTTATTAACCATATGTCTGCAATCGGTTCTGAAGCACTTCGTTCCACGATCCTCACTGGGAACGATGACACTCTTTACAAGTCAAGGATGTTAAGAAAGGAAAACTACCTGTAATGGTTGCATATAACAGAAATAGAAAAATGAGGTAGAAAGGGTCAGAAATGCCCACAGTTTTAGCTTTGGATGAGCTATATTTCTTCTAGTAGGGCAGGAGGTTTCTTAAGAATCATAGAATTTAAGAGGTTATAAAATGGATGTCTCAAAAGTGGGGTTTAGAGAACTGTAAATTTGGCTTATGGTGGAGCCTACCCAGAGAAATCATGTCAAAAGGTCATTATTTCATGACCTTGAGGAAAAGCAAAATTGTTGGAGGGTTTCCTATTCCTGTCCATGAATGCAAGCTGATATTTATGGAGGCCAGCTCTCTTTAGCTCCCTTTATGGATGCGCATTCACACACACACACACACCTCTCAAGACTGGAGGCTCAGAGTACTGTTATAAATATTCACGAGAACTTTATTATTAATATCACTGAAGTGATTCTGTTTCTTCTCAGTTGAGACTGGCACTTACACCTAGAAGCTGATCAACTGTAAGAGAAGTGGCAGCTTTGAGGCAGCCCAGCTAAAGCAACTCTGTACATTTTACTTTTGAAATACAGACTATTTGACTAGGTATCTTAAACCACATATATCCCACCATTAAGTTAAACTGGCAGAGATTCCTCACTTTCGTACAATGTGCAATATCCTTGGGAACACCGTTTCTAGAGATTAGAATAAGCATACCTTAATTATTACATTCTTTTTTCTAAGAGCAAAAACTAAACAGAACATGTAAAACATCTCAAGAGATTTCGATGATGAGTTTCGAAAAAACACATTGGGAGATAATTACAACACATTTGCTACTTTTATTATTTAAAAAAGACATTTCACACCACAGGCCTTATTAAAGAGCTATTTTTAAGAATTACAAGCTCTAGCAGTCACATCGAAAATTTTTTAAAAATAAAAATAGATACCAGAGACAGTTACTGTGATCCCTATGTGTTTGTCACAGACTCCTCCAACCAGTTGGTCTGCCTGGTTATGTTACAACACTTGTTGTCAATCAAAGAAAACTATATTTGGTTGCACTGACAACATTTATTTATGTATTTTTAACCTAAGATATAAGAAAACATGTTAAATAAGTCAAATTCTGGGGTAGGTACAGGGCAAAGGAAGATGAATATATCTCTTCAGTACCGCATTAGAAATGACTTCTGCTAGCTTCTTGCACTCTATTGCCATAAGAATATTCTAGGACGTTCTGCTCATCAGCAAAACAGCAATAAAGTTACAGAAACAAAAAGCACCTGAAGACGGGAGGGAGTGACGATGATGTGGGACTCACCTTAGGCATCCAGTGGCATTTCGCAGCACTTGTGAGGAATGCAGCTGTATCTTCCGATCATCCTGAAGAGGTGAGTTTTCCCAGCCTGAGTGTGGGATAATCACCGCGTTGGTCAGCACTGCCAGGGTGTCCTGGATAATTGGCATTTTGAGTGCATCGCAAGACGAGAGATTCCAAAGAACTCCTGCAAGATACACACAGAGTTTTGGATGGTCACCGTTTTCCTTAATCAAGTTAACAGCATAAGCAGGAGAGACTAAGATAGTGTAAGCACGTGTTCTAGAGCGTGCCCTTCACTTTAAAGCATTTGTGTGAACCCATTACAAAAGTGCTATGAAAATCAACACGTAGGCAGAGGAACTGTAACATGATTATATTCATTCCATCATGGCGAGGAATTTAGGGTGAGAGCACCAATGGAATTGAGGATATCAACCCTGCTTCTATTCATGATTAGTACAATGAATCCAAGTCCCCAAATTCAAACCAAGACCAAAAAGTTCCAAAAGTGAACTGAAATGGACTAGTAAGACATCTGAAATAGACAAGGAAGACATCTTTGTTTTATCCAGGATCTCAACATGCACCTGTGGTCTACTGGATTCACTGAGTTTCCTATAGAAGCAGCCATCATTGTGCAGGACCTTTCAAGGATTCAGTATAGGGTCTGGTGCTCACAGGTTCAACAAGGAATTAAAATTTGGTTTCACTGGTTCTGTTAGCTTTTCTCTTAAAACAATGCTCATGGAGGACCTAGGGATTGTTCTTCCTTATGTAACAGCAAAGAGAGCAGCAGAAATGGAATAGTGTGTCAACAATAGACAGAGAGCTTAAAATGGAATTGATTTCAGAAAAGGTCTAAGAATTACATACACATTATAATATCACTTGAAATGCTTTTAAAATAATTGCTATTTTTGTTGTTCAAAATTGTACACATAAAAGTAAAAAAAAAAAGAATAATATTCTCTTTTCCTGTGAAAGACTGTATTTCCCCCAAGGCTAATGTAAATAGACATCATCACTGCAGATATTGAGAATAAAATATCATAGCTGTCTTTAGAAACACAACTTATAGTTTACTTATTTAGTAACTTTTCCATTGATTTTAAAATGAGATTGTGCTTCATCTATCATGTTATTAATAAACAGAACTCACTTATTTCTTAAATTTGTTTTATTAGTTTCTTGCTTTGCTCATATTGAACTACCCAAAAGCATTAATACTAACCTGAAAATCAATGATATCTGATTAATAACTAAAATAATACTTTTAAATCAGTTCTACAGAAATGTGACTTTAGAAACAAACTTTTCCACTGGTCTTTCAAAAGAACATTTTCTGGGAATTTTATTTAGGTAAATGCAAGAGAAACAAAATGTTTTTGGTGCTTTGAATGTAAAAATGAATTGTTAGTATAGGGGGTTGGCTTGAGGGTCAATCCTGTCTGCCTGTTTTTGTAAATAAAGTTTTACTGGAACACAGCTCTGTCTGTTCATTTACATATTGTCTATGGCTGCTTGTGTCCTACAAGGGAAAAGCTTAGATTTGGGGACCAACATAGTATGGCCCCCAAGCCTAAACAAATTACTATTTGGCCTTTCCTACTCGCCTCTGTGGTTAGTATATGGGCCATTTTCTATATACTTCTGTGTGCATGTTTGCATTGCCGTTAGCATCCTATATAAAAATGCTTATTGGTGCACAGAAGCTGCTCAAAATACATTCTGACTTGAACAGATGTGAAATGCTAGGAGTATTATCACGTGCATTTATTTTGATTTAAATAATATATGAAGCTGCTTTTTAATTCATTCCATTAGGAAACATTTTACTGAATTTTGGATGATCAAAATAATCAAGATGAATACTTTTCATTTATTCATAGTCTCACAACAATATTCTTTTCTCTATTAAAATAAATACTTTTCAGTTTTAAAAAAGCACATTTAAATGAAATTACTATCTACCCCCAAGTTTGAGGATAACTTTAAACAATATCACATTAAAGGGTTTGCACATTTTTTTAACTGAAGTATAGTTGATTTGCAATGTTGCATTAGTTTTAGATGTACTGCAAGGTGATTCATACACACACACACACACACACACACACACACACACACATTTATATACATATATATATACAACCTAGACAGCATATTAAAAAGCAGGGACATTACTTTGTCCACAAAGGTCCATCTAGTCAAGGCTACGGTTTTTCCATTGGTCATGTATGGATGTGAGAGTTGGACTGTGAAGAAAGCTGAGAGCTAAAGAATTGTTGCTTTTGAACTGTGGTGTTGGAGAAGACTCTTGAGGGTCCCTTGGACTACAAGGAGATCCAACCAGTCCATTCTGAAGGAGATCAGCCTTGGGTGTTCATTGGAAGGACTGATGTTGAAGCTGAAACTCCAATACTTTGGCCACCTGATGCGAAGAGCTGACTCATTTGATAAGACCCTGATGCTGGGAAAGACTGAGGGCAGGAGGAGAAGGGGATGACAGAGGATGAGATGGTTGGATGGCATCATCGGCTCAATGGACATGGGTTTGGGTGGACTCCGGGAATTGGTGATGGACAGGGAGGCCTGGTATGCTGTGCTTCATGGGGTTGCAAAGAACTGGACACAACTGAGCGACTGAACTGTACTGATATACATTTTTTTTCAGATTATTTTCCATTATAGGCTATTCTGTTTTTCTAAGTATACAACACACATATACAGACACTGCTGCTGCTACTGCTGCTGCTAAGTCACTTCAGTTGTGTCCAACTCTGTGCGACCCCATAAGAGGGCAGCCCACCAGGCTTCCCCGTCCCTGGGATTCTCCAGGACAGAACACTGGAGTGGGTTGCCATTTCCTTCTCCAATGCATGAAAGTGAAAAGTGAAAGTGAAATCACTCAGTCATGTCTGACTCTTAGCGACCCCATGGACTGCAGCGCACCAGGCTCCTCCATCCATGGGATTTTCCAGGCAAGAGTACTGGAGTGGGGTGCCATTGCCTTCTCTGTATACAGACACTAAACACTGAATTTTTCCATTACTAAATCCTGATTTGAAAGTACCAATACATGAAAATTGAGGCTTGCAAATGTCTTAAAACATGGGTTCTATATTTTGCCATAAAATACATCTCCTCTAAAGACTAAACAGTAGAAGACTTCTCCATTTTCATCATTCAGTGAAGTTAAAAGATTCTAAAGACATTCTATAATAATAAAGACATTTTTACTGCTTCCTAACAAACAGAAAAGAGGTAGGAAAGAAAAGGAGGAAATCAAAGATGAGGTGAAGGCCTCACATACTATCTGATAAGAAGTGAAACATGGGAAAGAAAGAGACATTTCAGGCGACTCTTCATCTCATCTGGCTGTTCCACCTCAGCTTTCTTATTAATTCATTCATCACTGTAACCTAATTCCGAATCAGGCACAGACAGAAGTTTCCTGTTCATGTCCCTCCGCCTTTCCAGACGGGCCCCATCTGTGTTTCACAGGCTGATCAACTTACCTCAGTGCTTGACCCAAATCTCTGAATGTTCTCTCCTGGTTTCTATCCGCAGCCCACATGGGCTCCTTGGACTCTGAGAAACACAGGTATCTCTGGTCAGGGACACGTTTTACCAGGTCTGCATGGATGAGGACTTGGTAAAGTGGGTGCAACACTGCAGAATTTCTTTTAGGGGAAATTCAGCAAGCCAGTTCGTAGTGGGGCGCCCTCCAGACTTGGAGTTTGGGTTATATTATCTGGACAGAGACGAGCTTGAGTGTAGAAGCAGCAGTCTCTGGGGACACTGAGGTAAAGCGAGGCAGTGCCAAGAGTGGGAGCAGCTGAAACTCTACACCTGTCTTCCAGACACCTACACACACACTAACTCACATGCACACACACATCCACACATACATTCACATATACTCACAGACACATACACTCATACCTACACACATCCACACACTCATACAGCATACTTACATACAGATTCAGTCACACCTACACTGTACTACATTCACATATACACACACCTACACATATACACTTACTCACACAATATACTTACACACACACACAATGCACATGTACATTCACATACACTTACAAATACACACACACCCCCCTACATACATTCACACAAATATTCACATATACTCACACACATACATACACACATGCTCACACTTATGCACACATACATACACACATTCATGCAATATACCTGCACATACACACTTAGACACATACATTTATACACACTCTTACCTACACACATACACATATTCACATGTATTCCCACACACACTCACACAATATACATACACACTCTCATATATACACATACACACAGAAACTCACACCTATACATATACACACATTCACAGGTATTCAACACATACACACTTACACAGTATACTTATACACACACACACACACACACACACACACACACACACACACACACACACACATCCATTAGTCCCTGGTGAAGGGAGACAGATTAGTGGGGAAAAACATGGACATTTCTAAGCATTCTCCATGAACGAATGGGAAATAGGTGTTTTGCTCAAATTTCTCTTCACTCCTTCCCCTCTCTTTTCCAGGGTGGTTTCCTGATGTTTCCTTCACATGGAGGGGCCTGATCCTTCCCCCTTTGAGTGAGGTCTGGACTGAGTGCCCTGTTTCCGATCCACAGATCATAGAGGAGATGACAGAGAGACTCTGAGACGAGGTCACACAAGGCACTGTGGCTTCGGCCCAGCTCTGTCTCAGGTAGCTTATTTGAGGGGGCCCTACCGTCACCTGCGAGGACCCTCAAGAACCATGAAGATGCCCACGTGGAGAATGGAGGCATCCAGCCAGCAGGGACCCCTCTAGGAAGTAGACCCTCAACTCCAGCCTACAGATGATGCGGCTTCATCTGTGCAGGACCCTGAGCCAGAGACATGCAGCCCTGCCACTCTTGGCTTCCTGCCACTCAGACAGCGTGTGCAGCAAACAGTCGTCGTTTCAATTGGCAAACTAGGGATAAGTCATTATGCCAACAAAGGTCCATCTAGTCAAAGCTATGGTTTTTCCAGTCATCACGTATGGATGTGAGAGCTGGAATATAAAGAAAGCTGAGCGCAGAGGAACTGATGCTTTTGAACGTGGTATTGGAGAGGACTTTTAAGAGTCCCTTGGACTGCGAGGAGATCCAACCAGTCCATCCTAAAGGAAATCAGTCCTGAATATTCATTGGAAGGACTAATGTTGAAGCTGAAACTCCAATACTTTGGCCAGGTGATGCAAAGAACGGACTCATTTGAAAAGACCCTGATGGGAACGCATGTAAGAATTAAAGATTTTAAAATTAAAAAACTAAAAAAAAATAAAAAATTAAAAAAAATTAAAAAAAAGATATGAAACCAAAAAAAATAAAAAATAAAAAAAAAAAAGAAAAGAAAAGACCCTGATGCTGGCAAAGACTGAGGGTGGGAGGAGAAGGGGACAACAGAGGATGAGATGGCTGGATGGCATCACCGACTCAATGGACATGAGTTTGAGTAAACTCCGGGAGGTGGTGATGGATAGGGAGGCCTGGCCTGCTGCAGTCCATGGGATCACAAAGATTCAGACACGACTGAGCGACTGAACTGCACTGAACTGAAGTCATTATGCAGCACTGATAACTAACGTCCCTTCCTTTCACTTCCCTCTCCTCTTCTGTCTACTGGACTCACTTTTCCCCTTCACAGCACTTTTTCCTCGTGGCACTTCTCATTCTGACTTAGATTCACTTGTTTTCTCATTCCCTACAACTCTTCTGGCCTTTTCTAAAGTCTATGTGAGAGGACAGAAGATACAGGAAGGGGCTCTAAACCTTGTAACTAAATCTAAAATGCATTTTAATTTGGGTGACAAATAATATTTAACTTTTAAGAATGGATCCTGACTTACAGATCTGGAGGCCTATGTTTAAAATGGACCAGTGGAACACAGCAGACAGTGCTCCTTATGTAGGCTCTAGGGAAGAATTTCCTTGCCTTTTTATGCTTCTAAAGGCTGCCCGGGTTCCATGGTCAAAGCCCGCATCACTTCAACCTCAGCATCCACGATCACCTCCTCTTCTCTGACTGAACCTCCTCGCTCACTGTTGTAAGGACACCTGTGATCACATTAAGCCTGCCTGGATAATCCAAGATTATCTCCCCCTATCCACTTCAAGATCCTTCACTTAATCCCACCTGTACAGTCCCTTTTCCTGCATAAGATAATATTCACAGGCTCACATCTTCAGGGGTTACTGTCCAGTCTACCACATACCCCTTAAAATATTCGGTTGTGCTTAAAACAAAATTAAATTTCTGACTGTAGTTCCATGATCAGGCCTTTCTCTCATTCTCTAAATTCATTTTGAATCAGAACCTTTGGTTTATTCATTTATTCAGTCCACACAGACCCACTGTGCACCAGGCTCTGTTTGATACAGAGGGGACATTAGTGAACAAAACAAAAAGCCCCTGCCTGTATGGCTCTCGCATAAATGCAACTCAGTATGCTTGTCTTAGTCTCATTTCTTCTTCTTGAACAACAAGCTGTTTGTAACTCACATTTCTTGGATTTATTGTTCTTTCAATCTGGAACATTGTTCTCCAGACCTTTCCAAGGGTGATCCTTCCTTCTATTCACATGTAACTTAAATGCACTAACTCAGAGAAGTTTTCTTGGCTCAGGCTAAACTACTTTCCCCAGAGAAGGCAATGGCAACCCACTCCAGTACTCTTGCCTGGAAAATCCCATGGATGGAGGAGCCAGCTGCAGTCCATGGGGCTGCCAAGAGACGGACATGACTGAGCGACTTCACTTTCACTTTTCACTTTCATGCATTGGAGAAGGAAATGGCAACCCACTCCAGCGTTCTTGCCTGGAGAATCCCAGGGTCGGGGGAGCCTGGTGGGATGCCGTCTATGGGATCGCACAGAGTTGGACACGACTGAAGTGACTTAGCAGCAGCAGCAGCAGCAAACTACTTTCCCAGGTGGCTCAGTGGTCAAGAATCCACCCACCAATGCAGGGGACCCAGGAGATGCAGCTTCAGTCCCTGGGTTGGGAAGATTCCCTGGAGGAGGAAATTGCAACCCACTCTAGTATTCTTGTCTGGGAAATCCCATGGCCACAGGAGCCTGGTGAGCCACAGTGCATGGGGTGGCAAAGAGAGTCAGACACGACTGAGTGAGCGCGCACACACACATACACACACTCATGCAAACTATCTTTCCAGACTTGCTGTCAGATCTTCTATTTTAATTTTCATCAAAGACCTCATCATCATCTTACATCTCCCAAGCTTTCTTCTCCCCATCCTAATTTTATGAAGATATTATTGGCATGCCACATTCTATGAATTTAAGGTGTACAGCATAATGATCTGGCTTATATACACCACAAAATGATGACCACAATAGGTTTAGTGAACATCGATCATCTCATACAGACAAAACATTGACAATATAGAAAAATATTTTTTCTTATAATGAGAACTCTGAGGATTTACTCTAAGTTCCACATATAACATAGAGTAGTGTTAGCTATATTTATCCTGCTGTACATTATAACCCTAGTACTTACTTATCTTATAATTGGACTTTTGTATCTTGATGGTCATCATCTATTCCCCCTGCTCTTGCTTCTGGTAACCACAAATCTGATCTCTTTTTCAATGAGTTGGTCTGTTTTTAAAGTATAATTGACCTACAACACTATGTTAGATCCTGCTGCACAACATAATGGTTTGACATTTCTATACATTTCGAAATGATTACTGTAAGTCTTGCTGTCGTCTGTCACCATACAAAGATACTACATAATTGCTGACTGTGTTCCCAACACTGTATATTTCATACCTGTGACATTTATTTTGTGACTCGAAGTTCATGCCTCTTACTCCCTGCTCACCTACTCCTCTCCTTCTTCCACTGGCTCCTTGGCTTTTTTCAGTACTTGGTTTTCTGTCATTAGCTCACTGCTCTTTTCCACAACAAGGTACCACCCAAGAGAAGAAGCAAGGACCCTGAGCATTTGCAGCAGGCAGAACACACAGAGCATACAGAATGTGTCCTGACACGCACTAGATGCTCACCACATAGCTGCAAAATGATTACAGAGTTAATAATTGAATGACGTGACCCTTAAATGATGAGTGCACTCTAAGCAGTGAACACTGTTTTCTTTTTTTGTATTGGTTTCTGCCATACATCAACATGAATTGGCCACAGGGATACATATGCCCCCCTCCCTCCTGAATACCTCTCCCATCTCCCATCCCATCCCACCCCTCTAGGGTGCGACAGAGCTCTGGGTTGAGCTCCCTGTGGCACAGAGCAAATTCCCACTTGCTATCTATTTTACATATGGTAATATAGATATTTTACATGCTAGTCTCTCATATAGTAGCATACTGCTAGCAAAAAAGGAAGCACTGATTTGAAAGACTAGAATAGCAGATGCAAGACGTAATGTTAAAAAGAACACAGCTCAATGAGAACACAGAAACGTTTACATGGGAGTACAACCCTTGACTCTACAGAAATTCTACTTTTACTAAGCAGAGAAGAATTTTTATTACTAAAAAAACAAGTAGTTTATCATTAGAGGGCTTATTTCTAGGGTAATTTTCCTATATTAATTCCCTGATAATTCTACATTAGCCAAGGTAATACTAAAATTTCAATTCATGGAAAAACTGGAAAAAAATTAAATTCACAATGGTACTCAGAAGCCATAAGCCACCCTGTTTATTCCTATCTAAATATAACATAAAGATGTTACAGTATTTTGGTTGATGGTCACTAGCAAATTTTAATTTACCTGATGAAAGTATGCTAATTTCTCCCAGATTATAATCTGTCATAAAATTGTTTTATAGCATCTTTCCTCTAATTATATGTATTCAATAGCTTTCCTTTATCGGTATAAAATTACTGCTGCTTCAAACATAATTTTGACAGTAGGTTTAGTTGAGAAGACATTTAAATAACTAATTATGCATACTAAATATATTTCAAATATAGTTTACTTTTATTTCAGGCACAGGATGACTTTTTTTTCCTTATGGTTATCCATATTCATGAGACGGAATTGGTTTATTAAAATTTCTTTAATAAAATCCTAATTACTTTCATTGGATCCTTTACTCTGTTTTAATAGAGGGTAATCGTGAGGTTTTTTCCTGAAAGGAGACAAAGACTATTTAAAAAACAGGAATCGGATTGACTAGAAAGAAGTATTTAACAGTTACAAATCTTAAAGCATGATAAAATCAAACACTGTCTTGTGATGATATAAGACTTTCCTATGACCTCCTCACTTTAATTTTTAAACCTGAAACACAATCCCTGAACACAGGTGAGGCTCAAGTCACAGAACAGTTGGATTGAATTCATTTTAAATGAATGCTTTACATTGTTATTTTCGATTAATCAACTAATTAAAATTAACTAAATGTATGAAGATTCACTTTAAACGAATCCGTCATTTGTCTTATTCTAAGAGTGAGACTTTGTGCACCTGGGCAAGAGAGAGAGCAGAGAGGTTCATCTTACAAAAAGGTCAAGGTCAGAGCCGATGGGGTGAGAGTGGAAAATGGGGGTCGGGGGATGGATGACCACTTTTCCATATCCTACCACTTACACCTTGGTTCATGGGTGTGTAGAAGGTGACTGATCAAAATCTGGAGGCCCATGACACCCTGAATTTATGCTGTGTGCATTTGTGTGTGAGCATGTGTGTGTGTGATTATGCACATATGCAAGTGTATGAATGTCTGTACACGTGAGTGAACACGCTGCACACATGCACAAGTATGTGTCTGTGTGTGTGCACATGTATATATATTTGGGTGCACCACATAAATACTCCTATCTTATCCGTTAAACATCATGTCTCTCAAGGTGCAATTGTTGAATTGGGACTGTATTGATAATTCTTTCCAATGGTATACATGGAAAAGATGTACACCTAAAAGATGAATACATAACGCTCATTTAATGTTTTTAAAAACAAAAGCATTGATTGTGAGTGAATGCTAAGGTTTACCAAATGTTGCTATAGTAATTTGTGCTCAAAGCAAAATGCAAGGGGGATTACATCAAAATAAAATACTTCTGCATAACAACAACAATCACAAAATGACAAGGCAATCTATGAAAAGGGAGAAGATAACTGCAAGCCATAAATATGCTAAGGGGTTAACATCCAAAATACACAAGGAAATCATATAACTCAGTAACAAAAAAAAAAAAAACTACTATATTAAAAAATAGATGAACCGAGTAGACATTTTTTTCTAAAGAAGACACCCAAATGGGCAACAGGTATATAATAAGATGTTCAGCATCACTACTCATCAGGAAAATTCGAGTCACAATCATAATGAACTGCTGCCTCACACCTGTCAGAATGGCTCCCATCAAGACAAGAGAAAACAGGTTCAGCCGCTCAGTCGTGTCCGACTCTTTGTGACCCCATGGACTGCAGCACGCCAGGATTCTCTGTCTATCACCAACTCCCAGAGCTTACTCAAACTAATGTCCATTGAGTAGTGATGCCATCCAACCATCTCATCCTCTGTCATCCCCTTCTCCTCCTGCCTTCAATCTTTCCCAGCATCAGGGTTTTTTCCAAGGAGTCAGTTCTTCACATCAGGTGGCCAAGTATTGGAGCTTCAGCTTCAGCATCAGTCCTTCCAATGAACATTCAGGACTGATTTCCTTTAGGATGGACTGGTTGGATCTCCTTGTAGTCCAAGGGACTCTCAAGAGTCTTCTCCAACACCACAGCTCAAAAGCATCAATTCTTCGGTGCTCAGCTTTCTTTATAGTCCAACTCTCACATCCATACATGACTACTGGAAAAACCATAGCTTTGACTAGATGGACCTTTGTTGGCAAATTAATGTCTCTGCTTTTTTATCTGCTGTCTAGGTTGGTCATAGCTTTTTTTCCCAAGGAGTAAGAGTCTTTTAATTTCATGGCTGCAGTCACCATCTGCAGTGATTTTGGAGCCCCCCAAAATAAAGTCTCTCACTGTTTCCATTGTTTCCCCATCTATTTGCCATGAAGAGGAAACAAATGTTGGTGAAAAAAGAGTTTGAAAAAAGCATCTTGTTACGTACCTGTGTGTCTGATTTTTTGCGACCCATGGACTGTAGCCTGCCAGGCTCCTCTATCCATAGGGATTCTCCAGGTAAGAATACTGGAGTGGGTTGCTATGCCCTTCTCCAGGGGATCTTCCTGACCCAGGGAATGAAACCAGGTCTTTGCTTTGAGGCAGATTCTTTACCGTCTGAACTAGATGTGAAGAAAAGGAACCCTTGTGCACTGCTGGTAGGAATGTAAGTTGATATATCCACTACTGTAAATCATACAGAGTTCCTCAAAAAATTAAAAACATAAGTACCATCTAATCCAGCAATCCTACTTCTGGGTATGTATCCAAAGAAAATGAAGACAACCAACAGAAAAGATACGTGCACGCGCATGATCACTGTAGCATTCTTCACAATAACGGAAATATGGAAATGAGCTAAATGTCCCTCAGCAGATGAACTGATAATGAAGATATCAGACAATGATAATGAAGATATCAGACAATGATAATGAAGATGTGGTACGTCTGTACAATGGGATATTACCCAGTCACGAGAAAGAAGGAAATACTGCCACGTGGAAAACACAGATGGCACTTAAAGGTGTCTGCTAAGTGACATAAGTCGGTGAGAGAAAGACAAATACTGTATGAGCCAACTCACACGGAATTAAAAACTGAACCTATCAAAACAGAGAGTGGAGCCATAGTTACCAGGGGCTGGGGGTGGCGTAATTGAGGAGATGTTGTTTAAGGTACAAACTTATAAACAATGGTTAGATAAGTCCTAGAAATCTAATGTACATCACAGGTATCACAGTCAACATGCTGTCCTAGGAACTTCAAAGATGCTAAAGTGAAAGTGAAGTTGCTCAGTTGTGTCTGACTCTTTGGGATCCCGTGGACTGTAGCCCACCGGGCTCCTCTGTCTATGGGATTCTCTAGGCAAGAATATTGGAGTGGGTTGCCATTTCCTTCTCCAGGGGATCTTCCCAACCCAGGGACCAAACCCAGGTCTCCTGCGTTGCAGGCAGACGCTTTAACCTCCTAAGCCACCTAAGACTAGATTTAATTCTCACTACAAACAAGCTGATAATTAAGAGACATGATAAAACCGTAATTGAACACTAAGATAGTTATTATCAGTTCAGTTCAGTTCATTTCAGTCACTTAGTCATGTTAGACTCTTTACGACCCCATGAATTGCAGCACGCCAGGTCTCCCTGCCCATCACCAACTCCCCGAGTTCACTCAAACTCATGTCCATTGAGTCAGTGATGCCACCCAGCCATCTAATTCTCTGTCGTCCCCTTCTCCTCCTGCCCCCAATCCCTCCCAGCATCAGAGTCTTTTCTAATGAGTCAACTGTTCGTATGAGGTGGCCAAAGTACTGGAGTTTCAGCTTTAACGTCAGTCCTTCCAATGAACACCCAATACTGATCTCCTTTAGAATGGACTGATTGAATCTCCTTGCAGTCCAAGGGACTCTCAAGAGTCTTCTCCAACAATACAGTTCAAAAGCATCAATTCGTCCATGCTCAGCTTCCTTCACAGTCCAACTCTCACATCCATACATGACCACTAGAAAAACCATACCCTTGACTAGATGGACCTTTATTGGCAAAGTAATGTCTCTGTTTTTTAATATGCTGTCTAGGTTGGTCATAACTTTCCTTCCAAGGAGTAAGTGTCTTTTAATTTCATGGCTGCAATCACCATCTGCAGTGATTTTGGAGCCCAAAAAAAAATAGTCTGACACTGTTTCCACTGTTTCCCCATCTATTTCCCATGAAATGATGGGACCAGATGCCATGATCTTTGTTTTCTGAATGTTGAGTTTTAAGCCAACTTTTTCACTCTTCTCTTTCACTTTCATCAAGAGGCTCTTTAGTTCCTCTTCACTTTCTGCCATAAGGGTGGTGTCATCTGCATATCTGAGGTTATTGATATTTCTCCCGGCAATCATGATTCCAGCTTGTGCTTCCTCCAGTCCAGCGTTTCTCATGATGTACTCTGCATATAAGTTAAATAAGCAGGGTGACAATATACAGCCTTGAGGTACTCATTTTTCTATTTGGAACCAGTCTGTTGTTCCACGTCCAGTTCTAACTGTTGCTTCCTGACCTGCATATAGGTTTCTCAAGAGGCAGGTCAGGTGGTCTGTATTCCCATCTCTTTCAGAATTTTCCACAGTTTGTTTATTGTGATCCACACAGTCAAAGGCTTTGGCATAGTCAATAAAGCAGAAATAGATGTTTATCTGGAACTCTCTTGCTTTTTCCATGATCCAGCGGATGTCGGCAATTTGATCTCTGGTTCCTCTGCCTTTTCTAAAACCAGCTTGAATATCTGGAAGTTCACTGTTCACATATTGCTTAAGCCTGGCTTGGAGAATTTTGAGCATTATTTTAATAGCATGTGAGATGAGTGCAATTGTGTGGTAGTTTGAGCATTCTTTGGCATTGCCTTTCTTTGGGATTGGAATGAAAGCAGACCTTTTCCAGTCAGGTAGTCACTGCAGAGTTTTACAAATTTGCTGGCATATTGAGTGTAGCACTTTCACAGCATCATCTTTTAGAATTTGAAATAGCTCAACTGGAATTCCATCACCTCCACTAGCTTTGCAGTGATGCTTTCTAAGGCCCACTTGACTTCACATTCCAGGATGTTTGGCTCTAGGTGAGTGATCACATCATCTTGATTATCTGGGTCATGAAGATCTTTTTTGTACAGTTCTTCTGTGTATTCTTGCCACCTCTTCTTAATATCTTCTGCTTCTGTTAGGTCCATACCATTTCTGTCCTTTATCGAGCCCATCTTTGCATGAAATGTTCCCTTGGTATCTCTAATTTTCTTGAAGAGATCTCTAGTCTTTCCCATTCTGTTGTTTTCCTCTATTTCTTTGCACTGATCGCTGAGGAAGGCTTTCTTATCTCTCCTTGCTATTCTTTAGAACTCTTCATTCAGATGGGTATATCTTTCCTTTTCTCCTTTGCTTTTCGCCTCTCTTCTTTTCACAGCTATTTGTAAGGCCTCCCCAGACAGCCATTTTGCTTTTTTGCATTTCTTTTCCACGGGGATGGTCTTGATCCCTGTCTCCTGGACAATGTCACAAACCTCATTCTATAGTTCATCAGGCAATCTATCTATCAGATCTAGGCCCTTAAATCTATTTCTCACTTCCACTGTATAATCATAAGGGATTTGATTTAGGTCATACCTGAATGGTCTATGGGCTTTCCCTACTTTCTTTAAATTAAGTCTGAATTTGGCAATAAGGAGTTCATGATCTGAGCCACAGTAAGCTCCCAGTCCTGTTTTTGCTGACTTTATAGTTTCTCCATCTTTGGCTGCAAAGAATATAATCAATCTGATTTTGTTGTTGACCATCTGGTGATGTCCATGTGTAGAGTCTTGTATTGCTGGAAGAGGGTGTCTGCTATGACCATTGTGTTCTCTTGGCAAAACTCTATTAGTCTTTGCCCTGCTTCATTCTGCATTCCAAGGCCAAATTTGCCTCTTACTCCAGGTGTTTCTTGACTTCCTACTTTTGCATTCCAGTCCCCTATAATGAAAAGGACATCTTTTTTGGGTGTTAGTTCTAAAAGGTCTTCATAGAACCATTCAACTTCAGCTTCTTCAGTGTTCCTGGTTGGGGCATAGACTTGGATTACTGTGATATTGAATGGTTTGCCTTGGAAACGAACAGAGGTCATTCTGTCATTTTTGAGATCACATCCAAGTACTGCATTTCAGATTCTTCTGTTGACCATGATGGCTACTCCATTTCTTCTAAGGGATTCCTGCCCACAGTAGTAGATATAGTGGTCATCTGAGTTTAATTCACCCATTCCAGTCCGTTTTAGTTCACTGATTCCTAGAATGTCGACATTCACTCTTGCTATCTCCTGTTTGACTACTTCCAATTTGCCTTTATTCATGGACCTGACATTCCAGGTTCCTATGCAATATTCCTCTTTACAGCATCAGACCTTGCTTCTATCACCAGTCACATCCACAACTGGGTGTTGTTTTTGCTTTGGCTCCATCCCTTCATTCTTTCTGGAGTTATTTCTCCACTGATCTCCAGTAGCATATTGGGCACCTACTGACCTGGGGAGTTCCTCTTTCAGTATCCTATCATTTTGCCTTTTCATACTGTTCATTGGGTTCTGAAGGCAAGAATACTGAAGTGGTTTGCCATTCCCTTCTCCAGTGGGCCACATTCTGTCAGACCTCTCCACCTTGACCCGCCTGTCTTGGGTGGCCCCACATGGCATGGCTTAGTTTCATTGAGTTAGACAAGGCTGCAGTCCATGTGATTAGATTGACTAGTTTTCTGTGATTGTGGTTTGTGTGTCTGCCTTCTGATGCCCTCGCAACACCTACCGTCTTACTTGGGTTTCTGTGATTATCTTACTGCAGTAAGATAGTAATCATACCGCAGTATATAAATGTATCAAATCAACACATTGTCCACCTTAAATCTACATAATGTAATATGTTAACTATAAAAAGACACTATTTTTTAAAAACTGTGTTATGCAAATGTCATTTTGATAAGAGTGTTAATTAAGGAAATGGATGTGATTGGAAATTTGTATGTCATGCATGCAGAGAAATGTTTAAAAACAGTTGCAATAAAGAAGTTTATGAAATGGAGCAGGACCCTCTGAGGCTCCTGGGCATGAAGTTGTTTTCGTTTCCCATTTCTTGCGGGCAACACTCCAGCCTCCATGACCTTCCCTGAGTTTCAAAGCGCAGATGCCAACAGTTGCTAATTAAGGGAGGAGCAGCCAAGAAACCACCTGAGACAACAGAACTGTAAAGGGACAGGAGACCAGAGAAGCTCACAAAGGTCAAGAGACAACCACCTAAGAAGTGAGTAAGGGAAGGAAAGCACTACTCACACCCTACCCTATCAGCAACCCCACCTTGAAGCATTGTTAGAAAACCCCTCATCAGGTCCTTCCAGGTTCAGTTCAGTTCAGTTAGTCATACTAAGTCATATTAAGTCATGCACGACTCTGCAACTTCATGTACTTTGCTTCAGAATGCCAGGCTTCTCTGTCCATCACCAACTCCTGGAGCTTGCTCAAACACATGTCCATCGAGTTGGTGATGCCACCCAACCATCTCATCCTCTGTCATCCCCTTCTCTTTTTGCCCTCAATCTTTACCAGCATCAGGGTCTTTTTTAATGAGTCAGCTCTCTGCATCTGGTGGCCAAAGTAGTGCAGCTTCAGCATCAGTCCTTCCAATGATTAGTCAGGACTGATTTTCATTATGATTGACTGGTTTGATCTCCTTGCTGTCCAAGGGACTTTCGAGTCTTCCCCAACACCACTGTTCAAAAGCATCAATTTTTTGGTGCTCAGCTTTCCTTATGGTCCAGCTCTCACATCCATCCATGACTACTGGAAAAAACATAGGTTTGACTAGGCAGACGTTTGTCAGCAAAGCAATGTTTCTGCTTTTTTATACGCTGTCTAGGTTGGTCATAGCTTTTCTTCCAAAGAGCAAGCATCTTTTAATTTCATGGCTGCAGTCACCATCTGCGGTGATTCTGGAGCCCCCCAAAATAAAGTCTCCCACCGTTTCCAATGTTTCCCCATCTATTTGCCATGAAGTGACAGGACTGGATGCCATGCTCTTAGATTTCTGAATGTTGAGATTTAAGCCAGCTTTTTTCACTCTCTTCTTTCTCTACTATCAAGAGGCTCTTGAGTTCCTCTTTGCTTTCTGCCATAAGCATAGTGTCATCTGCATATCTGAAGTTATTGATATTTCTCCTGGCAATCTTGATTCCAGCCTGTGCTTCATCCAGCTTGGCATTTTGCATGATGTACTCAGTTCAGTTCAGTTCAGTCACTCAGTCGTGTCCGACTCTTTGCGACCCCATGAATCGCAAAACGCCAGGCCTCCCTGTCTATCACCATCTCCCGGAGTTCACTCAGACTCACGTCCATCGAGTCTGTGATGCCATCCACCCATCTCATCCTCTGTCGTCCTCTTCTCCTCCTGCCCCCAATCCCTCCCAGCATCAGAGTCTTTTCCAATGAGTTAACTCTTCGCATGAGGTGGCCAAAGTACTGGAGTTTCAGCTTTAGCATCATTCCTTCCAAAGAAATCCCAGGGCTGATCTCCTTCAGAATGGACTGGATGGATCTCCTTGCAGTCCAAGGGACTCTCAAGAGTCTTCTCCAACATCGCAGTTCAAAAGCATCAATTCTTCGGCGCTCAGCCTTCTTCACAGTCCAACTCTCACATCCGTACATGACTACTGGAAAACCATAGCCTTGACTAGGTGGACCTTAGTTGGCAGAGTAATGTCTCTGCTTTTGAATATACTATCTAGATTGCTCATAACTTTTCTTCCAAGGAGTAAGCGCATATAAGTTAAATAAGCAGGGTGACAATATATAGCCTTGACGTACTCCTTTCGTTATTTGAAACCAATCTGTTGTTCCATGTCTGGTTCTAACTGTTGCTTCTTGACCTGCATACAGATTTTGCAGAGGCAGGTAAAGAGGTCTGGTATTCCCATCTCTTTCAGAATTTTCCACAGTTTCTTGTGATCCACACAGTCAAAGGCTCGGCATAGTAAATAAAGCAGAAGTAGATGTTTTTCTGGAACTCTCTTGATTTTTTGATGATCCAACGGATGTTGGCAATTTGATCTCCAGTTCCTCTGCCTTTTCTAAATCTAATTTGAACATCTGAAAGTTCTTGGTTCACATACTGTTGAAGCCTGGCTTGGAGAATTTTGAGCATTACTTTGCTAGCATGTGAGATGAGTACAACTGTGTGGTAGTTTGAGCATTCTTTGGCATTGCCTTTCTTTGGGATTGGAATGAAAACTGACCTTTTCCAGTCCTGTGGCCACTGCTGAGTTTTCCAAATTTGCTGGCATATTGAGTGCAGCACTTTCACAGCATCATCTTTCACGATTTGAAATAGCTCAACTGGAATTCCATCATCTCCACTAGCTTTGTTTGTAGTCATGCTTTCTAAGGCCCACTTGACTTCACATTCCAGGATGTCTGACTCTAGGTGAGTGATCACACCAATGATGTTATCTGGATCACGAAGATCTTTTTAGTATAGTTCTGTGTATTCTTGCCACCTCTTCTTAATATCTTCTGCTTCTGTTAGGTCCATATTGTTTCTGTCCTTTATTGAGCCCACCTTTGCATGAAATGTTCCCTTGGTATCTCTAATTATCTTGAAGAGATCTCTAGCCTTTCCCATTCTATTGTTTTCCTCCATTTCTTTGTATTGATCACCAAGGAAGGCTTTCTTATCTCTCCTTGCTATTCTTTAGAACTCTGCATTCAGATGGGTCAGTTCAGCTCAGTCGCTCAGTCGTGTCCGACTCTTTGTGACCCCCATAAATCGCAGCACACCAGGCCTCCCTGTCCATCACCAACTCCCGGAGTTCACTCAGACTCACGTCCATCGAGTCTGTGATGCCATCCACCCATCTCATCCTGGGTCGTACCCTTCTCCTCCTGCCCCCAATCCCTCCCAGCATCAGAGTCTTTTCCAATGAGTCAGCTCTTCGCATGAGGTGGCCAAAGTACTGGAGTTTCAGCTTTAGCATCATTCCTTCCAAAGAAATCCCAGGGTTGATCTCCTTCAGAATGGACTGGTTGGATCTCCTTGCAGTCCAAGGGACTCTCAAGAGTCTTCTCCAACACCACAGTTCAAAAGCATCAATTCTTCAGTGCTCAGCCTTCTACACAGTCCAACTCTCACATCCATACATGACCACTGGAAAAACCATAGCCTTGAGTAGACGGACCTTAGTCGACAAAGTAATGTCTCTGCTTTTGAATATGCTATCTAGGTTGGTCATAACTTTTCTTCCAAGGAGTAAGCGTCTTTTAATTTCATGGCTGCAGTCACCATCTGCAGTGATTTTGGAGCCCAAAAAAATAAAGTCTGACACTGTTTCTACTGTTTCCCCATCTGTTTCCCATGAAGTGATGGGACCGGATGCCATGATCTTCGTTTTCTGCATGTTGAGCTTTAAGCCAACTTTTTCACTCTCCTTTTCACTTCCATCAAGAGGCTTTTTAGCTCCTCTTCACTTTCTGCCATAAGGGTGGTGTCATCTGCGTATCTGAAGTTATTGATATTTCTCCTGGCAATCTCGATTCTAGCTTCTGTTTCTTCCAGCCCATCGTTTCTCATGATGGACTCTGCATATAAGTTAAATAAGCAGGGTGACAATATACAACTTTGATGTACTCCCTTTCCTATTTGGAACCAGTCCGTTGTTCCATGTCCAGTTCTAACTGTTGCTTCCTGACCTGCATACAGATTTCTCAAGAGGCAGGTCAGGTGGTCTGTATTCCCATCTCTTTCAGAATTTTCCACAGTTTATTGTGATCCATACAGTCAAAGGCTTTGGCATAGTCAATAAAGCAGAAATAGATGTTTTCTGGAACTCTCTTGCTTTTTCCATGATCCAGCGGATGTTGGCAATTTGATCTCTGGTTCCTCTGCCTTTTCTAAAACCAGCTTGAACATCAGGGAGTTCATGGTTCACATATTGCTGAAGTCTGGCTTGGAGAATTTTGAGCATTACTTTATTAGCATGTGAGATGAGTGCAATTGTGCAGTAGTTTGAACATTCTTTGGCATTGCCTTTCTTTGGAATTGGAATGAAAACTGACCTTTTCCAGTCCTGTGGCCACTGCTGAGTTTTCCAAATTTGCTGGCATATTGAGTGCAGCACTTTCACAGCATCATCTTTCACGATTTGAAATAGCTCAACTGGAATTCCATCACCTCCACTAGCTTTGTTGGTAGTGACGCTTTCTAAGGCCCACTTGACTTCACTTTCCAAGATGTCTGGCTCTAGATTAGTGATCACATCATCATGATTATCTGGGTCGTGAAGATCTTTTTTGTACAGTTCTTCCTCTTCCGTGTATTCTTGCCACCTCTTCTTAATATCTTCTGCTTCTGTTAGGTCCATACCATTTCTGTCCTTTATCGAGCCCATCTTTGCATGAAATGTTCCTTTGGTATCTCTAATTTTCTTGAAGAGATCTCTAGTCTTTCCTATTCTGTTGTTTTCCTCTATTACTTTGCATTGATCGCTGAAGAAGGCTTTCTTATCTCTTGCTATTCTTTGGAACTCTGCATTCAGATGCTTATATCTTTCCTTTTTTCCTTTGCTTTTTGCCTCTCTTCTTTTCACAGCTATTTGTAAGGCCTCCCCAGACAGCCATTTTGCTTTTTTGCATTTCTTTTCCATGGGGATGGTCTTGATCCCTGTCTCCTGGACAATGTCATGAACCTCATTCCACAGTTCATCAGGCAATCTATCTATCAGATCTAGACCCTTAAATCTATTTCTCACTTCCACTGTAGAATCATAAGGGATTTTATTTAGGTCATACCTGAATGGTCTAGTGGTTTTCCCTACTTTCTTCAATAAAGTCCGAATTTGGCAATAAGGAGTTCATGATCTGATCCACAGTCAACTCCCGGTCTTGTTTTTGTTGACTGTATAGAGCTTCTCCATCGTTGGCTGCAAAGAATATAATCCATCTGATTTTGGTGTTGACCATCTGGTGATGTCCATGTGTAGAGTCTTCTCTTGTGTTGTTGGAAGAGGGTGTTTGCTATGACCAGTGTGTTCTCTTGGCAAAACTCTATTAGTCTTTGCCCTACTTCATTCCGCATTCCAAGGCCAAATTTGCCTGTTACTCCAGGTGTTTCTTGCCTTCCTACTTTTGCATTCCAGTCCCCTATAATGAAAGGGACATCTTTTTGGGGTGTTAGTTCTAAAAGATCTTGTAGGTCTTCATAAAACCATTCAGCTTCAGTTTCTTCAGTGTTACTGGTTGGGGCATAGAAATAGACTTGGA
Organism: Ovis aries; assembly: GCF_016772045.2. NCBI lineage: Eukaryota > Metazoa > Chordata > Mammalia > Artiodactyla > Bovidae > Ovis > Ovis aries. Next base: position 62,211,826 of record NC_056069.1, on the reverse strand, counting down.
TAACTGCCTGGCACTCTAGGCTGCTGCCCCTGACCTCGGACGTGGGGTAGCTACTCTCGGCCACACTTAGTGAGCCGGCTCGCAGCTCCCTGCGCTTAGTAAGCCGGCTCGCAGCCGCCTGCGCTTATTCAGATGGGTATATCTTTTCTTTACTTCTTTGCCTTTCACTTTTCTTCTTTTTTCGTCTATGTAAGGCCTCCTGAGACAACCATTCGCTTTTTTGCATTTCTTTTTCTTGTGCATGGTTTTGATCATGGCCTCCTGTTCAGTGTTATGAACCTCTGTCCACAGTGCTTCAGACTCTCTGTCTGTCAGATTTAATGCCTTAAATCTATTTGTCACTTCCACTGTATAATCGTAAGGGAATTGATTTAGGTCTTATCTGAATGGTCCAGTGGTTTTCCCTAGTTTCTTCAATTAAGCCTGAATTTTGCAATCAGAAGTTCATGATCTGAGCCACAGTCTGCTCCCAGTCTTGTTTCTGCTTACTCTATAGAGCTTCTCCATCTTCTGCCATAAAGAATATAATCAATCTGATTTCGGTATTCACTATCTGGTGATGTCCATGTGCAGAGTCATCCCTTGTGTTGTTGGAAGGGTTTATTTTTTATGACCAGTGTGTTCCTTTGGCAAAACTTTGTTAGCCTTTGCCCTGCTTCATTGTTTCAGTTCAGTTCAGTTGCTCAGTTGTGTCTGACTCTTTGCCACCCCATGAATCACAGCACTCCAGGCCTCCCTGTCCATCACCAACTCCCAGAGTTCACTCAGACTCAAGTCCATCGAGTCAGTGATGCCATCCACCCATCTCATCCTCGGTCGTGCCCTTCTCCTCCTGCCCCCAATCCCTCCCAGCATCAGAGTCTTTTCCAATGAGTCAACTCTTCGCATGAGGTGGCCAAAGTACTGGAGCTTCAGCTTTAGCATCATTCCTTCCAAAGAAATTCTAGGGTTGATCTCCTTCAGAATGGACTGGCTGGATCTCCTTGCAGTCCAAGGGACTCTCAAGAGTCTTCTCCAACACCACAGTTCAAATGCATCGATTCTTCAGCGCTCAGCCTTCTTCACAGTCCAACTCTCACATCCATACATGACCACAGGAAAAACCATAGCCTTGACTAGACGGACCTTAGTCGTTACTCCAAGGCAAAACTTGCCTGTAACTCTAGGCATCTCTTGACTTCCTACTTTTGCATTCCAGCCCCCTATGATGAAAAGGGCATCTTTTTCAGTGTTAGTTCTAGGGTCTTATAGGTCTTCACAGTACTATTCAACTTCAGCTTCCTTCGCTTACTGGTTGGGGCACAGACTTGGATCATTGTGATATTGAATGGCTTGCCTTGGAAACAAACAGTGATCATACTGTCGCTTCTGAGATTGTACCCAAGTACTGCATTTTGGACTCTTTTGTTGACTCTGAGGGGTACGCTATTTTTTCTAAGGGATTCTTGCCCACAATAATAGATATAATGGTCATCTGAATTAAATTCAGTCATTCCAGTCCATTTTAGTTCACTGATTCCTAAAATGTCGATGTCCACTCTTGCCATCTCCTGTTTGCCACTTCCAATTTACCTCGATTCTTGGACCTAACATTGCAGGTTCCTATGCTATGTTGTTCTTTACAGCATCGGACTTTACTTCCATTACCAGTCACATTCACAACTGGGTATTGTTTTCGCTTTGGCTCAGCTTCTTCATTCTTTCTGAATCTATTTCTCTGCTCTTCTCCATAGCGTATTGGGCACCTAATGACCTGGGGAGTTCATCTTTCAGTGTCCTATCTTTTTGCCTTTTCATACTGTTCATGGGGTTCTCAAGGTAAGAATACGGAAGTGGTCTGCCATTGCCTTTTCCAGTGGACCACATTTTGTCAGAACTCTCCACCATGATCCTTCTGTCTTAGGTGGCCCTACATGGCATGGCTCATAGTTTCATTGAGTTAGACAAGACTGTGATCCATGTGATCAGTTTGGTTAGTTTCCTGTGCTTCAGATTTTCTTTCTGTCTGCCCTCCGATGGATAAGGATAGAGGCTATGGAAGCTTCCTGATGGGAGGGATTGGCTGTGGGGGACTTGGGTCTTGTTCTGAAGGACAGGGTCATGGTCAATTAATCTTTAATCCAATTTTCTCTTGATCGGTTGGGACACACAGTTTCAAGGACAGGAGTCTGTCAAGTCCCCTTCTGCCTGGCAAAGCAATGTAGCTATTCTTTTCTACTTCACCCAAAACTCTATCTCTGAGATTTGACTGGGTACTAGCGTGCTCAAATTTTGGCATCAGTTAAGAGTGCATTAAAAAAAGAAAAAGATTATTTTAACACTTAGTGTCTTGCATCATAGAAATTTTCATTTTCCATTTTATATTGGAGTATAGTTGATTTGGCTGAAGCCATGAAATTAAAAGACTTTTGTTTCTTGGAAGGAAAGCTATGGAAAACCAAGAGAGTTTATTAAAAAGCAGACACATCACATTGCCAACAAAGACCCCTTAAGTCAAAGCCACCTATTTTTCCAGTAGTCATGTACAGGTAAGTGAACTGGACTATAACGAAGGCTGAGCACTGAAGAATTGATGCTTTTGAATTGTGATGCTGGAGAAGACTTGAGAATCCCTTGAACAGCAAAGAGATCAAACTAGTCAATCCTAAAGGAAATCAACCCTAAATATTCATTGGAAGGGCTGATGCTGAAGCTGAAGCTAAAGCTCCGATACTCTGGCCACCTGATTCAAAGAACCGACTCATTGGAAAAGACCATGATGCTGGGAAAGATTGAGGGCAGGAGGAGAAGAGGGAGAGAGAGGATGAGATAGCTAGAAAGCATCACCATCACTGACACAATGGACGTGAGTTTGAGCAAGCTCCAGGACATAGCGCAGGACAGGGAATCCTGGCATGCTGAAGTCCATGGGGTTGCAAAGAGTCAAACACGACTGAGCAACAGAAATGTTTAACTCCAGCATGGGTGAAGAGTGAGCAGTTCTTTACACCAGAAAATGAATCAGATCTTCACTATTACACACCAGGAAAATTCTGCTTGAAGCTGATAAAGCCCACTTGAGCCCCCATGAGTCGTTTTAATTCCTTAAGTTCTAAAAAACTCTGACATGAGATACAGTCATCAATGTTGAGGCTTGTTCCAAAGTCAAAACTGATCGCAGCAACACTCTGATTTTTTAACTTTAGCACCAGCATGCGTGTGCTAAGTTGTTTCAGTCGTGTCCAACTCTTTGTGACCCCATGGACTGTAGCCCACCAAGCTCCTCTGTCCATGGGATTCTCTGGGCAAGAATACTTAAGTGGGTTGCCATTTCCTTCTCCAGTGGATCTTTCTAACCCAGGGGTCAAACCCGTGACTCTTATGTCTCCTGCATTGGCAGCTGGGTTCTTTAACACTAGCACCACCCAGCAGTATACATTAAAAGTTTAGTTCAAGTTGGTATAGAACAGCATGAGCAAAAGGCCAGTAGTCACTAAAATTTTTGATGAGTAGTTGATAAATTGATCTTCACTGTTGTTTCAGAACCTGAGTTAATTTAAAACTAAGGGTGGCTAAGTGGTAAATCATCCACTTGCCAATGCAGGAGGCAAAGCAGATGTGGGTTTGATCCCTGGGTTGGGAATATCCTCTGGAGGAGGAAATACCCACTCCAGTATTCTTGCCTGGGAAATTCCATGGACAGAGGAGCCTGGAAGGTTACAGTTCATGGTGCTGCAAAGAGTTGGACATGACTGAGCGACTGAGTATGCAAATAATTTTATAGACAAAAGATGGTAACTATTTTTGAAGAATCAAGACTCAAGTGTGTCTATGCCCTCTATTTCCATTCTAAGTTGGAGACTGCAGATTCAAATTTCTTTAGAATTCTTCTATTAAGTGTTTATAGTAAAGGAATGCCACCAGATTCTAGTCATAGGAAATGAATACTATCTCCAATTGGGGCAGGGGAATGGCTCCTGTCTAAGAATGGGGAAGTTCTTCCCAGGGTAATTTTTTAAAATTAAATTGTAGTCAAAAATAATTTGGATGTTAAGTATACCAAAATGTGCCACCCTGAAATATGCCACTTTTGGCATATGCGTAATTTGAGCTAAAGGCCAGGGAGCACTAATAGTCAGGAAAAACTCCCAAGTCAGCAAAAGTTCTCCTGTTATAAAGGAATTTTTATTTATATCAAATGTTAAAGAATCTTCCTGCAATGCAGGAGACCTGGGTTCGATCCCTGGGTCAGGAAGATCCCTTAGAGAAGGGCATGGCTACCCATTTCAGTATTCTTGCCTGGACAAGAGTCTGGTGGGCTACTGTCCTTGGGGCTGAAAAGAGTTGCATATGACTGAGTGATTAACACTTTTACTTATTAAAAACATATTTATAAAGGAAACACGCATTTGTCAAGATGTCTCCTCTTATGCCAAGAAGAGGAAGATTCTTAACAGCTCAAATGTGGTGAAGACACTGATTTCAGTACACATCACGGACCTTAATATATAGCCCTTGTTTTCCATACTTTTCCTGATCACTCTTGCATAACTTATCTCCACCCCTAAGAAGGCCACACTCCTTTTCCTTTTCTTACCCTAAAATGGTATATAAGTCCAAGTTCTACCTTCACTCATCAATGGGTACTCCCATATTTATATGCCCTGAACATGTTAATAAACTTCTGTTTTTCTCCTGTTAATCTGTCACTTGCCTAAATTATGGGGCCCCAACTGGAGAACCTAAGATAGGCAGAGGGAAAATTTCCTCCCCTGCAGATGTCAACGTCTGATAGTAACCATCTGTGAAAGTCAGGAGTTCACGTTTGATCACAGCATTCTGTAAACGAACCATAGAATTTTCTATTTCTCAGTTCCCAAGAGATCGAGTTAGGAATATAAAATTGGGTTTGTATGAAACTATATCCTTCCTCAATGACCTTGGATATGCCAGAACCTTGAAAAAATGTCACCAAAGCACCCAGGCTGAGTGTTACAATATCTGGAAACTGGCCCTGGGCCTCTTTTTCTAAAAGTGATTGCAGTTAAAAATGATGTCCTTTTTCTGACAATACTCACATTCTTGTATGTGCTAATAAAAATAATTTCTTATACTTTGGTTGCACATCTCAGCAATTTTGTGCCCCCAAACTACATATAAAATAAAGGAGCTTAAGTTTGGGCCCGTGTGTGTGTGTGTGTGTGTGTGTGCATGCAGGGAGAGTCAAAGACAAATATTCTATTATACAATGATTGGGGAAAAAATGTGAGAGATAAGCCATCATAATTTCTGATACAAACTATCAGGTATAAAATAAGCTATAAGGATAAACTGTACAACACAGGGCATATAGCCAATATTTTATAATAAGTATAAATGAAGTATTACCTTTTAAAATAGTGACTCATTATATTGTATATATGTAACTTATATAACGTGCATGTGTACTAAGTCACTTCAGTTGTGTCCAACTCTTTGTAACCCTGGACTGTAGCCTGCCGGGCTCTTGCGTCCATGGGATTCTCCGGGCAAGAACACTGGAGTGGGTCTTCCCGACCCAGGGATCAAACCCACATCTCTTAGGTCTGCTGCACTGGCAGGCAGGTTCTTTACTGCTGGTGCCGTCTGGGAAGCCCAAACCTATGTAACATCATGCAGCAACTATATACTCCAGTAAAAAAATGCTCTTTTAAAGCACACCCTTAGTTTCTATGGCTCTCAAAGAAAAGCAATCTTGATGAAGACATAAATGGGAGAGTAAAAGTCAGCTGGGAATCAGAGACGGAAATTTTAATTCAGCTCGCCAATGGATTGAAAAGAATCTGGCTTTTAGTAGGCTCTCCATAATTATTCATTCCTGAATGGATGAATCATTGAATGAATGAACAAGTGAATGAATGAAGTTCTTGGGTGATGATGATGGTAATATACAAGGATCTCAAACTTTGAGAGAGTGTGGCTGAGCTAGGCATCCAAAATAAGATCACATTTTAAAAATATGAATAATAACCAAAAATATCTAACGTTTTTGAGTTTTTGTTATACACTATGGTCTTTGCTAATCACCTTGCATCTATTAACTCAGGTAAAATGTCAATCAACTCTGTTTTACAGATGAGGAAACAGACACAGAGAAAACGCATTGCCCTCATTCAGTGACACTGCCCTTGTAGGTGAGAGTGAAAGTCAGATAACAGTCTGACCGTGATCCATATGAACAATCCAACAAACGTCAGGCATATAAATCCACTACTTGAAATTGCAGACAGGTGGTGTGGCACGCAATCCTTTGAAGCAGAATACATGATCACGAGAGAATGTTCTCCTTTTCATCTTTTGCCAGCTTCTTTTTAGCCTCAGGTCATGTAACTTGAGAAATTTCAAGAAGTCATTTGAGTTCACAGAATGAAGTACATTCGGTTCTGAAACAACTTTTACAAATAATTTTTCTTGCAAACACTTAATTCTGCAGTCTTCTGCTAAAAATATTATACATACAGAGCTACAATTGTCCCTGGAAAATACTGAACCAAAAATCAGACTGAGATAAAGGGTAACTTAAAAAACTAAATCCTTCCTCTGTCCACTATATTAATTTTAAAACTAGGTCTTATTTTCAGTTACATCAAAATGTCTGACACTGGGGCTTCATCATAGCGATACTAACAGCAATCATAAGTCCTCATTTATTGGCCCAATATCAGGTCACATGTACTGTTTCATTAAATCCTTACCCCAAGCTAGGGAGGGAGGTACTGCTATTGATTTCATTTTACAGATTCATAACTAAAGATTTAAGAGGTTGCAAAATCCCCCAAGGACAGGTAACAAACAAGAGAGACAGAACTAGGCTATAAATACAGGCTCCCATACTCCAAATTATCTTGCCTCTTAGAGACACTCCATTGAGAGGTTATTTTTCATGGAAAATATGACTGTGAATCAGAACATTAAGACTCAACTTTAATCTCTGATGATCATTCTCAAGTTTTTATTTCTGAGTTTCATTTTCATAACTCCAAGTTTGAACTTTCATTATTGCACATTTTCCTTCAAACATATTTTCTTCTCTCTCATGTTCCTCAAGAAAATCTATTACCCAAATCAGAGATTAGGGAAAATGTGCATTTTTTTGTGTCGTTTCTATGGTTTTCATTTTCAGCAGACATGCTGAGTGCCGAAAAACAAGGTATTACTAGGAACTCTGGGTAGTCTACAGTAAATTAAGCAAAGTCTACTTGGGAAGATAAAAGCACACTTGTCTGATGAAAAATGAAATTTACACTGTAGAGTTACATATGATAAAACCCATTAACTGTCAGAAATGATATACCATGAAAATTCAGGCAACAAAAAGATCACCAAGGGAGGGGATCAGAGAGACTATATCGGGCCAGGGGTTTTTAATGAGCCCTCAAAGGATGAGAAGAATTCAGTAAAGCTGAGCATGGCATCTAGGTAGCCAGAAAGAGGAAGCAAATCTTTGCAGGCATGAATAGGTAATGGATGACAGTCAATGTCCATGGACCTAACTGGATGGTAGACACCCACTGAAATGTCATTGAGTAAAAAAATACATTCCTCAACAATCAAATGGATGCTTATTTAGACAATCATAGTAGTCGTTGCTCCAGACATAATGGGGAAATTAAGCATCCTGACGCAGTCACCACCTCTGGAGATTCTGATAAACGTGATCTCAGGTGGCCCTTGACATGAGCTTTTTTTTTAAGTAGCCAGAGTGAGAATCACTAGAAATTATTATATCTTAGCCTTGGTGAATATAACTGAGTTAAGGTCAATTTCTTCCATGATGGCTTCTCTTGATCAACACAGAAAAACTACCCATTATGACTAAAGGAAAGTGATTACTGAGCTTCATAGTTTGAGATCTTTGTACTTGAACATCATCATGACCCAATGGGATCATTCAATCCTTTTTCTGTTCATTCATTTAGTTATTCATGCATCCAGGCAACAGAATATTCTTTGTCCAGTAGAAATGTTTCAAGCCTTAGAGCGAGCAAGTCACCAACAAATTTGATTCCACAAAATTCAGCAATTTTGGAGCTGAACTGGGGAGGGGGCAATACAAATGGGATTGCAGAGGTCTCAAGTGTCAAGGAGTTTTGGTGGAACTACTGAGCCTAGGATGTCAAAAGGTCTTGTAAAGGTCAAACCAGACAGAGACCATCCTTCTTCAGAAAAGACAAGAAAGGTCTGTATGGCTAGATGGTGTCTGGGGCGAGACAAGGGGCACTCCATTTGCTCCCTCTCTACTAAGTGATTCTCAGAAAGGACAACACAGTTGATGGCAAGACTATAGGAAGAGAGTAGGACCTAGGCATTCCATATTTAGGGTCCAAGAAAAATTCCTGTGCTTTTGTTGATAGAAAGTGAAAAAGTGAAAGTGAAAGTCGCTTGGTCGTGTCTGACTCTGCAATCCCATGGACTGTACAGTACATGGAATTCTCTAGGCCAGAATACTGGAGTAGGTAGCCTTTCCCTTCTCCAGAGGATCTTCCCACCCCAGGGATTGAACCCAGGTCTCCCACATTGCAGGTGGATTTTTTACCAGCTGAGCCACAGGGGAAGCCCAAGAATACTGGAGTGGGTAGCCTATCCCTTCTCCAGTGGATCTTCCTGACCGAGGAATTGAACCGGGGTCTCCTGCATTGCAGGCGGATTCTTTACCAACTGAGCTATCAGGGAAGCCCAAGACATGTTCAATGCTAAAGACAAGGTATTTGATGTTCACTTTCCTACCAAATTCATGTCTGCAGCACTACAATATCGAATACTGTCTGTAGTCAGGGCTCATATAGCTATTGAAAAAAATCACCTGTGCCCTTGTGCTAACTCTCCCAGGCATCCTTGCCCTTGAACATGCAGTTGGGTTCAGCCAGTAGAGGAATCTGTGTGAGATCAGAAGGCCTGAGGCAAGAGAGCTAGGGGTTTCCTACTGTCTGTGGCCCTCCCGCCTTGCTCACACCTGTAGAGCTGAGACCCTCAGTCACCAGAACACTCCAGCTCCAAGTCTCCTGATCTCCTGGGGTCTGGAAACACCATTTTCCCCTACTGCTTCCACTGATGAGACATTGGCTGCCTGTCCACCCCTGGTGCAGTCCCTTAGCATTGCCCATACCTTGGAAAAGAGTCCCTTCATATAAGTCTCTCCAGCATTCAAGCTGAATGTGCCATCACCCTGATGAGAGCAGGTGAGCAGCAGGCACATCCTAAAAAGGGCCTTGGGGACCACGGTCAGCAGTTCCTGTTTTCTCAGTAAGTTCAGGGGCACATCACTGAATAGTAACTGTCAGGACTGGATCTGTGTTTTATAAGGTCTCATTCTTTCCTGGCACACCTACAGTATTCAAAGATGAAGTACAATACAAATTCTCAACTGGTCACCCAGCTACTGGGTAACTTTCTTAAAATCTTTTCCTTTTTTTAATTATTAAAATAAAATTCATACCATACAGTTAACCATGAAAGTATTAATATAAATCAGTGACATTCACAATGATTTGCAAACCATCAGCTTCCTCCATTCCAAAACATTTCCATCACCCTTCAAAGTCAGTTGGTTTTTAGAGACACAATTCTGGAAGTTTTCAGTAGAGAATGGACTAAAATGAGGTAAGGGGGACCAGATCAGGGAGAAGGCTACTCCAGATTTTCAGGGAAGACACAGTCTTGTCAGTAGAGATGCAGGTGGTCATGTCAGGCAGATGATGTCTGGCCTGGGTGGAGGTGTTGAGGAGCCAGAGATGTTCTGGCCTCGTACAACAGAGGTGCGAAGGACTGGAAGAGAAAGAAATCTGGAGGGAAAGCGTGATTGCAGGCTTGGATGTGTTATCTTGGAGATGCCAGTTAGACACTTTGGAGATGTCAAGAAGCAGCTGGAGACAGGAGTCTGGAGCTCAGAACTCAAGAGATAAACTTAGAGTCCTCTGCAGTGAGATGGGGTTTAAACCTACAAGGTTGGGTAAAGTCACAGAAACAGAGTTCAAGCCGAGAACCGAAAGCCCATGGCTGGCTGGTCCTAAGCACTCTCGTGTTTAGAGTCTGGTGGTGAAGGCCTTTTGGCAAGAAGAAAAGCACCAGAGAAAAACTTGCTGCACTAACTCCTTTGAGTCTGAGATGACACCTTCTGTTAGTTACTGAGTTTGTTTGTTTGCTTGTTTATTTTGTTTTTTCATCCACAGGTAATCTAAAAGATCAATTTTTCTTTTTACTATGCACATTCAAGCAAAAATGAGCCACAGTTCTCACTTAAAAGCATCTGTGTTAGGCCAATCAGTGGGTTGATTGAGGACAAATGAAAATGAGTTATCCAGCTGATCATTCCAGCATGTATTCAGTGACTATAAGCAGAACAAATGACATGAGAGGATAAAATCACTTATTTTACGTATTTCACGAATCAAAGCAATAACAACAAAACCAGCACATGGCAAAGCGCGCATAATGGCAAAGCCTCTATTATGACTGGAATGTAAAATGTAATAGGGTTTTCAGAAAACAATTTAGGAAAAGTGACAATCTCGCTTATTTAAATGCTATGTGACATTCAGCATCGCTCCTTCAGGTAAAATTACAAAATTGATAAAATGACTTTTAGAGACACTGTTGAATATGCTAAACAAACATAATGCATTTATCTGTTGACTAACCTTTAGGTTAGTGAAAAAACTACCGTTTCCTGAGAATTGAAGGCAGCTTTTACTGAGTTATTAGGCCAAAACTTTGGAGTTTCTACACTTTGTCTATTTCACATCAAATTTTAGAATGCATCTGTTTTTTGACATTAGTATTTCTCTGTATGGATACATGGAGTATAAGATGAATTCTTTTAATGGTGTAGTCAATTTTTATCAGATTTTAAGTTCCCCCAATGCACATGTGTTGTTATATATTTTAAAGTTTCCTAATGTAATAATAGTCATTTTTCTGATTCTAAAATTAACACGGGATAAGCTCAAAATCATGTCTATTAAAAATCATGATGATAAAGAGGAAAAAAGGAAAATAAATCTACCTAGAGATATTCAGATGTGAGGGAACACTTTTTTGTACATTTCTCTATGCTTATCATCCACTCATGTGTGTCCTTTTATAGAAACAGAACCACAGCAAAGCACCACTAAATGTGTTTTTTATATTCAACATATGTCATGGATATATAGCAGATATAAACAGAAACCTAGACACATCTTAATTTTTAACACCTAGTAGTGTTCTATTTAATGGGCTGTTTTTTTTTTTCATCCAATTGCATACAGGTGGACATTTAGAGTACTTCTATTTTTGTGGATGACATTGTTGCCTACTGTGTGCCAGAGAATATTTTCAATCCTTTTCACATATTAACTTATCTTCTCTGAAGATTTTTCTTAGTAGCTCCTCAGTATAATTCCTAAAATTTGAATTGCTAGGTAAAGGGTCTTTACATTTTTTGTGGTGGGGGGTGGCATGCAACATGTGGGATCTTGGTTCCTCAACCAGGAATCGAAGCTTTGCCCCGTGCAGTGGATGTGGAGAGTCTTCACCACTGGACCACTGGGGAAGATCGCAGTGGTCTTCTCACTTCAAATATGGAAGCATATTGACAAAATTATCTCTAGAAAGATGGCAGACGGAGATCAACCCTGGGATTTCTTTGGAAGGAATTATGCTAAAGCTGAAGCTCCAGTACTTTGGACACGTCATGCGAAGAGTTGACTCATTAGAAAAGACTCTGATGCTGGGAGGGATTGAGGGCAGGAGGAGAAGGGGATGACAGAGGATGAGATGGCTGAATGGCATCATGGACTCGATGGATGTGAGTCTGAGTGAACTCCAGGAGATGGTGATGGACAGGGAGGCCTGGCGTGCTGCGATTCATGGGGTCGCAAAGAGTCGGACACGACTCTGACTGAACTGAACTGAAGACACACTAACCAGAAGTTCCTGTTTCGCTGGTCTTAGCCAATGCTGAATGCCAGCAATCATCTTTATTTTTGGAGATCCAATACAAAACACATATTCCTTTAAAATAAACCATGGGAATTCTGATAGCTTACACTGAATAGTGGTGTATTTGTGGTCTCCGAAGAAGAAAATTTCACTTCGGGACCAAAGATGTGGCTTCAGTCACTCACAGTTTCATGTGGCAAAAGATTTATTACAGTGAAAATGGGACAGAGAAAGCTTCTGACAGATATCAGAAGGGGGCAGGGAGGGCCCGAGTCACTGGTTTGGGTGGGGCTTTATACATTTTTTTCAGTTGATGACTAACAATAGAAAGGTCTTACCAGACCCACTCCTACAACATTCATCTTAAGATAACAGGATTAGTCAGAGGTACTTCTTAAGTCTTCCAGCAAGATATATTAATGGCAACCCACTCCAGTATTCTTGCCTGGAGAATCCCATGGATGGAGGAGCCTGGTGGGCTATAGTCCATGGAGTCTCAAAGAGTCAGACACGACTGAACGACTTAACTTAACTTTCAATCATTATTACATTACAGAGCTTAAGAATCCACAGAAGAACTACACAACAAAGATCTTCACAACTCAGATAACCACAATGGTGTGATCACTCACCTAGAGCCAGACATCTTGGAATGCAAAGTCAAGTGGACCTTAGGGAAGCATCACTATGAACAAAGCTAGTGGAGCTGATGGAATTCCACTTGAGCTACTTCAAATCCTAAAAGATGATGCTGTGAAAGTGTTGCACTCAATATGACAGTAAATTTGGAAAACTCAACAGTGGCCACAGGACTGGAAAAGGTCCGTTTCCATTCCAATCCCAAAGAAAAGCAATGAGAAAGAATGTTCAAACTACTGCACAATTGCACTCATCTCACATGCTAGCAAAGTAATGCTCAAAATTCTCCAACCAAGCCAGGCTTCAACAGTACATGAACCAAGAACTTCCAGATGTTTAAGCTGGATTCAGAAAAGGCAGAGGAACCAGAGATCAAATTGCCAACATACATTGGATCATCGAAAAGCAAGAGAGTTTCAGAAAAACAACTACTTCTGCTTTATTGACTACACAAAACATTTGACTGTGTGTATCACAATAAACTGTGGAAAATTCTTAAAGAGATGGGAATACCAGACCACCTCAGAAATCTGTATGCAGGTCAAGAAGCAACAGCTAGAACTGGACATGGAATAACAGACTGGTTCCAAATTGGGAAAGGAGTATGTCAAGGCTGTATATTATCACCCAGCTTATTTAACTTATATACAGAGTACATCATAAGAAATGCCAGGCTGGATGAAGCACAAGCTGGAATCAAGATTACCAGGAGAAATATCAATAACCTCAGATATGCAGATGACATCACCCTTATGGCAAAAAGTGAAGAAGAACTAAAGAGCCTCTTGATGAAAGTGAAAGAGGAGGTGAAAAAGTTGGTTTAAAATTCAACATTCAGAAAAGTTAAGATCATGGCTTCTGGTCCCATCACTTCATAGCAAATAGATGGGGAAACAATGGAAACAGTGACAGACTTTGTTTTTGGTGAGGGGGCAGAGGAGGCTCCAAAATCACTATAGATGGTGACTGCAGCCATGAAATTAAGATGCTTGCTTCTTGGAAGAAAACTTATAACCTACTGCTGCTGCTGCTAAGTCGCTTCAGTCATGTCCGACTCTGTGCAACCCCATAGACGGCAGCCCACCAGGTTCCCCTGTCCCTGGGATTCTCCAGGCAAGAACACTGGAGTGGGTTGCCATTTCCTTCTCCAATGCATAAAAATGAAAAGTGAAAGTGAAGTCGCTCAGTTGTGTCTGACTCTTCGAGACCCCATGGACCGCAGCCTACCAGGCTCCTCCATCCATGGGATTTTCCAGGCAAGAGTACTGGAGTGGGGTGCCATTGCCTTCTCCATAATCAACTAGACAGCATATTAAAAAGCAGAGACATTACTTTGCCAAATCTGGTCAAAGCTATGGTTTTTCTCGTAGTTATGTATGGATGTGAGAGTTGGAATATAAAGAAAGCTGAGCACCAAAGAATTGATGCTTTTGAACTGTGGTGTTGGAGAAGACTCTTGAGAGTCCCTTGGACTGCAAGGAGATCAAACCAGTCCATCCAAAGCAAATCAGTCCTGGATATTCATTGACAGGACTGATGTAGAAGCTGAAACTCCAATACTTTGGCCACCTGATGCGAAGAACTGACTCATTTGAAAAGACCCTGATGCCGGCAAAGACTAAAGGTGGGAGGAGAAGGGGTCCACAGAGGATGAGATGGTTGGATGGTATCATTGACTCACTGGACATGAGTTTGAGCAAACTCTGGAAGATGGTAAAGGACAGGGAAGCCTGACATGCTGCAGTCCATGGGGTCACAAAGAGCCAGACATGACTGAGTGACTGAACTGAACTGAGAGAGCTTAAGGTAAAACACACCGTTGATCAAGATTAGTTGTTTTGTTGTGTAATCATTCAGTTCAGTCACTCAGCCGTGTCCGACTCCTTGCGACCCCATGAATCACAGCACTCCAGGATTCCCTGTCCATCACCAACTCCCAGGGTTCACTCAAACTCATGTCCATCGAGTCGGTGATGCCATCCAGCCATCTCATCCTCTGTTGTCCCCTTCTCCTGCCTACAATTCCTCCCAGTATCAGGGTCTTTTCCAATGAGTCAACTCTTTGCATGAGACGGCCAAAGTATCGGAGTTTTAGTTTTAGCATCAGACCTTCCAATGAACACCTAATACTGATCTCCTTTAGAATGGACTGCTTGGATCTCCTTGCAGTCCAAGGGACTCTCAAGAGTCTTCTCCAACACCACAGTTCAAAAGCATCAATTCTTCGGTGCTCAGCCTTCTTCACAGTCCAACTCTCACATCCATACATGACCACTGGAAAAACCATAGCCTTGACTAGACGGACCTTAGTTGGCAAAGTAATGTCTCTGCTTTTCAACATGCTATCCAGGATGGTCATAACTTTCCTTCCAAGGAGTAAGCATCTTTCAATTTCATGGCTGCAATCACCATCTGCAGTGATTTTGGAGCCCCAAAAAAATAGTCCGACACTGTTTCCACTGTTTCCCCATCTATCCGCCATGAAGTGATGGGACCAGATGCTATGATCTTACTTTTCTGAATGTTCAGCTCTAAGCCAACTTTTTCACTCTCCTCTTTCACTTTCATCAAGAGGCTTTTAGTTCTTCTTCACTTTCTGCCATAAGGGTGGTGTCATCTTCATGTCTGAGGTTATTGATATTTCTCCTGGCAATCTTGATTCCAGCTTGTGCTTCCTCCAGTCCAGCGTTTCTCATGATGTACTCTGCACAGAAGTTAAATAAGCAGGGTGACAATATACAGCCTTGACGTACTCCTTTTCCTATTTGGAACCAGTCTGTTATTCCATGTCCAGCTCTAACTGTTGCTTCCTGACCTGCATATAGGTTTCTCAAGAGGCAGGTCAAGTGGTCTGGTATTCTCATCTCTTTCAGAATTTTCCATAGTTTATTAATGTGTAATTATTATAATATGTTGTTATTAAAGTGTAATCATTAGCTGGGCTTAAAGAAAGTTAGTCTTAGAAGACATAGACTGTTGCCATAACAATTCAAAGCTTAACAAAAAAACTCTTATGTAACTAACAGGAATGAATGTAGGAAAAAAAAAAAGGTTTGTCCCTTCCTCTTTTTCAAGGGCCCCAGATCCCTTTCTCCTTCTCAAGGGCCCCAGACTCCTTATCAACCTACCTAAGAATTAACCTTCAATCCCTTTTAATTAAACCCGAGCATATGAGCTTCTTGCATGCTGTTTTCTGAAATGTCAGTTCATATTTTTTGTTACTGTATTTTCCAGTGGTGTCACGCATGGGAATAAACACGTAAATAAAGCTACTAAAAGTTGCAAACTTGTGAAGATCCTGAAGAATTTAGAAGGTATCAGAAGCAGTATTGATACCCACAATCACTATTTATTTCTGTTATTTCTAACCCTTATCTTTTGTGACCCTTAATCTACTGATACCTACATTTCACTTTTAATAGCATCTTTTAATTCATTTGTTTTCTGTGAGTAACACTTCTTTTTGAAATCCAGGTGATATTTGTCTTTGCTGTTTCCCCTGACATGATTTGTCTAACTCGTGTTCTGCTAGGAGCAAGCTGAGACAGTTATCAACAGAACCTGGGAACCTGCAGCCAAAATTGCAAACTCTATTTTTAAACATTTTATTTGGTAGTGGGGTGTAGCCAATTAACAGTGTTTTGATAGTTTCAGGACAGCAAAGGGACTCAACCATATATATACACGTAACCATTCTCTCCTAAACTCCCTTCCCATCCAGGTGGCCACATAACATTCAATAGTAAACTCTTTTCTCTGCTGCCAGAGTCTAAGGCCATAAAGCTCTAATCATGCACATTAGTAAGTATATCCCCGTCGTATTGTATCTGTAGGTTGAGGGTGGTAACATTGGTATGGTTGCAGAGCAGGATGAACTCAACCCATGGAATGAGCTCCTACGTATCTATCTGGTAATTTCTACCTCTCTCCACACCAGGCTACTCTGAGAACCCCAGTTTCTCTAGTCCAACTTGCAATAAAAGGAACTCAGGACCCAGGATCATTCTAATTGGATTCTACTGCTATGATTCTGATTCATTATTTCCAGCTTAAAATACCACCTCATTTCTATCTTGGAAAATACCACAATAACCTAACTGTTCTCACTACCTCTGTTTATCCCTAACCAGGTTATTTACTCCAATCCATCATGTCATCACTGTCAGATTCATGTTCTTACCCAGCAGTAGGGATTTATGTCACCGCTCTACTCAACAACCGTTTGTTTGTCCTCATGCCCAATAGATTTAAGAGAAGAATGATATAAAAGGGAGCAAATGACATAAGAGCAAGGTGGTAGGTTTTGCTGATATGTTTCTCACACTGGTTTCTTATATAAACTCTTAATAAGCGTCAAGGATGATAACATTAAAATATAAGCTCTCTTCTGGGGTCTGAAATAATAGGGTCCAAGTACACAGTCCTGTAACTGAATGTTATAGACAGATAGAGTTTATGACACCTGCAAACTTGAGTATTATATCTTTTAGTTAACCTCAACAAATTCTTAAATGCTTAGATTTTCAGCATAGAATTAAATAAGAACTTAGAGCTCTCAGAAAAATAGGCAGAAGATATTGTGTGCCTTAGAAGAAATTCCTGTGCTTTTGTTTCTAGGTGTCTAGAGAAGAAAACTGAGTGTTCAGTTACAAAACTCAAGGGATTGGCTTTTCAGTTTCCTATCAACTCTGTCTACAGTAGGGTGATACCTAACATGCTATCTGAGTCAGGATTCACATTGTTATTAAAAACTACAAACAGCAAGCAGATTCTTGTCTACTCAAGGATCAAAGGCCCTACTTAGACTTAAGAGTTTTTAAGAGAAAAAATGATCGAAATATATATATAACATACATGCACTGCAGATGATTAGGAACAACTTTTACCCATCATCTCCTATATGGAGAAAAAATATTTATGAGAAGTAAGACAGTGGTATCATTTCTGAAAAAATATTTATGAGAAGTAAGACAGTGGTATCATTTCTTTGGGTCTTTGCTCAGAGTGATTAGATGTATAGTATCATTAAACTACATGGAATGAACTATTAGAGAGAAATGTTTGCATCATTCATTTAAATTCTGAAAAATCTCTTGCAGAAGCAAATGTTGTGATCTTTGACACTGAGTTGCTCTTTGTGGCAATATTCAGGCAGCACTGTCAATTATTTTCCCAAATGAATTATGCTTTGTGATAATAAAGTTATATAATTCAATGGAAAATATTCTCAATATTATTACAGGAAAACATGCATCAATTAATCTAAACGGTATGTTCAGTTGTTTATATCAGATAAATGTACATAAGGTGACACATTGAATCCAGGTAGCTATTGGTAGGGGGGTGACGGTGGTCACAGTGAGGGCAGTGGAGCGGGAGATGATGACGGAGGTGGAAGTGATGCTGGCGGAGGTGCTGATGGCGGTGGCATGGGAAGTAACGAAGTAGAAAAGAGCTGAAAAAGACGGAAAGTGGGCCTTTTAAAAACTCAAGCTGACTTTATACTGTCTGAAGTAGCAGTGAGATCTCTCTCTGCCCATTCTAACCCTTGCAGTGTTCTGGTATTCTCTACAGAAGGGTTAATGTACTTTCACCCAGCTCTGACTCTGGAATCACAGACAGAGGTGCAGTCAGTGAACAGGAGCGAGTCCCCCACTGCTCTAATCCTCTCTCTTAACAGCTAAAAGGAGAAGACAGCAGCAGTCATTAGCTGTGGAGGATGTTTGAGAGGAGATGCCCAGCTTAATAAGAATAAAACTAGAACAGAGTTTCCAAACAAATTAATGCAGGAGGGCTTTCTCGAGCTCCAACTATGTGCTGGGTTGAGCATTGTGGATACACAGATGACTTCTGCCACTGCCCTCAAGGAGCTTGTGGGGGTTAATGTTCACAATAGAAGAGGAAATGAAATATCCGCTATGCCACAGAAATGGAAAATCCTGTTGTATTAACACTGGCTAGGGGAAGAATGATTGATAATGTCTCATGATGGAAGATGGTACCAACAAAATGAGGTGCAGGGCGAATGAGGAAGCCTGGTATAGCTGAGAGGAGAGAAGTCAACAGAGCCTTGTAGAATTTTATGATTTTTAAAAGTGCACTTAAAGTTAGAAATTTATAGTATATAAATTTTGTCATTAAAATTAATTAGACTCAGAGGAATCATGACATTTAATCATTTCTACCTGGAAAAGAATATAATAAATTTTATCAAGTTAGTGTACAAGGAAGACAAATATATCATGAATCCTCTATTTAAATTTAGCTGTTCGAAAGACATGTCTTAAAAAAAAAAAAACACCTATGTTTTAGTGTTCTTTTTCAGACTACATAAGAACTATAGTTCACAGCTTGAATGTTTTTACTTAAAATTACCCCACAGAGATAACTCATATACTTTACAATTATTTATTAATTATGGAGTTGGTTGGTATATTCAGTAATAAGCAATTTTTCATATTTTGATTAATTTTTTTCCATTTCAGATCACTATAATTTCCTCAATAGAAACATTTCAAGATAAATCACATGGACATTCATTTTAAAGATAAATGTGGAGCACTCTGCTATATTTTCTAAAACAAAGCTACAATTTAAATTATAGACTATGCCTTTAAGTACATATATTTATAGACACAGAACACTGATACTCTATAATACCTACAGTTCTTCACACGAAGGGATGTTCTGTTATAGGAGATGTGGTTATATCAATTCATATTCTGACCTTCACTCTTAAAACTTAGTAAGTTTGAGGTCTGAAAGCATTTTATCTTATTTATACCCTCCAATTAAAGCTGTAGATAATCTGAGAATAGATAAGCCTGGATGGTATCTAATTTTATACATACATGTGATTGGCTTGGAGAAAGCATGTATTGGAATTCTAAATTGATTTTATTGAAATAAGAAGGAACTTTTGCATTGGGATATACGATGTTGGCTTTTCAATGGTCTCTTCTCATTCCAACATGAAGATAATAACAATGATATGCTTTTCACCTGCTGGGTATAATGAGCTAAGGACTCTGCTTTTTGACAGGGAAATAAGTTACAACCCGGAGCTTCATGGAAGGAAGGCTGGGCCTAGAGCACTCATTCTGTAACTAGCAAAGGAAGTACGGTAATGGGGGCTTAAACTGTAAGATACTTATTCAGAGGTGGTGTGTTAGCCCCTCAGTCACGTCTGACTATTTGCGACCCCATGGACTATAGCCCATCAGGCTCCTCTGTCCATGGGGATTCTTCAGGCAAGAATACTGGAGTGAGTTGCCATTCCTTTCTCCAGGGGATCTCCCCGACCCAGGAATTGAACCTGGGTCTCCGGTATTACCGGCAGATTCTTTACCATCTGAGCTACCAGGGAAGCTGAAGTCTAGGTTAATATTTAAAGCATTGAAAGCGAAAAAGAAAACAAGGTAATTGTGGTTGGTTGAGAGCACATTTAAAAAATTTTAGGCACTGAATCACATAAACGACGCTCATAGTTATAGCATCTTCGCCTCATGGTGCCTGCAGAGCAGTGGGCTAATCTACTGAGGTCCCGGACCCCTAAACCAGGTAACACCCATCGCTTCTCCATCTCTGCCCAAGAGCTCAGCTGGAAAAGACTTTCTCAGTCCTGCTATTCCACAGCAAACATGGAAAGGCAAGCTGATTCCTCGGAGAATCAAACTGAAATCTGCACACTTGTTACAGTGTAAGCTGACCACTGCCACAAAGGAGTTCCACGTGGCTGGGACGCTGGCAAGAATCTTAGCTGATACTCTCATTTACTGCTGAGTTCGGCCAAGACTGGGCACTCCTGGCAGCTTGGAGACGTGGGGCTGGCAGAATCTGTGAGAATATAGGCCCAGGAGGTTCCGGGGGAAAACTCAAGCTCTGTGCACCGTGGGGACGTGGGTGTCTCTGAGGAGGTCAGTCAGGCTAGGCAGTAACTGACAAGTAGGGCAGGAAAGCCTCTGAGAAGAGAAGTGACTTGAGTGGGAACCAGCCACCAGGTACCATGAGCAGGAGGCAGTGATGGAGAGGAGGACTCAGTAACCAGAGTGGAAAGCTTTACTTGGATCTGTCCCCAGCCCAGTAATTGGTTAGCCATGGAGATAAAGATGGGAAAAGCTATTCAGGGCAACTCGAATGCAAAGGGCAGAAGGTCATTCCTCCTCTCTGGGTCACATACCGCCGCTTAGCGACAGCCTCCTGGGGGCTCAGGACAGACACCTCTGGGCCCAGCAGAGCAGGACACACTGTGCCAAGGGAAGCTGCGCTGACCAGCAGGGTGGGGGGTGGGGGAATTGCAAAGCTCTGTTGGAAAATCATAAGGTCCCTACTAAGTCCAGTGTACAAAACAGCAACACAAAGGAATCCAGGACAGTGTCCTTCTAAGGCAGATCTGTGCCTGGCAGAGCAAGGGCTGTGCAAGGGACATAAATGTGTGATAAATCTGAGGTTCTTCGCATGTGTGTGTCAGCGTGTCTGTGTGTGTGTGCATGCCAGCAGGTGTGTGTGGGGGCACGCCTGCATGGGTGTGTGCATGCCTATGCTTGTACGTACACCAGTGTCTTTTAAATTTTGAAGAGGGATGAGTGGAGACAGGTGGCGTCTTCCACAGTTATGCCTTGACATCAGCCTCTCTCTTTTCCCATGCCATGTCTGGGTAACTTTATTCTTCCACAGCCCCCAGAGCTCTCAAAACTTGCAGGTGATTCCCTCAATTCCCTGCCTTCAGCTCTTACAACCAGTGATCTCTTCTCAGGATTCAATAGTGATTGTATAAAACAGATACAGCTAAAAAAAAAAAAAAAAGAAAACCAACAACTGGGGATAGTTAGAAGGAAGACACAATGCCAAGAGTGGTTGTGGGCTAGAACCCTTGCAAATTTTGTATGTCAGACTTTCTGTGGCCTAATGATTTTTTAGAAGTAATTTGCATAGATATAACTGTTTCCATAGCAACTCAGATAGTGGTATGTTACATCTCAGCCCTAATGGCAGCTTTAGCAAAGCTACCTAGAGATGACAAGGGGATTCCCTGGGGTAAAAAGACTTTTAATGAGATCCTGATGTTTGGAGGTTCATCAGCAAACTGTAGTGACGTACCCCTTTCTTTTCAGTGACTGTGTGGCTTAATCAGACAGTGTTTGCTTTTGGGAAAGTTCCATCCTGGTATCATATGGTCCTTTCTTTCTTTTCAATCCCATTTTCATTCGGTTCAAGTTATTAATATAAATACCTAGTTGTGTTCAAAGTGAAGTTTACACATGACAATAACATTTCACATCTGTGTTTACACACTCCAATAACTAAGTTAATAGCAGGGGCACTTTTGCAGAAAATTATTAAATTGATAAACTGCTTGAAAATCCTAAACGATCCATGTTCATCTCATAACCATAGCTGTGTGCTAAATACAAATTTCTACTTCCTGTTAATTTAACAAAGTTTCGGGAAGTCTCCTGAAAAGGGCATCGGGAATAAAACAAATTAACCCCATCCTGCCTATAAATGTCCTTTGTGAAGGATACACATGGTGGGGGGTGTGTGTGAATGATTACATGTATCAGAAAATGCCTCCAGAGTCAAAGGAAAAGCCGAGCATCTGGGAAAGGCACCCTGGAGCTGAGGTTCCACTGCCAACGTAAAACAAATGTACTTGGTTTTCTTCCTCTCTCTCTTCTTTAAACTCTTTTCCTCCATTGCCCTGAGCCTGGTTGGAACCAATATGAAATTAAACATCTGCTCTATCCAGACTGTAAAGTCACTTAAAAAACAAGAAAGAAAACAAAACCCACCATGGTTAATGGCCAAGATCCTCTTTTTATTAATAAAAAATGTTTTCTGACTGCTTTGGGAATTTGTATTTTCCAGCCTTAGTTAGATTCCAAGCATGTTACTACCTCTCACTAACTTAAGAGGAAAAAGATTTTTGAATGAAGATTAAAATATGGGGAATAATGTCATTTAGTCTAAAAACATATCTCAATCTAAAATGTGAGTGAGGGATGAAAGTAGCCATTTTACTGCTGATACTCATGAATGTAAAATATGAATATGCTGTGCTAAGTTGCTTGTTTTGTCTGACTCTTTGCGACCTATGGACTGTGGCCCACCAGGCTCCTCTATCCATGGGATTCTCCAGGCAAGAATACTGGAGTGGGTTGCCATGCCCTCCTCCAGGAGATCTTTGTGACCCAGGGATTGAACCCACGTCTCTTACATCTCCTGCTTTGGCAGACAGGTTCTTTACCACTAGTGCCACCTGGGAAGCCCTAAAATATGGTTCTAACTGTTAAATATGTCTGGGGATCAGGTTAGAGGAATTGCTTGTGTTTGCTTTTAATGAGTAACTGGGAAGATAAGCCTTGAAGCTATATGTGTGAACTGACAGGTACACCACTTGAATATGGAAATGAGTTTATGAATTAAATCCATTTTCTTGAACAAAAGAAATCCAACATGAGTGAAAGCCAAACAGAATGTAGGGCAAGTGGCTCTTTCGGCTAATGTGCACCATTATTTGTAAGTGCTCAATGTGTTTGTTACAGGACTGCCCAGGGTGAAGTACTGAATACTTTTATGATCAAGTTTCTATGGTTTAAAAACTACTTGAAAAAATTTCCAAACTTTTAAGTTGGACAACTGCCATTTGCACAGTAAATGAGGAGATCAGCCCTGGATGTTCTTTGGAAGGAATGATGCTTAAGCTGAAACTCCAGTACTTTGGCCACCTCATGCGAAGAGCTGACTCATTGGAAAAGACTCTGATACTGGGAGGGATTGGGGGCAGGAGGAGAAGGGGACGACAGAGGATGAGATGGCTGGATGGCATCACTGACTCGATGGACGTGAGTCTGAGTGAACTCTGGGAGTTGGTGATGGACAGGGAGGCCTGGCGTGCTGTGATTCACAGGGTCGCAAAGAGTCGGACACGACTGAGCGACTGAACTGAACTGAACTGAATCAGTGTTTGCTTGTGACCCAATGGTGTGTACACACTTTCTCACTGATGAGAACAATCCTGGCCCTGGGGGGACCTTCAGCAATATTTGGGTGAGGGATGTAAAGTTATGGAGAGGAGAGCCCCCCAAGGTTTTTGGCACCAGGGTCCAGTTCCATGAAAGACATTTTTTTCACAGACTGTGGATAAGGGGGATGGTTTCCCAATGATTCTCATAAGGGATGCCCAACCGAGATCCCTCACATGTGCAGTCCACAGTAGGGTTCATAATCCTATGAAAGTCTAATACCGCTGTTGATCTGATAGGAGGCAGAGCTCAGGCGGTAATGCAAATGCCGGGGAGCAGCTGTAAATACAGATGAAGCTATATTAGCTCTTACTCACCCACCGTTCACCTCCTGCTGTACAACCCAGCTCCTAACAGGGAGCTGGGGACCTCTGCATAGAGAATTATAAGGCACCATCCAGCGATGCCCTCCCCGTGAAAGGCGCTTGGCTTCTTGAAGGGTAAGAGATTAAAAGGCAAATATGGATGGAGAGAAAAGACCAGAACTCTTTGAAGTAGGTGGCCTTGGGCCTTGATGCCAGGAGGGTGGCATCAGCAAATACAGAAGGGACCATTTGTGGGGATGTGTGTGTACGAGGGTGCCTGCTCCCCATGCATTTATACAAATGACATACTCAGTTCATTCTGACTGGAGGAGAGGTGATTCTAGGTTCACATATGGGGGCTTTCTCCCCACTGCCTTTTTGACTCACGTTTTATTCTCTTGCTCCCATTATCTGAAAGCCAAACTCATGGCCATCTCTGCAACCTAATGCAGTCAGCCCCCTTGATCTGAGGGGGATGAGTTCCAAGATTTACAGTGATGAGAGACGGAAGAAGATGGGGAGGAGTAAGATGGGGGCATCACCTGACTCCCCACAAATACATTAATAGATCATCAGAATTTGGAACAATTCCTACTGAACAGCTTTTAAAGGACAGCAGAAGACCCCAAACCTCCAAAAAGGCAAGCCAATCTCCTTAGAAGGAAGTAGGACCAAAGATGAAGACATAAAAAGATTCCCACTGGGTGCCTGAAACCAGATAGTAGCAAATCCTATATATATGGTCTTCATATGTTTTTTCTATACATATGTGTTAGCCTTAGTCACTCAGTCGTGTCCGACTCTTTGCGATCCCATGGACTATAGCCTGCCAGGTTCCTCTGTCCATGGGATTTCCCAGGCAAGAATACTGGAGTGGGTTGCCATGCCCTTTTCCAGGGGATGTTCCCAATCCAGGGATTGAAATTAGGTCTCCTGCATTGCAGGCAGATTCTTTACCATCTGAGCCACCAGGTAACTTATAAATTTGGCACTGTAAGAGAATATCTGTATTGCCTGAGCCAGCTGTGTGTGGATGTGTGTGTGCTCAGCTATGTCTGACTCTTTGTGATCCTATGGTGCCGGGGGCCAGCGTGAGGAATTCCGCCCATGGCAAAGGTCATGAGGAAGGAGGCTTGGCATACGCAAAGGCGTGATCAAGCCTCAGGAAACCCCCTGTTCCCGAGCATCTAACCCCAAAACCAGAGTCTGTTTTATGCTCTCACCTACACCTCTGACTTTACGGGGGCTCTCCCCCATAACCGTTTCTCTCTGAGAAGGAGTAAATGTGCAGCTCCAAGGCAATAAAAATTCTTGGGCGTGACAAGAGTGTTTCAGCTTACGGACTCCTCTGAAGGTTATCTAGCCCACCTGTATAGGTTTGTCCGGCCACATGTGATTGCTTGCAGCCTCCCAACCTGAGAGGCACGAGATGTTTTAGACTTACTAAAGGCAAATTCTTTTGGGGAGTTAGAAATTATTAGTATAGTTGGTTAGGAATTATATTGGTGAAGGGTCTCTTCATTTGTTGTGTCAATAATTGCTGCCAATTCCCTGCTCTGGGTGGGACAAGGATGTCTCAGGTCAAACCTCTCTGCTGACAGACTAGCTTGTGTGACAGGATTATCCTTACTGCCGCCACTAGGCACATGACTGTTTACTACCTCTCAACCATAAACAGCACAGAGTTTTGGAGTATTTTGAGGGTCTTAATTAGCGTAGGACTTTCTCTTCTTGTTGAGTCAATGATCGCCGCCAGGCCTCTATATCCTTAGGTACCTGGGAATATATTAATCAATGTATTTGGAATATAGCAAAGGAAATATGGTAGTTTTTGATGTTAGCAATACTAGACTTTTTGAGTTAATGGATTTTCTCTTTGTAATAGATCACTGTACTTTGTTATATATCACTGTGTCCTTGCTGTGTAAGAATGTAACTTTATCATATCTTAAGACTAAATAGATCTTAAGGGGAGCATTGGTGAAAGGATTTTCATTTGTTGGGTTGATGTTTGCTGCTAAATCTCCATGTTCCCTACCCTTATAATGAATATAACTAGCATATAGGAAGAAATAAGTATTAACCTTTAAGACTAATCATGTTAACCTTGGGTTGAATAAATTCCTTTCTTGATTGTAACTCACTACACCTCACCCTATAGGAATGTAACTGTATTTGGAGGTGGTGCCTGGTTTAAGAAAAACACCTTGGAAGAAATAAGTTTTTTGGTTATCAGAAAGAAAGGATCATAAAATGTAAGCAGGTCTCACTCATGGCCAGAAGATGATGTAATATCCTAAGACCTTTTTTTATACATTTATGTGAAGCACCTGATTTTGACAAAGGTCAGGACTGCTGACCCCACGTGACTCTGTATTCATCCCTATGTGTAACAAAAGGTATATAAGCAAACCCCAAAATAAAGAAATCGGATCAGTTTCCGGAAAGACTGATTCCCCATGTCGCTTCTTTTCTGGCTGAATTCCCATCTGGAGCATGGATGCTATTCCACGTAATCCAAGTTATTCAGCCTCTTTTTCTCCACTGATCTTCCTACTACACTATCCATTTCTAATCTCTCTATGTCTGTGATTAAATATGTATTTTTTCCAAAGACGCCGACTCCGTCCCCCACCTTCGAATCACCCTGGATCCACCGGGGCTGGACCCCGGCATATGGTCTGCAGCCTGTCAGGCTCCTTTGCCCATGGAATTTTTCAGGCAAGAATACTGGAGAGGGTTACTATTTACTACCCCAGATGAGCAAATTAATGGACAGGACATGCTGGACAAAGGGGCGATTCATTCCCAGGCGTGGCACACAATTTAAAGCACATCAGTTGCTTATTTCTGGAACTTTTAAATATTTTGAGACCATTGTTAACTGCAGGTAACCAAAACTTCAGATAAGAGGGGACTACTGTTCAAATACCACTTTCCTCAGTAAAAGTGAAAGTGAAGTCGCTCAGTTGTATCCGACTCTTTGCGACCCCATGGACTGTAGCCTACCACACTCCTCTGTCCACTTCCCTCAACTGAGAATTCTCTCTGCTCCTCTAAGCTCTTCTGGCCCTTTCTCAGAGCTTACTTTGTACCCATGTCTCCTGTCTTAAGACTTGATTGACAGCTCCTTGGGGCCAGAGCTCATACCTACATCATCTTTATATTTTATATCATCCACTCAGCCTTGCATGTAGTATTGCTCAGAAGTACACTGCAGAACACAGGAAAGAAGGAAGATGGACATGAAGACCAGCTGCTCGGGACTATTTCTTTATTTCCCTGGCATCACAGGTCTCCATGATACAGGTCCCTGTGTTAGGAAATCATTTTGGAGCTTCTTCTGAGCATTCCCATGGGAGGGCACCTCACTGATAGCATCCAGCTGCCATGATGGCAAATAGACTCTCACTCATGATGGGCAGGCCACGTGAAGAGTGAGTCCCTAGGTGAAGACAGTTTGGCACGCGCAAAGCCAAACCGAAACATCTCTCCTCCAGGCTGAGTTTCAGCCTCTAAGGGACAACCAGGAAGGAAGTTTGTCTTTGAACATTTCATGGAGAATAACAAATAAAAACATCTGCTGGAAAGGAAACCAGGTGTTGGGCTGGGGAGGCAGACAGTCTTTAATTCTCTCCTCTCCTCCAGGATCCGGCGGGGATTTCGATGTTGTATTCGCTAACACTAGCTAATGTAATTTTTGTGATAATTGTAGAGCAAATAGAGCAAACTCTCAAATATAATTAGGGAAAAGTGCTTCTAATTAACTTGTAAGTCGTGGGTTGCAAAGTAGAGTCACAAATCAGTTATGCATTGTCAGACTTAACAAGTAAAACACACTGTACATTTCCATCCGGGCAAATAAACAAAGCAAGACAAACGCCCCTGGTAAATACTTTCCCTTGAACCTTTACAACATGCTGGCGTGCTCTGGAACTTAACTGCAGGTAAGCTGAGGTATATTTCACATCACCAGCAACCCGTGATCACGGTGAAGAGAAATGAAGACGACCTCAGACAGTGTGGGAACAGCCTACATGCTACCTCGGCGGCATGGAAAAAGGGATGCACTCATGCAATCGGCTCAGATGGGCGGACAGAGGTCCTGAGCAAACCCCAAGAGGTCTTGCAGGGAAGTAGAGGGTGATGAGAGCGGCAACCCCTTCCAGCTCAAAGAACCAGCAACACCAGTTGCTTACTGCGGGCTCTACGTTAGGTAATCATTATAAGCAACGTCTGCTACGTTTGTTAGAAGTCACCCCATGGCTTTTCTGTCACAAGGGCAACCACATTAGAATAAGTGGTAACCTCAAATTATTTTTAATTCATAAAAAATGGTAGAGGAGATACACATTTTCATAACTTAGTTACTGTTGGCAATGCAATATTCTGGCATCTCTCAAAAATGTCCAAGTCACCCACAGGGGGTTAACTGCTGGCCTGGAGAAAAGAGAAAGTGAGGTTCCTGAAACATCCATCCATGATCATGAGAACTGCTGTCGGAGCTTATTAAAAGTGAGTCCCAGGCTATGATCATAGAGATTTCGGGCCTGGAAATCGGTACTGATTGCAGGGACTTGGAGAGTGGGAAGTCATGGTGTCAGGCAGACAGGCTGTGGGGACAGAACAGGCATGCCAGCGGTGATGCTGGCACTTTAAATCTGGGCTCAGGGCACCACCAGGCGTGTTCAGGGCACCCAGTATGATGACTAGTAAGCGGTGGGTGTTCAGGAATGTTTGTTCACCCCTTCTGGGGATACAAGAATGCAGAGAATGCCTCAATTCTCAGGTCAGGCCGTAAGAATGTAAAGCACAGGAAACGATGTGACTGGACGGCTGTTGCTATGTCCACTGGTGAGCCACTCTACAGAGTGCGCAATAAAGGAAGGCTGTGAGATGGGGTCAGCCAACAAACATGATCTCACCATAACATCCGGTAGCACAGACTCCTTTAAAACCACTGTATCAAAACGTCTGGCTCACTGGAACATAGCTGTCACCATCTTGGCCCTTGGGAACAGTGTCATATCCTGAGGATGGTCTCCAGCGAGAAGGTACCTGGGTATTTACCCCAGCATTTCAAGCACCTGAACCTCACTGCTTCATGGCAGACATCCCACAAGCATTTGCTTAATGAATGAATGGACGAATTAGACCCAGAGCCTACAGAGCTGCTTCAGTCTCCAGGACTAAGAGTGGGGGTGGGCAGGAAGTTCATGGTCTGAATTTCCTAATTTGATTAGACTTGGCCTGGTTATAGCCAAGGCGAGGCAGAAGAGGGTGCCAGGCTGTTCTCATGGGTGCCCACTGGCCCTGTCTCTCCTCTGCTTCATATCCAGGTTTCTTCCTTGTCTTTACCTGGCCACCTAGGTCAACTTTAGCCCCAGCACCAGACATAGAGGCAGAGCCTTCTTCAGCTTTCTGCACCAGCATCCTTGGGGTGTCAGGTCTCCTCTTAATAATAAATCCCTTTCCCCATGTGATTCATTCTTTTCACTCTTCTCTGGTCAACCCCCAGCTGACACACCCCGTGAAGCTATCTAAATGTTGGCAAGATGGCAGCAATGTTTACGATTCTACCTTCCCAAGGAATAGACAAGATGTATGAATGCATGATACCCTAATTAACCTTTTGCTGGGAATTTTTTCTTGTGACTCAATATCAGTTCACCCACTGTGAACTCTGGAAGCCAAGGACTGCCAGACTTGGCCTCATTTGACTCACTAAATCCAAGAAGATCTTCATTTACTCATCTCCTCTCTGATGCTATGGTTGGCAGAATGATGGTCACCCAAAATAGCCACATCCTAATTCTCAGAACCCATGAATATGGTACCTTACACGGTAAAAGGGACTTAGAGGCTGTGATTCATTTAAGGATCTTGAGGAGAGTCTCTGGGACTATCCAGGTGGGCTCAGTCTAATCACTTGGGTCTTTCAGAGGACCATTCCTGGCAGCAGTCATGAGCAATCTGACGATGGAAAATCCGACAGAGACACCATGTCTCTAGCTTTTAAGACAGTGGAAGTGGGTCACAATCAAGGGATGTGGCCAGCCACTAGAGGCTGGAAAAGGCAAGGTCTGTCCCCCTTAAAGTCTCCAGGAAGGAACACAGCCCTCTGGACACTTTGACCTTAGCCATGTAAAAGCCCAGTGAGACGTGTTGGGCTTCTTACCTCCAGAACCAGAGGATAATAAATTTTCATTAATGCGTTGGAGCAGCAACAGGTAATCAATATGAACTTCACTGAGCGGTCTGCCATGGTCTTGGTATTCTGGTCCTCAGTGCATAACCGTGTCTAGGATAACTGCTCTCGTGGGCTTAGGGTAGCTTTTTCCCTAGAGGTAATGGGTACACGCTAGGGTTCACATCCCTAAACAGGAAGGTGAGTGGGAGCTGATGCTGAAATAAGGCATCTCCTGAGGCCCTGAAAGTATGTCACCAGTTCCAGTGCGAGGCAGCCCCTGCTGATGAAGAAACCAAACCCCAGAGAACTCTTCCGGCAGGGCTGCAAATTATTTAAGAGAAGGAAAAATCCAACTAGTCTGACTCAAAATAAAAAAGTTGAGGAGGATGGTTTTTACACTTTAGTTAACTAAAGAATTGTGGACTTTGAACTTTAACACACAATGGCAAGAGATATCGATTTTTAGACTTTAATTCCTTTGAACTTTAATGTCTTTGGACTTCAACATGAAAGTGGACTTCAACTTTGATTTTTAATTTCTCCTTGGGAATTTGGTATTTGGTGGGGATTATATTAAAATTCAAAGCATCTCTACATTGTTGGCATTTCATTCCTGGAATGCCCCTGTTCATTTTTATCTTTCGGGTGTTGTTTAATATTACTGCTAACCCTCAGATGTGCTATGTTGGATAATATGGCTGGACATTATTTGGGATAAGAAATAAATCTGGGATTTATTTTATATCATGGGAAGACAGTGACCCTGGATTTGATTTAAATAACATGCTTTTCTGACCCATTTCAGTACCTCTTGGTATAATTTATGAAGTGCTCACCAGGAGTCCCAAGTGATCCCCAGAAAACCCCATGAAGATGGAGGAAAGGCTATCTTGTAAAAATGTTTGACTCCTGCTTTAGGGGCTTCCCAGTAAAAAAATCTGCTTGCAATGTAGGAGACTGGATTCAATACCTCAATCGGGAAGATTCCCCTGGAGAAGGGAAAGGCTGCCCACTCCAGTATTCTTTCTTGCCTGGAAAATTCCATGGACATAGGAGGTTGGCAGGGTATAGTCCAAGGAGTTGCAAAGAGTCAGACATGACTGAATGACTAACACTTTCACTTTCCTTCTTTGGAGAGATGAGCCATGTTTCCAGCTGATCATACAAATAAAATAAGAGGAAAACAATAAGCTGGAGGATGTTAGAGGGGGAAAGTGCTTCTCCTCTGTTCCAGTGTCTCCTTCCAGAAAGGGTTTTTACCCTCCAGAGTTGGTTAAGATTTCACCCCAGAAATCTTTTGAAATAGTTAAGTTCCTTGGCTAGCAGATACAGAGTAATTAATGCTGCACCTCGGCTTCTACAGGCAGTAGAGATAATGTTTAGTACTATTTATGCTTTGCCTACCAAGCTGTTCAAAACTCATGCAGGGAAGATGTTATTTATTAGGGACATAAAGAAATAAAGAAGAGAGTGGAAGGAGTCTTTCAGCAGATGAGATATTTCATCTCATTTCTTTGAGCTACAGAATAGATGGAGCTGAGTTGGCTGATGACACTGATGAGGAAGCCAACACAGTGCAGGACCTGGACACAAGAAGACTCCATCCTGAGGACCCAGTGAAGTGGCCGACTGCCCTTGCAGAATTTGAGACCCCTCCCTCCAGGCAGAAGAACAAACAAGACAAACAAACAACACAAGAAAAACATTCTCCAAAGAGATTAACTGCACTGGGGGAGAAGTAAAAAGCTAATGTGGATATTTGACCCTCAGAGAAAAACTCCCCTCATCAAGATACTTGAGGATCCCACATATTACAACTCAACTCCTACCTGCTCACCTGAAGTCGAGCTCACAGTTCACAAACTTCACCAATGTCCTCAGCGCTCAGACAATCTCTCTATTCCTTCTTCTTAAAAATAAGCAGAGAACTGAGAGTTCGTGAGTAGCAGTGAAAGTCGCTCAGTTGTGTCCAACTCTTTCCAACTCCATGGACTATACAGTCCATGGTATTCTCCAGGCCAGAATACTGGAGTGGGCAGCCTTTCCCTTTTCCAGGTGGATCTTCCCAACCCAGGGGTTACCATATCCTTAAAGTAAGTCTGCAAAATCAATGAGGAAGGCTCCCATACAAACAGAAAAAAACACTTGGCACCACAGCAAAGTGAGATGACTCGTGATAAAGAGAAAACAAACCTTAGTTTTAAATAATATCCTTAGAGAAATTCAGTAACAGTCTACATTCATAAAACAAAAACACAAAAAGTTCTTAGAACTAAGATACTACTACCACTGATATCTCTTTAGACCCCTGCAAGAAGAAAAAATCAAAAATAAAACCTCATGGATAGGTTGAGGGAAATGGTAGATGCTGGAGAAAGCTCTCAGCATAGTTGATAAAAAGACAAAGGGCTGCAAATTATTGAAGAGGGAGGAAAAATCCAATTAGTCTGACTCAAAATAATTCCAGAAAGAGAAGAAAAACATGAATGAATTTTTTGAAAAATAACAAGACAATTTTCTGGCACTGAAGGTCATCACTCTTTAAACTGGAAGTGTCCAATACCAAAGAATGTTTTGAAAGAGGCAACACCTAGATATATCACAGACTTTCACAGTACCAAGGATAGAATTCGATTACAGAAAATATTCTTGAGAAAAATAATTTTCTATCTGTCCATATCAAGTAAACATCAATCATGTATGAGGATTTAGTACTGATATTTTCATGATTTCATCTCCTGAACACAAGTTTTTAAGGAACTTGTACTTGAGCGCTCAGTCATGTCTGACTCTTTGCAACCCCCTGGACTGTAGCCCACCCGGCTCCCCTGTCCATGGAATTCTCCAGGCAAGAATACTGGAGTGTGTTGCCATTTCCTCCTCCATAGGATCTCCCTGACCCAGGGATCGAAACGGTATCTCCCGTGTCTCCTGCACTGCAGGCAGATCCTTTACTACTGAGTCATTCGGGAAGACTTTATGGAGCTTAAAGGACAGTAAACCAATAAAGAGGAGGTTATAGGATCTAGGGAATAGAAGTTCCAACCCAAGACAGCTATACAGCAGAACTAGAGAGCAATTATCCAAATCTGCCCAAAAGACAAAAGATTCTGATAGGAGATCCTTAGAAAAGCAAGGAATTAATAATGACTGAAATCATGGACAAAGCTCAGTTGGTGGGCATTGCCACTGATGGATGATCCATCCACATATGATGCTAGACAAGTACTTCATTGACAAGGATCATCACTTTGAACCCATGGGGAAAGAAATGTGATTGCAGGTACCACATTGGTTGCTCATAAGGCAAAGGCTGATCTCTGGCTTTCAACTTTTTGAATCAAGTGATAGATAACTTTGGAAGACTGGCTACATTTATAGAATAGAGTGTAACTATATTCAGTCTTGGCAATAAAGTCAAGTATGGGCTTCCCAGGTAGTGCTAGTAGTAAAGAACCCTCCTGACAGTGCAGGAGATATAAGAGACAGGCGTTTGATCCCTGGGCTGGAAAGATCCCCTGGAGAAGGAAATGGCAACCCACTTCAGTATTCTTGCCTGAAGAATCCAATGGACAGAAGAGCCTGGTGGGCTACCGTCCACAGGGTCACAAAGAGTCACATAGGACTGAAGCAAATTAGGACAGATGGGAAAGATGATGACAAAGGCTGTGAAAGAGAAGGGTGAAGACAAAGGAATACTAATAGCCTCATCTTACAAACAGAGTGATAAGAGGTAGTGTCTGTGTTAGATTGGGAGAAACAGAGGTTTGCTTTTGAAGTTACTGAGTGAAGCTGGAGAGGAACCAAGGATAATGATGTCACCATGTTAGGAAGAAGGAGAAAAAGCCATGAGTGATGAAAAAGGAAAAAAGTCTCCTTCCATTATGATAGAAAGTCAGTATAAAAAGCCTATAGTAATTTGTTTAGATTGAGACAAGCATATTATCTAAAGACACGGGATAACCACAAGAAGGCTAAAAAACAATGCAAAAGGAAGCAAAAATTAAGGCTGAATGCTTCTGAAGGAACAGGAGGAAGACAGATGAGGTTGAGGACTGTTGCTTTCATTATAAGCATTTTTATATTATTTTATTTTTTGACCATATCTATTACTTCAATTTAAAAATTAAAATACAATGCATTTGCTCAATTACCCTTGCCACATCTAATTCTTTACAAGTAGTTGTTTTAAGAAGATGGCTCAGGGTTTATTTCTCTGGTGGTTCAGTGGCTAAGACTCCATGCTCCCAATGCAGGGGGCCTGGGTTTGATCCCTGGTCAGAGAAACAGATCCTAGAACTAAGTGTTTGCATGCTGCAACTAAAGATTCCCCATGCAGCAACAAAGATGGAAGATCCTGTGTGCTGAAACTATGACTCAGCACAGCCAAGTAAATAAATAAATATATATATTTTTTTAATGAAAAGGAGATTCATTAAGAAATCAGGGCAATAGAGTCTTATTTATTTAAAACACAGCGATACTTTTAAGTAAGCCTACATGGTCCTGTATTAATTTGCATTGCTTTATCTACCTGACCTACAAGTGTCTGCTCATATTCGTGAACAGATGAAGAGCCTTGGGGTGGGTCTGCATTAGTTTCCTGGGGCTGCCATCACAAACCAGCACAGACTGAGTGGTTTAAACAACAGAAACTTATTGACTAATGATCTCAGAGGCTAGAAGTCCAAGATCAAGGTGTCAGCAGCGTTGGTTTCTTCGGAGGCTCTGGGGGAGAATCTGGTTCATGCCTCTCTCTTGGCTTCTGGTGGTTTGCTGGCCATCTCTGGTGTTCCTTGGCTCATAGAAGTATCACCCCAGGCTCTGCTTTCATCTTCATGAGGCATTCTCCCTGTGTGTGTCTATGTCCAAGTTTCCTTCTTCCATAAAGACATCAGCTGCATCGGATTAGGGGCCCATCTTACTTTAGCATCCTAACATAACTAATTACATCTGAGTCACAATTTGAGGGTCTACAGGTTAGGACCTCAACATATAAATTTTGAGGGCATATAACTCAACTTTGGAGCCCTTTGGAGACTGACTGAATTAAACCAACTGACCTAATGCTAGTAAGTAAATAGTTAAACTGAAGCCTGTCACCTTAATTAAAAGGAAAGACTACTTGGGCTACATGAAGCATAAAATGAAAAAATACACTCTGCTCTTGGAGAAGTAGAACTCTTAAGGACACTTGCTTTCGTCTGAAATAAAACTTATTTATTTTTATGGTTTAATAAAGACTGCTTTATTATGATTTGTAAAGCATTCTGAAATCTTTAGTTGGGCCTTTCAAAATTTAGGTTGATTACTCCCATCTTTAGAGAGAGAAAAATTGTATTAGTCAAGCCCAAAGGACATGCAGCACTCTAATAAAGTTTATTTGCTTTGGAACATTTCAAGTAACGGCTAGCATATATCCGCTTCAACTGGCTTTAAATGAATTCTGATCATCATCTCATAGTAATTATTGCACAGGAAGAAAATTATTTATTGCAAGGTCTAACAAGCAGTGGTAAAATATATTCTGCTGTGAAGACATACTGTAGTACAAACAGGCAGCTGTTTTTTTTTTTTTTTTAAACATGCATGGTTATGGGTTGAATGTAAATGCATGTAACTACCTCAATTTTTAACATTTTATTATTGTTCAGACAGTTTCCAAAGGAATACTCAGTAAATAATTTAAAGCTCTGCAAGATCATTTTTTTTCCTTCTATCTTTCATTGTTTATAATTTGGTGCTCTCAATCCTTCTGGATATAGACCCTAAGTCTGGTTTACAAACATGTTTTATTTACTTATTTATTTTTTAATCACTAAAATTGTTCCTTCAAATATTTGTTTACAAAACATCCTAGTTTGTAAATATATAGAGAGGAATTCAAAGCATATGTCACCCTCGCTTCCCTTTTTTTCAATACACATCTGTTTTCACCAAGTCACTAACAGGCAGGAAGGAAAATACAACAGAAAAAACTCTGTGTGCTAGAGGGGCCTGGAATGTCCTTGCTTCTTGCTGAACAATTAGGTGGGCTGAAGGATTACAAAAGAAGTGATGGGAATACCAGACCACCTGACCTGTCTCTTGAGAAACCTACCTATATGCAGGTCAGGAAGCAACAGTTAGAACTGGACATGGAACAACAGACTGGTTCCAAATAGGAAAAGGAGTACGTCAAGGCTGTATATTGTCACCCTGCTTATTTAACTTCTATGCAGAGTACATCATGAGAAACTCTGGGCTGGAGGAAGCACAAGCTGGAATCAAGTTTGCTGGGAGAAATATTAATAACCTCACATAAGCAGATGACACCACCCTTATGGCAGAAAGTGAAGAGGAGTTAAAAAGCCTCTTGATGAAAGTGAAAGAGGAGAGTGAAAAAGTTGGCTTAGAGCTCAACATTCAGAAAATGAAGATCATGGCATCCGGTCCCATCACTTCATGGGAAATAGATGGGAAACAGTGGAAACAGTGTCAGACTTTATATTTTGGGGCTCCAAAATCACTGCAGATGGTGACTGCAGCCATGAAATTAAAAGACGCTTACTCCTTGGAAGGAAAGCTATGACCAACCTAGACAGCATATTCAAAAGCAGAGACATTACTTTGTCAACAAATGTCCATCTAGTCAAGGCTATGGTTTTTCCAGTGGTCATGTATGGATGTGAGTGTTGGACTGTGAAGAAAGCTGAGCGCCAAAGAATTGATGCTTTTGAACTGTGGTATTGGAGAAGACTCTTGAGAGTCCCTTGGACTGCAAGGAGATCCAATCAGTCCATTCTAAAGGAGATCAGTCTTGGGTGTTCACTGGAAGAACTGATGCTAAAGCTGAAACTCCAATACTTTGGCCACCTCATGTGAAGAGTTGACTCACTGGAAAAGACTGAGAGTTGACTCATTGGAAAAGATGCTGGGAGGGATTGGGGGCAGGAGGAAAAGGGGACGACAGAGGATGAGATGGCTGGGTGGCATCAACAACTGGATGGACATGAGTTTCAGTGAATTCTGGGAGTTGGTGATGGACAGGGAGGCCTGGCGTGCTGTAATTCAGGGGGTGCAGAGTCAGACATGACTGAGTGACTGAACTGAACTGAACTGAACAGGCACAGTTGTTAAATTTGAATCAGGGTTTTTTTTCTTTTTTTCTTTTTTTTTTTTTTTTGATTCATGCACGAGTGTCTAGGGGGCTCCCAGGCTGTTTGGTGGTAAAGAATCTGCCAGCTAATGTAGAAGGTGTAAGAGACATGGGTTCAATCCCTGGGTCGGGAAGATATCCTGGAGGAGGAAATGGCAATCCACTCCAGTATTCCTGCCTAGAAAATTTCATGGACTGAGGAGCCTGGAGGGTTACAGTCCAGTTGGGGTCACAAAGAGTTGGGCATGACTGAGGATACATGGACACACACACAGACACACACACAGACACACACACACACACACACACACACACAAGTATCTAACCTCATTCCAAAAAGGTTTTGTGGAGGGTCCTTGTGACGATGGAAGTGAAACGATCCTTTTTACTTATTACTCTCTACTCCACTCTTCCAGCCATCGTCTCTTTTTCTGCTTGTCTAGTTAAGTTTCTAAAACATCAACACATTTGCCAGGAACATCTCTTTTAAAGATCAGCAGCTAGCGATGCCAGAGTGTGACAACTGACAACAGGGCCCCCATCCATCACAAAGGTTACCAGCAGAAGCTGTGCGTGGTGGGTCAGCTGACTGCCAAGCCTGTGTATGCAGATATCCAAGGCTTGCCACACACCCAACACCCCCAGAAATCCACATGCATTTAAGAAATGTGTGACTAAGGAATGAGTGAAGGGCCTGGACTCACCCAGAAAAGCTTATTGGAGTGAAAAGCTCATCAAACTTGGGCAAAGACTGACCCTGAACAGGACCCTGTAGGGCTTTTGGGCACAGATGTGTTTCTGTGTCTTCCATTCCTTGTTTGTAGGGAACAGACTCCAGCCTCCATGACCTTCCTGAGTCTGGAAGGGCAGATTCAAACAATTGCTAATCAGGGAAGGGAGGGCATGCAAAGACAAGGGAGGGGAAGCCAAGAAAGAATAGTGCAGCCTTGGGGCAGGGTCCTCCTTCCACCTCAAGGGATGTACATAACAATATCTTCTGAGCTCTTTAGAGGACTAGTCAGTCAGTTCAGTTGCTCAGTAGTGTCTGACTCTTTGCAACCCCATGAACTGCAGCACGCCAGGTCTCCCTGTCCATCACCAACTCCTGGAGTTTACTCAGACTCATGTCCATTGAGTCGGTGATGCCATCCAACCATCTCATCCTCTGTCTTCCCCTTCTCCTCCTGCCTTCAATCTTTCCCAGCATCAGGGTCTTTTCAAACGAGTCCTTTCTTTGCATCAGGTGGCCAAAGTATTGGAGTTTCAGCTTCAACATCATTCCTTCCAATGACACCCAGGACTGTTAGGATGGACTGGCTGGATCTCCCTGCAGTCCAAGGAATGCTCAAGAGTCTTCTCCAACACCACAGTTCAAAAGCACCAGTTCTTCTGCGCTCAGCATTTTTTATAGTCCAACTCTCACATCCAAGCATGACTGTTGGAAAAACCATATCCTTGACTAGAGAGACCTTTGTTGGCAAATTAATGGCTCTGCTTTTTAACATGCTGTCTAGGACATAGCTATTCTTCCAAGCAACAAGCATCTTTTAATTTCATGGCTGCCGTCACCATCTGCAGTGATTTTGGAGCACCCCCCAAAAGAGTCTGTCACTGTTTCCCCATCTATTTGCCGTGAAGAAATAAAACCCCAATAAATGAAAGATGTCAGCATTCTTTATTCCAGAGAAGACCACCTGAACCCAATTAAAGGAATCAGAGAAGGTCATCAAGAGAATACCTGTCTCTAAAGAAGTGCACACACCCAAATCTTAATAGCAACTTTGCCCTTGAACCTATGCTGTAAAACTCATGGAATCCTCCCAGGTTAGGACACAGAGTTTTTGAGGGTAGGAGCCATCTTTGTCCCCCTTTGCCTGGCAAACCTATAATTCTATTCTTTTCTATCTCACCCAAAACTCTGTGTCTGATATTCTATTCAACAACTGTGCACAGAGGCTGGGTCCAAGACTCAGAAGGCAGAGAATAACACATAAGAGAAATGGAGGGTTGGGTGACCCTGAAGTTAAATCGGATTCTTGTTGTTCAGTCACTAAGTTGTGTCCGACTCTTTCCAACCCCATGGACTGCAGCACAACAGGCTTCCCTGTCCTTCACTATCTCCTCGGGTTTGCTCAATCGCATGTCTGTAGAGTCAGTGATGCTATCTAACTATGTCATCCTCTGTCACTCCCTTCTCCTCCTGCCCTCGATCTTTCCCAGCATTGGGGTCTTTTCCAATGAGTCAGCTCTCTGCATTTGGCCTACTAAAATCCTGGATTTGCATAGCTCTGCAGGAGCCAACAGAACCCTAGCTTTCACAGCTCTCTTTGGCAGTTGACCATGGCTGGTGCTGAAGATGAACACGAGTCTCTAAGCCTCTTGGAGCTGAATTTATTTGCCTTATTTGACTTTTGCTTCAGGCAGTGGAGTTAGCTTTGGCCTGATCTGCTCTGTCTAAATAGAGCTCAAGGAGTCTTGCAGGCTTCCAGGCGCGCTCGGGTGTCAGCCAGTGTGGACATTTAGAAAGGCTTTGTTACTACAGACTGGGTGCAGCGGCAATTTCTTCCATGTGGGATGCTTTCCTAGATGTTTTTCTCAAGTGGTAGCTTGGCCAAGTGCTTCTTGTTTTTCAGTAGTATCCACCACAGCAACTCCAGAAACCAGAAGCTTCAGCAAGTCCAAATATTTCTACAACACATTTTTCATTGAAAAAGGTGAAACTCAAACCTGAAGTTCAGCCAGGTACAATAAGGCCCTGCCTCTGGAAAGATGTGAGTGCGTGCTAAGTCGCTTCAGTCGTGTCTGACTCTGTGTGACCCCATGGACTGTATGTAGCCCATGAGGCTCCTCTGTCCATGGGATTCTCCAGACAACAATACTGGAGTAGGTTGCCTTCCCTTCTCCAAGGGATCTTCCTGACCCAGGGATTGAACACGCATCTCTTACGTCTCCTGTACTGACAGGCGGGTTCTTTAACCGTAGCACCATCTGGGAAGCTCACCTCTGGGAAGACAGAAACATCTATTTTAGAAGCAACCACTGTCATCCTGAATCCACTTGGCTCTGATGCTTGGACAGTGTCATGGAGAATACAGCATTTTTTCTAGGAGACAGTCTGGACCACCAACTCATGTTGCTGAAGAAATAGTGGGTTATGATATGACAGTGGGTGCAAACTTCTGTTCTACTCAAAAAAGGGGCAGAATAAGGCATCTGTTCTCTCTGTGTAAAACATGCACCATCTTTCTTACAGCCAAAGCATCACCAGGAAGGGAAACGTGCTGACATTCTGAAGAATATCTCTGCCCTTGATGTTTCCAAATGGGTCTCACATAGAAATTCTGGATGTTGCTCAGAGGAACACAGTGGGTGGCATCCAGCA
This sequence comes from Ovis aries, assembly GCF_016772045.2. Lineage (NCBI taxonomy): Eukaryota > Metazoa > Chordata > Mammalia > Artiodactyla > Bovidae > Ovis > Ovis aries. The sequence goes on along the minus strand of NC_056069.1, from coordinate 62,171,211 downwards.
TCTTCAAAAGCAGTGTTGAAGACTCGGGAGGAGCCAGCCGTCACGTACCTTATGGCAGCTTCAAGCATCCCAAGGAGCACAGGGCATGCTGTGGCGGATGGCCCAGGGGACCCACCAGCTGCATCTCCTTTCTGATTGAAGCCATCAGTCACTTCACCATTCTCCGTGGAGCTGAGTTTCTTTGGCAATGAGTGAAGCCACCACAGACAGTGCTTCTAGATAAGGCATTTGTGTTGCAGCAAATTCAAATGTTAGTAAAATCCAATTCTTTTCAAATCATGAACTGAAAGTGCAGGTACACAGGAGGGTGCTCCTTTGGTGTGTTGGCCTCATACATCCATTGGTCTTCCCAGGTGGTGCTAGTGGTAAAAAACCTGCCTGCCAGGCCAGGAGATGTAAGGGACGCAGGTCGATCCTTGGGTCAGGAAGATCCCCTGGAGGAGGGCATGGCAACCCACTCCAGTATTCTTGTCTGGAGAATCCCACGGACAGAGGAGCCTGGTGGGCTACAGTCTATAGGGTTGCAAAGAGTCGGACACATGACTGAAGCAACTTAGCAGCAACATACATCCATTAGCTTGGTCTTAAGGCCCAGAGGCATCCACACTGAGTTCTTTCTCTTACAGGCATTTCCAGTTGAAACACAATTCATGACAATAGGGCAGGTGGGACTTCCCTGGTGGTCCAGGGGCTAAGACTCTGCCCTCCCACTGCAGCGGATACAAGTTCAATCTGTGGTCAGGGAACTAGATCCCACATGCTGCAACTAAAGATACCCATGCCACAAGAAAGACCTGGCACACCAGCCAGATAAATAAATATTCTTTTAAAAAAGAAACAAAGACAAGTGTTAATAATTATAATGGCAGGTTGTAGTTTCAGTTTTTAACTCATCCCAAACCATCCTACATATCGTAATATGTGCATAATATGTGCAACAGGAGTTAGTCCCTCCCCGACCCTGTCACCCTGTGCTAGTTCAGTGTGAAAGATTACTATCATAACACAACAACCCTTCGCAACATCTTTTTCCCTACAAAGATGATCTTCCACTTAGAGAAAGAAAAAAAAAAAAAAAAACAAAAGAAAAGGAAAAGAAAAATCACAAGGAAAAAAATCTGAGAGTCTAGTTCTGATTTAGCTAAGAACATAAAGGAGATGTGCCCATGATCGGAAAGGATGCTAAATTAAAGACAATATGCTGAAGCTGGGAGTCTTGACCCAAGAATGAACAAATATTTAGGACTCTAGCTTCAGTAATGTATTTTCTTTTCTTTTTTTTCAGGGAAATTTTAGCGTGGAGACAGAAAGTCAGTGGAATTGTGGTACTTAAAAGATCTTTTTTTTAGAATCAGTCTTGCAATCCTCTTGACAAATACTTGCTTCAAGGAGTAAAAATGTGTGCATATGTGCAACAGGAGTTTGTCCTTCCCCAACCACGTCACCCATGTTAGTTCAGCATGAAACACTGCTATCATAACATGACAACACTTCACAACACTTTTTTTCTTCCCACACAGACAATCTACCACCTAGAGAAAGAAAAATCCAAAGAAAAGGAAACGAAATATGAGCAAAAATGAAATATCCCAAAGAACAGCAATAGCAATATGTATACTGGATACATAACATATATACATTACATACCGGGTAGGCCAAAAAGTTTGTTCAAGTTTTTCTGTAACATCTTACAGAATATACATAAAACTCAATATAGAAAAACCTGGAAGAACTTTTTGGCCAACTCAGTATAATGAGAAGAGTGATTAGAAATTCCATACTGGGGTTACCAACAACCTTAGACCCCTCAACAAGTAAAACTTCACATTAAAAAAGTGAGAGGCAATAGTAAATGACTAATGCTTCCTACGTCCATACATATTCCATGAAGGTATGTGTTAAAGGCTTTACATAATCTCATGGATTAATCCTATGACTTTATAAGGTAATATAGTTATCACAATTATGTTCATTTCTTGAAACTCAAAAGTCCTGTGCTCATGGATAAGGCTTTCTCTCATGATCACTTTAGAAAGAAAACTGCTTAACCTGTAATATTATATAAATTGGGGGCTTCAATATTTTATTCAAGAAATTAACTGTTCAGGACAATAATCTCTCTGCTGCTAAGCACAGTATTATATACCTTATTACCAATAACTCAAACCCTTGGCCTTTCACCACTTATGATTAAAGTCATTCTAATGATGACTCAGGGTATTTTAAGATGTCAATTTTTAACCAAGTGACAAAGATTGAAAGGCAGTCAAAAATCTTAGGAGGGCCATGTTTATCGGATGCTAATTATTTAACATGATGCATCTACCAGCATGACATCTGATACCCTTTTACTTAAGTCTGTCATTTGCAAACATGCAAATATTTATTCCCAGGATGACTGGTGTGGTTAGCTCTTGGACAGGCCAGGACCAAAACACTTGGCTAGCACATCGCTACCATGCAGGATGATAGGAAATTTATCGTGAGCATCAGCCATGCTGTTACTAAGAATTCTGACCTGTGACCAGCTCCCGGATCTCCAAGTCGGTGGTCTTGCGGAGCAGCCGCACCAGGGCTGGGATCCCGCCACAGTTCTTCAGGGCGATTTTGTTGTCATCATTGGCCTTCCCGTACACCAAGTTTCTCAAGGCGCCACAGGCACTACGGTGGACTTCAGTCATCCGATGGTCCAGCAAGTCCACCAGGAGCTGGATGCCCCCTTGTCTCCTTATCTGGAGAAGCGAAGGAGAGAGGAAGGTTTTACTACTTAAACCCCAGTGGGTTTTTCCTATGAGGTCCTTGCTACAATTCACTGCACTGAGCGGAAGGCCTTTGGCAAAGGGAAAAGAAAACAAATTATTCTTCTCTTTAGATTCTATTGCTTTTACTTATTTTCATATCCTCCTGATAAAAATTCAAGTGCATTTCCTTTCAAGTCTTAGAATTTTGAAAAGATGATTTTAATCTCCTAATGGGTGTTCTCTCTATAAAAATATGCTACATACTCAGGGCATGAGGCAGACAAGACGGGCAAAAGGGTCTCACTCCTAAGACTTATGAAATGTAACCACTGTCTTAAAGGGCTGCAGGATTGATGTACACAATGTGAAAATTATGCGGAATAGGGAGATGCTCCCAACCTTTCCAAGGAACCAGAAGCCAAATGAGAAAGCAGAAGTCATACAAGGCTATTCATCTGAGAAGACCCGGAAAACAAGAACGTCACTCACAATGACACTTGTTCTACACACTAAAGGTATGTTCTGCTGATCTTAGGCATTTGCCTAATAACAAAAAATAACATTTAATCTGGGTGGTTTTCTAATCAAAGACAATGTTTGAATGAGTAAATGAAGAAAAACTTTGCAATGTTTCTAGATGGGTCTTCTCTTGGCTGCTGCTGCTAAGTCTCTAAGTCATGTCCAGCTCTTTGCAACCCCATGGACTGTAGCCCTCCAGGCTCCTCTGTCCATGGGATTCTCCAGGCAAGAATACTGGAGTGGGTTGCCCCTCCTTCCTCCAGGGGATCTTCCGAACCCAGGGACTGAACCCGCGTCTTTTATGTCTCCTGTATTGGCAGGTGGGTTCTTTACCACTATCGCCACCTGGGAAGCCCCTTGTCTAATTTCTAGACCCATTTAAAAATTTGAACTGCAAACAAACTGTCTAGTTAACATATAGACCATTTCATGGAGTTTTCATTGGCAGAGGTATATTTGAATATTGCTGCATTTGTAAAAAGAATACATACAACTCACTCAAATTCTTTTCTTTTATAACTTCAATATCCCTTAAGGGTTGAAGAGTTCTAATTTGGCATGAATGGATATAATCTGGCATCTTTCCTATTTGGCTTCCTTTTTTTAAAATTTTTGGCTGCACCAAGCAGTATGTGGGGGCCTTAGTTTCCTGACCAGTGAGCAAACTCATGTCCCCTGCAGTGGAAGCATGGAGTCTTAGCCACTGGACCACCAGGGAAGTCCTCCTACTTAGTTTTCTGATTATAAAAACACTGATTAATCCCACAGATGAGCAGGGACACAGAGCTAGATCCCTGGACTCGTTCAAAGCTTCTCAAATGCCATGCTGTCTACAAGGCTACTCCAACCACAACCACACTATTTAAAACTGCCATGTGCACCACACCACCTCCCTAACCTAGCAGGCTTTTTTCACCTTAATCTATTACAGAATCTTTCATAGTCCTGCTGGGCCCTAACGTCTTTATAATGTTTCTTGTGATTGTCTGTCTTCTGCTAGAATGTACATTCTTGGAAGGCAAGTATCTTTGCTTTGTTCATTGATGGATCCCCATCCCTAGGCAAAGTGCCAGGCACATAATAGAAACTTGGTAAGTATCTGAATAAATGGTGGGGGAGCATGTATTACTTGTTACAGCACATTTCTTTGTCAGGTGAGCTGATATCAGCTTTTAAAAAGGGAATAATATTCTTCCTTGAAGGAAAAAAAAACAAACAAAAACGCTTGTGAACATCTCAGAATGTCTCCAAGGGGCCAGTGCATCTCTTTTGAAACCCGTTTACAAATAAATGCATGCATCTCACACACAAGGTGGACCATCTCATGATTCAGAATATGCCTGGAGGAATTGTTTTTATCCATCAACCAAATGGAAACAGAGAAAGCTGAAATCCTCCCAGAATCCATGGGCTCGAAGTTCCTAATTTAGAAAACACGAGTGCGGGATTACACTGCCAGTGAGATCAGGACTGAGGACAGAGGAGCTGACCACACACCCGCCACCCTCCCCCACCATCCCGCCTCTGCCTCAGAGGGGCCAGGGCTGCAGAGACAGGTACCTAAGTCCCTGAGGTGCCCTACAGTCTGCGGCGGTGCCAGCATGGGGAGAAATGGCTAAAAGGATCACTGGGTCAACAGAATAAACTAAGAAAGTTTCAAAGAACAACTTTCCCCAACTTACAGTTTTACCCTGGTCCTGCTTGGCTTTTCGTTTATCTGATAAATATTTTTAGATTTCAAGAGAGATGAAATCTATCACTATATACATATGTCCCATACATACATCTGAGCTTTAAAACACCCATTTATTCCCATTTGTATGAAAAGGTTAAACTATGAATGTCATTTTATTGATGTGTGTGTCTTTGAATGTGTGTACTTTACAACTTATCTAGGTTTAACTATTTTAATAATGATGAAGCTATTGTAAAAGAGGTAATAGAGCCATTCATACAGTTCATTGAATGCTTATGTATAAAGTAAACAGTAATAGTAAACCTATCTCTCCCTCTACCTTAGTTAGTCTGTATATCATAGTTAAGATTCCTTATTTCCCATTCATATAACTTCATGAATTAAGCTATTAAAACATTCTTCTAAAGATTTAAAAGGGAAAATGAATTCAAAGTGAAGGCAATATCATTTCTTAATGGTATCATGAGACAATGATGTTTTCAGTGTGACCCTAATTAATGCCATATACCCAAATGTATAATGAAATCTTCAATTCTATTTTAATCTAATTAGAGCAACACAAGTAAGATGATAAACTTTTTCATTTGCTCTTATTTTGAGGGTCACTGGGTCACCAATACTAAAAATCAACAACAACAACAAGAAAAAACTTTTCTCGGGGTTGAATATTATCTAATAAGGGAGAACCCTACTTCAGCTTTCTGAAGACAAACATCAGTCAGGGATAATGTTCACATGTGTGAAATGTGATGGTACTTGGTTCTGCCTCCTCCCAGATCCACTCCGCTCCCAGCAGGACCAGAAAAGGAGCCACGGGGCAGACTTCCAATTTTCTTGCAGGGTCTTCATTCCCTGCAGGACCTCTGGGTGGGGTGGATGGATCTGCAGGCTGCCTTCTTCACTTCCCTTCTGCTTTTCTCCTGTGTCCTCTCTCCCTTCCACTTGTCCTGGCATCCGATTCCTCTAGCTTCTTCTTGTTTCCAACCTTAAACTCTCATAAGGCTCCAAACAAACCCACTGCAAACATCAAGACAGTCCAGCTCTTTCCAAAAGATGATCAGGGGAAAGTCTCTTCTTTGAAAAGGCACCTTTACCTTCTCTCTCATTAAATGGCCAGAGATCTATTTTTCTTTAATTCTCCCCATCAGTCACTTCACCTCCAATAGGTGAGGCCCTGGTTGGGGTCCACTCAGTATCGTCTGAGACCAATGTATCCTTTCATCTTCCTCCCTTCATCATCATGCAGAATTCCTCACAAGTCAAATCTTAAAGGGAATCCAGGTTTAATATTACCAAAACAAAGTCAACAAAATACTACATAATATTATATCCAATCTGCATGAGATATAAGAATATCAAATCCACTAGAAGGATGCCGGTCATATGGTAGTGAGCCAATCAATATTTATCAGATGAATGAAAGAATGCTACAGTGCTTATCATATATTGGTTTCCTTCTCTTTTTAAAAAATATTTTTAGAAAGGTTCATGTTTGGGAACGCATGTACACCCGTGGTGGATTCATGTCAATGTATGGCAAAACCAATACAGTATTGTAAAGTAAAATAAAGTAAAAATAAAAAATTAAAAAATATATATATTTTTAGAAAGATGGTATATTTTTAGAGCAGTTTTAAGTTCACAACAAAATCCGGCAGAAAGAACAGAGGTTTTCCATATACCACGGTCCTTATACGGGCACAGCCTCCTCCATTATCACCATCCCCCCAAGAGCCATACATCTGTTACAACCTGTGAGTCTACACGGACACACCATATAACCCGAAGTACAGACTTTACATTAGGGTTCACTCTTGGGTGTCTACCATTACAGTATCACACAGAATAATTTCACTGCCCTAAAAGTCCTCTTTGCTTTGCCTGCTCATCCCTCCCCCCATCACCCCTCCTCCCTAACCCCTGGAGAAATCACTGATCTTTTTATGGTGTCCATGGTTTTGCCTTTTCCTGAATGTCATAAAGTTGGGATCACCAAGTAAGTAGCCTTTTTTCAGACTGGCTTCTTTCACCCAGCCCACACATTTAAGATTCCTCCATAGCTTGACAGCTCATTTCTTTTTAGTAATGAATAGTATTTCACCATCTAGATGTAACGTATTGATCTACTCACCTACTAAAAGACACGTTGGTTGCTTCTGAGTTTTGGCAATTAGGAAGAAAGTTGCTGTAAAAGCTGCTATCTGTGTGTGAATTTCTGTGTGGACATAAATTTTCAACTTCTTTGGGTAAATACCAAGGAGAGCTGTTGCTGGGTTGGACAGTGAGAAGATGTTTATTTTTGTAAGAAACCACCAAATTGTCTTCCAAAGTGTCTGTATCATTCTTCATTTGAATGAGAGTTTCTGTCGCTCCAGACACTCACCATCACTTGGAGCTGTCAGTGTTCCGCTTGGGCATTCTGTTAATACTACAATGTGCGTGCATGTTTAGCTGCTCAGCTGTATCCCGATTCTTTGCGGCCCATGGACTGTAGCCCGCCAGGCTCCTCTCTCCAAGGGATTCTCCAGGCAAGAATACTAGAGTGAGTTGCCATGCCCTCCTCCAGGGGATCTTCCTGACCCAGGGATCCAACCCACATCCCCTGTGCCTCTCCTGCACTGGCGAGCAGGTTTTTTACTGCTGAGCCACTGGAGAAGCCCCTACGAGACTGCAACTGTATCTTAATGTTGTGTTTCTTTCTCTTTTCATTCTGTGTGATTCCAGTTTATTTACATTAATATGAATAGCTGAAACGAAAAACTATCAATAATACAATACATATAGGGCAACAATAGCTTGAAATGGACCTGGACTGAACAAATCTCACATCTCCCACTTTTCCTGAACTTGACAGGGAATGAGTGGGAAGTGCTTTTCATATATAACCTAATTAGATGATTTTATATTTGTTTTATTAAACAATTATTTGATATATAGTCCACTCTAGTTCCTATGTCAGTAGCTCACATTTATTTTTCTGCTTAGCTGTGAACTTCAGGAATTTAGATGGAGAGAGCAGTGAATAAGAAATAAGGAAAATGGAAGCTGATGAACTCTATACACAGGGGAGATAAAAATGAATTAACCAATCAAATGAAGCAAAACTATACCCTGCTGTCTGTCATTTTAGGTTGTTTACAAAGAGAACCTTCTTAAGCCTAATGTGAATAGTCTCTTCAGAGAAGGCAATGGCACCCACTCCAGTGCTCTTGCCTGGAGAATCCTGTGGACGGAGGAGTCTGGTAGGCTGCAGTCCATGGGGTCGCTAAGAGTCGGACACGACAGAGCGACTTCACTCTCCTAGCGACTTCACTTTCACTTTTCATTTTCACGCACTGGAGAAGGAAATGGCAACCCACTCCAGTGTTTTTGCCTGGAGAATCCCAGGGACAGGGGGCCCTGGTGGGCTGCTGTCTCTGGGGTCGCACAGAGTCGGACACGACTGAAGCGACTTAGCAGCAGCAGATAGTCTCTTGGGGATGAAAACTGGGAGGCATGTGCAAAGAATCAGTGAAAGTTCACTCAGTTTGCACCAGGGAAGAATGAAAAGAGCTTATACACTTTTGCCATATAATCCACTGTTTAAAGAGTTTTTATTTTTTTTACATTTTGTACTGTTCTTTTCATTTTTAAAAATTCTTTTCTTTTTAAAATTTATTTAATTGGAGGCTAATTACTCTACAATATTGTAGTGGTTTTTGCCATACATTGACATGAATCAGCCATGGGTGTACATGTGTCCCCCATCCTGAACCCCCCTCCCACCTCCCTCCCCATCCCATCCCTCAGGGTCATCCCAGTGCACCAGCTCTGAACACCCTGTCTCATGCATCAAACCTGGACTGGTGATCTGTTTCACATATGATAATATACATGTTTCAGTGCTATTCTCTCAAATCATCCCACTCTCGCCTTTGGATTCCCACAGAATCCAAAAGACTGTTCTTTACATCTGTATCTCTTTTGGTATCTCGCATAGACTTACCTCACTCTGTATAATAGGCTCCAGTTTCATCCACCTCATTAGAAATGATTCAAACGCATTCTTTTTAAAAGCTGAGTAATAGTCCAATGTGTATATGTACCACAGCTTTCTTATCCATTCATCTGCCAATGGATATCTAAGTTGCTTCCATGTCTTGGCTATTGTAAACAGTGCTGTGATGAACACTGGGGTACACGTTGTCTTTAAATTCTGGGACTACAATTATCTAAACATCATCCAGGAGTAGGATGTGGTTTTCTTCCTTGCCCTTCCATGATGAGGCATACAACCCTTTTAATTCAGGAAACAAATGGCTGGGCAATTAAATTAAATACAAGGAAAATGCAAGTAATACAACATCATTCATTGCAAGAAAAATAAGGCTTCACCATTTAATGGATCTAGTATTCTGAGCTTTATCTGCATTTATTGAGAATAAACTATATTTACCAAATGAATTAGCTATTATCATTAAACTGGCATCATCATCAATGAATAATTTAGAAATACATCCAAGTAAAGCAGCAGTTGTACGTTCATGACAGGCTTCATAAAACTTTAATGATGATGATGATGTATAGGGGACTGAAAAGTTAACAGGGGACAGAATTCCTCATGGGAGGTACCTGTCTGCATGGAGAAACAGACTTTTAAAAGTTGCTTTCTGCATTACTCCCCTCTGTATAACAGGCTCTAGGTTCATCCACCTCACTAGAACTGAATGAACCTAGAGCCTGTGATCACATATAGAGTGATGTGATTCAGAAAGAAAAAAAAGAAACAAGTATCATATTTGTTTTATATTATATATATTTCATATATATATTTGTTCCACATATATATTACACACATATGGACTATAGAAAAATGGTACTATTTTCAGGGCAAGAAAAGAGACACAGACAAAGAGGACAGACTTATGGACACAGTGGTGGAAGGAGAGGGTGGGACGAATTGAGAGCATGGCGCTGAAACATACAGGTTACCACGTGTAAACGAGAGAGCTAATGGGAATTTGCTGTATGATGCAAGGAGCTCAGCCTGGTACTCTGAGACAGCCTTGAGGGGTGGGATGGGGTGGGCAGGGAGGGAGGCTCATGAGGGAGGGGACATGTGTCTACCTGGCCACTAGAAACGGGCCTTGCCAAGAGCACTGCCAGCAACTGAACAACAAGGGCAATCGTCACCTGCCTCTGTGCAGATGGAACCAACTCTGTGCTGCTGCAGCTACCAACCTTCAACACCCGCTGAGGGACTTCAGGGTGGATGAGGCACTCTGTGCTCCAGGGAATCTGATGGAGCAGGTCTTTATTAGATAGTTGGATATTTTCGGGAACTGATTTCAGGATCCCGATCTGCGAATCTCTTCCTATCTAGAAAAGCACTAAATTCCTTCATGGTGACATCAGCTCCTCATGACTAGCAGAAAACCTTTTGTAAAGTAAGCACGTGATTGCACTGACCTCCTTCACCAAGATCACCAAAATATCTAAGGTCACTTAGAGACTGACCTTCCCCCACTGCCTCTTTGGAGCAGTCTCTCTAAGCTACACGAAGCCTTATCTCCAGGGCTGCAGTCCTCATTTTGCCTCAAATCAAACTTACTTCGCAACTCTCAAGTTGGGCATCTTTTTTATTCGACATATCTATGGTTGATTCATGTGGATGTATGCCAGAAACCAAGATAACAGGGTAGAGCAATTATCCTCCAATTAAAAATAAATAAATTTAAAAAGAAAAACATTTGAGGATTCCAAAACCCTGAGAGCATGGGCTCTAAGTGTTCATGGGAACAAAAGAAATTGCTCACCTACTTTGCATTTAAAAGGGAGAGGAATTTGGAGCTAGAATCAAAAGAGGCTGGAGTAGCCTTTTGTTAACCTACTAGTTGGTGAGAGAAGGACCTGCAACAGGTCAGGACCTGGGCATACATTTCTCTGCCTTTTTGGGATCTAGTCCATTGGACGCGAAATGGATGTATCTCTGGGCTTCTATGCGCATGCTCAGTCGCTTCAGTTGTGTCTGACTTTTTGTGACCCTGTGGACTGTAGCCCACCAGGCTCCTCTGTCCATAGGGTTCTCCAGGCAGGAATTCTAGAGTGGGTTGCCATAGCCTCCTCCAGGGGATCTTCCTGACCCAGGGATGGAACCCCAGCCTCTGATGTCTCCTGTATCAGCTGGCGGGTTCTTTACTCACTAGCGCCACTTGTGCTTCTGGTTTAGTGCTGACAGAAACTAAGCTGGATCTGCAGGACAACCAACACAGTAATTCCTCTGGCTCTTGACATTTATGATCAAGTTGTAATGTCTGAGACGGGGTTTATAGAAAGCTGACTAAAAACAAATCCTATGGACTTCGTGACTTTGGTAAAATTCCGATTAACTATTACTTTCAATGGCATTGGTTAGACGAAAAAATTAATAGATAGAGTTGTTTATATTCATTATGAATGTAGAAAAAATAACTTCCTCTGCTTAAAAAGCTACTGGAAGATAAAAAGTTTGTGGATCTGAAACTAGAGGCTTAACCAGATGTAAGTGAACCTCACCAGAAATTACAAGGTTGTCAGTTTGTAAAAAGCATGGCTGAGAGGAGCTACCCCTCACCCAAGGTCAGGGGCAGCAACTGAGAGCGCCAGGCTGCGACGGCGCAAAAACAGCCAAGAGGAGCTACCCCACATCCGAGGTCAGGGGCGGCGGCCGAGAGGAGCTACCACACGCCCGAGGTCAGGAGGGGCAGCCATGAGGAGATACCCCTCATCCAAGGTAAGGAGCAGCGGCTGCTATTTGCTGGAGCAGCCACGAAGAGATACCCCACGTCCAAGGTAAGAGAAACCCAAGTAAGACAGTAGGTGTTGAGAGGGCATCAGAGGGCAGACACACTGAAACCTTAATCACAGAAAACTAGCCAATCTGATCACATGGACCACAGCCTTGTCTAACTCAATGAAACTAAGCCATGCCATGTAGGACCACCCAAGACGGATGGGTCATGATGGAAAGGTCTGACAGATTGTGGTCCACTGGAGAAGGGAATGGCAAACCACTTCAGTATTCTTGCCTTGAGAACCCCATGAACAGTATGAAAAGGCAAAATGATAGGACACTGAAAGAGGAACTCCCCAGGTCAGTAGGTGCCCAATATGCTACAGGAGATCAGTGGAGAAATAACTCCAGAAAGAATGAAGGGATGGAGCCAGAGCAAAAACAACACCCAGTTGTGGATGTGACTGATGATAGAAGCAAGGTCTGATGCTGTAAAGAGGAATATTGCATAGGAACCTGAAATGTCAGGTCCATGAATCAAGGCAAACTGGAAGCAGTCAAACAGGAGATGGCAAGAGTGAATGTCAACATTCTAGGAATCAGCGAACTAAAAAGGACTAGAATGGGTGAATTTAACTCAGATGACCATTATATCTACTACTGCGGGCAGGAATCCCTTAGAAGAAATGGAGTAGCCATCATGGTCAACATAAGAGTCTGAAATGCAGTACTTGGATGCAATCTCAAAATGACAGAGTGATCTCTGTTTGTTTCCAAGGCAAACCATTCAATATCACAGTAATCCAAGTCTATGCCCCAACCAGTAATGCTGAAGAACTGAAGTTGAATGGTTCTATGAAGACCTACAAGACCTTTTTAGAACTAATAAACACCCAAAAAAGATGTCCTTTTCATTATAGGGGACTGGAATGCAAAAGCAGGAAGTCAAGAAACACCTGGAGTAACAGGAAAATTTGGCCTTGGAATACAGAATGAAGCAGGACAAAGGCTAATAGAGTTTTGCCAAGAGAACGCACTGGTCATAGCAAACACCCTCTTCCAACAACACAAGAGAAGACTCTACACATGGACATCACCAGATGGTCAACACCGAAATCAGATTGATTATATTCTTTGCAGCCAACGATGGAGAAGCTCTATACAGTCAGCAAAAATAAGACCAGGAGCTGACTGTGGCTCAGATCATGAACTCATTGCCAAATTCAGACTTATATTGAAGAAAGTAGGGAAAACCATTAGACCATTCGGTATGACCTAAATCAAATCCCCTGTGATTATACAGTGGAAGTGAGAAATAGATTTAAGGAACTAGATCTGATAGACAGAATGCCTGATGAACTATGGACAGAGGTTCGTGACATTGTCCAGGAGACAGGGATCAAGACCATCCCCATAGAAAAGAAATGCAAATAAGCAAAATGGCTGTCTGAAGAGGTCTTACAAATAGCTGTAAAAAGAAGAAAAGCAAAAAGCAAAGGACAAAAGGAAAGATACTCCCATTTGAATGCAGAGTTCCAAAGAATAGCAAGGAGAGATAAGAAAGCTTCCTCAGCGATCAATGCAAAGAAATAGAGGAAAACAACAGAATGGGAAAGACTAGAGATCTCTTCAAGAAAATTAGAGATACCAAGGGAACATTTCATGCAAAGATGGGCTCGATAAAGCCTCTTGATGAAAGTGAACTGGTATGGACCTAACAGAAGCAGAAGATATTAAGAAGAGGTGGCAACAATACACAGAAGAACTGTACAAAAAAGATCTTCATGACCCAGATAATCACGATGGTGTGATCACTCACCTAGAGTCAGACATCCTGGAATGTGAAGTCAAGTGGGCCTTAGAAAACACCACTATGAGCAAAGCTAGTGGAGGTGATGGAATTCCAGTTGAGCTATTTCAAATCCTAAAAGATGATGCTGTGAAAGTGCTGCACTCAATATGCCAGCAAATTTGGAAAATTCTGCAGTGGCCACAGGACTGGAAAAGATCAGTTTTCATTCCAATCCCAAAGAAAGGCAATGCCAAAGAATGCTCAAACTACCACACAATTGCAATCATCTCACATGCTAGTAAAGTAATGCTCAAAAGTAATTCTCTAAGCCAGGCTTCAGCAATACGTGAACCATGAACTTCCAGATGTTCAAGCTGGTTTTAGAAAAGGCAGAGGAACCAGACATCAAATTGCCAACATCAGTTGGATCATTGAAAAAGCAAGAGAGTTCCAGAAAACATCTACTTCTGCTTCATTGACTATGTCAAAGCCTTTGACTGTGTAGATCTCAATAAACTGTGGAAAATTCTGAAAGAGATGGGAATACCAGACCACCTGACCTGCCTCTTGAGAAACCTATATGCAAGTCAGGAAGCAACAGTTAAAACTGGACATGGAACAACAGACTGGTTCCAAATAGGAAAAGGAGTACGTCAAGGCTATATATTGTCACCCTGCTTATTTAACTTATATGCCGAGTACATCATGAGAAATGCTGGGCTGGAAGAAGCACAAGCTGGAATCATGATTGCCAGGAGAAATATCAATAACCTCAGATATGCAGACAACATCACCCTTATGGCAGAAAGTGAAGAGGAACTAAAAAGCCTCTTGATGAAAGTGAAAGAGGAGAGTGAAAAAGTTGGCTTAAAACTCGACATTCAGAAGATCATGGCATCTGGTCCCATCACTTCATGGAAAATAGATGGGGAAACAGTGGAAACAGTGTCTGACTTTATTTTTTTAGGCTCCAAAATCACTGCAGATGGTGACTGCAGCCATGAAATTAAAAGACGTTTGTTCCTTGGAAGGAAAGCTATGACAAACCTAGATAGCATATTCAAAAGCAGAGATACTACTTTGCCAAGAAAGGGCCATCTAGTCAAGGTTATGGTTTTCCAGTGGTCATGTATGGATGTGAGAGTTGGTCTGTGAAGGAAGCTGTGTGCCAAAGAATTGATGCTTTTGAACTATATTGTTGAAGAAGACTCTTGAGAGTCCCTTGGACTGCAAGGAGGTCCTACCAGTCCATCCTAAAGGAGATTAGTCCTGGGTGTTCATTGGAAGGACTGATGCTGAAGCTGAAACTCCAATACTTTGCCACCTCATGCGAAGAGTTGACTCATTGGAAAAGACGCTGATGCTGGGAGGGATTGGGGGCAGGAGGAGAAGGGGATGACAGAGGATTAGATGGCTGGATGGCATCACCCACTCAATGAACATGAGTTAGAATAGACTCCGGGAGTTGGTGATCGACAGGGAGGCCTGGCGTGCTGCGATTCATGCAAGAGTTGGACACAACTGAGTGACTGATCTGAACAGTTTGTAAAATATCAATGCATATTTTACCTCAATGAGCTCCACCCCTGGTCTTTATATTACAGTCAGTTAAACAAGCGGAGTTTGTGTATAATTTGAGTTGATGCGTGGACATGTACTTGCCTTTGAGTAAAACAGAAATACAATTCTTTAAGGTCAATATCTTGCTTAGTCTTATGGTAGTAACTATTTTTGAGAATTTTGAGAGAAAATATATCTCTCTCTACAGTTGTAGGAATTGATCTACTTTCTCCATTCAAGAGGTAAGCCAAGATGCATTGTTCTTCTTTATAAATTATGTTTTAGAAAGAGGGTCCACGTCAGTGTTTGGTGGTGCTAGCTTTGAAGCTGGAGCAAGTGGGTTCATATCATTCCTCTTTCTCGTAAAACCTGTGTCCCTGGTGGCAAGTCACTTGAATGCCTTCAAGACATAAACAAAATGTGAACCTGTCCCATAGGGTTGTTTTCAGGGTTAAGTGAAATCTCAAATACGAATTGCTTAACAATGAGCTTAATAACTATGATGTGCCAAGGAACTACACACTGTATCAACTTGTTAAAGATCTTAACTGACTTATTGTCTGGTCAATATATGACTTAATAATGCACTTGTACAATATATGATACAATTAGTGAAAGGCATACAACTCAAAGATATAACTTCATCAATTTCATTGTGTATAAACAATATTGTCAAATATGTCATTATTCCAATCTAATATACAACTACTAAGATTATAAGGGATATACTTGTTCTAAAGTGAACTGTGTGAGTTACACTGGTCATGTGAAAAGTAGTATCAAAGTGTACTGCTGCTACTGCTGCTAAGTCGCTTCAGTTGTGTCCGACTCTGTGCGACCCCATAGACGGTGGCCCACCAGGCTCCCCCGTCCCTGGGATTCTCCAGGCAAGAACACTGGAGTAGGTTGCCATTTCCTTCTCCAATGCATGAAAGTGAAAAGTGAAAGTGAAGTTGCTCAGTCGTGTCTGACTCCTAGCGACCCCATGGACCGCAGCCCACCAGGCTCCTCCGTCCATGGATTTTCCAGGCAAGAGCACTGGAGTGGGGGCCATCGCCTTCTCTGGTATCAAAGTGTGTTGCATGCTGCATCATTATTGTTGCATCAAAAGTAATATCAAAGTGTGATATTTTGCTAGATATATTTCCAGGGAAAGTACAATGAATTAATTAGCCTATATTTCAAAAAGAACAAAAATGCAATAGTTTTTCCTGTTATAGTAACTTAACGGACCAGAAAAAAAAGGCATTCAAACAATTTTGAGGGGATACCAGTTCTTGGAAAAAGAGAATTTTTTTTTTTTCTGAAACAAAATTATTAGGCAAAAAGAGAGAAGGACTATGTTTTGGTTTTATTAACAAATTAGCTCTAATAAACATAAAAAATGTGACCAGTGTCAAAACATATAGCCAGAAGGTTCTAGTTTCATGTAGATTTTCCCAGATGCTACTTGTGCCACAGCGAGGGATATGCAGGCATTTGGTTTTATCTCTGCGTCTAGTACAAAGTTCTTTGGTTTTTTAAACTGACATGGAATGGATAAAGAAATCAATAAATACATTATTACTGTTATTTAATTACCCTTATTTTTCTAATCCAAAAGGCCCCCATATTCCTAGTCTTTTTGTCACCCTGGGCATATTTCCAAGTCCAGCTCCCACCCCATTGAACTTTACCTAAAGACCATCTAAGAGTAACCTCATGAGCAGATAACAAATGGACATCTGGAAGGAGAGAATCTGAGCAGTTTTTCCCTCTTCTACTACCATCAATTTTAAGAGAAGTAACTGATATTGTACAAGTTACATATTAGTGAAAGGTTCATATCTCTGGTTAAAGAACACTATTTTGCATCAAAATCTCTGAAAAGATCTATTTTAGAGCAGTCTGAACTTTCATATTCTCATCACCATCATGATCCTATCATTTAAAGAGATAAAGGCAAGAGGGTAAAGCCCTTTCTTCTGGTTTGAATGTGAATCATTGCTATACTCAGTGATACATTTTACAGGACACTTTAAGAGGGAAAAAAGAGCACCTGAATCATTGCAAATAAATTACACATACCAGGGTCCTTGGCCCTTAAAATTCCCCTCTTGTTAACTGCGATCATGAGCAGAGAAGTTTCCTAGACGTTCCCCAATAGCAGAATGAAATAGTCTAAATAGACGAAAAGCTGGCAGTGGGGTTCTCTATTGAAAACCTTGCAGCCACCAATGAAGCGGGCAGGAGGTCAAAAGGGGTCTCAGAATTGCCCATCTGGAGGCTGGGAGCTGACATCCTCCACAAACACTCCTGGGCACTCAGAATAGCTGCGAGTTTCAACATTATTCTGCAAGAGCGCTCAGGAAAGGCTCCCTCTTTTCCTTTTTTTTTTCACAAGCAAGAATTTTAAGTGATTCCACCCATTTCTTTTCTAAAGATACCATTCAGACACATTCAACTTGTTCCAAATATGCCTAAGGGTTTCCATTACCTGACATAAGTTCTGAGCTGTCCTTGCAGATACAAGATACAAAATCACAAAATCACTAAGCAGTGACAATTACAAAGAATGCCTCCAATAAAAGTCTCCCTTGTTTTGTTCCAAACTGAACTGAATCCAACATACTGTGAGTGACAGTGCTAAATTCAGACACTGTTCAGCATCTCAAAAGAGAATTTTAGATGAATGTACATAAATGTTGAAAACACACCGGTGTAAAGCAGATGTATAACAACTAGTTAAAAATTGTCAAAAGATCTCAGGATGTGAATATAGCTAGCCCACAAATATTATGCCCGAAGTTTCCATTGTTGTACAGATTGGACAGTCCCCCTTTGACTAATGGTTATGGAATACATAGTGTGTCCAGGTGCTGGATTCAGAGGTGTATCTGTACATATATAATAGTAATAATAATAACAATCCCCTAATATTTGGGTAAATTCGTACCCCAAAATTTGGGGTGCAAGAAGATGTACCACCATGCAAGACACTGATGCCTGCTCTTTCCCTATAACCCTACTCTAGCTTACATATATGTAGAGGAATCAGAAATTAAAGAAGCCAGCAAAGAAGCTATGGGATCATGTCACTAGTGAAATACAGAGGCAGCTTTAGCTCAAGTTAGACCAAGCAATTTTCTAGTTATAATCTTGATTCTTAAAGAAGATCCATCAGATTGTAGAAACTTTAAGCCCCTCAAACCCCAGGTCTTCCCTGGTGATAAGAACCAGCTAGAAAATAGGGAAAGAGAAAGAGGATAGAGCAGGCAGGAAGGCACTGTACAGGGCCCATCAGGGTACCATGATCAGGAAACATCTGAGCAGAGACCAGAAATGTGAGGGAGTGACGGCGGATCCCCAAGGAAGGGCAAGGAGACCGGCGTGGTTAGAGTAGGGAGGAGGAGAGACGAGACCGGGGGGACAGCTGCGTGGTGTCACTCCAGGGCAGGATCTGGGGGCTTTTGGCTACTAGGGTACTGGATGTACTCTGAAGAAGATGGGAATGATGCTGACTTAACGAGCTTATTTAAAGACTGTTAGACTGTATAGTTTGCCAGTTTTAAATTTCTAAAAATCAATGCAGCTGTTATTTCTTCCAGAAGTAATCCCCCACTCTACTTCCCAAGGAGACTGGGAAGGGCATGAAACCAGTCACCCCGGAGAGAACTGTACAGTGCAGAGCATGACTAAATTCTAAAATGCTTGGGGAAGTCCACGCTTATAAAGTGGGTGACAAGCTACGGTAGGGTTGTAGGTGAAGAGTAGGCATCAGTGTGTTAGATGGTGGTACATCTTCTTGGCCCTTAAATTTACCCAAAGACTGGGGTGGGAGGGGGGTGGTTATTATAACGATTATTTTATGATCAGACTTGGACACTTAATGAAGTCAGAATATAAGACTTGTGAGTTTTATTTTAAAATCACTGACTTTAAGGGAATGGGACACTTGTAGGGGGCTTCCCTGGTGGCTCAGACGTGAAGAATCCACCTGCAATGCAGGAGACCTCATTGGAATGGGATGATCCCCTGGAGGAGGAAATGGCAACCCACTTCAGTAATCTTGCCTGGAGAATTCCATGGACAGAGGAACCGGGTGGGTTACAGTCCATGGGGTTGCAGAGTCAGACACACCTGAGCGACTAACACACACCTACACGCTTGTAGGAAGTTTCTGTAGGCAATAGCCCAGAATTCCTGCAGCTTACATGGATGGATGATGGTCATGAAGAGGGCTCCGCAGTGGGAGGTGAGGAGTATGGGAGGCAAGGAGAGGGACATGTGTCTGCAGACAGCGCCTCCCAGAGGCGGGACACAGGAAGTGCTGGGATTCAGACAAAGGGCCAGGCAGGGGGCTAGCGCAGAAAAACCATTTGAACAAGGAAAAGGTGAAGTGCCACCATCTGGAGACTGGCTCATGCTTTTTGAGCAGAGGGTGCATAGGAAGTTTTGGCAATGAGGTAAGAAAATTAACTTGATAGCATCAAAAAGGCTTTATGGATTATGCAGAGGTATATTCTGGTTACCAAACATCTGACGCCTTTTCTGGGAATGCATAGTGTAACAGGCATGCTTGATTTCCCGCATCTCATCATTTGTTTAAGTTAACTCTGATCTTATTTTGCTAGCCTGGTGCTCTGTGCGCCAACAAGGTAACTGGAGAAACCCATCTTAAACAATTCTCCAGTTAGCTCTGCACCCAGAACCAGAGTGCAGGAGCAGGTTCCCAGAAGCGGAGTAAAAGGCAAAACTGCACGCTCCCCATCCTTCAGGTTCAACCACTGGGACCGGCTCTTTTGAGAATCCACAAACCGGAACACGTCAAGCTCATTTCCTCTCATGTTTCTCTCCAACACAAAGAAAGCTGTTACCAAGGAAATTCGTCTGCAACGTGGCATGTTGAAATGCCAGTGATTCAGTGATCCTGCTCAATAGATTCAGTGTTCCTCACTCTTCATTTTGTTCATCAGCCCAAGCAGAACATTTATATGACGCTTGGATCTTGGTGTAATAAGAAAACATACTTGTCTGGAGCATCTGTGACCTTTGAAATTTTAAAAATTATGTACTAAGAAATCCCATCAAGTGCAACGTAGTGCAGCCTGAACCCATGTGCCATCCTTAATGAAGAAACAGTCTCTATTCTAGGCATCACATGAATGGCTATCTCAGAAATTCTGGCAGCATGACAACTGTCCTAAAAATTTTTGTAAGGTGGTAGTATGAAAGCATACGTATGTCTATAATGTTATATACATATATGTTATATTACACACACGTAATGATATATAACAAATATTGTCATTTAGTCATTAAGTTATGACTCTTCTGCAACCCCATGGACTGTAGCCCACCAGGCTCCTCTGTCCATGGGGCTTCTCAGGCAAGAATACTGGAGTGGGTTGCTATTTCCTTTTCCAGAGGATCTTCCTTGCCCAGGGATCGAATCAATGTCTCCTGTATTGGCAGGTGGGCTCTCTACCGCTGAGCCACCAGGGAAGACTCATAATAAGTATAGGTACCAATAAATATATATCCACCAGGGAAGACATAAACAAGTAAGTACACACATATATATACACACATACCTGCAAGCAAACCTCATTTTATTGCATCAATACTTCAGTTTACTGTGCTTCTTATATACTGTCTTTCATGAATTGAAAGTCTGTGGCAACCCTGTGCTGAGCAAGTCTACAGGGCACGATTTTCCAACAGCATTTGCTCACTTCATGTCTCTAGGCCACATTTTGGTAATTCTTGCAAAATCTCAAACTTTTTCATTATTATGGTATCTGTTATGGTGATTTCTGATCAATGATCCATTGCAAAAAGCTTATGACTTGCTGAAGACTTACACACTGGCTAGCACTTTTTAGCAATAAAGTATTTTTTAATTAAGGTATGGTCATCACTTTTTTAAGTATAATGTTATTTCACCTTTACTAGATTATAGTATAAATATAATTTTTATATATAAAACAAAACAAAAAAAACGTGTGACTTGCCTTACTTTGATGCACAATTTATTGTGGTGGTCTGGAATCGAATCCATAATATTTCTAAGCTATATCTGTATGTATATATTTACAAGGGAAAGCCATTCAGATATGTCTCCCTTCATTTCCCCCACCAACATGGGATGAATTCAGTTCTTTCAATTATTTTATTACCATTTAAATTTCGTAGCATTGGTTTTTCTTGTTTTTATAACTTATCAATTGTGAGTTCAAAGGACTTACTCAGTAGGCATTCTATTTTCTAATAAATAAAAGCCACAGAGATAGAGAACATTATTTCTTTAAATTAATAATTTTAGTCCAAAGGTCTTCATTCCTGGAATATACCAGATTAAATGATGCTTTTGAACTGTGGTGATGGACTAAACTCTTGAGAGTCCCTTGGACAGCAAGAAGATCAAACCAGTCAATCATAAAGGAAATTAGTCTTGAATATTCATTGGAAAGACTGATGCTGAAGCTGAAGCTCCAATACTTTGGCCACCAAAGTATTGATGCAAAGAACTGACTCCTTGGAAAAGACTCTGATGCTGGGAAAGATTGAAGGCAGGAGAAGGGGATGACAGAAGATGAGATGGTTGGATGGCGACTAGATGGACATGAGTTTGAGCAAGCTCTGGGAGTTGGTGATGGACACGGAAGCCTGGTGTGCTGAAATCCATGGGGTTGCAAAGACTATGACAAAACTGAGTGACTGAACTGAAATGACTAGAAATTTCAAATAATTTGAAATAATGCAGTGTTCTGATTTTACTCTATTTTCAGCTTTCAGCTCATTGCATAGTTTATCAATACTCTTTTTAAAAAATCTTGAACATATAAAATACCGGGTTAAAAAAAAAGTTTTATGTCTTATTCATTGACTTTCTAATTATGCATTTAAAACATGCTAGATATATAAATACCTTGGTTTGCAATTTTAATTCTTTAAGAATTTTCAAGTGAATTATGTGTGCTATTGCACACATTTTTTTTTTTTTTCCAGACCAGAAGGAAAGTGATGGCTAAATACTCTCTTAGTTTTTAATGGGCTGGTAGATTGGGAGCACTAATAATGAAGCAGGGATTTAAGGGAGAATTCAGCTTTGCTTTAAAATTTTGCACACGCAGTAGTCGGAATCCACTCAACCTGATAAACCATCGAAAACAACACATCCAGCCCTTCCCCATCCCTCCTCTCTTGGTCCAACTTCCCTTCTCTGGCTTCCTCCTTCCCTCTCATTCATCGCCCAGTACATTTCATATTCCTGTAGGCTGATTTTCTGTCCCACTCCCACCCACAAAGATATGTCAGTGAGAGCAGAGATCCCACCTGATTTGTTCAGTACTGAATCCCCAGGGCTGAGAGAGGTACTTGGCACACAGGTGATCCATATAATTTTGACAGACTGCAGTTTCAGCCATGAACTTTGAAATTTTGAAATAAAAGCCCAGTTTTCAGTCCATCCTTCAGGAGAAATGTCATGTGCCAAGCAAACGAGTATTACTCCGGAGCAAAGACTTCCAGTGCCTAAGAAGAGATCTTAGTGCCTTAGAATATGAACCGACTCTGAATATAATGACATTAGTCCAGCATATGTTACGCACATTTAAAAAAGTATTTTTCTTATAACCTTTTCTTTTCACTTCACTGAGTGAGAGCACTTTCCCCCACAAGTAAAAGGCGGCACTATCTATAAAATGCCTCTGTGCTACATACACCTGTGTCTTGTTTATAGGAGCCAATGCTGAATATATTAGCTAATTATAGACATGCAGATTGCTTGTTTTCTTTAATGCAAAAAAATATTAAAAAGCATGTGAAATAGTGTACTACACTCAGGCCCATGATTGAATATCCAATTTCCATTTGATGAACTTGGGCTAAACGGTAAAGAGACAGATAAAAGTCAGAACAATAAGGAAGATTATTCATAATTCAAAATCTTCACATTCTGCTGTCACTCTTCAGGGCTTAAGACACTAAAATGGAAAAATCTAAATTGCAAAACAAATTATCATCTATTGATTCATTTCTCAGGGTACTTACTGCAGAAAAATTAAATCCAGAGCCTGGAAGAGTAGCAAAAATGGGGGAAATGTTAGCTTTGGAAATTCTGAGAGATAATATGAAAAACTGTGCAATATTTATTAATATAGGTATTCATACAGGGGTGGGGATCCGGCAAGTTTGAATGACAAAATTAAGAAATATTAAAATATTTTGAAGGGAATTTTCACAACAAGATCTGGCACCTGCCCAACATATGACTGTTGAAAGTCCCCTGGACTGCAAGATCAGATCAGTCAGTCCTAATTCAGGAAATCAACCCTGAATATTCACTGGAAGGATTGATGCTGAAGCTAAATCTCTAACATTTTGGCCACCTGATGTGAAGAGCTGACTCATTGGAAAAGACCCTGATGCTGGGAAAGAGCGAAAGCAAGAGCAGAAGAGGGGGGCATAGGATGAGATGGTTAGATAGCATCAACAACTCAATGGACATGAATCTGAGCAAACTCCAGGAAATAGTAAAGGACAAGAAACCTGGAGTACTGCAGTCCACAGGGTCGCAAAGAGTCAGATATGACCCAGTGAATGGACAACAACATCATATTAATAATGCACTTACTTTCAAGACCTTGTGGCCATCAGGATGAAAGTGATGTGATAAAGCCCACCTAGTCACAGGGAAAAGCCATGTTAGTGGGAATCCAGAATCTTATCTGTAAGCGGAGAGCTCCACAGAGCAGGAGGTGACCGGGCAAACTTCAGTCAGAGGCGTGACTTCCCAGGGTTTCTTTGCTCTAATATGTTATGTAGGCAGAATAATGCCACTATCCCACCCCAAAGATGCCCATATTCTAATCCCTGAAGCCTACGAATTGTACACTCCAGGGCAAAGGGGAATGAAGGTTGCAGACAGAATTACAACGGCTGATCAGCTGACCTTAAATTAAGGCTGCTGATCAGCTGAACTGAAATTAAGGCTGCTGATCAGCTGACCTTAAATTAAGGCTGCTGATCAGCTGACCTTAAATTAAGGCTGCTGATTAGCTGACCTTAAAGAATTTAGCTGGGTTGTCTGGGTGGGCCTAGTGTCTTCATGAAGAGGAAGAGGGAGATAAAAGAGAATCAGGAAGAGAGCAGCGTGAGAAAAACCAGTGTCCTTGAAGATAGAAGTGGCCATAAACCAAGGAATGTGAGAAGCCTCCAGAAACTGGAGAAGGTAAAAAAAAAAAGGGGGGGGGGAGGGTTCTTCCCTAGAACCTCCAGAAAGAAACACACGCCTAGATTTAAGTCCAGTAAGACCAAGTATGGCCTTCTGAATACCAGAGTTATTAGATAGTAAAGTTATGTTCTATTAAAGCACTAAGTTTTAATGCACTAAGAAGTATTTAAAGCACCAAGTTTTAATGCCTGCAATGCAGGAGACCTGGGTTTGATTCCTGGGTCAGGAAGATCCCCTGGAGAAGGGAATGGCAACCCACCCCAGTATTCTTGTCTGGGAAATCCCATGGACAGAGGAGTCTGGTGGGCTACAGTCCATGGGGTTGCAAAGAGTCGGACACGACTGAGCAACTGACACAGAGCGCTAAGTCAGTGGTATTAACAATTTGTTACAGCAGCAACAGGAAGCCTATACATAGGTGGACTCAATCTACTGTCAACGTACTGTCGATCTATCACGTGTTCATGAGCAGCCCTTCAGGCTTCACTGCTTCTATCAGCCTACCGTGGGTAGCACAGAGCTGCTCTGTCCATCTGTTTCCAATGCCCAAGTTACTGTCTGTATAGTGAGGACCAATATATGATCTCCTGACCAACCACCAGGGCTTATTCTTTGGCTAAGGTGTATCTCAATCACATGGACAAATTTAAGCCTGGAAGAACCAGGGCACTGTCGTCTCTCTCTGTATACAGAAGTACCAAGGATAGGGCTTCTTCACTCTCTGCCCAATTTCACGACTCAGTGGCTAACTCACTGGCTGCTTTCCACCAGTCAGTGTGACGTGATCCTCTCTTCAGATAACTTCAATGAGGAAGGACAGAGTCTTCCTAATGGGGCAGGTTGCACACTGGATGGTCAACCCTGTCTATACGAGTAATGAATGACCCACTATAAAATTGTATCTTTTCAGATGATCACTTAGAAGAACACAACATGGCCAACCAGGAAGATGAACTCTGGTGTTTTGGTTTTTGTCCTGTAAGCATGTTTTTTAAAAACTAGGTTGGACGGAGGAAGCCTTCCCAAAGTGTTCCTCCTCCATTGCTTTAGCGCTCTTATCTTCAAGTCCTGTTCCTGCTGGACTTGTTCTGATATGGAATCATAGCCTGGGCCCACGATTGCTCTATAGAAGAGGATAAAAAAAGATAAAGCAGGGAATCCAGTTCTAAGGAATTCTGTTCTTCCATTGAGTGGACACCTTTGATATAACCAAATTTGGAGGTCCTTGATCAAATCCTTCCACTAGAGAGTGTTTGAAGAGACCCTTTCTTATGTCAGCATTTTTTCCCAAGGTTTAACAGGAATTTCAGGCCTCAGATGTCCCTCAGAGATTAAAGCAACTCTACTAGTGTTCAGTAGCAAGTCGCTGACACCCTCTTACAAAGCAAATATCTAAAGGTGGAGTGTGTTAGCCAGTGCATTCAAAACCTTAAGGTTGTCCTTCAGATGCCCCTACTGGATTTTGCCATAAACTCCAGCCTCGTTGGGCATTTATCACTGTTTGTATAAAGACTAGATTTTAGGCATCTGAGGTTATACTCAATACTCTTATCCACTGAAGACATTAGGGAGATTTTGTTGTTGGGATGATCTTCAAAAGCAACTCTTTTTCCTTCTTTCCTAATGGAATATGATAATATCCCCAGATATGAGATATGATTTTCCCCAGGACCCCAGGAGTTCCACCAAATACTATGTTTCTTATTCATTTCAGGGTGGCCTCAGGGGAATATTTTTCATCTGTTACAAAATATTCCTGATTCTTCAAATATTCCCTATCAGGTCACTCCCTCAGTTCAGTTCAGTCGCTCAGTCGTGTCCGACTCTTTGTGACCTCATGAATCACAGCACGCCAGGCCTCCCTGTTTATCACCATCTCCCAGAGTTCACTCTGACTCATGTCCATCGAGTCAGTGATGCCATCCAGCCATCTCATCCTCGGTCGTCCCCTTCTCCTCCTACCCCCAATCCCTCCCAGCATCAGAGTCTTTTCCAATGAGTCAACTCTTCGCATGAGGTGGCCAAATTACTGGCGTTTCAGCTTTAGCATCATTCCTT
Organism: Ovis aries; assembly: GCF_016772045.2. Lineage (NCBI taxonomy): Eukaryota > Metazoa > Chordata > Mammalia > Artiodactyla > Bovidae > Ovis > Ovis aries. Next base: position 62,144,877 of record NC_056069.1, on the reverse strand, counting down.
CCAAAGAAATCCCAGGGTTGATCTCCTTCAGAATGGACTGGTTGGATCTCCTTGCAGTCCAAGGGACTCTCAAGAGTATTCTCCAGCTGTGGATGTGACTAGTGATAGAAGCAAGATCTGATGCTGTAAAGAGCAATATTGCATAGGAACTTGGAATGTCAGGTCCATGAATCAAGGCAAATTGGAAGTGGTCAAACAAGAGATGGCAAGGATGAACATCGACATTCTAGGAATCAGCAAACTAAAATGGACTGGAATGGGTGAATTTAACTCAGATGACCATTATATCTACTACTGCAGGCAAGAATCCCTCAGAAGAAATGGAGTAGCCACCATGGTCAACAAAAGAGTCAGAAATGCAGTACTTGGATGCAATCTCAAAAATGACAGAATGATCTCTGTTCGTCTCCAAGGCAAACCATTCAATATCACAGTTATCCAAGTATATGCCCCAACCAGTAATGCTGAAGAAGCTGAAGTTGAATGGTTTTATGAAGACCTACAAGGTCTTTCAGAAGTAAGACCCAAAAAAGATGTCCTTTTCATTATAGGGGACTGGAATGCAAAAATAGGAAGTCAAGAAACACCTGGAGTAACAGGCAAATTTGGCCTTGGAATGCGGAATGAAGCAGGGCAAAGACTAATAGAGTTTTGCCAAGAAAATGCACTGGTCATAGCAAACACCCTCTTCCAACAACATAAGAGAAGACTCTACACATGGACATCACCAGATGGTCAACACCGAAATCAGACTGATTATATTCTATGCAGCCAAAGATGGAGAAGCTCTGTACAGTCAACAAAAACAAGACCAGGAGCTGACTGTGGCTCAGATCATGAACTCCTTATTACCAAATTCAGACTTAAATTGAAGAAAGTAGGGAAAACCGCTAGACCTTTCAGGTATGACCTAAATCAAATCCCTTATGATTATACAGTGGAAGTGTGAAATAGATTTAAGGGCCTAGATCTGATAGATAGAATGCCTGATGAACTATGGAATGAGGTTCGTGACATTGTACAGGGATCAAGACCATCCCCATGGAAAAGAAATGCAAAAACGCAAAATGGTTGTCTGGGGAGGCCTTACAAATAGCTGTGAAAGGAAGAGAGGGGAAAAGCAAAGGAGAAAAGGAAAGATATAAGCATCTGAATGCAGGTCACTCCTTATAATTCTATAATTTAGAAGCCCGCTTCACTTTGTCATGAGTCACCCTAGTTCCAATTCTGTTGGCCTGCTCTTTTATAGTCCTGATAATCATTACATCATCGAAGTCATATATCATCTTTTATCATCAGTAAATGCAAGTCCTTGACAGGAATTTTGGGCACGGGTAAGGGAATTAACATATCCTTGTATGTATGATCCCCTGGGTGAAGCTCAATTGAGATTGGCTTTTTCTCAGAAATCGAAATTGGGGGAAAAAAAAGAGTTGCACAGACTGATGGTGGCACTGAAATTCCCTGGTGCCCACTGAACTGTCTTATTAGCCTGAGCTATATTGAATAATGTCAAAGCCATAGGGAGAACATTCTATTTAGACCCTTGTAATCTATAAAGCCAATGAAGAAAAGCTGACTCCTTTGGTCAAGTAGGTCCTTTGTATAAAGAGGTATTGGGAGCCAGGGACCAGTTCCTAGCACCTCCTTTGCTAATATAGATACCATGAACACCTCTCTGGAAAATCTATATTGTTTTAGCTTTGAACATGTTGGGCCTTGGTTAGCCAAGGGCTTTCACTCAGTTTACATAATCACAACTGGATTATGCCACCATTTTTAACATGGTGTTAAAAATGTGTGTGTGTGTGTGTGTTATGGGTGTGTGAACTCACAGCAGTTACACACCCACTCCCCATGTGTGTTATGGGAGTGTGGACTCACAGCAGCCTGCATATGTGGTATGTCTAGACCACTCAGTATGAAAAATCCCCTTTGTTTCTGAGCAACTATCTTACCATTTCTCTTTCCAAATGATCTTTAATTTTTTTTAGTACAATGGCCAGGTAAAATTACATTGATTAAGCCCAGATAATATGGTTTCCCAGACTCTTGCCACTCAAACAAGCCACAGCTTGTGGCCTCAACTGTCTCACTAGAGTGTTTCAAGGGTAACCCAGCCTCCCCACCCCCTTGCAGGAATTTGTGACAGCAGCAGGAGGAAGCCAGTATAACCTACAGACAAACTATTTCTCCATTTCTTTTTTTTTAACGACCATTCAAACACCTCCCGAATCTAATCTGTCCTTGGCTGCCCTACCCCGTTTTGTCTAGCCTTTCTGTGGCCTGTGATTCCTCATCTTCTCATGGCTATCTGCACCAGCTTAGCCACAGAATCCACTAGCCTCTTTCATGGTAAGTTAATCCAGAGTGCCCTGACTTCCTCTTGGACATCTTCAACTAATTATAAAACTAAGAGTGGAGGTACTCTCGAAGAAGGCTCCTCAAATCACAGTATCACCTGTTGTTTAATCCAAAAAGATACTTGGTCCCATTTGATTTGGGGCATGGCCAGAGATCAATCCAAGTTGGCATCATCTACCTATATCAGCTCTCTTCAGGATCAGTGATCAGGTTGGAGGTAATACAGAGAATTCTACCCATTGGGGTAAGCCTTGTACACCATGTTTTTGACCCAGGTCAGAGGGACATAGTCTTGGAGTAGAGACAAAAGCCTTAGGCTGCATGGCTACTACCTCTGATTAATTCTTATTCTACTTAAAGCCTGATATCACTAATATCCATTGGAGACTACCAGCCTTTGGTTCATTATGTCTCAATATCTCTGGTAATGTTTTTTATCCGAATCTTTTCCTATTTTATTGGAAACATTTCTTAGTTCTTTTGTTCCCATATAGTCCCGTAGCCGTGGCCTTTCAGATATGTCTATTAATGACAGACGGGTCTGAAGGGAGGCATTACTCTTTGAAGAGGCAAGATCACCCACTACACCTGCCACACTTGTCTACAATATAGATAGATACTGGCACACCAACTTCTATTTTCATATATTTTTCCATGTCAGATTTTATTATATATATATCCTTCTAAAATGCCTCCAACATCTCTGTTTGCTTGGTAAGACCCAATGGAAACAATCCTTTCTTTTTGGATTATAATTTGTACACAGTATAATGTTGCAAACCATCCAGAATCAAGGGCAGAGTGGCCATATTTCACTGAAATAGTTAGTTTCTTTGACAGGTGTCAAGTTGTATGGTTTCAGAACCATCTGGCCACCAAGATGGGGTTACAGAATCCTGTGAGGTCTGGGGACGTTAATGGGATACAAGGGTGACACCGAGCTGACCTCCTGGTCCTCACATCTTTTTATTTTCCAACCTCCTAGAATCCAGTTTTTGACCCTCATCATCTACCCTTCTTCATCTGGTCTACACAATGGAGTCTCAAAGATGTTACCGCTTTCCTTTCATCTGTCCCTAATTTCCTTGAGCCCCTGCCCCAGACAGTATGGTGTGTAGCAAGAGGGGTGCTCACTTCTAAAACCCACAGGGAAGGTACAGGGAATGTGCCTTCTAAGCAGAGTGCTGGAGATGAGATCCCAGAATTCCTACTGGAGCACTTTTCGCCTTTCCTCATGAATACAAAGAGACAGAATATTATAATACTGTTCACCCACTGCTGCAATTTCACCCACTTGCTCTTGTTCAGGGACATTTTGGGTTAATGAGGCTTATCTGAGCTGTCCTGGGGAGACTGGTCTCCTTATATACCACTGTTTCCATGGAAAATACATTTCAATGGTAAGATTCTCTCTTGCAAACAATCTTTGAAAATTGAAGACAGCTTGTACAGAGCCAAAGGAATGTGCAAATTATCCCATACATAAAATCAGACACAAATCAGAAGAGAATTAATGCCCACTTAGTGCTTCCTTTTTATTACATAGCCAAATTAACAAAGAAGGACTGCAAATACAGAAGACCTCTTTGAATTTTGGAGAGTCCCTAACAAAAAAGATTTTTTTTTTTCTTTCACTTATGTTAAAGGTTTGGTTTAAAAAGTGCGCAGGAGCTGCCAACATGAACTGTTTTCATATAATCATCACCTGTAGCCTTCCTTGAAACATTTAAAACCAGTTTTAATACTGAAGCGCATCTAATAGGGAAGAGGTGTGACAGAGTGCCTACAGGATCGTCTGGGTATAAAGATACATTTCTTTCGATGGGAACCTGGTTCTGAATGACTGAAACACGAGCTAGAAACCCAGATACACTTATGCCAGAGAGGCTCTTGTTCTCCATGGTATCTGGCTCCAGTGATGTTTCCATTTCCAAGATGGCGCACACAAGCACATGGAGCAGGGTCATTAATGAACGTGAAAGTGTCATCAGCTCCACGATGTCTGATGGATTTAGAATGAACTGGAACAATAACCTTGGTGAAGCTGGAAAAGTGATCGAATGCTCAAAAGAGGCGAGACCAAGATAATTTACTTAGAGTGGATAAATGAAACAGATCACAGAAATAGAGGCAAGCACAGAGCCACAATGAAATCATAAAAAGGAAAGGTGTGCACAATAGCCTGTGTATGAGCCTAATACGATGCAGAGGCTTCTATGCGGTTTCTACCAGTGTTTTGACAAAATGTTCTCTCTAGTTCTCTGTGCCAGGAAAATCAGAGACTGTTTGGAAGCGAAAAATCATCAAAAGGATGACAAGTAAACAATATGCCTCTTCCTCAGTTCAATGATTCAGAGATTTCTCACCCACAACAAAGTCTAATGGTGATGAATCGGCAGCAGTAAGGAAAGAAGGTGTTACCAGGAGGACAGAGACTGGGTTTTTTTCTGCTGCCTCTCCCCAAGGCTAAAGGAAAAAACGGGACTTTACTGCTAGATGAAGAAGCTTAGGTTGGATATACAGTTGGACTGTGGTCCTGAATGAGGGATTCACTCTTCAGCTAGAGGTCTTCTTTTTTCAAAATATTTACTTCGTTGGCTGCACTGGGTCTTAGTTGTGGCATGCGAGCTTCTCTCCAGTTGTGGCCCATGGGCTCCAGAGCATGCACTCAGTATCTGCGGCACTTGGGTGGTACGTGGACTAAGTTACCCCTTGGCGTGTAGGATCTTAGTTCCCTAACACAGGGATTGAACCTGTATCACCTGCATTGGAAGGTGAATTCTTAACTACTGGACCACCAGGGAAGTCCACTTCTTTTCTGAAGATAGGATATGGGCGCTCTCACTGGGAATGTGGCAAGAAAAAAAAAAAAGCCTGGTGAAAAATCACTCAGTTAGCCTGGGATAATTGTATCTACCTGTGATACAAATGTGAATGGGCTGACATTCAGGTAGGTCATCTATTTCTTCTGTTAATTATCAAAAAGAATACAAACTGATTCGGGGTGGGCAGATAAAAAGATAATTCATTAAAATCGGAGAGCATGGTACAAAGAAGAAACGAAAATAACCCAAGTGAATTTTAGCAGTCCCAACAGGGAAACTTCAAAGATGGTAGAAAAATACCTGCTACACCATTGTTCCCAAGTCCTGACCCAGTAGACTGCTCTCTGACTCATCACTGTCGCGTAAAGAGGACCTTCTGTACTTGGTGGTTTTAATCAGGACTTTCACTGCAGGTTGGCTCCTTTTCAACACAGCTCTGGTCTGATTGCTTAATTTTCATTCACTTTCAGTTATTAAAATGGTCTCATTCCAATTCAGAGAATGATGCTTAATCATTTTACTTCAGTCCTAGTCTCCTGCCCATCCTCCAACATCCCAGCCTCCAGGAGCTGGCTGGACCACGACCTCCAGCCCCGGCTGCTCTTCTCCCCTCCCGCTTCCTCCGGGATCTTTCCCTTGTGCTTCAGGAGGGAGGGAGAAGAGATGTCTCCTTGCACAGAGGCAGCCCGAGACCATCTCTGATGTTGGTCTTCTCTGCCCACGTGGTCCATAACTCTAGAATTGGTGCCGCCAGGTGGCTGGAGGTCTCTGCCACCCCTAGAGGATGGCCTCGCTCAGCATCTTCTGACCGCATTTTGCCTCACCCTGATCTTCCAGAGTCCTCTAGGGACACACCCACATTCCCGCCACCCCTGGGTTCTTCTCCCCTGCCGTGGTCCATCTTCCATGAAGGGACCTTCAAGGAAGGAAAACAGTCTCTGCCCACTACATCTGACCATACCTCTATGTTATCTCTCCCTTGTGTTCTGATGGCACAAGGCAACTCACCATCTTGGAAGGTGAGCTGACAGCTCGCCTGGGAAGGACACGCCTGTCTTTCTTGTTGCTGCAACTATGGAGCTATTCTTATCTGTATGACCATTCTCTCCCTAACATGACTGCCCTGTTTCTCCCAGGTCTCTTGTTAGACTCAACAGATAAGGGCATTGAACCAGAGAGGTCTCTACAGCCTCTAGGGAGACTAGTCTTCCATCAAGAATGGGGCCATCTTTGAACTCAATTCTGGTAATGACCACCTTACATTGTCACGGGGAGCCATGTCTGCTGCAGTCTTTATTCAGTGACCCCAGCGCCAGGAGGAGACCTTTGCTTGGCACATCATGCAGAATGGACATACTGATATCTGATCCTCCCCAGGCCTTTGCCAGAGGATCCCGCAATCTCTTTAGCATTTGGAGAAAGTCACCGAGGCCAGGATAAGCCTCTGGAAGTTCAATGAATGACAGGCTAAGATGCGGAAGGAAAAGAGAAAGAAGAACTAAAGGGGGCTAGGGCTGGAGACAGCAGGGCAGAGAGGTGCAAAATGCCAAAGAGAGAGATGCACGTGGCAGGGGGACACTGTCACCAGGCCCCCAGCACCCCTGCCAGTTCATCAGTTCCATTTATCTTTAAGTGAAAAAGGCCACCAAATCATCACCATTTACTGGTACCCTTTTGTCTCTGCTTCTTTCCCCAAATTCCCAAAGACCATGATTCTGACTTCCCCTCCATGGCACGGGAACACAACCGCCAAATTGATATATACCTCAGTGGGATCATACCTGCCCTCGTTAGCTGTAATTCTGTCCCAGCCTGTTAGCAGTACTGCCTGCTTATGATCTCCTCCACTGAGGATGACTCACAGCCCTTTCTGCTGGAAGCCCTGGTCCCATAACTCTCAGTTCTGCCTCTTTCATCACCTTTCGTGTGTGAAGGACCAAGGCAACACAGAAGTAAGGGAAAAAAAAAAACACACACATGGGCTGTTTCCTTCATTCATTCTGGTTTAGCTTTCAGCTGCGACGCAGCTCAGCACACCTGAGCTGCACACACATTTTTCACATCCCTCCTGCGCTCATGAAGGTTGCGGCCCCTGAGAACCTTAGCTTCTCCATCTAGCCAACACCTCCCCAAGACCCAGAACCAAACCCCTCCTCCGATTAGCACTCCCTTCTCCAACAGCACTGCAGTGTTTTTGTGTGGCTTTCTCCTGCTGCCCTGATGGGACTGAAAAGTGGAAACAGGTCTGTTAGGTATGGTGTGATATGATTTCAAACCCATGTGCTTATGACTTTAGTCATTTTAATATATTACCTTCTCATCTGCGGTTGCTGTTAAGCTCTTAGTGACATAGCTGCTGAGGGATCTGCTGGGGGCTTATCACTAAGAACGTGTGGAGAGAAGCAAGGGGACATTTAGACTCTGACTCTGAGAGCTGGTGAGGCATATTCTGAGAGTTTCAGTCTGGACAAACCTGCCCTTGGCTGCTCTAGCTCTCTGAAGGTCTATAGACACCTGCTGCTGCCGAGGGCAGCTTACTCTGGCCTGGTAGTGGTGTTGACAAGAGTGGCAGCCCCAGGAAGAGAAGGGACACTGTTACTGCCTCGGCCACGCACTCCTGTAGGCAATGGCCCAAGCCCTGCGGTCATCCCTGGAGTGCTAATCCCGGCCTGCCCGCCTACTCAGGCACCCTCACTCCCTAGCAACTGGCCTTAGCAGCAAGGGATTTGGGTTTTGACCTGGCAGCTGGAAGTCAGATCCTGTTTGGTGAAACCAGCTCTCCTGAGAAAACAAACTCACATAAAAGGTACACTTCAACTTAATTGAGACTCTGATTTCTGTCAGGTCCCCTTGCCTAGAACAACAGCGTAATTAATCCATCATTTGTTTGCAGGATGTTATTTCTCTATCGGTTCATTAAGAGACATTATCCTCTCTGCTAATATCTTGTGAAATGATTACAAATCCCACTGTGCACCTGTGTTAAGTAAACTATAGGCAAAGACAATTTCAGGCTCTGAGCATAATTTGCTACCACCCCCCTATACCCACCCCAAATAAATGCAGGAGACATGGGTTTGATCCTTGGGTCAGGAAGAGCCCCTGGAGAAGGAAATGGCAACCCATCCTAGTATTCTTGCTTGAAAAATTCCATGGATGGAGGAGCCTGACAGAGCTACAGTCCACAGGGTTGCAAAGAGCCAGACACAACTTCGCAACTGAGCATGCGTGCTCCAAATAAAACAAATTCTTAGAGCTTAGCTTCTTAAAGTCACTGCCTTTCTCTGTTTTCTTTATGCAGACCTCACAGTCGCTTGTCTCCAGCTGTTTCCACCTCCTCACCCTCCCTCATCTGCCTCTAGGCTCCTGCTCACCTCTCCTCAGTGCTGTCCCGGAAGGGCATGAGCCAGGTGCCTGGCCACGCCTCCTGTGGTCCAAGAGCCTCTCACGTCTAAGTCTTCCTCCTTTACACAACAGTCTTCCACACACCCCCATGGCCTCTCAGAACCCACCCACACTTCCCTCAGATCCAACGGCCACATTGTTTGTTTTTTCCTACTTTCTCAAACACTTTGAGATCACCACAAGGGGCTACCTAGAAGGTTACCTGCCTTCTTTTTCTGGCTTCTTCTCAGAAGGTCACCTTTTGTATGGTTTCTGGGACAATCCCGCCCACTTCATTGATCCACTGACCATCTCTTTTCATATTTCTCATGTTTTTTTTTTTTTTTTTTACCAGTTCCCCTCTCCTTTGACCATTTCATAAGTTCCAAATCTCCCTAAGTCTCCTTTCTTGAAATGTACTACTTCCCAAAATGCCCTGCCAAAAACCAGGCCCCAGATTTCTCTTCTCTGAAAGTAAGGCCTTTGACATGCAAAGTCTACATGACCCAACCCCAGACACTCACCCACTGCTCTCGTCTCCTTCCCTCCTCCACTCTTTTCCAAGGTTCCAGCCACACTCATTGTTAAGTCAGGGTCATGGGTTGAGTTTTGCCCTCCCACAGATACACTGGAACCCTAAGCCCAGGTACCTTTAAAAGTGAACTCATTTTAAAAACAGGGTCTTCATGGATGTAATCAACATCAAGATGAGATGGTTGGATGGCATCACCTACTCAATGGACAAGAGTTTGAGCAAACTCCTGGAGGTAGTGAAGGACAGGGAAGCCTGGCATGCTGCAGTCCATGGAGTCACAAAGTGCTGGATAAGCCTTAGCAACTGAACAACAAACAACTAGGATGTGCCCTAATCCAGTATGACTTGTGTCTCTACAAGAGGAGAAGAGACACAGACAGAAGCACAGAGACAGGAAAAGGCCACGTGGTGTCAGAGGCATAAGTCGCAGCAATGCAGTGAAACATCAGGATTAAGGGCCAGCGCCAGAAGCCAGGCAGAGGCAAGCAGGCATTCATTCCTCCAGAACCGTCGAGGGAGCCTGGCCCTGCCCATACCTTGATCTTGGACTTCCAGCTCCAGAAGTGTAGAGAATCAAGCTCTGTTGTCTTAGCCCTCCAGTGTGTGGTGCTTTGTTTCAGAAGCCAGCCCTAGGGGACCAACACACTCCTGGAACACACATGGTCCAGCCTGCCCAGGACTGCTTTGTACACAGGGTATGGTGGGATATTTCCCCTCAGAGACTAACTCTTTCTCGTACTGCTTCTGGCTCTGCTCAAACACTGCTCCTCAGAGATGACTTTCCTGCCCATCTTACATGAAACAGCAGTTCCCTCGTAATCTCTTCCCACCCCATCATCCTCTTCACTCATTTCCTGTTGTTTCACTCATGGCAGCTCCACCATCTGGCAAATGATAGATCTGTGTCTTTGTTTCTTGTTGCTCCTTACTCATCTGGATCTAGTTTGTTCACTACTATATCCCCAGGGCTAAGAGCAGAGCCTGGAACTTCAGACCTGATTGGTGAATACCTGTTGAATGGGCATACCCATGGATTCCGCTTTCACCTTATATCAATGTATTCAGCATTAGGACCTGTTTGCGTGTTCTTTTAGTTGGCACATGCAAAGGGTTCTTTGATTCTAACTTCCCAAAGCCAGTTTTTTTTTTTTTTTTTTCGCTTCAACAATGGTTCTGCACAGGGTCACACACAACACGGGCTTTTGGCGTGTGCTAGAGACCATACGGATTTCAGCATGTGAATCGCGAACACTACAAGTAAAGCAGGTACACACAGATGTTCTGTCTACAACGTTACGAGATTGTCAGGAGATTTCCTTAATGTGTGTTTTACATGTATACCAGCAAAAACCTACAGGTCTCAACCCACTGACTCAGGCTGGCAGGGTATGCGCATTCTCTCCACAGTGATGCAAATTCACTTTACAGTCTGGGAAACTAAGGCTCAGAGAGGTAAAGAAACTTGCCCCAAATCACAGAGCTAGAATGCAGGAGAGTAGCCAGGATTTAAAGGCAGGAAGCCAGGCTCCAGGGCCCATGCTGTCAGCTCAATGGGATGCTGTCTACTGACACCTCGAAACTAATAGAGGCTCTTTCTCAAAAACTGTGGAACCATTTATGATAATGGAAAGAGAAGAAATGATTAAAAAGTAATCACCTGAAGAGATGGATGGTACCTTCTCTTAAGCTCTGTGAGGTGGAAAGAAGCAAGAATAAAATAGAAATTATGAAGCACTTTAAGTGTAGTAGACAGGAACAAGTCTGAATTTTGTTTTTAACATATGAAAGGTTGTCAGTCAGTCTGAGTCAAATAAAATGTATGGGAGAGGGGGACAGTTGCATATTTTAAAACTCATTTTCTATGTTCTAGAACTCAATTTCTATGTTCTAGTTAATATTAATAAAGAAAACAATGATGTTGCATAAAATGAGTATAAATAATACAAATATATTGAAAGTTTATGGACATGATCACACACACACACATACACACAAACTCCAAAGGACTAATGTCCTTAAGTCTAATTCCTACTCTGATTTAGTCTGACTTATGCTATATTTTCCGGCACCTTCTAAATTAAATTTAGTGTACTTATCACTGTCAGTTCAGTTCAGTTCAGTTGCCCAGTTGTGTCCAACTCTTTGCGACTCTATGAATCGCAGCACACCAGGCCTCCCTGTCCATCACCAACTCCCGGAGTTCACTCAGACTCACGTCCATCGAGTCTGTGATACCATCTAGCCATCTCATCCTCTGTCATCCCCTTCTCCTCCTGCCCCCAATCCCTCCCAGCATCAGAGTCTTTTCCAATGAGTCAACTCTTAGCATGAGGTGGCCAAAGTACTGGAGTTTCAGCTTTAGCATCATTCCTTCCAAAGAAATCCCAGGGCTGATCTCCTTCAGAATGGACTGGTTGGATCTCCTTGTAGTCCAAGGGACTCTCAAGAGTCTTCTCCAACACCACAGTTCAAAAGCATCAATTCTTCGGCACTCAGCCTTCTTCACAGTCCAACTCTCACATCCATACCTGACCTCTGGAAAAACCATAGCCTTGACTAGACAGACCTTTGTAGGCAAAGTAACGTCTCTGCTTTTCAATATGCCATCTAGGTTGGTCATAACTTTTCTTCCAAGGAGTAAGCGTCTTTTAATTTCATGGCTGCAATCACTATCTGCAGTGATTTTGGAGCCTAAAAAATAAAGTCTGACACTGTTTCCACTGTTTCCCCATCTATATCCTATGAAGTGATGGGACCGGATGCCATGATCTTCATTTTCTGAATGTTGAGCTTTAAGCCAGCTTTTTCACTCTCCTCTTTCACTTTCATCAAGAGGCTTTTTATTTCCTTTTCACTTTCTGCCATTAGGGTGGTGTCATCTGCATATCTGAGGTGATTGATATTTCTCCTGGCGATCTTGATTCCAGCTTGTGTTTCTTTCAGTCCAGCGTTTCTCATGATGTACTCTGCATAGAAGTTAAATAAGCAGGCTGACAATATACAGCCTTGACATACTCCTTTTCCTATTTGGAAACAGTCTGTTGTTCCATGTCCAGTTCTAACTGTTGCTTCCTGACCTGCATATAGGTTTCTCAAGAGGCAGGTCAGGTGGTCTGGTATTGCCATCTCTTTCAGAATTTTCCACACTTTATTGTGATCCACACAGTCAAAGGCTTTGGCATAGTTAATAAAACAGAAATAGATGTTTTTCTGGAACTGTCTTGCTTTTTCCATGATCCAGCGGATGTTGGCAATTTGATCTCTGGTTCCTCTGCCTTTTCTAAAACCCGCTTGAACATCTAGAAGTTCGCAGTTCACATATTGCTGAAGCCTGGCTTGGAGAATTTTGAGCGTTACTTTACTAGCGTGTGAGATGAGTGCAGTTGTGCGGTAGTTTGAGCATTCTTTGGCATTGCCTCTCTTTGGGACTGGAATGAAAACTGACCTTTTCCAGTCCTGTGGCCACTGCTGAGTTTTCCAAATTTGCTGGCATACTGAGTGCAGCACTTTCACAGCATCATCTTTCACGATTTGAAATAGCTCAACTGGAATTCTATCACCTCCACTAGTAGGAGGTAGAAATTTTTCTCTGACCCCATAGGCTGGATTTTAAGCATTTTGTAAACAGTCTCACAAACTTTTCCATGGAGCTTATTAGCACATGGTATTATATTGCCCTGTTTACATGTTGCCCATCTATGTGGATTCATTACAAGTATGATCTGCATGTTATTAATATTTGGTTCTACTACTAACTCCAAAACAAGCTGTCAATAAACTCTTCTTTCTGCTACAACTGGAAATTCCATTTCTTTAAAAACACAAAGTATTTTATCAAGAGTGAGGAGGATGGTAACTGGAAAGAGTTTTGCTGGGAGTTAATAAAATATTGAATAAAGTCAATGCTGGTTTCCTAGAGAAATTGTTCTCATCTTCAGTTTGCATATCTTGACTCTTAAAGATCTTCAAACACCTTGGTTACACATTTGTTGACTGAAAACAATTTTTCATATACAAAGAGGCCTTTGGGATGAAATCTGAACTAAATCAGCGGTAGTCACCAGCCATTCATTCATTTAGAGACATGGATATAAGTCCGTCTCACATGGGACATCACATAACAAAGTCTGAGTTTTTAAAAAGGCACAGTATTTAAGTGAATGGTCTTATGTTTAAGAAATACATTTTAAAATTATTTAATTGTATTAATTTAAATTTTATTAAATCTAATTTATTAATTTATAGTGAAACAAAGTATTCAGACATTTTAAAATAATCACCTCTTGTCACTTGAAAAATTTGCAAATACCTTTTTATCTATAGAGAACAGACTGCTTTGAATTCCAGCATGTGGCACCCCCATGCACACATATGCCCCTGTCTGTGTGTGCCTGTTTAGTGTGAACTCCTGCCGACTCTATTTGTAACTGAAAAGAAATGGGGGGAAATACAGGAGGGAGGAACATAAATAAATCCAAATCATTATAACTCATGAGAGGTACTTGGTGTTATCCCTAAATCAATGGGATGCTCTTAATATTCTTAACTGACAAAGGTTCCCACAAGAATGAAAAACAGATTTTTGAAAAAATATAAAATAATTATCAAAAAAAAATTATCAACATTTAAGCACTTCCTGGTGGCTCAGAGGTTTAAAGCATCTGCCTGGAATGCAGGAGACCCGGGTTCGATCCTTGCGTAGGGAAGATCCCCTGGAGAAGGAAACGGCAACCCACTCCAGTACTCTTGCCTGGAGAATCCCATGGAGGGAGGAGCCTGGAAGGCTACAGTCTATGGGGTCGCAAAGAGTCGGACAAGACTGAGCAACTTCACTTTCACTTTTCAAGCACTTCCCAAAAATGCTTATCATATATACACACTATATACACACATTAGCAGATTTTCATGTCTAAAAACTACCTACATTATCGAAAACTCAACTTATTATGACGTTCCCAACGACTTAGGAGACAGTGTGGATGGCAGACATAGTTCAAACATAACTGACAACCATCCACACCCATCACGCCTCTTGCCCTTTAAAGCAGGAGAACCTGCCTACAGATCAGTCACTCATCATCCATGGAAATGAGCTGCGCCAATATGGTGTGTTTGCTACAACGACTGGACCCTCTCCTTCCACTTTCTCTTTGCCCCACCCTATTTCACTCTTTTTAAAAAATATTTATTTGGCTGCACTGAGTCTCAGTTGTAGCACGTGGGATCTAGTTTCCTGACCAGGGATGACACCTAGGTCCCCTGCACTGGGAGCATGGAGTCTTAGCCTCGGGACCACCAGGGAAGGCCTCCCTCAACTGCTTCTCTTCTGATCTTTTCTCCATCTAACTTTGAACTGTTGTTTGCATGATATCCTCCTATTCCAATTTTAGGACACTTGCTGGTCTTCAAAGCATTTCCTAACTGAATGTCCAAGCCCAGGTCAGGGCACCCAGTGGATCGCAGACTCTCTCGCAGTCACTGGTGGTTCCTGAACTGACCATGCCCATTCTTCTCCCATCAGCTCCACCTCCTTGCTGTCAGGGAACAAGCAGTCTGCCTTAAACCCAAGTTCACTGGACCAGTAGGAAAAGTTTGGGACAGTGCTTCTGTCTGCTGATTTATGGGAGTGAATTCCCAACTTTATACCTATGAGATCTGGCATCATCATGAACAAAGCTGAATTTCTTGGCTTCATTAAGTGAAAACTGTACAAAGCCCTGTAATAAGGAATGAGAAAGGCATGATTTATGACCCTCCACATACAGGAGATTTAATTCTGCCTTTTGCTCAATGGCCTATCCATTGTGCAGGCAAAGTCAATACCAATAATGAAATGTAGACTGAAGGGCTAAATCAATTCAATAAAATGCAATAGAAAGACTAGAGGACTGAGTAAATTTGGAAAGGCTGGTGCCTGCAAGATTAGTATTTGGACAGCAGGTAATTACAAAAATCAATGCCTGTATATGAAAACATGACAGGCAGCCATCTGTCATGCAGGGAGAACCACTACTGAAGGTTTAGGCTTGAATTAGGATGAGAGAACAATACAGGTGTGTGCAAAGTCCTGAGTGTATTCACACTGAGATGTGTACACATCTGAGTGTGTGTGTGTGTGTACGCATGAGCACACACTGTCCTCCCTTGGTGACTGAAGGAGACATGAAGGGAAACTCCATGTGGCTCACTCTGCATTTTATGTAGGCCTCCTGCATCTGCCCCGCTCCTCTGGCTCATTTCTGCTAACTCTGATCTCATTTTGTTAGGCTGTATGCTACATCACCCTTTCCTTCCTCGTCATCACAGTCTCCCAGGTACCCCAGGCACCACTATCACGAGGCCCTGGCCATGTCTGCAGTCTTTAGGAGGTGGAGCAGAGGAACAAATGCCACTTGAACCACAGCTCTAAGAACCAGGTGTCAGGAGAATCTCCGAGCAGTAAGAAGTGATACAGGCAACCTCAAGGGCATCTACAGCAAAATTAAAAACTGATCACAGGTACACACAACCTACACATACACGTGCATGCTTAGTCGTGTCCTACTCTTTGTGGCTCCATGGACTGTAGCCCTCCAGGCTCCTTTGTCCGCGGACTCTTCCAGGCAAGAATACTAGAGTGGTTTGCACGCCCTCCCCCAGGGGATCTTCCCAACCCAGGGATTAAACCCCGATCTCTTGTGTCTCCTTCATGGCAGGCAGATTCTTCACCACTGCACTGAGAAGCTCAGCTGTACACACATATGTAAGATAAAACAGTGTCTTAAGTATCTAACTGTGCTCCTGGACAAAGATGTGTATGAATGAATGAATACATCACCACTTAGCAGTTTGCATCCATTAAGTCATTTAGTCCCTATAAGGACTCTACAGGGGAGGGATCAGCATCTCTGTTTTAAAGATAAGAAAGGAGGCTTGAGTGGACAGTTCTGTTCAAGGAGAAACAGCTGGTGAGCAGGGAAGTGAAGTTGGACAACGTATCTTTCTGACACTGGTGAGTGTGCTGGTCACCCCCTCCTCACACCACCGTTTTGTCTCCCACAGAACCCAGGATGCTTCTAATGTGACCACACACAAGCCCACGTTGGGCACCACTGCTATGAAGTTTCAAGGCTGGTCATGGCTCACATAGACAGAGGCAATGACTTTGAACTTGCCCAGGTAATGGCGTCTGCACGGACCACATGACGGCCTTGTTGATGTTTGGCCTCTGACAGCTCTGTCCCTTCTGCTCGCATCCGAACAAGCTGATGACAAATCTCTGATGCCTCCTCCTTTGGTACCAGAAGTTCAAACCATAGAAATACTGTCCCCAGGTAAGAACCCCATCACAGGGCAGGCCATATCTACCGCCTAACCCGCTAGGCATCCTTTCCTGAGCTCTCCACTCACGTTCAGTCCCGTGTGGAAGCCGCCATGCTCGGCTACATTAGCCTCATTACGTGAGTAACTGGCCTTTTCATACCCTCATGGGGTGTGTGTGCTGTCCTCAGTCGTGACATCAGAACCAGATTTGGGGACGAGTCCATCCTGCTGCTGCGGTTGCCACAATATCTGTGAATCCACTTTACACCCATCAAGGGATGAGATTCTCTCATGGCCTCTAGAAAAACCCTCAAAGTTATAATCTTTGCAAAATGATGGCATGTGATCCCTCAATCGGAACTCTCTCCTTCATTTTAAATGGTTATTTTGTTTTCTACTAAAGGCTGAGAATGACTAAGAGAACTGCCACTTGGGACAAGAGCCACATAATTCAATTTATCCTCAGATCATTTTAATAATATTTTTTGACATTCATATTTTAAAAACATAAAAATAGTAAAAAAAAATCTATCTTAGATGAATAATAATTTCTTTTATCTCAGCTTTGGCATTACCGATACTTGGTACTGGATAATTCTTTGTCCAGGCTGCCCTTCCATTACAGAATGTTTTCAAGCATTCTTTGTAATTGAACAAGACCATATGGTGCCTGTTGGGGACAGATCCTCCATTTTTTCCACCTGCTTCTTTGTAGAAAAACTTTAGCCAAAGAATATATTTAATCAGAGAAGTGAGAAAATGCAGAAAGGAAAACCGTCAAGTGAGACAAAATAATAATAGTTTAGCCATTTAACATAGTCAAGGACCTTTAGTTCCCCTTAAGGGCTATACATAATATTCTGAGTCACATCCTCTGAGCTGTTTTGTAGATACTGAAACCCCTGCCAGGTGGAAGCAGTTGATTGCATGATGACCAGACTGTAGCCATGACATTAGTTGCTCTATCTTACACAGTTCCGAGAACTGACCTCAAGGAAACAAGAACAAACCGACCCTGGAACTGAAGATGAACTGTACTTAAAATCAAGATGGTGCTGATCAGATCACTGCATGCCCAATTTCACGATGACTGTCAGAGCAGACTGTGCTGTTTCTGCAAGTAAGCCCCATCTCCAACCTGTAATCCTGGAAATCCCCCCTTTAAAGCTCCTGCTTCCTGATCAGCAGTTGAGAGTTGGTTTTTGGACATAAGTCCACCTTCTCCCAGGTTGCCAGTCTCCTGAATAAAGCAACCTTTCTTTCCTGCCAACACTTGTCTCTTGAGTACTGACTTTTCAGAGGTGAGCAGCCCAGCCTGAGTTGGGTAACACATGACTGCCACCCACTAAATGCTAATGGCACACCACAAATTTTTTCTATTCTGACAACCAAAGATGGCTCCAGATGTTGTGACATGTCCCTTGGGAGGCAAAATTACACCTGGTTGCGAATCACCACTTTATATACATTCCACAAAGAAATAGGACTTTTCTGATAACAAAAAGCATGGGTCAAGCCCTTTGTAGTCCCAGGGGAAGAGAAACAGAAAAAAAAAAAAAAAGATGAAAAGCTACTAGTCCATACACATCCCAATGCAAGCAAGCACCATCCATAATAAATTGCAATTATATCTTCAAATCTCTGCTTTCCACCCTTAAACCTATTTAGTCTTATCTCCCAAATTCCTTACATGCTATGGAGATGACTCTTAACAGTTTATAAAATCTTTTTTAAAAATTTGATTACTCAGCTGCTCATATGCAAATGCTTGTCCCTTGTCTAAAAAAAAAAAACATCAGAGTTGGCTGTGCTGACCACTGTGATTTTCCAGAAATATCACATACCACAATTTGTGCACTTTGAAGTATTCCAAAAATTTTGAGCATGTTAACAACTGTTTACATGATGAACACAGAGAAGAGATTCTTTAATGGAATGCATATATCTGTATCATATCCACTGGTACATTTGCAAATGGTTCAGAAAGTTTGGTTATAACACAAAGCTGGTTTATTGCCTAAAATTTCCCACTTATCAATGAGTTTTCCAGGAAGACAGTTGATACCATAAACTGATGTAGCAATCTTGATGTAATTTGAGGAGAACATGAAGATGCTTTGTATTTCTTTAGAATTTAGGAGCAGAGATGACTCCAGAGGTGGATTGAGAAGAAAAATGCAAATTATATCAAAAGTTTAGCATTTGATACTCTCATCTCTGTGGATATTAGTGTATATCCTTGGCCCTCTATTCCTTCAGTATTCAAATATTAAAAAAGAAGAATGTATATATAGGCATGCCAAACACTTAGCTGAAAAGTGTGGATCTAAGATTTGATAGCATAACTTTAAGCTTCGAATTTTTTTTTCCCATTCAACAGTACTCTGAACACCTAAGCGATGATGAATCTGACATCAGTCATTCATGATTCCAAGTAGTGCTTACCTCGGCTTTAATTTTGTTGTCTCCAAAACAGAGGTGCTGTAAATAGGCTGCAGCATTAGACTGGACCGAAGGAAACTGATGTTGCAACATCTGTATCACTTCAGGTAGCTCCGGGTCTCTCCATCCAAATTCTCTGAACAAAAGGAAAGCAGGAGAACATGAGAGAAATCCCGCAACTGGTAGCCTGTGGTCAACTCATCTATGTAACACCTGTGAGAGTTTACATGGGAATATTTCACAACTGATTGTCCTGGTTTTCTTACAGGACAATGTTGTTGCTTAGACACTAAGTTCTGTCCAGCTATTTACGATCCCCCTCCCCCCAGGACTGCAGCACGCCAGGCTCTTCTGTACTCCATTATCTCCCAGAGTTTGCTCACATTCATGTCCATAGAGTCAGTGATACTACCTAACCGTCTCATCCTCTTATATTTCTTACACATCCACTGACTTAAAAAAGGATTTGAAAAGATTTCCTTGAGCAAATGGTTTGTAAGTGTATATATATATATACACATACATATACATCTAGGGCTTCCCAGGTGGTACAATGGTAAAGAATCTGCCCATCAGTGCAGGAGATGAAAGAGACATAGGTTCAAGCTCTGGGTCAGGAAGATCCCCTGGAGTAGGAAATGGCAAACTACTCAAATATTCTTGCCTGGAAAATTCCACGGACAGAGGAGGCTAGCAGGCTGCAGTCCATGGGGTTGTTAAAGAGTCAGACACAACTAAGCATGCATGCACATAAACTTATATAACCTTAAATGTATCACTGAAGTTACCATGTTTATGAAGACTGAAAAAAAAGGTCTTAAAATGGCACGATCTTACTAATACAGACATTTTTCATTTGGACTTCCGTAGATAATTTACAAGATCACATTTATTTTCCAAAATATTATTTCAACAGTCTTGGGCAGGTATAGCATTTAGTTAAATTATCAGATAAGAGAAAATATAACTGAAAGAGTCCAGCCTAAAATGTCCTGATACCAGTTATGCCATATTTGTTATATTTATGGTTAATATTGCTATTATCATAATCTCTTCTTTTAAAAACATACAGACTCCCTAAACAATTTTCTGAGGATAAAAGTATAGTAACAAGAAGCTTTCATAAGAGGAAATTATTTATTTAAAATGTTAGGTTTATTCAAACAAATTTTATGCACGGTGCATTCTTTTTCTATATCCTCTTATTTATATGTAAGTTACTCCAAGAAGCTAGGTGTTTATTTAATTTTGAGAAACATGCTCCAGGATACTTAAATCCATCGTAAAACACATGGGTGACTGTACCATTATGTATATGAATACTCTTTCATGAAATTCACCAACTCAACCAGTTAGAGCAGCGATCCCCAACCTTTCTGGCACCAGGGATTGCTTTCATGAAAGACAATTTTTCCATGGATCGGGGTAGGGCAGGGCGATGGGGGGTGGATTCAGGATGACTCAAGCACATTACATTTATTGTGCACTTTATTTGTATTATTATATCAGTTCCACCTCAGGTCGTCAGGCATCAGATCCTGAAGGTTGGAGACCCTTGAGTTAGACCACGACACTGACATGGTTGGATATAAGGATTCCACGTCTGAAGCAGTGAATCAATTTTTAACAGAGAAATAAGAAAGCAACCCGTGAGGCCACAGATGAAAACCTGACCCCTTGAACCACAAAAGGCTACTATTTATCTGAAGGATAGGCTGGAAGAGACTTGAGACAGCTTGGCAGCACCCACTTGACTCCCAGAAAACAACTCAAAAGCATACATCCTATTGATGCCAGGTCAATGCTGTCATCTCAGAAGAAGAGTCATGAAAAATGGGACAGAAATGGAGCAGACAAAGGTTAAGAGTTTCCTCGTAGACTCTAACCTTTATCTTTTCTTTATCACGCCTGGTAGAGGTTGTCAAGTAAATCTGGAAGCATGTCGGTGCTGCCTTACTGCTACTGAAGATGATATTCAATAGGATTTCTTTTGAATTGGCTCAGTTCTTAAAGGACTGGATGGTGTGAGGAGCACCTTTGCTATAAAACATACTCAAGTGGTTGCTGATAATGGACCAACTATTGGATCTTCTTCAGCTAGGTGATCACAGTGAAAAACAATTATGGATGAAAACATAGGAAGCTTGTTTTTCTTTTTAATTGAATTTTCTTTCACTGCATGATTCTAAACCACCTCAATATGCAATATCCAGATAGCACAGTCTTTTTTCTTATAATAGCAGCCTTTAAAAATTATATCCTTTGTTCAAGTTAAATCAAAACCTACAGAACACCTATAAATTATATGCTGGATGACTAATATGAATTCAGGTAAGCCCATGCTATTGGAAAGTGATTAGTAAAGGATTCATTTCTGTCTATTTTACTAACCTGACGAGAACTGCTCTATTAGGCTTATATGGCATAGATAAGAAAGTCTGTGAACAAGGGTATAGGAGGAACAGTCTTAGGGCACTTGGCTTGCTTGTGCATACCAGATGCATACCAGACTACGTGCATTCACACAGAGCCCAGGATCAACAGAAGGAAAATTTCAAGAGTCATACAAGCCTCTTTTTCTGGAATGGTTTTGTTTCACTTAAAAGAGATTCTGCTCAGATTTTGTGTTTCCCATGGAGATGGACTCTAGAGAAGAGCTGGACAAAATAAAACGTCTGTCTTATTTGGGCCAGAATTCAGTACAAGGCATGGATTCTTTATACGAGGTCTCTCTCTTTTTTTTTTTTTTCCAACTGAAGTATAGTTTATTTACAGTGTTTTGTTATTTTCAGGTGTACAGAAAAGTGATTGATATATAATATATATATTCTTTTTCAGATTCTTTTCACTTATAGGTTATTAGAAAATACTGAATATAGTTCCCCATGCTATACTTGCTCCTTGCTGGTTGTCCCTCACATGAGATTTTAATCCTGAAGGACAAGCAACGTTCATAAGACAAAAGAATTCTGGTAAAAAAAAAAAAATCAGCAAAAGAACAGCATGAGGAGAGACACTGGGTCATAGAAGGCTGACAGATTCAGGGAAGGTGTGCATTCAGCCAAGATGGCTATGAGACAGGAGCCTGCAGGAAGCGGGTTACCCAGGCAGGGGGCGGTGGAAACAAAGCTGGAAAGCAAGGTTGGTGTGAGATTGCGAAGAGCTTTGCACTCAGTACAAAACATCTGGGCCTGGTCTGTGGTCAGAATTGTGAAAGAAATCTAAGGAAATTCAGATGTGTTCAGACTTACAGAACAGACATCTTAAGTAATACTGCGAGTGTGGGCTAAAAGTCAGTGCCGAGGTTCCCTGTTCAGACCGTGGCATGCTTTAATCCTTAAGCCTTATGTAGTTTCTTTTCATTTCATGGAGGAGGAAATTAATAGACTTAGAGATGTTCATAAACGTAAGAGATGGAGCAGAAATAAAACTCTGGCCATCTGCTTTTGAATAGATATAATCATATAACAATGATGCTTACTGTAATTGCTGTCTTGAAATAAAGTCTAAAAGTCTAAAAAATAAATACACTTAAAACTGCATCCCCAGGGGACATCTGACAAGGTCAGAAGACAGTTTTGGTTGTCACAACTGGAAGACGGTATTGACATCCAGGGAGCAGACCCCAGGAATCCTGCTCAGCATCCTATATTGCACAGACAATTCCCTACGACAAAGAATTATCTGCCCCAAAATTTCACTAGAGCCAAGACTGAGATACCCTGGTCTAAACATGTTCTGTTATTTGATCATTTAAAAAAAATTATTGTAATATAGCTGCTTTATGATGTTATGTTAGTATCTGTTATACAGCAAAATGAATCAGCCATATGTATACCCATCATCTCCTCTTTTTTGGATTTCCTTCCCATTTAGGTTACCACGGAGCACTGAACAGAGTTCCTTGGGCTATACAGTAGGTTGTCATTAGTTATCTATTCAGTTATAAAAAGGAATGAAATTGTGATATTTGCAGAGACATGGATGGGCCTTAGAGACTGTCATATAGAATGAAGTAAGTCAGAAAGAGAACAATGAATATCATATATTAACACATATATCTGAATTCTAGAAACCAAAATGATACAGATGAACTCATTTGAAAAGTAGAAATATTTGATCATTTTTTGTTGAGCAGGTTACAGATCTCTTATTTCTTGATTACTGTGGTAGAAGAGGCAAGAGTTCGGAACTTAAACATCTGGCTTTCTCCCTTCTAGATTACAAATATATATAGGAGAGTCCCTCAGTGCTTGCTGGTATTGGTTTCCATGGATCAAATATAGAGAATAATGTGGTCTATTTCACAGAACTTCTTTTTAAAAGGCAGCATAAAACATGAAAGTGAAAGTGCTGGGCAAACTATTAAAAGCTATATGTGTGTGTGCATGCTAAGTCACTTTAGTCATGTCTGACTCTGCTTGACCCTATGGATTGTAGCCCACCGGGCTCCTATGTCCATGGGATTCTCCAGGCAAGAATACTGGAGTGGGTTGCTATGCCCTCCTCCAGGGGATCTTCCTGACCCTGGGATGGAATCCACAACTCTTAAGTCTCCTGCATTGGCAGAAGGGTTCTTTTACCACTAGCGCCACCTGGGAAACCCCCAAAGCTAGGTATATACTGCATGTATATACTGCTGCTGCTGCTGCTGCTAAGTCGCTTCAGTCGATATATACTACTAATTGTTATCCTAAGACTTATAAGGGGTGTACACACACACACACACACACACACACACACATTTAAACTTTTTGGAATACCACTTTTAAAAAAAAATAAACTTTTACTGTTGTACATTATACTTATTGGAAGGAATCTAAGTGTAAGAAGAGACACTGTTTTAGCCTGCAGTAAAAACTGTACATTAAAATGTGCCATTTTGGAAAAAATTTCTCCACCTAACCCCTTCAGAGGCAAAGTCTTAGCTCAAGAAGAGTTCTTTGTACGCAGAGTTGGTTCAAATCCTGCTCCATATGAATTCTCCTCTTCTATGTGTCTTGCTTGCTGCTGATCCACCACTGGCTGGCATAAATATCCATGGAGTTCTACTATTACAGTGAGATTATAATTCATACCTTAGAGTATTGTGGGATGATTAGAATTACTATATATGAACCCCTTAGAGCAATGTCTGGCACAGTGTGGGCCCTCCAGAAATGTCAGGTATTACATATAACTAGATGAAGAAAAGAAGAATAGAAAATAAGAACCATCTACAATTTTCTACAGAAGCCCAGCTCATATCTCTCATTCATTACTGAGCTTCACTTTAGAAATGTTTATGGAACTGGAGAATATGTAAATGTAACCTTTTCTCCATTAAAACTTGTCACACAGACCAACAATATTGTGACTCGGTCCTCACTCTTATAAGGACTCTCTGAGTTGCTAAAATTACAAGGCACTTAGCACACAGCTAAACAGCAAACAGTCTGAAATTTGTTACCATGTTAGGCTGGCACCGCAACCAAAGAGCTGATGTCCTGTCACAACATTTTTATCAAGTTTACTTCCGTGTTGAAAAGAGCCCCAGGACAATCAAGAGTCTTCGGGAATCCACACTGAGATTTTCAGCAAAGCTTTATGTCAGAGGGACAGAGTTCAATTTGATTGCAAGGTCAATAAACTCCATGGGAAGCCACGCTATGGATATTAATTAAACCTATGAAAATCTCAGCCATTTATAATCATCTGAACTCTAAAAGTTTTAAAGACCATATTGGCTTTCCCTTACCATCCAGAGACCACAAGGTGAGAAATTTTGTTTTTTGACTTTGTCTTGTTTACAAGATAAGAGTGAAGAGGCCGCAGAGCCAGTGGTCACAAGAATAAGTTAGATGGAAAGATTTCTTTGTTTTATTTTACAAAATGGAGGTATCTTCATGCTTGTTGATAGATAAGAACTTATCCAACGATAAACACACAGAACCATGAATATTTTAATTTTCATCCCTGAAGAGTGTGTCACCAAACAAAAAGCTGCTCTATATATATATGGTTAATCGCTACAAAGCAGAGACATCACTTTGTCAACAAAGGTCTGTATAATCAAAGCTATGCTTTTTCCCATAGTCACGTATGGAATTGAGAATTGGACCATAAAGATGGCTGAGCACTTTCGAAATGTGGTGCTGGAGAAGACTCTTGAGAGTCCCTTGGACTGCAAGGAGATCAGGCCAGTCCATCCTCAAGGAAATCCATACCGAATATTCATTGGAAGGACTGATGCTGAAGCTGATGCTCTAATACTTTGGCCACCTGATGCAAAGAGCTGACTCACTGGAAAAGACCCTGGTGCTGGGAAAGACTGAAGGCAAAAGGAGAAGGGGGCAGCAAAAGATGAGATAGATAGTATCACAGACTCAATGGACATGAATTTGAGCAAACTTTGGGAGACAGTGGAGGACAGAAAAGTCTGGCATGCTGCAGTCCATGGGGTCAGTGAGGCCAGTGGCCATCGCCTCCTGCCATATTCCTGCAAGCGGCCTGGCTGCCTGCCTGACTTTGGAATTCACTCTTCTAGCCAACTGGAGAGGCCATGCGGGATGCACAGGGGACACGGCAAAACTTCCTGTCCTCAGAGAGCCTTCTAATGGTAACCGGGAATTAATTACCGAAAGCAAAAATACGTTATTTGCCAGAGAGTGACAGTGTGCACTGGGTTGATCAATATTCCTCCAAAATTCATGTCCACTTGGAACCTCAGAATTTAACCTTATTTGAAATAGGGTCTTTGCAGATATAATAAAGGGTCAAGAAGAGATCTCACTGGATTAGGATGGGCCCTAAATCCAATGATAGTGTCCTTATAAGAGACAGAAAAGGGCATGCAGAGACAGAGAGAGGAAGGTGATGTGAAGATGGAGACAGAGACTGTAGGGATGTGGCCACAAGTGAAGGAATGACAAGGATGGCCAGAAGGAGAGGGGAGGCCAAGCTTGGTTACTCCTTCAGAACATCTAGAAGGAACCAACCCTGCCAACACCTTGATTTCGGACTTACGATCTCCAGAACTCAAAAAGCATAACCTCTGCTGTTTTAAGCCACCAAGTTTGTGGTACTCTGTTACATTAGCCACAGGAAACTAACACAAGTTTGATGGGAAAGATGAAGCTGAGCAGATATAGGCAAAACATGTGTGTGTGTGCTTGTGTGTTTGTGTGTGCATGGAGGGGGTTGTTACTGCCAACACAGTGGCTATGGAAGACCTCCCTGAGAAGGTGACCTGGGGCACAGACTTACACGTGGTGTTGGGTTGAAGGAATGTTCCAGAAAGGGAGAATAGTGACAAGACCCTGAGGCAGGTGCTTGCTCGGCATGTCAGAGATGAGAAGGTGAGCGTGTGAACTGGAGCGTGTCCTGGAGACCGTTATGGGACAGGCAGTGGGGCCCAGATCACAAGCCTTTGTCAGCCTCAGCAGGCTGCTGGCTTTTGCTCCAACTGATTCAGGAGCCATCCCAAAGTCATAATCTGGTTCATATTTTTAGAGGATCACTTTGTCCGTGCTTGCATGAATGTATATATCTGTCAAATCTCATAAACAGCAGGTCTGATCTTACATTGGGTTGGGCAAACAATTCCTTTGGGTTTTTCCATAAGATGGTGCGAAAAACTGGAACAAACATTTTGACCAACCCAATATCTTGCTAAAGTTGGGCTTACAAAGGGGATCCCTCTGCCTGTGGTGTTGAGAACAGACTCTAGGCGGGCAGGATGGAGGCAGGGGCTTCTGCAGGGATCCTGGTGGGGGTAACGGTAGCTCAGCAGAGGGTGCTGAGAAGTGGAGGGAGTTTGGATGCATCCTGAAGGCAGAGGCTGCAGTGGTCCCTGGTGGGCTGTGTGTGACGTGTGACAGAAAGAGACGCCCAGTGGATCCCTCCTACAAGCCCAGTCTTTCCCCACCCCCTGGTCCACATGAACAGGTGACCCCTGCTGCCTTGTATCTCAGGCCCAATCTGGAGGCAACATGGGGGACTGGAGTTTATTATTTCAGAATAAGAAGTTTCAACTGTCAAACATTCCATTAAGCTAAAGTGGAGAGAGACAAACAGTAAAATGATGAGAAAATTGGTTATTTCTGAACTATTATGGGTAGTAGGTGCCTTGAGATGCCAGAGATGCTCAGAGGGCTCCAACAAAACCTTGGGTACACCAGGACCCAGAGACCCCACACAGGCAGTGCCAGACCTGACTTTGACTGCTTGAGTACCTCCTGCAGAGGCACAGGGCAGCAGTAGCCTTCTGCAGGGGCAGGGGCTCTGCGTGCAGTGCAGCAGACCTGTGTCACGCAGTATGTGGCATAAGCTCTCTTGGAGGAGGTTGCCATTAATCCCACCATAGAGCCACCGAGCAGATGACCCACAAACTGCAGAACAATTATACCAAATAAATTCTCACACTATTAAGAAAGTTCTAGAACCCACAACAGATTTCCCAACCTGGGGATCTGGCAAAGGGACTGAGAAACCCCAGGAAATTTGACTTTAGAGGCCAGTGAGATTTGATTCCAGAACTTACACAGGACTGGGGAGACAGACTCTTGGAGGGCACAAACAAAACCTTGTGAGCACCAGGACCCAGGAGAAAGGAGCAATGACCCCACAGGAGACTGACCCAGACTTGCCTGTGAGTGTCCAGGACTCTCCAGTGGAGGCATGGGTCAGCAGTGGCCTGCTACAGGGTCAGGGGCACACAGTACACAGTGCGTACACAAGACCTTTTGAAGGAAGTCGCCATTATCTTCATTATCTCCACCATAGTTTGGTCTCAGGTCAAACAACAGGAAGAGAACACAGCCCCACCCAACACAGCCCCACTCAACAGAAAATTGGATTAAAGATTTACTGAGCATGGCCCTACCCATCAAAACAACACCCAGTTTCCCCCTCATTCTGTCTCTCCCATCAGGAAGCTTCCATAAGCCTCTCAACAGAGGGCTGACAGAATGAAAATCACTATCACAGACAACTAACCAAATTGATCACATGGACCACAGCCTTGTCTAACTCAGTGAAACTATGAGACATGCTGTGTAGGGCCATCCAAGACAGACGGGTTATGGTGGAGAGTTCTGACAAAACGTGGTCCCCTGGAAAAGGCAATGGCAAACCACTTTAGTATTCTTGCCTTGAGAACTCCATGAACAGTATGAAAAGGCAAAAAGATAGGACACTGAAAGTGAACTCTCCAGGTTGGTAGGTGCCTAATACACTACTGGAGAAGAGTGGAGAAAAAACACCAGAAAGAGTGGAGATGGAGCCAAAGCAAAAACAACACCCAGTTGTGGATGTGACTGGTGATGCAAGTAAAATCTGATGCTGTAAAGAACAATATTTCATAGGAACCTGGAATGTTAGGTCCATGAATCAAGGCAAATTGGAAGTGATCAAAAAGGAGATGGCAAGAGTGAACGTCGACACTTTAGGAATCAGTGAACTAAGGTGAACTGGAATGAGTGAATTTAATTCAGATGATTATATATATTCCTATGGGCAAGAATCCCTTAGAAGAAATGGAGTAGCCTTCATAGTCAAGGAAAGAGTCTAAAACACAGTACTTGGGTGCAATCTCAAAAGTGACAGAATGATCTCTGTTCATTTTCAAGGCAAACCACACAGTATCACAGTGATCCAAGTCTATGCCCCAGCCACTAATGCTAAAGAGGCTGAAGTTGAATGGTTCTATGAAGACCTACAAGACCTTCTAGAACTAACAATCAAAAAAGATGTCCTTTTCTTCATAGGGGACTGGAATGCCAAAGTATGAAGTCAAGAGATATCTGGAGTAACAGGCAAGTTTGGCCTTGGAGTGCAAAATGAAGTAGGGCAAAGGCTAACAGACTTTTGCCAAGAGAATGCACCTGTCAGAGCAAACACCCTCTTCCAACAACACAAGAGAAGACTCTACACATGGACATCACCAGATGGTCAACACTGAAATCAGGTTGATTATATTCTATGCAGCCAAAGATGGAGAAGCTCTATACAGTCAACAAAAACAAGACCGGGAGCTGACTGTGGCTCAGATCATGAACTCCTTATTGCCAAATTCAGATTTCAATTGAAGAAAGTAGGGAAAACCTCTAGACCATTCAGGTATGACCTAAATCAAATCCCTTATGATTATACAGTGGAAGTGAGAAATAGATTTAAGGGCCTAGATCTTATAGATAGAGTGCCTGATGAACTATGGAATGAGGTTCGTGACATTATACAGGAGACAGGGAGCAAGACCATCCCCATGGAAAAGAAATGCAAAAAAGCAAAATGGCTGCCTGGGAGGCCTTACAAATAGCTGTGAAAAGAAGAGAAGTGAAAAGCAAAGGAGAAAAGGAAAGATATACCCATCTGAATGAAGAGTTCCAAAGAATAGCAAGGAAAGGTAAGAAAGCCTTCCTCAGCGATCAGTGCAAAGAAATAGAGGAAAACAATAAAATGGGAAAGACTAGAGATCTCTTCAAGAAAATCAGAGATACCAAGGGATAACTTCATGCAAAGATGAGCACAATAAAGGACAGAAATGGCCTGGACCTAACAGAAGCAGAAGATATTAAGAAGAGGTAGCAAGAACACACAGTCAAATTATACAAAAAAGATCTTCATGACCCAGATAACCATGACAGTGTGATCACTCACCTAGAGCCAGACATCCTGGAATGCAAAGTCAAGTGGGCCTTAGGAAGTGTCACTGTGAACAAACATAGTGGAGGTGACGGAATTCCAGCTGAGCTATTTCAAATCCTGAAAGATGATGCTGTAAAGGTGCTACACTCAATATGCCGGCAACTTTGGACAAACTCAGCAGTGGCCACAGGACTGGAAAAGGTCAGTTTTCATTCCAATCCCAAAGAAAGGCAATGCAAAAGAATGCTCAAACTACCACACAATTGCACTCATCTCACACGCTAGTAAAGTCATGCTCAAAATTCTCCAAGCCAGGCTTCAACAGTACATGAACTGTGAACTTCTAGATGTTCAAGCTGGTTTTAGAAAAGGCAGAGGAACCAGAGATCAAATCGTCAATATCTGTTGGATCATCGAAAAGCAAGAGAGTTCCAGAAAAACACCTATTTCTGCTTTAGTGACAACACCAAAGCCTTTGACTATGTGGATCATGACAAACTGGAAAATTCTGAAAGAGATCAGAACACCAGACCACCTAACCTACCCCTTGAGAAATCTGTAAGAGAAATCTGAAGCAACAGCTAGAACTAGAGTGGAAGAACAGACTGGTTCCAAATCGGGAAAGGAATGCGTCAAGGCTGTATATTGTCACCCTGCTTATTTAACTTATATGCAGAGTCCATCATGAGAAATGCTGGTCTGAATGAAGCACAGGCTTGAATCAAGATTCCTGGGAGAAACATCAATAACCTCAGATATGCAGATGACACCATGCTTACGGCAGAAAGTGAAGAAGAACTAAAGAGCCTCTTTATGTAAGTGAAAGAGGAGAGTGAAAAAGTTGGCTTAAAGCTCAACATTCAGAAAATGAAGATCATGGGATCCGGTCCCATCACTTCATGGGAAATAGATGGGAAACAGTAGAAACAGTGGCTGACTTTATTTTCTTGGGCTCCCAAATCACTACAGATGGTGATTGCAGCCATGAAATTAAAAGACGCCTGTGCCTTGGAAGATAAGCTATGACCAACCTAGACAGCATGTTAAAAAGCAGAGACATTACTTTGCCAACAGAGGTCCATCTAGTTAAAGCTATGGTTTTTCCAGCAGTCATGTATGGATGTGAGAGTTGGAGTATAAAGAAAGCTGAGCACCAAAGAATTGATGCTTTTGAACTGTGGTGTTGGAAAAGACTCTTGACAGTCCTTTGGACTGCTAGGAGATCCAACCAATCCATCCTAAAGGAAATTAGTTCTGAATATTCATTGGAAGGACTGATACTGAAGCTGAAACTGCAATAATTTAGCCTACTGATGTGAAGAACTGACTCCTTGGAAAAGACCCTGATGCTGGGAAAGACTGAAGGTGGGAGGAACTGGGGATGACAGAGGATGAGGTGGTTGGATGGCATCACCGACTCGATGGACATGAATTTGAGCAAACTCCAGGAGTTGGTGATGGACGGGGAAGCCTGGCATGCTGCAGTTCATGGGGTTGCAAATTTCGGACACGACTGAACTGAACTGAACTGGACTTAGGTACCTTGAATAAATCTTAGTCCAGAAATGGGCTTCTAGGAGTTGAGAGGTGACAATAATGTAAAATGATCACAGAAAATTTATGCCAATATTTACCATTTTTAATCACATGTCTTTTAACTATTAGTGAAAATCTGCTTCAACTGAAGACTTCTAAAAGCCCATTAGATTAGAAAGAATATTATCACTTTTATGGTAACACCTCTTCAATAACAATTAAGTTTTAAATAGTACTTATTTATTCATTAATACAAACATGCTTTTTCAATAAAAATATGCCCCAGAATGAAAAATGAACTTCATACATACCAGCATTTAGTTGCCCTGGAAATTCTAACAGGGCGTGCTTACTGATAATAGCTCAAGGGAAAAAATAACAAATTAGTACCCATAAATTCCTTGCAATCCATAATGACTTTATGGAAAATTATATTCTATGACCATGGGTCCATTTTAAAATTAATAATCCATGATGCTTAGAAAAATCATCTCTGAATCTTCAGTGTCAACAAGAGGGATGGCATTTGATGCCCAAGATCTGGGTTAGGACTACATGATTCAAATTGTTTTAAGCAAGTATTTTTCTTGTCAATATCAGGAGATCAGGATTTTGCCTCAAGATTAGATCAAGAAGTTGAGAAAAAGCCACAGAGGTATTGATCATCCTCGAAAGATTTTATGTATTACGTGTGTGTGTGTATTAAAGGGAACTGAGTATTAAATAATGGACTAGAAATACACTGTGCAGAAATCATAGAATGCGGCACACTTATCAATTAGGCAATCTGACAATTCTCTGAGAGAAAATTGAAAGCGTTTTAATGATTCTTTTTATGAAAACTTCTGAACTGCTGACAGAAGTCACAGTTATATTGGGACATATGTTCTAAACACAGAGACACCATCTCTTAAGATTCCACGGGAGGCTCCATGTTGCTAGAAGTGACGATGTGTCCCATGGCACCTGTGTCTTTACAAAGTAAACTGTGAGCACACATGTGAGGGCTGATTGAGGAGTCCAGTCTGGGTGATAGCAATTTTTTACCATACCCATTGTTGATTTTAGTCCTGCAAATATTTGACGCGTTTATTTCCCACATACAATTTCATCTCTGTTACCTAATTTTAGTTCTCCAAAGGATGACAACTTAATTTACTTCAGATAACATTGAACAGAGATACTTCCTTTAAATAAACGCTTGCATGCTACATGCTAAGTCGCTTCAGTCGTGTCCAACTGTTCTTTGTAACTCTATGGACAGTAGCCCTCCAGGCTCCTCCGTCTATGGGATTCTCCAGGCAAGAATACTAGAATGGGTTGGCATTTTTTCCTCCAAGGGATCTTTTTGATCCAGGGATGGAACCCACGTCTCCTATGTCTCAAATTCAAGGAAGCAGAACTGCTATGGGTTGGGTTCCTGCCAGGATGAGGGAGGCATTGCGTGACTGAAGATTCTTACTGAGAAGGAGCAAAGCTCAGACCATGACTGGTGAAGAAACTGCAGTCATTCAAAGGAGCCAGGGTAGGTGGTTGTTTTCATTAGTTCTTTGGTTCAGACAATGCTCCTGTTTTGTCTGTGTTCAGACATAATTACAAGGGGCGGGGCCGGGGGAGGGGCTTGATTGTGTCTTGAACCATCACTGCGGTTCATCAGAGTGGCCTCATGTGATGTTGACATTCTGTGAAATCATTTATGCTCAAGAGAAAAACACCAAGGTCTCACTGGGGATGCCTGATCAGCTCTGCTCCTCCTTGGCTGTGAGGCATGGGCTGCCCATGAAGAGAACCAGGGGGTCACAGAAAGGGAAGGGAAGGGAAGGTGCCAAAGACAAATGTTCTTTTCTGGCTCTGAATGCCTCTGCAGAGGTGGCACTTTGAGGGTTGACATGGTGTTCTTAAGCTCCATCAGCATGATATCAAATCCACATTTGAAAAGAAAAAGAAAGAAAGGAGAAGAAACCAGGGGCTCCGCCTCCATGAAGCTACCCTCCAGTTCTCTTTGTATCGCTGATGGGAATCTGGTTATTCTGAAACCTTACAGACAGCAAGTCTGACCCTTGGGTATAAACTCCTGATGAATGCCTTCATGTACCACGTTTGTTAGCATTTCTACTCTGTGGTTATTACCTGAAATGTCTTAGGAATGGGAGGAAAACATCTAGGTGTTGTTTCTTAGTGGCCAGAACAGGGAAAAATACAAATTGCAACTATCAACATTTAGTTAGGTTTGCAGTGCCTAGTGCCCATGCCAAAAACATGCCTAGCTGGGTCTATTGTTTTACTTTGCCCTTAGAGGGATCCTAGAGCTGTGACTACCCTGGGTAAACTCTTGGTATTAACCCTCCCTCCAAAAAATGAATTAAAGTGACTATGTACACATTCACAATTCTTTATCATGATTAGACATTGTGTGCAAATGAATTCCATCCATAAATATTCTCTTTCATCATATTTCACAGTGCCTTTGCCACAAAACTTTAATTTACCTCCATTTCTGATATTTGGATATATCTGAGTATAAGATGTAATGAATAAATTAACCTTTCATTGTGAATAAAACAACCCACTCGCTATTTATTAGTAGTTCTTACAGATGATGGGTGGCAGGAGTAGGGGCCAGGCAGCTGTATACTATTATACTAGAAGATTCCATATACGTACAACCGAATATACGTCAGAGCTTCTTTATGAAGTGCCATGGTTAAAAAAAAAAAAAAAAAGGTGTTTCTTTCAAGATGGTAGTGTTCAATTACCTTTAATTTCTGCACATTAATGAGGTCTTAGATTCTTAGACTATGCTTTTATTGCCTCTCTGTCTGCCTGACTCTCAGGAGAATGGCTGTGACTCATCTGAAAATACACTGAAAACTTTGCAATGAGTTTAAAGTCCATGTCTGTTATCATTGCCATGCTGCTGCTGCTAAGTCGCTTCAGTCCTGTCTGACTCTGTGCGACCCCATAGACGGCAGCCCACCAGGCTCCGCTGTCCCTGGGATTCTCCAGGCAAGAACACTGGAGTGGGTTGCCATTTCCTTCTCCGATGCATGAAAGTGAAAAGTGAAACTGAAGTTGCTCAGTCGTGTCCGACTCCTAGCGACCCCATGGACTGCAGCCTACCAGGCTCCTCCGCCCATGGGTTTTCCAGGCAACACCACTGGAGTGGGGTGCCATGGCCTTCTCCAGTATCATTGCTATAGACTTTTACTATTGAAGGTGAGGGAGATGGGTGGACAGGGCTGATAAAAGAGTTTTCATCACAGGAGAAAAGAGCAAGTGGCAGATAAATATAGTTTTGTTTACAGAAATAAAAGCATACAGTATTTCTTTTACTTTTTTTTTTACTAATTAAAAACTATAACTGAATAACTCTGCTGCATACCTAAAACACAACATTTTAAATCAACTATACTTCACTAAAAAATAAAGTAATTAGAAAACAATATATTTTCTTCAGTAAGCATTTATTTATTCCCTAGAAAAACATTGTTTTAAGTTCCACAGCAAACTGAAGCCACAGGGAAACAAATAATTTGGCTCTTGAAGAAAACTAATTTAATATTTAATTGTATAATCAAGTATTTTTTCTTTGTGAAAAGTGACTGGACACAATAAATGGGCAGAACTTGACATTATTTAATTTCAGAGGTTCTTAGAGTTTCCCAAACTTCATGGCTCCCTCTGTGTCTGTAAGATTTTCCCATGGTGCCCCTGGACCGAAAGAGATGCCTGAACTTTTCATTCTAAGGAGTCAGGTGAGAGGGGCAGGTGGGGAAGATAAATTAGAGGTTTGGTATTAATAGATATACATTACTACATATAAAATAAGAAACAATAAGATCCTACTATATAGCACAGGGAACTATACTCAGTGTCTTATAATAACTTAAAATGGAAACAAATCTGAAAAAAGACTATATGTGCATATATATATACACACACATACACACACACATATATATATGTACACATGGAGCTTCCCCCATGGCTTATCAGGTAAAGAATTCACTTGCAATGCAGGAGCCAGAGGAGACACAGGTTTGATCTTTGGGTTGGGAAGATGCCCTGGAGAAGAAAATGGCAACCAACTCCTGTATTCTTGTCTGAAAAATCCCACGGATAGAGGAGCCTGGCAGGCTACAGTCCAAAGGGTTACAAAGAGTCGGACAGGACTTAGCACACAACACCCCCATGTACACACACATATATATACACACACAGGCATATACACCTGTGTGTGTACACACACACACAACTGAGTCCCTTTGCCATACAACTGAAACTGACACAGCACTGTAAATCTCAAACCTGGATCTCCTGCATTGCAGGCAGATTCCTTACTGTCTGAGCAACCAGGAAAGCGCCTAAGTCAACTACACGTGCATAAACTTTTTTTTTTAAGTGTCTGGTCCAAACAACTCAAGAGTTGTCTCTTTCCTGATGAGCTAGAGCCTTCTGGGCCACACACAGCTTCTTAGACCTTGGTATCAGACACTGCTGTCTTCAGTTCCTCTTGCATCAATGTTCACAGGGTACTTGCTTTTGCGACAGAAACCTCTGCAAATCCAGGTTTGCAAAGTTATGACGTCATCCAGTGAGGCACAACTGAACTTTGAAACTGAACCAGTTTGAGCTCACGCTTCCCTGGCATCTGAAAGATGTTGCATCTCCCTCAAAAACGTAAACCACCCGGAGGAGCCACTCTGAGGGTTCGCTGTGTCACCCTGGGGCTCCTTGGAACACAGTTTGGGAACATCAGCAAATGATCCTTCCAACAGCTATGACCTAAACCTAACTAAAGAATTTCACCATAATGAACAGCTGTTAGGGGGAAGGGGAGATGACTACACAGAAATAGGAAGTTTACAAATTTACATTTAGAATTTCACTTACGTGACACAGTAGATACATTCCATGAACATATACTCTAGTCATTTTGGAAAATATTCTTGGTCATTTGTAATAACTTTTCCTTGTGTAAATATTTTCCAATGTATTATTTTATGACTTTTAAAGATCTGAATCACAGCATTCCTTAATGATTCTTCAGGTATTTAAAAGATGCTTACAACAGAATTTAGGGAGATACCAACATTTAAAATTGCCTTCTCTCTCTCTCACTCTTTTTTTTTTCATCTTATCACGAATACAGTAAATGGACTCAAGAAATGTTCACAAAAAAAAATTCCACTTTAGTGCCAGTGGCATTCCTGAAAACACTTCATTTTCTTATACCCAGCATGCTCTTCATTGTCTCAAACTGCTGTTAAAGTTTGCATTCTTGCCCTTGATTCTGATGGACCTCCGCATACCTACTTCCTGCCCTTGCTCCAGGGTCTCTGTTGGGCTCTGTGGACTTAAACTGCAGGATAAGAGGTCACATGAGCAACCAGACAGACACGGAAAACAAATGGGCTCAGTGATGTGAAAACTTCTCTTGGGTGAATGTAACAGGAGCTCTTTCTAGATTAGACTGTGCTGAGTAATCAGAGATTGTACAGAGAAAATACTATATCTGCCACCTACAGAGAGAATTATAGCTTTACTAATCAGGGAGAATATCTCCTTACACAACATGACTTGACAATAAGCACTGGCGTGATTGTCATTTACACAAGGATACCAAGGGGGAAGGGGATGAACTAGATGATTGGGATTGACATATATTCACTATTGATACTGTGTATAAAAAAGACAACTAATGAGAACCCACTGCACAGCCCAGGGAACTCTACTGAGTACTCTGTGGTGATCTAAATGGGAAAAAAATTCAGAAAAGGGGATATATGTATACCTGTAGCTGATTCCCTTTGCTGTACAGCAGAAACAAACAAAATATTGTAAAGTGAGCATACTCCCATAAAAATTAATTTAAAAAATGTATATGGCTAGCATAAAGTCAGTGTTGGTATTCACTTTTTCCTTAAAAATGTGTCTGTTTTTAAAAATCGAAAACTCTTTACAGTCCCCCATCAAGTACACTATAGCTTATGTTTTGCTCTCTCAAGATCTAAAATCACTTAAATTACCAAGTTGCAAAGCAATTCTTCCTCAAAGAGAACTATGTTCTTAAGAACAGCTTACAATTAAATTTTTTTTTTTTTAGATTAAAAAAGAACACATGTTAGGAAGCAACTGGCCCACGCCATAGAGAGAGCCAGCAGCATGGGCGCGACTCGAGAGCCCGTCTTCCCATCCAACTGTTCATGCCTCTGTCAGCTGCCATTTACTGAGACCACCGTGAGGATCACATAGAAGGCTAAACACTGAAGAATTGATGCTTTCAAATTATAGCATTGGAGAAGACTCTTGAGAATCCCTTGGACTGCAAGGAAATCAAACCAGTCCATCCTAAAGGAAATCAACGCTGAATATCCATTGGAAGGACTGATGCTGAAGCTGATGCTCCAGTACTTTGGTCACCTGATGGGTAGAGCTGACTCACTGGAAAAGACCCTGATGCTGGGAAAGATTGAGGGTGGGAGGAGAAGGGGACAACAGGGGATGAGATGGTTGGATGGCACCACCAACTCGATGGACATAAGTTTAAGCAAGCTCCGGGAGATAGTGAAGGACAGGAGCCTGGTGTGCTGTAGTCCATGGGGTCGCAGAGTTGGCCACGACTGAGAAACTGAACACACACAGACATATGCGCATAGCTGATTCGCTTTGCTGTACAGGAGAAACTAATGTGAAATTGTAAAGCAACTGCCAATAAAAATTTTTCAACTTTTCAAAGAAAAATTAAAGCAAACAAAACAAACAGCAAATTACAGAAGTCAACACACTAAGAATTAATGTTTATTGGGCCCCTCCTGTATACTCGGAACTGCTCTGGATACTTTACCCACTTCATACTCACTGCTGTTATGCTATTTGTGATGTGATAGATAACATTTTCCAGATAGAATACATTTTCCTAATTTCTATGCTTCTACTAACCTTAGTGTTCTTGTTTTAATTCTTCATAGAAAATAAGGGATTTTCTATGCCAATCAAAATCTGCTGGTTGGAATTAAATCTAAATATGTTCTTTAAATAAGGTCCAATATAAAACACAATCTTTCCTTACCCACATGATATTTATTTACCTAAGGTAATAATATTACCTTGTCCCCAAACTATTTAGTACAGTCTATCAAAATCACTAGGATGACCAGTTAAAATCTTTCCATTGAGTGGATATTTGGAAAATCATGACTTGTCAAAATCTAATAAGCTAAAATCTTGACTAGATGTTTCAAATCTACATGAATCACCACAATTTTAATATATCTAGCTTAGCAGCGTGATAGACCATTGTAGTTGTTAAATAATTGCTGTAGTCAATTCCGTTTTCTTCCCAGGGGTCCTATAAGATAGGGTCTGTGATTATCTTTACTTATGCGAGACCAAGGTTCAGAGAGTTTAAGTGATCTGCCCGAAGTTGGTAGAAGGAAGTCCCAAGAATCAACCTGGGTTGCCATGAGTCTATACCCTGGGTCACTGTGTGAAGGAGAGTCCATGCTCCCCCAGGACTGTGGTTCTCAGGAACAGTAAAGGAAGCTGGAATTCATCTGAGCACAAAAGAGTAATTTATCACAGGCAGTGAAAGGAACAGTGTTCCTATTTTTCAAGACAACATTGAACACACTCAAAGTTTCTGGTGTTCGTCAGGGAGTGACTGACTTCAACGTGAGTGTGAGAGATGCAGGCTCTGCTCAGAGGCAAGCTCTCATAGATCTTCAGTCTTCCACTAGGTCACAGGGGAGGCACATTTCCTGAAGTTACGAGAGCATTCAGGTTCATTCTACAGGGGATGCCAAAATGAAAAAGAAGATTTGATCTAGATTCTTCTGTTTTGAAAATTCCAATAGATGTGTGTAAGATCCATGAAACAGTTCTTGGGCTTAGTAGAAGCAGGCATTATCCTCTTTTGCAAATTTGAAAAGACTCATGATTGATTAAAATATTATGTTTGGCTTGATAGTCCAGACATCAATTGTAAAAGGCACTACTTTAGCTGAAAAACACTGACAATACAGCTGTTTTTCAGTATCTTCATTTCTCAGAGCAATGCCCAGTGCTTTGAGTGGTTGTTCCAACTTAAAATTCAGATTCGGGATGATGCCAGAGTTCAGTTTAGGGATCAGTTTTAAATGCCGTTTCTTCATCCCCTATTATGTATGTGCCATCGATGAGTTTTTCTAAACATGCCTTGGCCTAGTTATGTTGAGTCTCTGAACTATTTCAGTCTGTAAGTTTACTGCCTATTGTGTGATTTAATGCTTCCTTTGTGGTTAAATAGAAGAGGAGAAAGACGCTTGAGTCAGCAAAGTGGGGGAGGCGAAGAAACAAAACCAGACCTTACCTATGGAAAACGTGGGCCTTTGCATTGCAGCCAAGGCTCCCAGGTCTGGGCTCCTTCTGGCTACAGTCAGGCCTCCAGCTCTTTCAGAATGTCCTAGAGAGCAGACTTCTCATTTGCTGCTTTTACACACAACCCAGCTTCAAGCAGGCAACGTGTTCATCATTCAGTCGTGTCTGACTCTTTGCAACCTCATGGATGGTAGCCTCTGTCCATGGAATTCTCCAGGGAAGAATACTGGAGTGGGTTGCCATTCCCTTCTCCAGGGGTCTTTCTGACCCAGGGGTCAAACTCAGGTTTCCCACATTGCAGGCAGATTCTTTACTGTTTGAGCCACCAGGAAAGTATATGACAAAGAAGCATCTTTGGATCCTAGCCATTTTTGTGTTCATTTTGCAGCTGGGAGATATCAAATATTTCTTAGGGAAAAATTCTTAGAACTAAAATCACCATAATATTATAACACAGAGAAAGTTCATCCTTGTCTCATTTTCTCTGAAAGGTAAACACTATAAGTTGCCATGAACGTGATGGTTACCAAATCTAGAAAGAAGGATACTGATGAATGAACCAGCAGGCACTATTATCTCGGAAGAACACAAATATTTATAAAGGAGTATTTCTTCATTAACAGTTGGGAAAAAATATCACCACAAATGAAAGAGTGTTTATTCAGTTTCTCCATCGCTCAACAGGCAGTATCCAATCAGACACGAGAACTATCAGTTCAATTTCCATAACAGCGCCATTGCTGGAGCCGAGGCCCAGGGCCTCATCACCTCTTGCTTTGAAAACTGATGCTTCTTAACTGCCTCCTCACTCCAGACTGCAATCCCCAGTTTACCATGCACACCATCACTGGTGTGCTTTAGAAGCTACAATGCTTGTAAAGGCAAACGTGAACATCTTATGGACATTCTAGAAACTCTCCACTTGCATTCCATCACACACAATTTTGCTCCAGAAAAGTCCCCAGATAGTGGCCCCTGTCTCCTCCCCCTGCGGTACTGTTTGCGATTCCAACTCATGCCTGGCAGTGTTGCTTCTTCCACTGCTAAGCTGGCCCATTTCCCATCTGTCTGGCAAATGCTCCTCTGCACAAGCATTGCGTGCATGCGTGCTAAGTCTCTTCAGGCATGTCCAACTCTTCGCCATCCTATGGGCTGTAGCCCAGCAGGCTCCTCTGTCCAGACAAGAATACTAGAGTGGGTTGCCAGGCCCTCCTCCAGGAGATCTTCCCAATCCAGGGACCTGTGTCTCCTGTGGCTATCTACATTGCAGCAAATTATTTACTGCTGAGCCACAGGGGAACCCTTGCACAAGCCTCTAAAAGCCCTTTACTGATGACAAAGAAGTTGATAATATTTATACGTGATATTGGTGTGTATCACCTGTGGATCACACCGCCTTGGAGAAAAAGGTATCCATTTCTGCCACTATGGAAATTTCCCTGGCTTCTCTTGTGGCAGGCAAACAAAACTTGTAGCACTTGTCATACTGAAATTTTACATGCATCTGTGTGATTGGTTAATGATGGCCTTCTTCACTAGAGAAGTAAACCCCAGCAAGCAGGGATCCTGTTTTTGAGCTCATTACCATGCTCCTGGTGTCCGCACATGGCTTATAGATGGCAGATACTCAGTGAACAAATTAAACTATTCCAAAGTAAAAAACATCTCAAGATAAGCAGCGGCAACGATAGAAAGCATGTGGATGCAAATGCCATCTAACTGCTAACCTAACGGCTACCTGCACCCCTGCTCACCACACCCACCTGGCCGCATTCCTTCATTCTGTCCTCTCCACTGAGTGTCAGCGATGCGCAGTGAACAGTGTAAGAGCACAGGCCCCCAGGAGCCTCTGTCTGGGAGGCTGAGGATGGAGGTAAGTGGGAGAAGACACGTGACTAAGGCAGGGCCACTCAACCTTGGCTCTCCGGACTTTGGGGACTGGTCAAGAGTTAGAGTTCCCCGAAGGTGTACAGTAAACACCTCTTTTACTTGTGGGTCAGGCACCTAAGTGAACAAACAGGCCTCAGTCCTGCATAAGGTGTAGAGAATGACATGGGGATGGAGAGAGGGTATTCCAGGAGTTTACTAGCCACTCTGGCAGCATCCTGATGGCCAACAGGCTGTCCAGAGCACAGTCTGCCTTCTTAGAACTCAGTACAACCACGAGTGAAGGAATGACTGTGTCTAAAAAAAAATTTTTTAAGCTTTTTTGGCCACATCAAGTGGCAGGCAGGATCTTAGTTTCCCAACCAGGGATTGAACCCATGCCCCCAGCAGCAGCAGCAGAGAGCCTTATCCACTGGACCACCAGGGAAGTCCCGAGAAATGACTATTTTATGCTGGTGCCCACAGGCAGCTTAGCAGTCTGTGCATGTATCTGCAAGAAAAGGTACCCAGGTGTCCTGGTACTAAATAACTTCATGCCTTTTTAACATCACTGTCATTCTCCCTGCCAGACCCTCCTCCATCAAGGAATAGAGCTGGGGTGGCATTTTTAATCGCTATATTCCTGGGGTGAATAATGGTCCTCCGCTGATCTGGTGTCTCAGTCAAAGTTAGATCTCACTGAAAGTCAAACCCTTTTAGTCCCGCTTCCACGAGCACTGTGATGGCAGGAAGCCAGCCTGGTACCTCAGGCTTAATGGATTTCCTATAATAAACCCCAGACATCAGAGCGGCGCAAAACCCTTCCCATCAGGGATCCTGTCATATGCTGCCTGGTAACAAGGGCCACAGGCAAGGCAGACGACAGACATATGGTCCAGAGGGGCTAGAACACTGGCCAAGCTGAAAGCATTTGGAGGGGCTCGCTTGGACCCTGCTCTCCTTACCTCTGTCTCCCTGGAAACAGAGTGGCTTCCATCTGGTCACCCCAAACCCTTTCAAACACTAACTTGTCAACACTGTAAAATAAGCATATGCTCAGGCACTGACTAGGCAGGCAAACGATTCAAGGACACATAGAAAAATCCTAAAGAAGCTGAAAAAGATTTTCACTTCTCCTTCCTCCTCCAAGGCAACAACATCTGGTCATCACGTCATCCTTATTAAGAGAAAATCCCCCAATCTTGCTAAGTTTCATTTTTTTGGCTACTCCTCATTTTTGCACACAAAATTGGTCTTTAAAATTTGAATTAAAGAGGTTACACAAGACACAAAGATTTTTCATCTTTGGAATGAAAGATGGTCATTGTATCTGAGATCAAGGATAAAAAAGAAAGAAAATAATCTTCACCATGATCAAGAGAAAAAGCAGTCATGCTTCTGAAGTTTGGGAAATTAAAAAAAAAAAAATCCCAAGAATTTCAGGTCATTGAAAACAGTATTCCTTAGATTT
The DNA here is from genome assembly GCF_016772045.2 of Ovis aries. Taxonomy (NCBI): domain Eukaryota; kingdom Metazoa; phylum Chordata; class Mammalia; order Artiodactyla; family Bovidae; genus Ovis; species Ovis aries. The sequence goes on along the minus strand of NC_056069.1, from coordinate 62,102,168 downwards.
CATAAGGTTTTAACCAAGTTTCATTTTAACAGAAAAGGTCTGGACATTCTCTATAATCTTTTATTTATCTTTTTATTTCTGGTTTTCCTTTGCATCCAAAAGATCAGCCAATGAGAAGATGCTTGTCTGTTTCTCTTGTTTTTTTTTTTAATTTAGTTCTCCTATCTGAACCACTGTATCTTTTCCACAGACTTTGTGAAAGTTAGTTTTACATGCAAATTTGGCTACGCTACCACATCCAGTTATTCAATCAAACACTAATGTAGGTTCTGCCTTGAAGGTATTTTATAGATGGGGTTAATCTTTATAATCAGTTGACCTTGTATGTATGTCCAGTCATGTCTGACACTTTATGACCCCGTGGTCTGTAGCCCACTAGACTCCTCTGTCCATGGGAATTCTCCAAATAAGAATACTGGAGTGGGTCGCCATTCCCTTCTCCAGGGGATCTTCCCTGACCCAGGGATTGAACTCAGGCCTCCTGCATTGCAGGCTGATTCTTTACTAGTCTGAGTTACCAGGGAAGCCCTACCTGCAGGGTCTGGTGGAAGAACAATTGGTAGAAATCTGTTTTCTTTCCTTCTGAACTTAGATTAGCAAGAGAAAATATCTGGGGAATTAATTTCTTAGACAGCCACTCTGACATTGAACCTTTTCCTCCCTGAGACGGTCACTGTTTGTCTTTGTTTTTTATGTCACTTGTCATAATAAGGCAGAACAGTAAGCACAGGCCCTATAAATCTGCTGTTCCAGCCGGCCTCACAGTCTGGTGAGTTAATGGTTCTCACTAGACAGGCATCCGTTTAGACCGACTTCGCTGTGAGTTCCTCAAGTGAAAAACTAGATGAGGTGTTTCCTTTTTTCACCTTGCTCTGTGTCCTGAGAGCTTGGCCTTATGACCATCTGGAGAGTGCCATTACAGGAGAAGAGGGCATCAGAGGATGAGATGGTTGGATGGCATCACTGACTCCATGGACATGAGTCTGACCAAGCTCTAGGAAGGACAGGGAATCCTGGAGTGCTATAGTCCGTGGGGTCGCAAAGAGTGGAACACTGAACAACAACAACTCTGGAGACCAGTCAGAGACTAAATAAGGCTCTGAAACACAGACTCATGAGCAGCACTTTCTTTGTCCAGCTGTGCCAGTTCTTGGGGAGTTTGGAATAAGGAGATCCAATGCATAAGGGGCCTTTGCTGTCTCAGTCCACGCTGCTTTGCTAATGCTGGAAAAATCCCATCCCAGGAGCTCCTGCCAGGTGTCACAGATCAGCAGGTTTCTCTCTGGAGACATGGTCTTCACTATACCATTCCTATCACCTGTTACAAGGAAGGGCTTTTACTTTCTTAGACTAACTCTCAGAGTCAACTTCTGGATCTCGTGAGGACTGCCTACTCTTCTGTGAGACACCTCTCATATCTCCAGTTAAGCCATAAAAAAGGCTCATTGGTTTGAGTCATTATTTGAGATTAATATGGGATCCTTACTCGTCAATGGCCAGATGATGAATCCTTTGAGTTGGTATATTTAAAAAGAAAAAAATTTAGAGAGCTGTTACCCTAAAACCAAATTAAAAAGTGGATTAAATATATATATATATACATATACATATATATATGTGTATATATATCCACGAACAGAGGAGCCTGGTGGGCTACAGTCCATGGGCTCACAAAGAATCAGACAGGACTAAGCAACTAACACTTTCACTTTCTTTCACATGCATATAATAATATATATGAGCTAACCTTAAGGACATATCAACTGGATAAAGGAACAAAAACTAGGCTTAAAACAAAAAAATCAAATGTAAATATAGTCTCAGCAATTCCCCAGGTCCTCCTGGATCAGAAATAATCAGAAAATGAATCAGCTGGAAGCTAATATTCAAAGGTTAATAGAAGTCACTGCCTTTGTCCTACAAACCTCCACAACCTGAAGTGCAAGTCAAGGCACACATATCTTCATCAGTTCCCAAACCCTGTCCATTTCTCTCAAAATGCTTGTAGATAACCATGATATTGGAATCAAAACTGTCCATTACTGGAAAAAAAAAACTGAATAGTAATTCCCCTAAGACTTGAGAGTAGATAAATATGCTCCAACATTCCTAGGAGAAAGCATCTTTTCTATCTCTGTCCCTTGAAGGTGTAAATCCTACTGAATCTTTAAAATGTAAATACAGCCCATAGTTACCAGAGAATAAAAGAAAAACAAAGGGGGTAGGAGAAAGTCTTTTTATTTTTATTTTTTTCTGCTCTGGATTTTTTTAAATATAAATTTATTTATTTTAACTGGAGGCTAATTACTTTACAATATTGTATTGGTTTTGCCATACATCAACATGAATCCTCTACGGGTGTACACGTGTTTTTAAACACAAATTTACTCACAATCTCCTTAAGATTGCTTGTCAAAGGCAAACACAAATCTTAGAAATATTCTCCACAAAGAATAAAAGACTTTAGCCACTACAGAGTAAACTTTATTCTGTTAGTTACAAACTAGTGAATTTCATATCGTACCTGATTCATGGCTAAAAATTTAAATGGAAAGTAAGAGATCTCTGCTTCTGTCTGTCTATATATCCACGTATGTACATTATAGGCATAGTATTTTTCTGCCTTCCGATGGTATTGCCAAAATTGTTTTCTAAAAGAGCTCTATTTAATTGGCTTAAAGACAAAGAAGTGCTTATATGAATAAAGTATAAGAGAAACCAACCCAAATGTTTTACAAATTCCCATGATCTAAGATTAACCTTCAGTAAGCTGGAGCTAGTTTAAGGATGTTGGTTTAAATTAAAGCAGGCATACTTTACAATTACTGAAATTGAATATAATGGAAATATGTAACTTTGATAGTACCTGAGCTTATTGATCAAATAAGTTCACATTACAAAATCTGTTAGCAAAGAAAGTAACTTGGAATGATTAAATGTTCATAAGTAATCTAAACCTAATTGCTGAAAACAAATTAAACAGATGTGACTGGGACAAAATTTTTAGGGCAATTTTTAATGAATAATCATTTTATGGTATATGTACTTGAAAATAGTTACCTAAATCTCTCTGGCTACTTAAGAATTTTGCTAAGTTAAATTAAATGATAAAATTTCACTGAATATATAGGACATTTCTAAAAAAGGTAAAATATTACAACATTAATTCCTCAACATAGATTAATCTACTTTTGACTTTCCTTCAGAAAAGAAATATATCTGGATCTAGTAAACATGTTTTATGACACACTGAGAAATCTTATGTAAGAAAGGACATCTTTCTAGAAATTATAAAGATTATTTATGTTTGCTAACTCACAGAATGCTAATGCAAAAGACGGCTTATAATTGCTTGCGTTTTAGTTTTCACTAGAAATTAAAGGCTAGGGGCTAACAAATCTAATATATGTGATTAAAGGTCCTAGGAGTAATAAGAGAAGTGATTCTGTATGCAAGGAAAAGAAAGTATGTTTTGGGAAAAGAAAAGGTATGACATATAGAGATGCAAGGAAAAAGAAAAGTATTAAAGCTTATTATTTTATAAATGGGAAAAATAAGGAACAAACTAACAGGGACATAGACACTTATAGAAGGTTTTGTGAAAAGGAACCTTGGGAAAGACATTCTACACGTGATGGAGCTGTGCTGCATGTGTGCTAAGCTGCTGCAGTCACATCTGACTCTGTGCGGCCCCATGGACTGCAGCCCATCAGGCTCCTCTGTCCATGGAATTCTCCAGGCAAGAATACTGGAGTGGCTGGCCATGCCCTCCTCCAGGGGGTCTTCCCAACCCAGGGATCAAACCCACATCTCCTCTCTTAAGCCTCCTGAATTGGCAGGCAGGTTCTGTACCACTAGTACCACCAGAACCACCAGAGTTTAATAATATTAAGTGAATTTGCTATAAAGGTTTTAAAAATGTTTTAATATCATTAGTGTACTTTTGTAAACATGGAATTGAATTTTTTTCAACTGCTGAAAAGACAAACTTTGCTTACACTATTGATCTGCTCCTGGTACGAGATTATAAAGATTTTCTTTATCTTTTAAATTAACCTGCCCATAAGCAAAACAAAAGCAAAGATTCTGTATTTTGTCAAAATAATATCCTGTGTTTGCTGTCTTCATCAGGCTTTTGATTACTTTAGTAAACGTGTCTTTTCAATATTAAAAGAGCAAAGACTTTTGACTACTATTTAATTTTCTGCATTGTTTCACAGAGACTATGATCCTATTTGACTGTGTATTTTGAAACTTTTTGATATTTTGGACAAACTTCCCCTAATCAAATTTTAAATGAAGTCTTATTGACTGGAAATAATTAGGGGGTTTTCCAGACAGTCCCTTAACACTCAAAAACTCTGTTTTATCTCCTTATAAAAGGGACATATTAAACTAAATAGGCTTATTTGGCACATTAAATTACATGTGAAGCATTGTCAAGTATGTGATGATAAGTCTTCTTAGGTTATATTGTATGCGTAAATGTTCAGTTCAGCTCAGTCACTCAGTTGTGTCCAACTCATTGGGACCGCATGGACTGCAGCCTGCCAGGCCTCCCTGTCCATCATCAACTCCCAGAGCTTACACAAATTCATGTCCAGTGAGTTGGTGATGCCATCCAACCATCTCATCCTCTGTCATCCCTGTTCCTCCCAGCTTCAATCTTTCCCAGCATCAGGATCTTTTCAAATGAGTCAGTTCTTCCCATCAGGTGACCAAAGTATTGGAGTTTCAGCTTCAGCATCAGTCCTTCCAATGAATATTTAGGACTAATTTCCTTTAGGAGGGACTGGTTGGGTCTCCTTGCAGTCCAAGGGACTCTCAAGAGTCTTCTCCAACACCACAAAAACTTCAATTCTTCAGCACTCAGCTTTCTTTATAGTCCAACTCTCACATCCATACAGGACTACTGGAAAAACCAAAACTTTGACTGGACGGACCTCTGTTGGCAAAGTAATGTCTCTCCTTTTAATATGCTGTCTAGGATAGTCATAGCTTTTCTTCCAAGGAGTAAGTGTCTTTTAATTTCATGGCTGCAGTCACCACCTGCAGTGATTTTGGAGCCCAAAAGACAGCTGTCACTGTTTCCATTGTTTCCCCATTTATTTGACATGAAGTGATGGGACCAGATGTTTTCTGAATGCTAAGTTTTAAGCCAACTTTTTCATTCTCCTCTTTCACTTTCATCAAGAGGCTCTTTAGTTTTTCTTAGCTTTCTGCCATAAGGGTGGTGTCATCTGCATATCTGAGGTTATTGATATTTCTCCCAGTAATCTTGATTTCAGCTTGTGCTTCATACAGCCTGGCATTTTGTATGATGTACTCTGCAATTAAGTTACAAAAGCGGGGTGACAATATAAAGCTTTGATGTATTCCTTTCCTGATTTGGAACCAGTCTGTTGCTCCATGTCCAGTTCTAACTATTGCTTCTTGACCTGCATATAGATTTCTCAGGAGGCAGGTCAGGTGGTCTGTTATTCCCATCTCTTTAAGAATTTTCCAGTTTGTTGTGATCCACACAGTCAAAGGCTTTGGTGTTGTCAATAAAGCAGAAGTAGATGTTTTTTCTGGAACTCTCTTGCTTTTTTGATGATCCAACAGATATTGGCAATTTGATCTCTGGTTCCTTTGCTTTTTCTAAATCCAGCTTGAACATCTGTTAAGTTCATGGTTCATGTACTGTTAAAGCCTGGCTTGGAGAATTTTGAGCATTACTTTGCTAGCGTGTGAGATGAGTGCAATTGTGCGGTAGTTTGAACATTCTTTGGCATTGCCTTTCTTTGGGATTGGAATGAAAACTGACCTTTTCCAAGCCTGTGGCATTGCTGAGTTGTCCAAATTTGCTGGCATATTGAGTGCAGCACTTTCATAGCATCATCTTTTAGGATTTGAAGTAGCTCACCTGGATTTCCATCACTTCCACTAGCTTTGTTCATAGTGATGCTTCCTAAGGCCCACTGACTTCACACTCCAGGATATCTGGCTCTGAGTGATCACACCATCATGATTATCTTGGTCGTGAAGATTTTTTTTGTATAGTTCTTCTGTGTATTTTTGCCACCTCTTCTTAATATCTTCTGCTTCTGTTAGGTCCATACCAGTTCTGTCCTTTATTGAGCCCATCTTTACATGAAATGTTCCCTTGGTGTCTCTAATTATCTTGAAGAGATCGCTAGTCTTCCATTCTGTTGTTTCCCTCTATTTCTTTGCATTGGCCACTGAGGAAGGCTTTCTTATCTCTCCTTCCTATTCTTTGGAACTCTGCATTCAAATGCATGTATCTTTCCTTTTCCCTTCGCCTTTCGCTTCTCTTCTTTTCACAGCTATTTGTAAGCCCTCCTCAGACAACCATTTTGCTTTTTTGCATTTCTTTTTCTTGGGGATGGTCTTGATCACTGCCTCTTGTACAATGCCACAAACCTCCATCCATGGTTCTTCAGGCATTGTGTCTATCAGATCTAATACCTTGAATTGATTTGTCACTTCCACTGTATAATTGTAAGGGATTTAATTTAGGTCATATCTGAATGGTGTAGTGGTTTAACATAAATATTCTAGAAATTATATGAAATTCCTAGAATCCATATGTTGTATAATGTTATCATTCAAAATTGTAGTCATTTTCTTAAGAAATAACGAAATTTCCCTGTCAGTTCCATCATAGTGAATCAGATCTTTAATAATGGATATTTTAAAACCTTTTATCATTTACAGTTATTTTTTCACTCAGATGCCTTTACCAACGCTTCTTGCTAATGTGTTTTATATTCAGAGAAATTCATGAGAGGGGACCTAAGAAGTATTCTAGAATACAAGTTTCTGATAACTTTTAAATCGTAACACTGAACTGTCTAAACAAAACTCCAATTGGGAAACAACACCAAGAACAACCACCTTATGACTTCATAGAGCTTCTAACAAAAGAACAAGCAGCAAAAGAATTAATTACATGGAAGTGAATAAACTGATTAGGATGATCATTAACTTTTAGGTTTTCTCTTTTAAATTTGAAACTGCTGATTTTGTTTTGTTTTCCCAGATTTAAAGAAACTTTCTGCTCTTTTCTCTTAAACTAATTATGACATGGAGCAATTTGGTAAATTATACCTTTGTAAGTGGAATAGAAACATTTACCTTTCTCCCTTACTGATCTCTCCAAAATTTGGAAAATCTCAGTGAGTGTTCTTATTTTCTTGAAAATATATTTACAGAAATTCAGTAAGATTCTGTTCTCCTTTTAACATGACACGATTGGAAACTGGTCAAGGCTTTGACCAAATCTCATATTTGAAACATACATACGTAGACTCAGATATGATGAGACAGCTTTCAGAAGCTAAGACTGACTTTATGAAGCCTTACAGTAAAGCCCCTTGGAAAACTGATTTGGTATCTTGCTTACAGGATTCCCATCAGGCTTACAAGATGAATAAGGACAGTCCCTTCCTGACAGGTCCAGGAACCTCAGGGTATTTTAGAAACCTCAAGAAGAAAGGACTTCACTCAGATTTATAGGTATTGCAAGGCAAGGTCTGATGGCAAATATTTCACTTGGCTTCTTAGGTTTAAAAGCTTAAAAGTTCAATCTGGAGATTTTTTATTAAAAGTTCCAGCAAGACAAATTTAAAAGAGCCTATACAATCAATCAATCATTATTTGTGCTGCACTTACGTGAATACCTAGGCCAAGCCTACTAAATCTAGACTTAACTTTGGAAAGCACTCAGTTTTAATTTGGCTATCTTTGGTAAAAATGGAGGTAATTTTAAAGAAAAAATTACATTTCAATAGAAACAATAATATACATTTATGGATGTCAGACTCTGGTTCTATTAAACATCTTTTAGTCTTTGTTTTCTATCCATAAATTGCACTGGATCCTGAACTGTTCTACTTTCCTAAAATTCCTACAATATTTGACTACAACTATCTAAACTAATGTTTCCATTTTTTTTCTCCCATCTGCAAGTTAAAAAGAAATAAACTTGAAATCATTGAGGACAAAAAGTGCCCCTTTTCTGGAAGACCTGCAAACTGAAGCCAGATGACTCAATGTAATCTTCAGAGAAATCGTCACAAGAGTTAAGCTTAGATTCTTTTCTTTGTGCCTGTTGCTGTGTGAGCCACTCAGAAGTTTGCCTGAATACGTGATGACATCAACATAGCCACTTCAAACTGCAAAAGATGCTTTGACCCTGACATCTAGAAATCTCTTGACTAGCTGGCCCCCTGGGCTCCAGAAACTGGAACAGAGTGGGCTCCAATCATTAACCTTCGTTTTCTTCTGTTTCCATAGATACATCTCTTGTTAAATACCTGATTGCTTACGTAAGGCAGCTGACCTGCCTTGCAGCCTCCTGAACTGAACGGAACTGACCTACTCTCAAGCCTAGGAAAGTGATTCAGTGGAATAACAGATGTACCAGCTCAGGTTGTAATATGTGAAACTTCCAGGAATATTTCAGAGGAGGAAACTATTGGGGTTTAGGACAGTTCAGTTCAGTTCAGTTCAGTCGCTCAGTCATGTCCGACTCTTTGCGACACCATGAATCGCAGCACGCCAGGCCTCCCTGTCCATCATCAACTCCTGGAGTTCACCCAGACTCATGTGCATCAAGTTGGTGATGCCATCCAGACATCTCATCCTCTGTTGTCCCCTTCTCCTCCTGCCCTCAATCCCTCCCAGCATCAGAGTCTTTTCCAATGAGTCAGCTCTTCGCATGAGGTGGCCAAAGTACTGGAGTTTCAGGTTCAGCATCATTCCTTCCAAAGAAATCCCAGGGCTGATCTCCTTCAGAATGGACTGGCTGGATCTCCTTGCAGTCCAAGGGACTCTCAAGAGTCTTCTCCAACACCACAGTTCAAAAGCATCAGTTCTTCGGAGCTCAGCTTTCTTCACAGTCCAACTCTCACATCCATACATAACCACTGGAAAAACCATAGCCTTGACTAGACGGACCTTTGTTGGCAAAGTAATGTCTCTGCTTTTTGAATATGCTATCTAGGTTGGTCATAACTCTTCTTCCAAGGAGTAGGCGTCTTTTAATTTCATGGCTGCAGTCACCATCTGCAGTGATTTTAGGCAAGCTCTCTCCAAATATGCCAAAGTGACACATTGATTATCTTGAATTAAAATTACAATACTTAAGAACTAGCCAGTGCCAGAAGGACATTCTGACCCTCCCTTCTGTCTCCCTGAAAGCAGGAAATAAATCTTCCCTCCCTACATCAGGAGGTAGAGACATTCCTATTACTAGAAAAAGGGAATTAATACGGGCTGAAAAAACCTGGAGAAACAAACTTTGTTACTTCTTCACTAATTTACTGTCCCAAGGTCAAGCTTCTTGGTCTTGGTTCTGTACAAATTTATTCTTTGTCTAAAAGCTTTTTTGCATAAAAGCTACCTCTTTGGCCACTTCTTGGGTTCCACATCTATGAGCTCTCTATAGGTACAAATGTCTATTTTTGTCTCTGAATATGCCTTGTGTCAATTTAATGATCAAACCAGCCAAAACAACTCAGGAAGGGTAGGGGAAAAGTTTTCCCCTCCCCAACACCCTCAGTAACATGAATGGGCCTCATCCAATCAATTGAAAATCTGTAAGAGGAAAAACTGAGGTTTCCAGAAGTAATTCTGTCTTAGAACTGCAGTTGTAACTCATGCCTGATTTCCACCCTCCTGGCCTGTCCTACATGTTCCAGACCTGAAAATTGCATGAGACAATTTCTTAAAATTTCTCTCTCCGTGTGTGTGTATGCGTGCATGTATGAATGCACATGTATACAAGTATCTATACACACACACACACACATAAAGATGGAAAGAGAGAATAGGAAAACTCTACATCAGATTTTGAATGATGCCTATATTTGATGTGGCAGGAAGTCAAAGAAGCTGCCAGCTCCTTCCCTGTCCTGTATTCATTTACTGATCACTTTAGGAGATAAAGTGTCATTGTCTCCCCGCTCCCTCCCCCAGCCCTCCCCATGACTGGGGCTGGGCTAAGCGATTTGCCTGCATTAACAGAATATGGCTCTGAGGTCAGATCCTAAGTGTCACGATTTCCATCTCCGTCTCTGGAAATGTTCACTCTCAGAGACTCCCTCTTGGGTCCCAGCCACTAGGCCAAGGGAGGCCAAGCCACGTGCTCTAGGCTACTGGTCGAGCCCCCCAAGCCAAGCTTCCTGATGGCATCGGGAATTAAGCGCCTGTTTGAGAGGGACCACCTTGGAGGCCAAAGAGCAGTCGAGTGTGCCGCCCCAGGAAAGGCTGCTTTGGCAAAAGAATTATTTTGAGCTGATTATTTTTGAGAAACGACAGACACAGGCACCAAAGAAGGTTCAAACTACCACACAACTGTACTCACTTCACTTGCTAGCAAGGTAATGTTTAAAATCCTACAAGCTAGACTTCAACAGCACTTGAACTGAGAACTTCCAGATGTAAAAGCTAGATTTAGAAAAGGCAGAGGAACCAGAGATCAAACTGTCAACATCAGCTGGATCATAGAAACAGCAAGGGAAACCCAGGAAAATATCTACTTCTGCTTCACTGACTACACTAAAGACTTTGTGACTGTGTGGATCACAACAAACTGTGGAAAATTCTTCAAGAGATGGGAATACCAGACCACCTTACCTGCCTCCTGAGAAACTTGTATGTAGGTCAAGAAGCAACAGTTAGAACTGGACATAGAACAATAGACTGGTTCCGAATTGGGAAAGGACAGGTACAGGAGATGCACTGGAAGCAGTGTAGAAGTCATCTTTTTGTAACAAACATTTAAATTTATAAAAGAAATCTCCATTTGTAAGTGTGTCTTCCTCTCTATAACATGAAGAGTAAGATGACACTAAACTACAAGAAACTTATCAATGGGGAAGGCAGAGGCTTAAAATCTGCATTAAAAAACCTCACCCTTACTTACCATACTTTTCCTGGTACCCTCCCATATTTGACCATATCCCCACCGCAACATCATTTTTGTCTTTAGCTAAAGATGGTATCAAAGTGATGGCATGAGCCATCTCGAGGAGCTACTCATTTTTTCCTGGTATCTTCCATGTATATATGAAGTATACATGTTAATAAACTTTTTCTTTTTCTCTTGGTATTCTTTTATTACCGGGGGGGGGGGGAGACTCAGCCAATAACTCAGAAGGGTTGTTGTTGTTGTTATTGTTCAGTCACTCAGTCGTGTTTGACTTTTTGTGACCCCATGGACTGCAGCATACCAGGCTTCCCCCTCCTTCACCATCTCCCAGACTTTGTTCAAACTTATGTCCATCGAGTTGGTGATGCCATCCAACCATCTCATCCTCTGTTGTCCCCTTCTCCTCCTGCCTTCGATCTTTGCCAGCATCAGGGACTTTTCCAATGAGAAAAGTAGAGAGAAAGAGAAAGATTTTTCCTCCCCTACAAAATCCAGCCTTGTGAGACCATTACATAATACCAGTCACACTCTCACCAAATCCTTATGAGGATACCCAAGAAAACTTCCAGCTAAACCCAGTCTACCCAGAGGACTGCAGACTAAGAATGCTTCCTGCCACATCACTAAACAGAGGAGGTTGCAGCCATCAGTAACTGTAGCCACCCCCAATGGTGAGCCCTGAGGGAACTCAAGATGGAAATAGGGAATACCTGCCAATGACTAGAATCCATAAGGCAAGAGAGAAATTTGGACACAGATACTCAGAGAAGATCACGTGAAGATGGGCACAGTGTGATGCTATGTGACTACAGAGGCACAGACTGGAGTTGTGCTTTTGAAAGCCAAAGACACCAAGGGCTTGCAGCCACCAGAAGCTGGACGAGGCCTCCCCTAGACCCTTCAGAGAGAATATGGCTCTACCGACATCACGGCCTCAGACTTGCAGCCTCTGAACTGTCGGACAATAAATTTCTATTGTTTTAAGCTACCAAGTTGATAATAATTTTTCATGGCCATTTTAGGAAATTATTCTATTGGGAAAAGTGTCATGATATATATTTTTATAATCAACACTTGCTTAAATGATAAATAATGCCTTTATTTTAGAAAATATTTTTAAAGAAAAATATTCTGATTAACTTAAGGACTTAGTGATACTTCATCTAATGTGTTCTTCATAGCTGATTTTCTAATAATGAAGTAGAACTGGATTTAACAGAATAATATTTAAATAATAGTTGTCAACATATATTGAATGCTTGCAGTGTGACAAGCATTATGTTGAAACTCTTTATAAACCTATTACATATGTGCTATTGCTGAAGCCGAAGCTCCAATACTTTGGACACCTGATGTAAAGACTGAACTCATTGGAAAAGATCCTGGTGCTGGGAAAGATTGAGGCCAAAAGGAGAAGGGGGCAACAATGAATGGATACTTGTGAACTGTGGTCCTGGAGAAAACTCTTGAGAGTCCCTTGAACTGCAAGGCGATCAAACCACTTAATCCTAAAGGGAACCAATCCTGAATATTCATTGGAAGGACTGATGCTGAAGCTGAAGCTCAGTACTTCGGCCACCTGATGGGTAGAGCTGACTCATTGGAAAAGACCCTGATGCTGGGAAAGACTGAGGGCATGAGGAGAAGGGGACGACAGAGGATGAGATGGTTAGGTAGCATGATAGATTCAATGGGCATGAATTTGAGCAAACTCCAGAAGATAGTGAAGGATAGAGGGGCTTGGCATGCTGCAGTTCATGGGGTCTCAAAGAGTCAGACTCGAGTTAGCGACTGAACAACAAGAATGAACATACATGTATGTAGGTTATTTATACACAAATATATTTTTATATGTTTTATATACTAACACACAAATTTAATATTCTATCTAGAGATTAGTAAACCATTCCTGTGAAGAGATGAAAAATATTTTAGAGATTGCCACATAATCTCCGTCACAACTATTCAACTGTGCAGCTACAGCTCAAAAGCAGCCATAGAAGAAATGTAAGAACTGGGTATGGCTGTGTTCCAATAAAACTTTATTTATAAAAACAGGCGGTGAGTTGGATTTGGCCCTAGGGCTATGGCTTGTTGACCCTGCTATAACCCTTTGAGGAGGATAATCATGTTTTTACTGGTTCACAGGTGAGGTTGAAAGTTAAAAACTTTGTGCAAAGTCACACAGTTACTGTAGTGTAGGGTAGCTCTGGAGACCCAATCAGACATCAAATCTTCAGGAACTATGGTTATAATCATTCAATACATGGTCTCATCTCATAGGTGAGAACAGCATCACGCCTTCCTCAAAAGGAAACTTAAAGAAACTTTCTGATGCCAGTATTATCTTGACATAAAGAAAAACAATAACATGTTAGAAGCAAAATAAAGACAGGCTAACTTTTATGAATTAAAAAAAACTGATATAAATTCTCTAAAGAATATACAGGTATGTCAGAAAAGACTTAAAAAATTCAAGTTAAAAGTCAAGGTTATGGATGGTTAGTATCTCAAATAATCTATGTGTAAGACCACACAGCAATAATGCAAGTGAGAAAAGAGAGAAAATATTAATAGATATTTAAAGGAATCAGTAAAAGCTTGATGCACATCTCAACATTTCTGTTGGTTTTCTAGAGGAAAATAAGCAATTCAAGGGGTTTTTCAAAGTTCCCTGGAAACACAGAAGAAATAGTGAAGTGTGACTTCCCACAACATCAGCCCCTTCCTTTCACTGGACAGGCACATCCTCTGTAAGAACCTCTCTTCAGCAACTCCTCTCAACACTCAGTGCCTTGTTAGATTCTTCCAGACCCTAGGAGTGTGCAACTGGGTGTCAAGCCACTCTATGCAGAAGACCCGTGAACATTACATTTTCTGAAATTAGCTGAAAAATCACTCAGTACCACTGTATGTATTCCTTTTTTTTTTTTTTTAATATTCACTCTCATTTAGCTGATTCAGGTGACTTTGATCTATGAACACAGGAAACCCAGCTTACTGATAAGAGCCTAGCCGAAAGGATTAAATGACTGAGTATTTCTTCATGTACTCACAGCATGAGGATAACATCTCATGGATCCTCTGAATTGATAGCTTCGGAACAAAAGCCATATGACTGCCACTTGAGCTTGTTTTGATTCTAAGCAAAAAGAATTTATTTCCCAGAATACAGCTTTCATTGAGCTTGGCAGAATCACACTGGGACGACAGATTCTTGGCTCATTTTTGTAATTATCATAAATGCACACAGAAGCATAAATAAAGAATAAAGAATTAACTCCACATATATACTTGGGACAGGACATAAAACAGCAGAGTATCACCGCATTTAACTCTCTGCCGTAATAAATGCCACAGACAAATAGAGTTAAATGGGTTAATTAGTCACCAGTGGCCATTTTAATTGCAGTATTGAAATCAGAGACAAGCGCTAGAAGAATTCTCATCATCAGGGTTACCTGGGCTTTTAATGAGAGAGTTCGCCGGGGACAGCAGCGTCTCTACATCACGTAACCGATTACCTCCCTTCCTCTCCTTTACCTTTCATAATTAGCTGCACAGTATTAACTTAATGCACATTCATCTACAACAATTCAATTCAGACTGTGAAGAATCTTTCTAGTCTATAATTACACTCCAGCTTAATTAGCATAATTTCCATTACACATATTTCAATAAAGAAGCTGCCATGATAGGCTGGCTCGCCATGAGGAACTTCTTCCAGTGATCAGCAGAAGGAGAGACAAACACCTCCTACTTGTGGACTGCCACAATGGCACTGAGATGATCTGAAGCCTACTCTCCATGAGAGACAAACATTTGGAAGGGCACGGAGGGGATCTGATGGAATCTCCCAAACTGTCATGGAGCACTAAGGGCAGGAGCAGCCCTCACCTCCCATCAGGACCAACTGTGATGTAATGATGTCAACAGGGTCATGTGATGCTGGGACTTGACCTCAACAGTTTGTAAATGTCTAGCCTGGTTCCAAATCGGGAAAGGAGTACATCAAGGCTGTATATTGTCATCCTGTTTATCTAACTTAGATGCAGAGTACATCAAGCGAAATGCCAGGCTGGATGAAGCACAAGCTGGAATCAAGATTGCCGAGAGAAATAATAACTTCAGACTTGCAGATGACACCATCCTTATGGCAGAAAGTGAAGAAGAAGTAAAGAGCCTCTTGATGAAAGTGAAAGAGTGAAAAAGTTGGCTTAAAACTCAACATTCAAAAAACTAATATCATGGCATCTGGTCCCATCACTTCATGGGAAATAGATGGGGAAACAATGGAAAGAGTGGGAGACTTTAGATTTGGAGGCTCCAAAATCACTTCAGATGGTGACTGCAGCCATGAAATTAAAAGATGCTTACTCCTTGGAAGGAAAGTTATGACCAACCTAGACAGCATATTAAAAAGCAGAGACATTACTTTGCCAACAAACGTCCATCTAGTCAAAGCTATGGTTTTTCCAGTGGTCATGTATGGATGTGACAGTTGGACTATGAAGAAAGCTGAGCCCCAAAGAATTGATGCTTTTGAACTGTGGTGTTGGAGAAGACTCTTGAGAGTCCCTTGGACTGCAAGGAGATCCAACTAGTCCATCCTAAAGGAAGTCAGTCCTGAACATTCATTAGAAGGACTGATGCTGAAGCTGAAACTCCAATACTTTGGCCACCTGATGCGAAGAACTGGAAAAGACGCTGATACTGGGAAAGATTGAAGGCAGGAGGGGAAGGGGATGATAGAGGATGAGATGGTTGGATGACATCACCAATGCGATATACATGAGTTTGAGCAAGCTCGGGGAGTTGGTGATGGACAGGGAAGCCTGGTATGCTGCAGTCCAGGGGGTCGCAAAGAGTCGGACATGACTGAATGACTGGACTGAACTGAACTGAGGTGTGAAAACATAAACACAGTTTATTTTGCATCTTGATCTGCAGGGGATGGTCATTTGAGTGTCTCAAATCCACCCACCACTAGATGTCATCAGTCATTAATTGAGACACAGATAAATGAAGTCTTCAAGAGATTTTAAGAACCTAAGCAACTCGGTCCCTCCCCCAGGGCTCACTTAAGGGAGACCAACTAACCATGAGAGGGAGCTGTCCCACCCACCTGGCACCAAGATGGCAAATACCTACTGTGTGACATTAATAACAGGTATGCACTCCTTTTGCAAGCACTGCAAATTGGTTCTAATAATAACCAAAGTCATCTGATTTAAAGGCAAGTCATCAGTTCTAGCAGCTCATTATATTTTGCATCATATCAGACAACGGCTAAGAGGAAGAGTCTGGAGGGGAGAGAGAAATATTTGCTGTTGTGCCACTCAAAACAGAAAACTCTAGAGGGAGAAGAGGAATCAAGCCCATGTTGCTGAAACCCAAGAAACTTTGTGCAAGTAAAAGTGGCCATGGCAGAAGGCAGGATTCAGAGATCCTGTATGAAGCGACAGTTTTCAGCGCCATCCCTGATTATTCCATGAGACACAGGACATGTGTCTCCTCTCCTTTAAGTTTTTCCACAGTGCCTTTTCCAGGTATATATTAGAAAGTTAAAGAAAACTCTGAGTGAGCTTTAAGAGGCACTTCAGTAAAGTATCTATTTATTTTCTCAATCACCAAAGGAAGGAAAGAAGTGAAAGTCACTCAGTCGTGTCCGACTTTTTGTGACCCCATGGACTGTACAGTCCATGGAATTCTCCAGGCCAGAATACTGAAGTTGAGTAGCCTTTCCCTTCTCCAGGGGATCTTCCCCACCCAGGGATTGAACCCAGGTCTCCTGGATTGCAGGCAGATTCTTTACCAGCTGAGCCACAGGGGAACCAAAGGTACAACTTAAAAATAACAAATGCCTCCTACTTGTGGATTGCCACAAAGGCACTGAGATGATCTGACGCCCACTTTCCATGAGAGACAAACACTGAGAAGGGCATGGAGGGGATCTGCTTCTCATCCAAGCATCATCACACTATTTACACGAAACAAAATGATAATTATATAATAAAGGGTCAGTTTTAACACCACAATTTGTATTTTTTCATAGTGTTAGTTTTTGACCAGTTAGGGCTCATGTGTCCGGTGAATAGTTAGTTAAATTTGTACTTATTCCTTCCAAATTATGGGTAAGTTTGTTTTCTTCTGCAATAGGGTTTTCATAACAGTGAGCAATACAAATATTGATCTTTTTCCAATAGCATTCTCATAAGAGTCTGAAGACATACCGGGAGTTCATGAACCAAGCCAAGCTGTGTTCATTCCAACCACCATATCAACACTACTCTGGTCCTTTTCTCTTTTTTATCAAAACATTTCATTTAAAAATATATCATGGCTGAAAGCCTGGCCTCTGGAGGCAACCTGCATGGGTGCAACTGAGCTCTTATACTTATTGACTGTGAGACTGTGGGCCAGGTACATGGGCTCCATGGGACTTAGCTTGCACATCAGCAAAATGGGGAGATGCCAGCATGTAGCCTACAGATTTTCAGAGACGTGAAGGAAGTATCACAAGGAAAGACCTAAGAACAATGCCTAACCCAGCAAGTGACACTGAAATCACTCATCTTTCATCAATCCCTGGCCTTGAAAAATATAAGAGGACAGCTTTGTAACACTTGCGGCCCTTAAATTTGAATAATCTGCAATCTATTCTGGGATATACTGGAGAAGCTATAAAAATGTTTTCTTTGGTTAATTGTTCTTGACTGAAAAACAGTCTTTAATTTAAAAAGGTCAGATTGTTTCCTCACTTAAAAACTTCAACTTACATTAGTGTTGCGTCCATACCTCATGGACCACAGCACCTGTATTATTGTCAGAGGGTGGGATGAACTGACACAGATTTACATGTGTAATGAAAGAAACCGGTGTCCTGGTCTCAACAAAGAGTGCATGCGCATGAAGCTCACAGTACATAGATGGCAGAAATGTAAGTACTTACAAAAAGGGTGACTCTTTTTGAGATTGCTACCAGAGTTCCTCTCTAGATCTGCCCTTTGAAACTCTGCAGAATAATTTTTATAGGGGTAAGCCCTCCCTCTCAGAATATGTAGGACACCATCAGCATTTGCATTCACATAACGTAAACCAAAAGGCAGAAAGGTTCAGAAAGTTAGATGTCTATCTATGAACTACAGGATAAAAACTATGGCAGCAATGGAAAAGTATTAAACATGGAGCCTGGAAATGCATGATTATGTTAACCCTGGCAGTATTAATCACATAATAATTATTTTCAAAAGCTTCCATGTTTGTAAAACACTAACATTCACACTGCACTTCACCACTTCTGAATTCCAGGTATCCAACAAAATTTTCATGATGACCTTGAGTGAGATTTGTATTTAAAGCCTCAATTTCGAGTTCACTTTCCACAACATTGGAATTTACTAGAATTTGTTCCTTCTAGAAGAACTTCTCCAAGGTGGAGCTGCTTTTATTTTGCTCATGAAGAAAAAAGTACACGTATGGTAGAATTTTTACCTCTGCATTATTTCTCAAGTTCTAAAAAGCAGTTGCTAATTTCACATACCCAGAGGCCCACACATTAAGTAATGCATTCATATGTAGTAAATATGCTGTTGTTTAGTCACTAAGTCATGTCTGACTCTTTTGCAACTCTGTGGACTGTAGCCTGCCAGACTCCCTCCGTTCATGGGATGTTCCAGGCAAGAATCCTGAAGTGGGTTGTTATTTAATTCTCCAAGGGATCTTCCCAACCCAGGGATTGAACTTACATCTCCTGTCTCCTGCATTGGCAGGCAGATTCTTTACCACTGAGTCACCAGAGAGGCCCACGTATTAATAGTTAGTATACACTGGCCAATATCAATTTGCGAATAACTATACAACTTCTTAGGCACATTATTGCATTTCTATAAGCTTACTCTTTATATTTATTCAAAGGAAAATAATAAGGTAGAAAACAAACAAAAAAAAATCCACTGTAGTATTTGGACTGTGAGAATTCTCATGCTTTTGCAGCGTCGGATTTCTGGCTGGATTGATTTTTATTTAACGGGAGACAATAGATTATGTAATGCTTATAAAAAATACATGATCCCTGCTTCAACACATGGCATCATTAGAAGCAGTATTACTGAGGATTAAGCTCTTTTCTCCCTAAATCAGTGTTCAACATTATACTTCCAGGCTATGTCTCTTAATACCTTCTTTGACTGGTGTTACTGGATTATTGCAACCCAATCCTGAGCCTTATTATTACAAGAAAGCTTAAAATAGCAGATAAGAAACCTATAATAAGCAGCAGATAGAAAAAAGCTAACTAAATAACAGTTTGTGTGAATGCCATGTGGAATTAAACATACGAGTATTTGCCTAAATTAAATTATATGATGCATTTCCAGAAGGTAATGTACAATGGAAGTGAGAAATAGATTTAAGGGCCTAGATCTGATAGATAGAGTGCTTGATGAACTATGGAATGAGGTTCCTGACACTGTACAGGAGACAGGGATCAAGACCATCCCCATGGAAAAGAAATGCAAAAAAGCAAAATGGCTGTCTGAGGACGCCTTACAAATAGCTGCGAAAAGAAGAGAAGCGAAAAGCAAAGGAGAAAAGGAAAGATGTAAGCATCTGAATGCAGAGTTCCAAAGAATAGCAAGGAGAGATAAGAAAGCCTTCCTTAGCGATCAATGCAAAGAAATAGAGGAAAACAACAGAATGGGAAAGACAAGGGATCTCTTTAAGAAAATTAGAGATACCAAGGGAACATTTCATGCAAAGATGGGCTCAATAAAGGACAGAAATGTTATGGACTTAACAGAAGCAGAAGATATTAAGAAGAGGTGGCTAGAATACACAGAAGAACTATACAAAAAAGATCTTTATGACCTGGATAATCATGATGGTGTGATCACTCATCTAGAGCCAGACATCCTGGAATGTGAAGTCAAGTGGGCCTTAGAAAGCATCACTAGGAACAAAGCTAGTGGAGGTGATGGAATTCCAGTTGAGCTATTTCAAATCCTGAAAGATGATGCTGTGAAAGTGCTGCACTCAATATGCCAGCAAATTTGGAAAACGCACTAGTGGCCACAGGACTGGAAAAGGTCAGTTTTCATTCCAATCCCAAAGAAAGGCAATGCCAAAGAATGCTCAAACTACTGCACAATTGCACTCCTCTCACACGCTAATAAAGTAATGCTCAAAATTCTCCAAGCCAGGCTTCAGCAATATGTGAACCGTGAACTCCCTGATGTTCAAGCTGGTTTTAGAAAAGGCAGAGGAACCAGAGATCAAATTGCCGACATCTGCTGGATCATGGAAAAAGCAAGAGAGTTCCAGAAAAAACATCTATTTCTGTTTTATTAACTATGCCAAAGCCTTTGACTGTGTGGATCACAATAAACTGTGGAAGATTCTGAGAGAGATGGGAATACCAGACCACCTGACCTGCCTCTTGAGAAATCTGTATGCAAGTCATGAAGCAACAGTTAGAGCTGGACATGGACCAACAGACTGGTTCCAAATAGGGAAAGGAGTACCTCAAGGCTGTATATTGTCACCCTGCTTATTTAAATTCTATGCAGAGTACATCATGAGAAATGCTGGACTGGAAGAAACACAAGCTGGAATCAAGATTGCTGGGAGAAATATCAATAACCTCAGATATGCAGATGACACCACCCTTATGGCAGAAAGTGAAGAGGAACTAAAAAGCCTCTTGATGAAAGTGAAAGAAGAGAGTGAAAAAGTTGGCTTAAAGCTCAACATTCAGAAAACGAAGATCATGGCATCCGGTCCCATCACTTCATGGGAAATAGATGGGGAAAAAGTGGAAATAGTGGAAACAGTGTCAGACTTTATTTTTTTGGGCTCCAAAACCACCGCAGATGGTGACTGCAGCCATGAAATTAAAAGATGCTTACTCCTTGGAAGAAAAGTTATGACCAACCTAGATAGCATATTCAAAAGCAGAGACATTACTTTGCCGACTAAGGTCCATCTAGTCAAGGCTATGGTTTTTCCAGTAGTCATGTATGGATGTGAGAGTTGGACTGTGAAGAAAGCTGAGTGCCGAAGAATTGATGCCTTTGAACTGCGGTGTTGGAGAAGACTCTTGAGAGTCCCTTGGACTGCAAGGAGATCCAGCCAGTCCATTCTGAAGGAGATCAGCCCTGGGATTTCTTTGGAAGGAATGATGCTAAAGCTGAAACTCCAGTGCTTTGGCCACCTCATGCGAACAGTTGACTCATTGGAAAAGACTGTGATGCTGGGAGGGATTGGGGGCAGGAAAAGGGGGCGACAGAGGATGAGATGGCTGGATGATGTCACTGACTTGATGGACGTGAATCTGAGTGAACTCCGGGAGTTGGTGATGGACAGAGAGGCCTGGTGTGCTGCGATTCATGGGGTCACAAAGAGTCGGACACAACTGAGCGACTGAACTGAACTGAATGTACTAATTATTATGCTTTGGTGTTTGGCAATAAAATACACCATATCTAGGATAATATAAGGCACATGTTAATCACTGCTGTCACTAAGACTTAGTGCTGTTTCTCAGGATTGTTTAGCAATGAGCCACAATGTGAAACATTTACACTACAGCTCTGCTCATACACACCCAGACACACAGTAATGCCTATGTAAGTAAGTGGGGGAGAAGGTATTTGATGAAGGTCCAAGGATTTAGACATACTCTGTTCAGTTCTTTTCAATTATTTTCCAAACCACTGTTCATGACCAATGAAAGGCTTTTACTGCTCACTAAGAAGTCAGACTTTATTCTTTTGGACTCCCAAATCACTGCAGATGGTGATTGCAGCCATGAAATTAAAAGACGCTTACTCCTTGGAAGGAAAGTTATGACCAACCTAGACAGCATATTCAAAAGCAGAGACATTACTTTGCCAACAAAAGTCTATCTAGTCAAGACTATGGTTTTTCCAGTAGTCATGTATGGACATGAGAGTTGGACTGTGAAGAAAGATGAGCACTGAAGAACTGATGCTTTTGAACTGTGGTGTTGGAGAAGACTCTTGAGAATCCCTTGGATGGCAAGGAGATCCAACCAGCCCATTCTAAAGGAAATTAGTCCTGAATATTCATTGGAAGGACTGATGTTGAAGCTGAAACTCCAATCCTCTGGCCACCTGATTGATGCAAAGAACTGGAAAAGACGGTGATGATGGGAAAGATTGAAGGCAGGAGGAGAAGGGGACGACAGAGGATGAGATGGTTGGATGACATCACTAACTCAATGGACTTGAGTCTGAGTAACCTCTAGGAGTTGGTGATGAGAGGGAGGCCTGGTGTGCAGCAGTCATGGGGTTGCAAAGAGTCAGACATGACTGAGAGACTGAACCGAACTGAACTGAAGGGGTCATAATGTGTACTTTAAAAAGTATGTATAAAAATGTTTCTGGTGTTAAAAAGTAAAAATTGAAATTAAAAAAAAAGCATGTATATTTAAAAAGTGTGTGTACATACACACACATATATAGGTATATAGGCACACACACATACATACAAACATCTATGTATATGTGTATGTACAGTATATGTATATATTAATATATGAGAGCTAGGTAATCATGCATACACTTATATCACATATAAGTATTGCATATAAAATCATAATTTAACAATTAGGGTGGTAATGAACTTTAAAGGCTAAAATTAGATGGTTTTAACTTTATTTAAATTTCGAGTTTTCTCAGCACTCCTCCACACATGTGAAACAGTCTTCAGAAATGCATGAAGATGCTGATAAGGACAGTGACAGTGATGATACTGCCCACTTCCATGTGGACACTGGCCTCAGTTCTCAGGTGGGCCCCACCGTTCTTAAGAAATATCTTATATTCAAATGAAGAGCAAATACTAGGCTTCAGTGATCCACAAGGAAAGACCATGTTGTCCCGTTGAGTAGCTCAGATTATCTGCAATTTTAGCTCCACATACTGGAGAGTCCCTACCAAGGACTGGCTGAATGAGAAATGAATGGCACTGCCACATGGAGTAAAGTCAGTCAGAAGGAAAAAAACAAATGCGGTATATTGATGCATATATGGAATTGAAAAGAAATGGTCTAGATGATCTTACTTACAAAGCAGAAATGAAAGACACAGGGAAAAAAGGTACAGATATCAAAGGGAAAAAGGGGGGATGAATGAGTTGAGAGATTAGGATCGGACATATATACACTATTGCTACTATGGAAAAATAATGAGATAACTAAAGTAGATGACTAATATAGATAACTAAAATAGATGGCTTCTGTATAGCACAGGAAACCTTACTCAGTACTCTGTGGTGACTAAACGGGGCGGAATCCAAAAAAGAGAAGATATATGCTGATGTACTCTGCTGTGCAGCAGAGACTAACAACACTGTTAAGCAGCCATACTCCAATAAATGTTCTTTAAAAAGAAGTGAATGGGGGGTTGAAATTAAGAGACAGAAGAGACTGAGCTACAAGTGATCTCACTTAACAGAAGGAGAAAACAACTTTTATAGAGAAGGAGACAAATTGCGTAAATTACGATGCTGAAGCTGTTTTCAGAATGCGAACTAACATATTTTAAAATACTTTTTTACAATTATGGTTTCTATTTTCTAATAAAGACATGTAGTTGTAATTTTTTAAATATTGATTCCTGACAAATAAACAGAACCGGAGTTTAGATTATCTTTGCTCTCAAATTTGTGGATTGATTCAAAAAAAACTTATAGCACTGTGAGATTATTTTCCTGACAGAATTATGCCATTTCTTCCTCTGATCACTGATCATCTAAAGTGAAAAACATTACGCCATAGCCACTCAAATTAAAGATACTCATCAGTTATGACATAATTTATTAGCATTGGATAGTGGAGTTATTTGATAATGTTGTTACTCTATCAGCATCTAGGAGATTTATTTTTAATGTATTATTTTGAGAAAGGAAGTACTTCTCAGCATTTTGCATACATTTTGCATTAAGATCCACAATGAAAATATATCTTAGACTTACAGAGACACATACACACACACACACTCACATACACATATACTTCTATGTCTGACACCACTTTTCCAAGACAGCAAACCAAACTTCGCTTACTATTGGCTGTGTAGTCACTTTAGTCTACCTTATTCAATCTTTGTAATGCTAGTCAACAATCTCTAAGCTGATTTGGCTGCTCACTCATGGGTGGTCCCCACTTGGAAAACAAACTGTAGTAATCCAATCAGGCCATGGATTCCTGAATTCAACAGGAAATAAACAGATAGAGGAAACTATAAATAGAATGCATCTATCTCATAAAAATATAGAAATTCATGCTAATCATTTAGACTCAAAGGGCTACAGTATTAAAACACATATGGGCAAAATATCTATTTTCTTATTTATGAGAATAATACCAGAATTACAAGCATAAGCAGATAAAATCTAGGATGTGTTAGTACCTGGGCCAAATCCAGGCCACCTTCTCCATTTGTAAGGATGGCCAGATAGACATGGCTTTAAGAGATAAACATTTACAATAAAATTGATGACAGGGAACATTAAAACCTTGAACCCTGGTTACAGAAATGCTATCTTTCCCAAACAACCCCATTCTTATCGACAGACATCCATTAAAAAATGTTATCACTGATATCATTATATTTCGGATTTCATTAATGATGATTTTGTAGAAATCTGTTTCTGCTCTTCTTATGTAGGTATCTAAGTAACTTGTCCCTTGGCCTACAAAGACTAAAATATTAACTATCTGACCCATTTACAAAAGTTTGCCAATCCATGCATAAGAGTGTCATTTTTTTTTAAAGAAAATTTTACATGGAAATCTCTCAGTTGGTGCTTTTTCCCTCTGATTTTTCAAAAATTAATTTTTATTGAAGGGTGAGCTGCTATATAATATTGTGTTAGTTCCTACTGCACAGCAAAGTGAATCAGCTATACATAGCACATGCTGCTGCTGCTGCTGCTGCTAAGTCGCTCCAGTCATGTCCGACTCTGTGCGACCCCATAGATGGCAGCCCACCAGGCTCCCCCGTCCCTGGGATTCCCCAGGCAAGAACACTGGAGTGGGTTGCCATTTCCTTCTCCAATGCATGAAAGTGAAAAGGGAAAGTCAAGTCGCTCAGTCGTATCCGACTCTTAGCGATCCCATGGACTGCAGCCCACCAGGCTCCTCTGTCCCTGGGATTCTCCAGGCAAGAATACTGGAGTGGGGTGCCATTACCTTCTCCGATACATAGTACATACACCCCTCTTTTTTGGACTTTCTTTCCATTCAGGTCACCACAGAGCACCAAGTAGGGTCCCCTGCGCTGTACAGTCGGTTCTCATTACATACTCATTTTATTTGTTGCTGTTGTTATTCGTTGCTAAGTCGTATCCAACTCTTTGGGACCCCATGCACTGTAGCCCACCACGCTCCTCTGTCCATGGAATTCTCCAGGCAAGAATACAGGAGTGGGTTGCCCTTTCTTTCTCCAGGGAATCTTCCTGACCCAGGGATCCAACCCACATCTCCTGCATTGCTAGGTGGACTCTTTACCACTGAACCACCGAGGAAGCTCTATCTGATTTACACATCGTCATCAGTAGTGTTTGTATATCAACTCCAACATGAGAGTGTCATTTTAAAATTGTTATAACTATTAATATTAACACTAAGTAAAATTAAACAGTGATCTGGCTGCACCCTCTGGTGCCCAGGTGAGCACACAGGTGACGGATGCTCCAGGTTCATGATTAAGCTCAGGAATCCCCCCGTCCCAACCCTCCCCACCCTCCAGCTCCAGATGTGAAATAATCCCTTTGGTTCTATGGAAAACCATTCCTCTGAAGGGGAGACTCTGTCTGCAACCAAGGCAACTCAGATGTGAAAAACAACTTTGCCTTTGTTTTATTAAGAGCCATAAGCTCAGAGGGAAGTTGGGCTTTTCTCTCAATGAAATTACTTCTCACCTAACTCCCGTGATGTCACAGAAGGAGCTCGGAGCTGCAGCAGGAGAACGTGTACTTAATCAGCATCTCAGTAAAATGAATACTTCCTGTCTCCTCACCACGGCAGCTGCATCCTGAATAACTGCCGCTTATGGGCCCAGAAAAATGGGGTTATTGAACAACCTCATGTTTATTACATTTAAGAAATTCTCATTTGTTTTCAGGTTGACATGAAGCAGCAAGCTGGTTGGGCTCTCTCTGTGTGTATATTTTCCACTAGGAAAAAAAAAAAGCTTGACTCTCTCCTGATATACAGTAAATTTTCCTTAAAAGATGTCTTGCCCTTTTGGGTATTACGATTTTAAAATTGAGCACTGGATAAGCATGATTTGAATGAATACACAGATTTTCCAGGGAGTATTTACATTTTCTGCTTCTAATTTTTACCATGTTTTACTGCGACTGCTCCTGTTTCTTTTTTTCCTCATCTAATACTGTCTTAAATACTTCCCTTTAGAACATGCTTAATGGAAAACCTTGAAAATATACTGCCATCAAAATTCGTCTCTTGTTCTCCTATTAAGAGGGCCTCCCTGGTGGCTCAGTGGTAAAGAACCTGTCTGCGTTGCAGGAGATAGGGTTCGATCTGTGGGTCGGGAAGATCCCCTGGAGGAAGAAATAGCAACTCACTTCAGTATTCTTGCCTGGGAAATCCCATGGATAGAGGAGCCTAGTGGGTACAGTCCACGGGGTCCCAAAAGAGTCGGACATGACTTAGCAACTAAACAACAACTCATATTAACCAGGGAGTGAGCCAAGGTGTTCCTTACTGGTATAATCAACAACCGTGTTACTTATCTCGTAGGCAATATTTTACAACTTCATGAAAATCTTAATTTTCATATGACATATATTGATTAAAGCCTTGTTATGAAGGCCTTGGCTTTACATGAGTGTGGCAATTTGTATATCTGTTTATTAAATGTTTGTTGATTGTATGTCTGTTTTCACAACAAATAATAACTTTTCCCTGTAAAACCACTATGTTGTTAGATCTTCATTTCATGTGAAAACAAGTGAGGCTCATAATAAAAATGTTAGAGAAAACTATAATATTTACAAAAAAAAAACAACTTCAGTTTTATTTTTTTTTCAAACTAAAAATTGCAGTCAAATATATTTTGGAGAGCAATTAGGACACAAACATGTAGAAACGAAACAATTTCCACAAAAAGCTGCTTGGTATAAAAAGACAGTAACAAAACATTAAAAATTGCCCCAGAACAAGATTTGTTCAAGATTTATTTAACATGGTCTTGGCACATAGATTAAATTAAGTGTGATCTCTCTGGAAACAGATTTTAAACTCGACTAGTCAAGCCTAATAATTAATTATTGTTTTCTCCCTGCATAAAATACAGCTTCCCGGAATAAATTATAGCTCCTGTTTGCTCTTTGGCCTTGTATAAAAATATGTTTGTTTGTTTGTTTCCAAACAAAGGTTTTTTTATTGTTGTTGTTAAACAAAGAATAGGTTTTCTATGTCCGAGAATTAGGAAGATGTAATGCTACAGACATACAAGAAAGTTCTTGAAGTTTTTGTTGTTCATAGCTGAGGCACATCTCAAAACTCCCTGCACTGAAATGAAACAATACACGTTGGGCTGGACTGGCATTGGCCCTCTCAGGGTGTCTCACCAGTTTCAGCCACGTCATGATACAGGGTTTGAGGAAGAGGTCAGAGAGCCGGCTCTCACAGTCTCTACCTGAGGAAACGCGGCCTTGTGAGAGGAGGGCGGCAGCAGGTGCCCTCAACAGCGCTTCTCAGCCCAGTCACTGTTGCAAGTGCTTTCTGTGTAGGTCGATCCATTTAATCCTCACACAAGTCTGCAAGGGAGGCGCTAATGTCAACCCCACTTCACAGACAGGAAAACTGAGGCCCAGAGGACGTGACTCAAGGTCACGGAGAGAGCGAGCAGCAGAGGCGGGATTCAAGCCCTGGCATCTTGTGCCAGACGCAGGCCTCTCGACTACCTCACAGCTCCGTCTCTCTCTCTTTAAAATGAATTTTGACTGGACATGGTCGCTTTACAGTGTGGTGTTCGCTTCTACTGTGCCCCAAAGTGAATCAGCTGCCTGGACACACGCATCCCCTCTTGAAGATTCTGTCCCATTTAGGCCGCCAGAGAGTATTAAGGAGAGTTCCCTGTGCTATACAGGAGGTTCCTATTAATTATCCATTTTCTATAAGGTAGTGTCATATCTGTCAATCCCAACCTCCCGATTCACCCCGCCTCTCCTTTTCCCCTTGGTAACCCTAAGTTTGTTCTCTACATCTGTGACCCTATTTCTGTTCTGCAAATAAGTTCACCTGTACCATTTTCCCAGGTTCCACACATAAGCAATATTAGGTGATACCAGCCCTGTCTCTTGATCAGCACTCAGGTTCAAGAGCGGGGCGTGGTGAAGTCAGAACAGGAACCCAGCTTCTGACTTCTGCTCTGTCTTCACCCTCAAGACGGTGAAAGAAGCACAGATAGACAGTCATGGGAC
Source organism: Ovis aries (assembly GCF_016772045.2). Classification (NCBI taxonomy): domain Eukaryota; kingdom Metazoa; phylum Chordata; class Mammalia; order Artiodactyla; family Bovidae; genus Ovis; species Ovis aries. The sequence goes on along the minus strand of NC_056069.1, from coordinate 62,073,754 downwards.
AGAGGCACCAGGGCCAGATCCTGCCCCTGTGGGTTCCCAGCTGAGTGCTGGGCCAGGTCAGGGACTCACCCCGGTTCTCAGTCACTTCAACGATGAGGCAGGAGAGACCCAATCCACCTTCCTGAGCTGCTCAGATAATGAATGAAACTCCATGGCGAGAGCACTTTTCATCAAGTCAGTGCTGAATGCACATCATTCTCTCCACCTGACACCACACATCGCAAACCATCTCTCTATTTCCAGCTCATTCACAAACCCCTACACTCTACGTTCAAGGGAAACAGTCATTTGAAATACATGGAATTGAAGTTTGCCACGACTCCAAATTAATCAGGAGTCTAATCTGCGCCAGCCCGTGGAGAATGCACTGAACGAAATGCATTTCTTCAAAAGACATTTTCCTAATTGTGTTTTCTAGTCGATTTACTGTCAGCAAGAGAAACATACAACTTGCAGACCGCTGAACATCTGATTTTAATGCCCAAGTCGTCCATTAGTTATATATGATCTAGAAAATGCAATTAAAGAATGGACTTAGCTGTTTTTCTGAAATTCAAAACTACCTTATTTACTTATATAATTATTTTAAGTGGCGCAGTTCTCCAGAACACAAAATAACTGCACACGCGAAGTAAATCACATGTCAAATTACAAAATGATATGCAGTGGGTTGCAGAGTGATCCCTGAACACATATATCCACGTCCTAATCTTCAGTACCCACGATGTGACTGTATTTGAAACAGGGTCATTGGAGATGTGGTTAAAGGTTCCAACACAAAACCATCCTGGAATGAAGGTAGGCCCTCAATCCAATGGCTGGTGTTCGCATAAGGGAAAGGAGAGGGGAATCTGAGACATAGACAGACACACATGAGAGAAGGTGATGTGAAGTTGTAGGCAGAGACTGGAGTGATGTAGCCACAAACCAAGAACACTTGGAGCCACCTGGAGCGGGGAGAGGAGAGGAGGGATCCTGCCCTAGCACCTTCGGGAGGAGCACGGCCTACGACACCTCGATTCCAACTTCGGGTTCCAGAACAGGGAGGGCCCAAAGTTCTCTCAGTTCCATGGTAATCTGTTGTGGCAGCCCTACAAAATGAATGCAGTACAGTTTTGAAGAGAAAAAGAAAAGAAACATGGAATGAAAATATTCTTTAATGTACAGAATCACCTGAACAGGCCTCCTTGCCTATTTTCTCTCTCTCTGGAGCGCTAGGAGAAAATATTTTTTAAAATAACCCTAAAAGCATACTCTAAGTATACAACCAACAGACAAGTAGGCTCTGTAACATTCTTTAAGAAAATGTAAGCATTTACACTCATTTGAAAAGACCCTGATGTTGGGAAAGATTGAAGGTGGGAGGAGAAGGGGACGACAGAGGATGAGATGGCTGGATGGCATCACTGACTCGATGGATATGAGTTTGAGTAAACTCTGGGAGTTGGTGATGGACAGGGAGGCCTGGCATGCTGCAGTCCATGGGGTCACAAAGAGTCGGACACGACTGAACAACTGAACTGAACTGAAGCGTTTAAAACTACCATTTTAATGAAAAACAACAGAAATGACTGTGGGTTTTTCTGCTTTTATAGTTTCCCTCTTTAAGGAAGAATAAATGATTGACTTAAAAAATTAAAGCATGTTGAGCTCATTCATGAATTAAAAAAAGGAAACCATAGAATAGCTTTCGTCCCAGAAACCACAAGGGCTGCCTTCCAAGTGCTGCCGGGGATGGATGTGGTGTGGGTGCTCTGGGCCTTTCTGCGTCAACGCTGCTGCACTGAGCGGCGGCAGCTCTCCTCTGCTCCATCCTCCCCAGACACCCAACCTCCCCCAAGATCCCTCCCTGACCTGTGCCAAAAGCCTGTCTCCACTTCCCTCTGTCTCACCCTGCTCACCTCTTCTCTTGCCAACCTCCCCTCCACACCTACACTTCCTGTTCTGCTCCAGCATCTTCTCAAAAAGCCCCTGCATCCTCTCCCCAGTCCTGTGAACCACAATGGAGTTCTTAATTTCTCACCAGCTCAGTCTTCCTGGTGCCATGATACCTGGACATCGCTATCAGTGGTAGTCTTCAGGGATGTGCAAACCCAGCTCTACTGTGGCCTGGCCATTCGATTCAACCTTTCCACAACACGGATGAGCTTTTCTTCGACCAATGTGAGCCCATGAACTACCCTCGTCTCTCTCCTGACTCTGACTCCCCTCTGGCCTTCCTTCACAGGTCCTCTTTCTTTTTTTGTCATTCACTTGTTCCACATATACTCACAGGGCACCTGTTATGCGTGCCAGGCATGGCAACAAATGGAGGAAGAGTCCTTCCCCGATGGAGCTCACATCCTTTGGGGTGGGCAAGAGGTAGGGGAGACATAAAAGCCTGTCTGGAGTCCTAAGCGCTAAAGAGCATGAGTGGGGAATGAAATGGGAAAGGGCTGCTGTAAAAGCCAGGGTCCAGGGGGAGCCCGTGATGAGGAGGCAACGTCTGGGAGGTGTTACCTGTCAGGAGAGGAGACGGGGCAGCGGCAGATGGAAGCAGGGAGATCAGTTGAGAAGATCGAGGTGTCTGCAGGTGAGTCACTGTAACACACATGGGGACGTAAGCCTTGGGCCTGGATGAACTGGGGCGAAATGAATGAAGATGGACAGAGACGATGCCTGAAGTTTGTGCCTTGGGGGCCCCATTAGTCACCCCACCTTCTCAGTACTCTCTTCTGGGACCTGAGCCCCTCGTGGTCACCTTCTTTCACAGCCCCTTTCTCTGCCTCCTTTGCTGGCCTCCCTCACCACCTGACCTCTAAGTGATGGCATTCCCAAGGCTCATCCTGTGTCTCTTCTCTTCCTCACCTTCACCCCCTCCCCTGGGGCTCCCATCGCATGCCATGACTTTCATCAGACTAGGGGCAGACAGTGGTTGACAGTGTAACTTGTTGTCAAAACTGGTTCACTTCTGAGACTGATAATAACACTGGGGAATGAAGACACTGGATTGTCTTGGGCACCTGAGAAAGCACAGCTGCTTGGTTGTCTACACTAATGCCTCTTGGTTTTACACTGCTGATCCAGAGCTCCCTGTCTTCAAAAACTGGCTACCTGAGCCTCTGAGATCCTCCCCTCAGACATGTATGTGACACTTTACATGTAATGTGACCGAACAGTGCCTGTGAAATTGCCTCTGGAACCATTCCCCTCACTCTCTCCAGCATCTCAATGAATGACAGCCCCAGTCTCGCAGAGGCCTGGACCTAAAGCCTGCCTTGAGATGCCAGAAAAGTCTGTCTCCTCGATCCTCAAAATATATGTGTAACCTAACCACTGCTGCCCCTCAGTCCTGCACCAGAAAGACCCAAGCTTGGGTAGACCCAAGCTCTACCTGAGATTTCTGAAACAGCCTCCTCAGCTGCAGGCCTGCCTTCTTTGAATCTTCCCCTTTAAATCTACTTTCAAGTAAGGCAGCTGGAGCAATCCACCCCCTGAAAGCTAAGTAAGGTCTAAAAGTCTGGTGGACTTCTATTATGGAACTTAAGTTTGCTTTCCCCTCTGTATCACCTCGATAAGCAACATTTATTATAAATTTCAGACACTTACAATCCAGAAATACTTTACTGTACATGGCAAGGGGCACACAGAGGCCAGCAAGTGTGCACATCAATCTACTAAAAGCAGGCCAATATCCTAGGTGGACGAACAGATGTCCTAGTCTACTGGGGCTGCCATAACAAAGGACCACAGGCCCAGTGACTTAAACAGTACACATGTCACAGTTCCGCAGGCTAGGAGGTCGAAGATGAGGGTGCCAGATTGATGGAGTTCTGGTGAGGGCTCTCTTCCTGGTTTGCAGACAGCCACCTTCCTACTGCTTCCTCCCAGGGTGCTGGAGGGAGACAGCTTTGGCATATTTCCTCGTTCACAGAGACACCTGTTCCATCAGACCAGGACTTCAACTTATGACCTCATCTAACCTAATCACTTCTTCACAGACTCTGTCTCCAAATACAGTCACATGTTGTGGGGGTGTGGTTAAAGCTTCAGCATATATGTTTCTCAAACAGATGATTCACTCCGTTGCAACAGGTGAAAATGTCCACTTCCATGTTTCTCTCTTACTCTGTTACAATCACCAAATGCGTTCAGTTGTGCCCCTGGGGCCTCACGTTGTTTAGCTGCTCAGTCATGTCCAGCTCTTTGCAACCCCATGGGCTGCAGTACCCCAAGGTTCCCTGTCCTTCACTACCTCCCAGAGCTGAGTCGGTGATGCCATCCAACCATTTCATTCTCTGTCATCCCCTTCTCCTCCTGCCCTCAACCTTTCCCAGCATCTGGGCCTTTTTCAATGAGTTGAGCCTCTTTCTCCCTCCAGCTTTTCCGTCAAGGTTTCATTGGGCCCCAGCCCTGAAGATTCTATTAACTAGCCCAGTCTCCTCCTGTTGCACAACCCCAACCCCCTCCAACTGTGTGTCTCCAACTCCCAAGACACAACAATGAGCCAACAGGGGAGGGATGTGGATGGCAGTCGCTGGAGAAAGGCTTACTCCTGACCCAGGTGGGAGCAGGTACAGCAGCTTGGTATTGCCCCCAAAGTAGTGGCTAAGACATTAGAAGAATATCAAGATTTATCCTCCTTGAAATAATACATGGTTCCCTCATGTGAAATCCTCAAGATAAATTAGAATGAACATGTAGATTGTTGGCTACAAAAAAAAAAAAAAAAAAAAAAAAAAAGAAACACTACAAACATTTTATCTTTTGAGTCTTTTGGTAGTAACTCTTTGTTCCTTGGGACAAATGTTTTCTTTACCTTTCAGAAATAATTACACAAGCCCAGTGAATTTCCCAGGAGATAAGTTCAGTGAGGGAAGGAAAGGTCATGTGTGTTTATACTGCTGACTAAAAGAGATTCAGGGAAGTCGTGTTTTAGGAGAAGTTCATGAACTCCACCAGCTTTTGTAAACTGTTCCTTTGACTAACATTATTACCCTACAAAAGGTGTTTTGTGTGTGTGTTTGTTAGTATCTCAGTGGTGTTCTGCTCTTCGTGACCCTATGGACCGTAGCTGCCAGGCTCCTCTGCCCATGGAGTTCTCCCAGCAAGAACACTGAAGTGGGTTGCCATGCCCTCCCTCCAGGGGATCTTCTCGACTCAAGGTTCAAACTCAGATTTCCTGCATTTCATGCAGATTCTTTACCGTCTTAGTCACCAGGGAAGCCCCACACAACGTGTTAGTGTTATTGAAGTCAATCATAGGAAACACCATTCCATGAAGCAACAGAAAACGAACAGCCAACAGCAAAAACTTGAAGGATTGTACAAATAAAGTCAACCTTCGGAGACTGAATCTGTTTTCCCATTATGTGTATTGGTTTGCAAGGGCTGCTGTAACAAAATAAAACAGACTGGCTGGCTTAAACAATATGCATTTGTTTTCCCACAGTTCTAAAGGCTGGAAGTCCAGCCAAGACCAAGATGTCAGCAGATGTCGTTTCTTCTTCTTCTTCTTTTAACGAAGTAACATTGCTTTATAACATTACGTAAGTTTACATTTACACTACAGTTTGACTTCTTGATATACTGTAGCATGCTTGTCACCAAAAAATATGAGATGCTTCATGAGTTTGCATAGGGCCTTTGCCCAAGGACCATGCTCATCTCTGTAGCCTTCCAATTTGATTATATAAGTTGCTAAAGTGAGCACAAGGTTGGTTTCTCCTGAGGCCCTCTCCTTGGCTTGCAGATAGATGTCTTCTTTCTATGTCCTTACACAGTCTCTTTTCTGTGCCTACTCGCCCCTGGATTCTCAGGTTCAAAATCTCAAGGACCTACCAGATTAGAGCCCACCTTAATGACCTCATTTAAACAGAATCATTTTTCAAAAAAACCTTATGTCCAAATACAGTCCCATTCCAAGGTATCAGGGGTAAGTCTTCAAAACATGAATTTGGTAGGACCCAATTCAGCTCATAACATAGTACCTAATAAACACTCCAAAACTCAGTAGCTTGAAACAACAGTCATTTATTCTGTGCACAAATCTAATCTGGGCAGGGCTCAGCAGGGATGGCTCATCTCTGCTCCAGGCTGGGTCATGTGTGGAGACTCAGGTGGGATTGGAGAATCCTCTCTCCAGATGATTCAATACCACGGCTGGCAGGCTGAAGGATGTGGATGTTACCTGGGCACTCAGTGTGGGGCAGGGGTGATAGGTTACCATCTCTGTCCCATTAGCATCAACAGAAAACATTCTTGGATCCCAAGAGGTAGCAGCTCAAACTTCCTGCCTGACATTCCTGACCTGCCAGCAGGGTGACTGGTACGAAGCAGATGTTAAATAAACACTGGATTTTTGTTTTGAATAGATTTTATTATTTCGAGTAGTTTTATAAAATAACTCATTAGTAAAACTGAATAGAATATACAGAAATTTCTTCCATGTACTCTGCCCCCATACCTGCACAGCATCCCTGGTTATCAACACCCCCACCAGGGTGGTACCTTTGCTACAAATGTTGAGCCAACGTGGACACACATCATAATCACCCAAAGTCCACAGTTTGCCTGGGTTCACTCTTGATGATGTAGAAGCTATGGGTGTGGACAAACGTATAGGGAGTGACACATACCTACTATTACAGTATCATAACACGTAGTTTCACATGCCTAAAAATACTTGTTTTTAAATAACCAAAGAAGGTATACTTAGTAAGGAGACTCAAGAGGGTTGGCCATTAATGTACTACTCACCCTTCTAGAAAGAAATGTCTAATTTGGGGGATGTTATGGGTCAGAGAATCACGTGCCCTTTCAAAGAGCATTCTTTTAAAAGCATCTTTTAAAAAGTGGGTTCTAAGAAGCTCCAAGCCCTCACTGAGATGGACACTGTGGTCTTGGTTTACAGAGGACGATGAGTGACCATCTGAAACCAGCACACCAAGCACCCACTTTCACGGTATGACTGCTGTGCTTCCAAGGTGCTAGGAGTGAACATTGATTTAGGTCACCCAGGTGGGTGTGGCTTAATCTTTTTCTTTGAATCAGCTAACTGTGATTAAAAAAAAGTAGACTTTCATGATTTAAATTTTTTTTCATAATTTAAATTTAAGTCTTGCATTTAATACTTATGGAATAATGAACCATAAGTAAATATTATATTGGTAAATTATTACTTTTTATTTTTATTTGTTGCTATATAAATTTAACTACAACCTTAACTAACCACTGTGACTATGCCCACTATTGTGCCATCCACATGATAATATACTTTTGCCAGAGAATGCTCATGTTCAAACCTGTTGCAATCTAGCATTTCATTCTCCTCAAATCTTTTAAAGATGAAAGAGAGATAAATGAAGGCTCTAGAGCCAAGGTAACATGCTCCCCTGATCTAATCTTCAATTGCTAGTCTTCAAATCCTCAAAAAATGCCATTACCTTTACAATTGCTCTTCTTTTACCCCAGCCTCTTAGTAATTTCCCACCTGTTGACCTCCTTGCTCCACTCCTCGGCTATAAATACCTTCTATTTCTTGGATTCAGAACGGAACTCAAGCCTAGACTTGGGTCTCCTTTCTACCATTGCAAAAACTCCTGCATAAAATCTGCTTCTGCTACTTTAACTGCTGTCAGCTCTGGTTCTGTTTGGCAAGCCTCAGTCTAAAAGTTTTCCTGAACAAGGACAAAGGAAGATCAAAGCTCACGGGTATATCTGCTGTCTGACTCTTAGTACAATCTCGCCTATGCTTATGAACCCGCCCTCCTCCCTGTGTACATCCTCCTTACGCCCACCCACTGAATCAGGAGGACTACCTCTCATCTGGTGAGCAGCTGTGCAGTTACAGACTTCACGTATCTCTATGCTCTGAACTTCACAACATTCCTTTCAAAAAGGAATTACCTTCCTTCTGTATTTAATGCGTACTGCAGAAGGGGAAAAAAAAAAAAAACAACTAAGGTGGGACTGAAAACAAAGACTGAGGTATAAAGTGGCCATTGGTATGGATGGATTAAACCAGAAGATACTATTTTTAGAATTAACTTGTAATGATTAGAATTGGAAAGTCCCATAATATGTACTAGGTTTTCTAGCCCCTGATTCTGTTACCAAATAAAAACTATATTTTAGGTTCTAATCCTCCTCCAGTATGTTTTTTCTCCTCTGCAATGTTTTTTTTTTAAATATGTATCATTATTACTTAATTTTTGGATGACTTTCACAGTCCATCCCTGAGTTTTAGGAAATATTAGACGTTTGAGAACTTTAAGAAATATTGAAAGGTGGGTGCATCAGAGCATTAGCGAAGAATACAGCTTACATCCTAAGCTCACAACCACTTTGGGTTTCAAAAGACAGGTTTCAAAGTAGATATACTAGTCTGAAAGCTAGGGTACATTCAATAGAAGAAGAGCCTCTGACAGAAAAAACAGGTTTTTGTAAGTCTAAACAAAAACTTAGCCTCGACAATCAAATACAAGTCTGTTTTAGAGAAGTTTCCAAGAGCCACAGGACTGGGAGGAGTTCAAGCTGACATCATGCCAGGAAGAGATCTGAACTCTCTCTGGACTGAGAGAAGGGTTTTGGAAAAGACTGGAGGAGAAAACCAAGAGGACGTGGATGCTCCTGTGAGGTGCTAGACAATATTTTTTGCCCTTTAAGTTTAGGTACCCAAAGAGAGAAGGATTTTCCCCTCTTCAGTCCAGAGGCCCAAGGGGAAAAAGTGGAAGCAGTGACAGTCTTTATTTTCTTGGGCTCCAAAATCACTGCAAATGGTGACTGTAGTCATGTAACTAAAAAATGCTTGCTCCTTAGAAGGAAAGCCATTACAAACCTAGACAGCATATTAAAAGCAGAGACATCATTTTGCTGACAAAGGTGTGTATAGTCAAAGCTATGGTTTTGCCAGCAGTCATGTACAGATGTGAGAGCTGGACCATAAAGAAGGCTGAGCACCAAAGAACTGATGCTTTTGAACTGTGGTGTTGGAGAAGACTCTTAAGAGTCCCTTGGACTGTGAGGAGGTCAAACCAATCAATCCTAAAGGAAATCAACCCTGAATATTCATTGGAAGAATTGGTGCTGAAGCTGAAGCGCCAATAATTTGGTCACCTGATGGAAAGAGCTGACTCATTGGAGAAGACCCTGATGCTGGAAAAGAGAAGATGGGGGCAACAGAGGATGAGATGGTTGGGTGGCCTCACTGATTCAATGGACATGACTTTGAGCAAGCTCTGGCAGACAGTGAAGGATAGGGAAGCCTGCTGCAGTCCATGGCATCACAAAGAGTTGGACACGACTTACTGACTGAACAACAACATATCTATGTAGTATGATGTTGTTATGGTTAATTTTATGTGCCAGTATGTACTCAGATTTTTGGTCAAACATTACCCCAGATATTTCTGTGAAGTTTTTTTTTAGGTGAACAGACTTTGAACAAAGAAGACTGCTCTCCATCATGCAGATGGGCCTCGTCGAATTAGCTGAAGGTCTGAAAAGAAGACTGGCTTTCCAGGAAGGAGAGGAAATTCTGCCAGCAGACCCTCTTCAGACTTAAACTGCGCCTCTTCCCTGGGTCTCCAGCCTGATGACCTACCCTGAAAATTTTGGACTAGCCCACAGGTCACAATTAAATTAGTCAGTTTCTGAAATAAATCTCTGTCTTTATCTGCACATCCTGTTGGCTCTGTTTCTTTGGAAAAGCTTGATTCATAGGGATGCTGATGAATAACTGTCACAAATGCACAAAGCAGTTTATGGACACACATATGTGAATGACATGCCTAGGGTTGTGCAAAGTGATGGTCTTTATTTCTCAGTATAATAATGATTGGACCATATACAACCTTTATGGCAATGCAGAGGATGGTTTAAAATTCCCATTAACATGCAAGAAATGCTGCGGAATGGACTTAGAAAATTCTGAGGGCTGCATTTCAAGTGAGTTTCATTTCTTAGGAAAGTGAATATGCCTCATTTTCCAGCATGAGAAGAAGATGACTTGATTTTCCTCAATTATAATTTAAATCACTGGACCAGTTCTAAAAACCATACTGAAGTGTTACATCAGAATATAAACTTCACGTCAATCAGCTGATTCCATCAATGCAAATTACCCATTTTTCTGGCCTGTTGTTTTTTTATTTTGCAACAGAAAAAATAACTTATCTCCCAATATGTATTATATTTTACAATGTGTTTTTTCATTATGAATTAGAGAAAAATACGCTGCGCTGGTTTCTGGATCATGTCAGACATCATTCAGGTATGAACTTAAACGCATTCTCAGCGCATATGTTACTCTAGGCAGATTCATGGCTGCAGGTTATTTCTCTTTTTACATGAAACATTATGTCAATATTTTAAGGTGATGTGGCATCAGAACCTCCTGCGGTATATTTAAAGCCCTGTGAGATCAGAACCACAAAAGAAACACAAATGCTAAGTGACACTGATATATTAAAAATCATCTACAGTCATGTTCTTGTTTTTGTATAGAAACAGCTCACAAAATGTTTTCCAGTATGCCTTCAAGAAATTCCTTTAAAGATGACTTGGGGAAAACAATTGCTAATTAATTTTAACACCATGTCAATTATGCTAATAAAATTCTAATTAAAATCCTTGTGATGTAAATCAGTCTTTCTTTGTGTGTTGTATCTGCGTATGTCTGTTAATTATTACACAGGCTGTCAGCTGTCAGATACTTACTAGCTTTATCATGAATCTATACAGTGGGCTTGTCTGTATACAGATCTTTTGACTTATGCAGTTCTGCCTGCCATAAGCATTGGGAAAATTAATGGTGAAAGCCTAATATTTATGGTCCAGGGAGGTCAGCTAATTGATGCTCATTAGGGAAATGAAACAAGCAGGAGAAATTAGCTTTTCTGAAAGACTAGAAACAGAGGATAGGGCAATTTGGACATTATCATATTTCAGGTTGATTATATGTAATTGTACAATGAAAAATATATAAACCTATAGCAACTTATATGCTGTAAGATATGAGGGTTCCTTGGAGGGTATTTGTGCTGCCCTGTGGCTCAATAGGAAAAGAATCTGCCTGCAATTCAGGAGATTTGGGTTCAATCCCTTGGTGGGGAAGATCCCCTGGATAAGAAAATGGCAATCCACTCCATTCCTCTTGCCTGGAGAAATAATCTCATGGACAGAGGAGCCTGGCAGGCTACAGTCCACAGGGTTGCAAGAGTTGGACATGACTTAGTGAGTCCACCATCACCAACATGGGGGTGAGGTGGAGTGTGCTCAGGACTTTGTAACTTGAGATGCTGCCAAATGTGGAAATACCAGCAAAGCAAGTATGTCCATTTCAGCCCCTCCTACTTGCTTGGCCCTGTGCTTGGTTGTGGGGACACCACAAAACCAGATACAGACAGACCCAGGGACGGAAGCAATAAGCTGAAAAGTGGAATACAGATTCTGTTGGGCTATAAAGAGCACCTCATTCTGGCTGAGAATCAAGGAGGGCTTCCTGGAGGAGGCTGCATTTGAGCACAGTTTTAAATGTCATGGTGGCTGACAAAGGGGGCAGGAAGGCATTTCACATAAGGAGCAGCATTTCCTAACGGCTCCTAAGTGAGAGAGAGCAATTTTACTGGGGGAACTGATATCTACCATCTGTTGAAAATCCCTCTCTTCGATTGGCAAGTGAATTTGGAAAGCAGCATGGCTCTTGGGTGGTAGAAAAGTAGCACCTGGTTTCAGGCTCCCTAGCTGCCAACCCTCATGGTGTAAGAAGAGAATAGATGGGGATAGGACCTGGCACCTCCACAAAGTAAACACTTTTTTCAATGATGGGGTAGCCAAACAGATGGTGTAAGTGCTTACATTTATATCCACAACAGCAATCAGCTCAAGACACTATCTTGTCATGAGTCTCAGGAGACACAGAAGCTAATTAGGATAACGAAACTTCCTAGCTTCTCCACTGCACATGAGCAACTGGTCAACCCACTGATGTCTACAAAAGTGAATTCTGGGGAAATCACACACAACACATATTTGCTCATAAATCTGAAAGGCCTATAATTAGGATTTTGCCACTTCTAAATTCCTCTGATGTTGGAAGAAAATGTTCAAAACCTAATGAGAGCAAAGGTAGCCACAAAGGCACTAAATCTCCTCTACGTTTATGGAAACACTTGGGATTGAATCCTCATTTCAAAAGCAGACGCGTGGATGGACATGTGCTCTGGAAAAGATCGTCTGCACGCAGGCCTCTTCTTCATGAGGAACCCGAGTTCTTGGTGATTTATCCTTCCCGTCGGCAGCATCCGAAATTCCCAGGCTGCCTTTACTACTGGATTCCTGAAGTGATGAGAAATTGGGGATGTAATCTTTGTGTTCAGCCTTCTTCCAAGAGACATAAATAATTCAAGTGAGACAGAAAGGAAGTTTCTTCTGTGTAGAAAACAAATAATTTTCACCTGTAAATACAGTTTTATAATACTAAAAAATGTGGACACTCAAGGGAGTATCAGATAAATTAGTCCAACTGAAGAACAAGCCAGAAAGTCTGCAAACTTAAATCCATGGATCCTGGAGGGAACAGGCTGTTAGGATTCAAGATGCTGCATTTCATCCCTGCTTTTGTTAATTCATAGACCTTGTTGCTGTTACTCAGTCACTAAGTCACATCGGACTCTTTGAGACCCCATAGATTGCAGCATGTTAGGCTTCCCTGTCCTTCACCATCTCCTGGAGTTTGCCCAAGTTCATGTGCATTGAGTTGGTGATGTCATCCAACTTTTTCATCCTCTGTCATCCCCTTCTTGTCCTGCCTTCCATCTTTGCTGGCATCAGGGTCTTTTCCAATGATTGGCTCTTCACATAAGGTGGCCAAAGTATTGGAGTTTCTGCTTCAGCATCAGTCCTTCCAATGAATATTCAGGGTTGATTTCCTCTAGGATTGACTGGTTTAATCTCCTTGAAGTCCAAGGGACTCTCAAGAATCTTCTCCAGGACCACAGTTCAAAAGCATCAATTCTTCAGTGCTCAGCCTTCTTTATGGTCCAACTCACATCCATACATGATGACTGGAAAAACCATACCTTTGACTAGATGGACCCTTGTTGGCAAAGTGATGAGAAGCTCCCTAGTCCAAGGCTGTGTGACAGACATGAGAGACACATGGGGCAGAGCACAAGATTCTCAGTCCCTCATGTTCCACGTCTAATTTCAGCCAACACTGCAGGGGACGTCTCCCTGTAGCTCAGATGATACAGGAGTATCTGTCATGGTCTTGTACTTTCTGCCTGGGATCGTCACCAAAACGACACCAGCCCACTTGGCTCCAGGTAAGCACAGCCCAGAAGTGCAAGGAAGTTAATGTCCCCAGGGAACCTGAAATGACTGGAAGCTGATGGATAAACAGCTGCCTCCTTGGACCACTAGAGGAAGCGTTCCTCTGCTTCCTGCAATTCAACCCCTCACTCAGCACCTTGGCAGTGACCTTGATGGTCAATGCTTAGGTTATTTTCCCTCCTTCCCTGCCTCACTCTCCCGCTTTCTGGGATCACCTAAGACATACACAATCTACACCCAAGGCTTTGTCTCAGTGTGGACTTTAGCTCTGGTCCAACTTGGACCAGAGCTAGAGAAGAGATCACCAAGTTGGTCTGAATCACCAAGTGGCCTGGCAAAAGCAGGGTGGTTTTGACTTATGTTTTGTCTAAGACTTTGGGGCAGAGGAGAACAAACTGAGCTGAAGAAGCAGCAGGAGGGGAGGCTGGGGGACGGGGAGGTGAGCAGCGGGCCTGTGATGAGATGCTGAGATGCTGGCTGGAAGGCAGTCAGGATTCACCTCATGCTGAGCATCCGTCTTGAATTCTGAGAACCCTGCTATTTCCCAAGCAGCCAAGTGGTCCGCTAGCCTCACTTCCACTGGGACACAGTGCCCAGACAGACTGCTGCTGGTTTTCCCACTTTTTTTCTTGTAACCTAGGCTTGGAAATACACTTTGCTTGGAAGCCAGAGCTTATGCACATACATACACATACATATGCATATTTATATTTATTAGGTATTTATTGGGTATATAAATGAACAAGAAGGTCATAAACTTCATTCTTACTACATGTGATGCAAGCTAACCCCTTCCATTCTGCCATGTTCTCTCATTCTCTCTGACTCTTGTTTTAGAAAACTGATTTCACAACTCTGACTAACTGGTTGCAATCTGCAGCTTAAAAATCACAAGTCTAGACCAGTCTTCCTAGAATTCCGAGAAACCACCTCTCCTTTCTGTGCCTTGCTGTCTTGCTTGGTGAAATGATAAAGAGGAAACACTCTGATGATAGAAGCTCTTTCTGCCTCTCAAAGACTTTTATGTGTCGATGTCAAATTCATAATAAAATGTCAGGTCATACACTCCATATTCCATTAATTTTAGTAGCCAACAGAGGACACAGTTTAAATGAAAAAGCTAGGTGCTGTTATTTTTTTTTCCAAAAAATATGTTTGCTAAGATGTTACATATCCTTTTAGCAGTATTATCATTTATATTCAAAATTAGGATACACAGTATTACAATACCCTACACGCGAACCTTCAAGCTGTGAGCTTTCAAAGCTGCGAATGTGCAGTCCATCAGCATCAGGCGTGAGTGAAATCACAGCTGGCCCTCTGTCTCCTATCGCTGATAATTCTTCAGCTCTACCATCTCTCATGTCTTCCCCCTCCTCCAGTCAGTAACTCTTCTTGCCTGTTCACTCGATGCCAGCCCCAGTGTGCCAGCTGTTTTACTGTACTACTGCACTTTTCAAGATACTGCAAGATTTTAAAATCTTTATTTTTTATCTCTGTTTTTTATGTATTATTTGTGTCAAAGTATCATAAACCTATTATAGCACAGTATTATACAGCCTATTGTGTTAGCTGGGTACCTAGGCTAACTTTGTTGGACTGATGAACAAATTTGACTCATGAACGCGTTCTTGGAATGGAATTTGCTTTTTATGTAGGGGACTTTCCATTTCTTTATCTCTGATATATTCGAGGCTTTAAAAAAATCAATTCTGCTTCTCACACCGTTCTCCTCACTCTGTTGGCCTAAAAGCGATCACGTGTCTTTACAGTTAAGTCTCCTCCGTCCAGCCACAGACGTCCTACCAGGCTCAGCTGGGAAGCCCTCCCTTCCTGCCTCCTCCTTGGCTGTGTCCCCTCACCACTCTAGACTCATCAGACCCTGGGGCTGTCTTCTGTTTATGCGGCTCTGAGAACTTGAAGAACAGAACCTGTTATTCTCAGCACTCAGAGCACCTCACGCAGTACCTGACACAATCCAGGGGACCGTGAAACATCTACAATAGGAATCAAATACATCCTGTCTTTGATAGTTTCACTCGGATGTTCCTAGGTGCTCGTTATCTCAAGCCCTGATGCCATTTCTCACGGGAAGAGCAACTGTTTACTAGCACAGTGAAAATACTCTGCACTTTCCAATTAGACTGCCTACGGCATCGTCTTTATTGAATTTGGTCGGAAAAACAATCGTTGAGTATTGGGGGAGTTTTTTATAGTCTACTCAAAGGGAGCAGCTCCACATGCTCCCCACTGGGCCTCAGGAACATATACTCATTCTCCTGAAGTTCAAGTTCTGAAGTGTCTTTTGTGTCAATCAGAATCCTTTGTTCGCAAGTGACAACAATGCAAGCCAAAAGCAAAATGCAAGCAAACAATAACAGTGGCTCCCCAGGCCAGGGGCGCGTACACCAGGCTCCTGTAACCTCCAGAAGGGCAGGCTCAGAAGGAGCCCAGAGCCCCTCTCTCCTGGGTCCCCACCACTGCTTCTCTGCAGATCCAGCACCTCATCTCTTCTAAGGACTCCTCTGCTCCGGCTCCTCACTCTTCACCACCAGAGATAAGCGCACATCACCCTTTTTGGTCCCAAGTCCAGACATTCCAGCGAAGGGCTCCCGTGGGCTCCACCTGCGTGAGGTGCTGCACTCCAGACCACCACCGTTGGCAGGCGGTAGGACGCTGTGAATGGTCACCTCTGGAAAAATCCCCATTCTCGTGAGAAAAACCACCATCCTTAGAAAATGACTGGTCCCCCGGCAACCGCATGGAGGGAGCCCAGAGAAACATGTTTCCTAGAAGAGAAGCAGCTACTGTTCCAGACACAGAAACTGATGGATATCTGCAGAACAGTCTGGGAGCGTAACTCCGTTTTCACATCCTTTAACGATATTCAGTCATAGCAATTTCCCCCATCATGGGCAAACATCCACTCTTTTACTACATAAGCCTCTTTAAGTAATTTAAATTTGCATCTCAGCCCTTAAACCAGGTTTTAAGCTATATGGGAAGAAAGTGGGCTTTTAATTTTGTTAAGAACTAATCACTGTGATTGTGTCTTCTCAGCCCTTTTGATTTGCTGCCCACATAGCCGATGACAGTGCCTTTTGCACCCAACTTTAGTTCTAACAATAAATAGTCTTGGATAATTTCTACTTCCACTATGTCTTTATTCCTTCAAATAATCACTTTTATGTTGAGATACATTTTATCCATATATACCTAATTTCATAGGAATAAACATCCCTAACTTCATGGTGTTAGACAAACAAATGATCTTGAATGCAATCAGAACTGACCTTCAGAGAGGATCTTTCAAAACTACAAAAAGGATCATATAAAAGGATGTGTCTCACTGAGAACATTGGTTTGACTCAATATCAGTCTTTCTACATGATTTCTGGAGTTGCCCCTCACTCTCAGATCCCTCTTTTACATGAAAAGACAGAAGTCAAAATCTGAGTCTTTTAAAAAGACTTACGGGCTTAGCAAAAAAAGTAACCTTAGCTATTTCTTTAACTTAATATAGTAAAGCAGGATGTGCTTCCCTTGGGGCTTGGTGGTAAAGAATCCACCTGCAATGAAGCTGCCGGAGATGGAGGTTCGATCCCTGGGTTGGGAATATCCTCTGGAGAAGGAAATGGCAACCCACTCCAGTATTCTTGGGCTTCCTTGTGGCTCAGCTGGTAAAGAATCCGCCTGCAATGCAGGAGACATGGGTTCCATCCCTGGGCTGGGAAGATCCCCTGGAGGAGGAAATGGCAACCCACTCCAGTATTCTTGCCTGGAGAATCCCATGGACAGAGGAGCCTGCTGGGCCACAGACCACAGGGTCACAAAGACTCGGACACAACTGCAGAGACTTAGCACACGTGCTGAGTAAAGCAGGATATGCTGGGCCCTAAATAAGGGACATGGGGTGGTAGCTAGTTTGGTGAGGTTTAAGATCCCCTGGAGAAGGAAATGGCAACCCACTCCAGTACTCTTGCCTGGAAAATTCCATGGACAGAGGAGCCTTGTAAGCTAGAGTCCATGGGGTCGCAAAGAGTTGGACACGACTGAGCGACTTCACTTCAATTGTGCTGTTGACTTGAGCAGAGTTCCAGGGAATTAACATTTCACCTGCATTAGGTCTGGACACATGAAGTTAAGCTACTGGAGAGAAAGAAATTGAACACATGCAGAGAAGCTGAGACAGAGGGATCAAGCATTAGCCATGTTCAGGGTGTCGTGGCTGGTGTTGGATGCTTCCCTGACATCACTAGGTGGCTGCTTCTGACCCAGGTTCCCTCCAAGTGGGATTCCTCCACCTAGCAGGTGACGTCAACTGAAGGCAAAAGGCTTCTTTCCACAAATCTGCTACCTCTAAATTTCCCTTTCTCAATATTTTTCCGCAGTACCAGGTTTTCCCATTATTCAAAGCCAGAAATTTTGGAATAAATTTCAATTGTCTTCTCCCTGTTTATGTTCCATCTCCAAATACCATCATAATTTCTGCACAGGCCTTCTCTTCTTCTTTGGTACGGTTTTCCCCTTTCCTGTGGGTGAATCTATCATCTTTCTGAGTTCCAGCCAGTGCCCACCACTTCCAACTCCTTATGCAATCATTTCCAGATTAGTCTTCCTAAAATGCAGCCCTGCACATGCCAATTACCTGTTCAAAGTCCTCGGTGCTTTCCTGTTGCCTTTAAAGAAAAATTTCAAGAAAAAGTCTGGTCCCCTGCTACCTGCCTCCAACCTATGTCTCCAGATGAATCTCTTGAATTCCCTCATGACTGTTGTCAATCCAGTCTATTCATTTTCCTCCAAACATGTCTCTAGTTTTACAAACTGTCAATTTCCCAAATCTTCAATAACTTGAAATAAAAATTACCTGAATGCCTGGCATAAAATAGTCAGCATATAAATGTCTGTGGAATGAATGAAACGATTCATAACATAAGAATGAAACCATATGTCCATGACACACAGACCAAAAGTTTTTTTTTTTTCCTTGGATGACTGGCAAAATTTTATCTAAATCCCATGTTTCTCATCAGGATTTCATTTACAATTTTTACTTGATATACCAACCAGATACAAAAAATTTTTCTAAATTGCAAAAATTAAGTACTCCCCTGATCCCTCCAACTGTTCCTCCTTTTGAGTTTCTATCTCAGTCCATGGCAGCTATATTTGATCCGGTTGTCAAAACCAGAACCTCAGGACTGTCCTTAGTTCCACCCTCTCCCAATCACCATTTAAGAGTTACCTACATTGCAATATGAAAAAAAAAAAAAAACCCCATAGAAAAACCTTATATTCACTGTTGTTCAGTCACTCAGTCGTGTCTGACTCAGACCCCATGGACTGCAGCACACGAGGCTTCCCTGTCCTTCATAATCATCCAGAGCTTGCTTAAATTCACATCCATTGAGTCGGTGAAGCCATCCAACCATCTTGTCCTCTGTCATCCCCTTCTCTTCCTGCCTTCAGTCTTTCCCAGCATCAGGGTCTTTTTGAGCTTAGTAAATGCTATGGGTTGAGCTGTATTGCCCCAAATTCATCTGTTAAGTCCCGCCTCTAAGTACTTCAGAATGCATCTCCAGGGATGTCCCAGGTGGTCCAGTGGAACCCACCTTGCAAGGCAGAGGATATGGGTTGGATCCTTAGGGAACCAAGCTGTCACATGCCACAGAGCAACTAAGCCTCCACACCACAACTGGCCAGGCTGCGTGCAACCAAGATTTGAGATACCCGAATGTCCAACTAAATAAAATGAAAACAAATAAAGACCAACAAAGGCATCTCTATTAGGCACAATTAGCTAAGATGAGGTCCGCCTGCAGTAGGTCCAGTATGACTGGCTGGAGTCCTTATAACAAGAGGCCATTTGGGCACTTAATATTTTGGCCACCTTATGTGAAGAGCTGACTCACTGGAAAAGACCTTGATGCTTGGAAAGACTGAAGGAGAAGGGGGCATCAGAGGATGAGATGGTTAGATAGCATCACTGACTCAATGGACATGATTTTGAGCAAACTCTGGGAGATAGCAGAGGACAGAAGAGGCTGGTGTGCTGCAGTCCATGGGTGTTGCAAAGAGTCAGACACAGCTGAGCACCGAGCAACATGTGGGCATAGACATGCACACGGGGAAAACACCATATGCAGTCTGGTGTTTCCTGAAGCTACTAGAAGATTCTCCCTCAGCACCTTCAGGAGGAGCATGACCTTGCCAACACCTTGATCTCAGACTTCCAGCTTCTAGAACTGCAAAACAGTCCATTTCTATCATGTAAGCCCCTCGGTTCACAGCACTCTGCTTTGCCAGCCCTACTAAACTGATACACTGAGTCCTAGCTAATGGGCTAGAAGGTTTTTCAGCCTGACAGTTCTTTAATGTTCACAGTAGCCAGGGAGTCATCTACGGTTAGGGATTCACACACCATTACCCCATTTTCTAGCTGGAAACAAATGCTCAGAAAGATTAAGTACTAAAGCTATCACCAGATATAGATAGCAGAGCAAACCAAAATATCTGTGATTCTAAAACTCAAGTTCACATCCACTCCATTTCTGGCCCCTGGTAGACCTCTCCTGACACTGTTCCAGGCTGGAACAAGGTCACACAGGCGGCCCTTCCACTGTTCCAGTTCTCTATACTATAGAATTTCCATTTAAGACCTCCCTTAAGGTGGCTCAGGTAGTAAAGAATCCGCCTGCAATGTGGGAGACCTGGGTTTGATCCTTGGGTTGGGAAGATCCCCTGGAGAAGGAAAAGGCTACCCAATCCAGTATTCTGGCCTGGAGAGTTCCATGGACTAGTCCATGGGGTCACAAAGAGTCAGACATGGCTGAGCGACTTTTGTGTTCACTAAGGTGCCACATGGAAACAGAAACTTGAATAAGATAATTCACTGTATTTTAGACGAAGCCCATGTTCGCCAAAAGGTCCCAAAGACAACCTTATTTTTATCTAATGTATCAGACGTGCTATTTAAAATGAAACGAGTCATGAACACATTGAACATGCTGTACCTTTTTTACTGTTTTTTTTAATGAGGCAAACACGGTCATGCTCATGCTCAAAGAAATTAAAATGGTAGCATCACACTGTGCACAAATGATGAAAATTAAATTCTGAAACATCTCAAAGTTGATATTTGGTCCTAATATCTACTGTGTGAATGAGTGAAACAACAACCAACAATCCAAAGACTAACTCGCTATTTCAAAGACAGGAATGATAAAAACTACGGAATACAGAACGTTACTGCCTTTTCTTTAAGCATTAACTAGACTACTACTCGAATAGTACTACTACTACTACTACTGTGCGCTATTTTTTTTTTTTTTAATATATCCTAGGGCAGAGTTGTGAGTTTTTCTGTAAACTTCTCTTTGAGGGAAAGCAGTACTCAACACAACACAGACTAGGGGTAATCTAGAAAGGGCAGTTCTCAAAGTCTGGTCCAGGAACCCCTGGACTCCTCCCTGGGAACCTTGTAAGGATAAGACTACTGTCAGGTGGATAGTTAAGATTTTATTTGCACTTTCAACTCTGTGGACATTCCCACTGAAACTGCAGAAACAATGGTGGGTAAAACAGCTAGTACCTTCAAAGGAATCAAGCCAGTGATATGACACTGTCTTGGAGCTGTTATATCCTTCATTGTCACATGCTTGCAGTAAAAAAAAAAAAAAAAGAAAGAAAAAAAATGTTCCAATTAAGATTGTCCTTGACATGCAGTAAAAATTGTTTAATTTTATTACATCTTGACCCTTGATTGTACTTCTCTTTAATATTCTGGGTGATAAAATGGAAAACACACATAAAGTTCTCTTGCTTTATGATGGTTTTCTCCTGGAGAAGCACTTACTTGTGTGTTGAGTTGTGAAATGAACTAGCCGCTCTTTTCATGAGACACTAATTTTACCTGAAAGAAAGACTGA
This sequence comes from Ovis aries, assembly GCF_016772045.2. Classification (NCBI taxonomy): domain Eukaryota; kingdom Metazoa; phylum Chordata; class Mammalia; order Artiodactyla; family Bovidae; genus Ovis; species Ovis aries. The sequence goes on along the minus strand of NC_056069.1, from coordinate 62,052,512 downwards.
CAGATAAGCTACAGTTACTCAGTCCTGGGTGGATGCAGGCATTTTCTTATGGATCTAATGACACAGGAAGGGTCTCTCATCAAGTACTAACAGTATTCACGCATTCATGAGAAAAACATATTAGCATGTGGAAACGCCTGGAACGCCGACCTTGAATGTAAACATTTCCCAGTACTTATAGACTTTCTGAGATTGTTGGTAAAACTAACAAATATGACTTGCAAAAATGTATCATTTAATGAAATACATCAACATTTAGAATATCTTCATAACCAGCTATTTATGCCAACACACCCATGAATAAAAGATCCATTCAATGCATTTACGATACATTCAAGATAGAGCAATGGATTTTAGGTAACATAAAGTTCATTGCAATATTTGAAAACTCCTTACTTCTACTAACCTCTAAGAAAGTACAACTTACAGAATTTTGGTATAGAATCATAAAATATCTACCATTACCTAAAAAGCTATGAAAATAACCCTTCATTTTCCAACTATATATCTGTGTGAGATCAGACTTTCTTCTTGTATTTCAAATAAAATATATTATAACAGACTAAACAAAGAAGTAGATATAAGACCACCGCTGTCTTCTTCTATTAAGACAGACAGGAGAATATATAAAGTAATCGACAAGGATCTACTGTATAGCACGGGAAACATGAGCCAGCACTCTGCAACAATCTACACAGGAGAAGGAGCTAGAAAGGAACAGATACACGTGTATGGATCGCTGCTTTACTTTGCCGGGCCTCCCTGGTGGCTCAGCGGGAAAGAATCTGCCTGCAATGCCGGAGACCCGGGTTTGATCCCTGGGTTGGGACGATCCCCTGGAGGAGGGCATGGCAACACACTCCAGAATTCTTGCCTGGAGAATCCCAGAGGAGCCTGGCAGGCTACAGTCCATGGCGTCACAAAGAGCCGAGCAAGACGGCAGCGACTTGGCGTGCACACTTGAAACTGACACAGCGTTGTGAGTCAACTCTAATCCGATACAATATTTTTAAAAAGGCAACAGACTGAATTTTGGGAGGTCCTGTGTTAAGTTACTCAGTCGTGTCTGACTCTTGCAACCCCATGGACTGTGTAGCCTGCCAGGCTCCTCTGTCCATGGATTCTCCAGGCGAGAGTACTGGAGTGGGCTGCCATTTCCTTCTCCGTAGGGGGATCCTTATCTTACTTCTATTTGGCTTTTTCTTGTTGGTCAGGGAAGCCCTTTCATAACCCCTAGAAAAGTTCCTAAGAAATGACTTGAAAGTCAACAATTTGATACATCTCAGAGAGTCATGTAAGTTCTAAAACCCAAGAAACTAGTCACTGTTTCATTAAATTATTATGAAAATATCAGCAAAAAAGCCACACAGAGATTTTTCAAAAATATAAGAGAATGCCATATTTCAGAAAATATAGTTAAAAGAAATATTTACTTTGATATATAATGGGTTTATTATGACTTTAAAATGAATTCTTAATGAATATGTTACACTCCATATTTAAACTTTTCAAATTTAACATCAGATACAGTCAATATTAGAGGCTTCCCCGGTATCTCAGTGGTAAAGAATCTACCTGCATTGGCAAGAGAGGCAGGAGACATAAGTTCAATCCCTGGGTCAAGAAGATTCCCTGGAGGAGGAAATGGCAACCCACTCCAGTATTCTTGCCTGCGAAAACCCATGGTTAGAGGAGCCTGGCAAGCTATAGTCCATGGGGTCACAGAGAGTCAGACATGATTGAGCGACTGATCATGAATGCACGGAAAAGGTATATATTCATAGATGTAACTCACATAGACAAAAGCTTTTTCAGTTTTTCTGTATTTATTTAGCCTGTTGTAGAGGTGAAAAGACCAACATGTCTGAGAACCACTGTCCCAGAGGATTTGGGTGGGAGGAGTGAGGACTAGGAAGCAATTGGCTGAAGTATACAGCACTCTGAATTTTATTCCAGGACACAGAACTGTATTAATATTTCACCCCCCATCAGCAAACCAATTTCCAAGAGACCACTGTTTTTGGTTATTTTCACCTCAAAATGCACAGTGATAATTGAGATGAAATGAAAACACCATCCTCCCAATGTTTAAATACCAATTAGTACCTTACACCCTGTAATCCATGGGGTTGCAAAGAGTCAGGCATGACTTAGTGACTGAACAGCAACAACCCTGGACAAGCTGGCTGACAAAGGAGTTTGGTGCTGAGCACAGCCTTACAAAGTTGTCTTTCTTTTGCCCAGGGATATAGCATTTCTCGGAGAAGGCGATGGCACCCCACTCCAGTACTCTTGACTGAAAATCCCATAGATGGAGGAGCCTGGTAGGCTGCAGTCCATGGGGTCTTGAAGAGTCGGACACGACTGAGCGACTTCCCTTTCACTTTTCACTTTCATGCATTGGAGAAGGAAATGGCAACCCACTCCAGTGTTCTTGCCTGGAGAATTCCAGGGACAGGGGAGCCTGGTGGGTTGCTGTCTATGGGGTCACACAGAGTCAAAAACAAATGACTTAGCAGCAGCAGCATAGCATTTCTAAGTTAGTAAACTTTCACATAAGGAACTAAGCCACTGAAACTGCATCCAGTCATCAAAGGTTCTGCTAAGTCACTTCAGTCGTGACTCTGTGCGACCCCAGAGACTACAGCCCACCAGGTTCCCCCGTCCCTGGGATTCTCAAGGCAAGAACACTGGAGTGGGTTGCCATTTCCTTCTCCAATGCATGAAAGTGAAAAGTGAAAGTGAAGTCGCTCAGTCATGTCTGACTCTTCGCAACCCCATGGACTGCAGCCTACCAGGCTCCTCCATCCATGGCATTTTCCAGGCAAGAGTACTGGAGTGGGTTGCCATCACCTTCTCTGCATCAAAGGTTCATGCCTTACCAAAAGCATGACCATTTTTAAATTATAACTAAATCCTTAGGAATAATTGGTTGTCTTTTGTTTCCTATACTGTTAATTGCTAAGTTGCGTCAGATTCTTTGCGACCCCAGGGACTGCAGCCCACCAGGCTCTTCTCTCCATGGGATTTCCCAGGCCAGAATACTGGAGTGGGCTGCCATTTCCTCCTCCTGGGGATCTTTCAGACCCAGAGGTTGAACCCACGTCTCCTGCATCTCCTGAACTGGCAGGTGGATTCTTTGCTGGTGAGCCACCTGGGAAGTCCCCTTTTTGTTTCCTGAATAGATGCTGAAGCTTGGTAATAAATGTATAAGTTGAAGAGTAAAATTCCCTTTCTCCTAAACTCTTTATAGTTTAAAATATCTAAACAATTAGATTAACTCTCATTTAGCTATGTCTCTCATCAAGCTAGCTCTATTAATTCTATGATCTTGTTTTTCTGGCAATCTTATCTACAAACACGTTCCTTATGGGGAATTTCGTAATTGTTTCTGCCAGGTCTATTTACATAATCAATATAAAAATGTGTTTCGGAGCACAGGTTATAACCATGAATCCAAACTCCATCACATACCTCTGAGTGATGCTGAGCAAGCGACACGTGTGTGTCCATCTCAGCTTCCTCTGCTATGAAGTGCGGCTCCTGATAGTACTTCACAGGGTCCGGTGAGAATTAACCTGAGCTCTGTTTGGTGAGCACACTTCAGAACAATGCCTGGTGTGTGGAGGTCACTTATTAGAACACAGCTGATAAATATATTTACTTGGGTCATCTTTGTATTACCAGAAACTCTTATGCAGATGGATAATTGCTCCCTCTGGCTATGAGTTAAGAGTCTCTCTAGTGGATTATGTTAAGAGAGGATAAAATGACATATTTGCATCTCCATCGGCTCTCAGTCAACTCTTTAGGCTGTCTTTCTATTTGCTTCTCTTCTTGTCTTTGTTTTCGTTCAGTCGCTCAGTCATGTCTGACTCTCTGCGATCCCATGGGCTGCAGCACGCCAGGCTTCCCGGGCCTTTACCATCTCCTGGGGCTCGCTCAGACTCATGCCCACTGAGTCAGTGATGCCACCTAACCATCTCATCCTCTGCCATTCCTCTCTTTAGTATCTGTCTTGTTTACTCACGGTTCATAGGCTTTGGATTGGCTGTTCTGCACTGTTTTGTGTAAATTTCACTATTCAGCTTGTGAAAGTTTAACTATCATTTCTATACTTGTCACACACACAAGCACACACCAAGCTCTTTTCACATCTGTTATCTTGAGAAGCTGACACCTCAACACAGTCACCTCCATCTCACAGTTGAAGACAATGAGACTCGGCACAGAAAGAGTCCCGCCCAAGGTCAGAAAACTCAAAGTAGCTGACTCGAGACAGCACTCAGGCTTCATGCTCCCAATTTCACATGTGCCAAGGACACACTTTGTTGTGCTGACATTCCTGAAGAGGGACAGCCTTTCCTGTTGTCGTATATCATGGAGTCCTTATGGGTGTTTCTATTCTCTACTTTCATCATCTTGAGAGAATCTGCCTCGCAACCTACCAGCAGGATCTGTGGGTTGTCTCGGGTAGACACCCGTAGGGGCCATATTGTTCCTAGCTGAGGGCACTTCCAGACTAAGGCCATCAAGGAAAATAACTGCAAAGCTTTGATGATTAGAACGCTGGGGGCCTTGGGCAGCCAGGAGGAGACTGCAGATAGCTCAGATCCTTAATCATGGGATGGTGAGGGAGATTCAGAAAGGGCAGGTACCATCAGTGCGTCTCATCACCCATGCATCTTGTAAAAACGGAGGCCTTTCTGTTTGCTGATTGATGGGTATGAAACATACACGTGAAAACACAGGATGCTCTCAAAAGAAATGGTTGGCTTTCCTGGTTGTTGTCATTCAGCCGCTCACTTCTAAGCTTGATCGTCTTGAGTGCTATGGAGTCTGTGGTCTCTGGGGGTGCACACACCCCCTCCTTCAGGAGGAATCTCAACCACCCAGGCATCATGAATCCTATGGATAACACTCAGATTCTGCGAATGGGGAAAATAGATAAAATTTCCCAGTCTTATGAGAAGAGACTGGGATGATGATCCTGGAGGAAGACGGTGTTGAAAACATCACTGAAAGGCAGGGTAGGTAGAGGAAACACAAGGTTTTTTGTCTGGGGAAATTTAAGTGGAGAAAACTATACTGCCTCCTGGGCCTCTAGCCCTTGGTCATCACTGGCAACCTCAGAATGCTTGTTGTCGTATTTTCACGATTCCCTGGGTGCAGCCATCCTCCCCACTGGCTCCATCTCTCCTGGGGATTTCCAATGTGAGGACAAAGCTAGGACTTCCACTGCCTATAGAACCCTCTCATCATTCACACCCTCATTCAACCCAGAAGTTTCTGGATTTAACAAATAAATATACAGGATGCCCAATTAACCTTCAATTTCAGACAAACAAGACTTTAGTGTAAGTATGCCCCATACAATATTCAGGACATTGTTATACTAAAATATGTCTGTATTTCTGATCTTTCAACTCATGGTTGCTGGGGGTGGGAAGGGAGAGTTAGGAACTTTGGGAAGGTCATGTATACACTGCTATATTTAAAATGGACAACCAGCAAAGACCTATGCGTAGCACATGGAACTCTGCTTAATGTTACATGCCAGTCTGGATGGGAGGGGTGTTTGAAGGAAAATGGATGTGTGTATATGCATGGCTGAGACCCTTACTGTTCACCTGAAGTTACCACAACACTGTTTATCGGCATACCCCAATACAAAATGTTTTTGCTATTAAAAAAAAAATTGCACGGCCCATCTGTTACCTGGCAACTACAGACCCAGCCACTATCTTTTCAGCCCCTCCTCCTCCTCGTCCTTGAGCAGCCCCATCCTCCCAGTCCCCTCCCCTGAAGGGAACAGGCTTGTGGAAACAGGGAGCAGGCAGGATGGTCTCCTCAGATAACATGGACCTGAAGCTCAATCTTCCCCAGGAATTACAGATGGTGGAGGGGGAGGAAAAAAAAAAAAGCCAAATAATAACTAAGAACTTACTATATGATCCTCCCACATCTGCTTCCTTATCTGTTGTTGCTGTTTAGTCGCTAAGTCACATCTGATTCTTTGCAACCCCATGAACTGCAGCACACCAGGCTTCCTTGTCCTCCACTATCTCCTGGAGTTTGCTCAAACTCATGTCCATTGAGTTGGTGATGCCATCCAAGCATTACATTCTCTGCTGCCCTCTTCTCCTTTGCCTTCAATCTTTCCCAGCATCAGGGTCTTTTCCAATGAGTCAGCTCTTTGTATCAGGTGGCCAAAGTTTTGGAACTTCAGCTTCAGCAGCACCTCTTCCAATAAGTATTCAGGATTGATTTCCTTTAGGATGGACTGGTTGGATTTCCTTGCAGTTGAAGGGACTCTCAAGACTCTTCTCTAACACCACAGTTCAAAAGCATCAATTCTTCAGGACTCAGCCTTCTTTATGGTCCAACTCTCACATCCATACATGACCACTGGGAAAACCAGAGCTTTGACTATATGGACCTTTGTCAGTGTCCTTATCTACGGTCTAGTGAACAGGAAACAGCTTACTTAGTCCTCTCAACTGGAGTACCTAAATGAACTAGGAGATTAAGTAGATTCACAAAGAAGATTCCAAAGCCTGCAATTCCAAGGGTTGAGGTGTGAACCACAACAGATCTATATTATCACCGGAAAAATTTAGTGCAAACAACTGCAAACAGAAAGATGGCAATGACGACCCTGTATGCAAGACAGGAAAAAAGACACAGATGTGTATAATGGACTTTTGGACTCAGAGGGAGAGGGAGAGGGTGGGATGATTTGGGAGAATGGCATTCCAACATGTATACTATCATGTAAGAATTAAATCGCCAGTCTATGTCTGAAAAAAAAATAAAGGAGTTTCTCAAACTTTACGCTCTTTCCCCTTTTGCTCATCTCCAAGATGCCAAAAAAACCCCAATATATTATTTTTCCTGAAGATTCATCATTGAGAAAGAAGAAATCACATTTCGAGATCTTCACCCTTCATGACAATGAAGGACCATTTGCAAGCAGGCAGGGAGTGAGTGAAAACAGTTGTTCCAATGGTAAAATGTGCATTTTTATGTTAAAACCACACACTACACCTCTATTACAAACTTCGGAATCTTTACCTGGTCTTGCCCCTCCTACCTCAGAAAAGAAAAGGTTCCATTCTTTGAACACTCAGTTGCCCTGGATTTTCCTATCATCTCTCCTACAGAAAAGACACTTCCCTTGGAACACATTGACCTTTCCTGGCCTGTCATGTTCTATTCCTGGTTGGTTTCAACTTGAATGACTGTGTCCTCAGGAAAACGGGTAAATCAGAGGAGGCCAGGGATGATCCTCCGAAAGAATGTGAGCAGCTGAGAGCCACATCTTGGAGTGCTTGGGACTGGTATGGGAATGAGAACCCTGCTGAACCAGAAACATACCGTAAATACCACTTCCTAGACTTGTGTCTCTGGCTTTTGCTTTGTCACTAATTGGTCGGCTCCCTGCGGTTTTTGGATAAAGTTCCTCCCTGCGAGGTTCACCTGTCTCATCTCTTCCAAGAAGGATGGAGGGAAGGAGGGCTGCATTTCTCTAGGCAAGCATACGTCTCCTAGCACCTGGGTATGACCTTCCCCTCCAATCAGAAGGATGGCCAGCAGCACAGGGAAAGGTCCAGGGAGACGGATGGAGGGGGTGTGGCTTGTACAGAGCACCCCTCCTCCCCGGAGATGGCTGTTCTCACCCTGGGGATTCTCTGGGCTGAAATCTGGGAGGTGCGTGTGCTGGTTTCCAGACAGAAAGTTGTTCTTTTATACCCCACAGTCCACTCCTGTGCTAACTACTTATATGGGGTTGTGGGACAGAGCAAGAAATAGTGGACACCCTTATCAGGAGTGAGGCTGGAGGCTGCAACAAATCCCATAAACACTGAACGGGAGCAGAACAGAGCTCACCACCCTCAGGATGACTTAGAGACAGACAGCAAAGCAAAGCCTCCCTAAGTTCTCTTCCTTCCCTGACCCCTCCCTTGCTCACTACCCAGCAGCTAATGGAGAGGAAGCCACGCTGAAGAGACACGTGTGATGACAGAGGTAGCCTCTGCCCCCCAGCTCTGCCAAGCTGCCTGGGACCACTGACAGCAGAAGGTGAAACCCACCTCCCGGCAAAAGGAGGAGGTGAGAATAGCTGGCATCTGCTGCCTGCAACCTGCAGCATTGCCTGGCAGTTTCACAAATGCAAAGGGGAGTCAGGGACCCACTGCACAGGTCCCTTCTCGTCCAGGGACCCTGCCTCTGCCCTTGGAGGGATGAGGGGTCCAGGAGGGAAGCTTAAGGATGCCAGAGGGCTTTTAGTGAAGAATGTGATTTATTTGGGGAGGTGGTGGTGAGAGCAAGAATATTCTCTCCTGCACCCGAGAGCCAAGGAGGGCTGGTCTCGGGAGAAGGGTGGGGCGTGTCCCAGGAAGAGGAATGCCTGTGGGAAGTCCTTGAGGTGGAAATGAGACCGGCCTGATGAAGGCACCGCAAAAGAAAGCCTCCCAGGCTGGTTCATGATGCACTGGATGAAGGAGGATGGGGCATGCGGTAAGGCAAGATCCAGGCAGGCTGGGCCAGGAACAGTCTTAGGGGGTATTTTGGGGGGATGACTTCAGATCTTGATCTTAAATACCATGGCAAGATGCTGAAGGATTTGCACTGGGGAGGGGCAAGCTGGTTTCCATAATTGCAAAGTAAATATCCTGTCTGCAGTGAGAAGAAGGGGTTAGAAAGGAGCCAAGCAAGAAGCGGGGAGAAGCCAGTTAGAAGGCTGGTCTGCAATGGTCCAGGTGGGTGGTCACGTCGGTTCAGAGCAGGGACATCCTAGGGCCCCTGAAAGTGACCGAATGGATCTGCACTTAAGTTGGAAGGTTGCTGGGAGCCAGCGTGAGGAACTCCGCCCATGGCAAAGGTCATGAGGAAGGAGGCTTGGCATACGCAAAGGCGTGATCAAGCCTCAGGAAACCCCCTGTTCCCGAGCATCTAACCCCAAAACCAGAGTCTGTTTTATGCTCTCACCTACACCTCTGACTTTATGGGGGGCTGTTCCCCACCGGTTCTCTCGGAGAAGGAGTAAACGTGCAGCTCCAAGTCAATAAAAATTCCTGGGTGTGACAAGAGTGTTTCAACTTACAAACTCCTCTGAAGGTTATCTAGCCCGCCTGTATAGGTTCGTCCGGCCACATGTGATTGTTTACAGCCTCCCAACCTGAGAGGCACGAGATGTTTTAGACTTACTAAAGGCAAATTCTTTGGGGAAGTTAGAAATTATTAGTATCATGGGTTGGTTAGGAATTATATTGGTGAAGGGTTTTTTCATTTGTTGTGCCAATAATTGCTGCTAATTCCCTGCCCTGGGTGTGACAAGAGTGTCTCAGGTCAAACATCTCTGCTGACAAACTAGCTTGTGTGACAGGATTATCATACTCAAGATTGTTTACTACCTCTCAACCATAAACAGCACAGAGAGTTTGGAGTATTTTGAAAGTCTTAATTAGCATAGGACTTTTCTCATTGTTGAGTCAATGATTGCCGCCAGGCCTCCATATCCTTAGGCACCTGGGAATATATTAATCAATGTATTTGGAATATAGAAAAGGAAATATAGTAGTTTTTAAGGTTAGCAATACTAGACTTTTTGAGTTAAGGAATTTTCTCTTTTGTTATAGACCACTGTACTTTGTTATAAATCACTGTGTCCTTGCTATGCAAAAATGTAACTTTATCACTATCTTAAGACTAAATAGATCTTAAGGGGAATGTTGGTGAAAGGATTTTCATTTGTTGGGCTGATGTTTGCTGCTAAATCTCCATATTCCCTGCCCTTATAATGAATATAACTAACATATAGGAGAAATAAGTATTAACCTTTAAGATTAATCATATTAACCTTGGGTTAAATAAATTCCTTTCTTGATTGTAACTCACTACACCCTCACCCTATAGGAATGCAACTTTATTTGGAGGGTGGTGCCTCGTTTAAGAAAAAACACCCTTGGAAAAAATAAGTTTTTTGGTTATCAGAAAGAAAGGGTTGTAAAATGTCAGCAGACCTCATGGCCAGAAGATGATGTAAAACCCCTAAGATCTCTTTTTTACGTAAAGCACCTGATTTTGATAAAGGTCAGGACTGCTGACCCCCAAGTGACTCTGTATTCATCCCTATGTGTAACAAAAGGTATATAAGCAAACCCCAAAATAAAGAAATCGGATCAGTTTCCGGAAAGACTGATTCCCCCATGTCGTTCTTTCTTGCTCCCCGTTTTTCTGGCTGAATTCCCATCTGGAGCGTGGGTGCTCGCCATGTCTACTTACTTGTCCTGGCTTTCAAGCCCACGTGAGGAGCCCAAGGAGGGGCACCTTCTGATATTCAAGTGGCGCCGGTGGCCCAACGTAGTTGGTGCAAATTCCTTGTCTTGGAATTTTATTGGTATCCCATGTAAACCAAGTTATTCAGCCTCTTTTTCTCTCCTACTATTTTCTGGCTGAATTCCCATCTGGTGCATGGGTACCCACCAAGCCTGCTAATTTTGCCTGGGCTTCTAAGATTGGACTGGGGGGGCCTCAGTGCCTCCTCTCCTTCGGGAGAATGGGAAGACACCTGCGGCCTACGTAGGTGGTGATTGGTATTCCACATAAACCAAGTTATTCAGCCTCTTTTCCTCTGCTAATTTTCTAATCCCTCTCTATCTGTAATTAAATAAGTTATTTCCAAGGACGCAGACTCCGCCCCAACCTTCAAATCACCCTGGATCCACCGGGGCTGGACCCCGGCAGAAGGTGGTGGTGTTATTTAGCCACTAAGTCATATCCGACTCTTTGTGACTCCATGGACTGCAGCCTGCTGGCGCCTCTGTCCATGGGATTTCCCAGGCAACAATTCAGGAGTGGGTTGCCATTTCTTTCTCCAGGGGATCTTTCTGACCCAGGGATCGGACCCAGGTCTCCTACATTTGCAAGCAGATACTTTACCACTGGGTCACATGGGAAGCTCAAGTTGGGTAGATCTAGCCCAAGAGGGTAGATTTGCGCAAAACGGTTGTTTTCAATCAACATCTGTTATGTAAATTTAATAATGGCTCTTGGCCTAATCTTCTTTTATTTATCCTGCTCCGAGATTTCTATTTCTAAAATTAAGTCTGATATCACTCTGCCTGCAAGATAATTCCCACGTTTCTGAAAACGGTAATTTCAAAAGCCTCACTTTTGTCCTCCAACCTGCCTGTCTTTTTTTCCCATCACAGAACCAGGCCACCATCAGTTATCAGACTCCCCAAAGGGACCCCTTGCGACCATCACAGAGAGTCCGTCTCACCCCACATCTGCCAGGTCTGCATTCCCCTCTCCCGGTTTGCCTCCATATCCTATTCACCCTTCGAAGTTTGGTGGAAATGCCTGGTCTGTAGCTTCTCTAAGTCCCCACTGTGAGTTCATCATCTTTCTCCTCTTTTCCCCACCAGCATATTTTCTCAAGAATATATAAGCCAAGCTGAAATGAGGTGGCAGAACCAATCCTATCCCATTAGTACTATGACACATGATACACAGTTATCAGATTATCCCTCTCTTTTGTCTGACTAGTTTCTTGGCAGCAGATCACAAGCTGGATGCTTCCATCAATGTTGTTTGGACCAGCATCGGGTGAATCCAGGGATGTCTGCTTTCCTAAGGCCATTTTCTAATTGAAAAGGTAGCAGAATCATCGTATTATCCGTTGGATTGAGTCAAGCTGTTTGTCATTCTGTTGCCTTGGAAACAGAAAAAAAAATTAGCTTTCTTGATCTGCGAGCTTTTCAGAGGGCACAGGTTCACCTTGGGCCCTCTTATGCAAGGCACAGCTATCTTTCATAGGAGTGTGCTTTTACATCCGCATATATGCACAGGACTGTTTGATGTTCTGATCTTTCACCATGTTGCTAAGTCAAGATGCCAAGCTGCCTCTAAGGTCTGGCTTGCATTGTGTTTAAATGAAAAGGCATAGTGGACCAAGTTTAATCCCCAGTTCATCCAATTCAGTCTTCTCCTCTTAGTGACAGTGCCACGTCCTGCCTCAAAACTGAGGACTGTCGCCTTCCCTGGGACTGTGCTTCCTTCTGGATCCCTCTCTGGGACCATGCTCATGGTCTGAGGGCAGGGCTCATCCGTGCAACCTGGCGTGTGTGCATGCGTCAGCAATTTTGTCCAGCTCTTTGCGACCCCATGGACTGTAGCCCGCCAGGTTCCTCAGTCCATGGGATTTCCCAGACAAGAATACTGCAGTGGGGTGCCGTTTCCTTCTCCAGGGGATCTTCCCGACCCAGGGCTCGAACCCGCATCTCCCACGTCTCCTGCATTGGCAGGCGAATACTTTACAGCCTGAGCTACCTGGGAAGTCCATGTGACCTGGAGGCGGTATTTAATCAGTGTTCCAGGAGGTGCCCACTGATGTGACTGTGGTCCCTGATGTGAATGGTCCCCTGAGAAGGCCACATGCTAGTTAAACAAGGCTATTTTTCTTAAGGTGTGACCTCAACACTCTTTTTCTGAACTGCCTCTAGAGTCATTATCAGTCCACAAGGTCAGATGAGTCTTTATGGCTATAGCGATTCTTTCTACCTGCCAAACTCAGAAGTATGTTCATCTTTCCCTGCTTTTGAGTCAGTCATAAAGTGAGTGTAGATCAGAGGTTCACATCACTGAGAAAATGCCACAAACCACGAAGGAGTGTGTGCCTGTGTGTGCCTATGGCCACACGTGTGCACGGGTATTCATGGGCATGGATTACAGAGTGAAGGAGCCCATTGGTAGAGGCAGCCTGATGGAAGGAAAGCCTTCGTGTTTGAGCATGAGATAGACCACGTGAGACCCGACTTGTGACGAATGTCTTCAAAACAAAAATAACAGGGGCCAAGGGGCTGAGGGAAGTTCCATTTGTTGAGGGCTGTCTATGTAAGCTGCTCAATACATACATACATATATATATACACTTCCCAGGTGGCTCAGTGGTAAAGAACCTGCCTGCCAGTGCAGGAGACATGGGAGATGCAGGTTCGATCCCTGGGTGGGGAAGATCCCCTGGAGAAGAGAATGGATACCCGCTCCAGTATTCTTGCCTGGAGAATCCCATGGACAGAGGAGCCTGATGGGCTACAGTCCATGGCGTCAAAAAGAGTCAGACGTGACTGAGCGACTTACACTAACCAACCCCCTGGAAGGGCTCCTGCTCCACGGCGCCTGAGTGCTCTGTGCTGTGTTCACGACAGCTCCATCGCTAGGGCAGGCCTGGCGCCTAGTAGGTGTTCAAACCATCTTTCTTGATAAACTGAGCTGCGATATCCTATTTGACACATCTGAAGAGAATCCTCTTCTTCCCCTCAAACTTAATTTCTCGTTCTGCCTTCATCGCTTCTATTCATAACCTTGTTTTCCAAGGTTTGAAACCCCAAAGTCATCGTTGGTGACAGCTTGAGGATCCATCCGTTCACTCCGTCCTACACGTTGTAATAACTATAATCTTCTACAACCCAGCTCTGATTCTGTCAGTCTGCGTTCATCACACCTGGGGAGTTGTCCTTCACTTTCTGAAGCAAAGGCCCCCTGTTCTTTGAGGTGGGAATTCTCCCCAGTGCTCAGATTTACCCGTGTTCTCCCTCCAGTGGGGTCCCTCCTGTGAGGCACGGGACCTCACATGCTCCCGCAGCACCCTGGACAGCCTGCCTTATGGCACATACTCCTGTATTTTCTAAATACTTTTCTGCTTGGTGTTTCATCCTTCGAGGATAACGTTATCTGCATTTCAAAACAGCAGTAAAAATCAATTTGCACTCCTCCTTCCTCCATGGAGAATGGCAGGGGCTGTGCTTGCTCTCAACATTACTAACCTCTAGTGCAAAAGTAGGAGTGCCTCTTCCTCTAAATAAATTCCCATGGGTTCCAGAGTCTCTCTTTGCTGCAGCTTGACACTCTCCCCCATTTGGTTTAGAATCTGGTGTCTTTGGAGCCAACTCCTAGAGATGAGTCTGATTTCCAGCCTTGTCACCCAGAGATAAACCCTCATGTTGTTCAAGAATGTCTTCCCCTCCCTCCTCCTCTCTGAGCAGGACCTGGATCATGGGCAGGAAGTGGGGCTCGGGTGTCCACCGTGTCTGGGTCCAAGGGCAGCACAGGCTCCAACAACAAGGACCAACGGACTGCACCCCTCTTGGCCTTCCTGGTGCTGACACCCTCCTTCAGGAGCCTGATACTCTGGACCTTCTGCAGGGATCCTGTGGATACGTCAGGAATTCCTGCAGCTGAAGGGAAGGGGGGACCCCACTAGGCCAGGCGGTCTTCCTGCTGAACTACCTGGGTCCTCCCGGAACACCACACAGAGGTGGTCCTCCCAGAACACCATCAGAGGAGCAGCCACCCTCTGATGGGTTTCTGATGTGGCAACTCTTACCCGTACTGGCAGAATCTTGGGGGGTGGGTGCCTTCCCAGACTCACCCTCTTGCTGAATTTCTTGACTTTCTGATTCCTGCTCAATCATTCAACTTCTTTCCAGAATTTAGGAAATCTGCTTCTGTGTTCTCTCTGGATTCCTGCCTGCTCTCTGATCAGCCTTCTTGCTGTGGTTTGCTGGGCTAAGTCACTTCAGTTGCGTCCAACTCTTCACGACCCCATGGGCTGTATAGCCCACCAGGCTCCTCTGTCCATGGTATTTTCCAAGTAAGAATACTGGAGTGGGTTGCGATTTCCTTCTCCAGGGGATCTTCCCCACCCAGGGATCGAAGCTCCTGCATTGGCAGGTGGGTTTTTCACCACAAGTGCCATAAATCTTGCCTCATCTGTATCACAGCCTGGCTTTTTAAAATCAAAGAATCTCACTGGATATATACATATGTAAATCTCACTGGCACACCAGAATGTTGCTAACCACTTTCGAATGTCTGTTTAAAGCTTAGAGCTGAGCAATCATCTTCTAGTTCTTAGATTCCTATTTTAATGAAGGAGTGAGTGACTTGACTGCAGTGCGGGAGGAGGCAACCAGGTGTGGATGGTGGGGTTGCCAGACAAAATACAGGACACTCAGTTAAATGTGAATTTCAGATAAACAACTGATAGATGTTTAGTAAAAGTATTACATCCAAATATTGCATAGATCATAATATACTAAGTAAAACTGACTGTCTAACTGAAATTTAAGTTTAACTAGGTGTCATGTATTTAAATTTGGGGCTTCCCAGGTGACCCAGAGGTAAAGAATTTGTCTGCCAAGGAGATTCAGGAGACACAAGTTCGATCCACAGGCTGGCAAAATCCCCTGGAGGGAGAAAGGACAATGCACTCCAGTATTCTTGCCTGGGAAATCCCATGGACAGAGAAGCCTGGTGGACTACAGTCCCTGGGGTCACAGAGAGTCGGACACGACTCAGTGACTGAACAGTACAGTAAGAACTCTTAATAGAAACAGAGGGTCTAGCCGCAGAGGGTTCACCAGGAATTAAATACATCAGTTAATATTTTCAAAATTATGGTCTTTTCTATACTATACTGAACTATAAAAAGTGGAGCAGATACAGCAAAAATCCCGTATGACAATATATTTAATAGAAGAGTAAGGGTACTTGTTATCATTTTAGATGATACAATATAGAAATTAGCTTACACTCTACTCTAAAATAAAATCATTTTATACCCCATCTTTCTAAAATTAATTTATATATAATTCTATACTGTTGGATTCTTTCTTTTTTGTATTTGTGCCTTTCACCAACTTTTATGGTAAAAATTTACACTACAGGAGTTTTCAGTTTAGAATTACCATTGTTCATACAGTTTGATAGAGCAACTTGGAAATTATGATGAATAATCTTTTGATTTATGCTGTTATTAAAACATAAATGAGAATATCTATTTATGTCAAACACAGGAAATTCATAGATCAATTGATTTTTGTGGCTGAGTAATAATGATAGAGGATTAGATGGTTGGATGGCATCACTGACTCAATGGACGTGATCTGAGAAACTCAAGAGATAGTGAGGCCAGGGAAGCTGGCGTCCTGCAGTCTGCATTCATGCACGCTCTGTGCTGCAGTCCTGTCTGACTCTTTGTGACCCCATCGACTATAGCCTGCCAAGCTTCTCCTCTATCCGTGGGCTCCTTCAGGCAGGAATAGTGGAGTGGTTGCCATGCCCTCCTCCCGGGCGTCTTCCTGACCCAGGGACTGAACTGGCCTCTCCTATGTCTCCTGTGTGGGCAGGTGGGCTCTTTACCGCTAGTGCCACCTGGGAGCCCACTGCTGCAGTCTGTGAGGCTGCGAAGAGTCAGACACAGCTGAGCTGCCGCACAACAATAAGAAATTCACAGTTTGTCAACTTTTCCTCTCAAAGTTCTGAGAGCTAATTAACCTTATAGAAGATGTTGGAGTTCTGCTGTTAAACACTTCAGTTTCCAGGTTTCTAGTTCAATGACATACTCATTGGTCTAGATTGTCAGGCTTTGCCTTGGTCATGGAAACAAATGGTTAATTTCTAATCTTTGGTGGGTGCTACACAGTAAGCCTGACAACAGAGTTTGACTTGAGTGAACTTATAAATCACATTGGGCTGGAACACTGAGACCTCCGGTAGACAATAGACAAAAATTAATTTCAAATAATCCTTGAGCAAATAATAAAAAAGGTCACTTCTGGCCATTACCTACCTGGACAAATGTACCTCCAGAGACGAAGTGGTTAATTTGATTCCACTGATTTTGATTTTTTTTACAGTTCTTTTTATTAACAAGATTTCTAAATATTAACACTGATTTCAGATCTTAACTAGAAGGTTATAGCCAAGGGGAACAAACTAGCACCTTTAGAATACCTAATTAGGTTATTTTGTAAGATTTTTTTTTTTTTTTGATGTGGACCACTTTTAAAGTTTTTACTGAATTTGTTACAATATTGCTTCTATCTCATGTTTTGGTCTTTTGGCTGTGAGGAATGTGGGAACTTAGCTCCTGACCAGGGATCAAACCCACACCCCCTGCATTGGAAGACAAAGTTTTAATCACTGGACCACCAGGAAAGTCCCCAGGTTATGTTTTAAAGTTGAAAATCAAGATCAACAGTTGCCATTTATGGAACCCTTATCAGCTGCCAGATATATATCTATTCTGGCTTCCCTGGTGGCTCAGATGGTAAAGCGTCTGTGCAATCTGGGAGACCAGAGTTCGATCCCTGAGTTGGGAAGATCCCCTGGAGAAGGAAATGTCAACCCACTCTAGTATTCTTGCCTGGAAAATCCCATGGACAGAGGAGCCTGGTAGGCTACATTCCATGGGGTTGCAAAGAGTCGGACACGACTGAGCAACTTCACTTATACTCCATACACTTGAGATGCCTTATCCCCTTTAATCCTTAAAAAGATCTCAATGAGGTAGGTATCAATATTATTATTTTATCCCCATGTTACAGGTTTATGGAGGTTTATTATCCAGTTCAGGGTCACACAGACAGTTAGTAGCAAATGAAGATATGAACCCATTCACTGTAGATTTACTAGTTTTACTTGCTAAACACCATTTCCTACAACTTCTTTTCACTGATAACAGTTTCATGGTGTCTCTGGTAGTGTAGCCAGCTAGAAAAATAATACTTTAATACCCAAGAAGCACACTTAGATAGGTACATTCTTGCATAATTTCTAAATATTATTACTACTCATTTTGCTTCTCCCTACAATATATAATAGGTTCCAAATTACCCACTGGATTAAAATTTGAACATGTCATAACCCTTTATGTATTCCTGTATTGTACTTTGTCCTTTTAAAGTATAGTT
Source organism: Ovis aries (assembly GCF_016772045.2). NCBI lineage: Eukaryota > Metazoa > Chordata > Mammalia > Artiodactyla > Bovidae > Ovis > Ovis aries. The sequence goes on along the minus strand of NC_056069.1, from coordinate 62,034,750 downwards.
CTTGAGCTAATTATAAGTAATTTTTAATTATCTTTTAATTTCAACTAATTCCTTTTAGTCAAGAGCATTTCCTAGACAAAGCATTTTTCAGTTCTGATATCACCACCACTTTAACACTCAAAAGATAATCACTATTTTATGAGATATGCAATGCAGAATTTTAAAGCAAGGTTTCTCAACATGGAGTTCTATGGATAGGATTCCCTGGCCACCAGGAAACATTCAAATTGTATGTGGACTTTTGCCCGGATATCTGAATACATGCAATGTGGGTAATGTTAATGTGCTCATAGCTTTCATCATATAATTTTAGAGTCCATGACTTCAAGTATTGAATGGGTTATGATATGAAACCAACAGCTGGATGTTGATGCTTTTCTGTACTAGAGTTCCTGTGAAGCTGGACACAGTCCTTGGGTTAAGAGTTAGCCGAAGCCCTTGGACAACTGCTGGGGCCATGGGTGGTGAGCTCCTGCTCAGAGGTGCTCAGAGGTGCCTGGGAGCCCTCTCTCATCCCTGGTGAAACTTCAGGATTTGAGGTTCACGACCCCTGACTTTGGAAAACTCATGCACACATGCATGCTCAGTTAACTCCTGCAACCCCATGAACGGTAGCCCATCAGGCTCCTCTGTCTATGGGATTCTCCATGAAAAAATACTGGAGCAGGTTGCCATTTCCTCCTCTGGGGGATCTTCCTGACCCAAGGATTAAACCTCCGTCTTCTGCTTGGCAGATGGATTCTTTACCACCGACTCACCTGGGAAGCCCATGGTAGACCCGGGGAATCTGTTATTTCTTTGAAAAACAAGGAAACCTTCAACCCAGGGATCCTCTCCCATATTCCCCATCTATCACCTATGCGTTGCTCCTGCACGCTGGCCATCCCCACCAGCCAACATCCAATGCCCCCATGGTGTCTGCCCCTTCACTGAGTCACCTGGCAAAACCTCTAGCCTGGTGACACTGGGCTGCCTGCCTTCTCTTCTGGGGGTCTTGAACATGACTGAAGACAAAGCCCAAACAAAGCCACAGGTTCCTCCCTCCCCCTTTAGTTTGTAATCACTCACCTCAAGTGGGCTCTCCGTCCTGCCCAAATCTCATATCTGACCTCCAGTTCTCGAACCCCCTCCCCACCATGGGATGGGTAAGCGTACACCTGCCCCTCAAGCCCCTAGCTCCCAAGGCTCTTGCCCCTCCCCTCAAACTCAACTGAGGAGCTGGCGTTTATCTCAGCTAAAAGCAAAAACAGTCGCAGATCTCCATCAGATCTTCCAAAACAGCTGTGTCTGTGCCAATCCCCTCTGCTGATCCTTTTCTTCAAATTAATGAAGAGTCCTCGTTTCCTTCGGTACCACTGAACCCACCCCTTCTTCCATATGTAAGATCCTTACCTAAATTTCTCCCTCTTTCTTCTGCACCACTAAGGTTTCATCCTTCTTCTGTGGCAATCCCATCAGCATTAAAACATGCTGTACAATCTCTCTTTTTTTAAAAAAATATAAATTTATTTATTTTAATTGGAGGTCAATCTCTTATCTGAAATAAAACAAAGCAAGCAACCATACATATGCACTGGACCCCACGTGCATGCCAAGTCGCTTCAGTCGTTTCTGACTGTTTGCGACCCCATGGACTGTAGCCCGCCAGGCTTCTCTGTCCATGGGATTTTCCAGGCAAGAATACTGGTGTGGGTTGCCACTCCCTTCTCCAGGGTATCTTCCCAACCCAGGGATGGAACCCAGGTCTCCTGCGTTACAGGCATATTCTTTACAGTCTGAGCCACCAGGGAAGCCCCATTTGACCCCATACAGACATCTAAACACTGTGCTATTTTCCTTTCCCTGCTCTTCTTAGAAAAAAAAAATTCAAGAAATGCTTAAAATGATAACAGTACAAAAATATATTAATAATGATAGCAAACACCTATGTCACCCAAACAGTTTTCAGTAGTTTGCACATATTACCCTAATGACTCCACATAAGAATCCTATAATTATTAACTAATAAAGAAAGAGTCATTTAACATGACATTAACATTTAACACCCTCATTTAACATGTGACCAAACCAAGTCACAAAGAGGTTAACTGACTACTCCAAGGTCACATCAGCCAGGACCCAGATGAGCTAAGGTTCAAACCAAGGTAGCTCATACTCTCAACCTTCTCTCTGAATTTTATCCACATTTCATTCCTGCATTTCTTCACACATATTCTGGCGAATCTGATAAATCAGGATTTAGCACCCCACCCCCAAAAGCTCATGCTGTGAAATCCAATGGTTAATTCTCAGCTTTCCTTATACTAGTCCTGCCAGCCTCATGGGACAATTGGGATTACTTCCTCTTTCTTTGGCTATTTTCTTCTCGATGTCAGAACACAGCATTGTCCTGGGTCTACTGGTTTGCTTGATTTCTCTGCTAGACCCTCTTCTCTGCAAAGGCTTTACAAGCTTTGGGGGATCCTGCTCATCTCCTCTGGTCTCTGGAGATTCTAATCGCATGGGATTCACATGCTGATGATTCTCACAGTTTTCTCCCACCTATGCACTGAGTGCCAACTTCCACTCTCCACTTGGATAGAAAATATTAGGTTGGCCAAAAAAGCTCGTTTGGGTTTTTTGGTACCATCAAATGAACTTTTTGGCCAACCCAATAGTAACTCAAAATAGACAGGCCCCAAACTGTTTCCACTTACCCCTTCCTGCTGCCTCCCAACCTATCTATCTCCTGCAAAATCCCACCTTAGGAAATGAAAAGCCTGTTCTTCTGGTCACTCGGGACAAAAAACACTGCAATCGTCTTTACCTCTTCTCTGTTTTGAAAACCTTAAAGTCAATTCCCCAGGACCTCCTATGGACTCAGCCTTCAGTATACGCTAATTCACATGTACCACCCAGTCTGTGCCTCAGGGCCCTTGCACATCCAGTTCCCAGCGTCTCAAATACTCTTCTCTCTGCTGAATGACACCTACCTCTTATATCAGTCTCTATTCAAAGGTCACATCCATAGAAAGCTTTCTGCACTGCCGTGTGTAAAGTAGGACACCACTTCATCCTCCTGTTCCTTATCTTAAATTATTGTCTTCAGAACTCCTTATCTATCAGTGATTGTGTTTCTTTGTTTAATATTTCTTTCTTCCGACTACTATGCAGGCTCCAACAGAATAGAAACTGTGGCTATTTCCCAATGCCTGGCAAAGTGCCAGGTCCATGGTTGATGCTCCATAAGAAGTTGTCAGATAAACCTACACCATCATTTTGTGTAATACAGATTTTTTAAGAAGATCCCCAAATAAATATTTAGAAATTTAAACATGTATACTATCATGTAAGAAACGAATCGCCAGTCTATGTTTGATACAGGATACAGGATGCTTGGGGCTCGTGCATGGGGATGATCCAGAGAGATGATATGGGGTGGGAGGTGGGAGGGGGGGTTCATGATTTGGAACTCATGTACACCCATGGCGGATTCATGTTAATGTATGGCAAAACCAATATAGTAAAGTAAAATTAAAAATAAATAAATAAATAAATAAAATAAAAAAATTTTTAAAGTCCTTATAAAAAAATAAAAATAAAAAATGTACATTCAATGAACATTCTTAAAACCCCTGTCATGTCATTTCCAACTTTTGTTGCATGACATATCAACAGTAAGTCCAAGTTCCATTCAACTTTTCATATTTGGGTTTTCTTTAACTGATGGTCAGAGTGTTTTAGCATATCATATTTTACTCTGAAATGGATAGTGTTTCTTACTTCTACGAAGCCATCATGTCTACGGCTGTAGATGTATGCAAACCAACCTGATATTTGAAAACACTAATCATATTTGAGTCCAAAAGATGCTGTGTGGTTGATACTGTTCTACACAGACTTCACCTTCCCGCTCATCAGTCGTAGGCATCGCAAGGTTGCATTCAACTGGCATAGTCCACTTTCAAAAGAAGCAAATATCAAAAGGAAATGAAAATGATGCTCAAGTGCATTTTGTGTAACTCTTTTTTTCTTTTGTTTTTGTCAAGTCAGTTGATAGGTTTTGGCAGGAAAGAGTTCTTTGAGAATACTAATAGAGTTCATTTTCACTCCTATAAGTAAAGTTGCTTCAGTTTTTGCCATTTTTTTTTAACTAGGCTTTTTGTTTATCTAAATATTGGTGGCCTCAGACAAACCAGAGACTAAATTAATTTTTTTAAAAGCCTTTGTGTGTCAGGAAATGATACAGAATATTAAACACTTAATCAGCCCACAAATTAAAAAGGAAAAGTATCTTAAAGTGAGAAGAAAAAAGTTACCCTTGAATCTTCAAAAATTCTGAAAAGTAACAGCAATGCTGAAGGTTAATGAAACAGAATTTCACATAGATTTATATAATCTGTTTTCCATCTTGATAAATATGAAGGTATCTTCAAAATACTATGCAATAAATTACACCTATTCTGTTAAAAAGTCACACATATTATCATTTCTTTCTCAAATAAACGCAGGGATTAACAGTGAATTCTAAAAATCAGTTTATCATCTTTCTAATATATGGGACACAAAGGTGAAGTGGTAATGGATCCAAGCAATGTAGAATTCAAACAGTTTGAGCTATCAGAAAAAGTGACAGAAAGGTGGATCATATTTTAGAAAATAATGATTTCCTATGCATGCTTGTTGCTGCATTGGAAAGATTTATTCTTCCATACTTGTCACTTGCAGATGTGAATGATAATAAAGACGATTAGGTCAAATCAATATCACCTTCCATAGATGAACCACTGTGTTCTGTAGTATGCCTGCCATCCCATCATCCTGGGTTTATCTCCATGCTCTGCCCAGGTGACAGGGATAACAGAACACAGGTCTAAAAGCTTCAGACGACAGTCACAAGCCAGAGAAAGTCACTCTGTTTACTGATAACATCACATTCTTCATCGCGGCTACACACGCCATTGAAGAAAGACCTCTCATCATTGCAAAAGCCATCTCAAACTATGGCCTGATCAATGCAAGACATTTAGATAATGATGTAATAAAATGTAAAGCTGCAACTGTGGAAGGTACATTAAAAATGGAAATACAGTTGAAAGAGAAAGATGGGAAATGCGTGAGGGAATAATTGCTTGGTTCCAGAGAGCTGAGAGAAATATAGATCACACAAACACACACACACACACGCACACACAGGGGGTGGGAACAAGGTCAAGATGTGGTCATTGGTGAAGAGATTCTGCTGGGACTGGCTTGCAGCACTGTCTCCCACATCTGATTCTAAAGCAGGAATTCTAAAGTTCCTCAAGCCCAGCCCCATTCCCCCACCTTTCATGACCTTGATTTCAGACACAAGGAAATCTGATCACAGAGTCTCCCAGCCCTGAGTCCTTCCGACCAAAGTGAAGCCTCACACACTGTGGCCGCTGGTGCTGCCCCATCCTTCCCTTTGCTACATGCATCTGCACTGCGAAGCAATTTTCCACCATTTTTAAAATTTAAAATATAAATTAAAAATAAATAAGTGAATCAAATAAAATGGGAAAAAAGTCAGCGAGTCACATGATCTAGGAAGACAGATGAGTGGGGAGAGGTAGCTAGTCATTCCGCTCCTGCCTAGGAGCAGACCACAGGGCAAGTCCCTGCTTCCCAGGGGCATCATTTCGAGAAGGTTTGAAATCAATCTGCCCTCCTGGGTTTTGAACTCGCCCCCACCTCCCCCCGCACAAACAAAGAGCATCACGCGCTGAAAACTTCCTGAGGGCAACTAATCAGGGTCGTGGCTGATACTTTCATTCCACATTTCTTCCAAATACTTCATGTTTTATGCTTTCTTTCCCCCTTTCCTTTAGGAGAGTTTTTAAAGGTGGTGGACCACAAAGACATTTCTCTCTGGACTCCAAGGCTTTAACTTCAGCACAGCATTTCTCTTCTCCGCTACCAAGACCTGCTGCACAAAGGTCAACTTTGACTTTGACTTGGAGATCCTTCCACATTGTTTCAAACATCCCAAGCCTAGCAAACCACGGTGAGTTTGGGAAGGAGACTCACATTCTTTCTATATTATCATTACAGTGTTAAAATTTTCTCTCTATATATTATCATAGTGATCAAAATTGTGAATGTTGTTGAATAAAATATTACTCAAAGTGAAGTAAGAAAGAAGCTATAAAGTCACCTGTGCTCTTAGTGAATGGACTCAGACAGCGGCCAATAATAAGTTCCTGCTGGAGACCTACTGCCTCTAAGTAGTTTAAAGAATATATTATAGACTCTTGAATATCCCACTGGGTAATCAACTAGTGTATCACCTTCTTTACAATAATATAATTAACTTTTTCAAGGGCTTTTTCAAAATAAGTGTGTCACACCTACGAATTGTCCCTAATATTTTATTTTACTTAATTGAAGGATAACTGCTTTACAATATTGTGCTGGTTTCTGCCATACGTGAATCAGCCACAGGTATATGTATGTCCTCTGTCCCTAATGTTTAAATCTAACAACTTTGTTAAAAATCTAAATTGACATTGGCTTGTCATTACTCTCTATAAAAATAGGGTGGTCTTTAATACTACCTAGTTTCTTTTTAATGAGCTGACAAATATTTTTATAAATATTTTCCTGATTTTTTTTCCTAAAAGATAAATCTGAGGCACACTGATCTCTAGTTTCCAGAATTAAATTCTCTGTGTGTGCGCTTGTGAAAACTGGGTATTTGCCAAGGTTCCACTTCTCCAGAAAATCTTTTTCTCTTTCACATTTCTGAATTTTATTTTTTTTTCTCTTTCTCTTTCCCCCTTCCCATCCCTTCTTTACACAAATCTGCAGGTTTCTGTAGACCCTCCGGGGGGAGCAAGATAAGGCAAAAGAGAACATACTTGAAACTGGAAGAAGGATTTGAATTTTCCAGAAGAAGGGAAAGGGTCTTTTCTGTTGAGAAGAGAGTCTGCAGAAAAAGCAAAGTAGCCCCAAATCGCACAAACCCCCTGTAAAGGTAGAGCACTGGGCCACACAGAAGGCAAAATGGAGGAGAAGGGTAGAGGTGGGCTCTGGGACTCGGGGAGGTATACAACTGCAGAGTCTCTTATTTCAGAGCGTGGACTTGGGCTTTGTTCTAGGGACAGGAGAGCAGACCTTCATAGCTTATGAGTAGCGCATAAGCTACTGGGAAGGCGAATGCCGAGATGGAGTTGGTTTTGACCATGGTGTTTTTGAGACACAGGGAAAAGAAGGCCTAGAACCCAGAGCTGGGGCCAGTGGGACCACCCATAGTCTCTGCATCTCTCCAGGTAAGTGATGACAAGGGTCTGCATCAAGGGAGAAGTAGTGGGGCTCGAGCCTGAGGTCTGGATGATGGGGTGTCAGAGATAAAGCAATGGCCAACATTGTGGTTCGGGAGGAAGAGGAGGAGTCTTGACAACTCAGCCCAGGTTTTTGCTTAGGAAGTAAAAGGGTTGCAGAGGGTACAGATCTGAAGAGCCAGAACAGATTTAGGGTCTTTGGAGATAAGATATAAGGCTTTTGAGGTGTCTGGAACAATTATCCTATATATGCAATCGTGGACATCAGGAGAGGAGTCGGGCATTGGCTTATAAGCTGGGCAGGTAAGCAGACAGCAGCAGGGAATTCTGATCAGCAAAGATCAAGGTGCTCACCCAGGACCGGATTCCAGCCTCCAAGAAGGGATGCGATTCCCGAGAGCAGAGCAAGCACCTGGGCACTGGGGCGCTGAACCAACATAGTGTTTTCTAGGGGAGCTCAGGCCCTGGCTTCAACTTACTATTGAACCCTATCAATGTGACTGGCACTGTCTTCCTGGTTTCTGACTCCAGTGTCTGGAGGGGATAAACCTATTGAAGAGGACAGAAGGAACTCTGGACAAGCCTGAGGAACCTTTTTCTTATGTTCTATGCCAAATAGGGCTTCTATGCCAATTCGGCTTCCCTGGTGGCTCAGATGGCAGAGTCTGCCTACAGTGCGGGAGGCCCAGGTTCAATCCCTTGGAAGGGAAGATGCCCTGGAGAAGGGGATGGCAGTCCACTCCAGTACTCTTGCCTGGAAAACGCCACGGACAGAGGAGTCTGGAAGGCTACAGTCCATGGAGTCACAAAGAGTTGGACATGACTGAGCAACTTTACAGGTTTGTATGCCAAATACCAGGAAGATCCAGAACAACAGTAAAGAATAATGCCCAAACCCCTTTACAGGTGGGTTTCCCATTGGACTGAAATCCTGCTACACGACACCAAGGTAACCCGCCCTCCCATGCGGTGTTCTCCAGATTACAGCCCACCCGTCATTCACCAGGGGTTCCCAGGTGGCGCTAGTGGTAACGAATCCAACTGCCAATGCAGGAGACACAAGAGATGTGGGTTCAATTCCTGGGTAGGGAAGATCCTCTGGAGTAGGAAACAGCACCCCACTCCAGTATCCTTGATTGGAAAATTCCATGGGGAGAGGATCCAGGCAGACTACAGTCCATGGGGTTGCAAGGAGTCAGACACAACAGAAGCGGCAACAACAATTATTTACCACCTGTAACCACTTGAAACCCACCTGGGAAAATCTTAAAGAGCACGCATTAGGAGTTAATCACATGTTCTTTTTGTCCTCTAAATTTACTAAAGAGACTGTCTCCATGGACTGAAACGATCATTAAAATGAAATATGCCCTCTGCCTTCCTGAATCACCTAGGAAATATTTGAGCATATTTCCCTTTGCTTCTCTTTTCTTAATAATGATGAAAAAACTAAAAGGTGTCCATCCCAACAGGGTTGGGGGCACACCAGGTTACTGGCAGGAGAGAATTCTGGCTTCCCTGAAAAGATGAAATGCCCCAGGCTTCTCAGCCTGAGGGCAGCCTGCCATTGCCACCACAGTGCACCATTGACCGTGGAGAGGGTAACAGGATGGGGAGAAGTATAGTTGGCCCATTGTTTACAAGGAACTCCAGACATCCTCATTGGCTGGATATTAATTGAAAGAAACCGTTTGTGTTGTGGTTAAAATAGTTTGCTTCTTAAATTCGCTAAGGAATGAGTGTTGAATTTCTCAAAAAAAAAAAAAAAAAAAACCACCTTCAAAGCCAAGTTTAATTTTTCCAGCTTTCAACCTAAGGACACATTATCCTCTTTTTCTAAAGAGTGAAAGCCTTAAATAGAAATCAAAGTCTGAAACAGAAGAACTGACCCCCTTTGCCTGAACTGGTGTTTAACAAGAGCCGACACTAGGCATTTCCCTTCTTCTGAGAAACTGGTTCGAAGGTCAAGCTTAATGGAAGTCTTCAGAAGCTCTATTTTCCCTTGCAGGCTTAATGAATGAACGGCTCAGAGCTTGACCCAATAAAATCTAGATTATGAAGCAATCACAGATGTTGAAGGAACCTCCATTTTCCCCTTTAAAATAATTATCTGTAGGAGATCAAAAAACCATGCCTTGATATTTCATTAAAATATTCCATAAATACATCCACACATACATATACACCTTTTATTTTCAAGGACCATAAAGATTTAACTGTAAATTTTTTACTAAGTCTGAGCTACCACCATGAGTATTGATAGTACCCAACGATCAAAACATTTGATGATTAGAACATACAATACTTGATACATCATTATTAAATATAAAACATTTTTATTTAAAAAGGATCCTTTAATGAGATGGATGTAGGGTTTAAAAAATTAATTTATGACTCCATGAATTAACATTTATCTTGCTCGAATGACATAGGTCAGGAGCAATCTTTCTATTTTGGGCCTTAATAGATGTCAATTTTGAGAAACCCTGTTTACGTAAATATATGGTAAGGTTCCAGATGAACGCAAGATTGGCCTTTCTTTGTAAAGAAGGTGGAGATACGTTGTGAAAGGGAAGTAGAAAGAATAGGTGAAAGGTAGAGAGATGCTGGTGAAGATGAGCACCTAGAAATAGATGTCTTGGAAGGGTCAGTGTGCCTCACTTCAATCGGGACACACAGCCTCAGCCACAGTCACTAGTCAGGACGTGGGGGGTATGACTCCTATCCTCAACCCCAGAAAGCCTCAGGACAACAAAGACAGTCCTGCCGCTGCTTTCTGGGTATGTCTTACTTTCTCTCTCCTCCCCTCTCCCAAGGACTCAGATCTTGTTCTTCCAGACAGCTTAGCCCCAGACTCTTCATCAGGAGTGCAAATGCCACAACAGTGGGTGGCCAATACCCAGATGGGTGGCCAATGGATGAGAAATACCCAGACCTTTTAATGACATAGGATGAAAATGCTTGGGCTATACCAATCTTCAGATCAGGGCTTCTTAGACTGAAATGCAAACTGCATCGCCGGAAATCTTGTTAAAATGTAGATTCTGGTGGGCAGGTGTGTGTGGGGGGTCTGGGATTCTGCATGACTACAGGGCTTTGCTTGGGGGACACTTTGACTGTACAGAATGGTGTGGCCTCCACCTCCATGCTGGCCAGCTGAATTGTAAGGAGCAGGCATGACTAAATTCCCAAAGAGCATGAAACGCCCACCTCCACAATGAGGGGGCTCAGGCTACAGGGGGATGCTTTGGCTGAAACTAATCAGAGAAACTGGCTGTGGCTGAGTGTGACGTCAGAGCTGCTGGAGGTCAAGGGTAGGCATGAAGGGGTCAAGAGAGGAAATAATAAGGCCTTCAACAAATCTAAGTGATTCTGGCCCAATACACTCAGATGACGTTGGCTGGCTGAGGAAGGTGGATTTGGTTAAGCAGTAAAGAATCCACCTGCAGTGCAGGAATTACCAGAGACGTGGTTCGATCCCTGGGATGGAAGATCCCTTGGAGGAGGAAATGGCAACCCGCTCCAGTATTCTGCCCTGGGAAGTCCCATGGACAGAAAAGCCTGGTGGGCTACAGTCCATGGGGTCGCAAACAGACACGACTGAAGAGACTTTGCATGAATGGCATACATGTTTTCACAAATTCATACTACAACATTTTGAAACGTGAGTTTGAATTTTGTTAATTATATAATCAACTCTATTGAACACTTGGCTTCCTAAATTCAGACTTTGATCATATAGGACAAAACTCTAAGACAGCTAAAGTCAAATGATTCAGCTGCCTTATTACGCCACTAATATAACAATACAATAAAAAGCACAAGTGCAAGGTGAAATGTGATTAACATCTTAATGTCATAGCTTGATTTCTAACTTCTGCAATAAATCGGATGTGATATTTGCGGGAAGTTTCTTACTATACATCAGTGATTCACTTTAACGTGCACAGAAATCATCTTATGTTATGCTAAGTTGCTTTAGCCGTGTCCGATTCTTTGCAACCTTAGGGACTGTAGCCCACCAGGCTCCTCTGTCCATGGGGATTCTCCAGGCAAGAATACCAGAGTGGGTTGTCATTTCCTTCTCCAAATCATCGTGGTGTCTTGCAAATACAGATTCTTATCCAGTAAATACATTTCTAACCAACACCTAGGTCCTGGACTACAGTTTGGATATCAAGGCTCTACAGAAGGAGCCAGAAAGTGCCAATTTTGGTCACTCTAGCATCTGTAATTTTTAAGTACCAAGATATATTCCAATATAAAATTCAAAAGGTAAGATGGAATGCTTTATGGCAGTGATATTGACACTGAAGGAATGAAACAGGGAGACAGTGAGTCTAATTTTGGGGAAATGATTCCATCCCATAAGTCAGTATGCCCAATTTATCAAAGCACCAGTGATTCATTACATGATGTTGATTGGGTGATATGTTTAATGGCTTATGAGTGAAACTACTTTTTCATTTGAAATCTCATTTTCCATAACCTACACGTGCATGTGGGGGCTTCCCTGATAACTCCATTGGTAAAGAATCTGCCTGCAATGCAGGAGACCCTGGTTTGATCTCTGGGTCGGGAAGATCTGCTGGAGAAGGGATAGGCTACCCATTCTAGTATTCTTGGGCTTCCCTTGTGGCTCAGCTGGTAAAGAACCCACCTGCAATGCGGGAGACCTAGGTTTGATCCCTGGGTTGGGAAGATCCCCTGGAGAAGGAAAAGGCTACCCACTCCAGTATTCTGGCCTGGAGAATCCCATGGACTACAGCCCATGGGGTCGCAGAGTCAGACATGACTGAGTGACTTTCACTTTCACACACACATGCATGCTAAGCTGCTTTGGTGGCGTCTGACTCTTTGCGACCCTATAGACTGTAGCCCACCAGGCTCCCCTGTCCATGGAATTCTCCAGGCCAGAATACTGGAGTGGGTTGCGATGCCCTCCTCCAGGGGATTCTTCCAAGCCAGGGAAGATCTTTCCTCCAGGCAGGTTTGGTTTCCCCCAAGACCTCTTTTCATGGCTTGCCGATGGCCGCCTTATCTCTGTGTCCTCATGTGACTCTTTCTCTTAAAAGAGTATCTGTGTTGTCGGACTAGGGCCCCACCCTGATGCCTTCATCAGCTTAATCACCTTTTAAAGACCTTCTCTCCAGGTATGGTCTCATTCTCAGTCCTAGGGGTTGGGACTGCAACATATGAGTTTGGGAAGACACATTTCAGTCCATAGTAGCCCTCTTGTTGCTGTTGTTCAATTGCTCAGTTGTGTATGACTCTTTGCTATCCTATGGACTCCAGAATGCCAGGCTTCCCTGTCCTTCACTATCTCCTGGAATTTGCTCAAATTCATGTTCATTGAGTCAGTGATGCTATCTAATCATCTCATCCTCTCTGCCCCCTTTTTCTCTTGTCTTCAATCTTTCCCAGCATCAGGGTCTTTTCCAGTTTGTCAGTTCTTGGCATCAGGTGGCCAAAGTATTGGAGCTTCAGCTTCAGCATCAGTCCTCCCAATGAATATTCAGGGTTGATTTCCTTTAGGAGTGACTGGTTTGATCTCCTTGTTGTCCAGAGGACTCTCAAGAGTCTTCTCCAGAACCACAGTTCAAAAGCATCAGTTCTTCAGTGCTCAGCCTTCTTTACAGCTGGTCACTCAGATGGTAAAGAATCTGCCTTCAATGCAGGAGACCCGGGTGTGATCCCTGAGTCAGGAAAACTCCCTGGAGAAGGGCATGGCAACCCACTCCAGTATTCTTGCCTGAAGAATGCCATGGACAGAAGACCCTTGTAGACAATAGTATATGCAGTCGCAAAGAATCAGGCATGACTGAGGGACTAACACTTTCACTTCACTTTTCAGTCCTCTTGAGCAAGTCTGAATGCAGTGCACTCTAGAGCGATGCACCACGGATGAGAGATGCAGACAGAAGGAAGGGGAGCCCTGGCGGTCAGTCAAGAAGGAGAGAGGAAGGAGGTCGGAGGGGGATGGGGCAGGGCAGAGTGGCCGGGGCCCCGCACCCCCAGGGTTCTGAGGAGGCCCCAGCAAACACCTACTTCTCTGGGCTGTGCTCCCAAGTTCCTGCCATGGCCCCAAAGCAGCTTTTGTATCCAGCACCGTGATCTGGTTTTCAATGAGACCTGCCTGGCTGGGGCTGCTGAAACAGCTTCCTGTCTCTTCACCCTCCTCTGGAAACTGACAACAAGCTCCTATTGACGGAGATAACCAGAGTGCATTTTTATTCCTTTTAATTTGTAAGTCCTTGCTGCAGTGAGTAAATGAATGTTGCATATAAGCGCTTTAGTACATTGCACGGCTTGAATGATCCATGTACTCTATAAGAGTTGCGCATAGGGTCTCATGTATTGCAGGCTTTGCCTTCATTTTTTTTTTTTAATCCGGGTATAATTGCTTTACACTGTTGTGTTACTTTCCACTGTACAGCACAGTGAGTCAGCTATCTGTATACACACATCCCCTCCCTCCTGGACCTCTCCAGCACCAATCCCACCTGTCTAGGGCATCACAGAGTACAGAGCTGAGTTCCTTGTGCTATACAACACCTTCCCACAAGCTACCTGCTTTACACATGGTTGTGGATATATGTCTACGCTCCTCTCTCAATTCATCCCCCTCTCTGGGTCCACACATCTGTCCTCTATGACTAAGCCTCTATTCCTGCCCTGCAGATAGTTTATCTGCAACGTCTCTTTAGATTCCACATATACGTGTTAATATACAATATTTGTTTTTCTCTTTCTGACTTATTTCAGTTAGGAAAAACACTCTTTGACATCAATCACAGCAAGAAGATCTTTTCTGACCCACCTCTAAGAGTAATGCCTTCATTTTTTATTAAAGCAACATGCTCAGTCATTCAGTCACCGCTGACTCTTTGCAAGCCCTTGGACTGTAGGACGTCAGGCTCCTCTGTCCATGGGATTCTCCAGGCAAAAACACTGGAGGGGTTGCTATTTCCTCCTCCAGGGGATCTTCCTGACCCAGAGACTCTCGCATTGGTAGGTAATTCTTTACTGCTGAGCCACCTGGGAAGCCCCATTACAGCAACAGTGTAGGGTAATCAAACAGAAACTCCTTTCCTTTCCAATGGATACACATGAAAATTTATAGTTACCAAGGCTTCGCAGTTACTTACACAGACCAGGTCTAGTTTGTGTGCGTGCGAGCACACACTGCTGCACAGACATGTCCAGATTCTGTGCTCCTAATGACCCCTTTGACAATAATAGCAATACTGCCTGTTACTTTCAAGCTGACTTATGGTGAATTTAAATCTGTTTATGCTTCAATCATCTTCAAAACAAAGCCTGGCAAATATCTCAGAAACTCCCTGCAGAAACATTTCAGTTTATCTAAGAGAGTCCATGTTTTACATTTTCTTCTTTAAAGTCAGAAGCATTTTTACTGCAGTAGAGATGTTAATTGGCACTTATCTTAATGAGTTCTTTTCTGATATGAAATAGCCTGGCTTGAAATACAGCAGGCTGGTTTTTTGTTTTTGTTTTTTTTTTCAAGAAGAGAGGAATAGGAGTTCGGTTGGTTCCTGTGAGAAATGAGATGCCTTTTCTTTTCTGTCTGCTTCCTTTGTGTTGGTTGCAAGCTTTCTGATTTAGGACCTTTGAGGTCTTGAGTTACTGCCTTCATCTTTAGTGTGAGAGAAAACTAACCCCAGCAGAAGCGATGAAATAGAACTCTGGCTCTGAAACGAAAAACCACAGTAGGAGTTCCTGAGGTTATTAAAATGGAATTAAGTGGTAGCTGGAATAACCAGTCACTAAGGGCAATTTTCAATAAAACTGGAGCAGACAGTTTTTATTTAAATTTGATTTATTTTTAAGTTCAAATGCTTTTAAAACAGATTATTTTCTATTTATTTCCTAGTTAACATTCCTACCTCATCGCTTCTGAGCAAAAGTTTCTAGTGTCAAGAATGGCGCTGGCTGACTACTGGCACTCTGTTTGACATTGCTGTTCCATCACCAAGTCGTGTCTGACTCTTTTAACCCGTGGACTGTAGCACGCCAGGCTCCTCTGTCCTTCACTATCTCCCAGCGTTTGTTCAAACTCATGTCCATTGAGTCGGTGATGCTATCTAACCATCTCATCCTCTGCCACCCCCTGCTCCTTTTGCCTTCAATCTTTCCCAGCATCATGGTTTTTTCCCAATGAGTTGGTTCTTCACATCAGGTGGCCAACGTATTGGAGCTTCTACCTTAGCATTAGTCCTTCCAGTGAATATTCAGGGTTGATTTTCTTTAGGATTGACTAGTTTGATCTCTTTGCCATCCAAGGGATTCTCTAGAGTCTTCTCCAGAACCATAATTAGAAAGCATGGGCCTTAAGCGCTCAACCTTCTTTATGGTTCAACTCTCACATCTGTACATCGACTACTGGAAAAACCATAGTTTTGACTATATGGACTTTTGTCAGCAAAGTGATGTCTCTGCTTTTTAAGACACTATCTAGGTATGGTACTCAATAAATATTTACAAAATGACTGAATGGATGAATGAAAATATATCAAACTTATTCCCAGTAGGCAGTATTTCTCAAATAATATTAAGAATGATTTTTGTCATCTAATTGAAGAAGCTCCTTCACATTTGTGATTTTAACTCTGAGTCTTATAGCTAATACAGTAGCTAATATATGATTATAATATACAACTATTTTATTCAGTCATAAGATTAAATATATAAATCAACTATGTTTCAATATAAAAAAAGTTTTTTAAATGTAAGTAAGAGATTAAAGAGCTCAGATTAAGTAACATAATTGGCAAGTAGGAAATGGTATGACTTCCCTGGTGGCTCAGTGGTAACGAATCTACCTGTTAATGGAGGAGACGAGGGTTTGATCCCTGGGTCAGGAAGATACTCTGGAGAAAGAAATGGCAATCCACTCCAGTATTCTTGCCTAAGAAATCCCATGGACAGAGGAGCCTGGTGGGCTACAGTCCATGGAGTCTCAAAAGAGTCAGACGTGACTTAGCTGCTAAACGACAACAACAAATAAATGGTACTGGATGCTGAGTATCTTCTCCTTGCAATAGGGCTTCAGAACTTCCTACAAAGTTGCGGAAGGCACTGTTTTGCAAGGGGTCCTGGTCAAGATACTTGGAGTCACTTCCATTCATTCTTTCTCCCTGTGTCTGCATCTGCTGCTCTTCCAGATGACTTGGTTTCTGTTTATTAGTAGTGCCTGGGCAGCCTTTAGCAGGCTGTTTTCTTTTCTTTTCATTGTGGGAAGATCAACATAACAGAAAATTACCATTTTAACCATTTTTCAGTCCACGGTTCATTGTATATGGCAATGGCACCCCACTCCAGTACTCTTGCCTGGAAAATCCCATGGACAGAGGAGCCTGGTGTGCTGAAGTCCATGGGGTTGCTGAGAGTTGGACACGACTCAGTGACTTCCCTTTCCCTTTTCACTTTCATGCATTGGAGAAGGAAATGGCAACCCACTCCAGTGTTCTTGCCTGGAGAATCCCAGGGACAGTGGAGCCTGGTGGGCTGCCATCTATGGGGTCGCACAGTCAGACATGACTGAAGCGACTTAGCAGCAGCAGTGCAACCATCATCACCATTCTCGTGCAGAAATGTTTCATTATCGCAAAAAGAAACTCTATCCATTTGGGAAGTTCACAACTCCCTCCTCCTCCTCGCCCCTGGCAACCACTATTCTAATTTCTGTCTCTCTGCTTTTGACCATCTAGGGACATCATACAAGTGGAATCATGCAGTAGGAGTTGTCTTCTTACATCTGGATTATTTCACTTATCCTAACGCCTTTCAAGTTTATCCACGTTGTAACAGGTGTCAGTTTCCTTCCTTTTTAAGGCTGAATGTAGACCACAGGTTTATCCATTCATTCTAGATGGATGCTTGAGTTAAAACAAGAAAAGGTGAAAGGGGGTTTCAAGGAAGACACTGGAAGGAAAGAATGACAACCTTGGGGAGACACCACTCTAATTACTCACAACAAATCATCCTATGACTCAAAGGCTAAAAACAATCATCATCAATGATCTCACGGCTTCTTTGGGTGACCACTCAAAACAGGGAACAGCAGGGGCAATTAGTCTCTGCTTCAAAATGTCTGGGATCTAAGCTGGAAGACCCAAAGTCGTGACTGGCTCAAGGGGGTCTGCTTTGAAAGTGGCTCTCTCACATGGCAGGCAAGTTGGTTTCTCTCCATGCTGAGCTCTACCGTGTGCTTAAGAGCCTTAGGACGTTGCACTGGTCACAAAGGCAGCTCTGATTCAGTGTGGGAGATGCCATGCAAAGGTGTGGGGTTGTCTTGGACATCAGCTATGCAAACTTTATTGTTATTGTTTAGTTGCTAAGTTGTGTCCAACCCTGTGGGACCCTATGGACTACAGCTCACCAGGCTCCTCTGTCCATAGGGATTCTCCAGGCAAGATTACTGAAGTGGTTTGCACAGTCAAAGAAAATAAGGTAAAAGTCCAGGATTTCTTTCTCACATTCATTAGGATATTAGGGAGGATCTTAGGTTAATTTTATATTACCTCCTGGTTCAGAGGAATTATTTCTGCTACACTGACTTTTAAGACAGTGGTTTCCAAACATTTGTCTGAAACCAAGTTTGATTTTTTTCGTAAAGGTACCTTTATGCAACTGAAAAGACTGTCCAGTATTCCAAGGTTATTTCCTATCTACCTATCCTGTGTGTTAAGAAGTGGCTGGAGGAGACTATTTGCAAAGGAAAGCCCCACCACCCTGGGATGGCACCCACCTGCTTTTGGAATGCAACTAGTGTTTGCATTCCCAAAACTCTTGGAATCACTGAGCTACTTTTCACAGTCTTGCGGTCCCAGCCCCCCTGCCCCGCAGGGCGGTGTTCACTATAGCATCTGTCAGTACAGGGCACCTGAGGGCAAAGAGAAGTCCTCACTTCAGGGGTCTCTATGCAAACACAACGTAGATTTTTGCCCAGTTAGCAAACACAACCAGAGTTTTCTTGGTGTGGTGGCTTCAGTTTTAAAGAGGCTTCTAAAACTGGTGGCCCATGGAACAACATTTTTTAAAAATTCAAAAAATTAAAAAAAAAACAGGCATTAAAAGAGGAAGCACATAATGAAATGCCCCTAGAAAACCAAAAAGATAAAACAACATAAAAAGTGAGGAAACTGTCTCATCTCAGTCTATGAGATCCTTTCAGTGTATAAAACATTCTGTGTTGCTAGAATGCTGCACACTGGATTTGCCAACAAATGTCTTCTTTTTCTATCTTCCTTCTACTCATCTTTCTACTCTTAACAGAATTAGGTGGATGCTAGAACACACTGGGTTCAGGAAAGCAGTTAAGGTAGCTAAACATGATTCTTCAGTAGATGAAAGAAGTTAAGCTACTAGATTTGTAATATATCATGAACAATGAAAATATCACTTCAAAGTATACTTTTCTTACTATAAAATGCTAATTTTCCCTCTATAGATGTCAGTGCCTCCAAATTAATGAGCACTATTAGCTGCAAAACATCTCAAGAAGCAATGGAAATTAATTTCCATTAGTCACAAACGGACAGTCAACTACCACCTGCCTTATAAGACAATACGTTTTGAATGCTCCATTTTTATCCTCAATTCCATGCTCAAAGTCAGATAGTAAAAAAAAGTGACTTAAGATATCCATAAAAATATTAAAACTGGTTTGCACGTGAAATGACCAAAGGGGATTTCAGATTTCCCATTGCAATGGGATAAACAGGGAGGTTATGAGGATGGTTTGACTGAGGTGGGTTTTCCATAGTCACCAGGTTTTCCTGGTGACTCAGATGGTAAAGAATCTGCCTGCAGTGTGGGAGACCCAACCTCCATTTCTGGGTTGGAAAGATCCCCTGGATAAGGAAATAGCAACCCATTCCAGCATTCTTGCATGCAGAATTCCACGGACAGAGACTCCTGGAGGGCTACAGTCCCTGGGGTCAGAAAGAGTCAAACGCATTTAGTAACGAACAGTCACTTGCACTTTCCACAGTTACAGCAGCATAAGTTGATGATAAAGGGAATTCATTTCTTTAACATGGTTAAGGTCTCTAAGAAGAATTTCTCTAAGAAGATTTCAAAAGGGTGAGCATAAAGATGTGAATGCTGATTAAACATAATACCTAGACAAACAGCCAGGTGGTGCTTCCCAATATTCTCATAGCTACTGGGATGAACTGAAATTTCTGTAAGGAAAACAAATCTTGAGTTTCTCTAGTTTTGTGAATTTATATTTCACATGGACTTGAAGAATAGAACACATTCAGAATGACTTTTTCTAAAGTGGAAAACAAAAGCAAAACACAAGGGTTGGGAAAGCACACTGATGGATAAATAGACAAAAAGCAAAATCAATACATCATTACTGTGTGTCTTTTGTTCCATTAATAATCATGCATTTGTTTAAGTTTTGCAAAACTTATCTCTGGGTAAATGTGTGCAGAGCTAATTAGCAAATAGATTACATATATATTTTGTTGTTTAGTCACTAAATCCGACTCTTTTGTGACCCTGTAAACTGTATCCTGCTGGAGAAGGCAATGGCACCCCACTCCAGTACTCTTGCCTGGAAAATCCTATGAACAAAAGAGCCTGGTAGGCTGCAGTCCATGGGATCGCTAAGAGTTGGACATGACTGAGCGACTTCCCTTTCACTTTTCACTTTCATGCATTGGAGAAGGAAATGGCAACCCACTCCAGTGTTCTTGCCTGGAGAATCCCAGAGACGGGGGAGCCGGGTGGGCTGCCGTCTATGGGGTCGCACAGAGTCGGACATGACTGAAGTGACTTAGCAGCAAACTATCTTGCCAGGTTCATTTGTCCATGGAATTCTCTAGGCAAGAATACTGGAGTGGTTTGCCATGCCCTCTTCCAGGGATTTTCCCAACCCAGGGATCAAACCTATGTCTCCTGCATTGACAGGCAGATTCTTTACCAATAAGCCATCAGTGAAGCCCTATGTATACACACAAGTACATGTATGTGTGTATATATACACACAATCTATGCATTTGTATACACATAATCTATGTGGCATATATGTAGATGCCATTTTCCTTAATAAAGCCAAATCTAGGACTGTCAAGGTTCCCCCTATAGGAAGATAGTCCTATATGAATTAACCAAGTGAGCCAGAAGTCACCCTGAATTTCCTTGGTTTCTATTTTTTCCTCTTTCCCACTTGTGGGAACTAACCTTAGGGAAAGAGGGATGCTGTGGTCCATTTTTATAATCTTATTCATTACTAGATTCAAAGAACTTTCCTTTGATTCCTTCTGAAGCATAAACTCTTCTTTTGATTCCTTCAAACCTCCTCCTAGAGTTCTAAAAAGTACCAAATGGAAAGTGAAAGGGGAGCACTCAGACAGGAAATAAAGGCAGTGACCCCCAAACAGAGCACTGGGATTTAGAAGCATCCATTTTGGGTAAGACTCTCTAACTCTCCATGAGATTTCAAGGAAAAAGGCCTTCTCATTTTCAGGTTCTCAGCTTGTTTCTAAGGGGCACCATTTTTAATATTCACACTCCTTTTGGGCTCAAATAAACTGATTTCTTTCACAGTGATGATGGAGAGAGATTCACTTCTTTTTTTTCACCTGCAGCTTAGCTTTCTGCTTCATCCTAAGTGATTGGCAAAGGAATGACTTCATCTGCAAGACCCTACCCTTTCTTCAGCATGTGAGAAGTCACTTCAGTTGTGTCCAATTCAGGACCATAGCCTGCCAGGATCCTCTGTCCATGGAATTCTCCAGGCAAGAATACTGGAGTGGGTTGAGGTTTCCTCCTCCAGGGGATCTTCCTAAGCCAGGTCTCTTTTTTCTCCCGCAGTGGGAGGTGGGTTCTTTACCACTAGCACCACCTGTTCAGCTGAGCTCAGTCACGTCCGACTCGTTGTCACCCCATGAACTGCAGCACACCATGCTTCCCTGTTCATCACCAACTCCTGGAGCTTGCGCAAACTCATGTCCATCGAATTGGTGATGCCATCCAATCATCTCATCCTCTGTTGTCCCCTTCTCATGCCTTCAATCTTTCCCAGCATCAGGGGAAGTCCCTCTTCTAGCACGAGAATATCTAAATCCAGTAGGTAACACAGGAACCTGGTTATCAGTGAAAAAACAGATTAACCTCAAAGCAGAAAGTAACATGAATTACAAACTCAAATCATACACTGAGAGCATAGTAAAATCATTGCAAACTAATAATTTCCTTTACTTAGGAATTCAATAGGACATCCCTTTAAACCATCAATTATCCTTACTAAGATGCACTGGAATGGGTGAACTTAACTCAGATGACCAGTATATCTACTACTGTGGGCAGGAATCCCGTAGAAGAAAGTAGCCATCATGCTCAACAAGAGAGTCCAAAATGCAGTACTTGGATGCAATCTCAAAAATGACAGAATGATCTCTGTTCGTTTCCAAGGAAAACTATTCAATATCACGGTAATCCAAGTCTATACCCCAACCAGTAATGCTGAAGAAGCTGAAGTTGAACAATTCTATGAAGACCTACAAGACCTTCTAGAACTAATACCCCAAAAAAGATGTCTTTTTCATTATAGGGGACTGGAATGCAAAAGTAGGAAGTCAAGAAATACCTGGAGTAATGGGGAAATTTGGCCTTGGAGTACAGAATGAAACAGGGCAAAGGCTAATAGACTTCTGCCAGGAGAACACACTGGTCATAGCAAACACCATCTTCCAACAACACAAGAAGGCTCTACACATGGACATCACCAGATGGTCGACATCAAAATCAGACTGATCATATTCTTTGCAGCCAAAGAAGGAGAAGCTCTATATAGTCAGCAAAAACAAGACCGGGAGCTGACTGTGGCTCAGATCATGAACTTCTTATTGCCAAATTGAGACTGAAATTGAAGAAAGTGGAGAAAATCACTACACTATTCAGGTATGACCTAAAATAAATACCTTATGACTATACAGTGGAAGTGAGAAATAGATTTAAAGGACTAGATCTGATAGACAGAGTGCCGATGGATGGAGGTTCATGACATTGTACAGGAGACAGGAATCAAGACCATCCCCAAGAAAAGAAATGCAAAAAAGCAAAATGGCTGTCCGAGGAGGCCTTACAAAGAGCTGTGAAAAGAAAGAAACCAAAAAGCAAAGGAGAAAAGGAAAGATACACCCATTTGAATGCAGAATTTCAAAGAATAGCAAGGAGAGATAAGAAAGCCTTCCTCAGCGATCAATGCAAAAAAAAAAAAATAGAAGAAAACAATAGAATGGGAAAGACTACCAATCTCTTCAAGAAAATTAGAGACATCAAGGGGACATTTCATGCAAAGATGGGCTCAATAAATGACAGAAATGGTAGGGAACTAACAGAAACAGAAGATATTAAAAAGAGGTGGCAAGAATACACAGAAGAACTGTACAAAAAAAGATCTTCAGGACCCAAATAATCACAATGGTGTGCTCACTCACCTAGAGCCAGACATCCTGGAATGTGAAGTCAAGTGGGCCTTAGAAAGCATCACTACGAACAAAGCTAGCAGAGGTGACGGAATTCCAGTTGAGCTATTTCAAATGCTGAAAGACGATGCTGTGAAACTGCCACACTCAATATGCCAGCAAATTTGGAAAACTCAGCAGTGGCCACAGGACTGGAAAAGCTCAGTTTTCATTCCAATCCCAAAGAAAGACAATGCCAAAGAATGCTCAAACTACCGCACAATTGCACTCATCTCACATGCTAGTAAAGTAATGCTTAAAATTCTCCAAGCCAGGTTTCAGCACTATGTGAACTGTGAAATTCCTGATGTTCAAGCTGGTTTTAGAAAAGGCAGAGGAACCAGAGATCAAATTGCCAACATCCGCTGGATCATGGAAAAAGCAAGAGAGTTCCAAAAAAACATCTATTTCTGCTTTATTGACTATGTCAAAGCCTTTGACTGTGTGGATCACAACAAACTGTGGGAAATTCTTCAAGAGATGGGAATACCAGACCACCTGACCTGCCTCTTGAGAAACCTGTATGCAAGTCAGGAAGCAACAGTTAGAACTGGACATGGAACAACAGACTGGTTCCAAATAGGAAAAGGAGTACATCAAGGCTGTATATTGTCACTCTGCTTATTTAACTTCTATGCAGAGTACATCATGAGAAATGCTGGACTGGAAGAAGCACAAGCTGGAATCAAGATTGCTGGGAGAAATATTAATAATCTCAGATATGCAGATAACACCACCCTTAGGGCAGAAAGTGAAGAGGAACTAAAAAGCCTCATGAAGAAAGTGAAAGAGGAGTGTGAAAAGGTTGGCTTAAAGCTCAACATTCAGAAAACGAAGCTCATGGCATCCAGTCCCATCATTTCATGGCAAATAGATGGGGAAACAGTGGCTGACTTTATTTTTCTGGGCTCCAAAGTCACTGCAGAAGGTGAGTGCAGCCATGAAACTAAAATACGCTTGCTCCTTGGAAGGAAAGTTATGAACAACCTAGATAGCATATTAAAAATCAGAGACATTACTTTGCCAACAAAGGTCTGTCTAGTCAAGGCTATGGTTTTTCCAGTGGTCATGTATGGATGTGAGAGCTGGACTGTGAAGAAAGCTGAGTGCTGAAGTATTGATGCCTTTGAACTGTGGTGTTGGAGAAGACTCTTGAGAGTCCCTTGGACAGCAAGGGGATTCAACCAGTCCATCCTGAAGGAAATCAGTCCTGGGTGTTCACTGGAAGCACTGATGCTGAAGCTGAAACTCCAATACTTTGGCCACCTGATGCGAATTGCTGACTCATTTGAAAAGACCCTGATGCTGGGAAAGATTGAGGGCAGGAGGAGAAGAGGATGACAGAGGATGAGATGGCTGGATGGCATCACCGACTTGATGGACATGGGTTTGGGTGGACTCTGGGAGTTGGTGATGGACAGGAAAGCCTGGCATGCTGCTGTTCATGGGGTCACAAAGAGTTGGATACAACTGAGCAACTGAACTGCACTGAACTATCCTTATTTTGATGTTATCATTGTAATTATCATTACAGGGACCTTAAAATTAAGACTAAAGATGCTTGATATTTCAGAGAGGTCTGACTTCTAGGGAGCTGATGTCCTCTGATGCTGGATGGTGTCAGCAAAGTTCATCTCTCCTATAAACCTAATTGGTAAAGATTCCATGGTAATTTAACTACTGAATGCAAGTTTCCAGTTGTTTTGAATCAGGAAAGTGAAAGTGTTACTCGCTCAGTCATGTCCGACTCATGTGACCCCATAGACTATAGCCTGGCAGTGTACTCTGTCCCAGGGAATTTTCCAGGCAAGAATACTGGAATGGGTTGCCATGCCCTCCTCCAGGGGATCTTCTGAACTCAGGGATCGAACTGGGTCTCCCGCACTGTGGACAGACTGTTTACCATCCGAGCCACCAGGGAAGCCCATTGAATCAGAGGAAAAAATACTATCTCAGTTCCTGGGACAGGGAGTGAGAGTAGTTGGTTTTAAGCAGAGGGGTTAAAGGCAAGTTCTGGAAAGTCTGCATTAGGATATACGATGGACACACAGGTAAAACATCAGAGACACAGGTTAACTGAGCAAGGCAAACAATCCTGGCTTCATTATGGAAACCAAACCTAGAACCACCATGGCCAACTCCAGAGAGAACAGGCAGGGCAGAAGGAATTCTCCTGGAAGGAGAGGGAGGGTGCACAGTAGCTTTTGCTTCTGTGATGGGGTCTAGAGGGCCTGGACTTGGCTTCTTGCCCCAAATGAGGCAGGGAAGTCCAGAATGCACACGGCCCACTTTACAGGGATCTGAGTTTCTCAGGCTCTTCTGCACCGCTGGGGACTTTGCTAGTAGATGGGGACCCCAAGGAGGCTCTTGGAAACAGGTGTGAGCTACAGGCTCACCTACTGAACAGAGGGTAGAGCCTGTTTTACCAAAAGTACGTGGACTGAGGGGAAGAACTGGCTGGCTGTCAAGAGGAAAGTCTGCAAACCCGAAAAACACAAAACAGAGATTTCTACAGTCACAACTGCTGAGGATCAGCTAATGATTCATTAACCAACTAGTTAGGACCCCAGGTAGAGTGACTCATCAGCTTTGACTACCTCTGATCCATCACTCATACTTCTGTGATGCAGTCGAGATCTCTGTGCCGGAACCCACTCTGGTACAAATGGGGTAGGGGATGTCGTATTAGAAATGAGTCACTATTCGAGAAATGCAATCGTTCACTCCTACTAGTGATGCTGAAGACAGAGGGCAAAATGAGTAATCTGGGCTCCTGGAAAATCAATACGTGCACAGACAAGTATTGTGTGTAAACTGTACTTTCCTTTTAACTGATAAAAGGAATCCTGAAAAGCAGGCTTTCACAAAACAAACAAAATCCTTTCTGCAGGGACATCTTCTCTTCCATCTTCTGATTGTGTGTCCTGGCCAGGAGGGCCCAGGTCTCAACGTGCCCTTCCTCCTTGCCCCTCACTGGCCTCTGCTCCCACCTCACTAGGTCCCTCCCCTTCCCCAGTCGCTTAGCAGGGCATCCCCTAGGATCTGTGCCTCAGTCTTTCCCACCAGACAGCTCACGGCCTCTCTGCCTTCATCACTTTCTCCATGTCTCTGACTCCCAAGGGCCATTCTCAGCTCTAACCTTGGTGCCCCTCACGGCAGGAGCTGAGGTGCCAGCAGAGAGGCAGCGGTGGTTAACAATGGGCCCTTCCCTAAGCCAGGAAATGTCCCAAAGACCTCAAGGTCTTAACATATTTCACCTTACAACTTTATCAGGAAGGTGCTTTTATGATTCCTGTTTTAAATACATGGACACCGAGGGCAGGGCAGGTGAACATCACACCCGGAATCATAACTGGCTAAGAGTCATTTCCCCCATGTATTGGATGCCCTTTATAACCCAGACCTCCTCTCCTCCTCCCGTGGGAGGGGAGAGCAGGCAGGGCTGCCCAAGATCATCACCTGGGGCATCTCTACTTAACTGATGCAATCGAACAAAACACAGCAGTTCAGAACTATCATATTTTCTCTACACACTGGTGCTGGCCTCTCACTGGGCCCACATTTCAGATGACGGTGTCTTTTTTACTGGAAGTCACAACATGCCAAGAATGACAGTGAGCACTGCAGACAGTGACTGCAGCCATGGAATTAAAAGATGCTTGCTGCTTGGAAGAAAAGCCATGACAAACCTAGACAGCATATTAAAAAGCAACAAAGGTCCGCATAGTCAAAGCTATGGTTTGCCAACAAAAGTCTGCATAGTCAAAGCTACGGTTCTTCCAGTAGTCATGTATGGATGTGAGACGTGGACCATAAAGAAGGCTAAATGCTGAAGAGTTGATACTTTTGAACTGTGGTGCTGGAGAAGATTCTTGACAATTCCTTGGATAGCAAGGAGATCAAACCAGGCAGTCCTAAAGGAAATCAACCCTGAATATTCATTAGCAGGACTGATGCTGAAGCTGAAGCTTCGATAGCTTGGCCACTTGGTGTGAATAGCCAACTCACTGGCAAAGAACACTGATGCTGGAGTTTGCTCAGATTCCTGCCCATTGAGTCAGTGATGCTATCTAACCATTTATATACATATTTTTTGTAGTAATCCTTCCTAAGGACCACTTGACTTCACACTCCAGGATGTCTGGCTCTAGGTGAGTGATCATACCATCATGGTTATCCCGGTCATTAAGACCTTTTCTGTATGATTCTTCTGTGTATTTTTGCCACCTCTTCTTAATCTCTTCTGCTTCTGTTTGGCCCTTACCATTTCTGTCCTTTATCATGCCCGTCCTTGCATGAAATGTTCCCTTGACATCTCCAATTTTTTGAGGAGATCTCTGGTCTTTCCCATTCTATTAGGTAAGGTAAGGTAAGGTAAGGTGAAGTCGCTCAGTCGTGTCCGACTCTTTGCGACCCCGTGGACTGTAACCTACTAGGCTTCTCCGTCCATGGGATTCTCCAGGGAAGAATACTGGAGTGGATTGCCATTTCCTTCTCCATTCTATTGCTTTCCTCTAATTCTTTGCATCATTCATATAAGGTGTTCTTATCTCTCCTTACTATTCTCTGGAATTTTGCATTCAGTTGGGCATATCTTTCCCTTTCTCCTTGCCTTTCACTTCTTTCCTCAGCTATCTGTAAAGCCGCCTTGGACAACCATTTTGCCTTCTTGCATTTCCTTTTCTTTGGGATGGTTTTGGTTACTGCCTCCTGAATGATATTAACAACTTCCATCCACAGTTCTTCAGGCACTCTATCCACCAGATCTAATTCCTTGACTCTATTGTTACTTCCACCGAATAATCATAAGGGATTTTATTTAGTTCATAGAGTAATTGCCCTCTACTCTTCCCCAGTTGTGTACTGGACATCTTCCAACCCGAGGGGCTTATCTTCCCATGTCATATCTTTTTGTCTTTTCATACGCGTCATGAACCATCCCTTTCATGAACCACAGCCTTGTTGTTGTGAAGGGGCTTGCATAACTCAGTGAAGCTATGAGCCACCATGGAAACTGCAACCTAGATTTTCCTAATGATATTAATGGGGCTTCCCAGGTGGCTTAGCTGTAAAGAATCCACCTGCCAAAGTAGAAGATGCGGGTTTGATCCCTGGATTTGGAAAGTCCCCTGGAGAAGGTAATAGCAACCTACTCGAATACTCTTGCCTGGGAAATCCCATGGACAGAAGAGTCTGGTGGGTTGCAGTCCATAGGACCAGAAAAGAGTTGGACATGACTTAGTGAGTAAACAACAATGGTGATATTTATAAGCAGTATTTTTAATAATATCTACTAATATAAAATCCAATAATAATTTTAGTAAGACACTAGGTAATTCTTTAAAATTTCATGGTTTTAGATTATTGGTCAAATACTGTGGCTTGAAGCAAAACATGGAGAACATGTTTGAGGCAGCCAAGTGAAAGTCCAGTTGCTAACTTAGGCTCAAATTCAGCATCAAGGATATGTCATTGTATTTATTTATCTGTTACAATGAATAACAAAAAGAATATAGAGTTTTATTGTGAATCATGTTTGCAAAATGTTAGATTCCTTTATCATGTTTGAAAAACTGCTTTTGAGACGGTGTACATCAAGGATTATAATACCCTGATACAGGATTAATCAAACTTGACCAAAAGATGCTATTCGTGATGCAGCCTACACATTAAGCTACGTCAGTAAATGTATTAGCCATAACTTTTTCTTCTTTCATGGACAAGAATATTTGTAATACCATCAGTATGCCAGGTACATGAGTATCGCTTTTTTTCTGGTTATTTCATCAATCACATTTTCAAAATAAAGATGCTATGAATGATCACTTCCAATGTTACTGAGTCCTTTCATATAAGTTCATTTTAAGATTTATACAACCTACATGCTTAAAAACAACATGTATTAAACTCAGTATTTGGCATAGCACCAACAACATAGTAGCTGTGATGATACTTAAGAAATTCACATCTTATGGAAGATAATATGCAGTTAACAAATAGTTCTCAGCATAGGCTGCTATGAAGTAAATATTATATAAAAACTTTTCAAAGTGATTGCTGACTTAGGGAAATCAAATTCTATCACCTCTTTGTATAAAAGTTTTTTGTGCATTTTTTGTTGGAATACACAAGAGCAGTTAAAAGTGGAAAGTCCAAAGTTTTGTTCCGATCTATATGATTCAGCTAAGCAAGCTTAAAAAAGCCAGCTACTTAGGATGAATCCTTTCATATTCTATGACTTAGAAAAATTCTAAAAATTAAAAAAGAATACATATATATAATTTCATATATGTATATATATAAACTGAGTCACTTTGCTGAACAACTGAAACTAACATAACACTGTAAATTAACTATATTTGAATTAAAAAAAAGTAGCCAAAATATATACATACACATCAGTCATCAAAACACCAAAAGGAAAAAAAAAAAAAAGATAACAGGAAGCTTCTGGTTTCCAGTCTAATCACTGAATTGGGGCTATCTTGATTTCAAATTCTTATTTTGAAATAGGAGGTTTGCTTCAAAATTCCTCATTGAAACTCGTTAATAGAAAAAAGACACTGGTCTGCAGTAAGATGAATAAGTCACATTTTAGAAAAGAAAGAAAGAGAAAACAAAGCGAAGACCACACATGCCATAAGCAATTATCAGACGGACCAGACCTATTTAGACAATCTGTATCAGTACCTTCATTCACTCCTACACATAGCAAACTGGCGCTTTCCCTCATCCTCCAAGAAAATCATGAAAGATGGTATGCAATTTCCATTTCCTTTTTATAAATATAAATGTCCATGCAAATATGTGCCTAAGAGTGTGGAGCCTAGCCTGCATATACATGGGTCAATTTTTCCAATTCTCCACTTATTTAAGGCACAAAATGTGCGGATATCAGTTTCCTCCCACAAAGGAGAATTACATCAAAGACGTAAGGAAAAGTGCTTTGAGAATTGTAATGTGCTCTAAAAATATGTTTGCAATGGTAAAGAGGCTTACATGGTTGGCTATTTAATAATACATAAAAAAACTTTAACACACTGTCTCCAAAAATGTATGTATAAAAGTTAGAAAGAAGCCTAAAAGCTGGAAAAGTTTAAATCATAAATTATAACACTGAGATAAACTACTCTGAACCCCAGACAGAAGAGATATTGGTTCTAGTAACACTCACTTAGGAAGGACCAAAGTTCATTCTTCAAAAGAAGATGCAAAAATGCTATCATAAAAGAAGCATTAGATTGTGGACTACAATTTTAGACTTGGGATGTCTCAATTAAATCTGAACATTCTGACACATTCCTTTATTAAAAAAAAAAAAACTCTACAAGAAAGGCATTATTGTATTTTATATACTCATTTCATATGATGCCAGGTTATTAGTTCTCTTTACACTAAGCCATAATTATTCAAATCCGATTCTAGATCTGGTTCTCTTTCTTTTGCTTGTATCTGACCTTAGGATGGTGGTACAATATTTTTTTTCAGAAGTGACATCTATTTAAAGCCAATGCTTAGCATTCTTTTTTTTTTTTTTAATGGAAGATAATTGCTTTATGATGTTGTGAATGGTTTCTTCTATACAACAATGCTAGTCAGCCATAAATACATATACATATATATGTGTGTGTGTATATATATATTTCCTCTCTCCTGAGCCTCCATCCTGGCCCCCATATCCCACCCTCCAGGTCATCAGAGAAGGCCAGGCTAGCTTCCCGGTGCTATACAGAAGTGTCCCAGCAGCTGCCTTACACATGTAGTATATATACATGTCAGTGCTACTCTCTCAAATCATCCCAACACCTCCTTCCCTCATTGTGTTCACCAAGTCGGTTTTCTGCATCTGCATCTCTATTCCTGCCCTGCAAACAGGTTCATCAGTATCATTTTCTAGATTCCACGTGTGTGTGTCCTAAGTCGATTCAGTCGTATTTGACTCTTTGTGATCCTATGGACAGCTGCCTACCACGCTCTTCTGTCCATGGGGAATCTCCATGCAAGAATACTGGAGTGGGTTGCCATTCCCTTCTCTAAGGGATCTTCCCAACCCGGCAATCAAAACCACATCTCTTACGTTTCCTGCATCACAGGCAGGTTCTTTACCACTGGTGCCACCTGGGAAGGCCCCTAGATTCCTTATGTATGTGTGTGTGTTAGTTGCTCAGTCATGTCCGACTCTGCGACCCCATGAAGTATACAGCCCACCAGGCTCCTCTGTCCATGGAATTCTCCAGGCAAGAATACCAGAGTGGGTTGCCATTCCCCTCTCCAGGGGATCTTCTCAACCCAGGGATCGAACCCAGGTCTCCTGCACTGGAGGCAGAATCTTTACCGTATGAGCCCCCAGGGAAGCCTAGATTCCACACGTATGAGTGAATATACAATATTTGTTTTTCTTTCTGACATTAGCATTCTTAAAAATAACATAGTACACTTGCAATTCATATAACACTGATTTGGATATAAGTTTCCACCTACAAAGGATGAGTGGCCAATATATTCTTATTCACTCTCATTTCTGACAGGTGTTTCTCTTTCTTGGTTTATAGTGGGCACTCATTAAATACATGTTACATAATCAATAACTTGAAAAGATGATAGTCTGATGACGATATGCTGAAAGAAGAAAAAAGGCTATAAAAGGGATAGCAATATAAAATGAAAAGGATATGTCATTTAATAAAAGTATAGCACATTTAATACATACTATGAAATAAAGAAGCTAAGCTGTAGTGAGAGAAACATAAATTTGGATTCCTATTAGGCCAAATTCCCCTAATGTGAAAATTTAAAAACCTCTTCACTGAAGATTATATACTTATCCTCAATTTATATTTTAAATGTTAAATAAAGCACTGCCAATTCAATTATGTATTTTCCTATTTAGCATTTCCTAAAGAGTATGCTAATGTTCTATTTCCACATCTTTTCAATAACATATTTAGAAAGAATATTTAAAAACAGAGAGCTTTGGAGAAGGGATAGATTGGGGGTTTTGGATCAGCAGATGCAAACTATTATATACATGATGGATAAACAACAAGTTCCTACTATATGGCACAGAGAACTATATTCAATATACTGTGATAAACCACAATGGAAAAGAATATAAAAAAGATTATATACATATGCATAATTGAATCACTTTGCTATACAGCAGAAACTAACATATTGTAAATGAACTATATCCCAGTATAGCAAAATTTCAAGATAAATAAACAGAGAGCATTATGTTATCTGAAGAGTATTGTACCCACACTTGCCAAGAATACCAAAGGATTTAGGGCAAGTTTCTGGACAAAAATGATAGAGAACCTTGTTTCGACTGAAAGCCTAGAGGAGCAGGATGCTGAATAATGCAAATATAAGAATTTTTCTTATTTCTAGTAGTTAACAGTGAACACTTACTATAATTCTCCTTTACAATGGAGGTTTTACCTCATACAATATTTAACATAAGCCCTCCAAGTAGGCTTGAATTGTGCTAAAGAAGCTATCTTAAAGAATACCATAAACCGGTCCCATTCTGCCTTTTAAGTATGTAGAGGTGATTTCTTTTTACAAAAGAATCTAGGCAAACCCCTCAATACAGTACACTCGTATTGTGTGCTGTAGAAAATACCCGAAAATTCCTTGAGATGAATTTTAAGTATACTACCAGAATCAAGTCAGATGCCTGCTATAAAGACATACCAGGAACCTGACATATCTATAGTATTCACAGATGCAGATATATATTTATGGGACTCTGCATAAATCAAATGCCTATGAATAAAACATCATTTAACTCTACAGGAATTCAATTCCAATTTCAGAAATAGAGCATCACTAAAGCCTTGGCCACTGTTGAAACAAGAAAGCAAAATAAAATATTATCAATAATAACAACTTCTTTAATACATTATATTCAAATTTTTAATCAATGTCGAAAACAACTTCAGCCAATGTTTACTTTCAGACACAAAAATGAAGGTAACAAATGTTTTCTAAATTTCCAATTTTTAGTGTAACCTGGTAAAAATTTTCAATTTTCAGTGTAACCTGTATACCACTTTTCAGTCATGAATGGAAACATACAAGGTGACAAAGCGTGCTTCTCCTGAGACAAGAAAATACCTAGACCACACTGTCTGAAGTCAAACGATACAACCTCCCATCCTGTTTCTACTGCATCACAGAAAGCTGTTCCAGATCTCACAACTAGCTGAAACCCTCAAGCACCTACAAATGTTCCGATCAAAAGATAGTCTTTGCTACTGAACTGCAGAAGGTACTAGAGATCCATGACCAACATCCATATTCCAAATCAAACAGAAGATGATGAGTGTCAACCAAAGTCAACCCTTTCATCCTCAGCTAGAGGCATGGATGCAATCAAGTGATGCAAAAAAACCCCCAAAACAAAAAACAATCATGCAGTCACAGGTCTGGTTGGAATACCTCTTTAGCAGCGGTGGGGGGAGACGAAAAGGTTGGTACCCACCTGGGATCTTTCTGAATGCTGTCAATGGATGGGGACCTGGCCAACGTGCCTTCGGGGGGCAGGGCAGGGCCGGATTTGCTGTACGGAGACTCGACGGAAGGGCAGTACTGCAGCTGTCGGTAGGGGTCCGCGTAGCTGGAGGCGGGCCCGGCGGCATAGCTGGCCCTCTGGAAGGTGGCTGCGGCGGCGCTCTGCGGGCCGTGCTGGCTGCCTGCGCGCTGCAAGGGGACGGAGTCGACACCGGGGGAGGACGGGGCTAGGGCAGGAAAGTAGGGACAGAGTAAAAAATTGAGGACCTGCTCACAGAAACGGTTCACCAGGTCTAGGCAGGGGGAAAATTACACACATAAAAAAAAAAAAAAACAACAACACACAAGGGTTTGAAAGAATTAACAAAATTGTTACATTTGAACTAACGCATCCAATGTTATCCACTACAACGACAATTAGCATGCTATTCCGTTGGCCCAAAACTTCGTTGGGGTTTTTCCATTCCATCTTAGGGAAGAACCTGAACGAACTTTCAGGCCAACCCAGTATTTAGGAACAACCCTTTCATCTCTGGGATGAAAATGCCTCTGTGATGTGTTTCCTGCTTACTGACTTCCAGGAAGAGGTCTGCTCATCTGACAAGTAGACTCTGCATGGAGCTAAAACCCAGAAGAAATGGAAGGGATATTTTCCAAGGACTCATGGGCAGTGAGTTCTTCATTGTTTCAGCTGAGAAAATTCAGGCTGTGTTCGTTCAGGGGATGATAGATTAGTTTTATGAAGGGTGTGAAACATATTTAGTAATGTGGTTAATTTTTCCCAAATAAAAGAAAACAAGGAAAAGTGAGGGGGCGTGTATCCATGGGGGTGGAGGCGGACATGGGTCTGTAATTAGTGCTAGGGCATTAAATGCAGGACAGGACAGTTCTTGTAAAGTTCAACACCCACAAGATTTTTATATGTCTGTTTTTCAACTTGAGCTGTCATACTAACAAATACACTTGGTGAAGGGTAGGCATGCCAGAGGCGATGAAGACCCACCCGATTGCCACGCAGACAAAATAAGGTGCTGACTTGGCTTTTCTAGAAGTATTTGCATCTTTTCAATAACGCCTAAATTGTCGGAAGAAGATCTGACGCCAGCTACTAAAATCGGTTTGACTATTTCCAAGCTGAATTTCAGCTTTTTGTTTCCTTTCTGGGTTTTCTGGAGTCCGTTTCCTATCATTATTTTTATCTGGTTCTCAAAAATACTTGACATCTAAGATTTAGGTGACCTATACAATGAAAATAGCATCTTTCATATTAATAGAATGTGATTTGTTAATAACTGTTTGATCATTATCCGTGATTAATATTAGTTGGCACCTTTACTTTCTAGCTCAGAACGAACATTTACACACTACTATATGTAAAATACATAGCCAAAAAGGACCTACCCTACAGCACAGCAAACTCTACTCAATATTTTGCAACAAACTATATGGGAAAAGAAACTGGAAAAAGACAAATATATATATTCATATATATATATATATATATATATATATATATATGAGACTGAACCGCTTTGGTGTATGCCTGAAGCTAACACAACATTGTAAATTAGCTAAACTTCATAAAAAATATATCCTGTGTCTAGATATGACCATTTATAACATGCAAGCTCCACACAGAATTAGATTCCAATTATCAATCATATCCTACAACTCAGATTTTTTGAGCACTACCCAGTAAATGGTGATAAAACTTATTCTCTCTCACAACAGATGACATATTCAAAATCAAATACAAAAGAAAGAAAACAATACTAGTCTAATATTAAAGGAAGTTAAGGATTTCATGTCAAAATGATAAAAAAAAAGTTGCAACGTGAACTGGAGAAATATATTCTAATATGAGAACTGATTTTAATTAAGAGGTCAGGGTTTCTCATTTCCAATGACCTTTTAAAACTTAATCTTATAATAACCAAAGTCAGGAGACCAGGCACCATGACATGGTGAAGACAAGAAAAATATTTAAGAAAACTTTCTAAACAAAAAGTGTGTATACTCCCAAAAGACTCAGGTTTTGAAATGACAAGGGTTGCCCTGATGGATTGCATTTCAAAGTCATTAGATTAGACTAATAAAAAATTAAGTTCACAACCAGAAAATCTGTCTTATGTCTTTAGGCAGTTTCTGGAACATTTATATTTTCTCCAAAATTTTGCAAGCGTGTCTAATTAAAATTCACATTTTAATATTTATGAACAATGTGCTATATGGCATGGGAACAGGGATTTAAAATGCAGGCCAGGCCTAACCACGCTCTTGGAAGAACAAATGCCCAGAGGTAAACAGAGTTTCATTTTCTAGATGAGTTGTGAAAAGCCAGTCAGCAAACTGAAGGCAAAAGGGAAAACGCACGATAACCTGACATTTTTTTCAGATAAATACAATTTTTTCATTCAGGAACTAAATATCTACATTAAAGCTTCCTAAAAAGGGTTACTAATATTAGAAAAATCATTTTCTATACAAAATTATTTGTTACTAATACTTTAGAATATAGCGGTTAATAGGAAGTGAAGGCAAAATGGCAAGAATGACGATTTAATGCTGAAACATAAAATGTTAAAAAAAAAAGGAGGCTGAAACACGACAAAATACTATTGTTAAAAAATGATAATATAAGTTTAAAAAATATCAGAGGAATGAATGAATTTTAAGGGAATAGGGAGTTCTCTAGCGAGCCCGTGGTTAAGACTCCGCATTCTCAGTTCAGGGGGAACAGTTCAGTCCCTGGTTGGGGACCTAAGATCACGTAAGCTGCAAGGGAGACTGGACCAAAAGGTGAAAGTAGAGTGTGAAATGCAATTAACAAAGCAGGAACAAGAAGACAACGTCTCCCAGTAAGAGGAGAAGAAAAGGTGAAGGGCAGTTCATGAATGTTGTTAGGCTCAGATATATATTCCACACTGGCACTGGCCTTTTGATGAAATGTCAGGGAACGCCACATTCAGAGCTTGGCTTCTGCAGCTAACAATCAGGGCCACATCTGGGCTTTCCAGTCAATCATTTGTATCTGGCAAGTAACTGAGTTCTCAAAGCTCCAGTTTCCTGACTGTAAAGTGAAAAGAAGACAAGGGCCCAATGGGATGCCTGTTTGTTTTAAAGGCAAGAAAAGCTATTAATGCCTAGTAAGGGCAAAACAACCTGATGCGAAGAGCTGGCTCATTGCAAAAGACCCCGATGCTGGGAAAGATTGAGGGCGGAAGGAGAAGGGGACGGCAGAGAATGAGATGGTTGGATGGCATCTGTGACGGACGTGAATTTGAGCAAGCTCCAGGGGGAGATAGTGAAGGACAGGGGAGTCTAGCATGCTACAGTCTATGGGGTGGCAAAGAGTCAGACAAGATTGAGGGACTGAACAACAACTATTATTACTACTACTTAATAATGTTGAAAGGGACTCCCTGGTGGCTCAGATGGTAAAGCGTCTGCCCGCAATGCAGAAGACCCGGGTTTGATCCCCAGGTCGGGAAGATCCCCTGGAGAAGGAAATGGCAACCCACTCCAGTATTCTTGCCTAGAAAATCCCATGGATGCAGGAGCCTGGTGGGCTACAGTCCATGGGGTCGCAAAGAGTCAGACATGACAGCGACTTCACTCACTCAGACTTCACTCAACAATGTTGAAATCAGGTCACGTTAGGAAAGAGATTGGATGTAACACATGGAGTAACAAGTCCTTGCCTGATATAAAGTGTGGGTATCAGACTTTCTAACTACTGGAAGTGTTTAACTAGTGTGTACTCTTATTTCCTCCAACAACCCAGTACTAGAATAAATTGCCAACATCCATTGGATCATCGAAAAAGCAAGAGAGTTCCAGAAAAACATCTGCTTTATTGACTATGCCAAAACCTTTGACTGTGTGGACCACAACAAACTCTGGAAAATTCTTAAAGAGATGGGAATACCAGACCACCTGATCTGCCTCTTGAGAAATCTGCGTGCAGGTCAGGAAGCAACAGTTAG
This sequence comes from Ovis aries, assembly GCF_016772045.2. Classification (NCBI taxonomy): domain Eukaryota; kingdom Metazoa; phylum Chordata; class Mammalia; order Artiodactyla; family Bovidae; genus Ovis; species Ovis aries. The sequence continues at coordinate 61,997,460 of NC_056069.1, read as the reverse complement.
AACAGTTCCATGCAGGTCATGGGAACAACAGACTGGTTCCAAATAGGGAAAGGGAAATACAAGGCTGTATATTGTCACCCTGCTTATTTAACTTATATGTAGAATACATCATGAGAAATGCCAGGCTGGATGAAGCACAAGCTTGAATCAAGATTTCCGGGAGAAATAATCTCAGACATGAATATGACACCACCATTATGGCAGAAAGTGAAGAACTAAAGAGCCTCTTGATGAAAGTGAGAGTGAAAAAGTTGGCTTAAAGCTCAACATTCAGAAAACTAAGATCATGTCATCCAGTCCCACCACTTCATGGCAAATAGATGGGGAAACAGTGGAAACAGTGAGAGACTTTATTTTGGGGGGGCTCCAAAATCACTGCAGATGGTGACTGCAGCCATGAAATTAAAAGATGCTTGCTCCTTGGAAGAAAAGTTATGACCAACCTAGACAGCATATTCAAAAGCAGAGATGTTACTTTGCCAACAAAGGTCCATCTAGTCAAGGCTATAGCTTTTCCAGTAGCCATGCATGGATGTGAAAGTTGGACTATAAAGAAAGCTGAGCACTGAAGAACTGATGCTTTTGAACTGCGGTGTTAGAGAAGACTCTTGAGAGTCCCTTGGACTGCAAGGAGATCCAACCAGTCCATCTTAAAGGAAATCAGTCCTGAATATTCATAGGAAGGACTGATGCTAAAGCTGAAACGCCAATACTTTGGCTACCTGATATGAAGAACTGACTCATTAGAAAAGACCCTGATGCTGGGAAAGATTGAAGGGGATGACAGAGGATGAGATGGCTGGATGGCATCACTGACTCAATGGACATGAGTTTAAGTAAACTCTGGGAGTTGGCGATGGACAGAGAGGCCTAGCAAGCTGCAGTCCATGAGGTCACAAAGAGTTGGACACGACTGAGCGACTGAACTAACTGACTGACTCTTATTTCCTCCAACAACCCAATACTATAATAAACGTGCTGTCACTTTACAAGTGGGAAACAGGCACAGAGAGATGCTATAACTTGCCCAAGTTTGCCTTATATTTAGAAGAGAAGGAATTCAAACCCTTGAACCCCACTTCCAGGTTTATAATCACAACTACCAGCTTTATAAACTGGACCAGGTTTATAATCTCAAATATGTGTATTACTGAAGTACCTAACATAGTGAGAAAACTTAGAAAAATTCATGAGAGGCCTAAAATTAAGGGAAACATCTCCCAAAAGTACAGAGAAGAGATGGGTCTATAAAAAGGAACAACAACTTGAATAATATAGGAAAAGATTATTACACCTTGGTGTGCAAATTTATACCATTTCTTATTTAATTGAATTTATTGATATTCAGAAATATCTTTATTTCTGGGAAAATCAAGAATAGGATACATATACTTAATTTTAATTTTAAAGTGTTTTGAGTCTTAGTTTAATCAGTGATATTATTATATTAAAAAAAAGTGGGTAGACTATGAAATCTAAGGCAGGTAAACGATTTTCAGAAAGATCTTACTTAAAAACGACAATCACATTTGTATCATTTAACAAATGGCCTTTCAGAAGTATCATTCCTGAAGCCATAGTTTCGACTTCTCTTAGGTCACAAAACATAGGGTACCTGATGAGAATTTCAAAATATAAATTCAAATGGATATTGCACAATTCAAATAAATTAGAGACTGATCAATGCAAGGAAAAATAATGCAAAATAGCAATACAAATGGGGAGAAAAACAGGCTGTTTTAAAGGGTAGATTATATGATCACATGGGTCTTCCCAGGTGGTTCAGGGGTAAGGAATCCATCTGTCAATCAATGCAGGAGATGCAGGAGACACTGGTTTGTTCCCTGGGTTGGGAAGATGCCCTGGAAAAGGAACTGGCAACCTACTCCAGTATTCTTGTCTGGAGAATCCCATAGACAGAGGAGCCTGGTGGGTGAGCTACAGTCCATGGGGTTTCAAAGGGTCAGACACAACTGAACGACTGAGCGTATATGATCATATATAGAGGAAAATGCATGAGAAACTAACAGATCTCAAATGATGTAATGCCTTATTTTTTCTTTTTAAGCATGATGTAAAGGAATGATTTCAACAGAGAAGGACTGAATTCTCCCTTTGTGCCATGCCTGTTGAGACTGCGGTGTGGCTGATGAAGACTGTGACTCTCTATTAATACAGATAAGCTGATACTGATCACACCATTAACAGACTTTTTTCTTTAATGCAAAAGTTCGCTTAATTTCTGTCCTGGTATATGTTTTTTTCTCATTTGAGTTAGAGCTCCGTTGGCCAAATCACCCACCTTAGAGGATTACTCTACTCAATTGAACCTTCTTATGGCAAACATTTGACATAAAGGGTGCTTTGTCAGATCGGTAAACACTCCTCTCTCATCTCACCTGCTCTGCAAACAGCCCCTTCTCCCCTCAATAAGCGCTTACAACTCAATGAACCACACCGCTGGTCTCTTTGGGGAGATTTTTAAAGTAGCTTCTTCAGCAGTTGACTTGATACTTCACCTTTTCATGCTGTTCATGACATTATCTGTTTTCCATAGAGCTACACAAATAAAGGTTTAGTGTGTAGAGAGAAAAGAAAAAAAACAAACAAACAAAAAACAGGTGTGTTGTGTTTGTTTGAAAGAAGGGAAGAGAGATCCTTTTCAATAAAAATCAAACATCCTATTTTGATGAGGAGATGGTTACATGCATTATTTACTGAAAGAGGAAAAAAAAGAACAGAGTAAAATACAAGACTCTGGCACTTGAAGAAACTTGGGGGATGGAATATAAAGTAGGGTTCAACAGAAGAAAGAAAAACATTTATTTATGGTTTTGTATTATTTATCTTTGCTTTTATGTATATTTGTATAGATAGAAATATGAAAACATAAAATACTTTTACACATGCTATAAAATATAAAGGAAGCAAACAATAAGCTTATATAATATATTAATTATATATTAATTATAATATTAATTTTTTCCTTTTAGTTTTTTTTTATGAGATATGTTTCTAAAGTCTTTATTGAATTTTTACCATATTGCTTCTGTTTTATGTTCTGGTTCTTTGGCCATGAGGCATGTGTGATCTTAGCTTCCTGACCAGGGATCGAACCCACACCTCCTGCATGGGAAGGTGCAGTCTTAACCACTGACCGCCAGGGAAGTGCCAGCCTAGATACTTATAAAGTTATTACTTAAATAATAATGACTTTATCATTTCAGAAATGAGGAAACTTTACCTAATCTACTATATTCCCAATAGTATTATCATCTAGAACTGAACCATAAATATCTTTCCAATTTTCTGCAGTCTGCGCAGGTTGATCCAAAGTAAGCTCAACGGAAAGATGTGCTCAGTCACGAAATCATGTCCGACTCTTTGTGACCCCATGCATTGCAGCACTCCAGGCTCCCCTGTCCTTCACTATCTCCCAGAGTTTGCTCAAACTCATGTCCATTGAGTCAGTGATGCTATCTAACCATCTCATCCTCTGTCACCCCCTTCTCCTTTTGCTTTGAATCTTTCCCAGCATCAGGGTCAACGAAAAAATATCCAAGGGTAAATTTAACACAATTCTTTTTAACTTCATATGTCATTACGTTTGTGGAGGAGAGGCATTTAATGCAGGATTTTCAGTAGTAATGGGCTCATTAACTAGTGTTGATGTTTATTATTGATGTGGTTGCTCGTTGCTGTTGTTCAGTCGCTCAGTTGTGTCTGACTTTTTGTGACCCCATGGACTGCAGTCCACCAGGCTTGCTGCTGTTTTTAAATTTTATCAACTGATCTACCAGCAAACACTCTGTTCTCCTTCAGCTGTAATTAGACTTTGTATTTCTACCATTTTGGTGAATTGATATAGCTAAGAATCTGGAAGCTCTCCTTGATTTTAAGATGATATTTATCATTAGACTCATTAAAAATTTCCAACTGGGTAATAATGTACCCCTGACTTTTTAGACTTAAAAGAGGTAAAATTTTAAACTAAGAGGTTATAGAGGATCAAATCTGACTTGTTCTAATGGGAAGTGGTCATTTTTATAATTTGAAGTAACAGCATTTAATAAGTAATAAACTGTTAATATTCTACCTTTCGTGGACTCAAATGATGATTTTAATTGAAAATGTTATTTATATTTTATTGAAGAATAATAGTGAAATTTTACAAAAGTAAAGTAGATATGTAATCGCTCTTTAACTTTATGAAGTAATAGCTATTATTGCAGAAAATTAAATTTTTAAAATAATGCTTTTGCCATCCAGGCAAATATTTTCATCACATTCTTCTTCCTTTTTATACTGTAATACTTGTCAATCTCATCAGGATATTTAACAGATTTTCCCCTTGCTGTGTACCTATGATAATTCATTCTTTATTACAAGCTGACACATTCACCATAGAAAGCTTGTTTCCTCCACTCAGGATCACATTTATCTGAAAGGAAACTCACAGGACTAGCATCTCAGCAGATGTTGGCCACTTTTGCTAGTTTAGAAAGATGTCACGGGGGGTTGTCAGAGTCAAGTATTTGTGTTAATCAAACGACTCCTAAGTAGACAGTCACTGAAATGCTTGAGTTTGAAATAAAAATCTGTGTTATTTAGTTTCAGTTTAATAGACTTCACCACACACAAATCCTTGAGTATCACACAGTCTTTGTCTGGCTGTGCTCCTTATTATATAAGCTCTGATTTGGACAAGCCCTTATCCCAGACAAAAGGTATGTTTTATTTAAACAGACACCCTAGTTAAAAGAGGGCCTCTTCAAATTTTCACTGTGCAAGAAGTGAGGCCTCAGACACTGGGTGGATGGTCCCAGGAGAGCAGTTGGGGGTATTTGCTCCACCATCCCACTCTTCACTCACTGGCCTGGTCTCGCTGCTGCAGGCACATGATCCGGCCTCCCTGTGCAGGGAGAGAGGAGGGATGCATTTGGGGAGATGAGTGGGGACCACTGCTGATTTAGGAACTGACCCTTTTTTGGGTCACTGTGCTGCTGTGGGGCCACCATGCTGCTTCCTGTCCCAACCCCATCCTGATGCATGTGGGCCACTGCTCTACTCTCCATGCCTCACGGCAAAGACCACATCCAAGCCCAGGGAGGCTGGCAGGTCGTCACAGAGCCTACTCCCTTCTGCTGGGACTGGGTAGTGTGGAAAGGTCTGCAGGTCTTGTTGCCCACTAAACACTGGCATTTGCCATCTGCCTCTACAAGGATTAAATCACAAGATGCTGTGACTGCTGACCTTCAACACCCCTGAAAGGAGTTCAGGGTGGAGATCTGGAATGAGGCACTCTGCTTGGGGCAAAACTGGCAGAACAAATCTTCAGCTAGTTATTTTCAGGAAATGGTTTTATGAGCCCAATCTCTTCGCATCGAGAAAAGCACTAAAATCATAAATGCTGACATCTGTTCTTCACAAAAGCAGCAACCTTCTACAAAATGTGTGCTTGATTGCATGTATTCCCCTTTCACTAAAATCACACATATCCTGACTTTCCCCCATACCTCTTTGGAGAAGTTTCTCAGAGCTCTCTGAGATGCTGTCTCCCAGGTTATAGTCCTCATTTTGCCCCAAATAAAACTTAGCTCACAACTCTCATGTTGTGCTTTTTGTTGCTGTTGTTGACATTGTCCAGCACTGGCTGGGGTGCCTGAGCACAAAGGGTCAGAGTGAGGTCTGGGATAGGGGCAGGAGTTACTCTTCAGGTGCTACTCCCTGGCCTAGGCATGGCCCACAGAGTGCCAGCTTGGATGAATAAAATCCAGTTGACTTTGTGTGTGAGTTGTGAACCCTACTGTATGCATCACCATCCAGCAGCCTGCAGCAGAAAACAGGCAAGAAGTGAGATCTGCCAATCCTGATCCTCCAACATGTACACAAATGTATACAAATGCATGTACGTAAGTCTCTAACATCAAGGTTAGGTAACTTTTTGGAGATAAAATTGCCAACATCCATTGGGTCATAGAAAAAGCAAGAGAATTTCAGAAAAACATCTACTTCTGTTTCACGGACTATGCTAAAGCCTTTGACTGTGTAGATCACAATAAACTGTGAAAAATTCTTAAAGAGATGGGAATACCAGACCACTTTTCTCTGCTTCCTGACCTGTATGCAGGTCAAGAAGCAACAGTTAGAACCAGACATGGAACAACAGACTGGCTCCAAATTGGGAAAGGAGTACGTCAAGGCTGTATATTGTCACCTTGCTTATCTAACTTATATGCAGAGTACATTGTGAGAAATGCCAGGCTGGATGAAGCACAAGCTTGAATCAAGACTGCCAGGAGAAATATCAATAACCTCAGACATGAAGATGACACCACCCTTACACAGAAAGAGAAGAGGAATTAAAGAGCCTCTTGATGGAAGTGAAAGAGGAGAGTGAAAAAGCTGGCTTACAACTCAACATTCGAAAAACAAAGATCATGGCATCCGGTCCCATCACTTCATGGCAAATAGATGGGGAAACAATGGACACAGTGACAGACTTTATTTTTTGGGGCTCCAAAATCACTGTGGATGGTGACTGCAGCCATGAAATTAAAAGACCCTTGTTCCTTGGGAGAAAAAGCAATGACAAACCTAGACAGTGTATTAAAAAGTAGAGCCATTATTTTGCCTACAAAGGTCCATATAGTCAAAACTGTGGTTTTTCCAGCAGTCACATATGACTATGAGAGCTGGACAAAGAAAAGGCTAAAGGCCAAAGAGCTGTTTCTTTCAAACAATTATGTTGGATAAGGCTCTTGAGAGTCCCTTGGGCTGCAAGGAGATCAAACCGTCAATGATAAAAGAAATCAACCCTGAATATCCATTGGAAGGACTGATGCTGAAGCTGAAACTCCAATACTTTGGCCACCTGATGCAAAGAGCCAACTATTGGAAAAAGACCTAATACTGGGAAAAATTGAGGGCAGGAGGAGATGGGGACAACAGAGAACAAGACGGTTGGATAGCATCACCAACTCAATGGACATGAGTTTTAATAAGTTCCAGGAGACAGTGAAGGACAGGGAAGCCTGGCATGCTGCAGTCCAAGGGGTCACAAAGAGTCAAACACCACTGAGCTGGCTGAACCACAACAATTCTTTGCTTAAGGAAAGCTTTCTGGACCTTTCTGACCACCCAAAGGTAGACGGTGCTCCTTGTCTGAGTTGGTTTCTGGGATTGAAATTAGTCTTTGTAATAAAGTAACAAGGGTGAGAAGCTAACTACAGAAGCCAAGAAGGAGAGATGGAAAAAGACGCTGTAGGTTGGGTATAGAAGAAAAAGCTAAGTGAGAAATCACCTTTAGTGGGGAGAGTTAGGAAGCTTTAACCTGTCTCATCTTCAAGGACTACAGGTGTTTCCTGCTCTTCTCCGTATAGTCATCTCAGGGTATCTCTCAGTTCTAGCACAATCTATAACTCAGGATGGCCCTAGTGGTATCTGGAGTGAGGGAGGCCCAGGTTCAGTCAGGACAGGGGTGAGCAGGACAGGGAAAGAGGAGAAGCCACAGAAGATAATGCCAGATAGATGCAGGGCTGCAGCACTGGGGGACCAAGGGGGGACACCGTCCCCCAGCCCCACTCCCTGCCCAGAAACCAGCGGGAAGATATCCTGGGAGGGGTCAGGAGTCATAGTAGCATCCTGAGCTATAGGTTATCCAGGAAAAAAACGAGAGCATGTGTTGTTTTGTGCTGCTATTAATACCTAGATAGCATATTCAAAAGCAGAGACATTACTTTGCCAACAAAGGTCCATCTAGTCAAGGCTATGGTTTTTCCAGTGGTCATGTATGGATGTGAGAGTTGGACTGTGAAGAAAGCTGAGTGCCAAAGAATTGATGCTTTTGAGCTGTGCTGTTGGAGAAGACTCTTGAGAGTTCCTTGGACTGCAAGGAGATCCAACCAGTGCATCCTGAAGGAGATCAGTCCTGGGTGCTCATTGGAAGGACTGATGCTGAAGCTGAAACTCCAATACTTTGGCCACCTCATGCACAGAGTTGACTCGCTGGAAAAGACCCTGATGCTGGAAGGGATGTGGCGCAGGAGGAGAAGGGGACGACAGAGAATGAGATGGCGGATGGCATCACTGACTCGATGGACGTGAGTCTGAGTGAACTCTGGGAGTTGGTGATGGACAGGGAGGCCTGGCGTGCTGCGATTCATGGGGTCGCAAAGAGTCAGACATGACTGAGCGACTGAACTGAACTGAATACTTTGTCTTCAGATTTGTCTGGAATATTCATTCAGCCTTTAACGTATTACCTCCTGTTTCCTCATTTTTCCATATTGTATGCCCTGTACTGAAACTAAACTGAACACGTGTAAGGACTAGGAATCAGTTTAAGCTTCTTTGGGTCTGGAGCCCATCAAGCACCTGGTTTGTCTTCAATGGATACTGCCTGATAGACTTATAGGAGACCATGAGGCACTCTAGATGAAAGTGGGTATATACTTATTTAGTTTTTGAATGAAGACCTTTATAAATACAAGGTCAACCAAAATGACTGTTAAGAGTCCAGGTTCCAGGGCAAGACTGCCTGGGTGAGAAGGTCTAAAGACTGGCTCTCTACAACCTGTGTGACCTCGGGGAGATCACTCAGTGTCTTTATGTTTCAGTATTCTGATCTACAAAGTGGTCATCAAAATACCACCTCCTCCACAGGGCGGATCTAAAGATTAGTAAACATACTCCAAGCACTTGGAACCATCCCTGAGTGCGGCAATAGGCTCTGTGCTTTTGTTACCCTGTCTCAGCTGCTTGATGCTACGGCACCAGCTTGTAATTATAGAGTTGTTTAGGACGGTACCCTTGACTTCATTCATGAGTGGTGACTCCTTGAAGACGGGCAACTGGCCTTCAATTCCCCTGGCCCACTCTCCTCAACGTATCTCTGGAAATGATCCACAGATGGAACTGAAGGACCCCCGGCCAGTGGCCTTACCTAATGGCAGAGAGGTAAAACTGGAGGAGAGGCACCTTGGCGACCAACCTGAGCCTAAAGTCTGCAGCCCCTGAACACTTCACATCTAACAGGCCTCCTAAGAACATGTTCTTGTCTCATAAGGAATTAAGGTATTTGCTCTGGCTCTGGAAGCTTCCTAAAGGTCTGCATCAGTAGCGGCATTAACGGTGGGGTGCATATAACATGAAGGATGTGAAAAATGACCCTCTGGATATGGGAAAGCAATCTTAAAGTGTCTCTTTATTAAAGGTTAATCCTGAATTTACTAGCCAGAATTTAATAATATTGTATAATATGTAGGTAATTTATAAGCGAGAGATTTGTGCATGTTGCGTGCTTTAGTCGTGTCTGACTCTTTGGGACCCCATGGTCTGTAACCCACTAGGCTCCTCTGTCCATGGAATTCTCTAGGCAAGAATACTGGAGTGGGTAGCCATGCCCTTCTCCAGGGGATTGTCCCAACACGGGGATTGGCCCAACACAGGGATGGAACCCACGTCTCTTACATCTCCTGCATTGGGAGGCAGATTCTTTACCACTACTGCCACCTGGGAAGCCAAGGGAGAGACATATACCTGGGCTAAAAGCATTTTCTCAACCATGCAGGTTCTGATAGGGACAGTCCCTGGAGTTGCACAGTAAGCCAGGGAAGGGGAAGGGCTTGTGATGAATTCAGTGTAGGAAGGAGGAGTAACCTGAGCTGGTGGGAAGGAGAGAGGGCTTGTGGCTTTATGCCCAGGAGCTGGAGCAGTGACGTTCCCCCCACCTATCCTCAAGAGACCACCCTGGCACTTCTGGCAATTTCTGTAGCCTTGTGGAAACAGCACAGTCCCTCAAAAGTGCCTCAGTTTCAAAGATGTGGGCAGGAATGGCGTCTTGGGCCTGTGGATATCACACCTCAGCAGATCTCGGCCGGGGCAAGAGATTACTGTTACAGGGGAAAGGCCGGGCAAACAGACTGTCCCCTCTGAAGCGCTCAGAATACTTCTGTGTTCTTTCAGAGGAGAGACAGGAGAAAAAGCACTTGTTCACTCATTCAGCCTGGTTCTCCTTTTGACGACTGAGGCCAGGAAGCAGCAAACTCTTCCTGTAAAGGGCCGGAAAGTGAGTTATCTGCAGCTTGACTGATCAGACGGTCTCTGTCACAACTATTGCCCTGGGCCACGGCAGAGTGACAGCAACTACAGACGATCTGAAAGCAACTGGGGGTGGCCACGTACGGGCTCAGAAACTTGGATTTCATATGATTCTTACATATCACGAAATAGTATCCGTCTTTTGGTTGCAAATCATTTCGTAAGGCGATGATCACTTTTAACCCACAAGCACTGCTAAGACAGGTGACCAGATGGATTTAGACCATAAGCCACAGTTTGCCAACCCCTGGCTTAGAGAAAACACTAGTTTTGTTGTTATCATTGTTTCTTTAAAAGTGTGAACATCTTTCCCTTGCCTCTAACTTGGCATTGATGAATCAAATACTTTTTTCCTCTTGCAGCTGATTTTTCATTAAGCCCCCAGAAGTTTATCAACAAGAGCTAATTCTAAGAGCATATGAATATTGAACAGGGAACCAACATAATCCCTTTTGTTGTCAGTGTTTCTTCAAATTAGATATTGAATGTCACCGAGATGGTTATCTTCGTCTTTTATAAGGGATTGTGTGGAAATAAAATTACCTTAGCTAATAATATGCAACAACTAAATGCAAAAATAGTTCAGCCCCAGCCTGAAGCAAATTAAGCAGGCTGAAGGTAAGAGAAACTCTGACAGAAGTATAAATGGGTATTCTTTCTATCTAAACCAAGATATGTATTATTAACACTGGATGGTACTTACAACATCAAGAGTACAATAAAGGAGTATTTTGTGCCTTTCTTCCTATGATAGGGTGAAATATTGAAATGCAAATATCAATAATCAGCTATAAAAGCAACTTAGCTTACCCGTATTTCAAAACATATAATTTAGTGTCATAATACTGTTTAACAGAATTGCTATGATCTACTTCTTGGGAACTGGAAGTTACAACAGTCTGGAGATGCAGAGCCTGATGCCAAGTCTTGGACCACAGCTTCAGCATCCCCATATCCTGGCCCCTGACCAGGATAACGTGTATGATTAGAAATGCAGGCAGCTCTAGTGTCTGCAAACTAGCACCATAATATTCTCTAAGTTTACTCAGCCATGGGAGGCTTCAGACCAAGTGCAGTTCTCTGTACCTTCTTAATTATATTGATCTTATAGTTAAGCTAAGTGTTCTCCAACAAATTTAATCGTGATCTTTAACTAGTTATTTTGCAAACAGCTTCATGTTCTGGAAAACACTTGTCCTTCTTCTCGTGGCCTGTGGTTGTGTTCAATTCAAAATATATATTTAATCCAGGAGAACTAGAGAGTTGAACCATATACGCAGGTGCCAGTGACCAACCACTAAATTATAATTTCCTATGATTCAGCCTAATAGTGTGCATGAAGTAAATTCGCAGTTGGCCTTACCAAATATGCTACATTTTTAGTAAAGATATTGTTTTCCTCCCAAGGTTGCCAAAGAGGTACAAAAGTGTCACTCAGTGGTCTCCAACTGCAATTTCATGGACTGTAGCCCTCCAGGCTCCTCTGTCCATGGGTTTCCCAGGCAAAAACACTGGAGTGGGTAGCCATGCCCTTCTCCAAGGGATCTTCCCAACCCAGGGATCAAATCCAAGTCTCCTGAATGGCAGGCAGATTCTTTACCATCTGAGCCAGCAGGGAATCCCTCAAACAGACATATTGTACCATTAAAAAGACATTTACCAGCCTTAGGTAAGCACATATGCCTTTATACATCCTCTGCTTTCTTAAAGCAATTATATTCATTAAATACATTAATAATGATTTACAAAAAATTAGTACTACGACTTTCGATTTGCCTGTGTGACAAGATACGCTAACCCCCACTCCCCACCTCCAGACTTCTTTCATTTACAATCTACTCAGGGAGCTCAACTGGAGTCATATTTGTTTTTTTATCATCATCAGAAACGTTAATGAGAAAATCAGGTCATTTCATAATGCTTCTGAGGAGAGAAGACACCATCATACACACACACACACACACCCTTTCACAAAGGAGTGTTATTAAAGCTTCCAAGCAGACCCGCCCCTCTGTGGGAGGGCCACACCACTACACACCCGACCACACCTCTGTGGAGAGACCCCCCTGGTGTGGAAAGGCCCCCTCTGGGACAGGCCATGCCCCCGCAGGCAGGCCACCCTACTGTGGACAGACCACCCCTCTGTGGAGAGGCGCCGCTGGTGTGGAAAGGCCCCCCTCTGGGACAGGCCATGCCCCCGCAGGCAGGCCACACCACTACAGACAGACCACCCTTCTGTGGAGAGGTCCCCTGGTGAGGCCACCCTACTGTGTACAGACCACCCCTCTGTGGAGAGGCGCCGCTGGGGTGGACAGCCCCCCGCTGGGACAGGCCATGCCCCTGCAGGTAGGCCACCCTACTGTGGACAGACCACCCCTCTGTGGAGAGGCGCCCCTGGTATGGATAGCCCCTCGCTGGGACAGGCCACCCCCTCTGGACAGCCGCCCTCCCCACCCCATGTGGACAGCCCCCCAGGGGTCCTGAGTACACACCTGTGCTCGTGCGGTACGTGCCCGTGTGTGCTGGCGGCAGAGGGTCCCCCTGGCTCTGGCTGAGACTCCTCATGGGGGGCTTCTGATAGACGCGGTCTTCATAGATGGGGTCGATGTGGTGCTCCGGAGATTGCAGGGCCCGCAGCTCAGGGCCCAGGTGGCCGTGCTGGCTGCTGTACGAGGCCCGGGACCCAGCTGGAAGGAAGGAACAGGAGACAGTCAGACTCACCCGACGTTCAGACAGAACTTGTTTTATCCAAGCCATCTTTGAATTTGGGGAGGGGGACAGAAATGTTGAAATCTGCAGAAAATCCAATGAACGGCACGCAATGGTAGCAAGACGACAAGCTTGTCAGCTTATCAGCATCACCCAGCCGCCTCGCTTTGCTCCCGAGTCTGATCTCTGAATATGGGTGATAATGATGCTGAGATAAACCCACACTGAACAAGGCCAGCGGAACACATTTTTCTCAGCCTAACGACCAGAGCAGGTTTCCTCACTGAAGAAGCCAGGCAGACTGAAGTCACCCCTAAAAAGCTCTTATTAGTTCACAATTCTTGCTCCTGAAATTTTACAGTGGCAGTTCTTATTTAAAGTATGAGCAGGTAAATAAGCCACAGAGGCAAGCCATCTTGATGCTATTCCGAAAAAGTGGACCAGAATTCATCTTCATCAGCGGTTTTTCCCTGGACAATGAGTGAACCAAGATGTTCAGCCTTACAACAGCCTAAATCCCCATGAGAAGCAGATTTTAAAGGAAAAAAAAAAGTTTTAAAGTGATATTTCCTTTATTCTTACCCTCCAAATGGAAAGATTGGTATCTACTCTACCTTCCTCAGAAATGGTTCAAATGGTTGCCACAAACTGGCTTCATTTCTAAATTAAGGCTACACATTATTGTAAATCCTTATTTGTGTCTTTGGATTTTTCTTTTTTTTTGGTGTAGTGTTTTTTGCATTGTGTGGGAAGAGGTGCGGCTTTGAAGCAGTGCTGTGGACCAGGGAATCTGCACAAGAGGAGCACAGTCTTAGGAGGGCCAAGAGCTCGAGCTGACACACAGATGTTGAAGCAGAGCAAATATTTCATCAGAGGGATGACCAGAATCCCAGGAGCAGACATGCAAGGGGAATCATCTCCGTGGGCACAAATGGAGTGGAGGACATCTAGGGACACTGAAGGGGCACCAAGGAGAGATGGTTCCCCAGCGATGGTGAGGACAGGACCACACAAACCAAGTGAGGCTACAGATGATTTTAGCAAGACCTTTCAGATAAATTTCCAAAGCTAATAACCTGCCTGGTACACTTGGATTTAATAGTCAGCTGCCTTTGAACAGTCCCGATTGGGAACCCTCCATTTCAGCTTAAAGCAAGAGGGGGTTGCACTTCCTTGGTTTTAGTGGTGTTTGTGGGCAGTTCGCTCTCTCTGCCCTGCCAGTCCACTGCCTTCACTGTTGGCCACTTTAAAGCCAACATCTTCAACGTGCAATGATTGGCTGCTTCTTCAGGACTGTCTAACCTCAAAGATTTTAATATTCTCATCTAGTGTATTTAAGGATAAAGCCATTCAAAAGTTTTGAAACTGCCAACAAACAAATGTTTCGCTGGTGTGTTTCACAAAGGCTGCTTTACATTTAAATCAACAGAAAACAGAGCGATTCCAAAGGACTGGGGCAAGGTTGGGGCTTCCATGAATTCAATCTTGATAACGATCACTGAATGTTTTGAGGCAAGAGAAGGGAATAAAGTTGGCAAGTTCTTACCTTCCCTTTTGCTAGTAATTAAATAAATTCTGGTTTAGACAGCGTTCCAATGAGTGATAGATTCAAAATAACTGTTTTGCATAATTAGGTTCATTGCATCTGATTTATCAAATGCCAACATCACAGTGAATATTATCTCATGCTGGTATTTTCCAGGAATATATTTAAGCATGATAACGCCTTGAGTTCCTGCTGTCAGTTCTTCCTGCTTCTGAAGGCTTTGATAATATTCCAAGGACTTACAAGTGTAAAAAAACTAGGAAGCAGTCATTATATCCAAATGTCGTATAGTTAAAATAAAAGTTATCCATCGTAGATTTAGAGGTTTAACTTTATTGCCATTCCTTGATTCTAAGCAGTTAAAAATATCCAATGATGAACAGTAAAAGGACCTGCTAATCTTTTAAGTTGTGACGTGAGCTGAGGGTACATACAAAAATCCTCTTCTTATAAACGGGCATTAGGAAATGTTTACTCTCTTATTAAGATAAGGGATATTTTGGTGGACATCAGAATTTCTATGTGCTGATACAATGAAAAATGCAATAGTAAAATTATTAAATATTTGAATAGTATACTATACTTTCTTTTATTATTAGCATGTTCTTGATAGAACTGAAAGTTCACGGTGTTTCCCTGTGGAGACATTTGTGCAAAATACCTTTGCACACTTAAGCATTGTGCACAGTGCTGAAGTGAGGCATTTTAAACTGAGCATTGTTTACACTCCTTTTATCCACTGCAATCAGGTTTTAGTGGCTCACGGGTGGGCGGGCACAGTTACGGGCACGAGAGTAAGACTCTGAGCTCCCAACACAAGAGGCCTGGGTTAGATCCCTGGTCAGGGAGCCAGATTCCACATGCCCCAACTAATGATCTCCCACACTAAAACTAAGACCCAGAGCAGCCAAATAAGTAAATGAATATCTTTAAAAGAGTAAAACAAATAAAATCAAGCCTATTTTATTTGGAGGCAATTTCAAGAAAAAAAAATTATCATACCGCCTGTTCTGGGACTGTGCTCCAAAATCTCACGCTGTTGTTGTTTCAGCCTCTAAGCCGTGTTCAGTTCTTTGGGACCCCGGGCACTGGCTCCTTTGTCCATGGGACTCCCCAGGCAAGAATTCTGGAGTGGGTTGCTATTTCCTTCTCCAGGGGATCCTCCTGACACAGAGATTGAACCTGCGTCTCTTGCATCTCCTGCCCTGGCAGGTGGCTTATCTGCCACTGAGCCACCAGGGAAGCCCAGAACATTACATGAGATGGTGTATATATTTGCTGATTCAAAGACAACACACTTTTCTTTAGTAGTACTTTTCTTTTATCATTATGACCTACTTGACAGTGAGTCCTCATCGTAACACTGGACTCAAAACACTAGTAGTAAACATTTGCATCTTTGCCAGAAACTGGAGCAACGTTGCCATCACAAGAAAAATGTTAGAGAAACTCTGACTTTGTTAAAATGTCACAGATGTCAAGGCCAATTGTGGTGGTGGAGAACAGGTCTGAGAGCCTTGCCTTGAACAAGCTGAGGGCTCAGAACTGCAGTGTGGCAAAGGGCAGTGGAAACACAGATGGGCCAAAGAGAAAAGAGAAAGCAGATCCCATAGCCCAGACCAGCTGCATCAACTCGTCCCCGGCCATTGCAGACGTAGGTCATACAACTGTAATACCTGAGTGTCCAGAAGGCACTTAATGACTAATTTCTGCCACAAAAAGTACAGCATCCAATGTCAGTCATCTGTCATAGGCTTTTACTAGTCCTACTTCTCCTCTTCACAAGATAAAGCTTGGGCCTAGAGAGCCCCGGCCCTGGCAATTTTCATATACAATATGTTTCTGAAATTAGTGGGTTTGAAGACTCACACCTGAAGCATCAGTGATCTGTATGCAGGCTAACAGAGGTTGTGATCCAGGAGGGCTGAAGGGTATTGTCATAGCTCTGGGCAGCCCAGGCCCTCCTGCAGGTCCAGGAGCCCTGGAAGACTGGGAAGAACCTCACCCTGATGCAGGACCAGGCTTGAGACAGTTGCTGCACAAGAGCCACCATCTACTGATGCTGAAGCTGAAGCTCCAATACTTTGGCCACCTGACCCAAAGAGCCAACCCGTTAGAAAAGACTCTGACACTGGGAAAGATTGAGGGTAGGAGAAGGAGGTGACAGAAGGTGAGATGGTTCAGTGACATCAGCGACTCAATGGACATGAGTTTGGGCAAACTCCAGGAGATAGGGAAGGACAGGGTGCAATCCATGGGGTAGCAAAGAGTCTGATTTGATTCAGCAACTTAACAAAAAAATGGGTTCCAGGGGCTCAAAGGGATGGGCAGAATGGACCCCGGAGAGTGGAGGGAAACTAGACTCAGGCTATCCCCTGCTGCTCTGTAGGCACCGTCACTCCAGCACCACCATTAACATGAGCAGTTCCTACACAGAAATGTAAGCAGATAGGTTAGAGGGTCCCTGGAGAAAGACAGGCAGGAATGACTTTCTTGACATAAAAGAACCCATTTTCGCCTAAGCCATTTTGTGATCTAAGCCTGGCTGCAATGCTTGCCTTTGTACAGGGCTCAGTAACTAACGACCTTAAGGGAGGGAAGGGAGAAACAATGGAGGGGCATTCAAGAAGCAACATGCAGCCTTGGGGCAGGGTTCTGGCTCCTCAGCAGATACATACAACAATATACCTGTGAGTTCCGCAGAAACCTGACCCCATCCAAGGAGAGGGTGGAATGGTGCTGCTGACCCTCCTCACTTCAATCGACTAAAGCTTGGACTCTGTTGACCTAATGCCATAATTCTGTGCTGATTTTCCTCTGCTCGAGTCCCCTCATGAATACGCATCTACCTTTAGCTTAAAACTTTCCTGTTCAGATAGACAGAGGTTCGGGAAAGATCCCTGTGTTCGTACTTGCTGCAAGAAATAAATCCTTCCTTCTCCCAGCTTCTGGCTTGGTCGTGTCTATTGGCCCAACATGCACCAAGAGGGGAACCCAGTTTTGGGGGAACAGAAACTTGAAAGTATGGCTCCCCTTCCAATTCTATACACAAAAGGAGGCCTTAGGAGCACAGGCGTATAATAAGTCTAATAATTTGAACCAAGCTCTAATAGCATCAAAGGTAGTAATTTTATCTCTCTTTACTGTGTCAGTTTTTCCCAAACAAACTGAAATAAGAAGACATGGTCTGGACTCCAGAACTGTGTTTAACCATCTGACCAAATCAAGGAAAGTCACTGAACCTCTCTGAGCTCTGATTTCCTGCAGCATAAAAATACATATAAGAATGCTTACATTTGTACAACATGGCATTGTGGGAGGATCAAGGGGAGAGAAATCAGTGTGAAGGGCTTCAATCTCAGAGTCAAGGAATTATTATGTTATCTTGTTAAAATACATCTTTTGATTGAAAAAAACAACCAAAATCTATAACTTAAACTATCAAAATATCCAAAAACAACTTAAGAGGTTTAAAATTTTTGTAATATTATTAACGAAAGAAACTTTGATACTTTTGTGAAGTATTACCGCAAAATGTAAATCTTACGGCTTTATTTTTCTTAAAAAATTAGTGTTGCTTTTGAATGGATAACAGCAAAGAATAAAGGAGCAAAGGAAGTTCAAAATGGAAAGAAAGACTGACATGACCAAGGGAAGGTGGAATCGTTTTTAGAAAAGGGATATGACATAAATGAAACCTGCAGAGAGAAGATAACAAGCATCTGCTGATCCAGGAGGAAGCCAGCGACCGACTCGCAGGGAGTTCTTGACATGCAAAATAATCACGAAGCTGAAAGGGTAAAGTGTCGTCAGTACATTGTCTGTCTCATGCCTCCAACCCCACATTTTCCCTGGGCCAGAGAATTCAATAGGCTCTGTTCCATTTGACCAGCAACAGAAAACACTTATTTTTAGACTGATTTGCAAATGAATTTCTATTTGCTAGATTTTATACAGAGTGTGTACATGTGCCAGCTAATCCATGTTGATGGATATATTCACTGATTCAACACCTATTTGCCGAATGAGCAACTTCTAGAAGTTTTGGACACCATCGTGCTTAAGAGGAGAAAGTTCCTTGCCTTGAAAAATAAGTCAGTCATCACATTTAGAGATGAAGGTACTGAAGCAAAATAAAGTAAGTTGAGGAGAGTGGTCAGTGTCAGAGGGTATACTGTTTTGATAAGGTAGTCATGAACGTTCTTTTTGAGGGTCTCGCATTTCAGCAGATAATTTCATAAGGGAGGCATACTGGAGGACGCACGTGTGTTTCTCAGACAGAGGGGACCAGCAGGGAAAGCAAAGGCTCTCTGTAGGAGTCACTTCAGAGTATTTACAGCAGTGATTTTATCATTCATTTAATCCACATTGTCTTTACAAAGAAATGTCAGTTAGTATGTGAACTCTTTACATGTTCATACCCACAAATGATCATAAAAACTGAACAGATATTTTTTGACTCAAAATTTCACAGTCACAGTAGCCATATTTTAAGCAAAAGAATTTGAAATATTCAACAGGAGATCACACATAAGCTCATGAGAACTGCACAATAAAGATTCAGCTCAAATACATACATATAGATATGCACTTGAATTGTCATTCCTTAGAATATGATTAATTCTCAAACCTTTATTTATTCCTTGCAGATTTATCTGCAAGACTCTTTGAAGTGCTGATTCCTGAGCACAACATCCCCTAAATTCTAACTCGGTCCATCTGAGCAGAGAGTTGTTGCTATTTAGTCGCTAAGCCGTGTCCAATTCTTTTGTGACCCCATGGACCGTAGCCCACCACGTTCCTCTGCTCATGGGATTTCCCAGGCGAGAATACTAGGTGGACATTTCCTTCTCTAGGGGATCTTCCCAATTCAGGAGTCAATCCCGTGTCTCCCACATTGGCAGGTAGACTCTGTACAACTAAGCCATCTGGTAAGTCCAAGCAGGGAGTAGCAATGTGCATTTAACAGGCACCACCATGCCTCCCTGGTGGCTCAGCTGGTAAAGAATCCCCTTGCAGTGCAGGAGACCTGGGTTCGATCCCTGGGTTGGGAAAATCCCCTGGAGAAGGGAAAGGCTACCCACTCCAGTATTCTGGCCTGGAGAATTCCATAGACTGTACAGTCCATGGGATTGCAAAGAGTTAGACACGACTGAGTGACTTTCACTTTTCGCTTTTCACCATGCCTCACCTTTCTCCTGCAGAAATCACCCTGACAGCCTCCCTGTCCCAGACAAAGCAGAGAGAGGAGGCATACCCCAAAGACAGAAATCTGTATCTAATATGCTACTACCCTCCATTTACCCTTCTTGCTTTCTTCAAATAGTATCATTTACTACCACTAATGCCAATTACTTTACTGACTAGAATGAAACAAATCCATTCTCTTTTCACGGGGGTCCATTCACATTCTCTTAATTTCTAGACTATACAATTTCTGGTTCTCTAATTCAACATGAATTCACTTGCTTTCTCAAAGAAACAAATGGTTGCATGTTTTCATGTGGAAGTATCAATACTAGGTTCTGAAGGACATGCTGCCATTGACTTGTTTCCTTCAAATTTGGAAGCCAGTTTCACACGCTCATCTGCAAAGAAATGGAAGGAGAAAAAGAAGGACCTAAATGACATATCTATCAGTACAGCAAGCTGACTGGAGGAGTGTGTGGCCAGATGGCCGAGTTGAGCACTTTCACTTCTGAGAGAGAGAAAGAGCTGTCTGCAGAAGAAGACAGCTTATCATGTTACGTAGAAGACTCGAAAGTAAAATCTAAGAATTCAGTTGTTTTTTTTTTTGTAAACCGTGCAATCAGTTCATGCATCGCTATTTATAAGTAAAACCACATCTTCAAAGGGCAATGTAGGATTTTTATAGAGATGTGTAGGGCCTGGAAGAAAAGGAGGTTTCCTCTCGCAAATCCCCACTATACCTCTTTCCTTGCTGGGGGCTCTGACTTTCAAGTATGTTCCTACAGATACGCCGGCATCACTAAGTGACGTGGCCAAGTAGCACAGCCGGTGCAGACAGGACGTGTTCTCACTGTGAGAGTTTCTGACTAGTTCAAAGTGGACTAGTTCTAGTGGACTTTGAATGTCTCAAAAAGTCTGGTTTGATATTTGTTATCATTAAACTCCCGGGAGAAAAAAATGCCCTCAGCAAATAAGCACTATCAGAAACACATAAGTTTACCTAATTTTGGTGAATGTTATACTTCGGGCACGTGATGCAAAGAGCCGACTCATTTTTCAATAAAAGATCCTAATGCTGGGAACGACTGAGGGCAGGTAGAGAAGAAGGTGAGACAGGATAATGTGGTTGGATGGTATCACTGACTCAATGGACATGAGTTTGAGCTAACTCTGGGAGTTGGTAAAGGACAGGGAAGCCTGGCGTGCTGCAGTCCATGGGATCGAAAAGAGTCAGTGTCTGAACAACAGTAAAGCTGGAAATTGGCACAGGAGTAGGAAGTAGAGCTTTAATTTTGATTTGTGTCAAAAGCAAAAAACAAGAATAAAACAATTAAGTATTATATGGAATATTTCTCACATCTAAGTATATTTGCATAATATGCAACTTAATTCCAGTATTTAAAAGATCCCAAATAATTCCTGTACAGCCTGAGTCAAGTCCATATGCTAAATTTCATTTTCAAATGATCATCATTTATTGAATTTGTTTGATGCCTTCTATTGCTACAAATGTTAAAATACATGGACACATTTCCTACATATAGGCCATGAACCATATTTATTGGAAGGGAAATTATTAATTCATTTGTATTCAATGATGAAACTGCATTGAAGATTAACTATTTTAGTGTAATGGGCCACCTGATGACATAAAATGGTTCTATGATAAGTCTGTTCTGGAAAGCAAAGAATGCACCCCCCCCCCCCGCCCATTTCATCTCTTTCATAAAACCCTGAATTTTCCTATATTTTGCTGATATAATATAGCCTTGCTGCTATCATGAAGATTACTCACACAGTCTCTGAAAACAAATATAACATAGAAGCATTTGCTCCTGTAATTTTCTGGACAAAGTTTCCAATACAACTTATTGTAATTACAACACTTGACCTCAGCTTTTACTAAATGAATAGAGTCATCTACTGGGACTCAAACACTTTCCAGTAAGAATAATTGAGGCCAACATCCCTGGTCAGTGTATCCCTGTGATTTTATTCCTTTGTCTTGTCTTTGCTCCCTAACCATAAGCATTTCTTCCCAAAGCTGTTAGAAAAATGGGCTTCTTCTGAGCAATTCCTTTTGCACAGGCAGGCACGTGCCCAGTAATGAGACAGTGGTGATGAAGTGTGAGTAATGTGGAATCCGATACCTCTGCAACCTGAGGATGGACCATTGCCATTTTTATTTTCAGTCCAGGGTCGTAGCTCCACGTCCACACTGAAGGATGGTATTCTGTGTCACAGCTCACAAACAAATCCAAGTAAAGAGCCTGAGGAAACATACCTGTCTAAGATGGCATTGTGGTACTAGTGAAACACACAAGATACACAGCGTTCACACAAGATACACAGCGTTGATCTGGCATCCATCTCTTTGTTTTTTTTTTCTCAGGGAAGGTAGGCAGTAGCTCTGAGTGGACCAGCAGTAGTATTTCAGTATTTCTCAAAAAGTCCCCTGATTAATATTTAGGTTCTGACTCAACAGGTTTGGGGAAGAGCCTGAGGTCCTTCATTTTTAACAAGTTCTTGGGCAATTTTGGTGTTGCTGATCCACAGACCTCCCTGTGAGAAGCCAGGATGTACTGATTTAGCTATGCTTGTATATCTCGGTTGCTAGACGTTTTCAACCCTGGTGTACTTCTAGAGCCCTGGACACACTTTGATACCCACACAGACACTCTTCTTTACCAACGAGATGGATAAAACTCAATGAGTGTCATTTTATTTCTCCACAGCTACTTCTCAAAACCCTATCAGTGCAGTGTTCCTACAGTATATCTGGAGTCTGGCTTCAGACCCAGTCACCAGGGATAATTATGAATCTTTCCAAGAAAAGAATCCAGGACAAGGTGCTCCTGACCCATCGTTTTTGTTATATCAAGATGCAAAGACAGACTCTGGCTGCAAGGGAGGGGAAGTCGTCATTCTGCTTTACAAAGACTGACTGTTGTGGGGGGACGAAAACTCAGTTTTCACTTTTGTGCATGTGGTTTTTGCTCAAAGGGCACAGATGACATTCTCAATGGATGGACAAGGAGAAGGGTTCCATCAGACGAAAGCAGGCTCAGGTATGCAATTTTCTTCATAAATCACTTTAAACATTTTGAAAAATATCTGTACTAAGATGTTTTGCATCTTAGCATCTTAAACAGAAGACTTTTCCTCAGATTGTATCAGGTATATCATAGACAGAGGCACAAATTCCTTTTCAAAATTACAAGCGCGCATGTTTAGCCATGCCCAGCTCTTTACGACCCCATGGATGGTAGTCCACCAGGATCCTCTGTCCATGGAATTTTTCAGGCAAGAATACTGGAGCAGTCTGCCATTTCTTAATCCTTTTAAAAAATTAGATATTTGTGAAAACACAAACTTCAAATATTCTGCTTGTATCATTTTTATACTGCTTTCTATTTTTATACTGCTTTCCTCCAATATCCACCAAATGGCCTTACTGATAATTCCAGAAGAAGTAGGCACCATTAACTCTCAATATAATTTGGGGTGGGGGGAACAGGCAAATGAACTGTTTGATAGATTAGTCATATTCTATATTTACATTATATAATTTCTGTATATTTCTTCATTAAGGTTTTATTACTTTAATCAACATAATACTTGGCATATGAAAAAAGAGTTTGAGAGGAGAGGAATTATTCTGTGTAATAAAGAGTTCCAAGGAATGAAGTTCTTCCTTGATTCTTTTCTGGTTAAAAGCTTTTAATCTGTGTTTGTGTATGACTGTGTTTTAGAATCCAATTAGCCACTGAACTACATATGAGTAATTACTATTTGAATACTGGTTATATTAAAACATTAATTCCCTAATAAATGCATGATTGATGACACCTATGTATAGTTATAATTCTCCCACCCACCCAAATCTTTCGTCTGTTACTTTAGAAATGGTTATTAAATCACCAATTGCTATGGTACAACAGTGATGTTACAGGTACCCTCCTAATACAGAAATTGGTACTCACTCTTCCAGTGCAAAACAAATGCTACATACGCTAGAAGACTGTCAAGGTGAAGGGCCTGTCTGGGGCAACGTCAAGCACAACCAGCTGCTGACTCAGCCACGCAGGGGACTGCAGCATGATCTGCTTCTAACCAGCTGAGCTTACGACCTGAGTGAATGTGAGTGTGTGTGTATATGTGTGTGTGCACACTTAACTCCTAGGGAGGGGCTGACTTCTTTAAGATGCTGCCAGGCCATTCAAGGAGAGTGAAGGATGAAGCCAGAAACATCAGGAAATACAGGCATCATTCCAGGTTAGGACAGACTCCCCCTCTTCGACAGCACAGCACCTGTGGGCCCAGGCACCACCCAGAAAGCCAAACAGGAAAAATCAAGGCTGACAAGTCTGTGTGAAGACTGTTGTTGTTGTCCAGTCACTCAGTCATGTCCGACTGTTTGTGACCCCTGGACTGCAGCACACCAGGCCTCCTTATCCCTCACCATCTCCTGGAGCTTGCCCAAGCTCATGTCCATCTGTGTGAAGATAATTATAAGCAAACAGAAATTTGAAGAGTTGCTCAAGTCCACTGAGTGAAGACCATTAATGATTTTCTTTGGGTTCCTTTTCCTACCAAGTCTGGGGGTTCCTAGGCAGGTCATTGGTATACACAGATACCACAGAACAGGCACTGTCTGTTGTTATGATCACTTGCATCTTTGGAGTCAGACACAGAGAGCAATGAGCTCTCCAGGGGAGTCTGTGACATTTCAGAGATGGCTCTCTGGGTCTCTGATAATATTTTAACTGATGCCTAAAAGCATAGGAAGCCACTTTCCAAAGATTTGAGAAACTCAGTGGTGAGAGAAAAATGTGTACCTTATCCACTTTTAACTTCCTTGGTGGCTCAGATGGTAAAGAGCCTGCCTGCAATTCAGGAGACCTGGGTTCAGTCGCTGGGTCGGGAAGATCTCCTGGAGAAGGAAATGGCAACCCACTCTAGTAGTCTTGCCTGGAGAATCCCATGGACAGAAGAGCCTGGCAGGTTACAGTCCAACAGGCATCAAAGAGTCGGACACGACTGAGTGACTAACACTTTCGCTTTATACATTTTTAATACTCATTGAGCCAAGTTTTTCTGTTAGCTGTTGGTAACTTTTTCATGCTTCACTCACCTTGAAGAGAGCCTGGCATCTCTTTGTGTTCATACTTCACTTTGTTATATGGATGATTTTCAATTATTGACGGGGTATAACACTTTCACCAATTAGTGAGCTCTATAATAGTCGAAGATACTTGTTGAATGTCAACTAGATGAAGTGTAGTGAGGAGTTTTGAAATATGCAGAGGGCTCAGCTGCCCTCAGGGAAACTGTTAACCCATTTAAATAAATGCTCTGTCTCTTCTGGTTAAAGGAAAATTCAGTATACATTCTTTTTTTGTATCAAAGTCAGTGCGTTCATAATAGATCTGCTTGATATCAGCCTTTAGAGATTTTAGGTATTTCACTTTAGTTCAGTTCAGTTGCTCAGTCATGTCCGACTCTTTGCGACCCCATGAACCACAGCACGCCAGGCCTCCCTATCCATCACCAACTCCCAGACTCCACCCAAACTCATGTCCATTGAGTCAGTGATGCCATCCAGCCATCTCATCCTCTGTTGTCCCCTTCTTCTCCTGCTCTCAATCTTTGCCAGCATCAGGGTCTTTTCCAATGAGTCAACTCTTTGCATCAGGTGGGCAAAGTATTGGAGTTTCAGCTTCAGCATCAGACCTTCCAATGAACACCCAGGACCGATCTCCTTTAGGATGGACTGATTGGATCTCCTTGCAGTCCAAGGGACTCTCAAGAGTCTTCTCCAATACCACAGTTCAAAAGCATCAATTCTTTGGTGCTCAGCTTTCTTTATAGTCCAACTCTCCCATCCATACATGACTATTGGAAAAACCATAACCTTGACTAGACAGACCTTGGTCAGCAAAGTAATGTTTCTGCTTTTGAATATGCTATCTAGGTTGGTCATAACTTTCCTTCCAAGGAGTAAGCGTCTTTTAATTTAATGGCTGCAATCACCATCTGCAGTGATTTGGGAGCCCCCCCCAAAATAGTCTCTCACTGTTTCCCCATCTATTTGCCGTGAAGTGATGGGACTGGATGCCATGAGCTTCGTTTTCTGAATGTTGAGCTTTAAGCCAACCTTTTCACACTCCTCTTTCACTTTCTTCATGAGGCTTTTTAGTTCCTCTTCACTTTCTGCCCTAAGGGTGGTGTCATCTGCATATCTGAGATTATTGATATTTCTCCCAGCAATCTTGATTCCAGCTTGTGCTTCTTCCAGTCCAGCATTTCTCATGATGTACTCTGCATAGAAGTTAAATAAGCAGGGTGACAATATACAGCCTTGATGTATTCTTTTTCCTATGTGGAACCAGTCTGTTGTTCCATGTCCAGCTCTAACTGTTGCTTCCTGACCTGCATACAGGTTTCTCAAGAGGCAGATCAGGTGGTCTGGTATTCACATCTCTTTCAGAATTTTCCACAGTTTGCTTATTGTGATCCACACAGTCAAAGGCTTTGGCATAGTCAATAAAGCAGAAATAGATGCTTTTCTGGAACTCTCTTGTTTTTTCCATGATCCAGCAGATGTTGGCAATTTGATCTCTGGTTCCTCTGCCTTTTCTAAAACCAGCTTGAACATCTGGAAGTTCACGGTTCACGTATTGCTGAAGCCTGGCTTGGAGAATTTTGAGTGTTACTTTACTAGCATGTGAGATGAGTGCAATTGTGCGGTAGTTTGAGCATTCTTTGGCATTGCCTTTCTTTGGGATTGGAATGAAAACTGACCTTTTCCAGTCCTGTGGCCAATGCTGAGTTTTCCAAATTTGCTGACATATTGAGTGCAGCACTTTCACAGCATCATCTTTTAGGATTTGAAATAGCTCAACTGGAATTCCATCACCTCCACTAGCTTTGCTCAAAGTGATGCTTCCTAAGGCCCACTTGACTTCACATTCCAGGATGTCTGGCTCTAGGTGACTGATCACACCATGGTGATTATCCTGGTCGTGAAGATCTTTTTTGTACAGTTCTTCTGTGTATTCTTGCCACCTCTTCTTAATCTCTTCTGCTTCTGTTAGGTCCATACCATTTCTGTCCTTTACTGAGCCCATCTTTGCATGAAATGTTCCCTTGATATCTCTAATTTTCTTAAAGTGATCTCTAGTCTTTCCCATTCTGTTGTTTTCCTCTATTTCTTTGCATTGATATCTGAGGAAGGCTTTCTTATCTATCTTTGCTATTCTTTGGAACGCTGCATTCAAATGGATATAGCTTTCCTTTTCTCCTTTGCTTTTCTCCTCTTTTCACAGCTATTTGTAAGGCCTCCTCAGATGGCTAATTTTGCTCTTTTGCATTTCTTTTTCCTGGGGATGGTCTTGATCCCTGTCTCCTGTACAGTGTCACAAACCTTTGTCCATAGTTTATCGGGCACTCTATCAGATCTAGTCCTATAAATCTATTTGTCACTTCCACTGTATAATCATAAGAGATTTGGTTTAGGTCATGCCTGGTTTAGTGGTTTTCCCCACTTTCTTCACTTTAGTTATCCCACAGAAAATCAAAGTTCATCCATATATAAAGTACATATATACAGACACATATAAACGTATGTATATACACTTAACGTTATCCCTGGTGGCTTAGACAGCAAAGAATTTGCCTGCCATGCAGGAGACCTGGTTTGATTCCTGGGTTGAGAAAATCACCTGGAGAAGGGAATGGCAACCCCAGTCCAAAATGCTTGCCTGGAGAATTCCATGGACAGAGGAGCCTGGCAGACTACAGTCCATGGATCGCAAAGAGTCAGACACGACGGAGCAACTAACACTTTCACTTTTCACATATACACAGATGTGTGCATAGTGTTTTTCGTCAAATACTTTTTTAAAGATTTTTTTTTTTAACGTGGACCATTTTTAAAGTTTTTACTGAATTTGTTACGTATGGCTTCTGTCTCATGTTTTGTTGTTTTGGCTGCTAGGTATGTGAGATCTTATCTCCCCCATGAGGGATCAAACCCACACCCCCTGCATTGGAACATGAAGTTTTAACCACTGGGCCACCAGGGAAGTTCTTGTCATATATTTAAAATATAATAATCGGCAGAAATTATATATATTATACATAACATCAGATAGGCAGATGATACCACCCTTATGGCAGAAAGTGAAGAGGAACTAAAAAGACTCTTGATGAAAGTGAAAGAGGAGAGTGAAAAAGTTGGCTTAAAGCTCAACATTCAGAAAATGAAGATCACGGCATCCAGTTCCATCACTTCATGGCAAATAGATGGGAAAACAGTGGAAACAGTGGCAGACTTTATTTTTGGGGGCTCCAAAATCACTGCAGATGGTGACTGCAGCCATGAAATTAAAAGACGCTTACTCCTTGGAAGAAAAGTTATGACCAACCTAGATAACATATTCAAAAGCAGAAACATTATTTAGCCGACTAAGGTCCGTCTAGTCAAGGATATCGTTTTTCCTGTGGTCACGTATGGATGTGAGAGTTGGACTGTGAAGAAAGCTGAGTGCCAAAGAATTGATGCTTTTGAACTGTGGTGTTGGAGAAGACTCTTGAGAGTCCCTTGGACTGCAAGGAGATTCAACCAGTCCATTCTAAAGGAGATCAGCCCTGGGTGTTCTTTGGAAGGAATGATGCTAAAGCTGAAACTCCAGTACTTTGGCCACCTCATGCGAAGAGCTGACTCATTGGAAAAGACTCTGATGCTGGGAGGGATTGTGGGCAGGAGGAGAAGGGGACGACCGAGGAAGAGACAGCTGGATGGCATCACTGACTCGATGGCTGTGAGTTTGAGTGAACTCCAGGAGTTGGTTATGGACAGGGAGGCCCAGCATGCTGCAATTCATGGGGTCGCAAAAAGTCAGATACGACTGAGTAACTGAACTGAACTGATACATAACATATATATTCTGTGTATTATGGACTAAAATATACAACCAAGTTTTTAAAATTACAAAATGAAACTAACATGACCTTGTAAATAGCTATACTTTACTAAAATAAAATTTTAAAAAATTATAAAAATGCCCATTGGTTAAATATCATGGCAGAAAGGATTTGACACAGGTTGGGTAGCAAATAAACTCCATTCTGAAAGCTTTTGAGTTATTAATCATTGGAGGCTATTTTCACAGCTACTAAAAGACTTGGGTCTCTCCATAATCCCTCTTGCCTAGATTAAAAGAAAAAAAAATGTTTAAAAGAAGCTTCCTATTTGCTAAGGCAGAGATACTGGTTAACTAAGATCACTGAACGGATGCTGACGCTTAAAGTGACTGGCTACCACAGATACCTGTTTGCTCAAATTAATCCATACCTATGACCTAAAATGCATAAACACCACAGAGAACCACAAACACTTTATCATCAGTGTTCCCTCGACTTTTAGTTCAGAGGCTTGGGGCATGAAAATCGGGAGAAACTCACACCAGGAGTCAGACGCAAGCCAGGCTTTGCCATTGCTGGGTTCTGAGGACCCACTAGGAAGCCATTCTGTTACTTCTTTCTCTGATTCATCATTATATATGAGCATTTGCCAGCCGACCGTCTCTACTAGCTGTCCATGTGATCGGCAGGACTGAAGAAATAAGTAACTGCCAAGTCCAGGACCTGGGGAACATATGGCTGCACACTGCCTGGCCTGTTCTTCAAAGAGGGCAGAGGGAAATATCCTGAGAGCTGGCTCATTTCTAGGGTTGGAGAACTTGTCCCCTGCTTTTTAAAAATTATTTTTATTGGAGTATAGTTGATTTACAATGTTGTGTCAGTTCCAAGGGTACAGCAAAGTGAATCAGTTATACATACATGTATATCCACCCTTTTTTTAGATTCTTTCCCCATATAGATCATCACAGAGTATTAAGAAGAGCTCCCTGTGTCTGCAGTAAGGTCCTTCTTTTACTTATTTTTGGTGGGACTTCCCTGATGGCTCAGTTGGTAAAGAATCCACCTGCAATGCAGGAGAGTCTGGTTCAATAGTTGGGTCAGGAAGATCCCCTGGAGATCTCCCCTGGAGTGAACAGTGGAACAGCTATCCACTCCAGTATTCTTGCCTGGGAAACCCCATGGACCAAAGAGTCTGATGGGCTATACTCCATGTGGTCTCAAGATTTAGACACGACTTAGTGACTAAACCCCATTTATTTTTGGTCACACTGCACAATATCAGGTCCTTGCTTTAATCCATTCCTCTTCAATCTCCTCACACCCTCACCTTGCCTCCAGTCTCCATCATCTCAAACAGTCACTCCCTTGCCCCTGGGGTCCCAACTCCAAGTGAAAAGAAGCTTACAAGATGTTTCATACACTTTTAACCAACATCTAACCCATCCCTCCCTAGCTATACCCTCTTCTCCCGTTTGAACCTGTTCAGCTGCTCTTTATTAAATCCAGCCTCAAATTCTGCCTCTTCAGGGACTCTTTCCCCATCTCTCCTACGTGGACATGCCTCTCCCTCCAGGGATGTCCTGAGACCCTGGTCCTCTCTCATAGCTCTTGATACCACAAGTTACTTCTGAAATGATGTCACTCTACCCCTTCCTGTCAAGGGAGAACCATGGAGTCATGAGCTCCATCTTATTTAAATGTGAATGCCCAATAGACTCGGCTGATATCATGATTCTGCAGAGTAGCAACAGTTACCGTTTACTGAGCCTCCCTTTTTCTCACCACACAAGGTTTATTCATCTACGTGTGTCTGTGCATGCTTCGTCATGTCTGACTCTTTCTGACCCCACGCATGAACTGTAGCCCACCAGGCTCCTCTGTCCATGGGGATTCTCCAGGCAAGAATACTAGAGGGGGCTGCCATTTTCTCTCCCAGGGCATCTTCTTGACCCAGGGGTCGAACCAGCCTCTCTTGGGTCTTCTGCATTGAGCAGGTGTATTCTTTTACCAACTGTGCCACCTGGGAAGACCTTATTCATCCGTGTGTGTGCTGTGCTCAGTCATTCAGTTGCGTCCGACTCTTTGTGACCCCATGGACTGCAGCCTGCCAGTCTCCTCTGCCCATGGGATTCTCCAGACAAGAATCCAAGAGTAGGCTGACATGCTCTCCTCCAGGGGAATCTTCCCAACCCAGGGATCGAACCCAGCTCTCCCACACTGCAGGCAGATTTTTCACCAACTGAGCCACCAGGGAAGCCCCCTTATTTCTTATTCATTCATACGGTATTACTAACAAAGAAAATCAGTGTGGTCAGGATACACAGCAGAGGCAGCTTGAGTGGAAACCATGGAAATATAAATTTCTTGATCCCCAAAAGATTTAATCAGTGAACCCAGAGAGGGAGCAGAGTTCTCATCACTACTGGACACTTTTAATATGCAGACATGCAAATAAGCAATGGACAGGCCTGATTCTCAATCTCATATGACCTTTGCTATATGGCAGAAAGTGAAGAGGAGCTAAAAAGCCCCTTGATGAAAGTAAAAGAGGAGAGCGAAAAACTTGGCCTAAGGCTCAACATTCAGAAAACAAAGATCATGGCATCCGGTCCCATCACTTCGTGGGAAATAGATGGGGAAACAGTGGAAACAGTGGCAGACTTTATTTTGGGGGGCTCCAGAATCACTGCAGATGGTGACTGCAGCCATGAAATTAAAAGACGCTTACTCCTTGGAAGAAAAGCTATGACCGACCTAGACAGCATATTCAAAAGCAGAGACACTACTTTGCTGACTAAGGTCCATCTAGTCAAGGCTATGGTTTTTCCTGTGGTCATGTACGGATGTGAGAGTTGGACTGTGAAGAAAGCTGAGCGCCGAAGAATTGATGCTTTTGAACTGTGGTGTTGGAGAAGACTTTTGAAAGTCCCTTGGACTGCAAGGAGATCCAACCAGTCCATTCTGAAGGAGATCAGGCCTGGGATATCTTTGGAAGGAATGATGCTAAAGCTGAAACTCCAGTACTCTGGCCACCTCATGCGAAGAGTTGACTCACTGGAAAAGACTCTGATGCTGGGAGGGATTGGGGGCCGGAAGAGAAGGGGATGACTGAGGATGAGATGGCTGGATGGCATCACGGACTCAATGGACATGAGTCTGAGTGAACTCCGGGAGATGGTGATGAACAGGGAGGCCTGGCGTGCTGCGATTCATGGGGTCGCAAAGAGTCAGACACAACTGAGCGACTGAACTGAACTGAACTGAACTGATGACAGTATAATGGCTGCAGCTCTGTTATCCTCACTGTAGGAAATGCAAGCAATCTCAGAGAAGCCCCATTCCGTTCCCCAAACAAGCCTGGCATGATTTCACCTCAGGACCTTTGCACTGGCTGTGCCCTCTGTCTGGTACATCCAGGTGTTTGCTTAATGGACATCTTGTGGTGGAGAGCTTGGCCACTCTGTCCTAGGACATCTCTGCTTCTCTCAGTCCTCCTTTCCCTGGCACTTCTCACCATCTAATATCCTATCAGCATCAGACCATCACCCGTAACAGAACAGGTGTTTTGGCCTCTGATGTTCACAGGTGTGTGTTCACACCTGAGAGAGCACCCAGCACAAGATAAGTGGTCAGTAAAGACTTCCTGGGCTCAACCCAGCTATCCAGGGTCATGAAGCTGGTAAGTAATGGAATCAAGATATGCACACACATCTGTCTAGCTCCTCAATCCACGCTGGTGACCACTGTCTCCTCTATTTGTGAAACTCAATAGGACTGCAAGTAAATTCTTTACGCATACTCATCTTTCTACTTGTTCTGTTCTTAAATATTGAAATTACGCAGTGTCCTCCGGAATTCCCCCAATATTCCATTCGTGATTGTCTACGTTCATGTGTTCAGTCCCGCCTTTCCTGCCATCCAGCTGTCTCCCCACTCTGACTCCTTCAGGGGCAGCTCTTCACAGCCCTTCAGGTCAGCACACACTGCTTCTTTGGGTACCATGCTTTCCTCTTGTTTTATGCCCTTATTTAGCTAAGAATACATATTCAATTGTGGTCACATTTAGGAAAGGGTGCCTAGGAGACAAATTTCATGAGCACTTGCAAGTGTGAAAATATCTCATACTCTTTTTTAGAGATGATGGATAATTGAGTTATCCATGGGTTTTCAGTTCAGCTGCTCAGTCATGTCCGACTCTTTGAAACCCCATGGACTGCAGCACACCAGGCTTCTCTGTCCATCATCTATTCCCAGAGCTTGCTCAAACTCATGTCCATCAAGTTGGTGATGACATCTAACCATCTTTATCCTCTGCCATCCCCTTCTCCACCTGCCTTCAATCTTTCCTGGCATCAGGGTCTTTCCCAATGAGTCCATTCTTTGCATCAGGTGGCCAAAGTATTGGTGTTTCAGCTTCAGCATCAGTCCTTCCAATGAATGTTCAGAACTGATTTCCTTTAGGATGGACTGGTTGGATTTCCTTGCAGTCCAAGGGACTCTCAAGAGTATTCTCTGATACTACAGTCCAAAAGCATCAATTTTTCAGTGCCCAGCTTTCTTTACAGTCCAATTCTCATATCCATACATGACTACTGGAAAAACCACAGCTTCGATTAGACAGACCCTTGTCGGCAAAGTAATTTCTTTGCTTTTTAATATGTTGTCTAAATTGATCATAGTTTTTCTTCCAAAGAGCAAAGTGTCTTTTAATTTTATGGCTGCAGTCACCATCTGCAGTGATTTTGAAGCCCCCCAAAATAAAGTTTCTCACTGTTTGCATTGCTTCCCCATCTATTTGCCATGAAGGGGTGGGACCAGATGCCAGGATCTTAGTTTTTTCAATGCTGAATTTTAAGCCAACTTTTTCACTCTCCTCTTTCACTTTCATCAAGAGGCTCTTTAGGTTGAAATTTTTTTAGGACATCACCTGAATGCTCTTTTCCCTCCAGCATCACTACTGCAAGTCAGGTGCCATCTGTTTTATTCCTCTCCAGAGGTTTCAGAGGCTTCTTATGCTGGTGCTATGAAGTTTCATGATGCAGAAGATGAAATATTTTCTATTCCAAGCAAAGGGTACTTCCTACGCGGACACAGGTCCCCCCGCTCTTAGGAATTGCTCTGCATTACTCCACTGATAATTTGCTTTTCTGCATTTTTCTCTCTGAGGCTGCAGTAATATGTCAGATCTCCTGGGTTTGCTCCTTTATGGCCCTTGCTGTAGTTTTCTCTATCTCTTGCTCTTTATGTGCTGCCTTCCCAGTGATTTCCTTGACTATTTCCCACTTGTTCTATCAAATTTTTTAATGTGGGTAGTTATATTTTTACAGCCCCCAACAGATTTTCCTGTTCTTTGATCCTTTCACATATCAACTCAATTCTTTCTTAATAAATACAAGATCTTCTTAAATCCTGCTCAGTCCTAAACCTAAAGTTTTAGCTTATCTCTTTTCATCCCACGCTCCCTTTTCTATAAATCATCTCTGTTTCTTCCAAGAGACAGTTCACTTTTCTGGTTTTCTTTTTCATACCACTAATTCACCCAAATTCCTTAGTAATCCTTGGTAATTCCTCTTATTTGAGAAAGAGAAACCCAGGGCTGGCTTCCTCTGCTATGGCATGAACAGAAAGGCTTTTCACTGTGTGTGTTTATATTAGAACTGATGAGAAGAGTGGAGCCTATGGGCTGGTCATCCTTCTGCAGAATGAGGCAGTGGAGGGCAGCTCTGGGTGTCAGCTCACCACCCCAAAAGCCTGTATGAAGTGAACTTTCTCTAGGCCACCAACTGCCATAACTGAAGTCTCTTCTCCGGCACTTTGTTCAGTTTCTTCAAGAGACCACATCCAGTCTTCTGCCTGGAGTAAGCACTGGCCACAGGGTAGTCATCTTGGTAGGAGGGAGGGGATGAGATGGGAGGAGGGAATCATGGTCTCAAGCGCTGACTTTAAATCCCTCCATCTCAAGCCTCACTTCTCTCCAGCACCCCAGCTCTTAAGGTTGAGCTTGTTCAAGTATTCATACAGGACAGCTGGTCCACCTCCTAGAATTGCAGATTCCCGGGAGAAACGTCCACATTTTCATTGCTTATCACTCCTATCTATTTTGCTTTCTAGAACATTTTCAATGACTTGCTTGTTGGTGACATCCACCTTCCAGTCTCTCTGTTCTGTCTCTTCTGTGATTTCATTCCCCATTGTATTTAATTCTGTACTCTATATTTCAGAGGGTCTGAGGCTTGGAGAGGCTAGTGAGTGGAGAGAGTTATGTCACCTTAACTGTTCTCCAAGGCTCACTGTCATTCTAAAAACGTACATGTTCCCAATTAAATTACCGCATGATCAATATCATGTAAGTATCAAACACTGGACAGGCCAGCCTAGAAGGCTACATAAAGATGCTGCTCTCAAAAGAACAAAAAGACCTGTTTACCCCATTTTAACTAGCAAGGTCACCTGGCGGTAGAGAGAGAAGGGAAGATCCTTGTTTCTGTGAATTGACAAAAAGGAACCCATCAGGAAAGCCTCTGTGGCCCCTAGCATCCCAAACATTTACTTCCTGATCCAGCTACTCACTGTACAGAAAATGGGTGATGAAAGGACACACTCCCTGTTGCTTATCTGACCTGGATGGACATCAACTGGACAGAAATCAGACACTATGTTGCAATCAGATGCTGCACAGAGTGGTTTTCAAAGGAATGTCTTGGGGTCTGGGTCTCCAGGAAGAGGGAGGCAGTTAGAGAACAGGAAATGGCACCCCACTCCAGTACTCTCACCTGGAAAATCCCATGGATGGAGGAGCCTGGTAAGCTGCAGTCCATGGGGTCACTAAGAGTCGGACAGGACTGAGCGACTTCACTTTTGCTTTTCACTTTCATGCATGGGAGAAGGAAATGGCAGCCCGTTCCGATGTTCTTGCCTGGAGAATCCCAGGGATGGGGAAGCCTGGTGGGCTGCCTTCTATGAGGTCGCACAGAGTCGACACAACTGATGCGACTTAGCAGCAGCAGCAGCAAGTAGAACGGAGGTTTGCTGAAGAGATTTTAGTACCCGCCCTCCTTGGAGAGAGCGGGCTCAGGGGACCACACAGAAAAGGGTTCCCTGCTATAAACTGGGATCCCAGAATTGTAGAACGTAAATGGCTGGCTGACTGGCTGAATAATCACTTTGTTGGTGGATGCTGGAGAGAGTCCATGAGTAGGAATCAGTCCATTCTTCCCACAAAGTGTTCTGGGGTGCAGGATTGCTGAGTGCACTGTGCAGGAGACAGATGTATTTTACATTCTGAGCCAGGAAAAGACGCCTGGGCGGGGCCTGGGCTCTGAGAGCGGGAGGTTCTGATGAGGGGCTGGGACTGAGGGGTGTGGCTAGCAAGGAAAGCACTGGAGCTTCTGCAGTTGAGGAGAGGTCCCCAGTGAGGCTGAGTGCCAAAGAACCCCAGGAAGTTTCGGCTGACAGCCAGCCGTAAACCACTTTGGAAAGAAGATTACTATTGATTGATATCACAGAAAGATCACATTCTAACTAGTAAATCTAAACTAGGATTTTTTTTTTAACCTAAGGGGGAGTTGGAAGGTTCACAAGAATTGTTCAAGTATAGGAAGTGCAATTTAAAAGGGCAGAGCAGCCAGATATCACACTGCATTCTGACCATGTCCCAAGCACCATGTGATAAACACACTTGCTTATTACCTGAGGAGACCTCAGGTTTCCTCTGAGAAAACTGACAGCAGAGACTGCAAAGCTTTTAAATAGGATTAGGCTTTTTTTCTTTCTTATAACAGGTGCACCTGAAGGTATTAACAAATCAGGGAATGAATCAGATCTCCAAGAATGTGGAATGTGAGGTTTATAGTGTGTGATCCCCTCTAAATAGTGAGTTTGATGTTTCTTTGGCAGGGGTACAAGATGGACAAGCCTGGACAAATTCCTCTCCCTATTAGGTCAGTTTTGATGACAATCATTGGCTAAGAATCTTCATTTAATCCATTTCATTTTTACCTAAAAATAAGCTTCTGATGTTTGACTTAACTTTAATATGTATTTACAACTCAGATTTCTATTTTTAACAGGATTAATTTTGCTCTAAACCAGAAAATGAAAGGATTATGTTATCTGCTGTGCAGAATTGAACAAAAATTGGTACTGTAGTCATAGTCAACAGGATGTTGACATATTTTTGAGATATTTCTGCTTCTTCAAAATCACTAGTCATTTAAATAAGTTGAAGATGCGTATGGTATTTCTATGTCCTTGGTGCCTTTCTTCAATAACATACAATACCTCTAACCTCCAATACTTGGGCCACCCGATGTGAAGAGCTAACTCATTGTAAAAGACCCTAATCCTGGGAAGGATTGAGGGAAGGAGGAGAAGGGAGGCAGGGTAGAGGATAATATGGTTGGATGGCATCACTGACTCAATGGCCCTGAGTTTGTGCAAACTCTGGGAGACAGTGAAGGACAGGGAAGCCTGATGTGCTGCAGTCCACAGGGTTGCAAAGAGTCAGACAAGACTTAGCAAATGAACAACACCAACCATATATCATGTGCACTGAAGACTACAGAGACGCTGGATTCAAAGTGATAGTGATGGAGGTTCAAATTGCTTCCCTGTCACTTCCAGCTAAGGTGACTCTGGGTAAGGGATTTATCATTGATGATATGCCTCAGTTTTCAAACCTGTACAGTGGAGGTAAAAATCACACTGACCTCATAAAGTTGTGGGAAACAACAAGAGACATGATCTTCTCTTGGCACCTAAGAAATGACACTGACCTACACATCTGGCTTATCTCTTTCTTTTGCTTGGGTTCCTGCTCTATTCCTAGACTTCTGCACTTGTGGGAGGCATCTGGGCTCAGCCCGTGGTCCTCTTCTCTCTAAACTTACTTCCTATGTAGAAACTCCTTTAAGATTCTCAGTCTCAAATACCAACTACTTATGACTCCTTGATTTTTTATCTCCAGCCTGGGCCTTCCCCTGAACTCCAGCTTGTGTATTCACCTGTCTACTTCACACGTGCCTTCTGATAGACAGTGTCCCACCTCCAAGCCACTGCCTCCAAACCCAACCAGAGGCTTCTGCATCCTGTCCCATCTCAGTCAGTGGTTGAGTCCATTCTTCTGGTTGTTGAGTCGGAGGCATCTTGAGTCCTCTCTCTTACGATCATCACCTAGTCCAGGAGACAATCTGTTCAGCTGGGCTCCATCTATACACCCAGGACTACATGACTCCTCACAGCCTCCAATGCTTCCATGCTGGCCCCCAAGCCATCATCATCTCTTGCTCACCTTACTGCAGGGACCTCCCAACGTGTCCTCCTGGTTTTGCCCTTGATCCTCCCCAGTGTATTCCGTTATAGACTAAGTGACACTGTGTCATTCCTCTGCTCAAATCCTCAACAGCTCCCATGGATGGGGTATAGTCAGCATCCCAAACCTTGAGGCCCCCCCCCGATCTGAGCTTCCAACCCCACCTTGCTGGTCACTTCATTAGCGTCTATGTCATTTCTTTGCCCTCTTTCTCTCTGACACACTCTTACTAGTATCCTTGCTGTTCTGCAAACATATCAGACACACGTCCATTTTCCAGCTTTTGAACTCGCTGTTCCTTCTGCTCAGAATGCCCTTCTGCTGGGTATTAATATAGCAAGTATCCTCACTGCCTTCATAATTGACTCAAAAGTCACCTTCTTATTAGAGCTTTCCCTGGTCACTCTGCTAAAAATGCCTGTGATTTTCTATCTTCTCCAGCTGAAATGAGGCCAGGGATTTTGGTTCATATTGATCAATTCTGTTTCCCTAGGGTCCAAATCAGTGCCAGTACATAAGAGGTGCTTAACAAATAATTAAAGGGATTAATGTATTCAACAGTGAAAATCACTATCTATCCCAGTGTTCACACTTCCTAGTCATCAGTGACAAATCTCCAAAGTCACAACCCTGAAAATGCAAAAGCTCTTTTTCAAGCTTGACTTTTAACTGCACTTTCAATTAGCAAACCAGGTGGCTCCAAACTTTACGATGCCTGGAACAGTATCAAGCGCACACATTCAGGTACAGAATCCAAAAGCTCCAACGTTCCCGAGTTCTCATAGTTGTCAGAATCGGTCTCCACACCTTTCACGGGCCATACTTTGCTAAATTCTAAATAAGGCCAACGATCTCATGATCTCATGCAACCCAAGTATTTATGCAGAGTTATAGAATAATTTGAAACTCAAAAACCACCAGCAGCAATTTGCTTGAAAAAAGTCTTCAATGAATATTTAAAAGTATGCATTTGAAACAAAGTAACTCAAACATTAAAAGTGCTTCTAGTAGCTCAAGAATCAAGAACCGTCAGTGGCATGTTAATTCTTTCCCCACCAGGGAGCAAAAAATGAAATCTGGTCAGACAATGCAAGGAAGCGATGGAAATGAAGAGGGAAGTGAAGGCACATGGGCTTGTGATGAGCACCTGAAGGTCCTTATTTCTGGACAGACTCCTTACACTCTCTCTCTCTCTCTTTCACACACAGACTCATCATCTCCTCAGAAACATTTACTCCAGATATCAGAGTATAAATATCTCCTTAATACTTGCATACATACAAAGTCACAACAGTCATGTCTGATTCTTTTGACCCTATGGACTGTGGCCTACCAGTTTCCTCTGTCCATGGGATTCTCCAGGCAAGAATAATGGAGTGGGTTACCATGCCCTGCTACAGGGGATCTTCCCTACCCGGGGACTGAACCCATGTCTCATGTCTCCTGCATTGGCAGGTGGGTTCTTAACTATTAGCTCCACCTGGGAAGAAGCCCATCCACTTTCAAAGCCTTTCCCATGGTTTCCCTGGTGGCTCAGTTGGTAAAGAATCCACCAGCAATGCGGGAGACTTGGGTTGGATTCCTGAGTTGGGAAGATCCCCTGGAGGAGGGCATGCAACCCACTCCAGTACTCCTGCCTGGAGAATCCCATGGACAGAGGACCCTGGGTGGGTGGGGTGGGGGTCTGTGCAGTTGCAAAGAGTCAGACACGACTGAACGACTAAGCACAGCCCAGCACTACCTTCAGTGACACTAGGAGAGGTCAGGCTCTCATCCTGCCCCATCACACCCTCCCAAACTGCCACCCCCCGACCCCACCACCTTTCCACTAGACACACACTCCCTATTTTCCGTAACGTAATTGAGTGGAACCCACCCAAGTTTAGCACCCAAGTTTGATCACTGGGACGAAGAGACGGAAGTTAAGGCTCCTGGTTTCTTCCCTGGGTCTCTGCAGGGAACAGATGGGATTTTGACAAGTCACTGGGACCATCTAGGAGTCAGCTGCCTCTTCTCTCTGGTGGCTGGGAAGAGGGTCCAAGGGCATGAGTCTCTCACAAGCTCCCCAGGTCCCCACTCCCTGCACGATCTAGAAACTTACTTTGCAAACTTCTAAAATGAAGTTTCCCAACTTGCCTAAACTACATTTCCATACAGGTCTCTCCTAGGCCCCTCTTCCAACCAGACTGCCACTCTTGAGTCCCTACCTACATAACAGGCATTTGAACACTGGCCGTAGGTTGACATCATGAGTGCTACTTCCAAATTCTATTAACGTGAGAGAAGCAGTGAGTGAGAGAGAAAGCATACCTAGCATAATTTGGGGGCAGCAGAATTCCTGCCTGCATCCTGTTAGGCCAGACCAGTCCACACCGGCAATTACTGTGTGAATTTAGAAAGCCCTTGGACACCTGCCTCCTCTATGCAACAAGTTCCTCTTCTTTATCCTATTTATCTTCACAGGCATCCATTTATGTCAAGAAGGGGAACATATGAGAGCAGCATCTGTTACTAGAGTGACACAATTACCAACTACTTTCATAAGAGGTTAAAAAAAAATCAACAATAAATCTGGGGTTGTTGTCAGGTGTTTTAGGAGACAAAACATTAGTCTTTCAATCACAGTGTCTTGTTTAAGCTGAACATATGGTGTTAACCAGCAGCGAATCCCCAGCTCAGCCTGGTCTTTGATGGGTGTAAGGACCACAGAAATGTCACCTCCTCCAAACTGGCAAGGAAAAGCAGGTTTCATCCCCAAAACCCGTTGAGCCCAATCTCCCCACCCCATCCCTCCTAATAAACAGGCAACACACTCGAGAGACTTCATCACAGGTTACTTTTTCCCCATGGTGGGATCCACGCAATCTCAATGGCAGGTCTGGAAGTTCCTTTCATTTTCTCAGTAACTACACTTTAGACAAAACATAATCATTTCAACCCACTACAAAGTAGTAAAAATTCCAGGGCAATGCATCACAGGTAACTTTTTCACGACTATTGAAACCTTTGGAAGTTGAAAGTCTGCTCTCTAGGTAAGAAAGCTCTCTACTTTTTTTCTGCAACTCAGTGCAGAGAACTACAGGTGATCACAGAAACACTGTCGTTTTTATTCTCTGTGCTTTTTTTCTGGATACATTCAACAGGTCTTTGTGACTGCTTATTAAATGTGACTTAGGATGGATATCTGCAGATTGGAGGCGGGGTGGAAGGGACAGAGAGAGCGAGAGAGGGGAGACAGAGACGGAGAGACAGAAAGAAAACACTCGAGTTTGCGAAAATGCACGACTTCCGAACAGAAGCAACCGGTAGATTTGAGTTCAGATGCTAGTTAACACAGCCTGTCTAGGGAGGCCCTCCGCTTCCCTTACCTTCAGAGGATGCTAAACACCTGCCCAGCAACAAGCCCAGCCCGCGTCTGCTCCAGCTGCACGTCTGTCTACCTGCCTCCTGCACGGTCCCCCACCGCGCGCCCAGACGGCCCCCCGCACCCCCCCCCCAGGTGTGGGGGTGCCGAGCGGCGAGCCCTTTACCTGCCAGGCTGCCCGGCCTCTGGAGGGTGGCCGTGGCATACAGCTCCTGCGAGTGCTTGCCGTACGGCTCGGACGCGTGGACCAGGCGCTTGGTGGGCGACAGGGTGGCGTACGTGCCGATGGTGGAGCTCAGCTGGTGGATGGGCGAGGAGG
Source organism: Ovis aries (assembly GCF_016772045.2). NCBI lineage: Eukaryota > Metazoa > Chordata > Mammalia > Artiodactyla > Bovidae > Ovis > Ovis aries. Next base: position 61,955,993 of record NC_056069.1, on the reverse strand, counting down.
AGATGGTGGACTGCACGGTGGGGGGCGAGGTCACGCGGATCGGGGACAGGCCGGCCGAGGACACGACGATGTTGATGGGCGAGCTGGTGCTGTAGGACTTGGCCAGGCGGCTGGGCGACTGCTTGGGCGAGGAGCCGCGCGGCGGCGCGGCGTAGGCGGCGCCCTCGGGGGCCGAGCCTCCGCGCTGCAGCTTGGTGGGCGAGCCGCCCTGGGGCGCGGCCAGCGGGGAGCCCCCGCGCGGGGGCGCGGGCAGCGTGGAGCTCGAGTAGTAGAGCGCGGCGGCGGCGGCGGCGGGCTGCGCGTCGGGCAGGTGGAAGGCGCTGCCCAGGCTGGGCGCGAACGGCTCCCGCGGCGGCGGCGGCGGCGGCGGCGGCGCGGGCTCCGGCCCCGCCAGGTGCCCCGCGCGGCTCGTGGTGCCCTGTGCGCGGGAGAGCAGAGAACACGCGCTCTTAGCCAGCGGGATGCGGAGGGAGCCTCCCCGCGCGCCCGGAGCGGCCCGGCCCCGGCGACCCCCGGGGCGGCTCCGGGCGCGCGGGACCCGGGGAGCCGAGCCGCGCGGCGTGGGGCGGGGGCGGGCGGCCGGGGGGAGACGCGGGCGCCCCTCGAGCCGCTCGGGAGGGGGGCTCATCTCCCCCCACCAAAAAAAAAAAAAGAAAAGGAAAAACCCGGAGAGCAAAGGGCGGCTGACCAGGAGATGGGATGGGGGACCCCCTCCGCCAAGTGTGACACGGATGCTGCTTATACATCTCAGAGGTTTCTGGAAGGGCAGAGGCACCGCGCTTTAGTCCCCAGAAGCTTTGAAAAGGCCACTCAGCAGGTTACCTGAAGGCAATCAGGGTCTGTTCCTTTGAGAAATTCGGGAGTTCAGCCTTCTCTTCACCACCCCACCCTCACCGCCCCCCGACCCGCACAGGGCATTTCACCGGATACAATCTCTACTTCTGAGATTGACCAAGTCGCATACTTATCTGGAGAACCGTAAGAAATAAACATAACTTCGTGGAGTTTATTCTGTTGTCATTTTCCCGTTGACTCTTCTTTGTGGATAAGTTAAAAGGAGGGGGAGATAATGAAATCGGAATAAATATGCTTGGGCCTTCAGGCTTTACAAAAAGCATGTCCAGAGGAAGCAGAGCGATTGTAAATGGACAGACGTAAAAAAAAAAAAAAAAAAAAAAAGCCTCCCTTTTCTAGATTTTAACGCTAGGCTCCAAATCTTTTAGCATCTCTCTCTCTCCAGCTCGCTTTTAAGAGCCCCCTGCAGCTGTGTCTTCACACTGAAAGCCAGTCGCCTCTCATTTATTTACAAGAACACAAAAGACAACAAGGGCCGGGGTGGAGCTGGAGAGACAGTTGGAGGGGAAAGCACTTTCCTTGAATCCGGTCCAGAGACAAATTTGCATTCGAATGAAAACACTGCATTGTCCACCACTTCTGGGCCGGACCTCTGGGATCTTCCAGGCTTTCCCAGAGGAGCAGAAAAGTTTTTGAGAGCAGCCCTGTGTGAAAAGGAGGTAGGACTGTCCACAGAAAGAGAGAAAGTGGGGAAGGTAGTATTTGAAATTAGGGGTGGGAAACAGGTGGGGAGGAGGACCCACTGGAGATGGAGGGACGAGGGGGAGAGAGACTGAACAGATGTTTTCTGTCATTAAAAGTTTCAGTTTTGCCTCCCCACCCACTTTGGAATGGCAACTGGCAAGTAGCAGACGGGGCACGTCGGTCCGCACACAGTGCCAGGCTCCAAATTTTATCCAGAATGTCAGTTTCAAGTGAAGCTCTTAATGGAGCAACATCAAAATCCTCTATTAAGAGTGTCCTGCTGCTGCTGCTGCTGCTAAGTCGCTTCAGTCGTGTCCGACTCTGTGCGACCCCATAGACGGCAGCCCACCAGGCTCCCCCATCCCTGGGATTCTCCAGGCAAGAACACTGGAGTGGGTTGCCATTTCCTTCTCCAAAGCATGAAAGTGAAAAGTGAAAGTGAAGTCGCTCAGTCGTGTCCGACTCTTTTCGACCCCATGGACTGCAGCCCACCAGGCTCCTCTGTCCATGGATTTTCCAGGCAAGAGTACTGGACTGGGGTGCCATTGCCTTCTAGAGTCTGTTAAAAAACAGTCTGTGTGAGGGGTGTGTGTCGGGGGGAGCACATATTTATGTACACATGAATATATCGCATATGTGGGTATATGTGTATATTTATACATGATGTATATGTTTTATATATTTGCGTGTATGTGTGTATATCAATCCACTGACGAAGTTTCTTTTCTTGACCAAGCTGTGGTCAGGCACCTCCGCACTCTCTTCTCATCATGGCTCTGCATTGTCCAGTTCTAGCAAGAATCCTTCGAAGTCAGTTTAGCCAGAATACCCTTCCCCCTGACATTTCCTCATAGTAATCATCCATCTAATGACCTGCAACCTGCCCCCTCCCTGTTGTTGTTTTAGTCATTGTGCTGTGTCTGACTCTTTGGTGACCCCATGGACTGTAGTCCACCAGGTTCCTCTGTCCATGGGATTTCCCAGGCAAGGATACTGGAGTGGGTTCCCATTCCCTCCTCCAGGGAATCTTCCCAACCCAGAGGTTGATATTCCTCCTTTTCCTTGTTTTTGACATTGAGCCCACTTCTAAAATGAAGCCTCTTCCCCCTATTGCAATACTTAAAAATTTTTTTCCAAATAGAATGTATATTTATTGCTGTAACTACTTTCCAGCTCTGGTTTTTCTTCAGCATGACAATGTAATTATTTTGACTTTCACAGTAAGGATGAAAGTAAAATGTAAGCTCCATGATTTTGTTCAGTGATGAACAAAGAAGTAACTGGAACAAGAAAGATTCATAGCTGAGATACCATACATGTTTGTGGGATAAATGAAGGAATGGTTAACAAAGCTGGTCCTGAGGCTTTGACCTGAGGGATTCCATGGTGGAGAAGCTCTGCACAGCTGGTGTGCTCACCTGGATCCCAGAGATACAGTCTAGAATCATCCAGAATCACTGGCGGGGGGCGGTGGGGGGGGGGGGCGGAGGGTTGCTCACATTCAGTTGTGTTTCCCTCCCAGGAGAAGTTCTGAGCATGAAATACATAGCCTATGTTTCTCAGACCTAGCTGCATATTATAATTGTTGGGAAAGCTTTTGAAAACAAAAACGAAAAAAACTCAGTACTTAGGCTGTATCCACTAGCCATTTAATTCAGAGACTCTGGAGGTGGGACTCAAGCATCAGGCTTTGGGAAGCTCATCAGGAGATTCCAGTGTAGAATTGAATATGAGAACGAGCCAGCCCCAGAGCAGTGGTTTTCCAAGTGTGGTCCCCGAACTATCAACTGGATCAATTAGAAGCAGCATCTGCGTCACCCCATCTTTACGGAGTGGGAAACTCTGGGGGAGGGGCCTCAGGATCTGCCTTTTATCATGTTCTCAGGGTGATCACGATGCTTGTTTAAAGTGTGCAAGCCTCTGATCTAGAAGAGATTCTGATTCAGGGCACTGAAGTGGACCTCAGCGTCTGCATTTCTAACAATCTCCTGGAAGATACTGTTTGTCTGAGAATTACTGCTAAGCTGTGGAGAGTGACCATCTCTCTTTACTTTTCTTTGGAAGCTCTCCTGGGGCCCAAGCAACATTCTGCTGTGCAGAACCCAGCTGGCAAGGGACAGAAAAGCCTCTGAGAGGAATTTCTGGGAATCTTTCTCACAGGGGCATGAGGAGGAGAAAGAACCCCGAGGGTCCCTGCTCACAAGAAAGAGCCTCGAGGGTCCCAGAGAGTACCCTGCTTACAAGAGAACAAATACTTTTTGTTATATCTTGGATTTATAACATTAATAACCCTATGTGACAAAAAATACCCTCTCCCTCAGTAGCATCATTGTGGTTTAGCTGCTCAGTCATGTCCGACTCGTTGTGACCCCATGGACTGTAACCTGCCAGGCTCCTCTGTCCGTGGCATTCCCAGGCAAGAAAGCTTTAGTGGGTTGCCATTTCCTTCTCCAGGGGATCTTCCTGACCAAGGAAACGAACCTGCATCTCCTGCATTAAGAGGAGGATTCTTTATTGTCTGAGCTACCAGGGAAGCCTTCCTCAGTAGGATAGCTTTCAATAAAATAAATACTAAAGTATACTAATATAAATTAAAACAACATCGTGTAGCATTGTAGTATTTAAGTATTAGAATAACATGGATCCTAGGGAAACCTTGAATAAACTGTGAAAATACTTTATTTCTCCTTTTAATATGTTGGAACTTCCAGTTGGAAAAGTGCTAACTCTGCTGAATCTTATTCATAAGGTTTCTTAAATGGCTCTCAAGTCTGTAAAAGTTTTGAGAATAGCGACACTATTTCCAGGTATGTTGACAGGCTACAGCAGCAATTCAAAAACCTTTTAAAATATTATAGGATCGCTCTTGGTGAATTTTGCCAGTAAGCTTTCTAATAAGCAAAATATCATAAACAATAAAATTGCATATGCATTTTAAGTTGGTAATTGTCTATGCTGGAAATGTTCTATATCTGTACAGTCCAATATGGTAGCCAATACACGCCTGGGCCCTAGACACATGCACTGGATTTTAACACACATTTAATTTGAATTAATTTAAATTTGGAGCTTCCCTCGTGTCTCAGATGGTAAAGAATCTGCCTGCAATGCAGGAAACCTGGGTTCGATCCCTGGGTTGGGAAGATCCCCTAGAGGAGGGCATGGCAACCCACTCCATAGAATCCCCATGGACAGAGGAGTCTGGCAAGCTACAGTCCATGGGGTCACAAAGAGTTAGACATGACTGAGCAACTAAGCACAATAAAACAATAAAATTCCATATACATTTTAAGATAGTTATTGTCTATGTTGAAAATGTTCTATATCTGTACTGTCCAATACGGTAGCCAATAGATGCCTGGGTCCAGACACATGCACTGGATTTTCACACATATTTACTTTGAATTAATTTAAATTTAAATAGTCAGATGTGTCTAGTGGCTACTTTCCTGGATTGCACAGTTATAGAAGGCCCTCTGCAGTTTTCAATAAATAATCTGGGGGTATTATACTCTGTTGCATTAGCCTACACAAGAATAAGTCCCTAAGAACGCTTCTTTGGCTAAAGAGAAAAATCTGTTTTTTAGCAACGGTCAGACAGAACAGTAATCTTTTAGGAGTTTTTCTCCACTCTTGTGTTTATGTTTTGTTCCATTATGTAATTTCTTTTTAGCAACTCTTAGGGATACATTTTAAGACAGCTATACAATTCATAGGATGGTTTATTATGGGCTAGGTCACTGGATTAAAAATAACAAAAGCACATTTCAACACACAGAGAATTTCATCTACTTTGCTGTCATGGAAGCTCAATTCCTCATTAAATATGTGTTAGCACTACAAATAAAACTGTAAACAAAAACAAAAAAAAAACTAACGACCACTACATCCTACTACAATATTTGGAAATGTGTGTGGACAAGTGATGTGCACTGAAAATTTTTTATATTGATGATGAGATCCTTAATAAATGGTGACATAAGAATTTTTGGAAATATTTTAAGAAGATGGAGCCCAAATATTGTCCTGGATCACACAGTATGTATTACTGACCAGGGCAGTACCTACTGGGATTGTCACTTCCATCAGTCTGAATCAGTCTCAAACCAAAGGACTATTTTAATTGCCTTTTCCATCCCTCCAAAGTGGGGAACCCATCTATGTGAAATTGACAAGGAAGCGGAACATTTTTAAGTAGAGAGATGCTCCGATTAAATATTTCCCATAGGCAGAGTCCTATGCACGTTAAATTGCTTGTTGCTCCTTTATTGTTTCCCATTATGGAAAAATGATCAAGGGAAAATAAGATGTTACTTCTAATTTCTATGGACATTTTATGTAGATTGTACTGCAAGGGGGAAAAAAAGATTGTGTGTGTGTGTGTGTGTGTGTGTGTGTATGTGTGTGTGTTTTAATGAGACATGAACAATACATGTAACTCATCAAAGTTCCTTTATAAGATGAAGTATTTCATCTACATTATAGTTTACATATAAGTGTCAGGTGGGTGAGATTTAGGATATATTACAGTTGTTATTTTTACATAATGGGTATGTCTACATGTGTGTGGTATGCTGAGTCCCTGGTGGCTCAGACGGTAAAGTGTTTGTCTGCAATGCAGGAGACACAGGTTCGATCCCTGGGTTCGGAAGATCCCCTGGAGAAGGAAATGGCAGCCCACTCCAGTATTCTTGCCTGGAAAATCCCACGGACGGCGGAGCCTGGTAGGCTACTGTCCATGGGGTCGAAAAGAGTCGGACACGACTGAGCCACTTCACTTCACTTCACTGTGTAATTATGCAGTGGATTTATGCCTATTTTACAAAAGTGTTTAAGGGGAGAATGTATTTTCAAAGTGTAGTAGGAAGAATATTGAAGTAGAATTTAGGCAATATATACATTATTCCCATTAACTAAAAGTACTCAAGTTCCATGCAGCAATTCACTCATTAATTCAATAATCCATTAACAAGAGCCTATTATATTCCATGTAAAAATATGAAGTTTTCTTATGAAATTCTCTCTGCAGTCTTCCTACATGGAATAATTTTATCTTGACGTTCTTTGGGAGATAAAAAAAACTAAAATTTTGTTTCAGAATACTATCTGGCTCACAATTACACTATTTTCAATTGGGAAGTTCCAATCCCCTAAACATGGCGCTCTTGGGCCAGAACATGGCATGGATCTTAACACCCACATAGTTGTCTATTGACCTTTCCAGGTTGTATTTTCTGTAAAAGGAGCAGAGATGGCGTAAGGGCAATGAGGGGGAAAAAATTCTCCAAACTTGGAAACTTATTTAAGCCTCATTCTCTGGGGATTTGGCCATGTGTGAAAAAAACAAAACAAAGACCCAGCGCTTACAGCCAGTTCACTAGGGACTTGACAGGCTAAACTCTGCAAGGAATCTTGACTTCGGATCATGAGTAAGCAGTGTCACTAAGCAAAACCGCATTTTATAAAGCAGACCCGTGATTTACAAGCAGTCCTTGTGAAGATGCATTTAGACCTGCCAAGTTTCCTGGAAACGTCAGCAAGGCCCCTAACTCTGGGTCAAGGGGAATGTCTGCCCAAAATGCTAGGCAGCTGGGTCAGAGATGTCAGCAATGGGAAGCTGGAACCTGTGTTCTGAGGCTTCACAGATGGGAGCCTAATGCCTAGTGATCAGCAGTCTGTATTCATCACTGTTCATCTTCCTTGCATCACCATCTCACTTGTGAACCTCATAAGTCATCTCAGGGTTTCTCTCCTCTGAAGATGACCCCGGTTGTGGAGATGGAGGTCACTGCCCGGAGTGGTGCTCCAGGACAAAATCAGTGTCACAAGAGGCAGAGAGAGAGAGGGAACTAAGGACGAGGCATCAGGTCAGGGCCACAGAAGAGCCCAAACATGGGAATGTAGCAGTGGGTTTGGTGGGAAGAGGTCTGGCTAGTGTTTGAAGGAGTGCAAATGCAGAGAGGGATAAATGATGAGAAAAATAACATCAATGACCGGGGAACATTCTTTTGATGAGCAAAGAAGCCTGAATAACTTTCAAAAGTAAAAAACAGTGTATGTGACTTTATGGTGTACATCTTTATGTACATCTTTGAAGAAATCCATTGCCAAACCAGAGGATCTGGTAACATGATTTTGTAATATCAGCTACGTGCTGCTGATTAACACGTGTGAGAATGTGTTGAACTCATTAGGGTAAGTTGGTGCAGAGCTCCAGGCTTGTTCAGAACTATGGAAGAAGCCATTTACTCTTACAACTTGGAAACAGGAAGAAAGCACCAACTCCAAAATGCCCATATCTTAGATGAAATGTGCCTGTAATATGCCACTAAAAGGAATCTACACCCACAAAGTAAGTTTTGTGCCTTTGAGTCTCTGGGAGAAAATCAGTTTGCTTGAACACTACCATCATGGCTTCCAAAATCTCAATAACTTCTCTTTTGAAACTGTCTTCAGAAGAAAGGCCTCTCTTTAAATAATTCCCGAGATAGAAAATCCTGGTTCTGTGAAAAAGATCTGATTTCAGAAATGGCCAAATAAAATCATCAAGTGCCTTGTCTAACAATTCCTTTGAGGAGCACTGCTTTCGGTGAAAACTCATATGAAACATAAAGTGAAGAGACACTTCTGTGGGAAGTCCACACACCATCCCTGAACTCATTACCGCTGGGATGAAGTGAGGAAAAGCTGGCTTAAAACTCAACATTCAAAGAACAAAGATCACGGCATCCAGTCCCATCACTTCATGGCAAACAGAAGGGGAAAAAGTGGAAACAGTGACAGATTTTACTTTCTTAGGCTCCCAAATCACTGCTGACAGTAATTGCAGCCATGAAATTAAGACAATTGCTCCTTGGAAGGAAAGCTAGGACAGACCTAGACAGCATATTAAAAAGCAGAGACATTATTCTGCCAACAAAGATCCATCTAGTCAAATCTATGGTTTTTTCCAGTAGTCATGTACAGATGTGAGAGTTGGACCATAAAAAAGGCTGAGCGCCGAAGAATTGATGCTTTTGAACTCTGGTGTTGGAAAAGACTCTTGAGAATCCCTTGGACTGCAAGGAGATCAAACCAGTCAATGCTAAAGGAAATCAACACTGAATATTCATTGGTAGGACTGATGCTGAAACTGAAACTCCACAACTTTGGCCACTTGAGGCGAAGAGCTTACTCACTGGAAAAGACACTGGCAAAGATTGAAGGCAAAAGGAGAAGCGGGCAGCAGAGGATGAGATGGTTAGAGAACATCACCAACTCAGTGGACGTGAGTTTAAGCAAACTCCAGGAAATAGTGAAGGACAGAGAAGCCCGGCATGTTGCAGTTCCTGGGGTCACAAAGAGTTGGACACGATTTAGTGACTGAACAGCAACAGCAGAGTGGATCCACTGCCCCAGGGCCCCTAAGCCACTCATATAAACAGGGAAGTGCAGTCTTTTATACCCTAGGTACTGGTTTTTCCTTCTCTCCAACCTCACTTTAATAAAAGTATGATCAGGGTCACTACCAATAAATATCAATAACCTCAGATATGCAGATGACACCACCCTTATGGCAGAAAGTGAAGAGGAGCTAAAAAGCCTCTTGATGAAAGTGAATGTGGAGAGTGAAAAAGTTAGCTTAAAGCTCAACATTCAGAAAACGAAGATCATGGTATCCGGTCCCATCACTTCATGGCAAATAGATGGGGAAACAGTAGAAACAGTGTCAGACTTTATTTTTTGGGGCTCCAAAATCACTGCAGATGGTGATTGCAACCATGAAATTAAAAGACGCCTACTCCTTGGAAGAAAAGTTATGAACAACCTAGATAGCATATTCAAAAGCAGAGACATTACTTTGCTGACTAAGGTCCGTGTAGTCAAGGCTCTGGTTTTTCCAGTGGTCATGTATGGATGTGAGATTTGGACTGTGAAGAAGGCTGAGTGCCGAAGAATTGATGCTTTTGAACTGTGGTGTTGGAGAAGACTCTTGAGAGTCCCTTGGACTGCAAGGAGATCCAACCAGTCCATTCTGAAGGAGATCAGCTCTGGGATTTCTTTGGAAAGAATGATGCCAAAGCTGAAACTCCAGTACTTTGGCCACCTCATGTGAAGAGTACTGGTTTTTCCTTCTCTCCAACCTCACTTTAATAAAAGTATGATTAGGGTCATTACCAATAAATATTCTCAGAAGTATTTCATGTGGCCAATACTATGGTCTACTAAGTAGAATAGGGTGACAGAAGATGAGATAGTTGGATGGCACCACCAACACAATGGACATGAGTTTGAGCCAGCTCCGGGAGATAGTGAAGGACAGGGAAGCCTGGTGTGCTGCAGTCCATGGGGCCGCAAAGAATCAGACGCAATTTAGTGAATGAACAACAACCAAGAAGAAAGAAAACAGAGAAGAAAAAATTTAAGCAATGACATGTGTCTCATACAAATTTATCTTTAAGAGGGATTTTTTGATGGCAACTCTTCCTCAGAAACATGAGCCTTGGCAAAAATACACTACGTAAAACTTTTATTTCAGCAAGAGGCTCATTTAGTATAACTTTAATAACACAAACATTTGCACAGAAGAAGAGCTGTTGCAGTAAATCACATATGCACACTGCCCACAATGAGAAATGCTTCAGCTATTGAAATCAGATTAAATATATTTCTACTGGAAAAAGAAAATGGGTAAAAATTTACAGCAGAGCACTGAGAAAGGATTTCCAACACGTAATTATCTGAAAATGCTCTTACAAACAAAGTGCGAGTTTCCCACAGATATGCCAGACAAAGCGTACAAAATGACGTGATTTCTTCTGTAAATGCAATATAAACACATACATTCTACACTAAAGACATCTCAGCAATTTTGTGTTTTCCAAGTTTTTTAGTGACTTTACTCTTTACAGGTGCCACCCAGCAACAACTTCTTTCCTAATTCAGCAAACTGGAATGACGTCAAACTAGGCATCTGTGTGACTTTTCGCATTCAGCAATCAAGATGCAAGTGTTCATTGGAGGGTTGGGTCCTCCTTGGGACCACGCATGTCCCTGTGTCTATCGTACTGCCATCCAGAGTTCTCTATCCCCTTGACCTTCACATCCACCTAGCATGAAGGTGCACCAATAAGCAATGTTCAAAACTCATCGACTTCTGGCAGAAGTGAGCAGATGGTGTATTTATTATGATGATATAGTGCACATGAGAACTTTTAAGACTTAAAAGTCAGTGCCACATTAAATAGACAGGCCAGATCAAAAAGAAACGTCATTTGCTTCTCAAAAAGCTTACTTCTTTTTCTCGTGTATCTACCATTGTTCTAGTATTATTTTTACAGAACAATCATGCAATTCTTAATCTCCTGCAGGAAGCAGGCAGTTTCTACAATTATAAGGTGCACAGGCTCACTTTAGTTCTGCTGGACAAGATGAAAGTGGTTTTAAAATCTGCCGGTTCCTATACTTCTTTACCAGTGTTCCGTGTGCAGGTGTATACGCTCTGTTTCTTGCTTCTTTTGTCAGTCTGAGGCATGAAATACTTGATGAGACTGCTGTAAGAAAGAGACACTTGAAGTGGTCCATTTTCGAGACATGGTAGCTAAGGCCGAGTGGAAAAGTACCAACAGCTAAACTTGCGGACGTGACAAAGTTGAGGCCTGGGTTCTTTAGATAAAGTTAGGGTTGGGGGAGGGAGATCACACAGCATCCTAAAGAGATAGGACTCCACCCATTGCCTGTGCCCTGGCTCTAAACTTGCCTAATGACTTGCAGGAGAGACACAGTTCACGCACCTGCACTGTCCCTAGGAAAACAGGATGTTGGGGGAAGTGATAAACCAGCAAGAAAGTCTTTTGAAAAATGCGGATGTAAGTTGGAAAGGGAGAAAGAGGGATACCCTATGAGGAAATAATGAAACTTAGGTGACCTTGGGGAAGACTGTACATCCCATAGTACTCAGCCAATGAGGAACCTGGGGGAGGGAGGGACCTATGTGTTAGGGAATATATATATATATATATGTATATATATATATATATTCATATATGCAACTGAAAAAACAGCTCTATTTTGATTGGAGGCACCTACCAGGAGCTACGAAGGCTCAGGTTGACTTGGAGGAAGAAGGGAGGGATGGAGGGATAGTCTACACACCTGGATGGAGAGGGGAGCTGGCAGGATAGCTAAGCGGAATGTAGCAGTGGGCAAAGCATAACTGAATCAGCTCAAGTGACTTTCCAGAAAGGCCTTGGGATCTGATGGGAAGGGTCTTATACTCTCCTCTAGCCGAGTCCTGTGAATTCATCTTAGAGTCTGAGGAGAATGACCTTCAAAGACTTCAGTTAGGGTCATGCCAGAGAACTAGAATGCTACGGTAATTTTGTGACTCAGCTTGACACGGTAGGGCAAGGCAGACCATGCACCAGCGCCTGATGTGAAGCCTGGTGATGATAACCCCACAAACATCTATCATGCTGAATAAACTAGTATTGGTTAAAAGTTGACACCAACATTTTTGAAAATTTGTGATATTCCTTTGAAATTATAGTCTGACATGATTTGGGAGCCAGAGAGAAAACCATTTGCTTTACTTTAGAATTACACTTTTTTTTTAGGTTCCCTAAAATGAAATGTTTTTGTGTTACTTGGCTATTGACCTTATTAACCTGGTCTGGCATCTGTGAGCCATTATTTGAACTTTCATAGCCCTTTTGGCACTCGATGATGACAGGATATTCTAAAATTTAATATAGCTTGGCAGAAGTGAGCTTGAACACAATTTAGAATATTGAAAAGAACGTGTCACAGGGCTCTGGGAAACCACTGAAAGACAGGGATTCTCAGGACAAGCTCAGCAAAGGAGATGTTACAGGGATGACATGTGACCTCCTTATTTCAAGGGTAGCACACTAAATGCTGAGTAAAAGTGCTGGTGTGCTTGTTCAGCATTTCTCTGACATGATTTTGAAATCACGCTAAAACATGCCTTTCATACTGCAGCATGCTGAAGCTGAGAGTGAATCGTGGTACCCAGATCTGATGCTCTGCTAAAATAAATAGGATTCAGCAATCCACCAGTAGCCTCCATCCTGTTAACCAAGTAGATTAGAACAACCCCCTTGTTTGAATATTCAGACTGCAACCACCCACCTGTCAGATAAAGGAGTGCAAACCAGTAACCTATGACTCTAACTGAAGTTATCACCTTGAATATGCACATTGATAGATGGCTTCAAATGCACAGCTTTGATATCTCCACAACCAAGTTATAATTTGTGATTAAACTTTAAAGCAGACTTTTAATGTGAGGCCCAATCTGTCCTTTGAACTGCTACTGTTTTACTCCCATGTGTTGAACTCTGACAAGTAGAACTCCAATGTGGAAGAAGATAAATCAGCATATTGCTGGTTTACATGTGTAGCGCTCTTACTAGGATCAAGCTGTAGATACATTTAATTGAAACAGTCAATATATAAAAGGAAACCTATGAAACACTGCCTCGAAAGGATTAGGCTTCAATTCAGTTAAGATTCTGTTCCCATTCTTACTTCTGCTACCTTAAAATGGTGCCTGACGACTCCTCTAAATGCACTGAGTTTGAGTTTCTGCATATTTAAGATGTAAATGATAATTTAAATTTAAAATGTAAATGTGGTGGGGATTAAATAAGAGGTTGTATGTAAAACAGATTACTTCCGGGTCTCGGTAAATGGTAACTATTGATTTTATAAGTAAGAAAGCTTTGATTTAACAGTCCTCACAGAGCTATGTATGAACTGAGTGCATATCAAGTTAAGCTGATAATGAACTGATTTTTCTCTTGATACTGATTGTTCCATTTTCCATGATGCTCAGCTAGGGGAAATGTGATTTTTTTTTTCATTTGACTTAATGTTTTAACTCAAATTACAGGGGTCTTAAATATTTATGAGAGGAAGCCAAGGATGAGTATTAAATAGTTTAAGATAAAAATAAAAGAAAGATAGAAGTTTATTGCTTTACTAGCTACATGTCTTATAAGTTCTGGGAAACTGGCAAAAGCTAAATTCAGAGCTTTCATAAGTTAGTCTAAATATAAATTATCCCTTATTTATGAATATTTCTGGCCCATTAGACCTAGACGTGTGGATAGACAGAAGGGTTAAAAAAGGTCTGTAATCATTTATTTACTCCCAAAGAATTCAAAATTACATATATCCCACCATTATCAGTGTATCATGGTCAGAGAGAGTTCAGTATAGATGGGAAGATTAAAAGAGAGTTCCTTTCAAGAATGGGATGCTTTTTAGAGGAAAAAAAAATATGTACCTAGAGAAAAAAATCCTATAGCTTCCAATTCTTATTTTAATAAATTAAAATGAGATGAAAAAGATTTAATAACATTTTCTATGCTAATAACATCACTCAATACTTCAAACATTATATAATGTTTTTGCATACACAAATAAGAATTATTTTGCATAAATGAAAGTATATAAAATAATTTTTTCTAATTAATTAAAAAATATTTTTTAGACATTCCCTCTTGTGTCGTATCAGATTTCTGTTAGGGAGATAGAATAGAACAGTGTTTTCAAGAGCAGTGACCCAGGAGCTGGTAACTAGCACAGTTCCAGGGTTAGTCTGTGTGTGGGGACCTGGATGCAATGAATTCAAGGCCTTTTCCTTCTTGAGCATCACACACCACCAGATTTCCATCCAAAGGGGGCACCCTTTGAACTGGGGTCACACCCTGGACCCCCATGGGGCAACGGGCCCCTCTCAATGGAATGCTTTATTTACCATTCCACTTTATCCACATAACCTTGACATCACAAGCAGGTAAAAGTTACACTGCCACTGATGGGCAAAGGTTTTGCCTGAAAGAGACAATCATAGATAATAGATAGCTGGGACAATCATTTCACTTTAATAATTGAAATGCACTGAGACTTTTCAGCTTATGCCTCATTTATGTTCATATCACCTCAAAAAAGCATCTCAGGATAACTGCATGATGCCATTCTAATTCGCCTTGCCTCCTCTCTTCCAGCAGACATTTCTTGGGGGCCATGTGGATGGTGCTAAAAATGAAAACAGCCCTGCCCTCAAGTGGTTTTCAGTTTTGTTGGGAAAACACACGGATGCATAAAAACAATGAATTGGTGACAGAGATGGGTTTGGTTGTTGCAGGAGCTTGGGGTAGGTAGTGTGCCTGGGCCAGGGTTTCTGGAAGAGGAACTGCCCAATAAATGCAGAAAGGATGAAGTTAAACTTGTCAGTTTAAGGGGTACTTTTGGGGTTGTGGGTTCTTCATTCCAGGAATGATGCACAGACTTTAAGAGGGTCTCATGTCCCTTTATACTAAAAAATAAGTATAAAGTAGCTTAAAACAAGATATCCCTCCAGTATATTAATTCTGGTGGGTTGACTGAATATAGCCTGCACCCCCAAATTATCAAAACTAAAGTATTAGGTACTACACACACATACATAAATACACACACATGTATATATCACAACATTTACAACAATTTTTTTTAATTGCAGTTGGTAGCCACTTCTTTTTACCAAGAGTTGATTTTAACTGCAGCTAAGTGTGTACATTAAAACCACAAGAGCAAGTACACATCTCAAAGAAACAGCTGAGGGCACATTTCATAATCAAACTTGACAAAGTGTAACTATTGCAACTCAACCACAATTATTTTCAGAATAGTTCTGTATATGCATATGTGATGATGCCTTTACACTATGCTCCTTTATATGATTGACCCCAAAGAATAATTTCACGCTTTTTTTTTTTTTAAGGAGAGAGACTGTGTTTCAGGTATCCTCACAAACTCATCATGCATGTCATATTTATAATCAACACAGAAATAGGAACTAGACACCCATTTGCATATTCACCTAGGTTAGTATATATAAAGCAGAAAGAGCATGAGCAATTGACTGACATTCCTGCAAAAAAGATGCTTGTAATTTGAGTTATTCTATAATCGTTTTGTGTTATTCATTTCCTTCGCTCACGGCACTGAAAGCATCTCTCCAAAGTTGCAGGGCACTTGTAAAAAAGGCAGGAGGGAACACCATAGCCATTTGACAGCCCTGCTTCCCGCTTGACCCCTTGGAGCCCAAGGACCAACACAGCAGAGCATCCCATCCCCAGCACGTACCTGGCTGAAACTCTGGCCCGCACCTCGGGCTTGTGTGCTGCGGGCAGGGAGCTGCGACGGGGCTGTCTCACCCAGAGCCAGGGTCTGGTTGCTATGGTAGCTGGCTGGATACTGGAAGGACCCTTCAGGTTTGGAATTGAGCTGAAGTGCACTCTGGGACAGCAGGCTGGGCCCTGCATTGAAAGTCATTTAGAGCAGTAAGTGACAGCCTCAGTGAAGCAGAAATGACATGTATTATTTATTGAGAGTAGCCTAGAATTATCACATGCGCATGATTCCAGCCATCTATGCTTTGAATTCTGAGAACTAAAATGACCATATAATTCTACTCCAGCTCTTAAATGAGATTTTTTCTCTCTCTCTCTTTTTTTTTTTTTGTGGTGTAAAAGTTCTCCAAAGAGTAGATTTTTTTTTTTTCCAAATGATCTCATTCTGACCTACATAGAGACATTTCTTACAAGACAAATTAGTTAATCAAGTACTTATTTTTGGATCAGACTATGTTGGAAACATTTGAAATAATTTAAAAGTCTTCCTTTTGGTACATGTTAATTGCATTAATATATCTCCTACTGTATTAATAGGATGCTTGAACACTTAAAACCTTCCAATCAGTAATAAGTTCTGTTGTATAAATAGTGATGTAATACTCAAAGCTTGAAGGGTAGACAGTGTGTAAAATATTAATAGCTCTCATACAATGTAGAATTTAACCTGATCTCACATGATCTCTGAGGGCTAGTTATCTTTTCCATCACAGCAATGCACAACAGAAGAACAAAGAGAAGATACAGTGTTTAAACTGGTGCTGCTAAGCTGGCTGACCCTACAAGAGATGGAGAAAGGAATTCCTGGCCCCATTAGTTAATTATACTTTGTACGAGAAAATGTGGTTTATTTTCTTTCTTTTTAGAAGAGATCTTTGCAACAGTTTGCCTATTTCCTCTGTAAGCAAATTTTCTTTAATCAAATTTCATACTCACTTTGAGGATGAAAAGAAGTACAGAAGAGTGTAAGTGTGTTACTATTTTCTAGTATGTGTGTTTGAGAGGGAGCTGGGGTAAGTAGAGTGAGTTGGGTGAGGGTGAGGGACTTGGCAACTCAAGTTCTCTCATGTTATCTCAACCATAGGACAAAGTCACTCCTCTTTTGAAGGAGGGTAATTATATACATGGGTTTCCCTGGTGGCTCAGATGGTAAAGAATCTGCTTGCAATGCTAGGGACCCGGGTTCGATCCATAATCCCATCCTTAATCTTCCTCTTCGGCTGTTTTAAACTATAGTATCATTTCTAAGGAGCGTCAGCAAATTTCAAGTTCCATCTTTTTTTTTTTTTTTTTAAATAGAACATGGCTTTTTATTTCAAATGAGACTGCAGATTTGACATGATATAGGCCAATTTTTTTTCTAGGAAAACAATTTCTTCTCTTAATAAGGATCAGTTCACATAACCTCTGCATTTAAGACCTCCTCTCTCCCTCTAATTCCCTGATGGAACTTCTAAACAATGCAAAATACTTTTTCATCATTGGAAATTGAATACTAAGATGATTAGTTAGTATAGGTAAGACTTGGTATTTCTGGAATCTATACAGTTTCTGGAAAAAAAGTCAAGCAAGGAAATAAAACCATTTTCATCCAGTCCCAATTTCATCATGAAGGGCATAGCAAAAGTACAATTGCAATCCCTTTCCTTGTAATTTCAAAAATAGAGTCCCAAGAAATTTGTCTATACCAGATGGCGAAGTTTGCAATAGCTTGCGAAAAGTCATTTAGTCCATACTGATGGTATTATAGGGCTAATCACCAGGACTACAACGCACCTATGGGGAATGCATTCAGAGTTTCATTTTGGATGCCAAGAACATATTTTTGCCACTGCTGCTGAGGAAACTGTCAGGCATGAAGATGGAGTCAAGGGCTGGTCTCTGATGCCCAGGTAAGGGGCAGGCTGAGACATGGCAGAGCCTTTGGAAGGGAAGAGGGACTGGTGATGGGGCAGAGGTGGGAACTGACTGCAAAATTAGAAGGATGGGGTGGGTGCTAGGAAGACAACAATAAATTGCAGCCAAGGGCTTTCCCCTTGGTCCCTACCCTCCTGAAGGTCACTGCTCAATGGAGGGGAGTGAGCTATGGCAGAAAAGCAGAGGCCCTTTATGGTGAGTGGTCAGCACTGTACCTAACAATGGGCAGCTTCCCACTGAGACTTCGTTGGTTATTTCCTTCTGGACAGTCCACCCTGACACAATGCCTTGAACTGGCCATGCACCACCCCTGCCACCGCCCCCCGCCACAACAATGCATCTCCATGGCAATGAAAGTCAAAACAGATATACAAGACTGCACAAACTTTTGGAAATGTCAATACAATTTTAAAAATTCTTTAATTTCATATAACTAATTTAACAGTCTATAAAGTCAAAACATGTATGTTCTGGTTATTTGCCTTTTAAAGAGATGGCATGACTTTGCTCCGATGAACTTACTTGCATATGTAATTAGCAAGTCAAACAAACTTGTCAATTCTGAGTAGATTCATGATTATCTCTAGAAACCTACAAATGTTCTCCAGGCAGGATAGAAAGGCAACAATTGAAAGCCCCTTTTCGAAGCAATTTCAATTAAAAATATGATTTATGTGCTCCTGAAATATACATCATGAAATAATCAAATCTGCTCTTTTATAGAATCAGTGGTGCATCTGATCAATACTCCATGAAAACAAACAAAGATTCTCTGTCTCATTACTTTGTTCACACATCTCAAGCATGGAGCCTAGATGTAGTCTGACAAACATAATTGCAACAATGAGCAATATATCATAATATTACAACCCTGACATAGCACCTGGCAAGGACAAAAAGCACAGTAGCCAAAACATTCCATGCATTTTAAAATCATTTTCTCGTTGATTACTAGGTTTCAAAGGAATGGCGTTTATTCACTCCAATTTTAGACAGCACAGACATACGAGAATATGAAACAAGTGAAAATTAGAAGATAATTCTTAATTTCTTTATAATAAAAGTAAATTTTATGTATAACTGACTCAATTAGCTTTATTAACATTATTGTGCACTGGGGTAGAAAATTCAAAATTTTCAGAGATTTCAGAAGCATTTATAGTTTGGGGCTTTAAATGATGATTTTTTTCCCTCATGACCTTATGACTTTCCATGAAGGCTTGCTTGGGTTAGAGGTAAAATGAGGCTGCAGCCTTGAGGATATGATGTGAATCCACTGGGGGATGGGGACAGTGTAAGAGGATTTCTTGGGATGTTCAGAAGGGAGAAAGAGACTGGGTCTTAAAATTCCACCCAGGGAAATGGAATATTGCTTTTAGTGCCATTAATTGCTCCAGAAGAATCTTGAACTATGAGCAACAGTTAGTCACCATGTCCTATTAGAGCATCAAAAGCAGACGCCACCCTTCAGCAGGTGCGTTTCAGGACATGCACCTAAGGGGACACGGTGAGTTCTTTGTCCCCTGTCATGGGACCGTCCTCAAAGCTAAGCCCAGATGTATTTTTCCAAAATACATCAGCCCTGGAAGCCAGAAAGTAGATAGGAAACTGTTTTCAGAGAAACAGATCAAAATCAAAGGTGTATGTGCCCTTGATCTGATCAAGACACACCAGTTCTACCTGGACAGTGGGGAGACATTCCAAAGGAACTGTAGAGTTCAGGGACATGGGACCCACCATTAAACCTAGGAGGGCATCCCGACTGTCATATCAGTGTCTCAATATGTTTTCAAATATATGAATTAATTTAAGAACACATTGTTGTTTAGGTGCTGACTCATGTCCCATTCTTCTGCACCCGCATGGACTGTAGCCCGCCTGGCTCCTCTGTCCATGGGATTCTCCAGGCAAGAATACAAGAAGGTTGCCATCTCCTTCTCCAGGGGATCTTGCCAACCCAGGGATCAAACCCGTGCCTCCTGCTTGGCAGGTGGATTCCTTACCGCTGAGCCACAAGGCAGCTCCCAAACACATAATAACCTGCTCTGAAAAAAAAGCCCTCGCATCTTTGTCACTATTCTGAGGAGTGTGAACAGGGGTGTGCAGAGGTCCGCCAGAGTCACACACTCGGTAAAAGGAAGATGAGAAGCTGTTCTTGCCTTCTGTCTCCGACTCCAGGAGTTATGGTCGGTTAACATCCAGGCAACTATTTAAATCATACACACACATCAACATTAATGGGTTGAAAAATTCTTCCCTAAATAGAAGTCACTTTGTGGGAGGGACCTTCACACCTCAGGGCGTGGTAGTGCTTCTTCAAAGAACCTCTCCTTAGAGATTCCCGGTGTTGGCTAGGGGAAGCCTGCTGTCCTCCAGGAGTGGGGCAGATGTCAACCTCAGCAGATAGAAAGGCAGAAGCGTTCGTTTCTTGCATGAAAAATTCAGGATCACTTACAGGTCATATTAGCGTCCACTAAAGTATATAGTCAGCTTCTCAAATTAACTAGATATTTTAGCTTCCCTGCTCATGTGCACTCATTTTCTTCACATGGATTTAAGAAAAAAGTTATTTATCTGGCTGTGTCAGGTCTTAATTGCATCACACGAGATCTACTGCTGTGGCACACGGACTCTCCAGCTGTGGCTCAAGGGCTCGGGAGCTGTGGTGCCTGGGCTTACACTGCTCCAAGGAACATGGGCTCTTAGTCCCCTGATCAGGGATTGAACCTGTGGTCTCTGCATTGCAAGCTGGATTCCTAACCCCTGGACCACCAGGGAAGTCCCCTTTACATGAATTTAAAAAGACTCCATTTAGAATTGTTAATTCTTATTTGCTTTAGCTAAACATCAGTTTCAGAAAAGAGTAAACCTTAATTAAACTATGTACTTTGCAATAACAGAGAAAAGGCCAGAGGTTTACAAAGTGGCATTCCCAAGTCATTATTTGGATTGCAATCATGCCAGCTGGAGTGGGAGTATGTTGGAAAAAAAAAAAAAATCCCGGGCCAGAACATAGAAGAGCTGGTGCGCTCTAGTCCATTTCTTCATGTATGACATCACAGATGATGAAGGCAAGGATAGCAAACGAGCTCCCCTTCCCTGAGTGTTCACTAAGTTCCAGGGACTGTTCTGAGCAGCTGATACCTATTAATCCCTGGAATCCTAACAAGATTTCTATAGAAGTGCAGGAATCCGCATGTATGCTGACATTGCTGAGGGTCCCACTGCCTGAGAACACACAGCAGTCATGGCGTGCCTGGTGCAAGCAAGGCAGGGTGGCTTCAGAGAGCTCGTTCTTATCACACTTCATTATTTGTCCTCTAAAATTTTAATCTCTGCAAATTTGAGCGCCTAATGAGATAATGGATGTGAAAGTGCTTGAAAAAATATAAACTGCTACACAAATGTCGGTTATTAGTATTATTATCTAATTATCTAATTAATGAGCCACGTGGCCTGAGAATAAAACCCTGACTGGAATCGGTCCTGAAAACCAGATTCTAGTTCCGTCCCATCCATATATCAGTGTTTTCTTTCAACACCCTCTAGTAAAAGTAAAGTTGCTCAGTCGTGTCTGACACTTTTCTACCCCATTGACTGTAGCCTGTCAGGCTCCTCCGTTCATGGAGTTTTCCAGGCAAGAATACTGGAGTGGGTTGCCATTTCCTTCTCCAGGGGATCTTCCCAGTGCAGGGACTGAACCCGGATCTCCAGTATTGCAGACAGACGCTTTACTGTCTGAGCCACCAGGGAAGCCTGCAAGACCCTCTAAGCTTCCCTTTTACAAACAGGACACACGAGGCATAGATCCTTAAAATGGCTTGGAAATAAAAACGAAACCAAACAAAACCTAGGGTCAGAGAAAGAGATAAGGAAGAGAAGGTTCTCTCTTAACCTGAAATTCCATTCTCTGTCACACCTTGAAACCCACTCTCAGACTTGTGGTTTAAATGTCACCTCCTCCATGCAGCCTGCCCTGATGTCTGATTGCCCTGGGGAAATTAACCACACCCCCATCTCTGCTGCCTTAATACTGCGCATAGCCTCTGAGAAATTTCAACAGAGAAATTTGTAGTCTTACACAGCAAATGGTAAAGAACCTGTCTGATAATTCAGGAGACATAAGAGATGCAGGTTTGATCCCTGGGTTGGGAAGATTCCCTGGAGGAGGGCATGGCAACCTACTCCAGTATTCTTGCCTGAAGAGTCCCATGGACAGAGGAGCCTGGTGGGCTACAGTTCATGGGATAGCAAAGAGACTCCACTGAGGAGACTTAGCAAGCACACACACAGCAATAGGTTTTCTGGAAGGAGAGTAACAAAATAAAAACAAGGAGTCTGAACATTTATGTGAAAGCTGCTGCATTCAGATACTTGGAGACTCTAGAGACCGTGGATTTCCTGGAGTGGAGAAAAAGGAGACGAGAAGAAATGGAGGAAATCTCAATTGGGGTAATGGCCATGGTAGGAAGGAAGGGAAAATCGTGCATTTAAGAGACCGTTTTTAAAGCTCATTGGTACTTGGAGACTAGTAGACAGGAAGGGAAGGCCCGCCCAAATGACCGGACACTCTTTAGCTGGCCGCTCGAACGATCTCGCTGACACTGCAGTGTGTGCGGGGAGGACGCCCACGGTGCAGATAAGTCTTTTCTAGAAAACCGAGCCGACAGGACAGAGCTCTTACGATCAGGCACACACCTTCTGTTTCTACAAGGTTTAAGGTGATTTATTGGCTGACACTAATTATGGTCTGTTTCAGTTGAACATCTGTCCCGGAAAGCAATAAATATTCACTAAGCGAGGTGAAAAAGCAAAAGCTCCCCTCACATGCCACTTGAAGGAGGAGGAGACCTGTGTTGGGGAGTTGATACTTTGGGGAAAGACAGGCTTCATTTTTTAAATTACAGAGTTGTTGGAGATGGTGGGAGTTGACATATTTAGAAAGGCACTCTGGCTTGATTCTTAAACTGTCTCTAAGAGACTAAATTATCTTTTGAGATCTTAATTTCCAAGATCAAAGTTTGGTGGTGGTGGGTGGTTTAGTTGCTCACTTGTGTCCAACACTTGAGATCCTGTGGACTGTAGGCCACCAAGCTCCTCTGTCCCTGGGATTCTCCAGGCAAGAATCCTGGAGTAGGTTGTCATTCCCTTCTCCAGAGGATCTTCCTGGCCCGGGGATTGGACCCGCATCTCCTGCATTACAGGCAGATTCTTTACCAGCGAGGCACCAGGGAAGCTCAGATCAAAGTTTGGTTATATAGAAATGAAGTTTTAGAACAGAAATGCAGCTATCTGAGTCATCAGGGGTAGAAGCTGAAGCCACAAGAATGAGGCAAGGTCTCTAAGATATCAATTTAATTCCTAGGGATTATTTTACCATCAGAAGAAAAGAATTATTAACAAGAAATGTACTAAAATAAACAGCTATGAGATCTAGGCAATGTCTCACACAGACGCTCAGTGAATGCTTTGTTAGGTTGTTAATTCAGGCTAATCAGGAATAATAAACACACAAATTGAGACTGACAAGTTTAGGACTGGATACACAACAAAAGCAGTTTTGTTAAGATTTCCATTTATCAGGAAGTTTAGAAACATTCTTTACTTTTAGGCTTAACTGACTCTTTCAAAATGATATAAAAATCTTATCTTTACGTAGACCATGAAAAATGAAGCCAACAAGACTCACACACATAACTATAACTGTCAGAGAATTTGACTCATTTCTACCCTCTTGTTATGCAATCTTTGTGGAAGGCTGAGAATAATTTGAAGGTTAAGTATTATTTTAATTGAGAGTAAATTTTTAGAGCAACAACAAATAAAAAGAAGCGGGGAATCTTTTAAAAGGCAAATGGTGAATGAGTAAGAAGAAAAGAAATCGTGGAAATTATTATATACAGTAAGTTCCATACATACGAACCTTTAATGTGCAAACTTTCAAAGACACAAAACACGTGTTCGCATGTCCAATTGCCTAAGTTAGTTCATGCGTCTGGTGTACACTGTCACATGCAGGCATCCTCTAGAGTGGTTGTGTTTTATGTGCTTTATCGTATAGAAGTGTTCAGAGTACAGTGGTGAAGTATTTTTGCCTGGAGAATCCCATGAACAGAGGAGCATGGTGGGTGTTCATGGGGTCACACAGAGTTTCATACAACTGAGCACTGGGTGATGACGAGCAGTGATAAACGGGTTGTCCTCTCCTGCCCTTCACTAGTAACTTGAAAAGGTATGTAGGAGTTTCACTGGGGCATTAATTTAAAAACAATATTTCAGTCCATCTACCATCCCTAAAATTAACTGAGGGCAGAAACTCAAGCAGCTTGTTACATAGCAAAGCTTAGGGCTTGTTCTACTAGCAGCTGTGTTCTTCTTTTTTTTCCCCCACAGTGGACCATTTTTAAAGTCTTTATTGAATTTGTTACAATATCACTTCTGTTTCATTTTTTGTTCGTTTGTTTGTTTTGGCTGCAAGACAAATGGGATCTTAGTTCCCTGACCAGAGAGTGAACCTGCGCTCCCTGCTTGGGAAGGTGAAGTCTAAACCACTGGGCTGCTGGGGGCGTCCCAGCAAATGTGTTCTTAAACTTGACTTCTAAGTCTCTTCCTTCAGAATATCTGTTTCCTCTGGTCAGCTGCTTTCAGTGTACAATGCTCTACATGAAAATGAAAACTTGGAAGGTCCTAAGAATAGAGAAGCAGTCATTTAGTTTTTAAACTGATTTAGATTCAACCAATGCTACTGATCTAACTAGTCTGCTTAATCAAGTTTGACTTGGTATAAGAATAAATGAAAAATGGATAAAGCTCTTACCCTAAATATAGTAAGTCAGTTTCTTTACATCTGTATACAGTGGAGGGAAATGAATAAAATATCATTTATTACAAAATAAACACTTCAAATATATAACTTCCCTTTAAAATGTACAGCTCAAGACTTTTATTGTGCATGGGATTTTACATGTTGTTTTATTCATAGAACAGTATTTTTATAGCTCGCTCTAGTTCCCAACTACTTCCTTATAAAGTTTTGTCTTATTTACCATTAAAAAAACTAATATAACACAAAAATGAGGAAAATCATTATATGTATTCCTCTATAAATTAACAGTCTAAAGATAATAGATTCATACTTCTCACTATCAGTCATTGTGAAAAGAAATAGAAAACTAATACAAATCACTTTAGAAGAAAACAAAATTTAAAAGCTAAATTTTGAAAACATAGCTTAAAGAACTAATTTTTGATTTGACGCAAATCACAGACTTTTTTCTAAGTATTTGTATGGTTTGCGCACACATTTATTCAAATTCCCAATCAAGTAAAGAATGACTTCCTGGCCCTTGCATTATTCCCTCAAAACTAGAGTCGTTTTGAGACTTCCCTGGAGGTCCTATTAAGACTGTGCCTCCGCTGCAGGGGACTCAGGTTCAATCCCTAGTCAGGGAACTAAGATCCCACATGCCTCAAAGAGCTTTTATTCACCACATGAGTGACGTAGAATACTATTCAGGACACCAAAACTGGAAAGTATTTAAAAGAAAAGGTTGCATCACACACTTTCCACGAGCCATCAGAGCAAAGATGCTATCACGTGCCATGCAGCCTCCAGGAAGCTTCACTGAACACTCTGTGTGTGTGACTCTCAGTCTGTTTTGTTTGTTTGTTTAACTTACTTTATTCAAGTATAATTTATTTACAATATTGCATCAATTTCTGCTGCACAGTCAGATGCCTCAGTTATACATATATACATATATGTACATCCCTTTTCATATTCTTTTCCATTATGGTTTATCACAGGATATTGACCAACCCAGGCAGCATATTAAAAAGCAGAGACATTGCTTTGCCAACAAAGATCCATCTAGTCAAAGCTATGGTTTTTCCAGCAGTCAGTAGTCCAGTAGTTTTTCCAATTGGACCATAAAGAAGGCTGAGCACTGAAGAATTGATGTTTTGGAATTGTGGTTTTAGAGAAGACTCTTGAGAGTCCCTTGGCTTGCAAGGAGATCCAACCAGTCCATCCTAAAGGAAATCAGTCCTGAATATCATTGGAAGGACTGATGCTGAAGGTGAAGCTCCAATACTTTGGCCACCTGATGTGAAGAACTGACTCACTAGAAATGACCCTGACGCTGGGAAAGATTGAAGGCAGGAGGAGAAGGGGATGACAGAGGATGAGATGGCTGGATGGCATCACCGACTTGAATGACATGAGTTTGAGCAAGCTCTGGGAGTTGGTGATGGGCAGGGAAGCCTGGCGTGCTGCAGTCCATGGGGTCACAAAGAGTCAGACACGACTGAGCGACTGAACTGAGCTATGGTTCTCTGTGTGCTATACAGTGGGACCATGTTCACTCATCCGATATACAATAGTTCGCACCTGCTAATCCCAAACTCCCATTCCATCCCTCTCCCACCCCCTTCTCCTTGGTAATCACTAATCTGTTCTCTGTGTGACTCTCATTCTCTGATTGTGTAAGAACGAGTAAGGAAAGGTGGATGGTATTATGGGATTATTGTGAAAATGGGTACTTCTGCAGTCCCTGAAAAGTTCTTGAGGACCCCCAGGAATCCCCAGTACACTCTGGGAAACTCTGCCCTACTTTACCCCCATTGGCTTTGTCACTGCTGGGAGCAATTACCTATCTGACCTTACAGTATTTAGAGTGCTCAATTTCAGCCTTTTCTGCCCATTACATAAATGCCAAGGGCAGAGACTCTTTGTGCTGTTGTTAATAAGTGCTTAAATGCTGCATGCTAAATCGTTTTAGTACTGTCTGACGTTGTGCAACCCTATTGACTGTACCCCTCCAGGCTCCTCTGTCTGTGGGATTCTCCAGGCAAGAACACTGGAGTGGGTTATCATTTCCTTCTCCAAGGGATCTTCTGGACCCAGGGATCAAACTCACATTATGTCTCCTACTCTGGCCGGCAGGCTCCTTACCACTGGTGCCACCTGGGCTTGAAACAGAGGTTTTAAAAAATGTATCACCTATCTGAGCCTATAGCTTTACAATCAAAACCTAGTATATTAACATTTGATGTTATCAGTTGCTGTTGAAGTGACTTATTGTTTGGTCAGTGGCAATTACTTCTAGGGAAATCCTATAAGATGTCTTCATAAGGTATTACCAGGGGACCCCACCCTCCACTGTGCCCCAGGGAAAATTCTGCTTATTTTGACTTTCTCATGGGAGCTTTCTGCCTCTCTCCATTTCGTCACTTCTACCAGCTTTCATCTGACCCTCGTATTTGCATGTGGGGCGCGTAGGGTGCCTTGACAATTTCAGGCCCCAATTATGTTTTCATTAAAAATCTCTGCCAGGCTCTAAAATCTGTGCTTGATTCCAGGAGACCCTGAGAACACAGATGAGAATGATGTTTTTAATGAGAAATTTGCATTTTTTTCCTCCTGCTTAGGGAATGGATAAGGAGCAGTTGGTATTTTAGGTGTTTGCCCATCCCTTCATTTCCTAGGTCTGCCTCTGAGCTGGTGATCTCTTTGCGGAAGCTATAGCATGCTTCTCAAATGTCTATGTGATAGAAAGACATACATCTCTCTGTCTGTGATAGAAAGAAATATGATACTTAAGTGGGTTGCCATGCCCTCTTCCAGGGGAATCTTTCCAACCCAGGGACTGAACCCAGGTCTCCTGCTTTGCAGATGGATTCTTTACTGATTCAGCCATGAGAGAAGCCCAGAAAGAAATATAAGAGAAAGAAATAGAACCTTAGCTGAAGAAGAGGTAAAGGTCCAGTCTGGAAGAAAAGATAATGACAGCTTTCTGGAGGATATTACTATATACCCTGTGTGCTACTTGGGTGTTTTCCCCCACTTTTGTTTATACTTTCCCCTGCCAACTTCCCATGGGCTTTGTAACACCAAAGGTAGTGGGGTGGGTGGATGTGATTGAACCTGGAAAGGAAAGAAAAGGATGCATGAAGCATCAGACAATTTCAGGCTTCAATTCTGACCAATTTGTGGAGCGGAGACTGGCTTGTTTGCATTTCAAAAACTTTGGACCGAAGGGTATATGATGAAGAAATACAAGGAATGAACAACCAAGGATGTACTCAATTGACTTGAATAAATACATGCCCAGGAAGGGACTTGGGGTCTCTGGGCCCAGGTGACAGTCCTCAGCTACTTGTGGAGTGAGGGGAACAGTAGGGCTGGAATCTAGATCTTGTGGCTCCAAGGGCAGGATGGATTACCTTGGACCCCTACCTACCCAGAGTCTCTGCACCCCATCAGGTCTAACTGAGGATCTGGTTTCCACCCTATCAGATTATCAACAGTGAGTCACATTATTTATATATTTATCATCTTGATTACTCTAATCACTATAAAAGTGTCATCCTCCCAAACCACTTCTGAATCCTTTGTTGCCACGCTTGCCAGGAATTGCAAAAATATTCACCTCCCAAGGTTGTCTCTTATCTTTATTATTATTCCATAAGAATGTAAGGGGTTATATTTTATAGTATTTTTAATAACCCAATCTCTCAATGGTTTTTCCACCTCATGGAATTAAACATATTTGCAGTAATTAAATGAAGATGACAGACTGTAAATCAAGAGGAAGTAATGTATTCCTTTCTATCAAACTATATATGATCACTCTATTTAGATTTTACCTGCTCAGAATGGTAACCTTTATGATTGATTCTTAATTTTTTGAATATATTCTGAATTGAGAACTCAATTAAATAACATTCCTTTCTTTGCCATAATATTCAGAATATATTAAGCTCCTAAGATTTCCTTCCTACTGAATGCTGGGATTTTCTAGGATGTGGTAGAATTTCAATTTGTCCAAGTGCTATAGAAACAAATAATTACTATTTCATGATATTCAACAACACTATCTATAAACACAGAAGGGGGCTTCCCCAGTGGCTCAGTAGTAAAGAATCCGCCTGCAATGCAGGAGACACAGGAAATCCAGATTCGATCCCTGGGTTGGGAAGATCCCCTGGGGAAGGAAATGGCAACCAACTTCAGTATTCTTGCCTGGGAAATCCCATGGACAGAGGAGACTAGCAGGCTACGGTTCATGGAGTCTCAAAAGAGCTGGACATGACTTAGTGAAGAAACAAGTAAACATATAAGCCATCCCCTATCCCCCCACAAGAAGCACATTTCCTCTCTGATTTTGACTTACAAATGTTTTTAATCTCTGACTTTGTATCTCCAAGGATGCGTGGATCAAATAACATGCTTGGTCCATGACATACAGTTTGGGTCAAGCTGTGTATTATATGCGAAGCTAATGGCTCTATTGTTGCTGTTGTACGGTCACTCAGTTGGATCTGACTCTTTGTGCCCCCCTGGACTGAAGCACTCCAGGCTTCCCTGTCCTTTACTGTTTCCCAGAATTTGTTCAAACTCATGTCTATTGAGTTGGTGATGATATCTAATCATCTCCTCCTCACCGCCCTCTTCTCCTTTTGCCTTCAATCTTTCCCAACATCAATGGCCCTGCTGCTACTGCTGCTAAGTCACGTCAGTCGTGTCCAACTTTGCGCGACCCCACAGACGGCAGCCCACTAAGCTCCTCTGTCCCTGGGATTCTCCAGGCGAGAACACTGGAGTGGGTTGCCATTTCCTTCTCCAATGCATGAAAGTGAAGTCACTCAGTCATGTCCGACTCTTAGCGACCCCATGGACTGCAGCCCACCAGGCTCCTCCATCCATGGGATTTTCCAGACAAGAGTACTGGAGTGGGGTGCCATTGCCTTCTCCGCAATGGCCCTGAGCCTCTGTCAATAACTTTTTTTTTTTTTTTCAGTAAAACAACGGCAATTCTTCCAGTGACTCCATGTCATGTATTTGTTAGAGTTGAAATTACACAGCTGGCAGCCATAGAATAGTGGCGGGTTGGCAAAGGTTGTACAAATGATTTACATACTGTTTATGATAGCACTTTAAAAAAAAATGCAAAGTGTTGGGAAACACTGATAAGTGTGGGACACTGTAGTTCATATTGCTGGAGCAGTTATTGCTTGCCTTAGGGTCAAGAAGGTGGGTTTACTAAAATTCAAAGTTTATTTTAATCAGACCCTGGAAAGAAAAATAACAAAAGCTTTTAAACACAATGAATTACGTATTAAGTGCTTAGGGACTGAGACTGGTTGCCACTGTACATTTTTCAAGCTGGTTTTAGACTGTCTTTAGTGTTGTTTTGGTCTCTTTCAGGTTAGGACTAAGATTCCAGCTCTCAAGGGCAGTGTGCCAGGTCCAATTTAGCATCAGCTACTTCATGTCTGTCCTAGCTAATGAGACTATTGATTGAATCATCACAAAAACAAGGGATGGGCAGAATCTGATGGGCGTGTGCTAATTATATGAAACACATCAAAGCACTGGTACATAGGAATATGTTATATCTGTGTAAAGATAAACATGGCATGTTGTTCTAGAACTGAGTAGAATGTGGTGCCAACTATTCTCTTTGCTGCCCCATATTCATTCTCTGCCTTTCTCCCCACAGAGACTGTATCACAAGGGCCCCTTGGCACTTGATTTAAGACTAGACTTGGCCAGTGCAAGGCAGGAGGAGAGAGAGGCTAGAACGTTTATTCTTCTGTTCCCCCCAACCGTGCCTCCTGACTCTGCTGGCACTGCTTCGTAGATTTTTCC
This sequence comes from Ovis aries, assembly GCF_016772045.2. NCBI lineage: Eukaryota > Metazoa > Chordata > Mammalia > Artiodactyla > Bovidae > Ovis > Ovis aries. Next base: position 61,925,702 of record NC_056069.1, on the reverse strand, counting down.
TTTGGGACTAAGGGTGGCAAGGGTTTCCATCTGTTGCTACTCCCCGAATACTTCTTCAGGCATCGACTGTTCCCTTAATCTTGCTCACTCGTTTGTAAATGGACCTTTAATTAAATTCTCTTCATTTAAACTCTTTTTGAGAAGACTCTATTTTCCATCTGGGCCCTGATACAAACACAAACAGCAATTAGGATTTTTATTTTCTGATATTCTGAGTACTTAAAATAAGCAATAATTGATCCCTCAAATGATAATTATCTACTCAATATTTTAAAATTAATTCCCTAAATGTTACTTCATTCAGTCTCAAACTGGCTCTGAAAATGTTAAGAACCAATGTTTCTTAAGAATAACAATATTCCATAGTTTACTGTGATTCAGATCCTTTAGCATAAAATTTCAAGCAGCATTTGAATCACCTGGGTTTGTTGTTTGTTTTCATTTTACTTTGTTTAAGCTCCAATCCTTTGGCCCCCTGATGTAAAGAGCCAACTTATTGGAAAAGACCCTGATGCTGGGAAAGATTGATTACAAGAGGAGAACGGGGGCGACGGAGGATGAGATGGTTGGATGACATCACCGAAAACTCTGGGAGATAGTGAAGGACAGAAAAACTTGGCGTGCTGCAGTCCATGGGGTCGCAAAGTCCATGGGGACATGACTTAGTAACTTAGCAACAACAACGACAATCTTCAAACAAGAAGCAGGGCCTTCAAAAATGAACAATTAACTCCTAGGAGTCTTCAAAAAGAAAAATCAGTATATAATAACATAAACTAATCTTTCTGATAATCAAAAATTCAGCAGTTAGCAAATCTATTTTAAAAACCCTTACTAGTACATTTAAATTTCCTGTAATAAAGATAAATCTTTTGCAGGTAATGTTTGGACATGTTTTACAGAAATTCAAAAGTGAACACTGAACCTTCTATTTCTCCTGTGTGTAGTGTCTCAGTTTAGAAATTCACAGACTTCTTCCGTGGCTCAGTCGTAAAGAATCCACGGGCCAATACAGGAGACATGGGTTCGATCCCTGGTCCAGGAAGATCCCACATGCCTTGGAGCAACTAAGCCCGTGGGCCACAGCTATTGAGCCTGCACTTTAGAGCCTGGGAACTGCAACTACTGAGCTCTCAGCTGCAACGACTGATGCCCTAGAGCCCAGCTCCACAACAAGAGAAGCCACTGCAATGAGAAGCCCGAGCACCCAAACTAGAGAGAAGGCCCTGCTTGCTCCAACTAGAGAAAAGCCAGCTTAGCAAATGCACTGCCAAACAAATTAAATTTAGGATGTTTGGGATTATTAGTTGACAAAGTTATTTTTTAAAAGTTCATATAGCTGTTTATCTCCTCTAATATTTATCTCTTCTACTCTTTAATTTTATATTATGTTATCTCTGCACTGCTTTTATAATTTATTTCCATCTTCCTAGCTTATTTTGATTTATTTAGCTCTTTTTAAGGTGTCCCATATAAAGGGATGCTGAGCTCATTATTATCTTTTATTTTTAATAATAAAATTTCGATTTCCTCTGAATGCATTTTTTTGCCATACCCTTATGCTTTCATTATAAAATGTTGCAATTTCATTTGCTTTGTAAATATAAAAGAGTATGTAATTTTCTTCCTGCTTTCACATTTGATTCGGTAAACCCAAAAGTATGTTTCTTAATTTTAATGTTATTATATTTTTGCTTATCATTTATTGTTTACTTTTAATTTTACTGAATTATTATAAAAGAATGTGGCCTTTCTATACTTTATAACTTTTAGAATTATCTTTACAGCCCATTAGCTGATCAATTTTTATAAATTTTCCTTGGACATATAAAGCAAATGGTTATTGTTATTCAAAAAGTATACCTTTAAAAAATTCATTTAATGCATTGATTTGTTAATTATTTATCCAACTTTCTGTGGCTTCTTCTCCTGTTATTCAGTCTTATTCTGAGAACGTTCACATTATTTTTCATCAATCTCTTTCATTTTTAATATTGAGACGTTATGTTGTTTGGCACATGTATGCTCACCAGATTTTGCCATATGATTATAAGTTAATATATTTTCACTACATAATTCCTTTTTGGCCCTGCTTAGTGATTCTGTGGTAAATTCCACTTTATTTCACATTATTCTTCCCAATCCTACTCTTTGTGGTTGTTGTATTTGCCGTCATTTCTTTGTCTATTCTACTTGTCTATTTGTCCGTTAGTATTTGTCTAAATAGTAAATGCCTATTTATTTCAACATTTACTTCATTAATATAAGTGTGCATATTAAACATACCTCATGATTTTATCATTTTCTACAAATCTGAATTTTTATTTTTTTTTCTGAGAATTCAGCATGCTTACATGTAGTACTAGATTGATATACTTGATTTATCACTTCTATTTTAACTTGTTTGCCTATTACTCTTTTTTTCCTTTTTTCTGTACTTTCCATGAATAAAAGGTTATACCCTCTCTTAAAATCATAATAAAATTATTACATAATAATATATAATAAAAGTATTATATAAAAATAACATAGCCTCTATCATCCTGCCAAGAAGTTTTATTTCTGCTTTCCTTACTCTCAATAAAATGAGTGCATGTGCCTCAAATATTAATTAAATATATTAATAATTCTAACTACAACTGCCCCTACAGAGTAAATATTTTATAGGCTTTGAGAAACAAAAGGAAACAATCTTACACTGTAAAATATAAAATACAGAGAACAAGTATAATACACTCATGCATCTTACTTTAGAAGCTTTAATGAGAGGATGTAAATGGTTAAACCAGCATATTCATGATGATATTATTTTAAGAGTCATGGTGTTATAAAGATCATAGAGAAAATGAACTAATATGTACATTAAATGGTTTTAGGATCACCATGCTATCTCACGCTTATATCTTTCCTTTATATAGTAAACATTGATGGGTTTTCAAGGAAATTATACTTTTTCAAAATTAAGGAATAAAATGCTCCACGGATTTCTGGTGTAGAAATTATTAGGGTAATGTCTGTTTTAATGATTTAATTTTGAGCTTTTTGTGGGATTTTATTAAAGCAGGTCAAGAGAATTTTATGATTTATTAAAATGAGGCTTGTTTCAGCTCAGAGAACTTCTATTTCTAAGTTTCAGCCACTCTGGTTGAAAAACATATAATTAAGTAGAAAAAAAATCTTTAAATATTTATTGAGATTAATATAGCCATGCAAGATAGCTAAAGATAGAAATGTAAAGAGTTCTAGCACTATATAAACAGTATTGCATACATTATACAATTCTATCTATTTTGCTACAGAACTGTTCCAACGTTTAAGATCCCTACCAACAGTCATCTGTATGAGTAAAGCCTTGACTGTGTGCTCAGTCATGTCCAGCTCTTTGGGACCCCATGAACTGTAGCCCACCAGGCTCCTCATCCATAAGCTGTAGGCCATGAGGCTCCTCTGTTCATAGAATTTTCCAGGTAAGAATTTTGGAGTAGGTTGCCATTTCCTACTCCAGGGGAACTTTCTGACCCAGAAATCAAACCTGTGTCTCTTGAGTCTCCTGCATGGGCAGGCGGATACCTTTACTACTGCACCACCTGGGAATCTCTCACAGTTAAGTTTAAAGCATACAGCATGTCGATAAAACAACTATATGATGAATTCATACAATTTGCTAATCTAGATGCCAAAAAGGATGTCAAAGACTTGGTTGAGAATCACCAATATGTCAATAGTTGGTGAGAAATCTCGATGCTAATTACTGACTTGTTATGTTAGTCGCTCAGTCATGTCTGATTTTTTGTGACCCCATGGACTGTAGCCCGCCAGCCTCCTCTATCCATGGGATTTTCCAGTAAGAATACTGGAATGGGTGGGTAGTCATTCCCTTCTCCAGGGGATCTTCCCAACCCAGGGATCGAACCTCAATCTCTTGCACTGTGGGCAGACTCTTTACCATCTAAGCCATCAGGGAAGCCCCCATTACTGACTTAAGAGAGTTTATAATCAAATATTAAGTTCATAATCAAATATTAGTGTGGGGTAATGCAGGAAGGAAGTAGACGAGAGTGGAATGAAATTGATAAAATAAGCATAAACACATCTTGAAGTCCTAAGGATATGGCTCACGATTTAACTATATTAATATTAATGGGCTTCCCTGGTGGCTCAGCTGGTAAAGAATCCACCTCCAATGCAGGAGACCTGGGTTCGATCCCTGGGTTGGGAAGATCCCCAGGAGAAGGGAATGGCTACCCATTCCAGTATTCTGGCCTGGAGAATTCCACGGACTGTGTGGTCCATGGGGTCGCCTCCCATTCCATGGGACATGACTGAGCCACTTTCACTTCACTTTCATCAATATTAATGACATAATGCTCTTATATTTTAATTGTCTTCAAGCTTAATTACCATTAGACTTACTTTCACTTGTTGAATAGTCTTGTGGGTCAAGTATTCCTGATTCCTGTAGTGATCTAATACAGGAGTCCACCAGTTCAAGACCTGTTGTGAGCTCATCTTCGATATCTTTTTGACCATCTGAAATGCAATATTTCAGAGAGATGAACAAGCACATGGTTTCTTCAACATTAAAGCTTAAGACTATCACTTAATAATCAAAAACATAGTAACTAAAACTATTCAGTTCAGTTCAGTCACTTAGTCGTGTCCAACACTTTGCAACCCCATGGACTGCAGCACACCAGGACTCACTGTCCATCACCAACTCCCAGAGTTTACTCAAACTCATGTCCACTGAGTCAGTGATGCTATTACTTTTATGAAATTCTCATTAGGTATCACATTATAAACCCTGGTCAACCACTATTAAAAACCAAGGTTAGCCAATTATATGTGTCCATGAAAAACATAAAGTTACTAGGGAATTGGGAAAACTTAACTCCCATGAACTGTTGAGCTTTCTAAACAATATCACTTAATTTTAGTGTCATGTTTTATCAAATTTATTTTTATAAGTTTCTTTCTAAAGTTCTTAAGAAAATTAACCAATAGAGGTATGTGTAGAAGTAAGTATAAATGCTCATCAAGAAGTTGTATTTTAAATTTAACTGTCCATCAGCCGATGAATGGATAAAGAAGATGTGGTGTGTTTGTGTATATATATACACGTACACAATGGAATATTACTCAATGTAAAAAAGAATGAAATAATGCCATTTCCAGCAACATGGATGGACCTAGAGATTATCATATTGAGTGAAGTCAGAGAAAGACAAATACTTATTTATCATTTGTGTGTGGAATCTAAAATATGATACAAATGAACTTGTTTGCAAAACAAAATGATCCATGGACATAAGAAAACAAACATGATTACCAATTGAGAAAAGGGGTAGGAGAGGAACAAATTAGGGGTTTGGGATTAGCAGATATAACCTACTATATGTAAAACAGACAAACAAAAAGAAATGACGGTATAGCACAAGGAACAAGATCGACTATCTTATAATCATAATGGAAAGGAATACAAAAAAGTATGCATGTTAATATATACAGATTATATAACACTGTAATTCAAGTATACTTCAATAAAGAAAAGAAGCTGTACCTTACCTTGTGATTGCCAGTGAAACTGCTCTTCTGCTGAACTGTAAAAAAGAGAATACATAGATATAATGAATTTGTTACAAATTAAAGGTCTCTAGACTGTAAGACGCAAATGTACATTAAGTTAGTAATGGGAGCTCCATGGAATTCCTTTTAATTTCTTACTGGGAAAAGGCGTCCTGCTTTGATACAATCATAATTTTAATCTATTTGATATATACCTCTTTGGATTCACAGTATTAACATGTCATAAATGGACATCATTCAGTAGTTTTCAAAAGAAGAGCTGATTTTTTTACGAATCACAATCTACTGTACTTATCACTTACGACAGTTTCTATACACATGAAGCTCTACCCAACTGTAGCTATTTTAAAATATAAGTCTGAATAGTTTCATGTAAACTCTGTAAGGGGTTCTAATAAAGATATAACTTTCTCCATTTTCATTATAAAGAGATAAAATAAATCTGCACCTTTTCCTAGACATACCTTATAAGCAGTTCCTTTTAGCTGTTTATTATATTTCAAATTAAGTAATATAAAAATCATAATACTTTACCACCCACCAACTATACAGTTCCCAAGTTTCCACTTTAGAAATATATCATATAATAAAAATGACCCAGGTAGAAAGGGTGGCTCATGTAAATAACATGCCAAAGATATTGTGCATATTGTACCTAGGTGGGCACATAAATTTACTCTGAATGGTTTATTTAAAATACATAAATAAATTGAAAATTTCTAAGTATGAACAGCTCTTTCATTATATATGCAAATAGTTCTAGCATACCCTTTTTTATATGTCAGTAATTTGTGGGAAATCTATATGACAATTACTGACAGGTATCATTTTGAGAATGATTTTCTACACCTATTTACTCGATCTTTTACTCTGATAAAGGCACTTCTATGAATAGCTCATCAGTTTCACAATAAAAAGTAGGTTTTAGAACTTTAATCTGTACCTTAGAAATGGTTTCTGAATACATTTGCTGGGGGAAAAGGCAATTCTGGTATAAATGAGTGTTCAGAATAGCCATGATTGATATACATGAATATAAGAGCCGTCCCTTAAGAGACTGTTTTAGGGCATCTTTCTCCTCAGCCAATCCATTTTAGCAAATTGGAAAATGGTTTTGCAATGATGAGCGCTATAGACAGTTGATACCTAAAATGATAACATTACAAATTCACTCTGACGCAAATTCTCCTTGCATCAAAAAGTGTATCACTATAAAGCAGTAACAACTAAGTGCAAGGTTTAACATGTAAAACAGAAATGCAATCCTATAGTTAATATTTAAAAAAATTACAAAGTATGTTCAGTTAGTAAGTGGCCTCTAATATAGGGGTGGGAAATGTTTTTAAAATTGTACTGAGTTGAATGGTATCCTTTCCCCCCAAAAGATGTGTCCACACGAAATCCCTAGAAATTGTGAAAGGCTACTTAGTGGGAAAGGGTTTTTAAAGATGTAATTAAGGTAAAGATCTTAAGATGAGAGCTTCTGAAAGTCAATGATCAATGTCCTTATAAAAGACACTAGTGGAGAAAGACACAGAGGAGGTCTTGTGAAGGTCTTGTGAAGGTGAATAACTCCAGGCAAGAGACTGGAGTTATGTATCATAAGCCAAGGAGTGGCTGGAGCCAGCAGAACCTGGGAGAGTTCAGAAAAGATCCTCTCTCCTTAGCATTCCTCCATAAAGAAGGCTGAGTGCTGAAGAATTGATGCTTTTGAATTGCGGCACTGGAGAAGACTCTTGCGAGTCCCTTGGACAGTAAGGAGATCAAACCAGTCAATCCTAATGGAAATCAACCCTGTATATTCACTGGAAGGACTGATGCTAAAGCTGAAGCTTCAATCCTTTGGCCACCTGATGAGAAGAGCTGACTTATTGGAAAAGATCCTGATGCTGGGAAAGATTGAGGGCAGGAGAAGATTGAGGGTGACAGAGGATGACATGGTTGGATGGCATCACCAACTCAATAGATAAGAGATTGAGCAAATTCCAGGAGATGATGAAGGACAAAGAAGCCTGGTGTGCTGCAGTCCATGGGGTCACAGAGTCAGACACGACTCAGTGACTGAAATGACTGAATTGAACTGAGGGAACAAAGCCCTGTCAGCATAGGTGATTTTGAACTTCTGAGAGAGTCAGTTCATTGGTAGGCTGATAAGAAGACCAGGGTTCCTGAGGAGGAGAAAGGGGTCTGGAGCCCTCTAGAAAGAGAAAGGAATCTGGGGCTCTCAAGGAGAAAAAGACATTTTCTACATGGCTTTGTTTTAATCAATGTAACAGTGTATCTTGCTCCAGGACATGTTTCTCCTTAACAAGAAGGTTTTCTGACCAATCTTGTTATCTTAAGAAGTATGTTGTGGGAATGGGTCTGGTTAAATCTAATCTTGTTAATTTCAGATGCATGTTATTGGAGTAGGTCTGGTAAAGTATATAAGGCCTTGATAAGACTAGTGATGGGGGCACTCACCATATGCCTCCTGATGTCTTTGTCAGAAGCTTTGTCTGTCCCTTTTGTTATTTTAATAAAACTCTGCTACACAAAAGCTCTTGAGTGATCAAGCCTAGTCTCTGGTCCCGAAACTAAATCTTCTTCTTCGGAGATCAAGAATCCAATATCGTTCACTGTAAGCTATAACTTCTGGCCCCCAATCTGTGAGGTAATGAATTTATTTTAAGACACTCGTTGTAGTAATTTGTCATGGCAGCCTAGGAAACCGCTACAGTATTTTTCTGGTATGATCAAATGTTTTCATAGTATAGCCTTCACGATTTACTATTATCTGTATGCTACTATGGGAGACCCAGGTTTGATCCCTGGGTTGGGAAGATCTCCTGGAGAAGGAAATGGCAACTCACTCCAGTATTCCTGCCTGGAGAATCCCAGGGATGGAGGAGCCTGGTAGGCTACAGTCCACAGGGTCGTAAAGAGTCGGACACGACTGAGCGACTTCACTTCACTTCATTTCAGTATGCTGCTACGTTTCGTGCCTTGTACCAATTCACTTCTTTGCTAAGTACTTATTGTATACTAGGGCTGTGCTAATTCATGACAATTACTTATATCTTTTGGTCCCTGGGGAGTAGCTATTTATTGATGCTAAATAACTTGGCCACATACAGCTCAATATTAAAAAAAAATTAAACGACATGATTAAAAAAATGGGCAGAACTAAGTGGACATTTTTTCCAAAGAGGAAATGCAGATGGACACTTGGAACATGAAAAGATGCTCAACATCGCTAATCATCAGGGAAACACAAATTGAAACCACAGCGAGGTATCACTTTACACCTGAGAACACAAATAACAAGTGTTGACAAGGATGTAGACAAAGGAGAACCCTTGTACACTGTTAGTGGGAATGTAAATTGATGCAATCTCTTATGGAAAACAATATGGAAGTTTCTCAGGAAACTAAAATATGTAGTTCTCAAAGAACTACATATGACCCAGCAATTCCACTTCTAGGAATATATCTAAAAAACACCCCACTAATTAGAAAATACACGTGCATCCAATGTTCATAAGAGCATTATGTATAGAAGGCATTGTGGGTGTCCATTAACAGATATATGCCATAAAAAAGAATGAAAATTTCCCATTTGCAGCAACACAGATGGACTTGGCAATATGCTAAATGAAATATGTCAGACAGAGAAAGATAAATGCTATATGCTGCTGCTGCTGCTGCTGCTAAGTCGCTTCAGTTGTGTCAGACTCTGTGCAACCCCACAGATGGCAGCCCACCAGGCTCTGCCGTCCCTGGGACTCTCCAGGCAAGAACACTGGAGTGGGTTGCCATTTCCTTCTCCAATGCATGAAAGTGAAAAGTGAAAGTGAAATCACTCAGTCGTGTCCAACTCTTCGTGACCCCATGGACTGCAGCCCACCAGGCTCCTCCATCCATGGGATTTTCCAGGCAAGAGTACTGGAGTTGGGTGCCATTGCCTTCTCTGAAATGCTATATGCTATCACTTATATGGGGCTTTCCTGATAGCTCAGTCAGTAAAGAATCCACCTGCACTGCAGGAGACCCAGGTTCGATTCCTGGATCAGGAAGGTCCGCTGGAGGAGGAATAGGCTACCCACTCCAGTGCTCTGTCCTGGAGAATTCCATGGAATGTATAGTACTGTACAGTATTCTGGCCTAGAAAATCCCATGGACTGTATAACTTATATGTGGAATCAAAAAACAACAACAATAAACCCGTGAATAAAACAAACAGTAATGCAGACTTAGGAATAGAGAAGAAACCAGTTGTTACCAGTGGAGGGCGTGCAGGAAGGAGGGGCAAGATAGGGGTTGGTGGGGGGAGGGTTATCACGGGATTACACAAAATCGTACGTGTGAAGCTTTTCTTGAAAATTTTAAATCACTGTAGAATTTTAAAAATCCCCCATCCAATCAAAACAACAGCAACAAAAAGTCATGGAGGAAAATCCAGTTGCTACTTCCCACTTGAAACAATAAGAATGCATAAGTCGCTGGAAGTTTCTTCCATGCTCATCAAAGCCCTGCTCTCCACTCCTGGGCACACTGAAGATCACAATTCTCTCCCACCCTGCATGTGTTGGGGGCCATGTACCACCTCCTGCCCCAAGCACAGAAGAGCGGACATGTGGTTTCCATGCACTCCCTTGTGAAGCCCTATGTTGAGAAGGGTCCCTGAGTAACCACATGCCGGGGAAATTTCTGCCAAACCAGAGAAGACACAACATGAATGACAAATAAACCACAGTTTTGTTAAAACTCTGAAGCTGGAGGGTTGTTTTCTTGGGCAGAATAAATGTCACACTGAATAATACAGAAATATGCCATTATTTGAGTTCATAAGGCATCTCCAACTTCTCCATCTTTCATTTCCACAGTTTAGAGCTGGGAGAAAACGTCTCCGGTCACCCTGGCACAAATAAGGCAGTGCTCCGGCATTTCGCATCCTTTGAGATTTATCCCCTCATCCACAGTAATGGGTGATTTTACACATAGAAGTACACATCACACTGTTACATATTTACTTTTTGTTCATTTCTTTAAAAATAGTTTCAATTTTATGTGCAACAGAAACAAGAAGAAACATTTTTTTATCACAATTGAAAAAATACTATTGACAGCAAAAATGAAATTATCTGCTCGAAGCAGGGGTATCTCCTCTGGAGCAGACAAAGAGCATTAATCATGTAAATGGTTTCCTGATTTCCTTAGCAGAGTTAAAATGCACTAAAAGTATGACTGATCACAGAAAATAGAAGTCCCAAGAGACACTGGGTTTGGATTTTATTTCCTTTATGTGTGCCCTTTACTTTCTATGCAATTGCATATTTATGCAATTGATTCTTAAAAGCTGCCCTAAGGTGGACACTTTTTTTTTTAAAAAGCAAACTCTTTATTCATTCAATAAAAATTATGCCTATACTTCAGACACTCTTATTTAAGGTGTCTTTCCCCCAATCATATCATTCAACTTAATCTAATATAAAAGTCAGTTTTGAGGCTGTTGTAGCTTTCATGTATGTTCGGTTTCAGGAAATAAAGTTTGCTTTCACTACCAAAATTCTATTTCTTAGACTAGAAATAATGTCTAAAGAATTAAATGTGGGCTTTAGCGGCACTAGTGGTAGAGAATCTGCCTGCTAATGCAGGAGATAAAAGAGACGTGGGTTCAGGAAGATCCCTGGATCAGGAAGATCCCCTGGAGGAGGGCATGGCAACCCATTCCAATATTCTTGCCTGGAGAATCCCATGGGCAGAGAAGCCTGACAGGCTGCAGTCCACAGAGTTGTAAAGACTTGGACATGACTAAAGAGACTTAGCACACACACATGCATATTTAAATACAACTTCATATAAGTTTCAGAACTCAATTATTGTGAGAATACACATATATATTTATAACAAAGACCATCGTAAGTAACATTTAGCTTTTAAATACAAACACACACACAAACACACACACACATAAATATATACTGGTAATGCTAGAAAAGAATTTTTAAAACAATATTTTAAAAGCACAAATCCTAGTAGCAAATGCATAGATACCTTTCGCTTTACAACAGGCAATATTCTAACTGATTTCTAGTTAAACTTTACAACAAAACTTTTGAGAGGTGATATTTTCCCATTTTATAGAGGATGAAACTGAGCTGAAAAGTTCTTATGGAACTTGCTGGAGACCCCACAGTCAACAAATACTGAAGCCAGGATTATTACCCTGACCACCTGCTTCTAGAGACTACTTTCTAAACTAACATTCTATTCACACACTTGGCACAAAAATTGAACTCCTATGCAATTAAAGCCATAAACTCCAGAAACTAAGGTGAAAAAACAAGCCACATCCTGGGAGAAGATATTTACAATGCATACAGCTTACAAAGGGTTATCTTGCAGAACATTATAAATAACTCCTATAAATCAATGAGGAAGAGATTAAGAGATCAAGTAGGAAAGAGGTCAACTAATATATGTAAAATTGATGAAGAGCAGAAAAACCAAGAATGCATACATTAAAAGAGACTCAATCCTATCCAAAGTTAAAAGAATAGAAATTGACAGATACCTCTTTAATCCTCCACAGTCTATAAAACTACTAGAAAGTCTGACTGTGCTAAATGTTGAAGAGGAGATGAAGAAATGTTAACTCATACACTGTATGTGGGACAGCAAACTAGCGAAACACTTGGGTGAGTTGTGAGTCAATATCTGATAATGTTTTATGTGCAAATACCCAATCATCCAGGCTTCCCTGGTAGTTCAGTGGTAAGGAACCCACCTGTCAATGTGGGAGATGTGAGTTCCATCCCTGGGTCAGGAAGATACCGTGCAAGAGGAAATGGCAACCCACTCCAGTATTCTTGCCTGGGAAATCCCATGGAAGGAGAAGCCTAGAGGGCTACAGTCCATGGGGTCTGAAAGAGTCAGACATGACTTAATGACTTAACAACAATCCAGTCATCCAGCAATTTTCCTTCTAGGTAGAGCCTTCAGGGAAACCTGTGCACCTGTGCCCAGAAAACTTATACAGACTGTTCCTGCCTATACGCTGGCAGTAGCCAAACAAACGAAACAACCTAAGGGAACAACAATAGGGAAACTGACAAATTCTGCTCCATAATAGTAGGATTCCACATCATATATGACATAACATGGAAAACACCATTTGCCCACTAAAGCAAATTAGCCCAATATGTGATGTACATAAAGTGAAAGCGTCACTTGCTTAGTCATGTCTGACTTCTTGCGACTCCATGGACTGTAGCCTTCCCTTTTTCCAGGGGAATCTTCCCAACCCAGGAAGCAAAGCCAGGTCTCCCACATTGGAGGGGGATTCTTTACCAGCTGAGCCACAAGCGAAGCCCAAGAACACTGGAGGAGTAGCCTATCCCTTCTCCAGGGGATCTTCCCCACCCAGGAATCGAACTGGGGTCTCCTGCATTGCAGGTGGATTCTTTACCAACTGAGCTATGAGGGAAGCCCAGAGTCTGCTAGGCTTCTCTGTTTATGGGATTTCCCAGGCAAGAATCCTGGAGTGGGTTGCCATTCCTTTCTGCAGCGGATCCTCCCAACACAGGGATTGAATCTGGGTCTCTTGCATTGCAGACAGATTCTTTACCATCTGAGGCACCAGGGAAGCCCAGTGCACACATGGGTCAGGCTCAAAAGCAAAATATAGAGTGGAAAACATAAACTGCACGTGAGACATGTACTCCAGGACTCCGATGATGAAAAAATTTTAAGACACTGACTAAATAATATTGCATATAAATACAAACACACACATGTACGTGTAAGAGGGAGAGAGACCATACAAAGACAGATTAAAGAGATGCACCCAAACTCACGATGGTGAGAGCAGAGGAAAGTAAGTCTGAGCAGGGACAAAAAGGGAATCTCACTTTTAACTCAAATGTTTAATGTTATGAAAAATGGGGGGATAAAGGGTTAACATGAATTTAAGAATATCTTTGATACTTGAAACCAGGAAATCACAATTCTTACATTATAAACATGTTCAGTTAAATATTTTCATAAATCCTTGTGACTTGGTTCTACATCATATTCTCATCATTGTCAGAATCACTCAGAGTTGAAACTCAAACGATGTGAGACAATTCTGAAATCTGTAAGTGTAAATAATTGAGGGAAGTAATGGTTTCGAATATAATGAGTTTTTTCTTGCACATAAGATATATGACAGTATTACTTTTACTTACTATTACTTTTGCTCAAGTTTGAACAGTTTGAACATTTCAAGCGGGCAAACAATAACTTTCAAGTTCTGAGGTCATGAGTTCCTCCAGAAATGATTTTCAGTCTTATCATTTCTAGCATGATAGTCTCCTTATCCACCTCTGGATCATTTCTAATATATATATATATATATATATATATGAAAGTTCAAAGAGTTTTCTTAATGTTAGGAAAAGACACAAAGTGAACCATTACTACAGCTACTCGGCCTGTTACGAACCTGCTCAAATACATTTTCGTAGTTTCTTTTTCAACTTTTTGATGCCTGAAGCACCAATTCCTTGCACTGTATTGTGTGGCATTTTATTGCTCACAATATCGCTCAAAATGAAATAAAGGAAAGGAACTATGAGTTTGTGGTTATCTGGCTTTCAAGTTAAGCAATGTACCTAAAACATAAGCCAGAGAAACTATTGTGAAGTATTAATCAATTGCTTCCGAACTGACATTTGATGCTCGCCTACAGGAACAAAGGACCTTTTATTTACACTGTCCCTACGGCCTGAAACTGTATCCTCACATAAAGTCTTTTTCAGTATATGGCTTTTGCATGCAGCCACATCACAAAAATAGCCATTGGTGGTAAAATAAAATGACCTTGGTCAAAAGTCTCGAATATCATGAAAATAAAACATATTTAGAAAAAATGGTGAGACATAGTACCCGTGGAGCTCTGTTCAGGACGCTGTTGCTCTTGAATGCTATGGACAGTAACCAGTCCTTATTAATTTGGTTGGCAAGTGACCCTGCTTCTCCCAGAACTTTCTGCAGAACTGATTTTCTTTCAATTTTTTGCCTTGTGGACTATAAGTGTTTGTGGTCTATTGCCAAATGAATATCACAGTATTTCCACCATGCAGTAAGAATGTTTATTTGTTTCTTAGGCCACACGTCTTCTATCCACTTTAACTATTTTCATCAAAATGTAATTTTGCAGCTACTATATTATAATAATGTTTAATGGTATACGGTGGGCAGTTATAGGACCACAAAGCCCAAATGAGGAGACTGTGTGCGTGGTGTCCAATTCTTCAAGTCAGGCTCAAAGGCTAGACTCCTTTCAGCTCTGCTCCTATCAATACAGGACACTTCGGGCAAGTGACTTAAACTCTCAGGGCCTACATGGAGACATCTTGAGGCTTAAAGAAATCAGCTCATATCAAGTGATTTCTATATCAAGTGATCAGGGCCTGGCATGTCTTGAGTAAGTATGCAACTGTTTCCTTTTCACTCTATTGCTCAAATGGTCACTATAGTTTATAGATTATTTTGTTGTAGTTCAGTCACTAAGTCATGTCTGACTCTGTGATCTCGTGGACTGCAGCACCCCTGGCTTCCTGTCTGTTACTCTCTCCTGGAGTTTGTTCAAGCTCATGTCCATTGAGTCAGTGATGTCATCCAACCATCTCATCCTCTGTCATCCCCTTCTCCTCTTGCCTGCAATCTTTCCCAGCATCAGTCTTTTCCAAGGAATCAGCTCTTTGCATCAGGTGGCCAAAATATTGGAGCTTCAGCTTCAGCATCAGTCCTTCTAATGAATGCTCAGGGTTGATTTCTTTTAGGATTGACTGGTTTGATAATGGCTTATTATAATTTATATCATCTATTAGAATACATTGCCGCCCACTGTGTGTGGGGATGGGAGCAGTCAACACGGGGACAGATCGGGGGAAATGGGAACAGGAGACTTAGAAAACACCCAGGAATAGTAGGACCAGTCCTGGAGAAAATGGTAAAACAGCATCTCCACCAGCCCTTGGTACCTGCTCACTGTGGCTCTGGGCTTGCAGAACAGAGAGACGCACGGCCAGCTCGCCATATCCTGGCAGTCTGCGGGATGTGACAATAAGGACACAGGGCAGGAAGGAACATTCACGAAGAGGTGTGTTTGGGGCACTGCTGCACCCAGGTCCATGGGACCTTGAGCATGTCCATCACTTACTCTGAGCTTGGTTTCTCTCTTTGTAAAATGGGGCTATTCCTAGAAATTTCCCCATAGGGATCTTGTGACAGTTAAGTGTGTGATATATGTAAGACCCATAAAATAGTGCTGAGAATATTTTGTTGTTGTTCAGTTGCTAAGTCGTGTCTGACTCTCTGCGACCCCATGAATGACAACACACCAGGCTCCTCTGTCCTCCACTATCTTCTAGAGTTTGCTCAAATTCATGTCCACTGAGTGCCATCCAACCATCCCATCCTCTGCCACCCTGTTCTACTTTTGCCTTCAGCTGGGATCATAGGAGCCATTAAAAACAAAGTAAGCCAACATTATCACAAATAGGACAGAGGCTTGAGAGAGAACAACTCATAGAACTGAAAGTTCAATAAGCCAACGTACAGAATCCCACTTGTCCATGTTCAGTTTGGTTCACTTCAGTCACCCAGTCGTGTCCATGTTGGAGGCCAATTAATATCATCACACAAATATGTTACAGGCTTTGAAGACTTTATACTGTCTCATTTTTTTCCACACTAAACTGAGGAAGGAAAAAAGGCAGTCTGTGATTTCCAAAGAAAGATGATTTGCTTTTTAAGCCTTAAGTTTTCCATTCACCCCCAAACAGGAGGCTTCCCCTGACAACTGCTTCTGTTCTCGCCATAGTAAAGACTTTAAAGACCGTTTGCTCTTTTCCAAACCTTGGAAGAAAATGAATCACATCCAAATTGCTATTATTAATTTCCATTTAGTTTGAGGCAGGGGAAATTCACATTCCTAAGCTATTAATAAATCTGTTGTACGTGATGACTGTTGAAATACCCAGGCAACTGATAACCTCAAAATGGTAAGACTCACTCGCTGTAGTCTGGATACATATGGCCCCAAAGTTTATCACAGAGGACCACAACACTGATGGGTATGTGAGCTGGTCAGCTTGAGAGAAGCAAGGGGGAATAAATAGGAGTTCTGTTTTGTCTTCATTCCTCCAAAATACATACTCCAGTTTCTAGTAACCATAGAGTGTTTGCCTTAGGCCTTATCACTCTAAATGCACTAGCTACACAAAGCCAAGTTCTAACCTTGGGAAAGACATACTGGCTAGTTTCTCTTTTGGAAATGCTTTCATAGTTTTGGAGTTGACCATAGTTCAATTACAATAGACATATTATGTGTAAAATTCAATATGAGAAGGAGGAACAAATGGTGAATTATAATCTAGAAAATTCACACATTATATTTGTCTCTGTAGTCTTTTGGGAGACTTCTCATGCATGTACTAGGTATTTTTCAAGATGCTATACTAGTACACAAGAATTTTACAGTAGTTGAAGCAAAATTTCTGAATGCCAGCCACAATAGGCAATAAAGCACTGTAATATCTTTGTCTGTGGGCATTCCATAGATTGGAACACATACACCACAATTGAAGATGACTGGGGATACTATTAATCAGATGACTAATACGATCTCTTATCACATTTTGAAATGCTTTCCAAACCATCAAAAATTGAGACGTTTGCATGGTTTATTTGCTAAGTGTTTACTATCATTTTATATATGATTATACTAATAATGTCCTTTGGTACTCATCATAACTCACAGTGAGATCTTTGATTAACCCGAATGTTTTATTCAATCATCTTGAGGGTGATCAGAAAGTTGCTGTATTTTGCAGTTTGATCATTCATAACTGATTTCTAAGGCAAGAGAGGGGTTTTTTTTTTTTGTTTTTTTTTTTTTTGTGTGTGTGTGTGTTTACCGGCAGAAGCGGTACCAATGTCAAGGTTCTCAGATTTTCAAGTTTCAGGCTTCAGCATTCAATATCTTGGAAATATGCCTACTGCTAGGGTCCTCTCAGTGGACAGACTGGCTTAATCTTGGGGATACTGCCAGGCAAAAGGAAAGGTCAAGCTTGTGTGTCCGTAGCTTCCTGTGATTGGGTAATGTTGTGTGTGTGTGTGAACGTGCATATGTGTGTGGGTGCATCTCACCTTTCCTCTAAAGCACTCTGATCTGCTCACAGCTTTTCTTCCACCTGCTGTTCTGTCATTGAGTGTGTGGTCTATTATAGACATGTCAAACCCTGGTTAATGGGTTTGACTAGAATTGATATAATTTTATTAGGAAAAGTGAAGCTAACATCCCTTAGATATTTAAGGAAAATTTATGCAAATTACCATTGCCTGTTTTATAGAAAAGACAAAACTGAAACTTTGGTTTTGTGACATTGAATACCAACAGATAATCTGTGAAAATAAAGCTCAATGTTATTGTCTTTATAGAGCATAAGGCAAGTAATATTCATGAACAGCTCTCATTGTATTATAGATCCTTACTTCCTTATGATCAGTGGCAAGTTTCTTTAAACAACTTGAAGGTTCCATTCACATGTTTAATGTTCATAACATTAAATCAGAACAAATGTTCATAGTAGTTTATGTATAATTTCAAAAAACTAGAAACAACCAAATGTCCCACAATATGTGAGGTGTTAAACAAGGTGATGCAGCCATACCAAGGAGAGGCATGTAGCAAGAAAAAGGAAGCCTACTATTGATTATGCAACAAACAGCTTAGAAAGATATCAAGTGCATTACGCTGAGGGGAAAAGATCAATCTACATTCTTGAAATAACAAAATTACAGAAGTGGAGAACAGAGCAGTGGCTCTCAGGGGTTTGGGAGCATGAATGTGGGAATGGCTGTAAACAGGGGTGGCAGGAGGAGGCCTTGTGGCTATGAAACAGTCCTGAACTGTCTGTGGCTGTGGTTACAGTAGCTACTTAGGTAATACAATTACATAGAACTAAACTCTAGTCAAGGCTATGGTTTTTCCAGTGGTCATGTATGGATGTGAGAGTTGGACTGTGGAGAAAGCGGAGCACCAAAGAACTGATGCTTTTGAACTGTGGTGTTGGAGAAGACTCTTGAGAGTCCCTTGGACTACAAGGAAATCCAACCAGTTCATTCTGAAGGGGATCAGTCCTGGGTGTTCATTGGAAGGACTGATGCTGAGGCTGAAACTCCAATACTTTGGCCACCTCATGCGAAGACTTGTCTCATTAGAAAAGACCCTGATGCTGGGAGGGATTGGGGGCAGGAGGAGAAGGGGACAACAGAGGATGAGATGGCTGGATGGCATCACCGACTTGATGCACATGGGTTTGGGTGAACTCTGGGAGTTGGTGATGGACAGGGAGGCCTGGTGTGCTGTGATTCGTGGGGTTGCAAAGAGTCGGACACGACTGAGAGACTGAACTGAACTGAACTGAAACACACTTAATACTCAGTATTCAAAAAACAAAGATCATGGCATTCAGTCCCATCACTCCATGGCACACAGATGGGGAAAAAGAGGAAACAGTGGCAGGTTTTAATTTTTGGGGCTCCAAAATCACCATGAATGGTGACTGCAGCCACAAAATTAAAAGATGCTTGCTTCTTGGAAGAAAAACTATGACAAACCTAGACAGTGTATTAAAAAGCAAAGATATTTTGCCAACAAAGGTCTATATAGTGAAAGTTATGGTTTTTCCAGTAGTCATATACAGATGTGAGAGCTGGACCACAAACAAGGCTGAACATCAAAGTATTGATGCATTTGAACTGTGGTGCTGGAGAAGATTCTTGAGAGTCCCTTGAACTGCAAGGAGATCCAACCAGTTCATCCTAAAGGAAATAAACCCTGAATGTTCATTGGAAGGACTGATGCTGAATCTGAAGCTCCAATACTTTGGCCACCTGATGTGAAGAGCTGACTCACTGGAAAAGACCCTGATGCTGGGAAAGGTTGAAAGCAGAAAGATGGGGCAACAGAGGATGAGATGATTGGATGGCATCACCAACTCAATGGACATGAGTTTGAGCAAGCTCTGGGAGATGGTGATGGACAGGAAAGCCTGAGGTGCTGCAGTTCATGGGGTTGCAAAGAGTTGGACATGACTTAGCGACTGAACAACAGAACACACAGGCATAAAAGAGTGCATGAAAAACTGGGGAAATCTGTGCCTGGTACCAACGTCAATTTCCTGGTCAGGACACTGTACTACATAGCCATGCACGATGCTGCCACTGGCGGGAACTGGGAGTACTCAAGCACACTTCTCTGTGGATCCTATTTTGTGGCTTCCTATGAATCTATCAGTTCAGTTCAGGTCAGTCACTCAGTCGCATCTGACTCTTTGCGACCCTATGGATTATGAATCTATAATCATTTCAAAGTAAAAAAGTAGAAAACAGTTCAATGGGGTAAGGGTTTGGCTTCACTTCAGTTCTTTGCCCTGAACTGATTTTTCTATATGCAATTAGTTACTCAATTATCCTCATGTAATAAATAAGAATTAAAACAAGACTGAGAATAGTGGAGTAAGAGGAAGCAGAAACAATGACACCAGTGTCCACTTGTGAATATCCATTTTTGTTCTTCATTGTTAGCAAGCAGAGCTCAGGTGACCCTACCCTGGGCTCCTTTCTGTTTTGTTCTGTAAATGATATCATTATCCTTGGAACAAAATATTTCAATCAGCCTGCCCACTGCCAATCTGATGCAAGGAACTGTGCTGCTCCTCAATGAAAATGTATCCATCGCATCTGTTTTCTGCTTATCAGGCCCCCATACCGACTTCCAATGCCATGTTTTCTTTTCTTTCTATTTTTACTTTTTATTTAAATTCTTCCCTATACTTTAAATTTTAATATGGAGTAAAAACACCATTTTGATTTAAATAAAACTAGTTTGTGTGTGTCTGTGTGCGTTAGTCGCTCAGTCGTATCTGACCCTTTCTGACCCCATGGACTATAGCCTGCCCAGGGTCTTTATTAAAGGTATAGTCGTCAATCATATGAATATACTTATGAAACTGGAGGCATTACTGTATTGTTTGAAGGTTTCTGGTGAATTTGCATTATTTTTGCTGCTAAAAAATTGTGCAATGACTTACCCATTGCCTAGATTTAAAAAAAAAAATTGCAAACTCTTTAGTTTAGAATACTTAGTTTGGTTTAGCATACAAATAAATAGTTTAGTTTAGAATACAAAGTTCTTCATTATCTAGTATTGCGCTGCATCTATTATTTCTATCTCTTCCTATATCAGGAAAAGTAAAAACAGTATTTTTGCTTACGGTACTAGAGCAAAGCATACATCCTAATGCATTCTACCTGAGTCTAAGAGCTCTCACATGATCTAATTCACTGGCTCTCTGGAAGCAGGCCCGTTAAAGTTAGGCTTTCATGTGACAGATACACTCCTCGCCTCCTGCTAATTCACAGGGAAGCTACCACGGGGCCAGGAGACTTCGACAACCCCCACCTCCCATCCTGACTCAATGGAAACTGGTCTTCTTGATTACATCTGGCAGTTTCTTTCTACATTTATTACAGCGGGAAAAAAATCATACATTAAAAAATCATTTTCAAACATTTACTATCAGATATTTGAAACTGAAAATCTAGATCAACCTCTCTACTTTCTTTCATTTTACCATTGCATGGCAGCTGTATTTGTCCTGATCTTTCCTTTTTAAAAAAAATTAATTAATTCATTTTAATTGGAAGCTAATTACAATACTGTAGTGGTTTTTGCTATACACTGACATGATTCAGCCATGGGTATACATGTGTCCCCCATCCTGAACCCCCCTCCCACCTCCTTCCCCATCCCATCACTCAGGGTTGTCCCAAGGCAGTGGCTTTGAGTGACCTGTTCCATGCGTTGAACTTGGACTTGTCATTACCATTACCATATGGTAATATACATGTTTTAATGTTATTTTCTCAAATCATCCCGCCCTCCTTTTAAGAAAGAATGAGGATTTGAACCTGAAGTGCTATATTCATACATAGTCGTGTCCGACTTTGCCACCCAGGGACTGTAGTCTGTAGTCTCCTCTGTCCACGAGATTTTTCAGGCAAGAATACTGAAGTAGGTTGCCATTTTCTCCTCCAGGGGATCTTCCGGACACACTGTGTCTCCTGCATTGCAGGCAAATTCTTAACAGCTGAGCCATCAGGGAATGCAAGGTGTCACTAACAATTGTACTGCCTGTCAAATGCATAGCTGTTTAAATGTATAAAAAGTAATAAACGTTACATGGCAGCCGGGATGGGAGGGGAGTTTTGGGGGAGAATGGATGCCTGTATATGTATGGCTGAGTTCCTTCCCCATTCACCTGAAGCTATCACAGCATTGTTGTTCATCAGTTACACCTCAATACAAAATAAAAAGCTTTTTTAAAGCAACAAATCAAAATATCTATTAATGTTCTTAACAATTTAAAGCATTTCTTTCCTCAAATCGTTTTCAAAGTCCTTAGCCTCTACCTATCCATTCTCCACTTGCAAATGTCTCTTGAAACTCAATTTTTTTGTTCTCTCTCTAACCTGGAAGATGCAAGGAAGTCCTCCCGTGGACAGAGATACTCCCCTTAACCAAAGTTTGGTTTGGCTCTTCTGGGATCTATTTGACTAGGCTCAATCTTGGGTTCTCATGCCTTTCCCTATAGAGTCCAGTTCTAAAAAGAATCTGGCTAACTCAGGGCAACCAGAATTCCCCACTCTGAATATCTAATCACTCTTGATATCTGATCAGGTTTCTCATCCCCCACCATCATCCACCCCCAGGTGATGTCTGATCACTGGCCAGTGGTCAGCCAGAATCCTGTTAGCTCTATTCAGCCAGAATTCCTCCCTTCTTCCTGATGCTTCCTTTTAGTGACTTTCTATCCACTGACCCTCATCCTGCTCCCCTGAGCCCACTCTCTCCCCTTATGACAAACCCCATCCTGGTAGCTTCCCTTGCATAAAGTCTTACTGTTCCTTAGCAAGAATCATTGAATAATTTTTCCTATAACACCATCACAAATTCCCTCTGCCCAAAATTGCTGCGTAACACTGGAAGCTCAATCTGGTGCTCTGTGACAATCTAGAGGGGTTGGGTGCAGTGGGAGGTGGGAGGAAAGTTCAAGAGGGAAGGGACATATGTATCCCTATGGCTGATTCGTGTTATTGCATGGCAGAAACCAACTCAGCATTGTAAAGCAATTATTCTTCAATTAAAAATAAATTTAAGAAGATTCCCTGTGCCCAAGAGGAAAGTGGAAGAAGTCACATCCGCTCTATAACGTAAGTCTCCTCCCATGTGCTGAGATTACATTATCAGGACCAGCTTCATGTGTCTGAGACCTGTGCAGCTGTAGTTGGCCTCACGCTCAGAGGACCCCAGGCTTGATTTAACTCTCTACCGCTGACGTCTTGGAACTGCCAATAATCTGTGTTTGAACGTGTATCTTGCAAGTGAAATCCAACAGAACAACGAAACACACACATGAGAGGAGTCCTCTATTTCCTGCTGCCTCCTTCACACACTGCGTTTGTAGGATGTGAATACTGCAGTCTGACCCTCCTGGACTCATGGTAGGCTGTGGAAGACCGAAGGCAAGTACAAGGTAAATGCCTTACATTTATAACTGAGTCAGCGAGAGTGCTGACAGCCCCCTGCTCCCTCTGCACCAGAACTTGCTTTGATTCAAGAAGGCAATGATGTTTTAAGAAGTATAGATGATCAAGGAAACTCATCACAGAGGAACCCTTTTTCACTCATGTTATTCACCCAAGGTTAACCAACTATTTATGCTGAAAATGATGACCTAAAAAGAAAGGGAAGTTATGCCAACCCACAGTTCTATTTCCTTCCAGTCCTTTCTCAGTCTTTAGTTAAAGAACATTGGTAGAATACACACAAATCAAGAAGTGAGACAATGACAGCTGACGCCGGAGTCCAGCTCCAGCAGCCAAGGATTCAACCTGAAAAGATGGACGGTGTCAGCGATGATGTAGCTCCGTACTGTGAGTCAGAAGCTGAGGTAGATTTGTGCAGTGTTTCCACTGTTTTGGTAAGAATGAAATACATATGTATGTAGAGACCATAAAATATGAACTGTGTAATTTCTGTGATTCTGAATACAAGTTAAATGTGTTTATATTGACATTTGCAATGATTCTGTGGTTGCAAAATACACAGATAAATGGTAAAGTCCATGCAAATAATTTGAAATTCTAGTTTTTCTTTATTTAGAATGACAGGAAATAATAAATAAAAAACATGAAGACAAGTCAAGAGAGACCATGGAAGAAAGAAAAAGGCTTGAGCATCTCTTTAGTACTTTACATGGTATTTCCATTCCTGCTTTTTGGACAAAAAGCTTGAAACATTCATTTGGCACTGGGCATTGAAGATTACACAGCCAGCTCCAACCATGAGCTATCTCAGCTTGCTGTTGTGGGATTAAATGACAATGTATGTGAAAGTCCGAGGCACAAAAAGAATATCAACCAGTTACCTCTGGAGAGCTCAGATGGTAAAGAATCCACCTACAATGCAGGAGACCCAGCTTCAATCCCTGGGCTGGGAAGATCTGGAGAAGGGAATGACAACCCATTCCAGTATGTTCGCTTTTTTTTTTTTTTTTCTTGGACTGCCTATTTATTTCAAGTTTAAGATTCTCTTTTATACTTTTACAAAAACATGAGGTCAGAGGTTTGACATTTTCAGTTCCCCCTCTCCCAGATTTATTATCTCGTAAATCATGTTGCTCTTCAGAGTTCCTGCTTCAGTGATTCTCTCAGAATCAGCCTTATCATCTATTATCTACCTCTTCTAATGTGTCCTAGTGATAACTTGTAATTACATTATAACTCATACTACATTCCTCAGTTTACTAGTATCTTCCTAAATCCTGTTTGCCAGTAACATCCTGAGCTCACTGTCTCTTAAAAAGGTTTCTAGCTATAGTGTCTCTAAAAATTCCTAACTTCTATAAGCTATAGTAAAATATGCTAACTTTATAACATTCCTTAAATCTTTAACTTCTAACTATTTTAATTATTTCTAAGCTCTAAATTCAGTAAACTCCTTTGCCATAAACATTTTCCTCACAAATAGGCTTCAGATAGCAATCCCTCCCATGGCCTCAAGCTATGGCCTATGTGCTCATCCTGGAACACTCTTTTGTAAAAGTCCTTGAACAAACGTCAATGATTAACTTTATGAATTATTTTCTTTTTTTTAAAGTTATTATTATTTTTTTAATTTTTATTTTTACTTTATTTTACTTTATAATACTGTATTGGTTTTGCCATACATTGACATGAATCCACCACGGGTGTACATGCGATCCCAAACATGAATCCCCCTCCCACCTCCCTCCCCACAACAGCCCTCTGGGTCATCCCCGTGCACCAGCCCCAAGCATGCTGTATCCTGCATTGGACATAGACTGGTGATTTGATTCTTACATGATAGTATACATGTTTCAATGCCATTTTCCTAAATCATCCCACCCTCTCCCTCTCCCTCTGAGTCCAGAAGTCCGCTATACACATCTGTGTCTTTTTTGCTGTCTTGCATACAGGGTCATCATTGCCATCTTTCTAAATTCCATATATATGTGTTAGTATATCCAGTATGTTTTTTATTCAAATAAAATTTAAAAGACTTCAATGTGAAATACAAAAGATAGGAATACATTTAAAATGTGTGTAGATTCATGTAATACTTTGCAAATAATTGACTTTATTTTGGGTTCTGTTTGTCTAAACACTAAGCATTTGTCTTCCAGGTTTTTCATTCACAATATTTTATACTTTATTTTTCCTTTGTTGACTTTTCTCCTCCTTTGGCATTGCACAGTCTTTTTCTGCCCCCCCTGCCCCCCACTGGTATTTCTTCCTCCATAAGAGAGGCATTGGATTTCAGATACTAAGAGGCATATTTGTACCTATGCTTTGTACTGCTGTGTGCTCTTGGCATATTGTCACATTCTTGCCTAGAGAATACCATGGACAGAGGAGCCTGGCAGGCTACAGTCTGAGGGTCGCAAAGAGTCGGACATGACTGAGTGGCTTTCACACTCATTTCCAGCTCCACCCAGCTGCCTCTCTCCTACTTTTCATTCCTGTCGCCTTTTCTTGCTCCAATCAATTACTCTCTATGTCACTGAAATCAACATTCTAAAGCAGAAACTAGATTATGGCAATCCCTCATTCCAAAGTCTTCTGTGATTGCCTACTGTCTGTGAGATCAAAGCCCCAGCTACTTTGCAGAGCACGCTCTGCCTGCAAGGACCCCTGACCCACCTTGAGGAGCTAGCCTCAGCTGACTGCTTTAGATATCCAGGCTGATCTAGGTTCTGCATCCTTAGAGACCCCAGAGCACATTGATCACTTATTGAAACATGCCTTGGCGATCTGTCTTTACATTCGTCTTTGCCAGACTTTCAGCTCCTCATCTATTTCATTCTCATCTCATCTGTGTAACATTCTCATCTCTGTATTTCTGAATAGGAAGTTCTGGGACCAGCACTTGTTAAAATTGGTTCACAATTGGAGATCAGCGCAATTAGTAAGAGCAGGATGTTCACTTCATATTCTAGGTGTACCCTTTATTTCCTTGCATTTTGTCTTCCTTCAAATTGCACTGTGAAAAAACAGGAACTCTGCCACTTTTGTTATACTTCTGTCATACAGCATTGCTGGAATAAGTAATTTACCAAGTAGATGTTGTGACTCGTACAACCTCAACTAGAATAAAAACATTCACTAATCAGCTGCTAAGCTATCAGTGGCCCCATATAGTAAATAAAAACACATTATCAAATGCTGCACCATGACAAATCCTCTTATAAAAACAACAAACATTTATTAATATTTTATATACCTAAATTTATACATAACCTTTTTTTTTCCTTAAACTCAGTATATATCTTGATTCAAGGGAAAGTCACAGTGGGCAAAATGTCTCCTCTTTGAGGTAGAGGATCATTGGAAAAGACCCTGATGCTGGGAAAGATTAAAGGCAGGAGGAAAAGGGGCCAACAGAGGATGAGATGGTTGGATGGCATCACTGACTCAATGGACATGAGTTTGAGCAAACTCCAGGAGATAGTTAAGGACAGAGAAGCCTGGTGTGCTGCAGTCCATGGGGTCGCAGAGAGTCGAACATTATATGGTGACTGAAGAACAACAATAATCGGGGAGGCAGTCAAGGTGATGTCCCCACACATGAGGAAAACGCCTCCTATCCCAGACGTACTATTTTTTTACACCACTCTATAACAATCTCTCTTTTTAAAAATGGTTAGATTCCACTTATCCTACAGACTTGAACAAACTAATTTTCCTCTCCCTAATTAAGCCCGTTGCCATATTTCATTCACTCAAGCTTCCTATTAAATGAAACATTATTTTCACTTCTAAATGTTCCATGATGTGTTCCTAGTGGTTGCTAATTGGGGACAATTATATGAAGATCAATCAGAACTCATCAGTGGCCACTGTCATCAGCACATCCCCGTTCTGCTTTGGATGCCTCCATGTTGAAGGCAATAGGGCAAATCAGGACCCCGGGGAGGGCCTTGATGCAGCAGCTGAGGAAGTTCACAGGCAACGAGGGCATCCTTCATTTTTAATTTGTTGGTTTATTCTGGCTGGAGGGGAACTGACAAAATCTTCATCACCTAATGTGCTTAATGGTCTAAATGAAATGAGTTGGTGGTGTTGGTTTAGTTCTTATTGGACCCATTTCCAACTCATACAAACTCCCAATAAATTACCCTAATGAGTCCTTCTCACAGAACACGTACTATGGAAATTAGACCTCAGTATTTTGTATGGATTTAAAAGCACTGAAAAAGTGAGACGGAGTCTGCAGAAAGTCAGTTATCACACCTCTCAAAGTGTAGGTCATTATCAACCCAGGGGGCTTCCCTGGTGGCTCAGATGGTAAATAACCCGCCCGCAATGCGGGAGACCTGGGTTTGATCCCTGGGGTGGGAAGGTCCCCTGGGTAAGGAAATGGCTACCTACTCCAGTATTCTGGCCTGGAGAATCCCATGGACTGAGGTCCGAGGGGTCACAAAGAGTCAGATACGACTGGGCGATTGTCAGTTCCTTCCTTCCAACCTAGGAGAAAACGCTGCCCACGCTGGAGGAAAGAGTATCCTCACTTTCTTTTCTTGTTGAATGAGATGTCCAGGAGAAGGAACATAATTTTTGTTTCACTTTACTTGTTATTGGTGGGGTTGAACTGCATGTCTAATGCTCAAAATTCTCCAAGCTAGGCTTCAGCAATATGTGAACTGTGAACTTCCTGATGTTCAAGCTGGTTTTAGAAAAGGCAGAGGAACCAGAGATCAAATTGCCAACATCCGCTGGATCATGGAAAAGCAAGAGAGTTCCAGAAAAACATCTATTTCTACTTTATTGACTATGCCAAAGCCTTTGACTGTGGGGATCACAAGAAACTGTGGAAAATTCTGAAAGAGATGGGAATACCAGACCACCTGACTTGCCTCTTGAGAAATCTGTATGCAGGCCAGGAAGCAACAGTTAGAACCGGACATGGAACAACAGACTGGTTCCAAATAGGAAAAGGAGTACATCAAGGCTGTATATTGTCACCCTGCTTATTTAACTTCTATGCAGAGTACATCACGAGAAACGCTGGACTGGAAGAAACACAAGCTGGAATCAAGATTGCCGGGAGAAATATCAATAACCTCAGATATGCAGATGACACCACCCTTATGGCAGAAAGTGAAGAGGAGCTAAAAGGTCTCTTGATGAAACTGAAAGTGGAGAGTGAAAAAGTTGGCTTAAAGCTCAACATTCAGAAAACGAAGATCATGGCATCCGGTCCCATCACTCCATGGGAAATACATGGAGAAACAGTGGAAACAGTGTCAGACTTTATTTTGGGGGGCTCCAAAATCACTACAGATGGTGACTGCAGCCATGAAATTAAAAGACGCTTACTCCTTGGAAGAAAAGTTATGAACAACCTAGATAGCATATTCAAAAGCAGAGACATTATTTTGCCGACTAAGGTCCGTCTAGTCAAGGCTATGGTTCTTCAAGTAGTCATGTATGGATGTGAGAGTTGGATTGTGAAGAAGGCTGAGTGCCAAAGAATTGATGCTTTTGAATTGTGGTGTTGGAGAAGACTCTTGAGAGTCCCTTGGACTGCAAGGAGATCCAACCAGTCCATCCTAAAGGGAATCAATCCTGAATATTCATAGGAAGGACTGATGCTGAAGCTGAAACTCCACTACTTTGGCCACCTGATGTGAAGAACTGACTCATTAGAAACGACCCTGATGCTGGGAAAGATTGAAGGCAGGAGGAGAAGGGGATGACAGAAAATGAGATGGTTGGATAGCTTCACTGACTCAGTGGATGAGTATGAGCAAACTCTGGGAGATAGTGAATGGCAGAGAAGTCTGGCATGCTGCAGTCCATGGGGACGCAAAGAGTCAAGATGTGACTAAGCGACTGAACAACAGTGTGGGGAAGGAACTGGTATGAAGGTGGTCAAAAGGTACAAACCTACAGTTAAAAGATAATAATGAAGGATATAAGGTACAATATGATAAATATAATTAGAAATCAGCAAAACATTTAAAGCAATTTTCCAATAAGTACAAACTAGAAAAAAAATCGAAGAGCTATATGATATAGCTGTTGTCAAGGCGGTAAAACCTAAGATTTCTTATCACAAGGAAAAAAAATTTTTTTTTTTTTACTATTTTCTTAATTTTGCATCTAGCTGAGATGATAGATATTCACTATATATATTGTTGTTTAGTCACGAAGTCATATCCAACTCTTTTGCGACCCCAAAACTATAGTCCACCAAGCTCTTCTGTACATGGGATTTCCCAAGCAAGAACACTGGAGTGGGTTGGCATTTCCTCTTCCAGGGGATTTTCCCACCCTAAGGATCGAATCCGTGTCTCCTGCCTCTCCTGAACTGCAGGCGGGTTCTTAACCACTGCAGCCATCGGGGAAGCCCAGCCAGTTAAACTAGACACACTTATGTCAGGAATGTGAAGGATAAAGTCAGCTGCAGATTCTTGCCACTGCATGACTTTTACTCTCCCCATTCCCTTGAATCTGAACTGCTCATGACTTGCTTGCTGCTGCTGCTAAGTCACTTCAGTCGTGTCCGACTCTGTGTGACCCCGTAGACAGCAGCCCACCAGGCTCCCCTGTCCCTGGGACTCTCCAGGCAAGAACACTGGAGCGGGTTGATTAGACTGCTGAAATGCAGCAGAAGTCATAACTGTACCCTTGTATGTTCTTAGGGCTGGGCCTTCAGAGATATACAACTGTAGATCCCTTCAGGACAGAACGCTGCTTTTGGAAGCAAGACGCTGTATGAGGGGTCTGACTACCTCACGACAGCCAAGTTGCGAGGAAGCCTAGGCTGGCCACATGGCAAGAGAGGGGGCACATGGAGGTCCTTCCTGACCTTCCTTTTGTGCCCAGCCTCACTTAATGGTCACATGCAAGAAAAGAACTACCCAGATGCACCTTGCCTGGATTCTTCATCCACAGGATCTTGAGCAAGTAGAACAGGGTTTGTTGTTAAAGCCACCAGGGTTTGGGCTGGCTTATTAAAAGCAACTGATCATGAAAACACGGGTAGAGCACAGAACATAGCACTCCTCGGAAGCCGACAGTAGTAAAGGAAAAGGAACTAATGACTGACTTGGAAATTTTCAAGGGAAAATGTATTTCTGTGTTGCTTTTTTTTTGTTAACCTGTTAACCATTTTATTTTTTATTGCTTTACAATGACCATTGTTTCTCAGCCTTCAGGCTAAGATAAAAAAATAGTATGAGAGCTTCCCTGGTGCTTCATTGGTAAAGAATCTTCCTGCCAATTCAGGAGACATGGGTTCAATCCTTGGATTGGGAAGATCCCCTGGAGAAGGAAATGGCAATCTGCTTTAGTATTCTTTCATGAAAAATTCCACAGAGGAGCCTGCAGGGCTACAGTTCATGGGTCACAAAAGAGTCAGATGTGACTGAGCGACTGAGCACACAGTTGCTTGACTGGGTCGCGTTAGTTCCTGCTACACAACAAAGGGAGTCAGCTACATGTATACATATACGCCCTCCCTCCTGAGCTCTGCCCCCATGCCACCCCCTGCATTTTGTTTTGAAGAGAAAAATACTTGCAGAAATAGGGGCTTAAACATGAACTACCTGCCTCACGGTATCCTGAGTAAATGAAACATTTACTTTATTTAAAGTTACAATGAATTCAAGTGAATACACATGAGATTTGCTCAATACAATATGCTTCTGGGGTTGAGATTTTAAAAAATGTAAAATACTTAAGGCCTGTTACACTAAGTAAAAATACTGTTTGAAATGGAAATGATGTATAAAATTATAATTGGATAGTGGATAATATTGAAAGTATTATAACTTAGCATACACTGGCATAGAACCACATAGACTAGAGAAAACAAAGAAGAAGTGAAATTCACCAGGGAAACTATATGGGCAGAAGTGTGTTTTGAGCCTGATCTTTAAAAAACAAAAAACAAAAAACAAAAAAAACCCGAGGATAAATTGGACAGTAGAATCAAGGGGAATGCCAAGAGAATATCGACATGGCAGATTTCTAATATGAACTAAAGATGAAAGAAAAATAAAAATCAATAACTTATTTAAGTCAGTTTAACATTTCTAGACACCACTTTAGCTCAGCTGTGCAGAATGTAATTCAGACTGGGAACTACTTCTGCTAACTTATTGCAGTGGCGAAAGAGAAGGGTGAAAGGGGAAGAGGGGTCATTTCAAAGGAACACGGATATTTAGGCTCTACTGGAAGGAGAAGGAGTATGAGAGAATGAGCCAAATGAAACGAAAAGCAAAAGCAATGTACAAAACCTCTCCCAAACCAAAACCCCAACCAACCAACAAATAAATAAAAATCATACAAAGAAGGAACTGATACAGGGGCACCTTGCTTCGAACTGATTACTATGATTGTCTGTGTGTGTCTGTGTGTGTATATATTTTGCAACAGTAAGCATTTTAATAATTCAGGTGTCCTGGAAAGAAGGGGATTAAAATTAGCTCTGTAATGAAATTTAAGAGCGAAAACTGCTCTTAAAATGAGAAAGAAAATGGATGTGAATTTTCTCCACATGAAGTTTTTCGTGGTTTTAAGAGGACCATGTGTGCCTGTGTGGTCACTGAGTCCTGTCTGACTCTTTGCCTCAGAGACTGTAGCCCACCAGGCTCCTCTGTCTACGGGATTTGCCAGCAAGAATTCTTCACTGGGGTGCCATTCCCCACTCCAAGGGAGCTTCCAGACCCACGGATTGAAACCACATCTCCTGTATCTCCTGCATTGGCAGATAGATTCTTTACCACTGAGCTGCCTGGAAAGCAGTAAATACCTAGTAGTAAATTTATTATTGGTAAATTGTTGCTCAGTCATTCAGTCGTGTCTGACTCTTTGCAACCCCATGGACTGCAGCACACCAGGCTGTCTATCTGCCGGAGCTTACTCAAACGCATGTCATTGAGTCAGTGATGCCATTCAACCATCATGCCCTCTGTTGTCCTCTTCTCCTCCTGTCTTCAATCTTTCCCAGCATCAGGGTCTTTGTTAATCAGTCGGCTCTACACATGAGTGGCCAAAGTATTGGAGCCTCAATTTCGGCATCAGTCCTTGCAATAAATATTCAGGATTGATTTCTTTTAGTATTGACTGGTTAGATCTCATGCAGATCAAGGGACTCTCAAGAGTCTTCTCCAACAACACAGTTCAAAAGCATCAATTCTTTGGCACTCAGCCTTCTTGATGGTTCAACTCTCACATACATATATAACTACTGGAAAATACCTCTGCTAAAATTATCTATAGGGAAATTTAGAAATACTTTAATATTCTTGGTCTTTTCATACTGTTCATGGGGTTCTCAAGGCAAGAATACTGAAGTGGTTTGCCATTCCCTTCTCCATTGGATCACATCTCGTCAGAACTCTTCACCATAACCTGTCCATCTTGGGGAGCCCTACACTGCATGGCTCATAGTTTCATTGAGTTAGACATTGGAAAAGATCCAGATGCTGGGAAAGATTGAAGGCAGGAGGAGAAAGGGATGATAGAGGATGAGATGGTTGGATGGCATCACCAACTCAATGGACATGAGTTTGAGCAAACTCTGGGAGTTAGTGTTGGGCAGGGAAGCCTGGTGTGCTGCAGTCCATGGGGCTTCAAAGAGTCGGATACGACTGAGTGACTGAACTGAACTGAATACTCTTGGTCACAAGGGAAAGGCAAATTAAAACCAGAATGAAATACTGCTTCTTATCTACTAAAATGGCTATGTTTAAAATACAACTACCAAATGTTGGCAAGGTTGTGAAGCAACTGAAACACTGATATATTTTTGTGGAAGTGTAAAACTCTGCAATCACTGTGGGGAAAGGTGAGCAGGTGTAGTTTCTTATAAAACTACACACACACCTACTCAATGGTCCAGAAATTCAAAACCCAGGTATTTTCCTAAGGAAAATAAAAGAACACACACACACACACACACACATAAGAAGACTTGTATGACAATGTTCTTGGCAGCTTTGTTTATAGTAGCCCCTGAATGGAAAGAGTCCAGAGGCTCAACAATAGGAGAATAGATAAAAATATCTGTGGTTCATTCATATAATAGGATGCTACTAAGTAATGAAAAGGAAAGAACTAGTGGTACCTACAACAGCAAGGATGAATCCCAAAGTTTCATGCTTAATAAAAGAAGATTCAGGGAAAACAACACATGCTTTTTGCTTCACTGAATATGAAACTCTTGAACAGGCAAAGCTAACTGATGGCAGGAAGACACACACCCCCCTAAGGTTGTCTTTGAGAGAGTAGGGTGTAGATATACAGTTTTACTGGGAAGCGGCATGAACCAGCTTCCTGGGGTGATGGCCAATGTCTATATTTTAACAGAGATTTGGTTGCATACCTGTGTTGTTTTCTAAAACTTGATGAATAGTACACTTAAAATTTGTGCATTTCCTTGCATATAAATTGCACTTCAAAGGAAAAATAGGAACT
This sequence comes from Ovis aries, assembly GCF_016772045.2. Lineage (NCBI taxonomy): Eukaryota > Metazoa > Chordata > Mammalia > Artiodactyla > Bovidae > Ovis > Ovis aries. The sequence continues at coordinate 61,892,009 of NC_056069.1, read as the reverse complement.
GGAAAAGAATATTAAACTCTAGTTATTGACATGCTTGAGGTATTTTGGGGGAAGTGTACTTATGAAAGTGATTCCAATGAAACGCATAATAAGCAAATAATATTTGTTATGCAGAAAATAGCATTTGAATAGAGAAATGGATAGATGAATACATATGTGATAGATCAAATATATTAAACTGTTAGAGGTAGGATGTACGTGGTGGGTTTATGAATGTTCTCTGTAAAGTCATTAAAAAAACTAATTTGTACATTTAATATTTTCCATAATTAAACATTAGAAAATAATTGAGAAAAGAAGGAATCCCATATTCTTGGCTCCAACATGTTGTGTAGTACCCCTGAACAGCAAAATCAAATTCCCCAAGTAAAGGGCATATCTAATCTAAGCTAATGGATAACTGTATAATAAATATAGTATGTACAAGTGTAACATAAATCAATTATTGACAATTTGCTTGAGATGGTTTTTATCCAATATGAATCCAAATAAAATATTCTAGCTTCCTGCAGAAATAACTGAGCTATTTAGTGTTATGAGAGGAATGTCTATTTTGGGTGATGTTCTATTTAGGGGTAAGGGATAGATGTTTTAGGCTCCAAGAGCCCTAAGGTCTGTATCATGGCTACTGGACTGTTGTGTTGCAGAGGCCATCATAGAAAGCACCTCAATATGGGTGAGGCTGATCTCCCATAAACTATTCACAGAAACAGGCAACAGGCCATATTTGGTCCTTGGGCTGTTACTTGCCAATTCCTGTTATATTGGGTTGGACAAAAAGTTATTTCACTTTTTTCTGTTACATCTTATAGAAAAACCCAAACAAACTTATTGGCCAACCCAATATTTGAAGAATATTCATAACTGAATTATTCTGTAACCTTGCACCTCAGATTTTATACTGTTTATAATCTAAATACTGGTTTCAGAAAGCACATTCAACTAATCAACCTTATTTTTTCAACTCTCCTAATTCAAAAAGGTTTTCCAAGTGGCTCAGTGGTAAAGAATCTGCCTGCCAATGCCGAAGATGCAAGAGACACAGATTCAATCCCTGGGTCAGGAAATGGCAAATGACTCTAGTATTCTTGCCTGGAAACTTCCATGGACAAAGGAGCCTGGCAGACCACAATCCATGGGGCCACAAAGAGTCAGACACGACTGAGCAACTGAGCACAATGAATAATTCAAACAACTTTAGGAACATAGTTCTATTGTCCGATTAGTGTTTTTTCTTCAGGATACTCTTCTGGTTGGGTCTGCTTGGGGGCCCAGGTCTTGCTTTCTAATTCACTGCGTGTCAAATGTTCACATGTCCTGGTGCTTGCTGCTGCTGCTGCTGCTAAGTCACTTCAGTCGTGTCCGACTCTGTGCGACCCCATAGACAGCAGCCCACCCAGCTCTCCCGTCTCTGGGATTCTCTAGGCAAGAACACTGGAGTGGGTTGCCATTTCCTTCTCCAATGCATGAAAGTGAAAAGTGAATGTGAAGCCGCTCAGTCGTGTCCGACTCTTAGCGACCCCATGGACTGCATCCTACCAGGCTCCTCCATCCATGGGATTTTCCAGGCAAGAGTACTGGAGTGGGGTGCCACTGCCTTCTCCATCTGGTTCTTGAGTGTTAACTAATGTGAGTTTTATTATTCATTAAAGGATGAAGCTAAAATAATAGTATTGGATATAAGTAGGAAGCATGTTGAGAGTAGGAGGAAGAAGACATGGCCTTCAAATGACTTGTCTGTGCAAGAAGAGCAGACTCATTCCCTTCACTGAACTCTAGCTGGTGCTGGGGAGTGGGGAGAACCAACCTCTAGCTCCTGCCCTTCAGGAACTAGCACTGTTGGTTACCTTCTGGGAATAGGGCAATGGACAGCAGGTGACTAGAAGAAAAACACCATCCGTTAAAGAAACCTTCCTCCAACTACAGCCTTCTGATAGGAGTTTTACATTGGAGATGGAGTAAGCTCACCATCCATGGAAGTAATCAAGAAGCAAATTAACCCCAGTTAGACCCCCATGCTTATTAGAGCAATGTCTCAATTAGAAGGACTAAACCCAAAATTGGATACAGAGTCATATTTACAAATTTAATTTATTATTGGAAAAGAAAATACCAGACATTACAGATTATGTTAGTAACAGGAACTTGCTATTCATTGTGCACTATATTTGAAGATATTTTTACCTTTACCAACTTTTTCTTATCTAGAATTCAGCAAACTGCAATGATCAGTTCCTTTGCAAAGGCGTTCATTAAATGATTTATGTTTGACTGATTTATTAAAAAAGAATGAAATATTTGTAAACCACCTGCCCCTTTATCTGAAATTAGGGGTTAAAATTAGCTGTGTTACTTGGAAAAGGGAACTTAATAAAATTTTACCCATTTTTTTTTTTTTGCTGACGTTTTCAAAATGACACAAATGACTGACTACTTTCAAGCTCTCTTAGTTCTCTGCTATTGATTCTCTTATAAATTGAAAGATGAAAGTAATGGAAATTAAATAACATCTCAATTAATCGATATTGTATTTTTTGTTAGTTTATTAGTCATGCCTTAAAATTTTAACTTACAAGTGAAAATGATGGATATCTAAAAATATGGGCTAGCTTATTATACTAAATCTACTCATGTTTGAATCCATATATTTTCCTAACATTTTGTAATAAACTCACCATTCATAAAAAATGTATAGGAGTATCAACTGGAAACTCTGAAGCACTCTAAAAACTCAATAATGTACTTGTCAATATACACAAGTGCAAAATTTACTAAATTATTACTATGTATTTTAGCCTTTTTAAGACTGAGCCAATTAAACTGCTTCCTAATGGCTTCCCTGGCAGCTCAGATGGTAAAGAATCTGCCTGCAATGTGGGAGACCCGAGTCTAGCCCCTGGGTCAGGAAGATCCCCTGGAGAAAGACATGGCAACCCACTCCAGTATTCTTGCCTGGAGGATCCCATGGATAGAGGATCCTGATGGGCTACAGTCCATGGAGTCGCAAAGACTTGGACACGACTGAGCAACTAAAACTTTCACTTTTTTCACTGTTTGTTTTATTGAATGCTGAGTTTGAGTAGCCCTCTACGTTCAGGATTGTTTGTTTGTTTTAATCATTAAGTCCTGCCTCACTTTTCTTGCAACCCCATGGACTATAGCCCACTAGGCTCCTCAGCCCATGGGATTTCCAGGCAAGAATACTGGAGTGGGTTGCCATTTTCTTCTTCAGAGGATCTTCCCAGACCAGGGATCGAACCCAAGTCTCTTGCATTGCAGGCAGATTCTTCACCACTGAGCCATCAGGGAGGCCCCCTGCAGTCATGACAGCAGTTCTTGATTCCTCATACAAGAAATCAGGTTAGATTTAGAGGTTCATGCCTTTCTTCTGAGACAGTATTTTCCAAAGAGGTGGCATGGGTTCAGATCTAGCATCCTCTTAATGTGCCTCATCTGTGCCCATCAGTGTGCCCATCTCTGGAGAGCACAAATATAATAAACAGCACTCCTTCTCTTAAGATGCTCAGGAATCAGCAGAGAGAACAGGCTTGTGTTGGGACCAAGCTTTGGATATGGTGGCATTAGAAGCACAGTGTTGGAAAGGATTTGGTGTGAAGGAGGAAAATGCAAAAATGCCCAAGAAGAGATGGAATGGGAGATGGATTTTATAACTGATTGGGGAATTTTGGATGAACAAATAGTGGGAGTGTGATTACAGCTGGGACTGAGTGCATGAAGGAAAGAGAATGTTGGGATAAATAAAGCCCTAAAGGGCTGGACAATATCCTGGTGTGCCCGAAGCAAAGAAAGAAGGTGCCTTTAAGAAGGGGCGAAAGAGGGAGCAGACAATGCTACCAGAGGATACACTGGAAATAATTTGTGACAAACCCCAAATGGAATATTTGGCATTTATTCTGGAAGGTTTCTGAGCAATAAAATGAGCCAGATTCACGGATTAAAGAAGACTGTGGGAAGAATTTCCCACAATCAACTTCATATGAGCATCACCAGCTTACAGGTGTCTAGGCCATGTCTGAGGCACTAGACCTCAAAATTGGTACCTGTGTGGCTCGCTGCAGATTCAGTACTAGCTGTTCTGCTCTATCTCAAATTAGCACCCTCAGGGTATGTGTGCAGTGTATGTGGCAACATGAGGGAAGAAATGTGGTCCATCCATAACTGATGCTGATGAGGTTTGGTTGAGGAGGAAGGTTAAGAGGATCTCAAAGATACAGAAAATAGCCAGATGCATAATGTTGGGACAAATATACAAAACTGGGAAACTGAGATCTTTACATTCAAAGGGCTTTCAGTACCAGTATGGTAAAGAATATACATTCTTTATAGTATATTGAGAATATTCAACTACCAAAATACAGGTACTTCAGCAATTTTTTTCATTTTGTTCATTCAATTAATCAACACATATATGTATGAGTGTCCACACCGTACCAGGTACTTTTGGAAACCAAGGGTTCAATGGTAAGCCGATAAGGAGGTACCTCTGTTAATAGAAAGTGCACATGGAACAGACAGGGTCTGTGGAAGCTTCTGCCAAATAGGTAGGGGGTTTCCAGGTTCTAATACATGAACTACCTATTCATGTATTAGAACCATGGTGTAGAGAAAAACACATGGTCCCATAGCTCAACTGGTAAACAATCCACCTGCAATGTGGGAGACCCGGGTTCGATCCCTGAGTTGGGAAGATCCCCTGGAGAGGAGAAAGGCTACACACTCCAGTATTCTGGCCTGGAGAGTTCCATTGACAGAGGAGACTAACAGCGTACAGTCCTTAGGGTCACAAAGAGTTAGACACGACTGAGTGAATTTCACTTTCACTTTCTATATTAAAAATGTGTCCTCAATTTCACAATTACACTTGCTAAAATGTTCTGAGATTTAAAGAATGTACAAAGAAACAAATAACATAATCCTAGTTAATCTTAGTGGTCTGTGCTTTACAAAGAAAGACTATTTGGATGGTCTCACATACATGGTAAATGATTTCTTTGCATTATCACCCATGTTGTCCTTACACAGGCCAGTTGTGTGCTCAGTCATGTCTGACTCTTGGTGACCCCATGGACTGTAGCCTGTCTGGCTCCTGTATTCATGGGATTCTCTGGGCAAGAACACTGGAGTGGGTTGCCATTTCCCTCTCCAGATTTTCCCAACCCAGGGATGGAAACCATGTCTCTCCTGTCTCCTGCCCAGCTGTGATCAGACGATTTAATCAGCATGTAGAAACACACGATTTAGCTCTTTCCCAAAGACATGCTTCAATTTTAACTATACAAGAAGCACAGTACATAACTTTGCTTAAGGGACTTGTTTCCTTTATGGAAAATCTAATCTACATATAATTCTTCTCTTTAACCTTTATTCACATTCCCAGAGCAAGTGAATATAGCTGTGAAAAAGTGATTACCCCTAAAAGTCACACAAGTTCAATAACTTGAGATGGCTCTTAATGAAACAGGGAATGTTGGCTTTGAGATGTAAATCACACCACCAAGGCTGGTATGACCTACAGCTGGCAGCAGTCACAGCCTCTCCCACAGAGGGAATTTACCTGACAGAGAGGACAGACAGCTCAATAATGAGGTCTCACTTTCTCTGCTAGCCAAGCTTGGGACCCAAAGTATGCGCTTCTTAGGTCTCTGTGACCAGCCATGCATTTCCATGCTGTTGAGCTTGAACATTAAGCCATACAATGCCTTTTCGGTCACCATTCAGTTTGGGTAACTTGGCATGAAATCATTTCTTAGGCAAATTAAGCCTAGATGGCACAGAGGATTCCTTTGCAGGTGATGCAGCAGAGAGAGTCCCCACAGGCTTTAACAGTTGCACAGAGAGGGTCTTCTGCCCATAAGTTAGCCAGAAGCTCTAGGTATCCTCATTGGTCAAAAGGGGGAAGACAAACACTATTTCCCTTTCATTGCTTTAATTTCTTATTAGTATATGTTAGTCACTCAGTTGTGTCTGACTCTTTGTGGCCATATAGACTGTAGCCCACCAGGCTCCACTGTCCATGGGATTTTCTAGGCAAGAATACTGGAATGGATTGTCATTCCCTTCTGCAGGGGATCTTCCCAATTCAGGGGTCGAACCCGGGTCTCCTGCATGACAGGCAGATTCTTTACTGTCTGAGCCACTGGGGAAGCCCAAATCCATGGAAAAGAATGTGATAAATAAAGTGAATAGAAGCAACTATTACTAATAGTAGAATCAAACTGGGACGTTATCTGATAGACTAGAAGGCTTGTTTTCTAATAATTATGTCAGGACAACATAAACCAACCTGTTCTAGATAAACCAGGAACAAGGTCTTCTCCCCAAAATTAACCAAAACTTAAAGACTTCATTGTTAATATTCAAGTAAAATATTATTCATCATTCTAACATGCTTCCCTTTATCTCTACATATTCTTTCCTTAATTTTAATGTATATTAAATAGCAACTTTGCAGCTATTCTGTTGTTTTCCAGTCACTCAGTCTCATCTGGCTTTTTATGACTGCATGGACTGCAGCATGCCAGGATTCCCTGTCCTTCACCATATCCTGGAGCTTGCTCAAACTCATGTCCATTGAGTCGGGGATGCCATCCAAACATCTCATCCTCTATCATCCCCTTCTCCTCCTGCGTTCAATCTGTCCCACCATCAGAGTCTTTTTCAATGAGTCGGCTCCTCACATGAGATGGCTGAGGTATTGGAGATTCAGCTTCAACATTTGTCTTTCCAATGAATATTCAGGGTTGATTTCCTTTAGGATTGACTGGCTTGATCTTGCTGTCTTCACCAGTCACAGTTTGAAAGCATCAGTTCTTTAGCCCACAGTCTTTATGGTCCAACTCTCACATCCATACATGACTACTAGAAAAGGCATAGCTTTGACTAGACAGACCTTTATCAGCAAAATGATGTCTCTGCTTTTTAATACAGTCTATTGTCACCCTACTTATGTAACTTATATGCAGAGTACATCATGCGAAATGCCAGGCTGGATGAAGCACAAGCTGGAATCAAGTTGACCAGGAGAAATATCAATAATCTCAGATATGCAGATGACACTACCCTCATGGCAGAAAGTGAAGAACTAAAGAGCTTCTTGATGAAAGTGAAAGAGGAGAGTAAAAAAGCTGGCTTAAATCTCAACATTCAAATGATGAAGATCATGGCATCTGGTCCCATCACTTCATGGCAAATAGATGGGGAAACAATGGAAACAGTGACAGATTTTATTTTCTTGGGCTCCAAAATCACTGCAGATGGTGACTGCAGCAATGAAATTAGACACTTGCTCCTTGGAAGAAAAGCTATGACCAATCTAGACAGCATATTAAAAAGCAGAGACATTACTTTACCAATAGAGGTCCATCTAGTCAAAGCTATCGTTTTTCCAGTAATCATGTATGGATATGAGAGTTGGACTATAAAGAAAGCTGAGCACCGAAGAATTGATGGTTTTGAACTGTGGTGTTGGAGAAGACTCTTGAGAGTCCCTTGGACTGCAAGGAAATCCAATCAGTCTCCTGAAGGAAATCAGTCCTGGATATTCATTGGAAGGACTGAGGCTGAAACTGAAACTCCAATACTTGGGCCACCTGATGAGAAGAACTGACTCCTTGGAAAAGACCCTAATGCTGGGAAAGATCGAAGGCAGGAGAAGGGGATGACAGAGTATGAGATGGTTGGATGACATCACCAACTTGGTGGACATGAGTTTGACAAGCTCTGGGAGTTGATGATGAACAGGGAAGCCTGGTGTGCTTCAGTCCGTGGGGTTGCAAAGAGTCAGACACAACTGAGCGACTAAACCGATGCTTGTCATTGCTTTCTTTCCAAGGAGCAAATGTCTTTTAATTTCATGGTTGCAGTCACTGTCCGCAGTGATATTGGAGTCAAAGAAAATAAAGTCTGTCATTGTGTCCATTTTTTCTCCATCTCTCTGCCATGAAATGGGAAAAATTGGTTTATCCCCTGCACCAAAATTTTCTGCAAGTGATGCTTCATTTTATCTCAAACTTAAAAAGAAATGATGTAGGTTTTTATTCTCCTCAAGCTCAATTTTACTTTCCTAGACAACTAACAGTAGTGGGCTGATAGGTTATGATCCTAGTGTGTAGGATTCTTAAAACTATTTAATAAGACAGGCAATTTACCTTGAGAATATTGGAATTCCTATGAAAAGCTCCGAGCAAATAAAACGTATTTCCAAATTCTTAGGTACTACTATTGGATGAGACCATGTTGACTCTAGACAATCACCAAGTGAGAAATATTGGAAATAATCTAGCCTTATATTCAGAAACTGAGAAGGCTCAAATATATTTTAAATTGCAACTACTATTTGGAAATGCTCACAATTATAACATTATAAAATATAGATACCAACATTCAATGATAGAAGGATGTTAGGAGGCTAATATGTATATTTTTATATATTTATGCTAAAGTAAGTATACATTGGGAATGTATTATGCAAAAGGAGATACATTCTCTCTCAAATTGAAACTTAACTTCAAGAGAGCATGGATAAAGTTATTCCTAAAGCCCTATTATCTATACATTTGTCAACTATCTTTTAGCTTTTACATGCTGAGCACATTAGTATGCAAACAAATGTAATGTGAATATAAGCATGCAGAGTGAGAATATGTATTTGTCAAAGCCTAATTATCCTTGAAGAAATGATATAAACTATAATGAAAATACCCATAATGCTGCCCAGAAAGATAGTGTTTTGGATTTAGAAGACTATGTTTTTGTTCATTTGGAGAATTGAAAACATAATGTATTATATTGATTATTTTTAAAGGATAATAGTTGTGTTTTAAGACAGTTTAAAAAAATGCGACATCAATATCAGCTTAGGAATTAATTGTGTTTGTCACTGAAATGTGTCATAGCATTAATAATGAATAAACTAGTGACATTTTAGAGTTTTTCTTACAACTATGTATATGATCTTCTAACATTTAATTTCAGTTACATAGAGCAGCCATGCTATAGGTGTAAAAACTGCTCATCAAGCCATTTATTACTGAGCTCATTATATTGACAATTAAAAACGAGAAAAACAGTGCAAATCTCCAACAAGTGGTGGGAGCTGGGGCAACAGCTCAGCTCTGTTCCCATGTCTGGGGGATGTCTATCAGTCAAACTGTCTTCTTCTTTAATCATCAGTTAATGTGACTATTAACAAGATATTTTCTCCAATATGTGCTTCCATTAGCATAATTCTGGGCCCTAATTACCATATGCTTTTTTTCATCTTTAAATATCTGACATAAAAATTGCAGTAGCAAATAGACCCATGTGGCTTTCTAATCTAGTCTTTTTCCAAACTTGTCAGGGATGACATTCTTTTATGTGCCTTTTAATGCAGTTTCTTTTGATTACTTCTTAAGACTTTTAAAAAATAAAAGTAATACACATTAATGTAAAAAGTAAGAAATTCAGTAAAGTTAAAAAAAATAAGATAAAATCACATTAATCATGTAAGTCAGAGGGAATCATTAGGAATGTTTCATTGCTTTTTCTTCCTCTGTAATCCATTAACGTATATTATTTTTTATTTATACTTTACAGAATTAAAACCAGACTCCTTTTTTACTTGCTGCTGTTTTGTTAGCATTTCCCCTGGTCTTTGGCTCAGACACTAAAGAATCTGCCTGCAATGCAGAAGTCTGTGTTTGATCCCTGGGTCAGGAAGATTTCCCTGGAGAAGGGAATGACTACTCACTCCAGTATTCTTGCCTGAGGAATTCTGGCAGGCTACAGTTCATGGGGTTGCAAAGAGTTGGACACGACTGAGCAACTAACATTTTCACTTTAGCCTTTAAAGAAATAACTTGTAACAGTTACCTAAAGGAAATCAGTACTGAATATTCATCAGAAGGACTGATGCTAAAGCTGAAACTCCAATACTTTGGCCAGCTGATGCGAAGAACTGAATCATTGGAAAAGACTCTGATGCTGGGAAAGACTGAAGGTGGGAGGAGAAGGGGATGATAGAGGATGAGATGGTTGGATGGCATCACTAATGTGATGGACATGAGTTTGAGTAAGCTGTGGGAGTTAGTGATGGACATGGAAGCCTGGCATGCTGCAGTTCATGGGGGTCTCAAAGAGTCAGACATGACTGAGAGACTGAACTGAACTGAACTGAACTAGTCCATTATAGATGTACTAAAACATTTTAAAGTAACACTATTTTTGATCATTCATTATTCATATTTGATCATTGATTGTATATTTACTTTAATAAAATCTACAGAAGAGACTAGTAGGCTGCAGTCCATGGGGTTGCTAAGAGTTGGATGTGACTGAATGACTTCACTTTCACTTTTTACTTTCATGCATTGGAGAAGGAAATGTCAACCCACTCCAGTGTTCTTGCCTGGAAAATCCCAGGGACTGGGGAGCCTGGTGGGCTGTCATCTATGGGGTCGCACAGAGTCGGACACAACTAAAGCGACTTAGCAGCAGTAGCAGCAGCAGCATAGATATATCAGTATATAAGAAGAGGTGGCAAGAATATGCAGAAGAACTGTACAAAGAAGATCTTCATGACCCAGATAATCACGATGGTATGATCACTCATCTAGAACCAGACATCCTGGAATGTGAAGTCAAGTGGGCCTTAAAAAGCATCACTACGAACAAAGCTAGTGGAGGTGATGGAATTCCAGTTAAGCTATTTCAAATCCTGAAAGATGATGCTGTGAAAGTGCTGCACTCAATATGCCAGCAAATTTGGAAAACTCAGCAGTGGCCACAGGACTGGAAAAGGTCAGTTTTCATTCCAATCCCAAAGAAAGGCAATGCCAATTGCCTACCGCACAATTGCACTCATCTCACACACTAGTAAAGTAATGCTCAAAATTCTCCAAGGCAGGCTTCAACAATATGTGAACCGTGAACTTCCTGATGTTCAAGATGGTTTTAGAAAAGGCAGAAGAACCAGAGATCAAATTGCCAACATCTGCTGGATCATGGAAAAAGCAAGAGAGTTCCAGAAAAACATCTATTTCTGCTTTATTGACTATGCCAAAGCCTTTGACTGTGTGGATCACAAGAAACTGTGGAAAATTCTGAAAGAGATGGGAATACCAGACCACCTGATCTGCCTCTTGAGAAATCTGTATGCAGGTCAGGAAGCAACAGTTAGAACTGGACATGGAACAACAGACTGGTTCCCAATAGGAAAAGGAATACGTCAAGGCTGTATATTGTCACCCTGCTTATTTAACTTCTATGCAGAGTACATCATGAGAAACACTGGACTGGAAGAAACACAAGCTGGAATCAAGATTGCCGGGAGAAATATCAATCACCTCAGATATGCAGATGACACCACCCTTATGGCAGAAAGTGAAGAGGAACTAAAAAGCCTCTTGACGAAAGTGAAAGAGGAGAGTAAAAATGTTGGCTTAAAGTTCACATTTAGAAAACAAAGATCATGGCATCCGGTCCCATCACTTCATGGGAAATAGATGGGGAAACACTGGAGACAGTGTCAGACTTTATTTTGGGGGGCTGCAAAATCACTGCAGATGGTGACTGCAGCCATGAAATTAAAAGACAGTTACTCTTTGGAAGGAAAGCTATGATCAATCTAGATAGCATATTCAAAAGCAGAGACATTACTTTGCTGACTAAGGTCCGTCTAGTCAAGGCTATGGTTTTCCAGCGGTCATGTATGGATGTGAGAGTTGGACTGTGAAGAAGGCTGAGCACCGAAGAATTGATGCTTTTAAACTGTGGTGTTGGAGAAGACTCTTGAGAGTCCCTTGGACTGCAAGGAGATCCAACCAGCCCATTCTGAAGATCAGTCCTGGGATTTCTTTGGAAGGAATGATGCTAAAGCTGAAACTCCAATACTTTGGCCACCTCATGCGAAGAGTTGACTCATTGGAAAAGACTCTGATGCTGGGAGGGATTGGGGGCAGGAGGAGAAGCGGACGACCCAGGATGAGATGGCTGGATGGCATCACTGACTCGATGAACGTGAGTCTGAGTGAACTCCGGGAGATGGTGAGGGAGAGGGAGGCCTGGTGTGCTGCAATTCATTGGGTCGCAAAGAGTCAGACACGACTGAGCGACTGAACTAACTAACTAAGCATAAATGTATATTATTGCCGTAGTTAATCATTGTAAAATTTTGAGACTTTTCCTTAATCAGATTTCTAAAGGTAGCATTGTGAAGAAAAACAATAAAAGTGTTTTGGTGTTTTAAATTAATTTTACAAGTTCCATTCCCAAAATAGTTTGACAAAAGTTCAAGTATAGGTCATATGAAGCTTTCCAAAAAAAAATCTGAGTTTTGTATTAAGATTAAATTATACAATCAAATACAAACTGAAAATTCTCAATAGGTCAACTTCCTACTTTCATAAAATATGGGAATATATAAGATCAATAAATTATATACAAATTAAGTCCAAATATATTAGAATGTTAAGAATATACTCTGCCTCCCTTACAAAGCACACAGTAAATCTACATTTGTGTTATCCCTATTTGCCTCAAAAGAACTATAAAATTAATTCTCCATAATATTGAAACTCCACATGTGCTGTGCTCAGTCACTCGGTTGTGTCTGACTTTTGCGATCCCTCCAGGCTCCCCTTGGATTCTCCAGGCAAGAATACTGGAGTGGGTTGCCATGCCCTCCTCCAGGAGATCTTCCCAACCTGGGGACCAAACCCAGGTCTCTCAAATTGCAGGCAGTTTCTTTACTGCCTGAGCCACCAGGGAAGCCCATGAATACTGGAGTGGGTAGCCTAATCCCTTCTCCAGGGGATCTTCCCAGGCCAGGATTTGAACCAGGGTCTCCTGAATTGCAAGCAGATTTTTAACCAGCTGTACTACCAAGGAAGCCCCAAACTCCACATACATACATTCAATTGGCTGAATTTGCTTTTTTTCTGATCAAACTCAATTTAGCAAGAGAAAACAATTGGATTTTTCACTGATTTATTGTTTCCTTCTTTATAATGCTCCTTACAGGTAAAAAGTTTGACATAATGCTGATAATTGTTCATTCTTTCATGTCTTTACCATTACAGTATTTCAAATTTGAAGCTAGATGTTATGAGTGTAAAAATACCATCAATCTGTTCTTTTATTTAACAATAGCTGACTACTTATGTATTCTAATGAAAAGATATCCATGGAATTCTCTCCTATAGCTTCCAAGAAATAACCATGAAAAATGTGTAATTACATCTATACAACAGATACAGTCTATATGGTCTAACATATAGAATATGGAAACAAAACATGTATGTCATTAAAATAGGTTGTGTATTGATATTTTTTCTCTAAGTCATTAGTTATATAAAACTATATAGGTTAAGATACAGATATGCATTGGATAGGTTGGCAAATTAGCATTTCTTATTCATGTACCATAGAGCTATTTAATTAGTTTGTTGAAGATTTGGCTTAGTGGCTCATTAGGAAAAAAAATAATTAACACTGACACTGAACAAATACGCACAGAAAATTAACTGCATTATATGATTAAATACAGGATATAATAACTAAAAGATTCCTCAATCACCATTGGTAAAAGAAAGAAGAGTTAGTTTGAAGAAACTTTAAGATTTCCCTATTGTGTATACCAAATAGTTTCAGAAAATGTGTTTCTCTCTGCTGAAGACTTACTGCTCAGGGGGGTGAATGTACAGTAAATTCAGAAATATTGTGTTCTGGCTTTGAACCCAAACTATTTCTGAAAGAAAAGGACTTGAATTAGCATAACAGGGAGGGAGAAATAGCTTATAGAACTGCAATCATGATATATACCATGATGGATATAAACAAAGTATACATTGATTTATATCCGCACATGAAGAAAAGCCATTGATGTGACCCAATGAAAATACACTAGGATACAACACAAGCCACCTTTTCTTTACTTAGGACAACAAATTCAGACTCTGACTTCAGTCTTCACATATGTAACATATTATTGTTATTTTATATTATTCAATATATTATATATATATATATAGCATATATATGTGTGTTTATCTGTATCTGCATATGTGTATATATATATATGTTTAAATTTCTACTTACGGAATTTAAATTCCATAATTAGAAATTAGCTTCCAAATTTTTATATTTATTTTCCTATTTTTGATGATCTATTTTCTTACTTGTCCTTACACTCCCTTAAGTTCAGTTCAGTCGCTCAGTCATGTTCGACTCTTTGCGACCCCATGAATCGCAGCACACCAGGCCTCCCCATCCATCACCAACTCCCGGAGTTCACTCAGACTCATGTGCATCAAGTCGATGATGCCATCCAGTCATCTCATCCTCTGTCGTCCCCTTCTCCTCCTGCCCCCAATCCCTCCCAGCATCAGAGTCTTTTCGAATGAGTCAGCTCTTCAATGAGGTGGCCAAAGTATTGGAGTTTCAGCTTCAGCATCAGTCCTTCCAATGAACACCCAGGACTGATCTCCTTCAGAATGGACTGGTTGGATCTCCTCACAGTCCAAGGGACTCTCAAGAGTTTTCTCCAACACCACAGTTCAAAAGCATCAATTCTTCGACGCTCAGCTTTCTTCACAGTCCAACTCTCACATCCATACATGGCCACTGGAAAAACCATAGTCTTGACTAGACGGACCTTTGCTGGCAAAGCTTTTGAATATGCTATCTAGGTTGCTCATAACTTTCCTTCCAAGGAGTAAGTGTCTTTTAATTTCATGACTGCTATCACCATCTGCAGTGATTTTGGAGCCCCCCCAAAATAAAGTCTGACACTGTTTCCACTGTTTCCCCATCTATTTGCCATGATCGGATGCCATGATCTTCGTTTTCTGAATGTTGAGCTTTAAGCCAACTTTTTCACTCTCTTCTTTCACTTTCATCAAGAGGCTTTTAGCTCCTCTTCACTTTCTGCCATAAGGGTGGTGTCATCTGCATATCTGAGGTTATTGATATTTCTCCCAGCAATCTTGATTCCAGTTTGTGCTTCTTCCAGCCCAGGGTTTCTCATAATGTACATTGCATAGAAGTTAAATAAGCAAGGTGACAATATACAGCCTTGGCGTACTCCTTTTCCTGTTTGGAATCAGTCTGTTGTTCCATGTCCAGTTCTAACTGTTGCTTCCTGACCTGCATATAGGTTTTTCAAGAGGCAGGTAAGGTGGTGTGGTATTCCCATCACTTTCAGAATTTTCCAGAGTTTCTTGTGATCCACACAGTCAAAGGATTTGGCATGACTTCCCTTAAGTTATATACTGTCAAACCCTAAGAAAAAGCTAACCAGATATGACAATTTACCAGCACTCTAAACAATGAGAATGAGACAACTCTACAACAAAGGAAATATTTTTCATTTGGAAATCACACACAACAAAAAACAGGTTCAAATTCAATCTGTTAGTTCTCAACAGTATAAATCTGAGTGATTTTTAAGCATTATAATAAAAAATGTAATGGGTGAGCTTAACAAAAAGCATGCATTGGACAAACATAGGTTTCCTTCCATTTAATCCACTTATTCCACAGTGACACCAGTTGTTTATTGGATGCTTAGTAATGGGCATGACTTCATTTACACATATGGATGAATAAAGTGATTAATTACTCTCCATCAATAGTGCAGACTATTGGCTTTGTTTAACTCAGCTCATTAACAGCAACTAGAAAAAGCTAATGGATCTACCCTAACATTGACTTAATGCCAGAATTCATGAGAATTAAGACACAGAACAACTCAACAACTGATATAATATACTGTGGAAGTGAAACGGGCTACTGGCAAACTACTATCACCTAATAACTTCAGCAATTAAGTGGAAAATATTGGACAAAGCATTTTCTCTTCTTTAGAACCATATACACTGAAAAGTGGTCACAAAAATATGACTTTTCTGATATTGCCTTAAATGACTCAGGTAAAAAACAGAAGGACAATTGTGGATACTCATATAAACAAAGCAATTCTATAAAATACTGGTCACCGAAATGCCCCAAAAGCATTAAATTCAGTTATTCTAAGGCACCAGTGGCTATGCTGAGAGCAGTGGGAAATTAGGAGTATGAGATGGGACAGGTCCATGTGTTTGAAAGAGTGACAGTAAGTAGCTGACCAGTTCTGGGAACTTGGTGGTTTGTAGGAGCTGTGTTCTTCTCACTGGTTTGAGATGACTGCTGGGGACTGTGGACAGGCAAGAGTGGGTGGAACCCTGAGATGAACTGAGGTCCTGTGAACATGGTGGGTACACTCAGGGGCATAGGTAGAGTGTCTGAATATGGGAAGAACTGCCAAGCAGGGGTGTGCTTAGGGTAGAGAAGTCCCATTCAACTGCAAGTAAGCTTGAGGGATCCGCTTGCCACAGAAGGCCAAGAGGACTGTCTTAGTTTCCTACGGCTGAGAGAGCCAAGTGTCACAAACTGGGTGGCTTGTAAGTGAAAGTCACTCAGTCATGTCCAACTCTCTGTGACCCCATGGACTATACAGTCCATCAAATTCTCCAGGCCAGAATACTGGAGTGGGTAGCCTTTTCCCTTCTCCAAGGGATCTTCCCGACCCAGGGATCGATAGGTCTCCCACAGTGCAGGCAGATTCTTCACCAGCTGACCCACCAGGGAAGCCCAAGAAGACTAGAGTGGGTAGCCTATCCCTTCTCCAGCAGATCTTCTCGACCCAGGAACTGAACCAGGGTCTCCTGCATTGCTGGAGGATTCTTTACCAACTGAGCTATCATGGAAGCTTATAAAACCAGAGAAACTTATTTTCTGAGTTCTAGAGGCTGCAAGAGTTAAGTCAAGGTTTCCGAAGGACCATGTCTCTCAGGATGTTCCAGAGCGGATCCTTTCTTAACCTTCCTAGTGTCTGGTGGTTGCTGGCCGTTCTTGGCATTCCTCAGTCTGTAGAGGCATTGCTCCAATTCCTGCTTCCCGTCCTCACGTGGCATCTGCTGTGTGTGCCTCAGGGTCCACAATGTCCTCCTCTTATAAACACACCAGTCACGTGGTGTATGGCCCGCCTTCATCCAGTATGAATTCATCCTAACAAAGACCCTGTTTCC
This sequence comes from Ovis aries, assembly GCF_016772045.2. Lineage (NCBI taxonomy): Eukaryota > Metazoa > Chordata > Mammalia > Artiodactyla > Bovidae > Ovis > Ovis aries. The sequence goes on along the minus strand of NC_056069.1, from coordinate 61,874,943 downwards.
AAATAAGGCCATACACGGTTTTTAGGAGTGAGGACTCTGACCTGTCACAACAAGAACTAAATGGCAGGCTGTGCCTCCATTTCTCTCACGTGTTTGAGGTCTGAGGTTCTGGGCAAAAGAGGCTTCTCGTTAGAGCCTCAACGGGGACTGGCAGGCTGGCTTGCCACCCAGGCTCTGTGTGCTTTTCTCCACCTATTCCCAGGACTCCCACACTGATGATACCCAAACAATAAGACTGAAGTTCAGTAAACCAACAGAAAAAAATTCACGTTCAGAATAGTTAATGACCGGTATGGCATGGGCACCAGTCACTGAGAATGGTCACCATAAATGCTGGAACAGTCTAGGGGGCCATTTGTCCTTTTTAGCGACTGAGACGTGGAGAAATGGAGGGAGGTTACTGCAGAAAAGTCAGGGGGTCCTGTCACTAGCTGGCAGTGGTGGCTGAGGCACAGCCAAGGCAGATGGCTGCTATCAATCCACGCGGAAGTGTGGTGATATTTTGACAACGCGCTTGGCTGACTAGGATTGCCAGAAGAGCATGGGCCAAGGAAAGAGTTTCCCTCTTTAAAGGGACAATGTGAACTCAGTAAAAATGCTTGTGATTGCATCCCACGAATCTTGATCGTTTGACATACTAGTTATTTATATTAACGAATAAGTTAATGAGAGATGGTCTGATATCTACAACTACACCACATTCAATTTTGCTAAGGATGAGCTTGTCGAAACTGGGTGGTGAAACTGGCCCCCATATCAAGCCATGAGCAATTTTTCTGGGAAGGAAGAGAAGGAAGAGAGAGGCAAAATCTTCTGAAGGTGGTAAAAAAGGTGATGGGTAAGTCCCTGTGTGGAATCACAAAGTGGTAATTTTATCCCAACTGTGCATTTTCAAAGATTAGGCATGCTGGTTGTCCGGGGGTTAAGAATCCACCTGCCAGTGCAGGGAACAAGGGTGTGAGCCCTGGCCCAGGAAGATTCCACATGTTGAGGGGCAACTTAGCCTGTGCACCACAAGTCTAGAGCTTGCGAGCCACAACTACTGAAGGCTGGGCACCTGGAGCCTGTGCTCTGAAACAAGAGACGTTGCGGCAATGAGAAGTCCACACCCTGCAGCTAAAGAGAGCACCTCTGCTCACCACAACTAGAGAAAGCCTGCACACAGCAAGGACCCAGCACAGTCAAAAATAAATAGATTAATTAATTAATTAATTAAAAAAAAACAATTAGCCTTGCTATCTGGCTGTTACGGCTGTTGACACTGTACAAAGCAAATGATTTGTAATGCCTAGCAATAAAGCGAAAGTGTTAGTCGCTCAGTCATGTCCAACTCTTCACGACCCCATGGACTGTAGCCCACAAGACTTCTCTGTCCATGGAGTTCTCCAGGCAAGAATACTGGAGTGAGTTGCCATTTCTTTCTCCGGGAGATTTTTCTGAATCAGGGATCAAACCTGGGTCTCCTACACGGCAGGCAAATTCTTTACCATCTGAGCTAACATGGAAATTCACCTAACAATAATATACAACTCTAACAACAATTGATATGTGATCTAGAATATCAGCACTCTGAACACTGAGCTTGTGGATTTTTAGGTTAGGCTTATTAAAATTATTTTAAAATTTAGTTAATATTATTTTTAAAATAATTGGTAGGTGACAGGTGGGCTATATCTGTCCCTATCCATGAGTTAAGATAACAAAACATAATAGTATCATATTTTAAAACCTTCAGACAGATTAGATTTTCTTGCTTTATTAATATTTCATTAGTGTGTTTAATTTTGTTTTGTTTTTGTATTTTAACAAACAGAAAAGAATTAGCTTTTGGTTCTATAAGTGCGACTATAAGAATGAAACAAAAGGTATCTAATTTAAATTTTTTTTTTGTTTCACACACTCAAGTGCCTTTGAAGGCACAAAATGCTTACCCATCCATTCTTATTCTTGACTGACCTATAATTTTTATTCCTATAATTTGACCTCTGAAGCTAACAAAGCCCAAAGAATGAAAAAAATAAATACAGTTGTCTAGGTATCTAAACTTTTCATTTAAAGTAATTCTAATCTAAACACAGTTCAGAGAGAGAAAGATAAATACAGTATGCTATCACTTATATGTGGAATATAAAATATGACAAAAATAAAGTTATCTAGGAAACAGAAATAGCCTCACAGAAATAGAGAACAGAGTTGTGATTGTCAAGGGGGAGGGGACAGATTAGAAGTTTGTCACTAACAGATACAAATATTACATGCAGAATGAATAAATGACAAGATCCTACTGTAAAGCACGGAGAACTGCATTCAATATCCTATAATAAGCTATAGTAAAAAAGAATATGAGAAACTATATATATATATATATAAAGCTGAATCATTTTGCTGTACACCAGAAACTAACACTGTAAATAAACTATATGTCAAAAAACCAAATTTTTGAAAAACACAATTCATTTTTCTTGCTTATTAGAAAGTCAAATGAATATTTTCAATGCTTTATAAAAATACTATTTGTTTTTGTTAGGGTTAATTACATATAATATGATTCTTTATAAGAGAGAGCTAAGCTTTTGTCTCACGAGCATTTCATTGTCCCTGTATTTGAAGGCAAATTAATTGATCGACTGTTTCAAATGCATACGGTATCAATGGGAAACTCAGCATCCTTAGACTTTGTCAGTGAGCACATGAAGCTACACTATCCCAGCCAAAACTCCCTCTGTTCTTGGCCACTGTGATGCCCACGAGATTTGGATCAGCTCTTCATCAAGTAACTGATCTCTCCCATCTAAAAGTGGACAAACACCAACTGGCCTTATAGAGGCTGGGAGCCAACAGCGAACTGTGAAGTGGAGGCAGAGGTCGTGCGTTCACAGGATGGAGACCACAAGGAACACAGAAAAGCAGAGTCTGAAATCTCTGGTCCCTAATGATACCTGGAGCCACACCCAGCCCTGATTGTCCCTTCAAGAGAAGTAAGATGCTGAATTAATTGGTTGTGTTGGTTAGTTCTGTTACTCACAGCTAAACACACCCTACCTGATATATTATTATTTTTTAGATGCCCCTTAGTGCAACATGAAGTTATATTATTTATTGCCCTGCCACCTGCTATCTGTCTCCTTCATTAGAATGTACTTTTCTTGAGAGTGAAGATAGTATCTTTATGTGTATATATACACATTTATATAGAAATTTTTTAACATTATGATTTATCACATGATATTGATATAGTTCCTTGTGTTATACAGTAGGACATTGTTTATCCATCTTGTGTATCAGTCTGCATCTGCTAATCCCAAACTCCCAATCCATCCCTTCCCTCCCCTACCCCTCCTGCCCCCTTGGAAACCAGAAATCTGTTCTCTACGTCTGCTTCTGTTTTGTAGATAAGTTCATCTGTGTTGCATTTGAGATTCCACATGTAATATTGGAATATTCCACATGTAATTCCACATGTATATCATATGCCAATTATCTTTCTGTTTCTGACTTACCTCAATATGATAATCTATAGTTGCATCTATATGCCTGTGAATGGCATTATTTTGTTCTTTTTTATGGCTGAGTAGTATTCCGTTGCATCTATGTACCACATCTGAGAGTGAAGACAGTTTCTATCTGGTCCACTGCTCTATCCCCGATATCTACCACATATGGCACACACACACTGCAGCCTGAAAACTCAATAGCTTCTGTTGGATCCAATAAGTAAACTGTCAGCCCAGGGAACTCACCACCTTTATGGGTGCCTGAAAGAATGATCTGCTATGGTTTTGTTCTGAGAGATTTGGAAAGAGTGAATGATGGAAAAGCCCTTCTCATTCTGAGCTCTTTGTAAAGAGCTGGTTTGTCTCTGCTGACCTGCACATCTCATGTCCACACTCCTTGCCTTCTGTAGATCTGGCTTCAACTTACATATCATTTTTACAAAGTAGATTGCTTCTTACATGTCTATGATGTATACTGTAGATTTAACTCACAAGATTTTACCCTTGGGCTGCCATATTTGTCAAATTTGGATCAGTCAAAGGTGCATTGGCAAACTGTATCATAATCTATAGAAGACATTGCTCCACATGTTATCCTAACAATCTCTAGGACTCTGCAATGCCTCCTGTGATGGTGTCAGTGTATACAACATTTTATGTAACAGTGTTGTGATAGTTTCAGGTGGACAGCAAAGAGACTCAGCCATACATATACATACATCCATTCTATCTCAAACACCCCTCCTATACAGGCTGCCACATAACACTGAGCAGAGTTCCCTACGCTACAGTAGGTCCTTGTTGGTTATCCATTTTAAATATATGGGAAATGCAGGTTCGATCTTTGGGTCAGGAAGATCCCCGGAAGAGGAAATAGCTACCTACTCGAGGACTCTTGCCTGGGAAATCCCATGGACAGAGGAACCTAGCAGACTACAGTCCATGGGGTTGTTAGAGTCAGACATGACTTAGCGATTAAACCACCACCACCATTTATCTTTGACTGAGGATTAGTTTTGCATTTTTCTTATTAAATTATATCTAACCTTTTATGCATATTCTTTTTTTTTCTATTCCCTTAGGTTTGATTTCTGCAAATTGAATTAATCAGTCAGTGCTTGTAATCATTTGTAAGGAGAGCAAACATATTGCCAGTTGAAAAACTGAGACTATATCCTTGCCCGACCTGTAGCTTATGAGAGTATTGGAGGTCCCTGCATCCAAGCCAGCACTGGGTATTACAAAGTGTGTATTTCTCAATTTTGTAGGTAAAATTGGTGTATCTTCTGGTCTTAGTGTGTTTGGACTGTTAAAACAGAATGTCTGAGACAAGGTGCATTATAAACAACAAAAACATGTCTTGCAGTTCTAGAGGCTGGAAGCCAGAGATCAAGGTGCCAGCATGATCTGCTTCTGGTAAGGATGCTCTTTGGTTATAGAGTATTTTCTTATATCCTTACATGGCAGAGAGAGGGAGAGAGGGCTAGAGAGCTCTCTGGGGTCCCTTTTATTAGGGCAGTAATCTCATTCATGAAGGTTCCACTTTCATGATCCAGCAACCCCCTTTCTTGGTCGTTTTATGTCATGTCCTTTGCACATTTTTCCATTCAAATGTTTGTATTTTCTGTTGTTATTTGCAAGTACTCTTTATTTATTAATAATATATTCCATTTATTTTCATTTTGAATGTCTAGTGTCTCTTTTAATGTGTTATTCTAATTGCTACAAGGTATCATATAAGGCAGACATAAGACGGACATATAGGAGAAGTCTTTAAGAAAAAGTACTTGTTGCAAAATTTCTGCAGTTTAAAGAAACTTAAAAAGAAGGACAAAAATAACAGCATTTAGGACTAGAGCCACTTCTAATGCAGATTAGGCTTGTACTTTTCATACCTATCTATAAAAACTTTTAATTCAGATTAAAAAAAAGAAGGCTTTGTAGCTCAACTAATAGAAAAGCCACATTTAGTATAAGAGCTGAAGGCTGAAGGTGAGACAGAAGGAAGGGTACAAGGCACTGCCATTAAGAACAGGATATGACATTAACTGGTTAAAGGCAACTAGGCCCAAGATGGCAGAAGACTAGACTTCTAGGAGAGTTTGACCCACATTATTTGCTCATTGTAACCCATTAGCATCTAAATGACACACCCACTAGGGCCATGGCAGTTCTGAGGCTGCTCACAAAAAGCCAAAATGTGGGCAGTGGCCCAAGTACCGTAAAAACTAGCCACCCCTACATCCTGGGCACACCAGCCTTCTGAGACAGCTCAGAGTGTGTGTGGAGGGTGCATCTCTCCAAATAAGCCTGCTATTATGAGTGAGTGAAAGTCGCTCAGTTGTGTCTGACTCTTTGTGACTCCATGGACTGTAGCCCACCAGGCTCCTCTTTCCATGGGATTCTCCAGGCAAGAATACTGGAGTGGGCTGCCATTCCCTTCTCAGGGGATCTTCCCAAGCCAGGAATTGAACCCAGCTCTCCTGTTTTATTTTCTTTTAATTTTGCTTCCTTTGGGTCTTTACCCTACTGGGGCCTTTGGGAACTGTGCGTATGTGTAACTGCATCGCCCATACCTCTTCATTTTAGCTTAGGCTGGATTTGAAGAGCCAAAACAGGAAAATACTTAAGGAGACCTGAGATTCTCACAGAGAAATAAATTAGAGCTGCTGTTTCTTTTAGCTTTGCTTTCTTGTTCTTTACCATTTATTATTATTTTTTAATGTAATCTCTCCTTTTATCAACCTTCATCATTTCCTACTGTAAAAAAGTTAAATCACTAAAGGCAAATAACCTTAAGAATCTGCTGAGTGTGAAGAGAAAAGGCCATGGTATAGATGAATGGGTTAGGAGAGAGACACCTAACTCTAGGGGTTTACAGTTAGTAAAATCTCAGGCTTTGTTGTACAATAAATATCATTTTGTTTTACACAATGACTGGGTACTGATTGCTTGCAGTCACAAGCATAAGCAATCCTTCAAAATTAAGTATAAATATAACAAGAAAAAAAAGCAATACGGAAAAATTCAGAAATGTCCGACTATTGCTATTTCTTGGGTGTAACTCTACTGATCAGTAGTTGGGTTCCCCAACAAAATGTGAAAACAGAATTTTAGAAAGCAGCAATTTTAAAGAAATGAAAGCTATGCAAAATGCTTTCATTATATAGTCCTTCATTATATCGTTCATAAATATGAAAAGAAAACAAGTCTAGGCAGTAAATTAATTCATAATTCTGGAAAATAGTTGTCCATGCAGTGAAGCTATAAGAATAACTGCTATTATAGCTCACCTTTAAATTCTATGTGAAGCCAAGAACCCTCGCTGGGAGGCCTGTCCCTGGGGCATGACCATTCTCTTGTGCCCCATTTTTCTGTACAATAGAGACACTATTCATTTCCCTATACTCTCCCTGCTTTTGTTGCAGAATCATAGTTAGAACGAGGGGCTTTAGAAACATACCAAGGACAGCACAATCCTTGTCCCACAACTGTGCGTGCCGATGACACGTAATAGCCTTGTAGTTTGTGAAAACCTTGCGTATGCGCACTCAGTCGCAGATGGCTGCCAGCCTCCTCTGTTGCTGAGATTTCTCAGGCAAGAATACTGCAGTGGGTTGCCATTTCCTCTTCCAGGGGATCTTCCCAACCCAAGGATCGAACCTGCATCTACTGTGTCTCCTGCAGTGCAGGCGAATTCTTTATCCACTGAGCCATCAGGAAAGCCACGTTATTTATTAGGAAATACATTTTAAACTTATGTTTACTTATATTATTCACATATTAAAAATCTAATATGTCTGCCTAAATCCTATCGTATGCCTATATTAAATTTGTAACAGAAAACTGACTAGGACTTATTCAAATTAAACAATGCAACAGAATAATACATTCTTCCATTTAAAAAAATAAATGTAATAGCATATCCTTCTACTTAGCATTATCCTTTAGTTATGTATAACCAAATAAGTACAACTGGCAAGCACAGCATTCCAAAGATTGCTTTTCTCTGTTGTTTGCCCCGATAGTGATAATTTCTATGGTGATTACAAGGATAATTCCAGATATAATTATAAATTTGAAGGCTAAGCATGCTTCAGGAAGAAACTTTAAAAATAATGGATTAGCTTATTTAACGATGTTATATGTTTGTGTGGATAAGAACTATTACATCCCTCCGGGCTAAGTATCCAACACTAGCACAGACAGGATGGAAAACCAGGCCTTAGAACATTAATAAAAAGAGAAATGGAATTCAATATTTGCTTTTTTTAATCCTAGCCTTTCAACTATTATGGCTGATATAGTTTTATTACAAGTCTCTGAATTAATGAAGAGAATATATTGGTAAATAGAAATGCATTTCATGCTTCACAAAGGGAAATCGAGTTGCTATGGAAAAATATGGGCTTACTAGGTGGCGCTAGTGGTAAAGAACCCAGCTGCCAATGCAGGAAGTGCAGGAGACCCAGGTTCAATCCCTGGGTCGGGAAGATTCCCCTGGAGGTGGGCATGGCATCCCACTCCAGTATTCTTACGTGGAGAATTCCATGGACAGAGGAGCCTAGCGGACTGTAGTCTATAGATTCCCAAAGATATGGACACAACTAAAGCAATTTCACATGGAAAAATATACCCTCACATAATGATCAAATTTTATGCTTTTTCTGAAAAGATTTTTCAAAATAAAACAAACTAAACCTTTTAAAAACGCCACAAAATCTCAGGTTTTCAGCCACAAAGCCCCAGGTTTTTCAGAAACACAAATATTTTAGGTCATACAATTTATACAATTTTACTATATATGTAATATGCCTGGGAATACTGATTATGGGGAAGAGCTGGGCAATTGTTGTAAAGCTGCTCTTTCGCACAGAAAATTCACTTTCTACTATGCACTCTGCTGAAACTTCAAAAGACTTTGCTTTGGAGCTCAATAATTGGTGATGTTATCTGACAATGTCTGATCCATTATTTTTTTTTTAAAGGCAAAATACAACTAGATGCTGAGTGACTTGAAGTTATGCAAGGTTCTCTTAATTCTATCGATTCTCAGTTACACCAATGAGCATGCTGACCTGTATCCAGTAATTTATACAACATTGGCTGTTTTCAGGAAGAAAAAAAGCTCAGACGGGAAACTTAAATACTTCACTTGAATGAAAACTTGAAGAATTTTGTGCCTTACAGTCTGTGCATACATCTGTTTGAAATACGTATGTTTGAAATTCATCATAATGTAAGTATATTACATTGATCAACTTTAGGTTGAAGAAAGAAATTCCTGGAGAAAAATTTCTGTTGTACTCATCAACAGTTACCAACGAGTCCCTGCCTGTTTCAGGTGCTTCACATATACACCTGGGACCCTCTCAAATACCCAGTGTCATCTACAAATTGGCACTTGCCATCTCCCTTTACAAGGACTGGATCAAGTGCTGCTGTAGTTGCTGATTTTCAACACTCCTTAAAAGGAGTTCAGGATAGAGAGCAGAAGCGAGGCACTCTGTGCTCAGGGAAAAGCTGGCAGGACAGTAGTTCTTCAGATAGATATTTTCAGGAACTGATTTTATGAGTTCAATTATTGTAGCTCCTCATATCTATAAAAGCACTCAAATTCTTCATGGTGATGACCAGCCCTCATGAATAGCAGAGACCTTCTGCAAAAAATATATGTTTGATTTTTTTTAAAACCAAAATAAAGGTAGGCTTTAGATTCATCTGGTAAGGCCTTAAGTTAAACAGGCTGTGCACCAATACAGTTCCCTGAACTATGCTTTTACAGAATTAGGAATTAAACAAACCCCTTGTAGAGACTGACCTGAAGTAACATTTAATGCTAAAACCAAAATAAATAACCTAGCAAAGATAAAATTTTAAAAATTTTAGTAATTTCAACTTTGGAGATATTTGGTCACCAAAATTAATCAACATTTCTCAAATATTTTAATACAAAATTATAAAAGAAAAGTGCATTAAAAACAGAACATTTAAAATTCTGGCAAAATTACAATTATTTTGAATATACTGACTCCAACCAAATGCATACACTGACATTCAAAAAAAGCCTCAGTATATAAAAGTATGCATTTCCCCTTCACCAAAATCACATATGTCCTAACCTATCCCCCCCTGCCTCTTTGGAGCAGTTTCTCAGAGCTATCTGAGGTGCTGTCTTCCGAGCTTAACTTACAGCTCTCACACTGTGCATTTTTTCAAGGGGACACCAGAAAAGTAAGTGGGATCACCTCCATTTTACAGGCTTGGGGACTAAACAATAGAGCTAGAAAGTGACAAAGGAAGCTGGCCAAGAACTCAGCGACTTCAAAGTGTGTGCCCTTCCCACTACATGTCTCTCCTAAAATACGGCTCCTTACTTATGCCAGACAAACTACTGCACAAATAAATCTTCAACAACATCCTAAGGGGTCAATGTCAGGGAAAGCTGTCATCAGAGTCGAATGTTAACACTAAAAGGCTGTTATCAGAGGCTGATTTCTAACATGGTGATAATACCATGTTTTGAAGAGTGAAACCACCAGCCACTAAAAGATGCCCCAATATGATGCAAAATATGTTAGCTCTTGGGAGAGAGGATGTTGCAAGAATTTGAAGCTATGTTCCTTCTCCAGGTTTATTGAGATCTAACCACAGTCTCTTTCTTATTGTCCTGCAACACGTTAATTACTAGAAAATCTGTCATTGCTTATTATAAATCATATGGAACTAGAACCAAAAATACTAGACTCAGAATTATATATGACAAATAGGGACAGTTTTCCATCTATGCAAGATTCTATCTTAGTCCTAGTATATTGGAAGAATATATAACCCAGGATTACTTACCGTGATGCAACCCTTCTCACACACACACAAAAAACCTCATTAAAAACAAATTCAAAATTGCCTTCATGCAGCTTATTTTTCATTAAAGATAGAATTTGATTCTCTTTCTTTCCTTCCATGCATACTTGTACTCTTCCTTTACTCATGGAGAATTCATGTCAATGTATGGCAAAACCAATATAGTACTGTAAAGTAAAATTAAATATTAAAAAAAAAGAAGTTCATTCTAAACTTTTTGTTAGATTTACATTACTCTGCTTGAAAGTTACTTAAAATTTGATGACAAGTAACTTTCTAAACGGAGAAGGCAATGGCACCCCACTCCAGTACTCTTGTCTGGAAAATCCCATGGACAGAGGAGCCTGGTGGGCTGCAGTCCATGGGGTCGCTAAGAGTCAGACACGACTGAGCGACTTCACTTTCACTTTTCACTTTCATGCATTGGAGAAAGAAATGGCAACCCACTCCAGTGTTCTTGCCTGGAGAATCCCAGGGATGGGGGAGCCTGGTGGGCTGCCATCTATGGGGTCACACAGAGTCAGACATGACTGAAGTGACTTAGCAGCAACAGCAGCAACTTTCTAAAAATAAGTGATATTGATTTATGCAGAATTGAGGCATTCTCTTATGGAGTACTATTATTAGTAAAATTTTATCTTATCACAAGTATCACTTCATAAGCTTTAACATATTTGAAATGAGCCACAGGTTGAAGAAACAGTTAAGTAGCAAATTATTTACTTGATCCTCTCCATTTGGGTTGTCCTGTATTCTCTATAACACTTCTTCAAAGACGTTAGGATTTTACTTATAAAAATATAATAAATAAATAAATGTAGAAAGAAAGTGGTGAGGATGATTAAGAAATACAAATGTAGCTGCAAAATAAAAGAATCACAGATATGAAATGTACACTGTGGGGAATATTAGTCAATAACTATGTAATATCTTTGTAATGACATATCAAGATAACTAGACTTATCTTGGTGATCATTCTGAAATGCATAGAAAAAAAATCACTATATTATATAACAGGAACTAACATAGTCTTGTAAGTTAATTATAGTTCAAAAACAATCAACCATTCATACAAACTCACAGAAAAAGAGATTAGATTTCTGATGGGGAAAGATGGAATTGGATGAAGGCTGTCAAGGGGTGCTACAGACTTCCAGTTATAAGGTAAATGAGTACTGAGATGTAATGTACAAGATGATAAACATAATTCAGACTGCTGTGTGTTATATATGAATGTTGTTAAAAAACAATGAATCCTACATGTTCTCATCATAAACACAATTTTTCCCCATTTTTAAAATTTCATTTCTTCATGTAAAGATGAATGGTCACTGAATTTATTGTGATAATCATTTCAGGATGTGTGTCAATTACTCAGTTGTGTCCAACTCTTGGCAGCCCCATGGACTGTAGCCTGCCAGGCTAATTCTGCAGACAAGAATAATAAACTGGGTAGCCATTCCCTTCTCCACGGGATCTTCCTTACCTGGGGACTGAACCCAGGTCTCCTGCATTGCAGGCAGATTCTTTACTGTCTGAGGCACCAGGGAAGCCCATTTAATGATGTATGTAAGTCAAATCATTACACTCTACATCTTAAATTTCTACCGTACTGTATATCAATTATATTTTAATACAACTGGAAGAAAGAAAGGAAAGAAATATGATTAACATAATAGTTACTTAGTTTTGTCTATGTTCTAAATCAATTTTCAGTTCAGTTCATTTGCTCAGTAATGTCTGACTCTTTGCAACCCCATGGTTTGAAGCACACCAGGCTTCCCTGTCCATCACCAACTCCCAGAGCCTACTCAAACTCATGTCCATCACGTCGGTGATGCCATCCAACCATCTCATCATCTGCCGTTCCCTTCTCCCACCTTCAATCATTCCCAGCATCAGAGTCTTTTCAAATGAGTCAGTTCTTCACATCAGGTGGCCAAAGTACTGGAGTTTCAGCTTCAGCATCAATTTTACTTGCATTCAAATCAAATATAATTTTTGTTTAAAAGACTCTTCCGATTTCTTCATGCTACGCACCCCTGAAGCTGAAGCTCCAATACTTAGGCCACCTGATGTGAGGAGATGACTTATTGGAAAAGGCACTGATGCTGGAAAAGACTGAGGGTAGGAGCAGAAGGGGTGGTGGAGGATGAGATGGTTGGAAGGCACCATCAACTCAATGGACATGAGTTTGAGCAAACTATAGGAGATAGTGAAGGACAGGGAAGTCTGGGTGCCGCAGTCCATGGGGTTGCAAAGAGTTGGACATGACTTAGCAACTGAACAAAAACAACAATGCACCTTTAAGATTTAATTTAATAGAATATATGATAGAAAGTGTTTTTTTTTTTTTTTCTGTGAGAAAACTCATTTTGCAGATCCCTTCTTACAAATATTTTCTGAGTATTAAGAAACTGAAAGCTGGCAAATAATTTAACTTCACTTTTGCATTATGACATTGAAGTTGGAAGTAACTGATGTTTCCCAGGTCTAGGTGGAAAAGCAGGGGTGAACTTCTGGCTTTCTTTTTTTCATAGACTTCGGAAGGATGCGGGGCCTTCCCTGGTGGCTCAGAGGGTAAGGCATCTGCTTATAATGTGGGAGATCCAGGTTCGATCCCTGGGTTGGGAAGATTCCCTGGAGAAGGAAATGGCAACCCACTCCAGTACTCTTGCCTGGAAAATCCCATGGACAGAGAAGCCTGGTAGGCTACAGTCCATGGGTCACAAAGAGTCTAACTCTATTGAGCAACTTCACTTTCTTTAGGAAGAATGCATGGCACTGAGTTCTGTATACTATCCAAACACTGGCAGTAAAAAGACCAGTTGCAGGACTGAACTGTAAAATTGATGTAGATTTTAAAAGCTGCTTCATGCAGATGCAGAAGAGAAGGAAGAGAAAAATCAGTATTTTCCCTGTCTGCTTCCAAGATGAAGCCTGGTATAAAAAACCCTGCTTGTTTCACCAGGTAGAGTGATAATAACACCATGTTCTGGATTCCCTTCTAATTTCTTCCAGGTAACTGTATTGTAGGGTATATACGTTATGACCATGATTCCCCCACTATTGGTGCAAATAATATATCCAAACCACAAATACTTGTGTGGAGCACAAACGGTGACACAGAGGCGGCTCACCTCTACACCTTCATGACCAGATAGATCTTGATTTAGATTTCCAAGTATCCACAGGAGATTTCAAACTAAATGGCAAGAAGTGACCTTTAAAAGTCTCTTCCAGAGACAGCTTAGAAAGTTCTGCGGGAATCATAACCTCCTCCCTCCTCCCCTCTGCCTTTCGGTTTGGGATGTGTTGGTTTAAAAATCAATCATTTTGTCATTCAAGAAGTGATCACACAGTTCTAACAGGAGAGAAACTAAGGGCATGAGAAAAGAAGACTTGTTACTTTAAATAATGGTAACAAATGCTTATCAAGGAAGGTTTGTTCTTCTCAGAATTAAAGTCATCACATATAATAGGAGTTTAGCATTTTGCTTTCCATCCAAACCAAGACTGCTTGCTCAAGCGCCTTTGAGAAACAACACACGATGACTTATGCTATTAGATTCTGTCAGCATAAATCTTCCCCATTGGTGATGGGAATCTACTTATTTATTTATTTAGGAAAAAAATGAAACTTTTCCTATGCCAGGAGAATGGATGCTACTAAATGAATACAATTAAAAGCAATATAACTGTTCTCCACTGTTATGAATTAGCCTTTGCACAGTACGGCACCCACAAGACTACAAATTATAGTTCTCTCTTTATCCACTTGGACAAATGCACAGTTATTACCATCACTCATTCAGAATCTAATTCAATCATCTGGGCAATAGATTTTAATGGGTTCTGCTACTTCTTGATGCTCCCCAAGGGAAGAAGGACTGTGTTTGGTTTCCCTCCCTGCATCAAAGAGACAGTGTTGGTTTTACCCACGTGTGAAAACCAGCCTGCTCTGCATTTTTGCTGTGTAAAATAGGTCTTAGTGAGTGTAGAATAGAGACTCATGTTAGGGAAACTCTCCAGTTCTACCTGCTGTTATTGGTCAGTTGCCCAGTTGTGTCTGACTCTCTGCAACCCCATTGACTGCAGCACACCAGGCCTCTCTGTCCTTCATCATCTCCCGGAGTTTGCTCAAGTCCACGCTAACTGCATCAGCGATGCCGTCCAGCCATCTCCTCCTCTGACACCCTCTTCTCCTTCTGCCCTCAATCTTTCCTAGCATTGGGAACTTTTCCAATGAGTCATCTGTTTACATCAGATGACCAAAATACTGGAGCTTCAGCTTCAGCATCAGTCCTTCCAGGGTTGATCTCCCTTAAGATTGACTGGTTTGATCTTGCTGTCCAAGGGACTTTCAGGAGTCTTCGCCAGTACTAGAGTTTGAAGGCATCGATTCTTTGGCATTCTGCCCTCTTGACAGTTCAGCTCTCACAGCTGTACATGATCATTGGGAAGACCATAGCCTTGACTATATGGACCTTTGTCAGCAGAGTAATGTCTCTGCCTTCAACACACTGTACAGGTTTGTCATTGCTTTCCTGTCAAGAAGGAATTGTCTTTTGATTTCATGGCTTCAGTCACCATCCACAATGATTTTGGAGCCCAAGAAGAGGAAATCTGTCACTAATTCTATCTGATACCATATTTATAGCAATAGGAAGTTTTGCACCGATTTATGGTCTCACATTGGCTAGACACAAATGCTGTGACCCAGCAGAGAGCTGTATCACATGGGAGCAGAAAAAGTTCTGCTCATGCATTAACTTGTACACTTCTACATCTCAATCCTAACACCTGGGAAGGCAGCTTTCAATATGTTCTGTCAATTAAAAATTTTGTCATAAATTATTTTTCCTTGAAATATTATCCAGAGTAAAGGCCCCAGAGCTATTTTGTACAGATAGTCTCAAAACAAAATGTTCTAGAAGCAGAATTGCTATATATATCAAGCTCCACCATGGAGAAGCAATATTAATTCATCATATTATATTTGCATGACAATTGACATGTCATTATATTGTCTCATGTGAAAACTTTTATAGTGTTATTCACATTTTTAAGACCAAAAGAGGTGACATCACTTCTTCAAGGAAACAGAGCTAGTTGTTGGTGGTGCCAGGACTTTTGACCCCATAGTTGGCATTCTTTCCAATTTTTCTTCTTAAGAATTCAAAATATTCATTGATTCTTCATTGGTAAATAAGCGGATTCTTTACCAATTTCCCTCTCAGTCAGTCTCTCCCATCAGGAAGCTTCCATAAGTCTCTTATCCTTCTCCATCAGAAGGAATACAGACTGAAAGCCACAATCACAGGAAACTAACCAATCTGATCACATGGACCACAGCCTTGTCTAACTCAGTGAAACTATGAGTCATGCTGTGCAGGGCCACTCAAGATGGACAGGTTATGGTAGAGAGTTTTGACAAAATGTGGTCCCCTGGAGAAGGGAATGGCAAACCACTTCAGTATTCTTGTCTTGAGAACCCCATGAACAGTATGAAAAGGCAAAAAGATAGGACACTGACAGATGAACTCCCCAGGTTGGTAGGTACCCAACATGTGACTGGAGATCAGTGGAGAAATAACTCCAGAAAGAATGAAGAGATGGAGACAAAGCAAAAACAACATCCAGTTGTGGATGTGACTGGTGATAGAAGTAAAGTCCGATGCTATAAAGAGCAATATTGCATAGGAAACTGGAATGTTAAGTCCATGAATCAAGGCAAATTGGAAGTGATCAAACAAGAGATGGCAAGAGTGAACATCTACGTTTTAGGAATCAGCTAACTAAAATGGACTAGAATGGGTGAATTTAATTCAGGTGACCATTATATCTACTACTGTGGACAAGAAACCTTTAGAAGAAATGGAGTAGCCATCATAGTTAACAAAAGAGTCCGAAATGCAGTACTTAGATGCAATCGCAAAAATGACAGAATGATCTCTGTTCGTCTCCAAGGCAAACCATTCAATATCACAGTAATCCAAGTCTATGCCACAACCAGTAATGCTGAAGAAGCTGAATTTGAATGGTTCTATGAAGATCTACAAGATCTTCTAGAACTAACACCCAAAAAAGATGTCCTTTTCATTATAGGGGACTGGAATGCAAAAGTAGGAAGTCAAGAAATACCTGGAGTAACAGGCAAATTTGGCCTTGGAGTACAGAAAGAAGCAGGGCAAAGGCTAATAGAGTTTGCCAAGTGAACTCACTGGTCATAGCAAACACGCTGTTCCAACAACACAAGAGAAGACTCTACACATGGACATCACCAGATGGTCAATACCGAAATCAGATTGATTATATTCTTTGCAGCCAAAGGTGGAGAAGTTCTACAGTCAGCAAAAACAAGACCGGGAGCTGACTCGCTCAGACCATGAACCCCTTATTGTCAAATTCAAACTTAAATTGAAGAAAGTAGGGAAAACCACTAGACCATTCAGGTATGACCTAAATCAAATCAAGTGACAAACAGATTCAAGGGATTAGATCTGATAGACAGAGTGCCTGAAGAACTATGGATGCAGGTTTATGACATTGTACAGGAGACAGTGATCAAGACCATCTTTAAGAAAAAGAAATGCAAAACGGCAAAATGGCTGTCTGAGCAGGCCTCCCTCACAAATAGCTGTGAAAAGAAGAGAAGCAAAAGGCAAAAGAGAAAAGGAAAGATATAACCATTTCAATGCAGAGTTCCAAAAAATAGCAAGAAGAGATAAGAAAGCCTTTGTAAGTGATCAATGCAAAGAAATAGAGGAAAACAACAGAATGGGAAATACTAGAGATATCAAGGGAATATTTCATGCAAAGATGGGCTCAATAAAGGACAGAAATGGTATGGACCTAACAGAAGCAGAAGACATTGGGAAGAGGTGACAAGAATACACGGAAGAACTATACAAAAAAAATCTTCACGACCCAGATAACCACGATGGTGTGATCACTCACCTAGAGCCAGACATCTGGAATGGGAAGTCAAGTGGGCCTTAGGAAGCATCACTACAAACAAAGCTAGTGGAGGTGATGGAATTCCAGCTGAGCTATTTCGAATCCTAAAAGATGATGCTGTGAAAGTGCTATACTCAATATGCCAGCAAATTTGGAAAACTCAGCAGTAGTCACAGGACTGGAAAAGGTCAGTTTTCATTCCAATCCCAAAGAAAGGCAATGCCAAGGAATGCTCAAACTACCGCACAATTGCACTCATCCCACACACTAGCAAAGTCATGCTCAAAATTCTCCAAGCCAGGCTTTAATAGTATGTGAACCATGAACCTCCAGATGTTCAAGCTGGATTTAGAAAAGGGAGAGGAACAAGAGACAAAATTGCCAACATCCGCTGGATCATGAAAAAAGCAAGAGAGTTCCAGAAAAACATTTACTTCTGCTTTATTGACTATGCCAAAGTCTTTGACTGTGTGGACCACAGCAAACTGTGGAAAATTCTTCAAGAGATGGGAATACTAGATCACCTGACCTTCCTCTTGAGAAAGTTGTATGCAGGTCAGGAAGCAACAGTTAGAACTAGACATGAAACAACAGACTGGTTCCAACTAGGAAAAGCAGTACGTCAAGGCTGTATATTGTCACCCTGCTTATTTAACTTCTATGCAGAGCACATCATGAGAAACACTGGTCTGGATGAAGTACAAGCTGGAATCAAGATTGCCGGGAGAAATATCAATAACCTCAGATATGCAGATGACACCACCCTTAAGGCAGAAAGCAAAGAAGAACTAAAGAGCCTCTTGATGAAAGTGAAAGAGGAGAGTGAAAAAGTTGGCTTAAAACTCAACATTCAAACAACTAAGATCATGGCATTTGGTCCCATCACTTCACGGCAAATAGATGGAGAAACAGTGGAAACACTGAGAGACTTTATTTTTGGGGCCTCTAAAATCACTGCAGATGGTGACTGCAGCCATTAATTAAAAGACACTTGCTCCTTGGAGGAAAAGTTATTACCAACCTAGACAGCATATTAAAAACTAGAGACATTGCAAACAAAAGTCTGTCCAGTCAAAGCTAGACGTTTTTTTTCTGTAGTTATATATGGATGAGCGAGTTGGACTATAAAGAAAGCTGAGTGCCGAAGAATTGATGCTTTTGAACTGTGGTTTTGGAGAAGACTCTTGAGGATCCCTTGGATAGCAAGGAGATCCAACCAGTCCATCCTAAAGGAAATCAGTCCTGAATATTCATTGGAAGTACTGATGTTGATGGTGAAACTCCAATACTTTGGCCACTTGATGAGAAGAACTGACTGATTGAAAAGACTCTGATGCTGGGAAAGATTGATGGCAGGAGGAGAAGGGGACAACAGAGGATGAGATGGTTGGATGGCATCACAGACTCAATGGACATGAGTTTGAGTAAATTTTGGGATTTGGTGATGGACAGGGAGGCCTGGCTGCAGTCCATGGGGTTGCAAAGAGTCGACACAACTAGCGACTGAACTGAACTGAAAGAAGAGGAAGCATAATTTTGGTTCCTAATGGTCTTGCTTGATTATTCCTCAAATGCACACTTTTGGTTCTTAGTCATTTAGTTGTGTTCATCTCTGTGACCCCATGAGCTGTATGTAGCCCACCAGCCTCCTCTGTCAATGGAATTCTCCAGGCAAGACTACTGGTGTAGGTAGCCATTTCCTCCTCAGAGAGATCCTCCCAACCCAGGGATTGAACTAGCATCTCCTGCCTTGCAGGTGGATTCTTTGGGAGCCATCTCTTAATTCATGCCAGAATATGCTTTCATAGCCTCCCTTAGAGCAGATGCTTGCCATCATTTTTGGTGACTCCAGACCTCAAAACACAGCCTTTCAGTTCCTGCCTTCTTCCATGGTTGCAACCATGGTAGCTGCAGAATGTTATCTACTTCCAACAATGTTCAGACACTGCTGGAGTCCACTGTCATCTGACTGCAACCCCTCTGAAATTTAATCATGTTGGTGATGAGAGGCAAACAGAGCACAGTGTAACTTGCACAGGCTCTGGAATCTGACCTCTAGACTTCAACCCTCTTCCAGGTCTATAGTTTATTAGCTGGGCAAGTTTTAGTATTGTGGTCCTAAAAGAGCAGATACCATTAAACAAGTTAATAATACATGTAAAGAGCCAAAGAGTCTTGCATTTAGCTAGTGCTGAATAAATATCATCTTTTTAAGCCTTTTGACTTTTGACCCTATTTCTCTCCCCAGGCTTCACCAATGCTATCCTGGGGGAAATCCCTGAGAATTTGCTTACTTCTAAGTTCAAGAATGTGACTGCAGATCTGTGAAGGAATGGAAACCCAGTGGCTAACTCCCATGAAAGGGAATGTCTCCTAGCCCCACAGAGATGCATGGGAGGAAGCAGAGACGGCGGGGTTCACTGATACAAGGATGGGAGCAAAGTCCTAATTAGCGTTGGATTCTGAGGAACATGAGAAAACCAGGGATGCTGTGAGTCCAGGAAACAGAAGAAGAGATGAGTTTTCCTAAAACTCATTTCTACACAAGCTGGGGGATTCCAGGCAAACTTGTATATGTGAAACTCCCTTAATGAAAACACTATCTGAGCAAACAGGTGAAAAAACTGGGGAATGAATCAGACAGCAAGCAAGTCTTTCCTTTCAAGTTCATTATTTCTCTGTTTGGGACCAGGGGAACAGTGTTCTGCAAACAGTCATAGCCTCTCCCTGACGTGACCACTTATTTCCTTAACAGACTCATAAGGCATATCTGCATATTGAAGTTCCTTAGAATTCCTGCAGCAAACCAGTAAGTTTAACCGTGCTTCAGGCCAGTTCTCCTATTCCTAGTTTTTCTGCATCCTATTTTTCACTTTATCTTCTCCAATCCAGGAGACCAGATATGAAGTTTTGTTTGGTTGGTTTTTTGGCCATGCCACACAGCATTACTTCCCCAACCAGGGAAAGAACCGCCGGTGTCCTCTGCAGTGGAAGTGGGAAATCCTAACTATGGACCACAGATGTGAAATTATTACCCTGGACAAGATAAAGTTAAGGATGCGACGCAGACCATATTAGAGAAAATCACCAGCATAAAAACTCTAGGAACTTCAGTTTTGCAGAGATGATTTAGATTTAGTGATTCGCAAGCATCAAAGAAAAATGCTGGATTCCTTGATTCTACAAACCAGCCCCTAATGCAAATACCAGGGCATATGACCCCTGATCTGCATCTGAATCTGTTATTTATACAGTAGAGATCATAGTGCTGGTCTACTCAAATATTTATTATAAAACACGAAAAAGAAGGTAAAAGTTTAATGAGACAATACATGGAAAGTGCTTAGCAGAGAGCTTGATGTGGACTTGAGTTTTGTTTTTATTATTGTTACTTTACTACAGGGTTTACAGAGCTTAAAAAGCTTAAACTACTTGGAGTACACGCTAATGGTGATAAAAAGAACTCTGTCTTCCAAATATGAGGACCAGTGTCCTAGATCTTCATTCAAGCTGTATCTCTGAAAATAGTCTTACTTTGCAAACTTAGAAAATAAGTTGTGTCTTAACTATGGAAACTGTTCCTTAAGTTCTACTCAGCAGCAAGCAATGGAAAGGTTTGGTTTTATCTTATTAACTACAACAGATTGAAAAATAATGATATTCATCATTTTTTCACTTTTTAGAAGCTGAGAAGAAAAGCAACAAATACAGTGATAGTCTTAAAGCTGCCTGACCTTCGTGTATTTTGTCTGCGTGCGTGCCTGTTAAGCCACTTCAGTCTTGTCTGACTCTTTGTGACCCCATGGACTGTAGCTCACCAGGCTCCTCTGCCCATGAGATTCTCCAGGCACGTGCAGTGGAGTGGGTGACCATGCCCTTCTCCAGGGGATCTTCCTGCCCAGGGATGGAACCTGAGTCTCATGTTTACCTGCATTGGTAGGCAGGTTCTTCACTAGCGCCCCCTGGAAAGCCCAGTCCATACAGTGCTGAGGTACTTGATCTCAGAATGGAACATGTTCCTAGATAGTTCTCTTATTTCTCTCCCAGGAAAGGGAAGCATCTCCTCTCCACATATCATGAATCCCCAAGACTGCAGAAATATATTAAAAGATACTTCATTTAAAACTTCAAAACAAGTGACAACTAACAATAAACCCATTCTAATATAAATTTCTAACCCATGTGGAAAAGAGTGTATGTTTAGTCAACATTGTATTTCTGTTTAATATTTTATGATTTTATATATGTATTTAGGTCAATATCATGTTGCAAGCTGGAGAAGAAAATGGCAACCCACTCCAGTTTTCTTGCCTGGAGAATCCCCATGGACAGTGGAGCTGGCGGGCCACAGTCCATAGGGTCACAAAGACCTGGACATGACTGAGTGACTAAGCACCAGCACCATGTTGCAAGCACCTTCAAATGAATTCAGACCCTACATTCTTCTAACCTCTCACAAACCTTGAGGTCCATGTACCAAAAAAGTATCTGGTGTCCTCATACGATTGGATCAAATGATATTGCAATCTTGCAAAGTTTATGCTTGGAATTTTGATGAAGCTGAACCTTTCTCAAACAATAATATTTACCCATCATCTTGACAAGATCACCCATCACTTTGACAAGATCACCCAACTGGAATGGACAGAGCTCTTAGGCCCTTTTGACAAAAGATTTAATGGCCTTGCTTCCAGTACATTCTGCCCTCAAAAGTTCATTCTACAAATAGGCAGAGGGCACCTCCAACAAGGTGAGACTCTGGCACTCCTCACCCACAGCCTGCTAAAAGCTTCCAATATCACTTAAAAACAGTAATCTAGAAAGGAAGAGAAAATGGATGTCTATGGAAGAAATTCAGTGGAAAAATGTAAAGAATAAAGCTCGGAATTCAGGTCTAATATTTGTCATCTGTTTCCTTAACTGCCTGGCCAATTTCCAAGTTTAATTTGCATCAGGGTAGCCTAAAAGTTGAGTCAGTAGATTTCATTCATGTTCTCACATTGAGAAATGCATGTATGAGCATCCCAAATGTACCCGCAGTACTGTCTCCCACTATGGTGTTCCCATTAATCGACCAGTGTTCTACTCTCAAGTGATACTGCATTTTTCTATCTGTTCCTAAGTGTGGCCTCATTCCAGTCCTGTCAGTTGGTTAGTGCTAGTTGCTCAGTCATGTCCGACTCTTTGCAGCCCCATGGATTATAGCCCACCAGGCTACAACCCCCTGGAGTGGGTTGCCATTTCCTTCTCCAGGGCATCTTCCCAACCCAGGGATCGAACCCGCATCTCCTGCGTCTCCTGCAATGGCAGGTGGATTCTTTACCGCTGAGCCCCCAGTGAAGCCCCTCATTGTTCTACAGGGCTCTTCAATTTTCTTTCTCCTCTCACTGAGTGTGAACTTCCTGAAGGCAGGGACTTTGCTCATTTTGTTTAGTGCTGAATCTCAAATCCTGGAAGTCTGTTGGACAAAACTGCCCCTAAGTAAAAATGTGCTAGATCGACTGCATGCATAAATAAGTGAAGCATTTTCAAGTCTTACTTGTGCATGGCCAAATATGCAAACAGAATGCAGAAGGCACAACAGCCCTTTCATAAGAACCTGAGACTAAATGTAAAAATAGTTCAAGGATTGAGAAACAGGCCAGGTGGGAGTAGGCCCACTAAGACTTAAGAGTCAGAGCTTGCTCACAAACCTCTGACCTACTAGAACTAGGAATGTCTCTGCTAGTCTAGCTTCAGGCATCCTGTGGTTGATATTTCCTGGGGGTGGACTAAGCCTAGAGGCAAGGGGTCAAGGTCCCTGTGGAGTCTCTTCCCCTGCCCTCCAGTGTGGATGACCTTAAACATCTTAAGCATATGTTAGCTTCAGTGAACTAGTACTATAAAATCCCTGAATTTCAGAGCTGGAAGGGATTTGTACAGAGTTGAGCCAACACTCCTTGTAAATGAGGAAACAATAGAGTGACATTTAAAAAAAATTCAAGTGTTTGTACTCAAGGTTTAGGGAAATTATTTTCTGAGAAATAAATTTAGATCAGAAAGAAATAAGGATGGAGTCACTGCTTCTAAGAGATGCTCTGTAGCTTCTTCATAAATTCCTGGTAAAGGTTAAAAATTTAAAGAATAAAGTGATGTTAGTATCAGTGGTGCATTGTTATTTGACACTCAAGTTATGTTGAGTCCTATGATCTGGGCTGAATTAACAAAAGGTGACATGTGGGTGACCAGGCCACAGTCATGTCTTTGTCCTTTTGGACTGGTCTAAGAAAACCAGCACAGACAGTGTGGCTTATAAACAACAGAGGTTTATCGCTGTCAGTTCTGGAGGCTGGAAGTCTGAGATCAGAGATGCCAGCATGGCCAGGTGAGGAACCTGCTTTGGTCAAAGAGTTCTCATCCAATCTTCATACGGCAGAAGGGAGGAGGGAGCTCTGTGGGGTCTCTTTTATAAAGGCACGAATCCCATTCCTGTGGGTCCTAGCCTCATGGTTTAAGGGGCTCCCAAAGACCCCACACTTTCTATTACATCAGGGGGGTAGGATTTCAACATATGAATCTTGGGCAGACAAATATTCAGACCATAGCAGTTGGTTTCAAGGCCTCCACAGAGGGTCGCAGAAATTTGACCTTGCTCACAAATGAATGCCCTGCTCCTCATTATAACCTGTGCTTGTGTGCTCAATTGATCAGTCATGTCTGACTCTTGGTGACTCTTTGTGGACTGTAGCCCACCAGGTTCTTCTGTCCATGGGATTTCCCAAGCATGAATAATAATGGGTTGTCATTTCCTACTCCAGGGGACCTTCCTGACTCAGGGATCGAACCCTCAAATCTCTTGCATCTCCTGCATTGGCAGGCAGATTCAGTGATATCTAAACACACTTCTGCAAGTTGTGGCCACTTGGACCAAACAGAGAACATAATTTCCAGCCAAGAACAAAGAGTTGAGGACACAAGACGTCACAGGTCTAAAGTCTAGGCTGTTTGGAGCTTGCATTTAATGACTTGTTGGGCAGAGAACTCAGGTGACCCCCCCTGCTCTACGTCAGGTAGACTCTGGCTCCCTTGTATTCAGTTTGGACTAGATCTATAACAAAGTGCTAATACCTGCAAACTTCTCTCAACCTGAGTCCTGGCCTTGGTCCCTCCCAGTTTCCCTATTCTTCACTGCCCACTTCCTGGGGTGGGCAATCTTCACCATTTGTGGTCAGAGGTTTCATTCTTGGGATATTATGCGTGCACTGATGGAAGGAATTTTTCAGGATGATAAACTGGATACTGAAATAGGCTACAATGATTTAAAAAAATGTCAACAGGAAATTTGAAGCAAAGGAATTCAAATAAAAAGTGAAGCTAGAAATACAAATGGGAAATAAATTCCATTACTGGGGTCTTGGAAAGCAACTGACTTTCATATCATGGAGCGTTTTATTTAAATAATTACAGATGTCCACAAAGACATGAGCTGCTATGATTCCAATCTGTGTTTCTTAACTTTGGTCTATAGCATGTAAACCACCACAGTGTAAAGAAACAAGCAAAAGGACAACAAAATTAACTACCCAGAAACTGCCTCTGTCCCATGTGGACCCTCCATGGGCCACCACCCCTCTGCCAAACCCCCCTCACCCCCTTCCCCCGTTTTGTCCCCCACCCCTACCCCCACCCCCATTCTCTGCATTTGCATACTCCTTGCTCCTCATTCTTGATACCAAGTGTGGACTATCCAGTGATCTTAGTCCCACGTTTAAAACTCATTAAAAATCTGTTTGCCATTCCTCGCAAAGATTAATCGCGCAAATCGAACATAATAGCTTTGCTGATTTAAATGCTCCTGCTATACCATTTCATTTCAAATGTACTGTAATTACATTATATTGCTTCTGGCCAACTTAGAAAATTTTTCAAATAATAATCCTATTTTTGGTGTATGGTACACTCTTAGCACTATTTCTCACGTTAATTATATGTAAAACTTGCAAATGTACTTATAAGTGTCTAAATAAGTAAGATTACCTATCTGTCTATTCATCCATCCATCCATCTCTTAAATTGTGCAGTTACGTATGTTAGTCACTCTGTCATTTCCAACTCTTTGCGACCCCATGGACTATAACCTGCCACACGTCTCTGTCCATGGGATTTCCCAAGCAAGAATACTGGAGTGGGTTGCCATTCACTTCTCCAGGGGGGCTTCCTGACCCAGGGACCAAATCTGGGTCTCCTGCTTTGTGGAAGGATTTTTTTTACCATCTGAGTTACCAGTACTCAAAAACCCACAGGAAAGGCTAACCGTTGACCCTGTGGGTGTTTTGCCTTTTGCGCTACCACTTTTCTATTTTTTACTTGTGTTTTTAATAAGAAATTTACACCAGAGATCAAATTCATTTGCTTGCTCAGGTTTTTAAACAGGTGCATAATAAGAACATGGTTCCCAGTTATGTGTTTTGAGGAATCACTTGTGCTTATTCGATCCCAGTAAGTTAGAGAAAGAAGCAATTCCTGGCATCATTCTCTATCTCCCAACTTTTGACTTATCTTCCTCTAGAATTAAGTCAGAGCAAAAACTGCTTGCCATAGCTGTACTAGATACTTGAGAAAGTATCTAGAGATGTGTTTACAACAGAAAAAAAAAATTTTTTTAAGGATCCTTTCCTTCTTTGTCATACAAAAAGCAAACGTGGACCCAAATTTGCCATTCTTTTTGTTTTTTAAAGAATTGGAAAGGACTGAGCCAAGGAGGCAGATGTTCATGAACACCAGGTCAAGCTAAGCTTGGCAGCAGTAAACAGGGCCTTATAAATAGGAATCTATTCAAATGAGAGAGAAGGATTTCTGGTTTTCTTTTCCATTCTCAATTGATTGGTAAGGCAAGCTCCACAGAGATTGACAAAATTAATTAGAACCAATTTTAGTTAATCATTTTGAGTTTATTTTTGTTAACTAGAAGTGACCCAGAACTAAAATTTACTTTTGAGACTTTAAGCTAGGGAAATGATTATAAAACGAAATTGTAAATATGTTGGATTTTTTTTCATTCATCACATATTTATTGATTCCCTGCAGCATCGGACACGACTGAGAGACTTCAGTTTCAGTTTCACAGCGTGCCTAAAGCCTCTTGAAGGCACTGGGAAATTTGGTAGCTAACCAAACAGACAAAAATTCCTTCATTTGTAGTTGAGAGAGAAAGATGATAATGTAAATAATTAAATATATAGGATGTTAGAAGGTAGTAAAAAGGAAACAGGGAAACGTAGTGTCAAAGGTTCAACTGTAAATAAAGTACAGTGGGGTCTTCTTCCCTGAGTAGATAATAAGAGGGTGCAGGTGATGAGATGTGAAGAGAGTCCCAGGTAAGGGAGGAGCATCTTCCACATTCCTGAGGAAGGAGAGCATCCCACAGCAGTGAGCCTACAGCCCCTGGAGGGGTTCAGCATCAGAAGATGAGCTCAGTGGGGCAACAGAGCTCCAGGAAGATGGAAAGGAGTCCAGTACTGGAGGACCTTCGATGTTGACTCTCAGTATCTGAAAGCTCAAAGGAAGTATTTGAACTAGGAATTTGACCTAATTTATGCTTTTAAAGGTCATGTTGGCTCTGGTTTTGAAGACAGACTGTTGGGCAACTGAAGCTGCGAGACTGGTAATGGAGTAAAGGTAATCATTTTGGTTCAACGCGACAGTGGACCAGGCAGGTAAAGAGGTGGTGAGAGGTGGCTGCTCCTGGCTAGATCATGAAACTATGAACTGGTTATTGGTTAGAAAACAGGGTTTAAGGGATAAAAAGAGCCAAGACTGAGATATACGTTATTGACTAAAACCATAGGAATAATCCACCATGAGTCTGATATAGAGTGTTCATTCACTGTGACCATATTTACTATGAATTCCTAACAACATGAAAGAAAATAAAAAAATCTTCCTTAGCTAACCGGAGTACAGGTAGGAATCCCCAAATGATTTCTACTTATATGATTTGCTTCTGCTCCTTTAAAGGGTATTTCTCTCTTTCCCCCCAAATA
The DNA here is from genome assembly GCF_016772045.2 of Ovis aries. Taxonomy (NCBI): domain Eukaryota; kingdom Metazoa; phylum Chordata; class Mammalia; order Artiodactyla; family Bovidae; genus Ovis; species Ovis aries. The sequence continues at coordinate 61,847,603 of NC_056069.1, read as the reverse complement.
TTTTCTTTAGACTTCATGAATACCTTAATGGATTTTTTTTTTTTTCCAGTTTGGCTACACACTGCAGAGCATGTGGGATCTAAATTCCCCAACCAGGGATCAAACCCAGGTCCTCTGCATTGAAAGCACAGGGTCTTAACCATTGGATTACCAGGAAAGTCCTTAATGGATTTGTTTGTCTTTCAGAGTATACATTTTTTTCTTAAATAATTATGGTAAAATTTACTACAAACATTTTATAGTTTCACAGAACTCTTTACATTATTAACATGCATAACTTTTCCCATTAAGTTGTAAAATATTTTAAAAAACAACAATTCTTTCACTATGTATACTGAAAGGTTTTCTTGAAATGGTAGTAAATACCCCAAAATATAATATATATATAATATTTATATATTATATAATACATATATAATATATATAATATTTGCATATATATATATATATATATATTTGCATTCTCTTCCACACAGTGAATACAGTTAATGTATTGCTCTCAATTACTGTGGAGGGATATGCATGTTTTAGCAAATGGCAAAAATCTGAAACATAACAAATGTAGCAGCTGTGTACCTGGCTATTCTCACATGATCTGTATCCCAATTCTGAAATGCAAGAATTAAGCAAACAAAAGTGAGACAGCTTTCCTATCACTTTTATTTTTGCCAAACTGACTCAAATCAAGATTACTTCTGACTGTATGTTTTCCAATCTGTAATTATTTTAGTAGGAGCTCTTGAAAAACTAAGAGCTATCACACAACATCTGTTTCTCCCTCCAAAATCATTCAGACTCTGAAAATATTAAAACCGATTAAGGAGATTAAATAAATTTAGCAAGCTGGTCCAGTCTAGCCCCTCCAAAAACACTGGAGAGATGACCAAATCCATCTGGAGTTTGTTGATATTTCTTGAAATCTCATTTTAAAATGTAGGCTCTGCTACAGCATATGGTGGCTTACTCACATAGAATGTGGTTGAATATCATACTCAACTTTGATCCCCAGATACAGATGGCCATTTTTGAGTAACCTTCCCTAATGGCAGACTTTATGAAAACATTTCAGGAGTACAACTGATAATACACTTCATGGAACTTTTATTTCCTAATTTTAAAAGACAAAATACTTTTTAAAAGAGACTGTTCTGTCCTACTGCATTCACCTGGAAGGCCTATTGATTATCACCAATAGAATAGCTATTGATTATCATTGAGTTCTAGACCTTTCATCTATATCTTGATGCTCGTCCATCAGATTACTCATGGGTTCCTTTGGATCCACTATCTTTAAAAAACATTGAAGAAAATATGGCAAAACAGACTAGCTAGTGCCTTCCAAACTCTATAATCAGATCAACACTAGACTATGACACATCACATTTAGGAGAAAGTCTACAGACTCAAGTGTAAAAATGACTACGAACAATCGTAAAATTTTAATCTCCTTTCTCGTCCTCTTTCAAAATGTTCACAATTACCAGCTTCCCCCTTGCATTATAATTTGAAGCATTAAAAAAATCATCTCTAATTTAAAAAATCATCTCTAATTTAAAAAATCACCTCTAATAATGACAATCAAAAAGTCACTTGTTAAAAAGAGCATGCATATTCCAAGATTCCTGAGATATTGACAAATTGACAACATTTCCGAAGTCCCTGTTATTCAAGGGACGGATGCCTTTTCATCCACTTGCTTTCGCCCGTTCTCCACTTCTGATAGGCTCATCGTGGGGGCAAACTATTAATATGTTCTATATGATGGTCCATTTTCCACACATGCATGTACAGCAGTAGAAATGTTATATAGATAAGATTAGCAAGAAAAGAAAATAGTGTTATGGCCATCTTTCCAGGGCCCAGGGATCCTGCTGCTGCTGCTGCTAAGTCGCTTCAGTCGTGTCTGACCCTGTGCGACCCCATAGACGGCAGCCCATCAGGCTCCCCCATCCCTGGGATTCTCCAGGCAAGAACACTGGAGTGGGTTGCCATTTCCTTCTCCAATGCATGAAAGTGAAAAGTGAAAGTGAAGTCACTCAGTCATGTCTGACTCTTAGCGACCCCATGGACTGAGTGTGGTCAAAAAAGGGGCTGGGGGCCTATGCTGGTGTCTCAGTGGTGAGGAGTTTGCTTGCCGATGCAGGAGACACTGGTTCAATTCCCAATCCAGGTAGATCCCACATGCCCTGGAACAACTAAGCCCATGTGCCAAAACCACTGAACTTATATGTCACAATTCCTGAAGCCCGTGCACCGTGGAGCTCTGCAGCAAGAGAAACCACCACAGTGAGAAGCTTTTGCACTGTAACTAGAGAGTAGCCCCTCCTTGCCACAACTAGAGAAAAACTGGCACAGCAATGAAAACCCAGCATAGCCCAAAATAAGTAAATAAAATGATGTTAACAAAGTAGGGGGTGTAGCTGGACGCAGCAAAAGCACAGAGCCCATGACAGGACACTGCAGCCCAGGTCTGAGGGCAGTATTACTCACAAGGGTACTCACAGAGGCCATCCAAAGAGCATAGGCAGAAGCTAATCCACAAAGCTGGTACCCACACCATTGCCTGCAGTTGGTCTGAACCATGGCCCAGATGGGCAGGAAGTGTCCACTGGAGCCAGCACAGGCTGTGGGCTCCATCACACAGTGAGGAGAGCCAGGCTCTCCAGGCCCAGCTGCTCCCACCCCAGACACAACGGGCCACCTAGACCATGTGGTCACTTCTCCCTTCACTCCCCATCTTCCTGCATTCTTCCTACTTGTCCTGGCCTTATTTCAAATGGGTCAACCCTGAGAAGCCTTACTCTGCTTCTCCCTCATTGGGGCCAGTCTTAGTATACATTCAAGCCTGAGGGGAGGCATGACAGCTATGAGGGTCTCTGGGGTGATTGCGTCTTGGTGTCAGTTCCTGTTCTTTAAGTTGGGCTTACACTACCCAGAATATTCCTGAGGGTAAATAATTAGTAATAGGTTTCTGGCCTTTGAAATAAAATTTGGTTCATTTTCTCTGGGTATGTAGGTATGTAGAAAAATAAGTAAAAATTAAGTACTATTTGAACTGGGGTGTTGGAGAAGACTCTTGAGAGTCCCTTGGACAGCAAGGAGATCCAACCAGTCCATCCTAAAGGAAATCAGTCCTGAATATTCATTAGAAGGACTGATACTGAAGCTGAAACTCCAATACTTTGGCTGGCTGATGCAAAAAAACTGACTCATTTGAAAAGACCCTGATGCTAGGAAAGATTGAAGGTGCGATGGCAGAGGATGAGATGATTGGATGGTATCACTGACTCAATGGACATGAGTCTGGGTAAACTCCGGGAGTTGGTGATGGACAGGGAAGCCTGGCATGCTGCCGTCCATGGGATTGCAAAGAGTTGGACATGACTGAGTGATTGAACTGACTAAATGACTGAATTAGCTTTTTAAAAAAGGTAATTGGGTTCCTATTGGGCTCCTCTGGTAGCTCAGTGGTAAAAGAAGCTGCCTGTCAATGGAGGGGCTGTGGGTTCAATTCCTGGGTCAGGAAGATCCCTTGAAGAAGGAAATGGCAACCCACCCTAGTATTCTTGCCTGGAAAATCCCATGGACAAAGGAGCCTGGTGGGCTACAGTCCATGGGGTTGCAAAAGAGCTGGATAGGACTTAGTGACTAAATAACAGTTGGGTTCACAGAAGTATCTTTGCACTTACAGAAATTTTAACTTTCTTTTCTTTTTGGCTGTGCCACACAGCATGCAGAATCTTAGTTCCCTGACCAAGGATCGAACCCCTGACCTCTGCAGTGAAAGTGCAGAGTCCTAACCACTGGACTATCAGAGAATTCCATAGATATTTTAAAGTTATTTAAGCAGAGTTATTGGCAATTGGGGCTTCCCTGGTGGCTCAGATTGTAAAGAACCTGCCTACAATGCGAAAGACCTGGGTTCGATCCCTGGGTTGGGAAGATCCCCTGCAGGAGGTCATGGCAACCCACTCTAGTATTCTTGTCTGGAGAAGCCCTATGGATAGAGGAGCCAGGCAGGCTACAGTTCATGGGGTCACAAAGGGTTGGACACAACTGAGACTAAGCACACATACATATTGGAGATTTAGTTCCAGTGAATTCTGACCATTTAGTGGTCGAGTACAACTAACATTTCAACTTTTAGACATGAAGACTTATTTAGAACTCTAAGTCTTTAAACATCTAATACACATACAATATTTTTAGGGGCCATAGGGATGAATAAGAAACACTTCCTATCATTAAATTTAGCTCATAAATAGAATAGGATTAAAAGTACATGTTAGCTTTTAGTGATACTATGCTAATCTTCTTCTAACTAATGTAGTTTTAGAAAAGGCAGAAAAACCAGAGATCAAATTGCCAACACTGCTGGATCATCAAAAAAGCAGGAGAGTTCCAGAAAAACATCTATTTCTGCTTTATTGACTATGCCAAAGCTTTTGACTGTGTGGATCACAATAAACTGTGGAAAATTCTGAAAGAGATGGGAATACAGACCACCTGACCTGCCTCTTGAGAAACCTATATGCAGGTCAGGGAGCAACAGTTACAACTGGACATGGAACAATGGACTGGTTCCAAATAGGAAAAGGAGTATATCAAGTATATATATTTTCACCCTGCTTATTTAACTTATATGCAGAGTACATCATGAGAAATGCTGGGCTGGAGGAAGCACAAGCTGGAATCAAGATTGCCGGGAGAAATATCAATAACCTCAGATATGCAGATGACACCATCCTTATGGCAGAAAGTGAAGAAGAACTAAAGAGCCTCTTGATGAAAGTGAAAGAGGAGAGTGAAAAAGTTGGCTTAAAGTTTGACATTCAGAAAACTAAAGATCATGACATCTGGTCCCATCACTTCATGGCAAATAGATGGAGAAACAGTGGAAACAGTGGCTGACTTTACTTTTTTGGGCTCCAAAATCACTGCAGATGGTGATTGCAGCCATGAAATTAAAAGACGCTTACTCCTTGGAAGGAAAGTTATGACCAACCTAGATAGCATATCAAAAAGCAGAGACATTACTTTACCAACAGAGGTCTGTCTAGTCAAGGCTATAGTTTTTCCAGTGGTCATGTATGGATGTGAGAGTTGGACTATAAAGAAAGCTGAGTGCCGAAGAATTGATGCTTTTGAACTGTGGTGTTGGAGAAGACTCTTGACAGTCCCTTGGATTGAAGGAGATCCAACCAGTCCATCCTAAAGGAGATCAGTCCTGAGTGTTCACTGGAAGGACTGATGTTGAAGCTGAAACTCCGATACTTTAGCCACCTGATGTGAAGATCTTACTCATTGGAAAAGATCCTGATGCTGGGAAAGACTGAGGGCAGGAGGAGAAGGGGACCACAGAGGATGAGACGGTTGGATGGCATCACTGACCTGATGGACATGGGTTTGGGTGGACTCCAGGAGTTGGTGATGGATGGGGAGGCCTGGCGTGCTGTGGTTCATGGGGTTGCAAAGAGTCGGACACAACTGAGCAACTGAACTGAACTGAGTACCTTTTTCTTCTTTTATTAATTCAAATTAGAGAGTTTAAAATGTCTTGGTGTAAAATGCCAAGCTGGTGTCACTACACTAATCTATACCAAGAAATGGTAAAAGCAGCAGGGAGAATGAAACCCTTGGTTCAATTAACAATAAAATAAAACTACATTATTGTGATATTTCCAGGGTGCCAGGTATCCTGACATCAAGGTGGTCCCCAGTCTTTGGAAGAGGGAATAATAACAATCTTAAAGATAACATGGTCCTTTGGATCTGAGTTTATGTATCAATCAGGACTTCTGGTCACTGGAGATGAAGGTGACAGGATAAAATAATTTTATCCCTGTGTGATCATAAAGTAGAAAGTCATTAAAATAAACATACACTTAAACATTCTTGCTGCAAAAAAAGGGGGGGATTACAAGATACCTTTCAATCAAAAGAAACTCAGGATAAAAACTGGGTGAGAATGAAGCCATTTCAATGACTCTGTGGTATAAACTACAGAAGAGAGGATCCGTCAAAAGACTAGCAAGATTTCAGATCACTCTCCAGGCACAGTATCCAAGGTGCTTGTCAGCTTTGACTGCTATTCTGAAATGTTCAAGGAGCATATGGACAATCCTTGAGTCAGTCAAACATTCCCTCAAGGCTTTAATTATAGTGACGGCACTAGTTCATTTCTAGAAATTCTCTATTTAGTCCTTTTAAAAATTTTATGGTCTCTCATTTTGTTGTTTCTTTCAGTTTGGTCTAGTCGCTCAAGTTCCTGGATCCCTAATTGTTTTGCTTGCTGAAATTGCTGATGCCTTCAGGGTGGTGCATTTGTCATTTCATCATTGACGTTTTAAAATTCAGCCCATTGTCAGTGGGGTTTCTCTTCTTTCTTAAGGGATTCTGGCATGATGTACTGGGTGGAAAGCCTTGCAGAGAAGTGTTAATGTTCATCTAATGCTGGGGTCTCAAGGGTTTCCAGGTAAGTCTTCCTATTAGTCTTTTCAGCTCAAGATTCTGTACAACTTGCTAAGTCATTTCAGTTGTGTCCAATTCTTTGCAGCCCCATGGACTGTAGCCTGCCAGGCTCCTCTGTCCATGGGATTCTCCAGGCAAGAATACTGGAGTTGGTTGCTATGGCCTCCTCCAGGCGATCTTCCTGACCCAGGGATTGAACCCTTATTTCTTAGGTCTCTTGCACTGGCAGGCAGGGTCTTTACCACTAGGGCCACCTGGGAAACCCTCTGTACATCAGAGGAGATCTCGTCAAAACTGTCAGGTTTCTCAAGGGGAAAAAAAAAAAAATCCCCCACTTATGACACAGAAGGGCAAGCTTCTCTGGTGATTTCAAACCAGAGGAGCTTCTAGCTGTTTGCACATCGGGGCTGCTCATTTCAGTCCCCAGGCATGGTGCAGAGACCCTGCTCCAGCTCCCTTCTCATTCAGCCTGAGACCATGTCCTCTCTAGGTAAATGTCTAAGTCTGCGTGAGCTGCTACAACAAAGTACCATGTACTGGGTGGTTTATAAAAGACAGAAGTTTATATCTCCCAGTTCTGGAGGCTAGAAGTCTGAAGTGGGAAGCCAGCAAAGCTGGCATCTGGTGAGGGCCCTCTTGGTAGATGGCCACCTAACTGGGTGAAGGGTGAGGGAACTCTCTAGGGCCTCTTTTATAAGGGCACTAATCCTACTCGTGAGGGCTCCACCCTCAGGACCCATTCAATTCCCAAAGGCCCCACCTTGAGGTACATCACACTGGGGATTAGGTTTCAACACGTGAAGTTGTGGACTGTGGGTGAGAACATGAAAATATTCAGTTATGGTAGCATCACGGTAGGACCATGAGCATCTGGTCCTCTTTCCTCTTGGATTATATCTAGATCTTAAAGCCTTGAGTTTAAGCTGAATCAGTGTTTATTTCTCCATTTCTGGTACATGGGTATTTCCCTTTCTTTCTCTGAAGAATGCTGCTGTAGTTCCTATTTAGCTGCCAAGTTGTTTCCAACTCTTTTGCAACCTCATGGACTGTAGCACACCAGGCTTCTCTGTCCATGCCCAGGTAAGAATACTGGAGTGGGTTGCCATTCCTTCTCTAGGGGATCTTGTCAACCCAGGGAGCAAACCTGAGTCTCCTGTGTCTCCTGCATTGGCAGGCAAATTCATTTCCACCGAGTCATCAGGGAAGCCCCATTCTTGCAGATGAGCTGTGTATTATATTTTTTGCTCTTATTGATGATTTCTAAGAGTCTCAAGTGCAGAGGAAGAAGGCCGGCCAGTAGTAGCCTGGGTCAGGCATGTTGTTGGAAGTCATATAAACCCATACTAAAGTTAAGCACACTGAACCCAGGACCATCTTCATTCACTTTTAACACAGAAAGCTGTAACCCGCTTCATTTATTGGAGCTACAGGGCACAGAAACCCAGAGTCATCTGCAGAGAAGTCAATCAACTGACTCTACTCTTTATGAACAGAAATTATCATGTCACAGCAGCTGACAAAAGACAGCCTCTTAAGTACTGTCTGGTTAAGACCAGAAACCCCTCAGCCACACATTTCATGCCAATTTCTTAGAAAATTTACCACCTCTGTCAATTTCCACTCAGGACTTTCTCATCAGATGTTTTTCCTTAGTGTTTTAAATACTTAATTAGACCATTTCCCTTTCTGTTTTGAATTTTTCCAGAATTCCATTTTCAACTCGAAAACCATGGTAGACCATCCCTTCCTTTCACCACCTCACCCCATTTAATCAGGGATTAAGTTCTATTAACTCCAGTGTTTTGTAGTTTTACTTATATTCGTTCTCACTGTTATTCCTTGGTTCAGGCACTCAGCCAGGTCTCCTCTGGCTTCTTAAAGTCCCCTACCTGCTCCCTTGGCACACAAGCATTCACAGGGCTTCTGAAATTTACATTTTTCAATTCAATTCTTCAGGGGCTCCCAATGATAATCAAACTGTCTTCCAAATTGCTTAGTGCACATATAACAATTTTATGTTATCCCCCTCTGTTCTTGTCCCTACTTACTTATTAGAATATACTATTAAAAATAGTTTCAGAAAAATGGAAAAAAAATAGTACAAAGAGCTCTCATATACCCCACTCCAATTTTTCCCTATTATTAACACCTAATATCAGTATGGCATATTTGTCTCAATTATTAAACCTTCACATGGTACATTATCATTAAAGCCCATGGTTTCTTCAGATCTCCTTTTCAGTTTTCAAGGTTCAATCCCTGTGTTGGGGCAATCCCTTGGAGCAACAAATGGCAGACCACAGAGGAGCCTGGCAGGCTACAGTTCTTGGGGTTGCAAAGAGTCAGACACGACTGAACGACTGAATACAACTTATTTTCACAAGTCTTAGCATTTGTTTTGCTCCTATAAATTGCCTAATCATATCCTTTGTCAATTTCTATTTTGTATTTTGCGATTTTGCCCTTCTAGTGGGTGCACTAAACTTTCCTGTGTACTCTGGATGTGAATCTTATCGTCAGTTTTACCTGCTGCAATTACTGTGTCCTAGCTTTCATGCATGTTTATGATGTCCTTCCTCAAAGCGGTCATCTTTTATCTTGTTGTAGCTGAAAACATCAAATTCTCGACTAATGGTTGGGCCTTTGTGCATCTCATCTAAGAAATATTTTCTCATGGTTGTCAGTATATCAATACTAATCCAGATTATGAATGTATAGGATTTGATACTGAGTGTAAACTAATTACTCTCCATGTACTGAGCCAATTTTCGACATTAGGCACTGAATATCATCTTGAACCTGTGACTTATGAACCCAAGATCACCAAATATTAATACAAATTCCCTTAAGCATCCAGTTCTGATATTGGTTTCCAGTTTGGTGAGTTATTTGCTAGGTTATTAGTTATTAACTCATAACTACTCATCATACTAAATACCAGTCCTAATAAAAAACTGTAATTATATAAGTTATAGTTAAGTGGACTTTTTTTTCTTATCTCTATAAACATAATTTATTGTCTTTCAGAATCCAACCTCTCTGCATAGTCTTCTTAAATATTCATTTTAATTTAGTTATTTAATTCGCTACATGTCCAAGCACCTGGTGTCCCTTGCTAACTGAACCCTGAAGAGGTAGCAAAACAGAGAGAAAAGGTAAGGATATTGATAGCAGACACAGGGGCTAAATCTTTACCATTTACAAGGTACATGACCCCCAGCCAGTTTCGCTGGCCATCAGAGCCACAGTTCTCTCTTCTTTGGGGGCAAATAAAACAACAGGATTAATTAACATTTATTGCATGTCCTACCGCACAGCCCGAGGAAGCAGCAAAGATTATTACTGTCATCTTTTAGACAAAAATTTCAAGCTTGTCCAGACTTGCACAGCTAATAAGTAACTGTTAGAGTTGGATTTGAATGTAGGATGTCTCAAGATAAAATTCTGCTTTCCTCCTTTTACACTATATCCCCTTGTTTGGACCACAGGGAGAGGTGTCAGTAATTATTATTAGCCCAACTCCTGAACAGAGCAGAAGCTCTCACAACCTTGGCTTGCTCCCGTGGCTTTATGACAGTGAACCCAGAAGGAATATTCCTCAAGGGAAACAGAAAATTCACCCTCTTTATCAGAACAAAACCATAAAAATAATAATGGTTCCCAGGTACTGAGGTTTGAGATTTTTGTGAAGCCCTAAGCTAAACACTTGGATTATTTAGCTCATTTAATGGTCATATTGTTCTAATGCGGGAGACACTTATATTTCCAATGGCTGAGATTTTGCTAGGTCAAAAAACGTTCCCAGTTTACACAACTAGTATGGGCAGAGCTGGACTTCAACCTAGATTTTCTCAGCTTCCAAATCCTTCTGTTTTAACTATTTGGTACAAAGTCTATAATTTCAAATCGCATTCTAACTATTACTTTTCTATTTTCTTCTTATAGCCTTTTAATACATATTTTGTAGTATAAGAAATAAAATTAAACACATTTAAATGTGCTTTTCTATGGAAGTATAAAGTCTCTTTCATGTTTTTCTTTAACAAGGTAAAACAAGGGTTGATTATACTTAGAATTCATTATTTCCCACTGTCCTTAAAGTGCAGTTAGTGATGTTATCAACATCTATAAATAAATTGCAGGAAAAGAATATTGCTTTTGATAATGGTATTTACTGATAGCAAATACTAAACAAATCAGGGGCACATGCTACTAATTAGGGAGTCCATCTCTACCTGATAGACACATATTCACTATGACTTTTAAAAGCTCAGGCAGTTCATTCCTTATATGCCAGAAATGGGTTCATTAAATATTGCGCCAAAATCATTCTGAGAAAAAAAGATATGGGGACTTCCTGTTATTGCAAAGACTTAATTTCCAAGTAGGAGTTAACTCGTGATAAAGAAAACAAATACAACTGTCAAGAACAGAAACTAGGTTTAATATTGCATTAGTTCCCAAAGTAAAGTCACAAGGTACTGGAATTTAGTACTATTTAAGTATTAACATTGTTAAAGTGAATAAATCTACGTCTGGTTCCATTTCGTCTGTAATACAGGCTGGCAAAATCACTTGTCTTTCCTGTTATCATATGTAAAACGACTCAGCTTTTATTTTATTTTAATGTCCAAATGCATCCCCTAAGCCTGTTTAATTTCTTGCTTTTAAAATTAAACACTAAAGAATACAAGGTACTCCTGTGTGAGACTCTCATCTGATATGAATGCTTACTTATTTTGGTTATTCTTATGGTAGATTTTCATTTGAGTCTTATGACTGTTGGAAACACTGAACTTAATAGGACTCTTCCTCATGTGTTGATTTTCAACTTACAGCTTATGAGACTGTTGTTGGTTCATTGCTAAGACGTGTCTGATTCTTTTGTGACCTCATGGACTGTAGACTGCCAGCCTCCTCTTTTCTTGGGATACTCCAGGCAAGAATACCACAGTGGGTTGCCATTTCCTTCTCCAGGGGATCTCCCTAACCCAGGGATTGAACCCTCATCTCCTCCATTGGCAAGATTATTCTTTACCATTGAGCTACCAGGGAAGCCCATTAAGAGATAACCAACAAAAAATTTCAATAGAATTCTCTCATGCTTTGTTATTGTTTTGTATAAAATTCTTCATGCCAGTACCATCCTGTTCTAATTAGTTTAGCTTTTTGTTGCATAATTGAAGATAAAATTTGCCTCTTACTATGCTTTTCATAAGTTTTTCCACTTCACTCACTGATTTTTTTTCCAGATAAACTTTACATTAATTTTTATTGCTTCATCCCTAATGAATTGTTTTTTACGTGGAACTGTATTCAATTTGTAAGTGTGCCGTGGAAGAACTTACATCTTTTCAATGTGCAGTATTTACACAAAGTCTCTCAACAGATTAGGCTTTTATCACATTTGTTAAGTTTCTGCATTTGGATTTCAAGCAGTTTGGGTTGAAATAACTTCCAAGCATGTTACAGTTTTGCAGCTGCTGAATTTGAGATCTTGCACTGTTAGGTTTTCTAACGGGTTCTTACAGATAGTTAGGGCTGCTATTGATTTTTTATTATAGCCCATTTTCTAATTTGGAAAGATGTACTGTACAAAAGTGTTAGACTGGCCAGCAATTACGTGACACCAAGCTCAGTACAGAGAGTGAAATGGATAAAACTGCAGTGTTTCCTAGTTTCATCTAAGAGGAGAGACCTTTACTGATTAAATTTCAGCAGTGTCACCCATATTCAAAATTTAGTGACAGGTCAACATCTTCAGCAGAAAACACAAATGGATTGCCAAACCTCAAGAGCTCAGGTCATGGGATTCATTTTATAGCCAAATCCTTTGAGTACAGGACTTAAGGAGAATAGATGACAATTATATTCTCAAAAATTTTATGGCACACAACAGAGGCATGCCAGTAGCGGGAGACGAGGAGGAGAGAAAATGCAAAATCAATAAGTGACTATGACTTGTAGCATCTTCTAGCTCACTCTTGGCACTGAATGTCCACATAGTCGATTGTAAGTAACAAGCTTTCGCTAGACCGAGTAACAAAGCCATAAGCAACACCTGGCATCCCAACAGTATCCACTCAGTTGAGAAGGGGACACTGAGTTCTGCATGGGACACCCTTGACAGTGGCCTCCAGAGCAAAGGAGGGAGCCCAAGCAGGTTTATTCCTACTGCTGCTGAGAATTCACAGGTACTGTCAACAAAAGAAGAGGGAAGGGCTCCATCACCTCTCCCAGGGAAGATGTTTGTGTTGTTATTGTTTAGTCAGTAAGTTGTATCTGACTCTTTGTGACCCCATGGACTCTAGCCTGCCAGGCTCCTCTGTCCGTGGGATCTCCCAGGCAAGAACACTGGAGTGAGTTTACATTTCCTTCTTCAGGAGATCTTCCTGACCAGGGATCAAACCCATGTCTCCTACACTGGCAGGATGATTCTTTACCACTGAGCCACCAAGCTGTTCATATCAGGGGATAGTTTAAAAAACCTCTCCTTCTGCACAACAAAGAGGATACAGCAGGTACGCACACAGTCAGAATGCTGTGAGAAGCCCTACTGCTGAACAGAAACTGCTAGCAAGGACTAATGTGAACAGCAGGACAAAGGCTGAGGTCAACATATCTAAGGAGGGTCTCTGTAGGACCCACAGCTATTCCAATGGATGTATTGGGCATAACCTTCAGGGTTCAAAGGAGCTGTGTGCAGCTCATAGTGAAACTGCAGTGATAGATGTGAACATACTTTTGACCCCTCTTATAATTTTAAGCTCCTGCATGAGCATGTGAGCAAGTCTGGCAAGAATTAAAGAACTCTTTCTTCCTTTGTAAGCTGCAAATGCAAAAAACCTTAAGAAAAGCATCTATGCTGTTTGGAGCTGAGGGCAAACAAACAAGAGAGATATTTAAACACGATCATTTGGTTTCCTCTGAGATTTGTCTAGAGAAAACCTGAACGTCCAAATTGCGGATATTTGCATTCTGGCCATGTGAAATTAGGGGAAAAAAAAATCAACATGGTTTGCATGGTTAAGGCTTTGATTAATTATTTATTTACAGTGATAAAGAACTTGCCTGCCAATGCAGGAGACATAAAAAAACACAGGTTAGATCCCTGGATTGGAAGATCCTGTAGACGAGGGAATGGTAACCCACTCCACTACTCTTGCATGGAGAATCCCATAGACAGAGGAACCTGGAGGGCTACAGTCCATACGGTCGCAAAAAGTCAGACACAACTGAAGCACAACAATGAAATTCATGACTACTCCCTACTCTATGCATTCGGCAAGATATTGCATTCCCCATCTCCCTCTGCAAAATAAACAAGACTGATCAAAGATCTTCTATCCAGGGGGAACAAGGAAACACAAAAATATTTTAATACAAAAGGTGTTTTTATAACAGTGAGGATCGAGTTTCAAAAATGATACCAGGAGATGAAACTTCCCTGGCAGTCCAGTGGTTAAGAATCTGCCTTTCAATGCAGGGGACGCAGGTTCAATCCCTGGTTGGGGAGCTAAGCTCCCACATGCCACAGGATGACTAAGTCCATGCACAACAACTAAGTCCGAGCACTGCTCCAAGAGAAGCCTGCCAACCACAACAAGAAGTTTTTGCATCTCAATAAGAGAAATCTGCTTACCACAATGAAGAATACATGCAACTGCGAGGAAGACCTGGTGCAGCCAAAATAAAAAACGTAACCAAGAAACATGTTTAAATGATACCTGGAGAACCCAGGAGGAAGAGGGAAAAATAGGTGCTCTACTTTCCCTCTCTCCTCAATGGAATTAAGGTGGTGGGCCTAAAGGAGGTAATTAGGATCAGACGAAGTCATGAGGATGGAGCCCTCGTGAATAGGATCAGTGCCCTTATAACAGTCATAAGGCCATCTGCCTTCTCTTTCTGCTCTCTGCCATGTGTTGGCAGTTTGCAACCTTGAAGAGGAATCCAGCAGAATCAGACCATGCTGGCATCCTGATCTCTTTTCGCCTCTAGAACTGTGAGCAGGAAATATGTGTTGTTTATAAACCACCCAGGCTATAGTAATTTTGTCACAGCAGCAGCCCAAACAAAGACAGAAATTAATCAAGAAGTGAGAACCAAAAAAACTACCTTGGAGAAAGTAGTATTTGACCCTGGCCTTGGGGACTAGGTAGCATTCGAAAGACAGAGGTACGGGACTAGAGATGTTCTTGGAGGAAAATTAGAGAGGGCACTGAGACAGAAGCAGCTCTGGCAAGTGTACAGCTCAGCTTGAAGCATCACTGGGAATACTGGATGGGAATTTGCTTTTCTTTTCTTATGAAGAATCTTTGAAGACCTGGATAATTATTCCTTAGTCTTGATGGCAGAGTCTGTGTTCAGACTGAGCCCCTTGGATGAGTCCCACCGGTTCAGCAAGTTCTCTATGGTTATTTTCCAGCTCTTGCCATTACATCGTCAAGTACATTACATGGCCTCCTTGAAGTGATGTCAGCACTTGCATTGTGTACACCCGCCCCTCACTGGCTCTTTGTGCTTCTGGGGCACCTCCTTGTCACCCCTTTGCATTTGCCCAGCAAATGATCATCAAAGCTGTGCTTTGACGTGCTTCCATAGCAATAATTTTCCAAACCACAAATCAGACTTCTACAGAAGTCCTTCAGTTCAGTTCAGTTGCTCAGTCATGTCCGACTCTTTGCGACCCCATGAATCACAGCACGCCAGGCCTCCCTGTCCATCACCAACTCCCGGAATTCACTCAGACTCACATCCATCGAGTCAGTAATGCCATCCAGCCATCTCATCCTCTGTCATCCCCTTCTCCTCCTGCCCCCAATCCCTCCCAGCATCACAGTCTTTTCCAATGAGTCAACTCTTCCACATGAGGTGGCCAAAGTACTGGAGTTTCAGCTTTAGCATCATTCCTTCCAAAAGAAATCCCAGGGCTGATCTCCTTCAGAATGGACTGGTTGGATCTCCTTTCAGTCTAAGGGACTGTCAAGAGTCCTCTCCAACACCACAGTTCAAAAGCATCAATTCTTCAGTACTCAGCCTTCTCCACAGTCCAACTCTCACATCCATACATGACCACAGGAAAACCATAGCCTTGACTAGACGGACCTTAGTCGGCAAAGTAATGTCTCTGCTCTTAAGGGAGGGGTTATAAATTAAGCGAGTCTCACAGATTACCACTGTTCTCTCCTCAGGCAGAAAACAAGGCAATGTGGCTCATGAGGTTTATATCACATATCCAGCCTGTATGGGGCTTTCCAGTGGTAAAGAATCCACCTGTCAATGCAGAAGATGCAAGAGATGTGGGTTCAACCCTTGATGGAAGATCCTATGGAGGAGGAAATGGCAACCCACTCCAGTATTCCTGCCTGGAGCATTTCATGGGAACAGGAGCCTGGAGGGCTACAGTCCATGGGGTTGCAAAGAGCTGGACAAGACTGAGCGACTGAGCATAGCATACACATAGCCTGCAGGAATTATACTGAATACTGGCAGAAAGTGAGAGAATGCAGAATTGATGATGGTTTTTGCGTTGTTGTGTTTGTTTGTCCAGTGAGACCAAGAGGTTAAATGACTTACCAAAGCTTACTCAAGAAGCCATGTTGCCAGAAGTGAAATTTAGGATTCCAGATACACAAGGAGCAGTGGGTTACTAGTTCTTACTGCCTGGAATTTAAAAGTGAACGACTAATGGGATTAAAACTTCCAGTAAACCATTCTGAATCAGTTTGGGTCCAATAGCATTCTTTATATGCCTAATTTGATATTCTTACTCTCAAGGAATTTAGGGCAGACACACATATAAAGCATGAATTCTAATCAGGACAGAAGGAATGTCCAAACTGATGTGTTCAGATTTCCCAGTGCTGGCAAAGTAAACTAAGAACATGGATATTATAAAACAGAGGCTGAAACAATTTCACCTTGATATTTTCAAATTTCCACATTTAAATATAGGGTTACTTTGGGTATCTTATGTCCTATAGCCACATGAAGAAAAGAAATAGACAACTTGTTTTTGCTAAATCTGGATGGACTCAAACCAGAGAATTTGGATAATTAACTTGAATTATCCACTTAAGGACTTGTATCCATCTCAATAGTTTTACATTATCAATGACTTCGCAGAATATCAAAATGCCTTTAAATTCCCACTTGATTCTTCTGTTCTCACTAATAATTACCAATAAAAGTTATTATTGGACAATTTATAATACTAGGCACCAGACAATTTGCTATGTATATGCACAATTTCACTCCAACTTCTCAATAACAATGCAATATGAGTATTATTATTCATGTTTTTTAGGTGAGGCAGTGTGATGGCTCAGATAGTAAAGAATCTGCCTGCAATGTAGGAGACCGCTATTCGATCCCTGGGTTGGAAGATTCCCTGGAGAAGGGATTGGCTACTCACTCCAGTATTCTTGCCTAGAGAAATCCATGGACAGAGGAGCCTGGCAGGCTATAGTCCATGGAGTCACAAAAAGTTGGACATGACTGAGTGACTAACACTTTCACTTCACAATGTAGGGCCCAGATGGGTAAGGAAATGTTCCAGTGATTCTACTGCCATATGGAGGCAAAACCAAACATAACTCAGGCTGACTCTGACTCTCCTCCACGTATTTACAACTCCACACATCCAACAATGTTCCCTCTGACAACTTTCCAAGAGTTTCTTTTGCTGTAAATAATAATATCCATTTCCTATCTTGTGCAGGGACACGCCCAGAGGGCATTGCATCTAGGTGGAGCAAGAAATACAGATTAAAATCACGTGGTTATTGTTAGACTTAAATTAGAGGATAGCCTCAAACACTGAAAAAAGTAAAGTGCTACATAAATGTAAGGTTTTAATACACTTTATAGTAAAAATATATATATACTAAACAGTTGTATAGTATTGAAGCCACAGCTGTGTTATTAGAGTTATTTCTGTTTGTCTTTACTTTCCAACTAAATTATAATACTGAACTGAAAGAAAGAGCTTCCCTGGTGGCTAGGTGGTAAAGAATCTGCCTGCCAATGCAGGAGATATGGGTTTGATTCCTGGTCTGAAAAGATCGCACATGCCACAGGACAACTAAGCCCGGATGCCACAGCTACTGAGCCAGTGCTCGAGAGCAGCCCGTGGGCTGCAATTACCGAAGCCTGAATGCTCTAGAGACTGTGCTCTGCAACAAAAGAAGCCACTGCAATGCCCACGCACCACAACTAGAGAGCTGCCCTACTCCAGGGTAAAGGATCCTCCTGCCAACACAGGAAACCTGGGTTCAATCCCTGGGTGGGAAAGATCCCCTGGAGGAGGGCATGGCAACTTCCTCCAGTATTCTTGCCTGGAGAATCCCATGGACAGAGGAGCCTAGCAGGCTATAGTACATAGGGACACAGAGTTGGACATGACTGAAGCGACTTAGCATGCACACACATCATGACAAGTAGCTCTCAACGCCACATGACCTGATCTTTAAAAAGCAAGTTATTTTGCCTTTTTTTTTTTTTTCACAACTATATGAGGGTCATCTTGGAGAGAGTAGACATAGACCAGCTGAGGAGATAGATTCAACCTAAGGGGAAAACATTATGAATTAGTCCACAGGACTCATCTTGACATGACCACAAAACCACCGGTTACAAGTTTATCTTTCTACTGTGGTTACAATGGTCTATGAAACATTTATCTTCATTGGGTAATAGCTTTTTTCACTTTTCCTTAGAAAATTTAGCGGCACGCTAAAAAAACACTGGCATAAATGGTGAACCACTGGCAATTAACTCTTGTATTCTTACGCTGCCAGGTTTTTAGGGATTTAGGATCAAGCCAATAGTCAAAGCTATGGTTTTTCCAGTAGTCATGTACAGATGTGAGATTATCCCCTGGAGGAGGGCAGGCAACCCACTCCAGTATTTTTGCCTGGAAAATCCCCTGGACAGAAAAGCAGGCAACAGTCCATCAGGTTGCAAAGAGTTGGACATGACAAAGCAACTTAGCATACATGCTGGCTGTGGATACTCTCATTCTGAAGGCGTCCATGGATCACCATCAGCATTCTCTCTACTGGAGAGAATGGGGAAGGTAACTGCCTCCAAACTATTTTCCCCTGCTGTTTGTCCCCCTGGGCTGCCACTTGGTAAGATTAGCATACATGGAATGCAGTGACATAGTTTTTTCTTGGACTTTATGAAACTGAAGCTTATGATGGGAATCCCAGAGGTGCTCTGAAATGGAATGGGGAAAAAGGAAGGAGGGACTTGCAGAGAGACAGATGATAGAGACTGAAACAGAGAGAGTCAGAGAGCAGAAGAAAAAGCATGGTCCATCTCAAGAAAATCAGACCCCCGGGGGACTTATCTGACAGTTCAGTAGCTAAGACTTTGGGCTCCAGTGCAGGAGTGCCCAGGAACGGTCCCTGGTCAGGGAACTAGATCCTATATGCTGCAGCTAAGCGTTTATATGCAGCAACTAAAGATCTTGCATGCTGAAAGTAAGACCCAGCTCAACCAAATAAATACATACAATATTTTTAAAAATCAAAGAAAAAAAGAGGCTGAGCACCGACAAACTGATACCTTCAAACTGTGGTGCTATAAAATCCTTTGGACAGCAAGAAGATCAAGCCAGTTAATCCTACATATTCATTGGAAGGACTGATGCTGAAGCTGAAACTCCAAAGCTTTGGGCACCTGATGTGGAGAGCTGACTCATTGGAAAAGACCCTGATGCTGGGAAAGACTGAAGGCGGGAGGACAAGGGGACCACAGAGGATGAGATGGTTAGATGGCATCACCAACTCAACGGACATGAGTTTGAGCAAACTTTGGGAGATGGTGAAGGACAGGGAAGCCTGGCATGCTGTAGTTGATGGGGCTGCAAAAAGTTGGACACAACTAAGCAACTGAACAACAATGTGATCGATGTCAACTGCGTATGCGTTAGTCACTCAGTCCTGTCTGACTCTTTGTGACCCCCATGGGCTGTAGCCTGCCAGGCTCCTCTGTCCATGGAATTTTTCAGGCAAGAATACTGGAGTGGGTAGCTATTCCTTCTTCAAGGGATCTTCCCAACTCAGGGATTGAAACCAGGTCTCCCACATCGCAGGCAGATTCTTCACCATCTGAGCTACCAGGCAAGCCTGATGTCAACTATCAAGGCATTACATTAAATCAACCAACTTTGGGTAAAAGAGTTTTATTTCAAATGAGTTAATTTAGTAAAAAAACCAATATAACTCTGGTAAAAATTAACCTATCTGTTATTAGCAAGTTTAGTAGAATGACTTTGATTCTACTAGACTTTACACCAGACTTTTGTTTTCATATGGATGGATGACTTGATACACGAATGTGTGTGCACACCTATTTTTCATTCTATTCAATAAAAGACTGTAGTTTTTCTGAAATCTCTCCCACTTATTTTATCAATTTGTCTCCATTATACTATGAACCCACTGCCTTTGCTATGCTTGGGGCACCTCTGAATTTGATGTCTGTTTTACTAAAGCACTTTTTATAGCACAGCTGATTGCATGTAAAATCCTGCATTTTACCCGTAGCTCTGAAATTGCCCACATCCCTTGCACTTTCGTAAGCTGCTTTCATATCCTGTGTGAAACCTGTGAAATCTGGCAGCGTGGGTCTCAGAAGATGGGAATTGCTAGAGCGGTGGCTTTTCAGCCTTTTAAGCCCCACACCTTTGGAGCACTTTGTCAAAACACATCAGACCAGCCACATGTATTCATTTAACTGAACCAGAGAAAACAGCTTTTCTTTCAAGATCATCTTAGATGGGGCACATTGCTGCTGCTTGATGACTTCCCAAAGGTATATATTCACTGCTCACCTTGATGGCCTGAGCTTCTCATTGGCTGACTACAATTATGCATTTTATTCCACAGTCCTCTGAAATCTTCACTGGTCCATGAGTACTCTGAAAGCAACTAATTGTGAACTTGGAACTGTTTCACACAGTCAGTCTGTTAAACTTACATGGGAATGTAAAGAAACTTAAGTAGGAATAGACATAGGATTAGATCCAAGGTTAGGCGACCATATCTGCTCTGAAAACCTCCCTTGCTTAAAATCTCATTGTTGCCCAAACATGATTAATGATAACATTAAAGAAAGAAAATCCTGGAGGATATTCAATTATACTAAACACTAGAGAGGAAAACAAACCTGGAATTTTAACTTAATGCCACACTGAACAACCCTGGGCAGGGTAAACATCTCTTTATGATTGAAGATTTCTGCCAGCAAAGCATAGAGCACACTGTGTATATCTCCCGTGCTACCGTTTGAATGAGATGACTACAGAACCTTCCTCTCCAATCTGTTGCTCCCATGATGTGAGGTATGCAGATGAAGAACCCTGAAAATAACCCTTCAGAGTACTCTCACGTTATATCTCAGGCCAGTTCAACAATAGGTCTTCATTCTGATGAAACTGCTTACATAGGTTTCTGTTAACTGCTGCTGCTGCTGCTAAACTGCTTCAGTCGTGTCCGACTCTGTGTGACCCCATAGATGGCAGCCCACCAGGCTCCCCCAACCCCTGGGATTCTCCAGGCAAGAACACTGGAGTGGGTTGCCATTTCCTTCTTCAATGCTAAAAAAGTGAAAAGTGAGAGTGAAGTTGCTCAGTCATGTTGGACTCTTAGCGACCTCATGGACTACAGCCTACCAGGCTCCTCTGTCCATGGGATTTTCCAGGCAAGAGTATTGGAGTGGGGTGCCATTGCCGTCTTCTGTTAACTAAACCCCAAATGAAATGAGCCTGCTTTGTGATTTGAAAATATGTGTCTATGTGTGTTTACATGGATATATAATTCGATAGATTAGAACATCTCAGGTGGCTCAAGTGGTGAAGAACCCTCCTGCCAATGCTGGAGATGGACGGGAAGATCCCTTGGAAGAGGAAATGGCAACCCATTCTTGTATTCTTGCCTGAAAAGTCCCATGGGCGGAGGAACCTGGTGGACTACAGTCCATGGGTCGCAAAGAGTCAGACATGGCTATGCACACACACATGATTCGATATATTAACTATTAAAAAATAGAGCTTTAGGAGGAGATGAGGGACACAGAGCCCCACGTAGGTGAGTGGGTTTCCGGGTGTGTGGGATGGTGGACTGTCTAGGAGACTCATGGGTAGGAGGGGTTGATGTCAAGTGAATTCTCCAGGCTGTGGGACCATGGATCCCAGAAAGGCAGGTAACAGGGCAGCTGAGTGGGAAATAAATGTGGTGGAAAGACAAGCAGCAGTGCTGTGCTGAGGTGTTTTGGAGCCTGGGAACAAAGGAGAATGCGCCCCTACGTCCACTCCTCAAAACATATCTCCCTCATTTCGAATCAAGCAGAAAAAGTTAATATACGTTCTACAATCCAAAAGCATGACACTACTACCATACTTAAAAGAGACAAAAGCAAGGTCCTCCTGTGTAGCAAAGGGAAGTATATTCAGTAATAAAATATAATGGAAAAGAATGTGAAACAGAAAACATATATACATATATTTTGATATATATAAATATATTTAGCTATATGTATACATATACATGGACTTCCCAGGTGGTAAAGAGCTCACCTGTCAATGCAGGAGACTTAAGAGATGCAGGTTCAGTCCCTGGCCCGGGATGATCCCCTGGAGGAGAGCATGGCAACACACTCCAGTCTTCTTGCCTAGAGAGTCCCATGGACTCTGGAGGGTTACAGTCCATAGGGCTGCAAAGAGTCGGACACAACTGAAGCAAGGTAGTATGTATGCACGCATACATATATACCTGTATGTGTAGACATCTCTAAATCACTCGTATACACGAGAAACTAACACAGCTATACACCGCTGTGAATCAACTATACACCGCTAAAAATTTTTAATTAAAAAAAAAGAATCATTTTAAAGCCCCGGTGCTACTCAGTCTTGCCAGGCCATTGTCAGCCCTCATAAACCACTTGGAGGCGACATGCGGCTGATTGTAAAGGACAAAATAACATGAGGGCGCTGCTAACGCAGGGCGTAAAACACAACTCCCTGCCTTTATTTAAAATCCCCACATCACAGCAATGGAGTTTTCGCCTTGTTATTTTTTAGTCGCTTAGTCATGTCTGACTCTTTGTGACCTCATGGACTGCAGCATGCCACGCTTCCTGGTTCTTCACCATCTCTGGGAGCTTGCTCAAACTCATGTTCATCAAGTCAGTGATGCCATCCAACCATCTCCTCCTCTGTCATCTCCTTTTTCTGCCTTCAATCTTTCCCAGTATCAGGGTCTTTTCCAGTGAGTCAGCTCTTCACATTAGGTAGCCAAAGGATTAGATCTTCAGTTTCAGCATCAGTCCTTCCAATAAATATTCAGGACTAATCTCCTTTAGGATGGACTGGTTTAATCTCCTTGCTATCCAAGGGACTCTCAAGAATCTTCTCCAACCACAGTTCAAAAGCATCAATTCTTCAGCATTCAGCTTTCTTTATAGTCCTACTCTCACATCCATCATGACTACTGGAAAAACCACAGCTTTGACTAGATGGACTTTTGTCAGCAAAGTAACGTCTTTGCTTTTTAATATGCTGTCTAGGTTGGTCATAGCTTTTCTTCCAACCTGCAGTGATTTTGGAGCCCAAGAAAGTAAAATCGGTCACTGTTTCCATTGTTTCCCCATCTACTTGCCATGAAGTGATGGGACTGGATGCCATGGTCTTAGATTTTTAAATGCTGAGTTTTAAGCCGGATTATTCACTCTCCTCTTTCACCTTCATCAAGAGCCTCTTTAGTTCCTCTTCACTTTCTGCCATAAGGGTGGTGTCATCTGCATATTTGAGGTTATTGACATTCTCCCAGCAATCTTGATTCCAGCTTAATATAGGCTTTTAAAAATATTGCCTTAAAATAGTATTTGTCTTTATTAACTGTGGTTGTTGGTTCCCTGTTAAATTTATGCCTTTCAGGAGTCCCTCACCTCCTTAGCCTAATCCTCCTCCATCAGCCCGCATTAAAAAAGCAGTAATAATAAAATGAAAGGGAACAAAACAGGAATTATCTGCATGTCTCACCCACAGGAAGCTTGAGTATTTCTATTTCATACCTGGGAGGACAGGGCTGGACAGCACAATGCATTCCTTTCTGCAGTCACAGCCAAACAGGTTGGAAAGCCACTGGCGGAGGGAGACCAAACTCTCCCAGAATCTCCTGGGAATCACTGACCCCAGCAGCTTGCGCAAACCTCACTGTTTGGAAAGTGCTCAGTCATGCTGTTTCTTTCTGAATCCCTTCCATTTGTAAGGGGTAACGAACAACATGCAGCCCTAGGGGTTAAAGGGAATGCCTGACACCCAGCTAGGGCTTCCTTGGGTCTGAGGAACACATCTGTGTACCAGTTCAAAAGAGTAACTCTCTCCCACCATTGAAGCCCAGCTTCACACACGAACTTGATTTTGCTCCAGCCTCTCTGGCACAGATCTCGACATTGTAGGAATCCGTGCTGGGTGGTTTCCCAGGGCCCTTCCTATGCATATCACTGTACTTTGCATCTTTCTGGCAGCTCCTCTGTTTGGGGTTTGTATCCACAGTACATCATGTTTTCAGGGATCAGAATTTGGAAAGCAAAGCCCCTTTGTGAAATGCTCCCATGCTAACCCCCACACCATTCAGATAAGTATTATGAGCACTGACCCCAACGATATTCAAGATTCAGTGAATAGAAATTGTCCTGAATGCATTCATTTATTTATTCATTAAACAAGGGATTAGTGAGTGCTTTGTCTGTGTCTCACTCCTTTTGAGATACTGGGAGTAAAGCAGTGAATAAAAGGATCAAAACTCCCAGCCCTCAAGGTGCTAAGACTGCAGTAGGGAAAGGCTGCCAATAAACAGATACATGAGTAAAGTAGATGGTAAGTAAGAGACATAGTGCTGGAGAGAAAAGTGAAGCGGGGATGGGGTGGGGACCTCCTGCAGTGGGCGCATGCCATTTTAGGCAGGTTGGTCATAAAAGAAAATCTCAGTTCAGTTCAGTTCAGTTGCTCAGTCGTGTCTGACTCTGAGACCCCATGGACTGCAGCACGCCAGGCCTCCCTGTTTCCACTGTTTCCCCATCTATTTGCCATGAAGTGATGGGCCCAGATGCTATGATCTTAGTTTTCCGAATGTTGAGTTTTAAGCCAGCATTTTCACTCTCTTCTTTCACTTCCATCAAGAGGCTCTCTAATTCTTCGCTTTCTGCCATAAGGGTGGTATCATCTGCATATCTCAGGTTATTGATATTTCTCCTGGCAATCTTGAATCAAAGAAATCAAAGAAAATCAAAGAAATCAAAGAAAGCCCCACTGAACCTAAAAATTTATATATACAAAACAGACTAACAGACACAGAAGACAAATGGCAGGGGTAGGGATAAATTAGGAGTTGGGGATTAACAGTTACAGAACTATATTTAAAACAGATAACAAGGACCTACTGTATAGCACAGACAACTGTATGCAATATCTCATAATAACCTATAATTGAAAAGAACCTAAAAAGGAAATTTTATATATATATATATATATATGTAAACTGAATCACTTTGCTGTATACTTGAAACGCTGTAAATAAAATATACTTCAATAAAAATAACAGATTTTTAAAAAGTCTTATTGAGAATCCATCGAAAAGGTGACCTTTGGAAAAAGACTTGAATCAGGTGAGGGCGTGCATGACGATCTAGGGGGCTGGGGGAAATTTTGGCTGAATGTGAAGTCCCTGATGCTGAGCTTGGCTGGAAGACTCATTACCAGCAAGGAGACTGAAGTTTTGGAACAAAAAGTGAGGAGTGGGTGGTTCCGGGGAGTGGGGTTGGGTGGGAGGAAGAGGGAGAAAGAAGATGGCAAATGGGGTCTTTTAGGTCCCTGTAAGGACTTGGAATTTTCTCTGAGATGGGAAAGCTTAGAGGGATATAAGTCAAAGGAGTAAGATGGTTTGTCGTTTGTTTTACAGGCTTTCTGGTTGTTATGGAAATGAGCTTGCTTAGGGACAAAGGTGAAGACAGGTGGAAGACAGTGGTGGCTGGGACAATGGTGGCAGAGAAGCAGAAAGTCTGTCTTAATTCTGGATAATTTTTGAAGTTAGAGCCAATGGGTCTAATGAATTGAATATCTGATGTGGAAAAAGGTGACAGAGTCAAAGACAGCACCTGAGTTCTGGCATCTGAGCAGCTAGAAGTATCGAATTGCTGCTTCCTGACTTGGGGAAGCTGGTGGGGAAAGTTTGGGATGGGTGAGAGTGGAAGCTCACTTCACCATGGGGAATGTGAAGTGCCCAGCAGACCATGAGGCCACGAGAGCTGGAAGCTCTGGAGTTCATGGAATTTGGAGCTCAAGAGAGAATTCTAAGCTGGAGAAAGATATTTGGCAGTGGCAGAGAGCAGATGGCATTTATAGTTGGAGTGGCCCCAACTGGTAGGCTTGGTTCATTGTGCTGCTGGTTGTGTTAAAGGAGAATTTTTAGGCCATCAGATGGAGCATATAACCCTTGATTTTCTCTGTTCCCATCACTCTGTTTGGCTTTATACCTGTTCGACTTCACCAGTGTGACGCCTGAGTCCCTGTAAGCTTCTCATGAACGAGTAGGAAGCATGCTGTTTATGGTTCAACGATGCATGTTCTTGGCACAGAGATGATTCTCAGTCAATGTCCAGCAAGCAAGTGAATGACTTCTGGTACAGAATAGAGAAAGGGCTCAAAAAGTTTAAAGAAGGTCAAGTCCTAGGAGTACACGGGAAGATTAGAAGGTGAGGCAAGAAAAAGACTCAGAAGGAGTAAATGTCCCAGAGTGGACTTTTCACTGGAAGGCAGACCCAGGGGATGGAAAACTGGATTATTGATACAAATGAAGAAAGGGGGAGGAATTGAGAAGTGCATTAAAAACAGGCCTAAAACTAGAGAACAGAATCCGTCTGGGCCAACATGGCGGCAGAAATTTGTCGGCATCATAATTGGCCTCTGCAGCTTGCTCTTCCACTTGTGTCTTAGTCACATTCAACTGTCAAGGAGCCAAACTGAGGACCGCTCCACATTTGACACACATACCAACTTTGTGCTTATCTTCTCAGCTGGGCTCTTTGCCAGACCTGTCCTCTCCTGTTCCACCTGTGGACTCTCCATATGCGAAACTCTCACCAACATCTCCCATCACTGCTTCACATAAGCTGTAGAATCTGTCACAGAGCGGTGTGCAGAGCTGACTTCAAGGCTGACTCAGTCATCTGGCTCATGTGTACCAAGTGTACATGGTATATTGTACAGGCAGCAGCGCAAAGCCTACCAAAGAGCCAGTCAACGTGCATTGCATTTGATGTAGCACAAACTCTAGAAACAGAGATGACATTTAAGAAAGAATTAGTCTTTCATGGGAAGGTGCTATATCCAAAGGGAGCCAGCATACTCAACCAACTACTCACTAAGGAAGGCAGCATCGTTATCCTATGGAGAGGGGTCCATGGAGCTCACACATGCTGACGTGGGTCACCCAAGACCAATTCTTCCTTGCCTCCAGGTTTTATGCAGTTTTGTTTTTAACTTCATATTCATAAAGTGGAACCTACCACAACCCTGCAGGGTTCCCCCAACTCCTTGCCCAGTATAAAATCAAGTAGCTAATAATCAGGACAATAGACTCACAGACTCAGTGTCTGATGCACCAACGGGAAAAAAGCTGACTATGTAACAACCAGGCAGAGGTCATGACATAAGCTGCTGTATCTTGAGCAGAAGTTAAGTCTATCGCAGTACAACTCTAGGAACTAGCCTCAAGAGAATGGGATTAACACCGTTGCTCATAGTAACTGATATCTTTGGGGGCATCAAAATAATTGTAGCTTGCTCTGCATATAGAAATGTACGTAAATATATATGTACATATATATGTGTGTGTATATATATATATATATATATATATATATTCCATTATATACACATAATACACATAACGGGCTTTCCCAGTACCTCAGTTGGTAAAGAATCTGCCTACAATGCAGGGTTCAATTCCTGGGTTGGAAAGATGCCCTGGAGAAGGAAATGGCAACCCACTCCAGTATTCTTGCCTGGAGAATCCCAAGGACAGAGGAGCCTGGCAGCTCCACTGTGCATGGGGTTGCAGGATTCGGACATGACTGAACGACTTTCACTTCACTAAAATACACATATAGATATACGTACATATATGGGCAACTAAAACTGGCAGCAAAGAGATGCTACAGACCCATGTTGATCCACTCTGAGAATATGGTGCCCTATGCCAGCATGAATAAGTTACAGAAGAGAGACCTTCAATCTCGAATCCCCTACAAATGGAATGACGTTCTGACAAGTGGGAATCTGTAAGCAGCTCTCTGCAGAAAAGAACCCTCAGCAGGAAGCCCTTTATACTGTTATTTCAGCAAAGCTATATTGTAACTAGCTTTTAAACCAGGCACCCCCTGCTCTACTCATCTCCTGCCCAAGCACACCTTTCAAATCATTTAGTCACACAATACTTGCATAACTCGTCAGGTCTTTCCATAGATCAAAGAAGTAGAAATGAAGAATAAGCAGTTAACAGATGACCAGATCTTTTCTGTAGCTTCCACTTCAGTAAATACCTGAACTAACTTTGTGACCAATCTGTGTGAACAAGAAAATGTCTAGAGGAAGATCACCAGGAGTCAACAAGCCCGCACGTGGTGGGGGAGGGCAAACATCTCTGACTCCCTATCGCACCAGTTAACTGAGATTACTACTCTACTTTCCTTTAAAAGCTTTCATGGCTCAGCAGAATCTTTGGAAGTTGTTTCTGGGGAACGTTGAGTCCACTATTTCCCCAGATTACCAGCATTCTGATTGAAGGCACCCTTCCTTCCTATCAACAACTGTGAGTACTGACTGTAATTATGGGACGAGCAGAGGGATCCGATTCATTTGATCATTTGATAACAAAAGCAATCCTTTGATTCTTAACTTTTCATACCTAACATTGTAAAATAATTACCTCTAATTGAGGATAAATATCTGGTGACAACTATATTCTTCACTTCTAAAAAGGCATTTAAGGCATTTCAGCTATAGTTTAAAAATGAGCTACCTGGTTTTGGTTAGCATAGTAGAGTTCACCAGAAAGTGAAAAGTCGCTCAGTCGTATCTGACTCTGCGACCCCATGGACTGAATTCTCCAGGCCAGAATACTGGAGTGGGTAGCTTTTCCCTTCTTCAGGGGATCTTCCCAACCCAGTGTATGAACCCAGGTCTCCCACAGTGCAGGCAGATTCTTTATGAGCTGAGCCACAAGGGAAGCCCAAGAATACTGGAGTGGGTAGCCTATCCCTTCTCCAGCGGATCTTCACGACCCGGGAATTGAACCGGGTCTCCTGCATTGCAGGCCGATTCTTTACCAACTGAGCTATGAGCGAAGCCCAGAGTTCACCAGAGTCTACTGATATTTGGTGAATAAATAAAATATGCTGCCGCAACAAAGTTAAGAATCATAACCCGAGGCTTGCCTGGTGGCTGAGTGTTGAAGAATCCACCTACCATTGCAGGAGACACTGGTTTGATTCCTGATTCGGAAACATCCCACATGCGGCAGAGCAACTAAGTCTGTTTGCCGCAACTCTGGAGCCTGTGCTCTAGAGCCCAGGAAGCTGCAAGTACTGAGCCCAAGTGACAGAGCTACTGATGTCTGCGCACCCTGGAGCCCGTGCTCTGGAATAAGAGGAGCCATCATAATGAGGAGCGTCTGTATCGCATAGAGAGTAGCCCCAGCTCTCTGAAAAAAAAGCCCATGCAGCAATGGAGACCCAGCACTACCAAAAATAAATTAATTAATTAAAAAAAGAGTCATAACATGAAAAAGAACTGAGAAAAAAAATTTCTGAAATGCAATTAATCAGACAATATATTGCCTGTCTCCTCTGTAGGTTAGGAGTTCCAGGGGACACAGTATAAATGCTGGGCACTCTAGAGTCTTATAATCTAACTCAGAACATGAAAACTGGCGGACGTGGAATAGCAGGCCAGATTCTTTATGTGATGGGGGAAGCTATTACCAAATGACTCATGAGAGTAGTTCAGAAACTAGATATTACTGTCATCTGCACTTTAGAACCCAGGGAACGGCCGCTTGGACAGTTAACTGCACCAAGCCAAGCTGGGAGTCAGTGATGGACCTGAAACTTAAATCCAGATCTACCTCCAAACTACACGCTCCTACCCATTATATTGGCGTTTACTGAGGAAATCCCATATTTTAGGCCCTTTAGTTTTCCATAATCAGAGAAAGCAATGGCACCCCACTCCAGTACTCTTGCCTGGAAAATCCTCCATGGATGGAGGAGCCTGGTAGGCTGCAGTCCATGTGGTCGCTAAGAGTCCGACATGACTGAGCAACTTCACTTTGACTTTTCACTTTCATGCACTGGAGAAGGAAATGGCAAGCCACTCTAGTATTCTTGCCTGGAGAATCCCAGGGATGGGGGAGCCTGGTGGGCTGCCGTCTATGGGGTCGCACAGAGTCGGACACGACTGAAGCGACTTAGCAGCAGCAGCAGCAGTTTTCCATGATAATTTTGCATATTATATTCTGTTATTTTAACTATTTCAGAGCACAGATAATCAGAGTATATGTATATATTTGTATGGAGGAGGTATGAAATCATAAAAATCAGGCAAATAAATACTATCTTATTTATGAAAAGAAAAGCAAAGATTCTAGTTGAAACAGCAGCAAACCAAATGGAGCAGTATTTAAATGAAAAGCATGATGTATACTAGAGGAATGCTCCTATAGTTGAACTCTTTGACCTTCACCAGGATATCTAACCCTGTCCTGGAGGGCCTACCAACACTTTCCAAAACAAGTATAATAGGAAAAATACAGAACCTTCCATACTGATACCTGATTTTATCACAAACCTACAAGAGTCAAAAAAAAAAAAAAAAAAACAACCTAAAAATATCTTTAATTATCACCTCTTCAAAGAAGAAATCAGCTTAATGACAAGTTATATATAAAAAACTCAATAGCTTTTCTATATGTTGGCAAAAGCACACTGTAATATACACAGTTATTGGGGGGGAATTCATCACAGCACCAGATTATAAAATACCTAAAATACATTTAACAGAAAAGGTAAAGGAAATGTAAAAATAAACCCATAAAAGTTCTTTAAAGGAATGAAAACAAAATGAAAATATTTCATGCAAACTGGAAATAATCATATTCCTAGATGAAAAGAGATAATATTTTAAAATGTCACTTCTCACCAGAACATATATATGTCTTTAATGCAACCCCCCTAAATCTATATGGCTCTTTTCTTTATGTGAAACATCAAAGTAAATTCATATGAAATGCTATCTATAGAAAATCAATAAACTCAGCTTTGAAAAAGAAGATTTAGCAGTTACTAAATGTATTTTAAAATGACGATAAAAAATAACTTGTTACTATTGTTGATACAGCAAATACATTAATAGGGATACAACTGAGTATCCATAATACCTGATAGTATATAAGAGTTTAGTGAATATTATTTAGTAAATAAGTGTTAGGAATGTTATATACTCATTTTAGAAAAAAATACATAGATCCCTGTCTCATGATATTAAAAATACATCCCAGCTAGACTGAGATTTGAAAAAAAAAAATTCAAGGATGAAAACAAATAACTATGAACTCTGCTGAAAACATATGAGGCCATTGTTTTATTTTATAATCTTGTGTTGAGAAAAGTTTTCTTAAGCAAGATACAAAAAGGAGAAGTTATCAGAAGAATAAATGAAATTAAAATTTTGGTAAGTCTCCCACCTATATCCCCCATCAAATCACTGATCTGTTTTCCATCTTGATGGCTTTGTCTTTGGAGAATGTCAAAACTTTCCTCACTTAGCAAATGTCTTAGGATTTCTTGAAGTTGTTGTTGGTATCAATAACTTCCTCTTTTTCATATCTATGAAACAGAAACAGACTCACAGACATAGAGAACAGATGTGTGGTTGTCAAGAGGAGGGTGGGTGTGGGAGGTTAACATTGGAAGCTTGGGATTAGCAGGTGCAAACTCATATATATATGTATAGGATGGATGAACAATGAGGTCTTACTTTCCAGTGTAAGGAACTATATTCAATATCTTATGATAAACCATAATGGACAAGAATAGATATATGTATAACTGAGTTACTTCATTATACAGCAGAATTTAATACAACATTGTAAATCAAGTATACTTCAATAAAATAAAATTAAAATAATAGTTTACTCTCTTCTTTTTTACTGCTGAATAGTATTCCATCTATGGAAGTACAATATTTAGTTTCAGTATTTATCTGCTGTTAGAGACTTAGATTGTTTCTAGCTTCAACTATTATAAATAAATTTAACATGAAAGCTCATATGGGAAGATTCCCTGGAAGAGGCCTGGCAACTCACTCCAGTATTTTTGCCTGGAGAATCCCACGGACAGAGGAGCCTGGTGGGCTACAGTCCATGGGGTTGCAAAGGGTCAGACATGACTGAAGCAACTTAGAACACTCGTATACATTCTTGGTAAAAAACATGAGTTTTCATCTCACTAGGGTAAATACCCAGATGTTTGAGTCTCGGTCATATGGCAAGCGTATATTTAACCTTACAAAGAAAGCATGAGTTTTCCGGAGTCCATAGCATTGTGCACTCCTTTCAGGAACACGTGAAAGTTCCAGTTTGCTTGTATTTCTGGCATTGCTGGTTTTTTGTTTGTTTGTTATTAGATTTTATCCATTCTGATAAGTGTGCAGTGATATCTCATTACAGCTCCCATTTGCATCCTCCCAATGGTTAATAACAGAGAACTTCTTCCCAAGTGCTGTCTTGGATCCCCATTCCTCCTGATGAAGTGTCTATTCAAGCCCTCTGTATACACTTTCATTTTAAACTCCAGAGACACTTCATCATTCTTCTAGATAAGCTCTCTAGGCTATAAAAAAATATGGCTGGATTAGGCAATCCTTTTGAATTTTTTATGCTGTCAACTCATTCTGCTTTTATCAATTCCATAAATGTGCTCTCAAAAATCACTGAATAGAAGTAAACATGTGAATAGAGGAGCTTTTAAACAGTTTTACTTCCTTCCAGTAAAATGCAAACAGAATGCATTGGGAGCTGCATTCTGGATAATGTAACCGAATAGGCAAAGAAGAGCAACGTCAATGAGTAATATTGCAGTGATTGGCACACAGCTGCCCACACAGCTTTTACAGTCACATAAATTTATCCTCTATGCCTGCTCATCGAGGTGTCCTAACACACATTCAATTGTTATTCATTTTATTTATAGGATTTTCTTTTTAACTAGATTTGTTGTGGGGAAAGCATTTTTGTCGTCTGCAGGCACAGCTGTGTGTGAAATGACAACTTAACTGAACGCACACAAGGCAGTCTCTGCAAATTGCGTTCTAGGTTTGCTGTGTTTATTTCAACCCATCCTGGCTCACCTGCTCTATAATGGCTCAGACTCATATTCTAGAAAGGGCTTCCCAAACAGCCAGCCCCATACCAACCCCACTCCACACTGAAGATGCACAAAATTCCTGATGCAAATTCATGCTGGTGGTGGTGTGGTGCAAACTTCCAAAATAAAGCAGAACCTAAACCCCTACCTAAGAATCTCATTCTCTAGATTCATTATGTTAACGGCTGAATTTCTGCTACCCAGAACTTGCAACAGTATATTTTTAAACTCCAGTCTCTGAGATTTTCAAAGTTTCCACATGAAAAAAATAATGATGCACGCATTTTTGAAGCCAGATATCAAAAGTCAAAGGATGGAAAAATGGTTCACAATTATATGCTTTACCTATTAAAAATGGTAAGATATTTTGAGGACTGTGTGGCATTTTACTCATGTTCTATTTATAAAACATAAACATTAAAAATACAGATTTCATTTCCATAGCTTTCATTTCTCCCATAGCTCTTGAAATTCAATGCATATTTATCACACATTTACTTGGGCAAAACAGGTACAAGGCACCAACCAAGGGATATAAAAGATCCACAAAATATCAGACAAATGTAATGAGGACTTAACTACCTCAAGCCTTTTCATTTAAAATTATATATTCTAATTTTTGTGCCTGACAACAAATGCTGGCTTTAAGAAACAAAATAGAAATGCCTGTATTGACTCAGACTCTCTCTCACACACACAGACACAGACACACTCTCTCTGTTTTAATTTTGATTTTTCATTACTTATATATCTATGAAAGTTGCTCAGCCATGTCCGACTCTTTGCAACCCCATGGACTGTAGTTTACCACACTCATCCGTCCATGGGATTTTCCAGGCAAGGGTACTGGCGTGGGTTGCCATTTCCTTCTCCAGAGGATCTTCCTGACCCAGGGATCGAACCCAGGTCTCCCACATTGTAGGCAGACACTTTACCCTCTGAGGTACCAGCGAAGTCCTTATATATCTGTAACCTCACATTATTCGATGTTAATAAATATATCAGGATGCATGATCAGAAGTTAATCAGAAATCCTGAATATTAATAATTTCAAGCAAACGCCCTCCTTGAAAGGAAATATTTGGAGGAACACACATTAAAATAAAAACATAAGAGATGGCTGATGATAGAAACTGCAGCCATTATTAAAAAATCAAAAAGTAAGTAAAATTAATGAATGTGACTATTAATTTCCAGACTTTTGCAAAGGTAGAGTATATTTTTAGAAGGCCTGTGGCTTTTTAAACTCCATGGTCCTACACAATTATGATAATCCACCTAGAATTCACCTGTCCTGATAATATTGATACACAACTTCCCCAGTGATGCCCAGCCATGTCCAGTCCCCTGGGGAAGCCTCTACTTTCACATTAATGACAGGATTCGGAATGTGTAATGGGCTGGATCATTTATTATATTAAGCGAAAACAGTTAAACAACTCTGATGGGGTGGGTACCAGGCACTATTATAAGAGCTTTCCACGTGCTATCACAATCATCTTTTTAATCACTCTAGGAGATTAGAATGTTACTAATACCATCTCCCAAGTATGCAGGAGCAAACGGAGGCATAGGGAAGTTAAAACTTTTTTTTTAGGTCCCCAGAGCTAGGAAGAGGCAGAGCTTGGATTTCAATGCAGGCAGTCTAGCTTTGGGGTACACAATCTTAATCCTCTCCTGCCTCCTAGGAAGTAAGAAATGTCGAACATCCCACTGAGAATAACAGATATCGCTTCTACAACTAGATGCTCTAGAAGGATGGAGGGTCTCTCCAGCCTTCATCCTGTTAATTCCCTCCTCTTTCCAAGCACACTGGTTCCCTGTGTGTGGGGGGGTGGGGGATGGGGGCGGCAGGGACAACTCTGGAAGCCACTGCTGATGCCAAAATGCAAAGATGCTACTGTGACAAGTCTGATTGCCAAGCAGATATCCAGTCAGTGCTTTAAGTAACATATTTAGGAAAGAATCTAGCAACTCAGCAAGTACTTGTGGCGCATTCTTTCTAATTACCATCGAACATTTGGCTCTCTGCAGACACTTTGCTGCCACCAAAATACTGCTATTTCATGCATGAGAGCTTGCTTAGCAAAAATATTTTCCAAAAGAACAAGGACAGCTGTCAAAAATGATCACAACCTTTGCAATGTGAGGAATCCTGAAATAAGCTGTCGGGGATCTTCGTGTGTGAAATGGAAGCTGGGTATAGCACTTGGATAGCTACCTCAAGTCTCCTAACACATCTCTCTTGCACACATCCATAACATTTTATAACATTCGCAAGACACACTTGTGATCTCTACAATCACCAAGCAGGGCAGTTGAGTAGGTATTTTTACTGTTTTTTAAAAGAGAAAAGTTCTTCAAGGCTTGACTAGGTCTAAAGCTGAATCTGCTATGACCCCATGTGGCAAACTAGATTTTAGACTAGTGTTCTTTCCACTACAGAACGCTGTCCATTCTTCATTTCTTGATGTTTCAGTGCTAGGCAAGTTTTATTCACACATTTATAAGTATGTGTAATATCAGAAAATGTATATACATATATGAGTGAGTCTGTCCATGCACTTCTCCAGGCAAGAATACTGGAGTGGGTAGCCATTCCCTTCTCCAGGGGATCTTCTTAACCCAGGGATTGCACTGGGGTCTCCTGCATTGGCAGGAAGATTCTTTACTGTCTAAGCTACCAGGGAAGCCCACCCACCCCCCCCCACATATATATAGTACGCCTATATATGTGCTTTCTGTAAATTGACTTTTCTGATACCTGTATCTATGTTTATATAGCTATATGTTCAGTTCAGCTCAGGCATGCATGCGAAGTCACTTCAGTCGTGTCCAAGTCTTTGCAGTCCTATGGACTGTAGCCCATCAGTCTCCTCTATCCATAGGATTCTCCAGGTAAGAACACTGGAGTGGGTTGCCATGCCGTCCTCCAAAGTGTCTTCCTGACCCAGGGATCTAACCCACATCTCTTATGTTTCCTGCATTGGCAGGAGGGTTCTTTACCACCCTGAAGCCACCTGGGAAGCCCTATATAGCTACATCTATAATTATATCTAGATTTTGTCAGTTTTCTGCTGGCTTTTTTTTTATGAAAAAAAAAAAAAAGACCAATATAAACTACAGTAATATAAAAAGAAATATAGGTTTTGATTTGTACAGTTATTCTTACAATGATTGGGTTTGAGTTACAGACCTCAATAGTTTTGAACCACTCGCCTGTTAGATGATTAAATCCTGGCTTGCCATTTGGAAAACAAAGGGATTTGGTTAAGGTGTTGGACAACATCAATCATTCAACCTAAGGTCTGCAGAGTCTGGAGTCTCAAGTCTTGGGGTGCTTGGGATACAGAGGGAGGAGGTGAGATCCTAGGCTTCACAGCCATGAGGCAACTGACAAGTCCATCTCTCTGGGCTGAGTTACAGACTGGGCTTCTGAGGAAGATTTCACTAGAAACTCAAGATTAAAACATATCAGAAAATCTCTGATCTTTAAGGTCACTTTTTCATCATTTAACTCCTTAAAAGGATACATTGATTTTAATGTTTACTGTGATCTTATACGGCATTTCCACGCTCTACACATCTGTGCAAAATACAGAGAAGTACAGTATCACTGCTTTCATGGAACTGACAATCGAATGGTCTAGAAATCATTGTTATCTATCTAAAATGTGTGTGCATATCATATGATATATACACACACATATATATGTATATATATTTAAGACTCTGAAATGAGCAGTTGCCTTACTTAGCTTACTTTAGTTTAACTACAAGTACTCAACAGTAATGAAATTTCATTTAATACAGTACTAATCTTCAGACTTTATCTGAATCAATGAGGTTTTCCATACTGCCTTACTTCAGAAGAGCAACTACTATCTTAAGAAAAAAATCTGAATTTGGCTTTGCTAATATCCTTTATAAGTCTTCATTATAAAAAAATGTTAAGGATCTGATAAGTATTAACATAGGATTTATCTTTAGATAAATTTGTGGTTGAGAATTTAGATTTACAGATGCATGAATTATTTCTTAAAATGTTATTTTAAAATATATAACATTAAACAAGTTCCAAATATCACAGTGATTTAAAACTTTTTATAAAAAATACTGACAGAATTTGTGCTTAAAGAAAAATATTTAAAAGAATTGTTTATTCAATGGCCACCCTTCAGGAATCAATGATCAATTTGTGGTTTTTAGTAATA
The DNA here is from genome assembly GCF_016772045.2 of Ovis aries. Lineage (NCBI taxonomy): Eukaryota > Metazoa > Chordata > Mammalia > Artiodactyla > Bovidae > Ovis > Ovis aries. The sequence continues at coordinate 61,810,425 of NC_056069.1, read as the reverse complement.
TATTAGTTTTCATAATATCCTGACAAGATTCTCAATCTTCTAGTTGATAACTAATAGTCATTGTTAATGTTAGGTGACTCCATGAATATTTTCTGTTCCTCAAGAAGATGTGGACATTGAAGATGACATTGTTGCAATGTCATCAGACATGATGGATCAGTTGGCTAAAAAGAAGGAAAGTCTTCATTTGAAGTAAACATTTTTTGAAGCTCCGTTGTATCAACAGCTGTCACTGTGTTCATTTCATTGGCAAAGGAAGGGAGCTTTCTGCTCTATAAGGCATATTACAACATGGCTCAACTCTGTGGGAGTAGCCTTTTGAAAAGAAATATGGCCGTGAAATAAATGGAAATAATTTTCAAAGAGATGCTGCCACCTTTTGGTTGCTCTCCCGTGAAGCATACAGTCTCTCCTGAAAGCCTGCAAAGGCAGGAGAAGCATGGAATGAAATGACGGAACATTTCAGCATCATAAGCAATTTTGTTATGTTGGGATTTCTTACTTAGATGGCTCTCACTCTTGTTGATAGGTTTCAGAAAGACTCATTGATACAAGGTAATTTTTCCAAATGTTAATGCAGCAGTAGAAAAGATCCATTCTAGAAATGGAGAAATGTTCTGAGTTTTATTGAGGTCAGACATATTAGTACTATGCTTATCATACCAATCGGGGCAATAAAAAGTAATTTTTATTCTACTGAACAAAAGACTAGGAAAGATCACATACACTTTCTGTACTCAGCATTCCATTTAGACTTCAAGTCTCATTTCATCATTGATTATTTCTCATATTTGTGAATATCCTTTTACTAATCCCACTGTCTAAGAAGAGTAGGGGCCAAATTTCTTTTTTCCTCTGAGTTCTTTACAATTTCTTTTGTTCCTAAGGAGTTAATTTGCTTTAAACGTCGAAGCCACTAATACCCCTAAAGAAATAATTTACCTACTGTAGTCTAATCAATAATTAGAATACGAATAGGTTCCATGATTTTTTAATGACTTCACTTAATGACTTGAAATCAGAAATCTTTTTTGAGTCAAAAGGTTTTATTCACTTATCAAAATATTTTAATAAATTGAAATAATAATCACAGTATGCTAAATGTCAATTCATTCACTTAACTGAACAGTTAGTTATCTGAAGGAATATTCAGTAGCACTACTGATAGTCACACTATTTATTGGATTTCTTTAAAGTATCTAAAAAGAAGTAAAATAATTATCTAATTCAAATCAATGACTTCACATGCCAAAGACTTGCAGGGTTTCCAAAATGCACCTGCAGCCTAATGGAACAGTGTCCAACCATGTAAGCCATGGGGTAATACCAAAGGGCTTAAGTAAACTGAGATTTAATCCCTTTTTAAAAATATTAGCATTGCCCTTGAACTGCCCTTCTGCATACAGCTGAGATTTCGGCTGAGACCATTATTCTCCTCTGAGGTCTGCAACACAGTGCTTCAGACCCATTCACTGCCCAGTGGCGGGTGGACACCCCAGGCCCTCACTGGACATTGCCTCTTCCAGGAGTCACGGCAGAAATTCCAGCCTTGGCTTCTGGACCTCTGAGTTCTTACTGCTGCCTCTCCTAACCCTTGCAGACCAGGTCATGAAGCTTAGCCCTTAAATGATTTTTGCAACAGAAACTCACCCAATTTCTAACTCCAACCTCCCTTCCAGGGGCCTTAAAAGGGCAGAAACGCACAGAGCCCAATCCCCAGCTTCTCCTCTGCCCCTTACCCCCCCCACACACACCTTTTCCATGGCTCCTCAACCCAAGGGCTTCAAAGGTGCTTCTCATCAAGAGAAAACATGAAGCCAATGGCACCTTGAATCATCTCCTACAACTTCCTTGCCATTTCTCTCCTCTCCTTACCCTATACCCTGCCTCATGGCCTTCCTTATTAATTCACTCACTCAGCATCCTTCATCACAATAATTCTAAACTTAGAGCCTCACATTAAATAATCCCCAAATGCCTCCTTGTGTGTCTCTCCTTACCTGGATCAAATAGCTCCATGACTATTCTGCCAAGGCTACTTTTTGAAGTTTAGTTATCTGCTGTTGTTGCTATGAGACATGAAAAATAGTGGGGACCAAGAAAGTCTGTGTGTTAACCTCAGGACCAGGAAGAAAGAGTAGGTTTCAAACAGTCAGGCCAGGTTCAGCTGTCTCATTTCTCTATCAGGCAGGTACCATGCAACCCTGGTTTCCAAACTGTTCATGGTCAGAACCGTCACAATGCGAGTATATGTGGTTTTCACCCCAGCAGTGATTCAGGTCACAAGTGTTTTATTGTCTGATACCTTCATGGGGCTAATACCATCAAATCTGCTCTTTAAGCCCAAGATGCATAAAATAGGGTTGTTCCAGTGGATGCAACTGCTGGCATTTTGCATTCCATCAGAAAATGCAGTCGGGGTTTTCAAAGTCCTCCACCACCAATGTTATATACTGGGATGAAACACTATATATCTCCATGATAAACTGGGGAGAGGTCTGTATAATCTGGGGAGACACAGATGCCTCCATTAGTGCAAGCAGAGGAAACTCAGCCCAGAGAGAAGCCTTTGTTTAAGGACCATATTCCAAAAGCCCTTTACTTAGCCAGGTGTTTAGAATTCCAAATTCACTTTCTCACCGTGTTATACATGATCATTAGTTCCATGTCCCATTCATAGTATTAGTTTCTTTTTTCAAATCAAACAGCTTTCAATTGATGGATAGTTGATTTCCAACAATGTGTTAGTTCAGGTGTACAGCAAAGTTATTCAGTTAGGTATGTATATTCTTGTTCAGGTACTTTTCAATGAAAGGTTTTACAATATATAGTTTTCTGTGCCATACAGTAGGTCCTTGTTGTTTATCTACCTTATATACGGTACTATATATCTGTTAATCTCAAACTCCTAATTCCCCTATCCCTTCCCCTTTGGGAACCGCACATTTGTTTTCTATGTCTGTGAGTCTATTTCTGTTTTCTAAACAAGTTCATTTGTATCATTCTTTTTAAGACTGACAGTCTCTTGAATAAATAGTACCGGGGAAACTGACCAACTATATGTACAATAGTGAAATTATAATATTCTCTAACACCACATACAAAAGTAAATTCAAAATGGATTAAAGGCCTAAATGTAAGAATGGTTACCATAAAACTCATAGGCAAAACACCTGTTGCCATAAATCCCAGTATTACTGGACTCAGTGTCTAAGCACACTGTTATTTGGACTAGATAAGCAGTAAGTGCGGTGTGACAAGGGCTCTAATAAGTTTGCCAGCGTCTGAGAGCGGGATGGGCTCCACACTCAGGAAGGAAGAAAGAGAGCAGCCTGCCCTGGATGTCTGAGTCTGACCACCTCCAGCTTTGAGCCGAAACCTTTGCACCCACTGCCTTACTACTCCCAACACACAGTCAGAGCATGGCAGGACAGAAGGAGGTGAACAGGGGTACAGAAGAGTCAAGTCACTGGGGACAGATGGAGGCTTCTCTAACCACTAGAGCTGGGGCTAGTCTGTCTGTGTGTCACCAAGCTTACTAAGGTCAACACATTTGTGAAGAGGAAATCCCCTCTCCTCCAGGTTCAAATTGCTTTTGCCCATTCATTAGAATACTATCTTTTTCAGTACCAGGCGAGGTGCTTCCAAAGAAAGGAGAAAAAAGATGCCACTTTTGCATCAATGACACTTTTCATCTAACACAAATGGTGAGAGCACATAAAAAACTATGTAAATAGAAATTATGATGGGACATGAAGAAAGGGCGCTCCAAGCGTAAGGAGGGCGATATCAGATTCAGTGGTCACTAAGGACCACTTTGGGAGTAACGTTTAAGCGGAGACAGGACTGATAAGCAGATATCTAGGAGGCAAAGAATTATGGGTAGAGGAGAGAGGATGGTGTATGCCAAGACCCTGAGGCACAGAAGAGCTTGGCACAATTTAGGAAAACGGAAAGACTTGCTAAAGGTAGAGAGTGGGGGAGGAGTGACAAGGCAAAAGTACGTAAAAAACTGCATACTTAGAGGTGAGATTAAGGAGTGTCTCCAAAGGACAGAGGAATTCTATATTAGAAAATAAAAGATAGGTGACTCCTACTAGATCAGGGAGCTGTTTATTTTAGATATTGATTTGTATGTGTGAATCACCCATAAAACCTAGTATTTTAATGTCAGAAACTACCCATACATTGAGCAAGAAAAATTAATGATATGCTTATGTAATATTGTAAGAAAATGGTTTTATGATGTTAGATTATCTTCCAGGAAATTGGAATTCCTTCCCATCCCACTGAGGTGGAAAAGGCTTCCATGCCCCACTGACTTGGAACTTGGCCAGGTGACCTGATGAAAGAGGAGGGGAGGTGAGTATCAGAGGGTGTGGTGACCCGCCAAGGACACAACCCTTCATCCTAGGCCCACAGAGCAAGCTGATCAGAACCTGCCTGCAGCCAGTAGGCAAGCACAGTCAGCAAACTGCACAAATAAGGCCACTCAGCCAAGAACTTGACAAAAGTGATATGCATAACTGTGATGTGCATATAATGCTTGACATTATCATCTACTGAGTTCATGATGCCGGTTTGCTGCAGCAATAGCGAACACAAAGTTTTAGTGCGAAAAATGCCCTCATTATCCACCCCCACCATGAACACACATGCACAGATGCACTTACAAACACACACAGGCATACACATACACATGCACACAGACACACACTCATTTGCTCCACTCTGGACAACAAAAGAAGCAACAGAGAAGTAACATCTAGGGGCCTAGAAAGCATGTGAGGCACCATCTTTGAGGCTAACGCTAAACGATGTCTAGTTAGACCCTGACTTTGTAACTGAATTAAACTGGGCTGCTACCACTGACTGCACTGCTCTGGCTTAATTGTAAACCCATTGTACGGAATATTTCAGATTTTCTGCCAGATTATTGTACTCAAAGGGAAGGATATCAGTAAAGTGCAATGGCAAAAGAGAACTGTTTAGGGCAGCTGCACATATACAATCTCAGTCGCCAGTTTAGAGAAATCTCCATCTCTTCCAGCACATGTCTTTATAGCCAATAAGATGCTGGCACTTAGAGCTATCACATCGCTCCCTTGTGTATAACTGGGGGATTTTTATGTTGCTATAATGCTTCCCACTTCCTAAGGGTTTTTGTTGAAGCAAATCTTTTAGCAATGAGATTTTACTGCATAGACTCCAGGATGACAATGAAAGGTGCCCTAAAAGAGAAAAAAATTACATTGATATACTTGGACATTGTATTACTTGCTGAACCAGTCTTAAGATCCAGATGAGACTTTTTTTTTTTTTTAATGTATCTGATGGCTCTTAAACATTCTACTCTCCTAAGAATTTAAATACATTAAGATGCAGAGTTTTTGAAATCAAGATCCAGTTACACTGTGCAGAGAGTTCTTAAAATAGGACACTATATTTCTTGCTTTTTGTATATACATTTACAGAATTTTAGAGTTGAAACAGGCTTCGGAACTGCTTCAACCTAGTGTATCTCAAATTTTGTGACTTATGATACCTCTCAGGATCTAGTGAAGCCTAGATGCCTGTCCAGAAAAAAAAAAATTCAAATCAAAATTTGGGGTATACTTACAGGGAGTTCAGACCATTCCGAAACCCCCATCCATGGACCCCTAATGAGTTCATGGTCTCCAGAATAAGAGCTCTGATCTTGTCCACATTCTAGCTGAGAATAATTTTTCCTGTTCTGTCCATCTCATTCTCCATCACCCTGTAGGCTCAGTGGCGGTTAAAAGCCTGGAGGGAGGCCAGACCACTACAGGATTACTGTTTGTCAATTTGCTTCTGGCTTATTTCAAACATTCAGAAGTATTTAGAGGGAAATTTACTATGCTGGGGTGTATCTCTTACTTAGCTTTCAATAGCTGTCAACCTCTGGCTACTCTGTTTCATCTATTCCCCCTCCTTCACTTTTTGGCTGAAGTATTTAAAACACACCTATGACATCCTACTCTTTCATCCATGAAATCTGCAATGTGCATTTCTAGATGATAAGGATATACCATTATCCCAATTAGTAGAAATTCCCAGGCCAATTAATAGAAATCTCTCTTCTTGTCATATAATTTCAAATTTATATTAAATTTTCTCATCTTGAAGATTTTTCTTAACAGCTGGCTTGTTAAAATCAGGATTCAAAAATTCGCATACTGAATTTACTTGTTAAGTCTCTTCTATTCATTAATAATATTCCTTTCCTGAGTTCTCTTTTTATGAATTGGTTTTTAAAAAATACTTTATTATTATTTTTTCTTGAAGACTCTCCCACATTCTGGATTTGGTCAATAATTTCTCTGTACTCTCACTGAATATCTTCCACTATCCCATGAGGCCCTAAGATCTGAGAATTAGAGACAAGTCGTGTTTATTTTTTGCTTTATTCTGTTTAATCTCAAAGGGAGCAAGAGTCTACGAGAATCTCTTCACTCTTGGAGAGTAGGATCAATGGAAGACATATTTTTATCTTTCAATCTGAACATTCTTCCTTTTATAAGGTACATGTTTTCACTATTTCACTGAGTCATTACTCTTCTAAGGAACAAGCCTTTCCTGAAAAAGCAAGTCACATTTTCTTGCACGAGATCTGTTTGAAGAACAGGTGGGCTGTAAGGAAATGCATTCCACACTGTGGGAAAGTGTTACTGGGACAAGAGGCATGGAAGCACAGAGCACTGTCCCCAGCTGCCGGGAGCCAGTGTGAGGAATCCCACCCGTGACAAGGTCATGCGGCAGATAGCTGATGGGCAAGGTCAAGTCAGATCTCAGGGTGTCCCCCTGGTATTTCCTGAGCATGTATCCAAAAAAACCAGTCTGCCGGCCTTTCGGATGCTGCTTTTCCACTCTCCTGACACACTCTGGAAAAAGTCATCTCAAGGCTTTAGTCTTCTGCATTTGAAAGGGTGTTTAAATCCAAAAACCCCTCTGATGGCTTCTTAGCCTGCCTGCAGGACTTGTACAGCTGCACATGTGATTGAGGCTTCCCGCGGGAGGCACAGGAAGCTTAAAACATCCTAGGAATGTAGGGGCTCCAGAGGAGTCAAAATCATTAGAATAGGACTGATTAAAGGTTTCATTTGTTGAGCCAATACTTGCTGCCAAAATTTTCATCTCTTTTATTTTTAGATATAGTTGGTATATAGAAAAACAGGTAGCAGACCTGGTATTAGCAACACTAGATCTTTGAGTTAAGTACTTTCTTTGTTATAACCCACTGCACCTTTGTTCTACAGGAATGTAACTTTATTTAGTACTTTGAGGGTGATGCAGAGTAAAGAAAAAACACTTCTAGGGAAAAGGAGTTTTCTGGTTGATAGACAATCATCCAGGAAGAGAGCCATAAAAATGTTAACAGGCCTCTTGGCCAGAAGATAATGTAAACCACCTGAGACCTTTTGTATGCGGGAGGGTATGCAAAAAGAAAGCCTTGTTTGTCTCAATAAGGGTCAGGACTGCTGCCCCTACATAACTCTGCATATTCCATTATTTCTTTGTGTACAACTTGGGGTATATAAGCTGATTTTGAAAAATAGTCTTTGGAGTCTTGCACCGATGCTGGGCTTCCCCATGTCGTTCTTTTCTTTTTCTGGCTGAATTCCCATCTGGGGCGTGGAGGCTCACCATGTCTACTTACCTGTCCCGGCTGCTAAGATCCATAAGAGAGAGAGGCCAAGGAGGGGCACTCTCCGATATTCAAACAGGCACCAGCGGCCTAACGTAGATGGTGCAAGTTCCTTGTCTGGAATTTTATTGGTTTTCCATGTAAACCAAGTTAATCAGCCTCTTTTCTCCACTAAATTTTCCTACTACACTATTTCTTCCTAATCTAATCTTATATCTCTAAATATATAAGTTTTCCTCGCCAACGCCATCCCTGCTTCGAATTCCCTGGATCCAACAGGGCTGGACCCCGGCACCCAGCCAATGGTCAGGTCTTACATATTGGCTGAAGGTGAACTTAAAGAAATCTCATTGATTACTCCCAGTAAGTCTATACCAATTATAAGACAAGTAATCAGTTTTTGGATTGAGGAAAACAACTCATCACAATGTAAACCAAGATAGTCTCTCTATTGACAATGGAATAAGAATACCCATCCCTTCCCACTCTTGGTCATGCACAATGTCAACTTCTCCAGAACTGTGTGGTTATCTGGTACTGAAAACTGATAAATACACCAAACAGTTTAAAAACAAACAAACAAGACCCTGTGAAAAGGGTAAACACTCAATACACTTTAGGAGGACAAAACAAAAATATCTTAGTTAGTTCTTATTGTATAATCACAGGAAAAAGGAATCCTCCATGTACTCATCATGATTCTGTCACCCTATATGTCAACCAGCTTACCCCTCCAAGAGCTACATAGTCTAACATAGATATTGAACACCAGGTTGTGAAGTATGCAATGTTAAATGCATCTCAAAGTTGATTATAATCTTGTCTGAAGAACAAAAATGAAACTGATTTTTTCTGAACTCTCTCAGGTAGACTTCAAATCTGCAACTCAGAGAAACTAAAGATTATTATTATCACTTCTATAGACAAAACCTAATGAACCCTGAAGTGAGGTCAGCATCTAGCAGAACATAAGCAATGTCAGCTGTCAGCACCTCATATCGTGAAATTAATCAACAACTGCCTTTGGATATCTCTTTCATTGAGCTTTCTCGGTGTTGAAATTTCTGTGCTTCTCAAGCATATTTTGAAACTCCTTAAAAGCACAGAGGACTCTAGTGGAGTCACTGGAGGAGCTGGGTTATCTGATCACTCATTCATTATCTGATGATTCAATCTTTTGTTAGACAACTTGTTAAAATACAATGCTTATAAGCTTAGCCAACATAACATAAGAGCATAAAATGTAACAGCTCTTGTGCTCAACAGACTCACTTCTTTGCAGCCCTCTTCAACCCATTCCTGGGAATCTAGAAGAAGCCCCAGAACTTTCTGTGCTCCAAGAAGGCAGAAGCCTCCAAGACGGACGCTTTCCAGACAAGACCCCTACTGCTCCAGGGCAATGGCACTGTAGAATCTATTCTCCTGGCAAGAGCTCCCACTCCTGGCCTCTCACCTGTCCAAGGACCATCCAAGCTCGCTGAAAAGAGAAAGCACTGAAGCCCTGCTTCTAGACACTGAAATGGCCTTATAACACAATTTGGAAGTAAATGTTATAGTTTCAGCAAATACTTATTATGCACCTACTGTTGGACAGCAAGGAGATCAAACCAGTTAATCCTAAAGGAAGTCAACCTAAATATTCATTGAAAGTACTGATACTAAAGCTGAAGCTCCGATACCCTGGCCACATGATGCAAAGAACTGAGTCACTGGGAAAGACCCTGATGCTGGGAAAGATTGAGGGCAGGAGGAGAAGGGGACAACAGAGGATGAGATTGGTATCACCACCCTCAGAGGTTGGATGGTATCACCAACTCAATGGACATGAGTTTGAGCAAACTCTGGGAGATAGTGAAGGACGGGGAAGCCCGGCATGCTGCACTCCATGGGGTCATAAAGAGTTGCACATGGCTTAGTGACTGAGCAACAATGAGGCACCGAGCTTTTTTGGTGCTGGACCTGTGATACTGAACAAACTGATACCTTTCTTCAAAGAGACAGAAGTCAAGGAATCTTGTGGGGGGAAGCAAATCATACACAATTCATACTATACAACCAGCTCTAGCTGAAGGTTGCCCTGAGTTGACAGGTGAAAGACTGGTCAAGCATTTTAATGTCAGCTATCCTGGTTGTGCGATCTACACAGTGGCAGGCTAGTTATAATACTTAGCTATTGTAGGAAGTTGTGGAGACCAAGCAAAACTATGGATTATTTATAAATAAACAATGTAGGCTATATAAAAACTTACATGTGTATACAAGACTTTAGATTTCTTTTCACTTTTTAAATTGAATTACAGTTGATTTGCAATATTGTTGTTAGTTTCAGGTGTCAGCAAAATGATTCAGTTTTAAATAAATATATATATATTTATTCATCTTTAATTTATTCAGATACATATATTCACTTTTAATATATATATTATTCAGTTTTAAATATATGTGTGTGTGTGTACATATATATATATATATTCTTTTTCAGATTCTTTTCCCTTATAGGTATTAAAAGATATTCACTATAGTTTCCTGTGCTTATTGGTTATCTATTTTATATATAGTAGTACTAATACTATAAGTGTTAGTTGCTCAGTCATGTCTCTCTTTGTGACATGAGTTCTAAGGGAAAACTCAGTTTACCATCATTCCCAGGCTATCAAATGTCTGAACAGGTATGGGTATGTTTTCATGCATCGTGAGAGTTGCAAGTCTTTATCTCTATACATACACTACTGTGACAAAACAACCTGTCACTATGAGCTCTTTTAGGCTATTCCATTTAATTTGGTAATACAGTTGTTGGTTAGTTGCTAAGTCATGTCCAACTGTTTACAACCCCATGGACTGTAGCCCGAGAGTCCCCTTTGTCTATGGGATTTCCCAGGCTAGAATACTGGAGTCGGTTGCCATTTCCTTCTCCAGATTATTTACCTGACCCAGGGATTGAACCCACGTCTCCTGCAATGACAAGAATTTTCTTTACCACTGAGCCACTAGGGAAGCCCAGTTTAGGAATATCTGCCTTCATTTGAAACATCAATTGCCTAGGTGACTTCCAAATATCACAGGTGACTTCTTTAAGGTTTTCATATCATTAAGTTTTGCTTTCCAGCTTTGTTAGAAATTCAAATGGCATAAGGAAGTACCTTATGACACTGTTTGCATTCAAAAGCAGCAGATCCCCACAGGTTTATTAATCTCACACAAAGACAGCTTCAGTTATGAGGGTGAAAACATGAAAAACTTTCACCCAAAATCTAGGCAAGTCAGAGAGAATGAAAGATCTCAATGTATTTTGTAATTAGATTCGACATTATTTTTCTTTCTTTAAACTGACTTATAAAGAAAGCTGAGCATGGAAGAGTTGATGCTTTTGAGCTGTGGTGTTGGAGAAGACTCTTAAGGATCCCTTGGACTGCAAGGAGATCCAACCAGTCCATCCTAAAGGAGATCAGTCCTGGGTGTTCATTGGAAGGACTGATGTTGAAGCTGACACTCCAATACTTCGGCCACCTGATGTGAAGAGCTGACTCATTTGAAAAGACCCTGATGCTGGGAAAGATTGAGGGCAGGAGGAAAAGGGGACAACAGAGGATGGGATGGTTGGATGGCATCACAGGCTCTATGGACATGAGTTTGGGTAAACTCCGGCAGTTGGTGATGGACAGGGAGGCCTGGAGTGCTGCGATTCATGGGGTCGCAAAGAGTCAGACACGACTGAGCAACTGAACTGAACTGAACTGAAACTGACTTAAATGCGCTTTTACCTCCACAATGCCTTGTTTATACCTTGTGACAATTATGGGACAAATCAGAATGCTCTGATGAATAGGAGGTGGAAAGAAATCTAAACCAACATAAGTTCTCCTTATACCTGCTTTGCAGTATTCTATCTTGGGAGTGGGGGCTATTCAGAGAATAGCACAACATGGAAATCACTTACAGAGAAAAACCTGCCTGAATGATATCACATCAGTATTTCCATTTAAATGACTTTACTATTATCTCATCCTAAAAGATCATTATCAAAGCACCAAGGATATGAATGAGCCAGCAACAGAAGCACGACACTTATAATCAAAATTTTCTGGAAGGTGAATTCTTGGTTGCTGTTTGTAACTTTTACATGCGAATAAGGTAACTGAAGAAAATGCAAACAGAGCATTCCATTCTCCCATCAAACCCCCAAGCTCTCTGTGGGGCCACTTCTACTCTTTGTGTAAAATCCTAGGGGGAATGGTCCTTGTTTCCAGCCTCTCCTTTTCCCCCTACCTTCTCCTCCACATCCTCCTTCTCCTCCTTCTCATTCCTGCCTGGAGGCTAAGTGGGTTTGAGTCAGAGTATAAACTGGTGAATCATTTCCATAAAACAGAGTTAATGTTTCTAAGAAAACTAGCTTGAATGCTCTGGAAAGGTATTATCAAAAAAAATTACTGTATCACTTATGAAACAAAGGTGGCAAAAGATGGAAAGAACCATAAGATAAAATTTAAAATTCAGTCAAGAAGGCCTCTGGATTCAAACTGCTCCACAAGCAATGCTAAGCCTGCTTCTCTGTAAAGATCCCAGAACCGGCAGGGGAAGGGCTGTATCAGGGGTATGAATCTTACAGAATGGTCAGTGAGGCAATGTAATCAGAGGCCCTCAGGCAAAGAAAAGCCCCAGCTCCTCAGCAACAGTTAGCAAAGAAATCCACACTTACACAGTTGATGTTAAAATAAAAAGCCTAATGCACACATGTACCATATTTGTGCTTTTCTGTTTGAATCAGACAGATTCAAACAGAGCCTCCACCCTGCTCTACTGTCTCCTTTGTTCAGGTTGTAGAGTCAGAAGACAAAAAGGACAACTCCCCAGATTCTGAATGTGTTAGTGGCTCAGTCTTTGCAACCCTATGGACTGTAGCCCATCAGGCTCATCTGTCCATGGGATTTCCTAGGCAAGAACACTGGGGTGGGTTGCCATTCCCTTCTTCAGGGCATCTTTCCGATACAGGGATCAAACCCGGGTCTCCTCCATTGCAGGCAGATTCTTTGCCAACTGAGCCACCATTCTGAGGCCGAGACCTAAAACAAAACCTATTCTTATTTTGGCTTCTCCCTTAGGTCACCCTCTCATGTCTGTTTTTCATTCATGCCCCAAATTCTACGTATATCTGTCCACTTACAGCTCCACATTTGCACTCTGTAATCCTTCAAACAATGATATAGGCTTGTTTCCATGAAGGGAATTCATGACCCCCAAATTAAACTTCTCAGGCTTTTTCAGCTGAGGAATTTCCCAGAGTACTGACATGGGCATCCACCCTGGTTCCTGTGCTATTGGGCTGGGTTTTCTTCTCTTTCTCTAAAGACTTGCTTTTCTTCTTCTTGAGTGGTGGCATCATGGACACAAACCAAGGTCCTCTGTTTCAGCTTATTCTTTTCTGCTTGCTCACAACTCCCTGTTACTCAACTCCTGCTTCTTCTAGGGAGTTGCCAAAGGTGTCTGGGTGCCCACAGTTCAGACCACTGTGCCTGGCCACTGGCAGGGGCTCAATAAAGGCTGGATGATTGACTAACTTCCACGGTCAGCCTTGACTTCTCCCAGGCTCCAAATTCAGGGGCTATGGCTGGATAGGAGCCTGGCAGGCTACAGTCCACAGGGTTTGAAAGAGTCGGACATGACTGAGCGTGCATATGACCAACTGCTGCTAAGCCACCTCAGTCGTGTCTGACTCCATGCGACCCCATAGAAGGCAGCCCACCAGGCTCCCCTGTCCCTGGGACTCTCCAGGCAAGAACACTGGAGTGGGTTGCCATTTCCTTCTCCAATGCATGAAAGTGAAAAGGGAAAGTGAAGCCACTCGGTCGTGTCCAATTCTTAGCAGCCCTAAGGATTGCAGCCTACCAGGCTCCTCCGTCCATGGGGTTTTCCAGGCAAGAGTACTGGACTGGGGTGCCATTGCCTTCTCCTACATATGACCAACAGGGACAGTTAATTAAGATTCTTCCCCTTTATCTCTGATACAGAAGTGACAATAAAATATCACCAATGATAACAAAATGATAAACACTATGTCATTAACAGTCTGAGGCATGTCAAGGACTTAAAAAGTCTGGGAACATAGCAAGCCCTCCACAATTAGGAGCTTTGTTTAACTGCTTGTGTCACCTCAAATCTGTTCAAACCATAACCTGTTTCCTCAGATTCAAAAAGTGGCTCTCTTCCTTTGCACCTGCTTTAGTAACTGAATTAACATAGCTTTAAGCACAGACTACTAATCAATTTTGGAGTCATTTTTCTACTTCTTTCTCAAGCCTTATATTTGATAAATTGCAATATCCTACCCATTTCCCAAACCTCCCCTACCCCCCAAAAAAATCTACAAATTAAATCTTAAACCTGAGCTGCCTTCCTCTTTATGCTTCCACCAGCACTGACCTACTTTGGGTCCTTGTCATGTTTTCATCTGGACCCTGCAGGAGGCCCCTCACTGTGATATTGTGCGCAGACTTCCTTGTAGAGTACTAGCCCATAATAGTTCCCCTTGGCTTCTAAAACACCCTTGTATGCTTGCCAGTTATGTCCTTACATAAATCATTTCTTTAAATGACTCGGAAACTTTCAATGGCTCTTTACTATCTAAGGAATCAATCAAGGCTTCTAAGCACTGAATGGTCTGACCTCAACCTACCTTTCCAATCTCCTCTCCTAGGTGCAGACAGGCAGGCACCTGTGATTCCCTGCATAAAACATTTTCTCAGATTTCTAGTCCTTCAGTAATTGTGTATAAGAGACTTTGCTTCCATGTCTGACCATAAAACTCCACCTGTATTTCAAAGTCCATCACTTTCCTGATACTCTCCTAAATAAACTTAGGTTCTCCTAAATAAACTTTCCTTGGAATTAAAGAATTCTTCATCTGTATCCATATCTCTATTCTTTATCCTACCTTCTCCTTCTTTCTGTGCTATTTCCTCAACACTGTCATAAACCATGTATTTTTCCATGTTTAATCATAATTTTATACACGTGTATATATTGGTACTAATGGTAAAGAACCTGCCTGTCAGTGTAAGAGTTGTAAGAGACATGGGTTAGATCTCTGGGTTGGGAAGATCCCCTGAAGTAGGGCATGGCAAACCCAATCTAGTATTCTTGCCTGGAGAATCTTATGGACACAGGAGCCCGGTGGGCTACAATCCATAGGGTCACAAAGAGTCGGACACAACTGAAGTGACTCAGACACATTACATACAAATATATGTGAATATACACAGATATGTTATAGACGAACACATTACATGCTTGTGAGGGTTTAACTTATCTTAATTTTATTAACAGTGGTAGATGGGTTCAAAAAATGAATGAATAAATATATGAACATAGTCTACGCTACATAAATCTAACTGTGAGTAATGACATTTTGAAAAGTATTATAAAATACATAGCAGGAAACACATATTTTTCCAGATTATATAAATCCCCAAAGTTGTTAGTCGACTTTGGCTCACTTGTTATATAGCATAAATTTATTACAGTCTAAAAAAAACCTTTTCGGTTGAACAATGAAGATCAGCCTTCAGACCAGCTGGGCTCACTTGGTGCTGTATTATTCACACGTTCCTGTTACAGGAGCAGAAATCCTATGAAATACTCTGGTGTCTTCTAGATCCCTCCCTTTCTCTACTTTGAGAATTCACTGTGTTTGGGGTTTCACTCCTTTTGGGTTTCTGATGGTTTCTTCCTCTTTCCGTAAGCTGTCAACTACAAATTGGCACTTGTCATCTGCCTCTATCACGAGCTACTGTAGCAGCTGACCTTCAACATCCCCCTGAAGAGAGTTCAGGGAGGAGAGCAGAAATGAGGCCCTCTGTACTAAGGGGGAAAACTGGCAGAACAGGCCTTCAGATAGATATTTTCAGGAGCTGATTTTATGAGCCTAACTCTTGTAACTCCTCATATTGAGAAAAGGACTAAATTCCTTCATGGTGATGCCTGTCTCTTGACTAGAAGAAACCTTCTGCAAAAAAAGAAAAGAAAAGAAAAGAAAAAAATGTGCTTGATTGCATGTACTTCCCCTTCACCAAAATCACATATATACTGACCTTACTCTCCCTGTCTCCCATGCTATAGTCCTCATTTTGTCCCAAATAAAACTTAACTCGCAACTCTCATATTGTGCATTTTTTAGTCAGTAATTTTCAGGTACCCAATCTGAGGACAACCCACCTGGCACTTTTATTTGGTTTTTCCTTTAGTTCTATGTCCGCCTTGCTGCACACACTGTACTCCTAGGACAAGCAAGTTGTGTCAACCCAAAGTTTCGGAGACCAAAGTCTCTCCTGGAACTTGACATCCTTCCCTTAACAGATGCATGGAGTTTAGTAACCTGATAGAACACTCTGGTGAGAGACTCAGTACATGGGTGTTAGGAAATGATCTCCCATCTGTGTATAATAAGGGGCAATTGGGTAGAAAGTTACTCTGAGAAGACAAAGAAAAAAGGCAATGTTTTGATGACTTGTTTGGCACAGCATTAGGAAAAGAAAGCATTAGTCACTCAGTTGTGTCTGACTCTTTGTGACTCCATGGGCTGTAGCCCGCTATTCATGGAATTCTCCACGCAAGAATACTAGAGTGGACTGCCATGCCTTCCTCCAGGGGAAATTCCCGATTCAGGGGTTGAACCTGGGTCTGCTGCACTGCAAGAAAATTCTTTACTGTTTGAGCCACGAGGGAAGCCCAGCTTGGCAAAGTCATGAAATGTCAGCGGTCTCTTGGAAAAGAGTCCCCTGCTGAAGGATGTGACTATAAATTGTTGTCCATGGTTCAGCAAACATTCAGTACCTTATTAGATTTTAAGCATATGTATGATATATAGATTCTCCACTTCTGACCATCCCTCTTTATGCCACAGAGTCACATGGTACCACCTGGGAGGCTCAGTGCTACTGCTACTCAAATCCCCATCACAGAGTAAGCAGCCCTTAAATGTCTGTAGAAAGAACAAACTTGAAAGAATCCAGGTTTTGATTCTTTAAATGTCATTTAAATGACAGCACACCAAGCTGGAAAATAAGTGCTTACTCTCCATCCTGAAAAATTGTTCCAGAACCCGCAAGTGGTTGGTTCCTACCTGGGGAACAAGCTAGATGACTCTGGAAGATGCAGTCACTTTCCTGCCGTGCCTGTCTAACATTCTGAACTAATTATGATGTCCTAGCTCCAGGATGATGTGTGTTCTCTTGGGGAAAAGGATCTCGGAATTTTTGAAGCCAAAATAGTGCTACTCCAAGTATTGCAGGTCCTGCATTTGATAATGACAAAAGGAATTTATTAGTAACATTGCAGTCCCCTTCCCTCATCAGTGGGATATCGCTTTAGGGAGCCCTTTCAGTCACCCAGATGGTAGATAAGTATAAACCTAGCATGTGCTTCAGTCCAGGACTCTGAGTGCTGCTTAGTAATATGGATTGGGTGTATTTTTTAGCTGGATGATGCCTATGAAGAGGAAGTAAGTGCTTGATGTTTGAGAGATGCTCATACTTATCCCACATAATTCTCAGAAAGTCTGGGGTACGGGGTGGGGAATGGGTATCAGTGGTGGGCTGATCCTCTCTTAAATTCTCATTTTAAAAAATCATGACTAGATTGTGACTAGAAATCAGATTGAGTTTGGGCCCATATATCTTGGATTATATTGTCAGCACCTCATGTAGTTAAAATGTGTCTTTTGGGGTATGTTTTAGTCGTTCAGTCGTGTCTGACTCTTTCTGACCCCATGGATAGTAGCCCACCAGGCTCCTCTGTCCATGGAATTCTCCAGGCAAGAATACTGGAGTGGGCTGCCATTCCCTCCTCCAGGGGATCTTCCCAATCCAGGGATTGAACCTGGATCTCCACGGTTAAAATGAGGACAGTCCAAATGGGAAACACTGCCATATTTTGAAGATCTCTGTAGTGCACTTAATGTGTGTGTCTTCCTCTAACCTCTGCCCTACCTCACCCCATATTCATATGTTGAAATTCTAACCATCCAGTGTGATGGTTTCAAGAGGTGGGGCCTTTGGGAGGTGGCCAGGTCATGATGGTGAAGCCCCACAATGGGATCAGTCCCTCAAAGGGACTCAGGGACCCCAGGGAGCTCACCAAGAAGGAGGGTGCTCACCAAAACCCTTCTATGCTGGCACCCTGATCTCAGACTTCAGCCTTCAGAACGGTGAGAATAAATTGCTTCTTTCAGTCACTGCCCAGTCTGTGAAACTTTGTTATTGTAGCTTCAGTGGACTTATCCAGGCTACACAGTCCAAGTTGCACCTTGCAGAGGCGGGCAGAGAATACTGCTCAGAGTAGTGAATGTCCCCTTTCCATCATCCAGAAGCGGGAAAGGAGCTGGGCTCCCAAGTGCGGAGGGGGTTCCTCATCCTCAGTGGCACAAGGATGGTGCCCCCCGGGCTCAAGAGTGTGACAGTGAGGTACACAGCATTCCCACCACCACCTCGAGGCTGCTGAATGCCTGTCACAGGTTCATGGATGGCCAGCAGCCAGGTCTGAGAGCAGGGGTACACCCTTTCCTCATGGAGTTCCCCAAGTCTTTATAATGATGGGAACCAAATGGTGGGGTTCCTGCTCCCCACCTGGAGCTGCCCAGGTCACACACTCTTAGGGACATCAGCATTAACAGAGACCTGAGGACCAGAAAAGTAGAAGGGCAAGGGATGGGGGATGACTCCACAGCTCTGGCACTGAGGTCCCACGCGCAATGGTCTAGAACTTGGAATAAGCCAGAGCAGGCTGACCACCAACAATTCACGAAAGGATACGTTGGACACAAAAAGCAGTGGAATGTTATTTTGTCAGCATTAGCTGCCGATGAAGGTGGTGGCATTATTTACTCTATCTCTCTGTCTTCAGGACCTCAATTTTATGTTATGGTTGCTAGGATGTAGAATTACTTTAAGTATATGAAATAATATTCTACTATCTCTGAGGAGTTATTCTAGGGAAATAATTCAACTACTGGAAATTGCTGGGCTCTCCTCCGGCCAGAAAAATTTTGCTTACACACATTTTCTTTTCTCAGGGACAAAATTACTTTGGAGTCAAGTTTCTCTCTTCCACATAGGCATTTAAATACAAAGCTTTAGGCTAAAGTGGATCCTGACTTTTTTCCCTTGCATTTATGTTGATCCTCAGCTAAGCAAACAATTACTGTGTTCCTCAGAATTCAGGCTGAAATAACAAATGTGGAGCTGGAGAGGAAGGGGTTCCCCTCCCGCTTCTGATATGTTAATGCAAAGGATAAAATTGGTTTCCTTTAATGTAGCCCCAAATACCATATATCAACATATTATCAAGTGAAATCATCTCTTTTATGTCGCACTCTGAAAAGTTTTTAATATTCATGCAGAAATAAGAAACGCTTAGAGTTGGAAGAAAAGAAATGTAACATAAAATATTTCTCTAGGATGTAGCTCAATTTCCAAGTCGTCATTAAAATGACAGTAATATTGATGTTAGAACTGAAGGGAATCACTAGAAATATCATTAAGTCAGGGTGTCTTTAATGTGATATTAATGCAACTTGCCCTTAACATAGGTAACTTACTGATACGTTTTGATTTTTTGAAAGCCAAAACCAATCAAGTGCTTTAAAATACAAGAGTATTATGAAGATCAAGCAACTAAGTGTTAAAAAAAAAGACATTTCCAGTAACTCTAAAGTATAGCATTCTGTCAGTTTCCCTAAGGGACTGCATCAGTGAAAAGATTTGAGTTTTATTGGCTAATGGGAACAGTTCTCTGTAAATACACACATTTAGATTTATAAAAGGTACTTATGAAACAGATAGAGGATGCCAGAAATTTCACACATTGTGGAACCACTAAAAAAAATCTATTTAAAAAGTCATCCCATAGGATGATGTATAATATTTATATGTCTTTAAAACAGCTTTATATTTCCTCTAATTTTCCTATCTAATAGTAGACTTGGGGAGGGGGTAGGAAATAAAAGTAAGTAATGGAAGAAGTAAGAAAGGTATGGAGAAGTAAAGAATTAACCATCTAAGAGGAGTTTAAAAATAGAATACTTACATTCAGTAATTACAGGGTAGAGAAATCGACCAATAGAGAAAGGGCCACAAAGAGTTTCAAAGTAAAACAGAAGATAAATACATAATAAATGAGTGTTGTGTTTGGTCTGTTATTTTTTTAAAAAGTTACAACTCATATAAAACCTCTGAAGTAGGAAAAAATCTCGGAAGTTGATGTAATGGCCAATTCCCCTTTCTTTAGACAGAAATGTATTTACATTATAACACAGACGAGGCTGTTCCAAAGAGACTTTATTGGGGAGTGTGTTTAAATTTCTCACCTTCTCTATGTGGTACATATATACGATGTATTATTACTCGGCCATTAAAAGCAATTAATAAATGCCATTTGCAACACCATGGATGGGCTTAGAGATTATCATACTGAGTGAAGTTAAGTCAAACAGAGGAGAATATCATCTGACATCCCTTATATGCAGAATCTAAAAAGAAATGATACAAATGAACTTATTAACAAAATAGAAACAGACTCACGGACTTCAAGAATGAATTTATGGTTACCACGGGGGAAGGGTGATGGGAAGGGGTAGTTAGGGAAGTTGGGATCAATATATACACATTGCTATGTTGACAGTGGATAATCAACAGGGTCCTAGTGTATCAGACAGGGAACTCTGTTCCATGCTATGTGGCAGCCTGGATGGGAGGGGGGTCTGAAGGAGAATGGATACGTGTATATGTACAGCTGAGTCCCTTTACTGTCCACCAGAAACTATCACAACATTGTTAATTGGCTATACTCCAAAATACAATGAAACATTACAAAAAAATAAATGTCGCCTTCTCAATAGACAGGGTTCTACTCCTTAGGAAGGCAGAAATGTTGCTGGCAACTTTCAGGAACATAATCAAACTTCCACAAGGTACAAAAAAGGTCATTTTTTTTTTAAGTCCTGCATTTTGCACCAGGACTCAAATCCTTACTACCTAAAGGTGGTTGTTGGTTCCTGCACTATGGGAGTCACCTAAGAGCTTGTTAAAAATGCTGATTCTCAAGCTCCAAGCTATGCCATGTGAATCTGCAATTAGTAAGACACTTCATTCCTGGTATCGTTAGTTTAAGATGCGCTAAACATGCAGAAGAAAGTGGCAACCCACTCCAGTATTCCTGCCTGGAGAAACCCATGCACAGAGGAGCCTGGTAGGCTATAGTCCATGGGGTTGCAAAGAGTCGGACATGACTGAAGCAAGTTAGCATACATGCACACAGTCTAAAAAACTGTTATGAGAGATGAACTGAGTTTCTTTAGGCAGGTATCATTTACAACAACTTTACTTTATGTTTATATAATCAAATGACATTAATTTCTTCTTTTATTGTTACTGAGACTCTCTCTAGATATACGCATTTGTGACAGGCATTAAAAATCATGCAAGAAACCAAATTCAAAGTAATAAAAAGGTAAATAGTCTCCGCATAGAAACTCTGTCTCTAGCCTTCATCATCAGTTCATGAAAGAGGAACACACAGCAGTTTCTACCCGATGCAATGGGAAACTCTGATGATGCATCCTGTGTCCGAGAATTTGAACTTTAGGATAATAAGGTCTTGCACAGTAAAAGCCCTGTGGTATTTCACATTGCCTTGCTGAGAGCTGATTGCAGTTATTCTTTAAAGGAATCATTATTCTCAGCCTTTCTATCATGTTTTCTCAGAAAATGTTAAAGGTCATTTCACTTTCCTGAGGAGAAAAAAAAACACCTAACAGTTAATGAGTCAGAGACATACGCTTCTATTTGGTTTCTGTCTGTAGTAGGCAAAGATCAAAACCAAAGTTCTAACCCAGGACGTGTTGGAGAATTAGAATAACTGATCCAGAGTCACGGCTTTGGGGAAGGTTAGAGATGGCAGGAATCCTACGTTAGTACCAAGATGGTTTCAAGGAGGAAGTGATGGAGCCAAGGTTAGTGAGTGGGTTGCCTAAAGTTCAAAGACTTTGCATTGCATTGGGCCTTTCCCACATTGAGAGGGAGATGAAAAGCTCATTTGGGGACCTTCAGTAGATGAACTGTCTAATTTTGAGAAATGTAGTGAAAGTTTCCACCTTGTCTCAAATAATCATCTCATCTTTCATTTTTCTCCTGCCCATGATTTTCCCCTTTATATGCCAAACACTGAGTTTGAGGCTGGAATACTGAGATGAAAAGATCTTCTAAGAAATCCTCCCCTATTTTTTTAAAAATTTTATACCATATCTAATCATTTATTCATTCATTCAACATAAAATGAATAATCTATTGTGTCAGAGACGTGGAGAGCAGCCAGAAAAATATATAGTTGACCCTTGAAAAATACAGGGCTTTGGGGAACCAGCCATCTCCCCACCCCCACCCTCCAGGCCCGCTGTAGTTGAAATTCCACATGTAACTTTTGACTCTCATGAAATTTAACTACAAACAGTCTACCGTTGAATTCCTACCATAGTTTGAATCCTGGTTCCCACAGACTTCTGTCCTTGGTCACCTTTATTCTTATTTATATAGTTTTCCTGCATGCTAAGTTGCTTCAGTCGTGTCCAACTCTTTGCAACTCTTCGCGACCCTATGGACTGTAGCACACCAGGTTCCTCTGTCCATGGAATTCTCCAGGCAAGGATATTGGCGTGGGTTGCCACGCCCTCCTCCAGGGGATCTTCCTCACCCAGGGATCAACCCCACATCTGTTATGTCTCCTGTACTGGCAGGCAGTTCTTTTCTAACCACCCCCTACCACTCAGCTCTTTATTCAAGATTTCACCTCTCCTCGTAGCTTCTGATTCATATTTCTGACTGTCCTTGGATTTTACCAAAGAATTTTGTTTTTGAGATCAGCTTAAAATCATCAGGACAAATCTACTTTGCATTCTCATGAAACAGGATTTTTTGTTGTTGTTGTTTTTCTGTTTTTTTTTTTTTTTTTTTTTCTGAATCCAGTTTTTATTTAATGGGTTAATGGCACTTTCACCCATTCAAACACAAACATAGGTTTCCCAGATTTATCTTACTTCTACTCATTCCCCAACCAGGACCAGCTTCATGGGCTCATGAGTCAAATAGGATCCTGCACTCAGAAGAACCCTATTTGAATGCTTTGCTGTTGCTATCGCAAAATTCCTAGTAATTTTTGAATAACGAGCTCCGCATTTCATTGTGAACTGGGTCCTGTGAATTACATGACTGGCTATAAATTCCATCCTTAGCCCTGCCTCTCTATAATCTGTCCCTACATGCTGCCCTTGGAATTATTTTCCTAAATCAAATCTAGGCACCTTTCTCACCTGCATTTCTTTTGTTTTGAAAGATTAAAGTTCTGCTATCAATTTCCCAAAGAATAAAGTTAAAATAAGTGCCTTTGGGCCTTGACTGCAATTAATTCACCAGTGTAAATTTCCAAGAATCTTGCCTCTATCTATCTCCAGGGGGCATCCCACCCTGGTTTTCACGCGTTTGTGTCACCACCATATGAACGGGAAGTCACTTGCTCCTTTCTATATTTGACAGCTCTATCCATCCTTAAAGATTCAATTTTACTATCTTGTAAATGACTCTTCTTTACCGTTCATCACCCTTTCTGGGTGAACTCTACACCTTGGGTCAATGGTTTTGCACAGCAAATGATTACTAGTTGATTTACCCAGGGCTCCAGGGAAGTGGGTCCAGTGGTAAAGAATTTGCCAGCCAGTGCAGGAGACATCTGAGACGTGGGTTTGATCCCTAGGCCAGGAAGACCTCCTGGAAGAGAAGATGGCAACCCACTCCACTATTCTTGCCAGTAAAATTCAATGGTCAGAGGAGTCTGGCAGGCTATATTCCATGGGGTCTCAAAAGAGTTTGATGCAACTGAGCGTACACGACGGAAGTGAGGGATGACTTTCTTTCAGCCAGGGTTTCTTCCATCAGAGTCACTGAGACAAGACCAGGAGAGGAAACTTTAGTGTTCAATTAATCAATTATTCTGGGGGCTTCCTAGGTGGGGCTAGTGGTAAAGAATCCGCCTGCAATGCAGGAGACGCAAGAGATGAGGGTTTGATCCCTGGGTTGGGAAGATCCCCTGGAGACGGAAATGGCAACCCACTCCAGTATTCTTGTCTGGAGAATTCCATGGACAGAGGAGCTTGGCAGGCTACATCCATGGAGTCTCAAAGAGTCGGACACAGCTGAGCACAGGACTACACTAAAATCACTTTGGCTTTGACCAAAGTCAGAAGGAAAAAACTATATACTCCCAAACCACATCTTTTACCCAGGACATCTGTGCAAGCTAGTCTTTTCCTACAGATCCAAAATCCTTCCTTTCTCAACTTCATTCCTTCTCTGAGGTACAAAACTCTCCCATACTTCTTTCCAGATCTTCCTGTGGATGGCATAAGTCATCCACTTCCAATCATGGCCAAGTTCATTTCATGGCTGTTTTCCTAGCTCTGTGCAAGACCTGACTCACCTCACTCCTTCCAGGGGCTGAAGGAGTATCAACAGTCCCAAATTCCCTTTCCTTTTCCATTTCTCTATGTAAAAAAAAAAATTAAAGACCAGAGCTCCTGCTCCTGAATGCATGATTAAACACCATGCTTGTTCTTCAAACTAGTCCCAAATAATAACAGCAAAATTCTTGGCAGTAAGGACCATGTCTGGTATTTCTGAATCTTTTCACATCTATTTCATAAAAGAGGGTGTAAAATGTTTGGTCAGTTAGATGGAAAAAGAATTAACCTATAAAAATAGGAACTAAATTTGGCTCAGCTGTTCTGCATCTCCACAATTCACTTTAAAAATTATGATTTTCACTGTTACATTAAAAATCACCTCTAGTAGAGGAAAAATAGATGGGTGAAAATGTAACTGAAGATCACCAAATGCATATGAATGATTTAAACATTTTTGTTTTGTAATTCAGCTCTATAGTTTTAAAAATCTCTCCAAGCATCTCTTGATTTCCAAAACTGCCTAAGTTGCACCATTTAATAGACATTTATTAAATCTATACTATCTATTGTGCTTAGTCCGGAAACATAGACCTCAATCTAAAAATGGAGAGACATTTACAGACTCATCGGAAAATAATAAAAAGTACGCCTAAGTATCAAACGCCCTAAAGACAGCATGCCTTTGATTCAGCAGTTTCATTTCCATGTGTTTATTTGCTGTTATTATTTACTTATTTGTTTTAGCTGTGCTGGCCCCTCAGTGCTGCACTCAGGCTTTCTGCAGAGAAGAGAGGGTTACTTTCGAGTTGAGGTGCACAGGCTTCTCTTTGCAGTGGCGCCTCTTCTTGGGGAACATGAGCTCTAGATGCAGAGCCTTCAGTAGTTGCAGCTCCCAGGGTCTAGAGCACAGGCTCAGTAGCTGTGGCCCACGGGCTTAGGCACTTTGCGGCATGTGGGAATCTTTCTGGACCAGGAATGGAACCCATGTCCCCAGCATTGGCAGGTGGATTCTTAAACACTAGACTGCCAGGGACGTTCTCCATGCGTTTAGAATAAAGAAATAATTTAAGAAGTGAACAAGTATTTGGCCATAATCATCTTGATTGATATATATTAAAAGATTTGAGATGAATCCTACTACTTGGCTATACATGCAAGATAACTCAGCCTTTAAATATGATGTATAAATTGATCTTATTTTGGAAACATGTTAGTTATGCTCTTTCCCTGACAGCTGGCTATATTCACAGAATGGATGGTGAGTTACTAACATGTTTAAAAGTATGAATATCATACAAATATTTAAAAACCGTTTTCTCTCTATATAACTGCCTAACACATTTCAAGAATGATCAGCTTCAAGCTTATTTTACTGTATCCTTTAAACTCACTACAAAATAAAAATTTTCTCGTCTTTAAATGTCACATCGTGACCTCAAAAAGCAGTGCAGCATGAATGTGCAGTGACAGTTACGCACAGGAGTTGGCATTTCAGGCATATCTACAGGAAATACTAAAACAAACCTCTAAATACTCACTTGCTTAGACCGTGACCTCACTCGAGCATAACATGCAAACACAGGCTCATATAGAGGCACACATGTCTACAAAAAATCATATGCAGTGATTTTCCTATAGCATGCATTGGAGCATTTCTTGTATTGCAATAATGAAAAGAATGCATTAAAACGTTTATGTCACATAATGAGAATGTGAAATCAATCAAGTTTCCTTAAAAGAAGGTAAACACAAACAAACAAACAAACAAAACATGCATCCCATTAATTCACATCAACAAAACTGATTCTTTAACAAAAAGAGGATGCTTTTCTTTGCTGGAGCTTTGTGGTCATCACATTTTGAAAGTGTATTTTCTCAGCAGGGGGAATACTGCAGTGCGTTTCCTCAAATATTAGCCCATTTATTTTCCTCGTATAATAAAAGTGACACTGGAAGGTTAATGATGTGAAGCCCTGCAGACAAAATGAAGCTACTATCCTCTTTTCTGCTGACAAGACCGTAGTAAAGCAATGTGAAAAATAAGGAAAGAGAGGAAGAGTCTCAGATGGAAATTCGGTCTATGATGTATTTTAACCAGAAGGAGCACCACTTTACTAGGCAGCATATAGATGTACATATAGCTGTTTATATTCATGGTGAAGAGGACTCAAGATGTTATAATCAAGGAGCAAACTAGGTTGAGTTATACTATATTTTATACCACAATGTGGGCTTCCCACGTGGTACTAGTGGTAAAGAACCTGCTTGGTAATGCAGGAGACACAGGTTTGATCCCCGGGACTGGAAATCCCCTGGAGGGGGAAATGGCAACCCACTCTAGTATTCCTGCCTGAAGAGTCCCATGGACTGAGGAACCTGGCAGGCTGCAGGCCATAGGGTCACAGGGTCGGACATGACTGAAGAGACTTAGCATGCAAGCATCACAACGTATCTTTTAATTTCTTTGTGTTTGGTAACTCTAGACATAAGTGAAATACAAATATGCATTTACATAATCATCAAAATATAAAATATGCCCTTTTAGGTACAAAGCACCACCCTGGGCTTTAAAATAATATTCATTTGATTTTGAGCAGAAGTGCATGTGTTAATTACATGGAATAACTATTCAAAGATACAAGTTTCTGCCAAAACGCTCTAAAATAGTTACAGAATCAATAAGAAGCTCTTTTAATATAGTTAATAGAAGACTTATTAATAGTTCAATTAAGGTAGAATATTTACTTAACTTACTAAGTACAATAATTATTAAACAAGTATGTGAACAAGAGTATCTGGGTCTTCAGAGTCACCACCAATATATCTCATTGTAAGTTACATCTTAAAACAAGTCATAACCCCTAAAACCAGGAACAAGAAAAGGAAGCTCACTATTGTCATCTCTACTCAATGTACTAATAGGGGTCCTGGCCAGTGTAATTAGTCAAGAAAAAGAAACAAATATCACTTAGATTGGAAAGAAGAAATGAGACCATCTCTGTTCACAGAGAATATGATCTTGCCTGAACATAGTCCTAAGAATCCAGAGAGCAACTCTTAGAACTGATAATCTAGTTCAGCAAGATTGCAGGACACAAGATCAATATACAAAAAGTATCTGCATTTCTACACACTAGCAATGGGTGATCTGAAGATGAAATTAAGAGGAAATTTCACTTTTAGTAGCATCTAAAAGTAAAATACTTAGGAATAAGTGAAAAACTTATGATGCAAAGATTATATTTAAATGTTGAAAGAAATTAAAGAGGATCTAAATAAATATAAAGACATTCCATGTTCACAGATTGAAAATTTTAATATTAAGGTGGCAGTACTCTCCAAGTTAATCTACAGATTTGACAAATAATCAAAATCTCAGTAGCTATTTTTTTTTTGTCTTACAGAAATTAACAAGCTGATCCTAAAATTCATACAAAATGCTAGGACATGGAATAGTCAGGCTAAAAGAGAAAAATAAACACGAAGGACTCATATTTCCCAATTTCAAAACTTATTGAAAGGCTGCAGTAATCATGATAGGGATATACTTACATAACAATAGATTTGTAAATCAGTGGAATAAATGGAATAAAATTGAGAATCCAAAAATAAGTCCTTAGATTTATAGTCAACTGAGTTTTTCAACGGTAACAAGAAAATTTAATGGGAAAATGACAATCATTGTAACATATAACCACATGCAAAAAAAATGAAATTGGACCTCTAATCTCATGCTATACACTAAAATTAACTCAAAATCCATTGCAGACCTATATGCAAACACTAAAACTATGAAACTCTTAGATGAAAATGCAGGAATAAATCTTTATGATTTATTATCTTTATGATTCATAGATATGACACAAAAAACATAGGCAACAAAAAATGAAACTAGACAAACTGGACTTCATCAAAACTAAACATATTTGTGCTTCAAAGCACCATTAAGAATGTAAAATGACAAACCAGAAAATTATAGGAAACATCTGCAACTCAGCAATATGAAGACAAGCCAATTAATACATGGGCACAAGATCAACACAGACATTTCTTCAGAGAAGACAGAAAAATTGCCAGTAAGAAATGAAAAGTTCTTCAACATTTCTTATCATTTGGGGAAATACAAATCAAAATCACAATGAGACACCATTTCACACCTACTAGGATGCTAAAATAAAATAAAAAGATAGATGCTAACAACTATTGGCCAGAATGTTGAGAAATCTGAACCCTCAATAATTTGCTGTTGGGAAGGTAAAATGATTCCATCACTTTGGAAAACAGTCCAGAAGCTCCTCAAATTGTTAAAGATAGAGTTACCATATTGTGGTGCTAGAGGTAAAGAATCTGCCTGTCACTGGAGGAGATGCAGGAGACGTGGGTTTGATCCCTGGGTTGAGAAAATCCTTTGCAGAAGGAAATGGCAACTCAGTACAGTATTTTTGACTAGAAAATCCCATGGACAGAAGAGCCTGGCAGTCTACAATCCATGGGGCTGCAAGAGCTGGATTCTTCTGAGGGACTAAACCACCATCACGATATAACCCAGCAATCCCACTCTTAGAGATATACTCATGATAAATGAAAGCACCTCTCCACATAAAAGCTTGAAAATAAATATTCTTGCAGCATTATTTATAATAGCTAGAAATTATAAACTAACCAAACATATGTCACCTGATGAATGGACAATGTGTATACCTCACCAATGGAACACTATTCCATAAACAGGGATGGAGTACCAATACACGTCATAGGCTGAATGAACTTTGGAAATGTTATGCTAAGATAAACAAGTCAGTTAGAAAGGTCACACACTGTAGCAATCCATTTACATGAAAGGTCTAGAAGAGGCAAAGACAGAGACAAAAGGTTGATTCATGGCTAAGAGGAACAGGAAAGGGTAGAATAATGAGTAACAGGTAATGGGCACCGGATTTCTTTGGGAGTATATTATTAAATATATTGAATAATATATTTAAATATATCACGTTAAATATATCATTCATAAATATATTCATTAATATATTAAATATACATTTAATATATATAAGACTGACTGAATATATTAAAACTCACTGATATGCACATTTTAAAGTGTGATTTTTATGGCATGTGAGCTTAATCTCAACAAAGCTGTTATTAAAAAAATCACCTTGACGGCAACAGAAGCACGTCTTTGGAGAGGAGAGTGTGTAACTACCCAAAACACTCATTCTCTGCTCCCTGGAGACTGTCTAAATGGAGCCAGAGGTGACATGGCCGCCATTTGAAAGTGTTTAGAATTGAGGACCAAGTACTGGCACATGGTGTGAGCTGGGTCTCACATTTCCTTGCTGGCATCGTATCAGCCTAATTACGCCGATGCTTCTCTAGACAAGAAAGCACCATGCTGAGCACCGGAAGGCCTCCCAATCATCTGTGTGCTACCAAACGATCACGTAGATAAATACAGCCACTGTAGTATTTAATGGTAATAAGCGTTACAGGTGTTTATATTAACTGCCATTGACAATGAGTCTTGCATATGAAATACGTTTCCTGGGCAGGTGTACAATAATTACATTCCAATATCAAAAGGAATTTCAATATTCTGGACGTCAGGAAGTTGTAGTTTCTGAATATGCGACACTTGACCATAGTGTGTAAGTTCCATATCCCATCCGAGGAGTTGCCGTCATCGCTGTTTTCTCACTCAGTCGTGTCTGACTCTTTAAAACCCCATGGGCTTTAGCCCACCAGGCTCCTCTGTCCACGGGATTTCCCAGGCAAGAATACTAGAGTGGGTTGCCATTTCCTCCCCCAAGGGATCTTTCCAATCCAGGGATCGAACTCATGTCTCCTGCATCTCCGGCAGGTGGATTCTTTACCACTGAGCCACTTGGGAAGCCCCAAGTATCACCGAGTACACACTGCTAAATTACCCAGCACAAAATACACTCAAATCATGTGATTATCTTCTTATCCCATGAATCAGCAGCTTAATTTGATCTTTATATCTACTTTAACTACTCTAAAATAAATCTTACTGATAAATCTATATAAAAAAGTCAAGCCTTTACATCTATTCTCATTGAAACTAACTTACTTTCATACAAAATCAAGTTGAACTCAGTATGCCTAAAACCTTGTATTTAAGAGAGGGGAACACTAATTTAAGTGATTATATCACTTAAATAATTTTAAGATAATATAATTTACTCCCAAAGCACCTACTGTTTTTTCTCCTTTTCTTTTTATGCCCTCTCCCTACCCCCAAACACACATAGGAACATAAGTACATTGAAAGACAATATTTAGTCCTCTGTGTCTTTCCTTAATAGGCATTTAAAATAAGTATATAGATAAAGTAGCTGAGGCTCATGAAAGCTAAGCAACCAGTCCATTGTAACACGGCTCACAAACAACAGAGCCAGCATTCAACTTGGCCTAATTTTATAAGAACACACTCTTGGTTATCACATGCTTAACAGCAACCATTTACTACTTCTGTTCACAGCAAAACTTTTCAAAATCTTGCACTTCTTTGGGTCCTATTTGCCTACGAAGAACTTTTATGCTTACTGTTTCAGTGAAATTGATCTTTCCAGGGTCACCCAGGGCTTCCATGTTAGTACAGCCAACAGTTCGTAGTCTTGATTCGTCGTCCACATCTTCTAAGCAGCACTGAAGTCCTCGCCTCTTGGTAGCTATGACTAAAAGGTTCTGATGCTTTTGCCTTCCATTCTCTTCTGTGAGTTCTTTCCTTCGGCTCAACTGCTAGATATAAGGGTGGTTCAGTCCCAGACCATTGGTACCTTGGATGCATCTGAACTTTCAGAGGTGGACAGGGGAAGCGAGTGGGCATGTTAAGTCATTTCAGCCATATCCAGTTGTCTGTGACCCTATGGACTGTAGCCTGCCAGGCTCCTCTGTCCGTGGGACTCTCTAGGCAAGAAAACTGGAGTGGGTTTCCATAGCCTCCTCCAGGGGATCTTCCCAACCCAGGGATCAAACCCATACCTCTTAAGTCTCCTGAATTGCACGTAGATTCTTTACCAGTGAGCCACTAGGGAAGCTCCTGGACACATATACTGTATGGTATTATCCGGATTTTATTTCCTCGCTTACTGATTCATCATCTCCCCATATCAGTACAGAAGATCCATGAGTCATGACATATAGGAAGTATTTCGTGCTTTCTGGACCAAAGGGTGGACAGATGAGAGGATGGCTAGATGGACAGACGAATGATGGACGGATGGATGGAAGGAAGGAGGGAAGTAAGAGAATGTGCTGTGAATTAAACTTTAATCTCTTCTTCCTGGAATAACTGTGACCTGATCTGGCAGGGAGTGACTATAGACTATCTCTACTTTAGGGCTCTCTTTTCTGACAAAGCTTGGGTTGGTTTTGTCTGCTTTCCACTTCCTTGGCTAAACTACATCAGAATTGTTGATTCCACGTATTATCCCAGCCCTGCCTCTGTTGAATCCTGAAATTAAAATAGATCAAAGTCAGACCAGGTCAGTTTGTGATAGCTGGTATAAGCACAAATTCTCCAGAAGGGAACTCTCACGCTATACTAAACCACTCTCTCATCAAGCAGCGATGCTGAAAATCACAGAGGCAGAGTGCAGTATGTACTAGGCCTATAGGGTGTAAGCACATAGTAGCAGAATCTTGTTAACAGGTATTTCTGAGAAACTTACAGTTTAGTATCAAGCTGTGATTTCAGTATAGTGACTTTCCACTTACAGGACTCTCCATGGCTTTATTTAATTTTCTTAGAGTCCTATCTTGTGACTGCTACGCGGTGCAGTTGGTAAAGAATCTGCCTGCCAATGCAGGAGACTCAAGAGACATGGGCTTGATCCCTGGGGCAGGAAGATTCCCTGGAGAAGGAAATGGCAGCCCACTCCATTATTCTTGCTTGGGAAATCCCATGGACAGAGGAGCCTGGCAAGCTACAGTCCATGGGGGTCGCAAAGAGTCAGACACGACTGAGCTAGGTTGTGGTGGTGGTGGTGGTGGTATAGATTCCTATCTGATGCTGTTTAGGCTGACCTCCAAGTGTGACCTTTCCAGTTCTGACAGCCTTTATTCAGTACCAAACTCATCAACCATTGTGCCTTCAGCTTCCCCAATGAGATGGGCAGCACAGATCTCCAACTGATCCTCCGCAGCTTATGTGGGGAAAATGTATTATTTCATCTACCATATGCCAGAGCTCAGCACCCAGCAGTCTGTGATAGTCAGAATTTCTGTTTAGGACAAATGCTAATGATAACAGCGATTTTTACAATTTCACAACAGAACTACGATTCTCTGAATTTAAGTGAAGTTACTACATTGTGCAATCTGGCTTATGGCTTATTTAATGTAATTTTCACTGTTTTCCTATTTCCTACCTCCTATTCATGGAGAGGAGGAGGAGTCATTTGGATGTTCAAGCAGACGATGCACTTATTAACACTAAGAAATAAAATATTCATAGAAAAAGAGAAATAAGATATCAAAGGCTTTTCTCAAAATTAAGATCATCATATATTTTAAGGTTATTTACCTTTCAGGAGCACTTTTAATTTTGTCCCCGTCCCTAGCAATGGCAAGCCAAATAAATTCTGCCTTAATATCACAGCACATATTAGAGGACCCTCCTTTCTGACTGAGCCTTCTGTGATAATTCTCAAGCAATTTATTTAATCTACTGAAGCATCTATTTCCTCCTTATCATTTTTACAAAGGAATAATAATAGCTCTGACCTTTAAAGAATTGTTCTGAAGGTTGAATGAAATAATCCAGGTAAAATATTTATAATTGCATGCGGGCATCCTCAGTCACTTCAGTTGTGTTTGACTCTTTGTGACCCTACCAGGCTCCTCTGTCCATGGGATTCTCCAGGCAAGAGTACTGGGGTGGGTTGCCATGCCCTCCTCCAGGGGATCTTCTCAACCTAGGGATTGAATCCATGTTTCTTATATCTTCTGCACTGGCAGGTAGGTTGTTTACCACTAGCGTCACCTGGGAGGAGAAGGCAATGGCACCCCACTCCAGTACTCTTGCCTGGAAAATCCCATGGATGGAGGTGCCTGGGAGGCTGCAGTCCATGGGGTCACAAAGAGTCAGACACGACTGAGCGGCTTCATTTTCACTTTCCACTTTCATGCATTGGAGAAGGAAATGGCAACCCACTCCAGCGTTCTTGCCTGGAGAATCCCAGGGATGGGGGAGCCTGGTGGGCTGCCGTCTATGGGGTCGCACAGAGTCGGACACGACTGAAGTGACTTAGCAGCAGCAGCAATAGCGTCACCTGGGAAGCCGGTATTTACTCTTGGGTTGGCCAAAAAGCTCGTTTGGGTTCTTCCATAAGCTGCTTGGTTCATGGCAAATGCTCCGTATGTTTTTGTCATCACCATACTCGCCATCGTCACCACTCAACAGATACTTAACCTGCACCTAATTAGAATTTTTCATTAGTATTCTTCAAAGTAGTCTGCACCACATTATTAGGATTCTAGTCCTAATCCAGCATCTGGCAGAAAGCAAGCATTTAGTACATGTACACGGAGTGCTGGTCAAGTGTTACCCTCTTTTGTAGCTTCTGAGACAAAGCTCATGCTGTATCCCTTCTGAGGCTGGGGATAGTGTTAGGATCAGCAAACTTTTCAGGTGAATGAGGAGTGTCCAGCCAACATTAAACACCCATTAGGAAATGATGCAGAGACCTACATCTTCCATTATAGTGACAAGTGACACCGGATCCACTTCCAACAAGAATCATTTATAAATTCTCCTCTCTTGCCCTTTACTACTAACTGACTACATGTATGAAGAACACTGGGCTTCACTGGTGACTCAGTGGCTTAGTGATGCTCAGTGCTAGGTGGCTCAGTGCTAAGTGGCTCAGTGCTAAGTGGCTCAGTGCTAAGCCTCAGTGCTAAGTGGCTCAGTGCTAAGGCAAGAGACATGGGTTGGGAAGATCCCCTGGAGGAGGAAATAGCAACCCACTCTAGCATTCTTGCCTGGGAAATCCCATGGACAGAGGAGCCTGGTGGGCTACAATCCATGGGGTCACAAAAGAGTCAGACACGACTGAGTGATTAAACAACAACGTGAAGAACCCTGCTGTACCCCACAGAGATTATGCAGCTGAGACCAGCTTCATCTGGCCAGGTTAAAGCACAGAGAAGAAAGAGATCCATCTCAAATCAAAAGCTATCACACTGTGGTCCTTGGCTATTAATTCTGGCATCAAAGAGAGTGAGAATTTAAAATATTAAATAGGTAGGTAAATGTTAGAGAGTAATCCATTTAATACTGTCCCTTAAATAGATTTTTGAGTGTGTGCATTGGAATAAAGATGATAAATTTTGCATGCCAAACATGATGGAGGTATAATTTATTACTCAGCCTCTGTGGGCTAGTCACTCAGTCGTGTCACACTCTTTGTGACCCCATGGTCTTTAGCCCACCCTCCAGGCTTCTCTGTCCATGGGATTCTCCAGGCAAGAATACTGGAGTGGGTTGCTATTCCCTTCTCCAGGGTCTGGACTGGGTGGTTTAACTGAACGGGTCCTGGACAAGAAGTCACAGGAATTCAGCTATCTAGTCTCAGCTTCATGCTTCTGGACAAGCCACTTTTCCTCTAGGACTTAATTTTCACCTGAAAACTTCTGGTTCCTTTCCAGTTGTAAAATTCTTAAGTTTAACATAATTAGCCCATCTTCACGATCTGGAGCTTTGGTATCATCTGCCTCTGGAAGCATTGCCACAGCGGACACTCAACACTGTTTTCCATGTAAGGATTCAACATTCTAGGCTGGCTCTATCTGCAGGGAGACGATATCAAATCGGTGCTCGCAATGAGAACTTGTCGCAGCCAGCCAACTTTTCCTCCATGTGAATGAGCGTCTCACACAGTCCAAAGATATCACAACCAGCTTCCCATGTATTCTGATCACAGCCTACTGACAACATGGCAGACAAGGCCATAGCTGGTATCAGATCGCATTACTTAGGACTCATTAGATCCCACTATTCCCTCTAGACACAAGCCCCATTCTTAGATAACAAAGGAGCGGACAGAAACGTCTGCACATTCGAAAAATTTGATATGATAAACATTGTCTCTATAAGTTACACACACATTTTGTAGAGCAGCACACAGAAATTTTAACTACCTTTAAAATCAAGTTTCTGTGGGAAAACAAGAGCATGTCCAACATACACATTCTGATATTTCTGAGATGAAGAAATCAGAGTGGAGCTGTGTGGCATGACTGTGTGCAATGGACTGGCTTCCAATGTCATTGCCACTGAAGACGTCAATTTTAAAAAAGAAAATTTCTGGGATACTGATGTCACACATGATCCACAAATACTGGACACATTTAGAGCTTAATTTGGAACAAAATGATGAAGGGTAACAATTAGGTTTTCCCCAATGCTTGTTCCAGCTCTAAAGCAAATCATTTCACAGTATCTGCAGTAATAAGAGGATGTGTAACAGCACTATTTTAAAATCATGTAAGATCATTTTTTATCTAGTTTCTATTTTGGAGTTGTTTCTATGTCTTTGAAAAGGATTCTCCCATAGACATAATGCACAAAGTGTGTGTGTGTGTGTGTGTGTGTGTGTGTGTGTGTGTGTGTGTGTGTGTGTATATATATTTATATATTTATTTATATTGAGGTATCATTGCATAACCATCAAGAAAGTGCTAGTTGCTCAGTCATGTTCGACTCTTTTCGACCCCATGAACTGTAGCCCTCCAGGCTCCTCTGTCCATGGAATTCTTCAGGCAAGAATACTGTTGTGGTTTGCCATTCCCTTCTCCAGGGATATTCCTGATCTAGGGATCGAACGCAGATCTCCGGCATTGGAGGCAAATTCTTTTCCTTCTGAACCACCAGGGAAGCCCCAACTATCAATCTGTCACCAATTACTGACCCTAAACTTCAGCATGTAGAGCAGGAACCTTCAATCCTATATTTATATTTGACCAGTCTACACCAGCACAATCTCAAACCAACGAAGGGGCATTTCTCAGGTACCCACAGGTTTAGTGGGTTTAGGTGCAAACTGTCATAGGCTAGAGGCCACAATTCTTGAGAGAGGAATTTGGGGTGAATTCAGAATGCAGAGTGATTCCTTTGTGGCTCAGTGGGAAAGAATCTGTCTGCAGTGCAGGAGACATGAGTTCAGTCCCTGGGTTGGGAAGATCCCCTGGAATAGAAAATGGCAACCCACTCCAGTTTTCTTGCCTGGGGAATCTCATGGGCAGAAAAGCCTGGCAGACTACAGTCTATGGGGTCGCAGGAGAGTCAGACTTAGCGACTAAACAGCAATGTAGAATATAGAACAGGGACAATGCCAGGGCATCACTAAGTGAAATATCACAAGAAGTATGGATCAGTCTGTGCACTGGAGTATGACAGATCCAATGTATGGAAGGATCCTGACTCTCCTGTCTCCCTCCTCCCCTCTCTTCCTCCCCTGCCTCTGGCTGGAATGTCTCCTCTTCACACATCCACAGCCAGCCCACCCTTCTCATTCAGGTTCACTCACCCCACTCCTGCTCTGGCCTGCTTCGACCTGGTCAGCACACACTGACCTCTCCTTGCTGGGGTTGGGAGTGAGGCACAGATCGCCCGCACCTCCCATTTTCCTTTCCACCCCATTCTGTCTGATCTCCAGGCTTCTACCCAGAGCCCCAGGTCCTTTATCTGTGTTATTGTCACTGCGATTCTTCAGCTAATTAATCCCCTGGTTATACAAGTCCAGCCATGTTTCAGAAGCGATCCTCATAAATCTTGATGGGCAGAAATGCTTGTTCAGAAAAAATATTCCTTCAGGGCCAGCTCCTTTTAGAGCCCTCTCTGATGAAGGTAAGATGACAGACAGAAGGGAGAAAGGCCCTGCCTGAATCTCCCCTCCCTAGCAAACTGATATCCCACCTGCCCAATGGACACCACCCTGGATCTCCGCCTTCCCGTACCCCCCTCTGCCTGCTCCCCCACAACATATCAGGCACTCAGTCACAAGTGTCCCCTTTTACCTCCTACCCAAACAGAGGCATTTTAATGCTTTCTTTCACTTATTACACTCCGACTTCAACACAATCACACCACAAGCATTAAACCTAAAGTACTGCTCTAAGTTACAGCGTGAAAAGCTTTTGTTCTTCGGTTAGCAGAGTTTCAAGCATCAGCAAAGAGGAGTTTTAGCATTGTTTGGGGCCTAGATGGACCACTGAAGGGACACGCTGGTCCTTGCTGCTAACTGTGGGGAGGGCGGTGACAGTGACATGGGAGCACAGAGACCCCTGTGCTCACATAATCTCTTGCCCCCCAAAAGCCTTCAAAAGGATTGTAGATAATTGGAAAACTAGTGCTAGAGATGAATGGGGTTGGTGGGGGGGAAGGACAGCTTCAGTCTGTTCCTTAGCAAATTCCTCTCTTAAAAACTCCAAAAAAACAAAAACCAAAAAACTCCACCTTTTCTATTTTCAACAGCGCACCTACACACTTCCACTAAGTTGCTGCCCATAACAAAATAAAGTAGTACAGGTGCTCTCTG
Organism: Ovis aries; assembly: GCF_016772045.2. Lineage (NCBI taxonomy): Eukaryota > Metazoa > Chordata > Mammalia > Artiodactyla > Bovidae > Ovis > Ovis aries. The sequence goes on along the minus strand of NC_056069.1, from coordinate 61,772,696 downwards.
GTGGCAATATACCCTGGGCCTTGCATCATACATGCAATTATGTATGGCTAATCAACTCACTCTGCAAAGCCTCTCTTTGATTCCCACTGTGTGAAAGATGCAAACATTAAAAAAGGGGGAAAAAGAAACAGACTATAGTGGTGTCCTTTCACTCGAGTCCTTTACCTTCCATCCTTTATATGCCGAGTTCATGGATCCACAGCCTACTCACAATGCTTTGTGTGATATGATTTGACAAAGGAATTTCAACAGAATATTTAAGTCATTTTACCTAATTTAGAAAAGCAGGTTGTCTACAGAGGCTGAAAGTGGCTTCTGTGTTTATCATAAACAGTCTTTTCTGAGACAGTGAGGAATACACCCAAGGTAGTAACTTTGTCAGAAGAGATGCATGAGTGAAGGCTTTAGTAGTTTTAAATACGGTCAAACATCCATATGGGAGTTACATCCATATGGGAGTATCCAAGACGATTTTTCATCCCCAGCCTAACACATAGCACTTAGAGCACCACTAGCAAAAAGAAACAGTTAGCAAATTAGTTCAGGTCAGTTCAGTTCAGTCGCTCAGTCATGTCTGACTCTTCGTGACCCCATGAACCGCAGCATGCCAGGCCTCCCTGTCCATCACCATCTCCCGGAGTTCGCTCAGACTCACGTCCATCGAGTCCGTGATGCCATCCAGCCATCTCATCCTCGGTCGTCCCCTTCTCCTCCTGCCCCCAATCCCTTCCAGCATCAGAGTCTTTTCCAATGAGTCAACTCTTCGCATGAGGTGGCCAAAGTACTGGAGCTTCAGCTTTAGCATCATTCCTTCCAAAGAAATCCCAGGGCTGATCTCCTTCAGAATGGACTGGTTGGATCTTGCAGTCCAAGGGACTCTCAAGAGTCTTCTCCAACACCACAGTTCAAAAGCATCAATTAGTAGTTATCAATAATTGTTTAATTATCTACAGGAAACTGTCTCTCCAGATACCTCCCTCCTTCACCAGGATGTTCCTGACAATACATGTGATTCACCAGAGTTAAACCTGACAGATATTACACTAACAGATGTGACAGTGTGTGTGTTCAGTCACTCAGTCATGTCCCACTCTGTGATCCCATGGACTGTAGTCCACCAGGCTCCTCTGTCCATGGAATTTTCCAGGCAAGAGTACCAGAGCAGGTTGCCATTTCCTATTCCCGGGGATCTTCCCGACCCAGGGATTGAACCCACTTCACTTGCATCTCCTGCACCGGCAGGCAGATGGGTGCTTTACCACTGTGTCACCCGGGAATCCTACATCAACAGATACACTTTTATGTTATGGATAAGATGCTCACATTAAAAACATATAATCATATTTGATTTTCCCAAAGAATTTAGGAGGAGATCCACTGAAACATTTAATTTAAGGTCTCAGGTTTTGCAGGAAAGGAGATCTAATTTCTCATCACCTACCAGTGGGAGGCCAGAACCATCCAAAGCTAGAGGAGAAGTAAGATCATCATGGATGGTACACATCTCAAAAGAAATATCCCTCACTAGCAGGGGCATGCTGCCTTGCTGGGAAAAGTACGATGTTCAGACTTCATCTCTAGGTGTTTGCCGAACAAATACATAAGGCTGTGTTTTCAGGTAAAATCAACGAGCCAACACTTATCTATATTTTGCCATATGCCTCTCAACACATCTAAACACTTTGTGGGTGCTAAGTCACTTCAGTCGTGTCTGACTCTTTGTGACCATGTCGACTGTAGCCCACCAGGCTCTTCTGTCCACGGGGGATCCTCTAGGCAAGAATACTGGAGTGGGTTGCCATGCCCTCCTCTAAAGGATCTTCTCAACTCAGAGATAGAATCCACGTCTCTTTTATCTCCTACACTGGCAGGTGGGTTCTTCATCACCAGTGCCACCTGGGAAGCCAAACACTAACATTTAATCACAGGCACTAACATTAATCCTCACAACAGCCTTGCTCACTGGGAACTACCATTATCCTCATTTTATACATAAGAAAACTAGTATGCAAACTTAAACACAGAAATACCACTTGGACCATCAACTTCCAGTTTCAGATACATTTGCAAAGAAAAAAACAAACATTGAAGGCAGGGTTTCGAATTGATGCTTGTATACTGTGTTCAGAGCAGCACCATTCACAGTAGCCAAAAGGGGGAAACAATGCGAACAGCCATCAGCAGATAAATGGATTAACACAATGTGGTCTATCCATACAATGAAACACTATTCAATCTTAAAAAGGAATATAAAGCACAACATGAATGAAACTTTTCTCAACATGTTTCTTTAGTTAAATCTTTGGTAGTAGGTAAAGGTATATCAGTGGTAGGTAAGTGACTTTGTAATTCGGCCACCCATTTTTTAGAAAGCCTTTATTGAATTTGTTACAGTATAGCTTCTGTTGTTTACATTCTAGTTTTTGGCCACGAGTATGTGGGATCTTAGGATCTTAGCTCCCCAATCAGAGAACCAACCTGAACTCCCTGTATTGCAAGGCAAAGTCTTAACCACTGGGCCACCAGGGAGGTCTCTTTAATTAATTTTTAATTTTTTTCAGGAGTATTTTAGTACCATAACCTAACCTGGCCCTGTGATTACCTGCTATCAGAATTATATAACTTCACAAGGAAATCACTGAGATCTAGGAATCTAATCAATAACAGTGAGGACACCACACAGCTAAATTACACATTTTCAGGTCAACAACATGGATGAAACCTGAAGACGTGACGCTAAGTGAAACAGGCACACAGAGAAGAACAAATATTGCATGACCCCATTTAAATAAGGCACCAACAACGGTCGAGTTCACAGAGCTGGAAAGTAGAACAGAGGTTGCTAGAGTTGGGGTAGAAGGGGAATGAGGAGTTCTCATTTAGTGGACACAGTTTCAGTTTTGGATGACAAGAAAGTTCTAGAAACAGTGGTGATGGTTGCACAATGCCGAATGTCACGAACGTACTTAGTTATATTGAACTGAACACTTAAAATGGTTAAGATGATCAATTTTACATTATTTACATTTTACCACCATGGGCTTTCCTGGTGGCTCAGGAAGTAAAGAATCCATCCATAATGCAGGAGACCCAGGTTTGATCCCTGGGTCAGGAAGATGTCCCACAGAAGGGAATGGCTACTCACTCCAGTATTCTTGCCTGGAGAATCCCATGGACAAAGGAACCTGGTGGGCTACATTACATGGGGTCTCAAAGAGTCGGACACAACTGAGTGACTAGCATTGTCTCACTTTTCACTTTATCAGCATAAAAGGAAAAAAATAAAAGTACAAAGAAGGGCAATGTCATGCTCCAAATCCCTGAGCCTGTAAATGGCAGAGTTTGGCCTCATGCACAGAGGGTCCAGATCAGATGCCCATCTCAGCCTCGTGCCTGTAGGATTCACGCACCTGCACACACGTCCACCATCAGTGCTAGTTGTGGGAATGCTGAGATGCTTTTGCACAAGGCACATCATGGCAGACTTCAGTTCACACCGGCACAGCTGCCAAGCCTTGACTAGACCCCCACCAGGGCACCTGCCAGCCTGTCCATGGCTCTCAGACCCCTCTGACCCATACTCTGCATCTCCCAGCATCCTCCCCACCACAGCTAACCTCCTATACCCTCTTCCTTGATCTCCAGATTCTCAAGATCACCTTTCCCATTTCCTGCCTGTTTCACTTTGGATCAACCGAAGCACAGATGGGAGCTGTGCCATCAGCCATCACTGTCTGTTCCACTGGCGACTTCTATACCATTCCAGGATGCATCTTTGGGACTTTTGTTGTTGTTGTTATTGTTGATGCTACTCCAGTTAAAGATTCTCCTAAGCATTCTGTGACTGGATAACACTCTTCTAAGCGACAATGTCACCATATTTAACATTTCCTATAAGCCTATCTGAAATTTTATTGTGTCTTCTTAAAGAAGAGAGGGTGACTTTATGCTTTATATTTCCCTTGGCACTTAACAGAGAACAGCGGGCACCGAGACACACAATAAGCATTTGCCTAACGAATGTCTTCCTAGCAGATACCCGAGGGTGTCATTGAGGTAATGGCAACAGTTTGTGACTTGGAGAGGAGATGTCTTACAGGTCTGGAGCATTCTTTTCTAAACAGAATTAAACAGATTTCTCATGAAAAGTAAATAAACTTGAACAGGTTCTGTGAAAAAGAAAGAAAGAAAGAAAGCATGCTGTATGAGCATACATATAAAGAGGGGCACATTTAAGAGCTCCCAGGGGACTTCTCAATCAATGTCAGTTTCACAATTGGTCTCATACAGGGTTCAGAAAGAATGAACATATTGTTATTCCCGCAATTGTACTTGTGGCAAATGACAACATCATCCATCAAGGAGGCATCGCGGTAAATTCAAATGAAGCCTGCCTTGGGCTGTAGGCACAGAGGCTTTTTGGAACACTGATTATTCTCAGAGCTTCAAAGTCATGCTCTTGACCAGCTTTTCATTTGTATGCTTACTTTGGGTTCATCAAGTAAAACAGAGCGGCCCATGAAATGAAGAGTATTTATTCCCAACGATTCACTTAAAATGAAATTTCTGATTAAATATATTCAGGAGTTAGTCCTCCATCTCCCTGGAGGTTTTAGAAAGTCAAAGTAATTGAAATGTATCAGAGGAATTGGAACAGACCCTGATTCTAGAATGAGAATCAGGGTCTCGGAAACCATCAAAAGGGAGGTGCGGGATGCAGGGCTGGTATCAGACTTCTGAACTTGGCCAAGGTCCTCACAAAACTCTGTCCCAGGTGGCCAGATACACACTGACCCCGAACTCTGACCAACTCAGCCTGACCCCGCGTCAGGGAAAATGACCATTCCCAGCTGGACACAGGGGACAGAGTCTGGACCAGGCCACATAGGATGTAAGCATCCACGTCCTTTCTCCTGTACATGTGCATATGGTCTTATGAAGACGACAGACAAATAAAGTCAGTTAAGCCTCAGCACATGCCGTGTGCTCAGTTGTGTCCGACTCGGTGACCTCATCAACTGTAATGTGTCAGGCTCCTCTGTCGATGGGATTTTCCAGGCAAGAATACTGGAGTGGGTTGCCATTTCCTTCTACAGGGGATCTTCCCCAACCCAGGATCAAACCCGCATCCCCTGTGTGTCCTGCATGGCAGGTAGACTGCTTACCTGCTGAGCCACGGGGGAAGCCCGAGCATCCACATGTTTGCTGGGTACGATAAGGCACTCAGGTGTGGCAGGCATTCCTTTGAATTAAGACTGATCTATCCTGATTTTAGTGGGGACACCAAGCAGCTTCTTATCATCAGCATGGAGGTGGGCCTAATGGCCACTGGAACAAGGCAGAGTTGCCTGAGGTTGGCAGTTTGTCTGCAGCTTCAGGCAACAGACCTGAGGTTTTGATCCTCTAATAGGAGGCAGCAGGCCCATGTTGATATCAGTGCGGTGATGAAAATATTTGGGAAGAGTAAGCTCCAGGCTCCCTCTGTGCTAACCATGGAAAATGAATGCTTGCAGTCAGTGGCAATAAGCAGACAAGGATGCTTGGGCAGTCAGTGGGCAATAAGCAGACAAGGATGCTTGCCTTTATCTGCTACAAGATCTGGAGGAGTAAAGGTTGCTTGTAAGTGTACCAAGTGGTGTTGGACTCTGCAATGGACTATAGCCTGCCAGGCTCCTCTGTTCATGGGATTCTCCAGGCAAAAATACTGGCGTGGGCTGCCAGGCACTAACCCATGTCTCTTACTTCTCCAGCACTCTCAGGCAAGTTCTTTACCACTAGCGTCACCTGTGAAGCCCAAAGTTTGCTTATCCCTGACCAAAAGGTGATGGAAATCAAGGTTTGACTCAGACAGAGCTGCTTCTATTCTACAAGCAGTCTTTACAAATCAAAATAGGAATGTTAATTATATACACCCTGCCCAAATGAGGGAACAAGGCTTAAGCTTGAATGTACTATTATTGTTACTGAGTCCAAACTCCCTCTGCTTGCAGCAAGAAGGCCAATAAATGGGAGACAAGATACTGAGGCATAGGGTAAAGATTTTATTCAGAAAGCCTGCAGATGGAGAAAATGGAAGACTACTGTCTCCAAAACAACCATCTTATCAGGGTCTGGATGCTGGGTTCTTTTACAAAACAGAGAGGGAGAGGAGGTGAGGAAGTAAAGTACAAAGGTCATAAATCTTGCAAACATCTCCTGGAATGGCCAGCTTTGGGGAGGGAATGTAATTTCTTCTTTCCTGTGGCCATCCACAGCTGGACAGGGTCCTGAACAAAGGCATTTTGGCAGGGTTTCCTGAGGCAAACCATTATGTATAGACAGTATCTTTTTAGTAAACAAAAGAAATGGAAAACAACAGTTAAAGTAAAAGAGACAGATTCAACAAGGAGTCATATTTTGTTCTTCCCTGTAACACTACCAGGTATGTAAAAATGTTCTTCTTTCAAAAAAAAAAAAAAACAGAGATATTGTTATGTTTGGGAAAGCTAATACATAGATTATCTAATTTCTGTTAAAAAATCAAATGCTACTAAGTCAAAATCTTCTTTTGATGAAGATGTTATTTGTAGCTATTCAGAGAAGGAGGACAAAAAAGGAAATTATTCCATAGTTCATAAATAAGAAATACACACTATGGTCCTACAAACTCAAGCCATCTCTGATCTATTTTTAACTCTGCTTTGGTGCTCAAGAGAAATTCACAGGGAAAAAAAATGATTCAATAAAAAGCAATATCCTCGTGGGAGCATAATCAAATAAAGCTTAGTTTGGAAATGCATTTTGTAGCCTCCTAAATACAAAGCATGCGAGGGGTTTACTAGATCTTTAGCAAAACCATGAATATGAATGGGAAGTTCCAAGTACCCCAAGATTATGCAGATAGGTTAAGCTTTATTCAGAGCAACATATCACAAAGATTTATAAATATTTTCATACAAAAGGGCTGTAGAGAGATTAATTGCATTTCAAACAATCTAACATCATGGATTTAAAAGATCTTGCTTTGGTTTATTGTTTTCAAAAATTACTCAGAACAATATGCACTGAAATATCTAGAACCGAATTATCAAAATCCTTTTGTACTGATTACTTTAACCCTCCTACATTATTTAGAAATAATAATTTATCTCAAAAATAACATTCTAGATGCCACGAGATTGCTTTTTAAGCTGTATTCTTTTCCTGAGCTTCAAGCTATAGGGTACCTTGAAGGTAGCTTAGTTTCAGATACCAAAATCTTTCTACTAAATGGGCATCTTAGATTTTCCTTGAGTTCAACTGTTCCTTTGGTTCTTACTCTCTAAGTGTCTGTCCACCTCAAACTTTTCATTGTCAAAGGGGTTGTTAGAATTCTAGCTGGGAAGCCAGTGTGAGGTGAGGATTCAAGAATGGCTTATAATATCTACACACATAAGGAAAATAACAATTGAAAGATTCTTTTAGTAAATATCAATAGAAATGGGTGGGAGAGGAATAATCCTGTCCCAATCATGTGGTTTAAAAGAATCCAGTTTTAGAACCATTTTAGCATCATTGCCCAGCAGACACAAAGCCTGTGTTTATGGCTAGGGGTAGTCTTTCCGCCTTTAGGCTTGTGGTCTGCTCTTTTCAGGGGAAAGCTGAGGTTCACACTAAGCTGGACACAGCAGCATTTGTGTGGCAGGAACGGTCATCAACCTCCAATCAGTCCGGGAAATGGAGTCCTCTACAGCTGGGGAGATCTGAACCTACAAGACTTTAGACCTCAAGCCCCGAGCACTGCACCCCAAGACTTAGAGTACAGGATTTTCTAGATCTGACAACTTGTCACACAAGGGTGGTAGGGCCTTGCCAACATTTATAAGCATGCTCATCTCATCTATGAATACATGTCTCCAGCATCCCTTCTGCATTGGCAGAACTCACTGGTATGGCTCTTGGTAGCTGTTTTTGAAGGACTCAGTGACCTACCTAGATTATGGACTCTTGACCATTATTCTTAACTGCTAATCATCCATATGAAAATATGCTAAGTTGCTTCAGTCGTGTCCTACTCTTTATGACCCTATGGACTGTAGCCCACCAGGCTCCTCTGTCCATGGGGATTGCCCAGGCAGTAATACTGGAGTGGGTTGCCATTTCCTCCTCCAGGGGATCTCCCTGACCCAGGAATTGAGTGTGCATCTCTTCTATCTCCTGCATTGGCAGGAAGGTTCTTTACCACTAGCGCCACCTGGGAAGCCCCAGGGTGAACCTGTACTAGTTCACACTAGGTGAACATATACTGGTTTTCCATACCTAGGGCAAAAAATACTGTTAAATCGCACACACACATACTTTACATAGTTTACACTAAACTATCTTCCCTTAGGGCTCAGAAGGTAAAGAATCCTCTTGCAATGCAGGAGACCCAGCTTCAGTCCCTCGGTTGGGAAGATCCCCTGGAGAAGGGAATGGCAACCCACTCCAGAATTACTGCCTGGAGAATTCCATGGACAGAGGAGCCTGGCGGGCTGCAGACCATGGAGTTGAAAAGAGTCGGACACGACTGAGCAAGTAACAATTGTTCACTCTCTTTCAAATAAGTTACTATATGGACAGTGTAACACATGCTGCAGACACAGCTGTCATTACAGGCTTACTCCATTTGTTGGGACAGGAAGTAAATGTAAAGAGTGATTACCTTATTAGAACTAATGATTCTGGATTTAGAAAAAGGGCCTAATCCAGTGTGCTCTGGCTAAAACAGATGATACGATCATTGTCAACAGAGCAAGGCTAGCCAAGGAAAACAGGAATAGGGCCACCGCAACAGGTCAAGTACAGGAGCAAAAGCAAATAAGACAGGACTAAATCAACAAATCCAATCCATGTAGACAAAGGATGAGGAAGTAGAGAATGGTGGGAAAACCTGGCCCATAGGAGTGGACTTGAAAAGTTAGGGTGAGCCACTGCCATGGGGGATTTTATCATAAGGTGGTGACTATTAATTCTTAAAATAGGTGATCTCAGGAAAGAATGAAGAACAAAATGAAAACCACCCAAAGGTAACACTCATACTGTTGTTATATGAATTTCCAGGCTTCTCTTCTACGAATATGATTATGTAGTTGAAATACTACACATAGGAATTTATATTCTTTTATAAAAGAAGAGAGGCAAAAAGCAAAGGAGAAAAGGAAAGATATAAGCATCTGAATGCAGAGTTACAAAGAATAGCAAGAAGAGATAAGAAAGCCTTCTTCAGAGATCAATGCAAATAGAGGAAAACAACAGAATGGGAAAGACTAGAGATCTCTTCAACAAAATTAGAGATACCAAGGGAACATTTCATGCAAACATGGGCTCAATAAGGACAGAAATGGTATGGACCTAACAGAAGCAGAAGATATTAAGAAGAGATGGCAAGAATACACGGAAGATCTGTACAAAAAAGATCTTTACGACTCAGATAATCATCATGATGTGATCACTCATCTAGAGCCAGACATCTTGGAATGTGAAGTCAAGTGGGCCTTAGAAAGCATCACTACGAACAAAGCTAGTGGAGGTGATGGAATTCCAGTTGAGCTGTTTCAAATCCTGAAAGATGATGCTGTGAAAGTGCCACACTCAATATGCCAACAAATTTGGAAAACTCAGCAGTGGCCACAGGACTGGAAAAGGTCAGTTTTCATTCCAATCCCAAAGAAAGGCAGTGCAGAAGAATGCTCAAACTACTGCACAATTGCACTCATCTCATATGCTAGTAAAGTAATGCCCAAAATTCTCCAAGCCAGGCTTCAGCAATATGTGAAGCATGAACTCCCTGATGTTCAAGCTGGTTTTAGAAAAGGCAGAGGAACCAGAGATCAAATTGCCAACATCCGCTGGATCATGGAAAAAGCAAGAGAGTTCCGGAAAAACATCTATTTCTGCTTTATTGACTATGCCAAAGCCTTTGACTGTGGGGATCACAATAAACTGTGGAAAATTCTGAAAGAGATGGGAATACCAGACCACCTAACCTGCCTCTTAAGAAATCTGTATGCAGGTCAGGAAGCAACAGTTAGAACTGGACATGGAACAACAGACTGGTTCCCAATAGGAAAAGGAGTTACGTCAAGGCTGTATATTGTCACCCTGCTTATTTAACTTATATGCAGAGTACATCATGAGAAATGCTGGACTGGAAGAAGCACAAGCTGGAATCAAGATTGCCGGGAGAAATATCAATAACCTCAGATATGCAGATGACACCACCCTTATGGCAGAAAGTGAAGAGGACCTAAAAACCCTCTTAATCAAAGTGAAAAAGGAGAGCGAAAAAGTTGGCTTAGAGCTCAACATTCAGCAAACGAAGATCATGACATCCGGTCCCATCACTTCATGGGAAATAGATGGGGAAACAGTAGAAACAGTGTCAGACTTTATTTTTGGGGGCTCCAAAATCACTGCAGATGGTGACTGCAGCCATGAAATTAAAAGACACTTACTCCTTGGAAGAAAAGTTATGACCAACCTAGATAGTATATTCAAAAGCAGAGACATTACTTTGCCGACTAAGGTCCGTCTAGTCAAGGCTATGGTTTTTCCTGTGGTCATGTATGGATGTGAGAGTTGGACTGTGAAGAAGGCTGAGCACTGAAGAATTGATGCTTTTGAACTGTGGTGTTGGAGAAGACTCTTGAGAATCCCTTGGACTGCAAGGAGATCCAACCAGTCCATTCTGAAGGAGATCAGCCCTGGGATTTCTTTGGAAGGAATGATGCTAAAGCTGAAACTCCAGTACTTTGGCCACCTCATGCAAAGAGTTGACTCATTGGAAAAGACTCTGATGCTGGAAGGGATTGGGCACAGGAGTAGAAGGGGACGACCGAGGATGAGATGGCTGGATGGCATCACCGACTCGACGTACGTGAGCCTGGGTGAACTCCGGGAGATGGTGATGGACAGGGAGGCCTGGTGTGCTGCAATTCATGAGGTCACAAAGAGTCGCACACGACTGAGCGACTGAACTGAACTGTAATGACTGTCACCAAAGATTATCTGTAATATCACTTAACAATGATTTTGATCAATGATTTGCTTGTCTTAAAAATCAAGTCCAGTAACATTTGTATAATACACAGTAACTGGGGTGGGTGCTGTGATGCTCTGCTCAGCTACCTCCCAGGAAGGAAGCATCTATTCCCCCAGCTGCCAGACAAGCCTCAACTCTCAACCCCTTAGAGAGCAGCTCAGCCCAAGAATGCCGTTTCTCTCCCTTCCAGGGCAGCCTCCAACCCTTGATGGGTTGAATGTGAGCATATGCAGGCCCAGCCCTCTTGCTCCAAGCAAGCCCTGCAGCTCTTTTACAGGTCCTGCGGGACCTTTGTTGTATCCACACCACAGCCCAATTTCTCCCTCTGCCCCAACCAGTGTCCTGTTGGCTTCCTTCCCTTGGGCAGTGTGGACCCCCGTAAGCCTCCTGTATGCTACTCGTGATGCCACAGCCAGCTTCCTGGTGAAACACACACAAAAGAATTTATTAGAAACTTATGATAACTAAATCTATGTTTTAAAGACAGCATTCTATAAGACAATTTCAATCTCAAAACTTTAAAATACCTACTCAAAAGGATATTTAAGACCTTTGAACTATTAAAAAAATTATCAAGCTATTGAGCACCTGCTATTCCTTTTGCTAAGTTGCTTCAGTTGGGTCTGTTAGCTAGCTAGAATAGGAAAAAGGAGTCCAGAATGGTGGTGGCTAAAAGACAAGGAAGGGAAAAGCCCATGAAAACAGAACAAAGGAAGGTCTGAGGACAGGAGTGAGGACCTCAGGTGAAACAAACAGCACTCCTGGCTAGCCCAGTTTACACAGAGCAGGCCGGGGGAGGAGAAAAAACATAAAAAGAGGAGCCAAAATTGGGCCGGAGGCCTCTCTTCTCTTCACGTCCTTTGGGTTGGCATTCCCTCACGCCTCGTGGACATATTTTCCTTTACTTTCTAAATAAACCTGAGGTGTAATATGGAGCTGTAACACTGGTCCATCTGAGGGCTGTAACACTGGTCCATCACTTCAAATTTTTGTTGCACCAAGACAGAACCGAGGAAATTACAAACTCTCCTGACAGGTCTGACTCTGTGTGACGCTATGGACTGTAGTCACCAGGCTCCTCTGTCCATGGGGTTCTCCAGGCAAGGATATTGGAGAAAGTTGCCATTTCCTTCCTCCAGGGATCTTCCCGACCCAGGGATTGAACCCGGGTTTCCAGCATGGCAGGCAGATTCTTTTACCATCTGAGCCACCAGGGAAGCCCATTGAATACCTCCTGGCAGAGCAGGGCATCCACCTTGCCAGGGGCTGAAAATAGTAAAACAAATATGGTCCCTGATCTGTGATTTCTATGGAGATTACCGGTGTGTATTTATGTGTGTATTGTATGTATGTTTGTATGAAAAGTTTACAGAGAACAGAACTATTGAAAATATGGTATGAAGCTGATGAAATTAATGGGAAATAAGAAAACCACTGTTCATAAAAACACTTTGTTCTGTCATTTCAAACTATTTCTATAGATTCAAAATTGCAAAAAAAAGGGGGAAAAAAGGCTCAGGAAGTAAACCTTAAGCATTATTTCATAGAATAAATGTTAATTTTATCAGGAAGAGTTACATGCTGGCTTTCAAAGCCATGCAAGGCTTGCTTGTTCTCTAATGACAAGAAAAAAAAATGAGGAAGGAATATGGCAAAGCAGTTGAAGCAGTCATTTTGCATAAAGAAGTATGCAATTCAGAGATAAAGGGGAAATTGCGTGAGCAATTAATGCCTCTTTATAAAATGATAAGGCAATTAGTGGAAACTTTAACACCAGCCACTAGTGTTTAGGGTGAAGTGCAGCCCCAGGGGGCTCCCTGGAGGGAAAGGCTGAAATGCAGGTTCACAGAGACACAGAGCTGAGAGCAGTCAAGGAGAGCTCACATTCCCATGCCTAAGAGACACTATCTTTGCTAAAGACACTGAATTGACATGAATTCTTGCATCAAATGACTAAATGGAGAAGCATTTTTAATAGGAAGCAACCTGATTGGCCATGCTTGTATTTCTGAGTTATCAGCCAATGACCTTCACCAGCCCTGCAAAAATCGTACTCAGGAACAGTTCCTGAAGTCCTAAGGGGATTGACCTCAGGACTCCTTCCACCTGGGATGGGACTTGCTAGGCCACAGCTGCTCTAGGACACGTACTCCCAGCGGATCCACTGGGAACTCAGGCAGCAAGCACCCTTTAGCCTTGATCATGCCACAGAGGTCCAGCTGCAGCCGGGAGACACAGGGTGGACACAGCCCTAACTGAGCCCTGACTTCCAGCACATTTCCACTTTTCCTGGTGGACCAGGAAGCTTCCTTTCTGGGTAAAGGCCTCCCCTCTCCAGGTCAACGTCCACACTTAAGGAAGCTCCGCCTCTGGCTTCATGGAGACACTGGGACTATGAACAGTGGTTCTCTCAAACCCTGTGTTAGTGTATTAATCGCTCATCATCTCCAACTCTTTGCGACCCTGTGGACTTATAGCCCACCAGGCCCTTCTGTCCATGGAATTCTCCAGGCAAGAATACTGGTGTGGGTAGCCATTCCCTTCTCTAGGGGATCTTCTCAACCCAGGGATCGAACCCAGGTCTCCTGCATTGCGGGCAGATTCTTTACCACCTGAGCCACCAGGGAAGCCCTTTCTCAAACTCTGCTGTGTACTAAAATCACCCCAGAGCCTTGAGATTCTATGTGTCTAACAACTTCCTAAGAGACCTGGGTTCCTGGGCCTGGCACCTCACTTTGGAAGCCCGGCTTTGTGATCTAGAATGTAGGGGGAGGGGAAGCCTGCCAGCATGGGGAGAGCTGCCTGCATTCCCGCTGCTTGCAAGAAGGAACATGTTCACTGCACACTGGCTTCCAAACGGCAGTCACTTTTACAGGGTCATTTTCTCAAGCAGTTCCTCCCCTCAGTACCCTCTCTCCAGTCAATATCCATCCTTTTCTTCTCAAATGGCAGGAATATGAAAATAGTCTTTCCCCCTCCACGTTTAGACTGCTTTTATTTCATAAACTCTTTCATCTTCATTAAGTACTTTGAGGAGTTGGAACATCTTGTGGGAAAACTGAAAATGCCAAGGTTGTTGCAAAGACATGCAACTCCCATAGTTTCCCAGGCTTGGGAGGTACTAGAGTGCCATATTCTAGAGGGAGTTGGGAACAGTAGCTCATGGGGGGTAGGATGGAGAGGTTGAGATCCCAGGGCTGATTCCCTACCACAGGTCTTGGCAACATGAGTGACTGGTTTTATTTATAAAGATGCTGGGTTTTATGTTTTTCAATTTGTATTGAAATTTAGTTGATTTACAATGTTGTGTTAGTTTCAGGCGTACAGCAAAGTGATTCAGTTATACACACACACATATATATCTTCTTTTTAAAATAATTTTCCCTTCTAGGTTATCATAAGATATTGAGTATAGTTTCTTGAGCTACACAGGAGGTCTTTGCTGGTTGCCTATTTTATATATGGGGAAAAAAAAGTGGAAAGGGTTAGTGGCTCAGTTGTGCCTGACTCTTTACAACCCCAGGGACTATAGCCCATCAGGCTCCTCTGTTCATGGAATTCTTCATGCAAGAATACTGGAAAGGGTTGCCACTCCCTTCTCCAGGGAAGCTTCCTGACTCAGGGATGGAACCCAGGTCTCCTCTACTGCAGGCAGATTCTTTACCTTCAGCATCACCAGGGAATGCTGCTGCTGCTGCTGCTGCTGCTGCTAAAGTCGCTTCAGCTGTGTCCGACTCTGTGCTACCCCATGGACGGCAGCCCACCAGGCTCCCCTGTCCCTGGGATTCTCCAGGCAAGAACACTGGAGTGGGTTGCCATTTCCTTCTCCAATGCATGAAAGTAAAAAGTGAAAGTGAAGTCGCTCAGTCGTGTCCGACTCTTAGTGTATAATTTTTAATCCCCAGAGCTTAATTTATCCCCCTCCTTCCCCTTTGGTAACGATAAGTTTTCTGTCTGTTAGTCTGTTTCTGTTTTATAAATAAGTTCATTTGTATCATTTTTTAAGATTCCATATATAAGCAATATCATATGTTTGTCTTCCATTGTCTGACTTATTTCACTTAGTGTCATCATCTCTAGTTCCATCCATGTTGCTGCGAGTGGCATGATTTCATCCTTTGTTATGGAGGAGTACCCCATTGTGTGTCACCTTTCCCAGTGGCTCAGAGGTTAAAGCGTCTGCCTGGAATTCAGGAGACCCGTGTTTGATCCCTGGGTAGGGAAGATCCCCTGGAGAAGGAAATGGCAACCCACTCCAGTACTCTTGCTGGGAGAATCCCATGGAGGGAGGAGCCTGGTAGGCTACAGTCCATGGGGTCACAAAGAGTCAGACATGACTGAGCGACTTCACTTCACTCCATTGTGGATACATGCCACACTGATAGAGGAATGGCAATAGGCATTTAAAATAAGAGTCGCAGACTCCTTATCTGAAAGTAGGAGCAATGCCTGTCTCTTTAGTAGTTTGTTAGCTGTTTGTGGTCTAAATATTCTAAGAAACACATAAGCTATCTTTTTCTCAAAGACTTTTCTGACAAGCCTTACTCTGCTTTAACTTTGGCTCTTAAACACTTAAAAAAGTAAAAATGACTTCATCTACTTCTTAGGGTGCATTAATCTGCACAAATCTAAAATAAAAAAGAAATTCTAGTAAAATGATTCACCATTGGTAGATGAACGGATAAGGAAGTTGTGGTACATATATACATTGGAATATGACTCAGCTATAAAAAGGAATGAATTGGAGTCAGGTCTAATGAGATGCATGAACCTGGAGCCTGCTACACAGACTGAAGTGAGTCAGAAAGAGAAAGACAAATACTGTATATTAATGCATATATATGGAATTTTGAAAGACACTACCAATGATCCTACATGCAGGTCAGCAAAGCAGACAAAGATGTATAAGAACAGAGTTTCAGACTCAACAGGAGAAGGCGCGGGTAGGATAATTTGAGAGAATAGCATTGAAACACGTGCATTATCATATGTGAAACAGATGACCAGTGCAAGTTCACTGCACAAAGCAGGGCTCACAAAGCTGGTGCTCTGGCACAACCCAGAGGGATGGGGTGGGAAGGGGGGAGGGGGGCTCAGGACGAGGGCATACACATGTATACCTGTGGCTTATTCATGTTGATGTATGGCCCAAACCATCACAGTGTTGTAAAGTAATTATTCTCTAATTAAAATATAAAAAACGTACAAAAAATACACTTTCTCAATCTCCTCAACTACATTTCTTTGTCATGAAGCAGGCTGCAATATGGTATAAAACAGAATTCAAAATACCCCAAATAACAAACAACACTATCCTGTGTGTGTCTCAGGATTATGGTGCATTTTCTTCTCATATTTGTCTCCTGTACAGAATTTTCCCCCATAAGCAGCATCATGATGAGTATGAAATCTTGCCCTGCTTTCATTACTCTCCATTATAACACGAGCACTTTTCACAAGTGTAATCTTGTAAGAGGCAGCTTTCTTCCCAGTTTATTTCTTGAGTATTTATAGACTGAAGGGAAAGGAAGAGCACTGCGGCATCTGTAATCTCACAGAGTAGTATCCAGTATGGCACTGCCATGCTTGACACACCATAGAAAAAAATGAAACCAGTGGTCTATGAAAACTATGCAGTGAGAAAATTATGCAATTAGTAAAATACGTGAAAGGGTTGCCCTATAAAGGTCATTTTCTTCTGGTGTTACAAGCATGAACTCTGGACCTTCATTACTGAGCTCAAATCTCAGAACTGCCATTTACCAGGTAGGTGACTTAGGAAAGAAAATATCTTTAACCCTAATGACCTTTTATCCCATCTATAAAACAGGGCTAAGCCCAGAACCTCGCTCATGGACTTGTTTTAAGAATTAAATGCAATTATGTATGCAGAAGGCTTACAAGAGCCCTTGATTCATAGTAAATACTCAATAAATATGGCATTTCTTACACCCAAATGCATTTAATAGGTGACAGCAGTGATTCTCAAAATATGGTTCTCAGACCCACAGTATCATCATCAGCTGGAAACTCGAAAATACAAGCTCTTGGGCCTGATCCAAGACCAACTGAATCAAAAAAGAAGGGGACAGCAATTAGTGTTCAATAAGCCTCCTGGTTATTCCTACGCACTTTTAAGTTTGGAAACACTGGGATAAAGGCAGAATATTCCATTGACCCTTTTTATAGATATGAATTCTCAATGGCTTTTCAGTTTTGTTTTAAGGATTAATTAATTTGAGATGGTGAGAAGAAAGTTGGTTAACAGCTATAAAGCTCTACCTAGAGGTGACCCAAGTATCTTTAACATTAATTAATAATCTCTAGAATATTAGGTCTTCTGAGACAAAATTTATCCTCACACGAATAGCTAAATACCTAAGATATAATGTTAAATTTTTCCTTTTTGTTATAATAGAATGCTAGATAAAATTAAGAGCAAATATAGGTACTGAAAACTCTATTTTAATCAAATCAAATCAGTCCCAACTTTATGGGACTGAATAGAACTTATGCACATGTACCATTAATAGTTGTGAAATCCATTAATTCTCAGATATTAAATGATTTGTTGCTGTTCAGCTGCTAAGTCATGTTTGAAATGATAAATAATGCTTAATGATTCGTTTTGAGTTGGGCATCAGTATCTTATAGACAGAGAGTTAATACTTACCTTAAAAATGCTGTTTCCCTTTCATTCTGTTTTGACATGGAAAAGAAAGTGACCAAATGAAAAAGATAGTCTCACTTAGGTTGGGGGAATCAGGACTCTTGTAGTGGGGATACAGGACTGTATTCTTCCAAAGAGCAAGAAGAAAGGTGGGGCATATATTAAAAACCTAACTTTTAGAAAATAAAATTATGAAAAGCTTATCTTCACATCCTACATCAAAATAAAGTAAAAGCAAACCATCTAAATATATACTCATAAAACCTTTATAAATCTTTCTCCATTACATTTTCCTGCAAAAGAGTAGTATTGAGTGTGGAATCACAAATGCTACTTTTGACCTCATGTATTTCCAATTTAAGACTCTCTGTGGGCTACCCTGTCGGCTCAGTGCTAAAGAATCCGCCTGACAATGCAGGAGACTAAAGTCCGATCTTTGGGTCAGGAAGATGCTCTCAGTTCAGTTCAGTTCAGTTCAGTTCAGTCGCTCAGTCGTGTCCGAGTCTTTGCGACCCCATGAATCGCAGCACGCCAGGCTTCCCTGTCCATCACCATCTCCCAGAGTTCACTCAGACTCACGTCCATCGAGTCCGTGATGCCATCCAGCCATCTCATCCTCGGTCGTCCCCTTCTACTCCTGCCCCCAATCCCTTCCAGCATCAGAGTCTTTTCCAATGAGTCAATTCTTCGCGTGAGGTGGCCAAAGTACTGGAGCTTCAGCTTTAGCATCATTCTTTCCAAAGAAATCCCAGGGCTGATCTCCTTCAGAATGGACTGGTTGGATCTCTTTGCAGTCCAAGGGACTCTCAAGAGTCTTCTCCAACACCACAGTTCAAAAGCATCAATTCCTCAGTGCTCAGCCTTCTTCACAGTCCAACTCTCACATCCATACATGACCACAGGAAAACCCATAGCCTTGACTAGACGGACCTTAGTCAGCAAAGTAATGTCTCTGCTTTTGAATATGCTATCTAGGTTGGTCATAACTTTTCTTCCAAGGAGTAAGCGTTTTTAATTTCATGGCTGCAGTCACCATCTGCAGTGATTTTGGAGCTCAAAAAAAAACAAAGTCTGACACTGTTTCTACTGTTTCCCATCTATTTCCCATGAAGCGATGGGACCAGATGCCATGATCTTCGTTTTCTGAATGGTGAGCTTTAAGCCAACTTTTTCGCTCTCCTCTTTCACTTTCATCAAGAGGCTTTTTAGATCCTCTTCACTTTCTGCCATAAGGGTGGTGTCATCTGCATATCTGGCATTATTGATATTTCTCCCGGCAATCTTGATTCCAGCTTGAGTTTCTTCCAGTCCAGCGTTTCTCATGATGTACTCTGCAAAGACGTTAAATAAGCAGGGTGATAATATACAGCCTTGACGTACTCCTTTTCCTATTGGGAACCAGTCTGTTGTTCCATGTCCAGTTCTAACTGTTGCTTCCTGACCTGCATACAGATTTCTCAAGAGGCAGGTCAGGCGGTCTGGTATTCCCATCTCTCTCAGAATTTTCCACACTTTATTGTGATCCCCACAGTCAAAGGCTTTGGCATAGTCAATAAAGCAGAAATAGATGTTTTTCGGGAACTCTCTTGCTTTTTCCATGATCCAGCAGATGTTGGCAATTTGATCTCTGGTTCCTCTGCCTTTTCTAAAACCAGCTTGAACATCAGGGAGTTCACGGTTCACGTATTGCTAAAGCCTGCCTTGGAGAATTTTGAGCATTACTTTACTAGCATGTGAGATGAGTGCAATTGTGCGGTAGTTTGAGCATTCTTTTGCATTGCCTTTCTTTGGGATTGGAATGAAAACTGACCTTTTCCAGTCTTGTGGCCACTGCTCAGTTTTCCAAATTTGTTGGCATATTGAATGCGGCACTTTCACAGCATCATCTTTCAGGATTTGAAACAGCTCAACTGGAATTCCATCACCTCCACTAGCTTTATTCGTAGTGATGCTTTCTAAGGCCCACTTGACTTCACATTCCAAGATGTCTGGCTCTACATTAGTGATCACATCATCATGATTATCTGGGTCATGAAGATCTTTTTTGTACAGTTCTTCCATGTATTCTTGCCGCCTCTTCTTAATATCTTCTGCTTCTGTTAGGTCCAGACCATTTATGTCCTTTATCGAGCCCATCCTTGCATGAAATGTTCCCTTGGTATCTCTAATTTTGTTGAAGAGATCTCTAGTCTTTCCCATTCTGTTGTTTTTCTCTATTTCTTTGCATTGATCGCTGAAGAAGGCTTTCTTATCTCTTCTTGCTATTCTTTGGAACGCTGCACTTAGATGCTTATATCTTTCCTTTTCTCCTTTGCTTTTCATCTCTCTTCTTTTCACAGCTATTTGTAAGGCCTCCCCAGACAGCCATTTTGCTTTTTTGCATTTCTTTTCCATGGGGATGGTCTTGATCCCTGTCTCCTGTACAATGTCATGAACCTCATTCCATAGTTCATCAGGCACTCTATCAGATCTAGGCCCTTAAATCTATTTCTCACTTCCATGTACAATCATAAGGGATTTGATTTAGGTCATACCTGAATGGTCTAGCAGTTTTCCCTACTTTCTTCAATTTAAGTCTGAATTTGGTAATAAGGAGTTCATGATCTGAGCCACAGTCAGCTCCTGTTCTTTTTTTTTGTTGACTGTATAGAGCTTCTTCATCTTTGGCTGCATAGAATATAATCAGTCTTACTTTGGTGTTGACCATCTGGTGATGGTCATGTATAGAGTCTTCTCTTGTGTTGTTGGAAGAGGGTGTTTGCTATGACCAGTGCATTTTCTTGACAAAACACTATTAGTCTTTGCTCTGCTTCATTCCGCATTTCAAGGCCAAATTTGCCTGTTACTCCAGGTGTTTCTTGACTTCCTACTTTTGCATTCCAGTCCCCTATAATGAAAAGGATATCTTTTTTGGGTGTTAGTTCTAAAAGGTCTTGTAGGTCTTCATAAAACCATTTAACTTCGGCTTCTTCAGCATTACTGGTTGGGGCATAGACTTGGATAACTGTGATATTGAATGGTTTGTCTTGGAGACGAACAGAGATCATTCTGTCGTTTTTGAGATTTCATCCAAGTACTGCATTTTGGACTCTTTTATTGACCATGATGGCTACTCCATTTCTTCTGAGGGATTCCTACCCGCAGTAGTAGATATAATGGTCATCTGAGTTAAATTCACCCATTCCAGTCCATTTTAGTTCGCTGATTCCTAGAATGTCGATGTTCACCCTTGCCATCTCTTGTTTGACCACTTCCAATTTGCCTTGATTCATGGACCTGACATTCCAGGTTCCTATGCAATATTGCTCTTTATAGCATCGGATCTTGCTTCTATCACCAGTCACATCAACAACTGTGTATTGTTTTTGCTTTGGCTCCATCCCTTCATTCTTTCTGGAGTTATTTCTCCCCTGATCTCCAGTAGCATATCGGGCACCTAATGACCTGGGGAGTTCCTCTTTCAGTAGTCTATCATTTTGCCTTTTCATACTGTTCATGGGGTTCTCAAGGCAAGAATACTGAAGTGGCTTGCCATTCCCTTCTCCAGTGGACCACGCTTTGTCAGACTTCTCCACCATGACCCGCCCGTCTTGGGTTGCCCCACAGGCATGGCTTGGTTTCATTGAGTTAGACAAGGCTGTGGTCCTAGTGTGATTAGATTGACTAGTTTTCTGTGAGTAAGGTTTCAGTGTGTCTGCCTTCTGATGCCCTCTTGCAACACCTACCATCTTACTTGGGTTTCTCTTACCTTGGGCATGGGGTATCTCTTCACATCTGCTCCAGCAAAGCACAGCTGCTGCTCCTTACCTTGGAAGAGGGGTATCTGGAGAAGGAAACGGCAAACTACTCCAGTTTTCTTGCCTGAGAAATCCCATGGACAGAGCAGCCCAGTGGGCTGCAGTCCACAGGGTCACAAAAGTGTCACAATTTAGCAACTAAACAACAATAACAAAGACTCTCTGTCATCACCAACAATGTCCCTAAAATATCCTGAAGCCACACCAGCTACCTGCCATTTGTTGGACTCACCATGAACTGAATATGAAGGAAGTTTTCCTGCATGAGCACCATTTTGGAACAGGAGATCCATCTAGGCTCACACTGGTTTCTTTCAAACAGCCAAGTAGCAGGGTGTCCATAAACCATTTCCTTCCCTGAGACTGGAAAACTGACCATAGCCTTGAATCCCACAAGAATTAGATAAACTCAATGTCTAATTATAATGAAATAGTTTAGAAGTCAGGATTTTCATCAAACAGAAATGTTTGGGGAAAGGAAGAAAACTGCATGTTTCTCTGCAGGACACCCAGCAAGGCATACACATCTGTGCTGACTGTGTAATAATTTTCCATCAACAAGCCCTGCTCCTGCAAAGGGAGCCCAGCTATAACTTAAACTCATTTCAGCACCCTTATCAGTGTTAACAGTTTGTTCATTTAACCAATGGCCACTCTCTTTAACAGTATTCTTAGCATATCAATGTGAAGAATTCTGTATAAATAGGGCAAAGAAATTTATCACATTAGTTTTTTCCTGATCTTCATTTAAAAGATTAATTGCTTCTGTTAATGTTGCTGCTTCTGCTATTTTGATAACACTGTCTGGATGCTACGAAATCCAGTAACATGTCAGTTGAGCAGTTTCATTTTATATATTCTATCATTACTCAGTGGCATTCTACTTGAGATATAGATGCTTAATGAAGAGGCATGTCAGTTATCTATTTCTTGGTGTCTTTTTAGTTACTTTTATGAAGAGCTCTTTCCTAATCAGACTGGCTGGGAGCACTTAGGCTGATGCATCCTGTTTTGTAGAGCTCTCCAACAAGTCACAGGCTATTACTTTTAATGACAAAGTTCTCATAAACAATTCTTAATAGTGTTCCAATAGACTAGTAAGATTTTTCACCTGGCTGCCTATAATAAGAATTAACTGGAATCAACAAAACCCATAGATATTTCTTATTAAAGTGATGTGTAGCAGGTACATTCACTAGAAAAGACTCTGATGCTGGCAAAGATTGAAGGCAGAAGGAGAAGAGGGCAAAAGAGGATGAGACGGTCGGATGGCATCACCAATTCAATGGACATGAATTTAGGTAAACTCTGGGAGATGGTGATGGACAGGGAAGCCTGGTATGCTGCATTCCATGGGGTCACAAAGAGTCAGACACGACTTGGTGACTAAACAATAACAATAACATGCACGTACTCTCAGTTTTTAAAAAAAATCCCTAAGTTATTGTTATGATTAATTAAAGTAATTACTTACACTATTAACTGTTGCTTCCTAGAGGCACAGTGTATACTTCAACTCAATTTATCTTAGAAGTGTACAATGTTCTTTGGTGTCCTATGTTCAGACTTTGGGGAGGATACAAGGTGGAAATGTCAAGGTCACTATCAAGGTGCACCCCCAGTAGATGTGAGGTACAAGATTCACCCAACAGTGCATGCATGTGAAGACTATTCTTTGACTTGGAAGTTACCTAGTTGACTGCAGAGTATACCCACTCTTGAGTTCTTACTCTTTCCTGGGGACTGCTGTCTTGGGAAAGAACTCACCCACCTCCAAGGCCCAGGGCCCAGCCAATGGTTTGTTTTGTTGGTCCAGTTCTATTAAGTCTTAAGGGCTCTCAGCCCTAAAGAAGCATTGACTGCAACTCTCTTCACCTATTTTAACTTGTAAATTACAAGGGGTTTAGTGACTACTGAGTTATTCTGTACTGTTGGTATCTGGGGGACCATCAGCACAGGTTTGTGGTCTAGATGAGCAAGTCATTCAAGTGCAAGACTTGCCTGGATGTAACACTGATGTAATTAGCAAGCCATGAATGACACCAACAGCCAGCAGACATCTCAGCCCTTCTTTAAGATGGTGCTATCTGGTTGGTGTCTACAGGGATTCGCATGGACTGTTCCTTGCTAGTCTCTTTATCACAATCACCCTCTCTCAGAGGCTGAACCACATGAAATTGCTATCGCTGTAGATCAAGGGGCCTCAGATCGGCAACCTCATATGTCTGATCAAATACTTCTACAAATCTACAGCAGCCTATATACCATGGCTCCAATTTCCAATGAGCTACATTCAAAATCTCCCGTCTTGATGCTCACTTCAACTGCAAGAAATCTCCCCCTCCTGGAAAGTCCCTCTTTGGGGAACTTTCAGTTTTTAGCACAGCCCTTTGTGATGCACACCTCAACACTAGGCTGTGAAGCAGGGCTCCACTTGAAAGCTGTGCCTCCGCTGTTCACGTCTGCATGTTACAGATCCCATTGCTCCTCTTAAGCATGTGCTTAACAGTTCTTTGCAAGACCCAAAGGAAATCTCAGAGGAAGAGAGAAAATGGTTATGACCCAGGCCTGCAGTCATAATGCCCACGTTTAAAAGCCAACATAATTCCTTCCTACTGGTTTACCTCTGCCAAAAATGGAAATAATAATCCTTTATACTTTCCTACAAGAAGTAAATACACTGGGGAATTAAATAAGTTAACTTCTCAAAAAATACTTAAAGTAGGCAACGGTTCAGTGGATACCGACCATCATTATTTTTATTTCAAAATGACAAATTCTGCAAACTAGTCCCCTATAGATTTAGGAATACTGAAGGCTAGACTGCAAACTAAGAAGCTGTTGGTCCGATTCAGAGCCTCATGGGTCAATAGTGGACATCATCAATGAAGGAGAAAGGTCATTTCAGAGCTCAGAGTGCAGGCTGATACCCCATCTGCTCATGGGGTATCAGCTGGGGCAACTTAAAAGTTCTGGATTTCTAGGTTCTTACACAGACTAGAGAAATGAGTCTCCCTGAGACTGAGGCCAAGGTTATCTTCTAGGTGAAGCTCAAAGTAAGATCAGGCTTGAGAGTTCTAATGTAAAATACACTCGGACCACACAACCATTCCTCATGGTAGTTTTCTGGGATAACTGTAAACAGACAAAGAAAAAGCCATTCAAAGTCAAAGTTCTTTTCCAAGGCCGTCAAGCCCAATTAAGAAAGCATTGTCATTTCTGTTCCTTTTGTTTTCTCTAGTCAGAGAACCCATTTTCCAAATTAAACTTAGGGACTGAAACTTAACAACAAGAGCTTAGGGATCATAGGAAAACCATAACTAAGCTCCTAGCCCCAGAGAATTACAAGCATGCCTGCATTTTTCTATAAAAGGGTATACACAAGGGGCAGGAAATAGTTTCCTTATCTTTCATAAGGGGACATTTGGATATGACACCTAAACTAAATTGATTTTATTATGTGACTACAATAACCTTTCTCAGGGCATAGGAATCCAAATGCATATCAGGCCCAGCAGTGGAATTTTATATGAGACAAATCTCCAAATCCTCATGTATCATATTTTTCTGCTTTTTAAAACAATTATTGGGTCCCTAAGGAGTTTTTAGACTTTTTCTCAAATCACTCCCACTCATGCAGTTTTATATCATATATCTGTTTACATACTATGGCCTTTGGAAGACCACAGACCACTAAAATATCTAAGGTCTACTTCCCTTTCGCAACAAAAATCAATTTCTGCCCCCTTGGGGACTTTATTTTCCCCACCCCATTTTGAGAATGCCTTTTTCCCACCTAAATGGCTGTATCAGCCAAGAGCATGAGCTGTGAAGAGCTGCTTCAGAGGAAACCTGAGAGAATATTCTTATCTCTTGGCATCTGTAAATACTCATAATCAGTAACAAATTGTGTCAAATTCTAACCCCTTACCCATATCATGCTGCAGAATCCTACTGCGTAGTGAAAGCAACCTTTTATTAAGGGAAAGGTAAATCTGTGTAACTGTAAAAATTACTTCACTGACCCATTATCTCAAATGTCCTCTAACATTCTAGATTTTCCTGGTTAGATTCTGAGTAATCTGTCAAAATGAGAGTTCTGAGTATTCACTATAGTTCTAAAATGAACAAATTTGATGACTACCACTGCCAACATAAATTGGGGTTATATAGCAGTTAGTAATGCAAAATATGTTGTAACTATCCCTAACAGCTTTCATTTATATTGGACTTTACCATTTAAAAATGCTCTTCCTATATTATCTTCTTTAAATAATGGAGAGCTGGTGAAAGGATTACATGTTTACAAAGAAACTTAAGAAGGTCTATAACCCAGCCAAGTTATCATAGTTACACTTTTGAAATAAACGACAAGGTCACTTACAGAATTCTTAGGCAATTTCTCAATAAACAGATAAACAACAGTGGCTTCCATTTTCACCCTTTGTGTGTGGATCAAAACCCATACCACTTCTAGAAAATGACAAAGCCTTAAAAATGCATCACCTGACCTCTGATTTATGTGAATTCTGCAAAGCCCACAGCAATGGGAAATTGAGGTTGGGAACAGGCTCTTTCTGTCCTTTATTTCTGGATTCCAGTTTTCTTATTTGTTGACACTGGATTTTCACGTTAAAATCTCAGGCTATGCAAGAAATGTAATTGTCTGGCATTGTGCAACTTGGATAAACACGTGTACACCTCATCTACCTGTGCTCTGAGGCTACAAACAGGTATTTCAGGTAAGCAAAATCTACTTTTGTCTGTGAGGCTGCTCAAACATCTGCAGTCAAATTGCTTAATTCTTTTCAGGTCTAACTTTGAAAACTATTCACAGGGCTAGCCCAAACAGGTGGGATCGTCTTAGAACTTTCTATGTAAGTTTCTATGTAGGTTAAGTCATCAGACATTCCATGCTCATAAAAATGCTTCTTTAGGGCTTTCCTGGTGGTCCAGTGGCTAGGAGTCTGCCTTGCAATGCAGGGGACAGGGGTTCAATCCCTGGTCCGGGAAGATCCCAAATGCCATGTAGTTGCTGGGTGCCCAGACCACAACTAGTGAGCCCACAGTCTAGAGCCCATGCTCTGCAATAAGAGAAACCACCGCAGTGAGAAGCCTGCTCACCACAGCTAGAGAATAGACCTTGCTCAACACAGCTAGAGAATAGACCTTGCTCACCACAGCTAGAGAAAGCCTGTGCAGCAACAAAGATCCAGCACAACCAAAAATTAAAACAAAAAAATTCTAGAGATTTTAAAAATGCTTCCTTGTGTTGAAATATAATAGGAATCTATCAGAGAGATAATAGGTGTGCTTTCCACTCAAAGTAAGTGTTCTCCACATATATAGGCATTCTGTGATACAAGGAAGGTGGGGTTTAGGGCAGAGGTACTTTTTTAACTGAATACTTACAAATAAATCCAGTCCTATGTTACCAATACTTGTACAATTCATGTTTGAAGCAACTAAACACTTTGGAGGTATATTGCTGTCTTTCCTTGATTTGTTTTACTTTGCTGTGTTCTATTTATTCATTTATTGATAAAAAGGTAGATGATGTCAACAACTTCTATTTAAAGCCACAATATGTACTGGAGCAATTAAAACAAGTATGATGTGCACCTTTTATCAGAGAATCATAGACATCACAAAACAGAGAACTTATTACTCAACTGTGATTAATGACATGTTTATACTACTTGTGATGGTCTCTTCAAATTCAGGCAAATAATTTAGCTTAAAGTGGCTTTAAGTCACCAGACTTTCTCATCCTCGGCAGCAGAAGAAATGACACATCTTACTTGGAAGACCACTCTTTACATTTAGACTCAAATAATTCCCATGCATAAGCTCCCAGGAACCTGAACGTCATCAGAAAACACAAATGCAAGAGTAAGTCAGTCCCAATGGGCGAGACTAATGAGAAGCAATAAACAGAAGAACAAAACCCACAAAGATTGAAGACAATGGAATTATCAGAATCAGAATATGAAAAAAATATATTTAATAAAGATATAAAGGGGACCTTGAAATTAAAACTTATAAGTGATTATCCAGCACTCCAAAGTAAATGTGAATAAGAACAACTTGAACTTAGAGAAACGAAAAATATAAATTAGCATATTAGAAGTAGCTTAATAACTCTCATAGGCTGCTGATAGGATTGGAGACGGTACAACTACACTGGGAAAAAGTGGCATTCTTCTGAAAAGCTAAACATGCACCTGCCATATGGGCTAGCCATTCTGCATGCATATATTTACCCGAATCAAAAAAAAGTATATGTTATACAAAGACTTGTGTATAAGACTTGTTCATAGCAACTTCATTAGTAAACGCACAAAACTATAAGCAACCCAAATGTCTATCAAGAGGTAAATGAATACACAATTTGTGCTACACTGATAAAATAGAATACTACACGGCAACAAAGATGAATGAGCTACTGCTCTCTGTAACAATTAAATTTTAATAGTTCTTTATGATAAAACACCATGCAAATTAGGGAAAGGAATGCCCTTAACTAGATAAAATAACTATTTTTCTTAAAAATTACATAGCATGACCCAGAGATTCCACCTGTAGCTATACACCCAAGAGAAATGAAATCAAGTGCACACATAATAATGTGCACATGAGTGTTCACAGCAGCAGTCATAGTATCCAAAAACTGGAAACAATCTAAACTTCCAACATCTGATTAATGGATAAAGTGAATACTATTGGCAACAGAAAGAAAGGACATAATGATCCATGGCACACAACATGGATGAATTGTGAAAACACTATGCTAAATAAAAGGGCCAATCACAGAAGACTTCATATTGTAGGATACTATTTATATAAAATGTCTAGAGCACTTCCCTGATAGCTCAACTGGTAAAGAATTCACTTGCAGTGCAGGACACCTGGGTTCGATCCCTGGGTTGGGAAGATCTCCTGGAGAAGAAATGGCAACCCACTCCAGTATTCTTGCCTGGAGAATTTCATGGGCCTGGTGGGCTACAGTCCATGGGGTTGCAAGAGTCGGACACAACTGAGCGACTAAGCACGGCACAGAACAAAACATCTAGAAAAGGTAAGTCTATGGGGCTAGGAAGGGTACCAGGCTTCTTTTGGGGGAGGTGAAAATGTTCTAAACTAACTGTGGTAATGACTGTAAAATCCTATACATATACTGAGAACTATGAACTTTTACATTTTAAATGAGTTAATTGAATGATATATGAGTTATATACCAGTAAAGATGTCATTAAAAAACACATGCAGCAGTTCTTGTAATGATAAAGGAAATCCATCAGTTAAAAAGTGGCTTGGTCTTCCCCACCTCTTACCAATACAGAAAGAAAACGAAATGAGAGCTAAAACATTTTATAAGAAAACTGAATGCAGTTATCTCCACAGATCTCTTATATAAAACCCCGAAGGAATCTACAAACTCATTACAGAAATATTTAAAGAGGTTTTAGCAAGTTTGCTTGATATCAGACCAACACCTGAAAAGCAGCTCCATTTCTACAGAAAAAAGCAGCTCTTCGTAGATGCACCTTATAAAAAAGGCAACATTTCCAAGAGCAACAAAAGCTGTAAGGAGCCTAAGCATGAATGGAACAAAGAATGCCAAGCTTTTAAGAAGAAATATATAAAGTTCATTGAAAGATCTTATACAAAATGAACTGACATCAAGTTCATGAATAGGAAGACTGAAATAATAAAGCTGTAACTTCCTCCAGTTTCCCAGAAGTAGATCACACATCGGTGAAAATCTTACACATGACAGAGACATTGTAAGACAGAGAGCATTGTAAGCTCGTGGAACAAATGACAGTCTACTAGATAGTAGGTATTAGGGCAATCAGCTATTTACACTGAAAAAAATATAAATTTCTACCTTTTGCATACCAAACAAAAAGAAAAGAAAAATCAATTTCGAGTGAATTAAAAACTTTAATATAAAAACGAATAGGAAGTTCCCCGGTGATCTAGTGGTTAGGATTCCAGGCTTTCACCTTCAGTGGCCTAGGTTCAATCTCTGGTTGGGGAACTGAGATCCCACAAGCTACAAGGCACAGCTAAAAAAAGAAAAAGAAAAAAAAAATAAACAACAGCATGATTCTACAACTATTAAAAGAAAACTTAGGAAGTTGTTTTCATGCTATTGTAGTAGTTAAGATTTCTTAAGCAAGATTCTCCAAAGCATAACCTAACAAAACTAAAGTCAGCCCCTCTGTCCATCAGAGGACACCATAGGGAAGTGAACAGCTCAAACTGGAAGAACATGGTGGTAAACATACTCAACTAACAGAAGATGAGTGTTTGAATATATTGAGAATTAAAATAACTAAGAAAAAAGAAAACCAGGACTAAAAACATGTGTAAAAGACACGAATAGGTATTTAACTGAAGCGCAGGACTTTCCTGGTGGTGCAGTGGATGAGAGTCTGCCTGCCAATGCGAGGGACATTGTTCGATTCCCAGCAAGATTCCCATGCAGCAAAGCAACTAAGCCCATGAGCCACCGCTCCTGAGTCCACACGCTGCAACTGCCACAGCTCTCATACCTAGAGCCTGTGCTCCTCAACAAGAGAAGCCACTGTAATGAGAAGACCAAGCACCACAATGAAGAGAAGCCCCTCTCTTTGCAACTAGAGAAAGCTTGAGTAGCAAGGACGACCCAGCACAGGAAAAAAAAAATCAATATCCAAATGTCTAATAAATACATGAAAACTTCTACAGAGCAGAAGGTAAGGAGATGCAAACTTCAAAGCTACCAGATTTCCAACAACAGTGCCAACAAAACTTGGAAAGTAGCTAGTTTTGCTGAGTATATGGAGCAATGGCTTAGTCATTGCTGATGGGGATATAAATCTGTATAGTTTCTTCTGGAAGCTCATGGACTTTAAGAAGGAAGTTGAAGATGTTCAAATCCTACAAGGCTGCCAGTGCTGTGCGTGCCCGAGAAAAACACAAGCACACATACACCAGGAGTCCCACACACCCAGGTCCAAGCCATACGTTCCCAAACAGAAACCTGCAAACTCTGCAAATACTCTTCTCAGGAGAAAGGAAAAACTCACACCATCAGGTGATGAACTAGGGGGCATCAGTGAAAAACAAAACAAAAGCCTGAACAACAAGCGTCCATGTCAGCATGAATACATCTGCAAAACAGGCAGCTGGGTGATAAACAAAAGCAAGTTGCAAAGAAGAGGTAGTATAATTATATAGGATTCAAAAACAGGTGAACCAAATAATATTTTGCATATTTGGATGTTTGCACGTGGGAAAATACAACAAATTCCAAGGGAATGAATAAACATAAAAGTCAGCCAAGGGTTTAATCTCTGAAATGCTGAGGAGGCATTTTAAGAAAGACAGAGAAGTGCCTCCAACAAGCATTGGTCAAATTCTATTTTTCAGTAAATCTAGGACATTTTTTAAAACATCCATATAAACATGTTACATATTCTCCATCATATATTATAATTTTCTATATATGTGCCACTCTCTTAATATAAAATTTGTTTCTGAAAATCATTTGTACAATATAATCTCAAAAAATTCACTTCACCACTAAAGCCCTTTGAGGAAATGATAACACTTAAAAAATAAGCTATTAGTCCATTTTAATAGAATGCTTTTATTTGGAAGTATCTTATTTTATCATTGTATTCAATTAGCATCTCAGAGTTTTATTTGGTTTTGTGCTTTTCTGACTTAACATGAAAGAATTCTCCCTGGGAATAATGATGGAAGTTAAATCTTCACTGAAAAATGATGAATTTAATCCCCTGGCAGAAACATTGCCAGTTTATATTTTATTTTCTAAAATTTTCTTATTTTGAGGTTTTTAATATTTCCCTAAAAACTTTCAAATATTCTATGGAGCTCTGTTTCTTCATTAGTTTATTACTCTTTGTTCTGACCCCAGGAGTGGCACAGGAAACTTAAGTTCTGATGAATTTTCTCCCTCTGGAATGCTAGTTCATTAGCCAAATATAATAAGTGTTTGAAATGGTCAGGTTCAAGCTTAAAATACATCTCTGTATTTTACCCCCAAAGGCAGTTTAAATAGAGTTGAGCTAATTTAATTCTCTCTTGAGTCATTCTTGCTTTGCTGTATTATCTCCATATTAAGTGGTTGATCACACACGTGAAGCTTAGCTTGATAGACGTTTTGTTACGCTAAGGAAAGCAGAGCAAGCTCTTGCTATTATCCTTACTAAGTAAAGTAACATCCTTAAGGCAGCATGAAGACTAGGTTACTTGAGGGCAGGTAATGTGCTTTTCTCATCTAGAGCTATACTCCCAGTGTCTATTACATTGTGAAACGTAGCAGAGCCATGATTTATACGTACTGAACAAAGGGATGAACAAATGAATGGATGGATGAGATCTTGGACTCCTTCCTGTCATAATAGAGGACTTCACAAACCCATGTTCTTATAGATTTGTCCTTGCTTTGTTGACCCTAGCAACCCACTCACATGATTCTGGGCCATGCTCCTCTGCTTTGGGAACAAGATTGGCAGACTTCAGCTTTTAGACACAAGTCCCAGAGGAAGGCTACTAGCTTCCACAATCCCCACAAAATGCAAAAAAGCCTTTAAAACAATGCTAACAATTGCAAAATTAGAGTGGAAGAGCTGGCTTAAAACTCAAATAACTAAGATCATGGCATCCAGTCCCATCACTTCATGGCAAATGGATGGGGAAAAAATGGAAACAGTGACAGACTTTATTTTCTTGGGCTTCAAAATCACTCTGGATGATGACTGCCACCATGAAATTAAAAGACACTTGCTTCTTGGAAGAAAAGCTATGACAAACCTAGACAGTGTATAAAAAGCAGAGACACCACTTTTCTGACAAAGATCCTTGTAGTCAAAGCTATGGTTTTTTCAGTAGTCATGTACGGATGTTAGAGTTGGACCATAAAGATGGCTGAACCCCAAATAATTGATGCTTTTGAACTGTGGTGCTGTAGGAGACTCTTGAGAGTCCCTTAGACAGCAAGGAGATCAAACCTAAAGGAAATCAACCCTGAATATTCATTGGAAGTACTGACACTTAAGATGAAACTCCAATCCTTTGGCCACCTGATGCAAAGAACTGACTCATTGGAAAAGACCCTGATGCTGGGAAAGATCAAGAGCCGGAGGAGAAGGAGGCAACAGAGGATGAGAAGGTTGGATAGCATCACTGACTCAAAGGACATGATTTTGAGCAAACTCCAGGAGATAGTAAAGGACAGGAAAGCCTGGTGTGCTGCAGTCCATGGGGTTGCAGAGTCAGACAAGATTTAGAGACTGAAGAATAACAAAATGATGATGAGGGCATTTCCTATCTACTTGTGCATATGACAAGTGAGATAATTATAAATGGAATTTCTAAAGGACCAGGATATTTCTCAAGGTCACACAGATAGCAACAGGCAGAACTGAGATTCAAATACAAGACCTACCAGTTCCAAACTCCACTGTCTTAAATACTACCTGGAGTGAGTGAGGGAAAGTCAGTCAGTCGTGTCTGACCCTTTGCAACCCCAAGGACTGTAGTCCATGGAATTCCCCAGGCCAGAATACTGGAGTGGGTAGCCTTTCCCTTCTCCAGAGGATCTTCCCAATCCAGGGATCCAACCCAGGTCTCCTTCATTGCAGGCAGATTCTTTACCAATTGAGCCACCAGGGAAGCCCAAACTCTACCTGGACTACCTCCTAAAAATTAAAGCTTAAGGAGCTTCCCTGGTGGCTCAGTGGTAAAGAATCCGCCTGCCAATGCAGGGGACATGGGTTCAATCCCCGGTCGGGGAAGATCCCATATGCTGTGGAGCAGCTAAGCCCATGCACAACTATTGAGCCTGTGCTCTGGAGCTCAGGAGCTGCAACTATTGAGCCCACATGCAGCAACTACTGAAGCCCTCGAACCCATGCTCTGCAACAAGAAAAGCCACTGCAATGAGAAGCCCGCCCACCGCAACAAAGCAGCGCACCACAGCTAGAGAGTAGCCCCTGCTCGCCACAACTACAGAAAAACCTATGCGGGAGTGAAGACTTAGCAGAGCCAGATGAATACAATTACTGAAAAAAATTACAGCTTCAGTATTTCGGGGGCATGTCTGATATGACAGGCAATCCAAGAATCCTAAAACCAGAATGAAACAATTTTTTAAAAAATTTAGTTTAAACATTTATTTATTCACTTTTAATTGGGGTCTTAGTTGTGGCATGCAGGATCTTTAGTTACACCAAGTGGAATCTCCACTGTAGCATGCGGAATCTGCTTCCCGGACCAGGGATCGAACCCAGGCCCCCTACACTGGGAGTACGGAGTCTTAGCTACTGGACTATCAGGGAGGTGTCAGATTGACACTTTTTCCTTTAAATATGGAATGTCAACACGACAGCACGTGTCAACAGGTGGAGACCATCATCTCCCTATCGGAGAGAGAAGGTTAATTGCTAAATTTGGAGTAAAGCTGGTAGTCAATTCCTTGGGCAGATCTTTTCAATAAAATCTTGCTGAGAGCTACATTCTCAAATCAGTTCACAAGACGAAGCAACAATGTGTGATAAGCTTTCAACTTCCTCAGCTCTTGAGGTACTAAACAAACAGATGTTTCTGAAGACTGGGGCTTATGAATACCACTTTACTGTCAACAAATTAGGCAACATCTTTGCTGCCTGCTGCTAACGCAGCAATCTCTTAAATTTAAAATTCTATGATAGTTTCTCCTGGATAAAGGGGAATTAGCATATATTCACATACCATGAAACAAACAAACAAAAAAAAAATTCAAAGGTTGCTTTTTGAAAATAGGCAACACTCGTGGTAGAGCTGAGCTGCAGTGTTGGCTTAGCCCATGGAATGTTGTTATTGTCTTTTTTTTTTTTTTTAATACATAGCAGTTTTGCAACCCTGATCTGTTTCTTTCAACCCAAGTGAGTCCCCAGACCCTCCCAGCTCCATTACCCTGAAACTACTCTAAGTGCTCAGGATCTTGGTTTAAGTTTTATGACCCACTTCTTGGACAGAGGCTACCATCTCTAACTTGACCAGCTGTTACCAGCTTCCACCAGCTGCAATCCATTCTCCATGCAGCTGGCAGAACCAAGCTTCCTTCCAAAACATCACTTCCTTGGGGAAAACCATCTTCCATGTTCTATTGCCCACTCAACAAAACCAAAAATCTCTAGCCTGCCTGCTCATGGAATGATCGCATCTGTCTGCACTCTTAACCAATACCAGTCCACCTATGAGCTCACTATGCCAACTGAGAGAGTCAATTCATAGGTAGACTGATAAGAAATCTGGGGTCTCTGAGGAGGAGAAAAGGGTCTAGGGCTCCTGAGGAGGAGAAAAGGACAAACTTTCTTTTCTACATTCTTTAGTCTTAGTCACATAAGACATGCTTTTCTTTAAGCCCAGAGATGATGATTACACAACAAAACAACTCATCTTAAACTCTATGCTGCTGCTAAGTCACTTCAGTTGTGTCTGACTCTGTGCGACCCCATAGACAGAAGCCCACCTGGCTCCCCCGTCCCTGGGATTCTCCAGGCAAGAACACCAGAGTGGGTTGCCATTTCCTTCTCCAATGCATGAAAGTGAAAAGTGAAAGTGAAGTCACTCAGTCGTGTCCGACTCTTGGCGACCCCATGGACTGCAGCCCACCAGGCTCCTCTGTCCATGGGATTTAAGGATTATATAACACCAATGGATGCTAATCTTGTTATTTTATGTGGGAGTGAGTCTGGTAAGACCTTTCTATTCTAAGTTCTTCTTCCGCTGCTGCTGCTGCTGTCACTTCAGTTGTGTCCGACTCTGGGCAACCCCATAGACGGCAGCCCTCCAGGCTCCCCTGTCCCTGGGATTCTCCATGCAAGAACACTGGAGTGGGTTGCCATTTCCTTCTCTAATGCATGAAAGTGAAAAGTGAAATGAAGTCGCTCAGTTGTGTCTGACTCTTAGCAACCCCATGAACTGTAGCCCACCAGGCTCCTCCGTCCATGGGATTTTCCAGGCAAGAGTACTAGAGTGGGGTTTCTAAGTTCTAATCTTATTAATTTAAGAGGTATGTTGTGGGGGTGGGTCTGGTAAAAGTATCTAAGGCCTTGATAAGACTAACAATGGGGCACTCTCCATCCCCTTTCTGATGTCTTTGTCAGAAGCTTTCTTTGCCCTTTTTCACTGTAATAAAACTTTGGTCACACAAAAGCTCTGAGTATTCAAGCCCAGTCCCTGGTCTGAAGCTAAATCTTTTTCTTCAGAGATCACAAATCCAACACCATTCGCCATAAGCTATCACAACCACACCGATGCCAATCCACTCTTGTTGTTCTGACTTTGTACTTTCTTTCTGAGCAGTGCCTTTAACCCATTTCTTTTCCTACCAATGTTTCACATCCTTAACACACAAAGATCCCTTGGCAAAACCATCCCTGACACGGCTTCCTGTTCTCTTCAAGGCACCAACATATTTGATCATGCTTATGCCTGTTTCTGGGGCTCTCTCTGTATTTGACAATAACCCCCTGGAGACCAGGACTACATCATATTTCCCCGTGAGGCACAAGGAGTGCCTGCTAGCCTGCTGATCCTTACAGCACTTCATAAGCATATTTTTTTAAAGTGGAATGAATGATAATTTCTTGAAAGTCTCAGTCCATGTGTTCTCTCAATGGGCAAAACTCTGTATAGTTCCCTGTCTTCACTTCAGTTTTCAGTCAACGTAGAAGATATCTAGACCATTTGAGGCAGTTTAAGATATATATACAAACTCTTTTAAATTGTGTTTAAATTGTGTTTTCCCAAATATAAAGTATGAAGACCTACAAGACCTTTTAGAACTAACACCCAAAAAGATGTCCTTTTCATTACAGGGGACTGGAATGCAAAAGTAGGAACTTAAGAAACACCTGGAGTAACAGGCAAATTTGGCTTTGGAATGCAGAATGAAGCAGGGCAAAGACTAATAGAGTTTTGCCAAGAAAATGCACTGGTCATAGCAAACACCCTCTTCCAACAACACAAGAGAAGACTCTACACATGGACATCACCAGATGGTCAACACCAAAATCAGATTGATTATATTCTATGCAGCCAAATATGGAGAAGCTCTATACAGTCAACAAAAACAAGACTGGGAGCTGACTGTGGCTCAGATCATGAACTCCTTATTACCAAATTCAGACTCAAATTGAAGAAAGTAGGGAAAACCGCTAGACCATTCAGGTATAACCTAAATAAAATCCCTTATGATCATACAACGGAAGTGAGAAGTAGATTTAACGGCCTAGATCTGATAGAGTGCCTGATGAACTATGGGATGAGGTTCGTGACATTGTACAGGAGACAGGGATCAAGACCATCCCCATGGAAAATAAATGCAAAAAAGCAAAATGGCTGTCTGGGAAGGCCTTACAAATAGCTGTGAAAAGAAGAGAGGCAAAAAGCAAAGGAGAAAAGGAAAGATATAAGCATCTGAATGCAGAGTTCCAAAGAATAGCAAGAAGAGATAAGAAAGCCTTCTTCAGCGATCAATGCAAAGAAATAGAGGAAAAGAACAGAATGGACAAGACTAGAGATCTCTTCAAGAAAATTAGAGATACCAAGGGAACATTTCATGCAAGGATGGGCTTGATAAAGGACAGAAATGGTCTGGACCTAACAGAAGCAGAAGACATTAAGAAGAGGTGGCAAGAATACACGGAAGAACTGTACAAAAAAGATCTTCATGACCCAGATAATCATGATGATGTGATCACTAATCTAGAGCCAGACATCCTGGAATGTGAAGCCAAGTGGGCCTTAGAAAGCATCACTACGAACAAAGCTAGTGGAGGTGATGGAATTCCAGCTGAGCTGTTTCAAATCCTGAAAGATGATGCTGTGAAAGTGCTCCACTCAATATGCCAGTAAATTTGGAAAACTCAGCAAGGCCACTGACTGGAAAAGGCCAGTTTCCATTCCAGAAAGTGAAGAGGAACTAAAAAGCCTCTTAATAAAAGTGAAAGAGGAGAGTGAAAAAGTTGGCCTAAAGCTCAACATTCAGAAAACGAAGATCATGGCATCCAGTCCCCTCACTTCATGGGAAATAGATGGGGAAACAGTGCAAACAGTGTCAGACTTTATTTTTGGGGGCTCCAGAATCACTGCAGATGGTGACTGCAGCCATGAAATTAAAAGACGCTTACTCCTTGGAAGAAAAGTTATGACCAACCTAGATAGTATATTCAGAAGCAGAGACATTACTTTGCTGAGTAAGGTCTGTCTAGTCAAGGCTATGGTTTTTCCTGTGGTCATGTATGGATGTGAGAGTTGGACTGTGAAGAAGGCTGAGCACCGAAGAATTGATGCTTTTGAACTATGGTGTTGGAGAAGACTCTTGAGAGTCCCTTGGACTGCAAGGAGATCCAACCTTTCCATCCTGAAGTAGATCAACCCTGGGATTTCTTTGGAAGGAACGATGCTGAAGCTGAAACTCCAGTACTTTGGCCACCTCATGAGAAGAGTTGACTCATTGGAAAAGACTCTGATGCTGGGAGGGATGGGGGGCAGGAGGAGAAGGGGACGACAGAGGATGAGATGGCTGGATGGCATCATGGATTCAATGGACATGAGTCTGAGTGAACTCCGGGAGTTGGTGATGGACAGGGAGGCCTGGCGTGCTGCGATTCATGGGGTCGCAAAGAGTCAGACACGACTGAGCAACTGAACTGAACTGAACTGAACCATGACTTAACTGGAGATTCCTATGTTGAAAATCCAAACCCACATAAACACGTAGACATCTATCTGCCTTCCTCTGAAGCACCCATCTATCTGCCAACATCTTGCCATCCTCATGATTTAATTGTGTGTGTGCTAAGTCACTCAGTTGTGTCCTACTTTTTTCTGGTCCTGTGTACTGTAGCCCACCAGGTTCCTCTGTCCATGGAATTTTCCAGGCAAGAACACTGGAGTGGGCTGCCATTTCCTTCTCCAAAGAATCTTCCTAACCCAGGGATCAAACCGCATCTCCAGCATCTCCTGCATTAGTAGGCAGATTCTTTACCACTAGGGCCATCTCTTTATCAGTCAAGTTTAAGGAATGTCCCTATATTAAAGTGTTCACATGTGACTAGCTGTGTACCGTGAAAAGTCTGAATGAGATGAAGGGCACAGGGAGAGAGCTGGAACAGACCTAGATGCTCAATATTTCCTACTTTACAAGTGAGGAAATGGAGGCCCAGAAAACTCAAACGACTTGTCCCAAGTCACAGCCTGAGTGTTTTGGTGCCGGGACCATGACCTTCCTGCCACGCCCCCACTGCCTTTGCATCGTAATAATTTGAACATGCAGGGTTCATGGTGTTCAGTGACCCGTCAGCATCCAGTCTTGACAACTGAAGTTCTTCCTTCTCAAGTGGGTCAAATGCTCATTGTTTTTTGTCCATGAAAATATCACTAGCTTCCAATCCTTTGACATGAGCATAAACAGACAAGTATAAATTGAAGTAATTTAGAAAAGCTTCTGAATGTCCAGCTTCTGATCAAAGATAAAATGGGCTTGAAGGATACACAGATGTCTTCATCAACAGTCCCTTCTACATCTTAACACAGTTACACAATTATACAACTAGGAGACTAATGGCTATGCATCTTTTGGGCAGTGTATTCATCTCCTGCTGTTCCCTGTTCCAAAACACATCTATTCAAATAGTCACTGGCTTCTATATCTTCTGTATTCAGTAAAAAATTTACTGAGTATTTCCTGTCACACATTTGTTATCCATACATTAATGCTCTTCTTTTGACAACTACACAATATCAAAAGTCCCATCTCCAGCCCCAGCAGTGGGTCCAGGGACACATTAAGTTGCCCTGCATGAGAGGGAAATTGATTTGAGCTCTCTTCCATTTCACTGTGTCAATTTCCATGTGGTTCTCGAGCCCATATTAGGAAAGAGACAAATGTGATGCTATGCTGATATATTGTTTTAGCCCCTAGTGAGAGGAGCCATTTTATAACCTTTTGTAGAAAAATTAAGAAGGAGACTTCAATGAAAAAGTCATCTATATCAGGAGCAAAAAATATATAACATTTACCAGTAACAGCTTGCAAGATGCTGTATGAGATGCTTTACTTACATTTCTCATTTAATCTTTATAAAATCACAGAAGAGCATTATCACCATTTGTGTAGATGAAAAAAATAAAATTCAGAGAAATTAGGAAAAGCACGCAATAGAAAAAAACACAATAACAAAATTTAGCTTCAACTTATGGAACCAGAAATTTCACCTCTCAAACATATGCACTTAAGAAAAAGGCTATAAAGATAAAACATAAAGAATCTTCTATACTTATTATATTTACAAAGATTTTCAGTTTTTTACCAATTAGAATATTGTTTGAAAATGTATTAGTTATCCTTAAAAATTTGTTTTACAATGCAAAACTTCTAAATAAAATTTTGTATATTAATTATTTTTACATGTAAAACTAATAACTAGTATTTTTGATATGGTACTTTAGAAAGAACACAGGCTTTGAATTTGATGCAAAAGTATGAAGAAACAGGAGCTGATTTATGTCATTGAGTGTGTTCTGCCTATGTTTTCCTCTAAGAGTTTTATAGTTTCTGGTCTTACATTTAGGTCTTTAATCCATTTTGAGTTTATCTTTGTGTTTGCTGTTAGGAAGTGTTCTAATTTCAATCTTTTACATGCAGCTGTCCAGTTTTCCCAGCACCATTTATTGAAGAGGCTGCCTTTGACCCATTGTATATCCTTGCCTCCTTTGTCAAATCAAAGCAAGATCCTCTATGACTCACCTCCTAGAATAATGGAAATAAAAACAAAAGTAAACGAGTGGGACCTTATCAAACTTTAAAGCTTTTGCACAGCAAAGGAAACTATAAGCAAGGTGAAAAGACAACCCTCAGGATGGGAGAAAATAATAGCAAATGAAACAACTGACAAAGGATTAATTTCCAAAATATACAAGCAGCTCATACAACTCAATATCAGAAAAACAAACAACCAAATCAAAAAGTGGGCAAAAGACCTAAACAGACATTTCTCCAAAGAAGACATACATATGGCTAACAAACACATGAAAAAGTTCTCACCATCACTCATTATTAGAGAAACGCAAATCAAAACTACAATGAGATATCACCTCATACCGGTCAGAATGGCCATCACCAAAAAGTCTACAAACAATAAATGCTGGAGAAGGTATGGAGAAAAGGGAACACTCTTGCACTTGGTGGGACTGTAAACTGATACAGCCACTATGGAAGACAGCATGGGGAATCCTTAAAAAACTAGGAATAAAGCCACCATATGATCCAGCAATCCCACTCCTAGGCATATACCCTGAGGAAACCAAAATTGAAAAAGACACATATGTCCCATTGTTCATTGCAGCTCTATTTACAAGAGCTAGAACACGGAGGCAACCTAGATGTCCACTGACAGATGAATGGATAAAGAAGTTGTGGTATATATACACAATGGAATATTACTCAGCCATAAAAAGGAACACTCTTGAGTCAACTCTAATGAGGCGAAAGAACCTAGAGCCTATTATACAAGTGAAGTAAATAAGGAAGAGAGAAATAAATATCATATACTAATGCATACATACAGAATACAGAAAAATGATACTGAAGAATTTATTTGTAGGGCAGCAGTGGAGAAACAGACATAGAGAATAGACTTATGGACATGGGGAGAGGTGAGGAGAGGGTGAGATGTATGGAGAGAGTAACCTGGAAACTTGCATTACCATATGTTAAATAGATAGCCGATGGGAATTTGCTCTATGTCTCAGGAAACTCAAACAGGGGCTCTGTATCAACCTAGAGGGTGGGATGGGGAGGGAGATGGGAAGGAGGTTCAAAAAGGAGGGGACATATGTATACCCATGGCAGACTCATGATGAGGTTTGACAGAAAACAACAAAATTCTATAAAGCAATTATCCTTCAATTAAAAAAAAAAAAAGATACAGGAGTTGCCCTAACACATACATCAAATATTGATAACTATTAAATATTTTTAGGATCTACATAGAATTCTGAAGACAGTTGACTATCGCTTATTCCACAGAAATCTAGACCAATGTGTTTAATTGTACTATACAGTGAATGTTTGTGTTCACTCAAAAGTCATGTTATATGGTGAAACCGAATCCCTAATATGATGGTATTAGGAGGTGAGATAATGAGGGTGGAGGCTTCATGAAAGGGATTAGTGCCCTCATGGAGAAGACCCCGGAGAGCTCCCTTGTCCCTTTCATTATCTGATGACACAGCATGAAGACTATGGCCCAGGAAGTAGGTTCCTGCCAAACAGTGTATTTGCCTGTGCTTTCGTTTTGTGCTTCCCAGTCTCCAGATGTGCGAGAAATAAATTTATGTAGTTTATAAGCCACTCATGTATGGCACTGACTGATAGTAGTCGGAAGAAACTAACGCAATGTGATACCTAGTGTTTTATAGACTGTATAATTTGTCCACTGGCAATTTGCAAGAGAATTCTGAAGAGTTATTTTCAGTTCAGTTCAGTTCAGTCGCTCAGTCGTGTCCGACTCTTTGTGACCCCATGAATCACAGCACGCCAGGCCTCCCTGTCCATCACCATCTCCCGGAGTTCACTCAGACTCATGTCCATTGAGTCCGTGATGCC
Organism: Ovis aries; assembly: GCF_016772045.2. Taxonomy (NCBI): domain Eukaryota; kingdom Metazoa; phylum Chordata; class Mammalia; order Artiodactyla; family Bovidae; genus Ovis; species Ovis aries. The sequence continues at coordinate 61,730,511 of NC_056069.1, read as the reverse complement.
ATCCAGCCATCTCATCCTCGATCATCCCCTTCTTTTCCTGCTCCCAATCCCTCCCAGCATCAGAGTCTTTTCCAATGAGTCAACTCTTCACATGAGGTGGCCAAAGTACTGGAGTTTCAGCTTTAGCAACATTCCTTCCAAAGAAATCCCAGGGTTGATCTCCTTCAGAATGGACTGGTTGGATCTCCTTGCAGTTCAAGGGACTCTCAAGAGTCTTCTCCAACACCACAGTTCAGAAGCATCAATTCTTCGGTGCTCAGCCTTCTTCACAGTCCAACTCTCACATCCATACATGACCACTGGAAAAACCATAGACTTGACTAGACAGACCTTAGTCGGCAAAGTAATGTCTCTGCTTTTGAATATGCTGTCTAGGTTGGTCATAACTTTTCTTCCAAGGAGTAAGCGTCTTTTAATTTCATGGCTGCAATCACCATCTGCAGTGATTCTGGTGACCAAAAAAATAAAGTCTGACACTGTTTCTACTGTTTCCCCATTTATTTCCCATGAAGTGATGGGACCGGATGCCATGATCTTCGTTTTCTGAATGTTGAGCTTTAAGCCAACTTATTCGCTCTCCTCTTCCACTTTGATCAAGAGGCTCTTTAGTTCTTCTTCACTTTCTGCCATAAGGGTGGTGTCATCTGCATATCTGAGGTTATTGATATTTCTCCCGGCAATCTTGATTCCAGCTTGTGCCTCTTCCAATCCAGCGTTTCTCATGATGTACTCTGCATAGAAGTTAAATAAGCAGAGTGACAATATACAGCCTTGACGTACTCCTTTTCCTAGTCAAAGGCTTTGGCATAGTCAATAAAGCAGAAATAGATGTTTTTCTGGAACTCTCTTGCTTTTTCCATGATCCAGTGGATGTTGGTAATTTGATTTCTGGTTCCTCTGCCTTTTCTAAAACCAGCTTGAACGTCAGGGAGTTCACGGTTCACGTATTGCTGAAGCCTGCCTTGGAGAATTTTGAGCATTACCTTACTAGCATGTGAGATGAGTGCAATTGTGCAGTAGTTTGAACAATCTTTGGCATTGCCTTTCTTTGGAATTGGAATGAAAACTGACCTTTTCCAGTCCTGTGGCCACTGCTGAGTTTCCCAAATTTGCTGGCATATTGAGTGCAGCACTTTCACAGCATCATCTTTCAGGATTTGAAATAGCTCAACTGGAATTCCATCACCTCCACTAGCTTTGTTCATAGTGATGCTTTCTAAGGCCCACTTGACTTCACTTTCCAAGATGTCTGGCTCTAGATTAGTGATCACATCATCATGATTATCTGGGTCATGAAGATCTTTTTTGTACAGTTCTTCTGTGTATTCTTGCCACCTCTTCTGAATATCTTCTGCTTCTGTTATGTCCATGCCATTTCTGTCCTTTATCGAGCCCATCTCTGCATGAAATGTTCCCTTGGTATCTCTAATTTTCTTGAAGAGATCTCTAGTCTTGTCCATTCTGTTCTTTTCCTCTATTTCTTTGCATTGATTGCTGAAGAAGGCTTTCTTATCTCTTCTTGCTATTCTTTGGAACTCTGCATTCAGATGCTTATATCTTTCCTTTTCTCCTTTGCTTTTCATCTCTCTTCTTTTCACAGCTATTTGTAAGGCCCCCCCAGACAGCCATTTTGCTTTTTTGCATTTCTTATCCATGGGGATGGTCTCGATCCCTGTCTCCTGCACAATGTCACGAACCTCATTCCATAGTTCATCAGGCACTCTATCAGCTCTAGGCTGTGTTTTGCTGGAGCAGCCGTGAAGAGATACCTCATGCCTAAGGTAAGAGAAACCCAAGTAAGATGGTAGGTGTTGCAAGAAGAGTTATTTTAGATGTATTTAAAGGCAAAGATAATATATACTATTGGCTCCCATGTGGCTCAGCAGTAAGGAACCAACCTTCAATGCAGGAGATACAGGAGACTCACGTTTGATTCCTGGATCAGGAAGATCCCCTAGAGAAGGAAATGGCAACCCACTCCAGTAAACTTTCTGGAAAATCCCATGGATGTAGGGACTTGACGGGCTGTATGTAATCCATAGTGTCAGAAAAAGTTGGCCACGACTGAGGGACTGAGCACACAATATACTATTACGCAAGAATAAAATCAGAAACACATTCAGATGAAGAGCTTCACAACTGCTGCAATCACTGGGAAGGAACGTGGGAAGCAGCAGAAAGTAAGTCCAAAGATGTTTTATTTCTAAGGTGAAAATGGACTGGAGACATTTAGAAGGCTTTTTTTTTTTTTTTACAGAATAATTCAAGATACCATTTAAGACACAATAACAGCAATACCGTGAGGCAGTTTGAATGTGTGCTTGGAGCAGTGAAGATACCTGGGTTCAGACTTCCCTGGCGGCACAGAGGATAAGAATCCATCTAGCAATGCAGGGGACATGGATTCCATCCCCTGGTCCAGGAAAATTCCACATGCCACAGGGCAACTAAACCCATGAGCTACAGCCAGTGAGCCAGCACTCCGGAGCTCATGCTCTGTAACAAGAGAAGCCACAGTGGTGGGAAGCATGCACACTGCAATGAAGAGCAGCCCGTATTCTCTGCAACTGGAGAAAGCCTGAGTGCAGCAAGGAAGACGCAGCACAACAGAAAATAAGTAAAAAATAATAAAAAGATACCTGGCTTCAAAATCAATATCTGGTGAAGACCTGTTAGAGTTGAGAAAGTACATTTCTCACTCTGAATCTCAGTGTTCTCATCTACAAAATGAGATATTAGTGAGACTTATTAACTCATAGGATTAACTAGGAGTAAATGGCATGACCTATATAAACCACTTAATATTGCATCTGGCCTATAGAAATCACTCCACAAATATTACATAAGTATTGTTGAAATTATCACTATTATCATCATCTTCAGAAGAGAGTGAAAATACGAGAATAAGATCAACCACAGTTCCATAGGACAGAGGACACCAAACCAACAGACCTTGGATACCAGGGCACAATTTTAATGTGAAAACTAACTAGAATGCTTTTGATGCTTTCAAACTGTGGTGCTGGAGAAGACTCTTGAGAGTCCCTTGGGCTGCAAGGAGATCATACTAGTCAATCCTAAACAGAATCAACTCTGAATATTCTTTGGAAGGACTGCTGCTAAAGCTGAAGCTCCAGTACTTTGGCCACCTGGTGGGAAGAGCAACTCATTGGAAAAGACCCTGATGCTGGGAACATTGAGGGCAGGAGGAGAAGGGGGCAACAGAGGATGAGATGGTTGGGTGGCATCACTGACTCAATGGACATGAGTTTGAGCAAACTCCAGGAGATAGTAAAAGACAGGGAAGCCTGGCATGCCTCAGTCCATGGGGTCACAGAGAACTGGACATGACTGAGCTACTGAACAAAGGTCCGTCTAGTCAAGGCTATGGTTTTTCCAGTGGTCATGTATGGATGTGAGAGTTGGACTGTGAAGAAAGCTGAGCACTGAAGAATTGATGCTTTTGAACTGTGGTGTTGAAGAAGACTCTTGAGAGTCCCTTGGACTGCAAGGAGATCCAACGAGTCCATTCTGAAGGAGATCAGCACTGCGTGTTCTTTGGAAGGAATGATGTTAAAGCTGAAACTCCAGTACTTTGGCCACCTCATGCAAAGGGTTGACTCATTGGAAAAGACTCTGATGCTGGGAGGGATTGGGGGCAGGAGGAGAAGGGGATGACAGAGGATGAGATGGCTGTATGGCATCACCGACTCAATGGACGTGAGTTTGAGTGAACTCGAGTTGGTGATGGACAGGGAGGCCTGGTGTGCTGCGATTCATGGGGTCGCAAAGAGTCAGACACGGCTGATTGACTGAACTGAACTGAACTGGACTGAACTACTGAACAACAACAAAGCTAGAATGAATTGTGAAATCTAATATCCTGATCTGGCAAGGCCAGCATTATATATAATATTTGATCGGTACAGTAGAGAGATGAAAATGTGTAAGACTACCAATCTATAAGACTGGTAGTCTTACCAAAAAAAAACAAGAATGAGAATAACAGTAATGGAAGTACTGTATGCTCATTCATTTTTTATTCATTTAGCATTGACTGAACTGTTATTATGTGCTGGCCACTGCTTTGCCATACACTCAGAGGCTTTGCTCTTGGGGGAATTACTTAGAGGTGAAGCCCAGTACCTACTTCTAGTAGGTTCAGGAGGCTCACAAATTCTCAGTGTAGTGGAGGAAGAGGCAGCAGCTTTTGTCTAGATTTTTAACATAAAACTGCATTTAACTTAAAAAAATTAAATTCTTAAAAATGAAAAGTTATTCAAAAGCTACTTTTTTTTTCTTTTTTCTTTTTTATATTTATTTTTTATTTTTTAAATTTTAAAATCTTTAATTCTTACATGCATTCCCAAACATGAACCCCCCTCCCACCTCCCTCCCCATAACATCTTTCTGGGTCATCCCCATGCACCAGCCCCAAGCATGCTGCATCCTGCGTCAGACATAGACTGGCGATTCAATTCACATGATAGTATACATGTTAGAATGTCATTCTCCCAAATCATCCCACCCTCTCCCTCTCCCTCTGAGTCCCAAAGTCCGTTATACACATCTGTGTCTCTTTCCCTGTCTTGCATACAGGGTCGTCATTGCCATCTTCCTAAATTCCATATATATGTGTTAGTATACTGTATTGGTGTTTTTCTTTCTGGCTTACTTCACTCTGTATAATCGGCTCCAGTTTCATCCATCTCATCAGAACTGATTCAAATGAATTCTTTTTAATGGCTGAGTAATACTCCATTGTGTATATGTACCACAGATTTCTTATCCATTCATCTGCTGATGGACATCTAGGTTGTTTCCATGTCCTGGCTATTATAAACAGTGCTGCGATGAACATTGGGGTACATGTGTCTCTTTCAATTCTGGTTTCCTTGGTGTGTATGCCCAGCAGTGGGATTGCTGGGTCATAAGGTAGTTCTATTTGCAATTTTTTAAGGAATCTCCACACTGTTCTCCATAGTGGCTGTACTAGTTTGCATTCCCACCAACAGTGTAGGAGGGTTCCCTTTTCTCCACACCCTCTCCAGCATTTATTGCTTGCAGATTTTTGGATCGCAGCCATTCTGACTGGTGTGAAGTGGTACCTCATTGTGGTTTTGATTTGCATTTCTCTAATAATGAGTGATGTTGAGCATCTTTTCATGTGTTTGTTAGCCATCCGTATGTCTTCTTTGGAGAAATGTCTATTTAGTTCTTTGGCCCATTTTTTGATTGGGTAGTTTATTTTTCTGGAGTTGAGCTGCAGAAGTTGCTTGTATATTTTTGAGATACTTTTTTATTTAATGGCAAAAGTATTCATGGGTGGTAAGAACCTAGAATCGTGAATTTGAGTAATCTTCACTATTGGCTACATGACTGTTGAAGAATGTGTGTATGTATAGATGCATGCTAAGTCGCTTCAGTTGTGTCCAGCTCTGAAACACTATGGACTGTAGCCTGTCAGGCTCCTCTGTCCATGGGATTCTCCAGGCAAGAATACTGAAATGGGTTGCCATGCCCTTCTCCAGGGGATCTTCCCAACCCCGGGGTCGAACCCGCATCTCTTATGTCTCTTGCATTGGCAGGCGGGTTCTCTACCACTAGCACCACATGGGAAGTCCTATGTGTTTGTACAGAAATCTCTAAAAGGGCTTTCCACGTGGCACAGTAGTAAAGAATCTGCCTACCAATGCAGGAGATGCAGGTTTGATCCCTGGAAGATCCCTTGGAGAAGGAAATGGAAACCCACTCCACTATTCTTGCTTGGAAAATCCCATGGACAGTGGAGCCTGGTGGGCTACAGTCCATGGGGTTGCCAAGAGTCAGACACAACTGAGTAACTGAGCATCCACATACATACACACACGTTTTTCATTTCAAAAAAAAAAGAAACTTTATCTGAAAAACATTAAGTACTTATTTAATTATTTAATATGTCTGCTTTTGAAAATGAAATATTCTGGCATACTTCTTTAAAAATGGTAGTATTTGTTTCAATGTCATATCCTACAGGATACTAAGAAAATGTACAATATGTCTTACTTTGAGAAACAATTATGTTCATATATCATTTCTTTACTTAAGAAAACTCAGTGAATGTTTTTAAATAAATACATTCCATTCTGACAAAAAGTATGTGACTACCTGACTTAAATTTCTTCACCGCTAACTAATTTATCCAGATCAGCATTTTCTCTAAAATAAGCCTTCTCCAAAATAAGACTTCTTTGTAGGTCTGGAAAAGACTTTTAGACTCTGTTCATAGAATTGCTGGCATATTGGCTCACAGAAGTTAGCTAATGAAGAGAACGACCTTTGAAAACATTTATAACAGTAATTCTTTTTGTTTCCCAATCTCCAAAATGGGTCTGACTTTTGAAGAAATTTGTTTTCAAGAAACAATAGTTCTTCTGCTGGAAAGAAAGAGCATCTTCTTATGTGGAACTAGAATTCTTCACATATATATATATATATATATATATATATATATATATATTATGTCTTTTTAAATATATATTACTCCACTCAGAGTCTTGGGCAGCTATATTATAAAAATAAGAAGGCTAAAGGTGATTGGTTTACTAGTTGTCCTTATTCTACAGTGAAAAATGACATCACTCCACATTCAAATCTACTTCTTAGAGTCAAAGCCACAGATTATTTTAATATGTGAATCCAAATGCAAGCACATATGTATGAAAAATAAAGCTAGCTACAGAATGAAACTTTTGAATGGAATACAGATGGTTACAAAATAAAATTTATTTTCTCTAAAATTTTTCATAATTTAGCTTCTTCTAATATATATAAAATCATCAATTGAAAAGCATTTTATTTATTTTCTATTACTGCATAGAAAAGTACCACAAACTGAGTAGCTTAGAACAACACAGTTTTTTAAAAGTTAACAGTTTTGTGGGTTTTGTGAAGCTTAGGCATGGCATGATTGCAGCCTCTGTTCAGCTTCTCACAAGGTCATCATCAGAATTTCTGCTGGCCTACTTTCCTTTCTGGAGGTTTTGGGCAATAATATGCTTCCATGTTCATTCAGGCAATGAGCTGAATTCAGTTCCTTTTGGTTCTAAGACTGAGGTCCCCTTCTCCTCACTGACTGTCAGTTTGGGATCACTCTCAGTATCTAGAAGCCCCATTAGTTGCTATTAAAATTTTTAGGTCCATTTTGTTTTTTAGTTTTTTATTTTTTTAATTTTAAAATCTTGAATTCTTACATGTGTTCCCAAACATGAACCCCCCTCCCACCTCCCTCCCAGCAAAGGAGAAGCTATCATGTGTCAAATCTCTCCAGCTTTGAAATTTGACTTCCTTTGTCTCTGATCTAAATCATTGTCATAAGTCATCGTCATCATGTCTTCTAAGGGTCAAGTCTCCTTTAGAAAGAGTTCATAAGAGTTCATAATATTGAAGAGGCAGAGGAACCAAAGATCAAACAGCCAACATCCGCTGGATCATGGAAAAGGCAAGAGTTCCAGAAAAACATCTATTTCTGCTTTATTGACTATGCCAAAGCCTTTGACTATGTGGATCACAATCAACTGTGGAAAATTCTGAGAGAGATGGGAATATCAGACCACCTGACCTGCCTCTTGAGAAACCTGTAAGCAGGTCAGGAAGCAACAGTTAGAACTGGACATGGAACAACAGACTGGTTCCAACTAGGAAAAGGAGTACGTCAAGGCTATATATTGTCACCCTGCTTATTTAACTTATATGCAGAGTACATCATGAGAAATGCTGGACTGGAAGAAGCACAAGCTGGAATCAAGATTGCCAGGAGAAATATCAATAACCTCAGATATGCAGATGACACCGCCCTTATGGCAGAAAGTGAAGAGGAACTAAAGAGCCTCTTGATGAAAGTGAAAGAGGAGAGTGAAAAAGTTGGCTTAAAGCTCAACATTCAGAAAACGAAGATCATGGCATCTGGTCCCATCACTTCATGGCAAATAGATGGGGAAACAGTGGAAACAGTGGGTGACTTTATTTTTCTGGGCTCCAAAATCACTGCAGATGGTGACTGCAGCCATGAAATTAAAAGATGCTTACTCCTTGGAAGGAAAGTTATGACCAACCTAGATAGCATATTAAAAAGCAGAGACGTTGCTTTGTCAACAAAGGTCTGTCTAGTCAAGGCGATGGTTTTTCCTGTGGTCATGTAGGGATGTGAGAGTTGGACTATAAAGAAAGTTGAGTGCCAAAGAATTGATGCTTTTGAAGTGTGGTGTTGGAGAAGACTCTTGAGAATCCCTTGGCCTGCAAGGAGATCCAACCAGTCCATCCTAAAGGAGATCAGTCCTGGAAGTTCACTGAAGGACTGATGTTGAAGCTGAAACTCCAACACTTTGGCCACCTGATGCAAAGAGCTAACTCATTTGAAAAGACCCTGATGCTGAGAAAGATTGAGGGCAGGAGAAGAAGGGGATGACAGAGGATGAGATGGTTGGATGGCATCACCGACTCAATGGACATGGGTTTGGGTGAACTCTGGCAGTTGGTGATGAACAGGGAGGCCTGGTGTGCTGTGGTTCATGGGGTCTCAAAGAGTCCGACACGACTGAGCGACTGAACTGAACTGAACTGAACATAAGATAGACCCAACTATTATTTGAGTTTGATGTCTCTCCCATTATGTTCTGGCTGCCCATGAGAATCAAGGTAAATGAGTAGATATCTGTTTTACATTTAAGTAGACATCTGCCAAACTTTCAGTAGCATTTGAGAAAATCCCCCTTGTGCTCTGGCTGAAAGCCAAAACATTCTGTGGCAAGGAATTTCTAGAAGGGTTAATAGAGTCCTATCTCCAAAACTTTGTCAATGATTCCAATGATTTACAAAGGAAGGGACACCTGGCCCAATCTGAACTGATCAAGAAGACATTCAAACGAATGTGAGCCCTGTGCTGGGTAACTAGATCCCTAGGAGCAGGTGACCAGGTGACAGAGGTTGGTTATTCTAGATGGATGGGATCACATACCTATGGCCATGTAAGATGGGAAGGTGGTGTATTTCTGAAATTACAGAAGTGAGGATGGGTACTTCACGGATGTGGTTCTAATCTGTGTGTAATGCAGTTCAGTTTCATACTACATGGAGGATGGATCTGGGCAAGATGCGGGCAAAGAGATGAGTTAAAATGCTGCTCCAGGGGTCTATGAGTAATACAACAAGGGCATGGGCACAGGCAGGTCCTGTGCAAGAACATTGCAAGGCCCCACCCTGGCGTGCGACCAGGTGGCTCCTAGGGCAGCCAAACTAAGACCAACTCAGTAGGTCTTAGCCTGAGGAGTGGGTGAGAAACAAGTAGCTGTGACTGGCCAGAGGGCAGAAGTGGGCTATTAGCAAGAAAGATTTGGTCATGACCCTAAATAAAAGCCCGCCTCTATACAAATCACATTCTTGACTCAGAAATGCATGGTTCCGGGGAATTAGGGAGAAGGTATGGAAACTTTCAAGTGGTAGGAGAGAGAAGGATCCAACAGTTTGGAAAGGTTGGACTGAAACCAGTGAGGAAAGCTGAGAGAGGAAGGTGATAAGGTACATAGAAAAGTCTGGGAAGAGTTTCAGACATCACGATGTTCCTACTTGCAGACTTATACCCTAGATACAAGGATGCAGAAGTTGCCTTGCTGCAACAATAGTTATCTCCAGATTCTCCAAATTCTCAGCACTCTCACTCATGATTTATAATTTGATTGACTATTATAAAGTCGGCTGTTAGGAATTCCAACATGGCTCAGTGGTAAAGAATCCACCTGCCAAGGGGACATGTGGGTTCAATCCCTGGGAGGGGAAGATCTCCTAGAGAAGGAAATGGCAACACCCCAGTGTTCTTGCCTGGGAAACCCCTTGGACAGAGGAGTCTGGGAGGCTACAGTCCACGGGATCACAAAGAGTCGGATGCTACTTAGTGAGTAAACAATAACAACGCAACTTAGTTGGCTGTTATAAATGCATACTAACAACATCTTTTCATTAAGTTTAAACTGTCAATGTACCTACCAGGAAAGAGGCCTTAGAAATAAGATGGAGCAATTTCCTAACACCAATAAAGGCAGAGGAGAACCAAACTATACTGATGTCACTTTTACCACTTATGTAAAAAGAAAAAAATCTGAAAATAACTTTGATTTTGTTTCATTTCCTCTAAGAAACTCTCTTACGCCTCCCTAGTACCCCCAAGAAGTAGGAAACATCACAGATTTCTTTGCCTGTTCTCCTCTTTCAAAAATTGTTTACATTCTATTTCATTATTTTCAAACATTCCCTGTGATGTGCTAACTAGGTTAGTCTATCACCCTTAATAAAGACTTGAATTGTTAAAGGTGTATTTCTGAAGCTGAGCAAACAACTAGGTTATGACAAAAAAAAAAATAAAAATAAAAACAGTGGAAGTATTGGATTGCCTCCAGTGAAATTTCAGTAAATTGCTTATATTATTCAAATGCTGATTCATACATTAGACATTTTCAAAATATAAAATAATCAAGCTTGAAGAAGATATATCATATCGCTATATATAGCTATATAGCAAGGAGAAATAATTAGATGGCATCTGCAATAAGCACTATTATTTAATATCTATTTAATAAAGAATTATTGATTATGTATCACAGGCTGAGATAGGAATACAAGATACAGTATAAACGATCACAAGTTGTCATGGGGTAATTTTTCTGTCTACTTTAGTCGTTCGCTGATGTATTCTATTCATGAAATATTAGACCTCAGAAAAATTATCAACTCAATCAAATCAAAGGAAGGATTAGAAAATATTTTAGGAATTCAAAAGGTAATCTCATGGATGCAACATCTAAATGCAGCCAGTCCCTAATGGGAACTAACCTGGTCTCTGACTACCAGGAACCACAGTCTCTCTCTGTTGGATCACTCTGTATTTCTGTAGCTTCCTCCACCAGCACCCAATCCACATGGCAACCATCTCCTAACACAATCCATTAGGTGTCAGAGATGTGGGGTCACACAGTTTACATTCTCAAGAGTGCAAGACTGATTTCTCACAGGCCACTTACTGGATGAGCCACCCTTGGGTCGGATACCCATTTCTGATCCAATCAGCAGTTGGAAATTAAGACACAGGACACAGCATGGTCCCCCAGACCTGCTGCTACCAAGGGCTAGTGGTGGGTGAAACAAAATACAAGATGGAGAATACATAAAAGTATCCCACAGAAATATCAGGAATATGAGTGGAAATTGAGCTGTGGTGCTGGAGAAGACTCTTGAGAGTCTCTTGGACTGCAAGGAGATCCAACCAGTCCATCCTAAAGGAGATCAGTCCTGGGTGTTCATTGGAAGGACTGATGCTGAAGCTGAAACTCCAGTACTTTGGCCACGTGATGTGAAGAACTGACTCATTAGAAAAGACCCTGATGCTGGGAAAGATTGAAGGTGGGAGGAGAAGGGGACAACAGAGGATGAGATGGTTGGATGGCATCACTGACTTGATGGACATGAGTTTGAGCAAACTCTGGGAGTTGGTGATGTACAGGGAGACCTGGTGTGTTGCGATTCATGGGGTCGCAAAGAGTTGGACATGACTGAGCGACTGAACTGAACTGAACTGAACTGAACTGAACTGAATGGAAAAGGTGATCTGACCAGTAGTGAGGCAATGGATTTCAAAACAAATAAATGAAGATGCAGATGTCAGTTTGACAGTGTTTATGGACCTGAAAATCCTGATAGCTTCTCAGGTGATGTTCACCACTGAAAAAAGCTCCTCAGATATATACAAACCCCTGTATTAAATCGAATACACACTTACAAATATTACTTTTCTCCACACTTTAACCTCAACATCTTCAACCGGTCAACCTTCTGAAAACAATTTCAGGTGGACACAAATTAATTCTCCTTTTTCTTTTTCATCCTGCTTTAGTTAATTTGGATGTTCAGACAAGTCGAGATGATGAGTCGAAAAGATCACATGGATCTATATCTTCAGTTCTACATAGCTTAGGTACTCAGATGCCAAAGCAGATATGCTTTCACACATCCCCAAATACAACTGAAAAGGATATTTCAGAGTAATTTAGTCTAACAACAAATGATGCAATGATTTCCTTTGAAAGGTAATCATTGTTGAACAAAGAAAAGAACAATGTTAAAAGACTAATGGCAGGAGGCTCTAACAAGAAACATTCCAACTACAAATTAACCTTACAGTGATAGAATATTTTAGAGCAATGGATTCAAGGATGTTTTCATTCCTTGTGGCCGTAGTTGGTTAAGACTCTTAAACTCACGTTTCTGCTTCCTGGGCAGAGTGGCCATAGACCCCAAGACTAGGAATCCCTGCCCATTTCCATTTACGAAGGGGCCATATGACTAGTTTTCAACAATGGACTGTGGATGCAGTGATGTAACCAACAATGCAGTTGAACAGAAGGAGAAAGAGTATGGCAGGGTTCTCAGGGAGAAGATACCTCCCTGAAAACGTAGCCTGTCAAAACCACAGTACAGGACAACATGTCAAGAAAGTACAATGTACTTTTAGAAATAAAAGTCATCTTATAGAGCTTTATTTACGTTTCTTTCACACACACTCACACATACTTCTATTTTTAAATATGGAAACATGGTCCCTAGGCAGATATTTTATTTTGTGGTCAAGTGACTAAGTTTTGTTTTTAAATATTTCATAATCTCATACCAACCCAAAACTGAATAATTATTCTATCTACGAAATGTTTTCACACACAGAAATCGCATGTGCAGTTGATGTGTGAGGAGCAATTTTATAATGTAGCACTGTATATTAGCAAACAAAGCAAGTTAGATCAAAACGTTCTCGCTTTCATTTCCGGAACCTGCAACTCTTGATCATTCAGGAAAAAAAAAGAACCAAACTGAGGGACTGTGACTTATCATCTCCTCATTTCCAGCAAACTCACTAAATGCAAAGCCTCCTTTTTGTGTAAAACAACAGGTACTTCGCATTCAGGGCAAGTGTGCATTTTGTGAAAAGAGATTCAAGCACAAATCACTTCGGACACCTTTTGAACATCTTAAATCAGGTTGGTTATGATTCCTTTCCAACATCTGGCTGAGTGTTCTAATGTCAGTGCCAGGCTTGTAAGGAAAAGATAAACACCACAGTTTCCTTCCACTGGCAACGCAAAGCCCAGCCCCGAGGAGCAGAGTGCCCAGTACCTGACGCTGCTCATGCTGCCCGTCTCCGATCCAAGCTTGCATCGCTCCAGTTGGCTGGCGACGATCTGGCGTTCTGCCTCCAGTTCTCGGGTCAGCCTTTCAAACTGTAATTCCTGAAATAAAACCACAAAAAAGATAAATTCTATCAGCTATACAGAAAGTGGAAATCAGACCAAAAAGGCAGGATGGTCAAGGGGGAAATTACGATTTTTTTTTTCAAGGCGTCCAATTTGAGAAGCGGAGGTTGCTGATGTGGGCTTGAAGAAGGATGAGAATCTTAGACAGACCTGAGTTCATATCACAGTCCTGGAACCTGTTGGTCTCAGGGCCTTGAATGAGCTGTTCAGTTTTTCTAAGGGTTAGTTTCATTACCTGTAAAATGGGTTTACAACACTTATTAGGTTGAGGTGAAGATTAAATGAGACATTAACCATGAAGAATAAGCCTGTGGTATGTCTGGCAAATGTCCAGTACCCAACAGATATTAATACTCCTGTCACAAAAAAATGAAACTCATAATGAAGAAACTATTTTTATATGATTTGGAGTATTGAGTTTAGTCCCTACTGGCCATCTAGTTGTCTCAATATACGAATTTCATCTTCGTACTACTTACATATCACAGATGAAGGAAAATAATGCTTTTAAAGCTTCATGTTTCATTCTTTACATTTCAGTAGAACAACAAGGACAATGATTCTAAATACAAAGGTCTAATTACGTGGTGAGGAGAAGGCAATGGCACCCCACTCCAGTACTCTTGCCTGGAAAATCCCATGGACAGAGGAGACTGGTAGGCTGCAGTCCATGGGGTTGCTAAGAGTCGGACACGACTGAGCGACTTCACTTTCACTTCTCACTTTCATGCATTGGAGAAGGAAATGGCAACCCACTCCAGTGTTCTTGCCTGGAGAATCCCAGGGACGGGGGAGCCTGGTGGGCTGCCGTCTATGGGGTTGCACAGAGTCAGACACGACTGAAGTGACTTAGCAGCAGTAGCAATTACGTGGTGAACTACGAAGTGAGTAACCTTTGCAGTACTTGATACATCACCTTATAAAACAGTCAACAGAATCAAGGAAGAATGTTTCTATAAAGCTCCCTAAAACCCACTGTGCAAAGATTACTTTTAATGAAAAATGCTTCATTCAGTACATCAAGGATTTTGACTGTTTCAACTACAGGAGTCATATCATATCTTAATCTTTATGTTTTATTTTTCCATATACTTCCATTTTTTAATACATATAATTATAGCAAAGTACTTATTTTATCTAAAAAAATTCAGAAAAGGTTTTCACAATATCACAATTAACTTCTTTTAAAAAACAAATTATTTGCCACATTTGTGTTTTGGGGATGGGAAAACTTCTAAGAATGCTGAAAAATACTGAAAAACAAGGTAGGGGTCAGTTTGGGAGAACTAAAACTCCCAGCATTACAGGCCTTTGTCTTCCCAGAGAAGATGAGTGCATTTTAATTGCATCCATGGGATGCTCTAGAGTGAAATCTTTGAAAAGTAGGACCTGATGTGTCCTCTAAATATATTAAACATACCCTTGCTCTTTTCCACAAGAACAGATTTTTGTTTGTTTGTTTCAACTTCGTTTTATTTGTCTTTACTTTGGTTATGCCTAGGCAATGGTTTCTTTATTTCTTTAGTAGTTTACACTTTTCCACACAATCCCACTTTTAAATCCCCTATCCGAATAGTGGGGGCTTCCCAGGTAGCTCAGTGGTAAAGCATTCACCTGCAGGAGATGTGGGTTCAGTCCCTCAGTCTGGACTATCCCCTGGAGAAGGAAATGGCAAACCACTCTAGAATTCTTGCCTGGAAAATTCCATTGACCAAGGAGCTTGGTAGGCTATATGTAGTCCATGGGGTCACAAAAGAGTCGGACAAGACTTACGGACTAAACAACAACTTCTATGGTGACCCTCCCCTTCTCCTTTTCCCCACAGTTACCAAATATTTGAAAATATTTTCTCCCATTTTGAGAGTTGATTTTGTTTTGTTCATGGCTTCTTTTGCTGGGCAAAAGGTTTTAAATTAAATTAGTTCTCATTTGTTTATTATTGTTTTTGTTACTATAGGAAGTGGATTAAAAATGAGCTTGCTGTGATTTATATCAAAGAATATTCTATGTTTACCTGTAAGAGTTTTAATAATATCTGTTCTGCATTTAGGTCTTCGACCCGTTTTGAGCTTATTTTGTGTATGGTGTTAGGGAGTGTTCTAATTTCATTCTTTCACACGTAGCTGTCCAGTTTTCCCAGCACCATTTACTGTCTTTTCTTGATTGCATATTCTTCACTCCCTTGTCATAGACTAGGTGACCACAAGCGTGTGGGGTTAGCTCTGGGCTTTTAATCCTATTTCACTTGTCTGTATTTCTTCTTGTTGCGCCAGTGCCATACTGTCTTGTTAACCGTAGCTTTGTAGTATAGTCTAAAATCAGGACATCTGATTCCTCCAGTTCCTTTCATTTTTCTTTCTCAAAACTGCTTTGTCTATTCAGTGTCTTCTGTGTTTCCATACAAATTTTACAATATTTTTTGTTTTAGTTCAATGAAAAATGTCATTGTTAATTTGATAGATATTGCACTGAATCAGTAGATTGCTTTGGGTAGTACAGTCATTTATATAATATCGACTCTTCTGATCCAAAAACAGGGTGTATCACCATCTGTATATGTCATCTTTGGTTTCTTCCATCAGCATCTTATAGTTTTCTAAGCACACGTCTTTTGCCCCCTTCAGTAGTTTTATTCTGAGATATTTTATTCTTTTCATTGTGATGGTAAATGGGATTGTTTCCTTAATTTCTGTTTCTAATCTCTTGTTGTTAGTGGATAGAAATGCAAGACATTTTTGCAAATTAATTTTGTACCCTGCATCTTCACCAGATTTATTGATGAACTCTAGTAATTTTCTGGCAGCATTTTCAGGATTTTCTATGTATAATATTACATCATCTACAAACAGTGACAATTTTACTTCTTTCCAATTTGGACTCCTTTTATTTCTTTTTATTCTCTGATTGCCGTGTCTCGGATTTCCAAAAGTATAATGAATTACGGTACTAAGTATAATGAATTATAGTACTAAGATTACATCCTTGTAATCTTAGAGGAAATGCTTTCAATTTTTCATCATTGAGAATGATGTTTGCAGTATATCTATCATATATTTTATTATGTTGCACTAGGTGCCCACTCTATGCCCACTTTCTGGAGAGTTTTATAAAAAATGGGTCTCAAGTTTTGACAAAAGTTTTTTCTGCATCTATTGAGATGATACTATGATTTTGATTCAGCAGTTTTTAAATATGGTTTGTCACAGTGACTGTGGCATATATCAAATAATCCTTGCATCCTTGGGATAAATCCTACTGGATCATGATGTTGTGATCCTTTTATTTTTTATTTTATTTTATTTTTTTAATTGTGACATCCTTTATTACAGGCGCCTGCGTGGCATTACACGTCTCACACCTCCCGAGTGGCCCCTGCACTGTGGTGTGGCCCCGTCACTGCCCGAAGTACCACGGGGGCGAGCACGGGATGGGCTCCTCCTCCCAGACGGTCTTCAGCCTCTGCGCCCAGGAGGCCACCATCCTCTTTCTTTCTTCTTCGGACGCCATTTCAGGACCAAAACTGATCTGAGGGGCAAGGACTTTAAATCCGCAGAAGTGCAGTGTGCCGTGCTAGAGGGGCCACAGGAAGTACCAGAAGTCTCCGTTGACCCCAGTCTTGGAGAACATGCTGGCCGTGCCGCCTGTGGTTAAGGACAGGATGGCCAGCTTATCCTTGAGGAAGCCGTCATCGTAGGAGCCGGGGAAGTCGAAGGCAAAGCCCTGGCACACCACCCTGTCCATCCAGCCCTTCAGCAAGGCGGGCACGCTGAACCAGTACAGCGGGAACTGGAACATCACCAGGTCGGCCTCCTGAAGCTTCTTCTGCTCCTCAATGATGTCGCTGCTCAGAGACCGCTTCTCGTAAGCCTTGTGGGTCTCCACGCCGTAGTTGAAGAAGCCAGGGTTGGAGAGGGTGCCAGTGATATCCTTCCCTGTGGCCCTGGGCTCAAAGTTCATGGCATAGAGGTCAGAAACGGTGACGGTGCAGCCCTGCTGGCTCAGCTCAGCCACCGCCACGTCCTTCAGGGACCCGTTCAAAGACCTGGGCTCTTGGTGTGCATAGACGATGAGCACTTTCTTACCTGCCATGTCCCAGGAAGATGGGTATTCTTCTCTCTGAATCCTGCGGAGAGGAGGGTGTGCTGTTTTGTTAGTCCTGGGTGCAGGGGGCCCTGAGCTCTCAGGCACGGTCACTCTCAGTGATGCCAGTGACCTCGGCCAAAACGCCCAAGGACGACCGGCAGGACGAGACTTCCCTCTGGGAGAACGTCCAGCGTCCACGCCATGATCCGGCCGCGCAGACTACGCACTCACAGGCGTCGCGAGCGGACAATGTTGTGATCCTTTTAATGTGTTGTTGGATTCTGTTTGCTAGTATTTTGTTGAGGATTTTGGTGTCTATGTTCATCAGTGATAATGGCCTATAATTTTCTTTTTGCTATATCTTTGTCTGCTTTTGGTATCAGAGTAACTCTGGCCTCATAGAATGAGTTTGGAAGTGTTCCTTCCTCTGTGATTTAGAGGAAGAATTTGAGAAGATATGTGTTAGCGCCTCTCTAAATTTTTAATAGAATTTGCCTGTGATGCCATTTGATCTAGGACTTTGTTGAAAGGTCTTTAATCAGTTTCATTACTTGTGATTGTTTGGTTCACATTTTTATTTCTTCCTCGTTCAGTCTTGGACAGCTGTACTTTTCTAAGAATTTGTCCGTTTCTTCTAGGTTGTCCATTTTATTGGCACGTGGTTGCTTGTAGTAGTTGCTTATGAGCATCTTATCTCTGTGGTGTCAGTTGTAACTTCTCTTTCATTTATAATTTTATTGTCTGAGTCCTCACTCTTGTTTGTCTTGATGAGTCTCTAATACAGCAAGACCATCTGAATCAGGATTTATAAACCTTCTTGGGTTTCTAATAGAACAAACACTAACCTTGGGTGTGCTTGCTGGAGACTGTGAGCTCACTACTCATATACTTTTTTTACACCATTTTTATGGGTGGAGCGTATTAGGAGACTTTTTTTTCATGCAAGCTGTCTTCCAAACATATAGTCACAATATCCAGTGCTCTTCATCTTTATAGATTTATTTCCATCTGGTATCATTTTTCTTCTGTCAGAAAGACTTCTTTTAATATATCTTGTAATGTGGTTCCTTCAGTGATTAATCATTTCTGATTTACAGCTTAATAGTTTTCATTTTGCCCTCATCTTTGAAAGACAGGTTTGTTTCACTGTCTTCTCTTGCACTTAGTGTTTCTAACAAAACAATGCAAAACTATGGTATTTCCTACCTTCATGTCTTTGAATGTAGTGTGTCTTTTTTGTTCTGACTCTGTTTGAGATTTTTCTCTTTACCACCAGTGTTGGATAACTCCTTATAAAGTTCTTTGCAAGTAGCTTTCTTTGGGTTTCCTATACTTGGGGTTCATTTGGTTTCTTGGATCTGTGAATTTATAGTTTCTATCAAATGTGGAAATTTTTCAGCCATTAGCTCTTCAAAAAACAATTTTTTTTTTCTTACCCACTATGTGCTATTTTGTTGACTAAAATTAAGTGTACATTAGGCCATGTGGAATGGTCCCACAGTTATGGATTCCTTTTTCCACTTTTAAAAGTTTTATTTATTTTTCTTTCTTTGTGTTTCACATTGTTCAGTTTTATTGGTGTTTTCAAGTTAACTGGTACCTTCTTCTGTGATGTCTAATCTACCATCAGTCCCATGGAGTATTATTTTGAATCTTAGACACTAATGAATTAAAGATCTCTAGAACTTTAATTTGGGTATATTTCTTATATCTTCCATATCCCGATTATGAACATATGGAATACACACATAAAAAATATTTTATTATCCTGATTTGCTAATTCTAGCATCTGTGTCAGTTTCAACTGACTGATTTTTCTCCTCAGCATGGGCCCCATTTTCACTTCTCTGCACATGTGATCTTTGATGGAACATAATACATTTTGAATTTTACCCTGTTGTGTTTTGGGCATCTTCATATTCCTGCAAATGCCTTAAGCTCTGTTCTGGGACACAGTGAAGCTACTTGGAACTAATTTCATACACCTGAGTCTGGTATTTAAGACTTGTTAAGGAAACAGGATCATTTAGTCCAGAGTTAATTACTCTACCCTACCTAGGCAGACCTTTCTGTGTACTCAATGGTCTGTGAATTATGGGATTTCCCAGCTTGGCTGGAGGGTGTAAGCACGTTTTTGGTCCCAGTGTGAGCACCAGGTACTATTTCCCACCATCCTTTCAGGTTATTTCTTCCCCTCCTCTCTGGTGGTTCCTGCACGTAAACGGGCTTCTCAGTTCTCGGCTGCATAGTTGAAAGGGACCCTCGACGGATCTCAAGGATTTTCTTTCTTTGCAGAAATCACCTTTTTCCTATTTTCCCTGCAAATTCCAGCCACCTTTACTACCTAGACCCTCAGTACCTTCTCCCCAGCTCAGAGAGTCCTCAGGGCTCTGCCTGGGTCCCCCTTTCTCCACTGCTACAGGGAAATTCTCTCAAGGCAGTAAGCCTGGGCAATTGTAAGGCTCACCACATTTGCTTTTGTCTCTTAAGAATCTTTTTTTTTTTTTTTTTAAAACTGAAGTCCTAGGTGGCTCAAATGGTAAAGAATCCGCCTATAATGCGGGAGACCTGGGTTTGATCCTGGGGTTGGGAAGATACCTTGGAGGAGGAGATGGCAACTCACTCGAGTATCCTTGCTTGGAGAATTTCATGGACAGAGGAGCCTGGTGGGCTACACCCCATGGGATCACAAAGAGTCAGACACAACTGAGCCACTAAGCACACACACATATTGTATTGACAGGAAATAGTACATGCCATGTATTTGCCATTCTTGTATAAGTAATAAAACTCGACTATTATATGTTATGAGGAGGGCATGGCAACCCACTCCAGTATTCTTGCCTGGAGAATCCCCATGGATGGAGGATCCTGGTGGGCTATAGTCCATGGGGTTGCAAAGAGTCAGGCATGACTGAGCAACTAAGCACATAATTAATTTACAATATTGTGTTAGGTTCAGGTTCTTAGCAAAATGATTTATATATATATATATATATATATATAAAACTGAATATACATATGTATATAAATATATACATATATATACACAAACACAATCTATATATATGATGCATCTATATCTTCCTGACCCAGGAACTGAATCCTCGTCTCTTGTGTCTCTTGCATTGGTAGGATGATTCTTAATCACTATGCCAGTGCCACCTGGGACGCCTTATACATAATCTATAAATATAACGCACACATGCACACACACACACACACACACATATAGGTTTTTGTAACATACACACAATGCATTTTTGAGAAATAAAAGTTGTCTTATAGAGTTTTCTTTCACACATACACTCACACATTCATAACCATACACATGATAAAATATAAATAGTTAACCAACAATGACCTACTGCACAGGCAACTATATTCAGTATTTTGTAATAATGTATGAGGGAAAATAATCTGAAAAAGAATATACATATATATCTAATATACTTCAACAATTGTTTTTAAAGAATCACTGTCCTTCACTGCCTAAAGTTCAGTGTTTTGAAAACTGGTTTTCCTAATTTTTTTGTACATATATATATTTTTTTGTTGTTTTAGGTGGGAAGGTATTTCTAGGCACTGTTACTTTCTTAGCTGAAAGGTTTTTAAGAATTAACTGTTATTCCATCATGCATGATTTGTAAATGCTTTTTTCCTATTGTGTTAAAAATTCATATTAAACATATTACTAAACAGCTAAATAGTTAAGTTTTTACCCATTTTCTTAAATATTGCTCACTACTACATTATTAAAAATAGAGCTAATTTTGGGTTACTTTTTCCTTTTGACTGCATGACTTTTTAATTGGAATGGCATTTCCTCCATTTAGGAAATTGAATCAATTCATTGCCTTTTAAAAGATGTCCTGCCCATAAATGTTTACTTTGTCATTGCATATGTGAAACAAGAAATTAAGTTAATTTTCCTTCTGTGTTTTTCTATGGAATATACACTATATATCAAGATCTTCAAGGAAGGAGGAGGTTTCTCTTCTGCATCTAAAATTCTATATTTTATCATTAAATTAAGATAAAATAATAATAAAATTGGAGGAAAAATATGCATTGAGGACTTACTACTGATTGCATTACTAGTCAGCATATAAGGAGGAAACATCTCCTGCTGAGTTGCCATTGTATATCATATCTAGGACAGTCCTGGGACATCATAGGTTCTCAATAAATATCTATTAAATAAATGTATCTGCACTGAGCTAAGTGCTTTACATGTATTGCCTTGTATAGGGGGAAAGGGAAAATGAAAGTCATTCAGTTGTGTACGACTCTTGCGACCCCATGGACCACACAGTCTACGGAATTCTCCAGGTCAGAATACTGGAGTGGGTAGCCGTTCCTTTCTCCAGGGGATCTTCCCAACCCAGGGATGGAACCCAGGTCTCCCACATTGCAGGTGTATTCTTTACCAGCTGAGCCACCAGGAAAGACCAGCAATACTGGAGTGGCTAGCCTATCCCTTCTCCAGGGGATCTTCCCAACCCAGGAATCAAATCAGGGTCTCCTGCATTGCAGGCAGATTCTTTACCAGCTGAGCTACCAGGGAGGCCCTTGTATAAATATGACAAAACTGCTCTTTCTTAGGTTCTGTTTTTCTTTCTTCCTTTGCAAAAACACTGAGATAATTAAGATCAAAGGATTAGCCTTGTCCAGGAAAGAAATTCTTCTTTCAAAATTAGGAAAGAGAATGAGATCAAAGATGATGTTTTAGGAGATCTGGATATAGAGAAGAGACAAGTTGAATGGAATAATTAATATTGGATGGTCTAAATATTCCCAGTACTGTCAATTATTTCGTTCCAGAGACCACCGCCATCTATTAATGTGGGGAAGACATATGATGTCAGTATAAACTATGAGGTTCATTAACTTTCACATTTACTCATAATTTAAACAGTTTTTATTGGTATAAACTTTAGAGATTGGGTTCTGAAATGCCTTACTTCATTGCCAGTTATTTTATAGTCATTTCTACTTTATCCCAACCCAAGCACCTAAGGAAGGCTGTTTTTGTCACAGCATATGGTTGGGGATGGAAACTCTCAATGGAACTGGTCCTACAGTAGTTTCATGCTTAGAACTGAAAACTGACCTTTGAATTGGTAACTAGAAGAGCTACAGCTGAGGAGCTCTCAAACTTGGGGCACTCCTATGGTCTACAGGCACCTACAGTATCCTCCAGGGCATCATCACCCCGTGAAGGAGCTTCTATTCCAGTGGGAGGTACTCACCTTGTGATGTGGATGGAAAGATAACCTTTCCCAGTTCTAACTCACTTTGACATCTGGAGGGAGAACAGACCTCCCAGGACTGAATATTTCCTGGTATTAGATACTTTGAGATGAAAGAGCATTCAAGAGACAGACATTGCTAATAAGGCCTGGTGGGTATCCTAATGGGAAAAAGAAATGTAGATATATTCAGTGAAATGTGTAATATTGGTTGTAAGTGAATAATGTGAGATTAATTCAGTGAAGGTGAGACTGTAAAGAGATATGAAAAGGACAGTGAAGAAAGCTCTTTGAAGGTTATCTGGATTTGAAGGGTAGAGGAACAAGAGATACCAGCAAAAAAAAAAAAAAAAAAAACAAGAGTAACAAGGCCAGTAAGATGGCCTTCTCCTGGGCAGTTTCAGGGGAGAAGTGGTGATATAAATTGGGCTATAAAAGATGATATACCAAAAACACAGGAGACAAAAGCAGAAACAGACAAGTAGGACTAAATCGAATGAAAAAGTTGCTTTTCCTTTCAGCAGAGGAAATAGCCAAGAGAATGAAAAGGCAATCTACAGGATGGTAGAAAATATTTAAAGGGGTTAATTTCTAAAATAAATAAGGAACTCATACAACTCAATAGTTAAAAAAAAAGAAAAGAACCAGTTAGAAAATGGGTAAAGCACTTGAACAGCTATTTCCCCAAGGAAGACACATAAATGGCTCACAGGTATATTAAACAAACAAACAAAAAGGCAATACAACATCACTACTGTCCAGGAAATACAAATCAAAACCACAGTATGATATTATCTAGTAATATGGTGGGATGGTGAGTATCAAAGGGCAGAAGATACCAAGTACTAGCAAGGATGTAGAGAAACTGCACCCTGTCGATGGAAATGTAAAATTAAGGTAGGTATGGAGGTTCCTTAAAAAATCCGAAAACAGAACTACCATATGATCTGGCAATCCCACTCCTGGGTAAACATCCAAAAGAAATGAAATTAGGATCTAAAGGAAATACCAGGACTCCCATGCTCATTGCGGCATCAGTCACAGTAGCCAAGCTAGGGAAGTAACTCTAATGTTCCAGAAAAGATGGATAAGGAAAATATGGCGTACGCATATAAGGCGACATTACTCGGCCGTGAAGGACTTAGTCGATCAGTCAAGTCCAACTCTTTGCAGCCTCATAGACTGTAGCCCTCCAGGCTCCTCTGTCCACGGATTTCTGCAGGCAAGAATACTGGAGTGGGTTGCCATTTCCTTCTCAAGGGGATCTTTCCCACCCAGGGATCAAACCTGAGTCTCCAGCATTGCAGGCAGATTCTTTACTATCTGAGCTACCAAGGAAGACCTTCGAAAAGAATAAAGTTATACTATTTGTGACAACATGGATGAACCTGAAATAAGTCAGTTACAGAAAGAAAAAAATATATATATATGATTGCACTTACATAAGTTATCTAAAATAGTCAAACTTACAGAAGCAGAAAATAGAATGGTGGTTGCCAGGGCCTAGGGAGTGGGGTAAATGGGAAGTTGTTCAAGGGTATAACGTCTCAGTTATAGAAGCTGAACAAGTCTTGAGAGTGCCTATATTTAACAAGTGTTAAAGTTAACTTAAAACTTTGTTAATAGAGCATATCTCATTTTTAGTGTTTCTATCACCCCTTCCCCCCATAAAAGGCAAAGAGACACAAGGACACTTTTTCAGGCGATGGACATGTTTATATGCTTATTACTTTTACTGTGGAGAAGGAAATGGTAACCCTATTCTTGCCCGGAAAATCCCATGGATGGAGGAACCTGGTAGGCTGCAGTCCATGGGGTCGCAAAGAGTCGGACACGACTGAGCGACTTCACACACACACACAGGTGATCACTGCAGCACTGTCTATAACAGCCAAGACACAGAATCAAACTACATGTCCACTGACAGATGAATGGACAAAGATGTGCTGTACGTATACATATATACGGACATATAGATATGTACATTACAAGAATATATACCATGAAATACTACTATCCATAAAAATGAAATAATGCTATCTGCAACAATATTTATAGACGTAGGGATTATCATACTAAGTGAAATCAGACAGAAAGATACATACAACACCACTTATATGTGAAACCTAAATAACTCTTACAAATGAACTTGTATTTGCAAAATAGAAACAGACTCACATACGTACAAAACAAATCTATGGTTACTAAAGAGGAAGGGCTGGGCAAGGGGAGGGATAAATTAGGAGTCTGGGATTAACAGATACAAACTACTATGTATAAAATAGATAATCAACAAAGACATATTGTACACAAGGAACTGTCATAACCTGTAATGGAAAAGAATCTGACGAAGTATAAATATATACACATATAAAACTGGGCTTCCCGGATGGCTCAGTGGGTAAAGAATCCACCTGCAATGCGGGAAAGGGCAGGAGATTCAGTTTCAATCACTGTGTCAAGAAGATCCCTTGGAAAAGGGAATAACAACCTACTCTGATGGACAGGGAGGCCTGGCGTGCTGCAATTCACAAAGAGTCGGACACGATTGAGTGACTGAACTGAACTGAACTGGTGTTCTTACCTAGAGAATCCCATGGACAGAGGAACCTGATGGGCTATAGTCCATAGGGCCTCAAAGAGTCAGACATGACTGGAGTGACTGAGCATAGTGTATGTGTAACTGAATCCCTTTGCTGTACACTTGAAACTATCATAACATTGTAACACATCTATACTTCCCCTGCAAAAAGTCTGATGGGTGGATTAGAGGGCATTCTATGACGAAAAAGCAAGTATTGTCAGAGAACCTTAACCTCCCTGCTACTGCTGCTAAGTCATTTCAGTCGTGTCCGACTGTGTGTGACCCTAGAGACGGCAGCCCACCAGGCTCCTCTGTCCCTGGGATTCTCCAGGCAAGAACACTGGAGTGGGTTGCCATTTCCTTCTCCAATGCATGAAAGTGAAAAGTGAAAGTGAAGTCATTCAGTCGTGTCGACTCTTAGCGACCCCATGGACTGCAGCCTACCAGGCTCCTCCGTCCATGGGATTTTCCAGGCAAGAGTACTGGAGCGGGGTGCCTAGCAGGTGGAAATTATCTTGTTTTAGAGATCATAAAACTTTATAGAAGGAGTGGATGTATGAAAGCAAAGTCCATTAAAATGTGTTAAGAGTAAGATTTAAATGATTCTCTCTCCTGGAATAGAATAGCACATTGTTGAGTCACATACTATATTAGGATTCTTATAAGAAAAATTGTCACATAGTTTTATAACTTTTTCCTAAAGAGCCTGAATTAATAATTCATTTAACTTAATTAAATAGAGTTTATTAAACACTTTTAAATGGATAAAAACATGTAATGTCCCTTGAGGGGCTTAGCTAATTCAGCCTCAAAAGTGAAATCAGAAAACACTTACACACAGTTTCATTAATTCCTTCAATAAATATTTTATCTATTGTGGCACACTTTCAGTTGGGATCCTACAAGTGAGGTTTGAAACCGTGGAAAAATTTAGACTGAACAGAGCATTAAGCAAAACTACATTTGTCAGATTTTATTCCTGGAAAAGAGATTGGACAGAAATGGTGAACAGAGAAGACGGATGAGATGCTGGGTGGTGTGAAACAAAGGTGTTCCCCGCTGTTGATTCTGAATACTCATTGGAAGTTCTGATGCTGAAGCTGAAGCTCCAGTACTTTGGCCACTTGATGTGAAGAGCTGACTCACTGGAAAAGACCCTGATGCTGGGAAAGACTGAAGGCAGGAAGAGAAGGGGATGACATGGTTGGATGGCATCACCGACTCAATGGACATGAGTTTGAGCAAGCTCTGGGAGGCAGTGGAGAAGAGAGGAGCCAGCCACGCCATAGTCCATGGGGTCACAAACAGTCGGACATGACTTGGCGACTAAACGGCAACACAGCAACAACAATGTTGACGTGATTGCTGAAATCCAAGGACTTACGATGCAAACCGACTGTGCTGAAGGGAGAAGGGGAAACTGAAACAATCCCAAGGCTATTTATGTGGACAATACATGCTCAGGCATCCAGGCTTCTTTATCAACACCCCCTCCAGTAGGAGAAAACAATATTGAGGATCAGACCCACTGAGACACACAACGGTAGTCCCGTTATGCAAAGGGCAGGTGCCAAGTGTTCATGTTTGCTAACGAATGGTGATGGGAATGAGCGTAGAGAGCAGTGAGGGGCACGGGCTTTGATCCATGCAACCGCCGCAGTGGAGGCTCCAGGGCACTCCTCACCGAGTCCACAAGGAAAGCTTGCCCCTCCTGAACCAAGTGAGACGAGGCGGGAAAACCGAATGATGAGCCACGGAAGGTGCTAGTCCTGTGAGGAAGACTGGAAGCCTGAAGTCTGATACCTCTAGACGCGGTCAACTTTCCTGCTGCCTCCTACTTCTTCAGTTTGGGTCCAGACCCAGTCTTATTTTGAGAGAATTCCTGGGTCAGCAATAAAGTTAGCAATCATTTCCAGGCCTGGGGCCTTTATAGGAGCATCTTCTAAAGGACTCATCCTTCCTGGGGACTGATGCTCTGCTCTACATTCCATCTTGGTGCCTGTTGTGGGCTTTGTTGGACAATCTCTTGGCTCATCCAATGAGCCCTTCAACCAATAGAGATCTCTGCTCTCCCCTCCTCTCTTCCATCCTCTCCATCCAAGACTAACACCCATTGCCTAATATATCTCTGCCTCTTGCTGGAGTCTCAGCACATTGCCTCTTTCATCCAGAGGCTCACGATGCCCTGCATATTTCACTCCCCATGTCTTGCCATCTTTCCTGCATGAGACCTGGATTTTAGAAGCACTGATATCAACACAATCACATCAGTTTTATGTAAAAGAAGGTAATGGAAGATCACTGCTATTTCTTTCCTTTTAAATTTATTTATTTTTAGGGTGTGCTGGGTCTTGGTTGCAACACACGCTTTTTTATGGTTGTGCTGAGAAGGGGCCACTGTCGAGTTCTGGTGTGTGGACTTCTCATCATGGTGACTTCTCTTGTGAAGCACTCGCTCTAGAGTGCGTGGGCTTCAGCAGATGTGTTGTGGGCTCAGCAGTTGTGGCTCCCAGGCTCTAGAGCACAGGCTCACTAGTTGCGTGCATGGGATTAGTTGCTCTGGGGCATGCAGCATCTTCCCAGATCAGGGATCGAACCTGTGTCTCCTGCACTGGCAGGCAGATTCTTCACCGCTGAGCCCCCAGGGAAGCCCTCACTGCTCTTGGATTCCATGCTTTCAGGACCTGTACTTAGTGATTCTGCTTGCAATAGTGGAGCAAAATGACTGTTCATGTGTTTTGAAATATTAGAGAGGGAATTATAGTCATTATCATCTTATATTGTTATCTTCAGATGTTCCCCTCAGAGAGGATCAGAGTCTAGGAATTTTTCTCTGTTCTCTGGCTGGAATCTCTGCAGGAAAAACGAAAGACGAGTTTTCCACTGTGTAGATGAATTTTTGCTCCCTGATGCCCTCATCTCTGCATCCATCAAGGATTCATGTTATCAAGCGATCCTGGGTGACCTTTTTTCTCACATCACTTTTAATTCCCCTTTCACATGAATGAGTTGATGTCATAGCCACAAACTCAGGGCGATGTTAATTTCATCGCACCGAGACAAGTTCCAAAGCCAAATCTGAAGGGAAGGTGGAACAGATGACAGGGTAATAATAGGAAGCTTACAACAAAGCATCCAATAAGTCTGGGAAGAACAAGTCTTGATGTCGAGATAGAATGGAACAAATCAATGTCAACTGTAAAGCTATGTAAACCTCATCGACAAGTCAAAAACTATGGCAAAGAGCTGTCCTTGAAAGTTTACAAAACTGACAGATTAGTGTTTTAAAGAACCATGGTGTCATCCTGGGTCACCTAGCAGGAAAGCAAATGACAGGAATCAGTGCCCCAAAGTGGAATCATAGGCACCTTTCCAGAACAGTTTCAATAAAATAAAATATAACAAACACCTCTCTCTGGCCAGCTCCAGTCTGTAAAATTTCATCAGTTCTAACCAATGCATTGATATCCAAATAAAGCTTGTTTATCAGGGTGTGTGCTCATTTGCTCAGTCGTGTCTGACTCTTTGAGATCCCATGGACTGCAGCCCACCAGACTCCTCTGTCCATGGGATTTCCCAGGCAAGAATTCTGGAGAGGGTTGCCATTCCCTCCTCCAGGGAATCTTCCTGATTCAGGGACAGAACTCAAGACTCTTGCGTCTCCTGCATTGGCAGGCAGATTCTTTACTACTGCACCATCTGGGAATTTACTTAATTCCTCTAACTGGCAGTATTCCATGAAATAAAGAAGGGGATATTTCTTGGGAGTTTAAGATGATGTAAGAATCCATTAAGTTGGATACCAAGTTTAGTAATAATACTGCATGGGTGACCCTTACCTACATCACAATAATTTCTGAACTTTTTTAATGCCTGGTAATAACTCAGAGCTACAAAATAAATCTTTACTGGTAATGGGGCCCTGATGTACATTTTGAAAATTGCCTACTAGTGGTTGTTATGTCTATACCTACTTGGAAATAACTTTTCTTTATGTCACAGCCCACAGTAATGACAATCAATACTTTAAGTGTTTACTTACCATATATCATACTCTACCAAATGCTTTACAAGCATTAACTTATTTATTCCTCACATTTGACTCCATAAGGTAGGTACTTTATTTTCTAAGACATCTTAAATTTACGGATGCTAACTAGCTTCCCCAAAGATTAACTGGGACTAGAACTAAATGTCTGTCTTAAATTAAATGTTCAGAACCCCACTGCCTGAAAACTCTTGAGCATTTATTTGTATTGTTTTAATGGCGGTTATAGAACTAGGAACAATACCATCAAAATAAAAACACAAATCTCATTAATGTGGAATGCCTCCAGCTCACTTGTTCTAGTTTTTCTTGCCTTCCCAGATATAAAATATTGAAATTATTATGTCCAACCACAGACAGAATTATTGTCAGTGCACCGTCCAAGTTCACACTACCACTGAAATATTTCCTTCTAATAATGGCCCTTAACTTTTGCCACTGCCAAAGTCAGATATACTCCATGAAGGCAATGAGGATGCTGAAGAATTATGCTCCAATGTCCTTGCCTATATTTAGCCTGTGATGGAGAAACCAGCATTCTAATATTTAAAGCACGAAAGAGGAAGTACCAGAGCCCCAGGCTCAGCTGAAATCAATGACTTGCCGTCCCTCAAATGACAGGGGGCACTAGTAGTGAAGGACACACCTGTCAATGCAGGAGGGATAAGAGCAGCTGGTTCGATACCTGGTGCAGGAAGATCCCCTGGAGGAGGGCATGCAACCCACTCCAGTATTCTTGCCTGGAGAATTCCATGGACAGAGGAACCCGGAAGGCTATAGTCCATAGGGTCGCAAAGAGTTGGACATGACTGAAGTGACTTAATGCACACACACACACACATCCACGCACACACAAAGGAACTCTGACAATGCTCAGTCTATACCCACTGCTTCCAATATCTACTTTCTCTTCTCCACTCTTCCCCTGATTCCAAGTCTAGGGAAAATGCCTCTGTCTTCAGTTTTATGCTGCCAGTCCCAACACTGACTCATTTAATTCCATCTGTTCTGTACATTACTGACCTCCACTCACTCCTTATACAAGAGAAAAAAATGACCAGGACTTTTATAGTGCCAACAATGCTTTACTGAATTCACTTAATTACCTGCTTGTATTCCCTCATTGAATATACATGTCTTCTTGGCAGGAACCATGTCTTTGCATTATCGCCTTCCTCTCATCAAGCGTTCAGTGTACTCAACGGATGGATGGATGGATGGATGACTTAATGTATAACTCAAATAATGTTTGGGTCAATATAAGAAAGTGTGCAGTAGTGTGTCTGCATAGAGCAAACTTACCAATGCCTTTGATAAAATGTAGAAGGTGAGGCTAAATTATTTTTGTGGCATTTCTAATACAAAATTCCTGTAATCTGTTTCATGATTTTCTCTCTCTCTCTGTCCCACACTCTGTCACTCATTAAATGCCTTTGGTACATCAAGTACCACTGTGATACTGTGATTTACAATAAGAACTGTACCTTTGGTCTTCATCCCCATTTCTGTCACAGATACCCTTTGGGGTTTCACAAGTGGTAAGACTGTGACAACGGTGTCTTGTTAGATGAATGAGATGACTTTTGGACTACACCTAAGGACGGGGGCTGGTTTGGAGGAGAACCAACATTGTAATTAAAGGGTTGGAAAGTTCAGTTTTGGCCCCCAGACTTCTGGGAAGTGGCGGGGCAGGGGGGGGGTGGGGCTGGAGATTGAGTTGCCAACTGCCAATAGCCAATAATTTAATAAACCTGGCCTATGTAATAAAGCCTCCATAAAAACCCATAAGGATGTGGTTTGGTGATCTTCTGGGTTGGGGGACACTTGGAGTTTTGCAGGGAGGAACTACCTCTGAGAGAGTCCTGGGCCCTTTCCTCAGACCTTACCCTATGCCTCTTGTCCATGTGGCTGCTTCTAAATTATATCCTCTTATAATAAACCAGTGATCTAGTAAATAAAGTGTTTCTGTGAGTCACTCTATCCAATTAACTGAACCCGCAAAGGAGGCTGCTGGAACACCCAATCTATAGTTGGTCAGTTGGCTAGAAGAAGAAGCACCAACTTGGACTTTCCATTGGCATATTAAGCGCATTGGGAGGGTAGTGCCTGGGGGGCAGGACTGAGCCTTTAGCCTGTGAGATCTGATGTTGCCATCTCCAGGTAGACAATCTCAGAACTGAGCTGGACTGTAGGACAGGCAGCGGGTACCAGAGAATTGCCTGGTGTGGGGGAAAGCCCGACACTGAAATGGACAGCAGGGCCACAACTCTCCCGTCTGCTGCTCTAATCCCCACTGACTCTATTCTCATTCTGGCCACCAGTATTTTTGCCCAGAAACCTAAACTTATTGTCCTAATTAGAGTGTCCACCTCTTCTTCAGACCTGCCTTCAGTCTCTTTTCCATGATACAGCCCAAATCACCTTTAAAAAATTTAATGTGATTCTGTATTTACCTACTTTCAATGACTATTTCCTAAGGATAAAAATTACCAGTTCTTAACATGCTGTGAAAGTGCTGCACTCAATATGCCAGCAAATTTGGAAAACTCAGCAGTGACCACAGGACTGGAAAAGGTCAGTTTTCATTCCAATCCTAAAGAAAGGCAATGGCAAAGAATGCTCAAACTACCACACAATTGCACTCATCTCACATGCTAGTAAAGTAATGCTCAAAATTCTCCAAGCCAGGCTTTAGCAATACGTGAACCGTGAACTTCCTGATGTCCAAGTTGGTTTTAGAAAAGGCAGAGGAACCAGAGATCAAATTGCCAACATCTGCTGGATCATGGAAAAAGCAAGAGAGTTCCAGAAAAACATTTATTTCTGCTTTATTGACTATGCCAAAGCCTTTGACTGTGTGGATTACAATAAACTGTGGAAAATTCTGAGAGAGATGGGAAATTCTGAGAGAGATGGGAATACCAGACCACCTGACCTGCCTCTTGAGAAATCTGTATGCAGGTCAGGAAGCAACAGTTAGAACTGGACATGGAACAACAGACTGGTTCCCAATAGGAAAAGGAGTGCGTCAAGGCTGTATATTGTCACCCTGCTTATTTAACTTCTATGCAGAGTACATCATGAGAAACGCTGGGCTGGAAGAAACACAAGCTGGAATCAAGATTGCCGGGAGAAATATCAATAACCTCAGATATGCAGATGACACCACCCTTATGGCAGAAAGTGAAGAGGAACTGAGAAGCCTCTTGATGAAAGTGAAAGAGGAGAGAGAAGAAGTTGGCTTAAAGCTCAACATTCAGAAAACGAAGATCACAGCATCCTGTCCCATCACTTCATGGGAAATAGATGGGAAAATAGTGGAAACAGTGTCAGACTTCATTTTTTTGGGCTCCAAAATCACTGCAGATGGTGACTGCAGCCATGAAATTAAAAGACGCTTACTCCTTGGAAGAAAAGTTATGACCAACCTAGATAGCATATTCAAAAGCAGAGACATTACTTTGCTGACTAAGGTCCATCTAGTCAAAGCTATGGTTTTTCCAGTAGTCATGTATGGATGTGAGAGTTGGACTGTGAAGAAGGCTGAGCGTCAAACAATTGATGCTTTTGAACTGTGGTGTTGGAGAAGACTCTTGAGAGTCCCTTGGACTGCAAGGGGATCCAACCAGTCCATTCTGAAGGAGATCAGCCCTGGGATTTCTTTGGAAAGAATGATGCTAAAGCTGAAACTCCAGTACTTTGGCCACCTTATGCGAAGAGTTGACTCATTGGAAAAGACTTTGATGCTGGGAGGGATTAGGGGCAGGAGGAGAAGGGCACGACAGAGGATGAGATGGCTGGATGGCATCACTGACTTGATGGACATGAATCTGAGTGAACTCTGGGAGTTGGTGATGGACAGGGAGGCCTGGCATGCTGCAATTCATGGGGTCGCAAAGAGTCAGACATGACTGAGTGACTGAACTGAACTGAACTGAACATTCAATCCTCCAATGGCTGAACACTTGAAACAGTAAAGGAAATATCCTTACCACAAGCATCATGATGTCTCTCTTAAGTCTAGATACTGAGAAACTGAATGTTTTGAATCAATCTGTCCCTATTCATATTTTTCTTTTGTTTACACAAAACATTTTTGCAAGTTACTATGCTATAATTAATTTGAAATTATAAATATAACCTAACTGAAACTTAATCCTGTCACCTTTTCTTCCATATTTTACTACTGTTTAATTATAGATGTACAGTGTAAAGTTTAGAAGAACATTATCAATATAATCAAACAATTAATTTGTGTGATGTTTATAACTCAGTTACTCCCATGTTCAAAGATATTCTCCCTCTGGCCACGAAAAAATGTATGTAATGATTTTCGGAGCAATAAAGACCATTTCTCTGATTTTGAGAAAAGCATCAGGAAGTACATGCTTTCACTGACCTAACTCTCAAAGTTCTCTTGCCAGATTGCAAAATTGGCATTGTCATTACTTTAAAAATTTTTTGTTTGCTTTCTGTTTATTTATTGGCTGCGTGAGTCGTTGTTGCTGCGAGGGCTTTTGTCTCGCTGCGGTGAGCAGGGGCTGCTGTCTAGCTGCCGTGCACAGGCTTCTCACTCGAGCGGCTTCTCTTGTTGAAGAGCACGGGCTCTGTGTGGGCGGGCTTCAGTATTTGGACTCCAGGGAGCTCAGTTTTGTGGTTCCCAGGCTCCAGTGCACAGACTTGGAAGTTGTGGCACATGGGCTTAGTTGCTCCAAGGCATGTGGGATCTTCCTGGACCAGGGATCAAACCACGTCTCCTGCACTGGCAGGCAGATTCTTTACCACTGAACCACCAGGGAAGGCCTCTCATTTACTTTTATGCTCTATCATGCATGTGGCAGACTAATCCATTTTCCCATGATTTATCATCTTCTTAACACAAAATTCCCTAGGAAGGTTACTGAGGGCTCTGAAGTATTCAAAGAGCCAGTCATCACTTCAGGACCAGGACATGTGCCATTTCTCCAGTGGCTCCAAGATTCTAGAGAGTTCGATCCTTAGCTCCTTGGAAATCAAAATCTGTCTCCAGTAATCTGGTGCTATTGCTGCTTAACTTCTCTTCAGTATTTCCCTGGTGGCTCAGATGGTAAAGCGTCGGTCTACAATGCGGGAGACCTGGGTTCCATCCCTGGGTGGGGAAGATCCGCTGGAGAAGAAAATGGCAATCCACTCCAGTGCTATTGCCTGGAAAATCCCATGGACAGAAGAGCCTGATAGGTTACAGTCCATGGGGGCGCAAAGAGTCGGACACGACTGAGCGGCTTTACTTTTACTTTATCACAGTATCAGGTTTCTCTGGCACATAAATGCAAAGCTAACACTGCTTCCTCACTAACAGCAACCTTCGATGGAGACTGAGCCATCAGTGCTGATTTGCCTGGAAACAAACAAGCTCCCATTATTCTGGACTAATTACTCACATGATTGATTTCAAGGCAAGAACAATAATACCTTTTCCATTCAAATTTCCAGTACTTAAAGAGTAGTTGCCAAATAAACATTTGTGGAATGCATGAATAAATTAACAGGAGGGCAACAGATATTTAGGTGCAAAGTTTTCTGCAAGGTGCTGAATGACACAAATAGAAAAGACGTGGGTACAAAATTAGTTCATGTATGGATCCTATGATGGTTAGTTTTATACGTCAAGCTGACCAGGCGAAGGGATGGCTAGACAGCTGATAAAACATTATATCTCCATATGTCTCTGAAGGTGTTTCTGGAAGCGTCTAGCATTGGAAAGAGGAGAATAAACACAGAATAAGATCACTGTCACCAATGCAGGTTGGCATCATTCAAGACGGTGTTAATTATAATGTTCAAAACAAGAACACTCTTATATAACTTTTAATAATACAAACGGTGCAACAGTCTGACTCTGTTCTTCATTCCTTATCGTACTGTGGCTTCAATTAAAAAAATATGATTTATACTATTTTCAGTGTTCATGACTTGGACATTTTGCCATGATCCTTCCTAACACAAATCCTGTCGATTTAAGTCTAGTCAAATTCTTTGGAAGTACATCATCAACTAGAGTACAAGTGAAATACTAAATTTTGGTGAGAGAGATTTAAATGAAGTTCAAAGACAACATCCAGTTAGGAAGGATAGAAAGGATAACAGAAAGAGGGTAGAAAGGTGAGGATGAAGAAACCAAGGACAAAGGCACAGGAAGAAGGTGAACCCTGAGCTGGACAGGGAGAGGTTACCTTCTGACCACGTGAAATGGTAGAGGAAAAGCATTACAGCTGGAACAGCATGAATTAAAGCACAGAAGTAGGCAAATACTGACCCTGGGCCTGTGTGTTTCAGGGAGTCATAAGTGGTCAGTTTAAGGGTAGAGCAAGATTGCATTTTCAGGCAAATCAGCTTGGAAGTTTTGACTTAAGGAACGGGGTGTACTCAACAATGATCCCAATTTTCATTATTTATTGCCTATGATACAACATCACATCTATCTCCAGACTCCAAGTTAGGAGTCCTTTGTATTTTTTTTTTTTTTAGCTCATCTGCTTAATTGATAAGAAAATACTAACAAAACTTAGTTCTTGTTTATTCTGTTCTTGCATTTTACATCTGAAGGTCAACAGTTTTAACACAGATCCTTTATTACATAATAAGGATATTGAACAGCAAGATGCTACTCTTCCTGTCCCTGAATGTCCCTGTCACCTGCAGAGATTTTTGATGATTAGCTGGACACAGTCAAGTCCTGTGGGGTTGAAGACACAGATGGCTACTAGCTCCTACAACTAGAGAAACAGTCTCATTTGTCTTATGCTTCATGTATATGGTCAACATTTCTTTCTGGTGAATTCTGTATCTTTCAGAGCTCCCATTCTTCATTGCCTCCAGAGTAGGTTTTAATTGCTACTGTTACCTCTACTGCTGACTGAGAGGCCCAAGGTTACCTATAGGGCTGACATCAGGCAAGAGGGAGTTACTATAATTATACCATGATATAATAGTATAATGACTTTACTACTTATATAATAATAGCTGTTAACTGTTAACGCTAATTATTTTATCTTCAAATGACCCCGTGAATGATTTAGGTTATGAAACAGAATTTATTTGTGTAAAGAGGAGGGGACTGGTCATCAGAAGGTTAAGTGAATAATTCAAGATTACTCAGTTAGTAACAGAGCAGAGACAATAACAGTGATAGCAGTGATAGCTAGCCCAGAGGTCTTTCCTATTCTTGACAAGGTTTTTCATATGCATACCAACTCTTTTGTTTCATCCATGAAACACATTTCCCCACTGCTTAGGTAGTAATA
This sequence comes from Ovis aries, assembly GCF_016772045.2. Classification (NCBI taxonomy): domain Eukaryota; kingdom Metazoa; phylum Chordata; class Mammalia; order Artiodactyla; family Bovidae; genus Ovis; species Ovis aries. Next base: position 61,693,930 of record NC_056069.1, on the reverse strand, counting down.
TGGCCACATTCAAAACATGAACGTTCTTAAATTAACTTGTTTAAACACAAATAGGACAAGGAGAGTTGATCCTGGTTTTCATTCCTATCATACAACACAGTTGATTTAAAAATACCCTCTTTACTAAAGTAGCTTCATGGCTTGAACATCTAATTGTGATTCTTTCTTTAGCCAACTTTCAAAGACTGGATTTAAGCCTATCTTCAGTGTTAGTTTCTTTACCTTTTGTTTTGTTTCCTTTCTAAAATTTCTCTATTGGGAAAGAATCAAGTGAAATCTAACAAGGAATACATCCGTATTTGCATCCTGAAATTCGAACAAGAACTTGCAGGAATGCCTTGTTGATGACTATACCACAGTTGAGACAGTCTGTTATATGTCGAAGCAAGATGAACCATGAACCATCAATCTCTTCCCTAGCCATCATCCCCCAGTGTCTCCCCAACATGGGGCAGTATCTTAATGGACGTGCATTATCAATGCAGGCTTCTTTTCCATCATAAAGAACAGTGTACTGGGAGCATCTGGTACACTGAATTTGTCACACTGCAGACAAGCTAATCTCATTATGGGAGCCCACAGGGGAGAAGAGAAAAGACTCACATTTAGTCCATATGAACTACCAGGAGACCCATCAAGGCAGTTGGGCTAGCTCATGATACAGCAGCTTCTAGCAAATTAGCAGCCCATAACAGCTTAGTTATAATGAGCCGCAAGACCCTGCACCATAAGCTCCACGCCATTAAAGGGAATTCAAGTACATGAATTCGTGTACACAGTAGAACCTTAACATCTGTCTGTGCTAAGCCAATATTTTGCTTATACCTTTTTAGGAACAGCAAAATTACCCTTGTGTCCCCTGAAACTAGGGACTGGAATTTTCATCAGCTGCAGTTTTCACCTGCGAGACAGGGCAGAGCTGATCCACTTCAGCCTACCCCGGCCACCGAGCCGGGCAGCAAGCTGCTCATTCTGGCAGCTGTTTTGTACATATTAGGCTGATTTTCTCCCAAACCATTTCCTCTTGCTGTTCAAGTGGGAAAAGCAATAGTCTAGTCATAAATTAAACAGGCAACAAGACATGCGGATCCACGAATAGCCTAAAAATGATAATTTAGCAAAATAACTTAAATCATATCCTACTAAACCCAGTATGGAGAACCCCTCCTCCCGCATTTTAATTAATTTAGGCCATTGGCTCTGTTTTTCCTGTTAAAGCAACGTACTCCTTTCTCCTTTTCTTCCCACGGTGGGGTGAATCTTCTTTAGGGATTCAGGAAATAAAACAGCAATAATGATGATGATGCTATTGGGTTGGCCAGATGATGATGGGTTTTTCTATAAGATGTTCAGGAAAACCCAAATGAACTTTATGGCCAACTCAATAATAATAATACCACGATTATAATAATTAGTATTTCTATTTAATAGACGAGGTCATAGAGCAATAGATTACCCGTGGATAACTGGTTGTTAAGCTAAGGGAACTGACACTTTTTATATAGTTTAAAGTATTTTCACAGAGTTTTAGGTACAGGATGAACTAACACTTCTGTGGATAATAGAAATTCCCTATTTTTATTGTCTTAAACAGTGAGTGTCTATGAATCACTTGGGCAGTAATTTCAAACTTTGTATCATTCCTCCTACCTCCAGGTACTTAGCTTGTAGCAAAATGGGTGCTGCAAATATCATTGTGTGTTTTTTAGATTTTTATTAAATTTCTAGTTCTAATCAAACTACATATAATGTCTAAACATCTCCCAGGATTTACATGTGGGTGGGACCTAGTGGGTTATTTACTTCATCATCTGTCCTTCTTGATGAGTCAGAATCTCAGTTACTGGCTGAAAGCTACCATGGACAGCAGCTCAAACTTGCATGGCCACTCCACTGAAAAACAGCTCTGGTTGTCAAAATCAGAATGTCTTCTAGTAAAATCGAATAATTGATTCTGAATTCTGACTTCTAGTTCTGTCTTCTGATTAACTAAAGCATGCCCCTGACTTTTACACTGATATTCTAGACTGACCAATATTTGAAAACTCATCTCTTCCATTATTTAAGTAGGGGCAGTTCAGAAGTCTCATCATCACATTTGGAGATCTCGCCATTCTGGCTACACTTCTGTTCTGTCCCTCTGGTTTGTAGATCCCCTCCAACCTTAATTCTTAATACACAACATTTCACACACTACTCCAAATATAGTCTGAAAAGTGCCAAGTACTTAAACATCACTTTCCTTGTAGCACTGAACTTGAACTTCCGTTGATGTAACTTAAAATACATTAGCTTTCTTCAGCTTGTCAAACAGTTTGTCTTATATGAAATTTGAATCCAACTATACATGTAGTACTTTTTTTGTAAATTGCTGCCAAATTAGGTTTCCATACAGGATGCACCTCTGCAATTGATAGCTTTGAACCTGCAAACAAGGCTGGAGATATACTTCAAATTTTCAACTTTGTTTTTGGCTCATATTTTTCAATAATTTAGGTTCCTCTTGAAATTTAATTCTACATCAGAGGTATACATATTTCCTTAGCCTCACATAATCTGCAAATTTTATAGGCTTGCTCTGAAGACATTAGCTCAATTCTTTGATTATAGTTTTGAATAGTGTACACATAGCTCAAAGCTCTAATGCAGAAATAGAGTCTTCTATTTCAGATTCTTAACAATCTGCTAAACAGTGTATCCAAAGGGATGCATAAACCGAGGTCTAATACATATCATCAGCACACAAAACGCAGCATAAACCTTGGATTACTTTCTAGTCCCTAGGTGGAGTACGCTGTGACACTGGCTTTGTCTTACTGACTCCGCATCTGCAGAATGCCTAGTAGTTCCTAAGCACTCATTTGCAAATGATGAATGATCATTCACAATTGTATGATCACCTTCATCAGTCACCCTCAATTCTGGTTATAATCAAGGCAGCGGGTCTCAAAGAGACAGATGGTAGAGCTTCACAAGTATACCTATTTCTCACATCTCAGGTTTTGACTTTGAATTTGACTGTTAATTTCCCAACACTGCTGAGCTGTGTAGCTCAGATGTAAAGGCAGCTGTCTCTAAAGTGGGGTGCACCAGACAATCCAGCATGGTTGGGGAAGCAAAGGCTTGAACTTCATTTTAAATTACTGTTCTTATTTTTATTTATTTTTTATTTTATTTTTTTTTAATTTTTTTAACGTTTAATAGTTTGTTGATATCCAGCAGGTATATCATATTTTTATATTTTATATTCATGTCATTTATCTTGTATCTGAGTACTTTTTATGCTATAGTACATTTTATTTTATTTTATTTTTTTAATTTTTAGTTTTTATTTTTTTAAATTTTAAAATCTTTAATTCTTACATGCATTCCCAAACATGAACCCCCTCCCACCTCCCCTCCCCATAACATCTTTCTGGGTCATCCCCATGCACCAGCCCCAAGCATGCTGCATCCTGCGTCAGACATAGACTGGCGATTCAATTCACATGATAGTATACATGTTAGAATGTCATTCTCCCAAATCATCCCACCCTCTCCCTCTCCCTCTGAGTCCAAAAAGTCCGTTATACACATCTGTGTCTCTTTCCCTGTCTTGCATACAGGGTCGTCATTGCCATCTTCCTAAATTCCATATATATGTGTTAGTATACTGTATTGGTGTTTTTCTTTCTGGCTTACTTCACTCTGTATAATCGGCTCCAGTTTCATCCATCTCATCAGAACTGATTCAAATGAATTCTTTTTAACGGCTGAGTAATACTCCATTGTGTATATGTACCACAGCTTTCTTATCCATTCATCTGCTGATGGACATCTAGGTTGTTTCCATGTCCTGGCTATTATAAACAGTGCTGCGATGAACATTGGGGTACATGTGTCTCTCTCAATTCTGGTTTCCTCGGTGTGTATGCCCAGAAGTGGGATTGCTGGGTCATAAGGTAGTTCTATTTGCAATTTTTAAAGGAATCTCCACACTGTTCTCCATAGTGGCTGTACTAGTTTGCATTCCCACCAACAGTGTAGGAGGGTTCCCTTTCTCCACACCCTCTCCAGCATTTATTGCTTGCAGATTTTTGGATCGCAGCCATTCTGACTGGTGTGAAGTGGTACCTCATTGTGGTTTTGATTTGCATTTCTCTAATAATGAGTGATGTTGAGCATCTTTTCATGTGTTTGTTAGCCATCCGTATGTCTTCTTTGGAGAAATGTCTATTTAGTTCTTTGGCCCATTTTTTGATAGGGTCGTTTATTTTTCTGGAGTTGAGCTGCAGAAGTTGCTTGTATATTTTTGAGATTAGTTGTTTGTCAGTTGCTTCATTTGCTATTATTTTCTCCCATTCAGAAGGCTGTCTTTTCACCTTGCTTATATTTTCCTTTGTTGTGCAGAAGCTTTTAATTTTAATTAGATCCCATTTGTTTATTTTTGCTTTTATTTCCAGTATTCTGGGAGGTGGATCATAGAGGATCCTGCTGTGATTTATGTCTGAGAGTGTTTTGCCTATGTTCTCCTCTAGGAGTTTTATAGTTTCTGATCTTACATTTAGATCTTTAATCCATTTTGAGTTTATTTTTGTGTGCGGTGTTAGAAAGTGATCTAGTTTCATTCTTTTACAAGTGGTTGACCAGTTTTCCCAGCACCACTTGTTAAAGAGATTGTCTTTACTCCATTGTATATTCTTGCCTCCTTTGTCAAAGATAAGGTGTCCATATGAGTGTGGATTTATCTCTGGGCTTTCTATTTTGTTCCATTGATCTATATGTCTGTCTTTGTGCCAGTACCATACTGTCTTGATGACTGTGGCTTTGTAGTAGAGCCTGAAGTCAGGCAAGTTGATTCCTCCAGTTCCATTCTTCTTTCTCAAGATTGCTTTGGCTATTCGAGGTTTTTTGTATTTCCATACAAATCTTGAAATTATTTGTTCTAATTCTGTGAAAAATGTGGCTGGTAGCTTGATAGGGATTGCATTGAATTTGTAAATTGCTTTGGGTAGTATACTCATTTTCACTATATTGAGTCTTCCAATCCATGAACATGGTATATTTCTCCATCTATTAGTGTCCTCTTTGATTTCTTTCATCAGTGTTTTATAGTTTTCTATATATAGGTCTTTAGTTTCTTTAGGTAGATATATTCCTAAGTATTTTATTCTTTTTGTTGCAATGGTGAATGGAATTGTTTCCTTAATTTCTTTTCTACTTTCTCATTATTCGTGCATAGGAATGCAAGGGATTTCTGTGTGTTGATTTTATGTCCTGCAACTTTACTATATTCATTGATGATCTCTAGTAATTTTCTGGTGGAGTCTTTAGGGTTTTCCATGTAGAGGATCATGTCATCTGCAAACAGTGAGAGTTTTACTTCTTCTTTTCCAATTTGGATTCCTTTTATTTCTTTTTCTGCTCTGATTGCTGTGGCCAAAACTTCCAGAACTATGTTGAATAGTAGCGTTGAAAGTGGACACCCTTGTCTTGTTCCTGACTTTAGGGGAAATGCTTTCAATTTTTCACGATTGAGGATAATGTTTGTTCTTATTTTTAAAATGAGATTTTAATATTTTCTAACATACAAGTTTTGATACAGTAATATATTTATGTCATGTGAAAATAAATCAATATATAATGGATATTCTTGTTCAAAGACTTTTATTGATCAATGAGTGCAATTGACAAAGGCTGGAAAGCCTTGGGTGGGAGATGCACACTAGTCGCCAGTTGTTGTTGCTGCTGCTGTTCAGGTGCTAAATTGTGTCTGACTCTCTGCCATGCCATGCACTGCAACATGCCAGGCTCCTCTGTCCCCCACTATCTTCCAGACTTTGCTCAAATCCGTGTCCACTGAGTCAGCGATGCTGTCTAACCATCTCATTGCCCCTTCTCCTTTTGCCTTTGATCTTTCCCAGCATCAGGGTTTTTTTTCCAATGAGTGGGCTCTTCACATCAGGTGGCCAAAGTATCAGAGATTCAGCTTCAGTATCAGTCCTTCCAATGACTATTCAGGACCGATTTCCTTTAGGATTGACTGGTTTGATCTCTTTGTAGTCCAAGGGACTCTCCAGAATCTTCTCCAGCACCACAATTCTAAAGCATCAATTCCTCTGTACTCAGCCTCCTTTATGGTCCAGCTGTCACATCTGTACATGACTACTGGAAAACCATAGCTTTGACTATACGGACCTTTGTCAGCAAAGTGATGTCTCTGCTTTTTAATGCACTGTCTAGGTTTACATCGCTTTCAAGAAGCAAGTGTCTTTAAATTTCATGGTGGCAAACCACACTAATATTCTTGCGATGAGAACTCCATGCACAGTATGAAAATTTGGGCCAGGAACCCAGTTAAGACCTGATCCTGTAGGCAGCTCTTTGGAGTAAGGAGCTCTTTGCAAGGAGGCCCTTTGTCCTGTCAATTTAGCAAAGCTAGATTTTAACTATACCAGATACCCCATGCTTAAATAACCTCCAGACCAAGCACACTTTTCAAATCTTTTAATCACAAGATACCTTGCCTAACCTGTTGATTCTTTTCTTAGGTTAAAGAAGTAGAAATTATCAGATGGCTAGATCTTTCCCCTCAGCTTCTCCTTCAGTTACCCCAGGAACAATCTGTGTGAACAAGATAGCATCTAAAGAAACATCACAAGTCAGCTGATCTGTACAGTGAAAGATGACGAAGGCTCTGACCCCCTCCCCAAACGATTAACAGCTACTAGTTTCCCCCTTTTCCCTATAAAAACTTGCATGTCCTTGTGCTCAGCTGCTCAGCTATTTCTGACTCTTTGAGACCCCATAGATTGCAGCCCACCAGGCTCCTCTGTCCACAGGATTTTTCAGGCAAGAATACTGGAGTGGGTTGCCATTTTTCTCCTTCAGGCGATCTTCCTGACCCTGAGATCAAACTCGTATCTCTTGAGTTTCTTGCATTGGCAGGCAGATTCTTTACCACTAGAGCCACCTGCATGGCCAAACAGAATCTTTGGAATAGTTTTTTGGACATGAGTATGCTCTTTCCCAGACTGCTGGCTTCCTGTATAAAGCAACCTTTACTTTCAATCAATGCTTGCCTCTCAAGTACTGGTTTTAGAGTAGTGAGCAGCTGAACCTGAGTTTGGTAACAACTTCAGCCAATGTGCTCTGCTCGGCACCTAAATGGTGACAACTCAGCACTGGGAGGCCCCTGTATGGGAGATAATACAATCCTGTTCATTTGGAAGGGATTATAGAACGGAAGCCTTTAATTTTGCAGGTATGAAAACTGAGGTGCAAAAGGATTAACTGACAGGATTGAGAGCCTCAGCGCCCTTTGGAGACATGACAGGGAGCAGAAAATGAAATGAAATATGGTTAATGGCCAGAGCTAGACTTGAGCCCACTCCCCTGCTCTTACTCCAAATATATTACCCCAATAAGGAAGTAAACAAACAAACCAAAGGCTGGACACAACCACAGAGAAAGAAAGAAACAGAAGGAATTGAAGGGAGATATCCACTTCACTACATCTTTCAGCATCGCCCTTCCACTGACTGACTTGGGGGGATAGCATTAGGCACTGCCAAACGCCAGCAGTGGCGACCTTTCTGAGCACCAGCTAACCCCTCAGGGAGCAGTGTTATCTTCCAACTTTTAACTCCTATAGAATTCTTCCTTCAAAAGCTGTGAACATCCACATTGTTCTAAGATGAGTAACTCATTGCAAAATAATAATTCAAGGTGTACAGTGGGGAGACATCTACTCATGATTTGATCCAGCAACAAGTTCTCATGCAGATGGAAGAGGAAGTTACGACACTTTATAAAAGCCATCACCTTGCACCTGAGTACAAAGAGAAGCACGTCACTATTCTTATGGAGAAAAAAGTTGTGTACAAAGTATGCCCACATTTTCTTAAAATCTAACAACTGGAGCACACTGGGGCCTGCATGTGAAGCTAAGTCTCTGATCTCCAGATCCATGTTTTTTCCCTGCTACAGCACAGCTAAGGGGCCTATTTCATACCGTGTTAAATACAGAGAGAATCTTGTTTCTAAATGAAAACACGTATTCTCAAAGTGTTTCCAAAGCATCAATGTGACTTGTAAGTAAGGACACCACAAAGAGTTGCCCTGATACCTTTTAAAAAATGAAAGTTAAGAGTAAGGTCTTACAGAACATGGGTAGCAATAAACTTGTTGGGTCTCGTGGATGGGCATAGCTTCTGTGTCACCTAACATGGTGCTTTCAAAAGGAGGTGGAATGGGACCAATAATAGTTGTTGATTTATTGTCTGGTCCCTACGAGGATGACAGCTCCATGATGGCTGTGGGTTGGCATTTCTTTATTCCCAGCTTTTATAAGAGGGCTTACAAGAAGGAGAATCTCAGTAAAGGAGGTTGAAAGAACTGCTTCATTATGTACGCCATTTAATTTAAAACATCCTTATGAGATGCTTTGGAAATACTGGAGTGCAAATGGAGTGGACTGAGAAATAGGGACCACCTCCTAAGATCAGGCCTTGGCCCGCGTGTACAGTATCCATCCTCTTGGCCCTGAGTGGTCCAGGTGGCATCCAGGCCAACAGAACTTTCTCCTTGGTCCGCCAACATCCCTCTCTAGTCTATGAGTGTGTGTGCAAATCCAGTATGGCAGAGAATGGGCCTGGAAAAATACAAGACTGAGATTAATCACTTACCAGTGACCCCTCTAGTCTCTTATCTCCTATAACGTCATATACATGAGCCTCCAAGGTGGCAGGTAGGACTGTTCCAATCCTATCCTGCCCCCAGTTCTCTGCAGAGAACTCTCAAGTCGGCCTTGAAGCTGACTTTCCACTTCCTATACAGCCAGGTTCTGCATCTGAGAATCAGGCGGTTCTCAAATGCTCATGGGCCTAGCAGTTTTCTAGGGAACCTATTAAAAATGCAGATGTCTAAGCCCAGCCTTCAGGACACTGAGCCTGGAAGGTGCATCTGTAAGAGTTGTTTGGGCTGATTCTGATGTGGCGGGGGGCGGGGGGGGGGGGGGGGGGGCATTTCCGAACATACCCTGACTCATCCCTGAGCTCCAGACCCCGCAGGATTCCAAATATAAATATGCTGGTGAGTGGGGTAAAGCCCTTTCCAGTAAAAGGGAGAGAGGGCTGGAGCTCCTGGGCTGAAGATGACAAGTTAAAAAAAAGAGGGAGTGACATGCAATTGGGAGGGGTGGATAACCATTAAAAGGCAAAAATCAACAAAGATTTTCCAGAATCTAAGTGAAACAGGTAAACTGAGCAGCGCCACTGGATTGAAGGCTGAAGGACAGTGAGCTGCAGAGGTAAACAGACATGGATTTAGCATCTTACACTAATTTATCTCTGTGATCTTAGACCAACCACATAAGAAAACAATTACTCAGCTTACTGTGACCCATGCGTGTCTGTGCACATGTTACTCGCTCAGTCATGTCCAGTTATTTGTGATCCCGTGGACTGTAGCCCACCAGGCTCCTCTGTCCAAGAAACTCTCCAGGCAAGAATACTGGAGTGGGTTGTCATTCCGCTCTCCAGGGGGACCTTCCCGGCCCAGGGATTGAATCCGAGTCTCCTGCATTACTGGAAGATTCTTTACTGTCTGACACACCATGGAAGCCCTTCTCATCCACAGCACAGGGATAATAGATAACATATATAAAGTCTTTGTGAGGATTTAATGAGATATTGTAAGTAAATGCATAATCAAAAACATTGGATATGCTCAAAAAATGTATCAATTATTATTTCAGAGCAATAATAAAGTAATAGGGTAAAGTTAATCAGTTTTTTAAAAATTTTTTTGTTTTTTGATGTGGACCGTTATTAAAGTCTTTATTGAGTTTGTCACAATATTGCTTCTGTTGTTTATGTTCTGGTGTTCTGGCTCTGAGGCAGGTGGGATCTGAGCTCATTGACTAGGAATCGAACCTGTAGCCCCTATATTAGGAGGCGAAATCTTAACCACTGGATTGCTCAAGCCCCAAGTTAATCAGTTTTTAAATGAAGAAATGCAACGTTCCTGTCTAAGTCCATATACCTGGAGAATAAATAATTTCCTAAATGGGAAATGTACACTGTTTGACAAATATCTCTGCACTAGATTTACCAAAATATGCCAGAATGTACTGGAGTCTGCAAAGAAGTTTCAGGCACAAGGCAGAATGAGGTGATAGCACAGCTTCCTGGGCTTTGAACAGTGGGGGAACAGTAAAGTGAAATGGCCCCACAAACCAGGGGCCTGTGACCTTGTGATCACAGGCCACACTCCACTCAATGGTTCCCTCTTCAAGTCTTTTTATCTTTACCTCTTTATGGGTAGTTTTTAATTTTTGGCAGAAGTTCTCCATGACAATGTATGTGCAGTTAATCCCCAGACTTGGCATCCAAATTTAATTACCTTTCACATTCCCGTGCCAAGTATACTATCTCCTACAAGAACCCTATTACTGCTGATGAAAATTATCAGCAATTGGTTCAGAAGAGCATGAGGGCTTGAAATGAACTGAAGCAGCTGAAACTCATGAAGATGGGCCATGTGGTCAATAGGGAGGCCGTGAAGTAAATAACTACATTCCTATCCTGTCACTGGAGGAACATACATTCAGACATTACAGTCTACATGCAAACAGGAGCTGGGACTTGTTGCCATACAGGAAGATTCAAATAATCTGCCTCATACTGAAATAATCAGACAGTGGACCAACACTTAAAATTAGTTTTCTTCTCCAAAAGTGAGCTAATACCATTGGAAACCAGAGATGAACTCAAAACTTTTATTCCTAGAGGAAATGACCTTCACGTCTTTGAAGACTATTTAGAGACAGGAAACAGTCACTGTGAAACTAGCCACACTGTTGAGTTTATTAAAATCCCAGAACTTGCAGAGTTTATTTTTAAAACCACAAGTGCTGAGTTTAATTAAACTTGTCAAGTATGTGATGAAGTTGATAAGACAAAAGCAGGTGATTTGACCCACAATTAACAGAATATACCCAATGTTACTATGCCTTCTAGGAAACCCAGCATGAGATATGGCCAAATGACACAAGATACCACTATGGGTGTGATTATAACTGATAATTCTTGTTGTTATTTAGTCACTTAGTCGTGTCAGACTAAATTTCCGATTGCATGGACTGCAACATGCCAGGCTTCCCTGTCCTTCACTATCTCCCGAAGTTTGCTGAAATTCATATCCATTGAGTCAGGGATGCTATCTAACCATCACATCCTCTGCCACCCTCTCCTCCTTTTGCCTTCAATCTTTCCCAGCACCAGAGTCTTTTCCGATGAGTGGGCTCTTTGCATCAGGTGGCTAAAGTTCTGGAGCTTCAGCTTTAGCATAGTCCTTCCAATGAATATTCAGGGTTGATTTCCTTTAGGATTGACTGGTTTGATCTCCTTGCTGTCCAAGGGACTCAAAGAATGTATTTTGTTTTGGGGGTAGCATTTTACTTAACCAAACTGATAATTGAATATGATCACATAAATAACTCAGGGCATTGACTCTCTCTTTCTCATGTTAATAGACATTAGACTATTACAGTGACATCCACATCTTTTATGGTAGGAAGGAACCCAAGGCTACAGAAGCTGAAAACATTGGTCAAGTTTCCAAAGCTGGAGGCTGGACCAAGGGGAGTAGAAGCTGGGTTTTCTCACTCAAAGGCCATCTGATGTCATACACCATGCCACCGGAGGGAAACCCCCAACTCCTACTGGAGTGTTTGTGCACAAGCAATTATAAATCTGCTTCTTGTATTTGGGCATTTTCACATGTAAGCTACAATAACAGGTTGCAAGTGATAACTTTCAACATTCTCAACACTTTTTTTCTTCAGTTTAAAAACCTTGTTATTTTGAATAACTGTAGACTCATAAAAGGTGTCTGAACTTTATAGAGTTCCCTTACTCTTTTTTAAAAAATTGTACTTAGCCTCTTTCTTTAATATTCTTTTACTTTTGTTTCACTCAAGTATAATTGTTTTACAATGTTGTGTTAGTTTACGCTGTGTAACAAAATGAAATAGCCATTGCTATTATTCTGTTGCTAAGTTGTGTCCAGCTCTTTGCTACCTCATGGACTGCAGCACGCCAGGCTTTTCTGTCCTTCACTCTCTCTCTGACTTTGCTCAAATTCTTGAGTTGGTGATGCAATCCAACCATTTCATCCTCTGTTGCCCCTTTTCCTCCTGTCCTCAGTGTATACCTATATCCCCTCCCTCTTAAGCCTCCCTCCAACTTAGGTCATGATCTAGATTATTTTTAAAAATCTGAAACAACAATAAAGTAGAACAACATACATTTTTGTCACCCCTCAGTATCCTTGAGGAATTGGTTCTGAGAAACGCAGCAGATATCAAAATCCACAGATACTCAAGTCCCTTGTATAAAATGATGTAGGATTCCCAAGTAATATACGCACATCCTCTCACATGCTTTCAATTACTTCTTGATTATGTATAATACCTTGCTCACTTGCTTCAGTCATGTCCAACTCTTTGTGACAATATGGACTGTAGCCCATCAGGCTACTCGGGATTTTCTAGGCAAGAATATTGGAGTGGGTTGCCATTTCCTCTTGCAGGGAATCTTCCCAACCCAGAGATCAAACCTGGGTCTCCTGCTTGGTAGGTGGATTCTTTACCACTGAGCCACCGGGGAAGCCCCTTTATAATACCTAGTACAATGTAAATACTATGTAAGTAGTTGTAAATAAAATGTAAATATTTTATCAACAGTTGCCAGGATACAGCAAATGTGCTTTGCTTTTTGGAAGTTTCTGGAATTATTTTCTCCCAAATATTTCAATCTGCAGTTCGTTGAATTGTGAATGCAGGACCCACCAATACAAAGAGCCAACTATATTCAGATTTTCATGTGTTCATTCAGCAAATAGCCAGGCATGGGTCTAGGTGCTGGGAATGTAGGAATCAAAAAATCAGACAAAAATCCCTGCCCATTTTGGACCTTGCATTCTAGTGGAGAAAATGAACATTGAACAGAATGAACAGGTGGATTCCATAGGGCACCACCTTTGGTAAAGGCAATGGAGAATAGTAACTCAGGCAAAGATGGGGAGGGAATTTAAATGGAGTTATCAAGAATGAACTCATTGACAAGGTGACATCTGACCAAAGACCTGAAAGAGGTGAGGGAGCAAAGCACCTGTCTGGTGTGGATTTGGGGTGAAAGGGGGCTGTTGTGTTTTAAGCAGAGATAAAGGGTCAATGCAAAGGCTCTGTGCTGGGGCAAGAACCAGGAAAAGAGAAGAGTTTTGGATGCAGGAGCAAAGCAAGCAAGAAAGAAGACCCTTAGGAGATGTGGGAGAGTCGGGGCGGCAGGCAGCAGACCATAGCTGGGCCTGGTGGCCCCTGTATGGCTTCTGACTTTCACTCCACACAGAGAAGTAACATGATGTGCATGCTGCATGCGCAGTCTCTTCAGTCGTGTCCGACTCTTTGTGACCTGCAGACTGTAGCCCGCCAGGCTCCTCTATCCATGGGATTCTCCAGGCAAGAATACTGGAGTGGGTTGCTATGCCTTCCTCCAGGGGAGGAGTAACATGATAGAATTTACATATTCATAGGGTATCTCTGACTACTATACAGAAGTAATCTTTAAAGTGATTCATTAACAGTTATTAAGCTGGTTTTAGAAAAGGCAGAGGAACCAGAGATCAAATTGCCAACATCCGCTGGATCATGGAAAAGCAAGAGAGTTCCAGAAAAACATCTATTTCTGCTTTATTGACTATACCAAAGCCTTTGACTATGTGGATCACAATAAACTGTAGAAAATTCTGAGAGAGATGGGAATACCAGACCACCTGACCTGCCTCTTGAGAAATCTGTATGCAGGTCAGGAAGCAACAGTTAGAACTGGACATGGAACAACAGACTGTTTCCAAATAGGAAAAGGAGTACGTCAAGGCTGTATATTGTCACCCTGCTTATTTAACTTCTATGCGGAGTACATCATGAGAAACGCTGGGCTGGAAGAAGCACAAGCTGGAATAAAGATTGGCAGGAGAAATATCAATAACCTCAGATACGCAGATGACACCACCCTTATGGCAGAAAGTGAAGAGGAACTAAAAAGCCTCTTGATGAACGTGAAGGAGGAGAGTGAAAAAGTTGGCTTAAAGCTCAACATTCAGAAAAGGAAGATCATGGCATCTGGTCCCATCACTTCATGGGAAATAGATGGGAAACAGTAGAAACAGTGTCAGACTTTATTTTTCAGGCTCCAAAATCACTGCAGATGGTGACGGCAGCCATGAAATTAAAAGACGTTTACTCCTTGGAAGAAAAATTATGACCAACCTAGATAGTATATTCAAAAGCAGAGACATTACTTTGCCGACTAAGGTCCATCTAGTCAAGGCTATGGTTTTCCTGTGGTCATGTATGGATGTGAGAGTTGGACTGTGAAGAAGGCTGAGCACCGAAGAATTGATGCTTTTGAATTGTGGTGTTGGAGAAGACTCTTGAGAGTCCCTTGGACTGCAAAGAGATCCAACCAGTCCATTCTGAAGGAGATCAGCCCTGGGATTTCTTTGGAAGGAATGATGCTAAAGCTGAAGCTCCAGTACTTTGGACACCTCATGTGAAGTGTTGACTCATTGGAAAAGACTCTGATGCTGGGAGGGATTGGGGGCAGCAGGAGAAGGGGACAACAGAGGATGAGATGGCTGGATGGCATCACGGACGCGATGGACGTGAGTCTGAGTGAACTCCGGGAGATGGTGATGGACAGGGAGGCCTGGCATGCTGCGATTCATGGGGTCGCAAAGAGTCGGGCACGACTGAGCGACTGAACTGAACTGAACTGAACAGTTATTTTGTACAAGTCACTTAAACTTTTTTGTTTAATCTCAGATTGGAGGATCAAATAAACACATCTTAATGTACTGCATAAACCTCAGTGCTATTTCATGCTCTCCTTGGCTACACCCCTATCACAGCACTGATTTTGCTGGGCGAGAGTCACTGGTTCTCTTATTTGCATTCCCATCAGATTCTTCAGTTCTTAGAACCTTGAAAATACCTCTTCTCATTTTTCTACCTGGCATCTCGCAGGATGTTTAGCACACAAGAGGGACTCAACAAAGATGTGGTAGATAGAATGTATTGTGAAAAATCAGAATTATAAAATAGCTATAAAAAACAGAACTCTAAATCAGAATGCACATGTTAATAAGCTCCTTGTAAAACCACAAAGCTTTGTTCCAAAACCAAGTGGAACTGTTGGTCATATTTATTCACTGTAATTCTGCAACTTGACAATATAATCAGCTCAGCTGGACCAAATCTGGAAACTCATGGGTAAATATAAACTATTTTTCTTAACTATGTGCACACAACTTAAGAGTAAAAGAGGCCAGAAAGGATTTTGCAATTTCACCTCTGGAAATTTTCAGAATGTATATTTCTTTTAAATCATATTTTGTTTGACTCTTTGCTTATGTTTTAGAATGTCACCTAAAGGACCTATTTAGAATGTTTTCAGATATATCTACATGATATAAATACCTGGATTTTAAAAAGAAGTGACTTAAAAATAGTTTAAATGTCCTCCCCAACAAAAAATTATTTATAGTTGGCAATCTAGGGTAGTAGAATCTCTTCATGTCAGTTAACTTTTTATTTTTAAGAAACTATTGGATAAAATGCACATACTATGCCTTATAGTTTAATGTCACGTGGATCATCATCACATTGGTGTTACCCAAAGTGAATGCCTAGAACTATATTCCAAAAGTGAAGCTTAATCGCCATTTATCTTTATATTTAGGCAGTATTATTAATAACAGCCAATATATATAGAAAACACTTTCAAAGGTCAAAGTTTTCTCAAAACACTATCCTCAATTTATACCACTCAGGTTTACTTCCATTCCTTAAAACTGAACAGATTTCTTACCCTTAATATGATAACATACAGTTTTAACTTTAATTGAAATGAAATATTTATTAAGTGGTACCCCCAAAGTATATGGGGGTCTTTGTTAGCATCTTTTAAATTTATTCATGATAGGCAATTAAAATAATAAAACATGTGACCATATATTTCTGATAAAAATAAATCATTTCTTTATGTCAACATGGTTATTATGTATACTTAGTACTTGGGTTAGAAAGTCATTCAGATTTCAAATATTATTAAGCATGTAGAAATAAATGCTAATTTCTGATTAACAGAAGTTGAAAGTCAATCTCTGTTTGTCTTCTCCATTTGAAAATAATTTAAAGAAAAAAAAAAAACAAAGACTTTACAAGGCACTCCATTTTCCTGTACTCACAATTCTACAATGCACATGTCTCTTACAAATATACAACAATGTACAGCAATCATAAATTGTCATCTGTTAAATTGCCAGCATTCTGAAATCAATTTGTTTCTTTAAACTCTTGAGCAGCACAAATATTTTAACTTGAGCAGCGACACAGGTAAAATCTATGAAGTCATTGTAAATTTGGTCGATGATTCTGTCAACAAGTTTATCTGAATAAAAGCAATCTGGAAACACTTGTATGATAAAGGTGTTCTATAATGATGGGATGCCTGCACCCCATTTACACCTGCAGCATTTAGAATGATCAAAACATGTAATTATTATATTCTAGTCTCAATATACGCTCATCAGTGAGGACTACATTATCTCTACAAGAGACCAAATTATCTATGAAAAAAGCCTATGCAATGCAACAAGTTAGCTGTCCAATATATTGAATTTCTACAGTTACTTTACACAGTGTCCCTGGTTGGATGATTTTTGTGTCTTTACTCTCTATGAAAAATTTCTTTCTGGGTGAGTTTATTCATTCAATTTTGCACCAAAAGGAGACAAAAAAAAAGATGCACAATTTCCAAATCAGTTTTTAATTGCTAGATAATCCTCATTTAATTATAAATGGCTACTTATAAGGATAATCATAATTTCCATAAAATCTGAAGTATGTATCTATGACACCCCAAGTTTTACTTAAAACCGCATTAAGCAGTTATAATGGTTGGTTGAAAGGGAAATAGCACCCTGATCCTTATAACTGCTTTCTGTTAAATGTGGTTAC
This sequence comes from Ovis aries, assembly GCF_016772045.2. Lineage (NCBI taxonomy): Eukaryota > Metazoa > Chordata > Mammalia > Artiodactyla > Bovidae > Ovis > Ovis aries. The sequence continues at coordinate 61,676,868 of NC_056069.1, read as the reverse complement.
TTGCCTTTTACACTTTCAACATTAATACACTGAATAGAATGACAACCACGGAGCCAGAAATAAATTCGATCCATGTTTTCCACACAGAATTCTCCACCCGCGGTTTTAAAACTTTAGTTAAAACCATCACAAAAACAACAGTCACAGTGCAAGCATTTAAAAAACAAATAGGTTTACTCTTCACTTTTTCTCTGTTACCTTTGGAAATAAGTGGTCCTTAAACACTTCAAAACTGTCCTCTAGGCAAATAAGTCACAAAGACGCAGGCTTACTTTTCCCTCCTTTCCAAGCAGCGGTGCAGGCGGCTCCTGGAAATCCCCCTACCTGCTTCTCCCTCCCTGTACCAGGGCCAAAAGGAACCCCGGAGGAGCTCAAAAATCACGAATGGCTTGGAAAAACAGCCTCAGAAAAGCCGGGATGCTGAATAATCATAGTTTAATTTCTGCTTTCACTTGCAAACAGTTTAAGAGAAAGCAAAGCAAGAAGCATGGAGGTACCACAAGCCTAGTGGTTGCCTTCTTAAAAGAGAAAGAATGGAGTTCAGCCAGGCACAAAGGTCTCCATGGCAACAGTGAATTTAGACCCCCATCGGCATTATTTATGCAACATTTCATCACAAAAGGACCCTCCCACTAGCCTGCCTAGCAAATTTTAGTTTTCTAATCTTCCATTCCTTTGCCCCAAATTTGGGTCTGGATTCGTAACTGTGTCTCAACATAAAAAAAAAAAAAAAAAATTCCCGCAGAATCACAAAATCATCCTCAAACTGAATCTACACTTTGTTTCCTTGGTGAATTCAAAGGCAGGAGACGGATTCAAGATTGTTCAGAGTTCATATTCAACGCCAGTCTAGTTGTATTTAGAGATGAGCTCTGCAACCAACACAAGTTTATTCAACATCTTCTCTTTTTTTCATTTTTTGAAATGAGATTGTCATTCAAGAAAAATAAAAAAATAAGGCCAAGTGTAATCAACCCAAGGCTCACAGGAAAGAAAACTTGTCTAGATGCTAACTTTGAACCTAAATTTTAAATACTGACAGCCTTAAACACTTTTGAGTCTTTTACCGGATTCTTCCTGTTTTAACCATGACTTCCAAACACATGAACTGAACAATGTATTTTACTGAACACTGTATCAAATGGACTCAGGCCCCATTTCATAATTATACAACCTGAAGCAAGTTATTTAAAAAAGAGATAGCCCAATGTAACTGGATAACTGCAAGTGTTAATAAGGTGATAAATTATAGAAGAAATATTGTCTTTAATTCTAAAACTTAAAGAACTATAATTGTTAGGATAATACTTGATAATGTCAAAAGGAGGTACTACTAGTCCCCATTTGAAAAGGATTGTATGTAGTATTAGCTCAAAGAACTAAAAAGGGTGACTTTTTATGGTTTATTATATTGTTTAATTTTTTTAATTGAAGTACACTTGATTTACAATGTTGTGTTAGTTTCAGATATACATCAAAATGTTCAGCTATACACACACACATATATACATATATATTTATTTTTAGATTCTACTCCCTTATAGGTTATTACAACATGCTAAGTATAGTACTCTGCTACACAGTAAGTCCTTGTTGGTTATCTATTTTACATATAGTAGAAACGATGACTTTTTAAAATTAATTTCTGATATTTTAAAACAATATAAGCTTACTATTAAAAATTCAAACAGCACATACTTTTATAAAACAAAGGGTATTTCTTTTTTTTATTTTTTATTTTATTTTACTTTACAATACTGTATTGGTTTTGCCATACATTGACATGAATATTCCACATACCCTAACTACTCTCCTGCTCTCCCTTAATACTGTTGTATGTCCAAATCTAAATCATGAACCCTGACCTAGGTCTTGATTGACTATGTTGTTCCTAAGATATTTTGGCAAGAATGCTTTATGGGGAAGCCTGTGTTCCTGCCAGTGCAGATTGGATATTTTCTGTTGCCTGGAGGACTGGTAACTACCATGGGGGTGTCAGTCAACTAGAATGGGGTGTTCCTGGTGCCTGTAGATGTCAGCTCACTTTCATTTCTGTGAGCATGCTCCTGAGTTCAGACAACTCTTGGCCCCCTACTTAGAGGCTCTATAGTGTTTGTGAGTGGGCTTCCCAAGTGGTAAAGTGGCTTAACGATAAAGAAGCCACCTGACAATGCAGGAGACTTAAGAGACATGGGCTTGATTACTGGCTCAAGAAGATCCCCTGGAAGAGGGCATGGTAACCCACCCCAGTATTCTTGCCTGGAGAATCCCATGGACAGAGGCGCCTGGCGGTCTACAGTCTATAGGGTTGCAAAGAGTTGGACATGACTGAAGTGACTCAGCACACACACAGTGTTTGTGAATGAATCATTCAGGTATCTCCTGACGTTGAAAACTGAAGAATAGAATTAAGAGCCAGGCTGGCAGTCTCCCTTTTAAGAAAATTATTTTCCCAGCTGATAACATCTCATACATTAGTTCCGAGCTATCTCTCTTCCATATCGATTGCCTTCTTTTTTCTTGCTTTTATGTTTTTTTTTTTTTCTCCTCTGCTTTATTCCCTCATGCCAGGTCTCTATATTCCTGCACTGTTATTCTTCTTGAGGCTTCTAATGTGGTTTCATTTCAGGAAATGGCTTTACTTTTTCCTATTTTTTTTTCATGAGCATTGCCAGTTTATTCTTCCCACATCTTTTTTGTCTTATAATCATCTCTTTGATTTCACTTTCCCCTCATGATTTTAAATGTCTTCAGCCTATAAAAAAAGAATATGGCTAATTTTCTTTTAAGCTTTCTGGGGGTGATTTTATCTTCTGGAATTATACTTTCTCTGCCTTTTGTATATCACTGTGTTAGTTTCTTCTCTTTCTGATTTGTTACTTAAAAAAACAGAGTTAACCCATTGTCTTATACTTAAACCTTTCAGTTTATTACTTATTTTTCAATTTTGACAACCTTATCTTGGCCTGACTTCTGCTTACTAGCTGATTGGGAAGGAGAAAGTGCTGAGTGTGAAGGAAGTGAAAACAAAAAATGCAGTTCTTGAAACGCCCCCCTCAAGATGATTCTCTCTTGTTGGAGCTTGTCCTCTATGGGGCTTTTCGTCTCTCCCATCCCCCACCATGCCTTCTTCAGGACTCTGTGTTCCAGTGAAGGATGCTGAGTCCTGACACTTCCTTTCTTCCATCCATCTTTCCCTCCTTCCTACTTTTTTAGAATGAAATTTGCATACAGAATGAAATCTGAAAAGCGGTTTCTAAACTCTGCATACCTTCTTTATGTGAGTTTGTGGCTGATTCTGTCTAGCATTATTGTATGTGGAACTGTATGCCAATTTTTTTTTTTTTTTTTGTATTCTTGGTTGATCTTAAAGTGTTCTCTGAAGAAAGCAGGATGAGTTGAACATTGTGGAATATCCATCCTAATGGCTTAAAACTTGATCTAAAAAAGCACAAATACTTGGTTTTCATAAAATTCAACAGTCATTTGTAGTTTAAGAAACCAGCTTTGCAAACTAGGCATGGAGAGTGGTTCCCTCCATTTGATAATGAAAACAATTACAATAAAGGTTAAATATTAAAAACCTCTCCTTAACCATGAATGAAAAATCATTCACTGCTACCTCTATGCTGCCTAACACCATACTGGGGATCTTCAGTGATAGAGTAAAAATAAAAAGGAAATGTACAAAAACACCCATTTTCCTTATGTGTATTGTATTCATGTTAGTAGCTCAGCTGTGTCCAACTCTTTGCAACCCCACAGACAGTAGGCAGCCATGGGATTCTGTCCATGGGATTCTCCAGGCAAGAATACTGGAATAGGTAGCAATTTCACTTCTCCAGGGGATCTTCCTGACCCAGGGATCAAACTTGAACCTCCTGCATTGCTGGGGTGGATTCTTTACCATCTGAGCCATCAGTGAAGACCTTATGTATACTAGCAATAAAGAAATTAAAGCAGTAATCATATTTATATCATAGAAAAGCATCCAATAACTTGGAGTATACCTATGAAAGTGGCAAAAGACCTCTACACTAAACACTAGACAATGTAAGCAGCTCCTTTGCTTCTTTTCTGTTTGTTCATCCCTGTTTTCCTCAGACCTTCATTATAAAGATGAGATCACTAGGCAACATTTAAACTCCTAGAGATAGTGAAGGACAGGGAAGCCTGGAGTGCTGCAGTCCATGGGGCTGGAAAGAGCTGGACATGACTGAGCGACTAAACAACAACAAAGACAACATTTAACCTAGCTCCTTATTTTTGCTTTACTCAATATGCACAATGCCTTGCTTAACCTGTTGATTCCCTTCTTTCACCAGAAGGAAGAAGAGTGACGAATGTCTGACTCTGCACCCCCAGCTTCCGCTTATTAAATTTTGAGGCAGACCATGCAGGCAAGAAAGCATCCAAAGGAAGATCAGGAGAAGTCAGTAGGTTGGCATGCACTGCAAAAGTGATGGAGAATCTGACCTCCTACTTTAATGATTAACTGAGATTGTTTCCTCTTTTTTCACCTTAAAAATTGCCATCGCTAGCTAAGCACAATCTTCAGAATTGGTTGCTGGACACGAGTCCACCTTCTCCCTAGATTACCAGCTTTTCTGAATAAAGCATCTTTCCTGTCTACTGACCCTGCCCCTTCGATTGTTGGTTTTTGAGCAGCAAGCAGCCTAACCTGACTTGGCAATAACAACCTATTGAAATTAAAGCTGACCTAAATGATTGGAGGGAAATACTGTGTTTATGGACTGACAGATAAAATATTGTAAAGATTCCAGTCTCCTTAGGTTAATTGATAGAGTTAACACAATTCCAATCCAAACCACAGCATCTTTTTTTTTTTTTTCCCCCAGGCATGGGAGAGGCTGAGATGATGGATAGTGGATTGTAAAATGTATATGAAAATGCAAGTGGCCAAGAAAAGCAAGTATTCTTGAAGGAAAGAAACAAATCCAGAAGGGTGAAACTAACAGATAAGAAAGCACATTACAAAGCAGTGGCAATTAAAACCATGAGGTATCCATGTAAGGAGAGACAGAACAGTGAAACGAGATAATCTGGATACCAAGCTACACACATATCTAATTTATGAGGCTGACGACATTCATGCAGTGGAAAAGATGATGCTTTCCTCTGGATATCCATACCGTGAAAAAATGCACCTTGATCCCCATCTCAAAAATACGCAAAAATCAATTCCATATAAAGTGCTGGTCTAGATATGAAAGATTAAACAATAAAGTTCTGAAAGTAAAAGATAGAACACATGCATGACATTACAGTAGCCAAGGCTTTCTCATGCAGGATACAAAAAATGCTAACAATAAAACAAGTAAAAAAGTTATAAGTTGGACCATATTAATTGGGGAATTCATTTTATCAAAGATTCCACTAAAAAGGTGAAGGAGCAGTAGTGGAAGAATGTTCTGTATATGTGTGTGTGTTTGTATATATGTACATATACTTTAAAATACTTGGACAAGCACTTTATAAAACAGGGTATGCACACAGCCAATAAACAAATGAAAAGCTGAACAACTTCCTTTTGTTACTCACAAGGCAAGGAACATACAGATTTAAATTTTCATAGGATATCAATGCATATCAGAAGGGTTATGATTAAAAAGGGGGAGAAGAGAAAAATACCAAATATTGGCAAATAATTGGGTGTTACCTTAACTTTCATAGACTGTGAATGGGAATATAAAATGGTAAAGGAAATTTCATGTCTTTCCATCTCTTTTAAAACTCTTTTATGCATATTTTATGCCCCAGAAATCCTGCTCTCAGGTATAGACTCAACAGAAACATGTATAAGTGCATCAGAAGACATCACCTAGAATACTCATATCTGTAGTATTCACATCAGCCCCGACACTGGACACTACTGAAATGCCCGATTGTGAGAATGGGTTTAGCAGGGTACATGTACACCATGAAATGCTATTCAGCAAAGAAAATAACAGTAACCAAAATGCAGTGTTGTGGTCAAGTGTTAGACACATAATCTTGAACAAGTTTTACCTGATGGCATACGCCCATTTTTCTATGTATGTTATACTTAAACAATAAAACCCTACATTATTTTCTGTCCCAGATTTTTGAATGTCTCAAGAGGCATGCATATGAACAGGAACATTCTTTCTGTTCTAACGTGCTTGATTTTGTTCAAATCCCATTTCAGTTCTCGAAGTTTCCAGGAATATCCTTATAAATTTGGTTTTAAAAGAAAAGATTTTTAAGTCTTACAAAATAAAAGTAGAACCAAAGGACTCACTATTTTGCATGGTATCATCCATTTAAAAATATTTCACTATATTATGGTCCTTTTAGGCAAATAATCCAATTTCTCAGACCAGATAAAAAGAAACTGCAATCTAGTATCCTGACTATTTTTATCCACGGACAGCAGGGTAGAAGAGCAAGTGGCACTAATACCAGAATGGTTTAACACAAATAAGTGACAGATTTGTAGTGATTTTTAAATAAGTTTAAAATGAATAGTTGACTATTTTAAAATTTTTTTTATTTTGATAAAACCTGGTCTTTCCATAAGACCTTTTTTAAAGACTCTTCCAGTAAGTTGGGCTGTTCATTTTCTAAGAATCAGCATTCCAGTGGAAAACTCTAATTCTATTTATTAGCCCTCCAGACTCTAAGGTATAAAATTACACATGATTGACAGCCAAATTACTGAGTTGGCCTTCTGAGGGGCATGGTGAAGCTCCAGCACAAAGATTCTTTTGCAATTAAATGGTTGCAAGGAGTCATATTTTTAGAGCCAGTTCAGCATTTCATTTGCAGTCTGCAGTTATCTCTGCTGTCCATGACCAGAATGGATGGCAGGACGTGGGAGAGGAAAGAAAAGGAAGAAAAGAAAGAGGAAGGAAGTCAAACAAACCACGCTGGCCTTTCGCCCAGGGCCCTGGTCGTGACAGCGGCTCAAATAAAACCGAAACCTCCATGCCTCCTGCTACTACTAAACCCTGGTGACCTGTTGCAGGACACACTTGGAAGTAGGACCCTCTGTACTTACAGGCTGGAAATACATATCTTCACACACCTGATCCTACTTGTGCACTGGTGTAAATTTGAACCCTCTAACTGGGAGTGCAGGCTCTATATACTAAATCCCACTCATAAAACATATTTTGGTTCTCATTTGCCCTACTTGGATAAATACCTTTTATTGAGACCTTTCATCCTGGGCAGGATATTCCTCTTCCTTCACTCTATGCCTTAAAGTTCATGTAAAAGATCTCAAACTGAAGACAAAGGATTTCAGGGCTCTCCTCTGGCATCATAATTAGTTCACTGTATTCAAAGCACTCTTGGTTTCTTACACAGGATGTATATCGACCATCCAGTTACAGTTTAGCAAATCCCTGGTATCCTTGATGATGCAGACTGTCAATTCATGAAATTCATATAAATTTATATTTTTGGCATAAACAAAGCTTAAAGACAGGGATCTCCAGTTATGGAATGCATGACTGCAAAGAGTGCTAGAAAATGAATTTAGAACACAGTTTTTAGTACATTCGTCCATTAGAGCTAGAAATATATCTGCTGCATAGACTACTCCTAAAATGCCACAATGCAACAGTTTTACAATGAGTATATATACAGGCACTTTCTAAGTACTACTGATAACAAATGCAGAAGTCCTCATTTTTAAAGTCATCTCTCTGTCTCTCACACAAGCCTGCACAATCACACACGTGCGTGCACTCACACACACATACACGTTTTTTTGGCAGAATGATGCAACATTTTAAATCGCAAAGGAGATTTTCCTATGGCAGAACTCAGATGGAAAGGGTCTTATTTTACCCGTTTTCATATCTCAAGCATGTATCTGAGGCACTATCTAAGAAGTAACTCAATTTATCTGGCTACTAAGATTATTGTATCTTAATCTCCTAGTATGAAAAGTAGCATTTGTTTCGATTTTTTGCATAATTAGCTCATGCCTTTACTTGATATTCTTGAACATTTCTGTAAAGTGGTGATCATGAATAATACTCTGTCAAAACAGAGTGGGCACTGTTCCTTTGGCCGGAGTTAGGTATTATGTCACTGCCCTAGGCCGAGGCACCTCAGGAATACCAATAAGAGAACGCACATGACTAAGCATTTTAAGTTCTTCCCACAATGTGTTTGGCTAAGACACATGCCAAGGAGAATACTTTAAAAATATTTCTTTGCAAAAAAGACTAAAGATCAAAGAAATCAGAAGGCAGCATTTAAAACAAACAGGAGTCAATTCTTAAAAACATGCATTGCAATACACCAAATCATAACTCTATGAATATTTTGGTATAAGTATTCCCTGTAGAAGACCTTCTCCTTGGTATTAGCATGATATCTTACAGTTAGCCTGGAACACTCTGTCCTCCCACTTTTGAGATTTAACTGTGTCTTGGGAAGTTAAATACAGAGGACACTGGCTACTGGCACTTCACAGAAGACGGGGGTGGGGGTTACACAGGGATGAACGGGCTCAGTATGTCCGGTGTTCCTGTAACTCTAGGACTCAAGTATTCTTGGGCTTCACGTTTTGTTTTTCTCAGCAGTGTTTTTTTTTTTTTTTAAACTTAGAACAGTATTTAAATATTTGGTCAACAATCTTTCATGAATTATAGTATATTTGTTCCATTTTTTTTTGGATGCCTGACAATAATCTCTAAGTTCCCTCTTTGTCCTGTGGTGGGGTTGGATGTGTCTCTGCAGAAAATGTAATACTCTACAGTTTTGGTTTTGTTTTTTTTTTCAGTTGAAGGATAATTGCTTTACAGAATTTTGCTGTTTCCTGTCAAACCTCAAGATGAATCAGGCATAGGTATACATATATTCCCTCCCTTTTGAACCTCCCTCCCATCTCCCTCCCCATCCCACCCCTTTAGGTTGAAACAGAGCCCCTGTTTGAGTTTCCTGAGCCACACAGCAAATTCCCGTTGGCTACTAATTTTATATATGATAATGTAAGTTTCCATGTTACTCTTTCCATACATCTCACCCTTTCCTCCCCTCTCTCCATGTCCATAAGTCTACTCTCTCTGTCTGTTTCTCCACTGTTGCCTTGTAAATAAATTCTTCAGTACCATTTTTCTAGATTCCGTATATATGCGTAACACTGTATATCAAACATGTATGAATTACTACAGCATCAGTGCCTTATCATTTGTTGAAATATTACATTCTCTTTTGAGAATTTCAAAGAATTTTCTACAAGATATTTTGAATACACTTCTATTTACGAACACTGCTCAAACACAGGTATACAAAAATGGAGGTGTTTCACACTATGATGCAGCTTAAGTTGATTCTAGAATTGACACTGCATATCTGAAATAAACATGTATTAGAATGCCTACAGTCTAAAGTTATAGCTCTTTAAAGCTCCTAAATACTGAGATTGGTCTCTTTGTAAGTGTAGCCCATCTAAAATGAAATGTTTCCCTGGCATTTTCAAAATTTCTCAGGTCATCCAATGGACTCCATGAAATATTAAGGTTCATTCAGCTCTGTAGATTTGTGCTATGTTCCCTATTTTTTGTTATAAATTCACAATTTTGCCTCTACCAATCCCTTGCTTCCCTTAATTCACAATCATGCTCTCTAGACAGGGGCATGTTTGAAAAAATAACGAAGACGAGAAGAGCTGGCATTTTATTGGGTCAGTAACTCAGAATGGATAACAAGGAAAACTCACTTCCCACACACCTGAAACTGCCTCTGTCCTCATCCTCATGGGATAAGGAACAGCTGTCTTTTTCACTGTGTTACTGAAAAAGCCACTTGAGCACAGAGTGGAATTTTACCACTGTTTCTGCACACATTTAAATGGAACAAGTTAAATTTTCATTTTATCAATGGGAAAAGAGATTCAGGAAGATTAAAAAAATTTGCCTCAAATCACATAGATTTTATATAGTGATACTTTATGAGAACTTGAGCAGTTTGACTTCAGAACTGGTGTTCTTAACCACTAGGATATTTATCATGGACAGTGGTTTGTCTCCTGGAGTCGTGCCTCAAAACCACGGTCGCACTATGATTTTATGGGGTGTCCAGAGCAATGAAGAGTCAGATTGTCCACCTGCCTACCTCTCACCAAGGAAGAACGTTCTGATGAGAAATTCCAGCCCTGTAAGAATCAGCCATTGTAGCTTCCCCTCTGGCTCAACGGGTAAAGAATCCGCCTGCAATGCAGGAGACACAGGAGATGCTGGTTTGAGCCCTGGGTTGGGAGGATGCCCTGGAGGAGGGTATTCTTGTCTGGAGAATCCCACGGACAGAGAAGCCTGGCGGGCCACAGTCCAAAGGGTCGCAAAGGTCAGACATGGCTGATCGACTGGGTACAAGCACAAGAATCAGCCACGTTCCCAAAGGAGTGAGCGCCCAAGGGCTGCCCTTGATCCACTTGACCTACTGAGTAATCCTTACCAACCAGGATTTTTGCCAACCATTTTAAAGGTCATTAAGGCCAATGTTGTACACAGAAATCTGAAAATCCTTTCTCAAACACTTACATTTGAATGACTTACCCGAACTTCTTTAAATGAAAGGAAACAGATTTCGCTTTCTCCTTTATTAGCCTCATGTTTGCAAGACGAGGGAAGAGAAGGGGTGTCTATCACTTACAGTCTTATAATACGTGGATTGAAGACCAAGAGTAGAACAAAAGCATATCTTTAGTCATCACAAAATTTACCAGAAGTATAGGACTTAACCAAAAAATTTTATCAATAAAGGCAAGGGTAAAATGTTAATATTCATTAAAGCTAATATTCACTAAGGACTGGCTTATAAACATCAAAAGTAAGTACAGTGCCTATGTACTCAGTTGCTCACTTGTGTTGGACTCTTTGTGACCCCGTGGACTATAGCCCGCCAGGCTCCTCTGTCATGGAATTCTCCAGGCAAGAACACTGAAGTGGGTGAAGAACACTGAAGATTCCCTTCTCCAGGGAATCTTCCCAATCAGGGATCAAACCTGTGTCTCCTGCATTGGCAGGCAGATTCTTTACCACTGTGCTACCTGGGAAGCCCAAGCAATATTTGGGGTACCCTAAAAACTATAAAAATCTATGTATAATATGCATCTTGGGGGGGCTTCTCTGGTAGCTCAGCTGGTATAGAATCCACCTGCAATGCAGGAGACCCCAGGTCAGTTGCTGGGTCGGGAAGATCACCTGGAGAAGGGACAGGCTACCCACTCCAGTATTATTGGGCTTCCCTGATGGCTCAGCTGGTAAAGAATCCACCTGCAATGCAGGAGACCTGGGTTTGATCCCTGAGTTGGGAAGATCCCCTAGAGGAGGGCATAGCAACCCGCTCTAGCATTCTTGCTTGGAGAATGCCCACAGACAGAGGAGCCTGGCAGGTTACAGTTCATGGGGTCACAAAGAGTCAGACACGACTGAGCGACTAAGCACAGAACATAAAATGTACCAACTTCCCTGGTAGCTCAGATGGTATAAAATCTGCCTGCAATACAGGAGACCTGCATTCATTCCCTGGATTGGGAAGATCTCCTGGAGAAGGGAATGGCAACCCACCCAGGTATTCTTGCCTAGAGAATTCCGTGGACAGACCATGGGTTCACAGAGTCAGACAAGACTGAATGACTCACACTTCACATTTTTACACATATATTAAGTACATTGTATTTTTAAAAAATAACTAATTAATTATTTTCGGTCCTCTGGGACTTTGTTGCTGCAGGGGGGCTTTCTCCAGTTGCAGCAAGCGGGGGTTACTGTCCAGTGATACGTGGGCTTCTCACTGCAGTGGCTTCTGTTGTGGAGCAAGAGCTCTAGAGGGGGGATCTGTAGCTGTGGAACATGAACCTTCCCAGACTAGGGACAGAACCCATGCTCCCTGCACTGGCAGGTGGATTCGTAACCACTGGACCACTGGGGAAATCCTGTGCTTCATTTTTGAAAGTTGAAAAAAATATGTCAGCAATTAAAACAATATATGTGCATATCATTTAAAGTGAAGACCTGCGTAGGAGATTATATTTCAGAATGACTGGGCAGCATGCTTTCAGACAATGATGCTGGTAATGAAAGGTTTGATCTGGAGAGAAATGTCAGCAATTAGCTTCATAATAGCAGCCCAGAAACTGAAGGGAATGAGAGTTTGAGTGATAAAAATGCAACAGGAACAACACTGTGAAGGTTTCCATGAGGGCCTGTCTACTGGTGAGATTGAAAGCTCACATATGAATGGCTGAATTAAATGAAAAGAATGTAAAGAATTTTAAATCTAATGAGTACTGTAATTTGGCTTATGTAAAGCAGCAAGGACTTTTGTGTGTGTGTGTGGGTGATATACTCATTTAGTAGTACTATACATGGATGTAGATATATTTCAGAATATCTCATCTCTGAAAAGAAAAAAATATGTGAATATGTATTTTCAGTGATATATACATGAATGTTGCTGCTGCTAAGTTGCTTCAGTCGTGTCCGACTCTGTGTGACCCCAGAGACGGCAGCCCACCAGGCTCCCCCGTCCCTGGGATTCTCCAAGCAAGAACACTGGAGTGGGTTGCCATTTCCTTCTCCAATGCATGAAAGTGAGAAGTGAAAGTGAAGTCGCTCAGTCGCGTCCAACTCTCAGCGACCCCATGGACTACAGCCCACCAGGCTCCTCCATCCATAGGATTTTCCAGGCAAGAGTAGTGGAGTGGGGTGCCACTGCCTTCTATATACATGAATAAGAGCATGCAAACATACATTTCACATACATGTGTTGAACAGCAAATGCTTGAAGTATCATAGGAATGTCAGTACCCCATATATTTTGTTTCTTCTTTCGATAGTATAATTTTCACCTTTTTTCTATTTGTGACCTAATTGAAATGTCCTTTTTGCACAGATTCTTTCTTCCAATAATATGGAAAATGGTACTTTGTATCTATTTTATATTCTTCTGCAGAAAACTGCCCTGAAAGGAAGAGACATCATCGACATCATCGTAAGAAATAAATAATTGGAACAGATTTAATTCAGGCTATTAAAAATAAAATTTAGATCTCTAAATTCTAATGATGTGTGTTTAAAAATCCTCAGTCATTGTGGATTTATTAAAATTACTTTATTCAATGTAATTGTTGGTATTTAATTGTTCACCTCTCACAACTCATTACGGCTTTAATAACACTTTTCTAAATGAGAAATATCATGGTACGTACATAAACATACATATTGCCTTATAGTTTACAAAATGGTTTTATCTAAATTATCATTCTGGATCATCTTCATATTCTTTAATTATATATTAATATATAATGAATTTACTAACAGAAAGCTAATTTGTATCAAAATTCTTATCTGGGAAGTTAAATGACCAAACTAATTACAAGAAAACATTCAGGCACAAACTAAGATATACTTAAGTACTTAGTGGTCATTAAAGAAAGTATTTGGACAGTGCAATGCTTTAAAACAGTAGTGGATTCCCATCAACCTCTAAGGTCCCCCACCCAGCTCTTGAGAAGTTTTTGCCAAGTAGTGAAAAGTGACCTCCCTCCCCCACTAGCCTTTATTCCCAAGGCTCAGGCAGAGAGGAACATTTCTCCAACAGTGTGTTAATTAAGTCCCTTAATAATAAGGGGGTGTAAAGCACTATAAGATTTTAATTTGTCTTTCTATGGAAATTCATGATAGGATTTCTTTTTCATCTATTTTGTTATTGCGAAATACGCCATCACAATAATTGAATTTTTAACACTGCAAATGGCTCATAACAACACCTTGCATCACCACTTCAATTCCAATTTTAACATAATTAGGACATTATAGGTAGAGAGATAGTAAAGCCATTTTTTTTTTTTCATTGTCAGCACCAAGAATAACTCCATGATTTTTGTCATCTGGGAAGACTGAAGAGCAACATGGATGAGTATTTCCTTTCAGACATGTTCCCATAGACATGTGTCAGTCTGTATAATAAACACAATGACATTAGATAGCACTATTCAAATGCTTTCTTGGCAGTTGCAGCGAGAAACAAGGGCACTGCCCTTTGGCCACAGAGACCAGAGTGTCTCATCCAGTGTCTGTCCGGTGACACACCGAGCTGGGGACATTAAGGGAATAACCCAACAACAGGCTGATTTGGGAAAGACAGAAAGCAAGAGACAGCTTTACTTGCTCTCGCTTTAAATATTAACAAACAAAACATCAACAGTCTAGAATACTGCTTTTCATTTTTCAAGTTGATAATATTAATGTATAATGGTGGTTTGAGGCAATCTTTGTTCTAGAATTCTCCTGTGACACTGGTGGCCTAAAATCAATGAGGGGCTAAATCAAGGACAAAGTTATGAGATGATTTATGAAAATACGTTGATGACTATAACACAGATTAATCATTTGGTAAGTTAAAAGTATAGATGGAAGCTTCTTGCATTTTTCTCTACCTTATTACAGAGTAAAGAGGTCTTTAGAAGAAGGGCACTTCACAATGGGCATCTTAACACATGAACAAACGGTTGACTCTGCCTTTACCTCCAAAATGCAACATGAACCCATCATCAGCTTATAAGGATAAATGCCCTAGGTTCATAAATCTACTAAGCCAACTTTCAACTGCATTCAGTATATTAAAAAAGGGGTGGCAGGAACTTACTCTGGCAATATGAAAGTTGTAATTCTAGTTTTTGAAATAGATTCTAAGAATAGTGATTTAACATGAACCATACCATGAAGGAGAAGGAAATGGCAACCCACTCCAGTATTCTTGCCTAGAGAATCCAGTGGACAGAGGAGCCTGGTGGGCTGCTGTCCATAGGGTCGCACAGAGTCGGACACGACTGAAGCGACTTAGCGTGCATGCATGCATTGGAGAAGGAAATGGCAACCCACTCCAGTATTCTTGCCTAGAGAATCCCAGTGATGGAGACGCCTGGTGGGCTGCCGTCTATGGGGTCGCACAGAGTCGCACACGACTGAAGTGACTTAGCAGCAGCAGCAGCAGCATACCACAAAACAAACAGGAAATCAACCCTGAATACTCTTTGGAAGGACTGATGCTGTAGTTGAAACTTTAGTAGTTTGTTCTCCTGATGCGAACAGCTGACTCACTGGAAAAGTTCCTGATGCTGGGAAAGATTGAGGACAGAAGGAAAAGAGGGTGTCAGAGGATGAGATGGCTGGATGGCATCATCAATGCAATGGACATGAATTTGGGCAAATTTCGGGAGGTGGCGAGGGATAGAGAGGCCTGGCAAGCTGCAGTCTGCGGGGTGGCAAAGAGTCGGACATGACTGGGTGACTGAGGAACAACAGCAACACTTCATTTCCATAATCACAAGATTTTAATGTACAATGCCAAACTCGTGAAGATTATTTTCTCTAAAAATAAAAGCCACTGTAGAAGGACATAGGTTGAGTTTACGACAAATGAAAATTTTGTAGAGAAGTCTATTATACAGCTCAACAAAGCTGAGAAACCATTCAGTTTGTGAAGGTTTAGTTTTTCATTCATTCATTCATTCAACAAATATTAATAGTTATTAGACATCTGTTTTGTTCCTGGCACTATTCTGAAGGGTAGTAAAATACACAGATGGCTTCCTAGGTGGCGCTAGTGGTAAATAATCTACCTGTCAATGCAGGAAACACGAGACAGGGTTTTATTATTTTTAATATAAATTTTTATTTTAATTGGAGGCTAATTACTTTACAATATTGTATTGGTTTTGCCTTACATCAACATGAATCTGCCATGGGTGTACATGTGTTCCCCATCCTGAACCCCCCTCCCACCTCCTTCCCCATACCATCCCTCTGGGTCGTCCCAGTGCACCAGCCCCAAGCATTCAGTATCATGCATCAAACCTGGACTGGAGATTCGTTTCACATATAATATTATACATGTTTCAATGCCATTCTCCCAAATCATCCCACCCTCTCCCTCTCCCACAGAGTCCTAAAGACTGTTCTATACATCTGTGTCTCTTTTGCTGCCTCGCATACAGGGTTATCGTTACCATCTTTCTAAATTCCATATATATGCATTAGTATACTGTATTGGTGTTTTTCTTTCTGGGTTACTTCACTCTGCATGATAGGCTCCAGTTTCATCCAACTCATTAGAACCAATTCAAATGTATTCTTTTTAATGGCTGAGTAATACTCCATTGTGTATATGTACCACAGCTTTCTTATCCATTTGTTTGCTGATGGACATCTAGGTTGCTTCCATGTCCTGGCTATTACAAATAGTGCTGCAATGAACATTGGGGTACATGTGAAGAGACAGGGGTTTGATCCCTTAGTTGGGAAGATCCCCTGGAACAGAAAATGGCAACCCATTCCAGTACTCTTGCCTGGAAAATTCCACAAGCAGAGAAGCCTGGCAGGCTACAATCCATGATGTTGCAAAGAGTCTGACCTGACTGAGCAACTGAGCACCCTC
Organism: Ovis aries; assembly: GCF_016772045.2. NCBI lineage: Eukaryota > Metazoa > Chordata > Mammalia > Artiodactyla > Bovidae > Ovis > Ovis aries. The sequence goes on along the minus strand of NC_056069.1, from coordinate 61,660,425 downwards.
AGAAACAAAATACACAGATATGGCCCCACCCTCACAGAGCGTACAGCCCACCTTTATTTTGGAAATACTGAATATCTGGCAATCCACTCCTCCTTCTTCTAGAAACTCAGTATTAATATCTTTGAAGTGTATTGGTTTATTTATTCCTACAATGAATTACACACAGTAAATCTTTTTAATCATGACCCACCAGATTGAATGGTATTTTTCTTTGTAACTGATAAATGCACAACATTAAGACACATTCTGAAACTTTAAAGTTTTATGTTGCTTTGCTATCACACATAGAGGGTAGAAATAAGAGCACAGATATTTATGACTGCATGTTTGATGAGCATCCGTATTCCTAGACTGGTTCTGCTTTTCCCATGGAAGTGTAAACTGCTGGAATGTGGACTATGTGGGGTCAGAGTTTGGAATAAAGGTAGTGCTTTCATTTAACGCAGCATTTGGCTGTGGTGACTTGTTGCTCACATTTCCAGTTGGCCTGGGAAATTCCTAAACTCTCTGCTTATTACAGTGCATTGGATGATAATCATGATCTAGACGTGGTACAAAGTTTTTTTACTTATATCCACAACTTTCACCACTGCAAATAAAGCACCATTTTCCTCTTTTAAAGATGAGAGAGAATGGGAGTGACTAGGGTCAGGCACCAACCTGGTATGCTGTGGAGCGTGAACCTGAGAAAAAGTCTGTCCCTTCAGTCCTGTTTTAAAAAACAAACAAACAAAGAAGCAAACAAAAATTTTTTTTGAAGTTTTTTGTTTTTATTTTTTGATACAGGAATGACAGGAACGTCGCTCAGTCGTGTCCAACTCTTTGCGGCCCCATGGACTGTAGCCTACCAGGCTCCTCTGTCCATGGGATTTTCCAGGCAATAGTACTGGAGTGGATTGCCATTTCCTTCTCCAGCGGATCTTCCTGACCCAGGGATCGAATGTGGGTCTCCCTCATTGTAGACAGATGCTTTAATTTGTTAGAATATTGCTTCTGTTGTGAATGTTTTGGTTTTGGGGCCATGAGGGATGTGAGATCTTAGCTTTCTGACCAGGGATCGAACCTGCACCCCCTACATTGAAAGGCAGGTGAAATCTCGACCACTGGACCACCAGGGAAGTCCTTGTCTCTCAAGCTTTGCGTCCATCCTTGCAGCAGGTTAACTCCAAGTTTTGCAAGTCGTCTCCCCTCTTCTGTATGCATCTTCCTTCTCCTGTCCCCATCTTCTCTGGGCTTTTCAAATCTGAGCTCTTCCTCTCTCCCCTTGAAAGCCTGGGGCTTATCTTCCCCAGATATGTTAAGTGCTGTCACATGAACAGGCCACGATTAAACACTTCTGGCCCAAGACCTAGGAAAGCCCCTCATTTGAAAAGTCACTTTGGTATTATCATAGTGAATGGGAAATTAAGCGATACATTTCAAGTCCCAAGCATAGTAGTGAGTGGAGGAATGAGAAGGAGCTTTCCATGAGCTTTTCAGTCAGCTTTCAGTTTTAGAGTTTGGAAACCTGTTTGCACATTTTTACCCCAGGAACTCGGTAACGTGTAACAGGAAATATGGGAGACACAGTTAGGTCTGGGTACCAAATAGTAGAGGGGTGACAACCCCAAAGCCCTTAGCAGATCATCTCTGCTTTCTCACCCTTCCTTCTGAATCTAGAAAAGTATTGCTTTGTGTGGTTTCATCCTGTTAGTTGTTTTTAGGCATCTTCCATAGAATTTAATGTTTGAGAGTTAAAAAAAAATGTCAAGGAGAAGACATTAAACATTAACATGAAGAAGATAAATATTCACTTTTGGAAAAAAATATTGAATAATTAATTTACCTGTGCTTCAAAAAAGTTAAGATAAATTACGATATTGGTATGATTCAGAAAGGAATCAGACATAGAAACAATTGCTCAGAATTCTAGCCACAGACCAGATTTCCTTGGGGAAGTTACTTGGCTTCTACTCAGTGAAGTTCCTTTATAAAAGTGTATTAAGATTTGTATAGTCAGGTGCTAGAAAAGTTTATACAAATACAACGAGAGTAAAGCTTTAAGTTTTGGGGGTTGAGGGCTTGTCGAATGTATACAGTTCCTAGGGGAACTCCTCATCAGGAACAGGACAGTGTATCCAGCACATTGAAAACCTCATATGCTGCAGAATAAATGTACACAGAAGAGAGCGACTTAAGTTCCACAGGGAAGCAAACATTATGGGATGATCCCAATATCAATGCACTGTAAGAGCCGAAGATTTGATGCTGAGGAAACAGACAATGGTCTCACACTCTAACAGAGAATCACAGACAATTAACACCTACCACCCGGGTCAGGAAGATCCCCTGGAGTAGGAGGTGGCACGCCACTCCAGTGTTCTTGCTGAGAAAACCCCACGGATAGAGAAGCCTGGTGGGCCACAGTCCATGCGGTCACAAAGAATAAGACATGACTGAGAATGTACACCTGTATGTACATAGAAAACAAGGATGGCTTCCTCCAGTGACAAGAAAATAGTTTGGTAAAGCGACCAGGCCTTCAGAGGAGTAATCAGGGCCTTGGAGAGCATTTTAAGGTTTGAATTTTACTCTAAAGGGAGCATTTGGGGATCTAAGTAACATGGTATGATAGCTGTCATTCTTAAAAAGAAATCAACTTACTATATTAAGTTAATGTGAAAGCACTTGGAACAATACAAGGTTATGAAGAAATAGTCCTGCTTAGATCTGACAATCCATGATTCATAGAAATCATGTAGGGTGGTCAATGATGAGAATATGGTAATAATCCAGAAACAGTGGTTTAGAGTATGTAGGCATACTCAAAATATCCCTATAGGAGATAAAGGGATAAAAGCAAAAGAGACCTGAAGTGGAGTTCACAGGACATGGGAGCTGTGAGGGGAAGAATTCTGAAGAGGTCCCTTCCCCCCAAGAAGCCTGGCTCTGGTTATTCAAACATTCATCTGAATTCTACCATGGAGGGACTTTGAAAATGAAGTTACATGTGAGCTGACCTAGAATATGGAAATCACCCTGAATCTAGGTTTGCCAAATTTAATCATATGAGCCAATAAAAGTCTAGAATTTTATCCAACAAGAGAAAGAGATAAAGCAGAAGAGGAAAGAGATGGGGCAGAATATAGTTCAGAGGGATTCAAAGTCATTTGCTGCTGGCTTTGAAGATGAAGGAAGGGAGTCATGAGCCGCAGAATACAGGTGAACTCTTACTTGGTGACTCAGATGGTAAAGAAGCTGCCTGTAATGCAGGAGACCTGGGCTTGATCCCTGGGTCAGGAAGATTCCCCAGAGAAGGAATGACAACCCACTTCAGTATTCTTGCCTGGAGAATTCCTTGGGCAGAGAAGCTTGGTGAGCTACAGTTCATGGAGTCGCAAAAAGTCAGACATGACTGAGCAACGAACACTTTCACTTTTCTAGAAGCTGGGAATGGCTCTTGGCCACCAGCCAGGAAGAAATGGAAACCTCAACACTAGAACTTCATGGAAGCGAATTTGAACAACAACTTGACTACATTTGGAAGGAGCTTATTTTTCCCAGTAGCTCCAGAAAGGAATGCAATCCTGATGACACCTTAATCTTAGCCCAGGGAGATCCATGTTAGACTTCTGAGACAGTGGGGTAAACAAATGTGTGTCCTTCTAAGCTACTAAATTGCAGTAATTTGATACAGTGGTAATATGAAAATATGACACCTATGGAATAGGTGGAAGAAAGAAATAAGAAAAAGAGACAAGTCAGGATGACTCAGCTCTTTAAACGGAATTTAGAGGAATAGAGGGGTCATCTACTGAGGTGGAAAAGAATGATGGAAGAACATTTGAGGATGGGGATAGAAAACAAAAATTTGTTTTGAACATGTTAAACGGAAATGTCTGTCATTCATCTGGCCGGAGGTGATAAGGGAGGCAGAATACAAATTTGGACTTCAGAGAAGTGGTCAGGGCCAGAGATGTACACTGGCTTCATAAATGAATCATAAACCCATAATGGCAAGATACAGTCCATGGGGTTCCAAAGAGTCAGACATGACTGACCAACTAACAGCGCTTCCCTGGCAACTCAGCTGGTAAAGAATCTGCCTGCAGTGTAGGAGACGCAGGTTCCCTGAGTTGGGAAAATCCCCTGGAGAAGGGACTGGCTACCCACTGCAATGTTCTTGCCTGAAGAATTCCATGGACAGAGGAGCCTGGTGGGCTACAGTCCATGGGTGGCAAAGAGTTGGACACGAATGAGCAACTATCATTCTCACTTTTTCACATGTTTGTTCCTAAGTATACACATATATAAAGTTAGAAAATCCTTATGATTACTTACTAAAACTGTCTAAGGAAAATTAGGAATGTTAGTAAGGAGGAGGGTGTTTGCTATGACCAGTGCTTTCTCCTGGCAAAACTCTGTTAGCCTTTGCCCTGCTTCTTTCTGTACTTGAAGGCCAAACGTGCCTGTTACTCCAGGTATTTCTTGACTTACTACTTTTCCATTCCAGTCCCCTATAATGAAAAGGACATCTATTTGGGGTGTTAGTTCTAGAAGGTCTTGTAGGTCTTCATAGAAGTGAGCAACTTTAGCTTCTTCAGCATTACTGGTTGGGGCATAGACTTGGATTACTGTGACACTGAATGGTTTGCCTTGGAAACGAACAGAGATCACCCTGTCATTTTTGAGACTGCATCCAAGTACTGCATTTTGGACTCTTTTGTTGACTATGATGGCAACTCCATTTCTTCTAAAGGTTTCTTGCCCACAGTAGTAGATATAATGGTCATCTGAGTTAAATTCAACCATTCTAGTCCATTTTAGTTCACTGATTCCTAAAACATAGATGTTCACTCTTGCCATTTCAGGTTTGACCACTTCCCATTTGCCTTGATTCATGGACCTGACATTCCAGATTCTTATGCAATATTGCTCTTTACAGCATCAGACTTACTTCCTTCACCAGTCACATCCACAGCTGGTTGTGTTGTTGCTTTGGCTCCATCCCTTCATTCTGTCTGCAGTTATTTCTCCACTGATCTCCAGTCGCATACTGGGCACCTACCAACCTGAGGAGTTCATCTTTCAATGTCCTATCTTTTTGCCTTTTCATACCATTCATGGGGTTCTCAAGGTAAGAATGCTGAAGTGGTTTGCTACTCCCTTCTCCAGTGGACCATGTTTTGTCAGAATTCTCCACCATGACCCTACATCTTGGGTGGCCCTACATGGCATGGCTCATAGTTTCATTGAGTTAGACAAGAATGTGGTCCATGTGATCAGATTGGTTAGTTTTCTGTGACTGTGGTTTTCAATCTTTCTGCCCTCTGATGGAGAAGGATAAGAGGCTTATGGAAGCTTCCTGATTCAAGAGACTGACTGAGGGGAAAACTGGGTCTTGTTCTGATATGTATGGCCATGCGCAGTAAATCTTTAATCCAATTTTCTATTGATGGGCGGGACTGTGTTCCATCCCTGTTATTTGACCTGAGGCCAGACTTGCACACACTGCTACACTCAGTGCCCCCACCCTGTAGCAGGCCACTGCTGACCCACGCCTCTGCCAGAGACTCCTGGACACTCACGGGCAAATTTGAGTCAGTCTCTTGTGGGGTCACTGCTCCTTTCTCCTGGGTCCTGGTGCACACAAGGTTCCGTTTGTTCCCTCTAAGAGTCTGTCTCCCCAGTCCTGTGTAAGTTCTGCTGGCTCTGTCGTGGGGTTAATGGTGACCTCCTGCAAGAGGGCTTATGCCATACCCAGGTCTACTGCACCCAGAGCCCCTGCCCCTGCAGCAGTCCACCCGTACCTCCTCAGGAGACACTCAAACACACTTTTGTCTCAGTCTCTGTGGGGTTTCTGGATCTTGGTGTGCACAAGGTATGTTCAAGCTCTCTGAGTATCTCTAGTGGGTATGGGGGTTAATTTTAAATGCAATTTTGCCCCTCCTACCATCTTGCTGGGGCTTCTCCTTTGCCCTTGGACATGGGGTATCTCCTCAAGAGAATACTGAACACATAGACTTCACAAGTGGAGAAGGCAATGGCACCCCACTCCGGTACTCTTGCCTGGAAAACCATGGACGGAGGAGCCTGGTAGGCTACAGTCCATGGGGTCGCTAAGAGTCGGACATGACTGAGCGACTCCACTTTCAGTTTTCACTTTCATGCACTAGAGAAGGAAATGGCAACCCACTCCAGTGTTCTTGCCTGGAGAATCCCAGGGATGGGGGAGCCTGGTGGGGTGCCGTATATGGGGTCACACAGAGTCAGACATGACTGAAGCAACTTAGCAGCAGCAGCAGCAGCAGCAGACATCACAAGATGGTCAATACTGAAATCAGATTGATTATATTCTTTGCAGCCAAACATGGAGAAGCTCTATGCAGTCAGCAAAAACAAGACTGGTAGCTGACTGTGGCTCAGATCATGAACTCCTTATTGCCAAATTCAGACGTAAATTGAAGAAAGTAGGGAAAACCACCATTTAGTTCATTCAGGTATGAACTAAATCAAATCCCTTACATAATCGTACAGTGGAAGTGACAAATAGGTTCAAGGGATTAGATCTGATAGTGTGCCTAAAGAACTATGGATGGATACTTGTGACATTGTACAGTAGGCAGTGATAAAGACCGTCTCAATACAAAAAGGCAAAATGGTTGTCTGAGGAGGTCTTACAAATAACTATGAAAAGAAGAGAAGTGAAAGGCAAAGGAGAAAAGGAAAGATATATCCATTTGAATGCAGAGTTCCAAAAGAATAGCAAGGAGAGATAAGAAAGCCTTCTTCAGTGATCAATGCAAAGAACTAGAGGAAAACAATAGAATGGGAAAGACTAGAGATCTCTTCAAGAAAATTAGAGACATGAAAGGAATATTTCATGCAAAGATGGGCACGATAAAGGACAGAAATGTTAAGGACCTAAGAGAAACCGAAGATATTAAGAAGAGGTGGCAAGAATACACAGAAGACCTATACAAAAAAGATCTTCATGACCAAGATAATCATGATGGTGTGATCACTCACCTAGAGCCAGACATCCTGGAATGTAAGTCAAGTGGGCTTTAGGAAGCATCACTACGAACAAAGCTAGTGGAGGTGATGGAATTCCAGTTGAGCTATTTCAAATCCTGAAAGATGATGCTGTGAAAGTGCTGCACTCAATATGCCAGCAAATTTGGAAAACTCAGCAGTGGCCACAGGACTGGAAAAGGTCAGTTTTCATTCCAATCCCAAAGAAAGGCAATGCCAAAGAATTTTCAAACTACCACACAACTGCACTCACCTCACATGCTACCAAAGTAATACTCAAAATTCTCCAAGCCAGGTTTCAAGAGTACATGAACTGTAAAATTCCAGATATTCAAGCTGGTTTTAGAAAAGGCAGAGGAACCAGAGATCAAATTGCCAACATCCGTTTGATCATTGAAAAAGCAAGAGAGTTCCAGAAAACATCTACTTCCGCTTACTGACTATGCCAAAGCCTTTGACTGTGTGGATCACAATAAACCATGGAAAATTCTGAAAGAGATGGGGATACCAGACCATCTTACCTGCCTCCTGAGAAATCTGTATGCAGGTCAAGAACCGGACATGGAACAACAGACTGGTTCAAAATAGGGAAAGGAGTACATTAAGGCTGTATATTGTCACCCTGCTTATTTAACTTATATGCAGAGTACATCATGAGAAATGCTGGACTGGATAAAGCACAAGCAGGAATCAAGATTGTGGGGAGAAATATCAACAACATCAGATATGCAGATGGCACCACCCTTATGGCAAAAAGCAAAGAACTAAAGAGCCTCTTGATGAAAGTGAAAGAGGAGAGTGAAAAAGTTGGCTTAAAACTCAACATTCAGAAAACTAAGATCATGGCATCTTGTCCCATCACTTCATGGAAAATAGATGGAGAAACAGTGGGAACAGTGACAGACTTTATTTTCTTGGGATCCAAAATCATTGCAGATGGTGACTGTAGCCATGAAATTAAAAGATCCATGCTCCTTGGAAGAAAAGTTATGACCAACATAGGCAGCATATTAAAAAGCAGAGACATTACTTTACCAACAAAGGTCCATTTAGTCAAAGCTATGGTTTTTCCAGTAGTCATGTATAGATGTGAGAGTTGGACTATAAAGAAAGCTAAGAGCCAAAGAACTGATGCTTTTGAACTGTGGTGTTAGAGAAGATGACTTTTTTTTTTCCTTTTTTAGTTTTTTATTTTTTAAATTTTAAAATCTTTAATTCTTACATGCGTTCCCAAACATGAACCTCCCTCCCACCTCCCTCCCCATAACATGTCTCTGGGTCATCCCCATGCACCAGCCCCAAGCATGCTGTATCCTGCGTCAGACATAGACTGGCGATTCAATTCTTACATGACAGTATACATGTTAGAATGCCATTCTCCAATCCCTATCAAGCTACCAGCCACATTTTTCACAGAACTAGCACAAATAATTTCAAGATTTGTATGGAAATACAAAAAACCTCGAATAGCCAAAGCAATCTTGAGAAAGAAGAATGGAACTGGAGGAATCAACTTGCCTGACTTTAGGCTCTACTACAAAGCCACAGTCATCAAGACAGTATGGAACTGGCACAAAGACAGACATCTAGATCAATGGAACAAAATAGAAAGCCCAGAGATACATCCACACACCTATGGACACCTTATCTTTGACAAAGGAGGCAAGAATATACAATGGAGTAAAGACAATCTCTTTAACAAGTGGTGCTGGGAAAACTGGTCAACCACTTGTAAAAGAATGAAACTAGATCACTTTCTAACACCCCACACAAAAATAAACTCAAAATGGATTAAAGATCTAAATGTAAGATCAGAAACTATAAAACTCCTAGAGGAGAACATAGGCAAAACCCTCTCAGACATAAATCACAGCAGGATCCTCTATGATCCACCTCCCAGAATTCTGGAAATAAAAGCAAAATAAACAAATGGGATCTAATTAAAATTAAAAGCTTCTGCACAACAAAGGAAAATATAAGCAAGGTGAAAAGACAGCCTTCTGAATGGGAGAAAATAATAGCAAATGAAGCAATTGACAAACAACTAATCTCAAAAATATACAAGCAACTTATGCAGCTCAATTCCAGAAAAATAAACGACCCAATCAAAAAATGGGCCAAAGAACTAAATAGACATTTCTCCAAAGAAGACATACGGATGGCTAACAAACACATGAAAAGATGCTCAACATCACTCATTATTAGAGAAATGCAAATCAAAACCACAATGAGGTACCACTTCACACCAGTCAGAATGGCTGCGATCCAAAAATCTGCAAGCAATAAATGCTGGAGAGGGTGTGGAGAAAGGGAACCCTCCTACACTGTTGGTGGGAATGCAAACTAGTACAGCCACTATGGAGAACAGTGTGGAGATTCCTTAAAAAATTGCAAATAGAACTACCTTATGACCCAGCAATCCCACTGCTGGGCATACACACCGAGGAAACCAGAATTGAAAGAGACACATGTACCCCAATGTTCATCGCAGCACTGTTTATAATAGCCAGGACATGGAAACAACCTAGATGTCCACCAGCAGATGAATGGATAAGAAAGCAGTGGTACATATACACAATGGAGTATTACTCAGCCATTAAAAAGAATTCATTTGAATCAGTTCTGATGAGATGGATGAAACTGGAGCCGATTATACAGAGTGAAGTAAGCCAGAAAGAAAAACACCAATACAGTATACTAACACATATATATAGAGAAGACTTTTGAGAGTCCCTTGGATAGCAAGGAGATCCAACCTGTCTATCCTAAAGGAAATCAGTCCTGAATATTCACTGGAAGGACTCATGCCGAAGCTGAATCTCTAATACTTTGGCCACCAGATTCAAAGAACTGACTCATCTGAGAAGACCTTGATGCTGGGAAAGATTGAGGGCAGGAAGAAAAGGGGATGACAGAGGATGAGATGGTTGGATGGCATCACCGACTCAATGGACATGAGTTTAAGTAAACTCCGCAAGTTGGTGTTGGACAGGGAGGCCTGGAGTGCTGCAGTCCATGGGGTCACAAACAGTCGGACATGACTGAGCGACTGAACAATACTGAACTGAACTAGGAAAGAAAGGAGATTACATGCTTATATGTTCTGAACTGTATCTCCCCACAAAGAAATACTGGCATCCTAGTTCCCAGGACGTGTTAATGTGACTACAATTGGATACAGTGTCTTTAAGATGTAATCAGGGACTTCCCTGTTAATCCAGTGGTTAAGAATCTGCCTGTCAATGTAGGGGACGTGGGTTCAAACCCTGGCCTGGGATGATTCCATATGCCTCAGGGCACTAAGTCTGTGTTCCACAACTACTGGGCCTATACTTTAGAGCCCAGGAGCCCCAACTACTAGCCCATATGCCTTGCGCCCATGCTCTGTAAAAAGAGGTGCTGCCACAGTGAGAAGCCCACACATAGCAACAAAGGCCCAGCACAGCCAAAAGTAAATAAATAAATAAGTTCAAAGATACAGTCAAGTTAAAATGAAGTCATCAGGTGGTCCCTTATCCAAAATGACTGCCATCCTTATGTAAAAGGGAAATTTGAACAGAGACGCTCACTAAGGGGAAACATCACTGAAGATAAAGACAGGTATCAGAATGATGCTTCCTCAAGTCAAGGAGCATCAAAGATGGGCAGCAAACCACAAGGAGCCTGGGGAGAGCATGGACCAGATTTCTCCTCTCATACTCAGGAGGATCCAATACCTTGATCTTAGGTCTTTAGTCTGTAAAACAAAGAGACAGTTCATGTCTGTTGTTTAAGCCACCAAATTGATGGCACTGTGCTACAGCAGTCCTACTAACTAAATTACACAATATTGCAAAGTTACCTCCCTTACCACACAGAAATATTTTGACTTATATTTTAAGTATGGTAGCCATATTTGGCATATATAAAATTATTACCCATTTAAAAATAAATACAATCATTGAAAATATGGCAAGGAAAAATGATCTATTAAAATGATTACAGAAGTAATCATACAGTTTTAAATATTCCATTTTTTAAGAAACAGCAAATACTTTATCATGCATAATTTCACTTAGAATTTTAAGTTTCTTTTATTAGATGATATTAAAATCAATTGCAATTTAACTGATATAAATTACTATTATTTAGGGGATTCCTTGATAACTTAGAAGGTAAAGAATCTGCCTGTAATGTGAGAGATGCAGGTTCGATCCCTGGGTCGGGAAGATCTCCTGGAGAAGGGAAAGGTTACTCCAGTATAATACTCCAGTATTATTACCTGGATTATTCCATGAGAGAGGAGACTGGCAGGTTATAATCCATGGGGTCGAAAATTTATTTAACTATGAAACCTGTGAAAAATTATGGAAAGAAAGGTACCCAACTGCCTTACTTATGAACATACTTCTCCATCATATTCCTTGTGTTTATTCAAATACTGTTTTATTTAACTTAGACCTGTTAAAATGTCAAACTGCCAACATTCTAAGTGGAAAAAAACTCAAAATCTGGCTGGAATGTCTATGAACACAGCAGGCATCAACCCCCCTCCAATTTCAAAAGGAACATATCTTCTGCTATAAGCAGAGATTTATACATAATTAGATCGCATGTAAGGAAACGTGTGTAAAGTTGACACCATGCATTATAAAAAATTCTCAAGTTCATTCACAACCATAAAAAAAGAACCCAGGGCACTCTTATAAAATATAGCACTTGTGAATTTTATCAACAGTTTTCAACAAAACTAGAAACAGAAGCTGCCAATGTAATGTATTATGCCAAATGCAATGTGAACCTACCCAGAGCCATGGAAGCTATGAAGAGTCCTGTTAAATTTTGGAAAACTATGATTCATAGAAACACAGAAAACAAATGACCAGAAGGAGAAAATTCATAGTGTTATCTTGTCCAGGCCCGAGCCATTAAACATCATCTCCATGCCACTGATGGATACATGTTCGTGATGGACGGGGAAGCCTGGTGTGTGTCCATGGGGTTGCAAAGAGTCAGATACGACTGAGAGACTGAACTGAACTGATATGTTTATGACCTGGAGAAGGGAATGGCAACCCACTCTGGCATTCTTGCCTGGAGAATCTGATGGACTGAGGAGCCTGGCAGGCTAGAGTCCATGGGGCTGCAAAGAGTTGAACATGACTGAGCCACTAACACACACATATGCTGCTGATTCCCAATGCTTTCACCTCTGGCTCTGCTGTCCCTGCTGAGCTCTATTCCCATCCAGTCAATCATCTTCAGCCCACTTCCACTGGGTGTTTCTTTACCAGACTTCTCTTAAGTTCACACACCAGAATAGAATTTTTTTAAAAAACTTCTCCCATTATCCTTATCCCATTACTCCCAAGCTTTCCTCATCTCTGTAAAATGGAACCATCATCAATCCAGTCCCTGGGGACAAAAACAGAAGAAACTCTGGACCAGATTCTTCTCCTTATACCCCACAAAAATACATCAGCAACTGTGTGTTCTGCTCTCTCGCAAACTCTACCACGTCACGTCATTCCCAATGATGCCGACTAGACCTTCCTCTCTATTCTGCTTTTCCACAACAGCATCTTACTTGGTTTCCCTCTTCCCCTTCCTGCCCCATCCCTCTCTGTCTTGGGAGTTTATTTTCCACAGAGCAGCTAGAGAGTTTTTCCAAATTTTAATCACATCATTTCACTCCTTTACTTAAAATGTTTAAATGGCTTCCCCAGGATCGTCCTCAGCATCAGCATCATCACCATCAGCATCCTTATCATCCTCACCATCAGCAGCAGCAGCAGCATCTCATTCACAGAGCACCTGGATTTGATCCCTGCCTACTTCTCTGACTTCGTTTTCTTCCACTTTCCCCTCATTTCACTAAGTTTCAAGCATGGCACTTTCTTTCTTAGACCACTGAAGCAATTCCTTTACCTGGACCATTCCTTCTTACCTGGCTACCTCCTGCTCTTCCTCTGAGTTTTAGTACACATGTTGCTTGTCCAGAGAAGTCTTCCCCCACCTAATCTTGCTTAGCTCGCTTTTGTTCACCCTCATGCTGCTCATTGTTGTTATTGTTGCTGTTCACTCACTCAGTCCTGTCCAACTCTTTGCTCCCCCATGGACTGAAGCACAACAGGCTTCTCTCTCCATCACCAGCTCCTGGAGTTTGCTCACATTCATGTCCATTGAGTCGGTGATGTCATCCAACCATCTCATCCTCAGTCGTCCCCTTCTCCTCCTGCCTTCAATTTTTCCCAGCATCGGGGTCTTTTCCAATGAGTCAGCTCTTTGCCTCAGGTGGTCAAAGTGTTGGAGTTTCAGCTTCAGCATCTGTCCTTCCAATGAATATTCAGGGTTGATTTCCTGATTAACTGGTTTGATCTTGCAGTTCAAGGGACTCTCAAGAGCCTTCTCCTACACCACAATTCAAAAGCATTAATTCTTTGGCACTCAGCCTTCTTTATGGCTCCATTTATTTCATTTTCTTCATACCACTGAACACTACCTGAAACTATATTAATTGCTTATTTATTTTTATCTTTGGTCTTATTGTTTTTATTTATACATTTATTGTTTGTCACCTCCATAAATCGATATGGTTTAGTTTCTGTTTAGTTTTCACAAAACAGGAAGGATTTTTTTTCTTGTTGATGAATTATGAATACTTGACCTAAGGTTACAGCTATTTTTTCCCTATCGAACACAGAAAATGTGGGCTCTTTAAGAATATAAATTTTCTTTTCAAATCAGTGGCTCTCAGTTGGCCCTCTGTCACTGTGATAGTTTAGTACTAACTGAGGAAGAATTATTAATCACTGACACCCAAATGGGAGAATGACATTCTTGAACCTTTGAGAGGACAGTAGTCTATTGTATAATACTGATGATGGACAAAATTTTGAAACTTATTGTTTGGTCCAGCAGAGATTAATAATGTCCAGCACTGACCAGTGACATAACAGGAAGGAATGCCTTGTTTGAAGGTCTGACTGAGTTCTAGTCCTGGGAAGATGTGTCTAGCTAAAGCCTGGTCTGGAATCAGAAGTCCTTAAGGCTTGACGCCAACTGCCAAGTGGAGAGTTGAATCTGAGAGCTTTCCCACCCCAACCCTAGGGTTGCGATCTTGACCTCAAAACTTGGTGATGATAAAGTTCTTCCACTTAGTTAGACTCCGTTGCTCCTTTATCATTATAGTTTCTTCCTAACAAAATCACATTGTGAAGCTTTTAACCTATACAATGACCTCCTTTAAACATGAGGAGAAATTTAGAACTGATTTATATGACAGCAATTTGGTTTGAGTCCTAGTATTTGTTATGTTGATTTATGAGAACAATATAAGTGCCCATGACAACGAGTTTTATGACTGGTTGCGGACACAAAGTTCCACTTTCACTGTCCATACACTGAGTTTCCTCTAAAAAGCACAGACAAATTTCTCTAGGCCAGAGCTGAGTAAGGCCCAGCCAGGCTGAGGAAGGTGGTGACCTTCATAAATGGATCTTAAGCAAAAACCGAATGCCTCGTGTAGTTTGGGAAGGACAAACATTTGCTTTGGACCAGGAAGGAAATGACATTCAAAAGCTTCATCTTGCTTTGTATATTGTATTTCAAATTACAAAAGATTTCAAATTCTTTAGTTGAAAAGATGTTGAAGAGTATTAATAAGAATAGCTGAACATTCCTTCCTGGTGGCTCAGTGGTGAAGAATTTTCCTGCCAATGCAAGGAGACATGGATTTGATCCCTGTCCAGGAAGATCACTCATGCCACGGGGTAACTATGCTAGTGTGCCACCAACTACTGAGCCTGTGCTCTAGAGCCTGGGAGTCACAACTACTGAAGCTCGCATGCCCGAGAGCCTGTGCTCCACAAGAAGAGAGGCCACCACAATGAGAAGCCCCCACACCGCGGCTAGAGAGGAGCCGGTGCTCACCACTAGAGAAAAGCCGGAGGAGCAATGAAGATCCAGCGCAGCCAAAAAGAAACAAACAATTGTTTTAAAGCAAAGATTAGATGAACATTCCAAAATACCTGAAAATGAAAAACCTGAAAGGTAAAGGTAACCGATTTGATATTCACCACAACCCCATAAAGTTGGAAAGAGTAGTCCCACTTCAGGGTGAGAAATCTTGGTCCAGAGGAGTGAAATGTGTTTCCCAGTTTCATAAGTCACTGCATTTTAATGTCGGATGGCTGTCTTGAGTTTTGATCTCAGCCCTTCCAACAAACCACTCTCCTTCCTCTGCTTATCCAGCCAAATCCTTTGGGTTCTAGTTGTGGTCTCTAACTTTTAAGCAACAAAATATTATTATCATGAATGTATTGTCTGAATCAATCCTAATGAAAAATATATTACTCTGAAAATATCATCCAGAGTTCTTTTTATCTCAAAAAAATTGTGATAAATTCCTATTTCTAATAGGAGTGATGAATAATGGATTTGGCTACACTATTTCCTTATTGAACCTTAGCAGCATATATGTTCAGGTGCAAAAAATGCTGTTGTAGTCTATCAAAGAATACTCTTGTCTGTTGAATGGGGACACTTTACTTGAGGCAAATAGATTAGAAGTCGACTTAAATTTAGAGATAGACTAAAATTTAGAGCCAAGAATTAGGATGCAAAGCTAGGGTCTCAGTTGGTAGAAAAATTCTAACAGCAAAATCAAGCAACTCTAAAAACAAAACATTCAAAGTTTCATTTTACGCAAGACTCAGGACATGCTTGTAAATCAACACTTAATCCTGGGGACGATGCATTTCCACTTTACAGATTATTGATCAGGATGCAACAATAAAGGTCTTCTTGAACCCAGAACAGATGAGCAGGTGCCTTGACTAGGTCTCTTCCTCCTGTGCTCTGCTCAGCATGCAGGACCTGGGTACCTGGTCTTTATGATGACAGACAGCATTATTCAAGTGAACACTCAGCCCTGCTTCAAGCCCTCTTCAGGTTCAGCTCCATCCACTGGAGTCCCCTACCAAACAGAGCTTGGGTCTTGTTCAAGGATCAGCTGCCACACAAAGCTCTTCTCCTCCCAAGGAAAGCAGTCATCACATGCTCACACATACTTGGCAGATGTGCCATTTCAGTTCTCACTTCAGAGTATAAGTACCTGTCTCTGACCACCCGTCCAGAGTCCTCTCCAGACTCCGAGCTCTTTGAAGGCAAGTATTCTCTCTAATTCCTACTTGTGTTCCTAATATAAAGAAGCGATCAAGGAATATTTGACATTAAAAGCAAAATCTCATATATTTTTCACTTCTATTGACATAGGTCCTAATTCTCAGTATACACCAAGCCTAGATTGTAAGGGGAAGTCACCACACACAGAGATAATGTTAAACCCAATATTATGTATATAAGAGCATTGCTGATAGGAAACTGCAAGTTTCAGAGAGCAGGCACTCTATCACCAAAATGGTGTTGACTCTGAGCAGGAAGAAACGTGATCTCATGAAAGGACATTTGAAAGCGCCATTTTTTGATTATAATCTTTCTCTTTCAGTATATTATTATTCATGCCTTCTGAATTTTTCAGAGAAAATAATCATCTCTAAAACAATATTAAACTATTCAGTATTCATGTGCTGTGTGATAAGTTGCTTCAGTCGTTTCCAACTCTTGGCAACTCTATGGACAGCACCCTGCCAGGCTCCTCTGTCCATGGGATTCTCCAGGCAAGAAAACTGGAGTGGGTTGCAATGTCCTACTCCTGGGAATCTTCCCGACCCAGGGATCGAACCTGTGTCACTTACATCTGCTGCATTGGCCGGTGGTTCTTTACCTCTAGCACCACCTGGGAAGTCCATCCAGTATTCATGAATATATATAAATTACTAATGACCTAAATAAGCAGTACTCTTGCTTGGAAAATCCCATGGACAGAGGAGCCTGGTAGGCTGCAGTCCATGGGGTCGCTATGAGTCAGACACGACTAAGCAACTTCACTTTCAATTCTCACTTTCATGCATTAGAGGAGGAAATGGCAACCCACTCCAGTGTTGCCTGGAGAATCCCAGGGACGGGGGAGCCTGGTGGGCTGCTATCTATGGGGTCGCACAGAGTCGGACACGACTGAAGCAACTTAGCAGCAGCAGCAGCAAATAAGCAGAATCATGCCATGATATACTGAATTGCAGCTATGCATCTTCCTATATGTTCTTGGTACACTTTATATGGTAAATCTGAATATAAAGAAAAACTGTTCATAGAAAACATGGCTTTAAGATTATATAGCTTAATGAGTTGGAGAAGGAAATGGCAACCCACTCCAGTATTCTTCCCTGGAGAATCCCTTGGACAGAGGAGCCTGGTAGGCTGCTGTCTAAGGGGTCACACAGAGTCGGACATGACTGAAGCGACTTAGCAGCAGCAGCAGCTTAATAAGTCCAGATGTGTCCCAATTCTAAAAACATATATATATATATATATATATATATATATATATATATATAAATTTTCAGTGTTCTCTACAGATAAAGATTGAGTCCAGGAGGAGAAAGGGGCAGCAGAGGATGAGGCGGTAAGATATCATCACTGAATCAATGGACATGAGTTCGAGTAAACTCTGGGAGATAGTGAAGGACAGAGCAGACAGGTGTGCTGCAGTCCACAGGGTCACAAAGAGTAGGACACGATTTAGCAACTGAATAACAACAACAAAGAGTCAACTAACAAAACCTTACGTTAAGTCTCATATTTAATAGAGTCATGGGTTTTCCGTTCTGGGTATGTCATCAGTCTTGTAATTCCACCTTTTCTTCTTTGTTGTTATTTTATTTTTGTTTGACAACACAGCGTGGCATACAGGATCTTAGTTCCTAGACCAGGGATTGAACTCATGCCCCCTGAAGAGGAAGTACAAAGTCTTAACCACTGGACAGCCAGGGAATTCCCCTACCTTTCCCCCTTCGAACAGAATAATGCTGTTGACGAAATTGCTGTGGAGTGTGATACCAATCTGCTTCTTTGTGACATATCTAATAAATGTTTGCCAATGTCAAGGTTTCTTAATCAAAATCCATTTTGCTTTGAGTTGTTTTTAGTTTAATGTCAAGATGGCATTCATATAGCAATTATCTTGTTTAAGCAGCTGTATAAGTAGTGAAATTACAAACTGACTTGCTTCTTTCCCACAACTGTGTAGACATACTCATGCGTGTGTATGTCTATGTCATTTGTTGAAGCTTAAAATAAAATAATCTTTTAAAAACTCCTTCTTATTAAAATTTCCAATGACATTTATGAAAGACATAAGCACACCCTAATGTTCCCTTAGAAATGATAAGAAAATATCACCAAGACCACCATGGTATAGAGAATTCAGAATAGAAACCACTGCTAGGTGCTAAGCAGCTATCCAAAGCAGAGGGAAAATCAGGGCATTCAAAGATCTCATAATTTACCTGTTCAAAACTTAATTTTAATACATTAATTTGTTCTTTCTGCTTCAGGCAATTTATTGCTTCCAGGTTGAATTAAGTACTTCATGTGCACACTTCCCAGAGATAACCATATGGACATAGTACAAGGAATTAGGTTTCATGGCCGGTAGAAGTCTCAATTCCTGTGTCATCTCTTTCCCACTAGCTCCCCTATTTTGCACAAGCTGGGTAGGGCTAGGATTAGCATTAGACCTTAATCCATGTTTCCATAAAACTTAGTGTGTCTGTAGCTTCATAAAAACTGATCTGGGTATGTTAACTTTGGTTACTTTCTCTGGGCTTCCCAAGTGGTAAAGAACCTGCCTGCCAATGCAGGGGACATAAGAGACATAGGTTTGATCCCTGGGTCAGGAAGATCCCCTGGAGAAGGAAATAGCAACCCGCTCCAGTATTCTTGCCTGGAGAAACCCAGGGACTGAGGAGTCTGGTGGGCTGCAGTCCACAGGGTCATGAAGAGTCGGACACGATTGAGGTGACTTAGTATGCATGCACTCTTTTCTCTCCCTCTGATTTACCAACAACAAAATCCCCATCTCCACTTTACTAAATTTATCAGCTCCTTTATTTCTTATTCATCTTTGCATCCACAGTGATGAATCAGACTGTATATAAAACATACACGTATTTATGTACAGAAAAACACAATGGGCGCCCGTTCAAAGAGTATAATCATTTCAATACAAAATTCAATTTCTTGCTTGATGATGTACCTTTTCCCTATACTTTTGTTTTAAATTGTTTTGAAGATACAATCATATTTCCAATTACTTGCATGCCATTCATAGTTTTCCCAATTTACACTGATGGCCTGTTATGTAGCAACTATGTTTAACAGATTAAATATTGAATAAAATATCTTTAATTTACAAAAGTACATTGTAATGTTCAGAAAGTTTAAAAGTTGTGTCTGAGGTATGACATCTGAGAAGTCTGAAGACACAAGATTTCAAACACAGAAAATTCTGTTGACTCTAAAGCCCTATTCTGCCTCTGTATCAAATACAACTTCCCTTTTCTCATTTTCACTTCAGAATCCAAGTGATTTAGAAAAATGTAAAGCAGTAGAGTCTCTTCTATCACTGAGAAGAATATAGTTTATATAACTACTCTGGAAAATAATTTGGAGTTAATTTATTAAGATGAACTTTGACTCTTGGATATATAATGAAGAGGAACTCTTGGAAAATGTAAATAAAAGTCAGAGATATGTACTAGATGGTTCATGACAGTACTGTTCACAATAGCAAAACCTCAGAAACAGCTCAAATAGCCATGAAGCATAAATGGATGTGTTGTGGTAAAACCACATGTTTGAATATCCTGTGCTAAGTTGCTTCAGTTGTGTCCGACTCATTGCAAACCCACGGCCTGCAGCACACCAGGCTCCTCTGTACAGGGGTTCTCCACGTAAGAATACTGGGGTGGGTTGCCATGCCCTGCTCCAGGGGATCTTCCCGACCCAGGGCTTGAACCAGGGTCTCTTACACATCCTGCACTGGCATGCGGGTTCTTTACCACTAGCTCTACCCAGGAAGCCTGAATATCCTAGAGCAGTGAAGTCAATGAACTCCAGCTGGGCAAAGGATGCAGGCATCTACATCTGTGTTTCACTATTTTGCGGGAGTGGGTAGCATGGGGTTGAGAGTCTAGATGAAAGAGCCAGACAAGCTCTGAGACTAATATCAGTGTAACCTTGGGAAATCCTGTAACTGCTTTATTTCTCGGTTCCCCCATCTCTAGAGTGAGAATAATGATACCCAGTTCACAGCACCACTGTGAGAATTAATGAGTATATATGCTTACACGGAGATTCTCAGGTGCTGCTAGTGGTAAAGAACCCAGTGGACAATGCAGGAGATGTAAGAGACACTGGTTCGACCCCTGGGTTGGGAAGATCCCCCCGGAGAAGGGAATGGCAACCCACACCAGTATTCTTGCCTGGAGAATCCCATGGACAGAGGAGCCTGGCGGGCTGCAGCCCATAGGGTTGCAAAGAGTCTGACACAACTGAAGCAACTTAGCACACACACATGCATACTCACACAGCACCTAGAATGGGTAATGACACTACATAGATGTTTGTCCTCACTGTTTGAATATATTTTACGAGAACATAGGATTTGAGTAAAGATTCAAATATATTCAATATTTGTAGTCATTAAATACATAGAGAAGAGATCCACTGTATTTCTTATAGCAGAAGTCTTTTGTTATATTTAACATACTAAAAGGTATGGACATATTTATTTAACTTCAACTATAGCAGTATTGCCAGGAGAAATATCAATAACCTCAGATATGCAGATGACACCACCCTTATGGCAGAAAGTGAAGAAGAACTAAAGAGCCTCTTGATGAAAGTAAAAGAAGAGAGTGAAAAAGTTGGTTTAAAGCTCAACATTCAGAAAAATAAGATTATGGCATCCGGTCCCATCACTTCATGGCAAATAGATGGGGAAACAGTGGAAACAGTGGCTGACTTTATTTTTTGGGGTTCCAAAATCACTGCAGATGGTGACTGTAGCCATGAAATTAAAAGACGCTGACTTCTTGGCAGTAAAGTTATGATCAACCTAGATAGCATATTAAAAAGCAAAGACATTACTTTGTCAACAAAGGTCCATCTAGCCAAAGCTATGGTTTTTCCAGTAATCATGTATGGATGTGAGAGTTGGACTATAAGGAAAGCTGAGCACAGAAGAATTGATGCTTTTGAACTGTGGTGTTGGAGAAGACTCTTGAGAGTCCTTTGGACTGCAAGGAGATCCAACCAGTCCATCCTGGGGGAGATCAGTCCTGGGTGTTCATTGGAAAGACTGATGTTGAAGCTGAAATTCCAATACTTTGGCTACCTGATGCAAAGAGCTGACTCACTGGAAAAGACCCTGGTGCTGGGAAAGATTGAGGGAGGGAGGAGAAGGGACGACAGAGGATGAGATGGCTGGAAGGCATCACTACTCAGTGGACATGAGTTTGGGTTAACTCCAGGAGTTGGTGATGGACAGGCAGGCCTGGCATGTTGCAGTTCATGGTGTTGCAAAGGGTCGGACATGACTAAACTGAAACTGATAGCAGTTATTAAACACTGAAGGATACTACTTATTATTATGCATCCACAGTCACTTAAAGGATACATGTAGATACTCCAAGAGTATTTTCCAATCCTAATTGGATTTTTATGTAAAATACTCTCTATTCTTAAAAATAATTTAAGACTACTCACCGAAAAAGCACTTTAGGATGACCATATACTTTAAAATTAAACACCACAATTAGACATGATAAAGATAGTTCTTAGAAATGGATAAAAAAAATTTCAAACTGGATTAAGTCTTTAAAATCATGTATTCAAAGCCTTTGATTTTTCAAACAAGACTGAGACCCAGAAAAACTAACCAACTTATCCAAAAGAACAATCACACAAGTTGGAGATAGGAAAAGAAGGAGAAACCATCTGTTTGGACAGCCAGCTGGTTATCTTTCTGTCATGTATATGCATTTTAAAGAAATATAACAACCAATACAGTATTATAAAGCAAAATAAAGTAAAAATAAAAATTAAAAAAAAAAGAAATATAACAGATCATAAAATAGTTGAACTAAGTATGAGACCACTAACTTTCTGAGCTGTATTGATGGTGGGAGGGACTGACATCTTGTGGGAGGAAATCAGCCTTGTGGATACTTCTAAGAGGAACTTCTTAGTGAGAAAGTCCAGCATCCTACAGCCCCAGGGTAGGCACTGCTCCCGACAGGGCTGAAGAGCTGCTCTAGTCTCTGAGGTCCAATGGCCTCCCAGCTCCACCCACTCCACTTTCACCTCTACCTTCAACAGAAGGTCAACTCTCAGTAGCAATTTCTTACTTCCTTGTGTTTCAAAATCCCTCCAGGTCTTCAGGAAGCCTCCCCTTCTTTCCTCTTACAGCCAACACTTCTCCTCCCTCAGCCCAAGCCCACACTTTCATTCCTGCTGGGTTTTACCAGGGCCGCCATTCTCAATGAATCACTATCTTCTCTTTGATATTTATTCTCATTCTCTTTATCGGGCTATTCTTTCACTACAAAATGCTCCCTTTGTACAGTTTTCTTCTATTGTTTTTGTTAAGACACTTTCTACTGTGACTTTTTTGTCAAGCATCTCAAAATATTTCCTTCTATTCTCTTTCCTTGCCTTGATCCATAACTTAGTCACTGCAAGAGTTTTTATCATTGTCACTCTAAAGAAATTATTCATCAAACATGGCCAATGATTGCCTAATCCTAAAGCATGACTGCATTCCTGAGACAATTTCATATCTATAATATCTGACACTTGATGACCCATTCTTCTTTACATAGTTCACATACTTGGGTAGCCATTCCCTTCTTCCTGACTCAGGGATCACACCCAGGTCTCCTGTATTGTAGGCAGATTCTTTACCAACTGAGCCACTGGGGAAGCCTGTTCATGGTGTTAATACTATCCTAATTTCTATCTCTGTGTTGCTTCTTTTGGCAATCTTTCTGTCCAGTCTTGCTTCTCTCTAAACATAGCCATTCCCCTAGGTTCTGTCTCCAAAGATTTATTTGTCTCTATACACTGCTTTCATTATTTTGTCTGCTCTCAAAGCACCATCTATGATACTTATGTGCATCAACTTTCCAGCCATCTCTTGTCTCAAATTTTCTGTAAAGTCCTGGGAATATATATCCAACTTTCTTCTACCTCCATGGATAAGCAAGGGTTTAGAGAAAATCATGTCCATAACAGTATTTCTTTCCCTTACACGAATGCTCCTATAGTTATTAATAGCTTCCCTATCTTAATGTATAATATTACATGGTCCCAGCCACCCAGAGTCAAAGCTATGATAATAGCTTTGACTGGAGAAGGCAATGGCACCCCACTCCAGTACTCTTGCCTGGAAAATCCCAGGGACGGGGGAGCCTGGTGGGCTGCAGTCCAGGGGTTTGCTAAGAGTCGGACACGACTGAGCAACTTCACTTTCACTTTTCACTTTCATGGATTAGAGAAGGAAATGGCAACCCACTCCAGTGTTCTTGCCTGGAGAATCCCAGGGATGGGGGAGTCTGGTGGGCTGCTGTCTATGGGGTCGCACAGAGTTGGACACACTGAAGTGATTTAGCAGCAGCAGCAGCTTTGACACTTCTTGCTTATTTGCCTCATACATTTATTTCCAAGCTAAAAAGTATCTATCAAATATGACCCTTCATTTACCTCTCGTGACACCATCTTCACTATTTCTCACTCATGGAGAGAAATTCCTAGGCATTTCTCACTAGCTATATCCCTGGTACCATTTCATTCTCATCTCACCTAACACCCGCAAGGCACTTGATATCATAGTCTCTAAACTTGACTCATGTTTTGCCTTCCATGTTGCCATTTGTTTAGTTCATCCACCACACCATTCATCCATCATTTATTTAGTATGAGTACTATAACATGTACTAAGATATGAGGGTTGTTTTTTTTTTCATATAATCACTTGATGAACATTTACTGAGCAGCTATTCTATGCTCTTTGTTAGGTCAAGAACACATTAATATAAATACATATGAGTAAAACACAGCTCTTGACCTCCATTCCTGTATAATACTGGCATGCTGAGGACTATAAACCATTTTCCTTGATGTCTTCTAGGGAACAATATTTTCATAAGAGTTATGGCAAATTAATTCTGCTACACACTGGGTCAAAGCTAAACAAGAGTCTTTATGAAATGGTTCTCAGAGCCATTTAATTTCCTAGAAAGGGAAAAGGGATACAGAAGCACTAATGTGTAACACCAGACAAGGGTTTCTGTCCCTCAGTGTGTGGAAACAACTCACGCTGCAAAACCAGGTATGGAGGCCCCTACTTTACAGATAAAGAAACTGATGTTAGTAGAACTTAATTATAGTAACAGACTGTAAAGTGATGGCTAATATTCTCCTTCTAAGTCTGCTAGAAGTATTTTTCTCCTTTATTCTGCACATATTTAGCACTTTGACAACCTGCTCTGTACTTTTACCCTCCTCCATGCCCCTCTATTTCAACTCTGTCAGAATCTTTCTTATCTCATTTACAAGTGACCGCAACAGATGACTGAGGTTTTTAGAATTTTTTATCAGAGTATAGTTGCTAATTCTGTGTTAGTTTCAGGTGTACAACAAAGTGATTCAATTACACATATACATACATCCACTCTTTCTTTAGATTCTTTTTCCACACAGGCCATTACAGAGTACTGAATAGAATTTCCTGTGCTGTACAGTAAGTCCCTACTAGTGATCTATTTTTTACATAGTAGTATACATATGTCAATCTCAGTCTTCCAATTTATCCCTCCTGATCACTGCTTGAGTTTTGATGTTCATTTCATTCATTTGAGAAATGTTAAAGCATGCTTTCCACCAATTATATTGCTTTCCACCAACAGGCTCAAGTGAAGTGAAAGTCACTCAGTCATGTCCGACTCTTTGCAACCCCGTGGACTATATAGTCCATGGAATTCTCCAGGCCAGAATACTGGAGTGGGTAGCCTGTCCCTTATCCAGGGGATCTTCCCAAACCAGGGATTGAACCCAGGTCTCCCACACTGAAGGCAGATTCTTTACCAGCTGAGCCACAAAAATCCCTTATATAAAATGCTTAGACCTTGATGCATGTCTGAATTGACGATTTTGAATAAAAAGCTATTATTAAACATACTGTGGGGTCAAGGAGAAGCACCCAGAATAAGCAAACTCAAGTTTCTACAGAAATATGTGGGATTACTCACACCAGGTGGAGTTAAGGACACTATATACATAGCCTTATATTAGTTTAGGTCAGGTTTAGATTTGAAAAGCAAAAAGGTTTTGGTAATTTTTCTCTTTAAAACCTTGCTGACAACATATTGCTGATTGCTAAGGAACATCACAACCCAGCATTCACCATACACACACAGCCCTCATAGATTTTGGAGTTAAATGATAATAACTGTCATTTGAGTAAAAATGCTATTTAATATGTTATATTGAAAGCAACAAGAAATTATTCTCAGTCAGTGGTAAAATTTACAATAAATAACTTTTTTATAGTCAAATCACTATAGCCTATTCTAGTCACAAGAAAAACTATGACTATCACCCAAGCACTCTTTCAGGAATCAGAAGAGCTCTACATATATTTAGCATCTTTTGCATCCTCATCTTATCAGTACATTAGTTTATCTCTCAGATGTTTATTTCTTTCTGATAAAAGTAAAATAGATTCTACTAAATTATTGCTGATTAACCAGAAACTATGTTATCCTCCAGGCTTCACAGGTGGCTCAGTGGTAACGAACCTGCCTGCCAACGTGGTAGATATAGGTTCAGTCCTGGGTCTGGAAGGTTCCCTGGAGGAGGAAATAGCAACCCACTCCAGTATTCTCCAGAGAAGCCTGGTGGGCTACAGACCATAGGGCTGCACAGAGTTAGACATGACTGAACGACCATGCACGCACACACACACACGTACGCACACACACGCACACTGCCCTCCAATTTTTCGTAAGTCACATAGTTTTAGGAGATGAATCTAAATACGAATAATTAATAAACAAGCATTTTTAAAAAGTCCTTATCTCCTTTATGGGACTTTCTGGTGGTATATGACTTTTACTTATATGTGCTACAAACTTAACCAACACCTAAATCCAAATCTAAAACAATTCAAATTAGACTCTCAATATTTTCCTCTTCATTTGCCTTGCCCTTTGTTTTTCTCTGAAAGTACCGTTGATGTGTGATCCAGTGGTCATTTATTATTTCATCTTTTTCAATCCCATGTGTGAAAGTTCTACTGACCAGAAAGTGTTTGCACTTTCAATGTGTGTCATCATTAATATATTTTGAATTTCTGAACTTGTTTCCACAACAGTAGAGTTAAAATATCCATTCCACACAGAGGGTGTAAGTATTCTATTTAGATGAGAATATAAAAATGACATTATCAAAATATCCCTGTTTCTTAGTGTTGCACAAGGAACTCAGAATCTCTAATTCTTTCATTTATCTTAGAGTCATAACCCTTCACTATTAACTACTGGTGCCATCTGTTGGTACTGAGGGAATGGGCATCCAAATTGGAAGGTATCTGGATATTTCACTGAAGAAAAATCACAAGTCACCTCATTATTTGAATTTTGAAGTTATCTCAGTGTGTGTCTCAATTGTTCACATTACTGTATCGTCTTGCAAAGCATGACGGATGTCCTATGGCTGCCCTCTATTTGGTTGGCACAGCTTATTTCCAGTTACATTAATTTGAAGTTGAAGCCAAACACTGAGCTTTATATTTGTTTTTAAATATGCTTTCTGGATATATTTAGAATAATGTATCAAATACATTTTAATATTAATGAAAAGAAATGTTTAATGAATGATGTTTTCCATTTCTAGATTTTAAAAATCTCCAACATCTTAAATAAAAACTATGAAAGTAGTAACTTAATTGCTGTTATTCTTCCCAAGTGTATTATGTGTCATAGGCGTATGACTCATGCACTTTATTTGCTGTAATTCCGATGCTTTGACACCTCTGGAGAGATTGTCCCTTCCAGGGATAGTGAAGGACCCTCCCCTTTGCCTTTCATATGCAGATGAACCAGTCTAGAGCCCTGCATCCCACTACCTTCCCTATTAGGCTCTCATCCTCAGGTCCAATATTCTGTTTCCTTAATCACCCCGCAGACCAGGAACCAGATAATCTGGGGCAGCTCCTATGCCTCCTGACAGTATCATGGAAGCTTGTTGTTCAGTTGCTGAGTTGCGTTCAACTTTCTGTGAGCCCATGGACTGTAGCATGTCATTTTCTTCTGTCCTCCACTAACTCCCGGAGTTTGCTCAAATTCATGTCCATTGAGTTGGTGATGCTAGCTAACCATCTTGTCCTCTGCTGCCCCCTTCTCCTCCTGCCTTCAATCTTTCCCAGCTTCAGGGTCTTTTCCAATGAGTCTGCTCTTCACATCAGGTGGCCAAAGTATTGGAGCATTAGCATCAATCCTTCCAATGAGTAATCAGGGTTGATTTCCTTTAGGATTGATTGGCTTGGTCTCCTAATAGTCCAAGGGACTCTCAAGAGTCTCTAAGCTTGTAAGCTTAGCGCATCTGAAAAGAGGTAACCCACCCCCGTTTCCAGGTTCTAATCATTTCATTTGCTCCTATACCTGCTTGCCCTGCCTCACCTGTTCTTCCAGAGGAAACCAAAACAGATGCTCCTGCCCACAGGTGTCTCCTTGCTCCCTCAGCCTCCTGACTGATCCTGGCCTTTTCCTGGAAGGCCCTTCACCATATGGCAAGTTCCTGCTTCTCTGGATCTGTGACTTTTCAATCAGCCATCTCCTGATCAGGTGGCCTTGCCCTACTTGAATAATGATAACACTTAATTTTATTTTTTTAAAGTCTTTATTGAATTTGTTACAATATAGCTTCTGTTTTATGTTTTGGTCCTGAGGTATATAGGATCTTAGCTATTCCACCTGGGATTGAACCTGCAAGCCCCTCATTGGAATGTGAACTCTTAACCACTGGACTGCTATGGACGTCTCCAAACTTAAATTTTAAAACAATAGGTCACTGCACCCAGGTCTTAATATTTGTTTGTAAGTTTCTATATTTGTCACCTGTAAATCCCCGCCCCTCTCTCTGGAGTTCTTCCTGGTTCCAGGTGCATGTGCCAGGTACAGTCAGCCCATTGACTCTGATGAGACTCCCAGCATTCCCTAATGCCCAATGCCCAAATTGTCCTTTGGATGCTCAGCAGACACCAGACCCACAAGGGCCCCAATGAGCTATTTACGTGAATGCATGCTCAGTCGTGTCCCACTTTTGCGACCCCATGGACCATAGCCCACCATGGGATTTTCCAGGCAAGAATATTGGAGTGGGTTACCATTTCCATTTCCTCCTCCAGGGGATCTTCACGACCCACAGCTTGAACCCTCATCTCTTGCATCTCCTGCATTGGCAGGCAGATTCTGTATCACTATGCCACCTGGGAAGCCTCGTCTATGCTACAGAAATCGTGACCTGTTAGCCAACATTTGTCTCATGCCAGAGTTCAAGGCCAAGTCCAAGTTCTGGCTCAGTGCTATTTAACCAGGACTCTCCGGAGTTCCCGGTGAGCACAGCATGTGTGTAGACATGGACATGTCTACATTTCATTCATATACATGTGTACACTTACATGTATCATTTTCAAATAATTCTACTCTATGTAAACTTATAAAATCAACATAAAGGAAAATATGTAAGATATATATCAGATACTGGACTACCGTATTTGCCTTTCTGAGAAAATAATCTTACAATATACGTGTGTGTACAGTTCATGGGATTGCAAAAGAGTCAGACACGACTTAGCAACTGAACAACAACAATACACACTCACTGGCAGATAATAATGGTAATTATATCCTGGCAAAAGAAAAACAATTTATTAAACTAAAATTTCATGTTGATTATACTAATCATTAGATTTTGCTTGAATTATGAGACAAATGTAAATATTTTACTTTTCCAATAGCCAGCGTGCTGATTTCACAATTGAGAATTAATGTGGGGTATGTTCCAGAAGTTTCATTTACATTTCTAGCGATTTTTGTAGATAATGGTAGATGTCCTTGAAACTGGAATTTATATATTTATTGAGGAAAAACCTGTATAAATAGCACATCAGTATAGTTTATATCTGGAATAGGGAATATCTACTCACTTCAGTATTCTTGCCTGGGGAATCCCATGGACAGAGGAACCTGGCAGGCTATATAGTCTGTGGGGTCGCAAAGGTTTGGACACAACTGAGCGATTAACATGTTGACTATAGTTTATATAAATATGGTTAAATAACATAGAGACATGATACATATCTTTGAAACACAATGCAATACAGCTTATTTTATTTAGATGTTTATTTAGATGTTTGAATAATAACTATCAAATACACAGTCCCTTCACACAGCATAAGAGAACTTGGTTAAAGGTCTGACCGAGAAGAGGAAGCAGTTTTAGAATAAATGTTGTGGAAAGATTCTATTCAAATTGTCCTGTGAATTTCCCATCCCCCATGGATGTAGGCTATGTCCTATATTAAGGATTGCTTCATTAAGTATATGAAAGTTTGCCTGCTGGAGCTGGCTTGTTCTGTAAGCTGCCTTTAATCACCTTTCCTTCCCTCATCCCAAAGCCTCTGTGGCTTGCATATATAATCTACAGATGAAAATATACTATTTAAAAAATGAAAAATCAATTATTGATTCAAAATGAAACTACATTCAAATTCTTCAAATGGATTCTTTAAAGTCCAATAATCTCTATATGCAAGGAACAGGGCCCCCAAATACTGGGCTTAAATCATAATTAGAAAAAAGAGAAAAGAACACTTGTGTCTACTTACAGATTTACCTAACATAAAATTTTGGTAAGGAGTCATGTAACTCATCTTCCTAGCTCTCAATATACTTTAAAGTGATGATTGTATATAGGAATTTATACTGAATAGATATTTCCCAAGTCAAGACTTAACATTGCTGATACTGCTGCTGCTAAGTTGCTTCAGTCGTGTCTGACTCTGTGCAACCCCATAGATGGAAGCCCGCCAGGCTCCCCCATCCCTGGGATTCTCCAGGTAAGAACACTGGAGTGGGTTGCCATTTCCTTCTCCAATGCAGGAAAGTGAAAAGTGAAAGTGACGTCGCTCAGTCGTGCCTGACTTGTAGTGACTCCATGGACTGCAGCCCACCAGGCTCCTCTGTCCATGGGATTTAAATAATCAAAACTTAGATGAAGTTATTTTCTTACCAAAATTAAACATAATGAATACAGGATTGATTGGAGATATAAAAGTAGACAGCTTAATATCAAATATTAATTGAAAGCAAACACAGCTAGTGAATTTTGTAGTAAACAAAACAGTAATAATACAGTTTTGACCATTTTCTTGAAAAGAATCCTTGTCAATTGCTGGGAGCCAGCATGAGGAACTCTGCCCATGGCAAAGGTCATGAGGAAGGAGGCTTCGGCATATGCAAAGGCGGGATTGAGCCTCAGAAAACCCCCTGCTCCTGAGCATCTACCCCCAAAACCAGAGTCTGTCTTATGCTCTCACCTATACCTCTGACTTTATGGGGGGCTGTTCTCCCACCACCTCTCTCAGAGAAGGAGTTAACTTGTGGCTCCAGTTAATAAAAATTCCTGGTGTGACAAGAGTGTTTCAACTTACAGACTCCTCTGAAGGTTCTCTAGCCTGCCTGAGCAGGTTTGTCCGGTCACATGTGATTGTTTACAGCCTCCCAACCGTGAGAGGCATGAGATGCTTTAAACTTTCTATATACAGACTCTTTTGAGAAGTTAGAAGATTATTAGTATAGTATAGTGGGTTGATTAGAAATTATACTGGTGAAGGGTTTTTTCATTTGTTGAGCCAATATTTGCTGCTAAATCTCCATATTCCCTGTCCTTATAATGAATATAACTAGCATATAGGAAAGATAATTATTAACCTTTAAGATTAATCATGTTAAACCTTAGGCTAAGTAAATTCCTTTCTTGATTGTAACGCACTACACCCTCACCCTATAGGAATGCAACTTTATTTGGTGGGTGGCGCCTGGTTTAAGAAAAAAAATCACCCCTGAAAAAAATAAGTTTTCTGGTTGACTGACCGTTATCAGAAAGGGCCATAAAATGTCAGCAGGCCTCATGGCCAGAAGATGATATAAAACTCCTAAGACCTTTGTATAATTTTATATGAAGCACCTGATTTTGACAAGGGTCAGGTCTGCTGACCCCGCGTGACTCTGTATTCATCCCTATGTATAACAAAAAGTATATATAAGCAAACCTGAAAATAAAGAAAAAAAATCAGTTTCTGGAAAGACTGATTCCCCTGTGTGGTTCTTTCTTTCCCCTTCTGGCTGAATTCCCATCTGGAGCATGGATGCTTGCCATGTCTACTTACTTGCCCTGGCTTCTAAGATTCACGCGAGAGGGTGCCCAGGGCAGGGCACCCTCTGGTATTCAAATGGGCGCCGGTGGCCTATGTAGATGGTGCAAATTCCTTATCTTGGAGTTTTATTGGTATTCCACGTAAACCAAGTTATTCAGCATCTTTTTCTCCACTAATTTTCCTACTACACTATTCTTTTCTAATCTCTCTTTATATCTGTAATTAAATAAGTTTTTTCCTAGGACGCCGATTCCGTCTCCCCTTCGAATTACCCTGGATCCACCGGGGCTGGACCCTGGTAGTCAATACATAGATATCTCGGTTGTAGTCATATTGGTTCATGACCTGAACAGTTGTTGTTGATTTAGTTTTATTCCAACCCTCCTAACTGGCACAATTAATTAGATTGACCATGTGGTTACAATGGCTAAAATGATAACACTGTGGCTTTGCCTAGTGCTTTCTAGAAAAACATGGCCTCAACAGAACCAAACCTATCACCGCAAGAGCACAGATTTATTTAACCACATCCTCTTAAACATTTCTTTATATCCCATCTACTTCAAAGTGGAGTTGAAACAATTATATCAAAGAGAACAAAAACTTAGAGAGAAAAAGCAAACTAGCAAATATCAGTTGCATCTTTCATAGTAACTTCCCCATGACTGAAACAGTTATTTGACTCCAAAACATGTGACTTTCCCATTACTTTCCGTCTACTATGACTTTGTCCTTCAAAGAAACATTAACGAAATGACAGATTTGTTTTTGGCACCATAAGGAGAATATTTACCTGCAAACTGCTCCCCCTGAATGAGAATGTAAAACTTAAATTACCCTGTAGGTCTCTGAAAAGTTTCCAGTGGAAATATTCCTTTCTCCATACATGCATGAGACTTTTAACCTTCAGGCAGACTGGCATTATTTTAGAGGGAAAAAATGCCAAATCAGGAGAAGGATGCATTGATGAATTTCCACTGGATTATTCTTATTTCTTTACAGGCTGGTAAAAAAAAGTGAAAGCTAGGGCTGCAAAACCCTTCCTGCACTGAGTTCTTACTATGTGTTAGAATAAACGCCAAAGACTTTAAGATAAGATCTCACTGGATCACCAGAGAGGATTTATTATTCCCTGTTTTAAGAAAGATATTGAAATTCATAAACCCACATGCCTTTATTTTTAATTCATTAATTGTTCTTGTGTTGTTCAGTCACCCAGTCATGTCCGACTCTTTGTAATCCCATCGACTGCAGCATGCCCATCCTTCACCATCTCCTGGAGTTTGCCCAAGTTCATGTTCATTGCATCGGTGACACTGTCCAGCCATCTCATCCTCTGATGCCCACTTCTCCTGCTTTCAATCTTTCCCAGCATCAGGGACTTTTCAAATGAGTCCGTTCTTCACATTAGGTGGCCAAAGTATTGGAGCTTCAGCTTCAGCATCAGTCCTTCCAATGAATATTCAGGACTGATTTATTTTAGGATTGACTGCTTTGATCTCCTTGCTGTCCAAGGGACCCTCGGGAGTCTTCTCTAGTACCACAGTCGGAATGCATCAGTTCTTTGGCACTCGGCCTTCTTTACGGTCTGGCTCTCACAACCCTACATGACCACTGGGAAGACCATACACTTGACTATATGGACCTTTGTCGGTAGGGTAATGTCTCTACTTTTCAATACAATATGTTTACTAATTAATTAATTAATAATTATGAAACCTCGTGGTGGGGATATAAACCAAGAAAGACAGAAATGGTCCCTTCCCCACCTTCCATTTTATTGGAAGAGACAGAGAATAAGAATTAAATACAGTTTTAAAGTTATACACTTGAGTGACTGCATGGAGAAATTCATGAAGTCACTGTGATCTAGAATAACAGCAGGATCTTCTACAGCATTAGAGTTTAAGCTGAGATTTAAAACAGGACAAGGGGAAATATATTGCTTAATTCCCACCAGTTCAGAACTGGATGAATTTTCCTGCAAAATTGTGTCTACTTGTGTGTGTGTGTGTGTGTGTGTGTGTATAGGGATAAGATGGAATATAAAATATAGGAATATAAAATGAATTGGGTTCAAGAAAGAATTCAAACAAGAATTCAAGAGAGTCAAAATAAAATAAGGAGTAACAAAATGTATATATATTTGCTGAAAAAAACTCTTATGAAAATTAGGTAGAAATGGCATGGAGAATACTATATTAGCAATTTATATGATTAAAAAAGATTATGTCTTTTTTTTTTAGTATAACTGCTTTATTACATTGTATTAGTTTCTGCTGTTGTGTACACACATCCCTCCATTTCAACCTCTCTCCCGTTCTCCCCATCCCATCCATCGAGGCCATCACAGAGCACCAGCTAAGCTCCTTGTGCTACACCGCAGGTTCCCACTAGCTATCTGTTTTATATACATCAGCGCATTTGTCTTGATGAAGACTGAACCCTCAGAAATATCAGAACTCTCCAGTCACCACATTCATTCTAAAGAAATAACTGGCATTTCCTGGCTTGTTAAGAAGAAAGAGGCACAAATGTGAAATCTATCTGTAAGGGTGAGTAAAAAAACCCAACTACTATTTTCATTTACATAAGACAACAAGGATTTCCTTTTAATACTTGATGACATTCGTGTCATTCTATTCATTGACAAAATATGCTGCGTAGGTTGTGTTTTGTTAGAGATTTAATTTCAGCTGCAATACTGTTGGTGGTTTAGTCACCAAGCTGTTTCCAACTCTTGCAAACCCATGGACTGTAGCCCACCAGGCTCTTCTGGAGTGGGTTGCTCTTTCCTTCTCCAGGGGATCTCCCTGACCCAGGGATCAAACCCAAGTCTCCTGCATTGCAGGCTCATTCTTTACCAATCAGCCACGGATAGATGTAATTTCAAATATAAAATTGAAAGGAGACTTGAAAGAAATGAAGGAAGAATATTTAGAAAAAATTATATTTATCAAAAGTAATTTTTAAAGTGGTTTTTGTGAGAAGATATTAGAAAAAAAATGATTTGCCTCCAACTAAGGAAAATTAACAGAAGGAAATTTGCAATGATAGATAATTTCTCTCTCCCAAATTTATAGGTGTTCCAAACTTGCAAAAAATATATTCAAAAGAAATTTGAAAATATAACTACCATCGATAAACCTGTATCTATCAATTGTGCATTAATTCAACAGACAGATCTTTTTAGAGTCTACTGAATGCCAGGCTCTGTCCTTAAAGATGCAGGTAATTTATTTTCCTTTCTATTTTTAGAAGTGAGGTGAAATGACAGCAACAAAAAATCCAGCAATACTAACAGCAAGTAAAATAAAAAGTCTACAATTAACTTCAGCAAAATAAATGCATTGGAAATAGTGTATAGAGCAATGACTATATGGCTGAAATTGCCAGAGCATAAAAGGAGACAAAAATATTTAAAAGGAGATAAAAATGACATCTGCAAAATAGCTATGAAAGCAGTGTGTCCTTTGTTTCTTACTTGTAGTCTTCATAGGAAAGGGACTTTGTCCTGAAATATTAGTTCCACCAGACTTTTGTTCAAGGAGCCTGGGGGAAAACCATTTTGCCTAAAACGTATAATACAAGACTATACATTCACCAGCTTTACTGATGGTGATAGCGGTAAAGTGTCTCCAATGCAAGAGACACATAAGAGACTTGGGTTAGATCCCTGGATTGGGAAGATCCCCTGGAGGAGGGCATAGCAATCCACTCCAGTATTCTTGCCTGGAGAATCCCATGCACAGAGGAGCCTGGTGGGCTACTGTCCATAGGGTTGCACAGAGTCAGGCACAACTGGAGTGGCTGAGCATGCACACACACATGGTCAACTGATTTTCAACAAAAGGTCCCTTCAGTTGAATGGGGAAATGATAATGTTTTCAGCAAATGGTGCTGGAACAATTGAGAAACCATATGCAACAGTAAAAATAATCAATCTCTATGCTACCCTTATAGCTTCCCTTGTGGCTCGGCTGGTAAAGAATCTGCCTGCAATGCGGGAGACTAGGGTTCGATCCCTGGGTTGGGAAGATCCCCTGGAGAAGGGGAAGGCTACCCACTCCAGTATTCTGGCCTGCAGAATCCTGTGGACTATATAGTCCATGGGGTTGCAAAGAGTCCGGCACAGCTGAGCAACTTTTACTTCACATGTTACCCTTATATCACACTATTAAAATCTGATTAAATGAATCATACACTCAAAGATGGAACCTAAAACTGGAAAACTTGATGTCCCTCTCTTGATGGATCTGTTTGAAGACCTGGCATATCTAGGTTTCTATCTTTCTATCTTTAGAGTTCAAGGTCTTGCTCATGATATCATGGGAAAAAAAAACAAAAACAAACTATCGATTATTCTGGGAAGAGTCTATCTTTCTCCACCTCTTCATTTGAGGAAGACTTCACTGTGGAAGGGACTAGCCATCCCAAGAAACTCATGAAATAAGACAGATCAATCCTATCTGAGGATTTTGCCACCAGCCCGCTACTTTGTGAATTTTTCTTGAATTATACTCAAAATTCTAGATATGATACAAATGTGCTAAGCAGTCAAAATGGACCTCACAAAAATTCAGTCATGAATCATAAGTAGCCCTTAGACCAGTTGCTAGCAACCCTTCTCCACCATATACATTGTTTTCTGTTACAGACACAATTCTAAGGTCAGTCATTTCAGATCAGCACTACAAATGATCTGGAGCTTAAGAGTCATTGATACTAGGAACAAGAAGCAGTGCGTAATATCAAGAATTAAAAAAAAAAAAAAAAAGAGTACACAGCCAAAATGCAGTAACACAGAAAAAGGTGAAGACAAAGAACATCTAGGTACTTAAAACATACATACATACATATATATATATTGCTTCCCTGGTGTTCAGTCAGTAGAGAATCTGTCTGCAGTTTAGGAGACTGCAGTCCACAGGTCACAAAAGAATCGGACTCAACTTAGCGACTTTGCTAAGTTGTATCCAGCTTTGACTCTTGTGACCCCATGGACTGTAACCCGCCAGGCTTCTCTGTCCATGGAATTCTCCAGGCAAAAATACTGGAGTGGGTTGCCATATCAGCATGTTTAAAGACTACTCCAAACTACTTGGAGTAGGAAGTGGCAACCCATTCCAGCATTCTTGCCTGGAACATTCCATGGACAGAGCAAACTGGCAGGCTACAGTCCATGGGGTCACAAAGAGTCAGACACAACTGAGCATGCATGCGCAAACTAGTGTATCAGACACCTAATGTGGAATAGAAACTCTGAGGCCCTAATGTAAATAAAAATCAACAGAAATCTAAGGAAGCATTGATTATGGAGTTTTCCCACTGCAAGCACAGCAAAAGGACACTTTTCTTCCACCCAAGTCTTTTGTTACCTGGTTGATACCACCTTGCCTGCCTTCCCCCAAACACTCAGGAATGTTTACCTCTTATTCCATTTGATTGCATATTTCAGGCTGATTGCTTGTTGTGGCTTCCTGATTACCTTGCTGTAAGTTTTTAATTGCATTGTCTTAAAATGAACACTATAGCATGTGCGGTATTTAGT
This sequence comes from Ovis aries, assembly GCF_016772045.2. Taxonomy (NCBI): domain Eukaryota; kingdom Metazoa; phylum Chordata; class Mammalia; order Artiodactyla; family Bovidae; genus Ovis; species Ovis aries. The sequence goes on along the minus strand of NC_056069.1, from coordinate 61,623,478 downwards.
AATTAGGTAAAAACTAAAATATAAGCTTACAGCTAAGACATTTACATAATTCATTGAGATTCTATAAAACACTGTCATATGAGCAATGCACACATTGCTAATTACAAAATTATATTCCATCACCCATCACAAATTGGAGAATCAGGGTATTCATGTCACTTAACAAGTTGTTAAGCGGGTAGGTCTTGGAGTGTGTTTGCAGTTTTGCTAGACACTCTGACTTTGGTGGCTGTCACTGGGTAATTAATGTTCTTTCTTTAGAGAGGCAAAGACAGCAAGATTAGTACTACCCCAGAGAGAGGAAGGCATGACACTGCACACCCCACCCACAAAAATATACTCATGTGTGTTTTTGATAAAATGAAATACTTGCTCTAGACTACGCAATAAGTTTTATATGTAAAGAGGAAAGTAAAAGCTTTAGAAGAGTTTCACACACATATGCACACACATATACACAGTCCCCATTGGTGTTTTAATCTAAAAGTTATGCAAAATTGTCCTTCTTTCTCCTTATTTGGTGTGCTGGAGGATCTTTCATTATTTTTGCTAAGCCAGGAACCTGCTTTATCTATATTTAGCTGTCAGGTAGAGACGGCGAATAAAATTTGAGTTAATTTGCAGAGGTGTTCAGAAAGTATTTGAAAAATTACTGGTCATCACGAGGCTCCAAAATTGGGTCATGAAAAGTGAGTCTTATAATACAGATCTTTTGTCTTTGATGTATTAGTCCTGGAAGAACTAGGGAATTCTGCGAAGACAATGTTTGCGGACTGTAGTCAAGCATCTGAGAAGTCTGTTCATAGCATCCTGGAATGTCCTTTAACTCCTATTATTTCGATCCTTCTGCAAGACCTACCCATATGCTGCCAGCTCTGCAAGGCAGACCCTAGTTCATCCAGGCAGAGTCACCAGCAGCTGTTCAGTAGTTCCCTAGAACAGACGTTCTCTTTTATGCCATTATATCAGGTGTGCATCACAGTGCTTTTTATAATTTGCTTTAAGACCAGCCTCCTCCACTAGAACTCGACTCATAATATAATATAATGTTTGGTCTGCATCAAGGTATTAAACATATTTGTAGAGAACCCGTAGCAAAAGTCCTTCGGACAACATTTTAAAAATTTACTTAGGTAACAGTAGATAGAGGATGATACTTAATGACAACATGGAAAAGTATCTACTATTTCAAATGACAAGGAGTTATCTTACAGTACGCAGATGACTTTCCTTTGTGATTTGGCTAGGAAGAGTTAATACTTGGAAAGAAAGAATTCAGTGAATTTTCACCATACTGGAATAATGGGTTAAAGCTGGAAAGACAGAATTTTAATCAGGATAAATGTCCTAAGCCTCAAGTTAAAATATTTTATGGTCTAGGATCAAGACACAGAAGCTTAATGCCATAACATGCATAGAATACTACAATTAGTGGGAAATTGTCCTTGAACACCTTTTCTCTGCTAAAATGCTAAGCATTTTACAGGTATCACTCACTTAGTTCAATCTTCATAACATTACAAGGTAGTAGTACCAGTTAATGAGGCAGTTGAGGCCAAGAGGAGGGTTTAGGAACCTCCCCGTGGCTGCACAAAGCTCGTGTGACACAACACGGAATGAGATCCATGGCTCTCTAGGCCTGAAGCCCACAGTCATGATCCACATGCCACACTGGTCCTCAAAGACATCTAGGTGTGACTTGGCCCCTAGAAATATTACAACTTTATGTAGCACTAATAGACGTACCGCATCCAAACTAAGAAGAGTGATTATTCGTCACCACTTTTTTGAACATTATAAAACTGTGACTATCCAAATTATAGCATCTCCAGGATGGTAACACAGCCACAAAAACAAACAAAGAAACAAAAAACGGTTACAACTTTTGAGAAGACTTGGAGGGACATGACTGCCATCTTGAAATATCTGGAGAAGTGTCCTTTTCAAATTGGACTTTCCCTTTTTGCCCTGGACCAGAAAGTGGGACAAGAGACAAATGGGAAAACTACTTAGCAATTGCAAGTGCCACCAAATAGAACAGGCTCATCTGTGACATGGGAATTCCTCTACACAGGACAGTGTTCATCGGGAAGGTGCATGATGCAAGTTCAAGGAGCTGAGCCAGGCCAGCCGATTCGACCAGGTATCTGTAATTCTATATTTGCCAATGGCTTAGTTAGGTAGCAGAACAAATGAAAATGTCTATGCTATGAAAAAATGCCACGTCAGTATTTTTGAAAAATATATACCAAGTATTTCCTTGAGTTACTAAACATGACTTATACTCTCATTGTCTAACCAAGAAAAGGGAATGGGGGGGGGGGGACTTATTTATATATGAGTCAATAAGCCTGAAGCCAATAAAGACAAAGAAGGGGACAAATTCCTTTGGTGCGCAATGTAACATCTCTTCTCCACAGGTGGCACAGAAACTCCAGGGGTCTCTAAAATTCTCCAGAGTGCTCACATCACTAAGAGTGATGATGGCATTTGTGTGGAAATAATGTAAGTATTTCCACCTCTAAAACAGGATAGTTTGTACTTATCAAAAGAAAAACAAAAAAACAAAAAAACAAAAATGGCAGCTTTTAGGGGACCTCATGAATCAGAGACCCAGAACTGAGTAACACCATTGGCTATTTTGCCCATCTTCAGTTAAATCAATTTTATGTTTTATTTGAAGGCACATGTGTTTATATCTGAACACTTGTTCAGTATTTTTCATGTAGAGTCAGTCCCAAACATCAAACAGGCTATGATATGTCATACTTTATTGGAAAAAAAAAAAAAAAGCTAATTAAATTGACTGAAAGTTAAACCACCTTAAATTTCAAGAAGAAAATGAGGAAATGCAACTGCGTATTTCCCCTCAGGTTAAAACTTGTTGCGGTCTAGGAAAGATGACTCTATTTTTTTTTTTTTTTTTGTCTGCTTGTTTTTGGGTGTGTATTTGTTTTGATCATCCTCTCTTTGTTTTCTTTTCTCAGTTCAACTCCTCTTCTCTCACAGCAACTCATCCAAGTTTATTTAATATCAGTTCAGTTCAGTTCAGTGGGTAAGATGCGTTCAACTCTTTGCGACCCCATGGACTGCAGCACATCAGGCTTCCGTGTCCATCACCAATGCCCACAGCTAGATCAAAGTCATGCCCACCGAGGTGGTGATGCCATCCAACCATCTTACCCTCTGTCATCCCCTTATACATTCGTCTAATTCATTCTCCATATGGTTATCTATTTATATGTGTACCTTTGAAAAGATCTATTGTGTCATTGAATTCTGTTTCTTTTCTTTTCTTTTTTTTTTTTCCTTAGTAACATTGTATTTCTGAGTCCTCGTGCCTATGGAGACTTAACTCATTACTTGGGGGTGATGCAGAGTTCTCCATGAACTGCTTTTTCACTCCTTGAGGCATCTCTCCTGCTCTTCGCAATGCTAGGATGGGAGTTTGCTAGGCATGGCTCCTTGTGAGCTAGGGGAATGTTCCTGATGATGCCCACCAGAGTGGACTCAGGAAACTGGACACTTGCAGCCCAAATTTCACCCAGTTCAGCCACAGTGGGTCCTTCAGGGGTTGATGAGTACACAGGCCAACCAGGACTGAAAGTAGGATTCTGTTTCCCCAGTTCTCAGCACCACTTGAGATCATCTGCCTTCTTCCAAACTGACTGGTACAAAGAGACCGTCTTTTTCTTAAACCGCATGAATGAATTACTAAGAGTTTCTGGTTTCTCCTTTGGCAGCTTGTTCAGTTAAATGCTTTGGCCCATCTTCCCAATTGATGCGCTCTTCTTTTTAAACGTATTTCTATTGTTTCTTTATATATAGCAGGTATTAATTCTCTGCTGGTAAATAAACATAGCTTTCCCAGTCTCTCAGATGTAAGAGATTTTATGCATCTCTTAAATTGTTTCTTCATGTTGTCCTCTGCTGAATAGAAATATTAACTCTGATATGGTCTTAAAATATCAATTGTTTTCCCTTATGGCTTTTGCATTTTAGGGGGGAAAAAAGGCTTGTTTAAGGAAGCTTTTCCCATCCTGATGTCATTAAGACACTCTCCACATTTTATGTTACACATTTTATAGAAATATCTTTTACATTTAGTATTTATTTATTTACTGTTTGGCTGTGCCATGTGGCTTGTGGAATTTTACTTCCTTGACCAGGAATCATATTCAGGTCTTTAAGATCAGAAGATTTATACACTTTCCCATTGTAAGAGAAGTTTCCTTGCAGATTATAATATTTTTATCATTTATCTAGCTTGCATACATTCATGGGGGTCCTTTCTGGACTCCTCTGAAGCAAATATCTCTTCTTCTTTTCCTGAACAAGCACGCACAGATTTTATTACTATGAAATTGCCTTATTCTATGGTAGAAATGCCTCACTATTTTAATACATGGAAGATAAGATACTTAATTTTAAAACATTCCATTCTATACTTTATAACATCAAATAAAAACATTAAGTTCTTGATAATATTCAAACTATATTAAGGGATGCATTGTTAAGTTACCACAAAGACATCCACATAGCTTGATTGATAAGGATTCTGTTCACCATATTTCCTGTGAACACAAACATCTATTTTTAATATAACGGAAAGTTTTAAGGTTTTACTTACAACTAAAATCTGATGCTAAGACACGGTTTTCACATTTCTAAAATAAAATGAATGGACATGCTGATGTTGAACATTTATTTAAGCTCTAAAATTTTTATGAGCCTATAAAAATCACCCACATAGAAATTTCAGTGAAAAAAGCAATTTCTATGTCTCTATTTCTGGAAAAGTTTCCTAGAAGGTAGGATTTCTCAGGCATTCACCTTCATGCCTTGTCTCAAACATAAGATTATATCTAGACCATGTAAGTGTATAGAAACATCCTTCAAAAAGTAGGTTGATTAAAACTTTAATAGTTAAATTAGCAAAGAACTGTGAAATTTTATGTTAAATTAATACTTCCTAATGAAACTCCAGTACTTTGGCCACCTCATGCGAAGAGTTGACTCATTGGAAAAGACTCTGATGCTGGGAGGGATTGGGGGCAGGAAGAAGGAGACGACAGAGGATGAGATGACTGGATGGCATCACTGACTCGATGGACGTGAGTCTGAGTGAACTCCGGGAGTTGGTGATGGACAGGGAGGCCTGGCGTGCTGCAATTCACGGGGTCGCAAAGAGTCGGACACAACTGAGCAACTGAACTGAACTGAAGGCAACATGCTTTAAGACAGCAAATTAAGAATTTAATAAGATAAATATATCTCATCAAGTCAAAACTGTATTTCTAAAATAGTATTGTCCAAATATGTTCTTAGGAATCAAATTTATGTATCTTAGGATCCTCCGCGATATCTAAACATTATAGAACATTTTATTAAAATGCACCTTTGTGAGATCTCAGGGGGAAAATAGTACATCACTTTAATACATATCATTATTTCAAAAATATTATATGCAATATCACTTAATATTGATAACTTATAATTATGCAAGTTTTCCCCTCAGACAAAACTGAATTTCTTCACATATTTTAGACAGTAATTTTCAAAAATGTAAAAAGTTTTACTTAGGGGAATAACTATTTCATTATCACAATTTTAAAACGAGGCAACATTACACATTGCAGAATGGCTGCAATAAAGATAGATAATAACAATTGCTGTCTGGAGTGTGGAAAAAACTGTAACATTCATACATTGCTGGTGGGAAAGACAAATGATGTGGCCATTTTGAAAAAGTTTGGCAGTTTCTTAAAAGTTAAACATAAACTCATCATATGCAGAAATTACACTCCTTAAGACTATATCCCCCCCCAAAATGAAAACGAATGCCTTCATAAAGATGGGTATGCAGATGTTCATATAAGCATTATCCAAAATGGCGCAACACTGGAGACAACACCGATGTTCAGTAACTGGGAATGGATAAGCAGAACGTGTAATATCCACACAATGAAATACTATTCAGAAATTAAAAGAAATGAACTGCTAAGGCATGCTGAAACATGAATGGCTCTCAGAACCATTATGAAAAATGAAAGAAGCCAGAGGCAAAAGATGACATATTTAGGATGCCATTTTAATATGAAATGTTTAGAAAAGGCAAAGCTATAGACTCAGAAAGCAGATTAGTAGTTGCCGGAAGCTGAGCTTGGAAACAAGCATGAACTGGAAAAGAACATCGAACTTTTTAGAGGAATGGAGATTCTAAAATTGGACTTGGTAGGGAAGCCCTTCTAAGAATGGGCTTCCACCAAGAAGCTTCCAGGACCCTTCCCCCAATGAAAGAAACGTAACTGGTAAGAATGATTTTGTTTAAAAAAAAAAAAAAACACTAATCATTTAAAGTCTCTGGAAATTATCTTAGAAGCATATAACAAATGAGAAATTTTAACCTAAGATAATCAACTCAATCTTGGTAAAAAGAGAGTTTCTGGCATTTGAACCATTGCACATGCCCCTCCTTGATCATAAATGAGATGGAAGCTCTACTCTGAGTGGCTGGGACCAGAAGTCAGGGTTCCCTCTCTCACCAACTCCGAGTTTAGGGCCGTACTTTCTTCTCAGGAAGGGCTAACTCCCAGCATTGCTTCTCTATCCCCTGCAGCTTCATCTTGCAAAAGCTCTACTTCAGGCAATGTGACTGAGAGGTCTGGAGCACTCTTTCCTCACCCAGCCCAAAGTAGTCAATGAAAGCTCTATCCTAGCGGTAGCACGCTGACAGTTTGGCTCCAACTGGTTTCACCCCTGTTTGTTGGTAAGGAGATGGTTCCATGATGGGAGAGGCAAGCTGAAAAGACCAGGAATTACCATCCCAGCTCAGCACCCTACTCACTGTGAAGGAGTGTCACTCCAAAAATGTGGGCCATTGTCCTGGTCCCACCTCGAGAGCAATGGTGCAGTGGTGCAGATTATCAAGGGAAAGGCAAGATATAAGTAAGAACAGAGAATTCCAGTCTTCTCCCTAATAGGATGGGCTGTATTAGAAACAGAGCATAGGGAAGTTTAAACCTAAGACTATATAGAAAACAAAGATCTTGGTTGTAAGCAAGAAGCTGTTGGCAGCTCCATGATAAATAAGTGAAGGGACAGACATACTAGAAGTTTGCCAGAGAATCCAGGGAAGCGACAGCTATGAGGACAGCTCCTGGGGTTGGAGCGGATCTTAAAGAATCAGGGAATCAAAGAAAGAGTCAGTGAAAGAGAGCCTGGCTAACCTGAAGTCAACTATGGGGAGAGGGAGGGCGGTAAGGGAGACTGTGTATATGCCTAAGGGGTACCCTCTGAGGAGCAGCATCAGGCACTGACCAGGGAAAATAGACCTTATTGAAGCAGTCTACCCAAGTTACTAAAAAAAAATAAATAATAAGCAGACAATGGAAACAAGCCCAGGCATCTGTGTTAGGGGAGGGATCAGTACTTAGAACTGCAGCAAAATATCTCTCTTATCTAAAACATCAAGGTTTCAACCAAAAGTTATGAGATACACAAAGAAACAGGAAAGCAAGACCCATAAAAAGGACAACAAAAGCAGATATTTGAAACTGTTGTTGAAGGGGCCCAGATGGGAGATTTAGCAGACAAAGATTTCCAAGCAGCTGTTATAAACATGTCCACACACCTAAAGGAAACTGTTTAAAGAATGAAAGGAGAACTTCCTTGGTGGTCCAGGGGTTAAGAATCTACCTGCCCGTGCAGGGATTGTTCAATCGCTAAGTCATGTCTGACTGTCTGTGATGCCATGGACTGCAGCACTCTAGGCTTCCCTGTCCGTCACTGTATCCCAGAGTTTGTGCAGATTCAGCTGCAGTGAGTCAGTGCTGCAGCGGGCAGGGGATGCATCCCCGGTTTGGGAAGATTCCACATGCTCTGAGGCAAATAAGCCCATGTGCCGACTACTGAAGCCCACATGCCCCAGACCTTGTGCCCCTCAGCAAGAGAAGCCCCTGCAATGAGAAGCCCGCTCCCCACAACTAGAGCGTGGCCCCCACTCACCTCACCTAGAAAAAGCCTGAGCAGCAGTGAAGACTCAACATAGCGAGAGAGTCATTTCCTAGGCAGGTTGATAAGAAGTCTAGGGGTCCCCAAGGAGAAGGAGGTCTGGAATTCTCAAGGAGGAAGAAAGGACAAACGCGTTTTTTTCCTTCTACATTCCTTAGGATTATATAACAATAATGTATCCTGCCTGAGGACAGCCTCTGGATTAAACCTTCTGGCTAATCCTGTTATTTTAAAATGTAAATTATGGGAGTAGGTCTGGTGAGGTCTTTACAACCTCCAGACATTCTTTGGATTCATTGGAGAGTATATAACTTCATTGCTAACACTAGCAAGGGGGTACTCTTTCTGCCCCCTTATGATGCCTAGCCTATGTCAGAAGCTTTCTCTATCTCCTTTATACTTTAATAAAACTTTATTACACAAAAGCTCTGAACGATCAAGCCTCGTCTCTGGACCCAGACTGAATTCTCCTACGGAGGCCAAGAATCCTGGCGTCCTTGCGTGGTTCAGTAACAACCTTTCAATAGCGTGAATATATATATATAAAGAATGAAAGAAATATATGCCCAATGGCTCATCAAACACAGAATATCAATAGACAGAATTTATGAAAAAGAACCACGTGGGAATTCTGGAACTGAAAACTACATTAACTGAAATGAACAATTTACCAGAGGAGACAAAGAGTAGATCTGAGCTGACAACAGAAAGACGCAGTAAACTTGAAGATGGACCAACAGAAAGTCTGCAACCTAAAGATCAGAGGAGAAAAAGAAAAGGAAAAATGAAGACAATGAACGGAGCTCAGAGCAATGTGAACACCATGATGCATTCTAACCATACATGTAAAAAGGAGGACCAGAAGGACAAAAGAGACGGAGAAAGACAGAAACAGAAAAATACAAATGATTACTGTAAACATCTCAAATTCAATGAAAAACATTAATCTACACACCTGAGAAGTCCAGTGTAATTCAAGGAGAATAAACACAGATTCACATCCAGACACACCATGGTTAAAATGCTTAAAAAACAAAATAAATGAGGAACCTTGAAAGCAGTAAAAGAAAAATCACTATTTCAAGGAAATATCAATAAAATTAACAATTGACTTCTCATCTGAATCAATGGACACAAAAAGCAGTGGGATGAAATACTTAAAGTACTGAAAGGGAAATAAACCATCAGCAGAGAATCTTATATTCAGCAAAACATCTTTCAAAAATGAAGGTGAGATAAATAGATTCTTAAATAAACAAGAAGTAAGAGATTTACTGCTAGCACACCCAGCTTATATAGGAAGCACTAAGGAGGGTTCTTCAGATTGAAAGTACATGACATCAGACCTTAATTCAAATCAACATAAAAAAATAAAAAGCACAATTCAAGGTAATTATGTACTTAATGGAAATGTTTTTTATTTTTAATATGTGTATGTCATTATAGTATTTCTCCTATAAGATATATAAATATAATATATTTGACAAAAAATGGCACAAAGGAAGTAGATGGGAAGAAAGCATCATCAGAATAAGGAATGACGCCAGATGATAAGCAGAATTGCAAACAAATGGAAAGAAACAGAATGGGTTAAAATATTCTATACTTATATTCTTGCTCTCCTTTCTTCTCTCAGTTTCTTTTAAAAACACAAAGTTATAAAGAAAATTATAACAACACATTGTTGGTTTTGTGATAGAACACAGATATAATAACATAATAATAAAATCAATATAAAATAGGAAAAAGGAAATAAGCTGTATAAGAATAACTTTCCATAGCTCCCTGGGATTAATTCAGTGTAAATCTGGTAGATTAATATGTATATTTAGGCCCTAGAGCAACCACAGTTGGCTCTCGATATCCATGGATTCCAGATCAGCAGTTTTAAGCAACCGGATTGAAAATATTCAGGAAAAAAAAATTCCAGAAAGTTCTCACAAGTAAAACTTGAATTTGCTTTGCACTGGTAACCATAACATAGCATTCACAATGAATTTATAATATTTACATAGCATTTACACCGAATAAGGGTTGTAAGTAATTTAGGAATGGTTTTAAGTGTGCAGGAGGATGTGCATAATCACATTTTACGTGAGGGACTTAAACGCCTGCGAATTTTGGTCTCCTGGAACCAATTCCTTGTGAAACGAAACTGCACTAAAAATGTAGGAAAAAAACAGTATCAAAAGATTTAAAATACTATATTAGAAAATATCCATTTAGTGCAAGAGAAAACAGGAAAGATAAAGGGAAGAACCAAAAAAAAAAAAAATGAGACATATAGAAAACAAAAAGAATGACAGACATAAATTCAACTATTGCAAACATTAAAATTATATCAATTAAACAATCCAATCAAAACCATAGACTGTCATAAAATAAACTTTAACCAAAAAATGTCCTATCACAACACTTCTAATAGTCTATACTCCAATATAAAATGAAAAGTTCTTATAAAAAGCACAAAAATGTCATGCAAGTAAAGGGGAAAATTTCTTAATAATAAAAGGGTCAATCCATCCAGAATATATAAAATCTCTATACTTACAATGCAATGAACTATTGAGCCCCAAAATACACAAAGCAAAACCTAAGAGATACAGAAAATTTAACAATATTATTTGGAGATTTAAGTATTCAATTTATAGTAATCAATGGAAAAATTGATAGAAATATAGATCAATGGAATAGAATTGAAAATCTAAAAATACATTTGTATATTTATGGTTAGCACTGGAATTCTTTGTTTTTTCCACTGGGTACAGAGTTTCTTAAAACATTTCAGTCTGATTCTGGACGGAAGTGAAGTCATTCAGTCGTGTCTGACTCTTTGCAACCCCACAGACTGCAGCCCACAAGGCTCCTCCGTCCACGGGATTCTCCAGGCAAGAGTACTAGAGTGGGTTGCCATTTCCCTCTCCAGAGGATCGTCCCGACCCAGGGATCGAACCCAGGTCTCCTGCATTGTAGGCAGACCCTTTACCGTCTGAGCCACCAGGGAAGTCCCCTAGTTATATTAGGTTATTAAAAACATTGTCTTTCAGCTTAAGACTTTGTTCCACCCATTTGTGTAAAACCTTCATTTGGAATCAAATATCTTCCTTCTTCCAATGATGGCTAGACTTGAGGCGTTTAGTGATTCCGAGTGGATAGCGGGTATAGTTCATCATTTTACACCTGACCTTTCTCCTTGGGTATTAACCAGAAACAGGGAAAGAGAAGGTGTTTCTTTAGGAAGCTATCATTGAAAGGGAGTAATTATCTGTAAACACAATGAAACCCACTCCCCCTAAAGCTGAGTTTCTCTTCTGAGCTTATGATTAACCTCTCTATCTAAAGCTATTCCCTTTCTTGTCCCATACCTGTTTTGCCTCAAGACTGAGGAATATGAAGGAAGAGAGGGACTGAAAACAAGCAGGTCCCTATAGAGACCTTTCTGTGTTTCCCATTTTTTGTTTGCAGACCTTTCTTGAGTTCTAAAGGGCAGACTCAAACAGCTACTAATCAAGGAGGTGAGGGAACCCAGAGACAAAGGAAAAGCAGTCAAGAAACAATAGTGCAGCCATAAGGCAGAGGCCGTGCTCCTCCTCGGGGGATGAACAGAAGAGTCTCAAACATATTACTGAGTTCCTCTATAGGAAAAAAGGCACCCATCCAGGTGGAGGCTGCAACTTTAGGCTGAGCATAAGCATGTAGATTCTAGAAGGCTGATGCCAGCTTCCCAGACTCACCCAGTTACCTCCCCACCAATCAATCAGAGGAAGGTCCCATACTCTGTAGCCCTCCCCACAAAATTTGCCTTTAAAAACTCTTCACTGAAAACCACTGGAGAGTTCAGGTCTTTTTGAGCAAGAGCCATCCATAGTCCTTGCTTGGCTCTTGCAATAAAACTTTCTCTGCTCCAAAGTCCAATGTTTCAGTTTGTTTGACCTCACTATGAGCTGGCCACATGAACTTGGGTGTTGGGTGCAATAATGAGAACAATCCTACCCCGGAATTCCAATCATAGTGGAAAGATGGATGTTCCCCTTGTGCTGGTCATCATGGACTACCCAGCAATCAGAGAAATATCTTTGTAAGACCTGGTAGAGGCTGAAAGCTCACAAGGGGCACAGTGCCAGGCTGAACCCACTGGGAATGCCTTATGAAACTGGGTACCTTCTTGGTCCAAAATCCAGTCGACAGAATCAGGTTCATGCTTCTGCTGCACCTCACTCTGTCCTGTGCTTAGAAGTCCCCTATCTCATCTAAACTCCTTTCCCAACCCCTTGGCTTTGGGCTACAATGGGATCAATCTTCTCTACTTTCAAGGGCCATACCCTCACCAGAAAAAGAGAACTTTATCTGGTTGTACATAGCACTCTATTTCCTCAATATATTCTTTTAGTCCCAGTGGAACCAAAGCATGACCACAGGCTCACACACACAGAGCCATGGGGCAGGGTGACTGTCTCCCCTTCTTGAAAGTACTCATAAACTTCACAATGGGTTCTCTTGAGAATTCACAGCTTAAACTAAACCATTTCTATTTACATACTTATTTAATTTGGCCACACCATGGGCATGCGGGATCTTAGTTCCCCTAACAGGGATTGAACCCATGCCCCCTGCAGTGGAAGCATGGAGTCTTAACCACTAGACTGCCAGGGAAGTCCTAAGAATTCAAATCCTGGGACTTTGGGCAGAAAGAGGTAGATAAGCACTATTCCCTTCTGCTTCACGATGATGTAAAATTCATGGATAGTCTTTTTTTCTTCTACTTAAATCCACTCCTGTGCACCATCGCTACAGGCCTTTTACTCTGGAAGAGGAGAGGAGGCAAACCAGGATTCTCCCACAAGAGAAGCTGAGTTCTCAACGGTTCCTGTCTCTATGCAATCCCACACTGAATTCTGAAAGACAGGTCAGCGGTGTTGAATACTTTGATGTTTTAAGTAGGTGGTAGTTGAATACAAACTAACATGAACTGGCCCAGAAAGTCTGTGAAGAATGACAAGAGAATTTGGGGTAGAATTACAGGGCATATAAGGGAACGATGGAAGAAGACAAGCCAGTGATTGAAATAAGCATTTTGGAAATGAGAGAACAAGAAAAGTGATGCTTGAAAATCCAAGGTGAAAACCATTTCCTAAACGTGTAGCCTACAGCCTTAGATGCTATGAATACGCCAATAGGTTAAGAAACAAAAAGAGGCTATTATTTTGGCAGCCAGGATATCGTGAGAGTTTAGAGCAGTTTTAATGCCATATTGAGGGCAGAAGATTTAGCCAATAGGTTGAAAGATCAATGGAAAATGAAGAATTAGAGGCAAAGAGTATACAGCACCCTTTTAAAACATTTGGCGGTGGTGGTAAGGGAAATATAGCTTGAAAAGAACAAAAAAAGTCAAAGATATTTTCCGCATATGAATACAGGATAGAGGCAATGATTTGGGCACATTTTTAAACAAAGAATATGGACCAGTGGGATGAGCGTTAAAAATTTGAGAAAGAATCTTATGAAGCAAGATTCAGAAGAATATAGACAGGAAAGAGTGTGGGGGATAGTGGTTCAATGTTATCTTTAGGAAGAAGAAGGTACCACCCCTGAAAAGGGGGGTAATGATTAGACAGAAAGTGAGAAAGTGGAGTCTTATGGTCACTACGTCTGGAAGATCCCCTGGAAGAGGAAATGGCAATCCACTCCAGTATTCTTGCCTGGAGAATCCCATGGACAGAGGAGCCTGCTGAGCTACAGTCCATGGAGTCACAGAGAGTTGGACATGACTGAGTGATTGAGTATGAACACACATCTAAGCAAGAAGGGAAAAAAGGGGCAGGGAAGCTTTAGGGAGGCAGGACACAGAGGGGGTAGAAATGGAGCTCCCCAGAGCCTTGTTTATTATTTACTGAGATAATTTTTACAGGTGCTTTGTGTTGGGATTGATATGGATACTAGGGAAGAAGAAGTTGGGAATAATTGGGAGTTTGCAATTAACGTGTATATACTTTTGAAAAACTATGCATAAAATATAGCACAGGGAACTCTACTTAATGCTCTGAGGTCACCTAAATGGGAAGGAAGTCCAGAAATGAGGAGAGAAATAGATATAGATATACATATACATACATATAGCTGATCCAGTTTGCTGTGCAGCAGAAAATAACACAAAACTGTAAAGCAACTATGAAACTCTTACTCACTCAGTCATGTGCGTCTGAGCCACCAGGGAAGCCCATAGTCAAATAAAAATTAATTAGAGAAAAAGAACTGAGATTGGGAGGATGAGACTTCCCTTAATCATCCCCCTTATTTCTGAAGGGATGTTAGGAAAAGCACATTTTTATGATTAACATCTACAGTTTCCCAAATATTTTTTCAGAATCATAACTTGGCCACATCTCAATATGGTTAATAGTCTTTCTTATTTCTTTTTGTTTGCTTGTTTCTTAATTGGAGGAAAATTGCTTCACATTCTCACCAGTCAGAATGGCCATCGTTAAAAAAAAGTCTGTAAACAATAAATGCTGGGAGAACCCTCTGACACTGTTGGTGGGAATGTAAATTGATACGGCCATTATGTAGAACGGTATGGACATTCCTTAAAAAACTAGCAACAAATCTGCCATATAACCCAGCAACCCCACTACTGGGCATATATCCTGAGAAAAGTGAATTCGCTCAGTCATGTCTGACTCTTTGCAACCCCATGGACTGTAGCCTACCAGGCTCCTCCGTCCATGGGATTTTCCAGGCAAGAGTACTAGAGTGGGTTGCCAACTCCTTCTCCAGGGGATCTTACAGACCCTGGGATCAAACCCAGGTCTCCCGCCTTGTAGGGAGACACTTTTACCATCTAAGCCACCAGGGAAGTCCCAATATATACCCTAAGAAAACCACAACACTAAAAGACACAAGTACCCCAAAGCGCATCATTCTCATTACTAACATCTTTTGTTTCCCCCTGCTTCTACGACAGCACTTTAGTAAATCAAACCCTTATATTCCTCATAGGGAAGAGTTTGCTTTCTTTTCTCCTAAGGTAGATAGGCTATTTTTTAACCCCTTGTTTTCAGGTCCCTTTTTGGTCTTGCTTATCGACCTCTTGTCTGTGGTCTGGAGCCTCTCTGGGTTCTGCCAGCAGATTAGCTCCGAGCTCCCAGCCTTCCCTTATCCTTCATGCCAGCTTTTCTTCAAGGATTCTGAATTTCTCTGTCCCCTGCTATATGTCACAAATCAAAGCTCTTCTGCTAATTTGCAGTCTTCTAGAAACATATATTCAAATTCTTCATGTTCTGAGACTCTCCTAGCATCAATAGTTTAATTCTAATTCATTCATGATTGTACTATCACTTTAATGGGGTTTAAAGAAGATGAAAGAAAAATAGGAAAAACCTGCCCCTTAAATGAACACTACAAACGATCCTTTGACACATAACCTACTTAGCATGTATATTACACTTCCAATGGAAATTAAACACACACATATACACACATGACTGTTTATAAGTTGGTTAATACTCTTTCATAGCTATAACTGCTGCCAAGTTCAAAAGTACCTTTGCCCAGATCACTCTACAGGAAATATCAGCTTTGTCTTCCCCTTCCTTCCATTCTGGGATGAAATAGCTATTAAAGTGGAGGTAATTTTTGCAAAGGAGTGTACTGCTGTACTACTGCCATCCAGATAGCGGTTGCAGCAGAGACTTCCTGTCTTCAGTAATTCTGGAGATAAAACTTTTACTAGAAAGGCAACAGAGACTTGGGGTGGCGGAATTTGGGTAAATGACTAATATCCACTAGCAAGAGGCGGTGATGACAGTGCAGACAATCAGTGATATTTCTACCCTCTCTGGATTATTTCCTAACCTCTGATACAACTTGGCAAGCTATCTCTACTGCCTAAAAAAGCGGAACTCTTTTTATCAAAGAAAATCAGGTCCGATGTTCAAGTCTGGAAGACACTTCTGAAACATTATAAAGTGTGTCATCTTGGCAACCAGCTGGAGTGCAACCATTTGGAGCAGATCTATTTATCAATACACGCAGAGAGCAAGCTGAAGACTTGCACACTGGTGCTGAATGGAGCATGAAGAAAGAGCAGCAGAGACTGCATAAATATTAAGCAATGACCTTCCATTTGGAAGTTGGAGGCAATTCCTCACATGGACTTTTATGCATTCAGAATTTATTTCTCTGGGTTCCAAGGTGCAGGCGGATTGTACTAGGAATAAATAATATCACAATTCAGAAAACCACGGGGGGGAAGAAATGGGCTACCCACAGAAAAAAGAATCTCTACCTCAAAGAGATGACAACTTCAGAATAACAAGATAGCCACTTCATTTAGTATTTGTGAAGTTTGAAAAGAAACACATCTTCAAAGTACAGTCATGACCTTGGTAAATATGCACACTGTTTTATATTTCTAAGAACCTTCTGAATATTTAAGTAACTAATAGAGGGAAAGTGTCTGCCCCTGAGTAGACCGAGTTCTTGTCAATGAACTATTTTAACAGAACATACAACTCAGGGGTATAGAGATAAATTAACAGACTGTCTTGCTAACAGGTCCCTTAGTTGGGGCGGGGGGGGTGGGGCGTTGGGGGAAATGAGTACAAATACCCGAAATGGTGAAGTTGACTTTGGCTCAAACAAAATGTACATCAGAAATATGTTCACCTTGATGATATGCATATCAATACCTAGCACTTGATTTTCCCCCAGTTACCTTTCCTGCAAACTTCTATATGACAAGCTGCTTTTATGTGAAGTGCTTCTTCCTTGTTTATGAAAATCTCTTAGTAGAGCAGTTCACCTCTAAACAAGGACATGACTTAGTGACTGAGCAAGAAAAACAACAGGGGCATCTTAGAAATCCATGTCCCACCACCACCCTACTCAATCAACCTACATCAGCAAGATCACCAGGGGATTCACGTGGCCTGCCAAGTTTAAAAAGCAGCAATTGAACAATACTCAGTCATTCCTTAGGCATTTTACAAAAGATCATTGCCTTATAGCCTCAAAGAATAGTTATGGCCTATTAACTTATATAACAGGCTCACTCTAACAGCATCCCATCTTTAATACAATATTACCCTTATTACCACTAGTTCCACTGGATATTAGTCATTGTTACATATAAAAAAAAATCCATTGCTCAATAATATGGAAAATTCTATGTAGCGTACACTTAAATGTATTGAAATCTCTAACAGGCTAACAAACCCTAATAATCTCCAGGAAAGAGCTATCATATGTATGATTTCCCATAATTACTTAACTATAGGATCTATTTTTCCTTGGGACATTTAATAGGAAACATTTTCCTTTTTTCAGCACGAAAACTAACGAGAAATTGATTGATGTTCAGATTCCTGTCAATAAAGTCTTGAATGAATTATTACCTATGACACTACACGTTGCTTCATTTTTTAATTTAATTAATTAATTATTTATTTATTTTTAAAATTTTAAAATCTTTAATTCTTACATGCGTTCCCAAACATGAAGCCCCCTCCCACCTCCCCTCCCCATAACATCTCTCTGAGTCATCCCCATGCACCAGCCCCAAGCATGCTGTGTCCTGCGTCAGACATAGACTGGCGATTCGATTCTTACATGATAGTATACATGTTACAATGCCATTCTCCCAAATCATCCAACCCTCTCCCTCTCCCTCTGAGTCCAAAAGTCCGTTATACACAACTGTGTCTTTTTTCCTGTCTTGCATACAGGGTCGTCATTGCCATCTTTCTAAATTCCATATATATGTGTTAGTATACTGTATTGGTGTTTTTCTTTCTTGCTTACTTCACTCTGTATAATCAGCTCCAGTTTCATCCATCTCATCAGAACTGATTCAAATGAATTCTCTTTAACGGCTGAGTAATACTCCATTGTGTACATGTACCACAGCTTTCTTATCCATTCATCTGCTGATGGACATCTAGGTTGTTTCCATGTCCTGTACACATTGCTTCAACAAAAGACAAAACCCAAGGTTTGTTCTGACAGCAAAGAATCTCCCGGGTACGAATCCATGTTGAAAGGACAAACAGACCTTAGGCCTGAGGATGAAAGTTCATTGTTCAGAAATCATATTAAAAAGACACATGCTTTCTTCAAATTATCTAACTGTTCTGGTGATATAACATTTTCTTCAGAATGTTATAGCAAAAAAAAAAAATTTTTTTTCCATAAGGAATTGATTGGAACAAACTGCAAAACAGCAGGTAAAAAACATGAGTAATTCAAGGCCAATAGTGACTTTATTACGCACATAAATTATGTGGAGTCACAGACTGTCTCTTTTCATCACTAATTATACTAAGGGTTATTTAAGATTCACATAATGAATAGAATCGCCACAGCTTTGCAAAAACCATGGACATTTTCTTAGCAATTAACAATCCCTTAGGAATGCTACAGACTAAATTTGAATCCCTGGCATTTAATGTTGATATGGATTTATCATCTATAAATATAGCGTTAGCTACTAAACAACAACAAATAGTGTTACACTCCAAGGGAAAAAAAGCATACCTTTGCAACTGTGAATAATAGTTAAAAGGCAGAATGTGGAGTTTCACATGTCTGGGTCCAAGCCTCCAAAGGTTCCCTTATTAAACAAGCAAGAGAAACACCAATACAGTATATTAACATACACACACACACACACACACATATATATATATGGAATTTAGAAAGACGGCAACAACAATCCTATATGCAAGGCAGCAAAAGAGACAAAGCTGTAAAGAACAGACTTTTGGACTCTGTGGAAGGGTGGGATGATTTGAGAGAATAGCACTGAAACATGTATATTACCATGCGTAAAATAGATGACCAGTGCAAGTTCAATGCATGAAATGGCACTCAGAGCCGGACAACCCAGAGGGATGGGATGGGAGGGGAGGTGGGAGGGGGGGTTCAGGATGGGGGGACACATGTACACCCATGGCTGATTCATGTTGATGTGGTGGCCAAAACCAGCACAATATTGTACAGAAATGATCCTCCAATTAAAATTAATCAATTAATTTAAAAACGACTGATGCTGAAGCTGAAGGTCCAATGCTTTGGCCACCGAATGCGAAGAACAGACTCATCGGAAAAGACCCTGATGCTGGGAAAGATTGAAGGCAGAAGAAGAAGATCCCCTTCCTGTCATCCTCCATGACAGAGGATGAGACGGTTGGATGGCATCACTGACTCAATGGACATGAGTTTGAGCAAGCTCCGGGAGTTGGTGGTGGACAGGGAAAACTGCCGTGCTGCAGTCCATGGGGTTGCAAAGAGTCAGACATGACTGAGGGACTGAACTGAGGCTGATTCATGTCGATGTATGGCAAAACCAATACACTATTGTAAAGTAATTAACCTCCAATTAAAATAAAAAAATTTATATTAAATAAAAAAGGCCCCCTTCTAAGACTTCAATTTCCCATACTCAGTGCCCCCCAGTCACATAAAGGACAAGGCTGTTTCTTCCTCACCAAACACCTGTGCAAACGGAACGTGAGAGGTCTGAGTTGTGAGAAGAGGGTTACTGTACATACTAAGGCAGTGTGCTGCCAGCAATTACTATCATTATATTTTAAATGCACATTTTCAAGGCGTCCTAGCTACTGAGACGTCATGGGGTGAAGAACAGTCATCTCCGTTTATCAAAGTCATCCTCTTGGACAGAACCCCTGAAGGAAAAATGACTCCAATCACCTCTGACAATCAGTGGTGTGATACAGGCATAATGAGCCAATCAATTCTGCTGATCAATGGAGTGAGAAATGTCAGAGCCACCCTGCATTAAGAGCAAATCTTCAAAGTACATAACTTTTACTGAGGGTAGCATCTATTCTTTAGAGAAAAAAAATCAGGAGTTTATTATGAGATGAGTGATGAGTTCAAAGTACTGGGCAGAGGTTTTTCTCAAGGTAGCCATGCAAGGATTCAAGATACAGAATTTTAGAAAAGGAGAGCTGCGCTGCCCTTTTATGACTCCACGTGAAATGCCTGAACGGTATGCTTTTTTAACAGTAGAGAATCATCAAGTAGGAACTTCTTAATTCTCTCAGGCATTTTGCCTTAACCAGTGCAATGAGAGTTAAGTGCATACACTAAAAATATCACCAGTCCAGGAGTGAGGTAAACCCTGCTCCAATTCACATCTACTATGACTGTCTAGGTCCCGTTGGAAAAGTCATTTAATCTCATCTCTTTTGGAAGCTATTTCCTTCTCAGAACATGAGTAAAAGGAAATTTTTTTTTTCTTTGCCTCAATCACAAGGTTACTGAAAGAATTCATTTAGATAATATAAAATAATTTATATGCTTAAAATGATAAAATTATTCACTGATCCCATTATATCCCCAGCAGACTTTTCTTTATGGGGCATGACATCATCGCATCTTTCTCTCATAGGCTGAGGGTAATTGTTGTTTGTGGTCTCAGTTGATATTAAATGATACAAGCTTGACACGTAAGATCAAGGAATTTCGTTCTTAAAAGTAGAAAAAAAGACACACGGCTTTGAAAACAACTTTGTACCCTAATTACATACAGTAAAAATCAAGATGAAATGATTCAACAAATATTGATCAAGTATCATCATGTATTAGATGCTATACTGGTGTTTGGACAACATCAGTGAAGAAAACAAAAGTCCATGTAGCTTAGATTCATGGAGCTTAGGTTTCAGCAGAAGAGGCTGAAAATAAATAATGATTGTCATAATAAATTATATGTTCTGTTGAAAATGCTAAATAAGTGTTTTTAAAAGAATAGTAGGAAGCCAGCATATCAAAAGCAAAGACATTACTTTGCTGACAAAGGTCAACACAGTCAAATAGGTGGTTTTTCCTGTAGTCATGTATGGATGCAAGAGTTGGACTGTAAAAAGGCTGAGTGCCAAAGAATTAACACTTTCAAACTGTGGTGCTAGAGAAGATTCTTGAAAGTCTCTTAAACTGCAAGGAGATCAAACCAGTCAATCCTAAAGGAAATCAACCCTGAATATTCATTGTGAGGCCCTGGAGAAGAGTGGCAGCCCACTCCAGTATTCTTGCCTGGAGAATCCCATGGACAGAGGAGCCTGGCAGGCTACAGTCGTCCTGGTGCCAGAAATAGTCAGACACGACTGAGTGACTAACACACACATACAGACACACACAGACACACAGACACACAGACACACACACACACACACATTCAAGGGAGGACTGATGCTGAAGCTCCAATATCTGGCCACCTGCTGCAAAGAACTGACTCATTAGAAAAGACCCTGATGCTGGGATAGACTGAAGGTAGGAGGCGAAGGAGATGACAGAGGATGAGATGGTTGGATGGCATCACTGACTCGGAGGACATGAGTGTGAGCAAGATTTGGGAGATGGTGAAGGACAAGGAAGCCTGGCATGCTCCAGTCCATGGGGTCGCAAAGAGTCAGACATGACTGAGTGACTGAACTGAACTGAACTATAATTGCAAAGAAGCTGATCTTGAGTTACAGTATATGTAAACCCTTGGCTTTTTACTTGTGTTTTAAATTGAAAATGACAAAATAAATTGCAAACTGTAAGGTATAATTTTGTGTGTGTGTGCACATGCAAATTTTAGTTCATATATGTAATATTTTACTTGTTTCAATGGCAACTTTAGCAAATTATTTTAAAATTGTTATTCCTCTTATATCATAACTTATTAAACTATTTAAACAAGAAGTAGTACTATTTTAAAATGTTTTTGGAATACAGGTGATTAAACTTTAATATTATATATTACTGTGGGACACTACAAAGCAGTAAGTTTCCTTTATAATTTTTTCCTCAAAATGCACTAATCTAACTAAGAAATATGAAAAGATGACTTATTTCCCTTTACCGTTACACTTGTTTTTTATCAGCCTGAATCTCTATACTAAATACAAGCAAAGAAAGTTTCAATTTTGTCTTCTCTGTGGTCTTTATTATTCATCCGATTTCACCATCATTTCGGAAAATAACTTTTTGTCTAGAGGAGGGCAGGTTAAAAAATGACTCACTCCAGTTGTCAAATACATAAGACAGGCCAATGATGGAGGCAGGCCCTCAATTCTATTTAAGCATTCAGCACACAGAATATAAGACAATCACTTAGTCTAGAGACAGACGTTGTTACTTTTGGCCATCTTCTCCACAGTGGGAAAGGTTCATTAATAGTGGAATCAATAAATGGATCAATAGGAAAAAGTGAAAACAACCTAGATAATAGGATCTGAAAGGCATCTGACAGGGACACGTCGTGCCAGACAGAGGACATAGATAACAAAGTGTCACTTTGTGTAATATGTAGGGCAATACATTAACTTATTTTCTGGCTCTAAATATCCAGAACATGTTTTAGGTAAACAGCTGTAATTGTTACTTCCAGCTACAGCAACAATTAAATCATGTGAATGATATCCAGCAACACAGTTTCTTCAATTCTGCGGGGTTTATAAATAGATAACTACAGAGGACATCAGTCATGATGGTCTAGCATTGTATTGGTTCTTTGAACATAAACTTAGACAATTATACTTGCCATTTATAAATCACCCTGATGATAATTATTAAAATAAACTCAATGGTTACTTTCGCCAAGTAGAGAAATGAGAGAAGTAACTTAGTTCCATAGTAGAAACCTAGTAGATGTATTAAACCATCAAGAGGCAAACTATTAATTTCCTTTGATATATAATTTTTGTTGTTTTTGTTCAGTCCTCAGTCATGTCTGATTCTTTGCAATCCCATGGACTGCAGCACGCCAGGCTTCCCTTAGGCTATAATGATTCCTTCCAGGTATTTATCATATTATGACCCAATAGAATATGAAACAGGTGTATATAGTACCAGAAATTCTGCTCATCTTCATATTTATTAAGAGATACTAAACTAATTTTGGAAAAGACTCTGATGCTGGGAGGGATTGGGGGCAGGAGGAGAAGGGGATGATAGAGGATGAGTTGGCTGGATGGCATCACCGACTAGACGGATGTGAGTTTGAGTGAACCCTGGGAGTTGGTGATGGACAGGGAGGCCTGGCGTGCTGCAATTCAATGGGTCGCAAAGAGTTGGACACGACTGAGCGACTGAACTGAACTGAACTGATACTAATTTTCTGTAGTTATTTCTGTAAAATTAAGCCACAGATTAATAATTCTTTAATGAGATATTTGAATACATAAATAATCATTATAGACTTCTAATAAATTGGTATTCTCTTTTGATGTGACAATTAAGAAAAAGTCCACAGTGCTTCCAAACACTTGTAGTAGTTTCTTTTTTAGAAACAGGAAAATAAAAGTTCCTTATGCTTACTCATCATCTAAATACTGCCTCCTTACCATAAAATATTCAGAAAAGTAAATAATAAGAAGAAAATAATAATCATATCACCTATGAAAATAATAAAACTTCATCTGTTTCTAAATTTATTGTTTCTAAACTTATTAAATAATAAGAAGAAAATAACAATCATATCACCTATGAAAATAATACAATAAAAACTTCATCTGCTTCTAAACTTCCTATTTTACAAAAATCATAAACTTATGATTTTACAAAAAATAACCACAGTCAATTTTTTTAATGGGGTCATACTATTTACCTAGTTTCCACAACTATTCTTGTCAATATGTATAAATATGTAATATAGTATTAATTGTCTCAATACACTGTATTTTATTTCACCAGCAGGCTGTAAATGATTTCTTTCTCTTCCCATCTCTTCTGTCTTTCTTTTTCTCTGGTCTCTCCTCTCCCTCTGCTTTTTGTTCCTTTTTTAGCACAATTAAGCTAAACATTTACCATGTGAGGTCCCAGCTTCTGTGTTCTGTCTTAAGACTATTACAGTGTCATTGTTTTCCTGAAAACATTCTAAGGAGTCAATACTGCTGCTGCTGCTGCTGCTGCTAAGTCACTTCAGTAGTCTATACTAATGTACCCATTTTACAGATGATGAAAAGAGAATTAGAGAGACAAGGACCGGCTCAAGGTCATTGTGAACAGGAGGCGGCGGCAAAGCTTAGATCCAAATCCAAGAAGGTCAGTTTTCTACAGCCCTCCTTCAACCACATTACTGAAACAGACCCTGAAACGCAAACTGTCAAGTGTGAGGCACTGTGCTCTTTTGGGGAACATTTTTCTCAGAATAAGTTTCCAGCAGTGGAACTAACACTCATGTGTTAACTTACATGTGTACACCTGTGGCGGATTCATGTTGATGTATGGCAAAACCAATACAATATTGTAAAGTAAAAAATAAATAAATAAATAAAATGACTAGGGGGAAAAAAAAAAAAACTTCTGACACGTATTTTCAAATGATCTTCAGTTCATGGTTGAGATGTATGAAAATTCTTGCCTTTCCACTCCTTGAAACTCAATCTTGTTTATTCAATATTTAATAACATATTTGTTTAGTTTGTTTTTTTGTTCCTATCTGCTAGAGTAAGAGTCTTCTCCCCAATCTTATATGTCCTGAACGCCAGGGGAACGAGCCTACAGACCCAAGCTTCCTGAGTGTTTGAGGATAACACTGGCTGAGTTCCTGTTGCAGTCAAACCCTTCGACTCAAAAGGTGTCTCCTGGTCCCGGGTGCTGGCCCTCAATCCTCACACAGCTGTTGATGCTTGGGGTCTCTTGGATCCCCGGGCACACTTGGGCATTCTTTTCCTTAGAACTAACCTTCTTTCCTGATCTGCCTCACCTCATGGATGTCAAAGAAGTGTGTGTCCCGATCACAAAGTTCAAGGATCCTCATAAAAAACAGTCTTCTCCTTTTCTCCTATTCCACTTCAGCCTTCTATTCTGCCAGCACCTCCATCCATCGTGTCTGGTAAAATCATTTCTGTACTCATAGGCGACTTGACCCGGGATCACAGCCCCCGACTCCTTACTACTTCGGCGGGTCCAGCACCTCTAGTGCTCTTCACTCCTGTTGCCCCTTAGCTGACCTCCAAGCTGTATGAAAACCCTCAGCCAGCTTTCCTCAAGGACTTCTTTGTCCATTTTCCATTCATTACAAGTCTGGCAAAACATCCAATTAGGCTGTCTGTCTTCTCCATGTCTGAGTTCTAACTACATGATTTCTGCTGGAAAAA
Organism: Ovis aries; assembly: GCF_016772045.2. Taxonomy (NCBI): domain Eukaryota; kingdom Metazoa; phylum Chordata; class Mammalia; order Artiodactyla; family Bovidae; genus Ovis; species Ovis aries. The sequence continues at coordinate 61,598,357 of NC_056069.1, read as the reverse complement.
TAGCCCAACTGTAGAGTTTGCTACTCCTGAGAACCCACGCTGCAGCGAATCCAACCTCAGCTCTCCCTACAGTACTTCTAGGTCCCTGGGGACCTGGCCCTCCCGGTCCATCACTCTGCCCTCTGTAGTCTGGGTTCCACATGAAACTCTGTGGACAGAACCTTTGCACCAACTTTCTGCTTATCTGCAGATGGTGACTGCAGCCATGAAATTAAAAGATGCTTGCTCCTTGGAAGAAAAGTTATGACCAATCTAGACAGCATATTAAAAAGCAGAGACATTACTTTGCCAGCAAAGATCTATCTGGTCAAAGCTATGGTTTTTCCAGTAGTCATGTACGGATGTGAGAGTTGGACCATAAAGAAAGCTGAGCACCAAAGAATTGATGCTTTTGAACTGTGGTGTTCGAGAAGACTCTGGAGAGTCCCTTGGACAGCAAGGAGATCCAATCAGTCCATTCTAAAGGAACTCAGTCCTGAATATTCATTGGACACACTGATGTTGAAGCTGAAACTCCAATACTTTGGTCACCTGATGTGAAGAGCTGACTCACCGGAAAAGACCCTGATGCTGGGAAAGACTGAAGGCAGGGAGGAAAAGGGGATGACAGAGGATGAGATGGTTGGATAGCATCACCGACTCAATGGACATGAGTTTGAGTAAACTCTGGGAGTTGGTGATGGACAGGGAGGCCTGGAGTGCTGTGTTCATGGGGTCGCAAAGAGTTGCACACGACTGAGGGACTGAACAGAACTGAACTGGGATGATCATACTTCACCTCTCCTGTGGGTCTGAGATCCTCTTCTGCTGGTTTCCAAGAACCCTCACTCTCCTGGTGTTTTTCTGTATGACTTTTTCCCCTTTCCCATTTTACCTTTTGGGTTTCTCTGTCTGTCCCAGGTTGGTAGGACTCAGAATCAGAACCTGTGTGAACGTGACACTCTGTCCCTTGACAATCTCTTCTCATATGTTTTCCATCACTAGCTGCTGCCTCAGTTCTATACATCCAGTCAATCTTGTTCCTAATTCTGAGCCTATATATCTAGTTGTTTATTTGCCTATTTCCTTAAAAGGGCTTCCCAGGTGGCCCAAGTGGTTAAGAACTTGCCTGCCAATGCAGTAGATGTTAAGAGATGCAGGTTTGATTCCGGGGTCAGGAAGATACCCTGGAGAAGGGCATGGCAACCCACTCCATTATTATTGCCTGGAGAATTCCATGGACAGAGGAGCCTAGTGGGCTACAGTCCATAGGGTCGCAAACAGTTGGACATGGCTTAACATGTGACTTAACTCGCTATTTCCTTAAAAGCTCAGGTTTTTGACTTCATCATCTGGATAAAACATAAGTGTTTACAAACAAAAATATTTGTGTTTTCTGGATATTAAACCTTGTATAAGTGATAAATCTGGATTAAGAGCCAAATCTGGATTAAGGGCCCATATGATCCAACAGTGGGCTTCCCAGGTGGCTCACTGGTACAGAATCTGCCTGCCAGTGCAAGAGATGTAGGAGACGTGGGTTTGATCCCTGGATCAGGAAGATTCCCCTGGAGAAGAAAACGGAAACTTCCTCCGGTATTCTTGCTGAGATAACATGAACAGAGGAGCCTGGCGGGCTACAGTCGATGGGGTCGCAAAGAGTCAGACACAACTGAGCATGCACACTTATCTGACAATACCCTCAACATCTATCATATCACTTAACATACTGTATGATAATTTCTTATATGGTATTTTTATTCTCTCTCAGTTGACTGGTTCCATGAGGGCAGAGACAGCACTGATTTTTTTTTCCCACATGGTATTTGCAAAACAGTGCACACAGCAGGTGCTCTTATTAATGAGATGAACTGAACTGGATAGAATTAGAGTCTCCCTGGGTTTTCTCTTCATACAGACGCCACCCAGGGTAGGCAGTTTTGTCCTGCTGTTAATCTCTGTGCCTCAGCTGTCATTTCTTAGGGATGGTTGCATAGATATCTTCCTCTAAAGTCCCTTTATCCAAGCTTATTGACTCTTGCAAATTGATGCTGAGGAGGCCTCTGACTCATCCATTTCTCAGTGAAGAGGAATCAACAGACTCCTTTGGGTTAAGCTTTGTACCATGCTACACTTTGGAAAGTCCTGATTACTCCTTCCAAGTTTATTTAGGTTTACTTAGCTTGCTGAAATCTTTCATTGATTTGGAGCTTGTTTTCCTAGAAAGTAAAGTACGGTGGCTCAAATGGTAAAGAATCCACCTGCAGTGTGAGAGACCTTGGTTCAATTCCTGGGTTGGCAAGATCCCCTGGAGGAGGGCATTCCAGCTCACTCTAGTATTCTTGCCTGGAGAATCCCCATGGACAGAGGAGGCTGGTGGGCTACGGTCAGTTGGATCACAAAGAGCTGGACACGACTGAGCGACTAAGCACACACAAGCATAAAGTGTATGCCTAACTCCCTGTCTAGGATAATACCTTCTTAAAGATTTCTAGTTGGTTAGTTATCCCAGCACAATTTATTGAACTTTTTGAATATTCCTTCACGATCTAAATTTTCAACTCTACCAAACAGTAAAATCTCCTAGGGGATGAAAAGAGTGTGGACTCTGGACCCAGCTGCCCAGATCCAACCCAACATTGACAGTCACTAGACCTTGGGCAAGTCACTTAACCTGCTTCTGCCTCTGTAATTTGGGGGTAACATCACCACTATCTTTGAGAGCTGTGGGTGAATTTAGATGTAAAATGGGCAAAGGAGGACTGATACAGAGCAGACCTGTAGGTGTTACTGCGTACTTTCGCTGTCATCTATTTAGATACTTTGTCTTAATCTCTGCTTTCCTGCTCATCTTTGAACCCCTGCCACATTGTTCTAACTGCTGTAGAAAGAGAACATAACTTCTTGTCTAGAATAATCCCCTGAGTCATCCCCCCTCTTCCTCCTTCCCATGATTAAAAAAAAAAATCACTTTTCTACTCTTGTACTATTATTTCTTTAGTGAAACATCCCTCCCCTGCTCCATTATTAATACTAGCCAATGGTTACTTGTGAATTGCCTTCCATGGGCCAGGCATTGGCTCAAAGGCTTTATTGACATCAATCATCAAACTTAATTACATGATGGATGTACACTTCATCATCAGACTTAAAGAAGGAATCCACACTGTCCAATTATAGTACTTGTGCCCTATATGACTACAGGACATTGCTTCCATTGTAAAAACTCTTGTTGAAATTGGGTTCAGATTAGGATGAAACTCTAGATTTATTTGGGAAGGGCTGACAGTGTTGAATGCTAAGTCTTCCTACTCAGTATTATGCCAATTCTTTATTCAAATATTTATTTATGGTCTATATTAAATTTTTCTACTGTCAATACAAGTAATGTTTATAGAGTGTGTGTTCAGTTGCTCAGACATGTCTGACTCTTTGTGACCCCGTGGACTGCAGTACACCAGGCTTGTTGCCCTTCACTATTTCCTGGAGTTTGTTCAAACTCATGTCCAGTGAGTTAGTAATGCTATCCAACCATCTCATCCTCTGTCAATTTCTTCTCCTTTTGCCTTCTCCCAACATCAGGATCCTTCCCAGTGAGTTGGCTCTTTGGATCAGGTGGCCAAAGAGTTGAAGCTTCAACATCAGTCCTTCCAATGAATATTCAGGGTTGATTTCCTTTAGGATTGACTGGTTTGATCTCCTCGCAGTTCAATACTGACTGCATTGTAGGCACTGTTTAAATGCTTTACAGAATATTAACTAATCTAATTTTTATCATGACTCTGCAGGGCTGTCATTGTTATTATTTCCATTCCATAGATAGGGAACCAAGACAGAAGTAATTTGTCACTTTAAGTGACTTCATATGCCACAGTCAATGAGTGACAAGATTTAATACTTTTTATCATACCATCTTGGCTCCAGAACCCATAACTTTGACTACTAAGCACTTATATTTACCTCTCAAATAATGGGCAAAGTATATTTCAACCTGTTCATGTATTATTGATATTTACAAGTGGAAACTTGTCTCAGGAAAGCACTGGTTTTTGTCTATTATCTTGCTAATCTGTTGAAAAGTTATAAATTCAAAGCATTTACCAGTTGATTATTTTGGGTTACTTAGGGATATCATAAAAATAAACCTGGACATTTCTCAACATCCAAATTGTATCATTTTGCATTCTTTAAAAAAAAATTGTTTTGGGAAATTTCCTGGAGGTCCAGTGATTAGGACTCTGTGCTTCCACTGCAGAAGGCATGGGTTTGATCCCTGGTTGGGAAAAAAATTCTATAAACCGCAATATGCAGTCCAAAAAAAAAAATTGTTTTGGATAGCCCTTCTCAAACAATTTTAAATAAATAGATTTTGCATCAGACATCTCTGTCTTCTATTCTACTTTAGTAGTAATCCTTCTAGTTTTTCACTAGTAAAAGAACTTCTATTTTTTTAATATAGGTACTGCCAAACCTGGGCTTTCCTGATAGCTCAACTGGTAAAGAATTTGCCTGCAATGCAGAAGACCGCAGTTTGATTCCTGGGTTGGGAAGATTCCCTAGAGAAGGGATAATCTTCCCACTCCAGTATTCTTGAGCTTCCCTTGTGGCTCAGCTGGTAAAGATTCTGCCTGCAATGCAGGAGACCTGGGTTCAGTTACTGGGTTGGGAAGATCCCTGAAAAAGGGAAAGGATACCCACTCCAGTATTCTGGCCTGGAGAATTCTATACAGTCCATGGGGTCCCAAAGAGTCAGACACTACTGAGCGAGCTTTACTTTTCACTGTCTAACCTACTTAAAAAGCAGTAACATTGAGATTCTTATATTCAGTGCATTAGTAACCATCACTTCCTGGATCTTTCATTATTGTGTTCAGTGGCATCTGACTCTTTACAACCCCATGGACTGTAGCCCTCCAGGATTCTCTGTCCATGGGATTTTTCAGGCAAGAATTCTGGAGCAGATTGCCATTTCCTCCTCCAGGGGATTTTCGCAACCCAGGGATTGAACCAGCATCTCCTGTGTCAAGCAGATTATTTACCCGCTGAACCCGGGGAAGCGGTTATTAAAGGGTTACCAAAGCTCTCCCACATGCTACATAATAGGACTATACATTCAATGAAAAAGGAAGCCATATATCAACCAAAAGGACTCTGCTTCCCATAATAGGGGCAGACAACAACTGGTATTTGTAAATACAGAGAAAAGGCATAAGGAGAAATTTATTCCTCATCCTTGTTATGATTAATCCTTCCCAGTTCACTTAAAATCATTCTATAATAAATTATACTTAGAGGTAATGTTAATGCAAGACATTCATCATTCAGCTCAAGGTTATGTGTTTTTGATGGAAAGAAATCACAATCCGAATGGCAGAAGGCTTTGCCTGTATTGAATGATTATTTTACTCAGGGCTTAGGAATCAATGAGATCAATCTAAATACACTAGGAGTCAATCTAGGCAGCTCTCATACATTTCCTACATGATTACCCAGGAGGTAAACACCACGCGCAGTCATGGTTTCAGTCATTGAAATGGTTACTTCTGCGGCTCCAAGGTTTGCAAACTTTTCTCTTTTTTTTCTCTTTCAATGGTGACACACACTCACTTTGCGTTTAGTTATGGGAGCTACCGAGTTAACAATCTTTGTAATATGTAATAACAGAACTGTGAAAGCTGTACCTCAGCAGGTTCCTCTTTCATTTAGTTAAAAAATAAACCATTTTAGCTTTAAAAGGGCTCTGAATAATTTCATCCCAAGCTTTCTTCAGGATTTTAGAACTTAGATATAGTTACAAAAATCCGAACACCTACAAACTGGCACAAGTCTATGAACTGCAGCCAAAGACCAACAAAACAAGCAGGATGAATCTGGGTTTTTAAAATCAGTATTTACATTTTTTTTTTCAGCTTTAATTCATATGTACCTTATGCAGAAATGTAGCCAATAGGGGGTTTTAGTTCTCAGCTCTTTCCTTAATTCTGTTTGCAATGTCACTCTTTGCAGTGGTTGTACAAAACACTCAACTAAATAAAAGCAGGGTGGGCCTCAGGAGACTTTCCTTCGACGCTTGCTCTGTAAAATCTGTGCCTCTGATTAACCCCACATCTCTACTTCTATCCTTTCTGCTGAGTGCTGCCAGAGAAAAATTCCACACCAACATGGACCAGGGCCACTGCACAAATCTCTTCTGAATCGTATCGGAAAACCTTCCAGTGACATATTCTGGTGGGATCAAGGAAACCAAACTTATAGAATGTGTCACAACAGCTGGAAAGACAATTGGAGAGGCAGCCGGGCATCCCTTCCCCGAAAGGTTCTGCACCTCACGTTCAGTGTCACTGAGGATGGCAGTCTGTGGACAACCAAGACGCCGACGACACAGCATCAGAAGTGAGAGACTCTGGAAAAGTTTCCGGACTACTTCTCCAGCTTACTGAACTTGTATTTTCAGTTTTAAGAATGTTTAATGATATATGGTAAAAAAAAAAAAAATCTGCATCCATAACGGCTCTAAAAGAGGTTTTCTGATAGGAATAAAACAAAATTTTCAGTTAAAAGAAAAAAAAAAAGCTTTGTGTCCTAGTTCACATCTTCATTTTATTTCTCTTCCTCTCTCTTTCCCTCTCTTCCCTCTCCCTCCTTCCCTTTCCATTCCTTTACTCCTGTTTCTTTTCTCTTCCCCCCTTTTCTTCCTTTCTTCCCATTTCCTTTCTCTCCTAGTTGTAATATAAAATCACAGTGTGCCTTAATGTTAAAGTATCTCAGATTTTATGAAATGTGGCAATAGTTTAAACAGTGTTAGTGATTCTAACAGTAAGTCACACAGCTAGTGGCAAGGAATCTAAGGACTGGTAATACAGAAAGCAGTGTTCCGATTAACGTGTGTCTCCACAGGTACATTTTAAATGGCACACTAATCAAAATGGTTTTAAAAGCATTTCTGATAATCCTATTGAACTGAAAATCCAAATACTCATAAATTTAATGCTTTATATTTTAAATGACATAAATATCCTGGTTGCTTCTTACTCACTTCGTGATTTCTGCCACACAGATATTTATAATCTTTAAAGTAGCTGAAAGTCATTTTCTCTAAACCATTTTTCCAGAGAATGTTGTTTACTTTTATTATTAATTTTTTCTTTTAAAAAATTTACTGTATTCATCTTTTTTTTTCATTTGCTAGTTAACAGAACATATGTATTCTGAATGTCTATATCCACAAGTTACAATAAATTTCCACATTTTATAAAGAAGGTGAAATTGGCATTATTATATCTTTTTCACCAAATGAGAATCACACATATTTCCTGAAAAGATCTTTTATGTATGTGTATGAGTGTTCACATTGACACATGAGCTTAGTTCAACAAACCTTTCATAGATAACAAAGAATATAATCGCTGCAGGCAGAAGTCAAGAACAAGAGCAAAAAGGAAAAGAAATAAACATGCATTAAGGAAAGTTTCTCTGAACATCAGGGAGTTTACAGAGCTTGATGGCCGTGGTATATGCTGAGTTCATCGGCTGTTCTAGAGTGGTTCAGAAGGAGTCAAGTCAAATTACTGACAACCAACAAATAAACAGAATCCATTATCGGAAAGCTCTTATTTCCTATCTCGCTATGCTAGGCTGAATTGCTGTATTCAGTGGGAAACTCACTAAATCGAAAAAACCTGACATCCCTCATCTTCGTCAAGGCCCTAAAAACATTACAGTCAACGTCATGAAGTCACTTAAGCCCTCTGGCTCTGTGCACTCAGCTTGAAATCTCTCCATAAATGACGGCTACTTGCTGATGGGAGGAAGTGACAAATTAGGGAATTACAAATTTACACTGTGCTACATGAACACATTTTCTGACAATTAGACCTATTGACTGCTAAGATGTGCAAAGAGGTACAGAATTTAAAACTTTTAAGTTGAAGTCCTGTGTAATAAAAAGAAGTCACATTTTTATCTAGTTTACAAAGAATACGTGAAAATTTATAGATCCACAACGATTCAGTATTATCATTAAATACCATGGGGTCACAAAGAGTTGGACAGGACTTAGCCATTGAACAACAACAACATAACTAGATAGCATTTCAGAATAATTTACTGTTTTCATAAAAAGTTAAAAAATTCATTTTGGTAGATTGTACACAATTGTTAGGCTATTTTCTTGCAAAGATTCTTAACATAGTATATGCACTTAGAATGGGTCACCATCTCCTGTAGAATAATAAGCTTAGGTGTAGACTCTAGACATTAGCACATAATTCTTGTATTTGTCTAGTGTATCACAGCTTCTTATAGCATGTCCATCAATGCAAAAGCACCAGTTCATAAACAGCTCTATAGTAGGAACTAGAACAGGCACCATGAGAATAAGGACTCGTGACTCCTGTTCACAAGGCTTTGTCTACACAAGTGTAATGGACTCTCCAGAACATCAAGCTTAGGACAAGTGAAGTCACTCAGTTGTGTCTGACTCTTTGCGACCCCATGGACTGTAGCCTACCAGGCTCCTCCCTCCATGGGATTCTCCAGGCAAGAGTACTGGAGTGGATTGCCATTAAGTGATGGCCAAATGCAGCTTTGACTGTGATCATCACTTCCTGTGGGCTTTGTGCTTCTCCCCCTCTCTCTTTCTCTGATGTGTGTTTCTTCTCATTGACATTCTGAAATAATGGCTGTCTGACTCTATAATTTGAGTCTGTGCTGCCGTTTCAACTCTCACCCTGGGGTTCAGTCACACTAGAACGGAACTAAATTGTTCAGTTCCTTGGATGCAGCATGCTTTTTTTTTTTTTTTTTTGAGGGCCTTTCCACATGTCCACTTGCCAGAAACACTGCTCTTGTAAATATTAGTTTGAGTCATAGGCAATTGCCATTTCTGTAGGTCACAAATAGTGGAATCTCAGCAATATTGTAAAAGCCTCAATTTAAAAGTCCTTCTCTCGAGGGCATTTCCCCGGTCTGCTTCTTAGCATTTTATATGGGCTTCCCAGGTGGTGCTAGTGGTAAAGAAGCCACCAAATCAAAAGAGATGTGAGTTCAATCCCTGGGTCAGAAAGATCCCTTGGAGGAGAGCATGGCAACCCACTCCAGTATTCTTACCTAGAGAATCCCATGGACAGAGGAGCCTGGCAGTCTACAGTCCATAGGGTCTCAAAGAGTTGGATGTGACTGAAGTGACCTAGCACACAGCATTTGGTACATGTCTAAATTTTTAAATTCCTTATTCAGTTGTTTGACTTGAACAATAACTGTGATATCCTTGAAGTCATGAGCCATATTCTATTGGACATCATTATAATTCTTAATGCCTGGGAATATTTGATTGAGTATGCTAGGGAATACTTTCATTTCTGTAAAATAAATGTTTCACAAAATATTTATAAGGAATGCAGTTAATGAAGGAAGGAATAAATGTTATTAATGTATTTGGTCAGTGAACAAATTCATGTAAAATAAAAGGAGGCCGGAATCCCAAGCCAGTATCTTCTTAGATTTGAAAACACATAGCCAAGTGTCTGGTTCCATTATTTTTTCTTGAACGAACAGAAGAATTACTTGCCTTAAGCACTGTACATTTATGTTTGCTGATACATCATTTATACAAATAGCTATGAGGCATAATAATTTCTGATAGTTGCTATACAAACACACCTATCTATATCTAGTGTAATTCCTGGAAAAACCATCTGAAATGGGCTTGGAAGACTGGTAGGATTTACAGTGAAGTTGCTCAGTCGTGTCTGACTCTTTGAAACCCCGTGGACTATAGCCCACCAGGCTCCTCTGTCCATTGGATTCTCCAGGCAAGAATACGGGAGTGCATTGCCATTTCCTTCTCCAGGACTTAAATGAGAGGGAATAAATTAGAAGAATTTTAAAAGTCAGAAACAGTAGAGGTCAAATGTATTTTTCTCATTTTCTTGTTTTTTTCAGGTCAAACTGACTTTCTTAAAGTAGGTATCTTTTTCAAAATATAAGATTTGACTTTCTTAAGGTAGCTATCTTTTTCAAAATATGAGATAAAATGCACAGATTTAAGTATATGACCTGATAAGTTGCTAAATACACACAACCAGGCAATTCACACTTGAGTAAAGACACAGAACATTTCTATCACATCTAAAAGTATACTCATGTTCTTTTTATTCACGCTTCAGCCACTATCTGATTTCTGTCACCAGAGAGCAGCTTAACTTGTTCTTGAACTTTATATGAATAGATTCACAGACTCTGTCCAGGGTCCTTTGCTCAGTAAAAAGATCTTTTGAGATTCATCCATTCTGCTGTTATATTTCAGAAGTGTGTGTATATGCATATATGTACACACATATATGTCTATATATTTACATGCATATTATTGATGAGCAATATTCCATTCTATGGTCCTACCATACTATGCTTATCATCACAGACATTTGGGTTCTTTTCATCTTGGGGCTATTTATTCCATTCTAGTACAAATCTCTTTTTAGACAAATGTTTCCGTTCTCTTGGGTAAATATCTAGCACTTGAATACTGGGTCATATTGTAGACATACAATTAAGTTTATAACAAACTATCAAAATTTTCTCCAGAATGATTATATCACTTTACACTCCCACTAGAAATATATGAAAAGTCCAGCTGCTGCATTATCCTTGTTATAAGGGAATATTTTTGCAATTTTGAAACAGGAAGAATATTTTAGAGAGAGTAGGACAGCTCCAAATATAAATTTTTAAAAAGTCAATTTAGATTTCATTACTTTTTAAAAACCTGCATACAGGAAATCTGAAAGATGTTGTGAATTTTATCCAGCGCAGTACAATAAAGCAAATATCACAACAAAGTGAGTGACACAAATTTATTTCGTTTCAAAGTGCATGTAAACATTATGTTCATACAATACTGTAGTGTATTTAGCGTGCAACACTAGTATGTCTAAAAATTGCACGTTTCTTAATTAAAAATACTTTATTGCTAAAATATGCTATCATCTGAGTTTTTAGAGAATCATAATCATTTTGCAATAGTAACACAAAAAATATAGAACACAGATCACCATAACAAAAATAATAATAATGAAAAAATTTAAAGTGTTGCAGAAATCACCAAAACGTGACACAAAGACGTGAAGTATATAAATTCTGTTGGAAAAACAGCACTAACAGACTTGTTCAATGCAAGGTTGCTACAAACATTCAATCTGTAAAATGCACAGTATCTGCAGAGAGCAGATGAAAAGAAGTCCAATAAAACAATTTATGCCTGTGTAATGTTTTAAAAATTATTTTCAAAATATCTGGCCTTTATATTTCAAGTGAAACTCCTGTAGATGGTATATTTGAGTCTTGATTATACACAATATGATAATTTCTACCCTTAAAATGGAATGCTTAGTCCATTTATAGTTATTTTCATTTTTAATAAGGTTGAATTTAAGTGACCATATTTCTACACGTTTTATATATATTACATACTTTTATACATATTACTGATTCATTTTAAGGAGTGTGAGTATGTTGTTCCCCTGTAAAGTGTGTCAACTTTTTCTCTAAGCAGATAATTGAGCTACAAGTGGAACACTGTGATTCTCTCGGTGTGGAATAACAGGATATATGTGTGTGTGTGTGTGTGTGTGTGTGTGTGTGTGTGTGTGCTTTTTTGTTCTAGGCCCCTAGCACAGAGCTCTTAAAACTTTGGAATTTCCTGAGTGATAAGGGTGGCAGGCAGCCTTTTTCCTAATGGGGCAACCTTGACCAGCTCCTAGACAGCTTCAGGATGGAGACTGGCTAAAAGAAAGACCAAACCTTGATCAGAACCTTGAAACTTTAGACTTAGCCTCCAACTCTGGGGGTAGGGGGTATGAAGAGGTGCTAGAGATTGAGTTAATAATCATCAGTAGCCAATGATTTACTCAATCATGCCTGCATAATGAAACCTCCATATCACCCTCCAAACCCATGAATGTTGAGGTTCAGAGGGCTCCTGGATGGATGAATACATTGTGTTGGTGGGAGGGTGGTGCCCACCCAGAGAGGGCATGGAAACTCTGTGTTTACATTGAAAGTCACTTCAGTTGTGTCCGACTCTTTGCAATTCTATGGACTGTAGCCTGCCAAGCTCCTCTATCCGTGGGATTTCCAAGGCAAGAATATTGGAGTGGGTTGTCATTTCCTCCTCAAGGGGATCTTTCTGACCCAGAGATCGAACCCACATCTCTTATTTCTCCTGCAAGAGATGGGAATAGCAGACTACCTGACCTGCCTCCTGAGAAATCTATGCTGGTCAAGAAATATCAGTTAGAACTGGACATGGAAAAACAGACTGGTTCCAAATCAGGAAAGGAGTACGTCAAGGCTGTATATTGTCACCCTGCTTATTTAACTTATATGCAGAGTACATCATGAGAAATGTTGAGTTGGAGGAAGCATAAGCTGGAATCAAGATTGCTGGGAGAAATATCAATAACCTCAGATAAGCAGATGATACCACACTTATGGCAGAAAGAGAAGAAGAACTAAAGAGCCTCTTGATGAAAGTGAAAGAGGAGAGTGAAAAAGTTGGTTTGAAACTCAACATTCAGAAAACTAAGATCATGGCATCTTGTCCCATCACTTCATGGCAAATATATAATGGAAACCATGACAGATTTATTTTGGGGGCCTCCAAAATCCCTGCAGATGGCGACTGCAGTCATGAAATTAAAAGATGCTTGGAAGAAAGCATTCCTGGAAGAAAAGTTATGACCAACCTAGACAGCATATTAAAAAGCAGAGGCATTACTTTGCCAACAAAGGTCCGTCTAGTCAAAGCTTTGGTTTTTCCAGTAGCCATGTATGGATATGAGAGTTGGACTATAAAGAAAGCTGAGCACCAAAGAATTGACGCTTTTGAACTGTGGTGTTGGAGAAGACTTTTGAGAGTCCCTTGGGTCACAAGGAGATCCAACCTGTCCATCCTAAAAGAAATCAGTGCTGAATATTCACTGGAAGGACTGATGCTGAAGCTGAAACTCCAATACTTTGCCCACCAGATGCAAAGAGTTGACTCATTGGAAAAGACCCTGATGCTGGGAATGATTGAAGGCAGGAGGAGAAGGGGACAACAGAGGATGAGATGGTTGGATGGCATCACCAACTCAATGGACATGAGTTTGTGTAAGCTCTGGGAGTTGGTGATGGACAGGGAGGCCTGGCATGCTGCAATCCATGGGGCTGCAGAGTCGGACTTGACTGACCGACTGAACTGAACTGAATGACATGTGGGTTCTTTACCATCAGTGCCACCTGGGAAGCCCTGGAAACTCTGTACACCTCCCCAAAAATGTACCTTGCACCATACACCTCTAGTATTTGACTGTTCCTGAGCTATATCCTCTACAATAAATGAGGTACAGTAAGTAAAGTGCTTTCCTGATTTCTACGAGTTGTTCTACCAAATTATTATATCTGAGGAGAGGGCTGTATGGAACCCTCAAATTATAGCTGGTCGGTCACAAGTACAGGTAACTCCTGAGACTTGCAGTTGGCATCTGAAATGAGGGACAGTCTAGAAGGAGTGAACCTGTTAGCTCTGGGATCAATACTAACTCTAGACAGTCAGTGTCAGAATTTACTTGGTGAACACCAGGTTGGGATCCAGAGAATGTGAAAAGTGGTTGTTAGAGTTAGAAAAAAAACCCTGAGTCAGGCTTGATGTTATGCTTTCATAGTGTTAATGTATTCTCTTTTTCTCCCTGGTACTAGGACATAACTTTTATTCTTGGCTTTGGTCCTTACTTTCAAAATGTGTTTTTTCTGGGATCTCAGTTGAAAGTCCACTGTGCTGACCAAGGCTATTCCACTCTGGATGGACCAGAGCTCCAGCATCACTCAACATCAGGACATGACCTCTGATATCTGCTTTTAACATTTAGTTCCACAGCAGTTGGCCTCCCCAAAGTGCTTGGGGAGTCTCATCCTGTTCATGCGCCCTCAGCCCTCAACCAAGGACCTGCAGGACCATCCTCTGCAAATCTTACATTTTGCTCTTCTCTGATGCCCTGCTGTTCAAGTTCCAGTTTCTTCCGATAGCTGCTCCTTCACTCACAAAGCTCCCCTTTCTCTCCTTGGATCAGTGCTGGAAACTACACCTAGGCCGAAAGCTGGGACAAACAGGAGATACTTCATATGCACCTTTCCTCTCAGGAATCAAGTCCTGCACAACCTGTTGGTCAAAGTCTGAAAACAACTGTCTTACATTTGTGTTCTCTGTTATAGTTGCTTATGCCATAAGTTTCCATCTTTTACTAACTACTTCTTTATGACTGCAAGCAGAATTCCAACCAAATACACATGATAATGGCATTTAACTAATACAATGAACATTTTCAGGTGAAGAGTAAATGCTAAAGAAGTTAGGATATTAGGAATTGATACTGAGGTAGTGAAACAATGGACAGAATCAGATTTTGAACTTCTTTAGCTGCCAATAAAGAGACTTTACTCCATTAATTACTCCATTAAAATGGCAAAGGGGAAGCTTTGAAGAATTCTGAGCCAATGGGGTGACATCAACAACTTGTACTTGAGAAAGTTTAATCCAGTTGAGCTTTAGCAGGGACTAGAAGTGGGATGAGATCTGCACAGATCAAGAGCAGTGAAGATGCTGCTACTGAGGTGGTAAGGCCATGATCAAGGATGGAGACAGTGATGAATTTAATGCAAGGACAATGGTAAGTACCATTTGGTGCTAGTGGTAAAGATTCTGCTTGCTAATGCACAGATGGGAGAGATGCAGGTTTGATCCCTGGGTCAGGAAGATTCCCTGGAGGAGGAAATAGAAACCCAGTGCAGTATTTTTGCCTGAAAAATTCCATAGACAGGGAATCTGAAGGGCTACATTCCATAGGGTGACGAAGAGTCAGACATGACTGAGCATGCTGCTGCTACTGCTGCTAAGACACTTCAGTCGTGTCTGACTCTGTGGGACCCCATAGATGGCAGCCTACCAGGCTCCCCTGTCCCTCAGATTCTCCAGGCAAGAATACTGGAGTGGGTTGCCATTTCTTTCTCCAATGCATGAAAGTGAAAAGTGAAAGTGAAGTTGCTCAGTCGTGCCCAACTCTTAGCGACCCCATGGACTGCAGCCTACCAGGCTCCTCCATCCATGGGATTTTCCAGGCAAGAGTACTGGAGTGGGTTGCCATTGCCTTCTCCGATGACTGAGCATACTTGCAGGAATAAAAGTATAAGCCAAAGGTTTGGGCCCCGCCTGGTTTGAGGGTGGGGGGAAATACAGTCACTAGAAATAAGGAATTGGCTAGAGTAACTGATTTCTTTGGAAGGAAAGTTATGACCAACCTAGACAGCATATTAAAAAGCAGAGACATTACTTTACCAACAAAGGTCCGTCTAGTCAAGGCTATGATTTTTCCAGTAGTCATGTATGGATGTGAGAGTTGGACTATAAAGAAAGCTGAGCACCAGAGAATTGATGCTTTTGAACTGTGGTGTTGGAGAAGACTCTTGAGGGCCCCTTGGACTGCAAGGAGATCCAACCAGTCCATCCTGAAGGAGATCAGTCCTGAGTGTTCATTGGAAGGACTGATGCTAAAGCTGAAACTCCAATACTTTGGCCACCTGATGTGAAGAGCTGACTCATTTGAAAAGACCCTGATGCTGGGAAAGATTGAAGACAGGAGGTTAAGGGGATGACAGAGGATGAGATGGCTGGATGGCATCACCGACTCAATGAAGATGAGTCTGAATAAGCTCCAGGAGGTGGTGATGGACGGGCAGGCCTGGTGTGCTGTGGTCCACGGGGTCGCTAAGAGTCAGACACAACTGAGCGACTGAACTGAACTGAACTGATTTCAAGAACAACTCTATCATTATGAGTGTGAGGCTGTTAGGGTTTAAAACATTGAGAAAGGAGATAGCCAGATGGAAATGACCAGAAGACAACTGAAAATATTAGTCTAGAATCTCAAGATAGGACTGAATTTTACATATTAATTTGAGAATATTTGTCTGCATGAGGAGACGGGTGAATTACATTAGGAGAAAAAAAAATGGGTCATTATCATAAGATAAAATCTAGGAAAACCCCCAAACTCAGAAAGAGAAGATAGCAACATCTATACTGTTTCAATTGTTTATACACTGAGGCCATTAGAAGTCTTTGCATTTAAAGTATTATTCTAAAAATAGATGAAAGTGTGTATGTGTGTGTGTTCCTAGTAGACATATTAAAACTTTAAAATTTTCTTTTCACTTTTAAAAAATGTCAGTGGAGTACAGTTGATTTACAATGTTGTGTTAGTTTCTGTTATACAGCAAAGTGAGTCAATTATTCACATACATATGTCCACCCTATTTATGCATATTAAAGCTTAAAACTGTTTTACTGTAATGACACAAAATTATCCAGGTGAAAATAAAGTAAAACATAGTAAAAGCACAGAAATCTATGTAGGATGAATACCACTGAAAGCAAAAATGAAGTTTAAAATCTTGAGAAAAATATAATAAATTGAAAATTGTAAAGAAGAATGTTAGTGGCATTTGACAGTATGGCTGAATTTCTGAAACCTGTATGTATAGTCAACTCCTGGATTAAAGAGTTATCCAAATAACATTTATTTATTAACCATGATAACTTTTGTCATGAAATATATAAAATAAGAAAACATAAATAGAAAAGTCAGTCTATTATATCTGAAAAACTTAGGGATATAAATATAAGTGGATGATAATTGGTATATTTTCCTACTAAACCGAAAGAAAGCATCTGTACAAAAGTTACTAGGAAATCAATTATTTTAAAAAGAATTGCTACAATTATAATAAGAAGTGACAGTGAGTAGAAACTTCTTAACTTGAAAACAGTATTAGGCAAAGACAAGTATACTCTTTATTTTGCCACATAGATCCTGAGATGTTCTTGGAAGACATCTTAGAGATCACTCTTTATAAAGAACAAAGTCAGGTTCAGAAAACTAAGAAGATTTTGCAAAAGTTTACAATGAAAAAAATTAGCAAAACTAGAACAACAAATCTAGCTTTTCACTGCCTCTGCAGACCCTTTTGGAGAAGGCAATGGCACCCCACTCCAGTATTCTTGCCTAGAAAATCCCATGGATGGAGGAGCCTGGTAGGCTGAGGTCCATGGGGTTGCTTAGAGTCGGACACGATTGAGCGACTTCACTTTCACTTTTCACTTTCATGCGTTGGAGAAGGAAATGGCAACCCACTCCAGTGTTCTTGCCTGGAGAATCCAAGGGACAGGAGAGCCTGGTGGGCTGCCGTCTATGGGGTCACACAGAGTTGGATACAACTGAGGTGACTTAGCAGCAGCAGCAGAAGCAGCAGCAGTAGCCCCTTTAGAAACTTAGTTTCAGATCTGCTAAAATGAAAGCACTGGTACTTATATAACCCATCACCTGAGTGTCACTTGAAATGTCAACATTTTGAATTTTTTGACTTTCTTTAACATGATCTCTTCAGTGATTTAGGGGTTCCCTGGTGGCTCTGTAGTAAAGAAGCTGCTTGCAGTGCAGCATATTTGGGAGATGAGGGTTCCATCCCTAAGTCTGGAAGGTCCCCTGGAGGAGGAAATGGCACCCACTCCAGCATTCTTGCCTGGGAAATCCCATGGGCAGAAGAGCCTGGTGGGCTGCAGTCCATGGGGTTGCCAAGAGTGGGACACAACTGAGCATGAGCTTCAGTGGTTTGTATTTCTCAAATCAGTTTTCCCAAAACATGATTAAATCATCTCAAATTATTTTTATATGTTGTTAAAATATACAGACAATACAATTTTATAAAAACACATATCTAAAGTTGCTGGCCACTTTTATCTTTGCAAGGTCATTGAGAAAGCCACTCATGATGCAGATACTAAAAATGGAAAGAGAGCCTTTCCCTTCCTCTTTAGAAAGCAATTCAGTTCAGTTCAGTTCAGTTGCTTAAAAAACTAACATCATGGCATCTGGTCCCATCAGGTCCCATTACTTCATGGCAAACAGATCAAGAAACAATGGAAACAGTGAAGATTTTATTTTCTTGGGCTCCAAAATCACTGCAGATGGTGACTGCAGCCATGAATTGAAAGACACTTGCTCCTTGGAAGAAAAGCTATGACCAACCTAGACAGCATATTAAAAAGCAGAGACAACATCACTTATTATCAGAGAAATGCAAATCAAAACCACAATGAGGTACCACTTCACACCAGTCAGAATGGCTGCGATCCAAAAATCTGCAAGCAGTAAATGCTGGAGAGGGTGTGGAGAAAAGGGAACCCTCCTACACTGTTGGTGGGAATGCAAACTAGTACAGCCACTATGGAGAACAGTGTGGAGATTCCTTAAAAAATTGCAAATAGAACTGTCATATGACCCAGCAATCCCACTGCTGGGCATACACACCGAGGAAACCAGAATTGAAAGAGACACATGTACCCCAATGTTCATCGCAGCACTGTTTATAATAGCCAGGACATGGAAGCAACCTAGATGTCCTTCAGCAGATGAATGGATAAGAAAGCTGTGGTACATATACACAATGGAGTATTACTCAGCCATTAAAAAGAATACATTTGAATCAGTTCTGATGAGATGGATGAAACTGGAGCCGATTATACAGAGTGAAGTAAGCCAGAAAGAAAAACACCAATACACTATACTAACACATATATATGGAATTTAGAAAGATGGCAATAATGACCCTGTAGGCAAGACAGCAAAAAAGACACAGATGTGTATAGCGGACTTTTGGACTCAGAGGGAGAGGGAGAGGGTGGGATGATTTGGGAGAATGGCATTGTAACATGTATACTATCATGTAAGAATCGAATCGCCAGTCTATGTCTGATGCAGGATACAGCATGCTTGGGGCTGGTACACGGGGATGACCCAGAGAGATGTTATGGGGAGGGAGGTGGGAGGGGGTTCATGTTTGGGATTGCATGTACACCCGTGGTGGATTCATGTCAATGTATGGCAAAACCAATACAGTATTTTCAAGTAAAGTAAAGTAAAAATAAAAATTTAAAAATAAATGAATTAATTAATTTTAAAAAATAAAAAATAAAAAGCAGAGACATTACTTTGTTAGTAATAAGTTCTTTCTAATTGGAAAGACCAAATAAAGAACTTTAGCTTTCTAGTTCAGAGATGGAAATGCATAATTTTTTTTTTCTTATTACATTTTGGAGACAGAAATAAGTTCAGAGTGTACAGTAATTCCATCTAATTGATGCAAATAACAATGAAAGCAAGTTAAGGCTTTTACTGTAATTCACTCTGTGAGCCTAACATGAGCACTGGCTTCCCAGGTCGTGCTAGCAGTGAAGAACCCACTTGCCAGTGCAGGAGACATAAGAAATGGGAATTCGATCCCTGGGTAGAGAAGATTCCCTGGAGGAGGGCATAGCAACCCACTCCAATATTCTTGCAGAGAGAATCCCATGGACAGAGGAACCTGCAGGGCTAGAGAGTCACAAAGAGTTGGACACGACTGAAGCAACTTAGCACACAGGCAACATGATTAATAGACAACTGTTTAGACAAAAGCCACCAGTGAACAAAGAAAGTAACCAAAATTTTCCACCTGTACTCACTTTAGAAAAAAAGTACCAGAGCATTAGGTCAAGAGAGAATTGTATTAAGTCATGAGTTAAAGTGAGTTTGAGGAGTCTGGAAAGAACCAACGGGTTCCTAGCTATTTTTAAGATTATCATTTGAAAGAAATGCCTCTAATTGGTGTCTTAATAAAGGTAAGACTCAAACACAAAAAGTACTCCATCACTGCAGGTGACTTTCCATGCCAGACTTGGTGGAGAAAAATTGACCATGGCATTCTAAAAAAACGTGTCTGCGTAATTGACATGCAATATAAACTTTAAATAAAAATTAAATTATCTGAATGTTCTCCACTATCCTAATGTTCTCTGGCCATGAAATCTAAAGTGTTATTCTCTCAGTTGTGCCCGACTCTTTGCTCTCCCATGGACTGTAGGCCCCAGGCTCCTCTTGTCCATGGGATTCTCCAGGCAAGAATACTGGAGTGGGTTGCTATTTCCTTCTCCAGAGGATCTTCCTAACCCAGGGATTAAACATGTGTCTCCACGTGTTTAACAGGTATTCCACATTGCCTGCAGATTCTTTACCATCTGAGACACCCAGGGAAGCCATCGTTGGAGCTATAATTAAAGAGAATCATATTCTCCCATGAAAGAGGAAATATTCAACCATAAACTTGAGTTTCCATCTATCCACAACTGACATTTTATATACACAGCCAGTCTGTGTAGTCAGTGGAAAATAGAGTCAAGTTAACTATAAAGTTGCTTAATGAGCAGAATGGAGATATTGCTGGAAGAAAATATATCTTTTCCTGTAAAATCAAATGTTTTTCCTTATAATCAGTTCAGTTCAGTTCAGTTGCTCAGTCGTGTCTGACTCTTTGCGACCCTGCCAGGCTTCCCTGTCCATCACCAACTCCTGGAATTCACTTAAACTCATGTCCATCAAGTCGGTGATGCCATCCAGCCATCTCATCCTCTGTCGTCCCCTTCTCCTCTTGCCCCCAATCCCTCCCAGCATCAGAGTCTTTTCCAATGAGTCAACTCTTCGCGTGAGGTGGCCAAAGTACTGGAGTTTCAGCTTTAGCATCATTCCTTCCAAAGAACACCCAGGATTGATCTCCTTTAGAATGGACTGGTTGGATCTCCTTGCAGTCCAAGGGACTCTCGAGAGTCTTCTCCAACATCACAGTTCAAAAGCATCAATTCTTCGGTGCTCTGCTTTCTTCACAGTCCAACTCTCACATCCACACATGACCACAGGAAAAACCATAGCCTTGACTAGACGGACCTTTGTTGGCAAAGTAATGTCTCTGCTTTTGAATATGCTATCTAGGTTGGTCATAACTTTCCTTCCAAGGAGTAAGAATAATCTGAAAAGCCACTGAAATATGATGTGCTCTTGAGAGCACAAGAATTAATATTAGAGGTGTGTATGTATAGAATGCATGTGTTTGCAATTAACACAGGATAAAAATTATTCTTAATTACCCTTCTAAAATACTAAATTTAGTGCAGTATTTATAAGTGGGAGAGGATGAAGTCAAATTTGAAACTCTCACAGAGTCTTGCACATTCAGTTCAAAGACCGAATAAATCAAGGATTATGTCTAATAAAATAATCCAGAAAGAAGTCAGAATTTGACTGAGGGAGAATAAGAAAATAATCATAAGATGTTAGATAAGGGAAACAATAATATTAAAAGATATTCATTATTTCACCACTGCATTCATGGCTAATAGCATTAAGTAACTCTTCAGTGATATCCTTGAATTATGGTAGTTTGCTGAATTAATTTTAGTGGTGGTAGAAGGGATTTGAATGGCAACATTCCAGAGTAGCAATTCCTAGGGAGCCAAGAAGGTAGAAACCATTTCAAGACCAGATGCCATTGCTTCTTCAAATTCCTTTAGTTGCCAACGTATCTCTAAGCTACAGAGGAGTTAATTAGAAAGGTTTAGTCTTGAAGTTCATTCGGATCTGAATGCCTCAGCTGAAGCCGCTAATGAAAATGCTGCTCCATACTAATAGAAATTGGTTGCTAACATTGATATCTTTATTCAAAACGTCATATGTCCATCCAATACTTATGCACATATCAAATCATGTCAAGACAGCACTTGAAGAAAAAAAAACCACTATTGGGTCATTCTTTGAGGAAGAAAAACACTTAAAAAAATTTTATGACTGTATTAAGGAGACATTTAAAAACTAAAATAGATACCTTAACCTCATAACATAAACTCATGAATAAATCAAAATATCACAGAAAATCATGTGTTCATTGCCTGTGTCTCAGAAGGCTGAGATTATTTGCATCCAAATTATCAGCTCTAATTCATCTGACTTGCTATTTCCCTCCATGAATACTTATCAGGGAAAGCTGGAATCCACTACTTAGTTTTCCATTTTCCACAGAACGAACTGCTCCAACAGCTCTTGTTCAGAGAATGAAGTATGAAGCTGCTCTTCACTGCAGGATTGAGTATGTAACTGTAGAATGAAAGCCCACTGAGTGCATTCTGAAACCCCTGCTTTGAAGGCAGAACCCCAGTTAAAGGAACACCTCCTTAGAATGGGAATCACTGAAACGTTTGTATTTGGTGTTGCCTGGTACCCTAGAATCCAAGGTGTTGGCTCTCTTTGGGTCAAATGGAACAGAGTCCTGCCGAATAACAAAAGTCTCTTGATTGTGTTTTTAGGTAACTAGGTTAATATTTGGAATTGGCACAGAGTGCATTCCAATAGGTAAATTATGTAGCTCAGGGTATGCTAATGAGTACAGAGACCACCTGGGAATGGAGGCTGCGAATCTCAACTCTACTACTTGCTGTTCAGCTGCTAAGTCGTGTCCGACTCCATGACCCCAGGGCCTGCAGCATGCTAGGCTTCCTGTTCCTTCCCCATCTCCTGGAGTTTGCTCAAACTCATGTCCATCGAGTTGGTGATGCCATCCAACCATCTGTTGTCCCCTTCTCCTCCTGCCTTCAATCCTTCCCGGCATCAGTAGCAATGAGATAGTGAGCACCTCAATCTGTGTTGCTTCGTTGTTAGAACTGGGATAGTAACACATATTTAAGGGTCGTTGCACAGGGCTGATATAAACTTCAAAGTATCTAGTTCTAGCATACAGCAGGATACAAACAGAACTCCTGGGATCTGTGCGTAACTCTTATTATTGACTATATTTCCACAGATATAAGGTTACTGTCGTTAGGGGTCACTTAAGAAGAAAATAGTCTGAGTGCTATAAGGGCTTGCTCTCTTTCAAGTGTTATAATTTGTTTTACATTTTAATGTTCATGGGACATTACATCAAGCATGACTATTTTCCTGGATAGTTTTAATATTCTAAAATGGCAGATTTACACAATTGAACATGTATTAAATAAAATATATCCACTCTTCTATCTTAAAATATTGATGTATGATTGAGAACTGTGTAAGATTAAGATATGTTTTCAGGGAAAGATCTAAGCCAAAAAGAGAAGAGGGCGGCAGAGGATGGGATGCTCAGATAGCATCACCCGCTCAATCAACATGAATTTGAGCAAAGTCTGGGAGATGGGTGAACAGGGAAGCCTGGTGTCCTGCAGTCCATAGGGTTGCAAAGAGTCAGACACAACTTAGCAACTGAATGACAACAATAATGACAATAACAACAACAAATGTCTTCAGGGAGCAGCTCAGCGACAAGGAAGGAGACTTGACAGCCAGTCCCCTCAGCCTTACCTGCCTTGCCCTGCCTGAATCCCTCTGTTTTATCCTTCCAAATGGACCAGTTACCCTCCTGCCTCCCAAATACGGTGTCATGTTTAAGATGTACAGCAGAAATATGTCAGAAGAAAACAAAATGCAGTGTCTTTTTTAGACAAACACCACTTAAAAATCTATGTATTATGAGCAAAGAAATGCAAACAATTTCCAAATATCTGAGCTCTTTACCAGGATGCAGGGAGCACAAAGAGTATTAAATTTACTTCACACAAATTTAATTTGCACTAGAAAGGGATGGAGAAGAAATATGAGATGATTCTGAAACCTAAGGTTAAGGGAGATAAAGGCATTTACACAAACCAACCTGACATAATATTATAGACTCCATGTCCAGTTGAACAGTCTGTGCACTGCCACAAAAGCTTCTGGAGGAATAAGTAACTAGAGGCTGAAATCTGACTCTCACCACAATGTTGAAGAGTGTCCTCGAGAAGGGAATGGCCAGCCACTCCAGCATTCTTGCCTGGAAAATCTCATGGACAGAGGAGCCTGGCAGCCTATAGTCCATGGGGTTGCAGAGTTGCACACGACTGAGCACACACACATGCATGCACCCTGGTGAAGCTCTGCACCCTTGTCCAGACCTATGCCTTTCTAACAGGAAGATCCCAAGTCAACAGGCTTGCATCCAAGCTGCTGCTGCTGCTGCTAAGTTGCTTCAGTCGTGTCCGACTCTGTGAGACCCCATAGACAGCAGCCCACCAGGCTCCCCCGTCCCTGGGATTCTCCAGGCAAGAACACTGGAGTGGGTTGCCATTTCCTTCTCCAATGCATGCAAGTGAAAAGTGAAAGTGAAGTCGCTCAGTTGTGTCCAACCCTCAGCGACCCCATGGACTGCAGCCTACCAGGCTCCTCCGTCCATGGGATTGTCCAGGAAGAGTACTGGAGTGGGGTGCCATTGCCTTCAGGAAACCAAAACTTTAAGACCCAGGACAGAACAAGTGCCTTAAGAAAAGGACAAAGATTGAAGGACAGAATGCCTTTGCCTAGAAAGATCCACATATCCTTCTGAGAGGAAGTTTTAAAGAAGCTTTCATAGATTGGATGACCTCAATAGTCAGAAATGACAAGATTAAAAAAAAATTTCCCCACATTAGGTTGGAGGAATACGTTTGGATAAAAATAAAAGTGTCCTGGAATGTGATTGTAAAACAGCACTCATCCTGCCTCATCAAAGGCAATTGTTCTCTTTCTGCATCTGAGTGGTAGACACACAGATTGTTGCCTGGCCCTTTTCTGCATACGCAAAAGAATGAATGTGTTGGAGAGTCTTTTGTTGTTGTTCTTTTTTTTTCCACAAGAATGTTTTTATTTATTTATTTTTGACTGTTCTGGATCTTTGTTGCTGCAAGTAGGCTCTTCTCCAGTTGTGGCAAGCAAGGGCCGCTGTCTAGTGGTGGGGCACTTCTGTTTCAGAGCATGGGCTGTAGGGCTCATCGGCTTCAGTAGTTGTGACACATGAAATCAGCAGTTGTGGCTCCCAGGCTCCAGGGCACAGGTTCAATACTTGTGGCACACAGGCTCCATTGCTGGGTGGCACATGGTATCTTCCCGGATCAGGGATAGAACCCGTCTCCTGCACCGGCAAGAGGATTCTGCACCTCTGAGCAACCAGGGAAGCCTCCTAACCTCCCCACCCCCAGCTGGAGAGTCTTAATCTTTTCTAGTGTGAAGCCAGTGAATTCTTTTGCATTTCAAGTTGAGAGCACTGGATTTCTATGAAACTGAAGTGAAGTCCACAGATTTGGGATATAAATCAGGCAACTCCCTTCCAGTGCTTTAGTCGATCACTTTCATATTCACAGGTTTTACAGTCAGGAAATCCAGGACCTCCATTTTGGAAACACATCCCTCCTAAAGTTTTCAGAAAGGCTTGGACTTCTGCTCCTTAGGTGGAATCAATCTGATTTCTCCACCCAAGGAGCGGAGCAGCAGGAGGGCGTAACTTCTTGCTATTGATTTCACTGCCTGTACTTATCTCTCATTATACTGATCATTCCATCTATTTATAGATATAGCTCCTGCTATATATACAGTGAGCTACAAATGCCACTGTTCAGAGGCATGTTTGTGGCTTTGCATTATTCTTTTTTTTTTCTGAAAAACTGCTTCCAACACTGAGCAAAGACTTATTTGAAACTGCAGTAAATAATTATGTAGACATTTTGTTTTTTATAACTTAAAACTAACTTGGGATGTTGGGGCTTTACATCTGGGGATTATTTGGTCTAATCTTCTTTTTCTTGTATTTTAAAATCTTATTCCAAAGGCTGTGTTTTATTGTTCTGGAAGTTTTACAATGGCCTCTAGCCAAAAGCATTAAGGATTCAAGTTGATATTAGCATGCTGATGTAGTTTTCCTGATTCAGTATCAGGAATAACTGATTTTTACACAAAAATTGAAGTGACACTTTAGGAAGGACTTTATAATTTCAAATAGACAGAATGGGATACAAAACTGAATATATCCATATATCTCTGTTTAAGATGCTAGCTACAGGCTTTATCATTGATCAGTGAGTCCTACATCACAACCACAGAAAGGAAGAGGATAGAGTCTCAGGTGTCAGCTCCGGGCAAGGTTTTTGATTTGGGCATCTCCCCTAGACCATCTGGAGAAGGAAATGGCAACCTACTCGAGTACTCTTGCCTGGAAAATCCCATAGATGAAAAAGCCTGGTAGGCTATAGTCCATGGGGTCTCAAATGGTTGGACATGACCAAGCGACTTCACTTTCTTTCCCAGACCATAATTATGACTGGATAAGCTCAAGATCTTAGGAAAGTCAATTCAATTTAAACTATATTGACCAGACTTTGTCACACTCATCTGCTTAAAAAAAAAACAAACATGAAGCCATCTATATTTATAGAGGTTTGGAAAACAGATCTGTGGAAATAGTGAAGTCACTCAGTCATGTATGACTCCCTGTGACTCCATGGACTGTAGACTGCCAGGCTCTTCTGTCCATGGGATTTTCCAGGCAAGAATACCGGAATGCATTGTCATTTCCTTCTCCAAGGGATCTTTCTCACCCAGGGATTGAACCCGGGTCTCCCACGTAGATGGCAGGCTGTTTGCTGTCTGAGCCACCAGGGAAGCTCAAGTACCTAATTACCAGAAAAAGTTATCCACAAACACAAGCAAGTAAATGTGATGACTTTGGATCCCAAACAAGTACAGAATTTGGTTAGTCTAGGTACTGACTCTCTGAATGTCTTTTGAATGCTAAATATAAGACATATCAGCAGACTTTGAAATACAATAATATCTAGAACTTTTTTGCTTCATGAAACAATCCACTGACTTTC
The DNA here is from genome assembly GCF_016772045.2 of Ovis aries. NCBI lineage: Eukaryota > Metazoa > Chordata > Mammalia > Artiodactyla > Bovidae > Ovis > Ovis aries. The sequence continues at coordinate 61,571,731 of NC_056069.1, read as the reverse complement.
AAAAAGAGAGTTTTAATGAGCCTGTCCCAGGTGGTGCAGTGGTAAAGAATCTGCCAGCCAATGGAGGAGGCTCGAGAGATGCAGGTTTGGTCCCTGGGTTGGGAAGTTCCTCTGGAGAAGGAAATGGCAAACCCACTCCAGTATTCTTGCCTGGGAAATCCCATGGACAGAGCAGCCTGGCAGGCTAGAGTCCAGGGGGTTGCAAAGAGCTGGACATGACTGAGTACATGCACACCCAATGAGCCTGTTAGGTACAACACAAGCCGAGTTTCATTAAGAGCTTTATAGCCTACTAAGGAACACAGAATTTTTGAGTTCATTTAAATACTCCAAAGTCAAACTGCACATGGAACTACTCTGAAAGGCATTCAACTAAAGAAAGGATAGCATATACAAAAACAAAAAAGCACCTGGTACACCATACACGTACTTGAAATGGGAAATAAACCAATCAGTGCAGCAGAATTAAAGCTTGTCGTCCATAGCATCTACTCCCCTTGTTTTAATTTTGTAATCTTATTTTTGAAACATCCACCGGAATGGCCAGCAGAGACTTATCTAAATGGAACCTGTGTTCTTCCAAGTGAGTAAAGACATTTTGAATCCAAGAGGGGGTGGGGTGGGCTCTGTTTGGCAACTGCAGAGGGATGGGAGGAAGGGAAACCCAAGAGAGAAACCCTGCAGAAACTGCAGCAGGCCAGTCCTGACCCCTGCCCCAACACCCTGTCTTCTCTCACCTCCTCTGTGTAACCCTAGCCCTCTCCAACTTTTATCTCTTTTTATTTGTTTATTCTTTTCCCTTTTATATTCTCCGCTGTCTTTCAAATCATAGGTGATCCTAAGAGATTTTTAATGTAGCATCAATGAAAAATTTCCCCTGAGAATGAAACACTTGTAAATTCACTAAACATGGCTTTAAAAAAAAAAAAAAAAAGAATGGCACCCACGCATGACAGTCTTCAAGGACTTACATAAATGACCCCCTTTTCTCTATCACCTTTCAGGTAAAAAGACAGCTTTCTAAAGTAGTCTGCTACCTAGTGAGACAGGCCTTAGATGTGGTAAGAAAGTCTACATTATAGCTGAACATTGCCATGATTGCTGGGTCTTTCTGAAACAAGTCACAATTATTAAGAGGTGGGAAGTTCTTGGAGGGTCATAAAATATGGAAGTGAAATAGATGTTTCACACATCTTTAGCATTGTCGATCCTGGGCATTGAGAGCCCGATTTATGGGGTGAAGAGTCAGGGAGAGGAGTGCAGAGAAAATCAGTGATTAAATACAGTAGGGAGAAGCTCAGAAATTGGAAATGAAGGTATATTTATGAGCGATGTAAATCTCCAAAGTTTTAGGGTAGCAGTTAGAACAGTAAACGTAGTCTAAATGGTCTTTGGATGCACATAAAAGTTAAAGAAAACTAGATGTATCTCTTTCAAGCCTCTTTCATACTTGAAAAACACAACAAAACTCTTCTAATCCCAAATCTATGCCGTATTTTGGAGGCTCCCAGGTGGCACTAGTGGTAAAGAATCCACCTGCCAGACACAGGTTCAGTCCCTGGGTCTGGAAGATCTTCTGGAGGAGGGCATGAAAACCTATTGGAATACTCTTCCCTGAAGAATCCGATGGGCAGAGGAGCCTGGTGGGCTACAGTCCTTGGGGTTGCAAAGAGTCAGACATAACAGAGCACAAACTGTATTTTTTGTTTACTACGGTTTTTTGCTATTCTTCTTGATTTCAAATACTTTTTTTAATGAATTTATTTTTATTCATCTATAGTTAACTTACAATATTGTGTTAGTTTCAGGAGTACAGCAAAGCGATTCAGTTATACATACATATGTATATTATTTTTCAGATTCCTTTCCCATATCGATTATTATAAAGTGTTGAATATAGTTCCCTATGCTATACACGTTGTTTATTTTATATACAGTAGTGTTTGTATGTTACTCCCAAATTTCTAGAACATCCCTCAACTCCCTTTTCCCTTTAGTAACCATTAGTCTGTATCTGTGAGTCAATTTCTATTTTATAAATAAGCTCATTGTATCATTTTTTAGATACCACAAATTTAACTGCAAATTCTCAATCCCATGACATTTCCTATGAAATGTACTATTCCAATTAATTCTGAATCTGTTTCCCTTTTATGTAAATTAATATATTACCAGTAAATGATATAAAGTTTACCAAATATTCAATTTTTTCAAAATTATCTCATGCTCTCTAAAATGATAGTTCTCAATTGGTTGCTTCCATCATAAACCAATCTTCATTTTCTACTTAATTGACTGTCTGCTGATCTTTATGGTTCTAAGTGGTTTTCCAGTAAAGTGACACCAGAGAGATTATTATAGTGATGGCCATTCCTTAGAAACAGAGGTTAACATGAAAAAATATTGACAGGCAGAAAGGGCTTCTAGTGGAAATATTTAAAACTCTGATGTATAACAATGTATTTAACAAATGTGAGCAATTTAAAAAAATGTATATGCTGACATATTCAAACCTATGCATTCAAGCAGCTGTATTTTTCCAATAAATTCTACTATGATCATAGGTACATGTCATTTCCTCACCAAATACTTATTTAGATTTTATTGGTGCTTGTCCAAGACATTTCTAACAAGGAGTTCAGATTTGCAGCAAAGGTCTGGTTAATCTGATTCAAGACATTTCAGGCAGAACACTTCAGGAGTCACATTTATGTTGGGATGTTTTTTCCCTTATTTTCTACCCTATCAAAATATTATTCTGATCCAATAATGTATACATATAGCCCATATACACTATACATTCCATAAATGTATAGTGAATGAAAAAGAGAGAGAATGATTCCATCAGAGCAGAAAAAATGTCCACTCCATCATAAATCACTGATGAGCAGGAAATAGATCAAAACTTCGATAATAAGAAGATAAAAATTAGTTGGCATTGACAATGAAGCAAATACGTAATGTCGGAATTCCCTTCTCTGTCAGAAAAATAATCCAGATAGCTATTTCCATATCACATCAAACCTCTGCATGTCTGCTTGGAGTTACCTCTTACTCTGATAGAAATGTGCTTTCATTTACGGTTCAAATAGCTGCAGCTTAACAAAATATTCATCAAAGGGAGCCAAGATTTTCTGTGTGGTGACATCAGAAGTTCAAGACTGTATTTTACCTGAATAGAATTGGCTGGAGCTATATGCAGTTGATACCACACTAACGCAGAAAGTGAGGAGGAACTAAAGAGCCTCCTGGAGAAGGTGAGAGAGGAGAGTGGAAAATCTGGCTTAAAACTCAACATTTGGAAAACTAAGATCATGGCTTTCAGTCCCATTACTTCCTGGCAAACAGATGGGTAAACAATGGAAACAGTGGTGGATTTTATTTTCTTGAGCTCTAAAATCACTGCGGACAGTGACTGCAGCCATGAAAGTAAAAGATGTTTCCTCCATGGAATAAAAGCTATGAGAGACCTAGACAGTATCTTAAAAAGCAGAGACATCACTTTGCCAACAAAGTCTGTCTAGGCAATGCTATGGGTTTTCCTCTAGTTATGGATGGATGTGAGAGCTGGACCATAAAGAAGGCTGAGAGCCAAAAAGTTGATGTTTTTGGACTGTGGTGTTGGAGAAGACTCTTGAGAGTCCCTTGGACTGTAAGGAGATCAAACTAGTAAATGCTAAAGGAAATCAATCCTGAATATTCATTGGAAGGACTGATGTAGAAGCTGAAGCTCCAAAATTTTGGCCACCTGATACAAAGAGCCAATTCACTAGAAAAGATCCCGATGCTGGAAAAGATTGAGGGCATGAGGAGAAGTGGGTGACAGAGGATGAGATGATTTGATGGCATCACCAACTCAATGGACATGAGTTTGAGCAAACTCTGGAAGATAGTGAAGAACAGGGAAGCCTGGTGTGCTGCAGTCTATGGGATTGCAAAGAGTTGGACACAACTTAGCGACCGAAGAACAGAAACAACATGGACCTCTACTGAGTCAAGAGTTAAAAGGAAACCCAGTACTCCTTTCTCTGGACAGCTCAGGAGGCCACAATATACAAGGCAGATTCTATGAAATGCTTTCAAGTGAACTAAAAAGGACTGTAATGTTATAATAGGCATCAACTTCAGTTAGTATTAACTATTATTAAGGCAAAGCCCTCTAACAATACTGGATATGGACAGGAGCAGTGGATTACGTTTAACATGAGATTATGATACTTTGATCCACTCCATAGATTAACCTGGTTAAAATAATGTTAGCCAGGCAGATCATGGAAAGAATTAAGGTTGTTCTTCTTTAGTAAAAAGTAGTAAACATTATTATAATGTATTGTGATAATAAGACTGTGGGAAGTTATAGCCTAACTTAAAAAAAAAAAACAAAACACTAAAATGTGCTGACTCCTATAAATGAGAAGTCTGGGCATCTGAGTTTCAGGCACAGCTGGTTCCAGGAACCAAGAAGATATGTCTTTTTGATCTTTCTTTCCCCCAAATACTCACTATCATTTCTTGTCTTTACTGGTCTGTGCTTGGTCCCATTGACAAACACACATATTCCACATGGTGTCAAGGTGGAGACCAATGTTTCTGAGGTTACAATATTCTAGAACTTTGAGATGATATAGCAGGAACAGGTAACTTCATCTGTTCAGGATGCTACAACAAAACACCAAAGTCTGGGTGGCTTATAAATAACAGAAATTTATTTCTCACAGTTCTGGAGGTTGCAAATTCTAAGATCAAGGTTCAGCAGATACAATCCCTGCTGAGACCTGTTTCCTGGTTTGTAGAGTCAGTCTTCTCACTGTGTCCTCACACGGCAGAACAGACAAGGAAGATCTCCTGGGTCTTTGTTATAAGGACACTAACTCAGTTCACGAAACGTCCACCCTCATGGCCTAACTACCTTCCAAAAGCCCTGTCTCCAGATACTATCTTAAGAGGATTAGGTTTCAACATATGAATTTTGGGGAGACACAAACATGTATTGGGTTGGCCAAAAAGTTAATGCAGGTTTTTTTGTAAGAGCATATGGAAAAACCTGAATGAACTTTTTGGCCAACCCAGTAGTGTCTCAGCATCCTTATATTCACATTCCATGGAAGGACTCTGATTGGCCCTTCATGGGGTGAGGTCCAACCAGAAACCAGCCACTGCCATCAGGGCAATGAAGTCCTAGACTGGCCAGGCGTGAGTTATATCCCTAGCCTTGACAATTGGAATCAACCATTCCAATAGAACCACACGGAATGACTCTAAAATACACATTATTTTTCCAATCAATTTTGTTGTTCAGTCACTAAGCCATGTCTGACTCTTTGCAACTCCATGGACTGCCCCATTCTGGGTTTCCCTGTCCTTCACTATCTCCTGGAGTTTGCTCAAACTCATATCCATTGAGTCAGTGATGCTATCCAACCATCTCATTCTCTGTTGCTCCCTTCTCAGTCAATTCAGATACTATTTCCTGAGCATCTGATATGTGTCAGGCCTTGTGTGAAGCCCTATAAAGCCAGAAAAATGGGAATTAAAAATGATGCTGATATCTATTTCTATCCCAACTAAAGTACTATAATTAATTGAAGTCTAAAACCAAAGTCTAAAACTCAGTCTGCAACAAGGTCAAGGAATGTTGATCCAGGCTAGGTCTCACTCTCTCACGTGCTAGTACTATTAACTACAATCCAAAGCCCAAAGCTTTGGGGCTGGACTTTGAAATAACTGCTTCACTGGCTTCTTTCAAATGGAATAATTCAATGGTCCCTTTCTTTTACTAGTCTTGTCAGCTTCCTTACTTTCTGTACCTACATATGCTCAAGACTCTTACAAACTGTCTCTTTAAACATGCCAACAAATAGACGTAAACCAGCTCCACAAAATATGTCCTCCTGAGCTGGTGTCATGTTTCAATCTTGCCTTTGTTGTCAAATATTTTGAATCAAGAGTGACTCTTCATTATTTTCAAGATCTTGCCCCTGTTTAACCTGATTTTTGGTCAGTGGGTAAAGAATCTGCCTACAGTGCAGGAGACACAGAAGATATGGGTTTGTTCCCTGGGTCAGGAAGATCTCCTGGAGGAGGGCGCAGTAATTTACTCCAGTATTTTTGCCTGGAGAATCTGATGGACAGAGCAGCCTCGAGGGCTACAGTCCACAGGATCACAAAGAGACACAACCGAAGTGACTGAACACAGCATAGCACATTGCCCCTACCCAGTCACTGAAGTGCCCCTTCCCATTCAACCAATAAACTTCTTATCACCTTACTTTGCACCATATCTCTGGCACTTGGTACTGCTAAACAGCTTTTGAAACTCTCATCTATTTGATGAAGTGGTGTCTTTGCTTTATTCTTAACTAACTTTTCTCTCCATATTTGCCTAACCTGTTTCTCATCCTCCATGCCCTTCCTAAGCATCACCATGCCCAGAGCAGACAGTGATGGCATGCTTACCAGATAACAATTCCTCCCCAGGACAAGGATTCAGTCAGGAGTCTACTTTTCCTCTAGGTCAGTGCGTGTTGAGGGGGCAATTAGAAAGGTGAAGGCAGGAGATCGGGAAGGGTCTACCAAGCAAATGATGGTCATCCTGGTCACGTTGACAGTGCCTGATTCATTGTGGTACCACTTTGAAACTGGAGGGCAGATGTGTGAGGGGTGGGCGAGGCTTCTGTGATACGCGGTCTTGCTATTGAGAAAGAGACCTTTGAAGAGCTAGCTTCTCTGTCTGGAAATTGTCACATTGACATGTGCTGCGGCCTGCTTCCCACCTGCCTGAATATTGAGTCCACAAGCAGCGGACAGCAGGTCTAAAAGAAGAGTGGAGAGGCAAGACTTGGGCTCCAACCTGTCTCTCTGTGCCCTGCTATAGGGAATGACACATTATCTTGAGGTTTCAGCTGGACTCTTGAGAGTCCCTTGGACAGCAAAGAGATCCAACCAGTCCATCCTAAAGGAAATCAGTCCTGAATATTCATTGGAAGGACTCATGCTGAAGCTTGAAACTCCAATGCTTTGGCCACCTGATGTACGAAGAACTGACTCACTGGAAAAGACCCTGACGCTGGGAAAGATTGAAGGTGGGAGGAGAAGGGACGACAAAGGATGCGATGGTTGGATGGCATCACCAACTCAATGGACATGAGTTGGAGTAAACTCCGGGAGTTGGTGATGGACAGGGAGGCCTGGCGTGCTGCAGTCCATGGAGTCGCAAACAGTCAGAGACGACTGAGTGACTGAACCGAACTGAAGCTAGCCTGAGTGAGCCTCAGCTCCCAGCCAGCCGCACAATCACCAGGGTCAACAAGCAACACACCAACCACCATTAGGAAGCCATACTGCCATTCTGGTTTTCACTTTCAGTACAGTGTTCAACCAATTACATGACACATTCAATACTTTATCATAAAACAGGCTTTGTGTTAGATGATGTTGCCCCACTGTAAGCTAACAAAAGAATTCTGAGCACACTTAAGCAGAATATGGGCTTCCCAGGCGATGCTAGTGGTAAAGAACCCATCTGCCAAAGCAGGAGATGTAAGAGACGTGAGTTCGATTCCTTGGTTAGAAAGATTCCCTGGAGAAGGGAATGGCAACCAACTTCAGTATTCTGGCCTGTGAATGCCACTGACAGAGGAGCCTGGTGGGCTATAGTCCACAGAGTCACAAAGAGGTGGACACAACTGAAGGGTTTTAGCATATACACACGTAGAATAGGCTATGATGTTCAATACATTAGGTGTATTAAATGCATTTTCAACTTAGCATATTTTCAGTGTACTGTGGGTTTATTCAGAGGCAACTCTTTTTCTATGGTGTACCATTTCTTTTTTTGTGGTGAGAACAGTTAAGATCTCCTCTCTTAACATCTTTCTAGTACAATGTTATTAACAACAATCACGATGCTTGTACATTATTGTGTACAAGTCATGTCCGACTCTTTGAGACCCCATGGACTGCAGCATGCCAAGCTTCCCTGTCCTTCACTATCATCTGAAGTTTGCTCAGACTCATATCCATTGAGTTGGTGATGCTATCCAACCATCCCATCCTCTGTCACTCCCTTCTCCTTCTGCCCTCAATACTTCCCAGCATCAGGGTCTTTTCCAATGAGTCAGCTCTTCTTTCACATCAGGTGGCCAAAGCATTGTATATTCAGATTCCCCAGGATATACTCATCTGTTGTAAGTTGGATGTACAGTTGGAAGTTGGATGACCAATATCTCCCATTATTCGCCATCCTAGCTCCTGGTAATCCCCACTGTAGGCTCTGTTTCTATGCAGGGGGCTTTTTTAGATTTCACATACCAGTGATATCATATAGTGTTGGTGTGATTTCTTTAGCAAACCCGACCTTGTGCCTGATAGCTATTCCACAGCACCTCCACTGTGTTCTTGTTAAAGGACTCTCTCAGTGATCTTGCCTCTTGACTAAACAAACCATTCTCTTTCCATTTTCATCAAGGTAAGTTCATGAAGGGAGAAGAAATGCAACAGAAAGTATAAAGACTCACTTCTTTGAACAAGCCAACGCTTTTTATTACTACACAGTTATCTTAATTACAGAGTCATTTGTCACCAATGACCATTCTAGAATACATGTTACAAGAGTTTCTGCATCCTTTAAAAAAAAAAAAAAAACTGGCTTACACCCCTAGAAAGGAAGATTTTGCCAGCTACCTGCAAGTTTACTAATTACCTGATAGGAGACTCTCCTGACCTGTCAGGAAAGGGTTACTTTTTCTCAGCTGCCTTCCCCTGGCCACCTTTTGAAGTAATTATCACCATATAGCAGGAAACAGACAAGCTGTCTCCATAGAAATGACTGCAACAGCTTGCCGTCCTTCTGTGCAGGTAAACGCACAGCTTACTCTCCCCCCGGGCACCTGGGAACAGCACAGTGGCCTCTCTGTAGCTTCCAGACATTGAATCACAGTGCAAAGTCAGGTAGCATCTGAATTCTCTCTGATTTTCAGGGGGAAGACACGCAGCGGCAGCATGTTGACTTAATGTACGGCAACCTCACATTCTCTTATGAGACAAGTAGATCTTTCTGTGAAAGTTATTCTCTCTATGTGAAGCCCAGGACACTTCTGCTGGGCTGGTGACAATATTTACTAGCAAGCAACAGATGGAAATAGGATGACAGAGACAGGGCCAGGTGCCGAGGACTGCCCGCACGCCCTAACACACAATATTCTATAGTTGATCCGAACACAATTTACTCAGCATTATTTGCACATTTTACCCCCAACATCTGGGTACACTCATTAAATGTGAGCACGTGTAGATAGTGAAGGCATTCAAAATCAAAGGATTCCATTGAATATATATGAGGACACTGAATAAATGTGGAGGAAAATAAAAGAGAGTCCTCCTTTAATTTCTTCCTTAGTTCTTTTGCTACAATTATAAAGGTCAACAAACTCGGTGCAATGTGAATCCAGACATGTTTCACAATGAACAGAAGGTGAAAGTGAGGAGAAGTGACCTGGGCCTGGTTCCTAGTACCTTGCAGGTGTTCAAAGATTCAGCTGCAGGTAATCTAAGGGACCTTAACTTTGGATAGAAAGGCAACACACAGACCAAGAAGCTGAATACACTGGCACAATGTATTCTGCTGTTCAGAATGGGTTTAAGGAAAACAACAAAACACATATCACTGAAATAAACACATGTGAATGACAAGGCAAAGAAGGGGAGAGGGAATTAGAATGCACAAATGAAATGTGGAAAATGTAATAATTGAATACAGATAATTATTAATTTTCTTGGCTTAGAATATGTGTCCTCACAACGTAATTTAAACCACATTTTCCACACTATTTATTTGTCAGTCAACTGTGCATTGTTTTATAAATTCACCTTTTTCTTAAGGTTCAGTTTGCACTGCTACCAGTCACATCCTTATGGTTTATCTCACTCATTTCTAGTTTCTAATATCTTACTTACCCTTCTCTGCAGATCACTTAGAAATTCACATAGTGGAGACTCCGGACTTTTAAATACTCTCTTAAATGCAGTGCATTAACCAGAATATTAAGCTTCCATGTCAGAATGTAAACTCCAACAAGGTGTCAAAAATTTCACCAAAACAACTTGAAGTACTCTCAGCACTGCACAAACTCTGTGTCAAATAGCGGCAGAAAATGAACAAGTTTCATTTGCAGCTAATCTGTACTTTCTCCTAAGTCATATATTTAAGCCTGGATTTTAAAATCCATGGTAAAATCATCAGCAGAATATTCATAATCCAGTATAAAGAAAATTATTTCCAAAACCTGACCACCAGAATATTCATAATCCAGTATAAAGACAATTCTTTCCAAAATCTGTATTTATCTTTTTTAATGGTTTGTAGACAAGCTAAGTCAATGACTCCTAATTATTGTAGGCTGCCTTTGTATTTACATGGTATTTTGCCAATAATCAGTATTCCTCATCTCTTTTCTATAAGACTGCACTTTATAAAGTGCTCAAAGAGAAAAGGAATGCATATCTTCTTAAACTTGCTTGTTTGGTTGGATTTTTTGGCCACACCATGTGGCATGCAGGATCTCAGTTCCCTGACCAGGCATGGAACCTGTGCCCCCTGTAGGGGAAGCATGGAGTCTTAACCACCAGACTTACCTTTAAGAAGGAAAGGCCCTTCTTAAACTTTAAAATGAAGGGAAATATGCTCTGGGAAGTGGAAATGTCATGGCTTAAATGGTCCAAGGGATAGATTACCCTGAGCAGCTGCAATGAGTTTCCAATCACACTCCTTAAAAACACAGCTTGAAAACACACAGGGTAAACTAGAAGTCTCTGCTGCAATCCCGCAGAGCAACAGCCTACAGAGCTCCAGGCAGGATGACGGTGTAGTTCCATCATGATGACTGAGTGGCTGCCTCCAGGTCAAAGCTCCAAGTCATTGCATCCCGCCCACGTCTCCACTTCCTCATGGGTAACATGAAGGGTTTGGAGAAAACAAACTGAGCTCTCAACAGTTCTAAAGTGTTGTGATGGTAAAAATGCTACGGTCGCGGGCATTTCAGGGACGAGAAGGACACATTTTTACAAAGTCTCTGCACATCTGGGAAAAGAAGCAAAGAAATGCCGCCTCTGCGTTTCCATTTCTTTCACAATGACCTGTGTTCAACACACTAACAAGCATGTCCCAAGAGATGACAGGCTTTTCAGGGCAATTTTGCTTTCAGAGAGAAATCTTGAGCTCAGAATCTGTGCTTGATGCCAATAGAACTTTAAATCTTAAGACAGATAGGAATATCCGCCTCCCCTGCCCCAGAAAGATCCTTTCTAATTTAAATGTGAAGATGGCTCTCAAAACTACAGTTACATTTACCATATTAACAACTTTTATAGGTTGGTAGTTTTCAATTTTATAGGTTGGTAGTTGCACAGAATGATGGAAGATTGGAGGCGAACCCTTAGTAATGAAACAAAAATTTCATAAAGGCTACAAAGAAAGAAAAGGACATTAGGCTTCTTGTAAACATCCAGTTTTGTCTGATTCTTTGCTACACTACGGACTATGGCCTACCAGGCTACTCTGTCAATGAGATTCTCCAAGCAAGAATACTGCAGTGGGTTGCCATTTCCTTCTCCAGGGGATTTTCCTGATCCAGGGATCAAACCCAGGTCTTGTGCACTGCAGGCGGATTCTTTACCAACTGAGCTATGAGGCAAGCCCCCAAACAATTTAGTATCAGCAATCCCATGAGGTTCACCATAAGCAGATTGTTACCTTTAGACAAAATCCAGATAAATATTAAATAGGAATATCAACAACATGCTGATTACTAAGACCTTTTTCTTCACTAGACCTGGGGCCACTCATTCAAACGGAGGGCAGCGGATGAAGTGTATGTGTGAACTTGATAAGCATAAAAACTGAGGGAATCATAAGAGCCAAAGTGACCTGTATAAGCCATGCTCTGCCAAAACTGGTTGCATTTCTTTAAAATAGAAATTAAAATGACAGCCATCACAATGAACACACGAACAGTTCACAATCTCATCTTTCATGACTTTCTCATAGCAAATTTGAATTTTCTGGTAATTTAACTATCAGGTTGTGCTCAATTGTATGTAAACAAACAAATTAGGGTCATATGACCTACTGTGCATGCGTGCATGCTCAGTAATGTCCAACTCTTTGCACCCGTTGGACTGCAGCCTGCCAGACTCCTCTGTCCGCAGGATTTCCCAGGCAAGAACAGTGGAGTAGGTTGCCATTTCCTGCTCCAGGGGATCTTCCTGACCTAGGGATTGAACCCAGGTCTCCTGCATTGGTAGGTGGATTCTTAACCACTGCAGCACCTGGGAACACCTAAATGACCCAGTAATTTGCCACAAGATAGATACTGGGTTTTAAGTATAAAAATTAAAGCAATTTCTTCTAACTATAACTTACTTTACCAAATAAAACTATTTTCTTAAACTTTTATTCTTAATAAAGACACTCTAGACAGCCAGTTTTATAGGTAAACACCGGAAGGTTTTTCTAGGTAAAATTACATGGATAAGTAAAACCATAATCATTTTAATGATAATACTAATCCTCTTACTCCCGGTTTCCATTTGATGAACACTTGCAATTTTATTGCTCTCTGTTCCAAGAAACTCTACAGACATTATCTCATGTATTTCCTACACACCACACCTACATGGGAGCTATTCTCCCTGGTTTAGAGATGAGGCGATGAAGATCAGAGGGGCTTATCCTTAATCCTCTCATTCTCTACAAAGAAGTTCTATTAACATTCACATCTATTATATAAACAAGCTCAACAAATTTAAAAAAAAATCATGAAGTATTGAACTTTGAAACATTCTTCTACAGCACAAAAGATGAAATAATAGACTGTGGATAACTCTGCCAGACATGATGAAAGAACTGCTAACGGCAGGCCACTGCATTGGTTATAATCAGCAGCAGTCCATCCTCATATTCAGGGAACTTTCTTTTCCAGGCAGAGTTAGGGAAGCAACCTTTTGGAGGGTGAGATGTTAGTGGATGGGGATGGAAGGGAAAGATTGTTATTAAATTGCCTAATAATTTAATGATAATTCTATTGTTGTTCAATCACTAAGTCATATCTGAGTCTTCACAACTCCATGGAGCACACCAGGCTCCCTTGTCCTTCCCCTTCTCCTGGAGTTTCCTCAAATTCATGTCCATTGTGTAAGTGGTGCTATCTAATCATCTCATCCTCTGCTGCCCTCTTTTCTATTACTAGTGAATAAACTACATATATTGTTTATTTTTTGCCATACTCAAAGGGCTCTCCCAGGAGCATTTGCGATTTCCCGACAGGCATTCACAGAACCAGTATCTCTGGCTCCTTCTCATGAAACAGGTCCTGCCAATGAATGTGCGTGGGTGATACATCCCTAAATTTTAGCACATTAAAAAAAACCACACACACTGTTTTTAAAAAATAAATTTATTTAATTGGAGGTTAATTACTTTACAATATTGTATTGGTTTTTGACAAAATTCTCATTAAAAAAAATCACACAACATGGTTTCTTAGTGGAACTCATAAATAAATACACATATATAAAATACTTAACATTATATAACCCTGAATAGGATATGGCAACCCACTTCAGTATTCTTGCTTGGAAAATTCCATGGACAGAGGATCGTGGCAGACTACAGTCCATGGAGTCGCAGAGAGTCAGATACAACTTAGTGAGTGAACAACAACAACAGTACACTTTTAATATAGAGAAAGGAGAAAACAGTCAATAGGGTAAGAAAACAGAATCTTTCCTCACCCTTCCTTCCTAGAAATGTGTCTCCCAAGACTCTCTCTCACATGCTCCCCATATCAACTTTCACTACAATTCAGTCCATTTTGCCTTTAAAGTCTTTTGAATTCACCCTCCCTCTCCATTTTCCCTGCCATTCACTTGGTTAAGCTTTGTCAATTTTTTTTTTTTTTTTTGCCTGGGCTACTCTGATAACCTCCTAACTGGCTTCCCAAACACAACACTGATTCCTTTCCATTTATTTATCCTTTAGCTGGTGTGATCTTCCTGAAACCCAAGTCTGATCACGTCACCCCCTGCTTCGCATCCTTCCATAGCTGTCGTGTATGAAAAATGAACTGCATCGCAAAGCCAACAGAGAGCCTTTATCACGGCCTCCTGCCAGCCTCACCGCCTCAATTTCTGACACTCTCCACCCAAGAGCCATCACACCCCCTTCCCCAGAAACGATTCCCAGTGCCCCCAAAACATGATATTCCCTTTCCTGCATAGATTCAAGATAAATAAGTCAGCATGTGGACTCCAGCAGCATCTACTGAGATTCAAACTTTGCTTGGACCACCTGTTACCAGAGGCCTGAGAAAGTGGCTATATGCTCTTGAAGCTGCAGTTTCTGCTGTAACAGGGAGGAGCTAATTGGACCTCACAGAGCTTATTTGTAAGGATCAAATGAGATAATGCATGGAAAGTTTCCATACAGTGCTTGGCTCATGCACTGGTAATCCTTACAGGGCCCTATTCTGAGAGCTCAGAATGCATTACACTTAACAGAACAGGCAGGGGAAACCCCAGCCCACATAGAACACGTATTCCAGTGCATGCATGCATGCTGAGTTACTTCAGTCATGTCTGACTCTTTGAGACCCCATGGACTGTAGCCCTCCAGGCTCCTCTGTCCATGGGATGCTCCAGGCAAGAATACTGGAGTAGGTTGCCATTTCCTCTCTTGGGGAGCTTCCTGACTTAGGGATTGAACCCGCATCTCCTATGTCTCCTGCATTGCAGGCAGTTTCTTTACCCACTGAGCCATCAGGGAAGCCCCATTACAGTGAAGAGAGAGAGTTTTTAAAATTAATGAATATTTTATACAGTATGCTGGAGGTTACAAATTCCTACAAAGGACACCTGGCAGAAGTGTCCTTTTAAGTAGGGAAGGCAGCGAAAACCTTATTGGTTAAGAAGCATTTAATCCAAGATGTGAGGGAGGCAAGGAGATGAGCCCTGTGGACCTCTGGGAAGAAGATTCAGGCAGAGAAAAGAGCAGGGAAAATCCCTGCAGTGCGAATCGGCCTGGAGAGCTTGTGGCTGGCAGGCGGACCCATGAGGCTGAAGCCAGGCAGGCCTGGGTGACGGTAAGAATAAACTCAGAAAAGTCATGGTGAAGCAGACTATGCTGTGGTCTGGGGGCCCTGTTAAGGAAGTTAGTTTTACTCGATTCATCTTTGTGGGAAATTTTACCCAGTCTTCCAAGCGGGGTCAGAAGCTCTCTGTCCCTCCTCCGATAAAGCACCCAGTACCTTCACCGTGGCATTTATTACAGCAGCCCTCCCAACTCTCCAACTCAGCCAGGCTCTGTTATTCATCACAGTATCCCTAGCCATCTTCTGGGGACTCATCAGGAATGGTCCAATAAGAAACAAAGGAAATGATGGTGAAGGAACCAACGAAAAATAAGCAACGCACTTTCAGAAAACTAACAAAAAGTGTCCATGCCACGGTGAGTTGAATATACGATTTAAGATTCTGAAAAGAGTGATAGAAAATAAGCATATATCGCCCACAAACATCATGTTCAAATTTTCAGCAATTTCAGCAACGAGGTTCAGAGACACTACATGACTTTGCTAAAATTATTCTGTTTTATAATTTTGCAGATTCCTGCATGTGTTTCTCAAAAATAACCCTGTGCTTTTTAGACGGAAGTATGTCCATTCTCCAAGGAAGGAAACTGAGGCCTGAAATAACTGGAGGGTGACTGGAGGGCACAGCAACCCACTCCAGTATTCTTGCCTAGAGAATCCCATGGACAGAAGAACCTGGGGGGCTACCGTCCATAGGGTTACACAGAGTCTGACACGACTGAAGCGACTTAGCAGCAGCAGCAGCAGAAGCAGACTCAGGCCTAGGACTCAGGAACCCATGGCCCCCCGAGAAGGACTTGGCTGTGTGCGCTGAGTAGCATTGCTTCTTACAGCGTAAGTGAACCCAGGAGAATATCCATATCAGAACAGAACAGCTGTAGCAGAGGGAGCCAGGATGGGGCAGAGAAACGCTCACAACCATCTGAAACAGTGGAACAAATCTTGAGAGTGAGGGAGTAGAAGATAAACAGGAAGTAATTTCATTCTGCACCCACTAATCACAACTGGAGTCACCCTTCTGATGAATGACACAGTGGGGACCGCAAAACCAGGGGCACTGACAATGGCTCCAGGGTGACTTGATTCAACAGTATTTACACCAAAGCTACTACTCCTCGTAGTGTCTATCCTCTATAGCGCTGCTTTATTATACTGTACTTTTATCAGTTCTAATGCTGGCGTAACAGTATGATCTGCAGTGCATTAATACAGTGTAGAGCAGCTACAGATGCATGCTCAGTTGATCAGTCGTGTCTGCCTCTTTGGGACCCCAGGCACTGTGGCCTGCCAGGCTCCTCTGTCCATGGACTTTTCAGGCAAGCATACTGGAGCAAGCAGGTTGCCCTTTCCTCCTCAAGGGGATCTTCCCAACTCAGGGAAGGAAGTCCTGTCTCCCGCGTCTCCTGCATTGGCAGGCAGGTTTTTTTAAACCATTGTTCTATCTGGGAAGCCCAGGAGCAGCTATAATAAAGACAAATGAACACTGTATGTGGACCCAGAAAAGCCTCTTCATTTACTACCATGAGAGCTTTGACAGGCTCATTTATTTTAATTCCAGACTCAGTTTTCCAATCTGTAAAATGAGGATGACAATATCCATTTTAAAGGCTCAGTTATAGGACAAATAATATGGTAGGGTATTAAAAAGGATGATGTGTCCTACGAAGGAAAGAGATGGTGTGGATCTCCCCTTCCATATATACTTGTGGATTAACTGTGCTGCCTTAAAATTACATGATATTGTACTAAGATTTTACTTTATTATAATTATAAAATATATATGAAAGAGTTTTCCTACTGTCTAGATAACTAGCAGAATCTAAAACCAGCATCACACTCCACTCTCCTTCCTAAATTTTGAGTAAAAAAATCAGTTTGTAAATGTCAACTTTGGAAAGTATTGAGACATACCAATCTTTTTCTCATATAATGTGCTACATTTTCAGACAGATAATAATCATGGAATTGCAGAAATTGTGTAATAGGTCTATAATTCAGCAATACCACTTCTAAAATTTATCATGTGACATTTGACAAGGAGTAGTTATGGAAGCTTGTGATCATTAAAAATAAGAAACGAGTTACATTGAATTACCTGGAAAGTTAAAAATAAGGCAATGTATTTCCTTCAGCATGACAGGATCCTATCAACTCTTTTCAACAGAATATATTGTCATATAATAGGAGTTACTTTGTCAAAGCATTAGTACAACTCCTGGCCTCCAAGCGGACAGCAAATGCACAATATGAGTGAACTGCCATTCTTCCCTCCTACACAAAATTGTGAAGAATATTTAGTACCAGTCAAACATCAGACAGAAACATATCTTGTTCTTTGAAAAACAATACCCTGCGTATGTCTTAAAGGATAATCATTCCAAGTTTGGCAATTTTCAAATTGCTGCAATTGTAAAATGACTTAAAAGTGACAAGTCAAAGCAAATTGCACTTTGGCAGGGAAACAAAATCAGCGCCAGAAGTGGGCTGGAAGAGCATAAATCCAAAGTATCAGCTCACTGGCACATCACAAAAGCATGTAACTGTTGACCAATCCTACTTAGCCACCCAGCAGCTTAAATGTACAACTGAACATAAAAAAAAAAAACAAAAAAAAAACAAAAAAAAAACTGCCAAACAAAGTTACAGATGAATAAGAAAGCATATTTATTCAAGACCACATGGTCCTCAAATGCTGCTTCATTTTTACAAAAATACCAAGAAGTGAAACAAAGGGGAAAAGCACAAAGGATTCCACAGCCCTCTTTATTCACTTAAGGTTGTGGGGGCTCTCAACAAAATACTCTCTTTTCAAAGTAATAATCGTGATTGTTTATAATTATGCTGCAAAACACTGCTCTATGCACTATGGGTTAATATGAAATTAGTAACTCCACATAGAAGAATCACAGCATACTAAGCTGAAAATACATTGAGAAGAAAACGTAAACCTTTAGCTAAAAAATGTATAAGAAAACTGTGATATATATACACAATGGAATATTACTCAGCCATTAAAAAGAATACATTTTAATCAGTTCTAATGAGGTGGATGAAACTGGAGCCTATATACACAGTGAAGTAACCCAGAAAGAAAAACACCAATACAGTATACTAACGCATATATGTGGAATTTAGAAAGATGATAACAATAACCCTGTATGCGAGACACCAAAAGAGACACAGATGTATAGAACAGTCTTTTGGACTCTGTGGGAGAGGGCGAGGGTGGGATGATTTGGGAGAATGACATTGAAACATGTATAATATCATATGTGAAATGGAACGCCAGTCGAGGTTCAATGCATGATACAGGATGCTCAGGGCTGGTGCACTGGGATGACCCAAAGGGATGGTAAGGGGAGGGAGGTGGGAGAGGGATTTAGGATGCGGAACACGTGTATACCTGTGGCAGATTCATGTTGATGTATGGCAAAACCAATACAGTATTGTAAAGTAATTAGCCTCCAATTAAAATGAATAAATTTATATTAAAAAAAAGAAAAAGGAATAGTTAGAACTGAAACTAAAATATGGGAAACATCAAGCAAATTTGGGGATTTGTCCTTCCCTCATTAATGGTAAGACCTATATATATATGTCAACTGAGGTCTCACTTTAAGTTAATCAAGATACATGAAGAAGTTTCAAGAAAAGAGATAGATTAAAGATCACTAGGAAAAGCAACAAAGAAGGCAATGGCACCCCACTCCAGTACTCTTGCCTGGAAAATCCCATGGACAGAGGAGCCTGGTAGGCCGCAGTCCATGCGGTCGCAAAGAGTTGGACACGACTGAGCAACTTCACTTTCACCTTTCACTTTCATTCATTGGAGAAGAAAATGGCAACCCACTCCAGTGTTCTTGCCTAGGAGAATCCCAGGGACGGGGGAGCCTGGTGGGCTGCCGTCTATGGGGCTGCACAGAATCGGACACGACTGAAGTGACTTAGCAGCAGCAGCAGCAGCAGGAAAAGCAAGAGCAAAAAGAAAAAGTTATGATTCTGACAATGTCAACAGCCTCCTTGTTTCACATTGTTTTTTGGTTTTTTTTTTAAATCCATTAGACAGGATGTCTCCACAAGATAAAGACAAAAGAATGTGAATGAAGTAAATATCTTGACAGAAATGATATGTTTGGTTAATAGATCACAGAATGTAGTATTTAGGGTGAGTTTCGAAAATTATAGTTTCCCCAAAAACACAAGTACTCAGCAGAAGCAATGCTTTGAAAAGTGACTTTGATCTTAAAGATACAAAGTTCAGATACATTTTTTTTTCTGTTTTTGAAGGAAATTTTAATATAAATAAAATAAATATTCTGGTTGGCAATTATACAACTTATTGTTAAAATGTACTCAGCACCTTTTCCCACACAAAATATTAATCTTTTCTTTGAAGTGGCTCTCTATAACCTAAAGGTTCTGTAGCTAATAATTCTAAAATATACAGTTGAAACTTTAGTTTAAAAAGTTTACCTAATATCTCAAAAGTATCATAAATATATTTTTGAATAATGATTCTATCATTAAAACCTTGTATTTTAGCAGATGAATATTTAATCATTTGGAAATATGGCTGAAATATACTTTTTAATTTTAATCTTGAATAACATTGAGTGTGTAATTGCTGGATATTTTAATTTTCTCCCTTGTATTTCGTTCTTTAAACTCTTCTGCAAAAAAATTTTTTAAAGGTATTTTTAAACTAAGGGATATGATTCCTAAGCCATCTTAAAAATATAAAACTTGACCTGAGAAAATATTGGAAAATGATAAAGTATTAAAATGAAACAAGCCAGAAGCACATGAGACCGCTGCCACAGACATAGCTTTGCTGAAAACTCATCGTCTAGACTTTGTTTTATTGAGTAGCAAACAAATGTTGGAAAGAGGACATAAAGACTGAGAAGGGTCCTGAGGATGCAGAATGGCTCAAGTGGAGTCTGGAGGCATAAGAGAGAGAAAAGATGATGCTGCTGAGATGGTAAATGCCACTGTGAAATTTAGGAAAATGATGTGGACATTGATAAAAGGTGTTTAGAGGTTTAACTGTGAGATGCTTGATAAAATCTCTTCTTCCTATGGCTCTAAAACTTTAGAAAAAAATCTCCAACCCTCTTCAAAGTTTAATCCTAAAAATGTCTGGGTCATTCATCTTTATATATTGCCACTCTTAAACTCACAGTCCAGAAACCAAGAACATTTTAAAAAGGTAACTCCAATTTCCACAGAAGAACAAGATGAAAAAGATCTACCAAAACAAAATTAGTACATGATGAAATAGTCACCTAAATTACTAAAGCTGAAAGAATGCTATTCTTAGCATTTATTAATGACATATGAAATAAATTTTCAGTAGTCATGTAGATTTTGTATGACTATATTCTCAGCATGTTATTTCCACTAATTTAAAAATAACTGGGGACATAACAGCAAAGAATTACGAACACAGATTTTAGATTAAGTCAACTTGCATTTGAAACTCAGTTTTGGAAGGTAGTTTTATTTATTTGAATTACAGCTTCCTTTTTTTCAGATGGGGTTAAAATACCTGCTTCACAGTACTGTTGAAGGGATTATATGATACACATGAAGTGCTTGACACAGTACATTAGAAAGCATTATAAAGCAAATCTTTTAACATCAACCAAACGTTTCTTAACCCATGAAATCTATTGAGGGGAGGAATTTGTCTTGCAATCACTATAGTTCGTCTAACACATACAAATGCTCAATAAATATTTGTTGAATGAATAGCTTTTGTTACTATCAATAATTATTCTAAGAATTTTCCCTAAATGTAGGTACTAATCTAAAAATATTAATAATACAGTAGCTTCTCTTATGTTCTAGAAAATCAATGAGAACACTTAATTAGTGACAATCAGAGCACTGTTCCTAGAGGAGATAAAGCCTTAGATTCCTGCAAGTCTCTGGGACATAATGTTTTACAACAAAGTATCAATATATCACCTTGAGCTTCCCTGGTGGCTCAGTCGGTTAACAATCCACCCGCAATGCAGGAGACCTGGGTTCAATACCTGGGTTGAGAAGATCCCCTCGAGCAGGAAATGGCAACCCACTCCAGTATTCTCGCCTGGGAAATCCCATGGACAGAGATGCCTGGCAGGCATGGGATCATAAGAGTTAGACATGACTTAGTGACTAAACAACATTCAATATATACTGTGGATTCATTAACCTTGAACTTATGCCATAATAAACTCAGGCCTGAAGCTTAACTAATACATGTATTTTCTCCATAAGGCACATCACAGCTTTCTTGCACTTAGGAATAGTAGATAGCACTTAAGCACTATGCCTGGGAGGTATCTGAAACAGCAAAATAAAAACAAAAAAGGCACAAAAGTTGAAAAAAGGGCACTAATTAGACTGCACAAAAGGACACTCTTTAATACTATAAGAGCTGGGGAAAAAAAAATAGTGTGTCACCTTGTTTGACCTCAGCTTGGAAAGTGCATGTCAGGTGATTTAAAGTTTTCATACCATAAGATGCAAGTCTTGTTGCTGACCACAAAAGAAACACTGATCTTGATTTGCAGGTTACAGATGAATGTTATCAAGTACGCAAATTTCACAAATACAAAATTTCCCCAAAAGGAGGATTGACTATATATCTAAAAGGGAAGATGAGACTTACTAGGATTCAGTTCAGCTAAGTTTAGTTCAGTTGCTCAATCATGTCTGACTCTTTGTGACCCCCTGAATTGCAGCACACCAGGCCTCCCTGTCCATCACTAAATCCTGGAGCTTACTCAAACTCATGTCCATTGAGTCGGTGATGCCATCCAACCATCTTATCCTCTGTCATCCCTTTCTCCTCCCACCTTCAATCTTTTCCAGCATTAAGGTCTTTTCAAATGAGTCAACTCTTCACATCAGGTGGCCAAAGTATTGGAGTTTCAGCTTCAACATAAGTCCTTCCAATGAACACTCAGGACTGATCTCCTTTAGGATGGACTGGTTGGATCCCCTTGCAGTCCAAGGAACTCTCAAGAGTCTTCTCCAACACCACAGTTCAAAAGCATCAGTTCTTCGGCACTCAGCTTTCCTTATAGTCCAACTCTCACATCCATACATGACTACTGGAAAAACCATAGCCTTGACTAGACGGACCTTTGTTGACAAAGTATTGCCTTTACTTTTCAATATGCTGTCTAGGTTAGTCATAACTTTCCTTCCAAGGAGTAAGCGTCTTTTAATTTCATGGCTGCAATCACCATCTGCAGTGATTTTGGAGACCAAAAAAATAAAGTCTGACACTGTTTCCATTGTTTCTCCATCTATTTGCCATGAAGTGATGGGGCTGGATGTCATGATCTTAGTTTTCTGAATGTTGAGCTTTAAGCCAACTTTTTCACTCTCCACTTTCACTTTCATCAAGAGGCTTTTTAGTTCCTCTTCACTTTCTGCCATAAGGGTGATGTCATCTGCATATCTGAGGTTATTGAGGTTATTTTTCCCAGCAATCTTGATTCCAGCTTGTGCTTCATCAAGTCCAGCATTTCTCATGATGTACTCTGCATATTAAGTTACATAAGCAGAGTGACAATATACAGCCTTGATGGACTCCTTTTCCTATTTGGAACCAGTCTGTTGTTCCATGTCTCGTTCTAACTGTTGCTTCCTGGCCTGCATACAGATTTCTCAAGAGGCAGGTCAGGTGGTCTGGTATTCCCATCTCTTTCAGGATTTTCCACAGTTTATTGTGACCCACACAGTCAAAGGCTTTGGCATAGTCAATAAAGCAGAAATAGATGTCTTTCCGGAACTCTCTTGCTTTTTCCATGATCCAGCGGATGTTGGCAATTTGATCTCTGGTTCCTCTGCCTTTTCTAAAACCAGCTTGAACATCTGGAAGTTCACGGTTCACATACTACTGAAGCCTGGCTAAGAGAATTTTGAGCATTATTTTACTAGCATGTGAGATGAGCACAATTATGCAGTAGTTTGAGCATTCTTTGGCATAGCCTTTTTTTGGGATTGGAATGAAAACTGAGCTTTTCTAGTCCTGCGGCCACTGCTGAGTTTTCCAAATTTGCTGGCATATTGAGTACAGCACGTTCACGGCGTCATCTTTCAGGATTCCAGCTCAACTGGAATTCCATCACCTCCATTAGCATTGTTCATAGTGATGCTTCCTAAGGCCCACTTGACTTCACATTCCAGGATGTCTGGCTCTAGGTGAATGATTATACCATTGTGATTATCTGAGTGAGGAAGATCTTTTTTGTACAGTTCTTCTTTGTATTGCCACGTCTTCTTACTAGGATTACACTTTTGCAGTCTTACTAGGATTACGCTTACTAATTTTATATTGGGCTTCCCTGGTGGCTCAGAGGGTAAAGCGTCTGCCTGCACTGCAGGAGACCTGGGTTTGATCCCTGGGTCAGGAAGATATTATTTCTCCCTTCCCCCTTTTCTGTTCAGCAGTATCTTGTACACTGCTTTTTCAAGCAGCAAACACTCAATCAGTGCTTGCTAAATAGGAAAATTAGCTCACGTTTGGGAAATTTTAAGTCCAGTGGAAACTAAATACACAACAGGACTAAGAATCTCACTACTTTTCTTGGCATCTTAAACATTTACTGTAGAGTTTTCATCCAAAAACATTATATTCAGCAGGTCATTTTGAAAGATGTTACCAACAGAGGTCTGGCCTTAAACAAAGACTACTGGGATTGTGGAACAGTTA
The DNA here is from genome assembly GCF_016772045.2 of Ovis aries. Classification (NCBI taxonomy): domain Eukaryota; kingdom Metazoa; phylum Chordata; class Mammalia; order Artiodactyla; family Bovidae; genus Ovis; species Ovis aries. Next base: position 61,547,875 of record NC_056069.1, on the reverse strand, counting down.
GAAGAAACTGACAAGTGTTAGATGCGGCTGAGGAAAAAGGAAGTTGCCAGAGAAAATCACTAGCCTCAATCAGAGACTATAGAGAGTTACAATCATAAAAGGTCAGATGTGGTAGAGGCAGCCTGGAAGAAGAGATCACACAGAAGAGGAAGTGGGCGTAAATGCCATGTTATTAAAAATGTTGATTCTGTCACGTCTTGTCACATCCATTATTGTGCAGGACAAAGTCTAGCGGCTGGCTTTAGAGGAAATTAATACCCTATCATACTCTATTCAAGCTATTGTTCCTGACAAGCAATGAGGGGAAAAGATGTTCTGTTTTGACAGCTCTGTGACTTATTTCTGTGTTGGTTTAGGCCTTCTGACTCCACTGAAGCTCCAGAGTCAAATTATTCTCTAGAGAATCATTAAGAATTACAGAAAGCATCCGCCATCTCTCCTTCCTCTTTATAATGGGATGGACAAATAACAAGCAATTCAGAGATGTTTCCTGTTTATAACAATGCTTTCCTATATCTTGAGAACACATGAAATATTTTAATTTTGCTAATTCACATTTGCTTCATTCATGAAAAAGACAATGCAAACTCCCATTTTCTTTACTTGGCATGAGTTTGACGTTTTATATTATTATGCAGTCATTATTTTAAAGCTGATGCAGGCTTATTTACAATAAATATGGCCTTATTTAGGCAATAAATACAGAAAAGTAAAATCCATATTCCTTTAATCTGTTCCCATTGTTTTTTCATTATATAAGTAATATTACATATTTAATACATGTTATTATTAACATTATGATAAAATATATATACATGTAGTTTGCATTATTTTAAACTCTTTGGTGATGCCATGAACTGTAGCTTGCCAGGCTCATCTGTCCATGGATTTTCTCAGGCAAGTATACTGGAGTGGGGTTGCCGAACTCTCCTCCAGGGAATTTTCTGGATCCAGGGAATCTTCTGGACTCAGGGATCAAATCCACATATCCGGCACTGGCAGGCAGATTCTTTACCACTGAGCCACCTGAGAAGCCCCACGGATATAGGGGAGTTTTTGCAACAAAGACCAGGCGATCAGACCATCAGGATGAGGTAGTTGGAACATCAAAAGATTACTGTTAATTAAAGAAAAGCAGATATCTTAAGTTAAAGTATTTAGCACTTCTCTGTATTCATTCCTCTTGACAGGCACCTCAGCTACCTGGGCCCAGCATCCTGTGTTTCCCCATCCTGAGTTTCCTCGGGGTGTACTGGGGAGGCTCCAGTGGGCTGGTCCTTTGCTTCCTGATATGGCAGGCAACATGCTTAGGTCACACCTGTACTGCCTGAGATATTTAAACATAGGCCACAGTTATCGTAAGCTATAAAGGGCTTCCCTGGTGGCTCAGTGGTAGAGTCCACCTGCCAAGGCAGGAGAGGCAGGTTCAATCCTTTGGTCAGAAAAATCCCCTGGAGAAGGAAATGGCTAGCCACTCCAGTATTCTTGCCTGGAGAATCCCACAACAGAGGAGCCTGGAGTGTTACAGTCGGCCCATGGGATCACAAGAGTCAGACCCAACTTAGAGACTAAACAACCACAACATAAATCTTGGTATGCTTTTTACGGATATCTATAATTTGCTTTAAAATATTGAGCATGGATACCTGTGTTAGTTTAAGCCACAGTCAGCAAGCTTTTTCTGTAAAGGTGAACCAAGCAGGACCCTATGGGCCATTCCGTGGCCAGATCCCTGCCCCCGTGCCCTCTGCCTGCCCCTTGTTTACAGAAAGTTATGTTCTCCCAGCCCCTCCCCAACGAGTCACAAAAGCCTGGCTCAAGAATTCATGATGGAAAGTATGTGAACATGGAGTGACAAAAAAACAGCAATTGGACCAGGACTGATAAGAACTTAAAGAGTAAGTCAGCCATATGGTGGTCACAGAAATGTTAGCTCCTCTCTGAAGGATCGAGATATGCGTATCTGACACACTTTTTCCTGAGACATTTTACAGATGCTAAAATCCTCACCAGTTAACCATGGAAAAAGTTAACTACTTGATGACTGTGAACACACAGCTCCCAGACCTTCTGGAGCCTGATGACTGACGATGTTAACACCTGTGGACACGGCTCTGTTACCTTATCATCAACCAACCAGAGAATTGTCCATGACTTGATCACACACCCTACAACCCCCTCCCTCCTGCCTGCCTGCTTAGGGGCTGAGTCGCTCACTCATGTCTGACTCTATGTGATCCCATGGACTATAACCTGCCAGGTTCCTCTGTCCACAGCATTCACCAAGCAAGAATACTGGAGTAGCTTGCCATTTCCTCTTCCAGGGTATCTTCTTGACCCAGGGATCGAACCTGTGTCTCTTGTATATCTTGTATAGGCAGGGAGATTCTTTACCACTGAGCAACCAGGGAACCCCCTCCACGCACCCCCAACCTCCTTACCTAGCCTTTAAAAACACTTTCCTGAGACATATTGGGAGTTCGGGTTATTTGAGCATCAGCTGTCCCAGACTCCTTATCTGGCACCTTATAATAAACACTTAACTTCCCTTTACCACAACAGTAGTGGTGTGTGTAGACTGTGTTAGTAGACTGGCTTTACTGTGAGTGGTGTGCTTATGGGTGAGAGGATTCAAGTTTGGTTTGACAATATAGGTATGTGCTGTGCTTAGTCACTAAGTCATGTTTGACTCTCTGTGACCCCATTGATTGTAGTCTGCCAGGTTCCTCTGTCCATGGGGATTCTCTAGACAAGAATACTGGACTGGGTTGCTATGCCCTCTTCCAGGGGATCTTCCTGACCCTGGGGTCAAACCCAGGTCTCCTCACTGCAGGCAGATTCTTTACCATCTGAGTCACCAGGGAAGCCCAATATAGGTATAAACAGTAAACACTTTTGGATTTCTGGGTCACAAGGTCTCTGTCCCAATTACTCATCTCAGTTGCAGTAACGCCAAATTGTGATACACGGTTCATAAGCAAGTGTGTTCCAACAAAACCTTATTTATAGATGCTGAGGGACTTCCCAGGTGGCACTAGTGGTAAAGAATCCATCTGCAATGTAGGAGACACAGAGACCTTGGTCAGGAAGATCCCCTGGAGGAGGGTACTGCAATCCACTCCCATATTCTTGCTTGGAGAAGCCCATGGCCAGAAGGGCCTAGTGGGCTATGGTCCACAGGGTGGCAAAGAGTTGGACAAGAGTGAAGCAACCTAGCATGCATGCACACGTAAGCACTGAAATTGGAATTTTACATAATTTTCACATCATAGACTATGTTCTTCTGAATTTTTCCCAACTAATAAAAAAAAAAAAAGAAAGAAAGAAAAGAAAAATCATTCTTAGCTAATAGGCCATAGAAAAATCACCAGCAGGCTGGATCTGGCCCTCAGGCTGCAGTTTGCAGATCCCTACTTTAAGCCACACCACACATTTAGTCAGTTGCCCTGTGGAGAATTTCATGTTCTTAGGACTGGTCAACTCTCTTTCCAATGAGAAGTCCCTGCCCTCAAAAGGAGGCAACTGCAAGGGTGCCACAGATCTTTATATGCAATAGGCAGCAGACATTTTAAATAATTTGCATCAGAATGAGTTGTCATGGGTGAATTGGGTGATCAGTTAGCATAACTGATGTTAGAAATAAGCTCTCACTCTTGAAACTAGAGGTCTTCAGTGCCAGCTTTTAACCCGTTCTTTGGAATTCAGGTTCAGCTTCTATAGATTTCAAGAGAGGTCAGAGGAACTCTGGGAACCAGACAGGAATTATATATTAGCTACCCATCAGGAACAGTGGCTCTAGTGCTAAAGGACACTCTTGCCAATGTAGGAGACATAAGACACATGGGTTTGATCCCTGGGTCAGGAAGATCCCCTGGAGAAGGAAATGGCAACCCACTCCAGGATTCTTGCCTGGAGAATCCCCATGGGCAGAGGAGCCTGGTGGGCTATGGTCCATGGAGTCACAAAGAGGCAGACATGACTAAAGTTGGGAATGTTAGGTAGTTAGAATAGGAAAAAGGAGTCCAAAATGGCAGTGGCTAGAAGACAAAGGAAAAAGCCCATGAAAATGGAACAAAAGAAAATCCGAGGACCACAGTGAGAACTTCAGGTAAGACAAACATGCCCCCTTCTTGGCTAGCCCAATTTGCATAGGGCAGGCTCAGGGAGGAGGAGACAAAACATATAGAAAGAGGAAGCCAAGAAGGATTGGGGTCTCTCCTTTGGGGTCTGCCTGCCCTCATGCCTCAAGGGTGTACTTTCCTTTGCTTGTGGAATAAAACTCTGAGCTGTAACTGAGTTGTAACACTGGCCTGCTGTTTCAAATCTTTGCAGTGGTGAGACAGAACCAAGGAAATTACACGCTCCTGGTGTAATGGACATACCCGGTGCCATGACTCAGATGTAACCCGGCTAAAACAACCTCGGCTCAGCCCCATGAGGTGGAGGCCAAGCACAGCAGAAGCCCAACTTGGCAAAAGCTCCCACGGCGGAAGCTGAATGCAAAGAAAACCCAACACATTTGAGTGGCAAGAAGCCCAGCATGCTGGAAACTGGGACAGCAAAAACAAACTCTACAGAAAGCTCACGCAGCTCAGTCTCAGATTCCAGAAGACCTCTGGTTAAGGTAGGAGGTCCTGACACCTATGGCTGGAAAGACATATTGCTAACAGAATCTTGTTTATAATCTCTCGTTTCTTGCTTCCTTGAACCCCCTGTGAACAGGCAGGCAGCAGTGGGTGCAACTGAGGGACGCTGGCAGGGGCTACTCCCCAGTGTGTCCATAAGACTCCTCTATCTGCTGTGCACTAGTAGCTGTTGACCAAATGGGTGAGGGTTCTTCTGCCGTTAATCTCCTTTGTGTCAAGGATTAGGCCAATGAACATTGTGGACAGAGGTCAGGTATTTAGCAGATTTTCTGGCAGGTTATGAAGGGGATTCCTCAGCACATTTTTCCCACTGCATTTTCTTCCCATCCTTCAGCTCTTCTCTCCATCAATGCCACTGCTTACAAAGTATTGGGCAGGTCATCATCTTTCCTAAAGGGAAAAGTATGAAACTGTTTATCTAAGATTGGGACTGAAACCCACGTGACAGGGACTCTGTGCTATGCTTAATCACTCAGTCGTATCCGACTGGGACTTGAGTCCAGCCAGAACCTATGGTGCCTGGTTTCAGGACCTAATGAAGCTCAGGTCCTTGATGTCTCATTGCAAAAAAACTCAGTGAGAGACAAAGTGATAGGTAAGAGGTAGATTTGTTCAGATTCAGAGATATGCACACTCCAAAGGGTGTGGGCCATCTGAAAGGGCGAGTGCAGCCCTGAAATGTGGTGTGGTTAGTTTTTTATGGGCTGGGTAATTTCATATGCTAATGGGTGGCAGGATCATTCTAACAATTGGGGGACCACCCACTCTTTGGTCTTTTGATAGTGTCTTGGAACTGTCATGGTGCCTCTGGGTGTGTCATTTAGCTTGCAGATTGAGGATCAAGGTTTAGTGGAATTTGACTTGTTTGCCAATTTGGACCCATTTGATTTTAATCAGCTTATGTTATGCCCTTGGCTATGTCATTCTTTCAAAAGTTGTACCCTGCCCCCTTCAATCCTGCAATCCTGTTTCATGCTCTTTTCCTGAGCCCATCCAGGCCCACAATGTTGTCTCTACAATCTTCTGGAGGGACAACCAGAAAATAGCTGGCCCTTGGGAGGGAAATATTGTATAATACCCAATTCCTCTACATATTCAGGCCTTCATCTTCCATGCATTTTTTTGCATACCAATGGCTAAAGAATCCCAATATCTTTTTGCCTTCGAGTGGGAGGCTCCAGGAGAAAAACACCAACAGATGACTTGGACGGTACTACCTCAAGTGTTCAGAGATAGCTCCTACCTGTTTGGGCAGGTTCTTAGCTGGGATTTCCTAGATCTGGACCTGGGACCTAATGAGAAAATATAACACGTAGATGAGCTACTAATCTATTCTCCAGATGAGAAAAGTGCCTAACAACATGCAATTCAGGTTCTAAACTTTTTGACAGAGAGGGGATAAAAAGTCTCCCGTGCTAAGGCACAGATGGTCGAGACAAAGGTAACTTACCTGGGAGTTCAGATTACACACGGGTCCAGGAGGCTGTCCTCTGATGGAGTACAAGGAATCCTCCAGTTGCGCTCTCCCACAACTCAGAATCAATTGCAAGCTTTCCTGGGGCTAACTGGGTATTGTAGAATCTGGGTAACCAACTACAGTCTAATGCCCAGCCCTTATACGAAAGCTTAAAGGGACAGGATGATTCAATCCCATTGATGTGGGGAACACCTCAAAAGAAGGCAGAGGCTACACTAAAACAATACTCAGCTGTGGATGTGACTGGTGATAGAAGCAAGATCCGATGCTGTAAAGAGCAATATTGCATAGGAACCTGGAATGTTAGATCCATGAATCAAGGCAAATTGGAAGTGGTCAAACAAGAGATGGCAAGAGTGAACGTCGACATTCTAGGAATCAGCGAACTAAAATGGACTGGAATGGGTGAATTTAACTCAGATGACCATTATATCCACTACTGCGGGCAGGAATCCCTCAGAAGAAATGGAGTAGCCATCATGGTCAACAAAAGAGTCCGAAATGCAGTACTTGGATGCAATCTCAAAAACAACAGAATGATCTCTGTTCATCTCCAAGGCAAACCATTCAATATCACAGTTATCCAAGTCTATGCCCCAACCAGTAATGCTGAAGAAGCTGAAGTTGAACGGTTCTATGAAGACCTACAAGACCTTTTAGAACTAACACCCAAAAAAGATGTCCTTTTCATTATAGGGGACTGGAATGCAAAAGTAGGAAGTCAAGAAACACCTGGAGTAACAGGCAAATTTGACCTTGGAATGTGGAATGAAGCAGGGCAAAGACTAATAGAGTTTTGCCAAGAAAATGCACTAGTCATAGTAAACACCCTCTTCCAACAACACAAGAGAAGACTCTATACATGGACATCACCAGATGGTCAACACCGAAATCAGATTGATTATATTCTTTGAAGCCAAAGATGGAGAAGCTCTATACAGTCAACAAAAATAAGACCAGGAGCTGACTGTGGCTCAGATCATCAACTCCTTATTGCCAAATTCAGACTCAAATTGAAGAAAGTAGGAAAACCGCTAGACCATTCAAGTATGACCTAAATCGAATCCTTTATGATTAAACAGTGGAAGTGAGAAATAGATTTAAGGGACTAGATCTGATAGAGTGGCTGATGAACTATGGAATGAGGTTCGTGACATTGTACAGGAGATAGGGATCAAGACCATCCCCATGGAAAAGAAATGCAAAAAAGCAAAATGGCTCTCTGGGGAGGCCTTACAAATAGCTGTGAACAGAAGAGAGGCGAAAAGCAAAGGAGAAAAGGAAAGATATAAGCATCTGAATGCAGAGTTCCAGAGAATAGCAAGAAGACATAAGAAAGCCTTCTTCAGCGATCAGTGCAAAGAAATAGAGGAAAAGAACAGAATGGGAAAGACTAGAGATCTCTTCAAGAAAATTAGAGATACCAAGGGAACATTTCATGCAAAGATGGGCTCGATAAAGGACAGAAATGGTCTGGACCTAACAGAAGCAGAAGATATTAAAAAGAGGTGGCAAGAATACACAGAAGAACTGTACAAAAAAGAGCTTCATGACCAAGATAATCATGATGGTGTGATCACTAATCTAGAACCAGACATCCTGGAATCTGAAGTCAAGTGGGCCTTGGAAAGCATCGCTACGAACAAAGCTAGTGGAGGTGATGGAATTCCAGTTGAGCTATTTCAAATCCTGAAAGATGATGCTGTGAAAGTGCTGCACTCAGTATGCTAGCAAATTTGGAAAACTCAGCAGTGGCCACAGGACTGGAAAAGGTCAGTTTTCATTCCAATCCCTAACAAAGGCAATGCCAAAGAATGCTCAAACTACCGCACAATTGCACTCATCTCACATGCTAGTAAAGTAATGCTCAAAATTCTCCAAGCCAGGCTTCAGCGATACATGAACCGTGAACTCCCTGACGTCCAAGCTGCTTTTAGAAAAGGCAGAGGAACCAGAGATCAAATTGCCAACATCTGCTGGATCATGGAAAAAGCAAGAGAGTTCCAGAAAAACATCTACTTCTGCTTTACTGACTATGCCAAAGCCTTTGACTGTGTGGATCACAATAGACTGTGGAAAATTCTGAGAGAGATGGGAATCCCAGACCACCTGACCTGCCTCTTGAGAAATCTATATGCAGGTCAGGAAGCAACAGTTAGAACTGGACATGGAACAACAGACTGGTTCCAAATCGGAAAAGGAGTACGTCAAGGCTGCATATTGTCACCCTGCTTACTTAACTTATATGCAGAGTACATCATGAGAAAGGCTGGACTGGAAGACACACAAGCTGGAATCAAGATTCCTGGGAGAAATATCAGTAACCTCAGATATGCAGATGACACCACCCTTATGGCAGAAAGTGAAGAGGAACTCAAAAGCCTCTTGATGAAAGTGAAAGTGGAGAGTGAAAATGTTGGCCTAAAGCTCAACATCCAGAAACAAAGATCATGGCATCTGGTCCCATCACTTCATGGAAAATAGATGGGGAACCAGTGGAAACAGTGTCAGACTTTTTTTTTTTTTTTTTTTGTCTCCAAAATCACTGCAGATGGTGATTGCAGCCATGAAATTAAAAGATGCTTACTCCTTGAAAGAAAAGTTATGACCAACCTAGATAACATATTGAAAAGCAGAGACATTACTTTGCCAACTAAGGTCCACCTAGTCAAGGCTGTGGTTTTTCCTGTTGTCATGTATGGATGTGAGAGTTGGACTGTGAAGAAGGCAGAGCACCAGAGAATTGATGCTTTTGAACTGTGGTGTTGGAGAAGACTCTTGAGAGTCCCTTGGTCTGCAAGGAGATCCAACCAGTCCATTCTGAAGGAGATCAGCCCTGGGATTTCTTTGGAAGGAATGATGCTAAAGCTGAAGCTCCAGTACTTTGGCCACGTCATGCGAAGAGTTGACTCAATGGAAAAGACTCTGATGCTGGGAGGGATTCGGGGCAGGAGGAGAAGGGGCCGACAGAGGATGAGATGGCTGGATGGCATCACTGACTCAATGGACGTGAGTCTGAGTGAACTCCGGGAGTTGGTGATGGACAGGGAGGCCTGGCGTGCTGAGATACATGGGGTCGCAAAGAGTCAGACATGACTGAGCGACTGAACTGAACTGAACTGACACTAAAACAGGCCTTAACTCAAGCACCTGCCTTGAGATTGCTAGGCCCAGAAAATCATTCCAACTTTATGTCCATGAAAAGGAAGGAATAGCTTTGGGAGTGTTAACTCAAAGGTTGGGACCTGAGCCCCAGCCTGTAGCTTACTTATCCAAGATGCTCGATCCAACTGCCTGAGGCTGGCCTCCCTGCCTTCAAAATCTTGCAGCTATTGTAGTCCTGATAGAAGATGTTTTAAAACTCTGTTTTGGGGGCAAACTATTTTTACCAGCCACCAAGTGAAATAACTCCTGAATGGCAGGGGCCATTTATGGATGTCTGATCAAAGGATCCTCAGATATCAAGTAGTGCTGAGGGAAAATCCAGGCCTCACTATATCCCCTTGTGAGGTTCTTAATCCAGCCACCCTCCTGCTTGCCCCTGAGGGCTCTCTCCACTTTCACTCTTGCCTAGAAACCTTGGACCACTGGACAAAACCCCGAGAGGGATTGTCAGAAGATCCTCTGACCAATCCTGAGGAAAACTGGTACACTGATGGAAGCAGCTTTGTCTTGGATGGAAAGAGAAAAGCTGGATATGCAGTAGTCTCAAACTTCGAGATCACAGAGGCTAAACCTTTGCCACCAGGTACTTTAGCCCAATTAGCTGAGCTCATAGCCCTGACTCAAGCTTTAGAGATGGGAAAAGGAAAAAGAGTAGCCATTTACACTGACTCCAAGTATGCCTTTCTGGTGCTACACGCACATGCTGTTATTTGCAGAGAAAGAGGCCTTGGACTGCAAGGAGATCCAACTAGTCCATCCTAAAGGAGATCAGTCCTGGGTGTTCATTGGAAGGACTGATGCTGAAGCTGCAACTCCAATACTTTGGCCACCTCATGCGAAGAGTTGACTCATTGGAAAAGACCCTGATGCTGGGAAAGATTGAGGGCAGGAGAAGGGGACGACAGAGGATGAGATAGTTGGATGGCGTCACTGACTCAATGGACATGAGTTTGAGTAAACTTTGGGATTTGGTGATGGACAGGGAGGCCTGGCCTGCTGCAGTTCATAGGGTCACAAAGAGTCAGACATGACTGAGTGACTGAGCTGAACTGAGGCCATTTGACCACCCAAGGGTCCCCAATCAAATATGGTGATCAAATCCTTAGACTCTTGGAGGCAGTCCATCTGCCTGCTGAGGTTTCAGAGATGCCACTGAGATGAGACCCAGTGCATCCAATGGCATGGGATCTACCTAGGAGAGGACTGGCAGATGGACTTCACCCAGATGCCAGTTTCTCAAGGGTATAAATGTACTAGTCATAGTAGATACATTCACAGGATTGATTGCAGGTTTTCCCACCTGGACTGAGAAGGCCAAGGAGGTGGAAAAAACTTCTCCATGAAATCATTTTGAGATTTGGTCTGCCCAGGTCATTACAAAGTGACAATGGGACATCATTTATTTCTAAGGTCACCCAAGAGGTCTCTAAAGCATTGGGCATTAGTTATTATCTCCATTGTGTCTGGAGGCCTCAGTCTTTAGGAAAAGTAGAAAGAGCCAATCAATTCTTAAAATCAGTGATAAAAAGATAACCCAGGAGACCTCCCTCGGATGGAAGGAGGCTTTACCAATAGCTCTCCTCTGCATCTATATTGTCCTTAAGGAACAGGTTGGTCTTAGTCCTTATGAGACGCTATGTGGGAGACCTTTTGCTTACGTCAGTGACCTCTTCCTAGATCCAGAGGCTCAGACCCTCTGGTCTTATACCATGGCCACTGGGCAATTCCAACAGGATATATGCTTGTGGGGTGTCAACCAGGACCCAAAAGATTCTCAAGAGCCACCACTATATACAGCAAGGACTCAAGTCCCAGTTAGAGTCTGGAAAGATGGGTCCCCAAAGGCTACACTCCAACCCACACGGAAGGGCCCCTAGCCTGTAACACTTTCTACCCCCAGAGCAGTCAAGGTACCAGGACATGACTCTTGGATTCAGTACTCACGAGTCAAGCCGTGGAAAACAGAAGAGGACACCCAGTACACCTGTGAGCCCCTGGGTGATCTCAGATACCTATTCAGGACTACAAATGAGTGCCATTCTAATGAATACACCCAGAATTAAGTCTCTGGGGATAAGATTTCTCAGGATAGTCTAAAGAGCCAACACAGTTTGACAGCGGTTGTACTCCAAAATAGACAGGAGACAGATCTCCTGGTCCCTGAACAAGGAGGGACTTGAGCCATCTTGAATGAGATGTGTTATTTCTGGTTAAATATCTCCAGCTAAGTTAAAGAAAGTCTCACAGTTCTCAAGAAAAACATTCAGATCCTACAGGATCTCAAAGAACAAGCTGGAGAGTTCTTGGGGTGGCTATAATCTGTCTTTGGGGATCCTTCTCCTGGCGAGGGGGAGTTTGGAGTTGGCTAATGCCCCTACTTATTCCTGTTATCACCACATTGATACTGCTTATGACTGCTCAATGTATTATTAATTCAACTCATTTTGTCTCTGCCCAGGTCAACAAGCTACAAAAATGTAGTGCTGGTGCAACAAGAATATATAAAACTACACCTAACCACGGAAAATATCACTCACCCTTAGATGGACACCACTGTAAGGACTCTGAGGCTTGAGACTACCAAGAGGGGCAGGCCTACTGCCCCTCACCATCCTAGCACAGCAGGAAGTAGCCCCCTAGATGATAGCATATTCAAAAGCAGAGACATTACTTTGCCGACTAAGGTCCATCTAGTCAAGGCTATGGATTTTCCAGTGGTCATGTATGGATGTGAGAGTTGGACTGTGAAGAAAGCTGAGTGCCGCAGAATTGATGCTTTTGAACTGTGGTGTTGGAGAAGACTCTTGAGAGTCCCTTGGACTGCAAGGAGATCCAACCAGTCCATTCTGAAGGAGATCGGTCCTGGGTGTTCTTTGGAAGGACTGACGCTAAAGCTGAAACTCCAGTACTTTGGCCACCTCATGTGAAGAGTTGACTCATTGGAAAAGACTGTGATGCTGGGAGGGATTGGGGGCAGGAGGAGAAGGGGACGACTGAGGATGATATGGCTGGATGGCATCACTGACTCAATGGATGTGAGTCTGAGAGAACTCCGGGAGTTGGCGATGGACAGGGAGGCCTGCTGTACTGCGGTTCATGGGGTCGCGAAGAGTCAGACACGACTGAGCGACTGCACTGAACTGAACTGACTGATGTTTGTGAAAGATACTTGTCTTTTCCAGGAAATTTGGTAGTTTCCTTTCCTTACAATATCCTTGTCTGCTTATGGTATTTGGGTAATGCTGGTCTCAGGATGAGTTAGAACGCCCACACTCTGCTATCCTTTGAAAGAGATTAGAGATAACTGCCACAATTTCTTCCTTAAATATTTGGTAGAATTCACCAAAGAACCCATCTGGGCCTGGCGCTTTCTGCTTTGAAAGGCTGTTTATTATCAGTTCAGTTCTTCAATAGATATGTTTATTTGGTTCATCTTTTCCTTATGAGGTTTGGCAGACCATGTCTTTCAAGGAATTGGTCCATGTCATCTAGGCTAAAAAAACTGGGGGCACAGAGTTATTCAGAGTATTAATTTCTTTTTCTTTTTATTTCTATTCAGTCTGTCGTGGTCTCACTCTTTCATCTTTGACATCAGTAGTCTGTGTCCTTGCTCTTTCGTTCTTAGTTATTCTGGCTAGAATCTTATTGGTTTTATTAAAAACTGCTTTTGAAAAAACTAGTGTTTGGTTTTATTGATTTTTTTCCTATTGATTTCTTGTTTTTTACTTTAGTGACTATTGCTCTAATAGTTATGATTTTTTTCTGGCTTTGATATAATTTGTTCCTTTTATAATTTCTTAAGGTAGAAACTGATTATTAATATCTCAAAGCACAATTTTTACTGCAATCTACAAACTTTCACAAGTTTTACTTTCATTTACTTAAAATGATTTAAAATTTCTTTTGAGATTTCTTTTTAAACCAAACTATTATGTAGTTGTATGTAAGTATTCTATTAAAAAGGAAGCAAATTTTTAAAAACTGCCACTAATCAATTCAATGAGCTTCTAATTCCCTGGTGGCTCAGATGGTAAAGCGTCTGTCTGCAATGCGGGAGACCTGGGTTCGATCCCTGGGTCAGGAAGATTCCCAGGAGAAGGAAATGGCAACCTACTCCAGTACGCTTGCCTAGAAAATCCCATGGACGAAGGAGCTTAGTGCAGGCTACTGCCCATGGGGTCACAAAGAGTGGGGCACGACTGAGGGACTTCACTTTCACTTTCAATCAAGTCAATACTTATCAATGAATATCTGTAGAATAGGTTTGCCCCATTAAATCATAATATTAAGAACTGAAATGATATTGTAAGTTTTGTATTTCAAATATTTGCTCTGTCATTATATGAATGTGGATGTTCAATTGCTCAGTCATATCCAACTCTTTGTGGCCCCATGGACTGTAGTTTGCCAGGTTCCACTGCCCAAGGGATTTTCCAGCCAAGAATACAGGAGTGGGTTGCCATTTCCTCCTCCAGGGGATCTTCCCCAGCCAGGGATTGAACCCATGCCTCCTGCATCTTCTTCATTGGCAGGCAGATTCTTTACCACTGAGCCACCTGTGACACCCCTCATTGTACGGATGCCATGCCATGCCAAGTCGTATGCCAGGTTGCTTCAGTCGTGTCCGACTCTTTGCAACCCCATGGGCTGTAACCCACCAGGCTCCTCTGTCCATGGGATTTTCCAGGCAAGAATATTGGAGGGGGTTGCCATGCCCTCCTCCAGGGGATCTTCCCGACCGAGGGATGGAAACTGCATCTTTTATGTCTCCTGCATTGGCAGGCGGGTTCTCTACCACTAGCACCACCTGGGAAGCCCAGTTACATAGGTACAATGTATTAAATACAGTTTATTAAATACATCATTGGTCACTGATGATTGAACTCAATCTCCAGCCCCTCTCCCCTTTTCAGAGATCAGTGGTTGGAACTGAAACTTTCAAACCTCTAATCACTCTGTTGGTTCCCGTGGCAACCAGCCTTCAGCCCTCATTATCTAGGGACATTCTCAAAGTCATCTCATTAACATTACACAAGATACTTTTACTGCTCTTACCATAGGAGATTTCAAGGGTGTTAGGAGCTCCATGACAAAAAACCGGAACCAAATATACCTTTTTAAAATATTGTCAATCATAGTATTATAATATTTAAAATCTGTACTCCTCTCCTTTCTAAGCTGCTGCTGCTGCTAAGTCACTTCAGTCATGTCCGACTCTGTGCGACTCCATAGACAGCAGCCCATGAGGCTCCCCCATCCCTGGGATTCTCCAGGCAAGAACACTGGAGTGGGTTGCCATTTTCTTCTCCACTCCTTTCTAAGAGAACCCAGCTAAAAGACCAGGATTCCAAAGCCTCTCTTGTGCTAAATGAAGTCCTGTGACTAAGTTCAGATCAGTGACATATAATGAAAAGGGATGGTTGAGAACTCTGGAAAACTGTTTAACGGAAGCTGACTCAGCTGAAGGATGGGGTGTTTGTCCTCCTCCCCTTCCTTATTGTAGGTACTTAGAATTGGGGTGTAGTGGTAGGAGCACCAGCAGCCATTCTGGACCACGAGGTGGCCTTGAGAATGGAAGCCAAGTATTAATACTATGGATACTAAAGTAGAAAATTAGAATGTTAAAATATGTATGGTACCAGTATATATCAGGTTCTGTTCAAAACATTTCTTACATGAGATCATTAAATCCTCAGCAGTCCTGTGAGACAGGTACTTTTATTATCCTCATTTTACAGCTGAGGAAACAGAGAGAAAAGATAACTTCTTCACTGTCTCATGTCCTGAGAAAGATTAAAACCCAGACAGTGTGCCTCTGGAGACCATGCTGTCAGGCGAGTGTATGCCCCTCGGCTCTGTCTCGTCACAACAAAGATTTGGAGTGATGGACATTAAAGCCCTCTGCGCGTCACAGCTCTTGGGTCTTGGACAGACCATGTTATAGCTCTCAGGTCTCGAACAGACTGTGTTATAGCTCTTAGACAAAACAGGGTTATAGAATGGAACAAACCGGAGTAGAGGTCAAGACAAAGGGGAAAGTAAGGAGCTACAGAAGCATAAACAAAGTGGAGGCAGAGATGGAGGGAAGGAGATATTGAAGAGGAAACAGAAGAATGAGGGCTCGGTAATTAATTGACTTTGTGCAGACAAGGAGTGTGCATCATGGCCTTGGGCCTTTTGCTTGGGAACTGGGATGGTAACTGAGGCATCTGAGGATTTAGATTCAGAATGACAGAGGGAAGATTGGGTGAGTGGAAAACGAGGTTAGTGAAGAGTATGCTGAGCTCACAATGTCCCTGGGGCATGAGTAACTGAATTAAAAAGTCTAAATAACTAAAGAAAGTGTTGAACAAAACTTTTGTTTTTAGCAATGTAAGTGAAAACGGGGAAAGGAAAATATTCTTCAAAGATACAGTGAGAGGGACAGAAAAGAGACAAGAGGGGAAAAAAAAGGACAAGAAGATAAAGAGGAGCCTCCAAGGGGGGAAAAAAAAACAACAACTCTGGCCCACGTTCCCTTTCCCTTGTTGGCATCTCTATAAATTCTTGACACATGGACCTGTGTATAGTCCACAAGCATCTTTACAAAACAAAAATACTCACTTAAGCAAAATTTGTATCAGTTCTCTGTGAAGTTACAAATTATAAGGATGACTGTGGGGATGTCCCTGACAGTCCAGTGGTTAAGATTCCTCACTTCTACTGCAGGGGGCATGAGTTCAATCCCTGGGCAAGAAACTAATATCCCACAGGCTGTAGCACACACAGCAAACAAACAAACAAAGAGAAAGGATGAAGTGCTTTGTAGAAATTCCATTTTATTGATCTTAAAGTCTCTGTCAAGTCACTTATACACTGGGTTTTAAAATGTTTGTGTGTGTGTTTAACATCGTTTCAGTATTTACTGAAAATTAATTTTTGATTCAAAGATTTAATTATTGAAGATGACGGCCCCTAACATTATGCTTCCAGTTTATTGTGGGATGAAGGACTTAATGGATTAAATCTCCATTTGGTTTCATCACGTGTGACTGGAAAATAGTGTGCAGTGAAAATCTATGACATAGTGATACTCATCTGTGAGCTTTTAGTCTGAACTACAAGGTTATATCTTGTGTCATCTTCTTGCACAGCATCTTTTCTTTGTTACCTGTCCATTCACTAAGGCCAACAGTCAATACAAATACCAATATAAACTTGCTAGATTTCCTAAAAACTCAACAATGCCTGTAGGCTTAAAAAGAGAGAAGAGATGTGATCCACAAAACAAAAGTTCAAATGAACAACTGAGCTAAAGAGAAAGAAAGCGAAAGGCTTTTTTTTTTTTTTTTAATGATCTATTTGTTGTTAAAACAAGCTGACCTACAGAAATTAGAGGTCTGGGGCTACAATATAAACTTATTCAGTTGAAAAAATACTTAAATTGGTGAAGACAGAATCTGGGTGAATTCCAGATTATTCAGAAAAGATTATGTTTCATCAATATCATACCTAATCAAATGTGACTTTTGTTTTATTAAACAAATGCTTATTTTGGTTAACTATTCCATCATCACTCTAGACCACTCTGTATAGAATAATCATTTAGGGTGTTTAGCTGAATTGTCAAAATTCTGAAAGGCGGTTTCTAAGATAATCATAAGTCACAAGGAGATATTTTTCCTCTTATATGAAGGCACAACAGGCTTCCTGAGTGTCTATCTCTGCTTTAATAAGACCTTCCTCTCCATGATGGAATCTCTGAAGAGAAGCATCCTGAACCATGACATCAGCTAGGAACTTTCCAGGTAAGCAATTCCATCATCAGACAGCAGAGACAATGGTTACATTTCAACAGATCTGCAGGAAAGACACAGGCAACTGGCGGGTGAATGCTCAAGACAAAACTGTTTGAAGCGTAAAGAGACTCAAACCTAACTGAGAGCTCAACAACATCAAATTCATACATTAAACGTCTTACCCAAAAGTTATTATAAAAACATCTCAAAGAATTTCTATACATTCAATACTTATATTCATTTTACTATTCTAGCTAAGCAGCTGGAACTATATTATGAGATACTGAATTACTGTTGTTAAGTTTTATAGGTCATTATATTTGTGATGACAATGTATGAGGATGTAGCTTTACCCACATCATTTACTATAACATAATCTGTGTACTGAGCTTCCCTGGTGGCCCCATGGCAAAGAATCCACCTGCAGTGCAGGAGCCTCAGGAGACTCGGGTTTGATCCTTGGGTCAGGAAGATTCCCAGGAGAAGGGCATGGCAACCCACTCCAGTATTCTTGCCTGGAGAATTCATGGACAGAGGAGCCTGGTAGGCTACCGTCCATGGGGTCACAAAGAGTCGGACACAACCGAAGTGACTTAGCACACATGCATGCAATCTGTGTATTAACATTCACCAAAAAATCCCTCTCCATAAATATAACAATGGAAGCATAAGATAAAAAGGAGTGATATGGCATACTCCTTTATATAAGTTCCCTACTGCATAAGTATGTTATCTTCCTAGGTGGCACTAGTGGTAAAGCCAATACATGAGAAGTAAGAGATGTGGTTCAATCCCTGGGTCGGGAAGATGCCCTGGAGGAGGGCATGGCAACCCACTCCAGTCTTCTTGCCTGGATCCCATGGACAGAGGAATCTTGCAGGCTATGGTCCATAGGGTTGCAAAGAAGTGAGTTAGCACACATGTGCATACAAGAAGTATAGGATTTTCATCATAAACAAAAAATGTATAGCCGTAGATATCTGACATTTATATGATTTTCATCTGTGACAACAAAAACAATGCTAAAAAAATATCTAACAATTCTCTCAGTCAATGTAGGCTGGGTTATGCTACAGTAAACATAGCGGTTAACAAAAAAAGTTTAATGAAGATTAATTCTACAGTGCCCATCCACTCTGTCTCTGAGTTTGGCCAAATAATGTATAATGGCAAACATGACACAGAAAAGGCTTGAAAAGCACTTGTATGGTTGGGTTTGTCCTCTCTCTTGTGCTCCAGCCACTGCTATGAAAATATGTAAAGATGAGCCCAGGAGTCTCAGAGAGAAGACCTGGGTGCCCAGTTGCTTCAGCTGACATCCATCTGACCCTAAGCATTTGAGAAGTGCAGCCAAAATCAGCAGAACTGAGCTAACATCTCAGTGTGAAAGGGAAAGTGTTAGTTGCTCAGTCATGTCTGAATCTTTGTGATCCCATGAACTGTAGCCCACCAGGCTCCTCTGTCCATGAAATTGTCCAAGCAAGAATAATGGAGTGGGCTGCCATTTCCTCCTCCAGAGGATCTTTTTAACCCAGGGATCGAACCTGGGTCTTCTGCACTGCAGGTCAATTTTTTACCATCTGGGCCACAAATGCTTCTTATTATGTACCTCTGAGATTTTGTGGTTGTTGTCACACAGCATTGTTTTGATAACAGTTGACTGATAAATCAACTGGTCTCCTGGTATCTGAATGTATCTCCCAGTTTATTTTCCTGTCCTGATGGACACCATTTAAAATCAGTTTCAAGCCTACATCTATATGTCAGCTTCTGCAATCCACAGACCAAGAGTTACACAGAATGCACAAAGGAATACTCTGTGAGTATACTTTGTATTACGGTGTTTCTTTCTAAGATATCACATGTTAACATGAGTCATTCTCCTTGACCCAGTGGAGCTCTGCTTTTTCCACAGTGTTTAGTGCTTCTGTCCACTGGCATCATCACTTCTCTTCTCTTCCTCCTTCCACACACAACGGCAAAGATAACTACGTGTCATCCCCTCTAAACCACCCTCCAAAGGTCAAGGGCTATTACATTGGATCCTGGAGGTGAAAATCCAAGGGGAAGACTTGCTTGCTCTTCTGCCTAAATGTGAACACAACCCCTTCATATATGGAGGGCTTCCCTTAGACACTCTTAAAGAACACCCAAGTTGCTAACCCAGTTTTTCTCTCTCTACTCGGAAGTAGCGAGTCCCTCTTTTCCTGCAATGCTTTCTTTCCTATCTTCTTGCTCTACTCTGCAGGTTCAAATAAGTCCTGACTAATGGCCCCATTCTGAGCCAGACTCCCAAGCTCCCTACTAACATCGAGGAGAGGCTGGGTACCTCATCATGTCAGCTTTAGATACAATGTCACCTGATGCGAAGATCTGACTCATTGTGAAAGACCCTGATGCTGAGAAAGATTGGTTGATGGCAAAAGGAGAAGGGGGTGGTAGAGAATGAAATGATTAAACAGCATCACCAACTCAATGGACATGAGTTTGAGCAAACTCTGGGAGATGGTGAAGGACAGAGAAGCCTGCTGTGCTGCAGTCCATGGGTTGCAAAGAGTCTAACATGACTTAGAAATTGAACAACAACAACTCCAACATATACCAATAGGAGAAACCTGCCACAGGGAAATTGGTTTTCAGGAACCATAAATCAAATTCCTATAGGATCAGGTATAAAAGAAATTACAAGACACTCCTTGTAAGAGAAGCTATGACCAACCCGGATAGCATATTAAAAAGCAGAGACATCACTTTGCCAACAAAGGTCCATCTAATCAAAGCTATGTTTTTTTTTTAGTAGTCATGTATGAATGTGAGAGTTGGACTATAAAGAAAGCTGAGTGCTAAAGAATTGATGCTTTTGAACTGTGGTGTTGGAGAAGACTCTTGAGAATCCCTTGGACTGCAAGGAGATCAAACCAGTCCATCCTAAAGGAAATCAATCCTGAATATTCATTGGAAGGACTGATGCTGAAGGTGAAACTCCAAAACTTAGGCCACCTGATGTGAAGAACTAACTCATTGGAAAAGACCCTGATGTTGAGAAAGACTGAAGGCAGGAGGAAAAGGGGATGACAGAGTATGAGATAGCTGGATGGTATCACCAACTTGATGGACATGAGTTTGAGTAAGCTCTAGGAGTTGGTGATGAAGAGGAAAGTCTGGCATGCTGCAGTCCATGGGGGTGCAAAGAGTCGACACAACTGAGCGACTGAACTGAACTGATAGGATCAGGTAAGTAACACACATGAATGCTGGGGGCTGGCTGGGGCTAGACTTGACTGAGTGAGTGAGTGAAAGTCACTCTGTTGTGTCCGACTCTTTGTGACCCCATGGATTATACAGTCCATGGAATTCTCCAGGCCAGAAAACTGGAGTGGGTAGCCTTTCCCTTCTCCAGGGGATCTCCCCAACCAGAGATCAAACCCAGGCCTCCTGCATTGCAAGTGGATTTTTTACCAGCTGAGCTACCAGGGAAGCTCTCAGAAGTGACTAGAGTCTGCTATTAATAGTTGTATCCAAACAGTTAAGAGCTACTTAAGCTCTTGTCAGTCCTTTCCAAGAAAAATGTTTCAATCTTTCAAATGCTCAAAAGAAATAAAATATATTTAGTTGGCCAGTAATTTTTAAAGACAATCTTAACCTGGTACAAACAAAATATATATTTATGCTAACCCTGATGCTAGGAAAGATTGGAGGCCAAAGAGAAGAGGTCAGCAGAAGATGAGAGAGCATCACCGACTCAATGGACATGAATGTGAGCAAACTCCAGGGGGACAGTGAAGGACAGAACAGGCTTGTGTGCCTGCAGTCCATGGGGTCATGGAGTTGGAAACAAACTTAGGGACTAAACAACAACAACAACAACAACAACATAATTTTGTTACCTTTGAATCAGGAAATGGCAACTAACCAAAGAGGGCTGATCCAGTTAGAGGATGTTTCCCTTAGCAAAACAGTATCTTTAGAATAGGAAAACCTGAGAGGTTCCTGAACCACGCTGTTTATTGAAAGCAACGCACTCCGGTCTTACCTATAATGGAGTTTTGCTGTCAGAGTGGAACACAGGGGCACTCACAGGCTACCTAGGCAAACCTGCATTGCCACTGTCAAACGGCAGCTTCTGCCAACATAAGAATGAACTGAAATAGAATCTTCACCCTCCTTCTAATGCTTAATGAGCAACTGCTATGCTCAGGATATTGCTTCAGTTGTGTAAGGTACTTGGAGTGGAAGAAAACATTGTCTCTACCCTCAGGAAGTAGGTACCCACACAACAGAGTATTTAGTAAACACAGAAATTTACGACTTTCAGACTTTTGTGTCAGGAAAAGGCAATTTAAAAAAATTGGATTTGCCTTATTTATCTGGGTATCTTGTATATTGGCCAAATAATTTGAATTTGGAATAAAGATATAAAATATACTTTGATTAGAACCAAGCTGTCTTTGATCAGAACAAGTTAGTACTGTGAAAGTGCTGCACTCAATATGCCAGCAAATTTGGAAAACCCAGCAGTGGCCACAGGACTGGAAAAGGTCAGTTTTCATTCCAATCCCTAACAAAGGCAATGCCAAAGAATGCTCAAACTATCGCACAATTGCACTCATCTCACATGCTAGTAAAGTAATGCTCAAAATTCTTCAAGCCAGGCTTCAGCAATACATGAACCGTGAACTCCCTGATGTTCAAGCTGGTTTTAGAAAAGGCAGAGGGACCAGAGATCAAATTGCCAACATCCACTGGATCATGGAAAAAGCAAGAGAATTCCTGAAAAACATCTATTTCTGCTTTATTGACTATGCCAAAGCTTTGAATGTGTGGGTCACAATAAACCGTGGAAAATTCTGAAAGAGATGGGAATACCAGACCACCTGACCTGCCTCTTGAGAAATCTGTATACAGGTCAGGAAGCAACAGTTAGAACTGGACATGGAACAACAGACTGGTTCCCAATAGGAAAAGGAGTACGTCAAGGCTGTATATTGTCACCCTGCTTATTTAACTTCTATGCAGAGTACATCATGAGAATCACTGGACTGGAAGAAACAAAGCTGGAATCAAGATTGCCAGGAGAACTATCAATAACCTCATATATGCAGATGACACCACCCTTATGGCAGAAAGTGAAGAGGAACTCAAAAGCCTCTTGATGAAAGTGAAACAGGAGAGTGAAAAAGTTGGCTTAAAGCTCAACATTCAGAAAATGAAGATCATGGCATCTGGTCCCATCACTTCATGGGAAATAGATGGGGAAACAGTGGAAACAGTGTCAGACTTTATTTTTGGGGGCTCCAAAATCACTGCAGATGGTGACTGCAGCCATGAAATTAAAAGACGCTTAGTCCTTGGAAGAAAAGTTATGACCAACCTAGATAGCATATTCAAAAGCAGAGACATTACTTTGCCGACTAAGGCCCGTCTAGTCAAGGCTATGGTTTTCCAGTAGTCATGTATGGATGTGAGAGTTGGACTGTGAAGAAAGCTGAGCGCCGAAGAATTGATGCTTTTGAACTGTGGTGTTGGAGAAGACTCTTGAGAGTCCCTTGGACTGCAAGGAGATCCACCCAGTCCATTCTGAAGGAGATCAACCCTGGGATTTCTTTGGAAGGAATGATGCTAAAGCTGAAACTCCAGTACTTTGGCCACCTCATGTGAAGAGTTGACTCGTTGGAAAGACTCTGATGCTGGGAGGGATTGGGGACAGGAGGAGAAGGGGTGACAGAGGATGAGATGGCTGGATGGCATCACGGACTCGATGGATGTGAGTGAGTGAACTCTGGGAGTTGGTGATGGACAGGGAGGCCTGGTGTGCTGCAATTCATGGGGTCGCAAACAGTCGGACATGACTGAGCGACTGAACTGAACTGAACTGAGCACTTATACTGGTATCTTCATCTCAAAACATCATTAGTCCACAAGCCTACAATCTTTGCATGTTTCATGAGGAGAGAAAAGAAGAAAGAAAATGATTTCTGAATCAAACATTTGAACATGCTGTTTTAATAGCAATAACTAGAAGACTAGATGTAGTCAAACTCCTTTTAAATTATCTAAGAAGTCTCAAGAGCACCCTTCCTATCAATCTTGTTCAAGCTTGACCTCAAAGGACCACCTACAAAGGTGTGAAGAAGGCTCACACTTCAGAGCAAACCCATGCCTGGCCTTGGCTGACATTCACTACATGAAGATTAATTAAGAAGGCTTCTCAGAATACAGATGCCTACCTAATGAGGCCAGAAGTGACAGATACCATTTTTCACTTTGGTCAAGACACAGACGACAGAGTAGCAGACGGTTAACTTTAACATGGACTTGATGAAAACACCAGCGAGTGCCTCAGTTCTCACGTGGCAGAGTGTTGAAGGCATCACAGTCATACAAAGGGATCCTGGACCCCAGCCCTGGGCATCAAGGATGCAGCTCAAGTTCTGTTTTCCAGATAACAGTGCACATTAGTGGAAGCCACTGAGGTTTAGAACTGAACGTGCTGGTTTTAGAGGAGTCCATTTATATCAGCTCTAATGGACGTATCCCAACCTTTAACCCAGAATAAGGTGAATTCACTTAAGCTCACATCTAAATGAATACACATTCAGCTTATTCCTTTAGAGACCTTCTGTCCAGCTGAATTATGGGGTAGTTTTTGTAGTTAAGTTGTGGCTTAGAGTTGGGAAAAGGGGAAAAGCTGCCTAAGTAAAGTATGTCCTCAGTCTCCTTCCCTGGAACCTGCTAGAATGAAGGAGAGTAATGGATATAATCACATATACTAAAAACAGAAAATATTTACAATACAAATGCAAACCAGTAAAACTCAACTAAAGGTACACAGAGCCAAAAAGCTTCTCTCCAAAGCTTGACCAGAAAGTACATTTCTCTGGAATTAAGAAAGAGTATGAGAGACAGCAAAAGAGAGACATAGATGTATAGAACAGAGTTTTGGACTCTGTGGGAGAGGGAGAGGGTGGGATGATTTGGGAGAATGGCATTGAAACATGTATACTATCATGTAAGAAACAAATCGCCAGTCTAGGTTTGATAGAGGATACAGGATGCTTGAGGCTGGTACACTGGGATGACCCAGAGAGATAATATGGGGAGGGAGGTGGGAGGGGGGTTCAGGATTGGGAACTCATGTACACCCATGGTGGATTCATGTCAATGTATGGCAAAACCAATACAGTATTGTAAAGTAAAATAAAATAAATAAATAAAAAGTTTTGAGCCAGAGTAAAAAAAAAAAAAGGGAGAATTCTCAGAGTCTCAATCAATGATCCATTTTCAGACAATTAAACTAGAGAAACTGAAAATGAAGCCAGAAGAGAAAAAAAAAAAAAAGAAAATAACTACAAGCATTCGAAGAGATGGCATTTGTCAATGGAACACAAATAAACCATATCCAAATGACTAATCAAATGCCTAGAAGGGGAAAATATGAAACTAACCTCTTCCTAGATAATCCAGTCCTTCACCTGGAGATGGGTCTCCAGTCCACAGAATGGTACAGATTGTGGATAGAGAAATACACACAACATCTCTGAGCAAGTACACCAGCCAAAAATACTTCCCCCACCCAGTTTCATTCTTGAGCAAACTGTGGGCAAGATCTCCCAAAGAGATCTTTATTAGAAAAAGAAAAGATGAAAGCAGCATAAAACAGAAAAATAAAAGATGAGAGAAATAATTCAATAAGCTACAAAGCCATTTATGTAGCCTGATCCCATTTGTATAAATATGTATTTATATGTGGGCATAGGAAGCAATACCTTACATGAAACATCTGAAAATATAAAGATATCTGAGTCATGAGCTAGAGGAAGGAAGGGGAAATTTCTACTCCTTTTTTCATATAGGTTCAGTTTGATCCTCTTGAAATATCATTAAAAAAAAAAAAGAAAATATCTGTGTTGACCTTAATCTTCTGGAGAGAATGGACAACTCTCCAGGAAACTACTGCGATGCTGCATCAAAGCTGAACCTTTACCCTATCCAGCCCCTGCCAAATGCTCATCCTCACGTGCTCAGTACTCCCCTGGTCCTTATCCAGCCCCCACTGTGCCATGCCCTGAACTGCTCCCCTACAGTAACAAGCAAACTCTCCTCTCTCTTTTCACTACCCCCCAGGCTATGGTAGACTTCTGGCTGTACCCCCTGATGTATGTCTTCTGGTGTTCACATTTCATGCAATGCTTTCCTCTTGAGCATGAGTAGCACATGGAACTTGCTTCTAACCAAAAATATATGGCACAGTGAAGGTATGTTCTATCTGTGACCACATTATATTACTAAGACTCTTCTTGCTAACAGGCTTGCTCAAGAGACTCCAGGCTGACTTTATGAGGTAAGCAGTCACATTGGGAAACTTGACGTGACCAGAACTGTGGGTGGCTTCAAAGAACAAAGGCACCATCCATGCTCTCACTGACTGGTAAGTAGTAAGGGACTCTCAAACCTGTAGGTATGAGGAAATAAATACTTCCAATAACCTGAGTGCTCCAATACTTTGGCCACCTGATGTGAAGAGCTGATGGCCAAAACTGCTGATGTTGGGAAAAACTGAAGACAAAAGGAGAAGAGGGTGGCAGAGGAGGAGATGGTTGGATAGCATCACCAACTCAATGGACACGAACTTGAGTGAATTCCAGGAGATACTGGAGGACAGGGAAGCCTAGTGTGCTACAGTTCATGGGGTCACAAAGAATCAGACACGACTTAGTGACTGAACAACAATGATAACCTGAAGGAACACGGAAGCAGATTCTTCCTCAGTTGAGTGTTCAGATGAGAACCCAGCCCGGCTGATATTTTTATTACAGTGATGTGAATTTCTGACTAGAGGACCCAGTTAAAGCATGCATGGACTTCTCTGCATGAAGAAAGCATGCATGGACTTCTCTGCATGGACTCTTCTTCTGCAGAAACTGAAATCATACATGTACTGTTTTAGTCAAAAACAAAGTAAAGGCAAAATTCTGAGACTGAAATTTTTTCCTTTGGTATGATCTGAATCATGGTGCTGACACATGAGCAGGCCAGGCAAGAAGAATAAGGAGGACTTTTCAAGATCTGTGCTCCCCAAACACTTTTAAAACATCAAGTTCATTGATACAAATTTTATATTCAGTAAAATTAACTCTTTTTAAAAGAAAGCGTAACCAATGTTAACAAACATCCAGAGTTGTATAAGGACCACCATAATTAAGATACAGAATACTGTTAGCATCCAGTCTATCACCAGGACTCCCCAATCCCCAGGTATCCACTACATGTGTTCCATCTATAGTTTTGTCCTTTCGTGAATGCCTTGTAAGCGGAATCATACATTATGCAGCCTCTTATGTCTGTCCCCTTTCATTCAGTCTAATGCTTTTGAGATTCATCTAGTTGTTTCATGTATTAGTAGCTCATTACTTTTTCATCCTGAATTTGTTTCCCAGGAAGTTCCTAAGATAAGAAGGTGGAAAGTAGGCATTCCGTCACTTTTGACAACTGTGAATTCAGAAACAGAGCAGGCTTGCTAGAGCCCTTCTCCTCCCGATATGCATAAGCCTGATGAGGTCTTGTAGAAAATCCCCCATCTCCACTCAGAAGCAGAATGATACCTCCCACCTCTGCCTTCTGAGTCTCAGGGAAGTGATCCAACTGGTAAAAAAAAAAAACCCTCAAACAAATCCAGAATTCTAATGAAAAGCAGTCTGGAAAATGTATCTTTACCTTTCCAGCCTTAGAAGTCCAGAAAAAAATCACTTCCATTTTTATTTTTACCTCAAATATGGTCCAAAGATCAAAACTGGGAACAAAGGCTATGTGAATGACATAGCACATAATAAATGTTAAAAGTTCAAGTTTTTAGATTCATCTTAAATATAAATAGGTATTTTAATGTTCTCTTTCCACTCTCTCTGTTATGGAAATCACATTTTTGAAACCAATATTTTAGATTGGTAATACTTAGTGATAACAAAGTCTATAAATTAAAAAGGGACTCTTCCTAAAACAAGAAAGAAGAAAAGCATCATAAAACCTTGAAGGTCTTCAAATGCCTTCATTGTAGATAACTCTCACTGTCTGACTCTCATTAACCTCTTAGAGCCTCTGTTTCTACATCCTAAATGTAAAATGATAGAGTTAACTATTTCTAAGAACGTCTAAGTGCAAGTTTCTCTGTTTTGTTAATTCTAGGATACTAGTTAGGACATTAAATGATAACTCACGTACATCCAGAGGAACTACATTAACATGATTAAAAATATGTTTTAAAGGGTGAATTTTTTTTTTTCTTTAACCTAAGGAATAGCTGAGTAGGTTCATCAGTGGTAAAATGTGAAAATAAGCAGCGGCAAGTAATCAGCCATATTTCTTTTCTAGAATAATACACAATGTGCCCCAGCTTCTTAAGGAAGGGAAGCCATTAAACATTACCAAAGGAGGCTGAAAAATCTCCTACAGCGAAAAGCTTTAAGTAAGAAAAGATTACATCCTTCTGCAAGGGTTTAATTATGGCTCTTTCCAGACATTAGAGAGATTCTAGTACTTCTAATAATTATAATCACACTAACTGAGATTCTTTTATTTACATACTGATATATCTGCTGGGATATGTTCCTCTGCACAATCTGAACAGCAATGTCTAAAACCTAGAGGATTATTTTCCTTGCATGGTAAGGCTGGAAGTGTTTAGTCCAGGACTCCGTGCTGTGGCTCAAGGACGCTGAAGACCCAGACTCTATCTTTCTCTTATTATTACTCATGAACTTATTTTTGACTGTGCTGGGTCTTTGTTGGTGTGAGGGCTTTTCTCCAGTTGTGGTGAGTAGGAGCCACCCTCTAGGTGCAGAGCACAGGCTTTAGGGCACGCAGGCTTCAGTAGTCGTGGGCTCACTAGTTGTGACTACTGGGCTCTAGAACACAGGAGCAGTAGTTATGGCGCTCAGGTTTAGTTAGTTAGTTTCAGTGGCATATGGGATCTTCCAAGATCAGGGATCAAACCCATGTCTCCCAACTTGGCAGGTGGCTTCTTCACCACTAACAGGCTTTATCTTTCTTGACACTTTCCTATCCTGGGGGTGCTGTTGGCCAACCGAGAGCCATGAACTGCTGGTGTAGTTCCAGGCATTGGTCCACAGCTGAGGCAGGAATAATGGGCAAGGACAGTGCACTGAGCATTATAGGAAAGCAAAAACTGTCTCAAAAAACTCAGCACGTTTATGCTCTTATTTCTCAGATATATGACAGCCTCACTATAGAGGATTCTGGAAGATAAAATTCAGCTTTCCCATTTTGATAGCAAAGGTTAAAAAGGGAGAAGGTGGTGGAACTTGGGCTATCAGTAGTGTCTGGCAGAGACCTCAAAACTTCAAAGAGTTTTTCCATTTTTTCAGGACATCAACAGCTACAGTTAACTCCCAGTTATATATAGGCAAGAATTATCTTTTATTCAATGATTACTGACTCTGGGAAAATGCTCAGCTACACGGTGACATGGTGTGTCTGTGTTTCTTTGTATAATTTAATCATGTAAAAGCTTCTCTTTTCTCTGATGTGTTAAGACACTTGTCAAAACGTCAGATAAAATAAGATGATGAACTAATACTGCATTCCAAAATGGTACACACCAATGCCAAGCACTTTTGGAGTTATTTTTGTTTTTCTTCCTGCTTACGAAGAACATGCAGTGAGCTGCAAAAACAATGTTCAAAGTTAAAATTTATACGGAAAGCAGAAGGAGCAGCCCAGACAGAACTGTTTCCAGCATGTTTGAAATGGTATTCAGATTATGTAAAAGAACACAAATCCTGTTGTCAATTAGTATAAGATCGGCTCTTGTTAATATAAACAAATTTTGTAAAGAACACTATTTTAATATTAAATTCATGTTCTGTAAGCTAAAACATTCTGCAGTGAAACTTCTATCTATGTATATTTAAAAAATAGAAATTATGCTTATTTCAATAAGATTAAACAGAGATACTATAAAAATCATACTGGTAGATTATAACCAAGAGGACCTTATTCAGGAAAACGCCTGTAGTGTTTCACTTAAAATCCATAAATGCTATGTATTCTGTGATACATGGAATATAGATACATCTTCCTGGTAGAATTAACCGAAACCCAGAGGGCTTTTTCAAGCTAGTGAGAGAGGAGATATATACAGATAACACAAATACCAATTAGAAAGTACCATGGGTCCCAAGAGGGGTGGAGGCAAAAGAGAGATGATTGTTCCTTGGGGAGGCTTTGGGGAGCCAAGAACAATTAATTTGGATCTCGACCAGCTTTGCTCTGTCTCTATGTTCTAAATCACCTGGAGATTTAGGCTAAAAGGGTGCACTAACGCCTCCTCTAGACTGTTAACATCCACCAATGGCCAAATCCCATCACCTTCAGCTCTCTCATCCCACTTCACTCCCCAGGCTACTTCCTTGGGAGAGGGGATTGCTGTCTCTCTCCTGGAGTTTTGCAAGGATCATATGCTTCTCAGTAAGGGCTCTGGGGTGATTTTTTTCCCCAAAGGAAAATCTGATTATAGCACTCCCTTTCTTTAAAACTTCTCTGGTGGCTCAGATGGTAAAACGTCTGCCTACAATGTGGGAGACCTGGGTTCAATCCCTGGGTCAGGAAGATCCCCTGGAGAAGGAAATGGCAACCCACTCCAGTACTCTTGCCTGGAGAATCACATGGATAGAGGAGCCTGGTGGGCTAAAGTCCATGGGGTCGCAAAGAGTTGGACATGACTGAGCGACTTCACTTTCACTTTTCTTTAAAACACCACCACCACCATAACCGCCATCATCACCTTTATTGTGATTTGTTCAGTGTCTACAGAACAAAAGGACAAATTCTTGTGATTGAACACACTGTTTTACATGATCCCTAGGGAAATGGCCCAGCTCTCAAGTTGGAAGGATGGAAAGGATGATCAGGAAAAGTAAAATAATATCCCTGAGCCCTCTGATTTCCTTGGTAATCTCATCTCTCTGGTCTGTTGATCTCTCTGATCATCTCTCTGCCTGTTGATACCAGGCAGCACTTAGTGCCTCATCTGGTTCCAGAATTCCTCTGATGTCAAGAGCAAACAACCGTACTGGTGCCTGCTGGCAAGTTTGAACCCATTGCTTGCTCTCCAGAGACCACAGATTTTGCCCTTGGATGGCCAGTGGGAGCGTGCCACACTGGTTTTAGTCTGGAGACCAGACACAGAAGCCTGAATGACTGGACAGAGACAAGAAGAGGGGGTTATTTGGAGACAGTTTCATAGTCAACCAATTCTACTTCTAAGGGAACATTATCCACCAGGGACACACAGAGCTTCAAAAAGTAAAAGTAATAAACCTTGTCTTTGAATAGGATTGTTAGGATTATTTCTTTGATTTCAGCAAACCCACAGAGAAGCAAAACCAGTCTATATGATCTACTTGGTAAGCAGAGGCGAAACAAATTAGGAAGGTATCTTAATGACTTGGTTCCTGTTCTTACCTTACTTTGGGCTTTTACTAAAGTCTTCAAGGCCTGGATTCCAAGATAGCACCCTCTACTCATCTGTGCAGGCTATTTTTAACTACTTTCCTTTCTATGATGTCATATAGCACAATTGTTATGGTTTGTATCCTACAGTGTTGTCAGCCATTACTTACTATTATATACTTCTTGAAAGAGGCACAGATTCTCACTTGTCTTTCCAGTTCTGGCATATAACATCACAATAAATGCTCGCTGACTGGTTAAGCATATATATAGTAATAGTGAGTGAATTTTCTCAGGACCCTGTGTATACCTAATTTTCTGTTTCTTTTTCTATATGATGTAAATGTACAAGCATGTTTCTTATAAAGCTCCACAGTTCTCAAAATTCCAGCTCAATAAATCTGAAGAGATACAGGGATTAAGTCTAATTTTAACTGGATGAAATCTTTCCACAGTTCTAAGGTTGAGAATTCCCAGGTTTATCTCCCAGGTTTGAGATACAAAACCAAGGTTGAGTAAATAGATTAAATACTTCTTGGAAGTTAAAAAGAGATGGAGTTAAAGGTTAAATAGTTGTGAAGAAGCCTACAAGAGTTTTCCTGCATACTGACCTCACATATAGCAAAAGCAACATGAAGGATGGCTGAACTTTCTCCTTCATCAGTTTATCCCTGGAAATTCTCTAGGGAAGATCTTGTGGGGGTGGGGAGAGAATTGGAAAGATATCAACCACAGACTTTAACTTTATGTAATTAGTGTTTTCAGCAAATACCTTATGTTGTTCCCCGATCCAGCAGCCACAGCTGAAGCTTGGGACAGTGGGTCACCACAAGAGCATACAGTCAGTGGACAGAAGAAGGGCAAGGATGTGATATTAGCAGTAAGGTCTTTTCAAACTTACTCTTTTATTCTTTGCCATGGCAAAACAAAATACAATGCCATCTTATCCACTGGCGATTAACTTTAAACATATGAAGGCAAACAAGTCCCATTCCTGGTCACTCCATGTAACCCATACAGTTGCTACTCTTCACATTCAAATGCCTTTCTCATTGACTTAGTCCTCAAAGTGGTACCCTTGAGATTCACATTCTTTTTACCCACAACTGGTCCTATTTGATGATACTGTTTATAATGTAATTGGCATAGTCCTAATTTTAACCTGGAGAGCATTTTTATCACTGGCCACTTACAAACAGAAATGTATTTTTGTCCATTTCAATTGGTTTAACACCAAGTTATATTACATAAACACTCGGGTTTTATGGTCTTTTAAATTAAAAGTGAAAGTAGATATTCTGAGGCTAATATCACATAAAAATAATATCTCATATTTCTGGTGTGTTTACTACATATTATGCACTGTTTTAAGCTCTCTACAGATTAACTTTGAAATTCTCACAACCTCTTATGAGCTAAATAGTACTATCAATATATGAACAGGTGAGGAAACTGAAAGAGAGAGGTGTTAAATGAGGCAATAAAATATGCATTACAACACTTTTAGTTATGGATAACTCTTACATCTTGAGCATTCATGCTTTGCTACATATTAGCCACATGGGATTAGGCAAATTATCTTACCTCATTAAACCTCATCTGTCAGATGGCCATTACAATTGTATATGCTTGTAACTGGGGAGGATTAATAAGATAATGTGTGTGGCACATTGCCTGGCCTAGAGTAAGTCTTCAGTGATTTTCAGTTAACATTATCATGACTAGGAATTCAAGCACTGATCTCTAGCCTTGGATCTGAACTAATAATTAGTATAATTTTGGAGAAGATACTTAAGCCCCGTGTTCCCCAGTTTCTTTACCTGTGGAGTGAAATGAGCTAAGCTTCCTCCACTGACCACATCAGGAGCACAAAATCACATCAAACAATGTTTGCAGAAGCAGTCGGTCATCTGTAAAGAACTATATCCATACAAACTATCACTGTTATTAAATCAGCTAGAAGAAAATTGCTTTAACCTTTCTTTCTACAATTACCACTTCAGAAAGTTTCAGGGTCCCTGAGCTCACACAGTTAAATGTTTTCACAACATTTTTAATGGCAAAGTGGTGGGAGATGATTCAAAAAAATAAAAGAAGAACAGTTTTCCAGAGTACATTCAACAAAGCAACTCTCTGAGTTTTTCGTGGGACACAGGTCTGTCTCGTCAAAGTTTTACAGCCCTTGTTTCTACAATGATGGGTGAAATTCAGTGAATTTAGTGATCCTACAAATAACACACAGACATCAAGAAAAATTTGAAATACTTTCAGTGTTCTTAATTCACTAAAGGAAATAGATGTTAAGATAAAAATGATTTTATAAGATAATTTAAATAAAAACATTATAGTGCTGAGAAGATCAAACTCTATAAATTCTCTTATTTATTTTAAACTCATTTTCTGATGGTGTTGAGTAAATGGGTAAAATTTAATATTTTTAAAAACTAGAGATAAAAGCATTGTTTTTCTATATAGCAACCAATAAAATAACACTAAGCAGTCATTCATTCCAGAAACTAAAGTTTAGTAACTTCCCATAGTTGTCATATTTAATGGCTTAACGTAGGTTCAAAACAAATCCAAATATATTGGTTTGAGAAGAAAAGTTGTATAAAGTTAATTTTTGATTAATTATATGTAGTAGTGAAAATGAGGAAATGGTACCGAAGCAGTGTATGAAAGTAAGATTATTTCATAATAATTCCTTCTATATGAGCCTTATATCATGCTGAAGATAAATAAAAATAAAGGTATCATCTCAGTCACTGTAAAAGAGGTATGTACACACAGCTGCAAATTAGATTAAAAGAAGGAAAAAAACGTGAACTTTAGATATTTTATATCTTTCTGTGAAAAATAATATATGACCAGGCAGAAATAGTAAATATAGTCAGTATCTTATTTTCTTATTTTAGAATGAAGAAAAATAACATAAATGGGATATCTCTCCAACACCATTTTCTGTCTATGCTATTCTTATGAAGGCTGAGTTAAAAATTATTTACTTCTTGGAGAGATGGTTAGCACGTAGATACAAGATACAAACACTTAGATGTCCAAATATGCACGTATCCAGGAGGGTTCTTTTTGTAGTATTTTCATCAGAAAGATAAGCCCTCTATACCAACAGCCACAGTATCATTAGAATATCTGAAAACAGTTCCAATCCAATAGGGAGAAATAAAATGTGACACAGAGTGACAATTTTGCATCTTTCCTAGGGCAAAAATTAGAAGAAAATGTGTGATGGATCTGAAGACTAAAATGGTCTGAAAAGCACAATCAATAAAAACTAAACTGGCCATCTCGACCTACTACTCTCCTGCATAGGGGACCCAGAAAGCACCCTGAGGATTTCAGTTCAGTTCAGTCCAGTCGCTCAGTCTTTTCGACCCTTTGTGACCCCATGAACTTCAGCACACCAGGCTTCCCTGTCCATCACCAACTTCCAGAGCTCGCTCAGACTCATGCCCATCAAGTCAGTGATGCCATCCAACCATCTCATCCTCTGTCGTCCCTTCTCCCACATTCAATCTTTCCCAGCGTCAGGGTCTTTTCTATGGAGTCAGTTCTTCACCTCAGATGGCCAAAGTATTGGAGCTTTAGCTTCAGCATCAGTCCTTACAATGAATATTCAGGACTGTTTTCCTTTAGGATTGACTTGTTTGATCTCCTCTCAAGAGTCTTCTGCAACACCACAGTTCAAAAGCATCAATTCTTCGGCGCTCAGCTTTCTTCATAGTCCAACTCTCACATCCATATGTGACTACTGGAAAAATCATAGCTTTGACTAGAAGGACCTTTGTTGGCAAAGTAATGTCTCTGCTTTCAAGTTACACGCATTTAAACAAGTCAGGCCTGTGACCAAACTGTAGGTCTAAGAGCAAGCTAAATGATAGTTTAATTGTACAATGTACTCCCTCTATTTAATTTTGTTATACAGAAAATATATGTTTGCTGTGACTGATGGCCTAATTTATTTTTAAAGAAAACTCAAAAGATTTTTCTTGTGATTATATCTGAAAACAAAGTGAACAAATCTTAAGTAAGAGGGTTCCTGTGGTGCTAAAACTGGTAGAAAATAAAAAAAGGAAATCTCTGCAAAAATGTACTGGCATCCATCTCCCAGAGAGAGAAACAAATGCTTCAACAAATCTTTAAATGTTTTCATCTTCTTAGGAATGATGACCTAAAAATATATTTTTTTTTAAATCAACATTGCTGTATTTTTCTACAGATCATTACCTGAAATTCTATTCAGGTGGCTCAGATGGTAAAGCATCTGCCTGCAATGCGGGAGACCTGGGTTCAATTCCTGGGTTGGGAAGATCCCCTGGAGAAGGAAATGGCAATCCACTCCAGCACTCTTGCCTGGAAAAATCGCATAGACGGAGAAGCCTGATAGGCTACAGTCCATGGGGTTGCAAAGATCCGGACACGACTGAACGACTTCACTTTCACTTTTCAAGGTTACAGAGCCCAACATCTGTTACTCCAATTTCTTACTTCATTTAAACACATTATAGAGCAGTGTTGATGTGAACTTGCTCTCAAGGCAAGAAAATTTAGATTGGAATCCACTCTGAAATTTAATACAATCTGAGCAAGTTGCTAAATCTATCAGTCTTGTCTTCAACATGGGGATAAAGCAACCTTCCTCCCAAATAAGTTGTAAGGATTCACAAAGCTAAAGAGTGAAAATTTCTCTGAACTATGGTACATAATCCGTAACTGATTACATTATTATGATTATCATATAAGAAGCAACAATAATAGCTATGTAAAAATAAAATATCTTAAGCTTTTCACGGAAGGATTTTTGTCTTAGATTGAATATCCTTCTGTTACCATAAACCCAGGCAGACAGAATTTTTGAAAGATTTAATATCCAGGACTCACTGGGCAAGACTTTATTTCATGGCTAGTGAAGATCTGAACTATACTGGCATGCATAAACTCTTCATTTCCTCATTTTACATAAGAATATCACAGGAGACTTTTAAAGGCTTTATTGAAATCAGAAAGCATTACATCTTCAAATTGTCGCTGCTCTTATCTGTATGGGTGCAATCTATTTTTTGAAAAGGAAAAAAAAAATTAAAGGCAGTTTGTAAAAGTTCCTCCTTAATGAATCTTGATTGGCATTTTGTGACGAATTTTTTGTTTTTTTTTTTTACAAATATTCACAAATAATTGACTTAATAGTTACTTTCCAAACTTCCCTCTTAGTCTAACAAGTCTTTTTACCCAAGAAAAAGTCCTTTAACCAACTACAAGTTCAGTTCAGTCACTCAGTTGTGTCCAACTCTTTGTGACCCCATGAATTGCAGCACACCAGGCCTCCCTGTCCATCACAAACTCCCGGAGTTCACTCAGATTCACGTCCATCGAGTCAGTGATGCCATCCAGCCATCTCATCCTCTGTCGTCCTCTTCTCCTCCTGCCCCCAATCCCTCCCAGCATCAGGGTCTTTTCCAATGAGTCAACTCTTTGCATAAGGTGGCCAAAGTAATGGAGTTTCAGCTTTAGCATTATTCCTTCCAAAGAAATCCCAGGGCTGATCTCCTTCAGAATGGACTGGTTGGATCTCCTTGCAGTCCAAGGGACTCTCAGGAGTCTTCTCCAACACCAGAGCTCAAAAGCATCAATTCTTTGGCGCTCAGCCTTCTTCACAGTCCAACTCTCACATCCATACATGACCACAGGAAAAACCATAGCCTTGGCTAGATGGACCTTAGTAGGCAAAGTAATGTCTCTGCTTTTAAATATGCTGTCTAGGTTGGTCATAATTTTTCTTCCAAGGAGTAAGCATCTTTTAATTTCATGGCTGCAGTCACCATCAGCAGTGATTTTGGAGCCCCCCCAAAATAAAGTCTGACACTGTTTCCACTGTTTCCCCATCTATTTCCCATGAAGCGATGGGACTGGATGCCATGTTCTTCATTTTCTGAATGTTGAGCTTTAAGCCATCTTTTTCACTCTCCACTTTCACTTTCATCAAGAGGCTTTTGAGTTCCTCTTCACTTTCTGCCATAAGGGTGGTGTCATCTGCATATCTGAGGTGACTGATATTTCTCCCAGCAATCTTGATTCCAGCTTGTGTTTCTTCCAGTCCAGCGTTTCTCATGATGTACTCTGCATAGAAGTTAAATAAGCACGGTGACAATATACAGCCTTGACGTACTCCTTTTCTGATTTGGAACCAGTCTGTTTTTCCATGTCTAGTTCTAACTGTTGCTTCCTGACCTGCATGCAGATTTCTCAAGAGGCAGGTCTGGTATTCCCATCTCTCTTAGAATTTTCCACAGTTTATTGTGATCCCCACAGTCAAAGGCTTTGGCATAGTCAATAAAGCAGAAATAGATGTTTTTCTGGAACTCTCTTGCTTTTTCCATGATCCAGCGGATGTTGGCAATTTGATCTCTGGTTCCTCTGCCTTTTCTAAAACCAGCTTGAACATCAGGAAGTTCATGGTTTACATATTGCTGAAGCCTGGCTTGGAGAATTTTGAGCATTACTTTACTAGCATGTGAGATGAGTACAATTGTGCGGTAGTTTGAGCATTCTTTGGCATTGCCTTTGTTAGGGATTGGAATGAAAACTGAGCTTTCCCCGTCCTGTGGCCACTGCTGAGTTTTCCAAATTTGCTGGCATATTGAGTGCAGCACTTTTGTCTAAATCATAGTTGCATGTGGAAAGCAGATTTCTTATCCTGCTCTTTACTGGAAATTCAGTTCTTAGAGGTCTTGCCAGGAGGCAATACTCTACAATGCTTCAACTCATTAGTAGCTTTTTAAAAGAGAATTTTATGTGTCTTAAAATAAAGAAGGAAAAATGATGGATCTGCCTTTAAAAGCTTACCCATCAATTTTCAAGTACATGATTTAGCTAGAACTTGATAACTTTCAGTGAATGGTGTCAAATTCATGATCTCGAAGATTTAACTTCAGGACCCAGGACCAGGCTTGATCACTCAAGAGCTTTTGTGTAACAGAGCTTTATTAAAGTAAAAAAGGACAGAGAAAGCTTCTGACACAGACATGAGAAGGGGGACGGAAAGAGACCCCCTTGCTGGTCTTAGCAAGGGAGTTACATACTTTTTAAATTGGTTATTACAGTAAGTCAAAAGAATGTCTCAAGGTTGTAAAGGTCTTACTAGACCCACTCCCATGATTTACATTTTGTGATAACAGGATTAGAACTAACAATAAAAAGATCTTACCAGGCCCATTCCCATAATAGAGATTTTTAGATGACAGGATTAGTCAGAAGGTTCTCAAGAAGGAGAATCTGTTCTCAAGCAGGATACATTGTTGTTATATAATCCTTAGTACAGAGTTTAAGCTGACTTGTGCTGTTGTGTAATCATTAGTTCTGGGCTTAAAGAAAACAAAAAGTTTGTCCTTTTCTCCTCCTTGAGAAAGACCCAGATCCCTTTCTGCTCCTTGGGGACCCTGGACTTCTTATCAACCTGCCTAGGAATTGACTCTCTCAAATTCATTTGGTTTTGGGCTTCCTAGATGGCACTGGTGATAAAGAACCCGTTTGTCAGTGTAGGAGACTTAAGAGACAGGAGTTCCATCCCTGAGTTGGGAAGATCCCCTGGGGATAGGATACTCCAATATCCTTGCCTGGAGAATCCCATGGACAGAGGAGCCTGGTGGGCTATGGTCCATAGGGGTCACAAAGAGTTGGACACAAGTGAAGTGACTTAGCACACATGCATGCAACTGAAGCTCAATTTGAACCAATTTAAGTAAAAAAAAAAAAAAAAATCAAACACCAAAACATAATTTGTTGGAAAGATACTGGGACGTCTCACCAAATTTTTCAAAAATTTGGACAACCAAGCATTCTGGATTTCTTCATAGCTCAAAACAAATCCTCCAATTATCCTAAACTTTGTATGTTAGATAATCAAACTCTATGCAGTATATACTGCTGGGACAAAAAGACTCAGAGAAATGTACTAACGTGCCCATAATGGTTCAAATTGCCACTCAAAAACCATCTATCCTCTGAGCCAACTCAAATACTGGGTAACTAGAATTGTACACAAAGTGGGGGCTTAGGCTGAACCAATCAGACATCTCTACGCTGTCTTGTCTCCAGCAGGAAACTTCTGAGTTCCTTCCTACCAGGCCTGCAGTGGCACTGTGTCATTATAAAGCCATAATGATTAAAAAAATGTAAATCCTACCAATAAATTAGGATTTAATTAGGCACACAGCTAAGTAGTTTAAGTGATGAAATCATAAATGAAGGAAGTTAACAAGGTGAAAATGAAATTTCTCATTCATTCTTCATGTGTATATTATCAAAAAAGGAAAAATTCAAGCAAATACCCAGATATATCCCCTGATTGTGAATAAGGAAGATGACTTAATCTGCTTCCATTATTTTAAAATTAAATGTGAGGTAGTACTGCTAATGACATAGTCACATCGTGACCTCAT
Source organism: Ovis aries (assembly GCF_016772045.2). NCBI lineage: Eukaryota > Metazoa > Chordata > Mammalia > Artiodactyla > Bovidae > Ovis > Ovis aries. The sequence goes on along the minus strand of NC_056069.1, from coordinate 61,508,886 downwards.
AATTCTTAGCTCTATCTAGAACTATTAATTTCATCTACTATTTTCTTTCTACATATAATTCCTAACAGTTGTTATTTACTTATTTATTCATGCATTCCACCAAAAAATGAAATCATCCCCTGTTATGAAAACAGAAAGTACAGGAGTCTTGATACCAAGAATTTTGCTATCAAATAAAAATTTTTGGAAAAGGAATAAAACATGTTTCACTAAACTAAGCTATTATCACTGTAAGTTTTCCAACAATTTGAATGAAATAGGTGGATTAATTTCATTTACTTCTATAGAACAGTACAAATGCAATAAGACATCAGAACTCTTGGAATGAATTTTACACAATCAATTCAACCTTGGTGGTTAAGAATGAAATCTATTCTCAAATTATTAACTAACAAAATAAGGCCAATTTTCTTCACTGTAACCACTGAGCAAAGAGCAGCCTCTACATGCCAGGTATTATGAAAGGACCTTCAATATAGCAAACAGAGGAAGGAAGATTGGAGCACTTCCCAAAGTACAATTCAAATATTGCTACTGTCCTCGATATTTAAGTAGGACTACCTGGGGTTCCTGATTTCATTTTGTGAGAATCCCCATTCGTCTAAGACTTATTGAAACCCTGAAAGTCTTCAGTTGCTCAGTTGTGTCTGACTCTTTATAATACAATGGACTGTAGCCTGCCAGGCTCCTCCGCTCACGGGATTTCCCAGGCAAAAATACTGGAGTGGGTTGCCATTTCCTTCTCCAGGGATATACCTGATCCAGGGATCAAACTCACATCTGCTGCATTGCAGGTAGACTCTTTACCATCTGAGCCACCAGGGAAGTCCAACCTTAGGGCCTAACATTCTCCCAAGTATCTTTGGCTAAACTCCCACTTTTGTAGGAAAGATCTCCCTCATCTCTTAAACACAACAACCATTCCATGTGCAGACCAAGATGAAGAACATAACTTTCTCTTCATGATTTTCCCCAGACTCCTTGATGTCAGACACTGGCTGTGCTGGGACTTCCACAGGCCCATGGTTTCAGAGGATTTTAAGTCACAGCAACACAAAGGACCTAATTATCAGGAGTTCTAGATGCATGTTTATTTATTTATTTTTTTTTGAAGAGTTTGACTTAGAAAAGTGAGAGAAAAGATGATCTACATATTCTACCAGAAAGTTAAAATTTAACATAGTTAAGTGTAATCAAGGAGCTTCAAAACACTTCCTACACTCTCTTTTCAGCGTTATATTTATAGACCATCTCATGTAATAATCTGGCAATAAGTAAAACTCTAAAAGCTAACTTAATATATATTTTCTTAGCCAAATAACCTCCTCTCTCTCAATTTCTTAAGTAACTAAAGAAACTCCAGACTTACTTTTGGGTTTCAGGAACTCATTCAAAGTTTGAGAGGGCATATATGTTTAATTACCTAAGAAAGACTGGTGGAGAGCAATTCACCAAGTCCATATATGCTAATTAAACTATACATTTCCATGAGATCATAATAAACTAACATGTGTTTGTACAACCTATGTTATAATTTGCACACATTTCATCATAATTCTGATAATGGTCCTCATTTTACTAGGTAATCAAATTTAGTTTTGGAGATTTGTTACGTATCTTGACCAGAGCTATTCAGGAAGCATTTGATGGAAGAGTCTGAAGCAAATCTACTAGTGCCAAGTATCTCGCATTGTTTCACCATGCCAAATATTGAGCCAAACTCCATACCGATTACAAGTAAATCCTTAAAACAAGATGGCATGGGCTTCCCAGGTGGCTCAGTGGTAAAGAATCTGCCTGCCAATGCAGGAGACATGGGTTCGATACCTGATCCAGGAAGATTCCACACGCCCGGGAGCAACTATGCCCATGTACCACAGCTATTGAGTCTGTGCTCTAGAGCCTGGGTGTCATAACTACTGAGTCCACACAACACAGCTACTGAAGACCGCATGCCCTAGAGACCCTGCTCCTCAACAAGACAAGACAAGCCAAGCCACCACAAGAAGAAGCCCACATGCCCCAACAAAGACTAGCCCCACTTGTTGCAACTAGAGACAAGCCTCACAACAACAAAGACTCAGCACAGCCAAAAATAAGTAAAATTATTTTTTAAGAAATGAATACTTTACCTCCTGCAGCCACCACTCACTTACCCTGTGCCATGATAGAAGCTCTGAGATTTTAACTTGTCCTTGAAAGCAGCAGAAACATTTCCAGCCTAGTTATGACAATTGTCTTTCCTCTTAATTATCAAAGTTCAACAAACGTCCTAGTGAAGTTTTTACTGGAGTTGCTATGAAGGCAATATTTTCTGATGCTACACAATAATAATTGGTCTGTTGCAAGATGCCAAATATGTAAAAGTTTAGGCTACTTGAGACCAGTGGGAATCGTTTCTTAGCAGATTTGACAAATGTGCATGTCTTCAAACTTGGCCAATATTTTAAAATTACTTGTAATATTTATCTTTAGTGATGGAACACTAGTAAGAAGAATTTATTTACTAGCAAATTGAAAGTCAGATTTCAAAAATAATTAATCCCTGGAGAAGCCTTCAGATCATTACAGCTCAGTTCAGTTCAGTCTCTTACTCATGTCTGATTCTTTGCAACCCCATGGGCTGCAGCACACCAGGCCTCCCTGTCCATCACCAACTTCCAGAGCTTGTGCAAACTCATGTCCCTTGAGTCAGTGATGCCATCCAACCAGCTCATCCACTGGCATCCCCTTCTCCTCCTGCCTTCAATCTTTCCCAGCATCAGGGTTGTTTCCAATGAGTCAGTTCTTTGCGTCAGGTGGTCAAAATATTGGAGTTTCAGCTCCAGCATGAGTCCTTTCAATGAATATTCAGGACTGATTTCCTTTAAGATTGACTGACTTGATCTTCTTGCTGTCCAAGGGACTCTTAAGAGTCTTCAACACTATAGTTCGAAGCATTAATTCTTTGGCACTCAGCTTTCTTTACGATCCATGATCTATATGATCTTTAAGATCATGGCATTTGGTCCCATCACTTCATGGAAAATAGATGGGCAAACAATGGAAACAGTGATAGACTTTATTTTCTTGGGCTCCAAAATCACTGCAGATGGAGACTGCAGCTATGAAATTAAAAGACACTTCCTCTTTGGAAGAAAAGCTATGACCAACCTAGACAGCATATTAAAAAGCAGAGACATTACTTTGCCAACATAGGTCTATCTAGTCAAAGTTATGGTTTTTTCCAGTAGTCATGGACAGATGTGAGAGCTGGACCATAAAAAAGGCTGAGCACCGAAGAACTGATGCTTTTGAACTGTAGTGCTGAAGAAGACTCTTGAGAGTCCTTGGACTGCAAGAAGATCCAATCAGTCCATCCTAAAGGAGATCAGTCCAGAATATTCATTGGAAGGACTGATGCTGAAGCTGAAACTCCAATACTTTGGCCACCTGATGGAAAGAGCTGACTCAGTGGAAAAGATCCTGATGCTGGGAAAGACTGAAGGCAGGAGGAGAAGGGGATGACAGAGGATGAGCTGTTTGGATGGCATCACTGACTCAAGGGACATGAATTTGCACAAGCTCCATGAGATGGTGAAGGATGGGAAAGCCTGGCATGCTGCATTCCATGGGGTCATAAAGAGTCAGACATGACTGAGTGACTGAAAAACAATGCTGCCACCCATTTTTCAAAAGGGCTGCCATTGATTTTGGCTTGCTGATGGACTTCCTGAGAAGGCAGTAATAACTAGTTGTACTTTTTGATACTTTCCTAAATTTGTCATTTGCCAGCACCCCTGAGAACATTCCTTCCATTTTCTAAAAATTACTGCCTTTTGAAATCATCCCCAAGGTAGACTTGAAAGAAAACTGGCCATCATCCTTAGCAATATGAGTCCCAAGTCTGACTACCGGGATCTTCCACATATTTCATGAGTCACCTACGTCTTTGAGACATTTCTTTTCAGCTTAAAGTTGCCTAAGTTTGTAAGCAAGAATCATGTCATAAAAAACCAAAACGTGCCTCCTCCAGATGTTAATCCTTTTCTCCAGCTCTCTTAGATGTACAAAACCTATTCAGTAGGTGTTTCCTCCGACTTTTCCATAACAAACATTTGATGGCAGCTCTGTTTTTTTTTTTTTTTTCTTCATTATTTTTATTTGGATGCACCAGGCCTTAAGTTTCAGCGTGTGGCATCTTTGATCTTTGCTGCAACATATAAGCTCTTAAGTCCCGGCGTGTAGACTCTTCTAGTTGTGGCACACAAAATCTTAGTTGCAGCATGTGGGATCCAGTTCCCTGACCAGGAATCAAACCTTGGCCCATTAAAATGGGAGCTCGGAGTCTTAGCCACTGGGCTACCAGGAAGTCATGATGGCAGCTCTTACAGTCCTTCTTTTTCCCGTCTTACCCCATCCCTCCCACCCTCCGACCATAGTCTGCAAGCCAGACATCATTAGTTCTTCTATCTGAAACTAATACGACTTGGCTTCTGGGCTCTTTACAGGACTGGGAATGTTACCCCAGAAATACTGGGGCTTATACCAACTCATGTTTGGGAACTTATTTTTGTCTACAGTACAAATGTACTGCTAAATATTTTTTTAATATAATACTTAAACATTTAAAAATGTATTATTGATGAGCCATAGGGTTGTCTGATGTGTATCCTCAGGTTCTGGTCTAGCAAATCATTTTGAAAAGTTGCCTCAGCCCATGCTAAGTCACTTCAGTCGTGTCCGACTCTGTGCGACCCCATAGATGGCAGCCCACCAGGCTCCCTCATCCCTGGGATTCTCCAGGCAAGAACACTGGAATGGGTTGCCATTTCCTTCTCCAATGCATGACAGTGAAAATTGAAAGTGAAGTCGCTCAGCCATGCCCAACTCTTAGCGACCCCATGGACTGCAGCCTACCAGGCTCCTCCATCCATGGGATTTTCCAGGCAAGAGTACTGGAGTGGGGTGCCATTAGGATGGCTCAAATAAATAAGACGGACAAGAACAAGTGATGGCAGAATGTGAAGAACTGGGAGCTCGAGCAGATACAGCCTCTCTGCAATACAGTTTGGCAGTTTCTCAAAATGTTGACCTTAGAGTTACCAGATGATCCAACAATTTCCCTTTTTAGTTATTTATCCAAGAGAAATAAAAATATATGTCTAAAGAAGACATACGGATGGCTAACAAACACATGAAAAGATGCTCAACATCACTCATTATTAGAGAAATGCAAATCAAAACCTCAATGAGGTACCACTTCACACCAGTCAGAATGGCTGTGATCCAAAAATCTGCAAGCAATAAATGCTGGAGAGGGTGTGGAGAAAAGGGAACCCTCCTACACTGTTGGTGGGAATGCAAACTAGTACAGCCACTATGGAGAACAGTGTGGAGATTCCTTAAAAAATTGCAAATAGAACTACCTTATGACCCAGCAATCCCACTTCTGGGCATACACACCGAGGAAACCAGAATTGAAAGAGACACATGTACCCCAATGTTCATCGCAGCACTGTTTATAATAGCCAGGACATGGAAACAACCTAGATGTCCATCAGCAGATGAATGGATAAGAAAGCAGTGGTACATATACACAATGGAGTATTACTCAGCCATTAAAAAGAATTCATTTGAATCAGTTCTGATGAGATGGATGAAACTGGAGCCGATTATACAGAGTGAAGTAAGCCAGAAAGAAAAACACCAATACAGTATACTAACACATATATATGGAATTTAGGAAGATAGCAATGACGACCCTGTATGCAAGACAGGGAAAGAGACACAGATGTGTATAACGGACTTTTGGACTCAGAGGGAGAGGGAGAGGGTGGGATGATTTGGGAGAATGACATTCTAACATGTATACTATCATGTGAATTGAATCGCCAGTCTATGTCTGACGCAGGATGCAGCATGCTTGGGGCTGGTGCATGGGGATGACCCAGAAAGATGTTATGGGGAGGGAGGTGGGAGGGGGGTTCATGTTTGGGAATGCATGTAAGAATTAAAGATTTTAAAATTTAAAAAATAAAAAACTAAAATTAAAAAATATATATATATGTCTATATAAAGCTTATATTCAGCTACTCATATCAACATTATTCCCAATAGCCAAAAAGTAGAAACCACCCAAAAGTTTTTCAGCAGATGAATGGGAAGTGAAATAAAACACATCCACAGAATGGAATATTATTTGGAAATAAAAAGGAGTGAAACAAGGATATATACTACAATATGGGTGAACCTTGAAACATGAATTGTGAAAGCAGCCATTCACAACTATATATTTATGATTTTATTTATATGAAATGGCCCAAATAGGAAAATCTATAAAGATAGAAAATATATTGTTTCCTAGGGCCATGAGGTTTGAGGAGAATGGGTAGTGATGGTTAATGGTACAGGAATTCCCTTTGAGGGGACAAAAGTGTTTCAAAATTAAATGGTGGCAATGGCTGTACAACTTTGTGAATATACAAAACCACTGAGATGGGTGAAATGTATGGCTTGTGAGTTATAATTCAATAAGCTAATCTTTTAAAGATACCTCAGGATGTATAGAAACATAAGACTTAGAAGCAGAGAAAAGTATACAGATGGTCTAATGCAATGATTTTTTTATAAGCACAGGAAAATGTCTGAATTGGTTATCTACTGCTGTGTAGCAAACCAGCCCCAACCGGGCTTGAAACCACAATGGTTTATCGTGGTCATCGGTGTCCAAGTATCAGTCTGCAGCTTGGGCCCCTTGACAGGGGAATCAACAGTAGACGGCTCATTGGAAAGGCTGGCAAGTGGACACTGATGTCGGCCAGAAGTTCAGACGTAGCTATGAGCTCAGGGACTGAGCATTTCTGCACACAGCCACATCCACTTTATGGTGACTGGTTTCTAAGAATGAGGATCCCAAGAGAACCAATGAGAAGGTGTACCACCCTTAATGCTCCAGTCTTAGAATTCAGTGTCACTTCTACCACACCACAGTCTCGAGTCCAAATAAAGTGAAGGACAGGGAATATTGAGCCCATGTATCAATGGGAGAGAGTGTTAGACTCACGTCAGAAGAAGGTCAAAGAGAGGGGAAATAGTGTTGTAGACACTTTTTAAGGGTCAACATATTGCCACCTGTTTTAATGCACCATGAGGCAACATTTATATAGGGTCCACATTTCTCACAAGAACAACCTGTTCACTTCTGAAGTTGACATGAAAGTATATTCCAATTTTATGTTCCTGTGAAGTGTTTTAAGTCCATCTTCACTTGCAAAGTTTTCCCCTGAGAAAATGCTGCAAAATAAACCTTCACATGAGCTGGGGACATAATAAGGGATTTGCAACAACAGCACTTATGATTATTACTGCTGCATTTCTTATAAGAAATCCTCAGAACATTTTCATATGAAGACTATTTCCTGTAACCCATAGATAAGACTGAAATTATTCTTCTATAAAGTTGTGGACCAGTAAGAGTCTTACGTGTCCAGAAAAGTGCATATAAAGAAGCTCATGATGAAAGGAGGGATAAATTAGGAGCTTTGTTAGGATAAGCCCACACTACCATATATGGGCTTCCCAGGTGGCGAGAGTAGTAAAGAATCTGCCTGACAATGCAGGAGATGCAGTTATCACAGGTTTGATGCCCAAGTTAGGAAGATTCTCAGGAGTAGGGAATGGCAACCCACTCTAGCATTTCCACTCTGGAGAATCCCATGGACAGAGGAGCCTGGTGGGCTACAGGGGCCATGGGGCCGTGAAGAGTCAGATACGAGCGAGCAACTGACCACATATAATTATATATAAAATAGATAAACAACAGGGACCTACTATATAGCACAGGGAACTATACTCAATATTTTGTAATAAGCCGTAAGGGAAAAGAATCTGAAAAAGAATATATATCTGGAAAAAGACATATATATAATTGATATACATAGCATATGTAAATCAGATATACTGGAGATATATATATATATAACTGAATCACTTAGCTGTATATCTGAAATTAACACATTGTACATCAAAAATATTTCAATTAAAATTTTTTATTTAATTAAAAAAAACATGATGTATCTTATGCAAATACATTAAAAAGCCAAAAACAAAAACATAAAGCCCCACACATATGCAATACATATGGCATACCATCATTAAACAAACAGTCAAAATAAACATACAGAACAACACACATCAAAATCTGTAATAATCAGAAGATTTTAATATGACCATATTGAGTTCCATCAGGTGTGAAATGGTGAAAAACCTCCTAAACAGAAAGGAAATATGAGACCACCAGATGATTATAGTAGTTGGATTGCTCTATCCTCTGGGAAAAGTATGTTTCCCGACAAATATGAGGAACTTGGTATAATTGCATAGAAAACAGGGAATTAGATGTTTGTGTGTTTTTTATGAGTGAAGCTGCTGATTCACGTTCTAACAGGGGAGTTGATGGCTTTTTAAATTTTAGATGAAATAAGGCACACAAGTTTAGTTCAAGAAAAAAGATTTTTGTCTGACACTCTGCAACCCCATGAACTAAGCCGTCCAGGCTCCTCTGTTCATGGAATTCTCCAGGCAAGAATATTGAAGTGAGAAGCCATTCCCTTCTCCAGGGGATTTTCCTGACCCAGGGATTGAATCCAAGTCTCTCACATTGCAGGCTGACTCTTCACTGTCTGAGCTACCAGGGAAGCCCAGAAAACAGACAATCACCTATATATTTCATGAGTGGAGGTTATGTTTCAGTTAACATGCCTCATTTCAAATTGAAAATTTCTCACTCCACCTGGTTAAAGGAGTTTCAGTTTGGGTTGTTTATAAAGGAAACTGCAATTTGGGGGCCTGGGATTCATCAGAGTAAATGGGCTAATTCTGAAACAATATGCAGGTAGCCCACAGGGGAAGACACAGATGCAACAAACCATTCAAAAAAGGATGGAAAGACATGATCAACCTAACAACGCAGACGAGGTCCCTGAGCCACACAACTAAACTAATGGCTTCCATCACAATTAGATGAAGCATTCACTTTTGCACTACGACAGAACAGGAAAATACTGTAAGTTTATTCACGCATGCACGTCCTCAACACAAAACAGTTAAACATGTTCTCTAGGTGTGGCACTCACCTGGGTGCTGGGGACACAGGAAAGAGAGAAGACCTGGTCACAACCATAAATTTATCCATCCCATAAATTAATCCGTAAACTTGGATGTTTTTCAGAAAATAAGCATTTTAACTATTATTCCTACAACAATAGTACTATATCTCTAATACTAAAATATTTTACTTCTGTTAAATCATATGACAACAGTGTGCAAAAGGTTTTCAATATCAGTCTTCCATACAACCCAGAAAAGCTCCCAGGATAGTAATTTTTTATTTCTATTCTCCCTAAGGGTTTCCTTGGTGACTGAGTGGTAAAGAACCTGCCAGCCAATGTAGGAGACCCTGGAGAAGGAAATGGCAACCCACTTCAGTATTCTTGCCTGGGAAATCCCACTGACAGAGGAGCCTTGTGGGCTACACTGCATGGGGTCACAAAGAGTTGGGCATGCCTTAGCCACTAAACAAGAACAATAACAACTCCCCCTAAAGGCAGAGTCATTTCATTCAGTTAAATTCAGTTCAGTCGCTCAGTCGTGTCCGACTCTGCGACCCCATGCAGCACGCCAGGCCTCCCTGTCCATCACCAACTCCAGGAGTTTACTCAAACTCATGTCCATTGAGTCGGTGATGCCATCCAACCATCTCACCCTCTGTCGTCCCCTTCTCTTCCCACCCTTAATCTTTCCCAGCATCAGGGTCTTTTTCCAATGAGTCAGTTCTTCACATCAGGTGGCCAAAGTATTGGAGTTTCAGCTTCAGCATGAGTCCTTCCAATGAATATTCAGGATTGATTTCCTTTAGGATGGATTGGTTGGATCTCCTTGCAGTCCAAAGGACTCTCAAGAGTCTTCTCCAACACCATAGTTCAAAAGCATCAATTCTTCAGCATTCTGAAAGCCACACTCTTGGAAAGTATTACTGTGAAGGACTGAGGTGCTGTTCCTGACCTCAGCAGAGCTCCCAAATTAGAGAATTTACATTCTAGATTATTTATTTTAAGCACAAACTGCCTCTGGCTTCCAACAGGTCTATAACAGGCAACTGCAGGTCTCTGACCAGTAGTTGGAGTGAATGGTATTATTTTGTAAAAGCACCTGTGTTAGCTAAGGGGTTAGGTTCAAAGCTGATCTTTTGTTTGGGTGGAGGGCTTCAATGCTGTAGAGGTGGTGGGCATGAGTACTGGCCAGCAGGCCTACAACTGCCCTGCAGAGGCTTGCAATCCACTCAAAGATTTAAAGACCCTTGGTGGGTTGCCCAGAAGGTGCTAGTGGTAAACAATCCACCTGCCAATGAGGAAGACACAAGAGATGGGGTTTCGATCCCTGGGTTGGGAAGATCCCCTGGAGAAGGGAATGGCAATGCACTCCAGTATTCTTGCCTGGAGAATCCCATGGACAGAGGAGCCCGGTGGGGACAGAGTGGGATACAACTGAAGCAACTTAGTCTGATTGATACCTCGGAATCCTGCCACTCAGAACATAAGAGGCAGCCATGTCCAACTGCTCATGGAATTGCTTGGACTTGCCAACAACTATGGAACAACCTTAAATAGACTTTTCTGTAATCTAATTTTAAATTCTGAACATAACTTTTTCCTCCAGGAGGTGTAAGCTGCAAAATGCATCTCAGATAACTAAATCTATTGACTTGTATAAAATAGATTACTACTGAGAATTGACTGTGTAGCACAGTAGACTCTACTCAGTGCTCTGTGGTAACCTAAACGGAAAGGAAAGCCAAAAGAGAGGGGATATATGTATATGTATAACTGATTCACCTGGCTATACAGCAGAAACTAATAAACATTGCAAAGAAGCTATACTCGCCAATGAACTTTTTAAAAAATCTACTGACTTGGTGACTAGAACTAGCTAGTATTGTTGAAGAAATGTTGAAGATTACTTGTCCAAAGTGACTTTTGCTTGTTTGTTTTGGTCGCATTGATACTGGGTCCTTCTTTCTCCTATTGCAAGTGGTCCTGGAGGCCATGAGTAGAATGTGAAAGTCAACCTGCCATTAGTGAAAAGGGAGGAGGCTGGTCTTCACTTTTCCCTGGCAGCCACTAGACAGCAGGCTCATTTAGAGCCCAGGGCATGAACCTGCACGTTCCTTCAATGACTGCAGTCGAATGACAGCAACTTGAACATGATCGATGGGCTGCCTGGGGCATGTTTACCTGTGTTACTGATGCACACCACAGATAATGTCAGTGCAAACCACTGACTCTGAAAAACAGGAATGTTCCAGGAAAGTGATGCTATGGTATTTAACCCCTGGGACTCCCATCACCCCACATTTTCACTACAGACACTAACACTGAGCTACATAAATTCACTGAAGTATATCTGTTTTCTTGTTGTTGTTCAGCCAATTCTTTGTGACCCCATGGACTGTAGCATGCCAGACTACTCTGTCCTCCACTATCTCCTGGAGCTTGCTTAAACTCATGTCCACTGAGTCAGTGGTGCTATCTAACCATCTCATCCTCTACCACCCGCTTCTCCTCTCGCCCTCAAACTTTCTCAGCATCAAGGTCTTTTCCAGTGAGTCGCCTGTTTGCATCAGGAGGCCAAGTATTGGAGTTTCAGCTTCGGCATCAGTCCTTCGAACAAATATTTCACGGTAGATTTCCCTTAGGGATTGACTGGTTTGATCTTCTGGCTGTCCAAGGGACTCTCAAGAGTCTCCTCCAGCACAACTGGAAAGCACCAATTCTTCAGTGCTCAGCCTTCTTTATAGTCTAACTCTTACATCTATATATGACAACTAGAAAAACCACAGCTTTGACAATACGGACCTTTGTCAGTCTGTCTGTTTGGAGTCTCATTAATGATTCCTTCAGATTCCAAAAATATATCACAGATCAAGTTGATGTGAAACGACCCACCTCCCTTTTCTGCATTAAATAGAAGCAACAAAGGCACAGGCAACATTTAACTTGGCCTCAGGAAGACTTCGGTCACAGAGAAAACCAAGCTAACTGCTCATTTCAATTCTACAGCAATTTCTTATTTGGTTCCCAGATGGTACAGAAGGTCAAGAATCTGCCTGTAATGCAGGAAACACAGGAGCCATTGGTTTAATTCCTGAGTCAGGAAGATTCCTTGGAGGAGGAAATAGCAACCCACTCTAGTATCCTTGCCTGGAGAATCCCATGGACAGAGGAGCCTGGTGGGTTACAGTCCCTGGGGTCTCACAGAGTCGGACGTGACTGAGCAAGACTAAGCAAACAAGCAAACTAAATAGTTTTTTAAGTTTTAATTTCTTTGGTCATAAATAGAAATATTCAAAAATAATCACCAAAGAAAAGTCATCATAGACCCGTGCAAGCTTGATGCATGAAACAGGGCACTCAGAGCAGATGCGCTGGGACAGCCCAGAGGGATGGCAGGGGAGGGAGGTGGGAGGGGTTCAGAATGGGGGACACATGTACACCCGTGGCTGATTCATGTCAATGTGTGGCAAAAACCATATTGTAAAGTAATTAGTCTCCAATTAAAATGAACCAATTAATTTTTTAAAAAGAAAGGTCATCATTTAATTACATATCTGATGAAATAAGTTCCACACAAACATTTAAAGAAATATGTAATATATATTTTATTGAAATATAAAATTTAAAGAAGTTTAATATCCGTCCTTTTAAAGAACTCTTTTGGCATTTTGAGATTCTATTTAACAGTGTTTCCTTGTCCTGCTATAATTCCTATGTTTATTTTGACTGTTTCTACCATATTTGGTTCAGTTGCTCTGAACACTAAACATGTTCTTCCCATTTACTGCCTTTAGAATATTCTATTTGTTAATTTTCCTTTCCACACAAACACTGTATAGGGTGATACTCCAGGAGTTCCTGCTTCATACATCCTGCCTGTGGCTCTTATCAGTAATTAATTATGACAGATTTTCTCAGTGAGTTTGCAAATGTTTTTAAAGTCATTCTTAAAACTTTGCTCCAGGCAGCCTCTGTCAAAGTTGACCCAATGATTTATGTACAAGAAAGTATGACATGTCATTTTTTTTTCAATCTGAGAAAATGGAATCAACTGAAGAGCTCAATTAATCAGAAAAAAGTTAAATAAAATTATAATATTAAATAATTCCCAGTGATCTACTTACATAACCATTAGAAAAAAATGTTCTAAAACATTTAGTGATATAAAAATACTTGATATAATATTAAATGTACAAAGTATAAAACATAAAGAAAAACAAAAATGTGCACAAATAATTATTAGTCATATAAAAAAATCTAAAAAGGAAATCCTCCAAAATATAGCAACAATCTGCATTGTTATCCTCAAATAAAATCTACACCTTTACTCCATTTTGAGTTTTTAAACTTTTCACAATATGCACAAATCATTTTATAATGGAAAGCTTACTTAAAACTATTAAAATACCACATTTAAAATATTCAATGTGATTTCACATATTAATAACAATGAATTCTAATAAAAAATATGAAAGACACATTAGACACTATAATATTATGTTACAAAACCCCATCTATTAAGAGCTTGTCTTCTAACTTTTAGCATGTAAAGGGTTAGTCCATTTTTATTTTTCCCATTATAGCCTTCAGTCCCCTAAAAACTGAACAAATAACAGCTTCAAAGAGACTAGCAGACATCAACCAACGAATTAATGCTTAGAATAGAATCTGGGGTTATTAAAAAGATGGATGAGTACATATGTGTCTTAAGAAGAGTTACAAAGTAAAATGTTAAGGAGAAAATTAAGCTTTAGAGAAAAGAACTCAAAATAACTTACAGGCAAGACTAGAATACAAAGGAGGGAGCAAAGAAGAAGGGAGGCAGACAGCATATCCACACTTGCGGAGTTATCCAGCCGTCACTAAAACCTGCAGCATTAATTTCCCAAATCTTACACAAATAGTTTATGAGCTTTGTTCCTTCTTGATCTCCCGTTTCAATCATCATTTTTGTGATTCAAAGGATCCAGGATCCAAATAGACTTGCTTCAAGCCTAGCTGATCCTATCAGTCTGGTGCCACATGACCACCCCTTTCCTCCTGAGCTGGAACTCCAGACCTCTACTTAAACTACGTGCTTGCTTTCTTTGCCCTGCTGGAAGACTACATACCCATGTGGTCACTGCAGCTACAACTAGCTCCCCTAATGGGCATGTTATATCTTTAAGGCTTTCTGATCCTTCCTGACTCCAGGCTCTTCCCTTTCCTTGTTATTAGCTATATCACCTACCCAGACCTAGTTCATTCACTGCCCCTAACATAGCTCCTGTTCTAGAACTGAAAAAAGAGTAAAGTCATGACCCCGTCCCTTTTTAAAAAACTTTCAATCTATAGCTGGCTAAAAAAGAAATAAATTTTAAAATTATCAGTCAAATAATTCTCATTTTAATTTTGATACACGGAGAAAGTTCAACTCAGGTCACTATGATCTAATTCTTTTCTTCTCTGCCTAAATGAATATAAAGTTCACTAGTCTTTGCAGATAATCCTTCTCCATCTTCTTGACCTTTCCTAAAGGTGTTTTAATTTCCTCTTTTTTCATGGATGATAATTTCATCATTAGTTTCATAAAATATTTTCCCAAAATATACTTTGGAAACTGATTAGTTACATAGGTCATTTTCCACATTGTGTAATCAGAAACTATTGCTGCAGATCACAGGGACACGAATAATACTGAGAAATTCTGCAGTGTTATGCAGCACTGGAAAAATACCAATTAACTAAGCATTTTATAATGTACCCCTTCCCAGTAATACTCTTGTTATACAGAGCTATGTAATTTTAAAGCTATAAAAATGTAGACTCTAAGTGAAAATAAAGGCATGCTATCTTAACACATGAGTCAATGTAAATGATTCAGATTTTTTTAGATTTTATGTAAGATAAATATTTTTAAATACTTTTTTAGTACCTTCATATGAGTCGGACATATGCAAAATACTCTGCAGTAGTTTTGCCCATTCTGGGAGCTCAGAAATGCCTCCACTCCTACTTTTCTACATTAAACATAATAACAAAAAGGATTAAAAGCAAAATAATCCTGTTTTGTTACTTAAAAATTACCAATATCCTAAATCATGATACTAAAAACTTCCTTTGAAAGCAATAATATAATCTTCAATCCTTGTGGAATTTAAAGAACAGGAGAAGTTACTGTAGCAACAGAGTGTCTACAGTTATAAACACAATCAATTTTAAGGAATATGTTTATTGTTACAAACCATTTGGAATTTTATAATATATTGACTAGAGTGTTTTCTTAAAACTTCACCCACAGGTCTTCCCTGGGGGTGGCTCAGTGGCAAAGAATCCACCTGTCAATGCAGGAGACATAGGTTCTATCCCTGATCTGGGAAGATTCCACATGCCTCGGGGCAACTAAGCCTGCGCGCCACAACTACTGAGCCAGTGCTCTAGAGTCCAGAAACTGCTAAGCCAGTGTGCGCCAGAACCCGTGCTCCACAACCAGAGAGGCCACTGCAGTGAGAAGGCAACACAGGGCAACCAGAGAGTAGACACCGCTCACTGCAACTCGAGCAAGGCCCACGAGGCAACGGAGAGCTGTCACAGCCAAAACCAAACAGATAAATAATTCACCCACAATTTTAAAAAAATCTTATAACTTTTTATATGTGTTTGTCTTATATTTTTAGCTTCATACTTGAAAGCAATAATACTCCAAATCTGTGTATCGCCCAGGGAAAGCACATAGTTGGCATGGGATAAACACTATTAAATAAATACAATATAACACATTTGCATTTACTGTTCTGTACTTAGAATTTTCTATTTAATCTGTTCATTATTAAACATATTTCATTGGTAGAATCATGACAAAAACCACACTTATCTGTACCATAATAATTTACAAAGATCAATAAATTATATGAGCTCTAAAGGTTTTCCAAAAATCTAAAGGTTTTTAAGAAGCACCCCATGGAAGAGGATCTGAAAAAGGATATGTCAATAAGATATATCTGAATCACTTTGCTCTATACCTGAAAGTAATACAATATTGTAAATTCACTATACTTCAACTAAAAAAAAAATAAGTTAACAAAAGCACCCATGATTTTTCTAGCTTATATAAGAAGACCCTTTAGACACCAGCTTTGAAAGCATATGATGGTCAAATTAAACACTGATCAACTGAAGGGAAAGAAAAAAATATATTTTAAAACAGGTACAGTTTTAGGAAAGTCATGGTTTTCTTAAGAGCAAAGTAGTATCCATATTGATTTAAGATAAAATATACAGATCAACATTACTTAGAGCAAGTAAATGTAAATTCTTGTCTAATACTACAGCCCAGTATTGGAACAATTAAAAAAAAAAAAAAAAACAGGAAAATGAGGATCAGATGACTACTCTCAGGCAAACTGGAAGCAAACATATTTGCATTTCTTGCAGTCACAGGGCAGCCTTGGGCCTCTCCTTTCCAGTGATGGGGATTTGAGCCACTGCCCTGCCGTCATCCTTAGAGTAGCTTTCACAGTCAACAACTATCTTTCTCTCTCTTTTCTTGATTCGACCTTACTTCCCAGAGTCATAACCGAGGCCTCAACATTAACAATAATTGCTTTCAAATTCCTGATTTAAGCACATGGTTCTCATGCTATCAGCATCTGTAGCTATTTGTTCTGTGAATCCTTTGTTCCTATCAATTTTCCTGTCTTTCACCCCTTGTCACTTAGCATCAATTCCAATATCCATCATTATAGTCATTGTCTTACATCCATCATATCCAATGCCTTTCCCTCTCCACCTCCAGCTTTTCAGACTTCAAACAGGCTCCAACTCAGAACGCGCTGACCATGTCTACCTGATGACAGCAGAATAGAAACAGACACATTTCCAGCCAAGCCATCAGCCCCCCTGCAACCATGTCGTCTCTGTTCTCATAGATGAACTGTCTTTGTTCCCTCCACTGCTGCACTGGGTCCCCTTCACTCTCACCTACTCAGTAACTTTCCCCCTGAAATCACACCCCTCTGTCAAGCATCACTAATTTCTTCTCTTCTTATGGGTCATTGCCACCATCATAGCAATTATCTCCTGTCTTTAAATCCCTTGACCCTTCTCACCCTTTTAGCCATCATATCACTTTGGCTCCTCTTTGTGATGGATGGTTGTCAGTCTCCTGTCAGTGATTTGTGCAGATGACATGACAAGAATCATCACCCAACCTCTGTCCTCTCTTCCTCTTTAAGTAAAGGACACTCACACACAGGGGAAGAAGTAGGGACTGAGTGTCTCGCCCTTGGAGCCCCACAGGACAAGAGACTTGGTAAATGTTGGAAATGAGACCAATGTCTCTGGAACACAGAAAACCACCCACAGAGTACAGCGTAAATCATCAGTCTGTTTATGTTAATGCAAAAGTACAAAATTCACCAGTTAAAAAGCAATTGAGACGGGAAATCAGAACAGAGGAAAAAGATCAATGAACACCTTTTCACTGAACAGTCCATGACTGATGGCTGCTCAAACACTTTAAGGACTCAGCTTACAAATGCCTCAGTCATGCCATACATCCCACACGGGACACATTCCACGGCTCAGGGTTTGGCAGGATGTAAGTTCTAGTCAATGGTTATAGACTAGAATTTATTTCCATGCAATGTCAACTACCAGCCTAAGAACCTGTGTTCTTAGTCTCATTAACGACGTAGTCCAATGAACTCTTACTAGACTGAGCTTTCTTTACATATTTATTTCCATTGCTACTCTTCACTGTAATTTACTGGTATAACGTACTCAGTATATTTAATGAATGAGTAATTAAATCATGTAGCCTATTATACCCAGTCACCTCAGAATATATGCCTGCTATGATTAAAACAAAAAACTTAATTCCCTCCTGTAGAAATGACTCCCAAGGAGTCAGGACTAGAGTGATAATAAGTACAATGCCATAAAATTTTTTACTTGATATTCTCTAAATGAAGAAATAGTATTTTTACTCAAGAAAGTTATTTCTTATTAGCACCTAAAGAGGGCCAGGCAAATATCCTTTAAGTGAAAAGATTTATAAATAGATTATGCATATAATTATTAAGAACCATGGAAGGTATTAATTTTTAAAGTTATTTTCCTTAATTTCAGCTAAAGCTTTTTAAAAATACATTTAACTTAGTTTTAGCTCCATAAAAAACCAGGCTATCCCTGAGAAAAAGAGAGGAAGGACATCTGAAGAATAATTTAGGACAAAAATCCCCCAGTGAAGGAAGAGATTGGTTGTTTCCGTGAGGCCACACCCAGGAAGTCCACGGGCTCTGCTGCTGAGTGATTTCTGCTTTAAAACGGCAGACACCACACAGGGAACCTGACACCCATGTCTCCGATTTGGGTGTTACCACCTGCTCTATCTCAGCTTCCCAAGACAGATTTTCATTTCTCCTCATGTTACTTATTTGTCAAAAAGAATCTCCTCTTATTTATAAGCAATGAAATGAGTTTAATAATTAGAAAATAAACTCTTCACAGTAACTTTTTAAAAAATGTTAGTGCTTGTTGCTTATCTATGTTCTTTATATATTTTTATTTTTAGGCCATGCCCCAAGGCAAGTGGGATCTTTTTGTCAGACAGGTTTGGTTGTCTTATTAAATTTATTTCTCATGCCTTACGCTTTGTCACTACTCTAAAGCTAGTGGCCTACCAAGATGTCCAGACTATGCCAGAATAAAAATCCATGACATAACCCAGCGATATAACACAGCAGTATCTGGAGTATGGGAAGTAGCATGGACTTTCCCTCTCTCTTTCCATTGCTCATGAAAAATAACCAGAGAACGCTCATGGGTAGGCTTTTAGAAGAAATTAATCAAGCAATACAGTCTGGGCCTCAACCCAATTTCCTGATTACTTACCATTTTCACAAACTAGATTACCCAACCCGTCCATTCATCTCTCCTAATTTTGCTTCACACTTTCTGACCTGATGACACAATTTTAGCTAATAGCATCATTGATTCCTTCAACGGATCTTTCCTTAGCTACTCCTTGATAGCTTGATCATCAACCTTTACCGAGATCAGTTCCTGTTTATTAAACAAAATCAGTGTTCTCTAGGAAAACCGAAGGGCTTCTCCTGGTTGAGTCTGTAATGGCCTTATTTAGTCTTTCACTCTATTAAGATGTCCCTGGGTTCAGGAAAACTATGTCACTTTTCGCCCACTGCTGTTGCTAATTCAGCATCCCTGAATATCATTCAAAGACAGGATGCTTTTGCACTTATAACAAAACACTGATTTACACGCCAGTCCGTGGTAAGGAAAAGAAGCAAATGTAAAAAACATGATTTTCCAGCTTTAACTACCACCTTTTATACAGAAGAAACATGAATTTTATGAAACAATTACTTTTAAACATGAGACTTCAGATTTGATTTGCTTATCCATCTTTATGGCAAAGAAATGGTGAAAGAAGAATCATTTAGACTTTAGTTTTGCAGGAAAAGTTCTGAAATGTATTCTTCCAAAGCCATCTCAGAAACAAACAGAATATGAATTTGCTTAGCCCACCGTGATAATCATCTGTTTTCAACCCTTATCAATTTTTTAGCATCATGGATATACTTTGAAATTTTACTAGACTTTAGGTTTCCCACAGACCAATTATTTGGTGTCACACATTTAACGGTATTAAACATTTCATCCATCAACAAATCTGCCAAAACTTCACCTGTAAGAATTTGACTACAATTTTTGCTCTTTTTCTATAGACTATTTTTGCAAGGAAAGCTTCCTAAATCTTGAATAAAAACCGAGTCAAAAGCTGTTATAATCATATTTTAGTAACAATGGTATAATGAACACCAATATCCTGCTAGAAAATCATGATTTTCTCCCCAAAGTAACTAAATTACCAGCTTTCATCCAGAAAGAACAATTTCAAAAATGTTGCAATATGTAATGTCAGAAAAGTGGCATGTTTCTACCTGTTCTTTAACCGAGGCAAGGATGGCAGAGGTGGTTTCTGTTTCCGAGCCATCCCCATTGGAGGTGGTGAGGCCAGGGCTCAAGGAGCTGGTCTTCTCCGAGGCTGACGAAGGCTGGTCTGGGACGGGCATAGCTCCTGAAATGCAAGACGACACACTTAATGGAACTGGATGTTGTCCCTGTAAACAGATCTAGCTAGCTGGTGTGCTGCAGTCCACGGGGGTCGCAAGGACTCGGAGACGACTTACAGCAACAAAAGCAGACAGCTCTAAGAGGCGCACTTTGGCAAGATGAGACCTATGAACCACAAAGCACGTGACGTAACTGCAGAAGCGGAAACAAGAAAATAGATACTTTGTCCTGTATCCACCACGACCAAATCCCAAAAACACTCACAACTTTGGGTGATGTCTTTGAGGTAAACGGAGAAAGTAACGACGAGCTGAGAAGGCAAGTAAGACGATGAGAAAGAGTAAAGAGATAAATAAGCGTTGTCTACAAAAGAAGCTAGCCAAGCTACCATTTTCTATCTACCTATATTTATATCTACATGTAGATAAATATGTATATGTATATCTATATGTAGATAAATATATCTACATGTATCTATTACTTGTACACCCACATACTTTCAACTCAAAAAAAAAAACAAACTAAAGATATTCTCCTTTATATGGAAATCATGCAAAATAAGTGATCAGTAACTTATGAGTAATCAAGAAACACCACAATTCACAGCTGACCTAAGAAGCTTGGTTGGTATTATCAAATAGCTAGCCTACTCCACAAATATTTGCTGAGTTCTAACTCCAATACTGGCAGTGGACAAAAGTTTCAAAGCTGGCGACACTCGTTTGTTACCGTTTACTCTGTCTGAGTTCACTGATAAAAGCAAGGAGAGGCTCAGATAACAGCCCATTTCATACAGAAACACACACGCACAGGCTAAAGACAAGACTCTCAGAAGTTACTGTGCTTCACTGTACTTATCTTTCTCACACAAATAAATAAGACTGAAGCCTTTGTGGCATGCTTTACTTAGCAATGGTCATCAGCAGAGGAAGTAATAATTAACTGAGGGTCACTTTTGTAAAGGCACAACAAGAATCTCTGTTTAAATAAGAGGTTGGGAGTAAATCAAGGTTATTTTCTTGCTTTGAGCTTTTACATCACATGTCCTTTCAGGAACCAGTGCTGTGTGAATATTAAAAGGTATTTTTCTAATATACGGTATCTGAGCATCATGGGCTTCAAACTAAGCAACGTAATTTTCTTAGCAGGACTTGTACCATATTATTAGCTGTGTGTGTGTGTACTAAGTCACTTCAATTGTGTTCAACTCTTTGTGACCCTATGGACTGTAGCCCACCAGGCTCCTCTGTCCATGGGATTCTCCAGGCAAGAATACTGGAGTAGGTTGCCATGCTCCCCTCCAGGGGATCTTCCCAACCCAGGGATTGAACCTGGGTCTCCTGCATTGCAGGCAGACGCTTTACCTTCTGAGCAACCAGGGAAGCCCAAATTTTGTGGGGCCTATTCACATTCAAGCTCTGGGCCCGTATTATTAAAAGCGAAATTTTTTGACAAAGAAGTTGTCTGAGGTTCCAAAGTTGTTAAGTAGCATAAGAGGTCCTAGAACTTTAGCTTTCTCGCTTTTGCCCCCTCCCATTTTAGTGTGTTTTAAGGTGTCAGCCTGTTTCTTGTAACTGGTACTGCCTTCTAAATGCTGTCTACACACCAATTTTTATGAAATGTAACTTTTTAAAGTATGACCATCACTGTCATCATAAAATATGGGATTTAATAGGCAAAGAATCAAGGTATGTCCTTAGGCACTCAATGACTTTGACCCATAGAGTATAAGGAATGATTCCGTCTGTTTATCTACCCAGCCCCTTTCCCAATATGGCGATAAGAGAAAGAGCAGTGAAATCTAGGCTTTTCCCACCATACAGAGCCACTGCTACCCAAGGCGTCCTCTACACTCTAGTGAAAATGACTTGGAATAATTTCCATCATTGTAATTTTTAAAATCCAGATTTAATTTAACCATTGGTCATCACTATGTATAGGTCATAAAGACTGTCAGCTTTCACCCCCCAACCTTAGCTAAGAGCTTATAGGAAAGAGTTTCTTGATGGCTTACACAGTAAATAATCTGCCTGCAATGCAAGAAATCTGGGTTCTATCCCTGGGTTGGTAAGACTCCCTGGAGAAGGGAATGGCAACTCCAATATTCTTGCCTGGAAAATCCCATGAAAGAGGAATCTGATGACATTCTAACATGTATACTATCATGTGAATTGAATCGCCAGTCTATGTCTGACGCAGGATGCAGCATGCTTGGGGCTGGTGCATGGGGATGACCCAGAAAGATGTTATGGGGAGGGAGGTGGGAGGGGGGTTCATGTTTGGGAATGCATGTAAGAATTAAAGATTTTAAAATTTAAAAAATAAAAAGCTAAAATTTAAAAAAAAAAAAAAAAGAGGAATCTGGTGGGCTATAGTTCATGTGGTTGCAAAGAGTCAGACCTGCCTGAGCAATTAACACTTTCACTTACAGAAAAGAAAGAGGGCTCCCTAAATACTGTCAGAACCAAGCCCTGGATTGCTAAGTGGTAAGTAGGAAAAGGCTGAAGACTTCCAACTGTTCAGTATACGGTTAAGTCCTTTAGTCTTATATAATCCATTAAAATTAGTAGCAAATCTGCGTTAACTCCAGGAAATCTAGAAAATGTAGAGAGACAAAAAAAAAAAAAAAGGAAAAGCAACCATTAGTAATCCTACCATCCCAGATGGATATATTTACTTTGGCATTTTGATATAGGTTTTTCTAATATTCTTTTTTCTGATTTGACTTATTTTGCATAATAAACTTTACATAATGGAGTATTACTGTAATGGTTTTAAGTTTTTTTTTTTAATTTTTGCTCAGCAACATATCATGTCAACAAAAATTATTCTACATTTTGATGATGTAATGAATACTTAGCACTCAATAGCTGTACGCATCATAATTCACCCATCTTTTGTTTGTCATTTTGTCCCATCTTTACATTTCTCACATTTTTACCAGATAAATCCCTATAAGCATTATTTGGTGGCATGAGGAATCTGCAGGTATTTTGAGAACCAACAACAAGCTTTCCTGCTGCCAGGCTGGTCCTTCATCTCCGCCCCCCAGGAGTGCCATGAGCATGTCCCCTCCCCACAAGGATGACCATATTGGCCTTTATTACTGTTTCCTACTTTCACCCACTTTCACCCACATACAGAAAAACTCATCTCTTCGGCTTTGTTTTTATTTTACTACAAATATAAGGAATATTGAAGACTGATGGCAAAGGAGAAGGAGGTAGCAGAGGATGAGATGTTTAGATAGCATCACTGACTCAATGGACATGAATCTGAGAAAACTCCAGGAGATAGTGGAGGACAGAGGAGCCTGGTGTGCTACAGTCCCTGAGCTTGCAAAGAGGCACACGACTTAGTGACTGAACAACAACAAGGAATATTTTCCCACAGGTTTATTCCTCCTATGGACAACACCCCTCCATACCCTGTACACAGTTACTGAGTAAGAATTCTTTCCATACACATTGTCCAATGAGAATCTACAAACACCCAAACTGCATGTTAAACTCATCATCAACATGAGAAAAAAGACAAGATGAGGGAAACAAAATGTCAGATTTTTGGTGGTTCATTCTCTAGCAGAATTTGCTACTCACAAGTTCTAGGTCCAGAAAATACGAAATAATGCAGCCAGTCATCCCTGGTTCCGTCATGCTGCTCTACACTGTCACACACAGGAGCTGTGTCATGGGTGGAATTGTGTCACCATCTTCTTTTTCCTCCACCCCTGCCCCCCAATCCATAGGTTGAAGCCCTAATGTGACTGTATTTGGAGATGGGGACTGCCGGGAGGTCACTAATGTTACATGAGGTCATAAGGGTGGGGCCTTAATCCAAGAGAACCAGTGACCTTATAAGAAGAGGAGAAGAGGGACTTCCCTGGTTAGGACCCTATGCCTCCACTGCAGGGGGCTCGGGCTCACTGGGGAACTAAGGTCCTGCATGCTGCATGGCCAAATAAGTAAATAGATAGATAATAAATGAAGAAATAATTTAAAAAAAATAAATAAAAACAATGAAGAGACACAGCAGAGTTTTTCTCTCTACCACCTGAGGACGGAGTGAAGGTGGCCACCAGGAAGGGAGTTACCAGCAGCCTCCATGGCCAGGACCTTGATGTTGGACTTCTGGCCTCCAGAACTATGAGGAAATAACAGTCTGTTGTTCAAGACACTCAGTCTGTGCTATCTTGTCATGGCTGCTGAACAGACTGATACGAACAGGGTTAGATTGTTCTCAGTTTCCTTTCTCTAATTACCTGGGGGGGTGGGGCATGGAGGGCCTGGGGTCTCCGGAGTAGCAAGGTGGTACAGCTGTCTGTTAACACAGTCATCCTCGATAAACTACAGGTGTAGGGATAAGGCATGTGCTTCTTCAAATCAATACACTTGGATAACCCAAAGCTTACAAAAAGATGTGTCCCATTGCTGTGAAAAAGACTGGAGAACAAAGCACTAACTTAAGGACACGATACCACCACTCTCACAGACAATGTAATAAGAAGCTCGAGAATGGCTGGGATGACAAAATCGGGCAGCCCCCGTATAAGAGGCTCTTTTTAACTTGAACTCATATCCATACGTAATAAAATTTAATGAGGTCCAAATGAATGTTCTAAACTTGTATTGCCCAAACATGAGTCATTCTGAATTTACATTATACTTGGTAACACCTTATAACCTCATCTGTATTTTTTGTTGTTTACTCACTAAGTCATGTCCAGCTCTTTGGCGACCCCATGGACTGTAGCCCACCAGACTCCTCTGTCCTTGGGATTTCCCAGGCAAAGATGCTAGAGTGGGTTCCTATTTCCTCCTCCAGGGGATCTTCCTGACCCAGGGATAGAACCCATGTCCCCAGACTCAGCAGGCAAGTTCTTTACCACTGAGCCACCAGGGAAGCCCCATTTGTACTTACTTAGGAAGGCTTAAACTCTTGCTGTCAACTCAAGTACCACATTCAATGTTATAGTTTGTTGACATCCAGCACACAGAAGTAAAATAAATTCTAATTTTATTTTGCAATTCAAATGTTTCTTATTTAGCCAGTTCTATCCAGCAACTAATGACTCTGCCATAAGAATAAAATTATCTTTCAAAAAATGACTGATGAACACTTGTGTCACACAATCATCTAAGTCACAGATGCATCCAGCATTCTTGTGTCAGCCTTATTGCATCTCCTCCTCTCAGAGTCAGTAACAAGTTCCTTTGGCCACGATAAGGTCTTTGTTTATCCTGAGCTGCCCAACCCCAATCCAATCCATAACCTATGACCTCCTATACTTTCAACTACACTCCGTTGTCATGGAGACCTGTTTCTTTTTCCTTGCAGGTTAGCAAGTCCCACCTGCTTCAAATTCCAGAATCTCCAACTCCTTGCGTATGGCAGGACTCAATAAGTATTTCATTAGCTAGACTTGCACTATCTAATATGGTAGCTCCTAGCAACATGTGGCGATTTACATTTTCATAACGCTAAAAGCCAGTTTATTAGTTGCATTATTCACATTTCAAGTGCTCAGTAGCCACATGTGGCTAGTGGCTACTGTACTGGACACTGAAAATGTAGAAGAATTCTATCACTGGAGAAAGTTATACTCACAGCCTTGGTCTATACCCAGTAGTCAATTCTTTCCTGTAATCTTTCATCTTCTGCTTTAATCGTGGTCAAAGAAGATGGAAGAAGTGGTCAGATTACAATTTTATTTTGAAGTGAGGACGGCTAATAGAGTGCACGTGGTAAGTAAGATGAAGACAAGAGTCCAGATGAGTCCAGAGTTTGATCTGAGTTGCCATCAGCCAAGAGGTCGACACTGTGGGTGGAACAGCTTTGGGGCAGCAGATGGTGACCTGGCCTGAAAACTCACAACGTCAAACATATCTACCTGTGACTCTTCTGCGCTGCTAGCATCTGGGCAGCAGACAGCAGCTCTACCAGAAACTGCACTCTGAGAAGAATTAGGACATACAAAGATGGATGATTTCCAAATACTGCTTGTCGAGCACTTTACCCCCTTCAGGCAGGTCTCCTTTCACCTTCTACTGTAAGTTGCTAGACACTTCTAGAACATTCCTCGTCTTTCCTCACTTTTAAGATTATGGCTTCAAGACTCTGATATTAACTTTCCCAACTTCTTGACTCTCGCACCAAACTAGCCAGCAAAACCTATGCTGCCACCCTAGCCTGAGTTCCTCTTCCTAAGTCTCACAGCTCTTCAAGACAGCCTTATCCTATGTTCTAAAACAAAATATTAGCACGAATACTGACTTTTAGCTTTAGCCCCATCATTAGACATCGCTTTCCTAATTTGCTATCACCATATATATATATATATATATATATATATATATATATATATATACACACACACACACAAGTATACAATATATATTCAATTTAATGTTTTAAAACTGAATACAACTAGCATATTGGATTTTTATAACCTTTCACTGCACAGGCAACATTTAAAAGGCTGCGATTATGTAAAACTGAAGAATAAGCATTAACATTAATACTAGGGTACAAAAAAAAAATACTAGGGTACAGAGAATGTGTGAATTAATATAAACTCATCACGTGAACAGGCTTCCCTGGTGGCTCAGACAGTAAAGAATCTCCCTGAAGTGCAGGAGACCCAGGTTCGATCCCTGGGTTGGGAAGATCCCCTGGAGAGGGGAATGTCAATCCATTCCAGTATTCTTGCCTGGAGAATCCCATGGTCAGAGAAGCCTTGTAGGCCATGGGGTCACAAAGAGTCAGACACAATTTAGACACTAACACATACACACACACATGACCTGAACAATGCTGAACACCTTATTTGTGTGATCACCACAACTGCAATTCTGTGTTTGTAAGTGATATGTCACTACTGAGGCAAATAGACATAGCATTGTTGTCTCTCAGATGCACTGTGTGCATGTAAAAATATACCCTTGTTTTGCTTTTTTCTTTTAAAGAAAAACGTAACATTTCAACTTGTCCAAATAATATAAACAGTATTATAATTAATATTCATCAAAACATAATACAACAAGGGAAGAAACTCAATCTGTCTTGGTCTATGTTTAATTTCCCACATCTAGCTCAGTACCGAATATACAGCAGCCAGTTAATAAATATTTGTTGAGTTAATGCATGAACTATTAGTATAAAATCAATAGTGGTTGTTCACTAAAGCATGTAACATAAGTGAAATTGGTTTTGCATTAAGAGCATTTCTCTAAATGATAATTGAAGTAACATCTTTTTATTTAAACTCAAGAAAGCTGCTCTTGCAAAATCCTAGAACTAGCATAAGGCTTTTGCCTCAGTCCACTGCCTGGAAATGGAAACCCTGGGCTGCTGACTCCTGAGACAGGACCATCCATTGAGCAGGTACTGGGGCTTCCAGGACCTGATACTTGCAACCCAAAAGTTACAAACAAAATCTGGCAAAATTCATGGAGATCCTCATGCAAGGATGGGAAGAAGCACTAAGCCATATTCAGAAAAAGTAGCTACAGAGGCACCAGCAGGCAAAGCCAGGAGGAGGAGAAAGGTACAATTCCATCTGATCAGTTTGAGGTGAGATGTGAGATATTCATGGAATCAGAGACACAAGGCCATTGACTGCTTGGTGGAAAGTGTACAATGGCAGGGTGTAGAGCTGTTGGGATCTCAGGGTTGGGTCCACACATCAAGCACAAGAGAATTGTCCTACCTGTGTTTGGAAACGTGGGAATGGTAGGAGGTTGAACCTAACACCTTGTTAATAATATAGAGGCTCAGGAATTCTGCCTAATATCACTGTGCTTATTCACTCAGTCATGTCCAACTCTTTGCAACCCCATGGACAGCAGCCCTCCAGGCTCCTTTGTCTATGGGGACTCTCCAGGCAAGAATCCTGGAATGAGTTGCCAGGCCCTCTTCCAGGGGATCTTCTCAACCCAGGGATTGAACCCAGGTCTCCTGCATTGCAGGTAGATTCATTACCACCTGAGCCACCAGGGAAGCCCAAGATTACTGGAGTAGGTAGCCCATCTCTTCTCCAGGGGAAGTTCCCCACCCAGAAATTGAACCTGGGTCTCCTTCATTGCAGGCAGATTCCTTACCAGCTGAGCTACCAATGCTCAACTAACTGCTGAGGAAGATGCATGCACGCATGCTCAGTCGTGTCCAACTCTTTGTAACCCCATGGACTGTAGCCCACCAGGCTCCTCTGTCCATGGGATTTCCCAGGCAAGAAGACAGGAGTGGGGTGCCATGTCCTCCTCCGGGGGATCTTCTTAATCCAGGGATTGAATCAACATCTCCTGTGGCTCCTGCATTGGCAGGTGGATTCTTTGCCACTGAGCCACCTGGAAACCTACTGAGGAAGATGAAAGTGAAAGAAAGTACAATTGCTCAGCTCAGTTCAGTTCAGTCACTCAGTCGTGTCCGACTCTTTGTGACCCCATGAATTGCAGCACGCCAGGCCTCCTTGTCCACCACCAACTCCTGGAGTTCACTCAGACTCACGTCCATTGAGTCAGAGATGCCATCCAGCCATCTCATCCTCTGTCGTCCCCTTCTCCTCCTGCCTCCAATCCCTCCCAGCATCAGAGTCTTTTCCAATGAGTCAACTCTTCGCATGAGGTGGCCAAAGTACTGGAGCTTCAGCTTTAGCATCATTCCTTCCAAAGAAATCCCAGGGCTGATCTCCTTCAGAATGGACTGGTTGGATCTCCTTGCAGTCCAAGGGACTCTCAAGAGTCTTCTCCAACACCACAGTTCAAAAGCATCAATTCTTTGGCACTCAGCCTCTTCACAGTCCAACTCTCACATCCATACATGACCACTGGAAAAACCATAGCCTTGACTAGACAAACCTTTGTTGGCAAAGTAATGTGTCTGCTTTTGAATATGCTATCTAGGTTGGTCATAACTTTCCTTCCAAGGAGTAAGTGTCTTTTAATTTCATGGCTGCAGTCACCATCTGCAGTGATTTTGGAGCCCCCCAAAATAAAGTCTGACACTGTTTCCACTCTTTCCCCATCTATTTCCCATGAAGTGATGGGACCAGATGCCATGATCTTAGTTTTCTGAATGTTGCCAACTTTTTCACTCTCCTCTTTCACGCTCATCAAGAGGCGTTTTAGTTCCTCTTCACTTTCTGCCTCTCAATTGTGTCCAATTCTTCGCAACCCCACGCACTGTAGCCTACTAGGCTCCTCCATCCATGGGATTTTCCAGGCAAGAGTACTGGAGTGGGCTGCCATTTCTGGGAACAACCTAAATATCACCACAGACTTAAGGCCTACCTGAATTGTCCTTATTCTTAAAGACTTAAATTATGTCCAAAGGTAAAAAAGGAAGTTCCTGTGGAGATCACAGGGCAAAGTGGCCAGCAGTGCTCAAGCTTGAGAGGGGCACATAAGCCAGCAAGGTTTAGCCAGACGAAGTTAGTGAGGACAGGAGAAGGTCCTTTCCAAGAGGGTCTTCTTGACTCCTTTCTCTTGGTAACTCACAGTCCTGTCATCTAAGGCAGGGGTCCTCAACTTTTGGGATTTAATACCTGATGATCTGAAGTGGAGTTGATATAATAATAATAGAAATAAAGTGAACAATCCATGTAATGCCCTTGAATCATCCCGAAAAACTGTCTTTCATGAACGTGGTCCCTGGTGCCAAAATGGTTGGGGACCACTAGTCTAAGGCATGATCTCAGACATCTTCCTGTGGCCCTAATAAACACTCTATCAACAACTTAATGCCTTAAAAATTATTGAAAGGGTGGTACTTCTGAATAAGTCAGCAGATAAAGGGGGGTCCTTGGCCCTTCTGAGCACTACCCCAACCAACTCTGATCTGAGATGCCAAAGCCTGCTCAGGTAGAGCAAAGCACAGGTACTTCAGCCTCTGCCAGGTGTGTCTCCCCACAGGTAAGGCTGTGACAGTGACATCTGACAGATGCCTCATCTGCAAGCAGGGTCCCCTCAGAACCCAGTGGGTCAGAGGCAAAATGAAGGAAGGCAGAGATTTGACTGGTGGGCACCGGAACGGCTGGGGGCTCCTGGCAGAGAGGAAAGGGTCTGAATAAATCTATACGTTGACATCAGAGGAGCAAGAAGGGTGAGTACCAGGGCTGGGCTAACTGCTCGGCTGGAGGGAGATCCCTGAAGAGGATTCTAAGAAGCTGACCTGGAAGTAATGGGGATCTTGAACTTACACTTGGTAATTTCAGAGAACATGTGGTTTGTCACATTTATTATATTATTAACAAGTGACTTGAGACATTTTCTACCACTATTGGTGGAATCTCGGTGGGCCAGTGCACCAAGACTGAAGACTTTGCCTTACGGGTGAGTTTCTAAGGGTCCACCTCACCCGTTTCCTTTCACTGAACACGGTCCATACCTTTCTCAGGCAAAGCCATGCATATTGACATTGGATGTGCAAATAAGGACTTAAATGTTTCCTCCCAGGAGTTCACACCTAATATGCAAATATCCTACTATCTACTACAGACATTGCCCTGAAATCCCCACCAATGCACCAAATTTGGTGTGACCTCTCATTTCTCACCTGGACAGTCACAAAAACAGTCCCAATTGCCTCTCTTGCCTGCAACAAAGAGTGCCTATTTCAATCAAATCCCTGCAGTATTATTGGGAGAGTCAGTTTTATTACCATCAATCTGATTATGACACTCGTATTTTTCTAAATTGATTTGAGTGGATCCCAACACCAAGGACAGAGGTTTCCAACACCTACAGAGATAGGAAATGCACTTTACGTCATAAGTCATGCATCTTAACTGAAATGAAATTTCAGGAACTATAAAGCCCTAAAGCACATGATGCACCATATTTCTATTCTGCTTTATTCAATTTCATTTAAAAAAAAACTTAATGTCCACCCACTAAATTGATGTCTACAAAGAGTTTGGAGACCAGTGACCTGGATGATAGAGTGACATCTCCTCTGCATGTCACAGGAGGCTGCCGTTGCTCTGGCCAGTGCTCACCTCTCCATTCTGAAACCCAGTTGCTTCTCCCCTCTCCCCTTACTCTACAGATTCACCAAGCTTCTTATAGTTCCAAACACATCTTATCTAATCAAACTTTGCACACACAGATATCTCTCCGTGCATGCTTTTATCACCTCTAAGAATTTGTTTGGCTAATTTGTGTGGCTGTCAATCTCTCTTCTTCCTTCAAAATTCCCCATAAGCATTTTTCCTCTTTGGAGACTTTCTGAGCCACTCCACAATCTGAAGCACTCACTCCTGACTGCTACCTGTTTAACTCAAACCCTCCTCAAGTACTGCCTTTATCAAATGAGCTGTGATGATCTTACCACTTCTGGAATTTTTAAAAACTTTGAGTATTTTTAAAATTGGGATGCTCCTTTATGTGACTCTTGGCACCCTTTTCCTTTCAGTTATTTGGAATGGATTTTGTGTGACTTGCCACTAACGTGTTATTAAATCAATGATATACTGCTCAATATCTTAGAAAGAAAGTGGAAGTTGCTCAGTCGTGTCTGACTCTTTGCCACTTCAGGGACTATACAGTCCATGGAATTCTCCAGGCCAGAATACAGGAGTCAGTAGCCTTTCCCTTCTCCAAGGGATTTTCCCAACCAGGGATCTAACCCAGGTCTAAATGGAAATATCCTATATTTTAAATCATCTATCTCTTAATTAGGTCATGAATTCTTTGAGCACAGAAACTCATTTACATTCACCACCTCAGTGCCTAGAATAGTGCCTGGTAAAGAGACAGTATCATTCAATGCTTAATGAATAAGTTATAATGAAAGAATATTTATAATGCTTCATCAGCATTATTTAAAAGCACCAAGGAACTGTACAATTACAACAGTGACTGGTATATAAATGTCCTATAAATCTTCCTGGGTATATAAAACAGAAATATTCAAATTAGTGAGTTTGAATAATATATAATACTAAAGTATCCAAACCGTATTTATTTCTCCTATTCACACGTGTGTCTATATTTATAGTGAGAATGTATCTGGATGAAATTAGTATGATAAAAACAAGTCTTTATGGAAAAATAGTGGCCCTACTTCTATAAAAAACTACCCTAGCTCTCCTGAACACCAAATATATGTACTAACAGTAGATATCATGGGCTTACTAGGTGATACAGACATTCCTTTGTATGCCAGAGAAATAAAGTCTGAGATTATGCACTTAAAGATCTATCACAGTAACAGTAAGTTCAACAGAACTGAAATAGGCAGACTACTTTAGATTTTGACTCGCCTTGAAAATGGGCGCGTGTGTGGGGGGGAGTTCTAATATATTCTATAATAAAGAAATTCAGCAGTGGAGTGACTATTCTTTTTCTGAAATTTCAAATAGGTACGCCAAGCACGGGCTTCCCTGGTGGCTAAACATTAAAAGAATCCACCCGCAATGAAGAAGATGTGGGTTCTATTCCTGGATTGAGAAGATCCCCTGGAGAAGGAAATGGCAACCTACTCCAGGATTCTTCCCTGGGAAATCCTATGCAGAGAGGAGCCTGGAGTGCTACAGTTCATGGGGTCACAGAGTCGAACAAGACTTAGCACCTAAACAACAACAATGCTGAGTGCAGCTCCTAATCCAGTGCTCAAGCCCCGTCACACACAGTGCCTTCCCAGAAAACATATTGCTGCCCAAGATCCAAGGCACTTGGATTCCACTCAGCACAGTTTCGAAAGACTTAACCATCCATCCCCCTCATCTTATCCTTGCAAGAGGCTGAACAACAGCATCTAAGATTATCAGCAAAATCAGCCTGTCTCCCCAAATAGGCTCCCTAGGAATATTTTACGCAAATATGCACTTTTCCATTTTATATTTCTCTGCTTAATCACAGATTGACATGATAAAATTTGGTACCAAAACACAATCATACGCTAAAGCCCGTCCATAGCAATTTAAATATCAGGAAGTACCAACTCTGACTGTCACAATCTATTAAACAGAAAGTCCCCAAATACTAGCCTCATGCTGGCCTGCAACATGGTCTCACTCCATAGTACTTGAAAGTGTCCACTCAAATTATGGCAATTTGCCCTTCATATTGATTCCAAATATGTGTCTGCCACTTCCCAATTTCTCAAGATACTGGAACTCAACCACACATTTTTTCTTTTTTTCCTCCAGAATTACTATCAATGGGCATTCAAGGACAAAAGCTCACACTGTAAATAGATACCTGTACTCCTTAGCCTATATATTGAATCCATCACAGCAGGAAAACTGTAACCAGTGTTTTTAATGTAATTATAGAGCAGAGTTTCAACTGCTCCTATACAACTTTAGGGCTTAGCACAGACTTGGAAATTTTTAAAGTAGATCTCTCTACTGGCCTTAAAAGAAAAAAAAAATAAAATAAAAACTGAATACAGTCATGATCATTTTGAAAGTTGCCAAGATATGTTGACATTTTTTTCACCTACAGACAAGGAATTTTGAAAATTTAAGTGATATCTTATTATAACACACAACCTCAAGAGAAAAGTAAAACTTTGCTTAAGGAATTAAATCTGAACTATATTGAACAAAAGGTTTTTATTTTACATTTGAAGTTTATACAGCAAAGAATCATTCTTATTTTTGTACATATATTCATTAAATGTTATTAATACACATCGGTGTTTTAAATTTCCTGGAATCTGATCAAAAATATTTTAAATAATGAATGGCCTATCAGTCTCCAGCCCTACTTTTGCCAATTTGTTTTCCGTTATCTCAGCTCTGTTTCTGTAATAAGCATTCGGTTGTTTGTTGGTTTGTTTTTAGATTCCACACATAAGTGATATCATACAGCGTTTGTTTCTTGTCTTACATCTCACTTAGCATAATGCCTTCAAGTTTCATTCGTGTGTCGCAATGGCAGAATTTCCTACTTTCTCGGCTGAATAACGTCCCATTGCATGAATGTGCCACTTCTTTATCCATTCATCTGTGGATGGACACTTAGGTTGCTTCCATATCCCCACTAC
This sequence comes from Ovis aries, assembly GCF_016772045.2. Classification (NCBI taxonomy): domain Eukaryota; kingdom Metazoa; phylum Chordata; class Mammalia; order Artiodactyla; family Bovidae; genus Ovis; species Ovis aries. The sequence continues at coordinate 61,474,729 of NC_056069.1, read as the reverse complement.
TATGAATAATGCTTCAATGAACGTGGCAGGGCAGATATTTCTTCAATGTCCTATTTTCACGTCCTGATATACACCCTGAAGTAGGAATTTGCTGGATCACGTGGTAGTTATATTTTTAATTTTGTGAGGAGCATCCATACTACTTTCCATAGTGGTTGTAGCAAATTATATTTCTACCAACAGCGCCCAAGGATTCCCTTTTTCCCACAACCTCGCCAGCAATGAACTATCTCCTGTCTTGTTGATGATAGCATTCTAACAGTGGTGAGGTGAGAGCTTATGGTTCTGACTTGCATTTCCCAGATGCCTAGTGATATTTCACACCCTTTCATGTATTTTGTGGCTATTTATACATCTTCTTAATTGAAAATGTCTACTCTGCTTCTTCCCATAACATTATATTTTGAACTGCAAAACAAATATATAGGACAAAAGGCAGTTTCCAATCACAGAGAACTATGAGGCATCTTTCATTCTATGACTCTTCAAGTGGGTATAATTATGTTTTCTTTATAGTACATTATCTACTGTACTGAGATAACAGATAAAAATTCTGACCCTCATAGCAAATATGTATATGTATAATGTATAAAGTGATTACTAATAACAATTTCAAAGTCCAGTCTTAGAGGTCAGAAGTCAACAGTGGTCCAGGATTTCAACTCAAATATCTGACATATTGTCATATCGTTTTGATTAGATCTCAGGATTTCCAATGCTTACATATAATAGTGCTTTTACATTACAAACCCAACTACAAAACAATAATTATCAGTTTCAGGGAAGATTGTTTCTTGGGGGGATGAATTTTAAATAAATACTGAGGTTTTGTCACTAAGGTGCCAATTACTCTTGATATTTTGAAAACAGGATGTCATCTTTTTAAGTCACCATTACGCAAACATCTTTTTAATATGTTATCAAGTCCACCATGCTCTAAGAAGGTTCAATTCAGTTCAGTTCAGTTGCTCAGTTGTGTCTGACTCTTTGCGACCCCATGAATGCATGCCAGGCCTCCCTGTCCATCACCAATTCCCGGAGTTCACTCAAACTCACATCCATCAAGTCAGTGATGCCATCCAGCCATCTCATCCTCTGTCATCCCCTTTTCCTCCTGCCCCCAACCCCTCCCAGCATCAGAGTCTTTTCCAATGTGTCACAATAAACTGTGGAAAATTCTGAGAGAGATGGGAATACCAGACCACTTGACCTGCCTCTTGAGAAACCTATATGCAGGTCAGGAAGCAACAGTTAGACTTGGACATGGAACAACAGACTGGTTCCAAATAGGAAAAGGAGCACATCAAGGCTGTATATTGTCACCCTGCTTATTTAACTTATATGCAGAGTACATCATGAGAAATGCTGGGCTGGAAGAAGCACAAGCTGGAATTAAGATTGCCGGGAGAAATATCAATAACCTCAGATATGCAGATGACACCACCCTTATGGCAGAAAGTGAAGAGGAACTAAAAAGCCTCTTGATGAAAGTGAAAGAGGAGCGTGAAAAAGTTGGCTTAAAGCTCAACATTCAGAAAACAAAGACCATGGCATCTGGTCCCATCACTTCATGGGAAATAGATGGGGAAAGAGTGGAAACAGTGTCAGACTTTATTTTTTTGGTCTCCAAAATCACTGCAGATGGTGACTGCAGCCATGAAATTAAAAGACGCTTACTCCTTGGAAGGAAAGTTATGACCAACCTAGACAGCAGATTAAAAAGCAGAAACATTACTTTGCCAACAAAGGTCCATCTAGTCAAGGCTATGGTTTTTCCAGTGGTCATGTATGGATGTGAGAGTTGGACTGTGAAGAAAGTTGAGCGCCAAAGAATTGATGCGTTTGAACTGTGGTGTTGGAGAAGAGTCTTGAGAGTCCCTTGGACTGCAAGGAGATCCAACCAGTCCATTCTAAAGGAGATCAGCCCTGGGTGTTCTATGGAAGGAATGATGCTAAAGCTGAAACTCCAGTACTTTGGCCACCTCACGCAAAGAGTTGACTACCCCAAAATAAATAAACATGGTACTTATGAAAAATCTCAATTCTGTGAACACCATAGGCATATGGGTTTACATTAGAAAAATCATAAATATTCAACTATAAAAATTTTCTCTTATTTATCTTTCCTGCAATAAAGTTTCCTATCAATTAATTTTATGTGTCTTAGATGAAAAAGCAATAAAATGCATATCATTGTCATATCTATCATAGCAAGTTTAAAAAATAATATTATTTATAAATCAGTGGTTGTACAAATAAGGAAATAGCTATGAAGTTACATTTAAACTTTTTGGTTACAATTGAACAAAACTGTTTTACAAGACAGTATCATAATAATATTAATGCACACTGGCTAACTACTAGGTACTCTTATAAGCTCTTCACCAGTATCGTTAATTAATACAACAACCCTCTGTTGGACTTCTATTATTATCCTCTATTCCCAGATGATGAAACTGAGGTCCAGAGAGCTTAAGGTACCAAGGTACCAAGGGAAACACTACTGTTTAAAGCCACACAGCCTATGGTTCTCAGTCAAGTTACTGTTCCACAAATCTGTAGCATGCCTCAATGCTGATAGCAATATTTAAAATAGTTCATTAATTTAAAAATAACTCACTGATCACAAAGTGTGCCAGGACCAGTACTGGGCATCAAGTACTGGATGAAAAAGACAAATAGGAAATGGTCTCTTCCCACTTGGGAGGTGCCCCCGGGTAAAAATGATGAATAGAGAGACTGGATCCAAAGTGTGGACCTTTGTAAGTCAGAACACCTTCAGAGTGCTTATTACTTTGGTGTCCTAGTGCCTAGCACAATGAGCAGTTCATGTTCTATAAGCTTTTAAACTGGCTCCACTCCATAACCCTAGCAGACCAGTCCCTTCTGCACTTGTGGTCAGCTGTCATCTCCAAAGCAGCTTGAGATCCTCCTGTCCTCAGTGGTTAAGGAGCAGTTTACCAGGAGCCAGCTGTGATACTTTCAAATCGATTCATTTAAGTTTAAGTTGTGATTCTATTATTTAACTAAATAGGTGGTTCAGTGGTAAGGAATCTGGCTGCCAATGCAAGAGACAGAGGTTTGATCCCAGGGTTGGGAAGATACCTGGGTCTTCTTCCCTGGAAAAGGAGATGGCAACCCACTCCAATGTTCTTGCCTGGGAAATCTCACGGACAGAGGAACCTGGCAGGCTAAAGTCAATGGGGTTGCAAAAGAGTTGGACATGGCTTAGCAACTAAACAACAACATCTAAACCAATGAGATATAATTGCATCAAGAATGAAAGTGCTTTTGTTTTTAATGGTTTGGTGAAACTCCGTTAAGAAAACCCATTTAAAAATGCTGTGACTTTCCAGATGATTGCAAAAGACTAGGGAACAATGATACGCATTGAGAAGGATTCTTCCTTCAAAGTGCTCCACAAGTGTCTTGATTTCTTAGTTTAAATAGATGGAAACTGAAAATAATAGAGGATGTAATAAGGGGAGACTAGGGTAAGGAAGGAATTTTCAAGAATCTTCATTTGGCACCCTTACGAGCAGACCCATTTTTAAGTAAACGGACTAGGTCCTATAAGATTAATGAACAAAGACAAATACGCCTTTTATGTATTTTTCAAACGACTCTCTAATTTGAAATGAATTCTCTTTACTGATTGGTCCCAATCCCTTGGTTAAGATACCAACCATTACTTGTTTGTCTCACTATTCAGTGTTTGTCTCAATATTTATTTGTTGAATGAATTAATGAATGGAGTACCAAGTGAACTGATACAGTTTAACTTATTCTGTCTGTTATGTGATTATTCAGTTGGTCTTTTCATTGTACGAGCATTTGTTTTGCCTGGAATGACTTACTTCCTGGATCAATTAGTCACTTATTAACCTAATTAAGAAACAAGTGGCTACTGGTACTTGTTGATATCAATAATTCCACCAAAGGAAATGATGCCGGGTTTTGAAAGAACCTTTTGTTTTACAGGGATTCTGCCTCTGTTCCCCTGTGGCTTTTTGTCTGTACATGGCATCTGCATGAGGCAACGCACTCTGATAGACTGCTTTTATGAAACAGTAATTACTCTGAAAATGATGCTAAATTTAAATTGTACAAGTGACTGAATTTCAATTTAGAATAACAAATCTACATATCATCCTATTGGAAGATCATTATCTAATTTCTGTGTACCACACATATAATTTGCACAATTGAGGAAAAAAAAAAAAAGTCTCTTAATTGACTGTTTTTTTTTTTTTTAATCTCTCTGAACTTTGAACACAGGATGAAATTTCCATGGATATGTTGAACAAATGTAACAAAACAGGGTGGGGAACATCCATCAGAAATTAATTTATAGATTTTATTTTCAAAATCATTTATATCTGGTCATGATTTTAAACACTGTATAAGACCCGAGAGAAAACTGAGTAACGGCGTCCTGAATTTTAATTTTACATATTTAAATTTCTATCATATTGCACAGATACATCATTAAATTCAAGTTGTTAGAGTTACTACATAACCATTTGGGAACAAAGAGTCTGCCTGCCCATGAAGAAGATGCAAGAGATGTGGGTTCGATCCCTGATCCAGGAAGATCCCCTGGAGAAAGAAATGGCAGCCCACTCCAGTATTGTTGCCTAGGAAATCGCATGGACAGAGGAGCCTGGTGGGCTACAGTTCATGGGGTTGCAAAGAGTCAGACACAACTGCATTTAATACAACCTGGTGGTGGGAGGAACCCTCAGAAAGGATGATAAGCCTAGTCTGAACATAAGAAACTCTGCCATGGCCACAGAAGACCTCATCCAGGTGCCATTTGGCATGAATAGGATCTAAAGCCAATGGCTCCAATACGCAGGATTTTATTAAAAAAAAAAAAAAAAAGTGTAACTTGTATTAGTCACCAAGACAACTCCCAATTTAAAATTCAAATTGACCACATAAGCTAACATGTTAGGCAAATTTGGAAACTGGACTCTTTCATAATTAGAAGAATGTGGGACTCCCTAGATAAGAATTTCAAATGAAGTAGAACTCACTCCTCACTCCCTAAGTGTGGACTTTCTCCGAAAAATTACATTATGGAGAGACAGAAAAATCAGTAGCACTCCAGAAAGAAGGACTCCCCTGGTGGCACTGATGGTGCAATCCACCACAGGGTTCGATCCCTGGGTTGGGAAGATCTCCTGGAGAAGGGAAATGGTTACCCACTGCAGCATTCTTGCCTGGGAAATCCCATGGATAGTGGAGCCTGGTGGGCTACAGGCCATGTGGTTGCAAAATTCGGACATGACCAAAGGACTAACACTTTCACTTTTTCCAGAGAGAAATCTGACAGACACTCCCTTAGTCAGGTGAGCAAGGTTTACATCACTAGTAATAAATAACCTTGAACCTATGCAAATTTGATAATTCAATGCACTTTCCCTTTGAGGTGTTACTGTCAAAAAACTGTAATCCTCTCCATACAACCAAGGGACAAATAAGAGACAAATTTCAATAGAAGGCCATTCTACAAAACACTTGATAGTACACCCAAAACTTTCAAAGTCATTAGAACAAGGAGTGCCTCTCACTACCAATGTCATATTCTATCCTAGATGGGAACTGGGAACAAGGAAAGACCACAGGCAAAAAAACTAGAGACATCTGTATAAAGCATGGGATTCCATGTAAAAAAAAAATTTAAAAAGAGGAGGAATGTAAGACTTGAAAAATCCAGGGTCTGAATCACATGTAGATTATTTGTCGAATTAGTAAGAGGAAAAACTATGTTACTGATGTACATATGATGACATCACTGACTCGATGGACATGAATTTGAGCAGTCTCAGGGAGTTGGTGATGGACAGGGAAGCCTGGTGTGCTGCAGTCCATGGGGTCTCAAAGAGTCAGACAAGACTGAGCAACTGGACTGAACTGAAATGATATATGACTTCTAGTACATTTAGGTCTTAGATATGGGCAAGATAAATTTTACCTGAAAATTGTGTAGGGACCTGAAATGTTAGGTCTGTGAATCAAGGCAAACTGGACATGATCAAGCAGGCGATGGCAAGAGTGAAAATCAATGTTTTAGGAATCAGTGAACTAAAATGGATGGGGATGGGCAAATTTAATTTAAATTACCATTATATCTACTACTATAGGCAAGAATTCCATAGAAGAAATGGAACAGCCCTCATCATCAACAAAAGAGTCCAAAATGCAGTCCTTGGGTGCAATCTCAGAAACAACAGAATAATTATGGTTCATTTGCAAGGCAAGCCATTTCTTTTTTTTTTTTTTAATTTTAAAATCTTTAATTCTTACATGCGTTCCCAAACATGACCCCCCCTAAGCCAAGTCTACTGTTCATAGAAGTTGAACAGTTCTATGAAGACCTACAAGACCTTCTATAACTAATACTAAAAAGATGTTCTTTAAGTATGAAAAATACAGCAAAGTGATTCGGCTACACATTACATGTATCTGTTCTTTTTCAGATTCACCTGAAACTAACACAGCATTGTAAATTTCAGGCACATTCTTTAATCATCTGACACCAGGGAAGCTCTAATATAAAATAAATTTCTGTTAAAAATTTGAAACATCTATTTGTTGTTGGCATAACTAAGTAAAACCTCAGTTTCACTTCATCAATACTGGCATTCCCTACCATTGTGTGTGTGTGTGTGTGTGTCTGTGCTCAGTCATGTCCGACTCTTTGTGAGCCCATGGACTGTAGCCTGCTAGGCTCCTCTGTCCATGGGATTTTCCAGACAAGAATACCGGATTGCCATTTCCTTCTCCAGTGGATCTTCCCAACCCAGGCGTCAAATCCGCATCTCTTGCATCCCCAGCATTGGCCGGCAGATTCTTTACCACTAGCACCACCTGGGAAGCCCTCTCCTACAATACGGACATCTAATCTATAGGTTTCTTCTTGTTACATAGCATAAAGAACAGAAGCACACAGGCAGCCCTGGAACAAGCAGTCTGAGCAAGCAAGGACTCTTTGCAGATATATGTTATAAATGGGATGGTAATGAGGCATAAAGGAATTAAGTAATATTTTCAAGGTCATACCTTGAGTCTTTAATAGAGCAGAGGATAAAACCATAAGTTTCGTCTATTAGATCCACACTATAATGTCTAGAGCAAGGGTCTAGTCTTGCACTCTTGCACAATGAACCAAAAGGAAGATCTGGCGCTGGATAACCGTCTTCTGGGTAACATGAAACATGCGCATATCCAATAAACAAAATAACCCGAAAAGGAATTACCTCCAAAAGTAAATGAAAGATGACATAAAGGAGCACTACAATTTTCAAATGAAAGCTCACTTTACAATAAAATGACAATTAAATGACAGCATTCAAACATATTTCTCCCTTGCTTGCTTTTATTCATATGCTCTGCCACGTCCTTGTGAGTTTAGTCGAGGGCATCCTGAATTAAAAGTTTAACTCTTAGAATGGCCAGGAGTGACTCCTTACAGGAAATAAGTACATCTTCCATAAGGGCCATCAACCCCACACACTGGCATGTATCCTGTTTTCTACTGCTTACCTGCAAGTTTGATTCTAAAATCACACATTTAACTTTGCAAAGGAAAGAGAATTCATCAACTGAATCCTGCCTGCACAACTATTCTTAATCTAGAGAACAGAAGCCTTTTCTACTTGCTGTCAGTAAAGGCTCATAAAAAGGCAACAGAAATGGTAGAAACACATTTTTACTCAGAGCCATTATAATCTGCCCAGTTACCCAAGCCCACACAAGCCTCTGAACATATGCAAAGTGACTAAAAATCCTTTATGCCATTTCACTGTATGATGGAGACCCTTTCTGTAGTAGACATTTGGCTTATTAGGGTCTCACCTGGCTATGGTTCAACTGACCAAGGCAACTCTTTTGCAGAAGAAATGCTGACTTGGATTTAATTGTCTGCCAAGTGTGGCCAATTTGCATTACAAGAGCTTCCAACGTGAGTAAGAAATGTAACAATGTTGTGTGAGTTTCAGGTGTACAGTACAGTGAATTAGTTTTATACATACATATATCTATTAAAGATTCTTTTCCCATGTAGGCCATTATAGAGCAGTTAGTAAAGTCGTTTCAGTCATGTCCAGTTCTTTGTGATGCTATGGACTGTAGCCCACCAGGTTCCTCTCTCCGTGGGATTCTCCAGGCAAGAACAGTGGAGTGGGTTGCCTGCCCTTCTCCAGGAGATCTTCCCAACCCAGGGATTGAACCGATGTCTCTTTACATCCCCTGCATTGGCAGGTGGGTTCCTTACGACTAGCACCACCTTGGAAGCCCTCCCCTCTTTGGCAACTGTAAGTTTATATTCTACATCTGTAACTCCATTTCTGTTTTGTAAATATGTTCATTTGTACCATTTTTTTTTTCAGATTCCACATGTAAGCAATGCCATATAATATTTTCCTTGAATGCTATTTTAAACATTTCATATTGTCAAATTTATTCACCTAATATCAGATGTCCTCCCTGCAGGAAGGAACATCTATAGACTGCATTTTTTAGTGTTCAGATGGGGCAATATGAACTTTGATGTGTGCAGCTGAAATCTGTTCATTTTGTCTGATCTATAGCCTTTCTCGGGGCTTACTAGATGGCGCTAGTGGTAAAGAACTGCCTGTCAATGCAGGAGACATAAGAGACCCAAGTTCCATCCATGGGGCAGGAAGATCCCCTGGAGGAGGGTAAGAAAACCTACTCTAATATCCCATGGACAGAGGACCCTGGAGGTCTACAGTCCATAGAGTTGCAAAGAGTCATACATGACTGAATCAACTTAGCATCCAGTTTCTAAACTCTGGCTTTTGGATATGCTCTTTTCTTCCATGAGCATCACATATTGTTCCAATAGATAACTTTCTCCCCATAAGTGAATCAGTAGTCATTTAACTTGTAACCAAAGGCCTTAACCAATACAGTTCATTCAGTCCAGCTACCCAACTTGGTTACAGTGATACCACGGGTCGACTGTGGTATTAAAACTGTATTTTCCAAGGACCAGACACTGTACTAGACACTGAAAGACAAAATGCTAACAATAAAGATAGTTTCTACTACAAAGGGCATACAATTTAGCAGCTGATGTTGCAGATCCAATTCACAGAATAACAGTTATCCTCCTACTAAGAAAAATAAGCCTGGATAAAAAGCAAGGAACATCATCTAACTGACACAAACTCATACTGCAGATGTGTCAAGATTCTGATGACCAAGAGGCACTGTGCATTTTGTAAGAGCTATATTCAAGAAGGGAGTCAATGGGAATTCCCTGGAGGACTCAGCACTTTCACCGTTGAGGGCCTGGGTTCAGTCCCTGCTCAGGAAGCCAAGATTCTGCAAGCTGTGCAGCGCAGCCAAAAAAAGAAGAGAGTAAAAAAAGGAGCCACTAAATCTCTCTTCAGGTGGGACTTCCTTCCTTCCCTGCTTCCTTTCTTCCTTCTTCCTTCCTTCAGGTTGCTCAGACAGCAGGGGGCTCATGAAGGGCCCCTGGGGTAATCTGTGTGTAAATGGGCTCCATAAGGAGGTGGAGAAAGGGAAAAGACAGGAGATGCCAGGAATCAACATCAAGAAGCCCGTTTGATGGATGTGGGTTTTTCAAAGTGACTCAAAACTACTTTGGGTTAGATCATAATTTATTAATGTTAGTAATTTATTAGTAATGTCATTAAATACTTCAATTAAAAACAATTACTGAGAGAGAAAACTGTTACATGTTGTTTGCATAAGAACCACTCTACATTGTGGATGTTGCATGGTTTCTCATAACTAGAGTCCTCACAGACATAGAAAACAAAAACTTGGATTTTCTAAAAGATGTACCATGAAGTCAGTAATATAGCACTCAATTTTGGGAAGTCCTGTGGTACTTACAGGGCTTCCCTGGTGGCCCAGAGGATAAAGTGTCTGCCTGAAATGCAGAAGACCTGAGTTTGATCCCTGGGTTAGGAATATCCCCTGGAGAAGGAAATGGCAACCCACTCCAGTATTCTTGCCTGGAAAATCACATGGACGAAGGAACCTGGTGGGCTGCACCCCATGGGGACTCAGAGTCGGACACAACGTGCAACTAACACCCATGTGGTATTTATAACAGTTATTTTAACTGTTTCACTCCTGTAATGAGAACTTGGGCCTTCCTTATGGATCAGTTGGTAAAGAGTCTGCCTGCAAAGCAGGAGACCTGGGTTCGATTCCTGGGTCAGGAAGATCCCCGGGAGAAGGAAAATGGCAACCCACTCCAGTATTCTTGCCTAGGAAATCCCATGGACAGAGGAGCCTGGTGGTCTATACAACCCATGGGGTCGCAAGTATCTGACACGAGTTAGCAGCTAAACCGCTACCAATGGGAACTTAAACTATATATTTTTATTTTCCCATTAAATTTATATTAATAACTAAATCACATTTCGGTAAAAATTTATTTACATATATTTGGATATTCAACATGTCATTATCTAGCTAAGTGAATGTACATCGCATAGGAAGAATGAAGAAAACATTAGCTCATGGTAATGCAAGTGTTGATGACTTGGAGCCATTTGATGTTCCGAACAGGTACCCTGTGGGACACTTAACTGACCCTCAGTTTGGACCAAGGTGTTGTTGCCAGTGTACATCCGGTGCAGCTGTACTGGTAGCCAAAATACCACCAGTGCTTCAAGACTGCTTTGATGTCAGGAAAGCCACTGCCTACACAGCATCCCCTAATAACTAAGGTACCCTAACAACTACAGGTGCCGGTGTGTGTGTGCCCTGGCTCTATCTCTGTCCATATACACCCGCCGAATTTCTACAACTCCTGTCCAGAAATTCAGAGTGCATGTCTGAGCATCTCTGTCTCTAACACCACAGAGCACATGCTATGCTCAAGAGATGACTGAGAAGGAGCCACTAATAAGAATGATATCCCTTCTGCACAGTGAGTCAGACGAATGCCCATTTTTATCTGTCTTTGGTAAACGCCCAGCATGGTTTCAGCCTCTCTTTCAGTATACTGAAAATTGACTCCTAGAGGATGCATAGCAAAGCTGAATGCCATAAGGCTCAGTTCCCCCTGGGTCTATGCTGGTTTCCCACTAACTGGGCATGGGTGATCACTTTCAAAGCAGCGCTGAAGGTAGCTTGAAGCAAGCTCTTTATTTGGCAAACATCTGACAAACGGCACTGTGTGTTCTGACCACAGAATCTTCATTGCTACACCCCTGGCTACTTCACTGTAGATTCTTTGGATAACATTTCTCAAATTAAGTAAAAAGAAAAATATATAACAGATACAAATAGAATGCATAATAATTCAAAATTTTATTGGTCAAGTAGGAGAATATCCCAAACATGTTGGACTAAATTCTTCACTAAAATATAAAAATTCTAGGTTGAAATTACAGACTCCTTCTTTTCTTAATAACCCAAAATGGGAGTTGACACGCCTTGTCATTTCAGTTTTTTGGTATAATTACACTATTAAGCATGAAAAAGCTCCTTGCGGAAGCTTTATAAAACTAAGTGAACCCAGATTTCTGTGGTCTCTCATTAGTCTATAATCTTTCTGACAATCATGCTGCTGCTGCTAAGTTGCTTCAGTCGTGTCCAACTCAGTGCAACCCCATAGATGGCAGCCCACCAGGCTCCCCCATCCCTGGGATTCTCCAGGCAAGAACACTGGAGTGGGTTGCCGTTTCCTTCTCTGATGCATGACAGTGAAAACTGAAAGTGAAGTCGCTCAGTCGTATCCGACTCTTAGCAACCCCATGGACTGCAGCCTACTAGGCTTCTCTGTCCATGGGATTTTCCAGGCAAGAATACTGGAGTGGGTTGCCATTGCCTTCTCTGGACAATCACCCTTGTCTTACATCATAGACCTGCATGCTAAGTTGCTTTCATCATGTCTGATTATTTGTGAGCCCATGGATTGTAGCTCATGAGATTCCTCTGTCCATGGGATTCTCCAGGCAAGAATCCTGGAGTATGTAGCCATTTTCTCTTCCAGAGTATCTTTCCAACCCAGGGATCAAACCCATGTCTCCTGCATTGGCAGGCAGGTTCTTTACCACTAGCACCACCTGGGTATACTAAATCATGGGCAGTGAGGGCTACCCAGAACCCAAAAAGCTTCCTTCCAATCAGAATATTTGTAAAAAGCCAAGGCATTTGGGACCCTAAGAATTTCCCAAGTTCATATAACCAGTGAGGGACTAAGCCAGACCCAGAACCTGGGTTGTCTGACTGTGCATTTGACGTTCTCAGGAGCTTGCCACCCGGCATCACGCAAACAAATACTATTATTGGCAAAAACTACCTGTAGCCCCTTCCAAGGACAAAGAACTATAGATGAGTCACTGAGATGCTCCCTAGAGAAACAGACTGCCACTAAAGACCCAGACCCCCCTGAGGTCTTTCTCTGCCTTTCAGACATCTGGAGAATTCAGGGGTAGAAGGTTGTACAGAGTTTTCTGGGTCAGATTTATGTTTCTGCAGGAAAGGGCTCACTCTGCTAAATGATAGAGTCAATTTCTCTTAAAAGGAGAAAGAAGAGTGTTTTCTATGCTTGGATTTCCATACATTACATAATGGACACATTTCCCATCAGAATCAAAGCAGCATGTCTCACACTTTGGTATGTAACAGAATCACACAGGGACCTTGGTAAAAATGTAGACTTCTAGGCAGCATACCAGAAAATCAGATTTGTAAGTTTCAGAATTCCTTCAGGGATCGAGTTCTGGGTCACTGCAAGGACCACCTGCCCCGCACCTCACTGTGAAAACCCAGACACAGACTCTGCAGTAAGGCTGTCTCCATGGCAACTTTGTGGGGGGAAGTGCTGGGGCCTCAGGAGTACTCTCAGCAGGCTGATGTCATCATGTCCCAATGGTATTAAGAGAAAATTACACGGAGAATACACATATTTATAATGAACCGCAATTAAAACACATCAGTAGAAGAACGATCCTTTCACATTTATGATCATAAAACTAAATCCTTAAAGAACTTAGTTTAATACGGCCTCTGAACAATTCACACAATGTACTTAAAGTGTACATTATACATTATGATTAAAATACTTACACATTAGGATTAAAATGTATAATAAAATATTGTACATTATGATTAAAATATATATAAAATTTGATTAAAGCACAACATTCTTCCAGAGCTTAAAAGTGGCAATTTATTTTATTAATCATTTCACATAGTATATATTTGGTGTAACACTGAATTCCCTAAAATTTGAATTCTATCTGAAAAAAATCAAATGAGATGGTACCTAGAGATACTGCATATTATACAGCATGTGTGTGCATAAATTCACACACACACATGAAACACTTGCCCCGAGATAAGGCATTCACTTGAAATCATTACCTTATAAATGATTGGTAATTATATTTTCAAATTCCAGTAATAAGATGATTTGGCCATTCATAAATATGTATAATTTTTCTGTACCAACACTGTCGACATATAATTTGTTTTCCAACCCCACTGATTTTCTCCAAGCAGATGTATCATTTTCCAATTATGAAATTAAACATTCGATTTGAAAATATGTTGGCAGTCTAATTCCAGGTTTAATAACTTTCTGTATATTTTTAGGACTATATTCTGGTAGAACTCTGGGGAAAATTATGAAATTCAAAAGAGCTACTTGTAAAAGAATGTAATCAGCCCATGAGACCTATTCAATAAACCACCACCATGGGTGATATTGTTAAGCATTGCCTAGACTTTTAGAATTGGGGAAGTCTTGGAGAGAAGCCATAGTCATGTGCAACAGAGGACAAAACCAGAGACTGTCTAGGGCTGGGAAGAGGTCGTCAGCATCACTGGCTTAGGGACAGAGAGGAGAAACACTGAAACCTGGTCACCGCGCCTTCTAAAACACAGAACTAGTATTCATGGAATTTGATTGTGATCTATTATTCTCATCTTAAGTCTGCATGTTTAGTACTGACCTAGTATTGTACCGAGTAAAAATAATTAGAGAATAAAAAGATCCTGAAGTACTAGAGAAGATTCAGATCTGGCTAGGCAGGCGTTATGCAAAAGGATACAAAAAAGAATGTTTAGGATGGCGCATGCATTTTTCATTTGGTTGATTTTTTTTCCCCCCAATGCTGAATGAACTACTCTTGTGTGCAATGCAATCCACAGGGAGCAGGGGAGAGCTGACATGTTCTCAGATCACGCTACATCCCTGGCCCCTCCCTGGGCCAACTACCTGTCATGGGCATCCGACCCACACTGCCACAGAAAGAGCCTGGGCCTGTTGGCTCTGGTTCCAGGAGGGTTACCCCATCTTTCTTCAACAACTACAACCCAATGATTGTAAAGTTTGAAAGTCTTGCATTTTCCAGCATGTAGACCAGCAAAGGAAAGAGAGAGATTAAGGGACATTCAGAAGGAGATAGAGACAGCGAGAAAGAGTGAGAAATAGACAGACAACTGGGCGGAGAGCACAGGAAGTGTCCAAGATCAAGCAGAGAGTTGATGACGTTTAATCGGAGAAGGCAATGGCACCCCGCTCCAGTACTCTTGCCTGGAAAATCCCATGGACAGAGGAGCCTGGTAGGCTGCAGTCCATGGGGTTGCTAAGAGTCGGATACGACTTCACTTTCACTTTCACTTTTCACTTTCATTCATTGGAGAAGGACATGGCAACCCACTCCAGTGTTCTTGCCTGGAGAATCCCAGGGACGGCGGAGCCTGGTGGGCTGCCGTCTATGGGGTCACACAGAGTCAGACACGACTGAAGCGACTTAGCAGCAGCAGCATTGTTTCCTAAAACAGACACATCCCTCTTCCTGGGTTACGAATGATAGAACTATATCTTTGTAGAACAAAACAAAAACCACGTCTTTTCTTAAACTTATATGAATTTAATTTTATCAGAATCAAACACCTCTACTAATATATTCATAAAGTCACTATGTATATATGAATAAGTGAAGTGAATTTGCTCAGTCATGTCTGACTCTTTGTGACCCCATCAAATGTAGCCTGCTGGTCTGCTCCATCTGTGGGATTTTCCAGGCAAGAATACTGGAGTGGGTTGCCATTCCTTTCTCCAGTATATATGAATATCTTCATGTAAACAGAAATATATCTGTGAAATTATACATAGAGATATATGTGAAAATATAAACTTTAAAATATAAAAAAGAAAGGAGTCTGAATTTTTTTACCATCTTGGAAATTACTACATTATTCATAGAGCCACATCTTTAGAATGATTTTTTAGAACTTAACATAAACTTTTTTAAATTAAAAAAAATCCCATTAGCATAAGAATACAATAGAAAACAGAAAATACATATAAGCAACATAATTTTTAAAAGAATAGAGTAAAAATACCACCATTTAGAGAAAAAACAATATTAATATGTTGATGTACATAACTGATACTTTTCATATGTACATACAAAATGCTACAATTACTTTGTACCATGCAGTTTCCTATTAATTTCTTCTCCTGGCCTCCTCCTATATCAGTAATCATTTTCTGCAGTATCATTTTAATGACTCTATTGTATCTAATTAATAGATGCATTATAATGTATCCAATCTATCTGCTGTTTTGAATAAAGTTGTCTCCAATTTCCCACTGCTAAGAGAGGTTGCAACCGAAACTTTGCTTGCTTGTCCATTTTCTGAAATTTTTTCAGATGGGATTATTGCCTAGAGCCTTGTATCATTTTAGGGCTTTTGAAGCATACTGAAAAATCTCACTCTAGACAGATTGTGTGATTTATGGGCTCAGCAGGAAAATGAGAATGCCAAGATGGGTCTCAAGATTTTTTTTTCTTTTTTCGTCAAGTTTGTTGATTTGAAGGACAAACAGTTACCTCATAGTTTTAACTACTAGGGAAAATGAATACCACCCCCACCCCCACCCCAGCCCCGCTTCCACCATTTTTGTCACTTTGCAATTTGCACACTCATGGTCTTTACCCATTTTCCTACCATTGTGACTCTGGTTTTCTTATGGATTGTATCTTATACAGGAGATGCATAAACTCTCTAATCAGCTTATGTATGTATTGACTTTGCTACTAAGAAATTTGAAGTTTTAAACTCAATTCAATCTTTCACTCATTTATGCCTTTAATTTTCTGCTATTCTATGCTTACATTTTCTCAACTATTTCTAATATTTTATTTTTAGAGTCAAAATTACATCTCTATTGAATTCACTTTGAGAAAGTCTATAAAGTCAAATGACAAGGCATTTTGTCTCAGGTTTTCTGATGGTAGAATTAATAAGAATGATATAAAATTTAGATAAGAGTTCTTAACCTGGGCTCCCGGGGCTTACATTGGACTTTGAATATTTTAAATTATCTCTGAAAAGTTGTATGCTTATACACTTGTGAATTTTACTAAGAAGTCTCAAAGCTTCTAAGAATTCTCAGAGAGGCATATGAAACCTAAATGGGGAAGAACTTTGTTTTAAAAAATAAAATACAGATTAAGCACATAGTAGTCCTTTTCTATAAAAAAGTGGTAAATCTCTTTTAATTTCAAAAGAACAGACATAGCTGCCTAATCTTTTGACCACTAAATGTTTTTTTCCAATGAAATGTCAAAAAATCCCAACAGATAGAACAAAGTTCTTCTGTTAAAGGAGGAATCAGAGATCCTGAAAATCTGGGGCAGAATTTGAAAATACTGTATTAGAATATGGTTCAAGAGGGCAAGATATGTGTCATATGAATTCATTTTCTACCTCTTCAAATATAAGTCCTCTGAATGACTCATCCTAAGTCAAACTTGCAACAGTTATAGAATATGAAATAAATTATGCAATGAACTGGTTAAGGAAGATGTACTCTTATCTCAAAGTGCTGAATATAAGATGACCTAAGTCATCATCCTGAATCAGACTATCTGGCATTAGTACCAAATTGGATTGACAGCGTCACAGAGGGAGTTTTTTGTGCTGAGCAGTGACTGTCCACCATGAAATCAAACTCAAATACCAGTAGAGGCCACTGAAAACCCTCAACTTCCTGTCAGTAATCTGCTAGGCTTCACTCACCCATGTGAGAAAGTACCAGGAAAAAAAAATACAAATTTAAATTTACATGTCAATTTAAATATGTCTTCAAGCTTATGCAAATGCAATCATTTTCTCAAGACATAAAATTCAGGTTTTATGGCTCTTCAGTTTTGTGAAGTATTGAAATATTGCTCAAAATAGCTAATTTTTATTAAATAAACAGCCAATTGATTTGGAAAATATGGTGACACAGAATTAGTTATGCCAAACTCAGCCTTAGCCTTAGATGCTGTTTAAGGATAGAAGTATCATAATTGTTTTTGCTATATAACTTGTTTCCATGTATCAGGCCCTAATAAAAAAGCATGAGAAAACTACACAAATTTATACCCAATCAGTTTTAAAAAGAAATCATGTAGAAGCCCTTCAATTGTTTTTTTTTTTTTTAATGCTAAAGGTATGAACAGTAGGGTTGATCCATAGACATTATCTTAAATTTTGCACTTGCTGTTCTGAACATTTGTTAAAGGAGATAAAATACTGAACATGTCAAGAAAAAAAGTGACAGTACATTAATCTAATGTAGGTAGAAACCCAAGCTCTGGGAATTGGTGATGGACAGGGAAGCCTGGCATGCTACAGTCCATTGGGTCACAAAGAGTCGGACAGGACTGAGCAACTGAACTGAACTGAACTGAGGTAGAAACTGGTTATCAAATAATATTGAATGGAAGGAAATTAGAGTATAACCAAAAAAGGAAAACTAAATAAACTTTAACATTACTATGTTATTAATTTTTCAATACACAGAAGATTTCACTGGAATATACTTCAAGCCTAAATCAATTGGCTTATTTGTTGACAGAAAACAAAACAATGCTGGCTTTTGTCTGAAACACTGGCTTCTATGCTGGTCATAGTGATTATATTTTTATAGTCACTGAAATTCTCATGTAAAATGGAAATAATAATATAGATATCACTCTCGATCAAAGGAATGGATATTTTCCACTGTAGAACACTCCTGTTTTTGTGTTAGCTTGTGCTTTTCAGCATATACGAAAGACAGTCCTTAACAACTAACTTCAAATGCTGGCAACTTTCCAACTATGACACCATTCAGCTGGAAATGCAGTCACAGCCTCATTTCTCACCTTCATTCTAATTTTCTTTCTGTACCTTAAAACACACATCTTGTCTTTTAAGGTGCAGTCAGAGACAGCAAAACAGAGGAGGAAGAGGTCTCATGTGATAGTAAATACCTCTGTCAAAGGGGTGGGGAGTGAAGTTTTTAAAAATTACCTCCTTTTTATTTATGGATTTATTTGGCTTTGCCAGGTCTCTGCCGCATGCAGCATCTTTAGTTCTGGCAAATGTTTCTGTTAAATGAAATCCTAACCCCAAGCTTCATCTGAGAACGCAAGTGTTTCCAGAGGAACAGGGAGGGGAAAGTTATAGATGCAACAGATGAGACTCTAAAATTAGAGCTACGATTATTTTAATATATACTATCGATAAGCTTATTTCAGTTTTATTCACAGAATCAGAAATGTAATACTGAAAACCCCAATCATTTCATAGATGGGAAAACCAAGACTTAGGAAGATTAATCAACATACTCAATCTCAGAAACAGCTGGTAAGTGACTAATCTGGGATTTTCACACAAAATATATCAAATTGTAGCTCCTACATGATGCTTTATTCTAGCAAGATGTTCCCAGGTTAATCACAGAGCAAGCAAAAATTGTTCATTCCTTTTTTTTTTTAAAGGACATATTCTTGAATACTAAAGGATAGAAATCTTATATATATAAACATTCTATAGTTTCAAGTTTTTAATAATAAAGATCAAAATAACTGAATAACTGAGAACAAGGAAGCATTCTCTAATAAATGTTTAGTAACTTATACTACTGGCTGTTGGTACTTTACTTTTCAATAAAAACAGTATATAAAATCCAGATTTTCAAATAGCATTATCTAGAGGATGATTATTTATTAAAAAGCATTCACATTCATAAAGTGAGTCTCAACAAATATGTAATGCTCCTGACACATAGATGTCATATAATTTTGCTATTTCACAAAACTAATTGTATAAGCATATCCTCTCTATTACTCTGTTTTAATATACTCAATGAATTGTTTAAATAAATTATTCTAATTGACCTTCACACGAGCGAATTGTCAAGAAACATCTCTTGACAAGTGAATTTGCCTCTCAGCTACAAATGAATCACCTTACTCTTCAATAAACAGGGCTTTGAATACCATTACTTTAACTATAACCATCTATCATGAGTCCAAAGATGGCGTTCAGCCTATAACTACATCATAAGTTCTTTGACTATTGATTACAACACTTTTCTTGAGTCAGGTTTACCTTGGCATTTCATATGTCCATGTTCAGTACACTGAAAGTGTTAGAAGCAGCATTTATATTCACTTTTCCCATTCAATACGCTTAACTCCAGTGAATAACATTGACTTAGTTTATTGTTCCAGTCCTAGATCAAGTTCTGAGACAACAAACATGAGCTGGTTGATTAGCCAGGCTTGGGTCAGAGCTTCACTTGTGACTCTTAGAAGAAGCTACCATTAAAACTGGGATGGGTGTATGTGTGTTAGTCACTCAGTTGTGTCCGACTCTTTGTGACCCCACAGACTGTAGCCCACCAGGCTCCTCTATCCATGAGATTCTCCAGGCAAGAGTACTGGAGTGGGTTGCCATTCCTTCTCCAGGGGATATTCTTGACCCAGGGATTGAACCTGCATCTCTTATGTCTCCTGAATTGGCAGGTAGGTTCTTTACGACTAGCACCACCTGGGAAGCCCTAATCTTAGACAGACTATCATGAAAACTGGGAAGGGAGGGCTTCTCTCATAAGTATTTGGGGCTTGTGCCTGAAGTAGGGAACTGAACACTTGATAGGAAAAAAACAGTCACCTTCTGTAGTAAAGTTATCCTGCATCCAACAATTTTAGTCCTCAAACATCAGCCATATCAAAATTCACCTAAAAATCTTGTAAAAAAAAATACAAAAGCCCAGGTCCTGGTTTTTTATTAGCTATCCCATATAATTCTGATATACCTGAGTATTTGAGAACCATTCGACACCATAAATTTGGTTCTACACCTGGCATTTGGTTCTAAGATGGTCCCACAGTTAAAATAATTTAGAGCCCAAAGATCTTACTGGCATTTACTCATGCTGGTTCTTGCACTATATGTATCAACTGCTGCTGCTGCTAAGTTGCTTCAGTCGTGTCTGACTCTGTGCGACCCCATAGACGGCAGCCCACCAGGCTCCCCTGTCCCTGGGATTCTCCAGGCAAGAGCACTGGAGTGGGTTGCCATTTCCTTCTCCAGTGCATGAAAGTGAAAAGTGGAAGTGAAGTTGCTCAGTCATGTCCAACTCTTCGCGACCCCTTGGACTGTAGCCTACCAGGCTCCTCTGTCCATGGGATTTTCCAGGCAAGAGTACTGGAGTGGGGTGCCATTGCCTTCTCCGGTATGTATCAACTATCCGTTATCAAATCTTTTAATTCTGGAACCAAAATCTCCAGGCCCAAGAATGAGTTGTCCAGGTCAGTGAGTTGTCCAGGTGACTTAGCAGCAACTCAAGTCCGGGAATCAAGGTCAACATCAATGGAGACAAGTCATATTAACAGAACATACTTTTAATAGGATGTGACAGAAATGGTTCTGTATCCCTGTGGTCTTCCTTCCACACCCTATGACTACAGACTAGTCATGAGAGAAACATCAAACAAATCCCAGTGGAAGGATATTCCAAAAAATATGTGACCTCAAACTGTGAAGGTGATCAAAAATAAGGAAGATCAGAAAAACTGCACAGCTAAGAAGAGCCTAAGGAGACATGACTATTAAATGAAACGGGGAATCTTGGACGGGACCCTGGAACAGAAAAATGTGAGGAAAAGTGTGAAGCAATCTGGATAAACTATGGCCTTAAGTGGGCTTCCCAGATGGCGCTAGCATTAAAGAATCTGCCTGCCAATGCAAGAGACATAAGAGACAGAGGTTCAATCCCTGGGACGGGACAATCCCTTGGAGAAGGGAATGGCTACCCAGTCCAGTGTTCTTGCCTGGAGAAACCCATGGATAGAGGCTACAGTCTTTGGCATCAAAGAGCCGAACATGACTGAGCAACTGCACACACACATGGCCTTAATAACATATCAATAACATATCAACATTGGTTGGTAATAACATATCAACATTGGTTCATCATCTGTGACAAATGGAATATAAGTATGTAAGATAGGAATAGGAGGGAAAATTGGGTGTAAAGCATACTGAAATTATATATTATCTCACAACTGTTCTATAAATTTTAAAGCATTCTAAAATAAGAAAGTTTACTTTTAAAATGTCAAAGAATCAGTTACGGTTTTAAACACTGACAGAAATAGATACATCCCCTAATATAGTTTTAAACTTAGAACAAAAAATACACATAGTCTCCCATCTTTTTTTTTTTTTTTTAATTTATTTTTGGCTGCCCTGGGTTTTCGCTGCTGCACGCGAGGGCCTTCTCTGGTTGTGGCAAGTGGGGGCTACTCTCTAGCTGCTGTGTGCGGGCTTCTCGGTGTGGTGGCATCCCTTGTTGTGGAGCACGCGCTCTAGGGCATGTAAGCTTCAGTCGTTGTGGCTTCTGGGCTCCAGAGCACAGGCTCAGTGGTTGTGGCCAGAGGGCTGAGCTGCTCCAAGTCCTGAGAGATCTTCCCGAATCAGGGATCGAACCCCAGTCCCTCCATCGGCAGGTGGATTCTTAACCATTGAACCACCAGGGAAGCCCCCTAATTTCCCATCTTTCTCTGGAAGAACAGGCTACTTTGAGGTCTGAGCCTGGATCAGAAGGTCATGTTACCTTCACGTATTACCCGTGGGCATGGTGTGTGCTCTGAGTTCACATTTCATTATTTGAAAACGGTGGCTGGATGAAATAACAAAACTCTGAAATAAATTGAATGGAGACCAATTTTGGATTTTTTATGATTTTTTAAAACCATACACACACTCTAAACCAATAGCTATATTTTAATTCTCACTGTCAGCATTTATTGTGTTGCTTCACTGAGACAATAGCTTTCACTTTGCCCTCTAGTCCATTGGTTTGCATGCTGTTTAGCTAAATTACCAGTTTATGGTAGCATAAGGGCTTCCCAGTTGCACTATTGGTAAAGAATCCACCTACCAATGCAGGAGACTCAAGAGATGAGGGTTCAATCCCTGGGTTGGGAAGATACCCTGGAGAAGGAAATGGCAACCCACTCTAGTATTCCTGCCTGGGAAATTCCATGGACAGAGGAGCCTGGTGGGTTACAGTCCATGGGTCACAAAGAGTAGGACATGAATGAGCAACTGAGACCAGAACATGGTAACATAAGGGGACAAAGAAGCTCTGAGGGGAGGGGGAATCTCAGGGGCCTCGTACAGACAGCACCCAGAAAGCTGCTGGTATTGATCTGCATATAACCTGGTTATCTACTGGATTATAACTGGGTGATGACAAGAGTTAGAACATTGGTAAGGAGTTGGCAGACCCAATAAGTCACTCAGATGGTGGTCAGCCATTATCACAGCTTCTCCTGACTTAAAATACCTATTGGTTACATGAGAAGTTGCCAGTTGTTGATGTATAAATATCAAATGGTTTTCTTTTTTCCAGTAACTTCTACCCGCTGTGATTTGTCAATCTTACCTTTCCTGCTGGGTGGCTGCTTTGCTGCAAGACAGCTCAGGCCAATTTATTAAATTTTCATTGACTTGGTTACTGAAGCAGTCTTATTTCAGTTAATCAGACTTAATGCTTGTCGATTTTAAGACTCAACTATCATTCTCAAGTCAATCCTCCATTTCCTACTGTGCAGGGGTGGAGGCTACACCCTGCGACCTATCTCTTCTCTCTCTTCCTTGTCCAGGTTTTGGGAAAGAACAAGGGGAGGATTTTTTTTAAAGGGACTTCATGTGACTTTCCCTGCCGAGTGTGACATCTCCTTTCTGAAAGAGTCTATACTTGTCTAGCTCCTGGAAACAGGAAGCTCTCCTATGCCACGTGAGGGCAGTTCTGACCAGAGTATCTGCCCTGGGCCTCAGAAGATCCTGTAGAGGTGGAGCAAGTCATCCAGATGACCCGCCCCATCCCCCAATCCGGCCACAACCTTCAAGTCACGTGCCTGGAGCAGCACACCACTGTGTCTCCTGGGAAGACAAGAGGTCCCATCTCACCTGTCTTCTGTAGCCCAATTCTGAGCCCCAGGGCACATGTTGGACCCATCTTTCGTACCTCCTAGAGACCAAAATTCAATGCAATGGCAGAGACCCATCATCATACTTCTGCCTGAAGGTCAGCTTTAGCAAGACCAGGGAGGAGGATGTCATACTCCACTTGTGCTAGCATCCCCCACCCCTGCCAGTCACTGTCGTGACCTCGGACACCCTCCAGTGTCCCCTCAGCAGCCCCCCACCTGGTGAAAGTGGGGAGGAATGGCCTCTGCTCACACTGCACTGCCCCTAAAGGCCACTGTGAGTCCTTCTGCCATCCTCCTGACTGGAGAGGGCAGAGACCTTGGTGACTATTCCGTGATGTGGCATCTCGCATCACCTCTGAGAGCCCCTAGCTGGTATATCTCTGAAGGCAGAATGTGACCGAATCCATGGACCTCCATCCCCAAGGTAAGAGATGATTCCACCTTACATGCCCACTCCTAGTTACAGAGTCACTGGCTCCAACAAGGAGAGGGATACAGAGGTGGAGAGAGGATGGCAGGAGTGTTCCCTTGATGCCATGAAGGTGGTACCAAAAGTTGAAGCTGGAGATGCTCAGAACTGGCAGGCTTTCCTTTGCTAGCACTTCCCCAAGGTCAGCCCTACAAGGAAACAGGCAGTGACATGGCCAGTGAGCAACAGAGCCCATCATGTGTTGGCAAGGCATTTCCCACTTAGGTGAAAAACAGGAAAGGAAAGTATCTGGGACCAAGGATTTTTACAAGAATTATTTTTTCTTTTAATGTTTGAATATTTAATTTACAATCTTTGATATATTGAAGTATACATGATTTACTATGCTGTGCTAATTTCTGGTTTATAGCAAAATCACTCAGATACACACACACACACACACACACACACACACACATATATACATATCTGCTAATTATTAGAGAAATGCAAATCAAAACTACAGTGAGGTATCACCTCACACTGGTCAAATGTCCATCATTAAAAAGTCTACAAATAACAAATGGTGCTAACCATTGGACTACTGCGCTCACCCTCCCATGCTAGTAAGGTCATGCTTAAAATCTTGCAATGCTAGACTTCAGCATTATGCAAACCAAGAACTTCCAGATGTCCAAGCTAGATTTAGAAAAGGAAGAGGAACCAGAGATCAACTTGCTGACGTTCGCTGGATCACAGACAAAGCTAGGAAATGCCCCCCCAAAACATCTACGTCTACTTTATCAACTACACAAAAGTCTCGACTGTGTGGACCATAATAAACTGTGGAAAGCTCCTGAAGACATGGGAATGCCAGACCATCTTACCTGTCTCTTGAGAAATCTGTATGCGAGTCAAGAAGCAACAGCTAGAACCCTGTATGGAACAACTGATTGGTTCAAGATTGAGAAAGGAGTACGATGGGGCTGTCTGCTGCCATCCTGTTTGTTTAATCTATACCCTGAGCACATCATGACAAATGCCGGACCGGAAGAGTTAGTTATAGCTGGAATCAAGATATATAGGAGAAACATCCAAAACCTCAGATAATGTAGATGATACCACTCTAATGGCAGAAAGCAAAGAGGAACTAAACAGCCTCTTGATGAGGGTGAAAGAGGAGAGTGAAAGAGCTGGGTAAAGACTAAATATATATATATAAAAAAAAGAAACTAAGATCATGTCATCCGGCCCCATTACTGCAAGGCAAATAGAAGGGGAAAAGGTGGAAGCAGTGACAGATTTTCTTTTCTTGGGCTGTAAAATCACTGTGGGTGGTGACTGCAGCCATTAAATCAGAAGACGTTTGCTTCTTGGCAGGAAAGCTATGACAAACCTAGAGAGTGTGTTGAAAAGCAGAGACATTATTCCATGGACAAAGGTCCGTATAGTCAAGGTTACACCCTCCCCAGTGGTCACGTGTGGTTGTGAACTGGACTGTAAAGGTACTGGAGCCGAAGAATTAATGCCTTCGAACCGTGGTGCTGGAGAAGATTCCTGATAGTCCCTTAGACTGCAAGGAGATCAAGCCAGTTAATCTTAGGGGAAATCAAACTTAAGTACTCATTGGAAGGACTGATGCTGAAGTTGAAATTCCAGTATTTTGTTCATCTGATGCCAACAGTTGGTTCATTGGAAAAGTCCCTGATGCTGGGAAAGATTGAGGGCAGAAGGAGAAGAGGGTATCAGAGGATGAGATGGCTAGATGGCATCACTGATGCAATGGTCATGAACTTGGACAAACTTTGGGAGATAGTGAGGGATGGACAAGCTTGGCATGCTGCAGTCCATGGGGTCGCAAAAAGTCTGGCACGACTGGGTGACTGAACAACAACAATAATCAGCAATGTTGAGCATCTTTTCATGTGTTCATTAGCCATCTGTATGTCTTCTTTTTAGGTCTTCTGCCCATTTTACAATACGATTGGGTTGCCTTTTTTTTTTTTTTAATGTATTGAGTTCTACTCTATAAGAATTTACTTAACCAATCAAGGGCTCTCCATTTCTTTCAACTTTAAATATAATAACATTCTTAACTTCTGTCCCAAGTCAACTACTTTATTTCCCTTTTATAGCCACTGCTTTACCTAAATATACTGATAAACTATTTTCAAAATGGGTATGGAAAAGACCTATGTTAACATACATATGTTACTGTAGTGCCTAGATGTTTTACAAATACTGTCTCACCTAACCTTCCAGGCAAGTTGATAACACAGAGGACACTAATTCCATTTACAGAGGAGGGAAAGAAATACAACCCAGCTTGAAGTCCATCCAGATGAATAAATAAAGGCCGTGCCATTTCAATTTCATGTTGCCCTTACATACTGCATCATTCTGTTCTATAAACTCCCTACCATGATTGCTTTCCAATAATTGAGAATTTAATGGAGAAAAAAGCAAGCATTAAGGATCTGAGAAATGCGAGAAATGAACAGTACTGGGTCCTGTCGTCTGTTTACAATCAAAGGTTGAGGGTCCCTTTCCCAAAGGTCTTGCTTTCACTTTTTACTGTACATCAAATGTCTTTTTGCAGTTGGGTCTTATAATTTGGGGAATACTTGAAAAAAAACTGTAGGATGCTGCCTGAACATAACTTATGTTAAGACAGGTTTTTGAAATGAAGATTAACATGCAAGAGCAAATGCCTGCTTTTTTCTGAAATATGCTTAAGAAACAATTTACACATTAGATAATTCACACAGGCTGACAACTGATTTATCATCTGCGCAAAAAAAAATTATTCACAGTCTTTTATCCTTGAGTTTTTACACACTGAATGGCATTCATAATGTATCACAATGAGCACATTTTTATCACATGGCCATGTATCTGGTACCCATCATGTCTCTCTAATTTCTAAATGCTGACTGTTGGACTGTTACTTTTAAAATATTGCTTCACTAGTCTTAGACTTGTCCATACACTGGGATCATCTGGATTTTAAAAAATATATATTGACACCTAAGTCCTTGTCCCAACTGATTAAAGATGAATCTGGCCTCTGTACCACAACACCAAATTAAATCTTAGACACAGAGTTTTG
Source organism: Ovis aries (assembly GCF_016772045.2). NCBI lineage: Eukaryota > Metazoa > Chordata > Mammalia > Artiodactyla > Bovidae > Ovis > Ovis aries. The sequence goes on along the minus strand of NC_056069.1, from coordinate 61,447,911 downwards.
GGTGAAGTAGAAAAAAACAGCTCTATAGCTTTGCCAGGCAAAGGGGGTATAGCAGTCTAATGTCCTCAAAACCATGTCTTCAAACCTGGAGAGGGTAGTAAGAAGTTTTACAGTAATGGTTTAAAGAGGGTGTGACCAGCTCACGGACATTCTTCTGACTTGTTGGTGAGCTAAGTTTCCAACCAGTCTGGGATCTACATACTTGTGGGCAGTAAACCATCATTAATCATTAACTTCCGTCACCTGAAGGGGGTTTCAGTATCTGCAAAACAGCTTAAAGATATTGTTATGGGTACTGATGGGGAATCAGGAGCCTGCCCCAAGGCTGTACTATTTGTTTCTCTTGACTGTTTGTCCCTGATTATGCATCCTCTCCCATCCCTAATTAACTGCTTGAATCTGCCCCTTAGAACTTAGGGAATGCCATAAAGGTTATTTGGCTGTAATCAAAGAAAAGGGGGATTCATAAAGGCTTTGTGCCTGAAAGCCTCACAGGTCCCTGCTCAGTATCAAGATTCTGATGGAACTGAGCTGGGATGAGGACTGGATTTGGGGAGGAAATTTTAACGTGCAGCAGTGTTTAAAAGCTACTGCTCTACTAAATGCTAACTTTTGTAAACTTAAGAGATTTAGAATTTCCTTTATAAGGAAAAAAATTGAAGACTAACCCTAAGCCATCTGCTGAAGAGGCAACAAAATGTCTAAGGTAGACTCATCATCTAGATTCTATTCAAGCCAATCCTGTGTCTACATAGTGGCACAAAACAAGCTTGCCTATGTGTATATTTTTCTCATAAAACTTTATCCTTTGTTATCTACTGCTGGAATATTTTAATAAAGGTCACATATCACTACCAAAAATTCATTTAACCAGCATGCCAAAAAAAATCATTTGCTTGGGCTTAACTGAACCTTTTTGATCTTTGAACTGCCTAGGTTTGCCATGAAATGTACAGTATCTTTTACATATTTCATTATCATATCTCCTTTTGATATTAAAATTTTATTTGCCATCTACATGTTGATCTTTCTTGTGTGTAGAAAAAAATTCACCAATATCTATCGTCAGCTTAAAAAGTAGTCACAACCTTAAAGTTGAGAGTTAAGCTTTATTCAGCGGGAAATTTTACGACTTCAAGCCCAGGAGACAGCATTTTAAGTAACTCTGAGGCAGGAGGGTGCAGGTGGGGGTGGAGGGCATACAGAGTCAGGTTATATAGAAGTTTGCAACAAAAGGCAGTGTTTATGTTAATTAAAGAAAACCAGATATCCCAAGCTAAAGAATTTAGTGCTTTTCTATGTATGTGAAAATGCAAGGGTCTGGGCTCACTGAAATCATTGCTTTCATATGCATCTCAGCTATCTAGGGCCAGCATCCTGCATTTTTTTTTCATACCCTGAGTTCCCTACTGCTCACCACAAGGAGTGGCTGAAGCATAGCTTCAGGGATCAGGCTTGACACAAGGGATCAAGCCCAGGTCTCCTGCATTGCAGGCGGGTTCTTTACCAGCTGAGCCACAAGGGAAGCCCAAGAATACTGGAGTGGGTGGCATATAGCTGCTGGACCACAGGCACTGATATGGCAGGAAATATTTCATCTCTCACTATGATGTGACATTTTAGGAAGCTGAGTAAACTGCACTCATGTTTAGTGCTCGGGTTAGAACTAAAGAAGAGACTTTAGCTGCAAAGAAGATGCAAAATTCAGGCAAATGGAAAGAGAAACTTGACCTGCAGTACAGGCCTAGTGGACTTTGGTGAATGAGGCTTATAGTGTGGGTAAGAAGGAATCCCAATACTGAAGCATATATATAGCTAGACCAACTGAAGCTGCCTTTAGCCAACTTAATCAATTAGGAAGCAGGACAATGAAGAGTCAGATCCCAAAGAGAGGGGTGGAATCCAACATGCCCAACGCCCAGGTTCCCCAGTCACCCAAGGGGAGGGGAGTGACACATTGGCTGAGAAAAACTAGAATGACTTCTCTAGCGGGTGTTCTTCCATGTGGCAAGAGAAACCTTGGCAAAGAAGCTTCTCCTCTATTGCATGAAAAGTGAAAGTGAAAGTTGCTCAGTCATGTCCAACTCTTTGTAACCCCATGGACTATACAGTCCATAGAATCTTTCGGGCCAGAATACTGGAGTAGGTAGCATTTCCCTTCTCCAGGGGATCTTCCCAACCCAGGGATCAAGCCCAGGTCTCCTGCACTGCAGGCGGGTTCTTTACCAGCTGAGCCACAAGGGAAGCCCAAGAATCCTGGAGTGGGTGGCATATCCTTTCTCCAGCGGATTTCCCCACCAGGAATAGAACCAGGGTCTCCTGCACTGTCGGCAGATTCTTTACCAACTGAGCTATCAGGCAAGAATCAGATCCAATATATATGGAATTAAAGTGGACAAGCAGATCCAATCATGATGTCCACTGCTAACTGCCTATTTCAAGTAGGCACAGCTACCCATTTGCCACCTTGAATTATGTCACCTGCTCTATTTCTAAAAAAGATATTACTCTGGTACTTCCCTGGCACTGATTAGCAACTGCACTTTGGGAGCGTCTCCTATGTACCCAGCTTGAGGTGGAATACCTGGCCCACCTCACCCTGCTGAACCGGATCCATACTGGAAGTGTTAATGAGCACCAGGTGGGGACCGAGGTGCCCAGACAGCTTCTGAACCACAGCGGCTGCTTTTCCTTTCTCAATCATCACGAGCCACTTCTACAGCTGTTGTGATTATATTTAAGAAAAGTGTAACACAGTCCTCTCAGAAGAGAACTCTTCAATTTGCATATTTCCTAGAGACTTCTTATGTGACTCTATTAATTTATTAACACTTTTTAAAGTGACAGAGTTTCCCAGGGTGCTCTCTGATAAATCATTGAAGTGGTTATAAATAAAGCATCACACATTTAGTCTCTCGGTACCCAGTCCGGAAAAGTAAACACTACTCATTTTCCAAAGAGACACTATGAAAATTAACTGGTGCTGAAAATTCACTTCTTTCCTCCAATTAGGAAAGACTGGAGTGAGATACAAATAAACAGTTTCCAGATGCGAAACAGAACAAAAAAGAAATGACAAAGATGATATGAAACTATCCTAGGACCATGAAAGCAAATCAGTTTATTTGGGATAAAAGAAATGGAACTGAAGCAAAAAAAAAAAAAAAAAAGAAAAAGAAAAAGAATAACTCTTCTTCAAAATCTCTCTCCTCCTAGGTTTGGCATTTTTTCCATAATAACTCTTGATTTTTTTGTTTGTTTATTTGTTCTGTCCCTTGTGCTTGATTCCTTGTGATGCCGTGCACTGGAGCAGGCCAGGCTTCTCTGTCCTTCACCATCTCCTGGAGTTTGCTCGGATTCATGTCCATTCAGTGGTGATGCTATCTAACTATGTCATCCTCTGCCTCCCCATTCTCCTTTTGCCTTCAATATTTCCCAGAAGCATTTATCTTCAATTGCCCAAAGTCTTCACATTATACTAACATATTAAGAGTGAGAGTCCCAGTGATAATTTAGGTTTGCTGTTGTCGTTTAGTTGCTCAGTTGTGCCAGACTCTTTCTGACCCCATGGACTGTAGCCTGCCAGGACTCTCTGCCCATGAGGTTTCCCAGGCAGGAATATTGGAATGGGTTGTCATTCTCTATCCAGGGTATCTTCCCAATCCATATCGGGGTTGGATATCCTGCACTGGCAGGTGGATTCTTCACCATTGAGTCACCAGGGAAGCCCATTTTAATTTTACTCACATTTTAATTTTATTATTGGCCAAGAATTTACTTTTCTCTAAGTATTACCCCACATCTGAGGTCAGGGACATTCTAGGAATCAGCAAACTAAAATGGACTGGAACGGGTGAATTTAACTCAGATGACCATTATATCTACTACTGTGCACAGGAACCCCTTAGAAGAAAAGGAGTAGCTATCATGGTCAACTAAAGAGTCCGAAATGCAGTCCTTGGATGCAATCTCAAGAACAACAGAATGATCTCTGTTCCTTTCCAAGGCAAACCATTCAATATCACAGTTATCCAAGCCTATGCCCCAACCAGGAATGCTGAAGAAGCTAAAGTTGAATGGTTCTATGAAGACCTACAAGACCTTTTAGAACTAACACCCAAAAAAAGATGTCTTTTTCATTTATAGGGGACTGGAATGCAAAAGCAGGAAGTCAAGAAACACCTGGAGTAACAGGCAAATTTGGCCTTGGAGAACGGAATGAAGCAGGGCAAAGGCTAATAGAGTTTTGCCAAGAGAATGCACTGGTCATAGCAAACACCCTCTTCCAACAACACAAGAGAAGACTCTACACATGGACATCACCAGATGGGCAATACCGAAATCAGATTGATTATATTCTTTGCAGCCAAACATGGAGAAGCTCTATACAGTCAGCAAAAACAAGACTGGGAGCTGACTGTGGCTCAGATCATGAACTCCTTATTGCCAAATTCAGACTTAAATTGAAGAAAGTGGGAAGACGATTTCCACTAGACCATTCAGGTATGACCTAAATCAAATCCCTTATGATTATACAGTGGAAGTGAGAAATAGATTTAAGGGACTAGATCTGATGGATAGAGTGCCTGATGAACTATGGATAGAGGTTCGTGACATTGTACAGGAGACAGGGATCAAGACCATCCCCATGGAAAAGAAATGCAAAAGAACAAAATGGCTGTCTGAGGAGTCCTTACAAATAGCTGTGAAAAGAAGAGAAGTGAAAAGCAAAGGAGAAAAGGAAAGATATAAGCAACTAAATGAAGAGTTCCAAAGAATAGCAAGGAAAGATAAGAAAGCCTTCCTCAGCAATCAATGCAAAGAAATAGAAGAAAACAACAGAATGGGAAAGACTGGAGATCTCTTCAAGAAAATTAGAGATACCAAGGGAACATTTCATGGAAAGATAGGCTCAATAAAGGACAGAAATGGTATGGACCTAACAGAAGCAGAAGATATTAAGAAGAGGTGGCAAGAATACACAGAAGAACTGTACAAAAAATATCTTCATCACCCAGATAATTAAGATGGTGTGATCACTAACCTAGAGCCAGACATCCTGGAATGTGAAGTCAAGTGGGCCTTAAGAAGCATCACTACGAACAAAGCTAGTGGAGGTGATGGCATTCCAGTAGAGCTATTTCAAATCCTGAAAGATGATGCTGTGAAAGTGCTGCACTGAATATGCCAGCAAATTTGGAAAACTCAGCAGTGGCCACAGGACTGAGAAAGCTCAGTTTTCATTCCAATCCCAAAGAAAGGCAATGCCAAAGAATGCTCAAACTACTGCACAATTGCACTCATCTGACATGCTAGTAAACTAATGCTCAAAATTCTCCAAGCCAGGCTTCAGTAGTATGTGAACCGTGAACTTCCAGATGTTCAAGCTGGTTTTAGAAAAGGCAGAGGAACCAGAGATCAAATTGCCAACATCCCTTGGATCATGCAAACAGCAAGAGAGTTCCAGAAAATCATTTACTTCTGCTTTATTGACTATGCCAAAGCCTTTGACTGTGTGGATCACAATAAACTGTGGAAAATTCTGAAAGAGATGGGAATACAGACCACCTGACCTGCCTCTTGAGAAATCTGTATGCAGGTCAGGAAGCAACAGTTAAAACTGGACATGGAACAACAGACTCCTTTTCTAAATAGGAAAAGGAGTACGTCAAGGCTGCATATTGTCACTGTGCTTATTTAACTTATATGCAGAGTACATCATGAGAAATGCTGAGCTGGAAGAAGCACAAGCTGGAATCAAGATTGCCGGGAGAAATATCAATAACCCCAGATATGCAGATGACACCACCCTTATGGCAGAAAGTGAAGAGGAACTAAAAAGCCTCTGGATGAAATTAAAAGAGGAGAGTGAAAAAGTTGGCTTAAAGCTCAACATTCAAAAAACTAAGATCATGGCATCTGGTCCCATCACTTCATGGCAAATGGATGGGGAAACAGTGGAAACAATGGCTGACTTTATTTGTTGGGGCTCCAAAACCACTGTAGATGGTGATTGCAGCCATGAAGTCAAAAAGCGCTTACTGCGTGGAAGGAAAGTTATGACCAACCTAGATAGCATATTGAAAAGCAGAGATATTACTTTGCCAACAAAGGTCTGTCTAGTCAAGGCTATGATTTTTCCAGTGGTCATGTATGGATATGAGAGTTGGACTGTGAAGAAAGCTGAGTGCCAAAGAATTGATGCTTTTGAACTGTGGTGTTGGAGAAGACTCTTGAGAATCCCTTGGACTGTAAGGAGATCCAGCCATTCCATTCTAAAGGAGATCAGTCCTGGGTGTTCATCGGAAGGACTGATGCTAACGCTGAAACTCCAATACTTTGACCAAGTCATGTGAAGAGCTGACTCATTGGAAAAGCCTCTGATGCTGGGAGGATTTGGGGGCAGGAGGAGAAGGGGACGACAGAGGATGAGATGGCTGAATGGCATCACCGACTTGATGGATGTTGAGTGAACTCCGGGAGTTGGTGATGGACAGGGAGGCCTGGCGTGCTGTGATTCATGGGGTCACAAAGCATCAGACACAACTGAGCGACTGAACTGAACTGAACTGAAGGTTAACTATCGTTTATCATTATTAAGGTATATCTTATTGACCATGAAGTAGTAATTTTTTATTTCCATCCCTGTCATCCAATTGTTTAGCTGTGCCATGTTACTAGTTTTGAACAAATAGGTCCATATTCCAAATAAAATCATATTTGAAAAATCAAAAATGTTTAGTACATTTATATTTCATGGTTTGTGAAGTGAGAAAATATGAAAAAAAATCTGATGGTTTGCATGATTTTAGCAACAAAATCATGTATTTCATCAAACATTCCAACTCCTTTCAAATGTTAAAAATGTTCTTTCCAGAATGATCACATATATAAAAGTGATTAACTTACTCTTCATTTTTTAGAGGCCATTTTTTAATGTGTTTTAATTTGTTTTAAATGTGTTTTCCTTTCAAATATGGAGTATATTTCTGACAGCCACCTGTCATCACAGAAAATTTTAGGAAAACCTGAAATCTTTTTCCCTGGGAAATATGAAGTTTGAAACCTTCTCCAACAGTGATCATTTAATCTGTGAACATCAAATAAAGTTTTCTTTTACCCTCATTACCCACTACAAAGTATCAGCAAGTTTCTGCGATATTTAAAAAAAAAACAAACCACACGTTCAATTAACCTTTAAACAGAATAAACCTAAAACAATGAACATTCACAGAGGTACATTATTTCATGGTGGAGTATCAATTCTTCCTTCAGTTTATCATGAGTAGTACACACTGCATACAGCCATGTGATATATAGAACAAAAACTCCTTTGTCATCCCATTATTGATTTTTTTCCTTTCATTAGGCCATAATACCTGCACATTTAAGCAGAGTACCTAATACAGTCTCCACAAGCCGCATATGTACTCTGTGCAAAGGGCATATCCCAATTTGAAGACCATGTCACACATGCCCCGCTTGGCAATGGTGATTCTCGTTGGTCTACACTCGGCTAGTAACCCTCAGCAAGACCTTGTGTTGTGGTTCTCTTTAATGTACATGCATAATATGCAAAACTTCCTTCTTTGTAACAAACTGAATCATATGAGGTTCATAAATGGCTACTCTCCATGTCCGGTTCTATAGCTTGCTTTGCAGAAACAGTATAACTTGGCATAGCAAGGCATACAGATCCATCCCACATTTTCTTAATTATAGTATATAGTGTTCCATTGCATGGCTGTCATCCCTATTATTTCCCTAATAATGGCCCTAATGTTGCTTGTCAAATTTTGGCATTTGGATCACCCAAAGGACCTGATGAACCATTAACTGCTAATTGGGTATATCGAGGGTGGGGCTGGAAACTCGGCATTTTTTATATTGTCCCAAGCGGTGCTGATGCTGCCAGAATGTGGATACACTTTTAGAATCACTGACACAGGAAACAGACACCGAAGAATTGCTGGAGGACGATGATGCAGCTGACAAATTTAACATAATCTCACCAAAGTTTCCTCCCAAGCAGTTGCTTTGCAGTTTGTGTCCCAGACTTCCCACACCTGTGCTAATCGTTATACTGCATGCGAAGTCTCTTCAGTCTTGTCCAACTGAGTCTTTGTGACCCCATGGTCTGTAGCCCACCAGGCTCCTCTGTCCATGGGATTCTTCAAGCAAGAATACTGGAGTGGATTGCCATGCCCTCCTCCAGAGGAAATTCCCAACCCAGGGATCGAACCTGAGACTCGCACCTCTCCTGCCCTGGAAGGCAGGGTCTTTACCACTAGCGCCACCTGGAAAGCTACCCAACAACAATTACCATCAACTGGATGGCTGAAAACTGCATCTCCTTCCAGGTTGCACTTTCAGAGTGCAAGCCTGGTTAAGCATCTCTTCTCGTGTGTATTGTCCATCTCTGTTTCCTTTTTGTTAGTATACGTTACTTTGGAAAATTCATTCATGTGATATGAATGATATGATACATACCACAATAGTCCTTCATTGACTTTATAAGTTCCTTGTTTTTTTTGCATTCAGATTTATTTATTTTTTTGGGGGGGCGGAGTTTAAGGTTCATACCAAAAGTGAGGTTAAAGTACAGAGATTTCCAATACATCCTCACCCTTACACATGCAGAATTTTCCCCGATTATAACATCTTCCACCAAAGCAGTACACTTGTTACAATGGATGAATCTACATGACGTATCATAATCACCCAATGTCCACAGTTAATCTTATGGTTTAGTCTCAGTGTTACACACTCTCCAGGTTGGGACAAGTATATATATATGTGTTATTACGGCATCATACAAAGTATTTTCACTGCCCTAAGAACACTCTGTGTTCCAGCTATTCATCCCTCGCTCCCCCAGCCCCTAGCAATCACTGATCTTTCTATGGTCTTCATAGTTCTGCCATTTCCAGAAGGTCGTACAGTTCAAACCATACAGTAAAGCTTGTTCAGATTGGTTTCTTTCACTTCATGTCCTCTTATGGCCTGATCAGTTCAGTTCAGTTGCCAACTGGTGTCCAACTCTCTGTAACCCTAAGGACTGCAGCACACCAGGCTTCCCTGTCCTTCACCATCTTCTGGAGTTTGCTCAAATTCAAGTCCAGTGAATCAGGGATGCCATCCAACCATCTCATCCTCTGTCATCCCCTTCTCCTTCTGCCAGCAATCTTTCCCAGCATCAGTCTTTTCCAATGAGTCGGCTCTTTGCATCAGGTGGCCAAAGTATTTTTTTTCATTTTTCCATAGAGAGAGCCAATGATACCACATGCAGACAAGAGCACTGGGCTTCCCTGGTGACTCAGACCATAAAGAATTTGCCTGCAATGCAGGAGACCTGGGTTCAATCCCTGGGTGGGGAAGATCCCCTGGAGAAGGGCATGGCAACCCACTCCAGTATTCTTGCCTGGAAAATCCCATGGATGGAGGAGCCTTTGTACATTACAAAGAATCCCCTTTTTATTGTTTATTTATGGCTGCATCAGGTCTCACTTGTGGCACACAGACTTCGCTCCAGTTGTGGCACTCAGGCTGAGTAGTTGCTGGGCGCAAGCTTAGTCGTTCTGCAGCCTGAGGGATCTTCCTGGACCAGGGATTGAACCCATGTTCATTGCCTTGGAAGGCAGATTCTTTATTGCTTGTTTTTGACGTGGGCCTTTTTTAAGGTCTTCATTGAATTTGTTACAACCTTCCTTCTGTTTCATGTTTTGGTTTTTTGGCTGGGAGGTCTGTGGGATCCTGGCTCCTCAACCAGGGGTCAAACCCACACATATTGCATGAAGGCAGAGTTTTAACCACTGGACCACCAGCACAGTCCCAAAAGAATTCTTCTATATGCAAAGATTCTATAGTAAGCCTTGTCATTCATGAATTTGATACATATCCCCTTTTCCTCTGGTTTTTATTATTGATTTCTAAGAATTTAAATACTTTTCTCCCCAAAATTTTGCTTATTTTTTGAGGATTTTACCTATGTACCTTACGCTTTTATTTTTTTTTTTTAGAAGGGACTTCATACCGTTTTACATTTTCTAGTTATTTATGGCTGGCACATAGGAAAGCTATTGATTTTTTTGTATATTGAGATTAGATCTGGATAGCTTAATGGACTCACTTTATTAGTGATAGTAGCTTGTTAGTTATTCCCTTGTGTTTCTGGGTTATATGAATGTGAAGTCTACAAATAATCACATGTCTCTTGCTTCCCCATCCTTTAATCCCCTATATTTAGGGTGGGGTATTAGGATTATCAGTATCTATTAGGGGTATTAGGACTGCCTAATATCTTAAGTATAATGCTGAATATTACACGTGATAGAAGGCATAATATATATTCCAGATTTTTAGGAAAGTACTTCTAATACTGTACTCCTAAATATGATATTTCTGTTAATACCTTAAGAAATTAAAGACATTCCCTTCTGTATTATTCTGCTAAAATAATCATTTTAAATTATGACATTGTATTATACTTAATCAAATGTATGTTAGGCATCAGTGGATACAGCCACAGGCTTTTCCTTGTGATTAATATTAATATAGTAGGCTTCACTGTTTACTTTTCTAATATTGAGCCATCCTTGCATGTCTGAAATAAAACTCACTTTGCTATGATCCTTTCATATTGATGTGATTGAATTTCATTTAGGGTTTTTGTCCCAAGGCTTAAAAGTGAGGAAGAATTTCACTTATTGGTCAGGTTTAGGGTATCGGGGTCTTGTATTGCTTATACAACATCAAATTTCTCTAAAATAACCTCCCCTTGATTCATCAACTCAAATTACACTGTGTAATTTGAGAGCCTTTCCATTCTGCTCACCCCCTGATCATGTTTCACCCATTTGTGCCCACCATATGCTTATCACTGCTCATTCAAAGAACATTTTAACAAGCTCTCTTGGTTGAGCGGCTGTGTCATAGGCAGTTACACAAGGAGCACAAAGTTTTGAGTCAGATCTGACACGGCCCGTCATTATTGTGTGAAATGAGAACTATTTCTCCTCTGTAAAATGGATATACCTACTCTGCACACTGCTGAAAGCAGTGGATGATTTAATCCTCATAGAGTATCTGCTATACGCAGGATTTTCTAAAAATAGTGATTGTGATGATTTTCCTTGATGAACAGAGACATAAGCATTTGTTTCTTTGAATAGATCATCCTTTGCATGTCGAGCAAGGCATAGTGTTTACATAGGAAATGCACAAAAATCACTCATAAACGCTCTATTTGATATAAATTGTGCCCCCCAAGATAACATTTTGAGAACCACCCCACCTGCAGTGATTGTGATTGTTACCTTGTTCGGAAATAAAATTTTTGCAGATATAATGAGTTAGGATGAGATCACATTAGAATACGGTGGGCTCTTAATCCAATATGACAGGTATCCTTGTAAAGAGAAGGATGATGGAGTGGAGGCAGTGGCAACAGGGAGAACCCCAGGTGATGACACAGGCAGAGACTGGAGTGATGTATCGATAAGCAGAGGAGCACCTGGGGTGATCAGAAGCTGGACAAGGCAAGAAGGATCTTCCTCCAGAGGCTATGGAGGGAGCATGGCTCTGCCTACACCTTCATTTTACTTTCCCAGCCTCCAGAACGCTAAGATAATAAATTTCTGTTGTTTAAGCCACTCATTTGGAGTTACTTTGGTACAGCCACCCTAGGGGTATCTCATGGACCCAAACCAGGGGATGGCTGTAGGTTCAGGTTGTCAGTGGAATAAACCAAGAGGATGATGGTGCAGCATCAGCAAAAAGAAAATGTTGATATGAAGTCAAATGTTACTTGAGCCAGGATGAAACTAGGAACATGTTCTGAACTGTGCACCAAGCAGAGCACATTGGGGACATGCTTGGAAGAGGGCAGAAAATAGGGCCATTCCTGTCATACTGGGGAAGTGTGGCAAAGAGACACTAAAGTTCTATCAGATGCTCATTAATTCATTGGGTAATGGGTACAATTTTAATTGAGAGAATGTATTTGATAATGCACATAGTGAACGTTGCCATAGCAGCACAGCTTTCTTGGGGGCACAGTAACACACCCCAGTATAATTTTGCCAGGAAAGGGAAAAGCATCTTGGACATTGAGACTTTCTTGCTGGGGAACTCACATAATGTCCTATTCATTCATTTCTGCTAAAACTTGAGCTCCATATCTTTCTTGGATCATGCCAGTCTCAACCTTGAGAATTTCATCTTTCTCATCACTCCCTATTTTATGACTGACATCTAAAGCTACATGGATCATTACTCTACCTGATCAGAGAGTCTAGGCAAGCAAAATGTAGTCACGCTGGTTTCACTTTGGTCAAAGAGGATCAAAGATGTGGATACCATGCCAAGAAAGTGGGTGACTGCATTTAACATTCTACAAGTAGAATTAATTGAGTTGCTCTCCAAGTCATATGATGGAGCTGTTCTAAATCTGGGAATGAAACCAGGGTTTCTCACCATCAATTTTTTTTTTTTTTCAGACCATGCGGTCTAAAAGTTTTTATTCTCCAATGATCATCAATTTAAATGAGAGACCTCCTGCCAAACTCAGTGCTCTAATTACATAGTTAGGAAGGACAGATAATAATTATTGCAATGTTCCAGCCTCAAAACTGTTGAGCAATGCTGACTGATACAGATATCAGGATTCAACTTTCTTTAGAACACATATGCACATATTTTTCAATTGTCTGTATATATATATTTTTAAATCCAGCATCCATCATTACCATTAACGTATGACTATCAAATTAATTTTGATGCTTGTGTTTTGCTTCATGTTTGCAAATAATTCAGAAATACTGGTTAGCTCAAAGAATATATGAATATTTTCTTATCACGCCGTCTGCTCCTATAAGAGAGAAAAAAGTCCCAAGACACTTCTTCCCAGTCTTTGTTTTGTGTGAGCACAAAAGCTTTCAGAAATTTAAATATGATTACAGCAGGGGTCTGAGAGGAAGCATAGCAAGGCCAATGAATTGAGTGCTCAAGATATTATTCATGCTTGACATGGCTTTTTATAAGATTCTCACTTCTTGTTGCCTGGAATTTTCCTTATTCTTTCTTTTAATCATCCAATTCCATGGTTACTTCCACCAATAAAACAGCAATGTCCTCTTGAAAGAAAAATATTCTGGCTGTGCACAATGCTTCTATTCTGCTTCCATTTCCTCATTCCCTAAGGAAAGCTTCCTTGCCAGATCCCATTTACAGCCCAGAAACTCTTGCCAACAAAGACTTGAAATGATAAACTAACTCAGGGACAAAACGCATAAGCTACATTTATTTAGGGGAAAAAAAAAAACCAGTTTCACATTTGGAAAAACTCCTTAATACATATCATGATTAACTCTTGATGCACATTGAGAAAAATTATAAATGTTTTGGATAGTTAGAAATTATCATATGCATTGAATGTAATTTTTCTACACAAACATTATTAATATAAATTTCCAGAGATAGAGAATGGAATCTTGTCATTTGTTGTTTTATTGGATTATGGAACTCCCAATTCTCACTCTAAACATACACTCTTTTTTTTTTTTTATTAATGTGGACCATTTTTAAAGTCTTTTTTGAATTTTTTATAATATTGTTTATGTTTTATGGTTTTGTTTTTTTGGCCACAGGGCATGTGGGATCTTAGGTCCCTGACTGGGGTGCGAAACTGCATCCCCTGCAGTGGACAGCAAAGTCCTAACTGCTACAGTTTCAGTGACAGTCTTTTCAATGAATATTCAGGGTGGATTTCCTTTAGGATTGACTGGTTTGATCTCCTTGCAGTCCAAGGGATTCTCAAGAGTCTTCTCCAGCATCCACAATTTGAAAGTATTAATTATTCAGTGCCTCCCCTTCTTTACGGTCCAAGTCTCATATCTGTACATGACTCCAATACTCACAGCATAAATTATTTTAAATTCAACTGCTAAGAAATATGGTAAAAGGTGTGAAGCTCATTGGTTTGTGGTTTTCTCTACCTCTCTGGTGGAGAAGGCAATGGCACCCCACTCCAGTACTCTTGCCTGGAAAATCCCATGGATGGAGGAGCCTGGTAGGCTGCAGTCCATGGGGTCGCTGAGTCAGACACGACTGAGTGACTTCACTTTCACATTTCACTTTCATGCGTTGGAGAAGGAAATGGCAACCCACTCCAGTGGTCTTGCCTGGAGAGTCCCAGGGACGGCAGAGCCTGGTGGGCTGTTGTCTATGGGGTCGCACAGAGTCAGACACGACTGACGTGACTTAGCAGCAGCAGCAGCAGCAGCAGCTACCTCTCTGGCTGACCATGGGGAAGCCTGTCCCTCTGCGGCAGGTTTACACACCAGGCCATCCCACCAGGGGTCCAACTCGAGAGTCTCCTTATCTTGATTCACAATTGAGTTTGAATATTAATTCTCTTGTCCAAAGCATTTTTCTTCTGGAAAAATGATGAACAAGAAAGCCAACTGAAGTCCTCAAAATGACTAAGCACTATCATTTCTCACTGCATTTCACTACCTCCACTGAGTTTACAGTATTTCAATCAGTTTGCTGAAAATGTAGTAACTGAGCTTAGAAAAAATAGTTTGGCAACCTGAAATGTAACAGCTACTGACACAAGGCGCCGTGTAATTAGGTGCTAAATTGTGCACACAGGTGTTCCACGCTGGACAAGACCAGAAGAGCCTAGGATCAATAAGAGGACTGGACTCCTGCCGTGCAAGTGTGTTTCTCTCTTTGGTTTGCTCTCTCATCTGTACAGTCATGTCCGTTTGGGATATATTTTAAGTATTTAGAATTAATTTACAATATGAAAGCACATATTGTGCTTAAACATCTTTGTCCTCAAGGAATGCTGATTTTTCAATAGAACTGCAAGAAGGTAACTCGTAAAGCAGTAAGGAGAGTAGGAATTATACACACCAGTCAGTTACAAAATTAGATTTTGTACCATCTTTTCTCCAGCGTATGAGTGATTGACAGGAAACAAGGTAAATGCTTAGGATCCAAGCAGATGGGTTTTCCCCATTTGCGTGGCTCCTCATCTTCCTGGATAAGGAATATTTAGCTGCACGCCCCTTTGCGTTTGTAATGGTTTTAACTTTTGCATTCATTATTGGTAGGCTCAACACAGGAAAATTCATGCTCTAAGTCCTATAGAAAGCATACTTATTATTGTTCATTTTCCAAATACTACTACGTTTCTTTTTACCAGCTTCATATTTTCTCATGTATTTTTGACTTCTCTCTTTCACAGTGTCATTACTGTTTGAAAAAACAGTGAAGCAAAATATGCGTCAGGAATAATAAATATCCATTTATTTAGTTATTAACTCATTCAGTTTGGAAACAAATACCAGAATGAGCCTACCAGAACAGACAACTCACAAAGGGCTGTGAACCCAGAGGTGCCCAGGTAAACCTTGACGCCCATCATTGTGGGGACTTCGGAAGAGGTAATGGATGCCAAATTCTCCTTTGTTTAGAAGGTCAAAGAAGGTCTCCAGAGGAAGTAATATTTACACAGATAAATGAAGGAAAAGAGGAGTCACCAAGCTAACAAGTGAGGATACAAACCACAGAGACGAAAGTCTGAAAGCAAGATTTAGTAGGCTTCAAGGCGATGCAATTTTATCTCTTTAGTAATGAGAACCCAGTGAGATATATTTCCTTAGAGAACTGACAAGATTGAGTCTGATTTAGGGTTCATTTCTCTAAAGATTTAGTGGGTCTCTTGAACACAAGGGTAAAACTGGAGAACAGAGACCATCTGGGAGGTGGTTTCCAGATCAAGGCTGGAAGTGGAATGACAGGGGCAGAAGAAAAGCAAAAAGGGTAGAAAAGAACCAAACTGATCTGAGATGGATTCAGAATGTGGGAGGTGCGACCCATGATAGCTGAAGACAAAGGAGGCCAGGATGCCTCAGGAAAAAGAATGCAATTTCTTTAAATGCAAAATGTGATTCCTTTATGGAATGGAACCATGCAACATGGAAGGGCTAACATTTCTACCTCCCCAATTAGATTATTACTGCTGGTGGAAAATTCTAGAACAGACTCCATGGCTTCCAACACCACAAAGTTATTACATGGCAACTCTCTAGGGCAGAAGGTCAGCACAAGTCTCAGCAGGCTGAAACATGGTACCAACTAGCTGCATTATTTTCTGGAAGCTCTGAGGAGAATCTGGTTCCCCACCTTCTCCAGCTCCTAGAGGCTGCCTTCATCCCTTGGTTCCTGGCAAATCCCTTTACCTTTGAAGCCAGCAGGGCAGGTGGAACCCTCCTCTGACATCTCTTCAGTCACCTCTCCCTCTGACCAGAGCCAGGACAAGATCTCACCTTCAGGCCCACCAGGTAGTCCAGGTTCATCAACCTCTCTCAAGATTCTCTATTTCCTCTCACGATCACAATACGTTGTTCAGCAACATTAATTCACAACAACCCTACTCCCCTTGGCCACGAAACATCACATGTTCAGAATTTCCGAGGATTAGGATGTGGACATCATGAGGCATCAATCTTCTATTAATCCACACATATATCATGTATTTGTCTGCACACCTGTCTTCTGATCTGATTCAATTACTTCCTTGGAAATTATTTTTATGCTATTTTGTTCTGAAGGGAGCATATCTCGGGTCATATTGTTCCTCTCCAGAGGCTTTCATTCTACAGTGATATTTCAGCATGTTGCTGTCATTCCGTCACTAAGTCATATCCAGCTCTTTCCAATCCCATGGACTGCAGTACAATAGGCCTCACTGTCCTTCACTATCTCTCAAGTTTGCTGAAATTCTTGTCCATTGAGTCAGTGATGCTATCTAACTATCTCATCCTCTGCCATCCCCTTCTCCTTTTGCCTTCAAACCTTCTCAGCATCAGTGTCTCTTCTATTGAGTCAGCTCTTTGCACCAGCCAAAGAACTGGAGCTTCAGCTTCAACATCAGTCCTTCCAATGAATATTTAGGGTTAATTTCCTTTAGGATGAACTGGTTTGAGTTCCTTGCTGTCCAAAGACTCTCAAGAGTCTTCTCCTGCATCACAGTTCAAAAGCATCAATTATTTGGTCCTCAGCCTTCTTTATGGTCCAATTCTCACATCTGTACATGACTACTGGAAAAAGTATAGCTTTGACTAGATGGATCTTTGACAGAAAAGTGATTTCAGCATGATCCCTACCAAAAAAAAAAAAGTCCAAGTAACAGGCAGTTGGTCCTACTGCAGCCATTGCATTGGAATAACATTGTCTCATACTGTGAACCATCTAACTTACTTCTTACAGCTTTCCTTCAAGAACATTTTTAAGCAGAAACATTTGCCAGTTTTCTAGGTAATAAACCCAGCCTTTTTTTAAAAATGAAATACTACACTTAAAATCATGTATATTAGGGTCCTTTGTTGGATGGTTTCATTCTTCAAATATTCAAGTGCCATGAAAATCCATACGAAAACAAAACACTGATTTATGCAATGCATTTACTTCTAATTTTGTAGCAGAATAGTTCAGTAGAAAAACAAATGGCTGCTAAAATTAAATGGCTTATAGAAATCATCAAAACCTCCCAGCAAAAAGAGCAGATTTAGTGATACTACAGTTGGTGAAGCTTAAAAAGCAAACTATCAAAGACAGTCATGTAATTATTATTCATTTTTGTCTCTGACTTAGCACTGGACCAAGGCCTTTTACACTGGGTTATGTCTGCACTTATTTCATTACCAACAGTAGTCAAAAAGCAGGTAAACTAGAAAAGGAGCCATTAAAGACCCTTAAAAAAGGCAAAATTAACCGAGAAATGTTGCACATATTGTTCCTAAATGAACACTCTTGATTAAATAACTGTGAAGAGACTTTTAAGAGCCCCTCCATTCATTGCTGCAGTTGAATGAATGATCATTGATCATTTCAGCTGGAGTGGGCTGACTGTGGTCACAGGGCACTAGGGACACTCTGCATTCCTGTCATCATCACAGCTGTGCAACTGGCCCATGTTTCACGTGGACAGAATAAAGGTCCTGATCCCCAGTCAGGGCTAGCAGAATGGAAAAAGGATAAGCAGGATGATTTTTTTCCCCCCTATATTCTGAATGTATCTCATGATTCAGAGTTCAGTGGTATCATTATTATAGGATAAATTTATGATCAAATATAAAATGTATAAATAGTTTAAAAATCACTTGTAAGCATACTATTCAAAATTAAATACTGCAATATTAAATACGCTATTCTCAGGTAACTCACATCTATACTTACATCTACATATTACTTACCTGAATAATTTAAATATAAATGTCTACAGTTATATTTCTATAAGTGGAATTTTTTTTTTAGTTTTTAATTTTTTTTAATTTTAAAATCTTTAATTCTTACATGCGTTCCCAAACATAACCCCCCTCCCACCTCGCTCCCCATAACATCTCTGTGGGTCATCCCCATGCACCAGCCCCAAGCATGCTGTATCCTGCGTCAGACATAGACTTGCGATTCAATTCTTACATGATAGTATACATGTTAGAATGCCATTCTCCCAAATCATCCCACCCTCTCCCTCTCCCTCTGAGTCCAAAAGTCTGTTATACACATCTGTGTCTTTTTTCCTGTCTTGTATACAGGGTCGTCATTGCCATCTTTCTAAATTCCATATATATGTGTTAGTATACTGTATTGGTGTTTTGCTTTCTGGCTTACTTCACTCTGTATAATCGGCTCCAGTTTCATCCATCTCATCAGAACTGATCCAAATGAATTCTTTTTAATGGCTGAGTAATACTCCATTGTGTATATGTACCACAGCTTTCTTATCCATTCATCTGCTGATGCACATCTAGGTTGTTTCCATGTCCTGGCTATTATAAACAGTGCTGCGATGAACATTGGGGTACATATGTCTCTTTCAATTCTGGTTTCCTCGGTGTGTATGCCCAGCAGTGGGATTGCTGGGTCATAAGGTAGTTCTATTTGCAATTTTTAAGGAATCTCCACACTGTTCTCCATAGTGGCTGTACCAGTTTGCATTCCCACCAACAGTGTAGGAGGGTTCCCTTTTCTCCACACCCTCTCCAGCATTTATTGCTTGCAGATTTTTGGATCGCAGCCATTCTGACTGGTGTGAAGTGGTACCTCATTGTGGTTTTGATTTGCATTTCTCTAATAATGAGTGATGTTGAGCATCTTTTCATGTGTTTGTTAGCCATCCGTATGTCTTCTTTGGAGAAATGTCTATTTAGTTCTTTGGCCCATTTTTTGATTGGGTCGTTTATTTTTCTGGAATTGAGCTGCATAAGTTGCTTGTATATTTTTGAGATTAGTTGTTTTAAAGCAATTATGAAAATAATAAATTTCCTTAAAACATTGGCAGTAAACATGTGCTAATACCCTAGAAATGGGAGATTACCTAATAGCTTTAAATTTTAATTATTTTTCTGTATTCATAGTATAATTTACAGCACAGTTGCTAGACTTGGAAAAAGTTGATTACACGAGTTGCCATTCCCCCCTCAGTAACCATGAAAAAATGCAATATTCTATTTTTTCATTTATGTTTTAAATAACTGTTATTAGACTCGGGATGTAGTTTAAATATACCAAGAGCAAAAGTAAAAACAGAAAGTGTTTAAATGGCTTATATTTCTTCAAACTAAGAAATGAATTTCCATCTTTAAATATTTTCAATATAACCATTTTACTGGGAACCATTTCCTTGTATATTAGAACTTTTCCAGTCTTCTGATAACTGTCATTTTGTGAGTGTGAAAGTGTGTTGTTTGTGTAAAGTGACACTACATGCTTTAACATCATTTTCTAAAACATAGATAATTTAGAAAGAAAAAAAAAATGAAGTCGCTTAGTTGTGTCCAACTCTCTGCGACCTCATGGACTGTAGTCTACCAGGCTCCTCTGTCCATGGGATTTTCCAGGCAAGAATACTGGAGTAGGTTGCCATTTCCTTCTCCAGGGGATCTTCCCAACCCAGGGATCGAACCTGGGTCTCCTGCACTTCAGGCAGACTCTTTATGGTCTGAGCTACCAAGGAAGCCCTTAAATAGGTGTAAACATTATTCTGCAGCAAGCATTTAGCAGGAAAATTTTTGTTTTAAAATAGATTTTCATTAAAACTTACTGAATACATTCAACACAGCATATATATTAACAGTACAAACCATTTAGAAAATGTCTGTACCTCTCATAGTATAGATAATCTTTCTTTCAGAATTTAAGGGAGATTGTAAGAAGTTTCATTCATAAATAAGAATGCTCCCTCAGAATTCTGAACCACCTAAGGCTGAATCTTGCTTTTTCAATAATTTTTTCCTTGTGGAGTGTTCTTTGAGCATGTTAACCTTTATAAACCTCAATTTACTCAGTTGTAAAGTCTTCAACATACTAGCATTTATTTGTAAATTATAATAATAATGCAAAACCATTCCAAAGGAGCATTTCTGGGTAACATGAATTACAGAATACATTATCCTAATATATTTAAATATAAAATTATGTTTATAGTTCAATATTTTCATGAAACAATGCATCACAAATATGTACACTAATTAGAATATCACTAACAAAGACAAGTAACAGAACTCTCTATGCAGATTCAAACAGCAAATGAGTAGGCTAGAATATAAACTATTTACCCACAAGAATCTGGAGGAGTTATGTACATTTAAATATAGGAGTTTCAAGAAAAACTCAGAGGAAGAGATCAAATTTAAAAATACTTCTCGTCCATAAAATTCAACAGAAGTTGTCTTCAATTTATTATAGGTATTCTCAAGAAAGTGGACAATATATTTTCAAGCTGGCTTATACTTTAAAAATGCATTACCATAGAAAAACAATCTTATCCTCAAAAAAGTTTTTTTTTTAACCAATATCCTGCTAAACTATTGAGAAACCATTAAGATATTAATAGCTTCATTCAAATCTCAGTTTATTAGCTTCCCCTCGTGCATTTTATATTTCATCATTGTTCCCTGAGGAACTTCACACCATACACATTGAAACTATCATTGCACATTTCAAGTTGATTACATGAACAGTAAATATGCAATTTCTCCCTTATAAAGGAGCTTTGGTGTCAACACAACTATTTAAAATTTAAATATGTGAAATCTCTATTTTGCATCACTTTCCTAAGAGGTACTTGTAAATTTTTATCACTATTATTAAGTAGGATGATGCAGTAGCAACTATAATAATTAGTTCTTGAAAAGTGTGCTAAACGTAAATGTGTCCTAAGGAATTCAAAGATGGACAAACTCATGCAGTTTGGAGCAGAAATAGCATCCATTGGAGATGGGTCTTAATTCAGAGCTTCCACTGATACAGTCAAGAAATATTTCCTGAGCACTATATTCTACCTTTTCTTCAAGACACATAATAGGAGCTCAGTATATGTGGGTGCAAAATGGTATAGATCACCAAAAAATATTACTGAGCAAAAAAAGATTACACATATTTTAAAATAAAAATTCTTAGTTTTCTTTAGGCAGATCATATATCCTACTGGACTAAAGTTTTTACCACGTACTACATATTTTAGTCACTATTGTGAATGAGTCATCTTTCTTGCATAAATAATAGCTAATAATTATAATAATGATAGGTAACAGCTCTTCTAATTTACCACATGATCATGCAGAAATTTGCTTGTTTTATCCCATTATCAAACCCCTTTTGGTGATTCATTTCAGGTTACTACAACTAAAAGACTGAGTGACTTTCAACAAACATTTATTTGATATAGTTCTGGAGGCTGGAAATCCAAGATCAAGGTCACAGAAGATCTGCTGTCTGGTAAGAGCACACCTCTTGGTTCATAGATGGCCATCTTCTTGCATCCAAACAAGGCAGAGAGCAGAATGGAGCAAGCTCTCTGGTGACTATTATAAAGGCATTAATCCTTATAAGAGACCTTATGACCTCATCTAATCCTAATCACCACCTCAAACCTCTCACTACCATCACATTAGTTGGGGATTGGGGGAGTTCAACATATGGATTTGGGGAGGACACATTCAGTCTATAACAACAACATGTTGAATTTTCACTTCTTTTTTCCTTATAACTACTATTAAGCATCAACATTTATTAAGATACTACAAAAGTAGAGTTTTGCTTTGTTTGTTTACATATTGCATTTGTTCCCTTCAGTGTATACATAATAAATGGTGTCTTTATATACGCTGTCTTGATCACTAACTGTCAAAATTTGTACATTTCCACAGTAACATGACAGCCCTCCATTCAGAAAAGAACGTGATCCTGAATCTGTGAAGAAACATTTAAGTGAATTTTTCATTTCTTTAACATCAATTTATGTAAATACAATATCATAAATATATAAATGTGTGTATGTATATATGCAACTTATTTACACAAGTATATATCCTTTAGTGATGTTCACATATGCATAAATTTATATGTATTATGTATGCATATATATACATATTTATGCCTGTATGTGTGTGTGTGTGTGTGTGTATAAGACCTGCAATTAATAGGGAAAACTTCCAAAAGAGCTGATTTATACACAATGCACATTTTTCAATTTACACCATACATAAATCTTTGCCTAATGCATACAAAGTTTACAAATAATTCTCTTCATATTAGTTTGTGTTTTTCGTCTTTTCTTGAGAGTCTATAATGTCTCTCAAATTGAAAACTCAATTCCTGCCTCTTCTTTGGAAATACGTAGCAATTTAGTTGGAGAAGGCAATGGCAACCCACTCCAGTACTCTTGCCTGGAAAATCCCATGGATGGAGGAGCCTGGAAGGCTGCAGTCCACGGGGTCGCTGAGGGTCAGACACAACTGAGCGACTTCACTTTCACTTTTCACTTTCATGCATTGGAGAAGGAAATGGCAGCCCACTCCAGTGTTCTTGCCTGGAGAATCCCAAGGACGGGGGAGCCTGGTGGGCTGCCGTCTATGGGGTCACACAGAGTTGGACACGACTGAAGTGACTTAGCAGCAGCAGCAGCAACTTAGTATATGACACGCTTTCTCTCACTTCGGAAACTAGTAGGCCCAGTTTGGACTTCTGAACCTTTCCTTTGGGTCCTACATGATCTGTCACCTACTTCATCTTTTTAACAGGTTTCCCCACATTTTCTAATTATGTCAGGACTTTGTCTTCTACTTCAGAAAACAAAGATCATGGCATCCGGTCCCATTACTTCATGGCAAATAGACAGGGAAACAGTGAAAACATTGGCTGACTTTATATGGAGGGCTCCATAATCACTTCCACTCCTTGGAAGAAAAGTTATGACCGACCTAGATAGCACATTGAAAAGAAGAGAGATCACTTTGCCAACAAAGGTCCATCTAGTCAAGGTTATGGTTTTTCCAGTGGTCATGTATGGATATGAGAGCTGGACTGTGAAGAAAGCTGAGCAGTGAGGAATTGATGCTTTTGAACTGTGGTGTTGGAGAAGACTCTTGAGAGTCCCTTGGACTACAAGGAGATCCAACCAGTCCATCCTAAAGGAAACCATTCCTGAATATTCATTGGAAGAACCGATGCTGAAGCTGAAACTCCAATATTTTGGCCACCTGATGCAAAGAACCAGATCATTGGTAAAGACCCTGATGCTGGGAAAGATTGAAGGTCGGAGGAGAAGGGGACGACAGAGGATGAGCTGGTTGGATGGCATCACCAACTCGATGGACATGAGTAGGCCCTGGGAGTTGGTGATGGACAGGGAAGCCTGGTATGCTGCAGTCCATGGGGTTCATAAAGAGTCGGACATGACTGAGCAGCTGAATTGAACTGAAAGATCTGGATCTTTGCTGGTTTAGATGTCTGTTTTCTGGCAGAATTTCATGGCTTAGAGTTCATTTTTCCACTCTTACTGCTTCCCCTCCACTTTTGAGATGTATATGTGTTTTCAAAATGTTTAATTATGCAACATTGATTTTTATGCACTTCTACTTCCCCTTTGAAGTGACATTATTTTCAACGCACTTATTTTCTTTCAGGCAATTTTAAGACATTTATGTATAATTTAGTGGGAGAAGATATGAGATGTTACTGTATGTATACTGTGAAATATTTCCTTTTTCTGTACTCTACTCAGATAAAGAAGGGACTGTTTAATATTACATATGTGTTAATAATACTTTATAATAAAACAATGTTTTAACAGTATAGATAGTAAAAAAATAGTATTTATGCAATATCTAAATTATGTCAAACAAAGTATGGTTGGCAGATGTAGAAAATAAGCTGGACAGTCACACTCCTGGACATGTATCTGGAAAAAATATAACTCAAAAAGATACATGCATGCACCCCTATGCCCACTGCGGCACTATGTGCAATAGCCAGGACATGGCAGAAACCTAAGTGTCTGTTGACAGACAAATGGATAAAGAAGATGTGATATATAGAGACAATGGACTACTACTCAGCAATAAAAATGAATGAAATAATGCCATTCGCAGCTATGCAGATGGACTAGAGATTATCATAATAAGTGTAGTAAGTCAGAAAGAGAAAGGTAAATGTTCTATGATATCACTTATCGATGGAATATGAAATATGACACAAATGAACTTATCTATGAACCAGAAACAGATTCATAGACTCAGAGAACAGACTTATGGTTGCTAAGGGGGTGGGGTGGGAAAGGGATAGATTGGGGGTTTGGGACTGGCAGCCACAAGCTATTATATATAGAATGGATTAAAAAGGTCTTACTGTACAGCACAGATAACTATATTCAGTCTCCTGTAATAAGCCATAACATAAAAGAATATTAAGAAAAAATAGATATTACTGAGTTACTTGGTTGTACACCAGAAACTAACACAGCACTGTAAATCAACTATACTTCAATAAGATAAATTTTTTAAAAAGAAAATGAGCTGGGAAAATGTATGTAATTTACTCAAAGTCATAGAACAAACAAAACATGAAGCAGGGATTCAGATTTGTGTCAAAACAATGCATGATATTTTTTTTACTAAACCAAACTCCCCCTAAAATTATTTCAAGAAGCTATAGACTAGAGTAATAGAGTTGGATACTACAGAATCTTGGATTGGCTGTCAACTCAGCTACTTAGTATGTCAACTGAATTAATTTATCTTAACTGCAATAATACTGTCCTCAAAATGTAGGTGATAATGCATCAACTTCATGGGTCATTGACGTAACTGAACGAAATAAAGTACATGAAAAGGCCTGAAACACCATGGATGTTGAGTAAATATTGCTGAATGGAATTTAAACCTTCAAATAATTACTCACAGCAGAGTATATCAGTTTTGGCTTTCCCTATGTAGTGAGCTGGGCTTCCCAGGTGGCATTAGCGGTAAAGAGCCTGCCTGCCAATGTAGGAGACCTAAGACAGACAGGTGAGTTCAAACTCTGGGTCGGGAAGATCCCCGGGAGGAGCCTGGTGGGCTACAGGCCATTGAGTTGCAAAGAGCTGGACACAACGTAAAGACTTAGCGTGCACACACGTAGCCAACTATTAGCCAATTGAAAACTCTTGAGAAGAGCTAAAGACGAAGATGACTCAGTATGGTATGGCATAAAGGCATACATAGCTGGGCCTCTAGCACTGAATATTAATACTGTCTGTGGGACTCAGAATGCTTAATGACAAAAATACCTGGAGACACATGCTTCAGATTTCTATATAGATATAATACAGTCAGTATTGTAGTCACAGAATCACATTATACATATTAAAGGATGGTACTGAGACTGATGATCCAATCAGCAGAACTGACAAGGGTAAAGTGACATTGCTTAACTTATTCATCCATCCTTCGGACACTTGCTGTGGTCCTGACACTCTGTTGGATACCCTGTACACTGGGAGAAAGTGGCTTATCCTTCAGTCTGCTAAAAAAGACGTTACAACTATTTTCATTTGACTCTTCTTCAATATATGAAACACTGATTGATAAAAATGGAATCAACTGAGATAATCAGGCAGCAACAGTATCTTTCAGGAGAATAACAGTCATAACCAGCTAAAGGGAAATCTGATGATTTTCCTGTAAAATTGAGTATTATATTTAAAGTCCAATGATACAGTAGTATACAGTTTAAAATATTTATGAATCGTAAAATACATTTTGTAATTCCTTTCTTGTACTTTCAGGACTTGTAGAAAGAACCACTGTTGACTCCTGTAGCATGCTAATTACCTAATGAGGACCTGCAGACAGTGTTTCCTGACTATTCTTCAGGAGGGTGTTCATTGCATCCACCAGTGCTCAAAGAAAGAAGGTATTTAAGAAGCTAATTTCCCACAGGAATAATATATGGTTTCAACACTTTCAGGGGGTGTTCTTCCACAATTATCTTTTACAATTTTATCTTCCAAAACGAACACATTCTTTTGTTGTTGTTGTTCCCTGAGTTAAATAGCACACTGGCAAAAATGTCTTAATAGCTGATAGGTACCAGTTAAGCACAGAGCTTTTGTGTAAGTGCTCACAGTGGTTTTATTTTCTGAGCCAATACAGAACAAATGTAATAATGAGCAAACTCTTACTCACCTAGGGCGAGTTACAGTGATAGCTGCATTTACTAAGTACGAAACACTGAATTGATGATACAGTTGCTTTTGGATCAAGGGAACCTGGGCTTCCGCTCAATTGTGAATGACCTAATTTGAGGAGGCACAGAGATGTGTAAAGTCAGCATTGGCTTTTTCTTACCTATGATAATTCAACAATTATTGTTTCCATTTTTTGCAATGCTGCTGGGGGGTTGGGGCAGGGGGAACACTGTATCTATCAGCTTTGAAATGAGAATGGCTAGAGCATTCCAGATATCTAATTGGGGAATCTCTATAGACAGCAAATGCTTTTTGAGTGTGCTTTTTCGTTCTTTTGGGTTTTGTTTCTGCTTCTATACCCTGGGCTATATTGTATTATTTAAAATTAGAACTTCTCTTTTAAGTGCATAAGCATAAGGCTGGCATTTTTCTTTTGTCAAAGGTAAAAGGAATCCTATGAAGTCAAAACACTAAACAATAATTGGTTCTTCTGAGTTGAATATAGTGGTCTAAATAACAAAAGTATATTTTTAAATTGACAAATAGTTGATTTGTGATGTTGTGTTAGTTCCAGGTGTACAGTACACTGATTCAGCTTTCTATGTATTTATAATCTTTTATATACTAAAAATACATATTGTTTTTCAGATTATTTTCCCTTATATATTATAAAATATTGAGTATATCTCCCTGTGCTAAACAGTAGGCCTTTGTTGATTATCTACTTTATATATTTTATATATAGGAGTGTGGGTAGATTAATTCCAAACTTAATTTCCTCCTTGCCATTTTCCCCCTTTGGTAACCATGAGTTTGTTTTCTTTAGAATACAAAACTACATTTTATAATGAATTTTGGAAAAAAAATAAGCAATATCACAATTGACTACAGAATATTTGGAAAATATAGGAAAGGCATAGAAATGAAAATAATCCTGACACTCGAGACATATTAGTATATTAATGTCCTGATATTTTTCCAAATTCATCTTTATATCCATACATGTCTGATATTAGAAATATATTAAATACACAGCTTTATTTATTATTTTCTACAGTGCGTGTTCTTTGCCAGGCTGAACATAAGCAAAATACAATTTTAATAGTACATACCAATTCATTATACCGTTCTACTTAATTTATTTAATGATTTTCTACTTTAGCCATCCAGACAATTTTACTTTTTAATATGAACTGCATTATAATAAACATCATTTTATTCATTGTACATCACTGTATTCATTCAACCAATAACTTTTGAGTCCTTCGTGTGAACGACTACATAATAAAATCAGTCTTTGCTCTCAAAATCTTACCATCTAGTGGCCTAGATTTCCTCTGAAACCCCAAACAGCAGGGACCTGGACTAAAAAAATGAGGAAGAGGGTATCTTGATGTATAAAAGGTTCATTAAGAATGGATGAGTTCATATAAGGCTTTTCATCCAATTAAGAGGTTTAAACATTCACGGGAAATAGAGCTGTTGAGGAATTCAACTTCGTATTTTTGAAAGATTCTTTTGGTTCCATTGAGGAAAATGGATCTGAAGGGGTCAAGACTGAGTAGGCTGTACCATCATTCAGTAATGACTGGATGACATAAACTAGGGGACTTATGGATATTTCAGAGAGGAGGACTCAATAGGATTACTGGTGACGCTATAAATGGGGGTAAGAGAAAGATGCCATCAACTGAAGGCTAGTGAAATATTAAAGAAATTAACTCTTTTCCTTGGGATGAACTGGAAGACTGGGATTGACACATATACACTATTGATACTATGTATAAAAGAGATGACTAGTGAGAACACACTGTAGCCCCAGGGAACTCTACTTAATGCTCTGCAGTGCTCTGAAATTCTGAAAGAGATGGGAGTACCAGACCACCTAACCTGCCTCTTGAGAAACCTATATGCAGGTCAGGAAGCAACAGTTAGAACTGGACATGGAACAACAGACTGGTTCCAAATAGGAAAAGGAGTACGTCAAGGCTGTATATTGTCACCCTGCTTATTTAACTTTTATGCAGAGTACATCATGAGAAATGCTGGGCTGGAAGAAACACAAGCTGGAATCAAGATTGCTGGGAGAAATATCAATAACCTCAGATACACAGATGACACCACCCTTATGGCCGAAAGTGAAGAAGAGCTAAAAAGCCTCTTGATGAGAGGGAAAGAGGAGAGTGAAAAAGCTGCCTTAAAGCTCAACATTCAGAAAATGAAGATCATGGCATCCGGTCCCACCACTTTGTGACAAACAGATGGGGAAACAGTGGAAACAGTGTCAGACTTTATTTTTGGGGACTCCAAAATCACTGCAGATGGTGACTGCAGCCATGACATTAAAAGACGCTTACTCCTTGGAAGGAAAGTTATGACCAACCTAGACAGCATATTCAAAAGCAGAGACATTACTTTGCCAACCAAGGTCCATCTAGTCAAGGCTACGGTTTTTCCAGTGGTCATGTATGGATGTGCTTGTTGGACTATGAAGAAAGCTGAGCGCCGAAGAATTGACGCTTTTGAACTATGGTGTTGGAGAAGACTCCTGAGAGTCCCTTGGACTGCAAGGAGATCCGACCAGTCCATTCTAAAGGAGATCAGCCCTGGGTGATCTTTGGAAGGAATGATGCTAAAGCTAAAACTCCAGTACTTTGGCCATCTCATGTGGAGAGCTGACTCATTGGAAAAGACTCTGATGCTGGGAAGGACTGGGGGCAAGAGGAGAAGGGGACGACCGAGATGAGATGGCTGGATGGCATCACCGACTCGATGGACATGAGTTTGAGTGAACTCCGGGAGTTGGTGATGGACAAGGAGGCCTGGTGTGCTACGATTCATGGGGTCACAAAGAGTCGGACTCGACTGAGTGACTGAACTGAACTGAACTGAACTGAGTGATCTGAATGGGAAGCAGTTCCAAAAGGGAGTGTATACATATATGTATATGTATGGTTGATTCATTTTGCTGTGCAGTAGAAACTAACAGTTCATGGGGTTGATGGTTAGATAGCATCACCAACTCAATGGACATGAATCTGAGCAAACTCTGGGAGATAGTGGAGGACAGGGAAACCTGCTTTGTTCCAGTCCATGGGGTCACAGAGTCAGACATAACAGTGACTGAACAACAGAGAAAGAACACAACTGTAAAGTAACTATACTCCAAAAAATTAATTTAATAAATTAAATTAAATTTAGATAATTTAATTTTAATTAATTTAATAAATAATTTAATTAAAATAATTTAATAGTTTAATTTAATTTTAATAATTAATAAGTATTTGTTCTAAGTTTTAAAAAAAGAAGAAGAAATTAACCCTTTTTCTGCTTTGTGTGACTTACTCAGCTCATTTTCTAAGGGTTTTTCAAGCTGTCATTGCCCAGTACCCTTCCAATGGGAGATGAGCTTATTTCTATTCTATAGCTTATTTCTCTATTTCAAAAGAAGATCCCAGGACTCATAAAATTTTATACCCCTCCTCCTAGAATTCAATGTTTTATTGCCAGTGTCCACTTCCCTATATCTGGTCTTGTCATACCGTGACATTTTTTCTTTTTTCACTCATTTTTTTTCCTGCTCTAATCAGGTTAAAAAAAAATGTCTTACTAAATTTTAACTTCTGGCATTCATTCTGAGGCTTCACATGAGCTCTTCACATTTTCAAAGTTTCCACACTTTCTGGAGTAAGATTTGCAAAGACTCTAATTCAGGGATTTCTATGGACTTCTAGATGCTATTTCCAGTAAAAGCCATGGCTTCTTTTAGATAATACGTTTACACATGAAAACAACGATACCACTATCCATCTCTTAAAATGGCTAAAAAATAATAACAAACCTGACAATACAAATTGCTGCCAAGGATACAAAACAACTTACCTCTCATTGATTGCTGATGGGAATGTGAAAGAGCACAGTCACTATGGAAGACAATTTGGCAGCTAAATATACTCTTACCATAGTATCCAGCAATTATACCCTGAGGTATTCACCCAGCTTATTTGAAAACATGTCCAAATCATCACATTACTTACATTAAATAAATAAATAGGTATGCAGATCACAATAGTACATGTCACTTATATCTCAGTAAATAAGTGGGGGGAGGGGAGAAGCCAGCATGTGAATGTTTATAGTAGCTTTATTCATTATCAAAACTGGAAGGAGCCAAGATTTCTTAAGTGACTAGATAAACTACAGTACAACTACAGAAGAAAATATTCAACAATGAACGGAAATGAGCTATCATGCTATGGAAAGACATGAATAAATCTTAAATGCTGATTGTTAAACCAAGGAAGTCAAGCTGAAAAGGTTACACATTATACGATTCTAAATATATGATATTCAGGAGAAGCAAAACTAAAGGGATATAAAAAGATCAGTGGTTGCCAGGGATTTTGAGGGAGGGGAAAAAAGGGCTAAATAAGTATAGGAGATATTATAGAGCAGCAAAAGTATTTTGTATGAAACTGTAATGGTGGATACACGATACTATATGTTTTCTAAAACCCACTAAACTTAACAGTAAAAGAGTGAAGCCTGATGTATGGAAATTCAAAAAGTCATGTAAGAGATCAGGGAATTCAAGGATGGAATGCAGACAGTGACACAGCAATCTAACTGCCTTACAAATGTATGAAATACTCTCACTGAAGGTGGTGGGGTAAAGAGGCATGGACTAACTGACTTCAGGAGGGAGTCTGCAAGGCTGAAGGGAAATAAACCGCTCTGAAGCATCCTCATCCAGCTGGTGCTGTTTTCCACAAGGATCCAGGTTAACAATTCTGTTCCTGCTGTCCACATAAACTGCTGTAGAATGACAAAGTGAGTGGATGGTGGGTGGTTTGAACCAGACTCCTCATATTTAGAGAAGGGAAGTTACTCATAAGCAAGGGGAAGAGGCTACCCCCTTATCCTTATACCTTATAGGTATACCCTTATCCTTTTACATTATCCATGTGGTAAGGAAATTGGACTGGAGACATCAAATAACCTACATGGAGCTTCATACAGATACAGATAGTGACACACAGAAGCACTTATTCTTGGGTGAATATATTATGTTTACTGCTCAGTCAGCTGAGAAGGCTTAAAAATAAGGACACACCAAAAGCAATGAGCATACCTACCACTCTTGGTTTCTGACACCACTCTCCAATAAAAGGAACCAGGCGCTGTGGAGGCAGCTTGGAGACATAGCTGATTCTAGTACTTCAATGGGGAAAGTAAAAGATGGGCTTAGAGCATCTTGTAGTACTAGAAAGTAAGTGCTAAAAAAAAAAAAAAAAAAAAAACAAAAACCAAGAGTATGTCATAAAAACACAGGAACACCTCTGACCAAAACTGAAGAAATTTGGGCAAGAAAATAAAGTATGAAATAATTATCCATGTGTCCATACTAATAAAGGACTGAATGAATAAATGAGTAAACAGAGGATGAAGGGCAAATCTCTCATTCAAAACAATTCCAAATAATTTATATAAATACAACAGCTTTAAAAAGGATAGAAAATAACCCCCCCCCCCCACCCCTTCCTTGAGTTAGGAATGCAAAGTGACAGGCAGAGGACAGAAAGGGAAAAGGAGTTCCTTTACATGAGAGAAATCTGATAGACACTACCTCAGCCAGGTGATCGGGTCAATATCACCAATGGGAAATCACATTAGATGTACACTAAGGAGCATCTACACAGGAGAAAAACATCAGATTCCAGCAGGAGTCAGCCTTCAGTATACCTGGCCCGAACACCTCAAAACTGTCAACATCAACAAAAACAAGAGAAGTCTGAAAAACACTCACATGCAAGAGGCGTCTAAGTGGTCCCCTGAATGGGATTCTGGAATTGAAGAATGGCAGTAAGGCAAAACCTAAGGAAATCTGAACAAAGTCAGACTTCAGTTATTAATGATGCATCAACAGTGACTCTTTAGTAGTAATAAATAAGCCTTATTAATACAAGAAATTGCAAACAGGGGAACTTGTTGGACATAAAAAAGAATTCTTTGTATTATCAATTGTTTTGCAGAATTAAAAAAAAGTTCTAATTTTCTAAACTATATTTCAAAAAACACATTACACTTCTAACAGTTTAAAACAGAAGCACTAGGAACCGATAACTAGAATCCTCCCTGATAACTAGGGGCTTCCCTGGTGGCTGAGTTGGTAAAGAATCCGCCTGCAATGAGGGGCACCTGGGTTCAATCCCTGGGTTGGGAAGATCCCCTGGAGGAGGGCATTGCAACCCAATAGAACTGCCTGGAGAATCCCCATGAACAGAGGAGCCTGGCGAGCTACAGTCCATGGGGTCACAAAACGTCGGACAGGACTGAGTGACTAAGTGTGCGCAAACACACACACACACACACACACACACACACACACATACAAGTAGAGTCTACATTCGGAGAAGGCAATGGCACCCCACTCCAGTACTCTTGCCTGGCAAGTCCCATGGACAGAGGAGCCTGGTAGGCTGCGGTCCATGGGGTCGCTGAGAGCTGGACACAACTCAGTGACTTCACTTTCATTTTCACTTTCATGCATTGGAGAAGGAAATGGCAACCCACTCCAGTGTTCTTGCCTGGAGAATCCCAGGGATGGCAGAACCTGGTGGGCTGCTATCTATGGGGTCGCACAGAGTCGGACACGACTGAAGCGACTTAGCAGCAGCAGCAGCAGAGTCTACATTACACTCCAAATACTGAATAGATACCTAAAGGAATTTTAAAGGACCAAATATATTTTAACATATAATTTGCATTTCACAAGGTAGAATTGTGCTCCGTATTCAGTCATGTCCAACTCTTTTGTGACCCCATGGACTGTAACCCATCTGGCTCCTCTGTCCAAGGAATTTTCCAGGCAAGAATACTGGAGTGTGTTGCCACTTCCTACTCCACAGGATCTTCCTGACCCAGGGATCAAACGTGTGTCTCCTGCGCAGGCAGGTGGATCCTTTACTTGCTGAGCCATCAGAGAAGCCCATAAGGTAGAATATATTCAATCAAAATTGGTTGACAATCTTTTATTGTGACAAAAGACTCATTTCCAGGGTTTATTTACAGAGTCTGCCTCCTACTAGCGATGCATCTTAAATTCTTAACACTGTGGGTTTTGGTTACCTCATCCCTAACACGGAGAGTGCAAAAGCACCGACTTCATAGGGTGCTGGGGAAATCAAAGGAATTATTATATATAAACCACATAAGAGGATACCTGTCATAAAAAAAATATTAGTTACCACTATGATGATATTTATTATCATGAAGAAGTTATCATCAAAAATGATCAGTAATTACTCTAATTCCATTTTATTAAGTAACCTGTGTGGGAGGGGTAAAATTGCTAGGATAGACACCACACTGCTAGTAGCAATTGCCTTTGAGTGCCTGGATCACTGGTTTTAATTTATGCTCTTCTGTATTTCTCAAATTGTTAATGAATCTGTATTAACTTATAATAAAAATATTTAAAATCCTGAATCAACTTGATATGTTAGGCCAAGGCTTATACCACCTCTTTTTAAGTGTTATAATATGAAAATAATACATGTATATACTTACACATTAAACAGTTCAGGAAGATTTATATTAAAAAACAGCCCTTTCCTTCCTCACCGCCTTCTACATTCATTTCCTCATTTAGTGTCAGGGACTAACATTTTTATATTTGTGCTTTTCCCCTCTGTCACTTCCACATCTCTAAATAATATCTCAAGAGTGCTTGTGATATCAAACTAGACATTGTCTTTTGACTTCCTACTTTAATAAAGGAGAATTTAGCTCATTTAAATCATCCCCAAAATGATGCTTTTGAACTGTGGTGTTGGAGGAGACTCTTGAGAGTCCCTTGGACTGCAAGGAGATCCAACCAGTTCAGCCTAAAGGAGATCAGTCCTGAGTGTTCATTGGAAGGACTGATGTTGAAGCTGAAACTCCAATACTTTGGCCACCTGATGCGAAGAGCTGACTCATTGGAAAAGACCCTGATGCTGGGAAAGATTGAGGGCAGGAGGAAAAGGGGACAACAGAGGGTGAGATGGTTGGATGGCATCGCCAACTCAATGAACATGAGTTTGAGTAAACTCCGAGAGTTGGTGTTGGACAGGGAGGCCTGGCGTGCTACGCTCTGTGGAGTCGCAAAGAGTCAGACACAACTGAATGACTGAACTGAAACCATCCCTACAACTTTTGGTATTTAGACCTCTAAGTCTCTATATTGCTTAGATTTTTTAAAATTTAAACACCATTCATAAGCTTCTATTTCTTTTGTCATCAATATTCCCCAGCATCACTTCAGTAGCTATGGTGCCAAAGTCACCGTGGCCAAAGGAATGAGGGTATATCACATACTGTTCACAGATGTGATGTACATGGTAGGACTTATTGGAAATCCAAGAAAACGTAGACTTAATCTTCAATATTACTTTAGCATTGTTAACTCTGTGACTTCTAGAGATTTGTGGATGTGCAAAATCACTGTAATACACTGTATATTTCCCCTTAGGACTCTGTAATTTGCATGTACTGCGACCTATGAATGGAGGAACCCCAGTCATGTCTGCATGTTCTGTAGGCTTATCTAACCAAAAGGAAATGTATGCCGTGGTCTTTCTATGAGATATATATATTAAAACAGTCATTATTATTAGAATGACTAGCCTATGCATTAACTCCTATTATTTATGATTGTGTCTCAGTAAGTTATATGCTGTTTTCTATGGTAGTTCTCAGACTGTTTTTCACTTTGGTACAGAAAAACAGCAGCCCACCAGCAACAGAGGCTCCTTACAACAGAAATTCTCGTCAGACATACGCTAGTAGGACACATTAGAATTTGGATGGCTGGCATGAGCACTGCAGTTTGAAAATAAGGCCCACTTCTCTGTCTTAAAAAGGTTCTAGGAACCTGTAGCCACTTTCTTCCCTCTCACCAACTCCACCACACCACAGTAAACATCATAGGTTTAAAATGCAACGGGCACACTGTTGCATTGGAGCATAGTCACCAGAGCATAACTAAACACCCTTCATTCACTAATGGCCAAACATTTAATGAACGCCCACCACCTGGCAGGCCATGTGCCCCAAGCTAAGACTCCTACCTCCCACAACATAGAAACCACCACACTCAGAGCATAGGGTGCATTCTGAGACATAAACAGGCAATAACAAGGCAATGCAGAAAGTACTCAGATCAATCATTATCTAACTTTCACTGGGAATTCTTTAGTTTAGAATCAGATCCTCTCAGGGATTTTCCATAGCTCTGGGCCTTCAAGCAGCTTCCTGCCAACTGTCTAGTGCATTTTGCAGCTACCAGAAGTTCTGTTACAACTAGATGGCTTATGTTTTAATATTTTCCCCTTCTAGTTGGTCTGTTCACTACCTTGGATTCACTGGCATCCAGTTCTTTCATCTGCAACATGCACTGAGGCTAAGGAAATATAAATCAAGTCATGCACTGCAGAGTTAGCAACAGAGACCAGTGTTTCAGTATCTTCCTAGATGTGGCAAACCTTTTCTGTCCTGATTATGACCTCATCAATTTTTTAGTAAAACAACTATTAACCTTCATCTTTTGCAGTCTCCTTGGTTGGTTATCTGAATCCTTGGAATCACAGGAGTTTTCCATGTTGGAATTCTTTTGGATTGAGAAAGCTGCATTTTCTACCATTTTTAGGTAACACTTCAAGCAGAGCATAGTACTCACAACCAAACGCTGATATTTCTGAGACAAAAATGAGTGACCACAATAAGTGGGGTAAACGATGTCTATATATAACTGTGCATCTGTCTAGGATGTTGCCCCAGGGGCTTTTCCATGAACACGTGAAAGAGCTCTTGGTTTTCCAAGGCTTTTCCATCTCCGAATCTTGGGTAAGGCACCTAATACTTGCACTGGCCACATTATCTGTCAAACATGTCAAATCTGATACTAAGATTTCTTTTTTAAAACGATTTTATCTTCCTTTAGTTATTCATTCCAATCCATCAAAACATGTTTTAAAAAACATATCAGCAAAATGGATTTGTACTGAAATATAAGGCACATTTCAAAATTCATGTGACCAAAAGCTCAGTGGTTATAAATAAATTTCATCATATGTATCATTATAAAGGATTTTGGAAGTGGAAATGAGAGTATTGACATCTGCCATTAAGATATCCAAAGAGATACTAATGAAATTAACTCGAATGACTAATGATCCAAGCTCAATAAGAAGAATTATCAATAATAAAGCTGCTGGGGCTACAAACGCAGCTGGTAAAGAATCTGCCTGCAATGCAGGAGACCCTGGTTCAATTCCTGGGTTAGGAAGATCCACTGGAGAAGGGATAGGCTACCCACTTCAGTATTCTTGGGCTTCCCTGGTGGCTCCGATGGTAAAGAATCTGCCTGCAATGTGGGAGACCTGAGTTCGATCCCTGGGTTGGGAAGATATCCTGGAGAAGGGAACAGCTACCCACCCCAGTATTTTGCCCTGGAGAATTTCATGGACAGAGGAGCCTGGCAGGCTACAGTCCATGGGGCTGCAGAGTCAGAAATGACTGAATGACTTCCACTTTCAATGGAAACAGGGAGAAGTTTCCCAGAATCTACCTCCCTATGATGGTGCAGATTGAACACTGAGCTAAATCCTAAATGTGTATGCAAAGCATGAGAACACAAACTTACTGTGATAGGGAATCCGGATATTTTCATCATTAAGTTTTCAACCACGGCAACCTTACTGTAAGCCTCTGAGCACAACAGAATTCTAAGTGGGTTATCTATTATTATCTAGCGTTCCATGGAATTACCCCACTCAAAGTGATATAAAGCCATACATAACACAATAGAATACAAAAGATGAATTTTGAGTTACCCAGCTTCAAATTCAAAAAGTATATGTGTGTCACAATAAATTGGTAGGATTCTAACTTAGTCATCTTTTCTTAGACTATATATTGAGAAGTTTATTTCAAAAAAAATTGAGGGACATGCGCAATATTTCATTATCTAATTTTAAATTTACTCATCTCCACTGGATACCTTTAAAGATGAATCTAGGAAATGGTAAAGAAAGAGTGAATTCTGAAAGAAATTCATATGTTGTGGTGGGGGAAGGAAAAACTAAGTCAGGGCAGCCTCACAGGTCTCCAAAATCAGATGGTACTTCCTCATCATCACCAAATACTGATTTATTTCTAGGTATAAAAATCAGAGAAATCACTTTGCCAACAAAGGTCCGTCTAGTCAAAGCTATGGCTTTTCCAGTAGTCATGTACTGATGCGAGAGTTGCACCATAAAAAAAATGCTGAATGCCAAAAACTTGATGATTTCAAACTGTAGTGCTAGAGAAGATTCTTGAAAGTCCCTTGGACTGGAAGGAAATCAAACTGGCCAATCCTAAAGGAAATCAACCCAAAATATTCATTGGAAGGACTGATGCTAAAGCTCTAATATTTTGGTCACCTGATGCAAAGAGCTGACTCCTTGGAAAAGGCCCTGATATCAAGAAAGATTGAAGGCAAAAGGAGAAGGGGACGACAGAGAACAAGATGTTTAGATAGCATCACCAACTCAATGGACATGAATTTGGGATGGAGGAGCCTGGCATGTTGTACTCCATGGGGGTCACAAAGAGTCAGACATGAGTTAGCAGCTAAACACAACAAATACACACAGAGGTAAAGCTCTGTTCTACATCAAGATAAAAGAAAGGGTCACACTCATAGAAGGCTCACAGTTTAGTTGGAGAAAACCAAAGTGGGGGATGAACTATGAACAACAATTAATGGTATCTTTTGTCAAATATATGGTGAACTCAAAAATAGTTAAACAGTGCAAAGGTGCAAGGCATAAGGGAAGTCACTGCTATCCTATCGGGGAAAGTCTCTTTCAGGAGTGGGTACTTGGACCAGGTCTCCATGGAAGAGTAGAACTTAAGAAACACTATCAACTATGAATGGAGGCATCAATAATCCAGTAAATGTATCAAGGAAAAAATATCTGCAGCAAGACCATGGAACTTGACAGCACTCTGTGTTTTAAATAATGAAATACCCGTGTGCCCAGAAAAACTTGGCATCCTAAATATAAGAACTAAATTTAAGGCCACAGACACCCAGCTAAACTTCATATTCTTGAGCATGTGAAATATTTGCATATAATATGCTGTGTTTTATATAGAAAATCCATATCGAGTACCTCGCACAGTAATTTTAAATGGTGTTATGTATATTTCCTGAGCATTTGCTGAAGTTGCCATCTGAGCTATCATGATAATTTGAATTAAATTGCTAAGATTATGACATAAGCTTAGAAAGCAATTAACAATAACCATGACACTGATGATGAAAATGAAGAAAAGCCTTCATTAAGGATGGTTTGTGGAGTTTGGGATGATAATCATAATTTTGTAGAGGGTTTACCACAGCAAATTAATTTTTTAGCTTAATTCTGTAAAGCAATCTGATAAGTTATAAGAAATGTCAAACCATTGCCTGAAGCAATATTTTGAAAATTAAATGTGCATTGCATTGTTTTTAAATGTGGATTACTACTTTTAACAAATGTTGATTTCTAAATTAAAAATGAGCATATTTTCCACTTACTATAAAATATAAGTTGCAATTTCATCAATTGTGTTGTGTTAGAAAAATCATTAACATGAAAAATAACTTTGTTTCTAATGCTTATTATAAGGCATGATTGTAATTTAAAGAGCAACCAAATCACCGGGGTGTGTTTGTGGGTGTATGTGCATATACACATAGAAATATTGATTAAAATGAAAAGCAATGAACCTCTTAACTAAGTATTGTCATACCAATTTAAATGTGAGTTTAAACCCTAGGGTAAATTAACAACCACTTGGAGTCAGTACTCAAGGACCTGTTTTTAAAGAAAGATATTGTGACACACAATGGCAAAAACGAACCTTATACCAGTGTTGATAATACTATGCTTTACTTGGGGCTTCCCAGGTGGCGCAGTGGTAAAGCATCTGCCTGAAAATGCAGGAGATGTAAGAGAATTGGGTTCAATCCCTGGGTCAGGAAGATCCCCTGGAGGAGGAAACGACAACCTACTCCAGTACTCTTGCCTGGGAAATCCTACCGATGGAGCAGTCTGCATGGCTATGGTCCATGAGGTCACAGAGTCAGACCCAACTGAGCACACACGTATGCATGCTTTATGTGAATAATCTGGACTGTACTATAGTCTGTGTTACACGTTAGATATGCTTAGCATAATTTAAGCCTTAAGAAATCACTTCCAAAATGAAAACTCTGTATTCTAAAATCATTATTAGAAATATTAGGTTGGCCAAAAGTTCATTCAAGTTTTTTTATAATACGTTCTGGGAAAACTCAAACGAACTCTTGGCCAACCCAACATATGAGGATTCTACTTTAGTCAACAAATACTTACTGGATTTCCTAGGATGCAGTCTCTCTTGGGGTCTGTAAGAAATACTGAGGAAACTGAACCTGATTAATTGACTGCATCTCTTTTGTAGAAAGCTTCTCACACAAGTTGCAGATGAGCTAAAATCTGACCTTGGCCTTCCAATTCCAAATTCCATGTGCTCTTCCCAGCCCAACACTGCTGCTTAATTGAAAGCTGGGCAGAGAGTGTTAACTACAGAGAAGGCAGTTAAATGCCGCCTTGGGAAGTGAAAACACCAACTCCAATGCTCAGTTTAATGGGCTGATAAAATCGCCCACAGGTTCTGGCTGATATTGCCATCTTAATTGCCCTGATTGAGTGCACATACGCAACGCCACTCACTGATCCTAGGTTGGATTTTTGTAAAAGACTGTCAGGAGCAAAGATGATGTATTAACACAAATAAATCTAATAGGCTTTCAGAAGTTCTCTTTGCCTAAGTCAAGAGTAAGGTGGCAAAGTTCCCATTCTGCGCGTTTAAAAAGTTAGATCTAGCCCACTTCAACAGGGGCCAATTGTTGCCCTAGTTTTATATTATACATTGATAAAAAGTAAATTAAGCTTGTATTTTCATTTTGGCATTTAAAGATAAAGGGGAACAACTAGTCATGTTTTCCTCGCTTCAAGAATGGGAGTAGCTGAATAGTATAATCTGGTGATACTGAATTCCACTAGGCTTGGTAGCCCAGCCTCTTTCTAGACACTGGCTCTATAGGTAAGCTGTCTGTTGTAGACTAAATGTTGGTAATGTACTCCTGTACCCTTGCCCCAAATCCATGTTGAAGCCCCAACCCCAGCATAGTTGTATTTGGAGAAAAAAGTAATTAAAGTTAAATGAGGTCATAAGAATGGCACACTGACTTGCTGGATTAGAGTCCTTATAAGTGAAACCAAGAGCTCCTGTGCTCTCCCCTGCTTTCCTGTCCCCTCCTTCACCCCTTCCCCTCATCCTCCTCTCCAAGCTGGGAAGCCTCCTCCCCGGAAAATGAATCGGCCAAAACCTTGATCTTGGAATTCTAGCTTCCAGAACTGTGACTAAATACATCTCTTTTCTTTACAGTACCAGTCTCAGAGATTTTGTTACGGCAGCTTGAGCTGACTAATAGACTGTCCTTGGCTCAACAGAAGGAAGTTGGCAGCATCTTGGGTTGGGAACAGCATCAGACACCACATCCAGAGAAAGATATGTGAGCACTTTTCTATTCAATTAACTTCTTTAACAATCTTTATTAAAATGGCCATCCTCAGAAACACCAAGTGCTACTGTAACATATAAAAGGATGCATGATAATGTATCCAGAGTGTTCGCTAAAACACTTACCAAAGGAAGCACTATTTCATTCAATGTTCAAATCAGTCCAAAACCCCTATTCTCGTGGAACTTATCTTCTAGAGGAGAGGAATTAACACTAACAAACAAACTAGTGCATTACAGATGTCCGGTTGTGCAGGAAAAAGCAAGGAGAGAAAGTGATCTGCAATTGTGGGGAGAGACGTTGCTTTTTAAATGGAGTAGATCTTCCCTGAGAATACCAACAACTGCAACAAGAGGAGAAGCCACCTAAGAGACAGGAATCAAGTTATTACTTTTATCCTTAGGTTATATTAGAAGTTTTTTTAAAAAAAATTCTGTGAAAAACATACCCTTTTA
Organism: Ovis aries; assembly: GCF_016772045.2. NCBI lineage: Eukaryota > Metazoa > Chordata > Mammalia > Artiodactyla > Bovidae > Ovis > Ovis aries. The sequence goes on along the minus strand of NC_056069.1, from coordinate 61,406,294 downwards.
TAGTTAAGAGGTCAGTTTGGAGGTAGATCCAAATTCCTTTGATCCTTACAGAACTGCAAGCCTGGAAACTATCCTGAGGCTGACAAGACATGGCCCCTATATTATCCTTCCAATTTTCTATTTCACATTCTCCCTGAGAGAAGACACTCTTGGTATCTATTCCTTTTCTAGCCCATTTTTCAGCGGCCATCACTTTTGTTTTGAATTGACATGATTAGCACGCATGCTTAACTCTTCTGCAATCGCATGGACTGCAGCCCACCAGACTCATCTGCCCAAGGGATTTTCCAGGCAAGAATACTGGAGTGGGTTCTCACTTCCTTCTCCAGGGGATCTTCCTGACCCAGGGATCCAACCTGAGTCTCCTGTGTCTCCTGCATTGGCAGGCGAATACTTTACCACCGAGTCACCTGGGAAGTCCAATGTGACAAAACTTAGGCAGTGATGGATCAGTATCCCAGGTCTAAACTTAGGCAGTGATGGATCAGTATCCCAGGTCTAAATCCAAGCATGTCATTCCACTGACCCCTGTGAACAACTTGGATGTATGCAAAATCTAAGATAGAACAATTAAGAGCAAACGAAGCCAAGCGTCTCTGTTTGGTGGGCAAGGACAAGAGGAGCGTCCCCGTTAGCTCAGTGGTAAAGAATACACCTGCCAGTGTAGGAGACCTGGGTTCGATCCCTGGGTTGGGAAGATCCCCTGGAAAAGGAAATGGCAACCCACTCCAGTGTTCTTGCCTGGAATATCCCAAGGACAGAGGAGCTGGGCAGGCTACGGTCCATGGGATCACAAAGAGTCAGACAAGACATAAACAACCTGAGCACACACAAATACCAGGACAAGAAGGTTCCTTTCTCTGGCTGGTGTATTTAGAAATGTGATGCACTGACCTGCTGAAGCCTTTACTTTATAATAATGGAACACGGCCTCCAGCTGCCTCTTAGGAGGGAACAAAGTGAAGACGCTCACATAGACATGTTATGAAGCCCTGGCCAAACGATGCCTGAAGGTCATATGACAACACACTTTTCAGATATGATAGGCAATAAATCCATAGATTATTTAATTTTGGTGTTTTCTCTTTTTTTCTGCTTTAAAGAACCAAAACAACCTGAACTACTGCCTCACCACATACACAAAAATGTGTACATATATTCAGATATACACCTTCAAAAGGCCATATAACTGGGCTTTTTCAGAATTTTATTTGTACTATGTCCCCCAAGAATAAAACCCTGGAATGTCTTCACAATCTGAAGTGTTCTCTGTTAATTTATAATTTTAATAAAATAACTCTCATCCTCCACCACTTCTTGCAGAAGTGTATTCTGCAGTTCTGAACTGGGTCTTGTATGAATTGACATGCATATCCAAATATTTCAATAGCAACCAATATTTTGAGTGATACATATATCTCATTTTATGCCAGTATTTACTTTCTAAAACAGCCCACATCTGTTTGAGAACAAATATTTTAATAAGCATTTTAACTGAAAGGTTAACAAGGCTTTAAAATGAAGCTATAATCTCTAAGTTTGATAGGCATACTTACTGCTCCAGGTAAATCCTCTAAGAACTTGAGTGATTATTTGAGAAGCATAATCTACTACAGCTACCATAAAATTGCAATAGAATTATGCTGTTATTATAATTTTGGGACTTTTCAATTTAAGCTTGCTTATGCATCTGATAATATTTTCACCATCTATGTGTTTTATTTATTGTATTATTTCCAGCATATGTTGTTTTAACATTGGTAAATTTCAAATATTTCAGAACTCAATTAGGTGACACCTATAATATTTTGAACAATGCCAATGTAGATTTTAAAAAGAATATTAAATATGTATGCACTGCGAAACAGGACACATTTTGGTGTACCTACAAAAAGCAAGCAGGAATCTCATACATAAGAGTGAAGACATCTTGACATTGCAAAACACTGAGTTCCCAGTGGACACTCATTTAATTAAAAGATGTGGTAGACGATGGCAGTTCAAGTCCATGTGGGTGGGCAATCACTGATGGATGTATTAGCACTGTATGGATGGCTAATTTACACAGTTCTGCGGCAGTAAGGCAGAACTGTCTGAAATGTCCCTTAAAAGTTTGAAAGCAATAGTGACAGCACATGGGCTGACTGGATGGAAAGAGCTTCATGGTGTACATGAAAAGTAAAGTGAATGGCATCTGGCCAGTTGAAAAGAGAAAGCTATGCAGCAAATGATGAGCTACTGCTGCTTAGAGCTCAGCTACTCTGAATCTTATCCGAGCTGCAATTTTAATGGGCAAATGTCAAGGATCTTGTCAGAGATTCCCAGGTCTCAAAGGTCTGAGAAGGACTCTGGCATGTCACTGGAATATAGAGAGCTTTCTCCACTTGATCAAAATAAAATAAAACATCCAGTAAAATTACAGCAGAGAAAACACCGTAAGTCTCATTGTGAGGTTATAGTATAGATTTTAGATAAGATTTCTTAGCAAGACAAGTGAGTTAGTGCTTGCATTATTACCACCAAATGGAGCTGTTACAATTGACCAGGGCAGATTTAATGGATTTATATTATAAAAGTTAAACGCTTTTCACAAAACTTACCTTAAGCTCTTCTCTCATTTTGTAAGATTCTCATTAATGAGAGTTTTGTGGATGCCAGGATCCTACTTGCTAAAGGAATTATATCTACAAATTATATCTAAAACATAAATCCCTACCAAATGCAGCTTCATTAAAAGAGGACAGATATCACTAAGGTGTTATGTGCAATCAGATATAGATATAATATAATATGAATATTGCCACGAATGGAACGAAGATGAAAATAAGGAAATATATTTCAAAATCACAGAGAAAGGGTGAAGTTTCTGTGGCAATGAATTAAAATTAAAATTAACATTAAATCTTAAGCCAAGATTAATGTAAAACTTTTACCTGTATTATTTTACTTTACATACTGAACTTGGAGGAAATATTATGAACAATAAGTCTACCTTCATAACTATGCTAGTAGTGAAAACAAGCAGGACCCTGTGGGGCTCCTGGGCACAGAAGGCTTCCAGTCTGGTTTCTTGACTCCAACCTCCATGCCCTTCCCGGAGTTCCAAAGGGCAGATTCCAACAATTGCTAATCAGGGAAGGGAGGGGATGCTAAAACAAGGGAGGGACTGCCAAGAACCAATAGTGCAGACTCAAGGCAGGGTCCTGGTTCAACCTAAAGGGATACACATTACAATGTCTTTAAGTGCTTTTAAGATGTCGGCATTCTTCATATCAGAGAAAAACCACCTGTTCAGTTTAGTTCAGTTACTCAGCCGTGTCCGACTCTTTGATACCCCAAGAACTGCAGCACCCCAGGCCTCCCTGTCCAACGCCAACTCCCAGAGTTTACGCAGACTCAAGTCCATTGAGTCAGTGATGCCATCCAACCACCTCATCAACCATCTCATTTCATCCTCTGTCGTCCCCTTCTCCTCCCGCCTTCAATCTCTTCCAGTTCTTCTCATCAGGTGGCCAAAACCACCTGAGGCCACATCACGAAAATCAGAGAAATTCATCTGGAAGATGACCTGAGACGGGACTAGAGGAATGCATGCCCCGCAAATACTCTAACTTTATCAGCAACCCCACCATTGTACTATTCCTATAAAACTCCTCGTGAAATCCTCCTGGGTTGGGACCACAGCCTTTTCACGAACAGGAGCCCACTATGTCACCTCTTTGCCTGGCAAAGCAATAAAGCTATTCTTTTCTACTTCTCCAAGACTCTGTGTCCAAGATTCAACCTGGCACCTGTGAACAGAAGCCGAGCTTTCAGCATCAGTAACAGTAAACACTTACATGGAAAATGCCATTTGACAAATTATTTCAACTAGTTGACAGCTACTGATTACTTTTATCTGATACAATCCTTATGAGACTCAAATTGAATTCTTGGGATTACAGATCAGTTGTTCTTTGAGCTGTATAACAAACAGGACCAGGCTAGGATGCCAAGTTCTTAAAATCTAATTCTGTGGAAGTGGTAAATACACACCTGACATCTAAGCAGTGGTTGTGGGACTTCCCTGGTGCTCAGTGGCTCAGAGTAGGTGCTCCCAACGCAGGGGATCCGGGTTCAACCCCTGGTCGAGAAACTAGATCCCAAACGCTGCAACTGCTAAGAGTTCACACGCCACAAATGAAGATTCTGCATCCCACAACTAAGACCTGGTGCAGGCTAATTAGTAAAACAATTCTTCTGAAAAAGCTCCCCCGCCAAAAAAGGAAGAAAGCAGTGGTCCTTAGTGACAGATTTGACCAAGTCAGCTGTGTCACTCAGATAACAGGGCTTGTGCCAGCCATGTGTTAGCATAGCGGGTTGAAGACTGGATGCCTTCCTGCTGATTGGGTATTTTAGCAGAAGCCCAAAGAAGCTTCATCCTAACTACAAAGAGAAAAGTTGATAAGAGCCGCCATCTGCCTCCTCCAAGATTTGCTAAGAAGTAGGGAGTCTAGTCCTAACTCTGGGAGACTAGAAGGGAAGGCTCTACCCCATCCCTCATGCTACTGATGGGATATCCAAGATACCCACTGAGATATGAGGGTGCCTGCAAGGAGAGGACATAGCATCTCTCTGTGCCCTGTGTACCAGCTGATCTGATAACACTCAGATCCCATGAGCTCAGCCTGGTAACCAGCTGTGGGCAAGGGCTGTGCATTACTCTGTGAGATCCCAATTAAAACATATCAGTATGATAGGAATTTAAAAAAATTATTTAATTAATTCTGTTACATCAAGCTTCATCAGTTTGAGATAAAAAGAAGGAACTTTAAGATAAAATATGGAACTTAAAAGAAAAAAAATCTCTATTATCTTAAGAGGAAAAAAACCTCTACAAAATCTTAAGTAATTTTCTTTCCTGATACTTGACATGCAAAGGCGCCTCTCCATGCTAGCTAATATCTAGTCTTATTCCCCAGGACTATAAATCTTAATAAGGCTCAAATGTAGAATGAACATGGTCCACCAAGCAAGACTGCATGTAGAAATGTAAATGCATTCCTTTAATATTTGCAAAATATTATCCATACCACATTATTTTCTACTCCAAACTTAATCACACAGCCTGCACTGACACATAACTTTACTGCAAATTAATACAATGACAACAGTCCAAGCTCTCAAATTAAGATGTGCTCATAAAAAGCTTTGCTAAACTAAAGAGCTTCTTGATGAAAGTGAAAGAGGACAGTGAAAAAGTTGGCTTAAAGCTCAACATTCAGAAAACTAAGATCATGGCATCCAGTCCCATTACTTCATGGCAAATAGATGGGGAAACAGTGGACTTTATTTGGGGGTGCTCCAAATCACTGTAGATGGTGATTGCAGCAATGAAATTAAAAAGACACGTACTTCTTGGAAGGAAAGGTATGACCAACCTAAACAGCATATTAAAAATCAGAGACTACTTTTCCAACAAAGGTCCATCTAGTCAAGGCTATGGTTTTTCCAGTAGTTATGTATGGATGTGAGAGTTGGATTATAAAGAAAGCTGAGTGCCGAAGAATTGATGCTTTTGAACTATGGTGTTGGAGAAGACTCTTGAGAGTCCCTTGGACTGCAAGGAGATCCAACAAGTCCATCCTGCGGGAGATCAGTCCTGGGTGTTCATTGGAAGGACTGATGTTGAAGCTGAAACTCCGATACTTTGGCCACCTGATGCGAAGAGCTAACTCATTGGAAAAGGCCCTGATTCTGGGAAAGATTGAAGTCAGGAGGAGAAGGGGATGACAGAGGATGAGATGGTTGGATGGCATCATCAACTCAATGGATATGAGTTTGGGTCGACTCTGGGAGTTGGTGATGGACAGGGAGGTCTGGCGTGCTGCAGTTCATGGGGTCACAAAGAATCAAGAATCAGACACGACTGAGCGACTGAACTGAACTGAAGACAGTTGCTCTACTTCTGTTAATACTAAGTGAGTTAATTCCCCAAGACTTCACACACTGCACAAAGAAGGATTAAAAGGGAGCTCTCTCTCCACACTTGCAGTAAATGCCAGGTTTAGTTCATTTCCCAGGATAATTGACAGTGGTCTGATAGCCGCAGGATTTTCACAGTAACAGAAATGGTACTCAATGGCAAATTAAACTAGGAGAGGGATTTATAATTCACAAATTTACCATCATTTATTGAGCAAACTACTGATGTCCATGGCATTCTCTGACAATGCCTCTCCCTTATTATAAAAATAAAATCTCAATTTATAACTATAATTCATATGCTTCTTTAGATAACTTTGGCCAGCTGTCAAAATACACTGTCTGCTTTTTCACACTGCTTTTTTTTTAAACACATATCACATATAAACTAAGGATGAAAATTCATTTGTCAGAACGCAAATTTATTCAAGCCATTTTGAATAAAGTTCACCTAAAAAAGAACGACTCAAAAAATACTGAGTTATAATTAACGGTATGCAACATTAAGCAATACTTGGCAGGTATCTAAACATATAGTGAATATTGAGTATTTAATATATAAAACTGCCTTTTTAAAATTGCAAATTACTTGATTATTTTACTTTGTCTCCATGCAGGGTAACACATTTTAGAAATATTTGGTTACATCAAAGCTAAACTTTCTCTTTTCCTATATATGCTTCTTTTGTGATGAGAACAATTAAAATTCACTTGCAGCAAATTTCTAAACCATACTATTATTAACTATAGTCTCTATGGGGTATACCAGTTTTTCAAATCTTCATCTTATTACTGAGTGTCAGTACCCTTTGACCAATATCTACTGATTGATTTCTCCCCTCCTCCAGTCTCTGCAAACTACCACTCTATCCTCAGTGTCTATGAGTTCAATCTTTTGAGATTCCATACTTAAGTGAGATCATGCAGTATTTGTCTTTCTGTATCTAGTTTTTTTTTTTTTTCTGTATCTAGTTTTCTTCCTTAGCATAACATCCCCCAGGCTCATCCCTGTGGTCACACATGGCAGGATTCCCTTATTTGTGTCTAAGACTGAATAATATTGTTTTCTGTATGTGCATGTGTGTGTGTGAGTCACACTGTCTTTATCCATTCATCTGCTGATGGACACTGAGGTTGCTTCCATATCTTGTCTTCTGTGAATAATGCTACAATGAACATAGGCATGAAGATACCTTTTTGAGAAGGTATCTCTTTGAGATACTGGTTTCAGTTTGTATGCCTATGTACCCAGAAATGGCACTACTGAATCACACAGCAGGGCTGTTTTTAGACTTTTGAGGAAACTTTGTATTGTTTTCCATATTGGCTGGACCAATTCATAATCACTAACAGTGTACAAGGGTTGCTTTTTCTCTACATCCTCACCAATACTTACCATTTTATGATTTTTTGAAAACAGTCATCTTAACAGCTGTGAGGTGATATGTCATCCTGGTTTGATTTGCATTCTCCTACTAATTAGTGACACTGGGCATCTTTTCATGTGTTTCTTGGCCATTTGTAAAGCTTCTATGCAAAAAATGTCCATTCAAGTCTTTTACCCATTTTTAATCAGGTTATTTCTTGTTGCTGTTATTGTTGTTGCTGTTTTTTTTTTAATTGGGTTATATGAGTTCCTTATATTTTTTGGCTATTAGTTCCCTATTAGATATATGGTCTGTAAATACTTCCTCCCATTCCAGAAGTTGTGTTTTTTTTTCATTTTGGTATATTCCTTTGCTGTGCAGAAACTTTTCAGTTTGATGCTGTCCTACTCATTTATTTTTTTATTTTGTCCCCTATGTTCTTCATAGCACATGCAAAAAAGTATTGCCAAGACCAATTTCAAGGAGTTTTCTTCCCTGTTTTCTCCTAGAATTTTAAGGTTACAGGTCTTAAATTTAAGTCTTTAATCCATTTTGAGTTGATCTCTGCGGGTGGTATAAGACAGGGTCCACTTTGATTTTCCTGCATGTGGCTATCCAGTTTTTCCAACACCTTTTATTGAAGAGACAATCCTTTTTCCATGTGTATTCTTAGCGTCTTTGTCAAAAATTAGTTACTGTACTATATGCATGGGTTTATTTCTGGACACTTTACTCTGTCCTATTTATCTATTTTAATGCCAGTACAATATTGTTTTGATTACTATAACTTTGTAATATACTTTGTTTTGTTTTTTTTGTTTTTTAATTTTAGTTTTTTATTTTTTAAATTTTAAAATCTTTAATTCTTACATGCATTCCCAAACATGAACCCCCCTCCCACCTCCCTCCCCATAACATCTTTCTGGGTCATCCCCATGCACCAGCCCCAAGCATGCTGCATCCTGCGTCAGACATAGACCGGCGATTCAATTCACATGATAGTATACATGTTAGAATGCCATTCTCCCAAATCATCCCACCCTCTCCCTCTCCCTCTGAGTCCAAAAGTCCGTTATACACATCTGTGTCTCTTTCCCTGTCTTGCATACAGGGTCGTCATTGCCATCTTCCTAAATTCCATATATATGTGTTAGTATACTGTATTGGTGTTTTTCTTTCTGGCTTACTTCACTCTGTATAATCGGCTCCAGTTTCATCCATCTCATCAGAACTGATTCAAATGAATTCTTTTAACGGCTGAGTAATACTCCATTGTGTATATGTACCACAGCTTTCTTATCCATTCATCTGCTGATGCACATCTAGGTTGTTTCCATGTCCTGGCTATTATAAACAGTGCTGCGATGAACATTGGGGTACATGTGTCTCTTTCAATTCTGGTTTCCTCGGTGTGTATGCCCAGAAGTGGGATTGCTGGGTCATAAGGTAGTTCTATTTGCAATTTTTTAAGGAATCTCCACACTGTTCTCCATAGTGGCTGTACTAGTTTGCATTCCCACCAACAGTGTAGGAGGGTTCCCTTTTCTCCACACCCTCTCCAGCATTTATTGCTTGCAGATTTTTGGATCGCAGCCATTCTGACTGGTGTGAAGTGGTACCTCATTGTGGTTTTGATTTGCATTTCTCTAATAATGAGTGATGTTGAGCATCTTTTCATGTGTTTGTTAGCCATCCATATGTCTTCTTTGGAGAAATGTCTATTTAGTTCTTTGGCCCATTTTTTGATTGGGTCGTTTATTTTTCTGGAATTGAGCTGCATAAGTTGCTTGTATATTTTTGAGATTAGTTGTTTGTCAGTTGCTTCATTTGCTATTATTTTCTCCCATTCAGAAGGCTGTCTTTTCACCTTGCTTATATTTTCCTTTGTTGTGCAGAAGCTTTTAATTTTAATTAGATCCCATTTGTTTATTTTTGCTTTCATTTCCAGAATATACAATGGAGTAAAGACAATCTCTTTAACAAGTGGTGCTGGGAAAACTGGTCAACCACTTGTAAAAGAATGAAACTAGATCACTTTCTAACACCGCACACAAAAATAAACTCAAAATGGATTAAAGATCTAAATGTAAGATCAGAAACTATAAAACTCCTAGAGGAGAACATAGGCAAAACACTCTCAGACATAAATCACAGCAGGATCCTCTATGATCCACCTCCCAGAATTCTGTAATATACTTTGAAATCAGGTAGTGTGAAGCCTCCATCTTTTTTCTTCTTTCTCAAGATTGCTTTGGTTGTCTTTCGTGGTTTTATAAAAATTTCAGGTTTTTTTAAAGTGCCTGTGAAAAATGTCATTGGCATTTTGATAGGAATTGCATCAAATCTGTCAATCATATTGGAAATTATGGGCATTTTGACAACATTAAATTTGGACCTATAACATCAGTAATTCATCTATGAAAAATTCTCAGTAAAACATGGCTCCTTTTTAGCCCACAATTCAGTAACTAATCAATAATTGATCATTTCAATTCTATTTCTCTTAAGCATCACTTCAAACAATCTTACCAGTAAAACTTTCCCAAAATTAGCAAACAACTTCAGTTTACTAAAGAAGAGCTAACAGTATTTCATCAATAGGATTCCTCATTCTCCAAGTAATGATATTCATAGTATTGATAAAGCCCATTTATGTAACAGTGTGTACCAGTATTACATTAAATGCTTTATTTTTATCATCTTATGTTATACTGTTAAAACCTATCCAACAGGATGACATTGTTATCTTCATTTTAAATGAAGGATTGAGTCTTAAAGATATGTAAAAATTGGCAAGAAAAGAATTTGAATGAAATCATGTCTTGACTTCTTCCATTATCTTCTCAATAACTGTCTTGGGTCAGTATTTCTAACACCGTGTTTTGAAAGGTTGCCATACATTAAGGTAAAGTTTGAATTCAGAAAAAATGTTTTGGTTGAGAAGAAATTTTGGTGACATGGTAAATAAAATATGAAGTATATAAGTTTTAAATTCTCCAAAGCAACTTAATATTAGGATAAAGAATTTCAGTTAGTCAAACAAAAGATTCAAACAATACCTGGTCTGTGTAACAAATGCTTATTTCAATGTGGAAAGTGGTAGGAAGCCTCTAAGGTAGACCCAAGTGATCCCCTCATCTATTATTAATGGCTTTGTGTATTTCCCTCCCCATGAATAACTTCCCTCTAACCAATTACAGGCACTGTTAATGGGATGCCATTTCCATGATTGGGTTAAAATTGTGACTTCATATTGCTAGTAGACTCTTTTTTACTGCTTTTTTTGCTTGCATTCTATGCTGCCACTGTGGAGACATCAATATGGCAAGGAACTGAAGAGGTCTCTGGGCAAAAGCCCATGAAGATATAAAGACCTCACTCTGACAATGTGTGGGGAATTCAAGGCTACTAACAACTCTCAGGGAGCATGGAAGTGGATCTTGCCCCTCTCTAATCTTCAGATGAGCCTGCAGATCCTGACCCAGGCCTTGTGAGAGACCATGAAACAGAGGACCCATCTAAGACCATTCCTTATCCACAGAAGCCATACAATGATGAATGTACTCTGCCTTAAGCTGTTCTGTTTACAGATTTTGTTACAAAACAATAGACAATGATACATTCAATCATGCTATATTAAAATGATTCAACTATTCTAACCATTGACTATATTTCATTCTAATATCCTTGAATCCATATTCTGAGCCTAATTTTAATACTTATGTCAACAGTTTAAACATATATTGAACTAAATTAACAGGAATTATGTTCAGAAGTAAAATAATGATTAAAATGAGAAGAATTAAAGAGCTATAAATGGTGAAGCTGTCACACTTTGACACTGCCCTCTAAAAAAAAGAAGATGAAAAGATCAAATTAAGGAAAACCACTAATGATGTCTCCAATTTTTCCAAATTACTGTGCTGTGGAGTTTGGGCTGGATTGCACTGAGAGGATTATTATAGTCTATGATAAATACTATTGACTCAATTTGGTTCTCGAATATTTTCAAAGAAAATATCTCATTATTTTTAGCTTGATTCTAAAAGCCTTACAGTCACAGTTATAGAAACATACTAGCAGCCTACCAACATTAATCACTAAGGAAGTTTTCATATTTGAGGGTAATGATGATGAAGGTGTAAATACGCATCATTATCAAAACATTGAATATTTAGCTGTTATGTAGCTCATTTTCATTAATTAAATTGATGTTATATGTTTTCTTTACATAATAAAACTTTTTGAAGGTAGAACAATGCTCTCATATTAGTGATTAACAGGGGAGAAGGTATTAGTCATGATGATATGTAAAAGGTTTCTAGGCTCTTAAGTACCACTTTAGTGCCATATTATACAATTTTACTTTAAATCTGCATTTGAAATTATGAATGACATCCAGGGAAATGTTTACATAAGAAGTATAATACATCATGTGAGACACTTTTAATCACTAAGCTCCAAAGGGATACTTTTGTGCTCTGCCACTAGCATCTTAGCACAGATCTCCTTATTTGAATAGAGAAAAGACTCTGATGCTGGAAAGGATTAAGGGCAGGGGGAGAGGGGGACAAAAGAGGATGAGATGGTTGGATGGCATCACCGACTCAATGGATATGAGTTTGAGCAAGCTCCAAGAGATGGTGAAAGGCAGGGAAGCCTGGCATGCCGTAGTCCATGGGATCGCAAAGAGTCGGACATAACTGAGCAACTGAACGACAACAATACATACGAGCACAAAGTTAAACTATTTAAGAATAAAGATAGCTTTTTCCTCTCTTAAGCACTTTGCACAAAAGCATCAATAGCAAATTAATAAAGCATTATTGGTAATTTAAATAAATTTGGAAATCTTCAGAAAAAGAAGTAGCTATGAAGCATTTCTGTAACTACCTGTATACTCAAGCAAAAACAAGCTAAATGTTGAGTTCTCTACTCAACATATTTACAGACGCATTAGTGAGTTTTGTTTTTATTGGTTGCTTGTTTTGTTAATTGATAAACTGTGACTGCTATCTCTGAGTACAAGTAAGACTAAACACATTTCAATAATTCTTAAAACGATAGAAATATTCAAAAGGTTGATTATGCTGACAGGAAAGTACATGAATGGTATTTAAAGCTCCCATATTAGAGAAATAAAATATGTCAGATTAGCTTGGTGGAGGGTTTGGAGCAGGTAAGGAAGTGAACAAAGGCATGAACCTTCAAGCAAGAGATTACATATCTCTTATATACATACAAGCATGGATACTACGGTGATAACTGCAGTTTCACTGCAGGCTTTACATCTTTCAAAATAGATGTAATGTCACAACTTTATATATGTATGTGAGTAAACATGCACATATATTTGGAATTTTAAAAAACTTATTTCTAAATTCTGATAAAATATTTAGATTCAAAAATATCAGACAGATTGCTCTTGTCAACAGGTCCCTCAGAAACCACCCAGACTTGAAGAGAAGTGCGTTATACATAAGCACTGTTTCTGTAAATGAGATGTCACTTCATAAATGTCCATTGTACACAGTAAAAAATTCAACCAACAGATAAAAAGCATAAAAATTCAACCGGCAGGCAAACCACCTAAAAACTCTCATCCCCAAACCTTTCTTACACAGGAAACAGAGCATTAAAGATGGACCAGCAAGTGTTTTCACTCTAGGCTGATGGAGCTAGTAGTGGTGGGATTAAGTTAAAGCAAAAAGGGTCCTTTTCCTGAGGAGGCGAGAGAGTAGCCCTCCATCCTAACTCTGCGGGAAGCAGAGGAACAAAACTCACTTGACCAAAGTCAACCTCAAAAAACCTCTCTGCAAACTAAGAAGAGAAGGGAACAAACTCAACCTGACAAGGAGCCGGGGGAAAAACTAACAGCTAAAATCAGTCAATGACAAGAGTTAATGATTTCCTCTAAGAGTGAACATACAATAAGGATGTATATTCTCACTGCTTCTATTTAACACTGTACTAGAGAAAATATCCAGTAAAATAGAAAGAAAGAAAATAAAAGATACATCACTTGGAAAGACAGAAATGACATATTAATTATTCACAGACAGCATAATTGGTTATGCACTGATTCCCATGGAATCTACATCAAGATTACTAGAATAAATAAAGTTGCTTTAGCAAGACTGCAGGACACAGATCAATATGGAAACCTTTATTTTTTATGTATGCGCTTCCAGTGAACAATTGGAAATTGAAATAAAACAATCCTATTTATCGTATGAAAACATACACAATATGTAGAGATAAACATCATAAAATAAGATTTATGCAGTGAAAATTATAAGAAAATTGAAGGAAAGGTAGTTTTCTCATGGAAAACACCTTATTATTAGGAGGTTTCCAAATTAACATTTAAATTCAATGAAATCCTAATCAAAATTCCAGCAGTCATTTCTGTAGAAACTGACAGGTTGATACTAAATTCTGTCTTTTGAGACAGAAGAATCAAGAACAATTTTTCAAAATTTTAAGAGAAGAACAAAGTTGGAAGACTTACATTACCTTATTTAAGACCTAACATGAAACTGGAATGATCATGGCAATGTCTTTTTAGCATAAGAACAGACCCATAAAGCCAAGGAAAAGAAGAGACTTCATATGGGTCACCTGCTTTTTTGACAAATGTACCAACATAATTCACTGTCCATAAGAAAGTCTTCTCAACAATGATGCTATAACTGGACATATTTTTGGACATATATACATAAAAGGAATTTAACATCACAGGCAAAAAATCAGCTTAAAAAGATCACAGACTTAATGTAACACTTAACATGTAGAAATTCTCAAAGAAAGCATGGAAGGCTTTAATAAATAAACAAGTAAAGGTTTCATACATATGATACAAAAGGTATGAGTCATCAAAGGGAAAAATTACAAAATGGAATTTCATTAAGATCTAAAACTTCTGCTCTTTGAGATAAACTTGACCCTTGAACAACGTAGGGGTTAATTCACATAGAACTTATAATTGGTTTTCATTTCTATGTTCCCTCCATACCCACAGTTCTTCTGCATCCCAGGATTGGAGCAACCATGAACGCTGGTACTGGAGTGTCCACACTTGACCAAAGACATAATACAGAGAACAGAAAGGACATTTAACGTGGTCAGCGTCTGCAGCTATTAAGAAAATGCAAAGTAAAGCCACAATGTAGTCCCGCTATCCACTTACCAAAATGAGAAATATATTGAGAAAAATCTTGAAACTACCAAGTGCTGACAAGGATGTGGAGAAACTGGAACCCATACACTGGTGATGGGAACAGAAATGTTCAACAGGAATTTGGGGAGAGTTCAATGGTTTCTAAAAAATTAAAACACACACTTTAAAAATGTGGCCCAGCGATTCGACTCCTAAGCATGCGCTTGTGCAATGAAAACATATGTCTGATATCTGTAAGCAAATGGTTAAAATAACTTTATTCATAACAATTAATAACTGGAAACCACATAAAAGTCCATTAGCTGGTGAACGGATAAGGAAATTGTGAAACGGCCATACAGAATGCTATGTACTCGTTTGGTATTGCATCATTAATGTAAGATACAATATAGTGGAACTCAATCTCAGTACACTCAGTGAAGAAGCGAGACCCCCAAAGGCTAAATACTGTAGGAATCTCATATATGACATTCTGAAAAAGGCAAATTATAGGGACAGACATCAGATGTGGTTGCAGGAGATGACATGGAGAGGGGATGACTACAATGGGGCAAGACAGAGCTTTATGGAAGGAGAAAAGTGTTTCACATCTCACTTTGAGTGGTGATTAAAAGACTGCACACATTTGTCAAAACTCATAGGATTTAAGCCTAAAAAATTGACTTTTATTGTATGGATATTATACACCAAATCTTACAATCTATCCTGAAACATACTTACCTTTTTTAAAATATGAGCCACATGATAGAGCTCCAAAGGACTAATGCCATGACAAATTCAACACATATGGGCAAGGCAGTGAGCCTGGAGGAGGGGAAGGGGTACTGTGTTCTTAGAGCAGCTAGGCAATAGCTTGAGGTAAAACTCAAAGAGGACTTTGGGAAATCAAATAAAAGCACATATCCAATGACAAAGCGTGGACACTCTTAATCCTTGCACCATCAAAATGCTTGCAAAAATAATAAGATGTCCCTCAGTGGACCCATGCATTTGAAATAAATGCTTTACAAGACAAATCATGATCTCTTCCCTGCTTCTCTCTCTCCCTCTCCACCCATGTTTACTTTCATCTACAACACCTGCAGCCACTAGTATCCACAGATACTATGCGCTCTAGTTCTGCTTCCCTAGACAGAGTGAGAGGGAGAAGGCAATGGCACCCCACTCCAGTACTCTTGCCTGGAAAATCCCATGGGCAGAGGAGCCTGGTAGGCTGCTGTCCATGGGGTAGCGAAGAGTAGGACACAACTGAGTGACTTCACTTTCACTTTTCACTTTCATTCATTGGAGAAGGAAATGGCAACCCACTCCAGTGTTCTTGCCTGGAGAATCCCAGGGACGGGGGAGCCTGGTGGGCTGCCGTCTGTGGGGTCGCACAGACTCGGACATGACTGAAGTGACTTAGCAGTAGCAGCAGACAGTGTAAGAAGCCAAAGCAAGTAACTGTGAAGTGTTGATTTTGGAGCATAAGCTAAAAGGTGATCTGAAAGCACTCGGTTAAGCTGAGATACATGAACACCTGTATCCAGCAAGGTCTTGGTCTGGATGCCATGCCAGGGTTCTTTTACATTACAGAGTAATAAAATTTGACACCCATACAGGAGAAACCCAGAAATACAAACAAGCAGCAAAGCTTCTAAATCTCCTAATATCACAGGTCTCTCAACTTGTCCCCTCTCAAGGTGAGACCCCCTGTTAACATGCACAGAACTACGGAACTTTTTAAACAAATGAATGAGCAAAGGAAGAGAACAGAACTATACTGAGTGTCTACTCTGAACAAGGCTTTCCTCTTACCCCACCCCATGTGCTCCAATGAAGCTATACTAGTGAAGGAATCTGCTCAATGCATAGTATGCACTAAACATAATTAATTGCCATTTAATAATGGTAATTGGGCCTTCCCTGGTGACTCAGATGGGTAAAGAATCTGCCTGCAAGGCAGGAGAGGCAGGTTCAATCCCTGGGTCAGGAAGATCCCCTGAAGGAAAGGGAATGTCAACCCATTCCAGTATTCTTGCCTGGAGAATTTCAAGGACAGAGGAGCCTAGAGGGCTACAGTCCATGGAGTCGAAAAAAGTAGGACATGACTGAGTGACTAACACTTTCACTTTCAATAATGGTAATTGATAATAATAAAGACACCACCACCATTGGAAGGTAAATTAATTTACTTGTTTAAAACAATTCATTTCCAACCAATTATTCTGACAGAGGACCTAACAGGGGCTCATTTAAATTAAGTTAATCTAATATTTAAGATAGAAATCAGTGATGAACAGCTTGTATATTTGAAGCCAAAACCAGCTACTAGATTTTCTGCAGCCCTTTCCATATGTATTGTCCTCCTTGATGAGTGTATAATTTTTATAAAATTATTTATCATGTAACATAGAGCATTTCATGCCAGAGATTCATTCTTAGAAAATGGTATATCAACCAAATCTATTCATGGAGCATGTGATCGTGTTAGAAGTGTTATGCTTCTTTAGATGACAGTGGTTGTAAAATTTTTTTAATTTGGAAAGTATACATTATTTTCATCAACTTTAATTCAGCTATAAATGCAAATGTGTGTGTGTGTGTAAGACCAAAGGAGAAGTTTGGAAGTTATTGTGGTCTTCCCCTCTAAGCATCCTTATCCTCTCTATGAAATAGTTCTTTTGGCATTTTTTTAAACTTAACTATCTCCTTCCTTACTTTTAGGTCTCATATGTTTTGAATTTTATTTTCAAATTAACAGACAGGAAGATTACCTTTTTATGTACAGTTTTATGAATTTTAATAAATGGATAAATGTGCATAACCACAACCACAATAAAGACACGAAATATACCCACCACCCAACCCTCATCCCTGTCTACTATGCCTTCCTCTCTCCCTTAACCACTGGCAACCACTGATCTGCCACTTATAATTTTATCTTTTCATAAATACCACATAAATGGAACCATACAATATGTAACCTTTGGAGGTTGATTTCTTTTTTTCTATTAAGATTCTCATTTTATTGATGACTTTGAGATGTAAATCTATTGGCCAAGATCACACAGCTGGAAAGCAGTAGAGCAGGAATTTAAATTTAATTAAGATCAAAAGCTTCACTCATTGATTCCAAAAAAAAGGGGAAGTGTACATACATGTATGTATATGTATGTTTCTGAGTACGTACTTTTCTTGACTTATGACTCACATACAGACATTGGTTTCCTTTTAAAACGCTTTGGAAGTAGCAAATATACAACATGAACATTACTGTCAGTGGTCAGTATCCGAGGAACAGAATTGATAAGGCCTCATGAAAGTGAAAGTGTTAGTTGCTCAGCATGTCTGACTCTTTGTGACATCATAGACTGTGGCCTTCCAGGCTCCTCTGTCCATGAGATTTTCCAGGCAAGAATACTAGAGTGGGTAGCTAATCCCTTCACCAGGGGATCTTCCTGACCCAGGGATCGAACCCGGATCTCCCATATTGCAGGCAGATTCTTTACCGTCTGAGTCACCAGGGAACCCCAAAGCCTCATGACTTTGGTGCTTTTATGGAATTTTTAACTAATTAAATCAGACTATCTACTCATTTTTTTAAATATAGATTTATTTATTTTGCTGCTAAGTCTCTTCAGTCGTGTCCGACTCTGTGTGACCCCATAGACGGCAGCCCACCAGGCTCCCCTGTCCCCAGGAATCTCCAGGCAAGCATACTGGAGTGGGTTGCCATTTCCTTCTCCAATGCATGAAAGTGAAAAGTGAAAGGGAAGTCGCTCAGTCATGTCTGACTCTTCGCGACTCCATGGACTGCAGCCTACCAGGCTCCTCTGTCCACGGGATTTTCCAGGCAAGAGTACTGGAGTGGTGTGCCATTGCCTTCTCCGTTATTTATTTTAATTGGAGGTTAATTACACTATAATATTGTATTGGTTTTGCTATACATCAACATGAATCTGCCACAGGTATACACGTGTTCCCCATTCTGAACCCCCCTTCCTCCTCCCTCCCCGTACCATCCCTCTGGGTCGTCTCAGTGCACCAGCCCCAAGCATCCTGTATCCCGTATCAAATCTTGACTGGCGATTCATTTCATATATGATATTATACATGTTTCAATGCCATTCTCCCAAATTATCCCACCCTCTCCCTCTCCCACAGAGTCCAAAAGACTGTTCAATACATCTGTGTCCCTTTTGGTTTTAACCAGCATTTGGTAAGGAAGGAAAGACTAGTCAAGGACTAGTCACTGTAAGAGGTGGCAATCTGGAATCACAATTCATAGCTGGGTGAATTCCAGCTATATCACTTCCCTAGCTGTTGGGTTGTAAGTAACTAGGTCTGTACGTGTTTTTCAACTTTTATGAGTATCTTTGGGGACCAAACAGATCCTGTGAATGAGAGGTTTGAAGTTTTCATTCTTTTCTTCCACCAGCTCAAAGACTTTTTAATCTTTTCTTAAATCTGTTTCTTCAACTCAAAGACTTGAGAACATGTTCTAGAGTGAGAAAATAATGTACATAATTTCTGGTCATGAATATTCACAAGGTAGTTGGTTACTGGGATTCTGGGTCATGTTTTGAGAAGGAATCAATTCTGAAAAGAGGCAAATGGATATACTTTTGCTCTTACTAATATTTCCACACTATTTCCTCTCCCTATAAAGGAATTTCCTAATTGTCCAAAACTGAGACCTTTGCTTCCACCGAGCAACAAGATTCCTAGGATTTCCTAACGCTTATGGGAACTCTTTTCCTTTCACCTCTACATTTTTCAGATTTGCTGAGCTGTCTTTAAGGCTTTCAAAATCACCAGGCACATTTATTTTGCACTCTTTCTGCCATACGTGAAGATAAGTATATTTCAGAGTAACAGTTCTCAAACTTGGGAGCCTATGAAAGTCAGTTGAGAGATTTGCTAAAAATACAGAGACCCAAGCCTTCTCCATTTTTTTTTTTTCCCCTCCTTGCAAGCCACAATTTGCAGCAGAATCTTAGTTCCCCAACCAGTGATTGAACCAGTGCTCTGTACAGTTGGAACCACAGTCTTAACTACTGGCTCATGCTGCTCCTGCTAAGTCACTTCAGTCGTGTCCGACTCTGTGTGACCCCATAGACGGCAGCACACGAGGCTCCGCTGTCCCTGGGATTCTCCAGGCAAGAACACTGGAGTGGGTTGCCATTTCCTTCTCCAATGCATGAAAGTGAAAAGTGAAAGTGAAGTCGCTCAGTTGTGTCCGACCCTCAGCGACCCCATGGACTGCAGCCTTCCAGGTTCCTCTGCCCATGGGATTTTCCAAGCAAGAGTACTGGAGTGGGGTGCCATTGCCTTCTCTGCTTAACTACTGGACTGCCAGGTAAGTCCCCAAGCCCTCTCCTTAAATGAATGCCAGCTTTTCTATGATTTCTCAGCTCTCCCCACAAGGATTCTGATATGTGTGGATGTTTCAAAGAATTTGGAGTAATATGCGTCAGCTGTCCCAGAAAGGTTCTGAGTAACTGACGACTGAAATGTTCTATTTTAGAATGAAAGTCAGGCCCTAGAACAGACTCACTCAACTCACGTGCTGCTCCCTGATGATCATCTTGAAATTTAATTTTTAATATTCTTTGCTAGAATATGAGAATATCAATATCAAATATCATATTGCATCCATCTATGATACTTGTTTTTCCCATTTTAATGTCTTTGAGACAGGATTATGTTTTAAAATCTGCATTCTAAAAATATCGGTCAGCATCTTTTCTTGTACATTAGCACCTAATGCTGCAACTTACAATAAAAATTTAGAGATAATGAACTAAATGGGAAGGAAATAAAAAAAAAAGAATGGAAATATGTAGACATAGAACTGATTCACTTTACTGTACAGCAGAAAGTAACACAACATTATAAAGCACCTACGATAAAAAAGATAAAAATTAGCGATAAGAAAGCCCGACTATAATTCAAGTATGAGAGACGCTATAACCAAACAATTCAAGTAATGTATAAATAAGATGGTAAAAAGACACAATATTAAAATGATTAACTCAGCCCTGGATATTTAACCATGAAAGTATAAAAAAGTAAAATTGACATGGTGACCCATTATCTAACCACCTAGGGAACGGAAGTCTTCCCTTGCAGGGCTCAAATTAGTATGTCAGGAGCCATGAAAGGGAGAGGCTTGAACCACATTTCAGCCCTGCATTTATTGACTTCTGGGCCAAACAAACTCAGGTGCATCATGAGTACCTTTCAGAAAACAGACTATTCCAGAGTTGCCTATTTCCACGTAACAAGCTACCTCAGGGTCAACTGTATAAAACAATGGCACTTTAAAAAATTATTGCCATATACCATGGTTCCAAGGGTTACCTAAACTTAACTAAGTGGGTAAGTGGGGTTCATTGGGTCTGCATGTGGCTGCAGTCAGACCATGAGTGACTAAGGGCTGAAAGCATCTCACGTATCTGATGCCTGGCATGGAATGTCACAAACAGCTGAAATAGGGACATTTGGGTTCCTTGGGCCTCTCTCTCAATCTCTATGAGGCCTGTTCATGAGGTCTCTCCAGGATAATGAATTCTGGTGTCATATTTCTTACATGTAGGCTCAGAGTTCCAAAGGTGGGTTTTTCCAGGGAGAGAAAAGAAAAGAGATAGAAATAGGGCTAGTAATTATTGTTTAGTTGCTAAGTCATGACAGACTCTGAGACGTCATGGACTGTTACCCCACCAGGCTCCTCTGTGGATTCCCCATGCAAGAAACTGGAGTGGGTTGCTACTCCCTTCTCCAGGGGATCTTCCCGACCCAGGGACTGAACCCGCATCTCCTGCATCTCCTGCGCTGGCATGTGGATTCTTTACCACTGAGCCACCAGGGAAACCCAGGGGTAGGAATAGGTATATAGATATAGAGAGACAAAGACAGAGATTGAGGCAGAGACAAAGATGGAAAGAGAGCCTGTAGAAACTGCTTAGCTCTTTATGATCCAGTCTAGGTAATCACGGGTCCTCTGCATGGCATTTATTAGAACTAAATCACTAGACCCAGTCTATATATTCAAGGAGCAGGTAATTAATGGATATGATTTAAAACTGCCACAAACAGGTATTTTAAATTTTAAAAAGTGACCATTCTCCAAATACTACAGTCAAGCCTTCCATTTTAAACAATCTCTACTGGGAAAGATAATCACTGAAAAACTTGATGACTTTTTATTCTTAAAAAAGTTATAAAAGTCACTGCAATATTTTTAACTAGTAGAGAAAAAGTCATAACTACATGCATTCTTCTGAGGCAAACAGAATTCTAAACAACCTAAAAAAAATCACAGATTAGCCAGCATGTCTTTCCTGATCAATCAACACAAAATCTCTCAACAAAGTTGCTTAAAATACCATACATAATATTTCTTTATGAAATATTCATTACTTACTACCATGTGTGGAAGACCATCAAAATACACTATGAAAGGACTAGCATCCCTCAGAATTAATTACCTCAGGTTAGTGGAAGGTTTTATTTCTTACCTGTGAACTGCATCCAGAGAAATGTAAGGTCTAGTGATCTGAAGAAGCAAAACAATAAATATTGCTCTATATGCTTTATATTTTTCAGTGAAATAAATATCAAGCAGGCAATGCCCATTCTCTGTGATTTAGACTCAGCTTTAAAAACCTGCACACTCGTATTTAAAAGCAGCAAGCTGAGCCTCCCAAAATAATTCTGTGTTGCTTCATGTTATTTAAGACCATGAGTACATGTGAACAGGAATCCATGCTGTTCAGGGTAAAGAGTCTCCAGAAAAAGCATTTTGAGGTTGATTTTCAATTGCAAGTAGGCACAAGGGGAAATCATAGATTTAATGGGAGGTAGGTAATGTTGGTAAATAATATATTCAACTTTAAAACAAACCCCCCCCCTCAAATCTGTTGTCCATGTATCATGAATTAGAGTGATTTAAAATTCCACTTTTTCATGTACATACCCATCCTAAAATTCAGCCACTGACAAACTTTAAAGATAGGTTTTCAATGTACTAGAGAAACTGACGACACTAAAGATTTCCATTAAGATATTTTCAAGGTAATGTTACTAATGAAACACAGTTTATTTTAAACACCATCCTGAGTGTCTAAAATACACTATTTCACTGAACTCTCACCACAAACCTACAAGGGCAATGATATTCTCTCAATATTAGATCTGAGAGGCCTAGTGTACAAATCACCCAATTTTCTGCAAATGCTCAAGGAATCATTTCAACTCTTCACAACAATGAAAGAAGAATCGAAATAATCGTCTAGCAGGCAATATCCACTCTCTTGTTTCTTGTTGGTCCATTTTTAGAAGCCTCCTTTCTCAAATGCCGTCCCTTACTACCATCAGCCTTACAGGATATCTAACTCCCAGACCAGCAATCAATTAATCCAGACAAAACAAAAAAAGTTATGAGACTGTGGGTCCTCCCCAACCCCATAAGTCAGTGAAGCAAAACAATTAATTCAACTCGCAACATGATCACTGAATTAAGCCTTAAATTAAGTCAATACAAATAACCCTAAACACATATGCTATGACAGGCAAAAGAATAAAACAATTGTACCTGTTAGCCATCTGTATGTCTTTCTTGAAAAATTGTCTGTTCAGGTCTAGTTTATGTGACTGTTGAGGGAGTTTGTTTGCTACTGAGTAGTATAAGTTCTATATACAGTTCAGATCTTCCCTGATTGCTCAGATGATAAAGAATCTGCCTGCTGTGTGGGAGACCTGGATTTGATCCCTGGGTCAGGAAGATCCCCTGAAGAAGGGAACAGCAACCCACTCCAGTATTCTTGCCTGGAGAATCCCATGGACGGAGGAGCCTGGCGGGCTACGGTCCATGGGGTTGCAAAGAGTCAGACATGACTGAGTGACTGACACTACCAGATAAATAATTTACAAACATTTTCCCTGATTTCATAGGCTGCATTTTCATTTTATTAATGATTTTCTTTTCTTTCCAAAGATTTTTAGTTTGATATAGTCCCACTTTTTTTTTTTTTTTTTCTTTCACTGCCTCTGCTTTTGGAGTCAGATTCAAAAAATCATTGCCAAGACTGGGATGTCATAGAGCTTATCACCAATGTTTTCTTCTAGGAGGTTTATGGTCTCAGGTCTTGTACTTTATCTAACTCTTTAATCAAGTGAGTTAAATTTTGTGTACAGTGTAAGATAGTGATCCAGTTTCATTCTCTTGCATGCGGCTGTCCAGTTTCCCAGTCCCATTTAGTGAACAGACACAACAGACTACAATATTTCTGAACATTAGCAAAGAATTTTCAGGATTCCATGTCCTGAAAGATATTGACCAAGAAGATATCTAATTTGTTATAATTATTTACTGCCCAAATCCTCATAGTCTGAAAAACTGTAATTAATGAAATCAATTTCAAAGCATAAACTCGGACTTTTTTAATGATATGAAAGATGATACTGAGGACACGGTATTAGGAGTAGGGATTACATGAAGCAAGGAGGCAATTCTGAATACAGTGGTTGAAGAACTAGCATCTGCAGTGACCTTTTAAGTCCAATTTGATGTGCTGAATCCTATAAGATATATCAGTAACAAACGCAAAATTCTATACTAGGGATTAGAAAGCCAATGAACAAAAATAGCATGGAAAAGCTGCATATCAAAACATGAAGAAAATCTCCTTAGCAGTGTTAGCAGCAATAAACATACAACAGAATAGTCTATTATATGAGATTCTTGCAAACAGTCGCCCTAAGCTCTTTCTACCTAGAGTGTGGTCTCTGAACCAGCTAAATCTGTGTTACCTGGGAACTGGTTAGTAATGCAGACTCTTGGGACGCACTCCAGACATAGACAATACGACCATGCAGATTGAAAAGGTTGCCAGGTGACTGTGTATGCACATCAAGGTTTGGGAAACACCACCCTAGGCTCTTAACCAGGTCAGACCAGATGAAACTCTCGTCTAGAGACAATACGCTTGCAATAGAGGAGTGTCTGTAATCACATATTAGACAGGGAACAGGCTCAAACCTCTATAACTATCAGGATTATTCAAAGGCACTGGGGATGTTTAGTTCAGAATGCGCCATCCAATACATGGGAGCCACTAGCCAACAATATGCAAATATTTAGCACTTAGAATGAAGCTAGCCCAAATTAAGATGGTCTACAAATATAAAATACACCCCTAACTGCGAAGACTTAGTAAGAAAAAAATGAAAGTGAAATATCTCTTTTATAATATTTATATTGAATATGTTGAAATAATATGTTGGATATAATGGATTAACTCAAATATATTACTATTCACCTATTTCAATCTGCATTTTTAAAATGACTTACTAGAAATTTTTAAATTGCCTACATGACTCCCATTTTATTTCTACTGGACGGTGCTGCTGCAGACACACTCAGGAGTAGGCATGGTGGTTCTCTTCAAATGTGTGGAGCACCACTGTATGGATGAAATATTAATCTATCTCAGACTGAACCAAAGATTAGAACCAGGACAATGTTATGTGATCCAGAGCAGGTAGACAAATCACTTGTTTCCAAAAAGTGCCCGTAAGCAATGTCATCGCTTTCACATATTCATCACTGAATCTGAGAATCATGAAAAGGTTGCACTTCCTGTCATACAAAATAACCTGAAAAGACAGTAAGGAAAAAGAGACAAGAAAACCTACTTAGCCATCAAAAACATTGCCTTCATGAGCAGTTCCCAGTGTATGCTCTCTCTGCCTCAAGAGAAAAATTACAACAACTCATTTTACTTTCTCTTTGGAGGGCTGGTGGAGGTCTAGGCAGGTTAGAGTACGAGCATAAGAAATGACATCCACACGTGCAGGTGGACGTTTTCCTGAAGATGCCATGAGCCCTCACTATAGTCTATGTGGATAAATCACATATCACCTGTTAGAATATTTCTTTGTTGAGGCTGTCAATTTCCCCAGCCAGCCAGCTTCACCAATATAGAAGAAAATAAGTAAATGAATGCAGTCTTCCTGTTTCCATAAACCTATGATGAACACTAATAATACAGATAAGCAAAAGATTATTTCACTACTAGGATATTGAAGATAATACCAAAGAAATAACTTTTAATTCCAAGACAAAGCTACAAATTCTTACTGATAATTCAGATTTAAGTAATTCATCTTCTCAGCACCTATTAAAGACTCTTGAGAGTCCCTTGGACTGCAAGGAGATTCAATCAGTCCATTCTAAAGGGGATCAGTCCTGGGTGTTCATCGGAAGGATTCATGCTGAAGCTGAAACTCCAGTACTTTGGCCACCTCATGCGAAGAATTGACTCATTGAAAAAGACCCTGATGCTGGGAGGGATTGGGGCAGGAGGAGAAGGGGACGACAGAGCATGAGATGGCTGGATGTCATCACCGACTCGATGGACATGAGTTTGAGTGAACTCCAGGAGTTGGTGATGGACAGGGAGGCCTAGCGTGCTGTGATTCATGGGGTCGTAAAGAGTCAGATACGACTGAGTGACTGAACTGAACTGAAGTGATTATTTATTGGACTTCCCTATATCTCAGATGGTAAAGTATCTGCCTGCAATACAGGAGACCCAAGTTCAATCCCTGGGTCAGGAAGATCCTCTGGATAAGGAACTGGCAATCCACTCGCGTATTCTTGTCTGGAGAATCGTATGGACAGAGGAGCCTGGTGGGCTACAGTCCATGGAGTCACAAAGAGCCGGACATGACTAAGTGACTAACACACACTTGAGATTGACTCTGACCCTAAATGGATGAATGAAATTTCAAAAAGTGAATTTTTTCTCAGGCTATGTGTTTGGTTTTAAGAGATCAGGCCTTTAAAAAGAAAATAAAATACTAAATTATTGAATCTGGCACAAAGAATCTCATCTTTGAATTTTAAAATATCAGCAGCCCAAAGCAGTTCAAACACTGCTGTCTGATTTGAATTTAGATTCAAGAGAACTCAGGTTGAGTCCTAGTTCTCATCATGGTTAAATTATGAGATTTCAGTTTGTTAGTACTTAATAAGAGCACTGGCTGTTGTACTATCATTCCTCCAGCCCTACTCTTCTTAGTCCATATTCCTACATAAATGCAAGGAAAACAGGACCTCCTTTTTATCCCAAGAAAATCCATATTCATCCAAATAAAGTCTATGTGATAATTAAGATTGAATAACCTTACAGAAATATTTTAATACATATTTCTAAAAACATGTAGCTCCCCAAAGACTTTTTAAAATTTATAAAGCCATCTATCTTGAATGCATTATGAATACTAAGTAAGGGGTGGATGGACTGAAATACACACACACACACACACACACATTCCATGCCAGATTTTAAAGTCTAATGCTGTAATTCCTGAAGCAAACTAGGATCTACATTTTCAGATTCCCATTAAAATGAAAGCTCTCTCCTAGCTATCATTATTTCACTCATTCTGCAAACTGAGATATCAGTTACAGCATAAAGTAGAATAGCCAAGAACATCTATATCGCTTCATGTTTCAATGGAGATCTGCTGGATTCATGGAGCACCTGTTGTTTACTTTAACCTCACCTCTTTTAGAGACGCTCTGTTTTTCTTATTACCAGGTTTCTGAGGCATTGATGGTTTTTCAGAAGTCTTAGTTAACTAGATCCTATTTCTTATGAATCACAATATTTGGCTGAAAAACTACTTCGTCACTACTAAACTTCATGCACGGGAAGTCTTAATAATATCTTTAACCTAGCTTCATGGGAAGCAACTTAGTTAAACTTGCCCATGACCAAGCTTGCTGTACATAGAGTGGAAAGGTCAACATCAGGGAGATGCCCTGTAACTGACTGAGCACCACCGTCCCCATGTACAGGGACTGACGTGTGCCCAGAATAGTGTCACCTAATGTGACATGGCACAGGGTCTGACTGTCCAGTGGCCTGATGACCAAGGGCTAACTAGGGAGCCACAGCCGTGCTGGGAGAGCAGTTCCAAAGGGAAAAGCAGCTTTTTGTCCTTAACTTTTAGGACCTGGAATAGCCGATGGTATCAACATTTGTCTCACCCCTGTGATGAATATGACCCACTGGTCAGTTTTATAAAAGCAGGACCTCAATATGTCTTTTCACTTTATAGCTCTGTATCATTTCCCTAACACAATGCCACTATTCAGCAGGAACAGAATAAGTATCTATAGGGTTTTGTCTTGTCCGTTTTAATTAAAATATAGTTGTTTTACAATGTCATGTTAATTTCAGACACCTGAAACAACACAGTGAATCACAGCGCAGTGCTTCGGTTATCCAGACAGGTTCCCCTGAATATTATACATATGTGTATATTCCCTGGTGGCTCAGACGGTAAAGCATCTGCCTGCAATGCGAGAGAGCTGGGCTCAATCCCTGGGTCAGGAAGACCGCCTGGAGCAGGAAAGGACAACCCACTCCAGGACTCCAGTACTCTTGCCTGGAAAACCCCATGGACTGAGGAGCCTGGTAGGTTACAGTCCATGGGATCACAAAGAGTTGGACACAATTGAGAAGCCTCACTTTCACATGTTTTTTATGTATATTATATACATATATATACATATATATACATATATATATATATATATATATATATATGAAGTGAAGTGAAGTGAAGTCATTCAGTCGTGTCTGACTCTTTGCGACCCCATAGACTGTAGCCTACCAGGCTCCTCTGTCCATGGGATTTTCCAGGCAACAGTACTGGAGGGGATTGCCATTTCCTTCTCCAGGGGATCTTCCCAACCCAGGGCTCAAACCCAGGTCTCCTGCATTGTAGAAAGATGCTTTACCATCTGAGCTACCAGGGGAGTCCTTATATATATATATATATATATATATGTATATATATATATATATATATATGGTAGTACTAAATATATGTTATATATGTTGTTTTCATTATAGGTTATTACAAGATATTGAATATAGTTCCCTGTACTATACACTAAGTCCCTGTTGGTTATCGAAATAAATACTAGTTAAATGAGTAAATAAATCTCATCCATTATAGGGCAGTTGTTAAGAAGTAAACTGTCTCCCCTAAAATTCACCTGTTGAAATCTCAACACTTAGTACCTTAAAATGTGACCTTGTTTGGAAATAGGGTCATTGCAGGTGTAATCAGTTAAGGTGAGGTCGGCAATGTGACTATTGCTTTTCACAAAGGAACTCCATTTGAAAAGATGACACGCACACAGGGAGAACATCATATAAAAATGAATACAGAGACGGGGTGGTGTGGTAGAAAACACAGACACCAAAGTGTGCCAGAAGCCACTGGAAGCTTGGAGAGGTGAGGAAAAGAATCTACCTTGAAGCTCTCAGCAAGATGCCCTCACCTTGGATTTCTACCTCCAGAAATGCAAGATGATAAATTTCTGTTATTTAAACTACGAACTACAAGCAATCTGTAGTCATTTGCTACAGCAGCCCTAGAAAACTGATAAGAGTATTGATGACAAACTCAAATATCTACTTCTGCATTAGTTCCTATGCCAAAGCCTTTGACTGTGTGGATCACAACAAATTGTGGAATATTCTGGAAGAGATGGAAATACCAGACCACCTGACCTGTCTCTTGAGAAATCTGTATGCAGGTCAGGAAGCAACAGTTAGAACTGGACATGGAACAACAAACTGGTTCCAAATAGGGAAAGGCATACGTCAAGGCTCTATATTGTCACCCTGCTTATTTAACTTATATGCAGAGTACAGCATGAGAAATGCTGGGCTGGAGGAAGCACAAGCTGGAATCAAGATTGCTGAGAGAAATATCAATAACCTCAGATACGCAGATGACAGCACCCTTATGGCAGGAAGCAAAGAAGAACTAAAAAGCCTCTTGATGAAAGTGAAAGAGGAGAGTGAAAAAGTTGGCTTAAAGCTTAACATTCAGAAAACGAAGATCATGGCATCTGGTCCCATCACTTCATGGCAAATAGATGGGGAAAGCGTGGACACAGTGGCTGACTTTATTTTTCTGCGCTCCAAAATCACTGCAGATGGTGATTACTCCTTGGAAGGAAAGTTATGACAAATCTAGACAGCATATTAAAAAGCAGAGACATTACTTTGCCAACTAAGGTCCATCTAGTCAAGGCTATGGTTTTCCAGTGGTCATGTATGGATGTGAGAGTTGGACTATAAAGAAAGCTGAGCGCTGAAAAATTGATGCTTTTGAACTGTGATGTTGGAGAATACTCTTGAGAGTCCCTTGGACTGCAAGGAGATCTAACCAGTCCATCCTAAAAGAGATTAGTCATGAGTGTTCACTGGAAGGACTGATGTTAAAGCTGAAACTCCAATACTTTGCCTACCTGATGCAAAGAGCTGACTCATTTGAAAAGTCCCTGATGTTGGGAAAGATTGAAGACAGAAGGAGAAGGGGAGGACAGAGGATGAGATGGTTGGATGGCATCACCAACTCAATGGACATGAGTTTTGGTAAACTTCGGGAGTTGGTGATGGACATGGAGGCCTGGCATGCTGCAGTGCATGGGGTCACAAAGAGTTGGACATGACTGAGCAACTGAACTGAACTTATGACTTGATATTTACAAACAAAAGTCAATAGTTTAACTCAAAATCAAGAGTGCTGCTGCTGCTAAGTCACTTCAGTCATGTCCGACTCTGTGCAACCCCATAGACAGCAGCCCACAAGGCTCCCCTGTCCCTGAGATTCTCCAGGCAAGAACACTGGAGTGGGTTGCCATTTCCTTCTGCAATGCAGGAAAGTGAAAAGTGAAAGTGAAGTCGCTTAGTAGTGTCTGACTCTTCGCGACCCCAGGGACTGCAGCCCACCAGGCTCCTCCGTCCATGGATTTTCCAGGCAAGAGTATAGGAGTGGGGTGCCATTGCCTTCTCTGAAAATCAAGAGTAGATAAGAGCTAAAAAACAGATTTTCAAGGGTGTTTATCACTATATTTAATGTTTAGAACCCTAAAATTGCACCTAGTCTACGTTTAGAAAAGCATAAATACATCCACTAAATTAAATCAGAACATTTAAACCAGCCCTTTGAAAGAAGACTTTGATCTGTATACAGACTCATCCCCAGTACCTAAAATACAACAGCCTAGCACGTTATGGCCAAAAACTGTAACTTATTGAATGAAAGAATGGTTAAAACAAAGAAGTATAATTCAAAATATAGGAGCAAACTGGTGAACATGCTTAACAAAACATTGAAAACTAGAAACTCACATCTGAAATAGGTTTATATAAAAAGTAATCTCTTTACCATTTCTACTTGAAGAATTTTGCTATTTTTTAAAGTCAAGTATATGTCAGTCACTAAGAAGGAAATCCTAATGAAAAAACTAGAAATATGCCTTATGCCCTCAGCTTGAGAAAAACACAAGTACAACAGCTTTTTCAACATTTCAAAGAACTATTTATCAAGTTTTTGCTTCATGCTGTGCAAATGGCAAAGTTGCTGTGTTTTTGAGGGGCGATTAGAAATAAACCATGTGAAAATACATTCTGAAAATATTAATGGAAAGTATATATGTATGTGGCAACATATAATACCCCCCCCCCCAGTGAACTGTGTATTATACTGTCAAGTATTGGTAGTATAATAAAAAAAAAATCTTTCAATAACATAGTAATTATGCACAAAGCTGGCCACTATTTAAAATTCTGTAAAAAAAAAAAAAAGAGAGAGAGAGAGAAAGTTAATACTTTACTATACTACTACCATCAGGACATGTCAGTGACCATGTCTTGTTACAACATACTGACCCAAGTCTGCTCAGTCAGCAAATTTCATCCTCTTGGCCAGAATGATTCCCAAGAGACCTCAGCTGGCCCAAGCAGAGTCAATGCTAGAGTCTTCTGGAATCTCCAGGAAACAGCACATTCTTCCTGGAGTATTCACTTCCTAGAATATTAAACTGGAGCCCACACTGACAATATTGACACTATGTGTAAAGAGCCTACTGAAGACAATAAGGAAGAAAGCAGAATTAAGTGATGGAAAGAGGAGATGTGTCGGGAGCAGTAGAGGGCCTGGACTTGTCAAAATGTGAGCATTTTTACCTGTGAGAGTCAAAAAATTCCATTAATTCCCCATTAAGCTGGTTTAGGGTTTCCCTGGTGGCTCAGGTGGAAAAGAACCTGCCTATAATCCAGACCAGGGTTCGATCCCTGGGTTGGGACAATCCCCTGGAGAAGGGAATGGGTTCCCACTCCAGTATTCTTGCCTAGAGAATACCATGGACAGAGGAGCCTGGCCAGGCTACAGTCCACGAGGCTGCAAAGAGTCAGACATGACTGAGCAACTAACAAGCTTTTCTATGATCTTCAGAGGGCGTTCCAATGAATCAGCAACCTACCACCAGGCATTAGTGACAAGCACAGAAATACAGACGCAGGTGATCTGCCAGAACCTGTATGTATTGAGGATGCTTTCGTCCTTGACCAGAAATGAACATATTTACTCTCTAGCAAAACATTTATCAAACTCCTGTCTGTGGGCTTCAGATCTCAGGTTAGAGATTCAGAGGACTTGATGACGTGTGCTTTTGGCAGAGTCCTCCAAGCAACAGGCAGCCTGGAGTACAGACTGGAGCACTGAGAAACAAACGAAAAAAAAGATAAACTTATGACCCTAGGGCCATGTTCTATCCACAGCGAGCAACCTGGAATGGCCAAGGCAGAAAACCATGAGCTTCCAGAGTTGGAAAAGCCAAACCGGGACTCAGCGTCACATTCCTCTTTCTCCAGAGGTCTGGTAATAGATGCAAGGTACAAAATACTCCAAGTATAGAATGAAATAATACCATGTGCAGCAACTTGGATGCAACTAGAGAGTTTCGTACTAAGTGAAGTAAGTCAGGAAGAGAATGACAAATACCGTATGATATCACTTGTATGTAGAATCTCAATATGACACAACTGTTCACATCTACAAAACAGAAACAGATTCACAGACACAGAGAACAGGCTTGTGGGGGTGCCAAGGGGTAAACTAGCTGGGAAGAGACGGGTTGGGAGTTTGGGGTTAGTATCAATAGCTGCAAACTATTATATATGGGATGGATAAACAACAAGTTCCTACTGTATAACAGAGGGAACTATATTCAATATCCTGTGATACATCATAATGGGAAAGAATATGAAAAAGTATATATATATACAACTGAATCACTTTGCTGTACAGTAGAAATTAATACAACATTGTAAGTCACATATATTTCAATACAATTTTAAAATTACACCAAGAAGCTGAGCCTGGGGGCTATTAGCACAATGATAAGTGAAGAGTTTTCACTTAAACACCACATCCAAAGACAAGAGACTTTCAGCACAAAACATGTTTCATTCCTCTTTGCCAAAAACTTTAAGGAAATGAGAAACATAAGTGGAAAATGTAGGCTTAAATTCTACATCAAGTTTAAAATGATGAACATAATTTTTGTCAAGACAAACATACTTCCTAGATATGAAATTCTAAGGCAATAGATTGGCAATAAAATAGCTACAACAATCAGTTTCCTTTTTTTAAGGACTTTTGATGTGGACCATTTTTAAAGTCTTTACTGAATTTGTTACAATATTGTTTCCTTTTTATGTCTTGGTTTTTTGGCCACAGGGCATGTGGGAATCTTAGCACCCCCAGGAGGGATCAAACCCTCACTCTCTGCAATGGAAGGCAAAGTCGTAACCATTGCACAGCCAGGGAAATCCCAATAAACTTCTCATTTATACACAAAGCATGAATTCCTCTACATTATTTATACCAAATATCCAGCTTTCTGAATACCAGTATATTTCTACTCTACATTTTTAATAAGCAAGTTGACAGAGAAACTGGATTGAGGACTGAGAAGGAAGGCCAATATTATGATGTAAAAACAACTTTTTTCTAATAATAATACTTTTGTTCACATATTTTCAAATCGATTTTGCTCCTGGGCATGAAATAAATAGAAATAACAGCACCTAGATAAAACTCTAGAGAAGGCAATGGCAACCCACTCCAGTACTCTTGCGTGGAAAATCCCATGGACAGAGGAGCCTAGTAGGCTGCAGTCCATGGGGTCTCTAGGAGTTGGACACGACTGAGCAACTTCACTTTCACTTTTCACTTTCATGCATTGGAGAAGGAAATGGCAACCCACTCCAGTACTCTTGCCTGGAGAATCCCAAGGACAGGGGAGGCTGGTGGGCTTGCCGTCTCTGCAGTCATACAGAGTCGGACATGACTGAAGTGACTTAGCAGTAGCAGCAAATAAAACTCTAAGATTACAGTATTGTATCATATCCATTTTCCCCTGATTAATGAGGAATGAAAGTTTCCATTTGAAACAGATGTAATTCTTTGTACTATCTGAGATAAACTCCCGTAAATATAGCTCAGATATTCTATCGATTTATAAAGTAAATTAATACCTAAAGCTTCCCCACTTACCTGTGGTTAATTTTATGTGTCAACTTAGCCTGGCTATGGTGATCAGTTCTTTGGTCAAGCACTAGTCTGCTGCTAAGTCACTTCAGTCGTGTCCAACTCTGCACGACCCCACAGACGGCAGCCCGCCAGACTCCCCCGTCCCTGGGATTCTCCAGGCAAGAACGCTGGAGTGGGTTGCCATTTCCTTCTCCAAAGCACTAGTCTAGATCCTGCTGTGAAGGTGTCTGTGGATATGATTAACATTTAGAGTCAGCTGACTTTCAGTAAAGCAGATTACCCTCCCGTTGTAGATGGAGCTCATCCAATTAGCTGACGGCCTTTGGAGAAGGAGTGAAGTTTCCCAAGGAAATCTGCCTCAAGACTACAACACAGAAACCCACCTGAGTTTCTGGCCTCTTAGTCTCCCAGAGAGATTATGGATTTAAGCTTGCAGCCACTGTGGTCTGCATGTTTATGTCACCCCAAAATCCATATGTGGACAACCTAACCCCCAGTATGATGGTGTTAGGAGATGGGGCCTCTGGAAGGGAATTAGGTCACAAGGGTGGAGCCATCGTAAACAGATTGATGCCTTTATAAAAGTGGAAAAGGGTCCTCTGACACAGAGCGAGGCCGCAATAAGAAGTCTGCACCAGACAGGGACGATGGGCCCCACGTGACTGTGGTGGAGCTTTCGTCTTGGACTTGCAGCCTCCAGAACCAGGAGAAATAAATTTCCTTCAAAACTACCTAGTCTGCGGTATTTGGTTGTACCAGCCCAAAGAGACTACGACAGCAACATCAACTTATACCTAAATTTTCCATCTGCCAACTTGCCCTACAGAGTCTGGATCTGTCAGTCCCCACAGTTATATGAGCCAATGCCATAAAATAAGTCTAAATAGATACATTGATATAATACATACTATTTATATATCATAAAATGTATCAGAGAGAGAAAGAATTCTAATACATTTACCAATGAAAATGTACATCTTCAAGGATAAAATAGAATGTAGTCACATGGCTCACCATGGATCTCCTTTAGCAGAATGAGATTTACATGCTATCAAAAAGATGCTGGCTTAAACTCCACCCATCAAGGGAAGAAAGGTCCTTTCTATGCATGCCTGAAAAGTCTGGTACTTGGTATTCGGTATTCTCAGCTCTGTGGGCTTCCCAGGTGACTTAGTGGTAAAGAATCCATCTGCCAATGCAGGAGCCACAGGAAACCAGGGTTCAATCCCTGGATCAGGAAGATCCCTTGGAAGAGGAAATGGCTATGCACCCCAATATTCTTGCCTAGAAAGTTTCATGGACAAAGGAAGCGTGAAGGGCTACAGTTCATAGGGTCACAAAGAACTGGACACAGCTGAGCGACTGAGCCCACACACACACATTCTCAGCTCTAATTACCACTCAACGTAATTCCCTGACTCCACGCTGGGGCCTGTCAGTAGCTGGTTCCACCCATCCATGTCAACAAGAGCAGCTGCCTCTCTGCTGCTTTGTGAATCAACACAGAGCTTGTTTGGTGATCCTACTTTTAAAGTCATTCAGCAGTGTCGCACCAGGACATCTCCCATTAGTGCTGAATTCTGCTCGTGGTTCTCAATCCACCAGCAAGACTGTTTACGTTTCTGAGAGTTTGCTTGGCCTGTGTGTTGCTGCCAGCTCTCCATTTTGGCAATGAACAATGCCATTTGTGATTTTGGTAAACACAATATGTTTCTTAAGGTGCTGATGGTAAAATTGATCTCAAAGATCTAAGTCTTGATATCCAAAAACCCAGCCAGAACAAACAATTCATATTCTAATCAGTGGTAAACAAACAGGTTAGGTCAGAGGGCAGCTGAATGCATCCCATGGTTTCCAGAAAAGGTGAGTAAAAGCTTTGGGGTGAGAAGGATTTTCTGGTCAAACAGCCATGGTGCGCTTTTTCCTTCTACCTTAAGTCAGCCCCAGCCTTCTTTTCTTCTCGAACTCCATCTGTGCCCTCTCTGTACGTGGGTCTTTGCCTCCCTCCTTCACTCTGCCCAGTGTTATTCACTGTCTGTTCTTTCACCTTTTCATTCATTTGCTCTGGGTTATTAACTTCACATTTTTCAGCGCCGACTCTGGGCCACCACCTTGACCTTAACTCAGCCTCAAGAACGTCACCTAGCAACTGACCTCAGGGTGCTCACTACAGAGCCATTCATTATAATCAAAGGTGATGTTGAAAAGTCCAAAAAAGATAGAAAAGTGCACTCTTCACATTAGAAAAAAAAGTGGTAATAGAATCCCTCTTCAAGGGTGATAGATAAAACCTGATCTGTACAATTTTAAACCACTATTTTCCTCTCTAGACTCTAATGACGGTCTAATTGAAACATGGACGAATAACAAGAACCACTATAAAACTGAGGAAGCTATTGTGAGAAAGTGTATTTGAGTAAACATGTGGCACCTCCAACTATACAGCCTCATACAAAGGAGATCACTTGACAGCTTTCTTTCTGGAACAGACTATGGCAATATCACAGGTCAGAGAAACTACCACCACGGAGGTGATCTAAACAGTATCAAGTTCAAAAATACACATCTAGGGAAAAGATACTGTACACTTAAATCGTAAAACCTCAAACTTTTTTTTTTTTACCTTTTCATCTTGTATTGGCATATAGTTGATTAACCAACAATGCTGTGATAGCTTCAGTGAACAGCAAAGGGATTCAACCATGCTTACGCGTGTATCCATGGATACTTACATGTATCCATTCCCTGCCAGACTCCCCTCCCATCCAGGCTGCCACATAACACTGAACAGAGTTCCTGTGCTATATGGTAGGTCCTTGTTGGTTACCCATTTTAAAGCAGTGTGTCCATGTCCATCCCAAACTCCCTCACTATCCCTTCCCCTTATCCTTCCCTTAACAACCATAAGCTTGTAAAAACCACAACGCTTTGGTGTAAATGCTTTGGGGCTTGAACACAGTCTTCCCTAGATCTTGGAATTACACTGACCTATCAGAAACAGCTTATGGGATGAATCTGAAGCTTAAGCAGGCAAGAAATGTATCAGAAGCATGTATCTGAGGCACGTGTTCCCAGAAGACCCAATTATTAGTCATCAGAAAGGAACAGGCAGCTGGAAATGGACAATAGGAAACTGATTTGATAACACATCTGCCCTGTGCACTTTCTCAGCTAAAAGTCCCCTTGATCAGAGTCACTCTTTCTGTTGAATCTCTCTTTCCTTTCTCCTCTGTTTCTTATATTTCTCTGTAACTATCTTTCAATGTGTTTTTTTTTCTCTCTCTCTCTTTTTGAACCTCCCCCAATAATCAAATAACTTCCCAACTTAAGGAACCTAATCAAGACATCTCCACATTGGAAGCTGAGTAAACAGACTTGCGTCTACCATCCCCCGTGCCCACAGCTCTCCCTGCTTCCTTCTCTGTGGGAAATACTCCCTTCAGCTCCGCTCTCATCACTCCAGCAAAACCACTCTGACCAGGGTCCCAGTGACCATCCCTTTGGTAAACTCATGGTGGATTTTCAGATCTTCCTTCTTTTATCCACAAACAGTGTTTTCAGGTTTCATCAAAGCCAAGGTCTTGACTAATCTTGCTTGGCTTCGTGGACATCACACGCCGCTGATTTTTCTCCTGTGTCACTGGCCACTCCTCTTCATCCTTTCGCTGTTTCCTCTGCTCCCTGCCCATCTGATAACACCTGTGCCAGGGCTGACTGGCCCGACATCCTCTTCTCCATTTACACTAGCCTCTTGGGGGGTCTCATCAGTCTGGGGGCTGTACCTGTCGTGCACATGCTGATGATCATGCTCTCCGGCTGGACCCAGGCTCCCCCTCTACTCAGCACTGACATCCGGATGCCCAACAGGTCTTCCGAACGCCAAACTGATCTCTTAAACTCATCTACTTCTCAAACCTCCTCCACCCTCATCCTTCATGTCTTATTTGGTGTCAACTCCACCCTTCACCGCTTCTCAAGCCAAAAATCTAAGGGGTTATTCTTAACCCAGCTTTATCTCCCCCACTCTATGCCCAGTTCCCCAGGTCATTCAGTTCTCTCCCTTCCAGACACATCCAGAGATTGGCCACCTCTCGTCACTTTCCTTATCCTTCCTCCCTAGTCTGAGATCCCATCTTCACTCACGGGGCTCATGATGCAGCATCCTAACTGGTCCTCTGCTTCCACCATTGCTTCCCTACAGCTGATTCTTAACAGAGCCACCAAATCAGTCTAAGTCCACGTCAGATCACACCAGTCCTGAGAGCAACACCTTTTATGGGACACAAGGCCCTAGAAAAATCAGGCTGAGCATCAGCTCTCTGATGGCGCATGCCCGCCTTCTTCCCCACAGCCACATCCTCCTTGCTATTCCTAAATCCCACGCCTGTGGTCTCTGTCCCAGCTGCTCTCAGCACCTGGATCGTCTCCTCCAGACAGGTTCCCGGCTCACTCCCCAATCCCAGCTCCCTGCTTAGGGTCACCTCTTCCTAACTACTTGGTGAAAAATTTCAAAAGCATCCTCTTGCTCTGCTCTTCTTCTATTTTATTTTCCAGAGCACTTGCCAGCTTCCAACATACACTACAATTTACTCACTTATGTTTACTGGTTACCGTCATTCTCCTCCATTACAGAGCAAACTCCCCACAGACACTTATCTCCATATTTTGTTCACTAATATAGCCTGAGCACCTGGAAGAATGCTTGGCTCAGAGAAAAGGTGGCTCAGTGAACACCTCCTGATAAACAACACTCAAAGCTCTAACTTAAAAACTATACTCAATATTTGCCAAATCTGCCCTAAAATGTACAAAAGGCATACATTTCCATTTAAGGCAAATTCCTAAGGTAGAGTTAAATCAACACTGAACTGAGAATCTAAAACCTGGGGCTGAACCTGCATCCCATAGGGGGGGTCACCATTTGACCTTGAAGAATTTCTTCAATTTCCCCAAGAATCAGTTCTTCCTCTGTGAAGTCAGGGTAATATCTCACAGTTTGTTGTTGTTTTTATGTCTAAGACCAAATATGATGATGCATGTAAAATGATAAATTCAAAAGTGCAAGCTCAGGGTTTTCCTGGTTGTTCAGTGGTAAAGAATCCACCTGCCAATGCAGGAGACACAGGTTCGATCCCTGGTCTGGGAAGATCCCACATGGCACAGAGCAACTAAGCCTGGGCGCCACCACTACTGAGCCTGTGCCCCAGAGCCCAGGAGCCCCAACTACTGAGCCCACGTGCCTCAACTACTGAAGCCTGAGTGCCCTTCGGTCTGTGCTCTGCAACAAGAGAAGCCACCATAATGAGAAACCCATGCCCCACAATGAAGAGTAGCCCTCACTCGCTGCAGCTAGAGAAAAACCTGTGCAGCCACAAAGACTCAGCACAGCCAAAAGTACAGCAACTGAAATACATAACAAACTAACTAAATAAAAATATTTTTGCAAACAACAAAACAGCAAGTGCAGCAAGATCAGATGACAAGAGGGTCCACGATTCCCTCTGCCTTGGACAATTTGCAGTGCGCTGTCATTTTTTTTTTTTATAAAGCAAGTGATAAAAATACACCGTGATTATAACATGCAGCTGCAGCAACAGACCAAAATAAACCTGATTAAGACACAGTTCTTTAATGAGTGATGGTTCCTTGGGTTTTCCCATTCAAGCGCGAGATTCCTGTGATGCCCAGAAGGCAGCCTTAAACCAGGGATTAACCGGAGATGCCAAAAGGATTTGTGGAGAAGGCATCAAGTCACAGGTTGAGACAAAGATGACGGCAGCTTATTTAACCTAGAGAGAGACTGGAAGAGAGTGGTGAGGTCCCTGGGCCATGGAGCCAGATTTCCAGTTCAACCCCTGGCTCACCTACCTTTGGTATGTAAATAGCCTCAGACCAACTGCCCAACCTCCCCCTCATCTAAAAGAGGGAGACAATCCCTAGGCTTATCCTGAGGACTACATAAGCAACCACCTATGGAGCACTTAGAAGACCTGTATTCAACCAAGGAATTCTCGTGGGAAAGCAAGTGTGGGGAAACAAAACAAAGTTCAATATATTCACACAGAGGATTGAAGTGTTTTTCCAGCCCATTAAGTAAAGGCCAGAGAAGAAGTGGAGAAGCACCTTCTCATTAGGAGGCAAAACAAAGAAAACCTAAAGCCAAAGGGAATACTAAAATAGACGTGAAATAGACATGACTTAGACTATGTGTACCTCTAGTGTGAAGATTATCCACAGAATGGACACTCTCTGACTTGCTCACTTGAGGACAAAGAAAGAAAACAAAGACAGTGATGTCACTAAGCCATGTCCGACTCTGCGACCCCATGGACTGTAGCCTACCAGGCTCCTCCATCCATGGGATCTTCCAGGCAATGGGTTGCCATTTCCTTCGCCAGGGGATTTTCCCAAACCAGGGATCGAACCTGGGTCTCCGACATTGCAGGCAGATGCTTTACCATCTGAGCCACCAGGGAAGCCTGGTGGGACAGGAAAGCCACTTGAGGACAGAGTGCTAGCAATTTCTGGTCACCCTAAACCTGAGGATCTCTCCGAGGGGTTCAGGGACAGCAGGTTCCACATCACCTGGCATCTTGGAGGACATGTGTATTCTGGGGCTTCAGACACTGTGAACCAGAGACTATGAGTCTGGGCCTCAGCCATGTAAGTTTCAACAAGCCTCCAGATGGTGGGGACAGGCTCCAAAGTCTGAGAACCACTACCCTCAGACATCCACTCCCACAAGAGATTAAAAGATCCTGACGGAGGATCACACTTGACTCTTCACTGCTTTATCTAAGAGACTAATTTAGTGTTTAGCTGCAAGAAAATGACTTTCAGTTTAGTTCAGTTCAGTTCAGTCGCTCAGTCGTGTCCGACTTTTTGCGACCCCATGAATTGCAGCACACCAGGCCTCCCTGTCCATCACCAACTCCGGGAGTTCACTCAGACTCACGTCCATCCAGTCAATGATGCCCTCCAGCCATGTCATCCTCTGCCATCCCCTTCTCCTCCTGCCCCCAATCCCTCCCAGCATCAGACTCTTTTCCAATGAGTCAACTCTTCGCATGAGGTGGCCAAAGTACTGGAGTTTCAGCTTTAGCATCATTCCTTCCAAAGAAATCCCAGGGCTAATCTCCTTCAGAAAGGACTGGTTGGATCTCCTTGCACTCCTAGGGACTCTCAAGAGTCTTCTCCAACACCACAGTTCAAAAGCATCAATTCTTTGGTGCTCAGCTTTCTTCACAGTCCAACTCTCGCATCCATACATGACCACAGGAAAAACCATAGCCTTGACTAGACGGACCTTTGTTGGCAAAGTAATGTCTCTGCTTTTGAATATGCTATCTAGGTTGGTTATAACTTTTCTTCCAAGGAGTAAGCGTCTTTTAATTTCATGGCTAGAGTCACCATCTGCAGTGATTTTGGAGCCCAGAAAAATAAAGTCTGACACTGTTTCCACTGTTTCCCCATGTATTTCCCATGAAGTGATGGGACCAGATGCCATGATCTTTGTTTTCTGAATGTTGAGCTTTAAGCCAACTTTTTCACTCTCCTCTTTCACTTTCATCAAGAGGCTTTTTAGTTCCTCTTCACTTTCTGCCAACACTAAATGTAAACATTATTCATGGCAGTTTAGTCACTAAGATCGTGTCTGACTCTTAACAACCCCAAGGAATGTAGTCCACCAGGCACCTCTGTCCATGGGATTTTTCAGGCAAGAATACTGGAGTGGGTTGTCAGTTCCTTCTCCAGGGAAGAAGGCTTCCCTGGTGGCTCAGATGGTAAAGCATCTGCCTGCAGTGAGGGAGAACTGGGTTCGATCCCTGGGTTGGGAAGATCCCCTGAAGAAGGAAATGGCAACCCATTCCAGTACTCTTGCCTGGAAAATCCCAGGGATGGAGGAGCCTGGTAGGCTACAGTCCATGTAGTCACAGAGAGCCAGAGAGGACTGAGAGACTTCACTTTCTTTCACTTTCTTTTCTTTTCTCCAGGGGAGCTTCTTGACCCAGGAATTGAATCTGGGTCTCTTGCATTGCAGGCAGATCCTTTACTGACTAAACCACCAGTTTGCCAGGACACAAAATCTTTAACTCACAAATATCCACCCAGCTACCACCCTATACACCAGGAGAGACAAAAAGAAGAAAGCATAGATATTGTTCCCTGGGAATTTATAACATTATGAGGTACTCAGACCCAGAAATACTAACAACAATACAAAGCCTTAGCCCCTGCTGTCACAGCTAAGAAGCAACCGAGCAAGGTTCTGGAAGACTAAACATTCAAGAAACACTTACGACAGCAGTTGGTCAGGTCTGGAGGGAGGCAAGGAGGTAACAAGGGTATTCTTAGGAGGCTGGACATGCAGTTGGGACTTGACTGTCATCCTGAGGAGTCTGGTCTTTATTTCATTTTTCAGTACAAAGTTATTGAAGGTTTTAGAGAAAGATTATGCTTCTCCATGTCCCCCAAACTCAGTTCAGGATGATAGTTTAGTGGAGATTAGAGGTACAGAGGAAAAAAAAAAAGAGAGAGAGAGAGAGACTAGATAGAAATTTGAAGAATAGACTATTGTGCAGAGAAAGAGAAGTGATGATGAAATACAAGAAAACACACAGTATAGTTAGGACAGAGTCTACAAGGGCATCAGTGACAAGTTGCTACATGAGTCAAATATGGTCCAAAGGTATCAAAGTAAAATCTGAAAGTTTTGTTTCGAAAGTGTTAGCTGCTCAATAGTGTCTGACTTTTTGTGACCCTATGGACTGTAGCCCTCCAGGCTCCTCTCTCCATGGAATCCTCCAGGCAAGAATACTGGGGTGGGTTGTCATTTCCTTCTCCAGGGGATTTTCATGACCCAGGGATCAAACCCACATCTCCCACATTGCAGGCAGATTCTTTACTGTCTGAGCCACTGGGGAAGCCCCTCAAAGTAAAATGAAGCCCCCCAAATATATTTTCCTTCAACATGCCTGTGGAATTGGATATGATGCATTTTCTGATTGTGTAGCTGGAACTGAACTACGTATAATATGCTTAAAATGTATATTCAGACTGGAAAAAAAAATGAGCTTTATATGACAGGTTACTTGCACAAGAAACAAAACCCAAACTGCAGCACTTTAGAGGGTTAAACTAAAATGGAAACTTGATTATGGAAACCCCTTTAATACTAAGACTGTTTTATTCTCAAATGTATCAAATTTCCACAAGTCCACTTGTATAGTTGAAATGAGTCAGTGATAACATACCAATATCCAATTAGCTGATTTGAGAACATGCATTTTAAACATATCACATCCTTCTTTAGATATCTATGATGAAAAATCATTCCTATACTACCAACGTCAAGACTAGATTCCCAAATTCTAAAGTTTGTTCCAGATGCTGAAAACATCTGTTTTCATATGTCAGTGTTCTCTACTTGCATGGGATTAATTTAAATCTGGTACAAGAAAGTCAGTTCAGTGGCTCAGTCCTGTCTGACTCTCTGTGACCCCGTGGACTGCAGCACGCCAGGCTTCCCTGTCCAGCACCAACTCCTGGAGTCTGCTCAAACCCATGTCCATCAAGTCGGTGAAGCCATCCAACCATCTCATCCTCTGTCATTCCCTCCTCCTCCTGCCTCCAATATTTCCCAGAATCAGAGCCTTTTCTAATGAGTCAGTTCTTCATATCAGGTGGACAAAGACTGGAGCTTCAGAAATGGGCCTGGTACTCCCTGGTGGTCCCGTGGTCAACACTCTGTGCTTCGACTGCAGGGGCACAGATGTGTTCCCTGATCAAGCAACTAAGATCCTGCAAGCTGCTTGGTATGGAGAAAGGGGAAAGGAGGAAACAAAAAAAGAGAGAGAGAAGAAAAAAAAAAGGGGGGGGGGAAGGAAGGAAAGGAGAAATGGGCCTCCCTGAGGAGGAAATTTTGAAAAGAGACCAAGAAGACAAGGACGAATCAGCCATATCAAGGGTAAAGCTCCATCCAAGACCTCTGTGCGGGAACATGTGGCAGACGCAAAGGCACCGAGGCACGAACACACCTGGTCCCTGAGAGAAATGGAGATGCCACGGGCAGGTGGGCACAGAGGGCAAAGGGCCATGTCCTTGCAGGCCACAGAAAAGGTGGTCTCTCTAGTGCCTGGAATGGCTGGGTAGGGTGGTAAGCAGAAGATAACATGATCTGATCACACTTGGGCCATGAGTTCATACTTATGTTGTCATGAGTAACGCAGAGCTCATCATCTGAACCCAGAATAATGTAAAGGAGGGAAAAAAAAAAAAAAAGCTCTTGCCTCATAAGGTTATCTGTGGGGTCAACAAGCATAAGAGCTAATACACATTAAATATGGGTTAACATACTTAGCATCATACTTAATCATCAAGTTGAGCTAAGCTAAAATGTGCATATTTAATTACTGACTGCCTATTCTGTTAAAGAAAAAAATATCATCGCCATCTAAGGGAAATTACACCAGCCTGTTATCTTATGTGTGTTGATATAGTACATAAGCACACAGTAAAAGGAGGAAGACACGATTAATCTGTTACGACTCTAGCATACGCCTTCCAACCGGGACCCACAAAAGGCTGACGAGGCCTGTTCACAGTCA
This sequence comes from Ovis aries, assembly GCF_016772045.2. Lineage (NCBI taxonomy): Eukaryota > Metazoa > Chordata > Mammalia > Artiodactyla > Bovidae > Ovis > Ovis aries. The sequence continues at coordinate 61,361,757 of NC_056069.1, read as the reverse complement.
GGACGAGGCTGGAGGAGACAGGACTTTCTGATAGGAAACATGTACACGGTGGGTTCCTTAGGAACACGTACTTGGGGCCCACAGCACGCCTGGGACTGCTTACGGCACTGCTCTGGGTGTTGGGCTTCCTGCCTCGAAACGTGACAGAACAAAATTATACAGGATTTCCTGGTGGTCCAGATGTGAGGACCGCACGCTTCCATTGCAGGGGGCACGGTTCAATCCCCACTCAGGGAGCAAGATCCCATATGCTGCAGGGTGTAGCCAAGAAAATTAAAATAGAAACTTCTATGCTCCAAAAAAGAGAGAGAGAGAACAAAATGATAGCCAACGTGGCTCAAACCCAGCTCTGTACCCTTTTTGACACGAGGTATGCTCCTGCTTGTTGTCCACTCTTGCTTCCCTCCAGTTTTAATTAGATCTTCCTTGTTACCTGTGTCTCCCTAAAAGGCTTCTTAGACATCTTCTAGAACAATCCTGGATACTATCTCATAACAACAGAAACAGGTGGCATAGGTGGTTTTACAGACTACCTCCTTGTAAAGATGTCAGTGGAAATGTGCACAAAGTAATCCCACAATTGTGCACTATGCGTGTGTGTGAGTGTATGCTCTGTCGTGTCAAATTCTTTGTGATCCTATGGACTGTAGCCCACCAGGCTCCTCTGTCCATGGAATTTCCCAGGCAACAATACTAGAGTGGGCTGCCATTTCCTTCTCCAGGAGATCTTTCCAACCCAGGGATCGAACCCACATCTCCTGCGTTGGCAGGTGGGTTCTCTACCACTGCGCCAACTGGGAAGCCACAATTTTACAGGTAGTTAAATATCCAGGATTGGATTGAGGGGGTATATGGCTGTCTAATATAGAAAACCTGCAGTGTTTATTGAGTGAATAAACCCAGAATTGCAAGTGTAATTATATACAACGTAAAAGTAAATAAGATATCAGTATCTGTCTACTCTTCTAATGTTACCTACTAGTACCGCTCTGCATCCTATATCCTGTTCTTGATTTATTTATCCCGGATGCCTATTCTTAGCTCTAAAGCATTAATTACCCTGTGCTTGTCCTCCCTTCTCATTACCAACTTAATCAAATAACAATAAAAGAAAAATAGTAAAGCAGCAATAATAATAATAGCTACTATATTAGCAAGCTTAGATATACACACTCCCCCTGGGTTAAATGCTTTATCCATACTGTCTCGTTTGTTTGAAAAACTTAATGAGGAGGCTCCATGATGGTCTCTGTTTCACAGTTAAGACTTAAGGGTGTCCCCATGGTTACAAAGCTAATCGGTGTTGGAATCCAGCCTGACCTCAGACTCAGTCTGAATCCTGGCCTTAACAGCTTCTTCAGTTCTGTCTGCTAACACAGCCCAAGCTCTATTCCTGTATGGAACCTTCACTTCCCTTTAACACTTGCTAGAGTCGTTGAAGCAGTTCATTTCTGTGCCACAGGTATTATACTTAACCCACAGAGCTTGCAGCTATAGTTTAGACTTTCTGCACGGGTTAACTTCCACATGTACACCTTCATGTAGCAACAGGTCTGGAAAAACAAAATGAAACAAGATGTACTAAACAACAATGAAAATAAGCAGCAAAACGTATTTCAGTTGATCATCAGATCCAATGGTCATTCATGAAATGATTACAGGAAGTATAACATACCAGTTCTCAGAAGAAATCAAATTCCTGCATGTTCTGGTCCTCTTGAACCTCTAGCCCTCTTGAACCTCTGCATAGGAGGTTCATTCCCTGTGGACCAAAACTCCAAGATGAGAACAGCAGGACGATTAAGAGAAGAGGCTGGGCCCTGCTCAGACTACATCTTTTTCTTTCTCGAAGTCAGGAGATCTCCCTGACTATGCACATAAAGGCCCCCTGGAGGTTAAAGGGGAGTGATGCTAAGGGATGCTATATCCATAGGCTTCTTTAGTAGGGTCCATCTTGCCTAAGAGATGTGTGCACATCAGGAGTATCCTGGACTCTGAACCAGGCAAATCAACATGATTGGCCAAAGGAAAACCGGGAGAAATGCCCCATGAATGCAATTCCAGCTGTTAAAGGGTGCAACTTTCTCTCGGGGTCTGCCTATGCGTCTGTCCACACATACGCTTTCTCCTATTAAATTCTGGTTTCACTACTTTCTGTCTTTGTGAGAATTCTCTTCTGCAAGGGCCAGGGCCTCGTCACTGACCACTGGCCTAGCGGTTGAGATTTGGTGCTCTTACCGCCGTGACCCAACTTCAATCTCTGGTTGCGAACCACAGCCATGCTTCAAGGCGCTGGAGCCAGGGCCACCTGAGATAGACCTGGAGGGCCTCCACTGGTCCCTACCCTGCTGCTCACAGGCCTTCTTTCAATTCAAGGAAGGTCCACACTTTTTCTGTCTCAGAGTCTTTGCTCATGCTCTCCTTAGAACATTCCGTCTTCTACTATTATCCCTGAGAACTAGGGCTCACTCTGGAGGCCCACTTACATATATGTATCTTTCTCATGCACACCCCAGACAACATGAGCCTTTGCCCAATATTCTGTCTCCCAGCATCCTTCTGTTTTCACATTTATGCTTTATCTCAGCCCCCCAGTAAGACCGAACACCATGAGGGCAGGCAGTATATCTATTCTGGATTAAACACTCTGCCCTCAAACTTGCCACAGTATAAGCATAGTACAGATACTACCAGCCTGAGATTGACAGATTCTTTCCCAGTCTGTTATTTGCCCTATACCCAAAGAACTATCACAGTAAGAAAACAAAAGAAATGCAGTCTGAATTGTTGCTCTGTTTTTTAGGCAGATGTCAATCATACATTGGCTCATCTTATGAATCAAAATCAATCAGGTGAAATCTCTAAAATATTTCTGGTTCAACTGGATTAAACTATGATTTTAAAAAATGCTAATATTAAGCAATTTTACTGGACAGTCAATTTGAAACACAACTTCATTCAGATACTGGACTCTGCTTTGGATGTCCTGGGTTTCTAATCTGCCAGAAAATGCTGGAGGAACAGTGATTATATCAGTATCTCAGCCCTGCCACTTCAATTTCCCAAGAAAAAATTCCAGGAGTACTAAGAATGACAAAATTGCTACTTCTTGCAACTTGCTCACCCTGGAATTAACGAGCAAGTGATTTCACTAAGTATTGATATATAGCACTGAGATGCTTTTGAATTCTTAAGAGCATATGAATGCATAGATGGTGTGTATTTGTAACAATACACCATTTTTTAAAAAGTAGGGATGTTTTGTAACTGAGACTTAATGGCTACACAAATGCTTTAATCTCCCCTTCAGTTCTTTTGTTGAGAAGCATTACATATTCTAACCAAAAGAGTTCTCAACACTTCCTTCTCTGCAACTATTTTTTGCAGATTTACTAAGTGTCAACCACTGGTCAATCCTATAATCACATTTGCTGGGCACGTCCCTTCTCAGTACATGCCAAAGCACAGTTATGGATGTCATTTTTTTTAAATAATATCACACTCTATAACATTTCAAAAGATACATGATCAATACCATTTAACAGAGAGCTGAGTGAGCAATTCTCTAATTCTCTATTAGAGTTGGTACTTTTAAGCGCATCTATAAATTTTACTGTTTCCGAATCTTAACTGGATTTCTGGTAATTATATATAGAATCCTATAGTGTACATAAGAAGTGTTCCAATTACACGATAGGAAAAAAGGAAAACACACACACATAACTTTACTGCTTGTAACAATTACATCTTATGGAAGCCAGAGGTCAGTTGGTTGTTTATATTTTAACAAGTGCTATAATTCACCTTACAGCACACTTTTACAAAGAAGCTAAACCTGGTAATTTAGATACCAATTAGAACTGTTAATTTGCTTTAGTTCAAGTGGTGATCTCAGCTACTATGATGCGGCATTTAGATATAATAGTTCTTGAAGAAGACTGCCAAATCTCATTAATCCAATATCTCACATAAAACATTCCATCTCTGTAAGTACTGTAAGCACAGAAGCGGAGCACAAGATCTAACTAAATTTTCCTCTATGTTTTACTATGGGAATAGAATTTTTCTCTCAATAAAATTTAAGTTTCTTTTTGTTGTTAAACGTTAAAAAATAATGTCTTCTGAAATCTCTCTATTGCAAATCACAATCTAAATTGTGTTATTAAATGACAGTCTTCTAAGGACTTCCCTGGTGGTCCAGCGGTTAAGACTTTGTGCCTCCAATGCAGGGGCCGTGGGTTCGATCCCTAGTTGGGGAACTAAGATCCTGCATGCTGAGCAGTACAGCCAAGAAAATTTAAGGAAAAAAACAAAAACACCATTTTTTTTAAAATGACAGTTTTAAATTTCTGAGAAACATTGGAATGTCCTTGGTTCTGCTAAATTGTAAGCCACAGAAAATGACTTAGACAGAAAACAAACTACACACACACTTTTTCTCAATGCATACATAGTCCAATTTTATGTCTACATAATGACAAACTACATTATGGCTGTATAATTACATATATATAATGACATACCAACCACTCACTTTTATGTTTCAGAATCCTATAAGTAGAGAGCTCAATGCCATACTTGCATAATGCATAGCCTGCTGGACACCTTCACTCCAACACAAGTTAAAAAATGCTGTCACATAACACAGCTGTAACACATTGACAAACAGAAGTGATCCACAGAACTTCTGTTTCAACCTTCACTCTCTCCCCTCTCACCAGAGAGCCAACTCGCTTATCCCAGCTGCCATCAGAAACCTGGAGTCATTTTTCATCCCTCTGTTTCTTACACCCCTGTCCAACTGGTCAGCAAGCTCTTTAATCCTCAGAACATATCCAAAATATGATCACTTCTCTCACCATCTCCATACCACTGTCCAAGCCAATCGCTCTTGTCTGGTTCCCTGCAAGAGGCTTCCAGCTGAGCTTCCTGCTTCCAGCCACGCCCTCGCTCAATTCTTCCAAGGTAATGAAAGAATTGTCTTAAAATGTGGATTCAATCATGTCCCTTCTCTTCTCAAAACTCTTCAGAAACGACAGTGACAGTGTCCTCACGGCGGTCACTGGATTTGCCCACCCATCGCTGCTCTGACATCATGACTACATTCCCTGTTGGTTATCCTCCTCTGCTCCAGCCACGACTGGCCTCCTTGTTATTCCTGGAGGACACTGGGCTTTCTCACACCTGGGGAACCTCATCCACTGCTTCCTTGCTCTGTGGCCAGCTATCCAGAAAGCTAACAGTCCCACCTTCTCGAAACTATAGCTCAAATGACACTTCTCAATCTAGCCTACCTTGACCACCCTATTTAAAATTTCAAAACAGTACTCCCTATTTTTTCCTGGTGGCTCAGACAATAAAAAAAATCCACCTGCAATGCTGGAGATGAGGGTTCGATCCCTGGGTCAGGAAGTTCCCCTGGAGAAGGGAAGGGCTACCCACTCAAGTGTGCTCGGCTGGAGAATTCCATGGCCAGAGGAGCCTGGTCGGCTACAGTCCGTGGGGTCACAAAGGGTCAGACATGACCTAGCAACTAACACACACATCTTTTAATACCCAATCTCTTTACCCTTGCTCTACATTATTTTTTTCATAGTATTTATCACCTTCTCCTCTAATTGGGTGAAATGAAATGAAATGACAAATAAAAATCAAGAGTTCTTCAAACTGCTAATTTAACCAAATATCCATATTTGTATAAGTGTGGAAAAATTGTTACGAAACATTTCTCAAAGACTTCTGTTTTAGCCAATATAAACTAGCAAATATGAAGGTATTTGCAACAGTCATTCATGTTTGCGACAGCATTATAAGGACTATTGGTCAAATCTTGAGGATGTTCCCTTGCAAATCACTGAATCTGTTCAAGAATTCATTAACATCCCCTTTTCCTGCTTTGAAGGCACTATGGTTTTGTAATAAACTCATATTCCTCCAATTCAAAAAGTCTATCTCAAATGTACATTTGTATAGAACAGTGAAAAATTTCAGGAAACAAAAACTTGATGCTTTCCTTAGCATTTAGTACTAAATAAAAGTTTTAGTGAGTTACCTTATAATCCTAAAAAGTAGATATTTTGAAGCGTTACTGAAAAAAAAAATTCATACTACTGCTACTTCTTATTCTTTCTCATTTCCACTCTTCCACTCAAAAGGAGTCTTCATTTTAATCATAATTATTTGAACCTTGTTTCTTGATTACACTTCAGTCTATTTCCTTTGATGTATGGCCAACTCATCCACTTATAGCCTCCTGACATCTCTCAAATGTCTTTGCATTTATGGCCAATCCACTGTGGATACATATAAGGTGACACAAACAAGGCTGATATTGAATTGAGCATCAAAACTGAATATGAATGAAGTAGAGGGAATATCATTTGAAGACACAAGATAAAAATAAAACATCTTCTGTATCCCATTCAAAAGAAGAATTGGGACTAAAGTAAAATGTGAAGGCTAGTTAGACTTCAAGGCTCAGTGACACTGCTCAGACCTGATCTGGAGGCTTTGTGTAGTCTAGGACTTCCCACTTTAACAACACAATCTGATGGTATCTATTTTCTCATATTTAACCCTTAAACTGACTTTTGAAACTGAAAGCTTTCTCTCAAAGAGAATAAATTATATATTGATGTCCATACACATCTTCCCTGGTACCCAGCACACTGTTATGCAAATAAATGCTCAATAATAAAGCTGTGGATTGTCAGACACTTGCTATTTCTTAACATAAATGGCACATTCTGAAACATATTCTCTTTCACAATCCGAGAGCTGTAGATCTCAAAGGATTTTACTCAATGGGAATAAATCAAGTTATGAAGCCAGCTATATCACAACCGGATCCCACACATAATAGCTTCCCTAGCTTCCAAACCAATTATTTCTCATTGATAAAAGCATTACATGGAAGGACACTACCATGGACACAACATTATTAATAACTTCCAGCAGTAAATTCAATTATTAGGACAATAGGTGCTTATGTATGTGTTACATGGGCAAAGCTGTTGGGGAGGGGAGCTCTTTCTTTTTAGTGCTGATTTTTATGAAAATAAAGTCTGAGCACTGGAAGCTCAACTTAACAACTGCTCAGTAAATATCAAAGCGCTACAAGTATGTAAGCATAACATTGTAACCACCATACTTTGCTTCTTCCATCAAAGCACCACTTCTTTCCAAAATAAATTGAAGACTATTTTAATCACATTTTTGAAGGCAATATATTATACAGAATATAAGTAATTAGGGATAGTCTGATTTATATTTGTCTGAGACAAAGAATTGGATTTATGATTCCAAATTCTAGAATTCTCTCCAACATTCTCTCTAAAAAATGAATGATGATTATTTGAGATCAGAAGAGGTACACCCTGGGCTAACACCCACTAACCAATCTTAGGTCTAATCTGTGGTCCACACAGAACAGGACTCTGATTTCTTTCAATAGTTTGGGTCTTTATTGGTTCATCATAACTGGATCATAAATACTAGCTAGTTTTTATTGCACTGCTCAGGTCAAGATTTCCACCTCTTCATTATTCCTTGTCTTGTTTTGTCTTTTATTAATCACAGGAGGACATTCCTCCCAAATGAAGGGTATAGCTCCAACAGCTAACCCAAAGATGCTACCACCAAGGGCCTTGAGTGACATTCAGTTCAAGGAAGAAAGGCTTCATTCACAGAAGCAAAGAGTCATTTAATTTTAAAGTCAGAGAAATGACGCTGAACTTCTTAGAAATGTCGATTATAGTTATACAGCAGAAATCACCGTTGTGCTACCAGCAAATGTGGAAACCACACTGGACAGAGGCAAAACACTGCATTTCTTTACAAATCCTTGAACATGAAAAATGAAGACAATAATCTTACAATGAAGAAAAGCTGGAGGTTTATCTGAAAGTGTCATTTTCTTCCCTGGAATGACAGCTCAGCTTACTGCACTCGGCCTCGCTGTGGCTGCCTGGCAGACATGGGACTGGCACTCAGGGCACTTCCTAGATCTAGCAGGGAGCCTTACAGTCTTCAGCAGAGTTTCTCAAACACAGGAGTCTAACCTTATGGGTCAGAAAACTCTTTGCTTGGTGGGGTGGCCGGGTGGGGCTATTGCTGCTGTTCTGTGCCTTGAAGGATGTCAACAGCATTCCATGACCCTACAAACTAGACACCAATAGCTCCACTCTTCCTCCCCTAGTCGTGACAAGGAAAGCATCTCTCATCCTTAGATGAGAGTCACTAACCTGAGAGTCCCAATTGCTGTTGTTAATCTGTAAAATGGGCTAATAGCAGAAGAAGAAAAGTATATTTACAAAGGTTTCTTTCAGGATGAATATTCTCAAGTTGCCTTTTTTTTGCGGGGGGGGGGGTGGGTAGCCCATCTGTGACTGAGAGAGATCTTAAGAGGCCTGAGATGGGAAGAATTTTCTTGTTGGAAACAGGAGGAAAATTTACCAATAATTCTAGAGAGAAAAGGAAAAGAGAGAAAGGGGGGAAAGAGAGAAACGGGGAAGAGAGGTGGTATCATCATCAATTCTTTAGCCCTTGATAATGTGAATAAACTCCTGATATAATTGAGATAGGGCTTTCCCAGTAGCTCAGTAGTAAAGAATCTGCCTGTAATTCAGGAGACAGCAGGAGACACACTTTCTATCCCTGGTCAGCAAGATCCCCTGGAGGAGGGAATGGCAACCCACTCCTCTATTCTTGCCTGGAGAATCCCAATGACAAAGAAGCCTGGTAGGCTATAGTCCATAGCATCGCAAAGAGTCAGACACAACTGAAGTGACTGAAAACACACACACATAAATGAGATAAATGGTTTCTTAATAGAGATAAGAATGGTGTCAGATTTTTACTTTCAGACTGAATCACTATGGCAGAGAAAACGATGCTACTAAGAGATGTCTCTACCCTTCTCCTCCCTGGACCCCCATGAATATTTTATTACATGCAAAATGGAGGTAAGGATGTAGAGAGAACTGATCTTGCTAATCAGCTAACATTCAAATAGGGAGATAATCCTGGATTATCCCAATGAATCCACAAGAGCCCCCAAAACTGAGGAAAGGATATTATGTGAACAGGACTCAACCTTCTGCTGCTGGCTTTGAAGATGGAGGGAAAGGCCAGAAGCCAAAGAATGCAGGCAGCCTCTAGAAGCCAGAAGAGGCAAGAAACAGATTCTGCCTTAGAGCCTGCAGAAAGGAACACAGTCCTCTGTGTTCACCTTGAATTTAGCCAAGTGAGACCCACATAGGACTTCTCAAGAACCAAAAGGGGATAGATTTGTATAGTTTTAAGCCACTCAAGGTATGGTGTTTGTTACAGTAGCAATAGCAAAATACAGTAGTTATGTATGGATGGGAGAGGTGGACCATAAAGAAGGCTGAATGCCAAAGAATTGATGTTTCAGAACTGGTGTTGGAGAAGATCCTCGAGAGTCCCTTGGACAGCAAGGAGATCAAAGCAGTCAATCCTAAAGGAAATCAACCCTGAATATTTATTGGAAGGACTGATGCTGAAGCTGAAGCTCCAATATAATTCAGCCATAGGATGCAGAGTTGACTCATTGGGAAAAACCCTGATGCCAGGAAAGATTGAAGGCAAAAGGAGAAGGGCGTGGCAGAGGATGAGATGGTTAGATAGCATCATTGACTCAATGACCACGAATTTGAGCAAACTCTAGGAAACAGAGGAGGTTGGAGGAGCCCGGCATGCTTTACTCCTTTGGGTCACAAAGAGTCAGACACAACTTAGCAACTGAACAACAACAGTCAGCTCTACCTGACAGTTCACATTAAGAATACAGCCTTTGGCCACAGGGAAGCCTGAATAAATGAACTATCAGGAATTTACAGAAACTGTACAGTGGAAAATGCCTACATCTCAACAGCCTTATTAATGGGAATGTGGGCCACCACTCATCAGGTATGAAAATCAGGAGCCTTAGCTGACATCTGTGATACAGAAAATAAAAGAAGAAATCCATCTCAGAGACCCACTGGGAGATTTTAAGGGGATTCTGTATGTAAACTGTTGGAGAAGGCAATGGCACCCCACTCCAGTATTCTTGCCTGGAAAATCCCATGGACAGAAGAGCCTGGTAGGCTGCAGTCCATAGGGTCGCTAAGAGTCAGACACAACTGAGCGACTTCACTTTCACTTTTCACTTTCACACATTGGAGAAGGAAATGGCAACCCACTCCAGTGTTCTTGCCTGGAGAATCCCAGGGACGGGGGAGCCTGGTGGGCTGCCGTCTATGGGGTTGCACAGAGTCGGACACGACTGAAGCGACTTAGCAGCAGTAGCAGCAGCAGTATGTAAACTGTACAGCCCAGTGCCAAACAAAGGCTTACAATGGATATTCTACTTCATTTCCCCTACAGACACATAGAAAAGCTTTTTCCGCGAGGGAATGATCTTTCCTGTATTGGCCTGATGACAAGCCATACCTCTGCTCATGCAAAATGCGCAGGGAGCGAGAGAAATCACATGTGATTAGGTCTCTCTCTGACTCCTCAGGAAGATCAATAACTGCATGCTCTTCTGTGTGGTCCAGATCAATACACGATTCCAGTCATCATGAACTCAGTCCAAGTTGCTGCCTCCCTGACACCTTATCGGGAGCAGGAGATAAGCAGTAACCATTTTTCTGGATCCCTGCAAGCACATCTATCACTGTGACAAACGCTTGATACGGCATTCTATTTCCTCTACGGAGCCTCATTTTAATATCACAAGTCTGCATGGAAGGCCCCGTGATTCTGATTCAGGCTTGCATCTTAATGCCTTCTAGACTATCAAAGCATAATAAGCTGGTCGACTGATGCAAAATATATAGTGAAGCCAAGGACACTTTCAACGAATTTCATTACTCCAGAGAAGTGTGAACCTGCTGGAGGCTGCAGTGCTAATTTTATATCATGTCCATTCTGGCCAAGAAAAGTTGCTCAGGCTTTGTACTGATTTCAGAAAGAAATGTTCAGTAATTATTTGAGGCAAGAAATAATTGCTGTTTTTTATTTTATTTGGGAGAAGATAATAGAAAAGCACAGAAAACATTACAGACGAAGAGGAACATCTCAGCTTCCTGTCATCAGCCAATCAGAACTTTAATGAGTTAAGATTTTCTTTCTCTGTCCTCCATGGAGATGGCAGTTTTGTCCCATCGCTAGGATGCTGTGTCACACTGGCAGAAAACTTAGAGGTTACTATTTGGGAGACCGACGATCATCATTTTTAGAATTATTGTGGATTAGGCCTGAGAGTAGCTTGAAGGGGCAATCACTTTTGCCTTTAGTGACAGATAGGGACATTCTTCACTTTCAACAATAAAATCTACCCTCTGTAAGGCCAGTGCAGGTCTCAAATAGTTAGATACAGATCCCTGCACAGCTCAGCAAATCAGTGACAAAGCTGTGCTCCTAGGCCATGAACTTTTCATAGGTCAGGGCCATTGACATGTCTATTAAAATGCCAACTTACACTGTAACTAAAGAAAATAATCAAAGAACTAGAAAAATATATCCAAGACAGAAGTGGAATCTACACAGAGTTGGACACCTAAAATTTTCCCTTGTTTCATGACCTAACCCAGCTCAGGTTCTCCTCCCAGCCGTCCTGGGCTTGGGACCATTCACAGGGCCTCAGCATTACCTTGGATCATCCAGGAAAACCCAAGGATGCAGAAGCAGGGACAGCAAGCACCGAGTCCCAGTGTGGGGACAAACGTGACTGCATGTGATTTTTGGCAAGTCATGTTCCCATCCTTATCCTCATCTTTCTCATCCATATTACAGAGTGGCCTTCATGCTCACAGGGTAGTCATTTTCCCATCCTTATCCTCATCTTTCTCACCAATATTACAGAATGGCCTTCATGCTCATGGGGTTCCTGGGTGGTCTCACCGGGCTTTTATAATGAGAAACTTTGGCATCTTCACACTGATGAGCAGCGATTAGGATGAACTTTACTATAGTGAGTTCCCAGCATAAAACGCAGAGTGGGTCCTGTGATTTGTGTCAGGATTTGCCAAGCTGTTCTGCGTACCATCACAGAGACCTGGGCTCAACGGAGAGAAGGGATGCAAGTAGGAACCCTCCGCTCTAAACGAAGGCCAGAGGCCACGTGTGGACACAGCCACAGTGAGATGTGAAGTGTGAGGACAGGGGTTCCCAGCCTCACTTACAGCCACTCTCCCTACAGTGCAGCTTTATGGTCACACTGACCACAACTAAGATCTGAGGCTGGACCAGTTGTCAGGAGAGCTTCTGTGTGTCCCTCTGTGATCTGACTTTGGTATGAATGCCTATTGGAAACATCGATATTAGGACAGAGTACTAGCTCAAATGAGGGATGAAACTGATATGAACTAAATACATCAAATTAACACCCTTGATGTAAAACAACTGAATGGTCAGGATGAAGACAACCATGCAATTCAACTGTTCTTTAAAAGTGCCAGTTCAACAACAACTATAAAAATGAGGAAAACACAAGAAAGAGACATTTCTCCAAAGAAGTTACACTAACAGCCAATAAGCAAATGAGAAGATCCTCCACGTCAGTGGTCACCAGGGAAGAGCAAATGAAAACCACGATGAAATACAATCTCATACCCCTTAAGGTGCCTTTTTTTTTTTTTTTTTAGTTGCACTGAGTCTTACTTGAGGCATGCAGGATCTTTACTGTGGTTTGTGGGATCTAGTTCACAGATTATGGGTGGAATGCAGGCCCCCAACATTGGGAGCACAGAGTCTTAACCACTGGACCACAAGGGAAGTCCCCATAATCTTTATACTTACAAAGAAATATTCAGCTATAAGCACCATGCAACATGAAATGCCGGGAACAAAAGAAAACAAAAATGTGATTCCACTTATAGGTTGTACCTGCTGCTGCTGCTGCTAAGTCGCTTCAGTCGTGTCCGACTCTGTGCAACCCCATAGACGGCAGCCCACCAGCCTCCCCCGTCCCTGGGGTTCTCCAGGCAAGAACACTGGAGTGGATTGCCGTTTCCTTCTCCAATGCATGAAAGTGAAAAGTGAAAGTGAAGTCGCTCAGTCGTGTCCGACTCTTTGTGACCCCATGGACTGCAGCCTACCCGGCTCCTCCATCCATGGAATTTTCTAGGCAGGCGTACTGGAGTGGGGTGCCATTGCCTTCTCCATAGGTTGTACCTAGAATAGCCAAATTGGCAGACTCTTTGTACCCCCATGGACTATAGCCTTCCAGGCTCCTCTGTCCATAGGATTTCCCAGGCAAGAATACTGGAGTGGGTTGTCACTTCCTTCTCTAGGGGATCTTCCTGACCCAGGGATCAAACTTGCATCTCCTGTATCTCCTGGTTTAACAGGCTGATTCTTTATAGCTAAGCCACCTTGAAAGCCCAAATTCAGAGAGACAGGAAGTAGAACAATGGTTGCTAGTGGCTGGGGGGATATTACTTCACAGGGTCACACCTAGTCTCCCTGTGGGTTTGAGAATAAAAACTATTTGGCCATAAACTTGAGAGATATTTGCTTGACACTCACAAATCTAACTTCAATGCACTGTGGGCTACCTCTGTGTGTATACAACATCCGGTATTAATATTTTTAATCTTTTTTACTGAAGTATAGTTGATTTACAAAGTTGTGAGCATTTATCTAGTTTTTAATTTTTGACCACAGCCTGCATCATGTGGTATCTCAGTCCCCTAACCAGGAATCGAACCTGCATCTGCACCATCGGAAGGCTAAGTCTTATCCACTGGACTGCCCTGGAAGTCCTGATATTAGTATTTTTGATACAAAAGGAAAGACATTTTTAATGGCAAGACTGACTACTGAGCAGGGTCAGCTTTCTCCTGGGGCAGCGTGTCTCCACATCGGCTCCAGTGACAATGTGAGCTGAATATCTACTGGTTGTGAAGAGCCATCCCATGCATTATAGAATGTTGAGCAGCAGCACTGGCCTGTACCCACGAGATGCCAAGAGTACACCACTCCCCCACCAGCGGTGACAACCATGTCTCTGCCTGCAGGCTTAGAAGCTTCAGTCATGTCTGACTCTTTCCAACCCTATGGACTGCAGCATGCCAGGCTCCTCTGTCCATGGGATTCTCCAGGTAAGAATACTGGAGTGGGTTGCCATTTCCTTCTCCAGGGGACCTTCTTGGCCCATGGATTGAACCTAGGTCTCCCATGTTGCAGACCAATTCTTAACCAGTGAGCCAGAGAGGAAGCCCCCAACCATATCGCTAGAGATTGCCAAATGTCTTTTGGGGCTAGAGGGTGGACTCACCCATGGATGATAACCATAATGTGGATCAAAAGAGGCTTTTACTGGGCCCACCCCCGACGCTGGCTTTTACTGGGCCCATCCCCGACCCTGGCTTTTACTGGGCCCACCCTCCACCCTGGCTTTTACTAGACCCACTCCACACCTCCCAACAGCCCCACATGCTCCCTTCTAGCCCCCTTGCTGGGGTCGCTATGACAGACGTGGTGGACTTGGCTGTGAACTCCCTTCCTCTCACAGTCGAACTCTGCATGTGGTGTCTGCCACGTGGTTCTCAGGCTCCAGCAAGGTGTCCTATTTTACAGGAAAGAGAGTTCAGGTCATATAGTGCCTTGAGCACTTGACAGAGGCTGATTTCCTGGAACTCCTCCCTTCTCTTTACTGTTTCATTTCGTTCAGAACCATCAGATTTATAACTATCTGTATTTCTTAAGAAAGAAAAGATGCTGAAGTCTACAGAAGCTTAGTTGACAGTTTATGAACCAAGACAGACTTTCTGGCACCCTCTAGAAGGTTTACTTGTGTCTCTAGATAATTCCCACTGAGTATGTGGTTCCTCCTGGTGAGGCTGGTTATGTTTCAGTAACTTAAATGGAAGCCACTCTTCACAATTCATTTTGAGACCTGAGTCTGGAGAAGAATAAGCGACAATTGAGGTTGTAAGACTTGTTGCTGGCCAATCTCCTATCCTAGTATTGGGAAGGAGAAATGATTAAACATTTGGGGGAGGGTAAAGAACATAGTATGATTTGATGTAATAATTTCTGAAAACTTCCTACAGAAAACCTGTTCATTCCTAAATAGTTACTTAATGATCTCTTGCATGTCTGTCCAAAATTCCCACACAAGAACAACAACAACAAAAAGCCAAAGATAGTTCCAAAATATTTACAGTGTGTAAGGCAGAGCACACTCAGAATTATTTATAAGCTAATCGCTGGAATTTCCCTGGTGGTCCAGCGTTTAAGACTTTGCCTTCCAATGCAGGGGGTGCAGGTTCGATCCCTGGTCTAGGAGCCAAGATCTCATGACCTCACAGCCAGGAAGCCAATACATAAAACAGAAGCAGTATGTTGACAAATACACTTAAGATTTTAAGACACACAGACACAGACTTATGGTTGCCAGAGTTGGGGGGGGGGGATTGGGGGAAGGGACAGTTAGGGAGTTTGAGATGAACAGGTACACATCGCTATATTTAAAATGCGTAACCAACAAGGACCTACTGTAGAGCACATGGAACTCTGCTCAGTGTTATGTGGCAGCCTGGATGGGAGGGGAGTCTGGGGGAGAATGGACACATGTATATATATGGCTGAGTCCCTTTGCTGTCCACCTGAAACTATCACAACATTGTTAATCGGCTATATCGCAATACAAAATACAAAGTTAAAAATAAGACTTTATAAATGGCCCACATTTAAAAAGTTTTTTTTTTTTTAAAAAAAAGAGCAGAAAACTTTTTAAAAATAAATAAAAGTTAATCACCATCAAACTCTGGGAGTTAGTGATGGACAGGGAGGTCTGGTGAACTGTGTTCCATGGGGTCGCAAAAGAGTCAGACACAACTGAGAGACTGAACTGAACTGAATCACCATCATGATCCCACCTGAAATGACCTGACATGACTCATTATGGTGGAAACAGTTATTCTAAAATATGACCATCTTTTCCAAACCAAACAAGGCAACCAGTTGGAGGGTGAGCTATCACAGGTCTGCCCCTGGGAACAGGGCATGGACCGAGATTTATGAAGAACCTGAAGATTCTTTTCACTAACCCTTATTTATCTTCCAAGGTGAACTGGGTCACAAGGAGATTTAATTGACTACCTATGTGTTTAGATACCAAAGGAACATTTAATGCAAAGATGGGCTTGATAAAAGACAGAAATGGTCTGGACCTAACAGAAGCAGAAGATATTAAGAAGAGGTGGCAAGAATACACAGAAGAACTGTACAAAAAAGAGCTTCATGACCAAGATAATCACGATGGTGTGATCACTCACCTACAGCCAGACATCCTGGAATGTGAAGTCAAGTGGGCCTTAGAAAGCATCACTAAGATCAAAGCTAGTGGAGGTGATGAAATTCCAGTTGAGCTATTTCAAATCCTGGAAGATGATGCTGTGAAAGTGCTGCACTCAGTATGCCAGCAAATTTGGAAAACTCAGCAGTAGCCACAGGACTGGAAAACGTCAGTTTTCATTTCAATCCCAAAGAAAGGCAACGCCAAAGAATGCTCAAACTACCACACAATTGTACTCATCTCACATGCTAATAAAGTAATGCTCAAATCATACAAGCCAGGCTTCAGCAATATGTGAACTGTGAACTTGCAGATGTTCAAGCTGGTTTTAGAAAAGGCAGAGGAACCAGGGATCAAATTGCCAACATCCGCTGGATCATGGAAAAAGCAAGAGAGTTCCAGAAAAACATCTATTTCTGCTTTACTGACTATGCCAAAGCCTTTGACTGTGTGGATCACAATAAACTGTGGACAATTCTGAAAGAGATGGGAATATCAGACCACCTGACCTGACTCTTGAGAAACCTATATGCAGGTCAGGAAGCAACAGTTAGAACTGGACATGGAACAACAGACTGGTTCCAAATAGGAAAAGGAGTACATCCAGGCTGCATATTGTCAGCCTGCTTATTTAACTTATATGCAGAGTACATCATGAGAAACGCTGGGCTGGAGGAAGCACAGCTAGAATCAAGATTGCCGGGAGAAATATCAATAACCTCAGATGTGTAGATGACACCACCCTTATGGCAGAAAGTGAAGAGGAACTAAAGAGCCTCTTGATGAAATTGAAAGTGGAGAGTGAAAAAATTGACTTAAAGTTCAGCATTCAGAAAACTAAGATCATGGCATCTGGTCCCATTACTTCATGCGAAATAGATGGGGAAACAATGGAAACAGTGGCTGACTTTATTTTTCTGGGCTCCAAAATCACTGCAGATGGTGATTGCAGCCATGAAATTAAAAGACGCTTACTCCTTGGAAGAAAAGTTATGACCAACGTAGATAGCATATTCAAAAGCAGAGACATTACTTAGCCAACAGCGGTCTGTCTAGTCAAGACATGGTCTTGGTTTTTCCAGTGGTCATGTATGGATGTGAGAGTTGGACTGTGAAGAAGGCTGAGAACCAAAGAATTGATGCTTTTGAACTGCGGTGTTGGAGAAGACTCTTGAGAGTCCCTAGGAGTGCAAGGAGATCCAACCAGTCCATCCTAAAGGAGATCAGTCCTGGGTGTTCATTGGAAGGACTAATGCTGAAGCCAAAACTCTTTGGCTACCTGATGTGGAGAGATGACTCATTGGAAAAGACCCTGATGCTGGGAGGGATTGGGGGCAGGAGGAGAAGGGGCCGACAGAGGATGAGTTGGCTGGATGGCATCACCGACTCGATGGACATGAGTGTGAGTGAACTCTGGGAGTTGGTGATGGACAGGGAGGACTGGCATGCTGCGATTCATGGGGTCGCAAAGAGCTGGATACACTGAGCGACTGAACTGAACTGAACTGATGTGTTCACTACAACTTTATCATAAGGTTAACATCAACATAAACACATAGCATGTAAGTTCCCTCTCCATTCTGAACCAATTAGAAGCACAGCATGGAATTTAAAACATAGTATCCACTTAGATGCTGGTGAAGCAGAACTGTTAGCTTGAATTGGGGGCAGAGGCAGTAATTCCACAATTTCCAATTCTGGAATGGAACCTTCCCAACTGAGTGAGGTGCTGGAACAGAGGCCAGTTCTGTGACACCTGCCCAAGGAGAAGGTAATGAGAAGGCGGGAACATGAACTCAGCAGAAGCCTTGCTCTAAGTACTGACCTTCAACACACCTGTTCCAACAGAAGGACTGGGGGGTGACATGCCCCCGCTGGTAGTAAGGAAGAAGTAAAGACAAAGAAAAAGAGCCCCAAAGAGACCACCTACTATTACCTCATCCAGGGAGTCCAGGGAATGGGAACGCTAACACAGACTTAAGGTACACTTTCTTTTTTAAAGTTACTTATTTGGAAAAGTTTCAGAGAAACCATCTCACTAATCTGTATTCTTGAGAGTCCTCTGGACTTCAAGGACATCAAACCAGGCAATCCTAAAGGAAATCAGTACTGAATATTCATTGGAAGGGTTGATGCTGAAGCTGAAGCTCCAATACTTTGGCCACCTGATGCAAAGATCTGACTCATTGAAAAGACCCTGATGCTGGGAAAGATTGAGGGCAGGAGGAGAAGGGGACGACAGGGGATGAGATTGTTGGATGGCATCACCAACTTGACGGACATGACTTTGAGCAAGCTCCGGGCGTTAGTGATGGACACGGAAGCCTGGAGTTGCAGAGTCAGACACAACTGAGTGGCTGAACTGAACTGAACTGAACTGAATCTATATTTATTCCAGATCAAGGTTTTTTCCTATTATGTTTGATAGTGTATGTGTTACATGTGGGAAACAGTCACAGTAACATCTGAGTGCTTAAAGGTAATATTCAGGTTAAAGTCGTACAATGGAGATTTGATGGCATTATTTTAAATGAAGATGTACATGTAATCACTGTTACTGTAGATATTGCATATTTTTTACAACTTCTTAGCTTTGTTTCTGCCAAGGTGCATACTGTTTGTTACTCCAGTTAATGACTTTATCTCTCAGCTTTTCTCTGCAGGCCCTAGTACTCTATGACAATGCAACAAGGCTCTTCCCTTCTCAAGGAAACCCCTTCACAGCTCATGTGTGAGGACATATAAAAGGCTCCATGTTTCTCATTCCATTGGGCATTGCTAGTTTTTTTTCTAAATCTGAAACATAGGGTACTTACTTTTTCATTTTTGCTCATAAAACCCATGTCCCAGAGAAACAACTTGTGGGAAAGGTTATTATTTTAATGTTATTGTTCAGTCTCTAATTCATGTCTGACTCTTTGAGATGCCATGGACTACGGCACGCCAGGATTCCCTGTCTTTCACTATCTCCTGGGTTTTGCTCAAACGCAAGTCCATTGATTGAGTCAGTGATACCATCCAACCATCTCATCCTCTGTCGTCCCCTTCTCATCCTGCCCTATCTTTCCCAATAGCAGGGTCTTTTCCAATGAGTTATAAGTTTAGTTAAATTGTCATGTTTGTATATAAGTGCATACATTTTCCATTTTCATAGCAGCCATATCATGACAAATATAGATTTTCAAGCCCTATTATTCTATTCAATAGAATGCTGATCACTTTTACAGACATGCTTTAAAGAAAAAGAGGGGGGAAAGCAAATTTTGAACCCATTAACCATACACTAAGGCTCTCTCCTAGTTCTACGTGAAAACAGCAACCTTTAATGATCAAACGTTTTTATTCCTATGATGTTTGTGATTAAGTTGATATTTTCACTTTTGAAAAAATTAAACTATATAATCCCACATATAAAAGAATGCATATGTACCAATGATTTATGTTGACATTTTCAACCCTGAAAAAATTATCTAATCCCAAATTGGTTTGTACAAGTGGAAAACAAATATGATTTTTTCACCCTCTTAACTGTTTATGGCCATATCCTCCTTTTCTTGTGAGTCATTTAGAAATAATTTTTCTATAGAACTACAAGCCTTTATCCACTTAACAAACAAGGTTTTCCAACTGTTAAATCATTCTGGTAGAAACCTGTGTTCTGTTGAGTTTTCAACACTAGCTATCAATCAGCCTACTGTCCCATCTGGTTGGCAAACTTTATACTTACTTCCTTTACCCTAAAGCCTCAGTTGTGGCTTTCTAAGCCCCTCAATTCACCTGTGCAAGTGTGCTGCTTTTATGGTTGTCAATTGAAGATATGCAACCCAATCAAAAATCTTCACACCCTGGCAAAGAAAAATTGCTGCCCAAAGCACCTCAGCGCTTGGGATTAGACTCTGTGTTTTACTAGTAAGATTCTCTATATTAGCACATGGAGTTTCTGGTTTATGAACAAGGGCAAGGCAGCAATCAATGTCATCAAAGTCAAATATCGGCTCCTCATTGGATCACTGTTGCTTCCACAACAGTTTCAAGGGAGCCTTCTTGGTAAGAAATTAAATAGATTAAATCATGAAGAAAGTGTACAAAATTTCCATTTTCTTAATAGCCATATCATGACTGAATCATGCTACACGAGATATTTAATCTGGGACTATTCAACTAATAAATGAGAAGAGCAGGTCCACTCCTACTCCTATTTGTTTGAAAGAACAGAAAGATGATGTTATGTATATGATTGTATATTTATAACAGTCATAAAGTTATAACATATAACCTTCCTTGAGGGCACAAGCGGTAAAGAATCTGCCTGCAGGGCAGGAGACACAGGAGACGTGTGTTCACATCCTGGGTCAGGAAGATTCTCTTGAGGACTTGGCAACTCACTCTAATATTCTTGCCTGAGAAATCCCATGGACAGAGGAGCCTGGCAGGCTACAGTCCATAGTGTCATAAGGGGTGAGCATGCACACACACATATATAGTCATTCAACAAGGTGACTTGGGTCACAAATGCATTTCACAGAAAGGAATTCCATTTCTAAAAGTCTACAAGTGTAACACTTACTCAAGAGCTAAAATCAATATAATCATATTCCTTCAACAAACTGTGTTTGTATATACACACATATACATATGAAAATGCATATAAATATTTAAAACAGAAAGATCACTCTGCGTGGAAAATGAAGCTGAGAGATATAGTCCAAAGAGCCTAACCTGCATAAAAAGTTATCCTAAAAACAGCAATATTCATGAACATTTAATAATGTTATGAACTGAGATAAGTATCCATAGCTAGTATTGTTTTGCTTTGCATTTTTGCCACTTTAATTGGCACTGACTTATAAACATTTCCTAGAGTTTATTACAGTGTCTCAAAGTTAACTTTGCTTCTTATGTCTTTTCTTGTCTTATTGTGATGTCTGAGGTCAAAGAAGCGGTGAAAGCAGACATTCTGTTGTTCCAAATGGTATTATAAACTTATGATTTCAGTAGCTTTTAGTTTAAGTTCATGGGTGAACTAATTCCTAGTTCATTAAGAATTGCTAATTATGACTAACTCAATGGACATGAGTTTAGGTAAACTCCAGGAGTGGGTGATGGACAGGGAGGCCTAGCGTGCTGCAGTCCATGGGGCTGCAAAGAGTCGGACATGACTGAGCAACTGAACTGAACAATTATGACCTAGTATTAAAATTTATTATTTTTAAAAAATAGTGATTGAAACGATCATTGGTTTCTCTCCTTCATCTGTTAATGCACAGTGATTGTTGACTGGTCCCTTCTGTGGGTCCTCAGATCCACCCCTCCACGTTCCTGGCTCTGCCCTGACCCCCTGGCCCTGCAGGCAGTTTTCTGTGCTTCTGTAACAGTAGACTTCCACCAGGGTTTAGAGAGGAGGCTCAAGCAGGAGGCTGGATGGGAGGAGGGCGGAGGCAGAATATCACCCTCCCTTCCTCTAGCCTCCCACAGCCTCTCTGACAGCTGCTGCCTCTCTTCCTTGGCTCTGAATCCTGCTGGATGGGCTTCTCCCTCTGGGAAGTACAAGCCTTCGGTTCTGGCATTGCACCCCGCTATCTCTCAAGGCCATGGTTTCTCAATCTAAACAGTACTGACATTTGGGGGCAAATTAATTCTTTGTTATGGGTGCTGTCTTGTGCATTGTAGAATTTTTAGCAGCATCCCTGGCCTCCATGTGCTAGAGAGGAGCAGCAACCACACCCAGTCATAACAAAGGTTATTAGTTGCTCCTTGTGGGGAGAGGAAGCCACATAGTCTCTGAGTGGGAAGCACCGTGCTAGGCTAATGGGAGTCATGCTTCCTGAGGCTTAACTCTGAGTTTTCTCTGCCTCCTTACGACACTTGTCAGTTTTTCTCTTGACTAATGAAACCAGTCTTCTATATTAAATTCTCTCTGCTGTAAATACTGAAGTGGGCTGTGACTAATGAAACGAACTTTTATTACTGAATCATACTTGGATTCTTAGGAATGAATATAGTATGTATATTCATAATAACTGACTTTTACCTGCCTTCATTTTATTCCATTGCTTTTTTTTTCTAATTTCTTAAGATGAACACTTCGTTCATTAATTAGCAATTATTCTTATTTTCTGATGTATGCACTGAATGCTGAAAGTTGGTCTTCACATGCTACACTAAGTATATTCTTTGAGAGTTACTATTTGTTGTCTTAATTGGCATTCATTACACTTTCTAAAGTTCATCATGATGTCTCTAAGTTAACTTTTAATAACAACTTTGAGGACTTCCCTGGGGTCTGGTGGTTAAGAATACACCTGCCAATGCAGGGACACAGGTTAGATCCCTCATCCAGGAAGATCCCACATGCCATGGGGCACCAAGTCCATGCTCCACAACTGCTGAAACTTGCACACTCTAGGGCCCTTGGGCTGCAAATACTGAGCCCACGTGCAGCGACTATTGAGGCCCACACACCCTAGAGCCCATGCTCTGCAGCAAGAGAAGCCACCACAACAAGAAGCCCGCACACTACAACGAAAAGTAGCCCTCACTTGTGGCAAATGGAGAAAGCCCATGAGTAGCAATGAAGACCCAGTACAGGCAAAAATTTTAAAAAGTAAAATAAATAAATAAAAATGTATTAAGACTTTGAAGTATTACTATAAACCCAACATATAACAAGTCATATTTAACTTGCAAATGAAGTATTTTTCAAAAGATAAAGAAATAATTGTTAAACTGTATTACCAATACTTGAGTATGTTTGCAGATAATCTCCAATATTTAAGGCATTTATTGTTGAGAAGCTTTTATTTCCTTGTTACTGCTCAATGCGCAGCTGGAAAATAAGAGGTCTGAAAAAAAATTCTCACTTTTAATAATATCATCATCATTATCCTCATCAATATCATTATCATCATATTCTGTTTGCAAATATCACTGACTTTAGGACAAAGACTTAAGAGAATCAAATGTGAAGGACTAATGCCTTATTTTACTTGGGAAGAAGTGCTATAGTACAAAGGGAAGAAAAAATACAACTTCAAGTTAAAAACATGCAATTCTATAAGACTATATATATAAACTCACCTGATATGTGAAAGCATGTAAGCACCAAGAGCAGCATGCAAAATTTCGAGACTTTCTGTTATGACAGAATCAAATAAACGAATCTTGCATATACCCAAAGAAATGCAGAAGACAATTATCTTTTATTCAAGCTCTCTGCTTTTGAAAGTGTTTTCTACAATAGCTTAACAATGTTACACACACACACAGAGGCATACACAAAGGAACAGAAATTTTGGACGCAATCAGAGATCTACCAAAAAGTGTGATTTTATTTTTTCCTGAATTGCTTTTCATTTCATGAAAAACTACATAAATGTGTATTAACACACATGTTATAACAGAGCTATATTAAAAGACAACTCTGTTATAGATATTGCACATTTTCCTGACTCTTCCCTGAAGAATTTCTTCTCAGTTCTTTTTGTGCTCTCTCCTCACCATGATGTCTTGTAAAAGTGCTCACTTGACGCCCCGATGAGCTCCCCAGCGAACAGGTCAGGGCAGGCTCGAGAGGAACACAAGAAATAAACAGCACCTGTTCCGCTCTTTACTTCCATCTTTAGGGTGGATCAAAGCTTGGGGGAAAAAAAAAAAAAAAAAACATCGGAAGCAACTGATGGACAGTGTTCTAACACCCAAGCGCTAAAACTGAGCACAATGACATGAGAAAACCCTACAGCTTGTAGAGCTGCCAAAGTGACTAGAAGCTGTTTCTAGAACCTGGAGGTGAAGTTTGAAGCTTAAGATCCATGGACCATGAAATTCGGTGTCTGACTCTTTGGGAGGATCATTAGTGCGGAACAGCCTGGACAAAATCCTTCCCAGATTTCCTCGGATCCCCACGGAGAACACGAGGCTCCGGAGAGCAGGAAACACCACGTGGGCAAGCCAACGTCACCTCTGCAAGGTGCGAGGAGAGAGGGGGCCGCCTCCGGGGAGCTCCGCGGAAGCGCAGACTGGCCTGGAGGTCTCAAATTGACAACATTTTTTCAGTCCTATGTCCACAATTACACCGGAAGCTTTCTCCAGTGCTCTTCAAGGCCTCCTCCTCGCTCTTTGATGTCCTCGGCCAGCTCCAGCCGCCCCGCATGCTGAGAACTGCCTGCCGAGCAGCCTGCGGTTTCCATGGAGACGGTGCCTGCATGGAGAGGGAGGGCTAGGCAGATGCCAAGTGGAGCAGTGGAACCTGACCACCACATCACCGCCTCCGAGCTCCTCCTGGACAGTCACGTTGGCGACAGGGACAGGAAGGCAGGGGAAATGACAGGGCAGAGAACAAACTGAGATGAGAAAGAGATTTCAGATTGGCAAGCGTCTCTCGACAGGATGCACTGTTTCCACAAAATAAAACGGAAAAATCAGGTCCTCACGTTTATTTAAAAAACTATATAGATGCACGCATATGCACCTGTGGGTATATATAAGAAAAGTTTGATCTGCCTTTTCTCAATGTTTAGCAAACAGCATTTCTAGAACAGTTAATTTTCATGGAAATAATTGAAAAACAACAAGAGGGTTTTGGAGTGTGCTACCATTTTATTCGAGCACGTTATCATAATATTTATTCCCCATCATGATTCACGCCCTAGTCTGTGCCATTAATGAGACTTTGATATTCATCATCTCCTACTTTGCTGAAATCCTTGGCTTCTATTTTATGTACAGGAATTCAGAAGCAAGATTTGTTTCACTAATAAAAACTGTAGGCTCACAAAGACTAACTCCTAAAGTTACAGTACATACATGCTGTTTAACTCTCATTCAAGGAGTCCACCAACAGTTCATTTTTCTGTGGTGTGTTTAGGGATCCTCACCATATTCTGGTTCTCCTCATCCTCTGGGTATATGGTAGGACTGGGCTTCCCTGTCCCTTTAAATTTAAGCACAGCCACATAATTTGCTCTGCCCAATGGAACAGGATTGAGTGATATATGACATAATATTTCATTTCCTCTTCCCTTCCTCAAAGATCAGAGAAAAACAGGTGAAGATATAGGAGCCACTGGCCTGATTCCCAGAGTAACAAGGATTATCCAAGTCTCCATTCCCACTTTTCACCAACCCATGCTGTGGATGAACCAACTTTTACTCTTCTAACCACAGATCAAATTGCCAACATCCGCTGGATCATGGAAAAA
The DNA here is from genome assembly GCF_016772045.2 of Ovis aries. Taxonomy (NCBI): domain Eukaryota; kingdom Metazoa; phylum Chordata; class Mammalia; order Artiodactyla; family Bovidae; genus Ovis; species Ovis aries. Next base: position 61,336,248 of record NC_056069.1, on the reverse strand, counting down.
GTAAGAGAGTTCCAGAAAGACATCCATTTCTGCTTTATTGACTATGCCAAAGCCTTTGACTGTGTGGATCACAATAAACTGTGGAAAATTCTGAAAGAGATGGGAATACCAGACCACCTGACCTGCCTCTTGAGAAACCTATATGCAGGTCAGGAAGCAACAGTTAGAACTGGACATGGAACAACAGACTGATTCCAAATAGGAAAAGGGGTACATCAAGGCAGTATATTGTCACCCTGCTTATTTAACTTATATGCAGAGTACATCATGAGAAACACTGGGCTGGAGGAAGCCCAAGCTGGAATCAAGATTGCCAGGAGAAATATCAATAACCTCAGATATGCAGATGACACCACCCTTATGGCAGAAAGTGAGGAAGAACTAAAAAGCCTCTTGATGAAAGTGAAAGAGAATGAAAAAGTTGGCTTAGCTCAACATTCAGAAAACGAAGATTATGGCATCCAGTCCCATCACTTCATGGCAAATAGATGGGGAAACAGTGGCTGACTTTATTTTTAGGGGCTCCAAAATCAATGCAGATGGTGATTGCAGCCATGGAATTAAAAGACGCTTACTCCTTGGAAGAAAAGTTATAACCAACCTAGACAGCACATTCAAAAGCAGAGACATTACTTTGCCAACAAAGGTCCATCTGGTCAAGGCTATGGTTTTCCAGTGGTCATGTATGGATGTGAGAGTTGGACTATAAAGAAGGCTGAGAGCCGAAGAATTGATGCTTTTGAACTGTGGTGTTGGAGAAGACTCTTGAGAGTCCATTGGACTGCAAGAAGATCCAACCAGTCCATCCTAAAGGAGATCAGTCCTGGGTGTTCATTGGAGGGATTGATGTTGAAGCTGAAACTCCAATACTCTGGCCACCTGATGAGAAGAGCTGACTCATTTGAAAAGACCTTGATGATGGGAAGACTGAAGGCAGGAGGAGAAGGGGACGACAGAGGGTGAGATGGTTAGATAGCATCATCGGCTCAATGGACATGAGTTTGGGTGTACTCCGGCAGTTGGTGATGGACAGGGAGGCCTGGCGTACTGCGGTTCATAGGGTCACAAAGAGTCGGACACGACTGAGCAATTGAACTGAACTGATGATACTGAAGCAGCTGACATCTGGAGAGTCTTTGTTAAAGCAGCATAATAAAGCTTATCCTAAAGGATACACAACTTCCTCAGTCATACATATTTTTAAATACTTATGTTCATTTCTATGAAGTGCCCAGAGAATTACAACAGATTCTTTCCTGGATGACTGAAATACACCCTAACCCTACTACATGAATGCTCCATAGTAAACAGAAAACAAAAATTCTTTAGCAGTTCACTTTGGGCTGAGGTTAAGACTAAAAGACTTTTATTAGCACAAGAAAGAAGCCTGTAAGATAATGATGATGAACAATTAGTAAACCAAGAAGGCCTTCTACCACAGGTAAGTCTGTGACGGTGCTGGTTTAGTTGCTAAGTCGTGTCAGGCTCTTGCGATCTCATGGACTGTAGCCCACCAGCCTCCTCTGTATTGGATTTCCCAGGCAAGAACCCTGGAGTGGGTTGCCTTTTCCTTCTCCAAGGGGGATCTACCTGACCCAGGAATCGAACTTCCATCCCCTGCATGGCAGGTGGATTCTTTACAACTGAGCCACCAAGGATTCCCTTGTGACAGTGTACAACACACAATAAAGGCTCAGCAAGTTTTATTATTACTAGTGTTAAAGTCAGAAAACTGCAGGTCCTTACTGTGTCCACAAGATCTATGTGGGTAGGTCCGGATGAATTTCAAAAAACCAATGATTTTTTTTTTCTTTTTTTTAGTATCAGTGTGACCCGTGCAATATTTAAGATGTATTTATACTGAACAACAACAATAACAACAAAATGCTACTGTTGTGCAATTCAAATTTAATTCGGTGCTTTTTCATTTGCTAAGTGTAGCACTGCTAACCATAGATATACCCTGGGAATTTCATAGGTTGTGTTAAGAGGGGTACTAGTGAGGCATGATGGAGAAGGCAATGGCACCCCACTCCAGTACTCTTGCCTGGAAAATCCCATGGATGGAGGAAGCTGGCAGGCTGCAGTCCATGGTGTTGCAAAGAGTCAGACACAACCGAGCGACTTCACTTTCACATTTCACTTTCATGCATTGGAGAAGGAAATGGCAACCCACTCCAGTATTCTTGCCTGGAGAGTCCCAGGGATGGGGGAGCTGGGTGGGCTGCCATCTATGGGATCGCACAGAGTCGGACACAACTGAAGCGACTTGGCAGCAGCAGCAGCAGTGAGGCATGAAATGATATCAGTGTTCTTTGTGTCTATAAAAGACACACACTAAACTAAATATATTAAGTGAGAAATTTTAAAGATTTTGAGTTTTCATATAATTGTCAGCCATCTCTAAACAAACAACAAAAAAGGCTTTCTTTTGTATTGTTTTGTTTGTAAACTTGAGAAATTATTTCCCCATCATCTTAACCATAAATCCAAGAAATGATTTATTATTTGATAATTAAGAAAGCAATTTCAATAACAGTGTTAAAATATCAGGACACAGTCCAAGCATTTATTAAAATCAAAGAAAATCTCCTCTCCTTTACTGAGATCTTTAAAAACTTTGAGCAGCATCTTAAAAATAGTGTTAAAAATCAGAATTAAAAGATAAATAACTTTTAAACTTTTAAGATAGTCTTAGGTTTCCAGAAAAATTACAAAGATAGTGCAGAGAATTCCCACGTACGCCACACCAATTTCCCTCATTCCAAACATCTTATACATTAGTTTGATACACTTGTTACCATTAACTGAAGAACTAGTACTGATACATATTTATTAACTAAAGTCTAAACTTTCTCAACTTTAATTTTCCTCTAAAATCCTTTTACTATTTCAGCATACAGGATAATAAGCTACATTTAGTCCAAATCTCTCAGAGTTCCTCTTAGTTCCGAGTTTCTCAGATGACCTTGAATGGTCTGAATCAGATATTTTGTAGAATGACTCTCATTTGAGATTTGGCAGATATTTTTGCCATAGTTAGACTGGGGCTAGAGGTTTCTGGGAGGAAGCCACGAAAATCAACTGCTGTTTTCAACATATATCAAGGGTACAAACTAGACTTTTTTAATTGATGACTTTTATGATCTGCTCACTCAGATTCTCGGGAGTTAAATTATATGTTAATGCCTGAGCATTACCAATACATGTAGCCTGAACACTCGGACAAGAGCTTCAACTCAGGATCTTTAATTATATAAATGAATGGTATTCTAATAAGGATTTGAACATGATACAGAATGATTATATGACATCTGAAAGTGCAAAAACAAGAAGGCATTGAAACTCAGAAAAGTCTCATGTAAATATTAGAAGGAGACTTTTATGTGCCCATTAAACACATCCTATGTAGCTTAAAGACCAAAGGCATAACCTTACAGAATAGCAAGGCTGAAAAACCTGGAGAGACAGAATCACTGATGAGGATAAGCAGAGTAACTGTCTTTATGCAAACAGTGGCAGCATACAGCTCAGTCTCCAGGGCCAAACATGCCAGCTGACAGTTCTTTAAGATTCTCAGGGACTTAGGCTAATTCCTTCTAGCCTGGCCCACCTTAAGCCAATCAATGGTTCCACCCCCCTCCATGACCTAAGAGCTGGCATATCTCCCTTAGTGCTTTAAAACACAAGAGAATTTGAACCTCTTGTCATTAATTCACCCAATTGTGAATTTGAAGGGGAAAACAGTATATTATTTTGCAATTACTAATTAGCTCTTCAATGAATAAGATTAATGATAAGGTTTAAAAGGCCATTTTCATAGGTCAGATACAGTTTTTTTTAGTTGCTAAGTTGTGTCAGATTCATTTGTGACCCCATGGACTGTAGCTCATGAGGCTCCTCTGTCCATGGGATTTCCCAGATAAAAATAGTGGAGTGGGTTGCCATTTCCTTCTCCATGGCATCTTCCTGACTCAGGGACTGAACCCATGTCTCCTGCTCTGCAGGCGGGTTCTTAACTGTTCAGTTCAGTTCAGTCACTCGTGTCTGACTCTTTGTGACGCCATGAATTGCAGCACGCCAGGCCTCCCTGTCCATCACCAACTCCCAGACTTCACCCAAACTTTTGTCCATCGAGTCAGTGATGCCATCCAGCCATCTCATCCTCTGTCGTCCCCTTCTCCTCCTTCCCCCAATCCCTTCCAGCATCAGAGTCTTTTCCAATGAGTCCACTCTTCACATAAGGTGGCCAAAGTATTGGAGTTTCAGCTTTAGCATAAGTCCTTCCAAAGAACAGCCAGGACTGGTCTCCTTTAGAATGGACTGGTTGAATCTCCTTGCAGTTCAAGGGACTCCCAAGAGTCTTCTCCAACACCACAGTCCAAAAGCATCAATTCTTTGGCGCTCAGCTTTCTTCACAGTCCAACTCTCACATCCATACATGACCCCTGGAAAAACCATAGTCTTTACCATTAGAGCCACCCAAATACAGCTGCACATCAACAAATTCATGTGGTCCTATCTTATGCTCTCAACAATCTAGCTATGGAGGCCTAGATCTGTATTTTCTAAATTCCCCAAAGGACTCTTAAATAAATACCTTTTCAAGTTATGTAGCACCCCTGGTAAACAATCTGCTGAAAAACCCATTTTCCTCTTTGTGTAAGACTCAATGCCAAACGTGGAAATTCTTAGACAGCATGTTCAGTGTCAACAGGACTGTTAGCAGTGTGAGAAGGGGCCAGACAGCCTTGCACCCAGCTCTTGAGGTGACTGGCATCTGAGCATGCACACAGATGACACATTTTCAATTATAAAACCCTGAAATGTTCTCCAAGACTAAACTGTGTCAGTGATTTTAAGACATGATTTACAGACAGATTCAGAAGCTAAAGATTCAGAAATATGTAGCCAATACAAGGCTCCAAGAGAGAAACAATATAACCCAAATTATTGCTTGAGTGGGTAGCAACAATTTAAACATCAAAAGGAACTGCCTTAAAACACTCCTGTTATGTAAGAGGAACTTCCCCCACCTGAGTACACTTGTTCTATAGCGTCAAGCATTTTCTCTGTGCAGGTGTTACATTTCAGAGTCATAATTTGACTAATGGCATAGTTAATTTAAGGGTTTCCCAGGTGGCTCAGTGGTAAAGAATATGCATGCAAGGCAGAAGACTTGAGTTTGATCCCTGGGTTCAACAGACCCCTGGAGAAGGAAATGGCAACCACTCCAGTATTATTGGAAAATAATACTGGACAATCCCATGGACAGAGGAGCCTGGCAGGTTACAGTCCATGGCGGTCTCAAAAGAATCGGACAAGACTTAGTGACTAAACAGCAATAACAACAGTTAATTTAAATAAAGAAGAGATTTTGAGATAGCAGAGTCTAAACTCTAGGAAAGTTTATAGAAGCAAATGCTTCTTCATTAATAATAACTCTGAGATAACCTCCTCAATGAAATGAAATAAAAGTAAATATGAAATTACTAAAATACCACTCCTCGAGACACATAAAATGGTTTGTGATATTTTATGCAGCATTTTTTAAAAAATGCATATACCTAACACATTAATTGGAGAAGGCAATGGCAACCCACTCCAACGCTCTTGCCTGGAAAATCCCATGGACGGAGGAGCCTGGTAGGCTGCAGTCCATGGGGTCGCTAAGAGTCGGACACGACTGATCGACTTCACTTTCACTTTTCACTTTCATGATTGGAGACGGAAATGGCAACCCACTCCAGTATTCTTGCCTGGAGAATCCCAGGGCCAGAGGAGCCTGTTGGGCTGCCTTCTATGGGGTCACACAGAGTCAGACATGACTGAAGCGACTTAGCAGCAGCAGCAGCAACACATTAATATTTTTTCTTTATAAAATAAATCAAAATTTCCAACATATATATTCAAGGTCTTTTGCCAAGAATGACATGCAAACAATTTTACAGTACTTTAAACCCACTCCAGTACTCTTGCCTGGGAAATCCCATGAACAGAAGAGTCTGATAGGCTACAGTCCATGAGGCTGCAAAAGAGGAAGACACAACCACTAAAGAATAACAACAACAACAAAAATGCTTTATTTTTCTTTTGGTTGACAATATTCCAAATCATAGATGGTATCCTCAATTTAATTACAATGTAAAATGCAATATAAGTTTACCTTAAGAAAATAAATCTTGCTGTTGCTGTTGTTCAGTTGGCTAACTCCTATCTGACTCTTTGTGATCTCATGGACTGAACTCCTGTCTGACTATGATCTCATGGACTATAGCCTACCAGGCCCCTCTGTTCCACACTCTCTCTCAGAGTTTGCTCTAAAACAAATCTACATCTGATAATTTTATATAGTATTTATTCCCAACCTTGCCATTATGTGCTATACTTGATCATGTCTGGATCAAAGAATATCCTGGAAGCTCTCCTTTAAATCAACATTTCCCTATTTTGAGATGATGGCTTTTGTTCCATGAAAACATAAACTCTATTTTTTTGTTCTAAAAGTAAGTTTCATATCCTCCTGCAGCAAAATTCCTGACATCTTTGTATTCCGTTTACTATGAGATAAGTTAGTTAGTGTTAGTTGGTCAGTCATGCCCAGCTCTTTTGTGACCCCATGGACTGTAGCCCACCAGTATCCTCTGACCAGGTATTCTCCAGGCAAGAATACTGGAGTGGATTGCCATTACCTTCTCCAGGGGATCTTCCTGACCCACAGACTCGAACCCAGGTTTCCTGTATTTCAGGTGGATTCTTTACCATCTGAGCTACCAGGGAAGACCACCTCCCTTTAAAAAACAATCTTGAGAATGCCAGGAACTCACATAACAGCAGACTTGTCAGGCAAATGCATTACATTAGATCTGCAAGTGGAAATACAGATGCTCTTACTAACTAATCATCATATTGACCTCTGATCTCCATTCAGAAATAGATTAGCTGTCTTTTGTCTTATCATCCTCTTTCAACATATATCTGTGATGTAATAATTATTATATATTAAAATGTTTTTCCTACATAAGACATCAACTTAGAAGTCAGGCACGCATTAATGCTTGTAAGTTCCTATTTGTACCACATCAGACCAACCTTCACGGAGCTTCCATTCTAATGGGATTAGACATAAAAGTAAACTTGCATACCGATAAACAGATCAGATGATTTCTGGTTCTCATACATGTTGTGAAGAAGATCAAACAGGGTAGTTGTTAGGAGAGAAATTGAGGGGGGGGGGCGGATTTGCTTGAGCAAAATGATCAGGAGAGGCAGAAAGATGGCCAAAGTCCTACAGCCTCACAAACAAAGGGGAGAGGGAGGGAGGTGAGATAAGACAGGAAGACACTGGATGGTTTTCTGTTTGTCACTTCTTGGGTTATAAGCAAATGCAAGATATGAGTGAATTTAAGGGAATCCTCAGGCTGTGGTGGGGATTACGAGCTGCCCAGAAGCAGAGGAAAGGCATGGTGGCTATCTAAAGGCTTGCTACCAAAATTCTAGTGGTCTTGGATTATCATGATAAGAAGTGAGAGGTTCAATCAAGATAAGAAGCATCCATGCAGTTTTGAAAAATACATATAAGAAGAGCTTTGGTATACAGAAATGTGTCTCTAAGTAGTCTATCCAGCATATTATTCAACATGTCACATTTTATATATTTTCTAAACCAAAGTAAAACATTTAAAGGTTACAGAAGAATAATTAAAAATACCTTAAAGAATGACTCACATTATCAGCCAGTAATTCTCATTTATTGAGGGACTAACTCAATACCAAACACCCCAAATCTGTCCTCAACACTGAAGCCTTGCTGCTTTTGCCCTGTGGCTTCTATTATGGATGGGATGTTTGTACCCTCCCAAAATGCATATGTTGACACCCTAACCCCTAAATGTGAAGTTATTTAGAGACGGGGCCTTTGAAAATTAACTAGGGTCAGATGAGGTCAGGAGGATGGGGTCCTTGTGAGGGAATTAGTGGCCTTATAAGAAGTGAAGAAAGAGACACGCTTGCACCAAGGGAGGACCATATGAAGACACAGAAGGAAGGCAGCTGTCTGCAAGTCAGGAACAGAGTCCTCACCAGGAACTGAGTCAGCTGCACCTGGACTGTGAACTTCTCAGGCTCCAGACTATGATAAATACATGTCTGTTGTTTTAGCAATCAGACACCTCGTCTGTGGTATTTTGTAGCAGCGGCCTGAGCAGGCTAAGACAGTCTCATACAACGCTTTCACTTAGTGAAGTCCTTTCAGGGTCAGACTACACTCTCAGGACAGACATGCCATTGCACATGTGTTCCCTGCCTTCTGCGACTGAGGGGATATGTGTGGTCTCGCTTTTGAATGGGGTAAAAGTTATGCCACTTAGCAAGGTACTCAATTATCTACTCAGTGCTACAAAGGAGTCGACAGATCAATGTTCTACCATCTTCTCCTGCTGATCTGCAAACAGCTTCACAAGTTCCTCTGACATCATGACATTCTCTATAACATCACACATCTGCACATTCCAACACCTGAAATCTCACTCTACACCTGCATTTTAAGCTTTATGTGTATGCGTAGCTTAGCTTCTTCATGTGATGGCGAACTTTTCCACGTGCAGTTATCGTTGCACAGTATTCAGTACCACAGGGACATACTGGCATGACCCACTTGCCTGGTCTGTCCTTCTCATTCATTGAAATTAATGTAGAAACAGCCTGACCCTTTGCCAAATACCCAACGTGAAGTTACTCAGTCATGTCTGACTCTCCGTGGCTGAAGCCCACCAGGCTCCTGGGTCCGTGGGATTTTCCAGGCAAGAACTTTGGAGTGGGTTGCCATTTCCTTCTCCAGGGGCTCTTCCCAACCCAAGGATGGAACCCAGGTCTCCCGCTTTGTAGGCAGATGGTTTACCATCTGTGCCACCAGTAGTAATACCCAAAGTTCAGTAATACCCAAAGATAACTATCTTAAAAAGGGCCTATGTACCTCAGTGTTTATTGCAGCACTTTTAACAAAAGCCACGACATTGAAAAGCAGCCTAAATGTACATCAACAGATGAATGAGCAGAGGATGTGGGGTGCATATATATATATATAGTGGAATATTACTCAGCCATGAAAAGGAATGAAATTGGGTCATTGGCAGTGATGTGGATGGACCTAGAGGATGTCATACAGAGTCAAGTAAGTCAGAAAGGGAAAATCAAATATTATATACTAACACATATATGGCATCTAGAAAAACGGCACAGATGAATATATATGTGGGGCAGGAATAGGGTGCAGATGCAGAGAATGGACATAAGGCACAGGGTGAGAAGGGGGGTGGGATGAGTTGGGAGTGTAGCACTGACATATTTATGCCACCATGTGTAACTCAGACAGTTAGTGGGAGGCTGCTGCACAGAACACGGAACTCAGCTCTGTACCCTGCGATGGCCTAGAGGGTGGGATGGGCAGAGGTGGGAGGGAGGCTCAAGGGAAATGGAATATATGCAGCTTACAGCAGAGTCACTTTGTTGTACAGCAGAAACCAACACAACACCTTAAAGCAATTATACTCCAATAATAAAATAAAATTTTTAGAAAGATACATTAGCAGCAAACTTGCAGGTAACAGTCATCTACATATTAGGTCCAACAAATAAGAAACAGAGTTCTCCCTGACAGTCCGCAAAGCAACTTATTCTAAAAAGTAAGAAGACAAGACAAGAGGCACCAAACACAGCTAGGTAAACATCACATTAAGACAGGGACAGAAACTGCGAAGCTAGCTCTGAGTTTAAGAGCATCTTCTTTGTATCAGAGTTAAAAAAAAACTCATCAAGCCACCAAACCCTCAACCTGCCACACCTCAAATAACTAAAATGATAACTGCAGGTAACAGCATGTAAATTTAAATACAGATTAAAAAAAAAATCACCTGAAGAGCTTCCAAGCCTAAGTGAAAATGACAAAATCAACTATTAATTCAAAAATCTTGTTATGTCACTCCCGAAATTTTTATCCTCCCTTTCAAAAGATGAAATACAGAAAAGCAACTGTAATGACTAACATGCCATAAAACTTAAAGGAATCACTCTGCTTCTATTTCCTCCCACATCCTGTTCCACTCAAGATAGCACTTTATCAGGCTGTCCTCCAGTTCTCCCCCTTGTAGGTCTGTGTCACCTCCCATTCTGTAGGCATGACTACTATTATAAAACACATTATTTGTCAGGCTACCAGGGAGACACATAAACTCTTATTATGACACTGTGTAAATATAAAGTATTTATGGTTAGCACTGAAAGATCTTGAGTCCTAGTAGAAATTAGTGCATTCTGGCAGGGCTTCCCAGGTGGCTCACTGGTTAAACAAACAAACAAACAAACAAGAACCCACCTGCCAAGCAGGAGATGTGGGTTCAACCCTTGGGTTGGGAAGATCCCCTGGAGGAGGAAATGGCAACCCACTCTCGTATTCTTGCCTGGGAAATCCCATGGACAGAGGAGCCATGAGGACTGCAGCAAAGCGTCAGACACGACTGAGTGACTGAACAACAAGGAGAACTGGCATGTGGGAGGAAGGAAGGGGAAGATTTCAGATGTGTGATGGAAGCCCAGCAGCACTGCCATCTGAGTTTGAAACCCAGGTTTGAAAAGGACAGAAGTAGCTGCTCTGCAACTAGAGAAAATGCCTGAACTGCTGGAATGCATGCGTGCTCAGTCGCTTCAGTCGTGTCTGACTCCTTGCAATGCTATGGACTGTTAGCCCTCCAGGCTCCTCTGCCCATGGGATTCTCCAGGCAAGAACACTGCAGTGGGTTGCCATGCCCTCCTCCAGGGGACCTTTCCAACCCAGGGATCGAACCCGTGTCTCCTGCATCTTCTGCACTGCCGGCGGATTCTTTACCACTGAGCCACCAGGAAAGACCAAGCTACTGGAGGGGGCCCATCACTTGACTCTTGAAGTTGCATGTTGCCTGCCACTATTTATAACTTGGGATTCCCTGGTAGCTCAGATGGTAAAGCATCTGCCAGCAATGTGAGAGACCCGGGTTCGATCCCTGGGTTGGGAAGATCCCCTGGCAACCCACTCCAGTACTCTTGCCTAGAAAATTCCATGGATGGAGGAGCCTGGTGGGCTACAGTCCATGGGGTTGCAAAGAGTCAAACACAACTGAGCGACTTCACTCACTCATTTATAACTTATTACTCCTTCAAAACTCATATTCAGTCCAGTTTGTTGACTGAATGGTTTAATCAGAGAACAACTGACCAGCCCATTAAAAAAAAAAAAGCTATGTTGCCAAAGGCAGTTTAAGCTGCCTGCTCCTTCTCACTTAAAATGCCCATACTACTTCACAGATATTAGCAAATTCCCACCCCATGTATCAGAGCTCTCCAGGACATACTGTCTTGTGTGTCCACAGTCTGCATGTGTACAAGGAGATGAGATGTTACCAAGTGTCAGTGTCCCCCAGTCACTCTCTTGGTCCATCCTCTCACACTCTGCTTCTTTCTAGGGTTCACGTGTATAAGTAAAAAGCACCTCATAATTTGTCTCAACTGCTGGAACAGGAAATACATAATCACTATACAATTTATCAGGGTATCCCAGATGGTGCTAGTGGTAAAGAACCTGCCTGCCAATGCAAGAGACTTAAGAGACACAGGTTCAATTCCTGGATCAGGAAGATCCTCTAGAGAAAGAAATGGCAACCCAGTCCAGTATTCTTGCCTGGAGAATCCCATGGACAAGAGAAGCCTGGCAGGTTACAGTCCATCGGATCATAAAGAGTCGGACGTGACTGAAGTGACTTAGCACACACATACAATTAATCACACAGTCTTCTCTCAGCTGCAGAAAGACTTTAGATTTATGAGGGGGAAAAAAAAAAGGATCATACCTGAAACTGCTAAAAGCAGCAAGCCAAACCATAATTAGCATCTCCTCTTGTGTACCTAAAACTTTGCTACTCACTAAGAAACGTTCTCAGTGACACATATTAAGTCCCCTTCCTTCAAAAGTCATATAAGAATAGGGAACAAACTAAAGATTTTTTTTTTTTTTTTTTGCTGTAACTTACACATGATTTCTTCCTATTGGCAGGCTACATTTACAGTGATAAGAATTCTGTGAAATTTTGTTCCAAGTATTTAAGGAAATGTGCTCAAAAAAATGGAAGCCAGCTATGGTTCACACTTCTAAAACTGTTCTGATAAAGCCTTCCAGGCGCCAGACTCGGCAGCCCACCAGGAGAGAAAATAATATTCTGGGGACATTTCTACAGACTTCAATCGCTGAGGAACAATAGGGCTTCATTCTGTTTCCCTTTTAAGCAGCAAATATCTGTGCAAAAAAAGAGAAAAAAAAAATAGAGGGAAAAAATTTTTTGAGCCAATTTGGTATAACGTATAATTTCTGAAGTGCTACAAAGAAAGAATAAGAATTACTTCCACTGACAAATAAAGGAGAACTCTTCCTCTAGGTGAGACCCAGTGGCACGAAATATGTCTTTACAACCATCAGAGAATTGGGCATTTTATAACACTATGAGTGATGGAGGTCAGAGACTTAGTCTGAAAACACAAGAAAATCTTCTGATTTCAATTCATGAATATTAAAAAAAAAAAAAAAGATCATCCCATTTTTGAAGCACATCGAAAGTTCCAGGGAATATATTTTATACTTACATGCTTGTTATGATTCAGCCTCCCAAAGCATTTTCTTATGAATTATCATCCCACATTCACAAAAGCCCTGTGGATTTTGATCCCAATGAAAAAAAGACAAAATAGGCACAGATGCGCAAGGTCACAATAGAAAGCTAGTACCAAGCATGACTTGGATGCCAAAACTCAGAACCCTAATCCAGTGTCCCCTCTAGAGCGCCACAGCTCCGAGTACCCCAAACAAACTAAACGCAAAGAAATCTTAGTGTACAGATCATTTTAGATGATGGGAACGAAAGTGTGCATACAGTTCACTATGATTAGCAGAGCGTTTACCACGTGCCAACTATTGTCCTAGGATTTTAGAATCAGTGATAAAAAGGGACTGATTACCAACACGGAGTGGGCGTGGGGAGAAGCATGATCCTAGATGACAGCGGTCCCCAAACTTGTAGGCAGCAGGGACTGGTTTTGTGGAAGACAACTTTTCTTAGGGGTAAGGAGAAGGCAATGGCACCCCACTCCAGTACTCTTGCCTGGGAAATCCCATGGATGGAGGAGCCTGGTGAGCTACAGTCCATGGGGTCGCTAAGAGTTGGAGAAGACTGAGCGACTTCCCCTTCACTTTTCACTTTCACACATTGGAGAAGGAAATGGCAACCCACTCCAGTGTTCTTGCCTGGAGAATCCCAGGGACAGGGGAGCCTGGTAGGCTGCCGTCTATGTGGTCGCACAGAGTCGGACACGACTGAAGCGACTTAGCAGCAGCAGCAGCAGCAAGGGGGTTTGGTTTCAGGATGTTCCTCATAAAGATCTCATAACCAAGATCCCTTGAGTGTGGAATTCACAACAGGGTTTGCACTCCTATGAGAATCTAAGGCCTCCACTGACTGGATAGGATCTGGAGCTCAAGCGGTAATGCAAGTGATGGGAGTAGCTGTATGTACAGATGAAGCGTCACTCGCTTGCCCATCGCTCACCCCCAGCTGTGCGGCCTGGTTCCTAACATGCCATTGATCAGTACTGCTTGGTGGCCTGGGGATTGGGGGCCCCTGCTATATGATTACGTGTACTGTATATATGATACATATAGATATATGTATACGTAAGCATAAGATTACTAAAGTAATTGAAGTCCAGTAATATATGAGGTTCTCTGCTATGTATTTTAAATCCCTACTCTTAATTTGCCCACACAACAACCTGAAGACACAGGAATTACTATTTCCCCTCCATCAACCATCACACTCAGTGGTAACTTACCCATTCACTAAAAAGTGGAAAAGTTGAGCTAAGAACTCCATCTTGTTGAGATACAACTATTACGCTTTTCCCTCCATGTGCTCCACTGGCCTCTTTACTACTGAGACACAAAGAAGTAGAGAACAGAATATTTCCGTAAAGAATTCTTTCTAAGAAACGGGGATATACTGAATTATGCTTTAAAAATAACAGTTCAAAAAGTGAGGGAAAAACTGAAAAAACATAGCGAAGCATAATATTATTACTATGACAGGTAATACAAACCAGGAACAAGACAGAACAACTGAGAAATGTGCAGAAGATACAGAAAGATAATTCGTCAAAGAATTAGGGGTGTGTCATAAATGTATATGATACTTAACTTTAGCCTGAAATTCAACAAGAAGCAAGTTAAACCACAGGAAAACATGATACTTCCTTTGTTTAACTGGAAATTGTTAGTAAAAGGTTTTTTTTAAATTCTAATATCCAGTGTTATTGGGGAAATTGACACATTCCTGCCTTGCCTGAAGAAATATAAATTACAGAATGTTTCTGGAAGACAATGTGATAAAATGTATCAACAACCCTGAAAACATCCAGTTCTAGGAAAGTAATCTAGATAAAATGACCTGATGAGAACTATGTTGCTTTAATTATAGCACCATATATACCACTCTAAAATGAAAGCGCCATCACCCTCCAAAACCGGCAAGTTATTTAACACACTGATGTTATATAAAGGTATGGAAAACAGACACTAAAAATACGAGAAACACTGTCTCATATGTTAAAAGGTAACAAAAAAGAATATGAGAAATCTTCTAAATTTCAAAATGTAGATGGGTTAGCATTTCTGCTAAAAATACACTCATTTTGGTGGCTTGATATCATGAATGAACTTTAGCTTCTTTAAATCAATCCTTTATTTTCCAAATTTTAATGAGCATGCCTTTAAAAAAAAACAGAAAATAATAACAAAGCATTATTTGAAAAGAGAAAAATATTTCACTAGTGTGCCGCAGAGTTCTCAAGAAGACAACTTGCTAAAATCATTAACGCTCAATACATCTCTCAAAGTTTAAAGCAGGGAAAATCTAGGCGTGGGACTGATTAGAATACACACAATATACACTCCATGAATGATGAACCCTCTTAACTTTAAATGAGGTTCACTAATATATTAGGTTCTCTGCTATGCATTTTAAATCCACACTCTTGATGGACTTAAGTCCATACTCTTAATTTTAAGTCCATACTCTTACTTGGAGAAGGCGATGGCACCCCACTCCAGTACTCTTGCCTGGAAAATCCCATGGACAGAGGAGCCTTGTAGGCTGCAGTCCATGGGGTTGCTAAGAATTGGACACAACTGAGCAACTTCTCTTTCACTTTTCATTTTCATGCATTGGAGAAGGAAATGGCAACCCACTCCAGTGTTCTTGCCTGGAGAATCCCAGGGACAGGGGAGCCTGGTGGGCTGCCATCTATGGGGTCGCACAGAGTCGGACATGACTGAAGCGACTTAGCAGCAGCAGCAACTCTTAATTTGCCCATACAACAACCTGAAGACACAGAAATCACTGTTTCCCTCCTCCATCAACTATGACACTCAGTGGTAACTTATTCACTCACTAAAAAATGGAAAAGAAGAGTGAAGAATTAGTCTTGTTGAGATACAACTATTAAGCTATTCAGCTAAGTAATGAAACTTATCCCAAAGCCGATAGATAATATTAATTGCAAAAATTTAAGGGTGCAATTTTTTTTTTCTGTGTAGTGATGTATTATATTACCAAGCTATATTTGGAGGAGAGATAATATATAAAGAACGAAGCGCTTGAAACTCTGCCATAAATACAACGTTCTTGTGTTTGTATGGCAATGTGAGTATGTATACAATTTTTTGCCTTGATTTTCTTCTTAACCTTCAGCACCATGAATATTGCCCATATAATCAACTCTTCTTTGAAAAGACAACTCACAGCTACCTAATATTCTTTTGGATAAAGGTGCCATTCCATGCCTATATATCTACTATGTGTTTAACATTATAATAAGTCCCCTACATACAAATTTTAAAGTTGCAGACTTCCAAAGATGCAAGTGTGCATGCTAGCCCCTATATGCCAACTGTCGTACTATCGTTTTGTTCAGTTGCTCAGTCATGTCCATCTCTTTGCAACCCCATGGACTGCAGCGAGCCAGGCTCCCCTGTCCTTCACCATCTCTAGGAACTTGCTCAGACCTATGTCCAATGAGTCAGTGTTGCCATCTAACCATCTCATCCTCTGTTGTCCCATATCCTCCTACCTTTAGTGTTTACCAGCATCAACGTCTTTTCTAATGAGTCAGCTCTTCTCATCAGGTGGCCAAAGCAGTGAGCTTCAGCTTCAGCATCAGTCCTTCCAATGAATATTCAGGATTAATTTCCTTTAGGATTAACTGGTTTAATCTCCTTATAGTCCAAGGGACTCTCAAGAGTCTTCTCCCACACCACAGCTCAAAAGCATCAATTATCCAGGGCTCAGCCTTCTTTATGGTCTAACTCTTCAATCCATACATGACTACTGGAAAAACTGTAACTTTGACTATATGGACCTTTGTTAGCAAAGTAATATTGCATGGTTTTACTATACTTTTCAAGGTACTGTAAGATTCAAAATGCTTTCTTTACTTTTCTATGTACATACTATTTTTGTAGAAAATATTACAAACCTATTACAGTACAGATTAGCAATAGGGCCTTCCCTGATGGCTCAGTGTTAAAGAATCCGCCTGCTGACCCAGGAGACATGGGCTCAATCCCTGGATTGGGAAGATCCCCTGGAAAAGGAAATGGCAAAGCACTCCAATATTCTTGCCTGGAAAATCCCATGGACAGAGGAGCCTGGCGAGCTACAGTCCATGGGGTGGCAAGAGAGTCATGCATGACTTAGCAACTAAGTAACAACTATCAATATACAGCTGACTGTTATTTGGGTACCTAGCCTAACTGTTGAACTTAGGAACATGCTCTCAGGATGGAACTCATTTGCATGTAAGAGACTTACTGTATATTCTTTTCCAACTCAACTCAAGTTGAACAGTCTGATCCACACACTACAACTCCCGGTCTTCCTGCACCACCTTCCATATCCTGGGTAAATGCGACATGATTCCTACCATCTCTGAGACTGTCTCCATGATACTGATCTCACCTGTGTGCCTTTCATTCAGCCACCAGCGAGGAATGTGTTAGAAACAAGAGGCTGAATTTCAGCTCTTTTATATTTGGAAGACTTGGTTTGCTGCCAAAGAAATTGCTCTTCCTGGAAATTAAATTATTCTGTGTTACTGAAGGTAATGACCGCTATGTTACTCTAATGTTTGAAAGTCCAAATAAAACATTTGAGAGAGAAGAATAAAATATATTTTCAGAAGTGAGCTTTCTTTTTTTTTTTTTTTTTTTTTAGTTTGAATAGTCATGCTTGGAGTCAAATCAAACATCTTGTCTATTTGGAAATTTAATTTTTTCTTCTTTCTTGACAGTGTCCATTATTGCTCTTATTCAAAGTTAAAACATGAAACAATAATCAAACTCTAATTATCTACTGAGGTAGAAAATGCTGTGAGTAATAGCAAGCATGGGTTATCATTTGTATACCCTTTGGGAAGTCAGATTTTGACACTGTCCTTTCTATGCCCAATTCGCATCACTTACAAGACCATCCAATTACTGACAGTCCAAGTCTAGCATGGGGAGTAGGGAAGAAGTGAGCTATTTTTAAGTTGGCAATACATAAATCAGCTGAATTTCACCAACCATACTTTCTATAAATAAGCCAGGGTATTGGACATTCCCCTGGTAATTCCTCATATAGTGTCAAAATACCATCAAATACTTAAAGAACTCAACCACCAAGCAAAATATCATTAAAGACACTACTCCAAGAATTCTACAACTAGAATTCTTTATAAACCATGTCAATAAAGGGAATACGATTTCCGTATTTGTGATATTTCCTTCCAGGTGAAGGGAATCTAATTAATGTAACATTTCCAGTTTCTCTCTGGCCCTTGGCTTTCTCTGTCTCTGAAGAATAAAGGAAATGGCTGGCTAGCTGCTTCTTTTCTTCCTCTGGAGAACTTCCTACCTGCAGAGAGCAAGGGGTGGTCTCTAGAACTTAAAGCCACCTCTGTCCCTGTGGAAGGGAGGAGAGAAAGCCAAATTCCTGGGCTGTTATTCAGCATCACAGCAAGCTATAACTAATCAAAATGGGTATTTCCCTCCAGGGTGGCCACACCTTTATCCCGTTTTCCTTCCCACATCCCAGCTTTTTTCAGGATCAGAGAGGGTTGCAGAGGAGGGCTGATATTTTGGGGGTTCCTTAGAGATGTATGGATGTGAGAGTTGGACTGTGAAGAAGGCTGAGCGCCGAAGAATTGATGCTTTTGAACTGTGGTGTTGGAGAAGACTCTTGAGAGTCCCTTGGACTGCAAGGAG
This sequence comes from Ovis aries, assembly GCF_016772045.2. Taxonomy (NCBI): domain Eukaryota; kingdom Metazoa; phylum Chordata; class Mammalia; order Artiodactyla; family Bovidae; genus Ovis; species Ovis aries. Next base: position 61,317,875 of record NC_056069.1, on the reverse strand, counting down.
ATCCAACCAGTCCATTCTGAAGGAGATCAACCCTGGGATTTCTTTGGAAGGAATGATGCTAAAGCTGAAGCTCCAGTACTTTGGAAACCTCATGCGAAGAGTTGACTCATTGGAAAAGACTCTGATGCTGGGAGGGATTGGGAGCAGGAGGAGAAGGGGACGACCAAGGATGAGATGGCTGGATGGCATCACGGACTCAATGGAAGTGAGTCTGAGTGAACTCCAGGAGATGGTGATGGACAGGGAGGCCTGGCGTGCTGCGATTCATGGAGTCACAAAGACTCAGACATGACTGAGCGACTGAACTGAACTGAACTGAGAGATACCACCAATTAACATTTCTGCACATTTTATCATCTGATGTAAATGCATACCTTTCTGTGATTTATGTTGTTGCATATTTAAGGGAGAGAAGATTACAATAAGCATTATAAGATTATTGAGATGCTTCTAAACCAAAAGATTTAGAACACGTGTACAAAATGCATTCTTCTTAATACATATAGATTGGATCAAGTGTAATGACAGTTGTGAAAGCAACATCTACTAAGCAAAAAGTGTTATTAATGAAAAATCTCCAGTCCTCACCTGTGAAGGATAAATGCAATAATTAATTTCAATGATAGAATTAACTGTTCCCCACCATCTAATGCTATAAACTAAATATCCCATTTTAATACATTCCATATCATTCAAAACTCATAGAAACTTTGATACTTAGAGTAACTTAACCAAACATAATTGGCTTACCCACTTACTTTGATCCAAAAACCAGAAAGGTCTTTTATGATAACATGAATTTTACTCTGATAACTTATAATTGGCAATTCCCACAACAATACATAAACTTGAACATAAACACCTACATTTTAGTCTCTTATTACACGGGTCACATTCTGTAACAAATGCTAAGATTCACCCAAGTGTTATTATCATAAGGATTATGTTGAAGGTATCTGTTCTACCTCACAGGAGCTGGACAGAATCAAACCCACAGGAGTTCAACACTTCACTGAAGCAACCAAGAGTGGAAGGACAAGGCAAAATGTCCATTTATCATCAAAAAGGTACCAATGGACACAGACTTTTCCCCCCAAGAACATGACTATAATTGGAGGTGGGGTGGGTCTTTTCTTTGTGTAAAAAATTTAGCCATTTAAGTTTCCTTTTTCCTTGTCACAATGATATGATGGGATTTACGCTCTGTGGTTCTAAACAAAGCAGCTGCTTAATATTTGACCTCACAGAAAATGACAATTAAACTGTCTATAATATTCCTGTTACAATGTTAATCTTTGTAGAATATTTGGTTTTAAACAGGTGACTAGAATAATATTAACAGGGTGTGAAAATTTTGCAACTTTTGACTAAGAATCTTTTTAAATTAAATTAAGATTGCAGTCTTTTTAAGTAATGGTGCTAGGGGATATAACTCGCTTCTCTATTTGCGTAACTATTATACATTTTAATATGTAAAGGACTGGCATATTGTAGAGTAGAAAAATTATATTTTAAATGCAAATCTACATAATAAAGCAATAATACAAAAGTAGTAGAGAAAGAACATATCTAACAGTTTTTGTTAGAGAGGGCAGTGGCTTTTATATCACACTTAATATATAAATGTATTATTACATAATGAATGTACATAATACCATATGATAATTATATAAAATTACATGAATGTGCTATGTGTTATAAATACATAATATTTAAGTACTCATCTTAATATGGAGGTACCTATCTTTTATATTTATACAAATATTTATAATTATAAGCCACTTACACACTTATTTCACTCTGAGACTGGCTCTTTGAGATTTCTTGTCTTATGTTACTCCTTTTAAATTAAAACATACAAAGATATTATATATCATTACTAATTATATTCCCCATGCTGGACATTTCATTCTCATGACTCAGTTATTTTGCATGCTTAGTTATTTAATGTAGTATGTATTTCTGCTTTATTGACTATGCTAAAGCCTTTGACTGTGTGGATCACAATAAACTGTGGAAAATTCTGAAAGAGATGGGAATACCAGACCACCTGACCTGCCTCTTGAGAAACCTATATGCAGGTCAGGAAGCAACAGCTACAGCTGGACATGGAACAACAGACTGGTTCCAAATAGGAAAAGGAGTGTGTCAAGGCTGTATATTGTCACCCTGCTTATTTAACTTCTATGCAGAGTACATCATGAGAAACGCTGGGCTGGAAGAAGCACAAGCTGGAATCAAGATTGCCAGGAGAAATATCAATAACCTCAGATACGCAGATGACATCACCCTTATGGCAGAAAGTGAAGAGGAACTAAAGAGCCTCTTGATGAAAGTGAAAGAGGAGAGTGAAAAAGTTGGTTTAAATCTCACCATTCAGAAAAGTAAGATCATGGCACCTGATCCCATCACTTCATGGCAAATAGATCGGGAAACAGTGGAAACAGTGTCAGATTTTATTTTTCTAGGCTCCAAAATTACTGCAGATGGTGATTGCAGCCATGAAATTAAAAGACATGTACTCCTTGGAAGGAAAGTTATGACTAACCTAGATGGCATATTAAAAAGCAGAGATATTATTTTGCCAACAAAGGTCCATCCAGTCAAGGCTATGGTTTTTCCAACAGTCATGTATGGATGTGAGAGTTGGACTATAAAGAAAGCTGAACGGCGAAGAATTGATGCTTTTGAACTGTGGTTTTGGAGAAGACTCTTGAGAGTCCCTTGGACTTCAAGGAGATCCAACCAGTCCATCCTAAAGGAGTTCAGTCCTGGGTGTTCATTGGAAGGACTGATGCTGAAGCTGAAACTCCAGTACTTTGGCCACCTCATGTGAAGAGTTGACTCATTGGAAAAGACCCTGATGCTGGGAGGGATTGGGGGCAGAAGGAGAAGGGAACAACAGAGGATGAGATGGCTGGATGGCATCATCAACTTGATGCACATGAGTTTGGGTGAGCTCCAGGAGTTGGTGATGGACAGGGAGGCCTGGCGTGCTGCGATTCATGGTGTCGCAAAGAGTTGGACACGACTGAGCGACTGAACTGAACTGAACTGAAACTTACGTATAGGACCCATTTTACATTTGAAAAACTGAGCTAAAAATTGAGAATCACATAAATGGCCAAGGACATACAGCTTAATAAGAGACATAGCTGGGATCCCTCCAAAACCAGTGCTCTCTCTCACCTTTGCACCTATTCAAAGCAGAATCCAAAACAGCATTATACTATGATAAATAATTCTAATATCGTACATAAATATATTAAAATATGAACTATGTATATCTGTTATAGGGCAAAATGCAACCTCTTTTCTAGAAATATATTTCTGATCTGAGATAAGTAATGGAATAATAAGTTCCAATATATGTAATACATTTCACAGATAACTATTAAGGAATTTACCAATGGATACATGTGAATACTTACCTAAGATGCAAAGCTTCTAGGGAGCATTTTTTCACTTATTTAGTCATTATTTGCAATTTATCAAAAATTAATTGATACAGAGTATAACTTCAATATCCTAATAGAGCTAAGACTTCCTACAAATCAATTAACTATGATACAGAGCTTGAAATTACACTCAGCTGCTATGTGATCAAAAGATAAACAACTGGAGGTGTCAAAACTATATGTTTTTGTTATGAGTCTTAACATTTTTCATGGTCTAAAAGCATAGTATGATAAAACATTTCTGCGAATTTCCTGGGCTGGAGGTACTATTTACAAATATAATTGGGTTCATTAGAGTCAACCAAGCAGTTTATTAATCAGTATGCTAGACTGGCACAGGATGTGATAGAAATTCTTTTATGTATGATATGTTTAAGATTTTATATTAGTATAAAAGCTATTGATTTAACATATAATAAACTTGAAGCCAGCAACAAGTATAAGGAACTATTCTCACTCAAATTAACTTTTCATTCATATCCATGTATTCCTTATCATAAAGCTATCAAAGTACCATAGCCCTAAGAATACATTCGCAATATGGGCCATGAAAACCATCACGGACACCAACTGAAGAGTTTGTCACAAAAACCATCATGGATATCAGCTGAAGAATTTGTCTTGAAGGTGTGTTTCAGCCAGCAAAGACCCATTGTACTACACCTTGGACGGAAGTACTAGATTTAAAAAGACCTGCTCGTCTTCTGAACTATAGGTATTTAAGTTAGGTACTCTCAACTATATGTCATCTTTTATTAATAAAACTAAGAACCTTCATAAAAATAAATACTTTTAAGTGTCTATTTAAAATCCTAGCCCCAATCCCCCACTAAATAAAATAAAGGTAACACAGAGAAACAACTATAAGTGGGTACGCATATCTTCTAGGGTAAATCAAGAGAAAAAGAAAAAAGAAAAAAAAAACACTTTTGGCAGCTCAAAATGGCAACAGTTCCTGTTTTAGTTCAACTAAGTTGTTACAACCAGATATAGTGAACCAGACAAACCATACCTCACTTTATGGAGAAACAAATTATAATAAATTACTTTAAATGTAACTTTAGTATTTTCTTACATGAAGACAACCTGATGAAAATACTCTGGAAAATTCTTCAACAATTTCACAGAAATGCATGCCATATAAAGGAGAACTTTGCAAATGCACAACAGACACTGTCAAGTTCTACAACATTGTCAGGAAAAATACTTAGTATTCACTTGTATGCCAAAAGTAATGTTATATTTGGGAATACTATAACTTCATTTTTAACTGTAAAGGCCATCATGTGATACTATCCTGAGAAGTGATTTAACAAAATTATAATCAACTAATTCAACTAATATCATCAGAATTCCATTTTTCTCTCTGATGCATTATTTCAGTGACAGAAAAAGAAATTGGCTTGTATTCTAATTGTGAAAGACACGAAGTTGCTGGAGATACTGTAATTTGACAGTGTGTGACTATTATTTCAAACAATGAAAATATTAGTGACATCTCTAATGATTAGGCTCTACAACGACACAAACATACACCAAATTAAATAACTCCTTTCCACGAGGCTATGACAATTTTATTAGAGCAGTGACCTCCTGTACTCCCTACAATTTCCATTCAATCAAGTACTATCATTTGCAACCCACAATATAACATAAGACATGAATCCAATACTTGCAGTTTTACCCACACCCATAAGCTGCTCTCTGTGAACACATGGAGGCACAGAGTAATCTCTACTAGTCCTTTAGGAAGCATGTTTAAAGCTGAAACACGAGGTTCAAATGGAAAGTGAAAGGAGAGACATGAATGTATACTTCACCGACTGCTTCTTTTTGCAAGAAATTTGATATGAAAACAATGCAACAAGCTCAAGAGTGTGCTTGAAGTGCTCTTGGAAACTTTTCTGAATGTGAATAAGGTGAAACTAAAGCAATATTGGTAAAAAAAAAAAAAAAATTCACAATCGTCCATTAACTAGAGCCACAAAGATCTTGCTAGTCTTTCTGTGATGCTGAGATATGTTAGCTGTATAATCACAGGTCTCCTAAATATCAGCATCTAACCCCAAATGCAATCATTTTCATTCATAGCCTGAGATCATGAAATCTCCAGACCAGTGGGAATGCCACTGAATGCTCTCCCCAAAACATTAAAAAATGGATCCTGCATGTGGCAAAGAGATTTCGCCGTGCTTTAGAGCATCGAGTCCATATTACAGGATGCCTGCCCCTATCTGTCATACTTCTCATAGAGCCAGCTCCCCAAACCAGGCACAGGTGCACTCCTGTAATTCGATATGAGTCATATCCACCACTTTTTCCATGGGATTTTAAAAGTGGCGCAGCTCTAAAGCCTCTTAGTCCTGCAGGTGAAATACTAACAGCGAAGAGATGAACTAAACTACCCTAAGTAGCTGATGGTAGTTTAAAGCTGCTGATGGAAGGGTGCACAATGAGATAACTCTTAGGTAGTTTGAGCACCTCCCTATTTAAGTCGTTGCAGAAAATTGCAAGCATCTCAAATATTCGACACCTAGTTCCCAAAAGTGAAAACAGATACAGATCAGGCCTGATACCATGGTTAGGAGGCAACGCTTCTCTAAACCAACATATCCTCTTGGTAACATCAGGCATGAATGTTAAAAACACCTTTCAGAGCCAAAGCGAACCAGATCAGTTCGGGAGGAGGGGGGACCCACCATGGAATAACAACGTGCCCCTCTTTTCCCCCACGCTCTTCTCTATCCCCAACATTTGGAGGGAAAACACAACTTCAGGCATTTTCAGAAGTAACTGTTCCTGGTGGGAACCACACACACACACCCCAAAACCTCTTAGACTGTTTTCCTACCACAGACCAGGGAGGCTGCACCACCTCTAGCGACTTAATTCTGAACGTAGTGGCTGGAACCCGCTAAGCAGCCATCGATGGAAATACATTACACACCAGAATGAGAGGAAGGTCGGCGAACAAGAAAAGCAGCTGTGCTTTCGGCCATTAATTACCGATCACCCAAATATCGCCTCGCAGCCTCCCACCCACATGCACAGCGTTCCGAACCTGGGTTTCAGGCGGCGCTTCCCGGAGCTTCGCTATCTATTGTCAGGACGCAGAAGCCCCCGAAACCTGGGAATCGAGCTGAAAACGCTGCCCCTGAAACAGCTAAATATAGACCCAAGGGGCTCTGGGTCTGGCAAGCAGCGGGAGACGGGAGAAACAGCCATGCAAGCATATGACTAAGTATTTCCATTTTGTTCTAGCCAAACATCGTAATGACATTGAACATAAGGGCAAGGCTGGAGGGGACTCCTCCCCACCCCCACCCGTCTTCTCCCGTATATTAGGGACGTCATGAATGCCACGGGTAGGTTCGGGAGGGTGGCGGGGCGCAGTATTGTTGGTGTTGCCCTATATTCGCCTCCTCCAGGGGAGATGGGTGGCGGGGAGGGGAGCACGCAGTAAGCCACTCGGTAACAGCTCCGAGAAAGGCACTAACCCCGGCCCCCAGCTCCAGGCTCGCCGTCTTCCGAGCGAGGGGACCCGGCGCGATCGCGGTCCTCCCCCGGCCAGGAGCCGCCGAGGAGCAACCCCCACCGGCGGCGAGGAGGAGCACGACGCCGAGCGGGATGCGCCTGGCCCCAGCCGCCCGGCCAAGGCAACTCACCGAACGGCGCGGCGCCGGATTGCCTCTTCGCGAACATGCACCCGCCGCCAGCGACAGCTCCTCAGTCCGGGGAGAGGCGTGCGCGCCGCCGCCCGGCTTCAGGGCAAGGTCCTGACCTTGCCCAACTGCAGCATCTTCCGCTTTTGTTGTCTGAGCGCGGCCGCGGGACAAGTGATGCCGGCGGGGAGCAGGGGCGAGCGCCGCGGGGGAGAGGCGGCTCCCCGACGCGAGTGCGCGGCGCCCGGCCCGGCGGCCCCTCCGAGCGCAGCGCGCGCAGCGCCCCCTGCCCGGCTCCGCGGGCTCCGCGGGCTCGGGGCTCCTGCGGGCTCCCGCGGGCTGCTGCGGGCTGCTGCGGGCTGCTGCGGGCTCCGGGCGCCGCCGGCCGGGCCGGGAGAGCCGCAGCCGCCGCCGCGCCCGCCGCTCCGCTCGGCCGGTTGCCGCCGCGGGCGCGAGCCTGGGGCCGCCGCGGCGCCCGGCGCCGAGCGCTCCCGTGCTGCGCCCCGCGCCACCTGCGCCGCCGCCGCCGCCGCCGCCGCCGAGGGCGAGGCTCCTCCCGCGGCGCGCGGCAGCCTCAGCCTCCACCTATGCCTCGGCGGCCGGCTCGGGCGCCCGGCTCGTGAGGCAGCGTCCGCCCCGCCGCCCGGACCTGCCCCGGGTGCCGAGCATGCCCAGTGCCGCCGCCGGAGCGCCGCGCTTCGCCGTGCTTATTCCACTTCTCCTGGTTTTCGCGGCAGCAGCGGGGGAGAGGGGAGGAGGCTGCGGGTTGGGAGAGGGCCGAGCATCCTTGGGAACGCACACCCCGGCCCTCAGAAGGGTGGATGCTCGCGAACCCGGCGAAAGCTGGAAGGGACCGGAGGAAGGCCTGGAACCCCGAGTTAGACCGAGGCTCAAAGGGCCGGTTCCTTCATGTACGTGCAACATGCTGACAGTTTATTGTGTGGCAGATGTCAGCGTGCAAGACAAAGGGCAGGGATGGAAGGGGTTCTAAGGGAGCAGGTGTGTGCGTTGGGGCCGGCGGCAGGCTGACTGTGCCTGAGCTGGGTGGAAATGGAGTCTCTCAAATCCTGTGGTTCTAGACCAAACATCGCCAGGACAGCCACCTCCGATCTCCCCACTGCGTCTGTCCCGTCTTCCCGTCACTTCCAGTACTTCGATGAAACACGCTGTTCGCGGGAGGAGAGACTTTGTCCTTAAATGAAATCCCTTTGATTTGGAACCTGGAATGTATGTAACTTCCTGCTAGAAAGACTTGGCTAGTCTGGAACTTGAAAAGATAGTAATGCTAAACTCCCCTCCTCCCTCCTCTTCCTTCAGCGCCCCCTCTCCTTTCTTCCAACTTCGGCACTTCGGCCACCTCGTCTTCCTCCTCCTCGGCCCCCTCCACCTCGCAGTCTAAGATGAAAACCCTTATGCGTTGCTTTCCCCAAAGTTTCCCTATATCCCCTGCATCGTACTCTTAATTTTCAGCTTGTTTTTCTGTGTCACCTGCTGGTTTGACAGCTGATTGACTCCTTGGGGACTTCTCTCTACCTCTCTTGCTGTGAAATACAGCAAGTAGAAATCACCGCAGTGAACAGTGAAAGTCTTGTTAGAAAACAAGACCCTTGACTTGTGCCCAAGAGGACCTCTGGGCCTTCACCCGAGTGCTCTCTTTCAAAAGTCATGTCTGGACTCAGTCCTAGTGCAATTACAAGACTTAAGACAGGCATAGTGCACCATTCCGGGGACCAGGGCGACTTCCTAATAATGTCACAGCGCACCATCCCTGACCCTGTGGATCCCAGACTGACTGTGGTTATGAGCTTCTCCCCTCTCCCCCTCCCCGGGGCTGGTTTCCGAGACAGAGACAGGCATGAGAGCCGTCCAGGAAATTGTCATCAGAGGGATTTGAGGGGCTTGTGATTCTCAGAAAGAGTTGCTCTTTTGTGTCAAAAAGAGATTATCCAACTAAGTTAAATGACCTGAATATTTATTCCGGGCTATTCTCTAGTATTATTTGGAGGAAGTTAATATAATTTGAAGTAAGAGCAAACGAGGAAAGTTTAAACAGGTTTGCCATGGTCAGGTTCATCAGACTCTTTTGCGAACCCATGAACTGTAGCCCTCCAGGCTTCTCTGTCCATGGGATTTCTCAGGCAAGGATACTGGAGTGGGTTGCCATCTCCTCCTCCAGGGGATCTTCCAGACCCAGGGATGCAATCCGCATCTGCTGTATTGGCAGGCAGATTTTTTAGCCCTGAGCCACCAGGGATGTCCTTTAAACGGGTTAAATAAATAGAAACAAATGAATGGGGCAGCATATTAAGCAAGGACCTTTGACAATAGTGCAAATGCTCATTTTTAACTCTCCTACCTCAGGGCAGGGCAGGCATAGATATACATACGCTTGGTCTCACCTGCAAAAGTAGTCCTCCAGCCTGGCTCCAAGTTTAAAGCCAGCTCTGTGTTAAAATACTTCGGACTCCTCTGAGGGAGGACACTGCAGGGCCATTTTCAGCAGATGTTGAACTATATTTTTTATTTCAGGTCTCAGAAAGGCAGTTCAATTACTGTGGAGTATTTGGTACAAGACAAATTAGCAGCACTGTATCCATTAGGCCACATTATGTTTTAAAGGATGTTCCTTGTTTTCACCATAGCTTTGGTCAGATTTATGGGGGGAAATTTTAACTGTGCCTTTTTGCATCTGTATGCTATTTGAATCTTTTAACTCAGGAAGTCTTGGAGGGTATGCAAACTTGGAGGGTAGGTCAGTTACAGTTTGGATTAAATCTGAGATAAGCGTATAGATATCATCCATAGAAAATCTATGCATCTTTTATGAATATATAGGTCTTAGTTAGAAACATAATTTTCTACTATTTTTTTAGTTGTTTTTGAGATGAGCAATAGCAAACCCTATTCACTAACTGTACACCTTGGAAATGACCCATAGGCCGTTCGTATAGGCTTCTTTAAAGGGCAGGTGATCCCTGTTCTTCTAACATAATGTGTACTCTAAGATATTAGTAAATGCACAATTTGAAAATATTGAAAAATAAAAACGATACTGGGTCGTGTTCCATCTTGGAATGACTCACTGCTGCCATCTTTTGCCTCTTACTTATAGATAGATTTTGTAAAAAGGAATAATCTGAATTCTCTAGTTCACTATGAGACCAGCAATTATTAACTCATTATTTTCAGGTTGTAGTACTCAATGCTGGAAGAGAAATCTTTACTTTTTCTTTTGTGTATACATCAAAAGAATTGTGTGTTCAGAAATCACATCTAAATATTGAAAGTTCTACCTCTTGGTTTTTCAAATCACTTCAAAATTTGAAGCAAATAGGTTTTTCATCAGGTTGGGAAGATCCCCTGGAGAAGGGAGAGGCTACCCACTCCAGTATTCTGGCCTGGAGAATCCCATGGGCTATATAATCCATGGGGACACAAAGAGTCAGACAGGACTGAGCGACTTTCACTTTCATGCTTTACATGGGGATTTTGTTTATGGTTTTTAGGAATAAGACCAAATAGTTTAAAATATTCTTATACATGAATGTATCATTTTTTATAATTTAAAGTATGCCAATTCTAGGAGGGTGACACTTGTTTGATTGAAGTGATTTAAATATAGCATGTTACTTGCCTTGAGGTTCAAAGAGAAGATAATATTCCTATAATTTTTAAAATGAATTAATCATTGATAAACAACTGGAAATTTCTCAAGTTGGAATGTTAAACTATGAGTGATTGTTGTTGCTGCCCAGCACTTAAATAGGAGTAGTAACGACACTCCTTTAAAATATACATTTTAAATTTTAAATAAAATTCTTTAAAATAGGAACATAACTATATATATATATATAGAGAGAGAGGACTAATAAACACTGTTACTGAATCACTGCAGATGGTGATTGCAGCCATGAAATTAAAAGATACTTACTCCTTGGAAGGAAAGTTATGACCAACCTAGATAGCATATTCAAAAGCAGAGACATTACTTTGCCAACTAAGGTCTGTCTAGTCAAGGCTATGGTTTTTCCAGTGGTCATGTATGGATGTGAGAGTTGGACTGTGAAGAAAGCTGAGCGCTGAAGAATTGATGCTTTTGAACTGTGGTGTTAGAGAAGACTCTTGAGAGTCCCTTGGACTGCAAGGAGATCCAACCAGTCCATCCTAAAGAAGATCAATCCTGGGTGTTCATTGGAAGGACTGATGCTGAAGCTGAAACTCCGATACTTTGGCCACCCCATGCGAAGAGTTGACTCATTGGAAAAGACTCTGATGCTGGAAGGGATTGGGGGAAGGAGGAGAAGGGGACGACAGAGGATGAGATGGCTGGATGGAATCACCGACTCGATGGACAAAAGTTTGGGTGAACTCCTGGAGTTGGTGATGGACAGGGAGGCCCGGCATGATGATTCATGGGGTCACAAAGAGTCGGACACGACTGAGCAACTGAACTGAACTGAACTGAACTGAAAGTAAGTTTACTAATTTGAATTAACCATTTTAATTAAGACCAATGTTCAGGTTATTGAATTATTTGGTTTGAAACTTCACACTTTCACACAAACTACCTTTTACTACTGCTCCTACTCATGTGATGATGTCATTCATGCATTCATTCATTCACCAGCAAATGTTTATTGAACATCTTCTGTGGAATTTAATTATAAATTGGGGTTATAAATTTTATATTATAAATTGGTGATGGAAGAAAAGAAAGCACACTGAGAGATAACCGTGCTCAAGTTGCCTTGAAAGTGAAAGTGAAAATGTTAGCCGCTCAGTCCTATCACACTGTTTGCAACCCCATGGACTGTAGCCTGCCAGGCTCCTCTGTCCCTGGAATTCTCCAGGCAAGAATACTGGAGTGGGTAGATATTCCCTTCTGCGAGGGATCGTCCCAAATCTGGGATCAAACCCAGGTCTTCTGCATAGCAGGAAGATTCCTTACCATTTGCGCCATGCTTATTTCTTTCTAACAAATAAGACTTGGACTAAAATAATCATCAGTACCATAGGCATATAAGGCATATAGACAATGTGCTATGTGCTTATAGTATTGATGATATGCTTATGGTACTGATGAGTCTTTTATTCAATGTCTTTCCTTCCATGTTTTCTCATTGTTTTTGCCTCCTCCAGGTATTTTGTGATTTAGGCCAGGCATGGTGAGAAAACAGGGCTTATAGTACTGAAGCAAAGCAAGGATACGGAGTGCTTTCAGTAATGGCTAAGGTTCTTAGAGATCCTTAGAGATTCTTAGAAATCATTGGAAATCCTTAGAGACCTTTGGAGATCCTTGGAGATCTGGAGCTTTCCTTGTGACTCAGCTGTTAAAGAGTTCACCTGCAATGCAGGAGACCTGGTTAAATCTCTGGCTTGGGAAGATTTCCTGGAGAAGGGAATGGCTGCTCGCTCCAGTACTCTGGACTGGAGAATTCCATGGACTGTGTAGTCCATGGGGTCACAAGGAGTTGAACACAACTAAGTGACTTTCACTTTCACTTTCTTGGAGATCCAGTGGAACATTCATTAACTCAATGAAAGAATCAGTGAGGAGGGAGGTATCTAGCAAAGGCACCTACACATATCAAAAGTTACAACCTGGTACTAAAATGTCTAAATCCTATGTAGGCTAGTCCTAAATAGGCAATGAGTCAGAAGTCTATGTCAACAGCCATTGGTGAATAACATATGCAGAAAGATGACATAAAATTACAGTGTGAAGCCAGAAAGAATTTTAATAACAGGCATTGACAGCAAGGGGAAATAAATGTTATGATATATCAGCAATGCTTGTAGACCTAATGGACTTCTAGAGGATGAAGTAACTGTCTCCCCAAATTGGTTGACTTGATACCCACAGACAAAGGATAGGAAGGAGAATCCTGTAGAATAACACCCAAACAGTGGAACAGGGAAGTTCTTATCAAGGTTCATCTAGACTTTCTAGATAAATTTTAAGGCAGATTTGATATAGCATAAAAATTTCATCCACAAAATTTCAGTTTTTTCACCAAACATCCAGGTCAGTGGTTCTTAGTGGAAGCATTACTGTTTCCAGTTCATAAATACGTAAGAAGGTATTATCTTCTTGTCACTAGCATTTAGTGGTCTTGAGGCACATATTTTAAACATTCTGCAATTATGTGACAATCCGACAGGAGGAAGAAAAAACCTGTATCATTCACAACTTTTCACCCAAGATTGTTGAAACCTTTTCCTATGTATCTAAGCCTACCATATGCTCCATTTTACATAGAAGCATATATAATTTTTGCATGGTTTTACTATACATTGAATTTTACAGGAATTGAATTTACAATGCGGGAGACTCAGGTTTGATCCCTGGGTTGGGAAGATCCTCTAGAGAAGGCAATGGCAACCCACTCCAGTACTCTTGCCTGGAAAATCCCATGGACAGAGGAGCATTGTAGGCTACAGTCCGTGGGGTCGCAAAGAGTCGGACACAACTGAGCGACTTCACTTCATTTTACTATACATTGAATTTTACTGGAATGCCTCTAAGATATGAATTATGGAAAGATTTAACATTGTTTTATTGAGAAATTGGCCAAGATTCGTTCATAAGATTAAGAACAATGTCACCAGTAGTATGCCCGCTTGCTTAGTTGTTCAGTTCAGTCGCTCAGTCATGTCTGACTCTTTGCAACCCCATGAATTACAGCACACTAGGCTTCTCTGTCCATCACCAACTTCCGGAGCTTTCTCAAACTCATGTCCATCAAGTAGGTGATGCCATCCAACCATCTTATCCCCTGTCGTCCCCATCTCCTCCTGCCTTCAATCTTTCCCAACATCAGGGTCTTTTCTAATGAGTCAATACTTCGAATCAGGTGACCAAAGTATTGGAGTTTCAGGTTCAGCATCAGTCTTTCCAATGAATGTTCAGGACTGATTTCCTTTACATTGATGGGTTTGATCTCCTTGCTGTACAAGGAACTCTCAAGAGTCTTCTCCAACACCACAGTTCAAAAGCCACAATTTTTTGGCACTCAGCTTTCTTTCACATCCATACATGACTACTGGAAAAATCATAGCTTGACTAGATGGACCTTTGTCAGCAAAGTAATGTTTCTCTTTTTTAATATGCTCTCTAAGTTGGTCCGGAGAAGGCAATGGCACCCCACTCCAGTACTCTTGCCTGGAGAATCCCATGGATGGAGGACCCTGGTAGGCTACAGTCCATGGGGTCGCTAAGAGTCGGACATGACTGAGCAACTTCACTTTCCCTTTTCACTTTCATGCATTGGAGAAGGAAATGGCAACCCACTCCAGTATTCTTGCCTGAAGAATCCCAGGGATGGGGGAGCCTGTTGGGCTGCCAACTCTGGGGTCGCACAGAGTCGGACATGACTGACGTGACTTAGCAGCTGCAGCAGCAGCTAGGTTGGTCATAGATTTTCTTCCAAGGAGCAAGCATCTTTTAATTTCATGGCTGCAGTCACGATCTTCAGTGATTTTGGAGCCCAAGAAAATAAAGTCTGTCACTGTTTCCATTGTTACCCCATCTATTTGCCATTAAGTAATGGGATAGGATGCCATGATCTTCATTTTTGGAATGTTGAGTTGTTTGTTTGTTTGTTTTGTTTTAAATTTCCTTTATTGCAATCTCTTTTTATTTTACAAGCCAATAAATACTTACATAAAGGTCCACAAACTACCTTATGACCCAGCAATCCCACTTCTGGGCATACACACCGAGGAAACCAGAATTGAAAGAGACACATGTACCCCAATGTTCATCGCAGCACTGTTTATAATAGCCAGGACATGGAAACAACCTAGATGTCTATCAGCAGATGAATGGATAAGAAAGCTGTGGTACATATACACAATGGAGTATTACTCAGCCGTTAAAAAGAATTCATTTGAATCAGTTCTGATGAGATGGATGAAACTGGAGCCGATTATACAGAGTGAAGTAAGCCAGAAAGAAAAACATCAATACAGTATACTAACACATATATATGGAATTTAGGAAGATGGCAATGACGACCCTGTATGCAAGACAAGGAAAGAGACACAGATGTGTATAACGGACTTTTGGACTCAGAGGGAGAGGGAGAGGGTGGGATGATTTGGGAGAATGACATTCTAACATGTATACTATCTCGTAAGAATTGAATCGCCAGTCTATGTCTGACGCAGGATGCAGCATGCTTGGGGCTGGTGCATGGGGATGACCCAGAGAGATGTTATGGGGAGGGAGGTGGGAGGGGGGTTCATGTTTGGGAACGCATGTAAGAATTAAAGATTTTAAAATTTAAAAAATAAAAAAACTAAAAAAAAAAAGAAAGAAAGAAATGGAATGCTGAGTTTTAAGCCAACTTTTTCACGTACTCCTTTCCTAATTCAGAACCAGTCCAGTGTTCTATGTCAAGTTCTAACCATTGCTTCTTGACCTGCATACAGATTTCTCAGGAGACAGGTAAGGTGGTCTGGTATTCCCATCACTTTGAGAATTTTTCAGTGTGTTGGGTTCCACACAGTCAAAGATTTTAGCATAGCCAATAAGTAGATGTTTTTCTGAAGTTCTCTTGCTTTTTTGATGATCCAACAGATGTTGGCAATTTGACCTCTGGTTCCTCTATCTTTTCTAAATCCAGCTTGAACATCTGCAAGTTCTCAGTTCTTGTACTTTTAAAGCCTCGCTTAGAGAATTTTGAGCATTACTTGCTAGCATGTGAGATGAGTGCAATTGTACAATAGTTTAAATATTCTTTGGCATTGGAATGGAAACTGACCTTTTCTAGTCTTGTGGGCACTGCTGAGTTTTCCAAATTTGCTGGCATATTAAGTGTAGCACTTTAACAGCATCATCTTTTAGGATTTGAAATAGCTCACCTGGAATTCCATCACCTCCACTAGCTTTGTTGGTAGTGATGCTTCCTGCTGCTACTGCTGCTAAGTAGCTTCAGTCGTGTCCAACTCTGTGCTACCCCATAGACGGCAGCCCACCAGGCTCCCCCGTCCCTGGGATTCTCCAGGCAAGAACACTGGAGTGGGCTGCCATTTCCTTCTCCCGTGCAGGAAAGTGAAAAGTGAAAGTGAAGCTGCTCAGGCATGTCTGACTCTTCGTGATTCCATGGACTGGAGCCTACCAGGCTCCTCCATCCATGGGACTTTCCAGGCAAGAGTACTGGAGTGGGGTTTCATTGCTTCCTAAGGCCCCACTTAACTTTGCATTTCAGAATGTCTGGTTCTAGGTGAGTGATCACACTATCATGGTTATATAGGTCATGAAGATTTTTTTTGTACAGTTCTTCTGTGTGGTCTTGCCACCTCATCTGCTTCTGTTAGCTCCATACTCTTTCTGTCCTTAATTGTCCCTGTCTTTGCATAAAATGTTCCCTTTGTTTCTCTAATGTTCTTGAAGAGATCTCTAATCTTTCCCATTCTGTTGTTTTCCTGTTTCTTTGCACTGATCACTTAGGAAGGCTTTGTTATCTCTCCTTGCTATTCTTTGGAACTCTGCATTCAGATGGATATATCTTTCCTTTTCTCCTTTGCCTTTTCAGTTGTGTCCAGCTCTTTGTAGCCTGCCAGGCTCCTCTGTCCATGGGATTTTTCAGGTTAGAATACTTGAATGATTTGCCATTTCTTTCTTAAGCTGAGCTTCCCGACCCAGGGATCAAACTCACATTTCCTATATCTCCTGCATTCCAGGTGGATTCTTTATGTGCTGTGCTATCAGGGAGGCTCTACCAATAGCATATATCTCAACAAAGCAGACTCTTGCATCAACCTGTTGTTATAGCCATTATCTTTATGCTGATGCTTCATGTAGGTACAAATGTCTAAGTAGTTGGTTAGCTATTCTAGCTTAGTTGTGACCACGCATTTATATAAAGAAAAACATAATATTTTATTTTAAAATAATTTTCCTTTTTTTCTTCTTTATGTTTATGTTAGACAATTATGGGGGCCCTTAAAAATACATTAATACCTGTGAATTTCTTTTCAAAATAACAGAATGAACATTATGCAGTATTTGTTATAGAAATAAAGCATTGGGTTTCAATAGGTTTGAAGATGAAATACCTAAATGATTTACTTAAGAAATCAATAGACTCAATTATAATCATGTATACTGTAGGCCCAAGGAGAGAAGTTGGGGCTTCCCACCAAACTTGTTCATTATTCTATTCTTGTTATAGTATAAAATTTATAATTAATGATCAATCACATACATAGGCCTCAGATTGGCCTGAATGCATAGAAAGAATTTACAAATTAATCCTGATTTTCCCTCAGTTTTATGATCTCAGATTCAGCTTCTTTCCTAAATCCCCAATATTTGTCCGTATTACTATTTTTTGTGTTGTTTTGCTTTAGAACATCAATTTGTCTTTTCAGATTTTTTTTCCTGCACTTTCTCTATTCACTCTACTAATTCAGCCAAAATATTCTAACTGATTCCAAATCACTGTTGGTTACCTTCCCGACACCTATCTTTTCCATCTTCCTTTTGTACAGGACCCAGAGATTGTTCTGCATGGCATGTGACTGCCGATAAAATAACACTGCTTCTATTGCTGCTGCATGTAATCTGCATGTAGACACGAGAGACTGAGGGAGTATTCAGAGAGCGGTTTGCTTTTGTGGAAATTTCCTCCAGTATTGCTTGATCCTTCCTCCTTCCCACAGTCTGAAATGCAGACTGCAGGCTGGATTTGGACCGTGAGCATGAGAGCCACAGACCAAAAATGAATAAATCTAAAATCAAAGGATTTGAAAATTCACTGAAGCCGCTGTACCAATTTGGGGCTTCTGGTCCTCGAGCTTCTTATTAAGGGAGAAAAATTAGCCTGTGTTTGGTTAAACCACTGGCAGTCAGTTTCTGGTCTGTACAGTCAAATGCTATCTTGGGTCTATTCAATGCATGTTCCGTAATCTCACCCTCTGCTTACTATAGCTATGATCACTTTAAGTACTTCCCTTGCAATATATTGTCTATGAAACTTAAATTTTTTTTTCAATGAAATGACCACATGAAAAGGTCTGAAATTATATGCATTATAAGATAAATCAATGCTAAACCAATCTAACATAGGATGAGATTGTCACTGACCAATGAATGAAGTTAGGTTGAAAATTTTGCACACTGAGTCCACCCTATATAATCCAATGATTTTTACATGGTCTCCCAGAATGCATAACTAGTTTTCAATTCCTGGTCTCCTTAATGTTTTCCATTTTTCCAGGGTTACTCTCAAGGTTGTAAAGAGTTCATATTGTGAACTGTATCAGTTTTCTCATTAAAATTCTTGAAGATCCCATCTTAGTACCTAAAAAATAAACAAAATTTTGCCTCAGATTATGGTGTGAATTACATGAATGAATCAATCTACAGCAAACATTATGGCTAATATTAGTGATGACATTAAAATGTCCTTTGGATCCTGCTGTTTTAGCTGCTATAGCAAAGCATACGTATTATCTGATTGTCAGATAATCAGACATCAAGACATCATCAAGACACAGACATGATACCATCTTGTCAATGAATGCTTTTCATATTCATTTTTCCTAATAAGCATTAACTGGATTTCTTCCACATGCAGATAATTATATCTTGCAGACTAATGATGAGAGTCTACACTGATCTTCCTTTTATAAACAGGTTGAGTTTATTGCCTTCACTGAAGTTTTAGAAACTCCAAAATGTAAAATATCTAGACTAAAATCAAGAGACTATCCTCTTTGTTGTATGTCATGATGGTATATGTTTTATATGCTATCATGAAAGAAATATTGGTTGCTCTATACAATTTATCACTTTAGCTTATCTGTTGATAATAACGTTATTAAATGGTTCCCATGTTCACTAAGATTTTGTCTGTGTATGTGGAATATGTACATGGCTGGCTAGAATTTATGATTCTTGCAGTCATACCCATCAAACTTGCAGAATTATGGAGAATAAATTTTCTAAATAATTGAACATTATATAAAATTTTGTTTACTTAAAAGTAACAAATTCTCATCATAAATAAACATTAAAGATATTCAGGCGAGAATACTGAAGCTGGTTACCATTTCCTTCTCCAGAGGATCCTCCTGACCCAGGAATTGAATCCACATCGCTTGTGTCTCCTTCATTGGCAGGTGTATTCTTTACCACTAGAGCCACCTGGGAAGTCCATAACAAATTAGGAAATTCAAAACACTATGAAAAAAATCATAGTCTCATGACCCAGAACTAAAGCAGTTTGTTTTAATTATAGTCCATAAATGTACCTCCTCTTATTCAGTTAAAATTATGTTTCTATAATTTTTCCATTTCATTTTTATAACTAGCACTTTCCTATTATAAGGTTAGATCATTCTTTATATAGCCAATTTTCTATTTTATACATTTGGCTGTTATTGCATAATTCATCCCATGATACTAAAGTTTTAATTAAGATTGTTTTCTCAAATTGTTGGAAAGGAACATCCCAACTGAAAACACAGACCAAACTTCTATTTCTGATTAAGATGGAATCATTTGCGGCAGCCCAAAACTCCTACTGAAAATAATTATAATTAGTGAATAAAACCCAAAAATATTTCTCTAAAGTATCAGAAATCTACTAAAGCAAAAATGAACAGAGGAGCCATGATTTTCTATAAGGAAAGATATGGAGGGTTGAATCAGTGCTGTATATATGCTTTTGTCCTAGAAACTTTGCCAACACTAGATGCAGTGAGAGGCTGAGTTTTGAGAATTTTCCCAGGCATAGGGTCATTGTTTGAGACACAGATGCAAGCAGAGGTTTTGCTGATCTCCTAGGGCTTCCAATAAAAATCTAATCATGATCCCCATGAAAAGGGGGAAACAGAGAACTGAGGCTTAAACATGGCTGAGTTTCCCTGCAAAAATTTTGTTAATTTCTGAAACTGAATTAGGCCAGAAAGTTAAGAAAGGAAGGCTCTGAGAATCAGAATATAATTTTAGCAGTGTTGTGCAGAAGAGAAAAACCTTTGTAGCCAGGATCTTCCTGAGACAGTGCCTTGGGAAACTCATCAAGCTTTAAGTTAAAACCCCTAGAAGGTTGCCATCTGAGAGATGGGAAAAACAGAGATAGATGGACACTTACCAGTTTTACCTCAGCAAAATCCAGTTAAGTCCCTGATTGTATTAGAGGTGACCAGGTCATCTATCTGATTAACAGAGGAAAGAGTGAACACTTTCAGGCAAACCTCCAAAATGTTTCATATACAGTGTCCAACATTCAGTAAAATTTATTATGCAAGGAGAAGAACAAATGATCAATAGCCAATGAACAAATCTATATTAGAAATAGACTCATAGGTGACATAAAACCTGAAGTTAGTAGACAAGATATTTAAAATATAATAATGATCAATATGTTCAAGAAAATACAGGAATGCACAAAAAAATAAAGAAAAACATGAAAAGATGAAACAGTTCACCAGAGAATTGGAATCTATGAGGAATAATCCACTGGGAATTCCAGAACTTACAAATATAATAACTGGGAAACTATTTTAATAATAAATTTTAGTTAGCCCATTATATGCAAAATATTATCAAATGCACATGTAACATTTGACAAAATCAACCACATGCTGAATTATAAACCAGGCTACAACAAGTTTGAAATGCCTGGAATCATTCAGAGCATATTCTCAGACAATGGTGGAATTAAATCAGAAATCAATAACTACTGTGGTGATCATTTCATAATGTATAAAATTATTGAATCACTAAGTGGTACACATGAAACAAATATAATACTGTTTGTTAATTATAACTCAATTTTAAAAATAGAAAGCAGAAAATTCTACCTGTTGGGAGCTTTCTCTATACTGAAAGTGAAAGTGAAGCCTGCTCAGTTATGTCTGACTCTTTGCGTGCTGGTGAACTATACAGTCTATGGAATTCTCCAGGCCAGAATACTGGGGTGGGTAGCCTTTCCATTCTCCAGGGGCTCCTCCCAACCCAGAGATCGAATCCAGGTTTCCCACATTGCAGGTGGATTCTTTACCAGCTGAGCCACAAGGGAAACCCTAATCTATACTACTTCAGAAGAAATCTACTTAAGAAAGTTGAATTCTATTGATATAAATGATATACATATGTATATCAAAACCTGTAAGATGTAACTGTGATACCTTTATAGTATCTATAAAATCTATTATATCATGTACAACATACATGAACTATACAACAAGCTGCAGGAATTGGACAGCAGTCAGTGTGAGGTTGATATTTTTGGGAAAGAGGATACTTACAAAGGATGTCCTACGTTGATAGTAGTTTTCTTCCTAGGAAAATTTTCTAGGGTGTGGTGCATTTATATAGAATGCAAGCAAGAGCAGTAGTTTCATTGGACAGAAAAGGCAGATATTAGAGTTGGGGGTTTCTAAGGTGGTTGTGATTTGGAAGAGAGGGTACTTGAAAAAAAAAAGGAGTCATGGATTGGAGAATCCAGAAGATTCCATAGAGACTCCTCTTGAGTGTCTTTGCCAAACCCTAAATTCCATTCGAGTGACACAAGAGTCATAAAATCTAGGCAGAGAGCATCTGCTGGGATGAAGCAAGCTGAGCAGAGAGCCTAGAACTTATTTTGTATTATGAAGACATAGTGGGAAATCTTTATAAACTAGCCAAAGATTGAGTTGAGATATAATGTTTAAGGGTGTATGGATTTAATTCTGTTCCCTCAAAATTTATTTGTTGAAACCCTGACTCTCACTGTAACTGTGTGTAAAGATAGAGTTTTTAAAGAGGTGATTAATGGCAACCCACTCCAGTACTCTTGCCTGGAGAATCCCATGGATGGAGGAGCCTGGTAGGCTGCAGTCCATGGATTTCCGAAGAGTCAGACACGATTGAGTGACTTCACTTTCACTTTTCACTTTCATTCATTGGAGAAGGAAATGGCAACCCACTCCAGTGTTCTTGCCTGGAGAACCCCAGGGACAGAGGAGCCTGTTGGGCTGCCATCTATGGGGTCACACAGAGTCAGACAAGACTGATTCGACTTAGCGGCAGCAGCAGCAAAGTTAAATAAATTAATAAGGATTGGGCTGCAATCCAATAGGACTGGTGTACTTACTGGTCACCTGCAAGTCAAGCATTGAGACCTCAGAGAATCTCATCCTGTTGACACCTTGATCTTGGACTTGTAAACTCAAAAACTGAGAAATTAAATTTCCATTATTTAAGCCAACCAACCTCTGGGATTTTGTTATGGCAGCCCCAGCAAACTAACAGAAAAAATAAGGCTAACTATACATTAGGAATGAGGGCTACATGTTACATAGAAGTATGGGTGGAAAAAACTGTAATAGCTCTCTTTGAAGAAAGCCTAAAACCAGAGCATGATAGATCAGTGTGTTCCTTTAGTACTTTACTGTCTGCCAACATAAAACTCAATACATTTTGAGGAAAAACAATGCAATCCAGTACCTCTTCAAGATATTATCTGAATTTTTCAGAATGTAATTTAAAAAAACACATTATGAATGGAAATAAAAAAGAGAAAGAATCATAAAAGAAAGAATGAAAATGACTCATCAAAATAAATTTGGTGAAAACTAAAATGTTTTAAAAATGTTAAAAGCAGTTAGAGGAAAACAGCACATTCATAGAGAAAAATAACAATTGGGAAAATCCATGGACTTCTCAAAAGAGGTTATGGAAGTATAAAACAGTGGAACAAATTCTTAAAAAAAGAAAAAAAAAAAGACAGAAAAGAATATGAACCCAGATTTTGAAATTCACTGAAAATCCCCTTTAGGCATGATGACAAACTAAAGATATCCTCAAATGACATGAACAAAAAAAATCATTGCTATCAGTCTTGCTTCAATAGAAAAGCTAAAGGAAGTTCTTTAGGCTGATAGGAAATGTCAGAGGAAAACTTGAAACTTTAGGAAGTAAGCAAGAGCAACAGAAATAATGAATATCTGGACAAATATAAAGGACTATTCTCTCCTCAAGTTTGGTTATATATGTATGACTATTATAAACAAAACTTTTAACATTTTCTGGAGTGTTGTCTGATTCACATAAATACAGCACATTTAGGAGCTATATCGTAAGTGTTGGCTGGTAGCAGGGTAAACGGACTTACACGGTTGCAAGGCTCCTCTGTCTTTATTGAAGCGATGCACTGCTTCCTCCAGCAACCAATGATAAAGACAATACGAAGAGATATAGCTAGAAAAACAATACACAAGTTAAAATGGAATATTAAAGTATTCTAAGTATTCCAAAGCCATGTAGGTAAGGGAAAACAATGGAACAGGAAAGAAGCAATAAATAGAAAAAGAAAATAAATTGGTACGTCTAGTTTCAGCCATATTACTAATTATGTTAAATGTTTACAATGCCAGCACATCCCTAACAAATTTGCTAAGTCTTCTTCACTTATAATATTCAGGACTGGTTGTAATGGACAAATGTTAATAAAACACACATTTATCGTAAGTTTTAGTGGTTAATTTGTAATATATGACGACTCTGATAAAAATTCCTGTATGCTATGTAAAATGTTTTTGAAGGGCATATTTTCTTTTTATTAACCTTTCTATGATCTCACAGAGCAATAATTTAAATGTTAATGAACTAAGATACTACAATAATCTGTGGAATCTTTGTAGTGCCTCTTGTCCCTGTATTAAACAATCCCGGGCTTCCCAGGTGCTGCTAGTGGTAAAGAGCCCACCTACCAGTGCAGTTAGACTTAAGAAATGTGGGTTTGATCCCTGGGTAGGGAAAATCCCCTGGAGGAGGGTATGGCAACCCACTGCAGTATTCTTGCCTAGAGAATGTCACGGACATAGGAACCTGGCAGGCTGCAGTCCATAGGGTCACACAGAGTTGCACATGACTGAAACGACTTAGCACATATGCAGTCTCAAAACATCTAGCCATAACCAAGCAAGAACTTATCAACATAGGTTACTTGAGTACCTCTGCTTTCACAACACACACAGGCACACATGTAATATTAAGATACCCATCTCCATTTGTCATAGAGCCTCTGCCCTGGCAGAGATTGTGAGACTTTGTTGGACTTTTCTGTCTTTATTTTGACAGGACATATAGTAAAAACATTTTGCAAAACACTTCCAGACATAAGAAAAACACAGAGTCAGATGAGTTTGCTGTGAAATGGAATTTGGGGGTTGTTTAATGGATAGATGTCAATCTGAAAAGATGTCTCTTAGATATTTGCAACTGATCTTGCCTTGTTTCATACTATAAACTGATAAGCGTAAATGAAGGCACAGAAAGCATAATATCAGGTTGAATATGCAAGAAATAAAAATCAAAGAATTGAAAGAGAACATAAAGTTTCAGGACATATTACAAGAGATGAACACAGTGGTCTAAAATTAACAAAATGAAATTCACTGCAGAGAAACACAACATAATTCCCTTAGGTTAAAACAATGGCACAAATAGAACAAGCCCAGTTTGGGACATCAGAGATTTCTGGATAGTGATCCCCTGTACCAGGCCTTCACTGGCTGCTCCCAGTCCCTGGGAACATGAATGTTCATGGACCCAATAGATACCTATTGCATTTGATCTGTTTAGGGTAATTTCCTTCCAGTGCCTTCAAGGGAAGATTGAATTTCTTTACTATCGCCAACTGCTGCTAATTCTATTCAGAGGTGAGCTTCAGTGACACCAGCTAATCTAATTCCCCAGCTGCCTGGGAAGCCATCTTCATGCTAGTATGGACATGAAAATTAAGCCCAATTACAGCTGACTATACCTATCAGACCTCTGACACTGGATTCTATTTAGAGTCACTTAGTCGTGACTCTCAGCACTGCCACCCCAGCTGTCATATAATATTCAAACCTTTTCACTTCTCATAAATTGTCACCCGCTCACAATTCTGTGTACGCCTTTGGAATTTTTGGCTTAACACAATTATGCCCTCCTACATTATTTTTTAACAAGTTTAAGTTTTATTATTAAAATTCATTTATGTGTACCAAGTTTTAAGAGACCACTTTTCAGGTTGACATATATCTATTAAGTTCAAGTCTCATAATTCTCATTCTTCTCATATGATTTAACATTGTTCTTCATTAAGCATAAACTACTCTTATTTATTTACTCTGTCCCCCGCGTGCGTGTGCTCTTTCTCTCTCTCTCTTTCTCCCTCTCTCTCTCTCTCCCTCTCTCTCTCTCTCTTTCTCCCTCCCTCTCTCTTTCTCCCTCTCTCTCTCTTTCTCCCTCTCTCTCCCGCATGCTGGGGCGCTCTTCTCTTTGCGTCTTTGGCTTGACATGCCCTCACTCCACGAAGATGGATTTTCCTGCTCTTATCTAAATAAAATAGAGCTGTAACACTGAGCTATAACACTGATTTGTCTAAGAGCTATAACATGGTTCGTTTGAGACCTGAGAGTTATAACATGGTTTGTCCAAGACCTGAGAGCTGTGACGCACCAAGGGCTTTAATGTCCATCACTCCAAATCTTTGTTGTGATGAGACAGAACTGAGGAGCGTACACTCACCTGACATCTGTGATAACGTGACTCAGGTTTAACCTGGCCGAAACAACCTCAGCACGGCCCCCACAAGGAGGAGGCCAAGCACAGCAGGAGCCCAACTCAGCAAAAGCTCCCATGGTAGAAGTGGAACATGGAGAAAACCCAGCACAGGGGAAGTGACAAGAGGCCTATCGTGCTGGAAACCGGGACACCGAAAAACGAACTCAGCGGAAAGCTCACGCGGCTCAGTCTCAGATTCCAGAAGACCTCCAGTTAAGGTAGAAGGTCCTCGCTCCTATGGCTGGAGGGACATATGCCTGTTATGCCTAACAAAATCTTAATTCCTTTACAATCTCTCATTTCTTGTTTCTTCAAGGTGCATGGCAGTGGGTAAAACTGAGGGACTCAGGAGAGGCTACTCTCTGGTATATCCCAAAACCACTATCTGCTGAGCCCCAGTAGCTGTTACCAAAGCCAGTGGTGTTTTTTTGTCCTTAATCTTCTCTGTGCCAAGGATCAGGCCAATGAAAATTGTGAGCACAGGCCAGGTATTTAGCAGATTTTCCAGCAGGCTATGAAGGGGATCCCTTGGCACGTTTTTCTCACTGCTTTTTCCTCCTATCCTTCAGCTCTCTCCTGGGACTCGAGCCCAGCCAAAACCCAGGATGCCTGGCTTCAGGACCTAACAAAGCTCAGGCTCTGATGTCTCATTGTAAAAATTCAGTGAGAGACAGAGCAGTAAGTAAGAGGTGGACTTGTTAGGATTCAGAGAGAAGCGCACTCTTCATGGTGTGGGCCATTGCTGAGAGCAAGGGCTGGGGCCACGGAATTCGGTTGAGAGGAGCTACCCTACACCCGAGGCCAGGGGAGGCAGCCAAGAGGAGCAACCTCATGTCCAAGGAGTGGCGGCTGTGGGCATGCAGGAGGGCCGAGAGGAGCTACTTCACGTTCAAGGTCAGGAGGGGCAGCCATGAGGAGAGACCCCTTGTCCAAGGTAAGGAGCAGTGGCTGTGCTTTGCTGGAGCAGCCGTGAAGAGATACCCCACGTCCAAGGTAAGAGAAACCCAAGTAAGACGGAAGGTGTTGTGAGAGGGCATCAGAGGGCAGACACACTGAAACCATAATCACAGAAAACTAGCCAATCTGATCACAAAGACCACAGCCTTGTCTAACTCAATGAAACTAAGCCATGCCATGTGGGGCCACACAAGATGGGCCGGTAATGGTGGAGAGGTCTGACAGAATGTGGTCCACTGGAGAAAGGAATGGCAAACCACTTTAGTATTCTTGCCTTGAGAACCCCATGAACAGCATGAAAAGGCAAAATGATAGGATATTGAAAGGGGAAATCCCCAGGTTGGTAGGTGCCCAATATACTACTGGAGATCAGTGGAGAAATAACTCCAGAAAGAATGAAGGGATGGAGCCAAAGCAAAAACAATACCCAGTTGTGGATGTGACTGGTGATAGAAGCAAGGTCCAATGCTATAAAGAGCAATATTGCATAGGAACCTGGAATGTTAGGTCCATGAATCAAGGCAAACTGGAAGTGGTCAAACAGGAGATGGCAAGAGTGAACATCGACATTCTAGGAATTAGTGAACTAAAATGGACTGGAATGGGTGAATTTAACTCAGATGACCGTTATATCTACTACTGTGGGCAGGAATCCTTTAGAAGAAATAAAATAGCCACCATGGTCAACAAAAGAGTCTGAAATGTAGCACTTGGATGCAATCTCAAAAACGACAGAATGATCTCTGTTCGTCTCCAAGGCAAACCATTCAACATCACAGTAATCCAAGTCTATGCCCCAACCAGTAACGCTGAAGAGTTGAATGGTTCTATGAAGACCTACAAAACCTTTTAGAACTAACACCCCAAAAAGATGTCCTTTTGATTATAGGGGACTGGAATGCAAAAGTAAGAAGTCAAGAAACACCTGGGGTAACAGGCAAACTTGGCCTTGGAGTACAGAATGAAGCAGGGTAAAGGCTAATAGAGTTTTGCCAAGAGAATGCACTGGTCATAGCAAACACCCTTTTATAACAACACAATAGAAGACTCTAAAAATGGTCAACACTGAAATCAGATTGATTATATTCTTTGTAGCCAAAGATGAAGAAGCTCTATACAGTCAGCAAAAACAAGACCGGGAGCTGACTGTGGCTCAGATCATGAACTTCTTATTGCCAAATTCAGACTTAAATTGAAGAAAGTAAGGAAAACCATTAGATCATTCAGGTATGACCTAAATCAAATCCCTTATGATTATACAGTGGAAGTGAGAAATAGATTTAAGGGACTAGATCTGATAGACAGAGTGCCTGAAAAACTATGGATGGAGGTTTGTGACATTGCACAGGAGACAGGGATCAAGACCATCCCCATGGAAAAGAAATGCATAAAAGCAAAATGGCTGTCTGTGGAGGCCTTACAAATAGCTGTGAAAAGAAGAGAAGCTAAAAGCAAAGGAGAAAAGGAAAAACATAAGCATATGAATGCAGAGTTCCAAAGAACAGCAAGGAGAGATAAGAAAGCCTTTCTCAGTGATCAATACAAAGAAATAGAGGAAAATAACAGAATGGGAAAGACTAGAGATCTCTTCAAGAAAATTAGAGATACAAGGGAACATTTCATGCAAAGATGGGCTCAATCAAGGACAGAAATGGTCTGGACCTAACAGAAGCAGAAGATATTAAGAAGAGGTGGCAAGAATACACAGAAGAACTATACAAAAAAGAGCTTCATGACCAAGATAATCATGATGGTGTGATCACTCATCTAGAGCCAGACATCCTGGAATGTGAAGTCAAGTGGGCCTTAGAAATCATCACTACAAACAAAGTTAGTGGAGGTGATGGAATTCCTATTGAGCTGTTTCAAATCCTGAAAGATGATGCTGTGAAACTGCCACAGTCAATATGCCAGCAAATTTGGAAAACTCAGCAGTGGCCACAGGACTGGAAAAGGTCAGTTTTCATTTCAATCCCAAAGAAAGGCAATGCCAAAGAATGCTCAAACTACCACACAATTACACTCATCTCACATGCTAGTAAAGTAATACTCAAAATTCTCCAAGCCAGGCTTCAGCAATACATGAACTGTGAACTTCCAGATGTTCAAGCTGGTTTTAGAAAAGGCAGAGGAACCAGAGATCAAATTGCAAGCATCTGCTGGATCATACAAAAAGCAAGAGAGTTCCAGAAAACTTTTATTTCTGCTTTATTGACTATGCCAAAGCCTTTGACTGTGTGGATCACAATTAACTGTGGAAAATATTGAAAGAAATGGGAATACCAGACCACCTGACCTGCCTCTTGAGAAACCTGTATGCAGGTCAGGAGGCAACAGTTAGAACTAGACATGGAACAACAAACTGGTTCCAAATAGGAAAAGGAGTGCATCAAGGCTGTATATTGTCACCCTGCTTATTTAACTTATATGCAGAGTACATCATGAGAAACGCTGAGCTGGAAGAAGCCCAAGCTGGAATCAAGATTGCCAGGAGAAATATCAATAACCTCATATATGCAAATGACATCACCCTTATGGCAGAAAGTGAAGAGGAACTAAAAAGCCTCTTGATGAAAGTGAAAGAGGAGAGCGAAAAAGTTGGCTTACAGCTCAACATCCAGAAAATGAAGATCATGGCATCTGGTCCCATCACTTCATGGAAAATAGATGGGGAAACAGTGTCAGACTTTATTTTTTTGAGCTCCAAAATCACTGCAGATGGTGACTGCAGCCATGAAATTAAAAGACACTTACTCCTTGGAAGGAAAGTTATGACTAACCTAGATAGCATATTCAAAAGCAGATACATTACTTTGCCAACAAAGGTCCATCTAGTCAAAGCTGTGGTTTTTCCAGTGGTCATGTATGGATGTGAGAGTTGGACTGTGAAGAAAGCTGAGCACCGAAGAATTGATGCTTTTGAACTGTGGTGTTGGAGAAGACACTTGAGAGTCCCTTGGACTGCCAGGAGATCCATCCAGTCCAACCTAAAGGAGTTCAGTCCTGGGTGTTCATTGGAAGGACTGATGCTAAAGCTGAAACTCCAATACTTCGGCCACCTCATGCAAAGAGTTGACTAATTGGAAAAGACCCTGATGCTGGGAGGGGTTGGGGGCAGGAAGAGAAGGGGATGACAGAGGATGAGATGGCTGGATGGCATCACCGACTGATGGACATGAGTTTGAGTAGACTCTGGGAGTTGGTGATGGACAGGGTAGCCTGGCGTGCTGTGATTTATGGGGTTGCAAAGAGTGGGAGGCAACTGAGCGACTGAACTGAACCGAACTCTTATTTATCTGCACTAACTGTCAATATGCTAAAGTTTTTGAAACATGAAATTTCTAATTTAACAGACAGATTTACAGTAGCTGTAAATATTCAGCAATATTCAGGAATATTCAGGCAACGTGTGCTTATTTAACCATCTACTGTATTTAAAGCTAAAATTCCTTCTAGTACCAGCAAAATTTAATAATAGGTAATCCGTATGCCTCTAACTTAGAATCTTATACGTGTTTCTTGATAAAATTTTGTCAGAAATTTTGGTTCCCTAATTGCTAAAAAGTTTTTCAGTCTAGATTTACAATTTTGAATCAATTTGCTTAATAGACTAAATACTAGTTTTGCTGCTGCTGCTGCTAAGTTGCTTCAGTCGTGTCCGACTCTGTGCGACCCCATAGAGGCCAGCCCACCAGGCTCCCCCATCCCTGGGATTCTCTAGGCAAGAACACTGGAGTGGGTTGCCATTTCCTTCTCCGATGCATGAAAGTGAAAAGTGAAAGTGAAGTCGCTCAGTCGTGTCTGACTCTTGGCGACCCCATGGACTGCAGCCCACCAGGCTCCTCCATCCATGGGATTTTCCAGGCAAGAGCACTGGAATTCATTCACCCATTTTTGACTGTGTTTACTTCTGTATTTCTCAATTAGTTTCTCTGCTGGTTCTTGGTTTTTCCAATTCAGCTACCATCTATTGATTGTTTGTAATGATAATTGAGGGTTTAGCTCTCTTTCAGTCAATCACCCTTCAAGTTCACTCTCTTGGACCGATCATTTCCTCATTCATTCATCAGCTCATCAATTATTTACTAAATACCAATCCATTGACAGGCCATGTGCTAGCCACTGAGGATAGAGCAATATTTCTTACCTCACAGAACTGATATTTTAGGAGGATAAAGACAGCAAATACAGAAATTCTTTTTTGCATATTATGTCATCAGATTGCAAGTTAATAAGATCTCTGAGGAAAAATAGAGAAGAAAATGGTACCGGATATTTAAGGAGTGCTGTTTTTGATTTTCTAAAGCAGGCAATTGTACTGTTAACAAATCAAGTTGGTATCTTCCCTTTTGTATTCTTATGCATTTTTCTTTATCTCATTACACTGAATTTTAATGAGTCTAAAATTTGACCATAAAGTATGATGTCCCATATAAGATTTTCCGATAGGATTTTGCATTATGGGGTGGGGGAGAGTCAATATTTTCTGAGTATTTTTCCCCATCATTTCTTTTTGTGTAAAATGCCCTTCCTCAATTCAGTATCTCTTTCATCTGATTTGGTTGCCTCAGTCAATAACTATGCTTTTGTTAGGATCGAGGCCAAAATTCTATTTTTTTTCTTTCACCGAATGTTTTTTGATTTTTCAGAGAAAACCTACATTTTAACAAATTAGAAAATTTAGCTAATTTTTCATATATACACATACATTTATGATTGTTAGAAATATGTTCCATGTACTCGTGTTTGCATCCATGCAATTTCATAATGTTCCAGAAATCAACACACAAACTTACCTTTACTTGTTGCCTGTAGGTAATGAGGAGATGCACACAGCATGCACATGGGGAGGGAAGGGTGAAATTCTAGGGCAATGAGACACATGTATGGTAGATTTCCCATTTCAAGGTGAGCAGGATTTTTTTTTTTTTGGCTTGTTGAAAAACATTTTTAAAAAATATAAATTTATTTATTTTAATTGGAGGTTAATTACTTTACAATATTGTATTGATTTTGCCATACATCAACATGAATCCACCACAGGTATACATGTGTTTTTGAAACATGACCTTGGTTTGGGGTCTCTTCTGTTTTTTTTTTAAATTTGTTTTTCCATTTCTCTTTCAGACTTGAAAAATCAAACTCTGGATTTTCAGAGTTAAAAGAGTAAAAAAAACTATCTATATCTACTACTAACTCTTTTCACACTTTCTACCAAAATTTTTTTTAATGAAGTTAATTTTTTTTTTTCTTTGCTAAGTTTTGGTTTTTGGCTGTACTGCAAGGCATATGGGGTCTTGGTTCCCAGACCCGGTATCAAACCTGCACTTCCAAGTGTGGAATCTTAACCAATGGACCACCAGGGAAGTGTCCCAAACTAAAGAAACTCCACTCTTCAAATGTTATAAGGCTAACTTGTAGGTGAACTTGTTCTGGGGCTTTGCCCTGGGAGGGTTTTGTTTCAAGGGAACACTGACGACTATCACATCACTAATATGAACAGGGCCAGAGTCTGTTACACTATTTTGAAGATATTGGGGTCAGGCAACTGGAAGACAAAGCTCCTGTTCGTGAGTAAAGGGGAGTGTATTTATGACATTCAAATGCATAGTTATACAGATATAAGAGGACGAACTCGTAAGACTATCCCTTATCTCGGTAAGAAATATTACCTGGAAGTCTGACCTCATGTGTAGATGCAGTTTTTAACACCAATTCTCTACAATTTGGAGAATCGCTTTTGCAAGCTTCACCAATATGAAATATGAGCCTCCTGCCTTGAAATATTATGAGCTGCTCGAGTAAACACCATATGGGTTACCAAGATGATTTAAAAGAACAAAGTTGTGTTTCCCATATATTAATCCTGGAAGTTAGATTTTCCTTGGAGCTAAAATTTTTTTCCAATAACCTAGTGACATCTGATAGACCAATACTACCCAAATTAATTTTACTGAATGCAAATTATACCTTAATAGGAAAATGTATGTTTCTGAGAGAACATTAACAATAATAAAATCATATTTAGGGATTTTCCAATATGAATT
Organism: Ovis aries; assembly: GCF_016772045.2. Classification (NCBI taxonomy): domain Eukaryota; kingdom Metazoa; phylum Chordata; class Mammalia; order Artiodactyla; family Bovidae; genus Ovis; species Ovis aries. Next base: position 61,285,201 of record NC_056069.1, on the reverse strand, counting down.
ATGTTCCCCCTACTCCCATTGTACAAGATATTTTCCTACTCTTCTGATGATCAAAGTCAGTGGCCTCTGCCAAGAGTGTGATTCCTTGTAGTGTGTGAATAGTGTCTCCTGAAAAGTCATGTCCACCTGGAAGCTCAGACTGTGATGTAATTTGGAAATGGAATATTTGTTGATGTCAACAATGAACTGAAGATGAAGTCAGACTGGGTTAGGGTGGCCTTAAATCCAGTGTGGGGCCCTTATTAGAGGAAAGAAAGCGCAGTGCACACAAGGGAGAAGGCATGGGGAGACAGAGGCAGAAATTCGAGATTTAGCTAAGGACCCCATGGAGACACCGGAAGCTGGGAAAAAGCAAAGATCGATTCTTCCTGGAGCCTTCAGAAGCAGAGCCCTACTGACACCTTGATTTCAGACTTCAAGACTCCAGAACCATGAGAGAATACATTTTTGTTGATTTAAGCCCCCATACGTGGTCGTTTGTATTATGGCAAAACTAGACTCTTGAGGGTCTCTTGGATAACAAGGAATTCAAACCGGTCAGTCCTGAAGGAAATCATCCCTGAATATTCATTTGAAGGATGGATATTGAAGCTGAAGCTTCAATACTATGGCCGCCCAATGCACACAGCATCATTGGAAAAGACCCTGATGCTGGGAAAAATTGAAGGCAAAAGGAGAAGAGGGGGGCAGAGGATGAGTTGGTTGGATGACATCACTAATTCAATGGAGATTAGCTCTGATGAACTCTGGGAGATGGTTAAAGGTAGGGATGCCTGGCGTGCTGCAATCCATGGGATCGCCAAGAGTCAGATATGACTTAGGGACTGAACAACAACAGCAACAAACCTATGAAATGAATACACTTCTTTCTTGCCCAGAGGACCTGTCGGATAGTGACAGGTGGTGCGTCCCTGGTGGAGGTGTCCTCTCTTTAAGGACTAGGACTATGGAACCTGCATAACAGGGACAGAAAAGCCAATGAATAAAATGAGACTCTCCTGTCTCTACTCTCTGATGCCTGACCAGTTTATAGTTCTTCTCAGAGACTCAGTTACATAGAAAGGCTTTTGACTTGAAGTGTGCGCTGTATCTTGGGAGGAAGGCACCCATTCTTGGGGCATGTTGCCTCTGAGCTGGTGCTCCGGCAGTGTCCCTACCAGGCCATTCCAGCCTTCTCTTGGACCAGCCACCTCTGGGTGGTGAGGAATGTGAGGAGACTAGTTGATCTCATAGAAATGGTCCTATTCCTATGCTTCCTTGGCTGTAAAGGGTGTACCCTAGTGGGACACTACGTTAGTGGGATCACAGGCTGCCACTGTGCTTCTGGCTAAGGCTCAGTGGGGGTGGCAACACAACAGAGAAATGAATCATTTATATTAAAATATTCTTTGAGGTACTTCCCTGGTGGTCCAGAAGTTAAGGCTCCACGTTTCCACTGCAGGGGGTGTGGGTTTGATTCCTGGTGGAGGAACTAAGATCCTATATACCGTATGGCATGGCCACAAATTAAAAAGAAATTCTTCTGCAATACTAATAATTTAAAATAAAAAACAATATGATTTTTGTAAGTTATATGTTTTCGCTAGCATTTGACAACAGATATAAGGCATATATACTATGACCTTGTTGTCCTGTCCAAGTCCTTGTGATTGCATGGACTGTAGCTGACTAGGCTACTCTGTCCGTGGGATTCTCCAGGCAAGAATACCAGAGTGGGTTATCATTTCCTCCTCCAGGGTATCTGCTAAATCCAGGGATCTAACCCACGTCTCCAGCGTTGGCAGTCAAATTCTTTACCACTGAGCCGCCTCACAAGTCCATGTACTATGGCTTCAACTGTCATTTTATATTGTCTGTGTTTACTCCCTCACATTTTTGGGCCCAGTATTAGAACAATCATTATCTTTTAAAATTTGTTTATTTATTTGGCTGCACTGAGTCTTCGTTGCAGCTTGTGGGATGTTCGTTCCCTGACCAGGAATCAAACCTGGGCTCTCTGCATTGGGAGTATGGAGTCTAAGCCAACAAACCACCAGGGAAAGTCCTTTGATATCTTTATTATAATGATCTTTATTCAATAATTTTATCTGATTTTGGTATGTGGGGTATATGCTGATCTACGCTTGTGAAATAAAATTTGTTTTCATTCAAATCAACCAACATTAATTAACAGTTGTGTTGAAGGGGTGTCCATTTGAAAGGTTTTATCACAAGAAAATTCAAGACAGTTGTGTTAGTTACCTTTTCCTGTATATCAAATTGTCATGACATTATGTGGCTTAAAACAATAATAATCCTTTATTGACCTGTCAGATTCTGCAGGTGAGGAATTGAAGGGGACTCAGTAAGGTCAGATCTCCTGTGCTCCATACATGGAGCCTCTGGTGGAAGATGTGAAGGTTGTGAGCCTGGATCACTTGAGGCTAATCCACCCACGCATCTGGGTGTGATGTTATCTATTGGCTGAAAACTTAACCAGCACCTTCAGCTGGGACAGCTTCATGGGGTTTCCCCATGTGAGCTGAGCTTCCTCACAAGAATATGGCTGGTTCCCTGTGAGTACGAGAATGAGGAGAAAGAGTGAGAGAACCAGGAAGAAGTTTTGTTCCCTGAATAATGTTGCCTCAGAAGGTCGATGGCATCACTTCAGCTTTGCTCCATTGATCAGTTAGGGCCAGAATCCCCACCCAGTGTCAGGGGAGGAGACAAACAACTCTTGTCTGTAGGAAGAGCACCTGTCCCACTGTAGGAGGAGAAGAGATGACAGGATAAAATGCACTCCTGCAGGAATAAAAGAACCCACAGTCATGTATGTTTTGTGTGCCTGACACTGTACTGTTTTAGCTGCATTTGTCAAGGGATTCTGATGGTCATTTCATGAGACAAATACTGAGTCACCTTCCTTTTTTTTTTTTTTTTTAAACTATGGCCAAAATTACATGTAAGGGTAAAATTATATGAAATATCTGATGTTGCTGGATATTTTATACTCCAAGTCTTTTGCTCAATGTTAATAATGGCAAATAGATGGGGAAGCAATGGAAACAGTGACAGACTATTCTTGTGGGCTCCAAAATCACTGCCGATGGTGACTGCAGCCATGAAATTAAAAGATGCTTGCTCCTTGGAAGAAAAGTTATGACCATCCTAGGCAGCGTATTAAAAAGCAGAGACATTACTTTGCCAACAAAGATCTGTCTCGTGGAAGCTATGGTTTTTCCAGTAGTCACATATGGATGTGAGAGTTGGACTATTAATGAAAGCTGAGCACTGAAGAATTGATACTTTTGACCAATGGTATTGGAGAAGACTCTTGAGAGTCCTTTGGACTGCAAGGAGGTCCAACCAGTCCATCCTAATGGAGATCAGTCCTGGGTGGGACTGGAGGGACTGATGTTGAAGCTGAAACTCCAATACTTTGGCTACCTGATGCGAAGAACTGACTCATTTGAAAAGACCCTGATGCTGGGAAAGATTGAAGGCAGGAGGAGAAGGGGACAACAGAGGATGAGATGGTTCGATGGCATCACCGACTCAATGGACATGAGTTTGAGTAAACTTCAGGAGTTGGTGATGATCGGGGAAGCCTGGCATGCTGCAGTCCATGGGGTCACAAAGAGTCAGACACAACTGAGTGACTGAACTGAACTGAATAATACAGAACCATTAGGCCATCATGCTGCATGCATGCAGGCTAAGTTGCTTCAGTTGTGTCCAACTCTTTGTGACCCTATGAATTGTAGCCCCCCCAGGCTCCTCTGTCCATGGGATTCTCCAGGCAAGAGTACTGGAGTGGATTGCGGTGCCCTCCTCCACAGTATCTTCCTGACCCAGGGATTGAACCCACATTCTTATATCTCCTGCATTGGCATGCTGGTTCTTTACCACTAGTGCCACTTGGGAATCCCAAAGGCAAGAAAGACACAGACGGTGCAAATGTGTTCCTGATCAATCATTAATTTTTTTGTGTCAGACTGTCATTTTTATTAATGTCAATATTTGTATATGTGTGAATTTATTGTGTTCAGGATTTAGGGGGGAGGTGGGGGAATTGAACATGAGTTAAATTAGAAATCACATTTTTTCAGGGATGCCACTGAACAGATGACTTAAATCTGAGTCTGATTATTAATAAAATGTTTGTTGCCTGAAGGAAATGAGTTTGCTATTTCAAATGATTATCATAGAAGTCTTATCTTTAAAGGATATTATGAATCATTTGAGTTAACTCCCTTACTCTACATCTGAAGCCTAAAGAAGATAAGTTATTTATCCAAGGTTATGACAGTTATGATGAAGCATCAGACTCAAGGTTATTTGTTAATTATAACTTATTTTTAGTTAAAATTTTTTCAGAGAGATGAAAGCATACTTTAAGAATACTACACTGGGACTTCCCTGGTTTTCTAGTGATTAAGACTCCACGCTCCCAATGCAGCAGACGTTGGTTCAATCACTGATAGGGGTACTAAGATCCTGCATACTCCAACAGCTAAAAAAAAACCAAAACACACACTGATATTGACATGCCTCCTATTTTTTCTAAATTCATCATTGAATGGTAGAGGACACTTGTTGAAAAACATTATCTGACATCAGTCAAAACGATTATGCAAAATGTAATAACTGCAGAAAGTTACTCTGTAAAAATGCTTGCTTTTAATATTGTAAATTTCTGCCTGAAATTTGATGCATCAGCATCAGAATGCCACTGGAGATTGTGCATATACTAAATAGTCTAAATTTGCTGGAAAGAAAGAAGCACATGAATACACATATATTTCTGAATGTTGGTGGCAGCATTATCAGAGCAAGTTTGTCTTTTAATTTTTGAATTTTAAGTAGCATTGAGTGAATATTTTCTCCATATTAGAGACTTGGATTTGCATTTTCAACTAACAGATAAGTGAAAGGATATAAAAGAGAAACTTATCGTCAAAAAATCTGCCTATTGTTGCTGGAAATTCACATTGAATGACATTGTTTTATAATTTATGTATTGATCTGCCATCTGATATAGTAAATTTACTAAGATATTAACTCACCTTATCAATTCCTCTTCCATGATCTGATCACTTTCCACTCTCCGCGAATAGCTTGTCAGAGTCCTTTGGGCTGCATGGAGATCAAAGCTGTGAATCCTAAAGGAAATCAACCCAAATATTCATCGGAAGGACTGATGCTGAAGCTGAAGCTCCAATAGTTTGGCCATCTGATGCTAAGAGCCGACTCAGTGGAAAAGGCCCTGATGCAGGGAAAGATTGAGGGCTGGAGGAGAAAAGGATGACAGAGGATGAGTTGGTTGGATGGCATCACAGACTCAGTGGACATGTGCTAAGTCACTTCAGTTGTGTCTGACTCTTTGAGACCCTATGGACTGTAGCCTGCTGTGTTCTTTTGTCCATTGTATTTTCCAAGCAAGAATACTGGAGTGGGTTGCCATTTCCTTCTCCAAGGGATCTTTCTGACCCAGGGATCAAATCCAGGTCTCCTGCGTTGCAGGCAAATTCTTCACCGTCTGAGCTACCAGGGATACTTCAATGGACATGAGTTTGAGAAAACTCCAGGAGATAGTGAAGGACAAGGAAGCCTGGTATGCTGCAGCCCATGGGGTCACAAAGAGCTAGACACGACTTAGCAACAACTGTGGTTCTAAGTGAGGCCAGTAGTGGATGAGCTCTGACTGAGGTGTGTTTTCCCTCCTTCAGCTTTACTGTACCACTTTGCCTGCTCAGGAGATCATGTGATCTGATATTCTTCTCATCCATTCTATACAGGTAGGTGGCAGGCTGGTCTTTCTCAACTGACTGAAGTACATGAACAGAAATATATCATGAACTACATAAAGGAAACAGTGGTATAATTGTTGATTAATACTAAAATACATATAAGGGAATGAGGAAGACTTAAATGCAACAAAGTTGTTTTTCATTAGAATAAGTGATAAATAGAATTTAGGCTTGGGATATAGATGAAAGAGTAAGTTAAGAAGAGTACTTTTGACTTAATACTTTAAAAAGATATCACAGACTATAAATGCCATGTCTCTAGGTCTATTTTGTGTGTAAAAAACTAAAATAAACATAATTGTTGTTAAAATATGACTATTTTTACATTTAATTTCCATTGAATGATTTCTCTTCTATTACTTTCATCTCATAAAACAGTCCATTGCATACGCAGGTACCAACATCCACACACACACACACACACACACACACACACACAGACTTACTCACATATTTCTTGTATGTGATTTATATACAGACTTACCATATGCTCTAGCAATTCAGCCCCTATGTCTCACAGGACTCCAGATAAGAGGGTCAATTCTTGGTTATCTAAAAGAACAAAAATACACAGCCACACTAAAACCTGCATACAAGTTTTCATGGCAGGATTACTGATAATAAGTACAAAGTAGAACGACCCAAATGTCCATTAGCTGACCAAAAAATGTAGTATAGTTGACTCTTGAACATCAGATTTGAACTGTGCATGTCCATTTATATGCAGATTATTAATAGTAAATATTATAGTACTACACAACCCATGATCATATTGACTTATTCATGTCTGTATCCTTTTCATATAATTAGACTTGGGAATAGGATGTCAAGAGGATCCAAACTATACATTCCAAATAGTCTGAAAGATCATACTTTTCATTCATATATTTGGACTTGATATGAAATGAAATTAGGTTAGATCACATTTAGCAATTAAAAATTTTTGCATGAGGGAATATCTCTAAAAATAGACTTAAATATGCTTTTTAGTTAGAGGAAAAAAATCCAACCAGTTAAAGAAAAGCTGTTGGATTTCAGTATTTTTTATTCATATAAATTACCATAAAAGGTGATATAATCTAAAGGAACACTTGGAACAAATCAAAAGTGAGTTAATATTGTATTTTGCTCTCAATTTTATAGCCAATATGATTACTAATAACAAAAGAAATATTTGATGCAGACTTTTATTATGAACATAGATACTAAAGGAAGGTATATAAAACTATAACCAATTTAAAGGGATTATTTTCAGATGAAATGATTTTTAGCTTGTATTCACTTTTATGAATCCAATACACATTGATAAAAGAAATAACAATAATTGAAAATGAGTACCTAGTGATACACCATCTTTCACAAAGATATTTTTGCAGTCTTTAATTCATGTGAACAATAAATGATAAAAACTCATGCTTATATCATGGCCACTAGAGAACTAACAAGCCAAAGCTTGTTTCAATAACATGTCAAGGTCAATAGGATAATGAGATTATAAGCACATACCTAAAATTGATTTATTAGTATAAAGGCAATAGTATTCAAATATTACAATGTTCATTTTCTTAGAAAAATATGTCTGATTCAATCTTATCTTTTACATCTAGTTTAGGAAATAGTCACCTGTGATTTACTTTTATTAGCGCTTCCTCAATGAATGGGATTAATGATTAGGTTTAAACTGCCATTTTTATAGATTAAATACAGGTTTTTGATTCTAGTCACTAAATCATTTCCGACTCTTTCACGACCCCATAGACTGTAGCCTGCCAAGGCTCCTCTGTCCCTGGGATTTCCCAGGCAAGAATACTGGAACATGTTGCCATTTCTTACTCCACGGGATCTTCTCGAACCTGGGATCAAAGCTAGGTCTCCTGCATTGCAGTCCGATTCTTTACCGTCAGGGAAGCCTGTTTATTGCCTAGTCATTGTTTATTTGTACATTCAAGCATTCGTTTGTATATTCAAGTCCTAATCTCCCCTCTTGCTTGTGAGAAGTTGAACAGTTCAGGGTAGGCTAAATTTCTAGATTTTTACTGCTTGGCTGTGGTCTACATTTCTCCTTGGTCAACTATATTTAGAGATCTTCTTGACCTTTTTTGTTGTTGTGTCATCACGGTGATTGTTGGGCAAGAGAGCAACTGCATAGAAAATTTAAGATTCTGGAATAGAATCATCAAACCAGCACCATGACCTCTCTCTCGCTGTCACACACACACACACCAAGAACAAATAACATTCCCTGTAAGATACTTGGAAGCAGTAACCCCAACTTCCCAACTCAGGCCAAGAAAACAAACCCCATGGGGCATGAGAAACAACTTTAGGATGCCTTTTTCCTTGAGGCAATGCGGAGTCTGTTATACCTCTCACCTGCTTCACTGGTCCAAAACAACATGAAGTGTTAGCAGTGGTACAGACACCACCATGACTGGCTAAGAAGAAATCTAGAGCAAGGCAATTGTTCATCGTGACTTTTGACAACATGTTGAGACTGATCTGTATTCCATTAGTAGCAAACATATCCTCATTAATACTTTCAAAGTGATCAATTTGTGGCAATCTTTTCTGTTTGCACAATTTTTTTCCATTGGGAACAGTGCTCTGATTGTTCACAGAAACAATGAGTCAGTATTTCTCCCAGGTAGATTGCCTCCATAGCTAAGAATGGCCTTGTTTTAAAGCTCATGTGTTGTTTGTAATATCCTACCTTGGTTATCTATGGAAGTAGTGTGTCTGTACAGACAAATTTGGAAATACTATCTTAAGTACAGGAATGTTAAGTCCGAGACAAACAGGTCCAGGTATCTTGATCACAAAGGAAGTAGTACCTGCTTAGGGCATGTGTATATCCAGAAGAAAAGATGTAATTACATAAGGTCAGAACCAAGATCTTACATTATCTGGGCTATATATTGGCTCTCTATCAGTGTCTTCTAGTTGGCAAATAATTAGCTTATTGTCCTATGAATGTTGTTGAATTCAAGTTTGGAATGAGCTGAGGTCTAACAAACAGATTGTAGCAACTGGTTCTTTTGCTGGTTTGCCTCAGTCACTGCTGGATGTAGGCAGTTAAATAGTACTTCCTTTTCCAAGTCTAGCTGCTATCAGCATAGCTCTTAAAAAAAAAATATATATATATATATATATATATATATATATATATATATATATATCTGACTAGAAGACATTTCTCTACCCCATGGGTCTAAATGAGCTTCAAAGGACTTAAAAAAAAAAAAAAACAAACCAGGTCTAAAAGACCTTTGGTTACTAGTATTTAATAAGGTCTACTATAGATAAGCTCCCCTGGTGGATCAGATGGTAAAGAATCTGCCCGCAATATAAGAGATCTGGGTTTGATCGCCGGGTTGGGAAGGTACTCTGGAGAAGGAAATGGCTACCTGCTCCAATATTCTTGCCTGGGAAATCCCATGGACAGAGGAGCCTGGTGGGCTATAGCCCATGGGAGTCTCAAATAGTCGGACACGACTGAGTGACTAACACTTACTGCTTATAGATGTGTTTGTTTAAGGTCATTTGCCCATGGAGGGGCAAGTGGAAATACTATCAGCTATAGTTTTCTGTGGTTTCATTTGATGAGATAAGAGTTACCTGGAGGCAATTTGTCGGAGGGTCTGGTGATGGGTGAATGATCAGGCAGTCTGTAAGACTGAGGGCAGTGGATCTCTGAGAATCCTTAGCAAGGTGCCTTCTCTCAGAAAAGTCTTCAAATCATGCAGAATTCTAATTGATTATTTAATTGTGAAATGTCAACCTAAGGATTGACTTCCTGGAATTTCATAGCTGTATATATTGTTAACAGGAAGATTTGCTGTTAACTGATAAGATATTTAACTTATATGCAGAGTACATCATGAGAAACACTGGGCTGGAGGAAGCACAAGCTGGAATCAAGATTGCTGGGAGAAATATCAATAACCTCAGATATGCAGAGGACACCACCCTTATGGCAGAAAATGAAGAGGAACTAAAAAGCCTCTTGATGAAAGTGAAGGACGACAGTGAAAAAGTTGGCCTAAAGGTCAACATTCAGAAAGCTAAGATCATGGCATCTGGTCCCATCACTTCATGGAAAATAGATGGCGAAACAATATCACACTTTATTTTGGGGGGCTCCAAAATCACTGCAGATGATGATTGCAGCCATGAAATTAAAAGACGCTTACTCCTTGGAAGGAAATTTATGACTAACCTAGACAGTGTATTAAAAAGCAAAAGATGTTACTTGGTCAACAAAGGTCCATCTAGTCAAGACTATGGTTTTTCCAGTAGTCATGTATGGATGTGAGAGTTGGACTATAAAGAAAGCTGAGCACCAAAGAATTGATGCTTTTGAGCTGTGGTGTTGGAGAAGACTCTTGAGAGTCCCTTGGATTGGAAGGAGATCCATCCAGTCCATCCTAAAGGAGATCAATCCTGGGTGTTCACTTATAGGACTGATGTTGAAGCTGAAACTCCAATACTTTGGCCACCTGATGTGAAGAGCTGACTCATTTGAAAAGACCCTGATACTGAGAAAGATTGAGGGCAGGAGGAGAAGGGGATGACAGAGGATGAGATGGTTGGGTGGCATCACTGACTCAATGGATATGGGTTTGGGTGGACTCTGGGAATTGGTGATAGATAGGGAGGCCTGGTGTGCTGCGGTTCATGGGGTTGCAAAGAGTCGGACATGACTGAGTGACTGAACTGAACTGATAAGATAAAATAACTGAAACATATTCAAATCCCCTGGGTAGTGGAATCTGGATAGAATCCATCTGATGGTGTTCAAAGGTCAGTTCAAGATCACTTTTTCTCTGATGTCTTCTAGTACTCCTGGAGAAGGAAATGGCAACCCACTCCAGTATTCTTACTTAGAAAATCCCGTAGACAGAGGAGCCTGGTGGGTTACAGTCTATGGGGTGCAAAGAGTCAGATATGAGTTAGGGAACAAACAGCAGCCTTCTAGTACATGAAATCTGGTTGAATATTATGAAGAGAGATGGTCTGGAAAGATAAGCTTAACCCGTTGGTGATAAGACTGGTAATAGTACATGAGCCCGTTGAAATATTTTGCCATGTCTTCATGCAGCAGAGAAGAGTCTAGTAAGAAGGAAAAATTCCTGAATGTACCAGTCTTCCAGCTACCAATTCATAGGAAATAATGGATATGACTGGCTCAAAGGGAGTGAATCATATGGCCGTGAAGGCTGGTGGGAAGTCCTTTGAAAAAGGGGGCACCAGGTTTTCTGAAATCTTAGTTATAATGTAAGGATGATACTGAATCTTTCCACCTTTCCAGGAGATTGTAGTTAATAATGATAGGGTAGTATTTGAGTAATTGCTTATGCTTTAAAAGTTTTTTTTTTTTTCATGTAATGAGTCCTGTGAACTATATGTCTCAGTCATTTTATTAAAAGTTGATATGGCTTGGAAACAAAATCGAGCAGCTTTTTAGCAACTATAATTCCTGTTATTGTTCAGTTGTTAAGCCATATTCAACCCTTTGCAGCTCTGTGGATTGCAACACGCCAGGCTTCCCTGTCCTTCACTATCTCCTGGAGTTTATTTAAACCCATGTGCTTTGAGTTGGTGATGCCATCCAGCTCTCTCATCATCTCTTGCCACCTTCTTTTCCTGCCCTCAGTCTTTCCAAGCATTAGGATCTTGGCATTTTCAACCTATGCTGAAATAGATATATAATTACTAAACATATTCAAATCCCATGAAGAATAGACCCTGAATAAAAATGCATCTGAAGCTGTTCAAAGGGATCTTATAATCTTTGGTTTGTGGCTGAGTGTCACCTTCATGGTTGTGTTTTTGACAATGAATGTACACTATGAAAATGCCTCAGCTATCTCTTTAAACTTCCTCCACTAAGGTTGATTTAAGACAGTAATCAATTGGTCTGTATCATGTTGAATAGTTTCATGGAGAAATTTAGCTAATCTCCATTTAAAATCATCTGGTACCAGCAAGGGTCTATCATGGGAGTAAGATTATCTGAAGGATACAACCAGATCATTTCATTCTGCCTTTTCAAAATCAGAGACCAAACATTGTATTTTATAATGGCCTCTTTGATTCACTCTAGAGATTTATCTTTTGAGGGTTTAGATAGGATTGCCACTGAATAAGCCTATCTGTTTGGCTGGAGAATTTCTTTTCGTTTACATATTCTCTTCTTCATGGGTTTAAAGCTTCCCAGATGGTGCAGTGGTTAAGAATCCATCTGCTAATGCAGGAGGCACAAGAGACAGGCTAGATCCCTGGGTAGGGAAAAATCCCCTGGAGTAGGAAATGGCAACCTGCTCCAGTATTCTTGCCTGGAAAGTGCCATGGACCGAGGTGACTGGTGGGCTACAATCCGTGGGATCTCAAAGAGTCAGATACAGCTGAGACTGAGCAGCCCAGCGGCAGGCCGCTTTATAAGAGCTGTCTCTCTACAAGTAGGAGCACATCTAAATGTTTCTTCGGAGAAGGCAATAGCACCCCACTCCAGTACTCTTGCCTGGAAAATCCCATGGACAAAGGAGCCTGGTAGGCTGCAGTCCATGGGGTCGCGAAGAGTCAGACACAACTAAAGCGACTTAGCAGCAGCAGCAGCAAATGTTTCTTAACTTGCATTGCATTTTTTATTTTCATTAGGTGTTACAGTAAATGAGAAAACTTTTTTGTTTACAAAGCATTTCAAAGTCATGTACTACTCCAAAAGCATACCCCCTCACAATACGTATGTGCACTCTGAACTTTGGCTAGTTGAAAAGGTCTAGCAAGTGCAGTAAATTCTTCCATCTGGGCAGATTTAATCCCAGATCAAGAACTGTATTTAAGGAGAGTTTAAATTAGTGGCAGTGTATCTTGCTTGATAACCTTCAGACTCAGCTTTGAGGTGGAGCCATCAACAAGTAACGTGAAAGTCATTCAGTCGTGTCTGACTCTTTGTGACCCCCATGGACTGTACAGTCCATGGGATTCTCCAGGCTAGAATACTGGGGTGGGTTGCCTTTCCCTTCTCCAGGGATCTTCCCAACTCAGGTCTCGCGCATTGCAGGTGGATTCTTTACCCACTGAGCACAAGGAAAGCCCGTCAACAAGTAATATTAGGTCAGCATTCTCTATGGGAGCCTCTGATATGTCTAAGTGAGGTACCAAAAGCTCCCTAACCCTAAGATAATCCTAAGCTTTGAGAGTTATGGGAGTCAGGTTGTTATAGTGGTGAATAGTAATATGAGAGGCAGGATGCGACCGAATCTCATAGCAGCAATCGCTGGCTGTAAAAACTGTTGTGCTGCTACTGACTGAGAATCAGGAGATGAAGTAGGGAGCCTAGAGCTGGTTTAGCACAAGTATCAACAAGTTTTTAGTGGTGGCTATTGCCCTAAAACAGAGCAGATTAGCTTTTGCAACTGGGTAAAATGCGAAATCATGTAGTGAGTTATGGATTTTTTATTGCCCCCGTAAACCACCAAAAGGGCAAAAATCACCCATGCACAGACCAAACAAAATGTATTTTGTAGTTAAGGAAGCTTTTAAGGACACTATTTCAAGTTCTAGAAGTCCTGTTCATGTTTGGCTTTCCAAAGCAATGGGTCTCTTACTGAGGACTTACTCAACTCATAAAGGAGGGTGCTCCCAATATTTTCAACCCCCAGTTAAATCTAGAAATCTTCTCAATTGTTTTTTAAGAGCTCTAGGATAAGTGTGGATAGTCTTTAGTCTGTCAAGAGAGAATTTTTTTTTTTTTTCACAGATAGGTCATGGCCTAAATAATGGACTGTGTTTGGGTAAAATTGTAATTTATCTTTTGCAACTTTTTCTCTTCTTTTCTTCTAACACTGAGAATAAGAAAATGTGACCCTTTTAGTAGTTTTACTTGTTCTTTCAACACAGTAGGGAATCATCTACTTATTGAATTAGAACTGAATTACAAAGAAGTTAGGTCTTTTAAATCTTGATCAAGGACCTCAGAAAAATAAGAAGGACCTTCAGTGAATCCCTGGAACATAAATGGCCAGGTATATTGTTGTCCTCCCAAGTAAAGGCATAAAGCTCTTGACTGTCTGATCCACAAGCACACTGAAAAAGGCACACTCTACTATAATGAAGTAAGGTGGCTCCAGAGGAATTGAAGACAGAGTGATATTTGGGTTGGGTACCCCTGGGAACTGAGGGATAACAATTTTCTTTATGGTCCTGACTGAACAAATAAAAATCTTCATTTTTTTTTAAGCTGGCAGGAAAATCTTTATTGAAGTATCCCTTCTGTTACAGTATTAAAAAGCATCCTGAGAATAGTTGAGGACCCCAAACCAAAGAGCAGATTTGAGACCTGGTGCTGATATCCTAGTTCAGTTCATTTCATTTGTGTCCGACTCTTTGTGACCCCATGGACTGCAGCAAGCCAGGCTTCCCTGTCCATCACCAACTCCTGGAGCTTGCTCAAATTCATGTCCATCGAGTCGGTGGTGCTATCCAACCATTTCCTCTGTTGTCCCCTTCTCTTGCCTTCAATCTTTCCCAGCATCAGGGTCTTTTCCAATGAGTCAGTTCTTCAGTTCTTCACATCAGGTGGCCAAATTATTGGAGTTTCAGCTTCAGTATCAGTCCTTCCAATGAATATTCAGGACTGATTTCCTTTAGGATGGACTGGTTGGATCTCCTTGCAGTCCAAAGGGCTCTCAAGAGTCTCCAACATCACAGTTCAAAGCATCAGTTCTTCGGTGCTCAGCTTTCTTTATGGTCCAAGTCTCACATCCATATATGACTACTGGAAAAACCATAGCTTTGACTAGACGGACCATTATTGGTAAAGTAATGTCTCTGCTTTTTAACATACTGTCTAGGTTTGTCATAGCTTTTCTTCCAAGGAGCAAGCATTTTTTTAATTTCATGGCTGCAATCACCATCTGCAGTGCTTTTGGAGCCCAAGAAAATAAAGTCTATCACTGTTTCATTTCTCCCATGTTGATGCAGATTTGACAATCGACGAACAGCCAGGCACAAGGGGATTCCATGGGTCCTGCCGCTGGTCAAAGGCTGCAGTCCAAGAATGAGCTGTGCAGATGGCTTCTATAAGAAAACAGAAAGTAAGTGAAGCCCCACACAAATGAGAAAAACAAAAGCTATTTATTCAGAGCTTGTTGAAGTGAAAGGAGTCAACCACCATCACTTGCATTGGGCAGATTCGCAAAGCCAGGCAGTGGAGTGGGAACGGTTTATAGTGTAAAATGAGAAAACTTCAGACATGTTCTGTTGGCACAGAGGCTGTTGGCACAGGGAAGCTAGAGGCAGGTAACTAGAAGTGGAGCATCTCATAAATCAGTTAGAGGAACTTATCTGGCTTTCTCTAGTCAGTCCTGACTTTTCAGCAGAAGCAAAATGGAGAGAGCTGGCAGTCACTGACCAAGTCCTGATCTTTCTGGGTCTAAAGCTGGAAGAGGTTGGTGTGTGGCTTCCTGAGCTGATTGCTGCAGAGATTGTGACTCAGACTTACATTATCGTATGTGATCTGACTAGTGTCCATTTGTATATTGAGCCTCTCAGTCACTATGAAGAGTAATATTATCAACAAGATGTTATGCTGCAAAGGAAGAAATCTTGTTGCAAAAGAACAAGCAGGGCTTCCCTGGTGGCTCACTGGCTAAGAGCCCGCCTGCCTATGCAGGAGACATGGGTTCGATCCCTGGTCTGGGAAGACCCCACATATACCAAGCCAACTAGTCTCATGCGCCATGACTACTGCGTCTGTGCTCTAGAGCCCAGGACCTGCAACTACTGAGCCCTCTTGTGGCAACCGCTGAAGCCTGCGTGCCCTAGAACCTGTGCTCTGCAACAAGAAAAGCCGCAGCCGTGAGAAATAGAGGTTAGTGCCTACTTGCCACAACTAGAGAAAAGGTTGTGCAGCAATGAGGACCCAGCACGGCCAAAATATAAATAAATAAGCAAAAAGAAAGAAACAAGCCAAGAAGGGAGCAGAGACTTCTGGAGCACGTAATCCACTCCTATTTTAAGTTGCCTTATAAAAGCATACATAAAATCCTTGGCACAGATCTTGGAATGATTATATATCATCAACATGTTTTGAAAGTCTGCCTATAAAAAAATCTCTCAAACGTCAATACTATATGTCCCTGCCATGTCGGAGATCAGCCCCGAGTAATCTACTGTAAAATTCCTTGTAAGAATTACCCTCAACGAGAAGGGTCAAGTTTGTCTTTCTTTCTGTATATTCCCCTAGAAGTTTCATAATTTCATGTATCGTTATGTGAATTTTGAATTCCTGAGTGTATTTTTAATGAAACTGTGTACATGTGTCCTGAAATTGGGTGCACGCTTACTGACCCGCATTCTTAGGTGTCCAATCTTAAATTCTCGCCTTGTCCAGACTATGTTTCCTTTCTTTTGTGTCTGATTCTTTTTCTCATAAACCTTTCAGTAGTTTAGTTCCCCGAACACTGATTCCCGCCCCCTACCTCCAATATCTCGTCAGCAGCATCTGGGTGCAGCTAAATCTACCTTTAGCATTGATCTTGTGTCTATTCCTTTCTCTTTTCTTTCACCGACACTTATCCAATTTAGGTTCTCATTAAATTTCACATGGTGTAGTGCTTTCTTACGTTCTAGCCATGCTCAGCCAGATCCAACATAATCATTGCTGTCAGCTTAATTTTCCTTAAGGCTATACCTGGCCATTTAACGCTGCTATTGAAAAACTTCACTTATTCCTTTTATTTTACAGAGTGAAGCCCAAAAGGTGTAGCCATGTGGTACACTACACTCATCATCTTCTCCTACCCCCTTTTCCTATTTATGAGCTCCTATAACTCTTAATCTGGCCTTCTCATGTTATTTCACATTTTCAGCTCCACATCAAATTTATCTAGGCACATGTCCAAAGTTTCACTGGTAGAAAAATTTAAAGTTGCATATCCAAGTCTGACTCATCTTTCCTTCTTTACAGAATTTAGGATAATGGACAGCATTTATTAAATAACAACATTGAATAATTGAATCAATACACTTATATGTAGAAATCAAAAAACATGTAATGATAGTGGCAAAATGTAAGCTATGATCAGGGCAAAATTAGATGCTCCAGTATCACAGTGGTTAACTTCTATACTGAATGTTTTGAATAGAGTTTGGATGTGAGGTGAATCTTGCAAGAATTATAGTGTTTTCTCCATGGGATAAGGGAAAACACCATGCTAAAGATGAAGAATAATTTCAGGAAAGATTTTGGTATCAGTTACAATGAGCATCTTTTTATAAAAATTATTGAAGTATAGATGATATACAATGTTGTGTTTAATCTCTTCTGTACAGCAAGTGACTCAGATATACATGAATCTATTCTTTTTCATTTTCATTTCTGTTAGGGTTCATCACAGGATATCGAATAGAGTTCCCTGTGCTCTACAGTAGGACTTTGTTGATTATCCATCCTATTTATACTAGTTTGCATCTGTTAATCCCAAACTCCCAGTCGCTACAGGGAGCATCTTAATCTAGTTAGATAACAGAATCTTGAGTATCATTGAATTTATCACCATTTTCCCCCTACCCTTTCATTTATCTCCTTCTTAAGTGTCAAAATAGGCACAGAAAAAAACAACGCTGTGGATAAAAACTAGAAATTAATTGGCACAATAATATAAACATGTGATTTAAATATTTTGCCCTAGCTGTGATAAACATTAGTAATTAAAGTTGTAAAAAAATAGCTTTAACTCTGCAGTGACAGAAAGAGAAGAAAGCGGGATAAGACATATGTTTCTACTTGATCTGATTTCAAGAATAAACACTTGCTTACTGTGGAAAGAATCATAGGAAGAGCTTTAAGTTATCACTTTAGAGAATTTCTGGTGAGATCTATGTTTTACTCTGACATAAACAGAATATCCAAGCTTGGTTCCATCTTTTTTCTTTTTTAACTTAGTAAGAAAGAAATGTTCCAAAGGGTTCTTTAATTAAATGTTGTTGCTGCTGCTAAGTCACTTCAGTCGTGTCCGACTCTGTGCGACTCCATAGACAGCAGCCCACCAGGCTCCCCCGTCCCTGGGATTCTCCAGGTAAGAACACTGGAGTGGGTTGCCATTTCCTTCTCCAATGCATGAAAGTGAAAAGTGAAAGTGAATTAAATGTTAGTTAACCAGAATATTACTCTGTAAAGCAAATGGGTAAGTTTGATATTGCCATGAAGATAAGAGAAATTTTAGCTTTCCTAACAAAGCTTGTATCTTCTCATATGCTGGGAACTGTCATTTACCACACCCAGTAATGATTTTGAACACCACTAGCTCGAGAGAGAGATGAGAGTCAGCTGGATCAATATCTGGAAAGGAAGCTCTTGGGTAAAAACAAAGTGCATAGCTATGATATCTCGGATTGTTTTTCCATCTTGGGAATTTTTAACCAGTGGGATCACATTCCAGGAAATGTGGAAATGGCTAGGCATTTACATGCCTAACTGAATCACTTTACTGTACAGCAGAAATTAGCACAACTTTGTAAATCAACTATACTTCAACAGAAAAAGTCATTCTCACCTTTGTCTCAAGGAGGATCAAATAGTACAGCATAGGGGAGAACAAAGCAATCTTTTAGCCATTGTCAACCAAAGGATGCTGTTATCCCCCACCGTACACCTGTTGGCTTAAGAACAGTATATGCATCCTATACAGCTGCTGTGGTGGGCTGCTGTCTATGGAGTCGCACAGAGTCAGACACGACTGAAGTGACTTAGCAGCAGCAGCAACATTTAATTAAAGAACCCTTTGGAACATTTCTTTCTTACTAAGTTAAAAAAGAAAAAAGATGGAACCAAGCTTGCATATTCTGTTTATCCTACGCATCCTTTCTAGGATAAACATCTTCATACTTTTTCAAAATAGCCAGGAACAGAGAGACAGAGAGCTGTACTGGTCTTGAGGATTCTTTTCCACCTTGTCTTGGATCAGAAATGCATTGGCATAAATCTAACTTGTCCAGGTATCTTTAAGATTCTCCCAGAAAGGACAAAAGTCAGATGAAATGTTACTTTTTTTTTCATTGAATGTTCCCTGGCTACTCCAGCCAAGAGTGATTTAAGTGGCTATAACTGTCCAGTATGGTTTGCCCCACTTACAGGATGTTAATCACATTTCACCTTGAAGTCATTACCTGTCAGGCCACCTCACTAAATTTCTTGGCAGGTAGAATTCTGCTTATAACTCTGAGGCTAGTGTTTTGCATATGAAAGGCACTTGCTTGATAGCTTTTTTTTAAGGTGTAATTTTATTGTTTACAGAGTAGTTTGAAATCCTCCAAGTGAAAATGTAAACTGCTGTCATTAATCATTTCCTACTATGTCTTATCTCCCTGTGTATTAGATTGATAAATTTATTTTGTCTGTTGCTATTTTGATCCCCAGTGATGTCCCTGAAAGCAAATGTAATTAGGCAGCTCCTTGGTTTTTATAATTTATGATTTCTGTTTCAGCTCTAGAGAATCATTTATGCTGACCTAAGCAGTATATATTTGGTTATATTTTATGATATGCATTTTCAGAATGGTTTTTATTAATTTTATATATTTACTTGAATATTCAGGCAACTTGTCCTGAGGTTGCGCTGCCTGTATTTCATGATGGGCCATTACTAAGCTCTCTTTACATGATGATGGCTAATCCCTTAAGGCTGAAGTTTTGGAAGCTCATGTGTTTAAGAAGGTCCAAGATCATGTACAATCCTCAGAGGGAAAATGGGATAATGGACCAATAATTGCTGCTGATTGCAAAAACAGATTTTCAGCATTTCATGAGATAAAAGGGAGTGTTGTTTAATTGCTGTAAATGTGTCCTATTCCTTCAGGAATTGGATTCAGATGATATTGCAGTGTTACACCTGGGAATCTAAATATGGTTTTGTACTGATTGCTCATTATTTTTAGATCTTTAACCTCCTGTCTTAATGCGCTACTCTATGAATACTCTGATAATAGCATGAAACACCATTAGTTCCATTAATGTTATACCAGTATTCAAGAAAGGGGTCAGTACATTTGGTCCACTTAAAATGTGACTTTAAAGAAAGGTTACATAGTTTGGTATGCATAAAAAGGAATTATCAAATAAAGTGAGAGATACTATGTTTATTTTAATGGTCTTTGCTTCTATTATTACATGGAACCTTAATAAAACAATGGTACAGCCTATTGAAAGTGAACCTGGCAAATTAGGTTCTTCAACAAGAGAGATGTTAAACAGAAGCTTATTTTACAAACAGTGATACTATCTGATAGGTAGCTGAGAACTGAATTTCTTTTCAAGAGATCTAAGCTGTAATTCTTGCTTGAATCTTTAGTTACTGTTGAAACGTTCCTTAAATTTCTCCCTGTCTTATTTTCTCCATCTCTGACATTAGACAATTTATAGTTTCATTTTCAAGATGTTTGTGAAATAATTTGGAGTAAAGCAAATACAAAAGGGAAATAGCATGAAGCAATCTATTCTTATTAACACTTATCAGCCAGTATCCAAATAGCAAGCATTTCACTGGCAGCATGCATTTCATATTTGAACAGTAAAGCAAACATTACCCAAGAAGTTTATCACATTTTTGCTTCTGTTAGGAGCTATCAGGATACAAGTTCAAGTCATTTAATGTCTTCAGTTTTCCAGATAATAAAATCACAGCTTTAGAATATTTTGATGGTAAAAACTCACGTGAACATATATGTATGGTATTTGCGTGCAAATATGTGTGAATAGGTTTTAATAAAAAATGAAAGCTGATAGTAAATAATTTAACTTGGTTACATCATTAGCTGAAAGGATACTTCTTAAATTTTGATTTCTATTTTTTGGCCACACCACTTGGTGTGTGGGATCCTGGCTCCCCAGTTGGGGATCAAATCCATGCCCCTTTCACTGGAAACACAGTCTTAACCACTGGACAACTGGGAAAGTCCCCAAAGGATATTTCTTTGAAAATGTCATCCTGTCATTGAAATAGGTAAAAATTTCTGTAAACAAATGTCAGAGAAATTTTTGTTTTGGGGGGTATAGAACATGTTCTGTTTAAGGGACCTATTTAAAACATTTGAAACATTTCAGTTGGAGTCATTTCTGAAAAGTCATTTACACATTTCACATATGGTACTGGAGCTTTTTCCATTGTGTTATTTCCTTTTAACAGAGATCTTAGAATTAAATTTTTTTCCTGCAAATATTATTAAAGGTGAAATTCCAGTACTGCTAATGTTCACACACATATCTAAATGAAAATATCAAGACTTGGATAATTCACATAAAACCAAACAATCCTAATCCATAATGTGTGTGAATAGAGTTAATTTTATGATGAATTGAGTCAAAATAATATAAAATTTACATGTGAAATATCATTTTTTTCCACATTGGAGTCAGTTTGCTTTATTTTGTTGATTTCACTTCTGACATCTAATTAGGTAAGAAAATGACCTTTATTTATCCCTCTTTCATTCATCATAAGGGAGTGTGTGGAGCTGTGTGCCAAATTTCACTGACAGGAAAGGGGAAAATTGTTTAAAAACAGCCCTGGGGCAGAAATGTCCGACACTTGCAAGCCTGATTCTATTTGGTACTCAGATTAAATTCTCTCACATGAAACTCTGTACAAGGAGTTTTCTTGATAGCTTTCCTTCTACTGCTACTGCTCAAAGGAAGGAAACAAATATATAAATCTCACACCCAAGCTCTCAATAGAAAAAACTCTCCACCACCTCCGTTTCATTTCTTTTCACCAAAGAAGCACGAGAGAAAACACTAAAATTCTGAGTTTTATACTCTTGTGGGTTTTCCTTTTTTTAAAGCTTCATTTAAAAAATACCTTGTGAGGAAAATATTTCTAAGATTGGATTTGAATAAAATTATTGAGAAAATTAACTGTATACTTGAAATGATGGAGGCTTTTACTCTTAAAATCTTTTTCAGATTGGCTTAAAATACGTACTTCCAAAGAGACAAGAACATTTCTCATTATAGCATCCTTAGAGAAAACCATGGATTTAGGCTGGTTTTTCACAGAGAAGAAAAGATCAATTAACTTGTAATCACTGAAGCAGCGCAAGTTTTGGAAGGCTAGAGGAGGCACTCCTTTCTGTGTGTCAAAAAATTGATTCCTGGTTCTGAGTTGTAACAAAGGAACTCTTGATTTTTGTAGATGCCTGTGAGTCACGTAGAAATTGCCCATCCAAAGCAATCAGGCAGTGCAGAGGTGAATTTGAAGAGTGGTCTCAGGAAATGCACCAGTATCTTAATACATGATATTAATCTAGAGATGATAATTTATTAAATGTATCCTTTTCTCAAAACTAACACAACATTGTAAATCAACTATATTTCAATAAAAAATAAATACATTTAAAAAGTATCCTTTTCTGTTAGAAAATGTGAATAACCCTCTCGCCACAGAGCTTATATTTCTCTTTATTTCTCAACTCATTCATCAAAATCAGGTATGTTCTAGTTTCTACACTGTTGTATGTAATATTGCTGTCATTAAAACAATAATAAAAAAAAGAAAAAAAAAACAATAATACCTCTCCTTGGTTTTTTGGTGCTAATTAATTTGACCAAAAAATCAACAGAATATTGTGTTCTATAATTAGAATTTTAAATGCCTTTGGAAATAAAGTTATGGATTTGGTGTTTTAGTTTTTAAAAATTCCAGGGTGATTTGAACATAATTCAGCACACATATGACAAGACTGATGAATGGTCCATAAAATATGATATTAGTTCATTGAGGCAAATCACCCTTTTTTAGGAGATGAATCGCTTTTATCTGTAGACAATTCTAATTTAAAGGTATGCATTTTTAGATGAATACCTGTGGTGTGGTTTTGTTCTTATTATATAGTTTAATTTGTCTTTAATTGGAGGGTAATTGCTTTACAATGTTGTATCAGTTTCTGCCATATAACCAAGTGAATCAGTCATAAGTATATAAATGTCCCCTCCCTCTAGAACCTCCTTCCTGCCTTTGCCCCATCCCACCCCTCCAAGTTGTTACCTGACAATGTGAATGAACCTTTTCTTCACATTCTTCAAGTGAAGATTCGTGAAAGATTCTTCACAAGATTCTTCGAGACTGATGACTGAAAACACTTTGCAAGTTTCAGTCTCATCAGAATCACCTATGGGTATAATATTTCATCACCATTCAATATATCTTCCATCTGACTGTGATTGTTTTTAATTTATATTCTAGAAACCTGTAAGCTGCCCCTTGAATAAGTCTCACATCATTTTGATGTTTGCACACTATGGTCAACTCCATTAGGTTGTACTATACAAGGTGGGGGTTACTACTTTGAGAGTCCTAGGATGTGAATACTCTGAATTTTAAGATTAATGATTCATAAAAATACTTTAGAATATTTTCTTTTCACTGTCATCAACAGGGGACATGTAATAACTAGAATAGAATATGTCATAGGTATCATCTTATCTCACAAGAGGGATTCCCTGGTGGCTCAGATTGTAAAGAATCTACCTGTAATGTGGAAGACATGGGTTTGATATCTGGGTCTGGAAGATCCCCTGGAGAAGGGAACAGCTACTCCAGTATTCCTATCTGGAGAATTTCATGGCTAGAGGAGCCTGGAGGGCTACACAGTCTATGGGGTCTCAAAGAGTTGGACATGACTGAGCAACTAACACTAACATTTTGCATCTCAAGAGAATGTTTTAAATTTATTTCCTTTCCTGAGAAATCCAAAATTGTCTCTGAATTATAAATCAAATCAGAAGACCATTAAAGCAATCAAGTAAATATAAATCAACTAGAATTGTTCATAAAGTATGAACCTTTAATACCCTTGTTCTCACTATTATTTCAGGTTATTCCTATGGGGAAAAATAATTTTTAAGAAGAAATTTTATTTTTCATGACTTCAAAAATAATATTCACAAAATTAGGGAACCAAACATAAAAATAATTAGTAATGCCATTCTATCAGTTGTAATTTTTGATCAAGATTATTTGAGACTAATAAATTCTTGTCCAAATTATCAAATTATTATCAATATATTATTTATGGTCAAAGCACATTAAGGCAGGAATCTTATAAAGTAATTTATGTAGATATAAAATTCAATTACCCAACCTCTTTCTTGAACATTCGCTAGTATTAACATTTTTTTAAATAGATTATTTTTTAAGAGATCTCAATTTTTGAGAGACTACCTTGCCATGCTAAGTCACTTCAGTCTTAATTCTTTGCAACCTCATGACCTGTAACCTGTAGTCAAGTTTCTCTGTCCATGGGATTCTCCAGACAAGAATACTGGAGTGGGTTGCCATGCCCTCCTCCAGGGGATCTTCCTGACCAAGGGATTGAACCCACCTCTCCGTTAGCGCCCACATTGTTCAGTTGTTCAGTCGTGTCCAAATCATGTGACCCATGGACTACAGCACACCCACCAGGTTACCCTGTCCATTACCAACTCCTGCAGCTTGCTCAAACTCATGTCCATTGAGTAGGTGATGCTACCCAATCATCTCATCCTCTGTCATTCCCTTCTCCTCCTGCTTTCAATCTTTCCCAGCATCAGGGTCTTTTCCAATGAGTCAGTTCTTCACATCAGATGACGAAATATTGGAGCTTCAGCTTCAGAATCACTTCTTCCAATGAGTATTCAGGACTGATTTCCTTTAGTATGGATTGATTGGATGTCCTGCAGTCCAAGGGACGCTCAAGAGTCTTCTCCAACACCACAGTCAAAACCATCAATTCTTTTGTGCTCAGCTTTCTTTATGGTCCAGCCCTCACATCTATAAATGACAACTGGAAAAGCCATAGCTTTGACTAGACAGACCTTTGTTGGTAAAGTAATGTCTCTGCTTTTTAATATGTTATCTAGGTTGGTCATAGCTTTTCTTCCAAGGGGCAAGTGTCTTTTAATTTCATGGCTGCAGTCACCATCTGCAGTGATTTTGGAGCCCAAGAAAATAAAGCCTCTGTTTTCACTGTTTTGCCATCTATTAGACATGCAGTGATGGGACTGGATGCCATGATTTTAGTTTTTTCAATGTTGAGTTTTAAGCCAGCTTTTTCATTCTCCTCTTTCACTTTCATCAAGAGGCTCTTTACTTCCTCTTTGCTTTCTGCCATAAGGGTGGTGCATATACATCAGTTCAGTCACTCAGTCATGTCCAACTCTTTACAATTCCATAGAATGCAGCATGTCAGGCTTCCCTGTCCATCACCAACTTCAGGAGTTCACTCACATTCATGTCCGTTGAGTCAGTGATGCCATCCAAACATCTCACCCTCTGTTGTCCCCTTCTCCTCCCACCCAATTTTTCCAAACATCAGCATCTTTTCTAATGGGTCAGTTCTTTGCATCAGGTGGTCAAAATATTGGAGTTTCAGCTTCAGCATCAGTCCTTCCAATGAATATTCAGGACTGATTTCCTTAAGGATGAACTGGTTGGATCTCCTTGAAGTCCAAGGAACTCTCCAGAGTCTTCTCTAACATCACAGTTCAAAAGCATAAATTCATCGGCACTCAGTTTTCTTTATAGCTCACCTCTCACGTCCATACATGACTACTGGAAAAACCATAGCTTTGACTAAACAAATCTTTGTTGGCAAAGTAATGTCTCTGCTTTTGAATATGCTATCTAGGTTGGTCATAAGTTTTCTTCTAAGGAGCAAGCATCTTTTAATTTCATGGCTGCAGTCACCATCTGAAGTGATTTTGAAGCTCCCCAAAATAAAGTTTGTTACTGTTTCCACTGTTTTCTCCTCTATTTGCCGTGAAGTGATGGGACCAGATGCCATGATTTTGGTTTTCTGAATGTTGAGTTTTAAGCCAACTTTTTCACTCTCCTCTTTCACTGTCAACAACAGAGGCTTTAGTTCTCCTTCACTTTCTGCCATAAGGGTGGTGTCATCTGCATATCTGAGGTTATTGATATTTCTCCCGGCAATCTTGATTCCAGCTTGTGCTTCCTCTTGCCCAGCGTTTCTCATGATGTACTCTGCTGCTGCTGCTGATAAGTTGCTTCAGTCGTGTCCGACTCTGTGAGACCCCATAGACAGCAGCCCACTAGGCTCCTCTGCTCCTGGGATTCTCCAGGCAAGAATACTGGAGTGGGTTGCCATTTCCTTCTCCAATGCATGAAAGTGAAAAGTGAAAGTAAAGTCGCTCAGTTGTGCCAGACTCTTAGCGACCCCATGGACTGCAGCCTACCAGGCTCCTCTGTCCATGGGATTTTCCAGGCAAGAGTACTGGAGTGGGCTGCCACTGCCTTCTCTGCATGTAAGTTAAATAAGCAGGGTGACAATATATAGCCTTGACATACTCTTTTCCCTATTTGGAACCAGTCTGTTGTTCCATGTCCAGTTCTAATTATTGCTTCCTGAGCTACGTACAGGTTTCTCAAGAGGCAGGTCAGGTGGTCTGGTATTCCCATTTCTTTCAATATTTTCCACAGTTTATTGTTATCCACACAATCAAAGGCTTTGGCATAGTCAGTAAAGCAGAAATAGATGTTTTCTGGAACTCTCTTGCTTTTTTGATGATGCAGCGGATGTTGGCAATTTGATCTCTGGTTCCTCTGCCTTTTCTAAATCCAGATTGAACTTCTGGAAGTTCATGGTTCATGAGCTGTTGAAGCCTGGCTTGGAGAATTTTGAGCATTACTTACTAGCATGTGAGATGAGTGCAATTGTGCAGGGTACATCATGCTAAATGCCAGGCTGGATGATTCACAAGCTGGAATCAAAACTGCTGGGAGAAATGTCAACAACCTCGGATATGTAGATGACACCACTCTAATGGCAGAAAGTGAAGAAGAACTAAAGAACCTCTTGATGAGGGTGAAAGAGGAGAGTGAAAAAGCTGGCTTGAAACTCAGCATTCAAAAACTGAGACCATGATGTGACCCTTCATGGCAAACAGAAGGGGAAAAAATGGAAGCAGTGACAGATTTTCTTTTGAGGGGGCTCCAAAATCACTGTGGATGGTGTCTGTAGCCATGAAATTAGAAGACATTTGCTCCTTGAAAAGAAAGCTATGATAAACATGTGTATTGAAAAGCAGAGACATCACTTTGCCAACAAAGTTCTGTATAGTCAAAGCTATGGTTTTTCCAGAAGTGAAAGTTGGACCATAAAGAAGGCTGAGCACTGAAGAAATAATGCTTTTGAATTGTGGTGCTGAAGAAGACTCTTGAGACTCTTGGACATCAAAGTGATCAAACCAGTCAATCCTAAATAGAGTTGACCCTGAATATTCATTGGAAGGACTGATGCTGAACCTGAAGCTCCATTACTTTGGCCAACCAATGCTAAGAGCTGACTCATTGGAAAAGACTCAGATGCTGGGGAAGATTGAAGGCAAAAGGCTATGCCAGAGGATGAAATGTTCAGATAGCATCACCGGCTCAATGGAAATGAGTCTGAGCAAACTCTGGAAGACAGTAGAGGACAGAGTAGCCTGGTGTGCTATAATCCGTGGGGTCAAAAAGAATTCGACATAACTTAGTAACTGAACAACAACAAAATGAACATTGGGGGTGCATGTGTTTTTGAAATTATGGTTTTCTCTGGGTATATGCCCATGAGTTCTTCCTGCAACAAAGTGTCCTTTTACAAATAAACACACTTTTGTTTCAATGGCATATAAATAGATAAATATTTAGACAAACTATTAAATTAAAGATCAGTGATGACCTGGACTTTATGATTTCTTCCATGGAGATTTATGCATTATTATAGATTCACACTTAGGTAACTTTGATTTTATGTCGCTGCCAGAATGAAATTTTTATTTTATTGAATAAATTTTCCAATTGTTACAACCATTTTGTATAAGGCTATTGCTCAGTTGGTAAAGAATCTGCCTGCAATGCAGGAGACCTGGGTTCAATTCCTGGGTCGGGAAGATCCCCTGGAGAAGGAAATGGCAATCCACTCCAGTATTCTTGCCTGGAAAATCCCATGGACAGAGGAGCTTTGCAGGCTACAGTCCACGGGGTCGCAAGAATCGGACCCGACTTAGCAACTAAATCACCACTAAACCACCACCTATTTTACACTGATCTTGTAACCAGCAACATTGTTGAAATTTAACATAAATTTAGTTTGTTTCTAATACTCTCCTAAATAACATTTTAGTCTTAACAATGGTAGTTTCACTTTTTCCCTTCCAATTGCAAATATTTTCATCACTTTTTGTTTTATTGCATAGGATAGTTCTTATTGTGTTTTTATGTTGATACTCAGCCAGAGTGGTCATCTTTGATTTATGCCTGATATTAAAATAAATGCTTCAACTTTTTTCTCTAAGTAAAGTGTTGGCTGTAGATTTTTAATGAATACACTTATCCTTTTAAGAAACTTTCTTAGTTTCCTCATTTGTAACTTCTCTTAAATGTGTGTTGAATATTTCTAAGCAATTTTCCTACTGCTCATTTGGGCTTCCCTGGTGGCTTAGACAGTAAAGCATTTGCCTGCAATGTGGGAGACCTGGGTTTCGTCCCTGGGTCAGGAAGATCGCCTGAATGAAGGAAATGGCAACCCATTCCAGTACTCTTACCTGGGAAATTCCATGGATGGAGGAGCCTGGTAGACTACAGTCCATGGGATCACAGAGTTGGACATGACTGAGCAATTTCATTGGTTCATGGGAGTTTTATAATCATTTTCAGAATTTTTTCTACTTAATATGTTAACATATGAATTGCATTAATAGACTGCCAAATGTAATAGCTACTTCTGCTTTCTTGGAATAATTAACTTGTTTTATAATTTTTTTTAATGCACTACTGGATTTTGCTTCTAGAGTTTAACATTTCTTTCTTGAATACATGTATACATAGGATACGATGATATGTGAACATTTTCTTCTTTGGAGAAAATTCTTGACTCGTGATATTTTCTCTTTTATTACTTTTTTCTGAAGAAACAGTCACTGGAGGTTTGTGTTGTTCTTACTGAACGTTTCTGTTTTGCTACTATTTTCTGCTTTCAGTTCAATTCAATTCAGTCGCTCAGTCGTGTCTGACTCTTTGCGACCCCATGAATCGCAGCACACCAGGCCTCCCTGTCCACCACCAACTCCCGGAGTTCACTCAGACTCACGTCCATCGAGTCAGTGATGCCATCCAGCCATCTCATCCTCTGTTGTCCCCTTTTCCTCCTGCCCCCAATCCCTCCCAGCATCAGAGTCTTTTCCAGTGAGTCAACTCCGCATGAGGTGGCCAAAGTACTGGAGTTTCAGCTTTAGCATCATTCCTTCTAAAGAACACCCAGGACTAATCTCCTTTAGAATGGACTGGTTGGATCTCCTTGCAGTCCAAGGGACTCTCAAGAGTCTTCTCCAACACCACAGTTCAAAAACATCAATTCTTTGGTGCTCAGCTTTCTTCACAGTCCAACTCTCACATCCATACACGACCACTGGAAAAACCATAGCCTTGACTAAATGGACCTTTGTTGGCAAAGTAATGTCTCTGCTTTTGAATATGCTATCTAGGTTGGTCATGACTTTTCTTTCAAGGAGTAAGCATCTTTTAATTTCATGGCTGCAGTCACCTTAATCTTTATTAATTCATTTGTATGATTCTCACAGGTTTGGTTGTGGTTCTAGTTCTAACTTTTAAAATTATATGCTTAAGTTATTTTAATTCACTTTTACCAAATGATGAAATGTATTTTGGCTTTAAGTGTTTCTCTGATCACTGCTTTGTTGAAATTTAATAATTTCTAAAATATAACGTCTTCTTCATTATTTTTTATATGTTATTAAAATACG
The DNA here is from genome assembly GCF_016772045.2 of Ovis aries. NCBI lineage: Eukaryota > Metazoa > Chordata > Mammalia > Artiodactyla > Bovidae > Ovis > Ovis aries. The sequence continues at coordinate 61,255,612 of NC_056069.1, read as the reverse complement.
GTTTGATTTCCTTTTGGCCTTAGAGTTTCTTCATTACCATTAAAAAAATTGGGATGACATGTAAGTTATTACATGTGAAACAAATTGCCAGTCCAGATTTGCATTATACACGGAGCTCAGCGCTGATGCACTGGGATGACCCAGAGGGATGGTATGGGGAAGGAGGTGGGAGGGGGCTTCAGGAAAGGGAACACATGTACACCTGTGGCAGATTCATGTCAATGCATGGCAAAACCAATACAATATTGTAAAGTAAAAATAAATAAATAAATTTCTAACAGTTATAGCAATTCATTTTTCATATTTTCTTATTTTCCTGCTTTACTAAAGAATATAGTGAGCCTTATTTTTAGCTTAATGTAAGTTTTTCAAATGTCTCATGGGTAATTTCTAAGAAGGTGCATCTGGTTAGTTGCTCAGTCGTGTTTGACTCTTTGCGACCCCATGGATTGTAGCCCTCCAGGTTACTCCGTCCATGGGTTTTCTCCAGGCTAAAATACTGGAATGGATTCCCATGCCACCCTTCAGGAAGAAGGTGCATAGATAAATACGAATAGAGTAGGTCATATAAGGGCATCAATTAGATTTGTGTAATTTTTGGTATGTCTTGTTTTCCGCCCCCCATTTAATCTGAACTAATAAATGTAAGTTTTTTTTATCTCTTTATGTTACCCTCTTTCTATACATCCCCAAATTTCTGTTTCATAAAACATTATGTCATCCAGCTTAATAAATAATACTCAGTTCTGTTAGATTTGTAGACCTTTGTACTTATCATTGTAAATTTAATTTCCGTGTTTGTCTAGTACCTTTTTGCTGCGTATAACCTCAGCTAATATGCTTATTGCTACTTTCTTGGAAAAAGAAAGAGTTATCCCAGGAATATTACACTCTTCCTTGTTTACAGACTCTTTCATCAACAGGCCACTTCTGGATATATGAGTGGAATCCAGAAAGAGAGGAGGTCTTCTTGGCTCAGTGAGAAATATGTTAATCCTCCCTGTGTGTGTGTGTGTCCTTTTATTAAATAATTGAATCTGTATCCCTCAGTTGCTACAAATATTCTATAAATAAAATGATTTTAAATGTGATTACAAACCCTTACTTTGTACTATGCCTTTGTAACCAGGTGAACACACAAAACATATTAGAGAATTGATGTCCAGACTGAGATTGCTCATAAGAAGGAAGAATTTCAGACAATTTTTTTTGTTTGTTATTGGCAGTGGTGCTGAGAATAGATTTTTAACATATACCATCCCACACTTCCTTCTGTAACTATATCCACTAGACTTGATGCCAGATTTCAGTGTTTGGCATTATAAAAAGTACATGTGTTTATTTTTATAAGTCCTTATCAAACTATCATATATAAAAAGTTAAACTTATATAGTGCCTGGTACTTTTGAGTAATTTAAAAAGCAAAATTTATACTTTAGAATTAGTGTAAACTGACAGTTAAAAATAAAAATTTCTTCGGTTTTTAAAAATTATTATTTTATGGATTATCACTCCCAAATACATTGGTTACAACTGCCAAATTTGGCTAAATGCATTATATTTAAGATTGTATTAACAAAACAATTATAGTTGTTTTAACCTGACTGAGCCTGAAAGAAAAAAAAATAGCTTAAAAGAAATTTATTTAAATGAAACTCCCAATATTTCAGCAGAATGCATCAAGTCTTAGATCACTTTTAAAGTTGGGTCATTTAAAATGCCCCCAAATAAACTTCATTCCTGCATTTTACTCTGGATATAAAGGTTCAGGTCTGTTAGATGGGCTATTAGTCTTTTTACTTCTACAAACAGCAATGAGGAACTGGTCCTTCTGGACACGCAGTAGGTGTAGGAGGCCAGTGGAAGAAGGCGTTTCAGGGGGTAGGGCTGGGAGTGGGAGATGCATTTTCTTGAGGCTGGACTCACTGACTGAGGACTGAGGGAGGCATGGCCAAGGGAGCTTAGAGGGCAGAGCTGGACCTGGGCCACCACCTGGGCACAAGAGGGCCTCCAAGAAGATGGGGGAAGGCGATCAGCAGGGACATCTGCTGTGGTCACAGGGCACAGCCTCACTTGCTCCTGAGTCTGACCCTGTCCTCTACTCCATCCCTGGCTCCATCCTCCCCATGAGGTAGTCACAAGCAACTTAGGGAGAGGAAAGGAAAATGAGGCAGCCTTCGGGAGAGGCAGGATGACCACTCTTGGCCCCCTCCAGCATTGACTGAAAAAAAAAAAAAAAAAAGCACAACGTGAGCTGAGAGTTAAGTTTTACTTGGGGCATACTGAGGACTACAGCCCCGGAGACAGCATCTCAGATAGCTTTGAAACTAGTCTGAAAAGGTCGAGGGGGAAGGACAAGATATGTATGATCTTGATGAAGGGGAGTACATGGAGTCAAGTACGTATTTTGGCAGAGGCTGGCTGTAAGTCACAAGGAATGGATATCACTGCTAATGGCTTTAATGCTTTTCTAGATGAGGAGATGCAAGAATTTGGGCTCATAAAAATCTTCTCCTGAAAATATCTAACTGACTTAAGGCCTGTTCTGTCAGCTTTCCCAGGGCACACAGTGCTTTATTCCAACTCCTTTCAGGGAGTATTGAAGGTCAGGACCTGCAGTGGTTTGTGACGATCTTCATAGCGGCAGATGCCAATTTTTAGTTTGCTTCAGACATTGCTCTTTTCTACCTTCCCACCGTCTGCAGAAGCCCAGGTCTGAAAGAGAGAGGGAGTTGCCAATGGGAAAACAGTACAGAATTATCTCAGTATGCCTTTGGTCTGGGGATTTTAATACAGAAACAACAGTGTCATTGTCTGAAAATGATCAGAAGTCTTTTTAGCATCTATGAATGACCAGGAAGTTTGTGAAGATCTGTTCAAGGTTTCATTCAAAGACTGAGAATGAAATAACCCAGGTTATAGGCTGTTGTGTGTGTGTGTGTGTGTTCATGCCCAGTCGTGTCTGACTCTTTGCAGCCCCTCTGGACTACACCCCTTTGGACTACATCCCTCCAAGCTCCTCTGTCCATGAGATTTTCCAGGCAACAATACTGGAGTGGGTTGCCGTTTCCTACTCCAGAGGATCTTCCGAACCAGGGATTGAGCCTGAGTCTCTTGAATTGGCAGGCAAATTCTTTACACTGAGCCACCAGGGAAGCACATTATAGGTTGAAGGGACAATAAAAAGAAAATTAAAATGTTACTGAAACACAGTATTGAGTAAAACTTTTTCAATAAATAGTTAATAGACTGCTCTGCATTAACCTATAAATCTAGGAGATCAGACATACAAATCCTTCTCATTAAAAAAACATTCTGCATTGCTTTATACGAGGTACCATTATTTAATGGCCATTTGTTTTTTTGCTTTTGCTATTCAAACAATGCTATACAAAAACTGATTGTTTTGTTCATTGATTCCATAAAATTAATGAACACCAAGTATGTGCCAGCTTCTTCTAGAAGCTTGACAGAGAATAAAGAGACAATTCCTTTGCTCATGGACATTCTGCTATCCGAAAAAAAGAACATTCTTAGAGCACTGTGGAGAGTAGAAAATATTATAAATTCCTAGCAGGGAAACTGTCAAAAGACAGAGCATGTGCTTTAGAAAGTCTGCTAGGCCCTGTTATATTGATCTCCAAAATGGTCACTACTGCTGACAGATCCATCAGCCATACAAGGGATTGCTTGATGCCCATCAGCTCATCCACACTGTGATTTATACCATCATCCCTCAGTGTCAGGAGGGGTTGGTTTTAGGGTCCTCTCAGATACCAAAGTCTTTGAAGTTCAAGTCTCTTATTTATATTGGTGTAGTACTTGTCTTGTCTTTTATATTTTGTCCTACCTCCTTTTAAAGAGAATGGGCTGCCTTTCTGGGCGCCTTGTGCCCTCTGCCAGTGTTCAGAAGTAGTTTTGTATAAGTTGCTCAGTATTCAAATGATGTTTTGATGAATTTGTTGGGGAAAAAGTGATCTCCCCACCCTATTCCTCCATCATCTAGACATTGAGAAAAAAAGCAAAGAAGAACTAAAGAGCCTCTTGATGAAAGTGAAAGAGGAGAGTGAAAAAGGTGGTGTAAAACTCAACATTCAGAAAACTAAGATCGTGGCATTCAGTCCCATTACTTCATGGCAAATAGATGGGGAAACAATAGAAACAGTGAGAGACTATTTCGGCGGGGGGGGGCTCCAAAATCACTGCAGATGGTGACTGCAGCCGTGAAATTACAAGATGCTTGCTCCTTGGAAGAAAAGTTATGACCAACCTTTACAGCATATTAAAAAGCAGAGACATTATTTTACCAACCAATGTCCATCTAGTCAAAACTATGGTTCTGTAGCCATGTATGGATGTGAGAGTTGGACTATAAAGAAAGCTGAGTGTCGAAGAATTGATGCTTTTGAACTGTAGTGTTGGAGAAGACTCTTGAGAGTCCCTTGGACAGCAAGGAGATCCAATCAGTTAATCCTAAAGGAAATCAGTCCTGAATATTCATTGGAAGGACTGATGCTGAAGCTGAAACTCTGATACTTTGGTCACCTTTTGTGATGAACAGACTCATTGGAACATACCCTGATGCTGGGAAAGATTGAAGGCGGGAGGACAAGGGGACGACAGAGGATAAGATGGGTGGATGACATCACCTACTCTATGGACATGAGTTTGAGTAGGCTCCCTGAGTTGGTGCTGGACAGGGAAGCCTGGCGTGCTGCAGTCCATGGGGTCGCAAAGAGTCGGACATAACTGAGTGACCGAACTGAACTGAACTGATAGTATTTGCATATTACTTTCCCATATCCTCCTCTACACTTTAAATCATCTCTAGATTACTTATAACACCTAGCACAAGGCAAATGCCCTGTAAGTAGTTGCTGGAGTGCATCAAAATAAAATTTTACTTTTTGGAAATTTCTGGAATTTTTTTTCTTGATTATTTTTGACCCATGTTTGGCTGAATTTGTGAACATGACATTTGAGGATATGGAGCACCTACTGTACATCTTTTAAAATTTTGCCCAATATGGTTCCTAAAGCTAGCATCTAAATGTTATTTTGATTTGGACTTATTTAATTATGAATACATCTGGACATAACTTTATAAATTTATTTGTCCCGTTGTTTTACTGTGATATACCTTCTATATATCTTTTGCCATGTTAATCATTTTATCTTTGTACCTGCAGGGCTTGAAGATTTACTTTTAGAATCTTATAGTGTTACTAGGAGAGCTCTTAGGGTTAATTTTTCTGGATCACAGGGTAAGCTCTCTCAGTGTTTAGTGTTAGTGGTAGTTGCTCAATCATGTCTGACTCTTTGAAACCCCAAGGGCTGTAGCCCACCAGGCTCCTCTTCCATGGGATTCTCCAGGCAAGAATGCTGGAGTGGGTTGCCATTCCCTTCTCCAGGGGATCTTCCTGACTCAGAGATTGAACCTAGGTCTCCAAATTGCAGACAGATGTATTAGCATCTGAGCCACCAGGGAAGTCCTTAGTTATCTTTCATTTCAGAAATTTTTCTCTGTTCATGTTTAAATAATAGCCTGTTCAATTATTTTATGTTTCCTCCCAGAGACATAAATAATATGTGTATTATTTCTTTTCTACTTTCTACTTTGGCACTCCTTCCCTTGATGACTATTTTAAACTTCGTTTCTTAACATTTCATTTTCATTATTATTATTTTAGTTTCTTCATTGGTCCTTATTATATTTCATTTAAATCAATTTTGTCTTGTAAATCTCATAGTCTAGCCTTCATTTCTAAGATTACTTTATCTTTTTTTGTTTTGTTTCTTTCCTACAGAAGTCAGTTCTTCATTTCTTACTTAAAAAAATTAATTCTTAGTTTTATATTTTGTCATGGTATTTTTTTCCTTATCCTCAAATGTTTCTTTGCATATATTTATTTAGATTTAGAATATTAGCTTAAAGTTTCTTTTGCTTCATGGTTGCTTTTTTCCAGAAGACTTTTCTTTAGTTGAAGCATGTTGAAGCTGGGAACAAGCGGTACTAGTTTGGGGGTAGCGACTGACAGTGCCTACAGGAGAGATGCTATATTCATATAGGGAGGGCGACGAGGCTCCATCCTTCTCTCTCTGAACAGACCTGCTTAGAGGTGCTATGAAAATCATCTACTACATTGTGAATCTATTTCTCCATACTCTAAATTCACTTCTTTTTTGTCACCTAAATCGCAGTGAAATAGTCTTTTTAAAAAATTGTTGAAGTATAGTTAATTTACAATGTTGTATTAGTTTCTGGTATACAATACAGTGACATATATATATATATATATATAGCTTATATGCTAAGTTGTTTCAGTCTGACTCTTGGTGACGCCATGGACCGTAGCCAGCCAAGCTGTTCTGTTCATGGGGTTCTCCAGCCAAGAATACTGGAGTGGGTTGTCATATCCTCCTCCAGGGGATCTTCTCAAACCAGGAGTTGAACCCAAGTCTCTTATGTCTCCTGCATTGGCAGGCAGATTCTTTGCCACCAGCACCACCTGGGAAGCCTAAATATGTGTGTGTGTGTGTGTGTGCGCGCGTGTGTATTCTTTTTAACATTCTTTTCTCTTATGGTCTATCACAGGATATTGAACAAAGCTCCCTGTGATAAGCAGTAAGCCTTCACTGTTTATCCATTCTCTATATAACAGCTTGCATCTGCTGACCTCAACTCCCACATCTTCCCTCCTCCAACCCCCTCCCCTTTGGCCAGCGCAAGTAGTTCTCTCCATCTGTGAGTTGGTTTCTGTGTTTTAGATGCCAGATGTAAGACGTATCATATGGCCTTTGCCCTTCTCTTTCTGGCTTTCTTCACTTAGCATGATACTCGCCACGTCCATTTCTATTGCTGCAAATGGCATTATTTTATTCTCTTTTATGGCTGAGTACTATGGAATAGCTTTGGAAATAATTCACTTGGAGCTCTTTGATTATGCCTCTCATCGTGCATAGCTCTGTCATTTTTCACTGCCTTTGATTACTAAATATCACAACGCAGAGACGGTCTCAGTAGGCATAGCTAACGTTTTATAAATTGGGTCTTCTCATACAACAAAAACAACAATGAGGAAATAAAAAACAGAATCTGGGAGTATTATTTGTACTGCAGTTTTGTTTGCTGGGTGAATTCATCCCTGCAGAAGCCAGATTTCAGATCGTATGAATCAATATATACAAAATCTCCAAGTCCTGGAGGGCTATGTTAATGGCATCTTCAAAAGATCATTTTTGGGCAATACATCATCCATAATCAGGGTGGTTTGAAACAAACAAAAAAAAAGATTTGGAAATCAAGAAGTGTTGGGGGTTTGTATATATTTATGTGCACGTGACCAGTGCATTACTCTCAGATTTGAGCAACTAACTCATATTCACACTCTCAGGAAAACCTTCTGTAGATATTTTCCTTCCACTTTAAAGTAGAATTTTAGATTAAAAAATAATTGAAAATCTGATGTTATGAAAAACTTACTGTAGTTCAAAAATATGTCAACCGCTTTTCCTTATATCTACGATAGACTGAAGAAAAATGTTATAAACTTTTAGATCTGTCATCTACACAATTTGCTGGTGCTTTATTGGCTTAAAAAATCTGCTCAGCTGCACTCACCAGTCTGAAACTTAAATACATATTTCATATCTAATTATTTGTCAAAGTAACTTTGCAAAAATGTTATTTTTGAGTGTCATCCAAAATCTTTTGTCTAAAATACATTTCTCTTAAAATTTTAACTGATGTAAAATACAAGTAGGGGTACACTTTGCAGAACATTATGCAAAGAGAAAGAAAATGAGATATTTAGGTTGATGAAATAGGACATTAAGCAACTGACAATAATATAGACTTCCATTTTAAATTGTCTTAAAAAAAAACCTTACTTCTATGACTTCTTTCTAATCCTCTTCCCATAAAGCAATCTAGTTTTTATGTTTTTATCATAACACTAATGTGGCATGTGAGTATTATCTTAAAATAATAAGTGTATTAGTGCTTTATCTTTTGCACAATTGGCCTCATATATCTGTAAATACATTGTCTAGTATTTACAATAGTTCTTGTGCTTTTTCTTGGTCCCTATGGAGCAAAGTCCCCCTGCCTCCTTGTGGGCATGTAGCATAAATAAACCTTAAATCAAGTGTAAATTCACTGATATTTTGTATTTCTTTGTTACAAGAGGATCAATCTAGTCTTTTCCAGTTAATACAGTTACTACACTTTTTCGTCTCTCTGACACAACTTGCTTTCCCTAGATTGTGTGTGTGTCAGTGCATCTGACCCTTTGCGACCTCATGCACTGTAGCTCGCCAGGCTCCTCTGTCAGTGGAATTCTCCAGGCAAGAATACTGGAGCGGATTGCCATTCCCTTCTCCAAGGGATCTTCCCACCCAGATATTGAACCTGGGTTTCCCACACTGCATGCAGATTCTTTACCATCTGAGCCACCAGGGAAGCTCAAACTAGATGCCCAGAAATAGGGCTGCTGAATCAAAGGTATGTATGTTTTAGGGTCTGTATTTTACTGGAATACTTTGAAACAAAAGGTGAAGAAATTCAGTCACAAAATCAACAAATGCCCCAGTATAAAATGAGGGTTCATTCACTAAGTGAGCAAATAGAGCGCCTACGAAAAGGAAAGATTTAGAAAAGTACTCCTTAAATGTTTTATCTCTTGATTACTTTATATTTTTACAAAGAATTGAGAACCCAAAGAGCTTCTGTATGCATGGGTTCTACCTATTGATGTATAACCATATAAGTAACTAATACAGGGATACATCAAAATCATTATGTATTCATCCAGTTTAAAAATGATAGTCAATTCATTACATGTTAAGATATATGATATTTTCAATGAAAATCACAATGCTTTCTAAAATGATAAATAACAGCAAGAGAGGCGGCATTGTTTTCACCTGAAAATCTCTTTATGAGATTTATTTTAGTAGAAGATACCTGAGTTGTCATAGCCGCTTCTAGACTCAATCTGTTGTCATACCACACCTTATGTAGCTTTCGGAAAGCTTCTTGATGTACTTGAGGGAAAATGAAAGTAAGGAAAGTAACTAAAGCCTTAGCATTCTTATGAAAATATTTTTGACCTTGTTGTCAACCACCCAAAACCTTAGAGAACTACTAATTTGTATTATTAGTTACGAACTTGGCGGGGGTGAGGACCAGTTTGTAATGAATGAGGAAGAAATCTTCAGAGATACATTTAAAAGCAATTTTGTTGTTCAGTCACCAAGTTGCATCCGACTCTTTACGAGCCTCCGTCACCATCTCCTGCAGTTTGCCCAAGTTCATGTCCATGGAATCAGTGATTCCATCCAACCATCTCCTCCTCTGTCCTCCCAGCAGACAGAGGGGGCGGCGGAAGATGATTCAATGGACATGAGTTTGAGCAAACTTTGGGAGACAGTGAAGGACAGGGAAGCCTGGTGTGTTGCGGTCCATTAGATTGCAAGAGTCTTGCATGATTTAATGACTGAACAGCAACACCACCTACACAATGCTGACCATTATCGTCAACACAGATTATCTGGAAAGAACTGGATGCCCCCAGCCTGAAACAGGAAATGCGACTGCAGTGAAAATGTAGTTGGCAGCATGGGAGAAGAGATAAGAAAATACACGCAAGGTGGAGGAGGGGATGAGGAAAGTGGTAGGAAGGTAGGAATTGTAAAAGCAGAGACAGGTGCATTTAGATGTTTTGGTTGCTGACAACTGGCAATCTGAACTGTAAGGATGTTCATTCTCTATTAACGGTGTATACAGATTTCATTTCCTGATAATGCTGAACCCATGTGATTGAATAATACACTCATAAATTTCTCTTCAGATTCATCAGCATTAAATTAATAAGCATCGCTATACAGTGCTTTACATACATTTTCTCAGTCTTCCTGAAAATGCTGAGGGGAGATTATTTTGGCTTTAAAATTTGTATTGTGTAGTGAAATCTAGAATCAAATAACTTGAGATTGGACTTAATAAAAAACAAGCGTAGCAGAGTTTCAGATATACTCAGTTGTATGTTAAAGAAATTTTATTTGGTTTTGTATACCTCCGTCTTATGAAACCTGACTTTCTAAAAATTAAACTTAGATTTTGAACTATGAGACTATGCACAGTGTATTTTCCTTCTCCACTTCTTTGCTTCTACTCCTCCCCAGGGTGATCTTTGTCTCTTTCCCAGGAAGCCAACTTCAGTGCTGGCCAAAATATGATATATCAAAATTTACCATCTTTCTGTGTTATTGCTTAGCTCCATTGCTCTGTTCATTTTTACAAGCTATCACCAAACCCTTCCTTTTTTATACTTTTTTCTTTCTCCAGAGGCTACTTTTTCTCTTTCCTGTGGCTTGCACTGAACTTTTATTTTGGAAAAAAAAGCATGCTCTGTTTTTTAATCAACCAAGAGTAAGATGGGACTTCAATATATATTCTAAAGTGTTGCCAATTGACTTTACTAATCTCTGAAAACCATTCTTTGCTTGTCCCTTGGACAATGAGATCACTGATGCTCTTTCTGAGAATAGTCAGTATTTGATGGTTTTAATAGATTGTGGCATTCTTCTGGGAGTCCCTCCTTAGCTTCAAAGTTTAGTTAGAAGTCTCCTAAGATTTTAGCCTATTAGAGTTGAACATCATCTTATATTTCCTTATCTAATTTCTGTGTGATGAATGCTTTCCTATATTCTTATTTTCTTATAATGCTGGTACTCTCCCCAGGCTTTCATATAGGGTCTATGCAACCTTCATAATCAACTGGTCTGAAAATTTTATATAGAAAGATGATCCACAATATTTGGTGACACACGTTTAGAAAGATCTTGATACTGGCAGTGAAGGTCATTAAATGCTAGGAGATGATGATAAAGAGAACTTTGGAAAGAAATTTCCAGGACAACAGGCAGATACTACAGAGGCAGGCTGATTTAGTCTGTCTTTCCTATCATGCTCTTTCAAATGATGCCTCATCTGTCAGCCAAGTAGGTGTTTATGGCTTGGAACAGAGCATAAATTGATGATTGTAGATGTATTTAATTGCATGCATCAATTATATATAGGTTTTGGTGACTCCAATGAGGAAAACAACCTTCTTAATTATTGTCAGATCATTGGTCTAAGTATTCCATTTTGCAGATAATTCAGAACTCTCCTGGACTGTGACTGTGGAAAGGGGGATCTTGGAAAGAGTAATGGATGATTATATTTTGCCAGGTGTGCTTATGCGAGTACACTAATTCTTAAGAGTTATTCAAGCTGTGTTTAATACAGAATGATTGATTTTCATGTTTATTTCCCGCTTTCCTTCTTTTGATCCAGACCAAGCACTGGGACCCACACTTGATCTAAATTGGAGGCAGAAGTAGAGTTCTATCTTGGAGGAACCTGCTTCTACGGCATAATATCTTGACAGGTAAGTGTTAATACAGAACATGGGTCCATGAGATGAAAGGCAACTGAAAAATGCCACATGACAAGCTGCATAGGCAACTCTAGTGAAGGAGCTCCTGATAAGCTTTGAAAACTAGCACAAAGGTGACAGGCAGAAAGAGAAAATATATGGAAATACATACCCTGTGGTTCAGACCTTCTGTTATTTCTATGGGAAAGTAAAATCAAAGTGATGTGTTTGCAAGTTTCAAAGAACTTATTGTCCTCTTGGGAAAAATAATATGAAAAGTAAGACTGAAAAAGATAGCCCTAAGATAAAGATATAAATAAATGGTTTTGTTTTCAGATGAATTGAAGATGGATGCAATTCCTAGTTGAATTACATAAGGAGGTGAATAAAGCTGTATGATGAAAAATCCATGATGGATCATACATTAGAAATGACACATGATTTCCACTAGTTTATATAAATCTAATCCAACCAGTCTATCCTAAAGGAGATCAGTCCTGGGTGTTCATTGGAAGGACTGATGTTGAAGCTGAAACTCCAATGCTTTGGCCACCTGATGTGAAGAGCTGACTCATTTGAAAAGACCCTGGTGCTGGGAAAGATTGAGGGTGAGAGAAGGGGATAACAGAGGATGAGATGGTTGGATGGCGTCACCAACTCGATGGACATAGGTTTGGGTGGACTCCAGGAGTTGGTGATGGACGAGGAGGCCTGGTGTGCTGCAGTTCATGGGGTCACAAAGAGTCGGACATGACTGAGTGACTGAAATGAACTGAACTGAACTGAATCACCACTGTGTGATACCTTGACTCACAGTGTATGTCAAAGTATGGAAGAATAGAACATATTTTAAGGGAGAATCTTTCCCTTTATTAGTATGAAGAGGATAATAACCAATGAATAGTTGGTCATTATTTAGAAAAATCATCATTATCTAGATATTTCATTTGCTCCCTTAAGTAGCAGGACTTCCTTAGGAGAGGTGGGTGAAACCATTGGCAACTCAGAATATAGGAAAGACAAAATAAGGTGAGCAAACAAACAAAAATTTCTGGGATGAAAGAAATGAAAAATTCCTGAAATTTGTCAAAGGAATATGTATTCTTGGTTCTGTAGGAACCAAGTTGGTTGGTTCTTTGGTTGACTTGGGAAATCAGAAGTAGGGAGACTGCTAAATACAAATAGAATATTCCATGGGACCAATTTTGCATATTCCTGTGCCAGCCAACAAACGATGCAGTCCAGAGAAAAACTCAGACGTGAAGAATAACTGTTATAAGATGAAAGAAATGGGGTAATGAATACCTATATAGAATTTTTAGCCAGTAGCCAATTTCCAAGCCCCAAATGTATGAAAATTAGATAAACAAAATCTCATCCAGTCTCCAGAAAATGAGAGGCAATTAATAATTTTCAAAGAAAAATGATATATTATTAATTCATTTTATAATTGTAAATAATCAATTAACAAACTACTGTGATAGTTTTAAAATGTATCACTTTTCTACATCAAATCTTCTATTATTAGTGAAAATTTCTTTAAGAAGCAAATGAAGTCAATATAATTCTGTATATAAATTCATGAAGAATAGTATGTTAAAAGCATACTACACTTTTCTATGCTACTGCATATGTTCAATTGCTTATTATTTTTAGCATATCATTCCCAAACAAAATAACTGTGGAGAAATCTATCTTGTTTCTGTGACAGAGCAAGTTCAGTTTTCACATTTCAAGTAAAAATCATATTACATTGGAATACTTCAATAAATTACTTTGTTTCTTTTGCTACACCAAAGCAGATATTTCACTTTTTTTCCACATTGAAAAACACTCATAGTATGCTTTCTTTAAAAACATCTCTTCGGCATATTTTGAAAGTTAAGTGGCTTCAGCCAGTTAAATATATGCCACTTATTTTATTCTTTTCAAGGATTTTAGATGACTCAGAAAATATCTATTGACTCATGTGTTAGCCATGGTATAAAAAGCCCAGTACTTTAACATATACTGAATAAAAAATTAAGTAATTAAATGCAATAAGTGATTGTGAATTTCTATTGCCTGATCATGCATTCTTTTCAATATAAAACTAAAAGAAGCATAACTATTGTTTACAATCAGAAAAAAAACTTATTCCATATAACTAGAGTGCTTTTCACTGAAGAGCTGTATGTATGCATAGATATAATTTAACATGTTGAATACAGACAGTTCTATCTTGCATATTTTATTTATAGATCCAAGAAACAAGAGATATTTAGAATATCCTAAAATAGATTAAAGTGATGTACTGGAATAATTTTCAGAAGTGGCCAAAGAAACTCAGAGCTCATTTAGTCAGCTTAAAAATTTTAAATTGTACTGATGAGGAATTTGAGCCTGTAAGGAAAACTACGATGCAATCAAAGAGGCAGTTTTTAAAATCAGGTTGATAGTTTATACATATAAAATAGTTGGCTTTCCAGCCTTTGTCCCTTTTCATTATACTATTCAACAGTTTATAACATACTAATTATTCCTCAAAATATATGTTTTTGAAAAAATGCATAATCCATTGACAATTTATACACACTGGGGCTGACTCTGCACTAAAGTATATGATTTACTATTAGTAAGACTAATTGGATATCAGGTGTCAATTTGAACTCACAGAACAAGTTCTAAACATCTATAATATTTAATCTGTATTATTAAAAATCCATACATAATTTGTGCTTGTTGTTGTTCAGTTGCTAAGTCATGTCCAACTATTTGTAACTCCGTGGACTGCAGCATGCCAGGCTCCTCTGTCCTCCACTATCTTTCAGAGTTTGCCAATTCATGTCCATTGAGTCAGTGCTGATATCAAATCATCTCATCCTCTGCAACCCTCGTTTCCTTTTACCTTTGATTTTTCCCAGCATCAGATTTTTTCCTAATGAGTCAGCTCTTCACATCAGGTGGCCAAAGTTTTGGAGCTTCAGCTTCAGCATCAGTCCTTCTAGTGAATATTCAGGGTTGATTTCTTTTATTGACTGGTCTGATCTCCTTGCAGTCCAAGGGGCTCTCAAATGTCTTCTCCATCACAATTATGCACAAGTACATACATAAATATATGATAAAATATTCCACTACTGCTTTTACATAAATTTTTATAATACCAACAATCATTTAGATTTATTACTAAACATTATTTAGTTCTCAAGAAATAAAAAATGAAATTTTATTGTTTTCTCTTTAGATTAGCAAGAAATAAAGCTAAGAAAAATAATAACCACTGGAAAAATAATATACGTAATTCTGGTGTCAGATGGTTGAGACGTTTCTAAGTTTGCTATGATTGAGTTTTGTAATAAGTTTGTTACAGGTTATGCAACCACAACCCAGTGTACTCACCATAAGTTAATGTCAGTAAAGAGTGACTTTTTTTTTTCCTCTTTCAATATTCTGATATCAGTGCTTACAAATAATTTCAACTCTACTTACCAGTGGCGATTCTTTATATTTTTTGGTGGTCCTTTTAAAGCAATATGCAACAAACCTTGTTTGTGGAGTCAGAAACAGACAGGAAAATCTTTGGTGATTCTTGTGCTACACACATCCCTGCTCCTTGCTTAATTGAATTAGGACTTACAAACATAGGCAGTTAATTGGGGCATGGAGAGAAAGGCATGTCTTTTTGTCTACAGCCTGTGTAAGTAGATCTTGAACTCTGAAAAAAAATTTGAGCCCCTGGCTTCTCTCCACCACAAACTCCCCAGCATCTGTGACTTAATAAGAAGGAGGTAGAAAGAACAAAGAGGAGAGACCAGAGGAAAAGTAAAACGATGAAAGAAAAGGAACATGTTTAAAGAGAGGAGCAGCCTTGTTCAGAGGAGGAACAAAATTTGCCAGAAGGAATTTAGATTTCTTTCCACACCTACTGCCTTGAAGTCATACATTAAAATGCAAACAAAACTGTAGTTTTGGGTTAGTTTGCTTTTCAGGTGGATTCAAGGTTACCCAGTATTGGATGACAAATAGATCTGTTAATAGGCTCAGGAATTTAAGGATAATTTAGACATATTGCAAATAATTACAAAGCTCCTAAACAAATCCAAAATCATTTCTATAAATAATTTCATATGATCTATGTAAAGCATATAAAAGGCTTTTGGTCCAGGCCAAATTATGACACCAAGAAACTTGTCCCCTTGGTCCGGATTTCTGATCATTACCAAGGATAATTCCAGGAAGGCTGCTGATGAGAAGGTTAGAAGTCAACAAGTGGCCTAGAATCTGTGATCCTTTAGAATTTCCAAACAAATAACAGAATAGCCTTACAATGTATTTTATGAAGAGGTAAGGGTGAGGTCTTCAGGCCCGTTCAGGTGCAATTTCCACCCCCCACCCCCAGTACTTAAGAAATGTGACAAATACATCCTTTATTGTAGAGATTCATTTGGTGTATTGCTATGTAATCCATTATATTACTCTTGGTTGGTTCTATATGAGTTTATTTTGAGGTCAGAGACCTCTTGAGCATTGGTTTTCTTGGCATTGATGTGCTCCTTAGTGCTGTAGCAGTTGATGCCAAGAAGTTGCCTGCGTTAAGATGCTAATCTCTGCCTCTTTTCTTATCATTTTTGCTTGATTCTTTTGAGTTGTCAAGGCAGTCTCTCTTTGCGTGTTCAGTTGCTATCATCTTCCAAAATCTCCTCATTAAAATGCACTCTTGGGAGGTGCTTAGCCATCAACTAAATTGGCAGTTAGCTAACTGGAATATTTTTAAAAATAGACTACTAGACAGAGAAAGTCTATTAGGTGGAAGGAAAAAAAAAAAAAAAAGGAAAAGTCAAACACAAAAAAGAACACAGACCATCCTTGCCTGCTTATGTTTTCTAAAGCATTAGCGTCTCAGGTGGGGCTCCCCAGAAAGAAGGTTCTGAGATAAAGCACAGGTGGGCAAGAGAGCACGGTGCTTACTTGTTGTCGTTTAGTTGCTAAGTCATGTCCCACTCTTTGCAACCCCATGGACTGTAGCCCACCAGGCTACTCTGTCTGTGAGATTCTCTAGACAAGAATACTGGAGTGGATTGCCATTTCCTTCTCCAGGGGATCTTCCTAAACCAGGAACCAAACCCACATCTCCTGCATTGCAGCAGATTCTCTACCACTGAGCCAGCCTAGTAAGCCCAAGGTGCTTACTAGGTAGTGCTTTTAGGTTCAAAATCACCCAGGACAGGGAAAGAAGTAGGGTTGGGCAGAGGGAGACGCGAATGTGCAGGGTAGACTGCCAAAATCTTGCTCCCTCTCCCAGGCATCTCTGAGGCTACACTGGGCTGTGAGAGTTGTTCCATGTTGCCTCATCAGTCTCTGGAAACAGATCTGCCCACGAAGACCACAGTCTTGGGGTGGGTGATTCTGCAGCTATGGCTGTCCTTGAAGCGGCTCTCGGCTTCACCACGTCGGCATCAGTGGAAAGTTGTTCTTCCTCGTTGGGACATCTGGATGGCATCTCTCCATGTGTGATCATGAGCATAAAAGTTACTTTTCTTGTGTCCTGACAAGTTTCAGTACCTTGAAAATGCAGTAAATATAAATATTATTGGAAAATGATTGATTATTAAGGGCAATGAGGTACAAATGTTCTTAGAAGACAGAAGCAGGGATCCAGAGAGAAATCCAAAATGGCGGGAAACATTGGAAACTTTATATTCCTGAAGGCACAAGGGCAAAACCTCACTGCGAGATAGGAAGGGGGCCCTTTTGAAGTTGCTCTTTACAACTGGGCTATTTCTTCTCAAAGATTGTTTTTAATCTTCTCAAATGATGATTTTTGTATCATCATCCAGTTTCCAAAGCACCTCATGTTCAATGAAAGTCCATTTGTTTGGACTTCCAAATCTTGAATTCTGTTCCCTAGAAACAGTTAGAAATTAAGTGTCACTTAATTCACTCATTGCTTATTCCATTTATTCATCTGTTCTGATAATAATTATACTATATGTGTCAATAACACATATTCCATTCTACTTCCAAGTGTGTATCTGTCATCATTTTCACTTGTATTTTTCAGTTATTTCTTATGATAAAAAAGTTCATTTCTGATCTATCATTGCCCCTCAGGAAAGACATTCTTTTAAAAATATGCTTTTTCATAATTTTACATTTGCAGCTGAAAGAAAAAAAATCCTCCTTTTAGATCTCCTGGTTAAATAGTGTGGGAGTCTCTGTGTGTATATATACCTTATATTTCTAATAACAGTCTATGGTTTTTAAACTTTAATCAATGGAATTAAAAGAAATTTGCAGCATCAGTGTTTGCCTATCCACTCATTTCTTCATGAGTTGCTCAGAATTTTGACATCATAGTCAATAAATACTGCTGCAATGGAATAATAAAAATGTACATTTAATTTTATTTCAGAAGGTGTCATTACATAACCATGTTGCCTTATCTCATACTTTGAAGGTTCTCTGTGCTTCATCATTTTATTCATATTCTTGGAAAGCAGCACTGCTAAAGACATTTTTGGCAAGAAATCACTGAGTCAAAATTTTCCTAGCAAGATGCCTCATCCTTTACATTATGAACTTTGCATTCCAAAAGTTCAGCATCAGTTTGAGTGTCTATGAAAGTCATGCAACCACTACTACGACTGCTAAGCTCCCTTTAAATTAGTAAATACATTAAAACATGCATTAAATTTTCAAAATTGAATGATAAAAATAAAACTGAAGTATTATCCAATGTCAGTTTTCCTTAGCCTCCTCTTGTTTCTCATTTCACAAGTCTCAACATAGATGCTTTTACTAATCAAATGCTCTCATGTTCCCCTGTGATCTGTCTCTTCTTTCTTGCCACTAAAATAAACACATATCTTCACGGATTTGTAAATTACTAAGTGGGACTAAAAAGAAACAAGAGGTGTTTATTTTCTTTTGACAATTCCTGAGCCATATCTCTTGGAACCTAGAAAGATTATTCCCTCCGTGTAAAATACAATAAGTAATTATTTTAGATAAGTCATGTCTGTTTCTGTTTAAATCTAGAAAACGCATTGTTTGTTGGTAATAGAGAGAGTATTGCTCCTCTTTCTGTTGTCTTTCTTTCTCTTCCTTCTTTGCTTCCTTCCTCTCTCTCCACTTTATTTTCATCTTGGTAGATTGACTATAGTTTAGGTAATGTCACTATAAATGCATAGATACTAAGAGGGTTTGCTCTAGGAAATATGTTAAAATTAAAGAATTATACACTGAAATATGTCCAGATCACCAAAATATATTGAAATGAAGTTTCTGATTTTGGGTTTTGGAGTAGGACTGGAGGCTCCGCATTGCCAATGTGTTCCTAGTTGATGCTGTTTGTCCTACCTTTGAGCAGAAAGGCCACAGGGATGGAATAGAATCAGGTAATTAATTCTGTAAAACAGAGGTTGTTAATCATTTTTTAAAATATGTGTCATGGGCTTTTTTGATGTTTATGAAGCCTATAGATCTTACTCAAAATAATATAATAAGATTCATAAAATAAGATTACAAAAGGAGCAATTATAAATATCAGTATAAAATTATTACAGAATAATTTGCAATATAGTAATATGTGTGTGCATGCATGCTAAGTCACTTAAAGGTTGTTCGACTCTTTTTGACCCCATGAATTGTAGCCTGCCAGGCTTCTCTGTCCATGGGATTTTCCAAGAAAGAATACTGGAGTGTGTTGCCATGTCCTCCTGGAGGGGATCTTCCCAACCCAGGGGTTGAACCTATGTCTCCTCCAGCTCCTGCCTTGCAGGTGGATTCTTCATCACTGACACACTGGGGAAGCCCATGTAGTAATATATGTGCTTATTACAAACACATTAAATATCAAGGCCTAATCTTGGGTCTGAGACCTTGTACAATTTCACAATGGTAATACTTTGAGATGTCTGAAACCCATAGTAGGACTTGACAATATCTGTGATTTCTGTCTGTAATGAGTCACAGGTACTATCAATACCACTTTGGTTTGCTGCCCATGTACATAAGTGAAAGAAAAGGTGTATTTTAGTTAGTGGTTAATGAAAATAAATGTTATTTTCTTCTAACCAATTTCTCCAGGTACCTTTGCTGCAATGAAATTTCATGACTTCTCACCAACAGAAACATCTGGTTCTCTTTGTATAATAATTTGCAAATTAGTCAATTTAGAAGGCAACATTCATCCTATTTATATAATTTAATCAATGGTACTTCCTTCTTGCTCTTCTATCTTTTCATAACATATTTCTGTGCATTTTATTGAATATATGACTGTATAACTTTTTAAACGTGTCACATTTGGGACATCACAGTATGAAGGCATTAGAAATATACACAGGATTTTAAAAGAGTTTAGAGGTTATTCATGTTTAATAAAACTATTTACAAAGCACTAGCCATATGTTTCTTTAAGTTTTCACTGCTAAAGGGTACTTGACTGATAATAATAAAATCAATATTAATAAAATTGACTAGCAATCTATAGCTCACCTTCACATGTCATCCCATTTGATTCTCTTAGAAGGGCAGGCTCACTGACCTCATCTTATAAATGAGAAAATTCAAATTTGCACATTTGGTAATTCATTCACTCATGTAGTTGTGAAGTCAGGGCTTAAATCCAGGACATTTTCATACATCTGTTTATTTAGCACCTATTCTTTGCTAGTTATGGTAATAAAAACCCAAAGAATTCTTGCTTTCTATGGAACCTGTCCTGGCAGAGCAGAGACAGAATTTGGGATCATAAGTGCATGTGTTGATAATTTTATAAGGTACTGGGCCCTAACCCAACTTGCTGGAAGAGGTGGGGATATCAGAAGCTATGACTCTTTAAATCAGGCGTCCCCAATCCCCATGGACCATTATGGCTCCTTGGCCTGTTAGGAACCAGGTCATAATAGAAAGAGGTGAGCAGCAGGTAAGTTAGTGAAGCTTCATCTTTGTTTATAGCCTTTTCTCATTGCTTGCATTATTGCCTGAGCTCCCTGTCATAGGAGCATGAACCCTACTATGAACTGCTCATGAGAGGGGATGTTCCTTATGAGAATCATCCAGAAACCATATCTCTTGCCTGCCAGGTTCCATGGAAAAATGGTCTTCCACAAAACCCTTACCTGGTGCTAAAAAGGTTGTGGACCACTGCTTTAAATCATCTAGGATAGTGTAGAGCTTGTGTTTTGGAAGTTAACTTTATAGTTAAGTAAAGAAAATCTTTCTATGCAGGCTTGACTGAGTTTGTGCCATCTTTCAAACTCCTTGTGTTAATCTTCTTCATCATGGAATAAACAACTCTTCAGCACCAGCTGAGCAAAATGTCCTAGAATAAGAATTAGCCTGAGCATTTGGGATTCTGATGCACTCCTTTTACGCAAAAAATGATGCAATCTGAGAAATTAGTTTTCTATCTATTTGGGCGTTCTTTAATGTCATTCAATAAAGTTTTGAAATCTCCATAAAGTTCTCCTGCTTTTTCTTAAATTTATCCCTAGTCTCTCTTTCTTTGTTATTATTAGGTATAATAGATACTGCTGCTTTTTTAATCAGTAGGGAAATTGCTTTGATTCTATTTTCTAGACAATTTTTAAACATTGTTGTTGTGTTTTGTTTTTCATTATAAAAGGACTTCTGCTCAGCAATTTCTGGAGTGAAAAAATAATAATGTTTAAAATCCTGAGGGGAAGAAGTGTGACCCCAAAGTACTTTATCTTTGTCATTTGGTTGCCAAGCTGTGTCCGAAGCTTTGTCACCCTATGGACTGCAGGGCTTCATGCTTCCTTGTCCTTCACCACCTCCTGGAGTTTGCTCAAACTCATATCCATTGACTCACTGATCTAGCCCAGACAAAATAAAGGTGGAAATTTTTTTAAATGTTTAATTGGAGGATAATTGCTTTCAACGTTTTGTTGGTTTCTGCCGTGCAGCAATATGAATCAACAATATACCGTTAGTACTTTTCATTGATTTGTTAAGTCTATCAACATTATGAATGCAAAATAATAGGAAAAGAAAATGAAATGATATTTCCTTAAAATGGGTAATAGGATCATTTTATAAAGTGTGGATATCATTTAAAAGTTCTAAATTTCTTCCCTTGATTTTGGCTCATTCATCTGCAAAAATACAAAATTTATCCTTTCCCTCTTGAACTTCCTTCCCCACCTCCACCCCATCCCACCCCTATAGGTTGTTACAGAGCACCAGTTTCAACTCCTTATGTTATACAGCAACTTCCCACTACCCATCTATTTTACATATGGTGATGTATATGATTGAATGCTGCTCTCTCAATTCATCCCATCCAAGTCAAGGTATTAATCAAATAAAATGAATGCACTAAACAGATGCTTCAAGACCTGAAACTCAGACTAACAATGAACCATATATGGCCAAATGAACAAATAGGAGTCAACGGGGAAAAAAAAGCAATGTCAATCACAGTAACAAAATATCAATAACCTCAGATATGCATATGACAACATCCTTATGGCAGAAAGTGAAGAGGAACTGAAGAGCCTCTTGAGGAAGGTGAAAGAAGAGAATGAAAAAGCTGACTTAAAACTCAACATTCAAAAAACTAAGATCATGACATCTGGTCCCATTTCTTCATGGCAAATAGATGGGGAAATAATGGAAACAGTGAGAGATTTCTTTTCCTGGGCTCCCAAATCATTGCAGATGATCAGACTGCAGTCATAAAATCAAAAGATGCTTGCTCCTTGGAAGAAAAGCTATGACCAAATTAGACAGCATATTAAAACACAGAGACATTACTTTGCTGACAAAGGTAAAACAGTCAAAGCTATGGGTTTTCCAGTAGTCATGTATGGATGTGAGAGCTGGACTATAAAGAAAGCTGAACACCAAAGAATTGATGCTTTTGAACTGTGTTGTTGGAGAAGACTCTTGAGAGTCCCTTGGACAGCAAGGAGATCCAACCAGTCCATCCTAAAGGAAATCAGTCCTGAATATTCTTTGGAAGGACTGATGCTGAAGCTGAAGCTCCAATACTTTGGCCACTGATGTGAAGAACTAACTGACTCCTTGGAAAAGACCCTGATGCTGGGAAAGATTGAAGGTGGGAGGATGAGGGGTCAACAGAGGATGAGATGGTTGGATGGCATCACCTACCTGATGGACATGAGTTTGAGCAAACTCTGGGAGTTGGTGCTGAACAGGGAAGCCTGACATGCTGCAGTCCATGGGGTCGCAACAAGCTGGACACACCTGAGCAACTGAGCTGAACTGAACTGAAGTGAACAAAAAATTATTAATCATAACATTCGCCACCTAAAAGTTAATTTCAAAAAAGTGAGAGTCAGTAAAACATGGCAGGGGCATCACAGAATTTATTTCACTTCAGTTCAGTCACTTAGTCATGTCCAATTGTTTATGACTCCATGGACTGCAGCATGCCAGGCCTCCCTGTCCAGCACCAACTCCTGGAGTTTACTCAAACTCAAGTCCATCGAGTCGGTGATGCCATCCAACCATCTCATCCTCTGTTGTCCCCTTCTTCTCCTGCCTTCAATCTTTCCCAGCATCTGGGTCTTTTCCAATGAGTCAGGTTTTCGTATCAGGTGGCCAGAGTATTGGAGTTTCAGCTTCAGCATCATTCTTTCCAATGAATATTCAGGACTGATTTCCTTCAGGATTGACTGGTTGGATCTCCTTGCTGTCCAAGGGACTCTCAAGAGTCTTCAACACCACAGTTCAAAAGCATCAAGTCTTTGGTGCTCACCTTTCTTTATAGTCCAACTCTCACACCCATACATGACTACTGGAAAACCCATATCTTCGACTATATTGACCTTTGTCGGCAAACTAACGTCTCTGCTTTTTAATATGTTCTAGATTGGTCATAACTTTTCTTCCAAGAAACAAGCGTTTTTTTAATTTCATGGCTGCAGTCACCATCTGCAGTGATTTTGGAGCCCCTCAAAATAAAGTCTCTTGCTGTTTCCATTGTTTCCCCATCTATTTGCCATGAAGTGATGGGACTGAATGCCATGATCTTAGTTTTCTGAGTATTGAATTTTAAGCCAACTTTTTCACTCTCCTCTTTAACTTTCATCATGAGGCTGTTTATTTAAATGCACAAATTAAACAACTATGAAAATAATATCTTCAGAAGAGAATTTAAATGTAGTAAACCTTGACAGTGATTTCATTGCATGCAACTGTGTGTCCCACGATTTTTACATAATGCACTCATGTTTAAACCAACCCAGTCATTTCAAAGACAAGTCTAATGTATTTAATCCTTTATTCATTTAGTTCCAGCAATAATTAGAACCTGGGTAGGATTTTATTTACAACTTAAAAGGACAAAGTAGAAATCTATTTTAAACCACTATTTTATGGCAGCTAAAATAATAGGCAATGGGCAAATATTCTTGGGAAAACATTCAAATAATTGAAAGTGAACAGGATCTGCCCAAAATAAAAAACAAAAACTAGACATTTACATGATTATAAACGATGTTTGGTTTAAAATGGGTTAGCATTTTGTAATTACCATACAGGATCTTCTCCTTTCTCCTTCTGTTGAAATGTATACTGTTAGTACTTTTCATTGATTTGTTAGGTCTATCAACAATATGAATGTAAAGTAACATGAGAGGAAAATGAAATGATATTTCTTTAAAATGAGTTATAGAATCATCTTATAATTTAAAGTTTGGACATCATTTAAAAGTTCTAAATTCTTTCCCTTGACTTTGGTTCATTCATCTTCAAAAATAGAAAATTTATCTCAGTTCAATGAATGCTAATTCTAAAATGGATAATTTAATAAATGAAAAGATAAGGAAGCCTCACTCTGGGTCTAAAAATTCATCAGTGATAACATACTTTTTATTCTAGTTTCTAAGAAATTGATGTATCTTCAAATTGCCCTTGAGAAATTTATATAGCTTTTTTGTTTATTCCTAAAAAGATTTTGAGTTGAAAGTAACAATGATGTCACACATAGACTTGCTATTTTTTAAAACTGTTAGCTCTATTGGCATATACTACATATAATATAAGCTCAGTCTTTTAAACCTACAATTTGGTGTTTTTTGGGGTACATTCACATACCTGTATAATGATCAAAATTCTTTGATTTGACAACATTCTCAACACCCAAAAAGGGAATATTCATTAACAGCCACTCTCCATTTTCCACTGTACTGTCCCTCAGAACCACTGATCTATATTGTTTCAGAGGATTTGTCTTTACCGGGCATTTCAGAGAAAAGGAAGCATACAGCATCACCTTTTGTGACTGGCTTCCTTCACATAGCATAGTGTTCTTCAGGGTCATTCATATTGCAGGGTATATCAATAGTTTTTTTTTTTTTTTTCCCCTTGCCAAATAATAACCCAGTGCGTGGATAGACTACTTTTCGCTTAACAGTTTATCAGTTGAGGGACATTTGGATTATTCCGTATTTGGCTATTATGAATAACGCTGCTACGAACAATGGATAGATTTCAAACTCTGACCACAAATTCTTCTCCCTGCTCTGTCTACAATGGACTTTTTCAGTTCTCCTGTTAAGACAGGATTCACCTGAAAAGAACTGGTGTAGATGATCGTGTTTAAAAAGCAGAAATAGAGACACAGATGTAGAAAACAAACGTACGGATACCAAGGGGAGAATGGGGGTGGAGGGTAGGATGAACTGGGAGGTTGGGATTGACATATATACACTATTGATACTGTGTATAAAATAGATAACAAGTGACAACCTTAAAAAGAAGATAAAGAATTCAGTTGGCCTGGTATTATAACTTTCTATGACTGGCATGATGGAGAAGGAAACGGCAACCCACTCCATTATTCCTGTCTAGAGAATCCCATGGACAGAGGAGCCTGGTGGGCTACTGTTCATAGGGTCACACAGAGGGACATGACTGAAGTGACTTAGCATGCATGCGTGCGTTGGAGAAGGAAATGGCAGCCCACTCCATTATTTTTGCCTGGAGAATCCCAGGGACAGAGGAGCCTGGTGGGCTGCCGTCTATGGGGTCCGCACAGCGTTGTACACAACTAAAGCGACTTAGCAGCAGCAGCAGCATGACTGGCATAATTCACGGGACTGGAATTTGGGGGTTTGAAGTCGAGGACCCCAGAGAGACCCTTTTTGCCCTCCTGCCGCCCTGTGACCACTAGTCAAAGAAGTTTAGAGCATGCTGTGTGGGGCTGGAGGCCCAGCGGGCAGTACTCGCTGACAGATGTGTGAGTGATGCTCTCTCAGGCCAGCGTCTCTGATTCCACACATGTGACTCAGGGGAAACCAAGAGAAGTTCTGTTCAGCTGAGTCACTGTGTTCACAGAATTGCCTCTCCAAAGAACTGTATGCTAGCACATGATTGTTCTTGTAAATCATTATTTTTTGGGGGTAAGATTTATTACAGAATAGTGGATAACTGATACACTCTTAATTCCATCCGGGTTACTAATTAATGGTATCCTACTTCTACCGGTACTTTACTTATTATCTGGAATACTTCTATAGTAAGGAGCTTCCCCACATCAACTGCTTGGTTACCTTAAGGTACAGTTCATATAGGAAAGGAAAACCATATGGAAAAACGAATTCGTTTCTGGTTATCTACCAGTTTTGAAACTGACTGCTTGATTTCTTTGTACACTTTAAAGATATCCAATGCACTTTCCCCCATCACTATGAACTTATGGTTTTAAATGTATGAAACGCATCCCTACTTCAAGAGCTCTCCTAACTTTATCAGTTTAACATTGTAGATGGGATCTCACAGCTCTCAGTTTCCACCTTCCCAACTAAATTTTAGCAACAGAATTGACTTCAAAGATCCACAAATGTCAAATTTGTTTCTTTTATCTGATAACAAGGGAGTTAAAAAACAAGTTGGCAGATATAAAATATTGATGATTTATTTGTTGGCCTAGACATGCCTGAATATTAATTCTAGAAAATCTTAACCACTTTCTACTTCTGTGACCTAGAGCAAGTCTTGGTTTTTCTGAGCCTCACTTCGCTCACCTTTAAATGGGAATAATTATACCCAGTAAAATATTTATAACAGTTACGTTAGACCTCATATGGAAAAGTTTCTCTTAAGGTTTCTGGTCCAGAGTAGGCACTCAGAAAACTTTGAGTCCTTGTATTTTCTATCTTCTTTCCTAACCCCTTCCATGTGTTAGGAATTGTTACAGTTCCTTTATATTATCAAAGTGCAGTAGTTGATTTTACTAATATCCAAATATCCTTCCAGGGGTAAAGAGATGGGAGTGTACTTTAATTTCTCTTTCCTTTCTGACATGTCCTAATCATAGCAAACTCTTTGTAACTCAGTGTGTTCCTAGTGACCAGTTAGTGTACGGTACATGAACTGAAAAAAGAAAGTATATGTGAAAAGCACATTTGAATAGTATATATTACCTGCCCAATTTACTTTGTTAATTAAACATTCTTGAGTACAGTCATTGTGTTTTTAATTGTTGACCCCTCTTGCTTTCTTCCCTTGCCCACAAATGAGGCCCTTTCAATCATCTTGTGAGTCAGGCAATGCAGAGACAAATGTAGGAGAGAACAAGGAGGTCAAAGCACCCATTTCCTTGCTCTTTTTCGGATCCAGCCTCAATTTCACAATGAAAGGAGTTGAAACTACTGATTTAAATGAGACCTCATGAGTATCTTTGGGTTTTTATTATCTCTGATTTGATATTAATGCTCTAGATTTTCAGTGGGAAACAAAGATTTCAACATTCTGGCTCTTCCCTGGCTCCCAAGTTCCCTTAGATCTTTGAGCTCTAGTTAACATGGTAGACATTTAGAAACCAGCCTGGGAAGTTTCTCTTTGGATTAGCAGCTGAGAAAATCATCAGACCCCTTTGTGATCAATCAGAGAGATTCTGAAAAGGCTGGAGAAAGATGGAGGATGTTGGCCAAGCATGGGATCCAGTACAAAAATGAGCATGACGCAGCCAAGGAATGCAGGACCCGTCGGCGATGGGATCAGTACCAGCCCGTCCCCTCCTCGGCCCCCTCCAGCCCTTGGATCTTTAGCTTCTCATGTTTGTAGAGAGTCCTTCTAGTTTCCTCTTAACGTTTCTATTTCTTAAGGGTAATGTCAGTATCTATGTATCCCATAGATGGTTTATGTTTGTCTCATTTTGCTGTCTGCATGAGAATAACACTCTGAGTCAAAATTTTTTGATTTCCACAATATATACCCAGTTGAGACTTTGGAAACTGTTTTATAAATTCTCTTATTCTCATAAAGTTATAGATTCTCTGGTTTTTGTTCCTTTCATGCAAACAAGTAAAATGGACTTACAAAAGCTATTGATATATTACATTGCACAAACGCCTGATACCCAATAGTTAAGAAATATTTAGGTGTGATTAAAACTAACATGCTTACTACATGTTAGCATGTGTAAGTAATTCATTCATTTGTGTAAGTAATTTATTCATATGTGTAAGTAATTTATTCATTGCTATAATTTGTTTTATGCATTCCCAAGTATTTTAGTATATGTACATGGTATAACTAAAGGCTTAATGAACTAATAGTGCTATAGCAAGGAAAAAGATAAAGATTTGAGCTTTGAATTTTACATACAAGCAAGATATAATGTGAAATATGTTTTGATTTCACTATCTATCTTTAAGTGTAACTCTCTAACTTTAAATTTCACAACAGAAAGTCAAACTCAGTCAATTCTGTTACTTATTTTTTTAACATTTAACCTAATTTAATTTGTACTGGGTAATAAATTGCTAGTTGTTGCTGTTCAGTCGCAAGTTGTGTCCAGCTTTTGTGACCTCATGGACTGCAGCATGCCTGGCTTCCCTGTCCTTTACCTTTTCCTGGAGCTTGCTCAAACTCATGTCCATTGAGTTGGTGATACCATCCAACCATCTCATCCACTGTCATCCCCTTCTCCTCCTGCCCTCCATCTTTACCAACATCATGGTCTTTTCCAGTGAGTCAGTTCTTTGCATCAGGTGGCCAAAGTACTGAAGCTTCAGCTTCAGCATCACTCCTTCCAAAGAATATTCAGGATTGATTTCCTTTAGGATTGACTGGTTTGCTCTCCTTGCAGTCCCAGGGACTCCCAAGAGTCTTCTCCAACACCACAGTTCAGTTCATTTCAATTCAGTCTCTCAGTCATGTCCGACTCTTTGCGACTCCATGAACCGCAGCACGCCAGGCCTCCCTGTCCACCATCAACTTCCAGAGTTCACCCAAACCCATGTCCATCAAGTCGATGATGCCATCCAACCATCTCATCCTCTGTTGTCCCCTTCTCCTCCTGCCCCCAATCCCTCCCAGCATCAGGGTCTTTTCAAATGAGAGCTCTTCATATCAGGTGGCCAAAATATTGGAGTTTCAGCTTCAACATCAGTCCTTCCAATGAACACCAAAGACTGATCTCCTTTAAGATGGACTGGTTGGGTCTCCTTGCAGTCCAAGGGACTCTGAAGAGTCTTCTCCAACACCACAGTTCAGAAGCATCAGTTCTTCAGTGCTCAGCTTTAAGCATCACTTCTTCAGCACTCAGCCTTGTTTTGGTCCAACTCGCACATCCCTACATGACCATTGGAAAAACCATAGCTTTGACTGTATGGATCTTTGTCAGCAAAGTAATCTCTTCTTTTTAACATGCTGTCTAGATTGGTCATAACTTTTCTTCCAAGGAACAAGCATCTTTTAATTTCATGGCTGCAGTCACCATTTGCAGTGATTTTGGAGCCCCCCCAAATAAAGTCTGTCACTGTTTTCATTGTTTCCCCATCTATTTGCTATGAAGTGATGGGACCAGATGGTATGATCTTTATTTTTTGGATATTGACTTTTACTTCAGCTTTCTCACTCTCCTCCTTCACTTTCATTAAGAGGCTCTTTAGTTCTTCTACACTTTCTGCCATAAGGATGGTGTCATCTGCGTATGTGTGGTTCTTGATATTTCTCCCAGCAATCTTGATTCCAGCTTGTGCTTCATCCAGCTTGGCATTTTGCATGATGTACTCTGCATATTAGTTAAATAACCAGGGTGACAGTATACAGCCTTGACATACACATTTCCCAATTTGGAACCAATCCATTGTTCCATGTCCAGTTCTAACTGTTGCTGTTTGACCTGCATACAGAGTTTTCTACCTTAATTCTTTAAATTAAATTTTTCCCTTAAACTTAAACGTCATCTTAAATGTTACCTTATATGTAATGTATAAGGTATGTTCTCTTTTATTTCTTCAACAGGGTCTATTGTTAGGTGAATATTTACTATGGGCATAATAAAATGTTTCAATTTCCTCATTGCAAAAAGGATACTTTGGATTTAAGTTGTTGTGCAGAAGAAACCATCTCAACATTGTAGCAATCATCATCCAATGGAAAAAAAAAAGATACTTTGTGAGGCTTAATTGAGACATGACATTTGATACAGAAAACAATGGATAAATAACAGCTAGGATTACTTATATATTTTCACAAGGAGATATAATACATAGATATGCATTTATTACTTATCTTTAGTAAACAAAAGAGATGCTAATTAATGTTGAATTTCTTTTTCCACAGGAAAAGAGACCCTCAAGCTAGATAAAGAAAAATGAGAAAACTCATTCCAAGGATTCCACAGTAATCTGAGTCACAGAGGTCAAGAAAGTAAGAAGAGTGTTGCTGGGCCTGAGACCTGCGATATTTGGGGTGAGCTAACTTTCTTATCATTAAGACACTGATGACCTCTTTCAATTGGGCTTTTGTATGATGCTGTTTGCATGGCCTGCACCATTTTTGTTGTTGTTGTTATGACCAAAATTCTCTGGTTCTTTAACAATATGGAGGCATCTCTCTGATTTTGGGAAAAGTTGAATGAAGAACAGCTCACCAAAGGCAGGACTCCAGGCAGCTCATAGATTAGTAGCTTTTATCCTCATCTCTTTTACTCATGACTGCTCCCTTTCTCAGTGTGTCTGTTACCTTTTGTCTGTGACTTCTCACCAGTTGTGCCAGGAATATTTACCTTCCTATGCCTGTTGCTCCGTTAAGCCTGTCCCAGTCTCTGAGCTCCATGATCGCTTTTCTCAAGTCCTCACACTCAAACTGTCTTCGTGGGTCCAGAGTCTTAAGCGAGAGAATATAATGCTGTCAGCTTAGCTTTGTGAAGCAGGTCACATATCACTGATGAACAATACTTTCTTGCCAGGAGCCTATCTTTCACCCAATGAATTCAGAGTCTTGGTGGTTCACAAAACACTGCCCACAGGCCACTGTGTGGCAGTCCAGCCATAACACGCTTAGGGATGCACCCAGAAGAGGACATGAAAAGGGGAAGGAATGACTGGTTACCCTGGTAGAAGAGTGCAGATTACTTTCCCGGGGAAGTAATCATGCTCTTTTGGATAAATTCTAAAAAAAAAAATTCAAACATGAAAATTATTTGAAATTATACAAAATAAATAAAGTAGACTATCAGTGGGCAGACTTGCTTAATTTATAGTTCAATTCTTTGCCAACTCTAAACTGTCTCTGTTTAGTGTTACCAGAGGATGATTTGAGAGACTTTGTGACGATGGATGACTGTAGAAGACCAAGCTGACTCTCTATCCCTCTGATTTCATAAATTAAGTCAGGTCACCTGAGCATTGTATCTAGGGGCCACTTGGTCCCCAAAGCTTGCAGAATGGCAGCTTCATTGGGGCAATTTTCCACTAACTCTCATGAAAGAGTGCTGCAGGAAACAGCACTGTGTGAGAAAGCACATCATTTACCTCCATATGTCCTGAGGGAGACCCACTGTGATGATGCTTATTACAGATAGCATCCATGGGGAGCTTTGCTGCCTAAAGCTGGTTTTTCTCTTCAAGGACAATGAGAGTTATACAAGTAACCACCTGAAGCTCTCTTAGTGAAAGGAAATGCAGTCAGGGACATCCCAAACAAAATGTGGACTTTTCTCTAGCTTTCATTCTTTCAGCACTCCCTATCCCCTGTTTTAAAAACACCAGATAAGGACCTCCCTGGTGGTTCAGTGGCTAAGCCTCCTCATTCCCAATGCAGGGGGCCTGGCTTTGAGTAGTGGTTGGGGCACTAAGTTCCATATTCTGCAACTAAAGATTCTCTGCGTTGCAACTAAGCCCTGGTGCAACCAAATAAATAAAAATAAATTTTGAAAAATTAGGAAAAAACACACCAGTCATCTGATGCCTACCCTCAGAAAAGAAAGAAAGGAAAAGACAAAAGGGAAAGAATAAAGGAAAAGGTAAAAAAAAAAAAAAAAAAAAGAATACCTCCAGGTAGGGATATCCATAGCTTCAGTGATCCTGCCACTTTGCAACTATTTCCGTTTCACTTTGGCATTTGACAAAACCCATGGAAAAATCACAACACTTTCTTGGTGGCTCAGTGGTCAAGAATCTGCTTGTCAATGCAGAGATGTGGGTTCAATCCCTGGGTTGAGAAGATCCCTTGGAAGAGGGCATGGCATAGAGAATCCCATAGACAGAAGAGCCTGGCAGGCTACAGTCCATAGGGTCTCAATAGTTGGACATGACTAAAGTGACCTAGCACGTACCTATCCATTTACCGCAGGTTTCTAAGCAGCATTTGACCCCTTCATTCATACATGTGATTTCATAATTCCAGACAAATAATTAGACATCTAGGCAAAACTAACCATATGTGAGATCTATATAAAAACAACCTTATCTGAAAAACTTGGCACTTCCCATTTGTATTAAAAGCTCTCTGCTCTGATGCAGCAGTAGCCACAGGCTCTCCCAGCCCGACTCAGAGGTGACTGATCCGCTCCGAGAAGCATCGCTGTCTTCAGGCATTCAGCTCATCTACATCTGTAAGTTTGGCAATGGAGAGAACATTTGTTTCTCTCTTCCATATGGGGGGGGGCGGGTGGTGAGGAAGAAGGTGATGCAGCCCTGATGAGGAATGAGATTCAGTAAACAAAACTTAGATAAGCTAGAGTCGAGAAGAAAATCATGCCTGTTTCTGGTCCCTCCCAGAGGCTGGGCTGGCTCCCTCTTGGTGAGTCCTGGGGCCCCTCAGTCTCTTCCTGGTTTGTTCCCCCATCTTTCCTTCACAGTGAGGCCCCCTCCAGTGGAGGGCTGAGATCACTGTATACCACCTGGCCTTGACTCTCAATTGGATTAGAATTAGATTCAATCTTTTAAATTTATACACTCAGAATGTAGGTTTTTATTTTAAAATGATCGGAATCTAGAAACTTTCCTGGTAGTCCATCGGTTAAGACTCTGTGCTCCCAGTGCGGGGGCCTGGATTCCATCCTCTGACACGGAACAAGATGCCGCATACCCCAACGAAGACCCTGAGCAGCCAAATAAAAAAATAAATATAACATTGCCTATATAAAAAAATTAAGGGCTTTCCAGGTGACATGGTGATGAAGAATCCACCAGAAAATGCAGGAAACACAAAAGACATGGGCTCCATCCCTGCATGGGGACTATCTGCTGAAAGAAGCAATTGCAACCCACTCCAGTATTCTTGCCTGGAGAATCTCATGGACTGAGGAGCCTGGCAGGCTACAGTCCATGGGGTCACAAAGAGTTGGACATGCCTGAGCAACTGAACACATACACATGAAAATAATAAATAAAATAATATTATCAGAATCTACAATAAACTGTGGAAAATTCTGAAAGAGATGGGAATACAGACCACCTGACCTGCCTCTTGAGAAACCTATATGCAGATCAGGAAGCAACAGTTAGAACTGGACATGGAACAACAGACTGGTTCCAAATAGGAAAAGGAGTACGTCAAGGCTGTATATTATCACCCTGCTTATTTAACTTATATGCAGAGTACATCATGAGAAACGCTGGGCTGGAAGAAGCACAAGCTGGAATCAAGATTGCTGGGAGAAATACCAGTAACCTCGGATATGCAGATGACACCACCCTTATGGCAGAGAGTGAACAGGAACTAAAAAGCCTCTTGATGAAATTGAAAGAGGAGAGTGAAAAAGTTGGCTTAGAGCTCAACATTCAGAAAATGAAGATCTTGGCATCTGGTCCCATCACTTCATGGCAAATAGGTGCGGAAACAGTGTCAGACTTTATTTTGGGGGGGCTCCAAAATCACTGCAGATGGTGACTCTAGCCATGAAATTAAAGGACGCTTACTCCTTGGAAGGAAAGTTATGACCAACCTAGATAGCATATTGAAAAGCAGAGACGTTACTTTTCCAACAAAAGTCCGTCTAGTCAAGGCTATGGTTTTTTCAGTGGTCATGTATGGATGTGAGAGTTGGACTGTGAAGAAGGTTGAGCACCGAAGAATTGATGCTTTTGAACTGTGGTATTGGAGAAGACTCTTGAGAGTCCCTTGGACTGCAAGGAGATCCAACCAGTCCATTCTAAAGGACATCAGCCCTGGGTGTTCTTTGGAAGGATTGATGTTGAAGCTGAAACTCCAATACTTTAGCCACCTGATGCGAAGAGCTGACTCATTGGAAAAGACCTTGATGCTGGGAAAGACTGAGGGCAGGAGGAGAAGGGGACGACAGAGGATGAGATGGTTGGATGGCATCATCGGCTTGATGGACATGGGTTTGTGTGGACTCCGGGAGTTGGTGATGGACAGCCTGGCATGCTTCAGTTCATGGGGTCGCAGAGTCGGACATGACGGAGCGACTGGACTGAACTGAACTGAAAGCATTAACTCTATTCCTAAAGCCTGGGGCCTTG
Source organism: Ovis aries (assembly GCF_016772045.2). Classification (NCBI taxonomy): domain Eukaryota; kingdom Metazoa; phylum Chordata; class Mammalia; order Artiodactyla; family Bovidae; genus Ovis; species Ovis aries. The sequence continues at coordinate 61,221,492 of NC_056069.1, read as the reverse complement.
GCAAAGTGAAATGGTTCTTCTGCATCCTCACATGACTCGCAGCCTTGGTCCCACACCCCTTCTCCGCCTGAGTCCCACGTGACCTATTCCACACCGGAAACCCTGACCTGCTGCCCTCTCCAGAGCTGGGCTGGTTTAGCCCTTACTGCTTCTCATTGTCTATTGAATCTAACGCAGTGCATCAGCCCCCTCCTCCTGCATCCGTTCTTTCTTTCATTGAGGCTTCTCTTCCATCAGAGCCTCATTGCCAACTCTGGATCACTATCCCCCACCACCGGATTTCCAGAACCTTCCAGAAAAGCAGCCACAGCCCTACTCTTCCTCCTCCCCCAGCCTGTTGCCAGCTTGTTCTCAGCTCCACCATCAGAGAACCTTCTCTTACTTACAACTGGCTTAGCAAAACCAACGGGGCTCTGCATGCAAGACATTTGAGAAGATCAAACTGAACTAGTAACTAGATGTGAATATATTTATTTTAGAAAGTGTGACACGTGACATTGGCATTGATTGTGATGCCAGTTTTAAAAATGCATACCAGAATGTAGAAATCAATCTTTCAGTAAAATTTATCCTGGAAGGGGATGGTTAAGCATAACTAATAGGCCAGTTTAGATGAGAAAATATTAAGCATTTTGCCAATGGAAGAAAAAAATGTGAATATCCTTAACAAGTCAGATAATATTTGAAGAGATAAAGGTGTTCCCAGCACAAGATGTTAATTTTGGCTCCTGCGCACAGTGAGAAAGAGAAGGAATCTGACATATCTTTTTCTTTCTTAGGCACTGTTTTTTGTTCCCTAGGACTCTGCTCTCATCCAGGTGTTTTAGAACTGACATTTTAAATTCAAATTTCTTGTGCACAAGTATATAAATAAGTTGAGCTCTCTAGTTCATACAACATCATTCCCCCAGCCCTCTTTCAACTAGAATTACCACATTGACTCTTTTATAATTTCTAGGCATCTTGCCCACCTTTCAAATTCGCTAAATTGTAGCTAGAAGCCTTGCAGTGACTTTTGTCAATACCTTAAGTACCTTATTAATTGGGTTTGAAAAATTGTATCTAGACTGGACATTCAATTCATTTAATTAAAATTAATGAGTATCCATGGGGCTGCTTGTTCAGAGCCGAGTTCTTGCCAATCCCTCTCTAGCCAAAAGTAAAATATTCTTCTTTTAAGACAAAGCCTCTGTCACAACTAGCAAGTGATTATAGAGCTTTTCCTCATTGCCAGTGATTATGCAATACCATTTCCCACTGTTGTTTAGTCACTAAGTCGCGTCAGACTCTTTTGCAACCCAATGGGCTATTGTCCCATCCCTTCTAGGCTCCTCTGCCCCTGGGATTCTCCAGGCAAGAGTGCTGGAGTGGGTTGCCATTTCCTCCTCTAGGATCTTCCTGACCCAGGGATGGAACCTGTGTCTCCTGCATTGACAGGCAGATTCTTTACCACTGAACCACCATGGAATTGATGCAAACAAGTACAGTAACCATTTCTTGGTCACAGCTTTGAACATAGAATAGTCTGTTCATTTCAGGTTTGCCATGATGCCTGTTCCTCTGCTGCTGATGAATCAGTTCTGGGTTGGCTGGAAAGATTTATTTGTAACTATAAGAAAAACACATTTAAAAAAATGTTTAAAAGGATGGATCAGAGAATGGCATTTAGGAACTCTTTTTTTTTCTCTCTTTTTGATATTTTTTAGAATCCAGTTCTTACCATTTAGAAATGATTTCTGTGGTTCTTACTGAAGACCTGGTTGTACTCAAAAGGAATATAATGAAAGAAAATAGTTTAATTCTGACCATTAATAGTGTAATTGTAATGTTATCAAATTCTTAGCTCTCTAAGTAATAATGATTTTCTATTCTTGGCATAACAACAATATCTATGTGAGTTTCAAGGGGGGTATAAATGAATTTTTGAAAAGAGAAAAAACTATATACCATGGTATTCTCCTGAGTAGACTATAAGGTGACTTGGGCATTGGGACACATATGTGTATGTCATATATATATATATATTTTTTTTCTTTTCTCCATGGCTCCTATCTTAATACTTTTCTCCTAAATATTGACCATTCAAATGTTGCTCAAGTAAATTAAAATAAAAAAATAATTTAGTCAGAATTCACCATTATATGTATGGAATAAAGCACACAGAAGCAAATGTATTCCCTTCTCTGAGATTCTGAATGTCTGTTCAGTACACTAAACTAGAGATTTTAGATGCTGTCTAGTCTTGGAGCTGACTCTATAACCAAAATGGAATCATTATGGGTGCAACTGGGGGAATGCCATTTATCACATTAGTCTAGAATTCCTTCTATTCTGAAACAAATACCCAGACCTTATTTTTAGCTTTTATGATACATAACTTGCAAAGAACTGTACTTGGATAGCTAGCAGAAGGAAAAATGCAAGCAGGACTATAGAACACGCTCTGCTTCTGAAGAATAAAGGCATATCATTAAAATTAAGTCAAATTACATGGTTTTAACTAATTACGATTTAATTAGCAAAAGCAGATCTTGTGGAACAAGGGCTTATCCTTCTTATCCCTTTAAAATATACTGAGAAAGTACAGAACAGATTCTCATAAGCCTTTGTCATATTTGGTATAAAATTTGGTGAAGAAGATGTTGACCAGTCCAAACTGTATCCTTAAAGTTGTTGGTTATCTGAAACTAAACAGCGAGCTCTCTGCCTCTGAGTTTTGTTATCGAAGGAGTTGAATTAGTTGACTCTCCATGGATCCCTTTCTATGATGTTTCTTGTTCTCTATTCAGATATTATCATGATACTACGTCAAGTTGGTTAAATAAACATTAGCATAACTCAACAAGCACCTAATTAGCTGTAGGAGAAAATGTGCATAATTTCACAATAGCAAGACTCTTCTAGCAACTATTCTTTCACCATCTTTCATCATCATGATAATTCTCTGCTACCCCCTCCTCTCATTTGAAACTCCTAAGTTCCATTGAGCAACTTTGCATGTACTTACTGTTTCCAACACTGTTTAGAAAATTCTCCACGGAATGCACTTGTTTTTCCACATCATTTTCCCCAGACTGTTGCCTTACTCTTTTGAGTCTCCAGATTTGATGTTGTTACACACAGCATCAACTAGATGCTTTCAAGACTCTCATTCATTGTTTCTCGGCTTATCTACCTCTTTTCAACTTAACTAGCCATAAAACAGCCCCAGATCTTCTGCGTTTTAAAATGAGACACTGTAACCTGAAACTCTTGCAAAAGTGAATTCCGACTTCTCTGATTAACATATTCATTCTTCTCAACTTTATTGATTCAACAGTATTTACCAGGCACCTACTATGAGCCTGCATTGTGCAAGGGTCTCTAGGTTCAGTAATGAGAAAACAGACATCAGTTCTGCTTTTCTGAGGCTTCTATTCTAGTGGGAAAGACACATTGACAGACCTCATCATAAAATTCCTGTTCATAGAGAGGTACTTCCAAGGGAAGGGTCTCAGCTCTATGATAGCCCATCTGAAGAGAGCCTAACTTTGATACGGGGAGATTTCATTACCAGTTGAGGAAGCAGACCTATGATGGGAATCAGCATGGTGGTTAGGTGTAGAAAAGGAAAAACGATAAGATAGGTACGTATTACAGTATGATGCTGTGAGTGATATATTAGGCAGCTGGATTTACTGTGTGATCTAATATCCATTCTCATGTTTATGGAGAGAACAGTGCAAGCAAGTCTCCAATGTGACCCTTGGCTGGGACATTTTCTCATCAGGGTGGGCAATATATCTCTTCCATCCTCCATTCATTCTTATAAATATGGACCATCAGTTGAATAAGTCACTGGCACTTATAAAGTTTTTGGTTTGGCAGTTCTACAAGTTTCAAATCTATCAACCTATCACCTATCTATTTACCTATCTGTTTATGTGTCTATCATCTATCTACTTATCTATTCATTAACTATTCATTGCCTATATAAATTTGATGGTGATTATTAGTGTGTGTGTGTGTTGAGATTAAGGAATCCTAGATTGAATAAGTAGATAAATTAGATAAGCTATGTCTTACCAATATCCTCATAATTACTAAGTGTTTAAATGTTGCTGTTCAGTCGCTAAGTCATGTCCGACTTTTTGTGACCCCATGGACTGCAGCACGCCAGGCTGCCCTGTCCTTCACCATCTCCCGGAGTTTGCTCAAACTCATGTCCATTGAGTTGGTGATGCCATCCAACCATCTTATCCTCTGTCATCCTCTTCTCCTCCTGCCCTCAATCTTTTGCAGCATCAGAGTCTTTTCCAATGAGTCAATTCTTCACATCAGGTGGCCAAAGTATTGGGACTTCAACTTCAGCATCAGCCCTTCCAATGAATATTCAGGGTTGATTTCCATTAGGATTGAATGGTTTGATCTCCTTGATGTCCAAAGAGACTCTTCATGAGCCCCTCCAGCACCATAGTTCAAGAGCATCAGTTCTTCAGGCTCTCAGCCTTCTTTATGGTCCAACTGTCACATCTGTACAGACAACTGGAAAAATCATAGCTTTAACTATACAGACCTCTGTCGGTAAATTCATGTCTCTGCTTTTACACTCTCTAGGTTCTAGAGAGGTTTTGTCTAGGTTCATAGGGCTTCCTGAGAGCTCAGTTGATAGAGAATCTGCCTGTAATTCAGGAGACCCTAGTTCGACTCCTGGGTTGGGAAGATCTGCTACCCACTCCAGTACTGTTGGGCTTTCCTTGAGGCTCAGCTGATAAAGAATCCGCCTGCAATGTGGGAGACCTGGCTTCGATCTTTGTTATAACTTTTCTTCCAAGGAGCAAGCGTCTTTTAATTTCATGGCTGTAGTCACCATCTGCGGTGATTTTGGAGCCCCCCCCCCACCAAACAAAATCTGCCACCGTTTCCATTTTCCCCCCATCTATTTTCCATGAAGTGATGGGACTGAATACCGTGACCTTAGTTTTTCAAATGTTGAGTCTCAAGCCAGCTTTTTTCACTCTCCTCTTTCATTTATTTTCATTAAGAGGCTCTTCGCTCCTCTTTGCTTTCTGCCATTAGGGTGGTATCATCTATTGCTTAAGTGTAGAAATAGTCTTTTCCTATCCTGTGAGGAAGGCAGATATGAATAGACACTCAGAGGACACAGAGAAGCCATGGTTGTCTAGGGGAAGAGATATTGAAAGGAGTTAAAGGTTATTCAATACTTTTTTCTAAAACAGTCCTCAAGAAGGACTTAGCTCTCAATGGTGCTTTTCCTGTGAAAGAGGGAAGTAAGATCACCTTTCCACCTTTGTACTGCTTTGTTCAGAGACTATAGGTTTAAGGCACCCATATCCTTTGCTTCTTAAGAAACTCCAGAGTAACAGATACATACAGTAATTCTAATAATACATCCTTGTAATACTGACCCTGCTTTTCTTATCAGTAAATTTTCAGTAACAAAATTTTCTTGAGTGAAAATATGAAACTCACCTATTATGAAGTTTATTTTAGGAGGATAAATGTAAATGTATTTTGGGAGTCTTGTACTTCATACGTACAGTCAACACTGTTAGTTTCAACCCACTAAATCAATCCATCAGTATTCAGGCAAGACACTGAATCATGTAAACATGATTTCCACAAAACAAATAAAAATTATATTTGTGCTATAAATAATGAACTTCTCTCCACAAGCCAATGTAACCTTTCATTCCAAGTGATCTTTCTAACAACTTCCCAGAAGATGGTGTATGCAAAAGAGCTTCTCTGATGCCAGTTTAAATTCTTGTATATATTCCCAATTAATTCTATATCCTAATATTTATTCGGTACTCTATCACTTACAAAGTGGTTTCACTCTTGCACAATTATTATCTCATTTCAAATTAACAATACTCCATTGTAAGGCTGGTGGGCATTATAAATCCAATTTGAAAGATGAAGGAAAGATTCAAAAAGTCAATCATTTGCCTGACATCAAATAAAACATTGTTTGCAGAAGTAATGAGAGTCATCAGGATTTGCTAAGCAACAAACATCCTGGCCATGAAAATAGGTGCCCTATATACATCTCCCTGTAATGCTAGCATCAACATTTCAAGGAATTTAATGTTACTACCAATTAACTGATAAGAGAATGGAGGTTAACCTAGTTAAGTAAATGGCAGAGACTAGAACTAAACCAGGAGCATTTCACTGTGAGTCATGAAATAGTTTGCATATTAGTTTATTTTCTCCTCATTCAATAGCTTATATCAGTGATTTTTTTATGATCTCAGAGTAATTTGGGGCCATATTTTTCAGGTTAAATGATCAAATAAGGAATGATTTATAGTTGTTTCCTGGAGATTTCTGTAGACAGTGTCTTTTTTAAAAAGTAATTATTTTGAACAGTAATTTTCTGTCAAATCACCAATTTCTTCTCTCCTGCAGAGTGCTTTAATAGGAGAGTCAGCATATGGCACTGTTGATTTAATTGCTGCCACACAGACTAGCTGGAAATGTTTAAGTCTTCCTTATTTAAATCTTTTTTTTTTTTCCAGACATTCCTCTTAGTCAAGATTTAAATGAAGGGCTAGAGGAGAAATCCCATGGAAGCTTCATCATCATCACAACATAATATTTATCTCTAAGCACTTTAAAAAATACAGAAGAAACAATTCCTGCTTGTTAAAACTGAAATCTGAAAAGAGGGCAGTGTAAATTCTAAACATAGGTCATTTTCAATAAATGTATTTACGTTTACAAATAAAAAAATCAAATAAGTACTAAAGAAAAGATTCAAATGAAAACATATTGTAGAGATGTTTGAAAGTAAAAATTCTACCCAAGATGGTACGTATCAAAGCTGTAAAGTGATCTATTAGCATCATAATTTTTAAGGAGCTGATTTGATATGTATATAGAGCAAAACCAAATGAAACTATGTATAGTAGAGAAAGAGTAGATGTTGTTTTCCCCTAAGGATTAAGCACACATAATAGTCCCTAGTTTTTTAAATTAAGATGCTCAAAAATAGGTACCTGTATGTGCCTAGCTAAATCACATCGTCATGCACGTGAAGCTAACAGAGCATTGTAAATCAACTATCCTCCATAAAAAATAAAAGCATAATAAAGTGTTCAAATGCTGAAAAAAGCTGCTTTGTTATTATTTCAGTATCTTTGAAAACAAGGTTTATTAAGAAATACTAGTTCAATTTTCTTGGAGCTAGGATATTGATGTCACCATAAGAAATAGTGAAGTAAAACTGGATCATTAATTAGCATTTTTGATTCAAAAAGATGAATCACTGACTGAACATATCTACATGGAGACAAACATCAATAGTTAGAATTTACACCATATCAAGCTATGATGTCAACCAAAACACTGGTCTCCAGTGACATTTGCTATCTTAATTCTAGCTAGCAACAGGAAAATAAAAGATAATTTATATATTTTCAAAAGCTCTAGAATATTAATTCTGCAACCCTGTCTAGTTTATCACTCTCATGTACATAACTATTTGATCCATTATTGGAAAACGCTGTAACTCATATTAAACAGGAAGACAGGTATTATCAATGCTGCCCAACACGGTAGTTATTGCTAAGCTATGCGCATGTTTTATTTCTCTACATCTCTATTGCCACTTGTTTCCTTTGGATTTGGTGCTCTGCTTTCAGAAGCCAAATTAAGGAAATCTGGGCATGGGAATTAATGGGGTCATCCATTGACTCACTCTGGAGGAACCTAGTTATACATTGGTTTCCATATGTAGCACTGCCCTCTACTGGGTAAATAAAAAATTTGATGTTATTAATGGATTTTTAATTATTAATACTTAACAGTAGAGAATATATGAAAAGATAATTCACTTTAACTACCCTGATATTTTTCAACTGGAAGGGGCTGAGGAATGTGACCATAGAGCGTGAGAATTTTTAGCTTTTCATGTAGACATTTTTGCTCTGTTTTGAAAAAAGTGTATTCTTTGATTTGCATGTGAGAAGCTCTTGATTTGACCTTAGATTCTATGGGGGCTTAAATGTAAGAGAGATAATTGGTTTACTGTATGATAAACCAGTTAAGTGATAAGGAAATTGAAGACAGTATGACGTTATTTAAAAATTTTTTCTTTTTTATCTGTGTTGGTACTTGAAGCAGGTAGAGAATAATATTATATTTTTTTATTTATAGCTTTATTTTGTTGGTAACTTTAGCTATATTTATGATCAGTTTATATTTTGATGGTGATATAATGTTTCTTTTCAGGGATACTTTCTTTAAGATGTGAAGGAGGATCTGCAAAGTATATTTTTTCTTTCTCTCCTTATCCTGTTACAATGTAGGTTAGGAATTTTAGAAATTAACACCATGTTAATTATGCTTTAACCCAAAAGACAAATGTTCAATACCACTATCAATGTGTTTATAAATTTAGGCAATAAAAAACTCTAGGTAATACTGAATTAGTATTAAAATATGATTAATTACACTAATAAAAATCATTTTGAGTAAATGGGGAAGAAATATGACCAACTGTATATTTTTTTCAGAAAATTTAAAAAGATGGAAGAAAACATGAAAATTATTTTTCTATATATGCAATACATGATCTAAAATCAACTGAAGGTCAGATCTTTATTAATCTTGCTTTTCATATCAGCATGTTTTTATTAATCAAACTTATGGAGGATACAGAATGGCAACCAGTTATATGGTTGCTTATGATAATGTTTCATGCCACTTGTTAAGTACTAAACACATTTGTTTTTATTAAGCAAACTTATAGAGGAAACAGAATGGCAACCAGTTATTTATTTCTTTTTTTAAATCTCAGTTTTATTTATTTATTTATTTTACTTTACAATATTGTATTGGTTTTGCCATACAATGACATGGGTCCGCCATGGGTGTACATGTGTTCCCCATCCTGAACCCATCTCCCACCTCCCTCCCTATCCCATCCCTCTGGGTCGTCCCAGTGCACCAGCCCTGAGCACCCTGTATAATGCATCGAATCTGGCCTGGTGATTCGTTTCAATGTGATAATTTACATGTTTCAGTGCCATTCTCCCAAATCATCTCACCCTTGCCCTCTCCCACAGAGTCCAAAAGACTGTTCTATACATCTGTGTCTCTTTTGCTATCTTGCATACAGGGTTATCATTACCATCTTTCTAAATTCCATATAAATGCATTAATATTATTGGTGTTTTTCTTTCTGGCTTACTTCACTCTGTATAATAGGCTCCAGTTTCATCCACCTCATTAGAACTGACTCAAATGTATTCTTTTTAATGGCTGAGTAATACTCCATTGTGTATATGTACCACAGCTTTCTTAACCATTCATCTGCTGATGGACATCTAGGTTGCTTCAATGTCCTGGCTATCATAAACAGTGCTGCGATGAACATTGGGGTACACGTGTCTCTTTCAATTCTGGTTTCCTTGGTGTGTATGCCCAGCAGTTATACGACTACTTATGATAATGTTTCATGGCATTTGTTAAGCACTAAACACATTTAAAAAAATTAGTTGATCTAAGATGGAATTGACACCCTCCTGTAAAAACAGAGGATAGAGCAAAATTCTTTGCAGCTGGGAACAAAGGAATATCTGATGTCAGGCCCAAGTTCTCCTTCTAAAATAGTTTTTGTTGACTCTCTTTTTGACTAAACAAATTTTCTAACCTGAAGATGAAAAGTCTCATAGATGGCTCTCAGTGAGAATATTTTTTCCTGTAAGATTATTTTGCTGATTTTTTTCAAATAATGTCAATTTAATAAAGTTGTGTCATAGTAGGGCTACATTCATAGAAATCCCAAAGGGTATACATGTGTTCCCCATCCAATACAATATTGTAAAGCGAAAAAAAGGAAAAAATCCCAAAGGGATTGGCCCATAAATTGCACTGGTTTCTTTTAAAAGTCTAATAGCTCCTAGGGTGTGGTGTGTGAGTGTGTGCTCAGTCATGTCCTGCTCTTTGCGGCCCCATGGACTGTAGCCCACCAGCCTCCTCTGCCCATGGGATTTCCCAGGCAAGAATACTGGAGTGAGCTGCCATTTCCTTCTCCAGGGGATCTTCCCAATCCAGAGACTGAACCCATGTCTCCTGCATTGCAGGTGGAGTCTTTACCACTGAGCTACCATGGAATATTAAATATGAATAGAAGACATACATTTTATTTTCTGAATTTTAACATTTTCTTCAGTTACAAATCTAAGTATAAAGCCATAAGAATAATGAGTCTTTATCACCAATAGAAATCATCTTTCTTTCATGTCATACTTATTGCAGATACTAAAATTATCACTAATAGTCACCATTACTTTAAAATTACAGTTGCTATTAGAACCAATATTACATACTGTTATTTAGTGCATTATTGATAAAGCACATTTCACCATATGATATTTTTAATGATTTACAATTGTGTTTATAACTGATATTCTTTGCTGTTGAATTTTATGTCATTAATTTTAAAATGTCAATATTTAATTAATTTAGGTTTTTTTTCCTTTCTTATTAGAGTTGACCTTTGTTACAATTCAGAATAAGAACAGAGACAGAAAATGTTTGGCTGCCTGGGGTTGGCAGTGGAAATTAAGGTGGATACAGATGGCATGAGATTTCATTTTGGAATGATGGAAATGTTTCATGTTATATTGTGGTGATCATTGCATAATTCTGTAATTCAACAAAATTATTGAGTTTTATATATAAAATAAGGGAATGTCATGGCATGTAAATTACCCCTCAGTAAAAAAAAAAAGAGATAGGCTTAGGAATCTAAAAACAAACAAATTAAAATAAATACATATGCATTGGTTTCAACAAGTATATGAAAAAACTCTTAAATCTGAATATTATGTTGGCAATGTTGGTGGTGGTTTAGTCACTAAGACATGTCTGACTCTTGCGATCTCATGGACTGTAGCCTGCAAGGCTCCTCTGTCCATAGGCTTTTCCAGGCAAGAATACTGGGGTGGGTTGCCATTTCCTTCTCCATATATTAGCAACAACATGTCAAAAAAGAAATACAAAACTAAATTTCAACAGTCGGTACCTTCAGTCATATATACTCTTGGAGGAATTTATTCTGAAGACAGAAAGAAAAAATAGAAAAATTTGAAATTTATTTAGTAAGCTTTTGTTATTAATGTCATAGAGGTAGAAATTTTTTTGAATTTGAGAGAAAAAATGTGTGTGTCATATAACTGAATAACTTTGCTGTACACCTGAAACCAACATAACATTGTAAATCAACTATACTCCAATAAAATTTAAAAAAAGAAGAAATTCTAAACAACATTATCTGTAGAGTAGATTCAAGTATGTGAGTAACTATATAAATGTTTGGAAGCCAGAGTTCTCACTGTGGGAGACAGAGTTCACATATATGGACTTTGTTGGCAAAGTGATATCTTTGCTTTTTGATATGCTATCTAGGTTGGTCATAACTTTCCTTCCAAGGAGCAAGTGCCTTTTAATTTCATGGCTGCAGTCACCATCTGCAGTGATTTTGGAGCCCAAGAAAGTAAAATCTGTCACTGTTTCCACTTTTCCCCTTCTATTTCCCAGGGAATAATGAGACTATATGTCATGATCTTAGTTTTTTGAATGTTGAGTTTTAAGCCATGGACATGAATATGCCAAACAATCAATTAATCAATCAAGTTATCCTCTACTGGAAATGAACTCAAAAACAAAAAACTACAGAAACAACTTAACACGAAGGAAAGCCATCAGTCAAACAACAATGAGAAATCATAGACCCCTTCAAAGAAGTTCTCAAATCGTATTAAAGTGGATGAAATGATGCGAGAAGGTGCAGCTATTTCATTGACATCTAAGTAAAAATAGATTCCTCATCTAAGTTACTAGCATGCACGCACACATCTAAGTTACTGCTGCAAAACAACCATTTTCTTTTGTTTACATTTTGAGGGTTGGAGATTTTCGGGATGAGTCTAAGGTGGATGGTATTTGTCTCTGATCCGAGTTGAGGGGCTGGAGGACCACTGCCCATGCAGCCTCTTCTTCCGTGCTGCACATCATCTCTTCTACAAGGCACCTCCCAGGTCATCCTTCACATGGCATGGCAGCGAGCCTCCCACAGGACTGTCTTTAGACTTTGGACCACGCAGCCTGATACAGCAGATAGGACAGAAGATAGGAAGAAAATAGAGAACTGGCCAAGCGTGTGTGGTATCAGCATGTTCAGTTCAGTTCAGTTCATTCGCTCAGTTGTGTCCGACTCTTTGCGACCCCATGAATCGCACCACGCCAGGCCTCCCTGTCCATCACCAACTCCTGGAGTTTAGTCAAACTCATGTCCATCGAGTCGGTGATGCCATCCAGCCATCTCATCCTCTGTCATCCCCTTCTCCTCCTGCGCCCAATCTCTCCCAGCATCAGGGTCTTTTCAATTGAGTCAATTCTTCGCATGAGGTGGCCAAAGTATTGGAGTTTCAGCTTTAGCATCAGTCCTTCCAATGAACACTCAGGACTGATCTCCTTTAGGATGGATTGGTTGGATCTCTGCAGTCCAAGGGACTCTCAAGAGTCTTCTCCAACACCACAGTTCAAAACCATCAATTCGTTGGCACTCAGCTCTCTTCACAGTCCAACTCTCACATGACCAATGGAAAAACCATAGCCTTAACTAGATGGACCTTTGTTGGCAATGTAATGTCTCTGCTTTTTAATATGCTATTTGCTGCTGCTGCTAAGTCGCTTCAGTTGTGTCCGACTCTCTGAGACCCCAGAGATGGCAGCCCACCAGGCTCCCCCGTCCCTGGGATTCTCCAGGCAAGAACACTGGAGTGAGTTGTCATTTCCTTCTCCAATGCATGACAGTGAAAAGGGAAAGTGAAGTCGCTCAGTCATATCTGACTCTTTGCGACCCCATGGACTGCAGCCCACCAGGCTCCTCTGTCCATGGGATTTTCCAGGCAAGAGCACTGGAGTGGGGTGCCATTGCCTTCTCCAGTTGGTCATAATAAATAGCTGGAAAATGTGAAACCTAAAATGTAAAAGGGAAACCAAGAGAAGATGCACTGTGTTCCCTCATATCCACTGGGAATTTCAGAAGGAAAAAAATGTAGAAACTTTAGCAGAGACTGCACTCAAGAGATGAAACTCTAATTTTTTGGGGGGAGGATGGGGAAAATGACTTGATTTTCTTGAGCAGAAATGGGCTTTGAATGTGGAGCAAAAGAAATAAAAAGTTCATACCAAGACACATAATGGTAAAACTATAACATGTTAAAGACAAAACGAGACATTAAAAATTTGTTAGGGAAACTTCCCTGGTGGTCCAGGGTTTAGGAATTTGCCTTCCAATGTAGGGTGTGCAGGTTCAATCCCTGGTTGGGGAGCTAAGATCCTAAATGCTTTGCTGCCGAAAAGCCAAAATGTAAAACAAAAGCAATCGTGTAACAAATTTAATAAATACTTTAAAAAAAATGGTCCACATTAAAAAAAAATCTTTAAAAAAGTCAGAGTACTGACAAAGAAATCAAATTGTATTACGCGTTAGAGTTCTCAGAGAAAGAGACACGATGAGGGATGGCTGGAACATCCACAGGTGCGTTTCTTAGGTTTCACAGGAGAAATGGATGTAGAGTTCGTCTTTAAAGTATCATATTTGAACAGCAGGTAAAAAAATTGCTCTGCCTAGGCACATGTATTGTCTAAGTACTGTACATGATTTGAACGTGGTAGAATTATATTATTGTTATAAAAAAGGTAATAATAATATACCACTGCGAATCTTAACATCTATTCCTTGTCGTAGATGCAAGATTTTTGTAAGGGGCTTTACAGACATTTAGTCCTTGAAATAATGCTAGGAAGTGGCTATTCTTTTTCTCGTCTTTGTGAACAAAAAACCAATTTAATTGTCAAAGGTGGTGGTGGTGGTTTAGTTGCTAAGTCGTGCCTGATTCTTGCTACCTCATGGACTATAGCCCTCCAAGTTCCTCTGTCCATAGGATTCTGCAGGCAAGAATAGTGGAATGGGTTGCCATTTCCTTCTCCAGGGGATCTTCCCAGCCCAGGAATCGAACCTGGGTCTCCTGCATTGCAGGCAGATTTTTTAGCAACTGAGCTACAAGGGAAGCCAAAGGTAGCAGATCGTAGAAGAGCTGGTATTAAATCCTAGGTACATTTCTCTCTGAATTCCAAGCTCCATGAGCACACAATATTCTTCCTAAAAGCTCAAGATTGTCATCTTTCACACTTGTGTACCTTGACTATTTGCCATAAGGTTAGCCAGAGTTTGCCATCTGTGAATACACACTTGAGACGTGACTTCTCCTGAAATACAACTGTGTTTGTAAAACAGCAAGACCTTTTATAATGAGGTGGTAATGGAGTTTTGCTTTTTATCTTACTTTCTTAATAAAAATCCTCTTAAACGAAAATTTCTTTATGGAACAGAAAGTGTCTTGCTACATTAAAGCTGGTAGAAGATCAATGTTGTTGCCTCTTAGTTTTAACTACTCTTATGTAATTAAGTAATAGGGTTATAAAAAAAAAATTTGTTTCAACACTTCAGACTAATCCAAATTGTAGTCTTTGCAAGCAACCCTCTTCTTTCACCAATTATGCACTTTGCAATCAAACCTTTGAAATTCTGCTATGTCCCTCAGATTAGCAATTTATACATATTCTTAAATGCACCCTCATGGATTGGATTTTAAACTTTCATAAACAGAAAATGATTATTGTTGAAGTATAATAATCTTACTGAAAATATATGTCCCTTCCTATGATGTAATAATGTGATAGATTTGTAGCCATTCTTATGCCCTGCAGAATCTGAGCAAGCATTCATGTACATTGTGCATTGCCAAACTTTCTCTCAATTTGTTCATAGATGGTCATAATGGTTCAAAGTATTTATATACTTTCATCTGCTGCATGCATGCTAAGTCACTCAGTCATTTCCGACTCTTTGTGACCCTATGAACTGTAGCCCACCAGGCTCCTCTGTCCATTATGTTCTCCAGGCAAGAATACTGGAGTGGGTTGCCATGCCCTCCTCCAGGGGATCTTCCCCACCAAGGGTTTGACCCATCTCTCTTATGCTTCCTGCATTGGCAGATGGGTTCTTTATCACCAGGGCTGCCTAGGATGCCCGCTCATCTCCTGACTCATATGCAATCCATTCAAAGTTGGATAAGTTGGGAATCTTAAAGTATTTTGAAACTTTTTCTCTATTTCTCTCTCTCTCTCTTTTTTTTTAACATTGTTTTCCAGATCCATTGTCTCCACCTCCACTGGCATGTTTTGAAAACTGACTTGCTCTGTGTCTAGGGCTCAGTACTCACCCCTGACTCCATTCTGGAAGGTTCTGCGGTAGATGTTTTATTCTTCAGAAGGGAACACATATAAGAGAAACTGTAGCATCAGTTCATCCATTATATTATAAAGCATCACTAGTATAGTTTATCGCTTTTTATATACTACCATTTCTCTTTTCTTCCCAGCACATAGATGAAGATCAATAAACAATTCATAAATGAATGAAATATTGTAGCACAAGATATACATTTTCTATATCTATATATATGTATCTTGGGTTGAGAAAGTGAAAGTTTTGAAAGTAAAAGTGTTAGTCATTCAGTTGTGTCTGACTCTTTGTGACCCCATGGACTATAGCCCAGGCTCCTCTATCAATGGGATGCTCCAGGCAAGAATACTGGAGCGGGTAACCAACCCCTTCTCCAGGGGATTTTCCCAACTCAGGGATCAAACCTAGATCTCCTGCATTGCAGACTGATTCTTTACTGTTTGAACCACCAGGGAAATCTAGTAGATGGAAAAATACAAATCAAACATCTGGAAAGAATATTAAATAAGCAAGAAAAGAGTCTGGTCCTTAGTCTATGCTCAAGGGGCTGGCTACATGAAGAGGGAAAATTGACAATGATTTGGAATTTCATGTATTTCTTCTATGCAAGTAAAGTTTAATAACAAAGTGGCAGTTTTGCTGAACATTTGTTATGTCCCAGACACATTTCAGAGTGTCATATGCATAAACACTGAAATCACAGCTACATGAAGTCATAATAGTATTGTCATTGCAATTTGAGAACCCTGAGACATGGAGAGTTAAGTAACTTTCTAAATCATACAATTTTTAGGGAAAAAAAATTGAACCCAGGTGGTCTAGCTTAGAATCTAAACTCTTAACTTCTGTGTCACAGCTGCTTTTCCTGAAGCATAGGAATTAAACAATTTTTAAATTTCTTCCTGTTCTAAAATGATGAAATTCTTAGTTTTCTTGAATGTCAATAAATAGGATGGAAAGTGAAATATCTGGAACAAAATTTTGAAAAAGCAGGAAATCTAGCTGGAACAAGGCTGAAATGATTATCTCATAGAGCCAGTATGTCTTTCAAAAATAAAAACCAGTTTATTACTTAAGAAATAGTACTGGAATCTACAATGCCAATAGTTTATCCTTCAGTCTCATGAATTCAAGTAATATCCGTCTGCTAGCATTCTCTCCTTTTCTACAGCAAGTATGTCAAATGCAGGGACAAGTCAGAAAACATAAATGAATCATAGATAACAATCATGTTATGTTTTGTTCTGTTTTGGTAAGTTAAACCCTCATCTAACAATGGCTGAGTCACACATTTGCTAGTCACTGAATAAGTAACAAATCATCATTATCTTCCTTTGTATTTTTCTCTCTCCAAGCTAAATTGGAATACACCATTTGGAAACTAATTCGGCAAAATCTAGTGAGTCTAGCCTTAAACCCTGAAATTAAACCCCTAGGTTCATCACTTGCAGCAATGCTATGACATATACAGGGAAACGTGTACAGCGTGTTCATAGAATCTCTGTTGGTGATAGCATAAAAGACACAGGCCTTATTACTAATGAGCAAGTCTCCTACATATGAACCTTCAAGCTGAGAACTTTCCAAGATGTGAACACGTGTTTGCATGTCCAGTCAGGTCAGTTAGTTCACGGGTCTGGCGTCCATTGTCACTGCGTGCATCCTATACCGTGGCTGTGCTTTTGTGTACTTTACTGCAGAGCACTGTACAGAATGCAGTGGTCTAGTGTCTTTATTTCAAGCCCAGAATGTATGGAAGGAAGCGTGAAAGTAGCAGTGATATAGCCTGGTACTGCTAAGAAGTGCCAGCTGTTTTATTGTACTACTGTATTTTTCAATGTACTGCACTGTAATATTAAAAATGCTTTCTTTAGTTTTTGTGTGCTTGCTTTTTGTAAAAAAAAATGATTTATTTATTTTAATTGGAGGGTAATTACTTTACAATATTGTACTGGTTTTTGCCACACATTGATATGAATCAGCCATGGGTGCACATGTGTCCCCTATCCTGAACCCCGCCCCACCTGCCTCCCCATTCCATCTCTCAGGGTGTGCGCTTGCTTTTTATCTATTGTTTGTGTGTATGGTATTATAAACCTATTATAGTACAGTACCATAATAGTCGATTGTATTAATTGGGTACCTAGGCTCAACTTGCTGGACTTGAACAAATTGGACTTAGAAATGCACTGTCCGAACAGAACTTGTTCATTTATAGGGACTGGCTGTATCTCTTTCAGAGATAACTCCTTTTTGAATACCTCAGAATAGGCATGCCCCGCTTCTGTGAACATATTTTAAACCTGGTGCTTTTCCTTCCTGGGAGTTACAGTATGCAATTTTCTCTTTCTTTGGATAATTGTTTGTGTGTGTGTTTTTTTTTTCCTGACTCCCTATAAAATAAACTCATGAGTATGAAGAGTCTCATGGTGAGACTTACATATTCACTTCGTCAAATCACTGAAATGTTTTGTTTTCTACACAAGATTTCCCCAGTGATTTTTTTGTTCTGCTTTTTGCTTTCAAAAATATCTGTAGTAGCTCTAGAAACTGGTGTGCTCCAGAGAAAAGAGGAAGAAATATTGATTTTGTGCTGCTTAATTGAGAAGAAAAGTAAATTATTCAAGTGAAAGGGACTTGCAAGTATAACCAGGACAAAACTTATTTTGTTCCAATTTTAGAGCATTTCCTGTCATCCATGTTGCCTTGTGTTTTGTAGTTGGGACACATGATGAAAAACTGCTGGAACAGATGCTTTCTTAAAAAAAATACTTATTTATTTGCTTTTAGAACAGCAGAGTCAACTATAGGAGATGCTTTAGCTGTACACTCTAAACTTGTTTTGTCTTTTTTGTCCCTTGTGTATTACAAACTCTTGAAGGAAAGAATCATATTAGTAGTAAGAAAAACAACCAACTAACAAATAAGAAAAGAAAAAAAAACACACATGAGGGAATCATAGAAATATGGCTATTTTGTGTTAGAGATTAATATGTGTGTAGCATGCTAAGTCGCTTTAGTCATGTCTGACTTTTTGCGACCCTATGGACTATAGCCCACCAGGCTCCTCTGTCCATGGGATTCTCCAGGCAAGAACACTGGAGTGGGTTGCCATGCCCTCCTCTTGGGGATCTTCCAGACCCAGGGATCAAACTCTGTGTGTCTTACAGACTTTGCAGTTAATATTTGATGAATATATTCACCTCTGCTTTTGAAAGAATTTATACATTTTATAATATGCACAATCTAAATGATTAGACTGAGGACCAACTTTGTTTTTCCAGTTTTATTGAAAAGTAGTTGATATACATCACTGTATAAGTTCAAGGTGTACAGCATAGTTATTTGATTCATATAGACTGTAAGACAATTAGCACAATAGATTCAGCTAACATCCATCTTTTCATATAGATGCAATAAAAACAAAAGAAAAAAGAAAAATTTCACCTTGTAATGAGAATCTGTAGGATTTATTCGTGTAACAAATATATGGCAGTGTTAGCCATATTAGCTTCCTAGTATTTATCTTCAGTTTCTTCCTATGAATATTTTATTTAAAATTTTCTTCTTTTGTCAGTCTTATGTGATTTATTCTTTTGTGTGCTTATATTTTCAATTCATGTAAAAGGTATTAGGCTAAATGTGTTATTTTATTTATTATTTCCCACTCATTTGCAAATTCCTAAGATGAAGATCCTTTGGAGAAGGAAATGGCAGTCCACTCCAGTACTCTTGCCTGGATAATCCCATGAACGGAGGAGCGTTGTAGGCTACAGTCCATGGGGTCGCAAAGAGTTGGACACGACTGAGCGACTTCACTTCACTTCACTTAGTATTTATCTTCTAAGCGGAGTTTTGTATGTTTTGACCAACTTCCTCTATTTCTCCCTCCCTCCACACTGTGCCTGTGGCAACCGCAAGTCTGATCTCTTTTTCTATGAGTTTGGCGTCTGGAATATTTTTTTTTATTCCACCTATAAGTGAGTTGTACAGTATTTGTCTTTCTCTGACTTATTTTACTTAACCTAATGCCTTCAAAGTCCATTTGTGTTGTCCAAATGATTGGGTTCCTCATTTTTATGGCTAAATATCATTCCATGGTCTGGATGTCTATCTACTTACCTACCTACCTACCTCAGAACTTCCGCACTAATTCATCCTTTAATGTTGTTTCAAGCTTTTGATACTGTAAATAATGCTGCTCTGAACATCAAGGTGCAGACATCTTTTTGAGTTAGCATTTTCTTTTCCTATGGATATATTTCCCAAAGTGGAATGATTGGATTATTTAGTAGTTTTATTTTTATGTTTTCTTTCCTTTTTTAAAACTTTTTTCTGAAGACAGTCCACACCATTTTCTACAGTGGCTATACCAATTTTCATTCCTACCTGCAGTGCACAAGGGTTCCTCCCGCATCCTCACCAGCATTTGTTATCACTTGCCCTTTTGATGGTGGCCATTCTGACATGTGTGAGCTGATGTCTCACTGTGGTTTGGATCTGCATTTCCTTAATGATTAGTAATGGTGGGCAACTTCTCATGTACCAGTTGGCCTTATAAATATCTTCTTTGGAGAAATGTCTATTTAGGTCGTTTGCACATTTAAAAAATTGGGTTATTTCCCTTTTGCTATTGAGTCGTATGAGTTCTTTACACATTTTAAATATTAATCCTTTATCAGATGTATGGTTTGAAAATATTTTTTCCCCCATTCTCTAGGTTGCCTTTTCACTTTGTTCATGGTTTCCTTTGCTGGGCAGAAGCTTTTTAGTTGATGTGGTTTCATTTGCTTCTTTTAGATTTTGTTACTTGTGATTTAGGTATCATAACCAAAAAATTAACAAGATCCATGTCAAAAAGCTGTATTCTTACATATTTTTCTAGGAGTTTCATGGTTTCAGTTCATATATTTACATCTTTAATGCATTTCAAGTTAATTTTTGTGAGTCATGTAAGATTTCGGTCCGGTGCATGTTGTTGTTCAGTTGCTAAGTCATGCCTGACTCTGTAACCCCGTGGACTGCAGCATGCTGGGCTCCTCTGTCCTTCTCTATCTCTTAGCTGCTACTGCTGCTCTCTCTTCATTCATGTCTGACTCCATGTGACCCCATGAATGGCAGCCTACCAGGCTCTGCCGTCCCTGGGATTCTCCAGGCAAGAACACTGGAGTGGGTTGCCATTTCCTTCTCCAATGCATGAAAGTGAAAAGTGAAAGTAAAGTCGCTCAGTCATATCCGACTCTTTGCGACCCCATGGACTGTAGCCTACCAGGCTCCTCTGTCCATAGCATTTTCCAAGCAAGAGTACTGGAGTGGGTTGCCATTGCCTTCTCTGCTATCTCCTGGAGTTTGCTCAAATTCATGTCCATAGAGTTGGTGACGCTATCCAGTCTCTACCACCATCCTCTACCACGCCCCTCTCCTCTTGCCGTGAATCTTTCTCAGCATCAGGGTCTTTCCCAATGAATCAGCTGTTTGCATCATGTGGCCGAAGTATTGGAGCTTCAGCTTCAGGATCAGTTTTTCCACTGAATATTCAGGGTTAATTTTCTTTAAGATTGACTTGTTCAATTATTCCAGCATGGTTTTTTGAAGAGCTCGTCTCTTCTCCATTGAGTATTCTTGGCTCCCTTGTCAAATGTTAGTTGACTGGATATGCTTGGGTTTATTTATGGGCTCTCCATTCTGTTCCATTGGTGTATATGGCTGTTTTTATGCCAGTACCAAAAGGTACTGATGACTATAACTTTACCACATAGCTTGAAATTAGGAAATGTGATAAGTCCTGTTTGCTCTTTTTTCTCAGGATTTCTTTGGCTATTCAGGGTGCTTTTATGGTTTCACATAAATTCTAAGAGTGTTTTTCTAATTTTGAAAAAAATGCACTTGGAATCTTGATATGGATTGCTTTAAATCTTTAGATAACTTTTTGTGGTATTGATATTTTGACAACATTAATGTTTCCAATTCATGAATATGGGAAACCTTTCTTTTTCATTTTTAAACTTTTTGACTAGGGTTGTAAGTGACATAACTGCCATTACTGTATTATAGAATCTATTATAATATAGTCACTATTACCAGTGAGATTTATGATACCTTTTTATGCTTTTCTGATGCTGACTAGATAATAATTTATAATCAAATTTTCAAAAGGCAGAGACCAAAAAAAAAAAAAAATCAAGAGCAACAAGAATAAAGAGAGAAGTTTCATACAAGAGAAGCCTCATAAAACTAGAGGTGGATGTCTCTACAGCAACTTTTCAAGTCAGAGGGAAAACAATGACATATTCAAAATATTGAAGGAAAATAACTATTGGGACTTCCCTGGGGGCTCAGCAGTGGCCAACACAGGAGAAACGTGGGTTTGACTCCATCTAGGAAAATTCTGTGTGCTATGATATGCTAAGTCACTTCAGTTGTGTCCGACTCTTCGAGACCCCATGGACCCCTTCCGGTCAAAGGACTGCTTTGGTTAGCATGTTTTGTAAGGGGCAGTCCTGGAGGTAATGAATACCCTCGGCTTTTGTTTGTTTGGGAAAATCTTTATCCCTACTTCATTTTTGAAGGAGAGCTTTGTTGGCTATAGGATTCTTGGTTGACAGTTTTTTCTTTTTTAAATTTTTTGTTTGTTTATTTTTGGTTGTGCTGGATCTTTGGCTTTTCTCTAGTTATGGTTGGGGGGGGCTACTTTCTGGTTGTGGTGTGTGGTATGGGCTTCTTATTGTGGTGGCTTCTCATTGTAGAGCATGGGCTTTAGGGTGTCAAGGATTCAGCAGCTGGGGCACATGGATTCAGTAGTTGTGTCTTCCTGCCTCTAGAGCACAGGCTCAGTAATTGTGGTACATGGGTTGTTTTTTTTTTTTTTTTTTGTTCTGTGGCATGCAGGATCTTAGAGAAGGGCATGGCAACCCACTCCAGTATTCTTGCCTGGAGAATCCCATGGACAGGGGAGCCTGGTGGGCTATAGTCCATGGGGTCGCAAAGAGTCGGACACAACTGAAGTGACTTAGCATAGCATAGCACACAGAATTTTCCTAGATCAAGAGTCAAACCCACGTTTCTCCTGTGTTGGCCACTACTGAGCCCCCAGGGAAGTCCCAATAGTTATTTTCCTTCAATATTTTGAATATATCATTGTTTTCCCTCTAACTTGAAAAGTTGCTGTAGAGACATCCACCTCTAGTTTTATGGGGATTCTCTTGTATGTAACTTCTCTCTTTTTTCTTGTTGCCCTTGAATTTTTTTTTAAATCTCTGACTTTTGACAATTTGATTATAAATTTAGATACAATTTATTTAATTATAGATTTATAATTTGCATATATATTTAACATAAATATATTAACATTTAATTGTAAGTATAAAACATGTCTGCTTGTGGCCCTGTAAGTTTCAACCTACTTGGGGTGTTTTAAACCTTGTGGATCTGGATGTACATCCCCTTGCCCAGTTTGGGATGTTTTCAGCCATCATTGCTTTAAATGTACTTTCTGCCCCTTTTTATTTGTCTTCTAGAATTCCCATAATACAAATACTATTTATTTTCATTGTGTCCTTTAATTCTTGAAGTCTCTCTTCAGTCTTTTTCATCCATTTTTCTTTTTGCAGCACTGGGTAATTTTGACTGTCCTTTCAGGTCTCTGATTCTTTTTCTCCATATAGTAGAATCTATTTTTGAAATGACTTCTTCAGTTTAGTGACTATATGTTTTAATTCAGGGATTTCTGCAGTTTTTAACTGGTTGCTATTTCCTTGTAGAACTTCTCATTTTGTTCCCCATTATTTTCCTAATTTTCTTTAGATATCTGCCTGTAATTTATTGTAGTTCATAAAACCTCCTGAAGAAAGTTATTCTGAATTCGTTTTCTGATCATCCACAGATATTCATTTCTTTCAGTTGAGTTGCTCAGTCCTGTCCGACTCTTTGCAATCCCATGAATAGCAGCACGTCAGGCCTCCCTGTCCATCGCCAACTCCCAGAGTTCACCCAAACTCATGTCCATTGAGTCTGTGATGCCATCTAACCGTCTCATCCTCTGTTCCCTTCTCCTCCTGTCCTCAGTCTTTCCCAACATCGGGGTCTTTTCAAACGAATCAGTTCTTTGCATCAAATGGCCAAAATATTGGAGTTTCAGCTTCAACATCAGACCTTCCAATGAACACACAGGACTGATCTCCTTTAGGATGGACTGGTTGGATCTCCTTGCAGTCCAAGGGACTCTCAAGAGTCTCCTGGAACACCACACTTCAGAAGCATCAATTATTTCTTTATAGTCCAACTCTCACATCCATACATGACTACTGGAAAAACCTAGCCTGGACTAGACAGACCTTTGTTGACAAAGTAATGTCTCTGCTTTTGAATATGCTGTCTAGGCTGGTCATAACTTTCCTTCCAAGGAGGAAGCATCTTTTAATTTCAGGGCTGCAATCACCATCTTCAGTGATTTTCGAGCCGGCAAAAATAAAGTCAGTCACCATTTCCACTGTTTCCCCATCTATTTGCCATGAAGTGATGGAACCAGATGCCATGATCTTAGTTTTCTGAATGTTGAGCTCTAAGCCAACTTTTTCACTCTCCTCTTTCACTTTCATCAAGAGACTCTTTAGTTCTTGAGATTCTGCCATAAGGGTGGTGTTATCTGCATATATGAGGTTATTGATATTTCTTCCAGCAATCTTGATTCCAGCTTGTGCTTCATCCAGCCCAGACTGAAATGAACTGAACTGAACTCTGCCTATAAGTTAAATAAGCAAGATGACAATATACAGCCTTGAAGTACTCCTTTTCCTATTTGGAACCAGTCTGTTGTTCCATGTCCAGTTCTAACTGTTGCTTCCTGACCTGCATACAGGTTTCTCAAGAGGCAGGTCAGGTGGTCTGTTATTCCCATCTCTTTCAGAATTTTCCACAGTTTATTGTGATCCACACAGTGAAAGGCTACGGCATAGTCAATAAAGCAGAAATAGATTTAGGTAGTGCTATTGGATCGTTATTAGTTCCTTTGGTGATGGTTACCTGATTTTTTGTGACCCTTGATTCCTTATGTTTGAATTTACACATTTGTATAATGGGACTTTTCTTTCAGACTACAGGTTTTCTTTGGCAGGAGCAAGTCTTCCCCAGTTAGCTCAGTTTGGGTCTCTGCGTGTATCTGCTGGTAATGTCCTTGGGCAGTTGTATTCTCAGTAAGATAACTGAGGTCTGAGGACAGGGAGGGAGTGCCGCTGGCTACTAACCGGTGGATAAGGCTGCTGGCCTGGTTCTCTATCTGGTGAGGCTGTAAGATAGTGCCTGTATTTTCCTAGATTCTCAGGCTGGTAGCAGAAGCCCCAGGCTATGATCTCTGTTCAAGGGTGCCTGAGGTATCCTTGCAACCCTCATGATGCAAGGTCAGAGTAGGGGCTCCCTCAGAGTGACCCACAAGATGGCAGATAGTGTTGTTAGTCTCCCCAGATTCTCTTTTCCCACTGAAGAGACAGAGGGCTCCAGGCACGCCTCTGCATGTGATGCTGTGCTGGTTTGGGGGAGGGGCAGTGCCCTCAACTTACAATCACTTCTTTTACCTTCATGCAAGCTGTCTTGGTCTCTGAGGTGCAGGAGGTGCTTCAGCCCAGCCTCCATGTTCTAGAATTCTCTCAGCGGTGCCCTGTTCTTGAATAGTTGTTGGTTCTTCCTGTGAGGGAGAGGGAAGTCAGGAATAGCCTAATCACCCTCTTGGTGGTGTCAGTCTCTCAGGAGCCTCTTTCAGTCATGTTGTGTTGCAGTAAGACATGAAAGCATGATCACTCAGTGGGGGACAACGAGGGGCAAGTTAAAGCCCTGTATTTTGAATTCGCATCTTTCTTTCTGTTGTTACTGAGAAATGAAAATAAGTCCAAGCTCAAATATCTTTTTGTTTTTTATGGCAAGCAATATGTGGATTGTCAGGTATTGATGTGAAAGTGAAAGTGTGAAAGTGAAAGTCACCCCAGTTGTGTCTGACTCTTTGCAATCCCATGGACTATATAGTCCATGGAATTCTCCAGGCCAGAATACTGGAGTGGGTAGCCGTTCCCTTCTCCAGGGAATCTTCCCCAGCCAGGAACTGAACCAGGGTCTCCCACATTGCAGGCGGATTCTTTACCAACTGAGCTATGAGGGAAGCCTTACTAATCTCCCCTGCATGCATGTGTGCTAAGCCACTTCAAGTCTTGTCCTACTTTTTGCAACCCTATGGACACTAGCCACCCAGGCTCCTCTGTCCATGGCATTCCCCAGGCTAGAATACTGGAATGGGTTGCCATGTTCTCCTCCAGAGGATCTTCCCAGGCCAGGGATCAAACCCACGTCTCTTCTATCTCCTGCATTGGCAAGTGGGTCCTTTACCACTAGTGCCACCTGGAAAGTCCCATCTTTCCCCGTAAATATTCAGTAAGTTCTTTACTCTCCATGTGTACATTTAAATATCCATTGTTCTATCAGGCTGGCTATTTCTAGAAATTATCTTAGTACATAAAAAATTATTCAGTAATAATCTTGAATAAATGAATATCTACAACTACCATTACAATGTACTGATTTAGATGAGAAAATGATTCGGCATTAACAAGAAATCTCATAAATAAACTTGCAGTCTATGAGATTAAGTTCTCTAAATTTGAGTTATATTTATGTGAATAGTTATTATCCAAAACTCTTAAAATGAATCATATCAATTACTCTCAAAAGGAAAATATAATTATTATTGACAATTAGCATCAAAATTACCTTTTCAGAAATTTTAATTTGTATTAGAACAAAGGGTAGTAGAACTCATTCTGGTGTGTTTTTTTCTGTGGAATAGAAATAACGTAGGCACAATAAGTCCTGATATGCTAGGGAGCTAGCAATTAGAGCCTGGTTAAAGGCCTAGACTCAGAAACCAGACAGTCTGAAATCTGATCCTGGCAAACATAATAACAGTGTGACTTCAGGCAAACAGATCAAACTTCCCAAACTTCAATTTCTCATCTGAAAAACAGGGATACTAGTAATGCCTACTTCATAATATCATTGTGAATTTGTACGTCAAATACTTTGACTAGCAATTATCAAATAATATATATTATATGTGTAATCTGTAACAATATCCTTTTCACTACTGGTATAGTACACTGTCTTACTGATGGTGAGAATGTAGCATTAATCTCCTTAATAGGCACTTACTTGTGGCAGATATGTCTATCTGATAAAAATAAGTTTATTGAATTATCTACTAAATATAAATGATGAAGAATACATTCCAAATTTTTCTTTACCTCATAATTTGCATGTGTGTGTGTGTGTGTGTGTGTGTGTGTGTGTGTGTGTGTGTGTGGTCAGTCTTATCCAACTCTGTGACTCCATGGACTATAGCCCCTCAGGCGCCTCTGTGCATGGGATTCTTAGGCAAGAATACTGGAGTTGGTTGCCATTTCCTTCTCTAGGGAACCTTTCTGACCCAGGGATCAAACCCTGTGTCTCCTGCATTGGCAGGTGAGTTCTATATCTCTGAACCAGCAGAGAAACCACAATATAATGTAAAATTCCAATTAAAGACTGTTGTTTTATAGTTTTGGACAGCCATTTAAAGCATCTGAATTTTTATTGATATTTTCCTCCTTTGTCAAGGTCTATACTGTGAATCCAAACAACTGAAACCTGAGCTCTCATTAATAATGTGTTCCTGACTTCTACTGAACATGCCAATAGGAGAATCTAGGAATACCAATCACTTGCTATTCACTATTAATACTTAAAAAAGAAAAAGAAAACTTTCCTATAAACTTACAAAGTGCAATTGAACTGAAGTAATGCTGGGAGGGGTTGGGGGCAGGACGAGAAGGGGACGACAGAGGATGAGATGGCTGGATGGCATCACTGACTCGATGGACGTGAGTCTGAGTGAACTCCGGGAGTTGGTGATGGACAGGGAGGCCTGGTGTGCTGCGATTCATGGGGTCACAAAGAGTTGGACATGACTGAACGACTGAACTGAACTGAATGTTAAATATGACTTTGGACAGAAATTCAAGGACATTAATTTTAAGACTGACATATGTATGAAGACTTCATATGGAATTATACATTAAATTATATTTGTTAAAATAGTAATATAATTATCAAGGCTTCCCTGGTGGCTTATCCAGTAAAGGATCCACCTGCCAATGCAGGAGAGTTGGGCTCAATCCCTGGGTCAGAAAGATCCCCTGGAGGAGAAAATGCAACCCACTCTAGTATTCTCAACTGGCAAATCCCATGGACAGAGGAGCCTCATGGGCTACAGTCCATTGGGTCTCAAGAGCTGGACATGACTTAGTAACTAAACCACCACCACCAATATGAATATCAACTTGAATTTCCTTGTAAAATTTATTAATCTTTTTAGTAGCTCAGATGTTAAAGAGTCTGACTGTAATGCAGGAGACCCAGATTTGATCCCTGGATCAGGAAAATCTCCTGGAGGAGGAAATGGCAACCCACTCCTATATTCTTGTCTGGAAAATCCCATGGACCGAGGAGCCTGGTGAGCTACAGTCCATCGAGTCTCAAACAGTTGGATATGACTGAGTGACTAACAATTTCACTCTCAACTTTATTTCAAGTGTAGATTTCAATTCCAAAAAAAAAAAAAAGAAAAGAAAAGAAAATTTCCCATACCCAGGAACCTAACATTTCATAGTATGTATTTAGAGAAAGGAAAAGACTTCTCTGTTACACAACAGCAGACAGGTATCTTTCTTAGATTTTAGCTGTCCTGGGTAAATAAGAATGTTTCACCTCTGAGACTCACTGCACAGGCCTGGTTTACAAGAGTCTGAAAACCCAGCTTTTGCACCAAGTCATTTTTTGTTGTTTACCAGCTCAGTCCTGTCTGACTCTTTGCGACCCCATGGACTCTGAATCTCCAGGCCCCTTTGTCCACAGAATTTTCCAGGCTAGAATACTGAAGTGGGTTGACATTTCCTTCTCCATTTCTCTTCTGGAAAAGATTCCTTCTCCAGGGAGTCTTCCCAACCTAGGGATTGAACTCCAGTCTCCAGCATGGCAGGCAATTCTTTACCATTGAGTCACCAGGGAAGCCCTCTGTACCAAGAGTCTACATCAAACACACATAGCAGTCATCTTCTTTATCTTCCCTTCCCATTGTTTTGCACATCTTGTCCACTCCTCTTTGCTTCCTGTCTTGTTCTTGGTAAATTTGACAGCGATCTTCCTAGTCATGGTGGGTTGAAACTTTGGATGTATTCCTGGTGAATTATGTGAGTCTAGGAGATGCTCTCTACTCAACCAGCAGAGCCTTGGGGACTGTTCTAATGGCTGAAAGACCTGTGTGGTGATGTCTACTCATAGGAATAAATGAGTCACCCGCTTGCTGGCATTTTTGGTCTGATTCAATCTTCAAGCCAGAAAGGGAGACTCCTGGACCGAAGATACCTTTTCGATTGTTAAAGCAGAATAAAAGAATAAAGAAAGATGTTTACATTCTTTTATATTCCTCATTTACAATTTTTCACATGATTTACTTTCATTCATTGTTCTGAAGAATAGATATTATAGGTGGGTTTGAGTTCTAGACCCCACACATGGGACTTTGGGAGGAAAGAAGATTGAAAGTAAGACATGATGAAAAGGCACCCAGGAACTTGTGAGAAGCTGGAGGAAATCAAAAGGTTGGTGCTGGCAAATTCCCTAGTCACCCAGTGGTTAGGTCTCCACACTTCCACTGCCAAGGGCCTGGGTTCAATCCCTGGCCAGGGAACTAAGGTATACATGCTGTGCAGCATAGCATAAATAAATAGATACATACATAAATAAGATGGGTGCCACTTGTGTAGTTTCCCAACACATATCCTACAATAGTAGCTTCAACCACTTGGAAAAGTCTAGCAGGTTCTAACTCTGGATAGTGGTGTCTATACTATTTCCTGTTTTCTGTTACCAGTCACACTGTCTTAATTCTCATCCTTTCCTTCCTATCACCTGCACTGTTTTTCTACTGCTTTCTTGCTGCATGTTCCCCAATTTCAATCACCTGAGATTATTTATTAACTCTGGCCCTACCAGAGCTTCCCAGGAGGCACTAGTGGTGAGGAGCCTGCCTGCCAATGCAAGAGAGTTAAGAGACTGGGATTCAGTCCCTGGGTTGGGAGGATCCCCTGGAGGAGGTCAGGGCAACCCACTTCAGTATTCTTGTCTGGAGAATCCAGAGAGAAGCCTGGCAGGGTACAGTCCATAGGGTTGCAAAGAGTCGTACACAACCGAAGCAACATGGCACACACATACACACTGCCCTACCATGCCCAGTCACTGTGAAATTCTTTTCTGTTGTTCTCTCATCTTAGAATGCTCTGCCACTCCATCTTCATCCTGACAGCAAGGCAACAGAAGCTCCGATCAAGCTTCATCTCAAATGTACCTTCCCCATTAAGTCTTTTCTGATCCCAACCATCAGAATTAAAATCTATCCTTTATGCAGCCCTGGCCCTTAGTTCTACTTAGAAGCCATTATGCATGTTATTATGTATGCCTGCCTTACTAGAATTCCTGCATTTTGATAGGAAATTACTCTTTCCTTTCATTTTCTTCTCTCTAGGGCCTCAAAGGACAGATTTCATAAAATATTAGCTCAGTATTCTCTCGATAGCGGTTCATCAGCAAAACTTAAGGCAAAAATACAAAGCTCCCCCCCCCCCCAAAATGGGTACTTTATTTTGAGTGGAAAATAAATGTGGTTTTGTGAAGTTGGTACAAAAATCAATATTAATAAATCAAATCTACAAATTGAAGCCAGGCACCCCAAGCAATTGAACGACAATTCTCCAATTCTATTTTCCCAAGCCATTCTCTCCTACACAGAAATGGAGAGCCTATAAAATTTAGGTCAATTTACCTCCTGCTCAGCAGGAATACAACTGCATAGTTCAGGAACTTGCCGAACAAAAACTCTCTCACGTTGTCTTCAGGAACTGTTAGATTATAAACTTTATATTTTCCAATTTATGCTTGGAATCTCATTTTCTTTTGGTATGGCTTAAATATTTCTTTTGATTTGCCATCTCCTTTCTAAAATTTTGGGGAAACAAAAGTTATATTAATATAAATTTTTATAAGTAATGCTGCCAGGTTTAAGGATGTTTAATTAAGTAGCTGTTATCTACAAAAGTAATAAGATGTAAACTAGGAAATGTAAATTTAAATTAGGAAAAAATACAGCTTCATTATTATTAAATCCCTCCATTCTCTTAGATGTCTCACATTTTCATTCAGTTACTTCTAGAAATGTGTCTTATTATTCAAACCATAAAGAATGGACTCATTTTTCAAATTTATCTCATTTTCACACAGAAAAAAAGAATATATATTTCAGTATGTTTAAAAACCGGCTAATTTTGGATGTCCATTTATAAATTTAGAATGTCCATAGAAGTTATAACTTTTCCATGCTAAAATGGAATCTGCTTTTTTTCCTGGTCATAAAATGCAGATACTCAGTGATGTTTTAATCAATACTAATTATTTTACACTTAACAGACTTGCTTATTTGAAAACTATGAACTCAGATTTAAAAAGAAGTAATAAGACCCTTAGTAATAGAGAGCAATTGCTTGGACATTTTACCTTTGCAACTTATTTTGAAAATGTCACTGTGAATATGGTACAACATGCCAAAGATGTGGCTTTTAATTTTGAGCAAGGATGCTTCAAATTACATGCCTGGCTGTGCTTCAGTCTTTTCGAAGATCATCCATTATATAACATCAATACTTCTGATGCCTTTGAGCATTTAGCTTTTCTCATGAAATTGGAAGTATGTCTAAAGTTTTCTAAAATATAAATTTCATGCAAGTTAGTGTTTGACTATTTCGGAAAGAAACATTGATTAAAAGAATAATATACGGAATAAAGATGCACTTTCACTTTACGTTTTTAAAAACTGCGCAAGTATACATGTGAGCGAATTAGGATAGTGTGCAAATTCATATTGATTGAGAGGACATACACTTAAAAAACCCAGAGATGAGTAGATTTTATCAAATTCTAGTAATTGTTTTTTAATTAATACTCCTTTTTATTTAATTCATTAGCTAATAAATTGAACAATCTCTGAGTACCTAAGCAACTGGTTTAGTTTTAAGGATTAAATTGGATAAGAGTATATGTTGGATGGCATCACTGATTCAGTGGACATGGACTTGGGCAAATTCTGGGAGATGGTGAGGAACAGGGAAGGCTGGCGTGCTGCAGTCCATGGGGTCACAGAGTCAGACACTGCTTGGCAACTGAACAGCAATAACAATGTTACTGAGCTTTATAAAGAGCTAGGAAACGTATTATGCATTTCACAATGCAGCACAATTTGAGAGCTACAAACATACTGAATTCAGTTCAGATGCAAAATAAAACAAGCGCTCACTATAGAATTCCATCACTTAACAAACAATTTTTAAACATTTAATTATATAAGAGGTGTAATTCCCTAGTAGAATTCTTTGCCAGAAAACAAACCAAGATTAAAAACCTGTCCAGAGACATTATTTTTGTATCCCCTAGGAAAGTCACACAAGTATTTATTTTCTAATAGGATGAAAGATGGAATCAGATAGAAGAACAAGAACAACAACAACAAAAAATGGTGTGTGTCAGTGGCAAAGTAGTAAATGTTTTGGGAGATGCTACTGAGGCTTTTTTTTTTTTTCCTGTTTGAAGCCTTCAAAGGCTAATAGCATTGTTATACTTGTTTAAAGGTCCTCTCTGTGTCTTATATGGTGAGCAAAATTATTTTTTATTATTTTTGAATAAATATTCATTTTTAAAGATGTGAATTCAGATATATATGCTTAAAAAATTATACAAAAATCTATTTTCATTATTTACCAAACCAGGATTTGTGCCTTTGCCTTTAAATATTTAATCATGTTTTTTCCTATTATTAATTTATAAACAGTTTACAGAAATAGAGACATTATATAATTAAAAAAATGGCTTTCTTCATTTCAGAAAACCAGGTTGAATTTAGGTACAATAATAATGTTGGTTGGTCTGCTGTGCCATTTCTTTAATAATAATGATAGTTAAATTTAACAAAAATGCTGATAGGCATTTAAAAGAGATATGGTTCTTTCTCCACTGTATTTGATGAACGTTAAAACAACCAAAGTAAATAAGCTTGTTTGGGGCTTCCCAGGTGGCTCAATGGTAAAGAAACCACCTGCAATGCAGGAGACTCGGGTTCAATTCCTGGATTGAGAAGATCCTCTGGAAAAGGAAATGGTAACCCACTCCAGTATTCTTACCTGGGAAATTCCATGGACAGAGGAGTCTGGCGAGCTACAGTCTATGGGATCGCAAAGAGTCAACTCTGTGACTAAACCACAACAGCAAAAGCCAGCTCATTTATTGTATCTATTAGTTTCACATTGCTGCTGTAACAGATTACTGCACCAGTGGTCTCGAGGTCAGAAGGCAGCGTGGGTTTCACTGGTCTGAAGTCAAAGTGTCAGCAGGTCCGCGTTCATTCTGGAGGTTCCAGGGGAGAATCCACCCATTGCTTTTTCAAGCTTTGAGAGACCATTGTCGTTCCAGGGCTCTTGGCCTCTTCCTCCATCTTCAAAGCCAAATGAGTAGCAGGTAGAGAATCATCTGACTTTGAACTCATCTCCCTTTCTCTCTGACTTTCAAGGACCCTTATGATTACGTTGAGTCCATGTGGATAATCTATGATATTCTCCTTATCTTGTGATCAGCTGATTAGCAACCTTAGTTCCATCTCCAACTAACTCCTCTCACCATCTACTATAGCAGAGGGTTCCAGGACTAGTGTGTGCATGTTTTCAGTTCAGTTCAGTCGCTCAGTCTGTCCAACTCTTTGTGACCCCGTGGACTGCAGCACACCAGGCTTCCTTGTCCATCACCAACTTCCGGAGCTTGCTCAAGCTCATGTCCATCGAGTCGGTGATGCCACCCAACCATCTCATCCTCTTTCATCGTCTTCTCTTCCTGCCTTCATTCTTTCCCAGCATCAGGGTCTTTTCCAAAGAGTCAGCTCTTCACATCAGATGGCCAAAATATTGAAGCTTCAGCTTCAGCATCAGTCCTTCCAATGACTATTCAGGATTGATTTCCTTTAAGATTGACTGGTTTGATCTCCTTGCAGTCGAAGGGACTCTCAAGAGTCTCCTCCAACACCACAGTTCAAAAGCACCAATTCTTTGGTGTTCAGCTTTCTTTATAGTCCAACTCTCACATCCATACATGACTACTGGAAAAACCATAGCTCTGACTATATGACCTTTGTAGGTAAAGTCAATAAAGTGTATGTTTTATAGGGGTTTAATTTTTTCAAGTCCTTTAATATGCCAGTATTAATCCCTAATAATTTTTGTGGGAGGATTAAATTATATAATGTTTCTCAAGAATATTTGACTAGGACATCTATTTCTTTTTTTTCTTCTTTCTTTTCTCCATTAAAAAAATAGATATTGCATTTTGAGGCTTTCAGAAAAGTTGAGTTACACCAATATAAAAAAAGCCTTCCATGTACAAATCTTCTGGTTCCTGGGAATTAATCTTGGCTCACGAAGACTGCTGACTTCATTAAGTGGGCTTGCTGGGCAATCATCTTTCACTCATAAGAAATTTACTGAATGTTGTTTTTGTTCAGCTTCCTTAGAAGCAGAGCTTGAGATGCTGATTCTATTTTAAGTGATTTATTGAGGGCATGTCCTCAGAGAGGGCATAAGGGGAAGAGAGTAGCGTGGCAGAGAGGAAGCTAGGCAAGAATGAGGTTTAGAGACTCAGCTAGGCCCTGGTTTGACTCTACCCCACGGAAAAACTCTGGAGCACAAGCTGCACAGAGTGTTTGTCATCCCTGTTGGTGGGTGCAGGGCCGGCAGATCTCTGTCCTCTGTGTCAGCCATCCTTGGCCAAGTCCCACATGTCCTAAGGAGCAGGGAGCCTCTTATGGGAGAGTGATGGAAGTCCTCCAAGAAGGCAGGTATTATCAGCTAACATTCACTGTGGCTGGGGAATGCACTGTTGCCTGAACAGAGGATGGACCTGCTAGTACAGGCATCCAGTGTAAACCCCTCAGAGAAACCAGTGGTTGTCCAAGGCACTGGGTATTTCAGAAGGGGCAGGACATACGAGTTGCTGCCCTCTTGGGGCCTAATCTCTAAAGGTCAGACAGTAAATAAATGCAAAATCAGGCCATGCTAATTGACATAGGAAAATGAAACAGGGTAACTGGGTGGCTCTGCTGGTAAAGAGCCTACCTGCCAATGAAGGATACATGAGACTCGGGTTCAATCCCTGGGTCTGGAAGATACCTTGGAGGAGGGCACAGCAACCCACTCCAGTATTCTTACAAGTATCAAATATCTTGCCTGGAGAATTCCACGGACAGAGGAACCTGGTGGGCTACCGTCCACTGGGTCACAAAAAGTCAGACACGATTGAGTGACTTAGCACACTCACAACAAGCTGGTATATGTAATGCTTGAGTTGTTACAAAGAATTTCCTAAGGCTGAGCTTTGTTGATCCAGTGTGAAGTTGTTAGAAGTTCTGGGCTTCCCTGATGGTTCAGATGGAAAAGAATCTGCCTGCATTGCAGGAGACCCGATTTTGATCCCTGGGTTGGGAAGATTCCCCGGAGGAGGGTATGGCAGCCCACTCCAGTATTCTTGCCTGGAATTCCATGTACAGAGGAGCCTGGAGGGTTACAGTCCATGGGGTCATGAAGAGTCAGACATGACTGAGTAACTAACACACACAGAACTGGGTAGTGATCCCCTAGAAACTGAGAAAGCATTTTCCTCCCAGAAGTTATTTATGGGTAATCTCTCTGTAAAGAGAAGATTTGAGCAGATTTAAAGGATGGGAAATTTCCAGCTCTGGGGAGATGCTGGGGAAAGGGTGAATTACAGAGTTTGCCACAAATGTCAAGGCCCTGAGATGGAGAAAGGTGTGCCCTATTGATGTATTTTGAGAGAGGTCAACAGTAATAGAAAATAGAAGTGAGAGATCAGCCGGGTAGAGATGTGGGCCTTTATTGGCCATAAGTATGTGTTTGGATTTTATTTCAAATATAATGCCTATAATGGAAGGCCATTCAACAGTTGCAAGCAATCGGATTACACATGTAAAATATTTTACAACTTAGAACGTTCCCTTTTGTGGTTGTGGCTTCTCAGGCGGCACTAGCAGTAAAGAATCCACCCGCCAATGCAGGGGACGTAAGAGACAAGGATGCGATCCCTGTGTTGGGAAGATTCCCTGGAGGAGGGCATGGCAGCCCACTCCAGTATTCTTGTCTGCAGAATCCCATGGACAGAGGTGCCTGGCAGAATAGAGCCCATAGAATTGCACAGAGTCGGACATGACCGAAGAGACTTAGCATGCACAGTAGAGACAGGACTATAGTGAGTAAAGAGGAGAGAAAAGGGGAAAAAGAAGGTTTCTAGAGGATGCCATGTGAGAGACGATGGGCCTTGGCTCAGACTGGACTAGCCCACCAAGGTGTGACAAGTGATCAGAGGAGGATATGTTCGGAAGGCCAAGCAGTGTGATGTTTTGGGTGTTAAGAAATCAGGCATTGGGAATAACCTAATCACTTACATTTGACAAGATGTTGAAGGCTGGAATTGAGCAGATTTGGTGAGCAGGACTGGGAATACAGTATCTCTCACATATACATAATATATAAATATATTTTTAAAATTTAATACCCTTGATTAATTATAAATTGATACATATATGTAATTGAGAGATGAACTATTTGAGGTAATATTGGATTTCCCAGCAAAGAAAAAATAAAAGCAGCCATGTTAGACTTTGGGCTTCCCAGGTAAAGAAGTTGGCTGCCAGTGCAGCCAACTGGATTGGGAAGATCCTCTGGAAGAAGAAATAGCAACCCACTCCACTCTTCTTACCTGGAGCATCCCATGGACAGAGGAGCCTGGCAGGCTGCAGTCTATGGGGTTGTAAAAAGTCAGATAGGACTGAGTGACTGAGCATGCATCTTAGACTTTGGATTGTCTAAACTGTTTTAGTTTCATCAAAACATTAACCCTTCACTCCAAGCTATTGGCTCCTGCAGGCCATCCATATAAGGTCCTAAAAAGCACTAGCTATGTTAAAATTGCCAAGAATCAGCACTCTAAGATTTTACCTCTCTGTGCCTCGCATACACAGAGTTAATTAAATGTGGCAGCAGAGACACCTCAATAATGAATTAATTCTGCATTAAGGATTAGCTGTCTGTGTTTCCAGGATTTATCAAACAAGGAGCAATTTGGAACAGGGGAAAGAACACTTCATTTGAAGTTCAAAGAACCGAGTTTGATCTCTGTTTCTGGAATAGATAACCTTGGCAGACAAGGGAGCCTCAGTTTCTGAATCACTAATTAGTGTTAAGAATATCAGCATTATTTCACCCAGTGTGAAATATTCATAATAGTAGACGTGATAAAAGTGACTCTTCATATTATTGTGTATGTATATATCAATAAGGAAAGATCCCCTGGAGAAGGAAATGGCAATGCACTCCAGTATTTTTGCCTGGGAAATCCCACGGACAGAGGAGCCTGGCAGGCTGCAGTCCATGGGTCACAAAAGAGTCAGACATGACTGAGTGACTAACAACAACAAAAACACATACAAATAACATATATATGCCATTTCATGATCTACCCCTTAACTAATTAGAAGCAGATGAGCTCAAGAACACCAGGCCCAGTTTGATTTCTCCTTCTGCAGAGTTTTGCTTGACTCACACCTGGTCTTCTTGTGTTTCCAGTCAGACTCCAAGACTGATTGCTTTCCCACAGGCCAGGCTCTTGGAGATGTCTGCTGATTCTTGAACTGCCTCCTCCACCCTTTTGGACCACTCGGTAGCCTTTCTTGGAATGCTTTCTCATGACCTGTCCCCAGCGTGTCTTTAATGAGTGAGTGAAGTGAAGTCGCTCAGTCGTGTTTGACTCTTTGCGACCTCATGGACTGTAACCTATCAGGCTCCTCTGTCCATGGGATTTTCCAGGCAATAGTACTGGAGTGGATTGCCATTTCCTTGTGACTGGATATATATTTGCTTTAAGATCTAGCCCCATGGTATCAAATATCAAGCAGCATTCACACCCTGCTATATAAGTATATATGTAACAAAATCCACAGTGAGCTTTCCTTCCTGATACGTTTTAGTCTTTAAGAGGGATGACTCTGGATTCAGACTGCCTGGCTCCATTACTAATTACAACTATTGATCTTGGTAAAACTTTCTGTTGATTTATTGCACTCTTTTGTAAAATGTCTATCAAATGTAAAGTATAAATTAAATGAGTTTTTTTTTAAAGTAGAAGCAGCAAAAGTGTAAACAACCTGAAATATATATTTAAAGTTTGCAAGGGTGATAAATGGAGGTCATATCATAAGTCACTTTTAGAAATTGTTGCATTTAATACAGAGACTTTTCATGACATGCCAAAGCATCTTTTTAAAATTCAATACTTCTTTAGTTAGAAAACATTGAGAAATCACTCATTTTCTTTAGATGTGTCAGGGAAATAGCATTAAGTTTTCTCATTTAGTTTTGCTTCAAATTAGAGCTGTTATATTTTTATTATACTTTCTGTTACATAACCTAGTTTAAATAATTATAACTTGTTAGTAATTACTTAAAACTCAGCCTTTTAAAAGGCTTATAAAATATGTTGAAGATGAATAAATGTCTCCATATCTATATCATATCTATCCATCAGCCATCTGTCCATCCACAGACAAAACTAAGATAATTTTTACTCACATGTAATAACTTTACTTAACAGTTATAATTTCTGACATATAATTGGAGAACATATTAAAAAAGCCAAATAAAAGCTTGCTTTACAATTTCATCTGTGTATGAATCCTGTCTTGTCAGTGATGTTTTTTTTCCCCTTTTTTAAGAAAATCGAGATATAATTGAGACACAGTAAAATTCAGCCTTTAAAGTTTAATGTTTGTGCTTTGACAGAATTTTAGTCATGAAAGCACCCTATAACCAAGATGTAGGACATTTCCATCATACCGAAAATTTCTCTGGTGCTCTTCTTAGACATTCTACTAGATGTATTTTGGCATAACATTGTGGTTTTAATTGGAATTTCTTTGGTAACTAGTGAATTTAAATATATTTTGTGTATTTTTACTCACTTTTTATTAGACAATGTTTTCTTATTTATTTATTTATTTTTTACCACTGTGGAATAGTTGCTTTGGGCTTCCCCAGCAGCTCAGAGGTAAAGATTTCACCTGCTGTGCAGGAGACCCACCTAGAAGCGGGTTTGATCCCTGTGTCTGGAAGATCCTCTGGAGAAGGGCATGGCAACCCACTCTAGTGTTCTTGCGTGGAGAATCCCATGGACAAAGGAGCTTGGCAGTCTACAGTCCATAAGGTCCCAAAGAGTCATACACAACTGAAGCCACTGAGCATGCGTGCGTACATGGTTGACAATGTTGTGTTAGTTGCAGCAAAGTGAATCAGTTATATGTATTCCTATGATCCTCTTTTTATGATATCCTTCCCATCTGGGCCCCTGCAGAGCACTGAGTAGAGTTCCCTGTGCTATACAGTAGGTTCTCATTCGTTACTAACTTTATATGTAGTAGTGGAGATACGTCAATCCCAATCTCCCATCTAATTGCTTTCTGATTATTGAACTTTGAGAGATCTTTAAATATTCTTGGTACAGGTCCTTTGCCAGATATATGATTTGCTAATATTTTCTTTAGTCTGTGGCTGTCTTGTCTGTACATTTTCTTTATAGTCTCATCATTCTAAAAGAAAGTAACAATTTTACTAGTATGGATTGTGGTTTTTATATAGCTAAGAAATCTTCTCCTACCCACAGTAGATGTTCTTCTGTGCTTATTTCAAAAGTTTTATAGTTTTATGTTTTACATATATCTGCAAAATGGTTTGTGTTGATTTTTGTATAATGTATGAGGTAAGGATCAATGTTCATTTTTCTGATCATATGGATATTTGTGTCAGGACCATTTTTTTGAAAACACTATTCTTTCTCCATTGAATTGCTTTTTTTTTTTTTTTTCATTGAATTGCTTTTTGATTTTGGTCTTGGCCAAAAATCAATGTGTGGACCTATTTCTGGACACACTACTTTGCAACACTGAGCGATATGTGTATCTTTTCCTCATTAGCATACTCTATTTATTACTGCACTTTTAAGAAAGTTTTGAAATCAAGGAGAAGTTTTTTTTCAAACTTGTTTGGGCCCTTCTAGTATATCTGCCTTTCAAAATAAAATTCAAAACAAGCTTGTAACTATTTTCAAAATATATGTATATTTTGCTGGAATTTTGATAAGAATGGAAATATATATGTCAGTTTGTAAAAAGATTGACTCAACATGCCGTCTTCTAATCATGATGCAGCTCAAATAGAATGAATATCACTAATAGGACCATACTTTTAAAAAATTGTAATACATATCTTATGAAGTCTACTTTCTGTTTTGATTACAGAGAACTTTCTATTCAGTCTCTTGCCTGCCTGGAAAGGCAGAGTGATGGTTGGACTGGGATTGAACCCTGACATTTAACTTTCTGAGTGAATAATTGTGAGATAAATTTCCTCATCAAGAAATTAAAGAAGGTTGAGATGCCATGGGGAGCGTATTTGTGATTCTAACGTGAACTATGTAATTGTCTCCAGCAGAATGCCTTCTGTCCCCTTCATAGGATCCACTGAATGCTCCCCTGGCTGGCTGCAACTACCATTCTCTAGAGTTGTCTGTCCCAGATTTGTGTGGGCTTCCCAGGTGGCGGTAGTGGTAAAGAACCCATCTGCCAATGTAGGATACATAAGACGTGGTTGGTTTGATCCCGAGATCAGGAAGATCTCCTGGAGAAGAAAATGGCAACCCACTCTAGTATTCTTGCCTGGGAAATATCCTGGATAGAGGAGCCTGGCAGGCTGCAGTCCTTGAGGCTGCAAAGATTCAGACACCACAGAGTACAAGGATACACGCAGAGAATCTTCCTCCTTTTTTTTTTTTTTTTTTTTTTTTTTTAGTAAATTGTCCCTGGTGCTCAGCAGAGTGACAACATTGTTGAATAAATTAAAAATTCTTTGGTTTGGAGTTGAGAATTCATGGACATCTTAAAATGTGAATAGAGACACAGATGTAGAGAATGGACCTGTGGGCACAGCAGGGGAAAGGGAGGGGGGACAAATTGGGAGGGTAGCATTGACATATATACACTACTATGCGTTATAGGTAGCCAGTGAAGAGCTGCTGAATAGCACAGGGCTCAGCTCGGTGGTGCTCTGAGATGACCTAGAGAGGGGGGATGGACATGGGGAAAGAGGTATATGTACACTTCTGGCTGATTCACATTGTTGTATAGCAGAAACTAATACAGCATTGAAAAGCAATTATATTCCAAGTAAATTTTTTAAAATGTTAGCATCCTGAGCCATATAGCAAGTTCCCTTTGGCTATCTATTTTACACATGGTAATGTAAGTTTCCATGTTACTCTCTCCACACATCTCACCCTCTCCTCCCCTCTCCCCGTGTCCATAAGTCTATTCTCTATGTCTGTTTCTCCACTGTTGCCCTGTAAATAAGTTCTTCAGGACCATTTTTCTAGATTCTGCATGTGTGTGTTAGAATATTGCATTTATCTTTCTCTTTATGACTCACTTTACTCTGTATAATAGGTTCTAGGTTCATCCACCTTGTTAGAACTGACTCAAATGTGTTCCTCTTTATGGCTGAGTGATATTCCACTGTGGGTATATATGTGTATATATATATATATATATATATATCACAACTTCTTTATCCATTCATCTATCGATGGACATCTAGGTGGCTTCCATGTTCTAGTTATTGTAAATAGTGCTGCAATGAACAATGGGATGCATGTGTCTCTTGCAGTTTTGTTTTCCTCAGGGTATATGCCTAGGAGTGGGATTGCTGTGTCATACGGTGGTTTTATTCCTAGTTTTTTAAGGAATCGTGGGATGGGGAGGGAGATGGAAGGGAGTTTCAAAAGGGAGAGGGTATATGAGTGTCCTCTCTCCTAGCGGCTGGATCCTGCTCTTTCTGAAAACTGCTTCTCCCTGGTAACCTCTACTCAAGCTCTACATGCTGGCTGAAACATGAGCCTTCGCTGGACGTGAGCCTCAAATCAGGTCAATCAGAATTCTTCCCTGGTCCTGTGACCTGAATGTCTGTGTCTCCCCCAAATGGGCGCTTGACTGGAGACTTTATTTTCCTTTCAGTTGGTCAAGCTATGTATGGTGAACCGAAATCTGCAGAGGGCCCTGTTTTCTGAGATATGTGTGTTGTGTCTGACTCTTTGTGACCCCATGGACTGTAGCATGCCAGGCTTCCCTGTCCATCACCAACTCCTGGTGCTTGCTCAAACTCATGTCCATAGAGTCGGTGATGCCATCCAACCATCTCATTCTCTGTCATCCCCTTCTCCTCCTGCCTCAGTCCTTCCCAGCATCAGAGTCTTTTCCAATGAGTCAGATCTTTGCATTGGTTGGCCAAAGCATTGGAGTTTCAGCTTTAGCATCAGTCCCTCCAATGAATATTCAGGACTGATTTTCTTTAGGATTGACTGGTTTGATCTCTTTACAGTCCAAGGGACTCTCAAGAGTCTTCTCCAGTACCACAATTCCTCAGATATAAAATGCTGCAATTTAAAACACAGAGTAAATCAGACCCTGAATCTTTTAGAACTATGGATTATGATTGAAAATTAAATGGTTAAATGACATTTTGTTATTCTATGTAATTCCATTTACATGAATTTCTAGAATAGGCGAAAACTAATTTATTTTGGTGGGAAATAGACCTGTGACTTCTTGATGGATTGGCACGCAATGGACACACGTGCAAAGAAGAGTTAGCGTAGCAGACCTGAGACTCTGCTCTTCAGCAAGCCTTGCCTGCAAGTTGGACTTTTGACTGGCTTCTGGGGATTTGCATTTTGGGAGCGTTCCCAGTCCTCTCTGATAACAGTAGTTCCTGGGACTAAACTGTTTATGCAAATAATTGGTTGATTCTGAACATCTTTTTTTTGTGTGTGAGTTTTTTAAATGCTTATTTATTTTTATTTATTTCTTTTGGCTGTGCTGGGTCTTTGCTGCTGCACTCAGGCTTTCTCTGGTTGTGGTGAGCAGGCTTCTCATTGCGGTGGCTTCTCTTGCTGTGGAGCACAGGCCCTGGGCACGAGGGCTTCAGTGATTGTAGTGTGTGGGCTCAGTTGCTTCGTAGCATGTGAAGCCTTCCTGGACCAGGGATCAAAACTGCGTCCCCTGCATTGGCAGGTGGATTCTTAACCACTGGACTACCAGGGAAGCCTGAACACCTGTTGCTTGCTTGCTTTTTTCTTTCTCTGAAATGTTCATACATGCTTGATAGGTTGTGTCTGCGTGATGAACCCCAATAAAAACCATGGGTGCTGAGTCTCCAGGGAGCCCCCTTGGTGGACAGCCTTCCACATGTGTCCTCACAACTTGCTCTGGTGGCGGGGGGGCGGGGGGGGGGGGGTAGGAAGTACATCTTGTGTGACTCCACTGACGGAGGACCCTTGAAACCTCTCACCAGGTTTCCCCTGGTCCCCACTGTGTTCACCTTTCCCCTTTGCTGATTTTGCTTTTAACCTTTTGCTGAAATAAATCACTGCTATGAGCACAACTATGTGCTGAGTCCTAGCATCCTCCTGGCAAATCACTAAACTGGGGGAGACGGAGTTGGGGGAGGGTGGTCTTTGTGGCCCTTGGCAAGGTAAGAAAGAAATTTTAATCTTCATAGGTGTATTGTTCATATGTGTATTAATTTGTAAAACTGAATAATACACTTAGAATCTGTACATCGTAACCAAGAGAAGAGAAAATAATCAAATTAAAAATTTAATTTAGATGTTAATCTTTAATTCCATGGTGCTCCACCAAAGAAAGTACTGTGAGAGCATGACCAAAAGGCCAGTGCAAGGATTATGAAGACCAGTGATTGTGTCATCTGTAAAGAAAACAGCCCCAGAGGAGCCGTCTGCAGTTTTTCAACCCAACAAACCTGTGGAAGTGATAGAATTCTAGTGATCCTGATGGACTATTTCACTGGGCGGTATGGTTATTTAGAGAGGCACTTACTTGGCATAATTTCTTCAGTTGCTAAGCCATGTCTGACTCTTTGCGACCCCATGGACTGCAGCATGCCAGGCTTCCCTATCCTTCACCATCTCCCAGAATTTGCTCAGACTCATACCCAATGAGTCAGTGATGCCATCCAACCATCTCATTTTCTGTCACCCCCTTCTTCTCTTGCCCTTAATCTTCATTACATTTGAATAAAGGGCATTTTCAATTTTTTTTTTTTAAATCGGACCCATATGAGGGGTTGAATTGAAAGATGCGGCCTGATTTAGTTCAGACCTTCCATTTCAGTTTCTCAGCTACCAGATGGTGGCCCTTTTATGATTTTTCAGCATAGTCTCCTGGCATGCCAGTCCTTCCACTGAACAGGAACTTGGTATCTCATAAAGAGCTATTTAGCTTTACTATTAATATATGAAATGAAATAAAAATATCAGTGAATATTCTAAGATAGGTTGTATCAGAGTTTAGTGGGATAAATGGTTATATTATCAATAAAAAAACCAAGTCTTTGCTGTAGCAATTCTCAGAGATGTTAATATGAAATATTACCATTCAAGACAGATAAAGAATGTAGTGTTTACCAAACCTTATATATCAATAAAACACCTAAGAAATATTCTCAAGTATAGAGTTATGTGGGGCTCTTTATGGATTATTTTTCTTGAGGAAGAGATAACATATTCCTAAGGAGAGAAATAATTGGCCTAATTTCTGACTTTATTAAAACTCAAAGCCTAAAATACTGTATATTTGAATAAAAAGTTACACACTGAATTTAACAGCAATGATCAAATTAGTATGTAAAATGCAGTGTACTTTTGTACATTAGAAGATTGCAAAATGAAGTTAGAACTAACTTTTAAAAGTA
Source organism: Ovis aries (assembly GCF_016772045.2). NCBI lineage: Eukaryota > Metazoa > Chordata > Mammalia > Artiodactyla > Bovidae > Ovis > Ovis aries. Next base: position 61,177,116 of record NC_056069.1, on the reverse strand, counting down.
AAGCAAGACAGTTGAGAGCCTACATTAAAACACAAAGTAGATTTCTTATTTCACTGACTTGACTGAGATTTGGCAGTGAAGGGTAGAGGTAGGCTCTATTAGTGTCTTAAACCTTCTTCTCATTGGTATGTATGGTTTAATGAGGAATTTGTAGGTGTCAGATGGGTTAGCAATAAGGAAATCTTATCCTGCTGTGTTTGTTTAATTAGGGTTGGGAGATCCAGATGTTATCTATGGGTATGCAAGAAGTTTCACACAACACTGAGAACATGAATTTTACAGCATTTCTTGGCTGATGTCTTTAATTTAAGCCATTTCCCATAATATCTCTCTCTGCCCCAAATTATTATACGGAACATTATATTTTAGTATTTTACCAAATGGAAATCTCTAGAACCCAATAATTTTGTATAAACACACCGAAAAAATTATTGCTCTAAACACCAGCTCACCATCCACTTCACCGATGTATGTTAGAAAGAAGACTCAGAAATTCAGAGTTGGGATTGTGTATTAGAGAGGCAGAATAAATAAAGAGGGAAAATAATTTTTCTTTCTCAGAAAGCATCAAAAGTCAGTAGGAAATGACAGTCTTGATTAGAAATGTAAGAACCTAGTGGTGTCCTGCAAAGTAAAGGCTATAAACTACTGTGTTTTAACGTTGTATTTTTAAAGTCTAAGGAACTTATGTGATCCCATGATAAAAGGAAATGGGCCACATTACTTTTATGATGCAGTGTACATTTGAGCACAGTAATATCACAAATCTATTTTAATAATCATGTTCATGTAGTCCTTAAAATTTCAAAGGTGTGTAGGTTTTATATTTTATTATTACCTTTAACTTCTGAAAGATGAGTTTACATAAATTTTCATCCTGGTAAGAGCTATGGATTTTCCAGGGATTTGGAGAATGATTAGTTTAGTGACTTTTAATGGTTGTGAAAGGAGGAAGTGATGTGCAAGATAACCAAAATGTATCGATTTGGCGTTACAAAAACCCATGCAATCCATAATATGTAGATATCACACTCTCCACTCAATTTGCGCATTCTTCCTAAAAACTTGTTGCCTGTGTGACCCAGACATCAGCCTCACCTTGAAGGCACTGAAATTCTTGGAGCTGTTGATTCCACCACTTTGTCTATGCAGTGCTTAACTCCATTTAATAATTATGCCTTGAGAAGTGACTATGTAATTTAGTGATTATGGAAACTAAGATATCTTAGTGATGAGACAGGTGATGAATGGTTTTGGGGGACAGACTCATTGTATCACTGCCAAGTTTATAACCACCCGTAGACAGGCACAAATTCTTGACTTGATATTCATCATTTTTTTTTTCAAGCGATGAAACTTGCAATATACTTCTGCAGTTGGTCAGACATAAATTGGAACCCTGAACGAGAAGGCAGACACAGCCTCTCTTGGATTCTCAATATGGAAATCAGGTTGCATTGTCTTTCATTATTTGTGGGAGAGACTCTTGACCCATCATTTCATTTGTTTGGGAAGATGCAGTGATATCTCTGCGTAGAATAGCCTTTCTGCTGCTTGGTGAAAACAGCTGTACTACCCACTAGAAAGTACTGGTGTGGTCACTGCATCAGTGAATTTACAAGATTCCAGTTCCCCAATTACTAAATCAGAACTCTATTCTGCCTAAGTGGGACCCACGATGCATGTCAATTTAGTCAGAACATCCTAGCCTGAATGAGGGAAACAGCATTCAGAATTACCTCATAGCATATTAATTAGCTATGCCATGTGGTTACAGACATATTAAAGCTTTAAGAAATGATGTAATTAGATGAAGTGTGTTTGTGTCTAAGCAAGAGTTTAAGGCAATAAATACACCAGTCCTTCTAGTGTCAGAAAACTGGATTGTTATGTTCGTGCTTACTCAGTTGTGTCCAGCTCTTTGCGACCCCACGGACTATAGCCCACCAGGCTTCTCTGTTAAGGAATTCTCCAGGCAAGAATACTGGAGTGGGTTGCCATTTCCTCCTCCAGAGGATTTTCCTGACCAGGGATGAAACCCACGTGTCCTTCATTGGTGGGTAGATTCTTACTACTGAGCCACCTGGGAAACCCTAAATTGGATTACACTGGGGATAAAGCATCTTTATTCAAAATGTATGTAGCTCTCTTCATCAGGCAGAGTGATGCCCTGAAATGTCCACAGAAGTGTCTCTGCACATACATCCTTGGAGGCAACTTACAGACTTTTCAAGAGCTAACTCCTCTGTAAGGCGCATTTTTCTTCGTGTTCACATAATTGCAGACACATACTTTAAGATGGGCTTCCCAGGTGGCACTAGTGATAAAGAACCCACCTACCAATGCAGGAGATGAAGGAGATGTGGGTTCCATCCCTGGATCAGGAACACCCCCTGGACGAGGGCACTGCAATCCACTCCAGTATTCTCGCCTGGAGAATCCCATGGATGGAGGAGCCTGGTGGACTACAACCCATAAGGTCACAAAGAGTCAGGGAGGACTGAAGTGACTTAGCATACTTTAAGATAAAGGACTTTTACACCAAATTCCGATGATCAGTTTGACCATTTTCCTCCACAACTACATTGTGAATAATTTGAGAGAAAGACTGAAATTTGATTTTTAAATTTCAGCAACCAACACTGTACCCAGTCCACTGAAGGTGGCAAATAAATGTAAACAGCAAAATGGAAAGAGGGATGGCTAATGATAAAAGGGTCAATTGTCAAGAGCAATCATAAATATTTAAGCACCTAATAATATTTCTATGTGACAATTTCAGAGTGTCCAATGAGATGAAGAACAAATTTGTTGGTTATAAGCAATATCACCAGTTTTAAGAAAACAAAACTCTTAAAATTTGGTTTGACTCTGAATTTTTATTACTCTTTTTATATAAAATAATTTTTGCTTTTATTATTAGCTCCTTTTCTTATTAGCTTCAGCTCTTCTAAATGCTTTCATTATTCTAGTGCACAAATGAACAAAGAAATGAACAAACAAAATATTCCGAAATGCTCTAGTTTTACACAGCAGTATAATAGGACACAAAGTATTGATTCTGGATGTAAATAAAATAATTCCTCTATTCTCCAAAATGATTCTTATGAAGAGCTTTTTGCAGTTGTTGCTCTATCTTTATTCCAGATGGATCCTCTATTAAGACATTCAAACTCAATTGGTCACAGGGAAGAACAGTACTCCTAATTCTTGAAGTCGTTGCCAATCACTATTAACCAAGATTTCAGCTGAGAAAAATCATAATTAAGATGATTGGACTGAAATGCATCTAATGCTCTAGATGATTTAAAGTACAATTCTGTATTAAACCAGATGAAAAAGGGAGTAATAGGGTGATACTGAATTTCTTGTGTCTCATATAAAGAAACGCATACCCACACACATATCCACACAGGCAAGTGCACACACTTGCACTGAGTTACTCAGTTATTTTTACTGAGTTAACATTGAGTGTAAAACTATATATTTGTGCTATATTTTGATGCACTTTATAATTGACTCTAGCCTGAGGATATTTTTAAGGACAGGGCTCGCTAATTAAACCAACCTTTTGCTGTTGTAGCTGCTACTGTATTCTAGGCATGTGTTGCTGTTGTTCAGTCACTAAGTCATGTTCAGCTCTTGCAAACCCATGGACTGCAGCATGCCAGGCTTCACTGTTCTTCACTATCTCCCGGAGTTTGCTCAAACTCATGTCCATTGAGTCGGTGATGTCATCCAACCATCTCATCCTCTGTCGCCCCCTTCTCCTTCTGCCCTCAATCTTTCCAGCATCAGGGTCTTTTTCAACGAGCTGACTCTTCACATCAGGTGGCCAAAGTATTGGAGTTTCAGCATCAGTCCTTTCCAATGATTATTCAAGGTTGATTTCCTTTAGGATTGATTGGTTTGATGTGCTTGCTGGCTAAGGGTCTCTCAAGAGTCTTCTCCAGCACCATGATTAAAAGCCTCAATTCTTTGGAGCTCAGCCTTCTTTATGCTCCAACTTTCATATCAGTACCTGACTACTGGGAAAACCATAGCTTTGACTATAGGGACCTTTGTAGGCACAGTGATGTCTTTGCTTTTTAATACACTGTCTAGGTTTGCCATTGCTTTTCTTCCAAGGAGCAAGGATCTTTTAATTTCATGGCTGCAGTCACCTTCCACAGTGATCTTGGAGGGCTTCCTTGGATGGCTCAGATGGTATAGAATCTGCCTGCAATGCGGGAAACCTGGATTCAGTCCCAGAGTGGGGAAGATCTTCTGGAGAAGAGAATGGCTACCCACTCCAGTTTTCTTACCTGGAGAATTCCATGGATACAGGAAACTGGTGCATCCATGGGTTGAAAAGAATTTAGGCATGTTGTAAGGAAACACAAACTGGAATCAAGATTGCTGGGAGAAATATCAATAACCTCAGGTATGCAGATGACACCGCCTTTATGGCAGAAAGTGAAGAGGAACTAAACAGCCTCTTGATGAAAGTGAAAGAGGAGAGTGAAAAAGTTGGCTTAAAGCTCAACATTCAGAAAACTAAGATCATGGCATCCGGTCTCATCACATCATGGCAAACAGTTGGGGAAACAGTGAAAACAGTGGCTGACTTTATATTTTGGGGCTCCAAAATCACTGCAATCGGTGACTACAGCCATGAAATTAAAAGACACTCCTTGGCAGGAAGTTGAGTGCTGAAGAATTGATGCTTTTGAACTGTGGTGTTGGAGAAGACTCTTGAGAGTCCCTTGGACTGCAAGGAGATCCAACCAGTCCATCCTAAAGGAGATCAGTCCTGGGTGTTCATTGGAAAGATTGATGTTGAAGCTGAAATTCCAATATTTTGGCCACCTGATGCAAAGAGGTGACTCATTGGAAAAGACCCTGATGCTGGGAAAGACTGAGGGCAGGAGGAGAAGGGGATGACAGAGGATGAGATGGATGGCATCACTGACTCAATGGACATGCGTCCGGGTAGACTCCAGCAGTTGGTGATGGACAGGGAGGCCTGATGTGCTTTGGTTCATGGGGTTGCAAAGAGTCAGACATCACTGAGCGATTGAACTGAACTGAACTGAGTCCTCAGTTATTAAGACAAAGTCCATCTCGTCCTGACACATGTTCTTTATCAATCCATGTGTTTGAAGAAAGAACCCTAGTTTTAGTAAACATAACATAGATTGTTCAGATTGATGCAATTTTGAGAGTTAAGTGGGACATGTTAGTAATGGGATTGCTAATGTTCACTGGGATATAAAATTGCATTGTGTGTGAGTTAAGTTGCTTCAATGTGAGACTCTACAACACTGTGGACTTTAACCCACCAGGCTCCTTTGTCCATGGGATTCTCCAGGCCAGAATACTGCAGTGGGTAGCTGTTTCCCTTTTCCAGGGCATCTTCCCCACTCAGGGATTGAACCTGTGTCTCTTGCATCTCCTGCCATGGCAGGTAGGTAAAGGTTACCACTAGCACCATCTGGGAAGTCCAATATTGCATTACCTCTAGGCAATCTTTAATGGTGGACAAGTGGGCCTTGGGTCAGATTGCTTCAATTAATAACTCTGTTCCACTTAGTAGCTGTTATCCCATGAGCAAGTTACAAACATTAATCAGTTCTCGATTTTCTCACAAAAAATGGGAACAAGATAATACCTACTCTTAGATTTACAAAGATTGAAAGAGATGGCTACATGTGACATGGAATGATACTTGGGCCATGTTAAGTGTTCCAGGATTATTAGCTGTGGTTATCTAAGTAGAAAGCACGATTTTATTCACAAGCAATATTTATTTGTTTTGGATTTTGTTCTAACAGGCATATGAATTTTGCTATAGCCATATTTGATACAAGTTCATCTGTCCTTCTTTAAAAAATTTGTTTTCTTTATCATGCTCATAAAAATGGAATAAAACCTGAATAATTTGATCACTGCTACATTTTGTTCCCTGATTAACATTTTATAAAAGGACATATCTGATGAATGGGTATTTTCTGTCTTTGTTTAATATTTTTATATAGCTATAAGGAAGCATTTCATTGTACAGAAAGCTAATTCTGTAGTTATATTTTATTGTATATTTGATTAGTTACCACTACCCCGTGTTCTCTTAGTATTCATTAATATTTTCAGTTCAGTTCAGTCACTCAGTCATGTCTGACTCTTTGCAACCCCATGAACTGCAGCACACCAGGCCTCCCTGTCTATCACCAACTCCCAGAGCTTGCTCAAACTCATGTCCACTGAGTCGGTGATGTCATCCAACCATCTCATCCTCTGTTGTCCCCTTCTCTTCCTGCCCCCAATCCCTCCCAGCATCAGGGTCTTTTCAAATGAAAGCTCTTCCCATCAGGTGGCCAAAGTATTGGAGCTTCAGCTTCAGCATCAGTCCTTCCAATGAACACCCAGGACTGATCTCCTTTAGGATGCACTGGTTGGATCTCCTTGCAGTCCAAGGGACTCTCAAGAGTCTTCTCCAACACCACAGTTCAAAAACATCAGTTCTTCAGTGCTCAGCTTTCTTTATAGTACAACTCTCACATCCATACATGACCACTGGAAAAACCATAGCCTTGACTAGACAGACCTTTGTTGACAAAGTAATGTCTCTGCTTTTTAATATGCTATCTAGGTTGGTCATAACTTTCCTTCCAAGGAGTACGTGTCTCTTAAATTCATGACTGCAATCACCATCTGCAGTGATTTTGGAGCCCAGAAAAATAAAGTCAGCCACTGTTTCCACTGTTTACCCATCTATCTGCCATGAAATAATGGGACTGGAGACCATGATCTTAGTTTTCTGAATGTTGAGCTTTAAGCCAACTTTTTCACTCTCCTCTTTCACTTTCATTAATATCTTAAGTAATTGCAATTTTTAACTGCTCAAAGTGTTATTGGGATGCAGATAACAAAAGCTCTGTCTTTTTCCGTGTCTCACCCAGAATTTCTGCTATTCATTCAAATGCTATTCTAAGAGAGGCTTTACTACATATACATGCGTTGTTTCCACCAGGATGTCAGTTTCATAATTGAAGAGCCTTTGCCTCTTGACCATGGCCATTTCCATATGTTATAGAAGAATACTTGGTATCCAGGAGAAACAGAATAAAATGTAAGTGTGCTGAATAAATGGTAGTTCAGTTTTCCTCACCTTCCATTTCCCTAAGCAATGTGTTAGTCCCAATCCTTCCTTTTGTGAAGCACATACAATATGCAGAGTTAAACATTATTGGTATATTCAAAAATATATGTAAAAGGCCACAAAATGTTTTCAGATATTGATAAACATATGCAACTGACATAATGTTTGTATTGTATGTACAACTTATATAACAAGTTTCAAATTCTGTTAGTATCTATCTCATTCTCCATCATAGCTTCGCCAACAATGCAACCAAATCAACTCTCCTTGATCACAAAAGACAGCCAACTCTAATTATCCAAGATAATGAGATATGAGAGTAGAATGAATTAAAATTCACAAGTAATTCCCTAATCATATTTTGGTCAGTATATTAAATGTCTACCTCCTAACCTTTAACTAGAACTGCTGGCAAGTGAAGAAATGTCCCCACCTTTCCAAGCACCTCTATCCTCAAGGGGTATGAGAAAGTATGAAATGTTTAAATGGCAAACAGAAGGGAGAGATGTAACAAGCACACTGCCAATCCACAGAAAATCCATAAATAATTAAATATGCAATTTTGAGTGAAATTTATATTTTATATTTTAAGATTATTTAAAACTACATTGTATTTCCACCAGTATGGTGCAGAACTTAGCTTGTCTTTATCATTTATTTGTTTCATACCTTCTTTATTCTCTATTCACATCACACATATTTTGGAAAAAGAATATAAAAATACAAGACAGGCAATACATATATACAAATATATATATACATATATCTCTTACCTTCTTCACCATAGTATAGATTTATTTAAAGAATTTACTGTGTGACATAAGGTGAAAATAAATGCTAAATAGATGGTAAATATATATACATATATATTAGTAGATTAAGTGCTAAGTAGATGCCTTCTGTTTCAAAAACACATAACACAATGATGAACAAGAGCTGACATTTATGTTACTAAGTGATAAGCTTCCCTGTGTTCACCTCTTCTGCCTTTTTCACATGAATGAGCTGGGACTGCAGATGCCAAGAGCAATATCACACGGATGCTACTGAAAGGCCCTCATGATCAGTAATACGTGCCTTTTGGGATGAAGGGAGGTGGGCTTTTTACTGCTCTGCCTGAAGCACTGGAGTCAGTGTCTGATATAGAATAGAATGAATAAATGTAACCAGGGAGAATGTTTAAGTGCACTTTAAAATACAGTACAGTGTGCAAGATAAGAGAACTACATACACATTTAGAGTGGAAAAAGTGACTACTGCTATCTTTAAGGGGAGTTAGGAAAGATCTTGTACAACAGGTGATATGGAGCAACATTGCTAAGGAGTAATGAAATATGTCAGCCAAAAATTTGTGGATTCAATATTCCAATAAATGGGGTTTCGTATACATGTAAAATTACAGAAACATTAAGTAATAAAGCCTGTTTTCCCCTTATTAATGACACAAAGCCTCTGGACATTTCTCGATTACAGGTTTGAGGATTAGAATGATTTCGTTAGTTGGGCTTGAACTGAGAGTAGTTTGCTTTAATTGGTTTGTTTGCTTTTGTTTCTGTTTTCAGGCTGGAGAGCCACAATCTTAACTGCTCACTCTCTCACACGTTTTTTCCTTCTAAAACTTTTTTAGTTACTTTTCTTCATTTACACCATTGTGCTTTACAACATCTACTTTCCATTTTATATTAATAATTGTCTCAGTAATGCCTTTTACAATTAAGTAGATCTGAATTTGCTGTCAGTTCTTTGAAAAAATATTTTTTACTTACTCTTTGTTTGGGGAATTTTTTTTTTTTTTTTTTTTACAAAACTACTCCTGGTAACCATAGTTTCTGTGTTAATGCATACCTATGAATATTTGTCTTTTGCCATATACTTTAAGATATCTAGCCTCAGTTTAAAGATATAGAAAATGAAACAACACTTTTTAAAAACTATAGTCACTCTAAATACTCCATTTCTTTGTACTGTTGTGTGCTTAGTGCGGAGAAGCCTGGAGTCAGTCTGATTTTTATCCTTTTGCAGATTTTTAACTTTCATTTGTTTTTACTGTCTGGAGATTCATAATGATTTTAGTTTTACTTTTTAAGTTTGGTAAATATCATATAAGGTGTGATTGTCATGGGTAGATTTTGTGACCAATATTGAAGTATCTTTCCATCTGTAGAGTTAATGTTGCTGTTTAGTAACTAAGTTGTGTCCAGCTCCTTTTGAGACCCTGTGGACTGTAGCCCTCCAGGCTCCTCTGTCCACGGGACTTCCCAGGCAAGAGTACTGGAGTGGGTTGACTTCTTTAATTTTTTTTCTGACACTTTATTTGAATTGTATATTTTTTGGCGTCATTTTGTTTAAAGGATACCAGTTAAGTATATATTGAATGTTTTCTTTGTGCATTCTGCTGCATTTTTCTCGTTTTCCTTCCCCTGCCATGTCTTTTTTAAACTGATGTACCCATTCTCCTTGTCGCTGCTTCCAAAGTGGCCAGAAGTTTTCTGATGGCTTTGCACTTCAGTTAGACTTCTTTTTCCCTCAGCTCTGTCTGCTTATTTTAAAATCCTCTTACATTGTTTTATAATTTCCTACTTGAGCTTTCGTTTTGAACTCTACTTACAGAGGACATTTTTTATTATATATTTTTTTGACTCCACGTGGAATTGATTAATCACTCTTTTTGGCTCCACAACAAAGTGTTTCCCCTCCCTAAAAAGTGCCTTGATTTTTTTTCTATTCAATGTCATTTTTTTTCCCTTACAGTATATTCATAGCTCTCCTGTTCTATTTCGTGTTTCATTTTGTATTGAATGAGGGGAGCTCTATTGAAACAGCTATTTAAAGAATAATAAAAAGGAAATAACATTCTCCAGTATTCTTGCCTGGCCTACAGTCCATGGGGTCCCAAAGAGTCGGACATGACAGCGACTAAACAACAACAAAAAATCATATTAGGAATGCTTGCTGAAAGATTTCAAGTTTTTCATTAAGTCACTCTTAATGAAGTCACTTAATAAGTGACTTAATAAGTGACTCGTGTGTGTGTGTGTGTGTGTGTGTGTGTATGTGTTTATAGGGGAGACAGATCATACAAAAAGAGATATTTGTCTGCTGTGTCTATTCATGTCACCCCAAAGACTAAGGCTTAGCACATAAAACGTATTTTGGTAAGGATATTGAGTTTGCAAAGGAAGTGAGATAAACCTCCGTGGACCAAGATTAGACATGTAATGCTATGCATCACCACGTGGGGGCCTTCCTGCTCTGTGTCTTGCACAGCTGGCCTGCCCAGAGGTTTCTGCACTCTTTTCCAACCTCCGTAAACATGCTACACAATCCAAATGGGTTCTGGGTAGCTCCTATGACATTCTGTGTATACACACCCCATTTCAAACAAAAGTCTTTGCTTCTGTCCTTCAGATGAGGCCACCTACTGGAGAGCTCTTTTCTCTGAGAGTCCATTAGATTCCACAAGCCACGGATCCTCCCTTTGGTCCTTCATCCCTCACTGACCTTGGCAGTGCTGCTATGCGGATATTGTAATTTTCATTGTATATTCTCTTCTTTTTTATTTCCTTGTAGTTATCATCTTTTGCAGACAGGAGATGAATAAATATATACAGTGCTTTATTACTTCAGGGTTATAATAATTTCTTTTACATTCTTTTTGGTATGCATCTTTGTCATTTGAAATGACTTAGGGTCATGTGGCTATATACTCAGTATTTATCAGGATTGGAAAAGTTAACTGCTATTGTATATACTGCTAAAAGAGAGATAAATATCTTCAATAAATGAATGACTTTAAATGTTTTTAGCACGAATACATTAAAATGAACCCCAAATGAACAGTCTTGTAAAAATTACCCCACATTTCTTACTCTAGATCTAGTCTAAGTACATCTGTACAATTGTCAAGTAAATTACACTGGTGACTTCCTCTTGGAGCCACGGCGAACAAAGTCAGAACTTAATGAGGTCATTAATGAGATTTTTCTAGTGCGAGGTCTCTTGACAGGTAACACTTGGAGGAAAGTTTTCTGTACCAATGCTCTAAGTAGTGATGTCAGGTGTGAAACCTTAGAGATTTTAGTCATTTGTTCAGTTGATATGAACCCCTTATGCCTCTATCCCCCTACCTGGGGAGGGTATCAGAGTTACAGTTGTTGAATATTTGTGAGATAATTTCAACCTTACGAACTCTTCTTTGTGACATTTATATGAGGAATTGTCCTTAATCAATAACATTGATGATCTTGATTCCATACCCTTGAAAGAGAACATGATTTTTATCCCATACTCTAAATTCTGTCAAGTTATATTTAAAACATTGAGAAAATGACTGCTTTTATATGTTTTTGAGAAAATATTTAGCAAAAACAAGAAATCAGATTTGGAGAATCATGCATAACAGAGGTTAAATATGTTCTGAAAGCAAAAGAAAATTCATGGAGAATGTGATGCAGATCTCTTGACAGATTGGCATCTTAGAAATGAATAGAAATGAAAGCAGTCTGTAGGATGGATCGGAGTAGAATGAAGTGAAAATAAAATGAAGGAAAGAGTTAACACAGTCATCTTAGAAACACACAGAGTGTTCCTCAACTAAGCAGTAACAACAGTGATGATGAAGTAAAGCGAATATATAGGAGATAATTATCGGACTTCCTTGGTGGCTCAGATGGTAAAGAATCTGCCTGCAAAGCAGGAGATCCAGGCTTGATCCTTGGGTTGGGAAGATCCTCTGGACAGGAGAATGGCTACCCACTCCAGTATTCTTTCCTGGAGAATTCCACGGACAGAGGAGCCTGGTGGGCTACAGTCCATAGGTTCACGAAGATTTGGACATGACTTAGCGACTGAACAACAGCAGCAACAATGACATAACTAGATATGAAGGAAAACCAGAGGTTCTGGTGGTGAATGGGAAGCTTGGGAAAGTGAAGACTTCAAGAATTACTTCTGATATTTGCCTTTGGTTATCAAGACCATAGTGGCATGTACCATCAACAATAGTAATCATATGGGTAATGAATGGTCAACTCAGACTGATGCTTGTTAAGTTTGTGTTCTTCTTGGAATATTAGTGTGGAATTCTCCAACAAGCAGGCATATATATGGATCTGGGACTCTCAGGAAATGTCTTGAGTGGCTTGGAGACAGACCACCAGGGACTAAGGTGAAATCCTGGAAGCCCACCCAGTGAGAACTAAAGGACCTAGTGATGGAACTGAAATAAGCCTGAGTTATCTTGGGGGGAAAGAGTACTTGATATTATAATTTTCTAAAATAAAAAATATATATTGCCTACTCATTGAAACTTGACCTCAAGTAGTTTACATATAAGTAATTCTGGTAAAGTTGCTTAATAAATATTAGTAAATGCAATGAATTTTCAGAGGATGATATGACATTTGGGCAAAGGCTGTCTGGGAAGCTTTGGGACAGAGAAAAGTGTTTTTGGTGGAAGAGTGGGAGCGAATAAACATGGATATAAAATTATAGGAAATTGTCTTAAGATGATTAATATTGTGACTGGTTGTGGGTTTGCTAGAGGACATAAAAGGGAAAAAAAGATATAGATGAAAAAACACATTTGGACAAACCAGTGGAATTTGAACTTGTATTTAAATTAAATTAAATAATAAAATTGTTGCTATATATTATCATTTCAGGTATTCTTGTCTTCGTAAATAATTTAACCATTGCCTTTCACATAGGAGCAGAAAGCCCTTTCTAGTATGCTATATATTTCCATGTTAATGTCAGTTTAAAAAATCTTAGAAGTGAGTTATAAATTCATGTACATAGAAATCTTATTTTGACCAATATCATCTTATTTATATTCAAAGAATAATTAGAAGCAGAGCTTTAGTCCCTAGACATCAATTGGTTTAGCATGGTAGATGATATTCTCAAGACCATTGACGCATCTCAAGGCAATTTAGAATATTTAAGACACTGATGTTTTATAACACAAAATACATCTTGGATAGTTATTCAGTGTTCAGCATTGAAATGTGCATCGCTTTTATGAATGTGACATACTTTGTTTCAAAAACGCAATTTTAAAAACACACTTACACACACTTTCTTTTAAAAATACAATTCCGTGTCAGCATATTTATTGCTTACAAACTTAAGGAAAGAGAAATCAGAATTCAAAAAGTATCACATTTCCATTATTGAAGCATAAAATTGAGAAGCTTGATGACATACGTTTTTAAGACTCAAAAAGCTCTCTTTATCTCTTTATTATCACTGTAGTTCTATAACTAGGCCATTCGAAAACTATGTCATTTTAGCACAAATTTTAGATTGGCAGTATATTTGTTTGTATGTTAAATCTTACATGATCTGGAACAAAGCCTAAGGCACCACACTTTTGGGAATATGTACAATTGAACTAAATCACTGAAATGTACTAAATAGACATTGACATGCATTTTGAGTAGCATTAACATAGAACTTAATGCTTTTTCTATGTTTCTATGGAAGTGCAATTGACATACATTATATTAGTTTCAAGTGTGCACCATATGATTTGACATTTGTATATATTGGAAAAGATCACCACAGTGAGTCTGCTTGTAGTAACGAACTTGTCACCACACAAAGTTACACATTATTTTATTTGTGAGAATTTTTGAGGTTTACTTCCTTAGAGACTTTCAAATTCGTAATACGGTATTATTTGCTATAGTCACTATGCTATACATTACCTCCCTATGACATTATATAACTGGATGTTTGTACCTCCTGAACACTTTCATTCATTTTGCCCACCCTGAATTGATGCTCCCTTTGGCAGCCACCAATCTATTATCTATGAGTTTTGCTTGTTTTTTCTTTTTAGACCCACATTAAGTCAGACATGTACTTATCTTCCTCTGTCTGACTTCATTCAGCATACCTGAAATGCCATCCGTGTTGTTGCAAGTGGCGAGATTTCATTTTTTTATTATTGGCTGAGCAGTATTCCAGTGTATGCATACACATACCACGTCTTTATCCAATCATCCATTGATGGGTTCTTAGGTCGTTTTCTTATCTTGGCCTTTTGTAGGAGTACATGTATCTTTTTGAATAAGTGTATTTGTTTTCATCAGATAAATACCCAGAAGCAGAATTACTGGGTTATATGGTAGTTCTTTCTATTTTTTAATGTTTTGAGTTACCTCCAGGCTGTTTTCCATAGTGGCTTCACCAATTTACATTCCCACCAATAGTGTACAAGGGTTCCTTTTGCTCCACATCCCTGTCCACACTTGTTATTTCTTTTCCTTTTGAAAATAACCATTCAGACAATCACCTCGTTGTGACTTTGATTTGGGCTTCTCTGGTGTCGAGCATCTTTTCATGTGCCTCTTGGCTATCTGCATATCTTCTTTGGAAAAATGTCTTTTCAGATCCTCTTTCCACTTTAAAAATCAGATTGATTTGTTTGTTATTGAGTTGTTTGAGTTCTTTGTATATTTTGGATGTTATCTCCTTTTTGGATATATAATTTGCAAATAACTTCTTCCATTCTGTGGGTTGCTTTTTCATTCTGTTGATGATTTCTAGTCTGTGCAGAAACTTTTTAGTTTGATGGAGTCCCATTTGTTTAATATTTTCTTTTGTTGTGACTGGTTTCAGAGTTAGATCCAGAAAATACCATCAAAAACAATGTCAAGGAACTTTCTGCCTATATTTTTTTCAAGGTTTTATTTTTGGACCTTACGTTCAAGTCTTTAATCTATTTTGAATTAATTTTTCTATATGGTATAAGAGAGTGGTCCAGTTTTATTCTTTTCCATACAGCTATCCAGTTTTCCCAAAATATTTTTTGAAGAAACTGTCCTTTTCCCAGTATGTATTCTTGCCTCCTTTGTCGTATATTAATTGATCATGTATGCAGGGGTCTATTTTGGGTGCCCTATTCTGCTCCACTAATCTATGTGTCTGTTTTCATGCTGATACCATGCTGTTTGGATTACTATAGATTTGTGTTACAATTTGAAATTAGAAATAGCGATGCCTCCAGTTTGTTTTTCTTTCTCAAGATTGCTTTAGCTCTTTGAGATCTTTTGTGGCTCTATACAAATTTTAGGATTGTTTCTTCTATTTTTGTAAAATATGTCACTGGAATTTTGATAGGGATTGCATTGAACTGGTAGATTGCTTTGGGTAAGATAGATTTTATTTTATTTTATTTTGTTGCTACTTTTATTATGCTTTCACAGTATATGAAATTATATATGTATATATATTTTTTACTTTATTTTACTTTACAATACTGTATTGGTTTTGCCATACATTGACATGAATCTACCACGTGTGTATACAAGCTCCCAATCCTGAATCCCCCTCCCACCTCCCACCCCATATCATCTCTCTGGATCATCCCCATGCACCAGCCCCAAGCATCCTATATCCTGTATTGAACCTAGACTGGCACTTCGTTTCTTACATGATAGTATACATGTTTCAGTGCCATTCTCCCAAATCATCACACCCTCTCCCTCCCCCTCAGAGTCCAAAAGTCCGTTCTATACATCTGTGTCTCTGTTGCTGTCTTGCATACAGGGTCGTCATTACCATCTTTCTAAATTCCATATATATGTGTCAGTATGCTGTATTGGTGTTTTTCTTTCTGGCTTACTTCACTCTGTATAATCGGCTCCAGTTTCATCCATCTCATCAGAACTGATTCAAATGTATTTTTAATGGCTGAGTAATACTCCATTGTGTATATGTACCACAGCTTTCTTATCCATTCATCTGCTGGTGGACATCTAGGTTGCTTCCATGTCCTGGCTATTATAAACAGTGCTGCAATGAACATTGGGGTACATGTGTCTCTTTCAATTCTGGTTTCCTCGGTGTGTATGCCCAACAGTGGGATTGCTGGGTCATAAGGCAGTTCTATTTGCAATTTTTAAGGAATCTCCACACTGTTCTCCATAGTGGCTGTACTTAAGATGGATATTTTAACAATATTAGTTTCTTTTTCAATCCATGAGGACAGAATTTCTTGCATTTACTTGAATCATCTTATTTTTTTTCCATTGTTGTCTGTGGTTTTCAGAGCATAGGTCTTTAACCTCCTTGGTTAAATTTATTCCTAGGTATTTTATTCTTACTGATGCAATTGTAAATGGGATTAATTTCATAATTTTTTGTTTGATGATTTGTTGTTAGTATATAAAACACAACAGGCTTTTAAAATATTAATTTCATAGCTTGCAATTTTCTTGACTTTGTTAACTAGCTTTAACAGTTTTCTTCAACAGCGTGTGAGCAAGAACTTCCAGGTGTTCAAGTTGGATTTAGAAAAGGCAGAGGAATGAGAGATCAAATTGCCAACATCCATTGTATCATAGAAAAAGCAAGAGAATTCCAGAGAAACATCTGCTTCTGCTTCTTTGACAACACTGAAGCTTTTGACTGTGTGGATCACAACAAACTGTGGAAAATTCTGAAAGAGATGGGAATACCAGACCACCTTATCTGCCTCCTGAGAAACCTGCATGCAGGTCAAGAAGCAACAGTTAGAACTGGACATGGAACCATAGACTGGTTCCAAATTGGGAATGGAGTACCTCAAGGCTGTATATTGTCACCCTGCTTATTTAACTTATATGCACAGTATATCATGTAAAACACCAGACTGGAAAAAGCACCAGCTGGAATCAAGATTGCAGGGAGAAATAACATAACCCCAGATATGCAGATGACACCAACTTTACAGCAGAAAGTGAAGAACTAAAGAGTCTCTTGATGAAAGTGAAAAAGTTGGCTTAAAACTCAACATTCAGAAAACGAAGATCATGGCATCTGGTCCCATCACTTCATGGCAAATAGACAGGGAGGCAATGGAAACAGTGACAGACTTTATTTCCTTGGGCTCCAAAATCACTGGAGATGGTGACTGCAGCCATGAAACTTAAAAACTCTTGTTCCTTGGAAGAAAAGCAATGACCAACCTAGACAACATATTAAAAAGCAGAGACATTACTTTGCAACAAAGATCCATATAGTCAAGGCTATGGTTTTTCCAGTAGTCATGTATGGATGTGAGAGTTAGACCATAGAAGAGGCTGAGCACTGAAGAATTGATGATTTTGAACTGTGGTGTTGGAGTTGCTTTCCTCTTGAAAGTCCCTTGGACTGCAAGGAGATCAAACCAGTCAATCCTAAAGAAAATCAGTCCTGAATATTCACTGGAAGGACTGATACTGAAGTTGAAACTCCAATACTTTGGTCCCCTTTTGAAAGGTACTGACTCATTGGAAAAGACCATGATGCTGGGAAAGATTGAAGGCAGGAGGAAAAGAAGATAGAGGATGAGATGGTTGGATGGCATCACTGACTCGATGGACATGAGTTTGAGCAAATTTTGGGAGCTGATGATGGACAGGGAAGCCTGGCAAGCTTCAGTTCATAGTTGCAACAAGTTGGACACCACTGAGCAACTGAACTGAACTGATGCTACCATCTTAAATCACCTCCATTGAATTTTAGATATCTATAAAATGAATGGAAAAATGCAAAAACACTCAGGATTTTTGATTAAGTAGTTTATTACTTAAGGTGTATAATAAAAACTGTGTATTACAGCCGTGTGTATGTCTGTGCACATGTGTTCAGTTATACCTGACTCTTTGTGACCCCTTGTACTGTTGCCAACCTGGCTCCTCTGTCCATGGGGCTTTTCATTCAAGAGTACTGTAGTGGGTTGCCATTTCCAACTCCAAGGGATCTTCCTGACCCAGGGATCAAACCTGCATCTCCAGCATTGGCAGGTGGATTTTTTACTACTGTGGCTACTAGGCAGTTCTATTACAGCAACATGTATACACAAAATAAGAAGGATAAGTGTAAATAATTCTAACAGTTTTCAAAAGCATATTGGTATTATATTCTCAAGATACTGGCATTCTATGGTAAAAATGTGCATGCGTGAATTAATTCATTTTCATAAAGCAGTTTTAAGCAACTGTACAGAAAACTATAAACATTTCCATTAAGGTTGGAAACAGAAAATTGTGCTTAATACTATATATTTTGTAATGATACTATACATTTAAAAGTACTGCTAATTTTATGTTATTAAACATAAAGCTATTATTTAAAATTAATGTTTGAGATACTGGGGCTTCCCAGGTGGCACTAGTGGTAGAGAACTCACCTGCCAGTGCAGGAGACCTAAGAGACAGAGGCTTGCTCTCTGGGTCGGGAAGATCGCCTGGAGAAGGGCATGACAGCTCACTCCAGTGTTCTTGTGTGGAGAATCCCGTGGACAGAGGAGCCTAGTGGCATATGGTCCACTGGGTTGCCAAGAGTCGGACATGACTGAAGCGACTTAGCCCAGCACACATTTGAGATATTAAACAATATAAAGTTAGGCCATCTGAAGCAAAATATTTAAATAAAATTATAAGTGACATGAGATCAAGTAAATAATAAAAACCAAGAAAATATACAAAATACTAAAAAGATAAGCAGCAAAGAATATATGAAAACAGGATAGCAAGCAAGAATCATGACTTTTACCCCAGAAAAATGCAATAATTGTTTTCAAGTCTCTTAAGAGCCACAAAAACTAGGTAATTGCTTAAAATGTGTGTAAATCATATGTGCATATGATTTATGCTGAAAAAATATGAAGTCTTTAAATAAGCTAAGAAGATGCACTGTTTTAAAGATGTAAAGTTTTTAGAGATGAGTCTATAAGTGAAATGCAACTTTTAGCCAAATCACAGCAGGACATACTTCAGGACTTGAAAAGTAAATTCTAAAATTAATTGAAAATTGTCAAGAATGTAGGTATTTAGGGGGCTTGTAGGTTTTTATTTCAAATGTCAAAGTTAATTGTAAAGCTCTCGTGGCTGAAATACAGTGGATTCCAAAAAGATATAGAAAGATGTATCGATTAAATATAAACTAGAAATAAATCCATGGCTGTATGTGAGCTTCACATATGACAGAAGAAGTTTTACAAAACAGTGCGAAGAGATCAGCTATTAAACAACTAGCATTGGAATAATTTGCTCTGTACATAGAAAAAAAGTAGACTAGATTTCTATGTAACCTACAAAAATATCCAAACTGTAAATACAGTTAACATTAAAAAATAAATAAATAAATAAAATTAAAAATTGGCTGAAAAAGACTTCCTAGATGCAGAATGTAAAGTGTAAGCTTTAAAGAAAAAGCTTGATATATTTGAGTTAAACCAAATAGAGTTTCTGTATGTGGAACTGATTATAAAATTGCTTGTGGAAATAATAACGAAAAATGACCATTAACATGGAAAATGATACAAATATCTAAATGCTCCTCTCTTAATATAAGGAAAGAGTGAATGGGTAGCTAACAGAAATGAATGTATATATACAATTGACATTTGAAGAACACAACAGGTTGTTTGAGGTTGCCTACCCGGCATATAGGGCTTTCCAGGTGGCTCAGTGGTAAAGAAGCCACCTGCCAGTGCAGGAGATGCAAGAGAAGTAGCTTCAACCCCTGGATCAGGAAGATCCCCCGGTAACCCACTCCAGTATTCTTGTCTGGAGAATCCCATGAGGCTGGTGGGCTGCAGTCCATGGGGTCGCAAAGAGTTAGACATGACTAAGCAAGCAGGCATGTACGCACACTGTCCATGTAGTTCTAAATCTTCATATGCTTTATATCTGCCCTCTGTATCCATGATTTGGCATCCGTGGGGTCAGCCAACACAGATGGTGTAGTACTGTGGTAATTACTTGAAGAAAACCTACGTATAAATGGACCCACACAATTCAAATCTGTGCTATTCAAGGATCAACTATAATCCAGGGTCAGTTCAGTTCGGGGGCTCAGTCACGTCTGACTCTTTGTGACCCCATGGATTGCAGCACAACAGCCTTCCCTGTCCATCACCAACTTCCAAAGCTTGCTCAAACTCATGTCCATTGAGTCAGGGATGCCATCCAACCATCTCATCCTTTGTCGTTGCTTTCTTCTCCTCCCTTCAGTCTTTCCCAGCATCAGGGTCTTTTCCAATGAGTCAGTTCTTTGCATTAGTTCTTTGCATTAGTTCTTTGCATTGCAAAGTATTAGAGTTTCAGCTTCAGCATCAGTCCTTCCAATGAATATTCAGGCCTGATTTCCTTTAGGATTAACTGGTTGGATTTCCTTGCAGTCTAAGGACTCTCAAGAGTCTTCCCCAACACCACAGTTCAAAAGCATCAAGTCTTTAGCACTCAGCTTTCTTTATAGTCCAATTCTCATATCCTTACATGACTGCTGGAAAAACCAGGGTAATCCAGGGTGTATAACAGTAGTATACTAAGTAAAAACAGATGAATTATAGAATGTTGGAAATAGTGGGGTGGCATTTATATACCATATGCAAACAAAAAAAATGATAAATGTCTGTTAGCTTTATATTTCTGTGTGTGAGCATATAGATTTGGCCTGGTTTTGAATCTGCAAAGTGAAAAGCAAATGAAACTAGTTGCTGGAGACTAAATGAAGTGAACTTTATTTATACTATTATATACATATATAAAACTTTTGAAAGATAATGAAACAAAATGTGAACAAATATAAATTGAGATTGTTGCTACACAGAATTTTTGCACTATTTTTGTGTTTTATAGTATTTTTCTCAATTTTCTCAAAACAAAATCTCTTGGGATTGTTAGAAATAATGTTTGGCTAAAAGAGGTTTTGTGATTTCTAGAGCAGCAAAGCTCTGTGTCCTCTTGTCAAAAATAAGATACATTCAATAGGAAGGAGCATGCTCAGAAGAGGCCTTCGTAAATCAGATAATAACGAACAGTGCCAAGACTGAAGGATTAGAAATAGAAAAATACACCTGTAACGCCGAGCATGCTGCTTCTTAGTTATCTGTTAGGTCGTCCAGAATTCTGGTAGGATGAGAAGAGTCTAAATCCACTAAGTGTGTCTCCTCGACCCTGTAAAGGTCAAAACAGAACTTAAGCTCCATTACAGAAAATTATCAAATAATATTTTTGTAGAGGTAATATTTTGTATTAATATCTGTTACAATTTGTACTATTTTCCTCCCCACTTTTACTATAAGTTGGGCTAACTACAGCACGGCTAGTTATCCCCACTCCTTAGACAATCAGAATAGTAATGATCATGACTGAAATTGTATATGTGTGTATATACATGCAGGCTATAAGAAGTATATTGTACATGTAGGACAGTTTGCTTCCTCTCAAGCCGAAGATGGAATGAATTTAGAAAATATTTTCTCTCTGTTCAATCTAAAATCTGATTCTTTACATATTTACAGCTGCTGAGTATAGCCATCATTTAATTGTGTGAGCTACAATTTTCATCTTTCAAGGTCATACTTATAATGGAAATACTAATTAATAGTTAGCACTTATAGGCTTTTTATCGTCTGAGTACTTTACCAACAATTAATTTAATCGCTCAAGAACCATGGGGACCCTAATTTCTGTGGGATAAAGGAAGGTTATATTAGGGTCTTTGGGAAGGAAATTAGATCAGAATATATGTTGACATATGTTTGCAACATTCATCAATGTAAGTAGGAGAAATAAAAGGAAAAACACATATAATTCAGCTTATCTTTATTATGAAGTTGTTGATTTCTAGAAAAAATGCCCCACTTTTAAAATAAGGCACAATAAATTCAGCTTTAATTAAGTGTAGAATTTAGTTGTTTGTTGTGATTCACTGAAGGAAAACAATAAGTAGGTTATAAATCTACTTATAACACTGTGGGAGTTCATAATTATCTTTTGTATGTATACTTTATCTTAAGATTATTCCATATTTTGCTAAGCTGGTCTATACATTTTATTTTGAGATTACTCCATATTTCATTCTTTTGAAGCACAACTTTTATATGTGAATGTTTTTTTTTTTTTTGATAATGATTGTTTTGAGCACTGAGACCATAGTGGTACCTTTGCTGTGATATAAATTTCACGTTATTCTGTTGTAACTTGGAACTTCCTATTTGCAGTTAAGTAAAACTAAACATTTAAGAATAGAGATTTAGGCCAAAAAATGACTCAATAAGGTTTGTCTCCAGATTAATGTTGCGCCTGCAAAATTTGATAAAAGTTAGTGTGCTTGGGAAAGCTCTAATTGTGAAGAAATGTATTATTTATTTTTCTTTAACTTGTAAGTGATCCGAATCATTATCTTTACCTTTGATTATATATTTCTGTTTTATCACAGTTAATAGAGCTAGGTTTCATATAGTAAATGCACAGAAATGATTTGCCTGAATATTTTAATTGGATTCACCTCCAAAATTAACTTGGCATATGGATAATATGAGAAACATGCCTCTATTTAATTAGCAGAGAGACTTGTCTACCATTCTCATAGTAAAAGGCTGTCTTCTTTGGGGATTTGGCTGCCTAAAGTCATTAAAGATGCCATCATTTCTTGAAACTCAGGTGAATGTGTTCATGGAAGATTCCAATTTAGTTAATTACATGAGAAGGAGTGTCTCTTTCTCCCTCTCTTCCCTCCCTCCTGTTTCTGGCTCTTTTTTCTCTTCCCCCCTTTACAAAGCAACCGAGAGTATTTGGTAGATCAGCCTCCCAGTTCCAATAATGTAGTTATTTTGCAGGGGCTGTAACAGGACCCTGCACAGATACCTTCAAAAATAATGTTCTAAAGAATTTGCAGCTTCTTTCTAATGTGAAAATTCAACATATCTTGAAAAATTTGTTCCCATATGAGAGATTGTGGCTCAGATCATGAACTCCTTATTGCCAAATTCAGACTTAAATTGAAGAAAGTAGGGAAAACCGCTAGACCATTCAGGTATGACCTAAATCAAATCCATAACGATTATACAGTGGAAGTGAGAAATAGATTTAAGGGACTAGATCTGATAGACAGAGTGCATGATAAACTATGGACGGAGGTTTGTGACACTGTACAGGAGACAGGGATCAAGACCACTCCCAAGAAAAAGAAATGCAAAAAAGCAAAATGGCTGTTACAAATAGCTGTGAAAAGAAGAGAAATGAAAAGCAAAGGAGAAAAGGAAAGATATACACATTTGAATGCACAGTTCCAAAGAAGAGCAAGGGGAGATAAGAAAGCCTTCCTCAGAGATCAGTGCAAATAAATAGAGGAAAACAATAGAATGGGAAAGACTTGAGATCTCTTCAAGAAAATTGGAGATACCGAAGGAACATTTCATGCAAATAAATGGGCTCAATAAAGGACAGAAATGGTACGAACCTAACAGAAGTAGAGGATATTAAGAAGAGGTGGCAAGAATACACAGAAGGACTGTACAGAAAAGATCTTCATGACCCAGATAATCATGGTGGTGTGTTCACTCACCTAGAACCAGACGTCCTGGAATGTGAAGTCAAGTGGGCCTTAGAAAGCATCACTATTAACAAAGCTAGTGGAAGTGATAGAATTCCAGTTGAGCTATTTCAAATCCTAGAAGATGATGCTGTGAAAGTGCTACACTCAATATACCAGCAAATTTGGAAAACTCTACAGTGGCCACAGGACCGGAAGAGTTCAGTTTTCATTCTAATCCCAAAGAAGTGCAATGCCAAAGAATGCTCAAACTACCGCACAATTGCATTCATCTCACACACTGGTAACATAATGCTTAACATTCTCCAAGCCAGGCTTCAGCAATATGTGAACAGTGAATTCCCAGATGTTCAAACTGGTTTTAGAAAAGGCAGAGGATCCAGAGATCAAATTGCCAACATCTGCTGGATCATTGAAAAAGCAAGAGAGTTCCAGAAAAACATCTATTTCTGCTTTAATTACTATGCCAAAGCCTTTGACTGTGTGGATCACAATGAACTGTGGAAAATTCTGAAAGAGATAGGAATACCAGACCACCTGACCTGCCTCTTGAGAAATCTATATGCGGGTCAGTAAGCAACAGTCAGAACTGGACATGGAACAACAGACTGGTTCCAAAAAGGAAAAGGAGTACTTCAAGGCTGTATATTGTCACCCTGCTTATTTAACTTATATGCAGAGTACATCATGAGAAATGCTGGGCTGGATGAAGCATAAGCTGGAATCAAGATTGCCAGGAGAAATATCAATAAACTCAGATATGCAGATGACACCACCCTTATGGCAGAAAGTGAAGAACTAAAGAGACTCTTGATGAAGGTGAAAGTGGAGAGTGAAAAAGTTGGCTTAAAGCTCAACATTCAGAAAATGAAGATCATGGCATCCGGTCCCATCACTTCATGGCAAATAGTTGGGGAAACAGTGGAAACAGTGGCTGACTTCATTTTTCTGGGCTCCAAAATCACTGCAGATGGTGATTGCAGCCATGAAATTAAAAGATGCCTACTCCTTGGAAGGAAAGTTATGACCAACCTAGACAGCATATTAAAAAGCAGAGACATTACTTTGCCAACAAACGTCCATCTAGTCAAAGCTATGGTTTTTCCAGTAGTCATGTATGTATGTGAAAGTTGGACTAAAAAGAAAGCTGAGCATCAAAGAATTGATGCTTTTAGCTGTGGTACTGGAGAAGGCTCTTGAGAGTCCTTTGGGCTGCAAGGAGATCCAATGAATCCATCCTAAAAGAGATGTGTCCTGAGTGTTCATTGGAAGGACTGATGTTGAAGCTGAAACTCCAATACTTTGGCCACCTGATGCGAAGAACTGACTCATTGGAAAACACCCTTATGCTGGGAAAGATTGAAGGCAGGAGAAGGGGACAACAGAGGATGAGATGGTTGAATGGCATCAATGACTCAATGGACATGAGTTTGAGTAAACTCCAGGAGTTGATGATGGACAGGGAGACCTGGCGTGCTGTGGTCCATGGAGTCACAAAGAGTCAGACACGACAGAGTGACTGAACTGAACTGAACTGAGAGAGTGAAGAGATTCAGCAAATTGACACAAAATAACTGCTGTTAAAAAATTATTTTTTCTCTTGGAATTATCATGTCTAGTTATCATAATCTTAATTTGATACATAATTTACCAAGTATTTAAATACTCACTTCACTTTAAAGTAAACAAGTCTATGAAATGAACATCTTTTATCTCTCACCCATCCACACAGTCAAAGCTTAAAATCAGTTGGTACTTTAATTAAACAAAACAAAACAGAATAATCATGGCCTTCTGCCATTGATCTATTTATTGAAAAATTTAGTTTACTTTTCAATCCTTGTTATCATTGGGGTACTCTGGCCCAGAATTTAGGGCTTATTGCTTCAAACAGGGGATGGGTACTTGCCAATAATCAGTTCACTAATGAATAGCTTCAAAGATCAATGCCAGCATTCTCTTAATGTAGTTTAAAAGTTCCCCACAAGGGCTTGTCTAGGATAAGATTCACAGATAAATAATCTACTCTTTCCTGGATAAAAGTTGTTTCTGGTGATGGCACAGGTTCAATAAATTATTGACATACACTTAAGGTAGCCTATTCTAGCATTACAGATGCTATTGAGGGTGGATGGAAACAAAGAAGGTTCAACTTCCTACTATTTCAGAGATTTTTAGGGAATTCTAATTGCATTTTCAGGGTTTCCCTCGTGGCTCAGCGGTAAAGAATCTGCCTGCCAATACAGAAGATCAATCCCTGGGTCAGGACCATCCACTAGAGAAGGAAATGGCCACCCACTCCACTACTCTTGCCTGGGAAATCCCATGGACAGAGGAGTCTAGTGGGCTACAGCCCATGGACCCGCAAAGAGTTTGGACGCGGTGTAGTGACTACACAACATTAACAACTGCATTTTCCAAACTGTAAAGAAAAACACCAATACAGTATACTAACACATATATATGGAATTTAGAAAGATGGTAGTGATAACCTTGTATGTGAGACAGCAAAAGAGACAGATGTATAGAACAGTTTTTTGGACTCTGTGGGAGAGGGAGAGGGTGAGAAGATTTGGGAGAATGGCATTGAAACATGTATAACATCATATAAGAAACAAATCACCAGTCTAGGTTCGATGCAGGATACAGGATGCTTGGGGCTGGTGCAGTGGGATGACCCAGAGGGATGGTATGGGGAGGGACGTGAGAGGGGGGTTCAGGATTGGGAACACGTGTATATCCGTGGCGGATTCATGTTGATGTATGGCAAAACCAATACAGTATTGTAAAGTAAAATAAAAAAAAAAGAAATGATTCCAAAATTTCTGTGGTGAGATAAATGATAACCCCCAAGATACTCACATGTTAACTGCAGGAAACTGTAATACCTACACACCAAAAAAGAACTTTGTAAATGCATTTAAGTGTTTGGAGATAGGATGATTCTGCTGACTTTATTTCAGTGCCTAAATGCAATCCCAAGTGTTCTTAAAAGCTAGAACCAGAGGGAAGACTTGACTACAGTGGTAAAGAAGGCAATATAATTATGGAAACAAATTGCAGTGACGCAGCCAGGAGCCAGGCAGTGTGGGCAACCTTTAGAAACAGAAGAAGCAAGGAACAGATTCTCCTCTGGAAACTCTAAATAGAACAAGCCCTCTCAAAACGCTGCCTTCATTCTGTAAACTGATTTCAGACTTTTGGCTGCGAAAACTGTAAAATAGTAAATTTGTATTGTTTTAAGTCACAATATTTGTGTTTCTTTACAGTAGATGTTCCCAACCTCTGGGATGTAGACTGGTACCTCCTTGTCAGATCAAGGGTAGCGTTAGATTAGAAATAAGTGCGTGCATACTCAGTCATGTCCTACTCTTTGTGGCCTCATGGACTGTAGTCCGCCAGGCTCCTCTGTGCTTGGGATTTCCCAGGCAAGAATACTGGAGTGGGTGGCCATTTCCTCCTCTAGGGAAACTTCCAATCCCAGGGATCAAACACACGTCTCCTGCATTGGCAGGCAGATTCTTTATTCCTGAGCCACCTTGGAAGCCCAGATTAGAAATAAAGTGCACAGTAAATGTAATATGCTTGAACCATCCCCTCCTCTCCGCCCCCCCCCCCCCCCCCCTACCAACCACCCTGGTTTGTGGAAAAATTGTCTTCCACAGAACTGGTTCCTGTTACCGAAAAGGTTGGGAAGCTTTGCATCATCTATAGAAAACCAGAACTAATACAATATCCTTTTAAACCCCTAGCCATTAATACTTTACACAAGTCACTCTAGGCCAGTGCATAATTGATC
The DNA here is from genome assembly GCF_016772045.2 of Ovis aries. Taxonomy (NCBI): domain Eukaryota; kingdom Metazoa; phylum Chordata; class Mammalia; order Artiodactyla; family Bovidae; genus Ovis; species Ovis aries. The sequence continues at coordinate 61,149,862 of NC_056069.1, read as the reverse complement.
AAACAGCTATGAAACTGTTCTCTCTATTCATGTGCCTATACTTAAGTTATAATGACATTTGTTTTTGCTTTAGTGGTCTTAGATAATTTTAACTTGCATTTCTTTGCAATTTTCACAAAGCAATCACCGGCATTTTTCTATTTACTTTCAATGCAAACAGCCACCCTGTTTTTTAAGCATCATTCATTTACAGGCACCATACAGTTAAAATTCTTTTAGTCTTGTATTTATAACTAAGACATTTGACTCCATAACAATGAAACCTCTTCTGCTTTGCAGATAGAATATTTAAAAATTTCAGAAAAGAGGTGTTTCTGTTTTAACGTCTGCTTGACATTTCACTATGCATATTCAATTGAGTAAGTTGAAAAAAAAGATACAAGCCTTATAAACCCCAGGTTACCATCTTGGTAGCAGATTACACAGGAAATCTCTGATCATATGAGTAGAAAACAATTGTTTTCACAATTTACTCCCCAGATTCACAGATTAAAATGTATGTACATCAAAAATGTCCATAAAACAATTTAACAGCTATGCAGAGCATAGCAATGTGTATGAATCAGTATAAATGTGTGTCTAATCTGGTTTTATAAATATTACTGACTAGTCAGTCATGGAGAAGAGGGCCAGAGGTCTAGAGTCAATCCAGTTGAACTAAGAAACCTCAGTGTCTGAGACTTGTTTTTATTTTTTTCCCCCCAAATGGGAAGATTGTGCTATATTCCCTCTTGGCCGTAAGGATTCTGCAGATTTACAGTCAAATTAATTTGTAAAAACCCATTCATGTGACAGTTGCCTCCAAACTCTGGTACTGGTCATGAAGGACTGGTTTAAATTAACGACGAACGACTCATCTGGCCCCGCAATCAACAAATACAGCTGGCCTGTTATTCTCAGAAACATGGTTAACAGTATCTTTGTAATTATGCCTTTAGTTATTTATTCTAAAAGAGATGGTATATATATATGTATGTATATAATTTTTATTGGAGTTTAGTTCCTTTACAATGTTGTGTCAGTTTCTGCTGTATAGCAAAATGAATCAGCTCTTCGTATGAGTATATCCCCTCTTTGTCACCACAGAGCATTGAGTAGAGTTCCTTGTGCTACACAGTAGGTTCTGTACACATATATACACATCAGTTCAGTTCAGTTCAGTCATTCAGTCCTGTCTGACTCTTTGCGACCCCATGGACTGCAGTACGCCAGGCCTCCCTGTCCATCACCAACTCCCAGAGGTTACTCAAACTCAAGCCCACTGAGTCGGTGATGCCATCCATAGCAGCGTATATAAGTCAATCCCAGTCTCTTGATTCAGCCTACCCTGCCTTTCCCCATTTGGTGTCTTATGTTTGTTCTCTATGTCCATGTCTCTATTTCTGCTTTGCAATAAACAAACAAGCAAACTAGTAAAATTGCACAGAAACTAGAAGCAAATCCTTTTAAATGGGCATGTCTGTATAAAGGGCTTGCAATTATGATTAAGAAAAATATACACACTTCTTAACGCCTGTGAATGTCCTCAGGGTGTTATGGAGAACATTGTGATCAGCCCTCTGCAATCCAGAAATGAAAGATTAGTGTAAATTACCTGACGTGTATTGTGCAGTCCCTAGTGCTTTCAGCCTATGCACAATCCAAGCACATGTTCTCACATGTGTGTACATGTATGTACATGTGTGTTTGTGCACCTTTGTGGGTATGTGAGTACCACAAAGGGTGTGGGAAGTGAAAGTGGGCATGGGAAACTAGTCCCGTAATCACAAGTCTATGCCAGGAACGCTGACCTAATTTTCTCTTAGAATCATGCATTGGATTTTATATCTGGTTACATGAGCATTTCAAGTAGAAGCTTAATTTTTTCTTGGGATTTTATACACCTAATGAAGTCAGCATTCCTGTAGAATTTTAAGAGGTGGTTTGGGCAGAAGTCCAGAGGATATTATAGGAAAGAGAGTAGAGCCTTTGTAGGAAATTGGATTTCAGTGATTAAGGAGACCCCAAATGGTAAGCTGCTGACAACATTCCCACAAAGTGTCACACAAAAACACAAGAGGGACGACTTAAGGTGGGTCCCTCACCAGGGGCACCAAAGAGCTCTGCCCCTGCATATTCCTTGCCCCTGGTGGAACCAGGTTCTCTGGACATTAGAAGGCTCTCCTGCACCCTCCACTCCACTTCCTTTCTCTGAAAACTGAACATTTCTTCCCTCAGGTCATGGACCGCAGAGTGACTGAGCCTGGCATTGTTTACATCAGGACACTTAGAGCTGTGTCATTAAATTGTGGCTCCTTGATTTTCCCCCTTTGAGTTTTTCCAACATAAAATGTCTTTTACTGAAATGGGAAAGAGGGCTGCAGTAAATCATTCCAATTCTATAGCCTTTGATTTTGTGTGCAGCCCTCGGAGGCAGATAAGTAATACGAAGCTGCATGAGATGAATGGTGTGCCCTTACAATCTGGAAGAGTTTATTTCGTTTCTCTTTTCCATTGCTTATTATCTGAGTGTGTGGCCCATTTAGTGGGACTATATGGGCACGGCGTCAGTATAGACGATGCACCCATGGCTGCTGTCGGGGACATGGAGCCCTGGCATAGAATGTAAGTAGCATATTGAACAATTAGGATCAGAGATACAACCCAAGTGCACCTTAATTGCTATATTTATTCAGTGGTGAAATCTTCTCCCATCAGAGGATGAAAACTCATGCAGCGCCCCTCCCTCATCTGTCTGCTTCCTCATTGGTGGAAAATGTTTCGTGGTCACCTTACATCACAAATGCAGCCACATGTCACAGTCAGAATGATCCTTCCGAGATGTTAACAACCAGGAACTTGATTCCACATGTGGTTATTCCTTTGCCAGTTCTAGCCATCCGAGCGTGGGCTCCAGCCCTGAGAAGGGTGTCATGGGTCTCTTCTCTGTTATTCCACGTGCCAGTGTCCTCTACCCTCCACCGCACAAGCCTACAGGCTGGTTTCTGACTTTTCTGGGAACCGGTCAGGGATGAGAAGAGAGGCAGGTCCCTAGTGAACAGGCAGAGTTGGGAACCGACTTTCTTCTTGCTCCTTGGTGAACTCTGTGATGTTTCCATCTCTCTGCTGCCTTTCATTTTCCCTGGAGAGATGCTCTTGTAGTTTGGATGCTGGCTTCTCAGTTATTCCAGGTCTCCAGGAATCCGACTTTCACCTCCAGCTTCTTCCAGCCTACTGAACAGAATCCAAGCCAGCGCTCCGTGCCGTATGCCTCACAGCTGCTCCTCAGGCCAGTGTAGATTTTTCCTGCTGCTTCCCTTGTCCTCTACGGGGCCCCTGTGCTCCCCAAATGCAGGAAATAGAAGTCAAAGCATTACTCTGAGTAATGCCAAAGAGATCTACCCCTTCTGGAAATGGCAGGCAAGGGATCCTAAAGGCAGGGACCATGAAACCCAAGGTCTGTGCCTGTCATTGTGACTTCAAGTTGCAGTGGTTTTACAGGTTGGGATTCTTTTGGTTGGACTTTAAAAGTTAAAAAACTAGATTTTCCCACCCTGAAACTTTCCTCCCCTTGCTGTGTTAAGATGTGCAAAATCTCTGCTACTGAAGTAACTAATCTGGTTTCATATATACATTCTTATGGTTAATATTAAATTCAGTTTAAATCAATAATGTGGTATTGAATGATCAGTATATTCAAAATATGTTGTGAAGAACTCCCGGGCATTCAAACCTTACTGAAGCAGTGGCTGAGTTTAAAGAAGCATATATGTACTCAGTCATTTCAGTAGTGACCAACTCTTTGTGACCCTATGGACTGTAGTCCACCAGGCTCCTCTGTCCATGGGGTTTCCCAGGCAAGAATACTGAAGTGGGTTGCCATGCCCTCCTCCAAGGGATCTTCCCGACGCAGGGATGAAACCTGCATCTTCTGCATTGTCAGGCGGACTCTTTACTGCTGAGCCACCGGGGAAGTCCCTTAGAAGCATACAGTTTGAGACAAAATAAGCCTGTTGCACAGGAAGAAAGAGACTTCATTGAGAACCTAATTGCTGTCAAACACTTTCTGAACAACTGTTTCAGATGGGGCAGCTATAAATAGAGAGGTTTAATAATTGCCCAGATTACAGGGAGAGCAAGAGATGAAGCCAGATTTTTTGAACCTTCATTAAGCAGTTCCAATCCTCCTTTCCTTTTGATGCAGAAGTTCATTCAGACAATGTGACCACCAGTTGGCCCACAGCTGGACCCAGGAAGTTCTGGAGTTTCCACACTCCTTCCCCTGTCCTTGGAATGTCCATTCTACCCATTGTTCCTATAATAGATGCTGTTCTAAGGACATAACCTTGAGAAAGTAAGATATTGTGTAGATCATCTGAATAGCATACATGACCGAACCCGGTTAAGGGCTCAAGATAAAATCTTAGGAGTCTGGTGGTTGGTTCTGGAGATCCACTCCTCTTGCAGAGGCCAAGACAAGCTTGGTTTGTGAGATCCCTCGAGATTGCCACCTACCAGCCTGGAGTGATCTGCCTCGTTCTTCAGTTTCCTTGCCCTCTGGACAGAGGCTGGTTTCTGGTTTCACCCGGGAAACTCTTTAGGTTTTGTGCTCAGTCACTCAGTCGTGTCTGACTCTTTTGCAACCCCACGGACTGTAGCCCTCGAAGCTCTTCAGTCCATGGGATTTTTCAGGCAAGAATAGTGGAGTGCGTGGGCATTTCCTCCTGACCCAGAGATTGAGCCTGTGTCTCCTGCATGGCAGGCAGATTCTTCACCGCTAAACCACCTGGGAGTCCAGATGTGTTCCACTTTCTTTAAATGTGAAAATGCAACTGCAGTCAGATAGGCCAAGGCGAGTTTTACAGCCTTAAAAAGAAACAGTGTTACGACCATAGTAAAGGGAACAGAGCTCACTTCAGTTGGAAGGATGAAGGCAGGACAGGCTTTTCTGCGGATGATGGTGTTTGAAGGTGTGAATGCAGCAGCCTGGCACTTCGGCAGAGAAGTCTCTCGTGCGGTGAGAAAAGCATTTAGCTTTATAAAAAGAGGAGCCATTATGGGCTCACTTGTATGGAATCGGGGAAGTTAAAGAGCATTCTGGAAAAAGGGAAATCTCTAGTTTGAGTATTATTTGCCGTAAGGACTGTTTCCTTCTAGCTTTATTGAAGAATGATTGATAAGCAAAAATTGTGTGTATTTAGGTTGTGCAGTATGGTGTCTTGACATATCTATATGTTATGTAATGATAACAACAATCAAGCTAATTAACACATCCATCATCTCACACAACCACCCTTTGTGTGTGTGTGTGTGAAATGAGGACACTTGAGTACACTTAGCAAATTGCAAGTGTACAATAGAGTAATATTAAATATAGTCCCAGGCTTCCCTGGTAGCTCAACTGGTAAAGAATCCGCCTGCAAAGTAGGAGACCCTGGTTTAATTCCTGGGTCAAGAAGATCCCCCAATAGGCTACCCACTCCAGTATTCTTGGGCTTCGCTGGTGGCTCAGATGGTAAAGAATCTGCCCTCAATAACGGGACACCTTGGTTTGATCCCTGGGTTGGGAAGATCCCCTGGAGGAGGACGTGGCAACTCACTCCAGTATTCTTGCCTGGAGAGTCCCTATGGATGGAGGAGCCTGGCGGGCTACAGTCCATGGGGTCACAAAGAGTTGGACAGGACTGAGCGACTAAGCACAGCACAGCACAATTATAGTCACATGCTGTCCCTTAGGTCTCCAGAAGTTACTCATCTTATAACTAGAAGTTTGTATACTTTCACCAGCATATATACATTTTTGCTACTTCCCAGCCCCTGATAATCAATATCTTATTCTCTTACAATGAAATTTTTTTTAAGCTTCTGCTTATAAGTGACATGCAGTTTTTATCATTCACTGTCTGTCTTATTTCACTTAACATAATGTCCTCCAGGTTTATACATGTCATACTCACTTTTCTTAGACTTCCCATCTTCTTGAGAGTTACTAAAGGCCAGAGAAATCTGCATTGCAACTGCAGGGTCAGGATGGATCTCCTAGTTTTGTTATAATTTCCCCAAGATCCTGAAAATGGCACCTGGAGTCCTATTCCTGCCCCCCCCCCCAAATAAAGGCAAGCAATAGATAAGAGAACCACAAAAGAACTGATACATAAAAGAAAATGAAATATTATTTTCAGTGATGCTACCATGATTCCTCTTCTCCAAAACTGTGTCTTGATTATAAGCAAAGAAAATTTTATTTTAAATTGGATCCTGGAGGGTTAAGTAAAATCAGTAAGGAACTTCAGAGTGCATAGAGCTTAAATTTCCAATATTTTCTGGGACAGTGAAATTTATCACCATGTCTATCCTGGAGCAGAATTTGTTTGCTTAGGAATTGTCAAAAAAAAAAAAAATGAACTCAAACCATAAATTATGAAGGTCCATTCTGCAGAGACCTATATTGATTTCATTTTCAAAAATTCAAAGATTCTTTGAGGCAAAATATGAGGTTAAACATTTTCAAAATATAGATATGAGGTACGGTGATGTTGGAAGTTATATAATTTTACAAGTGTTAATGGCATATACTTCTAAAAAGAAAGCCTTAAGATAATATTATCATTACAATGTTAGTCACTCAGTTGGGTCCAGCTTTTTGTGTTCCCATGAACTATAGCCCACCAGGCTCCACTGCCCATGGAATTCTCCAGGCAAGGATACTGGAGTGGGTAGCCATTTCCTTCTGCAGGTGATCGTCCTGATCCAGGGATCGAGCTTGGGTCTCCTGCATTGCAGGCAGGCTCTTTACCATTTCAGCCACCATTAAAATACATAACACGTTTAGTTGTTTGGCTTTTCCCTTGGTGTTTGCTATTCAGCACAGTTATATACCAAGTGTCCTTGATCTAACCTCAGTGTTCACACCTCAGCACTTATGCATACAGATACTTTGATCTACTTATTTGTAAGTGTGACCCAGAGCAAGTTTTATGATTCCAGGCTTATTACAGGGCAAAATGATTTACAGATATTAAGCGTCTTTTATTTCCTAAGTGCAACTCCTCCATCAGCCACAATTTCAAAGTCACATTTGCAGGGGGAAATATTAAAAAGAGAGAAAAGAATGAAGAATTGAGTCAGACAAAATGAATGGTACTCAAAAAATAATCATGACACAAAAGCACTATTTTTATTTTAAGACTCTCCATGGAAGGCCAGTGAAGACCCCTGGCTAATTGCAGGCTGTGATTTGGCTAATTTCTCTGGCTTTCAGTAGATTATGTCTGATTTAATAGCTTGTTAGTATTGATAAACTAATAATTGTTCTTTACAGCATCAGACTTTCACCACCAGACACATCCACAACTGAGTGTAGTCTCTGCTTTGGCCCAGCCGCTTTATTCTTTCTGGTACTATTAGTACTTGCCCCCGACTCTTCTCCAGTAGCATATTGGACACCTTCTGACCTGGGGGGCTCATCTTCTGGTGTGATATCTTCTTGACCTTTCTTACTGTCCAGGGTGTTCCCTAAGCAAGAATACTGCATTAGGTTGCCATTTCCTTCTCCAGTGAACCATGTTTTGCCAAAACTCTTCACTATGACCCGTTCATCTTGGGGGCCCCTGCACGGCATGGCCCATAGCTTCATTGAGCTGTGCAAGACCCTTCGCCATGACAAAGCTGTGATCCATGAAGGGGACTGTACTATACTTAAAGTTGATTAATTTTGAGTGACCTTTGAGTATTTTCTCTACTCAAAGCTTACATATGCCTATGCAATCAACACACTAAATGCTTTTTCTTGATTATAAGAACAGGAGACAGGTGGTCAGGAAACATGGGTTGAAGTGCTAATTGGGCCACTAACCAACTTGGAGGACTTAGACTGGTAAGCATATGTTTCCCTGTGTTTCAAATAATGGCGAAAGTATTTTCTGTTAGATTTGCTTAGGAATTAAATAACAAACAAAAACCAGCACATGAAACATGTAGGAAGTGCGGAGATGAAGTCAGTGTCTTAGCTGTGGAAATTTACCTTGCTAAGATTAAGTGACTTTTGCAAAGTTGTGTGGAATATGAGGACCCGAGCCAGGATGAATAACCAGAATTGTTGGATCCATGGTAATGCCTAAATGTATACGTTACAAAACTTGACTTTTAATTCTGACTTTAGGCAATTCACAACTTCTTGCCTTTGACTTTTTAAACTGTATTATAACCATACATTGCAGATTTGGAAGGCAGATTTGACTTAAGCTGAGATAAGTAATGTTAACGGTTATTTTTGCAGAGCTGGTGGAGGTGAACAGAAGCAAATAAAACTATGATAACAATAACTCTTTATCTGTGCATAGCTTCTGAATGTTTAGTGGGGAACACAGCATTACATGGCATTACATTCACTGGTGCTAAAAAATTATGTGTAGTTCTTGAAATAGTATATATTTCACTTTTGAGAACCCCGTGTTTAAATGGTTTGATGTAACAAAGGATGGCAATAGTTATGTTCTAATAAGAATAATTTTAGCTAAAGTTTACAGAATACTTTTACTAATTATTAATATTATTTATTGTTAAAACAAAAAGATAATGAAAAGTATAATTAAAAAATAAAATTCACTGATATTTTCACAATCCAGAAATAATTATTTTGAATTCTTTGGCATGTTTTATATCACATATATAAAACTTCCCATGCCTTTCTTCCCTAGTGGTAATTACTCCCATAAAATGGTGCTAATTGTTTCTGGCTATTATTTTATAATTTGTATGGCTATTAACAGTTTATACTATTGGTTTCTGCTCTGAAAAGTTACATATGCAGTAAGCTAAGGTACCTATCCTTTGCAACTTTTAAATATAGCATCCAGTTTTAGTAATTTATCCACACTAGTACATACAGGTCAAACTCCTCTTTGTTTACTACATAAATATTGCATTGTTTAAAAAATGCTGTGACTGTAATTCCTGAGAAGGACTGATGCACGTTCCCTGCTTTGCTACAACAAACAGAGCTGCTATGGAGATGCTTGAATGTATTTACTTAGGTGAACATGTGTTTCTCTAGCACACACCCCTGGATTCCTTAGTCTTAAGGTATGTATTTATTTGTATCTTCAAATTTACTGAGAATTGTCAAATTGCTCCTTGAGGAAGCTTTATCAATTAATATTTTCACTTATAGTATGTTAGTATTTTTCTCTTTCCTTACTTTCATCGAGCGGTTAGGTGTTGGATGCTGGTAGTGATGGGATAATTCATTTTCCTGTCAATTTGGTCTCCCCTTTTGTTAGTGAAGGTGAGAAACTACACATGTAATAGTTGGTGATTCAAGCTTTCTGTACCCGTCATTTTAGGGAATGACATCACTGCCCATTGATTTGAACCAGCCAGAAGACTGCAAATCCTCAGCTCTTCTGTCTCCCTTATCGGCCATCAATCCCTGTTGATTATTCTCCCAGTGTGTTTCGCTTCTTCTCACTTCTCGCCTCCACCAGCATCCTGGTCCAATCTATCGCCCTTGGCTATATTAACTATCTGTGCTCAGTCACTCAGTCATGTCTGACCTTGTGACCCATGGAATGCAGCCCACCAGACTCCTCTGTCCATGGAGTTTTCCAGGCAAGTATACTGAAGCAGATTGCCGTTTCCTTCTGGGCATCTCCCTGACCTAGGGATTGAACCCGCATCTCCTGCATTGGGAGGTGGATTCCTTACCACTGAGCCACCTGGGAGCCCATATACAACTACAGCAGCCTTAAAAAGTTTTTTCCTGCTGTGCTGGGTCTTCTCTAGTTGTGGACCACAGGCTCTAGAGTGCTCGGGCTCAGTAGTTGCTGCAAGTGGGCTTGGTTGCCTCATGGCATGCGGGACCTTAATTGCCAGACCAGGGACTGAACCTGTATCCCATCCATTGGAAGGCAGATTCTTAAAGAGCGGACCACCAGGAAAGCCCCTAGCACACTCTTAATTGGTCTTCTCAACACCCATTTTTGCCTTCTTAGATTGTTATCTGCATCCACACATCAATAAGCGTAATCACTTTTAGAGGGAATTATAAACCTGTATTAATTTTTTAGTTGAGCAGTTAAAATGAGCAGGCAATGTAATTCTATGTCAAGCACAGGCACACACACATATTTGCCAGCAGACCTAAAGAAATAGTGTGGTTTTCTAAGCCTCAGTTTAATTAAGCCTCTTGTTCAAAATCTATCATTATTTCTACACATCAATAAATTATTAACATAAGGCTTGGCACTTTTGATTTAACAGTTCATCTAAAATGAGATTCTTTTCTATAAAATTAAGCACAATCACTTAAGGTCTGAAGATCTTAACTCTAATCCTTACATATTATGTACCAGGCTTTTGACTTCCAATAAATTAATATCTAAGATGATTTAACCAGGAATCTAAATATCAAATACATTTTTACAGTTGAATGTTATAAAATGATATTGAAATAATAATCCAGTAAAAAATTCAGTTGTCATAGTGTTTTTTCTCAAATCATCATCATCTAAAACGACGATGGTTTCAAATAATAGTGGGAGGTAAAATCTTTGATCAGATAGTCCTTTCCTACTTGTGAATTTCTGATCATGAGCCCATTAAGTGCATTCTCATAGAAATGGAAGGATAGGTAGTACATTTCAATTAATTTTGGACAGAATTATTCGGACAGTTGCTTTTTACAAGAGTTATATGTTAGACAATTTAATTCTTGTTGTGTTTATTCAGACTAATTTTTTTAAACCTTTTCTAAAAGGCTAAAGTGCAGTTTGTTATGTCCAAGTTAATACATTCCAAGTCAGTAGCCTTTTCACGCAGACAGTAATACAACAATATACAGCTTTAGTATATATCACGTACAACAAAATTATTGTTGAGCTATTTAAGGATATTGGCTCAGTTGTTGAAAAGTCTTATACCAGTAAATTATTTAAGAAATGATGTAGGTTGGGAATGGCAAAACCGCTAGTTTGAAATAAAAGTGAAATATTTTAGTTTAGGCCTAGGAATGATCTGTATAATGGGGCTTTGGACTTTTTCATGTAGACATTCCCCGTGAAATGAACCGTTTTCTGCTTTATGCTCTACCAGCTGTTGTTTCTTGTTGAGTTGCTCAGTCATGTCCAACTGTTTGCAACCCCTTAGACTGCAGCACGCCAGGCTTCCCTGTTCTTCACTGTCTCCCACAGTTTGCTCAAACACATGCCCATTGAGTCAATGATGCCATCCAACCATCTTCTGGTGACCCCTTTTCCTGCTGCCCTCAATCTTCCCCAGCTTCAGGGTTTTTTCCAATGAGTCAGTTCTTCACATCAGGTGGCCAAAGTATTAGGGCTTCAGCTTTAGCGTTGGTCCTTCCAGTGAATATTCAGGGTTGATTTCCTTTAGGATTAACAAGTTTGATTTCCTTGCTGTCCAAGGGACTCTCAAGAGTCTTATCCAGCACCACAATTCTAAAATATCAAATTTGATGCTCAGCCTTCTTTAGGTCTAACTCTCACATCTGTACATGATTACTGGAAAGATCATAGCTTTGACTATGCAGACCTTTGTAGGCAAAGTAATGTCTCTGCTTTTCAATACACTGTGGAGGTTTGTCATAGATTTCCTTCCAAGGAGCAGGTGTCTTAATTTCATGGCTGCAGTCACCATCCATAATGATTTTGGAGTCCAAGAATATAAAATATAAAATATGCCACTGTGTCCATTTTTTCCCGTCTATTTGCCATGAAATGATGGGACCAGATGTACTCTGAATATAAGGTAAATAATCAAGGTGACAATATACAACCATGACATACTCCTTTCCCAATTTGGAACCAGTCCATGTCTGGTACTAACTGTTGCTTCTTGACTTGCATGCAGGTTTCTCAGGAGGCAGGTTAGGTGGTCTGGTATTCCCATCTCTTTAAGAATTTTCCACTGGTGAAGGACTGATGCTGCTGAAGTTCCAGTTCTTTGGCCACCTGATGTGAAGAACTCACTTATTGGAAAAGACCTTGATGCTGGGAAAGATTGAAAACAGGAGAAGAAGGGGATGACAGTGGATGGGATGGTTGGATGACATCACTGAGTGGATGTACATGAGTTTGAGGAAGCTCTGGGAGTTGCTGATGGGCAGGGAAGCCTGCTGTGCTGCAGTCCGTGGGGTCACAAAGAGTTGGACATGAGTGAGCGACTGACTGAATTGAACTGATGGGACCAGATACCACGATCTTAGTTTTCTAATGTTAAGTTTTAAGCCAGCTCTTTCCCTTTCCTCTTTCGCCTTCATCAAGAGGTTCCTCTTTGCTTTCTGCCATAAGGGTGGTGTCATCTGTGTCATGGCCTGGGTGCAAGTTGGAAAAGAATTTCCAGACATGAGATAGAATGAGAGGGAAATAAAGTTTCCCTGGTGCTCTGTAGACCTCAATGAAGGAGAAGTGAGGAGTAAACAAGCCTTTTCCAAATGCAAATTTCTGAGCTCAGATGCAACAAAGCCAGCTATTTGGAATCCATCAGCTACTTCCTCCCAGGTAATGCTGAGGAGCTGAGGGGGATGTGTGAAGTGCTCATCCACCACATTCACCATCTCTTAAGGTAAACAAGGAATTAATATGTGAACAATAAATAAAACAAGAGTGGCCCCAGATAGCTAGATGCATATGAATGAAATTATTTCAGCAAGCACAGATTCTTATATCTTCCCAAACACAGAAAATTGCTAAACTTCTTTCTGTGAGAGATTTAGTTGTCTCCTAATTATCAGATTTAGTTTTCTCATAATTAACAGTACTCTTTCAATATTCAGGTTACCTGCCCCTGGCTGCAAACCTTTATATAGACTGGCTGCTCCTCCACCTCCTAGTAGTCAACTCTCGCAGGGCTTCCTGAGATACTTTCTCCAGGGCTGGAGTCCTAACATACCCCCCGAATAAAATCTCTCAACTTTAAGGTTTTGCTTATATATATATATTTTTAGTCAACCTACCCTTATAAAAACCTTGAGGTAGTATATTTCATATCTCTAGTATATATTTCCAAGGGAGAAAGTGTAGCAGTCTCTGATATTTTAAATTGCATTGTTTGGAAAAGGAGAATAAAACTTAACGTAATTATCACCATGGTTGAAACTCAAATATACGCCAAACTGTTTCATGTTCTTTGAATAGTGCTTTAAAGTACACAGAATAACTCTATTAGGCTGAGCACAATGGAGAGGCAGTAAACTACCAGTTTTCTCCTATCAGTGCTGTTTGTCTTTATAGGTTCCCAAGGATCCCAGGGGCTTTCCTGGTGGCTAAAGAATCTGCCTGCAATGCAGGAGACTCAGGTTCAATCCCTGGGTTAGGAAAATACCTTGGAGGAGGTGATGACAACCCACTCCAGTATTCCTACCTGGAGAATCCAGGCAGAGGCTCCAGAGGAGCCTGGTGGGCTACAGTCCATGGGGTCACAAAGAGTTGGACATGACTGAAGTGATGAATCCTAGGCCATAAAGAAGGTTGAGCACTGAAGAAATGATGCTTTTGACTTGTGGTGCTGGTGAAGACTCTTGAGAGTTCCTTGGGTAGCTAGGAGATCAAGTCAGTCAATCCTAAAGGAAATCAACGCTGAATATTCATTGGGAGGATTGATGCTTAAGATGAAGCTCCAATCCTTTGGCCACCTGATGAGAAGAGCTGACTTAGTGGGAAAAACCCTGATGCTGGGAAAGATTGAAGGCAAAAGGAGAAGTGGGTGGCATAGGATGAGATGGTTGGATGGCATCACTGACTCAGTGGACATTTTGAGCAAACTCCGGGAGCTACTGGAGGACAGAGGAGCCTGGCATGCTGTAGTCCACATGGTCACAAAGAGTTAGACATGATTTAGCCACTGAACAAAAACAACAACAAGGATTCTAGAAAACTACATTAAATCTTGGAGGAACAACCAGGACTACTACTTGGCCAGCCATTTGCTCTTCCTGACATGGGAAAATACATTGTTTATCATCTTTGATCACTTGGTACAAAGTCTTTGTGAGTCTGTTTGCAAATGGTTCATGAATCAGCCTGCAAATGGTTCATGAATCAGCCTACAAGTTGCCTTATATAATTTTATCTACAATTAAGAGACAAGGATTGTGATGTATGTGTAGTCTCCATCATACAAGGAAAATTTAACAAGTAATAAACTGTTGATTAAACTAAGAACTTACATTTCCCAATGTGATTCAGAAAAGCTGATTTTTAAGGAAGGAATATTGGGCTTCCCTGGTGGCTCAAATGGAAAAGAATCGGCTTGCAGTGCAGGAGACCTGGGTTTGATCCCTGGGTTTGGAAGATACCCTGGAGAAGGAAATGGCAACCCGCTCCAGTATTCTTGCCTGGAGAATGCAATGGACAGAGAAACCTGGTGGGCTAGAAACCTGGCCACAAAGAGTCAGACACGACTGAGTGACTAACACGACTATTCTAAATATTGGATCACTGGTGAATTCTTTGGGATAGTATATTACTTTCCAACTGTGTGGCTTAAAACAACAAAAAATATATTCTCCCACAGTCCTAGAGGCTGCAAGGTGTCAGTTGGGTCACACACCCTCTGTAACCTCTAGGGGAAGATGTTTCCTCTTATCTTCCAGCTTCTGATCATCTCACATGTTCCTAAGTTGTGCTGGCGTGACTCCGTTCATTGCTTTCATCTTCACAAAGTCTTCTAATGTGTGTGTGTTTGTGTCTAAATTTCCCTATTATAGTAGTGATGATAGATTTAGAGTCCACCCTTCTCCAGTATGAACTCATCTTCATTTAGCTGCTTGTATCTGCAAGGACCCTTTTCTTAAACAAGGTCACATTCTGAGGTCCTGGGAGTGAGGATTTTATCACGTCTTTTTGAGGGGCACTAACCAACCATTACTGTGCTTAGTTGCTCAATCGTGTCTGACAGATGACTAAATAAAAAGATTAAATATTAATTGTTTGCTGCTGGATATATGGATACAGAAAGTTTATTATGATGCAAGTTTCATGAGAGTGGAAATAAACTATTTATTTTTGTAAACTAGAAATTTAGAGGGTGTGAAAATGTTTGCTCAGTTTAACTGAGTAATTTTATGTTCCACACAATCTGCAAGTAAAATTGCTCCATCATATTCATCAACTCAGGAAAATGCACTTATAAAATTATGCCCAAGGTCAGGTAATTGTTATTCTTTAATAATTTGTTGCTTGTATGGCCGTCAATTTGTTAAATGAAATAAACATGATGGTTCATTTGATGGGATCCCTATCCCAGTATTAT
Source organism: Ovis aries (assembly GCF_016772045.2). Lineage (NCBI taxonomy): Eukaryota > Metazoa > Chordata > Mammalia > Artiodactyla > Bovidae > Ovis > Ovis aries. The sequence continues at coordinate 61,134,616 of NC_056069.1, read as the reverse complement.
TTTAATGTGCCATATAGAATACTCTAGAGTTGAAGAGCAGAGTTCTGGAGACAGAATGCATAATTTGGAATCCAAGCTCTGCCACGTACCAGGAATATGACCTTGATCAATTTGTTTATTATCTCTCTACCTCCTTTAATGGTACAATAAGTGTAATCAGAATAGCTACTTGATGAGGTTGTATTGATATGAGGCACATTTTCAAAAATATGTAGAAAAGAGTCTGACAAATATAAATTTCTTAATAAATATTTTATTGTGGCTTGTATTAAAATATCCAATCTTGATTTGATATAGGAAACAATTTTCACTATTCAAGTAAATAAAACAAAGCTGTATATTGTCACCCTGCTTATTTAACTTCTATGCAGAGTACATCATAAGAAATGCTGGACTGGAAAACACAAGCTGGAATCAAGCTTGGAGAGAGCCGGGAGAAATATCAATCACCTCAGATATGCAGATGACACCACCCTTATGGCAGAAAGTGAAGAGGAGCTAAAAAGCCTCTTGATGACAGTGAAAGAGGAGAGCGAAAAAGTTGGCTTAAAGCTCAACATCCAGAAAATGAAGATCATGGCATCTGGTCCCATCACTTCATGGGAAATAGATGGGGAAACAGTGGAAACAGTGTCAGACTTTATTTTTCTGGGCTCCAAAATCACTGCAAATGGTGACTGCAGCCATGAAATTAAAAGACGCTTACTCTTTGGAAGAAAAGTTATGACCAACCTAGATAGCATATTCAAAAGCAGAGACATTACTTTGCCAACTAAGGTCCGTCTAGTCAAGGCTATGGTTTTCCAGTGGTCATGTATGGATGTGAGAGTTGGACTGTGAAGAAGGCTGAGCACCGAAGAATTGATGCTTTTGAGCTGTGGTGTTGAAGACTCTTGAGAGTCCCTTGGACTGCAAGGAGATCCAACCAGTCCATTCTGAAGGAGATCAGCCCTGGGATTTCTTTGGAAGGAATGATGCTAAAGCTGAAACTCCAGTACTTTGGCCACCTCATGTGAAGAGTTGACTCATTGGAAAAGACTCTGATGCTGGGTGGGGGCAGGAGGAGAAGGGGACGACAGAGGATGAGATGGCTGGATGGCATCACGGACTCGATGGGCGTGAGTCTGAGTGAACTCCGGGAGTTGGTGGTGGACAGGGAGGCCTGGCGTGCTGCGATTCATGGGGTCGCAAAGGGTTGGACACGACTGAGCAACTGAACTGAACTGAATGATAGGAAGTCAAGAAACACCTGGAGTAACAGGCAAATTTGGCCTTCAAGTACAGAATGAAGTAGGGTAAAGGCTAATAGAGTTTTGCCAAGAGAACGCATTGGTCATAACAAACACTCTCTTCCAACAACACAAGAGAAGACTCTACACATGGACATAACAAGATGATCAACACCAAAATCAGATTGATTATATTCTTTGCAGCCAAAGATGGAGAAGCTCTACACAGTCAGCAAAAACAAGACCAGGAGCTGACTGTAGCTCAGTTCATGAACTCCTTATTGCCAAATTCAGACTTAAATTGAAGAAAGTGGGGAAAACCGCTAGACAATTCAGGTATGACCTAAATCAAATCCCTTATGGTTACATAGTGCAAATGAGAAATAGATTTAAGGGCCTAGATCTGATAGACAGAGTGCCTGATGAACTATGGACCGAGGTTTGTGACATTATACAGGAGACAGGGATCAAGACCATACCCAAGAAAAAGAAATGCAAAAAAGCAAAATGGCTGCGTTAGGAGGCCTTACAAATAGCTGTGACAAGAAGAGAAGCGAAAAGCAAAGGAGAAAAGGAAAGACATAAGCATCTGAATGCTGAGTTCCAAAGAAGAGCAAGGAAAGATAAGACAGCCTTCCTCAGAGATCAATGCAAAGAAATAGAGGAAAAGAATAGAAAGGGAAAGACTAGAGATATCTTCAAGAAAATTAGGGATACAAAAGGAAAATTTCATGGAAAGATGGGCTCAATAAAGGACAGGAATGGTATGGACCTAACAGAAGCAGAAGATGTTAAGAAGAGATGGCAAGAATACACAGAAGAACTGTACAAAAAAGATCTTCATGACCCAGTTAATCATGATGGTGTGATCACTCACCTAGAGCCAGACATCCTGGAATGTGAAGTCAAGTGGGCCTTAGGAAGCATCACTATGAGCAAAGCTAGTGGAGGTGATAGAATTCCAGTGGAGCTGTTTCAAATCCTGTGAAAGTGCTGCACTCAATACGCCAGCAAATTTGGAAAACTCAGCAGTGGCCACGGGACTAGAAAAGCTCAGTTTTCATTCCAATCCCCAAAAAAGGCTATGCCAAAGAATGCTCAAACTACTGCATAATTGTGCTCATCTCACATGCTAGTAAAATAATGCTCAAAATTCTCCTAGCCAGGCTTCAGCAATACGTGAACCATGATCATCCAGATATTCAAGCTGGTTTTAGAAAAGACAGAGGAACCAGAGGTCAAATTGTCAACATCCACTGGATCATCCAAAAAGCAAGAGAGTTCCAGGAAAAACATCTATTTCTGCTTTATTGACTATGCCAAAGCCTTTGACTGTGTGGATCACAATAAACTGTGGAAAATTCTGAAAAAGATGGGAGTACCAGACCACCTGACCTGCCTCCTGAGAAATCTGTATGCAGATCAGGAAGCAACAGTTAGAACTGGACATGGAACAACAGACTGATTCCAAATAGGAAAAGGAGTATGTCAAGGCTGTATATTGTCACCCTGCTTATTTAACTTATCTGCAGAGTACATCATGAGAAATGCTGGGCTGGATGAAGCACAAGCTGGAATCAAGATTGTTGGCAGAAATATCAATAACCTCAGATATGCAGATGACACCACCCTTATGGCAGAAAATGAAGAGGAACTAACAAGCCTTTTGATGAAAGTGAAAGAGGAGAGTGAAAAAGTTGGCTTAAAGCTCAGCATTCAGAAAATGAAGATCATGGCATCCGGTCCCATCACTTCATGGGAAATAGATGGAGAAACAGTGGAAACAGTGTCAGACTTTATTTTGGGGGGCTCCACAATCACTGCAGATGGTGATTTCACCCATGAAATTAAAGGACGTTTACTCCTTGGAAGGAAAGTTATGACCAACCTAGATAGTATATTAAAAAGCAGAGATATTACTTTGCCAACAAAGGTCCGTCTAGTCAAGGCTATGGTTTTTCCAGTGGTCATGTATGGATGTGAGAGTTGGATTGTGAAGAAAGCTGAGTGCCGAAGAATTGATGCTTTTGAACTGTGGTGTTGGAGAAGACACTTGAGAGTCCCTTGGACTGCAAGGAGATCCAACCAGCCCATTCTAAAGGAATCAGTCCTGGGTGTTCATTGGAAGGAATGATGCTGAAGCTGAAACTCCAATACTTTGGCCATGTCATGCGAAGACTTGACTCATTGGAAAAGTCCCTGATGCTGGGAGAGATTGGGCGCAGGAGGAGATGCGTATGACAGAGAATGAGATAGCAGAATGGCTTCACCAACTCGATGGACAATAGTTTGAGTGAACTCCAGTAGTTGGTGATGGACAGGGAGGCCTGGCATGCTGTGATTCATGGGGTCACAAAGAGTCGGACACAACTGAAGGACTGAACTGAAATGAACTATATATAAAAAGAAACCTAGAATAATTTAGTTCCAATTTACAAAGTCCTTTGTAAATTATCAAAGCGATTGTTTTTCCAGTAGTCATGTATGGATGTGAGAGTTGGACTATAAGGAAAGCTGAGCGCAGAAGAATTGATGTTTTTGAACTGTGTCTTGGAGAGGCCTCTTTAGAGTCCCTTGCACTGGAAGGAGATCCAACCAGTCAATCCTAAAGGAAATCAGTCCTGAAAATTCACTGTAAGGACCATATTCATTGGAAGGACTGATGCTGAAACTCCAATACTTTGTCCACCTGATGCAAAGAACTGACTCTCTGGAAAAGACCTGACTTGATGCTGGGAAAGATTGAATGCAGAAGGAGAAGAGGAAGACAGAGCGTGAAATGGTTGGGCAGCATGACATCACAGACTCTATGGACTTGAGTTCGAGCAAGCTCCAGGCATTGGTGATGGACAGGGAAACCTGGCGTGCTGCAGTCCATGGTGTCATAAAAAGTTGGACACAACTGAGCAGTTAAATGGAACTGACAGAACTGCAAAGCCCTTAGCTAATGCCATTCATATCTGCTCTGGTTGGGATTGATGTCAACTTGAATATCTTCCAGGTGTTTCCCTTATACCCATTCCATATCTTTGGAAATATATAGCACAGTTCAATGAATGCAGCAATTCCTTTATTCATTTATTATTGAAATAAGATTCTATGAAATTCATTTGTATGCACCTGCTCCCAACCATCACTACATCAATTCTTAGAAAAAATTCCTTGACTGTGAACATGAAAGACATTCACTTGTGTCTGACTCTTTGCAACCCCATGGATTGAATTCATGGAATTTTTCAGGCCAGAATACTGGAATGGGTAGACTTTCTCTTCTCCAGGGGATCTTCCCAACCCAGGTCTCCTGCATTGCAGGTGGATTCTTTACCTGCTGAGCCACAAGAGAAGCTCAAGACTACTGGAGTGGGTAACCTATCCCTGCTCCAGTGGATTTTCCCAACCCAGGAATCTAACTGGGATCTCCTGCTTTGTAGGTAGATTCTTTACCAACTGAGCTATCAGGAAAGCCCTTCCATGACTGTACATTCCTTTAAAATCCTGGAAATAGAGTTCAAAATATGGAATCAGAATTGTATTTATAAATTCTCTTATTTATGGGTATGTGGATGGCTTCTATTCTTACATATGAATCTCCTAGAAGAATCTCTATCTGTGCCTCTTGATGTACACATTTTTACTGGAGTAAATATCTGGAACAAAGTTTTCTGAATTACAAATTATGTGATTTTTAATTTTGTGGGCTCTGTAATATTGACCTCTAAAACAATTATTTTTGTGGTCTGATGTCTTTGCAGTGCTTGCTAATATTCATTTGCAAATAGTCTCATGGATGCTTCACATTTTGAAAATGTTAATATTTGAAAATTTCAAGTTAGGATGTGTTACCATATTATTTTTACTTTAAATTACTCTAATAATATTAGCAACAGCTAGACCAGGCATGGAACAACAGACTGATTCCAGATTGGGCAAGGCGTATGTCAAGGCTGTATATTGTCACTTTGCTTATTTAACTTATATGCAGAGTATATCATGTGATGAGGCATAAGCTGGAATCCAGATTGCCGGGAGAAATACCAATAACCTCGGATACACAGATGACACCACCCCTATGGCAGAAAGCAAAGAAGAACTAAAGAGCCTCTTGGTGAAAGGGAAAGAGAAGAGTGAAAATGTTGGCTTAAAACTCAACATTCAAAAAACCAAGATCATGGCATCTGGTCCCATCACTTCACAGTAAATAGAAGGGGAAACAGTGGAAATGGTAAGAGACTTTATTTTCTTGGGCTCCAAAATCACTGCAGATGGTGACTGCAGCCATGAAATTAAAAGACACTTGCTTCTTGGAAGGAAAACTATGACCAACCTAGACAGCATATTAAAAAACAGAGACACTACTTTGCTGACAAAGTTCCGTCTAGTCAAAGCTATGGTTTTTCCTCTCAATCCCTCCTGTATGGATTTGAGAGTTGGACTGTAAAGAAAGCTGAGTGCTGAATAATTGATGCTTTTGAAGTGTGGTGTTGGAGAAGACTCTTGAGAGTCCCTTAGACTGCAAGGAGATCCAACCAGTCCATCCTAAAGGAAATCAATCCTGAATATTCATTGGAAGTACTGTTGCTGAAGCTGATGCTCCAAAACTTTGGCCACCTGATGGGAAGAACTGACTCATTGGAAAAGGCCATGATGCTGGGAAAGATTGAAGGTGGGAGGAGATGATGATGACAGAGGACGAGGTGGTTGGATGGCATCACAGACTTGATGGACTTGAGTTTGAGCAAGCTCAGGTAGTTGGTGATGGACAAGGAAGCCTGGCATACTTCAGTCCATGAGGTTGCCGAGAGTTGGACACAGAGCAGCTGAACCAAACTAAATAATGTTAGAAATCACTTTCTAGTTTTACTAGTCATTACACATTTTTCTGAATTTCCTGATCAAAGTCTTGGCTGATTTTTTTCTGTCAAACCACCCTCCCCCCACCCTGCTCTGATTGATTTGTCTGCACTCTCCAAGAAGATATACTCACTCAATCATGTCCAACTCTTTGTGACCCCATCGACTGTAGGGCACCAGGCTCCTCTACCCATGGGATTTTCCAGGCAAGAATACTGGAGTGGGTTGCCATTTCCTCCTCCTGGTATCTTCCCAACCCAGGATCGAACCAGCATCTCTTATGTCTCCTGCACTGGCAGGGGTGTTCTTTGCAACTGCCCCAATAAAAGGGTAACTGATTCACAAAAAATTAATATATAACCCTAAAGAGGAGAAGAAGTGAAACAAAGATGTAGAATGGATAGAAATCAAATAGAATGTAAGTAGTAAATTGGTAGATTTAAAATAATATTTATAGTTATCAGTTCAGTTCAGTGCAGTCATTCAGTTGTGTCTGACTCTTTGCGACCCCATGAATTGCAGCACGCCAGGCCTTCCTGTCCACCACCAACTCCCGGAGTTCACTCAGACTCACGTCCATCGAGTCCGTGATGCCATCCAGCCATCTCATCCTCTGTCATCCCCTTCTCCTCCTGCCCCCAATCCCTCCCAGCATCAGAGTCTTTTCCAATGAGCCAACTCTTCGCATGAGGTGGCCAAAGTACTGAAGTTTCAGCTTTAGCATCATTCCTTCCAAAAGAAATCCCAGGGCTGATCTCCTTCAGAATGGACTGGTTGGATCTCCTTGCAGTCCAAGGGACTCTCAAGAGTCTTCTCCAATGACACAGTTCAAAAGCATCAATTCTTCAGCGCTCAGCCTTCTTCCCAGTCCAACTCTCACATCCATACATGACCACAGGAAAAACCATAGCCTTGACTAGACGGACCTTAGTCGGCAAAGTAATGTCTCTGCTTTTGAATATGCTATCTAGGTTGGTCATAACCTTTCTTCCAAGGAGTAAGCATCTTTTAATTTCATGGCTGCAGTCACCATCTGCAGTGATTTTGGAGCCCCCAAAATAAAGTCTGACACTGTTTCCACTGGTTCCCCATCTATTTCCCATGAAGTGATGGGACTGGATGCCATGATATTCATTTTCTGAATAAATGTAAATAACCAGGTCATCACATAAAAGGAAGCACAAATAACAAACTAAATTAAAACTTGGCTGTTTAAATAATACATATTGTACTTTTAAAATAACTACTTAAAAGGTTAAAATTTAAAGCATGGAAAAAGATAACCCTTGCAAAAGAATGGAAATATTGCTGTAGCAATATAAAACAAAGTAGGCATGAAACAGTGGCCATAAGAGAAATATTTCAGTGTTTAATTTATCCAAGGAAGATGAATCAATTCAAAAATCATATGAACTCAGTAAATATACCTTCAAATGTATAAATGAAAATTGACCATAATGAAAGAGAAAGAGACAAATACAAAAATAATATTATCATTCTCTGAATATTTTTTGGAACCAGTAGTTAAAAAATCAGTAAGAATATTGAACATTTGCAGCAGTACCTGTAAATATGATAAAGCCTTTCCATCAAAACTTACACAATTTTCAATTTTAATTGTTCATGAAATATGTTTCATTATTGACCATATGAAAAGTGAAAGTTGCTCAGTTGTGTTCTACGCTTTGCAAACCCATGGACTATAGCCTGCCAGACTCCTCTGTCCATTGAATTCTCTAGGCAAGAATGCTGGAGTGAGTTGCCATTTCCTTCTCCAAGGGATCTTCTTTACCTAAGCATCAACCCTGAGTCTCCTGCACTGGCAGGTGGATTCTTAACCACTGAGCCATCTGGCAAGCCATTCTTCTAAAGATTTTACTTTAATGAGGTTAATAGCCATAATGACTGAAAGGAAATTTTAATTCTGGATTATTCGTTAAATGTTTACAATACACTGAGAAGTTTAAATAGTCTATCAAAATATACTTTATATTTAGGTTATGAAATCATGCTAACTCAAGATGTGGTCTCCAAGTAGATTCAAAACAATTTTAGAACTCATGTTTTAACTTTGCCCTACTTATTTTGGTGACTGTCTTTAAGTTTGTGCTGTCACCCTTGCTGGTATGGATGACAGGATCTGGTGGAAATTTCCTATTCTTGGGAAGACCTGACCACATAAAGGGATGGAGTCGGGAGAGTAGTCCTCCCCAAAGGAGGCACAGATGATCTGCTTCAGTGCAGTTCAGTTGCTCAGACATGTCCAACTATTTGCAACCCCATGGACTGCAGCACCCCCAGGCTTCCCTGTCCATCACGCACACCTGAGCTTGTTCAAACTCATGTCCATCAAGTCGGTGATGTCATCCAACCATCTCATGCTCTGTCATCCCCTTAACCCCCCGTCTTCAATCTTTCCCAGCATCAGGGTCTTTTCCAATGAGTCAATTCTTCCAATTAGGTGGACAAAGTATTGGAGTTTCAGCTTCAGCATCAGTCCTTCCAATGAATATTCAGGACTGATTTCCTTGAGGATTGACTGGTTGGGTCTCCTTGAAGTCCAAGGGGCTCTCAAGAGTCTTCTCCAACACCACAGTTCGAAAGTACCAATTCTTTGGCACTCAGCTTTCTTTATAGTCCAACTCTCATCCACACATGACTACTGGAAAAACCGTAGCTTTGCCTAGACAGATCTTTGTCTCTTTTTTTTAATATGCTGTCTAGGTTGGTCATAGCTTTTCTTCCAAGGAGCAAGCATCTTTTAATTTCATGACTGCAGTCACCATCTGCAGTGATTTTGGAGCCCAAGAAAATAAAGTTTCTAACTGTTTCCATTGTTTCCCCACTTATTTGCCATGATGTGATGGGACTGGATGCCATGATCTTTTCTTGAATGTTGAGTTTTAAGCCATCTTTTTCACTCTCCTCTTTCATCAAGAGTCTCTTCAGTTCCTCTTCACTTTCTGCCATAAGGGTGGTATCATTTGCGTATCTGAGGTTATTAATATTTCTCCCCAAAATCTTGATTCCAGTTTTTGCTTCATCCATCCTGGCATTTCACATGATGTACTCTGCATATAATTTAAATAAGCAGGGTAACAATATACAGCCTTGATATACTCGTTTCCCAATTTGGAACCAGTCTGTTGTTTCATGTCTGGTTCTAACTGTTGCTTCTTGACCTGCACACAGATTTCTCAGGAGGCAGGTAAAGTGGTCTGGTATTCTTATGTCTTGAAGAATTTCCCCCAGTTTTAATGTAAGACTTTCTGCTTAGCTCTTACATTACAAAGATGAGAAAGCATTTGATGTTCACGTATAATCCAGGCTCATTGATTAAAGAAGGTGACTAGGCTGCCTGCTAATAAAACTCTCTCTTCCCAGAGGTATCTGTTTATGGATACACTTAGGTCCCCAGCATGACCAAGAATTCTTGGTTGTAACCACAGACTCAGAGGAGTGGCACTGAAGCTTTGACTAATTTCATGTGAAGTGCCAGTTGTTTGACAAGTCATGGCAATTTAGGATTGAACTTTCAAATCATTAAATTATTCAAGTGTAGGCAATTAGAAGTTCTGAAATTACCAACCGATCCATTTTTTTTCCTGCTAAGAGGAATACTTCTGCATTAAAGGGCTGTTATTCCCTGTGGTCATACAGTATTAGCTTTAGCAGATATATGTCCAGACTTGCACATGTTCACAAGAACTACTGGAAAATTCCAGATTTCAGCAGTGATATCAAAGGTGAAGCAAATATAAACTTACACTTGAAGAGATTATGTAGTCCAATGAAGCTGCCTTTGGAGCATTACTTTTCACAGCTGAAATAATAATTATTGTTAGAGCTGGCAATTCCAATTATCTAGCAAAAGAAATCACAAAGGAAACAACTTAACACTTGTAAGATCATTGTGTGTTGAATATCATAAAGTTCAGCTAGTTCAGTTCAGTTCAGTCACTCAATTGCTAAAACTAGAAAACGATGTCATAGTTGTTCAAAATCTGCCATCATGATATTCAAATCTGTTTTGAAACTCAGTTTTTAAGTCATTATGAATATTATACATTGTGCATTTTGTTCTTTCTAATCTCATACAATTTCTAGAAGCTTATGACATATCTTGTTTCATCCAAAAACAAGCAAAGCAAGGGTAAAAAAATTGAGTTTGAACATTATTTTCAATATACTTGTAGAACAGATCTTAAGCTAACATGAATTCATAATCTAAATATAAAGCATATTTTGAAAGGCTATTGCACAGACTTTTGCGAGTAACGTAAACATTTAATAAATACTACAAAATTAAAACTTCTTTTAAGTCATTATGGCTGTGTAATGCCTATAACTGGAACTTTGCTTCATTAAAGTAGGATATTCAGAACCTAGTTCAAGGCTGCCCCAGCCTGGAAATTGGCCTTAATAGTGAGCATTAGCCTACCCATCAATGAATGGCTGACTATGAGTTAGAGCAGGAGGTGAGTTTATTACTATAATTTATAGAGTTATGGGAAGGCACAGAGTCATCAGAGGGTTTTATTGCACTCTCTGAAATGCTTCTCTTTAATTTGTTTGTTAAAGAAACAATGTCCTAATATATGAGATATGCATCAAGGGATGGATTATTGAATACTGAATGATCTCTGGCCTCACATAAATTACAGTCCGGCTAACAGCACATTTTTTTTTTTTTTCAGTGAATCTTGCATGACAAGGATAAACTCAGGCATCAGGGAGTACATAGCAAGGAGAAAACATTCTGAATGTTATAGGAACAAATGGAAAAGGGAGCACCTTTCTGAATATGTAATCGCTATATAAAATAGCCCTTAACTATTTGGTAAGATAACCAGTAACTGCATAATGGCGACTGCACACATACTTATATTTTTTATTCTATTCCTCACCTCCTGATCAATGTTTTTATTTTATTTTTTTTTTTACACAGTTGAAATACCAACATTCTTCTAAGCTTAAAGTTAACTAATAGCTTTGCTTCCCAGTGGCTCAACAGTAAAGAATTCACCTGCCGGTGATTCCTAGTGACTGAATCAAGTTCACCAGGTAGTCCCTGCTTCTAAACTGATGCCCACACCCAAAGTGGTGCTGAGACAGCCTTGCAGAACTCTGCACCATGCCCCCTGCCCGAGTACAAAAGCCCCTCCATGTTCTCAGCCTCTACTTTGGTGAAAAGCTGAAGTCTCTCGGGGCTCCCCGAGCCACAAAAGAGCTGTACTGATTAAGATGAGAGTCACAGAATCATTCAGCTTCTGATACATATTCGAGTCATTTTTACAGGTACTATAACTGTCACCAGGGGGAGAAACGCTAACTGCATGCTGATCAGACCACGACCATGACGTAAACCCATGGCTAGCATAATCCAAGAACTAGCCTCAAGACAATGGGATTAATATTGCGCCTGTGTTAAGTGGCTTCAGTCGTGTCCGACTCTGTGACCCCATGGATTGTAGCCCACCAGGTTCCTCTGTCCATGGGATTCTCCAGGCAAGAATACTGGAGTGGGTTGCCATCTTCTTCTCCAGGTGATCTTCCTGACCCAGGGATCAAACCCTCATCTCTTGTGTCTCCTGCATTGGCTGGAAGGTTCTTTATAGCCCAAGCCTACTTATTGTTCATAATATCTATGTATATGTGGGTATCAAGACAATTGTAGCTTGCTTTGCTTGTATATGTAAGTGGGCAGCCAAAATTATCAGCAGAGTGATGCCAAGTCTACATATTCCACTCTAAGAATGAAGCAGCCCCTGTAATATGAGGAAATTACAGAAGATGGACCATTGCCCCTTTGTTGTTCAGTTGCTTAGTTGTGTCTGACTCTTTGCGACTCCATGGACTGCAGGACTCCAGGTTTCCCTGTCCTTCACTATCTCCCAGAGTTTGCTCAAACTCATGCCCATTGAGTGGATGATGCCATCCAACCATCCTCTGTCACCCCCTTTACCCACTGCCCTCAATCTTCCCCAGCATCAGGGTCTTTTCGAATGAGTTGGATCTTCACATCAGGTGGCCAAAGTATTGGGGCTTCAGCTTCAGCATCAGTCCTTCCAGTAAATATCCAGGACTAATTTCCTTTAGGACTGACAAGTTTGATCTCCTTGCTATCCAAGGGACTCTCAAGAGTCTTGTCCAGCACCACAATTCTAAAACATCAAGTCTTCGATGCTCCGCCTTCTTTATGGTCCAACTCTCACATCTGTACATGACTATTGGAAAAACCATTGCTTTGACTATACGGATCTTTGTCAGAATGATGTCTGACAAGTGGGGATTTGTAGGCAGTCTGTGCCCATTTCCTGTTTACCTGATTCTGTTCCCCTTTATCCTTAATTGCCAAAATGAGATCACTAGATAACCTTTAACTGAATTCCTGATTTCTCTCTAATGAATGTACACAATGCCTTGCCTTCCCTGTTGATTCCTTTCATGGATTAAAAGGAATCAGAATAAAGAATTAAGTGGCTCAATCTCTCTACCTTCTGCTTCCTTCTGCAGAGTACATAGACAAATAAACATCCAAAGTAAGATTAGGAGAAGTAGCAGATCTGCACGCGATGGAAAAATCAATGAAGAATCTGACCTCCTACATTAATGATTACCTGAAATGGCTTCCCTTTAAACACTGTCGTGACCAAGCAGAACCTTTGGAGTTGGTCTTGGAAAGTGTGCAGCAAGAAGCCCACCTGAGTTCAGCTAACAAGATTAATATAATTATTTAATTGAGCCAGGTACACAGGCTATAAAAACTGAGAAGAGATGGAAAAACAAATTAGTTCATTTTAAAATAATGTATAAAGTGTACTTAAAAATTTACGTTTACTATTTTAGATGAAAAATACCTCTTTTCAAGGATACAATTTTAGAAACAAAGATTAGATTTTTATTCTTACCCAAAAAGAAATATTTACGACATAAAGTACAAGGTTTATAGATCTAGAAAAAATCCCCCGTTCTCTGGGGATAAAATCCTTACTCTGCCAAGCATTATACCCCTAAAGTTTAATAAAACTTTGTTTTAATTCTAACAATAAGCTGATTATTTAGGAGAAAGCTACAATATATATGGTAAATTAAAAGAAAAGTTAGAGCTTCCACAGTGGCTCAGCAGTAGAGAATCTGCCTGGCAATGGATGAGATGTAGGAGACACAGGTTAGATCCCTGAATCCGGAAGATCCCCGAGAGAAGGAAATGGCCAACCACTCAGTCCTAAGTCTTGTCCAACTCTTTTGCAACCCCATGGACTGCAGCCTGCCAAGTTCCTCTGTCCATGGGATTTCTCAGACAAGAACACTGGAGTGGGTTTCCGTTCTGTTAGTGACTGAACATACACACAAAAGAATAGATCAGATAAAGCATTTATGTTACATCAGTTTAGATTGTAGCAGACCTCCCTGACAGTCAAGTGGTTAAGACTCCATGCTTCCAATGAAAGGGATGTGCTTTTGATCCCTGTAAGGGAACATGTCTTTCAGTGTGACCAAAAAGTGAAAATAAAACAAAACAAAACAAAATACAGTAGAATATGGGCCCGACATGACAGATATAATGAGATTAAGTCATTTAAAAATGAAAGAAAATCAGTGTGGGCCAGCCTCAACTGGAGATTGGCATGCCAAATAGGATAATCCTAGTCATTGTAATAAAATCAATGACTAGAAAATAATGACTCTTGGGGAAATTCTGGATGCTGTCATGAAGCTGGTACTGGCAGATCGCAGTCAGAGACTACCAGACATTGGCTGCCAAGAATTCAGAAAGAAAAATGCTTAGATGTAGGTGCTAAGTGTATGGACTTCCCTGGTGGTTAAGTGTATGATAATACTGTATTACACATTAGTTCAATATTTGCTTATTGGACATATTATTCATTATAAGTCTAGCATGAACTATAAGTAGAATGAATGTTGGATCTTTAAAATTTACATTTGAGTCAACTCAGTAGCCCTGTGCTCTGTAGTCCAATCATTTTCCTTATATTTGAACAATCATTTTCCTTATATACACTATACAAATGTCAATAAATTAAATTTCATAAATGTCCACTCTCTACATTTAAGTCAAACACTTGTGGCAGTAACTATACTGTACATAGTCTAGCCTAGCTCTTAGGCATCCTTTATACCAGAGAAGATAAAGCTTATGGTGGAATTCTCAGAAAAAAACTTAAAATATTAGATGAAGCTACACACAACCACATACATGTGCCTGCTCGCCGACACAACACACACATACACAACACATGTGTACTGAGGATGCAGAGAAAAGCCCTGATAACTTCCCTGGTGGCTCAGACGTAAAGCGTCTGTCTATAATGCTGGAGACCCAGGTTTGATCCCTGGGTCGGGAAGGTCCCCTGGAGACGGAGATGGCAATCCACTCCAGTACTATTGCCTGGAAAACCCCATGGACAGAGGAGCCTGGTAGGCTACAGTCCAAAGGGTCACAAAGAGTCGGACACAACTGAGTATCAGCATACTCAGAATCCCATTCTTTCTCAGTCAAATATCCTTCAATAGCTTGGATATTTCATACCTTGTTTTGTAATCTAGAATTTCAGTTAAAATTAACCTAGAAGGCATATGTGGATGGCTCATACTTAACTAAAGTAATTTAATTATAAAAAATGACTAGACGTTGTAATAAGGTGTAAAAGACATACATTTTATTTGATTTTATTTGCAAAAACATTGAGTACATTCTGCTTGAGAGAAGACTTGTTGACATAAATAATACACTGTTATGCTTAAATTCCTTTCACAAATAAGATACAGAAAAGAAGAAGATGTGCACGGTCTGGTGGCCAGGGAAAAGCAGTCAACTGAAGTGCTGTTAGAAGCCAGCCTAGCCGGTCAAGGGTTTCTTTTACATTTCCCAGTGTATCAGGACTTTGGGTTGCTCTCAGTAATTTATTGAAAACAGGATAAAGTTGTGTTATGAATTAACTAAAAAGCTTTGTTTTACTTTACTGCAAAGTAACTACTAACCAGAAAGCACATACACAAGTTTTCTCCACATGTGTGCTTTAAGGAATCTTAAAAGAATCTGGAGAAAAAAGACAAGGAGGCTTCAAATGAACAACAGGAAGACTACAACTGACTTCCTTACATCAGCCTGGGAAGCTGAAGACAGCAGAACGGGGCCTTCAAAGGGAGGAAAGCAGATATCTGTCAACTTTGAATTCCAAAGCCATCAACACCATTCAAAAAGTGAACATTAAAAGAAGAGATTTTCAGGAAAATAAAAGTGAAGGTGATTTGTTGCTTGCACAATTTTACTAAGTAAATATATTTTTGTGGGGGAAGTACAAGAATGCCAAATGAAAGCTCAAGTTGTAACTTTAAAGAAGAACATCGAAAATGGCAAATGTATCAATAAATATAAATGATATTGACAGTGACTTATGGGATTAAGATAAAGATAATTAAATCACTTGACAAAAGTAGCTTGTAAGGACAAATGAAGTTGCAGTGTTTCAGGATCATTATCTGCCGTGGAAATAGTAAAAGTCCTAAATATTAATAGTCAAGGAGGTATATTATAATTTCAGGGTAACCACTGAAAAGCCTGGCAAACATAGAAAGGCAAGACTAAAGGAAAGGGAGCTGAATTCATACCCAAATAGAACATTAGTTCAATACAAACAGGCCAGATGTTCTGATTAAAGGAAAGCCTTATCAGATTGGAGACTCGAATCTGGAATGTATGGAATAAGACATTTGAAAACAGCAGATAGTACTGATCTAGACTTTAAAAACTTTTAATTTATTTATTTGGCTGTGTTGGGTCTTAGCTGTGGCACAGGGGATCTTTGTTGTGTTATGCTGTGTGCGGGCTCAGTAGTTGTGGAGGGCAGGCTTAGCTGCTCTGAAGCATGTAGGACATTAGTTTCCAGACCAGGGATTGAACCCACATCCCCTGCATTGCAAGGCCAATTCTTAACCACGGGACTGCCAGGGGAGTCTCTTCAGACAGGATTGCGTTGACAAAAATCTATTCATAGCTCTATAACTAAAGGATAGGTACCCAAATATTTCTAAAATTTGTTCAGACAGCATAGGTGGTCTTTATGCACTTTCTCCAAAAGAACAGAGTATGAACAGTTATATGTTGCAACCTAGATCTAAATCTACTGCAGATTATTAGAAATAGAAACTTTCATTTTCCATTTGAATTAAAAAAATTCAGACTGGCTTGCACTCCCCTCCCAGTTTTTCATCTGGTTCCTCTCACATTCTCTGTTATCATTTAATAGCATCATTCACCTTATTATCAAAACTAGAAATTGAGTGCAACAAAATATGTTTTCTTTTCCTCCAGCCTCCTCATTCCTTCAAAGCCCCTTGTAATGAATCTCCAGACTGTTCATCTTGCTTGCTTATGTGTGTGTGTGTGTGTGTGTGTGAGTGTGTTAAATTGCTTCACTTGTGTCCGACTCTTTACGACTCTATGGACTGTAGCCTGCCAGGCTCCTCTGTCCATGGGATTCTCCAGGAAAGAAGACTGGAGTGGGTAGCCTTCCCCTTCTCAAGGGAAGCTTCCTAACTTGGCAATCAAACCCATGTCTCTTACATCTCCTGCACTGGCAGGTGGGTTTGTTACCACTAGCACTTATTTCAATTAGGGAGCTGTCACGATAGCTTTGAATGAGTTGCTAAATAAAAAGGATATAGGCTTCAGTCTGTTCACTTCTTAGGCCACATTTCTACCTTTTTGTTGCAATATTTGAATTCTACTTGCCAAAATAATACGGGCAGTGGGATGACTTTTGTCAAGTTAAAAGCTTAACCCCAGATATTTTCTGAGCATGTTTCCTCTAATCAGCATTTAAAGTTGTATAACTTGAAATGTAAAATATGTAACTCTATTTCTTTGATTTTATAGTGACATGGAAAATAAGCTATACCATATGTACACACGTACAAATGAATGTAGGTGTATGTGTACAAATCTTACGACATGATTTCAAAGATGTCAAAATAAGAAAAAGATTAGTCTTAGAAGTGGAGAAATGTGTTGGTATAATAAACTCAATTGTTCGCTTCATTACTAGATCCACAGAAAAGAAGTTCCATGGAAAGCAGTACCACTATGAGCTCCTACACTTTTATTACATCTAAGACTGTGTGTAGGACGGTTCTGAGTGAAGGTTCTGAGTGAAGGTTCTGATTCTCATTCACATGCATATACCTGTCTGCCTGATATTCCTAATTGGTCTTTTAGCAAAATGCAAATAAGCTGAACAAGCCTAGCATCAATTTAATATTCTCCTTAATTCATCAACCCAGTTCCATGCCAAGGAGACTGTTAGGCAAATAAGCATTCTCACATCCCTTCACCCATATTGCAGGGATTTTATTCTCTTCCTTTCTCATGGCCAATGTCAAGTTGTTCTTGGGTACACAATTATTTTGTGTATGTGCTGCCCTCACCAAAGTATATATTTTTGAGAACCTGGTAGGACTGATCCCAATGCATATGATGGAATTTTACATTACTGAAGCATTGATAGATGAAGTAAAGTTATATACAATGGAATTATCAGACAATAAATGAAAATGGTCAAATTTGGTACCATAAAACTTTCTTGCACTTCTTTTACTTTCAAATCTGCTACTAATCATGAGAAAGGAGAGAATTTCTTCATTGTACTGGTCTCATTATTTTGGAATGAGCATTCAGTGTCTATTCAATATCGAGGTCAAACCTTTCTCTGTCTCTCTTAATGTCTCTTTCCTCCCACCCCGTTTGACACATGAACACACATGTATACAGAAAGAGAAAGAATCATAAGGAATTTTAATGAAGCAAATCTAGTATTACAGTGAACACGATGAAAAAAGGAAATGATATAAAAAAATAAAATGGGTTAAGGAAAGAAAGCAGACATGGAAGAAAGTAAAACACTTTTTTCTATCTTCTAATCTCTTTGTTTCCTCTTAATTACAATATACATGTATATTGTATCACTATATCAATATATTAGATTTAGTGAATTACATAACTTTTTAATTTTAGAGAAATATTATGCTATAAATACAAGTTTTGAATAGCCATATTTCAAGTTCATGAATACAAAATTAATTCTTTGCATTTATATTAGCACTGAAGACATTTAGTATACAAATTGCAACTCCATTAAAAAAATATCATTGCAGTTATTAGATTAATCTGTTTCCTGTGTAACCAGTAATTCTGGAGTGTCTGAAAGAAGTCGTGTTTAAAAAAGTTGTACGCAACAAATCCTAAAAGAATCTCTCTCTTTCCTTCCCTCTCTTTCTCTTTAAACTTTGTTGATTAAAACATGACTGCCTTCCTGACTTTAACTGACAAGATATCAAAGTTTTGATGAATTGTTTATATTTTAGATATTGTTGCAATGTAGATAGAGGAAACATAGAAACATTTAGGAAAAATGAATGCATTCTTGAATACAAAGAAGTAATGCTTCAGCCATGTCACCAAAAGGATATAGAAAGAAAATATATCACATTTTTTACTCTAATCGTGGAAACTACTAAAAAAATGGTATTTTATATGCAATAAACAATCTTCCAGATCATGGGTGTAGTCAACAGAAAACTGCTAAAACTGTTCACAGAATGACACAGCCACCACTGGAGTAGAATTGATACAGGATTTGATGTTAGTAAATTTCTTTAGCTTTGGAAATTACTATAGCAATTTAATTGCTATAAAGTTACTACTGCCATGAATCTTGGGCAATAGATGGTTCGGTTCAGTTCAGTCCAGTTCAGTCGCTCCGTCGTGTCCGACTGTTTGCGACCCCATGAATCGTAGCACGCCAGGCCTCCCTGTCCATCACCAACTCCCAGAGTTCACTCAGACTCACGTCCATCGAGTCAGTGATGCCATCCAGCCATCTCATCCTCTGTCATATCCTTCATTTTAGTAAAAAAACTAAAATAATTTATTGCATTAAAATTGATTCACTTAAAGTTTCCAGTCAATTTCCTCCACAAAATTTAAATGCAGCAATACACTAAGGAATGCTTTGTAAATGTCAAGGTATAACATTAACATTTGATTGAAGTTGTTATAATTACTTTTCAAACTCCAGAAAATGAGAGGTTTTTATTGTCAGTAAAAATTATTGTCACAGTATGCAAATATCAGAACATAAAATAATTACATTGTTATTTATGAGCCTGATACACTTTATTCCTTTTGCTGGCAAGAAAGATTACTTCACTTTTTTTCTGATTAAGTATGCGTGTATACTTTTTAGAGTACATGCATATGCGTTAGAAGCCTTATGTGGAAAACTGTACACCAGCAACAAGTATTTGTGCTTGCTAAGTAGCTTCAGTCGTTTCTGACTCTGTGACCCTGAATGTAGCCCTCTAGTTTCCTCTGTCCACGAGATTCTCCAGGCAAGAATACTGGCGTGGGTTGCCATGCCCTCCTCCACGGGATCTTTCCGACCCAGAGATAGTACCTGTGTCTCCTGTGGCTTCTGCATTGCAGGTGGATTCTTCACTGCTGAGCCGTTGATGGAGTCCATAAAAAGGTATATGTAGAACAATAGGTTAAGTACACTGAAATTTTTGCTAAGACTCATCCATAGGGGAAGCATTTCATCTGACATTGTTTGAAAGAGAAGTGAAAGTGAAAGCGGCTCAGCCGTGTCTGACTCTTTGCTACCCCGTGGACTGTAGCCTGCCAGGCTCCTCTGCCCATGGAATTCTCCAGGCCAGAATAGTGGAGTAGGTAGCCATTCTCCTCTCCCCTCCCCTCTTCCCAGCCCAGGGATCCAGCCCAGGTTTCCTGCATTGCTGGAGGATTCTTTGCCATCTAAGCCAACAGGGAAGCCCAAGAATACTGCAGTGGGTAGCCTATCTCTTCTCCAGCGGATCTTCCCGACCAGGAACAGAAGCAGTGTCTCCTGCATTGCAAGTGGAGTCTTTATCAGCTGAGCTACCAGGGAAGCCCAAAGACTTTGTTTGGATCCTCTTTTTTTTAAGGAAATCATAATAGTATTCAGGTTACCTACTTTTGCATAATTATTATGACTACTTATGCATATTTCCTTGAAATATTAATCAAAGTTCCTCCTTCAGAAAAAAAAAATTAAGAAACTTTGCCTTAT
This sequence comes from Ovis aries, assembly GCF_016772045.2. Taxonomy (NCBI): domain Eukaryota; kingdom Metazoa; phylum Chordata; class Mammalia; order Artiodactyla; family Bovidae; genus Ovis; species Ovis aries. The sequence goes on along the minus strand of NC_056069.1, from coordinate 61,114,407 downwards.
TCGTGCAGTTGGGTTTTCTACCTTCACCTTGGGAACCTGAGTGCTTCCCAGGTGGCTCAGTGGCAAGAATCCACCTGCCAGTGCAGGAGACACAAGAGACATGGGTTCACTCCCAGGGTCTGGAAGATCCCCTGGAGAAGGAAATGGCACCTCACTCCAGTATTCTTATTTGGGAAATTCGATGGACAGAGGAGCATGGTGGGTTATATACCATGGGGTTGCAAAGAGTTGTGTGACTGTGCAACTGAGCATGCGTGCACTTCATGGGATCTCAAAATAAACTTCAGTCATTGGAAACAATTATTAACAATGTTACTTGAATTTTGACCTTCCCACAACCAACCCTATTCCCATCAAAGTAAAATTCAGCACCAGTTCCACTTATACGATGTGGTACATGTATAGGAAGTCTTGAAATTCATGACCAACTAATATTCTGATCATCTTAAATTTGATTTTACTTGGTTTAATAATTGCATATTTTGGGTCCCCTAATAATTATTTGTTGGGTGAAAATATAAAACCTAGGTTCGATACAGGATACAGGATGCTTGAGGCTGGTGCACGGGGAAGATCCAGAGAGATGATATGGGATGGGAGGCGGGAGGGGGGGTTCAGGATTGGGAACTCATGTACACCCGTGGTGGATTCATGTCAATGTATGGCAAAACCAATACAGTATTGTAAAGCAAAATAAAGTAAAAATAAAAATTTAAAATAGAAAAAAAAAACAAATCATTTAAACTATTCAGTGACTGGACTATCTAATCGCTTATTTTGACTTCAATGAATATTTTAAAATGTAATCTTTTATCTTCTTCATCTTAAAACAAATCCATCAGTCTTTACAAAAACCATTTTACAAATTACAACCTTAAAACAGACAGATTTTCATGCCTCCTTACTTAAAATTCTTTCATCCATATTTGTTTCCAGAAGTGTTTGTTAGTTGCTCAGTCTTCTCCAGGGGGAAGTAAGTAAGTGAATTTTAATTAGACACTTCATCTAAGTGGATTTTGTTTATAATTAAATGGTGATTCTTTTGTCTAATCTATCAAATTCAGGCTACCAGATTTCCTGTGTGCCTCCTTTCTACTGAATCCATCATGTCCTCACTCTTTGCTCTATCTACCATTTTCACAGATAACTCAACAGCATCTTGTCTCACCTATACCACTTGTCAAAATCTCCCTGTCCCTGATTTTCTCTAATGGGTTCTGGGCTCTCTAGGATCCAGCCAGCCAGTGACCCAGGCAGGTACCTAGAGTTGTTCATGAACCCGTGGGCCAGCTCTTGACCATCACTATACTCTAGTGGGTTTAGTTCAGTCACTTAGTCTTGTCTGACTCTTTGCGACCCCATGGACTGCAGTACACCAGGCCTCCCTGTCCATCACTAACTCTCAGAGTTTATTCAAACTCATGTCCATTGAGTCGGTGATGCCATTCAACCATCTCATCCTCTGTCATCCCCTTCTCCTCCTGCCATCAATCATTCCCAGCATCAGAGTCTGTTCCAGTGAGTCAGTTCTTCTCATCAGGTGGCCAAAGTATTGGAGTTTCAGTTTTAGCATCAGTCCTTCCAATGAATATTCAGGACTGATTTCTTTTAGGATGGACAGGTTGGGTCTCCTTGCTGTGCAAGGGACTCTCAAGAGTCTTCTTCAACACCACACTTCAAAAGCATCAATTCTTCGGCACTCAACTTTCTTTATCTTCCAACTCTCAAATCCATACACAACTACTAGAAAAACCATAGCTTTGACTAGATGGGAGAAATATCAGTAAACACAGATATTCAGATGACACCACCCTTATGGCAGATAGTGAAGAAGAACTAAAGAGCCTCTTGATGAAAGTGAAAGAAGAGAGTGAAAAAGTTGGCTTAAAGCTCAACATTCAGAAAACTGAAATCATGGCATCCGGTCCCATCACTTCATGGCAAATAGATGTGGAAACAGTGAAAACAGTGGCTGACTTTATTTAGGGGGGATCCAAAATCACTGCAGATGGTGACTGCAGCCATGAAATTAAAAGATGCTTGCTCCTTGGAAGGAAAGTTAGGACCAACCTAGACAGCATATTAAAAAGCAGAGACATTACTTTGTCAACAAAGGTCCATCTAGTCAAGGCTATGGTTTTTCCAGTAATCACGTATGGATGTGAGAGTTGGATGATAAAGAAAGCTGAGCACTGAAGAATTGATGTTTTTGAAGTGTGGTGTTGGAGAAGACTCTTGAGAGTCCCTTGGACTGCAAGAAGGTCCAACCAGTCCATCCTAAAGGAGATCAGTCCTGGATGTTCATCGGAGGGACTGATGTTGAAGATGAAACTCCAATACTTTGGCTACCTGGTGCGAAGAGCTGACTCATTGGAAAAGACCCTGATGCTGGGCAAGATTGAGGGCAGGAGGAGAAGGGGATGACAGAGGATGAGATGGTTAGATGGCATCACCGACACAATGGACATGGGTTTGGGTGACTCTCAGAGTTGGTGGACAGGGAGGCTTGGCGTACTGCAGTTCATGGGGTGGCAAAGAGTCGGACATGAGTCAGTGACTGAACTGAACTGAACTTGACTAGACAGACCTTTGTTGGCAAAGCAATGTCTCTGATTTTTAATATGTTGTCTAGGTTGGTCATAACTTCTCTTCCAAGGAGGTAGCGGCTTTTAATTTCATGGTTACAGTCACTATCTGCAGTGATTTCGGAACCCCTCCACCCCAAATAAAGTCTGTCACTGTTTCCCCATCCATTTGCCATGAAGTGATGGGCCCAGTTGCCATGATCTTAGTTTTCTGAATGTTGAATTTTAAGCCAACTTTTTCACTGCAGCGGATACTGGAGGATAAATACTCACCTTTCTGTCTCATCATTTGTGAATTCTCTGATGCATTCTAATGAGTCCTTGTAAAATGTGTTCCAGGAGAATCCAGACCCAGTTGCTCCTAGTAGCGATCGACTTAAAAGACAAACCGTTAAGTTGGTTTTTCCACTTTCTCTGTCTTAATTGTCCCAGTTTTCTACCTCATTCATATACACATCCAAGCTCTTCTTTCTGGGGGAAAAACCAGTGTCAGGACCTCATTATCTGTGTGTTTTTTTTTTTTTTCTATTGCTCTCTTTTGTGTCTTACTAATTCTTCATGTTTTCTTACCTTTTCCAATTTTCTTAAAATATTTTCCTTCATTTTCCTTTAACATCCTGTCTTTTGGGAGTTAAAAAATGATTTACACTTATAAAGGAGCAACATGAAAGATGCTTATGATGATGGGAATATTCTGTATCTTGATTGTGGTGGTGGAAATACCAACCTACAGATTATAAAATCGAAGAGAACTAGATATATACACCGGAGAAGGCAATGGCACCCTACTCCAGTACTCCTGCTTGGAAAATCCCATGGATGGAGGAGCCTGGTAGGCTGCAGTCCATGGGGTCACTAGGAGTTGGACACGACTGAGCGACTTCGCTTTCACTTTTCACTTTCATGCACTGGAGAAGGAAATGGCAACCCACTCCAGTGTTCTTGCTTGGAGAATCCCAGGGACGGGGGAGCCTCGTGGGCTGCCGTCTCTGGGGTTGCACAGAGTTGGACACGACTGAAGTGACTTAGCAGCAGCAGCAGATATATACACAAATACAAGCAAAATCTGAATCACATATGGATTGATCAATGTTAATATAATGGTTATAATTCTATATTGTAGTTCTGCAGGATGTCACCACCAGAGAAAACCAGTAGAAGAAACTTGCGGCTGTGATGCTGTTTAGCTGCTCAGTCACGTCCGGCTCCTTTGTGACCTCATGGACTATAGCCTACCAAGTCCTGTGTCCATGGGGTTTCCAAGGCAAGAATATTGGAATGGGTTGCTAATCTCTTCTTCAGTGGGTCTTCACCACCTAGGGATCAAATCCTCATCTCTTGCATCTCCTGCATTGGCAGGCATTTTCTTTACCACTGAGCCACCTGGGAAGCCCAAAATACACGTGAGATCACTGTATATTGTTACTTACAACTTCTTGTGAATGTACAATTATCTCAATAAACATTTAATTAAAGAAAAAGCAATTTTGCTTTTCTCCAACTATAGCCCTTCAATTTAGATACACATAGGAAATACATTCTTTTAGCAAGCTAATAACCAGGTTAAGTACTTATATACACATTTGTAAGAGCATTTCACTTAAATTATAAACTCATAAATGCCTATTTGACTTTTAATTAAAAGCCATCTATTAACTTTTGTGCTTCAAACATCCTGGAATCTAGTAAAAATAGTTACATATTATATACAGGATTAAATTAATTTGAAAGAGCATTCTCATTTGGTGCTTTTAATATTTATTAAGTAGCAAAACACTGCAAAGCTATTTGATCTGGGCTACAGAATATACCTTCTGTAAAGGAAGTTGTATAATACTTGTTTAGTTTATAGTTTTTAATTTCTTTTATTTTTTTCCACTTTCCTAAAGGACATCTCTGCTTCCTTAAACCCACTGGAATGGATTTCAAATAAAAATATTGACCATTCACATTTGGGAAAAGAGAAAAAATGATATCATTTGTCTGGATCAGTTATCCACCTGATTCCTAAGAGTCCAGTTTAGAGACTGAATTTGTATTTTGTATGAAGGACGTTCCCTCCATCCTTAAAGACAGATTAAGCATAGAAATAAAACACTATTAGGGGTAGCGTTAGGGTTATTATTTGCAATAATACATGCAATGTATTATAATTTTAAGGAATTTCTCTCTTCAGAATTGTTTGTATCAACTCAGGACAACTTTAGAAGTGGAAGGAAAAAAAAAAAAAACTGGCCCAATGTTTTCCCTGTCTTATGGGTATAAAATCAGTTCTGCTACATCTTTCTATAAGTGCTTTTGATGACTCCCCTCTCTAACACGTGTCTAAACATTAAAGTTTGCCTCGGTCGTCTTTCTCAAATGCTTTGGTTCCCTGTTTTAGTTACCCTTGGTCTAAACCTTGACCTTCTGCTGCCTGTCTCAATAAATTCAGAACATAAGCATTTACCTGCAGCAAATGTGAATGGTTCCCCCAGAAATAATAGCATCCAATAAAAACCAAAACCAAGGGAAGAAAAAGGTGAGGTCGGGTATAATTTTCTCATCACAGCTTCCTTCGCTTTTTCTTTTTGGCCTTAGACACTCTGTTGACCTCTGTCTATTTTTATGGTGAGATTAATTCTTCTATTTCAATGAGTCTGAATCTTTCAGAATCATATAGTGGGGTTGACCTTAAAAAGTGCTAATCTTAAAAAAGATGATGTGAAAAAAATGACCAAAAAATGAAAAAAAATTCTTGCAGACCCAGGAAATAGAGATGACTTTATTCAACTTTCTAAGTTTATAAAGAGGGAGGTGGGTAAAGGACAATCAAGTGACACAGTATTAGGCTTGTATCCCTCCAGTGTTGGCTGTCAAATCCTCTAAGCCTTGCTTCAGCAGAAATGCAGACCCCAGGCCAACCATATCCCAAGTCAGTGGAAGTATTAGAGATCCTAGACTAAGTGCAGAATAATTAGATTAAAATTAGAATTTCTAATACTAAAACTCTGAATATCTATCTATCCACTAGCAGTTGAGTGTTGGGATTTTACTCTGTTGCCAAGTCCTTGCTTTGTGCATTTCCATAGTCAGTGACTGGGTGACTTTATTTAGTTACCTAAATCATTCCTTTTTTCCACCACCCCCCCCCGCCCCGCGTTGAAGGTCTTGTGGACTTTGGTCTTGTCTTTTTCACTTTTGGTCCTTCTCTTCTCACAGACTCCCTATGGCCTGTGCAAAGACCCATAATTCATCCCAAAAGATGAAATATACCACTTATTCCCAGACTCCTAGGTGTTCACAACCTAACTTCTTTGAGGTCTTCTTCTGAGAAGGTCTTTCCAGCTCTGTGGACTAGTATTAGGTCAGGACTACCTTTCTGGATGTAAATGTGGTTCTCCACAACCAGCCAAAGGGATTCCACAAATATCTTACCATCTAGGGACACTTATCTTTGAGAAATTTATCTTCAGACTTAAACATCTGTCTAGAGGATGTTTTTCTATGGGTGTCTAGCTTAATAGGTCTCCTTCTGCCCATGTTATGGTTAAATTCAGCCTCAAAGGTCTATTTTGGGTGTTATGAGAGAGGAGTCAGGCATGAGAAAAGCCAGTGCTTGAAAGTGATACATTCAAATTGGTGAAAGAGAATTAAGCGAAGTATGAAGTGGAAGTGACTCAGTCATATCTGACTCTTTGCAAGCCCAGGGACTATACAGTCTGTGTAATTCTCCAGGCCAGAATACTGGAGTGGGTAGCCATTCCCTTCTCCAGGGGATCTTCCCAATTCAGGGATCGAACTCAGCTCTCCAGCATTGCAGGTAGGTTTTTTTTATCGTCTAAGCCACCAGGATAACCCAACTATTGTTTTTTTTTTTTTTAATAAGTATTGTATTCTCCTGATTTGATTAACTATCTTCCTTTATTCCTTTACATCCAAGATTGCCTTACTCATATTCAGCCCTGAAAACTATTTTCCTTAGGCACTACTACTGTGATATAAAGTATTATTTTGTGATTGCTGATGTTTGCTTTTTAAAAAATATGACATCATAGTTAGTGTTGCACAAGACACATAAGAGGTGATTAAAAAGTAACTGCTTTTACTAGTTGAGTTCTATAGAATATAAATGAAAAAAATATAACAAGTGTTTTATGATCTCTGAAGCATCATGCAAATGTAAAATATAAAACCTCTTATAATGTTGCATGCAGATATAATGCAAACCAAGGAATGTTACAAATTTGAAATGCAATTATTTTAGATATTTATGGAGGATGGTAAACCAATAATTTCTGATTTTTCCTTCATGCTTCATTTTTCTATATAGTTCTCACTAGCTACTCAAAAGGCAAAGGGAAAACATTTTAGGCAAACAATAGTACATAGTAGAAAATGCAATAAATTTCTATTTGTCAATTGGCAGGTACATTTACATTGGTACAGGACATACTGTTCTAGAACAAAATATATTTAGTTTATATGCATATATATATATATATGTATATGTACTGATTTTCAACTCTTACAAGCCCTTCATAATTAAAACCTGCAATTAGAACTACACACACTAAGACAAGTATTGTCAACATTGAGCAAAAGAAACTAAATACAAAAATAAGCATATAATACTAGTCCATTGATCAGAAGGTGAACCACACACAAAACATACCAAGGTCTTAGAGGTTAGGACAGTGGATTGCCTATGGGTGAAAGTAGAACCTGGAAGGGGAGGTGTGTGTCTGGAATTGCAATAATGTTTTGTTTCTTGATCGAGGTGCTGGCTTCCTGAGTGTGTTTACTTTATGAAAATTTTCTAAGCTTTCCAGTAGTCATGTATGGATGTGAGAGTTGGACTGTGAAGAAAGCTGAGTGCTGAACAATTGATGCTTTTGAACTGTGATGTTGGAGAAGACTCATGAGAGTCCCTTGGACTGCAAGGAGATCCAACCAGTCCATCCTAAAGGGGATCAGTCCTGGGTGTTCTTTAGAAGGAATGATGCTAAAGTTGAAACTCCAGTACTTTGGCCACCTCATGTGAAGACTTGACTCATTGGAAAAGACTGATGCTGGGAGGGATTGGGGACAGGAGGAAAAGGGGATGACAGAGGATGAGACGGCTGGATGGCATCACAGACTCAATGGATGTCAGTTTGAGTGAACTCTGAGAGTTGGTGATGGACAGGGAGGCCTGGTGTGCTGCAATTCATGGGGTCGCAAAGAGTCGGACACGACTGAGTGACTGAACTGAACTGAACTGAACCCCTATATAACATATACTCAGATGTCCTGCTAGTTGTCTGACTAGTCTTGCCTATGGTTTCCAAATGGAATCCTGATTAATGGGAAGTGTGTATTTGGTAAGGATACACCAAATATTTTGGTTATATGTGAGTCACTGTTTTAAGGTTTTTATAACTAAAACAGATAGATATTGTCCTTTACTCATTGGAAGCAAGCAGGTGATGTGAATTCATGAATCACTGTCTAAACTGAGTGAATTATCTTAAGTGAATATTTATAACCTTGTGATAATCGTTAATGTTTTCATGTTGTGAGTAAGATGCTATGAATTGGAATGGTGTTGCAAGTGGTCATTTCTAGAGGTTAATAGAAACCACGTTTTGTGCTTCTCCAATACTGCTAAACTTGCTGTGTCATATTTTTTTTTCCAAAACTTAATTGAAAGATAATAGCCAGAATGTTATAATTAAAGGCCATAAATACAGTAGCTGTTTTGTGTAAAAAAAAAAACTTTGACACTTAATTACCTACCTAAGGCTGTAATTTCATTAAAATCATGACACAAATACTGTTTACAGAATGCCTCATGAATCTCTTTGGATTACTGGGAACAAAAAGTCAATTTTTTCTCTACATTTTTTCTCACTACCTGTCAAAAGAGATAACAATAACAACAGAAAACAGGAAAAGGGAAAAGACAAAAGGAAAGTAACATTTTAGGAAAGTAACATTTTAAAAACTTTTTTGATTTTATAGAGAAACAAAATCAGTCAGCATAGCACTCAACAGCATTTTCAGTCTTGAAATACCTTTCAGTCTTATAAAATATGGCTTAGCTCATGAAAATGAAAGATTCAAAGCAATGACTAATATAAAATTTTTTTCCAAGCAGTTATTCTGTTATCATAGCAGAATAGTGCCTAGTGATTGAAAGCATATATATTGCAACTTTATAATAAATCATTGTAAACTTTATATCTTTAAGTGGACCATAATCCCAACCCCCAGACCTAAGAGAAGTAGTTGGCCATAAATAAGTTTTCAGAGTACTGATAGAAAATGTAATACTAAGGTTACCCTCAGTGACTGCTTTTGTCTAAATGTTGAAATAAAAATAGATTTCGCAGACTTTTCTTAATAAAAATTTCACTATTTAGATTTATATTGGCCAATTGCCTACCATGTTAATTTAATGATTTAGGTATTTAAAGAAGAATGAAAGTTCAGCTAAAGTTAATTTTATTAGTGAAAAATGAAAGAGTAATAAAAGTAATAAAAATGGGAGAAATTATAAGGCAATGGTAAAAATGGGTATATTTAGCAAGGAGAATTTCTTAATTTTAACCTAAGTGGATAGAATAAATTCCTCAGGCAGTATCATTTATATTCTCTATTGAGGGAAGGTGACTGATAACAGCATTTGATTAAAAAATAAATTATACCTAAAAAGCTACTCAGAAAATAATTCAGATAGTGTGTTCTACTTGTGAATTTTGAAATGGCTGATTGGAATGCTAATCCCAACTGCCTGCTGTATTGCCTTTTTAAAGCTCAGGCCGTTTTCTGAGGAATCTCTACACTGTTCTCCATAGTGGCTATACTAGTTTGCTGTCCCACCAATAGTATAAGAGGGTTCCCTTTTCTCCATACCCTCTCCAGCCTTTGAGAGAACAGCATTGACACATGTATATTGCCATATGTGAAATAGATGATCAGTCCAAGTCTGATGCATGAAGCAGGGCACTCAAAGCCGGGGCACTGGGACCAACCCAGAGGGATGGGTTGGGGAGGGAGGTGGTAGGGGGGTTTGGAATGGGGGACACATGTACACCCATGGCTGATTCATGTCAATGTATGGCAAAGCCCACCAAAATACTATAAAGTAGTTAACCTCCAATTAAAATGAATAAATAAATTAAAAACAAAACAAAAAAATGCCCAGGCCATTTTCTGGATATCAGAGAGCTCATCTGTGTGGAGTGTGGACCAAAGTGTAGAGTTTGCTCCAGTTTCAAAAGTTTAAATGCAATTTTATTATTTTCCTATTGATTAAAATTTAAGCATAATTGATCACATGGATGCCTTACAGCATATTCTTTGGTAGCAGAGAAAAATATTGAGGGCTCTCTATGTTCATGCAATGTTTCAAAGGAGAGATGGATAGAAGAGTATATGGCAGAAAGCAGCACAGCATGAAACCAATCCAGCTGCTGGGCGTTTTTATAGCTTTATCTCCTACTCTGCTGCTGCCATCTGCTTATCTCTCTGTTGTGTTACAGCAGAAGCTACCATCTACGGATGGATGCATATACTCAGTCAGCTCAGCTCAGTTCAGTGCTCAGTCTTGTCCAGCGACCCCATGAACTGCAGCATGCCAGACCTCCCTGTCCATCACCAACTCCCAGAGCCCACCCAAACTCATGTCCATTGAGTCGGTGATGCCATCCAACCATCTCATCCTCTGTTGTCCCCTTCTCCTCCTGCCCTCACTCTTTCCCAGCATCAGAGTCTTTCCAAATGAGTCAGCTCTTTGCATCAGGTGGCCAAAGTATTGGAGTTTCAGCTTCAACATCAGTCCTTCCAATGAGCACCCAGGACTGATTTCCTTTAGGAAGGACTGGTTGGATCTCCTTGCAGTCCAAGGGATTCTCAAGAGTCTTCTCCAACACCACAGTTCAAAAGCATCAATTCTTCAGCACTCAGCTTTCTTCACAGTCCAACTCTCACATTCATACATGACTACTGGAAAACCATAGCCTTGACGAGATGGACCTTTGTTGGCAAAGTAATGTCTCTGCTTTTTAATATGCTGTCTAGGTTGCTCATAACTTTCCTTCCAAGGAGTAAGAGCCTTTTAATTTCATGGCAGCAATCACCATCTGCAGTGATTTTGGATCCCCCCCAAAATAAAGTCAGCCACTGTTTTCACTGTTTCCCCATCTGTTTGCCATGAAGTGATGGGACCGGATGCCATGATCTTCGTTTTCTGAATGTTGAGCTTTAAGCCAACTTTTTCACTCTCCTCTTTCACTTTCATCAAGAGGCTCTTTAGTTATTCACTTTCTGCCATGTATTACATATTCATATTTTATGCTTAAAGTGATAATTTTTCAATATTTTCCTCTAATAAATTTAACCCTATTTTAAACAGTTTTATTGAAGCATAAACAGCATACAATAAACTATACACTAGTTTAAATACTACATGTAATTCAATAAGTTTGGGAAACGTTCACTATGTGGATTGTGGTGATGGTTTTACAGGTGTAAATGTAGTTCAAATCTGGATTTCTTCTATTCTGATTTGATTTAAATAGTCTTTGTATTGTAACAGTGTGCCTCCTTGCTTCACTCAACGTACTTACTCTTGTGAAGTTTTTTAAGAAAAATATTTAATTTAACAAATCCACTATGGAGATGTACATAATCAACAGAGAAGCCCAAGTTAGCCACATAAAGTTACTATGCAATTATTTATTCATTATTATATTTAGTCAAGAAATATTTTTTCATTCTGAGCCAAGAACTCTACTAGGCATCAGAATATTTCTAAACCATTATTAAACTGGATGAGATGAAGAGGCTCTATTCTCTGTGTATAGTTTGATATACAGGAGATAATAGTTGAAAAGTGACATAATAGGCTGGGGGACTGGATGTAAGATAAACACAGTGTGCTCTGGGAATAACACGAGAATCCTTACCCAATCTTGTGGAAGACTTCCTAAAGCAAATGATGTCTGAAAACAAGTAGGATCTATGCACTGAAGGGAGAAATATGTGAGTGCTCCAAGAAGAGGGGACTGAATTTGCAAGATCTCCAAGGGGAGACAGACAAGGAAACCTGAAAGTCACCCAGCACATCTGGACCAGTTGAGTTTATCACAGTTTGAAACACAGCAGGGTCTGGTGGATCACCTTAAAACCCCTAACTCTGTGGTCCAGAGATGATGAGATTAAAGAATTGATTGTAATAATAAAATTCCAGTGACAGTTTTGTCAAGAGTTGTAGCTTGAGTCTGTGTGTGATGTGTTACTTTAAATTAGATGAATAAATTTGTGATGCAAACAAGTTCAAGAAGTATTTATGAGATCCACACCATAGGTCTTAAAACAGAGAAAGCTGAAGAGAGAGGACTATGACAAAAAAAAAAAAAAAAAACAACAACAACACAAAAATCAAAGCTACTGCCCAGGTTTCTAATTTGACTAAAGGGATAAATTATGATGTTGCTTATAGAATTAAAGCATGAAGAGGGAGGTGAGGGTTTAGTTAGTTTTGATCCACTGTGTACTCAAATTGATAGGTCTGATGGATAATTACTTAGAAACTGGTTTAAGCCTCAGTGAAGAATTTGGAGCTGAACAGATGATTTCAGTTTTCCTTTTTATTGAGATGTAACTGCCAAAATCACTGCAGATGGTGATTACAGCCATGAAGAGACATCACTTTGCCAACAAAGGTCCGTCTAGTCAAGGCTATGGTTTTTCCAGTGGTCGTGTATGGATGTGAGAGTTGGACTGTGAAGAAAGCTGAGTGCCGAAGAATTGATGCTTTGAACTGTGGTGTTGGAGAAGACTCTTGAGAGTCCCTTAGACTGCAAGGAGATCCAATTAGTCCATTCTTTTTATTTTTTTTAAGTTCTGTTTTTTTAAAAAATATAAATTTGTTTATTTTAATTGGAGGTAATTACTTTACAATATTGTATTGGTTTTGCCGTGCATCAACATGAATCCGCCACAGGTATACACGTGTTCCCCATCCTGAACCCCCCTCCCTCCTCCCTTCCTGTACCATCCCTCTAGGTCATCCCAGTGCACCAGCCCCAAGCAGTCCATTCTAAAGGAGATCAGTCCTGGGTGTTCTTTGGAAGGAATGATGCTAAAGCTGAAGCTCCAGTACTTTGGTCACCTCACCTGAAGAATTGACTCATTGGAAAAGACTCTGATGCTGGGAGGGATTGGGGGCAGGAGGAGAAGAGGAAGACAGAGGATGAGACGGCTTGATGGCATCACTGACTCAATGGACGTGAGTCTGAGTGAAGTCCGGGAGTTGGTGATGGACAGGGAGGCCTGGCGTGCTGCAATTCATGGGGTTGCAAAGAGTCGGACACAACTGAGCCACTGAACTGAACTGAATTGACATACACCATTTGTAAGTTTGAGGTGTACCATGTGTTGATTTGATAAGTTTATATATTGCAATGTGATTACCACCATAGAGTTAGCTAACATCTTTATCACATCACATAATTATCATTTTCTTTATTTCCTTTTTTGGTAATGAGAACAATTGAGATCCAGTCTCTTAGCAACTTTGAAGTTTACAAAACAGAATTGTTGCTTAGAATTGTTATGCTATGAAATAGATCTCCAGAACATATTTAACCTAGTTGAAAATTTGTGTCTTAAACAGCCTCTCCCCAATTGCCCCACCTCCCAGGCTGTAGTAACCACCATTCTACTTTCAGTTTCCACAAATTTGGCTTTTTGAAATTCCATCTGTATGTGATGTTGTTCTAGTCTCAATCTATATGCTCTGTGATCCTGTACTTGAAGCTTTGAGAATACCTTAAATGCAGAGTAAAATTTTCTACAGTCATACATTATTTTGTTTCATACCTGGTTCTGAATTTTCCAAATTCCATATACTACACATATGTTATCAAACATAAATATCAAGCTTGAAATCCTTATACCTTAAAACTTTCCATCTTAAAACGTTTGCTAAAAGCCCTGACTCTCTGTCTTCTTTAGGAAAAGATACCTCATGATTCATTTTAAAAACAAAAAGAATCACAGAGTGAATTAATCAAATTAATATTAAAGTCCTCACATAGCACCAGGAACATGTGATTATTATTTTTAGTCTGTATGATAAAAAGGATGATCCAAAATAAAAGTATGTTTTTTGTTACATGTATGGTGACCTTTGGGTTTCCCCAGTGGCCCAGTGGTAAAGAATCTGCCTGCAATGCAGGAGTCACAGAAGGTATGGGTTTGATCCTTGGGTTGGAAAGATACCCTGGAGGAGGGCATGGCAACCCACTGCAGTATTCTTGCCTGGAGAGTCCCATGGACAGAGGAGCTGGGTGAGTTACAGTCCATAGGGTCACAAGGAGTCAGACATGACTGAAGCAACTTAGCATGCACACAGGCATGGTGACCTTTATGTATAAGATAAACAGATTTTTCCATATATTTATTTATCAACAGTAGTGTTTTAATAGAAGGAGTGTTCATCTTCAAATAGTTTAATACTACAGAGAATGAAATAGCTTTATAAATCATGGATATTGACCTCAATAAGTCACTCATCCAAGAGATTAAAAATAAAAAAATTGAATGCATCATAGCACAAAACCAGTGTTTCAGTTTTTCACTTTTAGTGATAGAAACACCAGGCACTCAAATGAAGAGATATATTTTCAATCACATTTGTGAGTCTAAATATAACTTTATAAGAAAACTAGATGCCAGATAGCAATATAAAAAATAGATGCTGATATGATGTTTACATTCCTATGAATAAAGTTCTTTTATTATGACACTTAATTATTTTTATGTGAATATAAGATCCTGAGGTAGTGATAACTGTTTTTTAAAAAAATAATCTGACAAGAACTTCCCCATGAAAAAGAAGAATTATATGATTTTTAACCTAGTTTAGATCCTGGTTTTGACTGATTCTTGTATCTGTTATTCTATGTAAAGTATTTAAACATTTATAATTTTGATTTTAGTTCATTTGTCTTGCCCTTATTCTAAGGCAGGAGGATCTTTTTCTTCTCCACTCAAAATTCTGTTTTGTTTTGTGTCAGTTACTATTGTTGAATAATAAATCACTCTCAAATTTAGTATCTTCAAACCACAGAAAGTTATTATTTTATGCACGTCTACATTAATTTGATGGTTTCACTAACTGGCCTGGGCTTGTCAGGCATCTGTGGTCCGATGTCTGGTTGCTGGCTGCTCTGGGAAGACCAGGCTGGATCTATGTGACTCTGCTCAGCGTTATATGGTCTCTTGTGGGCTTCCCAGGTGGCGCTAGTGGTCAAGAACCCGCCTGTTAATGCAAGTAGAGGTAGAATCCCTGGGTTAGGAAGATCTCCTGCAGGAGGGCATGGCAACCCATTCCAGTATTCTTGCTTGGAGAATCCCATGGATTGAGAAGCCTGGCAGGCTACAGTCTGTGAGGTCACAAAGAGTCAGACATGACTGAAGTGACTTAGCATGCATGCATGTGGTCAAGAGGGTTTGCCCAGTCTGGTTCCTTATTGTGGACAGGACCTCAAGAGAGATAGCAGAAGTGAGCATCTAAGAGCTAAAGCAAGTTACAGAGTCAGTCCAGATTCAAAGGGAAGATTTGCAGTCATGCTGCAAAGGATGAGGGGACATAGGAAGGCTTGGAGAAATAGAAGCCATTTTTGGACATTAATCCTAACATATAGTATATGGTTTATTCATTTAGTTGCTTACAAATCATTTAGTAATTGAGAAGGGACTTTTTAAAAAGATAATTATCATTGGCATTAAAGAAGACAAAAAGTCATTATTTTTAACATTTTCTTTATTGTTAATTCTTATTGTTAGTTGAAAACTATGAGATGTCTTTAAGTGTTTTATATTACTTTTAATTTTCATGTTGATATCCTATTTATTTTTGAGCACCTATCAAGTAATATATTTTACAGCATAAAGATGAAGCACCATCTGCTTCACATTCAGTGAATTCAGTTTATCAGGAAGACAGTAAAGATACAAGAAAAAAATAATACATCGTGGTTGTCTAAAAGCTGTGCAAAATTCACTGTGGAAATCATGGTGAAGGAAGAACATCCTTTCTGTGGGGGTTAGGGGATGATTTCATTAGCTGAAAAGACTTGATTACCAGCTAGAGAGGACCAGGAGTTCATTATACAGAGGGTGAAGGGGAGGGTGTGTATGCTACACACAGGGACCAGTAAATAAATCAGCATATCCAGCAGTCAGGAGGAGAGGGCTGATGTTGAAGTCAGAAGTCTGACAGGGATTAGATGGTGAAAGTTCTTGTAGGCCATATCTTTTCCTATTCCACCATGCCTCCACTATGAGTTATTTTTGTTTTCCCCAAGTATTTACTAATCTGACTTTGAGCTCTAAGAAAGTGATTGGGCAATATTTTCCGTTTTCTTTATTAATTTTTATGCCTCTTCCTTTTCATTCTTTCTTTCTTTCTTTTTTTTTTTGAGAAACAGTACAAGTTTTTGTAGATACCCATGGCTTCTCTCTCCTGGGCTTCCCTTATAACTCAGTTGGTAAAGACTCCGCCTGCAATGCAGGAGACACTGGTTCGATTCCTGGGTCAGGAAGATCCACAGGAGCAGGGATAGGGTACCCACTCCAGTGTTCTTGGGCTTCCCTGGTGTCTCAGCTGGTAAATAATCTGCCCGCAATGCAGGAGACCTGGGTTCAATCCCTGGTTGGGAAGATCTCTTGGAGAAGGGAAAGGCTACCCACTCCAGCATTCTGGCCTGGAGAATTTCATGGACTAAATAGTCCATGAGGTCTCAAGGAGTTGGACAGGACTGAGAGACTTTCACTTCCACTTTCTCTCTCCTATGTGCCACAACCACCAATCAAGCAGCAACATGGGTCAGTGAACTCATTTATGACCATTAACCTTCATTGCTTCAGTCTTCCGTGTCATGCTGCTGGCTGGAAAGCAGTAAGACCCAATTTCCATTTGGGTTTAAGAAATTAATCAAAGGACATTTTAGGCCTATAAATGTATTCCACATTTCATAATTCAGTGTTTGCCAAAGCCTAACATGGGAGTTGCAGGCATTAGTTCCATTAAGAGAAAGTGTAAATTCACTTCAAGTTTGAAATTTCTTTAGTGCAAATAGATTTCAGAGTCTTCCACCAGAAGAAAGCTTGCACTAGGGCAAATCTGGGCACCCTTGGTTCTTGGATATTATTTATAATACTGTCTCCTGTAATATCACCATTGCCCTGAACACATGAGTTAGCAGAATTTTAGAGCTAGAAGACAGAAAATTTCTAGATTTTTCTCTCCTTGATATCAGAAAGGAGGTCTTTTTGCTCATTTATCGTTGCTGTTTTTGCTATTTTAGTTCTAGGTTTACAGCCCAGTCCACAGTTACTGCTCAAAAAATGACTGTCCTATGAATCTAGTTCAATTTTCCTATCTTATCAAAAGAGAAGTATTTCTTAAAGGTCAAGATCACTATTTTATCATAATGTCATCTATGGAAGTTTAATTGCTGTAGTTTTCTCCAGATGTTTCCTCCACCTCCTCAAGTTTATTTGTAACTTTATATGTCTTTCCTCTACCATAATGAATATTCAGATGTTCTAATCCTGGTCAGTGATGTTATTTATGTCTCACTAGTTTCCAATGCTTTTTTCGGTAACCCTTAAAAACTGAGGCAAGATAACAGTTCATCCATAGGTATTTTCAAAATTAGGCTGTTTACTCTGGAGGTCACAATACTGTCCCTCATTAAGTAAAATAAATTTAGCTCAATTGTTTGAAATTGATGGACCAGTAATCTCTTTTCTACCCTTAAT
Source organism: Ovis aries (assembly GCF_016772045.2). Lineage (NCBI taxonomy): Eukaryota > Metazoa > Chordata > Mammalia > Artiodactyla > Bovidae > Ovis > Ovis aries. Next base: position 61,097,023 of record NC_056069.1, on the reverse strand, counting down.
CTACATTGCTAATTTCAGTAGAGAAGCTAATAATTGCTTCCCTATTAAAGTCGTTAATTGTACTCTCTTTGCTGGTAATCTGTAGACAAATGAAGTTCCAACCATCCCTGCATGGTTTTATTTAGTTTGTTTTTTTGGTAACTTGTAACTCCTTTAACACCATTAACAGAAGTAAAGTTTTGACATAAGGTGCATAATCTATGTGTGTGCGTGCTCATTTCTATTCAGCTGTTTGTGACTCCATGGACTGCAGCCCACCAGGCTCCTCTGTCCATTGGATTTTCCAGGCAAGAATATTGGAGTGGGTTGCCATTAATTCTTCCTTACTCAGGGCTTGCACCCGAGTCTTCTACTTGGCAGGTGGATTCTTTATCACTGCACCACCTGGGAAGCCCCCAAATAATCTATATACAATGCTAAGTCTGATTTTATAAGAAGTGGAACCAGAAACCTTAGAGTCTAGGCCAGTTAAATTAAGCCAGATGCTGAACTTGAGTTCAACCTTATAGATGTAAAGCCACAGTGGACATTAGGACATATTAAAGTCTTTGAGGAACAGAAAAGACATAACTCATGGGGAAATGTGTGTTTGTAGAGAGGTAGGTGACTTAGCAACCGAGCGCAAACACATACACAGGCTAGTGCATTAGATAATTCAGTGAAAAGCAGAGATGCAAAGAAGAGATGGTTTTAGTTTCTAACATTCAAATTCCAGATCCATGTTCCTTGGGTGTGCGTATTTTCTATTCCCACAAACACTTAGATCATCTATGTACTTTAACAAAAGAAATTCCTATACCTACATTGGCATGAATGTCTTTCTCTTATTGTGATTAAACAATAACTTAACACAGTATAGCTTTTGAAGCTTCTAAGTCCACTATTAGAAATACCTTTTTTTGAAATCTTTGTAGCTGACATTAGTGTTGCTAGAGTTGACTTTCTTCTAGAAACTCTACTTTCCAGTTCTTAATATGACCTTTGGTTACAAAGGGCGGCCGCTCCATCAGGCTCTGAAATATTGATAAGGGGCACTGTTAAGCTCGTAAACCAAGCATCAGTAGGCGGGTGTTTGAAAGCAGGCTTCCTGCTCAATTTTCCATTCCGCAAATGCATGTTGGCTTTAAAGGTCAAGAATGGTACCACAGGGATGTTTTTATTGCATTAACCAGACTTCTCAGCTCTGAATCACCTTCTTTCCAAAGCTGTAGAAGCAAAGGCTCTAAAATAAATTTAGTCATTACTTTTTATGATATTACCTCCCCTTCTTTGCCTGTCTGGAAACATGCATAATAATGGCTGACAATGGAAAAGAGCTTTTCAATTTTTTCCTTGGGAGAAAGGGAAGGGAAAAATCAAAGAGGAAACAAAATACAACGGGCTTTAGAATATTCCTTTCTACTTTTGTTTGCCAGTGACTGAATTGGCTCATGGTTTTCTAGAACTATGAGCAAAGCTGCTTATAAAGGCCAAAGCAGAGCTCCTACACAATTTAATCTGTTACTTAATCAACCTATTTTTTTTATGAAGAGATATATGTAGTATTAGAATATTTATTTCCTCAAGACAAATAATTGATTTGTTTTTAAGAAGCTTATATTTTATTTTAGGAAATATACATACCTCATCTCACACACTAGTAAAGTAATGTTCAAAATTCTCCAAGGCAGGCTTCAACAATACGTGAACCGTGAAATTCCTGATGTTCAAGCTGGTTTTAGAAAAGGCAGAGGAGACAGAGATCAAATTGCCAACATCCGCTGGACCACGGAAAAATCAAGAGAGTTCCAGAAAAACATCTATTTCTGCTTTATTGATTATGCCAAAGCCTTTGACTGTGTGGATCACAATAAACTGGAAAATTCTGAGAGAGATGGGAATACCAGACCACCTGACCTGCCTCTTGAGAAATCTGTATGCAGGCCAGGAAGCAACAGTTAGAACTGGACATGGAACAACAGACTGGTTCCAAATAGGAAAAGGAGTGTGTCAAGGCTGTATATTGTCACCCTGCTTATTTAACTTCTATACAGAGTACATCATGAGAAACGCTGGACTAGAAGAAGCACAAGCTGGAATCAAGATTGCCGGGAGAAATATCAATAAGCTCAGATATGCAGATGACACCACTCTAATGGCAGAAAATGAAGAGGAACTGAAAAGCCTCTTCATGAAAGTGAAAGAGGAGAGTGAAAAATTTGGCTTAAAGCTCAACATTCAGAAAACGAAGATCATGGCATCTGGTCACATCACTACATGGGAAATAGATGGGGAAACAGTGGAAACAGTGTCAGACTTTATTTTGGGGGGCTCCAAAATCACTGCAGATGGTGACTGCAGCCATGAAATTAAAAGACGCTTACTCCTTGGAAAAAAAGTTATGACCAACCTAGATAGTATATTCAAAAGCAGAGACATTACTTTGCCGACTAAGGTCCATCTAGTCAAGGCTATGTTTTTTCCTGTGGTCATGTATGGATGTGAGAGTTGGACTGTGAAGAAGGCTGAGTGCTGAAGAATTGATGCGTTTGAACTGTGGTGTTGGAGAAGACTCTTGAGAGTCCCTTGGACTGCAAGGAGATCCAACCAGTCCATTCTGAAGGAGATCAGCCCTGGGATTTCTTTGGAAGGAATGATGCTGAAGCTGAAACTCCAGTACTTTGGCCACCTCATGCAAAGAGTTGACTCATTGGAAAAGACTCTGATGCTGGGAGGGATTGGGGGCAGGAGGAGAAGGGGACGACAGAGAATGAGATGGCTGGATGGCATCACAGACTCGATAGACGTGAGTTTGAGTGAACTCCGGGAGTTGGTGATGGACAGGGAGGCCTGGAGTGCTGCGATTCATGGGGTTGCAAAGAGTTGGACACGACTGAGCGACTGAACTGAACTGAACTGAACTGGACTGTAGCCCCGAGGCTCCTCTGTCCCTGGGATTCTCCAGGAAAAGATACTGGAGTAGGGTGCCATTCTCCTCTCCAGGGGATCTTCCTGACCCAGGTGTCCTGCACTGCAGGGAGGTTTTTTATCCTCTGAGCCAGCATCTCTAGTGAGTGAGTCTCTACCCCTTCTGCTTCACAATGCTCTTGATAAAGAAGTTGGGACTTCTGTTTGTCAACTTTCTGGACGATGTTGTATGAGATAAACTGAGTGACTCTGCAAATTAAAGCAAGTAACATGCTGCATACAATTTAAAAAGAAGACTATATTTATGAATGGACATGAAAATAAGAAATAATCAGATGCCCCAAATATAGTGAAAGCAGCATCCACAGGACAAGAGGGATGGATCTAACTTTCTCTCAGAGGGTTTCTGAAAACCTTGGATTTTGACTTTAATACTATCTCTACCATATATGACAAGTGACATCAATTAGCATTTCGTTAACATGGTGAAGCTAATAGGATGAATAAGAATTACACCCTCCCACTCAGAAGGGTGGTTTCCTAGGTGGCACTAGTGGTAAAGAATCTGCCTGCCAATGCAGGAGTCACAAGAGATGCAGGTTTGATCTCTGGGTCAGGAAGGTCCCTGGAGAAGGGAATGGCAACCCACTCCAGTATTTTCATCTGGAGAATCCCATGGACATAGGAGCCTGGTGGCCTAAAGTCCATGGGGCCGCAAAGAGTCGGATGTGACTGAGCAACTGAGCACGACCACTACCACTCAGGAAGATGATATGGATCCTTCCAAATCCAGATGAACTAGATAATCAAGAAAATGGATAAATTGAGATTTCAGGACAATACAAATTAAAAAAGTATATCCCAGACTAGACACTTTCCAGAGAAATTGTAAAACCCCAAAAGAGAAGATCTTAAAAAGTGGAGGATAAGTTTGGAAGAGTGGTCATCTTCAGAGTAAGGATGGATTAATAGTCTCACCATGGCATCAATGAGGTAGAGTTACATATGTATCAAATTACATTTGCCTGTATTGAGTTACATCTGCATAAATGACATTTATATTGAATTCAATGTTAACCTAGAATGCTATTCCGAACAAATGATCTTTTAGGAGAGTAGGTGAATAAGGACATTTGTAGATAACAAAACAGAATTTGCTATTAACCACCCTCCTTGGACAGTATCTAACAAAAGAAGGAAGGTTGAATAAAGGTATTTTTTAATAATGAAAGTAAAATTTAGCAACTATTGACTGCATAAAAGCAAAAATGAAAATGATGGATAAAGTCATAATTTGATGTAGGTTAAATTTTTAAAATCTTTGCATTAAATGATTGTATCACTAACTCAATGGGCATGAGTTTGAGCAAACTCTGGGAGATAGTGAAGGAAAGGGAAACCTGGCCTGCTGCAGTCCATGGAGTCGCAAAGAGACAAGATTCAGTGGCTGAACAACAACAACAAGTAAATATAAAGAAATAAGAGTATACAAGGCCTCAACAGGTAGAGAAGAAAAGCATAGTCTTGAACAACAACATTCAATTCATACAGAAGCTGGGAAAGGTGAGGAGGATGAGGTGGGTCCCTAACAGTGGTCCTGCTGGAATGACGGCTCCAAACGGCTACCAGGTAGGCTGATCCTTTGAGACTGGAATACGGACTAATTAATACCTTAGCTCATCTGTTAAGCTCTTGTTGTCAACTCCAGGAAAACAGAAACAACTTGTAATACCACTCTTCAAAATTAATTGAGACGGGGCAGAGTTCACCTGAAATAATTTTGAGTCTAGGAGGGAAGGTTAGAATTAATTCAGGTGGATCTTGCATGAAGTGGCGGTTGTGAAACACTCATTAGCTGCAACTATCCTATTTTCTTTGGTACAAAGTATAGAGACTGATTAATTGAAAAGCATTTCCTATTGAAATGATGTACAATATCCTCTTATTCTGTTCTTTACAGAGTACATGTTATAAAAGAAAACTTACTGGAGAGGGAGATAAATTAGGAGTTTGGGTTTAGCATACACACTACTAAAAATAAAATAAAGAACAAGGACCTATTGGATAGCACAGGAAAATATAGTCAATATCCAAATATATCTACAATGGAAAAGATTATGAAAAAGAATTACATGTATATATAAAACTAGACCGCTTTACTGTACCACTGAAACCAACACAACATTGTAAATTCGCTGTAATTCAATAAAAAGTGGTTATAAAAATTCGAGAATTATATTTTTGTATAGAAGTCAAATATACTGCAATGTAGATTGCAAAGGCTTGTTTCAGTGTGTTTCAATAGTATTACTATTTTCAAGTGTAGATGCTCCAAATGTCAGCAAGAAGATATCAGGCCAAAAAGAATAAGATCTATTTTCCTCAAAAATTTATGCTTTCAATATGATTATGTCGTCTTGAAAAAGTTTCTAATTTTCATTTAATTAACATATGATAATATATTTAGGGAAATAAACTTACTAAAATGTCCTTTCATATTTATTTGTTTTTGTAGACAGGTGACATTAATTGATTATAATGAAAATTATAAATTACTCTATAATTTAAGGGTCTAATCAAAATAATTAGAACTCTCAGTGATTCAGTTATTTGATTTGATTAATTTAATGCATAATAATATTTCTATATAGAGAAATCAAAAAGTTTGGATGAAATTATAATAAGATAAAGATATCAAAAAAGTAAATCACAATTTTTATGAACTTGAAGGACCAAAATATCTTACATCTTGATATGATGTTAAAAGTTTCCAAACTTTCTAATATATTGAATTATATAAAATAAGGAATAATGACCACTTACAGATATTTCTGATTAAACTGATTTATTCTTTATAAACAGAATTTCTGTTGTAAGTTTGTCATCTTTCTCATTTGGCCTTGTAAATAGTATTTATTTGATTTGGATTTTGTTCAGTGTGAGATATTTTCTCTACACATTAAGCCTAATATTAAGAAATGTATCTGTTTAATTTTAGAATGTTTAGAAACTCCTTGTCATATGTTGCTTTTCTCATATTCATTGTCATTCAAGTCCCTGATTTTCTGAATTGTATCTGTCATCTTGTTTTGTCTTTGAAAAGACATTAACAATTTCCTTTATAACTTTTGATTTCACAGTGCATTGCTGGCCCCACAGAGCCTCAGGCTAACTTAGTGAATGTATGATTTATTTACTCACTTCTTATATCCAGTTGCTAACTTCTTTGCTTCTCTTTTGACTATATGTTTTAAGTGAAAAACAACAACAACAACAAAAAACACAACTTTGTTACAAGTAAAATAAATTAAGTTTTGGTTTGAATTTGCAAAATATTCAGCATTAATTAAAGAAAGTAAATACAAGTGATTCTTTCGCCCAGTAATTTTTTATCTGGTTAAGTTCTGCTAACAATATAATTCATCGTGTAAAAATGGCTTGATTCCTGCATCATTTATTATTACAGTGGTCTTTAAATACTGTCTGCCTCAAGAGTCTAGAACTCAGTTTGCATTATATGGCTGCTAAACCCTTATATTCCCAAATGAAAATAAAAGAATACCACCAAGAAAGAGGAAGATGACTCTGTGAGTATGTGGAGTGAGACAGAAACAAGGCCGTTCCATAGCCACAGGAATGCACAAACATCCCCTCTTCTGTTTGCCATGAACAATGTTTGCTTTTTGTTTTTTGGCCATAACAATCCTAACCATACTTCATTCCTCAGTGTCCTAGAGAAATATTATTAAAATGTATTGATATTAATAATTAGTTGTTGTTTAGTTGCTAAGTCATGTCCAAATCTTTTGCCACTTGATGGACTATAACCCACAAGGCTCCTCTGTCCATGGGATTTCCCAGGCAAGAATACTGGAGTGGATGGTCATTTCCTCCTCCAGAGGATCTTTCTGACTCAGGGATTGAACCCACGTCTACTACACTGACAGGAAGATTCTTAACATAATCATTATGTTAGTAATTGATCATATGATACTAATTTTACATTGTATGTTATAATACATATAACATATAATTATATGATATATTTTCATATAAATTTATATAATATAATATACATTGCAATATGTACTAGTAAAAAATAGTATATACTTTGATTATGTAATTGTACTTATATATATTACATAATTATAGTTATAATATATTTATATTTATAATTAGTTGTATAATATCAAAATAGTAACATTATTAATATTTATTGTAATCATAAAATTGTCTGTCTTTTGGACATGAAACAACAGACTGGTTCCAAATAGGAAAAGGAGTACCTCAAGGCTGTATATTGTTACCTTGCTTGTTTAACTTATATGCAGAGTACATCATGAGAAATGCTGGGCTGGAAGAAGCACAAGCTGGAATCAAGATTGCCGGGATAAATATCAATAACCTCAGATATGCAGATGACACCACCCTAATGGCAGAAAGTGAAGAGGAACTAAAAAGCCTCTCTATGAGAGTGAAAGAGGAGAGTGAAAAAGTTGGCTTAAAGCTTAACATTCAGAAAATGAAGATCATGGCATCTGGTCCCATCACTTCATGGGAAATAGATGGGGAAACAGTGGAAACAGTGTCAGATTTTTTTTTGAGGGGGGGCTCCAACATCACTGCAGATGGTGACTGCAGCCATGAAATTAAGACGCTTACTCTTTGGAAGGAAAGTTATGACCAACCTAGATAGCATATTCAAAAGCAGAGACATTACTTTGCCAACAAAGGTCCATCTAGTCAAGGCTATGGTTTTTCCAGGGGTTATGTATGGATGTGAGAGTTGGACTGTGAAGAAAGCTGAGCACCGAAGAATTGATGCTTTTGAACTGTGGTGTTGGAGAAGACTCTTGAGAGTCCCTTGGACTGCAAGGAGATCCAACCAGCCCATTCTAAAGGAGATCAGCCCTGGGTGTTCTTTGGAAGGAATGATGCTAAAGCTGAAACTCCAGTACTTTGGCCACCTCATGCGAAGTGTTGACTCATTGGACAAGACTCTGATGCTGGGAGGGACTGGGGGCAGCAGGAAAAGAGGACAACAGAGAATGAGATGGCTGGATGGCATCAATGGCTCGATGGACGTGAGTGAACCCTGGGATATGGTGATGGACAGGGAGGCCTGGCGTGCTGTGGTTCATGGGGTCGCAAAGAGTTGGACATGACTGATCAACTGAACTGAACTGAACTGAACAGAACTGAACTGAATTCAAGACTGACCTCTGCTTTCTTAAACCACCAACTTTAGAATTATCCAGTAGAAGTCCAAATGCCCTATAAATTCCTTTCCAAGCCCTTCTTCTGAGATGCCCAACAGCTGCTCTGGAGGGTGTTCACCTTTGCTGTGCCAAAACTAATAGACCTGACTCTGTTATGCAGCCATCTAAGGTCTTACTACAGGCCTAGCATCATTTCCTGCCACGTGTCTTTATTTCCTGGTCAGAAGGGCAATTAGTAGTGCCCCTGTGATCTTAGACTGTCTACACTGTGGGAACACAACGGCAACCATGTCATTTCTACTGCTTTGATGATTGAAAGAGAAGGTAATTGTGTGTGAATTATAAAATATCACTCAAATTGTAGTTACTAATGCTATCATATCCCATTTTCCTACTATTTAGGCAGAATTCCATTTTTGTCACCCAATATCCACGGCCACTTGTACTAGCTTTCACTGATAGAAAATTCTACTTTCTGCACTGCACTTAGAGGTAAGTCTGATTGCTTCAAATGTGTCATCAACAGTTTATTAATTGAAGATGCAGGGCTCAAAAACACATTTCTGAAGTTTCTCTACTTCTGTATATCTTATGACTGATGTTTATTTGGTAGACTCCATTGACTCTGATTTTAAGTAATTCATAAGAAGCAGAGTATAATTGGCAAGTTCTCTAACAAGAAGAATATTATGTTTCCTGAATACTGTTTGATTGTAAACCAAGTAATGTATCAAACATGTCAGACATTTATAGTCATGTTACTTAAGCAAAAAGCAGGATTCCATTTCAAACCTAATATCCAAATCTCCAGGGCTGGAATCCAAGCATCCTAACATTTTAGAAGTACCCCAGCTCCTGCACTAAAGTAGGGTTCCAAAGGAAGGTCTAGATAACTATGCTCTTGACAAATCTTATATACATCTTAAATTTCTAAAAAAGTTTCATCTTTCAAATCACAGAAGGGGGAAAAAAAAGTTCATGAGTCAAAACCATTTTCAAATAACCTGAACATTTTGTTTTAATATTTCCAAAAATACTATAGTATTTCAAGGAAAAGAAAGTCAACAAGCATAGTAAAATTTTCTTACTCCAAAAACAGTGATAGCAGTCATTGAGAAGAGACCTATGGTTGCCAAGAGACTTGTGGGAGGGGGGAGGATTGGAAGTTTGGAAGTAGCAGATGAAAACTATCAATATTACATATGGAATGGATAAATAGCAAGGTTCTACTGTACAACACTAGAAACTATATTTAAAATCCTGTGATAAGCCATAATGGAAAAAAATATGAAAAAGAATGTATATGTATAAATGAATCACTGCTCTGTACAGTGTAAGTTAACATAACATTGTAAATCAAGTATACTTCAGTAATCTTTTTTTAAAGGGATATAATAAATTATTCAGTTGTCATTTATGACATCTCTAGTAGATTGAAAGTTCTCTAATTCTTCGTAGCCCTACCATGATTTACATCAGGTTTAAAAATTATCATTAAAGTACACGTGTCTCTTTCAATTCTGGTTTCCTTGGTATGTATGCCCAGGAGTGGGATTGCTGGGTCCTAAGGCAGTTCTATTTCCAGTTTTTTAAGGAATCTCCACATTGTTCTCCATAGTGGCTATACTAGTTTGCATTCCCACCAACAGTGTAAGAGGGTTGCCTTTTCTCCACACCCTCTCCAGCATTTATTCCTTGTAGACTTTTGGATCACAGTCATTCTGACTGGCGTGAAATGGTCCCTCATTGTGGTTTTGATATGCATTTTTCTGATAATGAGTGATGTTGAGCATCTTTTCATGTGTTTGTTAGCCATCCGTATGTCTTCTTTGGAAAATGTCTATTTAGTTCTTTGGCCCATTTTCTGATTGGGTGGTTTATTTTTCTGGAATTGAGCTGCATAAGTTGCTTGTATATTTTTGAGATTAGTTGTTTGTCAGTTGCTTCATTTGCTATTATTTTCTCCCATTCCGAAGGCTGTCTTTTCACCTTGCTTATAGTTTCACATGTACCCCAATGTTCATTGCAGCACTATTTATAATAGCCAGGATATGGAAGCAACCTAGATGTCCATCAGCAGATGAATGGATAAGGAAGCTGTGGTACACATACACAATGGAATATTATTCAGCCATTAAAAAGAATACATCAGTTCTAATGAGGTGGATGAAACTGGAGCCTGTTATACAAAATGAAGTAAGCCAGAAAGAAAAACACCAATACAGTATACTAACGCATATATATGGAATTTAGAAAGATGGTAACGATAACCCTGTATGTGAGATAGCAAAAGAGACACAGATGTATAGAACAGTCTTTTGGACTCTGCGGGAGAGGGAAAGGGTAGGATGATTTGGGAGAATGGCATTGAAACATGTATAATATCATATAAGAAACGAATCGGCAGTCCAGGTTCGATGCATGATACTGGATGCTTGGGGCTGGTGCACTGAGATGACCCAGAGAGATGGTACAGGGAGGGAGGAGGGAGGGGTGTTCAGAATGGGGAACACATGTATACCTGTGGTGGATTCATGTTGATGTATGGCAACACCAATACAATATTGTAAAGTAATTAACCTCCAATTAAAATAAATAAATTTATATTAAAAATTATTAAGGTAGAAGAGGGATCAGAATTTTTTTTGGTTAATGGGTCATAGGGTTCAGTTCAGTTCAGTTAAGTTTAGTCCCTTGGTTGTGTCTGACCCTTTGCGACCCCATGAATTGCAGCACGCCATGCCTCCCTGTCCATCACCAACACCTGGAGTTCACTCAGATTCACGTCCACTGAGTCCGTGATGCCATCCAGCCATCTCATCCTCTGTAGTCCCCTTCTCCTCCTGCCCCCAATCCCTCCCAGCATCAGAGTCTTTTCCAGTGAGTCAACTCTTCACATGAGATGGCCAAAGTATTGGAGTTTCAGCTTTAGCATCATTCCTTCCAAAAGAAATCCCAGGGCTGATCTCCTTCAGAATGGACTGGTTGGATCTCCTTGCAATCCAAGGGACTCTCAAGAGTCTTCTCCAACACCACAGTTCAAAAGCATCAATTCTTCAGCGCTCAGCCTTCTTCACAGTTCAACTTTCACGTCCATACATGACCACAGGAAAAACCATAGCCTTGACTAGACGGACCTTAGTTGGCAATGTAATGTCTCTGCTTTTGAATATGCTATCTAGGTTGGTCATAACTTTTCTTCCAAGGAGCAAGTGTCTTTTAATTTCATGGCTGCCGTCACCATCTGCAGTGATTTTGGAGCTCAAAAAAATAAAAAGTCTGACACTGTTTCCACTGTTTCCCCATCTATTTGCCATGAAGTGATGGGATTGGATGCCATGATCTTTGTTTTCTGAATGTTGAGCTTTAAGCCAACTTTTTCACTCTCCTCTTTCACTCTCATCAAGAGGCTTTTTAGCTCCTCTTCACTTTCTGCCATAAGGGTGGTGTCATCTGCATATCTGAGGTTTTGATATTTCTCCCGGCAATCTTGATTCCAGCTTGTGTTTCTTCCAGTCTAGCGTTTCTCATGATGTGCTCTGCATATAAGTTAAATAAGCAGGGTGACAATATACAGCCTTGACACACTCCTTTTCCTATTTGGAACCAGTCTGTTGTTCCATGTCCAGTCAGGGTAAATATGTTAAACCTTTCAGTCATTCAGCTTCTATCTCAACTACTTAAGTCTGCCATTATAGCACAAAAGCAATCCTGGCAAACATAAGCGAATGGATGTGGATGTGTTTCAGAAAGTTTTAATTTACTAAAACAAGCACAGGCCTTAGTGTGCCAGTCCCTGACATGGAAGTTAAATCCTTTTTCTTTTTTTACTGAGTCAATTTTAATATGAATATGCTTTTGTTATACCATATTTTACAATTGATATAAATCTATTCTAATCATAATTCCCATGAAACCTATTTGTCAGCAAACTGATTGGTAAGAAAAATTGTTTCTAGGAATAAAACACACTTGTCAATGTTGAAAAAAATGTTAAATTATTTATTGAATTGGTAATAATATTCCTTCTGTTTTTTTAAATTGTCTATTTATTTTAAATTGAAGGTTAATTGCTTTACAATATTGTGCTGGTTTCTGCCATACATCAGCATGAATCAGCCAAAGGTATAGTTCTGTCCCCTCCCTCCTGAACCTCCCTCCCACCTCCCACCCCATCACACCCCTCTCGGTGGTTACATGGCCCCAGTTTGAGTTTCCTGCATCATACAGCAAATCCCCACAGGCTATCTATTTTACATGTGGTGGTATATATGTTTCCATGCCACCTACTCTCCTTCTGTCTTATGTTTTCGGTTTTTGACCAAGAAGCATGTGGGATCTTAGCTCCCCAACTGGGGATCGAACCCACAGCTCCTGCACCGGAAGGTGAAATCTTAACCACTGGATTGCCAGGGAAGTCCTTGGAAATCTTAACACATGCTTCATAAAATAGATTAGACAGTCTTGGAAGCTTGCAAATGGCCCTGATAGCTTCTTATCCTCAGGGTAACCATTAACTGATTGCATATTACGGATACAGTTAAGGTTAGTTGTACGACACTTGATCTAAGCCAAAAGATGTGTTTGGATGTGAACGTTGGACCATAAAGAAGGCTGAGTACCAAAGAACTGACGCTTTCAAGCTGTGGTGCTGGAGCAGACTCTTGAGAATCCCTTGTACTGCCAGGAGGTCACACTAGTAAATCCTGAAGGAAATCAACCCTGGAAATTCACTGGACATACTGATACTGAAGCTGAAGCTCCAATACTTTGGCCACCTAATGCAAAGAACCAACTCACTGGAAAAGACCCTGATGCTGGGAAAAATTGAAGGCAGGAGGAGAAGGGGATGACAGAGGATGAGATGGTTGGATGGTATCACCGACTCGATGAACATGAGTTTGAGCCAGGCCCACAAGTTGGTGAAGGACAGGGAGGCCTGGTTTGCTGCAGTTCATGATGTCACAAAGAGTCGGACACAACTGAGCAACTCAACAAAAACAAGGTTAGTTGTATTTCATGCCCCAATCAGAAATTCTATCTGTCTCTGTTCTGATTTTGTTTTATTTCAATAGATGGTTGGCATTATTCTTTTATTATTGTTTGAAAGTTCCTACTACGATTTACAAAGCAGAAGTTAGGTTTCTGGGGAGAAAGAACAAATGAGACCAGTTTCTCAGAATATTGTCAGAACAGGTTGTAGCAAGCACTTCTGAGATCTGATACAGGAAATAGGGTCAGAGGCTCAGGCTCCCAGAACCAGATGACATGGCTTGTGGAGCAGACATCTCACATATGGCCCTGAGTTAGGATTTCCAGGTTTAATGCTGAAGCAGATGATTTCAGGGGGTGAACTGCTGACTTAAGATGAGAAGAATAAAAATTAATTATCTCATTCTTGGATGGATCTGAAGAGGAAGGTTTAGCTGCAGTCATTTGACTTAAAATATGTTCACTATAGTTTTACTCTTCATTCTCTAGTTGGACTATGAGAAAACATTTTTAAAAGTCTAGTCATCAGGACTTCCTTGGTGGTCGAGTGGTTAAGAATCCACCCTCCAATGCAGGGGACATGTGTTCACTCCCTGGTCAGGGAACTAAGATCTCATGTGCCATTGGACAATTAAGCTCACATGTACCATCAAAGATCTCATAGGTTGCAGCTAAGACCTGATGCAGCCAAATAAATAAATAAAATCTAGCCACCAATTTAAACGGAATTGCTTGGGAGAATTGGAATGATACAACTTCTGAATAGTTATTTCTTCTAATTGAGCTCTCAGAATTCATAAAAAATACTTTACAGGAAATGTTATATGCATTCAGTTCAGTTCAGTTCAGTTGCTCAGTCGTGTCTGACTGACTCTTTGCGACCCCATGAATCGCAGCACGCCAGGCCTCCCTGTCCATCACCAACTCCCGGAGTTCACTCAGACTCACGCCCATTGAGTCAGTGATGCCATCCAGCCATCTCATCCTCTGTCATCCCCTTCTCCTCCTGCCCCCAATCCCTCCCAGCATCAGAGTCTTTTCCAATGAGTCAACTCTTCACAGGAGGTGGCCAAAGTACTGGAGTTTCAGCTTTAGCATCATTCCTTCCAAAGAAATCCCAGGGCTGATCTCCTTCAGAATGGACTGGTTGGATCTCCTTGCAATCCAAGGGACTCTCAAGAGTCTTCTCCAACACCACAGTTCAAAAGCATCAATTCTTCGGCGCTCAGCCTTCTTCACAACATGACTACTGGAAAAACCATAGCTTTGACTAGACGGTCCTTAGTCGGCAAAGTAATATCTCTGCTTTTGAATATGCTATCTAGGTTGGTCATAACTTTCCTTCCAAGGAGTAAGTGTCTTTTAATTTCATGGCTGTAGTCACCATCTGTGGTGATTTTGGAGCCCCCAAAAATAAAGTCTAACACTGTTTCCACTGTTTCCCTGTCTATTTCCCATGAAGTGATGGGACCGGATGCCATGATCTTCATTTTCTGAATGTTGAGCTTTAAGCCTACTTTTTCACTCTCCTCTTTCACTTGCATCAAGAAGGCTTTTGAGTTCCTCTTCACTTTCTGCCATAAGGGTGGTGTCATCTGCACATCTGAGGTTCTTGATATTTCTCCCAGCGATTTTGATTCCAGCTTGTGTTTCTTCCAGTCCATCGTTTCTCATGATGTGCTCTGCATGTAAGTTAAATAAGCAGGGTAACAATATACAGCCTTGACAGACTCCTTTTCCTATTTGGAACCAGTCTGTTGTTCCATGTCTAACTGTTGCTTCCTGACCTGCATACAGATTTCTCAAGACGAAGGTCAGGTAGTCTGGTATTCCCATCTCTCTCAGAATTTTCCACAGTTTATTGTGAGTTATGTGCATTACTGTCTAACTAAGAGTACCTAAGAAGATAATTCCCTTGAAATTACTGAGTAACTAAGAGTACCTAAGAAGATAATTCTCTTGATAATACAACATGCATTGACCATTCTTGTTTGAAAAGTAATTAACTGTTGATCTAAGTGGTTTTTTGAGTCTTTTGATTTTATGGCAAATTGTTATTTGGATAGATTAAAAAAAAAAAAAGGAACAAAACCAAACCCCATATATTCAGTCAGGCCATGCCAGAGATGTTATATTTGAAGGAAAATCACTTGATTATATATATATATATAATATAATATATATATAAAATATATATATTTTTCCTTAATTGTGTATATATATATATATATATATATATATATATATATATATATACACACAAGGAAATAAAGGCTATTTTCATACACAGAGATTATATGTGCAAATTCCTTCTACTAAACAAGTCTGTTGCTACTCGGGCTTACAGCATCCAGCCTTATAGGAACTATAGAATGTTATTTCCTGGCAGATGCCTTGGGGTACCTGGAGATTCTGGTTTCCAAGTTTGGAATGAATGACAAGAAAAGGACAATCAAGTTATATCTCACATGAGAAAGATGGTGAGTAAATAACTCTAGATACTTTGAAACTCCTGGTTTATTATTTATTGTTTTAATTTTGTCAACCATACCATAAGGATATTGTTGTATGTTTATCAGTATCATTTGTTGTCCCTGCATAAATGAAATAATAAAAATAGAACAAATCATTGGTTGAGAATAAGAGAAGCCACTAATCAAATCCACCTCTTTGTGGATGGCCACTGCATGTTCCTGGAAATGTGATCCTGCTATCTTGCCTTTATCTTCACCAAACATTTGGCTGTATGAGGAAAAAAAATAAAAAATAAAAAACAAAACAGACTAGGCCAAAACAGCTTATGTTTCTCAAAGTCTGAGATAAATAATCAACTATAAGAAATTCTTCAAAGCCATGAAAGTTAGAGCATTTCCAAAGCCTTGAATTTTGAGATTGGCCTTTTAGGACCAAAGATTTTTTTTTTTTCACTAAAATTGATTCAAATTTATCTAAATGGAATTATTGTTGACAATATTAAAATCTGAGCTATAATTACTACTTTCACACTGTATGCTTCAAACCAGCTGTTCTGAAAGTTAGACTCCCCAGCACATGATTTCCTATTACTACAAAACTGTCACTCAGGGCTCAAAAGTTGTCAATAATTTTTTTCTTTAAAGTCATGTAATGTACTGATCTCAGCAATACAGCAGTGAGTGGTGGCAGGAAGTGAGATCTTAATTCCCTGCCCAGGAATTGAACCTGGGTAGCCTGGATGAGAACCAGGAATCCTGGCCACCAGGCCAGCAAGGACTGGAGGCTAAACTGAATCTCTACCTCCAGTGAAAAATGCATTTATCACGGAGGCAGAAACTGTAAATGCAGGTACAAAGCTTACTGTTACAGACATAGAACAGCAACAAGGGGGAGAGTACAGACAGGAAAGGCAGAAGCAAGGCAGAAGCAAGGCAGAGATGAACACCCGGAGAGAAAGTGTGCAGAGTCCCCTGAGTGAGGAGGAGTGTCGTAAAGAGTGGTTTAAGTTATTTACACAGTTCAGTTCTTCCAGGTCTTTGTCTTCCTTCAGGCCAGTTATCTGTTCTCTTTTTCCACACCTGACCTATTATGGGACCCTCTCCTGGGGTGCAGGCACCCCTCAGCCAAGACGGAACTCGAAGTGAAGGCTTCTGGGATGAGCAAGACTGATTGTGGCCTGGAATTATCACCTGATTTTGACCCACTAGGAGCCTTTTCTGCACATGTGTAGTGTCTCCCTTGTTGCAAAAGAGCAGAGAGGGAGATCCTTTAATCCTTTACTCAAACAGGGTTTTGCCCCTATTTGTTCTTGCCATGACTACTACCTTATGGTGTTTGCAAGAGACAGACATTGGCTATTTGCTCTATTTCTGTTGCTGTTTCCATTTCAGAGGGTGAACAGGAGGCTGATTACAAATGCCTTAACCGGAGCCCAACTGTCTCTTGTCTCAGGAAATGTAAACAGGAGGCTGGTTGTCAGTGTTCAGCCTGGAGCCCATCTATCTCCTATGTCAGTGCTATCACATACCAGATAGTTCAAACTGGCAAATGCCTGAGATAGACACTAGTATTTCCAACTCCAGGGCAACTTTCAAACCTGCAAATTTTATGCTTATGAAAAGTGTATCATTTATGAACTCAGTTTTATGCCCATTAGATGCTTAATTTCACATGATTGAGACAGAGTGGACACTAATTATATCCCAACAATCTGTTTTCAATGAAGGGGTTGGAGGTAGAAATTCTTGTTTTATCCAGGGGAAAATTCAAAGAAATTACTACTTTTCTTTTTCATTCAAGATCAATTGATATCATTATATGTGTATCTGATAGTGAATATCATTGACTCACTTTTTAATGAATGTGCTAAGTGGCTTCAGTCATGTCTGACTCTTTGTGACTACATAGATCCTAGCCTGCCAGGCTCCTCTGTCCATGGGATTCTTCAGGCAAGAATCCTGAAGTGGGCTGCCATGTCCTTCTCCATTTTAATGAATGTTTGACTTATGAAAACAATGTACTTGTATATAAAATTTATTTCATTTTGATTATGGAATACATTTTTCCTAAGTGTCCAATATGCACCCAGCACTCTCCTGAGGGTCATGATCTATCAATGAACTAAGCGGACAGAAATCCTTGATTATTATGAATATTATGGTAGAAATATCATGTAAAAAATACTGGCAAACCATTCAACAATTCATTTAAAGTAGAAGACATTATGACCAAGTGAGATTTAGTCTAGGAACACAAGAATGATTTCAATATTAGGAAATTCAAAAGTATTATCTACTGTACTGATAGATCTAAGTATAAAAAAAAAATACAGGATCCTCTCCACTGATGCAGAGAAGGTGTGAGAAAAAAATCCAATGGGCTTTCTGATTAATAACAACAACAAACACAACTTAATAATATAGAATAGCATAGACACTCCCCTAATACAAAGTGTATATAGAGAAACCAGTAGGTGAGAATGAAATACTGTTAAGGAAGCAGTATGTAGCTGGTGAAGCTGGAATTCAGGATGTCAGTGTGAAGAAGGGAGATTAGATAAGCAAAAAAGAGTTTGCATGGTTTGTAGAGAAAATTTATTTTATCTTGATGATATTAGGAAACAAATTATGGTCAGCAGGGGATTTGATTAACTTTAGGTTTCATAAACAGCATTGTTTTCTATACATTGAGTGCTAAGTTGCTTCAGTCCTGTCTGACTCGGAGCCACTCTGTGGACTCTAGCCCTCCAGGATCCTCTAGTAGAACAAATTTGAGTCAAGGAGACATGGAGGTGATTGTAATAAAGAACGGTGGGGATCTGAGTGCAGGGAGGTGTGGACAGGATACTGAACACTTAGTTGGACTTTGATTAATGCAGTACTTAATTCACAGACAGAAAAAATAACCCAAATAATGTAATAGGGAAGAACAAATCTGACTCCATATGGGATATCTTTCTTTTAGCTTAACCTTTGTATTTTATTGCTTTTCCTACAAGTTAATCACAAAGGCATGTGGTTTGTAGTTTAGAGTATACATAATGGCTCATCTCTGGTCTTCCAGGCCTTACGGTTAAAATAAAATACCTTTGTTTAGCTTACAGGAAACATTCTTACCTGCTCTCCTATAAATAGGTATAGAAAAGAAGAAATGAACATATCTCCTTTTCAGTCTGGCAGAACCAGGAAATATTTGAGACCAATTTTTGCCTTTGTTACTGTATTGCCTTACCTCCTCTTCTTTGCTTTATAAAAGAAACTAGCATCCGAACTCAGGTAAGTTGGATCTTTTGAACACTAGCCCACCATCTTCTCGCTCTGCTGGCTTTCTGAATGAAGCTGCTATTTCTTGCCCTGACAACCTGTCTCTACATTTAATGGCCCATTGTGTGGCGAGCAGTACAAGCATGGATTCAGTAATGATAAAATTTACTCATCTTATTTTATTTAAAAATCTTTGAGGATCTTGAAATAACAAGGGGTCAATGTTTTTGGTTAAAATAATTATTTCACAATTCTAGGGATTAATAGAATATGAAGTAATAGGAAGTTTATGTTATGACTTCTGTCTTTTATTGATGTCTAAGATGTGGTTTTCTTTTGGGTTAATATTTTCTTGTTTTTATAATATTTGAAATGTTTTGTTAGATTATTTTTATTTGTATAGTTTAAATAAGTGTATAGACAACATACAGAAGAAGCTCTCTTAACTAAAAAGCAAACAAATAAAGCATATTGCACTTATTGCAAAAAAATATGTAATATGTGAGAAAAACTTCTCAGAGATACAGACTGTGTGACATGATTTTTTTTCTAGCATCTATACATTGTTATTTTCTAACCTCATGTATTTAATGACAGGAAAGAAAGAAATAACATATGCTTCTTCATATATTTACATTTTAAAATTATCCATACAAGGTTAGCATGTTCTCATTCTCCACTAGGCAAATTCTTTTATTTTCCTTTGATTATGGACAATGTACATAATTTAGGTTTCAAGATTCTCATCGTCTCAGTGGTTTCTACTATAATCAGAATCGTTAAAGAATACAATTAGAGACAAATGCAAGAAAGTATGCTATGAACTGTTAAAATGATGTGAAGTATAGCAGAATTTTAAGTGGGATACCATTGGATTTATGGGAGTGATGCAGGTGCATTGTGTCTTGAAAAATGTGGAAAATTTGGTTCAGCAGAGATGAAGTGTATTCTAGTCTTTTAGTTCAGAGCCTGAGTAAGGTATCCCCACCAAAGGAATGAATATTTATGTTAAATTAAAATGCTAGTAGGGATTCCATCCTCAGGTAACTGTTACAGATCCAGAAATTTTTTGTCATCTGTATAATGTTGGGCACCAAAAAATTTACTGCTTACTTTTATATTAATTTATTTTCAATGTTTGGGACTTGTTATTACTGAATTATATTATATATATAAAGCCTGATCTCTTTGTTGTCATTCTTCTCCATTTATTAAATAAATAAATTTTGAAGTTTGTCAACATGTTGTTGTTATTGTTCAGTTGCTAAGTCATGTCTGACTCTTTGCAACCCCATGGACTGCAGCACACCAGGCATTCCTGTCCTTCGCTGTCTCTCAAAGTTTGTTCAAACTCCATTGAATTGATGATGCCATCCAACCATCTCATCTTTTGTTGCCGACTTCTCCTCCTGCTCTCAATCTTTCCCAGCATCAGTGTCTTTCCAGTGAGTTGGCTCTTTGCATCAGTGGCCAAAGGATTGGAGCTTCAGCTTCAGCATCAGTCCTTCCAATGAATATTCAGGGTTGATTTCCTTTAGAACGGACTGGTTTGATCTCCTTGTAGAGATCATTTAATTCATCCATTTGGTGTTTACAGAAGAAAGGAGCTTTCCAGAAGAGTGTGGTGGTTCAGCATAAAATGTCCAATTTATTAAGAGCTGAGAATAGCTGACAATCAGAGGCTCTGATTCCTAAGAGTCCTGTTACTTCTTTTTTATCTAGTATCCACTTAGACAGATGCTCGGTAATTTCTCTGAAAGGTAAAATATTGAACATAACTGTGAAAGAAGTCTTAAAGAGTGCAAAAAGCATGGATTATTTTTTAACTAATAGCTGTGAGTTAGCAGAGGTTCATTTTGTGGTATGTCTTATTCTAATGAATAAATATATTGTAATTGACAAATACAATTAAATAAGTAATTTTTCTTGGTCAATATTAATATATATTGTATATGAGTGCAAATTTAAAAAAAATTGGTAGTTTGCTGTTCCAAATATAGATAGTACCTCTCAATGAACACTTAAATATAGTTTTAAGCATAAGAGCTTTTTGACCTGGAAATTTTCCTACAAAAATGGCATTATTAAACTTCATTTTCAAGATAAAGCAATTGAAGCCAGAATAATCATGTAAATTATGAAGATAATACAGTCCAGTAGTGATAATCTAAGATTCTAAATCCACTTGTGTGGCTCTCAGGTAAGCATGTCCACATTAATATGTTCCCCCACTCCACTTTTTAAAATTAAATATGATCTTTTGCTTCTATAGACTGATATTGAAGTTCAGCTTGTTTTTGCCTAAATGAAGTAAAAATATCAAGTCAGTGGATAAACTAGATTATTTTTCAAATGCATATATTTCATATTTTGCAGCCAAAGCATTGATACTTTTAAAGGAAAATGATGGAAACTGAGGAAAAACTATAACCATTTTATTTACAAAGTCATTGTTCTAAAATCAGAATCACCATTTACTTTGGCAGTAAAAACTTGCATTCTCGAAATTAATTTAATTTTTCCTATGGTGTTTAAGAAATGATTATCATTCTACCAAAACTTGGTATCTTTTTGCTATACAAAAGTTGAAATATTATCAACACTAATAATGAAAATATTTCCAACACACTCAAGGTATTGTCTAGAGCTATCACTTCTATGGTTGACTGATTTTAAAAATTTATGTTGATGCCTTCAATGAAGCATCTCAGTGATTCACTTAGAGAAAGGAAAATCTTTTTCTAAACCATTTAACTCTTAGTTTTAAATAATAGTTACTAGTTCAGTTCCCCTTACCCTAATAATAACCTCTATTTCTAGTATATTTTTCAGTTAAGGTGATTTCCTATCAACACTCTTGTTAACTCATAACACTCACTCTTGGAATTAGTGAGATGACTATGCTTGTGAAATGGGCTGAGTATGTAAAAACTATGCTGAGAATGAATGATGTTACTTATCTCTGATCTTTTCACTCTAAACTAATTGAAATTTTCCCCACCCCACACTTACTACTCCATGGTGTAACTCATCACAGATTTTACCACTGTGATAAAAGTCACCAACTTTAAGATTATTTTTCAACCAATAAGTTAGTTGAGTCTGCCACACATAAAACAAGAAAGTAAAAAGTAGAGATTTCTCTGGTGACTGCACTGGTCAAGGAAGATTTAACAAGATTAAAAACTGGGCTGTGTAGGCCCTCAGTTCAGTTCAGTTCAGTTCAGTCACCCAGTCGTGTTCGACTCTTTGAGACCCCATGAATCGCAGCACCCCAGGCATCCCTGTCCATCACCAACTCCCAGAGTTCAATCAGATTCACGTCCATCGAGTCAGTAATGCCATCCAGCCATCTCATCCTCTGTCATCCCCTTCTCCTCCTGCCCCCAATCCCTCCCAGCATCAAAGTCTTTTCCAATGAGTCAACTCTTCGCATGAGGTGGCCAAAGTACTGGAGTTTCAGCTTTAGCATCATTCCTTCCAAAGAAATCCCAGGGCTGATCTCCTTCAGAATTGATTGGTTGGATCTCCTTGCAATCCAAGGGACTCTCAAGAGTCTTCTCCAACACCACAGTTCAAAAGCATCAATTCTTCAGCACTCCCTTCTTCACAGTCCAACTCTAACATCCATATATGACCACAGGAAAAACCATAGCTTTGACTAGACAGACCTTAGTTGGCAAAGTAATGTCTCTGCTTTTGAATATGCTATCTAGGTTGGTCATAACTTTTCTTCCAAGGAGTAAGTGTCTTTTAATTTCATGGCTGCAGTCACCATCTGCAGTGATTTTGGAGCCCCCTAAAAAGAAGGTCTGACACTGTTTCCACTGTTTCCCCATCTATTTCCCATGAAGCGATGGGACCGGATGCCATGATCTTCGTTTTCTGAATGTTGAGCATTAAGCCAACTTTTTCACTCTCCTCTTTCACTTTCATCAAAAGGCTTTTAGTTCCTCCTCACTTTCTGCCATAAGGGTGGTGTCATCTGCATATCTGAGGTGATTGATATTTCTCCTGCAATCTTGATTCCAGCTTGTGTTTCTTCTAGTCCAGCATTTCTCATGATGTACTCTGTATAGGAGTTAAATAAGCAGGGTGACAATATACAGCCTTGACACACTCCTTTTCCTATTTGGAACCAGTGTGTTGTTCCATGTCCAGTTCTAACTGTTGCTTCCTGACCTGCATATAGATTTCTCAAGAGGCAGGTCAGGTGGTCTGGTATTCCCATCTCTGTCAGAATTTTCCACAGTTTATTGTGATCCACACAGTCAAAGGCTTTGGCATAGTCAATAAAGCAGATCTTTTTCTGAACTCTCTTGCTTTTTCCATGATCCATCGATGTTGGCAATTTGATCTCTGGCTCCTCTGCCTTTTCTCAAACCAGCTTGAACATCAGGAAGTTCATTGTTCACGTATTGCTGAAGCCTGGCTTGGAGATACACATTCTCAAGGAGAACTCTGAAGATTCATCTAGCTCAGATTAATCTCACTCTTCTCCATGACACTGGGCTGTGTTTCTTGAGCCTTAATATTACACTCATCAAAGCACATCTCTCTTACATATGTTGTGATGGTTCTGCATTCACCCGTACCTCCTATCATACCTTTCAGAGTGGTCCTCAACAAATTTGTGTGTTGAACTGAAAATGTACAAAAAGATAGGAGGAGGATCTGTCCTGATTTTCAATGGAGGAAGGGAAATTCTATATTTAAACAGTGTGTCAGGCTTTCAACAATGTGCTTTTCCATGTCTTAAAGTAGAAATCACTTAAAACAGATGTTATAACCATTGGTGTATTTAAAAATGAGTGAGAGAGAGTACTGCAACATTAAGAAGATTTTCTGAGGAATATAAGAGACTCAGTCAGTGAGCAGTCCAGTCTGATCTGTCTCCAAATACCTACTGCTTTCCACTTCTTTCTGCGAACTTCCCTTAGAAATATTATTCAGTAACAAAAGGTAACCCATATTCCAAATGGGAGCACATTGGTTTGTAATTGGGTTAGAAGTGTAGGGATCCCTTGTAAAATGTGTTCAGGCATTATGGGTTTGACTCAGGGTTTCTGCTTAGAATTTGGAGAACTGAGAATTTCACACTGAGTTCAGTGACAAATGACCCTATCCTTAAGAAATGAATTTCCCTTACTTAACACATTCATCACAGCACAGTTCTGGCTCTCAGTTTTGCTAGGCTAAGGAATGAGCCACTCACCTAGTTCTCCAACTGAAGTAAGAAATCTTGAAACATCAGTGAATTCAAAGGAAATTATTAAAACACCAACATCACAGTTCAACTGACGTTTTTGAACTGTGGTGTTGGAGAAGTTTCTTGAGAGTACCTTGGAAGGTACTGCAAGTACCTGCAAGGAGATCAAACCAGTCAATCCTAAAGGAAATCAACCCTGAATATTCATTGAAAGGATTGATGGAAGGCTCCAATACTTTTGCCACCTGATGCAAAGAGCTGATTCATTAGAAAATACCGGGGTGGGAGGTGGGAGGGAGTTCAGGATTGGGAACTCATGTACACCTGTGGCTGATTCATGTCAATGTATGGCAAAACCAATACAGTATTGTAAAGAAAAATAAAGTGAAAATAACAATTTTTTTAAAAAAGGAAAATACCACGATGCTGGAAAAGATTGAAAGCAGTAGGGGAAGGGGACATCAGAAGACGAGATGGTGCATGGCATCACCAACTCAATGGACCTAAGTCTGAGCAAGCTCTGGGAGATGGTGTGAGACAGGCAAGCCTGGTGTGCTACAGTCTGTGGGGTTGCAGAGTCAGACATGACTAAGCAACTGAACAGCAACAAAAGAATTGTGTTCTTTATGTTCATTCATAAGCATTTATTTGTTACAGACTTATTTTGCAACAGACAAATTGTCCAGACATAAAAATATAAGCTGAGAGATACTGACCAATCTGGGCGGTTCACAATCTACTTAAGTTACAATTGTATTGTTGACAATATAATTGTAACAAAGAAGAACAGATGAAATACAGAATTTAATGACATCAAGCTTTCCTTGCCTAAAATCTTTTCTCCGTCCCCCCACTGCATTAAAAATATCACCTCGTTAGTGTTTTTGTGATTATCATTTCACTATGCTTCTATTGATGACTGACAGCTCTTACAATTCAGAGGCATTTTCTAGAATGTAGCAGGTGTTCAATAAACACATGTTCACCAAGTCTGCTACTGATGATAAATGGACCTGGAGAGGGTTGGTTGGTATATTTGAAAAAGGTAGTTTAATTTGAATATAAAGGAGTGCCAGTTGAGGCTAAGGGAAATGTACGCAATGCTTTCTTTACTTGTTGTTGATCAGTTGCTCAGTCATGTCAGACTCTCTGTGACCCCTGTAGCACACCAGGCTTCCCTGTCCTTCAACATCTTGCAGAGCTTGCTCAGACTCATGTTCATTGTGCTGGTGATGCCATGCAAGCATCCTCTGTCATCCTCTTCTCCTCCCACCTTCAATCTTTCCCAGAGTTAGTTCAGTTCAGTTCAGTTCAGTCGCTCAGTCCTGTCTGACTCTTTGCAGGCCTCCCTGTCCATCATCCACTCCTGGAGTCCACCCAAACCCACGTCCATCAAGTCAGTGATGCCATCCAACCATCTCATCCTCTGTTGTCCCCTTCTCTTCCTGCCCTCAGTCTTTCCCAGCATCAGGGTCTTTTCAAATGAGTCAGCTCTCCACATCAGGTGGCCAAAATATTGGAGTTTCAACTTCAATATCAGTCCCTCCAATGAGCACCCAGGACTGATCTCCTTTAGGATGGACTGGTTGGATCTCCTTGCAGTCCAAGGGACTCTCAAGAGTCTTCTCCAACACCACAGTTCAAAAGCATCAATTATTATGCGCTCAGCTTTCTTTATAGTCCAACTCTCACATCCATACATGACTACTGAAAAAACCATAGCCTTGACTAGATGGACCTTTGTCAAGAAAGTAATGTCACTGCTTTTTAATATGCTATCTAGGTTGGTCATAACTTTACTTCCTAGGAGCAAGCATCTTTTAATTTTGTGGCTGCCATCAGTCCTTCCAATGAATATTCAGGATTGATTTCTTTTATGATTGACTGGATTTTATCTCCTTGCAGTCCAAGAGACTCTCAAGAATCTCCAACACCGCAGTTCAAAAGTTTAAATTCTTCAGAGCTTAGCCTTCTTTAGGTCCAACTCTCACATCCATCTGTGACTACTGGAAAAACAATAGTTTTGGCTAAACAGACCTTTGGCCACAAAGTAATGTCTCTGCTTTTTATTACACTGTCTGATTTTTTCATAGCTTTTCTTTCAAGGAGTAAGCATCTTTTAATTTCATGGCTGCAGTTAACATCTTCAGTGATTTTTTTTTACCTGTATCAATGATTTTCCACAATGCAACCTGCCAAAGACCTGCAACATACTTCTGAGAACCTTTGCACACTCATCTAGGGTTTTAATCAGACTGAAACAAACCAAAAAAATGTATATGTATTAAATTCTACAGGTATTTGTATTTAGTACTTTCTTAAATAGGCTCATGCTACTATAGCAATAAAATGGTTAGTTACCAATGTAAATAATAAGTGGAAGCTATTTGGAGGACAACTCATTTTCCTTTAGTGGGGATTCAATAAACAAATAGTTCTAAACATGAAGAAAATTTCACGTTTCTCTCTAGTGGTGACATAAGAAAGTAAGGCAGGTGATAGCCAGGATTTTATTCCATGAAAGCTGGCACACAGATTAGTGGGAAATAAAATGTAAGTTCTGTGTATAAGATTTGTGAGACTCCATGTATTTTCTTTTTTTATCCTTTAAAAATATTTAGCATACCTGCTTGAATATTGTAAACTTGAGGACAAAGGTAAAATTTATGAAGACAAGTGAAAAGACTCAAGCTGACCTCTTGGATTTGAAATAATAGATTATTAATTTTAGGCATATGACAGCACCTCTCTCAGAGTATGTTAGAAACGATTAAAGGAAAATTCCTTTGGCATTCGGAAGGCGTGGATATTTATGTATTGAACTGTGCCTCATGGTGCGGGGAGATGATAACTCATGGGACTTCTGAAACACTAAATATCAATGGGACTTGATTCCCATAATTATGTTCACACACACACACACACACACACACTCACAACTACTTCCCTTGTTCAAATATCCCTAGAAGCCCAGTCTTTCTCCTGGTAGGGAGCCACTTGAGTTGAGAAAGTAGCTGAGTGGAAAGAAAAGACTTATTTCCATCTTAATGAAGGTTTTCATGTTGGTAAAAATTGTGTTTTGTATTATTTTTGCACTCAAGCAACAAAAGTCAACTCTAGCTCGCTGAGGGGAAAGGATAATAAAAATATTTTTATCAGAAGAAGTATTAAAATCATTTAAAAAGTGAAGGAGGGTTAGAAATCAATGCTCTGCTAGAGTTTTGGGATCTTTTTACTATTTTTGTTGCTGCTGCTGCTGCTAAGTCACTTCAGTCGTGTCCGACTCTCTGTGACCCCATAGATGGCAGCCCACCAGGCTCCCCCGTCCCTGGAATTCTCCAAGCGAGAACACTGGAGTGGGTTGCTATTTCCTTCTCCAGTGCATGAAAGTGAAAAGTGAAAGTGAAGTCGCTCAGTTGTGTCCGACTCTTCGCGACCCCATGGACTGCAGCCCACTGGGCTCCTCCGTCCATGGGATTTTCCAGGCAAGGGTACTGGAGTGGGGTGCCATTGCCTTCTACTTTATAAGATAATTTGTCCCCAACTGGGTACCTGATTGCCTCTTATCATACTTCAAATCCCTAGCAGAATGTGGTTGGCTCAGTTCTGGTCCTGAGTCACTCACTCAGGAGTCTCTCACCTGAAGAACCAGGGGGTTATCTTAGAGGGTCCACTGGAGAAGCACTGCAGTATACAGTGCCTTGTAACTGATTTAAGTTATCTACAAATAGACATATTTTATGTCTATATATTTTATTGGAAAATACCTTATTGGAAATGACCCTGATGCTGGGGAAGATTGAAGACAGTAGGAGAAGGGGACAACAGAGGATGAGAAGACTGGATGGCATTACTGACTCAATGGACATGAGTCTGAACAGGCTCTGGGAGTTGGTGATGGACAGGGAAGCCTGGCATGCAGCAGTCCATGGAGTCACAAAGAGTAGAACAGGACTGAGAGACTGAACTGGACTGAAATGAGCAACTGGACATATTTTACTCAACCTTTCCAATATTTTAAATTGACTTAGGTGTCAATATTTAAAAATCAGAAGTCTCCAAATAAACAGTTGGGTATTGCTACCAAGTTGATCTACGAGACCCCCTCTAGGTCCCTTCGTCAGATCAAGACCACTTGTCCTGGCCAGGGAGGTCTTCTGATGTATTCACATAGCCAGTAATGAAACCAATGCTGAGACTGGAAGGGCACAAGCTTCATTCAATGGTCAAAGAATCTAGTTTGAAAAGCAACTTCTCAAGCTAATTCATCTGGAGATAAAAATATAGGAGATTGGAAGTAAAAGAGAGGGGTTTGGAAAGAATGGTAGGAATATTCATGACTTATCCAAGAACAAGCATGTGGTTAGAACCTAGAAGTGATGTAACACTTCTTTTCAGTCCTTATGTAGGCTGAAAAGTGTTGGACCACAAAGAGGACTGAATGCTGAAGAATAGATGCTTTTGAATCATGATGCTGGAGGAGACTCTTTTTTTTTAAATTGTTTTCACTTCACGATATTGTATTGGTTTTGCCATACATCAACATGAATCTTCCACCAGTCAGTCCCAAAGGAAATGAACCCTGAATATTCATTGGAAGGACTGATGCTGAAGCTGAAGCTCCAATACTTTGGCCACTTGATGAAAAGAACTGACTCGTTGGAAAAGACCTTGATGCTGGGAGAGATTGAAGGCAAAAGGAGAACGGGGCAGCAGAGGATGAGAGGATAGCAGAGGTTAGTTAGCATCACCAACTCAATGGACATGAATTTGAGTGAACTCTAGGCGATGGTGAAGGACAGAGGAGCCTGGTGTGCTGCAGTTCATGGTGTCGCAAAGAACCGGACGCTACCTAGCAAATCGACAGCAGCGATAACAATGGCTCTTCTGGTTCTTGTCATGACAATTGCTGACTGTCATGGCACTGGTTGGCGTGTCATTCAGCAAATACTAATATATTACAACCAGTGCCATGACAGTCAGGACGCTGCCATTTCTACCCAGTTCTTATTTTTTCTCTTGGCAGCTTCCTCCTGAAACTTAAATAAGAATAATTGTTCTCCATTTGAGGGAAGTGCAGAGGTATGATTCTGGGCCAACAACCTAGGAAACAATATTATTTTATAAACTCAATGATCAAGCAACATTGAGTCTATTTCCTCATGTCCTCCAAATACTTAAGCTGAAGACTGGTTGCCCTTTAGATGGGGAACCCATTCTCATGTAGGAGTGTGCTTCTTATCTAATAAACTCCAGTCTTCTAAGTTACTTACCTGCTTCTTCCAACATCTGAGTGTGTGACTCCCCCATACGTGAATGAAATGGATCTTAGAAGGGTCATTCTTCTGGGATGGACCAAAGAGCTCTCTAAGAGAAACTAGCTGTAAACTTCATATTAAGAGCAATGCAAATTAAAAAAAAAAAAAAACTAAAAAAGTGCAAAGATGATGTTTAAATCATGTTGCTTTAAGTTTTCTGTGTTACCATTACTTATATAGATAGGAAAAAACCCTACAATTTCTTCTAAACGTAGAAGGAAAGGAAAATATGTTGATTTTTAATAAAGAGCCATCTTCTATTTATAAGGCCTTTAAAAGGCAAGTGGGTTCCTAGAATGTGCTGACTACCATTTTTTTTCCCAGCTTCTCTGCTGTTCATTAGCAATTTCACATAAAGTAACATGAGATTCCCTGCTGTACCTATTAATTCATTACAGAACTGATTGCATTTTCTTTTTCACCTTTTTGAGCTATCTGATGCATACTTATTCCTCATAAAAATGTCTTCACTTGCCTACTTCTCTTTTGGATTTTATTTTAAACAAAATACTATTTTTTTCCCCTTTAGATGCATATTAACTTGCTACTTGTTCAAATCAGCTAAGTAGAAATTTTTTTTTTTTTAGCTGTCCTTTTCAAACTTTGTATCAAGTTCAAAGAGCTGATAAAGATATTTCTTTCAAGAAAGGAACCCAGGGATCGAACCCACCCCTCCTGCCTGGAAGGTGAATTCTTTACCACTGATCCACTGGAGAAGCCCATATATAAGTGTGAATACCAAGAAATATGGACACTTGGGACCCATCTTAGTGTCTACCTGCCACATTGTTGTACATAGTATAGTTCAGTCCTTTGTCAATCTTCAATCTATTGATCCAGTCAATATAAAATTTTAAAGCATACAAAATGCAAAAATAAAGCAGGTTTTTCATATTATTAAAATTTACCCTTAAAGTATAATAGTGCACTGAATTCAATATACTATTACATTTGACTTCAAGTAATTCTGCATTTGAACTTCACGATGGAGAATTACAATATGGATAACTGTGATTCTGGTAATCATATCTTAAACAATGTTTAAGTTAAGGTTGTTAAGTTAAGTCAATGTTGTGAGATACAACACTGACTCCTAACCTATTTTGTGACAGTGCTCCGTGTGGTTATTTCTGTTCAGTCACTAAGTCATTTCGACTCTGCGATTCCATTTATTGCAGCATGCCAGGCTCCTCTGTCTTCCACTGTCTCAAATAGTGGATGTTGTTCTAATTCATGTCCATTGCAGCGGTGATGCTATCAAATCATCTCGTCCTCTGCAGCCCCATTCTCCTTTTGCCTTCATTCCTTCCCAGGAGTGCCCATAGCATTCCTGAAAAAATTTACTAGGAATTTTCTAATTTATGCACAGAGTTGTAGATGTTTGGGTTAGAAATTGTGACCAAAGAAAGTGAGATGGTAGCTGCCCAACCTCCAAATTCCATGGCTGTGCTTGGATAAATTGGGAACTTCATTGCAAAATGAGGTGAATTAAGATACCATATATTATCCCTTGGTGATGTGCAGAAATGAATGAACTTTTAACAAGGCACTTCTGATTTGCAAATGGAAAAGCTACTTTCTAGGGATCAAATTAAGTATCTTCATTTAAAGGACAAATCAGCTAAAGTTGAATGGACAGAATTAAAAATTTCTATACAATAGATAATTTTTCTGGGTCAGCATTTTATTTTATATTAGTATAGAAGATATAAGCTTTAATCAAAAGCAATAACAAATACTGATTAGACAAAGTAATCCTTTCTGAAAACATATCGTAATCTCATTATAGCAGCCATTAGATTAACTATTTCACAAATAACAAATTTTCATGTTTACGAAATTTCCTCTTCAAGAGCTCTGCTAACCAAGTGATATTTTGTATCTGTGTGCTTCCAAAATAAGCATTTTGTCCTGTGAGTTTGAATTTTAATGTTATAGTCCATGTATTTGCTTGGTTCCTTTATTTGCCACAACCTGAATTTATATAATTTATTGTGTTCTCTAGTTTATACTCTCCAGGCTCATTTATTCAATATTCAGAGTCCATTTTAAAGGTAAATAAGAGGTTTACATGTGAAGTTTTCTTATCTTTGTGTCCAAGTTTGCTGTTATTGTGTCCAATGTTGAATCCATAATGTGGAAATATTGCTAAAATTGAAAAGCTAACATTATAATTTAGAAATGGTAATTCAGTTCTTAATTCCACCTTACGATCGTTAACTGCAATATGTCTTTGGAGTCTTCTGAAAGTATCCATCTATCAATTGCTGTATTTTCTTTTACCTTTAGTGAGAAGTACAGTTTGTCATTTATTTATAACTTTATGTACACTGTTGTGGGTTTCCCTGGTGACTCAGACGGTAAAGAATCTGCCTGCAATGCAAAAGATTTGGTTTTGATCCCTGGGTCGGGAAGATCCCCTAGAGAAGGGAACGGCTATGCACTCCAGTGTTCTTGCCTGGAGAATTCCATGGAGAGAGGAGCCTCACGGGCCACAGTCCATGGGGTCATAAAGAGTCAGACACAATGGAGAGACTAACATATATACATATATATACACACACACATATATATATAACTCCTTTATGTGTACTATTATAGTCACACATGATTTAAATAACATGCTTTCACACTCTTTTTTAAATAAAATACAGAATGAGAAATTTCATAAACAGATGTTCTAATATTTTCTTTCTTAACCCTACTGCAGTGTTTTTCATATTCAATTTTAGGAATCTAAAACTACTTCATTTTGAAGTTCCAACGAAATTGCATGTTTTCCTTTAGAGTTTATCCATATTGTTTAAAACGTTTGCTCTACTTGAAGTTGTCATCAGTGGTTTTAGCATTGAAATATACACTGCCTTGCTCTGAAATATGTTTTCATAGGTGTATGCAGTAAACTGCTAGAATATAATGTGATCTCTGATTCAGTTCAGATCCTATAAGATCTTATAATACAAACATTGTCATGCACAACAATAATTATTAAACTCTTGCTAATTTTGGCACTTGCGTAACCAGAGGTAGAGTTTTATTTAAAGTTGTAAATATGGCTGCCGTGGAATTGACCTGCCCCTCCTGCTGGCTCAGGTATGTGTGTGTGTGCTTAGTTGCTCAGTTGTGTCTGACTCTTTGAGACCCATGGACTGTAGCCCGCCAGGTTCCTTGGCCCATGGAGATTCTCCAGGCAAGAATACTGGCATGGGTTGCCATGCTCTCCTCCAGGGCACGTTCCCAACCCCGGGATCAAACCGGAGTCTCCTGCATTGCATGCAGGCGGTTTCTTTACCAGCTGAGCTACCAGGGAAGCCCAGCTCAGGTATGATTAGTCTCAATCAGAAACTCTCATAGTTAGATAAGTCTAGCTTTTCCTAATGAAAGATAAAGGTGATGCATTAAGATTGTTAATTATTTATTTTGGGGTTAAATTAGTTTGACAAATCCTTTTTAGAGAGTGACTTTTGAAAACAGGACAACTTAACAGAGTAAATTGCACTGCACGTATGGGATACAGTCCTACGTATCACTGAGGGTTAAGAACAGGCTTGAAAGGGAGGGGAAAAACATGCCCAGTATATTTGTTTTTCACAAGTCTTTTTCACTTAAAATATGTGTTCACTTAGTAGCATAGTATCATGGGTGGTTTGTGCATTAATAATTGAGAAAGGAAATTTAGGTATATAACACTAAATGACAGCCCACAAAATTGATCTTATTACTTAGTGAATTTTAAACAGCACTTGCAGCTTGGGTATATATGATCTTCTGGGGAAGAAAATAATTTGATTAAGCATAATGAAACCCAGGTTTTTAACGGCAATCCAAGTTAACAGTTGATAGTTAATTGGAGCCAAGATTGAATCCGAGCTAGGAGTATGGTTATAGGTACTTGGGTAATCTTTATATCAGTGCTGTTGTTCAGCTGCTAAGCTGTATCCAACTCTTTGTGACCCCATGAACTGCAGTACTCCAGGCTTCCCTGTCCTTCACTTTCTCCTGGAGTTTCCTCAGATTCCTTTCCATTGACCCAGTGATGCTATCTCATCCTCTGACACCGCTTTCTCCTCCTGCCCTCAGACCAGGGTCTTTTCCAATGAGTTGGCTCTTCACATCAGGTGGTCAGACTACTGGAACTTCAGCTTCAGCCTCAGTTCTTCCAATAAAAATTCAGGGTTTATTTCCTTCAGGATTGACTGGTTTGATCTGCTTGCTGTCCAAGGGACTCTCAAGAGTCTTCTCCAGCATCACACTTTGAAAGCATCATATCAGTGGATATTAATTCATTCTTCAAATTTGGAAAAGAAGACCTCTTATATGTATGAGAAAGGTTAACAAATTTGCATCTCATAGGTTATTTGCCTTTTTGCAAAAATACTCATTTAAAAATTATGTGAAAAATGTAAATTTTGATTAATTAGGACATTTTTGGTCTGCTTGCCATATAATTTACTTTCTGCACAATCTGATGTGTGTTTTCATTATCTTTATGAAATAAAAACTCATTGTTATTTGAAATTTCAGTTGTGGTCTTAACTGGAATGAAAAATGCACAAAGATCTTTACATTCTTAAAAAATAAAAACATTTACTCGAGAGAAGGAGCCTTTCCCTTGTGGACATATGGAACAAAGAATGCATAATTTAGGAAGAAAATATGCCTTTAACTTTATACACATATTTAATCTCACAAGCTAGATGTTCAGCTGAAATTTGTCTGGTAAATACAAGGTGAATACTTTGATAGTGTCATGCATAATGTGACTTGCTATATGTGGTAGGATGGGCTCCCTGCTTCTCCAGCATATGATAATTCAGGTTCAAATTGTATTTAATCATCAAGATAGTATTGAATAAAAGTTTTTTTCTTTGTAATTCACTTTGTGTTTACTACTTGAATCCTACAATCTAGATCTCATATACACAAACTACAAGTTTCTATGTGTATTATTATTCTATGTGTATTTCTATGTGTAAGTTACTATGTGTATTTCAAGGCTGATTTATGCTTATTAAAAATGTCTGCTACACCTAGTTTACTGTGATTCAGTAAAAAATTTCATATAGGCTGCACAACAGAGTTATAGAAAAATGCAGATAAAGCACTGCCACTTAACACATCACTACACTGGTTAAACTCTGAAACATTAATCAAAGCACATTAAGAGCTGAATTTGGAGTGTGTGGAAGGAAAAAAGGGATCTCTGAAAATTGACTGAAAGAAGAAGAGTCTGGCTCTAGAAACCTGTAATCACAGGGGTTCATGCTGGAAGATGCTGATCATTGCCATAGCAACAGACAGTGTGTGTTACATCATGGAAACAAGGAGTGTGAGACTGCTTGGGAGCAACATCCAGCCCGAGGGATGAATACAAAGCCATTATAGGAAAGGGTAACATAAAATGTAGTCACAGGTAAAGCTGAGCGTTTTGGAAAGGGCAATGACAAAAGCATATAAAGATGCATGTGAAGCTCATGAAAATTAAATTCTATTTTTATGTTGGGGTATTCATTTGTAACCATTCTTAATCTCTGTTATCATGGCTTATTTTCTTTCCTCCTTGGCTTTATCCTTTCCTTCTTCTCTCTCTCCTTCTCTACCTTCCTTACTTCCTTTATCTTTCTTTCTTTTACTCTCAACAAAATGGAGCTTCAAAAAGAAAGTTCCGATTTTTACCTATTTTATTTTCTAAGATGCTGTACTTGACACTGTTGTCAAGAAATATATAAAGATTTAATATTATGTATTGTAAATATTATTCTCATCCAAATATATGACTGGCTCTATAATGTAGAGTCATTATGTTAATGTTAAATGTATATTTTCCAAATATATGTACATCTATTCTAATACTGGGAAGCATATTAAATGCAAATGTGTTGATACATTATTAAGCAAGTGTTCATTTGTATAACACCCCCATATTTGTTCAAAACCCTATAATATACAGCTGTATTTTCCATAGTGATGGAGTAAGGTCAAAGTGGACTGATGTTGCCACAGAAAGCAGTGATGAATATGGACATAATATAATAAGCAGCTGTCTGAAGGCCCTAGGTGATGAAGAAGACAGGAGGGTATAGAATACTGTTTCTGAAGGAAGATATATGGTAAGTTCTCCATTGTTTTTCCCCAACAGTAATGCTCACATATGTTGCTTGGGAGTGGGGCAATAATAGAGGGACCATAGTATTTCTGGCCTCAGAAACCACACTTGGGCGTCAAGGTGAGTCAGCTAGTTTGAAGACAAGGCAAGGTCTATGACAACATTGTGAATTTGCTCTGAAAAGGCCAGAGAAAGGATCTCAGATTTCTGTCTGATCACGTTTTGGCCAATCCTTGAACCATTCCTGAGTGGAGCAGACTCAGAGTAAAATCAAACAGATCTGAACTGAGATTGAAGCTAATATCAAAAAAACAAATTTCATTTTGAGAATTGTCTGCTAAAACAAAAGACACATTACTGACAGATAATAATAATGGATTTTAGATTTCTCACATCTCAACATTCATAACACTTAGAACACTCTCAAAGACAATTTTCAAAAGAGAAGGTAAAATTATGAGCCTCATACAGGTAAAAAGATGAACACATTTGAAATATTTTGTTCTGTTTGTTTATCAAGAAGGGATCGGATACAAGTTATAACCATTTCAAAAGATATACAGCAGGGATATTGAACTGAGTGCTCAGATGGGAGCAAAATTATTTTTTTCCTGCAGCAGAGAGAAAAGTGAGTTGAACTTTTTACCAGAGAAAACAGAATTTGCAGATTTTTAAGTTAATTATGACTTACCAAGCTTTAGCTCAGAAGACAAGGACCTAAATCAAATTATCTGAAGATTGTCCTCTAGACAATGCACAGTTTTCCATTGAAATGAAACACAATCTAAAATTTCCTAACATAAAGAGGACCAGGAAACTGGGTAACATTCCTAATTGTCTCAAAAAGGCAACAACATGAGATCAATCTTGAAATGACCCATAGATTGAAATAAGGAAATAAAGACTTTTGAGAGCCATGATAAATATTCTTAGGGAAGTAAAAAAAAAAAAATTACTTAACTTTTTTTAAGAAATAGGAAATCTCATCAGATAAATAGAAGTAATAACAAAGGAAGACAGGAATTTCTAGAACTGAGAGCTAAAATACCCAAAATAAAATACAAACAAGTACAAACTGGATGAATTTAAAAATTGAAGAGAAACAACGGAGAAAAGAAAAATTGGTGAACTTGGATACAGATCACTACTAATTATCAAAGTACAAAGAGATAAAGCACTGAAAAAAAGAAAATGCAGAGACTCAGGAACTTTGAGATCATATCAAAAAGCTGAAAATACATGAAATTAAAATCTAATATGTTCAGAAAAATGTTTGAAGGAATAATGTCCCCAAATTTCCCAAATTTTATGAACTATACAAAATTATTGATTCAAGATTCTCGATGCAAACCTAGAATAAACACCAAAAAAGGTCACGCATAGGCAAACCATTGAAAGTCAGATGTTAATAGTGAATCTTGAAAGAATCAAGAGAAAAATATCATAATAAACTAAAAAAATGATTCAGCCAGAGACTTAAAGGAAGGAATCATGAACACCAAAAAACACTCGAGTAACATCGGTAAGGAGCTGACGTACTGAAATATGTTACCCCAAGATTCTGGATCAAGCAAAAGCTTTCTTGAAAGGTGAAAATGAAAAATATGTTTCTAGATATAAGAAAGTTAAGAAAATTAATTGCAAGAAGAATGTCACCACAAAAAGTTTGTAAAAACTTCTTCAGACTGAAAGGAAATTAGATTGAAACCTGAATCACCAGGAAAGTATGAATAATATCAGAAATGGTACATATAAAATATAATTTCCAAATTTTTTCATCTTTATGTTAACTGCTTTTTAATTTATGTGAATATTTAATAAAAATATGAGATTATACCATGAGTTTTATAGCATGTGTGTGTATATATATGTATATATATACATACAATAATATACTCATTAAATGACTCTGGAACTATTAGATATATATATAAAAATATTTCTTAAACGATACAAAAACACAAGTCATAAAAGAAAAATGTATAAAATGTGAAAACTGTTTCTTCAGTATTAAAACTTGCTTTTTTGAAGGCACAATTAGGAAAATAAAAGGTCAGCCCAAGCTTGGAATAATGTATTTGCAAATATCTTATAAAAGTTCTTTACCAAAAGTTAAGCACTCAAGTCTTTCAACTCAATGTTAAGATGATAACTCGGTAAAAAAAATGAGCAAAACATACAGAAACATCACACAATAAGATATACAAATGGCTACAAAATATTTATGAAAAGATGATCAATATTGCTTGCTCTTAATTAAGAAAACAGAGGCACATTCACAAGAATGGCTAAAATGAAAAGGCCTGGCAGTTTCAAGTGGTGACAAAGATAGGAGAAACTGTGATCTCATATGTTACAGATGAAAATGCAAACTGGTTCATTCAATTTGGCAAATAGTTTGAAAGTTTCCTATAAAGTTAAACATATACCTACCACGTGACCTGTCGATTTGACTCTCAGGTTGAAGTGAAAACAAAGACATATACAAATATTCATGCAGTCTTATTTATAGTATGCCCAAATTGCAAAGCACTCAGATGCTTATTAACTGCTGAATGAATTAACAGATTCTGGTATATCCATGCCTTAGAAATCAAATCAGAAATGAAAAGAATGAGCTGCTGAAACACACAAAAGCATGGATGAATCTTGAAATTATTATGCTAAATGAAAGAAGCCAGACACAAAAGACTACATATTGTATGATACAATTTACATTACGGTCTATAAAAGTCAACATTTGAGTGGCTATAAACAAACCAGTGGCTGACAAGGATTAGGGGTGGAACAGTTTTCAGTGCAAAGTAGTAGGAGTAAACCTTTTGAGGAGATATAAATATTCTATATTTTCACTGTGGTAGTGAGTCCACAATAATATACATTTACCAAAATTCAACAAACAGTGCAATTTAAAAGGGTGTGATTTATTGCATATAAATTATACTTCAATAAATCTTATTTTGAAAAATCTTTGCAGTTTTATGATGTGGGTGGTGAAACAATATACTATTCAATCATAACATCAAACACACAAAATTTGATGCATTATATTATGAAAATTATTGAGACCAGTTGAATTTGTACTAATGATTATCAATGAGATTATCTTAACTCTTTCAAAATATTTATTTAATATATGTGGTAGTTTTAACATCCATTCCATCACTTTTAATGATGTTTTCCTGAACATAAACATTCTGTTTTAAGTAGTAAGTAAGCTGAATAACAACTAGTATGTTACATAGGTAACATTTTGATTCGACCATTCACCCCAGAAATGCATATTAATCAATGAAACTTACTGAAAGTTATTTATTTGCTGTCTTCCATTTTATTTAAAATGACTAACGTGAGAAGTAAGGAGAGTCTTCATTTTATCAACCTTGACCTTTCTGAGCATGGAGAGCACAAACAAGGAGAACAACTCCAAAGAGAAATCTGAAGAACATACGAGTTGCAAACTCACATCAGTAGAAGGTGAAGAGGGACAGGGAACTTCTGGTGAAGCAGAGAAAGCAAAAAACTCAGCACAGGGGACCAGGAGAAAAAGAGATACAAAAAATAGCACAGCTTGCTGTCCAGGAGACACATCACAACACTGTGCCAGTGTGAAACCTCCGAAGACACCGACGCGGATCCCCATCCCCCCTCTACCTGAAGTCCTGCCGCCTGTCAACCTGATCCACAGGGATGTCATTCGTGCTTGGTGCCAGCAGTTAAAACTGAGCACCAAAGGCCCGAAACTAGATGGATATAAACGACTCTGTGAATATGCTTACCCTCATCAAAAAAACATTCCTGCCACAACACAGGAGGCCAGGATCCTGTCACTATCGAAAAGGATAAAGATAGAAAAGGGGGAACTACCACTGGAATGCTCTGTTGAGAAAACATCTTCTGATGGGGCTGCTCCTCTTGCACGGGGGCCACCTGCCCTTGAGGGAGCTCCTCCGCCTCTTGAGGCCGTTGTATCCACTTCTGCCCTCGACTCAGAAGCTGTGTTTGCCTCCTGGAGCAGAATGGCAGCCAGGGCCGTGAAGACGGAGTCAGTAGGATCACAAGAGACCTGTGAGGTCCGCTGGTGTGTGGTCCACGGGAGAAGTCTCCCAGCTAACACAGAAGGCTGGGTTCGTTTACAGTTTCATGCTGGGCAGGCATGGGTGCCTGGAAAAGGAAGGAAGGTGTCCGCATTCTTCCTGATACCTTCTGGTGATTTTCCACCCCCACACCTGGAGGACAATATGCTGTGCCCTGAGTGTGTACACAGGAATAAAGTATTAACAAAAAGCCTGCAGTGAGATCATAATACCAGTAAAAGGGTACAGCTATGATTATAATTAATGATAGAGAAGTGACTACAATCAACTCCACGGTGACTAGACAGCTGAACTCTGGGCCGCTTCACTCTCCATGCTTCCTGCTTCCAGGGTGCA
The DNA here is from genome assembly GCF_016772045.2 of Ovis aries. NCBI lineage: Eukaryota > Metazoa > Chordata > Mammalia > Artiodactyla > Bovidae > Ovis > Ovis aries. The sequence goes on along the minus strand of NC_056069.1, from coordinate 61,057,101 downwards.
CAGCCTGCTTACAAGGTTACATGGAAAAAAGAAAGCCTGTGAACTGATGGGAAACAGAAGCAGAAGTGACTGTCTGTCCAAAAATGCCCAGCCCTAAGGGAGCAGAGGACAAATGAGATTGGGACATTTTAAAAATTCTAAGTCACTGAATGGAATTAATTTGCTTGAAAATGCCTCAAGTAAATCTCTACATTGGACAAGATGGATCTTATAGGCAACAGTTGAAATTTGGTCATGTACACCTTAACCAGATACTCAACCTTATCATCACCAGGCATGGTACAAACAGAAATGTGTTTCCTGACGTGATAGAATGTATCACTGACAATATTCTTGCCCCAAAGAATCTATTCACAGGGAAGCAATCAGTCCTGATTATGCCTCTTGTCTCAGCATAATTAGGTGAGCTTACCTTCATCTGGGTGTCAGTTACTTAGATGCACCCATCCATATGTAAATATTCGCAACCTATGCACTTAAGATGTCTATATTTTATGTGTATTTTATGTGTAATTTTTTAAGAGTTCCGGATTAAATGAACATTATAGTGCCTCTAGTAAAAAGGCAGCTAGAAAATTTTAAACTTAAAACTTTTATTTTAAAATAAAATTATCTAGGCCAGAGCAGGAGTGAGGTTGGACCAGGGCTGAGGCAGCCAAGGCCCCTCCTTCCCATATCAGCGGATCCTGCCCAGAGTATGGCTGGCTGCTGTTGCAGGCGAGGGGGCGGAGTATGACTGGGTCGTGCTGGCGCTGAGACAAAGCTGTTTCCAGTACAAAGCAGGGATCTCAGCAAACACACCCGCCGCAGAAGCACTATGGCATTACCTCTCCCTTCCGCTTAGCAGCCCCCAAGGAGACTAACTGCCTACTTACACAGAAACTAGTGGAGACTCTGAAGCCCTTTGGGGTTTTTTAAGAGAAAGAGGAACTTCAGTGCAGGATTTTAATTTTGGGGAAATTAACCTGGTGAAAGACTGGATACGAGAAATCAGTGAAAGCAAGAATCTTCCGCAATCTGTAATTGAACATGCTGATGGGAAAATGTTTACACCTGGATTTTACAGATTAGGAGTATATACAAAAAACTGCCAATATTGATGCGTTGTGTGTTGCAGCAAGACATGCTGATTGAAGTGACTTTTTCACCTCATTCTATGATAAGTTGAAATTACAGGGAGAAGTAAAGATTTAAGAACTGTTAAAGAGGCATTTATTTGTACCAGTTATCAAACTGTTTGATGGGATAGAGATTGATATTTTGTTTGCAAGATTAGCACTGCAGACTATTCCAGGAAACTTGGACTTAAAATATGACAGTCTGCTTAAAAATTTAGATATGTATAAGAAGTCTTAATGATTGCAGGGTTTTGATTTTGTTGCAAATCAATGAAGTGGTTTTACGAGATGTTCTACATCTAGCATCAAACATTGACAACTTCAGGTTAACCCTGAGGGCTATCAAACTGGGCCAAATGCCACAACATCTACTCCAATATATCAGGTTTCCTCAGTGGTATCTCCTGGGATACACCGAACTTGCCAGCTTTTTCAAATGCAATAGCATCAGCTCTTGTACATAAAGTTTTCTTGGTACTTTCTAAATGATATGTGTTTAGATTATATTAAAATAAAGTTGATTATAGACACTGAAAAATAGAATACAAAAAAAAAAATAAAATAAAATGACTAACGTAATACAGAAAAAGTATTTTAGTACCAAACACGCAGTCCAGTTTTCATACGATTGTCTCATGGTGATAACTGTCACAGTTTAGTAAATCTGATAAAAATAGCATAGTGTTTATGGTCAGAAAAATTTCATTTTGTATCCTAATTGTATTTGCATGTGATCTAAGAAGAATTACCTTAATGTATAAAACCTGAGTTTACAATGGTAAAACTTATTTATTAATGCCTTAATTGTTGTAAGAATTTACCACAAATATAGAGGCTTCAGTTCACTTCAGTCGATTAGTGGTGTCTGACTCTCTGCAACCCCATGGACTGCAGCATGCCAGGCTTCCCTGTCCATCACCAACTCCCAGAGCTTGCTCAAAGTCACGTCCATTGAGTTGGTGATGCCACCCAACCATCTCATCCTCTGTCAAACTCCATTCCTCCTGCCTCAATCTTGCCCAGCATCAGGGTCTTTCCCTGTGAGTCAGTTCTTCACATCAAGTGGCCAAAGTATTGGAGTCTCAGCTTCAGCATCAGTCCTTCCAAAGAATATTCAGGACTGATTTCCTTTAGGACTGACTAGTTTGATCTCCTTGCAGTTCAAGGGGCTCTCAAGAGTCCTCTCCAACACCACAGTTCGAAAGTGTTAATTCTTTGGTGCTCAGGTTTCTTTCTAGTCCGACTCTCACATCCATACACGACTACTGGAAAAACCATATCTTTGACTACATAGACCTTGGTCAGCAAAGTGATGTCTCTGCTTTTTAATATGCTGCCTAGGTTGGTCATAGCTTTTCTTCCAAGGATCAAGCTTCTTTTAATTTCATGGCTGCAGTCACCATCTCCAGTGATTTTGGAGCCAAGAAAATAAAGTTTTTCTCAGTGTTTCCATTATTTCTCCACCATTTGCCTTGAAGTGATGGGACTGGGTGCCATGATCTTCATTTTTTTGAACACTGAGTTTTAAGTCAACTTTTTCACTCTCCTCTTTCACTTTCATCAAGAGGCTCTTCATTTCCTATTCACTTTCTGCCATGAGGGCTGTGTTATCTGCATATCTGTGGCTACTGCTTTTTCTCCGGACAGCCTTGATTCCAACTTGCGCTTCATCCAGCCTGGCATTTCGCATGACGTATGCTGCATATAAGTTAAATAAGCAGGGTGACAGTATACAGCCTTGATGTACTCCTTTCCCAATTTGGAGGCAGTCTGGTGTCCCGTGTCCAGTTCTGTTGCTTCTTGACCTGCATACAGATTTCTCAGGAGGTAGGCAAGGTGGTCTGGTATTCCCATGTCTTGAAGAATGTTTCACAGTTCTTTGTGATCCACATAATCAAGGCTTTAGCATAGTCAATGAAGCAGAATTAGACGTTTCTCTGGAATTCTCTTGCTTTTTTTATGATCTAACGGATGTTGGCAATTTAATCTCTGGTTCCTCAGCCTTTTCTAAATTCAGCTTGAACATCTGGAAGTTCTCAGTTCATGTACTGTTGAAGCCTAGCTTGGAGAATTTTGAGTATTACTTTGCTATCATGTGAGATAATGGGTTAAAACAACATAAACTTAGAATTATGGGGGTCAAAATTTAAAATAAGTCTCATTGTATTATAGGCAATAGTGTCAGTGAGGCTTATTTCTTCTTAAGTCTGCTGTCCACTGGAGGGGGGGGGGAATGTAGAACTAATGGGTTAAGAATTATATTTTATTTGGTGAACTTCCTGAGGATTTAAACTCATGAGATAGCCTCTCAGATGTCTCTGAGGGACTATTCCAAAAAGGTGAGGGAAGAATTATATTCTATAGGAGTTTTGCAACAAAAACCAGGTAGTTGGAACATCAAATTGTTAATGTTAATTAAAGGAAACCAGATAACTCAAGTTAATGAATGTAGTGGTTTCTTTGTGCGGGAAGATGCAAGGGTCTGGGATCATTGAAACTGTCACTTGGATATGCACCTTAGCTGTCTAAGGGGCTTTCCAGGTGGTGCTAGTGGTAAAGAACCTGAATGCCAGTGCAGGGGACTTAAGACTCTGGTTCAATCCCTTGGTTCAGAAGATCCCCTGGAGTGAGAAATGGCAATCTGCTCCAGTATTCTTGCCAGGAAGTTTCCATGGACAGAGGAGTCTGGTGAGCTACAGTCCGTGGGACTACAAAGAGTCGGACAAAACCGAGCAACTGAGAAGCACATCTGGCTATCTGGAGCCAGTATCCTCTTCTTTCTGAGGCCCTTCAGGGGGCACACTGGAGGATGGCTGCAGGGGCTGAGGGCTTGGTAAAGGGGCAGTCTGCTTGTCTCCATCCCGAGTTCCTTCAGGGATCACTGTCTATGTTGGTTGTAGTGGGGGCTTTGTTTACAGATACGGCAGGCTATATTTTTCATCCAGAGCAAGAATCTATTTCCTCATGTCTTTTCCAGCTTCAAGAGGCCACCTGCTTCATCCTGGCCTTTTCCTCCATCTTAAAAGCCAGCAGGGCACCTTCAGATCTCTGACTTTCCTGCCTCCCTCCTATGAATACCCTTGTGGTTACAATGAGTCCAATGGGACATCTAGGATAACGTCCCCATCCCAAAATCCTTAAAGCAGTCAGATCTGCAAATTTTCTTTTGTCATAGAAGGTAACCTAGTCACATGTTCTAGGAATTAGGACAGGAATATTTTTGGAGTGGATGTCATTTAGCCTCCCACATCTGACAACCCTGAATTCTACCATCAGCTGGGCTTTCAATGGTGAGTAAAGAAAAATAATGTCCTTGACCTCCAGAGCTATACGGCCTAGTAGGAATTTCAGTAAATCCTAGCAAGGCAGTGTAGGACAAGCTATAATTTATAGGAAGTGGCTGGTACAAAACACCTGCAAGTTACAATAATGAACAAAGGGAAACTAATAAATATTATTTTATATTATAAAAATACACATGTAAAAGTCCACACAAAAAGTAGTAATGATTATGAAAATTCAGAAAATGTTCCTGTAAAAATTATATGAGAAGATGCAGATGAGATCAACTGCAAAGATGGAATGCCATTTCAGTAGTGATTTTTGTAATTCTTTTCTAATTGATGTGTGTTTATGCACAGACAATTAAGTAAATTGTATCTGATAGCTTTTTTGAGGGCTTCCCCAATGACAGAGCAGTAAAGAATCCACCTGTCAATGCAGGGTTCACAAGAGATGTAAGTTCAGTCCCTGGATCAGGAAGATGACCTAGGGGAAGCATTGGCAACCTACTTCAGGATTCTTGCTTGGGAAATCCCAGGGACAGAGGAGCCTGGTGGGCAACAGCCCATGGGGTTGCAAAGAGTCAGACACGACTGAGCAGAAAGCAAACTTTCTTTGAGCCCTCTTGCTGGCTGTGCAAAAACTGATATTTCATTTTGAAAGATGGATCCACAATTTGGTGGATGAAATATTGGAATTGAGACAGCATACCCAAAGTGGTTATTACTATATAGAACTTTTTGCATATGCTTTGATCTTGAGGAGACAGCCCTGACTGATAGCTTGAAGCAAAATTCTAGTTCCTTGCCTAGGAATCAGATGTGGGTAGCCTGGATGAAAGCCAGGGATCTTAGCTGCTAGACCAGCAAGGTTAGAGATTAAAAGCAAAGTTCCTCTGGCTCTTGCCCTGCTTGAAAGCAAGAATGTTTCAAGGAGGCAAAAACTGTGAAAAGAGATACAAAGCTTATTATTGGAGCCTGAGCACAGGAGAGCTCAGAGTGAAACTGTTTAGTTAGGACAGAAGCAAGGCAGAGATACATACCCAGGGAGAAGGGTGTGGGTATCCTCCTTAGTGAGGAGGAGCCCAGTAAAGAGACCGTTAAATCCTTTATCGCCTGGAGAACCCCATGGACAGATCATTCATAAATCATTTATAGAGGGCAGTTCTGGGTCTTTGTTTGCATGCGTGCTCAGTCACTCTTTGACTCTATTGCCCACCAGGCTCTCTGTCCATTGAATTTTCCAGGTAAGAACACTGGAGTGGGTTGCCATTTCCTTCTCCAGGGGATCTTCCTGACCCAGGGATCAAGCCCATGTCTCCTGCATTTGTAGGCAGAGTCTTTATTACTGAGCTACCTAAGAAGTCCCTGGGTCTTTGTTTACCTTTACTCAATTCTCCTGTTTCTTTTTCCACACTTGACTTGCCCTAGGACCCTCCCCTTGCCTGGGAAATCCCATGGACGTAGGAGCCTTGTAGGCTGCAATCCATGGGGTCGCCAAGAGTTGGACACGACTGAGAGAATTCCCTTTCACTTTTCACTTTCACACATTGGAGAAGGAGATGGCAACCCACTCCAGCGTTCTTGCCTGGAGAATCCCAGGGACAGCAGAGCCTGGTGGGCTGCCGTCTATGGGGTTGTACAGAGTCAGACAAGACTGAAGCGACATAGCAGCAGCAGCAGCAGGACCCTCCCCAACATGTGTTTGCAACTTTTAGCCAAGATGGATTCCAGGGCAGAAGCCCATGGATGCTTGGTATCATCTATTATAGGGTGGCGCCTCCTCCTTTTTGATCCCCAGGGAGTCTTTCTGAGCATGTGTAGTCAGGGAGGTTGCCTTGACTGCAAGAATGAAAATACATGGTCACTTAATCTTTTATCTGGCCAGAACTCAGCTCCTCTCTGCCCCTCCATTACTGCTATCTTAAAGCATCCTCCGGAGGCAAAGTCCAGCCCTTTACCTTGTTCCTGATGTTATTTCTATCTGGAAGTGTAAACAGGATGCTGGCTATAGGAGTCTAACCTGTAGTCCATCTATTTCTTGCCTCAAGAAATATAAACAGGAAGCTAGTTGTAAATGTCTAGCCTGGAGCCCACCATCTCCTGCCTCCATTTAACTAGAGTCAAGGCCTTCTGGTATACTGCTCTCTTAAGAACAAAAGTAGTTTGTGACATTCTGGGAGAAGAACGTGGAAGAAAATGTTAAGACTGATGGAGCATCAATTAGCTAATGTAGTACATGCAATCCAGGTTGTCATGGTGACGGTAGTGCTAAGAGAGGGAAGCAGAGTCCCTAAGGAGTACCACTGCCACATCCCATCATTTCAGCTCAGCCATGATCTGAAGAGCTTTGCTCAGTATTGTATAAAGTGGTTTTCTCTACCAGAAACACGTTTTAGACTGGAACTTGAGTTTTCAATTACCTTATTAAAATAAATAGGAGAGGGATAACTGCATCTATACTTATTTTCTTATATATTATTTATTCTTAAGAGCAAACTCAAAAATAAATTCACTACAGTTAAGCATCATCATTTTAAAGTTTCCAAATTGTTTATTTTACTATTCTTTTTCTTTCTAGCCAGTCAAGAAATTCACAACTATTACTTTGAAAAACTTAATGACATGTGAATTTTATCCTAGTTTCTAGCTAGTTTTAACGCATTAAGCTTTCTATGTGGTTCAGTGGCAAAAACTCTGCCTGCCTATGCAGAAGACACAAGAGACACAAGTTCAATCCCTGGGTTGGGAAGATCCCCTGGAGAAGGAAAGGGCAACCTACTCCAGTATTCTTGCCTGGGAAATCCCACAGACAGAGGAGACTGGTGGGCTACAGTCCATGAGGTTTCAAAGAGTTGGACATGACTGAAATGACTGCGCACACGCCCAATACACTAAGTAACCTGATAATATTGTTTGAAGATATCTCATACTCTTGGTGAGAATTCAAGTGTACTTAGCCCCTATAACTTATATTGAAAATCTCAAAAACAAAAAGTTAAGTGAATAGTTTTACCTACATGCATGATGATTTTATTATCAAAATCATGTTTTGCCATAGTTTTTATCTTTTTCAGTTCAGTTCAGTCCAGTCATTCAGTCAAGTCTGACTCCTTGTGACCCCATGGACTGCAGCACGCCAGGCCTCCTTGTCCATCACCAACTCCCAGAGTTTACTCAGACTCATGTCCACTGAGTCTGTGATGCCATCCAACCATCTCATCCTCTGTTGTCCCCTTCTCCTCCTGCCTTTATTTTTTTAAATTTAAATTTATTTATTTTAATTGGAGGCCAATTACTTTACAATATTGTATTGGTTTTACCATACATCAACATGAATCCACCACGGGTGTACACATGTTCCCAATCCTGAACCCCTTCCCACCTCCCTCCCCATACCATCCCTCTGGGTCATCCCAGTGTACCAGCCCCAAGCATCCCGTATCCTTCATCGAACCTAGATCAAGGTCTTTTCAAATGAGTCAGTTCTTTGCATCAGGTGGCCAAAGTATTGGAGTTTCAACTTCAGCATCAGTCCTTCCAATGGCTATTCAGGACTGATTTCCTTTAGCATGGACTGGTTGGATCTCCTTGTAGTCCAAGGGACTCCTAAGAGTCTTCTCCAACACCATAGTTCAAAAGCATCAATTCTTCGGCACTCAGCTTTCTTTATAGTCCAACTCTCACATTCATACATGAGTAGTGGAAAAACCATAGCCTTGACTAGACTGAAATTGTTTATCTTTTTAGATAAATATATACAACCATATGTTCCTCTGGTGAACCATTTCAGAATCAGTTGTAGGAACAATGGCACTTCACCTCTAAGTACTATAGCATGAGTTTTCTAAGAACAAGGATTGTTGTTATTCAGTCTCCCAGTAGTGTCCGACTCTTTGTAACACCTTGGACTGCAGCATGCCAGGCCTCCCTGTCTCTTACCATCTCCCAGAGTTTGCCCAGGAACAGTACAATGATCACATTCAAGGAATTTAGTGTTGATAACAAATTCATGTTTGCTCAATTGCCTAATAGGTCTTACGGCATTTTTAAAACAGATTGCAATTATAGTTAATATACTGAATTTAGTTTTCATATTTCTTTAGCTCTCTTTAATCTAGAATATTTCTCCTATAGCATTGATAATTTGGAAGAACCTAGGTTAGGTGTTGGGTAACTAGGTTTGCTTTTTTCCTCCTGATGTGTGTTTAGACCATCCTTGGTGATTTTGACTTGGATCATTTATTTTCTTCATTGTTAAAGTGTCATTTCCTCTTTGCAATGAATAATCTACAAGTTGATACTTTGAGAGTGTCTCATCATCCCCTTCATTCTGCTGCCAAGCTTTGAGTGACAAAGCTTGTTTTCTAGACAACTTTAAAAAAAAGTATTCAAGAATGCAATATTCCCTGAGTTATTGGGTGTTTCAAACTCTTTCCCCTATTTCTTGTTCCTTAAAGCACAACTTTGTTGAATACAAATTCTTTGGTCCACCCTTTGAACTTTAAATTTCTTAGAAATCTGATGGATTTCATTCTTGTGTTCTATATTGCTCTGAAAAAGTCTGGTGTTAGGTTGATTCTCTTTTTCTCCTCCTCCTTCTTCCATTCCTCTTCCTCTAACCTCTGTTTGTCCTTTGTAGATACCTTAGTATTGTTTTCCTGGGAATCCTGCTTGCTCATTTGTTTGTCAAAATCGAATCATTTTACTATGTTAGACTACATCATCAAGGCATTAATTTCCATATATACACTATGGACTGTTTCTATACAAGAGTCAACTCTATTTCTAGAAAAATTTTCATATTATGTTTCTTCTTACAGCATCTTTTTATGTATGATTCCCCTTGAGCCCAATCAGAAATAATAGTGATGCCAGTGGATATTGAGGATTTGGGTTGGTTTATATCATAGGTTTGCATTCCCTGGTGGCTCAGTGATAAGGAACCTGTCTGCAATGTAGGAGACCTGGGCTCAATCCTTGTTTTGGAAGACCTCCTGGAGAAGGAAATGGCAACCCCTCTAGTATTCTTGTCTGGGAAATTCCATGGACAGAGGAGCCTTGTGGGCTACAGTCCATGGGATCACAAAAGAATTGGACATGACTTAGCAACTAATCAGCAACAAATGTCACTGGTTAGGTGCCTTAACAACTGACTCTGATTTACAATTTAGCCTTCAGAATGTTTATTAAGGGTGCCCTTAAGATCAACACCTGTGACAGGTAGTGGAAGAAAGCATAGTGGGTGGCAGAGGAAAAAACAGAGCTGTGACAATTTCCCCATGGAATGATCTTGAGCTACAATGGTCTTTCAAAATTGTCCCAGTTAGGGCAGATGGCTATGTCTTCATAACAACTTGTTTCAATATTCTTGAATGTATGCTACCTGTGATAGGAATATCACCTTTGATGAGGCAGCTCTCTGCAGTTTGGCCACTTTTTGAAGTCGTTAACACCTGGATTTGTCAGTGGTATTGATACAGTGGAATGTTGCTGTTCAGTTGCTAAGTTGTGTCCGACTCTTTGCGGACCCCATGGGCTGCAGCTCACCAGGCCTCCCTGTCCTTCGCTATCTCCCAGAGTTCACCCAGATTCTTGTCCATTGAGTTGGTGAGGTTGCCTAGCCATCTCATCCTCTGTCTCCCCCTTCTGCTTTTGCTTTCAGTCTGTCCCTGCAACAGAGTCTTTTCCAATAAGTTGGCCTCTTGGCATCAGGTGACCAAAGTATTGGAACTTCAGCTTCACTGCTCTCAATGAGTATTCAGGGTTGATTTCTTTTTGGATTGACTGGTTTGATCTCCTTGCTGTCCAAGGGACTCTCAAGAGTCCTCTACAGGACCACAATTTAAAGGCATCAGTTCTTTGGTGCCCAGACTTCTTTATGCTTCAACTCTCACATCCATAAACTACAGTGGAATATAATTTTGTTAAATTGATTTTGTTCACTGGGGAAGAGAGAAATACTTTCATATATCTGTCACATCATTCCTTGTCATTGCTATAAAGCTATTACTTATTCCACCTGCATCCTGCTTTCCCTGTGGTGTCAAGCCTCTAAGGAGGACCCCTCATTCCAGGTTACCCCATTCATCCTGAGAAGCACTGCTTCCTCCTAGGAACTTATGCAATTTCAGGTTTCTTAACTTTCAATTTGCTGGAAATGGTTTCTTTGGCTTGAATTCTCTGGGAAAAAATAAAAGTCCTCCAAAGGAAGCTGGCAAGGAAGTTTAGAAACGAAAATAGGAAAGAGAAGGAAGTCAGGTGAGCTTGTGATATTTGGCTAAATTCTGTAGTTCCTCAGCATTGTAACAGTCTTCAGCAATGACACTGGACTTGTGAATTCCACACTCATTGTTTAGGGTCACCTTTAGTTCTTTGTGCCTGCAAGAAAAAGGACCCCACATGCCCAGAAGAGGCCCTCTAGAAAGCAGTACTGATGTTGGCTATTGGATGGAGTGGAATAAAGATACAAGCACATAAAAACACCATCAAAAGGAAGCTCAGAGGATCTTGGTGAAGAGCTGCCAGTATCCACTGAAGTTGCTCACTAGGAACAACCAGGTCTCAGACGGTTCTCAGATTACCTACACTCACGGTGGGGCTTTCCTACTTCTTGGGCTAACTTTACCTGTGCTTTGTCTCCTCCAGGCTCCTCCGCTTTGATATTCAGTTCAGTTCAATTCAGTCGCTCAGTCGTGTCGGACTCTTTGCGACCTCATGGACTGCAGCACGTCAGACCTCCCTGTCCATCACCAACTCCTGGAGTTTATTCAAACTCATGTCCATTGGGTCAGTGATGCCATCCAACCATCTTATCCTCTATCTTCCCCTTCTCCTCCTACCCCCAATCCCTCCCAGCATCAGGCTCTTTTCCAATGAGTCAGCTCTTCGCATGAGGTGGTCAAAGTATTGGAGTTTCAGCTTCAACATCAGTCCTTCCAATGAACACCCAGGACTCGTCTCCTTTAGGATGGACTGGTTGGATCTCTTTGCATTCCAAGGGACTCTCAAGAGTCTTCTCCAACACCACAATTGAAAAGCATCAATTCTTCGGTACTCAGCTTTCTTTATAGTCCAACCCTCATATCCATACATGAACCCTCATATCCATACTGGAAAAACCATAGCCTCGAGTAGATGGACCTTTGTTGGCAAAGTAATGTCTCTGCTTTTTAATATGCTGTCTAGGTTGGTCATAACTTTCCTTCCAAGAAGTAAGCATTTTTAATTTCATGGCTTCAGTCACCATCTGCAGTGATTTTGGAGCCCCCCAAATAAAGTCAGCCACTGTTTCCACTGTTTCTCCACCTATTTGCCATGAACCGTTTTGATGAGATTTCCACAAACTGCCTCCTTGACTTTCTTGCTTCTGAATGAAACTTGGATCCAATTTTGCTGTTTAGGTATTGATTTCCTATTTATATATTATTGAAGTTTGGAATATCCTCTGTCTCCTACTCATGCTGTTGTTCTTTTATCAAATATTTTTGTTTGACTTGTTGTGCTGTGTTGGTCTGTCTAGTTGTTTTGAGTTTGAGAGGAGAGATTTGGAATGAGGATATTTCATTTGGGAGGTGGAGTATGTTCTTAACACCGAGTTTATCACCGTGATTATTCCTTACATATATTTAGTACTTATATACTGTAAAATATTTTTAATTAAGTATTTTCTTCAAAACTCATTAGAAAGATGTTATGTTTTTATTAATATTACTTTTAAAAACAGAGGAGATTGAAAAAAAAAACAGAGGAGATTGTAGATTAATAAACTTAAATGAGTTGCCCTAGGAAAGTGTATTAGTCACTTAGTTGTGTCTGACTCTTGTGTGACCCTATGGACTGTTGCCCACCAGACCCCTCTGCCTATGGAATTCCCCAGGCAAGAATACTGCAGTGGGTTGCCATTCCTGTCTCCAGGGGATCAACCTGACCCAGGTATCAAACCTGGGTCTCCTGCATTGCAGGCAAATTCTTTACCATCTGAGCCGCCGGGGAATCTTGTTGCCCTTGGAGGCATGAGTGGAATTCGATAATTCAAGGCATATCGTCTCAGAGATTATAGTGATTCACCACTGAGTTACACCTGTAGCCCAAGTCATATGCCACACGTTTAGAAAGTTAAATGTTCTCATTAGTGGCTCAAATTCAAGCAAACCCATGTGAAAACTTCCAGATAGTTTGAAACAGTCAATCAACAAATTCGTTAATTCAAATTTTTATCATTTATAATGAGTTTAATCACATTCTTAGAAATTTCTGGATTTTTATACAGTTTTCTTCTAATCTTGAGTATGTTTTTAGTCTTATTAGAAAGACTCTATTCATTTTGGCTTAATTATGTGATTGGAATGATTGGAATTTGTGTTGTACTGTTCCTTCCTACAAATTTCTTAGTGTTACCCTTATAAGAATATATTCGTTTCATGAAGTATTTATGAGGTTATTTTGCCTAAATGGAATCTCTTTTCATTATATGTCCAGCCATTGAAATTGTTGGTAATGTTAATCAAACTCCATGTTTTCACATAATATGTTCTTATGATTTTTACAGTAACAAAGAGATTTTAATTCACCCACTAGAGCCCATTAATTTCAGCTTGCATTATGCTTATTGTAGATAAAAATTGGACTCAGCTTTAGATATAATCTTGGTGAAATTGAAGTCAGCAATTGAAGTTGACAAGTACTGTCTTTGATCTTTAAATTTTAAGGCAAAAATTCTCTGGGTTAGGTTTTCTGTCATATACTTCAACTTATTGGGCTTTATACAAATGTAGGACATGGAAGTAGTTTTTTAAAAAATGTTGCAGCCACTTTATTTTTATAGTGTTTATTTATTTATTGGCTGTGCTGGGTCTTCATTACTGCACACTGTCTTTTGTGTTTAAATTTTAAGCAAGAATTCTTTGGGTTAGGCTTTCTGTCATAAACTTGAACAGATTGAGCTTTATACAATGTGGGACATAGAAATATATATATTTTTAAATGGTGCAGCCACTTTATTTTTTATGTTATTTATTTATTGGCTGTGCTGGGTCTTCATTACTGTGCACAGGCTTTCTCTAGTTGCAGTGTGCAGGCTTCTCATCGTGGTGGCTCCTCTTGTGACGGAGCAGCCACTGTAGGTACACGGGCTCAGCAGCTGTGGTACACCGGCTTAGTTGCTCCAAGACACATGGGATCTTCCTGGACTAGAAATCAAACTGGTATACTCCACATAGCAAGCAGACTATCAACCACTGAGCCACCAAGGAAGCCTTGGAGGACAAAGAAACACTTAACTTCACATATTTATTTTCCCTTTTTAATCCAGTCGTTCAATGTAGTGGTACAATACTTACTATGGTCTTCTGGGAGTGCCCCCATTTTATACATTCATGTTAAATTTCTGCTAAACTAATAGGTGCTAATCATCTATGAAGAGTTAAGGTATGTCCCCCTTCAGAAGTATGTGCATAATTGTTCCTGGACCCAGTTTTAACATGTGTGTGTTTGTTGTGGGAATTTCTCCACACTTTCAACTAAGAATGTTCCAGAGACATCAGCTGGGCATCTTATAATTCAGCTCTGTTCTGACACTACCAGCGATCATACTAGATTCCACAGGTTCCATCCTACAAGACTGCCCCCACCTCCTCCAGACACCAAAACAATCCCAGGTGATCACCTGTGCTTCTGACTTGTGCTTAGTCACTCAGTCTGGCCTGACTCTTTGCAACCCCATGGATTGTAGCCCTCCAGGCTCCTCTGTCCATGGGAATTCACCAGGCAACAATACTGGAGTGGGTTGCCATGCCCTCCTCCAGGGGATTTTCTCAACTCAGGTATTGAGCCCAGGTCTCCCACATTGCATGCGGATTCTTTACCAACTGAGCCATCAGGGAAGCCTAAGAATACTGGAGTGGAAAGCCTATCCCTTCTCCGGGGGATCTTCTCAACCCAGGAATTGAACCAGGGTCTCCTGCATTGCAGCCGGATTTTTTACCAGTTTAGCTACCAGGGAAGCCCTGCTTCTGACCTACTGCCTGTAAATCAGAGGTTCTCAGGATCATCTCCTCAGGTTTAATTAATATGTTAGCACAGTTCACAGAACTAAAAAATATTTTATTTGATAGATTATTGGTTTATTAAAAAGTATATATCTCAAAAACAGTGAGATGGAAGAGTTGTGTAGGGCAAGGTGTGGGGAAAGAATTTTGAGCTCCCTTGATATGCATTCAGATCAGTTCAGTTCAGTTCAGTCGCTCAATCATGTCCAACTCTTTGCGACCCCATGAATCGCAGCATGCCAACTCCTGGAGATCACTCAGACTCACGTCCATTGAGTCAGTGATGCCATCCAGCCATCTCATCCTTTGTCATCCCCTTCTCCTCTTGACCCCAATCCCTCCCAACATCAGTCTTTTCCAATGAGTCAACTCTTCGCATGAGGTGTCCAAAGTACTCAGCTTTAGCATCATTCCTTCCAAAGAAATCCCAGGGCTGATCTCCTTCAGAATGGACTGGCTGGATCTCCTTGCATTCCAAGCGACTCTCAAGAGTCTTCTTCAACACCACAGTTCAAAACCATCAATTCTTTGGTGCTCAGCTTTCTTCTAAGGAGAAAGCGTCTTTTAATTTCATGGCTACAGTAACCAACTGCAGTGATTTTGGAGCCTAGAAAAATAAAATCTGATGCTGTTTCCACTGTTTCTCCATCTATTTCCCATGAAGTGATGGGACCAGATGCCATGATCTTTGTTTTCTGAGTGTTAGGCTTCAAGCCAACTTTTTCACTCTCCTCTTTCACTTTCATTAAGAGGCTTTTTAGGTCCTCTTCACTTTCTGCCATTAGGGTGGTGTCATCTGCATATCTGCATATTCTCCTGGCAATCTTGATTCCAGCTTGTGCTTCTTCCAGCCCAGTGTTTCTCATGATGTACTCTGCATATTAGTTAAATAAGCAGGGTGACAATATACATCCTTGATGCACTCCTTTTCCTATTTGGAACCAGTCTGTTGTTCCATGTCTAGTTCTAACTGTTGCTTCCTAACTTGTATACAGGTTTCTCAAGAGGCAGATCAGGTGGTCTAGTTTTCCCATCTCTTTCAGAATTTTCCATAGTTTATTGTGATCCACAGTCAAAGGCTTTGGCATAGTCAATAAAGCAGAAAATAGATGTTTTTCTGGAACTCTCTTGTTTTCTCGATGATCCAGCGGATGTTGGCAATTTGATCTCTGGTTCCTCTGCCTTTTCTAAAACCAGCTTGAACATCTGGAAGTTCATGGTTCATGTATTGCTGAAGCCTGTTTTGGAGAATTTTGAGCATTACTTTACTAGTGTGTGAGATGAGTGTAATTGTGCGGTAGTTTGAACATTCTTTGGCATTATGTGACTCTCCCTAAATCTCCTTTTGTTCACCAACTTGGAAGTTTTCCAAACCCCTTCCTTTCGGGGTTTTATGCAGGCTTCATTATATTAGCATGATTGATTAAACCACTAGCCATTGGTGATTGATTCAACATCTAGCCTCTTCCCTTCCCCAGAGTTTGATGGGTCAAGATTGACATTTCTAATCATTTAATAGCTTTTTTGGTTCTCCTTGCAACCAATTTCCAATCCTTAGGTGCTTCCCAAGGGGCACAACATAAATATAACAAAAGATATTTAAGATTCTCAGCATCTAGGAGACTCTAAGAGTTTTAGGAGCTCTGTAGTAGACCTAGGGATGAAGACCAAATATACATTTCTCATTCTAAATCATAATATCATGATGCAAAATCACAAATCTTAATGACTAAAAATATTGAAAGCATAAACACATAAATCCCAATTATGAAGATTTCAGAATAATTCAATGGAACTTTTCTTACAAATGGATGAATGGGAAGAACTGCTTTGCGGTGCCATACTATTCTTCCAAGGGTGTGAATGTCTGAAGTGCAGAAACACTGGCTTTGAATATTTCTAGGACTAATACAGCAGAATGGATTGTTGAATGAATTTGCTGAATAAATGAATTGATTAATCTATCCTATTTCTTTATTGATTGAGCCTGTCATCAAATATTTCTTGAGAAACCGATTTTTTTTTCCATTTTAACAGGCTCAATACTACTAATGAGATATGAAATCTGCCAATTTTTCATGTGGAGTTAAACATAAATTAATAGTAATGACTCCATTTCCATTTTATCTATTTATTAATTATTCTTTCAATCATAGTTTTGAAAATATTATTTTTCTTTTATAACAGATGGCTTAAACATCTGTATTTAGCCATTTTATTGTATCAAATGTGCAGTGTAAAGGGTATATGCTATCCAAATTCAGTGCAACCATTCAAGAATAAAATGAATTTGAGTTATTATCAACTGTTTCTACCAAATTTCCTTGAATGAAAAGAAATCTATTTGGCTTTAATAGCCCTCAGCTTTTGACATTTCTTTATAAGATGTTCTACCTTGATATTTTCATTATAAAAAAGTTTAATTTTCAATGTCAAATCTATCTATATCTGATACACACACACACACATATATATGTATGTGTGTGTATTGTGTGCTTAGTCACCCACTCGTGTCTGACTATTTGCAGTCTCGTGGATTGTAGCCCGTTAGGCTCCTCTGTCCATGGAGTTTTCCAGGCAAGATTACTGGAGTGGGCTGCCATTCCCTTCTCCACGGGATTTTCCCGACCCAGGAATTGAACCAGTCTCCTGCATTGCAGGTGGATTCTTTACCAACTGAACTATCAAGGAAGCCCATATGTATCAGAAAGAATATTAATTTCCTTTTGGGGCATACATATAATTCTTTAAATAGATTTTTTTTTGCTTAGGAAATTATATTAAACAAAATTAATAATCTTGATAGTTGTGACTTCTAATCTTCTGGATGAGTTTCAGTTGTATCTGCTAACGATTGCTCAGGCTTGATCCATGGCTCTTACGGCAATATCATTGAAATTCCTCAAAATGTTACATAGAACACTAAACTGTCATGGGAAAATGCAGTGTATCGGTTAGGAACACAGCTCTTAAAATCAGACTCTGGCCATGAACACTAGCATCCAGATCACCACTGGAAAGAAAGCCCCAGAGCTCCAGCTCTAAAGTCTCTTGTCTCAAACAACTGATGTTTGTGTGCATTAGAACTGCCCCTACTATTCTTTAAAACAAAGAAGACTGGGCCCCACCCCAGGGTTTCCTATTTAATAGGTCTGGTTTGGAGCTCAAGGCTTTACATTTTTAACATGTTTCCAGGGGTTACAAGTGAGGTTGTCTGTGCAGGGACCACCTTGGGAGGGAACTCTAAATCCAGGGGCTCTAAGTAAGCAGTTTTCCCAGCTTTACAACCGTTATTAGTGGGAAGGAAAAATAAATTTGGGGATCTTCAATGCTTCAGAAACATCCCCACTGCATACTCTCTTTCAACAATGATAGTCTTACCATCTTATCTGCCATAGAAACACTGTGAAAATTAATCACATCGGTGTTATATTAAGCCCTAGACTCCAGGTGAACCTTCATCTCCTGGATTCCAGTGCCTGGGCACTCTGTTTCACTTTTCCTTGTCCTATGTTTCTGGACTTTTCCAAAGTGTCCTCTGGGACTCACTGTTTGTCATCAACAAAATACTGCTTCTGCAGTATCCTCCAGTGAGGGCTGCTTTCTCTCCCACACTTCCTACAATTTGACCTGGAGGTGGGATAGCTATCTTTCCTGCTGTTTATTTCCATTTCCAAATCTTTCTTCTTTTTCCTAAACTCCATCACCAGTTTTCAATTACTTGTCATTGGGCTATATAATCTGATTATCCACCCTGGTGCAGTCATCTCTTAATATCTGATCAAAGCATCTTTACTCATTGAAGCTTTAATCACCCAGTTCACTTACTCTCTTTTGTAAAACTTCTGAGTTAATTCTTGGTAATTTCCATCTCTAGGTAGATAATCCTTTGAAAACTCTCTACTCCTAGCTTCTTGTATGATGGTAGCCTCCACACTTTCTCAGTCACTCTTTCTCAGGATATATCCTATTAGGTTTCCATTAACTATAACAACAAACCTTTCATTTTTCTTAATTTCATGGATCCTGCTCTGATCTTCACTCTTTCCTTCAAGCTCATTCACAAAATTTTCTACCACCTGGGGCCCTGCTGATTCTAGCAAACAAATTTGAACGATTTTCTCTATTCTGCTTTTTGTGTGTGTGCTCATTCGTGTCCAACTCCTCATATGGACTGTAACTCCCAGCATCTCCCATCCATGGGATTTTCAAGGCAGGAATGCTGGAGTGGGGTTGCCATTTCCTTCTCCAGTGGATCTTCCTGAACTGAGGATTGAACTCACGTCTCTTGCATATACTGCACTGGCAGGCATATTATTTACCACTAGTTCCGCCTGGGAAGCCCATTATGCTTTTTACTAAGGCTTCAAATTTTATGTAATTCAGACCACTTCTCACTGCCTTCACCACTGCTGCCCTGGTCCAAGACAATATCATCTCAGTTTCCTCATGTCTCCACCTCCAGTGCTGACCCAGTGGATTTTCAACAGAATAACTAGAGTTTAGAGTTTTCCTTGTAAAAAATATCTGTCATACATCAACATGAATCCACCACGGTTTTTTTTTTTTTAATATCTGTCAGATAATGTCAGAAATAATTTCCAATCTGTGCCAAATTAAAAGACAAAAGCTCCTGTTAATAGCCAATGTTGCCTCAAAAATGACTGTGGTCAGGAATATTTGCACTTCAGTGTCTTTACACAATTGTCTCCTTTGCTGGTGATCTTCGTTGCCAAAATATGCATATGCTTGGCTCCCTGGCCTCCTTTAGGTTCTTGCTAAAATGCCACCTTTCCACAGGATTTATTGATAAATCCAACTAAAGTTTCTGACCCAGGGATTCAACTCTGGTGGCTCAGACAGTAAAGAATCCACCTGGAATGTGGGAGACCTGGGTTCAATCCCTGGGTTGGGAATATCCTCTGGAGGAGGGCATGGCAACTGACTCCAGTATTCTTGCCTGGAAAATCCCCAAGGACAGAGGATCCTGGAGGCCCACAGCCCTTGGGGTTGCAAAGAGTCAGGCACAACTGAGTGACTAAGCACACACACACATAACTAAATTTGATTATACAGTTAAACAGATTAAAAGAAACCTGGCATAAGAAGAGGGAGAAAAATCAAGCAGGTCACCAAAACAGGAACCAGGAAAGCTGTCAAAAAATCTATGTCTCATAAATCTTCCATCGTACTGACTTTAAATACTATTTTAGCAAGGTAATTGTGGGAGATTTAAATGAAAATAAAAGAAGGACATAAGCATAGCAATTCACTTGTATCAATGTGTTCAGAAACTTTCCTAATTGCTGAAAATGTTGGATAATATAGATTTTTATCTTGAGATCCATGTGTCCAGCCAAGAAAAAGATCACAGTTATGAAGGATGAGGGGGGAAATGGAGGTTGAAAATGGGGCCAACTGGAAATCCTTGCTACAAGGGCATAAATAATATCTGAATAATTGTAGACATATAATATCATAAAGATAGTTATACTCCCAAATGATGGAGTATTCTTTACTAAATATTTGCACAGATTATTAAAACAAAGTCATGGAAATGACACTAACATGGTATGAGACAGTAAAATAATATGAGAATTAAAAATGAAAAAGAATTAATATAATTAGGGTGTTCAAAAATAGGTATGCAAGTTTGTGGCAGACTTTCTGGTGGAAAAGTATCACAAGTCTAGGGATAAGTAGACATATTGGAATAATCATCTTAATTATGTGGAGAAAAGATATCTTATCTCACATCACATATAAAAACATGTTCCCAAATATTAATGGTTTAAATGTAAAAGTACGAAATATAAAAATAAAACATAATGTGAAAAACAATCTTTATTACTTTAAATGGGGAAGAATTTAAGGCATTCCAACATTAAATATATAGGTAATCATTGAATAAATTTCACTCCATCAAAGTTAAGAATTTTTGACAAATGAACATAATAGACAAAGCAAAGGCTGACATATAGGGAGGTATTATTGCAATTTATGGGACTAACAAAGATTAAATACTTATATGCCTGTGTGTATGCTAAGTTGAACAGAGTTCAACTCTGTTCACAGAGTTCTGTTCAACTCTGTGTGATCCTATAGACCATAGCATGCCAGATACCTCTGTCTATGGGATTTTTCAGGCAAGAACACTGGAGTGCCCTCCTCAGGGGATCTTCCCAACCCAGGGATCAAACCCACATCTCGTACATCTCCTGCATTGGCAGGTGGGTTCTTTACCCCCAGGGCCACCACAGAATCCCAAATACTTATATACTATACGTAAAAGTGAAAGTGAAGTCCCTCCGTTGTGTCTGACTCTGTGACCCCATGGACTGTAGCCAACCAGGTTCCTCCACTCATGGGATTTTCACAGCAAGAGTACTGGAGTGGGTTGCCGTTTTCTTCTCCAAGGGACCTTCCCGACCCAGGGATTGAACCCGGGTCTTCCTCATTATAGGCAGATGCTTTACCATCCGAGCCACCAGGGAAGCCCGTGTGTGTACGTGTGTGCACCCACCTTTTTGGGTATGCGTGTGTACAGGTGCATGTCCATTGGTACTTGGTGATTTAGCCACAGTCTCTCTCCCATGACTTGGATCATGCACCAGTGTCCGCTGTCACTCAGTTTATCACCCCACACTGGCAAATCAGAAGCCCAATTTTTCATTTTATTTACCTATTTGTCACAAAGTTGTGGCATATGCATGTCTATGTGTTTCTCATCTAGTCTCAGATATAGTCATCATTGTCTGCCTCCTGAGTACATAGGAAGGCAGATTCTTGTATGCTTATATGTTGCCTTGCCATTAAAGATTAGATACACTCTGAATATATATGTAAGAAATGCTCTTGCAAAATTCTAAAATGCTGAAAAACTGATGTGAAGGCAATTAAGATTTTGTGGATTTCCACAGTATCTTTGAAATACATACCTTTGTTATACCTATATGCTTTGATTTAAAAACTAAAGTTTATTCAATATTTTTTTTACCGTTTCAATGAAAAATTACTCTAAGATGTTTAAATGCTTAGAGTGTAGCCTTCTATTTCTGAGACTTTTGGCTATTAACCCCATTTAATATATAGGTGATGCTATTTTAGACTGAGACCAATCAAACAATGGGAAGAGATATTTGATTCTATGGGGAATTTGAAGCTTCCTAATGGTTCCTCACTTCAGTTCAGTTCAGTCGCTCAGTCATGTCCAACTCTTTGTGACCCCATGAATTGCAGCACACCAGGCCTCCTTGACCATCACCAACTCCCGGAGTTCTCAAACTCATGTCCATCGAGTCGGTGATGCCACCCAGCCATTTCATCCTCTATCGTCCCCTTCTCCTCCTACCCCCAATCCCTTCCAGCATCAGGCTCTTTTCCAATGAGTCAACTCTTCGCATGAGGTGGTCAAAGTATTGGAGTTTCATCTTCAGCATCATTCCTTCCAATGGACACCCAGGACTGGTCTCCTTTAGGATAGACTGGTTGGATCTCCTTGCAGTCCAAGGGACTCTCAAGAGTCTCCTCCAGCACCACAGTTCAAAAGCATCAATTCTTCGGTGCTCAGCTTTCTTCACAGTCCAACTCTCATATCCATACATGACCACAGGAAAATCATAGCCTTGACTAGACAGACCTTTGTTGGCAAAGTAATGTCTTTGCTTTTTAATATTCTATCTAGTTTGATCATAACTATCCTTCCAAGGAGTAAGCATCTTTTAATTTCATGGCTGCAATCACCATCTGCAGTGAATTTGGAGCCCCCCAAAATAAAGTCTGCCACTGTTTCCCCATCTATTTGCTATGAAGTGATGTGACCAAATGGTTCCTAGGACTACATAAAAAATTTTTTTTTCTAAGCTCTGCAGATATTAACAAATATTTATATCATCTTTGGCAAAATGCTTTCACCTTCTTCGAGACATTTCATACAATATATTACAACTCAATGATCAAACTTTTAATATTTTTCTTACCAAGCATATACGTATAATTCTTTTTATACATTTTCAATTGATAAGTGATAGATTGTTTCCTATAATGATGCCTATCTCATGCAAAAGCTGTTTGATTTGTGCTTCATTTTTCATGTGTTTTATTGGCAAACACTTTAAAATAGCTTCATCAAATATAAATTACAATGATTAATATAGCATACAAAATTAAATAGGAATAAGTATTTGCATTAAAAAAGGCTAACATTTTAGTAATATAGCACAAGGGCATACAAAATGGTTTCCTTGACAACAAGAAATAATAAAAATTTATTTGTGAGTTTAAAATTATATTATCCCATAATTCTAAGCATATTCTATTGTCTTTATCTTACTGCAAGAAAATTCCTCTGTACTAAACAAAAGTAGGTAAGATAATCCTGCCATTATAAAAGAATAAATTTTACCCAGATTCAGAGAATACAAAAGAAATGGGGATAAACAAAATAGGTCTTATTCAGTTTAAGTTAAAAATAGTTATAAAAATATTCACTTAGTCTTTTTGAAAACATTAGTTTTTAAATAAATAAATATTACATAAAATGAACCTGAGATTAAGATTATTTATATCTGTTAGTTCCCCCAATACATACCAAATGTAGATGTTTTCATAAAAATAAAGAATCAGATAATGGATTTTATGCAATTATTTAAATTATTAATTAGCATTATCTTCCATTTGAACATAATATTGTTAGTTGCAAAATAGAAGCACTGCATCAGTATATTAATCAGATTTCTCCAGAAAATAGAACCAGTAGAATACATATGTATTAAGAGATTTAAGGAACTGGCTCATGTAATTGTGTGGACTGGCAAGTCCAAGATCTGTAGGCAAACTATGAAGTTGGAGATTAAGGTAAGAACTGATGTTGCAGTCTTAAGTCTAAAGGCTAGAAAACTAAAGCAGAATTTTTCTGTGTTACATTGTGGAGGTACAATTACTCTTCCCAGAAACCCAAGTCTTTGCTCTTAAGGCTCTCTGTTGATGGGATGAGCATTGTCGAGGGTCATTCATGACTTAGAATCAACTGATTATAAACTTTAAGCTTATCTAAAAAATGCCTTTATAGCAGCACTTAGACAAGATTTTGAGCAAACATCTCATTACCAGAGTCTAGTCAAATTAATGACATTAGTCATCACAAACAATAAATAAGATTTCAATTTCAAGTAAAAAATGCCACAAATCAAAATGACTTGAATAGTAAAGATACTTGTTAAGTAAGTTAAATCATGTCAAACTCTTTGTGACTCCCATGGACTGCAGCAAGTCAGGCTCCTCTGTCCTCCACTATCTCCTGGAGTTTGCTCAAATTTATGTGCACTGAGTTCGTCATGCTATCTAACCATTATTATTGCTTTACTGCCTGTTTTTGGATGTCTGCCTGTGCATCAGTTCAGTTCAGTTCAGTTCAGTTGCTCAGTCTTGTCCGACTCTTTGCGACCCCATGAATTGCAGCATGCCAGGCCTCCCTGTCCATTACCAACTCCCGGAGTTCACTCGAACTGATGTCCATCGAGTCGGTGATGCCATCCAGCCATCTCATCCTCTGTCATCCCCTTCGCCTCCTGCTCCCAATCCCTCCCAGCATCAAAGTCTTTTCCAATGAGTCAACTCTTCGTATGAGGTGGTCAAAGTACTGGAGTTTCAGCTTCAGCATCATTCTTTCCAAAGAACACCCAGGACTGGTCTCCTTTAGAATGGACTGGTTGGATCTCCTTGCAGTCCAAGGGACTCTCAAGAGTCTTCTCCAACACCACAGTTCAAAAGCATCAATTCTTTGGTGCTCAGCTTTCTTTACAGTCCAAATCTCTCATCCATACACGACCACAGGAAAAATCATAGCCTTGACTAGATGGACCTTAGTCGGCAAAGTAATGTCTCTGCTTTTGAATATGCTATCCAGGTTGGTCATAACTTTCCTTCCAAGGAGTAAGTGTCTTTTAATTTCATGGCTGCAATCACCATCTGCGGTGATTTTGGAGCCCAAGAAAAATAAAGTCTGACACTGTTTCCACTGTTTCCCCATATATTCGCCATGAAGTGATGGGACCAGATGCCATGATCTTCATTTTCTGAATGTTGAGCTTTAAGCCAACTTTTTCACTCTCCACTTTCACTTTCATCAAGAGGCTTTTAGTTCCTCTTCACTTTCTGCCATAAGGGTGGTGTCATTTGCATATCTGAGGTTATTGATATTTCTCCTGGCAATCTTGACTCCAGCTTGTGCTTCTTCCAGCCCAGCGTTTCTCATGATGTACTCTGCATATAAGTTAAATAAGCAGGGTGACAATATACAGCCTTGACGTACTCCTTTTCCTATTTGGAATCAGTCTGTTCCATGTCCAGTTCTAACTGCTGCTTCCTGACCTGCATACAGGTTTCTCAAGAGGCAGGTTGGGTGGTCTGGTATTCCCATCTCTCTCAGAATTTTCCACAGTTTATTGTGATCTACACAGTCAAAGGCTTTGGCATAGTCAATAAAGCAGAAATAGATATTTTTCTGGAACTTTCTTGCTTTTTCAATGATCCAGAGTATGTTGATAATTGGATCTCTGGTTCCTCTGCCTTTTCTAAAACCCACTTGAACATCTGGAAGTTCATAGTTCACGTATTGCTGAAGCCTGGCTTGGAGAATTTTGAGCATTACTTTACTAGCATGTAAGATGAGTGCAATTTTGCTTTAGTTTGAGCATTCTTTTGCATTGCCTTTCTTTGGGATTGGAATGAAAACTGACCTTTTCCAGTTCTGTGGCCACTACTGAGTTTTCCAAATAATAAGGACTTTGTCTACTTTAAAATAAGAGCTGAATGCATAATGAAAAAACTCATACAAACAGTTTAGAAAATTACTTCTGGGAATGAGCACTTTTAGGGTGCTGTGCTGTGTGCTGTGCTTAGTTGCTCAGTCGTGCCTGACTCTGCGACCACATGGGCTGTAGCCCACACAGCTTCTCTGTTCATGGGGATTCTCCAGGCAAGAAGACTAGAATGGGCTGTCATGCCCTCCTCCATGGCTATAATTTGTTTCATTCTGGAAAATGAAGTTGTTGTCCCCACTGGAGATCAACATTATCATGGAAAGCGTTTCTTGATTACTTTTTCGAAGTTCAAGAAAGTTTGATTAAAAGCTTATATAAAATAGTTTATTTAATCAAGATTTGCTAGCTCTTTGGTTTTTTGTTTTTCTTCTTTTTACTTGGCGAATTCATTCAACAGTTTGGAGAATGGATCAGTAGACTGAAATTATTTAGAGAAACATTTTTCCTGGAAGTGTATCTCTTACTGCATCATGTCTGGGCCAAGAAACATAGTGTGTTAGGAGAATGTGAACAAAGCCTCCATGTTTACAAATATAAGGTTCAAGAGTGCCTGGATTACAAATATAGTCTTTTAATAAAATGGCAAAGAGGTCATATGGGGAGATATTAATTAAATAGTTGAGGATAAGCGCTTCCAGGTGGCTCAGTGGTAAAGAATCCGCCTACCAATGCAGGATTCCTGGGTTCCATTCCTTGTATGAGTCCTCTCATCCCCACGTACCACTCAGCAGTTGGACCCCCAGGCTCCACAACTACTGAGCCTGGGAGCTGCGACTACTAAAACCTGCTCATCCTCAAGCCCCTGCTCCCCAACAATGGAAGCACCTGCAATGGGAAACCCTTGCATCACAGCTAGAGAATAGACCCTGCTCACCACAACTAGATTCTTTACCAACTGAGCTATCAGGGAAGCCCAAATGTACATTACATTTTGCCAAAAGCTTTTTCTGCATCAATTGAGATGATCATATAGTATTTTTTCCTTCAATTTCTTAATGTGGTGTATCACATTTATTATTTTGTGGATATTGAATGATCTTTGTATCCCTGGGATAATCCCACTTGATTATGGTGTGTGATCCTTTCAATGTGTGAAAAAGAAAGTGAAAGTGTTAGTTACTCAATTATGTCCAACTTTTTGTGACCCCATGGACTGTAGCCCACCAGGCGCCTCTGTCCATGGGATTCTCCTGGCAAGAATATGGGAGTGGGTAGGGGTTCACTTCCCCAGGGAATCTTGCCCTCTAAGGGATAAAACCCAGGTCATCTGTATTGCAGGCAGATTGTGTAACCATCTAATCCTGGTACCAGTGCAGCCTTTAATGTGTAGTTAAACTCAATTTGTTAGTATTTTGTTGAGGATTTTTCTTTCATGTTTATTAGTGATGTGGGTCTGTAATTTTCTTTTTTTGTGGTATGTTTGTCTGGATTTAATATCACGGGCCATATAAAATGAACTCAGAAGCATACCTTCCTCTGCATTTTTTGAGAATAGTTTGAGAAGGATAGGTGTTAACCCTTCTTTAACTGTTTGGGAGAATTCATCTGTAAAGCCATCTGGTGCTTGACATTGTTGAAAGTTTTTTAAAATTGTTGATTCTGTTTCATTACTGGTAATTTATAAAGCATGCTCCAAAGTGGCTATAGGAAGCAGGGACTTAGGGGAGGAGAATCTGGGTGAAGGGGATCAAAAGGTACACACTTCAGTTAGGAGAGAAATAAGAATCATGGATGCAACACTGTGATTGATATAATGAACACTGCTGCCTGTGATACACGAAAGTAGTTGAGAGTAAATCCTAATAGTAAACAAGTCCCAAACATGAAAAAATTAGAAAAGAACAAAGAGGACGAATCTATAAAATTGAAAGCAGGACAAAAATCAGTGAGACCAAATATAGCTGGTTCTGGGAGGAGATGCATAAAAATAAACATCTGTGCAGATGTGCTCAGTGAAAATGAAGATACACATTATCAATATTTTAAAGGCAAAGCTGACATCTTTAAGATCTTACATAGATAAAAAGACTAAGGGGAATATTATGAATACCTTTATACCAATCAGTTTGATAATAATTGAAATGAAATTTCTTGAAAGTCGCAATCTATCAAAGCTCTCTCAAGATGAAATAGGTTGTTTGAGAAATGCATTTCAACTGGAATCACCATTCCAGTAATCAGTACCCCTTTAAATCTTTTTTATGTCTTTTTATAACACTAAGCAGGCTTTTTGATGTTATAATTTTCTCAGGATAATTGCCATCAGGGTGGGAATCTGACATGTGTTTTAAATTTGGTTACTGAGGATCCTGAATTGAGAAAATATCTTTTTAAACTTTTGAACAGTTTAAAAAGTGAACAACGCATCTAGGTTTTGACCTGTATCTAACTACATTTCTAAGACCATAAAGGATTTATTCTGGTCCAGGGAGAGGTACTCAGGCTGTACTGCCATCCAGATGTGGAGACAGTTTCTGGGTAAGAGTGATTAAACTAAGGAAATAGGGGGTGGACTTGAAGACAGAGTTGTTTGTTTTGCACTTTAAGATATATCTTTTTACTTTGGGCTTTAACTTATAAGAATGACAAAACATTTTTTTCTATTGAATTTTAACACCTTAAGAAGCATTAATTTTTATAACTAAAATGTTGGCATTTTCTAAGTAACTGTGTTTCATGATTAAAACAGCTTTTTATAGCATTCAAATGGCAGGGCCCTGGAGGCTGTGTACAATTTGGAATACGATATAGTGGCTTCCCTGGTGGCTCAGCAGTAAAGAAAGAACCTAGAGCCTAATATGCAGAGTGAAGTAAGTCAGAAAGAGAAAAAGAAATATTGTGTATTAATGCATATATATGGAATCCAGAAAGATGGTATTGGTGAACCTATTTGCAGGGCAGCAATGGAGATGCAGACACATGGGACAGACTTGTGGACACAGTGGGGAAGGAGAGCGTGGGACACATTGAAAGAGGAACACTGAAACATATACATTGCCGCTTGTAAAATAGACAGCCAGTGGGGATTTGCTGTGTGTGCAGGGAGCTCAACCCAGTATTCGGTGACAACCTAGAAGGGTAAGATGCGGTGGGAGGTGGGAGGGAGGCTCAGGCGGGTGGGGATGTATGTACACCTGTGGCTGACTCATGTTGATATATGGCAGAAACCAACACAATATTTAAACTAATTATCCTCCAATTAAAAATACATTTAAAAAAACGTTTCAAAAAAAAAAAAAAAAGAAGAAGAACCTAAAATGAATGCAAGAGATTGCCTGAAATATTTTGCAGGAGATGTGGATTTGATCCCTGGGTCAGGAAGATCCCCTGAAGAAGGAAATGGCAACCCACTCCAGTATTCTTGCCTGGGAAATCCCATGGACAGAGGAGCCTGGTGGGCTACAGTCCATGGGGTCACAAAAAGTCAGACACAACTTAGTGACTAGGCCACCACTATAGTGTATGGAGTGATCTTCAGTCTTGGGTGAAGAGAGCATTGGGATTGATAGATACACAAATTTCAGAGCATTTGGGGAATAAATGATTACTAACCAAAAGCTACTATTACTGCAGGCAGGAATACCTTAGAAGAAATGAAGTAGCCATCATGGTCAACAAAAGAGTCCGAAATGCACTACTTGGATGTAATCTCAAAAATAACAGAATGTTCATTTCCAAGGCAAACCATTCAGTATAACAGTAATCAAAGTCTATGCCCCAACAAATTACATTGAAGAAGCTAAAGTTGAATGGTTCTATGAAGACCTCCAAGACTTTTTAAAGAACAAACACCCAAAAAAGATGTTCTTTTCATTATAGGGGACTGGAGTGCAAAAGTAGGAAGTCAAGAAACACCTGGAGTAACAGGCAAATTTGGCCTTGGAATACGGAATGAAGCAGGGCAAAGGCTGACAGAGTTTTGCCAAGAGAACACACTGGTTATAGCAAACACCCTCTTCCAACAACACAAGAGAAGACTCAACACATGGACATCACCAGATGGTCAATACCGAAACCAGATTGATAATATTCTTTGCAGCCAAAGATGGAGAAGCTCCACACAGTCAGCAAAAATAAGACCTGGAGCTGACTGTGGCTCAGATCATGAACTCCTTATTGCCAAATTCAGACCTGAGGTGAAGAAAGTAGGGAAAAACACTAGACCATTCAGGTATAACCTAAATCAAATCCCTTATGATTATACAGTGGAAGTGAGAAATAGATTTAAGAGACTAGATCTGATAGACAGAGTGCCTGATTGACTATGGACAGAGGTTCATGACATTGTACAGGAGACAGGAATCAAGACCACCCCCATGGAAAAGAAATTCAAAAAAGCAAAATGGCTGTCTAGGGAGGCCTTACAAATAGCTGTGAAAAGAAGAGAAGTGAAAAGGAAAGGAGAAAAAGAAAGATACAACCATTTGAATGCAGAGTTCCAAAGAATAGCAAGGAAAGATAAGAAAGCCTTCCTCAGCAATCAATGCAAAGAAATAGAGGAAAACAACAGAATGGGAAAGACTACAGATCTCTTCAAGAAAATTAGAGATACCAAGGGAACATTTCATGCAAAGATGGGCTCAATAAAAGACAGAAATGGTATGGACCTAACAGAAGCAGAATATATTAAGAAGAGGTGGCAAGAATACACAGAAGAACTGTACAAGTGGGCCTTAGAAAGCATCACTACGAACAAAGCTAGTGGAGGTGATGGAATTTCAGTTGAGCTATTTCAAATCCTGAAAGATGATGCTGTGAAAGTGCTGCACTCAATATGCCAGCAAATTTGGAAAACTCAGCAGTGGCCACAGGACTGGAAAAGTTCAGTTTTCATTCCAATCCTAAAGAAAGGCAATGTAAAAGAATCCTCAAACTACTGCACAATTGCACTCATCTCATACGCTAGTAAAGTAATGCTCAAAATTCTCCAAGCCAAGCTTCAGCAATACGTGAACCGTGAACTCCCTGATGTTCAAGCTGGTTTTAGAAAAGGCAGAGGAACCAGAGATCACATTGCCAACATACCATTCGCTGGATCATGGAAAAAGCAAGAGAGTTCCAGAAAAACATCTATTTCTGCTTTATTGACTATGCCAAAGCCTTTGAGTGTGTGGATCACAATAAACTGTGGAAAATTCTGAAAGAGATGGGAATACCAGACCACCCAACCTGCCTCTTGAGAAACCTGTATGCAGGTCAGGAAGCAACAGTTAGAACTGGACATGGAACAACAGACTGGTTCCAAATAGGGAAAGGAGTACTTCAAGGCTGTATGTATATTTTCAGCCTGCTTATTTAACTTCTATGCAGAGTACCTCATGAGAAACGCTGGGCTAGAAGAAGCACAAGCTGGAGTCAAGATTGCCAGGAGAAATATCAATAACCTCAGATATGCAAATGACACCACCCTTATGGCAGAAAGTGAAGAGGAACTATGAAGCCTCTTGATGAAAGTGAAAGTGGAGAGTGAAAAAGTTGGCTTAAAGCTCAACATTCAGAAAATGAAGATCATGGCATCTGGTCCCATCACTTCATGGCGAATATATGGAGAAACAGTGGAAACAGTGTCAGACTTTATTTTTCTTAGGCTCCAAAATCACTGCAGATGGTGACTGCAGCCATGAAATTAAGAGACTCTTACTCCTTGGAAGGAAAGTTATGACCAACCTAGATAGCATATTCAAAAGCAGAGACATTACTTTGCCAACAAAGGTCCATCTAGTCAAGGCTATGGTTTTTCCAGGGGTTATGTATGGATGTGAGAGTTGGACTGTGAAGAAAGCTGAGCACTGAAGAACTGATAGTTTTGAACTGTGGTGTTGGAGAAGACTCTTGAGAGTCCCTTGGACTGCAAAGAGATTCAACCAGTCCATTCTAAAGGAGACGGGTCCTGGGTATTCTTTGGAAGGACTGATGCTGAAGGTGAAACTCCAGTACTTTGAGAAGAGTACTTTGGGAAGAGTTGACTGACTGAAAAAGACTCTGATGCTGGGAGGGATTGAGGTCAGGAGGAGAAGGGGATGATAGAGGATAAATTGGCTGGATGGCATCACCGACTCAATGGAAGTGAGTTTTAGTGAACTCCAGGAGTTGATGATGGACAGGGAGGCCTGGCGTGCTGCAACTCATGGGGTTGCCAAGAGCGAACACGACTGAGCGACTGAACTGAACTGAACTGAACTAAACCAAAACCAGTTTCTGGAAGACACACAAAGGTGTACTGGTTAGTTTGGGGAGAGGAGGGTCTTGTGAACGTAGGAACAGACTAGCAAGGATATGGTACTGACAGTCTCTGAGAATGAAAAAAAGTCATGTAAAAATAGGTGAGGCTAAACCCCATTTTTACATATGTTTAAAAATATTGGCAAAAGTTAGAACAGTACTTTATACGCTAGTAAAGTAATGCTCAAAATTCTCCAAGCCAGGCTTCAGCAATACGTGAACCGTGAACTTCCTGATGTTCAAGCTGGTTTTAGAAAAGGCAGAGGAACCAGAGATCACAGCCTTATATTTCTATGCCACAGTAGTTTTAACACTACTAATGGCACCCCACTCCAGTCGTCTTTCCTGGAAAATCCCATGGACAGAGGAGACTGGTAGGGTGCAGTCCGTGGGGTTGCTGAGGGTTGAACTCGACTGAGCAACTTCATTTTCACTTTTCACTTTCATGCATTTGAGAAGGAAATGGCAACCCACTCCAGTGTTCTTGCCTGGAGAATCCCAGGGACGGGGGAGCCTGGTCGGCTGCCGTCTATGGGGTCACATAGAGTTGGACACGACTGAAACGACTTAGCCTATGTCTTTGCGTACTTTCCCAAGTGAGAAATGGTCCCTGAGCTGTGAAGAGTTTAGCCACAACACCTGACCAGGTGGAGGCTAGTACATTCTTCTCTCACTTGGTAGCCAGCTCTTGAGAGTTGGTCTTCCATGAAACAAGATGCATAAAGAGCAAACTTCAATATTAGAAGCACTTTGTCAAACCGCCTAAGCAGGGCTCAATATAACACAATATTAGGACGTCTGGTGTTAATTGCAGGCACTATAAGCTTTATAAATAATAATGCCAACAATCTCACTATTGATGTTATTTTCGATTTTCATTAGGTTCACATTTAGCATGTGGAGAAAGAGGACTGTTATTGAAAATTTTCCCTTAATATCGTCCCATCTTTTTCCATCTCCAGGCCATCCATTTTTGAAACATCAGTGTGAAATGGTAAATGTTACTGTGGACTCCTTAAGTAACACTAATTGGGTTCAAGAGGAAATTCATTCATTATCAAAAGTAATAGTTTGAAATATGTATTAAAGAGATGAATGTTTAATGTCTGGTTGTTATTATATGATTTAAAATTCAATAAGCATTTGTCCTACATATTATAGAGCCAGTATTTTATATGATGATTAGAACAATTACTATTCATTAACATTTTATTTTGCCGTCTTCCGTTGTCAAGGCAACCTTTCATTCTCTTCTCAAGTACTAAGCAGTAGAAAAGAATTATAATTTCCTAGTCTCATTTAAATAATTGGACTTGTTTTTAAAAAGAGACTTTGTTTTCCAACCCTTATTCATTATAATTATTATTCATTATAATTACTATTCTTTAAAAGGGTATAAGATTAACTTTAAGGCTTTATAAAAAAAAAAAGGGCACCAACATCTCAAACATAGAGAAGTTTCACAAAGAAAATTATAATAAAACTGTTTACTTGGTATGCTTGTAACATTAATAGCACTATTATAAAATATGTTACAAGGATGTTTACGTGTATATTTTAATGAGATAGTAATTCAGTGTGCGATTGAATCTTACTAATAGCACATTACCCTGAGCAAAGACATGCAATGTAATCAGTAATGACAAGCTGTCCTGCTTTCTTGTATCAGGCTGGCTATGCCAAGGTCAATACTCTTGCCAGGCTCTTGCATATACTATCTATTAGGTAGTCTTCTGGTATAATTAATTAGCACATTTGTTTGTGAATTACTCCTACAAATACTATTAAAGGTCTGTCAGGTGCTGCGTACTAAAGGTAAGCCTAAGATAGGAGTAGGACAAATGATTTCTCTGTGATCACGAAGCTTAGAGCTACCTCTTTATCTATTTCTGGAAAAGGAAGCAACATTCAGCTACACAGAGAACATAAAAGCATTTTTGGCCTTGTGAAAACTTGAATTTAGCATTCATTTTAAACTTTTAAAATTTACTCGCCATAACTTTGGATAAGATCATATTATTTTGTGTAAAATCTTTAAAAATAGGAGGATACATGTTTAAAAATATCCTTAATCACTCTATTTCCCATTTTTTACTTTAAACTTAAATATCTACAATTTTTGTGTATCCTCACTGTTGTTACTGTTCAGTTGCTAAGTTGTGTCTGACATTTTCAGGACTCCACAGATTGGAGATTGCTAGGCTCCTCTATCCATGGGATTTTACAGGCAAGAATACTGGAGTGGGTTGTCATGCCCTCCTCAAGGGGATCTTCCTGAATCAGGGATCCAACAGGAGTCTCTGGTATTGGCAATCAGATTCTATACCACTGAGTCACCAGGGAAGTCCTTAGTGCATCCTCAGTTCAGTTCAGTCCAGTTCAGTCGCTCAGTCATGTCTGACTCTGTGATGCCATGAATTGCAGCACACCAGGCCTCGTTGTCCAACACCAGCTCCCGGATTCACCAAACTCATGTGCATCGAGAAAATTATAATAAATGATGCCATCCAGCCATCTCATCCTCTGTCGTCCCCTTCTCCTCCTGCCCGCAATCCCTCCCAGCATCAGGGACTTTTCCAGCAAGTCAACTCTTCGCATGAGTTGGCCAAAGTATTGGAGTTTCAGCCTCAGCATCAGTCCTTCCAATGAACACCCAGGACTGAACTCCTTTAGGATGGACTGGTCGGATCTCCTTGCAGTCCAAGGGGCTCTCAAGAGTCTTCTCCAACACCACAGTTCAAAACTATCAGTTCTTCAGTGCTCAGCTTTCTTCCCAGTCCAACTCTCACATCCATACATGACCACTGGAAAAACCATAGCCTTGACTAGACAGACCTTTGTTGGCAAAGTAATGTCTCTGCTTTTGAATGTGCTATATAGGTTGGTCATAACTTCCCTTCTAAGGAGTAATCAGCTTTTAATTTCATAGCTGCAGTCACCATCTACGGTGATTTTGGAGCCCAAGAAAAATAAAGTCTGCCAGTGTTTCCACTGTTTCCCCATCTATATCCCGTGAAGTGATGGAACCGGATGCCAGATCGTTTTCTGAATGTTGGGCTTTAAGCCAACTTTTTCAATCTCCTCTTTCACTTTCATCAAGAGGCTTTATAGTTCCTCTTCACTTTCTGCCATAAGGGTGGTGTCATCTGCATATCTGAGATTACTGATATTTCTCCCAGCAATCTTGATTCCAGTGTGTGCATCTTCCAGCCCAGTGTTTCTCATGATGTACTCTGCATAGAAGTTAAATAAGCAGGCTGACAATATACAGCCTTGAGGTACTCCTTTTCCTATTTGGAACCAGTCTTTTTTTCCATGTCCAGTTCTAACTGTTGCTTCCTGACTTGTATACAGATTTCTCAAAAGGCAGGTCAGGTGGTCCAGTATTCCCATCTCTTTCAGAATTTTCCACAGTTTATTGTGATCCACAGTTAAAGGCTTTGGCATAGTCAATAAAGCAGAAATAGATGTTTTTCTGGAACTCCCTTGGTTTCTCGATGATCCAGCGGATATTGGCAATGTGATCTCTGGTTCCTCTGCCTTTTCTAAAACCAGCTTGAACATCAGGAAGTTCACGGTTCACGTATTCCTGAAGCCTGGCTTGGAGAACATTTAAACATTAAGAACATACATATTTTGATTTTTAATCTCACAACACTGAGAAGCTAATTACTACTTTCTCCTGAGTTGTCTATGTAAATACAGATCTTAGAGCTATTTCACTGTCTCGTCCTACAGCATTAATTAATTACTTTATAACTGCTGTCCAGTAGTCCAAGGACTTTTGCTGTCATCTCTTCACTCTTGTCAGAGTAGTCGTTTAATATCTCTCCAAACTTTATTGTTATGAAAAATACCTTAGAGAATGTGACCGTAAGGGTCTCCTTATACACACTGCAAGTAGCTTTGAATCACTGCCAAGAAAAGACTTGCTACAGCAAATTACACGCCCACTTTGTTGGGGGAAGAGGGCTTCCCTCTGAGGTAAAGAATCTGCCTGCAGAGCAGGAGGTTTGGGTTTAATCCCTGGGTAGAGAAGATCCCCCAAAGAAGGGAACAGTTACTGCCTCCAGTATTTTTGCCTGAAGAATTCCATGAGCAGAGGAGCTTGGCAGGCTATAGTCCATGAGGTGGCAAAGAGGTGGACACAACTGAGTGACTAACACTTTTGCTTTCACTTAGTAGGGGAAATGAGTTGCTCAATGGGAGTGAAATTTCATGTATGTTAGGTGAATAAGCTCTAGAGATCTGCTGTACAACATGGTGTCTGTAGGTAAAAATTTGTTAAGAGTATAGACCTCATGTTAAGTGTTCTTATCACCAGCGGGAGAAAAAAGAAAAAAAGAAAAGGAAAGGAAAAATAACCCCCAAACCAAAGGATTGCAAGGACACCCTGGGAGGTATTGGCTACATCTGTTTCCTTGACGGTGGTCGTGGCATCATGGGTATTTGCATATGTCCAAACTCATCACATTAAATATGTGCAGTCATTTACATACCAATTATCCCTCAATAAAGCTGTTAAAATTATTTTACTAAAGATATGAAGTTGCACACTAGAAAATCTGTATCAATTTAAGCCCTCTGCTAGTAATATATGAAATGATGCATTTCTCATATCATTTTCCATACTGAATTCATCACATTAAAAGTTATATACAGGAAAATAATTAGGAAAAATTATATGCTATATGTCATTAAAATATACACTTTCCCAATAATTAGTGAGGTTGAATATTTTTCATATACGTATTGGAGATTAATATTTCTTATGTATTTAACCTGTAAATTTGTTTTCTTATTCATTGCTGATTCCTTTATCATAAATAGCTATTTAAAATTCTAAGCTGTTTAAAATACCTCACAAAATGGTAACAATCCAAACACTACAATTCAGGATAAAACACTTATTAATGTGATGCTAAATGTCTTTGTGTATACATTCACAAATCAAAACTGATCTTATATTGCATGTAGTTTTCTCAAGATCCTTTTAGAAATCTGAACAAAGGATGTGGTCCTTTATTATGCCAATTACTATGCAAACTCAAATCACTTTTTAAGTGCAATATATCCCTTTTTTATAGAGATGTATGCAATTTATTTCACTAGTATCCTATGGCTTCCTCGGTGGCTCTGTCTGTAAAGAATCTGCCTGCAATGCGGGAGACCTGGGTTCGATCCCTGAGTTGGGAAGCTTCCCTAGAGGAGGGCATGGCAAGCCACTCTAGTGTTCTTGCCTGGAGAAACCCCATGGACAGAGGAGCCTGGCAGATTACAATACTTGGGACACAACTGAGCAACTAATCACGGTGTCTTACGAGTGGATATTTTGAATTCTTCCAGGTATGTACTATTATAAGCAACACTGCAGTGATAATCTTTACATGGGTACACACACACACACACACACACACACACACACACACACACACACACACCATGTCATGCACCTTCTTCATTAGCATTTTAATACATTCATTGATGTGAAACAGCTGGGGCAAATGATATATACATTCTAAACATTATACATACCATAAAACTTGCCTTTTACAGAGAGTGTATAAATTTACAGATTAGTGCTGCTGCTGCTGCAAGTCGCTTCAGTCGTGTCCAACTCTGTGCAACCCCATAGACAGCAGCCCACCAGACTCCACCGTCCCTGGGATTCTCCAGGCAAGAACACTGGAGTGGGTTGCCATTTCCTTCACCAGTGCATGAAAGTGAAAAGTGAAAGTGAAGTCACTCAGTCATGTCCGACTCTTCACGACCCCATGGACTGCAGCCTACCAGGCTCCTCTGTCATTGGGCTTTCCCAGGCAAGAGTACTGGAGTGGGGTGCCATTGCCTTCTCCCTTACAGATTATTAGAGAACTCATTTTAGTATAGCAATAACAAATCCTGGAACTACACAGTTTATTTTTTTTTTCTAATTGGCTAATCAATTAAATGGCAAAAACATTTTATTATTGCTTTAATCTGATTTGGTTTGTTAATATGTTTAATGAATGTTCAATACCTGGTCAACTTTGTTTCTCTTCTTTTGTGAACTACTCATTCATATCTTTACTTCATTTCTTTGGATTTTTTCTTTTTCATACTCATGTGCAAGAACACATCTTAAAGTTTTGCCTATTGTAAAACTGAATAAATGTTTCTCAGTTTATCTTTTTAAAATGTTTGCAATGCAAAGAATTGTCATATTTAGGTAAATTAACTTAGAATAGTATTATTAGTAATTACATCTATTTTGGGTCTTTTTGTCAATTTAATAACTAATTTTTCTAGTTCAAGATTATCTAATTTAATGGCAGTTTATATCACAGTTATACTTCTGGATTCTTAATTATATCTGCCAGTCTTGTATTGATACCAACTCTTTAATTAAATTTATTATAATGTATTTCAATTACTGGTTGGAAATCTTCCTATAGTAGTCTTTATATTTAGGAATTTTCCATTTACCAATAATTATTTTTTAAGGATGTATATTAAGATCGCTTTTAAAATGATGACAAATGTCATGAAATCATTTTAATGTGTAAAAATATTTAAAAATTCAAAGGGATATCAATTAAGTTTCAACAAATATTTTTGGATAGAGGCTGACAAACTAATTAAAAATTATATGTGGAAATGAAAAGTACCTGGAAGAGCAAATATAATTTTGCAAAAGCACAAAATTGGAAGATTTACAATTGGTTAACTAGTCTTAACTTTGATAAGATCTATTATAAACTACTGTTGGGAGCCAGCATGAGGAACTCCGCCCACGGCAAAGGTCATGAGGAAGGAAGCTTGGCATACGCAAAGGCGTGATCAAGCCTCAGGAAACCCCCTGTTTCCGAGCATCTACCCCCAAAACCAGAGTACTTTACGGAGAGCTCTCCCCATAACCCTTTCTCTCAGAGAAGGAGTTAACTTGTAGCTCCAGTTAATAAAAATTCCTGGGCGTGATAAGAGTGTTTCAACTTATGAACTCTGAAGGTTCTCTGGCCTGCCTGATCAGGCTCGTCCGGCCGCATGTGATTGTTTACAGCCTCCTAACAGTGAGAGGCAGGGATGTTTTAAAACTTTCTAAATACAGACTCTTTTGAGAAGTTAGAAGATCATTAGTATAGTATTAGTAGGTTGATTAGGAATTACATTGGTGAAGGGTTTTTTCATTTGTCCTGCCAATAATTACTGCTAATTCCCTGCCCTGGGTGTGACAAGGATGTCTCAGGTCAAACCTCTCTGCTGACAGACTACCTTGTGTGACAACCCCTCAATCATAAACAGCACAGAGAGTTTGGAGTATTAGCATAGGGCTTTTTTCATTGATGAGTCAATGATTGCCATCAGCCCTCCATATCCTTAGGCACCTGGGAATATATTAATCAATGTATTTGGAATATAGAAAAGGAAATATAGCAGTTTTTGATGTTAGCAATACTAGACTTTTTGAGTTAATGAATTTTCTCTTTTATTATAGACCACTGTACTTTTGTTATAAATCACTGTGTCCTTGCTATGCAAAAATGTAACTTTATCACTATCTTAAGACAAAATAGATCTTAAGGGAAACATTGGTGAAGGGTTTACATTTGTTGAGCCAATATTTGCTGCTAAATCTCCATATTCCTGCCCTTATAATGACTATAACTAGCATATAGGAGAAATAAGCATTAACCTTTAAGATTAATCATGTTAAACCTTAGGTTAAGTAAATTCCTTTCTTGATTGTAACTCACTACACCCTCACCCTATAGGAATGCAACTTTATTTGGAGGGTGGCACCTGATTTAAGAAAAAAATCACCCCTGGAAAAATAAGTTTTGTGCTTAAATGACCGACTTCAGAAAGGGCCATAAAATGTCAGCAGACTTCATGGCTAAAAGATGATGAAACTCATAAGACCTTTGTATAATTTTATATGAAGCACCTGATTGTGACAAGGGTCAGGTCTGCTGACCCCCGCGTGACTCTGTATTCATCCCTATGTATAACAAAAAGGTATATAAACAAACCTGAAAAATAAAGAAGTCGGATCAGTTTCTGGAAAGACTGATTCCCCCGTGTCGTTTCTTTCTCGCTCCCCGTTTTCCTGGCTGAATTCCCATCTGAAATGTGGGTACTCACCAAGCCTTCTAATTCTGCCTGGGCTTCTGAGATCAGACCGGGGAGGCCTCAGTGCCTCCTCTCCTTTGGGAGAATGGAAAGACGCCTGTGGCCTACATAGGTGGTGATTGGTATTCCGTGTAAACCAGTTATTCAGCCTCTTTTCTCCACTAATTCTCCTACTACACTATCTGTTTCTAATCTCCCTCCATATCTGTAATTAAATAAGTTTTTTCCAGGACGCCGACTCCATCCCCACCTTTGAATTACCCTGGATCCACCGGGCCTGGACCCCGGCAAACTACAGTAACTGATTTAATATTTGTATGACATAGGCAAACAGATCAATGGAACAATAGGGAGTCTAGATTGATCCATGCATATATAGTTAACTGATTGTTGAAAAAGGTCAATGGAGAAAGATATTTTCAATAAATGGTGCTGGATTATCTTAGATTTTTTTTTTTTTCAAAAAATGAGACTTTATATTTACTTGATACCATGAGAGTTGGACTATAAAGAAAGCTGAGTGCTGAAGAATTGATGGTTTTGAACTGTAGTGTTGGAGAAGACTCTTGAGAGTCCCTTGGACTGCAAGGAGATCCAACCAGATCAGTCCTGGGTGTTCATTGGAAGGACTGATGTTAAAGTTGAAACTCCAATAATTGGCCACCTGATGCGAAGAGCTGACTCATTTGAAAAGATCCTGATGCTGGGAAAGATTGAAGGCAGGAGGAGAAGGGAACAACAGAGGATGAGATGGTTGGATGGCATCACTGACTCAATGGACATAGGTTTGGGTGAACTCCAGGAGTTGGTGATGGACAGGGAGGCTTGGAGTGCTGTGATTCATGGGGTCACAAAGAGCTGGACATGACTGAGCAACTGAACTGAACTGATGCATAAAAATTTAATTTATGATAGATCATAAACATAACACTTAAAAGCATAAAAGCTCTAAAAACACATGGATAAGTATGTTTGCAAATTTAGGATAGGCAAACATTTCTTGGGCAAGGCATAAAAAATCCAAACAGAAAAAAAAAAAGGTAAATTGAACTTTGTGCCAATTAACAACTTCTGTTCTTCAAGAGATACTCAAGAAACAAATGCAGAGGCACATATTTGGATATAATATTGGATGTGTCTCTATTTGATAAGGACTTCCCAGGTTGTGTTAGTGGTAAAGAATCTGCCTGCCAATGCAAGAGATACAACCTACTCCAGTACTCTTGCTTGGAAAATTCCATGAACAGAGAAGCCTGGCAAACTGCAGGTCATGGATTTGCAAAAACAAAAAACAAAAAAACAAAACAAAACAAAAAAAAAACAAAAAAACTCGACATGACTGAGCAACTGAGCATGCCTGAAACACACAGGTACAACCAAGTCTGCCAAGAGTATGGGATGGAGCCTCCAGAATGCACAGTAGCCAGTGAAAAAACATTGGGAGAGAAATGTACCTGGAGTTCTGGAGAAAATGAAAAACTTCACAGTAACTGGAAAAGAGAGTAGCTCAGTATAAAACAGGGAGCACAGCTAATATTTGTTTTTAATTTTAATTTTTTATTGGGGTATAATTGTTTGATAATGTTGTATTAGTTTCTGTTCCACAATGAAGTGGCTCAACTATATGTGTCTTTTATCCCCTCCCTTTTGGACCTCCCTCTTTCCCCCTATCTCATCTCTCTAGGTCACCACAGAGCACTGAACTGAGCTCCCACAGCAGCTTCCCCCTGGCTATCTAATTTACACATGTGGTGTATATGTGTCAGTCCCAATCTCCCAATTCATACCATTCCAAGTCTACAAGTCTGTTCCCTACATCTGCATCTCTATTCATGCCCTGAAAATAGGTTCATTTGTACCATTTCTCTACATTTCACATATATGCATTAATATACTGTATTTGTTTTTCTCTTTCCAACTTCCTCAGTCTGTATGACAGACTCTGGGTCCACCCACATCTCTACAAATGACCCAGTTTTGGATAATTCAAAAAGGCACCTGCAGTACCCTAGCGCTACTTTCAATAGCCAGCACATGGCAGCAATTGATATGTCCATCAACAGATGAATAGATAAAGAAAATGGAAGATATATAGAATTGAATATTACTCAGCCATAAAAAGCACAGCATAAAATTAAAGTGAGGAGTAGCTTGTGAACAGCTTATGCAAGGAATTAGAATTTAACAAAAATTAAAGAAGGAAAAAGTAAGACAGAGAAGAAGGAGGAGGAGAAGGGAGAAAAGAATGGGAGGAGGTAAAGGGGAGGGAAGGAGGATGGAAGGAAAGAAGACAAAAAAGATGGACGAATACTTCTATAATACTCTTTATGAGTCAGGCCTCATTCTGAACACTTCACATATATGAGGACCTTTAATCCTTGCCTCATCTGTATATGGTGTGTACTCTTACTATCTCCCATCTGGCTCTGAAAGTTAGTAACTGGCCTGACTCTTCCATGACCAAAAGGCAGAGCTGTGGCAGTCTGGCTTCAGTCTGCATTTGCCTACCACATCACTGTCTCGAATGCACTGGGAGCCGGAGTGCCATAGTGCCCCTTAGAAGGTTAACGCCTCAGTTCAGAAGAGAGATGAGAGTGATTTAGGTTGAGAGACAGTAAACTGGGTGGGTTTGAGTGACTACTCCATAAAATCAAATGAAATTGATGGTAGATTAGATGCAGGTAATGAGGGAAAAAAATATCAAGAATGACTCTCCAACTTCTGGATAGATTGGATTATTTACTAACACAGGAAACAGGGATAAAGAAGGCTGAGGACTAAAGAACTGATGCTTTTGAACTGTAGTGTTGGAGAAGACTCTTGAGAGTCCCTTGGACTGAAAGGAGATCAAGCAAGTCTATCCTAAAGGAAATCAACCCTGTATAGTTATTGGGAGGCCGATGCCGAAGCTGAAGCTCCAGTAGTTTGAGTACCTGATGCAAGGAGCTGACTCATTGGAAAAGACACTGATGATGGGAAAATTTGAGGACTGGAGGAGAACAAGGTGGCAGAGGATGAGATATTCAGATAGCATCACCAACACAATGGACATGAATTTGAGCAAACTCTGGGTGATAATGGAGGACAAAGGAGCCAGATGTGCTACTGTCCATGAGGTGGCAAAGAGTCAGACATGACTTAGTGACTGAGCAACAACAAGAACCAAAATTACAGGTTTGTTTGTTTTTTGTTTTTTTCATTAAGTTTGAGATGCTAAAGAAATAGCCAAGTAGATACATCAAAATCTCAGTGTTTCTGTGCTTACCTCCCTCTTTCCCAAGATGGCATGAAGTTATCAGGCTGCCCTCCAGGTCACCCCAGGTCACTGACTATTCAGGTGTCTTCTCTAAGAGCTCTGTTTGCAGTGGATTACTGTCTGTGAGACTGAGCCATTTTTCTCTTCTGACCTGGCCCCTCTCCCTGTTATCTGTGCTACCAACTCTCATGAATAAGAGAGCATATTGCTTGCTAAGTTGCTTCAGTCATGTCCAACTCTTTGCAATCGTATGGACCACAGCCTGCCAGGCTCTTCTTTCCATGGGATTCTTCAGGCAAGAATACTGGAGTGGGTTGTCGTTTCATTCTCCAGGGGATCTCCCAGACACAGGGATCAAACCCAGGTCTTTAGCATTGCAGGCAGATTCTTTACTGTCTGAGCCA
The DNA here is from genome assembly GCF_016772045.2 of Ovis aries. Lineage (NCBI taxonomy): Eukaryota > Metazoa > Chordata > Mammalia > Artiodactyla > Bovidae > Ovis > Ovis aries. The sequence continues at coordinate 61,013,839 of NC_056069.1, read as the reverse complement.
CCACGGAAGCCATATTAACTCAGGGAGAGCATATTAGCTCAGCCTCTAACCTCTTCTATATCCAATGCAAGACGACCAGAATCCCTTCCCCAATGTGAGGGGATGTAGAGGGGTCAGATGCGCTCAATCAGGTCCTCTTACTGTTTCACTCCAACACAGCACCTTTCCTTGGGTTACGGTGAGTCTACCTGCAGGGGACTGGGGCAGAATGCAAGATAGTTTGCTGTCAGCTGCTCCCTCAATCTGTGTTTTATCCCAAAGAGGAAAGTTAGAACACATAATGGCCCAACTTCCTTCCCTTCATCTTCTCTGTCTTATTCCTCAAGAAATTTAGTTAACTCTCATTCCTTGATGTCAGGAAATCCCCCTATCTCTTATGTCCTTTCTTTCATAACTGGTAACCCTCACCGCCCCCTTTTTTATGGGGTCCTAAAGCTGGAATATTCTTGAGAGAACTTGGATCCCTGGAAGGATGAACTATACATCTGTGAAAGAGTTTAATTCTTTCAAAATAATTCTTCAGTTGTGGTCCTTTACACAAACGCATCTTCATTATCTTCCCTTCACCACTCAACAGGATTTTATTTGCTGGTCGGGAAAGATGGTTTCTAACCATTGTCTTCTTCCCCCAGTTTAGACACAGTTGGGAACTGGGCAGCCCCTTCACCCCACCGAGGCATGAAACTTTGAAGGAGTTGAGTGAAACTTTGAAGGTGTTGAGTGAATGTTTGGGAGTAGATAGACTTAAGCAGCAAGTCAATAGTTTAGATTGAGGAAAACACAAAGGGTTTGAATCATGAGCTATTGAGAGCTATTAAATTAATTCAAAACAAAATTTTAAGTGTTTGAAAATGACTGTGTTTAACTGAGCACCCCACTGTGCTTTGACTGAGAGGCTATGTAAAAACTGCTATTTTCAAGTGGGAAATACACATTTAGAATCAATTCTGTGTGTTTGTGAAACTTCAAAGCATGTGACGAATTTCAGAAATTTGATGTGGTTTTAGAATTTCCTTTTCTTTATGTTATTGTCAATAGAGTAGCATAGAATCCAGAGTGATCAGTTCAATTTTGGCATGTGTTTTATTTCTATTAAATTCTGTCTTACATTCAAAAGTTAGGATGTAGTATACTTTTCTAAGTAATTTCTTAGGTTGTGCTTTCAAAAAACTTTTTCTCTGATCAAGTTTGCAAGATCCACTTTCATTACCATAGCCCACTTTCATATTTCATGTCATATTCATACTATTTTGGCTTCAGCCTCTTTCCTCATTTTTAGTAAAAATAATTCCTTCTTAGAACTGCAATGTTAACATTATTTTCACACATGCATAAGAATATTTCTATAAGAATCAAAGAAACACAAATCGGTAAAAGTTGAAGTGCTCAGTTGCTAAGTCCTGTGAGACTCTTTGTGACCTTATGGACATTAGCCCACCAGGCTCATCTGTCCATGGGATTCCCCAGGGAAGAATACTGGTGTGGGTTGTCATTTCCTCCTCCATGGGATCTTCCCTACCCAATATTGAACCCTCATCTCCTGCATTGGCAGGTGGATTCTTTACCACTGAACCACGTGGGAAATGCCCAAAGTAGAAGATTGATATTAAATTTATATTGATTCTTCAGCTTTAGTTTTTTTTTTTTTTTTCCACTGATTATTTATTTATTTATTTTTTGGCAAGGGACATGGTTTCATTGATTCTTTTTTCTTATTTTTTTATTTTTATTTTTATTTTTTTTCAGGTTTAGTTTTTTATTTTTAAAATTTTAAAATCTTTAATTCTTACATGCGTTCCCAAACATGAACCCCCCTCCCACATCCCTCCCCACAACATCTCTCTGGGTCATCCCCATGCACCAGCCCCAAACATGCTGCACCCTGCGTCAGACATGGACTGGCGATTAAATTCTTATATGATAGTATACATGTTAGAATTCCCACTCTCCCAAATCATCCCACCCTCTCCCCCTCCCTCTGAGTCCAAAAGTCCGTTATACACATCTGTGTCTTTTTTCCTGTCTTGCATACAGGGTCGTCATTGCCATCTTCCTAAATTCCATATATATGCGTTAGAATACTGTATTGGTGTTTCTCTTTCTGGCTTACTTCACTCTGTATAATTGGCTCCAGTTTCATCCATCTCATCAGAACTGATTCAAATGAATTCTTTTTAACGGCTGAGTAATACTCCATTGTGTATATGTACCACAGCTTTCCTATCCATTCATCTGCTGACGGACATCTAGGTTGTTTCCATGTCCTGGCTATTATAAACAGTGCTGCGATGAACATTGGGGTACATGTATCTCTTTCAATTCTGGTTTCCTCAGTGTGTATGCCCAGAAGTGGGATTGCTGGGTCATAAGGTAGTTCTATTTGAAATTTTTTAAGGAATCTCCACACTGTTCTCCATAGTGGCTGTACTAGTTTGCATTCCCACCAACCGTGTAGGAGGGTTCCCTTTTCTCCACACCCTCTCCAGCATTTATTGCTTGCAGATTTTTGGATCGCAGCCATTCTGACTGGTGTGAAGTGGTACCTCAGTGTGGTTTTGATTTGCATTTCTCTAATAATGAGTGATGTTGAGCATCTTTTCATGTGTTAGCCATCCGTATGTCTTCTTTGGAGAAATGTCTATTTAGTTCTTTGGCCCATTTTTGATTAGGTTGTTTATTTTTCTGGAATTGAGCTGCATAAGTTGCTTGTATATTTTTGAGATTAGTTGTTTGTCAGTTGCTTCATTTGCTATTATTTTCTCCCATTCAGAAGGCTGTCTTTTCACCTTGCTTATAGTTTCCTTTGTTGTGCAGAAGCTTTTAATTTTAATTAGATCCCATTTGTTTATTTTTGCTTTTATTTCCAGTATTCTGGGAGGTAGATCATAGAGGATCCTGCTGTGATTTATGTCTGAGAGTGTTTTGCCTATGTTCTCCTCTAGGAGTTTTATAGTTTCTGATCTTACATTTAGATCTTTAATCCATTTTGAGTTTATTTTTGTGTACGGTGTTAGAAAGTGATCTAGTTTCATTCTTTTACAAGTGGTTGACCAGTTTTCCCAGCACCACTTGTTAAAGAGATTGTCTTTACTCCATTGTATATTCTTGCCTTCTTTGTCAAAGATAAGGTGTCCATATGTGTGTGGATTTATCTCTGGGCTTTCTATTTTGTTCCATTGATCTATATGTCTGTCTTTGTGCCAGTACCATACTGTCTTGATGACTGTGGCTTTGTAGTAGAGCCTGAAGTCAGGCAAGTTGATTCCTCCGTTCCATTCTTCTTTCTCAAGATTGCTTTGGCTATTCGAGGTTTTTGTATTTCCATACAAATCTTGAAATTATTTGTTCTAGTTCTGTGAAAAATGTGCCTGGTAGCTTGATAGGGATTGCATTGAATTTGTAAATTGCTTTGGGTAGTATACTCATTTTCACTCTATTGATTCTTCCGATCCATGAACGTGGTATATTTCTCCATCTATTAGTGTCCTCTTTGATTTCTTTCATCAGTGTTTTATAGTTTTCTATATATAGGTCTTTAGTTTCTTTAGGTAGATATATTCCTAAGTATTTTATTCTTTTCGTTGCAATGGTGAATGGAATTGTTTCCTTAATTTCTTTTTCTACTTTCTCATTATTCGTGTATAAGAATGCAAGGGATTTCTGTGTGTTGATTTTATATCCTGCAACTTTACTATATTCATTGATGAGCTCTAGTAATCTTCTGGTGGAGTCTTTAGGGTTTTCCATGTAGAGGATCATGTCATCTGCAAACAGTGAGAGTTTTACTTCTTCGTTTCCAATTTGGATTCCTTTTATTTCTTTTTCTGTTCTGATTGCTGTGGCCAAAACTTCCAGAACTATGTTGAATAGTAGCAGTGAAAGTGGACACCCTTGTCTTGTTCCTGACTTTAGGGGAAATGCTTTCAATTTTTCACCATTGAGGATAATGTTTGCTGTGGGTTCGTCATAGATAGCTTTTATTATGTTGAGGTATGTTCCTTCTATTCCTGCTTTCTGTAGAGTTTTTATCATAAATGGATGTTGAATTTTGTCAAAGGCCTTCTCTGCATCTATTGAGATAATCATATGGTTTTTATTTTCAATTTGTTAATGTGGTGAATTACATTGATTGATTTGCGGATATTGAAGAATCCTTGCATCCCTGGGATAAAGCCCACTTGGTCATGGTGTATGATCTTTTTAATGTGTTGTTGGATTCTGATTGCTAGAATTTTGTTGAGGATTTTTGCATCTATGTTCATCAGTGATATTGGCCTGTAGTTTTCTTTTTTGGTGACATCTTTGTCAGGTTTTGGTATTAGGGTGATGGTGGCCTCATAGAATGAGTTTGGAAGTTTACCTTCCTCTGCAATTTTCTGGAAGAGTTTGAGGAGGATAGGTGTTAGCTCTTCTCGAAATTTTTGGTAGAATTCAGCTGTGAAGCCGTCTGGCCCTGGGCTTTTGTTTGCTGGAAGATTTCTGATTACAGTTTCAATTTCCGTGCTTGCGATGGGTCTGTTAAGATTTTCTATTTCTTCCTGGTTCAGTTTTGGAAAATTGTACTTCTCTAAGAATTTGTCCATTTCTTCCACGTTGTCCATTTTATTGGCATACAACTGCTGATAGTAGTCTCTTATGATCCTTTGTATTTCTGTGTTGTCTGTTGTGATCTCTCCATTTTCATTTCTAATTGTATTGATTTGATTTTTCTCTCTTTGCTTCTTGATGAGTCTGGCTAATGGTTTGTCAATTTTATTTATCCTTTCAAAGAACCAGCTTTTGGCTTTGTTGATTTTTGCTATTGTCTCTTTTGCATTTATTTCTGCCCTAATTTTTAAGATTTCTTTCCTTCTACTAACTCTGGGGTTCTCCAATTCTTCCTTTTCTATTGCTTTAGTTGTAGAGTTAGGTTATTTATTTGACTTTTTTCTTGTTTCTTGAGGTATGCCTGTATTGCTATGAACTTTCCTCTTAGCACTGCTTTTATAGTGTCCCACAGGTTTTGGGTTGTTGTGTTTTCATTTTCATTAGTTTCTATGCATATTTTGATTTCTTTTTGATTTCTTCTGTGATTTGTTGGTTATTCAGAAGTGTGTTGTTCAACCTCCATATGTTGGAATTTTAATAGTTTTTCTCCTGTAATTGAGATCTAATCTTAATGCATTATGGTCAGAAAAGATGCTTGGAATGATTTCGATTTTTTTGAATTTATCAAGTTTAGATTTATGGCCCAGGATGTGATCTATCCTGGAGAAGGTTCCATGAGCACTTGAAAAAAAGGTGAAATTCATTGTTTTGGGGTGAAATGTCCTATAGGTATCAATTAGGTCTAACTGATCTAATGTATCATTTAAAGTTTGCGTTTCTTTGTTAATTTTCTGTTTAGTTGATCTGTCCATAGGTGTGAGTGGGGTATTAAAGTCTCCCACTATTATTGTGTTATTGTTGATTTCCCCTTTCATACTTGTTAGCATTTGTCTTACATGTTGCGGTGCTCCTATATTGGGTGCATATATATTTATAATTGTTATATCTTCTTCTTGGATTGTTCCTTTGATCATTATGTAGTGGCCTTCTTTGTCTCTTTTCAAAGCCTTTGTTTTATAGTCTATTTTATCGGATATGAGTATTGCCACTCCTGCTTTCTTTTGGTCTCTATTTGCGTGGTATATAGTTTTCCAGCCCTTCACTTTCAGTCTGTATGTGTCCCTTGTTTTGAGGTGGGTCTCTTGTAAGCAGCATATAGAGGGGTCTTGTTTCTGTATCCATTCGGCCAGTCTTTGTCTTTTGGTTGGGGCATTCAACCCATTTACGTTTAAGGTAATCATTGATAAGTATGATCCCGTTACCATTTACTTTATTGTTTTGGGTTCGGGTTTATACACCCTTTCGTGTTTCCTGTCTAGAGAATATCCTTTAGAATTTGTTGGAGAGCTGGTTTGGTGGTGCTGAATTCTCTCAGCTCTTGCTTGTCTGTAAAGCTTTTGATTTCTCCTTCGTATTTGAATGAGATCCTTGCTGGGTACAGTAATCTGGGCTGTAGGTTATTGTCTTTCATCACTTTAAGTATGTCTTGCCATTCCCTCCTGGCCTGAAGAGTTTCTATTGAAAGATCAGCTGTTATCCTTATGGGAGTCCCCTTGTGTGTTATTTGTTGTTTTTCCCTTGCTGCTTTTAATATTTGTTCTTTGTGTTTGATCTTTGTTAATTTAATTAATATGTGTCTTGGGGTGTTTCACCTTGGGTTTATCCTATTTGGAACTCTCTGTGTTTCTTGGACTTGGGTGATTATTTCCTTCCCCATTTTAGGGAAGTTTTCAACTATTATCTCCTCAAGGATTTTCTCATGATCTTTCTTTCTGTCTTCTTCTTCTGGGACTCCTATAATTCGAATGTTGGAGCGTTTCATATTGTCCTGGAGGTCTCTGAGATTGTCCTCATTTCTTTTAATTCGTTTTTCTTGTTTCCTCTCTGATTCATTTATTTGTACCATTCTATCTTCTATTTCACTAATCCTATCTTCTGCCTCCGTTATTCTACTATTTGTTGCCTCCAGAGTGTTTCTGATCTCATTTATTGCATTATTCATTATATTTTGACTCTTTTTTATTTCTTCTAGGTCCTTGTTAACCCTTTCTTGCATCTTCTCAATCCTTGTCTCTAGCCTATTTATCTGTGATTCCATTTTGATTTCAAGATTTTGGATCATTTTCACTATCAATATTCGGAATTCCTTCTCAGGTAGATTCCCTACTTCTTCCTCTTTTGTTTGGTTTGGTGGGCAACTCTCCTGTTCCTTTACCTGCTGAGTATTCCTCTGTCTCTTCATCTTGGTTATATTGCTGCGTTTGGGGTGGCCTTTTTATATTCTGGTAATTTGTGGAGTTCTCTTTATTATGGAGCTTCCTCACTTTGGGTGGGGTTCTATCAGTGGCTTGTCAAGGTTTCCTGGTTAGGGAGGCTTGTGTTGGAGTTTTGGTGGGTGGAGCTGGGTTTCTTCTCTCTGGAGTCCAGTGGAGTGACCCGTAATGGGTTACGAGACATCAAAGGTTTTGGGATAATTTTGAGCTGCCTGTATATTGAAGCTCAGGGGAGTGTTCCTGTGTTGCTGGAGAATTTGCGTGGTATGTCTTGTTTTGGAACTTGTTGGCCCTTGGGTGGAGCTTGGTTTCGGTGTAGGTATGAAGGCATTAGATGGGCTCCTATTGCTTAATGTTCCCTGAATTCAAGAGTTCTCTAATGTTTTCAGGCTTTGGATTTAAGCCTCCTGCTTCTGGTTTTCAGTTTTATTTTTACAGTAGCCTCTAGACTTCTCCATCTATACAGCACCGATGATAAAACATCTAGGTTAAAGATGAAAAGTTTCTCCACATTGAGGGACACTCAGAGAGGTTCACTGAGTTATAAGGAGAAGAGAAGATGGAGGAGGTAGTTAGAGGTAACTGGAATGAGATGCGGTGAGATCAAAAGAGAAGAGAGCAAGCTAGCCAGTAGTCACTTCCTTATGTGCGCTCTATAGTCTGGACCGCTCAGAGGTATTTACAGAGTTATACGGGGCCGAGGAGAGGGAGGAAGTAGACAGAGGTGACCAGGAGGATCAGAGAGAGGAATGAGTAGGAGAGAGACAAATCCTGCCAGTAACCTGTTCCTTAGGTGTTCCCCACCATCTGGAACACACAGAGATTCAGAGTTGGATAGAGGAGAGATGGGGGAGAAAAGAGACAGAGGCCACCTGGTGGAGAAAAAGGAGAGTCCAGAGGAGGAGAGAGTGGTCAAGCCAGTAATCTCACTCTCAGGTAAACTTGGGTAGTGAAGTTTGGGTTTTTAAATGTACAAAATTGACAACAAAAACCTAAGAGCAAAGATTAAAAATCTAGAGTAGAGGTTGGATTTTCAAAGATACAATATTAAAGAGAAGCAGAAGGAAAACGGAAGAAAGAAAAAAAAAGAAAGAAAAAGAATTATTAAAAACAAACAAACAAACAAACCAACAATCAAAAAAAAAAAAAAAAACCATCAACAACCATCCAAAGACTATATATGGTGTTTGCCTTAAAAAAAAAAAAGTCTTTAAAAAAAAAGTAATAATAGGTTATAGAAATAAAAATTAGAGGAGAAATAGAAGACTTAACAATTAACAAAAAGTTAGAAAAAAAAAGCAAAAAAAAAAAAAGGAATGATTTTAAAAATATTTAAAATATTCTGGCCCTTTCTGGTGTTATGGGCCGTGTGGGATCACTTCCAAGGTGGTTCCCTCTGTTTAACTTCTTCTGTTTGCTGGTTTTTTAGGCTCACTAGTTCAGTCACGCTGTGGGGAGGGGGGATGCTGCTAACAAATAGCACTGTCATGTGCACACAGTATCTCTGCCCCGCTTGACCTGTCCTTTCTCAAGGTGCACAAACCGCTCCGGCTCTAGGATGCTCAGCCGGGAACCGTCTGGGGCCGGCCCTAGGCTGCATGCACTTCCCCGGCCCAAGCCGCTCAGGTTCGGCGCTCAGGCAGCCCTCAGAGGCACATATTCGGCTGGAACTGCGCTTTGTGCCCTTCCCAGGTCCAAGTAGCGCAGGAGTTTGGCGAGCGCGATCGCCTCGGCTTGTCACCTTTTCTCCCGCTGCTGCTCAGCTTTCTGAGTGGACCGCTGGAGCCCCCTGTGAGGCAGATTGTGACTGTCCAGCACCCCCAGAAGTCTTAGCAAAGGAGCCTGCTTGCAGTTAGGTACGTAAAGTCTCTCCGGGTCTGCAATTGCCCCTTTCCAGTCCTTACGGCTCTGGCTGCCTGTCCCCGGCGGGGGATGGTCTGCAGCCGGCTTTTTCCGTTCCGTCCTTTGTTCTGTGCTCGGTCCTGGCGGTGTCTTATGTTCGAGCTTTTCGCGTGGTAGCTATCGCACAGTCTGGTTTGCTAGCCCAAGTTAGATCGTTCTGGTGGAGCGTGGGGCGTTCCTGCCCGATTCTTACAAAGCTCTGCAGCCCGCGCCTCCCGCGCGTCCCTGCCCTGCCCCCACTTCCCAATGGCGGATGCAGGCGTCTGTGCTGCTTTTCCGCTGGGGGAGTTACTGGTGGGCTTGTAATCTGTTGGTTTTAATTATTTATCTATTTTCCTTCCTGTTATGTTGCCTCTGTGTTTCCAAGGCTCGCCACAGACTCGGCAGGGAGACTGTTTCCTGGTGTTTGGAAACCTCTCTTCTTAAAATTCCCTTCCCGGGACGGGCTTCCTTCCCAGGACAGAGCTCCCTCCCCACCTCCTTTGTCTCCTTTTTCGTCTTTTATATTTTTTTCTACCTGTTTTTGAAGTCAATGGTCTGCTTTTCTGGTTGCCTGATGTCCTCTGCCAGCCTACAGAAGTTGTTTTGTGAAGTTTGCTCAGCATTGAAATGTTCTTTTGAGGAATTTGTGAGGGAGAAAGTGGTCTTCCCGTCCTATTCCTCCGCCATCTTTCCCTCTCCCTCCAGCTTTAGTTTTGATTACTTTCCCTGGATTCTTAAAACTTCCATCCTGTCTGACAACGGGTTAAAAAAATCTTAGTTCCTGAGACAGTCTCAAATGAGATTCAGAGGGATTACAGCCCCTGACTCTCCAAACTGGAAAAAAAAAAAAAAAAGAGAGAGAGAGAGAGAGAGAGAGAGAAGAAATTTCAGATTAATTAATTGTGTCTGGATATAGATTCTCACTGATATGGACTTGTTATTGAATCTTATATCTACTTTGCTGTCAGTCAGTCAGTGTTCCCTCTTAATATCCTCTTCTGGTTTGTCTATGTGGTCAAATAGATATAGTTTCAATTGAGTGCCTACTCTGAGAATGATTTACTTTCTTTGATGATGCTTGTAGTAATGTGTACTTTAGGTAGTTCTATTCTTATTTTAAAAAAGACTTTATAGACAAAAGTGATGCATTCTTTTGATTTGAGTGGTTATGATTATGATTGAAGGTTGTATTTTAAACAGTTTGAATGTCCTTAGTCAATTATTTCATTGAGTCTTTCTCACTCATCCAAACCTAGCTGTTTCTGGGAACTTTCCCAAGGGTTCTATTGCACTCTGATCTTCACTGTTTGAGGATGCTTTGCTCCAGGTGATAATTGCTTGGCTTAATGCAAGATGAGACCCCTTGAGGTCAGAGGCTGAGACATTTAAATCTGAATTGTGAACCCTAGCAATTGGGGTCTCAGTAGGTGCTGAAAAAATGAGCAAGGGGTAACATAATTTAAAACCTCTCTTCCTCTTCAGTGTATGGGTGATTTTTTTTTTCTTAACATTGGACATATAAATATAGTACTTATTCAGTTTCAGGCACTAAGTCACTAACTTTAATGACAATTTGCAGCATTGCAACATAAACGGATAAATAGAGAATAAATATTTGGGATGCAGTGAATACCCTTGGGCCTCCCAGGTGGTACTAGTGGTAAAGAACCTGCCTGCAATGCAGGAGACACAAGAGATGCAGGTCCCTTCCCTTGGTTGGGAAGGTCCCCTGGAGAAGGGCATGATAGCCCACTCCAGTGTTCTTGCCTGGAGAATTCCACGGACAGAGGATCATGGTGGGCCACAGTACATAGGGTCGCACAGAATTTGACATGATTGAAGTGACTTGGTAATAATGAGTTCATGATCTGAGCCACAGTCATCTCCTGGTCTTGTTTTTGTTGATTGTATATAGAGCTTCTCCATCTTTGGCTGCAAAGAATATAATCAATTTGATTTTGGTGTTGACCATCTGATGATGTCCATGTGTAGAGTCTTCTCTTGTGTTGTTGGAAGAGGGTGTTTGCTATGACCAGTGCATTTTCTGAGCAAAACTCTATTAGTCTTTGCCCTGCTTCATTCCACATTCCAAGGCCAAATTTGCCTGTTATTCCAGGTGTTTCTTGACTTCCTACTTTTGCATTCCAGTACCCTATAATGAAAAGGACATCTTTTGGGGTGTTAGTTCTAAAAGGTCTTGTAGGTCTTCATAGAACCGATCAACTTCAGCTTCTTCAGTGTTACTAGTTGGGGCATAGACTAGGATTATGGTGATATTGAATGGTTTGCCTTAGAGACGAACAGAGATCACTCTGTCGTTTTTGAGATTGCATCCAAGTACTGCATTTCGGACTCTTTTGTTGACCATGATGGCTACTCCATTTTTTCTGAGGGATTCCTGCCCACAGTAGTAGATATAATGGTCATCTGAGTTAAATTCACCCATTCCAGTCCATTTTAGTTCACTGATTCCTAGAATGTCGACGTTCACTCTTGCCATCTCTTTTTTGACCACTTCCAATTTGCCTTGCCTAGATCTGATAGATAGAGTGCCTGATGAACTATGGACAGAGGTTCGTGACATTGTACAGGAGACAGCTATCAAGACCATCTCCATGGAAAAGAAATGCAAACAAGCAAAATGGCTGTCTGGGGAGGCCTTACAAATAGTTGTGAAAAGAAGAGAGGTGAAAAGCAAAGGAGAAAAGGAAAGATATAAGCATCTGAATGCAGAGTTCCAAAGAATAGCAAGAAGGGATAAGAAAGGCTTCTTAGTGATCAATGCAAAGAAATAGAGGAAAACAACAGAATGGGAAAGAATGCAGATCTCTTCAAGAAAATTAGAGATACCAAGGGAACATTTCATGCAATGATGGGTTTGATAAAGGACAGAAATGGTCTGGACCTAACAGAAGCAGAATATATTAAGAAGAGGTGGCAAGAATACACTGAAGAACTATACAAAAAAGATTTGCATGACCCAGATAATCACGATGGTGTGATCACTTATCTAGAGCCAGACATCCTGGAATGTGAAGTCAAGTGGGCCTTAGAAAGCATCACTACGAACAAAGCTAGTGGAGGTGATGATATTCCTATTGAGCTATTTCAAATCCTGAAAGATGATGCTGTGAAAGTGCTGCACTCAATATGCCAGTAAGTTTGGAAAACCCAGCAGTGGCCACAGGACTGGAAAAGATCAGTTTTCATTCCAATCCCAAGAAAGGCAAAGCCAAAAAATACTCAAACTACCGCACAATTGCATTCATCTCACATGCTAGTAAAGTAATGCTCAAAATTCTCCAAGCCAGGCTTCAGCAATATGTGAACCGTGAACTCCCTGATGTTCAAGCTGGTTTTAGAAAAGGCAGAGGAACCAAAGATCAAATTGCCAACATCCGATGGATCATGGTAAAAGCAAGAGAGTTTCAGAAAAATATCTATTTCTGCTTTATTGATTATGCCAAAGCCTTTGACTGTGTGGATCACAATAAACTGTGAAAAATTCTGAGAGAGATGGGAATACCAGACCACCTGACCTGCCTCTTGAGAAATCTGTATGAGGTCAGGAAGCAACAGTTAGAACTGGACATGGAACAACAGACTGGTTCCAAATAGAAAAATGAGTGTGTCAAGTCTGTATATTGTCACCCTGCTTAGTTAACTTCTATGCAGAGTACATCATGAGAAACGCTGGACTGGAAGAAACACAAGCTGGAATCAAGATTGCCAGGAGAAATATCAATAACCTCAGATATGCAGATGACACCATCCTTATGGCAGAAAACGAAGAGGAACTAAAAAGCCTCTTGATGAAAGTGAAAGAGGAGAGTGAAAAAGTTGGCTTAAAGCTCAACATTCAGAAAATGAAGATCATGGCATCTGGTCCCATCACTTCATGGGAAATAGATGGGGAAACGCTGGAAACAGTGTCAGACTTTATTTTGGGGGGCTCCAAAATCACTGCAGATGGTGACTGCAGCCATGAAATTAAAAGACACTTACTCCTTGGAAGAAAAGTTATGACCAACATAGATAGCATATTCAAAAGCAAAGACATTACTTTGCCGACTAAGGTCCGTCTAGTCAAGGCTATGGTTTTTCCTGCGGTCATGTATGGATGTGAGAGTTGGACTGTGAAGAAGGCTGAGCCCCAAAGAATTGATGCTTTTGAACTGTGGTGTTGGAGAAGACTGTTGAGAGTCCCTTGGACTGCAAGGAGTTCCAACCAGTCCATTCTGAAGGAGATCAGCCCTGAGATTTCTTTGGAAGGAATAATGCTAAAACTGAAACTCCAGTGTTTTGACCATCTCATGAGAAGAGTTGACTCATTGGAAAAGACTTTGATGCTGGGAGGGATTTGGAGCAGGAGGAGAAGGGGACGACAGAGGATGAGATGGCTGGATGGAATCACTGACTCGATGGACATGAGTCTTAGTGAACTCTGGGAGCTGGTGATGGACAGGGAGGCCTGGTGTGCTGTAATTCATGAGGTCGCAAAGAGTCGGACACGACTGAGTGACTGAACTGAACTGAACTGAAGCGACTTGGCACACATGCATGTGATTATTCACACAATTCATATATTTTTATGAAGATGTTCAAATATTGCTCCATCATTTAAGAGGAAATTCCAGGTTTTCATGAGAAAAGTTGAAAAATGCAAAGTAGGATAATTTAATTATTAAATTTATTAAGTAGTCAGTTGAGAACTCTAGAAAAGATATGCTTCTTATAGTTGGACTGGAATGTGATTTTAAGTTTTAATTCTGTTTTGAAAACAGAATTGTAATCTGTGTTTTTGCTACATTTGTGTGATTTTTGCTATAATTAACAATTTTAAAATGTACTGGGAAGTTTTCTATCGTTTATCCTTTTTAGGTAACTGCAGTCATTCACATCCAACTCTGACTTCAGTAATTGTGTGCATAACACATATGATATCATTCTACATATTCTTTTTGTTATGTTTTAAATTAAACTTTTTATTTAAAATTTTAAAGTTACATTTAATGGTCTATTCTTTTTTTTTTTTAGTTTTATTGTCTTTAAAAAATCTTTTGATCTTGAAATAATATTAGCTTTACAGGAAAATTGGAAAAATAAACCTTTACATAGCTTCCTTTAGTGTTAACAACCTGTTTTAACAAGGGTGTATTTATCAATACCAGCAAATTAACATTGTTACAGTTGTCTCAAACAAACTATAGACAATAGTCAAATTTGACTTGTTTTTCACTAATGTCCTTTCTTTAAAATTGTAAATTAAAGCATTTTATTTGTTCATTAGATTTTATTATATTCTTCAACCTTTAAATAAATCTTCCCTTAATAAAGGGGAATCATCACTGTCGACACAAATATGTCCACCTTTCCATTTCAAAGGCTGCTAAGTATTCCATTGAATGGAAATACCAAATTCCTAACAAGCTCCCATGTCTTGAATGCCTGCGTGTTTGTGTGCATGCTTAGTGGCTTCAATCATGCCAGACTCTTTGCAGCCCCCTGGACTCTAGCCCACCAAGCTCCTCTGTCCATGGGATCCTCCAGGCAAGAAGACTGGAGTGGGTTGCCATGTTTTCCTCCAGGGGATCTTACAAACCCTTGAATGCTTGAGCTTATAAATTTTTCTCTTTTAAATTGTGTTGCATCACCTATCCTTGTATGGCAAAACCAATACAATATTGTAAAGTAATTAACCTCCAATTAAAATAAATAAATTTATATTTAAAAAATAGATAAATAAAATAGTAAACTTTAAAAAACAAGTACTTTCCTTAAAACAAAAAAAAAGTACTTGCCCTTAAAAAAATGCTCTGAAATTGAAATGTCTGCAGATTTCAAAATTTTATATGTCCCCTGGTTACCCTCTAGATAGGTTTTTGCCTTTCATGCATCAGCCTGAGAAGAGTACCTATTTCTCCAAGGAAAGCAACTTAAAATTAAGACCTGCCAACATTGCACTTTGCACTGAAGTAGAAAAGAAGCTAGCCTGACATATGCAGAAACAACTTACTTTTTAACATGATAACAATTTGAGGTAATCGAATTTAAGTACAGTACAAGTTGTCCATCACTTGCAAGGCATTTTTATAAGGTCACTGTAAGCACTGTTTGGGGAGGGAAGAGTGCAATTCATAGCAAAAGTTTCCATAAATTCCATTAACTAAATTGTCCATATTTTATATGCTGCTTATGTTTTCATGTCAGCCCACAGAAGCTACTTTGCTAATAATGTACCTAAACCAGTGTATTCACATTACTAGACTGAATCTCTCAAATGTGAATAGAATGAGCAGGAAAAGTATCTGACATTTTCTATTGTTCTCCTGGTGACATGTATTTTAAATAGACAGCATCCTGGTTTTATTTATGTAGTCCTTTCCTGTATTCGGGTCTTTCCTTTTCGACACCATAAAGATTATATCCTGTTCCATCCTCAAAATATATATTCTTATACCTTGATCTAAAAAATATGGCTGACTTGTTAATCTTAACTTACTGATGGAGACCACAAGGTAGTTTAACTCATGTCTGCTGCTGCTGCTGCTAAGTCACTTCAGTCATGTCCGACTCTGTGTGACCCCATAGACGGCTAAGGAGTAAATGACATGCATCAGACGGAGAAAGACACTCATCATTTGACATCACTTATACGTGAAATCTTAAAAAAATGATAGAAACAAACTTATTTACAAAACAGAAGTAGACTCACAGACATAGAAAACAAACTCGTGGCTATGAAAGGGGTCAGAGGCGGAGGGCAAATTAGGAGTTTGGGATTAACATATACATACTAGTACATATCAAATAAATAGCAAGACCTACTATATAGCATAGGAAACCATATTCATTGTCTTACAATAACCTATAATGGAAAAGAATCTGAAAAAGTACCTACATATATACCCATACACAGACATGTACATGTATAACTGAATCACTTTGCTGTACACTGAATCTAACACAACATTGTAAATTGAACATATTTCAATTTTAAAAAATTGTTAAAAATGTAGAAATGACTTATACCATACTAGGCTTATTCAAAGAGTTACATGTGACAGTACATGACATGAACATATCTCACTTCAGTTCAGTCTTACAGTCCTGTCCGACTCTTAGTGACCCCATAGACTACAGCACACCAGGCTTCCCTGTCCATCACCAACACCTGGAGCTTGCTCCAACTCATGTCCATGGAGTTGATGATGCCATCCAACCATGTCATCTGTTGTCGTCCCCTTCTCCTCCCTCCTTAATCTTTCCCAGCATCAGGGTCTTTTCCAGTGAATCAGTTCTTCTATCAGGTGGCCAAAATATTGGAGCTTCAGCTTCAGCATCAGTCCTTCCGATGAATATTCAGGATTGAGTTCCTTTAGGAAGGACTGGTTGGATTTCCTTGCAGCGCAAGGGACTCTCAAAAGTCTTCTCCAGCACCACAGTTGAAAAGCATCAATTCTGTGCTCTACTTTCTTTACAATCCAACTCTCACATCCATACATGACTACTGGAAAACCATAGCTCTGACTAGATACACTTTTATCAGCAAAGTAATGTCTCTTCTTTTTAATATGCTATCTAGGTT
Organism: Ovis aries; assembly: GCF_016772045.2. Classification (NCBI taxonomy): domain Eukaryota; kingdom Metazoa; phylum Chordata; class Mammalia; order Artiodactyla; family Bovidae; genus Ovis; species Ovis aries. The sequence continues at coordinate 60,997,507 of NC_056069.1, read as the reverse complement.
GGTCATAACTTTCCTTCCAAAGAGTAAGCGTCTTAATTTCATGGCTGCAATCACCATCTGCAGTGATTTTGGAGCTTAAGAAAATAATGTCTCTCACTGTTTCCATTGTTTCCCCATCTATTTTCCATGAAGTGATGGGACCAGATGCCATGATCTTAGTTTTTTTAATATTGAGTTTTAAGCCAGCTTTTTCAGTCTCCTCTTTCACTTTCATTAAGAGGCTCTTCAATTCCTTTATGCTTTCTGCCATAGGGGTGGTGTTATCTTGATTCTGGCTTGGGCTTCATCCAACCCAACATTTCTCATGATGTACTCTGCATATAAATTAAATAAGTAGGGTAACAATGTATAGCCTTGAAATACTCCTTTTCCAATTTGGAACCAGTCTGTTGTTCCATGTCTTGTTCTAACTTTTGCTTCTTGACCTGCATATATATTTCTCAGGAGGCAGGTAAGGTGGTCTGGTATTCCCATCTCTTTAAGAATTTATGACTATAGAGCGGAAGTGACAAATAGACTCAAGGGATTAGATCTGATAGACTGAGTGCCTGAAGAACTATGGACAGAGGTTGGTGACATTGTACAGGAGGCAGTGATCAAGATCATCCCTAAGAAGAAAGATGCAAAAAGGCTAAATGGTCGTCTGAGGAGGCCTTATAACTAGCTAAAAAGAGAAGCTAAAGGCAAAGGAGAAAAAGAAAGATATATCCTTTTGGATGCAGAGTTCCAAATAATAGCAAGGAGGCATAAGGAAGCCTTCCTCAGCAATCAATGCAAAGAAATAGAGGAAAGCAATAGAATGGAAAAGACTAGAGATCTCTTCAAGAAAAATAGAGAAACCAGGGAACATTTCATGCAAAGATGGGCACAATAAAGGACAGAAATGGTATGGACCTAACAGAAGCAGAAGATATTAAGAAAAGGTGGCAGCATACACAGAAGAACTATACAAAAAAAAAATCTTGATGACCTAGATATCCACAATGGTGTGATTGCTCACCTAGAGCCAGACATGCTGGAATGCAAAGTTAAATGGGCCTTAGGAAGCATCACTATGAACAAAACTAGTGGAGGTGATGGAATTCCAGTAGAGCTATTTCAAATCCTCAGAGATGATGCTGTAAAAGTGCTGCACTCAATATGCCAGCAAATTTGGGTAACAGCAGTGGCCGCAGGACTGGAAAAGGTCAGTTTTCATTCCAGTCCCTAACAAAGGCAATGCCAAAGAATATTCAAGCTACTGCACAATTGCACTCATCTCACATACTAGCAAAGTAATGATCAAAATTCTCCAAGCCAGGCTTCAACAGTATGTGACCCATGAACTTCCAGATGTTCAAGCTGGATTTAGAAAAGGCAGTGGAACCAGAGATCAAATTGCCAACATCCATTGGAACACATCTAGGAACTGTAACAACATGAATTATGTTCAATTGAGTCATAAATGTTTTAGATACTTTGAGTAAATTATTTTTACTTCAAAATTGAGAGATAACATACTTGCAATGGAGTACATCTAGTATACTAATCTGACATACACAGTTCAGTGATTTTTTTATAGGTACAAATTTAATCTCTACTCAGATTAAGATATAGAACATATCTAGGGTTACAGAGTTCCTCATGCACTTTCCCAGTGTATACAGGACATACATACACAGGCACACGTGCACGCGTGCCAAAATTAATTGCTATTTCAGCATTCTAACTTCCATTTTTTGTTATATCTGTCTGTACTTAAGCAATTCTTATTGTGTAAGTATGCCATTTACCTCCTGATGAACATCGCAGTCATCTAGTTTGGGCTGGTAATAGTACTACTGCTATTAGTCCTTGTGAAGATAGATACACTTCTTTCTTCATGTGTAAGTGCTTGTGTAGATAGAGACACTCTTTCATGTACAGGACTTTGTGTAGATAGATATGCTTATTGCTCTGGGGGTAGAATTACTAGGTCATATATTAAGAGTATGCTTTATTTATGAGAAACCCCCAAATGATTACATCTGTTTTTCATTTTTAAAAACTGTGGCTGCGTTGGGTCTTCACTGTGCTGTAGGGGCTCATCATTGCAGGGCATGGCTGGGCTTCCCTAGCTGTGTCACACGGGCTTTGTTGCCCTGAGGCATGTGGGATCTCCCTGGGCCAGGGATTGAACCAGTGTCCCTGGCACTGGAGGGCAAGATTTTAACCACTGAACCACCAGGGAAGTATCCAAATGATTTAAAACTTAATGCCAATGATTTACAACCCAACAAGGTGAGTTAAGTTGGGAAGATCCCCTGGAGAAAGCAAAGACTGCACTCCAGTATTCATGTCTGGACAGTCCCATGGACAGAGGAGCCTGGTGGGCTACAGTCCATGGGCTTGCAAAGAGTCAGACATGACTGAGAGACTTTCGCTAGATGCGCTAAGGGAGTTTTCCTTGCTCTATATACAAGAACTTGACACACTTAGTCATTTTAGCTACTGTGTTGAGTGTAGTGAAAATGCGCTTTTTTGCACAAAAGAGGACATAAAGACAAGAGTAGTTATTATAGCCACGCAAATCAAAAGATCTCTCCAAGTTCCCGAACTATTTAATGTTCTATACACATATGTTTTAAGCTTATCATTGTGATTTCTGTTTTTCATCTATTTAAGACCATTTTCCCTATATTTCAACATTTGCGTTCTTGGGATTTTACTTACGACTAAGAATACTCCTGCTATTTTCAGTTGTTTAGTCCCTAAGTTGTGTTTGACTCTGCAGTCCCATTGACTGTAGCCCACCAGGTTCCTCTGTCCATGGTATTTCCCAGGCAAGAATACTGGAGTGGGTTGCCATTTCCTCCTCCAGGGTATCTTTCTGACCCAGGAATCAAGCCTGTTTCCCTTGCATTGTCAGGCAGATTGTTTACCACTGAGCCACCTGGGAAAGCTGCTATTGGTTAGGAAGGCTTTATTTTATGGTTGTCATTGGTTATATGAAATAACATACTTGGTTCTAGCTATTCATGTTGTCATCTCTTTATTTTGCAGTTAAACTACATGCCGTGAGTTTAATTGCCTTTTGAAATACATTCAAAAGATTACACGATGACTTGCTTCTAAGGAAAAGTTAATATGTATAGAAAACAGGATAGAAATAGAGCAGTGGGCACATATTTTTCAGTGACAAAAATATTGATTGTAAGAGGAATATCTTCAATTGGCCAACTAATCTCTTTTTGGGGGAGGTGTTTGGTTCAGTTGCTCAGTTGTGTCCGACTCTTTGTGATTCCATGGACTGCAGTTTGACAGGCTTCCCTGTCCATCATCAACTCATGGAGCTTGCTCACCCTTATGTCCATCAAGTTGGTAATGACATCGAACCACATCATCCTCTGTCTCCCCCTTCTCATGCGGCCTTCAACCTTTCCCAGCATCAGGGTCTTTTCCAATGAGTCAGCTCTTTGCATCAGGTGGCCAAAGTATTGGAGCTTCAGCTTCAGCATTAGTCCTTGCAATGAATATTCAGGACTGATTCCTTTTTGGATTGACTGATTTGGGGGGAGGGGCAATCTCTAATTTATTTTGCTTGCATTTTAATTTTTTTCTATGAATGAGAGAGATACATGGTACACATCTTTGTGTAAATAATTGTAAAAGTTCTCTACTACTAAGAGCAAAACGAAAACTCTTAGATTATTAGGAAACATTGGGTACAGGTTGTCACCTTCTTTTCTTCTTAATGCGACAACAATAAGGGTGCTGGGTAAAATATATGTCATCTTCAATTCAGTGAATTACAGAATTGCTGCCTGTGCTCTTGTTTCTGCTTTTCAATGGTTTGTACATTTCCCCACCCTCTTTTCTTCAGAGGCAACTTGGGCTATTGTCTCAGCCGAGAAATATGGCCTCTTCATCTGGTAATGAGACTGTCTATTTCCCAGATATAGATCATTTAGTCAGTTGGGAACTGTCTGCAAACAACATTTATGGAATTAAAAATTGGGAGAAATGGGAAACTTACTGGAAATCATTCTTATTTGCTGCTTCTCTTGATTTAACCTATCTTTTTCATTAATTGGTTCAGTTACTACCCTAACCTCTTCTTACTGACTTATTTAGCTATATGCCAGTTGTTTTCTGCAGCCAGTGTTTACACAACAACAAGGGATCAATTCTGAAGTCAAGTTTACTAACGCTTTTAAGTCAAGTTGCTAATATGTCTCATGAATTTTCTCCCTATGTCAGCCTACAGAGTCTGCATGCCTCATGCATCTGCACAGCTGACAACAAGATTCTTAGCAAAGTGTTTTCCTATTGTTTGTCTGTATCCAGGCCCAGTGTGGTCACCATGCAGCCTTTTTTTTAAAAAAAATAATAAATTTATTTGTTTTAATTGGAGGTTAATTACTTTACAGTATTGTATTGGTTTTGCCATACATCAACATGAATCCTTTTATTAATGTTCTTGTTCAGTCGCCAAGTCGTGTCTGACTCTTTTTGACCCTGTGGACTGCAGCACACCAGACTTCCCTGTCCCTCACCATCTTCTGAAATTTACCCAAGTTCATGTCCATTGAGTCAGTGATGCCCTCCAACCATCTCATCCTCTGTCACCCTCTTCTCCTTCTGCCTTCTATCTTTCCCAGCATCAGGCTCAGGTTTTATTAATATCTTCTCCCATTTTTTAGTTTGAAGGTAATTCATAAAAGTTGTTTTGACTTGCTGAAATCTACACAAAACTATTGAGAATGTATTTTCAGCTTTAGCATTTTGATTGTTTCCTTGAAGAAATTGACATCAGTCCAGAAACTATGTTTAATGGAAGTTTCTGAGAGGCCAGAGATATTTTTTTCTTTCCCCCAAAAGCAAACTAGTATATCATTATTCTTAATATATCATTAGTATATCATTATTCTTCTTTGGTGACTATTTTGTAATAGGATATATTTTGATCTTTAATAACTGTATGTTAAGGGATGCATTTTATCCATGAACTTCAAAATTGATCTAAACATAATGTGTAGGGATGGGATAGGCAGGGAAGGGAGGCAGGAGAAAAAGGGGAGAAATAATTTCATTTTGTCCATCTTTTCCTCCTGGACAGTCTCATCTAAATGGAATTCTCTATACTACTACTACTACTACTACTACTATTACTACTACTACTAAGTCGCTTCAGTCGTGTCCGACTCTGTGTGACCCCATAGATGGCAGCCCACCAGGCTCCCCCATCCCTGGGATTCTCCAGGCAAGAACACTGGAATGGGTTGCCATTTCCTTCTCCAATGCATGAAAGTGAAAAGTGAAAGGGAAGTCGATCAGTCGTGTCCGACTCTCCGCGACCCCATGGACTGCAGCCCACCAGGCTCCTCCGTCCATGGGATTTTCCAGGCAAGAGTACTGGAGTGGGGTGCTTCTGGATACTTCGTGTACTATTGATATTACATATAGTTTTAATCATAATAAATTATTGTTCATATAGGCCAAGGTTGGTCACAAATGACAATTTCATATGGTTCAACATAACACGTAGGAATAAACGGTAAATTCCACAAATATGTACCATAAAGAAAGATACATACTGATGTTTCAGCTATGTTGGATGGGGAACCAGAAATTAAGAGGCTATTTGATGTCCATGATATATTATAATTAAATTTTATAGTTATAAAAATGATGTATACAAAATAATGTATTAGTAATTAGGTTAATACTCTAGAGTAATATATATATATATATATATATATATTTATATGACAAAATAATTACTACTGCAGTTGCATATTTGTAATATTGGAAAATTACTTAACTCCCTGGGGCTTATTTCTCCTTTTCAGTAAAATGATGATAATAATACTATACTTTCCTTATAGGGCTGTTGAGTGTGGGTGATGGGAGTCACAAAAAGAAATAAATCGAAATAATATTGCATAAGTCAATCAATTATTACCTTACATTACCTTTTACATCTTATTTAAGTAAGTTAGATACACTTATGAGCCTTTCCCTTTTTGCTGCCTAGAAAATTGTTTGGTGCAGGAAAAAAGGAAACAATGCCCATGCCATTGCTGTGTGCTTATACATCCACCCTCCGCTGATTCTGGGGAAGAGAAAACATTTCTCTAAGGAATGAGTCAGACCTTCCAAATAGCCATTTCCAGCCTGCTTTTGTGTACAGGAGAAAACTTCCAAGAAGAAGAATATATTTGAACAGTGAGTCCATCATCTGGGAAGGAGGGAGCAGATTTCAAAGCAAAGAGGGCCTGGCAAGCCAAGGAGAGAGATTATCACCCACCTATGTACTAACTTGAAGTGCCAACTCCTTCAGGTTTGCGGAAATTGAAGTGAGGGAAAGGTTTATCACTCTGGCAGGAGATCTCACACATGTACCAGACTTCTATAGTTGAAACCTGTGCTGGATTCTGAGAGCAAGAACCCTCCACCAGCCTGATAAAACTGCATGGGAGAGTTGGTCCAGACTGAACAATCTGAGTGTGGAAAAGTCATTCTCCTAATTGGATTGCCAGACAGGAACAGCCTCTACTATGAGGTGAAATATCCTGAAAAGGAGAGGTAGATGGTGCTTACTATGGAGGCTTGAAAGAGGTACCACTTCAGAGATGACAGACCTGAGACAATTAGGTGTGGACCATTTTAAATAAAATTAGTGGTAGTCAAGATTATTGATCATTGCATGTTTCCAGATTTTGCTACAAGCAGTTTCAATGTTTTATCCTGACAACAATTCTATGATTGTCATGATTTTGGTACAATTGGGATTCTCCATTCACAGATGAGTAAACTGAGACTCAGTACAATAAATCAATTGCTTAAGACTATAGAGCTAGTGAGGAAGGCAATGGCACCCCACTCCATTACTCTTGCCTGGAAAATCCCATGGATGGAGGAGCCTGGTAGGCTGCAGTCCATGGGGTCGCTAGGAATCAGACACGACTGAGCAACTTCACTTTCACTTTTTACTTTCATGCATTGGAGAAGGAAATGGCAACCCACTCCAGTGTCTTTGCCTGGAGAATACCAGGGATGGGGGAGCCTGGTGGGCTGCTGTCTATGGGGTCACACAGAGTCGGACACGACTGAAGCAACTTAGCAGCAGCAGCATAGAGCTAGTAGAACTGATGAAGAAGAACTGATACTTTTGAACTGTGGTGTTGGACAAGACTCTTGAGAGTCCCTTGGACGGCAGGACATCAAACCAGTCCATCCTAAAGGAAATCAGTCCTGAATATTCATTCTCAAGGACCTATGCTGAAGCTGAAACTCCAATACTTTGGCTACCCGATGTAAAGAACTGACTCATTGGAAAAGACACTGATGCTGGGAAAGATTGAAGGCAGGAGGAGGAGGAGGGGACAGCAAGAGATGAGATGGCTGGACGTTTGAGCAAGCTCTGGAAGTTGGTAAGGGACAGGGAAGCCTGGTGTGTTTCAATCCATGGGGTCACAAAGAGTTGGCCACAACTGAGCAGCAGAACTGAGCTGAACTGAACAGAGCTAGTCGAGACACAAGAGATGCGAGTTCAACCCTTGGGTCAAAAGATCCTCTGCAGTAGGAAGTGACAACCCACTCCACTAATTTTGCCTGGATAATCCCATGGACAGAGGAGCCTGGCAGGCTAAGGTCCATGGGGTCCAAACAGTAGGACACGACTTAGCAACTGAACAATAACAAGAAAGATTTATTGATTCTATGTGTGTGCCAGATTTTGCTATAAACAATTTCAGCAACTCTAGGATCATCATGATTTGATGCTGTTAAGATTTCTTTTTCTCACGTGAATAAATGGAGTCTAAACTCCAGTACTCTTGCCTGGAAAATCCCACAGATGGGGGAGCCTGGTAGGCTGCAATCCATGGGTTTGCACAGACTCAGACATGACTGAGTGACTTCACTTTCACTTTTCACTTTCATGCATTGGAGAAGGAAATGGCAACCCTCTCCAGTGTTCTTGCCTGGAGAATCCCAGGGACAGGGGAGCCTGGTGGGCTGCCGTCTATGGGGTCGCACAGAGTCGGACACGACTGAAGCGACTTAGCAGCAGCAACAAGTGTTATAAGTCCATTCTTTAAGACTAGAGGGGCTTCCCGGTGGCTCAGTGGTAAAGAATCTGCCTATAATGCAGGAGCTGCAGGAGACTCGGGTTGGATCCCTAGGTCAGGAAGATCCCCTGGAAAAAGGCATGGTGACCTACTCCAGTATTCTTGCCTGGCGAATCCCATGGATAAAGGAGCCTAGCGGGCTACAGTCCATTGAGTCACAAAGAGTTGGATACTATTAAGGGGACTTAGTATGCAGGTAACACTAGGGAACTAGAAGCACCAGAATGAGATTCTAATCCTAGACATTCTGACTCCAGAAGAACCATTTGACTCTTATGGCAAGTGGTTTCTCCTTCCTGCTTCCCACACCATTTCCCTCTACATCTTGTAATTTATCATGCAATTTTACATTTTTTTGTGTGCATGTGTTTCCTTCCCTTCCTGTAAACTCTGGTGATGGTTTAGTCACTAAGTTGTATCCAACTCTTGAGATTCCATGGACTGTAACCTGCCAGGCTCCTCTGTCCATGGACTTCTCCAGGCAAGAATATTGGAGTGGATTGCCATTTTTCCTCCAGTGGATCCTCCTGGTCCAAGGACAGAAACTGTATCTCCCGTATTGCAGGTGGATTCTTTACTGACTGAGCCACCTAATGACCCATGAATTTTTTGAAGTGCAGTTATCACCAAGGTGAGCAAGGAATGATGAGATAAATCTCCCAGGACTTCTTGATCCCTTTGCTAAGATTTGCTGTTGGTAGTAGCATTGACCTGGGGCACTGTGTTCTCTGTGATCCACGTGGCAACCAGCAGCAAGGTGATTTTAGGCTCACAGTATCGGAAATGGCAACCCACTCCAGTGTTCTTGCCTGGAGAATCCCAGGGACGGGGGAGCCTGGTGGGCTGCTGTCTGTGGGGTTGCACAGAGTTGGACACGACTGAAGCGACTTAGTAGTAGTAGCTGCACTAAACAGTGAGAGAAGGCAGTTCAGACAAAATGGATGGTGAAGTAAGGGAACATTGGCAATGAATGCACATGAAATCAGCTGCCCTTGCTTCTTGCCCTGCCATGCCAATAAAAATGTGTAACTTTACATGGCCTGAAAGTTTCCTGCAAAAGCACATTTCAAGAAAGGCAAAATGACAACCTACCAAAAATAAAATCAGAGATGTATTATGGATTTCACCTTCATTTTAGATTACCTAATTAGCTAACCAACCACACTGACGTAAACTGCACATTCAGTGGTTAAAAATAATTATTTCCAACACCTAATAATTATCAGGCCAAAAAATTATGGAGAATAATTGAATTTACTATCAAATTTCACATCTTGTAACTCCTAGTCCTTTCCTCCTGCTGCTTAGCAAGAGATTTACATAGCTTCTTTCTCCATGTGAAACTTATTCAGGATAACAAAAGCTCCTGTCTTAGACTTGACAATTCACAAAAGGGCATTACAAGATTGAGATCCTATGTGTTAGGGTATTTGGACTTGTTCTGAAAGAAGAAAGAATTTCTTGGCTGCGAGAGTTGTTCTCAGGAACTATCACTTTTCTTGGCTGTTAAAAGTATCTAACTGATTTGTGTCACCAAGCGAAAGTCATCCAAAGCCCTAACAAAGATCACAGTACAGGGCATGCTTGATTGGAGATATTATTTCTCACCCCCTGGGGACAATCCCATAACAGGTATCTTGCTCCTATGACATTTTCTGCAGCCCCCTGATAAGATTAAGTTCACAGAATTTCATTTTCCTTTTACTATAATTTTGACTGGAAGAATTTTGATTCTTAATCTTCAGGGCCCTCAGGAATGTTTCCTTGGATTGCAATTTAGATTTATTTTCTCCATTGATTTTTCTCAGGTCCTTTGTAACCTGTGTTGTACTTCTTTATCATATAACTTTTAGATAATGTAAATACAATTTTGTACCCACAACTTCCTGCATCAATTCATGCCTATAATTTCTCCTTTATTAACCTGTTCTTTCTAATATGGCACTCTAATTGGTAGTGAAGAGACAGCTTAGATTCAAGGGGTAGGTACTCACATGAGAGGCATCACATGTGTGCTCTGTTGTATCCGACTCCTTGTAACCCCAGGGACTGTAGCCCACCAGGCTCCTCTGTCCATGGAATTTTCCAGGCAAGGATACTGCACTGGGTTGACATTTCCTACTCAAGGGGATCCTCCCACCCAGGGATCAAACCTGCATCTCCTGCGTCTCATGCATTGGCAGGCAGAAAACTCGTTAAACTTCCCCTCAGCTCTCTCTGTGTTGTTAAAACTTCCTTCAGGCTGTCACTTAAGCATATTTCTAACAGAATTATTATGTCAGCTTGAATACTGTATATTGATATAGCCATAATTCAGGTTCTTGTCTTTTCAATAGAATAAAAATATCAATTTGACTGTATCTTCTGCAACTAGCTCCAATATTTTGGCCTCCTGATGCAGGGCCAACTCATTAGGAAAGACTCTAATGCTGGAAAAGATTAAAGGCAGAAGGAGAAGGGAATGACAGAGGACAAGATGGTTGGATGGCATCACCAACTCAAAGGGCATAAATCTGAGCAAACTCTGGGTGATGGTCAAGAGAGTTCATGGGGTTACAAAGAGCTGGATACGATTGAGTGACTGAACAACAACAGCAACAACCTGCAGTTAGATTCAAATTTTATTTAACATTTAAACTATTCAGTGAAGAAATTCTATGCCTCAGAGTTCTATCTGGGAGAACTGAGATTCAGTCGTAAATATAAGAGATGAAAATTCCAGCTTTCACAGGGTTTAGACCATAGCAATTGATTTTTCTAGAGGTAAGTGGACTGTGTTAAATGTTTGTAACTGCCATTCTGACCATTGGTAAATATTGAAGAGTAATGCAATTAAAATTCTGAAGGGAAACTTAAAATAATCAAATCAGATTCTTGATGATTATAGAACATATCAAGGAACGGCATTATGTATGTAAGATTATCACAATGTGACAGATTTATGGCCATTCATATTTGAGAACGTTTGTTTTTTGTAAAAAAAATTAAATTAAATTTTAGATGGGCTGCATAACCATTTTCCAATGCTTTAATAAAATAGAGGACTGGGGGTTGCACAATTATATTTTGAAATGATAAGCAATCATTCTCAGTAATTAATTTTAGCCCACAAAGCCTCCTCATGATTATTAGACTGCAGAATTGTGAGTTGTTCTAGGAAAGTGCTGGCTATCTAAATGTCGTACCAAATTTGTGGCAGAGCACGTATACAATTCTAAGTTTTTGCAGAACTGCTTGCTGAATTTATTTACTAGTGTTAGCTAAGTTTTGGAAACTAGTCCATGTGGTATCAAAAGAATTGTATCTAGATATAAGAACTGCTAACTATGAGACTTAATGGCTTAATGGATAGGCAGGTTGCTGTAATATGATGCTAGATCACTAGCCACTCTCCTTCTGGTGGTTGGGGGGGTAGGGTACAGGTACAGTGTAGAACTTGGACCTAATATTTTTCATGAGCTTTGGATAAAACTGTTATTGAAATGTATGCTTTTTTGCATGCTTTGTTTCTTTTTCAGTAGTTAAATAAAATGCTGTCTGGAACACATTGTATTATATAAACCTTTTCAATAATTTCAAACCAACGACCAATGGATACTGTCAGTGGTCATGTAACACTCCCCTGTAACCTTCACCTTGTCTACATATAATTACTGTATCAATTATTGTATCTGATCTAGAAAAATAAGATATTACAAATCAAATAGAAAATAGTAGATGATATCTATGACAAGAAGACAATAGAATATGATAATTAAAACATGTCAGATCATAAAACTTCTCCATCAATACCAATCACAAAGAAGAAAATACTTTAAGACACTCTCTGAATCACAATTAAATATCCTTAAATAAGAGACTACAGGTGTGATAAATTTCTTATTCAGAAATGTTTAAAAGGTTAAAAAAAACCTCAGAAAATAAAAAAACAAAATCAAGTTAAAGTTTGAAAGACATTAGATAAGCATTAAATGAAGAAAATAATTGAAGAAAAAACATTTAATAACTGAAGATAAATTTAAAGAAAAATGAAAAAATATTATTTTGAACTGAAGTACTAAATGGCCAGAGGGAAATCAGATTTGACCAAAGTATAATAAAGACATTGAAAAAAAATGAATAAGATAAGTTTTTAAAAGTAATTTAAAATGGATCACAAAAGAAATGATCTATTTAGAAGATAGGAAAAAGTCTGTTATATTTTTAATGTAATTGTGAAGAAGAAAAAATAATGCTACATAAAATATATAACACATGCACGCATGCTGTCACTTCAGTCATGCCCAGCTCTTTGCAACTTCATGGACTCAAGCCTGCCTGGCACCTCTGTCCATGGGATTGTCCAGGCAAGAACACTGGAGTGGGTTGCCATGCCCTCCCCCTGGGTTGGGATCTTTCCAACCCAGGGACTGAACCTGTGTGTCCTGCATCACAGGCAAATTATTTACCACTGAACCACTGGGGAAGCCCATGATGTATAATACTATAATCCAAAATATTTCTGAAAATAAAAGGAGGCTTTAAATTATTTTTAAAGTGACCATCATATGCCATGAAAAATTAACCTGGAGTTTTCAAAATTAAGACATATTCTGATAAAATAATGATGTTAATAACAAATGAAAATAAATTCTCAATGCCTTAGACAAAAGAACCCAGTTAGCTACCCAAAAAGGAAAGTCAAGTTGGCATTGGATCCAAATAAATCTACAAATCATGAGAGACTTCAGCATTTTCAATAAAATAAAAGAAAGTATGAAGAAAGACTTTATATCCAGCCAAGCTGTAATTCAAAATTCAAGGCTATAGAAACATTTTTAACATGCAAAAATTCAGAGAAAATGGTATTCATGAAAAATACCAAAAATACCAAAGAATCTACTAGTAAATTGGTTCATTTAAGAAGCAAAGGGTGAAAATTTCCAAAAGAATGAATGGAGAGAAGTTAATGTATCTAACTGTATGTCTCATACTAAAATGTGGATTCATGTATAGAAAAACTATATGTAACAACATAGAAATACTGTAATGTAAAGCCTGTGATCAGTAGGGTAAACAAAAGGAGAAAGTGATATAAGCTTATTCATTGTCCCATTGTTAATAAGTGAGAGTCAGGTAAATCACTTAAAACTGAAACCCAGTTAGTTGCCTAAATAAGGCAAAACAGGATTAAAGACATTTTAATTATTTTAGTATGAATATAGAAACCAGCAGAGCAGAATGCAAACATCCCTAAAGACTCAAAATAAAGCAATTAACTAAGTAAATTAGGGTCTGCAGGAAACACACACACAAACACACACACACACACACACACACACACACACACACACCTGGACACAACATATTTTGATAAAGTAAGAATAATCAAACCATTTATATAAATAAATACTGATGAGATTCATTCGAGTGTTAAAAAAAACAGAAATTTCAAATTAGCCTATAAAATACAACTCCAACTATGGGGCTTCCCTGGTAGCTCAGTTGGTAAAGAATCCACCTGCAATGCAGGAGACCCCTGTTTAATTCCTGGGTTGGGAAGATCTGCTGGAGAAGCGACAGGCTACCCACTCCAGTATTCTTGGGCTTCTCTTGGGGCTCAGCTGATAAAGAATCTGCCTGCAATGCAGGAGACCTGCATTTGATCCCTGGGTTGGGAAGATCCCCTGGAGAAGGGAAAGGCTACCCACTCCAGTATTCTGGCCTGGAGAACTCTATGGACTGCATAGTCCATGGGGTTGCAGAGTTGGACACAACTGAGTGCCTTTCACTAGCATATATATACTAACCCTAAAATGAAGGAAACAGAAAGGTTAGAAATTAAGGGCATGGAAAAAGAAAAATAGGCATAATAAGAAACAGGGGTTATAATTCTCATATGAGAAAAAATTCAGAACTCAGACTGACAACTATTAAACTTGACAAGGATTATAGGCTATCTGTCTTCACTAATCGGCCTTACCCAAAGGAAAAGGAGACTGTCTCTTGAATCTTCTTGATAGAAGTTAGCTTTCCAGCTTGGAGAGGCTCTTACCTGCTCACACAGAGACTGGGAGATAGGAGCCAGGTATTCCTTGATTATTACATTTCAAAGGAATGGCTTCCAGGTCCTTGGGAAAGATAGAACATTTATACCTCCATGGGGAAGAGTAAAACTTTTTACAATGGCAGCTTTTCTGAATTAGTACTAAAAAAAGGGAAATCTGGCCTAGAGAAGGAAAATACCTAAGTTTAGTCAAGGGAAGGAAAGTTAAGGGCTTCTCTGAAAGCTTAACAGTTAAAAAAAAAAAGAAAAAGAAAAAAAAAAAAAAAAACCTCCTGAAATGCAAGAGACACAAGACACAAGAGGCATAGCTTCAATCTCTGGGTCTGGGTCGGGAAGATCCCCTGGAAGAGGAAATAGCAATCCACTCCAGTAGTCTTGCCTGGGAATTCCCACGTACAGAGGAGGCTGGATGGCTACAGTTCATGGGGTGGCAAAGAGTCAGACAGTGACTGAACAACAAAAGCAAAGTTAATGCCCTCTTCTTGGTTATCGTTTATATCAGCATCAAATTAACTAAGATAAAGAAGGTAAAACACGACCCAACGACCCAAGGAACTTGAAGACACTATTTTGTCTGCTCTCAGTGGGAAATATTCTAAGCACAAATATAAAAGTAATCTTGAATTATTCTTGGTTTGTTATTGGTACTGTTATTACTGAAAGGTATGCATGGGGGTTCTTTCTGGCTGCTCTCCCTCTCAAAAGCCAGTAAACGAGCAAGATTAGTGGAAAGGAAAGTTTGCTTTATTTCAGATGTTGGCAGCTGGAGGGGATTTATTATACTTGATGGCTGTATTTTGGTTATTTAAGAAGATGACCTTGTTTTTAGATATATATTGAAATGTTTATTTATGAAACAACATGATTCTCAACATTTCAAATTCATTGTGAATGAGAAGAAGTAAGAGAGCAAGAACACATATTTGGCTTAATGCTAACAATTAGGTAACCTAGATAAATGTTGTTTATTGTATTATACTTTCACTGTTCTGTAAGATTGAAATTTTCCAAAGCTATAAGTAGAGGAAATTAGTCTCACCCCAAAATAAGTCATAAAATGCATTCTTGACCAAGCTGATGAGATAATTATTTTTTAAAGTAAAATGACAAAAAAAAAGTTTATGCAGAGGCCGGTATTCAAAGTCTGGCAAAACAAAAATAACAAAGAATAAATTATAGTCTTTGAGTTGCAAAATAGGCTATTGAAATTCCAAGGTGAGGCAGTAGTCTTAAATAAAAAGGATTTGTCTTGCTGGAGAAAATGTTTTGATTTTGGAAAACTTGGCTTTGAGTTTTCCTAAGACTTGATCCATAAATGCTGTACTCCAAAGCACAAGTGTCATATTTCAGATTACTTGATTTTAATAATGCTTAGATAAAAAATAGTAATATAGGTGTACCTTTAGTTATAAATTGTATGCATATAATTCTGTAGTAATATATTGTAAACCTTAGAAATTTCATACAAAAAATACAATAGGAAAGATGGTAAAAAAAAAAAAAAGATACAGGAGTTCAAATGTGGATCAATTCAAGTGGCCCCTTGGGGATATACCCTTCTGAGACCTGTAACAGGAATGTTAGCTTTTCAATACTATGCAGCAGTGAAGGATTTTGGTTTACAGCTCCAAAGAAGAAAAAAATTAAATGACGTGTGAAAGATTAGAGAATTGGAAGAAGCAGCACTAGATTTAATTACAGATGGAAGTTTCTGAAAAGTGACTCATATTCCTTAAGACAGAACTTTAACATGTTGGAACTGAGGAAGAGATGCTGGATAATATTGGCAGAATCCAAGAATGCCTGGTCTTGTGCTTCTCTGCCAAAGGTGTAGCCAAATGGCATCAGTGGATCTTCCAGAAGCTGCAAGTCCCAACCTGAGCCAGAGGATAGAGTAAACATGACCAAGTAAACTGCACGGCAGCACCCACTTAGTGCTCCAAGTGCATGAATGAAACTAATGGCAGAATCATAGGGTCCAATGATTGCAGCCAACAGACTGAGATATGAGGACAGAGGCTCCCAGAGGAAGATAAAGATATGAGAGTAATGAGTTGACTGAATTATAATTTTCAATGGAAAGAGTTTAATCTTGAAATGAATTAGGAAAAAAATTTAGTTACCAAGTTTTCCTGGAATTATACAGACCATTTTTTTCTGTTAGCAGGCAGAATGGAATCCAAAGTCAAAATAAATTGTAAAAAAGTTACATTTTGGATGATTAAAATTGGGATGTAAAAATCCCCATCTGCTACCTCAAGAAAATTGAATTTTTCTTTACTCCTATCCCCAGAAATAATCAACAGTAATTTTATGAGAATGTTTTTCCACTGGTTTTAATAATAAAAACAAATGTCTAGAGTTTGATAAATATTTATCGAGTGCTTGTATGTTCTTGATCCTGTTCTAGGTGTTATGAATAATATATAACAGAATAAGGGGGGGAAATGCATGTTCTCTGTTTTAGCAGATAATTAAGAAAGCTTAAAGATTAGTACATTAATTCAGGTCAATGGTTAAATATGTTTTGGCAAATGAAGGGCAGTACAAACTTTAAAAATCATGTGACTTCATCCTAATCAGTTTCTTGTTACTACTGGGACTCTGCTGCTTTCCCTGAAATATTATAGAATAATAGGGTACATCTCAACTCCATAGACAAAGGAGCCTGGAGGGCTACAGTCCATGGTGTTGCCAAGAGTCGGACATGACTGAGTGAATAAGCACATTAAGAACAAAACAAAACAAAAAAAGTTCTGGGATGTTCATGTCCTGCTCCTATCAGCAGATAACAGTGATAGGCGGTGGTAGAGGTCTGGCCTGAAATAGGTAAGCCATTCCTAGGTTGAGTCCAGACAGTGACTTTTTCAATGAAATACCAAGGACATTATTGCCATGGTTAAATATAGACTTGGGATATCAGAGTTTGCTAAAGTTTCGTTTTTATTTAAAAGTTTGAACACTTAATTTTAAACATATTGCTTTAAATTTTCATTCTGATTTTCCTGATGGTTGAATATACTTTAAAAAATCACAGGATAAAATAATTAGATGTAAATAATTCTTCATGTTCAGCATTAGCAAAAAATTTTAAATAGAGTGTTTTTTGAGAATTCCATAATATTTCTAATTTCTACAAAATGAATTTGAATAATTAAAATAAAATATATTTAAACAAAGATTACCTTGATTATCCAAAGAAAGCAATTAATTTAAAACTGTATAAATGGTCCGTCTTGAATATTTCATAAAAGCCTTCTGTAAAACAACAAGATACTAAGAAAAAGAAGAAACAGGCCAGATGAAAATAAAATATCTGTATTTTCTAATGGAGGAATTATATTCTCTAGTAACTATATCAAGTTTTAAATGTTGGTCAGATTCAGTCAGAAGTTTCCGTCTGGCTGTTAACAACCTTTGGAAACCTGTTAAATGAATTTAAAGAAATTTTAGTATTGTGTTGATTCAAGTTTCTCTCAAATTTGTATATGCTATTCTTTGTTGCTCCTAATTTATTTTAAGGCTTCCCTGGTGGCTCACACAGTAAAGAATCTGTCTGCAAAGCAAGAGACTTGGATTCAATCCATGGGTTTGGACGATCCACTGGAGAAGGAAAATGGCACCACACTCCAGTATTCTTGCCTGGAGAATTCTATGGGGTTTCAATGGGAATTTCTAATTGTTTTCTTGGTAAACAATTCCTTTTTGTTCACAAATCACTGTTTGATCCTAATTTTAAGGTCTCAATTTATTGATTTATTAATTCATATTTTTATTAAGTTATATTTAGAAAACACTCAAGGTGGTTTTCTCCTGTTTCTTGGGTCCACTTCTTTCACTTTGGGTTATATCAGCCATTTGCAATTTGTGTTCCCTTTAAAAATATGTACACATGCATGTATGCATATTTGTTTGCAGGCATGTATTTATTGTATGGTTATGTCCTTTATTACTATCATTTCTTTTTGTCTTGATCATGTTTTATTTTGAGCAGCTCCTTAGACCTGCTTTTTCGTTCTGGTATATTCTGGTCTAGTATGAATGAATCTCACTTAATAACTTTCCACCTTATTTCTCTTTTATTATTTCACTCAATTATTCATTAAAGAGCCAAAATTTGAGCACATACTGTGCTCTGTGTGCCAGGAACTGTGCTTAATTCCAGAGAATCAGCAGTGACAAAAGTAGACAAAGTCCTTGTAGTTGCAAAGCTTACCTTTACTGGAGAGACAAGTTAATATGGTTTTTCCAGTAGTTATGTATGCATGTGAGAGTTGGACCATGAAGATGGGTGAGTGCTGAAGAATTAATGCTTTTGAATTGTGACACTGGAGAAGACTCTTGAGAGTCCCTTAGACTGCAAGGAGACCAAACCAATTCTAATGGAAATCAACCCTGAATATTCATTGGAAGGACTGATGCTGAAGCTGAAGCTCCAATAATTTGGTTGCCTTATGTGAAGAGGCAACTTATTGGAAAAGAACCTGATGCTGGGAAAGACTGAAGGCAAAAGGAGAAGGGAGCAGAAGAGGAAGAGATGGTTAAATAGCTTCACTGACTCAATGGTTATGAATCTGAGGAAACTCTGACAGCGGATGATAGAGGAGCCTGGAGTGCTGCAGTCCATGGGGTCACAAAAGGTGGGGCACAACTTGGCAAATGAACAGTAAGAGTTCATATAGGTACTAGATAGTAAAAAGACCAGGGTGGGGGAAGTAAAGAAATAAAATGACTTTGAAAGTGGAATGAGTGTTGAAAGTTTAGAGAAGATAGATAAGGACACCATTATTGACATTATGACTTTTGAGTGATGCTTTTGTAGGGTTCGTTTTTGTCTGTGCTCAGAAGTTCAGTTTGTAATTTTACCTCTGAGTTATAAGGACAGGCTGGAAATGACTTCCCAGTTGCAGTGAGAGGGCTTAGCTAGGTTAGGACTGTCCTTTCTGGGGCAGTGGGCCTGGGTTCTCTTTTTGGGGGTCTTACTAATTACTCCGTCTAGTCAAGGCTATGGTTTTCCAGCAGTCATGTATGGATGTGAGAGTTGGACTATAAAGAAAGCTGAGCACAGAAAAATTGATGCTTTTGGACTGTGGTGTTGGAGAAGACTCTTGAGAGTCCCTTGGACTGCAAAGAGATCCAACCAGTCCATCCTAAAGGAGATCAGTCCTGGGTGTTCATTGGAAGGACTCATGTTGAAGCTGAAACTCCAATACTTTGGCCACCTGATGTGAAGAACCAACTCATTTGAAAAGACCCTGATGCTGGAAAAGATTGAAAGCAGGAGAAGGGGAAAACAGAGGATGAGATGGTTGGATGGCATCACCAACTCAATGGACATGAGTTTGAGTAAACTCTGGGAGTTGGTGATGGACAGGAAAGCCTGGTGCATTGTGGTTCATGGGGTCGCAAATAGTCGAACACGACTGAGTGACTGAACTGAATAATTAATCTGCCTGAAGGCCAACCAGCCGGCAGTTTATCTCAGGTATGTAGATTAATCTAACGTTCTTACCTTATTTAGCATAGAATTCTTGAAAATGGTCTTGGTTTAGAAGCTCTATTCCTGGTCAATTATAAATTAACCCCCACCTGCCCTCCCCGAGGTGTTTTTTTTGTTCTTGTTTCTTAGCGATTTCTTTTATATTTAAATCTTTCATCCATCTGGGATTTAGTCTTGTATAAGTGAACAGAACTGAAAGTAAGTTATTTTCTCCAGTATATTTAAATAAAGAAAATAAAAATCTCTGCATTGGAAAGAAAACCTAAAAACAAATGACCAAATAAAAATACATATTTTCAACAATATTAGAGACACATGGCTCTTTTAACTCAGGTAGATGATTTCTACACATTAACACAAAGAGAATACAAAAGAAAGAAATTAACATATAGAGAAACAGGCATCCATCAATAGACAATACATAAACAGGGAGATATTTATTTCAATTAAATATGTAAAAAGATGCTTTGACTCACATGCTTGAAGAAAAATGCCAATTAAAACTACAATGAGAGAGCATTTGTTTTTATTAATTAGATAATTGTTGCTTTTTTTTTTTTTTTAGTGGCTAAGTTGTGTGTGACTATTTTGTGACCCCATGGACTGTGGCCTGCCAGGCTCCTCTGTTAATGGGATTTCCCATACAAGAATACTGGAGTGGGTTGCGATTTCCTCCTCCAGGTGAATCTTCCAGACCGCCTTCCAGACCTTCCAGGGATCGAACTCATGTATCCTGCATTGGGAGGTAGATTCTTTACCACTGAACCAGGGAAGCCCCCATTCAGATTGGTCTCTTGGTGAGGGCACGGAGTAAAAGCACTCACATATTTGATAGAATTCGAAATTGTTCTATCAGTGATGGCAGAAGGACTCTGAAGTGCCCCTCAAGATGCTTGCCTAGGGATTATCAGGCCCAAGGGTAATCCCCTGGAATGTGGCTTCCTTCTAAGCAAATGAACACAACAGAGGATGCAAGATATGCATGACTGTAATATAGGACAGCATGATATAAGACGTAATACCCATCTTCCTGAGAAGACTCTTGCTTGCTTGTTTTGAGGACACAAGTGGCCATGTTGGGGAACCCACAATGTAAAGAGCTGGGTTTGACTTCTGGGAGCTGAGATCAGTTGGCAAGAAAGGGAGGTCCTCTATCGTAAGGTGCAAGATATTGAATTCTGCCAACAACCTGAGTATCTCTGAAGAGGATTCTTCCTCAGCTGAGAATTCAGATGAGATCCTATCTCCAGCTGACATACATATTGTAGTCTTATATGTACCCAACTAGTTCAGTTCAGTCAATCACTCACATCCGACTCTTTGCAACCTGATGGACTGCAGCACACCAGGCTTCCCTGTCTATCACCAACTTTTGGAGTTTACTCAAACTCATGTCCATTGAGTCAGTGATGCCATCCAACCATCTCATCCTGTTGTCTCCTTTTCATCCTGCTTTCAATCTTTCCTAGCATCAGGGTCTTTTCCAGTGAGTCAGTTCTTTGTATCAGGTGGCCAAAGTACTGGAGTTTCAGCTTCAGCATCAGTCCTTCCAATGAATATTCAGGGCTGATTTCCTTTAGGATGGACTGGTTGGGTCTCCTTGCAGTCCAAGGGACTCTCAAGAGTCTTCTCCAACAGCCGGTTCAAAAGCACCACTTCTTCAGTGCTCAGCTTTCTTTACTCTCACATCCATACATGACTACTGGAAAAACCACAGCCTTGACTAGATGAACATTTGTTGGCAAAGTAATGTCTCTGCTTTTTAATATCTGTCTAGGTTGGTCATAGCTTTTCTTCCCGGGACCAAGTGTATTTTAACTTCGTGGCTGCTGTCACCATCTGCAGTGACTTTGGAGCCCAAGAAATAAAGTCTCTCACTGTTTCCATTGTTTCCCCACCTGTTTCCCATGAAGTGATGGGACCAGATGCCATGGTCTTAGTTTTCAGAATGTGGAGTTTTAAGCCAAGTTTTTACTCCTCTCTTTCACTTTCATCAAGAAGCTCTAGTTTTTCTTCACTTTCTGCCATAAGGGAGATGTCATCTGCATATCTAAGGTTATTATATTTCTCCTGGCAATCTTGATTCCAGCTTGTGCTTCATCCAGCCTGGCATTTCACATGATGTAGTCTGCATATAAGTTAAATAAGCAAGGTGACAATATGCAGCCTTGACTCATATTGTCAATATGCAGCCTCAACTAAGCCATACCTAAACTTCAATACCATAGAAACTGTGAGAAAGTAAATGTAGTTTGTTAAGTCTCTAAATTTGCACTTGGTATTCAAGTAGGCAGTGTTAGATAAATGATAGAGCATTTGTGCACGTGGGGCTGGAGGGGCATCTCCTCCACGGGTTCAGTTAGTGGTCTACAATGGCAATTATCTCCCATTGAAGGAGAACCTGTGCTCCTGGACCATGGCAGACATGGCGGCTCAGATCACGAAGTGCAAGTTTGAGCAAGGTTGTGTGGCGGAGTTCCTCAAGAACTACCTGGAGGGCAGGTGCATGGAGTGGCTCTGCAGATACCTGGAGAATGCGAAGGACACGCAGCATCATGCAGACCCTTCAGTCCATAGGATTGCAAAGAGTCAGACACGACTGAGCAACTAACACTACTACCATGCACTATTAATAAATCATTTGATCCATTACTTAAATAATTTATATCTCAGTTTTAACATATATATATATATATATATATATATATCCATATCCAAAGGTACATATACAAAAATAATCCATTATAGCAAGTTTTAGTAATAACAGAGGAATGGAAAAAAAATCTACAAGCCTGTCAATAAATGTCTAATCAAAAACTGGCAGATTATGGTATAATCACTAAAGAACATTTTAGCCAAGGGAGAGAGAATATATATATTAAAAAAAAAAAGCAAGATGATTCTTCAGTGGAAATCAGGCTTAAGAATATTGTATATAAGTATGCTAGCATTTGTAAATTGGCAAAAGAACATACCAAACTAAATTTGTAAATGTATAGATTATCTCCAGGGAATACATTGAGTTGGAAAAATTGGTTGCTGTTTTAGATTGACATAAAGACTGGAGGGGGCTTCTCAGGTGGCATTAGTGGCAAAGAACTGGCCTGCCAATGCAGAAGATGTAAGAGACTCAAGTTTGATCCCTGGGTCAGGAAGATCCCCTGGAGGGAGGCATGGCAATACTCCAGTATCTTGTGGGGAGAATTCCATGGACAGAGGAACCTGGTGGGCTATAGTCCATAGTATTGCAAAGAGTTGTACAGGACTGAAGCACCTTAGGACAGAATAGCACCAAGACTGGAATAGAGGGTTGAGAAAATATTTTATTATCCATTTTATTTCATATCTTTTGGGTTTTTAATTATGTGTATGTATTCATGCAGCCAGAATCTATGATTACAGGAATAGTAAAATTCTCTGATGGTTAAAACATATTTGAGAGTTTTGATGTTGTTTTCTTCACTTTTTATGTTCTTGCTGCATTATTCATTTATTCAAAAAATGAATATTTGAGTGCTTGCAAGACATTCTGCTACTTACTAGAGCTTTAGGTTCTGAGAGGAATTCATAGCTGAATAATATAAGGTCCCTGGTCTCAATACTTTATCATCTAGCAAAGGAGATCAAAGAAGGAAAACTCCAGCTAACAAGGTACTATGTGGTCAGAAACATAAATGAAGCCCATGGGAAGGTTTGTATACTCTTACAGAAAGTTTTGTCCTTTGGGGGATGTTTAGGATAAAGGAGAATGCATTTAATCTGATGCTGAAATGTAGATAAAATTTTAGGTGCATCTAAATGAAACAGGAGGGAAGAGAGCAGGGTACAACCCTTAAAGGAATGACATAATCATAGGACATGATAAAGACTGGTTAGTGCCAACTGGGACTAAGATGGTGGAAGATTCAACTTCTAGTAGACCTTGAGCTTCATAATATGTTTATTATAATGCATTAGCATGAGAAATGACACACTCACAAACCCCATGGTAGTTCTGAGGCTGACTAAAAAAGTAAAAGAGTGGGTGCTGCTCCAGTTCCTAGAAATCTCTGTCCCTTCTCCAAAATAATTGGAATAATCCTCCAACTCAATAGCTTATGAAAGTACCCAGCCCATAAAAACTAACCACCCCATATTTCAAAGCTCTTGTCTTCTGATATAGCCTACACTCTGTCTGTGGATTGTGTTTCTTCCAAGTACTCTTGACTTCTGAGATGGTCAGGGTGTTTCTCTCTAAATATTTTCCAGCACCACATGTTAAACAGATTGTCTTTTCTCCATTGTATATTCTTGCCTCCTTTGTCAAAGATACGGTGTCCATACGTGCGTGGATTTGTCTCTGGGCTTTCTATTTTGTTCCATTGATCTATATTTCTGTCTTTGTGCCAGTACCATACTGTCTTGATGACTGTGGCATTATAGTAGAGCCTGAAGTCAGGCAGGTTGATTCCTCCAGTTTCATTCTTCTTTCTCAAGATTGCTTTGGCTATTCGAGGTTTTTTGTATTTCCATACAAATTGTGAAATTATTTGTTCTAGCTCTGTGAAAAATACTGTTGGTAGCTTGATAGGGATTGCATTGAATCTATAGACTGCTTTGAGTAGTATACTCATTTTCACTATATTGATTCTTCCAATCCCTGAATGTGGTCTATTTCTCCATCTATTAGTGTTCTCTTTGATTTCTTTCATCAGTGTTTTATAGTTTTATATATATAGGTTTTTAGTTTCTTTAGGTAGATATATTCCTAAGTATTTTATTCTTTTCATTGTAATGGTGAATGGAATTGTTCCCTTAATTTCTCTTTCTATTTTCTCATTATTAGTGCATAGGAATGCAAGGGATTTCTGTGTGTTGATTTTATATCTTGCAACTTTACTGTATTCATTGATTAGCTCTAGTAATTTTCTGGTGGAGTCTTTAGGGTTTTCTATGTAGAGGATCATGTCATCTGCAAACCACTTGTAAAAGAATGAAACTTTCATGAAAGTGTAATAGAACACTTTCTAATACCATACACAAAAATAAACTCAAAATGGATTAAAGATCTAAATGTAAAACCAGAAACTATAAAACTCCTAGAGGAGAACATAGGCAAAACACTCTTCGACATAAATCACAGCAGAATCCTCCATGACCCATCTCCCAGAATATTGGAAATAAAAGCAAAATTAAACAAATAGGACCTAATTAAAATTAAAAGCTTCTGCACAACAAAGGAAACTATAAGCAAGGTGAAAAGACAGCCTTCAGAATGGAAGAAAATAATAGTAAATGAAGCAACTGACAAAGAACTAATCTCAAAAATATTCAAGCAACTCCTGTAGCTCAATTCCAGAAAAATAAATCACACAATCAAAAAATGGGCCAAAGAACTAAATAGACATTTCTCCAAAGAAGACATATGGATGGCTAACAAGCACATGAAAAGATGCTCAACATCACTCATTATCAGAGAAATGCAAATCAAAACCACAGTGAGGTACCATTTCATACCAGTCAGAATGGCTGCGATCCAAAAGTCTACAAGCAATAAATACTGGAGAGCGTGTGGAGAAAAGGGAACCCTCTTACACTGTTGGTGGGAATGCAAACTAGTATAGCCACTATGGAGGACAGTATGGAGATTCCTTAAAAAACTGGAAATAGAACTGCCTTATGACCCAGCAATCCCACTGCTGGTCGTACACACCGAGGAAACCAGAATTGAAAGAGACACGTGTACCCCAATGTTCATCACAGCACTGTTTATAATAGCCAGGACATGGAAGCAACCTAGATGTCCATCAGCAGACGAATGGATAAGAAAGCTGTGGTACATATGCACAATGGAGTATTACTCAGCCTTTAAAAAAAATACATTTGAATCAGTTCTAATGAGATAGATGAAACTGGAGCCTATTATAGAGAGTGAAGTAAGCCAGAAAGAAAAACACCAATACAATATACTAACACATATATATGGAATTTAGAAAGATGGTAACGATAACCCTGTATGCGAGACAGCAAAAGAGACACAGATTTATAAAACAGTCTTTTGGACTCTGAGGGAGAGGGAGAGGGTGAGATGATTAGGGAGAATGGCACTGAAACATGTGTAATATCATATAAGAAATGAATCACCATTCCAGGTTCGATGCAGGACACAGGATGCTTGGGGCTGGTGCACTGGGATGACCCAGAGGGATGGTATGGGGAGGGAGGTGGGAGGGGGTTCAGGATGGGGAACATGTGTATACCTGTGGTGGATTCATGTTGATGTATGGCAAAACTAATACAATATTGTAAAGTCATTAGCCTCCAATTAAAATAAATGAATTAAAAAAAATGGGACCTAAAAAAATAAATAAAAATAAATAACATTTCTTACCTAATACTTTATCTCTGAATTCTTTCTCTATGAAGCAAGAACCTCAAATTCACCAGAAACATAAGAAGGCATTTCAAACATATGGCACAGGTGAGTCAAACCATGGATCTGTGGAAAACTGTTAGACGTTTCCAGAAAGAAGGCACATATGCTTTCTGTTAGAAGGCAGCATTCTTGAAGGAATATAGTGAAAGAGTAGTATAAGTACAAATAGGAGAGTTTTAGTAATGCATGTGGAGTTCCTTGAAAGTAAGAAACTTTATTTAATAATAAATTATGAGCATTGTAAAATTTCTGCAGAGTAATAGAACCATCACCATTGTGATTCAGGGATATTATTCTGACAGTGATATAGAGATGTTTTAAGGGTGAGATCAATTTTGGTTGCCTTGAATTGGGGATTTTGCTGTTAAGTTTGAGTTACATTTGCAGCAGTTGTGCAGAAACATAAGTGAAAGTGAAAATCACTCAGTCGTGTCCAACTTTTTTCAACCCCATGGACTATATAGTCCCTGGAATTCTCCAGGCCAGAATACTGGAGTGGGTAGCCTTTCCCTTCTCCAAGGGATCTTCCCAACCCAGGAATCAAACCCAGGTCTCCCGCATTGCAGGCAGATTCTTTACCAGCTGAGCCACCAGGGAAGCCCAAGAATACTAGAGTGGGTAGCCTATCCCTTCTCCAGCTGCTGCTGCTTCAGCTAAGTCGCTTCAGTCGTGTTTGACTCTGTGTGACCCCATAGATGGAAGCCCACCACTCCTCTGTCCCTCGGATTCTCCAGGCAGAACACTGGAGTGGGTTGCCATTTCCTTCTCCAATACATGAAAGTGAAAAGTGAAAGTGAATTTGCTCAGTCGTGTTCGACTCTTCACGACCCCACGGACTGCAGCCTACCAGGCTCCTCCATCCGTGGGATTTTCCAGGCAAGAGTACTGGAGTGGGGACCATTGCCTTCAGTTCTTCCCAACCCAGGAATCGAACTGGGGTCTCTTGCGTTGCAGGTGAATGCTTAACCATCTGAGCTATGAGGGAAACATCAAGGGGAAACTTAACAGAATATTAGATTACTACAGCTGAAGGTTTTGGCCCGAGGGAAAAAAAAGGATTGAAAAAGAAAAAAACAATGGAGGCATATTTGTGAAAACTCATTTGAGGAACAAAATGAGTCATAAAGTCATATTTCTTTGGGGAGAAATTCCCTGGTGGCTCAGGTGGTAAATAATCTGCCTACAATGCAAGAAACCCATGTTCGATTCCTGGATCAGGAAGATCCCTTGGAGATAGACTTGGCAAAACACTCCATCAATCTTGCCTGGAGAATCCTAGGGACAAGAGGAGCATGGTTGGCTATAGTCCATAGGGTTACAAAGAGTTGGACATGACTGAGCAACTTACACTACTATAGCATTAAAAGGGTATGAAAAATTCACAAAGAAACAAGTACATATCATAAAGAATTACTATTTTGTGGTCTGTTTAAATTTTAATTTAAAACTGAAATACATATGTGAACACATAAATAATTTCACTTATTTTTAATGAGTTATAATGAACTAGTAAGGTAATTACACTCATTTAATTTTTTAAAAAACAAACAATTTTTCATAGAACAATGAAAATATCTAACATGTACCTCAAATTTTCTTATTTGAAAATTATTGTTTTGACACAAAGTTTACAATGTATAAATTGATTTCTCTTTAGGGCTCTGTAAACAAAATTATTTTTTAATTCAAATCTTAAGAATACATGGTAGCCCCACAGAAATTTTCTCACACCATTGATTTTTCTAATTTTTGCTTAAAACACAAGTATGATATAAATTACTTGAATATTTATTAATTATATAAACACAAGTATGATATAAATTACTTGAATATTTATTAATTATATAAGGGGAAAATGAACTAAAGGAATATCAGTTGTTAGCAATTTTAGAGCTTCTTTTAATAATGAAGATAAAAAAAGAGAAGATTAAAAAAAAAATTCCTCAGCCATCTGGGTTAACATTCAAAAGAGATTAAGGTTGAACTTTCAATGAATTTGGTACATTCATTTGCATGTCAAGTTTTCACAGTATGCAGTGAGTTTCTTTTCAACAAAAGATAAGCTGTACTTCAACCTCTATTACTATTATCAGTGTGTCCTATCACACTTACCAAGGTTTTCTTTCAAGGGAAAATGCCACTGTACTTCAGTTTCTCTTTAGAAATTATTTCTGGCTTCCCTGTTAGCTCAGCTGGTAAAGAATCCACTTGCAATGCAGGAGACCCTGGTTTGACTCCTGGCGTGGAAGATCTCCTGGAGGAGGGAAAGGCTACCCACTCCAGTATCCTGGCCTGAAGAATTCCATGGACCAAGTCCATGGGGTCACAAAGAGTCAGACATGACTGAGCAACTTTCACTTTCTGGTCCAGTCAGCTCTGCACACTGTATGAATTATTATTATGTGAAAGAAATTAGCAAAAGGGAGTATGCTGCTGCTGCTGCTGAGTCTCTTCAGTCATGTCCGACTCTGTGCGACCCCATGGACTGCAGCCCACCAGGCTTTGCCGTCCCTGGGATTCTCCAGGCAAGAACACTGGAGTGGGGTGCCATTGCTTCTCCAATGAATGAAAGTGAAGAGTGAAAGTGAAGTCGCTCAGTCGTATCTGACTCCTAGGGACCCCATGGACTGCAGCCCACCAGGCTCCTCCATCCATGGGATTTGCTAGGCAAGAGCACTGGAGTAGGGTGCCATTGCCTTCTCCCAAAAGAGAGTATAGACAGCATCTATTAGTACCAGACACTCTAATGGATGTTAGAAATACAGTATTGGGAAGAAAGACAGTTCCTTCCTCAAATAATTCACTGTGTCCTTTGATGGTGGTGGTGGTTTCATTGCTAAGTCGTGGTCAACTCTTGTGACAACATTGACTGCAGGCCACCAGGCTCCTCTGTCTATGGGATTCTCCAGGCAAGAATACTGGAATGGGTTGTCATTTCCTTCTCCATGTGTACTTTGGTAGACAGACTTTATTTTTTCAGATAGGTACTAATAAGTTAAGGGCTATGAGAATTAAAAAGCAATCTGTCTCAGTTAAGAATACCAGGGATGAATTGAGGAATGCTAAAGGAGGAGAAGGGGATGGATGACAGAGGATGAGATGGTTGGATGGCATCACTGACTCAATGGACATGAATCTGAGCAACCTCCAAGAGTTGGTGATGGACAAGGAAGCCTGGCATGCTGCAGTCCATGGGGTTGCAAAGAGTTGGACACAACTGAGCAACTGAACTGAACTGAACTGAAAGAAAGACAAACCCTGACCTCAACAATAACATCCACTGTTAGAAAGACTTCTGAAATAAGTTGTTTATATAAATGTTAGTGCCATTTAGGGAGATAGAAAATACATGAGACAAAATTTATGGGAAAGTGTTGCATGGAAAATTAGCTCAGTAGTCTCCCAAGTATACTATTAAGCAAGCTATTCTAGAGATCATGAAACAGCAATGTTAGTAGACTAGATTAAGATGCTAACATTACATGCTTTATTTAATTCCCAGGAAGAAAATGTACAGAGATCAAATAGCCCATAACAAATTTTTGATGAATGCCAAGTTTTACTGTCAAATGAAGAAAAAAAAAAAAAGGTTACAGAATCAGTAGGAAAACAAGGTAACTTGTTGTACCAACATTAAAAGAAGAAACAGAGAAGGCTGCCAACCGGAACACAAAGAAAGTGGGCAAAGAAAGTGGATGATGAAGAGGCTTGAACAGTGTCCACTGGTTTCATTGTCATGAGGCCCATGTTTATGTTTAGTTAGAACTAGTTTAGCAAAATGACAAGGGAGATGAGACATAATTAATACATTTGATAAATAAATGGATGGTGACAAAGTGGATCACCTCTCCGACTTAACGGACATGAGTTTGAGCAAACTCCAGCAGGTGGTGAAGGACAGGGAAGCCTGGCATACTGAAGTTCATGGCGTCGCCAAAGTCAGACAAGACTTAGCTACTGAACAACAGCAGTACACAATAACGAAATATGTTCAAAACAGAAGTACCTAGAGGAGTGTGCAGGATTCATAAAGCTGTTTTCTGTGTGGGTGGTTTTTTGTTTTGTTTTTTGACATGAGACACTAGGACAGATTTAAATTTGCTGTTGTTACTCAGTCATGTCTGACACTTTGTAACTGCACAGACTGTGGCACACCAGGCTTCCCGGTCCTTCACTATCTCCCTGAGTGTGCTCAAACTCATGCCCATTGAGTTGGTGATGCCATCCAACCATCTCATCCTCTGTTGTCCCCTTCTCCTCTTGCCCTCAATCTTTCCCAGCACCAAGGACTTTTCAAAGGAGTCAGTTCTTTGCATCAGGTGGCCAAAGTATTGGAGTTTCAGCTTCAGCATCAGTCCTTCCAATGAATATTCAAGGTTGATTTCATTTGGGATTGACTGGTTTGATCTCCTTGGTGTCCAAGGGACTCTCAAGAGTCTTCTCCAGCACTACAATTCAAAAGCATTAATTCTTCAAAGATCAACCTTCTTCATGGTCCAACTCTCACATCCGTACCTGGCTACTTGGAAAAAAACAGTTTTGACTATGGACCTTTATCAGCAAAGTGATATCTCTGCTTTTTAACATGTTGTTTGGGTTTGTCATAGTTTTCCTTCCAAGGAGCAAGCATCTTTTAATTTCATGACTGTAGTTACCATTTGCAGTGATTTTGGAGAGCAAGAAAATAAAATTTGTCATTTTCCACTTTTCCCCCTCCTATTTGCCATGCAGTTATGGGACCAGATGTTATGATCTTAATTTCTTCAATGTTTTAGGCCACCTCTTTTACTCTACTCTTTCATCCTCATCATGAGGCTTCTTAGTCCCTCTTCGTTTTCTGCCATTAGAGTGGTATTATCTGTATATCTGAGGTAGTTGATATTTCTCTCAGCAATCTTGATTCCCTGATGGCTCAGCAGGTAAAGAATCTGCCTGCTCTACAGGAGACACAGGTTCAATCCCTGGGTCAGGAACATGCCCTGGAGAAGGAAATGGCAACCCATTCCAGTATTCTTGCCTGGGAAGTCTCATGGAAGGCTACAGTCCAAAGTATAGCAAGCAGTCAGACACGATTGAGCCACTGAGCGCAATCACTCAGGGTATGGGCACAATCACTCAGGAAACATAGGGCACACTTGTTGTCGTTTTAATATATGCACATAATCCTATTCTATTATCATAGGGAATGAGGAATGGAGGAAGGAAGAAATAGTGGAGGGCTAGCGTATTTCAGGGTTTTTTATATTTAGTGATGGGAAGGTGGGAGAGTCTGGTGACATATGATTTTTTTGGGAGTAGAATACCAAAGGTTTTGTGTACTTGCCTGTGAATGTGGGTATTGGTGGTGAGGGTCTCACTCAGGATAGTGATCACACATTTAGGTATTATTATTCATTCTGGGATTGCCTGTTTTTTTTTTTTTTTTTTCATTATCAGAACAACTGGTTAGGTGTAAGCCCATGCTAGATTTCTGGCTTTCCTGTAATAGGAATATAGTCAGAAAACATGAATGAAGACATATGAGTGAAATTTAGATTATCCTCAACAGAATGATTAAAATGTCAGCTTTGGAATCTAAATTAGATAGAGGCTGAAATAAGAGTCGGGTTGATAGATTTGGAAAAATTGAATTGATTAATTGGCTGGTGATCTTAAAAATTTCAAATCCAAAATAGCTTCAGACAATGACAAATTGCAGAAAGTAATTTTAAAATAGGCACTGAATTTTAAAGTAGAAAGTCTTTAGAGACTAGGATAACACAAAACTGAGAAGGCAGGGTGCTCATGGGTTATTCAGGATTGCATACAAGACTTGGTAAGCTTTGTGGTAGAGATTGATAGTTTGAAAGTGAAGAAAACAATGTTGATTTTTTTGGAATAGCTTATGAGGTCAGTATGTACTATACTTTTAAAATGTCATTCTTTTTGATATACTGATATTGTGCTATTTCATACTTAGATGCTGGTCTGTAATTGGTCTATAATTTATTTTTTGTTTATTTTTGGAATTATTAGATTTATATTTTGCTTCACAAAATGTATTGAGGAGTTTCCCTCCTCTTTCTAATGATTTTGCATAAATTCGTCTTATTCCTACGGCCAACTAAGGAATGTTGCTCTCCACTTGGCTCTACAGGGGCTGTGTCATCAATTACTGTCATTTTTGACCTTGAACACATCCTGAAAGGAGTTCAAGGTGGCGATCAGGAATGAGACACTCTGTTCTCTGGGAAAAGTGGCAAATAAGCCTTCGGATAATTCGATATTTTCAGTAGAAAATTTTATGAATCTGATTTCTTACATCTTTTCATACTTGGAAAAGTCTTTCTCATGATTGGCAGCAACCTTCTACAGAGAAGTGTGCTTGATTGCTTCAGTGAAATTTCACATATACTGACCCCACTCCAGCCTCTTTGGAACAGTTCCTCAGAGCTATCTGAGAGACTGACTATGGCACTAAAGTCCTCAGGAAGCCCCAAATAAAACTGACAAAGTTCTCATGTTGTGCGTTTTTATTTTATTCTACATTTCCTTGAATGGCTGATAGGACTCACAGCTGAAATTAATTACATGTGTCTGGCGTTTCATTTGTAAGAAGGTTTTAAAAAAATAAAATTCAGTTAAAAATGTAAAACTATTTTGATTTTCTGTTCCATCTTCTGTCCGCTGTAGTTTGCTGTATTTTTAAGCCTGCTTGTCCATTTCATCCAACTTGTTCAATTTATTATGATAAAGTCATTTATTGTTATCCTTTCCATGTCTATAGTGATAACGTTTTTTATTCCTAATAATTCTCTTTCTCTCTTGATTAGTCCAGCTAGAAATTTTATAGATTTTGATGGTTTTTTTCATAGGTTCTGTTTTGTTTTTTAAAATTTCTCTAATTTTTGTTTTCTATTTTGTTGATTCCTGACCTTATTATTATTATGTTCAATTTTGTTTTGTTTTGCTTTCCTTTTCTGCCTTCTTAAGATTAGAATTTAGGTCACTTATTCTAGACTTTCAATTCTAAGTACTTAAAGTGATCAATTTCCTAATAATAATAATAATTTTAGTTGAATTCAACAACTTCAACTATATGTTGTATTTGAATTTTTATTCAATTTGCAACTTTTCTAATCCTCCTTGTTATGTGTCCTCAGAATAATATATTATTTAGACGTAGATTTTTGAATTTCCAAATATTTGAGACTTTTCTAAATTGTCTAAATTGTCTAACTTGAGACCTTTCCAAATGTACATAAGAAAAGAAAGCATATTCTAATTTTGGAAGGTACAGTATTCCATAAATATTTCTCCCACATTCCTTTTTTAACATTCAAAAAGATTAACACATGCACAGTAATAACTCACAGTAAGGTCCCCCCCCCCCCAGGAGTAGACATCAAGATTTTATTCAGAGATTGTGAAAGAAGTATCAGAGATTATTTTTGCTTAGCACATATGTATCTAAATTTTACCACTGAAACTGAACAATTATTTACCTTCAAACTCTCTTTTAATAGGTATAATTTATTCTTTTTTGTCAGAAAAGTGTATAGTTAAAATTGCTATTAAAGTCCCAAAAATATCACAGTTTAAGTCAACTCCCTTGGTCATTCTTGTCTTCCATTTGTCTTTCTTGTAACCACAACACATTCACCAAGGAGAACACACCAAGAATGAAAAAGGAGCAAATCATCAACAAAGTCTGCTAAACGCCATGAGATTGATATTCATGACATGTTCAAAGAGTTGTTTTCTTTATTTTACTGTCAAATCTCAATTTTACAAAGTATATTTTTATTTCCCATCATCATGAGATTGTGTGTATCCTGAAGCTTTCTAGGAATTTTTTTCTGTTAAATAAAGGTAAAATATAATCTATTTTATATTCACACTGAGTCAAATAATATAATTCAAATCATACACTGAATTTAGATGATGAAAATAATTTAGTCATTCTAATCTCTATAAGATAGAAGTTTTCACTCCGAGTTGGGCTCTGTATGTATTATAGAGGGAAAAGGTTATCAGATAACCACAAATTAAAATCACATTCTGGCAGAGCATTCTAATCTTTGAATAGCATCATGTTTCTTTCTGAAATGGTTTTTAGTGTTGTCATTGAATTTGCATGTCTATACTGTTGAAATAGCCTCCTTATGATTTAGAGGAATAATAGCTTGCTCTGGATAAAATTTTTACTTAATGTTTCATTTGAATCTTTTAGCTTATCGTAACACTCAATAAAATGTATTTTTTCTGATTTGCAACTGATAGAAAAATACAGTAAGCACAAGCATCTCACATACAGATATGGAAAAACTTGAATCTCACAGAGAATGTCCTATGCATACTGATAAGTAGGAAATTATGAAAACTCCTTGGAAATTTCAACTCTAACTGTTCATGCAATCAGAAAATTCTAGATAAGAATGCCCTATGAGCAAATTATTTATATTTATTTTCAGGTGAAGTTAATTTAAAAATACATTTACAAAAGGAGTAACTATTTTAGCAGAATTTTTGTCTTGAAAAAGAGACACATTCAAACTCACCAATAAAATGTAGATTTAAAATCTGAATAATAAATAGTGTATCTAGATGGAAAATCATGTATTTAAGCCCATAGATTAAATAGAAATCAAGTAAATGATGAAACAAAAACTAGAGCACATCCCAGTTGATATTTTCTAGAATTTTTGTTTTGGCTTAATTTAACCCCTGTCTCGGTTACAACTGGTCATGCAAGACATGGTTACCTTCATATCTTCAGTTTATGAGTCATCAGCAGACTTACTGGGATCCAGTCTGTCCTCAGAAGTTAATTCACTTCAATCAAAATCTGTCCAAATTCACTTTAGTGTGATGACCTTCTCTGATAACTCTTTCTAAAATATCAACCTGCCCCTTACTTATTTCACTTTATGTTTCACGAGAGCACTTGTCACCACCTTGGATGGTAGGTATGGGTTTGCCCATTTAGTCCTCCTTGTCTCCCCACACTGGAATGTAAGCACAGGTTTCTGCTTGGTTCTGTTCTGTCTCAGCACCTCAGGACCTGGCTAGATGCTCAATAAATATTGGTTTTATGAATGGATTCATTTGTGGTTGAGGGAAGGATGCAATTCTATTCTCACCCAGAGTGTAGCTTCATTCAACTAGAGGGTGACCTACAATTCAACTTTTCTGAATTAGCAATGCATTCTCCACTTTCTGGCAGTGCTCTCCAGCTTCCATCCTCCCACCCCTCCTGCTCTAGCAGGATTCCTACATTCAGGTCTGGCTCTTAGCTGCCCTAGGCTCTTATTTCTGGTGACCCCATAAGGAGCAGCATCTTCTTTTCCTTGATAAGATTCTTCTGTTTCAAAGCCATTTCTACTGCAAATCCACTGGGATTTCACTGTGTTATCTAGTCGCATCTCTCCAGTGAGTTCAGACTTCCCTCCTCAGCCTGCCCAACATTTCTGCTAGTTGTTACAAGGGCCTTGTGGCCTTGCCATTTTTCGACTTGGACTTCCTTGCCAGTGTCTCCTCCATGGTTCACTGTTTACTCTGCTCTTGTGTCAAATATTTAGAGTACTTCCGGCTTGTGTCTATGCCTCTCCACTGAAGTAATTATCTGTAACTTATACCTTACTTTGGGATAATGGGCCATAGTTTCAAAGTATTTGTATGTATGTTTTTCTATTTAGTTAAAAATAATACATTTCATTAACTGGAAAGTGACTCTTGTTATTTTTAATGACAATCCCTTTTGCAGTTATGTTTTCAGAAAATGCATCTATCGATGCTTTCAAATTGTGGTGCTGATGAAGAGCCTTCAGAATCCCTGGACTGTGAGGAGATCAAATCAGTTAATTCTAATGGAAATCAATCCTAAATATTCATTGGAAGGCCTGATACTAAAGCTGAAGGTTCAATAATTTGGGTACCTAATGCCAAGAACAGACTCATTGGAAAGAGCCTGATGCTAGGAAAGATGGAAGGCAACAGGAGAAGGGTGCAGCAGAGAATGAGATGGTTAGATAGCATCACTGACTCAAGGGACATGAATTTGAGCAAATTCCAAGAGACAGCAGAGGACAGAGCAGACTGGCATGCTGCAGTCCATGGGGCTGCAAAGATTTGGACATGACTAAGCAACTGAACAACAACAATAATATAATCCATTTTTGAATCTAATAGAAAACATTTTTCCTCTTTCTGTGATCTCAGGGAAAAATCTCTTCTCAAAGGTGATAGATTCACTTTGCTTACATGCATGTTCAGTCACTTCAGTTGTGTCTGACTCTTTCTGACACCATGGACTATAGCTTGCCAGGATCCTCTGTTCATGGAATTTTCCAGGCAAGAATACTGGAATGGATTGTCATGCCCTCCTCCAGGGGATCTTCCTGATGCAGGGTTTGAACCTGAGTCTCCCATGTCTCCTGCACTGCAGTGGGATTCTTTGCCCCTGAGCCACCAGGGAAGACCTGATAAAATCACCTTAAATTCCCCCAAATCTCCCAAAGATTATCTTCCCAAATACCACATGCAAGTCTCCTCAGTTATGGTTCCTATAGCTCCTGAAATGGTCAATCATATTCTATCCCTAATTTAATTTAACCTACATCACTTATGCTGCATAATGAATGGGCAAATTCTAATAATAGAGTTAATGGAAAAAAACAATGTGGGCTTCCCTGGTGGCTCAGAGGTTAAAGTGTCTGTCTGCAATGCGGGAGACCTGGGTTCGATCCCTGGGTCAGGAAGATCCCCTGGAGAAGGAAATGGCAACCCACTCTAGTATTCTTGCCTGGAGAATCCCATGGACAGAGGAGCTTGGTGGGCTGCAGTCAATGGGGGTCAATTAAACAGATACTGTATACTCAATAAATTACGTGCTTTTTGCGTCCATAAAGAACTTTACAAAGGTTGTTTACTCTCATTAAAATATGTGAGCAATAATAATTTCACTGATGAGATAACTAGGTATAAAGGCATTAAGAAATTTCAAAGGGCAAGCAGTCCTTAAGTGGTTAATTGAATCTAATTGCTCTTCTCCACTATGCTAATGAAACTTCTTTGCCCTGCTCCTGAAGTTCATTTAATCAGAGCAGATCTGAAAGCCTTGCCCTTGTGTGCTCACATTCTAATGAGTTGCCCTAAGAAAGTCAGAAGAGAGGATGTATGTAAACAGGCCTTTGATCTGCTTCTCCACTGGAAAAAGAAAAGGTGTTGGAACACTTGCTTAAGTTTACCTTGCCCTTTGTGAAAGATTTAGGTGGAGCAAAGTAGGTCTTCCCATGTGGTGCTGTTGGTAAAGAATCTCCCTGCCAATGCAGAAGTTGCAAGAAACATGGGTGTGAGCCCTGGGTCAGGAAGATCCCCTAGAGAAGGTGATAGCAACCCACTCCAGTATTCTTGCCTGGGAAATCCCATGGGCAGAGAAGCCTGGTGGGCTACAGTCCATGGATTCCCAAAGAGACAGACACAACTAAGCACGTGCACGCACATGAGCACGCACACACACACACACACACACACACACACACACACACACATACACACGTGGGGAGTAAAGCTAGTCTAATCACTTTTCTTGTAAGTATTGGTTCCACTCATCTCCAAGTGTTCTAAATGGATACCCTTGTCGTCTAGATTCAGTTGGAACATCATTAAATGCTCTGCATAAATCTAAAGAACATGAAAACTTCAAACTGAACTTGTGAGAAAGGAAAGCACTCATTCTGAATATTTGCTACCCGAGAGCAGACTTTCTGCAAAATCTTGCTTTTCTTTTTTGTCTTGGCTAAACATCATTGTACCATAGCAAGAAAAGTATTAGCTAAGTCAATATTTTGAATGCTATTACAGGGAAAAGTTTATCAGTAAATATATGTACTTGTTTTCTTTCTCAGATATCATAAATTTGGGTTCAGTTCAGTTCAGTCAATCAGTTGGGTCTGACTCTGCGATCCCATGGACTGCAGCATGCCAGGTTTGCCTGTCCATCACCAACTCGTGAAGCTTGTTCAAATTCATGTCCATAGAGTCCATGATGCCATCCAGCCATCTCATCCTCTGTTGCCCCCTTCTCCTTTTGCCTTCAATCTTTCCCAAGGAGTCTTTTCCAAGGAGTCAGTTCTTTGCCTCACGTGGCCAAAGTTTTGGAGTTTCAGCTTCACCATCAGTCCTTTCAATGAATATTCAGGACTGATTCCCTTTAGGGTGGACTGGTTTGATCTGCTTTCAGTCCAAGGGACTCTCAAAAGTTTTCTCCAACACTGCAGTTCAAAAGCATCAATTCATTGGCCCTCAGCTTTCTTTATGGTCCAACTCTCCCATCCATATATGACTACTGGAAAACCATATCTTTGACTAGATGGACCCTTTTCAGAAAAGTAATTTCTCTGCTTTTTAGTATGCTGTATAGGTAGGTCATAGCTTTTCTTCCAAGGAGCAAGAATCCCCTAATTTCATGGCTACAGTCACCATCTGCAGTGACTGTCTGTCATATTAGTCTCACTATTTCCATTGTTTCCCCATCTATTTGCCATGAAGTGATGGGACAGGAAGGCACTAAAATTGATCATTTATAAACAGAATCATCAATGAGACACTAATACAACAAAATATTTTAAATACAGTAAGGTCCAAAAATAAGGGCTGCTACCTTATGAATAGGTTAAACTAGCAGTTTGTTTAAAATGAAAGTGAAAAATCTCTACTTAAGATTTTTTGTTTGTTTGTTTACTCTACAGGTTTTAAGCTACTCTCCAACAACTCCAGCAATCATTTTTCAGGAGTCTGACTAATTTACTTATTTATAACCTACATATTAATAATGATTTTATTAATGTAATTAATCTGTTAAATTAGCTCTTATTTGTTCTGTTTTTAGACTATTCTATCTAAGTTTACACAAGAATCATTTTACCTCATTTGATTTGTAATTAAAGAGTTTGCTCATAAATTCATCAGATAATTGTTAATTCTTGCAATGTGCCTAGTTTTATATCTAATTCTTAGAATGCAAAGAATAGTAAGAAAATATGCATAAACTCAAAAGGGTTGAATTGTAGTGGGGGAGAGAGATGAAAATGAACATGCAAAATAAACTGTCAAGGGCGCATATTGGATTGATCATGAAGGGATAGGTTGCCCACTCCAGTATTCTTGGGCTTTCCTGGTGGCTCAGTTGGTAAAGAATTGGACACAATTCAGCAGCTCAGCACATGGTAAACTCTCCTTTAAGTTGAATGTATTTGACTTACATTTATTTGTGTCCTCATTAAATCAATCCATTAGAAAAGGAATACACTTGGGTCTTGCATAATTGTAACTGGAGGAACTGACTGTCTTTACTTGAGGGCTATTCTTCAGTATTTTATTGTAGAGTCTCAGCTTGTGTAACCATCCAGAGATTTGTTTCAGTTGTGTACCAGCTGTTTGCATATAACATGAAACAAACTTTTCCCCCAAAGACTGAAGCACTCTGTATGGGAGGATAATGGGTTCTTTTACCTTTGTTTGTTCGCATTTTCTCATGCTTTTACAATGAACATTTATGAGATAAACCAGAAGAAAAAAAAATGAAGACAATGAATTGAATCAGTTCTCTGTGCCTGTTTTTTTGTATTCTGATTTAGTGTCCTCCAGGAGATGGGTTACAGTCATTCTATTTATTTATTTATATTAATTTTTTGGCAATATTTTTAATTTAGGGGCTTCCTTGGTGACTCAGATAGTAAAAGAGTTTGCCTGCAATGCAGGAGACCCAGTTTGATCCCTGGGTTGGGAAGATCCCCTGGAGATGGGAATGGCTACCCACTCCAGTATTCTTGCCTGAAGAAGTCCATGGACAGAGGATCCTGGTAGGCTACAGCTCACAGGATTGCAAAGAGCTGGACACAACTAAGTGATTAACACTTTCACTTTCACTTTTATAATTGATTTAAAATGTTTCAGAGGTACAGCAAAGTGATTCAGTTATATACATATGTATGTATTGTTATTATTCTTTTTCAGATTCTTTTCCATTATAAGTTGTTACAAGATAGTGAATATAGTTCCCTGAGCTATATCGTAGGTCTTTGTTGTTTTATCTCTTTTGTGTGTAGTACTGTGTATCTGTTAATCATCCTCTTTTTAACACAAAGTGGTATTAAAATCAGTAGCCAAGCTAATGCATGGGAATAGCAGTCTTCCCCTCCACCCTTATTCTCTTCGACCCCGGGGATTGCTCACATTCTCCTGGACCCTGCCTCCCCCACCCCGCACCCCCCAGCAACCTTATACCCAATCACATAAACCAATCCAGGATGTTAAGTGTCATCAGTAGCCACCACACTAGAGACACTGAGGAAAAGCAATGATTAGGGAGCACTTTCCTACCCTTCCCTAGGTGCTGTCACATTCTGGATGAACGCTCATGCAGAGTAGTGATCTGACCTCTCTATGACTCTGGGTGTGCTATGCAGGCCCTGGCATATTAAAAAGGAATCAAGCATTTTAAATGATACTAAAGATAGAATATTTTAAGAGTTTGCTCATCTATAGAAATATTTAATTGCTCTTACAAGAAGGCAAGTGAAATTAGAAGCCAACTGAAAGTGAAATAAAAGTGAGAATCCCTGTGGGGTAAAAACTAATGTAGATGTGAAGTTAATGCATTTGGTTTTCCTTTTGGTTTTAATTATATTCATCTAGTCTTTATCCTCTATGGGGACCCAACATTTCTTTTCAAGTGAGGATAAAATCCCAGGTTTGAAAAGAAACATTGGTTTTATTAGATATTAAAGTTTTGCATTTCGTTAGTGACACTGTGATTTTTTTTTTCTGAAAAAGAGTAAGCCATTTTTTTGGTAAGGCACATGAAATGCTTTTTAACTACATTCATTAGGAACCTCTTTCTAGAGAGACAAATTATGTCTTTTTTCTAAGCCTAGGCTTATTTAAAGTTTTGCTTTCATCACTTTGTGCTCATGGATGGTTTTCTGGGAATAAAATTTCAACTAAGTGCTGATGTCATTTGAAGTATCTCAAGGATCCTATCTGAGATTTTAGTAAATGCTGAGCAGGAAGTTCCCAGATTGGGGGAAAATGGCAAGATCATTATCTGTAGCAAGCATTTGGTCCTCTGGTTCTTCCTATTTCATTATTAAATTAAATATGGGTTCATGGATGTCATGCCTTTACATTAAAGCATTACATGCTTTCTCATCTCTTACCCATATGAGGTTCATATGTTCTTAATTCAAATTTTAGTTTCAAATTTATATCATTACTATATTAGCTAATAAAAGCATACAGATAATATGGAACAATGGATAATCCCCTTAATATAATCTGGGCTACCCCATGTGATAAATTTAAGTCTCTGGTATATTATTTCATTCTCTTTATGCCCATTTATGGGTTTTCCTGGTGGCTCGGATGACACAGGATCTCCCTGCAGTGTGGGAGACCTGGGTTTGATTCCTGTGTTGGAAAGATCCTTTAGAGAAGGACATGGCAACCCACTCCAGTATTCTTGCCTGCAGAATCTCCATGGACAGTGGCGCTGAGAGGGCTAGAGTCCATTGGGTTGCAAAGAATCGGACTGAGTGACTAAGAGAATAGCACATGCCCATGTATAGGTGAAAGAAGTGGGATCTAGTGAAATTAATTAATTTGCAATCTTGCATAGCTAGTTTATGGAAGAGATAAAAATACAGTTCACATAAGTCTGAATTTGAGCATATTTATTTCACCTTCACTCTGTAGGAGCTATTTAAATGATAAACCAAACTCAAATTTTATCCACATAATATTCTTGGAGTATAAAACATTTCAAAGACAACAATGAACTCTGAGTAAAAAAGGAAAAAAAATATTTGGGGATTTGAAATCAGTAATAGACATTAAAAGAAAAAGCATTTCCACATTCTAAACCTTTGTCTCCCTTGTTTTTATGCCCTGTATGGAGTGTTATTTGTTTTCTGTGTGAAAATGAACAACTCCCATAGCCCTTAATAAAAGAAAAACTACATGCATACGTATCTATATATACGTGTGTGTGTATATGTGTGTGTATGTGTGTGTGTGTGTGTATGGGTGTGTTTGCAAGCAGACACAGCATGAACACGCATATAAGCATACACCACACAAATCCACACATTATTTCCACAAACTTGGTGGGCCGGACCTCTACTTCTGCCTAGCAAACCAATGATAGTGAGGATAGAGGGTTGAGTATAGTAGCTTTTTCTTAAACACAAAGTTTATTAATTTTGCTTATGAATCTTCTGTCTCAGGGCTCAGTAGAGCTGGCTTACTTCTGCTCTGTATGACATTGGTCGGGGTGGCTCTGCTGGGGATAGGTGGCTTTCT
Organism: Ovis aries; assembly: GCF_016772045.2. Classification (NCBI taxonomy): domain Eukaryota; kingdom Metazoa; phylum Chordata; class Mammalia; order Artiodactyla; family Bovidae; genus Ovis; species Ovis aries. The sequence continues at coordinate 60,955,112 of NC_056069.1, read as the reverse complement.
AGACAGCTGGTGATTCACTGTTGAACTGGGACAACCAGGTCAGTCATGGCTGGAGACTGAAGGATGCAGCTTCTTTCCTTGTGGACCTCTCCGCGTGAGCATCTTCTTGGCTGCTTGTGCTTCTTCGCAGCCTAGTGACTTAGGTCCAAGTGTGTACATCTTGGGCCTCACAGGTAGCCCTAGTGGTTAAGAACTCACCTGCCAATAAAGGAGACTTAGGAGACCTGGGTTCAATCTGTGGGTTGGGAAGATCCCCTGGAGAAGGGAATGGCAACCCATGCCATTATTCTTGCCTGGAGAATCCCATGGACAGAGGAGTCTGACGGGCTACAGTCCATGGGGTCCCATAGTGTTGGGCATGACTGAAGTGTCTTAGCATGGATGCATGTGTACATCCCAGGAAAGTTAGACAGAAAATTTTTATCAAGCTTAAGAACCATCCTCAGATGGGCTAGATTACACTGTAGATTTTGGAACACCCAGATTCTAAAGGAGAACATACAGGCCCCACTTCTCAATAGGATGAGGGACACTGGTTGGGTGGTAGTAGGCATATGCAAGGAAAATTAAATAAGAGCTTTCGCCACTCATTCTGACTGAGCTTTAAATAAGGAAATAAAAGCAGTTGTTGCCACAGACAATCTAAAAGTGACTTTACGTTCAACTCGAGCCCTCTGCTGTAAAATCGTGCTCTCCCTGAATGCACATCTAGAGGGTATATATTTTAATGCATCTAGTTGTAAGTTGCAAGTCTTTATGTTCCCAACAGCACACATGTTACTTTTTTAAAGGAATATGGATGGTGGATGGCAAGAATTTTATTTCTCCAAATGTTACCTAAAATTATCATTTTTTTTCTCTTCAAGACAGCACTGAACTGATTTCATACTGATTTCATTATGTTCTCCTCAGCACCCGACACACTGCTTTGCACACCTGGACAGTTAATAATGTGATTTGATGATGAATTCTTATTATAAACCCTTCATGGGATTCAAAACTATTTCACTGTATGATTTAGGTTACGGCATTTGACCAAAGCCTTTTTTTCCCTTTTTATTCATTTAATAAATATTTATAGAGGATTCTCAAGGTCACAGTTTTTAATTATAGGCTTTGAGAATAGAATAGAAGGAATCTAATAAATACCTAATCTTTTTTTTTCCTTTTGGAAATTATATAAGGTCCAGGTCAGATGATACAATTTAAATCTATTTATTCAACCTAGGTATATACAAGGCTGTGCATAAAGGCCATACCCTTGTCCTTTGAGAGAGGGGGCAGTATTTTTAGGTCACTTTGGAATGTAAGACAATTACCCAAATGGTCAATTCAACAAGCACTCTGCACAAATAGCCAGAGGCCTCCAATGAAGATACTTTCCCTCCATCTCAGGGAGTCTCTTGTATTTCTCTGATCATAGTTATGTTTTATGTCTGCATTTTAAAATTCTGAAATATCTATTAAGCAAATAAAGTTATTGTGATCCTCTGGACAATTTTAATTGTTCTTTCCTTTAAATTGCGTCTATTTAAAATGGATTTGGGCAGCAAACTGAAACTAAGATACTTATGAGAGACGTTTATATGTATTTAAAAAAAAATGCTTTTGTCACTCTTTTAAATTTATGTTTCTAATACCACTTAGAGACCAGCCTTTATGAGGCCATTCATAGTGGTGTTGATGGTTTAAATTATTCACTCTTTGGGGACTTCCCTGGGGGCCAGTGGTTAAGACTTTGTGCCTACACTGCAAGGGTGCATCAGTTCCATCCCTGGTCGGAGAACTAAAATCCCATATGCCACTCAGCCTAAATGAATAAACAAACTCTTTTAAATTATTCTTTTTTCATTAAGTGCGTTTCTGAGCCCCATCTTTGATTCTACATAAAGTGTGAACCTGAAAGCAATCAGGTTGCATTTCTTTGGCTATAGATTGAATATTTTCAGTTCACGGTCTCACTCAGACACTCTCTTTTTCTCCTCCTGAAGTCAGTGATATATTTTAAATTCCTAATGAAACTGAAGTGTTGACCTTAGTCTTTCTCCTCATCTTCTTTCATTTCCAAGAAGAAGGGTTTGTCACAGGTCTACCCAAAGTTGTGGTCCCATCAGAGCTGGACACATACGCCCTCTCCTCCTTGTAGGCAGAGGCTTGTTCTCTAGGCCTCAGGTGGTTGCTATGGAAAGGGCTTTCAGACTCAGTGCTACTAAGTGGATGGCCATTTATTTTTACCTCAGCTGATATGCTAATATGTCTATTCTTCCTGTGTATGTGTGCCTTGTCACTCAGTCATATCTGATTGTTTCCAACCCTGTGGACTGTAGACGGCCAGGCTCCTCTGTCCATGGGATTCTCCAGGCAAGAATGCTGGAGCAGATTGTCATTTCCTCCTCCAGGGGATCTTCCCCACCCAGGGATCAAACTCACAGCTCCTGTGTCTCCTGCATCTGCAGGCAATTCTTTACCATTAGTACTACCAGGGAAGCCCATTCTTCTAGTAAGCCTATTCTTTTTCTTCAGCAACTAAAGAGTGTTACTAAACTATATTTTGTTGTTTGTTTTAATTTTGTATTCATGTATTGCTCTAAAAGGATTTTATTGTGTGTATCAGAGCAGAACAGGGGCTGTTTTGGTGCAATTCTGTATCTTCTGTTACATGTGCAATTGCTTTTTTATGGGCTCTATGTCTTTTCATGGGAGAGCATTTATACAACTTGAGATTAATATTCCTTTTCCTGGGTTGAAATGAGTTTTTTCCTTAATTCAAATATACTTCTTTTTATTGCAACTCACTTGAATTGCTCTTCAGACACAAGAAAGTTTCAAATTTGTTTGATTTTGTAAAGATCCACTTCAACCTGAAATGATAGGATGAGAGCCTGGATTTTATAGTTTAATTAATTTGTTCATAAACTGTGTTAGTTACTGAAACTTGTGTTGCTGTTCTATGTTGAATTGTGTACTGCTATAGTAAACAACTTACACGGATTGACAATGTCTCCTGCCTTTGATGGAAACACAAGGTCATTGGAGAAATCAACCAGGTTAGTGAAGTGAAGTTGCTCAGTCGTGCCCTACTCTTTGTGACCCCATGGATAGTAGCCTGCACCAAGCTCCACCATCCGTGGGATTTTCAAGGCAAGAGTACTGGAGTGGGTTGCCATTTCCTTCTCCAGGGGATCTTCCTGACCCAGGGATTGAACCTGGGTCTCCCACATCGTAGACAGATGCTTAACTGTCTGAGCCACCAGCTCAGACCTAGACGGTCAACCACGTTAAAGTTATTAGAGTCATAATTAAATTTGGGGAAAATAGGTGTACTGACATTTAATACATGAATAATACAGCTCCTTGCAATGTTTATCCATTGTACTTAATAAATTATCATAATACTAAAAGTCACCTGTGGAGCAAAATTTGTTCATCTCTTTCTTCCTTTTCTGGGTCCATCTGTCCCTGTACTTTTCCTAACCATTACAATGGATTCCAGGTTTCAGCCTTTCTTACTGTCTGGCAGCAATCACACAGTGAGAACATCCACATGCATTTCTTACAGTCAACACAGCCTGGTTTGAAATAATTGGCAATAAATATACCAGACATCTAAATTACTTCTTAATGGTTTAGAATTGAAAAGGAAGCTCTATTGACTCATTGACCTTGTATAACTCCTGGAGATCTTCAGAATAAGATATTTGAAAACCATTAATTCACTGTTACCAGGTAACATCAGACAAAGCAAGCCATGTATCCCTTGAGGATCTGACCTAAAATTAAAGATTATATTTAGAATCCTATTCTTCAAAGAGTAATTAATGTGTCAGAGTGTAAACTGATATTTGTTTTCACACAAGCTGTTTTTCTTAAACTGTTTAATGCTTCCTTATAAATAGTTATAACGGAGATTATGCTAAGCAGTTTTTGTGCCTGTATAAACTCTGTGTAAATACATACTGGATTAATTTTTCAATTTCTAACTTTTAAACAACATTACATTTTTTACTATGTTTTTGAAGGTATACACTAGTGGATTGTATCAGGGTTATCATGAGGTGTGAATTTGGAGGAACTGTTCTAATTTGCTCTTAAAGAGTGATTAGTCAAACAATGTTTTAGCATTTTATGGTTTCATCATTTATCTCTAACTTAAAATTAGAATAGAAACTGCAAAAACAGAAAAATTATGTTTGATAGTTTTTTTTCTTATAACATGACATTTTTTAACATTGTAAGTTTTTCTAAGAACATTTATTTGATAGAATAAGACCACATGATAATGACTGAATAACAGATTTATGCTTTCTTTTTTTTGCATTAACATCTCAAATCACAGTATGAGACTACGTATTAAAATGAGTTGTAAAAAGAAGTGGCACTTGTTTTAGGGGAGATGTTGCAACATCTTAGAAGTCATGCCAGTCTTTATCCTGATTTGGGAGTTGTCTTTTCAATTGGGGTTGATTCATACTCAAAATGATGACAAATACTAGTGTGATATATAATATTTGCCTTTTGACTAAGTAATTAAGTAATTTGCCTTAAAGTAATAAGTTAGTTTTATTTAGAGTTGTAAACATTGGACATAATAATATATATTTCAATTTAATATTCTGAAGTAAATGCAAGGGATCTAAGCTAAAAGAAATAGTTCTGATAAGAAATTTTCTGGCTAGCAAAGCAGAAAACAAAAGAAATTGCTAGAATACTTCATTTCACTTCCCGAGACCACCCCCAGATCATTGTTTGTTCCAATCAAAGTTGGATATGAGTCAAAATGTCCTAACACTTACTCATTGCTTCTCTGAAAAATGCCCAAATTAAAGACAATGAAAAGTGAGAAAAAGGAGTGTAAACAAGGCAGATGAAATATTCCCAAGAGGAAGAGTTTACTAAGACAGGCATAAGGAACTGAGAGAAATGTTTCTCCATCATCTTAGTGAAATGACGAACAGCATATTTGTTCCTAAAACAAAAACACAAAAGATATGATTCAGATGTAAAAGTTTAAAAATATTACAGGAGATAGAAATTGGGAGATAAAACTTGGGCACCAATTTAAAAGGGAAGGAAGCAGTAAAATCTCGATGGAATGAAACAACTTTAGAAACAACAACATAACCAGGACAGAGGACAGAATCAGAGATATGGCAACAAAGGAGATCAAACTGTGTCTTCAGAGAGAGCCAGGCTATGACACAGTTGTGGAGAGCATCATGAATGAACCAATGGTGATACTAAACTCCAGAGCACTAAAAGAGAAAAAAAAAGTTATCAAGTAGAAGTTGTTGTTTAGTTGCTAGGTCATTTCTGACCCGTCTGCAACCCCATGAATCGCAGCCCACCAGGCTCCTCTGTCCATGGGATTCTCAAGGCAAAACTACTGGAGTGGGTTGTGATTTTCTTCTGTGGTATGTTTTCCTGACCCAAGGATCCAACCTGTGTCTCCTGTATTGGCAGTTGGGTTCTTTACTGCTGAGCCCCCAGGGAAGCCCCATCAAGTAAATATTCAAACCAATTATGGACAGAAACTTTCTTGAAGTAAAGAAAGCCTGGCATCTGAAGATGAAAAGTCACATCATGGGGTGTGCGTGGGTGAGTGGGGGAAAGAAAGATGAAAATTCTGAAACAGACCCATCAACAAAAAAGCCAGATGCTGCTTAGATTAGAAGGAACCAAATATTGAGGAAAACATGAACATGGCTCAGAGTTTTCTGAAATAATTTTTAACTATAAAAGAGTAGAGAAGTTTCTACAAATGTCTGAGGAAAATATGTCCAAAGAGTTTTTGCTTAACGCAAGTATTCTTCAAATATAAAGTCAAAAGATTGAGTGTCTCAATTTTACAGGATTTCAGAGGACACTTGACAATGAATATTGAATCTAGAAATAAAATAATGTAAATGATTAGAAATATTTAAATATTTTAGTGTAGGGAACTAAAGATAAATAATTGTATGATGTATTTTTATATAATAACAGGTAAATGCTATATGTAATTTCAGTAAAATAAAAAGATAAAGTTTTGAAATCAGGAAACAGCAGAAGAAATATAAATGCAAACGTTTCTCCATTTATCACAACAGGGGGATGATCACCAAATAGTGCTTAAAATTAAAGTCAGAAAGATTGTGACCTCAATGTTTTTCATAATAATACTTTTCTTAGCTCCAGAAAAATCTCCTGATAATTGATGTTAGATTTCATTTGCATTCAGTTCAGTTCAGTCACTCAATTGTATCTGACTCTTTGTGACCCCACGGACTGTAGCTCACCAGGCTTCCCTGACCATCACCAACACCTGGAACTTGCTCAAACTCATGTCCATTGAGTTGGTGATTCCATCCAACCATCGTATCCTCTGTTGTCCCCTTTTTCTTCCATCTTCTGTTAGGTAAAGACAACCAGGACACCAAAAGAGTGTCTAACAGGCTTTTTAATGGTGAAGCGCTTCCGGGCGGGGTTCTGGACCCAAACGAGGCAGGTCGAGGAAGTCCTTGCCCAGACCGTGTTGGGGGTGATTTTTATACATTCCTTGCAAAGGACGGTCAGGCTAGATGGACAGAGGTTCAGATAGGTCGCCAGGCTGAGCCGTCGCGGGCTGACAGGTCCTTCTACATGGCTGGGGTGGGGTGACTTTAGCTGGTGAAGTGTGCTGTCATTGGTCCCCGGGATCTGGGAGGCTCCTACTGTTAGGGACTTCCCCTGCAGGTGGGAGAGAGAGGAGGGGCGGCCCATCATAGCCCCCGGGGTCTGGGCTTACACCTTCAGTCTTTCCCAGCATCAGGGTCTTTTCCAATGAGTCAGTTCTTTGCACCAGGTGGCCAAAGTATTGGAGTTTCAGCTTCAGCGTCAGTTCTTCCAATGAATATTCAGGACTGATTTCCTTTGGGATGGACTGGTTGGATCTTCTTGCAGTCCAAAGGACTCTCAAGAGTCTTCACCAACACCGCAGTTCAGAAACATCAATTCTTTGGTGCTAAGTTTTCTTTACAGTCCAACTCTCACATCCATACATGAGTACTGGAAAAACCGTATCTTTGACTAGATGGGCCTTCGTTGGCAAAGCAGTATCTCTGCTTTTAATATGCTATCTAGCTTGGTCATAGCTTTTCTTCCAAGCAGCAAGCATCTTTTAATTTGATGGCTGCAGTCACCATCTGCAATGATTTTGGAGCCTAAGAAAATAGAATCTGCTACTGTTTCCATTGCTTTCCCATGAAGTGATGGGACCAGATGTCATGATCTTAGTTTTTTTCATGTTGAGTTTTAAGCCAATTTTTTCACTATCTTCTTTCACTTTGATCAAGAGGCTCTTTAGTTCTTCTTCACTTTCTGCCATAAGGGTAGTGTCATCTGCATATCTGAGGTTATTGATATTTCTCCTGGCAATCTTGATTCCAGCTTGTGCTTCATCCAGCCCAGCATTTCTCATGATGTACTCTACATATAAGTTAAATAAGCAGTGTAACAATATACATCCTTGACATACACCTTTCCCAATTTGGAACCAGTCCATTGTTCCATGTCTGGTACAAACTACTGCTTTTCTCAGGAGTCAGGTAATGTGGTCTGGTATTCTCATCTCTTTCAGAATTTTCCACAGTTTTTGTGATCCACACAGTCAAAGGCTTTGGCATAGCCAATAAAACAGAAGCAGATGTTTTTTTTCTGGAACTTTCTTGCCTCTCTTATGATCCAATGGATGTTGGCCCTTTGATATCTGTTTTCTCTGCCTTTTCTAAATCCATCTTGAACATCTGGAATTTCTCAGTTTATGTACTGTTGAATCCTGGCTTGGAGAATTTTAAGCATTACTTTGCTAGTGTGTGAGATGGGTGCAATTGTGTGGTAGTTTGAACTTTCATTGGTGTTACCTTTCTTTGGGATTGGAAAGAAAACTGACCTTTTGCAGTCCTGTTAACACTACTGAGTTTTTCAACTTTGCTGACATACCGAATGCAGCACTTTCACAGCATCATCTTTTAAGATTCGAGATAGCTCAACTGGAGTTCCATCACTTCTACTAGCTTTGTTCATAGTGATGCTTCTTAAGGCCCACTTGACTTCACATTCCAACATGTCTGGCTCTAAGTGATTGATCATACACACCATCATGGTTATCTGGGGCATGAAATCATTTTTGTATAATTCTTCTGTGTATTCTTGCCACCTCTTCTTAATATCTTCTGCTTCTGTTAGATTCATACAATTTCTGTTCTTTATTGTGTCCATATTTGCATGAAATGTTCCCCTGGTATCTCTAATTTTCCTGAGGAGATCTCTAGTCTTTCCTATTCTATTGTTCTCCTCTATTTATTTGCATTGATCACTAAGGAAGGCTTTCTTATCTCTCCTTGCTACTCTTTGGAACTCTGCATTCAGGTGGTTATATTTTTCCTTTTATCCTTTATTAGCTTCTCTTCTTTTCTCAGCTATTTGTAAAGCCTGTCAGACAACCATTTTGCATCTTGCATTTGTTTTTCTTGGGGATGGTCTTGATTCCTATACAATGTCATGAACCTCCTTCCATAGTTCTTCAGGTACTCTATCTATCAGATCTAGTCCTTTGAACCTATTTGTCATTTCCATTGTATAATTGTCATGGATTTGACTTAGGTCACTGTCATGGGCTTCCCTGGTGGCTCAGATGGTAAAGCGTCTGTCTACAATGTGGGAGACCCGAGTTCGAGCCCTGGGTTGGGAAGATCCCCCGGAGAAGGAAATAGCAATCCACTCCAGTACTATTGCCTGGAAAATCCCATGGACAGAGAGGCTGGTAGGCTACAGTCCATGGGGTCGCAGAGTCAGACACAACTGAGCAACTTCACTCACTGACTTAGGTCATACCTGAACAGTCTAATGGTTTTCCTACTTTCTTTAATTGAAGTCTGAATTTTGCAGTAAGGCATTCATGATCTGAGCCACAGTTAGCTCCTGGTCTTGTTTTTTTCTGACTGTATAGAGCTTCTCCATCTTCAGCTGCAAGGAATATAATCAATCTGATTTCGCCGTTGACTATCTGGTGATGTCCATGTGTAGAGTTGTCTCTTCTGTTGAAAGTGTGCTTTTGCTGTGACCAGTGTTATAGCAAATGACCAGTGTTATATACTAATGTTAATTGTAAGGTGTACCCCTGTTTTATGCAGTCCTAATGAAGAAAAATAAATGATACAAATACACTATGCATGCCTGCTCAGTCACTCAATTGTATCCAACTCTTTGCAACCCCATGGACTATAACCTTCCAGGTTCCTCTAGCCATGAGATTTTCCAGGAAAGAATATTGGAGTGGGTTGCCATTTCTTTTTCTATGGTATCTTCCTGACCCAGGGATCAAATCCCCGTCTCCAGCGCTTTCTTCATTGGCAGGTGGATTCTTTACCACTGAGTCACTGGGGAAGCCCCAGAGAAACTATGCATAGTATTAAAACTTCCTCATCTGTAAGAGTCATTGTGATTTCAGAGTTTAGAATGTGGAAACAAGTATCTTTAGCTGAAACAACACGGTGTGTCCTCTGGTGAAGAGGCATTAATCTGAACTTCAAAAATTCCTGTTAGTTTTAATATCTGCTTTTTATATTTCAGTAATTTTAAGTTTAAGATCTTTATTAAAAATAACATTATATAATGCTATTTTGCATTTCTTCATATATTCCTACATGTTAAAAGTGTGCATGTATTCTCTCTCTCCTTCTCCTTCTATCTCTATATCTACCCAGACATTCATCCACTCATTTCCTTAAATATATTTTCATCCATAGAATCACTTATCTAAATGTCTCCATCACATAGTAACTAAGGTTAATTCACGTGGTTGAATTTAATGCATATATATGTGTGTTTATGCGTATAAGAATTCATTTCTTGGTTAGTCTCTCCTTTGAAATTTTTGTAATAGACATCTATCAAATTTTCAAAGAAATCATTATTCTTAGAAAACTTGCTTTCTGTCCAGGAATAACCATAAAAAAAAGTGTCTTGCCATTTTTCTTAGGAGACCTTGTTGTATTACCAGCCAAAAGAAGAGATTTGTTCTGATTTGAGTAGGTGTGACTCTGCATATCTAGTTTGGTGTCTGGGCAATTGCCTTATGATTTTGTTGTTGTTGTTTTTGCCTCATGACATCTTTGAGAATTCAAATACATACATACATATATATACACACACAATTTTTTCTTTCACTGTCCTACATTTGGAAAATTACTGTGAAACAATTTTTAGAAAGCTGCAAAGAAGTAGCTGAATGTAAAGTATAGAGATTGGGGCTGCAAAGTGCTGGTGGATATTTCTGCTGGTTTATTTCTTGCTAATAGATTGCATTGCTCAGTCATATGGAAGATCGTCAGGGTCTCTGTCTCAGGCTAATCAGTTTACTGCTGCAGAGGAATACTTGTCATATGATTGTTATCACTGATAGTTGACTTCTGGTGTATTTCTTCTACAAGTAATAATTAAATTTTGATTACACTTTAATATGCTAATGTGCTGACTTATTGGAAAAGACCCCTGATGCTGGGAAAGATTGAGGGCATGAGGAGAAGCAGGTAACAGAGGATGAGATGGTTGGATGGCATCACAAATTCAATGGACATGAGTTTGTGGAAACTTTGGGAGATAGTGAAAGACAGGTAAGCCTGGAGTCCTGCAGTCCTTGGAGTCACAAAGAGTTGGACACAACTTAGTGACTGAAAAACAATATAAATAATCCTTTTTCCCATTTAATTGCCTTATAATTTGAGCCAAACCAAGAAAGTCATGAAGGAGAAGCATAAAATTCTAGTATTGCCCCTTATTCAAAGGGGTGTTACTGGGGAATTTATTTAGTATCTCAAGACCTTAATTATTTTCATCTACAAAGAATTATTTTTGTGACAAATAAATGATAAAATGTATGAAAACATTGCCAACATGTAACTTCAAATATATACACTTTAACAAGTACTATTTATATTATAGGGTTTCCCTGGTGGCTCAGATGGTAATGAATATGCTTACCATGCAGGAGAAACAGATTTGATCTCTGGGTCAGAAAGATCCCCTGGAGAAGGAAATGGCAACGCACTGCAGTATTCTTGCCTGGAGAATTCCAAGGGCAGAGGAGACTGTGGGGCTATAGTCCATGTGGTCACAAAGTCATGACTGAGTAACACATACACACACACACATACACACATATGTCATCTATGTATTTATTATATATAATATATATATTTCTATCTAAATGTGTCAAGAGCAAGATAATATTCTTCATTAACCACAGTAGCTCTAAGGACAAGTAAAGAGGGAAGAACCATAAAATTACCCCAGGACCATTGATAGAAGCAATGGACTACAATGGAGTTCCCACCTTGAAAAAGATGGAGTTGTGGAAAGTGCAGGGATTGCCCCCAGCTGGGAACTAGACCAGATACCCACTGTCTTTGGGACATAGTTCCATCAGCCCTGTGGTGTCTGTAGCCTCCAAGCTGCCAATCTGGAACTTGCTCAGAACTGTGGGAATTTAGGTGATATGGGAAATGTAATTATAAAACAACCAGAGGATAAATAGCATCTTCAAAGTTATCTTCAAATACAAATGCAAAATTTCTCCTTCATATTTGTTGGTACACAGAAAACTAATAATATGTAACACAGACAATAAGCACAACAAATTTAATCCAGAAACGAATGTAAACAACTGAAAGGATCAGAGAAAATTGAAATTAGTATATTATCATTTACAAAGAGATAATGGAAAAATTATCTAAAACTAAACAATATCTATGCAGCTAAACCAGAGTAATTGCATAGTAAATCCAGGCAATAATAAATGGCAAGAAAAATGAAACAAAACCGATAAGTACAGCTCTGAAACATCATTTTTGTTCACAAATCTGCCCACGAGTAATAAAAACAAAGTTCTTTGCTCCTGTTGTTTAGTTACTGTTGTGTCCAACTCTTTTGTGTCCCCATGGACTGTAGTCCACCAGGCTCCTCTGGCTATGGGATTCCCCAGCCAAGAACACTGGAGCGGGTTGCCATTTCCTTCTCCAGCACATGTATGCATGCTAAGTCGCTTCAGTCATGTCCGACTCTATGCAACCCCATGGACAGCAGCCCACCAGGCTCCTCTGTCCACAGGATTCTCCAGGCAAGAATACTAGAGCGGGTTGCCGTTTCCTTCTCCAGTGTACCTATTGACTATGGTATTATTGTATTAACATGGTAATCTCATGGCGGGTGATAGAGAGGAGATCTGGCAGCAAATTCTGGATCTTCATTTAAATAACATATGAGTTTGGGAAATTTAGTTAATCCCTACTACTTCCATTTCTTCATTTAAAAACTATTTAGAAATAGCAACTCAGTAGTGAACACTGAAGACTAATCAACTGATGAAGATAGTTTCATACTGAGTCCATAATGTTAATTTTAATTACTGATTACATGTTTAGCCTTGAAATAAGCTTCCTAAATTAGTTATTTAGTGAGTATTAATTATTTTGATGAACAATGAACTCAATGTGCTGTGGCTTTGTTGGTTTGTTTTACCCATAACTAAGACATTCTTTTCCCTCATGAAAGAAAATAAAATAATTTAATGCCAGATTGAAGGTCCTTGACTCACTATTCCAGGTAAACTAGTATATCTCAAGGGTTTCACAGGTCATTCTTGACTACCCAACAAAATTATGGAGGCTGAAGCTTCTGAAGCTTGCTTAAGCAATTGTACAGTGTTTTTTCTTTTTTTTTTTTTAATTTTTGTAGTTGTTGCTTTGTTTTCACATTGTACTCCTAACTCCTAGCAGAGCTATTGATGAAAAAGTTGTGTAATCATGTTTATTTAATTAACAAATAAAAGCCAAAGGAATTATTGTATAAAATCCTTTCATAATCTTTAAAATGCTGATTTCTTTTTATTATTTCCAGCTGCATTTGAATTTCACATATTTCTGGGGAATAAAAATAGATAGAATGCTGTTTTTGGAAACCTCTACTCTCCAGACCATTCTTGTGACATTCTAAAATTTGCAGAATATTTTTTTTCATTGTTAGCTGATTTGGCTAGTTCTTTATATGAAGTTTTTCAAAATTGAAATGAATATTTTTGTGGAATATTCAAGCCATGCATTTCTGGAGAATGTATCACTGTTTATTTGCTTCAAATATTTTTTTATATAAAATAATTTGCATCATTCATACTTTAAAGGACTGTTATACAGTGGTCATGTATGGATGTTAAGAGTTGGACTGTGAAGAAAGCTGAGCGCTGAAGAATTGATGCTTTTGAACTGTGGTGTTGGAGAAGACTCTTGAGAGTCCCTTGGACTACAAGGAGATCCAGCCAGTCCATCCTGAAGGTGATCAGCCCTGGGATTTCTTTGGAGGGAATGATGCTGAAGGGGAAACTCCAGTACTTTGGCCACCTCATGTGAAGAGTTGACTCATTGGAAAAGACTGTGATGCTGGGAGGGGTTGGGGGAAGGAGGAGAAGGGGACGACCGAGGATGAGATGGCTGGATGGCATCACTGACTCGATGGACATGAGTCTAAGTGAACTCTGGGAGTTGGTGATGGACAGGGAGGCCTGGCGTGCTGCGATTCATGGGGTTGAAAAGAGTCGGACACGACTGAGTGACTGAACTAACTAACTAACTAAATACTGTAGTTTTAGTTTTTCCACAAATAAATATTCAAGTTACTGAACCTATTAATACAAAGATATTTAAAACCAAGTGGGAAGCTTAAAGTTTCATCTTTACAACATTTTTCTGTAACTGACTGCCAAAGGGCTGCTTTGGATTTACTTTGAATTGTGAATTACCATTTTGATCTCAATGGTCTTTAAAATCATGATTAGCAAGAAGATAAGTGTTAGAAATTTTACATGCATATATAAATATTACAATGTTAGAAGTATAAATATATATATGTATATATATACACACATGTATGTGGTTCATTTTTATTTTATGCTTATGTATGTACATTAGTTTGGTAGAGCTGATGTAACAAGGTAAGGTACAGTTGGTAGCTTAAAACAATAGACATTTATTTTCTCATAGTTCTGAAGCCGAGACATCTGAAATCAAGGTGTCAGTAGGGCCATGCTTTCTCTGAAGTTTCCAGGTGAGGAGCTTCCTTGCCTCTTCCAGCATTTGGTGTTTGCAAACTTTCCTTGACATTCCTTGGGTTGTAGATATTGGGTTGGCCACAAAATTTATTCATGTTTTTCTGTAATAGCTGAAAAATCCAGATGAACTTTATGGCCAGCCTAATACATCACTCCAGTTACATGTTCATCTTCTCCCTATGTGTCTTCATATCATTTTCCCTCTGTGCCTCTCTATCTGTTTATCTCAAACTTTCTTTTTTATTATATAAGGACACCATATTGGATTAGGGCCTGCAGTAAAGGCCTCCTAGTAACTAGATGACCTATGCAAGGAGGCTAATTACAAATAATGTCACAGCTTGAAGTCCTGGAACTTTTCCCTTCAAGATAAGTTTGTGGGGTGACATAATTAAACCAAAATAGTGTGTTTATTGAATGAATTTACCTTTGAGTAGCTCTAGTTTTCTCCCTTTTCTAAATGAAATAAGGAATCAAGATAATTATCATCTTCTAAGCAAATTTAATGGTCAAGGAAATTTTCAAGTGGACTAAAATCTTGAAAACATAGCTTCATTCACATTTCTTTTAAAGATAGGCCATAGTATTGCTCTCATGAGATTCCTCTTTAAAATACAAACTGAGCACAAAATTCATTTTAGATCACATTTTTGGTGATTGGTTCAGCAGATCAAATTATGCAGACTCTGTAGAGAAGGAAAATTTTTATGCTTAAATTTTTATCACAAGTTGAAAAGAGTTGATTCCTTAGGGTGACATTGACATTATGTTAATGCAGGCAACTACAAACTTCTCAGAATAGTATATTCAAAGGACAACATCTGGCATCTAGAGGTCTTAATCCCAAGGGAGGAACAACGCTGCAGGGGACACAGCATAGCATTATTTATATTAAAATGGAAAGAATGGAAAGACAAAATTGTCTTTGTCACAAAAACATATATCTTCAATCTAATCATGATAAAAGCATCAGACAAATGCATTTTGAGGAACATTCTACAAAACACCTTACCAGTCCTCATAAATATCTTTAAATGACTCCTTGACATCATTGGAACAAAGACTTTGAGAAAACACTGTCTTCAAGAGGGGCTTGGGAGACATGAAAATCAATGCAATGTAGTATCTTGGATGGGATCCTAGGACAGAAAAAGAACATGAGGGAAAACACTAAGGACATCTTAAAACTTTTTTGATAATAACAGATCGATATTGTGACAAATATACCACATTAGTGCAAGCTGCTAATACAGAGGAAACCAAGTGGAATGAACTCTCTAAATGATCTATATAGCTTTTCCACAAGTGTAAGAGAATTCCAAGATAAAAAGCTCGTTTTACTAAAAACTGGAAGATGAAACTAACATTTGGCAAACTTGGTCTCCTGTTCAAGAAGGGGTTACTGTATTGGGTGAAGGAATCAATACTATCTTATCAAGAAAAAGTGGGGCTGCCTACTCCACAGTGAAAGGAGGGAGGCATATGTC
This sequence comes from Ovis aries, assembly GCF_016772045.2. Classification (NCBI taxonomy): domain Eukaryota; kingdom Metazoa; phylum Chordata; class Mammalia; order Artiodactyla; family Bovidae; genus Ovis; species Ovis aries. Next base: position 60,939,509 of record NC_056069.1, on the reverse strand, counting down.
CAGAACACAAACTATCCTTTGGGATAGCCCCATGTCTTAGATGACAATCAATGGGAAACTGCAGAAATATATAAGAGCCAGGACTGGACTGTTAATAGCTTAGAACCTTCAGAAAGCAAGATGATTTGGGATCACCCCATCAGACAAAGAACTACACCAAGATGCTGGCAAATGGGGAAGAAACTAATGTGTAGATAGTGAAGGAGTTCATCTGCCATCATGTATTTTTGCCTTTTCATACTGTCCGTGGTGTTCTCCATGCACTGGTCCTTCTCCAGTGGACCACATTTGTGAGAACTCTTCACTATGACCCAGCTGTCTTGCGTGGCCCTTCATGGCATGGTTCATAGATTCCTTGAGTTATGCAAGCCTTTCGCTATGACAAGACTTATCCCATGATGCTGGGAAAGATTGAAGGCAAAATGAGAAGGGGGCAGCAGAGAATAAGATGGTTAGATAGCATCACCAACTCAATGGACATGAATTTGAACAAACTCCAGGAGAGAGCAGAGGACAGAAGAGCCTGGCATGGTACAGTCCTCGGGGTCTCAAAGAGTTGGACACAACTTAGTGACTGAACAACAGCAACAATAACAGCAATGAACGAGTAAAGTTGTAAAAGTATGACCATAAGATCAACTGTGGAAAAGAGGATTGTAATGAATGAAATGAAGTTGCTCAGTCGTGTCCGACTCTTTGATGCCTGTTGGACTGTGACCTACCAGGCTCCTCCGTCCATGGGATTCTCCAGGCAAGAATACTGGAGTGGGTTGCCATTTCCTTCTCCGGGGGGATCTTCCCAATCCAGCGATCCAGGGATCGAACCTGGGTCTCCCGCATTTCAGGCAGATGCTTTAACCTCTCAGCCACCAGGGAAGCTGTAATAGTTAGGAGTATTTCTTTCTTATTTTGGTATTTGCGTACTACTGTATAATTACAGTACTACTGTACAATTTTGCCCCTTCTTCCATTTTTTTTAATGTCATCTCACCTAGAAGTATTAGTAGCTATTCTTATATTTTAGTATTTAGGCTGAAGTATATTAAGGAGGGCTCTGACTCAGCTAAAGAGGAGTGACTTCACCCAAATGCGGATAAGGTAACTGTGTATCCTCTTGGGGAGCAATTAGAATGTTCTCAGTGTATGAGAAAAAGCAGAAACATTATGAGTGAAATGAAATATTTACTTTAAAATTTAGGATGGTTAAAAGAGACATGCATGCAAGCTAAGTCTCTTCAGTCATGTCTGACTCTGTGCCACCCCATGGACTATAACCCTCTAGGTTCCTCTGTCCATGGGATTCTCCAGGAAAGAATACTGAAGTGGGCTGCCATGCCCTTCTCCAAAAGAGATATAGAAGCCAAGATAAATATAAGTGGCAAGATAAGAGGCTGACTGGTGGCACTGGACTGTGTGACTTAGCTATGAGGTGCACTGGGTTAGAGAAAGGTATGCAAGATATTGAAGGCAAGATCTGAAGGTGTGTCTTTAGATCTTACAGACCTTCTGGCCTTTTTGGCCCCATTTTGCCTTCAGATAGTTACGTCCTCATGTGTTAAGACAGCCATGGGAGGTGGAAGCACTGTCCCTCCCAGGCTTCCTCTCTGACTTTCTGGCTCAGGAGCTCAGCCAGCTGTTTTCCTTCAGGTTCTCCCCACCCTGGGCCAGATACCCTTGGGAAGGTCATCAGAATCTTCTATAGGTCATTTCACAGTCAAGATGGGAGGCAGTGAGATTGGCACTGTTTCTCATTTGCTCTTGAGGGTTTTAGTTTGTCCTCATGGGTTTAAATTTGTTTCTGTGTATATGTCTGCTGCATTTCCAGCTCTTTTTCTGGATTCAGGACACTGCTCCCAGGCTCATCATCATAGATAGATGCTTTCCAAAGACTTTGTGAGCTCTCACAAAGGACTGTGTAAGGATTGATCACCACAGTCAATGACCTACCTCATGTCATTCCTGGTACATGCGTGTGTGCTAAGTCAGTTCATTCATGTCTGACTCTTTGCAACTCTATGGACTGCAGCCCACCAGGCTCCTCTGTCCATGGGATTCTCTAGGCAAGAATACTGGAGTGGGTTGCCATGCCCTCTTCCAGGGGATCCTCTGACCCCGGGATCCAATGCATGTCTCTTACATCTCCTGTACTGGTAGGTGGGTTCTCATTCATGGTAGTTCTGCTTATCTGATCAAACCCTTAGTAATGTGAAACACACAAAGGAAAGCTGTGGAGGTAGATGAACATGAATGGGAAGCCAGAGGGCAAACATTAGTGTCACAAATCAGACAGAATTTGGAGAAGTAGTTGGGTTCTCCTTCCCACCCCCAACACTGCTTGAGGAAGCAAAGAATAGCAGGCGTATTCGCACAAGAAATAAAGCAACCAGCAGCCACTATAAAGGCAAGATGTCCTAGGAAGACAGCAGCACTTCGAGGACGTTAGGAACCCAAGAAAAGTACCAAGATGCCAACTCAGCCCACTAGGCAGCATGGCCTTCCCCAATTAGCCCGCTCAATTACAAGAAACAAGGTTCTGTAATCAATCACATCTGTACGCAAAGAGAAATGAACACAGATTATCAAATTAAAGGAAAAGTAGAAAAATCAGCCCTTACTAATTACTTGAAGGAAAGCAGTAACATGAATGAGCCATCAACCTTAACCAACAGAATAATTCATTAACACTGGACTATGCAGGAGCAGGCCTTAAGCATTTAAACATTGAAAACAAATGTGTTTAGATACACTGGACATAATTTAATTCCCACAAAGGATATTGTTATAGACTAGGGAAAAACATACTTTAAAACTTAAAGCCTTAATATAACAAATGAAAAATGAGAAAACATAGTAAGAGGATGAGAAGCAGAAGGAAGAGAGGTCAGTTATTTATCAGTGAATATGAGTCAGATGACTAATGAAATTTTCAACATATACATTGAATGTGGGGTGGCAAAACAATATCTTAAATATACTGGGAGACAGTTAACTTGAAATTTGATTCCTCTGTTCAGGTATACTAGAATTTGTGGGAAAAGACAAATGAAACCATTTTTTTTTTTGGTGCTCAAAGTCTCAAATTTTTATCAACTAGAGGATATCTCTGAAATAATTATTTAGGAATAAATAGTTTTAAGGAAATCTAGGCTGAAAGAAGTCACAATTCAAAATATAGCAGTAAATTTTAAGTGTTTGTCTAAATAATTCTTGCCATAATTAAAAAAATCTGAATACAAAATCCAGAAGATCTTAAAACCGAAATCTTGATCAGGGAGAAAAGTAAAAATATGCTAAAGGATCTCTTCTTATTCATAGATAAGATGGAGATACTGTTTAGCACCAGTCTGTATGGAGAAATTTGAGATGAGTGGAACCAAAAGAATTGTTCAAATCATCAAAAGAAATGAGGAAAAGGTAAAATAGCAAGTGGGGAACTAGAAAACATGAAATACAATGAGTGAGATGCAACCAGGAAAATGAGTCTAATGAAGGATGAAGTGGAGAGCATCTCAGTGGTTCAAACAATTCAGCAAACAGCCTGTGCAACGGGCTATTTACAAGAAATGGTACTCAAAGTAGAAAAAATAGAAAGTCTTAAAATACTGGGAATGAAATGCTTTTTGCACAAAAAATTAAACCACGTATTGTAACACTGATATCAGGTGAAATTCAAAGAAAAAGGTTTGCAAGGGTTCAGAGGATGCACCTTCATCCTCTTCATTCATTACAGTGCCAAAGCTCTGATGAATTAAGGAGACATTCATTAGGTCTGTGAAGTGTGTCTGAAGAGTGGATGGTACTGTTGTTATTATTAGAAGGTGGCCAAGAACAAGACCGACCCAGTGCATAGTGAAAACAGGAACTTTCAACTCAAATGATTCTGGGGAAACCTGTCTTCAGAGAAGAGTCCCATTTCAGTCAAGGTAAGAGTGGAACAACTGTTTACAAATCCCATGATGATAGAGGTGAGTTTGCAGATAATCAGGGAAGAGATGATTTTGAAGTAAAGCACTCCAGAGTGTGGGAAGAAATGAGGATAAAGAATATAAAGCAGAATGGGGCATGAATCATGGAGGGGACAGTCATCTGAGGGGTATGCCGTGGGATGTGGATGTGCTTGCCCCAGAGAAATCAGCTGTGATAAGCCCAGGCTTCCCTTTTCCTCCCAGTAGTTAAGCATCTGTCTCAGAGGTGGCAGTTGACAGACTATCTTTAGAGAAGGCCATCAAGACAAGATGGCCCTTTCTTAGGGTTTTGAGTTGACCTTCTAGTTTTGGTGGCTGGCACTCGCAAAAGGAGAAGCCTCTGCCACTAAGGCTGCCCCCTCTCGAAATTTGCTTCAACCATGTTCTTGTTACTTGTCACTTTGTAGCAGCATCCTTTCTCTGCACAAATGCTCGGAAATGTAAAGAATTATGAGATTCCACTATGAAACATAAATCTTGGTGAAATAAACGTTCAAAAGGAAGAAATGAAAATGCAAAAAGTTGGAGATGTATTCCTTATGGAAGGAAGTAAGTTATGTATGTACCTACAGACACTCAGACACACTCATCTATGCTGATATGCTTGGAAGTATCCTTACAGCATCTTCTGAGAGTGCAGAAGTGACTAGAAACAAGCATGGCTATGTGCATGGAGATGGAAAGAGGGAGTTGAGAGATGTGAGGGTTCCCCTTCAGGGCCATCCTAACAGCTTCTCCTCTGGTATTTCAGACTCTGGATACAGACTGCAGGATGGGAATCCTGGGTCTAGCATTGACTAACTTTGTGATACTTGTATGCAAAATGAGCACAATTCATACAGTCACAGTGAGAATCAGCTGAGCCAATCTAAGCTGTGTGTCTAGCTTTGCATTTGGCTCAGTGAATGTTCAATAACGTATTATTCTAATCAGTCTTCTTTTTTCCCTATTGGATTGTTTGGCAGAAGAGGAAAGTAAAAGGAAAAAAATATATATATGTACAAAATATGAAACCTGGCAAAACTGAACTTTAGTAGGAACTTAGACAAATGGTGATATATATTTAGGGGGTCGGGTAGAGATACAGGTAGACCTATACACAGGCATGTTTGCTAGCTGGATCGGGCATATAGAGTCTCATGGAAAGCTTTTCATCAGAGGAACACATTTATTTATAACTTCTCCTCTTGTCAGATATTAAAATATAGATTATTATACCATCTGGAATATATCTGTTTGACTCCTCCTTCTCTTTCTCCTCCAACTACTAAAGATTTCAAAAGAAATCAAAGTCTTAAAAATTTTATGTGGAGAAAAATCAACCTTCAAAAAGTCTATCTTGTACCACAATAAAGGTGTTTTTAAAAAGTCTAGTTTGGGAAGCAAGGTTTTAAATATTTTGCTTATAAAGATGCTACTGAATAGCCAGATTTATTTTTCTTACTAGAGGCAAAATAATACACTTGGTTATTTTTCTATTGGAGGTTGTAGCAGTATGCATTTGCACCAGCAGTGGAGGGAGCTTCATTGTTCTACAGCCTTGCCAGGTCTAGGCATAGTGAACGCATTTTCCCTTCAATCATTCTGGAGGGTGTGTAATGATAACACATGTATAGATTACCTTTACACCTTTTTGTTTTTGTTTAGTTGCCCAGTCATGTCCGACTCTTGCATGCCATGGACTGTAGCCCATCAGGCTCCTGTATCTATGGGATTCTCCAGGCAAGAATACTGTTCAGTTGAGTCACTCAGTCGTATCTGACTCTTTGCAACCCCATGGACAGCAGCACGCCAGACTTCCCTGTTTATCACCAACTCCCGGAGCCTACTCAAACTCATGTCCATCACATCAGTGATGCCATCCAACCATCTCGTCCTCTGTCATCCCCTTCTTCTTTTGGCTTCAATCTTTCCCAGCATCAGGGTCTTTTCCAATGAGTCGGCTCTTCGCAGCAGGTGGCCAAAGAATTGGAGTTTCAGCTTCAACATCAATCCTTCCAGTGAATATTCAGGACTGATTTCCTTTAGGACTGGCTGGTTGGATCTCCTTGCAGTTCAAAGGACTGTCAAGTGTCTTCTCCAACACCACAGTTCAAAAGCATCCATTTTTCAGTGTTCAGCTTTCTTTATAGTCCGACTCTCACATCCATACATGACCCTTGGAAAAACCATATCTTTGACTAGACAGACCTTTGTTGGTAAAGTAATGTCTCTGCTTTTTAATATGCTGTCTAGGTTGGTCATAGCTTTTCTTCCAAGGAGCAAGAGTCTTTCAATTGCTTGGCTGCAGTCACCATCTGCAGTGATTTTGGAGCCACACCACCCCCCCCCCCCCCCCAAAAAAAAGAAATCTCTCACTGTTTCCCCATCTATTTGCCATGAAGTGATGGGACCGGATGCCATAATCTTAGTTTTCTGAATGCTGAGCTTTAAGCCAAGTTTTTCACTCTCCTCTTTCACTTTCATCAAGAGGCTCTTTAACTCTTCTTCACTTTCTGCCATAGAGGTGGTGTCATCTGCATATCTGAGGTTATTGATATTTCTCCCGGCTGTTTTGATTCCTGCTTGTCATTCATCCAGCCCGGCAGTGTTGCCATTTCCTTCTCCATTTCAACTTTACCTGTACTCACTTTAGGACATTTCGTTGACTTAGTGATCTTTGGTCTATTGTCTGTACAAGTTTCTTGCTGTTGTCAGTTTTCATTATGATTTCTTCTTGGAAAAAAATGGATTATTATGACCTGTATTTCTGAATTCTTCAACCTATGAGATTTTTTCCTAACTGCCCTTATTATTACTTATTTCTAGCTTAACTGATGGTGATATGCATATGAACATAGTTAATCTGATTCCAATCTTTTAAATTTGGTAACATTTTAGTTGAAAATCTAATAAAAATGATAATTATTTAACAACTGTTTTTTATGCACTGACTAGAAATTCCAGTGGATAAGCTGAGCTTACTGTTTTTATAAAGATCCTTTAACCATGTTCATGTGTTTCCTTCTGAGCCTTATATTATGTCCCATTGACCTATTTGTTTATCCTGTTCCTAATATCATTCTGGCTTAATTAATGCAACCTTGTATTATGTCTTGAATTTGATAAGTGTGAATACTCTGGATTTTTTCTTCTTCAGTATTATGTTGATAACTCTGGGCTTATTATTTTTCTACATAAAATTTAGGATTTTTTATTGATATCTACAAAATAGCTTGCAAGGATTTTTACTGAGATACATTTATTATTTTGTAATGACATGTATTAGCCCTGATAATTTTCTTTATTCTAAGCCAACTTTGTAATTAATATAGCAACTCTAGTTTCTTTTGCTTAGTGTTGGCATGGGACATCTTTCTCCACTACTTTTGCTTTATCTATCTGTTTCTTTACATATAAAGTCTGTTTCTTGAGACTTGATAGAGTTGAGTCTTGATTTTATATCCACTTCTACAATTTCTGTGTTTTAACTGATATATCTAGGTCTTTAATTTAAAGTACTTACTGATATCATTGGATTTAGTGCCTCTATGTTTATAACTGTTTCTATTCACTACATTGATTCTATTTTCTTTTTAAATATGTTCCAGCTTTCTTACTTTTTTGGTATTATTTGGGTATTTTGTTTGATTCCATATTCTTTCCTCTCTTACCACATCAACTATACTTCTTCTAATTTTTTAAGTAGTTACTCTAGATTTTGCAAAATACATGTACAACTAAGTTAAGTCAACTTTTAAGTGCTGACAGTACAATATCAGTTCATGAGTAGTGCAGGTAACAAAATATTTCCATTTCATTACACTTGTCCCTCATAATATGATTGTTATTCGTTTTACTTATTTATCTATAGATCAATTAAGATAATGAAACTGGAGATGATTATACAGAATGAAGTAAGCCAGAAAGAAAAACACCAATACAGTATACTAACACATATATATGGAATTTAGGAAGATGGCAATGACAACCCTGTATGCAAGACAGGGAAAGAGACACAGATGTGTATAACAGACTTTTGGACTCAGAGGGAGAGGGAGAGGGTGGGATGATTTGGGAGAATGACATTCTAACATGTATACTATCATGTAAGAATTGAATCGCCAGTCTATGTCTGACGCAGGATGCAGCATGCTTGGGGCTGGTGCATGGGGATGACCCAGAGAGATGTTATGGGGAGGGAGGTGGGAGGGGGGTTCATGTTTGGGAACGCATGTAAGAATTAAAGATTTTAAAATTTAAAAAATAAAAAACTAAAATTAAAAACAAAACAAAACAAAAAAACAAAACAAAACAAAACAAAAAATATATAATATTTCATTTTACTTATTTTCCCCTTTCCTGCTGTTCTTTATGTAGGTTGAGTTTCTGACTATATCATTTTACTTCTCTCTGAAGAAGACACTCTTGCAAGGGAGGTCTATTGGTGACAAATTCCCTCTGTTTTGAATAGATTAATGAATGATTAGACAAGATATAAGTAGGATGATAGAAACTACTATATTTTTTGAAGCTAAGTAAATATAATGCAAATTATCTTAACAGAGGTAATGGAACACTTGGGTTTCCCAGGTGGCTCAGTGGCAAAGGATCTGCTTGCCAGTGCAGGAAATGCAGGAGACTTGTGTCCTATCTCTGGGTGAGGAAGATTCCATGGAGAAGGACATGGCAACCTACTCCAATATTCCTTTCTGGAAAGTACCATAGACAGAAGAACCTGACGGGCTGCAGTCCATGGGGCCCCAAAGAATTGGGCACAATTGAGTGAGCCTGCACACACACAGTGGAGCACTTAGAAGCCAGATGAAGGCTTGTTGTTTCAACAGAGCAGGAAAAAAAGATAAACAGGGGCTCTCTAGAACCCCTGGGCTGGATGGATGAAAATAATCAGCCAACTGAGTGTAGAATCTGGAGCCAGAGCAGCCTGTCGAGCAGGAGTTGAATCCAGGGAGCAGATATTGCCAATGAGAGAGACAAGGTTTGGGGTGGAGAACAAGGGGAAGGATGTGCTGCTTTCTTCCTCTGCCTACTCTGCTGTCTTCCCTGGTCCACCTTCAGTGGAAGAGATTGACAAAAGACCAGGATAACATGCCCCTTCAGCAGCCAGACACCTGTTTTGCAAAGCAGTATAGACAAAGAATGAAGAATACATCTAAGGACAAAAGACTCAGAAGCATTTATGTATTATATTTGTTAATATCTTAGAAACACTCATTCAAGAAAAAATAAACTATTTGTCATCATACTGTGCCAAATACTAAAATGACAGGTACTGGAAAACAAAAGCACTAGGAAATTAGGTAAATGATTCTAAGGGTCAATTCAGTACAGTTGCTCAGTCCTGTCTGACTCTGTGACCCATGGTCTGCAGCATGCCAGGCCCCTCTGTCCATGCGATTTTCCAGGCAAGAAGACTGGAGTGGGTTGCCATTTCCTTCTCCAGAAACACTGCCCCTTCCTTATCTCTTCTGTTTCTGTTAGCATTCACATCACAACTACTAGCCAAACAAGCAATCTTCTTCCCAAATTATATCTGGAATATCTTCATTTATCACTTTTCCTGCTAGAAAAACTTGAATGCAAACCGTTGTTATATTTTGCCTTTAATATTATGGAAGCCTCCTATTCTTCTGTTGGGCCTCTCACTCTAAAATCCTCAAAATAACAAGAGTAAACTTTTGAAAATATAAGGTAGGTTAGGAACATGACTATTCAATAGATTTCCCAAATTTAAGTAAAATTCAGCTGATATTATAAGACATGCACAAATGTGTATAACTCAGTCCCTGATTTCTTTTGCAAACTCATTTCATACCACCTGGGAATCCCCACTGAACCAGTGGTAAAGAATCTGCTTGCAGTGCGGGAGATAGAGGTTTGATTCCTGGATAGGGAAGATACCCTGAAGGAAGTGGCAACCTGCTCCAGTGTTCTTGCCTGGGAAATCCCATGGACAGAGGAGCCTGGTGGGCTACAGTCCATGGAGTCGCAAAGAGTCGGAGACCACTGAGCATGCGCATACGCACACACACACCATTCTTTGTCTGAGGTCTGTTTATTTACTTATCGTTTCATAGTTATTAGTTTATTTGCTTGTCAAAAATATGTCATATCTACTAGACTGACTGCAAGAAAGAGGAGAAAAAGAACTATCATTGCTTTGCTAAGTTTTGGATATCCTTGTCTATTCAGTCTTTAGTAGTAGACTTGCAATACCTATTTGTGTGTGTATAACTGAATTAGTATAGAAAAATAGGTTATGCTTTGAAACTATTCTTCATATAGTTCCTTTATGTTAAACTCCCAAGAATTACCGAGGGATATTTAATTCTGATGTAGTTGATTGAACCATGGATGGTTGCAGCTTGATATCAGGAGATTTTCAAAGGATTTTCAAGCATGGCATATGCTTGGAAAAAAAAAAAAAGACTATCAAGACATTTTCCCTAGCAAAACACAATTCCCCAACAAAAATGATCAGGCATTGTCTGATGAGATATTTTGAAATTTAGCATGAAATCATCTATCAAGTATTCTGATTAGATAATTGACCACTGCAGGACCAAGGAAAGAAAATAGTAGTCTACAGAGAGATAGTGTCATACCACTGAATCCTTTCATAGATAGTAAGGTTGGACACAAAAGTGAAGCCTAGAAAATAGCTCAGAGAAATGTCACAGGCTGTAGGACTCCAAAGCTTGATGCAATCTTGGATGTGCTATTTGGCTGGCCTTGACAGGAAAGCCTTCTTTCAGTGTTTCTGTTCTGATCACGTCAGCAACATTCATTCTCCTCAATGCATTGTCTGTTGGTGGCCAGCACATTAAGACCCTTATCAGCAAATACACCAAGGGCTCTTGATGTTTTTTTAATTGAAATATATTTTATTTACACTAACATGTTAGTTACAGTCTGACACAAAATTGCAGATCATATCATACAATATACAATATAAATTTTCTAAGTAGTTAATAAGCAAACACAAAGAGATATAGGATATATAACAGATCACCAGCTATAGGGTTCTTTAAATGTAGATATTTATTGGAATTTCAAGGCAAGTTTAGTTATGGAAATATTAATGATTTACAACCTGGTCTTTTTTGGATTTTCCTGTACGTTCACACTTATAATTCAATAAATTCCAGCATTTCTCTGCCTCCAAATCTAGTTTCCTGACTACACTCATCTGCATGAAATAATTGTGCCAGTACTCTTAACAGCTACTCTGTACTAGTGATACAAGGCTACTTTTTTTTTTTCCTCCTGTACCTTTTTCCTCCTATACCTCCTATGTCAGAACTCAAGGAGGGTGACCACTTTTCAGGGTATGTTCTATAAAATTCTTTTTTTTTTTTTAAAGAGACACAGATGTATAGAACAGTTTTTTGGACTCTGTGGGAGAGGGCGAGGGTGGGATGATTTGGGAGAATGGCATTGAAACATGTATAATATCATATGAAACTAATAGCCAGCCCCCCAAAAAAAAATAAAATGAAATAATAAACCCTTTCCTAGGGAAAAAAAATGAATTAACAGCCAAAAGAATTGGAGCTAAATATTTGTAAATTATATGTGAAATGAATCTTATAGCTGCTCACAAGAGTAGTAGATGACCCAAGAGTGCTTAGTGCCAAAAAAAAGGCTCCATTTTTATAGTGTAACCAATAGTTAATTCTCATGTATGTTTGTAGTCTACTAAATATGTATAATGCACAGAATATATCTATTAAAATGCATATATATACATATACATTACACATGTATCCATTTTTATAAACACAAATTATTACCTTATATAAAAAAGCTTTCGAATGTTAAAATGTTCTCAAAACTTAAAAAATTATGGACAACTTTTAAGAATATTCCAAATAATAAGTTGATATTTATATTATAATTATGTATTTATATACAATATATTCATACTAATAAAAATCATACCTTTAATACAGTTTAAGCCATATATTCAAATATAAACATTGAGTGATTGGAGTCATGGAATAAATATATATGAATTTACAATCCTAAGTTCATTGGAGTTTATCTTCAATTCTCATAAAATATAGTATATGAATCTTAGAGTCACAATGATGAACTAAACCCAGACAATGTTCTTGCAGATTTCAAGTAACTACACTTAATGTAGGAACATGCATTAGGCCTTCAACAAAATGCACTGTGATTTTTACATATCAAGAAAAAACTCTTAATATCATGGACTTGTGACACATGACTCCATAACTGCTACATTTACAAGTTGGTTCTGTTATTTAGTCTCTCAGCCATGTCTGACTCTTTCGTGATTCCATGGTCTATATAGCCCTCCAGGCTTCTCTGTCCATGGGATTTCCCATGCAAGAATACTGGAGTAGGTTGCCATTTCCTTCTCCAATACACACAAGAGATACATACAATTTTACTGATTTTATGGACCGTGTATGTGTTTACTGAACTTTAATTTTGGAGACTCTGTGAAAATATTTATTGCATTGAGTTTGATGGTGAGAAGTCAAGAGAAATGCTTGGCAAGTTTTAAGTACTCAATGTGCAACCAAAGAAACAAGTGAAAACCGAGTGTTTAGGCTGTGTGCCGCAGTATGGGCTCTAGAAAAGATGAAACTTCAACCTTTTTTGTATCTTTCATCTTCAACACTATGCAGACTAATTATCACATAAATTTTGAAAGAAATCCCTATGGTCCTCCTAAACATAGTTCTGGGTTTTCAATAGAGAAGCATTTGTGAAGGTTCTCAACTCTAAATATGTCTAATTAGCTTTCCTTGTGCATTGAGACAAATTTCTTTCAAGATTCAAAGCTAAAGTTAGAAACAATTTTAAATGATATCAGAATCTGGTCTGATAGCACTTTGATTTTAAATATAAAATGAAACATTTGAGAAACTATAGGCAAATTGTCATGTTAAATTATAGGCATTTGTCAATGTTTCAGCCCTTTTAAAACACTTTATTGCAAGTTATTTAAATGATAACAGATCACTCTGAATTTTCATATCTTTTAAATTTTATATTACTTTTAATTTTATATTACTGACATTAAAATATTACATTATTTCAGCATTTTAATTTGATATACATGAATAAATACATATATATTATAGTTGAGACCATATATAGAGCAATCGCTACAAAAAAATTTATTTTTGATTTTGCTTTAAAATCAAACTTGGGACTTCCCCAGGGTCCAGCAGTTAAGACTCTGTACTCCCAATGCAAGGTTTGATCTCTGGTCAGGGAACTAGGATCCTTTATGCCACACTGGGTGGTCAGAAAAAAAAATTAAGAAAAATAAAAATAAAATTAAACTTTACTCGTGATGTTGAAAGAATGCTGTTTCTGTACTTAGTATCATTTATTCAAACCAGAAAAATCTCCTTAACATATTTTAAACTTCTGGTAATTTTACAAAAAAATTTTTCACTGGGGATATAGTTTCATAAAAAATTCTTATTTCTCTGAAGTCCTAACTTAACTGGACCACATGCAATTTTCTTTACTAACAGCTCTATGATAAAGAAACTTTGGAAACAACTTCAGTTCAGTTCAGTTGCTCAGCCGTGTTCGACTCTTTGTGACTCCATGAACCACAACACACCAGGCCTCCTTGTCCATCACCAATTCCCAGAGTTCACTTAAACTCACATCTATACAGTCAATGATGCCATCCAATCATCTCATCCTCTGTCATCCCATTCTCCTCCTGCCCCAAATCCCTCCCAGCATCAGGGTCTTTTCCAATGAGTCAACTCTTCTCATGAGGTGGCCAAAGTATTGGAGTTTCAGCTTCAGCATCAGTCCTTCCAAAGAACACCCAGGACTGATCTCCTTTAGAATGGACTGGTTGGATCTCCTTGCAATCCAAGGGACTCTAAAGAGTCTTCTCCAAAACCACACTTCAAAAGCATCAATTCTTCAGTGCTCAGCTTTCTTCACAGTCCAACTCTCACATCCATACATGACCACTGGAAAACCATAGCCTTGACTAGATGGACCTTTGACTTCACATTCCAGGATGTCTGGCTCTAGGTGCAAACCATCGTGCTTATCTGGGTCGTGAATCTCTTTTTTGTATGGTTCTTCTGTATATTCTTGCCACCTCTTCTTAATATCTTCTGCTTCTGTTAGGTCCAGACCATTTCTGTCCTTTATCGAGCCCATCTTTGCATGAAATGTTCCCTTGGTATCTCTAATTTTCTTGAAGAGATCTCTAGTCTTTCCCATTCTGTTGTTTACCTCTATTTCTTTTCATTGATCACTGAGGAAGGCTTTCTTATCTCTCCTTGCTATTTTTTGGAACTCTGCATTCAGATGCTTTTATCTATCCTTTTCTCCTTTGCTTTTTGCTTCTCTTCTTTCACAGCTATTTGTAAGGCCTCCTCAGACAGCCATTTTGCTTTTTTGCATTTCTTTTCCATGGGGATGGTCTTGATCCCTGTCTACTGTACAATGTCACGAACCTCCATCCATAGTTCATCAGGCACTCTATCAGTTCTAGGCCCTTAAATCTATTTCTCACTTCCACTGTATAGTCATAAGGGATTTGACTTAGGTCATATCTGAACGGTCTAGTGATTTTCCCCACTTTCTTCAATTTAAGTCTGAATTTGGCAATAAGGTGTTCATGATCTGAGCCACAGTCAGGTCCCGGTCTTGTTTTTGCTGGAAAATTCATCAATGGCTTATTTTAATATAGCCAATAATTATATAACTCATGTCAGGCACTGTGCCAATTACTTTCTAAATTTCTCTGATAAGTTTCTTGTACATTTAACCTGACTTTGGTGTCTGATTTTTGGCTGATCCAAACAAACAGAGACAGTATACAGATCCAGGTGGCCCAGAATGTTACCGATGACTGATGTGATGTTAGTGGGGTGAAATGTCTATGGCTGTATACCCATGTTTTGGATTTCTTGACCAAGATAAACCATTCTTTAAAAAGAGTGGTATTTTTTATCCTTTCTCCCTGTGATAACGATTTCTTCACTGGGGAAATAAACTGTAATTAGCAGAGCGCATTTCCACACGACTTGGGCATTCTACCAGTGATTTATAAATTATACATCATATGCCTTGAGATTTATGTTGTGATACTTTATGTTTGTCATCTCAGATGTAAAACAAAGAAGCAGGAAGCCAGAATATATGGCCAAGGTAAAAACAGCCTCCAGGTTTTCTGCACTTAGTTTGTGAAGACTTCCAACACTAGGGGGCAGCAGGCGGCTGCGACCGGTGCACTAAGCGCAGGCGGCGGCGACTTGCACACTAAGCGCCGCCAAGAGGAGCTGCCCCACGTCCCAGGTCAGGGGCAGAAGCCAGGAGGACCCCATGCCAGATGGGCGGCGGCCAAGAGGAATTACCCCACGTCTGAGGTCAGGGGCAGTGGCCGAGAGAGCCAAAAAACGGCACAGGAACGGCCGAGAGGAGCTACCCCGTGTCCGAGGCCAGGGGCGGCGGCTGGGAGGAGACACCCCACGTCCAACGAGCGGTGGTTGCGTGGGCACAGGAGGGCCTACAGGAGCCATCTCACATTGAAGGTCAGGAAGGGCGGCAGTGAGGAGATACCCCTCATCCAAGGTAAGGAGCAGAGGCTGAGCTTTGCTAGAGCAGCTGTGAAGAGATACCCCATGCCCAAGGTAAGAGAAACCCAAGTAAGATGGTAGGTGTTGCAAGAGGGCATCAGAGGGCAGACACACTGAAACCATACTCACAGAAAACTAGTCAGACTAATCACACTAGGACCGCAGTCTTGTCTAACTCAATGAAACTAAGCCATGCCCACGGGGCAACTGAAGACGGGCAGGTCATGGTGGAGAGGTCTGACAGAATGTGGTCCACTGGAGAAGGGAATGGCAAGCCACTTCAGTATTCTTGCCTTGAGAACCCCATGAACAGTATGAAAAGGCAAAATGATAGGATACTGAAAGAGGTACTTCCCAGGTCAGTAGGTGCCCAATATGATACTGGAGATCAGAGGAGAAATAACTCCAGAAAGAATGAAGGGATGGAGCCAAAGCAAAAACAATACCCAGCTGTGGATGCGACTGGTGATAGAAGCAAGAACCGATGCTGTAAAGAGCAATATTGCATAGGAACCTGGAATGTCAGGTCCATGAATCAAGGCAAACTGGAAGTGGTCAAACAGGAGATGGCAAGAGTGAACGTCGACATTCTAGGAATCAGCGAACTTAAATGGACTGGAATGGGTGAATTCAACTCAGATGACCATTATATCTACTACTGTGGGCAGGAATCCCTCAGAAGAAATGGAGTAGCCATCATGGTCAACAAAAGAGTCCGAAATGCAGTACTTGGATGCAATCTCAGAAACGACAGAATGATCTCTGTTTGTCTCCAAGGCAAACCATTCAATATCACAGTAATCCAAGTCTATGTCCCAACCAGTAACGCTGAAGAAGCTGAAGTTGAATGGTTCTATGAAGACATACAAGACCTTTTAGAACTAACACCCAAAAAAGATGTCCTTTTCATTATAGGGGACTGGAATGCAAAAGTAGGAAGTTAAGAAACACCTGGAGTAACAGGCAAATTTGGCCTTGGAATGCAGAATGAAGCAGGGAAAAGACTAATAAAGTTTTGCCAAGAAAATGCACTGGTCATAGCAAACACCCTCTTCCAACAATACAAGAGAAGACTCAATACATAGACATCATCAGTTGGTCAACACCGAAATCAGGTTGATTATATTCTTTGCAGCCAAAGATGGAGAAGCTCTATACAGTCAACAAAAACAAGACCAGGAGCTGACTGTGGCTCATATCATGAACTCCTTATTACCAAATTCAGACTTAAGTTGAAGAAAGGAGGGAAAACCACTAGACCATTCAGGTATGACCTAAATCAAATCCCTTATGATTATACAGTGGAAATGAGAAATAGATTTAAGGGCCTAGATCTGATAGATAGAGTGCCTGAAGAACTATGGAATGAGGTTCGTGACATCGTACAGGAGACAGGAATCAAGAGCATCCCCAAGAAAAAGAATGCAAACAAGCAAAATGGCTGTCTGGGGAGGCCTTACAAAGAGCTGTGAAAAGGAGAGAAGCAAAAAGCAAAGGAGAAAAGGAAAGATATAAGCATCTGAATGCAGAGTTCCAAATAATAGCAAGGAGAGATAAGAAAGCCTTCTTCAGCGATCAATGCAAAGAAATAGAGGAAAACAACAGACTGGGAAAGACTAGAGATCTCTTCAATAAAATTAGAGATACCAAGGGGACATTTCATGCAAAGATGGGCTTGACAAGTTCAGTTCAGTTCAGTCACTCAGTCATGTCTGACTGTTTGCGACCCCATGAATTGCAGCATGCCAGGCCTCCCTATCCATCACCAACTCCTGGAGTTCACTCAAATCCGTGTCCATCGAGTCAGTGATGCCATCCAGCCATCTCATCCTCTGCTGTCCCCGTCTCCTCCTGCCCCCAATCCCTCCCAGCATCAAAGTCTTTTCCAATGAGTCAACTCTTCGCATAAGGTGGCCAAAGTACTGGAGTTTCACCTTCAGCATCATTCCTTCCAAAGAAATCCCAGGGCTGATCTCCTTCAGAATGGACTCGTTGGATCTCCTTGCTGTCCAAGGGACTCTCAAGAGTCTTCTCCAACATCACAGTTCAAAAGCTTCAATTCTTCGGTGCTCAGCTTTCTTCACAGTCCAACTCTCACATCCATACATGACCACTGGAAAAACCATAGTCTTGACTAGATGGACCTTAAGTCAGACACGACTGAGCAACTTCACTTTCACCTTCAAGCTAAGGACAGAATTTTGCCATTTCTAGCAAGAGATGATCGAGTGGATATTATGCTAAGGGAAATAACTCGGAGAGAGATCTCAAACAAACAAAACAAACAAAATGAAAGTAGACTCATAAATACAGACAACAAATGGAAGTTTGCCAGAGGAGAGGAAAGAGCGTATGAAATAGGTGAATGGGCTCAAGTAGTACAAACCTCCAACTATGAAATAAGTAAGTCATGGAGATGAAACATACAGTATAAGGAATATGGACAATAATATATAATAATATATAACTTTATATGGGAGCAGATAGTTATTAGACTTATCATGTTGATCATTTTATAATGCATACAAATGTCAAATCCCTATGTTGTACACCCGGAACTAACATAATATTGTATTTTAACTGTATTTCAATCAAAGAAAAAGGGATTTCACCAACAGATGACCCAAAAAACTAGTTTATAATATTAGTTTAATTATTAAATTCTGTTTTCTAAAACTTTTTAAAAGTTTGAAAAAATTAAAAGTACTCTTGTGAATAGTTCTATCATTTTAAATTATGGTGTTCTAGTTGTTAATTTAAAAATAATTTATTAATTGATTTGAAGTTTTGAAAGAGGGAATTTTCTTCTAACTTTGACAGATTTCTTTTTTTTTTTAAATCATCTTTTCTTCAATTGTGATTACAAAATTCAGTTATATGACATTTAAAAAGGGCAAGAAGGTTAGGATGGAGGGCAAATCTTATTTCATGGGATGAAAGGATGGGAAACTGTAAATATTTAAAATGTTTGGTATTTTAACTGTGATAGTAAATGCATACTATGAGTTTTCAAAATCTTTCAAATGAACACTAGAATAACATGGATTTTATTGTTATTGTTGTTTGGTATCTCAGCCGCGTTTGACTCTGTGTGACCCCATGGACTACAGCATGCCATGTTTTCATGTCCTTCACTTATTTCCATCAAGTTGGAGATTCCATCCAACTATTTCATCCTCTGTCTTTCCTTTCTCCTCCCACCTTCAATCTTTCCCAGCATTGGGTTCTTTTCCAATGAGTCAGTTCTTCTTATCAGGTGGCCAAAGGATTGGAGTTTTAGCTTCAGCATCAGTCCTTCCAATAAATATTCAGTGTTGATTTCCTTTGGGATTGATTGGTTTGAGCTCCTTGCAGTCCAAAGGACTCTCAAGAGTCTTCTCCAACACCACAGTTCGAAAGCAGCTATGCTTCAGCACTCAACTTTGTATGTAATGTCCAGAGTTTTTAACTATATTTGAATGAATAGAAGCATATATGTCTATTGAATCCTCCTAGAACTGTTCTAAACTTTCATTTTATACAATAAGTAAACATACAATTTAAAAAAAAGTATATTGAGAAAGAGAAACAAATTAGGCAAAAATAATTTTTTTAAAGTAATACAAACAAATCCTCAGGCATTCCAGATATTGGAGTTTTCATATATGTACTTTTAATATAATTGTAAAGTATTACACATAAAAGTAAAAAGACTATAGAAGAATACTTGAACAAATGGATATCTATAAAAAAGAAAAAAACTGAATACATGGGGACTGGCAAATAACCAATATTTATATAAAAAAGCAGAATTAATATAAAAAAGGAGAGATAAAAGTATCTGAATAAAATTCAATCAAGAGTGAAACAAATACAGATACCCATGTGCATACACAAACATATTGATAAGTTAATGCTATGAAGAACTATATCCAAAAAACTGAATTAGGAAAATGGAAAATTTTATGGAATATTATATTTAAAAATTACTCTTGTTATCCAAATTAAAGACTAAAAATGATTAGATCACTAAACATTATGCAAATTTGATTGCTTCTCAGTCTCATCACTTTTAAGACATAAGTGAAGTAGCTCAGTTGTGTCTGACTCTTTGCGACCCCATGAACTGTAGGCCTATCAGGCTCACCCGTTCATGGGATTTTCCAGGCAAGGGTACTGGAGTGGGTTGCCATTTAACTGAAACTTTAAAAATATATTTATCACTGTATCAAAGAAACTCTTCTGGAAATTAGGAAAAGCAATAAGTCTAATTCAGTCCCTAAGCTAGTTATGTCAAAAATTTTAAAATTCAATTAAATTTAAATTAATTAAAATTTAATTGAATTCAATTGAACTAAAATTCAATTAAAATAAATACTATGAGGTAACATCATTTTTCCTCATATATCAAACATTTTTCAGTAAAATTTGAGCAAACCAAATAAGGCACTTATAAAACATTATGAGTATTATGGCTTATTTTACCCTTGCAAGTATGCTAAATGTTAGTTGATAATAACGTTATTAGACTAAAGAAGCAAAATCAAATGATCAATTCTATTGATCCAAAAAAGACATTTCCTGAATTAATGTTAAAAAAAAATAGCCAACTAGTAACGGAATTAAACTTCATTAAATTGGTAAATGTCATCTGTCAAAATCTTACAACAAATAATGATGTGTTGTTGTTGTTCACTTGTCAAGTTGTGTCTTTCTCTTTATGACCTCGTGGACTGTAGCACATCAGGCTTCTCTGTCCTCCACAATCTCCCAGAGCTTGTTCAAATTTATGTCCATTGAGACAGTGTTGCTATCTAACTCTCTCATCCTCTGTCACGCCCTTCTTTTGCCTTCAGTCTTTTCTAGCATCAAGGGCTTTTCCAATGAGTTGGCCCTTTGCATTAGATGGCCAAAGTATTGGAGCCTCAGCTTCAGCATCAGTCCTTCCAATGAATATTCAGGACTGATTTCCTTTAGGATTGACTAGTTTGATCATGCAGTCCAAGAAACTCTACAGCACCACAATTTGAAAGCATTAGTTCTTTGGTTCTCAGCCTTCTTTATGGTACAAACTTCACATCCATACGTGACTACTGGAAAAACCACAGCTTTGGCTATAAAGATTTTTGTTGGCAAAGTGATGTCTCTACTTTTTAATACTCTGTTTAGGTTTGTCATAGCTTTCCTTCCAAGGAGCAAGTGTCTTTGAATTTCATGGATGCAGTCACCATCTGCAGTGATTTTGGAGCCCAAGAAAATAAAGTCTGTCACTGTGTTCACTTTTTCCCCATCTAATAGCCATGAAGTGATGCGACCAGATGCCATGATCTTTATTTCTTTGAATGTTGAGTTTCACGTCAGCTTTTTCACTCTCCTCTTTCATCCTCATCATGAAGCTCTTTAGTTCCTCTTCACTTTCTGCCATTAGAGTGGTATCATCTGCATAATTTGAGGTTATTGATATTTCTCTCAGCAATCTTGATTCCAGCTTGTGCTTCATTCAGTCTGGCATTTCACATGATGTACTCTGCATATAAGTTAAGTAAGCAAGGTGACAATATGCAGCCTTGACATACTCCTTTCCCAATTTGGAACCAGTCTGTTGTTCCATGTCGAGTTCTAACTGTAGCTTCCTGACCTGCATACAGGTTTCTCAGGAGGCAGGTAAGGTGGTCTGGTATTCCCATGTCTTTAAGAATTTTCCACAATTTGTATTGATCCACAGAGTCAAATGCTTTAGTGTAGTCAATGAAACAGAAGTAGATGTTTTTTTGGATTAAACTATAAGTTTGCAGTTTTCTTTGTTGACAATTATATATATATATATGTATGTCAACAAACAAATATAAAAGTAGGGAAAGAGGATACATAAGTGTCCATTTTAAAATATACTGTCCTCTGAGCACACATGAAAAAATACATTAATTCAACAGATAATTATTATGCCTTATATTACATAAGACACCACCATAAGGTTTCATCCAAAAGCACTTCTCTGTGAACTGTGACGTAAAAAATACGGAATAGCTTAATGTGTTTCTTAATATGTTTCGAAACTTGTGATGATGTAAGTTGACAAATTTCATTTAGCCTTTTTAGTAAAAAGGAACCTTTTGTATGAGTGTTTTCATCATCCCTGAATTCATGCTACAGGTTAGTCAACACTCTCTGCACCACTTACTGTCAATATTGTGGTCAACTGTAGATAGCTTATCTAAGAAGACTATGGATTATTTCTGATCCTCAAAATATTTGTTTATAGTTTAAACTAGACAGGCAAATAGAAATTAGAAGTGAAATATTACAAATTATAGAGCAATTTGGTATTACCATAAGAATCTATTTTATTTTACCAAAGTATCTTGCTGTACAGATTAGAAAAAATTAAAAAAGAAGGTGTTTCACCAACAGTATCTTATGCAGCATCATCTAGCTAATAGAACTACTAAAATTAATATATGAAAAATTGCCAGTTTAGTACTTTAATATGCTTTATAAGCTAGCTATTCAATAAATACTCATTATGACTGACAGTCTCATATCACATGTGGCAAAATTAAGTGCTTTGAGCATCCCATTTTTGCAAATAAAGAAAAACTAGATAACCACTAGTCAAGTAAGAATTCCTAAAGTGTATTGGAGATAGGCTTATGTAATATCTAAACATCCTTTCAATTCATTCTATACACCGAAATATCCAATCTAGGCAATATTTTCATTGTTTTTCTTACATTTCTTTTCAAATGATAAAATTTCCTTTTCTTATTGGGTTAGATTCATGTACATGGTGACTGCATATTTAAGCTTTAGTGATTGCATTCAGGCTTTTTTTTCTTCCCCCAAGTAAGGGTATTTGTGGTTTGACAACATTTCTGTGATTTCTCAGTGTAGTGACCCAACTGTTTTCGCTTTTTCATTGAGAATGCTCTCCAGTAAAATTGTGAGGTTAGCTTGATTTGTAATAGATGCTTGTTCACTGGGAATAATAGGCCTGGTCAGGGAACCAATTATTTCACCCTTTCCTCTTTCTAATTGCCAGACAGCAGAAATTCTTAACCTCTAATAAGAAAGTATGCATTCAACCAGTGTTTGTTGGGAATAATTTACAGTAGATTTGACTTCTGGTTTATTGTTTTCCAGAGGCTTATATCTTCTCATTGCATTCATCTAATTTTATTCTAAATTATTATTGCTGCTTCAAGCTTGAATGTATTCGTGTTTGTCGTACTGTTTTATAGATGCATATGGCTCTTGCCCTCCATACCAGGAACAAGAATGAAACACATAATCGGTATAGTGCTCTGTATTGCCCCAATGGGATTTCTTTCCTGATTAAAAATTAAAGGTGGCGATAAGATTTTTAAGTTTTATTCTAAGTGAAAATGTATTTCTGTATTGGATCCCTGTCATAGTATGGTCATTAATGATTATAAATAAACTATTTTATAGTAATTGAAATAGCAGTAAGGTTTAGAGGACTAACCTCATGTCATGTATGCAAAGCTTCTTGATGTGGACTTATAATGATATGTTTGTGTATCTGTGAGTTAGTCAAGGTAAGTTTATGGGCTTCCATTGTGTTCACAAAACTGTGGAAGGTACACGAGAGACAATGAATCATGAAAGGTATCACCTAACACTCTTAATTTGTAAAATGAAAACTGTGCTATGTTGCGCTAAGTTGCTTTAGTCGTGTCAGCTTCTTTGTGAATCTATGGACTGTAACCCGCCAGGCTAATCTGTCCATGGGATTCTCCAGGCTAGAATACTGGAATGGATTGCCATGCCCTTCTCCAGGGGATCTTCCTGACCCATGGATGGAACCTGGGTCCCTTATGTCTCCAGCATTGGTAGGCAGGTTCTTTATCACTAGCACCAACTGGGAAGTCCCAAAATGAAAACTATTTGTAGGCAAGTGAAAATGAATTTTGCAGGGAGTTGACTATCTCTGTGCAAAGAAAATGCATATCAGAGTTTGTAGAAGAGAGAAATCACGATGAAGATGGTTGGCAGTTTTGTAGATGACAAGGCTTGAAAGAGAGAGAAAAGTTTATAAAGTTAGGAGTTTTTAGTTAAATAAAACTTTGGGGATAATTCTATCAAAAAAAGAAAGCCTAACTTATAATGGATAATGGTAAGTAGACTTGGTGGTGTGTTTATATAATAAAGATGCCTGAAGATTCCATTTTTGATTAATACCTACATCACCTAAATAGACTCATTCTGTTTCTGTATGTGTACACTGTCCTTCATTCATCCCTGACTCTTTGGGACCCTATGGACAGTAGCCTGTCAGGCTCCTCTATCCATAGAATTTTCCAGGCAATAATACTAGAATGAATTGCCATCTCCTACTCCAGGGGATCTTCCTAACCCAGGGATCTAACTCACTTCTGTTGATATGTACAAATAAAATATGACAGTGAAATGTGTCAAATTTAGCCTTGTTGTTTAATAATTTGACTTCTACTTTTGCTTGTAAAATTAATCAGGATATTAAAAGCAACTGTAATTTATTTAGTTTTTACCTGAATCTTGCAGCAATGTCTTATTTATTCCTCACCAAATTTTCAAGTTTGACATTATTTATATTACACTCTTTCCTTTCTCTTGGATATTTTGTTTAGGTGGGAAAGTAATCAGTTCTGTTACATGTATGAAAAAGGTCATTGGAAGTAACTTTTAAATCTTTTTGTAAAATGTTATTTTTAAACCCCATATATGGGGTTGAAGGAGATTGTCAAAGAAAAGTCTGACAGGAATATCTTTGAACAAATCCAGACAATTTTTCTCCCATGTATCTTTGATGTGGAGAATCTAAGCATCATTGAAACATAATGGTTTATAGAAAGTAGTTTAGAAAACCCATTATTATCTATCATTAGATCTTAGGTCACTTTTTAGAAGTTTGTTTTTCATCTAGAAAAATGTTATAATTTTCCTCTCAGCAGAGGAAAAGTTACTCACCAATTTAGTATGGACTTCCCAGCCGGAGCTAGTGGTAAAGAACCCATCTGCCAAAGCTGGAGACGTAAGAAAGGTGGGTTTGATCCTTTGGTTAGGAAGATCCCCTGGAGGAGGGCGTGGCAATCCACTCCAGTATTCTTGCCTGGAGAATCCCATGGACAGAGGAGCCTGGTGGGCCACAGTTCTTAGGGTCTCGAAAAGTCAGACACGACTGAAGTGATTTAGCACACACACATTATATGTTGTATTATTATATCCCCCAAATCATTGTGAATGATGATTGCCACTTTGAAGTTAAAGATGCTTGCTCCTTGGAAGTAAAGCTATGACAAACCTAGACAGTGTATTAAAAAGCAGAGACATCACTTTGCCAACAAAAGTCCGTATAGTCTAAGCTATGGTTTTCCTAGTAGTCATGTATGGATGTGAGAGTTGGACCAAAAGGAAGGTGAGCACTGAACAACTGATGCTTTTGAACTGTGATGGTGGAGGAGATTCTCGAGAGTCCCTTGGACAGCCATGAGATCTAACCAGTCAATCCTAAAGGAAATTAACCCTGAGTATTCATTAGAAGGATTGATGCTGAAGTTGAAGCACCAATCCTTTGGTTACCTGATGCGAAGAACTGACTCATTGAAACAGATCCTGATGCTGGGAAAGATTGAGGGCATGTGGAGAAAGGAGGGGGACAGAGGATGAGATGGTTTGGTGTCATCACTGACACAATAGACATGAGTTTGAGCAAATTCTGGGAGATAGTGAAGAACAAGGAAGCCCGGGGTGCTGCAGTCCATTGTGTTACAAAAAAGTAGGATATGACTTAGCAGCTGAACAACAGCAACATTATATGTTGATAAATAGGTATGGCAGACTCTCTTTTTCTTTAAAGTTAGCAGAATAGTACTACTTTAAAAAACTTGGTCATAAATTACATAATGAACAGTATCCTGATGATTATATAATATGAACTTATGAACTTACAGTCGTAAAAAATTGTTAAATTCCTAGATTTCCTATGCTTTTGTTCTATTTTTAAAGTATAAGAATATTTGTTTGGAATCTTTTCAAGAATAAAACCAGATAAGAAATTTATGAGTTTTCAAATATGTGGAATATATTGAAACATGCACATACATATAAAATGAAAAATAGCGCTACATCTAAAGAAGGGCTCTCATAATTTTGGTTTTTTGAGTCAAGTGCAATGAACTGGCCAAGTCTCTTGAATTATGATGTTGACACTTTTACCACAAAGAGCTGTTATTTGCTCTGAAATCACAAATTATATTTTAATTTCCTAATTGAAAACATCTTATTTTTGCAAAGGCTTAGCTATTTTCTGGATTTCTTCTGTAAATTTCTATAATACAAAGCCATATAGCCCATGTCTAAATGTTATAACTAGATGGAGTATGCCTAGTACTTTTATATACATTGTATGGTATTTAATTTAATTATTAAAAATTCAGCAATGTAATTTTCCTTTGATTCTATTTTCAAGTTTTTACATGAGATATATTGTTAAAATAAATATAGCATTTGCAGATTTTATTGCATGCCATCTTTTGAATGGCTTTAGGGTGACTGTTTGTACAAAACTGAAGTCTTGTGTTTCCAGTTTGCAACTCAGATAGACAAGTCAGGAATCAAAGATTGAGCACCACTCATAGGTTGTGATTATATGCTGTAAATAGCACAATAATCAGGCTAATGAAAGTAAATACGGGCATGGAGAAGGCAAATGTTTTCATTTGTTTTGGAAGTCTTTATATGGGCTTTTGACAGCAGATTAGCCTACCGTGTAATTCTTTGGTAGTATTTACCATGTTTTACTTTTCTTCTCTATATATTCACTTAATGAAATCAAGGAATTCTCTAAGTATAATTCTGAAAGGCTAAGAGAATCCAAACTTGAATTTAAAGTTTGCTACAGATCCCAGAAAGGAAGAGAAATGTAAATGAGTAATCGTACAAGTGAGAATTTCCCATATCTGTATAATATAATGCATGATTTGCCAAGCATTTATTTTCTAGTTTTGTAGAAGAGCCAAGAATACTTGTTGAATTCTCATCCACTTCTCCACCTTGTGCCCTTCTTGAATTTTCTCCTGAAAATAATTGAGGAATTTAGTTTTTAGTATGTTTTGAAAATGGTCACATTGGAATTCTGATTAATGTGGGCAAGGTATCAAAGTGAATCATAGTTTTCCAAAGAGCAACTTCTGCTGTTAGGAATTTAGTTCCTCGGAAAACTATCATTTCATTTTGTGATAATAATTTAGAAATACGGCATTTTAAAAGTAGTCTTCCTTACTGACAGACACATACAGCTCCAAGCACATTTATTTATCAGGGACATGACCACAATTTAATTAATAGAATTGCAGTTCTCTCTCTCTCTCTCTTTTTTTCCCCCCACGAATTTAGTAGTATTTCTTTGGATATTTACAGGCTTAACCTTACTCTGCAATATTTCAAATTCATTTTGGGCTATGGTAAACTTAGGGAAAAATAAACAGAGGCCCAGCAACATTGGTTCAACTCAAGTTTCTACCACCTATTAACTGTATAACTTTCGGAAAGCCATTTACCTTCTCAAAGTGAATGTGAACCCTTTATCAAATGAAATTAAAATAACTTTTCACTGGCTCTCATGACTGTAAACTGGGCCATAATACCCGATAATTCCTGTACAATTCTGCTCAAGCCTGTAAGCTATATTGCAAATTTAAGATAATTTTAGTTCCAGGGAGTACATATGAAGTTTACAGGATGCAAGAGGAGAGAAATATAACCAAAGTCACAATTCTTGCTATAAGGTAATGTGCTTTGTTTGTTAGAATTTACTAATAAAAATATAATCTCAACAAATTTCTAGATGTTTTAGTGGATTAAACATGAAACAAGCACATTTGTGTACACACATAAACACTCACATACACACATGATAATGGCATGAGGCAATATACATTCCAGTTACAGGTGAGAGATGGGTACTCACATATACCAATTCCGTATATTTAAATCTGGTATATCCAAACAATGGCTTGAGATTTCAAGATAGAGGCAATTTCTGTGGGTAGTAGAGTGCCTCAGGCAATGCGAGAGAGCTCTTCAGGCAACCCTCAGAGTGGTTTAGGTTTGCAAATCAGTTTGGGACTCTCTATACTTACTCCTCACCTCACCAGTCTGCTCCTTGCCTGCTGATTTCCAAGCTCTCCATTCCAAGGTTACTCTTGCCTGGAGCATCTTGTCATTCAGTTGCTAAGTCATGTCCGACTCTTTGTGACCCACAGACTGCAGCATGCCAGGCTCCTCTGTCCTTCACTCTCTCCCAGACTTTGCTCAAATTCACGTCCACTGAGTCAGTGATGCTATCTAATCATCTCATCCTCTGCCTTCAATCTTTCCCAGCACCGGGGCTTTTCCAGTGAGTTGTCTCTTTGGATCAGGTGGCCAAAGTTCTGGAGTTTCAACTTCAGCATCAGCACTTCCAATGAATATTCAGGTTTAATTTCTTTAGAACAGTCTGGCTTGATCTCCTTGCTGTCCAGGGACTACCACAATTTGAAAGCTTCAATTCTTCGGCATTGGAGCATTTCTTTCTGCCTAAAATTCTCTTTCTCAAGAAGGCTCCTTGACTCACTTCCTTGCTTAAGTCAGGCCTCCTTTCATGTGTCCCTCGTGCATAGGGATGCTCTCAACTTTCCAGCAAGAAACAGCTGTCTGTCCTGAGACAACCTACTGTCTGCCCTTCCCCACTCTTTGATTTCATAGCACTGATCTCTCATTTACTATGTACCGTGCAGTTTTGCAAGGGATCTGCAATATAGGTGATATGATCTGCCCACCCAGGTACTGAGAAATAGAGATGTCAAGTAAATTGTCAGCAGGGCACAGCTGTTTTTGGAACCAGGATTGGAGCCCTTTAAGACATATTCCTGAATTTTGTACTTCATCCACCTTTCCTAGCTGAAATCAATGAGCACGTAGGCCTGACTTGACCTACTTTCATACACATGCAGACATTTCTAATTGCATGTGATATTTAAGTGAGAAAAATCACTTCTGAACTAATATTTGTAGTTCTTTAAAACTCATGTTTGGGAAGAGCAGTTCAGATTTTTATCTCACATTTTCTGTTCCTCCTTATACTGACTGGCTTCCGTGTGGCTCAGCAGTAAAGTATCTGCCTGCAATACAGGAGGCACAAGAGATGTGAGTTTGATCCCTGGGTCAGGAAGATCCACTGGAGAAGGAAATGGCAACCCACTCCAGTATTCCTGACTAGGAAATCCCATGCACAGAGGAGCCTGGCAGGCTACAGTCCACATGGTTGCAAGAGTAGGACACGACTTAAGTTACTTCACCACCACAACCATATTGACCTGCTGAAATCTCATTTATCATAGTCAGTAGAAAAGTGCAGTGGTTAAAAGATGGACTGTGGAGTCAGAAGCCAGGATATAAAGCCCTGATGTTCTTCTTGGGGTGAGCACCTTGGGGAATTCACTTACTCCCTGGATCTGTTTCATCTGTAGGAGAATAGCAATTTACTTAATGTTTGTGAAGATATGGTAAGTTAACATATGTAAACACTTAGAACAGGTCGGATAGTGCAAGGACAATATATGCGTTAATTTAACATGACAATTGTATTGTTTTGTACCATATGTATTTGAAGTACTTTTAAATTATTTTTGTTTTATAATAATTTTAGATTTACATAAAAGTGGCAAAGATAGTGAAAAGATCTTCTGTATACCAATTACTGTGTGCCTTTAGCATTCAGTTCAGTCCAGTCACTCAGTTACGTCTGACTCTGTGACCCCTTGGGCTGCAGCACACCAGGCTTCCCTGTCCATCACCAGCTCCTGAAATTTACTCAAACTCATGTCCATTGCGTCAGTGATACCATCCAACTATTTCATCCTCTGTCATCCCCTTCTCCTCCTGCCTTTAATCTTTCCCAGCATCAGGGTCTTTTCCAATGAGTCAGCTTTTTGCATCAGGTGGCCAAAGTATTGGTGTTAATATCTAAGTGTTAATACCTCACATAACCTTGGTCCTTAAAAAAGTAGGTTCCTGATTGCTAGGGAGTAGGGGCTCTCTGAAGGTTTATGGGGTTTCCCTGGTGGCTCAGGTGGCAAAGAATCCACATGCAATACAGGACATCAGAGTTCAATTCCTGGGTCAGGTGTGATTCCTGGTTGGGTTTGACCCCTGGGTCAGGAAAATCCCCTAGAGAAGGAAATGGCTTGGCCATTATAGCTTTCTCGCTTGGAGAATTCCATGGGCAGTGGAGTCTGGTTGGCTATATTCCATGCAGTCATAAAGAGGTGGACACAACTCACTTCAAGGGGTTGATAACTTCAATATTTATTTTGAGATAATGAAAATAGTCTAATATTGACTATGAGGTTGCTTGCCCATATATGTGAATATACTAAAATTTTTATTTTTTTTAATTTTTTTCTTTTCTTTTTTTAAATTTTAATTTTTATTTTATTTTATTTTTTTATTTTTTAAATTTTAAAATCTTTAATTCTTACATGCGTTCCCAAACATGAACCCCCCTCCCACCTCCCTCCCCATAACATCTCTCTGGGTCATCCCCATGCACCAGCCCCAAGCATGCTGTATCCTGCGTCAGACATAGACTGGCGATTCAATTCTTACATGATAGTATACATGTTAGAATGCCATTCTCCCAAATCATCCCACCCTCTCCCTCTCCCTCTGAGTCCAAAAGTCCGTTATACACATCTGTGTCTTTTTTCCTGTCTTGCATACAGGGTCGTCATTGCCATCTTCCTAAATTCCATATATATGTGTTAGTATACTGTATTGGTGTTTTTCTTTCTGGCTTACTTCACTCTGTATAATCGGCTCCAGTTTCATCCATCTCATCAGAACTGATTGAAATGAATTCTTTTTTACGGCTGAGTAATACTCCATTGTGTATATGTACCACTGCTTTCTTATCCATTCATCTGCTGATGGACATCTAGGTTGTTTCCATGTCCTGGCTATTACAAACTGTGCTGCGATGAACATTGGGGTACATGTGTCTCTTTCAATTCTGGTTTCCTTGGTGTGTATGCCCAGCAGTGGGATTGCTGGGTCATAAGGTAGTTCTATTTGCAGTTTTTTAAGGAATCTCCACACTGTTCTCCATAGTGGCTGTACTAGTTTGCATTCCCACCAACAGTGTAGGAGGGTTCCCTTTCTCCACACCCTCTCTAGCATTTACTGCTTGCAGATTTTTGGATCGCAGCCATTCTGACTGGTGTGAAGTGGTACCTCATTGTGGTTTTGATCTGCATTTCTCTAATAATGAGTGATGTTGAGCATCTTTTCATGTGTTTATTAAATTCAATAGGTGAATTGCATCTCAATAACAGTTTAAAAAGTAAAAATTTCCTCAAAAAATGACTTTAAGTATTGACATATATAATCAGAACAGGTTAATCATATCTTGGAATTAGATAAGCCACAGAATTATTGCATCAGAGAAACTGAACACACAGATGTAAAGTAAGTAACAGAGGAAATGTCTCAAAAATAAGGATACTTGTAGCTGTTCACAGTTTAGGAAAGTGATTTAAGTAACATCCCCCAACAGTATGACACAGTATCACAACATGAGCAAAAGGGAATATGAGATGGTGGGCTTTCTGAACCTCAACCACCATACAGGTGATGTCAGCCATATGCCTGTCATAGCCTGGGGTTCAGGGAGCAAACTGTCTCCAGGAAAGCAAGGAGAAGAAAAGGGGAAGAAAGAGGGGTCTATTTTAAAGGAAAGATTTTGTTTAGCAGTGGATTAGAATGAAAAATGAAAAGCTGATCCTCAGGCTAAAATGGAGTTATATATACAGGTTTTTTTCAGGTGAGAAGAGCCCTAACATTTACTGTGAACTTACTTTGTTTAGACATGGGCTCACAGAAGAAAAGAGAAGAGAAAGGTCAAGCGTAGCTATTTTGGGTTTCAGAAAATTGCCATCACAAATCTGGTATTGAAAAAGGAAGGAAGTCAATGAATTAACAATGTGAAATCCTCTTGTTATAATTAGATGTAAACTAGTTAAGATTTACTGGCGGTTAGGAGAAGGGTCAATGGGGACAAAGAGCAGTCAGACTGACTTGCTTATATGCCCGCTTGAAATATTCAGAATGTATTACTTTATCACGTTACTTTCAAGTCATTCAAAAAATCATTTATTTCTGGTTATGTTCTTTTTTAGGTTCCTGAATCCAACTCCAGTGTGTGTGTGTGTGAGTGTGCATGCTTCCCCACATCACCAACACTTCTCACCCACCAGCTTGGCGTCCTACAATCCAATTCAATTCTGATTCTCTACCCAGAGGTAGTCTCAGATTCAATTTAAGGGTTCAGAGCAAAAGATTGGTTGAAGTTCAGTCCTACAAGACTTCGCCCATTCCCCTCTCCACTTCAAATGCCAATTTCCAGCTTAGGTTGTTACCTATACTTCTGACCAATTGTCTGTGAGTCAGAATTTCTGCTAATCACCTCCTTGGGTTTGATTAATTTGCTAGAGCAGCTCATAGAACTCAGAGAAACATTCTTCTGTTGACTAAAATAAGATGCATAAAGTAAGAGTTGTGAGTTAAGTTTTATTTGGGGCAAAGTGAAGACCGCAGCCTGGGAGACAGCACCTCAGAGAGTTCCAAGAAATTGCTCCAAAGAGATAGTGGGGGAAGGCCAATACATGCGATTTTGATGAAGGGGGAGTTCAATGCAATCAAGCACTTACTTTACAGGAGGTTTTTCTTTTAGTCACAAGGAGCTGAGTCCCTTGGACTTCAAGGAGATCAAATTAGTCAAACTTTAAGGAAATCGATCCTGAATATTCATTGGAAGGACTGTTGCTGAAGCTGATGCTCTAATACATTAGCTACCGGATCTGAAGGGAAAAGACCCTGATGCTGGGAAATACTGAAGGCAGAAGGAGAAGGGGACAGCAGAGGATGAAATGGTTGCATGGCATCACTGACTCAATGGACGAGTTTGAGCACGCTCAGGGAGATGGTGAGGGACAGGGAAGCCTGGTGGTCTGTAGTCCAGTCCATGGGGTCACAAAGAGTTGGACACAGCTGAGTGACTGAACAGCAACAACAATGGAGAGTTGACATCAAACACCATGAAGGGATTTAGTGTTTTTCTAGGCGTAAACAGGTGGTGCTAGTAGTAACGAACCTGCCTGCTAATGCAGGAAACATGAGACATGGGTTTGATTGCTAGGTTGGGAGGATCCCCTGGAGTTGGAAATGACAACCCACTCCATTATTCTTGCCTGGAGAATCCCATGGACTGAGGAACGTGGCCGGTTATAGGATCACAGCATGGAAAGAGTAGGACATGACCGCAGCGACTTAGCACACAGGCACACACTGGATTTAAGTAGATGCGAGGATTGGGCTCATGAAACCAGTTTCTTAAAAAAACCTAACTACCTAAAGACCTGTTCCACCAGTTGTCCTGGAGCACAGAGTGCCTCACTCTCCACCCTGAACTTATTCATGGCAACTTGAAGGTCAACACCTGCAGTAGAACAGGATTCAGTCTCCACAGAAAGAACGAAAGAAAGAAAGTGAAGTGGCTCCGTCATGTCCTACTGTTTGTGCCCCATGGTCTGTAGTCTGCCAGGCTCCTCCGCCAATGGGATTTTCCAGGCAAGAATACTGGAGCAGGTTGCCCTTTCCTTCTCCAGGGAATGATCCTGACCCAGGGATTGAACCTGGGTCTCCCGTGCTGCAACCAGACTCTTTACCAACTGAGCTACCAGGGAAAAACTAATCTCCACAGAGGCAGATGACAAATATCCTTGGCTGATCACGTTCAGTCCTTTTGGGCTTTTATGAAGGCTTCATTGCAGAAACATAATTTATTAAATCATTGACCACTGGTGATTGATTCACCCTCCAGTCCCTCTGCCTTCCCTAGAGGGCAGGGTGTGGTACTAACTTCTGGTCTCAAGATTGGATCTCTTGGCAACCAGTTCCCATCCTTAAGTGTGGTCCCAAATTTACCTCATTAACTTGAGAAAAGAAAACTTTATGGCTCTCCTCACCTAGGAAATTTCAAGAGTTTTAAAAGCTCTGTGCCAGAAGCAGGGATGAAAATCAAATAGGTATTTCTTACTATAAATTATATAGCAAATAATCTCATTATTAAAGTGGTATTTTTAAAGCAGTAATAGCTATGTCATTTTTATACCATTAAAATTTTATTGATGACAGTTCAGTTCAGTTCAGTCACTCAGTAATGTCCAGTTCTTTGCAACCCCATGGACTGCAACACTCCAGGCTTCCCTGTCTATCACCAACTCCTGGAGCTTGCTCAAACTCATGTCCATTGAGTTAGTGATGCCATCCAACCATCTCATCCTCTGTCGTCCTTTTCTCCTCCTGTCTTCAGTCTTTCCCAGCATCAGGGTCTTTTCCAATGAGTCAGTTCTGCATATCAGGTGGTCAAAGTTTTGGAGCTTCAGCTTTAGCATCAGTTCTTCCAATGAATATTCAGGACTGATTTCCTTTAGGATTGACTGGCTTTTTATCTCATTGCTGTCCAAGGGACTCTCAAGAGTCTTCTCCAACACCATAGTTCAAAAACATCAATTTTTCAATGCTCAGCCTTCTTCATGGTCCAAATCTCACATCAATTCATGATTACTGGGACAAAGCGTAGTTTTGAATATATGAATCTTTATGGGTACAGTAACATCTCTGCTTTTTAATAGGCTGTCTATGTTTGTCATATATGTTCTTCCAAGGAGCAAGTGATACTAATGATAATAGTAGTTATCATCAAACATGTAAAAATGGTTAAATAATTATGAAAACTAAATTTCTGAGTCACATCTTTGCTAGAAGGAATATACTTCATATAATTGGTGGATCTTCTTATAGAAAAATAGGAAAACATTAGTGATAGGATAAAATTTGATATAGAATTAAAAGAGCAATTCTGATATATTTTATTTTTTATTGATGTATAGTTGATTTGCAATATTATTGATATAGTAGCTTCAGGTGTACAACATTGTGATTCAAAATTTCTATAGGCTATATTCCAATTATAGTTATTAAATATTACACATATTCCCTGTGCTGTGCAATATATCATTATAGCTTATTTATTTTATACAGACTAGTTTGTACCTCTAAACTCCTATCCCGATCTTGCTCCTCCCACCTTTCCTTTCTTCACTGGTAACCATTAGTTTGTTCTTTATATCAGTGAGTTTGTTTCTTTTTTGTTATAGTCACTAGTTTGTTTTATTTTTTAGATTTCACTTATAAGTGATAACATACAATATATGTCATTCTCTGATTTATTTCACTTAGCATAACACCATCCAGGGTATATATTGTTATAAATGGCAAAATTTAATTCTTTTTCAAGTGGAATGTATATATATATATATATATATATAATGATATATAGGCATGAAATATATATGTGGAATGTATATATTGTGATATATATGCATGGAATATACATGTGGATGATATATATATATGTATCTCCCAGCTTCTTTATCCATCCATTTGTTGATGGACACTGAGTTTGCCTCCATATCTTGGCTATTGTAAATAACACTGCTATAAACACTGAAGTGCAAATATCTTTTTGAATTCATGTTTTTGTTTTCTTTGGATATATACCCAGGACCATTTGGTAATTATATTTTTATTTTTTCAAGAAAATTCCATATAGTTTTCCACAGTGACTGCACCAACTTACATCCCCACCAACAATGCCCTAGAGTTCCCTTTTATCCACATCTTGTAAACATTTGTTTTTTTGTGTGTGCTTTTAAATGATAACCATTCTGATAGGTGTGAGGTGATATCTCATTTTTTAAAATTTGAGTTTTCCTTGTGATTAGTGATGTTTATCTTTTCATGTGTTTTTTGGCCATCTGTATGTCTTCTTTGGAAAAGAAGTCTATTCAGGTCTTCTACCCATTCATTGAGTGTTAGTTTTTGTTATCGAGTTGTATAAGCTGATGATCTATTTTACATATTAACACCTTACTTATAGTTCATATCATTTGAAGACATTCTCTCTCATTCAGTAGGTCAATGATAATACAACATTGCTTCAGCACCTGATAATGTCCAGCACCCGATGAGTGCTGGACACAAGTCTTTAAACGTAGCATTTTCACAGAAAGAGAGAAAACCAAATGGATCCTCAGGAATGAAATACTACCACTTTAATAGTTACTTAGCAGGGCACTTTTGTATCTTCCAAGGACCAGTTTATATACAAACAAACCTATGAATTTGCCATCTGATTTTTAGTATTTCCCTCCCTCATTTGAGGGGTTCCCAGGTGGCTCAGTGGTAAAGAATCTGTTTGCTAATGCAGGAGATGCAGGAGACGTGGGTTCAGTCCCTGGGTGGGGAAGATTCCCTGGACTAGGAAATGGCTGCCGCTGCTGCTGCTAAGTCTCTTCAGTCGTGTCCGACTCTGTGCGATACCCCATAGACGGCAGCCCACCAGGCTCCCCCGTCCCTGGGATTCTCCAGGCAAGAACACTGGAGTGTTCTTCTTCCTGGAGAAGGAAATGGCAACCCACTCCAGTGTTCTTGCCTGGAGAATCCTATGGATAGAGGAGCCTGGCGGACTATAGTCCATATGATCTCAAAGAGTTGGACACGACTGATTGACTGAGCACGCATGCTTGCCTCATTTGAGGCAATTTTCTCTTGAGAAATTTCATTTTTAGTGTTAGAATTCTTACCTAAACTCAATAATATTATAAAAATTAATAGGAAGATCTAAAATATCAAAGTTTGTTTCATTTCAACAGCTTTCATATCCCAGAGTGTCATATATATAAAACATACACTACTTTGTGTGTACACAGTAAGATGATAATGCTTGTATTCTGATATAGTAAAAGATTTTTTAGACATTTTACTTTTTGATACCTAAACTATCTTGGCTGTTTCACTAATTTGCTGGGTAACATAAGATAACTAACTTAATGTTAATTATGGGTTAAGGCTTTCTTTCTATGCTTGTCAGTTGTGAACAGTGTAATTATAAAATGTCTAGGTATAGTGAAAAGGAAAAACAGAAACTCATTGGTATAATTTGAGGAAAGTAAATTCTTCAGGGTTACTTTAAGTTGTGGTGTGAAAATAGAGAAATATACAGACACAGGACACATGATACATATGTGAAATATGTACATCTAAAATATTATTGTGTAAATGTATTTGAAACCCATGTTCTGTAAATAAAAACAATGATTGTTTTTACCATATATCCTACAGTACATGGTGTAGGCTACTTAAGTGAAAAATGATACATCTGAAGCCAGTTATGGTTCTATCCTGTAAAATTAACTTTTGCATACAGGCCTTTCCTAGTGGTTCAGTGGTAAAGAATCGCTTGTCAATGAAGGAGACATGGGTTTGATCCATGATTTAGGAAAATCCTCTGGAAAAGGAAATGGCAACCCACTCCAGTATTCTTGCCTGAGAAATCCCATGGACAGAGCAGTCTGGTGGGCTACAGTCCCTGGGGTTGCAAAGACTCAGACGTGACTTAGTGACTACACAACAATATATTTTACATATGACGAGTTTGAAAATAACATAAGATGATTTGAGTTTTATCCTTTCTTGTATTGTTTATGATACTTACTTTACTTTATCTCACTCAGTCGTGTCTGACTCTTTGTGACCCGTGGACTATAGCCCACCAAGCTCCTCCGTCCATGGGATTCTCGGGGCATTAGTGATATAGTATTATTTGTCATGCTTCTAATTTTAAAGAGAAAAAAATTATTTCGATTCTTTAAAACTTGGCTTCATACTAATAGTTATATTTGATAAAATTTTTCTGGTGACAATTGTGCCAGAGTATTAGACTTGTTCTCTGTTATCAGTCGCATCTCCATTTACATATGTTCCTTTACAGATATTAATACAATGTTTGCAGCAGCATTTTCCATGGTTCAGATGCTCAAAGGAGCCCAGAGGGAATAACTGTGTCGTGGACACAACCACACTTCTACTCAAGCTGTGTAAGTCTGGACTTCCTGGAAGCAGAAACGGGTGCAGGAATTTGAGTGCTCATGGTGAGTGAGGAAGTACTCTTCAGGAAAATCTGTGAGAAAGGGGGTGAAACATGATGGGGACTTAATCAAGGACATACTCTTAGGAAAAGTCAAGTCATGGCTTCATCAATAGGAAAAGGCTTTGGATCATATATCCCATCATCATGTTTTCCCTTTGAAGTTGGGTGCCTGGCTGTGACTAAAGGGGTGAGATTGCTGTCTGAGTAGGGTGGCTTATTTCATGTGAAGGCAGGTTTCTATGTAGTGTCAAGGAATAAGAGTCCAATATTTCTAGCAAGGGACTTCCCTGAGACCTCAGCTTTTAAAGAATCTGCCTGCAATGCAGGAGACCCCAATTCGATTCCTGGGTCAGGAAGATCCTCTGGAGAAGGGATAGGCTACCCGCTCCAGTATTCTTGGGCTTCCCTGGAGGCTCAGCAGGT
This sequence comes from Ovis aries, assembly GCF_016772045.2. Taxonomy (NCBI): domain Eukaryota; kingdom Metazoa; phylum Chordata; class Mammalia; order Artiodactyla; family Bovidae; genus Ovis; species Ovis aries. The sequence goes on along the minus strand of NC_056069.1, from coordinate 60,901,452 downwards.
AAATACTAGCAAGTGATGAATAAGTGGGCTGAGATCTGGGTGGGACACCACAATGTCCTCTCCAGAGGTTAATAAGAGAATTATTGGTGGAAGCAATATTGATCTTCTTCACAACATGATGATCTCTGGGTAGCTGCAGCTGGCTTCTTTTAAGGGAAATAGCCTGGTGGGCTGCCGTCTATGGGGTTGCACAGAGTCAGACACGACTGAAGCGACTTAGCAGCAGCAGCAGCAGCAGCAACATTTTGACAGGTAACCTTTTCCTTTATTTTTTCCAGGTGAAAAAGCAACCACACAATAGACTGAATTGTCCCAGAGAGTTTTACCCACAAATGATATTAGCTTCTTTTCCAATTGTGAATACTGGACAGATCCCATTGAGGCAGGAAGTAGATGGGTCCCCCAAGGGTAAAGCAGTTGGAAATTCATCCACTGTGAACTATTCTCCAAGTCAAGAATAGCAAGACAACTGAGAACGGAGGCTGGGCCCTAACCAGACTAGTTATTTCTCCTTCTCGAAGTCAGGAGACCTCTCTGACTACACAAGTGTAGAAGGGCTCCTTGGAGGTCAAAACGGGAGTAATGCTAAGACACCTTCAGTGAAAGCCATACCCATAGACATCTTCAGTGAAAGCCATCTAGGCTAAGAGATGTGTGCATGCCCATGGGAGGATCCTTCGATATACCAAAGATGGATTCTGAGCCAGGCAAATCAGAATGATTGGCTAAAGGAAAATGGAAAGAAATGTCTCATAAAACTAATTCAAACTGCCACAAGGGTGCAACCCAGCAAGTTTGTCTCTGAGTCTGCTGGTGTGTCTATCCACATATACTGTACTCTTTGTTCCTCATAATAAATACTTTACTGTTATCACTACTTTCCTTATTTGTGGGAATTCTTCTTCTGCAAAGCTGAAAGGCCAGGTCCTGGTCACTGACCATTGGCCTAGTGGCTAGGATTTGGTGCTCTTACAGCAGCGACCTGACCTCACTCTCTGGTGGCGGATCTGAAACCCTGCTTCAAGTCACTGCAGTCCAAGGCCTCCTGACATCTCCATCAGCTGAATCAAAGGGATTCCCCACCTCCCTCTATAGGGCTGGGTAGGATAATTCCTCATGCAGAAGAGCCATGATTGCTTGATTCTTCAACATACTATACAGATTCTTATAATGTTTAGTTTCCTTTTGGGACAAAGAGACCTCACTCCTCCCCCTGACTGTCTTTTTCCTTAAGAAAACATGTTAGGGTAAAGAGCTGGACATATTGGTGGTGTGTCAGTAAGCAAACACTTTTAGACATGAATGGAATGGAGGCTGAACATGGCTAGGCTAGAATAAATGAACACCCATTTAACCTATGAAAACTATCACGTGGGAAGATCAACATTACTGTTTCTATTTCAGCTTTGGGGATCCTTTTCTTCAACGGCCACATCACATTACTTTCTAGTTGGGATTTGGGGTATACTTTTTACTAACTCAAGCTCATTTCATATAACAGGAACATTTTTTAAAAGAAGTACACCTTAATTGGAGTCTTTTCCATTCAATTTTCATAATAACATCTCTTGTATTTTTCCCATTTTCATATAAGAATGAAAGTGTTTTTTTTAATTAAGCAGTAAATCTGACTGTTAAGTATTTATATAGGTAGGTTGACTCAATTTCTCATTTTCCAGTAGATACTCTTCTTTAAAAAATTATTTATTTATTTATTTGGCTGTACCAAGTCTTAGTTTTGGCATGTGGAATCTTTTTGTTGCAAAAGGTAGGATCTAGTTCTCTGACTAGTAGTAGAACCCAGGTTCCCTGCATTGGGTATGCAAAGTCTCAGCCACTGGACCAGCATGGAAGTGCCATTTAGTAGATGACCTTTGTTAGCATTGTATTAATAATCCTAATCTGAACCCGTAGGATCAAACTATTAGTCAATGCCTCATTTGTTGTTTCTCACAGTAGTCTGTCAATCCTTGGGAAATCCCCCTGAGAAGGTCATAATAGATAGGATAATTAAAAAAGAAATATATATATATATAAGACCTTTCATTTTGTCTGTGAATAGATCTAAGTTTAACCTGTGGGCTGAAGAAGAGGTGAAGATTATACTAGCCTGTTTCCATTCTTAACAAGCATTACATTCCTTGACCTCTGGCTTCCGGGCTCACCAGCCGATATTCTAATGATTCACAAGGGGAAGACTGTAGCTGCCATGAAAAAAAAAAAAGTTGCTCAAATTTCCCATTGTAGAAAGCATGATCACTTAATAATCCCAGCTGCTGCTTCTGTGAATTAACTACTGCATTCTGACCATTGCCATGCTTCCAGTACAGCTCTAGGTAATGCTTGATTACAGTCATGGTACAGAACTAGGCAGGGACCACAGGAGACGTGGTCTTGATACTGGGTCAGGAAGATCCTCTGGAGGAGGAAACAGAAGCCCATTCCAGTACTCTTTCCTGGAAAATTCCATGGACAGAGCAGTCTGGCGGGCTGCAGTTAGGGGGTTGCACGAGGAGTTTGACATGCCTGAGCACTCATGCACGTGACACTGTAATGGAGCAAGGAGTGGTCTTCTCCCTACGGGCACGCTTGGCTCAAGGTCTCGCCAACAGCCTGCGCAAATCTTTTCTCGCTGTTGTTCTGCAACCATACACTCTTCTACCCAAGTCTCCTCCGCCCCCTTTATTTTTCCTAGGTATTAACTTTCATTGCAGTCTGAAGGCTCTCCTCACCTCTTCGTACTCTAATATTTCTCTTGCACATTTAATACTACCTTGGAGAAAAGTTCTCAGCCCCAAAATAAAGCTATGAGATGGAGTTGTTTCTTTTTTTAATGATGTAGAATGAAAGTAAGAAACCAGAATCAACATTTTGAAAGTGTTGAATCTAGAACCAAACCCAATGAACCCACACATCTCAGTGCCTTAACAAAATCAGCATTTTCTTAAGGGACTTTTTGGTTGGGTCAATAACCTCAGATATGCAGATGACACCACCCTTATGGCAGAAAGTGAAGAGGAGCCTCTTGATGAAAGTGAAAGAAGAGAGTGAAAAAGTTGGCTTAAAGCTTAACATTCAGAAAACAAAGATCATGGCATACATCACTTCATGGGAAATAGATGGGGAAACAGTAACAGGGTCAGACTTTATTTTTTGGGGCTCCAAAATCACTGCAGATGGTGATTGCAGCCATGAAATTAAAAGACGCTTACTCCTTGGAAGAAAAGTTATGACCAACCTAGATAGTATATTCAATAGCAAAGACATTACTTTGCCGACTAAGGTCCGTCTAGTCAAGTTTATGGTTTTTCCTGTGGTCATGTATGGATGTGAGAGTTGGACTGTGAAAAAGGCTGAGTGCCGAAGAATTGATGCTTTTGAACTGTGGTGTTGGAGAAGACGCTTGAGAGTCCCTGGGACTGCAAGGAGATCCAACCAGTCCATTCTGAAGGAGATCAGCCCTGGGATTTCTTTGGAAGGAATGATGCTAAAGCTGAAGCTCCAGTACTTTGGACATCTCATGTGAAGAGTTGACTCATTGGAAAAGACTCTGATGCTGGGAGAGATTGGGGGCAGGAGGAGAAGGGGACGACAGAGGATGAGATGGCTGGATGGCGTCACTGACTCGGTGGACGTGAGTCTGAGTGAACTCTGGGAGATGGTGATGGACAGGGAGGCTTTGCGTGCTGTGATTCATGGGGTCGCAAAGAGTCGGACACGACTGAGCGACTGAACTGAACTGAACTGATATGTTCGGAATATTGATCCAGAAATCAAACCTCCTCTGTCTGGTGGGTCAGTCAGTAAAGAATTTACCTGCAATGCAGGAGACCTGGGTTCGATCCCTGGTTTGGGAAGATCCCCTGAAGAAAGGAACAGCTGCCCACTCCAGTTTTCTTGCCTTGAGAATTCTATAGACAGAGGAGCCTGACAGGCTACAGTTCACGGGGTCACAAAGAGTTGGACACTACTGAGCGACTCTTACTCATTCACTCACTCTATCTTTGTATTTCTTCATATTATTTAATGGAACCATCAGTTCAGTTCAGTTATTCAGTTCTGTCCAACTCTTTGTGACCACATGGACTGAAGCATGCCAGGCTTCCCTGTCCATCACCAATTCCTGGAGCTTGCTCAAACTCATGTCCATTGAGTCAGTGATGCCATCCAACCATCTCCTTCTCTGTTGTTCTCTTCTCTTCTCACCTTCAATCTTTCCCAGCATCAGGACCTTTTCCAGTGAATCAGTTCTTCACATCAGGTGGCCAAAGTATTGGAACTTCAGCCTTGACACTTCTATTTTATTACATCAAGCAACTGTCCCTATTTTTGTGTCTGTTCTTGGACATCATATCTATTCCTAAGGATGATAAACATGGCAAATTTTACATGGGAGATTCTCATGTGATAAGTGTGCCTGTAGTTCACATAGTTTCTATCTTTGTTTATTGGCCTGGGATCAATTATTTACCCAATTATAGCTACAAAAGAAGTTAAGAAATGTAGTATATCTCATAGGAAGGATAAGAAAGTTTGGTTAGTCAGGCATCAACTGTGATAGTCTAGTAACAAGACTATTCCGTTCTTTTCCCCCTCCCAGTGGTTATACCTAATTCCTCTATCTAATCACAGATCAGACACTGTGAAGAATGCAAGTCCTCTGCATCAGTTGGAGATACAGTACATCCAAGTCTGTGTGTGTGCGTGTGTGTGTGTGTATGCTCAGTTGTGTTTGACTCTTTGTGACCCCATGAACTGTAGCTGCCAGGCCACTGTCCATGTGATTTCCCAGTCAAGATTACTGGAGTGGGTTGCCATTTTTTCCTCCAGGGGATCTTTCCAATCCAGGGATTGAAGCCTCGTCTCTTGTATTTCCATTGGCACACAGTTTCTTTACCAATGAACCACCCTGGAAGCCCACGCTCAAGTCTAGTGACCTACAAATAAAGAGTTAAGTTCTGTGACCTTTCCCATCTTTATCCTTATTAACCCAACATGGAATGCTAAACCAGAGACAGTGAAATAGAACTAAAAATTTTTATTTCTTGTATTCCCGGGCCAAACTGTTTTTCTCTCAACTTAATGGCAGCTACCTTGAGGCTATTAGAAATAATGGCAGTAAGTGAGAAGGCCACACTCATAAATATGCCACAAGTTGAATATTAATAAGACTTTATCACTCAAAGCTGCTTGTATCTTATTCTATACTTTTGAAATACAGAGGCAATCAGTTTTTCCAACACTCCAAAGCCCTAACTTACTATTTTTTAAATATAAATTTACTTATTTTAATTGGAGGTTAATTACTTTACAATGTTGTATTGGTTTTGCCATACATCAGCATGAATCTGCCACAGGTATACACGTGTTCCCCATCCTGAACGCCTCTCCCTCCTCCCTCCCTGCCATCCCTCTGGGTCGTCTCAGTGCACCAGCCCCAAGCATCCAGTATCATGCATTGAACCTGGACTGGTGATTCATTTCATATATGATCTTATATATGTTTCAATGCCATTCTCCCAAATTATCCCACCTTCTCCCTCTCCTAACTTACTATATTTTTCATTTTCATACCTTCATACAAATAGACTGATTCTTTTCCGAGTTTACCTTTTCTTGGAACCCCTTGCTAAAAGCAGACAGTGAAAGCTGAAACACATTATTATTTTGAATCTCTGCAGCCCTTTCACCTATATTTAGACATAAGGTTCTGCCTTCCATAGTCACTTATTTTAATAAAAATTTTTATGCTTCTGCATAACATTCTCCCTCATATTTCCATCTATCCACATCTTTTAAATTACCCTTCTAGTGTAATTTGATAAAGCCTCTTAAGCAGGGACCAAGAGATTTGTTAGAAATTTCAGCATATTGCCAGTCTTATAAATTTCCCTGTAAAAACATGATTTATTATTGTTGTTGTTTAGTTACTAAGTTGTGTCAAACTCTTTTGCTACTCTGTGAACTGTAGCCCATCAGGCTCCTCTGCCCATGGAATTCTCCAGGCAAGAATTCTGGAGTGGGTAGCCATTCCCTTCTCCAGGGGATCTTCTCAACCCAAGAATCAAACTGAAGTCTCCTGCATTGCAGGCAGATTCTTTACCACTGAGCCATCTGAGAAGCCCAGAAATATGATTTACCATCACCTTTTCTGAATACCTGATTTATTCCCATTCCAAAAATCACTGGGAGGATACAGAGGAGCCTGCAACTTTACAAAGGGGAGCCATAGCTTTCTAAATGGGGATTTGTTTTCCAGTCCTTACAGTCTGAGGATCAAGTATAGGCAGTGTCCTTTGGACATCCGAGAGAGGCCTAAACATCTCTGCTCACTGTCCTGCAGGATGTCAGGAAATGTTGGCATCCCATTTTGTGCTGGTCTCAGCCTACTGATAGTGATGCCTGGGGCCTGGAAATGCATTCCCCTGAGGCCCACTCCCCTGCTTAGAACAGATATGGCTGGACTGGCCTTTGTGGCTCCTGTTGTGAAAGCAAAATGCCCTCTACCATAATCAATGAGCCTTATTTATATAATCGTAACATGAACTTAAGAGAAACAGAGGATAAAAAAGTGAATTTATTTATTTTTTCTCTACTATATGCCCTCCCCACCCCACATCTTGCCTATACAAGAGTGCAATGTAATATATAGGCTGTTTTCTTCTGTCACTGGGGTGGTAGTAGTTTAGTCGCTCAGTTGTGTCTGGCTCTTTATGACCCCATGGACTGCTGCCCTTAGGCTTCTCTGCACATGAGATTCTCCAGGCAAGAATACTGGAGTGGGTTGCTGTTTCCTTTTCAAGGAATCTTCCTGACCCAGGGATCAAACCTGAGCCTCTTGCATTGCAGGTGGATTCTTTACTGCTGAGCCACCAGGGAAGTCCAGGTACGAAAATTAGTATGAAATAATACTAATTTCCCTGTCTTCTTCTAACTAGATCCAGACACCCTCATGAGATCTCTGACCTCATGGAGTCTCCCAGTACAAAGCATAGAGAGAAAGGCTTCTGCCCTTTCTGGGAGTTCTCCCGTGTCAAGTGGTGCTGCTCCATAGACTCCCTGACCTTTGGGTCTCTGGGCATAAATTGATTGTTTTGAACTACATTATCTATTTTTCTCTTTAAACATATCCAAAACATTCATATTTTCATTGCATGGTTAGGGAATAAGTAAGCAATGTGTACTCAGTGTCCAAATTAAATCCCCAAACATAAGGCGATTTTCAAGTACAGGGAAAACAAGAGGTTGTACAAGAAAGGAGATGTTATTTATGATACATTCCTCAACTGTGCAATCAGTCAGTTCAGTTCAATCACTCAGTCGCGTCCAACTCTCTGCGACCCCATTGACTGCAACACACCAGGCTTCACTGTCCATCACCAACTCCCAGAGCATGCTCAAATTCATGTTCATCAAGTAGGCGATGCCATCCAACCATCTCATCCTCTGTCATCCCCTTCTCCTCCTACCTTCCATCTTTGCCAGCATCACTTTTCCAGTGAGCCAGTTCTTCGCATCAGATGGCCAACATCATTGTTTTCACTTTGGCTCAGCCTCTTCATTCTTTCTGGAGCTATTTCTCCACCCTTCTCCAAAAGTATATGGGGCACCTACTGACCTGGAGAGTTCATCTTTCAGTGTCATATCTTTTTGCCTTTTCATACTGTTCATGGGGTTCCCAGGGCAAGAACACTGAAGTGGTTTGCCATTCCCTTCTCCAGTGGACCATGTTTTGTCAGAACTCTCCATTACGACATGTCCATCTTGGGTGGCCCTACATGGCATGGCATAGTATGCACACACACACACACACACACACACATACACACACAAATAGCATAGATTCTGAATTCTGAGTCAATGAAAATGAGCAGAAGGAAAATGTCTCTGTGTGTGTGAGTATGTGTGAGGAAGCAAACTCTCTACCCACAAATTGGAAAGTAAGGCTTCTGAAATTCCTAGCCTTTGGGTATTCATTGATATAAAACCTTAAATCCTGCAAGTAAACTATGAAGGGTTATCATCAAAGAACATATAGTCAAAAGCAAGTCAATAAAATTTAAATAGTCAAAAAATAATATTGTCACTCTTATTTGTTAAAGTTGATGCAAGATAAAGGCCTTAAATTGTCACCATAATTAAAAAAAATGTTTTTTTCATTGATAAACATTATGAGTAGTTTTTGTGTTACAGAAAAAGACAAATATGAGCCAAGTTAGAAGTTAGACTTTCATTACTGTATACAGATGATCATCCATCCTGTTCCAGAGAAGGCAATGGCAGCCCACTGCAGTGTTCTTGCCTGGAGAATCTGAGGGACAGAGGAGCCTGGTGGGCTGCCGTCTATGGGGTCGCACAGAGTCGGACACGACTGAAGCGACTTAGTAGCAGCAGCAGCAGCAGTCCATGCTGTTCAGTCTCTGATTTGAATGAACTATAAATATGACATTTATGAAAGCTAAAATCTGCATTTAAGCTTGAAATATTATAGCTTTCTTGTCTACATATTTTAATAGTTTTGGATATTAGGTTTTTCTCTGTCCCCTTTCCATATAAACTCTAGAGTCATTTACTTTGTTTATCTATAATCAAGAGGGAAAACCTTACAATTCAAATAGGAATTAAATCCATTTTTTAGCATCTTTACTCAGAAAGAGCTGATTAGTTTTTAAAGAAAAGAATTCAGAAACTATCTCTAGGAATTTTAGTTTATGATAAAATGATGCTGAAGAAGGTACACATGACTGGAATAAGTTTCTTTTTGGAAAGTAGAAAAGTGATAATCTGAGTAATCAGTAGAGGAAAAGCAACACTAATGGAGAAAAGGCTGTATTTTACAAAATGTGAGACTAAGAGACTGTAAAATGAAATTTATTCCCAGTTTATATTGAACATTAAACACATAAAGTCGAAAATCATTCTGGCATACTGATTTTTTGCTTCCTATGGGGGGTCCTGTGTGCCTGTGTGCTCAATCGTGTCCACCTCTTTGCGATCTCATGGATTGTAGCCAGCCAGGCCCCTCTGTCCATGGAATTTCCTAATCCAGGGACTCTTCATAGCTCAGGGATCACAGCTGCATCTCTTGTATCTCCTGCATTGGCAGGCGGATTTTTTACTACTGGCACCACCCAGGAGGGCTTCATTAGTGGTTCAGATGGTAAAGAATCTGCCTTCAATGAGGGAGACCCAGATTCGATCACTGGGTTGGGAAGATTTCCTGGAGAAGGGAATGGCTACCTACTCCTATATTCTGGAGAACTCCATGGACAGAAGCCTGGCAGTCTAGTCAGTGGGGATGAAAAGAGTCATACACAACTGAGTGAATCTCGGTCCACTCAGAAAGTCAATATTGGGCATTGAAATCATAAAGTAGAAAATTATCCTAACATACTATGTATTGTTTCTTATTGGGCTTTGGGATTTTGTTTATTTAATACATCAGGTAGAACTAATTGAATTTCCAATCTGAATTGAAAAGTATGAAAAAAAGATTATTTCTTAGTATTTGAAACAACTTTACTCTCCATTTGTCTAGCAAGTGTTAAGAAAGGATAAAAATAAATGAATTTTTCCTCCTATTAAATCCCTGAAGATTCATTATAATTGATTATTTCTATGTACCAGACCATCTTATTTCTGCCATTGAAGATGCTATTTTAATGTAGCGTGAAAGTGACCTGGATTATTAAATTACACAGCTTAAATAATTCTAGGTTTTTAAGACTTGTGACATTATACTGATTTTCCTATGCCTCATTTTATCTCTCTGCTCCATCTTCAACTAAACTCACGTCCACATACACACACAGGTGGACGTGTACACACACAGTCTTCAGATAAATTCACATCCACTTACACACACGCATGCATATGCACATACCCAAACCAGTCTGTTGTTCCATGTCCAGTTCTAACTGTTGCTTCCTGACCTGCATACAAATCTCTCAAGAGGCAGGTCAGGTGGTCTGTATTCCCATCTCTTTCAGAATTTTCCACCGTTTATTGTGATCCACACAGTCAAAGGCTTTGGCATAGTCAATAAAGCAGAAATAGATGTTTTTCTGGAACTCTCTTGCTTTTTCGATGATCCAGCGAATGTTGGCAATTTGATCTCTGGTTCCTCTGCCTTTTCTAAAACCAGCTTGAACATCAGGAAGTTCATGGTTCACATATTGCTGAAGGCTGTATATTGTCACCCTGCTTATTTAACTTCTATGCAGAGCACATCATGAGAAACTCTGGACTGGAAGAAACACATGCTGGAATCAAGATTGCCGGGAGAAATATCAATAACCTCAGATATGCAGATGACACCACCCTTATGGCAGACAGTGCAGAGGAACTAAAAAGCCTCTTGATGACAGTGAAAGTGGAGAGTGAAAAGTTGGCTTAAAGCTCAACATTCAGAAAACGAAGATCATGGCATCCAGTCCCATCACTTCATGGGAAATAGATGAGGAAACAGTGGAAACAGTGTCAGAATTTATTTTGGGGGGCTCCAAAATCACTGCAGATGGTGACTGCAGCCATGAAATTAAAAGATACTTACTCCTTGGAAGAAAAATTATGACCAACCTAGATAGCATATTCAAAAGCAGAGACATTACTTTGCCAACTAAGGTCCATAACAGTCGAGGCTATCGTTTTTCCTGTGGTCTTGTATGGCTGTGAGAGTCGGACTGTGAAGAAGGCTGAGCGCCGAAGAATTGATGCTTTTGAACTGTGGTGTTGGAGAAGACTCTTGAGAGTCCCTTGGACTGCAGGGAGCTCCAACCAGTCCATTCTGAAGGAGATCAACCCTGGGATTTCTTTGGAAGGAATGATGCTGAAGCTGAAGCTCCAGTACTTTGGCCACCTCATGTGAAGAGCTGACTCAGTGGAAAAGACTCTAATGTTGGGAGGGATTGGGGGCAGGAGGAGAAGGGGACGACAGAGGATGAGATGGCTGGATGGTATCACTGTCTCAACGGATGCGAGTCTGAGTGAACTCCGGGAGATGGTGATGGACAGGGAGGCCTGGTGTGCTGCAGTTCATGGGTTTCGCAAAGAGTTGGACACAACTGAGCGACTGAACTGAACTGAACTGAACTGAAACACTTTGTTGAGCTGGGGAAAAACAACAACAACACTGGATTCATTAGATAGTTTTGAGAATATAATACCTTGTTCTTTGGTATTGTTTTAAGTCTATTCAAGTTTAGATATTGTCTTCTGGGTCAGAATAATAATCAATAACTTCATTGTAATGACATAGAGAAATTCAAATCATATAAAGTTAAAGTATATCTACTACCTTTAAAATTTTTAAACGTACTATTCTTGTTTTAAAACAAGCTGATTAAGAAATTATATTAAAATCGACATTACTTTTTATTGTTAATGACAAAAATGTAAATAAAGCCCATATGTACTGAGAGAGAGGGGTGGGCAGATTAGCATCCTTGCTGCTGCTGCTGCTGCTACGTCACTTCAGTTATGTCTGACTCTGTGTGACCCCAGAGACGGCAGCCCATCAGGCTCCCTTGTCCCTGGGATTCTCCAAGCCCACACTGGAGTGGGCTGCCATTTCCTTCTCCAATACATGAAAGTGAAAAGTGAAATTGAAGTCGCTCAGTCGTGTCTGACTCTTAGCGACCCCATGGACTGCAGCCTATCAGGCTCCTCCGTCCATGGGATTTTCCAGGCAAGAATACTGGAGTGGGTTGCCATTGCCTTCTCTGTAGCATCCTTGACACTGTGTCTATTATACGGTTAATATTTTCAATAAACTAGTCAAATGTAAAAATATTTTGAAAGAGCTTTAGCTGTAGATGCCCACATAATGGGTCAGCTTCTTCAGAAGACTTTTCATGAAAGCAAAGTGCTGCAAAGGTTCAAGATGACAGCTGTCAACACTATGAAAGACCAAGATCTCTTCATCTATGTAAGAGCCTCTGTTGTCTGATTTTAGTTCTAAATTGTGCACAGATGATAAAAACTCATGTTTTTCTCAACCAGGATAATGAGTTATTTTTCTTTAGAAATTACATGTTTGAAAAAGAAATAAGAGACACTTGTTTTGTTTTTAAAAATCGAACATCATAGAGGATAGTATCATATATGCTAGCATTTCTTAGATTTTATAATGAACATAATAGGATCCAAGGTACCAATAATAAAAAAGATATATGGCAAATTGAGAAATCATTGCTCTCCTCACAAGTATTAAATAGGTTTTTAAAAATCTCCATTATGATAATTATTAGTGTTGTAAACATTGCTTAAGACAAATCTTTTTCTTTTTCTAAATTTAGATTCATAGATGAAAATAATCTTCAGCTGTTATTTTAATTCTTAATATTTAGACCTGTGACATGTAATTGATTAAGTTATTTATGTTTTATTGGTTTTAGATTTCTTACTCTTAATTTATGAAAGAACACAAAATAGATTGAACAGTTAAGCTATTGCCTTTTTGTAGATCTAAACATTTGATAAGAAAGTCACTAATATTCAAACCAATACAGCTTAAAATCAGGATGGAGTGATGATATTTACATACTTCAATATTGGTACTCTATCGATTTAAAATAAAATGTTTGATTTCTTATGGAATATCTGTTTCATTAAAACCAATGGGCCAACATCCACAGTGTTTGACCAGTAAAATAAAATATATAGAAAAATATATTGTCTTCAAAATATTATATCGAGAGTTTAATATATGGTCAGCCTGTTTTAAAAGTCTTCTTCAATATTCACATGAATCCAAACAAAAATTATGGAATGACCTCTGTCAACAAGTCATTATTCTCAATCTTACATTCCTTGTGTTATCTTATAATATAGTTCAATAATGATGTACAGTGAGAGCAATTTTGGTATGGAATTGCATATAGCTCACTTTGCAAGAGTACATTACGCCCTTCTTGTTTTTTTTTAATAATCAATGAAATGCTGCTGAAATTCTGCAATGAAATGGAATTTAAAAGACTTTAAAGAATAGCCTAATGACTCAAAATGACTATTCTAATAATCCTACTTTTTAGATTTATGCTGCTAATGAGATTTTTTTAAAATGTAGAGCATTTTTATAGATATTTTCTTTTTAAATTCTATGTTTTCTATATTTGTATGTATATCAATATTTATGTTCATATCTACCTACATGTCTATATATTTGAACATTATGTGTGGAAGTCCTATGTATCATTAGCTATGATAACTGCTGATACTGAAAAGTCAAGGCACTTATCCTTGAGGAATTATATCATTCACTCATATGCTTTATCCCCTTATCTTTTCCTTTTCAGTATTTTGTTTTCATATTTCCTTGCAAGGTCTTAACTATAAACATAAGAGAAAGGAAAATAAGAATTTAACTTATCAGTGACTGTGTACCTCTTTTGTCATAATTTGAAGTGGAGAGAACAGTATATTATCACTCTAATTTTTGGACATATTGAAAATATTTTTATCTGTTTTTTAAAATTTAAATTTATTTATTTTAATTGGAGGCTAATTACTTCACAATATTGTATTGGTTTTGCCATACATCAGCATGAATCCTCCATGGGTATACACATGTTCCCCATCCTGAACCCCCCTCCCACCTCCCTCCCCGTATCATCCTTCTGGGAATTCTATTTGATTAGCTTGATAGTCCATATCCTCTTGCTATATGTCACATAACATGGCATGAACTATCAGATTGTTGGGATTTTGCCTCCAAGAACTGTAGCATGATTTCTCACGTTTTGAACTGAGAAGCTATGGAGACACCTGTGTTACTTGATACTGTTCTCTCCCAAGATTTGTATTTTTTAGTGGCATAGGAAGTGCCTCCTATTTTCCAATAAGACAAAGCTATTGCCATCATGGCATACAACATGGTAATATCCCTGAAATTTACTGACAACTGGATATTGAAATGTATGTCCCCTGCCTTCTCTTGATGAACATTTTCTTAATTATTCATTTTCCATTTTACTTGTTTTAACTTTCTCTTTGTTGTCTAAATCAAATATTATTTATGAAGTTCATTATCTATACTTTCACTTGAAGACAGTCATATCTCCTTTATAAGAGAAATGTCTCTTATTTTACAAAGCTCAATGAAGAAGTCCATTTATTTAAGTAGTTGTGAATTATCTAGCCCAGAAAGGACTTTTACTCTGTCTGTGACTCCTTCCTTCAGGTTTGCTACCCAATCCTGATCTTCTAGTAATTTAAAGGGAGACGGGACACATTTACAGGGTAATTTCTCAAAAAATATGGGGAGTGGTGACCCAATTCAGGCATAAAATGTCAAAGCATTCTTTTCTTTAATATGACCCAGTTACACTTCTGACCTTGGAAAAGACGGTCCCGATTTTGCCTTTGGAGAACAGAGTAAAATTTCAGGCAGAGTTTTTAGTTTCTTATAGAAATAGATCTGCTGCCAACAATAGTGTCATATCAGAAAATGGCTGTGCTAGGCATCGTAGCCTATATTTACTAATGAAAGAAGAGAGAAGATATGAAATTAGGTGTCCTACTCTGGTTATATGATTACGTGTTTGAAAATGTCTTCTTTACGTCTAATCGTAAATCGTCTAATCGTTTATTTGAGCAAAGACTAGCTTCATCTCTGGGTTTATTTACTGAAAACTCAAACAGATTTTGATTTTATCAAAATAATGTTTTAATGTCTATGACAGTTAAAGTTATCTATTCAAATGATGATAGCAATTTTCCTCCAATGTGGTAATGAGATGAGTTATCGACTTTGAATAGATTCTTCAGGATAATAAAGTAGAATGATATTCCAGAGACTAAACTAATACTTTGAAGTTTGATTTTTACTGCTTAACCATGAAAACAAGGGTGATATAAGGCATTAGGATGTGCAAACATATTGGAAGTGAAATTTGCCTTGTTAACAATGAGCAAGCATCTCCATGTAACTATTAGACCCTTCTTTGTGTGATTCATCTGTTTTACTGTACAAGAGATTGTCTAAAATTTTTCTTCTGACTTGCTTTTTAGTTTACTTGTTCTCTTTAGTTTTTCTACTCTAGTTTCAAACCTATCAATTTCTAGAGCTTCTAATTTTAGACTTTGCATTAATCACTTTGAGAGTTCCCATTTTATTCTGTATGGCATCAAATTTTCCATGGAAATTCTTCCTGTTATCTAATTCCTCAAAAGTATTAAGCCCTGTTTTTAAGGTCCTTTCTGAGAATTCCAGTACTTGAACCTCCTCTTAGTCTGTTTACATTGCCTCTTTCCCCGTCATTTCTCAACCCATTTAGTCTGCTATTTCTTCCTTATGCATTGACCATTTGATGAAAAATTTCAGAAGTGAATTGATGCTTTGTGTGATGTTCCATTCTGAAGAAAGAATTTATATTTGCTTAATTATGCTATTACACAGAGGCATATCATCTAATCCAATCAAAGATTTGGCAGGTCCAGGAAGAATAATTTAATTTTGCTTTCTCTACTTTTAGTATATGGCCCTTTGCTGTTTCCAAATAATACCATGAAATATGAACTGATTCACCATTCTAAACTTATCCCCTTGTCCCTGTGAGACTGCCAAAAACTTGAGGTGACAATTAGTTAGTTAGTGTTAGTTGCTTAGTCATGTCCGACTCTCTGTGACCACATGAACAGGAGCCCACCAGGCTTCTCTGTCCATGGAATTCTCCAGGCAAGAATACTGGAGGGGATAGCCATACTCCAGGGGATCTTCTAGATCCAGGGATAGTACCAGGGTCTCCTGCATTGCAGGTGGATTCTTTACCATCTGAACCACCAGGGGAAGCCTTTTGAGGTGAGTAAGTTATATCGAATACTAGGCTTACTCTGCTGGACTCCTCTCTTTTCTGAGATCTTGGCCTTTCAAGCCCTTTGTGTCTTGCAAGCTTATCAATGTCTTCAAACAGGTGTGTGTGCTCTCATTGCGTGTGTGTGTGTACATTTGCACATGTATGTGTATTTTCTGTATTTTGGCCACCTTTTCTACTCTTTCTGTTTCATAAGTTTGGTTTGAAATAAACTAGCCTACATATTTAGGAAGAATATATTCCTTATGAGAAATTAAGCTACATTAAAGCCAGTACGCCTGGTATTGAGGATAAACCTCAGAGAACTGATATGCAGCTATACAGGATAATTGTCTATAACATCCTCAAATCAGGCTATTTTTCTCCACATTAAGGATATGAACAGAGACTATTTTCTCCTTGTCACAGATACTGAAGCAGAGTTTCTGAAATAATGCAACAAATTTTCATGTACAATATCTGAGAGAGGGAAAAACACAGTTTTCTCATCTATCTTGTGATTTCACCAGTATTATTACTTAGTGCTATATTAAAGTAGAGAATGACCCTATGTGGTGTGACATAAAACTAAATTTCTCTAAATACACTTTATGGCTAGGTAGGAATTTCTGAAGACTTTAGGTTGAAGACTAAACTTTGTGATAGGGACTCTGTTTTCTCCACTGCTAAATATTGGAACTTTGGTTAACTCTTCTTCAATGTATATTGATTTGCAAAAGAGATTAGATGGGAGGAAAAAGCACAGGGATGTAATTAGGAGCAGCTTTGCGAGTGGGGAAGATTATTGGATGCTACACAGAGATACTTGGCCCCAGTTTCTAAGACAGAGGTTCAGGAACCTGGTTTCTGGAAGTCCCTGGAAATGAACTCAGGGCAGGAGCTGAGAGAGGGCAATATCTAGGCACAGTAGTGATGATAGCTTAAAATCCCTGCCAGCTTTAATTGCAGTCTTCTCCACCTGCAATGTAGGAGACACAGGAGAGGTGTGTTCCATCCCTGGGTCTCAGGAAGATTCCTTGGAGAAGGAAACAGCAACTTGCTGCAGTGTTCTTGTCTGAGAAATTCCATGGAGAGAGGAGCCTGGCGGGCTACACTCCATGGGATCGCAAAGAGTCAGACACAACTAAGCGACTAACACACAGAAAATCAGGATCTCACACCCCCTGCAGGTATGTGCATCCCATGTGCTGGGAGAAATACCTGCTGCTTCTGACCTGGGGTCTCAGCAGTGGACAGTCCTGGGGGAGAAGCGGCTGGCTGCTCTAGGAGACATGACTCTCCCTGCCGTACAACCTTGTGTAGAAACCTTTCTCTGATGTGTTGAGGCCCTAGTATGTCCCAGGAGTCATCTGGAGCCGCCACAAGTGAGGTGTCTTAAAGCTGAGGATCTCTATGAAAATCCACATTCAATTCCACACGGATGAATTCATAAGGAAAATGCTAGGATATAGGCAGAAACCAACATGGGCAGTACATAGACATACACATTGGATATCAGTATATTCTCTATTTCCACATGTGATCCAATACTTACTAAAGTAAAACTAAAAAGAGACAAAATGGACAAACTGATGATTGTGCATGCATGCTAAGTTGCTTCAGTCGTGTCCGCCTCTTTGCGACCCCCATGGACTGTAGCCCACTAGGCTCCTCTGTTCATGGGATTCTCCAAGAAAGAATACTGGAGTAGGTTGTTATTTTCTCCTCTAGGGATTAATGATAATAGTAATACTAAAATATACATATTTTTATTTTGTCATTAAACAATAAATCAATTTAAGTTATTTATCAGTTAATATCAATAACATCACAGTAGAGAGGTGTTCTGAAATAAAACAATAATAATTTATGAAGCTATAGCTGACTGTTCAATAAAAAATGACTTAGGTTTAATAAAAAATCAAATTTAATTATTATATCAGCATTGTTAATAAAAAGAAAAAATGCACTGCAGTAAGTGCATATAACAATTTAAAAAATTACTCAGTTGATATAAAATCAGGTTTTCCATTTGTATTTTTTAAAACTTCAAATGTATCATTAAAATATATTAGAAATATTATTTTATGACTTCCTTTAATAAACATTTATTTAGGGAGTACCTATTTTGTATGCTAAGCACAAAGGATATAGGAGTGAATAAAACTGATAAAAACCTGCCTGAATTAAGTTTGTGAAGCTTACATTCTCATGCGAGGAGGCTGTAAACACACACACACTTTATAGAATTAACAATCTTATTTTCTAAAAGTGCTCAATAGGTTACATGAAATTGTATGTCCATTTAAATGAAGCAAGGATAGACAAGGAAAGCAGATGGATAGAAGGGATGCACTGCAATTGACAAGGGAATGAACTTAGTTATGTTGCCTGAACTCTAAATTCATGGTCAAGGTACCTTCATGCTACTCAGCAAACATGCCTCTTTCCTTCATGGTCCCATTTTCTGTTTCTATTTCATTCCTTCTCTTTTCAAAAAGGTCCAACATCTTTTTACCCTACTCTCACACTTACCTGCTCTTTAATGATTGCTTCTTCACTAAGTAAATTAATCAGAAAGTAAAATTTATAGACTCAGACAATCCCTTTCCAATCACATCTGCGTCCACATATGACATCTTCCTGCTTGATACCCCAAATATGTGTTTTCCAATCCAATAGCTACAAGCCACACATGGCCATAGAACATATAAGAAGAGAGGCTAGTTCAAATTGTGAAATACTGTGAATGCAAAATCCACATTGGATTTCAAATAGAGTAGGAAAGATTTAGAGTAGAATATCACACTTAATTTGTTATACTGATTAAATGTTGAAATAATATTTTGGATATATTGGGCTGCTACTGCTAAGTCTGCTAAGTTGCTTCAGTCGTGTCCAACTGTGTGTGATCCCATAGACGGCACCCCACCAGGCTCCTCCGTCCCTGGGATTCTCCAGGCAAGAACACTGGAGTGGGTTGCCATGTCCTTCTATATTAGGTTAAATAATATTTTAAGAATTTCACCTGCCTTTTGTAACTTTTTTAAGTGTGGTTATTGGCAAATCTAAAATCCCTTATACTGCTAACATAATTCTGTTAGGAAGACCTGCTCTAGAAGAACTTGGCCTTCTGTCTGAAGCAGATCGCTCTCCTTTCACAAAGAACACGTATATGTGAGATCATCACACCAGCTTGTCTCCCATACCTTCCAGTCTATATTGCCAGTTTATTTTCCCTGATCTCTAGAATCATTTTTTTAAATTAAGTTTTACTAGAATATAGTTGATTTACAATGTTGTGTTAGTTGCAGATGTACTGCAAACTGAATCAGTTTTATATACATATGTTATATATGTGTATATATAAGTTATATATGCATATATATCAATTATATATCAGTATATACATATTTATATACATATGTAAAGAATGATACATTTATCCTTTCTTTATTCTATAATACATAGCATCATTTTCAGTAGCATGGGCCTATGGTGCTACTCTCCCATCTTTTAAAAGATGCTCACAGAACCCCTCTTCCCCTGACAATTACTGTCCCATTTCTCACGTCTCCTTCTCAATAAAGTTTTTCCAGAAGGTCCTATAGGCTCAGTTTTCGTCTTCTCCTTTGTGCGTGCTCTATTACCACTCCCATTTTCCAACAACAGCAACAAACATCAAGGACAACAAGCTGCCTTTCTGATATGGCCGTGATCGGCTTCCTTACAGTAAAAATCCAGTGATTAATTTCAAGCCCGCATCTTCCTTATCCAGGCAGAGCTGATTCTCTCTCCTTCTCTACAGAATTCCTTCCCTAGTTTGTGGAACACTCAAGTCACCCAACTTCCCTCCATCCTCTCACTTTACTTCTTCTCAATCTGCTTCTGGAGTATCTTTTTCCTTAAAGTACTTATGTTGATGGGCACTGACTTAGTCTTCCTTTTACATTTATTTTCTTGGTGATCTTATACAGCCTTAGGAACTTTCAGTTTTGATCTCCCACCAAATCTTTATAGGAACTGGGGATTGATATAGACGATAGCGTATTAGCTGCTTCTTTCTTGTTTCCAGTTAGCCTATCAAATTTGGCATTTCCAAACCTGATATTCTGACCTCCTCGACTCCAAACCTGTTCCAGTTGCTGCTTTCCTCACCTCAGCTCTCTTCCTGCTGTTCAGACTTAAAACTATGGAAGAGGAGGCATTTTTAAAAATCCTCTTTCTTTCTCATTCCTTACCTTCAGTCAGGCTACCGACCTGGTTGTCTTCAATTTCAAACCACCATAAACCCTCCAGCCACTTCTCACCACCTGCCTTGCCGTCACCAGGAATGTACCATTCTTCTCTTCGCCCCCCGCCCCCCACGTGCACATGTGCTCAGTAGCTTCCGTATTGTCTGACTCTCTGCAACCCTGAAGCTCCTCTGTTTACGGGATTCTCCAGGCAAGAATGGGTTCCTCTCCTCCAGGGTATCTTCTCCACCCAGGGATCGAACCCACGACTCATATCTCTTGCATTGGCAGGAGGGTTCTTTACCACTAGCGCTGCCTCTGAACTGTACTCACTGGTAAAACCTCTGCTCATGCTGTGTGTTCTCCACCGGGAGGCAGGAGTCATTCTTTTTATTTATTTATTTTATTTTTTACTTTACAATATTGTATTGGTTTTTGAACACAGATTAGATTGTGTTGTTCTTCTACTTGAAACCCTGCAGTGGTTGTTCGTTACATTGATATGAATCCAGTGAGCTTGCAATGATATGCCTCCAAAACCCTACCTAATTCTCTTCCCCACCATCAGCCCTCCTATCATTTTTGCCCTGTACTAATTTTTCTACTAACCGCTAATTTTCTAACAGTCTGCTGAAGCCATACTGGTCTCTTTTCTGATCCTTGGAAAGAAATCAGGCACATTCCTGCTTTAAAAGTTGGCACTGTTTGTTAGCTCTGTTTGCAAAGTTTGTTCTCCAGGTTATAATGTAAGATAGTGTTTTTACCTACTTCACATCTTTGTTCAAATGCCACCTTCCTGATGTGGCCACCGGGCAAACGAGTGAGTCCCCTTGCCCATGTCTATGTCCATGCGTTTCTGATCAACTGTTGTCTCACTGAGATATAGAAAACCTGATCTTTCTAAATCCGGTCATGTGCATTAAAGCATTTAGGTTAAGTGATCATTAGCTCATCCCCGACTCCTCTGCTTCCAGCAACAAGATTTCTTTTTGCTTGATGGCCAACTTTCTCCCAGAAAGCTAGAGCAGATAATGAATATTTACAGTCATGAAGCTTCTTTGAACTTTTCAGGGAATAACCTGAGGAGCAGAAGAAAAGAGGAAAAGAAAAATTGGGGATTTCATTGGTAATGACATATGAAGAGAAAATGAAGTTTGATTACACTATAGGGAGGCTTCTATTGGATTTTGTATTTTCTTCCTTGCCTGAAATGCCCAGAGCAAAGTTTGTGTTTTCCTGGTCGACAGCTCACTATTCAGGGAGGTACAGGCACTCCTAGATGGAGACTCTGGCTGAAATCAGCAAAGTTTTAATTTCCTGCTTTTTTAGAGGAAAGAGCATAGTGGTGAATATACAGATTCTCACTGTTCAGCATTTTTCTATTTAAAAAAAAAATCAATTTTATTCCCCACAGGTTAAAGTGACTTTAAAAAAATGAAGAGAAAGCCCAGATTAGAAAGCATCATTCACTGCGTTAGCAAAAGGAGCATTAAAGCATTTTGTGTTTCATGAGTGGAGATGTCCAGAACCTGTAAATAACACTCACAGCCTGCTTTATCCCTTTCTTTCTATTGCTTTGGTGTTAATGAAAATATTCTGCCTCTTGTACCTTAGATTGTAGGTTTTTTTCAGGTCATATTCCATCTCTTTCTAAGTCTATAGTTAGAGTGAATTAAGAACCGTGCAGTGATTTTCTTAAACCAATGCCAAGGTGAGAGTAACTTTTATATAATACCTTTAAATTCAACTGGACTATAATGGCATGTTCTGGGGTCCAAAATATCTTATCATCAAAGACTGAATCAAAAGGCTTGTTTTTCAAAATTCTCTAAATCTAAATACAGTAAGCTGACTTTTGTGGAGGTGGGGGGGGATTTACTATTAATATTTTTAAACGTTTGCTATATCAATTCATCCTATACTGGAAAGATTTTTAAAAGCCATAAAATGGTAAAATTAGCTTCATCTATGTAATTTGACCATACTTACTGGTGATCTGAACTTTTTCAAAGTGGTGCATTCTCCACCTTCAGTCTCATTTGTGCATTCTTTATATATCTTCTATATTTTAAAATGATGTTTTGAAGATCAATGTGAATGTGGAGAATAAGATTTGGGACAAACCAGCAATAGTATGTATTTTTTTTTCTTGTATTGTTAAATGGAGTAGGGCTTAACCATAATAATTTATATTGCTGAGTTATTTCAGTTGATAGCTGTAGCATCTTTGCCATGAGTTGTCTTTAAATCTATATTACAATGCTTCTGTTACAGATAATTGTAATGAAAATAAATTGCAATCCAAAACCATTAAAAAAAAATAATAGTCTACATTAGGAATGCCTTTGTAGTGTGAAACCAAAAATAATTTACTTAATTGCATTTATTTCAGTCTAAATGGAGTTGTTTGTTATTAAGGGGAACACAATTATCTATATTTACCCAAGTTCTCAGAACAAGTAGTAGAAGATTATTCCGCATTATTGAAAAAAAATAAGCAGGCATTTATTATTTTGTATTTTTATTACATTCATTCTTTTAGCAGGTTGCAGGTACTTTGTAAACAAGAGTAGACAATTTAAAAAAGATAAAATGAAAAAAAGATGTATTTGTAGGAAAGAGTCTCAGCAGCATCTGCTTATATAGGTCTCAGGATGGGCATGAGGTACTGCAGTTTCTCATGTACCTTATGGTATCTCTCTACAAATGTTGTAGATTAAAACAGGTTTGACATACAGTGAAATACTGGATATTTAGTAAGAAATGCATAGCTTAATGATACAAACCTATTCTAGACAGTTTTATCTTTTTATAATGATATTATTTAAAATAGAAAGTTAATAACAGCCATTTAGAAATTACAGGATATATAATTCAAGGTTTATGAATTTCATCACTCACATTTCATCTATTTGAAAATGCAGTGTATTTTATGTAAATATATATTATGGTGGGGTAATTTAAGTGGTTTTAGAACACTGATGCAGAGGACATTATGCAAAATGCTGGTCTGGATGAATCACAAGCTGGAATCAAGACTGCCAGGAGAAATATCAACTGCTGATGCCACTTTAATGGTAGCAAGTGAAGAGGAACTAAATTGCCTCTTGATGACAGTGAAAGAGGAGAATGAAAAAGTTGGCTTAAAACTCAACACTCAAATAACTAAGATAATGGCTTCCAATTCTATCAATTCATGGCAAATAGAAGAGGAAAAAGTGGAAGCAGTGACAGACTTTATCTTCTTGGGCTTCAAAATCACTGAGGATGGTGTTTATAGCCATGGAATTAAAAGGCACTTGCTCCTTGGAAGGAAAGCTGTGACAAACTTAGACAGCATATTAAAAACCAGAGATATCACTTTGTCGACAAAGGTCTGTGTCGACAAAGGTCTGTATCGTTAAAGCTATTTCCAGTAGTCATGTATAGAAGTGAGAGTTGGACCATAAAGACGGCTGAAGCATTGATGCTTTTGAACTGTGGTGTTGGAGAAGACTCTTGAAATACCTTGGACTGCAAGGAGATCAATCCAGTCAATACTAAAGGAAATTAACCTTGAAAATTCATTGGAAGGACTGATGCTGATGCTGAAGCTGAAGCTCTAATACTTTGGCCACCTGATGCGAAGAGCTGACTCATTGGAAAAGACCTTGATGCTGGGAAAGATTGAAGGCAGGAGAAGGGGATGACAGAGGATGAGATGGTGGATGGCATCACTGACTCGGTGGACATGACTTTAAGCAAGCTCTGGGAGATGTTGAAGGACCAGGAAGACTGGTGTTCTGTGGTCCATGGTGTAACAAAGAGTTGGACAGGACTGAGCAACTGAACAAACAAAAAATTGCAGACATCAATAAAATTTCCCTGAATATGTTGGCTTGTATATTATTAGCTAGAGCTCAACATATATAAAAGGTCACATGCAGTGACAAAATACTGAATGTACTTTGAATTATAGCTATTTTAATATTCCTGAATGATAGTTATATCTCTGGGTCTGGTGATGCTGCTAGCTTTATCTTTTGAAAACAGATTGGTTTTCTCTTGCTTTTTTTGCTTATTCCATGGTTTTTGGTTGAAAGCCAGACACTATCTGTAAAAGAATAATGAAGGAAGTGAAAATAACACCCTGAAACTGGTCTACCTCTTCATCTGTTAAGGAAGTAGTGTGAGAAATTGAGTTGATCTCATTAGTAGCTGAACTGGGTTTAGATTTTGTTTTTGTCTTAGTCACTGACAGTCCTCCACAGACTTCAAAGTTCCCCTGGGACAGGTTGCTGTTCCCTTGAACTTAGTGTCAAGTCTGAGTGTTTAGATCCTTTTTTTTTTTTTTTTGGTCCTGAGTTCCTGCTTCATCCCCAAACTTCATCAGTTCCTGAACACTTGTACCAACATGATAACATTCTTGCTGCTTCCTCAGCAGGAGGCTGCCCATGATCTCTACTGAATGGGTCCTTGATTGGAGGTAGGGAATCCAGTTCTATTGTCTGAGCCTAAAACTCTATACCTGGGCCTGAGAATGGCACTTTCTCAGCATTCCCCCTCCCGACCCCATTCCTCTGTGTGGCATATACATTATACCCTGTACCTATGAGAGCTCTTTGGAATGAGTTTTTTACCACTTCTCCAGCAGAAGGAGAATTTTGTTTTGCATTATCTCAGTATGCTGTGCCCAAGAGTTCTCTACCTTCCGTCAGAAGCAATGAATTTGTTGAAAATAACAATATGAGTTTTACATATAACCAAAGGAAAGTTTTAAAAGCTGAACAGAGATGATTAAAATCTTTGTTTCTTAAGAACATTTTTAAACACTATAATTATAATTTGTGACATTGGCTCTTAAATTATGAGAAATATAACACTGAATGAAAGATGTGTTTTGCTGTGCTTAGTCACTCAGTAGTGTCCGACTCTGTAGCCCACCAGGCTCCTCTGTCCATGGGGATTCTCCAGCCTAGACTACTGGAGTGGGTTGCTATGCCCTCCTCCAGGGGATCTTCCCAACTCAGCGATTGAACCCAGGTCTTCTGCATTGCAGGCTGATTCTTTACTGTCTGAGCCACAAGGGATTTGTAATAAATGTGTCCAGAGTCCAACAAGTGCTGTAAATGTTTAACAGTCTTCTGGAATCAAAAATTCCTGTACTAACTGTGATTTTTGAATACATTTGGCCCTTCATATTTTCAGGTTCTGTATCTGCAGATTCAACCAACCCCAGATCAAAAATATTTGGAAAAATGTTTCAAAACACAAAACTTGAATTTGTCACACACCAGCGACTCATTACATAGCACTTACAATGTATAGCAACTCCATGGCTCTGATGGTAAAGAATCCACCTGCAATGTGGGAGACCTGGGTTCGATCCCTGCATTGGGAAGATCACCTGGAGAAGAGCATGGTAACCCACTCCAGCATTCTTGCCTGGAAAACCCCCATGGACAGAGGAGCATGGTGAGCTACAGTCCATGGGGTTGCAAAGTCAGACATGACTGAGTGACTAAGCACACACACGTAGCATTTACTCATAGTAGGCATTATATATATATTCTAGAGATTAGGCATGTGGGAAGGTATGTATACGTTGCACACAAATACTATGCATTTTGTATAGGAGACTTGGGCACCCACTGATTTTTGGTATCTGGGGGATGGAGTCTTGGAACCAGTCCCTCTCAAATACTGAGAGATGACTATAATATTAAGAAAATATTTGCAGTGATGACTTACTTCCCCAAGCAGATGGTTGTGATAGCTGCCAAAACTAACAGGTCTTCTAGTTGTCCATTGCTTTCAGTCTTCAAAATTTATGGGGAGAAAAAAGGTGGCTTTATCTCACTAACTGATCTGTAGAGGCGTACTTTCCTCCGAGATCTTGTAGATTTGGTTCCAGACCACTACAACAAAGTGAATATCAAAACAAAGGAAGTCACAGATTTTTTTCATTACCAGGGTATATAAAACTATACTGCTGCTGCTGCTAAGTCGCTTCAGTTGTGTCCAACTATACTGTAGTCTGTCAAATGGGCAATATCATTTTGCCTAAACAAAGATACATCACTTGTTTAATATTATTTCATTGCTAAAAAATGCTAATCATTATCTAGGACTTCAGCAAGTCAGAGTAGAAACATCAAAGATCACTGATCACAGATTACCATAACAAATATAATGACAATGAAACAGTTTGAACATTGAGAGAATCATTGAAATACGGCACAGAGACAAAAGGTGAACAAATGTTGGGTAAAAGGCAGCAACGGACTTTGCCACAAGTCTTTAATTTTTAAAAACTGCAGCATCTGCAAGGAGCAAAAAGAGAAGTTCTATAAAGCAAGGTATGCCTCTTTAAGATAAATACATATACACACGCACACTTGTGTTTAGAAAGGCAATAACAGTGACCCTTTGTGCACGATAGCAAAAGAGACACAGATGTAAAGAACAGACTTTTGGGCTATGGGGGATAAGATGAGCAGAATGATATGAGAAAATAGCAAAGAAACATGTACATTACCATATTAAAATACATGACCAGTGCAAACAGGGCACTTGAAGATGGTGCTCTGGGACAACCCAGAGGGATGGAGTGGGGAGGGACGCGGAAGGGGTTTTCAAGATGGGGGACACATATACACCATGGCTGATTCATGTTAATGTATGCCAAAAACCACCACAATATTGTAAAGCAATTAGCCTCCAATTAAAATAAATAAGTTAATTTTTTTTAGAAAAGAAATCAGTTTTAGGAAATTTTAAAGGTATAATGGATCCAGCCAACCTGATAATGCTGGTATACATCTTTTTTTTTCCATATTCAAGTAAAATAAATTGTGGACATTAGTAACTCATCAAATGAATCATGGCATTATGAAATGTAATAGTGCTTGACTGTCTGAAGTACAGTCTTCATTGACTCACTTTGGCACTTTCTTCACTAATTGGTATCTGCCAGGTTCTTCCCAAATTCTATAGCAAAGTAGTTTCATCAGCATCATAGAATAGGGAACAGTGAATTTCCCATTCTGTGTCCAGTACTGTGCCAAGATTCAGAATTTATGTATTTTTTACACCAAACACCAGGAATTTTTTCTCTGATGTCCCAGGTGGATGACTTAAAAAAGGTAGAAAAGATATAGAAAAACGTTCTCAATGATTTTGTAGTTAGAAATTTAAATACAGAATTGTCTGTAGTTCAAGCTGTAGTCTATCTTACTATAATTATTTTATTAAAAAAAAAACGGACTCATGTTAAAAATAAAGACTATTTTTTTTTTTTTTTTGCAGAGCAGTTTTAGGGTCAGCAAAATTGAGGGGAAGATCAAGATTTCCATATATCAACCTCTACACCTACAGCCTCTCCCATTATCAATAATCCTGAGAGGTACATTTGCTAAAATCAATGAGCCTACTTTATAAACATGCAAAGTCTACAATTTGCTTTGTGGTTCACTCTTGGCACTGTCTATAATTCCTTTTTGAATAACATGACATCAGTTATGCTTCTGGTTTTATTTGTGTTGTGTGTTCAGAATGGCAATCTGAGTTGAGAAACAGCCTCCAGCTTGAGAGTAGGGGTCTTGGCCACCTGATTGACAGGTGGCGAATACCTGAGCAGACTGAGTTAGGAGACCCCAAATGGGGAGGGGCTTCTTGTCCCATTTCAAGTAACTGTCAGGCACATGGCCATCCTGAATACTGAAAGGCTCTCAGGGTTATTAACTGCCAAGCCTCTGAATCATGTGAAAGGAGAGCTCAGTTTAAAGCAGTGTCCAGAAGCTAAACTAAGAGCCAGGTTTCCAGGAAGCTAAAATGTTCTCAGCCACGTTCCAGCTCTTTCCATAAGACAAGCCACTCTGATTACTGACATCTCTGTAGAAGTGTCTTGTCAGTAATAGCTAGGAGAAACCCTTCAGTGTTGGGAATTTTGCTTACTTAATTCACATGCCATTAAGAATTCCACAACACTGAAAACAGTTTATCTCAAAAAGTTTCAAAACCATTTTTAAAAATGAGGATTTGCCAATGTTTTATGTTGCTTAAAAGAAATAATTTATCAGTGTTAACAATGTAGTGTTCACATCTGAGATTGTGTAAAACCTCAGTGCCACCCAGATCTTTGCTGTCTCTTGGGCACCTTACCCAACCTTTTGGAACCATAATTAGTTTCAAAATTGTTGTTTGTTCTAATGGCACTGTAAATGGTTAAACCAAAGCTATTTCAGTTATAAATGCATAAAACTGAACAAAGCAAGCAATAACTTAGATTCTTGTAAAACATCCACTATTTGTAAAGCAACTACTAAACAGGTAAAATCTGGGGAAAAAATTATACAACAGACATATCAGGTTCTTCAACTGCTTTCTATAAATAGAAACATTATGTTCAAACTTCAGAAATATATATACCAAAAGTCATTGGGTATATTATTTTATTGTTGGATGTTAACTTGCATGTGGATATTATGCATTTATTTCCTGCTAGACACAACTGATGTCTCAGAGAAGACAAGTTACTTCTCACTTACTTCCACAAGCTAGCTAGATTTTCACTGAACTTTCAGCTTAACTGGCAGATATGGTTGCTACTGCTGCTGCTAAGTCGCTTCAGTCGTGTCAGACTCTGTGCGACCCCATAGATGGCAGCCCACCAGGCTCCTCCATCCCTGGGATTCTCCAGGCAAGAACACTGGAGTGGGTTGCCATTTCCTTCTCCAATGCATGAAAGTGAAAAGTAAAAGTGAAGTCTCTCAGTCGTGTCCAACTCTTCGTGACCCCATGGACTGCAGCCTACCAGGCTCCTCCATCCATGGGATTTTCCAGGACCATAAAAAAACAATGAAATCTATAAATATCGTATGCAAAAAGGGACTTATATTTTCCCTTTGTAAAATTAACTAAACCCTTTTTACTATGTGTTACCTCTGCTTACAGGAAATGTGTCCTGATTAAGACGCTCCAAAATAAAAACTTTACCTTGTCATGTTTAATGCAAGAGCCAGGTATTAATTTTATATGTAAATGATTTATGGCTTAAAGTTATGCAAGTATAGTGATTAGTCAATTCTTAACAACCGAGGTTGTTTCTGCCCATGAAAGTTAGGCTGTAGGGTGGGGGTACTGGCAGCGATGGGATGAATTGGGAGATTGGGACTGACATATATACACTATGCTGTAAAATAGATGGCTGGTGGGAACCTGCTATATAGCACAGGTCGCTGAGCGTTGCGCTCTGTGGTGACCTTGAGGAATAGAATGGGGAGAGGGGAGCTCTGAGAGAAGGGATATATGTATATGTACAGATGACTTGCTTCCTTGATTATGTACAGATGTTCCTTGGTTATGTTCCTTAATATGTACAGATGATTTGCTTCCTTGGGCTTCCCTCATAGCTCAAATAGTAAAGAATCTGCCTGCAACGCAGGAGACCTGGGTTTGAGTCCTGGGTCAGGAAGATCCTCTGGAGAAGGAAATGACAACCCATTCCAGTATTCTTATCTGGAAAATCCCATGGACAGAGGAGCCTGGCAGGCTACAGACCATGAGATCACAAGAGTCGGACATGACTTAGCGACTAAACCACCACCACAGCAGAAACTAACACAACTTTGCAACTATAGCCCAATTAAAAAAAAAAAAAAGTTTCTCTACACAATAACATTATCAGTTGAAGCTATAAAAAAAAATCTGTTTCATTCATACAAGAAAGAAAATTCTCTCTTTTCTTGAGAAGCTAAGATTTCAAGTCTTTCTTTTTTCTTTTTCAATTGCATCACTGGAAATTGACTGATTGTATTCTAGAGTAAAAACAGTTTGAGACAACAGTAACTGAAAAAAATCTTTAGTTAACTCTACAGGATAATCCAGATTTCAAAATCAAGTTCAGTTCTTTGGGTGAGATGGGCTGAGAAATGGAAGAAATAATTGGTTAAACTGAATTTTGTTTATATATGTTTTCCAAGGCTCTATTTTTAAAGCTAAATGAGTACTTTCAGTAAATTTAAAAGTTAAGTCAAAGTTATGTCTACTGAGAAGATACTTCTAATTCTAAACATAAACAATCTTTTCAACTTGCAACAGCTTGTTTAAATGGTGTCTTTAGATGAGTAGTGTTGATTTAATTGTCAACAGCCTTTCCTACTTTTGCTCTAGGATATTGGTTCCTATGGACAAGAACTGTGCAAAATAACTATTCCCATATTCCCCGAATAATTATTCCTAGATCAGGGCCAGTTTTTGTCCTAAATGTCATCAGGATAGAAACTTTTTTCTTTCATTCACTAGGTAATTCTTTACAAAATTTTCCAGTTGGAAGTTAAATATATTTCTATGCCATGTGTATATGTACTAAGAAAACATAAATAATGTAAATTGGTAAATAATTAAGTAATTATACTCAGGTAAGGAAAGATGAAAAAAGCCTCAACGATTACATTTTTGATGTTGTTGTTGTTGCTTCCTTATTATATCACAGCTGATCAGAACTATCTGTTTATTGTTTTTTTTTCTAGTTGTAAGGCATTAGGTTTTAATCCACTACCTAAATCAATTTAAAAGTGAATCCTTCATGGCTGTCAGTCAAGGATCATTCTCAATTCCTTGAGGCCACCTGTGTTCCTTTCAGTGTTCCCCCACATCCCCGTCTCTCATCCATCTTCAAAGCAGCAATGTAGTCTAGTACTTCTCATAATTTGAAATTCTCTGACTTTACTTTCTCTAACTTCTTTTGCCAACTGGAGAAAGCTTTACATTTTTTCTTTCTGTTTTGTTATTTAAATATAGTTGCCCTAAAACCTTATATTACTTTCAAGTGTAGAGCAGTGATTCACTGTTTCAATGTTTATAAATTATACTCCGTTTAAACATATTACATAATAACACACCCCCTACCCATCTCTGCACTGGTAACCACTAGTTTGTTCTCTATATCTACATGTCTAAGAGTGGAACTGCAGGCTTATTTATAGAATTTGCCAATTTTTGCTTTTACTGTTTTCAAAGTGACTGTACTAATTTTCACTACCACTGCTAAGTATTTGAGTTCTCATAGTTCTTAATACTAACTTACAAAATTTTGCCTGTCAGAGAGTTAAAATATCTTCAGTTCAGTCGGTTCAGTCACTCAGTCATGTCCGACTCTTTGTGACTCCATGAACGGCAGCATTCCAGGCCTCCCTGTCCGCCACCAGCTCCCAGAGTTTACCCAAACTCATGTCCATTGAGTCGGTGATGCCATCCAACGATCTCATCCTCTGTCATCTCCTTCTCCTGCCCACAATCTCTCCCAGCATCAGGGTGTTTTCAAATGAGTCAGCTCTTCACACCAGTGGCCAAAGTATTGGAGTTTCAGCTTCAGCATCAGCCCTTCTAATGAACCCCCAGGACTGATCTTCTTTGGGATGGACTGGTTGGAACTTCTTGCAGCCTAAGGAACTCTCAAGAGTCTTCTCCAACACCACAGTTCAAAAGCATCAGTTCTTCGGACCTCAGCTTTCTTTATAGTCCAACTCTCACAACCACACATGAATACTGGAAAAACCACAGCTTTGACTAGACAGACATTTGTTGGCAAAGTAATGTCTCTACTTTTTAATATGTTGTCTAGGTTGGCCATAATTTTCCTTCCAAGGAGTAAGTGTCTTTTTATATTATGACTTCAGTCACAATCTGCAGTGATTTTGGAGCCCAAAACATAAAGGCTGTCACTGTCTCCACAGTTTCTCATTCTATTTGCCATGCATCGATGGGACCAGTGATGAATTTAACTCAGATGACCATTATATCTACTACTGTGGGCAGGAATCCCTGAGAAGAAATGGAGTAGTCATCATGGTCAACAAAAGAGTCCAAAATGCAGTACTTGGATGTAATCTCAAAAACGACAGAATGATCTCTGTTCATTTCTAAGGCAAATCATTCAATATCACAGTAATCCAAGTCTATGCCCCAACCAGTAATGCTAAAGAAGCTGAAGTTGAACAGTTCTATGAAGACCTACAAGACCTTTTAGAACACCCAAAAAAAGATGTCCTTTTCATTATAGGGGACTGGAATGCAAAAGTAGGAAGGCAAGAAACACTGCGAGTAACAGGCAACTTTGGCCTGGGAATGCAGAATGAAGCAGGGAAAAGGCTAATACAGTTTTGCCAAGAGAACACACAGGTCATAGCAAACACCCTCTTCCAACAACACGAGAGAAGACTCTACACATGGACATCACTAGATGGTCAACACCAAAATCAGATTGATTATATTCTTTGCAGCCAAAGATGGAGAAGATCTATACAGTCAGCAAAAACAACACGAGGAGCTGACTGTGGCTCAGATTATGAGCTCCTTATTGCCAAATTCAGACTTGAAGAAAGTAGGGAAAACCACTAGACCATTCAGGTATGACCTAAATCATATCCCTTATGATTATACAGTGGAGTGAGAAATAGATTTAAGGGCCTAGATCTGATAGATAGAGTGCCTGATGAACTATGGACTGAAGTTCCTGACATTGTACAGAAGACAGGGATCAAGACCATCTCCATGGGAAAGAAATGCAAAAAAGCAAAATGGCTGTCTGGGGAGGCCTTACAAATAGCTATGAAAAGAAGAGAGGTGAAAAGCAAAGGAGAAAAGGAAAGATATAAGCGTCTGAATGCAGAGTTCCAAAGAATAGCAAGAAGAGATAAGAAAGCCATCCTCAGCAATCAATGCAAAGAAATAGAGGAAAACAACAGAATGGGAAAGACTAGAGATCTCGTCAAGAAAATTAGAGATACTAAGGGAACATTTCATGCAAACATGGGCTTGATAAAGGATAGAAATGGTCTGGACATAACAAAAGCAGAAGATATTAAGAAGAGGTGGCAAGAATACACAGAAGAACTGTACAAAAAAGATCTTCACGACCCAGATAAGCACGGAGGTGTGAACACTCTCACTCACAAAAGAGCTGGACCTCCTGGAATGTGAAGTCGGGTGGGTTTCACAAGAAGCATCACTACAAACAAAGCTAGTGAAGGCGATGGAATTCCAGTTGAGCTGTTTCAAATCCTGAAAAATGATGCTGTGACAGTGCAGCACTCGATATGTCAGCAAATTTGGAAAACTAGCAGTGGCCACAGGACTGGAAAAGGTCAGTTTTCATTCCAATCCCAAAGAAAGGCAATGCCAAAGAATGCACAAACTACCGCACAATTGCACTCATCTCACACACTAGTAAAGTAATGCTCAAAATTCTCCAAGCCAGGCGTCAGCAACACGTGAACTGTGAACTTCCAGATGCTCAAGCTGGTTTTAGAAAAGGCAGAGGAACCAGATCCAATTGCCAACATTCGCTGGATCATGGAAAAAGCAAGAGAGTTCCAGAAAAACATCTATTTCTGCTTTATTGACTTTGTGGCTTTCTGCTTTAAAGCCTTTGACTGTGTGGATCACAATAAACTTTGGAAAATTCTGAAAGAGATGGGAATACCAGACCACCTGCCCTGCCTCTTGAGAAAGCTGTATGCAGGTCAAGAAGCAACAGTTAGAACTGGACATGGAACAACAGACTGGTTCCAAATAGGAAAAGGAGTACGTCAAGGCTGTATATTTTCACCCTGCTTTTTTAACTTATATGCAGAGTACATCATGAGAAATGCTGGGCTGAATGAAGCACAAGCTAGAACCAAGATTGCTGGGAGAATTATCAATAAATTCAGATATGCAGATGACATCACCCTTATGGCAGAAAGCGAAGAGGAACTCAAAGGCCTCTTGATGAATTTGAAAGAGGAGAATGAAAAAGTTGGCTTAAAGATCAACAGTCAGAAAACGAAGATCATGAAACCTGGTCCAATCAGTTCATGGCAGATAGATGGAGAAACAGTGGAAACAGTGACTGACTTTATTTTTCTGGGCTCCAAAATCACTGCAGATGGTGATTGCAGCCATGAAATTAAAAGACGCTTACTCCTTGGAAGGAAAGTTATGACCAACCTGGATAGCATATTGAAAAGCAGAGATTTTACTTTGCAAACAAAGGTCTGTCTAATCAAGGCTATGGTTTTTCCAGTGGTCATGTATGGATCGGAGATTTGGACTGTGAAGAAAGCTGAGCACTGAAGAATTAATGGTTTTGAACTGTGGTTTTGGAGAAGAATCTTGAAAGTCCCTTGGACTGCAAAGAGATCCAACCAGTCCATTCTAAAGGAGATCAGCCCTGGGTGTTCATTGGAAGGAATGATGCTAAAGCTGAAGCTCCAGTACTTTGTACACCTCATGCAAAGAGTTGACTCATTGGAAAAGACTCTGATGCTGGGAGGGATTGGGGGCAGGAGGAGAAGGGGACGACAGAGGATGAGATGGCTGGATGGAATCAAGGACTCGATGGACGTGAGTTTGAGTGAACTCTGGGAGTTGGTGATGGACAGGGAGGCCTGGCGTGCTGCAATTCATGGTGTCGCAAAGAGTCGGACATGACTGAGCGACTGAACTGAACTGATGGGACCAGATGCCATGATCTTAGTTTTCTGAATGTTGAGCTTTAATCCAACTTTTTCACTCTCCTCTTTCATCAAGAGGCTCTTAAGTTCCTCTTCACTTTCTGCCCTAAGGGTGGTATTATCTGCATATCTAAGGTTATTGATATTTCTCCCGGCAATGTTGATTCCAGCTTGGGCTTCATCCAACCCAGTGTTTCTCACTTCCACTGTATAATCATAAGTGATTTGATTTAGGTGATACCTGAATGGTCTAGTGGTTTTCCCTACTTTCTTCAATTTGAGTCTGAATTTGGTAATAAGGAGTTCATGATCTGAGCCACAGTGAGCTCCTGGTCTTGTTTTTGTTGACTGTATAGAGCTTCTCCATCTTTGGCTGCAAAGAATATTATCAATCTGATTTCGGTGTTGACCATCTGGTGATGTCCATGTATAGAGTCTGCTCTTGTGTTGTTGGAAGATGGTGTTTGCTATGACCAGTGCATTTTCTTGGCAAAACACTATTAGTCTTTGCCCTGCTTCATTCCATATCCCAAGGCCAAATTTGCCTGTTACTCCAGGCGTTTCTTGACTTCCTACTTTTGCATTCCAGTCCCCTATAATGAAAAGGACATCTTTTTGGGTGTTAGCTTTAAAACGTTTTGTAGGTCTTCATAAAACCGTTCAACTACAGTTTCTTCAGTGTTACTGGTTGGGGCATAGACTTGGATAACTGTGATATTGAATGGTTTGCCTTGGAGATGAACAGAGATCATTCTGTCGTTTTTGAGATTACATCCAAGTACTGCATTTTGGACTCTTTTGTTGACCATGATGGCTACTCCATTTCTTCTGAGGGATTCCTGCCCACAATAGTAAATATAATGGTCATCTGAGTTAAATTCACCCATTCCAGTCTATTTTAGCTCACTGATTCCTAGAATGTCAACGTTCACCCTTGCCATCACTTGTTTGACTACTTCCAATTTGCCTTGATTCATGGACCTGACATTCCAGGTCCCTATGCAATATTGCTCTTTACAGCATCGGATCTTGCTTTGATCACCAGTCACATTCACAACTGGGTATTGTTTTTGCTTTGGCTCCATCCCTTAATTCTTTGTGGAGTTATTTCTCCACTGATCTCCAGTACCATGTTGGGCACCTAATGACCTGGGGAGTCCTTTGGTATCCTATCATTTTGCCTTTTCATACTGTTCATGGAGTTCTCAAGACAAGAATACTGAAGTGGCTTGCCATTCCCTTCTCCAGTGGACCACATTCTGTCAGACCTCTCCACCATGACCCGCCCATCTTGGAGATATAAGCATCTGAATGCAGAGTTACAAAGAATAGCAAGAAGAGATAAGAAAGCCTTCTTCAGTGATCAATGCAAAAAAATAGAGGAAAACAATAGAATGTGAAAGACTAGAGATCTCTTCAAGAAAGTTGGAGATACCAAGGGAACATTTCGTGCAAACATGGGCTTGATAAAGGACAGAAATGGTATGGACCTAACAGAAGCAGAAGATATTAAGCAGAGGTGGCAAGAATACAAGGAAGAACTGTACAAAAAAGATCTTCACCACCCAGATAATCATGATGATGTGATCACTCATCTAGAGCCAGACATCTTAGAATGTGAAGTCAAGTGGGCCTTAGAAAGCATCACTACGAACAAAGCTAGTGGAGGTGATGGAATTCCAGCTAGGCTGTTTCAAATCCTGAAAGATGATGCTGTGAAGGTGCTGCACTCAATATGCCAGCAAATTTGGAAAGCCCAGCAGTGGCCACAGGACTGGAAAAGTCAGTTTTCATTCCAATTCCAAAGAAAGACAATGGAAAAGAATGCTCAAACTACCGCAGAACTGCAGTCATCTCACATGCTAGCAAAGTAATGCTCAAAATTCTCCAAGCCAGGCTTCAGCAGTACGTGAACTGTGAACTCCCTCATGTTCAAGCTGGTTTTAGAAAATCAGAGGAACTAGAGATCAAATTGCCAACATCTGCTGAATCATGGAAAAAGCAAGAGAGTTCCAGAAAAACATCTATTTCTGCTTTATTGACTATGCCAAAGCCTTTGACTGTGTGGATCACAATAAACTGTGGAAAATTCTGAAAGAGATGGGAATACAGACCACCTGACCTGCCTCTTGAGAAATCTGTATGCAGGTCAGGAAGCAACAGTTAGAACTGGACATGGAACAACAGACTGGTTCCAAATAGGAAAAAGAGTGCGTCAAGGCTGTATATTGTCACCCTGCTTATTTAACTTGTATGCAGAGTACATCATGAGAAACGCTGGACTGGAAGAAGCACAAGCTGGAATCATGATTGCCGGGAGAAATATCAATAACCTCAGATATGCAGATGACACCACCCTTATGGCAGAAAGTGAAGAGGAGCTAAAAAGCCTCTTGATGAAAGTGAAAGAGGAGAGCGAAAAAGTTGGCTTAAAGCTCAACATTCAGAAAATGAAGATCAGGGCATCTGGTCCCATCACTTCATGGAAAATAGATGAAGAAACAGTGGAAACAGTGTCAGACTTTATTTTTTGGGGCTCCAGAATTACTGCAGATGGTGACTGCAGCCATGAAATTAAAAGACGCTTACTCCTTGGAAGAAAAGTTATGACCAACCTAGATAGTATATTCAAAAGCAGAGACACAATTTGGCTAATTAAGTTCTGTCTAGTCAAGGCTATTGTTTTTCCTGTGGTCATGTATGCATGTGAGAGTTGGACTGTGAAGAAGGCTGAGTGCCGCAGAATTGATGCTTTTGAACTGTGGTGTTGGAGAATACTTTTGAGAGTCCCTGGGACTGCAAGGAGATCCAACCGGCTTGAACATCTGGAAGTTCACGGCTCACTTGTTGCTGAAGCCTGGCTTGGAGAATTTTGAGCATTACTTTACTAGAATGCGAGATGAGTGCAATTGTGCAGTAGTTTGTGCATTCTTTGGCATTGCCTTTCTTTGGGATTGGAATGAAAACTGACCTTTTCCAGTCCTGTGGCCACTGCTGAGTTTTCCAAATTTGCTGACATATTGAGTGCAGCATTTTCACAGCATCATTTTTCAGGATTTGAAATAGCTCAACTGGAATTCCATCACCTCCACTAGCTTTGTTCGTAGTGATGCTTTCTAACCCCACTTGACTTCACATTCTAGGATGTCTGGCTCTAGGTTAGTGATCACACCATCATGATTATCTGGGTTGTGCAGTTCTTTTTTGTACAGATCTTCTGTGCATTCTTGCCACCTCTTCTTAATATCTTCTGCTTCTCTTAGGTCTATACCATTTATGTCCTTTATCGAGCCCATGTTTGCATGAAAAGTTTCCTTGGTATCTCTAATTTTCTTCAAGAGATCTCTAGTCTTTCCCATTCTGTTGTTTCCTCTACACCATGGTTACCCTCTTATTTCTATGCATCTGTGGTAAGGAACGCTCTTCCTGCTTGATTCTGAGGAACAAACTGTTTATTCTGAGGAATAAATTGTGAGATATTTAGCCTCTTTTTAAAAGCATTGAATATAGCTTTCTGTTGACTCTTGTTGCCTTTCTCATCTTGAGTATCGATCAATTTGATGTGATAGATACTGTTTGTTTTTTAACTGAACTGTATATTTTTTAACTGAATGTTTTTAACTAAACATATTTTTTTTGTTTAATTTGAGGCTAAAGTATTGATACCTTCATAGGATTGTTAAGTAACATATTACCCCCGATTAGTCAGCTGCTATCTAATAAGGAAAGAGGAAGGAAGGTACAAGAAATTCAAACAAATAATAAATACCTGACAATTTATGCTCGTTTCCTTTCATAATTGAGGTGTTCCTGTAAAGTAGATATCAAATTCCATTTAAAGATGATACTTATATCAACTTTGTGAGATTAACATGTGAAGTCATTTAAACCAAATACAATGTGTTTTGATCAAGAGATTATATTTATAAAGCATTATGGTTTTTCAGATTTCCCTGGTGGCTCAGATGGTAAAGCATCTGCCTATAGTGCAGGAGACCTGAGTTCAATCTCTAGGTCAGGAAGATCTCCGAGAGAAGGCAATGGCAACCCACTCCAGTATTCTTGCCTGGAAAATCCCATGGATGGAGGAGCCTGGTAGGCTACAGTCCCTGGGGTCGCTAGGAGTCAGACACGACTGAGTGACTTCACTTTCACTTTCATGCTTTTTCAATCCTTTGATGAAAATTAACCAAAAGTTAGGTTTTGTATTAGTAAACTAATACTTGGGACATGTGTGGATGTAAACATTTGTCAGCAAAAACACAAACAGCAACTGTATTTAATAGAAGATTAAAATCTATGTTTTTGTGACTTTCAAAAGAGAGCAATCATTTCTTTTTGAATCAATAATCAGTTATGAAGAAAGATTCAGTTAATATTTCAGCCCACTTTAGACTGATCTGGACAGAGAGAATAAAGGGATAGTGAAAGTGAAAAGAAATAAATAAGAGAGAATAGGAGCAAGGAAGATTAGAATGGAGAATGGTAAAAGAAACAGATGAGAGGATATGTGGAGTCCTTGCTAAGAGCAAGGATTTGGGGCTGGACTTCCCAGCTTCATACGCCAGGCTTGCTACCACCTTCTGTATCCCTTTGGTTTAGTAACTTAATTTGCACATACCTCATACATAAAATGGGAATGATATTTAACTGATATTTCATAGTTGTGAGATTTTAAGATAATATAGTAAGTGCTGTGCAAATATTATTAACATAGTGCTATTCTCTATACATTTGCTGTTGGGAAGATTACATAAGTTATCATGTATCAGACACCTAGGTAGGGTCACCACTAGCATATAGCACCTTACGTATAAAGTAGAGGAAGATGCCCTTCCAAGATGCCCTCTCTTAGTTGAGGCACCAGGTATAGCACTTGGCTGGCAAAGAAGCAGCTGGATTTATAGTGACTAAATGCTACTCACAAGGCACTTTATGATGGGTCCAAACTATGTAACCTCATGCTGCTGCTGCTGCTGCTAAGTCACTTCTGTCGTGTCCAACTCTGTGCCCCCCAGAAATAGCAGCCCACCAGGCTCCCCTGTTCCTGGGATTCTCCAGGGAAGAACAATGGAGTGGGTTGCCATTTCCTTCTCCAATGCATGAAAGTGAAAAGTGAAAGTGAAGTCGCTCGGTCCTGTTCGACTCTTTGCGACCCCATGAATTGCAGCACCCCAGGCCTCCCTGTCCATCACCAACTCCCGGAGTCCACCCAGACCCATGTCCATTGTGTCCGTGATGCCATCCAACCATCTCATGCTCTGTCGTCCCCTTCTCCTCATGCCCTCAATATTTCCTAATATCAGGGTCTTTTGAAATGAGTCAGTTCTCCACATCAGGTGGCCAAAGTATTGGAGTTTCAGCTTCAACATCAGTCCTTCCAATGAACATCCAGGACTGATTTCCTTTAGGATGGACTTGTTGGATCTTCTTGCAGGCCAAAGGACTTTCATGAGTCTTCTCCAACACAACAGTTCAAAAGCACCAATTCTTTGGTGCTTAGCTTTCTTTGTAGTCCAACTCTCACATTCATACATGACCACTGGAAAAACCATAGCCTTGATTATATGGACATTTGTTGGCAAGTAATGTCTCTGCTTTTGAATATGCTGTCTAGGTTGGTCATAACTTGCCTTCCAAGGAGCAAGCATCTTTTAATTTCATGGCTGAAATCACCATCTGCAGTGATTTTGGAGCCCAGAAAAATAAAGTCAGCCACTGTTTCCACTGTTTCTCCAACTATCTGCCATGAACTGATGGGACCAGATGCCATGATCTTTGTTTTCTAAACGTTGAGCTTTAAGCCAACTTTTTCACTCTCTTCTTTTGCTTTCATCAAGAGGCTCTTTAGCTCCTCTTCACTTTCTACCATAAGGGTGGTATCATCTGCATATCTGAGGTTATTGATATTTCTCCCGGCAATCTTGATTCCAGGTTGTGCTTCATCCAGCCCAGCATTTCTCATGATGTACTCTGCAGATAAGTTAAAAAAGTAAGGTGACAATATACAGCCTTGACGTACTCATTTTCAAATTTGGAAACAGTCTGTTGTTCCATAGCACTAGTCATAGCAAACACCCTCTTCAAACAACACAGCACAAGAGTCTACACATGGACATTACCAGATGGTCAACACCGAAATCAGATTGATTATATCCTTTGTAGCCAAAGATGGAGAAGCTCTACACTGTCAGCAAAAACAAGACCAGGAGCTGACTATGGCTCAGATCATGAAGTTCTTATTGCCAAATTCAGACTTAAATTGAAGAAAGTGGGGAAAACCACTAGACCATTCAGGTATGACCTAAATCAAATCCCTTATGATCATACAGTGGAAGTGAGAAATAGATTTAAGGGACTAGATCTGGTAGACAGAGTGCCCAATGAACTATGGATGGAGGTCGTGACATTGTTCAGGAGACAGGGAGCAAGACCATCCCCAAGAAAAAGAAATGCAAAAAAGCAAAATGGCTGTCTGGGGAGGTCTTACAAATAGCTGTGAAAAGAAGACAGGCAAAAAGCAAAGGAGGAAAGGTATACCCATTTGAATGCAGAGTTCCAAAGAATAGCAAGGAGAGATAAGAAAGCCTTCCTCAGTGATCAATGCAAAGAAATAGAGGAAAACAATAGATTGTGAAAGACTAGAGACCTCTTCAAGAAAATTAGAAATACCAAGGGAACATTTCATGCAAAGATAGGCTTGATAAAGGACAGAAATGGTATTGACCTAACAGAAGCAGAAGATATTAAGAAGAGGTGGCAAGAATACACAGAAGAACTGTACAAAAAAGATCTGCATGACCCAGATAATCACAAAGGTGTGATCACTCCCACTCCCCTAGAGCTGGACATCCTGGAATGTGAAGTCAGGTGGGCTTCACAAGAAACATCACTACAAACAAAGCTAGTGGAGGTGATGGAATTCCAGCTATTTCAAATTCTCAAAGATGATGGTGTGAAACATATTGAGTGATGCATTCAATATGTCAACAAATTTGGAAAACTCAGCAGTGGCCACAGGACTGGGAAAGGTCAGTTTTCATTCAATCCCAAAGAAATGCAATGTCACAGAATGCTCAAACTACTGCACAATTGCACTCATCTCACACACTAGTAAAGTAACGCTCAAAATTCTCCAAGCCAGGGTTCCGCAATATGTGGACTGTGAACTTCCTGATGTTCAAGATGGTTTTAGAAAAGGCAGAGGAACTAGAGATCAAATTGCCAACAACCACTGGATCATCGAAAAAGCAAGAGAGTTCTAGACAAACATCTATTTCTGCTTTATTGACTATGCCAAAGCCTTTGACTGTGTGAATCAAATAAACTGTGGAAAATTCTGAAAGAGATGGGAATACCAGACTACCTGACCTGTCTCTTGAGAAATCTGTATGCATGTCAGTTATCGGTAGAGACAAGCTGAACTACAGATCAGAAGATCTCCAATCCTATCTATTTAATAATGTCAGTTCAGTTCAGTTCAGTGGCTCAGTCATGTCCAACTCTTTGTGACCCCATGGACTGCAGCACGCCAGTCTTCCATGTCTATCACCAATTCCTGTGGCCTGCTGAAACTCTTGCCCATTGAGTTGGTGATGCCATCCAACCATTTCATCCTCTGTCATCCCTTTCTCTTCCTGCCTTCATTTCCCAGCATCAGGGTATTTTTCAATGAATCAGTTCTTCTCATGAACTGTCCAAAGTATTGGAGTTTCAGCTTTAGCATCAGTCCTTCCAATGAATATTCAGGACTGATTTCCTTAGGATTGACTGGTTTGATCTCCTTATAGTCCAGGGAACTCAAGAGTCTTCTCTAACACTGCAGTTCAAAAGCATTGATTCTTCAGCACTCAGGTTTCTTATGGTCAAACTCTCACATCCATACATGACTACTGGAAAAACCATAGCTTTTGCTAGATGGACATTGTAGGAAAAGTAATGTCTCTGCTTTTTAATATGCTGTCTAGGTTGGTCATAGATTTTCTTCCAAGGAGCACGCCCCTTTTAATTTCATGGCTGCTATCATCATATGCAGTGATTTTGAAGCCCAAGGAAATAAATTATCTCACTGTTTTCATTGTTCCCCCATCTATTTGGCATGAAGTGATTGGACTGGATGCCAATGTCTTAATTTTCTGAATGCTGAGTTTTAAGCCAGCTTTCTCACTCTCCTCTTTCAATTTCATCAAGTGACTTTAGTTCCTCTTTGCTTTCTTCCATAAGTCTGATGTCATCTGCATATCTGAGGTTATTGATATTTTTCTTGGTAATCTTGACTCCAGATTGTGCTTTATCCAGCAGGCATTTCACATGATTCATTCTGCATATAGGTTAAATAAGCAGGGTGACAATATACAGCCTTGATGTACACCTTTGCCAATTTGGAACCAGTCCGCTGTACTATATCTGGTTCTAACTGTTGCTTCTTGACCTGCATACCTATTTCTCAGGAGGCAGGTAGGGTGGTCTAGTATTCCCACCTCTTTAAGAATTTTCACAGATTTTCTTGATCCACACAAAGCCTTTGGCATATTCCATAAAGCAGAAGTAGATGTTTTCTGGAACTCCCTTGCTTTTTGATGATCCAGTGGTTGTTGGCAATTTGATCTCTTGCTCCTCTACCTTTTCTAAACCCAGCTTGAATATCTGGAAGTTCTTGGTTCACTTACTGTTGAAACCTCGCTTGGAGAATTTTCAACATTACCTTGCTAGTGTGTGAGATGAGTGCAATTGTGTGGTAGTCTGATCATTCTTTGACATTGCTTTTCTTTGGATTCGAATGAGAACTGACCTTTTCCAGTCCTGTGGCCACTACTAAGTTTTCCAGATTTGCTGGCATATTGAGTGCAGCACTTTCACAGCATCATCTTTTAGGATTTGAAATAGTTCTACTGGAATCCATCTCCTCCACTAGCTTTGTTTGCAGTGATGCTTCCTAAGGCCCACCTGACTTTGCACTCCAGGACGTCTGGTTCTAGGTGAGTGAGCACACCTTCGTTGTTACCTGGCTCATTATGATCTTTTAAATATAGATCTTCTGTGTATTCTTGCCACTTCTTCTTAATTTATTCTGCTTCCGTTAGGTCCATACCATTTCCCTTCTTTATTGGGCCCATCTTTCCATGAAAATTTCCCTTGCACTGGAGAAAAGAATGCTTACCTTGACAAAGTTATTTTACTTTGGCAGTAGAAGAAATTCTGTCATATCAGAAAGATGTAGTTGTTTTTCAATACTGAAGAGTGACTTTAGCACAACTCTTAAATTTTTTATAGTGTTGCCAAGCTCAGAATTTAGATTATTCATTTATATCTTGATTAAAATACATAAGAAGAAATAGGGAACAAATGAAGACTTTGGAATTTATCTCAGTGAAGAATTTATCTGAAAATAAAATCTATTGCCAGAAAGATAAAGAGTGACTTTGCTGCTAGCTTCATTCATTTGTTATTATGTACCAAGCATTGCATTTAACAAAATTGTTTTATTGAATTATTTGGAAGCCTAGTATAACATTAGCTTCTAGAGGCAAGTCCCATAGCTTCTGTCATGAACCTCTCAGGGACACTAATAGTATGTGGCTCTCCAATGTCAATTTCAGGGACTGAGATTTGAGTTGCAGGAAAGTTTGTTTATCCTTATTGCTGGGGTTCAGTTTTTCAGAGCTTCCCTGGTAGCTCAGGTGGTAAAGAATTTGCCTGAAATGCGAGAGACCTGGGTTCAATCCCTGGGTTAGGAAGATCCCCTAGAGAAGACCATGGCAACCCACTC
Organism: Ovis aries; assembly: GCF_016772045.2. Lineage (NCBI taxonomy): Eukaryota > Metazoa > Chordata > Mammalia > Artiodactyla > Bovidae > Ovis > Ovis aries. Next base: position 60,857,180 of record NC_056069.1, on the reverse strand, counting down.
CAGTATTCTTGCCTGGAGAATCCCCATGGACTGAGGAGCCTGGTGGACTATAGCCCTTGGGGTCACAGAGTTGGACAGACTGAGCCTCTAAGCACACACACACACACACACACACACACACACACACACACACACACCCCTAAAGTGTAAGCTGTTTAGCAGGGCTCCCATGTGGATGGGTCTGAATTCCAACTTAGATCCTTCTCATCCTACAAGACCCTCAGGTATGCTGCTCATACTCATTGTGTCTCAGATACCTATTCCAGAATTAAAAATCAATTCTCTTTGGATTGCCATTCACCAGATCTTGGCCTGGAGATGCTTCATAGCACTTTTTATACATTATCTCTTTATACATTATCTCTGGTGTTCAGTGTGAGAGCAGTTCTAAAATTTCTAGATCATTCTACTAAAGGAAGATGTTCCACATTTTTAAGGTTTCTGCTTCTTAGACAGAATATCTTCTTCTTGGAATTTTAAAAAGTTTGTGGATAAGGGTCAGACCCTGACCTAAGTTTCGAATCCAGGTCTTTCATACTGCAGGCAGATTCTTTACCTTTACCTTCTGGGCCACCAGGGAAGCCATGTCAAGCTTACTCACATCAAATCAGGAAAGAAAACTAAACTACTGGTGAAATTTTTACTCATTATACTTGGACAGCAAACATTCTGATAATAATGACAAAATTAGAGTGATGTTAAAACGTGAAGAAAAACGACTAGTCCAGATAGTTTCACAACAAGAAAAAGATGGTCATCAGGAGAAAATGTTCATTCATTGATTCAGTTGGTCATTTACTCAGCAACTTTTTATTGAGTGACTCACCTCTGCTGTGTTCAGTTTTGAGGTGGGCCTTGAAATTCAGCAGATAACAAGGGTAATATGGACCCTTGCTTCTTAGGTGGTTTAAACTCCCAGCATGTACAGAAATGTGTGTAGTTCATTTTCGTGAGTATTAAAGAGTCAGCAATGATGGAGCTTCAACTTTTAAATTTAAATAGGCCTTAGAGATCATTTAGTCAAATTTCCTCATCTTTCTGAATAGGAAAAAGTTACAGAATGAGCTCTGTTCACTTTCTCAAGGTCTCATAGGTTGTTAGTGGATGAACAGAGAGCACATTGGTTTCTTCCAGCTCTCAAAAGGGTTGTTTTTGTTATATCGCAATGGCCTCTTTAATCAACTGCATACATTGGACATCTTTATGAATACATTTTAGACTTTGAAACTTGTGATGCAGGCTCTGAGTTCATAGATATAATGTCTTGGAATGCCATTTTTATCCATGTAACTTAAAGTGTCATTTTTGTTCATGCGACTTCCCTGGTGGCTCAGACAGTAAAGAATCTGCCTGCAATGTGAGAGACCCAGGTTTGATCCCTGGGTCAGGAAGATCCCCTGGAGGAAGGCATGGCAACCCAGTCCAATATTCTTGCCTGGAAAATTCCATAGATAGAAGAGCCTGGCAGGCTACAGTCCATGGTGTCACAAAGAATCAGACATGACTAACACACACACAACTTAAAAAACTAACAAAACTTTTACAAAGTTTAGCCAAGTTGGTCCACGATGTTCAATGTAGTGTGAAGTGAAAGTCACTCAGTTGTGTCTTTGTGACCCCATGGACTACACAGTCCATCTCCAGGCCAGAATACTGAAGTGGGTAGCTGTTTCCTTCTCCAGAAGATCTTCCCAAATCAGGGATTGAACCCAGGTCTCCCATATTGCAGGCAGATTCTTTACCAGCTGAGCCACCAGGAAAGCCCAGGAATACTGGGCTGGGTAGCCTATCCCTTCTCCAGGGAATCTTCCTGACTCAGGAATCCAACGGGGTCTCCCGCATTGCAGGCGATTCTTTACCAGCTGAGTTACCAATGTAGTGTACTTATACACAATTAAACTTGAAAGCAACTATGTTAGGCATAAGTGAGCACCTGAATCATAATATATATTAAATATTACCTTTCAATCTATAGTAGTTTTTTTTCCCCAAAATTTATTTGGTTGGTTCTGCTAGCACTTTCCATTGTTCTTTGTGTTTTATTTATTCAAACAAAATGTTAGCTTTATATGCATTTCCATAATTTTTTAGCAATTTATATTATTAAAAGAAAATTAAATAATTACCATAAACATGAAATTAAAATGTCATACATATGTATAGCATTAATTGTAAATCTATGACACTTTTCTCAACATTTTTTTTTTTTTTTTTATAGAAGCACTAAATTCTGTTAGTACCTTCCTAGCTAAATTCTTGGGTTTCCCTGGTTGCTCAGTTGTAAAGAATCTGACTGCCAGTGCAGGAAATGCTGGTTTGATTCCTGGGTCAGGAAGATCCCCTGGAGGAAGAAATGGCAACTAACTCCAGCTTTCTTGCCTGGAGAATCCCATGGACAGAGAAGCCTGGCGGGCTACAGTCTATAGGGTCTCAAAAGAGTTATATAGCACTTAGTGACTAAATAAAAAGAGTTAAATGCTTATTATTTTTGCTTTTCTAAAAGTAAACAGCACATTTTTATGATCATTTTACAATATTTAAGTGCAACAAATTAGAAGTACCTTATCTATAATATCAAAAGCCATTGCTTACCCTAATAACATTCGCAAAAGGTTAACATGTCAAACTGCCTTTTCATGCTACTCATGGGGTTCTCAAGGCAAGAATACTGAAGTGGTTTGCCATTCTCTTCCCCAGTGGACCACATTTTGTAAGAGGTCTTCACCATAACCTATCTGTCTTGGTTGGCCCTACAGGGCATGGCTCATAGTTTCATTGAGTTAGATAAGGCTGTGGTCCATGTGATCAGTTTGAAATTCCCATAAACCAGTTTTCCAATCCTTAATTGCTGTGAAGAAATTCCTAGTATTTTGATAGAAATTAACAGTAACTCAGAAGTCAGAGAAGAAACAATAAGTCTTACAATGACCAGAAGAGATATGTTAAATTCTTGAAACTGTAATAACTAACTCTAGCTATTCAGCAGTGGAATTATCTTCCTAGTACATATTTAAATATTGAGTTTGAATGACCCGTGCATTTTTTTTTCAAGAAAAGGTTCACAGTTTGCTGAAATACAGGAAATATAATAGCCCACCTTCATTTCTATCAAGAGAATGTATAATTGCAGTATTTGGCCTGTATTCATATTCTAAGCAGCATAGTTTAAAAGGTAAGTGTCCAAAATTAGCTGGAAGAATTAGAGAAAGTCTAAATTTAACTAGCTTTTGTACCGGGACTATAGCTGCTAAGGACATTTTAAATAGTGAGAGAGGTAAATGTTCTTTGTATTGCAATCCCTAGTGAATCTGAGTAAGTGGCATTACTATAATAATAAAAATAAAGGAAAGTCTATGTTTCCCCTAATTCAACTGACAGGCAGAATAAGATGAAATAAATAGAAATTAGGATTTTAGCTCAAAATGTAAAATTTATGTTACAGAAATAACAAATTATTTATATTTTGGTTTTGTAAACATCAATGAATAATCCATTCTTTGCTCATATCCTCATGACCTTCACTTATTTTGGAAAAAAAGATTTGTTTTTTCTAATGATTTTACTATTGAAACAATAAAGGAAAATATTGCAATGTCATCAAGTTTGATGGAAAGAAATTTGAACAATGCATTATTGAGAATTCTCACTTTCTAAATCTTTCACAAATCCCTTGAGACTTCTAGCATCTTCATCTCTTTCTGTTTGTTCTCTTTTGGCAGATCCAGAAACCTGTGAGCAATTCTTACAGAAACTTTTTTTTTTCCCCCCGTAGACACATCAAAGTGACAAATTTTTAATGATCCCTTAGCTAGAAAGAGCCAGATAGTTACTTCTGCCAGTTGTGAAACTATAAAAAGAAAGCAGGGGATATTTTATTTCTTTCCTTAATTGCCTTCCCAAGTTCCCAAGGTAAGCAAAAGAAATTACATACCAAAAAAAAAAAAAAAAAAGAAGAAGAAGAGAGAGAGAGAGAATTGTTGAAAGTTGTTTGCTGTGGTACAGAGATTTTTCATTTTCTAAATATATTTGTAGATGACACCACCCTTATGGCAGAAAGTGAAGAGGAGCTAAAAAGCCTCTTGATGAAAGTGAAAGAGGAGAGCGAAAAGTTGGCTTAAAGCTCAACATTCAGAAAATGAAGATCATGGCATCTGGTCCCATCACTTCATGGGAAATAGATGGGAAACAGTAGAAACAGTGTCAGACTTTATTTTGGGGGGCTCCAAAATCACTGCAGATGGTGACTGCAGCCATGAAATTAAAAGATGCTTACTACTTGGAAGAAAAGTGATGACCAATCTAGATAGTATATTCAAAAGCAGAGACATTACTTTGCTGACTAAGGTCCGTCTAGTCAAGACTATGGTTTTTCCTGTGGTCATGTATGGATGTGAGAGTTGGACTGTGAAGAAGGCTGAGCCCCGAAGAATTGATGCTTTTGAACTGTGGTGTTGGAGAAGACTCTTGAGAGTCCTTTGGACTGCAAGGAGATGCAACCAGTCCATTCTGAAGGAGATCAACCCTGGGATTTCTTTGGAAGGAATGATGCTAAAGCTGAAGGTCCAGTACTTTGTCCACCTCAAGCGAAAAGTTGACTCATTGGAAAAGACTCTGATGCTGGGAGGGATTAGGGGCAGGAGGAGAAGGGGACAACAGAGGATGAGATGGCTGGATGGCATCACGGACTCTATGGACGTGAGTCTGAATGAGCTCCGGGAGATGGTGATGGACAGGGAGGCCTGGCGTGCTGCGATTCATGGGGTTGCAGAGAGTCGGACACACCTGAGCGACTGAACTGAACTGAACTGAAATATATTTGTAAAAATATTATACCATATATAATATGATATATAATATAATGTGGTAACAAGGAATATAGCAATGAAAAAATTTTAACTACATTAAGTGGAAGATAGTATGGTAGAGTTGAAAAAGCATGATGATTTCCTGAATCCTGAGGGATTCTCAGCTTTTGGAATGTTTGCTTTTCTTCTTTTCAGAGGAAGCATTGTAAAGTCAGTCAAGCTAGTTTGTGTAAGGTTCTGCTAGTTTTCATTGGGCATTTTCTTTTTCCTTTGTTTTTGACAAAGCCAGGCCATTTTGACTGATTTTCTTCCTTAACTGTTTATAATACTAATGTCTTGACACTAAAAAAAAAAAAAAAAAAAAAAGTGGGTGTGTGTTTTTTATTTTAGATTCTATTTCCTGTAGACTATGGGTTTTTTGCATCCTTCAGTGTAATGGAGGCTGGAGCTGTACTGAGTTCACCCCCCAGCTGTAATGGAATTTCACCATTCTACTTGTTGCTTTTCTTCCCCTGGCAAATCAGGCCATTTGCTCGGTAAGGGAAAGCTTTCTGTGTATTTACTCATTCTCTCCCTGGGCTATGGGCACTTGCTACATCATGGCCGGTGGACACTTTCTTCAGGGCCAAGTTTTGAGAGATTTCTGGCGTTTCCGCAGGAAACATCTGCAGAAATGTTATTGTGTCTATCGCATCTACTTGCTTCTCATTCTTATGCTAGCCCATATTTCAGCTTCCAGCAATTTGGCAGAATTTCCAGTCTAATCCTCCTATTGGCTTACATGGGATCCTGTGGCTTCTGCCCAGGAAATAAGTTCTTGGCTCCAATATCTCACTGCAGGTGCTAGAGTGAAGGTGGTTGGTTCCAAGACCTTAGGGTTTATGAAAAATCATTATTTTTCAATTTGTTCATGTTTTTCTTATTGTTTTGGTGAAATGATGACTATCTCTTTACATATCTAAGCTGCAACTGGAATTCTGAATATTTTTTACCTTTTAATTTATAAAATCACTTGCTAGGTAAGTTCCTTGATATGTTATATACTATAATTCACAAAACAGACACAATCCAAGCCTTCATGTGGCATAGGGGAAAAAAATAGATTGAATAGATTCAGAGATCTGTACTTACACACATATAACATAGTACATATATTAAAGATACATTGTATATTTCAATATTAAAATATTTTAGAGTCCTTAAATTTTTGAATAATAGAAAGTAGATGTGAAACTTTGCAGTCCTGAATACTTAAATAAAAAGTTCTAAAACAAAAAGTATAGCTTAGTTCAGAATGCTTGAAGAAAAAATTAGATTGTTGATGACAACATAGGCAGACAATTTTTTTAGCATTAATCAGCATTTCTATACAACCCTGTCATCAAAGAAAATAATTGCATCTAATTTTCGCTTAAAATTCACTGAACAATATTTTCCTTAGAAGCTCCAGCAACTTTTCAAAAGTCATTGATGACTCAGAGATTATTTAAAAGCTCACTAATTTTCACTGTGCTATTTTGGTTATCTCTGAATTCTAAATGATTCTAGAAACTACTATCTTTCTTTATATATATTTAAATTTACCAAGAAAAAAGCATTTCCTAAATAGATCTGTTTTTTCCTTGAAAATAATTTTACAGAGATTTATCAGTTCAAATGGTGAGTTCCGGCTATCTGAGTCACATTACGTACCCTAGTCTTGTGCCTCCATAATTTTATTAACATACTTTGGTACTGTCAGTAATCTACTCCTGCCAAAGGTCGGGAATCACTTTAACAAAAAGTGCACATCACACGCACTCACAAAGGAATCAAAACATAATACTTTTCCATGAGGGAGAAAATAGTTTCTTTAAAGTCAAGTGCAATAAAACAGTGCTTCAAGTTTAAATCTCCCGTGAAATGCATGATGATTCTCTACTTTGGGTGATGTTATGGGGTGAACTGTGCCCCTACCTCATTCATATGTTGAAATATTAATCCCTAGGCAACCACTCCAGTACTCTTGCCTGGAAAATCCCATGAATGGAGGAGCCTAGTTGGCTGCAGTCCATGGGGTCGCTAAGAGTCGGACACGACTGAGCGAGTTCACTTTCACTTTTCACTTTCATGCATTGGAGAAGGAAATGGCAACCCACTCCAGTGTTCTTGCCTGGAGAATCCCAGGGACGAGGGAGCCTGGTGGGCTGCCGTCTATGGGGTCGCACAGAGTCAGACACGACTGAAGTGACTTAGCAGCAGCAGCAGCAGCAACAGCAGCAGTAGCAACAGCAGCAGTAACTTTCTATATGACTCTATTTGGAGTTCTGGCCTTTAAAATGGTAATTAAAGTCATAAGATGGGCTTCGTTGGAGGCTCAGAGTTAAAGAATCCACCTGCAATGCAGGAGCCGTAGGTTTGATCCCTGGGTCAGGAAGAGCCCCTGGAGAAGGAAATGGCAACCAATTCCAGTATTCTTGCCCGGGAAATCCCATGGACAGAGGAATCTGGCAGGCTACAGTCCAGGGATCTCAAAGAGTCAGACACGACTTAGTGACTACATCACTACCACAAAGATCATTAGGGTGGGCCCTAATCCAGTGTGATTTGTCTCCTTATAAAAGAGATTAGGACACAAATACATGTAGTGGAAAGACCGTGTGAAGACAGATACAAGATGCCATGAAGAGAGACACCAGAATGCACCAGGCCCCACCTATGTCTTAATCTTGGATTTTTAGCCTTCCGGAACAGTGAGAAAATAAAGTTCTGTTCTTTAAGCCATCAAGCCTATGGTACTCTATAATGGCAGCCTTAGTGAACTAACAGAGATATTTGCAGATAACTAGTCTTGAATTATAATGCAGAATATGAATGAGGTCCATCTAAATCCCATAGGAAACAACTATCAGTTCCATTAATTTTATGAAGGTAGTTAAGCACAGACCAAAGAACAGGAATAATAAAGTGTCCTTACAAATCCGTAAACAGGAAATCTGAACGAAACGAAGGAAATCATAACTTGTTGATCAGTGAAGTTCAAAAGCTATCATCTTTTTCTTTCACTTCGGTTTTTTTTTTTTTTTTTTTTGGTAATGTAATTAATTGATTTATTTTTGCCTATGCTCAGTCTTCATTGTTGAAAGAGCTTTTCTCTAGCGGTGGCCAGTGGGTACTACATTCTAGTTGCCGTGCATGGGTTTCTCATGGCGGTGGCTTCTCTTGTCGTGGAGCACAGGCTCTAGGGCACGCAGGCTTCAGCAGTTGTGGCTGCCAGGCTCTAGAGCACAAGTTTGTGGTGCTCAGGCTTAGTTGCTCTGCTGTATGTGGGATCTTCCCAAACCAGGAATCTAAGCTGTGTCTCCTGCTTTGGGAGGTGGATTCTTGACCCCGTCCCTACCAGGAAAACCCTTTCTTTCACTTTCAAAATTTGTATATTCTTGGTGTTGACATTTAGGGTGCTAAGTCAGTTTGGTTGATTATTACTTATCAGGGAGACTAGTTTGTTTAGAAGGGCAGTGGAGATAAGTGTGGGGACAATGAAATTTCACAGTTCTCCTGTATGTTTATATGTTGCCACCTAAGGATGTTACACTATTTCACTGGAGTCTAGATATGGTCCCCAGTTTCCTTCTAAACATAGTATTCCACATTGCCCACAGCTATTGGTCAGATTCACTTCATTCAGTCACCAAGGAGATGATTATTTGCATACTACGTGCCCAACAATGCTATAGGCACCAGGGAAGTAGCAGGTGGAAAGGAGACAAGCAGGTGGCTTGCAAGCGATTCATTTCTCTGTGCCATGAGGATGCTCGGAGAGAAAGTAGCTGGCACTTTGATGTCATTATAAACACACTGATAATTGATCTTAGGGTTAATAGACCGTCAGTATTTGCTAGGAGGAGCAGGTTTATGTAAAACTATTCTCAGTATGTTGTTTTTGGTTTAGCATTGCCGTAGCAAACCAACAGAATCTGTGGGACATGGATTCCTGGGAAATTTGCTGGCAAGTCTCAGTTCAGTTCAGTTCAGTTCAGTCGCTCAGTCGTGCCCGACTCTTTGCGACCCCATGAATCGCAGCACACCAGGCCTCCTTGTCCATCACCATCTCCCGGAGTTCACTCAGACTCACATCCATTGAGTCCGTGATGCCATCCAGCCATCTCATCCTCGGTCGTCCCCTTCTCTTCCTGCCCCCAATCCCTCCCAGCCTCAGAGTCTTTTCCAATGAGTCAACTCTTCGCATGAGGTGGACAAAGTACTGGACCTTCAGCTTTAGCATCATTCCTTCCAAAGAAATCCCAGGGTTGATCTCCTTCAGAATGGACTGGTTGGATCTCCCTGCAGTCCAAGGGACTCTCAAGAGTCTTCTCCAACACCACAGTTCAAAAGCATCAATTCTTCGGTGCTCAGCCTTCTTCACAGTCCAACTCTCACATCCATATATGACCACAGGAAAAACCATAGTCTTGACTAGACGGACCTTAGTCGGCAAAGTAATGTCTCTGCTTTTGAATATGCTATCTAGGTTGATCATCACTTTTCTTCCAAGTAGTAAGCGTCTTTTAATTTCATGGCTGCAGTCACCATCTGCAGTGATTTTGGAGCCCCCAAAAATAAAGTCTGACACTGTTTATACTGTTTCCCCATCTATTTCCCATGAAGTGATGGGACCGGATGCCATGATCTTTGTTTTCTGGATGTTGAGCTTTAAGCCAGCTTTTTCGCTCTCCTCTTTTACTTTCATCAAGAGGCTTTTTAGGTCCTCTTCACTTTCTGCCATAAGGGTGGCAGGTCTAACTAAGTATAAAACAAAGACAGTAGTTTTAGTAGTGTTTTCATTTTTTTGTTTGTTTGTTTGTTTGCTTGCTTTTTCGGTCCACCCCATGGCATGTGGGGATATTTCCCTGACCAGGGATTGAACCTGTGTCCCCTACACCCCTGCACTGGAAGCACAGAGTCTTAGCCACTGGACCACCAGGGAAAATCCACAGACATGTTTTATAACCTAACATGCTGTCCAGTGTGTAAAGTGGGACAGGGAGCCCATGTCCAACAGCAAAATCCTGGAGAATCGCACTCTGTGTCCCAGGTTTCTAAACTTTGCTTGTATTTCTTGATTTTGTATCTTTGAAATGATGAGTGTGCCTTGAGACTGGACACAGCTTCCAATGTATAAGTATGATTTGATAGCCTATGTTCTGTGTTAGTGCAGTGGTGTACAAAACAGTAACTCCTACACGGATAGAGAATATACTTTGGTGCTAAAATCAAGCAAGTTGGTCATTTCTGAGTAATAGTGTGGGGCTGATGAATGGTCACCTTCATGGACATGCATGTGAAATGCATAACAGTTATTTCTTACTGTATAATTCTGCAAATCTGAATGCTATCTTTTGAGCTATAATTATCATTTGTGTTCAAGCTCAGTCACTCAGTCATGCCCAACTCCTTGTGACACCATGGACTGTAGCCTGCTAAGCTGCTTTATCCATAGAATTTCCTAGGCAAGAATACTGGAGTGGGTTGCCATTTTCTTCTTCAGGGGATCTTCCCAACCTAAGGATGGAACCTGTGTCTGCTACACTGGTAGGCGGTTTCTTTACTGCTGAGTCACAGAGGAACTCTCTCCAGGGGTTTAGGTCTCAATAATTCCTTGTCAAAGCCAGAATTTTAGTGGAGGATATTATGTTTTTATTGTTTCAAGCAAGTTACCACACATTTATCAGTTGAAGATAATGCTCATTCATTAAAACTATAGGTCAGAAACTTGGGCAGGCTTTATTCCATTCTCTGCTCAGGTTTTCACAAGGTTAAAATCAAGGTCTTGACCAGGCTGTGCTATCATCTGAAGATAACTTTCCTTTTCCAGGCACATGTGGTTGAGGAAGAATGCGGTTCCTTGATATTGTGGCTTGAAGTATTGCTTCCTTGCTGGATGGCAGCTGGTGGCAGAGCTCAGCTCAAAAATATTTACCACATTTCTTACAGTATATGGACTGTCTATCTTCAGAGATAGCAATGGCCAACCTCCCTTGTGTTGAATACCTCTCTTGCTGTAAATATCTTTTACCAGGAAGAACTGACTTCCTGGTAAATGATCACCTGATTAGGCTAGACTCACCAAGAATAATCTCTTATTTAAAATTCAGTTTGCTTAGAACTTTAAACAAATCTGCAAAATGCCTTTATAGCAGTACCTGGGTTAGTGTTTGATTGAATACCTGGAGGAATGCCTATCCCAGGAACTGAAATCTTGGGAGCCATCTCAGAATTTTGTCTATCAGAAAGAGACTTGCCAAGGAAGTGGATTCAGTTTTCTTTGTGATTTGCTTCCCTCAAAATCCAATCTTGAAGTTGATTTCCACCATAGTCATTCTTCCAGACATAAGAAAGGGATTTCTTTTAGTACAGTTTGTAATAACTATACTGGGTTGAGTAGTGTCTGTCCAAAGTTCATGTTCACCTGGAACCTCAGAACATGACCAAGTTTGGAAAGAGGGTCTTTGAAGATATAATTAATTAAGATGAAATAATTTTGGAATAAAATGGATCTTTATTCATTGAAATATTGATGAATACATGAATATGCATCCTTATTTATGTATCCTTATGTGAAGAGAAAACAGAGAATCTAGGGAAACGCAATGCAAAATCTATGTTGAGTTTTGAAAGAGAGTGTGGTTTCAAACCTACAGCATCTAGAACTGCGAGAAAATTAATTTCTATTATTTTAAGCCATTCAGTTTGTGGCACTTAGGAAAGTAAGACAGAGGTTTTCCTATTTTTATAATATGCCCTGAGTTTATAGTTATTTGACCAACACAGCTATTTTCTTCCATGAGCACTTCAAAGGTAGTAAGCAGCAACAAACCAATAGGACAGTCCTCATAATTAGCATTGTCCTTAGGGAAATATTGAATAAACCAGCATATCCTCTTCTCCCTATACTGCATCCCACATCATCATGGTTGAAAAATGTTAACTGTATGCTACAGCATATCAGGGGATAGCAACACTCTCTGGAAATCTAGGGAGGAGTTGATTGTTTCAGCTTGAGTTCCAAAGACAGGCTGGGGCAGAATCCTTCTTCCCCTGGAGATTTCAGTCTTTTTCTCTTAAAACCTTCCTTCGATGGATTTGATGAGGCCCATCCACTTTATGAGGGTTAATCTGCTTTACTCAAAGTCCATTGATTTAAATTTGAATTTCATCTAAAATACAAATATCTGGGTATCATGTCCTATCCATGTTGACAACCAACAAAAACAGTTCTTTTTGCTACAAACTAGCAATTCATCCAATTCCAGAAACACATCTTTCTAGGCACCAAGTGTGTTCCTGAAATAATAATAAATATAAATATTGTATTCCAGTCACATTTAATAATTAATTATTAAAAGTTTCATATGAGATTTTTAGCATTTCTTTTCAACTTTTAAGCTATGTGTGATGAATCAGGAAAACAAAAATAAAATAAAATATTAGTAATCTTGGAAGAGCTTTCATAGCTATTTATTTTAGTCCTCATTTTACAGGTGAGGAAACTCCAGCAAAGAAAAAATTAACTATAATAGTAATCAGTTATTAAAAGCTGTTCAGCAAGATGTTCTTCCTGTGAAACCATCTTGTAACCCGACAATGAGCATAATGAGCAACAGTGACTCATTATGAGGTGAAACCGCTAGATGTGCTTGGTTGTACACTTGTGTTGCATTTATTATGATTCTTATTGCTGCTGCTGTGAGTGTGGAATGTAATTATGTATGGGTCATAAGAGATGTGTTAAACACTTTTTGATTGATTCTAATACATTGTTTAGGGAACTTTTCTTCTTATTTCAGCTGCTTCTGTCAATTAAAAATCATGGAATTATAAAGTTTTCACAAATATTGTAAATCATAATTGATGGAAAGATTTTCTGATTCTGTCATATTAATTAAATCTAACTGCCTTCTATCTATTTTTATTGATTTCTATAATACCAAATTATCAACAAAAATGTATTGAACCCTTAATTCATATTTAGCAAAAAGAGGGATATGAATTATTTAAAGTATTGACCTTGTAAAAATGTAAAGTAAAAAGACATTGTTGCTTATAATAATAACAAAATAGGTATTGTTTAAATATTAATTCTTATACTGGTACTAATAATTATGAGTAAAAATCTAAATTTTATGTGGGAAAATGATCAGATTCAACATTAAAGAAATAATTTCAAATTAAGTCCACAAATTTAACTTTTTTCTTTGGTCAGACCTATAGAAGAAATCTTTAATATGCAAATGATAGCTAAAATGCATTTTTACAGAATTTGAAGTAATATTTTATTATGTTGTTTAAAATTTCACAAAAATAATTTATTTCCGTTTACTCTTATCAAAGTAACTATATTCATATATGCTTATTTCAAAACTTTATTTATGCCTTAAAATCTTGGACAAGGATTATTTTAATGTTTATAAGATGAATACATGTCAAGCTAAGCCAGCTTTTTCACTCTCCTCTTTAACTTTCATCGAGAGGCTTTTTAGTTCCTCTTCACTTTCTGTCATAAGGGTGGTGTCATCTGTATATCTGAGGTTATTGATATTTCTCCCAGCAATCTTGATTCCAGCTTGTGCTTCTTCCAGCCCAGTGTTTGTCATGATGTACTCTGCATATATGAGTTGGACTGTGAAGAAAGCTGAGCGCAAAAGAATTGATGCTTTTGAACTGTGGTGTTGGAGAAGACTCTTGAGAGTCCTTTGGACTGCAAGGATATCCAACCAGTCCATTCTGAAGGAGATCAACCCTGGGATTTCTTTGGAAGGAATGATGCTAAAGCTGAAGCTCTAGTACTTTGGCCATCTCATGCAAAGGGTTGACTCATTGGAAAAGACTCTGATGCTGGGAGGGATTGGGGGCAGGAGGAGAAGGGGACGACAGAGGATGAGATGGCTGGATGGCATCACGGACTCGATGGACGTGAGTCTGAGTGAGCTCCGGGTGTTGGTGATGGACAGGGAGGCCTGGAGTGCTGCGATTCATGGGGTCGCAAAGAGTCGGACACGACTGAGCGACTGAAATGAACTGAACTGATTTGTCAAGTTTGATCTTTTATATATATTGGTTTTAATGGTATTTAATTTGGAGTATCAAACAATTATTTTATTTTGAATGAACTATAATGACTAGCATACTAAGAAAAAAATGTAAGCATAGCACACATTGGTTTAAAGACATCTTGTTACACATGTTACATGGTAGAGAAAGAAAAAAAAAAAAGGCTTTAGGACAGCCTCAGATATGTTACTGAATTCTTTTAAGCAAAAAATGCTATATCTTAATGAAACCCTAAAAGATGTAATTACGAAAAATAATTGCCTGTGAAAGATTAATAAGGGGATAAGGATCTAAACTGTATTTCAGGCAGGATTAGCATTTAAAAATATATATATTTATTTTTGTTTGTATTGGGTCTTTGTTGCTGTGTAGGAGCTTGCTCTGGTTGAGGCCAGTGGGGGCTGGGGCTCCTCTCTAGTTGTAGTGCTCAGGTTTCTCATTTCAGTGGCTTCTCTTGTTTCAGAGCATGGGCTTAGGGCACACGGCTTCAGTAGTCACTTTCATGTGCATAACTGTGGTGAATGGACCCAGCCTGTCCAGCAGCACGTGGGATCTTTCCAGACCAGGGATTGAACTCAGGTCCCCTGCATTGGCAGGTGAATTCTTAACCACTAGACCACCAGGGAAGTCCTAAGATTAGCATCTTAATTCACATTTTTAAAGTAGCCAAATACCTGAATTAATTAAGGAAATGATTTCTTTTTTAATTATAGAGGATTATAAAAATATTAATATATCATTAATAATAGATCTGAAGGATTTGGAGATGAAAATAAAATAAGTGGACTGTTAGGTGAATATTTAGAAATCATAATCCATTATGTCAGCAGCTAAAAGAAGAACACACAATTTTTTGAATTTATGGAGAAAATGCATTTGAAAAATAATACACACTTAAAAAAATAATATGTACTTTGATTAACATTCTGAACAAACTAGTATTTGAAGGGAACTTCTTTAACTTGTTAAAAAGAAAAAAAGAGCATCTATAAAAGACCTCACAGTTAACATCATACTTAGCAGTGAAAAGCTGAATGCTAGCCTTCTAAGACTGAGAAAAAGGCAAGAATGGCCACCCTAATCACTCCTGTTCAAGACAGTTAGTGAGATGAGGCAAGATAAGAAAATAAAATGCATGCAGATTGGAAAGAAAGAGCTAAAGCTGCCCCTATATGCATACAACAGTACCTCTTGTGTAGAAAATACTAAGGTATCTACACAAACTTCTAGAACTAATTAGTGATTTTTGCAAGATTGTAGGATCGAAGATCAACATATTAAAAAACAAATCACTGCTACATATATATCTTCATTGAATATAAGGATCAAACCCAGGTCTTCCACATTGCAGGTGAATTCTTTATTCTGAGCCACCAGGGAAGCCTGGATATTTTAAAACAAAGCTTAAAAAATTAATATAATTTACAATAGTTTCCAGTAGTCACATAAGGATGTGAGAGCTGGACCATAAAGAAGACTTCATGCCAAAGAATTGATACTTTTGAACTGTGATACTGGAGAAGATTCTTGAGAGGCCCTTGGACCACAAGATCAAACCAGTCAATCCTAAAGGAAATCAACTCAATATTCCTTGGAAGGACAGATGCTGAAGCTGAAGCTCGAATCCTTTGACCACCTGTTGTGAAGAGCCAATTCATTGGAAAAGACCTTGATGCCGAGAAAAATTATGGGCAGGAGCAGAAGGGGGGTGACAGAGGATGAGATGGTTGGATGACACTGTTGACTCAATGAACATGAATTTGAGAAAACCCCAAGAGATGGTGAAGGGCAGGGAAGTGTGGTGTCCTGCAGTCCATGAGGTTAAAAAGAGTTGGAGCTGGACATGACTGAGCAGCTGAACAATGAACAATAGTTTCAGATAAATCTAACAAAACATGTATGAGATCTCACATGCTGAAAACTATAAAACCCTAATGAAAGAAATTGGCAGACCTGAATATATGAAATACTAAAGAATATTCAGTTTAATTTATTTCCTGACAAAACTCCAGGAGAATTTTTTGTGCATATAGTTAATTCTGCTGCTGCTGCTATTAAGTCTCTTCAGTTGTGTCCGACTCTGTGTGACCTCAGAGATGGCAGCCCACTAGGCTCTTCTGTCCTTGGGATTCTCCAAGCAAGAACACTAGGGTGGGTTGCCATTTCCTTCTCCAATGCAGGAAAGTGAAGTTGCTCTGCTGCTGCTGCTAAGTCACTTCAGTCGTGTCCAACTCTGTGCGACCCCATAGACGGCAGCCCACCAGGCTTCCCCGTCCCTGGGATTCTCCAGGCAAGAATACTGGAGTGGGTTTCCATTCCCTCCTCCAATACATGAAAGTGAAAAGTGAAAGTGAAGTTGCTCAGTCATGTCCGACTCTTCGTGATCCCATGGACTGCTGCCCACCTGGCTCCTCCACCCATGGGATTTTCCAGGCAAGAGTACTGAAGTTGCCATTGCCTTCTCTGATAGTTAATTCTAAATTTATATAAAAAGGAAAAATAAGTTGAACAACAAAAATAATTTTAAACAAAAAGAAAAATAATTGGGGGATCACAGAATCTGATTTTAAGACAATACATACTACTGTGGTTAAAAAAAGAGAGAGAGAAAGAATGTGATCTTACATAGCAATACACACATGTAATTACAAAACAGATCTCCAAAAGCCTACATAACTAAATTTTAATGTAGGTATACAGAAAGAGAGATATTTTTTCAAAAGTAGGATTGCTCATCCTTAGGCAAAATGATAATTCATGACATAAGCTTCATGTCTTACACCAAATACACTAGAAATTGCTTATTAGTAGTAATTTAAAATATAAAACTGTAATACCTACAGAAAAAAAAAAACCATAAGAGGAAATCTTTGTGGCCTATGATTGTTTTTAAATTCACAGGAAGAGAAGCATTGATAAATTAGACTATCTTGGAAAAAAGATACGATTAAGGCCCATATGGGTGAAAATACTAACCAATTACATATCCAGCAATGGATTTCTATTTCAAATATTAAAATTTTTCTCTAGTCTCAACAGTAAGGAAACAATCCAAATAGGAAATTGAATACACTTAACCAGAGAGGATGTTTTGGTGGCAAATTAGTACATGAAAAGCTATTCAAAACTGTTACTCATTAGGGGAATGCAAATTAAAGCAAAAATTAGATATTGCCACACCCCTACAGGAAAGGCTAACATAAAAAAAAAAAAAAAAAGGTACTCTACCACGTGAAAGGAAGCTATGAGGTAATGAAATCTCTCATATAAAGCTGTTCAAAGTACAAATGTGCAGTCAGTCTGAAGAAGCGGTTGATAGTTTCTTAGAAAACTAAGTGTAGAATTATCATGTGCCCCAAGAGTCTCACTTCAGCCCCCTTGTTGTTGTTCAGTTACTTAACTCTGTCTGACTCTTTGCGACCCCATGGGCTACAGCACACCAAGCTTCCCTGTCCATCACCAACTCCCGGAGCTTGCTCAAATTCCTGCCCATTGAGTTAATGATGGTGTCACCATCATAATAAAGAATAAAGAAACTGGTTCATTTATTTAGTAGTATACCACTTCAGTTCAGTCTTTCAGTCATGTCGGACTCTTTACGACCCCATGAACCGCAGCATGTCAGGCCTCCCTGTCCATCACCAACTCCTGGAGTCCACCCAAACCCATGTCCATTGTGTCGGTGATGCCATCCAACCATCTCATCCTTTGTCATCCCCTTCTCCTCCTGCCCTCAATCTTTCCCAGCATCAGGGTCTTTTCACTATTCAGCAATAAATGAAGTAATCTATAGATATACCCAGTAATTTGAATGACTACAAAAGACAGTATCCTGAATGAAAACAGTCAGTCTCTATGAGCTATGCAGCACATGTTTCCACTTGAATAACATTCCTGAAATGACAGATAGTGTTGCCAGTGTTTGAACATGGAGAGATGATATGGTTTTAGTGAGTTAACACAAAGGAGTTCTTTGAGGTTATGCAATATTGTGTATCCTGATTATGGTGGTAGTTGCAGGAATCTGTCCCTGATTCCCTGATATAAAATATTACAGAATCACACACACACACACACACACACACACACACACACACACACACTAATGGGGGCAGGTAAAAAATTGTCCAGTGTCAGTTTTATGGTTTTGATAATTGTGCTATGGTTATATAAGACATTGCCATGTGAGGAAGCTGAGTAAAGGGACCCCAAGAACTTCAATGTTTCTGTGACTTCTGAGTCTAAATTATTTCAAAGTGAAAAAAATTAAATAATGCAGTCAACTGTAATACATATGAATATGGTAGCATTATGAATTGGGGGGTTAAAAAAGATTGGAGGGTAAATAATTGTATACACTTCAAAGATTTCTATATGTTACCCAAACAAAAATCATACATTGTTGAATATAGCTTTTTTCTTAATCATCTTGAATTAATTTTGAGTCTCTGATTAGAGGCTCAGCTGATTAAATTCACATTCCAACCAATGCCCTTAAATAGGTTTTCATATGCAGGACATTAGACACCTGTTCTAACTGCTGCAGGACCAAGAATCAGGCATGCACTTGTGAGATAAACCCTTTGCCATGCAGCCTATACAATTATTCAGATTAATTAAAGGTCATGTGCTAATGGCACCCGACTCTGGTACTCTTGCCTGGAAACTCCCATGGACGGAGGAGCCTGGTGGGCTGCAGTCCATGGAGTCACTCAGAGTTGACACGACTGAGTGATTTCACTTTCACTTTTCACTTTCATGCATTGGAGAAGGAAATGGCAACCCACTCCAGTGTTCTTGCCTGGAGAATCCCAGGGACGGGGGAGCCTGGTGGGCTGCCGTCTATGGGGTCGCACAGAGTCGGACACGACTGAAGCAACTTAGCAGCAGCAGCAGCAGCAGCAGCAGCATGGGCTAAACTGTACTCCCTGCAAGTTCATATGCTGAGGTTCTAGTCCCCAGTGCCTCAGAAAGTCACTGTATTTGGAGATAAGTTCTTTAAAGAAATAATTATACTAAAATGAAGTTGTTAATGTGAGCCCCAATCCAATATGGCTATGGTCCTTATAGAAAGTGGAAATTAGGATGCATACATACAGAAGGAAGACAAGGTGAAGACACAGAGGGGAGAAGACAGTCATGACAAGCCAAGGAGAGTGGCCTCAGGAGAAACAAGCCCTGTCAACACCTTAATCTCAGACTTCTGGCTTCTGGAATTCTGAGAGAAGAACTTTTTCTTGTTTAATGCACCCAATTTGTGATACTCTGTCAGTGCACAGGGAGCTCATGAAACCTTGCTAATCCAAGTCCACTGCCATAAAAGAAGATTCCCCTGCAGTGGGGGTTTCTGGAAGACAACATATATTAGTACATTTGTTTATTTGTTTTAATCTACTCTGACAATGTCTGTCTTTTAACTGGTACCCTTAGAGTAATCTCCTTTAAAATGATTATCAATTTAGCTGGATTAACATACCAGATTTGTAAATGTTTTCCATTGATTCCATTTGTTCTTTGTTTTCCTTTATTCTTCATCTTTTTCTGTCCTCTCTGGTTTCATGTGAGCATTTCATATCCTCTCTTAGCATCTGAAAACATACTTCATATTTTAATATTATGATGGTGTCTTTGGAATTTCCAAAGTATGTTTTTACCTAACAGAAATTAACCTTCAAATAACTGTAGCTGCCTCACTTGTAATGTAGTAAATCAGTACAGAATATTCACAGTTCTTCCTTTTTGCCACTTACAGTGGTGTTGCCATGCTCTTCACTTATTCAATATGCAATGTTATCTAATAGTTTCAACTTGTATCACTTTAAACAGACAACTGTTATTTTTAAAGTAGCTGAGATTAGGCAAAATCAAGATTCTATTTCACATTCATTTATTCCATCTGTAGCACTCTTCTTGTACAGAGACCTGAGATTTTTAAAAGAAAGTTGCAACAGGACATTCAATAAAAACAAGGAAGAATTTAAGACTATTGCCATGGGGGTGGGAGGTTGAGATCAACTCAACACAAAAGAGAGGGACTTTAAACGTTGGACTGAGCTAGTGGAGAATGTTGCAAAGGAGTTTGGTCAATGTGGTTGGTCAACGTGTGTGTGTGTGTGTGTGTGTGTGTGTGTGTGTGTGTGTGTGCATGTGCGCACGCGCACGTTTGCTGACCGCTGCTCCTTGGTTAGGCTTCTACCTACCCTCTGAGACTGGAGACAGTGGCAAGGTCTTTCTACATGATTACATTTCAAAGGGTCCTTACTAGGTCTTCAAGAAAGACATTCTTCCTTTGCAGATACTTTACATCTTAAAAGGGTCAGAGGAAGAACTTACAATTGCAAGTTTATTTAAGTAACTGCTCAGAAAAGAGAGAGCCCATGAATTTATACTCATGTAGACATCTGGGACTTCCCTGTTGGCTCAGAGAGTAAAGAATTTGCCCACAATGTGGGAGACCAGGGTTCAGTCCCTGGGTAGGGAAGATCCTCTGGCGAGGTGAATGGCAACCCACTCCAGTATTCTTGCCTGGAGAATTCCATGGACAGAGGAGTAGGCAAACTACAGTTCACGGGGTCCTGAATAGTTGGACATGATTATCAAGCCAAGGGGAGTTTTGAGGGGTTCTAACTGTATCCATTTTCTTTTTCTTAAAGAAGATATTTTAGCATTTCTTGCAGGGAAGTTCTGCTGTAAATGGGGTCCTTCGATTTTATCCATTTGAAAAAGTCTTCCTTTCTTCTTCACTTTTGAAATATAATTTCACTGGATATAAATTCTAGGTTATTGTTGTTGGTTTTTTATTTTGACTATTTAAATATTTAATTATACTTTCCTTTTAAAACTTTTTATGATGTTTACATTTTTATGAAAATTGTATATATTGAAGGTGAAAATGTGATGTTTTGTTATAAGTAAATAGAAATATTACTATAACTGCCTAATTAACATATCAGTATCCTTATTGTAGTTACCATTTTTGTGTCTATGGATCTTTTGAGAACTTTTGAAAATGATTCTTGTAGTCCATTTCTTTTGAGGGTATGTTTTATGACAGGAGATTCCCTGAATTTCTCATGATTATTGCTCTTTAAGTGTGATGTTTTCTTCTCACCTTCCTTTGGATTATCTCAAGTTTTTTCTTTGTCTCTGGTATTCTGTAATTTGAATATGACAGGCTGCTGTGTAATCCCCTGCTATACTCCACTTACCCCTCTCTGAACTTCCTGGATTCATGGTTTGGTGTATAATACAGTGATTGTACACTCAAGGTGTGTGCATTTTCTTTTATGTAAACTTTACATGAAGGCAAACATTCCTAATAAATATTGAGCTCTAATTAATAATAGGCTATTTTAGAGCTTTAGAGGGAAGTGAATTTTTTTCCTATTTATTGTGTAATTCATTGAAAAATTAGGATAATGATGGATTGACTGAATGACACATGGATGGTGAGATATGCAATAAAACAGAGTAGAATGTTAATTGTAGAATTTGCATGGAGAATATATGTGTTCATTATATAATTATTGAAGGTTTTCTGTATGCTTGAAATTTTCCTAATACAGAAACAAATGCTCAAAATATTAAATAGTCCATTGAAAATTGTGGTTATAATGTAATGAAGAGAATGTGGAGCAGGGAACACATATCAAGCCAGCTCCTAGATGGGTCAGATTTATTTTTGTAACAGATTATTAAAAAAGATATTATTTGCTATTGACTAACACCAATATAGGATCATGCTAACCAAAGCCTCTCACATTTGAAACAAAATCATTTTAACTCATTAGGGTAATAGGATAATTAAAATGAATCATTTTAATTCATCAGGGTAAATCATGAATGAGTAGAGTCAATATATATTCTGTCATATATATCAATGGGAATGATAAAAATCAACTGGTTACGTTTTTAAAAAGAACTTAATTGTGTGACAACTGAACTAATGACTTCATACCAGAGAGAACTGAAAACAGTTTCAGTTTAACAGCCTGTTTTGTATTCTTTATCATTAACCAATGACATATTTCAAAGGAAAATATTCTCTTATTTCTTTTCTTTTCTATGTCATAAAAATGTGTTCTAATAGATTAATATTCTTCTTTTGCTAAGGTGGCAAAGGAAGGTATTGAGTTTAGTCTCCAGATGAAGCAGCGTGTACTGATGAACTGCTCCCACCCCAGGCTGCGTTATCCTTCCATTATGACCCAGAGAAGACAGACTGACGCTTCTTTGGCTGCCCTTGATTCTCTACTGTTCAGGGCTCTTTTTTTTTTTTTTTCCCTGCTGTTTAGACCCCTTAAGCCTTGGGTGCACCTAATCACAGAGTTGCTTATGGCTATTTTTGGTTCCCATCTTTTTCTTCATTTTGAGCACTCCTTTGTTGTTTAATACTCTGTTTACCTAGACATCCACCCTGAGTGTCACAAGGTGAAGAGCAATTCAGAGTTTTTACACCATCTTTTCTGCACAACCTCTTCATCATCCTGTAAATCTGTGAGACTAGAAATCATACAGCTTTTTTCAGTATTCCCTCTCTCTTTTGTTTATTCTCTTAGTGACCTATTCTTTTCTTCCTCTTAAAGCAGTCTCTTATATGTGAACTCATTATTATGGTCGCCGTAAAGTCGATTCCATCCATGAACCTGGGAAGAAACAACTCTTTGCATTCTTGATCTAGCACTTCAAACTTATATAGCTTTGAAAGTATATCCCCTGAGCTTCTCTAAGATAAAGGACTAGTCTATATGAAGCAGAAAGATTGCTATTATCAATGAAAACAATACTGTACATGGATGACTATGTAGCCCATAATGTGGGTCATAAGGTCATAGATAGCTTTACTAGAAATCTTCTGTGGTGAGCTTTAAGTATGTACTTACTCCAGATGACAAGAATGTTTCCATAACTCTCATTCTGGCTAATTGGAATGGGTACTATTTACACATGAACCTCATCAAATTTTTCTGGAATTAAACCATATACTTCACTATAGAAGAGACACATGGGGATGTATTCTCATGTGGTGAATCCTGGGAGAAAAGTTAAGGCCAAAAGGCAGCATTATTTTCCATGTAAAAGGAAACAATATCTATATTAAAATTTTAACTATAGAAACTAAAAAGTCCCTTGAGGGTAAAAGAAAAAAGTGAAAAAGCTTGCTTAAAACTCAACATTCAAAAAACTAAGATCATGGGATCCAGTCCCATCATTTTATGTCAAATAGATGGGAAAAACACAGAAACAGTGACAGATTTTATTTTCTTGTGCTCCAAAATCCATGCGGACAGTGACTGCAGCCATGAAATTAAAAGACACTTGCTCCTTGGAAGGAAAGCTGTAACAAACATAGACAGTATATTAAAAAGCAGAGACATCACTTTACCAACAAAGGTCCGTATAGTCAAAGCTATGTTTTTCCCAGTAGTCATGTACCCATGTGAGAGCTGGACCATAAAGAAGGCTGAATGCTGACAAATTGATGCTTTTGAATTGTGGTGCTGAAAAAGACCTTTGAGAGTCCCTTGGACAGCAAGGGGATCAAACCAGTCAATCTTAAAGGAAATCAGTCCTGAATATTCATTGGAAGGACTGAAGCTGAAACTGAAACTCCAATACCTTCGTGATCTGATGTGAAGAATTGACTCACTGGAAAAGACCCTGATGTTGGGAAAGATTGAAGGTAGCAGGATTGAAGTTGGCAACAGAGGATGAGATGGTTAGATAGCATCACTGACTCAATGGATGTGAATTTGAGCACAGTCCAGGAGATAGCGAAGGACAGGGAGGCCTGCGGTGCTTCAGTCCATAGAGCTGCAAAGAGTCAGACACACCTAGAGACTGAACAACAAACAACAAATCATTGGAAGAACTGATCCTGAAGCTGAAACTCCAATACCGTGGCGACCTGATGCAAAGAACTGACTCATTGGAAAAGACCTTGTTGCTGTGAGAGATTGAAGGCAAAAGGACAAGGGGGTGACCAAGGGTGAGATGGTTAGATAGCATCACTGACTCAATGGACATGAATTTGAGCAAGCACCAGTAGATTATGGACAGTAGGAAAGCCTGGTGTGCTATGGTCCATGGGATTGCTGAGTCGGATATGAGTTAGTAACTGAACAACAACAACAACAGTAGAAACTATGAGTAATGCTGAAAAGCATTAAAAAATGAAAAGGAAATCCAGTCTTAGTTCCATTGTAGATGAAGGTTCTTTGTATGCATTTGCAGTAACAAAATGGGCACATAATTGAATTACTTGGTATCTTAATTCTTTCAAATTTAATACAACATAAGCATTTCTCACCCATTAGCTGATCCTAATAAACAGACTTAAATGCATAGCATATGATAAATTGTGTTCCATAGTTAAATTTATCTTGCTAATCTTTTTATATTTGAGTTGTTTTCAAGTTTGCAATATTATTTAAAATGTTTGCATGTATTATTACATCTTATATCTGACAAAGTCTTAGACTAAACGCATAAATGGACTCTATGTAATAATTCTTGGGGTAGTGCTTTTTCACTCAGGTCTTTTGGAAAATGATTCAAGCCTTTATTGACAATACATAGACCCATTTCATGACATGAATAGTAAACCTTAAAATTTTTGTACAAATTTCCAATTATTGCCTCACCAATACACTAGTGAAAATAGTTAGATATTATATGTGGCAGGCAAAATAATAGACTACCAAACATATCACTCTCTAATTCTTGGAGCCTGTGAATGTATTCCCTTACAGGATAAAAAAGGAGCTTTGCAGAAGTGATTAAGAATAAGCATGAAATGTGAGACTTTTCTGGAGTATTTAGGTGGGTCCAATCCAATTTAAATGTCCAGTGTACTGGCCTGGAGAATTCCATGGACTGTATAGCCCATGGGATCAGAAAGAGTTGGACACGACTGAGCGACTTTCGCGTTCACTTTTTCAAAATAGAAAGACAAAGGCAGAATCTCGGGTGGTCTTCCAGAAGGAAAAATAAAAGGAGGGGAGGGATATTCAAAGTGTAAGTGAGATTCAACTGCTATTGCTGGCTTGAAGATGGAGCAAGCAGATTATAAACCAGGGAATTTAATGGTATCCAGAAGCTGGAAGTAACTTTCAGCTGATATGCAGTGAGAAATAAGGATATCACTCCTGCAATGACAAGGAATTAAATTATGTCAGCAAGCTAAATAAGCATAGGAAGTAGATTCTCCATTAAAGCCTCCACATTGGAATGAAGCCCTGTCAGTTCTGTGATCATAATCTGTTCAGATTTATATTAAAATTCTGAACTACGGAGCTGCTAATAATAAATTCATGCTGTGTTAAACTACTTCCAAACTGGTAATTTGTTATAACAACTAAATAAAAAGTGTTTTACAAAACTATGTTAATAATAATGTAGTTACAATAATTTTATATGGCTTAGTATTTTTAATTAGCACAGGCTATGTCCCAGAATGTGTATGATACTTTTATTAACTCATTATATATCTGCACTCTATGACTTAGAGTTTCCTGGAAGAAGGCATGGCAACGCATTCCCGTTTTCTTGCCTGGAGAATCCCCATGGACAGAGGAGCTTGGTGGGCTACAGTCCACAAGGTTGCAAAGAGTCGGACATGACTGAAGTGACTTAGCATACACGCATGACTTAGAGTTTATTGTTGCCCACATCTTAGATAGAAGGAAACTGAGGTACTAAATGGTTAAGTACCTATTGCAAACACATTTTGTTAAAAGCATCAGTGACAGGATTTGTTTTTAATTTTCTTCTGGCTTTGGCTGACATTATTATTTTGTAAACAACTGATAATACAGCATAATATATTTTAAGCTTTGAAGTAAGACTATTAAAAATTAAACTGAGTTATCAAAATGCATTATTAATTGAGGTAGATGGAGCTTTTAAAATTCAATTCATATATCCATTTCTAATTTTAATTTACTTATTTGTAAAATCAGACTAAATTTAGCATCTATTCTATTTCTTTCTATGTTCATTTCCTATTTGTTTAATTTTAAAATATATGCAAGAAAATAACTGAAACATAAAATAATAGATTAAAACAGAGAGAAGAAAGAATTTGTTCTGGCAATGTTTCTCAATTCATTGAGTTTCTTTGAGAGCTG
Source organism: Ovis aries (assembly GCF_016772045.2). Lineage (NCBI taxonomy): Eukaryota > Metazoa > Chordata > Mammalia > Artiodactyla > Bovidae > Ovis > Ovis aries. The sequence goes on along the minus strand of NC_056069.1, from coordinate 60,831,157 downwards.
CATGCCCTAAATCACACAGCTATAGATCACTAAAAAAAAAAAAAAAATTATAGATACATTCACTAACTACTAAATAATGTCTTCTTCCAATTTATTGAGATCAAATAGTCTTGCAAACAATTTGTCTATTCATTGTGACATGTACAGACTTACTTTTTTGAATTGTGGTAAATAATCCCCTCAGAAGCCCATTGGCTGAAGCCACTGTGCTCAAAACAAAAGCAAAATCTTATATTTGTTGTTGCCGTTTAGTCACTCCGTCATGTGTGACACTTTGAGAGCCCATGACTGTAGCCTCTGTCCCTGGGATTCTCCTGGCAAGAATATTGGACCTGGGTAACCATTTCCTCCTCCAGGGTATCTTCCTGACCCAGGGATTGAACCCACTTCTGCACAGCAAGTGGATTGTTTACTGCTGAGCCACTGGAAAAGACCCAGACCAACTGGAGATTCAGATAGGTCCTCTATTAACTTCCTTTAGTGTATGATGAAACTATGATTCAGAGAAATCATATGAAAAAAGTGAAAGCGTGTGTTATCCATTCAGTACTGTCCAACTCTTTGAGATCCCATGACTGTAGCCTGTCAGTTCCTCTGTCCATGGAATTCTCCAAGTAATAATACTGGAGTGGGTAGCCATTTCCTTCTCCAGGGGATCTTCCTGACCCAGGAATTGAACCCATGTCTTCTGTATTGCAGGTAGATTCTGTACCATCTGAGCCACCAGGGCATGCATACATATATGCATGGATGCTAAGTTGTTTCAGTCATGTCTGACTCTTGGTGACCCCATGGACTGTAGCCCAGGAGGCTCCTCTGTGCAAAGAATTCTCCAGGCAAGAAAATCCTGGTGTAGGGTGCCATTTCCTTGTCCAGGGGGTCTTCCCAACCCAGGGACTGAACCTATATGTGCTGCATTACCATTGTGCCACCAGGGAAGCCCCACATGGAAATACACGCTTAAAACCAACCTGGATATTTGTTTCTTTTCTAATATGTAGGTGTCAGCTCAGATGAAAAATCACATGAGTCAGAGATAAGATAGGGTAGCTCCTAGTTTTTAGACACCTGATTTGTGCTGCAAGTTAAAATTGCAATTCTCTATTATATAATAACAAGAAGTTTGCTTTTCATCAACTTATGCTTTTGTGTACATACAGTGATGCTTGCTCTATGTTTGTGGAGGCAAATGCTCACATTAGAAAAGCAATTATAATGTGCCACAGACTATTTAAGGTACGTGCATTGTTTCTTCAGGTTCTTACAACAACCCTCAAAATTGGGAATCATACTGTTCTTTAACTGTTCAGTTCAGTTCAGTTCAGTTCAGTTGCTCAGTCATGTCCGACGCTTTGTGACCACATGAACCACAGCACACCAGGCCTCCCTTTGTATCACCAACACCCAGAGCCCACATAAACTCATGTCCATTGAGTTGGTGATGCCATCCAACAATTTCATCCTCTGCCGTCCCCTTCTCCTCCTGCCCTCAATCTTTCCCAGCATCAGGGTCTTTTCAAATGAGTCAGCTCTTTGCATAAGGTGGCCAAAGTATTGGAGTTTAGCTTCAACATCAGTCCTTCCAATGAACACACAGGACTGATCTCTTTTAGAATGGACTGGTTGGATCGCCTTACAGTCCAAGGGACTCTCAAGAGCCTTTTCCAACACCACAGTTCAAAAGCATCAATTCTTTGACACTCAGCTTTCTTTATAGTCCAACTCTCACATCCGTACATGACTACTGGAAAAACCATAGCCTTGACTAGAAGGAACTTTGTTGGTAAAGTAATGCCTCTGCTTTTTAATATGCTGCCTAGATTGGTCATAACTTTCCTTCCAAAGAGTAAGCGTCTTTTAATTTCATGGCTGCAATCACCATCTGCAGTGATTCTGGAGTCCAGAAATATAAAGTCAGCCACGGTTTCCACTGTTTTCCCATCTATTTCCCATGAAGTGATGGGACCAGATGCCATGATCTTAGTTTTTTGAATGTTGAGTTTTAGGCCATCTTTTTCACTCTCCTGTTTCACTTTCATCAAGAGGCTCTTTAATTCTTCTTCACTTTCTGACATAAGGGTGGTGTCATCTGCATATCTGAGGTTATTGATATTTCTCCTGACAGTCTTGATTCCAGCTTGTGCTTCATCCAGCCCAACGTTTCTTATGATGTACTCTCCGTATAAACAAGGAAATGGAAGCCCAGAGGATATGAATAAACTTATGAGGACCACCCTTTGGATAGAAGCTTGAATCAGGATTTCAAATAAGGGGTTGTGAATCTAGAGGCTGAGTTCTTATAAGTTATGCCAATGTCTCAGGGTGTAAATCTGGATAGTTCTGTTGTGGGTAGAAATTTTGGAATTAAGACAATGTTTAAAAGTAATTCTCACTTTTATACTGCTTTTGGAAAAAGAAAGAGGGCTGTCAATTGATTGATTCCCTTTCCCACTCATGGCACTTTATCAAAATAGCTCAGCTGGTTGGATATGTGGAAGTCAGTTCCAAAATATGTTATATTCCCCCTTTTCACATGAAACTACTTATACTGGTTTACTGCTAACAAATCAAAAATTGGTCTCAGATAGCCAGTCAGCCAGAAAATACTCGCTTTCCTTTTTTAGCCAGAGACTAAAAATATGGGGTATCAATTGTTCCGTGCAATCCAACTAAATCTTATGTTACGCGATGCAACAAAATGTAAAGGTATTTCTCTTGTGTACAAGCATATGGCTCCTCTGGTGACATCAGATTCATTTTGATCGGTCGTTATGGGAAAATGATATTACAGCAGTATTAGAATAGTAGTTTATTTGTTTGCAGAGTACTTGTCAATGTGGACCAGACCTGTTTTTTTTTTTTTTTTTTGCTCCACAGCAATTAATGGCCTGTGATACTAGCAGCAAAGACTAGCCACAGCTGAATTCAGGAATTGAGCATTTTCCTAAAATATCCAGAGAGGAATAGGGAGATGCATAGGAGGGGAGTGAGAGAAAGAAAAAGAAAAAGAAAAAAAAAAGAGAAAAATAAGAAAGCATGCAATATTCTTTCCCCAAAATCATCAATTATATAATCATAGTCTGTGCCTAGTCTGGGGCTTTTGGCTGACTCTGTTCTGATAACTTGTTCACTCAGGGTAGATTCAGGTCTCCAAGAACCATGATGAGTTTCAGAATTAAATTCAGGCGGTTCAGTTCGACCACACTGAAAATACCCTGCAGTGAGAATGTCTTATTCTCTGATATTCACATTCTTTTTTAAGGAGCACTTTTTCAAGGTCTATTGTACATCTAAAAGATGTGTTGTTATTGTTAGAACGACAGTCTCCTGTTGTTTTGAGTTTAAACATAAAATTAAAAACATTATAATAAAGTACCAGAGACGCCATCAAATTCCTACTAAAATAAATTATTAGATGAAGATTACTGTCCATCTTTTAACTTTATTATTGATCATTACATTTAACGCTATATTTTAAATATTTACTTTGTGGTGGATAAAACCATTAAATAAATGCAGCAGTGTTTTAAAACTTCAGTTACTAGATAAATTAATTCTAGGTTACCGCCTCTCATTAATTAAACTATGGCAATTAAGTAGGAGATAAGGTTTCTAATAGAGAAAATAAATCAATTGTAAAAAGGCCAGATGTCTGTAGTTTTATTCACGGCAGAGTTTATGTTCTCTCTTTATAACTTACTAGAAAAATTTATAAGAGGCAGAAAGTTTATCCTCTGAGACATACAAATGATCACAGCCTTGAAAAGATGGGGCCAAATGTGAGATCCACGTGGAGAATGACCTTTCCTGACCATGCATACCAACTCACACTAAGGCTAGAAGTACAAGTTATAAACACTTTACAGAGGCTGCTATTCTTATCTGAGGTAACATAGGGATTTCAGATCCCCAGACAGTTATAATATTGTACCAACCCTAACACAGGTGTTAAAATGTGTGGACAATCACTCCTGCCCTGCTACCTTCTCCATATCTTAACTCCATCACTTGTAAAATGGAGATTTGAAAAAATTGAAAGATTTTATTTGAGATTTAACTGATAGCACAATATGGATACTCCAGGGGTAACTGAACGTAAAATGAACAATGAAAAAGGTTCTGAACAAAGAACTGAACAAGTTAAGAGCTAAAATGTTCAAGAAGTGACCCATGTAGGCACTGTCCCAGTGTTCAGGGATTTTAATGTCCCAAGCCTCTCAACATCTGAGTATTCCGTCAGTGCACTAGTCCTATAGCCCTAAAAACCAAGGTCATTATTAATAACTGGACACTCTTTTGCAGGAGTAGCCAGAGAGAACTTAGGTCAACTCCTCCCATCACATCTTCCCACCATCAGGATTGGTGTTTGAGCTCACTAGCCATCTGGACAGAGAAGGCAATGGCACCCCATTCCAGTACTCTTGCCTGGAAAATCCCATGGATGGAGGAGCCTGGAAGGCTGCAGTACATGGGGTCGCTGAGGGTCAGACACAACTGAGAGAATTCACTTTCACTTTTCACTTTCATGCATTGGAGAAGGGAATGGCAACCCACTTCAGTGTTCTTGCCTGGATAATCCCAGGGACGGGGAAGCCTGGTGGGCTGCCGTCTATGGGGTTGCACAGAGTTGGACATGACTGAAGCGACTTAGCAGTAGCAGTAGCAGCAGCCATCTGGATGGACAACCTGCTTAGGAAGCTCCTATCACAGACCAGCACTTCTGTTCCAACTTTCAAACTGCTGTCCACCCTTCCTGCCAAAACCTAGTCAGGCACATGTCACCAGCACCATCAGTTTTTTTCTTCTCTACTAGATAATTTCCACCAATATACAAACCACTGTTATTTTCCAATCTTAAAAAACACACCCATCATTACATATTTTTACAGTTCATAAGTCTTATCAGTGTCAAATTATCAACCTGATGTTTTAAAGAGCCAAGTGGAAAAGCTCCAGTTGTACCAAAGGGAAAGATAAATTCACCTCTGAATATCCATTATCTCCGTTATTCCTGAGGTCCCTTTCTATTTATTGCTTATCATACTCTTACATTTTGCTAGCAAGAGGCCCCAAGGTTTAAGTCAGGACCAAGGGAAGTGACCTGATCAGTAAAACAGTAAAACTTGATCAGTAGCAGCCATAAGTAACCCAAAACATTTAAAGGAAAAAAAAGTATTAGAATGAAATATCTGAATGTCCGCTTGGTTAGTTGCAAGTTGATATGCTTCAAATTGGGCTTCCCAGGTGGTGCAGGTTGTAAAGAATCCACATACCAGTGCAGGTGACATATGAGAGGTGGGTTTGATCCCTGGGTTGGGAAGATTCCCTGGAGAAGAAAATGGCAAACCACTCCAGTATTCTCGCCTGGAGAAACCCATGGACAGTGGAATCTGATGGGCTACAGTCCATGGGGTAGCAAAGAGAAAGACATGACTGAGACAACTTAGCATGCATGCAGTCTCCTGCTCTAGATTGACTAACTCCAGTTTTTGATTTAACGTGCCTCTGCAACAACCAGGTTGCCAGTTTATAAGTAAAATTGATACTGAAGCAGAGAAAAATCTTGGTCATCTCTGGGCCTCCTGCTTAATTTCACTTTCTCAAATTTGAATTTAATCTGTAAATAAAAGCATTTTCTCTATTTATAAAATAAGGGTGACTCTCAAAAGAATTATTTTGAGGAAAGTACCTTAACAGACACAAAGTTTGCGTATTATGTAATTACACTTATATAAAATTCAAGAAAAAGCCAAACTGTAGTTGCTGCTTTTTCAGTCCCTAAGTCGTGACTGACTCTTTTTGACCCCATGAACTGCAGCAAGCCAGGCTTTCCTGTCCTTCATCATCTCCCAGAGTTTGCTCAAACTCACGTTCATTGAGACAGTGATGTCATCCAGCAGTCTCATCCTCTGTCACTCACTTCTCCTCCTGCCCTCGATATTTCCCAGCATCAAGGTATTTTCCAATGAGTTGACTCTGCATCAGGTGACCAAAGTGACAACAAACAAATCAGTGATTTCCAGGAGTTCTGTGTGAAGAAGGAGATTGTCTACAAAGTGTTAGAAGCAGACTTTCTGGATGAAATAAATTATTTTGGTGGTTGTTATATCAGTCAGTTCAGTTCTCAGTCATGTCCAGCTCTTTGTGACCCCATGGACTGCAGCATGCCAGGCCTCCCTGTCCATCACCAACTCCTGGGGTTTACCCAAACTCAAGTTCATGGAGTTGGTGATACGATCCTACCATCTCACCTTCTGTTGTCCCCTTCTCCTGCCTTCAGTCTTTCCCAGGATCAGGGTCTTTTCAAATGAGTCAGCTTTTCGCATAAGGTGGCCAAAGTATTGGAACTTCAGCTTCATCAGTTCTTCCAATGAACACCCAGGACTGATCTCCTTTAGGATGGACTGGTTGGATCTCCTTGCAGTCCAAGGGACTCCCAAGTGTCTTCTCCAACACCACAGTTTAAAAGCACCAATTCGTCAACATTCATCTTTCTTTATAGTCCCACTCTAACATCCATACATGACTACTGGAAAAACCATAGCCTTGACTAGACGTACCTTTGTTGACAAAGTAATGTCTCTGCTTTTTAATATGCTGTCAGGTTGGTCAGAACTTCCCCTCCAAGGAGCAAGTGTCATTTAATTTCATGGCTGCAGTCACTATCTGCAGTGAATTTGGAGCCCAGAAAAATAAAGTCAGCCACTGTTTCCACTGCTCCCCCATCTATTTGCCATGAAGTGATAGAACTGGATGACATGATCTTAGTTTTCTGAATGTTGAGCTTAAGCCAACTTGTTCACTCTCCTCTTTCACTTTCATTAAGAGGCTCTTTAGTTCTTCTTTACTTTCTGCCGTAGTAGTGTCTTCTGTATATCTGAAGTTATTGATATTTCTCCCACCAATCTTGATTCCAGCTTGTCCTTCATCCAGCCCAGTGTTTCTGATTATGTACTCTGCATATAAGTTAAATAAGCATGGCGTCAATATACAGCCTTGACATACTCCTTTTCCTATTTGGAACCAGTCTATTGTTCCATGTCCAGTTCTAACTGTGCTTCCTGACCTGCATACAGGTTTCTCAAGAGGCAAGTCAGGTGGTCTCGTATTGCCATCTCTTTCAGAATTTTCCACAGTTTATTGTGATCCACATAGACAAAAGTTTTGCCATAGTCAATAAAGCAGAAATAGATGTTTCTCTGGAACTCTCTTGCTTTTTTGATGTTCCAGTGGATATTGGCAATTTGACCTCCTCAACAAAATCTGTCTAATCAAAGCTATGGTTTTTCCAGTAATCATGTATAGATGTGAGAGTTGGACTATAAAGAAAGCTGAGTGCCAACGAGTTGATGCTTTTGAACTGCGGTGTTGGAGAAGACTCTTGAGAGTCCTTCGGACTTCAAGGAGATCCAACCAGTCCATCCTAAAGGAAATTGGTCCTGAATATCATCGGAAGGATAGATGTTGAAGCTGAAACTCCAATACTTTGGCCACTTGATGTGAAGAACTGACTTATTTGAAAAGACTCTGTTGCTGGGAATGATAGAAGGCAGGAAGAGAAAGGGATGACAGAGATGAGATGGTTGGATGGCATCACCAACTCAATTAACATGAGTTTCAGTAGGCTCTGGAAGTTGGTGATGGACAGGGGAGCCTGGTATGCTGTAGTCCATGGGGTTGCATGACTGAACGACTGAACTGAACTGATACAGCTACTACTTATTTAAAAAGTCATTGATACAATTAAAATAGGTTCATCTTATTGTGTATTGATTAGAATTCAATAGAAAGACCAAAATAAGTGTTTTATTGGTCAATTATATGATTTCTGTATAGAGTTTATCTTAAAGAGATTAATTATACTCCCATGTTAGAAGTTTCCAAGGACCCATGTTTCACTAAAACACAAAAATAAAACACTCAACTCTTGGTCAAACATCAGATATATGTCCCAGTTCAGTTCAGTTCAGTCGCTCAGTCATGTCTGACTCTTTGCAACCCCATCGACTGCAGCACGCCAGGCTTCCCTCTCCATCACCAACTCCTGGAGTTTGCTCACATTCATGTCCATTGAGTTGGTGATGTTATCCAACCATCTCATCCTCTGTCATCCCCGTCTCCTCCTGCCTTCAGTCTTTCCCAGCATCAGGATGTCTATTTCACCTCAAAGAACAGGTTACAATTAGTTCATATTTTAAAATTAAAAAGTCTAGTTATAATTATGACAGGGAAAATGCTGCATATAAAATAAACATTTAGAATTTTATTTGTTATTATATTTAGTAAAAATATTTTGCGAGTTATAAAGTATTTTAGGGATAATCAGATTCACCCTTGTATTTCTCAAATATTTATGATAAAATATTCATACAATTAATATACACCCAAATATCTAAAATGCAGTTCCACTTGGCAATAGTAGAAAAGCATTTGACAGCATCCAATTTGCAATTATGATAAAATCTCTCAGCAAACCAGAAATAGAGTAAAACTTCTTCAGTTACGTAAGGAGGATCTATATACACTGGCAAATAGCATCACACTTAATGCTATGCTTTTTCCTTAAGATTGAGAATAAGATAAGGATGTTCCCTTTCACTATTTCTATTCAGCATGCTAAGAAAAGTCCTAGTTAATGCAATAAGAAAAGAAAAAGGATATTAAATGTATACAGATGACAAAGGAAGAAATAAAACAATGTTTATTTACAGATTATATAATTGACAAAAATAACTTCTGAAACTCATAAACAATTACAGCAAGACTTCAGGACAGAAGCTTAATGTATAAAGTGAAGTGAAGTGAAGTTGCTCAGTCATGTTAGATTATTTGCGACCCCATGGACTGTAGCCTATCAGGCTCGTCTGTCCATGGGGTTTTCCAGGCAAGAGTGCTGCAGTGGATTGCCATTTCCTTCTCCAGGGGATCTTCCTGACCCAGGGATCAAACCTGGGTCTCCCACATTGCAAGCAGATACTTTACCGTCTGAGCCACCAGGGAAGCCCTAATGTATAAAAGCCTATTACTTTCTTGTATACTGGCAATGAGTAATTGCTATCTAAAATTAATAATATAATACCATTCATATTAGCAACAAAAGAAATAAATACTTTGGTAAAAATCTAGCAAAAATATATAGGATCTATGTTAGTGAAAATGGAAGTGTTAGTCTCTCAGTCATGTCCAACTCTTGTGACCCCATGGACTGTAGCCCGCCAAGCTCCTCTGTCCATGGAATTCTCCAGGCAAGAATAATGGAGTGGGTTGCCTTTCCCTTCTCCATAGGCTCTTCTCTACCTGGGGATTGAACCTGGGTCTCCTGCATTGCAGGCAGATTTCTTACCATCTGAGCGACCAGGGAAGTCTTATCTATGTTAGGAAAACAACAAAACTCTAATAAAAAAAATTTAAAAAATATCTAAATATATCCCTTGATCACCAAGTGGAAGGCTCAGTATTTTTAAGATATCAGTTTTTCTTGTGTTTTAATGTAGATTCTCTCCAGTTACAGTCAAAATCCCAGAAAGCTATTTTATCATACCGACTTCACTGAATCTAAAATTTATATGGAAAGACAAAAGACCAAAAATAACAACACAGTATTGAAGAACAACAAAACTGAAATATTATCACTACTCAGTTTCTTATTCCTTGGCCTTGGAATCTGATCATCCTGTCATGCCTCCAGAAAAAATGCCATCAAGTTGATTTAACCAGAATCCTGTCCTGTCCTTGATTTTTCCTCTTATAATTTTTCATTCTTTGACCCGTCCTCCCCTTCCCTGGAGGCTTAGACAATAAGCAATCTGCCTTCGATTTGGGAGACCCAAGTTTGATCCCTGGGTCAGGAAGATCCCCTGGAGGAGGAAATGGTAACCCAGTATTCTTGCTTGGAAAATCCCATGAACAGAGGAGCCTGGTGGGGGTACAGTCCACGGGGTTGCCAAGAGTCAGACATGACTAAGCAACTGATACTTACCCCCTACTCTTTGGCCATAAATCCCATTTATCCATGCTATATTCAAAATTAAACCAAGTTTTATACTGTCTGTCTTTCCTATTGCAAATGTTTATGAATAAAATGTTTTTGACCTCTAGCTATTGGATGGCTTCTTTCTTTCTTTTAATAGTTGGTGAAATTATTCTGTATGATACTGTAGTGGTGCATATAAAACATTACATATTCCATTAACTGTACAACACAAAGAGTGAAATTTAATGTAAATGATTGGCTATAGTTAATAATGTATAAATATTGGTTCATTGAGTATAATAAATGTACCACATTAAAGGTAGGTGTTAATAACAGAAAAATGTGTGTGTGTGTGTGTGTGTGTGTGTGTGTGTGTGTGTGTGTGTATTTGAGGGAGGTATATAATAAATATCTGTACTATTTGCACAAATTTTCTGTAAATTTAAAACTATTTTAAGACACAGTGATGCCATTGACTCATATGAGCAAGACTGTAGAAAAAGCCACGATTGTTTCAAGCAAAAGCTAAGCTGTGGACATACATGCACCTGGTATGAGAATGCTGCGTGAGTAGTTGTAGTTGGATTTCAGAAGAAAGTGCTTAGTTACAGGTGGATACAGAAGGGTTGTTTAGAACAATGGCAATAAATAAAATCTATAAGGGTGAGATTACAGCAATAAAAAATGGAGGCTAATCCCCAAGTAACCCCAAATTTAGAAATTGTGGACATGAGTAGAAGCAAGGAAAATATTAATATAAATACATTGACTTGAGAATTAAGAAGAAAGTAAGGAATCAGCAACCTACTCTAGTATCCTTACTTGGAGGATCCCATGGACAGAGGGGCCTGCGGCGGGTGGCGGGGGCGGGGGGGGGGGTGCTATGGTTCATGGGATCACAAAGAGTCAGACAGAACTGAAGCAATTTAGCACTCAAGAAGAATGGGATATAACAGTATAGAACTCTTTATACAAGAGTTGGACTCAGATATTCTTTCCATTGAAACACAAAGATCCACATTACCCTAAGTAGCCTGCAAAAGCTCCACTAATGTGCAAAGTTGTAGTGAACCTATTATCTGTGCCAAATGTACTTGAAAGACAACCAGAAACATTTCTCTTTTCAAAAAAGTTGGCCCCAATAGGTAATTTTATCCTAAAGGAACATACAGGAATAAAAGTCTATCTTAAACTTTTCTCCTTTCTCTCTCAAATCCTCACTGTTCTTTGAAATCCTTCAAATCTCTGCCTGAAGGAAACGTTAGTAGCTGACTCCTTTCCTTAGGCATGCTCTGAATTATGAGCTTATTGTTAACTCTATAATGTGATTTTAGCCCTTTTGAAAAGAGCAAGTAGGAGGAGTGTGCAAATTCTGAAGTGTGAGCATTGTGTTTTTTAAAGTAATCTTGTCGGTTCACTTACTAGCTGATTAAGTGATAAATTTACAAAAACAGTAACCTTAGATACATTCCCAATTTTAAGATGTATGTTATGTATTCTATGGGAGTTATCTGTACTTAGTTCTCTCAACTCATATTTGCAGGTTAGTTATGGAAAGGAGAGTATATAAAGTATTCATCTCCTGTAAGCTATGTGGTAATAACATTAAGTGAAAAACTCACAATTAAATATTCTAGTGAACAAGTAATTTAAAACAAACACTATTAATTTAACATTTAAAATGACCACTTTGAATTGTTAAAAAATAATGAATATTTTGATATTATGGAAGTTTTCTCAATTTAAAAGCTTATACAAGAAGTTAACTTCATCACACCCCAAAACATAGTAGAGATCGTACTTCATTTGGGGAAAAAAAAAAAATGGTATCCAAAAGATACAACTTATTCCTTATCTTTTCTCTCTAAACAATGCAAAATATTGAATATGATATATAGTATAATATTTCCAAATGTAATTGCAGTGATATTTTCAAATCCTCATAATTTCCTGAAAAAAAACAAACAAAAGGAGAAACCATGCATTATCTGAATTCAACTATATTTTTCATTAAACTTAAGTCAAAGAAAATTTGAATTTAGGAGAAACTATTTCCATTTAAATGCGAAGGCTTTAAATTATCTTTCAACATGATGGTATTTGATTGCTATTTTCAACATATACTGGAATGAAATGGGAGAAATAAAAATAAGACTGACATAGGAAGAGGACTGAGTTGAAAGTGAGCAATTGAAGACTTCATGTTATTTTTTATTTGCAAATGTTTCTGCTTCAGAGTTGAATAATAGGCTATGTTGTGACAGGAAAGAATGTAATGCAATATATGAGTAGTGTTAGAGATAGAAGCTAGGTGAGCAGTGTGAATAATGATTTAGTGGAAAAGTGGCCAGGGAATATTGCCAGTCCATTATGAGTAACATAGTTAACCATATAGTCCATAGGATAGCATAATTTTTGAGATATCAATCAGACCTACTGAAGGCTTTTTCCAGAATAATTCAGCTTCCTAAGAGCCTTCAAATTGGGTGTGTTTGGGTAAGACTGGGTATTGAGTGGGAAAATAATGAAAGAAGAAAGAGAAAATGTTGGAGGTATGCGTTAGTTTTCTGTGGCTGCTGTAACAAATTATTACATGCTTGGTGGCTTAAAACCACACACATTTATCCTATTACAGCCCTAGGTTCAGAAGTCCAAATCAGTTTAGCTGGACTGAAATCAAGGTATTGGTAGGCCCATTCTACTGAGACTCAGTGGAGGACTAGAAGGACATGTGCTCATCTTCTCCTGTGAGAACTCCAAAATTACAACTCGTTGCTGAATAACCATCAACAGGAGAAAATTGGATCACACCAAAAGATACCCCATGTCCAGCGGCAAAGGAGAAGTCCCCGTAAGATGGTAGGAGGGGCAAAATCGCATTTGGAACCAAACCCCATAGCCACCAGAGATGCTTGGAGGGCTCAAACAAAACCTTGTGTGCACCAGGACCCAGAGACCCTACAGAGAGTGAGCCAGACGTGTGCATGAGTCTCTTACAGAGGTATGAGTTTTCAGCAGTGGCCTGCTGTAGGGGCAGGGGCTCTGGGTGCAGTAGACCTGAGTCACACAGTGTGTGGTATAAGCCCTTGTGGAGGAGGTCACCATTAACCCCACCATAGAGCCAACCAGCAGATGACCCACAAACTGCAGAAGAATTATACCAAAGAAATTCTCACAATGTTAAAGTTCTAGGACCCACAACAGATTTCCCAACCTGGGGACCTAGCAAAGGGACTGAGAACTCCCAGAGAATTTGACTTGGGAGGCCGGTGGGATTTGACTACAGAACTTAAACAGGACTGGGGAAACAGAGTCTTGGAGGGCACAAACAAAACCTTGTGTGTACCAGGACCCAGGAGAAAGGAGCAGTGGTCCCATAAAAGACTGACCCAGACTTGCCTGTGAGTGTCCAGGAGTCTCCAGCAAAGGCATGGGTCAGCAGGGGCCTGCTGCAGGGTCAGGGGCACTGAGTGTAGCAGTGCCTGCATGGGATCTTTTGAAGGAGGGCAGAAGTAGACTGATATATCTACTACTGTGGGCAAGATTTAGGTCATACCTGAATGGTCTTGTGGTTTTCCCTACTTCAATTTCAGTCTGAATTTGGTAATAAGGAGTTCATGATCTGAGCCACAGTCAGCTCCTGGTCTTGATTTTGTTGACTATATAGAGCTTCTCCATCTTTGGCTGCAGAGAATATAGTCAATCTGATTTTGGTGTTGACCATCTGGTGATGTCCACGTGTAGAGTCTTCTCTTGCATTGCTGGAAGATGGTATTTGCTATGACCATTGCATTTTCTTGGCAAAACTCTATTAGTCTTTGCCCTGCTTCATTCCATATTACAAGGCCTGTTACTCCAAGTGTTTCTTGACTTCCTACTTTTGCATTCCAGTCCCCTATAATGAAAAGGACATCTTTTTGGGGTGTTAGTTCTAAAAGGTCTTGTAGGTCTTCATAGAACGATTCAACTTCAACTTCTTCAGTGTTACTGGTTGGGGCATAGACTTGGATTACTGTGATATTGAATGGTTTGCCTTAGAGACGAACAGAGATCATTCTGTCACTTTTGAGACTGCATCCAAGTACTGCATTTTGGACTCTTCTGTCGACCATGATGGCTTCTCCATTTCTTCTGAGGGATTCCTGCCTGCAGTAGTAGATATAATGGTCATCTGAGTTAAATTCACCCATTCCAGTCCATTTTAGTTCACTGTTTCCTAGAATGTCGACGTTCACTCTTGCCATCTCCTGTTTGACCACTTCCAATTTGCCTTGATTCATGGACCTGACATTCCAGGTTCCTATGCAATATTGCTTTTTTCATAATTGGACCTTGCTTCTATCACCAGTCACATCCACAGCTGGATATTTGTTTTTGCTTTGTCTCCATCCCTTCATTCTTTCTGGAGTTATTTCTCCACTGATCTCCAGTAGCATATTGGGCACCTACTGACCTGGGGAGTACCTCTTTCAGTATCCTATCATTTTGCCTTTTCATACTGTTCATGGGGTTCTCAAGGCAGGAATACTGAAGTGGTTTGCCATTCCCTTCTCCAGTGACCACATTCTGTCAGACCTCTCCACCATGACCCGCCTGTCTTGGGTTGCCCCGTGGGCATGGCTTAGTTTCATTGGAAGTGAGAAATAGATTTAAAGGCCTGGATCTCATAGATAGAGTGCCTGATGAACTATGGAATGAGGTTCGTGACACTGTACAGGAGACAGGGATCAAGACCATCTCCATGGAAAAGAAATGCAAAAAAGTAAAATGGCTGTCTGGCGAAGCCTTACAAATAGCTGTGAAAAGAAGAGAAGCGAAAAGCCAAGGAGAAAAGGTAAGATATAAGCATCTGAATGCAGAGTTCCAAAGAATAGCAAGAAGAGATAAGAAAGCCTTCTTCAGCAATCAATACAAAGAAATAGAGGAAAACAACAGAATGGGAAAGACTAGAGATCTCTTCAAGAAAATTAGAGATACCAAGGGAACATTTCATGCAAAGAAAGGCTCGATAAAGGACAGAAATGCTATGGACCTAAGAGAAGCAGAAGATATTAAGAAGAGATAGCAAGAATACACAGAAGAACTGTACAAAAGGATCTTCATGACCCGGATAATCACAATGGTGTGATCACTCACCTAGAGCCAGACATCCTGGAATGTGAAGTCAAGTGGGCCTTAGAAAGCATCACTATGAACAAAGCTAGTGGAGGTGATGGAATTCCAGTAGAGCTATTTCAAATCCTGAAAGATGATGCTGTGAAAGTGCTGCACTCAATATGCCAACAAATTTGGAAAACTCAGCAGTGGCTACAGGACTGGAAAAGGTCAGTTTTCATTCCAATCCCTAAGAAAGGCAAGGTCACAGAATGCTCAAACTACTGCACAATTGTACTCATCTCACATGCTAGTAAAGTAATGCTCAAAATTCTCCAAGCCAGGCTTCATCAGTACGTGAACTGTGAACTTCCTGATGTTCAAGCTAGCTTTAGAAAAGGCAGAGGAACAAGAGATCAAATGGCCAATATCCGCTGGATCATGGAAAAAGCAAGAGAGTTCCAGAAAAACATCTATTTCTGCTTTATTGACTATGCCAAAGCCCTTGACTGTTGGATCACAATAAACTGTGGAAAATTCTTCAAGAGATGGGACTATCAGACCACCTTACCTGCATCCTGAGAAATTTGTATGCAGGTCAAGAAGCAATAGATAGTAACAGACATGGAACAACAGACTGGTTCCAAATTGGGAAAGAAATATGTTTAGGCTGTATATCGTCACCCTCCTTATTTAACTTACATGCAGAATACATCATGTGAAATGCCAGGCTGGATGAAGCACAAGCTGGAATCAAGATTGTTGGGAGAAATGTCAATAACCTCAGATATGTAGTTGACACCACCCTTACGGCATAAAGTGAAGAGGAACTAAAGAATTTTTTCATGAAAGTGATAGAGGAGAGTTAAAAACTGGTTTAAAACTCAAGATTCAAAAAACTAAGATCATGGCATCGAATCCTATCACTCCATTGCAAATAGATGGGAAAATAATGGAAACAGTGAAAGACTTTATTTTCTTGGGCTCCAAAATCACTGAAGATGATGATTGCAGGCATGAAATTAAAAGATGTTTGCTCTTTGGAAGAAAAGGTATGAGCAACCTAGATAGCATATTGAAAAGCAGAGACATTACTTTGCCAACAAAGGTCCATTTAGTAAAATCTAAGGTTTTTTCAGTAGTCATGTGTGGATGTGAGAGTTGGACTATAAAGAAAGCTGAGCACCAAAGAAATGATGCTTTTGAACTGTGGTGTTGGAGAAGACTCCTGAGAGTCCCTTGGACTGCAAAGACATTCAACCAGTCAATCCTAAAGGAAATCAGTCCTTAATATTCATTGGAAGGACTGATGCTGAAGCTGAAACTCCAATATTATGGCCATCTGATGTGAAGAACTAACTCATTGGAAAAGAGCCTGATGCTGGTAAAGATTGCAGGCAGGAGGAGAAGGGGACAGCAGAGAGTAAGATGGTTGCATGACATCACTCACTTGATGGACATGAGTTTGAGTGAACTTCGGGAGTTGCTGATGGACAGGGAAGCCTGGCGTGTTGCAGTCCATGGGGTCACAAAGAGTTGGACACAACCGAGCGACTGAACTGAACGCCCCTGGGAGGCTCTGGTGATAACCGACCCTTGCTTATTCCAGCTTCTGATGGCATCAGACACTTCTTGGCTTGTGGTGCATCACTCTGATCTCTGTCTCTCTTCACATCCTCTCTCTGTGTGTCAAATCTCCTTCTTCATTTCTCTTATAAAAATATACATCATCTCATTTAAGGCACACCTATATAATTCAGTATAAATTTATTATCTCAGGATAATGAGCTTAATTTTCTTGGCAAAAATCCCCTTTTCCAAATAAGCTTACATTTACATTAATTGGGACTTTAGACCTTGGGGCTGTTTATTGGCCTATACAGGGTACTTGAAAGAAAGTTTGTTTTAATGATTAATATTTAATGGAGTCCAGGGAAAACAAGAAAAGAAGAAAGAAGAGAGTTGATACATGGAGAAGAAGTAAACCATTAACACTATAATATTTATATTTTTTGGCCAGAAGATTTGGGTTTTTCCATAAAATGAACAACCCAAGTGAACTTTTAGGACAACCCGATATTAAGGGAATTGAAAACCAGTTTCAGAACCACAGATTATTTTAATTTATGTTTAAAAATGTACACATATTAATGTGTGCAGATGCATTTATAGTATATCCCACAAATATATTAGCAGTAATTATTTCTACTTGGGGGTGTTAGGTTGATTTTTATATTTATTTAGTTTGCATTATCTCCATATTTAGCAGAAACAAAATTAAATTTTAAAAAAGCATGCCTCATTTTATTTCATATATGAAGTCTTTTTGACTTCCTTTGGAATCAAATCATATTTATTTAAAATATTTAGACTAAAATATGGCATTGCAGATTAAGCAATAGCAGAGGGATTTTCAAGTTGAAACAATACTAGCTTCTTACATGTGATTCTGTCGTTTTGGAATAAAAGGTCATGTAGTCCTGACTACCTGTGGGCTTGAACATCAATAATCAGATAGTAGCGGAAGTGAGTGTCAACACTGCCGAAACCTTGGCAGCATGTTTTTCGTAAGTGAAATCTCCTTTAGTTGCTGAGAGATAATATTTCTCAGGTCTCTCTTGATCTTAGATAGTATTTCTCAGCTCTCCCTTTATCTCAGCGGGAGTCTTTGACCTGAGGTTCACATGGCATTATAAAATACCTAAAACTCTCCAGATGAAAGGGATATTAGTGCAAAACAGTGATAAGCATTTTAATTATAAAATGAATTCAGCACTAAGATATTTGTTAGTATCAGAAGCTGGGAACAGGCAATTTAAATATAAAACTGTCAGAAGCATTTAGTTTGGGAAGCATTTTAGGAACATTGGTGAAAACGCATTGGCTTCGAGTGTAACTAGTCTAATTCTTTTTTTAAAATCATGAAAGAAATTATGCAATGACCCAATGCAAGCAAACAGATAAAAATGTTGATTTGGAGCTTTATCGATCCGAGGGAATGAAATTGAATGACAAAAGTCTCTGTCAGGTAAAAGACAACATAATTAAATTGATTTCCATGGAGACATAAGAAGATGGATTTTAGTGAGGCTTGTTATTGACATGCCATATTTGGAAAAAAGACAACTGTGTTAGTGTGTTCCTCCATCATGATTACATATTGATGACATTACTCTGTCTGCTTTTCAAAGACAGTTCATGGATGCATAATGTCTGCCATTTAGTTTTCTCATAACTACAAAAATATTTGCACTACTGACTTTTATGATTATTATGTAGTCTTAATACAGTTATATACCATGAGATAAAACTGTCAATGCTCACATCATTTTTTTAGTGTATTATTGCCCTTAAAGATTCTTACTTGCTGTTTTACAAAATGTTAACCTCAAAGTAACAGTATTCCCATTGCTTTTAAATAAAATGAAGGGCAAGTTCTGATGGCTGGCAGGCTCTTGTCTCTGCATTTATTGACATTTCAAATTCAAATGTCAAACTTAATGGTGATACAAGCGAATGTTTTCATAATGAATGGAACAGATGAACTTTTGAAAGTAGATTGTGGTCAGTGGGTTAATAAAATTCAAGAACTTGGGTATGAATTAATTCAAAAATTAATCTCACCCAAATAGATTGTCTCTAAAGTGTTGTGGCCACATGAGATCATTGTAACTTATTGCTTGCTGAGGTATAAAAATAGCAACACAGCAAATATTTCAAGGAGGAATAGGATTTTTATCTACATTTGTGCCTGTGGCCATACTTCTGAAACTTGAACATGTATAGTAATGGCCTTGGGACCCTGTATCTGATTGAATAAGTCTGGCTTGGTCCCAAAGATTCTGCAATTCTAAGAACCACTACTGATTCACACATCGCAATTTTGAGTAGCAAGGCACCGCAGTGGATCAAAGTCAGCTGTCTTTACTGAACAGAGTCATTATCAGTTGTGAAGAGCCCGATGGTGAAAGTGCGTGACCACAGAGAGTAAGTTAGAGAGTAGCTTGTTGTCAGTGTGTAGATCTTGCAGATGACACACATAATTGTCACATAAAAAGTGACCCACATAACTGTCATATTAGCATTTTTATTAATTTTGGCCATAATTTTTGACCATTTATGTCGTCTCTAAATCTCTTTAAAACAATGTCTCTGGTAGTAAAAAACACAACTCAAACATTTTAAAGGAATCAATATTGTCTGTTGCTTGTAAAGTGCACATATTTAGGTGTAAAAAATACCAGGTTGCCATTTTTTTAAATATAAATTTTTAGGCCAGTCCCTGGTGGCTCAGAGGTTAAAACGTCTGCCTGCAATGCAGGAGACCTGGGTTCAATCCCTGGGTCAGGAAGATGCCCTGGAGAAGGAAATGGCAACCCATTCCAGTATTCTTGCCTGGAGAATCCCATAAAGAGAGGAGCCTGGTGGGCTACAGTCCATGGGGTTGCAAAGAGTCGGACATGATTGAGCGACTTCACTTTATTTTAATTGGAGGTTAATTACTTTACAATATTGTATTGGTTTTGCCATACATCTACATGAATCCGCCACAGGTATACGCGTGTTCCCCATCCTGAGCCTCCCTCCCCCTTCCCTCCCCTTACCATCACTCTGGGTCATCTCAGTGCACCAGTCCCAGTGGCATTGAAACATCTATAATATCATATATGAAACGAATCGCCAGTCCAAGTTCGATGCAGGTTGCCATTCCATACCTGCCAGTTGTAAGGTAGGTGATGCTAGACATAAATGTAACTTTCTTTATCCTTTTGGAAATTAGAAAAAAGCAGATTGCATGTAGGGTTTTTTTTTAAAAGATGGTCAAATGAATCTTTTAAAATTGTACCATTGAAGATAAATGTGAACATTTTGGGTATTTTAAAATGTGTGGAGATCTCACTGAAACCAATTTAAAAATGTCTCTGAAGTTATATAAAATATACTACAGTGGTAGCATTTCAAGTGCTATCAGACAAATACTATGATATCTATATCTATACACACACATATATATGAAAATAGATTGTTTTGAAATAAAGGAGGAAAAAATAAATCATTCACAAAGAGACAACATGATAAAATTGTTAATGGGTGAGTTATTTAACTTCTGTACCTCAAATTCCTCATCTGTAAAGCAGGGATATTTTTATCTGCCTCGAAACATTGTCATGAATATTAGTACATGTAAAAAACTAAGGACTGTGCCTCACAGATAATAATTTCCTAGTAATAGTTATTATCATCTGAATTTTTGTTACAGTTAAAATTATCTTTGTGAAGGATTAGTATTTCTAAGTGATATTTGGGAATGTCAACTGAAATATTTTATAGGCTGATCAAAATCAAAGTGTTCAAACCTGTATTTATTAGGTTCATCATTAATATTCTTCTCTATGTACTGACTGTCAACCCTTCTCACATAATAAACAACCAATAAAACCTTTGACCAAGCAAAGCTGAGTTTATTAAGTCTAATGCAGTGATGGAGAACACGACATTGCCGGAAATCTCAGTATAATCTCAGAATGGAGAGTTTGGGAAAAGCTACTGATAATGACTGAAAGGTGGGAAACTGAGCGGTATTGGACAATTAATGCCATGGCCATTCAGAATTGATGGGGCTTTTCTGGTTCTTCAACAGTAAAGAATCTGCCTGAAATGTAGGAGACTTGCAGGAGACATGGGTTCGATCCGTGAGTCAGGAACGTCCCTTTGAGGAAGAAATGGCAATCTACTCCAGTATTGTTGCCTGGAAAATCCTATGGACAGAGAAGCCTGGTGGGCTACAATCCTTGGGGTCACAAAAAGTAGGGCACAACTCAGCACTTTTGCAGGCCAAGAGCAGAAGGAGAGGAAGTGGATAAAGTGAACCATGGTACAAAAACTGCTGCCTGATAAGTAAGCTCCTTGCCAAGGTGAACAATCTATTGCCCAAAAAAGAGAGCTGATGACTCAGACAAAAATCTGTCTCAATTAATTTCCTGAAAGTTTATGAAGGAAGCAGGAAAAATATTTATGGATTATGGTGTTACATGCTTCCCAGGTGGTACTAGTGGTAAAGAATCCACCTGCCATGCAGTAGTTGCAAGAAACATGGGTTTGACTTCTGGGTTGGGAAGATTTCCCTGGAGTAGGAAATGGCCCTCCATTCCAGTATTCTTGCCTGGAAAGTTTCATGGACAGAGGAGCCTGGCAGGTTACAGTTCATGGGGTTGCAAAGAGTCAGATACAACTGAGCACGCACAGAGCCAAAGGTGACATGGAACAAGTCATTTTGACAGAGCTAGTGATCTTAACTCCCATGCCTCAGAATCTATTCTGAATTAATAATATGTTCACATACCAGGTTACAAAAACAGGTAGATTACTGTCCCAATTTTTTTTCCTTGTTCTCATTCACATGTTTAAATTTATCATCAGTTATCTCAAAGCTATTTCTTGAATGAAATCCTGAGCATGTTTTCAGATATGATGTCTGAACTACCACAATACCATTTTTTAAAATTTATTTAAATTACTTTACAATATTTCCTTAGTTTCAAAACTAACTTACCTTCAATGTCTATAATATATTTAGAATATAGCTGTAGCATTATCACTCTTTTTCTTAATATCCTCCTGTCTATGGAGTAAAACACACTCTGTTCAAAAAAGGGACAAAGGCTTTTTATAATGCATGTGATGGCTAGATTTAAAGTCTTAATTTCTTCATAACCGTATGTGTATCCAGCACTCTTCAATATATCTTCAATATATCATATATATATATATATATATTTTTTTTTTTTCTTTCTGAACCTCTATTCCTAGTTAGTCAGTCAGAAGTCGTTCAGTCTTGTCTGACTCTTTGTGACCCCATGGACTACAGGCTTCCCTCCCTATCTGTCATCAACTCCCAGAGATTGTTCAAATTCATGGCCATCAACTTGGTAATGCCATACAACCATCACATCCTCTGTCATCTCCTTCTCCTCCTGCCTTTGATCTTTCCCAGGAACAGGATCTTTTCCAATGAGTCAGCTCTTCACATCGGGTCGTGAAAGTATTGCAGCTTCAGCTTCAGCATCAGTCCTTCCAATGAACATTCAGGACTGATCTCCTTTAGATTTGACTGATTGGATCTCCTTGCAGTCCAAGGGACTCTAGAGAGTCTTCTCCAACACCACATTTCAAAAGCATCAATACTTTGGCAATCAGCCTTTGTTATGGTCCAACTCTCAGATCTATACATGACTACTGGAAAAACCGTAGCTTAGACTAGACAGACCTTTGTTGGCAAAGTAATGTCTCTGCTTTTTAATATGTTATCTAGGTCGGTCATAGCTTTTCTTCTGAAGAGCAAGCATCTTTCAGTTTCATGGCTGCAGTCACCATCTGCAGTGATTTTGGAGCTCCCCCCGTCCCCCAAAATAAAATCTCTCACTGTTTCGATTGTTTCTCCATCTGTTTTCCATGGAGTGATGGGACCGGATGCCATGATCTTATTTTTTTAAATGTTGAGTTTTAAGCCAGCTTTCTCACTCTCCTCTATCACTTTCATCAAGAGGCTCTTTAGTTCTTTTTCACTTTCTGCCATAGGTGTGGTGTCATCTGCATATCTGAGGTTATTGACATTTCTCCCAGCAATCTTGATTCCAGCTTGTGCTTCATTCAGCCCAGAATTTCACATGATATACTCTACATAGAAGTTAAATAGATAGGGTGACAATATACAACCTTGACATATTCCTTTCCCAATTTGGAGACAGTCTGATGTTCCATGTCCAGTTTTGTTTCTTCTTGACCTGCATACAGATTTCTCAGGAGGCAAGTAAAGTGGTCTGGTATTCCCATCTCTTGAAGAATTTTCTAGTTTGCTGGATTCTACACAGTCAACATATTTAAAAAAACAGATTTCCCTGGTGGCTCAGAGGCTTAAGTGTCTACCTGCAATGTGGGAGACGCAGGTTCGATCTCTGGATCAGGAAGAGTCCCCTGGAGAAGGAAAGGGAAACCCATTCAGGTACTCTTGCTCGGAAAATCCCATGGACAGAGAAGCCTGGTAGGCTATAGTCCATGTGGTTGCAAAAGGTCGAACATGACAAAGAGACTTCACTTTCACTTTCACCAGTCAAAGTTTTGCATAATCAATAAAGTAGAAATAGATGTGTTTCTGCAACTCTCTTGCTTTTTTCTATGATCCAGTGGATGATGAAAATTTGATCCCTGGTTCATCTGCCTTTTCTAAATCCAGCTTGAGCATCTGGAAGTTCACGGTTCATGTACTGTTGAAGCCTGGCTTGGAGAATTTTGAGCATTACTTTGCTAGCATGTGAGATGAGTGCAATTATGTGATAGTTTGAACTGTCTTTGGCATTGCTCTTCTTTGGGATTGGAATGAGAATTGACCTTTTCTAGTCCTGTGGCCACTGCTGCATTTTCCAGATTTTCTGGCATATTGAGTGCAACATTTTCACGGCATCATCTTTTAGGATTTGAAATAGCTCAACTGGAATTCCATCACCTCTGCTAGCTGTGTTCATAGTTCACTGTTCCTAGGGAACTAAGCTATTCCTCTAATGTGCTTAGTAACTGGTATCATGACAAAAAGCCATGCTACAGGAAACCATGCTATCTTAGCTGAGTTGAAGTGGAGACTTAGCTGATACAGGTGAGGAATCAGATGTTACTTTAACCTCATGTATCCATTCGTGTAACTAGCTTTAATAGAAGTTAGTGGGGTAAAGGCAAATTCAATCGACCACTGGTGCCATACATGATGGACTTACATCACACAACAGAGGCTAAACTTGGAGGGCAATGGGGAACCATAAAAATGAGTGGCCTTAAGGGAATAAATGCTTCCTTAGTGGCTCAGATAGTAAAGAATCTGCCTATAATGCAGGAGACCTGGGTTCGATCCCTGGGTTGGGAAGATACCCTGGAGAAGGGAATACCTACCCACTCCAGTATTCTGGCCTGGAGAATTCCATTGACTTTATAGTCCATGGGGTCACAAAGGGTTGGACATGACTGAGTGACTTTCACTTCACTAAGGGAATAAATAATCTAGCAGGTCAATAACATCATGAAGTGTTGAGATGAATTCATGGAATTTCATTGTCTTCATGTAAGTACTGATGTCCTGAGGCACTGTTACAAGTAAGGGTATGTGAAAGTGAAAATATTAGTTGCTCAGTCATGTCCAACTCTTTGCAACTCCATGGATTGTAGCCCATCAGGCTCCTCTGTCCTTGGAATTCTCCAGGCAAGAATACCGGGATAGGTTGCCATTTCCTTCTCCAGTAAGGGCAATTACAAGAATAATGGGGGAAAAAATGTCATATTTTCAGATTCAGAGGTATATTTCAGCAAATACATTCCTGATAATATAATTTTGTCTCCAGAGTTGATCTAAAGTAGACACAGATGTTTAATTGAATAACAGTCTAAAAGTACCAGCTGATGAAGCCTGATGAAATCTCCATTAGTAAATTTAGTCCCATTAAGAATGTCTAACTGGTGTCACAACTTTACTCTTTAATGCAGTCCTTAGGAATAGGACTTAGTAGATGCTTGATACAGATTTACTACAGAAGGGAAGGGAAAAAGGAGGAAAGAGAGAGGAGGGTAGAGAGAAAGGAAGGATGAAGGAATAAAGGATGAAATGACTTATTTCAGACTAGAAGAGGAAAGCTACATTGAGAACAAAAGCAGAAAGGGAGATGGCATATTTAAAGGAATTTGCATTTCTGTATTTTACATATAAAAATTCCTGCTCATCAGATAACAGAAATTAGAGATTTAAAATTTTCACTATGTGAATTGGCTCAAGATAGGTGAAAGCCGCTTTTGTTGAGAAAAATTTGAGACATACTATAATTTCTGATTTGCCCTGGTTCAACATTGGGAAAGGCATATGACAAGCTGTATATATTGTCACCCTGCTTATTTACCTTATATGCAGAGCATATCATGTGAAATGCTGGGCTGGATGAGTCACAAGCTAGAATCAAGGCTTCCAGAGGAAATATCAGCAACCTCAGGTATTCAGATGATACCACTCTAATGGCAGAAAGCAAAGAGAAACTAAAGATCCCCTTGAGAGTGAAAGGGGAGAGTGAAAAAGCTGGTTTAAAACTCAGTATTCAAAAAACCCAAGATCATGGCATCCAGTCCCATCACTTCATGGCAAATATATGGAGAAAAACTGGAAGCTGTGACAGATTATATATTCTTGGCTTCCAAAATCACTACGGACAGAGACTGCAGCCATGAAAGAAAAAAAGATGCTTGCTCCTTGGAAGGAAAGCTATGACAAACCAGAACAGTGTATTAAAAAGCAGAGACACCACTTTGCCAACAAAGGTCCGTATACTCAAAGCTATGGTCTTTCCAGTAGTCATGTATAGATGTTAGAGTTGGGCCATAACAATGGCTGATTGCCAAAGAATTGATGCTTTTGAACTGTGGTTTTGGAGAGGACTCTTGAGAATCTCTTGGACTGCAAGGAGATCAAACCAGTCAATCCTAAAAGAAATCAGTCCTGAATATTCATTGGAAGGACTGATGCTGAAGCTGAAGCTGCAATACTTTGGTCACCTGATGTGAGCAGCTGACTCATTGGAAAGAACCTGATGCTGGGAAAGACTGAAGGCAAATGAGAAGAGGGCAGTAGAAGATGAGATGATTACACAGTGTCAAAGCACAATGGACAAGAAAATTGAGCAAACTCCGGGAGATAGTGAAGGATGGAGAATCCAGGTATGCTTCAGTCCATGAGATTACAAAAAGTTGGACACAGCTTTGGAGTAACAGCAACATCTTTAAAAATATCATTTATAATATCTAGGTGAGAACACTGTGGACATGAATAGCTAAATAAGAAAATATTAACTTTACTTCAGTATAAGTTGACATTAAGAGAATATTAAAACTTAGATTTTTAAAATCAGTTAGGAAACTTTACTGGCCTTATTTTATATTGCTTGTTACCCTGATTCATTTCCATGATAATAATAGGAACATCTATTATAGTCCTTGTCCTTTATATTGAGAAAAGAAAGCACATATTATTGCAAAAAACTCAGAGTGGTGTTCAGTCGCTCAGTCATGTCCAACTCTTTGTGACCCCATGAACTGCAGCACACCAAGCTTCCCTGTACTTCACTATCTCCAGGAATTTGCTCAAACTCTTGTCCACTGAGGTGGTGAGGCCATCCAATCATTTCATCCTCTGTAGCCCCCTTTTCTTCCTACCCTCAGTCTTTCCCAGCATCAGGGTCTGTTCCAACGAGCTGGCTTTTCCCATCAGGTGGTCAAAGACTGGAGCTTCAGCTTCAGCATCAGTTCTTCTGATGACTATTCAGGGTTGATTTACTTTATGATTAACTGGTTTGATTTCCTTGCAATCCAGGGACTCTCAAGAGTCTTCTCCAGCACTATAATTTGAAAGCATTAATACTTGGTGCTCAGCCTTCTTTATGGTCCAACTTCATACATGACTACTGGACAAACCTTAGCTTTGACTATATGCACCTTTGTCGGCAAATGATATCTCTGCTTTTTAATATGCTGTCCAGGTTTGTCATAAATTTCCTTCCAAGGAGCATGTGTCTTTTCATTTCATGCCTGCAGTCCCTGGCCCCAGTGATTTTGGAGCCCAAGAAAATAAAATCTTCCACTCTTTCAATTTTTCTGCCTTTTATTTACCATTAAGAGATTGGACCAGATGACATAATCTTACACTTTAGAATGCTGAGTTTTAAGCCAGCTCTTTCACTCTCCTCTTTCACCCTCTTCAAGAAACTTTTTAGTTTCTCTTCTCTTTCTACCATTAGGTTGGTAACATCTGCATATCGGAGGTTGTTCATATTTCTCCTGGCAATCTTGATTGCAGCTTGTGATTCATCCAGCCTGGCATGTCGCATGATGTACCCTACATCACTTCAGGGCAAATAGATGTGGAAACAATGGAAACAGTGACAAACTTAATTTTCTTGGGCTCCAAAATCACTGAAGATGGTGATGGCAGCCATGAAATTAAAAGACACTTGCTCCTTTGAAGAAAAGCAATGACAAACCTAGACAGTGTATTAACAAGCAGAAACATTACTTTCTGATAAACGACTGCATAGTCAAAGTTATGTGTGTTTTTTTTTTTTTTTCTAGTAGTCATGTCTGGATGTGAGAGTTGAACCATAAAGAAGGCTAATTGTCAAGGAATTGATGCTTTTGAATTATGATATTGGAGAAGACTTTTAAGAGTCCCTTGGACTGCAAGGAAGTCAAACCAGTCAATTCTAAAGGAAATCAGTCTTGAATATTCATTGGAGGGACTGATGTTGAGGCTGAAGCTCTAAAACTTTGGCCACCTGATGCAAAGAGCTATCTCATTGGGAAAGACCCTGATGCTGGGAAGGCAGGAGAAGGGGACAACAGAGGATGAGATGGTTGGATGGCATCACTGACTCAATGGACATGAGTTTGAGCAAGCTCCGGGAGATGGTGAAGGACTGGGAAGCCTGGTGTGCTACATACAGTCCATGGGGTCACAAAGAATCAGACATGACTGAGTGAGTCAACAGCAAAAACAAATCTGCATGGTAGTTACATAATCAGGGTGACAATATACAGCCTTGACATACTTCTTTCCCAGTTTTGAATCAGTCCCCTGATCCATGTCTGGTTCTAACTGTTGCTTCTTGACCTGCATATAGCTTTCTCAGGAGGCAGGAAAGGTGATCTGGTATTCCCATCTCTTTAAGAATTTTCCAGTTTGTTGTGATCCACACAAAGACTTTAGCACAGTCAATGAAGCAAAAGTAGATGCTTTACTGTGTTGGCAAGGGATGTTGACAATTTGATATCTGGTTCCTTAGCATTTTCTAAATCCAGCTTATACATTTGAAAGTTCTCAGTTCATGTGCTGTTGTGCGGGGGGCGCTCCACAGAAAGAGAGAGGCAGTGGAACTTCCCTCAGCAAAGCCGAGGGGTTCCAAGAAGAGGTGAGCCTGCTGTCCGCCAACCCAGCCCCTTGGCGAGCGAGAGAAAATCAGACGTGACAGAGCTTTTGTCTAGGCAGTTCCGCTTTATTGCTGCAAGCTCCCGGCTTATAAAGGCAAGCGGGGAGGGGGTTGTGAGAGACTTTCCATAGTTGCACCAATCATGTTAAAGGTCAAATCATCATGTGCCATCATTATAACAGGAGTCTATGGTGATCACACGCTGTCCATGTGCACGGAAATCAAGAGAGCCAATCAAAAGTTTTGACAAACAACATAGACCATGCCCCTATCTCTTCCACCAGGCGCCATCTTAGTTTCTGACCACAAAGCTAGCCCTTCTCTTTAAGGTTTCCCATTTAGGGCCCCACACTGTTGAAGCCTAGCTTGAAGGATTTTGAGCATTACCTTGCTAGCATGTGAAATGAGTGCGATTGTAAGGTAGTTTGAACATTCTTGGGCTTCTCTTGTGCTTCAGATAGTGAAGAATCTGCCTGCAACCCCTGTGTTGGGAAGATCCCCTGCAGAAGGGAATGACAAGAAATCCCTGGACAGAGGAGGCTGGGGGGCTACAGTTCATGGGATCACAGAGTGAGACATGACTGAGCAACTAACACTTTCATTTTCACTTTGAACATTCTTTGACATTGCCTTTCTTTGGGGTGGGAATGAAACCTGACCATTTCCAGTCCTGTGGACACTGCAAAGTTTTCCAAAATGGTTGGCATATTTGTCAGCATCGTCTTTTAGGATTTTAAATAGTTCAGTTGGAATTCCATCACCTCCACTAGCTTTGTCTGTAGTAATTGGTCCAAAGGTCCAATTGACTTCACTGTCCAGGATATCTGGCAGTAGGTGCGTGACCACACCATCATTTTTATCTGGGTCATTAAGACTTTTTTTTTTTCTCCAATTCTTCTGTGTATTCTTGCCACCTATTCTTAGTCTATTCTGCTTCTGTTAGGTCCTTGCCGTTTCTGTCTTTTGTTGTGCCAATCTTTGTATGAAATGTTCCCTTGGTATCTCTAATTTTCTTGAAGAGATCTCTAGTCTTTCCCATCTGATTGTTTTCCTCTATATCTTTGGACTGTTCACTTAAGATTTCTTGTCTCTCCTCGCTATTGGTTATAACTCTGCATTCAGCTGTGTCTGTCTTTCCCTTTCTTCTTTCCCTTCACTTTTCTTTTTCTCAGCTATTTGTAAGGCCTCCTCAGACAACCAGTTTTCCTTCTTGCATTTCTTTTTCTTTGGTATAGTTTTGATCACTACCTCCTATACAGTGTTACAAATCTCCATCCATATTTCTTCAGACACTCTATATTTCAGACCTAATCCCTTCAATCTTTTTGTCACTTCCACTGTATAATCATAAAGGATTTGACTTAGGTCATACCTGAATGACCTAGTGATCTTCCCTACATTCTTCAATTTAAGTCTGAATTTTGCAGTAAGGATCTCAGCATATAATAGAATAATTCTTAGGCTTTTATTAATTTTTCTAAAGTTAGTATATTTGGTCAACAGATGCTCTTGACCTTTGGTAAAGAAGTTCCATTGAACATTAAATGGAATAATTTTGAGAACTATAAAGCTTCCCCCTCTTTCTCTTTTTACATATGCTATGTTAATAACCATCTACCCAAGAAGAGTTCATTTTACAGCCATTGTTTACAGTCTGATATTTTTTTACATAGACATTCTTGTCTGTGGATTATGTTAAAGAAGTGAAAGAGAAAATGACCTGAAACTCAGTGATTTAAGTATCTCAGTGATTTAAGTATCTCAATGTTTTAGCCTGAATAAATAATCCTTTGGTATGGGAGACTAATCTGTGCTTTTTACAAGATTTAACAGCATCCCTGGTCTCTACTCTTAACACCTCCCCCTAGCTGTGATAATCCAAAGCAGTCCCAGACACTTCAAATGTTCCTTGAAAGTAAAAACATCTCTAGTTGAGAATTCTTAATACAACAACTGAAAGGCTTCATGAATATATATTAGTATATCAGTGGCATACTTTTGCACATGGATACTCAGTGAGGAGACCAAACTTATATTGTTTAAAAAGATGGTTTTGTTTTATCTTGTTGCAATGCTGCATTACAGTGTATTTATAATTATACATTCTGTTGGTGCGTTTAGATCATATTAGGTTTTGATAATAAAAGAGACCTGTTGGTAATAAAATAATTTGACTAAGACAGAAAAAAATATCGCTCTAGGCACTAACTGAAATTTATAATCTAATTTTATTAAGTTGTATTGGCAAGAAGCTATTAAGCTTGTATAATTGAATAATTGTGCACTTAATATACAGTGTGGTGATAATAAGCACCTGGCTCCTCAATATCGTATCTTACGATGGACACTTGAGGCAGATGATTTCCCAGCTTCTGGTAAGGAAGTTAGAATGGTGCAGCCACTCTCATAAATGAAAGCCTAGATGAAGATCTTCAATTTCTCATTCAAATAGCTCGTGTGAAATGACAATCAGTTCAATTCAAAGTCTCCATGTCAGCTCTAAAAATGTAAAGTGATTTAGTGATATTTTATTGTTCCTTAAAATGGCAACCTACTCCAGTATTCTTGCCTTCAAAATCTCATACTGAGCCAGCGCTCTAGAGCCGCAACTACTGAATCCCATGTGTCTAGAGCTTGTGCTCTGCAACAGGAGAAGACATTATAACAAGATGCCCATGCATCGCATCGCAACAAAGAGTAGCCTATGCAGAAATGAAGACCTGGCATAGTCAAAAATAAATAAATACATAGATCTGTTAAAAAAAAAATTGCTTTTCTTCTCTCCTAGGAAGCACCACATGTAGTACGGTTGTGTTACATTTGAGCTCACCTGTAATCTGAAACAACTAAATGGAATGCTTGCCATGGATTTCCTCTTGCCAAGATAAATGTAAAAGTTGCCTCTATACAGGAATTTGAGGTCGGAACCAAAATAAAGAGACTCCTATAATGGAAATTGTAAAATAGGTTAACCAGGGATTCTCAAAATGTGGTTTCCCGCCAGTAATGCTAACTGCTAATGTGTGTTATAACTGAAAAGGTTTCAGCTCCACTCCAGACTTACTGAATCCAACTTTGATGGTGGGATCAGCAGTGTGCTTTATTCAGCCATCCAGGTGGTAGTGATAATTATCCACACTTGAGAACCACTGGACTCATATGTTTGTATCAGCATGATATAGTGGATTCAGTGCTTGCCAAAAGGTATTCCCTGCATCATCTCCCAGGGGAAATGGCATAGAGTACTGCTTAAGCGCCAGCCCATACAGGATACCATTTGATAAAATTCATGAAGATTCTTCTACTAACCTCTCACCTCAATAATTCTATATCTTTACACCAGATCTCCCTTTCTCTTTCCTGTCCTACAGGTGACACTGGGTTCCTTACAAGTATATCCTCAGGCCTGAAATGTTAGCTTATCAGAGTATTTATCTACTTCAGTTCAGTTGCTCAGTTGTGTCCAACCATTTGCGACACATGGACTGCAGCACATCAGGCTTCCCTGTCCATCACCAACTGCTGGAGCTGACTCAAACTAATGTCTATTGAGTAAACTCAATATTTTCCTGAAAAGAGGTTGGGTCCAAGAATTTCATGGCAGCTTCTGAAATAATTAGACTTTTCTCCAGTTAGTTTCACAGCCATGACAAATCAGCCTCAATAAAATGTTTGAAGGATTTCTCAGTAATATCACAAAGTAGAAGTAATGGTGAAAGGAGATAGGAAACGTGTATGTTAATAGGGTGGGAAGAGAGAAATTTAGGAGATTGCACTGACTTTTGTAGAAAAAAAAAATTAAGACAAAGCTGGAGTTTGGACCTGTTGGAAAAATTGTCCTTGCAAGTTACCTTTTATTTATTTGCCTGCAAGAATACCCTCAGCCCATTACCAGAGACCAGATAGTTTTCCCTAGAATGTCAGGAAATGTTCAAAAGGTAAAGAATATAACCAGTTTGAACAATGAAAGGAAACAGATAATCTAATGAATAGAGGCCCCAGTAAAACTTGCTACTCCTAGTGAAAAGGCTGTGATGTTTAATACCCTCATAGTTCTTTGTAGGAATTTGTATCATCTATTCTCATTACCTGTATGAACACGGGTATATTTCCTTGTGTGTGACACTTGGTGATAAAACTATCTGTGTGTAGATAAAGGAGAGTGAGAAAGTTGGCTTAAAGCTCAACATTCAGAAAACGAAGATCATGGCATCCGGTCCCATCACTTCCTGGGAAATGCATGAGGAAACAGTGGAAACAGTGGCTGACTTTACTTTGAGGGGCTCCAAAATCACTGCAGATGGTGATTGAAGCCATGAAATTGAAAGACGCTTACTCCTTGGAAGGAAAGTTATGACCAACCTAGACAGCATATTAAGAAACAGAAACATTACTTTGCCAACAAAGGTCCATCTAGTCAAGGCTATGGTTTTTCCAGTGGTCATGTATGGATGTGAGAGTTGGACTGTGAAGAAAGCTGAGCGTGGAAGGATTGATGATTTTGAACTGTGGTGTTGAAGACTCTTGAGAGTCCCTTGGTCTGTAAGGAGATCCAACTAGTCCATTCTAAAGGAGATCAGTCCTGGCTGTTCATTGGAAGGACTGATGTTGAAGCTGAAACTCCAGTACTTTGGCCACCTGATGCGAAAAACTGAGTCATTTGAAAAGACCCTGATACTGGGAAAGATTGAGGGCAGGAGGAGAAGGGAATGACAGAGGATGAGATGATTGGATGGCATCACCAACTTGATGGACATCGGTTTGGGTGGACTCTGGGAGTTGGTGATGGACAGGGAGGCCTGGCGTGCTGTGGTTCATGGGGTCATAAAGAGTTGGACACGACTGAGTGACTGAACTGAACTGACATATCTTTGTGTCTGTATGTGTAGTTGTATGCATGTGTGGTTGGTAAATAGGATAGAAAAGGGAAACGGAGTAAATGTTGAACCCCTAGGATTTGTCTTGGAAAGCTGGATGATAAGGCAAAGCATTTACATGATGATATGAAAATAAGGGGGTCTGATCTAGTCCTATCTATCTTAGACTTAGAAATTGTGGACAATACTGCAATTATAGAACCAGCCAGCACTGGCCCTATCCTGTTACTAACAATACACTGAAATCCTTTTCAGAGACAACAAAATAAAACCATAAGTCATGCAGCTGAAGCTTGCTCAGAGGGGAAAAATTGTTACCTCAGATAATCAAAGTTTCTCCCCGCCATGCAAGCAAAGGTCTGGTTTGACCAGAACCTGAGTACTGGAATCCTTTCAGAAGATAAAAGTCCATTGTCCAGGGAGCTCCAGTACTGAAACCCCATCACTATAATTTACCATAAATGACCAAGTTCCAAAGCCCCTTTTGGGAACATACCCCTTCAACACTTTCACATGCCAGCCCTCCTCCCTTACATCATAAAATCTCTCCAGAATCACTGGTCAGAGAGACAAATTTGAGCTTTGTCTTCTATCTTCTTTCTTGGCCACTCTGCAATAAAACCATTTATTTTTGCAAAAGACCTTTGGTTCTGTATCTGGTCTTTCCTTTGTGCAGCAGACAAGGAATCTTTGCCAGGTAATGATATAAAATCAGATGATGCTGGTTATTAAAGCTCATATCTTTCAAAATTAGGTTGCGTGTGAAATTTATCCCCTGTGTAAGTAATTTTTAAATATCTTCAAATTGCCACTAAATTCCATATGAAAATATATGATTAATAGTATCTTTATTATTTTTCTTTTTTCTAATAAGATTTTTCTTATGTGTACAATCATAGGGAAAAGTAGGTCATTCGTTTGACTTCTGAAAACCACCTTAGAGAAAGATCTACAGAATTTGGGTTTCACAGTTTGTAATAGGACCAGGTTCATGATCTATAGTGGTTTGAAATTTGTGCTGTAATCAGTACAACTTGGATGTATTCATATCTTCCTTGTCTGTTAGTTTCCAAGCAGCTCATCCAGTAAAATTTAGAGTCATATCGGAGAAGCTATTTTGAAGCATGAACATAACAAGAATCATTCAGAGTTTGGGTCATTGCATCTTTAGAGTCAGGCAATGCTTTTAATAATATAGGCAGACTAGAGCACTCCCAGTGCAATCATAAACTCAATGCCACTGCACATGGAGCAAATGGATATGATTTAGCAAACTGACTGGTTGTGGCATAACTGTATATAAATTATTACTAGAGAGTTTTTAATGGGAATTATGACTCTAAGATTTGTTGCTTGGGGACATATACGTTCTTAACAACAATGTTTTTGTTAATTTTTCTGTTTATATTCATTAAAAAGAGAAAACATTTCCTCCACCTCAATGAAATCCTCCAAATTATCAGATTCTACATTTAATATAAAGATATAAAATAAGGGTGGACGTTTCACATTTAAGGATTTTAATAATGGAATCAGAGGCCAAGAGCCAACTGAAGCAGCAAAAATACAAAATACATTATTTACACTGACCTTCCATAGAACCACTTTAAATATTTTGAACTGCAGAAATGTGAAATTTTATACTGATTACTGATGCAACTATTTATGTAGGAAAAATATGAATTTTTCCAAGATGTGTGGAAATAAAATAGTAGCAAGTTGCTTTAAAACTGATAACAAAAATATACACCAAGAAGTGTTAATAAGGACACAAGGCTCTATCTTCCACTATGCTGTATTTCATATCCACAACTACAAATGCAACTGTTTTGAGTTGGCAGTAGAGCTTCTTTACCTTTCTTGTATTCAACACTTTCAATTCATTAAAATAGTAGATCCTGATTTTAGAAAATCTAGAATATCTAGAGAAACATAAGGAACTAATTAAAGACTATCCATACAATGTGTTTTGATAGATGGAGACAATAGCTCTCAACATATTTGTATTCTATCTACAAATATTGTTTGCTAATTACTTTTATTAAATGACATATATAATATTTCATATATTTTTGTGTATGTGCACGTGCTGTGCTTTGCTTAGCTGCTCAGTTGTGTCTGCCTCTTTGTGATCCTATGGACTGCAGCCTGCAAGGCTCCTCTCTCCGTGGTATTCTCCAGGCAGGAGTACTGGAGTGGATTGCTATTCCCTTTTCTACAGGATCTTCGTGATCCAGGGATCAAATCCACTTCTCTTGCATCTCTTATATTGGCAGAGAAATACTTTACCACTGGTGTCACCTGGGAAGCCCAAGAGTATAGGTACCCTGCTGCTAAGTCGCTTCAGTCGCATCCGACTCTGTGCGACCCCATAGACAGCAGCCCACTAGGCTCCTCTGTCCCTGGGATTCTCCAGGCAAGAATACTGGAGTGGGTTGCCATTTCTTTCTCCAATATATATATATACCCTACTCATTTAATATTTTATATATCTCTTAAAATGACTGTATAATCCAGTATAAAGCTATTCATAACTAGACTCATAAGTTGATTTTCAGAATATTTAGGGTAAAACCTGATACATATACCTAAATATTCTTCTTTTTACATATTTCTTCTTATTTCCTTATCTGAGGGAAGTTTAAGAGCGAGGTAGAAAGACTTTTTTGCAGGTCTCCTAAAATATAATACCACATTGCACTTTGAAGTTTGCAATAAACTCTGCTGAGTCATAACCCAAGATCTGTTCTCAACCATTTTATATTAAACCAGGATATAGCATTTAAAGATATAATAGCAAGCAAATGACCATAAAGGAAAATCTAGGTGAATCACAATTTGGATGACAACATGACCGACATAGCTTTAACAAAATTGTTCTCAGACACACTATGTGAGACAAATCAACCCTAACATCTTTCAAGTCTCTTTTAGGATCCTCTATTTCTTGCCCTTTGTCTTTATATTTATCATTGAACTGACTATTTATAACTCATATAAAGATGCTAAGTAGAGGCAAAATGCTTTTCATTATTTGATATGAAATAGTAAACCTTATTTGGAGAAGGCAATGGCAACCCACTCCAGTACTCTTGCCTGGAAAATCCCATGGACGAAGGAGCCTGGTAGGCTGCAGTCCATGGGGTCTCTAAGAGTCGGGCACAACAGAGTGACTTTCACTTTTTCACTTTAATGCATTGGAGGAGGAAATGGCAACCCACTCCAGTGTTCTTGCCTGGAGAATCCCAAGGACGGGGGAGTCTGGTGAGCTGACGTTTATGGGGTCACACAGAGTCAGACACAACTGAAGCGACTTAGCAGCAGCAGCAGTAAACCTTATTTGGCAGTAAGTCTAATATATAATTATCAGCTTTCATGTTAGAGAAAAAAAAGTTTGTTTAGAAGGTAAGTGTGCTTTTTCAATGGAAAAATAATTGTTCTCCAATATCTTATAACACATTTAACAGTATTTTTGAGATAGAAGTTCCAGAAGTATTTTGGTTAGATTAGATATGTAAGTTCATAAAGTTAGTTGCTTTTTAGATAACCTTTATCATTTAAATTTCAGTATGTATTGAATGAGAGAAATGCAAAAGACAGATATAGAAATAGAGAGAGAGAGAGAAACTGAAGCTGAAAGAGTGAAATCCATATATAGACAGAGAAACTGAAATTAAAGGATCATGATTGCAGTGATGCTGAAAACGTTTTTGAAAAATAGAGTGTCAGGTTTAGTTTGCCCATTTCATAATACACAATGACCTTTAAACCTGCAAACAATTTTCAAACCCATATAACATTTCCTATGGAAACAAAATCCTTTCTTATCTTGAAGGCTCATTAACATAAGTAGGCAGAGTAAATCTTTGACTCCAACAAGTTACAAATGTACTGAGACAAAATATTTTCAAATTTAAAGAAAGGGAAAATTTGCTGTCATTTTTGCTATTGAAATGTGCTACATTAGAAATAATTTCTTGTTTTAAATTCTAGCCATCATAAGACACTGATACCAGACACCTGGAAAATCCAAAGAAGCATGTAACTGAGTGACAAGGAAGATGAGCTGATGTGAAAACAAACAGTTCACAAATATGTGCACCATCGCTTTTCCATATTTGGATAGAAAACATCGATCGTGACAAATAGTCAATAATGTGTAATGTCTTTCTCTGAGCAATAGTGCCTTCCATATACTTTAATGTTATCAATAACACCAATTCATATGAATTCCCTTCATCAAATTCTTACACGTTTATGCCAGGATCTAGTTCAACTTCCATAGTTCTAAATATATCTACAAAATGTAACAAAGTGTAACTGAGTTTAGGTTTTTATTAGTCTAGATTCTTCTGAAATTCTAAATGCTGCTATTGTAGTGAAGTGAAGTGAAAGTGAAGTCGCTCAGTCATGCCCGACTCTTTGCGACCCCAGGGATAGTAGCCTGCACCAAGCTCCTCAGTCCGTGGGATTTTCAAGACAAGAATACTGGAGTGGGTTGCCATTTCCTTTTCCAGGGGATCTTCCCGACCCAGGGATTGAACCTGGGTCTCCTGCATCCTAGACAGATGCTTAACCGTCTGAGCCACCAGCTCAGAGTTGCTGGGCTTCTTCAAAAACCAGTATGAGTTCTGAAATCATTACTTTCTTTTGCTCTGTCTTTTCATTTCCTATTTCGGAGTTTAGCTTTTTTTCCCCGAAACATCTTGGTTTCATGAAAACAATAGTTAAGTCAGTTATATTCAGCATTTTGTCTCCTCTTTCAGCTATAGAGAAATCATTTAATAAATATTTTCTAAATCTATCTCTATTTAATTAATTTAGAAATTGACTAACACTTGGTGATAATTCTGAGTCATGTATATGTTTTAATAGCAAATGGTAGTTTTCTCCTATATTATACTCTAATTTAAATCTCTAGCAATTTTATTCATTGTTGTTGTTCAATCGCTCAGTCATGTCCAACTCTGCTACCCCATGGACTGCAGCATGCCAGGATTCCCTGTCCTTCACTATCTCCTGGAGCTTGCTCAAACTCATGCCTATTGAGTTGGTGATGTCATCCAACCGTTTCGTCCTTTGTTGTCCCCTTCTCCTCCTGTCTTCAATCTTTTCCAGCATCAGGGTCTTTTCCAGTGAGTCGGCACTTTACATCAGGTGGCCAGTGTATTGGAGCTCCAGCTCCAGCAACAGTACTTTCAATGAATATTCAGGGTTAATTTCCTTTAGGATTGTCTGGTTTGATCTCTTTGCTGTCCAAGGAACTCTCAGTTCAAATTTGCATGAACCTAGATGTCCCACAGCAGATGAATGATTAAAGTGTGGTACAGACACACAGTAGAGTACTACCAAAGAATGAAAAAGGATGGGCAAATCCAACAATTTAGATGAAACTCTGGGAATGCTGCTGAGGAAGAAAAATACAAAATTTTATATCCTATATGGGTCCAATTATGTAAAAAATTATAGAAATGTGTAACAGATTCACAGTCACCAGAGATTAAGGACAGAGTGAGGGAATAAGTAGTCATGGAAGGGTAATATGAGTCATCCTCATGCATTTATGTTACTCCATGGGAATGTATATGATAAACATGCATAATAATGATTTGTATTCTTTCTTCTCAACTTTACTTAAATAAAAACACAGTGTAACCTGGACTTCATTTTCAGTTTTGCTAAGAATTATGTTGGCTACATTCATACATTTATTTGTATGATATTCAGTTACCTTAATTCAGTTAAAAGGATACACAGTTGAGACACACATTGAGTTTGTTGTTGAATTCTTCAATATTACAAAAAATATAATAAAAGCCTGGATTTTACATATGCAGAGATCAGGCCCTCCCAAAGTGTGAAAAAATTGCATTTAGGAGGTTTTAGTTGATTTTACATATGATCATGATTATTTAGCCCCAGCATATTCAATGTAAATCAAATACTTGTGATTATAATCCTCGAGCATCATTATCTACTATACTGCAGAATGCTGATATCTTACAAATTTATTCAACAGAAAAGTAGAGACTCACGCCTGTATGTCAACATCTAAAATGGAATTTCATTTTAAAGCATGAGAGTATGATACTTTGATTTCAGAGTCAGTCAGGGTAGAGCCAGAACTGCTAAATTGCCAGCATTTAATATTGCAGTTGTAGAAACCCCCGTTACAGAAGAGCAGATTTAATCATTTCTGGTGAGTTCAGTCTTTTTGGAGAGAAAAGGATGCAGAAAACATCCACTCGCTCAAGGCAAGAGATAGCTACAGAGGAATAGCACCTAGAGAATGTCTTATGAAAATATGTATCACGTCAGCTACAGCTCTGGCTGTAAACTGTCCCAAAACTGGGAAGAAGAGGGACGGAGTCACAATCTTGACTACATTCTCTGGCATTCTGAGTTAATGCCTTTTAATTGCAGCCCTTATAAATACTGTCTAATATATGGGAGGGGGAATCCTTGTTTCTGTGACTTTCATCTCACCCAGTTAGGAAAACTAAAGGCCAGGAAGAGAAATTCCACTGTTATGAAAAACCTGATGCCAGCTTCAGAGGAAGTGAATCTGCACTAGTATCCTGCTCTCTATAAGTGGATGCTTGGTTTCTCAAGGAAAGTATGCATTTATCCCTTGGGTAACAAACTTTTCTTTGTATATTAAGGTTGTACGATTACACATCATGAGAAATCAAATCTAGTTTTGGATATGCAAACTAAATTTAGCCATATATATTTTTTTTCTCTCAATCCTGGAAACCATGAGCTATCATTTTCTCAATGTATAATACCTGTTAAATAGTATCCTCAGGTATTTAATGTCTGGGAACAAAATGATACAAAATAAAGCAAGCTTACCAAATATTCATAACTCCCTTCATGTAGTAACTGAAAAACTCAAGCTCTATCACATCTAATAAACTCATTTCCATAAGTAAACTAGTTTTCATAGAATGTCTAAGAGAATTTGGTAGCCATATCTAGTTAAAATATATTTTAGAAATGGTTTTTCATTAGACAGGTCAGGGTTTTATATACTGTCATCAACAACCCCAGACACTTACTTGCTTAACATCTATGAGCTCAGTATCATATGGATAAATTTGCCACTGGGTACACAGTTCCCTCCCATATGCTGAATCAGGCAGATTCTGCCTTGACTCCATCTTTCAAAGACGTGGCCTTCAGGTTCAGAGAGGATTGGAAGGGTGAGCACAGAACTTTTAATTCTTCAGCCTAGAAGTTTCACATGGCGCCGCCCTCTATGGTATGTCACAGTTCGACATGTGGTATTTCTAAATTCAATGGAGCTTAGACACGTGGTTTTCCTATGCCCTTATGAAGGAGAGAGGGGCTGGATATTGATAAGGCAATAACAAACAACATCAACTATTTGTCTCACTTTCCCACAACTACACACAGAATACATACTCATACACAGAATACATTCCTCTTGAAGGAGAACACCCTAAACCCTCATTCACTCCACCATGTCCTACATAGTTTCATTTCCCTGTGTCTCTTGCTGGATACTGTCATTAAATTTGAAGGCTAGCAACTCTAAGTGTTAAATTAGAAAGACAAGGCATGTCCTTCACACACACACACACACACACACACAAGAATGTGGTATAACCAATTAAATTATTGTTATTATTTTGCACAGATGAAATAAAGAAAAGACATAAGTTGCTTACCTACAGTAATTTTGCAGTCTCACAAGGCAGAGAATGAGAAAGCTCTCTATCGTGAGTGTTCTGTTTTTTGTTTAGTAGCTAAGTCCTGCCTGACTGTTTTACAAGCTCTTGGACTAGAGTCCATTAGGCTTGTCTATCCAGGCAAGAATACTGGAGTGGGTTACCATTTCCTTCTCCAGGAGATCTTCCCAATCCAGGGATCCAACTCATGTCTCTTATGTCTCCTGCTTTGGCAGGCAGATTCTTTACAACTAGCCACTGGGGAAGCTCATCCTTCGTGCAGTTAGCCCTATTTCTAATTTGTCATGGAAATTGTTTTGTTTTCTCTTCTGGGAGGGCATTTTGCTCTGGGAGATACTTTTGCCCCTTCATTATTTTTCTTGGTCAAAAGTGTCTTGGATGTTGGTGAATATGCACAGGTTTCTTGGTCCTCTTCCTACTTGAGTGAGTAGGGTTGCATGATTATTTTGATTCTTGAGCAGTGAAAGTAGTCTCGAGGTTTCATGGGTAACACATTTCTATCAAATAAATTGTAGACCTCTTATCTATTTGGCTCCAGTAAAGTCTGTGTACCAGTAAATAAATCAAAACATCTTTTCAGATAAAATTATCTTATTTCCTTGTTTTGTCATTCCTCTGCATCCCACCCCCCATATCTTTGTGTTGTTTATTTTCTAACTGTATGTAGCAAGAAATGGGAAGAAGATCTATCTTTAATCTGATCCTTACTCTGAGTTATTTTATCTGCCAGTGAGGTTCTGATAAACAACACATTCTTAATCTGACTTTCTGCTCCATTTGAATCCCATGTCAATCAAAAGTAATGTTTTACTGTTCTTCTTTTTTTTTTTAATCACTGTAATATTTAAAAATCCCATCCATAGTTCTTTAGGGACAAAAGCAGTCAGTGTCTGCTCCTTAAAAAAAACCCTAAAATTCTAGTTTATGTTTAATACACTACATATCTTGTACATCTTTTTAAGTTAGCTATGATAATGGCTAATCTATTAATACAGAACCAATCAACAACTACTGTGAATGTAATAAAAAGGTCTGTGCCCCTGTACAAAGAAGTTCAACAAACAAATAAGTTTTTTAGAAAATATTTATGCAATTAAAATTCAGAATTTTAGTTTTCTGATGAAATATACAATTTAAAATTTTAAATAATTATTTTAAAGCTAAAACTTTTAGTTGAGGAATTGACTCACAGGTGAAAGAAACTCTTCTCTTTTGATTTTAGCTCAGTTACTATTTTTGTGGTTGTTATAACTTAAATTGCCTAAATTACGCAGCCTTCAGAAGAAAAATACTTTTGCTTTATCTTACTCATAGAAACTGATGTGTTCAGTCTCCTCAGTTCTAAACTTCCTCACTGGTATTGCTATACAAAAACTTGTTAAGCAACACCTGGAATTCTTACTTTTTAATATATTACTGAATTGAAACCATCAATAAAACCAATATATTTTTGTTCCAAAAATTATATAAAAATTCAAACTGAGTTACATTCATCAACATCACTTGGTTTAATATCTCAAATGTATACACTTTAAAATAAACCAAGTTGTCAAGAGTCATTCTTTCCTATATGTATTAGACTTCCTATTTCTTAGACAACTTATCAATAATTATATTGCCAATTACCATTGTTTTTGACTAAAGATTTTTAACAGATAAATTATATAAGTAATGTAAATAAATAATTGCCAGTAAAAATACTTTTAATATATTTTCTAAAAACTTGGGGATAAGTAATCAACTGAGTAATAATCAGCTTGTGTGTGTTTGTGTGTGTACTTGTGTGTGAGCACAGTCTGGTACGACTCATTACGATCCCATGGACTGTAACCCACCAGACTCCTCCTCTCCATGGGATTTCCCAGGCAAGAATACTGGAATGGGTAGCTATTTCCTTCTTCAGGGGATTCTTCCTGACCCAGGGATCAAACTCACATCTCTTGCATCTCCTGTGTTGGCTGGTGGATTCTTTACCAGTAGCACCATCTGTGAAGCCCTGATAATCAACTTGATTTTCACTTAAATTTGGCAAAGGGAATTAT
Source organism: Ovis aries (assembly GCF_016772045.2). Taxonomy (NCBI): domain Eukaryota; kingdom Metazoa; phylum Chordata; class Mammalia; order Artiodactyla; family Bovidae; genus Ovis; species Ovis aries. The sequence goes on along the minus strand of NC_056069.1, from coordinate 60,788,452 downwards.
TGCTGTCCCTAGGGTTTTCTCCAGCTGGACTTTCCTGTGCTGGATACACACTGGAATGGAAAAGGGACCAGATAATGCTTCAATTACTTAAAGATTTTTGTTACTAATTGACCTCTCTAAACAAGCTGAGTAAATAGTCAATAAACTGTGAATTTGGAAAATACTAGTTCAGTAGCAGCAGACCTTTGAATATGCTTTTGATCAATAAGTTTATTGCTTGTATTTAAAGCATTAGTGATTGACTTATTAACATATATACAAATTTGTTCTTGCAGAGAGGGTGATGAATTGAAACAGATTGGTGGGGATTAGATGACACAATTGAGCAAAGTTTGAGCAATACCAAAATGTGAAATCATAGCAACATGACTGTAAAATTTCTTCTTTGCATTTAAAAATATTTTAGCATAAAAGCAATTTGAGATGCTTTTGGAAGAGAGAATTTATAGATCAGGGAATATGGTGGAGTTTAGCTCTATTTTAAATAACAGTGCATAAAAAGAAACATTTTAAAACTGTGTTGATAATTTGATAAATTCTCTAATTTTTTGAGGAGTTTCAGAGATGTTTTCGACCAATTTATGTTCCTACCAAAACTCATATGTTGAAGTCCTAACTCCCAGTATCTTAGAATGTGACTGTGATTGAAAATAGAGTCTTTAGAGTTATGTAAGGTTAAGTAGGTTATAGGGTGTGTGCATCCTAAGTTGGTTGGTCCTGTCCAACCCCTTGTGACACCATGAACTGTAGCCTGCCAGGCTCCTCTGTCCATGGGCTTCTCCAGGCAAGAATACTAGAGTGGGTTGCCAGTTCCTCCTCCAGGTACTGACCCAGGAATTGAACCTGCATCTCTTAAGCCTTCTGCATTGGAAAGTGGGTTCTTTACCTCTGGCACCACTGAGGAAGCTCTTTAGGGTCCTAATACATTATAACTGGTATCCTTGTAAGAAGAGAAAGAGACTCTATGGTTAGGTGAGTGCAGAAGAAAAGCCTTGAGAGAGCACAGCAAGGAGGTAGGTATCTGAAAACCAAAAGAGACCTCAGAAGAAACCAATCCTATGAGCTATAGATCTTGGGCTTCTAAGCTCCAGAATCATGAAAAACTAAATTCTGTTCCCAAAGTTACCCATTCTGTAGTATTTCTTTATGGCAGTCCCAGCAAACTAATATAAGAGGTCTTATGTTTCTTTAAAAGTTCTATCAATTGGCCTTACTTTAAATTTCATTTCTTTTATTTGTACATGTTTTTAGAATGTCAAGGTTCTATGAACTTTTAATTATTTTCATGAAATATGTGACTTTAAATTATAGTATGTTTTTCTTTACTAAGTGAGACAATGATTTTTCATCATATCAAATGCAATTTCCATTCTCCAATGCAGGTTATATAGAGCAAGTCATACTTTTATGTATGAAAAATATTTTGTCATTACCCTTCTCCAAGGTTACCTTCAGGTTTCTTAATGAAGGGGAGGATTTCAATTTTTTTTCTGTTGTGCTTCATAGATTTCAATTAGATAGAATAGTGGCTTTGACAGAAATACTGGCATTTATTTAGTTTTTCATGAACATGAAAGTAATTTTTAATAAATATCGTATTGAATGAGTTAATGTAAGATCTCCTTGCCAGCATCATTACAAGGAAGAGAATTGTGATGAAAACACTCAAATGTAGAAGTAGCTTATATTTTGCATCCCTTCCTGAAGAGAATATAAAGAAAGATGGTACAGTTGCAAGGTGTTAATAGAGAGAGTTGATTTTTTAAAAGGTTCATGTTTGGTAGGCTGCAAAGTATCTCCTTGTCATACTGTGAAATTAGTTAAGGTTTGTTATGGTAGTTTTAATTATAAACATTCCTAATGTTCAATATCTAGAAATTATTTAAAATAAAATTTATTATTCTCTTTGAAAATGACATTAAAATGCTCTGATATATTTATGTAATAATTACACAATAAAATGTTCTTTATGTCTATAACAATTGAACTGATTTTGTACAGTTTACATATATAATTTTTGTCTATGTTGTTTATTCACTGTACATTATGAATGACAAAAATAATAGGAAATATTTTTTACTTCCTTTAATATATAAAACTAATTTATTAACAATTTTTCTCTATAGAAATTATTCACTGATTTGTCCATGACACCTGTAATAATGCAGAAATAAAACTAATTAAGAAAGTTTCAACCAAAATTTATTAATATCACATTTTATACATTCAAAATAACTTTCTTTTAACCATAAATCAACATGAATGATATTCCTTCATTAGTATTCCAAATATTGTTTCATTTTTTCTTACCAAGTCTTTATTTTCCTTTCAGCTACATGAGGTATTAATAAAAAAAAAAATGAAGTGTCAAACATTTGAAAGCCAACATCAGAGGAGCATTTGGTGATGACAGTATATTTTGTTGGTTGCACTTATTAATGTGAATCAGATGTCAGTTCAGACATGTCTGTTGCTTAATATATAGCTATGTTGACATTTTTGTGTTCTATATAATGTTTAATACCATCAAAATTTGACAGTTTCCTTGAGGCTTATAGTTTCATTGCCTTGGTGGCCTCAACTTCATGGCCCCATGATTTTTCTAGTTTTTATAGCCCTTTTCTGGCTGTCTTGACTTAAAAAAAAATATACACTTTCAACATCCCACCTTTTTGGTTTGTCAGGTTATTTATTTAGGAAAAGACTATTTCCACCCTAAGAGAATTTCTTAATTTGCTTTTAAGACACAGTGGTTTATTACTCAATTGCGTTCAATTTAATACTTCATTTTCAGTCTAGTTTAATAGGTTTTCTGCCCTTTTCCCTTTTCAGACATCTTTATATGTCCTTTTCTATTATAAACATGATTTTTTTTTCTGTGTTCCTCAACCTTATCCTAGCCCTGTAACCACAACCTCATATTCTAGCTGCTACCAATGAATTTGCTGTACATTTTTTTCTGTTCATAATTAAAATTTTCAGAGTTTCTGAGGATTAAAAAAGATTAAAGTAAGAAAAAACAGAAGTTCAGGAAAATTATAGCAAGCTTGTTTTGATGTAATAATACCAATAATTATGGTAACAACTTTGGTACATATGAATAAGCATTTTCTTACAGAAATTACTGAAATAATTTTAGTGATCATTCATATTACCTTTGTCAGAGGTTTAAATAATGCTATACAGGGATTACTGTGGAAATGATAGTTTTCGTTATTTTTTGCATTGTTAAAATACTAACACCAAAATAAAGATGTCTTTTATCATAGGGGACTGGAATGTAAAAGTCAAAAGTCAAGAGATACCTGGAATAACAGGCAAATTTGGCCTTGGAATACAAAATGAAGCAGGCCAAAGGCTAATAGAGTTTTGCCAAGAGAACACACTAGTCATAGCAAACAACGTCTTCCAACAATACAAGAGGCGACTCTACACACGGACATCACCAGATGGTCAACACTGAAATCCGATTGATTACATTCTTTGCCGCCAAAGATAGAGAAACTCTATATGGGCAGCAAAAACAAGACTGGGAGCTGACTGTGGCTCAGATCATGAACTTCTTATTGCCAAATTCAAACTTAAATTGAAGAAAGTAGGGAAAACCACTAGACCATTCGGTATGACCTAAATCAAATCCCATGGTGAGGTGAGTGCAGATGGTTAGATGGCATCACCAACCCAAGGGACATCAATTTAAACAAACACTGGGAGACAGTGAAGGGCAGGCGAGCTTGGCCTGCTATAGTCCATGGGGTCACAAAAAGTTGCACATGACTTAGCAGTTGAGCAACAACAATCCCATGCTTATGATTAGGAACATCTATCTGTTTTTCACAAGGACTAGCCTAAGCTGTAAAATAAGAATATATATATATATATATATATATACATATATATATATGTATATGTGTGTATATATATATACACACTTTATTTTTTAAATCCAAATATGGTGGACAGAAAATGTTAAAATGTGAAAATTTTTTGTTGTTATTGATAAATGTAGGAAACACAAAACAGTGAATAGATGCTTTCTCTATTTCCATGTTAGAAATACAGTAGACAGAATAAATTATTTTCATCAGAAAGCTTTATTAGAAAATTCTTAATTGTATGTCAGTATAAAGTTCTTTCTTTGAGTATGTTGCATGGTTATTTTTCTTCTGTTACGTGTTTTTATTTGCCTCACAAGCACACAGGTTTATAGACATGTAGAACTGATAGCACTGGTAAAATTCAACATTAGAAATGATTTTTTGTTTGAAATATCAGTGAAACCTCATAGCTTGTTTGTGTTACTATAAGTGAAGTCGCTCAGTCATGTCTGACTTTTTGCGACCCCATGGACTGTAGACTACCAGGCTCCTCGGTCCATGGGATTTTCCAGGCATGAATACTGGAGTAGGTTACCATTTCCTTCTCCAGCGAATCTTCCCCACCCAGGGATCGAACCCAGGTCTCCCTCATTGCAGGCAGATGCTTTACTGTCTGAGCTACCAGGGAAGCCCCTATCTACTCTAAATCAGTAACATTTTTGCCTATCATGAAAGATTTGGCAGCTTATGAAAATGTCAGATGTCAGTAAAATGTCTTTGCCAAACAAAAGTCTGACTATAGTGAAGAAAGGTTTACATTGTGGAAGGATTGAGACACTCCTGAGTCTTTTATATAGTTCGGCTTTGGTCTGTTGATAAGAAGGAAAGAGTATTCCATGGTAACATGACATGACTTCTTATCAGCATTAATTGGCCTCAGCTATGTTTTCTGAGATAACTAACCTCAAAGAGAGAAAAATGTAGTTGATATAAAATTCATCAGGTTGCTCACTTCTCAAGATTTGGGAGCAGTGAAGGGGACCCAAGTACTTTAAACACTGACAAAACTCTAAATGAGATACTTTGTGTTTGAATATATTTTGTTTAGAAAAAAGAGAAAATACTATCAGAACAATTTGACAGGATGGAGTTTATTCATGACATTTCTTACTTGTTGGATATTTTTAGCTACACAAATGAGAAATAAAATTGAGGTTCATCAGGCACCATTAGGTATTTAATGGAGGAGAAAAAAAAACAACAACAACAATGAAACAAACCAGAAAAGGCCCTAAATGGTAGTTTGTTCGAACCGCCACTGTTGAAAATATTGAAGCCAGAAAATCATGTGAAGTTTCTAATAGTTGAGGATGTGCTGCTGCAGGCTGGAGTCAATAGTGATAAATCCCTGTGAATTTCTAGGGCAGGTGGAAGATTTCTTATTTTGGAAATTATCGTAGGATGTGTTCTGAATGTCATTTTTATCAAATGTTTAGTGTTAAGTCTTTAATGCTTCATTTTATTCAGCCATTCATTTATATGAACTATGATTTATTTATTTTTTTGTCCTGTGTGTGCATTTTTTACTCCTGATAAGAAAGCCACAGTGTCTCATGTCTCTTGTATCTCAGTTGTGTCTCTTCTTAGAGATGATCAATCCCCTGCTTCAGCTGTTCATCCTTTGTTTAATGTTTGTTTCTATCATGAGAATTTAACAGCACAATGGATAGTGCTTTTTTGTTCATTTTTCTTAGACTAGTAAAATGTACAAAATCATTGGTCATATATTATCAGCTGAATGAATAAAACCTGTCTTCCTTGATTTAACAAATTTAGAAAATATTTTTCATCCATCATGTGACCTTTGAAACCTTAGATTATTGCTCCTTACTTATTCCTCCCAACATCTTCTCAATTTTGTTTTAGTACCTTTAGTTTTTGTAGATGCAAAATTTTTTATCTCACAATTATCCTAAATTTAATTTTAAGATCGGAAAAATTTAATAAATTAATGTCAAGACTTTCAGGGATAAAAAGCTTTGATAACAATGATTCAGCTCACCCATCCCACCAAATCACACTGTGCCTTTAGATTGATAACCATTGTTATCTTCTGCTGTACAGGTTTTCAGATAATTATGTATTCATTTGTATGATACTCTATTGATCATGGTAAATGACTACTAGTTCTAGAGCAAGCATGCCTGAAGTATCAGGAACTTGAGATAGTAAAGTTTTATTTTTCATTAAGTCAAAGTCTAATTGACACTGTCTGGTCTCCAAAAACCCCCTTTGTGGAAATATATCAGTAATCCACTTTCCTATCATATTGTGCTCATCTGCCTAGTTGCCGGGGGCCAGCGTGAGGAACTCCGCCCATGGCAAAGGTCATGAGGAAGGAGGCTTGACATACGCAAAGGCGTGATCAAGCCTCAGGAAACCCCCTGTTCCCAAGCATCCAACCCCAAAACCAGAGTCTGTTCCATGCTCTCACCTACACCTCTGACTTTACGGGGGCTCTCCCCCATAACCATTTCTCTCGGAGAAGGAGTTAACTTGCAGCTCCAGTTAATGAAAATTCCTGGGCTGGACAAGGGTGTTTCAACTTAGAAATTCCTCTGGAGGTCCTCTAGCCTCCTTGATCAGGTTCATCTGGCCACATGTGATTGTTTAGAGCCTCCCAACCTTGAGAGGCACGAGATGCTTTAAAACTTTCTAAATACAGACTCTTTTGAGAAATTAGAAAATTGTTAGTATAGTATAGTGGGTTGATTAGAAATTATATTGGTGAAGGATTTTTTTATTTGTCCTGCCAATAATCACTGCTAATTCCCTGCCCTGGGTGTGACAAGGGTGTCTCAGGTCAAACCTCTCTGCTGACAGACTAGCTTGTGTGACAACCTCTCAACCATAAACAGCACAGAGAGTTTGGAGTATTAGCATAGGGCTTTTCTCACTGTTGAGTCAGTGATTGCCACCAGGCCTCCATATCCTTAGGCACTTGGGAATATATTAATCAATGTATTTGGAATATAGAAAAGGAAATATAGTAGTTTTTGATGTTAGCAATACTAGACTTTTTGAGTTAATGAATTTTCTCTTTTGTTATAGATCACTGCACTTTGTTATAAATCACTGTGTCCTTGCTATGTAAAAATGTAACTTTATCACTATCTTAAGACTAAACAGATCTTAAGGGGAACAATGGTGAAGGGTTTACATTTGTTGAGCCAATATTTGCTGCTAAATCTCCATATTCCTTGCCCTTATAATGAATATAACTTAGCATATAGGAAAAATAAGTATTAACCTTTAAGGTTAATCATGTTAAACCTTAGGCTAAGTAAATTCCTTTCCTAGTTGTAACTCACTACACCCTCACCCTATAGGAATGCAACTTTATTTGGAGGGTGGCGCCTGATTTAAGAAAAAAATCACCCCTGGAAAAATAAGTTTTCTGGTTAACTGACCAGTATCAGAAAGGGCCATAAAATGTCAGCAGGCCTCATGGCCAGAAGATGATGTAAAACCCATAAGACCTTTGTATAATTTTATATGAAGCACCTGATTGTGACAAGGGTCAGATCTGCTGACTCCCGCGTGACTCTGTATTCATCCCTATGTATACCAAAAGTTGTATAAACAAACCTGAAAAATAAAGAAATCTGATCAGTTTCTAGAAAGACTGATTCCCCCGTGTCGTTTCTTGCTCCCCGTTTTTCTGGCTGAATTCCCATCTGGAGCATGGATGCTATTCCACGTAAACCAAGTTATTCAGCCTTTTTCTCCACTAATTTTCCTACTACACTATCCATTTCTAATCTCTCTCTATATCTGTAATTAAGATTTTTCCTAGGACGCCAATTCCGTCCCTACCTTTGAATCACCCTGGATCCACCGGAGCTGGACCCCGGCATCTAGTCATGTCTAACTCTTTGTGACCCCATGAACTGTAGCCCTCTAGGCTCCTCAGGCCATAGAATTTTCCAGGCAAGAATACTGAAGCCGGTTGCCATTTCCTACTCCAAGGGATCTTCTCAAACCCAGGAACTGAACCCTTATCTTCTGCACTGGCAGGCAGGTTCTTTACCACTGCAGCCCCGGGAAGCCCCTTCCTATCATATTAGGCAATGACAAATTCAATACCATGTGGCTCCCAAGGTATGTGCACAAGGAGAAGAGAAATCACAAATGAGCATGACATATGTCCAGGCCCATAAGTGATGCACACCAATATGTGTATATTTTATTTATGGTTTAATTAAAGGAACACAAAACTGGTATCAAAGAAAGCTGGGAAATACAAGTTGTTGCTATTATGCAAACAAAATAAGCAGGTGAAGGATGTTATAGAGGTAGTCTCCTGCCCAAATCAATGAAATCATAATTATCTTTTGGGGAAAAAAAGTAATGATATTGAAAAACAAAACAAAACTTCTAGCTATATTGATCTTTCATATTGAAAGAAAAGTAGATACCAGAGCAGAGTTAAAGTGTATTAGAAGGAAAATGCTAAGTCATTTCAGTCGTGTCCAACTCTGTGCGACCCCATAGACGGCAGCCCACCAGGCTCCCCTGTCCCTGGGATTCTCCAGGCAAGAACACTGGAGTGGGTTGCCATTTCCTTCTCCAATGCATGAAAGTGAAAAGTGAAAGGGAAGTTGCTCAGTCGTGTCTGACCCTTAGCATGGACTGCAGCCTTCCAGGCTCCTCCATCCATGGGATTTTCCAGGCAAGAGTACTGGAGTGGGATGCCATTGCCTTCTCCAGAAGGAAAATAAGATATCATTAATAAATCTACACCAATACATTTAACAACTTAGCTGAAGTTGATAAAGTCTAAAAACTGACACATGAGAAATAGAAAATCAGAATTACTGAACATATGGAAAAGAAAGAATTTTATGTTAAAAGTCAAGTTTTAAAAACTTCAATGTTGAAGGCTTGCTCAAAGTATTTGTATGTTATTTGAAATAGTATTTTCCATTTTCCTATTGTCTTTTGGTTTATAGAAATACATTTTGCTTGTTTATTGATCTTGCATTCTACAACTTTTAAGAAACTTCATTTATTCTAACTTTTTTGGGTAAATTTGCAAAGATTTTGTGTGCACATGCTCATTTATCTTTGGATAAAGAGAGTCTATATTTTTCTCTTCAAAATGTTTGACTTAGTTTATTTCCTTGTCCATGACTTGGAACTCTTGGCCAAATCTCTAATCAATCTTGATGATTTATTTCACACATGCTTTTGGATTATTGGCTAATATTTTGTCAAATATTTTTCACAGTGATATGCCAAATAGTTCTGCAGTTTTATTTTCTTTTATTATATTGTTATTATTTTTGTACCAAAGTAAGTCAGGCCTCTTGGGGGAGTAAAATGTATTATTTCTGCCTTTTTTTAAAGAAGTTACTTTACTAAATTTCCTTTACCAGTGGATAGTTCACTTAAGTCATGTAGGCAATTCATAAAAGTAATTAAAATAGCTCCCTTAACCACCCTAATATAAAAGAATTACCCATATCTGTGTGTGTTCTCATATCAGACATATATTTATATATGCTACTTTGCTATGTCTTATTTCTCCCTTTAAAATTCATGAGAACAGAGAGGTGTGTGTGTGTGTGTGTGTGTGTGTGTGTGTGTGATGTTTTCATTACCAAATGTTTCTAGAACAATACCTGGCATGAACTAATTATTTAATAATGTTCATTGAATAGATCAATGGACAGTTAGTTTCTTCTTTTGGCAATATATCCTAAAGAAGTGATCTGAAACATAGCTAAATACTTATGGAAAAACAGTATTCATTGAAATGTTGTTGGCCATATTATTAATTGGCCATTAATAATTTGCTTAATAATAAGCAAATTGATCTTATTAAGAAAATTATTAATATGAATTTTAGTAAAACTTTAGCCTAGACACATATTATACATGTTGAAGTGTTTTAATGATATTATGAAATATGTATGTAATGTTATCTGGTTTTTATCCAAGGTATATTGAAACTGCAAAAGTACATTGGAATGGACATGGAGTTGAAATACATCAAAAATATCTCCAGGGTTATGGAGAAATAGATGATACCTTTTTCCTTTAAACTTTCTGATATAAAATTACCATATTTTCAAATAATTGCTAAGCAAGAAAATATCATTAATTAAAATGGCCTGAGGATAATGGCACCCCACTCCAGTACTCTTGCCTGAAAATCCCATGGAGGGAGGAGCCTGGTGGGCTGCAGTCCATGGGGTCGCTAAGAGTGGGTCACGACTGAGCGAATTCAGTTTCACTTTTCACTTTCACGTATTGGAGAAGGAAATGGCAATCCACTCCAGTGTTCTTGCCTGAAGAATCCCAGGGACGGCAGAGCCTGGTGGGCTGCTATCTATGGGGTCGCACAGAGTGAGACACGACTGAAGCGACTTAGCAGCAGCAGCAGCAGCAGAGGATAAATAATGTTTTGTTTTGATTTTTAGAAAGTGATAAAGTCAAAGTGATAAAATCACAGATATAACCCTCTCAAGGTTTTAATTTTTATGCTCCTTTGGAATTATTTTATGACCATGGACTCTGTTTTTGTGCTTAATTACACACCTCACACAATTGTTCTTTTAGCTATGAGAAAAATTAAATTATAAACTATGGATGGAGCAGCTTAATCCTATCACCCCAGTTATGTCAAAATTTGTTGTAAGAATTAAATAAAGATCTTGGCTTTAGGTCTCCAAGTGTTTTCAGTAGAAATCTAATTCCCAAAATAATTTACTGTAAATACATCTGAAACATATACCAAATGCTGCTCACAGAGTCACAATTAACTTGCATTTTGATAGTTCTGTATCTGAAGCGAAGAAATTAATTTCATCTTCTTTAAAACATCATTTCTTGAATTTATTTCACCATTTAACCATATTTAAATTTATGCCTGCTGCTCAAATGCTACTTGAAAGCACACCGTTTTCTTGCCCAGCCACGTAAAAAAGGCAGCGCACTGGTTTGACACTTGAGCTCTGAAGATACACTGCTTGGGACTGGAGCTTAGCACCACTGGGGCAACTTATAGTACTTCCTTGTGCTGCACTGTTAAAATAGGTGATTAAAAAGTAAACAGTGACTCTAATCACCTATAGTTTTATGACATTTAGAAGTGCAAATTGTGTGTAAAGACCTTAGAGCAATGTCTAACATAGTACTATGTAGACTTTGTCACTTTGTTCATCTTTAACCCAATCTGTTGGTCTAATCAGTCTTTCAGATTTTCCTCTTGCAGTGTTCAGTCGCCAATTCATGTCCAATTCTTTGTGACCCCACGGACTACAGCATGCCAGGCTTCCCTGTCCTCTATGGTTTCCTGGAGTTAGCTCAAATTTGTGTTCATTGAGTCAGTGACGCCATCCACCTATCTCATTGTCCTCTGCCCTCTTCTCCTGTTGCCTTCAATCCTTCCCAGCATCAGAATCTTTTCCAGTGAGTTGGCTCTTCACATCAGGTGGCCAAAGTTTCAGAGCTTCTACTTCTACTTCCATGGCATTCTACTCCCATATTGGGGTGACTTCTGCAGTTAGTGTCCTGCTGGCTTGATGTTTCTCTAAATCATATCCTCTGTGTGACACTTGCTTAGGCTAGCTTCTTCACCTTGTCACCACCCAATTCTCATCATCTGTTGTATAGTTAATATTTTTTCATCTCCCCAACACAAATTCATATGTTAAAATCCTAACCCTTGATGTGATCATACTAGGGGGTAGGGAATTTAGTGTTGACTAGGTCATGAGGGTGGCATCCCCATGAATAGGATCAATGCCCCAAAAGAGCCCACAGAGAAATCCCTCAACCATCAGTCCCATGAGAACAGTAAGAAGATGTTCATTTATGAACCAAGAAGAGGGTCCTCATCAGACACAAACTACAAGGGCCTTGATCTTGCACTTCGCAGCCTCCAGAAATGTTAGACATAACCACTTGTTGTTTAAGCTGCCCAGTCTGTAGTAATTTGCTACAGTGACATAACCAGAGCAATATGCCAATACGAGAGGGAAATATAAGTTACTTTTGATTTGATATTTCTTTCTTCCTCACAAGGCAACAGCCCCACATGCCCATTCAATGCATTCTGGAGCAGGTAGATGCCTCCACCAGCCTTCCTGAGCATCCCCATACCACATCGGTATAGAAGGAAGGTTTTCTTTTAACCTCCACTCTGTGATCTCTTGACCATTCCTGAAAGTTTAACGACATGATGGTATGAGAGATGTGAGACAGAAGCTGTCACAGCAGTAAAACAGATACATAAGAATGTACTATAGATACAGCATGTCTGTTAAACACACTTTCATATCACATGGACAATCACTCTTCTCTTCTCCTTTATCCTACCCAGATAAATCTGATATGTATCAGCCCTCTCCACATACGTTAAATAAAATCATGAGACCAATATCTTTGTGAGTTGTTTCAGTTAATCCCTTTAATTGATGGAAAATTGATTTAAAAGTAATAAGTAAACTTGTCTATGGTAAAGGAACTGTCAGTTATCAATGTTCCGAACAAACGATTGCTGTTCTCAGTGAAGATCCCCAAGTTTACATGGATCTATTTACACTTCTAGAGAAATAGTAAACTTCACACGTACTTGATGTGATCAAGAGCACAGATCACACTTCACATGATCTTTATTTTAGTGCTGCTCTCATTAGCTGGTCATTTCCTATAGAGCAAGCATTTTCACCTTAAGACAGGTATTTGCAGTTGGCCCCATAGTTACTGACACATTGCACCTACTCTAAAAATCTCTGGAGGATAGAAGCTAATGCCTATTGTTAAACTAGTAGGAACCCCTTTTCCCCTACCTAATAATTTTTGCATGAATGGATTTTTTTAATACTTTCAGAAGAATTGGCAGTGCATTAAAAAAATAAATACTATTTTGGAGGTCATAATGCTGAACACACAGTAGAAATTTGAAATCAATAATACCCCAATGCTTGTCTGGACGTAAGCATGTAAATATATCCTTTCTGCGTTTAGATGGTCTCTAGAAGTTTAGTACCAGGAACATAAAATATCAAGCACTGAGCCCCCTTTTCTGTGGGCTTTACCTGTTACAGAACAGTTCCCATTGCAAATTACACTGACATACCAGTTCTGTGTGTGATGAGATTTATTTCTTCATGCTTGGCAATTATGAATAACCTTTGAAGGAAAAGGAAAACAGCTATAGCTTGGCAAAGCCTGTGTGCCGTTACAGAAATATCCTCTAAGTTCAAAGAACAAGTAAATATCACTTATGCCTACAGATATAAAACTCTCTGCTGGAAAAAAGTAATCACAAGAGTTTTCTCTTGTTTTCATATCACAGATTGTTTTATATGGTGTTTCTTTAATAGGTGGATTTATGGCCTCCAAATTGCCTGGACTTTTTAGATCCTTGAGAAATCTCTGCTTCAACCATCATTTTCATTTCCTGAAGCACTAGCAGTTAAAACTTTTTTATTAATATAAATGTATTTATTTTAATTGGAGGTTAATTACCTTACAATATTGTATTGGTTTTGCCATACATCAGCATGAATCCGCCAAAGGTATACACGTGTTCCCAAATTTTTAAAATTGATCAAATCATTTTGAAAACGACAAACTATCCTTCTTCTTGTGTGGCAGAAGTCCACAATGATACTCTACATCGCTGTGAATTTGAAAATGCAATTCAGAAAGAGAATACAATGTCAAAAAGACTACTCTAGCCTCTCTGGGGTATTAGGCTGAAGGACATTGATGGGAAATATAGTCCATTGTGATTTTTAAATAAGCTTATTATTTTTAAATTTTAGGATAGGTACACATAACAACAGTTTATTTTTTGAAGCACAATGTAGAGAAGAAAAGACACATTTAAAAGATAAGGTACGGAAAAAAATATCTGATATGTCAGAAACACAAATATTTTTAGAAAATTGACAAGAGTACCAAAATAAAGACTCAGAATAAAATTGCATCCATCAAACATAAAATATATAGAGAAATCCATTCCACAGACTCCAATTTTATTCTTTACTGGCTTATCCTAAGGCTTACTCTGGTACAATACAGTGTATCTTTCTTAGGAGCTCCTGTACCACCCAGAGTTAAGAATACAAAGAGGTGAATCAGAAGCTGTAAAAATGTACTTTACGGTACAAAAGAAGAGAACTTATTTTTTTCAGCTCCAGAGAACATAACTTGCTTAAATCCTGATGGACGACAGATATTTAGGTGACCAGCATTGTCAATTTCAAATCATTAGCCCTGAAGCCAGTTTAGTTATAAACTTTGTGCTTGTTACTATGGTTAGAATAGCACACCCAGTGTAGCATACAGTCTGGCATGATTCAGGAAATAAAGGAGAGAAAAATGATCCATTAGCAAAATTATATTGCCATATATGCAGGAAATTTTGCATAAGTACGATGCATATACCATGATTTCATGTGTTTGCCTAAGCAACTTATTCTATTCTTAATATTTTAAAATTTATTTGGCCACACCAGGTCTTAGGTGCAGCACATGAGATCAGCAATGTTTGTTGAAACATGCAGGGACTTGGGAGTGTCATGTGAACTCATGGATGCAGCATTTGGAATCCAGTTCCTTGACCAAGGATTGAATCCAGGCTCCTTGCATTGGAGCATGCAGTCTTAGCTACTGGATCACCAGGGAAGTCCCCAAGCACTTATTCTTGACTTTCCTGTCTCTTTGGGTTTCTCCTTCAAATATCTTAACTAATATATCACCAGAGCCTGACAATGGAAGCTATAATCTCTGTAACTAATTAAAAAGATAAAGATCATTTACAGTAGGTTGGTCAGAACATTTTAACCTACCTTCATAAAATATAATTCCAAATATATCATTAAAGAATGTGCTAATAGCACATACTGGAAAAAATGAGTTTTGCGCATCTTTGTGTTTACATATGTATGCACATACATTTGTGTGTGTGTGTGTGATTTGTGTGTGTGTGAGAGAGAGAAAGACAGAGATGTGTGTTAATATCTCTATGTATTAATGGTTTATAGCATACTATGTTATATTCAGGTAATTGCAACAGAAAAATGAATCGCTAAAGAAGTATATAATATTACCAGCATAATATTTTATAAAATAACAGTTTCTTTAAACATTTTCTTTAATTACTTCCATAAATATTATTCACGTTCACATATTTATACATGTATTATAAACACATAAATAAGGTAATACTGAATACAAGAAAAATGAAGATCTATCAGACCATTATTCACCACTTATTTCCTTGAATATGCACTCTCATACTAATGTCATACTAATGTTAGGATAGAGAAGACAGGTTATGCAGCCAGACAATTGAGCTTAAATGTGAGCTTTGCCACATACTAGCAATGTGAGCAGATTCATCAGATCCCTCTGTGCCACAGTTTCCTCATGTGCAGAATGGGATCACTACCAGTGTACTTTATCAAGCTGCTGTGAGAAACAAGTCGATAATTAAAAGTGCTTAAAATATTGGTTCTGTTGGCTGTAATAACCACCACACTAATAATAACTATATAATGTATTTATTTCCGACGTGATTATTATTATTATTGACTCTAAGAGTTTTTACACAGATTGATTTTTAGTCATATTAAGTATATGATCAATGTGGAAGAAGTAACACTATTGAAAGTTTTCTAATACTCAATACATATTGAATTGTATAATAGTTTGTTTGTTTTTACTATAATGCCATATGAATTCATAAACTCATTTGCCATTTGCTTCTCTCGCTAAAAGTTTTAACATGAAATTATGTCCAATTCACCAAACTTGGCAGTAAACATGCAACTTTTGTTTACCTGGTTCCTTTTTGTGGGGCTTTCTGCTTGAAAAAGATGATCTCCTCTGATCTATCTGATCACTTCCAGATCTACATATCCAAGTAAGAATGTGATTGAAGTAGATATAAAGACAGAGATAGATAGATAGATAGAAGAGAGGGAGAATGATAGACGAATAAATGACTCGGAAGCACTTTAAAAATAATGCGTTCAAAATTCAATTTCTCCCCTTTTTCCACCCTTGCTGTACTTCTCCAGCCATCCCTCATGGGTTAATGGCTCTACACTTCTGCTCAGACGTGGATCTCAGCCAGTATTTTTGACCTCTCTTCTATCTCTTGGTCCAGGTTCTTTACTGGGACCTCTTGATTTCATCACCTAAAGAATTTTCAATCTCCCCCTTCCCTCGACTCCTCTAATTCTTCTGTGAATTAAGGGATGGTCAAATCTGAGCTGGTCTACTAAAGAGACTTTCTGACTATTCTCTCTACAATCCCCACATCAACAGAAAGAGGGAAAAAATCACAATGTGAGAGTTGTGAGTTGTTTTATTTGGGGCAAAATGAGAACTGTAGTTTTATTTGGGGGCAAAATGAGAACTGTAGCCTGGGAGACAGCATCCCAGAGAGGTCTGAGAAACTATTTCAAACTGCTCCAAAGAGATAGGGGAAAAGGTCAGTATACATGTGATTTTGGTGAAGTGGGGGTACATTCAGCCAGGTACACATGCTTGCAGAAGTTTTCTGCTGGTCTTGTGAAGGTTACTGCTAGTTATGAAGAGCATATGTCAACATTAATGTTTTTAGTGCTTTTCTAGATATGAGGAGATGCCAGAATTGGGGTCATAAAATCTCTTGAACATCTGTGTCCCTATTTCTCCTGGCAAATACTCTTAATGTTTCTCATCACAAGAAAAATAAAAGAAGTCTTGTAACTATGCATGGTGACAAATGTTAACTAGACTTTCTGTGTTGAACATATTGCAGTGTACACAAATATCAAATTATTATGTTTTATACCTGAAAGCAATATAAATTTTATGTAATTTGTACCTCGAAATAAAAAAGGAAAATATCACACAAAAATGTCTTAGAAGAAAGATATTATTGTTATAACATTTTAAAACTGAGGAGACTGAGAATTGGGAACCTTTAATAACAGTCCTAGGTTATATAGTTAGAAGTGGACTTCCCAGATGTCTCAATGATAAAGAATATACTTGCCAATTCAGGAGACTTGGGTTCAATCCCTGGCTCAGGAAGATCCCTTGGAAAAGGAAATGGCAATCTACTCCAATATTCTTGTTGGGAAATTCCGTGGATGAGGGAGCCTGGTAGGCTACAGTCCATGGGGTCACAAAGAGTTGGACACAACTGAGCAACTTCACTTTGCTTCTTTGTCTAGTTCCTTTTGGAGAAGGAAATAGCAACCCACTCCAGTGTTCTTGTCTGGAGAATCCCATGGACGGAGGGGCCTGGTGGGCCACAGTCTATGGGATTGCAAAGAGTAGGACACAACTAAGCAACTAACACACACACACACACACACACACACACACACACACACAGTGCAAAAGATTAGGAAGACATAAGGCCAGACGCTGCAACAAAATTGTGACACCAGACACAGCCACGAACAGATTTGGATAAAAAGATTGGCCTTGAAATCAGAATAAAGGGACACAAGTGGCAATAGATAAGTGAGAAATAGGGCAGCTCTGTAGGCTCACAGGAGTGATGGCAAATTCTGACTCTTCCCTTAAATCCTGGCAAGTGCGGGCTTGTTATTTAAACTTGTGCATGAATGATTTATTCATTTGCTAAGTAGCTATGGCACTATCTACCTTCAAGGTGTTTGGGGAATTAATATTATTTGTAAAGCACTTGGCACAGTTTCTGATATGTGAGAGATGACGTGATTTTGCCTTTAGCTTGGTTGCTACTTGTGTTAGTACAACAAATTCTGCTGTTATACACAATGCAAAATATATACTGAAGATGAATTCCTAGTTTGGATGGCTGAATTGGTACCAGAAAAATGAGAAAGACAAGGCTGAAACAGTTCTTGAAGATTTTAAACCAAGGTTATTGCATATCAAGCAAATGATTTTAAGAATGAAGAAACCCAAAAATGAACTGAGGGTATTATTTCTACATGGTAAAACATGATGTAGCTTTTAAAATACCATTTCAGCTTTATAGTTACTGGGATGTTTTATTGACATGCAAAGGAGAAAATGTGTTTCTGGTATTTTTTGTTTATTTTATTATTAGTTCTAAGAATTCTTTGGTTAACTAGTAGCTTCTGAATAATCAGTGTTGAAGAATTAATAAGTACTAGGAAGTAAGTGTTTCCCTGGTGGCTCAGACAGTAAAGAATCCGCCTGCAATATGGGAGACCTGAGTTTGATCCCTGGATTTGAAATATCCCTGGAGGAGGTTATGGCAACCCACTCCAGTATTCTTGCCTGGAAAATCCCCGTGGACAGAGGAACCTAGTTGGCTACAACCCGTAAGTTCGTAAAGAGTCGGACACGACTGAGTGATAAAGCACACAGGAAGTGAATAATCAATGTGATTAGGAACATGAAATCATGTTACGATATAAAATATACTACTACATTAAAGAATATACCTTCAGTGCAGAAGACTCAGATTTGATCCCTAGGTAGAGAAAATCCCCTGAGAAGGAAATGGCAACCCACTTCAGTATTCTTGCCTGGAAAATCCCATGGACAGAGGAGCCTGGCAAGCTATAGTGCATAGGTTGCAAAGAGTCTGACATGACTTAGTGACTGAACAAGAACTACTACTACTAATATTGCTGTTGAAATTACATTTTAATATTATTGAAATCATATAAGCAAATGTTGAAGACACTAGGAACTTTAGCTTTGAGCATATAAGTCTAGAACAGAGTTTTTCAAGTTTAGCACTATTAACATTTCGGGTTGGATATTTCCTCATTGGAAAGGGGTGGTCAGTATCAGTTCAGTCACTCAGTTGTGTCTGACTTTTTGCGACCCCATGAACCGCAGCATGCCAGGAATCCCTGTCCATCATCAACTACTGGAGTCCACCCAAAGCCATGGCCATTGAGTCAGTGATGCCATCCAACCATCTCATCCTCTGTCATCCCCTTCGCCTTTTGCCCTCAATCTTTCCCAGCATCAGGGTCTTTTCAAATGAGTCAGCGCTTCACATCAGGTAGCCAAAGTATTGGAGCTTCAACATCACCTTCTAATGAACACCCAGGACTGATCTCCTTTAGGATGGACTGGTTGAATCTTCTTGCAGTCCAAGGGACTCTCAAGAGTCTACCCCAACACCACAGTTCAAAAGCATCAATTCTTTGGCACTCAGGTTTCTTCACAGTCCAACTCTCACATCCATACATGACCACAGGAAAAACTATAGCCTTGACTAGATGGACCTTTGTTGACAAAGTCATGTTTCTGCTTTCCAACATGCTGTCTAGGTTGGTCATAGCTTTCCTTCCAAGGAGCAAGCGTCTTTTGATTTCATGGCTGCAATCACCATCTATAGTGATTTGGGAGCCCAGAAAAATAAAGTCAGCCACTGTTTCCACTGTTTCCCCATCTATTTGCCATGAAGTGAATAGCTGTTATATGCATGTTATGATGCTTAAGATTCTACCTGCCCTTTGCCTACTAAATGCTGCAGCCAACACTTTCTCACTTACAAAATGCTATAGACTTTAGTAATTGCTCCCACTTTAGAATCAGTAATGTAGCCAAAATTTTAACGCCTTTTTTGATAAAATATCTTTTTTCCCCTTGCCAAGAAATCATGTGTGCTAGAAGTAGATATTTTTTCTTCTGAAAACTATTCCTCGCCTTCTCTGTTAAATCTCTATCACCTACTCTAGCAAGGGATTTCTGAGTTGAGATGTTTATCATACCATGTCTTCTTCACATACAGTTGGTCCAAGAATCAACACTTGACACAAGATGAACCAGTAATAATTCTTTATCCTTCTGGGTCCTATTGACTTTTCCAAGTGTTAGCACTTAATCTTAGTTGGACTGGTAAGAAATCCTTAGACAACAGTTTTAAGCTAGACATAAAAAATGGGAAAAATGTTCATTTTCTTAAGTGGTAAGAGTACTATGATGCCCCTTGCCATAAACTCTTATTCTTATTAAGCTCTTATTTTCTTTATCTCATTGTAATTAAACATTTCTATTACTGTGTTGTAAAATACCCTTTCTAAATTATCAGTGCAGGTATATGTTAGAACACTAAAATCTCATTCTATGAATAGGGTATTTAATTGTGAATCATCACTGTAGAAAGGGAAATTTGACTGCTTCTGTAACTGGGAAGATAATGTAATATGTAATGTAATATAATTATAGAAATAGGGGCATCTGGACATGCCAACCAATGGCAGCCAGGAATTCTCACCGACATCTTGTGTCTGGTACTGTGTTGTGGAGCCAACAAGATTAATAACAGATACAGCTACTGCAATTCTGTAGTAGACCTAGAGAAAAGTTCATCCAGATAATTATAATTTCAGTATTACAAGGAATGCCACTTTTCTTAAACAAGTGATTTCTGATGCTCAATGACTTTCAAAGTAAAATGGTATACTGGATAAAGTTAAATAGATAAGGAAGACTTTATTCAAGACCATTGCAATAGGAGAGAAAGACTAAACTTATCTTTGTTGAAACTGAAGGCAGAAGGGTTTCTAAGCACTGGAGTGAGCTACTAGAAATGTACTGGAGGATTTTGAAGGAATGGATGAGCAGTTAATATATCCAGGAGTCAAGTCACTATTGGGTTTGTAAACGGTTTTCTCTGCTATTATTATGTCACCTGTGTTGGCCATTAAAGTGAAGTTGTGACCCTCTCACAGACTGGAAAATGGGAATGTTCACTTCCTGGATGGTTACATTTCAAAAAGATGGCAACCAGGTCTTTGAGAAAAAGATAACTAGCTTATAAAACTGTCAAGAAGCTTTTACAAGATTTAAATCTCTTAAAGGGCACAGAGGTGGCTCAGTTGGAAAGAATCCACCTGCCAAAGCAGGACATGTGGGTTCAATCCCTGGGTCAGGAAGATCCTCTGGACAGAGAAATGGCAACCAATTCCAGTATTCTTGCCTGGAAAATCCCATGGACAGAGGAGCCTGGTGGACCATAATACATAGAATCACAAAGAACTGGACAAGACTGAGTGACTGAGCATGCAAATGACAAAGAAAGAATTTGCAATTATAAGTTTTCTAAATACTCTAAAAACAGGAAAGTCAGGAGCCAAAAGTCCATGGGATCACATATTTAGAGTTTTCAAAATACTCTTAAGTAAATACTCTAAAAAAGGAAAGTCAGGAGCCAACTTCTGGAAATCTGCCCAACTTCAGTGATGTCAAAGGAAATATTAACGCTCTCTTTGTTATGACTTTGGGAAAGAAAATAATCCTCAGTTCTTCTTTGTTATGTCCTTTTCTAAATTTTTAAATTATTATTTATCCTAAAATAGCACAATTTTATTTGATATTAAGGATATACAATAAAAATCATGACTATATCAGAAATTAATTTTTAAAAATAAAGATTTATCTCTTTTGTGGATTATGGCTCTATCCTTGATTATCATTCCTAGACAGGACATAAAAAGTCCATACTCAAGATATAATTCTAAGGCTCAACAAGGTCTTATATTTTCAAATGTGTTAACATGAAAGTTTATAAATGGGTTTATTAAAACATATATTTATATAATTAATTTTGAAAACATTTTATAATAAAGAATTATATATGTTGGTATAGTAACTTATTTGCCATAATATCAATTACTTTATTATTTTTTTTTGCATAAATACGTAAATTTCTTTATTCTCGTTTCCAAAGAATTTTGCATGATGTCTTGAAACAGAAGGTGGGGCAGGGGGAGGGGAACAGCTCTCTGGTTGGTTGTGAGATTTGGCAAACACAGTTCTTCTCTGTGCCACGATGCGAACCCACGTTCACATCTCAATCATGATTCTTACAAACTGATACTGCAGGGAGGCAGGTGGCCTCAGCAACACAAGGCCCCTCTCCAGCCCTAGCTGCCTGGACAGCATGTCCAGCAAGCCCGTCAGGCTAACAAACCCCAGGGCTTCCCCACAGCCAATGGCCATGGAAAAATCTCCCCGTGTGACAAAGCCAAAGAGAACTCTGGAGCGGTGAGAAGTCACAACGGGGAGGGGGCCTGACCACAAGCCCGGGGTCAGGGGATGGGGCCGGTCTGCAGGGCCGCCCTCTGCCAGGCCCTCGGACACGGCACGCCCTCCGTTCAGTCTCTTCTCTAGCTTCTTCTCCTTCTGTTCCCGGATCTGGCTCTTGAATGGGTCGCTGTGCTTGGGCTCCTGGGGCCCATGGTACAGCCGATCACAGCCGAGCTGCAGGAGATCCTCCTCGGCCAAGACACAGATCAGGGTGTGTGGGCCAGGGCTGCCCTTCCCCAGCAGGGCCAGCCTGACCGACACCAGGGCCCTGGGGAAGCCATCCAGCACGGCCAGGCAGGCCTCTCCGGTTAGTCCTTGCTGCCCTCTGCCAGCTCGCTGGGTCGCCTGACGGCCCCCAGGCCTGGGCCCGCACCAGGCTGACAGCTGCCTCAGTAATCTTCTACTCCTGAGAATGCAAAGGGGGCTGCTGGCGGCACTCTGGCTGGCCGCCTCCTCAGTTCCCACCCCGGCTGGACAATCTGTGTCCATGACTCCCTCAGGCTCACTGGAGTCACGCAGGGGTGCGCCCTGGTCGTCAGACAGCTGAGCAGTCCTCCCAGGCTCGGGAACACGAGGCACCGCATCTCTGCTCGAGCCACTCTCCCCACCACTTGGAGAGGAAGCTGCAGATGATTCCTCTGGAGCCTGGACTCTTGACTCCTAGTCTTGAGTTAACTGTTCCCAGGGACAGTAAAAAGGTGCCAGGGTGCCAAGCTTAACGTAGTTGGGCTGTTTTGCAGGAGGACGTCTCTTGTACTTCTCAAGAAGATGTTTCGCTTGCTCTTCAGCAGAGAGAACCCCAGCAGGGCAGTCTAGGAAATCGTCTGGGAAATCGTCTGGGACATTAAGGGACCTTTTACACTGAGAATGCACTAAGGTTTCTTTCAACCCTCCGACTCTTGCACCTCAATAGATAAATGGAATCCAGAACGCCATGCCCCAGCCCTTTGGGAGCAGGACATCCCAGCCACTTCCCCAGCCTCATTGGTCATCACCCGTCACTTTTCCTGGTTGTTGAATCAAAAGTATAGGATTCTTGGATTCATGGGGACCTAAAAAATAGTTGCGACCCAGGCACCAGCAATTCACTCCTCTTCCGATTTAACTCCTGATCCGAGATTTTATTCTCTGTGACACTCTTACAGATATCTTGGTTCCAGAGAAAGCAATGTGAACACTCCACAGGCACACCCTCCAGAAGCAGCTGTCTCACTTTCTCATTATCTTGCCATTTTTCTGGGCAAAACTTTGGGCCTCTTTTGAGGCAGATTTATTCGTGGGTCACCAACCATCAGTCCCAGAATAGTACCTGTTGGAATTTCTGCTGGTGATGTTATTCCTCCCAACAATTCAAAAATGGCTTCTTGTCTGTGATGAAGGGAAACACTATTAGGATTCTTGCAGGTTTCAATTCACCAACGGTGAGGTGTCTTCTCTGTGTCCTCTCCCTCAGCGTGGACGGAAGCAGCTTTGAGCGCCTCAGTTAAGATGGAGTGAGAGAGAGGACCGATCAGCCGGAATCTATTCATCTCCATAGTCAAATCACAGATCATGATGCCTGTTGGAGAGAAGCAAGAATATGGTTGAAGTGGATCTCTAGTTCCATCACCGATGACTTTTTTAACTGGTTGAGCGTTTTCCCCATTTTCTTTTTCCATTTTCTTTTCTTGCCGACTTTTTCTTCAGGCAGGTCAACCTGGCTTTTCTCTTGAGACGGTGTCAGAAGGGGATCTGGGATCCAGACAGTTGCCTTGGTAGGCTCCATACACTGGCACACTGCTTTCCTCTCCTCTCAGATATCCTGTTTAAGAGCTGGATGAAGTCAGATCCACAACTGCCTGCTCTCAGAACTGTCACCAGGGGCCCCCTGGGCCTTCCACATAAATGTCACAGGGCCCAGCATTTCTAGGGATACTTATTTGCCCAGTAAAGCATGACACTCCCTTGGCACTTTCCAGACAAACAGTGGACTGCGGCAAAAGTCAATCCTGTGTCTATGGTACACATTGAAGAAATTGCTTTGAGTATTTCTTCCTCTTCGCCCTCCAACTCCAAACAAGAGTAGTAGGATAAATCCTGAAGGAGGCAGCAGCTTGTCATGGCCCAGAAGCAGGCTCTGTGGCTCTTGACTGTCGGCCTCTCCCCCAGGCAGTAGCCCCACCTCTTGACCATGTGAAACCGCTTCGCGTGCCAGATGTGTTTCCAGCCGTTTGTTCTTCTTTTGTCTCGGGTTAAATTCCAGTAAGCGGTTTATGTGACATCACTGAGCTTTATGGCACTTATTTTTTGAGTGTTCTTTTTTCTGATGAACTGCTTTCTCTGCCTCTTTCTGGGAAATCTCCCGTAACCACCGAGGAAGCCGTTTGACATTGTGGCTCATGGCTCTTCCTCTCACGTGCCGAGGCAGAGTCTGGAAAACCAGCGAATTAGAAGATTTCTGGGTCACTGCTTTCAACATGGCACTGATTTCAGCAGCTCGGGCTTGAGCAAGAGTAGAAGCAGTTATATACTTGGGAATCTCCTGAGAAGTGCCCTCGGGACCCGCTTTCCATCCTCCGTTTTTTCTAAAGGTTACCCTGGAGGAAGGCTCCTCCTTTGCATCAGATTCGGCCAGCGGACAGTGCGTCGTTCTGGTCTGCCGATGTCGGGAAGTTCCAGGATGAGACTCTTTTTGAGACTGGAAAGGTTTTCTACCTCCATTATGGTGCTTTAAACCACTGTCAGCCACAAAGCCAGAGGATAAAGTCACATTGGTGGGCTGGTTTCTCATTTTCTTTGCATGTTTTTTCTTTTGCATTAGACATTTCTTCCAGATGCCTGGTGGGAAGAAACCAGGACTCCCCACCTGGAATCCAGATGACAAGGTTCTGCCACAGTCACTGACGCGCCGGGCGCGGAGAGCCTATCAATTACTTTAGTATCTTTTAAAAGCTTGTATTGACCATTTTGGATTTCCTTTATGGCTCAGCAGCAAAGAATCTGCTTGCCAAATCAGGAGATGCAGGTTTGATCCCTGAGTAGGGAAGATACCCTAGGGACAGAAATGGAAACCGACTCCACTATTTTTGCCTGGGAAATCCCATGGACAGAGGAACCTGGCAAGCTACAGTCCATGGGACTCACAAAAGAGTCAGACATGATTTAGCAACCAAACAGCATTTGATTATATTAACAACTCCTGTCACATACTTGGGTCAACCCATAGTTACTAGGTGCTTCACATTCCTAAAACCTTATACAATTAACTTTTATAAGGTAAAGCAGGAAAATGTGGAATTAAACATTCAGTTCAGTTCAGTTCAGTCGCTCAGTCGTGTCTCACTCTTTGTGACCCCTTGAATCGCAGCATGCCAGGCCTCCCTGTCCATCACCAACTCCCGGAGTTCACCCAGCCTTACATCCGTTGAGTCGGTGATGCCATCCAGTCATCTCATCCTCTGTCGTTCCCTTCTCCTCCTGCCCCCAATCCCTCCCAGCATCAGGGTCTTTTACAATGAGTCAACTCTTCGCATGAGGTGGCCAAAGTATTGGAGTTTCAGCTTCAGCATCAGTCCTTCCAATGAACACCCAGGACTGAACTCCTTTAGGATGGACTGGTTGGATGTCCTTGAAGTCCAAGGGACTCTCAAGAGTCTTCTCCAACACCACAGGTCAAAAGCCTCAATCCTTTGGTGCTCAGGTTTCTTCACAGTCCAACTCTCACATCCATACATGACCAGTGGAAAAACCATAGCCTTGACTAGACGGACCTTTGTTTAATATCTCTGCTTTTCAATATACTATCTAAGTTGGTCATAACTTTCCTTTGAAGGAGTAAGTTTCTTTTAATTTCATGTCTGCAATCACCATCTGCAGTGAGTTTCGAGCCTCCCAAAATAAAGTATGACACTGTTTGCACTGTTTCACCATCTATTTCCCATGGAGTGATGGGACCAGATGCCATGATCTTCGTTTTCCGAATGTTGAGCTTTAAGCCAACTTTTTCACTTTCTTCTTTCACTTTCATCAAGAGGCTTTTAGTTCCTCTTCACTTTCTGCCATAAGGGTGGTGTCATCTGCATATCTGAGGTTATTGATATTACTCCTGGCAATCTTGATTCCAACTTCTGCTTCTTCCAGTCCAGCATTTCTCATGATGTACTCTGCATATAAGTTAAGTAAGCAGGGTGACAATATACAGGCTTGACATACTCCGTTTCCTATTTGAAACCAGTCTGTTGTTCCATGTCCAGTTCTAACTGTTGCTTCTTAATTTGTCTATAGGTTTCTCAAGAGGCAGGTCAGGTGGGCTGGTATTCCCATCTCTTTCAGAATTTTCTACAGTTTATTGTGATCCACACAGTCAAAGGCTTTGGCATAGTCAATAAGGTAGAAATAGATGTTTTTTCTGGAACGCTCTTGCTTTTTCCACGATCCAGCAGATGTTGGCAATTTGATCTCTGGTTCCTCTGCCTTTTGTAAAACCATCTTGAACATCTGGAAGTTCACCGTTCACGTATTGCTGAAGCCTGGCTTGGAGAATTTTGAGCATTACTTTACTAGCATGTGAGATGAGTGCAATTGTGCGGTAGTTTGTGCATTCTTTGGCATTGCTTTTCTTTGGGATTGGAATGAGAACTGACCCTTTCCAGTCCTGTGGCCACTGCTGAGTTTTCCAAATTTGCTGGCATATTGAGTGCAGCACTTTCACAGCATCATCTTTTAGGATTTGAAATAGCTCAACTGGAATTCCATCACCTCCACTAGCTTTGTTCATAGTGATGCTTTTAAGGCCCACTTGACTTCACATTCCAGGATGTCTTGCTCTAGGTGAGTGATCACACCATCATGATTATCTGGGTCATGAAGCTCTTTTTTGTGAAGTTCTTCTGTGTATTCTTGCCACCTCTTCTTAATATCTTCAGCTTCTGTTAGGTCCATACCATTTCTGTCCTTGATCTCTGTTCGTTTCCAAGGCAAACCATTCAATATCATGGTAATCCAAGCCTATGCCCTAACCAGTAATGCTGAAGAAGCTGAAGTTGAATGTTTCTATGAAGAACTACAAGACCTTTTAGAACTAACACCCAAAAGAGATGTCATTTTCATTATAGGGGACTGGAATGCAAAAGTATGAAGTCAAGAAACACCTGGAGTAACAGGCAAGATTGGCCTTGGAGTATGGAATGAAGCAGGGCAAAGGCTAATAGAGTTTTGCTGAGAGAACGCACTGGTCATAACAAATATTCTCTTCCAACAACACAAGAGAAGACTCTACACGTGGATATCACCAGATGGTCAACACCAAAATCAGATTGCAGCCAAATATGGAGAAGCTCTATGCAGTCAGCAAAAACAAGACCAGGAGCTGACTGTGGCTCATATTATAAACTCCTTATTGCCAAATGCAGACTTAAATTGAAGAAAGTGGATAAAACTACTAGACCATTCAGGTATGACCTAAATCAAATCCCTTATGATTTTACAGTGGAAGTGAGAAATAGATTTAAGGGACTAGATCTGATAGAGAGAGTGCCTGATTAACTATGAATGGAGGTTCGTGAAACTGTAGAGGAGACAGGGATCAAGACCATCCCCATGGAAAAGAAATGCATGAAAGCAAAATGGCTGTCTGAGGAGGCCTTACAAATAGCTGTGAAAAAGAAGAGAAGCGAAAAGCCAAGGAGAAAAGGAAAGATATAAGCATCTGAATACAGAGTTCCAAAGAATAGCAAGGAGAAATAAGAAAGCCTTCTTCAGCAATTAATGCAAAAAAATAGAGGAAACCAACAGAATGGGAAAGACTAGACATCTCTTCAAGAAAATTAGAGATACCAAGGGAACATTTCATGCAAAGATGGGCTTGATAAAGGACAGAAATGGTATGGACCTAACAGAATTAAACATTAAATCAACATTATTTGTTAAGATATTGTAAAATGGCTTAAAAGATACATATTTAATTTCATGTTATATGATGCTTGTTTGTCCATCATTATTCCTGGGTTGGGAAGATCCCCTGGAGAAGGGAAACGCTACCCACTCCAGTACTCTGGCCTGGTGAATTCTGTGCAGTGTATAGTCTATGTGGTCGCAAAGAGACAGACATGGCAGAGTGACTTTCACTTTCACTTTTCCTTGATAGTGTTATATTGTTTTTCACCTCTCCTCTTTGTGCTAATTCCAATGAAATTCAAAGGCATGTTCCTACTACTAATATTTAGACATTTAGTTCAACATCTTGATGCAAAACCAAAGGAGTTATTTTTGTTACACATAATTGGTATACCTGAGTAATTTTTTTTTTTTGCTACCTTGTAGGTAATTCAGTTCAGTTCAGTTCAGTTGCTCAGTCATGTCCGACTCTTTGCGACCCCATGAATCGCAGCTCGCCAGGCCTCCCTGTCCATCACCATCTCCTGGAATTCACTCAAACTCACGTCCATCGAGTCCGTGATGCCATCCAGCCATCTCATCCTCTGTCGTTCCCTTTTCCTCCTGCCCCCAATCCCTCCTAGCATCAGAGTCTTTTCCAATCAGTCAACTCTTCACATGAGGTGTCCAAAGTACTGGAGTTCTAGCTTTAGCATCATTCCTTCAACTAGCCACTAAAAGGCTACAAGTCAAAAATTATCCAGCAAATATTCATAAGGCAATAAACATTCATTGAATTTTATAACATTTTTATTGAAACAAACATTCTATTTTTTTCTTTATACAACAATGGAAAAGAAATTATGTTAGATAATGTGTCCCAGGCTACCACAGAACAACTAGTATTTGATTTTATGGTGACCTTTAAATCTCCAGGTTTAATGAACAGAAAATACCTTTATCAGAGAATAAGCCTCATTAAGAGGCTTTGACAAACAGGCTGTATTTGTTGCAAACTGGCTCTTCACATCTGGATGAAAGTGTTCCTATTTCATGTTTAATTACTTGTGCAGTCTCCAAAATGCAGCAAAATGAGTAAAGGAAATTTTCATGGGAGCAAACTCTCCTAAAGAATTTTTTAATAATATTTATGCTCCTGCATATGTAGCTCAGTTTGATACAAAACATGCAGAAGTTACTCAGTTACTGCTGAATAAATTATGTGGAATTAATGATGATTCCGTTTTATTTCTTCCTTCACATACTTGCATGAGTTTTCCCAAAGTGGTCTAAAATTCATAGCAAGCAACTCATACATCTATGACTGACAATTATAAGCTTCAGCATGAAGAGAAACTTTTTTAAAATTTTTATTTATTCATTTTAATTGGAGGATATTTACTTTACAACATGGTGATGTGCCGGGGGCCAGCGTGAGGAATTCCGCCCATGGCAAAGGTCATGAGGAAGGAGGCTTGGCATACGCAAAGGCGTGATCAAGCCTCAGGAAACCCCTGTTCCCGAGCATCTACCCCAAAACCAGAGTCTGTTTTATGCTCTCACCTACACCTCTGACTTTACCTGGGGCTCTCCCCCATAACCGTTTCTCTCGGAGAAGGAGTAAACGTGCAGCTCCAAGGCAATAAAAATTCTTGGGCGTGGCAAGAGTGTTTCAGCTTACGGACTCCTCTGAAGGTTATCTAGCCCACCTGTATAGGTTCGTCCTGCCAAATGTGATTGTTTACAGCCTCCAAATCTGAGAGGCATGAGATGTTTTAGACTTACTAAAGGCAAATTCTTTTGGGGAGTTAGAAATTATTAGTATAGTGTGTTGGTTAGGAATTATATTGGTGAAGGGTTCTTTATTTGTTGTGTCAATAATTGCTGCTGATTCCCTGCTCTGGGTGGGACAAGGATGTTTCAGGTCAAACCTCTCTGCTGACAGACTAGCTTGTGTGACAGGATTATCCATACTGCTGCCACTAGGCACATGATTGTTTACTACCTCTTAACCGTAAACAGCACAGAGAGTTTTGGAGTATTTTGAGAGTCTTAATTAGCATAGGACTTTTTCTTCTTGTTGAGTCAATGATTGCCACCAGGCCTCCATATCCTTAGGCACCTGGGAATCTATTAATCAATGTATTTGGAATATCGCAAAGGAAATATAGTAGTTTTTGATGTTAGCAATACTAGACTTTTTGAGTTAATGGATTTTCTCTTTTGTAATAGATCACTGTACTTTGTTATAAATCACTGTGTCCTTGCTATGTAAGAATGTAACTTTATCATATCTTAAGACTAAATAGATCTTCAGGGGAGCATTGGTGAAAGGATTTTCATTTGTTGGGCTGATGTTTGCTGCTAATCTCCATGTTCCCTACCCTTATAATGAATATAACTAACATATAGGAGAAATAAGTATTAACCTTTAAGCATATAGGAGAAATAAGTATTAACCTTTAAGACTAATCATGTTAACCTTGGGTTAAATAAATTCCTTTCTTGATTGTAACTCACTATACCCTCACCCTATAGGAATGTAGCTTTATTTGGAGGATGGTGCCTGGTTTAACAAAAAACACCCTTGGAAGAAATAAGTTTTTTGGTTATCAGAAAGAAAGGATAATAAAATGTCAGCAGGTCTCACTCATGCCCAGGAGATGATGTAATATTCCTAAGACCTTTTTTTTATACATTTATGTGAAGCACCTGATTTTGACAAAGGTCAGGACTGCTGACTCCCGCGTGACTCTGTATTCATCCCTATGTGTAACAAAAGGTATATAAGCAAACCCAAAAATAAAGAAATTGGATCAGTTTCCAGAAAGACTGATTCCCCCATGTCGCTTCTTTCTTGCTCCCATTTTTCTGGCTGAATTCCCATCTGCAGCATGATGCTATTCCACATAATCCAAGTTGTTCAGCCTCCTTTTCTCCACTAATCTTCCTACTACACTATCCATTTCTAATCTCTCTATATCTGTGATTAAATATGTATTTTTCCAAAGACGCTGACTCCGTCCCCACCTTCGAATCACCCTGGATCCACCAGGGCTGGACCCCGGCAGTGATGGGTTTTGTTATACATCAATGTGAATTGGCCATAGGCATACGTGTGTCACTTCCCTACTGAATGCCCCTCCCTCTCCACCCTATCCCTCCAAGCGGTCACAGAGCACTCGCTTTAGGTGCCCTGAATCTAACTCCCACTGGCTATCTGTTTTACATTTGGTAATGTATGTTTCAAT
This sequence comes from Ovis aries, assembly GCF_016772045.2. NCBI lineage: Eukaryota > Metazoa > Chordata > Mammalia > Artiodactyla > Bovidae > Ovis > Ovis aries. The sequence goes on along the minus strand of NC_056069.1, from coordinate 60,757,446 downwards.
GCTATTCTGAAGAAACTATTGATGATAGATTTTTAGATTTTTCAATTTTCAAAGAGAACAGTGAATATACTGATCACTCCTCTTCAATTAAAGTTAAAAAAAAAAAAAAGACCAAATACCTATACAGTAGCAAAAAACAAATCACTCAATGAGATCTGTTCTTGAACAAGGCCATTCTATCATCTATATTACAGTTCAACCATTATAGAAATGCACTTATGGAAAGAGGAGTAATTTTGGAGACTAACATGATAACAAATATGGCAACTCCATAGTATCACATCTATTGAATCATCCAATCAGCTCAACTTCCAAAACATATTTAATTCCATCCATCTATTTCTATATCACTGAAAGAGAAACTATTTTCGCTAAGGCTAAGGAAGGTTAGCCAGTTGTTTTATTTTGAGATGTTCAGGGGGAGATGCCAACTGGATATGTAGGTGTGTGTTAGTCACTCAGTTGTGTCTGCCTCTTTGCGACCTGTAACCCACCAGGTTCCTCTATCCATAGGATTTCCCAGGCAAGGATACTGCATTGGGTAGCCATTCCTTCTCGAGGTAATCTCCCCCGCCCAGGGATCAAACTTGGGTCTCCTGAGTGCAGGCAGATACTTTACTGTCTGAACCACCACGGAAGTTAAAAATGGATTCTGACTCATGTGCTTGGACTTCAGAAGAGAGTCAGAGCTGGTGACTGAGAGTTGGGTTCTTTAAGGAAGATATGCACCAAAGCCTTAGCACTAAATGAGGACAGATATAACACACAGATACAGAAAAGGAAGATCAGGCACAAGCCCTGGAAACTTCTGAAATCTAAAGATGTTGGGAAAAAAAAAAATAGAAGAACCACTAGAAGACTAAGAGAGGCAATGGCACCCCACTCCAGTACTCTTGCCTGGAAAATTCCATGGGCGGTGGAGCCTGGTAGGCTGCAGTCCATGGGGTCTCGAAGAGTTGGACACGACTGAGCGACTTCACTTTCACTTTTCACTTTCATGCATTGGAGAAGGAAATGGCAACCCACTCCAGTGTTCTTGCCTGGAGAATCCCAGGGACGGGGAGCCTGGTGGGCTGCCATCTATGGGGTCAAACAGAGTCAGACACAACTGAAGCGACTTAGCAGCAGCAGTAGGAGCAGCAGAAGACTAAGAAAGGATGTCCGATGAAAGAAGAAGTAATCCAGGCCTATGAAAGTAATCCTTTCTTTAGAGGTAAACTTTCTTTCCTTAGAAGCATAAGAAAAAAGGAATTTCAAGAAGGAGAATTAGACTAATGAATTGATTAGCTTCTGGATATTCAGGTAACAGAAAGTAACCACTGGATTTGGCAAGACAGAGGTCACTGTCTACTTTGAAAGAGCACGTTCAGTGGATTACAGAGAATAGAACTAACTAATGTGTACAGAGGGGATAATAAGAGGGGAGAAAGTGGAAACAATGCATAAAGTGGGCCATACTGATATAGAAACAGGAAAGTGATTTTGACTCCATCCTGGGCTTCCCTAATATAATATAGCTTCACTTTGCTGTATGTATTGAGTATATTGACATATTTTTAACACTGCTGCTAAGCTGCTAAGTCACTTCAGTCGTGTCCAACTCTGTGTGACCCCATAGATGGCAGCCCACCAGGCTCTGCTGTCCCTGGGTTTCTCCAGGCAAGAAGACTAGATAACTCCCAATCACCTTTGTGATAATAGACCATACTTCAAGGTAATCTTTGTTTAGAGATAAGGTGTTAACTTTACTTTAAATACTTTTATTCTTTCATGAAACATTTTACCATGTTTATTTATCCTTTCATTCAGTTAAGTGAAAAAGTGGAAGTCGCTCCGTTGTGTCTGACTTTTTGCTATTGCACGGACTGTAGCCTGCTAGATTCCTCTGTCCATGGAATTCTCCAGGCCAGAATACTGGAGTGGGTTCCTGTGCTCTTATCCAGGGGATCATCCCAACCCAGGGATTGAACCCAGGTATCCTGCATTGCAGGCAAATTCTTTACCATCTGAGCCACCAGGGAAGCCAGTCACTCAGTTAAATGACACTCATTTATGAAACCTGTATGCAAACCTTTGGAGTAAACACTTTGAGAAAGACCAAGCTAAGGAGAAAATGAAAACACCTGTCAAATAGCTAATCCTGGTAGATGTGTAGCAACTAAAACTCATATTTATGCCACTACCATAAGATTTAATACAAATAACATGAAGAAAACAACAAAAATGAGCTTTTTGAAACTGAAGGTTGTCTAAAGAGGCAGATTATATATATATATATATATGGTGGCGAATCAGAAAAGAAGATGTATATACAGTTGAATTCCAAAGTATTTTTAAGATATAAAGAAAGTTAGAACCAAAATAAAAGAAAGAAAAACGAAACAAAGCAGCAATAAGAATTATTGATTGTACTTGGGAGATGATTCTCACTTGTGAGAGTGGAGTGAGTGCCTCACAGGAAACAGAAAAGTTGTCTGTGTGATTAATTTGAGTGGACTGGGTACAGTGTCAAGCTTTTCTACTGTATGTCTCATCTTTACTCTTTCTGTGTTGTACAAAAATATTTTTATTAATCTTTTCAAATAATTCATGCTATAAAATTATATATTTTACATAAAACAATTCTCATTTTATCACATTTTGACAATTTTTTTGATTTTGTTGCAATATATTTTTTTTTGAATTGTACCTTGAAAAAGCATCTTGCATGGTAAACTCTCTCAATTGTAATATATCCTCCTATGTAAATGTTAATTTTGACCTTCCTAAATGGGAAGTTCAATATTGTCTTATTTGAGAAATTTTAAGATATTTCTCTGCTAATTTTCTAAAAATACACTTTATCTAACAGGATTTTAAGGTTTACAAAAGAATTGCAAATATAATGCCAAGAGTTGTCAAATATTCAGATCAAATAACACACTCTTCTGTGTGTATAGTACATTTATTACAATAAATATGCCATTATTGGTACATTATTATTAATCAAACTTATTTTATTCATATTTTCTCAGTTGTTCCCTAATGCCTCTTTTCTGTTTCCAGGCACTTCCATCAGAATGCCTCATCACAATTAAGTGATTCTTAGTCTCCTCGTTTAGTCTCCTTGTTTTTTTGACAATTCCTTAAACATTTCTTGTTTTGATTGGCATGGGTTAGACATTTTATAGAATGTCTTTCAATTGGGTTATATCTGATAACTGTTTCTCATAATTACATCATGTTTATTTGTTTATTTGTTTGGGGAGAGGCATAGCAACAAGGTAAAGGGCAATTGTCATCCAACTATATCAAGAGTACAAATTATCAACACGGCTTATGACTGCTGATGCTGACCTTAAACCACCTGACTGAGGAAGTGTTTGAAAGATTCTCCACTATAAAGTATTGTTGACAATTTCCAGTAAGTCAGATTGTCTGCATCTCAGGAGTGGTTGGGGACAGCTCTTGGCAGATAGAGGATCCCATATTGACCAGTCTTACAAGCTGGCCCCTTCTGGAAGAGTGGTGTTATTTATTGTTTTCCTTGGAATTTCCCCAAACAAAGCCTCACGGCCACCAGTCAACAAAAAACCTGAAACTAAAATACGTACCTTTCAATAACATAAAAACTTCAGCCAATGATTATGTAATCGTGAGTGGGAGAAAGAAAGAAGTGGGGGAGTTACAGATAGAAGTGGCTGATGAATATTAGTAATTATGGGAACAGATAGGTGAAAAATACTTTATTATCACGAGAAAAAATTACTGTAAGAGGGTTTAAAAATTTGCTCTATAAAGAAAGTGAAGTCGTTCAGTCTGTGTCGACTCTTCGCGACCCCATAGACTGTAGCCTACCAGGCTCCTCAGCCCATGGGATTTTCCAGGCAAGGGTAATGGAGTGGGTTGCCACTTCCTTCTCCAGGGAATCTTCCTGACCCAGGAATTAAACCTAGGTCTCCCACGTTGTAGGCAGATGCTTTATCTTTTGAACCACCAGGGAAGTCCAAAGAGGAGAGTACATTTTATGGTACAAAGTTCTGAAAAATTGCAGATATTCAAAAAAATATAAGCATAACATAAAATGACATTTAGAATATGTTGAGGCAATACTTGTTAAAATAGAGAAAACAAAGTAGGGAGGTGGCAATAAGATTGAGGAATTTAATATTACTTACAGTTCAGTTCAGTTGCTCAGTTGTGTCCAACTCTTTATGACCCCATTAATTGCAGCACACCAGGCCTCCCTGTGCATCACCAACTCCAGGAGTTCACTCAAACTCACATCCAGAGAGTCGGTAATGCCATCCAGCCATCTCATCCTCTGTCGTCCCCTTCTCCTCCTGCCCTCAATCCCTCCCAGAATCAGAGTCTTTTCCAGTGAGTAAACTCTTTGCATGAGGTGGCCAAAGTACTGGAGTTTCAGCTTTAGCATCATTCCTTCCAAAGAACACCCAAGACTGATCTCCTTCAGAATGGACTGGTTGGATCTCCTTGCAGTCCATATTACTTACAGGGGAAAGTGAAATCCTGCAAAATGTATTCTTTAGACAAAGCAGCAACCAGAACAGCTATGAAGACAGAGGTTAGACTAACACAGAGTAGGGAAAAATAGTAAATAGATAAAAATGACTTTCAAGAAGATTAGTTTTCTGGATAGACGCACTGAAGATATAAAGTGCACATAATAGATGTATTTGAAAATGTATGTATAGACCAGGAAAATGATACAAGAAATAGCCAGAATAAATAGAAAAATATCTCCTAAAATAAAAGAAAAAATGAATAGGCAGTTCAAAACGCTCACTGTATGCCAGGGACTTAAAACAAAACAAAACAAAAGACAGTGTTAACAAAGATAAAAAGGACTAAGACATTTTTTGGAAAACTCACTGATCTTCAAGTTTAAAGAAGAAAACCTGCAAACATCTAGGGAAAAGAAACAGGAGGTCATTTTAGAGAGAAAATCAGATGATCTTCGATTTCTCAGCAATTTTAGATGACAGATGACAGCAGAGAAATCTCTACAATGTATGAAAAAGAAATGAATATAACTCAACAATTCTATGGCCAGTTGGCATGCCATCCACTGTATAACACAAAATGAAGATGAGTTTGACAAACCCAAGGTTTCAGGAAGTAAAAGCATTCATCTACTCAAAGTTAAAAACTATACCAGTCAAAAATGTCCATTTCAGTAGAACTGCAGGTAAAGAACCAAAGAAGAGATAAATATAAGATGAAATGCAAAAGCTACATTTTTAAAAATAAAGACAGAGGGGGAGGGAAAGATGGCGGAGGAATAGGACGGGAAGACCACTTTCTCCCTCACAAATTCCTCAAAAGAACATTTCAACGCCGAGCAAACTCCACAAAACAACTTCTGTAGGCTGGCAGAGGACATCAGGCAACCAGAAAAGCAGACCATTGTCTTCAAAAACAGGTAGGAAAAAATATAAAAGACGAAAAAGGAGACAAAGGAGGTGGGGAGGGAGCTCCGTCCTGGGAAGGGAATTTTAAGAAGAGAGGTTTCCAAACACCAGGAAACACTCTCCCTGCCGAGTCTGTGGCGAGCCTTGGAAACACAGAGGGCAACATAACAGGAAGGAAAAATAGATAAATAATTAAAACCAACAGATTACAAGCCCAACAGTAACTCCCCCAGTGGAAAAGCAGCACAGACGCCTGCATCCGCCATTGGGGAGTGGGGGCAGGGCAGGGACGCGCGGGAGGCGCGGGCTGCAGAGCTTTGTAAGAATCGGGCAGGAACGCCCCACGCGCAACCAGAACGATCTAACTTGGGCTAGCAACCCAGACGGTGGGATAGCTACCACGCGAAAAGCTCGAACATAAGACACCGCCAGGACCGAGCACAGAACAAAGGACGGACTGGAAAAAGCCGGGTGCAGACCATCCCCGCCGGGGACAGGCAGCCAGAGCCGTAAGGACTGGAAAGGGGCAATTGCAGACCCGGAGAGACTTTACTTACCTAACTGCAAGCAGGCTCCTTTGCTAAGACTTCTGGGGGTGCTGGACAGTCACAATCTGCCTCACGGGGTGCACCAGCGGTCCACCCAGAAAGCTGAGCAGCAGCAGCAGAAAAGGTGACAAGCCACGGCGATCGCGCTCGCCAAACTCCTGAGCTACTCGGACCTGGGAAGGGCACAAAGCGCAGTCCCAGCTGAATTTGTGCCTCTGAGGGCTGCCTGAGCGCCGAACCTGAGCGGCTTGGACCGGGGAAGTGCACGCAGCCTAGAGCTGGCCCCAGACGGTTCCCAGCTGAGCATCGTAGAGCTGGAGTGGTTTGTGCGTCGCGAGAAAGGACAGGTCAAGCAGGGCTGAGATACTGTGTGCACACGACAGTGCTATTTGTTTGCAGCATCCCCCCTCCCCACAGCGCGACTGAACTAGTGAGCCTAAAAAACCAGCAAACAGAAGAAGTTAAACAGAAGGAACCACCTTGGAAGTGATCCCACACGGCCCATAACACCAGAGAAGGGCGAGATATATTTTTACTATTTTAAAAATCATTCCTTTTTTTTTTTTTTGCTTTTTTGTTTTTTTTTCTTTTTTCTTTTTTTTTAATTGTTAAGTCTTCTATTTCTCCTCCAATTTTTATTTCTATAACCTATTATTACTATTTAAAAAAAAAAGACTTTTTTTTTTTAAGGCAAACACCATATATAGTCCTTGGATGGTTGTTGGTGGTTTTTTGTTTGTTTGTTTGTTTGTTTGTTTTTAATAATTCTTTTTTTTCTTTCTTCCTTTTTCCTTCTGCTTTTCTTTAATATTGTATCTTTGAAAATCCAACCTCTACTCTAGATTTTTAATCTTTGCTCTTAAGTTTTTGTTGTCAATTTTGTACATTTAAAAACCCAAAAATCACTACCCAAGTTTACCTGAGAGCAAGATTACTGGCTTGACCACTCTCTCCTCCTCTGGACTCTCCTTTTTCTCCACCAGGTGGCCTCCGTCTCTTTTCTCCCCTATCTCTTCTCTATCCAAATCTGTGAATCTCTGTGTGTTCCAGACGGTGGAGAACACCTAAGGAACTGGTTACTGGCAGGATTTGTCTCTCTCCTACTCATTCCTCTCTCTGATCCTCCTGGTCACCTCTGTCTACTTCCTCCCTCTTCTCTTCCCCGTATAACTCTGTAAATACCTCTGAGCAGTCCAGACTATAGAGCGCACATAAGGAAGTGACTACTGGCTAGCTTGCTCTCTCCTCTTTTGATCTCACCGCATCTCATTCCAGTTACCTCTAACTACCCCCTTCATTTTCTCTTCTCCTTGTAACTCAGTGAACCTCTCTGAGTGTCCTTCAATGTGGAGAAACTTTTCATCTTTAACCTAGATGTTTTATCATTGGTGCTGTATAGATGGAGAAGTCTAGAGGCTACTGTAAAAATAAAACTGAAAACCAGAAGCAGGAGGCTTAAATCCAAAGCCTGAAAACATTAGAGAATTCTTGAATTCAGGGAACATTAAGCAATAGGATCTCATCAAATGCCTTCATACCTACACCGAAACCAAGCTCCACCCAAGGGCCAACAAGTTCCAAAACAAGACATACCACGCAAATTCTCCAGCAACACAGGAACACTCCCCTGAGCTTCAATATACAGGCAGCTCAAAATTATCCCCAAACCTTTGATGTCTCGTAACCCATTACGGGTCACTCCACTGCACTCCAGAGAGAAGAAACCCAGCTCCACCCACCAAAACTCCAACACAAGCCTCCCTAACCAGGAAACCTTGACAAGCCACTGATAGAACCCCACCCAAAGTGAGGAAGCTCCATAATAAAGAGAACTCCACAAATTACCAGAATATAAAAAAGCCACCCCAAACGCAGCAATATAACCAAGATGAAGAGACAGAGGAATACTCAGCAGGTAAAGGAACAGGAGAGTTGCCCACCAAACCAAACAAAAGAGGAAGAAGTAGGGAATATACCGGAGAAGAAATTCTGAACATTGATAGTAAAAATGATCAAAAATCTTGAAATCAAAATGGAATCACAGATAAATAGCCTAGAGACAAGGATTGAAAAGATGCAAGAAAGGTTAAACAAGGACCTAGAAGAAATAAAAAAGAGTCAAAATATATTGAATAACGCAATAAATGAGATCAGAAACACTCTGGAGGCAACAAATAGTAGAATAACGGAGGCAGAAGATAGGATTAGTGAAATAGAAGATAGTATGGTAGAAATAAATGAATCAGAGAGGAAACAAGAAAAACGAATTAAAAGAAATGAGGACAATCTCACAGACCTCCAGGACAATATGAAACGCCCCAACATTCGAATTATAGGAGTCCCAGAAGAAGAAGACAGAAAGAAAGATCATGAGAAAATCCTTGAGGAGATAATAGTTGAAAACTTCCCTAAAATGGGGAAGGAAATAACCACCCAAGTCCAAGAAACACAGAGAGTTCCAAATAGGATAAACCCAAGGCGAAACACCCCAAGACACATATTAATCAAATTAACAAAGATCAAACACAAAGAACAAATATTAAAAGCAGCAAGGGAAAAACAACAAATAACACACAAGGGGATTCCTATAAGGATAACAGCTGATCTCTCAATAGAAACTCTTCAGGCCAGGAGGGAATGGCAAGACATACTTAAAGTGATGAAAGACAATAACCTACAGCCCAGATTACTGTACCCAGCAAGGATCTCATTCAAATACGAAGGAGAAATCAAAAGCTTTACAGACAAGCAAAAGCTGAGAGAATTCAGCACCACCAAACCAGCTCTCCAACAAATTCTAAAGGATATCCTCTAGACAGGAAACACGAAAAGGGTGTATAAACCTGAACCCAAAATAATAAAGTAAATGGTAACGGGATCATACTTATCAATAATTACCTTAAACGTAAATGGGTTGAACGCCCCAACCAAAAGACAAAGACTGGCCGAATGGATACAAAAACAAGACCCCTCTATATGCTGCTTACAAGAGACCCACCTCAAAACAAGGGACACATACCGACTGAAAGTGAAGGGCTGGAAAATGATATACCACGCAAATAGAGACCAAAAGAAAGCAGGAGTGGCAATACTCATATCCGATAAAATAGACTTTAAAACAAAGGCTATGAAAAGAGACAAAGAAGGCCACTACATAATGATCAAAGGAACAATCCAAGAAGAAGATATAACAATTATAAATATATATGCACCCAATATAGGAGCACCGCAATATGTAAGACAAATGCTAACAAGTATGAAAGGGGAAATCAACAATAACACAATAATAGTGGGAGACTTTAATACCCCACTCACACCTATGGACAGATCAACTAAACAGAAAATTAACAAAGAAATGCAAACTTTAAATGATACATTAGATCAGTTAGACCTAATTGATATCTATAGGACATTTCACCCCAAAACAATGAATTTCACCTTTTTTTCAAGTGCTCATGAAACCTTCTCCAGGATAGATCACATCCTGGGCCATAAATCTAAACTTGATAAATTCAAAAAAATCGAAATCATTCCAAGCATCTTTTCTGACCATAATGCATTAAGATTAGATCTCAATTACAGGAGAAAAACTATTACAAATTCCAACATATGGAGGTTGAACAACACACTTCTGAATAACCAACAAATCACAGAAGAAATAAAAAAGAAATCAAAATATGCATAGAAACAAATGAAAATGAAAACACAACAACCCAAAACCTGTGGGACACTATAAAAGCAGTGCTAAGAGGAAAGTTCATAGCAATACAGGCATACCTCAAGAAATAAGAAAAAAGTCAAATAAATAACCTAACTCTACAACTAAAGCAACTAGAAAAGGAAGAATTGGAGAGCCCCAGAGTTAGTAGAAGGAAAGAAATCTTAAAAATTAGGGCAGAAATAAATGCACAAGAAACAAAAGAGACCATAGCAAAAATCAACAAAGCCAAAAGCTGGTTCTTTGAAAGGATAAATAAAATTGACAAACCATTAGCCAGACTTATCAAGAAGCAAAGAGAGAAAAATCAAATTAATAAAATTAGAAATGAAAATGGAGAGATCACAACAGACAACACAGAAATACAGAGGATCATAAGAGACTACTATCAGCAGTTGTATGCCAATAAAATGGACAACGTGGAAGAATTGGACAAATTCTTAGAAAAGTATAATTTTCCAAAACTGAACCAGGAAGAAATAGAAAATCTTAACAGACCCATCACAAGCACAGAAATTGAAACTGTAATCAGAAATCTTCCTGCAAACAAAAGCCCAGGTCCAGACGGCTTCACAGCTGAATTCTACCAAAAATTTCGAGAAGAGCTAACACCTATCCTACTCAAACTCTTCCAGAAAATTGCAGAGGAAGGTAAACTTCCAAACTCATTCTATGAGGCCACCATCACCCTAATACCGAAACCTGACAAAGATGTCACAAAAAAAGAAAACTACAGGCCAATATCACTGATGAACATAGATGCAAAAATCCTCAACAAAATTCTAGCAATCAGAATCCAACAACACATTAAAAAGATCATACACCATGACCAAGGGGGCTTTATCCCAGGGATGCAAGGATTCTTCAATATCCGCAAATCAATCAATGTAATTCACCACATTAACAAATTGAAAAATAAAAACCATATGATTATGTCAATAGATGCAGAGAAGGCCTTTGACAAAATTCAACATCCATTTATGGTAAAAACTCTCCAGAAAGCAGGAATAGAAGGAACATATCTCAACATAATAAAAGCTATATATGACAAACCCACAGCAAACATTATCCTCAATGGTGAAAAATTGAAAGCATTTCCCCTAAAGTCAGGAACAAGACAAGGGTGTCCACTTTCACCACTACTATTCAACATGTTCTGGAAGTTTTGGCCACAGCAAAAGAAGAAGTAAAACTCTCACTGTTTGCAGATGACATGATCCTCTACATGGAAAACCCTAAAGACTCCACCAGAAAATTACTAGAGCTCATCAATGAATATAGTAAAGTTGCAGGATATAAGGTCAACACACAGAAATCCCTTGCATTCCTATACACGAATAATGAGAAAGTAGAAAAAGAAATTAAGGAAACAATTCCATTCACCATTGCAACGAAAAGAATAAAATACTTGGGAATATATCTACCTAAAGAAACTAAAGACCTATATATAGAAAACTATAAAACACTGATGAAAGAAATCAAAGAGGACACTAATAGATGGAGAAATATACCATGTTCATGGATCAGAAGAATCAATATAGTGAAAATGAGTATACTACCCAAAGCAATTTACAAATTCAATGCAATCCCTATCAAGCTACCAGGCACATTTTTCACAGAACTAGAACAAATAATTTCAAGATTTGTATGGAAATACAAAAAACCTCGAATAGCCAAAGCAATCTTGAGAAAGAAGAATGGAACTGGAGGAATCAACTTGCTTGACTTTAGGCTCTACTACAAAGCCACAGTCATCAAGACAGTATGGTACTGGCACAAAGACAGACATATAGATCAATGGAACAAAATAGAAAGTCCAGAGATAAATCCACACACATATGGACACCTTATCTTTGACAAAGGAGGCAAGAATATACAATGGAGTAAAGACAATCTCTTTAACAAGTGGTGCTGGGAAAACTGGTTAACCACTTGTAAAAGAATGAAACTAGATCACTTTCTAACACCGCACACAAAAATGAACTCAAAATGGATTAAATATCTAAATGTAAGATCAGAAACTATAAAACTCCTAGAGGAGAACATAGGCAAAGCACTCTCAGACATAAATCACAGCAGGATCCTCTATGATCCACCTCCCAGAATTCTGGAAATAAAAGCAAAACTAAACAAATGGGATCTAATTAAAATTAAAAGCTTCTGCACAACCAAGGAAAATATAAGCAAGGTGAAAAGACAGCCTTCTGAATGGGAGAAAATAATAGCAAATGAAGCAACTGACAAACAACTAATCTCAAAAATATACAAGCAACTTCTGCAGCTCAACTCCAGAAAAATAAACGACCCAATCAAAAAATGGGCCAAAGAACTAAATAGACATTTCTCCAAAGAAGACATCCGGATGGCTAACAAACACATGAAAAGATGCTCAACATCACTCATTATTAGAGAAATGCAAATCAAAACCACAATGAGGTACCACTTCACACCAGTCAGAATGGCTGCGATCCAAAAATCTGCAAGCAATAAATGCTGGAGAGGGTGTGGAGAAAAGGAACCCTCCTACACTGTTGGTGGGAATGCAAACTAGTACAGCCACTATGGAGAACAGTGTGGAGATTCCTTAAAAAATTGCAAATAGAACTACCTTATGACCCAGCAATCCCACTGCTGGGCATACACACCGAGGAAACCAGAATTGAAAGAGACACATGTACCCCAATGTTCATCGCAGCACTGTTTATAATAGCCAGGACATGGAAACAACCTAGATGTCCATCAGCAGATGAATGGATAAGAAAGCGGTGGTACATATACACAATGGAGTATTACTCAGCCGTTAAAAAGAATTCATTTGAATCAGTTCTGATGAGATGGATGAAACTGGAGCCAATTATACAGAGTGAAGTAAGCCAGAAAGAAAAACACCAATACAGTATACTAACACATATATATGGAATTTAGAAAGATGGCAATGACGACCCTGTATGCAAGACAGGAAAAAAGGCACAGATGTGTATAACGGACTTTTTGGACTCAGAGGGAGAGGGAGAGGGTGGGATGATTTGGGAGAATGGCATTCTAACATGTATACTATCATGTAAGAATTGAATCGCCAGTCTAGGTCTGACGCAGGGTGCAGCATGCTTGGGGCTGGTGCATGGGGATGACCCAGAGAGATGTTGTGGGGAGGGAGGTGGGAGGGGGGTTCATGTTTGGGAACGCATGTAAGAATTAAAGATTTTAAAATTTAAAAAATAAAAAACTAAAAAAAATAAATAAAAGTTATGACAAAATACTGGCCATTTTAAAAAATAAATAAAATCAATCAGTATCTTGAATACTTGCTTTTTTGTGATTCTCATGTAAGGAAACAGGAGGGAAATACAATTGAAAGCTCTATTCTACTTACATTTAAAGAAGGGAAACCTAAATTTTCTCTAAATTGTTGACGTGTGCATTTTTAAATTCTTTTCCCAACTTGTATGTTTTCTGGAAAAGATACAAATAAACCCAGGAATTAATAATAGCAAAAAAATAAAAAATAAAAAATAAAGACAGTTAGTGTGAATAATAACTCCAATACATTCATTCAAAGTGTATCTAGATATTTTACCCAGTCTGTTTCAGAACAGAAAATGATTAAATAGTTAGGACAAAATATTCATTCAAGCATTCTTAGTATTTTAGAAATGAATGATGACAATGTGCCAGGCACCTCTCTAGATACAGGTCTACTTCAGAGAAGAAAATCAAGAATTCCTCCCTACATATCTTACATTCCAGAGTGATAGACAAAATTCAAAAATGAATAGGTATGGGAGGGGGGTTCATGTTTGAGAACGCATGTAAGAATTAAAGAGTTTAAAATTTTAAAACAAAAACAAAAATGATTAGGTAAATACTTAGAATATTAAAAGATAATCAACCCTGTGCAGAAAAAAAAAGGGGGGTGGGGGAAGAAAGGGCATAGGGATTGGTAAATAAATTTGAGATTGCAATTTTAAATGGAGTGATCAATGGAAATCTAAATAAAGTATTATTTGAGCAAATAGATGTATGACTTTCAGAACTCCTTGTAATCAGAACATCTAGATTCTACCATTTATTTTTTAAAATTGTTATTGAAGTATAGTTACTTTTTGTTTCCCTAGGTGGTGTAGTTGATAAGAATTTGCCTGCCAATGCAGGAGACACAGGTTTGACCCCTGGGTCAGGAAGATCCCCTGGAATAGGAAATGGCACATCACTCCAGTGTTCCTGCTTGGAAAATTCCATGGACAGAGAAGCCTTGTGGGCTACAGTCCCTGGGGTCACAAAGAGTTGTTTTGCGATGTTACATTGGCTTCTGTTGTTGTTGTTCTTGTTTAGTCATCAAGTCATGTCCAAATCTTGGTGACCCCATGAACTGCAGCACACCAGGCTTCCCTGGCTTGTCGTGGTGAAGTTGAAGTTTCTGCTGTACAGCAAAATGAATCAGCTATATGTATACATATATACCTTTTTTAAAAAAAAATTTCCTTCCTGTTTACGTCACCACAGATCACTGGGTAGAGTGTCCTGTCCTATACAGTTGTTGTTGTTGATGATCAGTTGTGTCCAACTCTTTGTGACTCCATAGACTGCAGCATGCCAGGCTTTCCTGTCCATCATCCCCCAGAGCTTGCTCAAACTCATGTCCATTGAGTCAATGATGCCATCCAACCATCTCGTCCTCTGTTGTCTCCTTTTCCTCCTGCCTTCAATCTTTCCCAGCATCAGGGCTTTTCCTATTGAGTCCATATTTCACATCAGGTGGCCAAATTATTGGAGCTTCAGCTTCAGCATCAGTCCTTCCAATGAATTTTCAGGACTGATATCCTTTAGGATGGACTGGTTGGATCTCCTTGCAGTTCAAGGGATTCTCAAGAGTCTTCTCCACCACCACAGTTCAAAAGCATCAATTCTTCAGTGCTCAGCCTTCCTTATGGTCCAACTCTCACATCCATAAATGACTACTAGAAAAACCATAGCTTTGACTATATGGACCTTTGTTGGCAAAGTAATGTCTCTGCTTTTTAATATGTTGTCTAAGTTGAACATAACTTTTCTTCTAAGGAGAAAGCATCTTTTAAATTCATGACTGCAGTCACCATCTGCAGTAATTTTGGACCCAAGAAAATAAACTCTTTCACTGTTTCCATTGTTTCCCCATCTATTTACCATGAAGTGATAGGATCAGATGCCATAATCTTCATTTTTTGATCATTGAGTTTTAGGCCAGGTTTTCATTGATTGTCTATTTTATGCATAGTAACAATAGTGTGTGTTATGTCAATCCCAAGCTTCCAATTCATCCCATCCCCCCTTGGTATCCATGTTTGTTCTCTAGGTCTGTGTCTCTATTTCTGCTTTGTAAATAAGATAATTATTCTTAAAATAGCTGGAATGGGGTGGAGAGGAAGAGGAAGAATCGGGAGAGTAGAGGGAGAGAGTAGCACCATGCTAGGAAACAAAGCTTGGAATTTATTATCAGTTTGGAATAGCTCCCTACTTGGGCAAAATTTTATTAACTCTGGGCAAACTTAGGTATCATAACACAAAGAGTATCCACCTCATCATCACCCCTACACAATTTACCTCCCAAACTAGTGCCTTGTTGTGAACCCTGACACAGCAGAAGCCACAGGACTGACAGGTCTCTCATGCCTCACAGGGCAAAATCTAAATAAATACAAGAACTGGTGAATATATTTTTCTTTCTTCCTCCCCTCAGCAGGCTACACTGACAGTAATTTACATGGCTTGTTAGAAGAAGATTCTGCAAGATTGAGCAGTCCTTATTGGTTAATGCCAAGTGATGGCTCCTTGTATTACTTTTTATCCTTTTTTGTCTTGCTCCTTCTTTCCTTGTCTGTGCTGTCTCAGTTTGGACTCCCTAAAATATAGCAGAAGGTAATGTATGCCATGGGATCTGCTTTACCCAGGGTAAAATATTCATTGATAACTTTACAGATAGCAACAAATATAAATTCAAAATTCACTGTCACCTTTCAGTCCCTATGTTTATCAAGCATAGATTTCCCATAATGTCATCATAAATTTTTTAAAAATGTAAATTCATTTATTTTAATTGGAGGTTAATTACTTTACAATATTGTATTGGCTTTGCCATACATCGACATGAATCCCCCACAGGTATACACGTGTTCCCCATCCTAAACCCCCCTCCCTCCTCCCTCCCTGTACCATCCCTCTGGGTTGTCCCAGTGCACCAGCCCCAAGCATCCAGTATCCTGCATCGAACCTGGACTGGCAATTCATTTCGTATATGATATTATACATGTTTCAATGCCATTCTCCCAAATCATAAATTTTTAATGGATCGAAATTGCCGCCATTTTTTTTTCTGGGAGACTAAATGCATACACATACATTGAAAAATAGATGATCCCATAAAACAATGTCCTGGAGTTAGGGTGTTGGCAGAACTTGTAGGACAGTAATCAGTATTTCACAAAGTTAGATGATCTGTGAGTAACAGCCTATCTCTCTTTGCAACTTCACTACACTTTCCACAGAGTGCTTTTTATTTTCCCTCTCAGGATTAAGATAATTTCTGTTACAAACAGATGCATAATAATATAATTACTTGGTAGAGATGTCATGGCATGGATGAGATCAATGTTATATATCCCATCATGTCAGGACTCCTCTGAGTTCAGCTGTTGCCATAATGGACAATTTCATGCAAGATTAGCCTGTGTTGACAGCATCTCATCTCATGCCTAGACTATAAGTCTTACAACTTTTTACTTCAAGGCCTTTTAAAGTCTTTTCCAATAACACATAAGTGTGACCCTGAAATGCAGGATAGCTGAGACATTCAGGGCCGACTGTTGTGATGGAAGTGCGTGCTTGGCTGTGTCCGACTCTTTGTGACCCCACAGACTGTAGCCTGCCTGGCTTCTTTTTCCAAGGAATTTTCAAGACAAGAATACTGGAGTGGATTGACGTTGTTGGGGTCTTCCCAACCCAGGAATAGAACGCACATCTTCTTCATTGGCAGGTGGGTTCTTTACTCCTGAGCGACCCCAGAAGCCGGGTCAACCTTTAGGCATATGGATAAATTCCCCAGTTTCCCTGTATATCACAAGGAAAATTCTGAAAAAAAAAAAATTGTAAATTGCTTGGGAGGTGTCAACAAAATCAATCCTGTATTCTATGACTGTCTTTTGCAGAAAGCACTCCCTTCATTGGCTTCTCCACCATCTTCTCCACCCTCTTCCTTTTTGCAGGCATTTCCACCATGCCATGGCTTCAAGACCTGCTCTGGGGAAGAATGTTCTAAAGATATGAGATTTTATTGCATTGAAAAAGCACCTATTTTACAAGTAATTACATTTATATTGTAGGAAAAGGGAAAGTCTGGTAGAAAGTAAGAAGCCATTAGGAGAGAACAAAATGTTTTGCGAGAGTAGGCAATACAGGGGAAACCACTAAGACAAATGAGTGTTTATACAGTTTTTTTGCAAGCCTGCTTAACAGATCAAGAGTTTTCATACATATTTCAAATTATTTTTCTAATTAAACAGTAGTTTTCATGATATAAGTGATCAAGATTTCTATATGCTAAATAAAGGCCTCCCTTTGGGGGCAAATTTATACAAGTTTAGATAGTATGATATAAACAGACAGTTTAAGAGACGCATACTTGGAGAAAAGGTAACTGTCCTGCACCATTGGTGGGAATGTAAATTGGTACAGCCACTGTGGAGAACAATATGGAGGTTCCTTAAAAAGCTAAAAATAGAAATACTATATGGCCCAGCTATCCCACTGCTGGGCATATTCCCAGAGAAAATCATAATTCAGAAGACACATACACTCCAGTATTCATGACAGCACTATTTACAATAGCCAGGATGTTTAGGGAGCAACCTAAATGTCCATCAGCAGAAAAATGTATAAAGAAGCTGTGGTACATGTATACAATGGAACATTACTCAGTCATAGCAAGGGATGAAATTGGATCATTCGTAGAGACATGGAAAGACCTAGTGACTGTCATATACTGTGAAGTAAGTCAGAAAAGAAAAAATATATATAGTATATTAGCACATATCTGTAGAATCTAGAAAAACGATGCAGATGCTATTATTTACAAAGCAGACATAGAGCAATGGATGAAGTGAAAAAATGTATGGATACTAAGGGGTAAAGGGGGGAGAGGGAGGAAATGGGCAATTAGGACCAACGTATAAACACTGTTGATGCTGCTGCTGCTGCTGCTAAGTCGCTTCAGTCCTATCTGACTCTCTGTGACCCCATAGATGGCAGCCCACTAGGCTCCCCCGTCCCTGGGATTCTGCAGGCAATAACACTGGAGTGGGTTGTCATTTCCTTCTCCAATGCATGAAAGTGAAAAGTAAAAGTGAAGTCGCTCAGTCGTGTCTGAGTCTGCATGAACCCATGGATTGCAGCCTACCAGGCTTCTCCCTCCATGGGATTTTCCAGGCAAGAGTACTGGAGTGGGGTGCCATCTCCTTCTTCGAACACTAATGATACTATGTATGAAATAGAAAACAAATGAGAACCTATTGTCTAGCTCAGGGAATTCTACTCAG
This sequence comes from Ovis aries, assembly GCF_016772045.2. NCBI lineage: Eukaryota > Metazoa > Chordata > Mammalia > Artiodactyla > Bovidae > Ovis > Ovis aries. The sequence goes on along the minus strand of NC_056069.1, from coordinate 60,739,202 downwards.
TGCTCTGTGGTGACCTAAATGGGAAAGAAGTCCAAAAAAGAGGGAATATATGTATACATATAGTGGATTTATTTTGCTGTACTGCAGAAACTAATACAGCATTGTAAAGCAACTATACTCCAATAAAATTAATTAAAAAAGAGACTCCCCCTTTACCCCCCAAAGACTGGAAACCAGAAGAATAAAAGTTTACTAAAATTGGCTTCAAATGTTGGGAATAAGAGGTAACAAAATTCTTTCTTAAAAATTCTTTTAATATGTAATGACACTCAGAGGGGTAAGATTTTAATATAGCCGTATTGAAAGCATTGCACGCAAAGAAAAGCAACTCATTGAAGTTCATACAGGAAGGAAAGAGAGAAAGACTCCCTGGGGCAAAAAACCCAAGTCTCGTAAGTATTTTATTTTATTTTTTAACATAAATTTATTTATTTTAATTGGAAGTTAATTACTCTACAATATTGTATTGGTTTTGCCATACATCAACATGAATCCACCACAGGTATACAATTATTGTTTTAATCACGTTGTGGGAATGCACACATCAGATTATTTTCTAACACTTTGTTTTGACACCATGATCAAAATATAGATATAGTTTTGGGATTTAAGTGTTAGAATTGAGAAAACAATAGATTTTTTCCCATAAATTAGCAGATAAAAAATATTGTGACTATACTGAAATATGCTAACTTTAAAAATATTCATAAAATAAACTATAGCTTTGCCAGATGTAAGTGATAGTTTCATTAACTCTGAAAAAACATATAATTTTTAATCCATTTATATACCAATGTGAGATAGCTAACATCAAGGAATAAAACAATTGTAGGCTTAAGAATTTCTTACTTTTAAAAGAATCATAGTTTTTGAAGATTACAGATGTAAGAACCTGATTTTCCTTTAATCTTTAATTTCAAGTTAAAAGTAAAGTTTCATATAAAGTCAATTACTTTAATGCTTACATGTATTCATTTCTTACATTAGTTCCCTAATTAAAATTAATTCATTGTTTGCTTTTAAGCATTTACTCTGCGTGTACTGATTTGTTAAGCTTGACTTTTTTAAAAACGATTGCTGTCTGATTGAACAAAATTATTTAAACAACATATGCAAATCTAGTAAATTAAACCATAAATATAGTAAAAAGGGGGCTTCCCAGGTGGCTCAGTGGTTATGAATCTGTCTGCCAATGAAGGAGACATAGGAGATGTAGATTTGATCCCTGGGTCAGGAAGACCACCTGGAGGAGGAAACAGCAACACACTCCAGTATTCCTGCCTGGGAAATCCTACAGACAGAGGAGCCTGGTGGGCTATAGTCCATGAGGTCACAAAGAGTTGGACTCGACTGAGCAACTGGGCATGCACAGCAAAAAGTAGTTTGCTAAAAGATTCAAACACTATATTGTATTAAAATATATTTTATATATTTCAAATTAAAATCATAAACCTGGAGTCAACTTTATATTTTTAGACTGATAGATCATAGGTCTGATCTATCAGAGTCTCTAACAAGTCAAATATTTCAAGCATAACAGGTTCTTTAAATAATAGATTATTCCTAAGTTAAAAAATGACTAGTGTGATATGTTTGATCTTTACCTTTATATTTATCTCCCTTTTTAAACAAATCTAAAAAATCATGTATCCTCTACGAAAGCAGCTTTTCCATATCAAAGAGTTGGCATTACGAGTTTAACTATTTAGGACCATGTGATGGCTAAGATTTCAAGTGCACGAAGGTTTCAATACGGTCCTAGAGGTTGCATTTCTTCAGTTGACTCATGCTACATTCAAATGAGCATTCTGAAGGATTTTATTTATTTTGATGATACAAGGCATCTCCACTGCTAAATCTTCCACCATTACATTGAGATTGATTTCAAACATTTATTTTCCCTTCAAGTTACTTCCATGTGTAATGTGTTCATCTCATTAGAATAGATTTAAATCTCTATACTCACTCTTGCAGATAAATAATTCTATAACTTACTTGAATTTCACATTATGTTAAAATTTAATATATTTTTCAATATTTAAAAATATTTTAATGGCATTCTCATGAATTCTAAGTACCTCTAACAACTTTATCTGCCTTTTAACAATTATAATGAAATAGAAAATAGAAGTAGATTTTAAAAATAAAATTATCTCTTCAGGTTCAGCTATGCTGTACCAAGCCTTCTCTCAATCATTGTAGATGTAATATATCTATACTTCCAAAGCAAAATTAGAATAATAATTTGTATTCTTTTTTCAATATAAATTTATTTATTTTAATTGGAGGTTATTTACTTTACAATATTGTATTGGTTTTGCCATACATCAACATGAATCTGCCACAGGTATACACTTGTTCCCCATCCTGAACCCCCCTCCCTCCTCCCTCCCTGTACCATCCCTCTGGGTCTTCCCAGTGCACCAGCCCCAAGCATCCAGTATCATGCATCAAACTTGGACTGGTGATTCATTTCATATTTGTATTCTTATACAGCCTTCAGGAAGAAGAGAATATCAATATTATTTCTGTCAAAAATAAATTTAATAAGTCATTCCACTGTATATACCTTAAACTCTAGTGTCTTATATAGTCTCCAATGATTTCAAACAAGTGAATTATATGATCATAGTTGTATATCTGGAAGAAAAAATCCTTGTTACAATGTAGGGGTAAATGGAAGGTGTGATGGCTTTGGAGGCAAGAAGTTCCTTAGGAGGCTCCTGCAGAGGAGTAGGCATGAACCTTGCCCTTAAATGTGTTTGGAAGAATGGGACTTGGTAGAGATTTAGGAGAAAGAATTGTTGGGAAACATTGATTTAATAGAAAGTATGGAAAGTAGGAGACTGTATAATAAAACTGTGGGATGCTTGGCTTGATTTGATGAGGAGGTTGTCAAAGAGTCATCTTAATTTTGTGTTTTTTTTTTTTATGACAAATATTGATATAATTTCTGGCTCTCAAAAGTGCCTGCTGCTGCTGCTGCTGCTGCTGCTGCTGCTGCTGCTAAGTCGCTTCAGTCGTGTCCGACTCTGTGCGGCCTTATAGACAGAAACCCACCAGGCTCCCCTGTCCCTGGGATTCTCCAGGCAAGAACACTGGAGTGGGTTGCCATTTCCTTCTCCAATGCATGAAAGTGAAAAGTGAAAGGGAAGTCGCTCAGTCGTATCTGACTCTTAGTAATCCCATGGACTGCAGCCCACAAGGCTCCTCCGTCCATGAGATTTTCCAGGCAAGAGTACTGGAGTGGGTGGTGACAGGAATTAGGAGAGAAGGCAAGGAGAGAGAGGAAAATGGAAAGAAGGGAGGAAGAAGAGTCAAACTCTGGATAGATTGCATTGGTTATTCTGTTACCCATTGAAGAACCTGTAACTAGGTGTCTAGGTGTCTTTGGAGCTCAGAAATAAGACTAAAGAAAATAATTCAGTAATCACAAGCTATGGATAAAGATGACTGTTTCAGAAATAGTACATGGATTGTTAAGAGAATACAGAAAAGTGAAGACAAATATTTAATGGAAGGGGATAAAAGACAGCACTTTAAAGAAACTAAACAAAGCTTGGGCGGGGGAGGGGAAAACATGATTTGGCAGAAGCAGAGAGTGAAACAATATTGCTACCAGCTCTGTTGCGCTATTAAACTTTCTTTCTCCTTCCACAAGACAACTGTTGAGACTATTGAGTAAATGTCTTCTTTCAAAATGACCATAATCTGTCTATATGCATCATGCATCATCCATTAATTGCTATTGCTGTATCATATTTCACAAGGAAAATATAGTGTGTGTGTGTGTGTGTGTGTGTGTGTGTGTATTCCTCTCATCAACAAATCTTCTTGTCACTGTTTTTGCTCCTCTTCCTTCTCCCACCTCTTTTTGTAATGAATGAATCAATGATCATCTACCTCACCCTTTGTTTAGTGACCCTGCATTATCCAGATTGGGCTTCCTTGGTGGCTCAGACAGTAAAGCGTCTGCCTGTAACGCGAGAGACCCATGTTCGAGCCCTGTGTAGGGAAGATGCCCTGGAGAAGGAAATGGCAACCCACTCCAGTATTCTTGCTTGGAGAATTCTGTGGATTGAGGAGCCTCAGTTCAGTTCAGTTCAGTCGCTCAGTTGTGTCCGACTCTTTGCGACCCCATGAATCGCAGCACGCCAGGGCTATCTGTCCATCACCAACTCCCAGAGTTTACTCAGACTCCCGTCCATTGAGTCAGTGATGCCATCTAGCCATTTCATTCTCGTTCTTCCCCTTCTCCTCCTGCCCCCAATCCCTCCCAGCATCAAAGTCTTTTCCAATGAGTTAACTCTTCGCATGAGGTGGCCAAAGTACTGGAGTTTCAGCTTTAGCATCATTCCTTCCAAAGAAATCCCAGGGTTGATCTCTTTCAGAATGGAATGGTTGGATCTCCTTGCAGTCCAAGGGACTTTCAAGAGGAGCCTAGTAGGCTATAATCCACAAGGTCGCAGAGTCAGACATGACTGAGCGACCTCGCTTTGCTTTGCTTTACTTCACTTCACTTTATTAACCAGATATTTGATCCTCTTGGAACTTTATCTGTTCTAAATCATTCTCTCTCTTTCTGCTTGTTGGGTATATATCCCATCACTTTAAAAAAAAATGTCAACATGTAATCTATCTTAACAGTTACCAAAATATTTTTAGTTACCAAAACAAAAGTCTAGACTCAGAGTAGTTTAAATAATGGTGTGTTTTTCTTAGAAATCAAGAGTTCTGAAAATGAACTGTTGCTGGCATGGTTCCATGGTTGCACCAATGCCTGCAATGAGTTTCTGAAATTCTTTCGAACACTCCTTAATTCTTATATCTCTGGGATCACAAGATACATCACACAGTTCGGGAATCATTTTTATATACTCTAAAGCATGAAGAAGAGTAAAGAGTGGATCCAGAATACTAATCTCTCTATTGGAGTTGCTATAGAGATTTGATGATTAAAATTTTTAAAGACCTTGAAACACCATATAGAATAGCAAACAAAACCAGCAAGTATAGAATAGCAATCTGTACTCCCCTCAGCTTTTAAAGTTATTTCTACGACGTCCTTTTCTATTTTCTTTCATGGATTAACTTCAAAAATAATTTCATAATAATTTTCTCTGCATTTTATCATATCCCCTTTCTCTGTTTATCTAATTCTAATTGACATTATGTTCTAATCTAATCAATCAATCAAGATTGCCTTTATCAAGGTTTCTGGTTGACATATATTTGTTTTCTTTTAAAAAATATCTATTTTTACTTATTTTTGTGACTGCACTGGATCTTGTGGCAGCATGCCAGACCTGGTTACCTGACCTGGGATTGAATTCAGGCCCACTGCATTGAGAGCATGGTGTCCTAACTGCTGGATTTCCAGGAAGTCCCTAGATGGACATATTTCCCTCTTCATTTTCTCAGTCCCGCATTATGTGTTTTCCCTAGGTGACTGTGTGTCGTTAACCACATACTTCCTGGCTTCCTTAAGACCACATAAGGCACTTTCTTCTGCCTCAGAAGACACTCTCCTTCAGTCTTCTGTGCGTCTGTGTTTGACCTCTAATTATAGATACTTTTTGGACTTGGTCCAATGCTGTTTCTCTTTTCTTTCTCTAGTTTCATAATTATCTCGAAGATAAGCCTCAGACTTGGGCAATTCTCTATTTCTTTACTCAATATTCAAACTAATAATAACCCGAATTTGAACTCACCACTCGATCCACTTAGCTCATGATATATGTTTTAGATTCTATGGCCTCTTTTAGGTTCCCTTAACATGGTTAAGTCCTTATAATTCATAGCCTCTTTTGCTCTTTATAGTGCAACTTATTGTTTGACGTTAAAGTGCTTTATAAAACACTACCATGTGAGAAATAGACAGCTAGTGGGAAAGGGCTGTATCACACATGAACTCAGCTTGATGCTCTGTGATGACCTACAGGGATGGATGCGGAGATAAGAGGCTCAAGAGGAAAGGGGTATATGTACACTTAGAGCTGATTCACACTGTTGTACTGCAGAAACAAGCACAGCATTGTAAAGCAATTATCTTAAAATTAAAATAAACCTTCTCCTATGATAAATCAGAATGGAGAAGAATTTAAAAGAGAATATATATATATATATAAATACAATTTGTGTGTGCATGTAATTGAATCACTTTGCTGTACAACAAGAATTAATAACACTATAAATCAACTATACTTCAATATAAATAAATAAAAAGGCAAAACTGCTTTATAAAACATCTTTCATTAATTTCTAGGTTAATAAATTATTTTTAATGCATATTCTAAGTCACAATTTTATTTATTTGGAGTATTTCCCTTGTTTCTAAGTGACTTCCCTGGTGGTTCATTTGGTAAACAACCCACCTGCCAATACAGGAGGCACAAGAGACAGAGATTCGATCTCTGGATTGGAAAGATCCCCAAGGAAATGGCAAAGCGCTCCAGTATTGCTGCCTAGAGAATCCTATGGACAGAGGACACGGATGGGCTAGGGTTCATGGGGTTGCCAAGAATCAGATACAGCTGAGTGCACATGAACCCATGTTCCTAACTCCAGACCATAATTCCATGGGTTATTTTTGCCTAAGTTCTAATTTGACCTTAGACAATAAGTTGAGATGTTTTTTGCCCAGAACACTAGTTAGTGGAAGAGGACAGCTAAGGGAAAGTTTCCTAACACTCAATTAGCCTTTCTCTGTATTCTTCAGGGGAGTGGGCACTGCAGAGTTTAATAATGGATTGTTCCAACTCCTTCAAATTTGGCATCTGAATATTTGGATTCCTGTGGGAAGACTGTTTGCAACTCCAACATTTTGGGAATGAGGAAGCTGTAGATGACATTATATTTGAAAAACACATAACTGCTTGTTTTTATCCACCAGTATCACTCTTTACTTTGTTGCATTCCATGTTTTATTCATTTGTGTGCAACCTCTCAAAACAACCATATAACTCAGAGTCCTGATCATATTTTGAATATTATTTCATGGACTGTAAGAAAAATACACAATGTAAGAGCTGTGAGTTGAATTTTACTTGGTGTTCTTTGCTTAATCATGTCTGATTCTTTGGGATCCCATGGACTGTAGCCTGCCAGGGTCCTCTGTCCATGGAATTCTCCAGGCAAGAATACTGGAGTTGATAGCTGTTCCCTTCTCTAGGGTATCTTAACAAACCAGGGATCAAACCCTGGTATCCTACATTGTAGGTAAATTCTTTACCATCTGACTCTAGTTGAATAATGTTCAATTAGCACAGGATTGAGGGAATAGGGGGCAAAAAAGGAAATAAAATTTTGTATGTGGAAATTAATCATAAACTCATAAAGTGGTGGACTAGGTTTCAGGGATGGTGTGATTGTTTCATTTTTTTAAGTTTCTTTCTTTCTTTTTTTTTTTTTTTTACAGTTCACCCTGTGGAGTCCTATCCAAAGGTTACAGGTGCAAGGTCTTGTACCAAGTTCACAGAAGTGGAGCCCAGAACCAACGTCATTTCCAGAACTGAGTGAGTCGCATTGTAACCATTTTCAAAAGCCCTGTGATCCTTACTGGTTAGCTTCTTGACCCCAAATTAGGCAAAAATGCCCACCTTTGTACTCACCCTATAGCATCCTAACCAATCACCTAAAGCCACCCTTCCAGCAGGAATTTTCTTTGTCTTAAGCCTGTAAAGGTGGCTGCTGCTACTGCTAAGTCACTTCAGTCATGTCCGACTCTGTGCAACCCTATAGATGGCAGCCCACCAGGCTCCCCTGTCCCTGGGATTCTCCAGGCAAGAACACTGGAGTGGGTTGCCATTGCCTTGTCCAATGAATGAAAGTGAAAAGTGAAAGGGAAGATGTTTAGTCATGTCCAACTCTTAGCGACCCCATGGACTGCAGCCTACCAGGCTCCTCCGTCCATGGGATTGTCTAACCCACAAAAAGCATCAACTCTCCCTGGCCTGTCAGGATGTCAACCTGCTGTGCTCACTGTGCCTGCATTATCTTTGCTCTTAACTCAATCTTTTCTGCAATACTCTGTGTCTGGAAATTCTTTTTCAACCCACGGTCATACGGCCACAATACATCCTTCATTACAGCTTTTGAAATCTCAAGTCTCTACAAATAGGAGAATTTCAAAAACAATTTGTTAAGGGCAAGCAAAGCTCTCACCCTACAGATGGTATATTCATAGATATTCTTTGTGATTTGCAACTCTGTTTAGATTGTGCAAGAAAAAGAAAAGCTATTGTAAATATTTAAGGGTGCAATACAGAGAAATACAGAAGCTACTACCTTGTAATTTTACACTTGTATAATTTTGTATGTTGACTTAGGAAAATGAAACAGTGTTGTTTAAATATGTGAGTGCAATTTAGGTGATATGACCACAGAGGAAGTGAACCAAGGAATTATTTAAATATCTGGTTTTCTAAGAAAATATATTTTCTTTTACTGCTTTATTATTTTGGTTATAAAGTTTCATTATGTGACTCTCCTAGTTATAATGTTAGATTTTGTGTATTCTTTAGAGACAAGCATTGAATTTCCAGATTATTAAATGGGCCATTTAAATTTTTATATTAAACACTTTTACTACAGACAGAAAAAAAGTGATATAAATTTTTTTTAATAGATATTTGTCCTGAGTTAATGACAGTGCTCAGCCATCACATGGCTGAGTGACTGAACTGAGTGATAGTGCTTGGGGCTTCTCAGGTGGTGCAGTGGTAAAGAATCTGCTTCCAGTGCAGGAAACATGAAAGACATGGGTTCAATCACTGGATCAGAAAGATCCCAATGGGGGAGGAAGTGGCAACCCACTCCAATATTCTTGCCCAGAAAATTTCATAGACAGTGGAGTCTGATGGGTTGCTGTTCATGGCTTTGTAAGGAGTTGGACCCAACTCAGCACACATGCACAATGACAGGGCTTATTTGGAACTAAACTCATCATGTGGTCATGCAGCTTTGTCCACATGGAATGTTAATTCTGAGAAATGAAGACTTGACCTCTAACACAATGCTAGCACTGCAATCCACCAGTTCAGTTCAGTTCAGTTCAGTCTCTCAGTCATGTCCAACTCTTTGTGACCCCATAGATTGCAGCATGCCAGTCTTCCCTGTCCATCATCAACTCCTGCAGCTTGCTCAAACTCGTGTCCATCAAAAAACTTAATAATTCTTCATTATGAACTTTGTGTTTTGGATATATTATGTATCATTTCAAAGATACTAGGTCAAAGTTGAACAAAATGAAACAAGATTGTTTGCAGTACTAAATAGACAATGTAGTCTTAGTAGTGACAATTTGAAACTGTTTCTTGTCTTTATCATGGGTATTATATATGCCATTTTCTTTTGTTGTTGTTTGACTCTGATTTAGTTTAGTTTGGGGATCTGTAGCATGCAAAGCTGGAATCGAGATAGGCAGGAGAAAGATCAACAACCTCATATATGCAGATGATACCACTCTAATGGCAGAAAGCAAAGAGGAACTAAAGAGCCTCTTGATGAGGGTGAAGGAGGACAGTGAAAGAACTGGCTTAAAATTAAATATTAAAAAAAAAAAAAAAACCTAGGATCATGGCATTTGGTCCCACTCAGTTCAGTTCAGTTCAGTTCAGTCGCTCAGTTGTGTCCGACTCTTTGCAACCCCATGAATCACAGCACTTCAGGCCTCCCTGTGCATCACCATCTCCTGGAGTTCACTCAAACTCATGTCCATTGAGTCGGTGATGCCATCCAGCCATCTCATCCTCTTTTATCTCCTTCTCCTCCTGCCCCCAATCCCTCCCAGCATCAGAGTCTTTTCCAATGAGTCAACTCTTCACATGAGGTGGCCAAAGTGCTGGAGTTTCAGCTTTAGCATCAGTTCAGTTCAGTCGCTCAGTCGTGTATGACTCTTTGCGACCCCATGGATTGCAGCACGCCAGGCCTCCCAGTCCATCACCAACTCTCGGAGTTCACTCAGACTCGCGTCCATCGAGTCAGTGATGCTATCCAGCCATCTCATCCTCTGTCGTCCCCTTCTTCTCCTGCCCCCAATCTCTCCCAGCATCAGAGTCTTTTCCAATGAGTCAACTCTTCACATGAGGTAGCCATACTGGAGTTTCAGCTTTAGCATCATTCCTTCCAAAGAAATCCCAGGGTTGATCTCCTTTAGAATGGACTGGTTGGATCTCCTTGCAGTCCAAGGGACTCTCAAGAGTCTTCTCCCACACCACGGTTCAAAAGAATCAATTCTTTGGTGCTTAGCCTTTTTCATAGTCCAACTCTCACATCCATACATGACTACTGGAAAAACCATAGCCTTGACTAGATGGACCTTAGTTGGCAAAGTAACGTCTCTGCTTTTGAATATGCTATCTAGGTTGCTCATGACTTTTCTTTGAGGAGTAAGCATCTTTTAATTTCATGGCTGCAATCACCATCTGCAGTGATTTTGGAGCCCCCAAAAATAAAGTCTGACACTGTTTCCACTGTTTTTCCATCTATTTCCCATGAAGAGATGGGACCAGATGCCATGATCTCCGTTTTCTGAATATTGAGCTTTAAGCCAACCTTTTCACTCTCCTCTTTCACTTTCATCAAGAGGCTCTTTAGTTCCTCTTCACTCTCTGCTGTAAGGGTGGTGTCATCTGCATATCTGATATTACTGATATTTCTCCCGGCAATCTTGATTCTAGCCTGTGTTTCTTCCAGTCCAGCATTTCTCATGATGTACTCTGCATATAAGTTAAATAAGCAGGGTGACAATATACAGCCTTGACGTACTCCTTTTCCTATTTGGAACCAGTCTGTTGTTCCATGTCCAGTTCTAACTGTTGCTTTCTGGCCTACATACAGATTTCTCAAGAGGCAGGTCAGGTGGTCTGGTGTTCCCATCTCTTTCAGAATTTTCCACAGTTTATTGTGATCCACACAGTCAAAGGCTTTGGCATAGTCAATAAAGCAGAAGTAGATGTTTTTCTGGAACTCTCTTGCTTTTTCCATGATCCAGTGGATGTTGGCAATTTGATCTCTGGTTCCTCTGCCTTTTCTAAAACCAGTTTGAACATCAGGAAGTTCACGGTTCACGTATTGCTGAAGCCTGGCTTGGAGAATTTTGAACATCACTTTACTAGCGTGTGCGATGAGTGCAAGCTTTAGCATAATTCCTTCCAAAGAACACCCAGGGCTGATCTCCTCTAGAATGGACTGGTTGGATTGCTACTTCATGACAAATAGAAGGGGAAAAGGTGGAAGTAGTGACAGATTTCCTCTTCTTGGGCTCTAAAATCACTACAGATGGTGACTGCAGCTATGAAATCAGAATACCTTTGCTTCTTGGCAGGAAAGTTATGACAAACATAGTGTGTTGAAAAGCAGAGCCATTACTCTGCCTACAAAGGTCCCTATTGTCAAGGCTATGGTCTTCCCAGTGATCATGTATGGTTGTGAGAGCTGGACTGTAAAGAAAGTATAGTGTCAAAGAATTGATACCTTTGAACCATGGTGCTGGAGAAGACTCCTGAGAGTCCCTTGGACAGCAAGGAGATCAAACCAGTCAATCTTAAGGGAAATTAACCCTGTATACTTATTGGAAGGACTGATGCTGAAGTTGAAACTTCAGTATTTTGGTCATCTGTGAACAGCTAACTCATTGGAAAAGTCCCTGATGCTGGGAAAGATTGAGGAGAAGGAGAAGAGGGCTTTGGAGGATGAGATGTTTGAATGGCATCACCGATACAATGGACCTGAACTTGGGCAAACTTCAGGAGACAGTGAGGGACAGAGAGGCCTGGGTGCTGCAGTCTATGGGTTCGCCAAGAGTCAGACATGGCTGGGCAACTGGAAAACAACAACAATGTGTAAACAACAACACACAAAAAACCATATAGGACATTTGATTCACTAGTCAAGAGGCTTTTCCTTCACTGTATGCGCAGGAAGGGAAATGTATATACTGGACAGTTAATATATAAGAATGAGCACAAACTAAGAAAAGGTACCCAAAAAGTGCTCTAGTATCTCAACCCAGCACAGAAGTGTCAATGATATACCTTCTCAAAGTGTTGAGATGAATTCTCTTTGATTATTTACATTTATTGTTGTTCTTATTCAGTTGCTAGGTCCTGTCTGACTCTTTTTGACCCCATGGATTACAATGTGCCAGGCTCTTCTGTCCTCCACTATCTCCCAGAGTTTACACAAATTCAGGTCCATTAAGTCAGTGGTTCTATCTGACTATCTCATCCTCTGCCGCCCTCTTCTCTTTTTGCCTTGGTTCTTTTTCATCAGGGTCTTTTTCAATGAATTGGCTCTTCTCATCAGGTGGCCAAAGTATTGGAACTTCAGCTTCAGCATCAGTTCTTCCAATGAATTTTTAGGGTTGATTTCTTTAGGGTTGGCTGTTTTGATATCTTTGCTGTCCAAGGGACTCTCAAGACTCTTCTCCAGAATCACAAATTAAAAACACCAATTCCTCAGCACTCAGCCTTGTTTATGGTCCAACTCTCACATCCGTAGGTGACTACTGGAAAAACCATAACTTTTACTATAGGGACTTTGTTGGCAAAATGACGGCTCTGCTTCTTAATATACTACATAGTTTTGTCATAGTTTTCCTTCCAAGGAGGAAGCATCTTTTAATTTCATGGCTGTAGTCACTGTCTGCATTGATTTTGGAGCCGAAGAAAATAAAATATGTGTCACTGGTTCCACTTTTTCTCCTAACTTATTACTGCATGCAAAAATTTCCTTTTAACTGAGTTAATGTTGAATTTCTGTTCTTAGCAATCAAATTGTTGTTCAGTCATGAAGTTGTGTTTGACTATGATCCCATGGTGGAGAAGGAAATGGCAACCCACTCCAGTACTCTTGCCTGGAAAATCTCATGGATGGAGAAGCCTGATAGGCTATAATCCATGGTGTCGCAAAGAGTCAGACATGACTGAGCAACTTCACTTCACTTCACATGATTCTATGGACTGTTGCACACCAGACTTCCCTCTGTCCTTCACTGTCTCCTGGAGTTTGCTCAAACTTATGTTCATTGAGTAAGTGAAGCTATTTCTGGAGAAGGAAATGGCAAACCACATCAGTATTTTTTGCTTGAGAACCCCATGGACAGTATGAAAAGGCAATCATAAGAGCCCAGACAAATGCAAATAGGTTGGTAAATATTTTGCTGGGTCTCTTTGCCTGTCTCAGCCTGTCAGTAATCAGTGTTGTGACTGGATTGGCTCTTGCAGCCCTTGTTAGAATTGCAGATGCCTTCAGCAATGACCACCAGGAAACTTTGAAAGAGACAAAGCTTATTACTTACAAGTTTTGAAAATTACACAGCACACCTGGGCGACACAGTGAGGTCATGGATAGGTAGCATCTACTGAAAGAAAAACACATACTGTGCAATGAAAGCTGTGAGTTAATGTTTTTTGGAGGCTTTGGTGAAGACTACAGGAGAGAGCCTGTCAGATTGCTGTGAGAAACTGCCTCTAAGTGTTGAAGAGGAGCAGATATATGCAAATTTGGGGAAAAAACATATTGTTAAGCATAAAAAGATTACTGCTCAATCCAAGGAAAAGAAATTTCAAGTTAATGATTTTAATGTTTTCCATTGCATGGGAAGATGAAAGAATGCAGGTTCATTGAAATTTGTCCTTAGACAGGTGTCTTAACTGGGCTTCCCAGCTGGTGCAGGGGTAAAAAATCTGCTTGCTAACACAGGAGAGGCAGGAGAAACGGATTTGTTTCCTGGGCCAGGAAGATCCTCTGGAGTAGGAAATGGCAAGCTGCTCCAGTATTCTTGACTGGAAAATTTCATGCACAGAGGAGCTTGGAGCCTGGTGGGTGATGAGGCTGCTAAAGAGTCAGATGCAACTGATGGACTAAGCACCATGGAAGTATCTGGGGGCCTGTACATCCAAAGCATAGCATACTTGCTGTTTTTCTCCATCTTGAAGTCCCCTGTTCCTGGATGACTAGCATGGTTAGTGGCATGATCCTTGTAGAACTGAAGGGCATACAACACTTTTTTTTTTTTTTTTCCTTTACAAGTGTTTGACAGGTTTGGTAGGGTTGAGGGTGGGGGGCCTAAGGTTTCACAACTTACTCTTTGTTGGTGAATTTAAAGTATAAAATCGGGGAATTTAAACCATGAGAAGAGAAAACAAAAATGAAAACGGCCCAAAAACACAGCGGGCCCAAATTGCCAGTCACCTGCATTAGCCAAGATCTCTACAATAAGGGAATCTGGCAGCGTGGTGGTGGGGAGGCTGTGGGGAAGGGGTTCTGGTGGCTGAGGTGGCCTAGCTTTTTATCTAGTGCATTGCTTTGGCTGCAAAATTATTTATTCTCGATAGCCATCTTAGAAGTGGATGCCTCCACAATCAAACCTTAATTTGGGCATTTGCACTAGTATTGAAACATACATATTACCATATGTACAATAAAAAAAACAGTGGGAATTTGCTGCATGGTGCAGGGTGCTCAAGCCTGGTACTCTGTGACTACCTAGAGTAGTGGGGTGGAGTGGGAGGTGAGAAGGAGGTTCAAGAGGGAAGGGACATGTGTACACCTATGGCTGATTCTTGTTGATGTATGACAGAAGCTAACACAATATTATAAAACAATTATCTTTCAATTAAAAATACAATATTGTAAAGTAATTAGCCTCCAATTAAAATAAATACATTTATATTTAAAAAACCAATACAATAGTGTAATGAACACTCTGATACTCCCCAAAAAAATTAAAAAACAATTTAAAAAAATTTTAAAAGAAAGAAAAAGAGACAACATTTTAGGGCTTATGTACTACCAGGGAATTTTTTCAACATTCATGGAAATGAATTACATATAGGTAAGTGGCTTCAGAGAGAAACTGATAAAAGTAGCAAATTGGGAAAATTATGACTATAAAGTAAAACAATAAAACATGATGTGTGAAACATATTCTTAATTTCATCATATCAGAAAATCAGTAATTATATTTATGATATAAGCTTAAAAAAAAAACTGTGATAAATTTAAGTTGAAATGTAGACCAAGCATAAAAGACCAAGGGTTTTAGACACTTTATTTATTTATTTTTATTTATTTATTTTCTTTAGTTTTTTATTTTTTTAATTTTAAAATCTTTAATTCTTACATGCGTTCCCAAACATGAACTCCCCTCCCCCCTCCCTCCCCATAACATCTCTCTGGGTCATCCCCATGCACCAGCCCCAAGCATGCTGTATCCTGCGTCAGACCTAGACTGGCGATTCAATTCTTACATGATAGTATACATGTTAGAATGCCATTCTCCCAAATCATCCCACCCTCTCCCTCTCCCTCTGAGTCCAAAAGTCCGTTATACACATCTGTGTCTTTTTTCCTGTCTTGCATACAGGGTCGTCATTGCCATCTTCCTAAATTCCATAGAATAAAAGTCTATTGTAATCTCATGACATGGGCCAACATTTGGGAATAATGCTGTTTTAGGGCTATACCTGCTAATATAATCTACCCTGCTTACTTGACAAACAGTAAAATTAAAATTCTACATTATATGACCATACTAATATCACAATTATTATAGATAAACCAATATTTAGTGTTAAATATTGAACTTCAAAAATGCAAATTCTTTTGGAGTAAACCCAATTAGTCCTTTCACTGTTGCAATGACCGCCAAAGTCCTCTCTGATAATAAATTTAGTATGCGGAGTAAACATACATATGGCAAAAAGATGTCTAACAGAGACATTTCCAGATGAGTGTTAAATTATTTAAAAACTGAAGGTCATATAAACCTGAAGTTTTTTCAAGTCATTCTGGCTACAAGTATTAAGAAAATTATTGAGCAAGAACTTAATATGTAATAACATACAGCTGTAAGATCTACAGGGTCACCTTTTAGATTGGAAATGAAAAACACACATAGATGCTAATTTCATTTCTTTGGCTTTGTTTTGTCATAATACAGAAGAGATTCCACTTAAATATTAATGACAGTTTCTCCTCAGAACTATTTTGATATGATCTTGAGAGACCATAATACTTTAACATTCATTTAGATAGTAGATAATATTTCAATTATTCATATACCTATTATATCCAGATGAATGTAAAGGGCACACTGTCACTTTTAATAATGCCAACTGGAAGTATATTTCTGGTAATGGAACGCTTATATAAAAATATTTAGTAAGGAGCTGATACTATTATGATATTAACTACAGGATTTTTGTTTAAACTTCTGATTTCTAGTCTATATTTGAATGCTGCTGTTTAATTATGAATTTAAAATACATTGTCAAAATTTCTTAGAACTCCAATAGAGCCTGTGTCTTAGTCAGTGTATAAAGTAAAATTTCAATATGAAATCATTTTATTTCAAGTGAATATTTATTACGTTGTTATTTGGAAATCTCAAGGGCTATGGAGTATTTTAAAGATATGTTAAGTAACACAACAGAAAATTATCTCGATCAAGAGAACTAGTTGTCAATATTGCTAAGACGTTCAACATATTTTCAGACATTAAAATGTGGGTTGTTGAACCATATTAGGTTAAGGAAGATAGTGATGTGTTCCTTAAAGAGAGTCTTCTCATTTGAAGGATTAAGTAACTGTGGGCTCTCCTGGTGGCTCAAAAGTAAATAATCCATCAGAAATTTAGGAGATGTGGGTTCAATCTCTGGGTCAGGAAGATTCACTGGAAAGCAAATGGCAACCCATTCCAATATTCTTTCCTAGAGAATCCCATGGACCTAAGGAGGCTGGCAGGCTACATCCCATGGGGTCAAAAAAGAGTCGGACATGATGACTAAAGAACAACGAACGACAAAGATAAGCTAAGCATGTTTCCATTTAACAAGTGTGATTAAATTTTATCATCACCTGATGCAAAGAGCTGACTCATTTGAAAAGACCCTGATGCTGGGAAAGATTGAGGGCAGGAGGAGAAGGGGACGACAGAGGATGAGATGGTTGGATGGCATCATTGACTCGATGGACATGGGTTTGGGTGAACTCCAGGAGTTGGTAATGGACAGAGAGGCCTGTAGTGCTGCGATTCATGGGGTCGCAAAGAGTCAGACACTACTGAGCGACTGAACTGAACTGAACTGAAAAGGCCTTGATGATGGTAATTTATTTAAGGACAGTGTTCTACCCACTGGTGGCTAAATTCAGATTCCTTTATTATTGTTGTTCTCTTCTCTCTGGTTTCAGTTCCTGGTTTTGTCACTGAGCTAAGAGAATGTGGGATAAATTGTTTCAACTTATTTCTCTTTTCTGAAATGGTGACCACTGTCTATTACAGTATTACATATTAATATATGAGCTAATATGTATTAGTAACAGTAATATTTCACTATGGAAGATATTTAATATGATGTTTCCTTTATTTTCATAGTCAGAGATGTGTCTTTTGTATTTCAGTTTAATTTTATTTATATTATGTCTTCTCTATATTGGTTATTCTTGATTCATCTGACTTTTTGTCAAAGATAGCATCTTGCCTTGTTATGTTTGAGTATTTATTTTTAAATATAGTTATTTGAATAGATCAGGGCATACATAGGACACCAAAATTGTTTAAATTTTACTCTTTTAAAGGAATTGCTGACTTTTCCTCTGTTGTATATTCTTGATTATCAGACTCAGAAAAGAACAAATCTGAGTCAGTTCTAAGGAGGTGGATGACTCTAGAGCCTGTTATACAGATATAAGTAAGTCAGGAAGAGAAAAACAAACGTCATATATTAATGTATATATGTATATAAAATCTAGAAAAATGGTACTGATAAACCTACTTGCAGGGCAGCAATAGAGATGCAAACATAGTGAACAGATTTGTGGATACAGTAGAGGAAGGAGAGGGTGGGATTAATTGAGAGAGTAGCATTGAAAATATACACTACCATATGTAGAATGAATAGCTTGTGGGAAGCTACTGTATAACACAAGGAGCTCAACCCAGTGTCCTGTGACAGCCTAAAAGGGTGGGATGTGGTGGGGTTGGAGGGAGGTTCAAGAAGGAGGGAATGTATACCTATGACTGATTCATGTTGATGCGTGGCAGAAACCAAAGCAACATTGTAAAGCAATAATCTTCCCATTAAAAGTAAGGTTTAAAATGATTGCTGATCTTTCTATCATCACTTATATCATGCCTGATTGTCCAGTTACTTAAATTATGCTGTATAAAAGATAGTTATTTCATATCCTTAGTTCTGAAATCAATGCTGTTAGGAGCCTATTAACTCAGAGGTGACAGTGATGATGACTGTTGGGGGTGTAATTTGTATGCAAGAAAAAGCCATTTTTTTTTAAATTATTTGAAATTAGAAATACAACTTGATCCACTTCATTTTTATTTGGTTTAATAATTAAGTGCCAAAATCCACTGGATCATAGAAAAACCACGGGAATTCCAGAAAAATATCTTCTTGTGCTTCCTTGACTATACTAAAATCTTTGACTGTGTGGATCACAACAAACTGGAAAATTCTTAAAGAAAAAGGAATACCAGACCACCTTACCTGCCTTCAGAGAAACCTGTATGCAAGACAAGAAGCAACAGTTAGAAGTGGACACAGAACAGCTGGTTGAAAATTGGGAAATGAGTATGATAAAGCTGTATGTTGTCACTATTTATTTAACTTAAATGCAGAGTATATAATGCAAAATGCTGGGCTGGATGACTCACAAGCTGGATCAAGACTGCCAGGAGAAATATCAATAACTTTAGATATACATATGACACCACCCTAATGGCAGAAAGCAAAGAGGAACTAAAAAGCCTCTTGATGAAGGTGAAGTGTTGTTGTTCAGTCATGTCAGACTCTTTGACGTGATGACTGTAGCCTGCCAGACACTTCTCTCCAAGGGATTTTCCAGGCAAGATAACTGGAGTGGGTTGCCATTTCCTCCTCTAGGGGATCTTCCCAATCCAGGGATCGAGCCCAGGTATCCCACATGACAGGTAGATTCTTTACCATCTGAGCCACCAGGGAGGCCAATTATGAGCTATTAAATGTGATGGTTTCAAGTTTATGTACAGTCCAAATCTTGATAATTACCCCTTTTAAAAACATAACAGATTCATTGAGGCATTGTTCACATAACATACAATTCACTAATTTGAAGTTTACAATTCAATGCTTTTTAGTATATTCATATAGATATTAGATATTAGAACTGCAGTAGATATTAGAACTTTTTTTTAACATCCTATAAAGAAATTCTAAACCCTAGAACTATCCTTTACAGCTTTTCAGTATGCTATCTAGGTTGGTCATAACTTTCCTTCCAAGGAGTAAGTGTCTTTTAATCTCATGGCTGCAATCACCATCTGCAGTGATTTTGGAACCCCAAAAAATAAAGTCTGACACTGTTTCCACTGTTTCCCCATCTATTTCCCATGAAGTGATGAGAGCATATGCCATGATCTTAGTTTTCTGAATGTTGAGCTTTAAGCTGAACTGTGGTGTTGAAGACTCTTGAGAGTCCCTTGGACTGCAAGGAGATCCAACCAGTCCATTCTAAAGGAGATCAACCCGGGGAATTTTTGGAAGGAATGATGCTAAAGCTGAAATTCCAGTACTTTGGCCACCTCATGTGACGAGTTAACTCATTGGAAAAGACTTCGATTCTGGGAGGGATTGGGGGCAGGAGGAGAAGGGGATGACCGAGGATGAGATGGCGGGATGGTATCACTGACTCAATGGACGTGATTCTGAGTGAACTCCGAGTGTTGGTGATGGACAGGGAGGTCTGGCGTGCTGCGATTCATGGGGTCACAAAGAGTCGGACATGACTGAGTGACTGAACTGAACTGAACTGAACTTTAGGCCAACTTTTTCACTCTCTTCTTTCACTTTCATCAAGAGGCTTTCTAGTTCCTCTTCACTTTCTGCCATAAGGGTGGTGTCATCTGCATATCTGAGGTTATTGAGATTTCTCCCAGCAGTCTTGATTCCAGCTTGTGCTTCTTCCAGTCCAGCATTTCTCATGATGTACTCTGCATATAAGTTAAATAAACAGGGTGACAATATACAGCCTTGACGTACTCCTTTTCCTATTTGGAACCAGTTTGTTGTTCCATGTCCAGTTCTAACTGTTGCTTCCTGACCTGCATATAGGTTTCTAAAGAGGCAGGTCAGGTGGTCTGGTATTCCCATCTCTTTCAGAATTTTCCACAGTTTATTGTGATCCACACAGTCAAAGGCTTTGGCATTGTCAATAAAGCAGAAGTAGATGTTTTTCTGGAACTCTCTTGCTTTTTCAATGATCCAGCAGATGTCAGCAATTTGATCTCTGGTTCCTCTTTCTTGGAAGGAAAGTTATGACCAACCTAGATAGCATATTGAAAAGCAGAGATATTACTTTGCCAACAAAGATCTGTCTAGTCAAGGCTATGGTTTTTCCAGAGGTCATGTATGGATGTGAGAGTTGGACTGTGAAGAAAGCTGAGCACCGAATAATTGATGCTTTTGAACTGTGGTGCTGGAGAAGGCTCTTGAGAGTCCCTTGGGCTTCAAGGAGATCCAACCAGTCCATTCTAAAGGAAATCAGTTCTGGGTGTTCATTGGAAGAACTGACACTGAAGCTGAAACTCCAGTACTTTGTCCACCTCATGCAAAGAGTTGACTCACTGGAAAAGTCCCTGATGCTGGCAGGGATTGAGGGCAGGAGGAGAAGGGGATGACAGAGGATGAGATGGCTGGATGGATCACCGATTCGATGGACATGAGTTTGAGTAACTCCAGGCATTGGTGATGGACAGGGAAGCCTGGCGTGCTGTAATTCATGGGATTGTAAAGAGTCGGACATGACTGAGCGACTGAACTGAACTGAACTGATCCCCTACTGGGATTCCTATGCCCCCAGCTGTATGGAACCGTGAACTTGTAGTCTATTGCCATGGATTTTCCTATTCTGGACTTTTTATTAAAAATGAAACATGTACTATGCAGTCTTTTGTGAGTAACTGCTTTCATGTAATATAAGATTTTTAAATTTCATCTACATTGTAGCTCATTCAGTAACTCATTCATTTTTATGGTCAAATGATAGTGTTTATCCATTTATGTCACATTTTGTTTATCTGTTCATCATTGAGTTGTTTTCACATTTTGACTATTGAATATAATTCTGCTATAAACAATAAAACATAAATATTCTACAATTTTTTTCACACATTTAGTTCTAATTTCCCTTGGAAATATATCTAGGAATGAAATTGCCATATCATATAGTAAGTCTATGTTTGGTCTTTGCAGGTGGCCCATTGGTAAAAAATCCACCTGCCAACGCAGGAGACACTGGTACCATCCCTGGATCCAGAAGATCCCCTGGAGAGGAAAATGGCCACCCATTCCACTATTCTCGCCTGGAAAGTCTCATGGACAGAGTCTGGTGGGCCACAGTCTATGGGGTCACAAAGACTGGAACATGACTTTGTGACTGAACATGCACGCACAAATCTATGTTTAACTACCTGAAGAACTGCCTGATTGTTCTCCAAGCTGGCTGCATTATTTTACATTTCTATCAGCAGTGTATGAGAGTTCCTGATTGTCCACATCTTGGATAATCAGTATTTGTTATCTTGCTTTTATAATGATAAAATATAATTTTATGATTATAGCTACCATAGAAAACCATCCTATACATATACATAAAGTGGATGCAAAGAAATATTTTATTGTAGCTTTGATCTGTATTACTCTGACAAGTAATGATGTGGAACATTTTCAGTTCAGTTCAGTCACTCAGTCGTGTCCGACTCTTTGCGACCCCATGAATTGCAGCACGCCAGGCCTCCCTGTCCATTACCATCTCCCAGAGTTCACTCAGACTTACATCCATCGAATCAGTCATGCGATCCAGCCATCTCATCCTCAGTCATCCCCTTCTCCTCTGCCCCCAATCCCTCCCAGCATCAGAGTCTGTTCTAATGAGTCAACTCATCACATGAGGTGGCCAGACTGCTGGAGTTTCAGCTTTAACATCATTCCTTCCAAAGAAATCCCAGGGCTGATTTCCTTCAGAATGGACTGGTTGGATCTCCTTGCAGTCCAAGGGACTCTCAAGAGTCTTCTCCAACACCACAGTTCAAAAGCATCAATTCTTTGGTGCTCAGCTTTCTTCACAGTCCAACTCTCACATCCATACATGACCACTGGAAAACCATAGCCTTGACCAGACCGAGCTTTGTTGGCAAAGTAATGTCTCTGCTTTTGAATATGCTATCTAGGTTGGTCATAACTTTTCTTCCAAGTAGTAAGCGTGTTTTAATTTCATGGCTGCAGTCATCATCTGCAGTGATTTTGGAGCCCCAAAACATAAAGTCTGACACTGTTTCTACTGTTCCCCCATCTATTTCCCATGAAGTGATGGGACCGGATGCCATGATCTTCGTTTTCTGAATGTTGAGCTTTAAGCCAACTTTTTTGCTCTCCTCTTTCACTTTCATCAAGAGGCTTTTTAGCTCCTCTTCACTTTCTGCCATAAGGGTAGTGTCATGTGCATATCTGAGGTTATTGATATTTCTCCTGGCAATCTTGATTCCAGCTTGTGCTTCTTCCAGCCCAGTGTTTCTCATGATGTACTCTGCATAGAAGTTAAATAAGCAGGGTGACAATATACAGCCTTGAGGTACTCCTTTTCCTATTTGGGAGCAGTCTGTTTTTCCATGTCCAGTTCTAACTGTTGCTTCCTGACCTGCATACAGATTTCTCAAGAGGCTGGTTAGGACTTTACCATTTTATATCTAATAAGATCTTTTGCTCATTAGAAATTGATTTATTTTTATTTATTATTACTTAGTTGTAAAAACTATTTTGTAGTCTAGGAACAAATACTTATGATTGTGATTTGCAAATATTTTCTACCATTCTGTCGGTTGTTTTTTCACTTTAGTGATAGTGTCCTTTTCATATTGTTAATGTATTTCATACTGTTTATATATTCTTTGCAGACAAACATGGACAAGCTCTATTCAGTCAGCAAAAACAAGACAGGGAGCTGACTGTGACTCAGATCATGAACTCCTTATTGCCAAATTGAGACTTAAATTGAAAAAAAGTGGGGAAAACCGCTCACTATTCAGATATGACCTAAATCAAATCCCTTATGATTATACATTGGATGTGAGAAATAGATTTAAGGGACTAGATCTTATAGAGTGTCTGATGAACTATGGACAGAGGTTTGTGACATTGTACAGGAGACAGAAATCAAGACCATCCCCAAGAAAAAGAAATGTAAAAAAGCAAATTGGCTGTCTGAGGAGGCATTCCAAATAGCTGTGAAAAGAGGAGAAGTGAAAAGCAAAGGAGAAAAGGAAAGATATATTCATTTGAATGCAGAGTCCCAAAGAATAGCAAGGAGAGATAAGAAAGCCTTCCTCAGTGATCAGTGCAAAGAAATAGAGGAAAACAATAGATTAGGAAAAACTAGAGATCTCTTCAAGAAAATTAGAGACACCAAGGGAACATTTCATGCAAAGATGGACTCAATAAAGGACAGAAATGGTATGGACCTAACAGAAGCAGAAGATATTAAGAAGAGGTGGCAAGAATACACAGAAGAACTGTACAAAAAAGATCTTCATGACCCAGATAATCATGATGGTGTGATCACTCACCTAGAGTCAGACATCCTGGAATGTGAAGTCAAGTGGGCCTTAGGAAGCATCACTATGAACAAAGCTAGTGGAGGTGATGGAATTCCAATTGAGCTATTTCAAATCCTAAAAGATGATGCTGTGATAGTGCTGCACTCAATATGTCAGCAAATTTGGAAAACTCAGCAGTGACCACAGGACTGGAAAAGGTCAGTTTTCATTCTAATCCCAGAGAAAGGTAATATCAAAGAATGCTCAAACTACCACACGAGTGCACTCATCTCACACGCTAGTAGAGTAATGCTCAAACTTCTCCAAGTCAGACTTCAGCAGTACATGAACTGTAAACTTCTAGATGTTCAGGCTGGTTTTAGAAAAGGCAGAGGAACCAGAGATCAAATTACCAACATCCACTGGATCAAGCACAGACTGGAACCAAGATTGCTGGGAGAAATAGCAATAACCTCAGATATCATATGACACCACCCTAATGGCAGAAAGTAAAGAGCCTCTTGATGAAAGTGAAAGAGGAGAGTGAAAAAGTTGGCTTAAAGCTCAACATTCAGAAAACTAAAATCATGGCATCTGGTCCCATCACTTCACGGGAAATAGATGGGGAATCAGTGGAAACAGTGGCTGACTTTATTTTTCTGGGCTCCAAAATCACTGCAGATGTTGATTGTAGCCATGAAATTAAAAGATATTTACTCCTTGAAAGTTATGACCAACCTAGATAGCATGTTCAAAAGCAGAGACATTGCTTTGCCAACAAAGGTCCATCTAGTCAAGGCTATGGTTTCTCCAGTGATCATGCATGAATGTGAGAGCTGGGCTATAAAGAAAGCTGAAAACCAAAGAATTGATGCTTTTGAACTGTGGTGATGGAGAAGACTCTTGAGAGTCCCTTGGACTGCAAGGAGATCCAACCAGTCCATCCTAAAGGAGATCAGTCTTGGGTGTTCATTGGAAGGACTGATGTTGAAGCTGAAACTCCAATACTTTGGCCACCTGATGTGAAGAGCTGACTCATTAGAAAAGACCCTGATGCTGGGAAAGATTGAGTGCAGGATGATAAGGGGACACGGAGGATGAGATGGTTGCATGGCATCACTGACTTAATGGACTTGAATTTGGGTGAACCCCGGGAGTTGGAGAGGGAGACCTGGCGTGTGGCGGTTCATGGGGTTGCAAAGAGTTGGACATGGCTGAGCGACTTAACTGAACTGAACGGATAGTGTCCTATAGAGTTGCATATGAACATTAGGATTAGCTATCAGTTGAGACTGTGATAGGGATTGTGTGAAATCTATAGATTAATTGGGAGGTTATTTCACCATTTTAACTATATTAAGTAATCTGATCCATGGATACAAGATTTTTTCCATTTATTTAGCTCTTCTTTGACCAATATTTTATGTTTTCAAACCATAAATTTCACACACACATTTCATTTTGTTTTCTTTTTCATTCACACTTCATTTTTGTTAATAATCATCTTATTCTTTTTGATATAATTTTACATGAAGTAGAAATTTTATTTTGTATTGATTATTCCAAGTGATAATCATTCAATGGATTATTTTATATCCATATTGTATCTTGCAATCTTACTGAAGTTTTTCACGAGTGATAATATTTTTAGTGAGTTCTTATAAGCTTTTTTAATGTCCAATATCATGTCATCTGTGAACAGATAAAGTTTTACTACTTCTTTTCCCCTTTGCATGTCTTTTGTTCTCTTGCTGATCACCCTTGATCAAACTTCTAATATTAATACAGTGTTGTGCAGAAGGGGCAATGGCACCCCACTCCAGTACTCTTGCCTGGAAAATCCCATGGACGAAGGAGCCTGGTAGGCTGCAGTCCATGGGGTCGCTAAGAGTCGGACACGACAGAGCGACTTCACTTTCACTTTTCACTTTCCTGCATTGGAGAAGGAAATGGCAACCCACACTCCAGTATTCTTGCCTGGAGAATCCCAGGGATGGGAGAGCCCGGTGGGCTGCCATCTATGGGGTCGCACAGAGTCGCACACGACTGTTGCAACTTAGTAGCAGCAGCAGCAGCAGAAGGGGCAAGAATGGATGCCCTCTTTGTTGCAGATCTCAGAGGGAAAGCATCTAGTCTTTCACCATTAAGTATAGTGTGGGGTTTTCAAAGATGCCTTTTATTATGAAGACTTCTTTGAACAAAATATGCTTCTATAATTTTGTGATAACACTAGGGACATGAAGGAGAAGGCAATGGCACCCCACTCCAGTACTCTTGCCTGGAAAATCCCATGGGTGGAGGAGCCTGGTAGGCTGCAGTCCATGGGGTCCCAAAGAGTCAGACACAACTGAGCGACTTCACTTTCTCTTTTCACCTTCATGTATTGGAGAAGGAAATGGCAACCCACTCCAGTATTCTTGCCTGGAGAATCCCAGGGATGGGGGAGCCTGGTGGGCTGCTATCTATGGGGTTGCAGAGTCAGACACGACTGAAGCGACTTAGCAGCAGCAGCAGGGACATGAAATTGCCTAGTTTCAAAGGTTAGGTTTTCTTTGTTTATTTGTTTGTTTCCACCTTCTCTGAGCCTGCTATTGGGTAAATAATTCAGATCAAGATTTGCGCTTCTAAACTGGTCACTTTGGAGGAAGAGAAAGGCAAAAAAAGCACATCAAATACTCTCAGACCTATTCCAGTTTCTCCACTACAGCACTTATTAGAGCTGTGCATGAGAGTGGAGGAGAGGGCTTCGTGTATTTCTAAGTCATGAACTAAATAGTAAACTGATCCCTTTTGAATCCTCTTTTACTGGGGCATTGTTTCTTTTAGTCAAGATCTTCAAGAGGGAAACGGGAGTAGCAGGATTTATCATAATAGTGACACAAAATGAACAAACAAATAAGAAGAGTAAATTTAAAAACTTCAGAACCACCCAATAGTAAGTATTTTAAATGGTTTTCTTGTTTAGAAAGCTACAGGATTTGATTGAATGTGCTCCAGATTTCACCTGCATTCATCAAAGTAGCCTGATCATCTTAAACTCCACATTTTTACATGAGGTTAGCATAAACTGATTTGCACATATTTTGTTCAATAGTATTATAAAATGAATTATGCACTAAGCAGAGCAGTGATTTACAATCTTTATGGCCATTTTCCATTCTTTAAAGTTTTTATGAGGATTTTATCACTTAAAAAATTTGCATTTGAGTAGTTTCATCAAAAATAATTTGGGGATCTAATTTTTGAAAATAATATGGCACATATGAAAATATCAAACATTAAGATAGATTCAGTTTTGCTATCTGAGAACTTTTTACACTGCTACTGTCTACAGAGTCAAAGAGAATTATAATCTTAAGGGGAGGTGAAAGTCTTCTTAGAAATTTTATCTGAAATATTTGAAGGAGGACATGATGTCTGAATAAATATTTTACCATATTTCTCATTAAAGCACAGTCTATGCATTGGTTATTCCAGTTAAATTTCTGTTTCCATTTGGGTGTACAAAATGCTAGTATCAGTACTGTGCATAGTCTCTGGAGATAGACGAAAAATAAAAGATAATGACTAACTATCGTCAGATGAATCATTGCATTGTAGCAACTAGATTACTTATGTGAAAGGCACATTTCCTTGTGAGAAATTACCTATTTCTCATAGCAATAATATTTATTCTTTCCCTTCTTTTGTACCCAGTTTATTCTCACCTTCCCAAATCCAATTTTAATTTTAATGTTGTATGTTCAACTCAGTAGAAAAAATACTTTAAAAGGCATTCTTATTCCTAAGCTTTCATGTTAATGAAATAATCCGATTTCTGTTATGTATACATCAAACAATAATGTAGAATTATTTTGAGCATTAAAGTCTATTTTTAAAAACTGTATTCCCATTTAAGCTCAGTTGTCACAAGTGTCATTGATGAACTGCCACCAGGCTTAAGTAGTTGTTCTTTAATGTGCTAGCTGAAGACCATATATATACTGCTGTTGTCATTCAGTCCCCAAGTCGTATTCGACAGTTCACGACCCCCTGGACTGCAGCACAGCAGGCTTCCCTGTTGCTCACCATCTCTTGGAGTTTCCCCAAGTTCATGTCCATTGAATCAGTGATGCCATTCAACCATCTCATCCTCTGTACATGCTGCCATATTAAAATTTATTAAATTAAAAATATGTGTCATCCATTAGAAATTATTAAAATTATGTATTATCCATTAGAAATCATATATCATCCACTAGGTATCATCCATTAGAATGAAAATTGCTTAGGAGGTAAAAATCATGTGTAATTAATTATCAACCTTATTAAGTGGAGCTGTTTTGATACTGTACAGGTATTCAATAATAGTTTATTAAATGTCATTAAATAGGACTACACCAAAGGATTATTTCCTATTTGCTCATGAATCTTAATTTTTATGATTTTCCCTGAAGGAAATTTGGTGTAGTAAAAAACTTAATAAAAGCAAGAGTTAATGATAAAATAATTGTTAACAATTTTCTACTTTATCCACCCTTGTCAATTTATCTGAAACCAAACTGGTAATATCATATCAACACTGATTATAAGTAAGTAATTAGGGATATAAATTGATTCCTGGTTATAATTAAGTGGAGTCTGGATAAAGGAAAAGTGGTTGTAGGCCTATTTGACCTATTTATTTTAAGGGAGAAGTGTTCACATAATGCTCCACTTTCCTCAATGTGGCATCATAGATGTTGCTTGGTTTTTAATTTTAAGCTAATGCAATCATAGACATTCTGACATTCTTTTGTCTGTTTTTTCCTAATTAGTATGCCTATGAAATTTATCTATGTTCTTGCATACATATATTTGTACTTGCATAAATGCTATGTAATATCAAATCATCTGAATATGCTGCATTACATTTATTCATTTCAATGAGGATCAGCATTGACACTGTTCCCAGGTTTAGGCCTTTATGAATATAGCTGCATCTTCCTTTGATGTGGTAGACAGGAAGGCATCTCATGTAGATGGCTCTTCAAGGAAGGGTTTTTTGTCCTCCATCAAGGAGTGCAGCCAAGGGAAGTCCTCCAGCTGTCAGCTCCTTCCGGCTCAGACTCTGAAGCAGAGCCACCCTGCCCAAAGCTATAAAAAGCTTGTCTAATTTAGTCTGATGTGAAACAAAGGGCAGCTTTACGCCAAATTATCTTCAGTGGTTGGCAGAGGCTTTCTTAGTCCTGCTCTGCACAGTGTCATTGCTCCATTCTATTTCCCTTTACTCAGGTCGATTAAAACACAAACAAACTCACAGGCCAAGCTCTGACTCACTGACTTCCACAAACAAACCATTTGTTTAAGAGGAGGGAGGGCTTCCTTTCCCTGAAGGGAAGATAATCCACTGAATAAATATGCCTCTGGCACTTGTTTTATCCATGAGAGAATTAGAAGATGATTAGAATTGATGATTTCCATTTCACATATTAGTAAGGTAATGTTCAAAACCCTTCAAACTTCACTGCAGTATGTGAACCAAGAATTTCCAGATGTACAATTTGAATTTAGAAAAGGCAGAGGAAGCAGAGATCAAAATGCAAACCTCTGGTGGGTCATAGAAAGAGCAACAGAATTCCAGAAAACATCTACTTGTGCTTCAGTGACTATGCAAAATCCTTTTACTGTGTGGATCACAACAAATTGTGGGAAATTCTAGTTGGTAATACCGGACCACCTTACCTGTCTACTGAAAAACCTGTATGTAGGTCAAGAAAAAACAGTTAGAATCAGACATGGAACAATGAACTAACTGCAAATTGGGAAAGGAGTATGTCAAGGCTGTATGTTGTCACCCTGCTTTTTTAACTTATGTGCAGAGTACATCATGCAAAATGCTGGGATGGATGAAGCACAACCTGGAATCAGGATTGCTGGGAGAATATTAGCAATCTCAAGATATGCAAATGATACCTGTGTAATGCAGAAAGTGACAAGGAACTAAAGAGCCTCTTGATGAGGGTGAAAGAGGACAGTAAAATGGTTGGCTTAAAACTGGACATTCAAAAAAACAAAGATTATGGCATCTGGTCCCATCACTTTAGGGCAAATATAAGGGGTAAAATTGGAACCAGTAACAGATTTTATTTTCTTGGACTCCGAAATCACTGCAGATGGTAACTGCAACCATGAAATTAAAAGATGCTTAGTCCTTGGAAGGAAAGCTGTAACAAAATTAGACAGCATAGCCTCCAATTAAAATAAATTTAAATTTAAAAAATAAATAAAATAAAAGATCAAATAGAAAAAAAAAAAAAGGCAGAGACATCACTTTGCAGACAAAGGTCCATATTAGCATCAGGACCTTTGACATCAGGATGTCAAAGCTATGGCTTTTCCAATAACCAGGTACAGATGGGAGAGTTGGAATATAAAGAAAATTGACCACTGAAGAATTGATGGTTTTGAAATGTGGTGCTGGAGAAGACACTTAAGAGTCCATTGGAGAGCAAGGAGATCAAACCAGTCAATCTTAAATGAAATCAATAATGAATAGACATGGGAAGGACTGTGACTGAAGCTGAAACTCCAATACTTTGGCCAGCTGATGTGAAGAGCAGACTCATTGGGAAAGATCCTGATGCTAGGAAAGACTGAACGCAGGAAGAGAAAAAGATGGCAGAGGATGAAATGGTTGGCTGCCATCATCAACTCAATGGATGAGTTTGAGCAAGCTCAGGGAGATAGTGAAGGACAGGGAGGCCTGATGTGTTGCAGTTCATGGGATCTCAAAGAATCAGACCTGACTTAGAAACTGAAAAACAACAATAATTTCCACTTCAATTTTATTAGTAAAGATCTTATGTTGTCACCCTGGTTATTTAACTTATATACAGAGTACATCATACAAAATGCTGGGATGGATGAAGCACAAACTGGAATCAGGATTGCTGGGAGAATATTAGCAACCTCAGATATGCAGATGATACTTCTGTGATGCAGAAAGTGATGAGAAACTAAAGAGCCTCTTGATGAGGGTGAAAGAAGACAGTAAAAAAGTTGACTTAAAGCTGGACATTCAAAAACTAAGATAATGACATCTGGTCCCATCACTTTAGGGCAAATATAAGGGGTAAAATTGGAACCAACAAAATAATTTAACATGTGTTGACTTTTCCACTTTTACTTATTAGAAGTGTGTGCTCTTGTGTCCTCCTTTTTCCAAGTTTGCTTTCTTAAAGTAGTCTGTACAACAAATACAATTCGTTTTTTTAAATCTTTGACCATAAACAATAAAGAAAATAAAATAGCTGAAAAGACTATGCTTAGTTTAGAGTCAAGTAAGACTCCCATGCTTTGAATAAAATATTTCTTTGGAATAACTCCTCTATTATTAGAAATGTATTTATTTTGTATCACTTTCCTTTTATATCTAGGTGTTAAATAGCCCACCAGTATCTCTATTGCATGAATGTTCAAGAATAGCACAAACACTTCCATAAAATAACTGGGTTTCCAGTTTTCTTCAAATAAGCTTTGAAAACAGATTGTCATATGTCTATGCTTAATGACTTTTATTTTGAAACCATATTATTGACTGGTTTTTCATACATTTTAACTTGGAGGAGTTTCTTTTCAGTACTTTGGAGTCACTCAATAAAAATTAATCAACCTTGATTAACTGAATGATAATGACAGTCTCTGAGACATCCTGCTTTGTGATTGCGAGATGAATTTGTAATTAATGAGGACAAACTTTCAACAGTCATCGCCAAGATAAGCAGTATATACTGAAGTGTAGAGGCCACGACACCAGTTTTGGATTTCCCCTAGCTTCTCTACCGGGATCTCTTCTTCTTTCCTTTCTCCCTATCAAGCATCTTATCAGTCTCCCATTCTGCTCATCATTCTTTTCTAAGTTTTCTAAAATTCTATGTAAGTTATTTATTGTTGGCACCAACTCAAGATGTCTACTAGACTTGATTTGGGTCCCTATGAATCCCTGTTTATTTTCATTTGCATTAGGAAAGAAATTTACCTT
The DNA here is from genome assembly GCF_016772045.2 of Ovis aries. Classification (NCBI taxonomy): domain Eukaryota; kingdom Metazoa; phylum Chordata; class Mammalia; order Artiodactyla; family Bovidae; genus Ovis; species Ovis aries. Next base: position 60,707,610 of record NC_056069.1, on the reverse strand, counting down.
TACATTATTGAATAAAAAAATAAATAGTTGAGAGTTATTTGAGTGAATGTATGATATTTGCAATACATTTTCTTCTGAATTTGTAGAAAAGAATGGATTTAAAAACAAGGGTAAGCATAGGTATTCTATTGAAATATAATGCTGGTAAGTAAACATTTACTTACCATCTGTTAATGCACTTGTAACTATAAGTGATTCAAAATATAACATTTAATCTTTTCTTAAAATACTAGTTTTCTAGGTAGGAAGATAAAATATACCTATGCATAGGCATATCTTGTTGGTGTTTTATACTGTCATGGGGTTCTCAAGGCAAGACTACTGGAGTGGGCCTAGTTTGATTAGATTGACTAGTTTTCTGTAATTATGGTTTCAGTGTGTCTGCCCTCTTGCAACACCTACCGTCTTACTTCTTTCCTCTACGCAAAGAAATAGAGGAAAAGAACAGAATGGGAAAGACTAAAGATCTCTTCAAGAAAATTAGAGACACCAGGGAACATTTCATGCAAACATGGGCTCAGTAAAGGACAGAAATGGTAGGGACCTAACAGAAGCAGAAGATATTAAGAAGAGGTGGCAAGAATACACAGAAGAACTATACAAAAAAGATCTTCATGATCCAGATAATCATGATGGTGTGATCACTCACCTAGAGTCAGACATCCTGGAATGTGAAGTCAAGTGGGCCTTAGAAAGCATCACTACGAACAAAGCTAGTGGAGGTGATGGAATTCCAATTGAGCTATTTCAAATCCTGAAAGATGATGCTGTGAAAGTGCTGCACTCAATATACTAGCAAGTTTGGAAAACTCAGCAGTGGCCACAGGACTGGAAAAGGTCAGTTTTCATTCCAATCCCTAAGAAATGCTCAAACTACCGCACAATTGCACTCATCTCACACTCTAGTAAATTAATGCTCAAAATTCTCCAAGCCAGGTTTCAGCAATACATGAACTGTGAAATTCCAGATGTTCAAGCTGTTTTTAGAAAAGGCAGAGGAACCAGAGATCAAATTGCCATCATCCTCTGGATCATTAAAAAAGCAAGAGAGTTCCAGAAAAAAACATCTATTTCTGCTTTATTGACTATGCCAAAGCCTTTGACTGTGTGGATCACAATAGACTGTGGAAAATTCTGAAAGAGTTGGCAATACCAGACCACCTGACCTGTCTCTTGAGAGACTTATATGAGGGTCAGGAAGCAACAGTTAGAACTGGACATGGAACAACAGACTGGTTCCAAATAGAAAAAGGAGTATGTCAAGGCTATATATTGTCACCCTGCTTATTTGACTTATATGCAGAATACATCATGAGAAACGCTGGGCTGGATGAAGCACAAGCTGGAATCAAGATTGCTGGGAAAAATATCAATAACTCAGATATACAGATGACACCACCCTTATGGCAGAAAGTGAAGAGGAACTCAAAAGCCTCTTGATGAAAGTGAAAGAGGAGAGTGAAAAAGTTGGCTTAAAGCTCAACATTCAGAGAACGAAGATCATGGCATCTGGTCCCATCACTTCATGGGAAACAGATGGGGAAACTGTGGAAACAGTGTCAGACTTTATTTTTTTTGGGGGGGGGGCTCCAAAATCACTGCAGATGGTGACTGCAGTCATGAAATTAAAAGATGCTTACTCCTTGGAAGAAAAATTATGAGCAACCTAGATAGTATATTCAAAAGCAGAGACATTACTTTGCCAACAAACATCTGTCTAGTCAAGGCTATGGTTTTTCCAGTGGTCATGTATGGATGTGAGAGTTGGACTGTGAAGAAGGCTGAGCGCTGAAGAATTGATGCGTTTGAACTGTGGTGTTGGAGAAGACTCTTGAGAGTCCCTTGGACTGCAAGGAGATCCAACCAGTCCATTCTGAAGGAGATCAACCCTGGGATTTCTTTGGAGGGAATGATGCTGAAGCTGAAACTCCAGCAGTCTGGCCACCTCATGTGAAGAGTTGACTCATTGGAAAAGACTGTGACGCTGGGAGGGATTGGGGGCAGGAGGAGAAGGGGACGACAGAGGATGATTTGGCTGGATGGCATCGCTGACTCGATGGACGTGAGTCTGAGTGAACTCTGGGACTTGGTGATGGACAGGGAGACCTGGCATGCTGTGAGTCATGGGGTCGCAAAGAGTCGGACACGACTGAGCGACTGAACTGAACTGACTACTATATTTTATACTCACACACATTTCTCGCTTTCTCAGTTTATGTGTACATTTTAAATGTATGTTAAATATCACCATCTTCATTTTTATGTGTAATTCAAAAATGTTATTTGTTTTGTTAATAGTTAACAGGATATCTGTGTATTCTTGTTTTGCTCAGGTCAATGAGAGGTTATTATTTTTGGAAAAAACTGTGTTTCAAATAGAAACATTTAAAATAAGTGGCTAATGTCTAAAGAGAATATATATTAAATTATACACATGTTTTAATGCACCAGCAATTTAAATTTAAATATATATATATGAACATTTTAAAAATTTATTGGTGTATGATTGATTTACAATGATAGTCTCAGGTATACAGCAAAGTGAATTAGTTGCACATATACATATATCCACTCTTTGTAAATATTCCTTTCCTATTTAGGTCACCAAATATCTTCAGTGGATTCCCCTGCACCTTATGGTAGGTTCTTATTGGTTTATTTTACATATAGTAGTGTGTATACATCAATCCCAGTCTTCCAATTTATATCTCCTGTCCCCTTTTCCTCTGGTAATCATGTTTATTTTTCACCTCTGTGATTCTGCTTCTGTTTTGTAAATAAGTTCACTTATACTCTTTTTTTTTAGATTTCATATATTAGTATTATTATATGATATTTGTCTTTCTGTGTCTGATTCAGTTCATTCAGTATGATAATCTCTAGGTTTATCCATGTCCCTGAAAATGGCATTATTTCATTCTTTTTATGGCTGAGTAATATTCCATTGTATGTATGTACTACATCATTCATTTATTCCTCTGCTGATGGATTGTTTCTGTCTCCTGATTACTGTAAATGAATACTCACTGTTACAACAAATATTTGTTGTTATTGTTGTTCAGTTGTGTCCGACTCTTCGTGATCCCATGGACTGCAGCATGCCAGGCTTCCCTGACCATCACCATCCCCTGGAGCTTGCTCAAACTCATGCCCATTGAGTTGGTGATGCCACCGAATCATCTCATCCTCTGTTGTCCCCTTCTCCTCCTGCCTTTAGTCTTTCCCAGCATCAGGGCCTTTTCCAATGAGTTGGCTCTTCATATCAGGTGGCCAAAGTATTGGAGATTCAGCTTCAGGATCAGTCCTTCTAATGAATATTCATGATTGATTTCCTTTAGGATGGACTGGTTGGATATCCTTGCAGTCCAAGAGATTCTCAAGAGCTTTCTCCAACACCACAGTTCAAACACAGCAATTCTTCAGTGCTCAGCCTTCCTTATAGTCCAACTCTCACATCCATCTATGACTACTGGAAACACCATAGTGCTGACTATAGTGAAGTGAAGTTGCTCAGTCGTGTCCGACTCATTGCGACCCCCATGGACTATAGCCTATCAGGCTCCTCCATCCATGAGATTTTCCAGGCAAGCGTGCTGGAGTGGATTGCCATTTCCTTCTCCAGGGGATCTTCCCGACCCAGGAATCGAACCCGGGTCTCCCTCATTGCAGGCAGAGGCTTTACCATCTGAGCCACCTCTGCACGGACCTTTGTTGGAAAAGTAATGTCTCTGCTTTTTAATATGCTGTCTAGGTTGGTCATAACTTTCCTTCCAAGGAGTAAGGGTCTTTTAATTTCATGGCTGCGGTCACCATCTGCAGTGATTTTGGAGCCACAAAAGCATAATCTGCCACTGTTTCCACTGTTTCCTTATTGATTTATAATTGTTTTCTGTATTCTCATCTGCTTTATGTGTTGTGTGGTATTATTTTTCCTACTGCAATGTACGATTTAATATCCCCTTTTGAAGATAATGTATATGATTTATATATTTTTTCTATTAAAACATATGTAGAAATTGCCATCTTTCTAAATTCCATATATATGTGTTAGTGTACTGTATTGGTGTTTTTCTTTCTGGCTTACTTCACTCTGTATAATTGGCTCCAGTTTCATCCATCTCATCAGAACTGATTCAAATGAATTCTTTTTAACGGCTGAGTAATACTCCATTGTGTATATGTACCACAGCTTTCTTATCCATTCATCTGCTGATGGACATCTAGGTTGTTTCCATGTCCCGGCTATTATAAACAGTGCTGCGATGAACATTGGGGTACATGTGTCTCTTTCAATTCTGGTTTCCTCAGTGTGTATGGAATTTAGGAAGATGGCAATGACGACCCTGTATGCAAGACAGGGAAAGAGACACAGACGTGTATAACGGACCTTTGGACTCAGAGGGAGAAGGAGAGGGTGGGATGATTTGGGAGAATGACATTCTAACATGTATACTATCATGTAAGAATTGAATCGCCAGTCTATGTCTGACGCAGGATGCAACATGCTTGGGGCTGGTGCATGGGGATGACCCAGAGAGATGTTATGGGGAGGGAGGTGGGAGGGGGATTCATGTTTGGGAACACATGTAAGAATTAAAGATATTAAAATTTTAAAAATAAAAAACTAAAAATAAATAAATAAATAATAAATAATAAAAAAAAACATATGTAGAAAGCATTCAACAATTATTTATTCTAGTGATATGGTTGTGGAACTGAAATTGTTGGTCTTGGAATATATGTATTCTATTGTACTGGATGATATGAAAATAACATTCAAAGTGGTTGTAACTGACGACGTGTTTGTCAGTGAGTAAATATCACTTCCTTTTTCATTTTCAGATAAACAAAGAAAACATGAAAATAGAAACAACTAATTTGAATTTTAAAAGAATCAATGGGAGTTGTGATAAAAAAAAAGTGTTCTATTTTCCTTTTGCTCCATTACAAGTGAGGATGAACAGCTTTTCCTATGCTTCTTGTGGTAATAAGGTCCCCTTTCTTTTTATGTAAGTGCCCATTTCTCTTTTATCATGTTGCCTAAATTTACTTATGTATCTAAAGTAATTTACTTATATACTTGTATATTTGAAATACCAAAACTTGTTCCTTATAAGCTTGCAAATATGTATTTATATACTCTCACTTACTTTTAACTCTGAGTAGCATTGTTTTGTAATACATATTTTTTAAAAACATTCTTTTGATATGAATCTATCATGGTTTTCAACTTCAGTGATTTGGGTTGTTTATAACGTGTTTTTATTCTATTTCACTCAAATAACTAGATTATCCTTTATTCACTCTAAAAAATCGGTCTTTAGGTCTTTTTATCCATCAGGAATACATTCTTTGTGCATGGTGTGTGGTAGAAATATAGTGATAACACTTATATGTAACTATATAGCTATACACATATTTTCAATATGGAGAGATTTTATCTAGAACCATATATTGATTAACTCACTATTTCATCCACTGATTTTCAATACTTCTCTCACATAGTAATATTCACATAATCATATGCTTACAGCTTGGATCACTAGTTTGTTCCAACTTCCCCATGCCATCTTTGGGTTCAAGAGGGATTAAATGGTTAACATCAAACTTCATTGCATTAAACTGTACTCGTAACAAAGTGCAATTTCATACGTGAATCTTAAAAGATAGATGGTTCAAATAGGTATAATAGACTTGAAGAATCAATTACCAAAACAGTCCAATGAAATCCTTCTGATTGATTAATTAGATCAAGTCAAACAAGCGAGTTTACATTATTGAAAAATTATTAACATGGAACTGAATTCCTGTTTAGAAAAATGTTCTGACTCATCAAGGAATTGTATATTTGCATAAAAAAAACTGTAATTTGTGTGGGTATGTTAGGAAAATTCACACATTTTGATTGGAGCACATTTTCATATAGCCATGTTAAAGAGAAACCGGTTGCTTGTAATAAAATGAAAATCTGCATGCTTTATATTCTAGCATGTTCTCTTCTTGATAAATACCAAAGAGAAGGAGATGTAGACAAATTCAAGTGACATGTTCAGGTATGCATATCCAACACTGCTTTCCTAGTGGGAAATTCAAAACATTATATTATTAAGTAATATTTTGTAGGAATGTTATATAAAATGGCATCCTCTCTTTTTTTCCCTCAAAAAGTTTAACACAAAACTCCTAGCCTCATTCTCTAATCCCCACCACACTACTTTACCTGTTTCCTTGGAAAAAGGATCTCAATGGCTCTGTTGTTGTTGTTCAGTAGCTCAGTCATGTCTGACTCTCTGCGACCCCATGGACTGCAGCAGGCCAGGCTTCCCTGTCCATCACCAGCTCCCAGAGTTTACTCAAACTCATGTCTATTGAGTCGGTGATGTCATCCAACCGTCTTATCCTCTGTACTCTCCTTTTCCTCCTCCTTCAGTCTTTCCCAGTATCAGGGTATTTTTCCAATGACTTATCTCTTTGAATCAGGTGGCCAAAGGATTGGAGTTTCAGCTTCAGCATCAGTCCTTGCAATGAATATTCAGGACTGTTTTCCTTTAGGATGGACTGGTTTGATCTCCTTGCCATGCAAGGGACTCTCAAGAGTCTTCTCCAATACCACAGTTCAAAAGGATCAATTCTTCCAAGCTTTGTATTCATCAGAATTCTAGTCCACATCCTCTAATTTTGTCAGAGAATTGTTTACTGCGGTTTTTATTTTTCACTCTTGTGAATCAGAATACACCAAAGCTTTGTTGGCCCTATACCAGTTTTTGCTGTTATACACAGTTAACACCTTGGGAATATGTCCCGAATGTTCGTCTCTAAGTTCAGGTGGTCTGTGCAGGTGGCTGTGATCACATCACTCAGGTGTAAACTGCGGATTGCAGTCCTCCAAGGACTCTCCTCAATATGCTTCTTTAAATTCTATTTAGGAATGTCCTATATGACCTATGCAACTTAGATTCCCTCGCTGCCAGGTAAATATGTAAAAAGTGTTAACTGCATTACCACCAGCACCAGGCTGGGCATTGGATAACTGTGGGAAATCAAATAGGGAGAAGGAATATCTAGATATGGCTTCCAATGCCAAGTTTCCATCTTTAAGTGATACATATGTTCCTTATATTTTTGTTTGTTTTTCCAATCTTGAAGCCTATCTGGTTGAAATATTTTTATCAGACTATATGAAGTTTCAATTAGCAATTTATCCATGACTTCTCTGAATGATAACTAGACCAGGAGTGCATTAGGTCTTCAAAGGACTGAGCATGAAGAACAGAAGAGCTGTGATAAAAGACAGACAGGAAATACTCAAAAGAGAAAAACTTGAGAAAAACTCCTATTAGTATATTTAAAAAGCGGGATGCTATGTTTCAAAATTAAAGAAATAAAGTTATAAATTCATTAACTCTTTCTCTCAGTATACTCATTGGCTTAGACCCTTAAATTCAATGCATTGATCCACTGTTAACTAACCGGATCCCAATGGCAATAGGATAAAATTATTTCACCCTCTTTATTATTGGAAGCAATGTAGCCAATATGCTGCTGGGATCTTCATCACCACCTTAATTGAAAAGATGATCTTAGTTTTGATACAGGTATATGACAGCAGCATGAGTGTATGGAGGGGTTAGAACAGGTTTTCTTTGGAGATGCCTGAAAATTCCATGCTTTATGCTTTAATATTTTTATTTGATTATTTTTAGTTCTGGCTGTTATTTTAAATTATTAATTAAATTAATACTCTTAATTTTTAGAATTATAATGAATATATTTTTATATTATATAATTATAATTAATTTTAAAATTATTAATTAAATTAATACTGTTACTTTTAATTATTTTTAGTTCAGGTTTTAGTTGTAGCACACAGGATCTTCTCTTCAGTTGTGATGTGGGCTCCAAGAACATGTGGGCTCCAAGAACATGCGGGCTCAGTAGTTGTGGTGAAAGGACTTAGTTGCCCGATGGCATATGGGATCTTAGTTCTCTGAGCAGGGATAGAGCCTTCATTCCCTGCATTGGTAGGTAGATGCTTGACCACCAGATTGCCGAGGAAGTCCCCTATAGCTTATTGTTCATCCAACAAGTAGTATATTTTCATGGAGATGATTAGATTTGGTCATATTTTTATTAGGTACCAGAAGCACTAATTCATAAAGGCGGAAAAAAAGAAAAGCAAGCTATTGAGGTAAAAAAAAAAAAAACTTCTCATGATCAATGTCATAGGTTTTAATTTGAATGACACAGTTTAAATTGTATTTGCCTCCAATATTGATAAAAATAATCACATCATGCAGAGTAACTAGATGCCTCCTACCAATTTAATCCTATTAAATTGGGAAGGTGAGGAATTGGCTTATATAATATTGTAGAGCAACAACATTTCAATTAAAACATAACTTGATTTGCACACAAAAAAGAGAAATTGGTTTTATTTCAAAGATTGCTTCCAATAAGTTTTCAGTAATATTAAAATAATAAAAATGATTTTACAAATTCATATTAAATTACTTAAGGTCAAGTAATCCAATTCATTTGTTATCATTTATTTGTATTAACAATTACATTTGGGGGCAAACATTACATTGTGGGGCTTCCCTGGTGTCTCAGTGGTAAAGAATCTACCTACAATGCAGGAGTCACAGGAGATTTTGTTCTATCCTTGGGTCAGGAAGATCCCCTGAAGGAGGGCAAGGCAACCCACTCTAGTATTCCTGCCTGGAGAATCCTATGAACAAAGGACCCTGGCAGGCTACAGTCCATGGGGTCACAAGTGACTTAGCATGCATGCTCACATTACATCCCATTAGCAAACTTTTTTCTTAGAGTGTTCCTAAAATCTTATTTTTCTTTTGTTGTTCAGTAGCCCAGTTGTATCCGATGCCTTGTATCCTCTTGGGCTGCAGCAAACCAGGCCTCTCTGTCCCTCACCATCTCCCGAAGTTTGCCCAAGTTCATGTCCATTTCATTGGTGATGCCACCTACCCATCTCATTCTTTGACACTCTCTTCCCTTTCTGGCCTCAATCTTTCCCAACATCAGGGACTTTTCCAATGAGTCATCTGTTCACATCATATGAACAAAATACTGAAGTTTCAGCTTCAGCATCAGTCTTTCCAACAAGATTCAGGGTTGATTTTCCTTGAGATTGACTGTTTTGATCTCCTTGCTGTCCAAGGGGCTATCAGGAGTCTTCTCCAGTACCATAGTTCAAAGGTATCAATTCTTCAGTGCTCTGCCTTCTTTATGGTCCAGCTCTCATTGTCTTCAGTGGTTTTGGAGTCCAAGAAGAGGAAATCTGTCACTACTTCCACCTTCTCCCCTTCAATTTGCCATGAAGTGATAGGATCAGATGACTCGATCTTAGTGAGTGAAAATTGCTCAGTCGTGTCTGACTCTTTGTGATCCCATGGACTATACAGTCCATGGAATTCTCCAGGCCAGAATACTGGAGTGGGTAGCTTTTCCTTTCTACAGGGAATCTTCCCAACCCGGGGATTGAATCCAGGTCTCCTGCATTGCAAGCGGATTCTTTACCAGCTGGGCCACAAGTGAAGCCAAATAATGCTGGAGTGGGTAGCCTATCCCTTCTCCAGCGGATTTCCAGACCCAGAAATCGAACCAGGGTCTCCTGCATTGCAGGCGGATTCTTTACCAACTGAACTATCATGGAAGACAAAACTAAGACTCAATATTAGTTATTTTTTAATATATATTTAGTCTTAGTCTCTCTTTTACTCTCTGCCTTCACCCTCATGAAGAAGCACTTTAGTTCCTCTTTGATCTCTGCCATTAGAGTGGTATCATCTGCATGTCTGAGGTTGTTGATGCTTCTCCTGCCTGTCATGATTCCAGCTTGTTACTCATCCAGTTCATCATTTCTCATGTGGCGCTCAGTATATAGATTAAAGAAACAGGGGGACAGCAGACAGCCCTGTCATACTCTTTTCTCAATCTTGAATCAGTTGTTCCATACAGGGTTCTAACTGTTGCTTCTTGACCTGCATACAGGTTTCTCAGAAAATAGGTAAGATGGTCTTGCATTCCCATCTCTTTAAGAGCTTTCCACAGTTTATTATGATTCACACAAAGGCTTTGACATAGTCAACGAAGCAGAGATAGATGCTCTACTGGAATTCCCTAGCTTTCTCTATGATCCACTGAATGTTGGCAATTTGACCTCTGGTTCCTCTTCCTTTTCTAAATCCAGCTTGGACATCTAGAAATTCTTGGTTTGCATAATGCATAAAGCCTAGCATGCAAGATTTTAAGCATGACCTTACTAGCAACTCTTAATAGATCATGAAATAAAAGGAATATATTTCACATGTAAAATGTTTAGCTTTTATTAATTTTCTTTAAATAATTATATATAGATGGATATACACCCCTGGTGACTTGGGCAGTAAAGAATCTTCCAGCAGTGCAGGAGACCTGGTTTTGGTTCCTAGGTTGGGAAGAACCCCTGGAGAAGGGAATGGCAGCCCAGTCCAGTATTCTTGCCTGGAGAATTTCATGGACAGAGGAGCCTGGGGGGCTGCAGTCCATGGAGTCACAAAGAGTCACACACTACTGAGCAACTGAGCACAGCAGAGATGCGTATAGGTTCTTTATGAAAATAAATACTATACTTTTCTAGGTTGGGAATTTAAATGCTGAGTTTTTTATAACCATATTAAGTGAGGTTAATTTATTTGAACTCAAAGATACAGTAATTTCTTTGGAAATAAAATTAAATTGATAACCTGGAGTGAATCCTTCCTAGACTGATTCCCCTGAAATGTAGTAATCACAATTTGATATTTGTTAATGTTTTCAAAAGGATGCAACAGGAGTCCAATAGAAAAAGATATCTTTTCTTGGGCAGTTCTTTGTGAATTAAGAGATTTAATGATCCCCAAAGTTCTTGAAGAAAAGCAAATATACAGGTCTAAGCAAAACCTGCTTTCAAAGCCTTCAAGGCAACACCAGTACATATTCACAGTTGTACCATGAAGACCTGTCAGAGGCTGTTTAATGAACAGTTAAAAAGGCTTTATGTTTTGGTCAAAGGGCAAAGATTCTTCTTTTTTTTTTTTTTAAGATTATGATATCTTGTGCTGTGTATTTATTTAGCTTTTGTAGATTCTCATTATAGAAAGTTGAATCATTGATGTTTTATTCTGGAGTCAGAGTATTACAAGTCATAGAGACTCCAACAGGAAGAAATGAGGATCCAAAAAACCTAAAAAATTACAATATGTCTAAAAACTCTTCCTACAAATTAAGGTATCTAGCTGTTGTCCAGAAAAGGGTGAATATTTATGTATAAAAGGAGTCATGCTTTCAAGTATTAAAAACACCTTCTAGATTTAGTAGACAAAACTTTGATTTCCCCCAAACGTTTTTTTTCTATTTTTATTCAATGTTTTCCTCTTTTGAACACCCTTGATGATACCATAGGGCCGGATGGATGGGTGAGTAGTGGTATGACCCAAGAAAGTAGACAAAGGGAAGTTACAGCCCACAGGGTGAGCTAAGAGGCTTCAGATGTGTAAGAGGAGTCAGGTCTAGTCCAGAAGGTGGGGCAGGGAGACGATGAGGAAAGATACACTTAGTTTCAGGGGCTGCTTGGAGATGGGCAGAATCAGACTGGAAGCTGGGCCTTGTGAGATATACAAAAGGGTAAAATTTGCCTCTTTTTGGAGAAAATCATGATCATAGTAGCACAATCTAATTTCCCTTGCTTCTGTGTGGTTAACAAGAATAAGTGAATGGAAGGAAATTGAAACTAAGAAGTCATTGCTAAAGTACAATGGATGAGAAAATACGATGGTATGGGTTAGAGTAGTGAAAGTGGGAACGGAATAAGGCAAACAGATGGATTCAGAATATATCCTTGAGTTTAAAATGGCATGCTTTGCTCATTACTTGGATGGGAAGGAAAGAATAATACAGAGAAATTAAAACTTCCTCCTGTATCTTAGACTGGAAAACGGTTGAACTATAACCACAAAAGTTGAATCTACACATATACCCAACAACTTCACTCTAAATATATACTAAAAATAAGCATGAACTAATCCTAAAACTACAGTGGTTTTCTTTCAGCAGCCATAAAGTTGGTTCTTGTTTTATTCAGCTGCTCTGTATTTTTGATGAGAAGCTTGATCCATTTATATTTAAAGTAACTTTTGATTGGGAAGGAATTACTGTTCCTTTTGTTCACTTTTGGTGGTCAGGGTAGTTGGACAAATATTCAACCCCTCTCTTTTCCTCCCATTTCAAGGAGACTCTTTGCTGTGATCATCTGGGGTACTGCAACTTCTTTACTAGCAACTAGACTTCTCACAAAGATATTTTGGTCCATAATTCATTATTAAATTAATATTTCTGTGAGGTATGAGTACTGGGACTTCCTATTCCACTATCTTGAAAATTTACCTGTGTTCCTAATGTTATAGGCTGAGCACCGAAGAACTGATGCTTTCGAACTATGGTGCTAGAGAGCACTCTTGAGAGTCCCTTGGCCTGCAAGGAGATAAGACCAGTCAATCCTAAAGTAAATCAACCTTGAATATTCATTGGAAGGACTGATGCTGAAGCTGGAGCTCCAATACTTTGGCCACCTAATGAGAAGAGCCAACTCATAGAAAAGACCTAGATGCTGGAAAAAACTGAGGGCAAGCCAAGAAGAGGGTGAGAGAGGATGAGATGGTTAGATTACATCACTGACTGCTTGGACATGCTGCTTCTGCTGCTGCTAAGTTGCTTCAGTCGTGTCTGACTCTGTGCGCCCCCTTAGATGGCAGCCCACCAGGTTCTCCCGTTCCTGGGATTCTCCAGGCAAGAACACTGGAGTGGCGTGCCATTGCCTTCTCCGGCTTGGATGTGAGTTTGAGCAAACTCAGGGAGACAGTGAAGGACAAGGAATCCTGGCTCGCTGTAGTTCATGGGGTCATAAAGAATTGGACAGGACTTAGTGACTGAACAACAATAATACCAAATGGTACTTAAAAAGATATTTCATACTTCAAAAATCCAAAATTATCTTTGCCAAGTTATATGTTTTATATGTTCATGATTACCATATTCATGATTTATGTTATAAATAGGATTATAAAGTTTGAATATATTTTCAAAATTTCTTTTTTTAATATAAATTTATTTATTTTAATTGAAGGTAAATTACTTTACAATACTGTATTGGTTTTGTCATACATCAACATGAATCCACCACAGGTATACACATGTTCCCCATCCTGAACTCCCCTCCCTCCTCCCTCCCTGTACCATCCCTCTGGGTCATCTCAGTGCACCAGCCCCAAGCATCCAGTATCATGGATCGAACCACTGTGTACAACTGAATATTAGCATATCACGGCCAATGACAAATTGAATGATTTTTTAGTATATTTTAAAATAATTTCTTAAGTAAAGCTGAATTAATTCAAGGATGAATGTTTTTAGTTTGGGGTCTGTTTTCATTTATTTAACTCTCAGTTTAAATCTCTTTATGATGAAATGAAATTTCTACAAAAAGTTAACCACAATTCCACCTGGATTCATGCTTTGCCACACGTAATGAGTTTACAAGTCATGTGGGAATCTTGTCAAAATAAAGATACTGATTTATTAGGTCTGGGAATGGGCCCCAAATTCTACACTTCTTATTAGCACCTATGTACCAATGCTGTTGGTTCATGAGCAATACTCTGAGTAGTAAGGTTCTAGATAGAGATTCTTCTGAAATCTAAGTATGTACTTGGAGACTTACTATTAATATGTTTAGTTCTAAAACAACAACACTTGAAGACTGAGAGATAAACTTGTACAACTTATATCAAACACCCATCTGGTAAGCTGAAATTAGCCTAAATTTATCCACAATTTTATGCCCAGGATATAGCTGATATCCATATGTACTGGAGACCTTTTCTCCATCACTTCTAAATAATTGGCCTCACTTTTGTTTCTTAATCTAGGCATCCCTGCAATGACGAGTTTTGCACAGCTTCCTTCCATCCTCACACAAGTGGATATTGACAGTACTTTGACACAGGACAGCATTGAACTTTGCCTCCTATTTTGAAGAGTTCTCTACTATCACTGTGATATGCACTTATGAGAAAACCTACTCAGCACTACAACCTCAGATACGCAGATGATACCACTTTAGTGGCAGAAAAGTAAGAGGAACTAAAGAGCCTCTTGATGAAGGTGAAAGAGGAGAGTGAAAAATTTGGCTGGAAGCTCAACATTCAGAAAACTAAGATCACGGCATCTTGTCCCATCACTTCATAGCAAATAGATGGAGAAACAATGGAAACTTTCTGATGAGTCAGTTCTTCATATCAGGTGGCCAAAGTATTGGAGTTTCAGCTTCAGCATTAGTCCTTCCAATGAATATTCAGGACTGATTGGATCTCCTTACAGTCCAAAGAATTCTCAAGAGTCTTCTCCAACACTACAGTTCAAAAGCATCAATTCTTCGGTGTTCAGCTTTATTTATAGTCCAACTATCATATTCATACACGGCTACTGGAAAAACCATAGCTTTGACTAGAAGGATCTTTGTTGCCTAAGTAATGTCTCTGTTATTTAATATGCTGCCTAAGTTGGTCATAGCTTTTCTTCCCTTCTCACAACTCTCCTTCATCTTTTGGGATCAAATTCTTCAATAAAAGGAATTATAAGCAAGCCTTTGCCTCAGTACTGCTTTCTGTTAATCCTAGACTGAGAGGTTAAATGATTTACTTTTTTTCCCCTGGATAAAAATGTCGCTTACCTAGATTACTTCCACATATGAACAAGGGAAATCAATATTTCTAAGGAAACTATGTTCAAGCAAAAAGGTATTGCAATCTACAGTAAATGCTTTTAAATACAAGCCACTGTTATCTAATCACAAAATAAATAATTAATTACAATTACACTGTATTTCCCTATACTTTTAGCTTTGGCAGTGCTTTCAAATTAATCTCCCTTGTTATTTTGTGATTTTTAACTACTCATGTGGAGTAAAACTGTCCTACATAATATTTTAAGCATTTTATATTGCAGAAATTTGGGAGTTTTTTTTAAAATTTTCTGATATTAAATTTTTCCTTTTCCTCTTAATACTGAGTGCCTTTCAAAATTCACTTTAGTTTATCTCTATTAATAGCGTGAATATTGCCATTTCTTTCATCAATTTTATTGATTTACTGTGATTGAAACTCAGAGTGTATACCTAGAAACAAACCAATGAAGTTAAATAACCTAGAAACAAACAAAGAAGTTAAATAACAACAACTAAATAGTGTTTATGTCCCATTAAATTTCATTAATAAGCAACTTCTATAACTTAATGACTTTGGGGAGATAGCTCAACTGGTAAAGAATCAGCTTGCAATGCAGGAGATCCTGTTTCAGTTCATGGGTGGGGAAGAACCCCTGGAGAAGGGATCGGCTACCTACTCCCGTCTTCATGGGCTTCCCTTGTGGCTCAGATGGTAGAAAATCCACCTTCAATGAAGGAGACCAGGGTTCGATCCCTGGGTTGGAAAAATCCCCTGGAAGAGACCATGGCAACTCACTCCAGTATTCTTGTCTGGAGAATCCCAATGGACAGAGGAGACTGGCGGGCTATAGTCCATGGGGTTGGAAAGAGGCGGATATGACTGAGCGACTAAGCACACATAAACTGATGCCTGTTCAATGAACTCATTTATCTAACCTTTGAAGAGTCAGAATTTTCTTCTAAAGCTATTTGTTTGGCTTGAGTATTGTTTCTATATGTTTCCAGTATCTGTGTATGTATATTCTGTCCTGGATTTTCAGTTCATTGTTAGTAATTTTCGAGGTGACTAAGAACTTTAGACAGAGTTAAAGTTGCATCACCATTTTCATGCCACTGCATCTACTATCTAAAGATTTCCATGTTCTTCTGCTGACACAAGGTATTTCTTGCCCGTTAGCCTACTTTTCCCCTTCAGCTGTATATCAGACTTTGCATAGATCATCTGTTTAAGTCCATCAAATAGAATGTAAAATGTAGCAACTCAATAACTTTTCCGGCTTTCCTAAAGTGGCACCATCCATCATATATAATAACATCCTCTCAAGCACTCACACACAACATATTTAAACAATAAACACATGAATCAAAACAAGAAATGACTTGAAAATACTCTCCACTAAATGAGCATAGTTAAAATGTTTAGCACTATTGCATAACTGTAAACTTTCGCTAAAATAAATAATCAGAAATACCAAAATTAATTTAGTTTTCACAGTTATACTCACTTGTGGATTTCTAAATATTATACTAGACTTCACTTATATATTTTGTCTTTAATCTTGACAATGACATTGACTTTTGGCACCAAAAACTATCTTTTGCTACCCAATGTCCTTCTAGGATATTTTAAGTACAGATTTCCCTCACTAACCAAAGGTAGAGAAATCCTGAAATGGCATGAACTGAAGAAGCAATTACCTTAGAACACATCTTGCTGATGGATGCACAAAATAAATCTAGGTAAAACACAGATGTTCACACACACAGTTCAAAGATATGGCATCTTGATTCTGAGATGGTGAGTGTAGTTCCCAGGGAAGGAGCTTGGAGGTGCCACTCTTGCTGCATGGGGTGCACTCTACTATAATAGCTTCCTGCAAAACAAATGCTTTCTGGATATTTTTGATTTTTGACTAGTTTTAGTAAAATTGAAAATCTTCTTTGGATTTCTTTTGATTAGTTAAGTATAGGTGTTAACATAGGTTTTTTTGTTTTTTTTTTTGTTTGTTTGTTTTTTTTTTTTTTTAGTTTTTTATTTTTTAAATTTTAAAATCTTTAATTCTTACATGCATTCCCAAACATGAACCCCCCTCCCACCTCCCTCCCCATAACATCTTTCTGGGTCATCCCCATGCACCAGCCCCAAGCATGCTGCATCCTGCGTCAGACATAGACTGGTGATTCAATTCACATGATAGTATACATGTTAGAATGTCATTCTCCCAAATCATCCCACCCTCTCCCTCTCCCTCTGAGTCCAAAAGTCCGTTATACACATCTGTGTCTCTTTCCCTGTCTTGCATACAGGGTCGTCATTGCCATCTTCCTAAATTCCATATATATGTGTTAGTATACTGTATTGGTGTTTTTCTTTCTGGCTTACTTCACTCAGTATAATCGGCTCCAGTTTCATCCATCTCATCAGAACTGATTCAAATGAATTCTTTTTAACGGCTGAGTAATACTCCATTGTGTATATGTACCACAGCTTTCTTATCCATTCATCTGCTGATGGACATCTAAGTTGTTTCCATGTCCTGGCTATTATAAACAGTGCTGCGATGAACATTGGGGTACATGTGTCTCTTTCAATTCTGGTTTCCTCGGTGTGTATGCCCAGAAGTGGGATTGCTGGGTCATAAGGTAGTTCTATTTGCAATTTTTTAAGGAATCTCACACTGTTTTCCATAGTGGCTGTACTAGTTTGCATTCCCACCAACAGTGTAGGAGGGTTCCCTTTTCTCCACACCCTCGCCAGCATTTATTGCTTGCAGATTTTTGGATCGCAGCCATTCTGACTGGTGTGAAGTGGTACCTCATTGTGGTTTTGATTTGCATTTCTCTAATAATGAGTGATGTTGAGCATCTTTTCATGTGTTTGTTAGCCATCCGTATGTCTTCTTTGGAGAAATGTCTATTTAGTTCTTTGGCCCATTTTTTGATTGGGTCGTTTATTTTTCTGGAGTTGAGCTGCAGAAGTTGCTTGTATATTTTTGAGATTAGTTGTTTGTCAGTTGCTTCATTTGCTATGATTTTCTCCCATTCAGAAGGCTGTCTTTTCACCTTGCTTATAGTTTCCTTTGTTGTGCAGAAGCTTTTAATTTTAATTAGATCCCATTTGTTTATTTTTGCTTTTATTTCCAGAATTCTGGGAGGTGGATCATAGAGGATCCTGCTGTGATTTATGTCTGAGAGTGTTTTGCCTATGTTCTCCTCTAGGAGTTTTATAGTTTCTGATCTTACATTTAGATCTTTAATCCATTTTGAGTTTATTTTTGAAAGTGAAGTGGTATAAAGAGAACTTTCAAAAAGCAGGAGATAGCTGTACATTCAAGGGTTTACTTTTAATTGACTGCATTTGGGATCAGAGGTTGGCTGTCTGTTGACTTAAAGACTGAATTTCTTATGACTTTAGTGCAATTATAGAATGAAGGGAGCTGAATCACAAGAGCTGAAACAGTCACATAAAAATAAGTCTGTAAACAAAATTCTCAATACAAACAAAGTGGTCAAGACAATCAGAAAATTAGGGCATATGTTTCAAATATGTCAAAAAAAGAGAGAAATTATTAAATAAAAAATAACAAAATGGAAAACGTATAAGTATAAATTTAAAAAACCAATAGATAAGAAAAGGATAAAATAGATGACATAATTTTAAATATATTTATTTCAATAAATGAAAATACTGATATACACAAAAAACTCTAGTGTGGAAAAATCTAGGAGTGTTAAAAATCTTCTGTGGCTCCTCTAGGAACACAGCTCAGATGTCAAAATTTTAAAAATATATAAAAAAGTAAGTTAAATGAAAGGCTCATTTAACAGCTTGAGAAAGCATATAATACGATTCCTAAAATGAGACACAAGGGGAAAGAGCGAAGCAGTTAAATTTGAAAGGATAATTGCTGAGAATTACTCAGATGTGAAGAAAAATCGTGAATCCAAGGGAAAAATGAGTTCTGAATACAAAATAAAACTTTAAAAAATCCATGTCTCAATGCAAAATAAAACAACAGAGCATTAAGTTTAAAGATGTTAAAGATATCAAAGAAAAATACCAGATTATTAAAAAGTTGCCACTAGGTTGGTAATTGACTGGGAGTGTCAGAGACAAAACAACATACAATAAAAGTATATCTTCAAAGTGATGAAGGGAAACCCTGCCATGCTACAAATTCTTACTCAGCTAAGCTAGTATTCAGTACTGACAAATGCAGATTTATTTCAGTACCTGGAAAACTGAGAGTTAAAAACTCCAGCATCCTCATTAAAATTTTATCCACAGCTTTATTTCACCAAGAATTACACAAACACATGCACATATATGCAAGGAAAGACAGCACAAAATTGTGATCTAAGGAGTGTGCATGCTTCTGTACGTGTAGGTACATGCATATTAATTTAATTAATTGCGTTAATTATACAGATTACTTTTAAAGCGATACATTAATTTTTGAATTTGGTTTCTGAAGATACAGTTTGGCTTTTGGTGAAAATAAAATGTAATATATGCATGGATAATTATAGATTTTAAATTTGATTTATTGCTTTAAATGGTTACATTTTTTAAAACCTTAAATATAATAAAATATATAAAATAAAGTAAAATAATGATCTTATAGACAAATAAAATTATATTTAAGATTAAATGATACTATTAATCTTGAATAAAGTAGCAAATAAAAATAATTAAATTCAGCTTTAATTCACAAATGGCAACAAAAAATGACTTCCTAGAAAAGTAGAAAGAGTAGAACTGTTTAAACTTATTTTATATATATATATATATATATATATATATATATATATCAGAAAATTAAAACTAGCTTTTTCCTCTAGAGAAATTTCTCAGTTAGGTCAAGAGCAAAATAAGTATGCTGTTTGTGATTGCTTCAGTTCAGCACAGTGATTAATTCAATGCCATAACATAAAGAAATAAAATAAAATTATTGAGATTGAAGAAAAGAAAGAACATCTTTTTATTTAGTGATAACGCAATTGTACACTGAAAAAACTAGACACTATATAAATCAACTAGCAATTTGTACTATGATTACCACATTCTAGATCAATGCTTAAGAAATGTATAACTCATATACAAATCTGAATTATAAATGAGTGTATAATCTACTCATAATACCAGAGAACAAAGACAGTATAGATGAATCCATGTACATATTTATGTAATGTATTCACTGAGTAAGAGATTATTTTAAATTTCATAGGATTCTTGAATAAATATAGATGTATACAATGATTAAGGATACGGAGATAAAGTATATAAAGGATATCAGTCATCTCCAAATTAATCTTTAATGTTTTGCTATAGCGGCAGAATTTCACAAAAAACTTGGCATGCAGTCCCCAAAATTCACATAGAAAAGTAAAGAGTAAATAAATATCAATGCATATTTTGTGGCATATCTATTTTAAAGAGGTATAAAAATGCAATATCTTATACAACATAGAAGGATATGTTACAAATTAAAGCATAGAAAAAGGCCAAAGAATAGATATTAAACAAACAGACTTGAGACTGTATATAATCACATTATTGTAATGGCATCTTAAGAGGATATTTAGATGGACTTTCAGATAAATGTTACAGAAGCAATTATTTATCATATACAAAAGAAAACAACCTAAAAAACCCCAAACTTACCTTATAATGTACACTCAAAGAGTAACTCAATATAAAGTTTAAATTTTTTGTTTTAATATTTTTCAGTTTTTGCAAAACAGTGTCCATTCAAGAAAACAAAATCCATGCCATATATGTTAATCAATGGAATTTAATGTGACGATGGGTTATAAAACTAACAGAAAACTTAAAAGGCCATATTCATGAGACAACCTTGATATTATCAACAAGATAAAATTAAATGGGAAAATGGAGTAGTGGATGAAACCAGATATGACAATTTGGAGTTGCTCAACAGAGAAAGGAGTCACAATGGGTCTGCCCAGTGGAAACTCAGGCCATAAAGGGAAGAGCTACATGAGGGACTTGAACAAGCAACTGTTGGAGAGGTCACCATCATTGGCCAATTTTCTCTCTAGTTATGGAAAAAACCTACCTGGCTGGGCCTGGCCAAAAGGTAGAGAATTCAGAGGAAAGTGTCAACCTTCTGCAAAATGAAATAGCATAGGAGAAAGGTAGTAAGAAATTTAACAGCAATAGGACACAAAAGTGAAAGGACAGAATGTAAGTAAAGATCTAAATAAAAGGCTAAATAAAATATTTTATAACTTACCACATTTATGTTTTGGAAAATTCATGTTTCATTGAGGTATAATATGCATAAAGCAAAAAAAATTATTAAATATGCAACTCATTTCAAGATACAGAGCATTTCTAGCACCATAAAAATTCAATTCAGAATATTTACTAATGCAACAAAATTATACTGTGTATTCACTTACTTCATTTAACAAAAAAAAAATAATATGAAACACACAGTAGTCCATTTTAGGTGACTGTTTTCACTAAAGTATGGGGAAATCAATTTGGTGATCTCTCTCCTGCTCAAAAACATCCTCCCTTGCTGAAATGAAACAATAGAACAGTGCAGTTTAAAATTCATAAATATAGGGAACTTTGGCAGAAAGAGAGGTGTACACACCTGTGACAACTGAGGTGTGTGAAAGTTTCATTTCCTGATATAAAATCCTAAAATGCTTGGGTTTTGTTCAAGCACAATTCAAACAGCAACAGTAGCCAAGGTTCGCATAAATAGCTTTAACTTTCCCAGAGCTTCACATCAGGCAATCCGCATAGGTTTTTGAGTTTTCTAGTTAAGTTTGCAGTAAAATATTTTTATAATGTTTTTAGTAGGGGGCTTCCCTGGTGCTCAGACAGTAAAGAATATTTTTAGTGTATCTTCCTGCAAATTTTGAATAATAATGCACTCAAATCTGAAAATTTTTATCATTACTATTAATCCTTGAATTTCAGAAAGATTTATGTTTATAAAAATTATGAGGTTTATAAAATATTCACCCTAAGCAGTATTGTGTGAAATTCAAAGAGTAACTTTTTTATGATTATTTATCAGGTCCCATCACTTCATAGGAAATAGGTGGGGAAACAGTGGAAACAGTGTCAGACTTTATTTTTGTGGGCTCCAAAATCACTGCAGATGGTGACTGCAGCCATAAAATTAAAAGACGCTTACTCCTTGGAAGAAAAGTTATGACCAACCTAGATAGCATATTCAAAAGCAGAGACATTACTTTGCCAGCAAACGTCCATCTAGTCAAGGCTATGGTTTTTCCTGTGGTCATGTATGGATGTGAGAGTTGGACTGTGAAGAAGGCTGAGCGCCAAAGAATTGATGCGTTTGAACTGTGGTGTTGGAGAAGACTCTTGAGAGTCCCTTGGACTGCAAGGAGATCCAACCAGTCCATTCTGAAGGAGATCAGCCCTGGGATTTCTTTGGAAGGAATGATGCTAAAGCTGAAGCTCCAGTACTTTGGCCACCTCATGCAAAGAGTTGACTCATTGGAAAAGACTCTGATGCTGGGAGGGATTGGGGGCAGGAGGAGAAGGGGACAACAGAGGATGAGGTGGTTGGATGGCATCACTGACTTGATGGACATGAGTCTGAGTGAACTCCAGGAGTTGGTGATGGACAGGGAAGCCTGGTATGCTGCCGACGACTGAGCGACTGAACTGAACTGAACTGAAAATATGCAATTAGGAGTTCAAAGTGTGACATGTTATTCTGTATATATACATAGTTATTGAATCCCAAGTGGTAAAGAATCTACCTATCAACATAAGAGATTCAGGAGATATGGGTCTGATCCCTACGTGGGAAAGATTTTCCAGAGAAGGGAATGATAACCCACTCCAGTATTCTAAATTGGAAAATTCCAGGGACAGAGGAGGCTTGCAGGCTACACTCCAGAGAGGTTGCAAAGAATCAGACACAGCTGAGTGATAGTTCACATATGCACAGTGGCACAAAATTGTGTCTGGTGACTGGTCATCAAACTAGCTCCTGTATGTGTTAGTTGCTCAGTCATGTCTGACTTTTTGTGACTCCAAGGACTGTAGCCTATGTCCATAGAATTCTCCAGACCAGAATACTGGAGTGGGTTGCCATTCCCTTCTCCAGGGGATCTTTATGACCCAGAGATCAAACCCATGTCTCCCACATTGCAGGGCAGATTCTTTACCCTCTGATCCAACGGGGAAACGTCTAACTCCTATTATAGATACCAATAGATACATTTCTCTTTATGTGAAGAAATTTTAGTTCCCTTGAAAAGAGCTAAAGAAGGACAAAAGGAGAAAGGAGATCCAAAAATGATTTACTGTTGCCATTGTTACTCATTTCAGTGATGATTGCATGGTTATTATGATTTTGCAAAAAAAGTCTTACAGCAGTATATTTGTGATTTGTGTTTTGTTTTTCTTTATGATTTTGTCTGTCAATAAATGTTTATATAAAAGTATCATCCAATCATATATTTCACAGAATTAACCACAAAAGACCAAGAGACTATGATGCTGGAGTGGGGAGAACCACAGAGAGCTTGAATGATTTGAAGCTTCTTTTTCTTTGGGATTTTGCCAATTCTGAGATATTGACACTTGGGATTGTATCAAGGTAGGTGGTCAATACTGGTATAGAGAAATCGGGTGTTTGGCTTTCATGGATCCAGAAATTAATTCATATTTCCTCTCAGACATGAAATTACTTCATTTTTACATATTTTTGGAATTATTATTATAGTTTTGATATATCATTCTTTATATTTCAGTGATATTTTCTGATAATCACTATTGCTGGATATCCACAAAGCTTTATTTTCCTCTAGATCCAATTGCATTTTGTTCCAGGAAATTTTATTTTAGTGCTATATATTTTACACTTAGGAATGTTTCCTCTTATGGAAAGTACTCTTCATTTTTAGAACTTTTTATCTTTCAAAGTGTTTTTATTTATCCACTAGTCAATTCCTGTGCTTATTTTCTTTGTTGGTTATTTTAGCATTTTTAACAAAATTAAATTTCACAAAATGAAAACTAATATTTTATTTGAAACAACCTGAATACTTCTTCACTACAAAATTTACTTTATTTTATGGTGTACAATTTGTCTAGCAAATGATGTAACATAATAACAAACAATCTCCTAAGTCCTTCAGGTATTTCAATTTTAAAATGATTCCTCCACATAAATGTCATATCACTATAGAAAATATGATATACAATTCCTTCAAAATACTCAAATCTCTTTTGATATAATTTTTTAAAATCATTTTTGTATTTGATTCTACATGAGTTGTTTATATTTTTACCAAGAGAAAGGGCATAGGACTATCAAATATTTTATATACTAATAATTTCATCATATATGATTAGAAATATGCTTTGGGGTTATACACACTGGTTCCAAGGACTCATCTATGTGTGTCTATGTGTGTGTGTGTGTTTAACAATCATTTACTTCTGTGATTCATTATAGAGAGTTTTTCTTTTTGTAATCAGGAGCTGAAAGGACTCTCTGCATGTAATACAAAACAGTTTTTTCCTTATATGATAATTTGCAATATCATGGATATGTCTAACAGAATAATGAGGAATATACATAGAGTTATGATTGAGCACCGCATGACTGCACTATTGGTATATCTTATAAAAATGGTAAACAGATAAATGTTGCCTCCAGTTCTGAGTATGCAATAGGGTTAAAAATCACACTTCTAAACACCCTCAAAATTATACAAAATATCAGAAACTTTCTTTCTGAAATCAGACAAGAGGCAGTGCACCGATAGGATACTTAAGATACAGGAAATTAACAAAATGAGCTCCATGTTTCCCCAGAGTCTTAGGCTGTGGAAATATCTACATAGTGGCTGACAGAGGAGAGACCCAAATAAAACCGAGCAATCGAGAGTTACAATAATCTACATCAGTCTGGCCTTGAGCCTTTGGCATGCATAAAGTGAAATCCTGTAAGGAAAGGCTAAGCATATCCTGAACAAGAATTATGAAGCAACCATAACCCAAACAACTCCTAAAGCTCACAAATGCCAGCCAAATTCCAAATCCCCACTAGCTAAGGTAGCCGTGTTAAATAGAAAACACTTAATAGGGACCACTATGTTTGCAAAAAGAAACTCAAACAAAATATTACTATCCCATCAAAAATAAGATTTACTTAAAATTGATTCTCTTTCATATGATCTTTGGGGCATCCCAGATGGCAGGGTGGTAAAAGAATCTGCCTACCAATGCAGGAGACGTGAGATGCAGGTTCAATCTCTGAGTTGAGAAGATCCCCTGGAATTGGAAATGGCAATCCACTCCAGTATTTTTGCCTAGAAAATTTCATGGACAGAGGAGATGGTCAGGCTACAGTCCATGGGGTTGCAAAGAGTTGGACACAACAGGAGCAAACATGCTTTGTATGATCTTTACTAGCAACACCGAAGGGACAACCTAAATGGAATCATGCAGACTTTTTAGCTGAGGATATTGAGCTGAGATTCCAGGAAGATGAAGGCAGCTGGGTAAAACAGAGTGCCGGAGGACTGTTGAGATATGCACTCCTATCAGTATTTAGTGGGTTACTGACTGATACATTTGTATGTGAGGAAACGTTTGAAAGCATTAGAGAAAACCACGGGCTTGGAGGTGCATAATAATTAAGAACTAGACTAAAAATTATCCACGTCTCACCTAAAGTTTATAAAAGCAAGGTAAGAAGTGATGAAGTGCCTTAAGTGTATCTCAGAGAAAAGCTAAAGCAATATATTTGCACATATGGATATGTCAGTTCAGTTCAGTTGCTCAGTCATGTCTGACTCTTTGAAACCCCATGGACTGCAGCACTCCAGGCTTCCCTGTCTATCAGATCCTGGAGCTTGCTCAAACTCATGTCCATTAAATCGGTGATGCCATCCAACCATCTCTTCCTCTGTCGTCCTCTTCTCCTCCTGCCTTCAATCTTTCCCAGCATCAGGGTCTTTTCCAATGAGTCAGTTCTTTGCATCAAGGGGCCGAAGTATTAAAGCTTCAGGTTCAACATCAGTCCTTCCAGTGAATATTAAGGACTGATTTCCTTTAGGGTGGACTGGTTGGATCTACTTGCAATCCAAGGGACTCTCAATAGTCTCCAACACCACAATTCAAAAGCATAAATTCTTCACTGCTCAGCTTTCTTTATAGTCCAACTCTTACATCCGTACACGACTGCTGGGAAAACCATACCTTTGACTAACCAGACCTTTGTTAGTAAAGTAATATCTTTGCTTTTAAAAACGCTCTCTAGGCTGGTGATAGCTTTTCTTCCAAGGAGCAAGTATCTTTTAATTTCATGGCTGCAGCCACCATATGCAGTGATTTGGGAGCCCCCCCAAATAAAGTCTATCAGTTTCCATTGTTTCCCATCTATTCGCCATGATGTGATGGGTCCAGATGCCATGATCTTAGTTTTTTGAATCTTAAGTTTTAAGCCAGCCTTTTCACTATCCTCTTTCACTTTTATCAGTTCAGTTCAGATCAGCTTAGTTGCTCAGTCATGTCTGACTCTTTGCAACCCCATGATTCACAGCACGCCAGGCCTCCCTGTTCATCACCAACTCCTGGAGTTTACTCGAACTCATGTCCATCGAGTCGGTGATGCCATCCAGCCATTTCATCCTCTGTCATCCTCTTCTCCCCCTGCCCCTAATCCCTCCCAGCATCAGGGTCTTTTCCAATGAGTCAACTCTTCGCATGAGGTGGCCAAAGTATTGGAGTTTCAGCTTCAACATCAGTCCTTCCAAAGAACATCCAGGACTGATCTCCTTTAGGATGGACTGGCCGGATCTCCTTGCAGTTCAAGGGACTCTCAAGAGTCTTCTCCAACACCACAGTTCAAAAGCATCAATTCTTCAGCTTTCTTAACAGTCCAACTCTCACATCCAAACATGACCACTGGAAAAACCATAGCTTTGACTAGACGGACCTTTGCTGGCAAAGTAATGTCTCTGCTTTTCAATATGCTATCTAGGTTGGTCATAACTTTCCTTCCAAGGAGTAAGCGTCTTTTAATTTCATGGCTGCAGTCACCATCTGCAGTGAGTTTGGAGCCCCGCAAAATAAAGTCAGCCACTGTTTCCCCATCTATTTCCCATGAAGTGATGGGACCAGATGCCATGATCTTCATTTTCTGAATGTTGAGCTTTACACCAACTTTTTCACTCTCCTCTTTCACTTTTATCAAGACGCTTTTTAGTTCTTCTTCACTTTCTGCCATAGAGTAGTGTCGCCTGCATATCTGAGGTCATTGATATTTCTCCTGGCAGTCTTGTTTCCAGCTTGTGCTTCATCCAGCCCAGCGTTTCTCATGATGTACTCTGCATATAAGTTAAATAAGCAGGATGACAATATACAGCCTTGACGTACTCCTTTCCCAATTAGGAATCAGTCTGTTGTTCCATGTCTGATTCTAACTGTTGCTTCTTGACCTGAATACGGATTTCTTAGGAGGCAGATCAGGTGGTCTGGTATTCCCATCTCTTGAAGAATTTTCCACAATTTATTGGATTCTACACAGTCAACAGCTTTGGTGTAATCAATAAAGCAGAAATAGATGTTTTTCTGATATTTTCTTACTTTTTCTATGATCCAACAGATGTTGGCAATTTGATCTCAGGTGCCTCTGCCTCCAGCTTGAACATCTGGAAGTTCACATTTCATGTACTGTTGAAGCCTGGCTTGGAGAATTTTGAGCATTACTTCGCTAGAGTGTGAGATGACTTGAATTGTGAAGTAGTTTGAATTTTCTTTGGCATTGTCCTTCTTTGGGACTGGAATGAAAACTGATCTTCTGCAATATATGTAAGCTTATTCAAAACTAGGATCATAGCATCTAGTCCCAACACTTTGGGCTCCAGTATCTCTTTGGATGGTAACTGTTGCAATGAAATTAAGACACTTGCTCCTTGGAAGAAAAGCTATGACAAACCTAGACAATTTATTCAAAAAGCAGTGATATCACTTTGCCAACAAAGATCTGTCTAGTCAAAGCTATGATTTTTCTAGTAGTCATGTACAGATGTGAGAGTTGGACCATAAAGAAGGCTGAGCACAAAAGATGCTTTTAAATTGTGGTGCTGAACAAGAAGCATAAGAGTCCCTTGGACTGCAAAGAGAACAAACCAGTCAATAGTAAAGCAAATCAACACTGAACATTCTTTGAAAGGACTTCTGATGAATCTGAAGCTCTGATATTTGGCCATTTGATGTGAAGAGCTGACTTACTGGAAAAGACTCTGGTGCTGGGAAAGATTGAAGGCAAAAAGAGAAGAGGGGAGCAGAGAACGAGATGGATAGATAGCATCACTGACTCAATGGATATGAATTTGAGCATCCATGGGTGACAGTGGGGGACAGAGATGCCTGGTGTGCTACAATCCATGGAATTGCAAACAGTAGGACCTGAATGAGCAACTGAAAACAACAATAAACTTACTTAGCATTCAAGAAAATAAAATTTGTAACATGTGACAACTAATGGGGCTGGTGCATGGGGATGACCCAGAGAGATGTTGTGGGGAGGGACATGGGAGGGGGAGTCATGATTGGGAACGCATGTAAGAATTAAAGATTTTAAAATTTAAAAAAAAATAAAAAATAAATTAAAAAAAAAAAAAACAGACAAAGAAACAGGGAAATATGACCAGGATAATGAAAAAAAAACCAATCAGTTGAAGCAGTCCTGGAAATGGCTGATATTAGAATTAGAAAACAAAGGAAATGGAAAGGTATTATTACTGCATTCCCTAGGCTCAAGTGTTAAATATAGACATGTTCATTATAAATAAACTTGAATCAAGCTTCTTGAAATTAAAATCTCAGTGTTTGGGATGAAAAATAAACTGGATAGGATTAACGGTAGATGTAACATTGCAGAAGACAGTGAAGACGTCACATCTGGAGCCCATATAACCAGACATAAAGAAAAATAGAAAGTACAAAGTCAGTGAATATGGAAAAACCTCATTAAGTGTAATGAAAAATAACTGGCATACCCAGGAGAAAGGGGAGAATACTAACTGGAGAAATAACAGCTGAAAGTCTCCCTCATTTGAGTGAAAATTATAAACGCTTTGAGCCAAGCAGTAAAATGATTCTTGGGTGCAAGAAGCAGGAGGAGATGGAGGAAGTAAAGGAAGAGAGAAAGAGGAAGAAAATAATACTAAGGGGAAAACAGTAAGATTTTTCAAAACCACTGATAAAAATAAAATCTTAACATAAGTCAAAAGACACATAATGTACTGAGAAACAAAAATAAATATCAGCAGATTACTCTTCAAAAACAATGCAAGTAAAAAGAGAAAGGGGAGCAAAGTCTTTAACACACTGAAAGAAAATGAAATCTTTCATCTTAGACTTCTACATCCAGCAGGAAGAAAATAGTTTAAAATGAGGATAAAATAAAAGACTTTTTTAGACTTAGGAAAAAAAAAAAACCAACAAAAAAATGAGGGATTCATCTCCAGCAGATCTGCCTGCAGGACAAAAAATCTTGTACTTATTGAATGTAGCTCTTCAGACAGAAGGAAGAGATACCAAATGAATATAGACTTTCACAAAAAAAAAGTATAGGAAAAGAGATGTACATGGATAAATATATATTTTAAAGTTCTATATTTTACATATTTCCAATTATTTTGATATCTTTAAAATTCAATTTTTAAACAAAAATAATAATATATATTGTTTCATTTATTTGCTAATCATACTCATTACAGCCTTATGAAAATAGGACTTAAAAATTTAAATTATAGAGAAACACACCACTATTAACTTACATAGCAACATCATTAAAGATATATTTCAATTTGCAAAAAATGCAAAATTTTTCCTTAAATAGAAATTCATATTTTAAATCACCTTTAAATATTCTTTTACAAATAAGAATGCTTAAAGATTAGAGTATCAAAATACTGACCTCTCAGTGATAAGCAATATATGCAGCCTCTGGAATTATTCTCAAAGTCAAAATTAAAACTGTGATTTTCATAAATATTTGATAAACATTTTACTGTTTGGAGATTTAACTCAATTACCAAAAAAATACATCTTTGATTTTTACTATAGGGCATTTTAGTTTCCAGCTACTTCTCTTTTAATCTCTGTAATTTTGATAGTCATTCTTACCTTCACTGATTGTGCTATGAAAGTGAAAGATGCTCAGTCATGTCTGATTCTTTGTGACCCCATGGACTACAGTTCATGGGTTTCTCCAGGCCGGAATACTGGAGTAGGTAGCCTTTCCCTTCCCCAGGGGATCTTTCCAACTCAGGGATCGCACCCAGGTTTCTTGCATTGCAGGCAGATTCTTTATCATTTGAGCCGTCTCATTATTAACTATGTTTGCAGTGATTTGCAATTTTGTTTTCCTTTGAAACACCTGTTACGCCACATGCATGTCTGTGTGTTCAGTCATGTCCAACTCTTTGAGACCGCATGGACTGGAGCCTGTCAAGTTCCTCTGTCCATGAGCATTTTCAGGCAAGAATACTGGAGTGGGTGCCATTTCTTAATCCAGAGGGTCTCCCTGACCCAGGGACCAAACTTGCATCTTCTGTGTCTCCTGCATTGGCAAGCAGATTCTTCTCCACTGAGCCACCAGGAAAGCCCTATTCCACATGGTTACTCTTTTCTCATCATTGTTCCAGCACATATTTTTCTTAAAATAAATCTTATTGCATCACTTATTTTCTCAAAATTCTTGTGGATTTCCTTTTCCAGTAATGCATTATGGTCTGGTCCCAATTCAATGAGTTGTCATATACAAATTACACTGGGCAGCAGGTGTTCAAAACACATCAGTTGCTTGTGTAATTTCTACCCTGGGACTCTTCACTTCATATGTTATTTACTCTGCCCTTAGTGAATCCCTCCCAGTTAAGTGAATATCATTCCAAGGGCAACCCTTTCTACTGCTCTATGCCTTTGTAGCCCCTCTGCTTCAAACACAGTTACTCATACTTGACCCCTGTAATAGTTTCAAAGGGAAGATCCACTGTTGTCCTGATCTAGAGTAGTTACTGCCTCCTCTCCATTCTTGTCATTCACTTGAATGATGCTTGAAACAGTAGTTTATGGGTCTTGTCATTTGTACATTTGTACAACATTTTCAACACCCATAAAAACATCGCATGCGTTAAGGTCTATAAATGATTTCTGAAATCTTGATGTGGAAATAACAGAAATTTATTTATGGAGCTGAATAAATCCTGATTAGCCTTTAGAAGTAGTTCCAAGAGGTTCATTTATGAAATATATATTTACCTTTCAAATATTGACATCCCTACAACTGGCATGGCAAACAATTCAACTGGCAAGAGAAACATAGCCCTAGGGGGGAAATGAGTTTAAGATGTAATTTTGATTGTTTATGGTCGACTATGATGACATGTGGCAGGTATTTAGAAAGTCTTTGCACTGACATTTTACAAACATTTAAATATCTATAAATGACTTTTGATAATGTTCTTCCAAGAAATTGTGAGTGGATAATCCTCTACCCAGGTGATACACAGGACCTGGGAAATCTCAAGAGTTCTAGAACAGCAGGAGATTAAGAGATGTCTCAGGTTGTTTAAATTGTAGACACTTCAGTGGTCTTAGGAACACTTTAATCCATCCTTCTTAGAGAATTGCTACACACTTAGGTTAGCCCTGTGTCCTATTTTTAGTTTATTGAGAAATGTAACTTCCAGATGTGCTTTTGGTTATGCCAAAATTCTGCAGCCAACAAGTTTACAGCCTGTAAAAATTGCAGAAATGTCACTAACAATTTAAATGTCAAACTAAGAGTTTTAGCATAATATGTACATTGAACTTTAAAAAGCCATATAATACTAAAAGTATTATTTGGAAAACGTGCTTGCATGTGCTAAGTTGCTTCAGTTGAGTTCAACTCTTTGTGACCCTATGGACTGTAGCCCACAAAGTTTTTCTGTCCCTGGGATTTGCCAGGCAAGAATACTGGAGTCGGTTGCCATGCCCTCCTCCAGGGCATCTTCCTGACCCAGGGATAGAACTCATGTCTCCTGCATTGGTAGGCAGATCCTTTAACACTGAGCCACCTGGGAAGCTGGATGTGGAAAATGTCAGTTCTTTATTGTAATTCACATGCCCATGCCCAAACCCAACCTGTTCCCTGGAAATAGTGATTTCACTTTTTTATTCTAATCCCTCTATTTTAGGCTATATGGTAATGATTTATTCTTACATTACCAGTTTTAGACAGTGTATGTCTTTTGGTTTTTTGTCTATCTGCTAAAGGATTTCTCTCATTTACAAAAGCATTCTCATCTGTGTTTTCTTTATTCACATAAAATTTGGCTCCATTGTTTTATATTGTCCTTTTACCAGTTTGCAATACTTTCATCCTGAATACCACAGTCTATGTTGGCACAAATGATCTAGAATCATTGTTTTCTTTTTGGTATAAGTTTGTTTTGCCTTTAATTAACAATAACTTTGCTTTAATTTCTTTTTTCTTTTGTATATAACTGTTGCTAAGGTATGGTAAAGAATCTGCTTGCAGTGCAAGAGACCCAGGTTCGGTCCCTGGCTTGGGAAGATCCTCTGGAGAAGGGATTGGCAACTGATTACAGTATTCTTGCCTAGAGATTCCCACGAACAGAGGAGCCTGGTGAGCTACAGTTCGTGCGGTCACAAAGAGTCAGATACAACTGAGCAACTCTCACTAAATACTTTGAGATAATTATCAGTCACCTATAAATTACTGTCCATGTATTTAAACATTTAAAAAGATTTGTCAGTGTTGTTTTGAAGAAATTCCCTCACCATAGATGTCACCCTTTTAATATGACTTGGTCTTGACCTGGTACTCACTCCCATGCTCTTCAGTTGGATCTCCTGTTTTGGTGGTCACAGATCTTTATTTTTTATTTATTGTCTCTTTTTAGTGGTGCACACTTTCTAGAAATTCTTGCATAAGAGGAGGGTGTGTGTGCGCTCAATCGCTAAGTTGGGTCTGACTCTTTGTGGCCCCATGGACTGTAGCCTGCCAGACTCCTCTGTCCATGAGATATTCCACGTAAGAAAACTGGAGCGGGTTGCCATTTCCTCCTCCAGGGGATCTTCCTGACCCAGGGATGGAACCTGTGTCCCTGCACTGGCAGGCAGATCCTTTCCCACTGAACAACCCTAGGCCAATTGAGATGGGCTATATTTTGCAGACCCGGTAGCCCATTGAGATTGGGCTACATTAGGATGTGACCTCCAAATTTCAAACGAGTGTCTCTTTTAACTTGGGCAGCCTCTCTAACATGGGCAGCAAGGGATGCTGCTTATTGTGGTCAGCCAGGGACCCACGTAGCTGCAGGCGTCTCCCCAAGCTTTCACTTTTCCCCACCAGTGGGAATGGGAAGAGGGTGTGGCCAGTCTCGTACTTGCTGTTACCGTTCTGGAAAAAAAAAAAAAAATAGCACACTTTATTTTCACTCACATTCCCTCAGTCAAAGTAAGGCACATGGTCAACATACAGACATAAAGTATGGAAAAAAGTCCTACTCTGTGCTTGGGAAGTATTATAACTATTCAGGGAAACATAAATAATGAAAGTATATAATGGAAACATAAATAATGGTCAGCCTATATGAAGTTCTATAAGTGAGCACAGCCCTACTGGGCCTTCCTGGGCCCAGACCCACCCCATATCCTCTGCTTTAGGGCCTCTCTGAGGTACCTAGATAATGGAATTTGATGCACATTTCCTGAGTTATTTTGCAGATGTAAAAAAACTTCTCAAATGGAGATGTTTACTGCCTCATGAGCACATAGCCACAGGCCTTCTGGAGCCTGAGAATTGATAATGTTAACCCCTGTGACTCCATCCAGCTGCTTCATCTTCACCCCATCAGAGAACTGTACAGGAGAACTGATCGCATACCCTGCTTCCCAGCTCCCTCACCTGGCTTTTAAAAATGCTTTGCCAAAACCTTTCTGGGAGTTCAGGGTTTTTAGAGCATGAATCACCAGTCTAGTGTCTGACTCTTTAAGACCCCCATGGACTGTACAGCCCATCAGGCTGTTCTGACTGTGGAATTCTCCAGGCAAAAATACCGGAGCAGACTTTGTTCCCTTCTCCAGGGGCTCTTCCAATCCCAGGAATCAAATCCGGGTTTCCCACATTGCAGGCAGATTCTTCACTGTTTGAGCCACCAGGGAAGCCTACTTTGGCTGCTACCTGAACCCTTATCACCTAAGGTGTGTGCTCTCCTGTCAGTCTGAAGGTCCCTGCTTTCTTCGGTCTGCATATGGGCCCCCACTCTTTATAAGATGTGTGATTTCCTGCCACTTGGCCCCTACCCCTACTTCTCTCCTCATACCTAGTTACCTACCTGCTGGAACATAACTAGTGTCAAGATGCAGGTTGGTCTCAAAAGGTCACAAAAAGACAAGACTGAGCAACTGAACAACAACAGAGCCAGACAAAGAAAGGTGGTGAAAGGTGGGAATCTCCTGTGTCTGGGTGTAACCTTTTGCTCACTGAGCTCTCATTATAATAAGATTAGCCTTGCAGATTAGAAGTACTTATCATGTGCTGATGCTATGACACTTCTGATCTAAGCTTAATAGGGACAAAATCCCTCTTCCCTTCAGGAAAATGGAGCTAGGAAGAAGATGACCCCCCAAGTCTTCCTTCCCAAGTGAATATTCCACCCCTTCATTTGTACTCTCCTCATAACCCGCTTGTCTGGGCTGCAGCTCCTTACCTGTCTGCCCACTCTCCAGAGTGTACATGCGTGCTCAGTCATTTCAGTCCTGTCCAACTCTTTGAAGCCCCATGGACTGTAGCCTGCCAGACTCATCTGTCCATGAGATTCTCCAGGCAAGAATATTGGAGTGGGTTTCCAGTTCCTCCTCCAGGGGATCTTTGTGGCCCAGGGATTGAATCCATGTCTCTGAGAATGTATCGTTGCTTAAATAAATTTTCACTTTACTTTCCTGGACTTCTCGAGTGGTTCAGATGGTAAAGAATCTGCCTGCAGTGTGGGAGACCCAGGTTCCCTCCTCTCTACATTGTCTCTGAATTCTTTCTTGATGAAGAAAGAACCTTAAATTCACTGGCAACAGTTAGACTGTCTGGATTCTACCCATCAAGTCAAAGACACAATTAGCTTCCTCTCCAATGTTTTCGCTTCCCCAATTTCTTTCATATTTAGCAACCATTCCTTCAATGCTTTGTGCAGATAAGGACATTATGTCCCCAGCTACGCTGCTGGTCATATTGGATCTTTATTATATAGGACATGGCAACACTTACTCATACTCAATCTGATTCATTTATTCTCTTTTTAAAATTAAATTTTGTTGGAGTATAGTTGATTTACAGTATTGTATTAGTTTCTGCTGAATAGCAAAGCGAGTTAGTTATACATACAGCCATGCTTTTTAGATTCTATTCCCATGTAGGTCATTACATAGTGTTGAATGTAGTTCCCAGTGCTATACAGTAAGTTCTGTTTAGCTATTGATTTTCTATATAGTACAACTTCCCTTTCACTTTTCACTTTCATGCCTTGGAGAAGGAAATGGCAACCCACTCCAGTGTTCTTGCCTGGAGAATCCCAGGGATGGGGGAGCCTGGTGGGCTGCCATCTCTGGGGTCGCACAGAGTTGGACACGACTGAAGCGACTTAGCAGCAGTAGCAGCAGCAGCAGTGGGTATATGTCAACCCCGATCTCTCAATTTATCCTCCTCCCCTCTCCTTTCCTCCTTGATAACTATAAGTTTATTTTCCATGTCTGTGACTCTGTTTCTGTCTGTTAAATAATTTCCTTTGTACCGTTTTTTAAGATACCACATATAAGCAATATCACATAATATTTGTCTTGTCTGATTGACTTCACTCAGTATGACAATCTCTGGGTCTATCCATGTTGCTCCAATCAGCTTTACTTTGTTCTTTTTTTATGGATGAGTAATATTCTATTGCATATTTGTGCCACATCTTTGTCCATTTCTTGGTAGAAACTGGATTCACTTCTTCATCTCTCTTTCCAAACAATATTGCTTACAACCGAGGATGCCTTTTTCCTGTACATACTCTACTGATGATGTTCTGTTTGTCACTTCTCCCCTATACTCATGATATATAATATCAACCACAATAATGACCAAGTTAAAAGATTACTGAGAAGCAGTTATAATAAGAGAGCATGTGGGTGTATGTTAGTCTCTCAGTCATGTCTGCCTCTTTACAACACCATGGACTGTAGTCACCAGGCTTGTCTGTCCATGGAGTTCTCCAGGCAAGAATAGTAGAATGGATAGTCGTTCTCTTCTCCAAGGGATCTTCTCAATCCAGGGATGGAACTTGGGTCTCCTGCAGTGCAAATTCTAAATTGTCTGAGCCATCTTATATTTAACTAGACCTTGCCTTTAATGTCCCATGTGTCTCCAGATGATCAAAATCATCAAGTTAATGTGATTCCTTGCTACACCGCAGTATTTTGTCTGGGATCTGAACTGGAATGAGGATGAGCTTCAGTTCCTTCTGTGCACAGGTGCACTACCTCTTAACAGCCTAGCTTTAAGACTCAGTCACAATTATTTCAGCTACAGAAACTTGAAATGCTACAGAACCCTCCCAAACTAGTGATAGCTGTGTCCTTATTGAAAAAAAAAATCCCATTATCAAGTTATTGATAAAAATGACAAAATGCTATTGTAATTGCAGTTTCTATTTTAGATTGACATTGAGCTCCTCTTTAGCATAATCTTTCTATCATTTGGAAATCCACAAAGTTGTATCAAAGCCTAAATGATTTTTAACTTGATTGCTGAGTAGATCATTTTTGACAGAATCAAAAGCTTTTTTTGCAGTTAATTTCACTGCCATCTATTGATTTTTCACAATCATGTGGAACTAGAGGAAAATATTCACAATGTAATGTCATGAATAATGCAGCTGTGCATAATGATTGATGATCCATTTATCCAAAGTTAGACATTTTGAAATAGGCCCTCAGTAGTATGTTGAAAAAAAAAATCTACTGGTGTATATAAGGAAACAAGGATATCCTTTTATTCAATATTTAATAAATTTGAAATATGTTCAAAATTCCAAAGCAAAAAACGACCAGTTTCTCATCTCACTAAAGATCAGATATAAAGTAATGTGTGGTTATTTAATAATGCAATTTTGGTATAATATTAAAACATCTAGAAAAATGATAACATCCAAACATTTGTGTACTTTGAAAGCATAGGGACAAGGTTTTGGTTGCTATTTGGAAGTTGCATGTGTAGTATTATTGAAACCTACAGTTTATTCCATTTTAATCCTTGTCTCTTTAGTGAAAGCTACTTTTGGTTACTGATGGTTGAGACTTTTAGATTTATTTAAAAATATTTTCTTTAACTAGATCTTAGCACCTAATAAAGTCACAAAGAGACAAACTATGAGTCCAGAAGCTAATACACTGTCATTAATTAATAAAACAACAACAACAACAAACTTTCCAGAACATATCAGATTTTGAGGAATAATGAATAATAGAGATCTTTTTTATTGTGGACTCATTTCAGCAGAAACGTTTGTGCTATCTGATTTATGTAACTCCCTCCATGGAGTTTTCCTATGGCTTTCATAATCTAGGGATACCTGCCAGTGTGTTTGTTGCACATATGTAAATTGAGACCCAGCATTCAAATGTGTCAAAGCTTTATTTATTCATCCGTTTATTTATTTTCAGCCATTCATTGATTTACTTGCAGATTAACTTTTCCAAGGCAGAGCTTTGGAAAACAGGAAAGTAAGCTTTGTTGATTCTCCCTTGGGTCAAGGAGGAAAAAAAAATCTTCTTTAAAGAATAGGGCTGCTTCCTTCCAAATTCCTATCTTAAAAAAGCTTGTCTCAGTTCTACTGAACATTTTGATGTTATACTCATGCCTCTAGCTAGACTCTCCACTCTTCACTTGCTCACCATATCAAGGAAGCTGACCTGTTTTGATAGCATCAAGACTCTTCCTTGCCTCCTGCCCTGTTTTTGCGTTTGGTTAATTAGAAGCTCTGTCAACAACTAAATGGGGAGAGAAGGGTGAGGTCAGTGTGATCGATTGTAACCCTGGATGCTCCTCTACAAAGCTACCTTTTTCTAGCTGGCTGCAAGTGTAGTAAAATATCCCACAGACTGTCAAGTAGTCCTTTCACAAAACCTTCTCCATTTCTGGGTCCAGGGTCTACAGTCTTCAGATATGGAGTTACTAACAGCCCAACTGACCAGTCCAGGATACTGCAAGGTCTCGTGTGAGTTCACCACCATTTATCCAAATCTACAAAATTAATCATTTTAGTAACAGCTCTTCAAAGTCTCTTAGTTTGAGTATGCCATATGTTTCTTGTTTGTGGCTAACTCAAGAATCCTAAAGCTAGGAATTTATTAATACAGAAATGCATATTTTTTTTTAAAATTTTGTTTTATCTGATCAAGCATTTCTCTCTCCATGTGCGTGTGAGTTACAAGAGAGTGAGGGCATTCCCTACTGCCATATTGACAGAAATGTATTACCATTATATGTTAGAGGTACATAGGTGACTAACGCACAGGATAAAAAGGTTTA
The DNA here is from genome assembly GCF_016772045.2 of Ovis aries. Lineage (NCBI taxonomy): Eukaryota > Metazoa > Chordata > Mammalia > Artiodactyla > Bovidae > Ovis > Ovis aries. Next base: position 60,669,228 of record NC_056069.1, on the reverse strand, counting down.
TTCTCTGTGTCCTAACTGTGACATGTATAAAGTCAGAGCCCATGAATGAAAGGACTATTTTCTTAAATTAATTTTTGTTGGAGTAGAGTTGCTTTAGAATGGTGTTAGTTTCTACTGTATACTAAAACAAATCAGCTTTAGGTATTACAAGCTCTTTTGTACTTCCTTCCCATTCAGGTCACCACAGTGCATTAAGTAGGGTTTCCTATGATGTAAAGTGTGTTCTCATTTTCTATTTTATACGTAGTATTAATGGGCTTGACCATGTTCTCTTTTATTTATCTAAAATAGTCCTTTTCAAAGCAGAATCAAAGCAAAGGACTATTTTTGATAAATAAATGAGAATATGGCCAAATCCATCTTAAATTCTGGGGAATGAAAGTGAAGTGAAAGTGTTAGTTTCTCAGTCATGTCCAACTCTTTGCGACCCATGTCTGTCGATGGATTCTCTAGGCAACAATACTGGAGTGGGTTGCCATGTCCTTCTCCAGGGGATCTTCCCAACCAAAGGATGGAACCAGAGTCTCCTGCATTTCAGGCAGCATCTTTACCATCCGAGCCACCAGGGAAGCCCTTTGGGGAATGAGCTATTCTTTATTCAGTTGAACTGGGCTTTCCTTTTAGGGTAAATAACCAAAATATCCCCAAAACTTCTTACAATTGCTACTGCGCTAGAAATTGTCTGAAACTATCATAACTTGAATGACAAATGGCCAGATAAATAAAATATCTGGCTCACAAATTCACATATAAATTGCAATTCATAGACTAAAGATGCATAAGGTGGAGGTGATAGTTGAGACAAGCACTTAAAAGAAAAGGCATAAAATTGGAAGTGACAAAAACTAACAAACTGACAGTTGCTCAAGTCATCCTACGAATTCTAACATTTCAAAGACAGTTCCTTGGACACAGTAAGACACAGTAGGACACAGTAAGTCTGCTTGAGATCCAGATTTACATGAGGAATATCTACTAATCATCCTGAAGTACACATTTTTCTGAACCAGGTCAGAATGACCTTCTACAGACAAAAATCATTTCAGTAGTACCAGGTACAGATAGACTAATTAAATTTTCCTAAGTTCTGCCTTCATTGCAATATTATTCTTCCTTGTGGCAAAATATTTTAACTTTATCTGGTTTTGTCCAGGTAGCGTTTACTGTAGAGGTGATTTCATTTACTTATGTCAAGATTTTCTATTATGCCAATTCAAGGACATTTATAGAAAATTCCAGAACTTATTTTTAAAGAAATATGTCTATAAAAAGAGTACACACGGAGCTTTCTTTAAGTTTCAGTATTTCAGGCAAAACAATGTCGTCAGAATGTGAGTCTTATTAACAGTGATCTTCTGATTTCCAGAAGGAAAATAAAGCTGAAAGATGTAGTAACAGGTCAAGATAAAGAGGAAAATATCAGTTTGCTCAGAACTGTACTTTAAAAATAGTAGCAACTGGAGGGGAAATGATTTGATTGCTTGTTTGAGAAAGGGATAGGCATGGTTCAAAGACCTTTGTCTGGGCTAAAGCAGACTTTTTTCATACATTTTCCCATACATTTTCCACTTTGCATGTGTGCTAAGTCACTTCAATCATCTCTGATTCTTTGCTATCCTCTAGACTAGCTCTCCAGGCTCCACTGTCCATGGGCTTCTCCAGGCAAGAACACTGTAATGGGTTGTTATTTCCTCTTCTGAGGGATCTTTCCAACCCAAAGATCGAATCCACGACTCCTGCATCTCCTGAATTGACAGGTGTGTGCTTTACCACAGGCACCATCTGGAAAGTTGGAAAATGTGGAATTTTACCTATATGTTTTATTTTTTAAAAAGATGTATACTCATATTAGCATGTCAATATTTTCCACTCTAGTAGCATACTAACATAAGTATAGCATCTTTGAAAAAAAGCAAAAACAAAAACATAGGTAAAGATTCCACATTTTCCTATGATTTTCCATAGATGTAATAATTTCCAACCATTTAGAATAAAATAATACTTATTCCTAATATTTCCTATGTTATGCACATATTTTATATATGCTCAAATATTATATCTCTTTAAACATATGTAGAAATATTTTTTTTTCAAATTATGTGGGCTACTGTTATGAAAGAAAGAAGAAAGTGAAATGGTTCAGTCATGTTCGACTCTTGGCAACTGCATAAACTGTAGCCTGCCGGACTCCTCCTCCCATGGGATTTTCCAAGCAAGAATATTGGCATGAGTTACTGTTTCCTTGTCTAGGGAATTTTCCTGTCCCAGAGGTTGAAACTGTGTCTCCCACACTTTGGCTAGAAAAACCACAGCTTTGACTAGACGGACCTCTGCTGATAAACTAATGATTCTTTAAATATATGGCGTCTGTTTGTCATAGTTTTCCTTCCAAGGAGCAAGTTGCTTTTAAATTCATGGCTGCAGTCACCATCTGCAGTGATCTGGGAGCCCAAGAAAATAAAGTCTGTCACTGTTTCCATTGTTTCCCCATCTATTTGCCATGAAGTGATGGAACCAGATGCGTGATCTTAGTTTTCTGAATGTTGAGTTTTAAGTCAGCCCAGCTTTTTCATTCTCCTCTTTCACTTTCATCAAGAAGCTCTTTAGTTCCTCTTCTCTTTCTGCCATAATGGTGCTGTCATCTGCGTATCTGAGGTTATTGATATTTCTCCTGGTAATCTTTGATTCCAGCTTGTGCTTCATACTGCCTGGCATTTCACATGATGTATTTTACATCAGTTCAGTTCAGTTGCTCAGTCATGTTTGACTCTTTGCAATCCCTTGCACTGCAGCATGCCAGGCCTCCCTGTCCATCACCAACTCCCAGAGTTTACTCAAACACATGTCCATTGAGTCGGTGATACCATCCAACCATCTCATCCTCTGTCGTCCCCTTCTCCTCCTGCCCTCAGTCTTTCCCAGGATCACAGTCTTTCCAATGAGTCAGTACTTTTCATCAGGTGGCCAGAGTACTGGAGTTTCAGCTTCAACATCAGTCCTTCTAATGACCATTCAGGACTAATTTCCTTTAGGATGGACCAGTTGGATCTCCTTGGAGTCCAAGGGATTCTCAAGAGTCTTCTCCAACACCACAGTTCAAAAGCATCAGTTCTTCACTGCTTAGGTTTCCTTATATGCCAAACCTTTGACTGCATTAGTCACAATAAACTGGAAAATTCTGAAAGAGATTGGAATACCAGAACACATGACCTGCCTCTTGAGAAATCTGTATGCAGGTCATGAAGCAACAGTTAGATCTGGACATGGAACAACAGACTGGTTCCAAACAAAAAAGGAGTACGTCAAGGCTGTATATTTTCAGTCTGCTTATTTAACTTCTATGCAGAGTACATCATGAGAAATGCTGAGCTGGATGAAGCAAAACCTGGAATCAAGATTGCTGGGAGAAATATCAATAACTCAGATATGCAGATGACACCACCCTTATGGCAGAAAGGGAAGAAGAACTAAAGAACCTCTTGACAAAAGTGAAAGAGGAGAGTAAAAACTTTGGCTTAAAGCTCAACATTCAGAAAACAAAGAACTTGGCATCCAGTCTCATCACTTCATGGCAAATAGATGGAGAAACAGTGAAAGACTTTTTCTTGGGCTCCAAAATCAATGCAGATGATGAAATTAAAAGATGCTTACTCCTTGGAAGAAAAGTTATGACCAACCTAGATGGCATGTTAAAAAGCAGAGCCATTGCTTTGTCAACAAAGGTCTGTCTAGTCAAGGCTATGGTTTTCCAGTAGTCATGTATGGATGTGAGAGTTGGACTATAAAGAAAGCTGAGCAGTGAAGAATTGATCCTTTTGAACTGTACTCTGCATAGAAGTTAAATAAGCAGGGTGACAATATAAAACCTTGATATACTCCTTTTCCTATTTGGAACCACCTGTTTTTCCATGTCAGATTCTAACTGGTGCTTCTTGACCTGCATACAGTAATTTTGCTACTCTTTGGTCTAGTTGTAAAGACTCCACTTGCCAATGCAGAAGACATGGGTTTGATTCCTGGGTTGGGAAGATCCCCAGGAGAAGGAAATGGTGACCCATTCCAGTATTCTTGCCTGAGAAATTCCATGGATAGAGGAGTCTGGTGGACTACAGTCCATAGGGGTTGTAAGAGCTGGACATGACTTAGACACTAAACAACTGCAAATAGTTGTGAAATAGATAAAGCAAGATGCATCAAAGGATTAAGTCAAATTATAAAAACACTACTATGTATGATCAACTTGCTAAATAATGCAAAAAATGAGTTAATTCATAAACATTATGTTTAAACAACAAATCCAGCATTCACAAGGTATTTAAAATGACTAAATTATTATAAACCATTATAAGATTAGATCTCTGTAGGCCATGCTAAAAAATAAAGATAAAAAGCCTTATAAAGCACTTTGTCATTTGTACTGGAAGTTGAAAAAATACTATACATGATATATGGTAATCATTGTGATTCTGGAGACAGCATTCTAAAATGGATATAAAAAGTCATTTTATAAGAAAAATTGCTCTATAGTACACAAAACAATGGCTTTTGTGTGAGCAATATAGCTCTTCTGCATCAGAATGAGGTGGCATATTGGAATTTCTTATATTTGGAAAAGTGTACAAAGTACAAAAAATCCTAGGATTGTACCGAGCCTTCAGATGTACTATAGCTGGTTAAAAAAATAAGCCTCTCCAAGAATGGAAGATAAACTATGTACATTAGTAGGCTTAAAAGCCTTGTCAGTATCTATACAGTACTTAGATTCCTGTTTACTTGTTTTATTATGAAAGTAAGTCTTGAAAACTTCTAAACCCTCATTTACAGATATAATTTGTGATTTTATGGTTATGCCAATGACTTCTCATATATTAATTTTGGATTTAAATGTAATAAAACATGAGTTTACAAACAGATGGATAGTTAATATGAGCAGAGATTAGTTAATATGAGTTTGGAATTAAGTAACAGAAAGGACAACTTACATTGTTGGCTCATATCAAGTAAATTTTTATATAAAATAGGCATCAGAAAAATTGAAAAGTGACCCCAGAGCCCTCTGACTTCTGTTATCTTTTGCAAAGTGTTTCTTTCATAACTATGATTGATGTCTTTGTGGTGGTAAAATTACTGCAGCCAAATTCAGGCCAACATGCTTCCTCATTAAGTCCTGTCAGATTATAATGACGCTTCCTGAAGTCCTCCCAGAAAAGATAAGGCACCTTCCTTCTCAGAAGATGGAAACATGCTGCTCTTTAAATATCACTGGCCCAAGAAGACCACGTGTTGTTTTTTGCTGAAATATTGTAATAAGGGTTAAGAAACTTTTATGATGCATTTTGTCACAACTTAGTCCTTGAAATGGATGCAGAATCATGTTATCTCAGAACTCACATGATGCACAGGAGAAGAGTGCATGTCTGAATGAAGCAGAGTTCTGTTTGGAGGCAAAAAAAGAAAAGGGGAAGGGGGATAGTTGATTTTGGAGAAGTAACAAAAATGTAGGATATTCAACGAAGAAAGTTCACCTGTTAAAATAATACTTCTGATAGAAATGAAACATTGACTCCACATACAAGATGCCATAATGTTTTGTAGAATAAATCTTAGTTCTGAAGAGAGTAGCCTTCACTGCAGTTTCTGAAAATGTGTGTTATTGATGATGATCTTATTGATATAATGTAAACATAATCTGAATAAATTCCATAAATTTAACAATGAAAAAAAAGTCTCCAATATAGCAGAGATGAAGGCAGAAAAATAGCACAGGCGTTTTAAGTGTCGTTTCAATATAAATTATGCAACTAAAAACAATGGGAAAGGAATAAGTGAAATATAGGTAAGAAGAATAAACAAGTTAATTATGTAGGCAGTAGGTGGGAATGAAAGAAACATTTACCACTGACATGGTGGTGATAAAAGTCTAAATAAAGTAATAAGGGAGCAAGGGCATAAAAGGTAAATACTAGAACAAAACTATGAAACTATGAACATCATTAAATTCCAAAACAATTTATGAAGAGCAAAAACATTACATACTGAAACAGCACACATAATATACATAGAATAATAAGACAGAGCAGACATCAAACTAATTGATTTTATCAATAAATGCAAATGACAATAGCTCAGCATTTAAAATATATTTTCAATTCTTACCTCCAGAGAAAGACCTAACTATATGCCGCAGATGAAGCACAAGCTTTTAACATAGGATAATTCAAATGGCTAAAAATAAACATGCCAAGAAAATCAAAATGAGAGAAAAGCAGGACTTGTGATCTTCATATCAAGCAAATTAAAATGGGCAAAAAAAAAAAGAAAAATCACTGGAGGATCCAAGGAAAGACATGATTTGATGTTAAAGCTACAATTTAAAAAAATTATGAACAGAAACATGCAAGCATCAGATAACACAGATACTCTGAAAATCAGAAATTGCTGTAGATTTAAGGGATTGTAGATGGAAACACCCCTGCAAGAGGGCATGGCAACCCACTCCAGTATTCTTGGCTGGAGAATCCCATGGACAGAGGAGACTGGCAGGCTGCAGTCCAAGGGGTTGCAAAGAGTCAGAGATGGCTGAAGCAACTTAGCATGCATGCAGATGGAAAAACACTAATAAAAATGGTTTAAAATTTCAAGATATTAAGCCACTAATGTCAGCATGAGACAAATAAAATTGACAAAATGTAAACAGAGGTAGAAGACCTAACTGCATTTTGATAAAGTGGATAGCAGATGCATATGCCAAACGGTGCACCCCATTAAGACAGAATATGTCTTCTTTTCATGTGTACTTTGAACATTCACAAAATCTGTTCGTATATAGAGTTATAAAGAGATCATGAATAAATTTCATATAGTATACTAGAAATATGTTTTAATCTCAAAAATCAATGCATTAAAATTAAACTTCTAATAAAGTTGATAAACCAAAAAAAATCTATTTTGTCAATTTATTCTAGTAGCTAAAGGAATAAAATATATTTCATTAACATATTTTTGATTAGTTGATAAGAAAGCATTCATTCATTTGGAGGATCTTTAAATTGATTTAAAGAGAAATGTTTTACACGCATCCCTTCTTAAAGACCACTGAGTAAAATTATATAAGTTTTAAATGTTCATCGAATGCACATTTTAAAATATGGACACAACAAATACTGATAATACAACAAAAATTTAACACAGTACTCAGCACCTTTGAATTGACCCTTTTGAACTGTGGTGTTGGAGAAGACTCTTGAGAGTTCCTTGGACTGCAAGGAGACTCAATCAGTCCATCTTAAGGGAAATCAGTCTTGAATATTCATTGGAAGGATTCATGCTGAAACTGAAACTCCAATACTTGGGTCACCTGTTGCGAAGAACTGACACACTGGAAAAGACCCTGATGCTGGGAAAGATTAAAGGTAGGAGGAGAAGGGACAACAGAGGATGAGACTGTTGGATGGCATCACCGACTCGATGGACATGAGTTTGAGCAAGCTTTGGGAGATGGTGATGAACAGGGAAGCCTGGAGTGCTGCAGTCCATGGGGTCACAAAGAATTCGTCATGACTGAGCAACTGAGCAGAACAGAACAAAACAGCACCTGTATGAGAGTTAAGATCATAGAGGTCAAGCATGTTGTTTCTGGTGATTTAATAGCACAGCACACAAATAGATGGTCTCAGCTAGAGGAATAGAGGGCAGCTAAGGACAAGCAACGTGTGTTCCGCGTTCCCCATGCCCATTCTTTACTGCTTGAGCCACCCTGGGAAGCCCTCCTGAGGCCACACTCTATTCCAAGTAAAGTCTAACTGACTTCATATCATTATACTGAAGTTCATTATCTTTGTTTTGAAAATGTACTGTGGTTGTATAAGATATTAACATCAGTGAAATATGAATAAAGGTATGAATATGAATAAATAAATGAATATGAATATAAATGAATAAATAAATATGAATAAAAGGTACATGAGGACTTTTTGTATTAGTTTAGAAACTCTTCTTCAAGTCCAAGTTTACTTCAAAACAATTTAAAAACTAAGTGATCTTAAAGTTAATATTTTCAATATGTTTGCAACAAATATCAAAAGCAGGGCATTTTCATAAAACTTATTGTAAGTTTCTTAGAATTTAAAAACTGTAAGTAATATTGAAAATCTATTAAACAGTTAATGCTTGAAATGGGATATGTAAATTAAAATTACAGAATTTGTTAAAAATAATGTTAAAGAGAAAACATATTACTACTTTTGGAGTATATTTTAAGCAGTGGAATCATATTTTAAAACATAAACACAAACAAAAATAAGAAAATAAGTGAATAAAAAATGAATTCAAACCCAGTCTCAACCACAACAAAAAGAAAGAAAAGTATAAAGATGGAAATAATTAATATAAAGCTAGATGGGGAATGGATGAATTAGAAGCTTGGGATTAGCAGATACATATTTCTATATATAAAATAAACAATGGGGTATATTATATAGCACAGGGAACTATATTCAATATCTGGTAATAAACCCTGATGTAAAATAATACCAGAAAGTATATATATGTATCAGTCTGCTATACATTAGAAACTAACACAACATTGTAAATCAATTCAATTTTTTTAAAAATAAAAAATTAATGACATAGGCGATTTAAAAAACTAGGAACTAATTAATAATGTCTTCTTTTTGATATAAATAACAACATACAATCCACTTTCTAATTTAATGAAAAAAAAAGATAAGGTATGCACATAAATATAAGATAGGACTAGAAGAAATAATTATTGAAGTAAAATATAATAAAAACAAGAGAATCCTCAAAATATTTAGGAATATATGTTTTTAAAAATAAAATAATACTATATAATTAACTGAATTTGACCGATTAAAAATAAAAAGCTTGAAGAGATCAATTTTTGTAAATGAAAAAATAGTTTTAAAAACATTTCACTTCATAAAAGCACCTGTCCCAGAAAGTTTGTTCTCCAGACATGACAGGCTCAATGCTCAGTAGTACTCTGACTTTGAATTCCTAATATAATATATCCTGAAAAGAAAATTGACAGAGAAATATCAAACTTTATCACAACAGTTAGTTTGTTCTATGTGTAGTAATATCATAATTTTCAAAGAACTTTAAATATCTCTGAAAGTAAGGAAAATATATTCATTTTATTTTACCCAAGACTTTCATTGTTCTAGAAAATATTTGCATATATAAAATAAAGGAAATTAGGGAAATTAGCAATAATGTTACAGTAAAAGTTAAAATAATCATCACTTTAATGATTTAAAGGCCAGATGAAGAATAAAATTATGTTTATCACCAAATGTTTGTCAGTGCATAGGCCTCATAACTTTTTCTGTAAGGATGGAATATGGGATGAACATATTTCTTGGATTGAAATTCATTTGGTGCTGATGGTCAAAGGCTATCATCTGGTTAATTATATTTTTTGGTCTACCTTTCAGTCATGTCATTATAGGCAGGATAGCTCTGTTGCTCTTTCTCTACATAAGTTTCAATTTAAGAGAACTTAGTTTATCATTAGTTTATCATTCCTTTGAATTACACAATAGCTAGTGATTTTAGGAAATGTTTAATTCAAACAATTTTTACCTCCATAGTAATTATTCAGTGCTGTTTCCTTGATGATGATGATATTAATGAGATCAAAACTTATATGAACAAAGCATAGCCTTTTTTTTTAAGTGTTTTATAAGAATTAAGTCATTTAATCCTTACAACCGTCTAAGGGGTACCCTAAAAGCAAATATCAAATTATAATTTCTTAAATCTCCCTTTAAACATCATAAACATCCATTATATGAATCAGTGGAAGAACAAAAAAAGCCATATTACTAGTAAGGAGTTTAGCCCAGAATATCTTCAAAGATATGCAGAAAAATTAGGACAGCCAAGAATGACTTTCTATATAATGCAGTAATCAGAAAATGTACAATTGCATTTATATTTGTGTAATAAAAACTAAAATGATTTCAATGCAAAACTGTGTCTCACTGCTGCCATAAATGTATGTAATAAAGCTGTACTTTAAAGATATAGTTAGAAAATTCAAACTATGAAATTTATAAGAAAAATAACATGGTCTGCTAAACTATAGGGGCTTCGCAGGCATCACCAGTGGTCAAGAACACACCTGTCAATGCAGGAGACATAAAAGGCCCAGCTTCGATCCCTGGATGGGGAAAATCCCCTGGAGGAGGGCATGGCAACCCACTCTAGTGTTCTTGCCTGGAGAATCCCGTGGATAGAGGAGCCTGGTGGGTTACAGTCCATAGGGTCGCAAAGAACTGGACACAACTGAAGTGACTTAGCATGCACACACACTAAACTATAGGATAGACATAAACACAATTTGCTATGATGATTTGAAGTCAATTAAAATAACATTCTGAATCAGTAATAAATATTTATAGTGAGGTAACTCAGAAAATATTTTTTCAAAGAATGTTTATATAAGATAAAAAACACTTCAAAAGTTCCATTAAGATTTTTAACACTGTGTATTAGTTAAAAAGCAATCAAGCATTTGGAAAATATTAAGAATTTAATAAAACTTCCATGAAAGAATTATCTGAAAAGTATTAATGTAGTCATAGATTTTATCATCTGCTTTGTGGCAAAACATATATCTACTTGATGAGTTTGGAAGTTGCAAAGTAAAGATAACTGACAGGTCTCCAACTCTGTCAATGAAAAATGTTGTTTCGGATTACTTAAAATGTAAACTTCAAACCTTAGATGATATATTGGGTTTTCTCTCCCTTGAGGTCCTAGAAAGAACATCTGAAATAACACATTAAAAAATTATTGACAATGTTCAAGAACAATGGTTTTACTGAAAAATCCTACTGCATTTGCTTACAAAAAGTGATGGTGCAATGTTAGGTGTAAAAGCCTGAAGTTCTGGTCAGATTTTTAGAAAAGTTACAGAATCAATGTTTCCACCTGCAGGTTAATCTATTTATCTGTCCAGATTAATTCATATTTGTATTTTGTACTTTTTAATCTTCATCATGCATTGGAGAAGGAAATAGCAACCCACTCCAGTGTTCTTGCCTGGGGAATCCCAGGGATGGGGAGGCCTGGTGGGCTTCCGTCTATGGGGTCTCACAGAGTCGGACACAACTGAAGCGACTTAGAAGTAGCAGTATATTTCCTATGTAGTATATTACATCACTTTGATATAGATTCCCTATGCAGTTGTATACAAATGTCCAATTAGTCTGTTATACCCCTGTCACATATATAATATATGTTAACTATATTTCAATAAAAACAAATAAAAAGGGGATTTTAAAAAATATAAAAGTCAGAAAATACTTGTAGTTTAACTGGCAGATTTTTGGTACTAATATATTTAAAACAGGTTTTAATTTTATTGTCTTAAATAATCATTGTTATAGGAATAGGGTTAAAGAGGTATTTGAATATTTGACAAATAAAAATATTAGATTTCTTTTGATATTTTTATTATATTACAAAAAGTGAAAAAAGCAACTTAATTTTATAGGAAATATTCAACTAATTCAAATCCAGATATTAATTAAACATGAAAAAGTGATTGAATATATAACAGTGAATAAAGCAATCTATGAAAAAGCAGAAATTATGAAAGTAAGAATAACACTATTCGCTCAGATTCTTTTTTTTTTTTAAACTTTTTATTTTTACTTTATAATACTGTATTGGTTTTGCCATACATTGACATGAATCCACCACGGGTGTACATGCGATCCCAAACATGAACCCCCCTCCCACCTCCCTCCCCACAACTTCCCTCTGGGTCATCCCCGTGCACCAGCCCCAAGCATGCTGTATCCTGCATTGGACATAGACTGGTGATTCGATTCTTACATGACAGTATACATGTTTCAATGCCATTCTCCCAAATCATCCCACCCTCTCTCTCTCCCTCAGAGTCCAAAAGTCCACTATACATATCTGTGTCTTTTTTTTTGTCTTGCATACAGGGTCATCATTGCCATCTTTCTAAATTCCATATATATGTGTGAGTATACTGTATTGGTGTTTTTCTTTCTGGCTTACTTCACTCTGTATAATCGGCTCCAGTTTCATCCATCTCATCAGAACTGATTCAAATGAATTCTTTTTAACGGCTGAGTAATACTCCATTGTGTATATGTACCACAGCTTTCTTATCCATTCATCTGCTGATGGACATCTAGGTTGTTTCCATGTCCTGGCTATTATAAACAGAGCTGTGTTTGCTCAGATTCTAAAGCTGACATTTTCCAAGACAAAACTCTTAGGCAGTGTAATAAACTATATGAAGTCATGTTTGTTCTTTGATTGACAAACTGATGAATAGAATGAAAATCTTTCAATTTTATTCATTCCTGGAATTTCAGCAGATGATGTTCATAAATCTTTGTGGATTATGAATAGAAAATTATAAAATAAAACATTTTATTATAAAATTTTAATTTCATAATTTTATTATGAGAGATGTTTAATATAAAACTGACACAAGCTGATTATAAAAATGGTCAGCTAGATACTTGTTTGTAGTACATACAAAATGTATGTTCACAATATGTACTACATACATACAAAGTATCTAGCTATTTTTATAATATCTCTAATGTATTCAGGCATTTCTGTCTTTGTACAGACGACATTAAAAAGAAAAAAAAAAAGATGGCATGATTCCCACCAAGTAAGTTTAAATATCTCTGTTAGTTCCAGCTTGAGCAATTGGCATTAATTTGTATAGAATATGATGAATTTTTAAATTTTGACCTTATGTATAAGTAAATACATTTATTTATCAGAGAAAACCATTTCTTATTTTGGTCAAACACTGTGTATTCATTATGAAGTATAAGCTTAAGTGGAAATGGAAATTCAGGAAAACAAAACACAATTAACTTAGAAAAAATTATTATTATGTGTGCATGAACTGATTTGCAGTGTGATGTTCTCTGTCCCTGTCTCCTCTCTCTATCTCTTTCTCTCTATATATATATGCAATATATGCATGTACATAACTTAAGTTTAATATTCTGTCCTCATAGGGGCTTCTCAGGTAATGCTAGTGTTAAAAATCCCAGCTGCCAGTGCAGGAGAAGTAAAAGACATCATTTCAATCTCTGGTTCAGGAAGATGCCCTGGAAGAGGGCATGGCAATCTACTCCAATATTCTTGCCTGGAAAATCCCATGGATAGAGGAGCCTGCAGGCTACAGTCCACAGGGACACAAAAGTTGGACATGACTGAAGTGGCAGCACACATACCTGCATTCTGTCATCCTATACACTAGATTCCGTGCTCTATTTTTAAAATAAATTGTCAAAAATAATATTTAACTGCAGAGTTTCAGTGTTATGTTTACAATCACTTCTAATATCTCTTATTGTATGTGTTTACATTTATCAATGTATAAATGTCTGTTGTGTAAAGAATAACACATAATTTATACATTTTACATGTATAATACAAAATACAATGATAATATTTAGAAATGAAACAAAAAATAAATACACTAATGCATTTGCATATATATATATATATTGATGACTATAATTTCTATTAGAAAATTTAAGATGCAACCTAGATAGCATATTGAAAATTTTAAGATGCAAACTAGATAGCATATTGAAAAGCAGAGACATTACTTTGCCAACAAAGGTCCGTCTAGTCAAGGCTATGGTTTTCCCAGTGGTCATGTATGGATGTGAGAGTTGGACTGTGAAGAAAGCTGAGCACAGAAGAATTGATGGGTTTGAACTGTGGTGTTGGAGAAGACTCCTGAGAGTCCCTTGGACTGCAAGGAGATCCAACTAGTCCATTCTATTTTTTAAAAATTTCACCTCAAAATACTGTATTGGTTTTGCCATACATCAACATGAATCCGCCACGGGTATACACGTGTTCCAAATCCTGAACCCCCCTCCCACCTCCCTCCCCATACCATCTCTCTGGGTCATCCCAGTGCACCAGCCCTAAGCATCCTGTATCCTGCATCGAACCTAGGCTGGCGATTCATTTCTTATATGATATTATACAGGTTTCAATGCCATTCTCCCAAATCATCCCACCCTCTCCCTCTCCCACACAGTCCAAAAGACTAGAAAGCTGTGGTACATATATACAACCAGTCCATTCTGAAGGAGATCAGCCCTGGGTGTTCTTTGGAAGGAATGATACCAAAGCTGAAACTCCAGTACTTTGGCCACCTCATGCGAAATGTTGACTCATTGGAAAAGACTCTGATGCTGGGAGGGATTAGGGGCAGGAGGAGAAGGGGACAACAGAGGATGAGATGGCTGGATGGCATCACCGACTCGATGGACGTGAGTTTGAGTGAACTCTGGGAGTTGGTGATGGCAGGGAGGCCTGGCGTGCTGCGATTCATGGGGTTGCAAAGAGCCGGACATGACTGAGCAACTGAACTGAACTGAAGATGGAAGTTGTTTTATTAAAAATGATATCTTAAACAGTGTGTGCTTTAGTTACAATGAACAAACCAGGTTTTTCTCAACCTTGATATTATTGATATTTAGGGTTGAATAGTTCTTTTTGCACTGTAGAATTTTCAGCAGTGTCCCTGGGCTCTATACACAAGGCAGTGATAAACCCTCAGCTCTGACAACAAAAGTGTCTGTAGATATTTTCAAACATTCCTGTTTAGCTAAATCACCCTGATTGAGAAACATTGAAACATATGTTAAGAATATATTTTCTTTCAAAAAGTATTTACATGTATTTTGTTAGATATAGTATCTATATATCCACCTTCATTTGTAATGTTGATTTTTAATATTAGTATTCAAAAAGATCATTACTGTTGTCTTCATCTGCTTGGGCTGCTATGAAATAGTACCATAGACTGAGAAGCCTATAAACAGCAGAAATGTATTGCTTACACTCCTAGAAAAGTATGGGATCAGTATGCCAGCATAGTCAGGTTCTGGTGAAAGCCCTCTGGAGTTTCAATATGCTATCTTTTTCCTGTGTCCTCACATGGCAGAAAGAAACAAAAGAGTTCTCTGGAGTGTCTTTTATAAGGAACTTCCCTGGTGGCTCAGATGGTAAAGTGTCTGTCTATAATGTGGGAGAC
Source organism: Ovis aries (assembly GCF_016772045.2). Taxonomy (NCBI): domain Eukaryota; kingdom Metazoa; phylum Chordata; class Mammalia; order Artiodactyla; family Bovidae; genus Ovis; species Ovis aries. The sequence continues at coordinate 60,654,134 of NC_056069.1, read as the reverse complement.
CCGGGTTCAATCCCTGGGTTGGGAAGATCCCCTGGAAAAGGAAATGGCAATCCACTCCAGTACTATTGCCTGGAAAATCCCATGGACAGAGGAGCCTGGAATGCTACAGTCCATGGGGTCGCAAAGAGTCGGATACGACTGAGCAACTTCACTTTTCACTTTCAATCCCATTTGTAAGGACTACAATCTTCATGACCTCATCTAAATATAATTATAAACTGCGCCTCCAGACACCATGGCATTGGGGATTAGTTATCAATATATGAATCGGGATGGGAGGAGAGGCACCAACATCCAGTTTAAAACCATGCATGCATATGTGCTCAGTTGCTTCAGTCGTGTTCAACTCTTTGAGACCCCATGGACTGTAGCACATCAGGCTCCCTCTGTCCATGAGATTCTCCCGGCCAGAAATCTAGAGTGGGTTGTCATGCTCTCCTCCAGGGGATCTTCCCCCAGGGACTGAACCTGCATCTCCTGCATTGCAAGCAGATTCTTTACCCACTGAGCCACCTGGGAAGCCCAGTCTATAACCATATTTTATACTTATCAAATAATTTATAACTGTGGAACAACTATTGAGGTGTTAAAGAACATGTATTACAAAGCATAATTTATATTGTTCTAATTTTTAAAACTTTTATCTAATAAAAGTGCATTTAGCATCCACTAATCTAAGCTGTAGGCCAAAATCTATTCTTATCAGGTCTAGGCAGTGTTCTAGAAGCTCGCACTATCAGATGTTCCTTTACAAGCTTACATGTTTGCTTAATTGTACCTATTCCTATAGGGCTTCCCTGGTAGCTCAGCTGGCAAGAATCCAGCTGCAATTCAGGAGGCCCCCGTACAATTCCTGGGTCAGGAAGGTCCCCTGGAGAAGGGATAGCTACCCACTTCAGTATTTTTGTGTTTCTCCAGTGACTCAGGCAGTAAAGAATCTTCCTGCAGTGTGGGAGGCCTAGGTTTAATACCTGGGTTGGGAAGATGCTCTGGAGGAGAGCATGGCAAGCCACTCCAGTATTCTTGTCTGGAGAATCCCAAAAGACAGAGGAGCCTGGTGGGCTGCAGTCCATGGGGTCACAGAGAGTCGGGCATGAATAAGTGACTAAGTATGCACTATATATGTTTTGCCTTTCAATAGATTTTGTTATTAAAACACACAAAAAATCATGATACTCAATTTATGAAACCTTTCTTGCTAAACCATTTGATAATTAGGCTACTGTTAGTGCTTTTATAGTCTGTGTTTATCACAACAATTTTGTCTTGTACAAGGTTTATCTTGAATTGCTTACATTTTTATCACTTGCACACTTTAAATATAGTCATATCTCAATAGGTATTTGTGAGTAACTTCTAAGTGATTGGTCACCTCCTTAAAGGCTTTGTATAAATTCTTAGCTAAGCCAAAATGGATTGGCCTAATTCTGGTTTCTAAACTCCCTAAATTTCCTTGGAGAGTTCTGTCTTATGCACGATTTGTCTCTTGTGGACACAGAAGGCTATTGAACAAACCTTGTATTTTGTCAGCCCAGATTGGCCTAACAACATTTTTGAAAAGAAGATATCATTAAGTATATTGTAAAGCAATTGACAAAGGAAAGATAAACTACAACCATCAGATGTGATTGTTTTTGATGATGGTTTTGACATGCCATTGATTGGTATGTCTCTCATAGTGAATCTTATTTTTCTTCTCAGATGTGTAATGGAAAAATATGACAGTCTTGTGTCAAACTGCCATATGAAATTGATGCAAGCTTGCTTTTGACAGGAAAATGTAAGTTCCCCAGGTACTGATTAGAATTGTTCTAAAATACACTTTAAATGTCTATATTAAACATCATTTTAAGTTGAAATTGAAAGGATGAAAAAGATGTTCTATGAAAATGATAAACAAGGAGTGCCTATACTTTCTTCAGAAAAATTAGACTGTAAGTAAACATATAATCACAAGACAAAGAAGGCTATTATTTAATCAGAAAAGGATCAGTTCATCAGAAAGATATACCAATTATATATATTCCAACACCAGAGCACCTAAATATACGAAACAAACATTGAAAGATCTGAAGGAAAAGAAAGACAGCAGTACAACAAGAGTAGAAGACTTCAATATCTTATTTTCAATAATAGTTAGAAAATTCGACAGAAAATCAATAAGGAAACAGCAAGTTTGAACATCACTATAGACCAAATAGACCAAACAGACTGATAGTGAGCATTCTGTTCAACAGTAGCAAAATACATTCCTAAGTGCACTCAAAATAATTCTCCAGGACAGATCACATGTTAACTCACAAAACAGATTTTAACAAATTTAAGAAGATTGAAATCATACCAAGTATCTTTTCTGACCACAATGGAATGAAACTTCAAATCACTGATATATAGAAGGAAAACTAGAACTCCCAAAATATGTGAAAATTAAGCAATTTACTCCTGAATAACCACAGGATCAAACAAGAAATTACAAAGGAAATTAGAAAATAATAACACATTTATTTCCCAAGGTCTTTTTTATTTTTCTATATTCCCTTTATACAAAAATGGATTGTGCTAAGTCATTAAGTGAAGTGGTATCTGACTTTGTGACTCCATGGACTGTAGACTGCCAGGCTCCTCTGTCAATGGAATTCTCCAGGCAAGAATACTGGAATGGGTTACCATATCATCCTCCAGGGGATCTTCCCAACCCTGGGATCCAACCCACATTTCTTATGTCTCCTTCATTGGTCGGTGGGTTCTTTACCACTAGCACTACCTGGGAAGACCGTTTCCCCCAAATGGATAACCAGATATAATAACATTATTTTCAAATATAAAATGTGTACAGGTTCAATACAATTTTTGATGATTTATTAAATATAAATTAACAGATGACCAGTTATTGCAGCATATAAATGTCAAAGATCTTCATCAGGCCAGTGTCATTGGGAAGTACTGTTTTTGCATTCTGTCTTTTAATCTTTATACAACCCTATGACATCTGCATTTTTATTTTGCCATTTTATGACTAAGTAAACTCACAGGTTAAGTGATTTGCCCAATACCCATGGCTCACAAGGGGCAAAATTACCACCTGTGTCAGTTTCCCAGCCCAGAGAGTTGCAAATCTTAGCATATATTGAGAAAAATCTGCCAGTGGCCCACACCATCCCTTACCATTTGCAAAAATATTCTCTTTTGTTATAGAAATAAAAACCGAGTCTTCTGAAAAGAAAAAAAGCAATTTGGTTGCTTGTTAAATACATATAATTATTTTTAAAACTCCATTTGTTTATTGTAACTACTGAATATTCAGGCTTCCCTGGTGGCTCAGAGGTTAAAGCGTCTGCCTCCAATGCAGAAGACCCGGGTTTGATCCCTGGGTTGGGAAGACCCCCTGGAGAAGAAAATGGCAACCCACACCAGTATTCTTGCCTAGAGAATCCCATGGACGGAGGTGCCTGGTAGGCTATAGTCCACGGGGTCACAAAGAGTTGGACACGACTGAGCAACTTCACTTTCTTTCACTTTCACTGAATATTCAAGTGCTTTTGTCTTTAAATAATTTATAAGTATCATCTACATAAAACACTGTTGAAATGCTATAGTGCTCAAATATAATCATGTGAAATAATGTCATCTTATCACTTCTACTAGAGATTAAATTAACTTTTCAGGTGTAATCAATTTTTATAAAATGGCTCCAACAGTAAAAATAAAACAAAAAATAAAAAACTGTGACGTATTTCAAAAATTTGGTTAGAGAAAGAATAACTTCTAGTTCTTTTGCAAGGGAAAAACAAATGCAGGCATATAGAAAATGAACATTCTCTGTTAATGAAGTGAAACTTTGCATAATGGCACAAAAGTTACTTATATCTGCTTTTGATAAAAGTTGAATTAATTATTACTTGCACTACTTTTAAAAATTTACTTTTATTCTTTTTGTGTATGTTTTATTTTTTATTTATTATTATTATTTTTTACTTTACAATATTGTATTGGTTTTGCCACACATCAACATGAATCCAATATTTTAATTAGAATGAAAGTAAATTTTAAATTACTTTTATTCTAATTAAAATATTTATTTGACTAACAATCTATTATATTAGGGAAGATAACAAATGTATATGCTTCTGTAAAGAAGCATGTTAGGATTTTGTGGTATATACCAATAAAAGCAAAAAAAATTACTGTTCAGGTACTTGAGTGATGCGTATGAGTGGAAACAGTGGCTGAACAGAAAAATTTAATTCATAGTGAATAACAAAAGTATATACAACGAAATCTTTCTCTACCAAATAATCTTTAAAACAAACAAAGCAAAACAGACCAAAAACAAGGTAAGAGAATACAAGATGTCTGGGATCATGTGCATTTGGAAATTACAAAATGCTTTCCCTATATGGAAAATTATAAATTGTTTTAGTATCATATAATTCTCAACAGTTCTACAGTTGTAAAATTATGTCAACATTGTTAGAAAAGCTGTAGAAGTAGATTTTCCATCAACTGCAGGAGGGGAATATCCTGGGAATGTAGCAGGGTGATTAGCTATCTTCACTACTCACTTATAAATTAGAAGGAAATAAAGAGCCTCTTGATGAGGGTGAAAGAGGAGAGTGAAAAAGCATGCTTAAAACTCAATGTTCAAAAAACTAAGATCATTGCATCTGGCCCCATCACTTCATGGCAAATAGATGGGGAAACAATGGAAACAGTGACAGACTTAATTCCTTGGGCTCCAAAATCACTGTGAACCCTGACTGCAGTCAGAAAATTTAAAATAAATAAATAATAATAATAATAATAATAATAATAAAGAAAAGCTATGACAAACCTAGACAGCATATTCAAAAGCAGAGACATAATTTTGCCAACAAATACCCATATAGTTCAAATGTGGTGTTGGAAAAGACTCTTGAGAGTCCCTTGGACTGCAAGGAGATCCAACCAGTCAATCCTAAAAGAAATCAATCCTGAATATTCATTGGAAAGACTGATGCTGAAGTTGAAACTCCAATACTTTGGTCACCTGATGCAAAGAACTGACTCATTGGAAAAGACCCAGATTTGGGGAACCATTAAAGACAGGAGCAGAAGGGAACAACAAAGGATAAGTTGGTTGGGTGGCATCACCAACTTGATGAACATGAGTTTGAGTAAGCTTTGGGAGTTGGTGATAGACAGGGAAGCTTGGCATGCTGAAGTCCATGGGGTCACCAAGAGTTTGACATGACTGAGTGACTGAACTGAACTGATCCACATAGTGCAAGCTATGGTTTTTTAGTAGTTATGCACAGATGTGAGAGTTGAACTATAAAAAAAGCTGAATGCCAAAGACTTGATGTTTTCTGGTTGTAGTGCTGGAGAAGACTCTTCAGAGTCCCTGTACTGCAAGGAGATCAAACCAGTCAATACTAAAAGAAATCAATCCTGAATATTCATTGGGAGGACTGATGCTGAAGTTGAAGCTCCAATCCTTTTGTTAGCTGATGTGAAGAGCTAACTTAGTGGAATAGATCCTGATGCTGGGAAAGATTGAGGGCAGGAGGAGAAGGGGGAGACAGAGGAAGAGGTGGTTGGATGGCATCACCAACATGATGGAGATGAGTTTGATCAATCTCTGAGAGACAGTGAAGGGCAGGGAAGCCTGGCATGCTGTGATTCATGGGCCACAAAGGGTGGGATACAACTTAATGACTGAACAAAAACAAAATATCATGACTAAAGTTTCTTTGATTGTTTTTTATTTTTGCTTTTATCCTAAGAGAAATCAATTCATATTTTTAAAATATGGAATTTTTTAGCAAATAAGTATAAGCCTATACATTTTGTTCTACTTCAGTTTTGACTAGCTGAGAAAGCATTTAACAAATCAAAATTTGGAGGTCATTAATTCAATTCTTGAGAGGGCTTACAACACATATATTCCATTTCAATTAAAAAATGATCATTATTGGTGTTGGTGCACATGTCCTTGGATACATATGCATACTTGAATTTCAAAGGTCATTGATTCCATGTATACAATTTAATTTAGTAGTAATAAAAAGGTATGGTTACACAAAACTCTTTCTATTTACATTCTTCACTGAACAACATGTTTTAAAATATATTTAGGATTATGTAGTTACAGCCCTTGTCTTCCATCTGCTGCATGATATATACCATAATGATTATCAGTGGAATTTTACTTATTTATTCTGCTTGTACTGGTCACTGTTAGGTCCACTGCTAGCATACACACTAATTTTAAAAAAATACAGATTCAGAAATTTACTGTGTAATAATATAGATATTTAATTTTCACAAATATTTGATTTCTGTTATTTGTTCTTAATGTTAATAATTTCCCACTTCGATTATATAATTTGGTCTTTATTTAGTGTTTGCTGCTTTGTCCCTCTCTGTTTAGTATTAACATAAATTCATATAACTTCATATACTAAAATAATGCAATTTAAAGGAACATATAATACAACAGTTAAACAAAATGTCTCTCCTTTTGTGCAATGGACAAAGTACCAATCATGCCCCTCTCTGGAAACTGTGTTAAGAATTACATTAACTGTATTGTAATGTGTTTAACAGAATATAACCTGCCTCTACATGCCAGCCAATGGCACCCATAGAAAATGTGTTAGGAGCGACTTTTGTGAGTAGCTATGTAATAAGGATTTTTAAATTACATTACATAGCACTGTATAGTTTTTCTCTTATATCTCCTGCATTGGTAGGCAGGTTCTTTACCACTACCTCCACCTGGGAAGTCTTTCTCTTACCCTTATTTAATTCTAGCCCCCCAAAACCCCAATATATAGCTATATATTTTATTGTTTGGGGTTCCATGGTGGCTCAGGGGTGAAGAATCTGTCTGCAGTGCAGAAGATGCAGGAGACATGGATTCAGTCCCTGGGTCAGGAAGATCCCCTGGAAAAGGAATAGGCAACCCACTTCAGGATTCTTGCTTGGAGAATCCCACATACAGAGAAGCCTGGCTGACTGCGGTCCATGGGGTCTGGAAAAGTAGTATGTGACTGAGCACAGCACAGCAGCACACACACTTTTCACTGTGTCCGTGTACTGGGTTCATCCTTGTCTACTGGATATTGTGAAGGACGTAGAAAGGCAAGATTACTTCACAGTCTTCTACAGATTTCCTGCTGTGGCTTGTCCACTCTTTCTCTGAGGCAGTTTTCTTGCATTCAAATTCAGTGTTAAGATTTTTATGTTCTCTCTCTCTCTCTTTTTTTTTTTTAGCATTTGCCTCTTCTACTGCTTTTTGTGGCTTATTTGTCTGTGTATATATTCAACTACTCTATTTAGGCTTTGTGGTTTTTTTTTTTTTTCCATTCTTGAGTGCATTTATTATTTAATACCACTTTCTTCTGCTGGCTGCTATCTCAGTTTACTTTCTGTAAGCTGGGGCTGTGCCTTTTGGTGATATGCTCTGGACTTCAGTTTGGATTTCTCCTGGGCTACTCTGCCTGTTTGTGATTTCCCGAATGGGTTACATCCTGCTTGGCTGCTGTTCTGCTTTCTGCTTGTTTATTTTAAGGCTCATTGGATTTTCCTCCTAAATGAGGTTTGTTTCACTTTTCTAAGGGCATTCATACCTTTTTTTCCTGCTTTTGTATTGCTACTGTCCCTGTATCTGAAGATAATCAACTCATGAATTTTTATATTTTTTAAATCTTTTCAAATATTTTTGGTTTTACATTATTTTAAAATATATTTCTTTCTTATTTATATATTTATATTTGTTTTCTTCAGAACAAATGTTACTGTATCATCAATGCTGTGTTACATTGAAAATTGCTAAAGGAATAAAATAAAAGCAAATATGAAGAAAAATTATTGTCCAATTGTTAATTATGAAACAGTGAACATTATTTCATTAAATGACTTTATTACTTTAATTGTGGATACTTTGGGAATGCATATAAGAATTAAAGATTTTAAAATTTAAAAAATAAAAAACTAAAATTAAAAAATAAATAAATAAATTATTTGATCTTACATGATTTTTATCACAGTAATTTCGTATAAGGGCTTCCCTGGTGGCTCAGTGGTAAATAATCCTTCTGCCAATGCAGGAGAAGCCTGGAGAATCCCATGGATAGAGGAGATTGGAGGGCTACAGTCTATGGGATCACAAAAGAGGTGGATATCACTCAGTGACAGAGTAATTGTGTACATAACTAAAAATCGAATAATGCTACAATTTATCTTTAAAAATGTACTCGCTATCTGCTATATCCCCAAATATCAGTGAGTTTACGTATATATATAGGTAAGGAAATGGCAACTCACTCCAGTATTCTTGCCTGGAAAATTCCCATGGACAGAGGAGCCTAGTGGACTAAAGTATGGGGCTGCAAAGAGTCAGACATGACTAAGCACTTGTCAGCTTCATATAAATACCCATTTATTTTATATGCATATATATTCATATGTATAAATGTCTTTTCTAAATAATATACACATACCAGTATTTTTTTTTAATTTTAGTTTTTTATTTTTTAAATTTTAAAATCTTTAATTCTTACATGCATTCCCAAACATGAACCCCCTCCCACCTCCCTCCCCATAACATCTTTCTGGGTCATCCCCATGCACCAGCCCCAAGCATGCTGCATCCTGCGTCAGACATAGACTGGCGATTCAATTCACATGATAGTATACATGTTAGAATGTCATTCTCCCAAATCATCCCACCCTCTCCCTCTCCCTCTGAGTCCAAAAGTCCATTATACACATCTGTGTCTCTTTCCCTGTCTTGCATACAGGGTCGTCATTGCCATCTTCCTAAATTCCATATATATGTGTTAGTATACTGTATTGGTGTTTTTCTTTCTGGCTTACTTCACTCTGTATAATCGGCTCCAGTTTCATCCATCTCATCAGAACTGATTCAAATGATTTCTTTTTAACTGCTGAGTAGTACTCCATTGTGTATATGTACCACAGCTTGCTTATCCATTCATCTGCTGATGGACATCTAGGTTGTTTCCATGTCCTGGCTATTATAAACAGTGCTGCCAGTTTTTTAACATACATACAGTTTTTTAACATACCAGTATTTTAATATAATTTTTCAAACTTAGTTATTATCTGCTAAAGAACGTTAGAATTTAGATGTGTACACAAATATCCACTACAGATGCTCCTTTTTCTTAAGCTAGTAATATACTACACTGTTATCTCTTTTTATATATAGACAGATATATGGCTAGCTGAATTATTAGGTACTTGTATGAGTAGATTGAGACAAACAGTATTTTCATATAAACCACACATTGTATCACATTTATAGTTTTTTTTCTATAAAATTTTTGGCCTCTTTTCTGCATTTTATCATGGTTTTATATTTACTTTATTTATTAGTTTCCTATACAGCTTTGATTATAACACAACCAAACACACTAACTGAATTCTGAATCCTTTCTCAATATGACCTTGAAAGGGTGTAAAGCACTGGTCGCACAGTCATGTCTGACTCTTTGGACCCCATGAACTGTAACCCACCACTCTAGTAATCTAACACATTTATCTATTAATGTTTTCAAACATATAGTTTCTCTAACATTTTAATGTAGTAAAAAAGTCAGTTATGTTATGTCATTGGCTACACACCACTAGCTGAATATGGGATTAAATTATACCTTGATGCTTCATTATATTTCTTTTTTTTTTTTTTTTGAGAGATGGTTAGGTTTTATTGATCAGAAATAAAATGCACTATATCCAATAAGAAGAATTATTATATTCTAAAATAAAGATTATTCCCAATAACTCTAGTTACTGTTGCCAGTCCTTATAGGTACAACACAAAGTAGTAAGAAATATTTGCAAGTGAAATAAATAACATTTAAGGACAAAAGAGATTCTCTTATGAATTCTGAACTAGAGTATCAGCTTGGATTTAGGCAAAGGGCTTGAACAGCAAATAAAAAGAACTGACTGAACCCAAATACACAGGAGTATCATGAACCTCATACATTCTGGTCAGTTCAAGAAGAGATGGGAATACCAGACCACCTGACCTGCCTCTTGAGAAATCTGTATGCAAGTCAGGAAGCAACAGTTAGAACTGGACATGGAACAACAGACTGGTTCCCAAACAGGAAAAGGAGTGCGTCAAGGCTGTATATTGTCACCCTGCTTATTTAACTTATATGCAGAGTACATCATGAGAAACGCTGGACTGGAAGAACCACAAGCTGGAAACACGATTGCCGGGAGATATATCAATAATCTCAGATATGCACATGACACCACCCTTATGGCAGAAAGTGAAGAGGAACTAAAAAGCCTCTTGATGAAAGTGAAAGAGGAGAGTGAAAAAGTTGGCTTAAAGCTCAACAGTCAGAAAACGAAGATCACTTCATGGGAAATAGATGAGGAAACAGTAGAAACAGTGTCAGACTTTATTTTCTTGGGCTCCAAAATCACTGCAGATGGTGACTGCAGCCATGAAATTAAAAGACACTTACTCCTTGGAAGAAAAGTTATGACCAACCTAGATAGCATATTTAAAAGCAGAGACATTACTTTGCTGACTAAGGTCCGTCTAGTCAAGGCTATGGTTTTTCCAGTAATCCCGTATGGATGTGAGAGTTGGACTGTGAAGAAAGCTGAGGGCCGAAGAAGTGATGCTTTTTTTTTTTTTTAATTTTAAAATCTTTAATTCTTACATGTGTTCCCAAACATGTGATGCTTTTGAACTGTGGTGTTGGAGAAGACTCTTGAGAGTCCCTTGGACTGTAAGGAGATCCAACCAGTCCATTCTGAAGGAGCTCAGCCCTGGGATTTCTTTGGAAGGAATGATGCTAAAGCTGAAGCTCCAGTGCTTTGGCCACCTCATGTGAAGAGTTGACTCATTGGAAAAGACTTTGATGCTGGGAGGGACTGAGGGCAGCAGGAGAAGGGGACGACAGAGGATGATATGGCTGGATGGCATCACTGACTCGATGAACGTGAGTCTGAGTGAACTCCGGGAGTTGATGACGGACAGGGAGGCCTGGCATGGTGCAATTCATGGGGTCGCAAAGAGTCAGACATGACTGAGCGATTGAACTGAACTGAACTGAACTGAATTATTGTTTAAGCATAATGATTATTTGTTAAAATTTTGTTAGATTGCAGTTGATTTACTATGTTGTGTTAGTGTCTACTGTGCAGAATACTGTATCAGTTACGCATATACATATATCCACTACCCACTCTTTTTTGGATTCTTTCCCCATAGTACTGGGTAGAATTCTTTGTGCTCCCCAATAGTTCCTTATTAGTTCCATTTCATACATAGCAGTGTATATTTGTCAATCCCAGTCTTCCAGTTTATCTTTCCTCACCCCCACCACTTCCCCCCCAGGTACCACAAGCTTATTTTCTACAGCCTGATGATTATCGATTTAAAAAGCTCCTATCATTTTGGTTGAAACATCTAGCTGCTCTTCATTAGATGTGATGATTTTGTTATCAGTCACCTGCTTTCTTATTTCTAGAAAAAGAATAAAATTCCAAACCTGACGTCACCTGCTATTTCTTTTAGGACAGTGACGTTGACCATATGTCACATCTGAATATCCTCTCATAAACAGTCTGGAAAGGCCAGCCATTTCTAAATTTAGAATATTCCAATATATTTTTATCATTCTAATTTGCCTTGAAATAGCCAATTAATATAAAGGAAGCTTTTATATATACATGTATACATGTACATATATATATATATACACACACAGCTACAAATGTATACACATATAAACACATACATAATTGCATTTTTAAAAATTTTAGTAAAGTAACTTATTATTCAAGATAATCTATTTTCATTAATATTTATGGTACTTCTCATTACATTTTATTAGCTTCATTTTATGTTAAAGTAAATTAGAATTTACTTATGATATACTTTATAACATGGTCCATATAATACAACATTAGAATTTAAATTTCCTCAGTTTTATACCACTGTTCTTAGATTACAATACTCAGAATTTTGAAAGTTCAATTTTAAACTTTTTTTCAGTTCCAGTGTTCAGAATCTAGAATTCAAATTTAAGTCTGGTTCTATTTACCAGAATAAAATGACCTTTTTCTATCTAGCTTTATTGAGATATAATTGACATATAGCACTATATGTTTAAAGTGAGACTCAACATATGTATATATTGTGAAATGGTTGCCACAATAGTTAACATTCATATTCTCATCTAGCTAAAATTTTTTTAAAATTTTCTTTTTAAAGAGAAATTTCTGGACCTATTCTCATAGCAACTTTCAAATATATCATATACCATTGTTAACTATCATTGTCATATTTCATCATATTGTACATTATATCTCAGTTCTTATCCATCTTGTAACTGGAATTCTGTAATTTTTGACTATTTTTACCCAATTTTCCATCCCCCACCCTGGACTTTTGCTACTACTAGGGTGAGCTCTTTTTCCATGAGTGTTTTTTTAAGATGACTCCACATATGAGTGAGACAATGTAGTGTCTATCTTTCTCCATTTGACTTATTTCCTATGGCATAATGCTTTCAAGGTCCATCTATATTATCATAAATGACAGGATTTCCTTCTTTATTTAATGTGCTCAGATGGTCAGTAATGTCCAACCATTTGTGACTTCTTAGACTGTAACCTACCAGGCTCCTCTGTCCATGAGATTCTCCAGGAAAGAATACTGGAGTGGGTTGCCATTTCCTCCTCCAGAGGATCTTCCCAACCCAGGTTTTGAACTCCCATTTCTTGTACCTCCTGCATTGGCAGGTGGATTCTTTACCACTAGTGCCATCTGGGAAATGCAAAAATAATATTGTATTGTTAATATTTAAACTACACTTTCTTTATCCGTTCATATATGACACTTAAGTTGTTTCCATATCCTGTTATTATAAATAATGCTGCAATGAACAATGAATGAGGGTGCAGATCCTTTCTCAACATAGCAATTTTGTTTCTTTTGGGTACACTCAGAGTGAAATTGCTGCATCATATCATAGGCCTATTTTTAAATTTCTTGAGATGACTCCATGCTGATTTCCATATTGGCTGTACCAATTTACATTCCCACCAGAAGTGTACAAGTGTTCTCATTTCTCCACACCCTCATCAGCATTTGTTAACTCTTGTGTTTTTGATGCTAGTCATTCTGACAAGAATGTGGTGACAACTCATTGTGGTTTTGATTTGCATTTCTCTAATTACTAAATACTAATTTTCATGTATTTGTTGGTCATTTAAATATCTAACTTGGTAATATGTCTATTCAGCTTCTTTATTCATTTTTATTTGGATTATTTATTGTGTTTTGCTATCTAACTGTTATGTGTTCTTTATACATTTTGAATATTAACCTCTTATCAGATACAAAATTTACAAATATTTTTCCCTTTCCATAGCTTGCTTTTTCACCTTGTTTAGTGGTTCTTTTACTTTGAAGAAGCTTTGTAGTTTAATGAAGTCCAAATTGCTTATTTTTTATTTTGTTTCTTGTGCTTTAAGTATCATATTCTAAAATTATTGCCAAACTCATCTCAAGAAGCTTTTTCTTGCATGTGTCCTTCTTAGAGTTTTATAGTTTCAGTTCTTACATTTAAGTCTTTAATTTAATCCTTAAGTCTTTAATTTAATATATTCTGCCAAGACAGAATCAGAAAAAAAAAGAGTACTGAATACACCAATTATTAGTAAGGAGATTGAATCAGTACTCAGAATTCTCCCACAGTAGAAAAGTTTTAGTTAATACAAAGAAAGCAATAAATGAGGAATAGAGGTTTACACACACAAAAAAGATGTGGAATATATATATAATATACATATATAATACATATATATATAAGAAAATCACAAAAGCAAATCCATCTATGTCAATAATAACATTGAATGAATAGAGTACACAACCATATTAAAAGGTAGAAATCATCAGATTGGATAATAAGAAAGTGATATCCAACTACATCCTCTATAAAGGAGATAGATTCAAATAGGTCAAAATCAAAAAGAAGAAATAAATTAATATGATACAAACAGCAACCATAGAAAAGTCAGAATGGTTATAAAAATATTGGGCACAACACATTGAAACAAAAAAATACTAAGTATAACAATAGACATTGTATAATACAAAAGTCAGTCTACGCTGGAGATGAATGCTCCATTTTCAGTAAAGAGTAGAACAGCTAACAACTGTGCACAACAACAGGAAAAGAGGATGAGCAAAATGAAACACAAACTACACTTTTTGTCTTCAAGTAAAATTTTCCACATATTAATTGATCCTGTTGATTAATATTTTTCTTAATGATTTGTATTTGAACATTTTATAGGAAGTTCTTCATGAATTTTAAAAATATATATTCTCTAATATTTTATTGCTCTCATAATAATACATTTTCCCCATTTTCAAACAATCTTGAGTTCAGTTTCATCTTTGATGTTAAATGAGATCTATTTTGTTTTGTCTTTATATGGCAAGTAGTTTTCTCTTTTAGCATTGATTTATGATGTCTTCTTTATTGGGTGCTATGTTAGTATAGGCATATGAAGCTGTTACAAAAGTAAATATTCTGTTCCATTTGTCAATTTTGATTGTTTTTCTATTAATAGCACTTCATTTTATGAAGGCTAGTAGTGTATTACTATATCTGCATAAATACTCTTGCTCTTGGAATTTTCAAATTTTCAAGCACTGTGCTCCATAAGACTATGAAGAGCTCCATGACAGATTTTCTTCATTAACACACATAAAAAATAAATTTTAATTTAAAGATCAAAAAGTATTATGTAGTTAAATATATATATGTATATAGTTATTTCTGCTAGCATATGATATATAGCTCTATGTAGTATATCAGTTTATACTATACATGAAAGTGTTTTATATATGTGTATATATATAATGAATATCATATACACTTATTCAGATATAAATTTTAAAAGAAAGAAATATATAGGTCTTTATGAACCACACACAGTTTCAAGTAGCTCATCTACTAAAACAAATCCCAGTTGCTTATAGGGATAACATGGACCTTAGTAACCAGTTTGGAGAGATAGATATCATCATAATATGAAATTACCCCAACAATAATATTCAGAAAACAATAATATTCAGACCAGCAACATAGGGAAATTAGTAATTTCCTGATAAAGCATTCCATCAATGACTGAGAAGAGCTGTCGGATGCATCCTTCATAAGTTCCCTTACAGTTTGGGTAGGATACCTCTGAAGTGCTAAATATCTGAATGGCACTTACTCCATAATATACCTCTAAAGGCTTCTTTCCCTTCATATTCCCATTTCCTCATTTCAAACCAAAATTGTTTTCTTGGATTGCTTCCCACAGGAAACACACTTGAAATCTAATCCTATCTTCAGGATCTACCCTAATCTTTTTTTTTTTTTTTTTTCCCTCATCAACTTTGCTTGTTTGGATATATTTTCCTGACATACAGATATTGGCTTCTCTAGTGTGTTCAGGTCCTCTGAACTTGTTTCTATCTGATGTCATTCTTTACATCATCTTGTTCTGTTTCATGACTTTAGATAT
Source organism: Ovis aries (assembly GCF_016772045.2). Taxonomy (NCBI): domain Eukaryota; kingdom Metazoa; phylum Chordata; class Mammalia; order Artiodactyla; family Bovidae; genus Ovis; species Ovis aries. The sequence continues at coordinate 60,638,570 of NC_056069.1, read as the reverse complement.
TCCCACCTTCTTAAGACAAATGTATAGCTCTATTTCTCATGCCTGGCCTTCTCCCAGAGACTCTCACATGTGCATTACTGCACACTCACCATTTCCCTTTGGATACCTGATAAAACTCAAATTTACTAATTCCAAACCTGAATCCTTAATTCTCCCCTCATCTCTATGCAACCTTCTAACCTTTAGCCTTTTCCTTTCCAAGGAATACCAACTACATTTTTCTTGTTTACTTGCCACAAATTATCCAAAGCTATCATGAACCCCAATTATTTTATTTAAAAAAATAGTTAAGAAAAAAATCATACCTAATCTGATCATCACTACTTTTGAAATGCATCCCCAAACTCACCTTTTTATCATAGCTTCATCACTACTGCCTGTGTCAAAAGTACCATAAATAGGTTTCAATCTCACTCCTTATTTCCTGTCTTGCCTTCCTTCTAGAATAGGTAAAATTATCTTATAAAAATTGTTGCATAGTGACATTTCTCTGTTCAAAACCCTCAATGGACTTGGTATGCTACTCACATTGAGATAAACACATCCTCCTTTGCTTTGTTTCCTGGTGTGAATGGTCCCTCTACTTTCTCTGACATCATCTTCAATCACTAGCATCTTCACTGTTTCCATCCATGTCTTTGGTCTCCTACCAGATCTGCAGTGCTTTATCTACACTTTTTCCTCGAAGAAATTGCCATTGGGTCTTCCCTACACCTGGAACATTCTTTTGCAAAATTACTCCATGATATCTTTCTTACTTCATTTGTTTCACTCTGTAAATATCTGTCAGAGAGCCCTTACCTGAAAAGATTAGCACCCCTACATTGTTTTGTATCTTCATTCCCAGCTTATGTTCCTTCATAAAACTTATTACCACCTGACGTTTTAATATTCATATATGTGTGTGAGTGTGTGTATTTTTGTGCTTGTTCGTGTTTTTCTCCTCTATTTGATTTTAAGTGCTATAGCAACAGAAATATAATCTATTATGGAAACTTCTAAATTCCCAGTACCTGGTTCATAGTATTTGTTAACTAAACATCTGTTTAATAAGTAAGTGTATGAATGAGTGCATGACTTTGCCTTTGCTTCATTATAAAGTAAACTATACTGGACTAGTTTTTACAGGTCACTGAACACAATGCAAAATGCAGTATTAAATCAAATAAAAGCCAAGTCAGACTTCTAAGACCTCTGAAAGGGTGTTATTCATGCACTACACTTGAAAAAGTAACGCCAAAATTTGGCTACTAAAATAATAATTATTTTATTTATTTTAGTGCATTTCTGAATTCAAATTCATATATTCCAACACATTGTAAAATAACGCTAAAATGCAAGAACAAGAGGAAATTGCATATTCAAATTTATGGCTTAGATTATTGTCCTTTAATTCATCCTTTATTATCTGAACTTAGAGCCAGGTATTCATCATAACTATTCTATTGATAGTAGTTAAATCAGCTATACTTTGTTTAAGTTAATTTTTACATGGTAATTTTATATTGTGAAAACAGATATATTAAATAAAAATATATGTGTGTGTGTGTACCTAAGAGAACTTTTCTGGGAAGAAAATTTTAGTTTTTAGAAAAAATTCAGATGTTCATGTATGATTTCTAAAGAAAACTTATGTGATTTAAAGCACACACTTATTCTATAAGGAGAAATATGTCAAAAGAATTTAATGGTAATAGCAACTCTCTAAAACAAGGCAAATGTGTTTTTAGACCAGAAGCCAAGTTATACATGCAACTATAAAAGAAAAGGTTGAAACTACAGGTCTTCTGGATTAATGACATGGATGAAAGCTGGGGAGGGTGTTTTTCTCTTTTTAGGAGTTTGATACTTAATGTGCTTGATGTTGAATTTGGAAGTTCAGCCAATGTGAGTATGAGAAGAGGTTTCTTGTTTGTGAAAAAGATTGAGGAAGTTGCTTCCCTCCACTGCCTGGGGACCTGTCTTCATGAAGTTTTTAGTCCAAGAAAGAAGGGAGGCAGAAAATAGCCTTGCGATCAGGAATTGAGTCAAACACAAACAGCCTGAGATACTAGATTTTAAATATTAAGAGCTGAAACTCAAAGATCTAGTTTTGAACTGGCACCCCTGGGGCTTCATGACAATTCAATCCTCATGATATCAGACAAGAGTTAGGGAAAGATGACAAGATAAAAGAAACTGAAAGCCAGTATAGAAATGAACATAAGGTAAAGCTTCAAGCTAGAATTACATTAGGATGTATCAGAATTAGAATTTGGATTCATTCTAGAAGGCATAAAAATTTACAGATCTACAGAGACACAGGGAGTATACACATCTATGGTCATACCCTCACAAAAATCATTTTAAAATGCAGTTTATCAAGAAGAATATGTAAGCAAGCAGAATGAAGAATAATGGGCAAAATAAATGCACAAATTCATGACAAAGAAGGAAGTATTGACCTTAAAAATATATTAATATCTTTCAATAATTTAAAAAAGAAATGGACACTGTATATTTCACAAAAACCATATTCAGGATTGTGGGTGCAAGTTTTTGTGGTGATAAATAAGGTGAAGTAAAACATATAAGCAGGAAAAGGTAGTGACTTAGAAATAATTTAAACTTTTAGTAAGTATACTAAAACATAAATTTAAAAATTTTTATGTAGAGGCTATAGAGATGAAATATGCCATATAGCCTCTAAAGCAGCAGAGATGGTGCTTCAGGGGACAAGAGTTTAGAAAGAAAGAGGTACCCATGAGAAACCAAGAAGTGAAAGGAAAAAGAAGAAATCTAGGGAAATTAGCTTCCTGGAAGAAAATAAAAGGATTAACAAAAGCAAAACAAAACAAAATTCTTTAATGCTAGCATCCACTGAAACAAAAAACATAAGTGTCCATACTTGCTACGTTGACAGTTCACTCTACAGAGAAACCCACAAATGAGTTGAAAGTACCTCTCCATAAAGATCTTTCTAATTACAAAGGGAAAGATAGTCCTTAACGGGAGAGAAAATTGGCAGATGTTCCCTTCACTGAGTGATTAGTTAAGGTCACCACTAATGAGGTTCATTAGTGGTACACTGTATTCAGTGTACCCCCTGATTGGAAGAACTGAGAAACAGAAGCTATTTGGTGCTATTGCTGCAAAAATATATATATTCAGTTCAGTTGCTCAGTCTTGTTTGACTCTTTGTGACCCCAGGGACTGCAGCACTCCGGGACTCTCTGTCCATCACCAACTCCCGGAGTTTACTCACTATCATGTCCACTGAGTCAGTGATGCCATCCAGCCATCTCATCCTCTATCATCCCCTTTTCCTCCCATCTTCAATCTTTTCCAGCATCAGGGTCTTTTCCAATGAGTCAGCTCTTCACATCAGGTGGCCAAAGTATTGGAGTTTCAGCTTCAACATTAGTCCTTCCAATGAATATTCAGGACTGATTCCCTTTAGGATTGACTGGTTGGATCTCCTTGCAGTCCAAGGGACTCTCAAGAGTCTTTTCCAACACCACAGTTCAAAAGCATCAGTTCTTCAGTGCTTAGCTTTCTTTATGGTCCAACATTCACATTTGTACATGACTCCTGGAAAAACCATAACTTTGATTATGCAGACCTTTGTAGGCAAAGTGATATCTCTACTTTTAAAATATCCTGTCCAGGTTTCTCATAGCTTTCCTTCCAAGGAGCAAGCGTCTTTTAATTTCATTGCTGCAGTCATTGTCTGAGTGATTTTGGAGTCCAAGAAAATAAAATCTGTCACTCCTTCCACTTTTCCCCCTTCTATTTACTATGACGTGATGGGACCAGATGCCATGATCTTAGTTTTTTAAATGTTGAGTTTTGTTTTTCCACTCTCGTCTTTCATCCTCATCAAGAAGCTTTTCAGTTCCTCTTCGGTCTCTGCCATTAGAGTGGTATCTTCTGCATATCTGAGATTGTTGATATTTCTCCCGACAATCTTGATTCTAGCTTGAGTTTTCAATTTCCATGTTGTACTCTGCATAAAACTTAAATAAGCGGAGTGACAATATATAGCCTTGATGTATTCTTTCCCAATTTTGAACTTGTCCATTGTTCCACATCTGTTTCTAGCTGTTTCTTCTTGATCTGAATATAGGTTTCTCAAGAGACAAGTAAGGTGGTCTGGTATTCTCACCTCTTGAAGAATTTTCCACAGTTTGTTGTGATCCACACAGTCAAAGGCTTTAGTGTAGTCAAGGAAGTAAAAGGATGTTTTCCTGGAATTCCCTTATGTACAGCTTTCAAGGAGAAATTTTCAAAGCATATTAAAAGACAAAAATTAAAAAAAAAAAAACCCTTTAACTTGGTGAAAACAGCAGAACCAGACTGAGACATATTATAAATAATGCAATTATCAGACCAGAAATTTAAAATATCTATGATTAATACATCAAGAGCTCTAATGGAAAAAGTGGACAACATGCAAAAATAAATGTGTAATATAAGCATGGAGGTGGACATTCTAAAGCATAAGGTACAATGCTAAAAACAAAAACACTGTAATAGAAAGAAGAACGGCTTTTTAATGTACCCACACAACTGAGGAAAGTGACATTGAAAATATGTCAGTAGAAGCTTCTTGACCTTAAAGACAAAGAGCAAAATAGGGCTGGACTAAATGGGGCAGTTATCCAAGAACTTTGAGACAATTACAAAGGTGTAACAGAAATAATGGGTGTAGCAGATGAACAAAGAAAATAAAATATTTGAAGTAATAATGACTGAGAAATCCCTACAATGATTGGCAAGCACAAAACTACAGATCTAGGAAACATACAGAACTCAAAGCCAGGTATACACCAAAAATAAACAAATGAAAAGCAAACAAACCTGAAGTTAAATTTATCACATTCAAAACACAGAAAATCAAAGGCAAACAGAAACACTTGAAAGAAGCCAGTAGGGGAAGAAACATCTTACCTAAAGAGAAATTAACATAAAAATTATATCTGACTTTTCTAGAACTTATGCAAGCAAGAAAGAAATGGAGTTAACATATGAAAAGGATTAAAAAAAAAAAAACCCTCAAAATCTAGAACTCTTAATCCAACAGGAATTCCCGGTGGTCCAATGCAGGACTCTGCACTTTTACTGCCAGGATTTTTGTTCCATCCCTGGTCAGGGAACTAAGATCTCACAAGCTGTGAGGAATGGCCAAAATAAAAATATAAAATAAAATAAGAAACTCAAATAGATAAATTTAAAAAGTAAAAAAAAAAAAAAAGAAAAATGTTGAAGGAAAAGTAATCATCAAAGCATTGAAGACAGTCATTGACAGTAGACATTTTATACAAGAAATGTTTAAAAATTTTATAGAAATAGAGTGTTCAAGAAGGAATAAATAAATATTAAATACATTTTTTCCTTTTTCTTCAATAAGAAAGATGGCAGTTTTTTCAAAATAATAATAGCAACAGTGTACACAATGATTATATCATGTATAATTGAAATAAAGGACAACAATGATAAAAGGAGGTTGTTGTTTAGTCGCTAAGTCACGTCCAACTCTTTTATGACCCCCATGGGCTGTAGCCCACCAGGCTCCTCTGTCCGTGGGATTCTTCAGGCAAGAATACTGGAGTGGGTTGCCAATTCCCTCTCCAGGGGATCTTCCCAACCCAGAAATGGAGCTCATGTCTCCTGCTTGGCAGGTGAATTCTTTACCATTGAGCCACAAGGGAAGCCCGATATAGGGGTAGGATGGAGGAATCAGGAGAATGTTGCTATTGCAAAATAATGTGCTACCCACAATATAGTGTAGTATTATTTAAAAGTGGAATTATAGTAGTTGCAAATGTGTTTTGAAAATTGTAAGGCCAGCGTTTCAGTGGATGAGTGGATTAATATTTAAATGAGCTATCAAGTTATGTAAAGACATTGCAGAAACTGTTGCTATGTTTCTAGGACTGCCTTACCAGACAGTGAATGGCTCAAACAATACTAGCTTATTTTTTCACAATACTGAGAACTGGAGCCCAATATCAAGCTGGCAGCAGGTGTATTTTCTTCTCAGGTATCTCTCCTTGGCTTGCAGATGTCTGCCTTCTCTCTGTGTCCTGACCTTTCCTCTCTGCTTCTACATTCTTGGTGTTTTGTTCTTCTCGTAAGGACAATGGTCATATTGGATTAGGGCTGCAATCCTATGACATGAACTAACCTTAATATTTCTTTAAGGGCTATATCTATTAGTGCAGTCACACTGGCTATCAGCACTTCAGCATATGGATTTTGGGGGACATAATCCACACAGCTAATAAATGAGAGAACCCAGTCTTAGTTACATACTCTATGATTCTAATTATATGATATTCTGGAAAAAGAAAAACTATAGAGAGTAACAGAATCAGCATTTGCTGGGTTTGCTGCTGCTGCTGCTAAGTCGCTTCAGTCGTGTCCGACTCTGTGCAACCCCATAGGCAGCATCCCACCAGGCTCCCCCATCACTGGGATTCTCCAGGCAAGAACACTGGAGTGGTTTAAGTGGATGGAATGGGATGGATATGTGGGATATAAGGCATTTTTTTAAAATACAAACTTATTTATTTGGAGGCTAATTACTTTACAATATTGTATTGGTTTTGCCATACATCCACATGTATCTGCCACAGGTATACACGTGTTCCCCATCCTGAACCCCCCTCCCACTTCCCTCCCCGTACCATCCCTCTGAGTCATCTCAGTGCACCAGCTCCGAGCATCCTGTATCATGCATTGAACCTGGACTGGTGATTCGTTTCACATATGATATTATACATGTTTCAGTGCCATTCTCCCAAATCATCCCACCCTAGCCCTCTCCCACAGAGTCCAAAAGACTGTTCTATACATCTGTATCTCTTTTGCTGTCTGAAGCAATGAAGCGATTTTCTACCAGTCCGTATTGTTGTATCCATGACGCTACACATCTGTCAATACCTATAGAACTGTACAACACAAAGAATGAACTGTGTAAACTATGGACTTTGGTTAATAACAAGACATCAGTAGTGCTTCACCAATGGTAAAGAAATTAGCACATGATACATGCTGTTAATTATAGGAGATACTATGTGGAGGGTTGAAGGAAATGTAGGGATTCTGGGTACATTCTGTACTATATATATATACTTTAAACATAAAACTGAACAAATTAAGTGTACTAGTGAAGAAATAAAACTACTAATGTAGAAATAAAATCATCACTACAAAACTAGATTTTTATGTGACAAATTCAAGAGCATTCACTTAAAATATTTTAGATGAGGAAAAATCTCTGCCATGATTATCTCACCCTAGAGAAAGAACAAATTGTAAAAAACTAAATATTAATTCATGATCAAGTTTGAATTACAACCAGTGAATATTCTTAACACAATCACCTTTTCCTATGTATAACTTTTAGCAAATACCATTCATCTTAGTAAATATTTCATATCATTTCTATCAAATCCATAAACAAACAGTATTGCCCCACCAACCACCTCTATTCATCATCATATTGGAGGTGATGATCAATGCAATAAGAAATTTAGAATTTTCAAATACTAATGGAGTACTTTAAGAAAATTTAAGTTTAGAGAAAATATTGTCTACTTAGCATTTAAATTTTAAAAGATCAATAACATTATTAGATACCAGTAAGAAAGTGTAGGAGAAATTTATTACAATAGATATTGGGAAAGGAAATATGTAACTAACTTATAAAAAAATAGATCTTCAGAGTACTTACTACACATACACAAAAATAACTAAGTGAGGTGATGGATGCTTAACTTGATTGTGGTAATTATTTCACAATATATATGTATATCAAAACATCATGTGGTACATTTTAAATACATATAAATTTCAGTTGTCAGTTATACATCAATAATTCAGCTCTCCATTTTCTTATTTTCATTAAGCTGAAATGCACATGAAAGAGAGCATGTGTATTATCATGCAATTTAACATGACAAAATAAAAAGCTCTGAAACCAGTAATGGGAACATTGATTGACCTTTGAATGAAAATCTCAGGCTATGTTTCTGTCTTTAAGGCTCATATTAACACAGTAGATCCTGGAACACTAACAACTTAAAATGCTAGTATTAAGATATGGTAAATATCATTTATTGAAAGAATAATATAACATTCAGCTTGGTTACAGACGTAATTCATGAGTCACAGTTCAATTATCTGCATCTTCATTGTCTAGTCAATATGCACTTCATCCTTTGTCACTGGAGGCTGAGATAAAACCAATACATTAAAACATTACTGTGACATCAGAGTGTATTTATTGAGACTTATTTCAATAAACATTCAATAATGTATATTTCTACATGGGTTGCTACTTCCTTCTTCCGGGGATCTTCTCCACCCAAGGATCAAACCCGCATCTCCTGTTTCTCCTGCTTTGCAGGCAGATTCTTTACCCACCGAGCCACTGGGGAAGCTCCTTAAATGTTATAATAATTATCAATTATTAAAATATTGATATCCAAAAAAATTCTATCAGATACTTATGATTGAATGAATATGTAAATATGATTGAGTGAAGCATAGCAAGGATTCTCTATTAAGAAAAGTACTTGATTTTAGGATTTACTTTTGCAAAGGACTATTTAGAATCAGGTTTCCCTGGTGGCTCAGACAAGAATCCTCCTGCAATGTGGGAGACTAGGTTCAATCCCTGGGTTGGGAACATTCCCTGGAGGAGGGCATGGCAACCCACTCCAGTATTCTTGCCTGGAGAATACAACACCATGGACAAAGGAGCCTAGCAGGCTACAGTCCATGGGGTCCCAAAGAGTTTGACACAACTGGGTTACTAACACTTTTACTTTCATTAAGAATCAGGCTATCAGGTACAAAATGTCTTTATTTACCTGGATCGTACTACATTCATTTAGAAAGCGATTCTCATTTTTAAGGACATGGCTCATAAAACTGTAAAAGTCATCTTACTGTGATGAAAGACTACACTTTCTCATGAAAGTCTATCAAAATGTAGTTTCCAATTGCATTTTAAGATAATCAAATCTGTGCATGTGCTTTAGCAGTCAACCCATGAAGCACCACAGGTTCTCAGGTGTATTTCATGAAGAACTCTGAAACTCAGAAGCTGCTATGTATCCTAGTCAGTAACATTTCCTCTAAAGAATCCCGAGGCAGGGATTCTTATATACACCAGGGTATATAACTGCATAAAACAAGCCTTGTCACACATTTGACTAAAGAAGAAGTTCTAAGTCTTTCTGAATTTACAGCAACCTTGTCACGTGACAGCAGAATTCACGTTTTGTGAGTCTCTCACATCTCTGACTTCTATCTTTGATACTATTTATATTGATCTTGCCTTTTGTCTTCCGGTGAGCATCCCTGTTCTTTGTCCTGATGCCTTCCTCCTGTTATCATCTGTCAGGAGGACGGGAAATGATATTTCAGGGCAATACACTAAGGGGATGTATAATTCATTTCAAAAGTCTTGATGTCAAAAGTACTTTAAGAATCACATTAAATGATTTACTCCAGAAAAATCTGAGCCAACAGAGAATGCTGCTGCTGCTGCTAAGTCACTTCAGTTGTGGCTGACTCTGTGCTGCGACCCCATAGATGGCAGCCCACCAGGCTCCTTCATCCCTGGGATTCTCCAGGCAAGAGTATTGGAGTGGGGTGCCATTGCCTTCTCTGAAGACAGAATGTCCTTAAGATAAAATACCTGGAGAGAACTGTAAAGATGGCGGAGGAATAGGACGGGAAGACCACTTTCTCCCTCACAAATTCGTCAAAAGAACATTTCAACGCCAAGCAAACTCCACAAAACAATTTCTGTAGGCTGGCAGAGGACATCAGGCAACCAGAAAAGCAGACCTTTGTCTTCAAAAACAGATTTTTAATCTTTGCTCTTAGGTTTTTGTTGTCAATTTTGTACATTTAAAAACCCAAACTTCACTACCCAAGTTTACCTGAGAGCGAGATTACTGGCTTGACCACTCTCTCCTCCTTTGGACTCTCCTTTTTCTCCACCAGGTGGCCTCTGTCTCTTTTCTCCCCCATCTCTTCTCTATCCAACTCTGTGAATCTCTGTGTGTTCCAGACGGTGGAGAACACCTAAGGAACTGGTTACTGGCAGGATGTGTCTCTCTCCTTCTCATTCCTCTCTCTGATCCTCCTGGTCTCCTCTGTCTACTTCCTCCCTCTCCTCTTCCCCGTATAACTCTGTAAATACCTCTGAGCGGTCCAGACTATAGAGCGCACATAAGGAAGTGACTACTGGCTAGCTTGCTCTCTCCTCTTTTGATCTCACCGCATCTCATTCCAGTTACCTTTAACTACCCCCTCCATCTTCTCTTCTCCTTGTAACTCAGTGAACCTCTCTGAGTGTCCCTCAATGTGGAGAAACTTTTAACCTAGATATTTTATCATCGGTGCTGTATAGATGGAGAAGTCTAGAGGCTACTGTAAAAATAAAACTGAAAACCAGAAGCAGGAGGCTTAAATCCAAAGCCTGAAAACATTAGAGAACTCTTGAATTCAGGGAACATTAAGCAATAGGAGCTCATCAAATGCCTTCATACCTACATCGAAACCAAGCTCCACCCAAGGGCCAGCAAGTTCCAAAACAAGACATACCACTCAAATTCTCCAGCAACACAGGAACACTCCCCTGAGCTTCAATATACAGGCAGCTCAAATTATTCCAAAACCTTTGATGTCTCATAACCCATTACTGGTCACTCCACTGCACTCCAGAGAGAAGAAACCCAGCTCCACCCACCAGAACTCCAACACAAGCCTCCCTAACCAGGAAACCTTGACAAGCCACTGATAGAACCCCACCCACCCAGGAAGCTCCATAATAAAGAGAACTCCACAAATTACCAGAATATAAAAAGGCCACCCCAAATGCAGCAATATAACCAAGATGAAGAGACAGAGGAATACTCAGCAGGTAAAGGAACAGGAGAGTTGCCCACCAAACCAAACAAAAGAGGAAGAAGTAGGGAATCTACCTGAGAAGGAATTCTGAATATTGATAGTGAAAATGATAAAAAATCTTGAAATCAAAATGGAATCACAGATAAATAGCCTAGAGACAAGGATTGAGAAGATGCAAGAAAGGTTTAACAAGGACCTAGAAGAAATAAAAAAGAGTCAAAATATAATGAATAACACAATAAATGAGATCAGAAACACTCTGGAGGCAACAAATAGTAGAATAACGGAGGCAGAAGATAGGATTAGTGAAATAGAAGATAGAATGATAGACATAAATGAATCAGAGAGGAAACAAGAAAAACGAATTAAAAGAAACGAGGACAATCTCAGAGACCTCCAGAACAATGTGAAATGCTCCAACATTCGAATTATAGGAGTCCCAGAAGAAGAAGACAGAAAGAAAGATCATGAGAAAATCCTTGAGGAGATAATAGTTGAAAACTTCCCTAAAATGGGGAAGGAAATAACCACCCAAGTCCAAGAAACACAGAGAGTTCCAAATAGGATAAACCCAAGGCGAAACACCCCAACACACATATTAATCAAATTAACAAAGATCAAACACAAAGAACAAATATTAAAAGCAGCAAGGGAAAAACAACAAATAACACACAAGGGGATTCCCATAAGGATAACAGCTGATCTTTCAATAGAAACTCTTCAGGCCAGGAGGGAATGGCAAGACATACTTAAAGTGATGAAAGACAATAACCTACAGCCCAGATTACTGTACCCAGCAAGGATCTCATTCAAATACGAAGGAGAAATCAAAAGCTTTACAGACAAGCAAAAGCTGAGAGAATTCAGCACCACCAAACCAGCTCTCCAACACATTCTAAAGGATATTCTCTAGACAGGAAACACGAAAGGGTGTATAAACCCGAACCTAAAACAATAAATTAAGTGGTAACAGGATCATACTTATCAATAATTACCTTAAACGTAAATGGGTTGAACGCCCCAACCAAAAGACAAAGACTGGCCGAATGGATGCAAAAACAAGACCCCCTCTATATGCTGCTTACAAGAGACCCACCTCAAAACAAGGGACACATACAGACTGAAAGTGAAGGGCTGGAAAAAGATATACCATGCAAATAGAGACCAAAAGAAAGCAGGAGTGGCAATACTCATATCCGATAAAATGGACTTTAAAACAAAGGCTATGAAAAGAGACAAAGAAGGCCACCACATAACGATCAAAAGATCAATCCAAGAAGAAGATATAACAATTATAAATATATATGCACCCAATATAGGAGCACCACAATATGTAAGACAAATGCTAACAAGTATGAAAGGGGAAATCAACAATAACACAATAATAGTGGGAGACTTTAATACCCCACTCACACCTATGGACAGATCAACTAAACAGAAAATTAACAAAGAAATGCAAACTTTAAAGGATACATTAGATCAGTTAGGCCTAATTGATATCTATAGGACATTTCACCCCAAAACAATGAATTTCACCTTTTTTTCAAGTGCTCATGGAACCTTCTCCAGGATAGATCACATCCTGGGCCATAAATCTAAACTTGATAAATTCAAAAAATCGAAATCATTCCAAGCATCTTTTCTGACCATAATGCATTAAGATTAGATCTCAATTACAGGAGAAAAACTGTTACAAATTCCAACATATGGAGGTTGAACAACACACTTCTGAATAACCAACAAATCACAGAAGAACTCAAAAAAGAAATAAAAATATGCATAGAAACAAATGAAAATGAAAACACAACAACCCAAAACCTGTGGGACACTATAAAAGCAGTGCTAAGAGGAAAGTTCATAGCAATACAGGCATACCTCAAGAAACAAGAAAAAAGTCAAATAAACAACCTAACTCTACAACTAAAGCAACTAGAAAAGGAAGAATTGGAGAACCCCAGAGTTAGTAGAAGGAAAGAAATCTTAAAAATGAGGGCAGAAATAAATGCAAAAGAAACAAAAGAGACCATAGCAAAAATCAACAAAGCCAAAAGCTGGTTCTTGGAAAGGATAAATAAATTGACAAACCATTAGCCAGACTCATCAAGAAGCAAAGAGAGAAAAATCAAATCAATAAAATTAGAAATGAAAATGGAGAGATCACAACAGACAACACAGAAATACAAAGGATCATAAGAGACTACTATCAGCAGTTGTATGGAAACCAGAATTGAAAGAGACACATGTACCCCAATGTTCATCGCAGCACTGTTTATAATAGCCAGGACATGGAAACAACCTAGATGTCCATCAGCAGATGAATGGATAAGAAAGCTGTGGTACATATACACAATGGAGTATTACTCAGCCATTAAAAAGAATACATTTGAATCAGTTCTGATGAGATGGATGAAACTGGAGCCGATTGTACAGAGTGAAGTAAGCCAGAAAGAAAAACACCAATACAGTATACTAACACATATATATGGAATTTAGGAAGATGGCAATGACAACCCTGTATGCAAGACAGGAAAAAAGACACAGATGTGTATAACGGACTTTTGGACTCAGAGGGAGAGGGAGAGGGTGGGATGATTTGGGAGAATGGCATTCTAACATGTATACTATCATGTAAGAATTGAATCGCCAGTCTATGTCTGACGCAGGATACAGCATGCCTGGGGCTGGTGCATGGGGATGACCCAGAGAGATGTTATGGGGAGGGGAGGTGGGAGGGGGGTTCATGTTTGGGAATGCATGTAAGAATTAAAGATTTTAAATTTAAAAAAAGAAAGAAAGAAAAATAAAACCCATATGATTATCTCAATAGACACAGAGAAGGCCTTTGACAAAATTCAACATCCATTTATGATAAAAACTCTCCAGAAAGCAGGAATAGAAGGAACATACCTCAACATAATAAAAGCTATATATGACAAACCCACAGCAAACATTATCCTCAATGGTGAAAAATTGAAAGCATTTCCCCTAAAGTCAGGAATAAGACAAGGGTGTCCACTTTCACCACTACTATTCAACATAGTTCTGGAAGTTTTGGCCACAGCAATCAGAGCAGAAAAAGAAATAAAAGGAATCCAAATTGGAAAAGAAGAAGTAAAATTCTCACTGTTTGCAGATGACATGATCCTCTACATGGAAAACCCTAAAGACTCCACCAGAAAATTACTAGAGCTCATCAATTAATATAGTAAAGTTGCAGGATATAAAATCAACACACGGAAATCCTTTGCATTCCTATACACGAATAATGAGAAAGTAGAAAAGAAATTAAGGAAACAATTCCATTCACCATTGCAATGAAAAGAATAAAATACTTAGGAATATATCTACCTAAAGAAACTAAAGACCTATATATAGAAAACTATAAAACACTGATGAAAGAAATCAAAGAGGACACTAATAGATGGAGAAATATACCATGTTCATGGATTGGAAGAATCAATATAGTGAACATGAGTATACTACCCAAAGCAATTTACAAATTCAATGCAATCCCTATCAAGCTACCAGTCATATTTTTCACAGAACTAGAACAAATAATTTCAAGATTTGCATGGAAATACAAAAAACCTCGACTTGCGAAAGCAATCTTGAGAAAGAAGAACGGAACTGGAGGAATCAACTTGCCTGACTTCAGGCTCTACTACAAAGCCACAGTCATCAAAACAGTATGGTACTGGCACAAAGACAGACATATAGATCAATGGAACAAAATAGAAAGCCCAGAGATAAATCCACACATATATGGACACCTTATCTTTGACAAAGGAGGCAAGAATATACAATGGAGTAAAGAAAATCTCTTTAACAAGTGGTGCTGGGAAAACTGGTCAACCACTTGTAAAGAATGAAATTAGATCACTTTCTAACACCGCACACAAAAATAAACTCAAAATGGATTAAAGATCTAAATGTAAGACCAGAAACTATAAAACTCCTAGAGGAGAACATAGGCAAAACACTCTCCGACATAAATCACAGCAGGATCCTCTATGATCCACCTCCCGGAATTCTGGAAATAAAAGCAAAAATAAACGAATGGGATCTAATTAAAATTAAAAGCTTCTGCACAACAAAGGAAAATATAAGCAAGGTGAAAAGACAGCCTTCTGAATGGGAGAAAATAATAGCAAATGAAGCAACTGACAAACAACTCATCTCAAAAATATACAAGCAACTTATGCAGCTCAACTCCAGAAAAATAAACGACCCAATCAAAAAATGGGCCAAAGAACTAAATAAACACTTCTCCAAAGAAGACATATGGATGGCTAACAAACACATGAAAAGATGCTCAACATCACTCATTATCAGAGAAATGCAAATCAAAACCACAATGAGGTACCACTTCACACCAGTCAGAATGGCTTCGATCCAAAAATCTGCAAGCAATAAATGCTGGAGAGTGTGTGGAGAAAAGGGAACCCTCCTACACTGTTGGTGAGAATGCAAACTAGTACAGCCACTATGGAGAACAGTGTGGAGATTCCTTAAAAAACTGCAAATAGAACTACCTTATGACCCAGCAATCCCACTGCTGGGCATACACACCAAGGAAACCAGGATTGAAAGAGACACATGTACCCCAATGTTCATCCCAGCACTGTTTATAATAGCCAGGACATGGAAACAACCTAGATGTCCATCAGCAGATGAATGGATAGGAAAGCTGTGGTACATATACACAATGGAGTATTACTCAGCCGTTAAAAAGAATTCATTTGAATCAGTTCTGATGAGATGGATGAAACTGGAGCCGATTATACAGAGTGAAGTAAGCCAGAAAGAAAAACACCAATACAGTATACTAACACATATATATGGAATTTAGAAAGATGGCAATGACGACCCTGTATGCAAGACAGGAAAAAAGACACAGATGTGTATAACGGACTTTTGGACTCAGAGGGAGAGGGAGAGGGTGGGATGATTTGGGAGAATGGCATTGAAACATGTATACTATCATGTAAGAATCGAATCGCCAGTCTATGTCCGACGCCGGATACAGCATGCTTGGGGCTGGTACATGGGGATGACCCCCAGAGATGTTATGGGGAGGGAGGTGGGAGGGGGGTTCATGTTTGGGAACACATGTAAGAATTAAAGATTTTAAAATTAAAAAAATAAAAAATAAATTTAAAAAAAGTTAAAAAAAAGATAAAATACCTGACTATAACCGTCATCTATAAGGCAAGCATGGCACATATATGTAATTATAAAAAGTATAATTAGAAATAAAATTCACTAAATTTAAATACTCAGATTTCAATTTTGATAATAAAATAATAAAAGCATGGTGTTTGTAAGAAGAAATAGCCAAATTAAACAACAATATTACTTTCTCCTGAATTCCTGTATTGTTTAATTCCTTCCTTTCCTCCTTTCTATTTTTCCATCAAAAATTTCTTGAATGCCTACTGTGTGCCAGATACAATTTTAGATACATAAGTAAACACTAATTCTAGTAATAAAAGACTTCTGCCATGTGAACATATATTAGATTTGTGTGTGTGTTTGTTAGTTGCTGAGTTGTGTCTGACTCTTTGTGACTCACTGGACTATAGCCCACCAGGCTCCTCTGTCCATGGTTTTCTAAGCAAGAAAACTGGCATGGGTTTCCATTTCCTACTCCAGTGTATCTTTCTGACCCAGGGATAGAACCTGGGTCTCCTGCATTGAAGGCTGATTCTTCACCATCTGAGCCATCAGGGAAACCCATATTCAATTTGGGAAGTAGAAACGGTCTATAATAAATATTAAAAATGACCTAGTATATTAAAAGCTAATATGCACTACTGAATAAAGGAAAAACAAAGCAGGTTAAGGGTGAGTTGTTAGTGCGGGGCAGGCATGACTGTTTGTAGCAGTCAATTAGGTGTTCAGGAAAAGCTTTACTGTGAAAGCGAAATCAGTAATCATCCAGATAAACATTGGAGCGATATAGTATGTGTTAAGGATACCCTAGGGCTTCCCTGTTGGTGCAGAAGGTAAAGAATCCACCTGCCATGCTGAGACCTGCCATGCTCAGTTGCCCAAGTCAGGAAGATACCCTGGAGAAGGAAATGGCAACGCATTCTAATATTTCTGCCTAGAGAACCCCCAGGGACAGAGGAGTCTGGCTGACTACAATCTATGGGGTCACAAAAAGTTGGACACGACTGAGTGACTAACACACACACACACACACACACACACACACACACACACACAAGGATGCTTTACAGGACTGCCTAAGTGGTGCTGCTGCTGTTAAGTCACTTCAGTCATGTCTGACTCTGTGCTACCCCATAGACAGCAGCCGACTAGGCTCCTCTGTCCCTAGGATTTTCCAGGAAAGAGTACTGAAGTAAGTTGCCATTGCCTTCTCCACCAAAGTGGTGCTCAGGGTAAAGAATCTGCTTGCCAATGCAGGAGATGCAAAGGACGCTGGTTTGATGCCCAGTTTGGGACGATCCCCTGGAGAAGTAAATGGCAAACTGCTCCAGTATTCTTGCCTGGAAAATTCCATGAAACGAGGAGCCTAGCCAGCTACAGTCCATGGGGCCTCAAAGAGTCAGACATAGTGGAGCAACTGAGCACAAGGATGCCCTACATGGCTGGAGTATGTGAAAAAGAACCACAATCTGTCATATTTGTTTCTTCCTATATCAGCTCAGTCTCTCAGTCATGTCTGACTCTTTGCAACCCCATGAGCTGTAGCACACCAGGCCTCCTGGTCCATCACCGACTCCTGGAGTCCACCGAAACCCATGTCCATCCATCGAGTTGGTGATGCCATCCAACCATCTCATCCTCTGTCATCCCCTTCTCCTCCCACCCACAATCTTTCCCAGCATCAGGGTCTTTTCAATGAGTCAGCTCTTTGTATCAAGGAGTGAAAGTATTGGAGTTTCAGCTTCAACATCAGTCCTTCCAATGAACACCCAGGACCGATCTCCTTTAGGATGGACTGGTTGGATGTCCTTGCAGTCCAAGGGACTCTCAAGAGTCTTCTCCAACACCACAGTTCAAAACCATCAATTCTTCAGTGCTCAGCTTTCCTTATAGTCCAACTCTCATATCCATACATGACCAATGGAAAAAAATAGCCTTGACTAAATGGACCTTTGTTGGCAAAGTAATGTCTTTGCTTTTTAATATGCTGTCTAGATTGGTCATAACTTTCCTTCCAAGGAGTCAGCATCTTTTAATTTCATGGCTGCAATCACCATCTTCAGTGATTTTGTAGCCCAGAAAATAAAGTCAGCCACTGTTTCCCCATCTATTTGCCATGAAGTGATGGGACTGGTTGCCACGATCTTAGTTTTCTGAATGTTGAGATTTAGGCCAACTTTTTCACTCTCCTCTTTCACTTTCAAGAGGCTTCTTCAATTTCTGCCATATCAAGCATAATGTTAATGAATTGCAGCATGATATAGTACCAAGAAAATGAACTTCTAGGCCAGAGGGTCTTGGACCGGGGCACCTTTTTTCCAGCTTACTAGCCAGTAAATGCATACAATTGTTTAATCCCTGTGAACCTCAGGGATTTCATAAATATATCATCATAACACCCAATTTCTTCAGGACAAATAAATTATACTACATAGCTATTTCAAACACTCAGCATGTATTAACAGTGGCAGTCCACTGCAGTGGGGAAATATGACTTGCTAATTCAAGCTTCAGTCAGTAAAATTCAGTCGCTCAGTCGTGTCCGACTCTTTGCGACCCCATGAATTGCAGCACGCCAGGCCTCCCTGTCTATCACCGTCTCCCAGAGTTCACTCAAAATCATGTCAATTGAGTTGGTGATGCCATCCAGCTATCTCATCCTCTGTTGTCCCCTTCTCCTCCTGCCCCCAATCCCTCCCAGCATCACAGTCTTTTCCAATGAGTCAACTCTTCGCATGAGGTAGCCAAAGTACTGGAGTTTCAGCTTTAGCATCATTCCTTCCAAAGAACACCCAGGGCTTATCTCCTTCAGAATGGACTGGTTGGATCTCCTTGCAGTCCAAGGGAGTCTCAAGAGTCTTCTCCAACACCACAATTCAAAAGCATCAGCTTTCTTCACAGCCCAACTCTCACATCCATACATGACAACTGGAAAAACCATAGCCTTGACTAGATGGATCTTTGTAGGGAATGTAATGTCTCTGCTTTTCAATGTGCTATGTAAGTTGGTCATAACTTTTCTTCCAAGGAGTAAGCGTCTTTTAATTTCATGGCTTCAATCACCATCTTCAGTGATTTTAGAGCCCCCCAAAATATTTCCACTGTTTCCCCATTCATTTCCCATGAAGTGATGGGACCAGATGACATGATCTTCATTTTCTGAATGCAGAGCTTTAAGCCAACTTTTTCACTCTCCCCTTTCACTTTCATCAAGAGGCTTTTTAGTTCCTCTTCATTTTCTACCATCAGGGTGGTGTCATCTGCATATCTGAGGTTATTGATATTTCTCCCAGTAATCTTGATTCCAGCTTGTGCTTCTTCCAGCCCAGCGTTTCTCATGATGTACTCTACATAGAAGTTAAATAAGCAGAGCGACAATATACAGCCTTGACGTACTCTTTTTCCTATTTGGAACCAGTCCATTGTTCCATGTCCAGTTCTAACTGTTGCTCCTTGTCTTGCATATAGGTTTCTCAAGAAGCAGGTCAGGTGGTCTGGTATTCCCATCTCTTTCAGAATTTTCCACAGTTTATTTTGATCCACATAGTCAAAGGCTTTGACCTAGTCAATAAAGCAGAAATAGATGTTTTTCTGGAACTCTCTTGCTTTTCCATGATTCAGCGGATGTTGGCAATTTGATCTCTGGTTCCTCTGCCTTTTCTAAAACCAGCTTGAGTATCTGGAAGTTCATCGTTCACCTATTGCTGAAGCCTGGCTTGGAGAATTTTGAGCATTACTTTACCAGCGTGTGAGATGAGTTCAATTGTGCAGTAGTTTGAGCAATCTTTGGCATTGCCTTTCTTTGGGATTGGAATGAAAACTGACGTTTTCCAGTCCTGTGGCCAATGCTGAGTTTTCCAAATTAGCTGGCATATTGAGTGCAGCACTTTCACAGCATCACCTTTTAGGATTTTAAATAGCTCAACTGGAATATATATTGCAATATATTGCATAGGAACCTGGAACGTCAGGTCCATGAATCACGGTAAATTGGAGGTGGTCAAACAGGAGATGGCAAGAGTGAACGTTGATATTTTAGGAATCAGCGAACTAAAATGGACTGGAATGGGTAAATTTAACTCAGATGACCATTATATCTACTACTGTGGGCAGGAATCCCTTAGAAGAAATGGAATTGTCATCATGGTCAACAAAAGAGTCCGAAATGCAGTACTTGGATGCAATGTCCAAAACGACAGAATGATCTCTGTTCATTTCCAAGGCAAACCATTCAATATCACACTAATCCAAGTCTATGCCCCAACCAGTAACGCTGAAGAAGCTGAAGTTGAATGGTTCTATCAAGACGTACGAGACCTTTTAGAACTAACACCCAAAAAGATGTGCTTTTCATTACAGGGGACTGGAATGCAAAAGTAGGAAGTCAAGAAACACCTGGAGTAACAGGAAAATTTGGCCTTGGAATACAGAATGAAGCAGGACAAAGGCTAACAGAGTTTTGCCAAGAGAATGCACTGGTCATAGCAAATTCAAGCTTATGTGATGCTAAATCATGTATGTTGGTAATTGGAATCAATGGAATTACCTCTTTGTTGTTTTCTACATGATATTTACTTCCAGAAATATATACATATTATACTTTTCTTACATGACATTAATCTCTTTTTTTTATGTTCCCAGGATTATATGAATGATCACTACTATGATAGAATCACTGAAATCAATTTATTTAATACATTTAAAATTATTTCCTGAATTATTATTTTCAAGGAATATTTTTTGGATTATCTCTTTTTCCTCCAGGTACCACAGATACACGTGGAGAGGTGTGGCTGCCATTTCTCTGGATGCAGTGATCTCATCCTTATTGTCATCTCCTTTGGACACACCTCCATTTTACTGCATCATCTTCTAGGTTTGTTTTACAGGTGCACCAAGTGAAGAGTCAACAGAAAATCCTCTTAGAGATCACCCATTCTGGCTTCAGTTACCTTTTCACAAAGATCAGTTAATTCTGGGATGGTGTTGGCAAGGTTAATTAGTTACTTGTCAAAGTATACCTTCAATATTTATGGAGAGAAACATATTCCATCTGTATCCTTAATCACAATCTTTAAATATTTCTTATTTTAGTTCCTCATTTTAAATTTTGAACAAATGAGTATTTTATCTCTTCATTCTTGCTTCCTGCAATCCTTCTGACTACTAAGCTCTCCCAGTGATAGTCCCTTAATGCAATTCTTTGCACCCTTATTTGATTTTCTTTTAATTATTCCTTTTTTTTTTTTCACTTTTTCTTACCAGGTCCTTTCTTAGAGGGACTAAAGTAATCCAATGGAGACATGGCATTCATTTCAACAACTTGTGTGGGAACCACTGAGTAGCAATACAGAAATGAAATTCAAAAATAACTTTATGCTATAAATGAAAATTTAGTTGAAATGAACAATGCATCTGAGAATCCAATCTAAAATGTAAGAGTCCTAGGAGAATATACAAGAAAAAAATAATTTGGGGGCAAGTGAAAATGTTTTTATTAAAGATAAAAATCATGTGCCAATATAAGTTGATAAACAAATCAACAAAATATCTTCCCTTTAAAACACTAGGAAACACCAGGAAAATAAAACTTAAAAATACAAAAAAACTGAAAAATAATTTTTAGATTACATAAATGTGACAAGGCCTTGTACACAGAAAATGGTAAGAATCTTTAAAAATATTAGAAATAAAAGCAAAAAGGCAAAAAGGTGTAAGATATTTGATCATGCATTTTACAAATGATACTTTATGGATGTTCAATAAACATGCAAATAGGCATTCAACCTCAGAAAAATGATTTTTGAAATATTTTATACTAATAGATACTAATATATACATAATGGTTAAAATTAAAGATGGATAATATCAAGAGCAAAAATAAAAGTTTTACTTTTATTTTGTTTATTTGCCTTATTTATGTATTTACTTTATTTACTTATTTACTTGTTCAATTTTATTTATTTTATTTATTTATTTACTTTATTAACTTCTACTTTTGCTTTATTGACTATGCCAAAGCCTTTGTGTGGTCACATCAAACTGTGGAAAATTCTGAAAGAATGGGGATAGCAGACCATCTGATCTGCCTCCTAAAATATCTGCATGCAGGTCAAGAAGCAACTGTCAGAATTGGACAGGGAACAACAGACTGGTTGCAAATAGGAAAAGGAATACTTCAAGTCTGTATATTGTCACCCTGCTTATTTAATTTATATGCAGAGTACACCATGTGAAATTCTGGGCTGGAAGAAGCACAAGCTGGAATCAAGATTCCAAGGAGAAAT
The DNA here is from genome assembly GCF_016772045.2 of Ovis aries. Classification (NCBI taxonomy): domain Eukaryota; kingdom Metazoa; phylum Chordata; class Mammalia; order Artiodactyla; family Bovidae; genus Ovis; species Ovis aries. The sequence goes on along the minus strand of NC_056069.1, from coordinate 60,616,200 downwards.
ACCAATAACCTCATATATGCAGATGACACCACCTTTATGGCAGAAAACGAAGAGGAACTAAAAAGCCTCTTGATTAAAGTGAAAGAGAAGAGGGAAAAAGTTGTCCTAAAACTCAACATTCAGAAAACTAAGATCATGGCATCTGGTCCCATCACTTCATGGCAAATAGATGAGGAAACAATGGATATTGTGACAGGCTTTATTTTCTTGGCCTCCAAAATCACTGCAGATGGGTGACTGCAGCCATGAAATTAAAAGATGCTTGCTGCTTGGAAGAAAAGCTATGACCAACCTAGACAGTATATTAGAAAGAAGAGGCATTGCTTTATCAACAAAGGTCCATCTAATCAAAGCTATGGCTTTTCCAGTAGTCATGTATGAATGTGATAGTTGGATTATAGAGAAAGCTGAGTGCTGAATATTGATTCTTTCGGACTGTTGTGTTGGAGAAGACTCTTGAGAGTCTCTTGGACTGCAAGGAGATCCTAAAGGAAAACAGTCCTGAAGATTCATTGCAAGGACTGATACTGAAGTTGAAACTTCAATACTTTGGACACCTGATACTAAAAGCTGACTCTTTGGAAAAGACCCTGATGTTGAGAAAGATTGAAGGCGGGAGGAGATGGGGACAACAGAGGATAAGATGTTTGGATGGCATCACCGATGTGATGGACATGAGTTTGAGTAAGCTCTGGGTGTTGGTTATGAACAGGGAAGCATGGCGTGCTGCAGTCCATGGGGTCGCAAAGAGTCAGACACAACTGAGCGACTGAACTGAACTGAATATAAAGAGCTGATAAATACATGGGAACAAGCAAGTGAAGATGGAAAGTATTTCAACTTTGAAAAACAGTTTGGCCATTTTTTTTTAAGTGAGACATGCATTATTCACATCACTCTGCCTTTCCACTCCTCCCAAAGAAAATAAAATTTAATTCCATATAAATTATTTTATATGAATGATCAGAGCAGCTTTATTCTTAAATGTCAAATTTTGGAAACAGCTCCTATGCCCATCAACATGTAAATGAATAAACAGACTTAGATATATTTGGAATACTACCCATCAATATAAGGATATGAGCTACTGATGCACACAGTGATACACTTGATCTCAAAAATGTGTTTCTGAACATAAAAAGGCAGTTAAAATAGTGCATCTTATATGACTACATTTGATTTCTCCTTTCCTGCAAGCACAGAGCAGACCTCCCCCCAAAAGGACTGCAACTTCCTCATGGATTTTGGCATTAGAGACACATGGACAGGATCCAAGCCAAGTTAAGCAGACCCATAGCCACAGCAGTAAAGCCACAGCAGCTGCTATGGACCATGATTAATAAATAAATCTTTTGTATAAGTCACTGAGATTTTCAAGCTTTTATTATTACAGAAAACCTCAACAGCACAAGAAAATGCAAAAAGTTCAGGAAACATAGATAGCATTTCATGAATTATTTCTTTTGAATTATGAGAGAGAATAAGATCTAGTGCAGAAATGTCTACTTCTCTAGAGGATATACTCCAATAAAGAGGAGAATGATGCTAGAATAATATTTCACATAATATAATTTTAGATATTGACCGGTAGTAATATGCAGTCATGAACATTAGTGCTATCCAGGAAAAACAGATGACAAATTCACTGCAGACATTAAAATAACACATCCTTTAGAAATGTAGAAATTGCAGCGACACATTCCAACTAGATCCTCATTTGTTGTTGTTGTTGTATTGTTAGCATATTCTTTCTTCACTCAGAAAAACTTGATTAAATCAGTTCAGTTCAATTGTGCAGTCATGTCAAATTCTTTGTGACTCCATGAACTGCAGCACGCCAGGCCTCCCTATTCATCACCAACTCCTGGAGTTTACTCAAACTCATGTTCATTGAGTCAGTGATGCCATCCAACCATCTCATCCTCTGTCATCCCTTTCTCCTCCTGCCTTCAAACTTTCCCAGAAACAGCGTCCTTTCAAATAAGTCAGTTCTTCACATCAGGTGGCCAAAGTATTGGAGTTTCAGCTTCAGCATCAGTCCTTCCAAAGAATATTAAAGACTGATTTCCTTTAGGATGGACTGGTTGGATGTCCTTGCAGTCAAGGGACTCTCAAGAGTCTTCCCCAATACTAAAGTTCAAAAGCATCAATTCTTCAGCACTCAGCTTTCTTTCTAGTCCAATTCTCACATCCATACATGACTACTGGAAAAACCATAGCTTGGACCAGATGACCTTTGTTAGCAAAGCAATGTCTCTTTTTAATATGCTATCTAAGTTGGTCATCATAAAGGACATCAGTCCTGGGTGTTCATTGGAAGAACTGATGTTGAAGCTGAAACTCCAATACTTTGGCCACCTGATGTGAAGAGCTGACTCATTTGAAAAGCCCCGATGCTGGCAAAGATTGAGGGCAGGAGGAGAAGGGGACGACGGACGATGAGATGGCTGGATGGCATCACCGATTCAATGGACATGGGTTTGGTTGGACTCTGGGAGTTTGCGATGGACATGGAGGCCTGGCGTGCTGCACGCAGTTCATGGGATCACAAGAATCAGACACAACTGAGCCACTGAACTGAACTGAAGTTGGTCATAACTTTTCTTCCAAGAAACAAGCATCTTTTAACTTCATGGCTGCATTCATCATCTGTCTTAATATAAACTTACACTCTTGTCTCTTTTTTATAATAAAGATGTTATTTTAATGTGTGTGTTGAGTAGTAATCAAACTGTAAGCTAAAACATTTAAAGCCATCTCTTAGAATCATTCTACAGGATAACACACTATGGGCCCCTTACAGAGTTTTACTTCTTAGGGAAAATTACAGATTCATCATTTCTGTGTTCTTGTGATGGGGCAAACATCATCTTAAATGACTACCTAAAAGTATTGCAGTATTAAAGTCCATGATCTTACATCATGCAAATCCAACAGATCTCCAAATTGTGCTTATTTTCTAATTTCCAAAATTTTCTGTTTTCCTGACTACTAGCTCATAAATTTCTTTAATTTTTCTATTAGCATAGATTCCTATATATTTTCCTTTACTTTGTCTCATTTTTCTGTATTCTAGATTCTCACTACTATTGAGATAATGCTTCTACAGTAAGAATTAGTTCATTTCCTTAAAATAACCAGTACTGTCCTACACATTCCATACTTGCTAATGTAGTGCTTAAGTAACTGAGGATCTGGCTCCTGTCTACCTTTGCAAAATTGTTATTAACAATACCCCATTGCATGCTCTATGCTTGATGCTATATAGCTATCATTTATGGATTGGTTCTTTGAAACAAACTGTCTTTTAAGCACAATGCATATATTATTACATTAAATAATAACAATAAGTATATGAGATACAAAACATTAGTGTTTCTTTTTTTTTGGCTGCCTACAAGAGACTAACTTTATTTTTTTAATATAAATTTATTTATTTTAATTGGAGGCTAAATACTTTACAATATTGTATTGGTTTTGCCATACATCAACATGAATCTGCCACAAGTATACATGTGTTCCCCATCCTGAACCCCTCATCCTCTTCCCTCCCCATACCATCCCTCTGGGTCATCCCAGTGCACCAGCCCAAAGCATCCAGTATCATGCATCAAATCTGGACTGGAGATTCATTTTATATATGATATTATACATGTTTCAATGCCATTCTCCCAAATCATCCCACCCTCTCCCTCTCCCACAGAGTCCAAAATACTGTTCTATACATCTGTGTTTCTTTGGCTGTTTCTCATACAGTGTTATCATTACCATCTTTCTAAATTCCATACATATGCATTAGTATACTGTATTGGTGTTTTCTTTTCTGGCTTACTTCACTCTGTATAATCGGCTCGTTTCATCCTCCTCATTAGAACTGATTGAAATGTATTCTTTTTAATGCCTGAGTAAAACTTGTGTATATGCATGTGTATATGCACCACAGCTTTCTTATCCATTCGTCTGCTGATGGACATCTAGGTTGCTTCCATGTCCTGACTATTATAAAAAGCGCTGCGATGAGCATTGGGGTACACTTGTCTCTTTCATTTCTGGTTTCCTCGGTGTGTATGCCCAGCTGTGGGATTGCTGGGTCATAAGGCAGTTCTATTTGCAATTTTTAAAGGAATCTCCACACTGTTCTACATATTGGCTGTACTAGTTTGCGTTCCCACCAACAGTGTAAGAGGGTTCCCTTTTCTCCACACCCTCTCCAGCATTTATTGCTTGTAGACTTTCAGATCGCAGCCATTCTGACTTGCGTGAAATGGTACCTCATTGTGGTTTTGATTTGCATTTCTCTGATAATGAGTGATATTGAGCATCTTTTCATGTGTTTGTTAGCCATCTATATGTCTTCTTTGGAGAAATGTCTATTTAGTTCTTTTTTTTTTTTTTTTTTTTTTTTTTTAAATTTTAGTTTTTTTTTTTTTAAATTTTAAAATCTTTAATTCTTACATGCATTCCCAAACATGAACCCCCCTCCCACCTCCCTCCCCATAACAACTTTCTGGGTCATCCCCATGCACCAGCCCCAAGCATGCTGCATCCTGCGTCAGACATAGACTGGCGATTCAATTCACATGATAGTATACATGTTAGAATGTCATTTTGGCCCATTTTTTGATTGGGTCATTTATTTTTCTGGGGTTGAGCTGTAGGTGTTGCTTGTATATTTTTGAGATTAGTTATTTGTCAGTTGCTTCATTTGCTATTATTTTCTCCCATTCTGAAGGCTGTCTTTTCACCTTGCTTATAGTTTCCTTTGTTGCGCAGAAGCTGTTAAGTTTAATTACGTCCCATTTGTTTATTTTTGCTTTTATTTCCAGTATTCTGGGAGGTGGATCATAGCGGATCCTGCTGTGATTTATGTCGAAGAGTGTTTTGCCTATGTTCTCCTCTAGGAGTTTTATAGTTTCTGGTCTTACATTTAGATCTTTAATCCATTTTGAGTTTATTTTTGTGAATGGTGTTAAAAAGTGATCTAGTTTCATTCTTTTACAAGTGGTTGACCAGTTTTCCCAGCACCAGTTGTTAAAGAGATTTTCTTTACTCCATTGTATATTCTTGCCTCCTTTGTCGAAGATAAGGTGTCCATGCTGCTGCTGCTGCTAAGTCGCTTCAGTCATGTCTGACTCTGTGCAACCCCATAGACGGCAGCCCACCAGGCTCCCCTGTCCTTGGGATTCTCCAGGCAAGAACACTGGAGTGGGTTGCCATTTCCTTCTCCAATGCATAAAAGTGAAAAGTGAAAGTGAGGTCGCTCAGTCGTGTCTTACTCTTGGCGATCCCATGGACTGTAGCCTACCAGGCTTTTCCGTCATTGGCATTTTCCAGGCAAGAGTATTGGAATAGGATACCATCGCCTTCTCTGAAGGTGTCCATAGGTGTGTGGATTTATCTCTGGGCTTTCTATTTTGTTCCATTGATCTATATTTCTGTCTTTGTGCCAGTACCATACTGTCTTGATGACTGTGGCATTGTAGTAGAGCCTGAAGTCAGGCAGGTTGATTCCTCCAGTTCCATTCTTCTTTCTCAAGATTGCTTTGGCTATTCGAGGTTTTTGTATTTCCATACAAATTGTGAAATTATTTGTTCTAGTTCTGTGAAAAATACTGCTGGTAGCTTGATAGGGATTGCATTGAATCTGTAGATTGCTTTGAGTAGTATACTTATTTTCACTATATTGATTCTTCCGATCCATGAACATGGTATATTTCTCCATTTATTAGTGTCCTCTTTGATTTCTTTCATCAGTGTTTTATAGTTTTCTATATATAGGTCTTTAATTCTTCAGTTAGATATATTCCTAAGTATTTTATTCTTTTCGTTGCAATGGTGAATGGAATTGTTTCCTTAATTTCTTTTTCTACATTTTCATTATTAGTGTATAAGAATGCAAGGGATTTCTGTGTGTTGATTTTTTATCCTGCAACTTTACTATATTCATGATTAGCTCTAATAATTTTCTGGTGGAGTCTTTAGGGTTTTCTATGTACAGGATCATGTCATCTGCAAACAGTGAGTGTTTTACTTCTTCTTTTCCAATCTGGATTCCTTGTACTTCTTTTTCTGCTCTGATTGCTGTCACCAAAACTTCCAGAACTATGTTGAATAGTAGCAGTGAAAGTGGGCACCCTTGTCTTGTTCCTAACTTTAGGGGAAATGCTTTCAATTTTTCCCCATTGAGGATAATGTTTGCTGTGGGTTTGTCATATATAGCTTTTATTATGTTGAGGTATGGTCCTTCTATTCCTGCTTTCTGGAGAGTTTTTATCATAAATGGATGTTGAATTTTGTCAAAGGCCTTCTCTGCATCTATTGAGATAATCATATGGCTTTTATTTTTCAATTTGTTAATGTGGTGAATTGCATTGATTGATTGTGGATACTGAAGAATCCTTGCATCCCTGGGATAAAGCCCCCTTGGTCATGGTGTATGATCTTTTTAATGTGTTGTTGGATTCTGATTGCTAGAATTGTGTTGAGGATTTTTGCATCTATGTTCATCTGTGATATCGGCCTGTAGTTTTCTTTTCATGTGGCATCTTTGTCAGGTTTTGGTATTAAGGTGATGGTGGCCTCATAGAATGAGTTTGGAAGTTTACCTTCCTCTGCAATTTTCTGGAAAAGTTTGAGTAGGATAGGTGTTAGCTCTTCTCGAAATTTTTGGTAGAATTCAGCTGAGAAGCCTTCTGGACCTGGGCTTTTGTTTGTTGGAAGATTTATGATTACAGTTCCAAATTCCATGCTTGTGATGGGTCTGTTAAGATTTTCTATTTCTTCCTGGTTCAGTTTTGAAAAGTTGTACTTTTCTAAGAATTTGTCCATTTCTTCCACGTTGTCCATTTTATTGGCATATAATTGCTGATAGTAGTCTCCTATGATCCTTTGTATTTCTGTGTTGTCTGTTGTGATCTCTCTAATTTCATTTCTAATTTTATTGATTTGATTTTTCTCCCTTTGTTTCTTTTTTTTTTTTTTTTAACTTTATTTTACTTTACAATACTGTATTGGTTTTGCCATACATTGACATGAGTCCACCACGGGTGTACATGCGATCCCAAACATGAGCCCTCCTCCCACCTCCCTCCCCACAACATCCCTCTCTGGGTCATCCCTGTGCACCAGCCACAAGCGTGCTGTATCCTGCATTGGACATAGACTGGTGATTTAATTCTTACATGATAGTATACATGTTTCAATGCCATTCTCCCAAATCATCCCACCCTCTTGCTCTCCCTCTGAGTCCAAAAGTCCACTATACACATCTGTGTCTTTTTTGTTGTCTTGTATACAGGGTCATCATTGCCATCTTTCTAAATTCCATATATATGTGTTAGTATACTGTATTGGTGTTTTCCTTTCTGGCTTATTTCACTCTGTACAATCGGCTCCAGTTTCATCCATCTCATCAGAACTGATTCAAATGTATTCTTTTTAATTGCTGAGTAATACTCCATTGTGTATATGTACCACAGTTTTCTTATCCATTCATCTGCTGATGGACATCTAGGTTGTTTCCATGTCCTGGCTATTATAAACAGTGCTGCAGTGAGCATTGAGGTGCATGTATCTCTTTCAATTTTGGTTTCCTCTGTGTGTATGCCCAGCAGTGGGATTGCTGAGTCTGGCTAATGGTTTGTCAATTATATTTATCCTTTCAAAGAACTAGCTTTTTGCTTTGTTGATTTTTGCTATGGCCTCCTTTGTTTCTTTTGCATTTACTTCTGCCCTAATTTTTAAGATTTATTTCCTTTTACTAATCCTGGGGTTCTCCATTTCTTCCTTTTCTAGTTGCTTTAGGTGTAGAGTTAGGTTATTTATTTGACTTTTTCTTGTTTCTTGAGGTATGCCTGTATTTATATGAACTGTCCCCTTAGCACTGCTTTTATAGTGTCCCACAGGTTTTGGGTTGCTGTGTTTTCATTTGTTTCTATGCATATTTTGATTTCTTTTTTATTTATTCTGTGATTTGTTGGTTATTCAGAAGCGTGTTGTTCAGCCTCCATATGTTGGAATTTTTAATAGTTTTTCTCCTGTAATTGAGATCTAATCTTAGTGCATTGTGGTCCGAAAAGATGCTTGGAATGATTTCAATATTTTTGAATTTATCAAGGCTAGATTTATCTCTGCTTTTTAATATGCTGTCTAGATTGGTCAGAACTTTCCTTCCAAGGAGTAAGTGTCTTTTAATTTCATGGCTGCAGTCACCATCTGTAGTGATTTTGGAGCCCAGAAAAATAAAGTCAGCCACTGTTTCCACTGTTTCCCCTTCTATTTGCCATGAAGTTATGGGACCGGATGCCATGATCTTAGTTTTCTGAATGTTGAGTTTTAAGCCAGGTTTTTCTCCCTCCTCTTTCACTTTCATCAAGAGGCTCTTTAGTTCTTCTTCACTTTCTGCCATAAGAGTGCTGTCATATGCATATCTGAGATTATTAATATTTGTCCCAGCAATCTTGATTCCAGCTTGTGTTCCTCCAGCCTGGCGTTTCTCATGATGTACTCTGCATATAAGTTAAATAAACAGGGTGACAATATACAGCCTTGACGTATTATTTTTCCTAGTTGGAACCAGTCTGTTGTTCCTTGTCCCATTCTAACTGTTGCTTCCTGACTTGCATACAAATTTCTCAAGGGGCAGGTGAGGTAGTCTGGTATTCCCATCTCTTTCAGAATTTTCCACAGTTTATTGTGATCCACACAGTCAAAGGCTTTGGCATAGTCAATAAAGCAGAAATAGATGTCTTTCTGAAACTCTGTTGCTTTTTCAATGATCCAACGGATGTTGGGAATCTGATACTGATTTAAACATTGTAAAGTAATTGGTTTCACTAAATAATGTGTTTGTAACTGAGATTAAAAATAAGAAAAATATAAGTAATTTTTGAAATTATTCAAAAAAATTATCACTCAAACTGCACCAATTTGAAGAAAACCAAAACAAATATAATCAAAAATGTTTAATCTTCTGTCTCAAAATTTATGGCAAAACCAATATAATATTGTAAAGTAATTAGCCTCCAATTAAAATATATTAAAATAAAAAAAGAAAAAGACTAGACATCACTTCGCCAACAAAGGTTTGTCTAGTAAGGCTATGGTTTTTCCAGTGGTCATGTATGGATGTGAGAGTTCGACTATAAAGAAAGCTGAGGGCTGCAGAATTGATGCTTTTGAACTGTGGTGTTGGAGTAGACTCTTGAGAGTCTCTTGGACTGCAAGGAGATCCAACCAGTCCATCCTAAAGGAGATCAGTCCTGGGTGTTCATTGGAAGGACTGATGTTGAAGCTGAAGCTGCAATACTTTGGCCACCTGATGTGAAGAGCTGACTCATTTGAAAAGACCCTGATGCTGGCAAAGATTGAGGGCGGGAGGAGAAGGTGTCGACAGAGGATGAGATGGTTGGATGGCATCACCGACTTGATGGACATGAGTTTGAGTGAACTCCGGGAGTTGGTAATGGACAGGGAGGCCTGGCGTGCTGCAGTTAATGGGGTTGCAAAGAGTTGGACATGACTGAGCGACTGAACTGATCTGAACTGATATCAGTATTTAAACTAATATCAAGATTGGTTAAAATTTTGAATATTAGCATACATATATATCAACTACTGAATTGTAATCATATAATTTCTATACAAATTAGAAAACTTTTTTATGTTTTATTTCACAACTAGATCATTGAAATCATATTGCACGTAGAATAGTATGACTTACTTGACAGATAGTGAATTATTATATATATTTTTAAATAATAATACTACCTTAATCTTTACATTTGAAAATGTTGTTATCATATGGTATTTAAAATTGTTTATTTTAAATAATAAGTCTGATATTTTAATCTGTTGCCTAATAGTTTAAAAACTAAGAGAAATTATTATTTTTTAAATGTTTTTCTGATGATGGCGTTGTTGTTTTTTAATTGTTATGCCATGTCTGCCTCTTTTGTAACCCATGAACTATAGCCCACCAGGCTCCTCTGTCCATGGAATTACCCAGGTGAGAATAACATTCCAATGAGATGTTATTACATTTTCCAGGGAATCTTCCCTACCCAGGGACTGAACCTGTGTCTCTTGCACTGGCAGGTAGATTTTTTTTATAGCTGAACCACCAAGGAAGCCAAGGGATATAAATTTAATTTGAATATTTGCAACAGAAATTCATAAAAGACAATTGAATTAAAGCATGTTTAAAGTTCAGATTTTTGCATAATGTTTTAGAGAGCTAAAAACTTTTTTAACCAGTCTACTTTTTTTCCTTTAGGTTTACTTTTTAAAATATCGTAGTTTCTTCATATTTTCATAAAGAATCAAAAGTCCCTTGAGAGATTTATAAATTCAGGTACTATGACTACATTAATTTCAGAGTTTGCTGAATTTCAATGTGATTACCACGAAAAACCACTAATTGTTTACTTTTCAGAACATTTTCTCACTTCTGATGTTTTGGAATATTTAAATTTATGTCACACCTTTCAGTAGGAGCAGGAGAAACCAGAAGAGGTCAGATTATCATAAATATTTGAAGGCTGGATAAAAGTATATGCTAATGGGTTGAATGTGTCTTATGCTAAAAAAAAAAGAGATGGATTATGGATAATCATAAAGGACCATCAATTAGAATGATATACATATATAATTTTGAACTATGTGATATTTCAAATAATATATACTTTTGAAATACAAAAATAATAAAGAATAGCATTTTAGTAATTAGAAAGATAAGGACAAACAAAACTATATGGTCAGCTTGCATAGAAAGAGAAAAATAATTTTCTACAAGTCAATGTCTATTAAAGATATAATGAAAACAATTCTCTTCATAGAGTAGAGGATTGTTTAGAGATTTTATGAAATATTCAAGTGATGGCAAGTAAGTAGTTTATTTTTATAATACTAGAATTCAAGGAAACATCTAATGGATCTATATGTATTGAAATAGTCATCAGTTAATCTTTAAAATTATGAAACATTTATATTCCAGTTCTGTGACAATTTCACTTAGAGTGCACATAGATAGAGATTTCACAAGACAGATCCTATGAGGTTGAAAAGATAAGGAGAAAGTGACCAAGTAAGCTAACATGGTTAGTTAAATTGGAGAAGTAAACAAGGAGAGAGTGTTTTACTACTGTTCAAATGAAAAACTACTATAATTGAGAAAAAAATTGTGTTATATGATGTTGGCCAGTCATGTAACATAATACTGAGGAATGAATTAAAAATAAATAGGAAGAGGATAAAGTGTAAAACATTTTATAATTTATTGCAAATCATGATACTATAAATATAAAATCAAAAAATTAATTTCATATACAATAAGTTGTACAACAGAAAGGCTTAAATCAGAATTAATTAATAAGGATAAAATTACATATAATAATAATCAAATGTATCCTCATAAAGATGACACTAAGAACATTTGAATTTATGGTTGGACTTAACCAATCTGCTAATTGATGTTATTGTTCTCTAGTAAAAATATTTCTTGTGTACAGCTAAAATAATCACAGAAAATCTTTCAAGTCTTATCAGTAGACTATCAAAACTTTTGGAATAATACTGAGCAGTGACAACACTATAGGAGGAAATATTATAAACAATTATATGAATATCTGAGCAACTTTCTTTAATAAATTTTAGATAAAAGTAATCAATAGATTATATATATAACGTTACTGTTGTTGTTCATTCAATAAGTCATGTCTGATTCTTTGTGATCCCATGGACTGCAGCATGCCAGATTTCCCGTCCTTCACTATAATATGTTCCACAAACATAAAAATGACCCAAAGAGGACAAAAGTCAAAATATATATACGACATATACATATGTGCTAAATATATATGTGCAAAGTATTTCTTATTATATATACATGTACTAAGAAAGAAATTCATATATCTCACCATACTAAGAAGCACACCGAGAAACTGTATTTATCCTTTCATGGCCATCTCTTATACATAGAGAAAAGAATTTTCCGTAATTCAATGCCTATTAAAGATAGGATCAATCACATCAAGATACATAATAATCCCTTACTTTCCTCTTGGTTCAGTACCATGAAGACACTGAAATGGCTCAATGTTACACTAATTTAAGGAATCATTCTGATCTTTGAAATAAATATTCTGTTCCTTGGAATTAAAATATCAAAACCAATACAATGTAAGATATAAAGTAAGGGAACTTTTTAAATGAAGATTTTTTTAGGCATAAAAGGACTCATTCCTACTTGAAATGTTGTTTTCCAAATTCATACATTCTGGCTTTTGGAAAAACCATACCACGTTACTATTTGATTCAAAGCATTTATGACAGTCTTGTTACAACAACCCAAATCTGTGCAACATACACTACTGTGAAGTGGCTTTCTTCCTCAGAAGCAATGTTGCGTAGGACATTAGAGTAAATAAGAGAAAAATTCTAACAAGATAGTGGTAGTATAGCAATTAATTTAAAATCTTCCCGAAGTTACTGAGCTAAGAAAGCCAAAACTCCATGGAAAATATTTGTTAAAAACAAAAAACAAAAAACACCCTCAATCTGCTCCAGTTATGTATTGCCACATAAAAAACTGCCTTAAATACTAGCGCCTTGCAATTTTTTTTTTTCCATTGTTGTCATTTAGTTGCTAAGTCATGTCCAACCCTTGAAATCCACCAGGCTCCTCCATTGGATTCTCTAGGCAAGAATACCAGAGTGGGTTGCCATTTCCTTCTCCAGGGGATCTTCCCAACCCAGGGATTGAACCTGCATCTCCTGCACTGGCAGATGGATTTTTTTTTTTTTTTTTTAACACTGAGCCACCAGTGAAGCCTGCTTTTTAAAATTCTACCTCACATTTTTGTGGGTCAAGAATTAAGATGACAATTCTTCAGTTCAGTGTGGCATTGATAGATGGCTTTCATAGGTATTCAAAGGCATTTGGTCTGGTCTGAAGGGCTACACACAGCATCCTTGTATCTCTGTAACCTTGGGTGGAATGAATGAAAGGCAGAGGTTAGCTCAAACTACTGACCAGTTGACATACTTAGGACTTTCCTGAATGGTGATTTAAAGGTCATAAGACTTCTTACATGACGGCTCAGGGATTTCAGATGGAGTATTCCAAAAACCAAGATGTAGAAGATACCAGTTTCCTTGGGACTGGTATGATGTTAATTTCACCATATGCCATTTGTCCAGGCAAACACAAAGGCCTATCAAATTAAAGGTGCATGGTGTACACTCATCTTTTAGTGGAAAAATTGTTAAGAATTGGCAGCCATGTTTAATTGTATGCATTACATGACAATGAACAAGAAGAAATATGAACAACTGAGAATAAAATAGAACCAAGTAACTCTTGCATTGCTATGAGAAAAAAAGCCCAGGAAAAATGAATTACTTGTCTTATTCCAGAGAAAAGAGAAAGCCAACATCACTGTCGAAGCATCACTGAAATTTTTGGAAGGAAAATTTGGGAAGTCAAACTGCAGACCAGCCCCATTTCCTCGCTTTTCTACTCTAATTACGTTTCTCCAGGATCCTTTATCTCTCTAAATGTCAACATCATCTTCCTCACTTCATTTTTTTTTTTTTCTGTCCCTGACAACACATTCAATCCCCACTAGTGCTATTTGTTCTAAATTCAAAATAAAAAGTCTGTTTCTCTTCACCTCCCCTGCTATGATCCTGTTAAAGCTACCATCATCTTACACCTTTTTTATTTTGATTCATCCATCGGTCTTCCCTGTCTTCTAGTTGACACCCTCTTTCGAGCATACTCAAGACTTCAACTCTGTCAATTATCTCTTTTTTTGAAATTTTTAATTATTCATTTTACTTTCAGTTGTGCTGGGTTGCAGTGCAGGCTACACACCATGAGAACTAGTTCTTCTCTAGTCCTTTAAGGACGCTAGCTTCAGAAGCATCCATAGCAGGTGCTAAGACACTAAGACAAGCTAGAGAATGCAGACAGTTTACGTGGAAAGTGACCCCAGGACTCACTGGGAAGGAAAAGCAATAGATAAAGTGTGACTATCAAGGATGTAACCACCAACAACACTTGAAGCTAAATTCTGCTGAAGAACGCATTAGACAGGGGAGTTTATGCCTCAGAGTTATCTCAAAAAGGAAGACAAGGAGCTGAAGTATTGATACTCCAATGCCCATTAGTCAGAAGAGGCAGTCTGCTTTTCTTGGAAAAATTTTCCCAAATAGGTAGAAATCTACCTGTAGTTACTTTTTCCTTATTGATCCTTGTCTCCTCTGGAACCATGCATGTTATGTCCAGTCCATTTGGAATACAACTTTACAGATGCTGCAAGATAAATGAGGCTAAATCAAAGCTGTCTCACATGACCTGTGGGGGCTCCCCCTGCAGCTCAGTAGTAAAGAATACATCTGCCAATTCAGGAGTTGCAGAGATGCAGGTTCAGCCCCTGGGCTGGGAAAAGTCCAGGAGGAAATGGCAACCCACTCCAGTATTCTTGCCTGGGAAATCCCATGGGCAGAGGAGCCTCACAGGCTACAGTCTAGGATGTCAAAATAGTTGGAGATAACTAAACCGCAACAACACGTGGCCTGTGAAGGCTAATTGTGCTTTTCTTTCCAATTTGGAGGCCAGTGACATTGTATGGGTAGTTTGAAATCAGTTGTGATGCATTTCCCCCCACCCATGGAAATTGAAAGAAAAAAAAAAAAAAACCATGGAAATCAGAGCTTTTTCAGAGAGCTAGTTGTTAGACTTTTATCAGCACTTCCTCGAAATTCACAGATGATACAGTGGTAAAGAATCCACCTGTCAAATCAGGAGACATGGGTTCAGTTCTCGAGTTGGGAAGATCCCCTGAAGGAGGATGGCAAGCCACTGAAGTATTCTTGGTTGGAAAATCCCATGGACAGAGGAACCTGGGCTACAGTTCATGGGGTCGGACATGACTGAGAGACTGATCATGCATTAAGATAGCTCCTACCTCCAAGATCTTGTCAGTAGCCGGTGAAATTCACTGTCTGGAGAAAGGGTACAGCTTGATCTGAATATATTTGCTAGATTCATTCTCAGACACCTCTGTTTTTCCTTAAATGCTATAGAACAAATTAACATGGTTGACAAACAACTCCATCCATCTTACAAACTTTTAATAAATTTTCTTATAGGAATATCAGAAGGAAACTGATAATTATGGATCTAACTTTTTGTCAGCTGCTTACTAATTTATTATGATAATATAATTACAAGTTAATGCTTCAGTACAATTTGAGGGAGGAAATACTAATAAGAAAACCTATTGTCTTCTTTGGAGAATGATAAAAAAGACTTTTAACTTTTTTTTTATTTGCCTTGATCTTTGCAAAATAAAGCTTAAATAGAAGAAAGAATCAATTGAAATATAACTTAACCAAGTTTGAAAATCACTTCCTTTTAATAAGCAACAAGAGCCTGTAGTGTCTTCTTCAATTCCTGTAAATAATTTATCATTTGAATCTCCATGCCTCTAAGGTATAGGGTAAGTTACAACTTTTTTTCTTCTTCACATGCCCTTTAGCTTATAGCTACATCAAAGATAGATCTGAGCTGTTTAGAATAAATGCCTCCATTTCAGAATACATGTCATGTTATTTTTAAAGATGTTACAACATGGCTTATTTGACAAGACCACAAGATTTATTTTAAGAGGTGAAATAGCACATTCAACATGGACTTTTATTTTCTTTTCTGCATTTAACATTGTTGGTAGAATAAGCAAATTTGGTCCACCTGAAAGTTTATAACTGATTGCTTTTCTATGTGAAGCTGTGAAATAAAATGGAATCTTGGTCAGAAATGTAGATGAAAAATATGTATAATAGACAACCTCAGCTCATGTATATTCATTATTTATATTCTTCCATTAGAAATATATAAAACTGAACTTTTGATAAAGGAGAAAATTCTTATTTTTGTTTTAGTTCTTCAATTAGTGTTTATTAAAATAAAGTATTCAACAAACCTAATACAAAACATGAGAATCATAAGAGTATAAACCAACTACTGTTTTAAGTTTAGTAAGTTTAAACTTCTCTGAAAGGAGATCAAACCAGTCAATCCTAAAACAAATCAGTACTGAATATTCATTGGAAGGACTGAAGCTGAAGATGAAGCTCCAATATTTTGGTCACCTGATGTGAAGAACTGACTCTTTGGAAAAGACCCTGATGCTGGGAATGATTGAAGGCAGGAGGAGAAGGGAACAACAGAAGATGAGATGGTTGGAAGGCATCACTGACTCAATGGACTTGTGTTTGAGCAAACTCCAGGAGTTAGTGATGGACAGGAAAACCTGGTATGCTGCAGTTCATAGGGTCACAAAGAGTTGGACATGACTGGATGACTGAACTGAACTGAAGTGAACTGAAGTCATCACTTTATTTCACGGATCCTGAAGATCCTTCTGCCTAGCATGTATGTTCGTACCACTTCTGGTCCCAAGAATTTCAGGTCCTGATGAATTCTTTTATAAATGAAAAGGGTGGTGGGCCTCCTTCCAGCTTTCTTTGTGAGTATAAGCTTCGGCATAAATTCCATCTACTGTTCCAGGAGATAGCATCCATATTTAATTCAGTTAAATATCACTGATTATTTTGTAGTAAATTGTTTAAAAATAAGTTCAGTAAAATGAGAAAAATGTATCACTTGTTGACACATAATTTTTGTAAGTAGAATAGAGAGAGAATAATTTAATGAGCAAAATAGTCAATAGAAAAACTTTTAATAGTGACAATGACCATATAATGTTAAACCAGCCTAAATGTAAGACTTGAGTAATTTTTTTATATTCTTCATGAATATGGACTTGTTAATATAGATTCACAATTGAATGCCTATATGAGCTCCACAAAAGGGCAAACATGAATTTTCAAAGACATTCATCTGCTTTCAACTATAGGAAGTTTCTCTGGTGGAGCAAGAATAAAGACAGTTCTATTACTGTATTATTCTTGGGGTGTTTCTTTTATTTTAATTTATAGGTCTCCTGTGATAAGGTCCCCAAGAGTTGAATGGTTTGTACTATGTCAGCACAGTGGTTAAAATGCAAGACCATACCATTAAGTCAAAGAGCAGTTAGTTGACATACCAAAACCTTAGAAATGAGTATATGAGAAAATAAGATGCATTATGGATCATCTAAAAAAAAAAGTCCAGAATCGAATTTCTTGTGTACTTCCTATCTGAAAATTTCCAATTTATCAGCAAGTAGAGAATTTCCTAGTATAGCATATTAAGCCACAAAGCATACATCTAGATATTTTTTCTTTGAAATAAATGTCTTCATAAAGTAACTGAATGTAAAATATGATATTCATAAAACTGTGCTCAAAGTATTCTTTTAACAGGCATATCAAATTATTGTTGTTTGTTTAGTTGTTAAGTCATGTTTGAGTCTGACTTTTTTGTGATCCCTGGGAAATCTATGGGATTTCCCAGGCAAGAATACTGGAGTGGCTTGCCATTTCCTTCTCCCGGGTATCTTCCTGACCCAAGTATGGAACCCCTGTCTCCTGTATTGCAGGCAGATTCATTATTACAGAGCCACCTGGGAAGTTTAGACATATCAAATAATATAATTAAATATGTGCCTAATAATTTCAAGTAATATTTAATTCAACCATTTCAAGAAGTCTGTAGACACTTTATTAATATTTATAAATATTTATTACATACATTTAATAAATTAAATAATGTATTCAAAGAGTCAGTGCAATAGTGTGTTTAAATATGTCTCTAAGAAGATTTCTCTTGGACTTACAGTCTAAGTAAATACTTTCTTTTCAGTGCCTAAGAAATCAACTTACAAATTATATTATATATTGTTTATACAGTTGTTGTCTGGTCTCTCAGTCAAGTCCAACTATTTGTGACCCTAATGACTGCAGCATGCCAGGTTTCCTTGTCCTTCATGATATCCCAGAGTTTGCTCAAACTTACGTTGATTGAGTCGGTGATGCCATCCAACCATCTAATTCTCTGTCATTCCCTTCTCCTCCTGCCTTCAATCTTTCTCAGCATCAGGGTCTTTCCCAACGAGTCAGCTCTTGGCATCAGTCAGTTCAGTTGGTCAGTCATGTCCGAGTCTTTGAGACCCCAGTGACTGCAGCACGCCAGGCTTCCCTGTCCTTCACCATCTTCCAGAGTTTGCTCAAACTCATGTCCATTGAGTCGGTGATTCCATCCAACCACTTAATTCTCTGCCATACACTTCTCCTCCTGCCTTCAATCTTTCTAACCATCAGGGACTTTTCTAGTGAGTTAGTTCTTCTCATCAGTTCACCAAAGTGTTGGAACTTCAGCTTCAGCATCAGAACTTCTAATGAATATTCAGGATTAATTTCCTTTAGGATTAACTGGTTTGATCTCCTTGAGGGCCAAGGAACTCTCAAGAGTCTTCTCCAACACCACAGTTCAAAGGCATCAATTCTTTAGTGCTCAGCTTTCTTCATGGTCCAACTCTCACATCCATACATAACTACAGGGAAAACCAGAGCTTTGACTATACAGACCTTTGTTAGCAAAGTAATCGCTCTGCTTTTTAACATGTCATCTAGGTTGGTCATGGCTTTTCTTCCAAGGAGCAAGCGCCTTCTAATTTCATGGCTGCAATCACCATCTTTAGTGATTTTGGAGCCCAAGAAAATAAAGTCTCTCATTGTTTCCCCATCTATTTACCGTGAAGTGATGGGGCCAGAACTCATGATCTTCATTTTTGAAAGTTGAGTTTTAAGCCAGCTTTTTCACTCTCCTCTTCCACCTTCATCAAGACGGGTCTTTAATTCCTTTTCGCTTTCTGCAATAAGGGTGGTGTCATCTCCATCTCAGGTTATTAGTATTTTTTCCCATAATCTTAATTTCAGCTTGTGTTTCATCCAGCCTGGCATATACTGTTGTTTCAGGTGCTCAGTCTTGTCCAGCTTTTTTGCAACCCCATGGACTGGACTGCAGCCTGTTGGACTCTTTCATCTTACTCTTTCTCAGGCAAGAATACTGGAGTGGGTTGCCATTTCCTTCTACAATATATTGGCATATACTACATATAAACATATATAAATAAATATATATTGATATAAATAAATGTATATTATATATAAATAAATATACAAAACATAAAAATACATATGATTAAATATATATAAATAAAATATAAATATAATGGCTAGCATATATTAAACTAGATGCTTTCTTGGTGGCTCAGATGGTAGAAAATCTACCTATAATATAGGAGACTCAGGTTTGATCCTGGTCTAGAATATCCCCCGGAGAAGGAAATGGCAACCCACTCCTGTGTTCCTCCCTGGGAAGTCCCATGGACAAAGAAGCCTGACAGGCTACATTTCATAGCTTTACAAATAATCAGACATGACTGAGTGACTAACACTTCCATATTTATTAAAGTTATAAGCTTACAGTAAGTATTATAATGATAATTATGAATATAAGTGCCTTATAAGTCTTATTTTTGTATAATTAGCTATTATATGATTAGCTTCCCTAATAGCTCAGTTGGTAAGGAATCTTCCTGCAAAGCAGGAGACCCCAGTTCAATCCCTGGGTCTGGAAGATTCCCTGGAGAAGGGATAAGCTACCCACTCAAGTATTCTTGGGCTTCCTTTGTGGCTCAGCTGTTAAAAATTCTCCTGCAATGGGGGAAACCTGGGTTTGATCCCTGGGTTGTGAAGATTCCCTGGAGGAAGGAAAGACTACTCACTTCAGTAGTCTGGCCTGGAGAGTTTCATGGGCTGTATAGTCCATGGGGTCACAAAGAATCAGACATGACTGAGGGACTTTCACTCACTTAGCTATATTGATACTTGTATTGCAAGTATAATACATAGTTATGTAGTATATATAAATGTGTATATATAGATAGCTATACTGTTCAGTTCAGATCAGTTCAGTCGCTTAGTCATGTCTGACTCTTTGTGACCCCATGTACTGCAGTACCCTAGGCTTGCCTGTCCATCACCAACTCCCAGAACAAACCCAAATTCATATCCATCAAGTCGGTGATGCCATCCAACTATCTCATCCTCTGTTGTCCCCTTCTCTTCCTGCTTTCAATCTTTCCCAGAATCAGGATCTTTTCAAATGAGTCAGTTCTTCACATCAAGTGGCCACTTTGGAGTTTCAGCTTCAGCATCAGTCCTTCCAACGAATATTCAGGACTGATTTCCTTTAGGATGAACTGGTTGGATCTCTTTGCTGACCACAGGACTCTCAAGGGTCTTCTCTAACACCAAAATTCAAAACCATCAATTCTTCGGTGCTCATCTTCATTTATAGTGTAACTCTCACATTCATATGTGACTACTGGAAAAACCATAGCTTTGACTAGATGGACCTTTATTGACAAAGTAATGTCTCTGCTTTCTAATACAGTGTTTAGGTTGTTCATAGTTTTTCTTCCAAGGAGCAAGAGTGTTTCAACTTCATAGCTGCAATCAACATCTGCAGTGATTTTGGAGACCAAATAAGGAAAATATCTCTTTGTTTCCATTGTTTCCCCATCTATTTTCCATGAAGTGTTGGAACCTGATGCCATGATCTTGGTTTTCTGAATGTTGAGTTTTAAGAGAATTTTTTCACTCTCTTTCACTTTCATCAAGAGGCTCTTTAGTTCTTCTTCACTTTCTGCCATAAGAGTGGTGTCATCTGTATATCTGAGGTTTTTTTTTTTTTTTTTAAATCTTTAATTCTTACATGCATTCCCAAACATGAACCCCCCTCCCACCTCCCTCCCCATAACATCTTTCTGGGTCATCCCCATGCACCAGCCCCAAGCATGCTGCATCCTGCGTCAGACATAGACTGGCGATTCAATTCACATGATAGTATACATGTTAGAATGTGATTCTCCCAAATCATCCCACCCTCTCCCTCTCCCTCTGAATCCAAAAGTCCGTTATACACATCTGTGTCTCTTTCCCTGTCTTGCATACAGGGTCGTCATTGCCATCTTCCTAAATTCCATATATATGTGTTAGTATACTGTATTGGTGTTTTTCTTTCTGGCTTACTTCACTCTGTATAATCGGCTCCAGTTTCATCCATCTCATCAGAACTGATTCAAATGAATTCTTTTAACGGCTGAGTAATACTCCATTGTGTATATGTACCACAGCTTTCTTATCCATTCATCTGCTGATGGACATCTAGGTTGTTTCCATGTCCTGGCTATTATAAACAGTGCTGCGATGAACATTGGGGTACATGTGTCTCTTTCAATTCTGGTTTCCTCGGTGTGTATGCCCAGAAGTGGGATTGCTGGGTCATAAGGTAGTTCTATTTGCAATTTTTAAGGAATCTCCACACTGTTCTCCATAGTGGCTGTACTAGTTTGCATTCCCACCAACAGTGTAGGAGGGTTCTTATCTGAGGTTTTTTATATTTCTCAAGTCAATCTTGATTCTAGCTTGTGTTTCATCCAGCCCAGCACTTTGCATGATGTACTCTGCATGTAAATTAAATAAACAGGGTGACAATATATAGCCTTGATGTACTCTTTTCCTGATTTGGAATTAGTCTGTTGATCCATGTCCAGTTCCAACTGTTGCTTCTTGACCTGCATACAGATTTCTCAGGAGACAGGTGTTGGTCTGATATTCCATCTCTTTAAGAATTTTCCACAGTTTGTTGTGATCCACACAATCAAAGGCTTTGACATAGTCAATAAATCAAAAGTAGATATTATTCTGGAACTCTCATGCTTTTTCAGTGACTCAACAGATGTTGGTAATTTGATATTATAGCCAATATATAATTTAAAGATTTCTATGTTCTGCCCTGAAAATTAACTTGCTCTTTATTATATTATTTTACTGTACAGAGTTCAGATTTTTTAAGATTAAATCTCAACTTCTACACCAGCTCAAATTGTCCCTTGGCTATAGACATCAGGATAATCTGGCCTGGGATAAGAGGTGAGCCAGTGTATGGATTCATTGACTGTGGCTCCAGAGTTAGCCAAGGTTAAATAACCTATTTCTAAGGGCAAATTTGAGGTTTTTATCAAGTTCTTAAAGCAGCTCCAGAAGCTCGTTCTATGCTGTATATAGCTATCTAGTTTTGTTCATTTTATTTTGCTTCTGTAGAATACATGGGCATAGATAATGAGTATTATTAAGTTTAGTTCAGTTCAGTTGCTCAGTCGTGTCTGACTCTTTGAGACCCCATGAATTGCAGCACGCCAGGCCTCCTTGTCCATCACCAACTCCCGGAGTTCACTCAGACTCACGTCCATCGAGTCAGTGATGCCATCCAGCCATCTCATTCTCTGTCGTCCCCTTCTCCTCCTTCCCCCAATCCCTCCCAGCATCAGAGTCTTTTCCAATGAGTCAAGTCTTTGCATGAGGTGGCCAAAGTACTGGAGTTTCAGCTTTAGCATCGTTCCTTCCAAAGAAATCCCAGGGCTGGTCTCCTTCAGAATGGACTGGTTGGATCTCCTTGCAGTCCAAGGGACTCTCAAGAGTCTTCTCCAACACCACAGTTCAAAAGCATCAATTCTTCGGTGCTCAGCCTTCTTCACAGTCCAACTCTCACATCCATACATGACCACAGGACTATTATTAAGTTTATTGCTTAATAACATGGTTCTACTTTTTAAAAGTTATTGACATATTTTTATAATATGGATTTTATAAAAGTAATTATTTTGAACATATTTGTGCTAAGTCACTTCAGTCATGTCTGACTCCTTGCAACCCTATAGACTGGAGCCTGCCAGACTCCTCTGTCCATGGGATTCTCCAAGCAAGAATGCTGAAGTGGGTTGCCATGCCCTCCTCCAGGGAATCTTACTGGCCCAGGGATAGAACCTGAGTCTCTTATGTCTCCTGCATTGCAGGCAGGTTCTTTAACCACTAATGCTACCTGGCAAGCCCAATCATTTTGAATAGGAAAACCTGAAAAATATGGTAGTGTTCATCGTACAAGTTTTAACACATGCAGACACAGGAGAATATCGAATGTTTCTCTAAAAACTCTTTGCATGTAAGTTTATCACTGCCTTGTTTCTTTGCATGAAATCTTAATTATTCTGTAAGTGCATCTTGTGTCGCTAATAAAAGTAGCATTCTAATTTATAAAATATATAAAATATTTGTTGGTATATTAATAGGCTGGCAGACTTATATTCTATTTTACAAATGCTCCTACTTTTTCATAGAGCTGTTACTTATAAAAGCTTCTGTTAGCATAAGAAATCCTTAGACAAATCAGGTGAAAACTGGTGATGAAACACTGTTGATGGACATGTCTACTCCTAAATCCACACACCTCACCCTTCCCCTCGCAAAAACAACTTGGTCAAATTGTTTCTCTTAAGCTGCAAGCAGTTACACTCAGAGGTGCAGCAAATACTTGGGATTGTTTTATTGGTTTCATGCCATAGAAGGGACATTTTAAACCATTAGAACCAAGTATTTTTTCATATCCTTGAATGAGATTTTTCATATCCCCCTCTTGAATGAGAGGGGTGTGCATTTTTGTACACTGCCATATCCCAGTGTCAGATTAAAGAATTATATCAGCTGTGCTATAGCCAGATTCCACTTCTTTTTAATTTTTTAATGCATCCTGCTTATTTATGAATTTTATTGGGAAAAGAAGACAATACATTTTAAAGTGCACAGTGTAGTATTATTAACAGCAATTTAGATCTTCTCATTTCTCTCTAAAGAGGTGTTTTATTTAGCATAATATGTCTTAGGATTCAAATCTTGCCTTTATTTTTAAAAAGTATGTAACAGCAAACAAATACAGTAACATTTATGAGCTTCAGTTTATTCATCATTAAAACAAATGTGACAAAGTAGCCAAAAACATACAACAGAGAAAGGAAAGTCTCTTAAATAAATGATGTTGTGGAAAGTGGACAGCCACATACAAAAGAATGAAAATAGACCACTTGTACCATATGCAAAAATTAACTCAAAGTGCATTAAAGATTTCTTAGAAGAAAACATAGCAGTACACATTTCACCATCAGTATTAGCAATACCTTTTTGGATGTCTCTTCAGAAAAGGGAAAGAAAAGCAAAAATTAACAAACATTACTACACCAAACTAAAAAGCTTCTGCTGCAAACGAAAGCATCAGTAAAATAAAGAAAGATAACCTACTGAGTGAGAGAGGACATTTGTAAATCATATTTCTGATAAGGAATTAAGCCAAAATTTATAAGACTTATGTAACTCAACAACATATAAACAACAATCCAATTTAAAAATGGACAGAGGATCTTAAGAGGTATTTTTCTTTTTCCAAAAAAGACATATAGATGGCCAATAGGCACCTGAAAAACTGTTCAACATCACTGATTATTAGGAAAATGCAAATCAAAACTACAATGAGATACCACCTGACACCTGTCAGAATGACTGTCATCAAAAATACAGACAAGAAATGACAAGTGTTGGTCTGGATGTGGACAAAAGGGAGCTCTTGTGCACTATGAAAAATGCTATGAACAGTCATTCAAAACTTAGGAATAAAACTACCACATGATCTGACTATTCTACTTCTTTGGTTTACCAGAAACCTACAATTTTTAAACTGAAGTATAACTTATTACAATGTCATGTTAACTTTAAGAGTGTAACAAAACAATTCAGATATATCTGTATTCATATCTATATATAAATATAGATTCTTTTCAGATTCTTTTCCATTATAATTACAAGATATTAAAATAGTTCTCTATGCTATGCAGTAGGTCCTTGATGTTTCCCTATTTTATAAATAGTAGTATGTATGTACATTTTGTTATTTGCATGCTAAAAACACTCAGGTACAACAGTAGTAGACCATAGTGTTAGTTACTCAGTTGTTTCTGACTCTATAGGACCCCATGGACTGTAGCCCACCAGGCTCCTCAGTCCATGGAATTCTCCAGGCAAGAATACTGAAGTTGGGTAGTCATTCCCAACAGTGTGTATATGTTATGACAATCTAAAACTCCACTTTTTGGTGTTTACCAAAAAATACAAGATCTCTAATCCAAAAAGATATATGCACTTTCATTTTTATCCCAGCATTATTTGCAATAACCAAGATATGGAAACAAACTAGGTGCCCATGGACAGATGAATTACTAAAAAAGATACAGTATTCATATACAATGGAATCTATTCAGCAATTAAAGAAATCATTAAATCTTGCCATTTGCAATATAGATTGGACTTGAGGGTATTATTCTAATTGAAATATGTCAGAGAAAGACAAATACACTATGAATGGAATAAAGAAAAGAAAAATAAAATAAAATAAAGCAAACCTATAGATACAGAGAATAGATTGGTGCTTACCAGGGGGTTGGAAGGCGGGCAAAAGGGGTAAAGAGGTCCACTGTGTGGTGATGAATGGAAACTAGATTTTTGGTGATGAGCATTCTGTGGTGTGGCGCTTCCCTGCTGGCACAGTGGTAAAGACCATATCTGCCAATGCAAGAGATGCACATTTGATCCCTGTGTTGAGAAGATCCCCTGGAGAAGCAAATGGCAACCCACTCCAGTATTCTTGCCTGGAGAATTCCATGGACAGAGGAACTCGGTGGGCTCAGCCCATGGGGCTGCGAAGAGTCAAACACGGCTGAGCACACATATACTGCTAGTACTACTAAGCTGCGATGTGTCGACTCACAGTGCTGTGTACAGGAAACCACATAAGTGTTCAACCAAAGTTACCTGAATAAAAATAAACCTCATCAACATGAATCCACCATGGATGTACATGTGTGCCTCTTATAAGTTATTAAGAGTATTGAGTAGAGTTCTCTCAATTAAGGATTAAGTCCTTCTTGTCAAGAAAAAAAAAACCTTAAAAAATGTTGATAATGTTGCCTGTTTATATTTACTTTATATAGTATTATAGAAATATCAAAAGAAGCATCACTCATATGATTAGTTAGTAAACTCTGGAATTCTAGGAATTTTTAAAATCTTAATAATAATTCACATTTTTTTATGTATAAGATGTATATTGATAACCTCTGAACAATCCTTTGAAACAGTGCACAATGAAATTCTGAATTTCAGGTCAGTATTACTTCTCTTGAAATAGACAAAATGCAGAGTATTATCAAGAATTTCTGATTTTCTACATTCAGTTATTAAAATTCTCTAGAACATCTAAAAATATCTCTTGGCCAGACTCATAGACTCATGTACTCTGCTCTAATTATTCCCTATTCAAGTGAAATATTGCATTTTATGTAGAGCCCTGCAACTACTGAATTAGAAAATTTGGCACACATTCCTAAGACAGGAGAAAGATATAAATAGAACATATTCAA
This sequence comes from Ovis aries, assembly GCF_016772045.2. Lineage (NCBI taxonomy): Eukaryota > Metazoa > Chordata > Mammalia > Artiodactyla > Bovidae > Ovis > Ovis aries. The sequence goes on along the minus strand of NC_056069.1, from coordinate 60,589,882 downwards.
CTTCTTGGAAGCAGAGTCCCTATGAAGGAAAAAGCGTATATTTACAGCTATCAGGAGACAAATGCTTTTTGTTCCTGTTGCAATAATGTTTATTTTATGGTTAGTCAACCAAAAGGTGTACTTGAGGCCATCAATTTAAAAATGATGTTATGGCAGTCCACTTCATACTGATAATTTTTTTGTATTATTTGCAGAAGCAGATTGAATCATTTTAACAGATCAGTAGATCAAAAAAAAATGATAAGGAGATTGAAAGCAAAAGGAACAGGGGGCAGCAGAGGAGGAGATGGGTAGAAGGCATCACCACCTCAGTGGACATGAATTTGAGCAAACTCCAGGAGATAATGAAGGACAGGGGAGCCTGGTGTGCTGCATTCCATGGGGTTTCAAAGAGTCAGACACAACTTCACAGCTGAAAAACAAGAAGAAAAGGAGGTTAACAGATAATTTGATGAGTCAATTATATTTAATTAAATTGTCATCAAAATATTTTTATAAATGGAGAGAGTGATATCACCAAGAGGGAAAAGTAAAATACCCCAGCCTCCATCTACAGATGTAGGTTGACAGTTAGAGAACTTTCCACAAACAGAAACTTTCTGGGAGAGCTCCACAGTCCAGTTAGGAAACTCCAGCAACACAATAGAACAAAAAATTCCTGACTATAACCATGCAAGAAGGGAAGGTGAAACAGCTTCAATGCCTGTATAATTCCATCCTTCAAGCCAGTGGTCCTCAGTGACCAGGAGCAACTCTTCATTCACAAAGGGTTTCTTTTACCAGGGATGGGAGAACAGAGTGAGTAACCAGCTCTCCTAGCCTTTCTGGGAACATCATGTAGGACCCTCTTCGGTTTTACTCCATCCAGAGACTGACAAAGATGAGATTTGTAGAGATGTCTAGAAGCAAGGAAGAAAAGCAAAGGATGTCAGCACCAGCCAATATATTTATAAGCAACATCTTGACTGGTCAGAAATCCAAATCAGATAGCATATGCAAAATAATTCACAGGGTTTTCATACAGAAGCTGCTAAATAGAGAGTATTCACTACCCATGCTCAACATTTTCTGTTCTTTAGTAAATCAGCACACTTTTGTACTTCATGCAGACAATATTCTTAAGTTATCAAACAGCCATTTCTATCCTTCCTTGTGAAAAGACAAAACAAGAACAAAATGTATTTCTGGGTGACAATATTTGCTTTTCCAGTTTGGATTTGCAAACTAGACATGGCCATAAAAACATATGTATGAATATAAATATATCCTATATACTTGTATCTCCTATAAAAAAAAATCTTCTGGTGTGCTTCTGAGAGAGAAAACATCCACCCAAAGAAAACTCCTTTTGCTTACCACTCACACTGCATTTGAATTTAGGCATGAAAATTTGTGTTGAATGAAAAGACAGCATAATGAGATTCAGGGAAACATGTTGAGAATGGTTGAAAGAGGAATAGATTGATCAATTTGTTGACCTTCTATAAGATCCCCAGGCAGTAAGATAATTAAGTCTCTATTTATTTATCCACTATTAGATGATAATTCTGATTTTTGGTATAATTCTAAATTGAATAATCAGAAATGGCTGTGCCTGTATATACTAATTTTCTTCTGCTATCATGGTATGAATGTATACAGTTTAAATCAATGTTGTTAATAGAAATTATTCAACTTATGGATTTAATGTTGCTTGGCAAGTTGAGGAAATGAATAAAATAGGACTAGCCCCTACCCACAGAGATCTTTAACTTTATTGCAGAAGTAAGAGCAGGATTGTATCTCACCTTTAAGACAACTTAATTCCCCTTAAACTCTCTCCTCATCTAATCCTGAAGGATCATGTCAATACCTCTAAAATGGTATTAAAATATTGTACACTCAGAGACTTCATTTATGCATTCACATATGACTTAGTTTATCTAATAAACATTGCTTGAACAGTAGTAATGGACAGATTCTTGACAGGGGTAGATATGTTTTTAAAGACGAAGAAGACACAATCCCTTCCCTCTAGGAGCTCATGGTTTACCTTTACAAATTAACACAAATTCATGGTATCCTTTTTAAGTTCATGATTCCAAATGTATTTTTAACATAATAATGATGCAAAAATGCCACCATCACCACCACCACCAAAAATACTGTAATTAGCTGTACCAGAAAAACCTACAAGTAATTCCCAGAAAATGATACATAAAAGCTTACTTGTGAAGACTTTGTCATGTTTTGAAGAAGAAGAAAGGCCTCAATTCTATGTAAGGAACTTGAAAAATCCAATTAAGAAAGAAATATATTTGTATCGTATTTTAAGGACATGGTGAACTGTGGGGAAATAAAGAACCAGATGAGCTAAAATTCCAGCTGAGAACGGGTTGTTCCGACTGGAACTGAGATCACTGAACATTTTCAACCCTGGGCACATTTGCAGGATATGAGCTTATTCTGAGGCTTGTGCATGGCAGTTCAGCTCAATTCAGTCACTCAGTCGTGTCTGACTCTTTGTGACCCCATGGACTGCAGCATGCCAGGCCTCCCTGTCCATCACCAACTCCCAGAGCTTACGCAAACTCACGTCCATCAAGTCGGTGATGCCATCTAACCATCTCATCCTCTGTCGACCCCTTCTGTCTTCAGTCTTTCCCAGCATCAGGGTCTTTTCCAGTGAGTCAGTTCTTCACAACAGGTGGCCAAAGTATTGAAGTTTCAGCTTCAACATCAGACCTTCCAATGAATATTCAACACTGATTTCCTTTAGGATTCACTGAATGGATCTCCTTGCAGTCCAAGGGACTTTCAAGAGTCTTCTCTAACACCACAGTTCAAAAGCATCAATTCCTTGGTGCTGAGTCCAATTCTTACATCCATATATGACTACTGGAAAAACCATAGCTTTGACTAGATGGGCTTTTTTTTTTTTTTTTTTTTTTGACTAGACAGCTCATACATGTCAAAGGTTGACTATTCTACTAGGTTTTCCAGAGGAGTAAAAGAAGCTTGTGATGGCCCATTAGGCCAGCAAAACCATTCAGCTCATTTCAGTTGAGTCACTCAGTCGTGTCCGACTCTTTGCGACCCCATGAATCGCAGCACGCCAGGCCTCCCTGTCCATCACCAACTCCCAGAGTTCACTCAGACTCACGTCCATCGAGTCAGTGATGCCATCCAGCCATCTCATCCTCTGTCATCCCCTTCTCCTCCTGCCCCCAATCCCTCCTAGCATCAAAGTCTTTTCCAATGAGTCAACTCTTCTCATGAGGTGGCCAGAGTACTGGAGTTTCAGCTTTAGCATTATTCCTTCCAAAGAAATCCCAGGGCTGATCTCCTTCAGAATGGACTGGTTGGATCTCCTTGCAGTTCAAGGGACTCTCAAGTGTCTTCTCCAACACCACAGTACCAATCTGTAAAGGATCCATGGTCAGTTTTCATCATGGAGCACTTACAGATAATGGAAGAGTATATCAAGCTGGGAAAAAATGGAAGAGACTGGAAGAGTAGAGTTAAATCTTCTATAATCTTCTGATGTGTAAGAGACAAAGTACCAATAAAGGAAAAAAAGAATGACACCAAAAACATGACCTTTAAGTTATTCAAAACAAACAATAAGTAAAATGTGTATAATTAAGCTGTAGCCCAGGCAGACTCAATAAGCTAAATCATAGTTCCTCATCTTATAAACCTGTCAGGAGTTCAGCTGAGCTGGAATAGAGACCTGAACCATCAGTTATTGGAGAAGATGATTAAAACAACAAGCCAAATCATTTTCCCTTATCGGTCATTATAAAATATTGAGTATAATACAAGTAGGATTTATTGACTTTCTATTTTATATATAGTGGTTTGTATCTGCTAAACCTAAGCTCCTAATATGTCTGAAGAACCAAACCTTTTTGGTTATCTATTTTATATACAGTAGTGCATGGGAAATAGATGGGGAAACAGTGGAAACAGTGTCAGACTTTACTTTTTGGGGCTCCAAAATCACTGCAGATGGTGATTGAAGCCATGTAATTAAAAGACGCTTAGTCCTTGGAAGAAAAGTTACGACCAACCTAGATAGCATATTGAAAGGAGAGACATTACTTTGCTAACAAAAGTCCGTCTAGTCAAGGCTATGGTTTTTCCTGTGGTCATGTATGAGTGTGAGAGTTGGACTGTGAAGAAAGCTGAGCACCAAAGAATTGATGCTTTTGAACTGTGGTGTTGAAGAAGACTCTTGAGAGTCCCTTGGACTGCAAGGAGATCCAACCAGTCCATCCTAAACGAGATCAGTCCTGGGTGTTCATTGGAAGGACTGATGCTGAAGCTGAAACTCCAGTACTTTGGCCACCTCATGCGAAGAGTTGACTCATTGGAAACGACCCTGGTGCTGGGAGGGATTGGGGGCAGGAGGAGAAGGGGACGACAGAGGATGAAATGGCTGGATGTCATCACCGACTAGGTGGACATGAATTTGAGTGAAGGCCTGGAGGCCTGGCGTGCTGTGATTCATGGGGTCGCAAAGAGTCGGACACAACTGAGTGACTGAACTAACTAACTGAACTGATTGCATATGTACTAATAGTTTCAAGGAATTAGATCTGATAGAAAGAGTGCCTGAAGAACTATGGAGGTTTTTAACATTGTACAGGAGGCAGTGATCAAACCAACTCCGTGAAAAGCTAATGCAAAAACACAAAATGGTTTTCTGAGCAGGCCTTACAAATAGCCAAGAAACAAAGAGAAGCAAGAGGCAAAGGAGAGAATGAAACATACACCCGTTTGAATGCTATTCCAAAGAATAGTGAGGATAGATAAGAAAGCCTTCCTAAGTGATCAATGTAAAGAAATAGAGGAAAACAATAGAATGAGAAAGACTAGAGATCTCTTCAAGAAAATTAGAGATACTAAGGGAATATTTCATATAAAGAGAGGAACAATAAAGGACAGAAACAATACAGACCTAACAGAAGCTATTAAGAAGAGGTGGCAAGAAAACACAGAAGAACTATACAAAAAATATCTTCATGACCCAGATAACCATCATGGTGTGATCACTCACCTGTGCCAGGCTTCCTAGAGTAGAAAGTCAAGAGGGACTTAGGAAGCATCACGACAAACAAAGTAAGCGGAAGTGATGGAATTCCAACTGAGCTATTTCAAATTCTAAAAGATGATGTTGTGAAAGTGCTGCGCTCAATATGTCAGCAAATTTGGAAAATTCAGCTGTGACCAAAGAACTGGAAAAGTTTGGTTTACATCCAACCCCAAAGAAGGGCAATGCCAAACAATGTTTAAACTATATAGCACAGTTGCACTCATTTCATATACAAACAAATTAATACTCAAAATTCTCCAAGCCAGCCTTCAACAGTATGTGAACCAAGAACCTGCAGATGTTCAAGCTGGATTTAGCTTCCAGCTGGAAGGGGAGAGGAACCAGAGATCACATTGCCAACATACACTGGATCATAGAAAAAGCAAGAGAATTCCAGAAAAACATTTATTTCTGCTTCATTGACTACACCAAAGTCTTTGACTGTGTGGATCACAACAAAATGGAAAATTCTTAAAGTGATGGGAATACCAGACCACCTTACCTGTCTCCTGAGAAATCAGCATGCAGGTCAAGACGCAACAGTTAGAACTGGACATGGAATGATGGACTGATTCCAAATTGGAAAAGGAGTACTTCAAGGCTGTATATTGTCACTCTGCTTATTTTACTTATATGCACAAGATATCATGTGAAATACAAGGCTGGATGAAGCATGAGCTGGAATCAAGACTGCAGGAAGAAATATCAATAGCCTCAGATATGCAGATGGCACCATCCTTATGGCACAAAACATAGAACTAAAAAGCTTCCTGATGAAGGTGAAAGAAGAGAGTGAAAAACCTGGCTTAAAACTCAATGTTTATAAAATGAAGATCGAGGCATCCAGTCTCATCATTCCATGGCAAATAGATGGGGAAACAATGGAAATAGTGGCAAACTTTATTTTCCTGAACTCCAAAATCAATGCAGATGGTGACTGCAGCCATTAAATTTAAAAAAAAACAAAACAAAAAAACTTACTCCTTGGAAGAAAAGCTTTGACCAACCTAGACAATATATTCAAAAGCAGAAACATTATTTTGCCATCCAAGGTCCAAAACTATGGTTTTTCCGGTAGTTATGTATGGATATGAGAATTGGACCATAAAGAAGGCTGTGCACCGACGAATTGATGCTTTTGAACTATGGTGTTGGAGAAGACTGTTGAGCCCACTTTGGACTGCAAGGTGATCAAATCAATCAATCCTAAAGGAAATCACTCCTGAATATTCATTAGAAGGACTGATGCTGAAGCTACAATACATTGGCCACTTGATGCACAGAGTCGATTCACTAGAAAAGAAACAGATGCTGCAAAAGATTGAAGGCAGGAGAAGGGGATGACAGAGGACAAGATGGTTGGATGTCATCACCAACTCAATGGACAGGAGTTAAGCAAGCTCTGGGAGATTGTGAAGGACAAGGGTGCCTGCAGTGTTGCAGGTCATGCTGTCACAAAGATTTGGATATGACTGAGCAACTGAACAACAACAAGTCTATAAATGTTGGCTTCCCTGGTAGCTCAGCTGGCAAAGAATCTCTGTAATGCAGGAGACCCAGGTTCAGTTCCGGGTAGGGAAGAAGAGCCCTTGGAGAAGGAATAGGCTATTCACTGCAGTATTCTTGGACTTCCCTGGTGGCCCAGATGGTAAAGAACCAGCCTGCAATGTGCTGTGTGGGATACCTGGATTTGATCCTTTTTTGGGAAGATCCCTTGGAGAAGTGAATGGCAACCTACTCCAGTATTCTTGCATGGAGAATTCCATGGACAGAGATACCTGGCAAGCTACAGTCTATGGGGTCCCAAAGAGTCAGACATGACTGAGTGACTAAGCCCAGCACAGTAGTGGTGTGTATATGTTAATCCCAAACTCCTAATGTATTATTTTGCTGTGTACCGGAAACAAACACAACATTACAAATATACTATACTTCAACAAAAGGCATCAACCCAAAAGTGAAAGATCACGCTTTTACTTTATTTTATTTTATTTTTATGAAAGTTTTTTATTTAAAAACTTTCTAAAACAATAAACACATGGGAAAAAATGACATAATTCCCCACTGAAGTTTAATGGTACACTGTATTAAATATTGAAAGATCACGCTTTTAATCACATACTCTGATCGTATAAGCCAGAGCTAAAACCAGATAAAGAATAGACTCCCCTGCTCTATTTTCTGACAAGGGAAATGCATGAATTGGTGAATAGAAGCTTCTGTTAGTGCAGATGTAGTGGTCTCCCCACTGTTGAGAAAGCCCTATGCAAAATGTTCAGGCTGTGTTATGGTCTGGGGGCCTACAGGCAAGGCTGTTGAGTTAGAGGCAAAATTTTCTTCAGGATTTCTTCCCTTTTCCGCATAAAGAGGTCACAACAGAAGTCCCTGAAGAAGACTTATGCCCAATACCTAATATAAAAAGACTTAGAAATGAAGGTCCCAGAGCTAGAAATGAGAATATGTGGAGAGCATAATTGGCCCGAGGAGCTGAGTTTTAACTAAAACTCCCTTCAAAGACTGTGATACACTTGCTGTTCCCCAAATTTGATGTGGGAAGGCACTAGCCCTGCTGAGGCCTGCCAGTGAAAGCCTACTTAATTGTCTGTTTTCAGGCTGAAACACACACACACACACATACACACAAACACACTCATATGTTTTAAGCCTGGAGCTGTACTCCTCAGACCTGATACAGAAAAAACAAACACATTTTGAGCAAAAGTAACAAGGGTTTAATGTTCTATTGAATATTTTTATAATTTTGTCTTCTATATAATTTTCCTGTTGTAGTTTAGGCACTAAGTCATGTCCAGCTCTTTGTGATCCCACGGACTACAGAGCACCAGGTTTCCCTGTCCTCCGCTAGCCCCCTGCTCATGTCCATTGAGTTGGTGATGTTATGTAACCATTTCATCCTCTGCCACCCCCTCTTCTTTGGCCTTCAGTCTTTCCCAGCATCAGGGTCTTTTGCAATGAGCTGGCTCTTTGCATCAAGTGGCCAAAGTACAGAAGCTTCAGTTTCAGCATCAACCCTTCAAAATAAAATTTATCAAATTAGAGCTCAGATGGTAAAGAATCTGCCTGCAATGCAGGAGACCCAGGTTTGATCCCTCTGTTGGGAAGATCCTATGGAGAAGGAAAGGGCTACTCACTCCAGTATTCTTGCCTGGACAGTCCCATGGTCAGAGGAGCCTGAGGGGTTACAGACCATGGGGTTGCCAGACATGACTGACTAATACTTTCAACTCACTTCAGAGTTGATTTGGTTAGTGAGATGGAAGAGAGGAACTCTGATATATTGCTAAGTAAATAAAGAGCTCTGCCAAACACAGGTTGAAAAAATTCTAAATTAGCCTAAAATGTCCTTTGTAGATGAGCTTGTACGGCTGATTAGATTCCTCTCTAGGACTCCAGCATTTTACAAAAATTCCTATAATTGCAAACTACAATGATTCATGATGTTGACAAGATTTTTCTGTGGTAAACATTGATCATTCATATTTTCACAAAACATAATCCATTTAGCCATTATAAATAGTTGAGTTCATCTGATTTCCTTTTTCTAACATGATAAATAAAATAATGAGACATAATAATTATGGGCTTTCCCCCCATTCTCTGTATTGAGGACTTCTGGGAAGAAGGGGTCACTTTGACCCAGTGACCTATGATATTTTTTCTCAGGTCAACATACTATTAGTCCTCACTAGCAGAAAGACCATGGGGAGTTATGGAGAATGTTTCAGACCTGCCTACATTTCATACTGAAAACAAAACAGGAAATTAAGGATTATGGAGCATGACTGACTAGGGAGGAGACTGGTTTTTATTCTATTTAATGGTGAAAATAAAATTTCCAAAAAAGATCTCTTTTTTCTTGGGTGAGCCTATCTCCTAAATGTATTACTCATAAGGGAACTTACATGTGAAATCTGAAACTAAAAATTCATCCTAATGTGGGAACAAATCCACAGTTTTAGACATCTGCCTCTGATGATCTTAAGATCAGATTTTTCTTGAGCCTGGTGTTTGTATATATCTTTTGGATTTTAGAACAATTTGGAGTTAAATTTTCTAATTGATCTGGGCCCAGTTTAACAATTCAAGTCTTTTTATTTTTGTAGATATCAAAGTTTAAGCTATATTTTCTATTTTAATAGCTGTTTATGCCTCACTGTACCATATTTTGTCTATTGAAGTTTTGATTTCTGTCTTCAGTTTTTCTAGGGTTTACTTCGACAACTATTACACTTATGCTATACAAATTTAGACTTCCCCAGGGCCTCAGAGGTCAGTAATCTGCCTGTAATACAGCAGACATAGGAGATGTGGGTTCAAACTCTGGGTCAGGAAGTTTTCCTGGAGGAGGAAATGTAATCTACTTACAGTATTCTTACCCAGAAAATCCCAGGGACAGAGGCATCGCCGTGGACTACAGTCCATGGCATAGAGAAAAGAATTGGAGTTGACTGAGCACTATACAAATTTAAGACTGTATCTATCAGTACACCATTATGTGATATGATGAAATTAGGATATTCATTTGACTCTTTCCTCAGAGAAGTGCATTTTCCCTTGACAGTTGATAGGAGCCCTTCTGAACAGCTCTCTAGTTACTTGTCTCCAACTGACCTACAAACACTAAATAAAATGAAAATGAAAAGGCATGGTGCTATATAGTAGGTCTTTGCCCCATGTTATGTGGAAGCCTGGATGGGAGGGGATTTGGAGGAGAACAGATGCACGTATATGTATGACTGCATCCCTTTGGTCCACTTGAAATTATCACGACATTGTTAACTGGCTATACTCCAATACAAAATAAAGAGTTTAATTTAAAAAGGCCATTAAAAAAATGTCATTGCGGTCACAGAATCTCCCAATGATTATATCTTTTCAAAATCAGGAAAGAAACAGTTCCATTTTCAGATTTAGCCACGCATTTTCTCAATCATGCTTCCATGCTGTGTGTCACAGGATGATACACACCATGTTGGTAATGTTCTTAAAGTGACTCCTTTGGATTGTCTCCATATGTTTTATGCTTTTAAATGTTTTCAACAGGTTAAACTTCTTTGTTTTTATAGTAACATTTGCCATTAAAACTTAAGCTCATCAGATAGTAACAGAGACTCTCCGCATGATAAATAACAGTGGCTTCAAGATGTAGAAGCTTACTTTTCTTCTTCAAAAAAGTTTTGAGTCTGTCAGTTCAGACCTTATTATAGGGTCTCTTGTCCATGAAGTCCTCAGAGACTCCAGTTCTCATTACCCTGTTACTCAAATGTTCGCATTACAAATGGTTTGCATTTTCAAGGTCAACTCATGGCCCCAGTAGTTGCTTCAGGACCAGTTACCATAAATAAGGTCTGGCAGCAGGGGGGAGGAAGAAACAAAGCAAAAGGGGGAAAGAGTGTTTTACATTGTTGCTTACATCTCAGTGACCAAGGCCTGAGCATATCTAAAAATGAGAGTGGGTTGCCATTTCCTCTTCCAAGGAGTCTTCCCAACCCAGGGATTGAACTGTGTGTCTCCTGCACTGACAGACAGATTCTGTACCACTGAGCCACTGGGGACGTCTTTGACTTATCATATATCTATTGCAATTTGGTAAATACATAGACACATTGCTAATTTTAATAGGTGCATTTTATGGGTATATAACAATTTGAATGCTAATTTAAAATACTACTTTTGGGCAGTTAGGTTTTCTTCTAAGTTTCAGTGTTAGAAAGCTTCATAGTACAGCGTTTAACATGATAGATTTACCTGAGATCAAAGTTTTATTTTCTGAGAAATTTACTGCTACCAGGTTAATATACTTTAGGTATATTAAAGTGGGATAGGGACAAGTTTCAGAAAATGTTCAGAAATCAATCAGTGAACCAAGTCTACGGTGGGTGAGAAGTTTTAAGATATGACAAGGTTCTTTCAAATATTATTATTCAATGTGTTATATAAGGGGTGAAACTATTATAAGAATACATTCAGTCAAATATTATATTTGCTATTGAAATATCATAATGCTGTCCACTGAATATTAAGACTGATTCCTTGTATTTTATACAATATTATTAGTGTTTTATGCCTCATTGATTAGTATACTGAAATTCAGTACCAATGCAAAATGATTTAAATTTTTTAGAGTATGTCTTTTTTAACATAAATTTATTTATTTTAATTGGAGGCTAATTACTTTACAATATTGTAGTGGTTTTGCCATAAGCAAAAGAAACACAGATGTATAGAGCATCTTTTAATAATTGTGTACACAATGAAATGTTTATTACTATTGGGTTGGCCAAAATGTTTATTCAGACTTTTCCGTAAGATCACATGGAAAAATCTGAATGAACATTTTGGCCAACCTGATATATTTCAAAAATGTCAAGTCTTAGATAAGAAATGGTTCTCTGAAACTGTGTAATAGTAGGCTTATGTACTTGGTAGGAAGTCAAGAAACATTTTCCCTTGCTTTAGCCAATGCAAAGGGTAATTTCAACTATGTTTACAAAAAGACAGGAAAACTTTCATGTATTACAAATTGTTTCTGGGTGGACTCAGTTTCCTTTCTTTTCATTTAAAAAACTGGAGCATATTCAATGGAAAAACCAATACAATATTGTAAAGTAATTAGCCTCCAATTAAAATAAATAAATTTATATTAAAAAACAACAACAACAAAAACACGGCATATTCATTTTCAGTTAGGAGAATTATCACACTTGAAAAGTGTTAGTTGCTCAGTCATGTCTGACTTTTTGTAACCCCATCGACAGTAGCCTGCCAGGATCCTCTGTCCATGGGATTCTGTAGGCAAGAATACTGGAGTGGGTTGCAATTCCCTTCTCCATGGGATCTTCCTGACCCAGGAATTGAACCCAGGTCTCCTGCACTGTAGGCAGATTCTTTACTGTCTGAGCTACCTATCACATTTACAGTCAATTTTTGAATTGTGGTGTTGGAGAAAACTCTTGAGAGTCCCTTGGCCTGTAAGGAGATCAAACCAGTCAATCCTATTCATTGGAAGGACTGTTGCTGAAGCTGAAGCTCCAATACTTAGGCCACCTGATGTGGAGAGCCAACTCTTTAGAAAAGACCCTGATGCTGGAAAAATTGAAGGCAGGGGAAGAAGGGGGACAACAGAGGACAAGATGGTTGGATGGTATCACCAACTCAATGGACATGAGTTTGAGCAAGCTCCATGAGATGGTGAAGGACAGGGAAGCCTGGCATACTACAATCCATGGGTTAGCAAAGAGTTGGACATGACTGAGATACTGAACAACAGTAACAGTCGGTTTTATTTACTAGCGCATGAGCTAGTCCATTAAAAATATTTCTATTGCATTTTAGCAGAGTTCCAATTCTTCTGCCATTTATATCTTGCCATTCAAGTCAGTTCAGTTCAGTCACTCAGTCGTGTCCAAGTCTCTATGACCCCATGAATCGCAGCATGCCAGGCCTCCCTGTCCATCACCAACTCCTGGAGTTCACCCAAACTCATGTGCATCGAGTCGGTGATGCCATCCAGCCATCTCATCCTCTATTGTTCCCTTCTGCTCCTGCCCCCATTCCCTCCAAGCATCAAGGTCTTTTCCAATGAGTCAACTCTTCGCATGAGGTGGCCAAAGTATTGGAGTTTCAGCCTCAGCATCAGTCCTTCCAATGAACACCCAGGGCTGATCTCCTTTAGGGTGCACTGGTTGGATGTCCTTGCAGTCCAAGGGACTCTCAAGAGTCTTCTCCAACACCACAGTTCGAAAGCATCCATTCTTCAGCACTAACTTTCTTCACAGTCTTTTAATACATCATTTTTTCTTTGAAATCTATTTCTATGTATCTGACTAAAGCTTCCTGTAACAATGCAATTTCTTTTGAATATGATTCATTTCTCATGTAAGCTTCTGAAATGGTACACGCTAGACAGGCTTTGAAAAAGAGACTGGATAAGTAAAAATTATTGACATTTTCTTGGATATTTGTGTTATCCACCTCTTGTATTTAGAGCTGTGTCATTTTAGATGCCTTCTTATAGTGCAGTTAAATAATTCAGGTGAAAAAAATGATGTAATTTGCAGAGGAATAGTACTTGGTTTCCTTATTTTTTTTAATTTTTTTTCCAAAAAAAAAAAGCAGATGTATCAGAACAAAATACACCAAGAATTTTCTTTGTCCTTTCCCAAGCTGGAGAAATTCATACTACAATCAAAAGACCCAAGAGTGAATATACAATCTGAAAGAACAAAAAGCAGGCATGTAGGAGGAAAACACACACAATGTGTATGGAATTCTTTTTATGCTTTCCTTGCTTTTGCTAGAGTCTTAGCATTAACTGAGTAGCAGACAAGATAGACAGCATATTAAAAAGCAGAGACATTACTTTGCCAACAAAGGTGCATCTAGTCAAGGTTATGGTTTTTCCAGTCGTCATGTATGGATGTGAGAGTTGGACTATAAAAGAAAGTTGAGTGCTGAAGAATGGATGCTTTTGAACTGTGGTGTTGGAGAAGACTCTTAGTCCCTTGGACTGCAAGGACATCCAACCAGTCCATCCCAAAGGAGATCAGTCCTGGGTGTTCATTACAAGGACTGATGTTGAAGCTGAAACTTCAATGCTTTGGCCACCTGATGCGAAGAGCTGACTCATTTGAAAAGACCCTGATGCTGGAAAAGATTGAAGGCAGGAGGAGAAGGGGATGACAGAGGATGAGATGGTTGGATGGCATCACTGGCTCAATGGACATGGGTTTGAGTAGACTCTGGGAGTTGGTGATGGACAGGGAGGCCTGGCGTGCTGCAGTTCATGGGGTCGCAAAGAGTCGGATACGACTGAGCAACTGAACTGAACTGAATTGAGATAACTAAATCTTGACAGATCTGCTCTAACATTTGGATATGCCAGAACAGTTCAAGAAGGAGGAGAGAACCATAAAAAAAGATTTGTTAAAAAAAAATACCAAAAACTCTTTTTCTGAAGTGGCTGGTTATGTGTGAAGGGGTGTTTGTCTTGCAGGTAGACCTCAGTCTTTTTAAGCTGAGCCTCTATGCTCTGTCCAATTCTGGAGCATTCTGGACAATTAGAGGTTGTTCAAGGAACTCTTATCCTCATTTCTGAGTCAAGGTAGGGATTGGATGTCTCAGATGTTGCACTAGGTTTTTAAATTTTCAGGCTTCTAACTGGTGCCTGCTGTCTTCACTCATCTCTTTTGGAATCCTAGTTAGAAAGGAGTCCATCTCCACATATAAAGAAGCTTCACTTCCAAGAGTTAGGAAGTTTCACTGGGGACATGCCCAGAAGTAGTTCTTTATTTCCCACTTCAGGTCTCCAAATATGGAACAAGTGCAAATGAAACATGAAACAAGGAACCTAGACCTGTGGGTCTCTGCCTGAACAAAGCAGTCCTGTGTTCCAGAGCAGAGCCTATATAAGAAAGCTCCATAGACCTGAGACTTTGGCTCAGCCTGCTGTTAGTGGACTCTGCACCAGGGATGTGCAGGTGCTTTTGTGATGTCACGTGTTCCAGGGTAGCTTAACTAGAGGCTGTTATCCTGTAGCGGGTTTAGGTCTACACTCCAGCATGTTTTGTGTAAATGTGTATTCATATGGATGTTCAGATGGAGTTGAACTCAAAGGTGTATCTGAAGGTGATTTAAACAATCGTACAGATGCTTAAGAGTTTAGGGTTTGGTTCAGTGCCCAAAACTTGCTATCTTGCTTCACAAATAGTATCCTAAGAAAGCAAGCTTAATGTACCAGCAAAAGGTGAACAAAGTGAAGGAAAATCTCGAATGTAATAGGGTAAATCCTTTGCATGGGGAAAATTCTCTGACATCACAGCTAAAAACATAAATGAAGCTGGAAATCTGTTGGGCAGTGTTTTGTAGGGAAACTAGCACTCTCTTGACTATGCTGTTAGTTCTCCGTGTTCAAGAAGTGGTCACCTTAAAATAAGTAGAGTTAATCTGCAAAGGTATTTACCTTTGTGATGTCATTTTGAGTCGGCATATTTCAAACATTAGGTGCTTTTACTCATTACATGTTAAGATACTGAAAAATCTCCCTCATAAAAAAAGAGTGCATAGTTGACTGGGAAAAGTGTTTGAAGATGGAGAAAGCTATTTCTTAAAGCAGAATAAATAGTGTGGTAATGAAAAGACGAAGATCAAGAAAGAAGTGTCAAAAGAGAATCTTGAAGGGCTTAGCAATACGATTGAAGGATATATAATAATGACACATTAAGGAAAATGGAGGACTGGTAGATCTATGTTTAAAAATGTGTAAATGCTATCAAGAGGTAGAGAAATAGCAGCTCTGCAGAGAAGGGGCTGTGCTGGCATGACATGGGATATGCTGTTACATTCAACTTGGAAAGCCAGATGGACCCCATGCAAAATTTGGCATTGATTTTGAGACTGAAGGCCACACACCCGAAGATGGTATGTAGATGCTTGTTAATTACATAATTGATGTCTCTTGGAAGAGTATGACAGCGCCTCAAGCAAGTACAATATGTCTTGAGAGAACAAGGGAAAGAAATTGACATGGGTTAGGGGCTGTTCCGGAGAAGGCAATGGCACTCCACTCCAGTACTCTTGCATGGAAACTCCCATGGACGGAAGAGCCTGGTGGGCTGCCGTCTATGGGGTCGCACAGAGTTAGACAAGACTGAGCGACTTCCCTTTCGCTTTTCACTTTCATACATTGGAGAAGGAAATGGCAACCCACTCCAGTGTTCTTGCCTGGAGAATCCCAGGGACAGGGGAGCCTGGTGGGCCACAGTCTATGGTGTTGCACAGAGTCAGACACAACTGAAGTGACTTAGCAGCAGCATGGGCTGAGGTCAGGGTAAGTATCCCCAAACAGTGGGTAGGGGCTTGTGGGATTTCAGTCTCCAGTTGATATGAAATTGGTGAGCACTCAGGCTTTCTTATCAGCTTGTCTCAGTGGGAGAAAATATACTAGACAAAAGATACAGGGAAATATTCCCAGCAAATTTATAATAGGAAGAATACAAAAGTACTGTAAACTAGTTTTACTTTCAAATTTTCCAAAAAATTGATTAAATGCATAAAATAATGATAAAGGAAATCAAATATTAAATCTTGTTTATTGTCAATATACAATAAGCATATAATTTGACATTATAGTATTTGATAGAAATTTCTTGATAATGCATATATTATGTTAATATAATAAATACATATGATTGGTAATAGAGGTTATATTAGCAAGGTTTATAAACATTCATCAGGTTTTGTGCTAGTCAGTTTGTCCGGAGATTGTTTAGAGAGTGAATCTTCTGATAACCAGATAGTAACAAGCCTCTGACAAGTGTATCTAGGCTTTACTCATCCTTGAAACTTAAAATCAAAATGACACCACATATGCATATTTATTTTGCTTTTTGGCTTCTTTCTTTGTTAGTGACATTACATACAACTTAATTATCTGGATAGAATTGCCTTACATTTAGTAAATGCAGCACTGGGACAATATTTTGTACAGTTTTATGACAGAGATAAATTACAATTGAACAAATGAAGTTTTTATTACAGTGCCAATTTTTCACTCTGATGGAATTAAGCTTGAGCCAACATTTCCATTCAACTTCTCCTTTTCAGGAATTTCAATTCAAAACAGTAAATATGACTTAATCTAGCACTTGGCAAACAATATATTTGGCAAGAAGAAATTCGTTCAGTATAATTTTTCAAAGAACTTGATGTGAAATTGGAGACTAAAAAAGATATGTGAAATAAGATAGAGGTGCTAAAGTCATTTTATGTTATATTCTATCAAGCTTTAAAATGAATTTTTATAATTTGTAATATGAAATTTAAATCTTACATGTTTTACACTTAAATTTTTTTGAATTTTTATATGTACTTAATAGAATTATTGTGCACCATGAAGCAAACGTAATAAGACCAAAAGAAGATATTTTAAGCATAAAGGCCTAGAAAACTAAAAATATATTCATTTATAAAGTATTAAGTAGATAGTATAGATTTTAGTATAGATTTTTAAATTAAAAAATACAGAATGCTTTCAGTTATGTTATTATTCATATATTTGTATAATTATTATCTCTAAAAATCCATGGGCCATAGTCATATATATATATATATATATGTGTGTGTGTGTGTGTTTGTGTGTGTATATATATATATATATATGTGTACGTATGGAGAGTAAAATGCAGAATATTGAATCTTCTGAAAATTGTAAGAAAGAATACTGTAAAGAATTAACTATTATACATTTTATAGAAAAAACAACAATCTGAAGTTACAGTAGTGTGAATAAAAGCAGGCACATTCTAGAAAGAAGTGGGAATTTGCAAGAACAGAACAGCATAAGGCAGCTATCTTGTCTTTAGCAGCTTTTGCCTGAAGGCACACTGCAGTTCACTCCACATGCAGCAGATAAAATTATGATAGAATATTCACAATCATTGGCTTAAAGAAATAGGAGAGAGCTGGGACCACAACAGATGCTTCAAAGGATGGGAGTGCTTGTGAATTAAGTCAATTTAGTGCTGTCCTACTCTTTGCAACCCTATGGACCTAAGCCTGCCAGACTTTTCTCTCCACTGGATCCTGGCAAGAATATTGGGATGAGTTGCTATGTGGGGTATCTTCCAAACCAAGGGATCTAACCTGCATCTCTAATGCGTGCTGCATTGACCGGAGGGTTATTTACCACTAGCACCATCCAGGAAGCCCCAAATGATGCGGAGTTCCATTCATTTCAGTTCAGTTGCTCAGTCATGTCTGACTCTTTGCAACCCCCTGGACTGCAGCATGCCAGGCTTCCCTGTCCGTCACCAACTACTAGAGCTTGCTCAAACTCATGTCCATTGATTTGGTGATGCCATCCAACCATCTCATCCTCTGTTGTCCCCTTCTTCTCCTGCCTTCAATCTTTCCCAGCATCAGGATCTTCAATGTCAGTTCTTCGCATCAGATGTCCATAGTATTGGAGTTTCAGCTTCAACATCAGTCCTTCCAATGAATATTCAGGACTAATTTCCTTTAGGATTGACTGATTTGATTTCCTTGCTGTCCAAGGGACTCTCAAGAGTCTTTTCTAATACCACAGTTCAGAAGCATCAATTCTTCAGTGCTCAGCTTTCTTTATAGTCCAACTCTCACATCCATACTTGACTAGACGGACCTTTGTTGGCAAAGTAAGGTCTCTGCTTACAATGGAGTATTATTCAGCCATTAAAAAGAATACATTTGAATCCGTTCTAATGAGGTGGATGAAACTGGAGCCTATTATACACAGTGAAGTAAGCCAGAAAGAAAAACACCAATACAGTATACTAACACACATATATATGGAATTTAGAAAGATGGTAATGATAACCCTGTATGCGAGACAGCAAAGGAGACACAGATGTAAAGAACAGACTTTTGGACTCTGTGAGAGAGGGAGAGGGTGGGATGATATGGGAGAATGGCATTGAAACATGTATACTATCGTGTAAGAAACAAATCGCTAGTCTAGGTTCAATACAGGATGCAGGGTGCTTGGGGCTGGTGCACTGGGATGACCTAGAGAGATGATATGGGGAGGGTGGTGGGAGGGGGGGGGGAGTTCAGGATTGTGAACTCATGTACACCTGTGGTGGATTCATGTCAATGTATGGCAAAAACCAATACAGTATTGTAAAGTAAAAAAATAAAATTAAACTCCCCCCCCCAAAAAAAAAAATGCTGTCTAGATTGGTCATAGCTTTTCTTCCAGGGAACAAGTGTCTTTAATTTCATGGCTGCAGCCCAAGAAAATAAAGTCTGTCACTCCGTGTTCTTTCTCAGTTACTGATAAATTAGGTATGACTTGCCCCTGGCAATATTTGCTCTATCTGGTTGAGATGTCTTACTATATAATTTTATTTTATTTTATTTTTTGTAAATGTATGACAGAAAGTCCCGAAGATAAAGTTTGTCAGATTAGAGTCTGATTGTCCCCAGGCAAATATGCCAAACAAAAATAATTCATGGAAAATTTCTTGAAATCAATGACTTTAAAAACCTATTTTAGTTATAATCCAAACATAGATTTGGTACAAAGAAAAATTCCATTATCAATAAACACTCAACATCCCAGAAAAATCATGCAAGAAACACAAATAAAACTTTGTTACCTCCACTGCTGCATAAGGAAGAAAAGCTATACACTCTGCTCACAAAGGAGCAGTAAGCATTCTTCCCTGAAAGCATTTGACAAACATTTTCCAAAATGTCAAAATACTATAAAAATGTTATTTTTATTTTTGAGGTGCTATTTACTAAGCATAAAATGCATAAAAGTTAAGGGCACAATTCAATGACATTTATACATGTATAACAATGATCCAAGCTGTGGAATGCATTCATGCTAAATTGCTTCAGTGAGCTCCACCTCTCATGCGACCCCATGGATGGTAGGCTGCCAGGCTCCCCTGACCATGGGATTCTCCAGGCAAGAGTACTAGAGTGAGGTGCCTTGACATCCTCCAGAGGATCTTCTGGACCCAGGGATTGAACTAGGACTCTTAATGTCTCCCGCATTGGCAGTCCAGTTCTTTAGCACTAGTGCCACCTGGCAAGCCTCAAAACTGTAGAATAGGAATGTATAATTTGTATTTTTTTTCTCAATTTAGTGTTTAGACATTTATCCACATTTGTGCATAATTCATTTTGTGCCATAGTGAGATATTTGGAAGGATGATATTTTGTTGTTGGTAATATTTTACTGTATGAAGATACCATATTTGTTTTCCTTACTCCTTCCATATTTAGTTTGTTTCAAATTATTTTTATGGAGAAAGTTCTTGTGAACATATTTGTGGATTTGCGCACTCATTTCTTGTAAGTACATACTTAAAAGTGAGGTTTCTGGGTGATGGAGTAGCCTTAAGTATAACGTTTAATTAGAGCAAAATTTTTTTCCCCAAATTTTATTAACAATTTTATACTCACACAAGTAATGTGTGGGAATACATTTGCCCCATTTCTTCTTCAAATTTGGGGTTGCCAAGTCTTTATAATTCATATTGTCAGGGGAGTTTGTAATTTTCTTGGTTCTGTCTTGTCACAACAAAAATTTGAAGTGACAGACAGGCCCTTGTTACAGCCCTAGGTCGGACCAGGGTTACAGCTCCCAAATGGACCAGTGTTACACCTCCGTGTTACAACTCAGTTTTATTTAGAAAGTAAAGGAAAATACATTCTCGAGGCATGAGGGAATGCTGACCCAAAAGGCATGAAGAGAAGAAAGGCCCCGGCCCAGTTTTGGCTCCTCTTTATATGCTTTTTCTCCTCCCCCTGAGCCGGCCCTATGTAAAATGGGCTAGCCAGGAGTGCTGTTTGTTTTACCTGAGGTCCTCACTCTGGTCTTCAGACCTTCCTTTGTTCTATCTTGTGGGCTTTTCCCTTCCTTGTCTTTTAGCCACTGCCATTCTGGACTCCTTTTTCTTATTCTAACTATCTAACATTCCCCACTCAAGAGATAGGAAGCGCAATTCTTTAGGAACAGGGAGGTCAAGGTCGCTCTGGTTATTTCCTGCTGAACTGGGACAGCAAGGGGCATTGGGCCTCCCCCTCCCCTCAAGCCTCAGAGTCCTTATACTGGTGTCCATTTGAGGGCGAGTGATATTTTCTGTGGTCGGCTATAGTTTCGTATATCCTTGTTGATCTGTCGCTGCATGCTGTAGCTTGTTGATGTGGGCAGAGAGAAAATGGGTTAGACAATTTATAATACATGGAGCGATCACAAGCAGCTTCAATCTGATGATGACAGGAACTAGTAGGGGCATTAGCCAACTCCAAATTTTAATAACCAAGGATTCCCCCAAAGAGAGATTGTAGCCACTTGGAGAACTCTCCATCTCATTCTTTGAGATCTTATGGGGTCTGAATGTTTTTCTTGAGGACCGTGAGACTTTCTTTAACTTAATTGGAGGTATTTACCCAGAAACAACATGTCTCATTCAAGATGGCCAAGTCCCTTCTTGTAGAGGGATCAGGAGATCTATCTCCTGTCTGTTTTGGAATACAACCCCTGCCAAGCTGTGTTGGCTCTTTAGAGCTGTCCTGAGAAACCTTATCCCCAGAAACTTAATTTTGGGGGTGTTCATTAGAATGGCACTCATTTGTAGTTCTGAATAGGTATCTGAGATCTCCCAGGGGTTCACAGGGGTACTGAGTGTCATCTTCTGTTTTCTTCCATGGTTTGACTCATGAGTAGTGAATCTAGGAATCATGTCCTTGACTGCTGCAAGGGGTAGAAAGCATTACAGGGTAGGGGCCCTTCCATGTGGGCTGGAGTTGAGCCTTTGGGGACCCATCTTTCCAGACTTTAATTAGGACTTGACTCCCTGGAGTGCATAGTGGTGACTCTTTTGAATATTTTGGATCCTGGTTGGCACCCAAGCATATATCCCATAGGAATTGCCTAATGGCCATGGTATAAGACTGGAGGGTCTGAGACTCTGGATCTAGGAAGAGGTCACTGACATAAACAAAAGGTCTCCCATATAGCTCATAAGTACTAAGACCAGCCTCTTCCTTAGGGGCAATACGGGTGCAGAGGAAAGCTATTGGTAAAGCCTCCTTCCATCCCAGGAGGTCTCCTGGATTGTCTTTTTTAATTTCTGACTTAAAGAATTGGTTGGAGGTTAATTACTTTACAATATTGTATTGATTTTGCCATACCTCAACATGAATCCACCACAGGTATACACGTGTTCCCCATCCTGAACCCCCCTACCACCTCCCTCCCCATACCATCCCTCTGGGTTATCCCAGTGTACCAGCCCCAAGCATCCAGTGTCATGCATTGAACCTGGACTGGCAATTCATTTCATATATGATATTATACATGTTTCAATGCCATTCTCCCAAACCATCCTACCCTCTCCCTCTCCCACAGAGTCCAAAAGACTGTTCTATACATCTGTGTCTCTTTTGCTGTCTCGCATACAGGGTTATCATTACCATCTTTCTAAATTCCATATATATGTGTTAGTATACTGTATAGGTGTTTTTCTTTCTGGCTTACTTCACTGTGTATAATAGGCTCCGATTTCATCCATCTCATTAGAACTGATTCAAATGAATTCTTTTTAATGGCTGTAAACTCCAACTAAAATAAATAAATTTATATTTAAAAAATTGTTTGGCTCTTTCTACTTTTCCTGAAGACTTAGGCTTTCAGGCACAATGGAGATAATAAGTAATGCCCAATGCTTTAGAGACCCATTGGGTGACCTTAGAAGTAAATGATGTCCCATTGTCACTTTGTAATGATCTGGACAGACCAAGTCTTAGAATGACTTCATGGAGCAATTTTTGTTTGTCTGTTTGTTTTTTACCACCTCCTCAGCCTTCTCAGTCCAGATGGGAAAGCCTTCAATTCACCCTGTGAATGTATCTATCATGAAAATAAGTATTTATACCCTTAAGAAACTGGCATCTGGGTGAAGTCCATCTGCCAGTCCTCTCCTGGGTAGGTCCCAGCATCGTTGGACAGGCTGGACCAGTTGGTGTCTTTGAGCTCCTTGGGGTTATTTAATTTGTAAGTGGGACAAGAGGAGACCACTTGCCTTACAGTCATTTGGAAGCCTGTTCCTCTGAAGGACATTTCTAGTGATGTTTGGAGGGCCTTCTCCCCTAAATGAGTGGTGGCATATAAGGAGTTAACCACCTTCCATTGGAGGTTCCCAGGCAGAAAAAGGTGTCCCTCCTTTTGGAATTACCCCATAAGATCTTCTTGAAAGCCCTCACTCTTAGCTTTAAAAATCTCATCTCAGTATATGAAGGAGCTTCTGGCAAACTAGTCTGTGTGATGGAGGGGGACGACAGCTTCATTTATGATCCAGAGATCTTGAACCATTCGTCAGCTTCCATCCTTTTTCTTTACAGGGAGGATCAGGGTGTTACACAGTGAATTGGTGAAGACCAATAGCCCAAAGGCAAGGACTTTATTTATTAGAGGTTATAGTCCTTCCAAAGCTTCTCTTCTGAGGGGATATTGTTTCCAGTTAGGAAACCGAGTGGGATCTTCAAAGACAATGACTGGTTCAGTTTGGTGGGTTCATCCAGGAGTCTCCTTCTCCCACACCTAGGGCTTAATTTTGACCCCTCATAATTTTTGGTCCCTCTTTATTGGAGAGAGTGCAATGAGTTTCCCAGTAGTAACCAGAAGCCATAGGGCTCTAAGGGCTGAAAAGCTTCCCATCACACAGATGGTCCCCAGTTTAGAAAGTATATCTCTTCCCAATAAGGGAATAGGATACCACCAGAGTAGGGAGTAGGGACCACCAGAAACTGGTGATAAAATATTTGTCCATCCCAGCAACAAAGAAGTGCTTGGTGAATCTTTCAGTAGTTGTTTTTCCTGTAGCACCCAAAACGGTGCAGGTTTGGGAGGAGTAGGAGGTCAGGGCAGAGTAGGTAGCCCCTGTGTCAACAAGAAATTCTCAGGCCTACCTGTCACATCCAGTTGCACCCTTGGGTCCAGCGGGTTCAATTGAACTTCCAGCCTCGTGATGGTTATCTGTGACAGGCAGGCTGGCTGGAGTGGGCCGCTTCAGTCCTATTGAACCATTGTGTGGGAAGGCTTGGCACTTGACCTTGAGGCTCTTGGGTCCTGAGAGCAGAGTGCTGCCCAATGTCCCAATTGATGGCATTTGTAGCAAGCCACATTAAGAAATTTGTCATGATTTGGACACTCTTTGGCCCAATGCCGCGCCTGTCTACAGATTAGACATTTTCCTCATGCTTTGTCCTCCAAGGACTCGGGGTTTGTCACAAGGCTTTCCTGGAAGGTGGCCAGCATCTGGGCATACCTTGCCTTTTCTCCCTGTCCTAGGCCTTGGCCTCCCTCTCCTGTTATCTGTTATAAAAGGTATTGATGGCTGTCTGGACCACCTCGTCTAAAGAGGCAGCAGGGTCCTGTTGCTGTAGCTGTGGTAAATTTATCCCAATGTCTGAGCACATTGTGATAGGAATCTGTCCTTTAAAATCACCTGTCCCTTTTAAGAGTCTAAGTCTAGTTTGGTAATCTTTTGGAGGGCCTCTTTTAGCCATTCCAGAAAGGCAAAGGAATTCTCGTTGCGCTCCTGAGTAATAGCTGAGTCCTGGGCATAGATGATTACTTTTTGCTGGGCTGCTTTCATTCCTGCCTTCACACAGGTCAGAAAAAAATCTCTTTCCTGGATGTGCTCAGGGTCTTTATAATTCCAATTAGGGTCTGAGGATGTGACTGCGATTTCCCCTACTGGGTATTTATCGCTTGACATGTGAAGCCCTGTAGCAAACCTTCAGGCTTCCTTCAAGACCCTAGCGTGCTCAGGGTCAGATAAAGTTTGACTAAATATGACCATGATGTCCTTCCACATCAAGCTAAGGCCAAGGTAATGTGTTGGAATGTATCTATATATTTGCCTGGGTCATCTGTATAGCTTTCCAGGTCTTGTTTGATCTGTCTTAGTTCTAAGAGGGAGAAGGGCTTATGGACCCGAGTTGGTCCGAATTCTCCTCCAGTTTCAGCTAAGGGACATACTCGAGTTGGTTTTGTGGAGGGGGTGCTCCCAGATATGGGGGCATGTTTGGATACAAGGAAGGAATATCAGGCAACTCAGGAGTTGTGGGAGGTGAGCCTTCATGGGGTGGGGGTGGGGTTCCTTCTTTTGGTTGTCTGTGCCTAACACCGTTTGCCTAGTAGGCTCACTTCTAGGGCATGCAACCATCCCACACTTAAGACAGAGTTCCTGCATATCTCTCAGTCAGAAGAAAATTTGGACATAGGGATCTCTGTCCATTTTCCTTGCCTTTTGCAGAATAAGTCTAGCTGCAAGATGGTATTGTAATTTAAACCCCCATCCTCAGTCCAGTGTTCCTTGTATCCCAGAGGATACCATGGCCAGGCAGTGGCACAAAAAACTGTTAAGTGACTTCTCGTTAGATTTAGAAGATCTAACAGCTTCCAGTTATAAAGGATGCATCTCAAAGGCGTCTGCCAGGAAGTGGATTGGTTATTTCCCATCTGAAAGACAGTGGTGACAGGGAGGAAAAGAAAAAAAAGAAAGAAAACTAATAGGCCTCCTTCAGTTTCCATGGGTGGACTTCCTTAAGGATGAGTCTTTTGAAGTTCATTCTACTCAGTACTGTTGCAACCTTAGAGCCAGGTGTCCCCGGGCCAGGGTGCAGATCCCCAGGCAAGCTGAGGCATGACAGCTGCCTGGAGATAGAATCTCTGGGCAGGTCGAGGCATTTTGGCTTCCTGATAATTGAGCCCCTGGGCAGGTCGAGGCATGTCCACCTCCTGGGACCCCTGGACTGGCGGATCCCTGAGTAGGTTGAGGCCTGACAATCTTTCAGGGACCAGATCCCTAGGCAGGTCGAGGCAGGTTGGCTTCCTGGTACCCCCGGACTGGAGTTGGGCATCCCCAAGCTCTCCAGCATGACCAGTGCTGGGTAGAATTAAGGGGTTGTAATTTTAGCTCATTTTCAGTTTATTCACCATAGATGGGAATAGATATCATGATGTAAAGAAATCCAAGCCTGTGACCTGAGACTGGGAATGTGGTGAAGCAGCCATAAACCTTATTCTCTTACTGTTCTAAGAGAATGTAAGTCACTAATTTCCTCCCCTAGTCCTCCATAAAAGCAGGTTAGAGTGTCTCCAATAGTAATGTCATTGTCATAGACCCAGTTTAGGTAATAACAGAAGTAATGATAATGCAGTGGGTTATCTGGTCCTGTTAGGGGCATTAAGAGTATCTTAATAATAAGTAGGGTGGAGCAATGTTGCCTACAAGGGGGCGGGGAGGGAGTCCTGGTTGTAGGAGTTAGTAATTGGCTTATGAACAAATTGATAAGAGGCAACAGACCAGATTTGATCTGGGAGCATGTTTGTAACTTTAGGAGAAGGGTGGTAAGACTTTGGGTCCAAACAGCCTGCAGGGCTAACTCCCAAAGTGGCAAACATTATCCCTGGAAGTCCAATTGCCCTTGAAGGGATGCCACCAACAGATGGACTTGTAGCAGGTATTGTGTTCTGTCACCCGCCCTAGCAAGTTCACCGAGAGAAGCTGGTGTTGCATATCTTATAGGAAGCATGGAAGACGAAGGCCTAAATATCTAGAGGGATTGGATATAATATTTCCCTCCCAAGGGCCAGCTATTTTCTGGTTGTCCTTCCAGAAGTTTTTAGAGGCAACATTGTGGCCCTGAACGGGGCTCAGAAAAGAGCAAGAAACAGGAGGGAAGGGAGCAGGGCACAACTTTTGAAACAATGGCATAGCCCAAGGGCATAACGTAAACCAATTAAAATCAAAGGGGTTAAAGATGACAAGTTAAATTAAACTAAACCTTGATCTCCAATCTGCAACCTAAATGACACACCGAGGTGGCAGGACAGTTTCAGTTCAGTTCAGTTCAGTCGCTCAGTCGTGTCCTACTCTTTGCAAATTCATGAATCGAGCATGCCAGGCCTCCCTGTCCATCACCAACTCCTGGAGTTCACTCAGACTCATGTCCATCGAGTCCGTGATGCCATCCAGCCATCTCATCCTCTGTTGTCCCCTTTTCCTCTTGCCCCCAATCCATCCCAGCATCAGAGTCTTTTCCAAAGAGTCAACTCTTCTCATGAGGTGGCCAAAGTACTGAAGTTTCAGCTTTAGCACGACTCCTTCCAAAGAACACCCAGGAATGATCTCCTTTAGAATGGACTGGTTGGATCTTCTTGCAGTCCAGGGACTCTCAAGAGTCTTCTCCAACACCACAGTTCAAAAGCATCAATTCTTCGGTGCTCAGCTTTCTTCACAGTCCAACTCTCACATCCATACATGACCACTGGAAAAACCATAGCCTTGACTAGACAGACCTTTGTTGGCAAAGTAATGTCTCTGCTTTTGAATACTCTGTCTAGGTTGGTCATAACTTTCCTTCCAAGGAGTAAGTGTCTTTTTTATTTCATGGCTGCAATCACCATCTGCAGTGATTTTTGAGCCCACCCCCCCGCCCCCACCACCACCAAATAAAGTCTACCACTATTTCCACTGTTTCCCCAGCTATTTGTCATCCAGACCACCTGACCTGCCTCCTGAGAAATCTGTATGTCAGTGAGGAAGCAACGGTTAGAACTGGACATGGAACAACTGACTGGTTCCAAATAGGAAAAGGAGTACATCAAGGCTGTATATGTCACTCTGCTTATTCAACTTATATGTAGAGTACATCATGAAAAACA
The DNA here is from genome assembly GCF_016772045.2 of Ovis aries. Classification (NCBI taxonomy): domain Eukaryota; kingdom Metazoa; phylum Chordata; class Mammalia; order Artiodactyla; family Bovidae; genus Ovis; species Ovis aries. The sequence continues at coordinate 60,562,556 of NC_056069.1, read as the reverse complement.
CTGGGATGGATGAAGCACAAGTGGAATCAAGATTGTCAGGAGAAATTTCTATAACCTCAGATATGCAGATGGCACCACCCTTATGGCAGAAAGTGAAGAACTAAAGAGCCTCTTGATGAAAGTGAGAAAGGAGAGTGAAAAAGTTGACTTAAAACTCAACATTCAGAAGACTAAGATCATGGCATCCAGTCCCATCACTTCATGACAAATAGATGGGGAAACAGTGGAAACAGTGGCTAACTTTATTTTTCTGGGCTCCAAAATCACTGCAGATGGTGATTGTAGCCATGAAATTAAAAGACGCTTACTCCTTGGAAGGAACGTTATGACCAACCTAGACAGCATATTAAAAAGCAGAGCCATTACTTTGCCAACAAAATTTCATCTAGGCAAGGCTACTGTTTTTCCAGTAGTCACACATGGATGTGAGAGTTGAACTATAAAGAAAGCTGAGTGCTGAAGAATTGATGCTTTTTAACTGTGGTGTTGGAGAAGACTTTTGAGAGTCTCTTGGACTGCAAGGAGATCCAACCAGTCCATCCTAAAGGAGATAAGTCCTGAGTGTTCATAGAAAGGGCTGATGTTAAAGGTGAAACTCCAATACTTTGGCCACCTGATGTGAAGAACTGACTCATTTGAAAAGATCTTGATGCTAGGAAAGATTGAAGGTAGGGGGAGAATGGGACAACCGAGGATGAGCTGGTTGGATGGCATCACCAACTCAATGTACATGAGTGTGATTAAACTCTGGGAGTTGGTGATCGACAGGGTGACCTAGTGTGCTGTGGTCCGTGGGTTTGCAAAGAGTCAGGCACAACTGCAGAACTGAACCGAACTGATGGGACCGGATGCCATGATCTTAGTTTTCTGAATGTTGAGCTTTAAGCCAACTTTTTCACTCTCCTCTTTCACTTTCATCAAGAGGCTCTAGTTCTTCTTCACTTTCTGCCATAAGGGTGGTGTCATCTGCATATCTGAGGTTATAGATATTTCTCCTGTCAATCTTGATTCCAGCTTGTGTTCATCCAGCCCAGTGTTTCTCATCCTGTACTCTGCATATAAGTTAAATAATCAGGGTGACAATATACAGCCTTGATGTACTCCCTTTCCTATTTGGAACAGTCTGTTGTTCCATGTCCAGTTCTAACTGTTGCTTCCTCACCTGCATATAGGTTTCTTAAGAGGCAGGTCAGGTGGTCTGGTATTCCCATCTCTTTCAGAATTTTCCACAGTTTGTTGTGATCCACACAGTCAAAGGCTTTGGCATTGGCATTAAAGCAAAAATAGATGTTTGTTTGTTTGTTTGTTTTTTCTGGAGCCCTCTTGCTTTTCCAATGACCCAGTGGATGTTGGCAATTTGATCTCTGGTTCCTCTGCCCTTTCTAAAACCAGCTAGAAGATTTGGAAGTTCGTGGTTAACAGATTGTTGAAGGCTGGCTTGGAGAACTTTGAGCATTACTTTACTAGCATGTGAGATGAGTGCAACTGTGAGGTAGTCTGAGCATTCTTTGGCATTGCCTTTCTTTGGAATTGGAATGAAAACTGACCTTTTCCAGTTCTGTAGCCACTGCTGAGTTTTCCAAATTTGTTGTCATATTGAGTACAACACTTTCACAGCGTCAACTTTTAGGATTTGAATTAGCTCAAGTGAAATTCCATCACCCCCACCAGCTTTGTTCATAGTGATGCTTCCAATGGCCCACTTGAGTTCACATTCCAGGATATCCAGCATTTTCCTTAATACTCAGCCCATGGATCCCCACAGACTTCCCTTTGCAGGTTCCTAACTGCTGTCTCAACTCAACAGAATTATTTGCCTTACTTTAGCTTTCTCTATTTCCCTGCATTGTGTCCTGAAAACTTTCTCCAATCTATAATTTGGGCTAATTTTAAGCCTTATGTTTTTGTTTCCTTTGTTTTAGGAATAACTGTCTGGTGAGCTAGTTTTCCAAAAGCTGAAAACTTTGTGTCCTCTATTCGTTAATTTTTTAATTGTTTAAGGTTGAAGAGTAATTTTAGTCCATCTTCATTCTACCTGTAAGCCAACATCAATAATTTTTAAGAATCACATTACTTAAATATAAACTCTGTTCACAGGCTCAAACATAAACCTATTTAAGCCAAAATATTGATTTGTGTTTCAAATCCATATTCATTAGATATCCCCTTCAAATGATGTTATTGATTAATAAATGTAGACTGATTGAGTAAATGCAAGACAGAATGTATGAATCAATGAATAGGTGTGTTGACATTAGCATCATTGCTTTAATGACAGAGGATAACTTCATAAAGACCCAAGGAAAGGAGAATAATTTTGAAATCAAATAGAAAAGAGACACATATGGATTCAGACAGAATAGTCCACAGAGTGTTTCAAAAATATGTCCAAATAGACATCTGCCTCCTTCTGTCACAAATGCTAACTCTCATCTGAAAATTATTACTTTAAAAATTCAGATGATAGCATTGAGTCTATAATTTGAAATTATTTAAAAATACTTTCTGGTAGAAAATGTTCCTTTTCGAAGTAGGAAGAAAACCAAAATTAGGTAGCACTTTGACAGCTTTTCCATGTTAGAAACAAATGCATAAATTTCAGCAAAAGAATTGTATATGAATAATAAAAATTATTTAAATATTATCTTCAATAATATTATTTAGCAATGCCAAATTTTATAGACTCATGCTATAATGAAGTATATGTCCTATATTCAAACTTTCAATGCTCAAAATTGCACTGCAATTCTTAAGCAGAGTGCTAAATTCTACTTTGCCAATAGAGATACATCAGCTTAGTCATCTGTCATAAATTTCCTCTGTTGTGGATATTAGTAGAAACCTCTGACTCAACCCAACTCTAAGTCAAGATGTAATTTGCTACATAATGTGTTGTGATGGGGAAAGAGAGAATCAATTTTCATTTTGGAGCAAATGGAATAAATTTACACCTGCAGTTGACAAAGAGGTTACAACCTCATCCCAGGAATGCAGAGCAAGCCACAGATGTTCCTAGCTTTAAAATTTGTTGATTTGATTACTATAATTCACTGAGTCTACACACCTGAAGCTACTCACCGAGTGATTTCAGCTGGTCTAGAATGAAGCGAATCAACTATATTAAACTGGCTATTGGCAATAACACTTCAATATATTTTCATATGCATTGCATCTAATTAAATGACATTCCACCCTCATTTCAAGTGACCAAGGAGAGGAATTTGTAACAAAATATTTGAAATTGTCTATGAACCTTCAAAGAACTAGAACAAAAGTAGAAAATCATCCTTTATTATATACTAACTGTATATCAGAATGTGATATGCAGGTATACAGAAGCAAGCACATTTATCTATTTAATTTCATGATTACAACAACACTGTTATTTGGCCTTTATTATTTTCATATTTATATAAAGATTTTTTAAACATACAGACGAGTCATATAAAACTTGAAAAACAATACTACTAAAAATAGTATGGTTGAGTTGAATCTGATTTTAAAATCAAACTCAATTTTCTAAAAAACATGGGTACAGGCAAGTTTTAAATCATTATGGCTATAATTTCAGTTCTTGAAGAAAGATTTTTAAAAACGTGTTTTTCTGTTAGAATAACTCTACAGCAATATAGCTTTTATTTATCTATATTGTGTACATTATGCCTTTAAGTTATAGAGTGTGTCATATAATAAAGTATTTATACAAGAGATATGTTTTAAATAAACAAATAATAACATCTGAATATGAATAAGAACTAGAAAATGTTTTGTTCTTCCTCTCAGATCTCCCACATTGCAGGCGATTCTTTACTGTCTGAGCCGCTAGGAAAGCCTAAGAATATTGGATTGGGTAGCCTAGCCCTTCTTCAGGGGATTTTCCCAACCCAGCAGTTGAACCTGGGTCTCTTGCATTGCAGGTAATTCTTTACCAGCTGAGCTACCAGGGAACTGTCCTTCCTCAGACATGTAAATAAGAACCACGCTTTTCTCTCTCTTCATGAAAATCATGTCAGCTATCATTATTATCCTTATAATGAAAGCATTTCTTTTTCTGTGAGAGAAGTGAAGTGAAGTCACTCAGTCGTGTCCGACTCTTTGTGACCTCATGGACTGTAGCCTACAGGCTCCTCCATCCATGGGATTTTCCGGGCAAAGGTACAAGGAACCTTTAAAATACTGAAAGGGATTTTAAAATACTGGAGAATATGAAAGGGAAGAAAATGGCAGGACTCTTCATCTTCTTCTAGGCTTTTTTTAATATACATATTGCTTTATGGATCTGTTCTGAGCTGACAGAGAGACTACTTGGTGATGACTTAGTAAAGCCTGCAATGAGAGTATTTCATGGAGAAGCAACAAGTCAGCATCAGCAGGATATGAATTGGAGGAAAAGGTTCTCAGCAGACATGCTTCCAGAATTTGGATATTTCTTTTCCAAATGGTAGTAGAGAATTTGGCCATTATTGCTTAATAAGATCCAGACCTATGAGTAAGCACACGGAATTGAATTTGTAGATACTTAACCATCAGGCTGAATAGATTTCAGGTCATTCTATCAGACAAATTATTTTGCAGAGGGTACCAGGACATGGTCAAGTTTATGGGAGCAGGGTCAACTTCTAGGTGATAGAGGAGGCATGCGGAGGACAGATTGCTCAGTGCTCTGGGACAGCATACCAGGAGTGAAAGCAGACACAAAGGTGTTCTTTTTAAAGTAATTTGTATTGGAGGATAGTTGCTTTACAATGATAGTTGCTTAATGATGTTGTGTTAGTTTCTGCTGTACAACAAAGTGAATTGGCTATATGTATACATACACCCCTCTTTTTTTGGATTTCCTTCCCATCTAGGTCACCACAGGGCACTGAGTAGAGTTACCTAAGCTGTAGAGTAGGTTCTCATTAGTTTTATACAAAGTATCAATAGTTATACATGTTAATCCCATATCCCAATTCATTCCACCCACCCCATCCACTCCCTGCTTCTCCTTCGGTAACCATAAACTTGTTTTCTATATCTGTGACTCTATTTCTGACTGAACCAGTGTGATGGTCAGGAATAGAAACCAGATTCTTAATGGAGAAGCAAAGACAGAGAATAGCTACTAATTCCAGATGCCTTCTGACTTGTAGGTTGAAGGCTGAGCATTTTCTGCACACCTTGATTGAAACTGACTGCTATCTGGAGTATGTGGTAGTGGTGGGATCTTCCTGTAGATAAAATTGTCTTACAGATTGTTGTGTGGATTTAGAGAGTGAGTGAAGTGAAAGTCTCTCAGTCGTGCCTGACATTTTGTGACCCCATGGACTGTAGCCTGCCAGGCTCCTCTGTCTATTGAATTCTCTAGGCCAGAATACTGGAGTGCGTAGCCATTCCCTTCTCCAGGGGATCTTCCCAACCCAGGAATTGGACCAGGGTCTCCTGCGTTGCTGGTGGATTTTTTACCAGCTGAGCTACCAGGGACTCGGAAAAGACTGTGGAAAAATTTTAGTATGAACGGTTAACAGAGAATTCCAATGTAACTACAGAAAACTACAGTATGAGTGTCTAAATGTGCCCTGAAATCTATCTGGAAGTGAAAAGAGGGAAAAGACGAAAAGACTAAACTCTGTGATTTAGAATGTATGTTTGTCATGCTAGAGATCCAACAAACACTTTTATGACAGTAACAAATTCATGAGGTGGGGTCAACGATTATCTTGCTCTGGTAAAACTGTTGCTTGGGAAATTAAGGCAAGGACTATGTCAGTTCAGTTCAGCCGCTCAGTCGTGTCCAACTCTTTGCAACCCCATGAATCGCAGCACGCCAGGCCTCCCTGTCCATCACCAACTCCCAGAGTTCACTCAGACTCACGTCCATCGAGTCCGTGATGCCATCCAGCCATCTCATCCTCGTTCGTCCCCTTCTCCTCCTGCCCTCAATCCCTCCCAGCATCACAGTCTTTTCCAATGAGTCAACTCTTCGCATGAGGTGGCCAAAGTACTGGAGCTTCAGCTTTAGCATCATTCCTTCCAAAGAAATCCCAGGGCTGATCTCCTTCAGAATGGCCTGGCTGGATCTCCTTGCAGTCCAAGGGACTCTTAAGAGTCTTCTCCAACACCACAGCTCAAAAGCATCAATTCTTCGGTGCTCAGCCTTCTTCAGAGTCCAACTCTCACATCCATACATGACCACTGGAAAAACCATAGCCTTGACTAGACGGACCTTAGTCGGCAAAGTAATGTCTCTGCTTTTGAATATACTATCTAGGTTAGTCATAACTTTTCTTCCAAGGAGTAAGCGTCTTTTAATTTCATGGCTGCAATCACCATCTGCAGTGATTTTGGAGCCCCCCAAAATAAAGTCTGACACTATTTCCATGGTTTCCCCATCTATTTGCCATGAAGTGATGGGACCGGATGCCATGATCTTCGTTTTCTGAATGTTGAGCTTTAAGCCAACTTTTTTGCTCTCCTCTTTCACTTGTATCAAGAGGCTTTTTAGCTCCTCTTCACTTTCTGCCCTAAGGGTGGTGTCATCTGTGTACCTGAGGTTATTGATATTTCTCCCAGCAATCTTGATTCCAGCTTGTGTTTCTTCCAGCCCAGCGTTTCTCATGATGTACTCTGCATAGAAGTTAAATAAGCAGGGTGATAATATACAGCCCTGATGTACTCCTTTTCCTATTTGGAACCAGTCTGTTGTTCCATGTCCAGTTCTAACTGTTGCTTCCTGACCTGCATACAGATTTCTCAAGAGGCAGGTCAGGTGGTCTGGTATTCCCATCTCTTTCAGAATTTTCCACAGTTTATTGTGATCCACACAGTCAAAGGCTTTGGCATAGTCAATAAAGCAGAAATAGATGTTTTCTGGAACTCTCTTGCTTTTTCCATGATCCAGTGGATGTTGGCAATTTGATCTCTGGTTCCTCTGCCTTTTCTAAAACCAGCTTGAACATCAGGGAGTTCACGGTTCACATATTGCTGAAGCCTGGCTTGGAGAATTTTGAGCATTACTTTACTAGTGTGTGAGATGAGTGCAATTGTGTGGTGGTTTGAGCATTCTTTGGCATTGCCTTTCTTTTGGATTGGAATGAAAACTGACCTTTTCCAGTCCTGTGGCCATTGCTGAGTTTTCCAAATTTGTTGGCATATTGAGTGCAGCACTTTCACAGCATCATCTTCAGGATTTGAAACAGCTCCACTGGAATTCCATCACCTCCACTAGCTTTGTTCGTAGTGATGCTTTCTGAGGCCCACTTGACTTCACTTTAGAGATTCAGAAGATGAGATGGCTTGATGGCGTGACTGATAAAATGGACATGAACTTGGACAAACTCAGAGATGGTGAGGGACAGGGAGGCCAGGTGTGCTGCAGTCCATGGGATCACAAAGAGTCTGACATGACTGGGTGACTGAACAGCAATAACAACAATGTCACATTTAGAGGAAGTGTCATATTCCCTGTAAGAACCGGGCCTTTTTTGAGGAGAAAATTTGTGAGCTTTCATAGAGATTAACACTTCTGATGTGCCATTTCTCCATGTCTGCTTCTCTTTCCAATGCTACTGATCCATCCTAGACTGACTTTTAAGAATGTCTGTGAAGTGTATTTAGCACATGAAAATGCATTCCAATCTTCTGTATAACATGAAGTAGAATTATATGCGTATAAAAAAGATTTTGTGAGAGCCAAAAAGACTAAGTGATGCTGATAAATAATAATAATTTTTTTTTTTGCCTACAGAGATAACTTTCAAATGCATCATTGAATTATACCCTCAAAAATGCAGGGAGTGATCATGTATGCTATATATTAACTAACGTTTAAGTGCTAAATAATAAATCTTTGATCTTTGTTAGTATGTTAAACAGAATATATGCTATAAATATTACTAATTTTAATATTGCATTAGAAAACCAGTATATGATTACGACTGTCAGTTTGAACATTTAGAAAATTGCAATAAACGAGCAGTACAGTAATATAACTTTAATGCCAAGACCTGAGGTCAGCAAAGTATAGTCTGCTAGCCAAAGTTCAAAAAATTTATTGACACATTCTTTACAGAAAGACTTTGCAATTCTTGACTTAGTGGATAATACTTTTTACAATTGATTCTATTCTTCTGCATATTCTGTGCTTTTATTAGCCAATATAATTTCTTTTTTCCAATATTATTTCAATGACATTAAATATCCTGCATTTAAAATGTCTTATATTTATTTTTTGAAATAAACTAAAATTACCTGTGTTTATATATCCATGGACAGAGGAGCCTGGTAAGAGTCAAACACAACTGAGTGACTTCACTTTCACTTTTCACTTTCATGCATTGGAGAAGGAAACCAATTGCAACCCACTCCAGTGTTCTTGCCTGGAGAATCCCAGAGAAGGGGAAGCCTGGTGGGCTGCCATCTCTGGGGTTGCACAGAGTCGGACACAACTGAAGTGAGTTAGCAGCAGCAGCAGCATATATACATACACACGTATCTACCTATCTATCTATCTATATAGATAGATAGATATAAAATAGGTTTATAAACTACTTTAAAAATTTAGAAAATTTCAGTGAAATAATTCCAGCTCAAACTGTCAATTCAGTTCAGTTGCTCAGTAGTGTCAGACTATTTACAACCCCATGGACTGCAACATGACAAGCTGCCCTGTCCATCACCAACTCCCAGAGATTACTCAAACTCATGTCCATTGAATCAGGGATACTATCCAACCATCTCTTCCTTTGTCATCCCCTTCTTCTCCTGGCTTCAATCACTCCAAGCACCAGTGTCTTTTCAAATGAGTTCTTCCTATCAGGTGACCAAGGTATTTGAGTTTCAGCTTGGGAATCAGTTCTTCCAATCAATATTCAGGATTTATTTCCTTTAGGGCTGACTGGTTTGACCTCCTTGCAGTCCAGGGACTCTCAAGAGTCTTCTCCAACACCACAGTTCAAAAGCATCAATCCTTTGGTGCTAAACTTTCTTTATAGTCCAACTCTCATATCCATATATGACTACTGGAAAACTATAGGTTTGACTAGATGAACCTTTGTTGGCAAAGTAATGTCTCTGCTTTTTAATATGCTGTCTAGGTTGGTCATAGCTTTTCTTCCAAGGTGTAAGCATTTTTTTTTAATTTCATGGCTTTAATCACCATCTGCTGTGATTTTGGAGACAAAAAAAAAAAAAAAAGTCTGTCTCTGTTTCCATTTGCCCCCGTCTATTTGCCATGAAGTGATGGGACTGGATGCCATGATCTTCATGTTTTGAATGTTGAGTTTTAAGCCAGCTTTTTCACTCTGCTCTTTCATTTTCATCAAGAGGCTCTTTAGTTCCTCTTCACTTTCTGCCATAAGGGTGGTGTCATCTGCACATCTGAAGTTATTGATGTTTCTCCTGGCAATGTTGAGACCAGCTTGTGCTTCATTCAGCCCTGTATTTCACATGATGTACACTGCATATAAGTTGAATAAGCAGGGTGACAATATACAGCCATGACATACTCCTTTCCCGATTTGGAAATCATCTGTTGTTCCATGTCTGGTTCTAACTGTTGCTTCTTGGCCTGCATACATATTTCTCAGGAGGCAGGTAAGGTGGTATTGTACATTTGAATAATTAGAAGAAATGTTTTGCTATCTCTAGACACTCATTGCCTTTTCTAGAAGATTATGTAACAAATATTCATAGCTGTTTTATTGCTGATATGAATTGAACCTCCCAAACTGTATAATGTGGGCTTCCCAGGTGACTTGGTGGTAAAGAATCCACCTACTTATGAAGGAGACTTAGGAGGCATGAGTTTGATCCCTGGGTTGGATCAATCCCCTGGAATAGAAAATGACAACCCACTTCAGTATTTTTGCTTGGAAAATACCAGGGACAGAAGAGTCTGGTGGGCTAGAGTCTGGTGGGCTAGAGTCAACAGGGTTGCAAAGAGTCAGAATCGACCGACCAAATGAGCACCCAAATGGTCTAATTCCAACGGTTTTAATATATGCACATATCATGGCATCTGGTCCGAACACGTCATGGCAAATAGATGGGGAAATAATGGAAATTGTGACAGACGTTCTTTTCTTGGGCTCCAGAATCACTGTAGGTGATGACTACAGAAATGGAGTTAAAACACACTTGTTCCTTGTGGGGGGGCGGTGGAAACTAACAAAACTAGACAGCATATTAAAAAGCAGAGACAGCATATTAAAAAGCAGAGACAAAGGTCCAAATAGTCAAAACTATGGTTTTACCAGTAGTCATGTATGGATATGAAAGTTGGACCGTAAAGAAAGCTGAGTGCCAAAGAACTGATGCTTTTGAACTGTGGTGTTGGAGAAGACCCTTGGGAGTCCCTTGGACTGCAAGGAGATCCAACCAGTCAACAAGTCATGTCTGACTCTTTGAGACCATGTAGACTGAAGAAAGCCAGGCTTTCCATTCTTTCACCATTTCCTGGAGTTTGCTTGTATTCATGTCCATTGATTCATGATGTCATCCAACCATCACATCCTCTGTCACCCCCTTCTCCACCTACCTCAATCTTTCCCAGCATCGGGTTCTTTTCCAATGACTAAGCTCTCTGCATCATGTGGCCAAAGTATTAGAGCTTCAGTTCAGCATCAGTCCTTCCCATGAATATTCAGGGTTGATTTCTTTTAGAATTGACTGATTTTCTCTCCTTACAGTCCAAGGGACTCTCAAGAGTCTTCTCCAACACCACAGTTCAAAAGCATCAATTCTTAAGCAGTTAGGCTTCTTTATGGTTCAACTCACATCTTTGTATGACTGCTGGAAAAAATAAAGCTTTGACTATGAAGACCTTTGTGAGCAGTGATGTCCTTGCTTTTGAATACACTGAATATGCTGTCTACTTTTGTCATAGCTTTTCTTCCAAAGACTCATCTGATGAAGTATCTGCCTGCAATGCGGTAGACCTGGGTTTGATCCCTGGGTTGGGAAGATCCCCTGGAGAAGAGAAAAGCTACCCACTCCAGTATTCTGGCCTGGAGAATTCTATGGACTGTATAATTATTACAGTTACTATTACAAATAATCACAGATATGTCAGACATGACTGAGCGAGCAACTTTCATTTCTTCCAGTGAGTGAGTTTTTTTAATTTCATGGCTGCAGTCACTGTCCACAGTGATTTTGGAGCTCAAGAAAACAAAGTTTGTCACTGTTTCCACTCCCCACTCCCATCTATTTGTCATGAAGTGATGGGATCAGATGCCATGATCTTAGTTTTTTGAATGTTGAGTTTTAAACTAGCTTTTTCACTCTCTTATTGCACCTATCAAGCAATGTGGCCTGAATAGTATTGTTTCAAGAATACTAGAAGCCTTCACTACTAGGAAGCATTTTAATTTCATCATGTTACTCTTTTAACATTAAAAATAGGTTATTTTTATCAAATGTGCTGTAGATAAAATTTAAAAATAAAACTAATAGATGAGCTAAATGATATGTATTCATATGATTAGAAATAGAAAATTCAAAATAAATACCCATAATTAAAATATACATAGAAACATAATTTTAGATATAAGTAACCGTGTTACATTTTCAGAAGTTATTTTTTATGCTTTGATTTGAGCTGTACATATTGAAACAAAAGTATTGTGTTGAATGAAGTTTATCATTATTAGAAAAATTAAAAATTTACTACATTATTTGGATTTAAATAAGGGCATTGTTTTTTAAAAAGCTAAGCAAAAATCAACACCTTGAATATATAATAGAAATTGCCAATTAGGAAATATAATGAAAAACAAATCCCAGTCACAAAAATCATAAAGCTTTAAATTACATAGAAATAGACTTTCTAAAAAATTAGAAAAGTATATGTAAAGAAAATCATTAAAATTCTCACTATTAAAATAAGAATAAATGGTGATATAAGCCTTATAAAACAGGCCAAAACAATACATAAGTTTCATCTAATTAAAAAGAAAAGTATCAACATTCTCTTTTGAGTGGGAAATTGGCAAATTAATTTTTAATTACATGGCAAAGAAAATATGAGAAAATCTATAGCATTTTCTAAAGGTGTTTACACTGTATTTCATTTGATTGTGTTACAAAACTATAGTAGCTAAAGCTGACATGTTTCTTCATAGGGAACAAAGAATAAATAAATATAGAAATGGCCAATATATAAAGAGACACTTGTATAAGATTTTATTGTATGAAAAGTATTTCTAAATCAGTCAGAAAGGGATTTAAAAGAAAAATAGTTCATATCTCTTCTTCATATCATTTTTGAAACTAAATTCCAAACATTTTAGAGTTTTAAAAATGGAAATATGTTAAAAATTTTCCTAGTAAAAAACACATATAAAATATTTTATTGTGTATTGAATAGCATTATTGTCACAAAAAAATGAACCTATAATAATAGAAAATAACTGACTGGATAAAATGCATAAATTATAAATCCATTCATTATAAATTTTAAAAATTAGCAGTTAAAAATGGGTAATTATGTGCAATCCTTATGAAAATTCAAAAGAATATTTTAAAGCAGAAATGAAGGTGAATTAGCAGTGAAGAGAGGGCTTTAGAGTTAATATGCAGTAGGAGGCAGTGAGGAGCAATAGTTTTTACTGAACAAGGACCAGAATGGAAATATAATGGGGGAACCAGATCACTGACTCAGATAATGGGGCAGTCTTAGATCATGCCATTTTTCAAAATTACTATGAATGTGTGACCAGCCAGCTCATGTTGAGGAAGGTTCATAGAACATGGGTTTATGAAAAGTGAGCTACACGGATAAGACCGAGCAACTGAACTGAACTGAAACCTTGCACAAGTGTAGGTTGACTATGATACAATAAACACTGCCAAATGAAAGTTATGAACAAATAACATAATACAAGCAAAATTATAATTCAGAATTGTTTAAAAAGAAAAAAGAAGAAAATCAAATACTGAATATTAAAAGACATATTCATACCTGTAAATGTATATGTTTACAAGCAAATACAAAATACAAATACATACATCTATATATTTATATTTATCTATATCAAGATGGATATTAAAATGAGAAAACCTTCAATCCTTGACAAACAGCTCATTGTTCAGTTGCAAAGTTTCCTGCATCTCCTGCATTGGCAGGCCGCATCACTTGTTTCATTTAGTGCTGGATTCCATTTATTATTACTACTATTTTGCTTACTTTTTTCTCATAGCTCGGTTGGTAAAGAACCCATCTGCAATGCAGGAGGCCCTGGTTTGATTCCTGTGTGGAAAGATCTGCTGGAGAAGAATAAGCTACCCACTTGAGCATTGTTGGGCTTCCCTTGTGACTCAGCTGGTAAAGAATCTACCTGCCATGAGAGAGACCTGGGTTCTATCCCTGGGTTGGGAAGATCCCCTGGAGAAGAGAAAGGCTACCCATTCCAGTATTCTGGCCTGGAGAATTCTATGGACTGTGTAGTCCATGTGGTCGCAGAGTTGGTCACAACTGAGGGACTTTCACTTTCACTTTTACTTTTTCATCCAAGTGCCTTGATAAATGTTACCGTTTGTTATTTGCATAATTTTATTTGAAACTAGCAACAGAATTCTGTACCACACAAACAATAGAACATCTTTGTTAACAGCATTGGCTTTGGATTCACACATTTTAATGTTTGAATCCCGACTTTGTTATTGTCTAGTTTCCTCATCTTAGGTCATGTGATTGTATCTAAATTTCTCGGTTGTCTGTTTACTTATATTAAAAATTGCATTTCACAGTTTGTGCTAGTGGTAAATAATCCACCTGCCAATGCAGGAGATGCAAGAGACATGGGTTCAATCACTGGATCAGAAAGATACCATGGAGAAGGAAATGGCAATCCACTCCAGTGTTCTTGCCTGGAAAATCCCATGGACAGAGGAGCCTAGGGTCGCAAAGAGTTGGACACAACTGAGCAACTAACAGTTTCACTTTCAAAAACCCAGCACTTACTTGGACATTTTGTCAATCCCTACTTTCTGAGTGAAAGTGAAGTCGCTCAGTTGTGTCCGACTCTTTGCGACACCATGGACTGTGTAGCCTACCCGGCTCCTCTGTTCATGGAATTTTCCAGGCAAGAGTACTGGAGTGGATTGCCATTTCCTTCTCCAGGGGATCTTACCAACACAGGGATCGAACCCGGGTCTCCCGCACTGCAGCCAGACGCTTTGCCATCTGAGCCACCAGGGACCCCACCTGTTTCCCCTACTTTCTAGGTTATAGACCAAAGAAGAAAGCTACAGCATTGCAGATATCCATCAGCTTGCTAGAAAGAAGGAAGTCATCACAATAAGTATGTTTTGTTTGTAAAAGAGCTTATTGCCCTTGGTATTATGAAGGATATGGGTTGGTTTGTGTAGAGCTGCCATTTTTTGCTTATCATGACTGTACTAGCCGGTACCAAGCAAGGTTAGACATCCCACAATCCCAACCACATCCCCCCTCTGCAGTTTTACCAGCATGGCTACCCTCAGTTTTCATATATCACAAATGTATCAACCCTGCAGTCTGGACATCATTTCTAGAGATGCTCAGGGGGTTATAATGAATCACACCTCTGAGCCTTAACCTCCAGCCATTGACATTCTGAGTTTACTAGTTTTGTGAAGAAATGTTCCACTAACTTTCAGCACATGCAGAAAATCACACTTTAGTTTTATCTGCCTTCATTTTGATTAATTTTGTAATATTTCTAAGATGTCTTCTCTGATGAGGAACTTTATTTTGTTTTAAAAATTAATTATTCAGATTTTCCTCTCAGTTATATATCTCATGTATCATCTCAGTGGGGAAAAATTGGAAGATATTAATAGGTTTTCCATCCTTGTCTTAGTGAGAGTCATCTTTATGTTTTGCACCAAAAAATACTCTTTAATATTTCATTGTTACAATTACTATGCCATGATGTGGTTCCTCAGAGTCAAAAATAAAAAAAAATCTAAGTAACTCTTGAGTTTACTGCATCTGGTTTGTCCAATTTAATTTCTCCTTAGTAACTAGGGAAAAGTGTATTATGCTTTAGAATTGTTGGAGAACAGCTGTTTTACGGAATATATCCCTGTCAACATTATATCCTGAAGTTAAATGACTGTGTTACCTGACCTTTATTCTTGTGCTGAAAGCCAGTTAATGGCTATAGCAGCAACTCATATTGAGGGAACAGATTTGCATATTGTATTACAGCTTAATAATCGGCGGAATAAATGATAACACATGGCGAATCCTTTATAAATACATTTAATGACATTTATGGAGCAGTGGATAACAATATAGATGAGTAAATCTATGGGCTGAGTAATATAAATATTTAAATATGTTTGAAATACATGTTTGATTATAGAAGAGTAGAGAAGATGGATTTAAAAAGCAAAATATAAGACAAAAAAGAGAGAAAATGAGAAACTAAGCTAGCTGATGGGAGTCTTCATTTATCTGCTAGTCCTGAAGCTGAAACTCCAGTACTTTGGCCACCTGATGCGAAGAGCTGACTCATTGGAAAAGACTCTGATGCTGGGAGGGATTGGGGGCAGGAGGAGAAGGGGACGACAGAGGATGAGATGGCTGGATGGCATCACTGATTCGATGGACGTGAGTCTGAGTGAACTCCGGGAGATGGTGATGGACAAGGAGGCCTGGCATGCTGTGATTCATGGGGTCGCAAAGAGTCGGACACGACTGAGCGACTGAACTGAACTGAACTGAATGTGGCAATAACTTAAGTCACGCCAATAGTTGTAATTTACCCCAGTCTTTGAAACTGAACATGCTGGGTCCTTGTGATTTTTTTCAAGTTGATTATTTCAGGCTTCCTTGGTGGTTCAGGTGGTAAAGAAACCACATGTGATGCAGGGTACCATGGTTCAAACCCTGGGTGGGGAAGATCCCTTGATGAGGGAAATGGTAACTGATTCCAGTATTCTCGCCTGGAGAATTCCATGGACATGGACTGGCAGGCTGTAGCCCACGGGGTAGTAAAGAGGGACAGGACTGAGGGACTAACACTTTCACTTTTACCCCAGTCTTTGAAAAAATCTGATCCCTTGTGATTTTCTCTAGTTGATTGTTTCTGCTGAATCATGAAAAAAAAGAAAAGAAAAATAAATAAAAACACTAATCCTTTTTGCAAAAAATCCCCTTTTAAACCTAAATGATTAATTTCTATTGAAACACACACATAACCTCTGTAATACCTAACCATGAATCGACTGTGATATCTTTTAAAGCACCAAAGCAATGTATACACTTAAGAATACTCACCTGAAAACACAGTGTCTTAGGTCAGAAGTCGAGTTCTAGTAGAATGTCAAGTTCTTTTTTTCCCCTCAAATCAATCCGCTCTGGAAGAAGAATGAAGAGAAAGAAACACATATAAAATATTAAATAATCAAATAGCTTTACAGAACTAACCTGATGATCTACTCAGATGTATAAGCTGCACTGATTTCATGCATTTTTAATTGTCAATATAATATTCTCTTTTCTTCATTTTTTCAAAAATATTTTCTGTAGGAACCCTTTTATGGAGGCCAGAACACTCCTATATTTTACCTTGTGGAGGTTGAAAGCATTTCATTTTATTACATAGAAATTTGAACTCCTTTCAGCTTTAACCAGTAATACAAGTTCAAGGCATTTGTCGACACTGAACTAAAGATTTATATCAAACATAACATTTATGCTAATTGAAACATAGATATGATATCAGTTCAAAGAGATCCATAGGTTACAAAGAGATAAATGTTAGAGTACATGCCTTTCCTTGTTTATACATTGGTATATTAAGACATCTCAGCCTTGCACTTATCTTAATAAAATGGAGATGTGGAGACTATAATTTTATTTACCAATTTGTTGAGATAGTTATGTGCTTTGTTACTAACAAATGGAAATTATTAATGTTAAATAGATAAAAAGATATCTATGGTTCTGAGACAATTGTACCACTTAAAAAACCATTGTTTAAAAATATATATGTATATACATATACATTTACATATATTGCTTTGATCCTTGTACACATAGTTTCCCTAGAAAGGAAACAGACTGAGAAAATCATACACATTCTATGGAGGACTTATTCATCAGTGCATTTCCTGTGGGACCAGAGAGGGTGATAAACAGGAAGAACTGCCTAGACCAGATATGGATTCAGATGACCATGGAGAATGAAAGAGGGGTATGTTCCTTCCGAGAACAGAATGTCTGCCTACTCATGAACACTCACATGTTCAGGACTGTAACTATCTCCAGGTGTGATAAAACTGATTCAGAGCTACATGGCCCCATGTCTTCACTGCTTCCTGTTTCAAAAAGTGTGTGTGTGAACATGTTCTTACTGTAGAGTAAGAAACGTGATTTACCAGCTCATAGATTGCAAATTAAGAAAAGGTAATACAATATTGTAAAGTAATTAACCTCCAATTAAAAGAAATAAATTTACATTAAAAAAAAAAGAAAAGGTCGTTTGGAAGAAGATGTAAAAACTTCTGTGCATCAACAGAAATCCTGGACGTGAAGCTGGATACAGTGACATCATCTTGATCTGTCTGGGCTGCTAAAATGAAATACCATAAACTAGGTGGCCTAGAAAACAAACATTTATTTCTTATGGTTTTGGAGGCTGGCAAGTCCAAGTTCAAGGCCCTGGTAGATTTGATGTCTGGTGTGGACCTGCGTCCTGGCTCATAGACAGCCTTCTACCCCCTCTGTGTCTTCACATGGAGAAAAGGTAAGTTAACTCTCATCATAGTCTATTCTGACAAATAAATTTAGTTGTCTTAAGTTACCAAACATTTTATAGTTCATTAGCTTTGTATATGAATTTTTATTTAGGTTCTCATTATTTTATTAAATATGCATACAAGTAGTTCCTAATCAGGCACTTTCCTTCACAGTTTTTTCTTTCATACATTTGTTTACATTACAAATGCAGATGATAAGGAAAAATTCAACTTTAATTTTCATCTTATTTAAATTCTGAAGAAGAAGAAACATGTAAGGACAGTTTAACAAGGAGAAAAATAAAATTTGAAACCATGTATTAAGAGTGTATATTAATAAAGAGTACTAAAATATGAACTCTTTAAATAAAGAGTAAAATATGCATGTCCTCTTTCTCACAATTATAAGATAGCATAAAAGATAGCACATTCTCTAATGTCTTCAAATATATCAGTGATGAAATTTTACTCTATAAATTGAAAATGAAGTTATGTTTTGCAATCAAGTGTAACATTGCTACATTTTTTTGGATTAGTTGTGTCTTGTATTTGGTATTCAGTGTTTTCTAATACTATTCTTAAATCTATCAGCATCATTGACTCATAAAACTTCACCTTTGCCACAAGATACACTGTGAGTACTGCAGTTCCTAGAATTAATCAACATTATTAATGATCTAGAAAAATCACCTTTAAAAAAATGTGTGCAGTGACTACTTATGTTTTTCATCTCACTTATTCCCTGGTGGCTTCAATGGTAAAGAATCTGCCTGCAATGCAGGATACCCGGGGTCAATCCCTGGATTGAAAAGATTCCCTGGAGAAGGGAATGGCAACCGACTCCAGTATTCTTGCCTAAAGAATCCCATGGACAGAGAAACCTGGTGGGCTACAATCCATGGGGTTGCAAAGAGTCAGACTAACACTAACTAACACTTGATCAAGTTTTCAGAAGGTTACCAGGGCAGCATTTGATATGCTACTGCCAACAACATGAAAGGAATTGTTATATCTAGTATTAGTATAATATGTACCAATGTTTGGAAATAATTGATATACCAGTTATCTGGAAACAATTTTGTTTATTTATTTTTAATCTCAGTTTTATTTATTTATTTATTTTGCTTCACAATATTGTATTGCTTTTGCCACACATTGCCATGTGTGTACATGTGTTTCCCATCCTGAACCCCCCTCCCACCTCCCTCCCCATCCCATCCCTCTGGGTCATCCCAGTGCACCAGCCCCAAGCACCCTGTATCATGCATCAAACCTGGACTGATGATTCATTTCACATGTGATAATTTACAGGTTTCAACATTGAAATAATTTTACAATGAGGATCTTTCTCTTCAGAACTTGCCCAATCATGGGGTTTCTTGCAGCCAATGACATGGTTTTGTCTCTCTCATATTCCTCACATTCCTAAGACATCTTTGCCTGACAGAGCATGAATAGAATATATATTTTCTCTACTATTAGGGAGAATGACCTTAAACAGTTAGCACTTTAGTGACATATACAATAGCCCTATAAAGAAAATATTGCACATGTTTAATAAAAGTAGTAAAAGACATAAAATTTTCTTTTCAGTCTCTTAAACACTTTGAAAGTGAAAGTGAAGTCTGTCAGTCATGTCCAACTCTTTGCGATGCCATGGACTATAGCCTACTAGGCTCCTCTGTCCATGGGATTATCCAGGCAATAGTACTGGAGTGGACTGCCATTTCCTTCTCCAGGGGATCTATCTTTATATTTGTCTATCATATCTATCTATCATCTACTATATCAATTAGTCATCTGTCTGTATTCATCATCTACCTAGTATATACTGCAGTTAAATAAAACTGAAACAGAAATTTGAGAGCAAGTAGATGGCTCCCTAAATATATCCAGTGAAACAAGTAGGGGAATTAGAATCCTTGCAGTTCATTCAAGGTTGATTAATCTCTTGGTTATGATTTTAGATAATGTAAATATGTAAACAGGCCAACATTTACTCTATATGCTTATTGTCAATGTATTCATGGCCAAGAATAAGTATTTTTTTCCCCAAGATTCACAATGATGTCTATAATTTGAGATACTTCTTTTTTATTTTATTTAAGATCCTTTCTTCAGGTAGGGCTTGCAGAATTGAATGCTTTTCATTCAAGTGTTCAGTCCTAGACTCCCCCCAGAGCCTACTACAGAGCCTGGTACTGATATAACATAAGATAGTGTTCAGATCGGTTCAGTAGCTCAGTCATGTCCGACTCTTTGTGACCCCATGAATTGCAGCACACCAGGCCCCCCTATGCATCACCAACTCCCGGAGTTCACTCAAACTCATGTCCATCAATTCGGTGATGCCATCCAGCCATCTCAACCTCTGTCATCCCTTTCTCCTCCTGCCCCCAATCCCTCCCAGCATCAGAGTCTTTTCCAATGAGTCAACTCTTCACATGAGATGGCCAAAGTATTGGAGTTTCAGCTTCAGCATCAATCCTTCCAAGGAACACTCAGGATTGATCTCCTTTAGGATGGACTGGTTGGATCTCCTTGCAGTCCAAGGGACTCTCAAGAGTCTTCTCTGACACCACAGTTCAAAAGCGTCAATTCCTCAGTGCTCAGCTTTCTTCACAGTCCAACTCTCACATCCATACATGACCACCTGAAAAACCATAGCCTTGACTAGATGGACTTTTGTTGGCAAAGTAATATCTCTGCTTTTTAATATGCTATGTAGGCTGGTCATAACTTTCCTTTCAAGGAGTAAGCATCTTTTAATTTCATTGCTGACACTGTATCCACTGTTTCCCCATCTATTTCCCATGAAGTGATGGGACCAGATGCCATGATCTTTGTTTCATGAATGTTGAGTTTTAAACCAACTTTTTCACTCTCTTCTTTCACTTTCATCAAGAGGTTTTTTAGTTCCTCTTCACTTTCTGCCGTAAGGGTGGTGTCATCTGCTTATCTGGGGTCATTGATATTTCTCTCAGCAATCTTGATTCCAGCTTGTGTTCTTCCAGCCCAGCGTTTCTCATGATGTACTCTGCATAGAAGTTAAATAAGCAGGATGACAATATACAGCCTTGACATACTCCTTTTTCTATTTGGAACCAGTCTGTTGTTCCTTGTCCAGTTCTGACTGTTGCTTCCTGACCTGATAGTGTTAGGTAATTAGAATAGGAAAAAGGAGTCCAGAATGGTGGTGGCTAAAAAGACAAAGGGAGAAGCCCACAAAAATAGAACAAATGAAGGCCATGGACCAGAGTGAGGACCTCAAGTAAAACAAAGAGCACTCCTGGCTATCCCAATTACATAGGGCAGGATCAGGGGGAGGAGAAAAACATATAAAATGGGGAGCCAAAATTGATTCAGGGGCTTCTCTTTTCTTTGGGTCTTTTGGATTGGCATGCCTTCATGCCTCAAGGATGTATTTTTCTTTATTCTCTAAGTAAAACTGAGCTGTAACACTGGTACCTCCCAGGAAATTACACAGGGCTGTAACACTGGTCCATCCAAGGGCTGTAATATTGGTCTGTCCATAGCTTCAAATTTTTGTTGTGATGAGACAGAACCGAGGTAATTACAAACTCCCCCAAAAATAGCATTTGGAAATTAGTAATGAGTAGAGCCTGGGAAGGAAAAATATACAAGTTCTTCCCCGAATCATATCTCTCCATTATTACAATCACCATACGCTCAAATGCTCTTTATCATTTCTACACAATGATGAATAACCATTGCAAAAGGTTTATACTTTGTGACATTCCCTACAACCCCTTGAAATTCTTTCAGTTATTTATCTTTAATCATTCTTGCTCATGATAATTCTCTTGTCCCCTTAGTTTGACTTCTACCTTTTCTTTGTTCTGTTTGAATTTGCCTGTGTATCTTTACTTGCCTCTTATTTCAACCTATATTAAGTTCATTGCAAATATTCTGTTATGCTAAACTACATACTATTTTTTGCACTCATTTGTTAGGAATGTAAATTTATGAACGCTATGGAAAACAGTATGGAGGTTCCTCAAAGCATACAAATCCTACAACATGATTCACTAATACCATTTCTGGGTATATATCCAAAGGAAATGAAATCAGGATCTCAAAGATATATTTACACTTTGCGTTCATTGCAGCATTATTCACAAAAGCCAAGATGTGCTATAACTATTTAATTAAAGGTTTCATAAATTTCCACTGGTAGGTCTGTTTCCTGGGTCTGAATTTCAAATACTCTGGCTGATAGTCCCCTCCCTGTTTTCTGCATTCCCTTAGTTGAGTCTCCAATTTTTTGTTTGTATTCCTTTCAAATAAATAAATAAAGATCTGATTGTAAGTGAATTTACAGAACAAAATTTCAGAAATGCAATCGTTATTAACACCGCAATGGGATCTAAACACTGGCAGGTCATGTGACTTGGGCAAAAGACCTTTCTTTGGTCTGATGGTTCTCTTCCAGCTTCAAAAACAGAAAGATTTCAGCTTGATGATCATGTTCTTAGTGTTTTGGTTCATAAATCCCTAGCACACATGATATTTTGAAAGTTTGTGGACATGAGGTTATTATCTATCAAACTTGAATCACCAATCTCTTCATTATCCACCCCTTTCTGACCTGGTAATTCAGGATTTCTTCAGATCCATGAAATGAAAATTGTGGACAAATCCCCCTCGGTGGAATCCAGAGAAAGACCATAGCTTCACTGACACCTAGACGCCCAGGTCTCTGTAACCACTTGGCTCTAGTAATTTAACGTCACATGGTTGCCAGAAAAGGAGACAGCGGAGCAGAATGTGTGCTTCATATTCCCCAAATTTCCTCTATTTCCATGTCATTTCTGCCCAACACTCAGTCACCTATGAGTGACCTCACTCACAGACCCTATGCATCTTTTTACTTTAACTTGATTTAGATCCTATATGGATTTTTGAAAGATTCATGTCTTTAGAATGAACTTTATTATTTTAATGCTAAAAATTTCAACTTATCCCTAAATACATGTAAAAGAAACAAGTCCAATAAATATGACAATGCTGTTCTTAATCAGATTCATATTTTCTATTGAAATATCTTCAAATGAACACTTTAATTTCCTAGATGTAGAACTTCTAGATAGAAGATAAATATTGCTGGGAAAAAGACTCAGTATTTTATCATCTGAAACTCTAACTATTATCTTTATATGAGTTGGGAAAGAGGGAAAATTCAAATAGCTATTTTTAAGTGAATTTACTATAATTTACTTTCAAACTTTAGTAGGCAAAGATTAATTATGTAATGAATGATGATGCAGTCTAAATCTTCCTGTGTTCTCCCTTAATATAGAATATTTTAATGTACCAATCTCTTGTCAAGCAGACTCAAGACGTGTGTGGTCTCTAAAATGGTGATTCTCATCTCATACAGTTAACATGCACACCCAAACACACACACACAAAAGTGGGAACAGTATTTCCAAAAAATACTTGGACACACTCTCGTTTACATGTTTACTTATATGAACTAAATAGACATTTCCCCAAAGAAGACATACAGATGGCTAAGAAACACATGAAAAGATGCTCAACGTCACTCATTATCAGAGAAATGCAAATGAAAACCACAATGAGGTACCATTTCATGCCAGTCAGAATGGCTGTGATCCAAAAGTCTACAAGCAATAAATGCTGGAGATGGTGTGGAGAAAAGGGAACCCTCTTACACTGTTGGTGGGAATGCAAACTAGTACAGCCACTATGGAGAACAGTGTGGAGATTCCTTAAAAAAACTGGAAATAGAACTGCCTTACGACCCAGCAATCCCACTGCTGGGCATACACATGGAGGAAACCAGAATTGAAAGAGACACGTGTACCCCAATGTTCATTGCAGCACCGTTTATAATAGCCAGGACATGGAAGCAACCTAGATGTCCATCAGCAGATGAATGGATAAGAAAGCTGTGGTACATATACACAATGGAGTATTACTCAGCCATTAAAAAGAATACATTTGAATCAGTTCTAATGAGATGGATGAAACGGGAGCCTATTATACAGAGTGAAGTAAGCCAGAAAGTAAAACACCAATACAGCATACTAAAACATATATATGGAATTTAGAAAGACGGTAATGATAACCCTGTATGCGAGACAGCAAAATAGACACAGATGTATAGAACAGTCTTTTGGACTCTGTGAGAGAGGGAGAGGGTGGGCTGATTTGGGAGAATGGCATTGAAACATGTATAATATCATATAAGAAACAAATTGCCAGTCCAGGTTCGATGAATGATACTGGATGCTTGGGGCGGGTGCACTGGGATGACCCAGAGGGATGGTACAGGGAGGGAGGAGGGAGGGGGTTCAGGATGGGGAACACGTGTACACCCATGGCAGATTCATGTATTCATGTATGTATGGCAAAACCAATACAATATTGTAAAGCAATTAGCCTCCAATTAAAATAAATAAATTTAAATTTAAAAAAAAAGAAAGAAAAGAAAGACAACTTCAAACTCTAAAACCAATCTATGTTTTCATCATAGTTTGAAATTTCTGAGATACAAATGATATTTAAAATTTTGGTTTAATATTATTTATAAAATGTTCTTTAGTCATTAATTTGAACTTTCTCTTCCCCTATCCACTAGAGTTTAACCATCTATACACACTCTCCTGTCTCTCAGTTCAGTTCAGTTCAGTTCAGTCGCTCAGTCATGTCCAAATCTCTGCGATCCCATAAATCACAGAACACCAGGCCTCCCTGTCCATCACCAACTCCTGGAGTTCAACCAAATTCATATGCACTGGTCATGCCATCCAGCATCTCATCCTCTGTCATCCCCTTCTCCTCCTGCCCCCAATTCCTCCCAGCATCAGGGTCTTTTCCAATGAGTCAACTCTTCACATGAGGTGACCAAAGTATTGGAGTTTTAGCTTCAGGATCAGTCCTTCCAAGGAACACTGAGGACTGGTCTCCTTTAGAATGGACTGGTTGGATCTCCTTGCAGTTCATGGGACTGTCAAGAGTCTTCTCCAACACCACAGTCAAAGGCATCAATTCTTTGGCACTCAGCTTTCTTCACAGTCCAACTCTCACATCCACACATGACCACTGGAAAAACCATAGCCTTGACTAGACGGACCTTTGTTGGCAAAGCAATATCTCTGTTTTTTAATATGCTATCTAGGTCCTGTCTCTACTATTCTTTAAAATATCAAGAGAATTTAAAAGATAAATTCTTTTTTATCTATAGGTAAATAGATCTTTTTAAAATAAAATTAATAAATATGATTATACTTAATATTATTTAGTTACAAATATCATGAATGTGATCATCTGAGAAGGTAAACAATTTATATATTTTGTATAATTTCATTTGTTCTTTGTTCTTTTAATACTTTGAGATATACTTGTATATTATAAAAATATATATAATATAATATAAATCATATATATATAATAAAATTTAATTAAAACTGATGTTGCTTTATCTTAGAGAGTTAATCAAACATGCAGACCAGTTATTATTAGAAGGCAGAGTCAAAGAAGAATGATTTATACCTTTTGGACTAAACCATACTTAACTAAATTTTGCAGCAGCTAAATTTAAATTTATACTTGCAGAAGATAGTTTGAGTGACAGATCAAACAGTGATGTACCAAGCAGTGATGCATCAAACAGTGATGTACAATCTATATTTCTGCCAATATTGTGATCACGGGGACATTGCTTCCAAACTAAGGTGAATCTGGTGAGTGTGCCATTTATCATTTATATTTATTATATAAATAGTAATGCTATTTATAAATAGATAATAAATACCAGAAGTACACAGGACTTCTAGTCAGAGAATATCTCATATGCAATGTCAATAATTTTCTGTTTATTGAAACTTGCTTATTACACAGTGAAATATTTTATATTGACAAATATGTTTTTCTGCAAAGCAGATTTTATATGTTATTTTGAATTTTTCTTAATTTAACAACATTGCTCAAACTTATTTCTGCTTTTTAGATCTGAATGTTGGAAAACTTACTCTTAATTTTAGTGATATCACCTCCCTATTCAAAAATGAAATACCAGATGCAATTTTGGACATGAAATGTTTAAATGCGATGGAAAGGCACAAAGTGATATTCCCATGAAAGGCCCCGGTGGGAAAATAACAGCAGAAACGAACTGCAATTTTGACTCTAGTTAAGCTCCAGATGTATCATTCCACAAGTAGAATGATATTGTGAAACTCTATATTCTAAGAACCCAAAGATAAGCCTGGGTAAAAATACATTTCAGTGTACAGCTATTACTACATCAAGATGACCTTTCTGAAAACGAGTTTGACTACTCTACTCTGGGGAAGTCCTGTTGCTTAGTTTCTTTATAATGAGCAAAAATCTTCAAGTGCATGTAACGGAGAATGCCATAGTGTATCAGATGCATATTAATTTCTCAGGTTACCTGAGACTGGCTGCTGCCTGGCTCTTCATAAAATGGCTCCATTTCATCTTAAAACATAATCTCTGGGCTTCTCTTTTGACTCTGCCTTGCAATGTAAAGGATACTCGTTTGAGCCCTGGTCTGCAAAGATCCCACATGCTGTGGAACAACTAAGCCCTCGTGGCAAGAGTACTGAGCCTGTGCTCTAGAGCCTGGGAGCTGCAGCTACTGAGCCATGTGCCATAACTTCTGAAGCCCGTGTTGCCTAACACCCATGCCCAGCAAGAAGAGAAGAAACTGCAGTGAGAAGACAGCCCATCACAACCAGATAGCAGCCCTGACTTGGCACAACCAGAGAAAAGTCCCAATAGCTCCAAAGACCCAGCACAGCCAAGAATAAATATAACGTAAATAATAATAATAATAATCTCTTTGTGACCTTCATAGAATAACACATCACTTTGAGTTTCAGTGCTAGACTCTTTAAATGCTGTGCGTGCTTACTATGCCCCTTCAGTCATGTCCCACTCTTTGCGACTCTATGGACTATGGCCCACCAGGCTCCTCTGTCCATGGGGTTGTCCAGGCAAGAATACTGGATTGAGTTGCCATTCCCTCCTCCAAGAGATCTTCCTAACCCAGGGACTGAAAACACATTTCTTGTCTCCTGCACTGACATACGAGTTCTTTACTACTAGTGTCACATGGGAAGCCCTATCAGTAAGTTCAGTCGCCCAGTCATGTCTGACTCATTGCAACCCCATGTACTGCAGCACACTAGGCCTCTCTGTCCATCACCAACTCCCAGAGTTTACTCAAACTCATGTCCATTGTGTCCGTGATGCTATCCAACCCATCTCATCCTCTGTCATCCCCTTCTCCTCCTGCCTTCAATCTTTCCCAGCATCCTGTTCTTTTCCAGTGAGTCAACTCTTTGCATCAGGTGGCCAAAGTATTGGAGTTTCAGCTTCAGCATCAGTCCTTCCAATGAATATTCAAGATTAATTTCCTTTAAGATGGACTGGTAGGATCTCCTTGCTGCCCAAGGGACTCTCAAGAGTCTTCTCCAACACCACAGTTCAAAAGTATCAATTCTTCAGCACTCAGCTTTCTTTCTAGTCCAACTCTCACATCCATACATAACTACTGGAAAAACCATAGCTTTGACTAGACAGACCTTTGTTGGCCAAGTCAGGTCTTTGCTATTTAATAAGTAGGTTGGTCATAACTTTTCTCCAAGGAGCAAGTGTCTTTTAATTTCTTGGCTGCAGTCACCATCTGCACTGATTTTGGAGCCTCCAAAATAATCTCTCACTCTTTCCACCATTTCCCCATCTATTTGCCATGAAGTGATGGGACCGGATGCCATGATCTTCGTTTTCTGAATGTTGAGTTTTAAGCCAGCTTTTTCACTCTCCTCTTTCACCTACATCAAGAGTCTCTTTAGTTCCTCTTTGCTTTCTGCCATAAGGGTGATGTCATCTGCATATCTAAGGTTATTGATATTACTCCCGGCAATCTTGATTCAAGCTTGTGCTTCATCCAGCCCAGCATTTTGCATGATGTACTCTGAATTTAAGGTGAATAAGCAGGGTGACATTATATAGCCTTGACATCTTTCCTGATTTGGAACCAGGCTGTTGTTCCATGTCCAGTTCTAACTGTTGCTTCTTGACCTGCATACAGATTTCTTGGGAGGCAGGTCCGGTGGTCTGGCATTCCCATCTCTTTAAGAATTTTGAAAGGAATCTCTATAAATGCTACTAGAACAATATTGGGAAAAGCTTCTTAATAAGATGGGCTTCTATAAGGACAATTTCAGTGATAAACAGGAGAAGCCTCTTCCAGTGTCTATGTTGCTGTTGTTCAGCAGCTCAGTGGTGTCGACTCTGTGACCCCATGGACTGTAGCATGCCAGGCTTCCTACCAGCTCTCTACTGGAGTTGTTGCTCAAACTCATGTCCAATGAGTCAGTGATTCTATTTAAAAATCGTATCCTCTGTCGTCCCCTTGTCCACCTGCCTTCACTCTTTCCCAGCATAAGGGTCTTTTCCAATGAGTCAGCTCTTCACATCAGTAGTCCAAGGCAGTCCATACACTAAATTAATGCTGTTCTTGCTTTTGGCCCATTTATAGTGCATTGCCCAGGAAAGAAACAGAGAACATGACAGTCTTCCCAAGGATACCAAGATACACTCTGATAGGCTTGTCTGCTCCAAACTTACCAGACTGATTGGTATAGGGTAGGCTTAGATGACGAAGTTTTTCATCTGCAGTTTATTACCTTTTTTGCAGGCCATTTGTTTCTTGCTTCTTTATTTCAACCTCTTCTTCCATAAATGAGGATGCATCTCAATTAAAAGAAAGTCAGAAAACAGAAGGTAATGAGAGTTCCCCACAAAAATTAGCTGTAAGAAAGTGAACCTATCCCTAAAACAGAAATTTGAGCAGAATCAAAATGTTGGTTTATTTTCTGAATATTTATATTATGAGAAGATTTTGTTCCAGGCTACAAGACAAGCTTAGACAGTAGTATGTGTATTTTTAATAGGTTATCTCTCTATATATGCATATATCTATGTCAGAGCCAACTGAGATGAGCCTAAAAAGTTTGTTTTTAAAGTGGAAACTTTGTCTTTTTCTCCATTTGCTTTTCTCACTCAAGATAAGAACATATCATGGTTTTTTTGTTCTCATTAAAATAAAATTATAGACAGATGAATACATAGATTCTGTTTTTGAACTTACTATAATTACTAAAGAATGTATCCTGTACATAATTTCAAATCTGCTTATATAGATACATTTATTATTTTAATGGATCCAAATTATTAAATGCTACAATATGTTTAATCAGTAGCCAAATTAAAAGTAGAATTCAACCCAACTGTTCTTACTATATAATAAGAGAATAAAGATTGTTGATATGCCTGATAAATGTTATAGTGAGGGAAGTGTGCATTAGAAATTTTGCAGAATTTGTTAAAATCACATGAATGTTAATTCATGCTAAATTATAAACCTCACATCTGGCCTGAGTGGAAGGAATTAAAATTTAGATGATGAATCACACTGAGTTGAGAACTATATGCAACTTTTAAATTTTTTAAAATTAATCAGGCTGAACTTTCCTCCTATACTTACAGAAAGAGAGAAATAGGCCTTTCAGTTTTAGGGGAAAAAGTTTTATTTTTTTGCATTCCATGTTACCTCATTATATATTAAGACAAAATTAAAAATAAATAATATTGAGCTATGTTTTCATTGAAAATTAATATGGACTATGTGCCATATATCAGAGAAGGCAATGGCACCCCACTCCAGCACTCTTGCCTGGAAAATCCCATGGATGGAGGAGCCTGGTGCACTGCATTTATATACTTAGTTGATTAAAGAGAATGCAAGTAATTTGATATAAAATATAATTAAATAATTGCCTAGCTATTGAAGATTGCAATTAGTCTTTCAAATTCTCAGAGTTATGGATTTTGTTGCAGATAACAAAGAAAAAATAGATAAGCAAGCATTTAAAAATTCAGAGCTACATCTAATCCATTGTTAATCAGCTAATATTCCTATTTTGAGGTGAATAGAAAAATGCTTAGAGATCTTGTTTTATTATGTCATGAAAAGAGTGTAAAATAAGGCTTTGATTAAACAGTTTAGCAGTAGTGACTCTAAGATGTATGTGTATTTTAATTATCTTCCTGAGGAAGAAGAACATGTATGGGTCAACCTAGCTTTTATCATCTGTCTATAAAATTGTTAGAGAAATTAACAGCTAAGATTGATGTGCAGCACTTAAGAATGAGTGTGGAGGACGAAGAGTTCATAAGTCATGCAAAGTGTATGAAAATTTCTCCTCTGCATGGTCCTGACTTACTGATGGAAGTGGAAGTCCTTCAGAGGCTGCCCCTTTCTGTGTATTGGTAATATAATGTTATCCCTTCCAGCACAAGTTGCTTAGGTTGTTCTGTCCATAGCACTTGTTGAGCCAAAGGAAAGTGCTAGAATCCCAGGGACGGCAGAGCCTGGTGGGCTGCTGTCTATGGGGTCACACAGAATCGGACACGACTGAAGTGACTTAACAGCTGCAGCAGCAGCAGCAGCAGCAGCAGCAGCAGCAGCAGCAGCAGCAGCAGCAGCAGTCACTCAGCTGTGTCTGAATCTTTGGGACCCCATGAACTTTATCCTGCCCAGGCTCCTCTGGCCATGAAATTCTCCAGGCAAGAATACTACAGCAGGTAATCTTTCCCTTCTCCAGGGGATCTTCCCAACCCAGGGATCGAACCCGGGTCTCCTGCATTGCAAGCAGATTGTTTACAGTCTGAGCCACCAGGGAAGCCCCACTCTCAAACACATCACCAGATGTTCAGAGGGACTACTTTGGTTTATGGAATAGCCTGGGAATACATTCACCCTTCAGAGTGTATAAATATCAAATGATACTCTGACATGCCAAAAACTGTTGCTGTTTAGTCACTAAGTCGTGTCCTACTCTTTTGTGACCCATTGACTTTTACCCACTCAGCTCCTCTCTCCACAGGATTTTCCAGGCAAAAATACTAGAGTATTTCCTTCTCCAGGGGATCTTCCTGACCCAGGGATCTAACCCAGGTCTTCTGCATTGACAGGCTGGTTCTTTAGTGCTGAGCCAGTGAGGGAGCCCCATATTTTATAATTTTTTGGCCATACTACCAGTATGTAGGATCTTAGTTCCTGACTAGGGATCCAACGTGTGCTCCTTGCATTGGAATTGCAGATTCTTAACCACTGAGAGGAAAGTCCCTCTGAGCACTCTGAGTTACTGCAAAAGGTGTCAGGTGCTGATGGGGCAGAAAATAAACTGGCATTGGATCTGCGTACAAGTACTAGGAGATTATCATGCAAGAGATGATGTCATGGTATCCTGCAGTGATTAATACTCCATGTAACTCTTTACTGCAAAAACAAGTTGCTTGTCTCGGCCCATTGCAGGGTCAAGTCCACTTTCTATCTTCTCAGGCACAGGACTCTTCTCATCAGTCTGTCGGGGCTGCTATAACAAAGTGCCAGAGAATGGCACTTTAGAAACAACAGAGGTTTATTTCCTACAGTTGGGGATGCTAGATTGTCCAAGATCATGAAGTCAGCATGGTCAGGGGCTGCTAAAAGCCTTTCTCCTTATTGCATACTCCTGACTTCTCTTTGCGTCCTGACACAG
The DNA here is from genome assembly GCF_016772045.2 of Ovis aries. Lineage (NCBI taxonomy): Eukaryota > Metazoa > Chordata > Mammalia > Artiodactyla > Bovidae > Ovis > Ovis aries. The sequence continues at coordinate 60,531,225 of NC_056069.1, read as the reverse complement.
CTGAAGAGCTAACAAGTTATCTAGGCCTCCTTTATAAGGGCACTAACCCCATTTTTGGAGAAGTCAATGGTACCCCACTCCAGTACTCTTGCCTGGAAAATCCCATGGATGGAGGAGCCTGGTAGGCTGCAATCCATGGGGTCACGAAGAGTCAGACATGAGTGAGCGACTTCACTTTCACTTTTCACTTTCATGCATTGGAGAAGGAAATGGCAACCCACTCCAGTGTTCTTGCCTGGAGAATCCCAGGGACGGGGGAGCCTGGGCGATGCCGTTTATGGGGTCGCACAGAGTCGGACATGACTGAAGCGACTTAGCAGCAGCAGCAGCAGCAGCAGCAATCACATTCTTGAGGGCTCCACACTCATGGTTTAACCACCTTTCAAAGGCTGCATTTTATTTATTTATTTATTTATTTTTCATTTATTTATTTATTTTTATTTTTTTAATTTTTATTTTTACTTTATTTTACTTTACAATACTGTATTGGTTTTGCCATACATCAACACAAATCCACCACGGGTGTACATGAGTTCCCAAACATGAACCCTCCTCCCACCTCCCACCTCCCACCCCACACCATCCCTCTGGACCTACCCGTGCACCAGCCCCAAGCATCCTGTATTCCGCATCAAACATAGACTGGCGATTCGTTTCTTGCATGATAGTATACATGTTTCAATGCCATTCTCCCGAATCATCCCACCCTCTCCCTCTCCCTCAGAGTCCAAAAGTCTGCTCTAGAAATCTGTGCCTCTTTTGCTGTCTCGCATACAGGGTTATCGTTATCATCTTTCTAAATTCCATATATATGTGTTAGTATACTGTATTGGTGTTTTTCTTTCTGGCTTACTTCACTCTGTATAATAGGCTCCAGTTTCATCCACCTCATTAGAACTGATTCAAATGTATTCTTTTTAAAGGCTGAGTAATACTCCACTGTGTATCTGTACCACAGCTTTCTTATCCATTCATCTGCTGATGGACATCTAGGTTGTTTCCATGTCCTGGCTATTATAAACAGTGTTGCGATGAACATTGGGGTACATGTGTCTCTTTCAATTCTGGTTTCCTCGGTGTGTATGCCCAGAAGTGGGATTGCTGGGTCATAAGGCAGTTCTATTTGCAAATTTTTAAGGAATCTCCACACTGTTCTCCATAGTGGCTGTACTAGTTTGCATTCCCACCAACAGTGCAAGAGGGTTCCCTTTTCTCCACACCCTCTCCAGCATTTAAAGGCTGCATTTCATAATATCATCTCAGAGGTTAAGATTTCAACATATGAATTTTAGAGGGGAATAAACATGCAGACTATAACAGACTCTCCCCCTTTCGATGAACATTTTCAAAAAGATCTCCTGTTTTAGGGATCACAGTCTGTTAAATTCCCTTTCTTCTACTTCCTCAATCCACTCTCTGGTTTACACCACATCCACACAGTCCCTCTATGTCTATGCCTTATTTACCAAAATGTTTCTCTTCCTCCTCTTTTCTGATCGAGCTTGAAGATTCGTTAAACCCAGTTCTCTCATTTTTGGTGATCTTCAAAACAAATGATTTGTTCTTCTTTTCATGAAAGAAGAAAGGATTTTAAAAGCACATACATTCTGAAAGTTTGGGGGCAGTAAAAGCTTGAATTCCTTATAAGGAAGAAGTAAAGAACAAACAAGAATCATCAGTTGATCCTTGCTTTTCTGTGACAATTAATTTTAAGCATTAATGACATAAGGGATGTTTTCTATCAACTTCCTGGGTAGTTTTAATTTATCATTAATAAACTGAAATTTGGTAGATAGACACCAGTACCTTACCACTTCAGTTTGCTTAAGAAGCCCATGAACCATGTCAAAAATCCCAAGTCCCTTAGCAGATGGGTATAGTTAGAAAGTTGGAATTTCTGTTGTGTGAATAGAGGATATTTGTAAACTTTTTGTCTTGACTGTATATTAATCACTGTGTTTTGGTTTCATTATAATTCATATCTTTATTAATACAGAGTTGTTTGCATAACACATTATACAGTATCAGTAACACTTGAAGATACTGTCTGTTATGAATGGATACAGCTAAAGTAACACATAACTTGCTGTCAGTATAATTATAGTAAAATATTTTGGTAATATTTAGGAACATTAGAAATCATCTTTAATATTTCATGCCTATTATTAGTTAAAATATTTCATATAAATCTTTTAATATTTAATTTAAATATTATATATTAATTATCGTTATCATCTTTCTAAATTCCATATATATGTGTTAGTATACTGTATTGGTGTTTTTCTTTCTGGCTTACTTCACTCTGTATAATAGGCTCCAGTTTCATCCACCTCATTAGAACTGATTCAAATGTATTCTTTTTAATGAAATCTTTAAGAATTTGTATAATTTCCTATCAGGACCTCGGCTGAAACATTTTTATTCAGACTGTTCTTTATTTCTGCTAAATCCTTTTGTTCTGTCAGGTAAAAATTGTTCCCCATGGAGTTCTTTGTGCGTCAAAAATATTGGATAAATTTGACAACTCTTTTCCAATATTTCATCTTTTCCAACAAAGATGAAATTAGCATAGCTGACAATAAGAAAAAAAAAAAACATGTAAGCATATCATTGTTGATTGGAATCTAGAACTTGTGAGACAATGACCTGTTTCCTATGCAATTATGTCATGGCCTGAAATGCCTCAGATGTTGCTGTTCAGGCAACATCAAAGAACAATGACGATCTCATGGTCTGAACTCCTTTGTGAAATGCATAATATCAGTGATAGCATGCACCCCTCAGTTACTCAGTGCTGTTTATTGAAATAGTTCAGAAGAGCTAAAAATGGTTGCCAAGACTGGAAATCCAGCAAAAAAAAAAAAAAAAAAGATCTCTGTGAATGTGCTAGTTGTATTTTTTTGTTTGTGTGTTTAACCTGTTGAGGCTTTCACTATTAGTGGGCTGTTAATGGAGGTACCCGCAAAGGATAAAGTAAATCAGTGAAATAGTCTCCAGTTCACCAGGAAGATAGGTAATTATTTCTGATTATTTGTAATAATAAATATTTGTATTTGTACAATCATGGGTTTCTGTCTTTCTGCTGCATTTTGACCATCAGGGTAAATATAAGGAACATTTCAATTATACAGAGTTGCTGCTAAGTTACTTCAGTCGTGTCCAACTCTGTGCGACCCCATGGACGGCAGCCCACCAGGCTCCCTTGTCCCTGGGATTCTCCAGGCAAGAACAAATCAGTGAAATAGTCTCCAGTTCACCAGGAAGATAGGTAATTATTTCTGATTATTTGTAATAATAAATATTTGTATTTGTACAATCATGGGTTTCTGTCTTTCTGCTGCATTTTGACCATCAGGGTAAATATAAGGAACATTTCAATTATACAGAGTTGCTGCTAAGTTACTTCAGTCGCGGCAGCCCACCAGGCTCCCTTGTCCCTGGGATTCTCCAGGCAAGAACACTGGAGTGGGTTGCCATTTCCTTCTCCAATGCGTGAAAGTGAAACGTGAAAGTGAAATCGCTCAGCTGTGTCCGACTCTTTGGGACCCCCTGGACTGCAGATCACCTGGCTCCTCTGAACATGGGATCTTCCAGGCAAGAGTACTGGAGTGGGTTGCCATTGCCTGAGTCAACCCCTAAACCAACTGAGTTACTTTCTACTCTTCAATATAGTGTGCTGATTTACATTTACTAGAAAAAGAAACAATACATATAACATATAAAAGAAAATAACATATTAATACTTAATTCTTTTAGAACATCTAAGAATTGGAAAGCATGTTTCATAAAATGTAGGTCAAACATACGTAAATATTTTATTATACACTGATTATCCATATATAGCAAGAAATTAGCCAAATGACAATAATAAAATAATTAAAGCTGGTTTATAAATTCAGAATGATTTCTAAAGGATTTTACTATTCCATATCCAATTATTAGTGCTTTTGTTTAGCAAGTAGATAGCTAATATGTTAATAGGAAAGTTCAAATTTATTAGCCTTCTTAGAAAATTGCCTACTTCTTAGGGGAAATTGCATTAACTCTCTTGATTCCTGGATCTCAAATATTGCCACCGAAGAACTAAAGAGTGGATGAAAATTACATTTTAAAACCAACTCTTTAAAAAATCCCATTAAAACTAACTCTCGATACACAGATTTTATCAAAACAATCATATATATTTTTTATTTTTAATATAAATTTATTTATTATAATTGGAGGCTAATTACTTTACAGTATTGCATTGGTTTTGCCATAAATCAACATGAATCCACCACAGGTATACACGTGTTCCACACCCTGAACCCCCCTCTCTCCTCCCTCCCCATACCATCCCTCTGGATGTCTCAGTGCACCAGCCCCAAGCATCCACTATCATGCATCTAACCTGGACTGGCAATTTGTTTCTTACATGATAGTATACATGTTTCAATGCCATTCTCCCAAATCATCTCGCCCTCTCCCTCTCCCTCTGAGTCCAAAAGACTGTTTTGTACATCTGTGTCTCTTTTGCTGTCTCGCATACAGGGTTATCATTACCATCGTTCTAAATTCCATATATATGTGTTAGTATACCATTTTGGTGTGTTACTTTCTGGCTTACTTCACTCTGTAAAATAGGCTCCAGTTTCATCCACCTCATTAGAACTGATTCAAATGTATTCTTTTTAATGGCTGAGTAATACTCCATTGTGTATATGTACCACAGCTTTCTTATCCATTCATCTGCTGATGGACATCTAGGTTGTTTCCATGTCTTGGCTATTATAAACAGTGCTGCAATGAACATTGTGGTACATGTGTCTCTTTCAATTCTGGTTTCCTCCTTGTGTATGCCCAGCAGTGGGATTGCTGGGTCATAAGGAAGTTCCATTTCCAGGTTTTTAAGGAATCTCCACACTGTTCTCCATAGTGGCTGTACTAGTTTGCATTCCCATCAACAGTGTAAGAGGGTTCCCTTTTCTCCACACCCTCTCCAGCATCTATTGCTTGTAGACTTTTGGATCGCAGCCATTCTGACTACCGTGAAATGGTACCTCATTGTGGTTTTGATTTGCATTTCTCCGATAATGAGTGATGTTGAGCATCTTTTCATGTGTTTGTTAGCCATCTGTATGTCTTCTTTGGGGAAATGTCTGTTTAGTTCTTTGGCCCATTTTTTGATTGGGTCGTTTATTTTTCTGGAATTGAGCTGCAGGAGTTGCTTGTTATTTTTGAGACTATTTCTTTGTCAGTTGCTTCACTTGCTATTATTTTCTCCCATTCTGAAGGCTGTCTTTTCACCTTGCTTATAGTTTCCTTTGTTGTGCAGAAGCTGTTAAGTTTAATTAGGTCCCATTGGTTTATTTTTGCTTTTATTTCCAGTATTCTGGGAGGTGGGTCATAGAGGATCCTGCTGCGATGTATGTCTGAGAGTGTTTTGCCTACGTTCTCCTCTAGGAGTTTTATAGTTTCTGGTCTTACATTTAGATCTTTAATCCATTTTGAATTTGTTTTTGTTTATGGTGTTAGAAAGTGTTCTAGTTTCATTCTTTTACAAGTGGTTGACCAGTTTTCCCAGCGACACAATGTGAGTACTTCTAAATAACAAATTAAATTTCATGATCTAGTCTACATGCTTGTGACACATTGATTTTTATATTTTCTCCTGACAAGATGATTTGCTGAACCAAGTCATTTTGCATATCTGCAAAGAAAATGACTCTTTAAGAAATAGTTGTCTTCTCAGTTACATTGAAAGCATTAAGCAACTGATGTTCAAATGACTATGTTTGAGTAGAGTTTTATGTTGTACAACACATCAGTTAAAATAAATTTTTATCATAAAATGCTTGAAAGGATGTGTCTCAAACACCTATACATTTTCTGTCATAATACATTTTCTGTTATACAGCTCCAATGAAGGCAGTTATTTTTTTCTGTTATCCTCAGAACTTCCATGGTGACTCAGACAGTGAAAAATTCATCTGCGATGCAGGACACCCAGGTTCAATCCCTGGGTTGGGAAGATCCCCTGCAGTGGAATAGTACCCCACTGCAGTATTCTTGTCTGGAGAATTCCTTGGATAGTGGAGCCTGGGGATTATAGTCCATGGGGTAGCACACAGTCGGACACAACTGAGCAACTAACAGTTTCACTTTCACAACTAGTAACAGTAGACCGGGATCCACTTTGAAACCTCTGATTTTAAGCATCAGTTAAGTAGTTCTCTGATCTGTCTTAATTGGCTATTGAATATACTCAGTTTCACTCTACACTGAAATGGTAATATAATAAGACAAAATGAATGTCTACGCTTCTTGCTATTGTTAAACTGTCACAAAAAGTTATTTATACAAAAATGCATTTTAAGGGATTTGAGCTTACATGAATGATACTAGTGATTGTGATCTGTAACTCCAAAAAATTTGCACTTTAAATGTTTTTAATAATGTATTTTCCTTCTAATAGTGAATATAAATGGATATATCTGTTTTTAAATGCAATAAATGGTTATGCAATTTATTTGTAAAGATAACAGAAGGGCCTTTGTAATAACCTGAAAGCATTTCATATTCATGCTATTTTGTTTCTGAGGATACTCTTATATTTCTTAAGTCTAACATTTTAAACATTCTTCTAAAGTATTTTTAATTCATTATCTCTCCTACAAATAAAGGCACCCACAGTTAATGTATAGTTGCTACATATAAGTGTACTTATGAAGTTTTAATATTTTATGATCTGTGTTAGAAGTATGCCAACTAAGGCTTATATTAGACTTCCTGATGTACTTCCCTTAGGCATTGTATCAAATATTTCTATATTCACTCTTATTATAATGATACCTATCCTCATAACTTTAAGTACCATATATATATATAGAGAGAGACAAATTCCAAAATCTTATCTGTAATTCACACCTCTATTTAATATGCATTACACTCATTAGATAATTTAAAGCTAAATGTATCGATATCATCCTGAAATCTATTCTTGAAAATTAAAATACAAAAACAAAGTGAAATATTTAAGAGAAATAAATAATTGTGTTCCTTGCTTTGCATAAAATACCATGCCGATTACAATCTATACATATTTGTTCTGAGTCCTGTTTGCCAGGTTCTCTTTTCACTGAACTTCAACACTGGTCACCAAAAATTGTACAAAGTGAGGACTGCCTATAACATGTAATGACCCCTCCAGAGTAATGTTTCCATATTCTTCACCCCTACATAGATACTTCTGATGTTCATGTTCCAGATGAGATAAGTTTTCTCCTCATCCTTCCAAATAAATAATCAAATATATTTATATGCTATGTTTCCCCAGAACAATGTGTAAACTGAAGTTCAATGATGACTAAATTATCTTAAGTTTTGTATCTTTAGATCTTTAGTGGATCAATTTAAAAGAGCATTAAAATCTCAAATGAAATTGTTTTGCACTATGGAAAAAGTGTACCCGTTTTACTAAAATTTTTCATTTAAAAAGCTAAATGTTATCTTGATGACTTTTACCAAAGTCCGCTCCTAAGATAACCTCTATATGCAGATGTGTTAAATTGAAAAGAACAAGAGTTATAGATTAAAGTGTTCAAATTACATAATATCCTCTCAAACAAGCAAACAAACATCAGCATTCATTTGATGAGAAGAGACTTCACCTTTATGATCATCCCCCTTGCAAAACATAAACTCGAGCCTAACAAACTTCAAACAAAATCAAATTGAGAGACATCTGACTTACAGAATGCCAGACCACTATCTCTCAAAATTGTCAAAATCGTCTATAGCAAGGAAAGTCTGAGAAAATATCATAGGCTAAGCTGTGGAGAAATTACTCAAAAGTGTCATTGTGGTTGGGACAGAAACAGGATAGGAGGGAAGAGGAAATGAATCTGATTAAACTGTGGAATTGAATAAGGATGTACCAGTCATTTTCTTCATTCTGACAAATGTATATAAGAAATTAGCAACAGAGGAAACAAGTGTGGTGAATGTGGGAACTCTCTCTGTGGTCTGTTTATAACCTCTCTGTCAATCTAAAATTATTTTAAAACAGTTTATTTGCATAAAATGTATTATTCAAAGTAAAGTTAACCCAACCCATGGTTCAAATGAAGTCATAAATAAAACTTAGCCATTTGAAAAATTGACTTCTTTGTATCTTTAATGAGTTAGTAGGATAGAAATTCAGAGGGTGGTGAAATTGATGAGAATCACCACCACTACCACCACCCCCGCCCCCCGCCATGATGTATTTTTTACATGGAATTAAGAGATGTCTATAAATGAGCTCACAAATTACAATTAAATTTTGGTCTTGGAAAAGTACAGCTGTCTCTATAGTATTTGGAGATGTTACAAATCAGTTGAAACCAATGACCAGAAGACAATGTGGATATATATTCTAAATTTACTTTCAAGCCATTGTCTTAGACAAGCCTGTAAATATATATATATATATATATTTATATATAAATAAATTATTTATATATTTATATATATTTATATATATTTACATATTATATATATTAAATCAGATTTTTTTTTTTTAAATTTTAAAATCTTTAATTCTTACATGCATTCCCAAACATGAACCCCCCTCCCACCTCCCCTCCCCATAACATCTTTCTGGGTCATCCCCATGCACCAGCCCCAAGCATGCTGCATCCTGTGTCAGACATAGACTGGCGATTCAATTCACATGATAGTATACATGTTAGAATGTCATTCTCCCAAATCATCCCACCCTCTCCCTCTCCCTCTGGGTCCAAAAGTCCGTTATACACATCTGTGTCTCTTTCCCTGTCTTGCATACAGGGTCGTCATTGCCATCTTCCTAAATTCCATATATATGTGTTAGTATACTGTATTGGTGTTTTTCTTTCTGGCTTACTTCACTCTGTATAATCGGCTCCAGTTTCATCCATCTCATCAGAACTGATTCAAATGAATTCTTTTTAACGGCTGAGTAATACTCCATTGTGTATATGTACCACTGCTTTCTTATCCATTCATCTGCTGATGGACATCTAGGTTGTTTCCATGTCCTGGCTATTATAAACAGTGCTGCGATGAACATTGGGGTACATGTGTCTCTTTCAATTCTGGTTTCCTCGGTGTGTATGCCCAGAAGTGGGATTGCTGGGTCATAAGGTAGTTCTATTTGCAATTTTTAAGGAATCTCCACACTGTTCTCCATAGTGGCTGTACTAGTTTGCATTCCCACCAACAGTGTAGGAGGGTTCCCTTTTCTCCACACCCTCTCCAGCATTTATTGCTTGCAGATTTTTGGATCGCAGCCATTCTGACTGGTGTGAAGTGGTACCTCATTGTGGTTTTGATTTGCATTTCTCTAATAATGAGTGATGTTGAGCATCTTTTCATGTGTTTGTTAGCCATCCGTATGTCTTCTTCAGAGAAATGTCTATTTAGTTCTTTGGCCCATTTTTTGATTGGGTCGTTTATTTTTCTGGAGTTGAGCTGCATAAGTTGCTTGTATATTTTTGAGATGAGTTGTTTGTCAGTTGCTTCATTTGCTATTATTTTCTCCCATTCAGAAGGCTGTCTTTTCACCTTGCTTATAGTTTCCTTTGTTGTGCAGAAGCTTTTAATTTTAATTAGATCCCATTTGTTTATTTTTGCTTTTATTTCCAGAATTCTGGGAGGTGGATCATAGAGGATCCTGCTGTGATTTATGTCTGAGACCAGATTTCAATTAGATGAATTAGATGCTCTGAAATCAAGTCATAAAACAGAGGTTTCTAAAAGGTGACATCATCTTGAACTGTTTACTAGGTCCCACCAATTCTGTTTCCATGCTTGATGAGCCATCAATCACATGGCCACATGGATCAACCAAGGTGTCACCATGTGGGGAAACAGACAACTACTGCATACAGACAAAGCAAACTAGTTCCGCTTTCTAGAAGACAGTGTAACAAAGGTGACATGTATAATCTAACTTCACCTGGAAATCAGGATTTTTCTTAGAACACTCTGAAATTGCAGCTGGAGAAAAAACATTTCCTGCCTGGGAGAAATCACAATCTAACTTTTAAAAAGATGTGGGAAGAATTGTGGCATCTTTTCACACTTGGAAAGAAGAAAAGATGCATGACCATTACTGGGGAGGCATTTAAATTTTCAAGCTGGGCAACCATGGCAACCACTCCTGATGACAAAATTCAGGGAGGAGGGAGAGGAAGATAGAGGTCCTTGACTGGTGGACCAAATTTGCTTTCATCCCACTCTTCAGTTCTGGAGAAGGTTTAAATACTCTGACATTTCTCTCTTCCCACCAACCTGTACAAATGAACTCCAATGTTATGTAGAGAATTCATTCAGTCCCCTGCAGGGATCACTCAGGTCTCACAGAAAAGGACTTTGTCATAAGCTGGACACTGGTTCAAAACGACTCCACTCCTGTGAACCAGCAAGACATTAGGGCAAGTAGACAATTTCTCACTCGGTTGGAAGTCCGTTGTAAAAGGTTATGGATTAAACCTAAGGGGAAAGAGAAAACCCAACTGTGATAAATGATGTTTTTTGAAAGGCTACATTAAACCCAGGCACTGTTGTGAGGTGTCCAGAGAGTAAACTCCTTGTACCTAGGTGATGGATTACTCGATAAGGCATCTGTGGTCTTTGATGTAGAAGAATACACCAAGGAGTTGATGTAGACAGGAATGTCATTTAAATGAGAGAAATAACCCCCCATACAACATCACAAGTGAGATACAGTGTGTCTACAGCATTTTAAAAGCAATTTATGATACCCTATGATTCATGATGCTTCTCACAGCTTCAGTTTCCTGAAGAATCAACCCAGAGAAATTATCATAATGGTCAAGGTCATTTCTTCTCACAATGTGCTACATTCAGTGATTTGCACCTTTGGAAAAAAATTGAATTACCACCATGCCACACACAGGCTTGAAAGGACAGGTGTTTTGATATGGGAAATGGAAATAAGCAGACTCTCCATCTCTTATGAAGCTGGCATAAGCTGACAAAGGTGGCAAATTCACATGCTTAGTATTCACTGGGAGAAGTTTCCAATCCAAGATTTTTGCAACATGCAGATATTTAAGTTTTGAAAACCATTCTGAAACAGATGACTATCAAAAGCCATAAAAGAAAATCACTTGGAAATATAAATTCAGTCAAATAATAAATGCAGGCTCACAAGGTCCACAGAGTAGTAAGACATAATGCTATAATATAAAAAAGGAACAAAGTGAAAACTTGGGAAATTATTTTACTTATCAAATAAATGTAACCTTACCCACTTCCTTGGGCTTGGGCTTCCCTTGTGGCTCAGCTGGTAAAGAATCTGCCTACAATGTGGGAGACCTGGGTTCTATCCCTGGGTTGGGAAGATCCCTTGGAGAAGGGAAAGGCTACCCACTCCAGTATTCTGGCCTTGAGAATCCTACGGACTGTATGGTCCATGGGGTTGCAAAGAATCGGACACAACTGAGCAACTTGCACTTTCACTTTTGAAATAGTGTGCTAAGTTAAAGGAGAAGACCCTTATGCTGAGAAAGATTGAAGACAGAAAAAGAAGAGGGCAACAGAGAATGAGATGGTTGTAAGGCATCACTGATGCAAAGGACATACACTTGGCAAACTCCAGGAGATGGTGAGGGACAGGAAATCCTGGCATGCTGCAGTATATGGGGTCCTGAGGAACGAGAGTCACAGAAGGAAAATGAGAAAGTGAGAAAGGATCAAGGAGAAAACAATGAATGCAAGCTTGCATGACACTTCTCACTTCACTGTTGCAAACTATTGCATTTTAATTTTCTTAAACCCCATCATTATATGCAAATATCAATTTAGCAAAATTATTAATTTACCCTGAGTAAACCAAAGTATTTAATTATCAAACATTTGGACATTATAATTATGAACATATGAGAATGTTGTTCAATTCTATCTGGTATTTTTGTATGAGTACCATTAACTATTTAATGATGATATCATTAATATCCTGGATTACAGGATCTTGAAAACACAAAGACTTGTATCTGAAACTATTACATGTATAATATTTTATATTCAATTAAATGTTCCCTATAGGTAGATTGTCTGGGAATAAAATGCATAGGACACTTTAGTATTGTATATAATCTTGTCATTAGTAGAATCATGGGGATGGATCAGAACATTTGCACACTATAATTTAGATGAGATATTTAAAAATCATATTACACTGTCAGAAATATAACTTAAAGAATCAACTTGTAACAATTTGCAGAATAAAATTATAGTAGGTACCTTTATTAATAACACTTCAGTATTCTTGCTTGAGAACCCCATGAACAATATGAAAAGGCAAAAAGATAAAACACTGAAAGAAGAACTCCCCAGGTCAGTAGGTACCCAATATGCTACTGGAGATCAGTGGATAGATAACTTAAAGACAGAATTAAAAGATGGAGCCAAAGCAAAAACAACACCCATTTGTGGATATGGCTGGTGATGGAAGTAAAGTCCAGTTCTATAAAGAGCAATAATGCATAGGAACCTGGAATGTTAGGTTCATGAATCAAGGCAAATTAGAAGCGGTCAAACAGGAGATGGCAAGAGTGAACATCTATATTTTAGGAATCAGAGAACTAAAATGGACTGGAATAGGTGAATTTAACTCAGATGACGATTATATTTACTACTGAGGGCAAGAATCACTTAGAAGAAATGGATTAGCCATCATAGTCAACAAGAGTCCAAAATGCAGTACTTGGATGCGCTCTCAAAAACGACAGAATGATCTCTGTTTGTTTCCAAGGCAAACCATTCCATATCACGGTAATCCAAATCTATGCCCCAACCAGTAATGCTAAAGAAGCAGAAGTTGAATGGCTCTATGAAGACCTACAAGAACTTCTAGAACTAACACCCATAAAAGATGTCCTTTTCATTATAGGGGACTGGAATGCAAAAGTAGGAAGTCAAGAAATACCTGGAGTAACAGGGAAATTTGGCCTTGGAGTAAAGAATGAAGCAGGTCAAAGGCTAACAGAGTTTTGCCAAGAGAATACACTGGTCATAGCAAACACCCACTTCCAACAACACAAGAGAAGACTCTACACATAGACATCACCAGATGGTCAATACCAAAAGCAGACTGATTATATTCTTTGCAGCCAAAGATGAAGAAGCTCTATACAGTCAGCAAAAACAAGACCGGGAGCTGACTGTGGCTCAGATCATGAACTCTTTATTGTTAAATTCAGACTTAAATTGAAGAAAGTAGGGAAAACCACTTGACCATTCAGGTATGACCTAAATAAAAACCCTTATGACTACACTGTGGAAGTGACAAATAAATTCAAGGGATTAGATCTGATAGAGTGCCTGAAAAACTATGGACAGAGGTTCATGACATTGTACAAGAGGCAGTGGTCAAGACCATCCTCAAGAAAAAGAAATGTAAAAAGGCAAATGGTTGTCTGAGGAGGCCTTATGAAATACTAAGGAAAGAAGAGAAGTGAAAGGCAAAAGAGAAAAGGAAAGATATATCCATTTGAATGCAGAGTTCCAAAGAAGAGCAAGGAGAGTTAAGAAAGTCTTCCTAGTGATCAATGCAAAGAAATAGAGGAAAACAATAGAATGGGAAAGACTAGAGATCTCCTTAAGAAAATTAGAGATACCAAAGGAACATTTCATGCAAAGATGGGCTCAATAGAGGACAGAAATGGCATGGACCTAACAGAAGCAGAAGATATTAAGAAGAGGTGGCAAGAATACATAGAAGAACTGAACAAGAAAAGATCTTCATGGCCCAGATAATCACGATAGTGTGATCATTCACCCAGAGCCAGATATCCTGAAATGTGAAGTCAAGTGGGCCTCAGGAAGCATCACTACAAAGCTAGTGGAGGTGATGGAATTCCAGTTGAGCTATTTCAAATCCTAAAAGATGATGCTATGAAAGTGCTGTGCTTAATATGACAGCAAATTTGGAAAACTCAGCAGTGGCCACAGGACTGGAAAAAGTCAGTTTTCATTACAATCCCAAAGAAAGGCAATGCCAAAGAATGCTCAAACTACCACACTATTGCACTCATCTCATAAGCTAGCAAAGTAATGCTCAAAATTCTCCAAGCCAGGCTTCAATAGTATGTGAACCATGAAATTCCTGATGTTCAAGCTGGATTTGGAAAAAGGTAGAGGAACCAGAGATCAAATTGCCAACATCAGTTGGATTATCAAAAAAGCAAGAAGAGTTCCAGAAAAAAACATCTACTTCTCCTTTATTGACTATGCCAAAGCCTTTGACGGTTATGGATCACAACAAACTGGAAAATTCTGAAAGAGTTGGGAATACAACACCACCTGACCTGCCTTCTGAGAAATCTCTATGCAGTCAAGAAGCAACAGTTAGAACTGGACATGGAACAACAGACTGGTTCCAAATCGGGAAATGAGTACATCAAGAATGTATATTGTTACCCTGCTTATTTAACTTATATGCCAGATACATCATGAGAAATGCTGGACTGGACGAAGCACAAGCCAGAATCAAAATTGCTGTGAGAAGTATCAATAACCTCAGTTATGCAGATGACACCAACCTTAGTGCAGAAACAGAAGATGAACTAAAGAGCAACTTAATGAAAGTGAAAGAGGAGAGTGAAAAAATCGGCTTCAAGCTCAACATTCAGAAAACTAAGATCATGGCATCTGTCCCAATCACTTCATGACAAATAAATGGGGAAACAGTTTTACAGACTTTATTTTGGGGAGCTCCAGAATCACTGCAGGTGGTAACTTCAGCCATTAAATTAAAAGTCTCTTACTCTTTGGAGGAAAAGCTATGACCAATGTAGACACCATATTAAAAAGCAGAGACATTATTTTGCCAACAAAGGTCCATCTAGTAAAACTATGCTTTTTCCAGTAGTCATTTGTGGATGTGAGAGCTGGAACTTTCCTATAAGGAAATCTGAATGCTGAAGAATTGATGCCTTTGAACTGTGGTATTGGAGAAGACTCTTGAGAATCCCTTGGACTGCAAGGAGGTCTAACCAATCCATCCTAAAGGAAATCAGCCCTGAATATTCATTGGAAGGACTGATGCTGAAGCTGAAACCCCAGTACTTTAGCCACCTGATGCGAAGAACTGACTCATTGGAAAAGACCCTGATGCTGGGAATGATTGAAGGCAGGAAGAAAAAGAGATGACAGAGGATGAGCTGGTTGGATGGCATCAGCGACTCAATGGACATGAGTTTGGTAAACTCTGGGAGTTGGTGATAGATAGGGAGGTTTGGAGTGCTGTAGTCCATGGGGTTGCAAAGAGTCAGACATGACTGAGTGACTGAACTGTACTAAACCTTTATTAGTAGAGGAAATGTTCTTTTGCACAATAAATTAATAGAAAAGACTGCAAAAATTTTAATATTTTTCAACCAATTATATTTGATGCTTTTCAATGTCACTATTAAATATACCAAATCCTAATGTTTTTTATCATGCAAAAGTTGGATATGAAGAGTTATCTGGAGTAAGTTTGGCCTTCGAGTATAAAATGAAGCAGGGTAAAGACAAATAGAGTTTTGTGAAGATAAAGCACTGGTCATAGCAAAAACCTTTTTCCAACAACACAATAATGACTCTACACATGGACATCACCAGATAGCCAACACAGAAATCAGATTGATTATATTCTTTGCAGCCAAAGATGGAGAAGTTCTAAATAGTCAGCAAAAACAAGACCAAGAGCTGCCTGTGACTCAGATCATGAACTTCTATTGCAAATTTCTGGCTTAAATTGAAGAAAGTACGGAAAACAACTAGGCCATTCAGATATGATCTAAATCAAATCCTTTATGATTATACAGTGGAGGTGATGAATAGGTTCAAGGAGTTAGATCTGGTAGACAGAGTGCCAGAAGAATTATGGGTAAAGATTCATACATTGTGCAGGGGGCAATGGTTTAACTATACCAAATAAAAAGAAATGCAAGAAGGCAAAGTAGCTGTCAGTAGAGGCCTTACAAACATCTGCAGAAAGAGAAGAAGTGAAGGCAAAGGAGAAAAGGCAAGATATACCCAAGTGAATTCATTGTTCCAGAGAATAGCAAGGAGTGATAAGAAAGCCTTGTTAAGTGAACATGTAAAGAAATAGAGGAAAACAATAGAAAGGGAAAGAGTAGAGATCCCTTCAAGAAAATTGGAGATACCAAGGGAATATTTCTTGCAAGGAGGAGCACAATAAAGGACAGAAACTGTAAGACCCAAACAGAAATAGAGAGATTAAGATGATATGGCAAAAATACATGGAAAGATTATACAAAAAATGTTTTAATGACCCAAATATCTGGGATGGTGGTGTCACTCACATAGTACTAGACATTCTAGAGTGTGAAGTAAGTGGGCCTTAGGAAGCATTACTATGAACAAAGCTAGTGAAGGTGATAAAATTCCAGCTGAGCTATTTCAAATCCTAAAAGATGATGTTGTTAAAGTGCTGCACTCAATATCCCAGTAAATTTGGAAAACTCAGCAGTGGCCACAGGACTGGAAAAGGCATTCCCATTTTAAAGAAAACAACAGCAAAGAATGTTCAAATTACCATACAGTTGTGTTAATTTCACATGCTAGCAAGGTAATGCTCAAAATTCTTCAAGCTAGGCTTCAACAATATGTGAACTGAGAACTTCCAGATATACAAGCAGGATTTAGAAAAGGCAGAAGAACCAGAGATCCAATTCCAACGTCCATTGGATCATAGGAAAAAAGAAAATTCCAGAAAAAATATCCATTTCTGCTTCATTTACTATGCTAAAGCCTTTGTGTGGATCACAACAAACTGTGGAGAATTCTTAAAGGGATGGGAATACCTGCCTTCCAAGAAACATGTATGCATGAAAAGAAGAACAGTTAGATCCAGACTTGGAACAATGGAAAGGTTCAAAATTGGGAAAGCAGTCAAGGCTGTATATTGTTACACTGCATATTTTATTTCTGTGTGGATACATCATGCGAAATGCCAGGCTGGATGTAGCACAAGCTGAAATCAATTTGCCAGTAGAAGTATTCAACCTTATATATGCAGATGATACCACTCTAACGTCAGTAAGCAATGAGGAACTAAAGAGCCTCTTGATGAGGGTGAAAGAGAGTGAAAAACCTGACTTAAAACTCAACATTAAGTAAACTATGATCATGCCATTCAATCCCATTGCTTTATAGCAAATAGATGGGGAAAAAGTGAAAACAGTGACAGATTTTATTTTCTTGGTCTCCAAAATCTCTGATGACTGTGATTGCAACAATGAAATTAAAAGAAGTTTGCTCTTTGGAAGAAATGGTACTACAAACCTAGACTTCATATTAAACAGCAGAGACATTACTTTGCTGACAAAGTTCTGTATAGTCAAACCTATGGCTTTTCCATTAGTCGTGTATAAATGTGAGAATTGGACTACAAAGAAGGCTGAGAACCGAAGAATTGATGCTTTTGAATTGCAGTGTTAGTGAATCGCCAGTCTATGTCTGACGCAGGATGCAGCATGCTTGGGGCTGGTGCATGGGGATGACCCAGAAAGATGTTATGGGGAGGGAGGTGGGAGGGGGGTTCATGTTTGGGAATGCATGTAAGAATTAAAGATTTTAAAATTTAAAAAATAAAAAACTAAAAAAATAAAATTAAATTAAATTAAATTAAAAAAAAAAAAAAAGAGAGAGAGTCCCTTGGATAACAGAAGATCAAACCAGTCAATCCTGAAGGAAATCAACCCTCAATATGAAATGGAAGGACTGAAGCTCCAATACTTTGGCCACCTGATTCAAAGAGCCAACACATTGGAAAAGACTCTGATGTTGGGACACATTGAGGGCAAGAGGAGAAGGGTGTGACAGAGGATGAGCTGGTTGGATGGCACCACTGACTCAATGCACATGAGTTTGAGCAAACTCCCAGATATGGCGAAGGATGGAGAAGCCTGGTATGCTGCCGTTCATGGGATTACAATGAGTTGGACATGATTTAGCTACAGAACAACAGCAATAGCTAAGAAAGAAAGATGGAAGAGTTCCAACTTAATGGATTATATTAATAGAATCCTAAAGAGGGTAAATGGAGAAGGCAGTGGCAACCCACTCCAGTACTCTTGCCTGGAAAATCCCATGGGCGAGGAGCCTGGTAGGCTGCAGTCCATGGGGTCGCGAAGAGTCAGACATGACTGAACGACTTCACTTTCACTTTCCACTTTCATGCATTGGAGAAGGAAATGGCAATCCACTCCAGTGTTCTTGCCTGGAGAATCCCAGGGACAGGGGAGCCTGGTGGACTGCCGTCTATGGGGTCGCATAGAGTTGGACACAACTGAAGCGACTTAGCAGCAGCAAAGAGGGTAAATAACTAAGTTCTACATGGAGATAATAAGGGACTTTAAAGATATTAAAACTTGCATAATTTTCTAAAACCTTCCAGAGACCAATTATTAATCAATAGCTTTAATTAGGTCTTTAAATATTGATAACAAATGATTATAAACATGTACATTTAAAGCAATAAAAGGGACATCATGTGTTTGAACATATTTAATGATATTTTCAGAAGATTTTTACTGTTTGCTCATCTTAAAGAGAGAGCTACACAGATTTAGTGATTCTTGAGAAAAAGACAAAGAGATTTGAGGGCAGAGAGATGTCCACAATATTGTAAAGTAAAAAAAAATTATACTTAAAAAATTTCAACATAAATATCAACAGTTATATTTAATGAACTTTTCTCTAAACAGTCATTTGAAAAGGGCACATATAGAATAATTTTAGAGAAGTAGCAAAACTGCTCAAATATGGGTCATATCATGTAATATTCCTTTTAAAATCATGTGTAATTTAGTACCCCCAAACAAACTTGTTTAAATTCAAAAGGTGGAAAATGCAAAATTATCTAAGTTGGCAATAAACTTTACTAAATGTTTTACCATAAATAAATAAATCACTTTTCAAGCTTTCACAAATATGATTCTTGGGACGTAAACACTGGTAGCACAGTGTTTAAGCATCTCCCTTCATTGGAAAATGGGTTCAATTCCTGTTTAGCAAACTATGATTCCACATGCCACAAAGCCGTTATACTCACAAGCTATAACTACTGAGCCTGCCACAGCCAAAATTTTAAAAAAATACAATTATTGGTACATATTCTTCACTGAGATAGTCTAGCAAAATATGAGCCAATGACTGCTGCTAAAAAAAATAAATAAAAAGGCATTTCTGGATAGTTTTCATTAGGGTTGTGAGTTTGTTTCCTCCTACTCATCTTCTCTTGATAGGTATATCATAACATGAGGACATTGTGTGCACTGAAGGTAGTTTTTCTAATCCTTCAAATTTACAAAAGTTGAATTTCTAAGCTGTACGTGACTCTCCCTTTGGACTCCAACTTGCATTATCTCGCTGCTTGCATTATATTGCTTTTCAATCAACTGTATTCTTTAACTTTTACACATTCATGAATTGTGTTGGAGAGTGGGACATAAGATATTTGTTGGTCAGAGTGGAAAAATGCTCACAACATACACATATTTTGTAGCAGGTGCTGGGCTGGGTAATAAGAGTTTAGTGTTGTTTAGTCACTAAGTCATGTCTAACTCTTTGCAACCCCATGAACTGCAGCACACCAGGTTTCCCTGTATTTCACTGTCTCCTGCAGTTTGCTCAAACTTGTGTCCATTGAGTTGGTGATACCATCCAATTATCTCATCCTCTGTAACCTCCTTGTTCTTCTGCCCTCAATCTTTCCCAGATCAGGATGACTTCCAATGAATTGGCCCTTTGCATAAGGTGGACAAAGTTTTTGAGCTTCAACTTCAACAACAGTCCTTCCAGTGAATATTTAGGACTGATTTCCTTTAAGATGGACTGGTTTGATCTCCTTGCTGTCCAAGGGACTCTCAAGAGTCTTCTCCAACACCACAGTTCCAAAGTATCAATTCTATATCGCTCACTCTTCTTTACGTTCCAACTCTCACTTTTGTACATGACCTACTAGAAAGACCATAGCTTTGACTATATGGACCTTTGTTGGCCAAGTGATGTCTGCTTTTATATATGCTGTCTATGTTTGTCATAGCTTTTCTTCCAAGGATCAAGCATCTTTTGATTTCATGGCTGCAGTCACTAGCCACATTGATACAAGAATAAATCAGATTATCTGTTAAAATTCAACTAATTAAAAATATATATCATTCTAGGTCCCCAGAAATATGACTTCCATTGTCATGGGTTCAAGAAATTCTTGCACTTAGCAACAAAATTCCTTCCAATAACCCCTTCCAAGAGCTGTCTGTAACCCTGAAAATGTGAGGAAGAAAGAATAGTTTTCAGCCAAACAGAATTAAAAATATACATTGTTCTCTAGTTGTTTGCCAGCTATGTTTTAAATTCTTTCTTTTCCTTGAATAGGTAAAGAAAATAACCTTAATATATTATATGCATAAGTTCCTGCAAGTTTCTTTCTTTAAAAAAAAAAATTATTTATTTATTTAGGCTGTGCTGGATCTTCTTTGCTGTGTGAGCTTTTCTCTAGTTGAGGGGGGCAGGAACTACTCTTTAATTGTGGTGTGCGGGCTTCCTGATGATGTGGCTTCTCTTGCTGCTGAATGCAGGCTCTAGAGTGAGGGAGCTTTAGCAGTTGGCATCTCCTGGGGGCTAGAGCACAGGCTCAGTAGTTGAGGTTCACAGACTTAGTTGCTCTGTGGCATATTGCATCTTCCTGGCTCAGGAATAGAACCCATGTCTCCTGAATTGGCAGGCGGATTCTTTACCATTGAGCCACCAAGGAAGCCCATACTGCCAAGTTTCAAATAATTGTTACTTTACGGGAATACAAAGAACTTTCAGTAATGTAACCCATTAAATTTCAGACCCATTATATTTGACAATATGCTAGCAAAAATTTCAACTTCCTAAAAATCAGTGGTGAGCATTGAGACCTACCATGAAACACAAAATTATTTTTCTTTCATAATGAAGCCACAAGAGAGACAGGATTTAAATTAAAATGGCTGCATAATCCATGCTTATGTGAAACGTTAGACTACCAATTGTCCAGAGGCAAAAGAAAAAACTATTCTTAATGTACTCCCATATAATTAAGGTCATGAATATATTTATACTCTTTGTCAGGATTCATAATAATATAATTTTCTGTGTTGTCAGGAAGAATTTTAATGTCACACACTCTAACTTATTAGTGGGAAAAGACTTAGATATGAGTAGGAATTTATCCTCAGGGATAAATGGCAGATTTTATAATTCTGACCAAGTAAATGTTATGTTCTACAGCTCATATTTACTGAAGCTATTAAGAAGGGTCTATGAATTATATGCTTGGATTATAACTTAGTTATCATGCTGTGTTGGGTAGTAGGCTCAGAGAATAAAATGTAGAGTCAATAAACAACAAAAAAAAAGAAACATAAGGGAAGTTCTGGTTTGTTAGATAGAATAGTAACTAAAATAGGTTTTAAGAACTTCAGAGAAACAGATTGACTTTCACTTTCAAATATCTTAGACTCATTGACCATAGCTTTGACTAGATGGACTTTTGTCTGCAAAGTGATGCCTGTGCTTTTTAATATACTGTCCAGGTTGGTCATAGCTTTTCTTTCAAGGAGCAAGTGTCTTCTAATTTCATGGCTGCAGTCACCATCTACAGTGATTTTGGAGCCCAGGAAAATAAAACTTCTCACTATTTCCACTGTTTCCCCATCTATTTGCCATGAAGTGATAGAACTGGCTACTATGATCTTAGTTTTTTAAATGCTGAATTTTAAACCAGATTTTTCACTCACCTCTTTCAATTTCATCAGGCTCTTTAGTAGAGGATTCTTTTAAAGCAACATCAGCACACTTTTTCTAAAATAGCATATATATTTTAGGTTTGTGGGTCATATGCTTTTTGTCACAACTATTCTCTTTTCCATTGTAGCACAAAAGGAGCTGTAAAGACCACTTATATGTAATCTTATCCCTGCTCCTATAAAATTGAATTACTGTCTGAAGACGTTTAAATTCCATGTAATTTTGATATTCCAGAGCATCCATAAAGAGGTGAAATCCCTATCTAGCTTTGGTGGGATGGAGATTGTTTACTTGAGAGTCCCTTGAACTTCAAGGAGATCAAACCAGTCAATCCTAAAGGAAGTCAGTCTTGAATATTCATTGGAAGGACTGATGTTGAAATTGGAGCTCCTATACTTTGGCCATGTGAAGAGAAAGGCCAACTCATTGGAAAAGACCCTGATGCTGGGGAAAGCCTGAGGCAAAAGAAGAAAAGGGTGGCAGAGGATGAGATAGACTGACTCAAAGGATATGAATTAGAATAAACTCCAAGAGATAATGAAAGACAGGGGAGCCTGGCATGCTGTAATCCATGGGGTTACAAAGAGTTGGACATGATTTGGTTACTGAACAATACAACAATGAGAGAGAGACAATCTTTATGAGTCCCTTCCTGCTCCTTGTACTGAGATGGAGTGCTTATATTTGCATTTTACATAATGTATGCTCTTTGGAGGAGTCAAAGTCAAAACTTCCCATAATCCTTAAAATCACCACAGTTAATATGATTTAAAATTGGGAGAATGGCATTGAAACATGTATACTATCATGTAAGAATTGAATCGCTAGTCTATGTCCGATGCAGGATACAGCATGCTTGGGGCTGGTGCACGGGGATGACCCAGAGAGATGTTACGGGAGGGAGGTGGGAGGGGGGTTCATGTTTGGGAATGCATGTACACCCGTGGTGGATTCATGTCAATGTATGGCAAAACCAATGCAGTATTGCAAAGTAAAATAAAGTAAAAATAAAAATTAAAAAAAAATTGGGAAAGGCGTACACCAAGGCTTTATATTGTTACTCATCTTATTAAACATATAGGCAGAGTACATCCTGTGAAATATTGGGTTGGATGACACATAAGCTGGTATCAAGATTGCCAGGAGAAATACCAACAACCTCAGATATACCACTTTAATGGCAAATGATTCCACTTTAATGGCAGAAAGTGAAGAAGAACTAAAGAGCCTTTTGATGAAAGAGGAGAGAGAAAACTCAACATTCAAAAAACTAGGACCATGACATCTAGTCCCATCGCTTCATGGCAAATAGATAGGGGAAAAAGTGGAAATAGTTACAGATTTTATTTTCTTGGGCTCCAAAATCACTGTGGACAGTGAGTACAGCCATGAAATTAGAAGATGCTTGCTCCTTGAAAGAAAAGCCATGAGAAACCTAGACAGAGTATTAAAAAGCAGAAACAACACGTTGCCAACAAAGGTCTGTATAGTCAAAGCTATGTTTTTTCCAGTCATCATGTACAGATGTGAGAGTTGAACCATAAAGAAGGTTGAACACCAAAGAAATGATGCTTTCGAACTGGGGTGCTTGAGAAGACTCTTGAGAGCCCCTTGGACTGCAAGGAGATCAAACTAGTCAATCCTAAAGGAAATCAACCCTGACTTTTCACTGGAAGGACTGATGGCGAAGCTGAAGTTCCATAGTTTAGCCACCTAATAAAAAGAGCAGACTCTTTGGAAAGACCCTCAGGCTAAGAAAGTTTGAGGGCAAGAGGAGAAGAAAGTGACTGATGACAAGATAGTTGTATGGTATCACTGACTCATGGACATGAATTTGAGCAAGTTCTGGGAGATAGTGAAGGACAGGGAAGCCTAGCATGCTATAGTTCAGGGGCTTGCCAACAGTCAGATGTAAGTTAACAACTGAATAACAATAGCAATGAGTTTCATTATAGTTAATATTGTGCTACGTCTTCTTATCTCTGAATCTTTTCCTCCACTCCATACCACAAGAGAGAGGATCATGTTCATGTTGTGGATTATCTGTGACCAGTGTCTCTTCTGTACATGATAATGAGAGTATCCAAGTCTTGTTCATCAAATATATGACAAATTTAATCCAAAAATCCATTTTAAGATACCATTTCTGAAACCTGATGTTAATCATTCTATTAGAGCTTCAGAAGGAAAATATGACATATTCATAACAGGTCATAGTATATAAATTAATGAAAGAATTATCTGTAGAAGCATGGGCATACCAAAGTGAATCAGGCGTTGGTCCCTCAGTCAGATCTGACTCTTTGCAATTCCATGGATTGTACCCTGCCAGGCTCTTCTGATTATGGAATTCTCCAGGCAAGAATACTGTAGTAGGTTGCCATTCCTTTCTCCAGGGGATTTTCTGACCAGAGATCAAACCCAGGTCTCCCCCATTGCAGGCAGATTCTGAGCCACAAGAGAGGCCTGACGGAATGGTGAGTAGCCATAGAACTAACAGCTTCTTTGAACTGTGGTGTTGGAGAAGACTCTAGAGAGACTCTTGGACTGCAAGGAGACCAAACCAGTCCATCCTAAAGGAAATTGTTCTTGAATATTCATTTGAAGGACTGATGCTGAAGCTG
Organism: Ovis aries; assembly: GCF_016772045.2. Classification (NCBI taxonomy): domain Eukaryota; kingdom Metazoa; phylum Chordata; class Mammalia; order Artiodactyla; family Bovidae; genus Ovis; species Ovis aries. The sequence continues at coordinate 60,506,782 of NC_056069.1, read as the reverse complement.
AAACTCCAATACTTTGGCCATCTGATGCAAAGAACTGACTCATTAGAAAAGACCCTGATGCTTGGAAAGATTGAAGGCAGGAGCAGAAGGGGATGACAGAGGATGAGGTGGTTGGATAGCATCACCAACTCAATGGATATGAGTTTGAATAAACTCTAGGAGTTGTTGATGGACAGGGAAGTTGGCGTGCTGCAGTCCATGGGGCTGCAAAGAGTTGGACAAGACTGAGCAACTGAATTGAACTGAACAGCTTCTCTGGGTCTGGATGGGGGAAGTAGGTTCATCAGAACCTGGTAAGAACTGTAGCTATTGGAAAAGTAAAGGAAGCCCACAAAAAGGAGTTCCGCTTATGGAAGAATTTAACACTGTTAGAATTATTGTCTCTTAGGGAGAAAGCAGGAATGGAATATCCTACCCTGTCTCTGTTCCCACCCTTCAAAATACTGCTGATTATTTCCATTGGATGCAGAAAGCAAAGGGAACCAGGTAATGGTTCACTCTTGCAGGACCCAGTAACAGAGAAAGAGTTAGAGAAAGGACACTTAGGGTAATCAGAAAGTACCTCAAGCTATGACTCTGGCTACATTACAAGTTATGGGTTAGTTTGGTGATAAGCCTGATGAGATACTCCTATCAGTGATTCCCTTTGATTATCTGCCAAAGTTCTCTTCAAGGACTGAAGTAAGAAGGTATACAAGGATGGTTACCTTCCCTGTTTAGACAACTATAATTCTTACAGTTCAGTTCAGTTCAGTTCAGTTACACATCCTGTGCCACTCTTTGGGGCCCCATGGACTGCAGCATGCCAGGCCTCCCTGTCCATCACCAGCTCCCAGACCTTACTCAAACTCATGTCCATTGAGTCGATGATGCCATCCAGCCATCTCATTCTCTGTTGTCCCCTTCTCCTCCTGCCTTAAATCTTTCCCAGCATTAGAGTCTTTTTCAGTGAGTCAGTTCTTTGCATCAGGGGGCCAAAGTTTGGGAGTTTCAGCTTCAGGATCAGTCCTTCCAGTGAATATTCAGGACTGATTCCTTTACGATGGACTGGTTGTATCTTCTTGCAGTCCAAGAGTCTCTCAATACTCTTCTCCAACACCATAGTTCAAAAACATCAATTCTTCGGTGCTCAGCTATCTTTATAGTCCATCTCTCACATCCATACATGACTACTGGGAAAACCATAGCTTTGACTAGATGGACCTTTGCTGGTAAAGTGATGTCTCTGCTTTTGAATATGCTGTCTAGGTTGGTCATAGCTGTTCTTCCAAGGAGCAAGTGTCTTTTAATTTCATTGGCTACAGTCACCATCTGCAGTGATTTTGGAGCCCAAAGAAATAGTCTCTCACTGTTTCCATTTTCTCCCCACCTATTTGCCATGAAATGATGGGACCAGATGCCATTGGATCTTAGTTTTCTGAATGTTGAGTTTTAAGCCAACTTTTTCACTCTCCCCTTTCACTTTCATTAAGAGGCACTTTAATGCCTCTTCACTTTCTGCTGTAAGAGTGGTGTTATCTGGATACCTGAGGTTATTGATATTTCTGCCAGCAATCTTGACTCTAGCCTGTGCTTCTTCCAGCCCAGCATTTTGCATGATATACTCTGAATATAAGTTAAATAATCATGGCAATATACAGTGTTGATGTAATCCTTTCTCAATTTGGAACCAATTTGTTGTTCCATGTCAAATTCTAACTTTTGATTCTTGACCCACATACAGATTTTTCAGAAGGCAGGTCAGGTGGTCTTGTATTCTTATCTTTTGAAGAATTTTCCAGTTTGTTATGATCCACACAGTCAAAGGCTTTGGCATATTCAATAAAGGAGAAGTAGATGTTTTTCTGGAACTCTCTTGATTTTTCAATGATCCAACAGGTGTTGGCAATTTGAACTCTGGTTCCTCTGCTTTCTCTAAATCCAGCTTGAACATCTGGAAATTCACTTTTCACATTCTGTTGAAGCCTGGTTTAGAGAATTTTGAGGACTACTTTGCTAGCATGTGAGATGAGTGCAATTGTGCAGTAATTTGAGGCTTCTTTGGCATTGCCTTTCTTTGGGATTGGAATGAAAGCTGACCTTTTCCAGTCCTGTGACCACTGCTGAGTTTTCAAAATTTGCTGGCACATTGAGTACAGCAGTTTCACAGCATCATCTTTTAGGATTTGAAATGGCTCAACTGGAATTCCATCACCTCCACTAGTTTTATGTGTGGTGATGCTTTCTAAGGCCCACTTGACTTCACTTTCCAGGATGTCTGGCTCTAGGTGAGTGATCACACAATCATGATTATCTGGGTCATGAAGATCTTTTTTGTATAGGTCTTATGTGTATTCCTGCCACCTCTTAATATCTTCTGTTTCTGTTAGGTCCATACCATTTCTGTCCTTTAGAAAGCTGTAGTTCTTTATTAAGTGGAATCTGCATTGGATTGTGACAAATTAAGAAGAGAAATAAAAAAGAATGAGAGAATATGAGAAGAAACAGGAAAGAAGTGGAAAGGCAGTAGAGGAGACAGGAGGGAGGGATGGTGAAAGCAGAGTGAGATGGAAAAGAAACGGCTAAAAGTATAGATTTGCAAGTATAAAAAGTTTAAGTCAGCATAATCTCTCCTTTCAGTGGACTCTGGACAGCGTAACATTTAAACATTTGTATCATCTATTTGCTTCTTTTTCTATGATATAATTGATCTTTATTTACTTACTTTGATACAAATCCTCATTCAAAATAGTTTCATTAGAGTAATACTCATTTCTGGCATTAAATCAGTTTGTAAATAAGGACAATTCTGCATTAAAAAACAAAGCTTAGGGCTAAGGTAAACCTTCACTATCCAACACCAGAACCTCAATGTTAACCAAGAAAAAGAACACAAAATCAACTTTCACTTATTCAACACTTAAATAACATCTTGTGTTCAGTTGCTAAGTGGTGTCCAACTCTTTGTAATCCCAAGGACTGCAGAACACCAAGTTTTCCTATCTTTCACTGTCTCCTGGAATTTGCTCAGATTCATGTCCTTTAAGTTGGTGATGCTACCTAAACATCTCTCCCTCCGTCGCCCTCTTCTTTTGCTTCAGTCTTTCCCAGCATCAGGGTCTTTTCCAATGTGCCAGCTCTTTGCATCAGGTGGCCAAAGGATTGGAGCTTCAGCCTCAATCCTTCCAATGAATATTCAGGGTTAATTTCCTTTAGGATTGACTTATTTGATCTCCTTGCTGTCCCAGAGAGTCTCAAAAGTGTTCTCCAATACCACAGTTCAAAAGCATCAGTTATTCAACATCTGATTTCCTCACCTGTCTTATTGGAGGCTCTGTACTTCTCTGTCCTCTTGGCTGCATTTTGCTCAGATTTGCTTTCCTGATTCACCTCTCCCTTCTACCTTTTGCTAGGGTAGAAGGGCCTGACTTTGAGCATTTTATAAATGGAATGAAAAGTGTATAGTGTTACTTTCTGAGTTCTTCTCAAAGGATTTATAATGCTCGTGGAAGAGCATGGATTGTCATCCATGTTGGAAAAGAAGTTGCCTCAGTTGCAAATATTTTTCAAGCTTTTTTGGTTGGAGATGTTTCATACCCTTCCATAACTACATCTCCCTTTTGGCTGACATATTGATTTACATCTGTGTTTCTCATGACCTATTTTTTTAATGGATGCAAAATATAGGAGGCTTTTTCCTTTGTTTGCTGGCCTCTTAAATATATTTTATTGAAGTATAGTTGATTTACAATGCAATCAATTTCTGCTGTACAGAAATTAACTTATACATATGCATGTATATTATTTTTCAATTTTTTCTATTTTAGTTATTACAGATCATTGGCAGAGTTCTCTATGCTATACAGTAGGTATCTTATTTCTTTATTCTTTTCCAATATGCTTTATCACAGGATATTGAATAGGTGCTATATGATACAACTTTGTTTTTTATCCATCCTATATATCATGTCAATGTATGGCAAAACCAATACAGTATTGTAAAGTAAAATAAAGTAAAAATTAAAATTAAAAATTAATAAATAAATAAAATTTAAAAAAATAAAAATAAAAATTTTGTCATCCAATATGGAAAGTTTAAAATAAAAAAAAATAATTAGTACTTAGTTATTACATATAATATTTCCACTCCAAAATCCAACACTATTGAGTATTTCTTTAATGTTTTATTGATGGCTTTTCCAAATTTACTTAGAAGTAAATTTTTATTTTTTAAACTGAATTTTCTCCCTCAGATGATTCATCACAATACTTTATAATTTATGAAGTGAAGTGAAGTGAAGTGAAAGTCGCTCAGTCGTGTCTGACTCTTTGCGACCCCATGAACTATACAGTCCATAGTATGCTCTAGGCCAGAATGCTGGAGTAGGTAGCTTTTCCCCTCTCCAGGGAATCTTCCCAACCCAGGGATTGAACCCAGAACTCCCACATTGCTGGCAGATTCTTTACCAGCTGAGCCACACAGGAAACCCTTGCAATTTATAGCGACTAAAAATAACCCTGTATTTTTTTAATTGCATAATTTCACTTATAAGTTTCAATTAAGATATTTTTGTTGGTGTAAGGATAATGCATGTAACTGAAAGATATATAAGAAATTGTGTATGACTTCACACCAATCTATAATATCCTACTACATGAATCTCTGTGATTAAAATTCAAATAATTTCTTGATGATCATAAATTAACTGTTTATAAAGTGGAAATTCATTTAAATAATCTTTTGCCTTAAACAGTGGGCCAAGAATAAAGTAATTTCTCTTCTTTTGAGAGATATCTATTTTGAGTGATGTTATTTTTAATTATGTTGGTGTTTTATATTTATTCCAGGTCAATGGGCATCTGATCATTTATGGACAGTTAATAAGAAACTTAACTGCCTTTTTGAATAATTAGAATAATAATTTTTTTTCAGGGATTCAATCTTTAAGAAATTATTTTCTTTTATTTATTTTGCAATATTTTTTTCTGGTTCATTTTTTTATGACCTCCATTTTTAGCATCTTCTTTATAATTTCTCAGCTACTAAATTTTAAGTGGTTGAAATACTTTTTTCTCACAGACTTTCTAGCAGTAAACAGTTTAATAGTATAGCCAGTAGCTTTACATAGTGATATAATTTACATTTAAAATTAATGAATTAACATAAAATGTGCATATGTTCAGTTTGATTCTTTGTGACTCCATGGGCTATAGTCTGCCAGGCTCATCAGTCCATGGAATTCTCCAAGCAAGAATACTTGGAATGGGTTACCATTTCCTACTCCAGGGATCTTCCCCACCCAGGGGTTGAAGCCGTGTCTCCTGCATTGGCAAGCAGATGCTTTACCATAAGCCACCTGGGAAGCCCAAAATAAAACACATTTTCAAATTAATTTCTTAGTTGGCCAAGTTAGAACATTTTGATATAATTGTTTATGGAACCTCTTATTCCCACTGAAAATTATTTGGAATTTTTATTAGAGAATGAAAAATTATTGTATAATATACATTTGCCCTAATTAAAAGCTGACTCATACAAAATCATATGCAATCCAATTAATTATTTTATCAAAAATATTTAGTAATGTACAAGTGCCAGGCTCAGAGAACACCAAGATAAAAAAGCAAAGGTTTCATCTTTAAGGAGCTTCCCTGGTGGCTCAGATGGAAAAGCATCTGCCTTCAATGCAGGACATCTGAGTTCAGTCCCTGGGTCAGGAAGATTCCCTGGAGCAGGGAATAGCTACCTACTTCAATATTCTTGCCTGGAGAATTCCATGGATAGAGGAGCCTGGCAGCCTACAGTCCATAGGGTCCCAGAGAATCAGACACAACCTAAATATTAATACTTTCATCATAAAGGGGGATATTTGGAGGCTTTATGAAATAGTGTAGATGTAATACAAGTTTGTAATAATCTGACATAGAGGACAGGGAATGGCTATAAGTGAACTGAATCCACTATCCTGGATGCACGAGCTTAGCTTCATGTGGTGGGCAGAAGGGGACCTGACAGAGCTCAATAATTAACTTTCACATACTTATTTATTTTCAAATGCATTTCAAATGTGTATTTAAATGACAAGTCCTTAAATGACAAGTCTTAGTGCCAGAATAGAGAAGGCAACGGCACCCCACTCCAGTACTCTTGCCTGGAAAATCCCATGGACCGAGGAGCCTGGTAGGCTGCAGTCCATGGGGTTGCAAAGAGTCGGACATGACTGAGCGACTTTTTCACTTTTCACTTTCATGCATTGGAAAAGGACATGGCAGCCTACTCCAGTGTTCTTGCCTGAAGAATCCCAGGAACAGTAGAACCTGGTGGGCTGCCATCTCTGGGGTCGCACAGGGTCGGACACGACTGAAGCAACTTAGCAGCAGCAGCAGCAGTGCCAGAAACCTATCCCTGAATAGTAAACTTAAAACTCTGATAACCTCCCATGATCTTGAAAAATAAAATACTAATTGAATAGCATGGCTTTTGTTCACTGTAGTGGATGGATATCAGGCATTTTACATACTTCTGACTGCAGAAAATTTTGATGTCATATTTTCGAGACAGTCTGCATTGCCAGAAGCTATCAGGTCTTATGTTCCACTTTAAGGTTGAATGAACTGCTGTCCTTAAGCATGCAGTTTTGTTGACCTTGAATAACATCTGTGACTGACTAGTAATGGCTCTTTAAAGAAAAAGTGCAGGTTACAGTAAAGTGTTCCACAGTGTGCACTACAGAAATAGATATTCCAAGAGGAAGAGAGAATACAGTATCAGTTGAGAAATTTAGAATAAAACAGCAGGAATGCATGCCTATCAGTGTATTTTGAGTCTAAAGACAGTCCTTGTGAACATTTTGTGTTGTTTCCACTTTATATTTCTGCTATAGGCACACTGGAAAATTTATTTCCTCCAGTTAATTGAACATTAGTCTGCCAAGTACATCTGTCCACACTCACCGCAATGATAGAAATAAATGTTTCATTCCAAAAACTTTTAAATAATGATCTAGCTAGTGTTTGATAGTCCTTCATTTGGATGGTTGCTGGCTGAAGCCATGCTGAATTCATACTCTCTAGCAGAAGCTGAGACTAATATGACTTTTCCCTAAATAGAATATAAAAATTGAGTAGAAGAATGTTAGAGAAATATTAGATCATAGCACGGCACTATGAGTACATAGCGTCACAGAATATCACAGAATATTTCTACGGTAAAGAGCAATGGCCTGGATATGAAAATACACATTTGAAAGCTCAAATAATTTGTATGTTACTGGTGCAATAATATAAAGTTCTTTATTGGAGTAAATATATTTACTAAATCACTGTATATATTTATTAAATAATATTTCATACTTAAATATAGTCATTCTGTCAATGGCTAATGATGGCTGTTTTATTTCTTAGATTACTTTGGTTAACTATTTCCAATTCTTTATGACAAAGAAAGTCTGTAGATATTGTTAAAACTAGAATTTTAATACATTACCAAATATATATATTTACATATTAATTTATGATACTAACACTCTTTAACACATGATTAAATTAGCTAACAACTCATTGTGCATTTTTAAAAGAAAAAGGAGTACAATTTTGATGGTAAGAAACAGTCAATTATAAAAGTGCTTTTCATATTCATAAAAGTGGAGACTGTAAATCTTGAAAACGCCTTTTTGGCATGACTCTCAACAGAGAACTGAATCCAAATTCTAGATATTTTTAGAGCAATGCTATGCCCTAGGATACCCTTAAATTTTATCACTTCAGACTTCAATATTCACCAATGGATTAAAATAAGATTCTTTCTGAAATAAGGTTGTGACTCAAGATTCTGAGATCTAACTGCATAGACCCTGAAGAAGCCATGAATATAAATGAGAAAGAAGTTCTGAGTTAAGCAAGACATCAAAAACAGCCTTTTACTTTGGAGAAGTTTAACACAAGTGGGGCTAAAAATAATAAACATTTTCTGCAAAATGGAGATATTTATTTCATTGATATTAGTTATTTTTATAACATTTCATATATTAGTTGCAGGCAGCCTTGATAACATGAATTAATAAATTCAAATGTTTAGTGACAAATTCATATGATAATGCTTATATCATTCTTGTATAAACAAACTAGATTCCATACTTCAAGAAATTTAAAAAATATTTATTGATACCTTATATGATGCAAATTGAATAATATCTTACAAACACATCATTTCAGCGATAATTTTTCACATAACATTACATACAGACAGACAAAGGATGCTAAAATTATGTATAAAACTTATGGTACCATTTTCAAAACTCTGAACTATCAAACAAGTGTGTGCTGTCTCACATAAAATCAATCCAAATTTGGCAATATTTTTTAGCAAGATTGGTGATCTCAGTGAGAAGGTACAAAGCTTCTACAGGTACAAAAATAACATGAAGATGATGTGTCAATATTCTTTGGGAGATTGAATCCCTCAAGAAGCAGACTTTAAAACAGTCTACTGTGCAAACTATTTAATAGAGACCGAGGTCAGGATTAGTAGTTGAGAATGGGGGCACCATTAGGCAGAGGGAGATGTTGGTCTCAATGCAGTCTCTGCAAAGATCTCAGCCAACCATAGTGAACTTGAAGAGGAAGTAACCTTTCAAATTTTTCCATGATAGAGCTAAGATAATTGGGATTTGTTTCAGAGATGACTGGTAACTGGTTGCAGATGCACTGGGAAAACGCATGGTTTTGGGTGAGGAACTCTCTTCAGACAATTATTGAAGAGCCTGAGAACTAGTGTTGTCATTTTACAGTAAGTTTGATTAACAGGAGTTACAGCACAACTTCCACTATTAGCTCTAGGAAATTAAACGTATATCTTTTTATAGTCCAAGGAAGGCAATGGCATCCCACTCCAGTACTCTTGCCTAGAAAATCCCATGGGTGGAGGAGCCCGGGAGGCTGCAGTCCATGGGGTCGCTGAGGGTCGGACACGACTTCACTTTCACTTTCACTTTTCACTTTCATGCATTGGAGAAGGAAATGGCAACCCACTCCAGTGTTCTTGCCTGGAGAATCCCAGGGACGGGGGAGCCTGGTGGGCTGCCATCTATGAGGTCGCACAGAGTCGGACACGACTGAGGCGACTTAGCAGCAGCAGCAGCAGCAAGCAAATTTCTAGCAGTATGATTTGGAACAAGAAGCTTCATCTTCAATAAAGTTAAAGGTAATAATGGTTGGCTTATATGTTAATTGAAAGCAAAAATTAAAAAAATTAAACTAATTTTAAAAAGATTGCTTTATCACATAAATATTCTTAAGCTATACCTATACAATAGTCAACTTTAGTTATCATTCATAATATATTGTATGAGTTTTTAAAACTTTAGTATTGCTGTTATCAAATAAAGTAAATATTGCATGGAGTGACATACAAATCATTTCAATATCTATAAGTGCTGTGGCAAATAAAAAAATGATGTGAATCTTAGAATTCCAGGGTCTTTGCTGTTTCATCTAGAGTTATCAAAATTTAACATCACTTTATGGATTGATCCGAATATCACAATAAGAGTACAATTATATAGTTGTTTATATAGCCTAATGATCCTTTGATATTCGTGGCAAAAATCTAAATGAACTTGAGACAAATCAATAATTGAAAGGCAGTTCATGAATAAATTTCAATATGTAAAATATTTTATGAAATTCTTCTAAATTACACAACTATATGCATAAATATATGATTTAAATAAATTATAATCTAACTGGAAATATGAGATACAAACAGAAATTAACATTCAGTTCAGTTCAGTCACTCAGTCGTGTCCAACTCTTTGCGACCCCATGAATTGCAGCATGCCAGGCCTCCCTGTCCATCACCAACTCCAGGAGTTCACTCAGACTCATGTCCATCGAGTTGGTGATGCCATCCAGCCATCTCATCCTCTGTCGTCCTCTTCTCCTCCTGCCCCCAATCCATCCCAGCATCAGAGTCTTTTCCAATGAGTCAACTCTTTGCATGAGGTAGCCAAAGTACTGGAGTTTCAGCTTTAGCATCATTCCTTCCAAAGAAATCTCAGGGCTGATCTCCTTCAGAATGGACTGGTTGGATCTCCTTGCAGTCCAAGGGACTCTCAAGAGTCTTCTCCAACACCACAGTTCAAACGCATCAATTCTTCGGCACTCAGCCTTCTTCACAGTCCAACTCTCACATCTATACATGACCACTGGAAAAACCATAGCCTTGGCTAGACGGACCTTAGTTGGCAAAGTAATGTCTCTGCTTTTGAATATGCTATCTAGGTAGGAATCTCTGAATATTTGTGTTGAAGGGAAAATACTTGATTAAATTACCTGGAGCTTCACTTGGAGTACCTGAATTGTAAGACTATTAAATCAAAGAGCTGGCCTAGTTCTCCGAAAGATAAATAATAATTTAAGTGCAGTTATAGCCACTAATTTTCTAGTTGGATCAGAAATGGCAACCCACTCCAGTATTCTTGCCTGGGAAATCCCATGAACTCAGAAGCTTGGCAGGCTGCAGTCCATGGGGTCACAAAGAGTTGGACACGACTGAGTAACTAAAGAAGAAAAAAATAATGTGCTTCTAAATAATCCTAACCACTACTCTCACACTTTGTTCCTTTTTTTGTTCCTCTTTTACTTGGGGGCTAGATTGTGTTTTGATTCAATTTGGTTGAATCTGGAAAATACATTTCTCAGAATCCTTTTCCTTGTGCAGTTTAATTGCACATTGGCAAAAGGAAAACATGTGTGCTATTTAGAAAGAGAGAACAGTTTACTCTCAGAAGTATGCTGCAGTCAGTCATGCTGGTGAAGAAATGCAATGTGTTTGATGAGCTCTGAGCTCCCTTTTATGCACTTCTTGTCCAGCTCAACATTTCTACTATTGATATTGGAGACAAGAGCAGCTTGAGGTTGACTATTAGGAGCTTCACTGTTGTTGTTCAGTTGCTCCGTCGTATCTGACTCTCTGTGATAACCACGGACTGCAACACGGCAGGCTTCCCTGTCCACCATCTCCTGAGTTTGCTCAAACTTATGTCCATTGAGTTGGTGACTCTATCCCATCATCTCATTCTCTGTTGTCCCCTTCTCCTCTGTCCTCAATCTTTCCCAGTAACAGCATCTTTTCCAGTGAGTCAGCTCTTTGTATCAGGTGGTCACTGACACTCATTGTAGTCCCATACATACACCCAGACCCCAACATCCCCAAAGGAGAGGGTTCCCACAGACCTGTTCACAGGGAATCTCTCTGTGGTTCCTCTTTGATGACCAGCTGCGCTTAGCCAAGGTTATGTGATAGGGCTTGTAGTATATGAGACAATGAAGGGAAGAGAAGGGAAAAAGTCTCCACGGACTCACTTCTGTTGTCATTTACAATGGAAGGCTAAAAGTGCTGCATTTTTCATAATGATCTGCTTAAAAATACTGAAGTTCACTTCTGTTAAAGTTCATAGGGCCTACTTGCTTATGCCTAATTATTACAACATATTACAAGAAAAAGTGAAGTCACTCAGTCATGTCTGACTCTTTGCGACCCCATTAACTAGTCTTCCAGGCTTCCCCTGTCCATGGGATTTTTCCGGCAAGAATACTGGAGTGGGTTGTCATTTCCTTCTCCAGGGGAAATATTACAAGAAGGCGCATACAATTCTGCATGCAGTTAAAAGTTCAGAAACCTTTAGTCTAAGGATAATTGTGAAAGATTTTCTCAGTGCAGGGAGATGAGTCCAGATGGAACACTGGAGCAATGGCTTATTATAATGAATCACTCCTAGAAATTTTGGGGAATATTGAATGTTTCTAGGGCTTCCCTCGTGGCTCAGACAATAAAGAATCTGTCTGCAATGCAAAAGACCAGGGCTTGAATCCTGGGTTGGGATGATCCCCTGGAGAAGGGCATAGCAATCCACTCCAGTATTCTTGTCTGAAGAATTTAGAGGACACAGGAGTCTGGTAGGCTATAGTCCATGGGGTTGCAAAGAGTCAGACATGACTAAGTGACTAACACAAACACACAGAAGTCTTATACTTATTCAGAATTCTTAATAATAGTATTTTCTAAATTGTGGGTCTCAGAAATATAGAAGTGGGAAAGAAGACTGACAGAATATGTAGACTAGAATAACAGCTTTCCTTCTCAGTCAAAATTAAGTCTCCAGGTCTGTAATCTTAAGCCAAGGACACTGATATCCACTAGTCATCTCAAGAACTGTAGACTTTCTCTGAAATCTACCGGACCTACTGTCCCTGGTATCTCTTCATGGTTGCTCCAGCAAAGCGCAGTCACTGTTCCTTACCTTGGGTGAGGGGTATCTCCTCACCACCGCCCCTCCTGACCTTGAACATGGAGTAGCTCCTCTAAGCCCTCCTGCGCCCATGCAGCCACTGCTCCTTGGACATGGGGTAGCTCCTCCCAGCCGTCACCCCTGGCCTCGGGCATGGGGTGACTCCTCCAGGATGCCGCTCCTGACCTCGGACATGGGGTAGCTCCTCTCGGCTGTTCCTGCACCATCGCAACCTGGCTTTCTCCACCACTGCCCCTGACCTCAGACGTTAGATAGTTCCTCTCGGCTGCCACCCCTCAGGCATGGGGTCCTCCCGGCTTCTGCCTCTGACTTTGCACAGTGAGTAGCTCCAATAAGATGGTAGGTGTTGCAAGAGGGCATCAGAGGGCAGACACACTGAAACCATACTCACAGAAAGCTAGTCAATCTAATCACACTAGGACCACAGCCTTGTCTAATTCAGTGAAACAAAGCCATGCCTGCGGGGCAACCCAAGACAGGCGGGTCATGGTGAAGAGGTCTGACAGAAAGTGGTCCACTGGAGAACGGAATGGCAAACCACTTCACTATTCTTGCCTTGAGAACCTCATGAACAGTATGAAAAGGCAAAATGATAGGATACCAAAAGAGGAACTCCCCAGGTTGGTAGGTGCCCAATATGTTACTGGAGATCAGTGGAGAAATAACTCCAGAAAGAATGAAGGGATCGAGCCAAAGCAAAAACAATACCCAGCTGTGGATGTGACTGGTGATTGAAGCACGGTCTGATGCTATAAAGAGCAATATTGCATAGGAACCTGGAATGTCAGGTCCATGAATCAAGGCAAATTGGAAGTGGTCAAACAGGAGATGGCAAGAATGAACGTCGACATTCTAGGAATCAGAGATCTAAAATAGACTGGAATGGGTGAATTTAACTCAGATGACCATTATATCTACTACTGCAGGCAGGAATCCCTTAGAAGAAATGGAGTAGCCATCATTGTCAACAAAAGAGTTCGAAACGCAGTACTTGGATACAATGTCCAAAACGACAGAATGATCTCTGTTCATTTCCAAGGCAAACCATTCAATATCACAGTAATCCAAGTATATGTCCCAACCAGTAATGCTGAAGAAGCTGAAGTTGAATGGTTCTATAAAGACTTGCGTGACCTTTTAGAACTAATACCCTCAGAAAATGTCCTTTTCATTATAGGGGACTGGAATGCAAAAGTAGGAAGTCGAGAAACACCTGGAATAACAGGCAAATTTGACCTTGGAATATGGAATGAAGCCAGGAAAAGGCTAATAGAGTTTTGCCAAGAGAACATGCTGGTCATAGCAAACACCCTCTTCCAACAACACAAGAGAAGACTCTACACATGGACATCACCAGATGGTCAACACTGAAATCACATTGATTATATTCTTTGCAGCCAAAGATGGAGAAGCTCTATACAGTCAGCAAAAACAAGACCAGAAGTTGACTGTGGATCAGATCATGAACTCCTTATTGCCAAATTCAGACTTAAATTGAAGAAGTAGGGAAAATCACTTGACCATTCAGGTATGACCTAAATCAAATCCCTTATTATTACATAGTGGAAGTGAGAAATAGATTTAAGGGACTAGATCTGACAGGTAGAGTGCCTGATGAACTATAGATGGATGTTCATGACATTGTGCAGGAGGCAGGGATCAAGACCATCCCCACAGAAAAGAAATGCAAAAAGGCAAAATGGTTGTCTAGGGAGGCCTTACAAATAGCTCTGAAAAGAAGGTAAACGAAAAGCAAAGGAGAAAAGGAAAGACATAAGCATGTGAATGCAGAGTTCCAAAGAATAGCAAGAGATAAGAAAGCCTTCCTCAGTGATCAATGCAAAGAAATAGAGGAAAACAACAGAATGGGAAAGACTAGAGATCTCTTCAAGAAAATTAGAGATACCAAGGGAACATTTTATGCAAACATGGGCTCGATAAAGGACAGAAATGGTACGGACCTAACAGAAGCAGAAGATATTAAGAAGAGGTGGCAAAAATACACAGAAGAATTGTACAAAAAATATCTTCACGACCAAGATAATCACAAAGATATGATCACTCACCTATAGCCAGAGGTCCTGGAATGTGAAGTCAGTGGGCCTTAGAAAGCATCACTATGAACAAAGTTAATGGAGGTGATGGAATTCCAGTAGAGCTATTTCAAATCCTGAAAGATGATGCTGTGAAAGTGCTTTACTCAATATGTCATTAAATTTGGAAAACTCAGCAGTGGCCACAGGACTGGAGAAGGTCAGTTTTCATTCCAATCCCAAAGAAAGGCAATGCCAAAGAATGCTCAAACTACTGCACAATTGCACTCATCTCACATGCTAGTGAAGCAATGCTCAAAATTCTCCAAGCCAGGCTTCAGCAATACGTGAACCATGAAGTTCCTGATGTTCAAGCTGGTTTTAGAAAAGGCAGAGGAACCACAGATCAAATTGCCAACATCTGCTGGATCATGGAGAAAGAAAACTAGTTCCAGAGAAACATCTATTTCTGCTTTATTGACTATGCCAAAGCCTTTGACTGTGTGGGTCACAATAAACTGTGGAAAATTCTGAAAGAGATGGGAATACCAGACCACCTGACCTGCCTTCTTGAGAAACTTATATGCAAGTCAGGAAGCAACAGTTAGAACTGGACATGGAACAACAGACTGGTTCCAAATAGGAAAAGGAGTACCTCAAGGCTGTATATTGTCATCCTGCTTATTTAACTTATATGCAGAGTACATCATGAGAAATGCTGGGCTGGAAAAGCACAGGCTGGAATAAAGATTGCCAGGAGAAATAAAAATAACCTCAGATATGCAGATGACACCACCCTTATGGCAGAACGTGAAGAGGAACTAAAAAGTCTCTTGATGAAAGTGAAAGAAGATAGTGAAAAAGTTGGCTTAAAGCTGAACATTCAGGAAATGAAGATCATGACATCTGGTCCCATCACTTCATGAGAAATAGATGGGGAAACAGTGGAAACAGTGTCAGACTTTATTTTGGGGGGCTCCAAAATCACTGCAGATTGTGATTGCAGCCATGAAATTAAAACATGCTTACTCCTTGGAAAAAAAGTTATGATCAACCTAGATAGCATATTCAAAAGCAGAGACATTACTTTGCCAACAAAGTTTCATCTAGTCAAGGCTATGTTTTTTCCAGTGGTCATTCATGGATGTGAAAGTTGGACTGTGAAGAAAGCTGAAGAATTGATGCTTTTGAACTGTGGTGTTGGAGAAGACTCTTGAGAGTCTCTTGCACTGCAAGGAGATCCGATCAGTCCATTCTAAAGGAGATCAGCCCTGGGTGTTCTTTGGAAGGACTGATGCTAAAGCTGAAACTCCAATACTTTGGCCACCTCGTGCGAAGAGTTGACTCATTGGAAAAGATTCTAATGCTGGGAGGGATTGGGGGCAGGAGGAGAAGGGGCCACCTGAGAATGAGATGGCTGGATGGCATCACCGACTCGATGGACATGAGTTTGAATGAACTCCAGGAGTTGGTGATGGACAGGTAGCCTGCCAGGAGAAGGCAATGGCAACCCACTCCAGTACTCTTGCCTGGCAAATCCTATGGACAGAGGAGCCTAGTAGGCTGCAGTCCATGGGGTCACTAGGAGTCAGACATGACTGAGCGACTTTACTTTCACTTTTCACTTTCATGCATTGAAGAAGGAAATGGCAACTCACTCCAGTGTTCTTGCCTGGAGAATCCCAGAGTCAGTGGAGCCTGGTTGGCTGCGGTCTCTGGGGTCGCACTGAGTCAGACACGACTGAAGTGACTTAGCAGCTTAGCAGGAAGCCTGGCGTGCTGAGATTCATGGAGTCGCAAAGAGTCGGATACCACTGAGCAACTGAACTGAACTGAACTGAACTGTCCCTAGATATTAGAGGAAATTCAGCTGTGATTAAAGAGATTTGGTGTGTAGCATCAGATTCCCTTGGAGAAGGAAATGGCAACCCACCCCAGTATTCTTGCCTGGAGAATCTCATGGACCGAGGGGCCTGGTGGGCTACAGTCCACAGGGTCACAAAGAGTCGGACATGACTGAGCGACTTCACTATCAGCTTCCCTGATGGGAGCATTAAAAAACATAAACAAACCCTCTGCGTATTTCCAGGGCAAAGGGCACAGTCAGAACACAAGTGGAATTTTTTGAGCACTGCACATATCTCCCAGCAGCAGAAATAAAGATATGGTTGAGCATCGACTTGGAAGAAGAAGTACAATGAACAAACTGAACTGTCACATTCAGCTAAAGAAAATAGAAAAAGAGTGTATATACGCATATAACTGAGTCACTTTACCCTACAGCAGAAATTAGCACAACACAGTACATCAACTAGACTTAAGCTAAAGATACAAAAACAAACAAACAAACAAACCCAGCTTCGTTAATCCATGTTTCTTTTCAACCAAAACACACAGAAGAGAATATGGAGTACTAGAGACCAAACTCCTAGAAAAAAAATTAGGTTTAGTAATGCGGACGACTCCATCTCTAAGTGGTACTTAGAGCAACAATTCTCGAGGAAGAGAAGAAGCAATTCTTTACACACTGGGTTTATTTATATTGCATTTGAGATGGGAGATGAGAAAGCTGCCAACATAATTAAGAACTAGCATGTGGTGCTATTACCCTCTGAGGACAGCTTGGAGAACATACCTGATGTTTAAACACAGTCTTCACATTTTGCCCTACTCCATGAAGCACATGGAGGGAGAATTCAGGGGGCAGATGTGATTGTTGGGAATTGCAAATACTTCCCTAGAGAGAGAGAAGTGGGTGGGAAATTAATTATAACAACATCTGGCCCATAAGTCTTAAGACTGTGAGAGTCTCTATTTAGCAAACTATTCTGGAAGTCCTTTAGTGAGGTGATTGATTAACTTTTTTCTGTAACAGGTCACACAGTGTATACTTCAGTCTTGCCATCCTTATCATCTCTGTTGCAACTACCTAATTGCATTTCCCCAACAAAATTAGCAATGGGCTATATGTAAATGAACGGACATGGCTATTTTCCAAGAAACTTTTAAAAAGAGTACAAATGAACTTATTTACAAAACAGTAGAGTCATGGATGTAGAAAACAAATTTATGGTTACCAGGGGATAAGGGAGGACAGTGATAAACTGAGAGCTTGAAATTGACATATACTCACTATTATATATAAAAATAGATAGCTAATAAGAATCTGCTGTATAGTACAGTATAGTATAGATGGTGTATAGTATAGATGGGAAAAGAACCTTAAAAACAGTGATTATATGTATATATGCAGTTTGTGGCATTCTTCACTAGAAATTATGTTATTGCACACGGCATTTTGAAATCAATGTTTTCTCAATCTGGTGTAGAAACTGGTTGAAATAGAGTTTATTGGTGGTGTGTTTTATCTTATTACAACATTAATGGGCACCAATATTGAGATTTTGATATTAGTAGATCTAGATGGGTATTTGGAATTTATTTGTAAAATCATCTCAGAGCATTCTCATACACTACCAAGTTTGGAAATCACTAGATGAGTTTGTACATAATTTGAACAACAAAGAAATACCCTCTTATCACCAAGGGAAACATTTTTGACCTTTCAGAGTCTTATTCACAGGAAACAGGAATCTATTCATTGGTTGGGCTCCACTTAGGAAGTGATCTGTTTTATGTCAAGGGAATTTTGAAAGTCATTTAGCACACATAGACCATTAATTGGGACAGAGAGAATGCAGTTTTCAAAAAGAATATCAACCCATAGTAGAAAGATAGAAAAGAAAAGAGAATTGCGCTGATTAAAAGCTCAAATTTTTCTATCATTCTGGAATAACTTAATTGAGTAATTTTATACTGCTTCAGCTGACACACAGATCATAGCAACAGACCACTGAGAGAAATGTACATGTGCTATTACCATAGTCCCTCAAATGACTAAGAAGCTGCTTGCCAATGCAGGAGATGCAGGCTCAACCCCTGGGCCAGGAAAGTCCCTTGGAGAAGAAAATGGCAATCCACTCCAGTATTCTGGCCTGGAAAATTTCTTGGACAGAGGAGTCTAGTAGGATACAGTCCATGGTGTCGCAAAGAGTCAGACACAGCTTAGCGACAAAGCATGCATGCACGCAAAAAATTACAGGTATGCAGACAAAATAATACACTTTATTTTTATTACTGGAGAAAGTGCTTGTAGGGTAATTCGCTCCGTCCCCCTTGAATGATAATTATATCACTTTCTAGAGTAAAAATGAAACTTTAGAGTCAAATTTATGTAATCTCGTGTGTGTCACTTTCTGAAGCTGAAAGATGTCTTACTAAGGGCTTCTTCATAGCCAGCAGTCATCTGACGTGACAATAAAAGTATGGATGAAGGATATTATAAAAGAAAACATTAAAATATATGTTGTTGTTGTTCAGTCACCTGGTCGTGTCCGACTCTTTGCCACCCCATGGGCTGCAGTGTGCCAGGCCTCTCTGTCCCTTATACATGGTGTGTGTGCTCAATCATGTCTGACTCTTTGCAGCCCCTTGGATTATAGCCCAGTAGGCTTCTCTGTTCATGGAATTTTCCAGGCAAGAATACTGGAGTAGGTTACCATTTTCTCCTCCAGGAGGTCTTCCCAATACAGGGCTCAAACAGGCATCCATTACATCTCCTGCATTGGCAGGCAGGTTCTTCACCACTAGTGCCCCCTCACTAAGGTAAGTGATTCAAATTGAGGGCAAGGAAGATGCAATCAAAATTTTGTGAATGACTAAGTTATGACACAATGGTATTGGGGGTGGCAGAAAATGAAATTAATATCATATAACTCTGAGGTTCATGGCATCTGGTCCCATCACTTCATGGCAAATAGAAGGGGAAACAGTGGCTGACTTTATTTTTCTGGAAAATCACTGTGGATGGTGATTACAGCCACGAAATTAAAAGATGCTTACTCCTTGGAAGGAAAGTTATGACCAACCTAGACAGCATATTTAAAAGCAGAGACATTACTTTGTCAACAAAGGTCCATCTAGTCAAGGTGATGGTTTTTTCCAGTGGTCATGTATGGATGTGAGAGTTGGACTGTGAAGAAAGCTGAGCACTGAAGAACTGATGCTTTTGAACTGTGGTGTTGGAGAAGACTCTTGAGAGTCCCTTGGACTGCAAGGAGGTCCAACCAGTCCATCCTAGAGGATATCAGTCCTGGGTGTTCATTGGTAGGACACCAATGATATTGAAGCTGAAACTCCAATACTTTGGCCACCTGATGTGAAGAACTGACTCATTTGAAAAGACCCTGATGCTGGGCAAGATTGAGGGCAGGAGGAGACGGGGACGACAGAGGATGAGATGGTTGGATGGCATCACTGACCCAATGGACATGGGTTTGGGTGGACTCTGGGAGTTGTTAATGGACAGGGAGGTCTGGCATGCTGTGGTTCATGGAGTCGCAAAGAGCTGGACACGATTGAGCGACTGAACTAACTGAACTCAGAGGTTCACAGCCTTTTTGGTACCAAGGACCAGTTTCATGAAAGATGATTTTTCCATGGGCTGGTGGGGAGAGATGATTTGAGGATGATTCAGGCACATTACATTTATTGTGCACTTTATTTCTTTTATTATGACATCATCTCCACCTTAGATCATCAGACATTAGATCCAGAGATTAGGGGCCCTGATATAACTGGTTTAAGGGTTAGGCTGCTTTTGAGATCATAGCTTGCACATTTAAATACATAGTGTATTATTGTTTACTTATAATTCCAGCACTTAGGACTGCAAAACTTTTAGAATGTCATATCTTTGGGTCTGTTTGTTGTAATCATGAAAGTAGTGGGCTCCAATATTAAAATATCAGAATTTCAGAATGTAAAAGATTATATACTCCAGAAATTCCAACTTTAGGAAATAAGTGAGTGAAAGATACAAACATTAATTTTAAATAGGAGATTCTTTGAAATAAAGTAAATTATTTAGATAAATTTAATATATGCAAAGATATTCATATTACACATGGAATAGTCTCTAAAGCTCTTCTAACTTAACTGTATTTGAATTTTTGTCATCATATCATGGAGGATTCTTAAATTACAAGTAAAGTATTTAAAATTAAAAATAGCTTCTTGTTTTTGTGTATTATTTCTTAAAATATATTTGTTTCTTAATTTTATATTTAACATTTGATGTATACAAAGCATGTTATAACATGTTAATAAAAAGATGAATAATGCAACATTATATTTAAACTTTTCTATCTAGATATAATTTTATCAATAAAAATTTGATCATAATATAACTAACATCATAATGCTTATGCCTATCACTTTTGGGGACAGGTTATTTATATTATTTAAATTTCACTCTATTAAATATGTAGTATTATTTTGCAATAATTTGCAAATAAGGAAGATTGTAACTTGCTCAAGGTGACAGAACTAGCAATAGGCGGAGTTAAGCACAGATTTCTGTTCTGTAAATGTTAACATTTTTTATGATTTCAGTAGATAAAAAGATGGTGAGGATCCCATGCATATTCAATAATATGATACAATTCTATGTGAGGAATGCATCTTATCTGATGAAGGAGCCTGATGAAATAGATTTCTGGAAATACATATCTTGGGATGGATTTCACAGTACTGTAGAGGTAGAGAAACTTAGCTTTTGAGTTGTTGACATCATTCAAGTGCAAGGCAATTAGCTTTGGATGAAGTAAATTTCACTTGTTTCACTGTGAGAAGCCAGTGTCTTTTGACTTTTACATAATTTTATATAATGCTCTTCAAAATAATGGTGCATTTTATTCTGAAATAAAATGAAATTATTATATCACAAACATATATTTTCCTGAGGCTTTTTATCAATAAAATACATATGATAATAAAAAATACATCATAATCAACAATAAAACTGTACTCTATATTCAAAAAATTCATAGGAGACATTCAATATGCTTGAATATCTATTGTTTTTCAGTTGTTAAGTCATGTCCAACTCCTTGCAACCCTATGGGTTGCAGTACGCCAGCCTTCCCTATCCTCTGCTATCTCCCACAGTTCACACAAGCTCATGTCCATTGAGCTGGTGATGCTATCTAACTGTCTTACTCTCTGTCACCCTCTTCTCTTTCTTGCCTCCAATCTTCCCCTGAATCAGGGTCTTTTCCAATGAGTTGACTCTTTGCATCAGGTGGCCAAAGTATTGGAGCTTTAAGCTCCAATTTTAGCATAAGTCCTCCAGTGAATGTCAATTTTATCATCAGTCCTTCCAGTGCATATTCAGGGTTAATTCCCTTTAGGACTGACTGGGTTGATCTCATTGCAGAGATCCTTGAATGTCTATCTATAACACAGCTACAAGATTTTTCCTTCTCGGTTAATTAAGATGACTGAACACCCTAGGTGTTATGTATACAAATAGAGTTATAACTGCATAGTCTTCTTTATCTAAAGAAGAAACTGTTAAATTAAGGGTCAGAATTCATATTTCATATTCCAGCCACCTTAATATCAGACAACAATATCTTAATTGAAAATACCTTTTTAAAACATGAAACTAAAGTTCTGTAATCCAACCCCTGATAGCATTAATGGAAGACACATGAAATAATATCTCTTGAGAATCTAGAAAATTTATAGCTGATGTTATAAAGTGTCTCTCTGAATTATAGGCACTAAAACAATTTCTTCACTTATAGAATAATAGGTTTAATTTGCATGACTACCACTCAAGTATCATTATTTCACTTTAATTAAAAAGTACCCTGTATAGAACATCTATATAAATAAACATATCAGGATACATTATCTAAACCTCTTTTAACAGCCGCAGATAAAAGCCCTTTTGTAAATGGTTTATAGTTTACAAAAGATTAAAAAGCATTACTTTGAAAAAAAAAAAGAAAGAACTATTCCAAACACTATAATTTGAGAAACATGCAAGGAAATAGGTGGTTTGCCATGATAGTAATTCAAGCTTGATAGTTTAGTAGTAATTTCATTCTAGTTAATTTAACATTATTCTTCTTTTTAGAAACATTGCATATTTTACCATATCTTTCTTAAAATTGTACATGATTCTTTTTGTATTTGTGAATGCATAATTTAGACAAAAGTAGCATGAAAATATGTGGGAAAATCTGGACTCTATACATGACACATATTTAATCTAAAAGCAGATTTAAATTCTGCTATAGTTCTTAAGTTCTCTTTCAGTAGTTCTTCACATTTTCATTACCTTTTCCAGCTATACACATTTCCTTATATTCAGCTTTTAAATTTCCTTGTGACTTGCTTTCTTTTTGCATCTCAAATATAAATATACTCTTTCCCAATATCTATTTCCATTGCTACAGCCCATGATTTTAGACCAATGAGTTTTTATTGCTCCATCGGTCATCTCACACACTAGTAAAGTAATGCTCAAAATTCTCCAAGCCAGGCTTCAACAGTACACGAACCGTGAACTTCCAGATAATAATAGTACCTCCAGTAATATTCACTTGATTTCAGCATTGGAAAGTGCCTCAAAATAAAGAAAATATTCATAAAATGTAAATTAAGCAAAATACTACAAGAAGAATGACTATAAACAGTGTCATAGACGTTAAATAAACATTTAAAAGGTAATAATCCTTCCAAATTCTCCAAGCCAGGCTTCAATACTATGTGAACCATGAAATTCCAGATGTTCAAGCTGGATTTAGAAAAGACACAGGAACCAGAGATCATATTGCCAACATCTGCTGGATCATTGAAAAAGCAAGAGATTTCCAGAAAAAAATCTACTTCTGCTTTATTGACTATGCCAAAGCCTTTGACTGTGTGAACCACAACAAACTGTGGAAAATTCTTAGAGATGAGACTACCACACCACTTGACCTGCTTCCTGAGAAATCTGTATGCAGGTTAAGAAGCAACAGTTAGAACTTGACATGGAACAAGAGACTGGTTCCAAATCGGGAAAGGAGTACATTAAGGCTGTATATTGTCACCCTGCTTACTTAACTTATATGCAGAGTACATCATGAGAAATGCTGGACTGGAAGAAACACAAGCTGGAATCAAGATTTCTGGGAGAAATATCAATAACTTCAGATATGCAGATGATGGCACCACCCTTAAGGCAGAAAGTGAAGAGGAACTAGAGCCTCTTGATGAAAGTGAAAGAGGAGAGCGAAAAAGTTGGCTTAAAGCTCAACATTCAGAAAACGAAGATCATGGCATCCGGTCCCATCACTTCATGGCAAATAGATGGGGAAACAGTGGAAACAGTGTCAGACTTTATTTTTTGGGGCTCCAAAATCACTGCAGATGGTGATTGCAGCCATGAAATTAAAAGACACTTACTCCTTGGAAGGAAAGTTATGACCAACCTAGATAGCATATTGAAAAGCAGAGACATTACTTACCCAACAAAGGTCTGTCTAGTCAAAGCTATTGTTTTTCCAGTAGTCATGTATGGATGTGAGAGTTGGACTGTGAAGGAGGCTGAGCACCGAAGAATTGATGCTTTTGAACTGTGGTGTTGGAGAAGACTCTTGAGAGTCCCTTGGACTGCAAGGAGATCCAACCAGTTCATTCTGAAGGAGATCAGCCCTGGGATTTCTTTGGAAGGACTGATGCTAAAGCTGAAACTCCAGTACTTTGGCCACCTCATGTGAAGAGTTGACTCATTGGAAAAGACTCTGATGCTGGGAGGGATTGGGGGCAGGAGGAGAAGGGGACGACCGAGGATGAGATGGCTGGATGGCATCACCAACTCAATGGGCATGAGTTTGAGTGAACTCCGGGAATTGGTGATGGACAGAGAGGCCTGGCGTGCTGCAATTCATGGGGTTGCAAAGAGTAGGAGACGACTGAACGGTGGAAATGATTGACTGACTGAGGTCTTGAGAAAATGCTTGAATTATCCTTGGTCTCCATTTTTTGCTTCATAATTTCCATATTTTTTGTTTCATTACCTACTCCCATGATTTCAGATTGGATAATTTACAGCAGATTGTTAAAGTAAGAGAGCTTCATTCACTTGCTCTTCTGTTTGTGCTATATCCACATCATACTCAGATCTGTATTTGAAAGGCAAATTGAATTATGAAACTCTTAAGAAATGTCTTCCTCATTTGTTTTGATTTTCATTGTTGTTTAGTTACTAAGTCCTGTGTGACTTATTGCAACCCCATGAACTGCAGCACACCAGGCTTCCTTGCCCTTCTGTCTTCCAGAGTTGGCTCAAACTCATGTCCACTGAGTCAGCAAGTCTATGAATCTGAGAACAGTTTATCCTCTTCCTTGAACATCTGTCTCTTATAGTTCAAAAAGTCATTAGCATAATAGGGACTGTTCAATCCTTCAGCAGAGGGTTGTCTTTGTCTAGACTCAGAGACTCAGCACAAATAATCTGATTAGCCTGCCTGAGCAATGAAGGTATGATCCAACATGCAGGCAAAATTATGGAGCAAAGAATGACCAATGTCAAGCATTCAAGAACATCTCTGTCTAATCATTGCTGACCACAATGTACATGTGAATATGTGTGTAAATCTGTGTGTGTATATATATATATATATATATATATATATATATATATATATATATATGACAAATGTGACAATGAAAGCTAGTTTTCTCATGTTGGATTGGGAAGTGATAAAAAGCAAGAAAATGCTGGGATAACCACATAGTAAATGATTACAGTTGGATACATATGTGTAAACTATTGTTTAACTTAATACAGATGCATATGGATACAGATAGAAGTATTTGTAACTAGATACATATACATAGATTGACATTCAAATATGTGTCTTTGCTCTATTGGCTGGCAGGACTTACAAGCAACAACTTCACAGAAGCAACAAGCTTATTTTGTTTCCAAATATTACTTCTAATACTATTTTCCCATAAAATGTACCAAGAATCCTTAACTATTCCTCCATCTCCATCTCTTTCCCTCTCTCTCTCTGTCACACACACACACACACACACACACACGACAATATGACAAAGGGAGCCAGTGGAAAGTATCTCTAATGGTCCCGCTAGAACAATTTGAGTAACAAATGAAGATGCATAGGATTTTAACCTTAGGTATAGAATATCTGGGTGCATCCAGATATAAATATATGATTAACTGTATAAATGAGATGGGGGAGAATAAACAAATTTCAAGTGCCTGGGGATGGTAAAACTGGCCAAAATTTTCCCTCTAGTTTTTCTAGGACATCTTGGGGAAAAACTTGAATGAAATTTTTGGCCAATCCAATACTTTGCAGACAAAGTGAAGACTTTAAAATTCCACCCAGCTCTTTATCTGTGGACTGGTTAGTGTCTTCTAATCAGTATCTTCTTTTTAAACAGTGAAGTGTAGGAAAGGGGAAAGAGAATAACCTTGCAGTCCAGAAATCTGGCAAAAAGCTATCACACTATCAAAAATAGTTGATCAAAGTTAAAGTCAACAGTGATGATAGCTTGCACTCTTGACATGATGTAATAAGAATGACATTTTATCTCTTTCTTCTCAAAACCCCATAACACTATCTGATCATGAAAAAAACATCAGACGAATCTCACTACTGGGATAGTACACAAAATACCCAAGAAGTACACCACAAAACTGTCAAGGTCACAAAAAATTCTGGGAGATTGTTATAACCAAGAGAATGCTGAGATATGACAACTGAATGTAATGTGCTATCCTTCATGGACTGTTAGACCAGAAGGGGAAGAAAAAAAAAAGGCATTTAGAAAAAAAAACAAAAACGTGAATTAAATATAAATTTTACTTAAAAATAATGTATCAATATTTGTTCAATGTTAGAAATGCACCATAATAACATAAGATTTAATAAGGCGTGTGGCATAGTATTGGTATTATCTTTACAAGTTTTCTGCAAATTTAGAACTACTTTTTAAAAAATTTATTTTAAATTTTCTTTTGTCGGCTGGAAATTTCCTTCACTTAAAGAAGAAATATATTTCATATTTTGGTAGTAAGTCCACTGTCTAAAATAAATGAGTTTTTCCCTTGGATGAGTTACTGATGAATATCTTGGTAGGATATAACAATATTCAGCCTGTTAAAACAAATAATCTACAAATTTTTATTGATATCTCAAAGTAAAAACAATCTTTAGGAATATAAAACAGCTTTCAACTTTAATTTTGCCTTTGTTGGACCTTATTTGAAATAGTGAAATATTTCATTTGTCCTATTACTGCTTCCTAGTCTAAATGATAATGCTCATTCATTTGTTGTTTTCCAGTTGCTCAGATATGTCCAACTCTTTGTCACCCCGCAAATTGCAGCAGGTTAGGCTTCCCTGTCCTTCACCATCTACTGGAGCTTGCTCAAACTCATGTCCATTGAGTCAGTGATGCCATCCAACCATCTCATCTTCTGTCTTCCCTTCTCCTCCTGCCTTCAATCGTTCCCAGCATCAGGGTCTTTCCAAATGAGTCAGTTCTTTGCATCAAGTGGCCAAAGTATTCGAGCTTCAGCTTCAGCATCAGTCTATCCAACGAACTGAATCAATTCAGGATTGATTTCCTTTAGGATTTATTGGTTTGATATCTTTGCTGTCCAGGGGACTCTCAAGAGTCTTCTCCAACACCATGGTTCAAAACCATCAAGTCTTCGGCACTCAGCTTTCTTCACAGTCCAACTCTCGCATCCATACATGACCACTGGAAAAACCATAGCCTTGACTAGATGGACCTTTGTTGGCAAAGTAATGTCTCTGCTTTTCAATATGCTATCTAGGTTAGCCATAACTTCTTTTCCAAGGAGTAAGTGTCTTTTAATTTCATGGCTGCAGTCACCATCTGCAGTGATTTTGGGGCCCCCAAAAATAAAGTCTGACACTGTTTCCACTATTTCCTATTTATTTCCTATGAAGTGATGGGACCAGATGCCACGATCTTCGTTTTCTGAATGTTGAGCTTTAAGCCAACTTTTTCACTCTCCTCTTTCAGTTTCATCAAGAGGCTTTTTAGCTCCTCTTCACTTTCTGCCATAAGGGTGGTGTCATCTGCATATCTGAGGTTATTGATGTTTCTTCCAGCAATCTTGATTCCAGTTTGTGCTTCATCCAGCCCAGCATTTCTCGTGATGTACTCTGTATACAAGTTAAATAAGCAAGGTGACAATATACAGCCTTGACGTACTCCTTTTCCTATTTGGAACAAGTCTATTGTTCCATGTCCAGTTATAACTGTTGCTTCCTGACCTGCATACAGATTTCTCAAGAGGCAGGTCAGGTGGTCTGGTATTCCCATCTCTTTAAGAATTTTCCACAGTTTATTGTGATCCCCACAGTCAAAGGCTTTGGCATAGTCAATAAATCAGAAATAGATGTTTTTCTGGAACTCTTTTGCTTTCTTGAGGATCCAGCAGATGTTGGCAGTTTGATCTCTGGTTCCTCTGCCTTTTCTAAAACCAGCTTGAACATCTGGACATTCATGGTTCACGTATTGCTGAAGCCTGTCTTGAAAAGGGGTATAGAATGGATTAAAACTGAGGAGACTTCAGAAGCATTTAGGGTCCTTTAACAGAGACAAATGAAGAGACTATCCTAGATAATTAATCATGTGTCCAGGTGTTTAAAAGCAGTGTCCCCAACTGTAAAGCTCCCACAACTCCTTGTAACTCAAAATATTGTTGAGATGCGAAGGGGCTTGGTGGATGAGACTGTGAATCATTGATAACTCTGGGTGACTTTTTTGTTGTTTTGTTTTAAATTTTCATGAAGGGGGAAATAGAGCAGCCCTGGGATCAACCATTCAGAAATGGGGAAAAAAAAATGTACAGAAAAGAGGGACCTGGAGAAAGTATGGACACCTTTGAGTTTAGTGGGAAAAAGTTATGGTGCCAAGATGATTCGGATGGGGGAGTTCCCTGGCAGTCCAGTGGTGAAGACTTCACCTTCCAGTGCAGGGGTATGGGTTCGATCCCTGGTTGTGGAGCTGAGACTCTGCATGCCGTGGGGCCAAAAATCCTAGACATTAAAACAAAAAAAGTGATGTTGTACAAATTCAATAAAGACTTTAAAAATGGTCCATATCAAAAAGATAAAAAATAAAAAGATACTCAGAGTGACCTTTCCCCTAACTTGTTCTGAGAAAACTGCAGAAATCTTCCAGCCCTGAAAACAAGAATGAGGCAAAGACCTAGGGACTGAGGATTTTGGCAATAGATGCTTTCTCCTGTTCTTTACTCAAAAGGGCTTTTATGATCATGCGAAAAACCAGGTTAGTCTTGTTATAGTCTTATTATCCACTTGCCCCTGGCATTATGAATACACTTTATCTCCTTCTTCTGCCATTCATTTTTCTGAGGAGTTTTTCAGTAAAAGAAATGAATAGAAATTTCTAGATTTTCTAAACCATGACAGAGTTTAGTCTTAAAAGTTCTGACCTGACAGGAGGGGAGTTTGGGGGAGAATGAATTCGTGTATATGAATTGATGTATTCCTTTGTCATTCACCTGAAAATATGACATCATAGTTAATCAGCTATGTTGTTCTGTTTGTTGCTAAGTTGCCAAGTCATGTCTGACTCTTTTGTGACCTCATGGAGTGCCAAGCTCCTTTGTCCATGGAATTCTCTAGGCAAGAATACTAACGTGAGTTGTAATTTCCTTTTCCAAGGGATCTTCACCACCCAGGTATCCAACCCAGGTCTCCTGCATACCCCAACACAGAAGTAAGCCAGAAAGAAAAACACCAATACAGTATACTAATGCATATATATGGAATTTATAAAGATGGTAACGATAACCCTGTATGTGAGACAGCAAAAGAGACACAGATGTACAGAACAGTCTTTTGGACTCTGTGGGAGAGGGAGAGGGAGGGATGATTTAGGAGAATGACATTGAAACATGTATAATATCATATAAGAAATGAATCGCCAGTCCAGGTTCAATGCAGGCTGCAGGATGCTTGGCGCTGGTGCACTGGAATGACCCAGAGGGATGGTATGGGGAGGGAGGTGGGAGGGAGGTTCAGGATGGGGAACACGTGTACACATGTGGCAGATTCATGTTGATGTATGGCAAAACCAATACAGTAGTGTAAAGTAATTAGCCTCCAATTAAAATAAATAAATTTAAATTAAATTTTTTAATTGGCCTGAATCCTTAGAGTATTAATCTCTTAGCCATAGGTATTATACAGCAGTTTGAAAGGAAATACTCCACTAATACAAAATGTTTGACAAACTACTTTATCATTGCATGATCTCGATGGACAAGATGGATTGATGATGTATGTTTAAGTTAAACCGCTGTTAGTTTCTCTTAGAGCATATCGATACCCTAGAGAGTGAAATATACTTGTTTGTGTTATTTTTAAAGTATTTAAACAAATCACAATTTTTAGGTCTCAAGAACATTGCGTGTTAGTTTTATTTTAAAATCAGCAAAGAGCCAATTCTGTATCATGATTGGTTTGTGTATTTTCCTTTTCAAGTCTATTAATCCTAATTTACAACTGCTGATAGTGCATTACCTTTTGGAAATGAATGCAAATGACTTCCTGAAATGGATCATTAAATATTTGCCTTTTATCAGAATGCACTTAATTTACCTGCTGAATAGTACAGCATTCAGCTACAGAAAATTATAGAAATAAAAAATCAGTTGTGAGAAAAATAGCTAGGAACCTCTTCCCAATTTGCACACCAAATAGCATTTGGTAGTATGCGAAAACTGTTACTTAAGGCAAAGAAATATGATTGTCCTTTCTCTACTTCTGCTGCATTTAATGGACATGGCAAGAATGAGTAACTCTTTCCTATTGTTGTTGTTGTTTAGTTGCTAAGTCGTGTCCAACTATTTGTGACCCCATGGATTTTAGCCCCCTATGGCTTTCTGCTCATGGGATTTTCCAGGCAAGTATACTGGAATGGGTTTCCATTTTCTTCTTCAGGGAAGCTTACCAAACCAAGGATTGAACTTGTGTCTCCTGCTTGGCAGGTGGAATCTTTATCACAGAGTCAACTGGGAAGCCCAGCTCTTTCCTACCACAGACCTATTTTTAAATTTCATCTCTTCATCCCTCAAATTTGCTACATCAAATGTTTTATTAGCTCTATAATTAATTATTACATATATACAAAAGGTGTACAACTTGAAAAGCGCATCTTGATGAATTCTCAGCAAGTAAAAAAGTTATAACCAATCTAGATCTCATATTCAAAAGCAGAGACATTACTTTGCCAACTAAGGTCCGTCTAGCCAAGGCTATGGTTTTTCCAGTAGTCATGTATGGATGTGAGAGTTAGACTATGAAGAAGGCTGAGCGCCGAAGAATTGATGCTTTTGAACTGTGGTGTTGGAGAAGACTCTTGAGAGTCCCTTGGACTGCAAGGAGATCCAACCAGTCCATTCTGAAGGAGATCAGCCCTGGGATTTCTTTGGAAGGACTGATGCTGAAGCTGAAACTCCAGTACTTTGGCCACCTCATGCGAAGAGTTGACTCATTGGAAAAGACTCTGATGCTGGGAGGGATTGGGGGCAGGAGGAGAAGGGGACGACAGGGGATGAGATGGCTGGATGGCATCACGGACTCGATGGACGTGAGTCTGAGTGAACTCCGGGAGTTGGTGATGGACAAGGAGGCCTGGCGTGCTGCGATTCATGGGGTCGCAAAGCGTCAGACACGACTGAGCGACTGAACTGAACTGAACTGAACTGAACAGTGTGTGAAAGTAAAGTCGCTCAGTCGTGTCCGACGCTTTGCGACCCGTGGACTCTAGCCCACAAAGTTCCTCCGTCCATGGGATTCTCCAGGCAAGAATACTGGAGTGGGTTGCCATTTCCTTCTCCTTAGGATCTTCCCAACCCAGAGATCAAACCCAGGTCTCCCACATTGCAGGCAGACGCTTTAACCTCTGCACCACCAGGGAAGCCCTGAACAATGTGTGAGTTGGACCATAAAGAAGACTGAGCACCAAAGAATTGATGCTTTCAAGCTGCGGTGCTGGAGAAGACTCTTGAGAGTCCCTTGGACTGCAAGGAGCACAAGCCAATCAATCCTAAAAGAAATCAACTCTGAATACTCATTGGAAGGACTGATGCTGAATCTGAAGCTCCAGTGCTTTGGTCACCTGATGCACAGAGCCTGCTCATTAAAAGAGACCCTGATGTAGGGAAAGATTGAAGGCAGGAGGAGAAGGGGAAAACAGAGGATCAGATGGTTGGATGGCATCACTGACTCAATGGACAGGAGTTTGGTCAAATTCAGGGAGATGGTAAAGGACAGGGAACCCTGACATGCTGCAGTCACTGGGGTTGCAAAGAGTCAGATACAACAAAGCAACTGAACAACAACAACAATGTGTGTCCAGCAGCAGTAAACCATCCCTGGTCCCTGCAGAGCTCCCAGGTCCCTTCTCATCATCACTGTATGTTACAAACTGTACATTGAGTTCCAGTTACATAGATACAAGGAATTGTTTTTTCCTGTTAATGAGTTGTATGTATATTATATTCTCAGTTAATTTTCTTTTCTGAAAAAAAATAGTTTGTGAAATTCATCCATATGCCTTTGGTTATTATAGCTCATGCAGTTTGATTGCTGTTTTCAGATTCATTGCGTGAACACCCTAAAATTTCTTTACCCATTTCACTGTTGAAAGACTTTTAACTATTTGGATCTGGGGATAATTTTGTATGAAACTGCTATGAGCACCCTTGTATGTGATTCTTTTGAACATGTGTTGCACTTCTCTTGAGAATTGCAGAAGAGGATAGTGAGGTCTTTGATTATGAATAATTCACCTTTAGTAGATACGGCTGAACAGTTTTCAAAAAGATTGTAGCAATTTATATCCTCACTAGTTGAGCATTCTGGTACCTTCTCTTTTACAGCTAACACTTGTTATTATATTCCTTTTTATTTTAGTCATTTTGATGTTTTGTGTTTTTAGTGTGCATTTCCATGATGATTTACGAAGTTGAGTAACTTTTCACATGGTTATTGTGATTTGAATACATTTTCTGAATTGCCTGAAGATTTTGCTCATTTTTCTACAGGATTTTCTGACTTTTTCTCATTGATTTGGAGTTGCATTTTTATTATTTGGATGTAGATCTTTAGTTAGATATTTGTTCTGCAGTATCTTCTTCCACTTTGAGGTTTTTTCCCTCAATGATATCTTTTGACAAAAAGTAAATCTTCTTAGCATAACCCCCAAAACAAGATTAAACCTTTTCTCCTCCTGTTTTAGAATTTGTGCTCCCTTCTCTCACACTAAAGCAATGGAAATGTTCTCCTGTATATTCTTTTGGAATTTTTATTGTTTTACTTTTATATTTAGATGTGCAATTGATCTGCATATGTGCATGCTAAGTCACTTCATTCATGTCTGGTTCTTTGTGACCCTATAGCCCACCAGACTTTTCTGTCCATGGAATTCTCCAGGCAAGAATACTGGCGTAGGTTGCCATGCTGTTCTCCAGGGGATCTCCCCCACCTAGGGATCAAACTCTCATCTCTTATTTCTACTACATTGGCAGATGGGTTCCTTGCCACTAGTGCCACCTGGGAAGTCCCTAAGATTGATTATTTTGTATAGCATGCAGTAAGAATTGATTAATATTGGACATCTAAACGATGGGTCAAAAGTCAGTAAGTTCTTGTATATGTGAAATTTGCTAAAAGGATTGATCTTAGGTGTTCTCACCACACACAAAATAATCATAACCATGGGAAGTAATGGGTATGTTAATTAGTTTAATTATAATAATAACTTCATGATGTATACACATGTAAAATCAATGCACTGTACCTTAACATACAATTTTTGTCAGTTATATTAATACTTCAATATAACTGGCATGAGGGAAGGAAAGATAATCTGTTACCATTTCAAATTTCATTGTATCTTAGTCAGTTTGGGTTACTATGACTAGTGATCAAAGACAGGATAGCTTATAAACAGTGAAGTGTATCTCTCACAGTTCTGGAGGCTAGACGTTTTAGCTAAAACTCCCAACGTGATGGGGATCCGGTAGAGTTCTTTCTGGTTCAATCATAAGGCTGGTTGCTCCTTGTGTCCTCAAGTGGCAGAAAGAGAGTAAGGAAGCTCTCTGGGGTCTCATTTATAAGGGCAGTAATCCCATTCATGAGAGCTTTATCCTTATGGCTTAAATGACCTCTGAAATTCCTCATCTCCAAACCCTCATTTTTTAAGTTAGCTTCTCACCACTGAAATTTCTGAGAGACACAAGCATTCAGCCCACTATACACTAATTTTGTTAAATATGGAGTTCTCTCTCTGTTTTCTATTTATTTATTTATTTAATACATAATTCACCATTTTTTGAAGTGGATTCCCACCATGCCTAAAACAAGGACTCATGCAAAATGGAGAAATTTGAATAGTTATTTAATTAATAAGAAAAACAGTAATATTCACTTGATTTCAGCATTGGAAAATGCCTCAAAATAAAGAAAATATTCATAAAATGTAAATTAAGCAAAATGCTACAAGACGAGTGACTATAAACACTGTCATAGAGATAAAATAAACATTTAAAAGGTAATAATCCTTCCAAATTCTCCAAGCCAGGCTTCAACACTATGTGAACCATGAAATTCCAGATGTTCAAGCTGGATTTAGAAAAGACAGAGGAACCAGAGATCAAATTGCCAACATCCGCTGGATCATTGAAAAAGCAAGAGATTTCCAGAAAAATATCTACTTCTGCTTTATTGACTATGCCAAAGCCTTTGACTGTGTGAACCACAACAAACTGTGGAAAATTCTTAGAGACAAGAATTCCTCGCCACCTGACGTGTCTCCTGAGTAATCTGTATGCATGTTAAGAAGCAACAGCTAGAACTTGACATAGAACAGACTGGTTCCAAATAAGAAAAGGAGTACGTCAAGGCTGTGTATTGTCACCCTGTTTATTTAACTTATATGCAGAGTACATCATGAGAAATGCTGGACTGGATGAAACGTAATTGGAATCAAGATTGCCAGGAGAAATATCAATAACCTCAGATATGCAGATGACACCACCCTTATGGCAGAAAGAGAAGAGGAACTAAAGAGCCTCTTGATGAAAGTGAAAGAGGAGAGTGAAAAAGATGACTTAAAACTCAACTTTCAAAAAAACTAAGATCATGGCATCTTGTCTCATCACTTCATGGCAAATAGATGGGGAAACAATGAAAATAATGAGACTTTATTTTGTGGGACTCCAAAATCACCCCAGATGGTGACTGTAGATATGCAATTAAAAGATGCTTACTCCTTGAAAGAAAAGTTATGACCACCCTAGACAGCATACTAAAAAGCAGAGACATTACTTTGCCATCAAAGTTCCATCTAGTCAAAGCTATGTTGTTTCCAGTAGTCATGTATGGATTTGAGAGTTGGACTATAAAGAAAGCTAAGTGTCGAAGAATTAATGTTTTTGAACTGTATTGTTGGAGAAGAGTCTTGAGAGTCCCTTGGACTGCAAGGAGATCCAACCAGTTTATCCTAAAGGAATAAGTCCTGAATATTCATTGGAAGGACTGATGCTGAAGCTGAAGCTTCAATCCTTTGGCCACCTGATGTGAAGAACTGACTCACTGGAAAAGACCATGGTGCTGAGAAATATTGAAGGCAGGAGGAGAAGGGGACGGCAGAGGATGAGCTGGTTGGATGGCATCACCGACATAAGGGACATAAGTTTGAGCAAGCCCCAGGAGTTTGTGATGGACAGGGAAGGCTGGTGTGCTTCAGTCCATGGAGTTGCAAAGATTTGGACATGACTG
Organism: Ovis aries; assembly: GCF_016772045.2. NCBI lineage: Eukaryota > Metazoa > Chordata > Mammalia > Artiodactyla > Bovidae > Ovis > Ovis aries. The sequence goes on along the minus strand of NC_056069.1, from coordinate 60,471,736 downwards.
AGCCACTGAACTGAAATTAACTGAATAATATAATTATGCAAGCCCTGTTTTAGACATTTTACTGTGTAAAATTCTAATATTAATAAGAGCTGTATATATTTTGTGTTCTACTCTCATAGTTCCCATGATAACTTTGTCTTAGAAAAAAGAACACTGATGATCATAACAGTTTAAATAATATAATTCAAAACTGACAGAAGCTCTACTCTAGGTCATTGCACTCCTATGTAGACCATTGTATTTGAGAAAGGAAGAAGGTGAAAATTTTTAGGAAGTCTTAACCAAGACACTGACTGAATCAATATTTTATGAACCACAATTTATTGTCAATTTATTGTACTCAGTTTATTAGCCAGAAAATGGCAGTTAAAACTGATTTTATCTTTTATCAAATCTGGTGTCATATTGTTAACCAACCACACTCTGCCTAAAGATAGTGAACCTAAATAGCTGTAAATTTCAGAGAATTGAGAAGGTGAGAATAATGTAGGCAGAAAGAGATCCACTTAGTCCTAATCTTATTATTCTCATAATTCTTGCATTTATGGCTAAGGTCAAAATCAGGGAGAGAGAAACATACATTTATAAGACTAAGCCTGAAATCTCTCTAAAACATGGAACTAAAAACAGAATGAATGAGTCTATGCCTCACTTTCTTTCCATAAAATAAGTTGCATGATGTGGAAAAATATGACAATGAGTAAGAGAATCTTTTAGTTTATGGAGAGGAGTCTTGGCAAAAGAACTGAAAGGAAGAAAGACAAATTATATGCAGTGCAAAAATCTTTTTCAAAAAAAAATAAATACCTGTTCTCTCAATATGGAGTCCAGTGTAATTAATCTGGTACCAGGAGTCTGGTTATTCTCTAAGGCATGGCTCCCTGTTCAGGTGTCATTCTCTAAAACTGGACCAATCAGTATTGCTGACACCATGCATTACCTATACACCTGTCCTCACTGACACATACCTCCTACATGTGTCTCCAGGCAAAAACAGGAATGGTTTGAAAAGAGGCAACCTAATATCCATACAATAAGTCATTTTGAATTCCTAATAATGGTGAACATTCATTCAAATGTGTCATAACGAGATTCCCACAAGATGAAAAGACCCTCTCACCCTCACTCATTCTCAGATTCGTCCACAAATTTTATTTCTAGCCTTCCAAGGTGTTGCTGATTTTCCTATCTTATCCTTTCTGGATCCCTGGTTGTTCAGCTACATGTCTAATGACTGCTGGAAATAACTGCTGCCGTCTCCCCTTGAGGCAAAATAAATAATCATAACTCATAACTCACCACTCATAACTACACCCTGTGACGTTATATCCCTTCCTCACTGTCCTGCAGGGAAGAGCCTGTATGAAACTGTAACGCTACAGTCTTCCCATTTTTGGGTGATATTTGCATCCATGTGGAATTGCCAGTAAACAAATCATGTTTTTCTTCTATTTCCTTAATGCACTCACAGCGAAAAAAACTCAACAAGGCATAAATGAGGACAAAAGGAGAAGGGTCAGTCTAGCAGCACTTATTGTCATGGATCTAACTCACTTGCCCTTCCTACTTACGTTTGCCTTCAGAATTTCCTCAAGCTCTACATCATACAGGACAATTTAACTTCAGGCTGAGTTTTTTCTGGGATCACCCAACTTGATAACTTGGTCAGTCAAATACTCTCCAAATAATAATGAAGAGCTCAGATCTCTTAGTTTCTTGTGGCAATGCCTCAGATATACACGCTCAGTTGTTCAGTCATGCCTGACTCTTTGTGACCCCATGGCCTGCCAGGCTTCTCTACTCAAGAAATTTTCCAGGCAAGAATCCTCAAGTGGATTCCTGTTTTCTTCTCCATGCATATAACAAGATAGAAAATGTCTTTGGTTTTATTCCTACAAAATAAATGAAGTGTAGAATCAGTCAATTCCTTATTCAAGATCTAAAGCATCTTAGTGCAGATTTCCAGAGCTTTATACCCTCATGCTACCTAAATCCGTTGAAGAACATTTTCTTCCACTTGGCACCTACTAAAAAAGCAACTGTTGCATAACGTGGAAAACAACATGAAACAAATAAACAAAGCTTTTGGAAGATCTCCAATGTGATAAACTCCTTCAGAATTCAAAGAGATCTATTAGAATTTATACATTTTTGGTGGCAGGACTGAATTTATCCTTCATCTTGAAGTTTGCCTATAATGCAGGAGACCCCAGTTTGATTCCTGGGTCAGGAAGTTCTCCTGGAGGAGGAACAGGCTACCCAATTCAGTATTCTTGGGCTTCCCTGGTGGCTCAGATGGTAAAGAATCCACCTGCAATGTGGGAGACCTGGGCTTGATCCCTGGCTTGGGAAGATCCCCTAGAGGAGGGCATGGCAACCCACTCCAGTCTACTTGCTTGGAGAATTCCCATGGACAGAGGAACCTGGTAGGCTACAGCTCATGGGGTCACAAAGAGTTGGACATGAGTGAATGACTAAGCACTCATGTCTCAAGACATTTGAAATCTCATAAACTCTAAAATGACAAGAGTACAGCAGGGCTGTCTGCTGTCACCCTGTTTGTTTAACCTATATGCTGAGTACATCATGAGAAATGCCGGGCTGGATGAGTTCCAAGCTGGAATAAAGATAGATAGGAGAAACATCAACAGCCTCAGATATGTGGATGATACAACTCTTATGGCAGAAATCGAAAAGTAAAGAGCCTCTTGAGGGTTACGGAGGAGAATGAAAAAGCTGGCTTAAAACTAATTGTCACAAAAACAAACAAACAAACAAACAAACAAAAAAAAACAACTAAGATCATGGCATCCAGGCTCATTACTTCACGCCAAATAGAAGGGGAAAATGTGGGCATAGTAACAGATTTCCTCTCCTTGGGCTCTAAAATCACTGTGGATGGTGACTGCAGCCATGAAATCAGAAGACTATTGCTTCTTGATAGGAAAGCTATGACAAATTTAGACAGCATTTTGGAAAGTAGAGACATTACTCTGCTGACAAAGGTCTGTATAGTTAAGGCTATGGTCTTCCCAGTGGTCGCGAACAACTGAGAGAGCTATAAAAAGAGAGAACCATAAAGAAGGCAGAGCACCAAAGAATGTGTGCATTCAAACTGTGGTGCTAGAGAAGACTCCTGAGGGGCCCTTGGACAGAAAGGAGACCAAACCAGTCAATCCTAAAGGAAATCAGTCCTGAATATTAATTGGAAGTACTGAAGCTGAAGCTCCAAAATTTTGGCCACCTGATGTGAAGTGTTGATTTATTGGAAAAGACCCTGATGTTGGGAAAGATTGAAGGCAGGAGGAGAGGGAGACAACAGAGGATGAGATGGTTGGATGGCATCTTTGACTCAATGGACTTGAGTCTGAGCAAACTCCAAGTGCTGGGGATGGACAGTCAAGCCTGTCCTATTGCAGTCCATGGGGTCACAAAGATTGGATAGGACTAAGTGAATGAACTGAACTGAACTGAGAGTCAATCTACAAGTCCAGGAATTTCCAAATTTCTACTTTCTCATTCCATGATGCATGTTGTGGTAATCCATGGACTCTCAAAATACGTGAAATGCAAAATTACTAACTATCCAATTCAGCTATTATCAAGTCTATACCCAGTATTGTTTTATGTATATATATATATCTATATCTATCTATCTATCTATCTATATGTATGTATGTATGTATGTATGTATGTATGTAATCTTTATCCAAGATACTTTGGTTGGTAGTTGAATCACTAAGTTGTGTCTGATCCTTGTGACCCCACAGGCTGTAAACTCCCACGCTGCTCTGTCAGTAAGATTTCCCTGGTAAGAATAGTACCATGGGTTTCCTTCTTCAGGGGATCTTCCTGATCCAGGTATCAAAGCTGCATCTCCCGCATTGCAGGTGATCTCCTGCATTGCAGGCAGATTCTTTACCAACTGTGCCACCAGGGAAGCATATATATATGAAACTTTTGTTATTCAGTCATGAAGTGGTGTCTGACTCTTTGCGACCCCATGAACTGCAGCACACCAGGCTTCCCAGTCTTTCAGTATCTCACCGAATTTGCTCAAACTCATGTCCATTGAATCAGTGATGTGCTATTTATGTATATACATACATGCACATATATGTGTATATATTTTAATATATATAAGTAATCTCCATACAAGATTATATACAAATTAAATTAAACTATTCTCAGATGCATATTTCTTTGTTTATCCTTTAGAGCTATCTACAGGTATAAATCAAATTCAGAATATAACCTTCCTATTTTATTTTTCTCAAAGCTTTTTCACAAATTCTCTACTCCCCCTACTTCCATTTTTTTATCTACTTTTTAATTTTATCCTATTATCACTTTTTCTATATATTCCCAAGAGCACCATGAGAATTGAATCTAATGCACCTTGTTTCCTCATATCTATGATAAAATAAATAGAAATAAACTTAAACAAAAAATATGTGAAAAGGAAGCTCCCTGTTTACCAAGGATTATTGTATAACAATTTTGCATGGAATTATTTTTTAGTTAATTAGGATAACATTTTAAATATTTAATTATGCAATGCAAACATAGCATGCAAACAAGCCTGAATGATGGAATAATTGAGCATGTGAGTATACTATTCAACAGGGAGATTTTTAAGACTGAATTTAGATGGGGAAAATAGCTAAATTCGGGTTAGTTGAGGTATAGCTTGAGGACTGTTTTAATTTTTTCAAAGTCATTTACTCTACAATGAGATTTAGCTACTAAATCAAGAAAAAAGGAAAGCATAGCACTAATTCCTTAAAGTAGTTGGGAATAGACCTAGGTAGAGGCTACATGCTCTGTGAAAGTATTATCAGGTTTAGTTGCAATGGGCAACAGGGAATTCCAGCTGGTTAGTTTCTTTTAATTGATGTGATCCTCATTTAAAATTTCCTAGTTCTAAGACTGAGGATTATTAAGTAAATTGGAATAATGCTCTTTGAGACTAGACTTTATAATAATGGATCTTGCCATCAATATCAGCACAACAAAATGCTATTGTGTTGGTCAAAAAGTTCATTTGGGTTTTTCCATAGCTATTAGGGAAAAATCTGAGTGAGTTTTTGGCTAATTCAATATTTTTAAATCATGTAGTAAGATAATTACCTACAGTTGTCATCGACCAAACCATCACTTCATCTAAAGAGTTGCCTCAAACAATTTTTTAAGGGAAAACTCACTTTCAAAATACCACAAAGCACGTTTATTTCCCTTTAGGTTTAGTACCAGAAGGTTAATAGGATTATAGAGTATCAGATGTGTCATGAAAACATTGTTTTTCAGTGATACATTCTACATCTTAATTTATACTTCGTTATCTTGTCTGCAGCAAAGTAATCCTAGAGTATGTAAAATGCATTAGAATGAATGCTCCAGGGGAATAAATGTATTTTAACATTTTCTTGTCCCTGAGATATCTATTTTAATGTGCTTGCTCTAAAACTACAAGGTAGTATTTTTTAACTTTAACATAATTTTCTTCGGAGCAATAAACATAATCAGATTCCTCATTTCTGATTCTCCTACTAACAAGGTATTTTAAACTCAAAAATCTGGACTGGTAATCATGTTATTCTTCTGTATCTAAATTGGAATTCTTCAGGCCAGAATAGTGGAGTGGGTAGCCTTTTCCTTCTTCAGGGGATCTTCCCAACCCAGGGATCGAAGCCAGGTCTCCCTCATTGCAGGCGGATTTTTACCATCTGAGTCACCAGGAAAGCCACGTATTTAAATGAGAAAATTAAAATATGATATTTCAAGTTTAAAAAGTACTAAAATCTGCAAAACATTTATTTTCAAATTGTTTTTATGTAAATACTGCTATGTAAGTCTAAATGATTTGTTAGAATATAAAATTAAACTGTTTTCTTTATTTTTTTATGGTATAATTAGAGTTGGGCGCTTCCTAGGTGGTGCTAGAGGTAAAGAACCCACCTGCCAATGCAGGAGACAAGACACAGCTTTGATCCCTGGGTTAGGAAGATCCCCTGGAGGAGGGCATGGCAACCCACTCCAGGATTCTTGCCTGGAGAGTCCCATGAACAGAGAAGCATGGCAAACTACAGTCCCTAGGGTTGGGAAGAGTCAGACATGGCTGAAGTGACTTAGCATGCATAAATAGAGTCAGTTGCAAAGTATACATGAAATTTAAAAATGATTTTATAATCTATTTTTCCCCTGTAAGAGGCTCCCTCTTTATTTTGTATTATTACTTATTATTTATGATGCAGCATAAGATCAGTAACCAATTGTCATAGTGTGGCCATGATATTCAGAGCTTATTTTCCCATCTATTAACTTATTTTAACAAATATCAGAAACAAAAATAATGGAGAATATCTATGGATCAAAATAATTACCTAAATCTGAAGTGGACTTAATATCTAAACAAAATAACCTATAACCACTTCTTTCTTAATTTTTCTCAATTCTAATTCTAATATTCAACAAGTTATAAACAGCAAGTCTTTCAAAAACAGACAAAAATATAAGACCCTCCCTCATGGTTCAGCAGTAAAGAATCCACTTGCAGTGCAGGAGACTGTCTGCTATGCAAGAGATGCTGGTTCAGTCCCTGGGCTGGGAAAATCCCCTGGAGAAGGAAATGGCCACCCACTCCAGTATTCTTGCCTGGAAAATCCCACGGACAGTGGAGTCTAGCAGGCTACAGTCCACGTGGTTCTAAAAGAGTCACACATGACTTAACCACTAAACAAGTAAATAGCTTAGACGGACCTTAGCTACTCTATTAGTAATAAACCGAGCCTCTCATAAAGACACATCCCATCATACAGGTTTAGATCATACTCACCTTATCAACTCATTTCTCAGCACTAAAATCTTAGGTAACCTCTTATGAGGCTTCTTCAGGTAGCCCACTTTCCCAAGTTGTCCATATACATTTTTTTTTAATTATCACAGCAACTTTGCATTAAGTATTATAATACTTTCCATTACAAAGGAAAAGCAATTTCAGTTCAGAATTTGAACAACGTGTCTCATGTCTAAAAGGTCGTGCTATTTACATCTTATGGTGAACAGTGTTGGATTTGTGATCTCCAAAGGAGAAAATTTTGCTTCGGGACCAAAGATGCAGCTTCAGTCACTCAAAGTTTCATGTGGCAAAGTTTTCTTAAATGAAAGAGGATAGAGAAATTTTCTGACACAGACATCAGAAGGGGGCAGAAAGTGTGCCCCCTCACTAGTCTAGCAAGGCATTCACATACTTTTTCAATTGGTTACTAACGGTAGATCAAAAAATGTCTCAAGGTTTTAAGTCTTACCAGATTCACTCCCACAAATGCATCTTAAGAGAACAAGAATAAGGAGAAGGAAAGGCTTCCTGTTAAGAAAGAGAAACATGTCCTCCAGCAAGATTCATCCTTGAGCACAGAGCTCAAGGAAAAACATACGCTTGAGCACTGTGTATTAATTTGTTGTGTAATCATTAGCTCACATGTTGCTGAAGTCTGGCTTGGAGAATATTGAGCATTACTTTACTAGCATGTGAGATGAATGCAAATGTGCAGCAGTTTGAGCATTTTTTGGCATTGCCTATCTTTGGGACTGGAATGAAAACTGACCTTCTCCAGTCCTGTGGCCACTGCTGAGTTTTCCAAATTTGCTGGTATATTGAGTGCATCACTTTCACAGCATCATCTTTCAGGATTTGAAATAGCTCAACTGGAATTTCATCACCTCAACTAGCTTTGTTTGTAGTGATGCTTTCTAAGGCCCACTTAACTTCACATTCCAGGATGTCTGGCTCTAGGTGAGTTATCACACCATTGTGATTATCTTGGTCATGAAGATCTTTTTCATTCAGTTCTTCTGTGTATTCTTGCCACCTCTTCTTAATATCTTCCGCTTCTGTTAGGTCCATATGATTTCTGTCCTTTATCGAGCCCATCTTTGCATGAAATGTTCCCTTGGTATCTCTAATTTTCTTGAAGAGATCTCTAGTCTTTCCCATTCTGTTGTTTTCCTCTATTTCTTTGCCTTGATCGCTGAGGAAGGCTTTCTTATCTCTACTTGCTATTCTTTGGAACTCTGCATTCAGATGTTTATATCTTTCCTTTACTCCTTTGCTTTTCACTTCTCTTCTTTTCACAGCTATTTGTAAGGCCTCCCCAGACAGCCATTTTGCTTTTTTTGCATTTCTTTTCCATGGGGATGGTCTTGATCCCTGTCTCCTCTACAATGTCATGAACCTCCGTCCATAGTTCATCAGGCATTCTATCAAATCTAGTCCCTTAAATCTATTTCTCACTTCCACTGTATAATCAGGAGGGATTTGATTTAGGTCATATCTGAATGGTCTAGTGGTTTTCCCTACTTTCTTCAATTTAAGTCTGAATTTAGCAATAAGGGGTTCATGATCTGAGCCACAGTCAGCTGGTCTTGTTTTTGCTGACTATATAGAGCTTCTCCATCTTTGGCTGCAAGGAATACAATCAATCTGATTTCAGTGTTGACCATCTGGTGATGTCCATATGTAGAGTCTTCTCTTGTGTTGTTGGAAGAGGGTGTTTGCTATGACCAGTGTGTTCTCTTGGCAAAGCTCTGTTAGCCTTTTCTCTGCTTCATTCGGTATTCCAAGGCCAAATTTGCCTGTTACTCCAGGTGTTTCTTGACTTCCTACTTTTGCATTCCAGTCCTTTATAATGAAAAGAACATCTTTTTTAGGTATTAGTTCTATAATGTCTTGTAGGTCTTCAAAGAACCATTCAACTTCAGCTTCTTCAGCGTTACTGGTTGGGACATAGACTTGGATTACTATGATATTGAATGGTTTGCCATGGAAACAAACAGAGATCATTCTGTCATTTTTGAGATTGCATCCAAGTACTGCATTTTGGACTCTTTTGTTGACCATGATGGCTACTCCATTTCTTCTGAGGGATTCCTGCCTGCAGTAGTAGATATAAAGGTCATCTGAGTTAAATTCACCCATTCCAGTCCATTTTAGTACCTGATTCCTAGAATGTTGATGTTCACTCTTGCGATCTCCTGTTTGACCACTTCCAATTTGCCTTGATTCATGGACCTAACATTCCAAGTTCCAGTGAAATATTGCTCTTTACAGCATCAGACTTTGCTTCTATGACCAGTCACATCCACAACAGGGTATTGTTTTTGCTTTGGCTCCATCACTTCATTCTTTCTGGAGTTATTTCTCCACTGATCTCCAGTAGCATATTGGGCACCTACTAACCTGGGGAATTCCTCTTTCAGTATCCTATCATGTTGCCTTTTCATACTGTTCATGGGGTTCTCAAGGCAAGAATACCCATGAACTTCCTGATGTTCAAGCTGCTTTTAGAAAAGGCAGAGGAACCAGAGATCAAATTGCCAACATCTGCTGGTTCATTGAAAAAGCAAGAAAGTTCCAGAAAAAAAAAAAAAAAAAACCAACCTATTTCTGCTTTATTGACTATGCCGCCTTTGACTGTGTGGATCACAATAAACTGTGGAAAATTCTGAAAGAGATGGGAATACCAGGGCACCTGATCTGCCTCTTGAGAAACCTATATGCAGGTCAGAAAGCAACAGTTAGAACTAGACATGGAACAACAGACTGGTTCCAAATAGGAAAATAAGTATGTCAAGGCTGTATATTGTCATCCTGCTTATGTAAGTTATACAGAGATTACATCAGGAGAAACGCTGGGCTGGAAGAATCACAAGCTGGAATCAAGATTGCCAGGAAAAATATCAATAACCTCAGATATGCAGATGACACCACCCTTATGGCAGAAAGTGAAAAGGACCTAAAAAGCCTCTTGATGAAAGTGAAAGAGGAGAGTGAAATAGTTGGCTTAAAGCTCAACATTCAGAAAATGAAGTTGATGGCATCTGGTCCCATTACTTCATGGGAAATATATGGGAAAACAGTGGAAACAGTGCCATATTTTATTTTCTGGGGCTCCAAAATCACTGCAGATGGGGATTGCCGCCATGAAATTAAAAGACACTTACTCTTTGGAAGGAAAGGTACGACCAACCTAGATAGCATATTCATAAGCAGAGACATAACTCTGCCAACAAAGGTCTGTCTAGTCAAGGGTATGTTTTTTTCCAGTAGTCATGTATGGATGTGAGAGTAGGATTGTGAAGAAAGCTGACCACTGAAGAATTGATGCTTTTGAACTGTGGTGTTAGAGAAGACTCTTGAGAGTCCCTTGGACTGCAAGGAGATCCAACTAGTCCATCATGAAGGAGATGAGCCCTGTGTGTTCTTTGGAAGGAATGATGCTAAAGCTAAAACTTCAGAACTTTGGCCACCTCATGAAGAGTTGACTCACTGGAAAAGACTCTGATGCTGGGAGGGATTGGGGGCAGGAGGAGAAGGGGACGACAGAGGATGAGATGGCTAGATGGCATCACTGACTTGATGTACATGAGTTTGAGTGAACTCCAGGAGTTGGTGATGGACAGAGAGGCCTGGCGTGCTGCGATTCATGGGGTCGCAAAGAGCAGATACGACTGATCGACTGAACTGAACTGAATCATTAACTCTGGGCTTAAAGAAATTCTGTCTTTGGTGAAATAGATTGTTGCCATAGCAACTTAGAGCTTAGGAAAAACATCCTATGTGATTAAGCCAAAGGAATATATAGAAAAAAAAAAATGTCCCTTCCTCCTCCTCCAGGGCCCTGGACTCCTTATCAATCTACCTAAGAATTAGCTCTCTCACTACTAAGATTATAACAACTGGATTCTAATATTGTTTTTTTTTTTTTTTCTTGTGTTCTCTGTTACAGAAGAAGCAGTGCCCATATGTTCTACATATCAACACAAGTCATCCTGGGAAAAGTACCATAGCAAATACTCAGTTTCATAATTCAAAGTTACTTGGATATTTTCTTTCCAACATATAACTCAGGGTTTATTGAGCTGAGCCACTGCATACAACTCAGTAAAGCTGTGTTCTTTTAGAATAAAACGCCATCCTCAATTTCCTAGATGCTATCTCACTGAGCTCAAATGGTAAACACAACCTTGGGAAAAGGATCATCATTTGATGTGTGCAGTGTAGAAGAGTATTATATTCTGCCTTTCTAACATTATTCATATTTTACCTTTTCTACAACTCACATGCCAATTAGTTATCTCTCCCTATATTCTACCATCTCTCCCATTCTCTCTCTCTCCCTCAGTTCCTTCCATCTTTCTTTCTCGTTTCTTCTTTTCTTCCTTCCTATTTTTTCCTCTATTTTCGTTCCTCTCTTTCCTTTTATCTCTTTTTCTCTTCTTCCCTCCCTCCCATCATTGCTTTATTTTTCAATTTTTCCATATATATGTATATATGAATCTTTATTACAGCTTAAAAGTTAAATATCCAGTATGCTACTATCTAAAAGCTATTGGCTAGGGCTTACCCCAAATTTCCTACAAGTTTAGCTATAATATTTTAACCTCTTCCTGTAGCTTTTAAAAAATATACATTTTTTAAATGAAAATAACTAAGATATATTGACTTGTGGATAGTTCTAGTTGTAAAGTTATATGATTGTAATTGATTTTTAAATAATAGATTTTATGGGTGGTATTTTATCTGTCAATATTCCTACAAAACAATATTTTTAAAAAACACTTATACCTCTAAGTAATTGGATTATTTGATACTGTTGAAAGACTTTTGATTTAAAGAAATTATGTCTCCTTGGAACATGTAGTTAGAATGCAGAGAAATAATACTCTTGATTATTCTCAAAGTGTATTCTATCATTCTTTCCATAATATTGGATGTATTTCATTAAAGTTGGGGTAGTAACAAATAACAACCATATTTTCTTTCCAGTGACTGCTTGTTGTTTTACTCCTATAATTTTTAGAATTTGATTTGGGTTTTCTGATATACCTTGATTTAATAGTATAGACTTTTTTTTTTTTTTTAAGGAGAAACTTCTCTCTTCGTATCCTAGTTACTATCATGAGCTTATTTCCTTTCTATCCTCCTGTAGAAAATAGTTGTACTTTGCACATTATTAGGTAAAGGTGTGCCTGCTTTCTGATCTTCCTTCGCTCTGACGGCCTGTCTTCTTTTTGTTCCCTTGATGTAAGGTCACTAAGGCATAAACTGCAGAAGCCAAGTTCAATTCAGGGGGAAATACATAGGAATTTCATCTTAATTTCTTGTCCAAACAACACTTTCTAGTCAACTGTACTGGTAATAAAGATACTATTTTGTTCAATGTCATACTTAAATTAAGCATTCTACTTCTCAAATGGTTCAAAATATTTAAGGAAAGCAGTATGATAAAATCATTTCATCAACTCACAGCAAATCTCAACATAACACCCAAAGCTTTTGCAACCCAAGAGCTTTTGCAAAGGATTTAAAAGAATAAATTCCATAAAAGAGCACAAGTCCCCAGAATAAGCTATTATTTATTAAAATGTGTTTCTAAGTCCTGCATGATTCTTTCAGTGTCTTGTTGATTATAGATATTCAAAGTTTATTGGTGAAATAATTAAGAGAAATAACAGAAAGCCTCTTGATATCAATATCACATATTCCGTAATTTACCTGGCAAAACAAATCCAACAGATGGTGTTTCTGTTTCTGAAGAAAACTTAAATTTCACTGTGATTATTATATAATTTAACTGGTATTTCCTGGTTAAAATGGCATTTTGGTTTTAGTTTAGAACACCATTATGTTATAATCATCTTTCCATTACCCTACCATATAGGCAGAACATTGAACACAATAGGAACTTAATAAGTAATTGCTGAAATACAGATACCTCTATTTAAAAGAGGACTGTGCAAAGTAAGCCGTGTATTGGATACACATTAATTTTACTCTCTAGTTCATTAAAAAACCATGGATAGAATATAGACTCCACTTAACCTTTAAGAATTCTTGCTAGAAGCAAACTTTGTGTGTGTCAGTCAACAGAAGTCCACAAAGGGAACAAGGTTATTCAATATTTAGATACTTTCTTGTGCTCCAGTTATACAAACACAGGGCCACCAGCTGTTTATAAATATTTCTCTTTAGCATTAGATTCTGACTTTAATAAAAATCAAATTTCTAGCATAGAGAATGTCACCCACCCCTCAGACATCACTTAGTTCAATAGGAACTTGACAATAGCAATTGGCCTCAAGATTTAGGCTTCAATATGTGCTTATTGATCCCAGAAAATGTTCTAAGAATATGGGTTAAGATACCTCCATTAAATAGGAATTTGGTGACTAATTAGAGCAGAATACTTACTTGAATCTTGTTATGACTCCCTTCTGATATATGAAATAGGAGGACCACATCTTTTTGAAGTTGTCAGATGGCAGGCTACAGTCCATAGTGTCACAAACAGTCAGACATTATGGAAGCGACTAAATACACACACATGCACGCAGATTTCTATTTTCATTGTTTCCTAAAATATTATCAAAAGTCATTTACTTCTATAAAAATAATTGTCGTGACTGGTTATCGGCAGGGGTTCTGTAGAATACTTACATCAGCTTCCCATACCCATCTCTGTACAGCTCATCGTTTATAATTAACCAAGCTCTGTATAACACACAGATCTCTCTACTTTGCAATGTCCTTGTTCAATGAGATTGCTATCATTTAACAGGTAACCATGACTTTATCCAAATCACAAGTGCCAATCATGTCAAAGCCACCAGATTGTAAGCAAAATTAAATGAACATATGGAAATTGATCTCTGAAAAGTTTGCCAGTCCAGCATTCAAAGATTTAATAGTTATTCTTGTTTTGTAGAATATATCTAGGGAAAAAAAAAAGGGTAACAATATGAAAAACAGTCGGTTTCATGTTTTTGAAATTATACTGCTTTCAGTAATTTTAATAACTCAATAAATTCATTCCACACACATTTGCTTTTTCCAAGAAAACATTTACAAGAAGCTTATCAAGAAAAAAACTGTATAAAGGGAAACCTGTTTATGACAAATTGAAGTCACTTATTTACTTGTCTTTTTGTTATGTGAAGAATAGAGAAAAAAGTGTTAAGACAACAAAATAAATAATGTAACATGTTTCTGTGACTACCAGAAAAGACATATCCAACAGGTCCTGTTGTTAAGACATTTGACAAAGTAATAGGCAAAGAAGGAAAATTCACATCTTAGGGACAATAAAGTTTGTGTAAACTACATAAACAGTATGGTTCACTTTCTGAATACTTACTACTCCATTTTGAATGAGGTGTTATTCTAAGTACCAGTAGTAGCTACACATAAAGTCTTTTCTGCTTCATTTCATTTTTATACAATGTATAAAAAGGTGTTTAAAGTGAATACTACCAAAAAAAATAATCCTCCTTACAGAGCTCATGTTATAGTGATATCTGTATGATCGCTGAGTGTTATTGTTACAACATATTACCTTAGGACAAAAAGGGATTAAATATATTCTCTTTTATCATGATTATGTAATAAATTAAAATAATTTGCAAACTTTGAATTATTTTCTTCTAGAAATGCAAAGACAGGTGTATGATCCAGACCAACCAACGACTTGAATCTATACCTGCTGAGAAAGACTTGATTTGCCCAAACTCTTTACCCTTATTTTATATCCTTTGGATTCAATATTAGACTAGAGACAATGTGGTTAGAAATAATGTAAGAAAGCCTTTTTATTCCTGCAAATATGACAGATACCATAGTCCTCCTAATTTGTTGGTTAAGCCCCCCTTTCCATGATTATTTCTAGCAGGAAGCCCATCATACTGTATGACAATTGTACATTTGCTCTTCTGTCTTTCCTTATTATCCTGCAAACATCTTTAAAATATCATGAAAAACACAAAGGGTATCCTTTCTTCCACTGAATCCCTAATGCCCCACACAAGGAATGGTGTTCAAAGTTTCTGGAATAAAGTATTGGGTGGAGTAACAGCTCAAGTTCAGGGAAATAATAAAAGTTTAATCAGTCTAATAAACAATGACCTAATATTTGGGTTTGAGTCTGCACTGCTCTACCAAGTATTGATGTACCATGCACTTTGTTTTATGTCCCGTAGTATTGCCTTTAGAAAACTTTCACAAATTCATACAAAAAGTCAATTTCCTTAAAAGTCATTTTTTTATTATTAAAATAATTTCTTTAAAATGTCTTGAGAGTTTCAATACCATGAGAGTTGCTCAGCTGAGAGTTGCTCAGCCAAGATTTGAGTCAAAAAACCTCATTTCCGTTACAATGCAGCATAGTCAATCAACAGGTCTCCTGTATCAAGTCTTCTTTAAAAAAAGGTGATTCATATTAACTTATTTTACATGTAATTTCAGGACATAGTATCATTATATGTTGTTCTATTCAGGTTGAACAAAGAAGAAACTTTAGATAAAAACAACTCAAGTTTAACACCATGCACATCATTAAATACAAATTATAAATATATACATAAATCCACTGACATTTACATTTTATTGAAGTTATTTATTTTTACTGAGTTCTCATCACAATTTTTCCCACTGGAAAATAAAAGTATATTGCATATGATAATATTTAAGAACTGCAATAAAATATAATTTAATTACGCAACAGTTGATATTAAATTGATATGCTTTCCCTATGTTGTGGTTTGATAGCCAGAGTAAGTTATACGGGTCTCTCTTATCCTGCTTATTAATTTCTACATAAACTGTTTAAGGTTTGGATATTTTTATTTCAAAATTATATAATCTCTCTGCACCTGGGCCCAACGAATCCCAGTACATCTGGGCCAAACGAATCCCAGTGTCTCCAAGGTTATTAGACAGTTAGCAAAACACTTGTATCTATAACACCTGGTAGCAGTAAAATGTAAGTGCAGATTGAAATTAGAAATTAGTGAAGTCTTTAGCATCTTGAGGATTTTGGCAACAATAAAAGTAACTACAAAGTAAAACAAAGTTGTACCAACAGCTAATTTTGCTTTGGCAGAGCTACTGAAAATGTACGTACAAAATTAAGTACAATTTAGACTTACCTCTCTCTGGTCTCCCTATTGTCTGCTGAATTTTGCTTAAATGAGTTAAAGCAGGGTGAGCAAATTGACATAATCAAATGTAGGAAATATATCCTCCTTTTTAAATTTTAAGATAAGCAAAGAATCTTGATGGCCCAGCTCTGGGAGGTAAAGTAGATATGGAAAGAACATTGTCAAAATTCCCATAGCCTAACACCAGAAGGGTCTCAAAGCAGAGAGAAGCCAATTTAATTTTAACTTAATTGGATGAAATCCAAGAGTAATATATAGCAGACTGTATTGAAATTACGCTGGTGTTCGGCGTTCACAACATATGTACTCAAGTTTCTCAGAAGGCTGTCTGTTGCAAGCATTTTGCATGCAAATTCACCATAAATAGAGAAATGTAAGCAATATCAAGTGCATAATGTTGAACTTGATTCTTTGTATGCTCCTGCTCAAGGACAAGTCTTTGAACAACGACCATACCAGATATTTATACTTACAAAGTATAGAGAGAACACTTAATATTTTAAAGAACCATTCTATTTATCTAAATAATATTTCTGTGCTGTATTCTGCTTTCAGTAACAGTTATAGGCCTTTTAGTAGATTCTCCCAATTCTTTTCTTCATTTTTTTCCAAATCCTGATTTCTCCTCTTACTTCCCCAGAAATTGCTCTAAAAATTTCAGCAATGACCACTATATTCCTATGCTTTGAAACCATTCATTTCATTTGGAGTTATTTTCTCATTTGTCTTCTATGACATTCATTACTCTAAGCTTTCTCTGCCTGCCTCAATTTTCCCCTTCTATTGTAACTCTCTAAATGCATTTTTTTCTCCCTCTCCTTTTTGGTCACTATATTATTGCCCAATACAGATTGAAATTGAAGAAAGTGGAGAAAACCAGTAGATCATTCAGGTATGACCTAAATCAAATCCCTTATGACTATACAGTGGACGTGAGAAATACATTTAAGGGACTACATCTGATAGACGGAGTGCCTGATGAACTATGGACCAAGGTTCATGACATTGTACAGGAGACAGGAATCAAGACCATCGCCATGAAAAAGAAATGCAAACAAGCAAAATGTCTGTCTGAGGAGGCTTTACAAACAGCTGTGAAAAGCAAAGGAGAGAAGGAAAATATACCCATTTGAATGCAGAATTCTAAAGAATAGCCAGGAGAGATAAGAAGGCTTCCTCAGCATTCAATGCAAAGAAATAGAGGAAAACAACAGAATGGGAAAGACTAGAGATCTCTTCAAGAAAATTAAAGATACCAAGGGAACATTTCATGCAAAGATGGGCTAGATAAAGGACAGAAATGGTATGGACCTAACACAAGCAGAAGATATTAAGAAGAGGTGGCAAGAATACACGGATGAACTGTACAAAAAAGATCTTCATGACCCAGATAATCACAATGGTGTGATCACTCACCTAGAGTCAGACATCCTGGAATGTGAAGTCAAGTGGGCCTTAGGAAGCATCACTATGAACAAAGCTAGTGGAAGTGATGAAATTCCAGTTGGGCTGCTTCAAATCCTAAAAGATGATGCTGTGAAAGTGCTTTACTCAATATACCAGCAAATCTGGAAAACTCAGCAGTGGCCACACGACTGGAAAAGTCACTTTTCATTCCAATCCCAAAGAAAGGCAATGCCAAAGAATCCTCAAACTACCACACAATTGCATTCATCTCACATGCTAGTAAAGTAATGCTCAAAATTCTCCAAGCCAGGCTTCAGCAATATGTGAACGATGAACTTCCATATGTTCAAGCTGGTTTTAGAAAAGGTAGAGAAACCAGAGATCAAATGTCCAATATTCGCTGGATCACCAAGAAAGCAAGAGTTCCAGAAAAACACCTATTTCTGCGTTGTTGATTATGCCAAAGCCTTTGACTTTGTGGATCACAATTCTGAAAGAGATGGGAATACCAGATCACTTGGCCTACCTCCTGAGAAACCTGTATGCAGGTCAGGAAGCAACATTTAGAACTGGACATGGAACAACAGACTGGTTCCAAATAGGAAAAAAAAAAAAAAAAGTACGTCAAGGCTGTATATTGTCATCCTGCTTATTTAAGTTATATGCAGAGTACATCATGAGAAACCCTGGGCTGGAGGAAGCACAAGCTGAAGTCAAGATTGCCGGGAGAAATATCAATAACCTCAGATATACAGATGACACCACCCTTATGGCAGAAAGTGAAGAGGAACTAAAAAGCCTCCTGATGAAAGTGAAAGAGGAGAGTGAAAAGTTAGCTTAAAGCTCAACATTCAGAAAACGAAGATCATGGCATCTGGTCCCATCACTTCATGGCAAATAGATGGGGAAACAGTGGAAACAGTGGCTGACTTTATTTTCCTAGGCTCCAAAATCACTGCAGAAGATGATTCCTGCCATGAAATTAAAAGACGCTTACTCCTTGGAAGGAAAGTTATAACTATAGACAGCATATTAAAAAGCAGAAACATAACTTTGTCAACAAAGGTCCATTTAATCAAGGCTATGGTTTTTCCTGTGATCATGTATGGATGTGAGAGTTGGACTGTGAAGAAAGCTGAGCGCTGAAGAATTGATGCATTTGAACTGTGATGTTGGAGAAGACTCTTGAGAGTCCCTTGGACTGCAAGGAGATCCAACCAGTCCATCCTAAAGTCCTGGGTATTCACTGGAAGGACTGATGTTGAAGCTGAAACTCCAATACTTTGGCCACCTGATGCGAAGAGCTGACTCATTTGAAAAGTCCCTTATCTTGGTAAAGATTGAAGTCAGGAGGAGAAGGGGACAACAGAGGATGAGATGGTTGGATGGCATCATAGAGTCAATGGACATAGGTTTGGGTAAACTCCGGGAGTTAGAGATGGACAGGGAGGCCTGGGATGCTGCAGTTAATGGGTTAGTAAAAAGTCGGACACAATTGAGCAACTGAATTGAACTGAAGTGTCATCTCTACTTATCAATCCAAAATATATAATTCTCTCCCATAATGTCCTTGAGGTTTAAATTTTAATATCCAACTGCCTGAAGGACATGGTTACTGAGAATATTCTTACACATTTCTATGTAAATACAGTTGTTTGAACTGACCACCTTCTGTTTGAAATGTGTCCATTGACTGTATTTTTTTTTTCAGAATATGCTACAATATTCTCATGTAAAATAAAGAAGCTTTGAGGCTACCTTAGATTTCTCTCTTATCCTTCTTTCTGATGACCCAGAAATTCTTTTTCTTACATCTTCCTATTCTAATCCTTTCTACTACCTCCATGTCTATTGATACTACTCACTCTTGTCCCCTTCAAATCCATATTTTATAAAGCTGCCGTTTGAGCCAAATGAAATGAAAAACAACTGCAACAAATGGCAGCAATGGTTCTCAAAGCAAATCTACAGACCTGTAGGATCATAGTTAACTGGTACATTGAGATGAAAATCTCATGCCTTATTCTAGAACCGTTAAATCAGAAACCCTGGGATTTAGGGTCCAGAATCTTTGCTTTGCTGGTTCTCTATATTTGACTCTACTGTCCTTTCAACTTTGAGAACTGTTATTCTAAAACAAAATCTAGGACTCACATGCATACTTTGTAGACTCTTGCTTTGTGCAACTACACTGTTTTTTTTTTTTTCCCCTACCTGAAGTAGCCTTGCCATATTTCTCACTGAAATTTCCAAATTGAACCACTTAGACTTTTCAGATATCCTCACTTCTGCAACTTCTTTCCTTTCTCCAAACATCCTCCATCTTCCCGACTCCTTTAGTTTTTAGTGCATAGCCCTAAAATTTTTTGTCTCATACTTTCCATTAACCACAGTTTCCCCTTCCTCTAAAATGCATCTCTCTGGGCAAATGATGGTGTGCTCTTTATTCTAGTATTGCCAAAGTTTAAGCCTGCTGTTTACAAATGATAGTCAGTGATAAAATTCTACAAAATATCATAGAAGAAAAAATGAATAAGAAACACCCTACAATCTGATAACTTGCATTTTTACCTAGAAAAAAATGTATATGTATGTATCTCTAAGATAATTGTATGAACCTCTTTCTCCATTATCTCATAAAATTCAGTATACCAACTGAAAAAAAATGCAATCTAAAAGTTAAAAGTTATGTTTTATTCAGCAAACATTCTAAGGATTTCATGCCCAGGAGACAAGACACTCAAATCATTGTGAGGGGCTGCTCCAAAGATGCAAGTGGGGAGGACATGTAGGAGATTTTGCAACAAAGACCAGGTAGTTGGAACATCAAAAGATTACTGTTAATTAAAGAAAACCAAACATCTCAAGTTAAGAAATTTAGTGCTTTCCTTTGTATGGGAAGATGCAAGAGTGGGCTCACTGAAATCATCCCTTTGATATGCACCTCAGCTCTCTGGGGCCAGTATCCTATTTTTTCATCTTGAGCTTCCTCAAGGCTCATCTTTCCAGGGCTTTAATGTGATGGCTTGATGCTTGCAACATCCTTGGTTTACTGTTAGGCAATAACTTTTCATTCACAAGTATCTTTACTTTAGTTTCATGCAATAAGATGAGATTTTCAGATTTTATTTTTTCACATTTGGGTTTAAACTTGTAACAATAAAATGGTAAAAGCATATCTAAATAGATGAGAAAAAAACGAATACCAAATACATTAGCCACAATCTGACTTCTAAAGAAAGCAGCAGAAATCACTTCTAATCCAACATTTCCACATGTTTTACTTGGTTCAACAGAGACCAGAGAAGATATTGGTATTGAAACATGTTTGAAAACTGAAGAAATGCTTATCAAAAAGGAATAGAGTAATTATGCATAAGAGAATGACTAACTTAAACAAAGACAACTTTATTGTTGGAGAAGGCAATGGCACCCCACTCCAGTACTCTTGCCTGGAAAATTCCACGGACAGAGGAACCTGGTAGGCTGAAGTCCATGGGGTCGCTAAGAGTCGGATACGACTGAGCAACTCCACTTTCAACTTTATAGAGTAGATGAAATAGTGAAGATCCAGAGAGTGAGTGGAGTGACCTGAGATGAGAAAGACTGTTCTTGTATTGGGAGTGGAACTAACAGAGAGATGGTAGGACAAGCCCCAGAAATTAACAAATTTGCACGTATATTGCTGACAAGGCAATAATAAACCAATGTAGAGATTTTTACAATTTAATATGAGAAAAACACTTCAAAATGATCAAGAGATTTGAGTAGGCACTGAACAAAGAGAAAAATCTAAGTTGTCTGTGAACTAATGAAAATAGCCCAGTCCCAATAATAATAGGGAAATGTATATTAAAACATCAATGACATACTGCAACACACAGCAGATAAGCAAAGACTAAGAAGTGTATTTTCTAGGGTGGGTTAGTATATAGGCAGCTAAAGCTCTCATTCCTTGCTGGAGAAGTGTAGGAACAGGGGAGGAAGCAGAAATGGTTAAAACATGTTTGGAAAATATTTGGCACTTTCTAATAGAGCTGAAAATTCGATAATAGTAACTCAGCAATTTTATCTTACACTTTTACCAAAAAATTTGCACATATGTCCACAATAAATATTCACAGCAGCTTTATTTATAGTAGCTCAAAGTGAGAAAACCAAATGCTCATTAATAATAGATCTAAAAGTATATATACCACTGAATTTATTTACACAACAGAAAGAACTCACAGACATAGAAAACAAACATAATTACCAAAGGGGAAATGAAAAGGGAGGGATAAATTAAGATGCTGATATTAAGAGGCTACACACTACAATATATAAAATAGATAAGCAAAAGGGGCCTATTATATTACATAGGGAGCTACACTCAATATTTTGTAATAACTTGTTGTTTTTGACACCAGGCTTGCTCTGCTCCCTGCATGATAGGCCGATGAATCCAAAGGCAAGGTGTTGAGGCAGGGAATATAATTTTATTCAGAAAGCTGGCTGACCAAGAAGATGGTAGACTAACCATCTTGTCAGGGTCTAGGTTTCAGGTTCTTTTATGGATCAGAGATGCGATGAGGGAGATGAGGAAACAGTGAAAAAGCCCATTAACTTGCAAATATCTCCTAGAATGGTAACTCTCAGGAAAGGGGTATGTTAATTTCTTTCTTCCTGCCATCCATAGGTGGACAGGGTCCTGAAAAAAGGTGCTTTGACATAACAGACAGAGGAGCAGGATTCCCATAGGCAGGATATTATGTATGATTTCAATAACATAAGTGGAAGAAAAAGGGTTAAAGTCAAAGAAACATCTAGTATGGAAGAGTCAATTTTGACTCTTCCCTTTGACACTGTAAATAACCTAAAACACACACACACACACACACACACACACATACTTAGACAATGTATTAAAAAGCAAAGACCACTTTATCTACAAAGGTCCATATAGTCAAACTTTATAGTTTTCCCAGTAGTTATGTACAGATGTGAGAGTTGGTCCATAAAGAAAGCTAAAAGTGAAAGTGTTAGATGCTCAGTCATGTCTGACTCTTTGCCACCCCATGAACTGTAGCCCCCCAAGCTCCTCTGCCCATGTGATTTTCCAGGCAAGAATACTGGAATGGGTTACCATTCCCTTCTCCAGGGGATAGTCCCAACCCAAGTATCAAACCTAGGTCTCCTGCACTGCAGGCGGATTCTTTACCATCTGAGCCACAAGGAGAAAACTGAGTGCTGAAGAACGGATGCCTTCAAATTGCGGTTCTAGAGAAGACTCTTGAGAGTCCTTTGGACAGCAAGGAGATCAAACCAGTCAATCCTAAAGGAAATCAACCCTGAATATTCATTGGAAGGACTGATGCTGAAGCTTCAGTACTTTTGCCACCTCATACAAAGAGGCAACTCACTGGAAAAGACTCTGATGCTGGGGAAGATTGAAAGTAGGAGGAGAAGAGGGTGGTAGAGGATGAAATACTTAGATAACATCACCAATTCAATGGATATAAATCTAAGAAAACTCTGGGAGATAGCAAAGGACAGGGAAGCCTGGCATGCTGCAGTCCATAGGGTTGCAAAGAGTTGGACACAAGTCAACCACTGAACAACAAAATTAACAACACATATATATATGCAATAAATATATCATATATATATAACTTAATTGCTATACTGTACACTTGAAACTAACATGACATTATAAATCAACTATACTTCAACATAAATAAATAAATAGAAACTGGATCATTGAAATTAGCCCCCAACCACTTCTTAATTCATAAGAAGCAAGCCCAATTCTTTTAATTAAAAAATTAATTATCCAAAAATCTAAATATATTGTCAATTTCAAAATGGGAAAAAATATTATGTGGACTTCCTTGCAAATCATCATCCAATAAATAAATAAATTTAAGCTTGAAGAAAGATGAAAAGTATAAATAGGTCTATGATCGATGTACTTATCTCTCCACTCCAGTTGGTCTTGTAATTACTTAAACTATAGGATGAAGCCTCTCCAATACTAAGGAAGATGAATTGCTGACAGGTTATGACATAAGTTAACAGGACAAATATGATCTGATCAGGATAATCAAGGGAAGTTGATAGTTTTTCTCCTTCTAATACACCTGAAAGAAAATTGACTGATTTTAGTTTCTGTCTTCCCACCTCCATTCCACGCAATAAGTGAAATGCAAAAGAAAATATATTACTAAAGTTTGATTTTCCCATTTATAATAAATCCATAAGATATTTATGCACTCATCACAAAAGTAAGAAAATGAAAAAGCAAAGTTAAAACCTGAGCAAGAAAAATTCGTCCTGTGGAGGCAGGTAAGAAGAATACTTTCTGATCAAACATTGAGTAGAAATTGTTCTATAACTGATCCTGGATCCTTGTTTTATGTTTGAGATAGTCATATTACATAGTTCTTATATTAGTAAGGAGGTAATCTATTTCGACAAAATGCCACCTTTTATAATGCTTAGTATATTTTAGAATCACCCTTCTTCTTGCATGAAATTGTTATTCAAGAGTAGACACAAGGCAAAAAAACATGGAAAAAAGAAAAGCAATTTCACCTTAGTTGTTCTTTACAGGAAGAAATTAAAGATTTTTAAATCAATACACATAACAGACACCGAGTAAAACCTCATTAATTGTGCAAAGATGGGGCAGTAATCATTATGAAAGAAGAAAAAGGAGAAAAGCTAGCGTTTCCTTCTAGAAAAAAATAATGGCTCCATCTAACATTTAAAGTTCAATTATCTGAAAATGAGTTTAGTTCTTTAATATACTATAGCAGCAGTTTGGAAGGGAAAAGCTATGTTTTTTAACTACTGCTTTCAGTGGGTTCTAAAAGTTGAGCTCTATCAAAGATTTAACAGCTTGAAATGTTAATAGATGAGAATACAATTGAAGTAAATACAATTTGTTTTTCCATCACAGATTTCATAGGGGAAGGTGCTTCAGAAACAATTATGATTGCAGCTTTCAAATAACAATAATGCAAGGTGGCAGACAGAACACCTGCTAAAGCTGCAAAGTCAAGATAAACTTTGGCGCCATGAAAACCATGGCCTGAAAAGATTAGCAATAACATAAAAATGGCAATTACTCTGGCAAGTAATTTACATACTGTGTTTTTGTGTGTATATTGTGTGCATATGGATGGGAAGACAGTTTCCTCTCAAATATTTATGGGCACACAAACATCCCAGTCAGCTTAAATTATGCATTTCTGCATACCCACTTTAAATAAACAGACATCAAGCAGCAACCCTTTCCTTAGGTATAAAATATTTCATATCCAGAATTAGGGGGCACCAGGCTATACATTAGCCAAGGCTTCCTCAGGCAAACAAGGGTATTTTGATAAAGAGAAATGACTCTAACCCCAAACTACTGAAGTCCTTGGTCCTAAAACACATAAGGTCCAGGATATATCCATTGTTAGAATTTAGTGTGCACTGTTTCTCCATTTCCCCTGCTTTGGATCAGAAAGAGCAGTTTGACTTGTCAAGCTTCATCATAAGGAAGCTGACTTATCCAGTGAT
Organism: Ovis aries; assembly: GCF_016772045.2. Classification (NCBI taxonomy): domain Eukaryota; kingdom Metazoa; phylum Chordata; class Mammalia; order Artiodactyla; family Bovidae; genus Ovis; species Ovis aries. The sequence continues at coordinate 60,446,788 of NC_056069.1, read as the reverse complement.
CTCATGTATCATACTTTCCATAGTTTCCAATAATCTAAGTTCAGAAAATTTAAGAAAAATACACAAAGTAAGAACTTATGACGATATGTCTGTGTATATATACCATTCTCATGAATTAAGATATTTTCTTTCAAAATAATGAGCTTGAACTAATCATGATGAAATTACAAGGATTAAAATTCATATCTACTAGAGTACAGCTTTCCTTATTAATAAAAATAAGTGTTTCCTTCAGTATAGTACCATGTCAATATCAAACAGATAACCAAAATGCATTTTTGTATAAGTTACACATATTTTGTGCATGCTAAATCACTTCAGTCATGCCCAGCTCTTTGTGACCCCATGGACCGTAGTGACCCAGGCTCCTCTGTCCATGGAATTCTCCAGGCAAAAATACTGGAGTGAGTTGCCATGCCCTCCAACAGTGGATCTTCCTGACCCAGGGATTGAATCTGTGTCTCTTATGTCTCCTGCATTGGCAGGAGGATTCTTTACCACTAACTTCACATGGGAAGCCCAACTTATGCATATACAAATATATATATATTATACATGTGCTTTCATGTGTTATATTTGAATATCCTTCCATGTGCTGTGCGCTGTGCTGAGTCACTCAGTCATGCCCTACACTTTGTGACCCCATGGACTGTAGCCCGCCAGGCTCCTCTGTCCATGGAATTTTCCAGGCAAGAATGCTGGAGTGGGTTGCCATGCCCTTCTCCAGGGGATCTTCCCAACCTAGGGATCGAACCCAGGTCTTCCACATTGCAGGGGGATCCTTTACCATCTGAGCCACCAGGGAAGCCCATATGTGTATCATTTTGACATTGTTTGTTTTGAAGTGATTGCTACAGTTTTTGTCCATTTTACTACTCTTTCTACTGCCTTTCTCCTATTGTAGAAATTTCAAAAAGTATATTCAAGCGATTAAAATAAGAAGTTATGCTTGGCTTCTTAGGATACTAGTAATAAGAATGAAATTGAATACTATACAAATGACCTTGTGAAGCAGACTTAGGATGAACAGAAAGCACTACCAGGGGAGAGGTGTATATGATGAAGTGTAGTACTGATTAAATTAAAATGCTGCTGGCGTCCTTTATCTTCCATTTATCAAGTTTCCCCTTCACTGAAGGTGCAGACAATTTATTCAAAGTGTTGCCTAAGTCTTAACACTATCCTTCAACTAGCTACATATCTAATGGTCACACTGTAGAATGAACTGCTCACGTACTTGCTCAGTTGCTCAGTCATTTCCAACTTTTTCCTACCCTATTGATGGTAGCTCACCAGGCTTCTCTGTCCATTGAATTATCCAGGCAAGAATACTGGAGTGAGTAGCCATTCCTTTCTCCAGGGGATCTTTCCTACCAGGAGGATTGAACCAGCCTCTCCTGCACTTCAGGTGGACTTTTTACCACTGAACCACCAGGGAAGCTCATAGAATCAATTATACGCCATCAAAATATTTGTTAAAATTCCTGCCTTTGGTACTTGTGAGTGTTAACTTTTTTTGGAAACAGGGTCTTTGCAGGTGCATTTAAGATATTAATAAGATGAGGTCATACTTGTCATATACTGGTCATTCCTTTCTCCAGGGAATCTTGCTGAGCCAGGGATTCAATCTGGGTCTCCTGCATTGTGGGCGGACTCTTTACTATCTGAGCCACTAGGGAAGCCCATACTCATCATATTGGGCCCTTAATCGGTAATATTATTGTCTTTATGGGAAGAATAGAAGAGGCATAAAAAGACAGGAGCGCAGAGACACAGAGGGAAGACAATGTGAACACATGGGGAGAATGTCAGTGTACAAGAGAGGCAGAGACAGGAATGATGTCTCTACAGACAAATATTGCCAAAAACAGCAGAAGCTGAGAGAAAGACATGAAATAGACACTCTTGTGGAAACTTTAAAGAGAGAGCCAGGCTCTGACATTGGATTGGAAACTTCTAGCATTGGTACAGTGCATGAAATGTGAGATAATAAATTTATTTTATTTCAAACCATTCAGCTTGTGATAATTTGTCACAACTTCCATAGAGAATGAATGTGATAACAAATTTGAATATGTTAATACAACTCAAGTATTTTTTAAACTACCCTACAATTTTATCTATTGAAACCACAGAGATAATATATATATCCCACATATTATTAGCCCATTTGTTGAATAGATATTGACTTAAAGCCTGGTGATATTTTGCTTGATAATCAAACACTTTTGAGATCATTAGAATAAAAGCAAGGTCACTCAGAGCACAGAAGGTGTGGAGGCAGGCTACTTGGGCAAGTTCAGAGGAAAAGTGATGAGATTATATTGGAAATGGGAGATGAAGAAAACCACCAGGACATCTACATCCTCATAGAAATTGTCACTGTGTATACAGCAGTGCAAGAAACACTTGGATGTATTGATGGAACTAGAGGACATAAGTCCTTAAATTAAGGAACTCAATGCCCTCTCTGTGATAAACTTACAGAAGATATTTTTAAGAATGTCCATGGCAAATACATGTCAACTACGAACTGACACTTGCCATCTGCCTCTACGAGAATTAACTCATAAGCTGTTTGCAGCTGCTGATTTTCAACTACACCTGAAAGGAGTGTAGGGTGGAGAGCAGAAGTGAGACCCTCTGTGCTCTGAAAACCTGGCAGGACAGTCTTCACATATTTAGATATTTTTAGGAGTTGATTCTACAGGCCAAATTATTTTATCTCCTCAAATCTAGAAAAGCATTGAAATCCTTCATGGTGATGACTGACTAGCAAAGTTTCACGAGACTAGTAGAAACCTTCTGAGAAAATATGTGCTTGATTGCACTTTTCCTCCTTCACCAAAATCACATCCACACTGACCTTTGTTTCCTACCTCTTTGGAATGGTTTCTCAGAGCTATCTGAGGTGCTGTCTCCCAGGCTACAGTCCTCATTTTACCCCAAACAGAAAGAAAAACACCAATACAGTATACTAACACATATATATGGAATTTAGAAGGATGGTAATGATAACCCTATATGCGAGACAGCAAAAGAGACACAGATGTAAAGAACAGACTTTTGGACTCAGTGGGAGAGGGAGAGGGTGGGATGATTTGGGAGAATGGCATTGAAACATGTATACTATCATGTAAGAAATGAATCGCTAGTCTAGGTTCGATACAGGATACAGGATGCTTGGGGCTGGTGCACTGGGATGACCCAGAGAGATGATATGTGTAGGGTGGTGGGAGGGGGGTTCAGGGTTGGGAACTCATGTACACCTGTGGTGGATTCATGTCAATGTATGGCAAAACCAATACAGTATTGTAAAGTAAAAAAGATAAAATTTAAATTAAAAAGAAAAAAACCACAAAATCTTAGCTTGGGACTCTCACACTGTCCATGTTTTAAGTCAACACACATTGGCAATATGTGACTAGCATTTTCTCCTGTTTTCATCTTTATGCTACAGTTCCATGAACCAATCTAAATCTTAAAGTAATACTCTAATTTATCCCTTTTCTCCTTAGTGTTGGAGGCTCTGGTGAATGACCTATTTCTAATTTTCTCAGTGGAAGAAAGTTGTGATAAAAGAAACTCTCCTCTTTACTATTGCTGCATAACGAATTGTCTCAAATTCAATCTGTTTACTGATGATTGTAACAAATTACAAAAAGCTAACAGCCTAAAACAGCTAGTTTGCATTTCTCATAATTTTGTGGACCAGTATATTCATTTTAATTACTGAGCAATTACCAGAAACATGGGAGCTTAAAACAGCAATCATTTATTATCACAAATTTCTTGTGTGTGTGAAGTCTGATCATGAAATAGCTGGGCTCTGCTCAGGGTCACACAAGATAGCTTCCACCTTCCAAGCCAGTAGAAGAAATCTCTCTGCTATACTACCACGGAATCTTGTGAAATGTAAGATAATCATAAGAGTGACTATCTTATTACCTTGGTCTTCCATCATGTGGCATAATCATGGGAATGAATATCCTGTCATATTCACAGTTCTTGCCTACACTCAGGAGGAGGAGCGGAATTTAAAGGGTGTGAATTCCAGAGTGGATGTACTTGGGAAGCATTTTAGAATGCTGTCTCTGAATTCTGTAATTCCTATTATGGTCAGGGAAGTACAGACAGGGAAGAACCTGTCTGAGTGATGCAAGCAGATTTCAGCTCTGTGTATTCATCTGAAGGTTAGGCTGGAATATGGGTACCCAGGAAGACTTACTCAACACGCAACATCTGAAAGATGTAATGGAAGCACATGGGTTCTTAAACTGGAGAGTCAGATTCCTCCTGATATAACAACTGGCTTCTTCTGGATCAAATACTCAAATAAACAAGGTTGAAGGAAGCATAGTCTTTTCTAACCTGGCCTTGGGAATCTGATTGCATTATTTTCCTTATACTCTATCAGTTATGCTCATTAAAACTCCATCCAAATTTGAGGGTAGATCTTCAGTGAGAACAGTGACAAATAATTTGAAGGCATGTTTTAAATTTACCATAGGACACTAGACTGTAAGGACAGTGAGTCAAGTCACCAATTTATATTCAGCTCTGTATATATTAAAAAAAGAAAAACTGCAGTGATGCATATTTAACTCTTACAATAAGAAAACGTGGCAAATGCAGATGTAACTAGAAGAAAATAACACCTATTGTGTTTTGTTCTGGTTTTTCCAACATGTGTCATTTTATACTTCACCTGGTATTTCTCTAAGGGTCTTATCTTATTTCTGTAGCAAAAGAGGGCGTACCTGATACTTTCTCTGAGGGATGGTTTGTGTATTTTAACAGAGTGTTCTTTGATTAGTCTGAGTTTTCAGGTAATTCATGTGTTTGTAGTTTCACAGTCATTTTGGCATAGTCAAATAGATCAGTCTACATGCAAAAAAATACACTTGAATCCTTTGCAACCTTTAGAGATAAATTTCCTATATTCCTCATTGTTACCTACAGCTGAAGCAGAAGGAGACTCTTCTTCATCTCCTTCACAATTTTAAAGTTTTTTCTTTTCAATATGACCCTATAGAAAGCAATTCTTTGGACTTCCCTGGTGGTCCAATGGCCAAGGCTTCACATTTCCAATGCAGGGGATCTGGGTTTAACATTTGGTCAGGGAACCTGATCACAATTAGATCACACAGATCATAACTAAGACCTGGCATGGCCAAATAAATAAATATTCTTAAAAATCAACTATAACACTTCTTAAACATTCATAATGAAGTCATTAAGTGGAAGATATTTTAGTCTAAATTTCATACAACTCATATATGTAGTTGAAATTATATTCACCTAATTTAGATATTCGTGGGGTTTTCAAGGCAAGAATACTGAAGTGGTTTGCCATTCCTTTCTCCAGTGGACCGCATTCTGTCATACCACTCCACCATGACCCATCCATCTTGGGTGGCCCCACACGGCATGGTGTAGTTGTTGAGTTAGACAAGGCTGTGGTCCATGTGCTCAGATTGACTAGTTTTCTGTGATTGTGGTTTCAGTCTGTCTGCCCTCTGATGCCTTCTCTTGGTGCCTACCGTCTTACTTGGGTTTCTCTTACCTTGGAGGTGCGATATCTCTTCACAGCTGCTCCAGCAAAGTGAAGCTGTTGCTCCTTATCTTGGAGGTGGGGTATGTCCTCACAGCTGCTGCTCCTGACCTTGGACGTGGGGTAGCTCCTCTCTGCTGCTCGCCACTTCTGTACTGCGAGCAGCTCGGTTTTGGGCTCCAAAATCACTGCAGATGGTGACTGTAGCCATGAAATTAAAAGACATTTACTCCTTGGAAGGAAAGTTATGACCAACCTAAATAGCATATTCAAAAGCAGAGACATTACTTTGCCAACAAACGTCTGTCTAGTCAAGGCTATGGTTTTTCCAGTGGTCATGTATGGATGTGAGAGTTGGACTAGAAAGAAAGCTGAGCGTCAAAAGAATTGATGCTTTTCAACTGATATTGGAGAAGACTCTTGAGAGTCCCTTGGACTGCAAGGGATCCAATCAATCCATCCTAAAGGAGATCAGTCCTGGGTGTTCATTGGAAGGTCTGATGTTGAAGCTGAAACTCCAATCCTTTGGCCACCTGATGTGAAGAGCTGACTCATTTGAAAAGACCCCAATGCTGGGAAAAATTGAAGAAGGAGGAGAAGGGGATGACAGAGGATGAGATGGTTGGATGGCATCACTGACTCAATGCACATGAGTTTGGGTAGGCTCTGGGAGCTGGGGTTGGACAGGGAGGCCTGGCGTGCTGTAGCTCATGGGGTTACAAAGAGTTGGACACGACTGAGTGACTGAACTGAACTGAACTGAATTTAAATGTCTTAAGTTAAAGACTCAGTTCAGTTCAGTTCAGTCACTCAGTCATGTTTGACTCTTTGCGACCCCATGAATTGCAGCATGCCAGGCCTCCCTGTCCATCACCAACCCCGGAGTTCACTCAAACTCACGTCCATTGAGTCAGTGATGCCATTCAGCCATCTCATCCTCTGTTGTCCCTTCTCCTGCCCCCAATCCCTCCCAGCATCAGAGTCTTTTCCAATGAGTCAACTCTTCACGTGAGGTGGCCAAAGTATTGCAGTTTCAGCTTTAGCGTCAGTCCTTCCAAAGAACACCCAGGAGTGATCTCCTTTAGAATGGACTAGTTGGATCTCCTTGCAATCCAAGGGACTCTCAAGAGTCTTCTCCAACACCACAGTTCAAAAGCATCAATTCTTTAGCGCTCAGCTTTCTTCACAGTCCAACTTCACATCCATACATGACCACTGGAAAAACTATAGCCTTGACTAGATGGAACTTTGTTAGCAAAGTAATGTCTCTGCTTCCACTATCTAGGTTGGTCATAACTTTCCTTCCAAGACTACTGATCAGCTAATTAAATGACCCTTTAACTTTCTTGATTTAAAGATATATCTTCATTCTAACAAATGAGGAACTTTTTCAATTAAGTATTGATGATAGCACTTATACTCAGAAATGCAGGAGCAAGTGAAATTAGTAATTAATATTTATGTAACCAAAATGTTAATATAAAATAGTTTTAAAGTTATAGTCCTGAACATTTATGACTAAAGTATATTAATTAAAGATTTCATATATAGTATTATAAAGTTGAGATTTACTATCTTTGGAAGTCTACAACTTGTTATTTCAGTTTGAAATGTACATAAATTAGAATTCTTTACTTTTAAAACAATTGGCCTGTTTTTACTTGGCAAGTGAGCAAACATACAAAATCAATACTTTTTATACATCATGAAGCTTTAAAAAATGTATAATTTTATGCTTCATGCACAACTGATTTTTATACTGTGAGTAACTTGGACTTCACATTGAGATTTAAAGGGTTCTTTTTCTTCATTTCCTCACAGCTTTCTAGTTTCCCCTTGATGCTTTGCAGGTCCTACAAACTGTGACTGGTGTACTCCTGGGATGGATTCATTTAACCTTCCCACAGTTGTTGGAGTATTTATTTTTAATGTTTTTCCCCATAAGCACTTTATATGTTAGAACAGATCCCTGGGCTCTAATAACTCAGAAAAGCTTACATTTGACTTTCAGCCAAACCCTTTTCTAAGCATATGTTTTCCCCAAATGCCAAGTTTGGAATTGTCAATACACAAATTCATTGCGAAACTTCAATTTATTATTCAGAATGGAAAATGGGAATACTTATTAATCTATCAAAATGGCCAAGAAAGTTTCAGTTATAATATTTTCCTGGTACATATCAGCTTTTTAGTTATTCTAAATCTCCCCTTGCTCCCCAAGATTATTTCAACTCTATTTTGAATGCTGATAAAAGAGCATAACAAAATGTACCACTTCCATTTACTTTTAGATAAGTGTTGGGAAGATGAGAACTACTTCTAAAAAATATTTAAAATCAACATGTTGATGTATGGCAAAACCAATACAATATTGTAAAGTAATTAACCTCCAAATAAAATAAATAAATTTATATTTTTAAAAAGGCTTAATGGAAATATATCATAGCAAATTAAAAATAAAACTTTTGTTTCTTATATATACTCATGCATATTTACACTAACAATCAAGTACCAAGGGTGTAGAAGGATCTCTAACTTGGTTTATAATTCACCTAGGCCAACTTCACCTATGGCATGTTGGCAGTCTGCAGCATAGAGCCATTGTTTCTTGGGCTCACTGTGCTACCTTTTGATCTCAATGACAAGAGGCTGCAGAAAAGACATCCAGGATTAATCTAAAAAAGATTGTCACTGCTCACAGATAAAAGTCCTATCATTCAGCTTTCTAATCCTGTTCCATATTGCTTCAAACTATACTACATAAAGCTTTCTTTTTTATTTCTTTGAACATCTTTTATTTCACTACACATGAAGTATCAAAACCTCTTAGATTGGTTTACCTTTGTATATGGTTTTTCTGTTTGGATCTGTGGATAGCATATGGCTACTCAGCCTAAAAACACCCAGAACTCTAAGCAAATAAATTCTCTAGATCTACTTGCTCTTTTTCCAATGTTCTTATCATGACTTAAACTTCTTGATCATAGGGATTATCCCTTTTCAAAACCTGCATTTTCTGGGATTGGCAAATAAGTTTAATGGATAGGTAGGTATCGTCTCAACTGGATTGCTAGGGGCCCAAGTTCACGATCCACTTCTGACTACTCACTCTAGGTCAATGGTGACTAAAAACCAGTCTGCAAGTAGTTTGGCATTTCTGTTTCTATGCAGTTCACAGATTTGAAATAAAAGACTAATTGAGGTTTTATATGGAAATTTCAGAATATTTACACTAAGCCTTATTATCAAGTTTGCAAAAACTTCAGAAATGTGTTTTTTAGTTAATCACTATACATTTATTTAATGAAACTTTACTTCTTAGTTATTTCAATCATTGGAATTTTTAAAAATGTGTTAAATTTTCATTTGCTGCTATTAATTGTATTTTCAGAATATGATCAATCTTTTGAATATTAATCACAACTAGATCATAGCTTAAGAGTTTCATGACCTATACTTTCATGTTAACTTTTCTTTTCCTTCTGTGTTTTTTTTTTTTTTTTTTTTTTTGCCACAACATGCAGCATGCAGGATCTTAATTCCCTGACTAAGGATTAAACCCATGCTCCCTGCATTGGGAGCACAGAATCTTAAACCACTGGACCACCAGAGAAGTCCATCATGTTAACATTTCTGACATCAAGTTGTATATATTTTTAATTGGAAGTATTTTTTCAGGTAGTGACAAGTATTAAATGCCATCTTAAAGTCAAAGAAATAAAGCATTATGTATCACTAATGTTTACTTAAATAACAATGCACTTTAAAAATAAACAGGCTTAAAAGATGGCAGAATGCAAATATGTAATTGTTGACAAGTGAACCTGCTAATAAAAGGATGTTGAAGAACCAGAAAACTATGAAAATGTTATGAATATGCAAAAAAAAGCAAATTTTAATGCAAAAGTGACCCTGGGACCTGTCAGAAGTCTGACATGATGGTAGATAAATTTTACAAAAACAACTTCAGATTTTATGTAATAATCAAAGAAGATTTCTCTTTCATTAATTTATTGAATTTTCCTAAGATAAGAGTCAATTCATGATTTTTATATTAGCATTCAGTTTAGTAGCTAAAGAAGAAAAAGAGAAGAAAATTAGGGTGCTATCATTCAAAGTCATCCTCTCCTCTGTGAAGGTGGGAAAAAGCCACAGTTATGGTGAGAGGCTCATAAAATGAGTTGAAAAGTTTTGACAAATATTCTCAGACCAAAAAAAAAAAAAAGCAAAACCAAGTTTTGGTGAAAATTTTTTGTGTCTAATGACTTGATTGTGGTTCCATGATATTAATGTCCTACTGTACAACAGAAAAAATTAGACAGTATTCATGAAAAAAATCTTCCCAGGTGTCTCAGACAATAAAGAATCCTACTGCTATGCAGGAGACCCAGGTTCAATCCCTGGGTGGGGAAGATCCCCTGCACAAGGGAATGGCTACTCCAGTATACTTGCCAGAAAAATTCTATGGAGAGAAGAAGCCTGGTGGGCTACAATCCATGAGGTCACAAAGAGTCAGACATGATTGAGTGACTAACACACACATGAAAAATATTAGAGTGGGATGTGACTCTGAACGTACAGTGCTTGGTACAGTGGTGGTAAATATTAATACTTGAGTAAAATACTTGATATATATTGTCCTTAGAGAGAATTAGAGATACTGGATTTTGGAAGCTGGAATGTACAGAGTATTCATTTGTATATTGAAACACCAGAGGTAAGTATAGCAACAAAGTCAACGTTAGGAAATGCATACATTTATGATTACATGTCACTCCACACACTATTTTATTATGTTCAAGTTAATTATCAGTATTTTTCTCCCTGATCTGGATTCCTTTTTAAAAAATGTAAACCACAATCATTGGTTTTATATGATTTAAATGTGCTATAAGAAATAAAAAAAGACAGAGAAAGCAGACAATCAATATTGTATTTCTTCACCCTGAAGTCCACTACTTCTCAAAGTTCACATATGAGTTTTGAAATGATGGTTTGAATTAACACTTGCAGTTTAATGACTTTCTTATGCCAGTAACTAACTTTGATTTGTATGTTGAATGTAACTTGAATGTATTTCAAATGCTTCACATCTCATATACATCAGGTATGCATCTTGAGACGTCAAGATGTAATATTTTACTGTAAAAGTATACCAATTTAGGGCTTCCCTGGTAGCTCAGCTTGTAAAGAATCTGCCTGTGATGCAGGAGACCCCGGTTCGATTCCTGGGCTGGGGAAATGCCCTGGAGAAGGAATAGGCTACCCACTCCTGGATTCTTACTTGGATAATCCCCATGGTCAGAGGCACCTGGCAGGCTATAATCCATGAAGTCACAAAGAGATGAATATGACTGAATGACTAAACAAACACATGCCAATTCAATTTAGATAAAATTTCATGATGACATAAGGACAAATTGTCATCCACATGGCTCAATTTGTGGGATTCCAACTTTTTCTAAAAATCAGTGGGTTTTTTAATCTAATCAGATCATTTGAAATGATTATAGTTTGACATCATTAGTTTCTTAAGATGTTTAGACTAATATTAACCAGTACTTAATAGAATCAAATGCAGTCAAATTGTGTTAGAAATCCACCCCCTAATTCAGTTTTCTCTCAATTTGAAAGAGGCTTCCAGAATTTGAAAATTACTTGAATTTCCCCAGAGTATCTAATGAAGCATTACACGGGGTCTTTAGTAAGAAAAATCTCTGTGGTTTTGGGGTCCATGTTACATTTTTCTTTTTACTCAGAGATCTGCAGTTTCCAGACCTCTCTGCTCATTTTTTATGATTTAACCCTACCTTAGATTCCAAAGCTGCAGCAATCTTAATATAATTTTATTTTTGCAGAAACAACTAGCAGTTCAAGGGAGGGACTGAGAAAAGAAAAGAAGCCAACATTTTAGGAAAGTAGGAGAGTGAGTCAAGTAGAGAAAAAAATGGAACTGAGGCTGAACTGTACAGTTTCACTTGTCATTTTGTGCTGCTCAAGGGAATTGTCTAGAGCAATTGTTCTCAAAATGTGATCTACGAACATTGAGGTGCAAGTGTCTTTTTCAATTATGGTTTCCTCAGGGTACTTGCCCAATAGTGGGATCGATGGGTCATATGGTATATTCCTTTTTTTTTTTTTTAATGGAATCTCCATGTTGCTGTTGTTCAGTCACTCAGTAGTGTCTGACTCTTTGCGACCCACATGGACTGCAGCCCACCAGGTTTCCCTGTACTTCACTATCTCCAGAGTTTGCTCAAATTTATGTCCATTGAGTCAGTGATGCTACCCAAATATCTCATCCTTTCCATACTCTTCTCCAGATTGGCTGTATCAATTTATTCCCATCTACAGTGCAAGACAGTTCCTTTTTCTCCACACCCTCATCAGCATTTATTGTTTGCAGATTTTTTTGTTGATGGCCATTCTGATCAGTGTGAGGTGATACCTCTTTGATTTGCATTTCTCCAATAAAGAACACTATTTATAATAGCTGAAGTATGGAAACAATCCAGATGCCCATCCACAGATGAATGGATAAAGAAGTTGTGGTACATGTATACAATGGAATATTACTCAGCCATAAAGAGAACACATTTGAGTCAGTTCTAGTGAGATGGATAAGCCTAGAGCCTGTTGCACAGATTGAAGTAAGTCAGAAAGAGAAACATATCATATGTTAATGCATATAAATGAAATCTAGAAAAATGGTCCTGATGAACCTATCTGCAGTGCAGGAATAAAAATGCAGACATAAAGATCAAACTTTGAACACAGCAGGGGAAAGGCAAAGTGTGACGAATTTAGAGAGTAGCATTAAACATATACATTACCATGTGTGAGATAGATAGCTAATGGGAAATTGTTGTATAACACAGGAGCTCCATGTGGTGCTCTGAGACAACCTAGAGGGGTGGAATGGGCTGGGGAGTAGGAGGAAGTTCAAGAGGGAGGGGACATGTGTATACATATGTCTGATCCATGTTGTTATATGGCAGAAGCCAACACAATATTATAAAACAATTATCCTCCAATTAAAAATAAATTAAAAAAATATAGTCTATGAACTAGCAATATTAATATCTCCTAGATACATTTAGGAAAACAGTCTTAGGTCCTACACTAGACCTACTGAACTCTGATGTAAAGGTCCAGAAATCTCTTTTTAATTACCAGATAATGAGGCATGGTGAAGTTTGTGTGCATATATTTATTTGTAAAGATATGGGATGATGTTAAGAGAGTGGAGCTTTGAGGCCAGGATTTTTGGAGGCTGTATATGAGGCCCATAGAAGTGAATGACTGATAAAGAATAAGTGGCAATTACCAGAAAATGAGGGGTCAAGAAATAGAGACAAGTTGTTGAACAGATTATACACGTGACTCATCAGCTCATCAAAATCATTGTGAAAGTTCTAATGGAGAGAAATTCAGCAGGCTGGTAAAAAATATTTTCAATAAATCTGGAGTACTTGGAAGTAAAGGATGCTTCAATGAAACAAGTGTTCTTAGAAAACAAAATAGAAGTAACATTATTAAGTAACAAAAATGAGCAACAGATACACCTAGTTCACCTCTCAATAAAGATATGACTTGGTGTTGAACACATTCCATCTTTTCATGAAATATATACATTTCTTTTTCATCTAGAGTAGTTTTTATTTTAGAAAATAAAGATTTGCCAGCTAGGGGAAAGCATGAGATTATGCCTTGTCCAGGGGTCAAAATAGAATTTTTTCTTTTTATGGAGGGGCTGTACATAGGGAAACAAAAACAACCCAAAAGCATGAACTAAAATATTTACATATTTACACATTGCTATTGATCAGTTTGTTACCTCAGATAGTTCTTTACTCAATTTCCATAGAATCAGAGATTCTTTTTTTTTTATTAATTTCTCAAAAAAAGATCTTCCAACCCTCTCAAAGTCTTAGTTTCTCAATTATCATCCAGATTTCATTTATACCACTTGCAGGTACCCTGCATTAAAGGCACATTTGTTTATTCATTTATACTGTCAACTCTACCACAGAATATTTTATGAGGTTATGGAATTCACCTTGTTTTTCACTATCACTAATTCTGAAAATAGTTTCTGATATATATTCAGCCCTTGGTTATTTTTGTTGCATAAATAAATGAAGACATTAATGACTCTGGTGTGGCTTGCTGCAGTGATATGTCTTCCATTAGATAGTATGGTGTATTTATTTTTGCATCAGAAATCATTGGTGCTGACAATTACATCTAATTTCTAGCCACTGCAATACTTTAAAACATTCTCCGGGGAAATGCTGTGCCATTTTCATTATATCTTCAGAGAGATGTGTGTTGAAAAAAAGACCATTGTATATAAAAAAAAAAAAATTTAAGAACTAAGCAAAGCCTTTAAAATTATTTATTACAGGATGCTACATTATATTAAAATGCTTGTTTATATCATGATATAGTCAACTAATATTAAGGGCTATCTCCTTAACTTACTTCCAAAACCACACAATAAAAAATGCAAAAATCTATACAAGTGAATGATTTTCTACTTGTGATAAATTTCATTACAATCAAAAGCTCCTAAATAATGTACAAAGTTTCATTTTCTGTTTTTTTTTACATCATCACTATTCCTGACTTTATTATTTCAATACCTTTTATTATGAGTAATATTTACAGTTAAAACAGAGTTAAATGATAGGATGGAGATATTGACTTATGTGGAGTTTAATGGAAATTCAATAATAGCTACCCATTTCAAAAACACCCTGAAATATAAGAACCAAAGAACACAGAATCCGCAAAGCATAGGGTTCTTTTTAACTCATTGTCAGAGAAGAGAAGGTCACGGTCAGTGATTGAGATGAAAGCTATTTTATGCAACTAAGGTAAAAATGTAAATACACTAAAATCCTGTATTAATGCCACCGACTTGATAAATATCTTGGAGAAATTTACTTTCCTTAATGCTAAATAAAAGTTAATAACTCAGCTAAGAATTGTGGTGGTGAGGATAACATAAAACAAAAACAGCTACAGGTCACTGCAAAGTCATTTTTAAAGAAATAGATTTTCAACTTTTATTCCCACTGAACCTATATTTTTCTAAGAAAAAAAAAAGTAACCATTTTTAGATAGAAAATATGCTTTTCTAATACAAAATAATAATCAAAGCATAATATAAAGACACTTACTCCTTGGAAGGAAAGTTATGACCAACCTTGACAGCATATTAAAGAGCAGAGACATTGCTTTGCCAACAAAGTTCCGTCTAATCAAGGCTCTGTTTTTTCCGGTAGTAACTTATGTATGTGAGAGTTGGACTATAGAGAAAGCTGAGCGCCAAAGAATTGATGCTTTTGAGCTGTGGTGTTGAAGAAGACTCTTGAGAGTCCCATGGACTGCAAGAAGATCCAGCCAGTCCATCCTAAAGGAGATCAGTCCTGGGTGTTCATTGGAAGGACTGATGTTGAAGCTGAAACCTCAATACTTTGGCCACCTGATGTGAAGACCTGACTCATTTTAAAAGACCCTGATGCTGGGAAAGATTGATGGAAGGAGGAGAAGGGGACGACAGAGGATGAGATGATAGGATGGCATCACCGACTCAATGGATATGAGTTTGCATAAACTCTGGGAGTTGGTGATGGGACAGGGAGGCCTGGCATGCTGTGGTCCATGGGGTCACAAACAGTCAGACACGACTGAGCGACTGAACTGAACTGAACTGAGAAAGATCTCTATGGGAAGGCAACAGAAAGATATTTGTTAGTCTTTGCAGAATTAGAACTAAGTTAAATTAGTTACCTCGTAAGTGAGGGTTTATTAAGCTCACTTTGAGAATTAGCTTTTAGAGTTTGACCATGACAAATAGCTCCAGGATATTATAGCTTTCTCAGGATTAATGACTGCCTCT
Source organism: Ovis aries (assembly GCF_016772045.2). Taxonomy (NCBI): domain Eukaryota; kingdom Metazoa; phylum Chordata; class Mammalia; order Artiodactyla; family Bovidae; genus Ovis; species Ovis aries. The sequence continues at coordinate 60,431,327 of NC_056069.1, read as the reverse complement.
ATTTCATGCTGTCCTTTATCGGAACTATCAGCTACTTTTCCAGTTCATAAGATAAATTCACTTGATGCTTGTAGGATGGTCACCAGTGGCGATCAAGGCATACCACGTCTGCTTTCTCATTTAGCAAGACCTGGAGGATGTCATGGAAACCCACTCCAGTATTCTTGCTAGGCAGATCCCATAGACAGAGGAGCCTGGAGGGCTACAGTCCATAGGGTGGCAAAGAGTCAGACATGACTGAAACAACTTACCATGCATCAAGCCAGAAGTGAATTTCTGACTTCCCAAATGTCCTTCCTAAGAGTAAAAAATATTTTGCCAAAATTGTCCAGCAAATAGTATCTATCTATGGCCGGATTTGTGGTATATTCCTATTGACCAAACATGGTTTTTTTCATTAGAATAGTCATGAAACTTTCTGAGAAATGAAGTTTTTCTTCTTGTCCTTAACTGCTTGAAAGTCCTCCAAACACCTACTAATAAATGGTTTGGTCATTACTTTATTTCCATGAAGTCAAAATTTAACATCTGAGAAAAATATCCTATATGCTATTTTTAAAATGTCATTTAAGCAAGGCAACATCCTAATTCCAGAGTATAGATCTAAAAAGAAAACCACATACACTTAAAGGGCACAGTTGCAGGAAATGTGAAGAGTGATTTATTGTCTCCATTCAGCATTTAAAATTTTCCTATAACTCAGGGAATATGCAGTTACTAAACACCTCTCTCTGTATAATATTAGGAAATTAAACTAAAAATACATGAAATTATATGAAAATTTTTATGGAGTAAAAATTAAATAAAAAGCACCACTCGAGTGCAACAGATATTTCAAAATGCTGCCAAGTATTCATGGGCAATGAGATTTGTGATTTTGTGAGTTCATTTTGTCAAAGCTATGACAAACATAGACAGCATATTAAAAAGAAGAGACATCGCTTTTCCGACAAAGGTCTATATAGTCAAGGCTATGGTTTTTCCAGTAGTCAGGTATGGATGTGAGAGTTAGGTCATAAAGAAGGCTGAGTGCTGAAGAATTGATGCTTTTGAACTGTGGTGTTGGAGAAGACACTTGAAACCCCCTTGGACTGCAAGGAGATCAAACCAGTCAATTCTAAAGGAAATCAATCCTGAATATTCATTGGAAGGACTACCTGATGTGAAGAGCCAAATCATTGGAAAAGACCATGATGCTTGGAAATATTGAGGGGGAGGAGAAGGGGATAAGAGATTGAGATGTTTGAATGGCATCGCCGACTCAATGAACACCAGTTTGAGCGAACTCCAGGAGATAGTAAAGGACAGGGAAGCAAAGTGTGCTGCTGTTCATGGGGTCATAGAGAGTCAGACATGACTTTGCGACTGAAGAACAATAAAGTATTAGTGAAAGAAATGCTAATTGATCCATTCCTGGGTAATGATCAGGAAGTATTTCCTAAGATTTTGTGCTACATAACACAATCACACTCACACACACAGAACTGCAACTGAATTTTGGTTTCATTTTTTTTTTTTCAACTAAGAAAAGAATGATGTATTTGGTCATAATAACTTTACTTCAGAATAAATCTGATAAAATGAAATGAATGGGTATCATATGATTTATATGATCCTAATCACATTTGTGCATGTAAACATAAAACATTAAGGCACATCATGCTTTTAACCTGGAGTTCCATAAAATTACGCTATATAGTGTCTGGGGAATTCTTTAATGCTTTTTATGAATTTAAATTATTGTTTAGTGACAAATATATCAAGAAAAAAATCCTAGATGTCTTCATCATCATACTAATGAGAGAAACATTAATATAAATTTAATAATATATTCAGGGAAATGCAGTGCTTATAGACACTTTAACTTGAAAATAAACAGCAACAAAAAGAAACAAAATATATTTTTAATGTCATTAAATCATACTGCAAGTTAAGTAATTGATAAAACGACTTATATACAGGTATTTTAATAGGAGTTTTAATGAGGATCAACCACTACATTTTTTCTCAACTTCAGTTGAGATTTTGTTGTATTTTTGTCTTCAGTTTGCGTAAATCCATGGATTCAGAAAGAGAGCAAATGGAAGCCATTTTGCATCTCATCATTTCATCAGTTCAGTTCAGTTCAGAAACTCAGTTGTGTCCGACTCTCTGTGACCCTATGGACTGCAGCATGCCAGGCCTCCCAATCCATCACCAACTCCCGGAATTTACTCAAATTCATCTCCATTGAGTCGATGATGCCATCCAACCATCTCATCCTCTGTTGTTCCCTTCTCCTCCTGCCTTCAATCTTTCCTAGCAACAGGGTCTTTTCAAATGAGTCAGGTCTTAACATCAGGTGGCCAAAGTATTGGAGCTTCAGCTTCAATAACAGGCCTTCCAATGAACACTCAGGACTGAGCTCTTTTAGGATGGAATGGCTGGATCTTCTTACTGTCCAAGGGACTCTCAAGAGTCTTCTCCAACACCACCGCTCAAAAGCATCAATTCTTTGGCTCTCAGGTTTCTTTATAGTCCACCTCTTACATCTTTACATGACTACTGGAAAACTATAGCCTTGACTAGACGGACCTTTGTTGGCAAAGTAATATCTCTGCTTTTTAATATGCTGTCAAGGTTGGTCATGATTTTTCTTCCAAGGAGTAAGAGTCTTTTAATTTCATGGTGGCAAACACCATCCACCATGATTTTGGAGCCCCCCAAAATATAGTCTGTTACTGTTTTCCCATCTATTTGTCATGGAGTGATGGGACCAGATGCCATGATCTTTGTTTTCTGAATGTTGAGCTTTAAGCCAACTTTTTCACTCTCCTCTCTCACTTTCATCTAGAGGCTCTTTAGTTTTTCTTCACTTTCTGCCATAAGGGTGGTGTCATCTGCATATCTGAGGTTATTGATATTTCTCCCAGCACTCTTGATTCCAGCTTGCGCTTCATCCAGCCCAACATTTTGCATGGTGTACTCTGCATAGAAGTTAAATAAGCAGGGTGACAATATACAGCCTTGACCTACTCCTGTCCTTATTTGGAACCAGTTTGTTGTTTCATGTCCAGTTATAACTGTTGCTTCCTGACCTACATACAGATTTTTCAGGAGGCAGGTCAGGTGGTCTGGTAGTCTCATCTCTTTAAGAATTTTCCACAGTTTGTTGTGACCCACACAGTCAAAGGCTTTGGCATAATCAATGAAGCAGAAGTGGATATTTTCCTAGAACTCTCTTGCTTTATCTATGATCCAACGGATGTTGGCAATTTGACCTCTGGTGCCTCTTCCTTTTCTAAATTCAGCTTGAACATCTGGAATTTCACAGTTCATGTATCATTTCATATTCTTATCCAATTTCTGAAGAGTATAGTATTAATTGAACACAGTGAAAAGGAAAAGAGCTGTGATCCCACCCCACACTACCCATATTTCCTTCCAGCAATCCAACACCATGCTGGGGTATGTTACAGATGAGTTCTTGCCCAACTCTAATATCAGGGCTTTCCTGCTATAACACCAACCTATCAGTATGTTACATGCAATGGGATCAAACAGTCTGCTATTTTGTAACTACACAAATATTGTGTGATTTAGATGTAGAAAATTTAAATGAAAAAGTAAATATGTGGTTTTCGTGAATTGTGGAAAGCCCCACAGCTTGCCAACCTGGGAGTAACATGTTTATATATAGTACAATTTGTTGTTGCTCAGTCTGACTGACCATGTCCAACTCTTTGTGACTTCATGGACTGCAGCACACCAGGCTTCCCTATCCTTCACCATCCCCCAGAGTTTGCTCAAACTCATGACAATCAAGTCAGTGACGCCATCCAACCATCTCAAGCTCAGGAGTCCCCTTCTCCTGCCCTCAATCTTTCCCAGCATCAGGGTCTTTTTTAGTGCATGGGCTTTTCACATCAGTGGCCAAAGTTTTAGAGCTTCGGCTTCAGTATCAGTCCTCCAATGAATATTCAGGATTGATTCCTTTAGGATTGGCTCATTTGATTGCCTTGCTGTCCAAGGGACTCAAGAGTCTTCTCTAGCACCACATTTCAAAAGCATCAAATCTTTGGTGCTCAGTCTTCTTTAAGGTCCAACTCTCACATCCATAATGACCACTGGAAAACCATAATACATAATTATATACATGATATATAATTACAGGAAATAATTGGACTATATGAAAAATCATACAGTCCATTTTTTTTTTCTTTTTAAATTCTCTCAGGCATGCCCAACTCTTTGCAACCCCATGGACTATGCAGTCTATGGAATTCTCTAGGCAAGAATACTAGAGTGAGTAGCCTTTCCCTTCTCCAGGGGATCTTCCCAACCCAGGGATTGAACCCAGGTCTCCCACATTGCAGGTGGATTCTTTACCAACTGAGCTATCAGGAAAGCCCATAGTCCAACTACTTGCTATAATTAATACCAAGTATCAGTTGAACATCCTCAAACTGTGTCATGTAGAGGCAGATAATTACATGATCCAACCACAGAACAGAGTTTTTGTCAGAAATTTGATGTCCAGGATAAATAAGATATTACATGATGCATGCTGTTCAGTAACTTCAGTTGTGTCCAAATCTTTGTGTCACTATGGATTATAGCCTTCCAGGCTCCTCTGTCCTTGGAATTCTCCAGGCAAGAATACTGGAGTGGGTTGCCATTTCCTTCTCCAGGGGATCTTTCTTACCCAGGGATCAAACCTATGTCTCTTACATTTCTTGCACTGCAGGCAGATTTTTTACACTAGCACTGCCTGGAAGATCCTAAGATCATATTTAAATGTTAGAAAATTTACAGTAAAAGTCAAATATTTCATACATAAATAGATAACCATTTAACATTCTTTCTTTGTTTTGCATAACTACTTCACACCTTGAGACAATTTTTCAGAAATCTCATCAAAAATTCTGATTTTTTTGTACTTCTATTTTGTACAAATTTATATTAATAGCTACATTTGATTCCATTTTTTTAAACTCATAAAAGCCTCAGAAAAAAACAACTAGTTTTGGTATATGTATATATATCTTTGGGGAATGCAGTAGAAAAAAGATATGTGACCCATACCATATATTATTTGTGAGGAAGGAGGAAAAAATGGGAGGGAGAATTGGGAGGGAGGGAATATGGATGCCCCTATGACAATGGCACCCCACTCCAGTACTCTTGCCTGGAAAATCCCATGGACGGAGGAGCCTGGAAGGCTGCAGTCCATGGGGTCGCTGAGGTTTGGACACGACTGAGCGACTTCCCTTTCACTTTTCACTTTCACACATTGCAGAAGGAAATGGCAACCCACTCCAGTGTTCTTTCCTGGAGAATCCCAGGGAGGGGGGAGCCTGGTGGGCTGCCGTCTATGGGACCGCACAGAGTTGGACATGACTGAAGTGGCTTAGTAGTAGTATGACTGATTCTTGATGTATGACAGAAAAACACAAAATTATGTGAAGAAATTATCCTTCAATTAAAACAAATAAAATGGCAAAAAATGATTAAAATATTTTACCCTAATATGTATTATAGATATTTAAATTTCAACATTGAATTATGATAGTTAAATGATAATATAATGTCTCAAAAGAGTAAACAACAGGGCAGCTAGCTTTCTTTCCACCACCACTTTTCACATAAGTTAGAAAAAATTGCACTTTGTCTATATCATTGCAAAGGAAAAAAAGATTAGAAAATGAATGAAGTACCCTGTTGGCATTCTGGATAAAAGTTTCTGTAACACCCACTTATTGGATATATTAGGATAAAGATATTGTTAATTTTTATCCCTAAATCTCAGTAAGGTTAATTAAAATTCATAAGAATAGACACAAAATATTTACGTGAATAACATACTAAGTCAAAAGTCCATTGTTGCAAAGGAAAAGACTTAAAATATAGCTTTTATATACATATTGGGGCCTGACCAATGAACCAAACAAATCTGCTAATGACCTGAGTAATCTTAAGAGGGATTAATTAGGTTGGTAATTATACATTATGAATTAAGAAATTAAAAACCAATCAACTATTTTGGTCGCAGATAATGGCAGTTGACAACTTGTAATACGTTCTTATAATATTTATTATAATAATTTTAATCATGCACAGCTGTTCTGCTTTTTGAGTAGTTATAAGAGTAATTCCATAGTATTTCATTGAAAAAAAGATCTTCTGTTCACAGAGGGGAGCTGAACATGTGATAAGGAATACAAGGTGTGCTTTTCATGTGCTCATAAATTAGTTTCAAAGGGTGAAACATCTTTCTGGGTAATGTCAAATGAATCTCTGAAATATCACAATACTAATTTGAGTAGTATAGAACAACATTTATTTAACAATACATGTAAATTTTGTTAATATAGGACATCCCAATGTGAATTTAAATGTCCAACTCTGAGAAAAAAGTAAACAACATTCACTTTAACCAAAAGAGTAATTCAATTGCACTGTAAGGTTAATTATATATTTGGATTAGGTACTATTTTATTTGTGTGTTGTTGTTGTTGTTGTTTTTTTTTTTTTCCTCATTCAATATCCCTGCCTTGGGGCTTCCCAGGTGGTGAAGTGGTAAAGAATCCACCTTTTCATTCAGGAGATGTGTTAGATTCCTGCATCAGAGAGTTCCCCTGGAAGAGAAAATGGCAACCCATTCCAGTGTTCTTGCCTGGGAAATCCCAAGGACAGAAGAGCCTGGTAGGCTACAATCCCTGGGATCCCAAAGAGTTGAGCACCACTGAGTGACTGAACACACACACATCCCTGCCTTATCAGAGAGGCAAGCCCTTAATTCCCAAATACTAGTTTATTAGAAGGAACACATTTGATCTTTCTTTCTCTTATACTCAGTCTTTTTGTGCCCCCCTTAAATTATGCACATTAAATGTAGGGCCAGGTGTGAAGTTTGGTAAGAGTCTGATACACGTTGAGGAAATTTGCTTTTTAAGTGGGTGATGTTATGCACCTTTAAGTTCAGAAAATTCCCCATATCTTTTTTTAAGAAGGTATCTGTAGCTTCTTGCTGCCATGGAGATGATTAATTCAGGATGATGGGAGCATCTTCTCCATTCTTTGCTTCCAGCTGATAACGAAACCTGAGTGGAGCAGAAGCGCCTGTGCTGCAGAACCAGGTTGGAAATTCTTCCCTCCTCCTATTTCTTCCAATAATTAACACGTCTCCTAGGTTTAAGGTCCTTGAGTCTCTCTTGAGCTTCAGGTTTGTTTTTTTTTTCTGTTAAGCTGAAAGAGCTGGACCAGCACGGTGGGGTAACCATTCCTGAGGTTCAGTTTTGTCAATAAAATGGGGGGATAAAATTCATGTCTTTATGACCTCTGCTTAAGCTACCTTATCTATCATAATTTTAAACTGCTTTAACATTATAAAATTGACTAGAGAGACTCCTAACTTTGGATATAAACTGGAGAATTTTCAATTACTTGCTTGCTTCTTAAAATTCCAATTAAGCTTGTTGTGTAGTTCTCTGGTCCAGGTGCTTGTGTGTTGTTGCTGTTTAGTAGCTAAGTCATTTGTGGCCCCATGGACTGTAGCTCACCAGGCTCATCTGTCCTTGGGATTTTTCAGGCAAGAACACTAAAGTAGGTTGTCATTTCCTTTTCCACAGGATCTTCCTGAACGAAGGATCAAACCTGTGTCTTCTGCTCGGCAGGCGAATTCTTTGCCATTGAGCCACCAGGTGTCTGTCCCACTCTTAGGTACATTTTAGCATGCTAAATCGTTCTGATTTTGTGTGTGTGTGTGTGTAAAATGACATATAGTACAGAGGATTATTTGTAGTAACTTATATTTTAAAAAGCATATTTTCAAGTTTCCAACATGTCACCATGGGATTGGATAGTAATAATTAGTAGTAACACTCATGCATTTGTGGTTGATCTCTTTCAACATTTGTATTCCTGCATGATTTTACATTCTTACATTGGGCTTATCAGCAATTTATCTAATAAATACTTGGTTTTTAAAAGCAATGGGTTATTACTTGTCTAGTCTACCATTTTGTGGGGATTCATTAATTTCACTATTACTTCTAGTAATTCCTTCATCTTAATTTCCTTTCCATTGTTCTGATTTTTCTAGATTCCTAACACAAGCCCTCCTTTTTAGTTCTCATAATAAGCCACTTCTTATGCAGTAAGATGAGACTGACATACTCGAATTAAATTTAATTTTCTGTAGTATTCTAGTAAGATTGGGAATTGGATGAAATAAGCTATGTGGCATCTTAAAAAATATATATTAAAGAAAAGAGACCATAGGTAGCATCCAATGCCAGGTTTAGAAGTCAGCATGAGTTTGCTTTCATAAAAATACAGCTGAATTTTGAGAGAGAATACAGAGAATTTTGAGGCTTTCCAGCCCAAGAGCCATTGTCTTTTTTTCCCCCCAAGACTATGAAAAACAACATTGGAAACCATAACATCAGTCATTCAAGGTGCCAGAAATAGGTGTTTACAGTGGAGAATTTAAAGAGAAAATTCTGGTAGCATGCATATCACAGAAGAACACCACAGATTTTGAGCAGATAGCTTTCATAAATCTCTTAATATTATATGAATTATGCACATTAGTGAGACCCTATGGCCCAGCAGAATATGTAGGAAGAGACTGGAAGCTTGAAAGACAGAGCCACATGGGGTGAGATCAGAGAAATTTTGCTTCTCTGAATGCATTCCCAAAGTCTGTAGCTCAGAAAGCAGAAGCCCTCTGGTTTTATACTATAAGATGACAGTCTGAAGCTCGTAGAGTGGTGTAAATAACACAGAAAGGGGGGAGAAACCCAGAGTATTAGGATAAATAGCAGTAATGGGAAACCATAAGAACAGCATATAGATCTGTTTCTGTGAAATGAAGGGAAGAAAAATTTTACTATTAGAGTCCAGAAAAATGATAACTTCCATCTAGAAGAGCAGTTGCTAAACTGATGTTCAGTAATGTCCAATTTTCAACTGAAAATTATTAGCCAGGCAAAGAAATAGAAACATGAGTCATACATTGACAAAAAAAGAGAAAAAGAAAACAGATCATATAGGTCCAGACATTGGATTTAGCAAAGACTTCAAAACAGCTACTATGCATATATTTAAATCATTAAAGGAAAATATATTTTAAAATAAAGGAAAATCAGTTCAGTCCAGTTCAGTCACTTAGTCATGTCAAGCTCTTTGAGATCCCATAGACTGTAGAGCTACAGGCTTCCCTGTCTGTCACCAACTCGCAGAGCCTACTCAAACTCATGTCCATGGAATCAGTGATGCCATCCAACCATCTCATCCTCTGTCATCCCCTTCTCCACCTGCCTTCAATCTTTCCCAGAATTAGGGTCTTTTTGGATGAATCAGTTCTTCATATCAGGTGGCCAAAGTATTGGGGTTTCAGTTTCAACATCAGTCTTTCCAGTGAATTTTCAGAACTCATTTCCTTTAAGATGAACTGGTTGGATCTCCTTGTTATCCAAGGGACTCTCAAGAGTCTTCTCCAACACCACAGTTCAAAAGCATCAGTTCTTTGGTGCTCAGCTTTCATTATAGTCTACCTCTCACATCCATAAATGACTACTGGAAAAACCATAGCTTTGACTAGATGGACATTTGTTGGCAAAAAATGCCTTTGCTTTTTTTTTTTTTTTTTAATTTTAAAATCTTTAATTCTTACATGCATTCCAAAACATGAACCCCCCCTCCCACCTCCCTCCCCATAACATCTTTCTGGGTCATCCCCATGCACCAGCCCCAAGCATGCTGCATCCTGTGTCAGACATAGACTGGCGATTCAATTCACATGATAGTATACATGTTAGAATGTCATTCTCCCAAATCATCCCACCCTCTCCCTCTCCCTCTGAGTCCAAAAGTCCGTTATACACATCTGTGTCTCTTTCCCTGTCTTGCATACAGGGTCGTCATTGCCATCTTCCTAAATTCCATATGTATGTGTTAGTATACTGTATTGGTGTTTTTCTTTCTGGCTTACTTCACTCTGTATAATCGGCTCCAGTTTCATCCATCTCATCAGAACTGATTCAAATGAATTCTTTTTAACGGCTGAGTAATACTCCATTGTGTATATGTACCACAGCTTTCTTATCCATTCATCTGCTGATGGACATCTAGGTTGTTTCCATGTCCTGGCTATTATAAACAGTGCTGCGATGAACATTGGGGTACATGTGTCTCTTTCAATTCTGGTTTCCTCGGTGTGTATGCCCAGAAGTGGGATTGCTGGGTCATAAGGTAGTTCTATTTGCAATTTTTTAAGGAATCTCCACACTGTTTTCCATAGTGGCTGTACTAGTTTGCATTCCCACCAACAGTGTAGGAGGGTTCCCTTTTCTCCACACCCTCGCCAGCATTTATTGCTTGCAGATTTTTGGATCGCAGCCATTCTGACTGGTGTGAATATAAATCACAGCAGGATCCTCTATGATCCACCTCCCAGAATTCTGGAAATAAAAGCAAAAATAAACAAATGGGATCTAATTAAAATTAAAAGCTTCTGCACAACAAAGGAAAATATAAGCAAGGTGAAAAGACAGCCTTCTGAATGGGAGAAAATAATAGCAAATGAAGCAACTGACAAACAACTAATCTCAAAATATACAAGCAACTTCTGCAGCTCAACTCCAGAAAAATAAACGACCCAATCAAAAAATGGGCCAAAGAACTAAATAGACATTTCTCCAAAGAAGACATATGGATGGCTAACAAGCACATGAAAAGATGCTCAACATCACTCATTATTAGAGAAATGCCTTTGCTTTTTAATATGCTGCTTAGGTTGGTCATAGCTTTTCTTCCAAGGTGCAAGTGTCTTTTAATTTCATGGCTGCAGTCACCATCTGAGGTGACTTTGGAGCCCACGAAAAGAAAGTCTATCACTGTGTCCATTGTTTCCCCATGTATTTGCCATGAAGTGATGGAAACAAATGCCATGATCTTAGTTTTCTGAATGTTGAGTTTTAAGCCAAAATTTTCACTCTCCTCTTTCACTTTCAACAAGAGGCTCTTTAGTTCTTCACTTTCTGCCATAAGGGTAGTGTCCTCTGCGTATGTGAGGGTATTGATATGTCTCCCAGCAAACTTGATTACAGCTTGTGCTTCATCCAACCCAACATTTTGGATGGTTGTACTCTGCATACAATTTAAATAAGCAGGGTGACAATATACAGCATTGACGTACTCCTTTCCTGATTTGGAACTAGTCTCTTGTTCCATGTCCGGTTCTAAATGTTGCTTCCTGATCTGCATACAGACATTTTTAAAATTTATTTATTTTAATTGGAGGTTAATTACTTTACAATATTGTATTGGTTTTGCCATACATCAACATGAATCTGCCACAGGTATACACATGTTCCCCATCCTGTACCCCCCTCCCTCCTCCCTCCCTGTGGCATTGAAACATGTACAGTATCATATATGCATACAGACTTTTCAGGAGGCAGAAGAGGTGGTCTGATATTCCCATCTTTTTAAGAATTTTCCACAGTTTTTTGTGATCCACACAAAGTCTTATGCTTAGTCAATGAAGCAGAAGTAGATATATATTTTTTTAATTATCTTGCTTTTTCTATGATCCAATGGATGTTGGCAATTTGATCTCTGGTTCCTCTGCCTTTTCTAAATCCAACTTGAACATCTGGAAGTTTTGGTTTATGCCTTGGGGAATTTTAAGCATTACTTTGCTAGTGTGTTCAGTTCAGTTCAGTGGCTCAGTCGTGTCTGACTCTTTGCCACCCCATGAACACACCAGGCCTCCCTGTCCATCACCAACTCCTGGAGTGCACCCAAAGCCATGTCCATCTAGTTGGTGATGCCATCCAATCATCTCATCCTCTGTCGTCCCCTTCTCCTCCTGTCCTCAATCTTTCCCAGCATGAGGGTCTTTTCAAATGAGTCAGCTCTTCACATCAGGTGGTCAAAGTATTGGAGCTTCAACAGCTTCAACATCAGTCCTTCCAGTGAACACCCAGGACTGATCTCCTTTAGGATGGACTGGATCTCCAGTCCAAGGATCTCCTTGCAGTCCAAGGGACTCTCAAGAGTCTTCTCCAACACCACAGTTCAAAAGCATCAATTTTTCAATGCTCAGCTTTCTTTATAGTCCAACTCTCACATCCATACATGACCACTGGAAAAACTATAGCCTTGACACTACAGACCTTTATTGGCAAAGTAATGTCTCTGCTTTTTAATATGCTATCTAAGTTGATCATAACTTTCTTTCCAAAGTGTAAGTGTCTTTTAATTTCATGGCTGCAATCACCATCTGCAGTGAATTTAGAGCCCACAAAAATAAAGTCAGCCACTGGTGAGTGCAATTTTGTGGTAGTTTTAACATTAAAGGAAAACAAAGTAGAACAAATAATTTTTTTTAAAAAAAGCTATTTATGCTTATAGTAGATAAGGGATTTTTTAAGTGTAACTTTGAAGACTGGTTGAAAGAAACTATCTTCTGTGAAGAACAAGAGGACAAAAATTGAAGAAATTTGGACAAATTTCCTTTTCTATCAACAAAGTGATGGTAGATACTAGATTTACCCTTTTTTCAGACAACTAGGAAACCAAATAAAATCTGAAAAATGATGGTTTTCAGACATTGCACTAACAAAAGCACAGGATGGTGATTGCTGATAGGGCTGTTTGAGACTGTTACTTAAAGATAACTTCCTGATGTCAATGCAGAGAGAAAATCAAAATAACCTTGCGGTCTCGCTGATTTGAATAGAGTTCATAGTCCAAGTCCAGAAGGGTCAGATTGTCTTAGTTTTCAGCTCAGAATAGAGAGGATCAAGCCATAGAGATAAAAGCAACAGAGATTTCTACAGGAGACCCCTAGACTCTTTGACTGAGAGCTGATCTGTATTATGGAAAAGTGAAGTGAAAGTGTGAACGTGTTAGTTGCTCGGTCATGTCTCACTCTTTAGGACATCATGGACTGTTGCCCACCAGGCTCCTCTGTCTTTGGGATTTCCCAGGCAACAATACTTGAGTGGGTTGCCATGCCTTGCTCCAGAGGATCTTCCCAAACCAGGGATTAAACCCAGCTCTCCTGCATTGCAGATGGATTATTTACTGTCTGAGCCACCAGGGAAGCCCATATTATGAGGAGCAGTTACCAAATCTGGAGAAAGAGCCACAAGATAAAATCCTGTGATGAACTGTGATATGTTCATTTGGCTTGGTATCCAGGTAATACTGGCTTCATTGAATGAGTTTTAAAGTACTGTCTGCATTTCAAATTTTCAGAACAACTTCTAAAACATTGATGTTAATTCATGTTTAAACACTTGGCATAATTCACCAGTGAAGCCACCTGGCTGGGAATTTCTCTGTTGCAATAAAAAATAATAATAGTAATGTGTTCCCTTTACTTGTTATATACCATATACATCATCTTAGATTTCTAGTTTGTCTTCTGTAAATTTCACAGAGTTCAATTACATCAGGCAAACAAATGTATAAACTTTTCAGGACAGTCCTGCAGACATATTATAGCTCATCAATTTCAGTGTCTCTCTTCCCCAGAACCCTCAAAGCATTGTTAAAGTCATACCAGATCCTTAGATAGACTAGCTATAAAACAGCAAATGTCAATGTTTTTCACATTGAAGGACTTCCCTTGGTTCCACAGAACTAAAACTCTGTCTCCTTTCATCTCAATATCTGAGCATTTGCTATCAATTTTCTGTGTGACCTTGGCATCTTGACAAGTTTTATTCTTATTCTGCATCATTGAATGCCATACATTGCACTTCAGCTTCTGAGAGAACTGAAATACCCACTGTTTGAGAAATTATAATGTTTAGAGTATTTGATTTCTTATTTTGTGATGCGATTGTATGGAGATACAACCATATATTCAGGTCTTAAGAACGTAAAACTGGCCAATCTCACAGAGATATTTCTGTGAAGGAATGTTGTTTGTTAAGTAAATTTTATGACTACAGAGATGGATGAATCTGTTCTTATCCCATGTATATAAATTTTAATGTGTTATCTCTGGTAATGGAACAATGAATATGCCAACAACTGAGGCTTCTCACCACTGACCCATTAGTGTCCTCAGATCTGATTACAAAATATTAAAGTTTTGAAAATATATTATAGTTGTGACTTTATATTAGCTGAAACTAGTGCTCAGACAACCTTGCCAAATTACTTATAGACATTAATGCAAAACTATTGCTGGGTCATTGACAATTTCATGTTCTCACTGCTTGGGCTTAGAGGAAACTCGATTTAATGACTTCCTTATGTGGAAGTCAAATTCTATTAAAAAAAATGCCATATTATTTCCCTTTACTTATTACACTCTGTGATCAGTAATTGTGGAGAGCTCTGTTTATCTTATCTATTTTACATTTGCAGACCAAATGAGTATCCAGAATGCATAATTAATTTTATATCAACTAGCTGTGCTTGTTTCAGAATGGTTTAATTTCTCCAGTCAAACTCAGATTTATTTACTTGCTAAAAGGACAGAAGACTTCTACAGTTTCCTGAATGTATTTATACATAGCCCTCTTTGAGTCTCAATCATATCTCCTTGCCTTGAGAAAGCAGGGATTTTCATGTTCCCATTACTTTGATTGCCAAAGGTCAACATCTATCATTTAGAAAACTGATACATGCATTTCAGCTCTAAGAATAATATTTTCATGAGGCATGCCATGCATTAATTGAAAATTAATATTTTAGCCAGTACACCTTCCTCTTTCAAGTATTGCCACCTGGTTGGCTATGATCTAACAGTGATCAGCAGAGTGAAGTCAAGGAGACTGGCTCACTAATTTGATGATGCAGTGACACAAAGCTTAATATTTACTTATTCCTGCAACTCCATTTATTTTTATTGTTTGTGATTTTTGTTTGGAGTTAGATTTCTAAGTTGCATAAGAAAGTAGAGCTAGCCCTCAAAATTACTTGTAGTCATTTAGGATTTGGTCAGTAAAGATATTTCATTCATTTGGTATTCCAGACTTAACTAAAACAAGAGTCTGTAATGGGCATATGCCATTGTCACTTTTGCTGGCATCATAAATAAGCATGGGAACTAGTGAACTGAAATTCTTAAGAGCAACAGGGTAGACTGTAATTTAGTGATTCTTAATGAACAATGACATTGAAATTCTAAAACTTCTACCTCTTACATGGACACTGACCTTAGTCTTATGATTGGCTTTGAGCAATGAAAAATAAACATGGTATATGTGGAAACTTGGTAAGAATTTCACACTTGTATTTACATTGGGACTTTTTTCCCTCTAGAATGTTCTTAGGATTGAACTATTTTAAAAACTAAGCCAAATAAACCACAGGACAGGACCAAGAGGGACAGAGAGTCACTTCAGGCTTCCAGTCATTCCCACTAAGGTACAGACTCATCAGTGAGACCATATTACATGTTCCAGGACAAGTCTTTATCTGACCACAGGGCACAAAAGACACCAAAGAGTCTGGCAGGAGGACCAGTCAATGCAAAATAAATAAACTCCAGTGACAGTGTAATGGATAAAAGAAGATGAAGTGTGTATATGTATGTGTGTATGTGTGTGTGTGATGGAATATTACTCAATAATAAAAAGGAATGAAATAGTGCCATTGCAGAGACATGGATAGACCTAGAGACTGTCATACAAAGTGAAGTGAGTCAGAAAGAGAAAAGCAAATATGGTATAATATCACTTATATGTGGAATCTAGAAAATTTATAGAGATGAACTTATTTGCAAAGAAGAAATAGAGTCTCAGATGTGGAGAACAAACATGGTCACCAAGGGGCTGAGGGAAGAGAGTGAATTGACCTCAGAGATTGGGACTGACATATACACACTGCCATGTACAAAATAAATGAAAACCTACTGTATAACACAGGGAAACATACTCCATACTTAGTAATGACATATATGGGAAATAATCTAAAAAAGAGTGGACGTATGTATATATATGACTGAATCACTTTGCTATAGAGTAAGAAACTAATATAACATTGTAAAGTAACTATACTCCAATAAAATTACTAATAAAAAGAACATAAGGAGTAATGCAATTTATCTTAGATTAAGACATTAATCATTGGAATGATTTATTACACCAACCACTGGCAACTGAAATGAATGGTTCTTTTGGAACTTCAATTTGCATTTGAGTCACCTGGCTATATTGACAAATTCCAGATTATGTTTCAGTGGTATGGGGCCAGGGCTGGAGATTTTACATTTTATACAAGCTTCCAGTTGATGTCAATGATTCTGTTTTACAGACCACACTTTAAGTCACAAGGTTCCAGAGGAGCAATAATTAATTGTTCCTAGACTGGAGAAAGCAAGGGAGCTTCAGGAAAAACGTCTACTTCAGCTTCACCCTTTGACTGTGTGGATCATAACAAGTTGTGGAAAATTCTTAAAGAGATGGAAGTACCAGACCACCTTACCTGTCATCTGGGAACATTGTATGCAGGTCAAGAAGCAACAGTTAGAACTGGACATGGAACAACTGACTCCAAATTGGGTAACAGAAGGCTGTATATTATCACCCTATTTATTTAACTTATATGAAGAGTACGCCATATGAAATACCAGGCTGGATGAATCACAAGCTGGATAAAGTTGCCAGGAGGAATATCAACAACCTCAGATAAACAAAGGATACCATGCTCATAGTTGAAAATGAAGAGGAATTGAAGAAGGTGGATGAGGAGAGTGAAAAACCTGGCTTAAAACTCAACATTCAAAAAGCTAAGATCAGGTTATCTGGTCCCATCACTTCATGTCAAATAGAAGGGAAAAAAGTGAAAACAGTGACAGATTTTATTTTCTTTGACTTCAAAAATCACACTTAAAGACACTTAAAAGACACTTACTCCTTGAAAGGAAAACTATGACAACCCTAGACAGCATCACTTTGCTGAAAAAGGTCCATGTAGTTAGAGATTCAATTTTTCCAGTAGTCATGTATAGATGTGATTGTGGGCCCATAAAGAAGGCTGAGTGGAGAAGAACGGATGCTTTTGAATCGTGATGCTGGAGAAGACTCTTGAGAGTCCCCTGGACAACAAGGAGATCAAACCAGTCAATCTATAAGAAATCAACCCTGAATATTCATTGGAAAGACTGATGCTAAGGGCCAACTGTTTGGAAAAGACCCTGATGCTGAGAAAGATTGAAGGCAAAAGAGAAGAGGGTGGCAGAGGACGAGATGGTTATGTAGAATCACTGACTCAATGAATCTGACATGAACCTGAGCAAACTCTGGGAGATAGTGGAGGACAGAGGAGCCTCATGCGCTGCAGTCCATGAGATCACAAATAGTCAGACAGGACATAGTGATTGCATAGCAACTACATTCTTTCCTAAGATCATCTTTTTGTATTAAAGACTCAGGTACATCTTTTTTAAAGTCTTTTTTACTATGGCAGTGAGTGTGGTAGATATGTTATTCAATAACATATATGGAAATACGCCATTATGTATGTGTGTACATACATTACCCAAGATTTTGGTGCCTAAATAAATCTGTTTTAGTGAAATATTCCTTTTAATGTCCAAATATAATAAGTCCATGTTTAATCATTTGTTATTTAAAAGCCTCCTCAGAAGAATTACACTCACTATCATTACTATAATTTTTCTTGGCATTGAATTCTGGTACAGGATTGACCTGTGCAGTGCTTCTACTATCCCTATAGTTTTGTGGAAATACTACTTATTTATGCAAATAACTTTTATTAAGCTTTTGAAGTGACATAGCATTCAGGGTATGTCATGATACAAGCAGCAACCTAAAATTAAGTTTATATTTTTTTTCACTCAGAACGCCTTTTTCTTTTTTTTTTTTGCAACCACTTGCCTCTATCAAGCCCTCGATTAACAACATCTCCACTCACTTACCCCACATATACATCCATCAGGCTTAACCCCTAATATTGCTGTTAATTTTTTCAGAAAACTAATTTTTCTTTCATCATTTATCCAAATTAGTCTTCTGATCTAAATATATTGGTTCTAAATTTTTGAAGGTGTTTTACTGAATTTACTGTAGTCCAACATTTGAAAGTCCTTCATATGATAACAAAACTGTACCAAAAGATTTCTATGTTGAATAAGCTTATTTTTATTAAAACAACTGAAAATGTGTATTTTTGAAAAGCTAAGTGGAATGACTGGAGGATTAGAGAGGGGGCAATTGTCAAAAGAAAAGACCCCTACATTTAAACTTTCTCTTTTCTTTTGTTTCTAGAATCTGAATGTGTACCCAGTGTCTGACTTTATCTTGAATAAAAAAATTCCTCCTCCTTTTACAATAACTGATCACCTGATCTTTTTTATTTTTTTGCAAGTTTATTTCTGTCCATTCTTTCAGATCATTATTCTGTAGTAATTGAAAGGAAGAGTTTAAAAAGTTCTTATACAAACCCAGAATCGTTCTATCTTAACTAATATATTACCAAATATAAAGTTTCTTTTGGGGGCATCTTCCCAGGTGGTGTACTGGTAAATAAACTGCCTACCAATGCAGGAGACACAAGAAACACAAGTTCCATCCCTGGGCTGGGAAGATCCCCTGGAGAAGGAAATGGCAACCTATTCCAGTATTCTTGCTTGGGAAATTCCACATACAGAGGAGCCCAGTGGGCTACAGTCCATGGGGCTGTAAAGAGTCAGCTATGACTGAGCCAGTGAGCCACACACAAGCACACACAAGGTCCATTTTTTATTCCTGGTGGCCAAATCCAAACTTTCAAACACATTTTGGTGACAGACTCTGCCACCGTAGCTGAGTGGTCGCCTGATGCACTGAAGCACATTTGTGACCGTTCTCCTACCTGGTTAAAGCCTGATAAAATGTTCCTTGAACTGATTTAGTTGCTATTGTCATGACAACTGTTATCAATCAGCCTCAATTCTGTATTTTAGTTTGCTTGTCAAAACCATGAAACCAGGTTTTGATGTATGTGTGTGCTCAGTCATGTCTAGTTCTTTGAGACCCCATGGACTATAGCCTGCCAGGCTCCTCTGTCCATGGAATTTTTTAGGCAAGAATACTGGAATGGGTTACAATTTCCTCCTCTAGGGGATCTTCCCAAACCAGGAATCGAAGCCATATCTCTTGAGTCTCCAACATTAGCGGGCAGATTTTTTACCACTTGTGCCACCTGGGAAGCCTAATAGACATGTGTAAAAACAGTGGAAATTCATATATCTTGATCTTATTCAGAATATGTATCAATTCATCTATAAGCTTGGCTTAAAGGTGCATTGATGAAATATACAAATAAAAGTTAAAGTATTTAGATTTATGTAAAATTTAAATTCTGTCCACATTCAAAATGTTTTGAGGCATTACAATCCTCCACAGTAACATAAAATCATCATACATAATCTTCATTAAGAGGGATCATGAAATGATAAAGGTGTAAAACCATAGATTGTGAAAGGCAGGTCATTTGTTTCAAATAAAATTTTTATGAAACTTCTCTGAGCAAAAAATTGGGGCTCATAGCCTTACCTAAGGGCATATTTTCCCATCAAAATTTAAGTTTAATTTACTTACTCTGTCTTTGAAGCCAAAGCAGAATAACAAATGTAACTTGTCATTAAAAAAATTCTTAAAGATGAGTAGAGCTCATTCATAGAAAATACTAATATAAAAATTATTCTAACACAGGCAAATAAATAACTAATCCATTCAAAGATTCAGATATAATGATATAAAAAGCACATTATAATTTCATGTGTTTCTTAATAACGAGCTTTTAGATATTTCATTGATAACCACATATACCATCTTATAAGAAACAAAGAGCACCCAGTTGTATATAATCTTAGTACTAATATAACAACTTTAAACACATTTCTGCATCTTAAGTTTTGTCTTGTTTAGAAATGCATGCTTAAAATCCTGACTAGTTGAAATCCAAATGTGTATAAATCACAAAGCAAATGATCCTGGTTTTGCATTTCCAAACAAAACTGTAAAATAATCAAAAGGCTTGGGAAGACTATTAACCCTACAGAAGCAAGTCTTTTATAGCTATATATACATTATATGTAAATATAGCAAAATTTCATATGAAAATATTTATCTTAATACTGAATTCAATGTAGTCTAATTTATTATTATGCTTCAGTGAAATTCTTTATTTTAATTCAAAGAATGAGATAAAAAGGAAAGTTATAAGTGAGTTTATATTTTATGATGAAATGCCCTAGTTCATATTTTATGTTAAAATAGCTACAAGTTCTAAACATATAAAGATGTGTGCTGAATTTTTAATCTCAATACAATGGATGTAATCAGTGAATTAAGCAATTAAAGGTAAACCAATAAGTTTTACCTGAACTCTGAGACTAGTGTACAAAGTATGAAATGTCATTATAATATACTATAGACCAGCTATAGGGCTTAAAAAGATTATATAAATCTAATATTACAACCAACACTATTTTTCCAGTAAAAGAAAATTGAATTTACTATTGTAAGAATGTACTTTATTCTGAGATCAGGCTGTATAAGGGCTAATATCTAACTATAATGCATCCTGTAACTTTTTTGTTGTTTTCTTTATTATAGAATGTCCTTCATTTCCTTCATCAGTTAGAAAGAAGATGTGTGTTTGTGCTCAGTCATGTCAACTTTTTGCAACTCCATGGAGCAGGCTCCTTGTCCACTGGATTTTCCCAGTAATAATACTGGAGTGTTTTACCATTTCCTCTTCTAGAGGATCTTCCCAATCCAGGAATTGAATATCTTATTCTTTGGCAGGCAGACTGTTTACCACGGAACCGCCTGGGAAACCAACAAGCAGATGGTGGTGGTGGTGGTGGTTTAGTAGCTCAGTCATGTCCGACTCTTATAGCCCCATGGACTGTAGCTTGCCAGGCTCCTCAGTCTGTGGGATTTTCCAGACAAGAATACTGGAGTGGGTTGCCATTTCCTTCTCCAGGGCAAAAAGCAGATAACAGCATACAATTAGGGAATGACTTAGCATTCTTCTTCTAATACTATCTAAGGAATCAGTTATCTGAGAGCTATCTTTGGTCATAGTCTTATATCTGATTAGATTTTTGGTTGAGAAAAATAAACATTAATATGCACTAACAGACATATAGAATAATTAAGTAGTGTTACTAGCTTGTTAAACTAATGTAAGTCAGTTCAAATAGTTTAAGCTTGAAATACAAATAGCAAGTTAGAAATGCATTTCACTTACTTTTTTTTTCTAAAATGAGCCTTTCTTAGTCAAACATAGCAATCATGCATGAAAATACACTTCATAAATAATACATTTTTCTCAAAATAAACTTATCTGTGTAACAGATCAAAAGATAGACATCTGCAGTATCTGAAGACATTGCAGTGACTAATCTCAGACTTCCTCAAAGAAACAACTACCCTACCCTCTAATGGTCTAATATTTTACTTAATTTTAACCATCATTGCAGATGGTGACTGCAGCCATGAAAGTAAAAGACACTTGCTCCTTGGAAGAAAAGCTATGACCAACCTAGGCAGCGTATTTAAAAGCAAAGACATTACTTTGCCAACAAAAGTCCGTCTAGTCAAAGCTATGGTTTTTCCAGTAGTCATGTATGAATGTGAGAGTTTGACTATAAAGAAAGCTGAGCCCTGAAAAATTGATGCTTTTGATCTGTGGTGTTGGAGAAGACTCTTGAGAGTCCCTTGGATTGCAAAGAGATTCAACCAGTCCTTCCTAAAGGAAATCCGTCCTGAATATTCATTGGAAGGACTAATGCTGAAGCTGAAACTCCAATACTTTGGTCATCTGATGCGAAGAATTGACTCATTGCAAAAGATCCTGATGCTGGGAAATATTGAAGCCAAAAGGAAAAGGGGATAACAGAAGATGAGCCACTTGGATGGCAACACCAACTCGAGGAACAAGAGTTTGAGCAAGCTCCAGGAGTTGGTGATGGACAGGGAAGCCTGGCAAGCTGCAGTCCATGGGGTTGCAAAGAGTCGTACATGACTGAGTAACTGAAATGAACTGAACTGAACTGCATTTAAATTTTATAGTATTATCTTGTCTTGCTTTTGTTTTTTTAATCTCAGCATATATTTGAGAGACTTACACAGGTTGTTTTGTGAAGCAGTTGTTCATTTTAATTCTGTATATTACTCCATAGTGCATGCTAAGCTGCTTCAGTCATGGCCAATTCTTTGCAACCCTGTGAACTATAGCCCACCAGGCTCCTCAGTCCATGGGATCCTTCAGTCAATAAAGGACTGGGTTGCCATGCCCTCCTTCACAGGATGTTCCCAACCAAGGGATCAAACCCAGATCTCCCACATTGCAGGTGGATTCTTTACTGTCTGAGCCACCAGGAAAGTCCAAGAATATTGGAGTTGGTGGCTATCCCTTCTCCAGCAGATCTTCCTGACCCAGGAATTAAACTGGGGTCTCCTGCATTGCAGGAGAATTCTTGACCAGCTGAGCTACAGAGAAGCTGAGTGACTAAGCACAGCACAGCAGAGCATTTTAATGACAATTCCTAGTCATGGATTTTAATTTATGATAATACTATAAACTCATCTTTTGTACAAATGTGCTACCATTTTTTTTACATTTATATCAAAGATTAGAATTTGTAGATAGTAGACTGTAACTATACATATGCATTTTTGCTTTATTCAGTCACTAGGTTATGTCCAACTGTTTGTGGCCCTATGGGCCATGGCCCTCCAAGCTCCTCTGTTCAGGGGATTCTCCAGGCAAGAATACTGGAGTGGGTTACCATGCCCTCCTCCAGGGTATCTTCCTGACCCAGGGATCAAATCTGCCTCTCTTGCATGAATATACATAATTATAATGGATATGCCCAATCATTTTACAATATATCTGTACCAAATCTTATTCCCAGCAGCAGTGTATGAGATGTCCAGTTGCTTCCCATCCTCACCAACACTGGAATTTGTCAGGATTTCTCTAAATCAACTAATTTAAGCATAATTTACTTAAAATGTACAAATTTTAAGCACATAATTCAGATTTTTGACAAACATATATATCCATGAAATTACCGTACCAATTAGTATACAGAACATTTCAATCACCAATCATGTCTCCTCAAGAGCTTTGCAATCAATCATTCCCATTGCCAACCACAGGTAACCAATATTTGATTTCTATACTAATTTATTACTTTTGCCCATTATCAAATTTCATATAAATGAAGCTATACTGTATGTACTCTTTTGTGACTGCCTTATTTACTGAAGCAAAATCATTCATTTTTATTCATAAGTAAGACCTCATTGTATGGATATACTACAAGTTATTTTATCTATTCTTCTGTAAACAGATATTTGAGCTGTTTTGAGTTCTAGGTTATTATGAAAAAAGTGATAAATTTCCATACATAGTCGTGTATATACTTTATGTAGATTTGCTTTGGTTTTTATTAAATAAAGAGTAGGATTAATCTAAGTCATATGGTAAGCAGATGCTTATATATGTATCTGCCAAACTGTTTTACAAAGTGGTTACACTTTTGCACTTTCACTGGGAATGTGTGAATTTCAATTGCAGGAATTCTTCATCAGCTTAATCAGAATTTATATTTTAGCTACTTTATGGATGTAAAGTGGTATTTCTGAGTGATTTTAATTTTTACTTAACTAAAGATACTGATCATTTAAAGAACATTACATGCCCATGATAGTCATTCATGTCTCATTTTATAAAATATTTTTCCTATTAAAAATATATATATACACATATATGAATTCTTGATAAAAGTCCTTTGTTAGAAATGTGTTTCATAATATTTTCCCCAGTCTCTGGTTTACATTTCCCTTTCTTATGAGCATTTTCTGAAGAACAGTGTTTAACTTTGTATGAAAATTCAATTCATTATGTTTTGTTCATTTAGAATTTAGTGCTTTTTTTGGTATTAGTAAAATTTGCCTACTTTAAAGCTATGAAGACTTAGTCACTATTTTTCCTGAAGATCTTATTGTTTTCATTTTATCTTTAGGTCTATAATCCATTTACAGTTAATTTGTGTATTATTTGTGTCCCAGAGTAAGATTGCTTTTTTTTTTTTCCCAGTAAAAACATTTTTCAGCATTTTTTAAAAAATATAACATTTTCTTCACAGAATTTCCATGATTTTATATAAGTTTGAGAGCAAGGTATAAAATAATGTTTTCCTATTCATTTTGTAACTCCACTTAAATATCCTTTAATTTCTCTCCACAATATTTCTTCAGTGAGTATAATCTTCTCATATTTAAATATGATCCTAAACATTTTATGTTTTTGATGCCATTGAAAGTGTTGAGTTTTTAATTTCGATTCTAGATGGGAGTTGATAGTATATAGAAAAAGACTTATTTTTGTATGTTAGCCTCTTAACTTTATTTATTCTAATTGAGTTTTGAACACAACTCCTCCTCCTAAGATTTCTTAAACAAATGATCATGTTAAGTTTAAGAAAGAAAATTTGATTATTTCCCTGTATTTGTATGCTGTATTTTTTTTTCTGTCTCTTTATGTTAATAGATAAAACTTTCAGTATATGGGATGATTTCTCTGACCTTCTTTGTTCTTGATGCATTTAATTTACAACTAAGTGTTATATGAGCTTTAAGATTTTTATAGATATCCTTTATTAGACTGAAAAAACACCCTTATATTTCTAACATGCTGAGAGGTTATATTATGTGTAATTGTAACATTTAGTAAAATGCTTACTTTATATTTATTGCAAAGGCTTTATTGTTTTCTCTTTATTATAATAAGTATAAACTTATACTCAAGTGTAAACTTGATTTTCAAATGTTAAATCAAATTAATATTCTTCAGATAAAATCTAATTAGTCACAATGAACTATTCTACTTATATGTTTTTGAAAATGCTTTGCAAATACAAGTATATTTTGCTAAGAAATTTTGTGTAAATAATCTGGAAGGACATTTATCTATGTCTTTAATTTTTTAATATCTAAGTATATTTTTGGTGCTGTGGTATATAAGGTCTCATATGAATTTAGAACTATTTGTCCCTTAATGATACTTTCAAAACATTCATGGAAGGTTGGCACTATTTTGTACTCAAGGAATTCACCTGGGAATGTTTATCAGCCTGAATCTATTTTGAAGGACTATTTAAGTTTGAATATAACATCACTGATACATAGAAAGCAATTCAAAATTCCGTATTTCTTCTGTCTTCATTTTAGCAAGTTGTGCTTTTTGTCCATCTCATCAGTGTTGCTGTTGTTTTTTTTTTTTTATCACAATGTTGTTCACTACATTTCCTTGTGTGTGTGCAGTTGCTCACTTGTGGCTGAATCTTTGTGGCCCCATGGACTGCAGTCTGCCAGGCTCCTCTGTTGGTGCAATTTTCCAGGCAAGAGTATAGAGAGGATTGTCATACCTACTCCAGAGCATCCTTCCACCCCAAGAATTGAATATTTCCTTATTCTATGAATGCCTGAAGGTTCTGTAGTGTTGCTTCATCTTTAACTCCTGTTCATAGTAATTTGTGCCTTCGTTCTCATTTTCAGAGAGAAATGTAAATTATTGGACAGGTATAACTTCCCTTCGAGTTAATAAGCCTCAAGGAACGATTTCAGTTACATTCATTTTTTATTCCCCCTCTAATATCTTGGAAAGAATTCTGCTGCTAATTTGTGACCAATCTTTTATACTTTAGATGGCATATTTGGCTTTCTTAGGAGATTCAGTTCAGTTCAGTTGCTCAATCGTGTTCGACTCTTCGCGACCCCATGAATCACAGGACACCAGGCCTCCTTGTCCATCACCAACTCCCAGAGTTCACTCAAACTCACGTCCATGGAGTTGGTGATGCCATCCAGCCATCTCATCCTCTGTCATCCCCATCTCCTCTTCCCCCCAATCCCTCCGAGCATCAGAGTCTTTTTCAATGAGTCAACTCTTCGCATGAGGTGGTCAAAGTACTGGAGTTTCAGCTTCAACATCAGTCCTTCCAATGAACACCCAGGATTGATCTCCTTTAGGATGGACTGGTTGGATCTTCTTGCAGTCCAAGGGACTCTCAAGAGTCTTCTCCAACACCACAGTTCAAAAGCATCAATTCTTCGGTGCCCAGCTTTCTTCACCATCCAACTCTCATATCCATACATGACTACTGGAAAACCATAGCCTTGACTAGACGGACCTTTGTTGGCAAAGTAATGTCTTTGCTTTTTTTTTTTTTTTTTCCAGTTTCTTTTCTTTTTTTTTTTTTAAATTTTAAAATCTTTAATTCTTACATGCGTTCCCAAACATGAACCCCGCTCCCTCCTCCCTCCCCATAACATCTCTGTGGGTCGTCCCCATGCACCAGCCCCAGGCATGCTATATCCTGCATCAGACATAGACTGGCGATTCAATTCTTACATGATAGTATACATGTTAGAATGCCATTCTCCCAAATCATCCCACCCTCTCCCTCTCCCTCTGAGTCCAAAAGTCCATTATACACATCTGTGTCTTTTTTTCCTGTCTTGCATACAGGGTCATCATTGCCATCTTTCTAAATTCCATATATACTGTATGGTATACCAATACTGTATTGGTGTTTTTCTTTCTGGCTTACTCTTTGCTTTTAAATATGGTATCTCGGTTGGTCATAACTTTCCTTCCAAGGTGTAAGCGTCTTCTAATTTCATGGCTGCAGTCACCATCTGCAGTGATTTTGGAGCCCAGAAAAATAAAGTCTGACACTGTTTACACTGTTTCCCCATTAGGACCTCAATTACATCATGACCTCAGGATATTTAAAACTCTAAACTAGATCATTCTCAAGAACATCTGAATATCCTCCATACCCTTGAATCTTAAAAAGCATTAGTTTTTAAACCACCATTTAAACCTACCATTATTGATGCCAGTCTGTAACTCTTTTACTCTGAGCAAATCCTTGCATTTCTATTGAGTTGAGAAAGCAATTTTAATGAACTTATAAACAACCAAATATTACAAAGTGAAAGTGTTTTCTCTTGACTATATTTTTACTAGGAGTCAAGTTCACTGAGAGAAATTGAAAGGTAGTAACCTATTTTTGGAGAAGGCAATGGCACCCAACTCCAGTACTCCTGCCTGGAAAATCCTATGGATGGAGGCGCCTCATAGGCTGCAGTCCATGGGGTCGCTAAAAGTCGGATACGACTGAGCGACTTCACTTTCACTTTTCACTCTCATGCATTGGAGAAGGAAAGAGCAACCCACTCCAGTGTTCTTGCCTGGAGAATCCCAGGGACTGGGGAGCCTTGTGGGCTGCCGTTTATGGGGTCACACAGAGTCGGACACAACTGAAGCAACTTAGCAGCAGTAGTAGTAGCAGCAACCTATTTTTAAAAATGTTTTAGCCCTCAGAAAAAATACAAACTATTCCAAGGAAATATGGAAATCTATCTGGAGGGAAGAGGAGAGCCTAGGAAAACTGAATAAAGTAATTAAAAAGAAGCTCTTTCAAAAAAATCTCAAGTAATTTCCCCAAAATACAGTATAAAAGACTCTTACAAATGTTTGAGAGAGTGAATAGAAGTTCAGTTCTGAGCATTTAGGCATCATTATGGTGTTATTATCGTTACAAAGATAAAAAATTGATAGTAATCATGGACCCCAAAACAGAATTGTCATGCATTTTCAGGGAACATGCCAATAAATATATGGGGTCAGGTACATGAGGGAAAGAATTGGAGGATATGCTGTTGTCAAGGCTTGGGATAGGTGTTGAATTTATAGTGGCATATATCCTGAGTAGAATTGTGCAGTTCAGAAAGAAGTTGGTAATGCCACTGATAAATAGATGAATTTTTATAGACTCCTACTCACTTTGAAAAATGTAGAGCTATATTCTTTGATGTACCTTCACATAGGATATTGAAATAGAGAAGAATTTAAGGGAATACATTACTTGGAAATATACTTGGAAAAGTGTGGCACTGTGTCAAAAAAACAAGTATGTTGCTAGATAAACTTGCACTAGATTCAGCTCTGAAATAGCAGAAGGTCAGATATCAAATTATTAATGGAAATTTGGACATTTAATTCCCTGAGGGGAAACAAAAGGGTTTAAGGCCTGAATGATGTATTCTTATTAATTGCCTAAATCATGTGAGTAGAGGCATGTCTTCAATTTTACTGGAAGGAGAAATATTCGTATGATGGGAGACTCTTTCCAGCATCATCTGTGTTGTGAGTATTTGGATTTCTAACCTACATACTACTGAAATGGAAATCAAGCAGAATTTTTTTCTTTTCTCCTGTTATTTTCTGTTTGCCTACCTTCTTTCAAATAGAAATAAGTTGTTCTTATATACTTGGCAACTTCAAGGAATAGGTATTTTGATCGAATTCTTTTCTGAATTTGTGAAACATAATTTTGATTCAGAAAATCATTTCAGAGATTGATGATTTTCCATGCTTTTTTTTTCTTTTGATATGGGTTTGATGTTCCAGTAATCATTCTCATGAAAATTGTGTTTCTTCAAAATAATAGGACACATGGCAGCCACAGAGTGTATTAATTTAGCTTTGCAAATGCTGAAAGAAGTATACAGTTGTGAATAGAAAAATACCAGTATATAGCTGGTAAAAATATGGCTCCATTTAGATTATATGAATAAAAGCTTGTGGTTTATATTTTTAAAAATAGAAGTTAAGGCTAAGAAGGGTGGAACACTAAAATCAACTTATTTTGGTAATTATTGTTAACTACAACTGTTCCTAGAAATTTTCTACCAGAAGGAAGGTGGTGGTATAATTTGCATACTCAATATTGTCATTTGTATTTATTATATAACAGCTACCTAAAAACTTGGATATTATGGCCAAAATTTAACTAAGAGGTACAGTAGGAAATGAATCGTTGGCCTATCTTAAAAAGTGGCTTTAATATTTCTTTAATTAATGTCTTATTTTCATTCATTTCTTTGTTTTGAAGGAATGGTTTACAGTACCAGGAAGAGGTAGTGGCTGCTAGTGGATTGGTCACCTAAAAAACAGACACAAGTTGTGCCCCCCAAATTTTGATCTTTCTCTCATGAGGCTACTATTCAAGTAACTGAAAATAGGCTTAGGTTGCACTGCAATTGATTTAGAGCAAAAAAAAGAAAAAAAGTGGATAGATGTCATCATACTATTGCTAATATTTCAAAGAGGGGAGAGTATAATAATAAGTTGTCTTTTTACACTAACATCCATTATACTTTTTCCAGGAAAAAGACTTCATCAATTTTGCTGATAAAATTGCAAGGAGTCTGAAATCCATTTGGTCACACTGTGCGTGGAGAGAGATTTTTAATTTGGATTCCTCATGCTGTGGATCCATGTGTTTCTTGGCTTCTCAAATTATCTAAGCTTGCCCTAATTTAACACCCATCTACCGTATAACAAATGTTTATTTACATAACTGCCTTTATTAGTTTGGAAGAATTATTTATGATTATTCATATGTATGTATATATCTGTGTATATATATATATAGAGAGAGACATATATATATGTCAATTAAAGTGATGTACTACAAACTTAATGAAATAATGAAGATAAGAACTGATGTGTGGACAGTAGATGATTCTTATAAGAATATTTGAAAATAAGCAATAATATTTTCCCCCTTTTCTGAAGAAACAAAAAGTAATTGCATAATTTACATATAATTAAATGCATAGTAATGGTAACATTGATGGAGGTTTCAGATATTCTGGTGGTTAATATGGCATCAGTTCATTCAGTTGCTTTACCTTTCCTAGTTCCCTGTCATGGTTTCGTTAACTATGCTTTTGTAAAACATGATACAGAAAGTCTGATATATATAGTTCCTAAGTGGATAGAAATCCTCTTAATATGCTCTTGACATACTGAAAAGTGTCCAACCTTAAATATGTCTTGCCTCCATTGCTTTTTCTTTCCCAGCAATATTAATATAAGTAACTGACTCAATGGACATGAGTTTGAACTCCAAGAAGACAGAGGAGCTTGACATACTACAGTCCATGGTATCACAGAGTCAGCCATGACTGAACAACAACAAACTACAATTCTACAATTAATAGGAAGGTAATTTAATTTAAAATTATAAAAGCTCTCCAGAAAGCAGGCATAGAAGGAACATATCTCAACATAATTAAGGCCATATATGATAAACCCACAGCAAAGATTATCTTCAATGGTTAAAAATTGAAAGCATTTCCCCTAAAGTCAGGAACAAGACAAGGGTGTCCACTCTCACCACTACTATTCAACATAGTTTTGGAAATTTTAGCCACGGCGATCAGAGGAGTAAAAGAAATTAAAAGAATCCAGATTGGAAAACAAGAAGTAAAACTCTCACTGTTTGTAGATGACATGATCCTCTATAGAAGACAGGAAGAACAAAAGAAAAGCAGGCCCTGGCAAGAGCCGCAAGAGAAATTTATAATTATTGATAAACTGGATGCTATATGGCGTGAGACTCTTGGAACAAGTCCAGAGGGAACAGTTCATAATCTTGAAAACAAGATATGATCCTGGGGTTGGAAATCTGACCCCAGACCGTTTCTCAACTGGCGTCTCAGAGTCACATGTTTTATGTATCTGGCGGAAAATCTATAGATAAGAATATTAGTCTTAGTTACTGATTTGTTATTGATTACTGTTTCCTAATTACTTAAGGGTTAATGATCATTTTGATCTTTGGCCCTGAGGGCCACGTGAGTCATAGTTTAACTCCCCGCATATTCTTTCATTGATGGCTGAAAATATAATAAAGCTGGCTTGGATTCAGTTTCCACACCTTCACCTTGGAGTGGTGTTGGTCCCCTGATCCTCGCTTTTCTCTGAATTATTGTGTCTCATTTCTCATTCTTCTGCCGTATTGCACTTTTGGAAACCCTGCTTGTTGAGGTGGTCTCGACAATCATCTACATAGAAACCCTAAACGCACCAACAGAAAATTCCTAGAGCTAATCAATGAATATAGTAAAGTTGCAGGATATAAAATTAACATGCAGAAACCCCTTGCATTCCTATACACTAGCAATGAGAAAACAGAAAGAGAAATTAAGGAAAAAATTTCATTCACCATTGCAATGAAAAGAATAAAATACTTAGGAATAAATCTACCTAAAGAAACAAAAGACCTATATATAGAAAACTATAAAACACTGATGAAAGAAATCAAAGATGACACAAATAGATGGAGAAATATACCATGTTGATGGATTGAAAGAATCAATATAGTGAAAATAAATATACTAGCCAAAGTAATCTACAGATTCAATGAAATCCCTTTCAAGCTATCAATGGTATTTTTCAAAGAACTAGAACAAATAATTTCACAATTTGTATGGAAATACAACAAACCTCCAATAGCCAAAGAAATCTTGAGAAAGAAAAACATAACTGGAGGAATCAACCTGCCTGACTTCAGACTATATTACAAAGCTACAGTCATCAAGACAGTATGGTACTGGAAATGTAGATGGATGTAACAAAATAGAAAGCCCAGAGATAAATCCACGCAACTATGGACAACTTATCTTTGACAAATGAGGCAAGAATATACAATGGAGAAAAGACAAGCTCTTTAACAAGTAATGCTGGGAAAACAGATCAACCACTTGTGAAAGAATGAAACTAGAACACTTTTCTAACACCATAAAAAAATAAACTCAAAATGGATTAAAGATCTAAATGTAAGACCAGAAACTATAAACTCCTAGAGGAAAACATAGGCAAAACACTCTCTGACATAAATCACAGCAGGATCCTCTATGGCCCACCTCCCAGAGTAATGGAAATAAAAGCAAAATAAACAAATGGGACCTAATTAAACTTAAAAGCTTTTGCACAATGAAGGAAACTATAAGCAAGGTGAAAAGACAGCATCAGAAAGGAAGAAAATAATAGCAGATGAAGCAACTGACAAAGGATTAATATCAAAAAATATACAAGCAGCTCAATGCCAGAAAAATAACCCAATCAAAAAAATGTGCCAAAGAACTAAACAGACCTTTCTCCAAAGAAGACATACAGATGGCTAACAACCACATGAAAAGATGCTCAGCATCACTCATTATCAGGGAAATGCAAATCAAAACCACAATGAGGTACTATCTCACACCAGTCAGAATGGCTGCTATCAAAATGTCTACAAATAATAAATGCTGGAGAGGATGTAGAAAAAAGGGAACCCTCTTACACTGTTGGTGGTAGTGCAAACTAGTACTGCCACTATGGAGAACAGTGTGGAGATTCCTTTAAAAACTGGAAATAAAGCTTCCATACTACCCAGCAATCCCACTGCTGCACATACACGTGGAGGAAAACAGAACTGAAAGAGATACATGTACCCCAACGTTCATCGCAGCACTGTTTACAATAGCCAGGATATGGAAGCAACCTAGATGTCCATTGGCAGATGCATGGATAAGAAAGTTGTGGTACATATACACAATGGAATATTACTCAGCTATTAAAAACAATGCATTTGAATCAGCTTTAATGAGGTGGATGAAACTGGAGTGTATTATACAGAGTAAAGTAAGTCAGAAAGAAAAACACAAATACAGTATATTAACACATATAATATGGAATTTAAAAAGATGGTAACAATGACCCTAAATTTGAGACAGCGAAAGAGACACAGATGTATTGAACAGTCTTTTGGACTCTGTGAGAGAAGGTGAGGGTGGGATGATTTGAGAAAATAGCATTGAAACATGTATATTATCATATATGAAATAGATAGCCAGTCCAGGTTTGATGCATGAGACAGGGAGACAGGGTGCTCAGGGCCAGTGCACTGGAATGTCCCTGAGGGATGGGATGGGGAGGGAGGGGGATTCAGGATGGGAGACATATGTACACCCATGGCTGATTCATGTCAATGTATGGCAAAAACCCACTATAATATATGTAAAGCAATTAGCCTCCAATTAAAATAAATAAATAAATTAAAATATATAATTCAAATCACTCACTTTCTCAGCCATCTCTACAGATTGCCACATAAACAAATTCTGCATAGTGTGTTATTTTTAATTTCATTTTTACCTTTTAGAATAAATGAGGATGTTTGACAGTATTGAAAGCAGTTGTAACTAGATCGGCACATTGCAAATTGGACTAGTTTCAGTCTGTGGTCTATGAAGGGTACAAATCTGACATCGATTATAATTATAGGATTAATGCTCTCTTAAAGATTCAAGAGTAATGAAGTATTACTTAGGTGTGATTTACCATAATGTGAAAAGCTGGATGGATTAATTTACTTCCTTTTGTAAGAGATGATATTCTGCTTATAAGAAGGGACTTCAATTTTTAATCAATTTGCCTTTGAGGAGGTCCCCAGTTTGTATATGTGAAGTAGGTGGGCAGCCACTGCTGCATTTTCTGAGGACTGAGGCCAGTACTCTACCAAGGTATTTGTCCAGTGTCCAGTGTCCAATTTTGCCTCCTGTGTGAATTCTGCCAGCTAAAACACTCCCTCTCTAGATGTTGCCTGTCGAGTGATTAAGTATGTGGTCTTGGTTCTCAGCATGTCTTGACAAGTGCTTGTTTTCCAAACTGGTTCTCCAGCCATCCCAGTTATTCCTTGAGCTATTGTATAGTAGTAGTGAAGGTCACTCAGTTGTACAAGAGTGGGTTGCCATTCCCTTCTCCAAGGGATCTTCCTAACCCAGGGATTGAACACTGGTCTCCTGCACTGCAGGCAGATTCTTTACCATCTGAGCCACCAGGGAAGAACTGTTTACCTTTTTCATTATTTCCTTTCCCTGTTTAATCAAAGCAGAGTTGGTTTTGAAGGGTATACTATCTCCAATGGCTGCCACAGTAAATTGTTACATACTGGGTATCTTAAAACAATAGAAATTTATTTCCTCACAGCTCTGGATGATGGAAGTCTGAACTCAAGGTGTCAGCAGGGCCATAGTCCCTCTGCTCCTCTCAGAGAGGGTCCTTCCTGCTTCTTCCAGCTCCTGGGGACTCCAGACTTTACCTGACTTTTCTAGCTCAATACTTGAACCACTATGGCCTCATTGCCTCTTCCTAGTAATGTGTCTCTATCTTTTCTTTTCTTTGTCTCTCTTTTAATCCCGTTCTTTATGAAAAATGTAATTAATTATGATAATAAGTATGCTATAAAATTTAACATCTTAAATATTTTTGTGTGTATATTAGTGTTAAGTTCACTTTCCCTTTCAGTTTTACTTTCATTGTTGTGTAACCAGTCTCATCGGCTGTATTTTATTTGCTGTTGTGTTCAGTTGCCAAGTTGTGTAAAACTCTTTGCAACCCCATGGACTGCAGCAGGCCAAGCACCTCTGTCCTCCACTAGCTCCCAGAGTTTGTTCAGATTCAGGTCCCTTGAGTCAGTGATGCTATCTAAATATCTCATCCTCTGTCACCCCTTCTCCTTTTGTCTTCAGTCTTTCCCAGCATCAGGGTCTTTTCCTACGAGTTGGCTCTTTGCATCAGGTAGCCAGAATATCAGAGCTTCAGCTTCAGCATCAGTCCTTCCAGTGAGTATTCAGGGTTGATTTCTTTATTTTTTTTATTTTTTTATGTTGTCATATAATGCTTTATTTTCAGTGCAACAAAATATATTGGAAATATTTATATTCCAATTGCAAAATTATTCCTTTAGTTAGTGTTTCTTTTCTTAAAAGCATAGTCCTTGCAAACAAAATTATATACATATTGTATCTTTTATCACACTTTGCTAACTATAGCAAAAAATGGTTTAAAATTATGTATTAAGATTTACTTACACTCACCGCTGTATTTACACAGACTTGAAAATAGCAAAATAGCACAGTGTAAATCACACAAGGGGTTTTGAAAATCTGGATAAAACATTCAATTGTAAAATTTTAACTAGCAGATCTGGACTTCGAGAGTCTCTTCTTAATATTAAGTTGTTATCTGCTGCAACTGCCCAATTTATGTATTCTGCATGTTGGAGAACCAGGTATGTAGGATTTTAATATTAATGTCAGTTCTGAGTTTCTGAAGAAAAAGGCAGCCACTCCAGATACACCAGATGCTTCTCTCTGTGTTTTAAACTCTCAGTGTAATGGTATTCTGTACTAATGTAGCTTTTGTCAGATCAGAGTGTGAATATGAAGGGTTATGTTCCTGCTAAACATATGATGCTTTTTCTTACATGCCTCCCTGAGAAGTGATTATCAGAATTCTAACTTTCAAGAGACAAGTTTATCAGTTCAGTTCAGTTCAGTCGCTCAGTCGTGTCCGACTCTTTGCGACCCCATGAATCGCAGCACGCCAGGCCTCCCTGTCCATCACCATCTTTAGATTAACTGGTTTGAACTCCTTGCAGTCCAAGGGACTGAAATTGGCCTTTTAAAATTTCTTTTATCATGTGAATTTTATTTCACTAATGCCATTTAAAAAATAATTCAAATTGTGTTATGTACTTACTTGACACTTAATACTAAATAAAAAATGAATGTTTTCAGAAATTTATTTTTAAATATTAATACTTGTAAAATTCACAAAGCATTTTTTGTGAACAATGTTTGTTAATGCTGCTTTGACCTGTGGAAGAAGGATTATTTTATACACAAATGAAACCTGAATGTTTTACTTTCATTAATAACATATTTTTCTGATATTTTGCAATATTTGAAAATGCACAAGTATAATTTGTTTAATGTGAATGGCATCACGGACTAGATGGACCCGAGTCTGAGTGAACTCCGGGAGATGGTGATGAACAGGGAGGCCTGGCGTGCTGCGATTCATGGGGTCACAAAGAGTCAGACACGACTGAGCGACTGAACTGAACTGAACTGAATGTGAATTGTGAGTTTTATGTCAAATATTCAATTGCAACTGATTGATATACTCAAAGAATTTCCCCATATGTGTGTGTGTGTGTATGTGTGTATATGTTGTTGTTTCTTAGTTGTTAAGTGATATCCAACTCTTTGCAACCCAATGAACTGTAGTCTGCTAGGCTCCTCTGTCTGCGGGATTTCCCAGGCAAGAAAACTAGAATATTCTTGACTCAGGGATTGAACCCACATCTCCTGCATTGGCATGGCGACTCTTTACTGCTGAGCCACCAGGGAAGTCCATATGTGTGAACGTGTGTGTGTGTGTGTGTGTGTGTGTGTGTGTGTGTGTGCTGTGTTCCATTGCTTCAGTCATGTCTGACTGCTTCCAAATCCTTGGACTGCCACCCACCCACCAGGCTCCTTGACCCATGGGATTCTCCAGGCAAGAATACTGGGGTGGGTTGTCACTTCCTTCTCGTATGTTTATATATATATACATAAACTTCATAAAAGCCACTCTCCTCAATCATCCATTAGCCTACGTTAGCCTTAGCTAGTGTATGCAAGTGAACTTTTAACACAGTATGGTCTTACAAAGACATTACCCAACTTGCAGTAAAAATGGGTTCATCAACTGTCACCTTCATGACAAGTCAGAAAAGTTCAAGTATTTCCTTTTCATTATGATCTTGCAAAAATGAGGCTTGATAATTGGAAGGCCAGGCCACTGTGACATGCAATTCTGGAAGACTGTTGAACATTTTTTGAGATAGCAAAGTTGGCAAATAGGGGCATTTATTATGGCAGACAGTCTTGGGGTACATATTCATTTTCCCCTGACATGTTGTATATAGATGCAAAGGTTTAATTTATTAGTGCTTTTCATTTTTACAAAACATTATGCTATGCTTAAAACTGAGATAAATGTAAGTACATCATAAAGATAGAAAGATTTCATTACTTCAATTACTTCCTAATTTAGAAAGTGATTTTAGATAAAGTCTGCAGATGTGTAATTTGCTTTCTATATTCAAAGATTTAAAATTGTTTGGATGGCTTCAATGGGAAGATATTTTTATCAGTACTTGTTTGGTTTAAAGTGTATGCATCTGTTTAAAAGAAAAACTTAAATTGTTAGTTGCTCAGTCATGTCTGAGTCTTTGCAACCTCATGAATTGCAGCCTACCAGGCTCCTCTGTCCATGGGATGGAACCAAGTCCTGCATTGCAGATGGATTCTTTACTGTCTGAGCCACCAGGGAAGCCCATATATCTGTTTAGAGCTTAATAAATAAATGTTTGAACTTTATGGAAGTGAATTGCAATTCTCTCATGAAAAAAAATCCAAATACTAATTTTATTAGAGAGTTAATATTGTTTTTCTGCAGCTAATTTAGTATTATATCATTTGATATTAAAAAACAACTCAGTAACTTTTGTGTTTAAAAGACCCATTTGGATCATTACTTTTCAAATCTGCTTCCATATACTCGCTATTTACTCAACTGATTTATAAAATAAAAAAAATTTGAAAACAGAGTCATTCATGAATATAACAGTATGCTATATCACTATAATTATAGCTTTCTATTTATGCTTATTTGATCAACAAGTCAATCATGTATTTTTTAATATAACTAGATTAGGAAAGGTCATCTTTCAAAGTGCTATATCAACTGCTCTGAGTTTTAAAAAGCTAATATCCCCTATTCTCATGTAACTTAAATTCTAGAGTTAAAGACAGGTGATAAGTTCCAAGTGATAAAACCATATCCTATGTTAGCAGAGAAGAAAATGGCAACCCACTCCAATATTCTTGCCTGGAGAATTCCATGGACAGAGGAGGCTGATGGGCTATAGTCCATGGGGTTGCAAAGAGTCAGACACGACTGCATGACTAAGTGTGCATACATACTATGTTACATGACAATAAATGCTATGGTGAGAGGAAAAAGGACAATAAAAAGGGCTCCAGGAGGGGAGTGCAATTTCAAATTTAAATATCCTGGACTGTGTTGGTCTAACTGGGAAGGTATATTTGAGCAAAGATTTTAAAAATATAAAGATAATCATTAGATATGGATATCTGGGGAAGAGTGTGCCAGACAAGGGATGTGCAGGTATGAAAGTCCTGAAGGAAAAGCATTGCTTAGCATGTCAGAGGAAAGACATGAAGAGGCTATGATGGTCAGAGCTAGATGAGAGGGTGGTGGGGACAGAGAGAGTATAATGAGGAAGGTCAAAGATTGTTACATGGAGGGTGATTTAACTCAGTACAATCAAGTGGAAAAACATTGCAGCATTTTGAGTGGACAGACCTGATGTGTCTTCATTTTTACAGAGTATTCTGGCTGCTGTGTAGACAGTAGACTGGGATTGAGGTGTGGGTGGGAATTGAAACAGAAAGATAAAGTTATTTCAATTTGTCAAACGAGGAATGATGGTTATATTGACCTGGGTAAAAATTCAAGTGGTTAGAAGGGGCTGAAGTCTGAGTATATTTTGAAACTATCATATTGTCAGGAAGTTTTGTGAGGCAGAAAGGGAAAAGATTAGTTGAAATCACTGATATATTTAGTCATATAATTCCATTCACTAATCATGAAAAGCCTATAAGAGGAGGAGGACTGAGAATAAGTTCATGA
Source organism: Ovis aries (assembly GCF_016772045.2). Taxonomy (NCBI): domain Eukaryota; kingdom Metazoa; phylum Chordata; class Mammalia; order Artiodactyla; family Bovidae; genus Ovis; species Ovis aries. The sequence goes on along the minus strand of NC_056069.1, from coordinate 60,392,900 downwards.
GGGCAGTTTAGTAATAAAACATATATGTATATATATATAATAGATATACTTTGTTTTTATGTCTACTTGTATATCTAATTTTATATCTACTTATACCTTTAATTCTCTATATATTTGCACTTATATGTCCAAATTTTAAAACAGTGCCTGGATTTTGAGACAGTGCCTCAACTATAATTGTTGTTGAGCAAATGTTGAATGTGTATGTATCATTGATTAGTATTGCAATTCCTATATATAGAAATATACAGCTTAAGTATGTGTGACCTCAAGAAGAACATCCAATTGGGTCCAGCCAATACCTCTGACCTAAAAACCTGGAGGTGTTTGAAGATGCTAAGTTTGAGGTGCTTCATTGCATAGCAATTGAACTTTAATACCATATTCTGATAGACTTGACTTTATCTTAAAATGGAAGAAAGCTTACCCTGTGATAAATTCCTATGATAGAACACCAGCATGATGTCTATAACCTTGTTGGTTACCAGGGAATAATTATATCCAGTAGCCTAAGAGATGTTCCATAATTTTAAGTGATCAGGCTTACTGCTAGCTTAGATGGCAGCTCTGATCCAGCTGGAAAAAGACGCTGTTGTCTCAAGTTACTGTATTTCTGTCTTTGGAGAAAATGTTCAGTTCAGTTTCAGTTTAGTCGCTCAGTCGTGTCCGACTCTTTGCGACCCCATGAATCACAGCACGCTAGGCCTCCCTGTTTATCACCTTCTCCCAGAGTTCACTCAGACTCATGTCCATGGAGTCCGTGATGCCATCCAGCCATCGCATCCTCGGTTGTCCCTTTCTCCTACTGCCCCCAATCCCTCCCAGCATCAGAGTCTTTTCCAGTGAGTCAACTCTTCCCGTGAGGTGGCCAAAGTACTGGAGTTTCAGCTTCAGCATCATTCCCTCCAAAGAAACTCCAGGGTTGATCTCCTTCAGAATGTACTGCTTGGGTCTCCTTGCAGTCCAAGGGACTCTCAAGAGTCTTCTCCAACACCACAGTTCAAAAGCATCAATTCTTCGGCACTCAGCCTTCTTCACAGTCCAACTCTCACATCCATACATGACCACAGAAAAAATCATAGCCTTGACTAGACGGACCTTAGTCGGCAAAGTAATGTACCTGCTTTTGAATATGCTATCTAGGTTGGTCATAACTTTTCTTCCAAGGAGTAAGCGTCTTTTAATTTCATGGCTGCAGTCACCATCTGTGGTGATTTTGGAGGCCAAAAAAATAAAGTCTGACCCTGTTTCTACTGTTTCCCCATCTATTTCCCATGAAGTGATGGGACCAGATGCCATGATCTTTGTTTTCTGAATGTTGAGCTTTAAGCCAACTTTTTCACTCTCCTCTTTCACTTTCATCAAGAGGCTTCTTAGCTCCTCTTCACTTTCTACCATAAGGGTGGTGTCATCTGCATATCTGAGGTTATTGATATTTCTCCTGGCAATCTTGATTCCAGCTTGTGTTTCTTCCAGCCCAGCGTTTCTCATGATGTACCCTGCGTATAAGTTAAATAAGCAGGGTGACAAAACACAGCCTTGACGTACACCTTTTCCTCTTTCGAACCAGGCTGTTGTTCCATGTCCAGTTCTAACTGTTGCTTCCTGACCTGGAGAAAATGTTAAAACAAATAATTTATTTTCAATGTTTGAGATTTGAATGACTTTCTAGAAGGTTATGGAATACCAGCTTGCAGAGTTTTGTGCAAGTTAACTGAAGGTTGGCAAAAATAACAAAATAGATGCCTGATGCTTTCTAGAACTATCACTTATTGAAGTGTTGTGTGTGTTAGTTGCTCAGTCGTGTCCAACTCTGCAACCCCATGGACTTTAACCTTTCAGGCTCCTCTGTCAGTGGAATTTTCCAGGTAAGAATACAGGAGTGGATTGCCATTTCCTTCTCCAGAGGATCTTCCCAACCCAGATATTGAACCCAGGTCTCCTGCATTGCGTGTAGACAATTTACTGTCTAAGCCAGCAGGGAAGTCCCCTCAGTTAATATTATTTCAGTAGTAATTATTGGGCTTACCTGATGGCTCAGAGGGTAAAGAATTTGCCTGAAATTCAGGAGACACAGGAGATACAGGTTCAATCTGTGGGTTGAAAAGTTCCCTCAGAGGAGGAAATTGCAACCCAGTTCAGTATTCTGGAAAATTCCATGGACAGAGGAGACTGGCAGGCTATAGTCTATAGGGTCACAAAGAGTTGGACACGACTGAGTACCCAGCACCAAAATTATTATTATATCATTGGATCATTATATCAATATTATATAATATTAGTATATCAATACTAAAAGTTCACTTAGTATTGAAGGGTGCTTTGAAATATTTTTAAATACAAAGACATCCTCTGGTGGGTTCTATTTGTGTCTTGCCAGGTTCATCCCCTAGCTACTGTAAGTGTTGGCTATAAACAGTTCAGAACTGCCATTTTTATGGAGACTTGCCTATAAGAAACAGAAGACTTCACAGAGGGAATATGGTTTTTCCCCTCCAGCAGCTCATAGACAGTAACGACTGATCTGGGGAACTAAGACGTGTTCCCTGACCTTGAAATGAGACCAGTTCGGTGTGTTACATTTGGGATTGGGCTGGTCTCTGGGCAAGACTGCATTCTTGCTTGTTAGTCCCCTGATCTGTCCTGTGTGTTTTCCATCCTTTCTTCCTCGATAAATCACTTGAACAAGAATCTTCCTCTCATGTTCTATATAATCCACTACACACTGTGTTCTTAGTACAGGTCCATTTGTACAGAGAATTCAGAGATAAACTTGGTATGAAGCTAATAAATCCTAAAGACATATTCTCTTTACACATATGACTTAGTCCAAAGCCTTAAAGTTATCTTGGAATTATCCTTGGAGAAGGAAACAACCTTCTCCAGTGTTCTTCTCCAGGAGTTTCCATGGACAGAGAAGCCTGGAAGGCTACAGTCCATGGGGATGCAAAAGAGGTGGACACGACTTAGTCACCAAACAAGCAGAAGTTATCTTAGAAGTGTTCAGTTCAGTTCAGTTCAGTTCAGTCCCTCAGTCGTGTCCGACTCTTTGCGACCCCATGAATTGCAGCATGCCAGGCCTCCCTGTTCATCACCATCTCCCGGAATTCACTCACACTCATGTCCATCGAGTCCGTGATGCCATCCAGCCATCGCATCCTTGGTCGTCCCTTTCTCCTACTGCCCCCAATCGCTCCCAGCATCAGGGTCTTTTCCAAGGAGTCAACTCTTCACGTGAGGTGGCCAAAGTACTGGAGTTTCAGCTTCAGCATCATTCCCTCCAAAGAAATCCCAGGGTTGATCTCCTTCAGAATGGACTGGTTGGATCTCCTTGCAGTCCAAGGGACTCTCAAGAGTCTTCTCCAACACCACAGTTCAAAAGCATCAATTCTTCGGCGCTCAGCCTTCTGCACAGTCCAACTCTCGCATCCATACATGACCACAGGAAAAATCATAGCCTTGACTAGACGGGACTTAGTCGGCAAAGTAATGTCCCTGCTTTTGAATATGCTGTCTAGGTTGGTCATAACTTTTCTTCCAAGGAGTAAGTGTCTTTTAATTTCATGGCTGCAGTCACCATCTGCAGTGATTTGGGGGCCCCCGAAAATAAAGTCTGACACCGTTTCCACTATTTCCTATTTATTTCCTATGAAGTGATGGGACCAGATGCCACGATCTTCGTTTTCTGAATGTTGAGCTTTAAGCCAACTTTTTCACTCTCCTCTTTCACTTTCATCAAGAGGCTTTTAGCTCCTCTTCACTTTCTGCCATAAGGGTGGTGTCATCTGCATATCTGAGGTTATTGATATTTCTCCCAGCAATCTTGATTCCAGCTTGTGTTTCCTCCAGCCCAGCGTTTCTCATGATGTACTCTGCACAGAAGTTAAATAAGCAGGGTGACAATATACAGCCTTGACGCACTCTTTTTCCTATTTGGAACCAGTCTGTTGTTCCATGTCCAGTTCTAACTGTTGCTTCCTGACCTGCATATAGGTTTCTCAAGAGGCAGGTCAGGTGGTCTGTATTCCCATCTCTTTCAGAATTTTCCACAGTTTATTGTGATCCACACAGTCAAAGGCTTTGGCATAGTCAATAAAGCAGAAATAGATGTTTTTCTGGAGCTCTCTTGCTTTTTCCATGATCCAGTGGATGTCAGCAATTTGATCTATGGTTTCTCTGCCTTTTCGAAAACCAGCTTGAACATCTGGACATTCAAGGTTCACGTATTGCTAAAGCCTGGCTTGGAGAATTTTGAGCATTACTTTACTAGCATGTGAGATGAGTGCAATTGTGCAGTAGTTTGAGCATTCTTTGGCATTGCCTTTCTTTGGGATTGGAATGAAAACTGACCTTTTGCAGTCATGTGGCCACTGCTGAGTTTTCCAAATTTGTTGGCATATAGAGTGCAGCACTTTCACAGCATCATCTTTCATGATTTGAAATAGCTCAACTGGAATGCCATCACCTCCACTAGCTTTGTTCATAGTGATGCTTTCTAAGGCCCACTTGACTTCACATTCCAGGATGTCTGGCTCTAGATGAGTGATCATATCATCATGACTATCTGGGTCATGAAGATCTTTTTGTACAGTTCTTCCATGTATTTTTGCCACCTCTTCTTAATATCTTCTGCTTCTGTTAGGTCCAGAGCATTTCTGTCCTTTTTGAGCCCATCTTTGCATGAAATGTTCCCTTGGTATCTCTAATTTTCTTGAAGAGATCTCTAGTCTTTCCCATTCTGTTGTTTTCCTCGATTTTTTTGCATTGATCGCTGAAGAAGGCTTTCTTATCTCTTCTTGCTATTCTTTGGAACTCTGCATTCAGATGCTTATATCTTTCCTTTTCTCCTTTGCTTTTTGCCTCTCTCCTTTTCACAGCTATTTGTAAGGCCTTCCCAGACAGCCATTTTGCTCTTTCACATTTCTTTTCCATGCGGATGGTCTTGATCCCTGTCTCCTGTACAATGTCACGAACCTCATTCCATAGTTCATCAGGCACTCTATCTATCTAGGCCCTTAAATCTATTTCTCACTTCCACTGTATAATCATAAGGGATTTGATTTAGGTCATACCTGAATGGTCTAGCGGTTTTCCCTACTTTCTTCAATTTAAGTCTGAATTTGGTAATAAGGAGTTCATGATCTGAGCCACAGTCAGCTCCTGGTCTTGTTTTTGTTGACTGTATACAGCTTCTCCATCTTTGGCTGCAGAGAATATAATCAATCTGATTTCGGTGTTGACCATCTGGTGATGTCCATGTGTAGAGTCTTCTCTTGTGTTGTTGGAAGAGGGTGTTTGCTATGACCAGTGCGTTTTCTTGGCAAAACTCTATTAGTCTTTGCCCTGCTTCATTCTGCATTCCAAGGCCAAATTTGCCTGTTACTCCAGGTGTTTCTTGACTTCCTACTTTTGCATTCCAGTCCCCTATAATGAAAAGGACATCTTTTTTGGGTGTTAGTTCTAAAAGGTCTTGTAGGTCTTCATAAAACCGTTCAACTTCAGCTTCTTCAGCATTACTGGTTGGGGCATAGACTTGGATAACTGTGATATTGAATGGTTTGCCTTGGAAATGAACAGAGATCATTCTGTCATTTTTTAGATTGCATCCAAGTACTGCATTTTGGACTCTTTTTCCTGCCCGCAGTAATAGATATAATGGTCATCTGAGTTAAATTCACCCATTCCACAAGTGTTCAGTCAGCACAAAATTTGTAAAATTTGCCACAGTGAAATATTTTGTATTCTTTTCTTAAAGGAGGACTCCTAAAACTAGAATTCAGGCCCCACAAAAGCAGCATGCCCTTTTGGAAAAAGATTCATATATTTTATTCTTCTAATTGTGAATATTATTCCAGTCTAACTTTTAGAATTACATCAATATAAGCTATAAAGTAACGTGGTGCTGAGTTGCCTCAGTTGTGTCTAGTTCTTTGAGATTCATGGACTGTAGGCCCACCAGGCTCTTCTGTCCATGGGATTCTCCAGATAAGAATACTGGAGAGGATTGTCATGCCCTCCTCCAGGGGATCTTCCTCACCCAGGGATTGAACCTGCATCTTTTATGTCTCCTGCATTGGTGGACGGGCTCTTTACCACTAGAGCGGCCTGGGAAGCCCATATAAGGTACAAATTTAAACAAAAAAGAAAAATCAGTATATAGGTAGAAAGATAACCCTTACATTCACTTTTCCCTAAATGAGGGAAACCTGAGTCCATTATTTTCAATAAGCAAAGATTTAAATAGAATTTTTTGTAAAAGGATAAGCACTAATTGTCTCATTCTGGTGTTTCTGTATTCTTCAGTATGGAGAAGGGAATATTGCTGACAAAAGTCCATGTTATCAGGAATAATAAAGGTGGCAGGTTGTGGGTAAGCCATTTTCAAGGCCATGGTGAAATTCCCGTTGCCAGGATTTAATGACTCTCTCAACAGGAAGATTACAGTCCAATGTTAAATAAAGATCCATACGTTCTGCACTCACTTGAAATAGCGCTAGTTGCTTTAAATGTTGGTTTCAGAAATAAATGGCTGGCAAATGTGCTGATTACTACATTTGGGGTAAAAATGTATTCATACTGTGGAAATTTTTAACATTACTTTTAAAACTTTCTATGTGGTTTAGTACATTTTATTTGTAAAACTAGAGATACTTTAAAGCTCAAGTAAAATTTTGAAAATAAAAAGGAATAAAAAGAAAATAGACATCTTTATGTAGCTACATTTTCCTTGTAACGAACAAAAAAATATATCACCACGTGCACACACATAAATATCCACATACATACACAAATCCCTTGATTAGCTTATCATTTTAAGTATTATTCCAGCTCATTGGAGAAATTATATTTCCCCATATATTTATCCCATATATTTTTTAAAGTATAAAGTATACTTTATTTATACTGTTTTCTTGATTTCATGTTTGATCAGGTATGCTGCTGCTGCTAAGTCACTTCAGTCCTGTCTGACTCTGTGTGACCCCATAGACGGCAGCCCATCAAGCTCCACCATCCCTGAGATTCTCCAGGCAAGAACACTGGAGTGGGTTGCCATTTCCTTCTCCAATGTGTGAAAGTGAAAAGTGAAAGTGAAGTCGCGCAGTCGTGTCCGACCCTCAGCGACCCTATGGACTACAGCCTCCCAGGCTCCTCTGACCATGGGATTTTCCAGGCAGGAGTACTGGAGTGGGGTGCCATTGTGGAATCTATTAAAATAGATTCTTTTCCTAAGTTTCAGCATAGGTAATAGTGCGATACTAGTTTACTTTAAACAGAACTAGCTTTAGCAGTAACACACACTTGGAAACTTTGTTTTGCCCTACCGTAACATTTTAAATAATAGTGTCTTCTATGTTAATAGATTTTATGAAAGAAAAATTTTACAAACTTTCAGCTAATGAATTTTGAAAATTTGGGACTATGAAAGTTCTTATAATTTGTTATATGACATCTTTATGACTCAATCTTGATTATATAACAACAAAAGTTACCTTATGTCATATTCCGTCACCTTGGGACTATCTAATAGGACTATCCTTTGCAATATTTTTCTACACTTTATATGTTATTCACATGCAATTCTGGCATATATGATTATAGTATTGGGGAGTAAAAACTGCCAACTTTTTGAGTATCATTTTATAAATTCAATGTTTATATTGAATATATTATATTATATAGCTCCCTTTGAGCTATACTTTTAATTTTATAAACCTATTGTAAAATTTCAGAAATAAACTGCTCATACCCCCTGTTTACTGTTTTATGCCAGGCACAACACTCACCCCTGAGTAAAATATAAACTTTGTGCTGCATTAGTGCCCACAGTTAGCATTTTCATTCTCTGCCTTTGTTCTGATTCTTGCAGTTGGATGTTCTTTACTCATACTGTACCTAAATTGCTAATGCTAATTTTGAGACTGCCATGAAATGATTGGCAGAAGGCCTCAGTCTATCAAGATGGAAATGAACATAAATGAAGCAGCACATTAAGCAGTATTCCACGAAAAAAGGAATACAAGACACTGGACAATAGAAAACATGGAGGGAAAAAGATAATTCTGTGCATAGAATAGAACGATGCTAGCTTATATACTTATGAAGCAGCAAATCATTTTTAGATTAAAAGGAAGAGCATCCAATGGCACAGTCAGTGCACTAAGACCAGTATTATGGAATGGCCATTTTAGGAACTAAAGCAAAGCTGGTTGTTTTAGTTTGCATATATTCAATGTATTGTAACTACATTATAATGAGCATTTTTTTAGAATGATTTTTTCAACACAAACACCATTAGGAGAAAATATTTTTGTGTCATGAACAAGGAATATAAGGTTATTACATAACTACGTGGTATATTAATATCCTCAGATATGCAGATGACATCACCCATATGACAGAAAAGGAAGAGGAACTAAAGAGCCTCTTGGTGAAAGTGAAAGAAGAGAGTGAAAAAGTCGGCTTAAAACTCAAGATTCAAAAAATAAATATCATGGTACCCAGTCCCATCACTTCATGGCAAATAGACGGAAAAACAATGGAAACAGTGAGATACTTTATTTTGGGGGAGATCCGAAATCACTGCACTCATCTCATACGCTAGTAAAGTAATGCTCAAAATTCTCCAAGTCAGGCTTCAGCAATACGTGAACCGTGAATGTCCAGATGTTCAAGTTGGTTTTAGAAAAGGCAGAGGAACCAGGGATCAAATTACCAACATCCGCTGGATCATCAAAAAATCAAGGGAGTTCCAGAAAAACATCTACTTTTGATTTATTGACTATGCCAAAGCCTTTGACTGTATGGATCACAGTAAACTGTGGAAAATTCTGAAAGAGATGGGCATACCAGATCGCCTGACCTGCCTCTTGAGAAACCTGTATGCAGGTCAGGAAGCAACAGTTAGAACTGGACATGGAAGAACAGACTGGTTCCAAATAGGAAAAGGAGTATGTCAAAGCTGTATATTGTCACCCTGCTTATTTAACTTATATGGAGAGTATATCATGAGAAATGCTGGGCTAGAAGAAGCACAAGCTGAAATCAAGATTGTCAGGAGAAATATCAATAACCTCAGATATGCAGATGACACCACCCTTATGGCAGAAAGTGAAGAGGAACTAAAAAGTCTCTTGATGAAAGGGAAAGAGGAGAGTGAAAAAGTTGGCTTAAAGCTCAACATTCAGCAAATGAAGATCATGGCATCCGGTCCCATCACTTCATGGCAAATAAATGGAGAAACAGTGGGTGACTTTATTTTTCTGGGCTCCAAAATCACTACAGATGGTGATTGCAGCCATGAAATTAAAAGACACTTACTCCTTGGTAGGAAAGTTATGTACAACCTAGCCAGCATATTAAAAAGCAGAGACATTACTTTTTCAACAAAGGTCCATCTAGTCAGGGCTATGGTTTTTACAGTGGTCATGTATGGATGTGAGAGTTGGACTATAAAGAAAGCTGAGCACTGAAGAATTGATGCTCTTGAACTGTGGTGTTGGAGAAGACTCCTGAGAGTCCCTTGGACTGCAAGGAGATCCAACAAGTCCATCTAAAGGAGATCAGTCCTGGATGTTCATTGGAAGGACTGATGTTGGAGCTGAAACTTCAATACTTTGGCCACCTGATGCGAAGAGTTAACTTATTGGAAAAGACCCTGATGCTGGGAAAGATTGAGGGCAGGAGGAGAAGGGGAATACAGAGGATGAGATGGTTGGATGACATCACTGACTCAATGGACATGGGGTTGGGTAGACTCCGGGAGTTGGTGATGGACAGGGAAGCCTGGCCTGCTGTGGTTCATGGTGTCTCAAAGTCGGACATGACTGAGGGACTGATCTGAACTTAACTGAAAATCACTGCAGATGGTGATTGCAGCCATGAAATTAAAAGACACTTGCTCTTTGGACGAAAAGCTATGACTAACCTAGACAGCATATTAAAAAGGGGGAACACTACTTTGCCGACAAATGTCCATTTAGTCAAAGCTATGGTTTTTTCGACATCCATGTATGAATGTGAGAGTTGGAATATAAAGAAACCTGAGTGCTGATAAATTGATGCTTTTTAACTATGATGTTGGAGAAGACTTTCAAGAGTCCCTTGGACTGCAAGGAGATCAAACCAGTCCATCCTAAAGGAAATAAATTCTGAGTATTCATTGGAAGAACTGATGCCAAAGCTGAAATATCAATCCCTCGGCCACCTGATGCGAAGAACTGATTCATTGGAAAAGACACTGATGCTTGGAAAGACTGAAGGCAGGAGGAGAAGGGAATAAGGGATGAGATGGTTAGATGGCAATACTGACTCAATGGATATATGTTTGAGCAAGCTCTAGGAGTTGGTGATGGACAGGGAAACCTGGTGTGCTGCAGTCCACGAGGTCACAAAGAGTCAGACATGACAGAGCAACTGAACTGAACTGATGTGCATATAGGTGTTTCTGAAAGGTGTGGGATCTTGCAAATCACCTTTTAAAAGCCAGTGAACAGGCCAGGTTGGTGGAAAGGAAATTTTGCTTAATTTCAGATGCTGGCAACTGGAGTGATGCCATGATCTTCATTTTTTGAATGCTGAATTTTAAGCTAGCTTTTTTGCTCTCCTCTTTCACATTATCAACAGGCTCTTTAATTCCTCTTCACTTTCTGCCATAAGGATTGTGTCATCTGCATATCTGAGATTATTGATATTTCTTCCTGCAATTTTGATACCACCTTGTGCTTTATCCAGCCTAGCATTTTACTTGATGTACTTGGCATATAAGTTAAATAAGCAGGGTGACAATATATAGCCTTGAAGTACTCCTTTCCCAATTTGGAACCAGCTCATTGTTCCATGTCCAGTTCTAACTATTGCTTCTTGACCTGCATAAAAGCTTCTCAGGAGGCAGGTAAGATGGTCTGGTATTTCTATCTCTTTAAGAATTTTCCATAGGATGAGAGGGTTGGATGGCCTCACCGATTCGATGGACATGAGTTTGAACAAGCTCTGGGAGTTGGCGATGGACAGGGAAGCCTGGCGTGCTGCAGTCCATGGGGTTGCAAAGAGTTGGACATAAATGAGTGACTGGATTAAACTGACTGTGATCCACACAGTCAAAAGCTTTGGCATAGTCAATAAAGTAGAAGTATATGTTTTTCTGGCACTCTTGTGCTTTTCCTATGATCCAGTGAATGTTGGCAATTTGATCTCAGGTTCTTCTGCCTTTTCTAAACCCAGCTTAAACATCTGGAACTTCTCAGTTCACATACTGTTGAAGGCTGGCTTGGAGAATTTTGAGAATTACTTTGCTAGCATGTGAGATGAGTGCAATTGTGCTGTCGTTTGAATATTCTTTGGCATTGCTTTTCTTTGGGATTGATGGGAAAGTTCAGTTTCATTCCAATCCCAAAAAGACATAAAACTATTATCAAAACCAGAATTATCTATGACAAAGATTTTGGAATTATCAGATATTGTGTTGAAAATAACTATGATTAATATGTACAGGACCCTAAATAAAAAAATTAGACAACATGAAAGCACAGATGGATGATCTAGGCAGAGAGAAATCCTGGAAATTAGGAAGAGTAATAAAAATGAATAACATCTTCTATTGATTCATCACGAGATTGCATGTGACTGAGAATCAGACACAGGCTTCCCTGGTAGCTCCGATGGCAAACAATCTGCCTACAGTGCAATAGACCTGGGTTTGGTTCCTGGGTCAGGAAGGTCCCCTGGAGAAGGGAATGGCTACCCACTCCAGTATTCCTGCCTAGAGAATTCCATAAACAGAGAAGTCTGAGGGGCTATAGTCCATGGGGTTGCAAAGAGTAGGACACGACTAGTGACTTAGCACCCACACACACATAAGAATCAGATGTAGTTAAGATCATCAATGATGCTAAAGCTGAAACTCCAGTACTTTGGCCTCCTCATGCGAAGAGTTGACTCATTGGAAAAAACTCTGATGCTGGGAGGGATTGGGGGCGTGAGGAGAAGGGGACGACCGAGGATGAGATGGCTGGATGGTATCACGGACTTGATGGACATGAGTCTGAGTGAACTCCGGGAGATGGTGATGGACAGGGAGGCCTGGCGTGCTGCGATTCATGGGGTCGCAAAGAGTGAGAAACGACTGAGCGACTGAACTGAACTGAACTGACTGAGGATCATCAAAAAGGATCTTAAAGATAGAAACATCTAGCTGATATCTTAAATATTTCATCTTGATTGCCTTATATTCTATTATCAAATATAAGGTGAAGCAACATTAAAGAAGCTTCTTTGCTAAAACATGTTGCAACTTATAACAATTAACATAGATTTGATATTTTAGATTGATAACAGGTCAGATTCTTCCATTTATATATTATTCTTTGTATAATACATAATGCTATAGGTGCATGGGATCTCAGTGATTAAAGAATTACATAAGTAGGGGGGAATGAAAATTTTAGTAAGCAGTGCAAATAGTGCTTTCTAGAAAAATATATACAGAAGTATTTTCTTCCAATTTTAAGGAACTATTTTGTGTTACATAGAACTAAATCCCTTTCTCATGCATTGTTTTGATACTGGAAGTATTATTGCAGGTATGTATTTGTATGGTCTTCCTAGGTGGTGCTAGTAGTAAAGAACTTGCCTGCCAATGCAGGACACATAAGATACACAGTTTAGATCCCTGGGTCAGGAAGATCCCCTGGAGGAGGTCATGGAAACTCACTCAGTCACTCAGTCAGGCACGACTGAAGTGATTGAGTATGCAGATATATATATACATATATATATATATATGTGTATATATGTATATATATCTTAGTATATAATATCTGTACATTCTTCATATGAATATATGAAGAATCTTATTAGCAAAACTTACATATAAACCAAGAAGACATTTTTAACAGCAGAATAGAATATTTTGAATTTTTACATTATATCTGGCAAAGGTGAAGAGAATATCATTATTATTTTGAAATATAAGAGTATTAAATTCTTCAAGGGCTTCCCTGGTGGCTCAGACAGTAAAGAATCTGTCTGCAATCCTAGAGACCAAGGTTTGACCCCTAGATCAGGAAGATCGCCTGTAGAAGGGGACTGAAAAAAAATCTTCAAAAAATGTGTTTAGAATTAGGCACTAAGTCTGAAGTGAAGCAAATTAATAAAGAGACTGTTTCTGTCCACTAAATCTTACAGGAATTTTTTTTTTTTAATTAGCACCCATCTTCCATGTAGAAGGAAAACAAGATAAAAACATTAACATGTACACATGACATTTATAATAATATTTTTAAAAACTAATATCCATTATGGATGTGAGAGTTGAACCATAAAGACAGCTGACCAATGAGTAATTGATGCTTTTGATCTGTGGTGTTGGAGAATACCCTTGAGAGTCCCTCGGACAGCAAGGAGATCAAACCATTCAGTCCTAAAGGAAATCAGTCCTGAATATTCATCAGAAGGAGTGATGTTGAAGTTCCAGTACTTTGGCCACCTGATGCAAACAGCCAACTCATTGGAAAAGACCCTGATGCTGGGAAAGATGGAAGGCAGGAGGAGAAAGGGAGAACAGAGGAAGAGATGGTTGGATGGCATCACCGCCTCAATCGACATGCGTTTGAGCAAACTCACGGAGATGGTAAAGGACAGGAAAGCCTCATGTGCTGCCATCCATGGGGTCACAAAGAGTAGGACATGACTGAGTGACTGATCAACAAAGCAGTGCCATACTTGACCTGAGATATTTTTCCTTAAAAAAAAAAAAAGCAAACAAAACTTAAATTGTTGGGGTTTGTTGTTGTTGTTGTTATTTTTGTTTGTTTGCTTTTATTTTGGCTTAACTGGGTCTTCATTGCAGTGTGTGCAGGCTTTTGTTGCTGTTACATTTTGTGGACTTTCTCTAGTTAAGGCAGACAGGTTTAGTTGCCCTGTGGCATGTGGGATCTTAGTTCCCTGACCAGGGATCTAACCTCCATCCCTTGCACTAGAAGGCAGATTTGTAATGGCTAGACCAACAGGCAAGTCCCTGAGCTAAGGTATTATATTTGAGTCACATTATAAAGTAAGAATTTTTAATGATAAAGAGGGTTGTATCAAAAGTATTAATAAGGATTTATAAACACATTAGTAATTTAATTGAGTAATTTTAATAATGCTCCATTATCTTGCAGTCTTTGCAGGTAATATTGTAGCAAATTATAAAGTGAAAAAAAGTTACAGAGACGCCTGCTCTAGAATACAGCATAGCATTAATGGAAAGAGATTTATTTAAAATGGAAATTGTCATTTCTTTTGACACAATGCTTATTTAAAATTTTTGAAATTATGAAAAATAAGCATAAGGAAAAGAAGAAACAGAAATAATAGAGACACACTACTGATTTCATAAAATATGTGGAAACAATGAAGTAAAGAAAATATGGAGCCAAAGTCACATAAAACTCTGTGGGTTTGTATTATCATGGACATGAGTTTAATCCTCACATTATAGTAATAGAGTTTCCTTTTTTGAGACTATCTGCAGGTTAATTAAAAAAATACCATTTTAAGTCTATGAATGAAGTGTTAGTGGGTACTACAGGAAATGGGCTTTGATTATTGTGTTTTCTTTGGCCCTGGAAATAATAAACACAAATGCATGAAAAACCATAGATTATTACGGCTAATCTTTGTCACCTGGGCTGAGCTACAGGGTGTCCAGATACTGCGCCAAATATATTATGGTGTTTCTTTGAGGATGTTGTTTTTCAGATGATTTAACATTTAAATCAGTAAAGCAAAGCTGACTGCTCCTCCTACTCTAGGTGGGCCACATTCAATTATTTTAAGTCCTGAATAGAACAAAAAGACTGACCCTCCTCTGAATAAAATTACCTGCCTCTGGACTCAAGCTCAAACACTGGCTCATATTAGCTCGGTTGGTAAAGAATCCTCTTGCAATGCAAGAGACACTGATTCAATTCCTGGGTGGGAAAGATCCCCGGGAGAAGGGATAGGCTACCCACCCCAGTATTCTTGGGCTTCCCTTGTGACTCAGATGGTAAAAATCTGCCTGCAATGTGGGAGATGTGGATTGGACTCCTGGGTTGGGAAAATTCCCTGGAGAAGGGAAAGGCTACCCACTCCAGTATTCTGGTCTGGAAAACTCCACAGACTGTATAGTCCATGGGGTTGCAAAGGGTTGGTCGTGACTGAGCAACTTTCACTTTCACTCTCGCTTTGGTCTTGAGCCTGACACCCTTAGTACTGGAGCTTCCTCCCGATCCTCAGCCTTGCAATGCTCACTGGAACTACATCTTCAGCCCTCCTGGGTCTCCAACTTGCTGAGTACATCTTATGAGTTTTAAGTCTCAATAACTGTGTGAACCAATTTACTGTAATAGATCTCTTTTTATTGTAAGGAATGTTTGTTCGGTTGATCTGGACAATGCTGACTAGAACAGAAATATCCAAAAACCTGTTGAATATAGTATTTATCACAGCATTTAGTATTTGAAAGTTTCTAGCTTATATCGATAGTTCAAGGTATATTTTAAATTTCAATTCACAGTCTCTCAAATCAGCCTATCATATATGGATTTAAAAATTCTTTTAGTAGTCCCTGTGCTGTTTCTCAGGCTTCCAGGTGGAGCTAGTCGTAAAGAACCCATGTGCTAATGCAGGAGATATAAGAGACTGGGATTGCCCTGGGACAAGGAAGGTCCCCTTGAGGAGAGCATGGTAATCCACTCCAGTATTCTTGCCTGGAGAATCCCATGGACAGAGGAGCCTGGTGGGCTACAGTCCATAGGGTCACAAAGAGTGGGATAAGACTGAAGTGACTTAGCAGGCATGCACGTGTTGTTTCTCATAAATTTACCTTCAGTGTGCCCATTAAATAATTACTCTATAAGTATTCATATATTTCAAAGCTGGTAAGTAATATGAAGTCTCCACTTCATAGTAATGAGTTATTTATTGGCCATGTATATTGAACGTCCATTATATTCAATTAGTAATAGTTATCTATCAACAAGCTATATTTTTTTCTTTTGATGGCTATATTATGGATTATAGAAAGAAAAGATTTTAATGACTTCTTTAGATATTCCATTGTTAAATAATCATATTGTTCTCTACTTTAGAAATATATTTTAAAACTTCAATTTCATTATTCAAAATTATGCAATATCAAGCATATCAAATATAGTATTTGATTAATTTTCTTTTCTAAAACAAGTATTACCTCCTATTTATCATCATCTTCTTCTGATTCTTAGTAATTCCTAAATAACAGCAAAAGCAACATTACTACTATTGCTAAATCCAACACCAATAATGATATTTTAGTACATCATATATACATAAATGTTTTTATTTATATATGTGACCTTTAGGGGTCAATATGTGTAGGTACACCTTTAACTGTATAAGAATTATGTGCATACATAAGTATATGCATATGATGTGTGTCTTTATATACTTTTCTGAGGTTTATAAATATAAGGGTACATCAATATATTTTATATTTATAAATATATTATATTTTATATTAGATCATCTTGTTTACCCCCTAAGAAACAGTAGACAATAACTAGAGATATATTTTGCTGTCATATCTAGCATCTAATGGGTAGAGGCTAGAAATGCTGCTAAGCATCCAGTAATGCCCAGCCCTCCCCCTACACATACACACAACAAAGAATCATGAGGATTAAAATGTCAGTGGTTGGTGAGGCTGAAAAACTTTGCTCCAAAATGATCTTGAGCATCCCCAAATCCTGGTGAAAATATATTGGCAATAGAGCCTATTTACATAAAGAGATACTGAAAAGCAGAATATAGACAAAAACCGCTGTGCATGTTTTTATTTGAAATCACTGGTTTGCTCAATTTAAAGTCCGCTTCATGAGAATCGTGTGTGTATGTATATGTATATATATATATATATATATATATATATATATATATATATATATGCTTTATGAGGCTGTCATCCTTTGTTTTTCTTGCAATTCTTTTTAGTACTGAAATCCAATTTCCTACATGCCCTCAGGCATCCACATATTACTCTGTGTTACACTAACCCAGTTCTTCTCTCAAAATTCTAAAATTTCATACCCTGAACTATGTGGCATATTGAATCTCTTATTTTCATTCCCTATGCCTTTCCTGTACTGGAAGTACATATGCCCCCTTTGTCCATGTGACTTTACAATCCTTCCCACTTAGAGGTGAACTGTGTAGCTCTGTTCCATTGATGAAGTCATTGTCCCTGTGGCCTATTTGACCAATAGGCTGTGAGAAGTGGCAGCATGGCAGCTCCAGGGAAGCCTCCAAGAGGCATCCTGGGTTTCCACTTGCCCTTTTGCACTCTTGTCATTCTCTGCTAGAGGCACATGTGTGTGTTTCTGTGTGTGTTCAGTCGCTCAGTCATGTTTGACTCTTTGAGAATATATGGACTGTAGCTCACCAGGTTCCTCTGTCCATGGGATTTCCCAGGCAAGAATACTGGAGTGGGTTGCCATGTCCTTCCCCAGGAAATCTTCCTGA
Organism: Ovis aries; assembly: GCF_016772045.2. Classification (NCBI taxonomy): domain Eukaryota; kingdom Metazoa; phylum Chordata; class Mammalia; order Artiodactyla; family Bovidae; genus Ovis; species Ovis aries. The sequence goes on along the minus strand of NC_056069.1, from coordinate 60,375,380 downwards.
CCCAGGGATTGAACCCAGGTCTCCTATAGCACAGGCAGATTCTTTACTACTGAGCCACTGGGGAAGCACTTGATACTTTATGTAACTAATCGCTTGTTCAGGGAGGGTGAAGGCTCTGTGGAGCACACTTGAATCAGATCCCAGAACTAGGAGCTCAGAGCCCGAAATCTAGGCTAGCCAAGGAATCCACAGCCCATGACTGCAGGTTAAATACATGCTGTATTTTGAGCACTAAGAGGGTTTGCTTTTCAGTAGTCATGGCTGAATAATAGAACACTATTAAAAGTGAGTATTTACTTTTTTCCTATGAAAACAAAACATGCAGTATTGGCTTTGGAAACATGTGGTATGTGTCCAAGAAAACTCATAGAGCAGAGTGTAAGATGATAGCTTGTGTTAATCAACAGCAAATAAAGGTTAGAAAAATGTCACTTCAGGAAACTTGGAAGACCACAAAAATATGGTACCTAAAAATTATTTCAACAAATAAACCACATTTCCCTGCTGGAACCAGGGACACCTTATCTTTTTGTTACTACAAAGCTTGCCCCCTCCAAACACTTCTTGTTTGCTGAGTACCTCACTGTAACACCTTGTGGACCTGTGTGGTAAGCAGCATCCAGCTACCTGGGCTGGGAGTATATGTGATGGTAAGCTGCTACCGTTATCTGTCCAGTGCCGAATGGCATGTGTTAGAACATCTTTTGCTACTGGGGGTGACGAATCCCTCTCTCACCAGTGGAATGGATAGGAGGCAATCAGAACAGTGACCTGACATATGGCAGAAGCTGTGAAAGATGATTAGACTGATTCTCGTGCCAGTCACTTGCAACTCCCTACTGTTCCTGGAATCAAGCTTTCTTTGAGTTACAGCTGAGGATCCCTTTTCTCATACACTTTTTCCCTCAGTCCTGCAGCTCTTACTCTAGCTAGGTTAACTACTACCCCTTCCCTCTCACTGTCAAGGAGAAAAGCATGCTGTGTGATGTCTGCTAAAATTAAGGAAGCATTGCTGTCTTTATGGACTTACATCCCCCCAAGCTCTTGGCCGAATACTCTAACATGATTATTTAATCCCAGTATTATAGGTTGTGAATCTTTTTTTTTTTTTCCTTTTACCATGTCTCTTCACACCTACTCTTAGAGACATTTGCTTCCAGGGTTCTTCAAGGCCCAGAAATCAAAACTCAATTCCTGAAGTCATCCTATAATAAATCCACTGTAACTGACACATGCTGACCCAGCAGGAAGTCCAGCTAGGACCGTTCATTTTAAGGTGTATTCCATTCTCTTGGTATCTTTCCTCGCACACTGTTCTGACCTACTATCTCCCTAACTGAACTGTGCGCTGAACAATATCTCTATATTATTTGCAGAAAACGGTTCAAACATTGTAATATTAATGCTTCTCTTAGTTTTCTTCTCAATGGGTTTCAAGTCTCAGGTTATGGCAAGGACACTCAAAGTCTGCCAAACCACAATCCAACCCTAGATTTTTAAATGCCATGGAAATTTCATATAAGTCATAAGAATTAGTGCCAATGCCTTATCTAAGCCCATGCTTCTTCCACATAGCAACACTGATGAATTAGTAGAATATGCAAGCACAAGTGCACATTTTTGTTAATTTCATTGACCCCGGTCAGCTAAAGAACACAGCATTTCAAAATCCCAGAAATTCTCCAGTTTGCATCACTTGGATGATCATATCTGTACATGAATGGTTCTCCAGTTTTACCTATATATACATTTGTCAAAATTTGGATTTTTTATTTTTTGGTCAACAATTTCTGTTTTAGAAAGCTGGCCATGCACTAATATCATTCCCCAGTTATACTGCAAAGGAATCCTAATTCTTTAAGAAGACATTTGGCCAGCTGAAATACTGAAAACCTGTTTCTCACATACTAATTATTCCATGATTAAATCATTTTAATGCCTTGGTGGTTGGGTTTCTACTGCAGCCAAGAAATAACAACAACAAAAAAAATGGTATACGTTTGTGTCCCCCAAACAAGGTAAGTGGCCATGAAGACAAACATAGATTGGCAATTGGATTAATATAATTGTGATTAGTTTATTGAACTAGAAAATGGTACAGAACAGTTTTAATGCAATTTTCTGAGTGCGTGCTAAGTCACTACAGTAGTGTCTGACTCTGTGTGCCCCCATGGACTGTAGCCCTCCAGGCTCCTCTGTCCATGGGGATTTTACAGGCAAGAATAGTGGAGTGGGTTGCCATGCCCTTCTCCAGGGGGTCTTCTAACCCGGGATCCATCATGCATACCCTGTGTTTCCTACATTGTCAGGCAGGTTCCTTACCACTAGCACAAACTGGGAAGACTCACAGATTTATAGTGTCTGTTAAATATCAAATTCCTAGTACAAATCTTGGTACGTAGCATATATAAGTAATATTTGACTTGTTTTCCATTTTCATCAAAGATTGCATTCATTCAAAATTCCTGAATGTATGATTATACCACAGGTGAGACTGGAACTATAGGGACACTCTTGTATCATCTTGAGTTATGGGTATGAACAACATGTACAATGTTCAGAATTCAGAGAAATGTTTCATTGAAGATTTGGAAATAGTAAAATATTTGGTCTGCACCTAGAGATAAAATAAGCATCCTAAATTAAATTTTGGTAATAGATATGACATCATTTGATAATATGCTGATGACAACATATGACTGATGCTAAAGCTTAAGCTCCAATACTTTGGCCACCTGATGGGAAGGGCTGACTCATTGGAAAAGATTCTGATGCTGGGAAAAATTGAAGACAAAAGGAGAAGGGTGCAGAGGATGACATGATTGGAGAACATCATTGACCCTAAGGACATGAACTTGAACAAACTGCAGGAGATTATAGAGGACAGTGAAGCCTGTCATGCTGCAGTTCATGGAGTTGGAAAGAGCTGGACATGACTTAGCAACTGAACAACAACATGAGTCATATTAGCCATCAGGGTTAAATGGTTATTTGAGAAATTAGAAGTGCAAGGCATATGATTACAAGTAAGAAAAATGAAGCAAGAAAACCCCTGAAGCCATTTGTTTGCACATAATACACAGACCATAAATAAGGCCGAGCACTGAAGAATTGATGCTTTCAAACTGTGGTGCTCGAGAAGACTCATAAGTCCTTTGGAAGGCAAGGAGATCAAACCACTCAATCCTAAAGGAAATCAGTCCTGAATATTCATTGGAAGGACTGATGCTGAAGCTGAAACTCCAGTACTTGACCATCTGATGTGAAGAGCTGACTTACTGGAAAAGACCTGATGCTAGGAAAGATTGAGGGCAGGAGAAGTGGGTGATAGAAGATGAGGTGGTTGGGTGGCATCACTGTCTCAATAAATGTGAGTTTGAGCAAATTCCAGGAGCTAGTCAAGGACAGGGACATATGTTGTATTATCATTCATGGTCTCAGAAAGAGTTGGACATGACTGAGTGACTGAATCACACAGACACACACAAGTACACTTATATGCATGTACACACTATTTGAAAGCTCATTTTTAAGTTCTAGTATGGAGTAGAGCAACTTGGACATTGTTGACTAAAAATACTCCAACTGTTTTAATGGTGTATCACCCACTTTGACCAATGCTAAACGTTGGAGCACTGTTCATGGAACCTAAGAGATGAAGGGGACATATGGTTTGCTAGGCAGATAAACTAAAGTAACTGTGATTAAATGGTTATAAGGGTCAAAATAATGTGAACATTAAGAAAATTAGATCTGAATTGTCTAATATTCAAAAGTTAAAATGCAAAACCTCATTAGAAGTTCTTGAAAAAATAGATATTGAAAAGTGAAAGTAAAAGTCACTCAGTCATGTCTGACTCTTTGTGACCCCATTGATACACAGTCCTTGCATTCTGCAGGCCAGAATACTGGAATGGGTAGCTGTTCCCTTCTCCAAGGGATCTTGCCAACCCAGAGTTTGAACACAGGTCTCCCGCACTGCAGATGATTTATCAGTTGTGCCACCAGGGAAGCCCAGTCCCGGAAAGTTGACTTAATTTTGTCACAATAGTCAAGTCAAAAGTGTCTTATGAAATACGTTCAGTTCAGTGCAGTCACTCAGTCACGTCCAACTCTGTGACACCATGGACTGCAGCATGCCAGTTTTCCCTGCCCATCACCAACTCCCAGAGCCTACTAGAACTCATGCCCATTGAGTCAGTGATACCATCCAACCATCTCATCCTCTGTCATCACTTTCTCCTCCTATCTTCAATCTTTCCCATCATCAGGGTCTTTTCAAATGAGTCAGTTATTCGCATCAGGTGGCCAAAGTATTCAGCCTCAACATCAGTCTTTCCAGTGAATATTCAGGATGGAATTCCTTTAGGATTGACTGATTAGATCTCCTTGCAGTCCAAGGGACTCTCAAGAGTCTTCTCCGATACCACAGTTCAAAAGCATCAATTCTTCAACACTCAGCTTTCTTTGTAGTCCAACTCTCACATCCATCCATGACTACTGGAAAAATGTATGTGGTGCTAAAAGAAATGGCCACAGGTTATTTCTGTGAATGATCTCCATCTTAATGATTGTCTGCATTCTCTGTCTTTTGACCCTATGACACCTTTCACAAATATCAATAGAGTAACCACAATCAACCACTCCGCTCTTTCACCTGAGCCCTTATTTATGAAACACAATTGCTCCACTGCTGAGGCTATGTAAAGAATACTAAATATTACATAGACAAAAATAGAGTTCTTATAAAAATAAAATAAAATAGAAAAAAAATAGAGTTCTAGAGGACTCGCATTTACAACTATCCCTGCCAGGATGCCAGGATTGTGAGCATAGCCAGGAGTGAGTTTCCAGCACAGATCAGTTGTCGACATCATACTATTGGGTGACTCAATCCATACCATAGACCTAAAAAGTAGTCCAGCCAAGCCCTCATGAAACCCTCAGTAAATAATATGTTGGATGGGTCCTTTGCTAAGCTAATAAGTTTTAAGACAGCTTGATTTAAAACTACATATAACAAATTGGCAAAGTAAGGCATAATGGTTTGACAAATTTTGGAGTTAATATGGTACAATGTACACTTGCCTAGAAAATCCCATGGGCGGAGGTGCTTGGTAGGCTACAGGCCATGGGGTTGCGAAGAGTTAGACATGACTGAGCGACTGCCCTTTCACTTTTCACTTTCATGTCTTGGAGAACGAAATGGCAACCCACTCCAGTGTTCTTGCCTGGAGATTCCCAGGGATGGGGGAGTCTGGTGGGCCGCCATCTCTGGGGTAGCACAGAGTCAGACATGACTGAAGCAGCTTAGCAGCAGCAGCAGCAGCAGCAGCAGCATGGTACAGTGACTAATAAGCATATATACTTTTTGAGAAGTAGGGTAACTTATGGAATCAAAGGCTCTTCCCTGGTGGCTCAGTGGTGCAGAATTCACCTGCAATGCAGGAGACCGAGGTGCAATCCCTTTGTCAGGAAGATCCCTTGCAGAAGGAAATGGCAACCCACTCCAGTATATTTGCTGGAAAATCCTATGAATAGAGGAGGCTGGCAGGCCAAAGTCCTTATGGTGACAAAGAGTAGGACATGACTAAGCTACTGAAAACATACGATGGATCAAAAAAAACAAATTCATAATTTTAGTCTGTCCCACTAAAGACCCCAGAATAGCCTTCAGTTCATTTCAGTTCAGTCGCTCAGTGGTGTCCGACTCTGTGACCCTATGAATTGCAACACACCAGGCCTCCCTGTTGGTGTCCAGCACCAACTCCCAGAGCTCACTCAGACTCATGTTCATCGAGTCGGTGATGCCATCCAGCCATCTCATCCTCTGTCATTCCCTTCTTCTCCTGCCCCCAATTCCTCCCAGCATCACAGTCTTTTCCAATGAGTCAACACTTTGCATGATGTGGCCAAAGTATTGCAGTTTCACTTTAGCGTCAGTCCTTCCAAAGAACACCAAGGACTGATCTCCTTTAGAATGGACTATTTGGATCTCCTTGCAGTCCAAGAGACTCTTGAGAGCCTTCTCCACCACAGTTCAAAAGCATCAGTCCTTTGGCACTCAGCTTTCTTCACAGTCCAACTCTCACATCCATACCTGACCTCTGGAAAAACCATAGCCTTGACTAGACAGACCTTTGTTGGCAAAGTAGTGTCTCTGTTTTTCAATATGCTATCTAGGTTGGTCATAACTTTCCCTCTAAGGAGTAAGCATCTTTTAATTTCATGGCTGCAATCACCATTTGCCGTGATTTTGGAGCTCCCCCCAAAATAAAGTCTGACACTGTTGTCACTGTTTCCCCATCTATTTGCCATGAAGTGATGGGACCATATGCCATGATCTTCATTTTCTGATGTTGAGCTTTAAGCCAGCTTTTTCACTCTCCCCTTTCACTTTCATCAAGAGGCTCTTTACTTTCTGCCATAAGGGTGGTGTCATCTGCATATCTGAGGTTATTGATATTTCTCCTGACAATCTTGATTCCAGCTTGTGTTTCTTCCAGCCCAGCGTTTCTCATGATGTACTCTGCATAGAAGTTAAATAAGCAGAGTGACAATATATAACCTTGACATACTCCTTTTCCTATTTGGAACCAGTCTGTTGTTCCATGTCCAGTTCTAACTATTGCTTCCTGACCTGCATATAGGTTTCTCAAGAGGCAGGTCAGGTGCTCTGGTATTCCCATCTCTTTCAGAAGTTTCCACAGTTTATTGTGATCCATACAGTCAAAGGCTTTGGCATAGTCAATAAAGCAGATACAGATGTTTTTTTCTGGAACTCTCTTGCTTTTTCCATGATCCAGGGGATGTCGGCAATTTGATCTCTGGTTCCTCTGCCTTTTCCAAAACCAGCTTGAACATCTGGACGTTCACGGTTCACATATTGCTGAAGCCTGGCTTGGAGAATTTTGAGCATTACTTTACTAGCATGTGAGATGAGTGCAGTTGTGCAGTAGTTTGAGCATTCTTTGGCATTGCCTTTCTTTGGGATTGGAATGAAAACTGACCTTTTCCAGTCGTGTGGCCACTGCTGAGTTTTCCAGATTTGTGGCATATTGAGTGCAGCACTTTCACAGCATCATCTTCCAGAATTTGAAATAGCTCAACTGGAATTCCATCACCTCCACTAGCTTTGTTCGTAGTGATTTTTTCTAAGGCCCACTTGACTTCACATTCCTGGATGTCTGGCTCTAGGTGAGTGATCACACCATCGTGATTATCTTGGTCGTGAAGGTCTTTTTTGCACAGTTCTTCTGTGTATTCTTGCCATCTCTTCTTACTACCTTCTGCTTCTGTTAGGTCCATACCATTTCTGTCCTTTATTGAGCCCATCTTTGTGTGAAATGTTCCCTTGGTATCTCTAATTTTCTTGAGGAGATCTCTAGTCTTTCCCATTCTGTTGTTTTCCTGTATTTCTTTGCATTGATCACTGAAGAAGGCTTTCTTATCTCTCCTTATAGCCTTACTATAATGAAATACAACATTTAATCTTCTAAGATCTAGAATTGTGTCTTTGTAGTGATTTCATCATTATATAGTAGAAATAATAAATAAAAATTCAACAATTAATCATGCATCTGCTCTGATCCAGCATGGGATGAGAGAGGGGAATAAGATGTAGAACCTATAATGAAGCTTCCAATCCTATTCTTCTGTTTCAGTGTTTTACTCATTTCTGTTTATGTGGATGGTTTAAATGGAACATCTGAGATGAGTTAGGTGACAGTCCTCAGACCACACAACTAAGGATGGTGCTAAATTCATCTCTCAGTTTCCGACTCAGAGGCCACTGCTGTGATAATCTTGCTGTGTCCTGGGGACTCCTTCAGGGACTTGAGAGTCCTTGAGTGCCAAGTCAGTGATGTCAGTGGTAGAGGCCTTAGTGAATTGCAGTCAGAGGGACTGGAAAAGCTAAGAAAGGAGATTTGCAGTACACATGAGAATGAAACAGCTTGTCAGCTCACAGAATTACCAACAGCTGTGAAAGGTCAGCAAGTGAAAGTGAAAGTCGCTCAGTCCGACTCTTTGTGAGTCTTTGTGACCCCACGGACTATACAGTCCATGGAATTCTCCAGGCCAGGACACTGGAGTGGGTAGCCTTTCCCTTCTCCAGGGGATCTTCCCAACCCAGGAATTGAACTGGGGTCTCCTACATTGCAGGTGGATTCTTTACCAACTGAGCTATCAGGAAAGCTATCAGGTCAGCAAGAGTCTGAAGTAAACTTTCAGATCATGGTAAAGAGGATATGATAACTGAGTGAAAAATAAGGCCACTCCTTTTCACTTGATGTCTCCTGATGGGAACCAAAAATTTGTCTTGATATATGATATATGATATATTTTATATATCCAAGAGAGCCAACTTCTCAGAAGCTGTGTTCTTGCCTAATATTTCTTCACAGTTAGAAGTTATTTTCAGACTCTTCAGTAATTGCTATAAATACACAATGCAGAATTAAAGATGATCACAGAGCATGAAATTTAAGAAGGGAAAAACCAACATGTTGGCATCATTCCTTGAAAACCCAGGTTATTCCAAAAGCATTAATAATTACAGATTTCCCACATTCATTTATCACTTATTTGTTTTAGTTTCAGTGATATTCACAATAAAAGAATGATTTTCAGTAGCAGTTATAATAATCAGATACTGTTCTATAATTATGTACTCATATTCAATCAGACCATGTAAGTTAATACGGTAATAATATTCATGTTGATACTTGTTATCTGAAACATTTTAAAGCTACTACTGTTTTTTCCTTTCAGAAAATTACATGAAATAACTAAAAAATACTTCCTGACGAGTGTGTGTGTGTGTGTGTGTTCATTCAGTCAGTCATGTCTGACTCTGTAGCCCCATGGACTGTAACCCACCAGGCTCTTCTGTCCATGGAATTTTCCAGGCAAGAGTACTGGAGTGTGTTGTCATTTCCTCCTTCAGGGGATCTTCCAGACTCAGGGACTGAACCAGAGTCTCTTTAAGTTTCCTGTATTGGCAGGTGAATTCTTTACCACTTACACCACCTGGGAAGCCCTTTCTGATGCATAGCCACATCCATATAGCCTAGAATATTGGAGATAACTAACGCATTATGTTTTCTTTTAATTCAAAATTAATATATAAAAGATGATATATTCAAAAATTAAAATTAATAGTATATTCCAGAAAAGTAATATATTCCCAAAGTGATATATTCAACTAGCTTTTTGTTGTTTGTTTGCTTCGGTCTTCCTCAATAAATAGCAGAATATGTTTATTTGCTAACCGTGGCAATCTTAATGGTATTTATTATGTAACTTACTTAATCAATCATCTCTCATCCAGTCTTAATTCCAAGTATCATCTATATATTAACAACCTAATAAATATACATATGATCTGCTTGAATTTCTCTGAACTCCAAGCATGTACGTCCACTTATTATTTATATTGTGAATAGAAAATGCCTAAGAACTGAAGCTTAGACACTTTGAAACTCATGGTCATGAGAAAGAGAAATGCCAGTAAAAGAGGCCATACAGAGCTCTCTAACATGGGCTGGAAATGAGATTTGTGGTAACCTGCAAGCCACAGGAAGAAGGCATTTTGGTTGGAGGCAACAATCAACTGTTTCAAATATGTGGCTAGTTAAGTGAGACTGGAAGACTGAGAATTAACCATTGGTTTACCAACCCAGAGGTCACTGGTGGCCTATATAGGAGTAGTTTTGATTATATGGTATGCTTGCGTGTGTGTGTGTGTGTGTGTTTGTGTGTGTGTGTGTGTGTGTGTGTAGCCAGTCATGTCCGACCGTTTGCAACCCTATGGAAAATAGCACACAAGCCCCTCTGTCCGTGGGATTTTCCAGGTAAGAATACAGGAGTGGGTTGTCATTTCCTCCTCCAGGAGCTCTCCTCAATCCAGGGGTGGAACCCCCATCTTCTGCATCTCCTGCATTGGCAGCCAGTTTCTTTATCACTAAGCTACCTGAGAAGGCTGTTTATATGGTAGGGTCGAAGCTTAATTAGATAGGATGATTAAGTCAATAAGTAATAAGCAGTTGTATACTACAATTACAGACAATTATTATGAGAAGACATTATTAAAAAGAGAAAAAAATAAGAGTCATAGCTAAAAGGTGAAATTAGAGTCAGGAATTTTCTGAAAACTTTTAGAGAAGAGTTAAATAACAGAATGTTTGTAGGCTTAGGTGGAAAGGTAAATATGCAAGAGATAGAGTGAGAATATAATTCTGAGAATTCAATTTACAGTCATATTTCTCCACCTTGGTCTCCCTGCTGCTTTTCCAATCTTTTTGAAATGTGTCACCAATAGAGTTCTGTCTTCTTCCTATTTGTTGTTTCCTAAACTTAAACTTCACCCCTCCTTGAATAAACAACTGAGGGAGACTAACTCAATATTTTAAAATACGCTTCTACCAGTATATCTGCCACTGGAGTTTCTCAGTCACAGGCACTGGCTGATTTATGTGTGATTTTAATCATCCATCTACTCTGCTTATGACCATCTTATTTCAGTTTCCTATGAAACCTGTCCTTGACTTTTTTTATTTCTGCGCAAATTTAGTGCAGCAGCATATTATTTGAAAATTTCCCATCATCAAACATGTGGATGGTGTAAATCAATAGAGAGCAGTTGGAAAAGAACCGTCTTACACAGAACATTAATGGAATATTTTCTTGCATACTAATTTAGCTGACTATGTTGGACCTTGAAGTAGTGTATAACATCTTCCTAGATAAATATTAATCTGAATGTTTTGCCCCAAAATAAATTATTTTCCTCAGCTACATTCTTATAAAGTGACTTGACATGAATGGAAGTTTACCTAGCTTGGACATTACTACAAATTTTTGTTTTTTAACTCTGTGTGTTTGAGCTTGTTTTCATGTTTGTGGATGTTTATAGTGGCTATATCATGTCAGACTCTTTTGCAACCCCATGGACTGTAGCCTTCCAGGCTTTTCTGTCCATGGGCTTTCTGAAGCAAGAATACTGGAGTGGGTTGCCATTTTCTTCTACACAGGATCTTCCTGACCCACGAATTGAACCTGCATCTCCTGCTTGGCAGGGAGTTCTTCTGGAAAGCCCATTCATGTGTGCATTTAATTATAATTAAAACAGCATGTAGATGCACTCATTGGTGATGTTATAATCTTTGATGAAAACTGGATTCTTGTTAAAACAAAAAACAGAAAAGCACAGCTTGGCTTGCATATGATTAATCTATAGGTTTTTGAAGAAATTGGAATGAGTTGGTTGTATCATCAGCGGTACAAAGTACAGCTTTTGGGTTTTTTTTTTTTTAGGTTTGTGACATCTGGCTTGGCACTTTTATTTATACGTGAGCACAGTGACAACCAATAAATGCAATGCTTTTATTTGCAAGTAAGAGTCGCAGACATTATCCTACGCATGCTACACATATTAAATTATTTAATGTTTATCATAAATCTAAATGTAACAGTCATTGGTCGATAGCAATGACTGAAATCCCAAAAGGAGAATGTTGCCACATCCCTTAAAACTGGACCCGGATGTTCCTTGATTAGGATTCAGCTTTGCTCTCTGGGAATAGCTCTTAGAATAGCCTTAATTCTTGAGAATGAACCCTTAATGCAGAGTTCATTGAGATTTTCTCCAGGGTTCTGGGCTCTGCCTTCCTAGAAGATGTTTTCTTTTATCAAAGAATTGGCCTATGTATATGAGCTTGTATGTGATTATCCTGCTTTCTGTGTACTTATACTTAGGGTCCAGAAGCCTTTGTACAATTTGAACTATCTCAAACACTTTCAGTCTAAGTCAGGAGGGTTTTTACCCCCGTGTGCTGTGTGCTAAGTCGCCTCAGTCAGGTCTGACTCTTTGAGGCCCCATGCACTGTAGCTCACCAGGTTCTGACCCTGGGAGTCTCCAGGCAAGAATAGGGAATCTTCCCAAACAAGGGATCAAATCCATGTCTCCTGCATTGACAGGTGGGTTCTTTACCACCAGCACTGCTCTTCTAAAATTTTTAAAATTTGTGTGAACATATTTGAATGAAGTTCCCTTCATCTATCAAAAGCCACACTGACATCTTATTTTTGAACAGTTATCATCTTATTTCAAAGACACATACCATCATGCTCTTGGTTTTATCCTTGCTTACAGGTCTTGTTTCACTTCAAAATCTCTTATCGACTTAGAAAACTAGGCATTAAAGACATGATTTTCTAAACCCACAAAACTACCCCATATATTCCATTTAAATTCTGCTTGAAAACTCTCATTCCTTCTTAAGCTCATCTTTCTCTTGCAACACTTTATCAGAGTCAGCTCTGTGCACCCAGTTGTCACTTTCAGCAATCTGCCTGGATCTATCTTTAACCAAATCTAATTTCTTTAGCACATTTTATGTCTTCTAAGATAATTCAGGTAATATCTTTGGCATTTGTTTCACTACTATTAATGTCACTTTTCCTAATTCCAGTTACATACACTCTTTTTACTTCTTTTGCATTGTTTGCTAATAATTCATTCATCAGTTTTTAAGGACCACATGCTACTTGGTGTCAAAGCCAAGTTCACAATTTTATTATGGCAAGCTGCTGCTGCTGCTAAGTCGCTTCAGTCGTGTCCGACTCTGTGTGACCCGATAGACGGCAGCCCACCAGGCTCCCCCGTCCCTGGAATTCTCCAGGCAAGAACACTGGAGTGGGTTGCCATTTACTTCTCCAGTGCATGAAAGTGAAAAGTGAAAGGGAAGTCACTCAGTTGTGTCTGAATCTTAGCGACCCCATGGACTGCAGCCCACCAGGCTCCTCTGTCCATGGGATTTTCCAGGCAAGAGTACTGGAGTGGTTTGCCATTGCCTTGCTCTGTATTATAGCAAGGTCACACTTCTAATACTCAACTTCAAGAAGAGAAATATTTCTGGTATGAAAGAATTTATAGTATGGAGAAGAAAACAGAGGGTTACTGATAGGATGATGCCAACAAAAAAAAAGGCTTATACTTATGTAAGAGCTGCCCATTAAATTGTTCCTATAAAATTGGAGCAATTGCTGTCAGTGACACATTGAAAGCTTGACTCTGGCCCTAATGGGTTAGACATTTACAGTGACATAAAAAGGTACCTCAAATAAAATACATGGATGCTTTGATGTTAAGATGGAAATACTAAAAGCAACAAAATGTGTATTCAAAATAATCTTAAGACATAGTGCCAAGCAAGATGAATTTTAAAAGATCCGCATATTTAAGTTCTGAACTTGAAGCAAAACTACAACAGCAACAGGAAGAAGCCTAAAACCACAATGAAACAAAAATTAAAAACAAAAGAAGTAAGACATGCACACAGAGGAAAGTCAAACCTGAATGACTACATGCTATTAAATATGTCACTCATGAGAGAAGTGTAAAAAAGATAAGAGGACTATGTTTCAAAAACATATTTGTGGGAAAAAATAACCACTGAATTTCAAGATCCTCAACATTCTTACAAAAGTAAAGTCTGAGTAATTGTCTTTATAAAGAAACTTACAAGTTTTTGTTCCTGTTTTGTTTTAACTAATTCTCCAAACATACGATAATTGAAAGTAGTTCTTATTGCCAAGAAGGCTATACTATGAATATTTCAGTAATCACTTAATGAATGAACTATTGTTTCTTGGCTACCCATTTACTATTTTACATTAGTTCATCATTGTATATTTACTTTGATACAATATTTTTTCAACCTATACTACTTTTCAGAGATTTTACAGACAAACCTACTTATTGTTACATCACATGGATAAAAATCAGGCCAGTGATTTTCCTAATTGGGAAAAGAGTTCATCGAAGCTGCAGATTGTCACCCTGCTTATTTAACTTACATGTAGAATACATCATGAGAAACACTGGCCTGGATCAAGCAAAAGCTAGAATCAAGATTGCCAGGAGAAATAGCAATAACCTCAAAATTGCAGATGACACCACCCGTATGACAGAAAGTAAAGAGAAACTAAATAGCTTCTTGATGAAAGTGAAAGAGGAGAGTGTAAAAGCTGGCTTAACATTAAGCATTCAAAGAACAAAGATCATGGCATCCAGTCCCATCATTTCATGGCAAATAGATGGGGAAACAATGGAAACTGGGACAGACTTTATTTTCTTGGGCTCCAAAATCTCTGTACATGGTGACTGCAGCCATGAAATTAAAAGATGCTTGCTCCTTGGACAAAAAGCTATGACAAACCTAGACAGCATATTAAAAATCAGCCATTACCTTGCCAACAAAGTTCTGTCTAGTCGAAGCTATGGTTTTTCCAGCAGTCATAATTGGATGTGAGAGGTGGACCATAAAGAAGGCTGAGCACCGACAAATTGATGTTTGTGAACTGCGGTGTTGGAGAAGTCTCTTGAGAGAGTCCCTTGGACTGCAAGGAAATAAAACCAGTGAATCCTAAAGGAAATCAGTCCTAAATATTCATTGGAAAGACTGATGCTGAAGCTCAACCTGAAGTTCCAATACTTTGGCCACCTGATGTGAAGAGCTGACTCATTAGAAAAGACCCTCAGGCTGGGAAAGACTGAAGGCAGGAGAAGGGGCTGACAGAGGTTGAGATGGTAGGATGACATCACTGACTCGATGGGCATGAGTTTGAGTAAGCTCTGGGAGTTGGTCATGGGCAGGAAAGCATGGCGTGCTGCAGTCCACAGGGTCACAAAGAGTGGGGTACAACTGAGCAACAGAACAACAATGATTTTACACAAAGTCAGAGAAACAATTGTTTGGATGCAATACTCAGGTTCAGAATCTGACAATTCCACTCCAGCCTTCAAGTACACTGTGGAACAATGGTTGAATGTCTTTGAAAGAGAAATATTTTTGCATACTATTGTATGCTGCAGGCCTGGTCAGGATAAAAGCCAATGGGTTTGTGGTAAATGAATTAATGAGCTTAAATAGTAACTCTTTCCAATTGACTTCAATAATATGTAGATTTTTTTTTCTTTTGAAGCTGTTCAAAGCTATCTTAAATAAAATTTACTTTAATGAATGACTCCCCAGATTATATACTTAGCTTGATACAGGGTTTCAGAAAATCATTTTCTCCTTTTATATTTAAATGTCATTCAGTGTTACTTTTGGTCGCTTACAAAGTTTTCCATTCATGAATCTATTACAATTTATTTCAGTTAAAATGTGGCTTGAACCCAAACATCGGAAGGAAAAAAGCATACATTTGATGTGGAATACAAATCTTTCTAAATGTGAGAAGGAAATAAATTTGAACATTTTTTCAATAATGTATTATCAGAGGCCAGCATATTTTTATCATATTATATATAAGTGCACGCCTATCATATAGGTCTCAGACTGCAGGCTATGGTATTTTTATTCATCAGCTTAAAAGAAAATTTGCAACCACAAAATAAAATGTATTAAAACGGAGAAGGGAGCTTATATAAACTCCCAACTTATTTCTAAACTTTTTTTCTGTGTTTTTATGTAACACACAAAAGTAACTATGAACAAAGTAAAGGCATTGCCTAGATAAAAATCAGTTTTTAATTCACATGGGATTTATAGTGTTTGTTGCAGTGATTTTGAAATAACTGATTCATAATACATTCAGTTTCAAGGACAACAGGTAATAAATATCAAATCTGCCAGACTTGGTTTATCAAAAAAATCATTATTAATAAATAAGAATATCCATGGAATGCAGCTTAAGATTTCCAGGTAGAGCTTAACAAGTTAGCAAAGCAGAGAACAATAAAACACAGTGATTTCTCCTACCGAGATAAACATATGATATCATATAACTGAACGCAATAGGGAACTTTATTATTTTTAAAAAAATATTGTGCATATATTCTCTAACTTTATATGAATGCTGTAAACTAAGATACGTTTATAATACATACCAATATATGTCAACATTAAGCACTAAGATTGAGATTGCTGCTGCTGCTAAGTCGCTTCAGTCGTGTCCGACTCTGCGTGACCCCATAGACGGCAGCCCACCAGGCACCCCTGTCCCTGGGATTCTCCAGCCAAGAACACTGGAGTGAGTTGCCATTTCCTTCTCCAGTGCATGAAAGTGAAAAGTGAAAGTGAAGTTGCTCAGTAGTGCCGAACTCTTAGCCACCCCATGGATTGCAGCCTACCAGGCTCCTCCGTCCATGGGATTTTCCAGGCAAGAGTACTGGAGTGGAGTGCCATTGCCTTCTCTTAGATTGAGATTAGATTTAGTTAAAAGTGTATGTAATATAATTTTAAGGGATTGAATATATATCAATTTCTTGTTTCAGTTTCTATATTCTTGTCCTTGTAGTGGAAACAAAAAATACTTCTATAATACACAGTCCTGTTTTGTTTCAATAAACTATTTTTAAAAATTTTGTACATACTTAAAAATAGAAAACATGGAAAGAGTAATATTGGAGGTACTCATTATATTATAGTTACCTTTAAAGTTTTATTTTTAACTATTCTAAGGAAAAAAAATTCTCAAAATTCTCAAAAATGCCCCAAATACTCCAAGCCAGGCTTCAACAGTAAAAGAACTATGAAATTCCAGATGTTCAAGCTGAATTTAGAAAAGGCAGAGGAACCAGAGATCAAACTGCCAATATTCATTGGATAATTGAAAAAGCAAGAGAGTTCCAGAAAAACATCTATTTCTGCTTTATTGACTATGCCAAAGCCTTTGACTGTGTGGATCACAATAAACTGTGGAAAATTCTTAAAGAGATGAAAACACAAGACCATCTGAGCTGCCTCTTGAGAAACCTATATGCAGATCAGGAAGCAACAGTTAGAACTGGACATGGAACAACAGACTGGTTCCAAATAGGAAAAGGAGTACATCAAAGCTGTTTATTGTCACCCTGCTTATTTAACTTATATGCAGAGTACATCATGAGAAACACTGGGCTGGATGAAGCACAAGCTGGAATCAAAATTGCTGTGAAAATTATCAATAACCACAGATATGCAGATGACACCACACTTATGGCAGAATGTGAAGAGGAACTAAAGAGCCTCTTGATGAAAGTAAAGAAGGAGAGTGAAAAGTTGGCTTAAAACTCAATATTAAGAAAATTAAGATCATGGCATCTGGTCCCATCACTTCATGGCAAATAGACAAGGAAACAGTGGAAACAGTAACCAACTTTATATTTTGGGGCTCCAAAATCACTGCAGATGATGACTGTAGCCATGAAATTACAAGACGCTTACTCCTTGGAAGAAGAGTTTTAACCAACTTGGAAGCATATTAAACAGCAGTGGCATTACTTTGCAAACAAAGGTCCATCTAGTCAAAGCTATGGCTTTTCCAGTAGTCATGTATGGATGTGAGAGTTGGACTATAAAGAAAGCTGAACACCTAAGAACTGATGCTTTTGAACTGTGGTGTTGGAGAAGACTCTTGAGAGTCCCTTGGACTGAAAGGAGATCCAATCAGTCCATCCTAAAGGAAATCAGTCCTGAATATTTGTTGGAAGGACTAATGCTGCAGCTGAAACTCCAATACTTTGGCCACCTGATGGGAAGAAATGACTTTTTTGAAAAGACCCTGATGCTTAGAAAGATTGAGGGCAGGAAGAGAAGGGGACAACAGAGGATGAGATGGTTGGATGGTGTCACCGACTCAAGGGTCATGAGTTTGAGTAAACTCCGAGGGTTGGTGATGGACAGGGAGGCCTGGTATGCTGCAGTCCGTGGAGTTGCAAAGAGTCGGACATGACTGAGCGACTGAACTGAAGGAAAACAATGACAAATATACTGGAAATTTTAAAAATCTTTTTAAACAAATCTCTTTTTTTTTTTTTCCTTGAGCAACCAGTATTGTGACATTGCTGGATAGCTTTACCAAAGTGTTTTTGTTTGTTATATTGTTCTTAATAATATACATATCAGTCAGTCAGTCAGTCAGTCAGTTCAGTTGCTCAGTCATGTCCGAGTCTTTGCGACCCCATGAATCACAGCATGCCAGGCCTCCCTGTCCATCACCAACTCCCGGAGTTCACTCAGACTCACATCCATCGAGTCCGTGATGCCATCCAGTCATCTCATCCTCGGTCGTCCCCTTCTCCTCCTGCCCTCAATCCCTCCCAGCATCAGAGTCTTCTCCAATGAGTCAACTCTTCACATGAGGTGGCCAAAGTACTGGAGCTTCAGCTTTAGCATCATTCCTTCCAAAGAAATCCCAGGGCTGATCTCCTTCAGAATGGACTGGTTGGATTTCCTTGCAGTCCAAGGGACCCTCAAGAGTCTTCTCCAACACCACAGTTCAAACGCATCAATTCTTTGGTGCTCAGCCTTCTTCACAGTCCAACTCTCACATCCATACACGACCACAGGAAAAACCATAGCCTTGACTAGACAGACCTTAGTCGGCAAAGTAATGTCTCTGCTTTTGAATATACTATCTAGGTTGGTCATAACTTTTCTTCCAAGGAGTAAGCGTCTTTTATTTCATGGCTGCAGTCATCATTTGCATTGATTTTGGAGCCCAAGAAAATAAAGTCTGACACTGTTTCTACTGTTTCCCCATCTATTTCCCATGAAGTGATGGGACTGGATGCCATGATCTTCATTTCCTGAATGTTCAGCTTTAAGCCAACTTTTTCACTCTCCACTTTCACTTTCATCAAGAGGCTTTTCAGTTCCTCTTCACTTTCTGCCATAAGGGTGGTGTCATCTGCATATCTGAGGTTATTGATATTTCTCCCGGCAATCTTGATTCCAGCTTGTGTTTCTTCCAGTCCAGCATTTCTCATGATATACTCTGCATAGAAGTTAAATAAGCAGGGTGACAATATACAGCCTTGACAGACTCCTTTTCCTATTTGGAACCAGTCTGTTGTTCCATGTCCAGTTCTAACTGTTGCTTCCTGACCTGCATACAGATTCCTCAAGAGGCAGGTTATATTATTCCATAAATAGATTCAAGCGCTATATTTTTTGTTTATTTTAAATTTGTCCTTTAAGTCAACGTATATTTTTTTAAATTGCTCTTTGTAATTAAAACTACATTATATGATCAAAATCATTCCTACTTTTTATATTTATATAGTGTTTTGATGCACAGAATTTTGATGACACTCAACTTATCTACTTTTTCTTTTGTTATTTACTTTTGACATGATGTCTAAGAAACTGTTAATAATTCCAAAGTCATAAAATTTACCCCTGTGTTTTCTCTTAAATTACAGTGTTTCAACTCATATTTAGATCTTTCATGTAGTATGAGCTTATTACTAAATTTGGTAAGATAAAGGTCTAACTACATTCTTTTGTAATGTGACATTTGTTAGTCCTCTAATTTTATTGTTTTTCAAAATAATTTTGGCTATTCCTCATACCTTGCAATATCATACACATTTTAGGAAGATTTTTAACATTTCAGAAAAAAAAAAGACCATTTAAATTTTTATAGGAATTAGACTGAATATGTGTATTTATTTGGAAAGTGTTGCCATGTTAACAACATTGATTTTTAGAATCCATAATCAAGGGATATCTTTCCCATTATTTTGATTTTTACTTTATTTCAGTAGAGTTCTGTGTTTATCACTGTACATATCTTTAACTTCCTTGATTGCATTTTTTCCTAACTATCTTATGCATTTTGATGCTATTGGAAATGAAAGCTTTAAAATATCCCTTTAGATTGTACAGTGCTAGTCTATATAGAAAATGCATCTGATCTGTGTGTGTTGGTCTTATATCCTTTACCTTTGCTGACTATGTTTGTTGGCTTTAACAATTGTGATCATGGTTTGACTTTGAGCTCAGTTTTTGGTTTTGTTTTTAGCTCTTTGGTTTTTATATGTATATTTTTTTCAGATTTTCTATACATAACATCATGTTAACTATGGATTGAAAAAGTTTTACTACTTCTCTTCCAACTAGATAGCTTTTTTTTTTTCCCCCTCCAATTTGCTCTGGTTTCATTATCCAATGCAAAGTTGAATAGAAGTAGGCAAAGTCAGTGGCTTTGTCTTATTTCTGATCTTGGGAGAGGAAAGTTTTCAATTTTTCATCATCCACTATGATATTAACTGTCAGTTTTGTTTTAAAATCTCCTTATCATGTTAAGAAAATATTTTTGTATCCCTGGTGTATCGATGGATCTTATTGGAAGTGGTCAAACAGGAGATGGCAAGAGTGAACATTGGCATTTTTTGAAACAGTGGACTAAAATAGACAAGAATGGGTGAGCTTATTTCAGATGAGCATTATATTTGCTACTGTGAGCAAGAGTCCCCTAGAACAAATGGAGTAGTCCTCATAGTCAACAAAAAAGTCTGAAATGCAGTATTTGGGTACAGTCTCAAAAATGGCAAAATGATTTCTGTTCGTTTCCAAGCCAAATCATTCAATATCACAGTAATCTCCAAGTCTATGCGGAAACAATTAATGCCTAAAAGCTGAAGTTAAAAGGTTCTGTGGAGACCTATAAGACCTTCTAGAACTAACGCCTATATAGATAGATAGATAGATAGATAGATAGATAGATAGATAGATATCAATTTCAACATAGGGGACTGGAATGCAAAAGTGGGAAGTCAAGAGATACCTGGTGTAACAGGCATGTTTGGCCTTGGAGTACAGAATGAAGTAGGGCAAAGGCTAACAGACACTCACCAAGAGAATGCACTGGTCGTAGTAAACACCCCCTTTCAACAACTCAAGATGACACCACACATGGACATCACCAGATAGTCAATACAGAAATCAAATTGATTATATTCTTTGCAGCCAGATGAAGAAGCTCTATAAAACAGTCAGCAAAAGTGCCGGGGTCCAGCCCCGGTGGATCCAGGGTGATTCGAAGGGGAGACGGAGTAGGCGAGGAAAAAACTTAGTTATTTATTTAATTAGAAGTATAAGATTAGATTAGGAAGAAATAGTGTAGTAGGAAAATTTAGTGGAGAAAAGAGGCTGAATAACTTGGTTTACGTGGAAAGCCTATAAAGTTCCAGACAAGGAGTTTGCACCATCTACATTAGGCCACCAGCGTCCATTTGAATATCGGAGGGTGCCCTGCCTTAGGCTCCCTCTCTTATGTATCTTAGAAGCTGGGGCAAGTAAGTAGACATGGCGAGCCTCCTCGCCCCAGATGGGAATTCAGCCTGAAATTAGAGTAAAGAGGAGACACGGAGGAAACTAGTCCTTCCAATGACTTGCCCGGCCTCTATTGTCTAGAAAGGCCTTTTATACGTCTTTGATTGTACATAGAGATCAATGGGTAATACAAAATTATGCAGCGTTAGCCGCCCAGACTATTATCAAAGCCAGGCTTTTCTCTCTGCATCCCTAGTTGTATACACAAGTCTTAGGTGATTTACATCATCTTCTGGCCAAAAGGGCCAATTAACATTTTACAGCCTTTTTTCTGATATAGTTTGTCAACCAGAAGACTTATTTGTGTTGATCTTCCCAAAGTCTGGTGTCACTCTCAGAAAGCACTAAATAAAGTTACTTTCTTACATAGCAAAGATACAGCAATTTATAACAAGTAAAAGGAGTACAGTGATTTATAACAAAAGAAAAGTAATTAACGCAAAAGTTTAATGTTGCTAACATCAAAACTATTATATATCTTTTTCCATATCCCAATTACATTGATTAATATCCTCCCTGGTACCTAAAAGATAAAGAATATGGAGGCCTGGCAGCAATCATTGAGTCAACAGTGAAATCCCTCACCAGTATGATTTTTAGCTCTTTAGAAAAGGCTCTGTATCTTTAAGATGTTTTTAAGCTTTGTGCCTCTTTTGGCTGGGGGGCTGCAAGCAATTCACAAGCTGTAAGAGGTCCTGGGGAACCTGTTAGGCAAGTTAGAGAGCTATCAGAGGGGGTTTTAAGCCAGACATTCTTTTGCAGGAGACTGAAGCCCTGAATTAACTTTTTCCAGAGAGTGTCAGAAGAGTGGAAAAGTACAATACAATAAGGCAGGCAGATTCTTATTTTTGGGGGGTACATGCTCAGGAAATACCAGGGGGGGAACCTGAGTCCTGACGCACCTTACCCATCAGGCCTCTGCCGCATGACCTTGTCACGGGTGGGATTCCTCATGCTGGCTCCCAGCACAAAAGCAAAACTGGGAGCTGGTTGTGACTCAGATCATGAACTCCTTGCTGCAAAATTAAGACTTAAATTGAAGAATGTAGCGAAAACAACCAGAACATTCAGGTATGAACTATATCAAATCCCCTATGACTGTGCAGTGGAAGTGACAAATGGATTCAAGGTTTTAGGTCTGATAGACAGTGCTGGAAGAACTATGGATGGAGGTTTGTAACATTGTGATCAAAACCACCCCCAAGAAAAAGAAATACTAAAGGCAAAATGGCTGTCTGAGGAGAAAAGACAAGAAGTGAAAGGCAAAGGAGAGAAAGAAAGATATACCCTTTCTGAATGCAGAGTTCCAGAGAATATCAAGGAGAGGTAAGAAAGACTTTTTAAGTGAAAAATGCAAAGAAATAGAGATAAACAACAGAATGGGGAAAACTAGTGATCTCTTCAAGGCAGTCAGAGATGCCAAGGGAATATTCCATGCAAAGATAGGAACAATACAGGACAGAAATGGTATGGACCGAAAAGAAACAGAAGAGATTGAAAGGATGTGGTAAGAATACACAGAAGAACTATATAAAAGAGATCTTAATGACCTGGATAACCATGATGGTGTGATCACTCACCTAGAATCAGATATCCTGGAATGTGAACTCAAGTGGGCCTTAGGAAGCATTATTATGAACAAAACTACTGGAAGTGATGAAATTCCAGATGAGCTATTTCAAATCTTAACAGATGATACTGCTAAAGTGCTGCACTCAACATGCCAGCAAATTTGGAAAATTCAGCAGGCCACAGGCCTGGAAAAGTTAGTTTTCATTCCAGTTGCAGAGAGGGTAACATCAAGGAATATTCAAACACTACACAATTGCACTTGTTACACTTGCTCACAAATAATGCTCAAAATCCTTTAAGCTAGGCATCAACAGTATGTGAACCAAAAACTTCAAGATGTTCAAGCTGAATTCAGAAAAGACAGAGGAACAAGAGGTCAAATTGCTAGCATCCATTGGTAGCACAGAAAAATCAAGAGAATTCCAGAAAAATATCTACTTCTGCTTAATTGACTATGCAAAAGACTTTCTGTGGATCACAACAAAATTTGGAAAATTCTTAGAGATGAGAATATCAGACCCCCTTATCTGCCTCCTGGGAAGTCTGTATGCAGATCAAGAAGCTACATTTAGAGCTGGGCATGGAAAAATGGAGTGGCTCAAAATGGAGAATGTAGTACTTCAAAATACATTGTCACCCTGCTTATTTAACTTATATACAGAGTTCATCATGTGAAATGCTGGATTGAATGAAGCACAAGCTGGAATCAAGATTGTTGGGAGAAATATCAATAACCTCAGATATGCAGATGACACCACCCTTATGGCAGAAAGCTAAGAGGAACTAAAAAGCCTCTTGATAAAGCTGAAAGAGGAGAGTGAAAAGCTGGCTTAAAACTCAGCATTCAAAAAACAAAGATCATGGCATCTGGTTCCATCATCATGGCAAGTAAATGGAGAAACAATGGTAACAGTCACAGATTATATTTTCTTGGGTTCCCAAATCACTGTAGATGGTGACTGCAGCCATGAAATTAAAAGACACTTGCTCCTTGGAAGAAAAGTTGTCAAAAACCTAGACAGCATATTGAAAAACAGAGACATTACTATGCCTACAAAGGTCATATAGTCAAAACCATGGCTTTTTCAGTAGTCATGTATGGATTTGAGAGCTAGACAATTAAAAAGTCTAAGTCCCAAAGAATTGATGCCTTCGAACTGTGGTGCTGCAGAAGACTCTTGAGAGTCTCTTGGACAGCAAGGAGATCAAACCAGTGAATCCTAAAGGAAATCAATCCTGACTATTCATTGGAATTACTTATGCTGAAGCTCTAATATTTTGGCCACCTGATGTGAAGACCCAAATCATTGGAAAAGACTCTGATGCTAGGAAAGACTGCAGGCAGGAGATAAGATGACAGAGGGTGCGATGGTTTGGATGGCATCACAGATTCAATGTACATGAGTTGAGCAAACTCCAGGAAATGGTGAAGGGAAGCCTGGTGTGTTGCAGTCCATGGGATCACAGACAGTCGGACACAACTGAGCAACTGAACCAGTTGTAAGAGGTGAAAGGAGCTAATTCTCCTGGCAAAGCAGGAACTACAGGAGACACAGATTCAATCCCTGGGTGGGGAAGATCCCCTGAAGGAGGAAATAGCAATCCACTCCAGTATTCTTGCCTGGAGAATCCCATGGACAGAGGAGCCTGGAAGGATACAGTCCATGGGGATACAGAGTTGGACATGAATGAGCACACACACATGTACTATTATGAGAAGACATAGATTTCTTAAAATACTTCAATTGTGTAAATTGTGATGAACACTTTTTGTTTGTTTTTTTTCCTTTCTGTTGTATATTACAGTAAGGTAGTGCATTTATGTTGAACTGCCCCTGCTTTTATGGAATAAATCCCACTTGGTCAGGGTATATTTTTCTCTTAATACGCTGCTGCACTAAGTTTTTTTTTTTAAATATATTTGAGGATATTTGCATGTATAGTTATAAGGGATATCGGCCTGATGTTTTCTTTTCTTTCTTTCATTTGTATCAGGGAAGTTCTATCTAGCCTCACTGAAAGAGTTTAGAAAACTTCCTCCCCATTTTGTTTGCTGGGAGGGTTTGAGATAGACTGATGTTCCTTCTACTTTAAGCATTGGTAGAACTCATCATTGATGCCATCTGTGACAACTGCCACAGTCTAAAAGAGTCTAAAGGACATGGCAAGTAAATATAATGTGGTATTTTCTGTAAGGTCCTGAAACTGAAAAAACAAAAACTGCACCGTTTAAAATCTAGGGAAATCTGAAGAAAATATGGACTTAGTTAATAAAAATGTGAGTATATATGGAAACTCTGTATTTTTTCACTTTTTCTAAGTGAAAGTTTGCTCTAAAAATGCAGTACCTTGTGATATGTAAAAAATACCTCTACAATTTGCACATGTACAGTAATATTAACAATATTTTATTAACTTAACTTCATACACCCAATATTTTTTATTTCTCATAGTCTAAAATATTTCCAAAATACTGAGCAAGTGTAACTTTAAAGATTGCAATAAATATACTTGATGTGACTGAATCATTTGTTTTTCTGTTATGCTGTTAACAATCACAGAAATACAAAGGAACTGAAAACCATATCTTCCTTTCATCAAAGAAATCCTTAAGAGTAACTTGGTGATAAGCAAAAAGAAACATAGAAAATCACACAATGGTAAATACATTTTAGTCCTTTTGAGCCTGTAAATATCTTTGCCATAATTAGTTGGCTCAAAGTAGCCACAATTGCTATAAAAATTAGAAACAAAAATGTTCATTGTCACAATATTGATTGGATGTTACTGCCAAATGCTAAGGACAATAATGTTTGAAAACACTGCTAAATCCACTGTTCTCTAGAGAGAGTTCAAATGTGCACACATAATTAAAGGCGAGATGCTTTTAAACCACAAAACCTTTGTAGGAAAACACACAAAATATTTTTGACTAACAGCTAAGAGAAGGCAATAGTGTGTACTGATTTCTGTTATATTTATTTGTGTGTCTGTTTTACATATCTCTTAATGATTCGTGTTTTCCATACCACCGACTCTCTTGGACTTCCAGAAATCCTTTCATTGATCTCTACCTGTCCACCTATCACGTTTCCTACTATCTATGGGTACCAAACACTATCTTTACCATTTCTTTGTGGAAATGTTCCTGCGTTGTACTTTACTTGAAATTTAGAGGTCACCTAAAGGGAACATTTGAAATTTACTGGCTTTTTACCTAAAAATGTATTTTCAAGGGATAGTCATCTACATATAAATGGCCTTCTTTCTACCATCTGGGCTTACATGGTATATGGGAGATACAGAAGGTGGTTTGTTCTCCACCACTTCTGAAAACAATCTTGCTCTTTAGTATAAAATGTCTAAAAAAAAAAAACCTGGGGTTTCATATAATATTTTTATTTCTATATTCTTATATTTAGAACTGTTGTATATGTAGCTAATGTATAGGTATATATTTAGAATAATTTATGATAACAACAATGAGACATAATGAACTTGATAATTATTTAATGCTTTTAATATCCTTAATAATTTCTACACTTTGTGTTATCTAGCTGTGTATAAAGCCATAAACTAACAATTTAATCTTGATAACAATCTATTTATCATATTTCTATTTAAACATTTTTAAAACTGTCATCTTTCAACAATTTGAAATAAAAATATAAAAACAAGCTTTAATTTAATCTATAACTCATGTAAAGAAAAATCAGTTCACTTACTGATCTTTGAACAATGACTCAATAGAAAAACAGAAAAAGTATTTTCAAACAAGAACAAAAATTTAGTTATAAATGAAATGTGCCAAATTCTAAAAATTTTAAGTGTTTTGGTTGGTTTGACTATATTATTTGATTTAAGAAAATTGTAATTCCTCCTATTCTAAATGAAACACTTTTCAATTATACATTTATCTATGACTAATAGCAGCTTTTAGAAGGTACAGACATTCAGTTTAAGAAATATAACAGCTACATACCTACACCAAGAAAAAGCACTTTTGGTTACATCAAAAATGAAACTTTTGTTGTTTGTAATTTTCCATTTGTAGTGAAAGTAAGTGTCTGACTGCTTTTATAAGAGAAATAAAATCTTATTTTCCATCACGATCTAATGAAGCTGACATCAACTTAGTAACAAATTTGAATTAATATAGGATATTTTCTAAATCATAACCATAATTCTTTCTTCAATGGTTTTACAAATATAAAAACTATATTTTATAATTAATTTACACAAGTATTAAATCCCCTTTCTGTAACATATACATACTAATCCTAAAAACAGTTAAACCAATAAATAAATGCTGGAGAGAGTGTGGAGAAAAGGGAACCCTCTTACAGTGTTGATGGGAATGCAAAATAGTACAGCCACTATGGAGAACAGTGTGGAGATTCCTTAAAAAGCTGGAAACAGAACTGCCATACGGCCCAGCAATCCCACTGCTGGGCATACACACCGAGGAAACCAGAATTGAAAGAAACACGTGCACCCCAATATTTATCTCAGCACTGTTTACAATAGCCAGGACAAGGAAGCAACCTAGATGTCCTTCAGTAGATGAAAAATTAAGAAAGCTGTGAGACATAAACACAATAGAGTATTACTTAGCCATTAAAAATAATACATTTGAATCAGTTCTAATGAGGTGGATGAAACTGGAGCCTATTATACAGAGTGAAGTAAGCCAGAAAGAAAAACACCAATACATTATACTAACACATATATATGGAATTTAGAAAGATGGTAACGATAACCCTGTATGTGAGACAGCAAAAGAGACATAGATGTATAGAACAGTCTTTTGGACTCTGTGGGAGAGGGAGAGGGTGGGATGATTTGGGAGAATGGCATTGAAACAGGTATATTATCACATGTGAAGCGAATCGCCAGTCCAGGTTCGATGCATGATACAGAATGCTCAGGGCTGGTGCACTGGGATGACCCAGAGGGAGGGAATGGGGAGGTAGGTGGGAGGGGGGTTCAGGATGGGGAACACAAGTACACCCATGGCAGATTAATGTCAATGTATGACAAAACCAATACAATACTGTAAAGTAATTAGCCTCCAATTAAAATAAATAAATTTATATTTTTAAATAAACAGTTAAACCAGTTGGCTAAGAGTAAAATCACATTTGTATTTTATAATACTCCAAAAGAAATTCCTAATGCATTTAAATCTTCATTGTAAATATGAATAAAAGAATATAATTTTCTATCCATTTAAAGACAGAAGTATAGAAAAAAAAGACTACCTAATTTCACAACATAGATAAATTTACCATAAAAAATTTTATTTTTTTTACATTTTCTCTGCATAAAAGTTTTGGTAACTGCAGAGATCAAAATATATAAAGCTATGAAAATTGTTTAGATACTATAAGAAAGAGGTTTTATTGGGATAAAGACAAAATGGAGGTTACAAATTCTTAATACCTTAATGTGCATTCAGAAGGAACTACAGATTGTGTTTCAAGGAACTCATCAGTTGAAGAAAGGAGCTAAAATAAGAGAGGAAATAAAAAGCCCTTTTATGGTATATTTACTTATAATTAAATAAAATTATTGTCATTTCAATGATATAATGTAACATTCTCTTTCTTTAATTAATATTTATAGACTATACCATAAAAGGGATGGATATTTATTTGAAACAATTTAGTACAGTTGATATTTTTAAAATTTTCAATATCTGAGATATTTTATTATTATGCATTAGCTATTTGGTAGAATGTTAATATGCAGGTCGGAAATGCCAATTAACCAATCCCTTTTTGATATATTATTACACTACATAGTAATTAGTATTATTTTAGAAAGCAAATATGAATAATCCAAGACCTTCTGAGTGCCATGTTAGTAAGTAACACAGTTTGGTATCCTTCAGAGTTTTCATATCATTATTTAGAAAAAAGAATGAGATAGTTACAGAGACGTGCCACCCCCAATAATCTGACTCACTGTAACTTTTGGTATAAAAGTAACACATTTATATGTCATTATTTGTACAGTAAACATGAAGTAATCAGAAAGATTTGAAAAACTAATTGTTTTAGGTGAAGCAATGAACAGTAAGTATAGTTCAGTTAGGTAGATCAGAGAGAAAGTTAGTCAAGGGCAAACTGGGCAAGGATCAAAATGAAGTTAACTTCATAAAGCTGAAGCTGAATGCTTGCAGTGATAATAATAAAATCTTTAGATCAACATGACCTACTAGCTCAGTTTTATATAATGGTCATTGATGGATAACACACAATGACAGTATCATGAAATCTGATAAAATTAGTTTCATTGGAACATAACCCTTCATAACATTTAAAGAACCACAGTCCCTAATTCAATGCCCTCAAGGTATTTAACTTCATGGATGTATTTTAATAGTTATGAGAAAATGACTAGGTAAAATCAGTAGATTAGGGAACTGATGAGCCAAATGTTAAGCCTAGCTTCATCTTCTGAATTGCAGAAAGGATAACTGGATTATATTTGCCAATTTTCTTCCTCTGACAAGAAGCCATGCCTGCTTTGAAATATTATTTTCATTTCATAATATATTTTTTGAAAGTCAATGCATGTTATTTACTCCCATTTCTTTTTACTTGAATTGTAAAGACACTTAAACAGTGTCTTGGGTGAATATTACATGTACCGCTAGACTGAGCCCCCAATCCATCATGTTCAAGCCAAACTATGACTAACCGTCTTCTTCTGACAATGTAAATACTGTCCCCTGGGTACACAGACGAATGCATGGCCATTGAGGAGTTTTATGTTGTCTTCATCCTCTTTATTTCTCCAAATATTGCAGGCAGATTTTTATTTTAGAAGGCAATGGTATCCCACTCCAGTACGCTTGCCTGGAAAATCCCATGGACAGAGGAGCCTGGTAGGCTGCAGTCCATGGGGTCTTGAAGAGTCAGACACGACTGAGCGACTTCACGTTCACTTTTCACTTTTCACTTGCATGCATTGGAGAAGGTAATGGCAACCCACTCCAGTGTTCTCGCCTGGAGAATCCCAGGGACAGCGGAGTCTGGTGGGCTGCTGTCTACGGGGTTGCACAGAGTCGGACACGACTGAAGTGACTTAGCAGACACTATTAGTACATCATGGGCTTCCCTGGTGACTCAGACAGTAAAGAATCTGCCTGCAATACAGGAGACCTAGCTTCAGTCCCTGGATTGGGAAGATTCTCTGAAGAAGGGAATGGCAACCCACTCCAGGATTCTTGCCTGGAGAAGTTCATGGACAGAGGAGCCTGGTGGGCTACAGTTCATGAGGTCCCACAGAGTTGGACAGAACTGAGCAACTATCACTTTCACTTTCTTTCAGACGTTATTGTAGATTAACTGCTAGATACTCCAAAGCATTGTGATCATCCTTTATAAACATGTTTACAACAATCTTGCTAATTTCATTTGGCATTAACATATTACAATGGTATCCTCAGAATCAAATAATTTCACTCTTTTGATACAGTAATGAAAAGAAGACTGCCATTCACGCTCTATTGAAAGAAATGGAAGCTCCCAAAGTTAAAATACTGTGCTGAGAGTGCTAGAACAGAGATATGCAGACAGATACACCTGACCTTACCTTCAAATTACTATGAATAACCATTTTCTATGGAGATCGTTTGTTTTGAATTTCCTATAGAAACTAAGGAAGTCACATGCTTCTATATTTTTATATAAAAATTACATCCATATCCTTAATCTGATATTTTAGGACTTCTCCTCAGTCTACTCCACAATCATCCTTCCATTACAATTTTTGTGCTATTTCCCTGAATTTGCTTTTTGTATGTCCAACATTCGGAACACCCCCGCCTTAGGGTAACATGCTTCTAAATGAAGTGCATTACATCAGTTCTGGAACAAATGGTAACTTTTTTTGGAATATTTTCCCAATAACACTGATTGCTACCAAAATTCTCCTGCTAAATTTAGCTATGCTTCTGTCTTGACATTTCCCATATGCCTATTCAATTATAGCTTTCTGTCTGTATTTTTAATCCATCTAATATGGCATATAACTTAAATATAAACCTAATAATAATGATGATAAATGCATGAACTGTAAAAAAAAAAAAAAACCAGCTGGTCTGTCTTTTAAACACGTGTATACCTGTGGCAGATTCATGTTGATGTGTGGCAAAACCAATACAATATTGTAAAGTAATTAACCCCCAATTAAAATAAATAAATTTATATTTAAACAATAAAATAAAATAAAAATATATTTGACATAGAGCAATGTATACAAAAAAGAACAGCTAGGCTTTAAAAAAAATAAATATATATATTTGACGTAGAGCAATGCATACATTTGGGCTTCCCTCATAGCTCAGTTAGTAAAGAATCCATCTGCACTGCAGGAGACCCCGGTTTGATTCCTGGGTTGCAAAGATTCCCTGGAGAAGGCAAAGGTTACCCACTCCAGTATTCTGGCTTGGAGAATTTCATCGACTGTATCGTCCATGGGATCGCAAAGAGTCGGACTTGACTGAATGACTTTCATTTTCAATGTATACATTTAAGGCTTACAGAATATTAATTTGATACATTTTTATTGTAATATGATTACCATTGTAGAAACAATTAGCTTCCTTATCACATTATATGACTGTCTTTTCCACTTAGTGATTGGAATCTTTAAGTTCAGTTCATTTAGCAAGTTTGTTGATACAATTCAACATTGTTGTTTATATTTGCTAAACTGTGCGTTTTATGTGGGTTTTATGGAAACGTAAATTGATTCAACCACTATGTAAAATAATATAACAGTTCTTCAAAAAATTAAACATAGGTCTCACATATGGTAAGCAATTCCACTTGCAGTTATGCAACCAAAGGAAATAAATGGGATATTGATAAATATCTGTACTTCTGTGTTTATTGCAACATTATTCACAGTAGCCATTATATGAAAATTACCTAAATTCTCATCAATAGATGAATGGATAAAGATAATGTGGTCTATATATAAAGAGAATAGAATATTGTTTAGCCATGAAAATGAAGGACATCCTGCAATTTGTTGCAACATGGACATATTTTACCAAATGAAATATGTTGGACAGAGAAAGACCAGAATGGTATTACATATACATGCGAAGAAATAAAATTGTGATTAGTAGGCAAGGTGGTTCTGGAGGATAGGAAATAAATTTTTTAAGGATTCAAGCAGCTAATCTTGACTGAATATTCATTATATTTGAAGATATTGTCCTTGGAATGTCTATGAACTCTACCTATACAACTCTTATATTACTGTTTCTTTAATGATGCCAGTGATGTCATTCAACATTCAAAAAGCTAAGATCATGGCAACTAGTCCCATCACTTCATCAAACAGATGGAGAAACAATGGAAACCGTCAGAGACTTTATTTTGGGGGCTCCAAAATCACTACAGATGATGACTGCAGCCATGAAATTAAAAGATGCTTGCTTCTTGGAAGAAAAGCTATGACCAACATAGACAGAACATTAAAAAGCAGAGACATTGCTTTGCTGATGAAGGTCTGTCTACTCAAAGCTGTGGTTTTCTCAGTAGTCATGTATGGATGTGAAAGTTGAACTGTAAAGAAAGCTGAGCACTGGAGAATCACTGGTTTTGAACTGTGGTGTTGAAGAAGACTCTGGAGAGTCCCTTGGGCTGCAAGGAGCTCAGCACCGAATATTAATTGGAAGGACTGATGCTGAAACTGAAACTCCAATACTTTGGCCATCTGATGCCAAGAACTGACTCACTGGAAAAGACTTCAATGCTGGGAAACATTAAAGGCGGATGAGAAGGGGATGACAGAGGATGAGATGGTTGGTTGGCATCACTGACTTGAGGGACATGAGCTTGGGCAAGCTCCGGGAGTTGGTGATGGACAGGGAAGCCTGGCATGTAGCATTCCATGAGGGATGCATGTAGCATTCAGACATGACTGAGTGACTGAACTGAACTGAATGACACCAATAACTATTCACAATCAACAAATCAGAAAACCAAAGCTGGAGAGGTTAGTTTATAAAATGACATCTCATCATTTTGCCATTTTCTAGTAGAAATAATTCACAGGTTGTCCCCCTACTTAAAAGATCAGTACAGGTGTGAATACCAAGAGGCAGAAGTGGTTTGGGACATGGTAGAGTCTCTCTGTCTCCATCCGAGTTTTGTCCACAAGTGATCCATATCCTTCTGAAAGGAAATATGTGTTCACCTCTTCCCCAGGTTCATAAGAGTCCCGTATCTTTAAGCTATTTGCCCTAAGTTCAGATACTCAATACCAAAATCAGGTTTGGGTGAAGATGAATCTCCGGGGTGTAGCTCTTTTCAACCTGTCAATCTATTAATGTAAAACTAAATAAAAAGTTGTATGTTCCCATACTCATTCAATGTACAGTGGTGAAAAAGTCAAGAAGAGAGGCATACACAAGTCTGCTCAAAAAGGTACCAATAAAGGTGTAAAGAATTCACTGGCTTGTAGTGATTTTAAACTGAAGTTAAAGCATGTTGGATGTTCTTTCATTAGACTTCAAAGCCTGGGAATAATTCTGTATGACTTTTTCCCCTATCAGTATGTTTCATTCCAGCCTCCCATTCATCGTTCTTCTTCCATGAAAGCAGTCTGGTTTGGTGGCTAAGTAGTTACATCAGCTTGCTTCTTGCCTGAAGAATTTGAGAAGTATAAAAGTCTCTTTTTTTTAATTTTAACTGGAGGTTAATTACTTTACAATATTGTATTGGTTTTGCCATACATCAACATGAATCTGCCACAGGTATACACGTGTTCCCCATCCTGAAACCCCCTCCCTCCTCCCTCCCCGTACCATCCGTTTTCATTTTCCACTCTCCTTGTTCTGTTCTGTCTAAGCTGGCCCTGTATTCCCTAAATTAACTGTCTCAAAATTCATGTAAATCTTTTAAGGATTACATAGGATTTCATTTCACAGGACAAGGCCTATACCCACAAATTGCTTCTAGATAATTCTTAGAACATGCTGAAAGGACTTAGAGGCAACATGATTAAGTTTCCTGGTGGTTTAGTCCCAAAGTTGTGTCCAACTCTTGCTACCCCATGGACTGTAGCCTGCCAGACTCCTCTGTCCATGGGATTCTCCAGGCAAGAATACTGGAGTGGACTGCCATTTCCTTCTCTGGGAGATCTTCCTGACCCAGGGATTGAACCTGGGTCTCCTGCATTGCAGGCAGATTCTTTACCAACTGAGCTATGAGGGAAGGTTTCCTAGAAGCTTCCAAGTCCTAATGTTAAATTTAAAGGATCTGAGACAAAACTTCAGTCTTTTAAAAGAATCAATAGATCTTTTGAAGTTTTAGGAAAAGGTTGCATAGTCACACCCTCAGTATTTTCCATAGACCAAGTTTTTTCTAAATAGCATGCCCTTTTGACAGTTCTTAGAAACAATTTCTTAATTTTAGCACCTTTTTTAATATGGAAAAGCTCAGAATTTTCAAAAGTATTGAGTTCTTATTCACAGTTCTTTCCTTAAGACATCTTCCTCCTCTTATGCTTTTACAAGCAGAGAGAGGAAACCAAGTGGCAACTTCAAGGCTTTGCTTGGGGCCTCCTAGAGACCTCCCAATGAAAGAACCGAGTTTGTTGTTTCCATGTTCTCGTTTCCACATAATTTCTGAAGAGAATTTCACTAATTCCACTCTCTGTAGGTGCATGGCAGGTAGCTCCTTCACTCCACTTTCTAATAAAATGTTCTTCGGTCCTCCTGCTCCATCATTGGCAATGTCTTCAAAGTTCCGATTGACAGTGTCTGTTCAAGTATATTAAACCTTTGTCTATCATGCTTTTGAAACATTTATCATCCCCTGTCCACTGCTTATTCCACAGTCACTCCCACGTGTTTGGTTACTTATTAGAGTAGCACTTCATTCCAGGTTCTTCTTGTTTGGTGTCTAAGTCCTGTCCCACTCTTTGTGACCC
Source organism: Ovis aries (assembly GCF_016772045.2). Classification (NCBI taxonomy): domain Eukaryota; kingdom Metazoa; phylum Chordata; class Mammalia; order Artiodactyla; family Bovidae; genus Ovis; species Ovis aries. The sequence continues at coordinate 60,340,740 of NC_056069.1, read as the reverse complement.
CATAGACTGTGGCCCACCAGGCTCCTCTGTCCGTGGGATTTCCCAGGTAAGAACACTGGGGTGGATTGCCATTTCCTTCTTCAGAGGATTTTCCTGACCCAGGGATCAAACCCATGTCTCCTGCTTGGCAGGTGGATTCTTACCACAGAGCCAGCTTAGCTGCATAAAACAACACTTATTTAATATTTCAGAGTTGTGAGAGTCAGAAACCCAAGAATGGCTTAATTGACACTCAGGATCCCTCACAAGAATCCAAACAATTTATTTGCCATAGCTGGGATCTCCTTTGAGGCTATACTGGGGAAAGGTGCTCCATCAAACTCATATGGTGTTACATGCAGAATGAAATGGGACTCTTATCTTGCATCACTCATGAAAATGAACTCAAGATAGATTAAAGATTTAAACATAAGATGAAAATGAAACACTTTCAGAAGGAAGCATAAGGATAAACTTCCTTGACATTGATCTGACAGTGATTTCCTGTATGACACCAAAAGTACAAGCAACAAAAGTAGAAACAAATAAATAGAATTACATCAATCTAAAAAGCTTCTGCAAAGCAAAAGAAACAGTGGGATGAAAAGTCTGACTACAGAATATGAGAATATATTTGCAAATCACATATCCGATAAGAGGTCAATTTTCAAAATATACAAAGAACTCATATAACTCCATAGCAAAAATGAAATAAAAATCTGATTGAAAAAAAAAAAAAAAGCAGAGAGGAACTAAAGAGGCACTTTTCCAAAGTAGACTTACAGAGGCCAACAGGTACAAGAAAAGATGTTCAACATCACTAATTATTAGGAAAAGGTGAATCAAAACTGCTATGAAATATCACTTCATACTTGTTGGAATGTCTACCATTAAAGAAACAAATAAAAACAAGAGATACATGATAGCAAGGGAGAGGGGAAGAGAGGCTTTGAGCACTGTTGGTAGCAATGTAAATTACACAGTCATGATGGACGTTATGGAGTTTCCTTAGAAGAATAAAAACAAAATGGCCTTTACCTTTACTTTTCTAAAAGGAGAAATTGAACACAAATCCCATATTTATTTGCTGTGTGTTGTTGTGAGGCATGATTTCTGATTATTAATACACTAGATAATCTTAATTATCTCCTACTGTATCTAAACTGTATCATGTACAATTTTTTAAGAAGATAAATTGTTAAAAAAGATAGAGTAATATCCTATCACTCTGATTCACTGATCTTAAAGAGATGGAAAATGAAAAAGAGAGAAAGAGAGAGAAAGATTCACATTTAACACTCTCTCATCAAGCTCCTCAGAATTTACAAATAAAACTGAATTTTTCTTAAGGGTATAATAAAAAGTGTAATAATAATTCCAGATGTTCAAGCTGGTTTTAGAAAAGGCAGAGGAACCAGAGATCAAATTGCCAACATCCGCAGGATCATCAAAAAAGCAACAGTTCCAGAAAAAAAAATCTCTCTCTGCTTTATTGACTATGCCAAAGCCTTTGACTGTGTGGATCACAATAAAGTGTGGAAAATTCTGAAAGAGATGGGACTACCAGGACACTCAACCTGCCTCTTGAGAAACCTGTATGCAGGTCAGGAAGCAACTTAGAACTGGACATGGAACAACAGACTGGTTCCAAATAGGAAAAGGAGTACGTCAAGGCTGTATATTGTCACGCTGCTTATTTAACTTCTATGCAGAGTACATCATGAGAAACGCTGGGCTGGAAGAAGCACAAGCTGGAATCAAGATTGCTGGGAGAAATATTAATAATCTCAGATATGCAGATGACACCACCCTTATGGCAGAAAGTGAAGAGGAACTAAAAAGCCTTTTGATAAAAATGAAAGAAGAGAGTGAAAAAGTTGGCTTAAGGCTCAACATTAAGAAAACCATGATCATGGCATCCGGTCCCATCACTTCATGGCAAATAGATGGGAAAACATTGAAAACAGTGGCTGACTTTATTTTGGGGGGGCTCCAAAATCACTGCCAATGGTGATTGCAGCCATGAAATTAAAAGATGCTTACTCCTTGGAAGGAGAGTTATGACCAACCTAGATAGCATATCAAAAAGTAGAGACATTACTATACCAAAAAAGGTCCTTCTAGTGAATTATATGGTTTTTCCTGTAGTTATGTATGGATGGGAGAGTTGGACTATAAAGAAAGCTAAGTGCAGAAGAATTGACACTTTCGAACTGTGGTGTTGGAGAAGATTCTTGAGAATCCCTTGGACTGCAAGGAGATCCAACCAGTCCATCCTAAAGGAGATCAATCCTGGGTGTTAATTGGAAGGATTTATGTTGAAGCTGAAACTCCAATACTTTGGCCACCTGATGCGAAGACCTGACTCATTTGAAAAGACCCTGATGCTGGAAAAGATTGAGGGCAGGAGGAAAAGGGGACAACAGAGGATAAGATGGTTGGATGGCATCACCAACTCAATGGACTTGAGTTTGGGTAGACTCTGGGAGTTGGTCATGGACAGGGAGACCTGGTGAGCTACAGTTCATGGGGTCACAAAGAATCAGACACGACTGAGCAACTGAATTGAACTGAGCTGAACTGAATCTTTAAAATTAATCAACTTTTATGCCATTCTAAATTTTAGTATTTTAAATAGGCAACAGAGATATATGGATCAGCCATTACCCCCTATACTTCTGACCATTCTTACCTTTCATACATTTATATTTTCTGTTACTCTGCATGATTTTTTTTTCTTTTTTCTTTCTTGATCAGCTTCACAGATCATTTGCTTGCAATATAGCATAATTGGTTTTCTCCTTGACGTGTTCTGAATACATGGTTTTATGTTAAGGGTTTGAACAATGGGGCATATATCTCCAACTGCCCAATAAACCAAATTTATGGCAGTAAAGCTTGATTTTCAAGCTATCATTGACAAGGAAGGCAATTTATCTTTTCCTTCCATTGAATTCATTTTCCATATTGGAGCAAGCTGTTTTGGAAAAAACAAAATTTTTTTCCCTTTGCTTCCCCTAGGCCTTTTTAAATCAATTATCCCTTTTGTTTTCGAAGCCCAGAGACTAAAAATAAATTATGTTCAACTATAGTCCCTCATTTTATTTCCCTTTTATCTGCCAATTATCTGTTCAAATTAGTACACAACAAATGCTCCTACTTGCTTATGCTCATTCAATAAATTTTTTAATGAAGAAGAGTAATGATGACACCCTTCATTCTTGTCATCTTAACTCCTTGATCTCAACTATTTGATCTTCATAACCACAACTTCCGACCATGAAATATCCTCTTAAGTCTGACCTTTTTTCTAGGCTCTATATAGTGTCTCATTTCTGTCAAATTGAATGCCAAATTTCAAATTTATATTTGGTCCATATCTTCTATATATCAACCTCTCTCCATGTTATCCATATATTTATCTTTAAGCATTTCCTGTCTCTTATTATTTAAGTACATGAGTAACTGCCAAATCTGTGGATGCATCTACTTTCTGTGATTTAGTCCAGAATTTTCAACTACACTTGGGACCTTAAATGTAAGGTCTCTTTATCTGTAAATTATTGTAAGGGGATAAAAGATCATGTTCTCAAATCCATCCTCTTGAATCTCCCATTTGGAAAATAACACAGAGTTTATCATCTCTGATAATAACACATACAGTACTATCTACATAATATCTCCAGTATATATAACTTTTTTAATTCTTCCAACACCTGTCTCTGCTCATTTAGCTAGCCACTTATTACTTGCACTTTAGTTGGTATTTGTTAAATACGAACTCTGAGCAAGCATTGTTCCAGGTTCTAAAATATAAAAATGAATAAGATCATGGTAAGACATGGCTTACATTTCCAACAAGCCCACCTATTTGGCATTCATATTATTACACATAATATTTTGTGGACATTTTCCTATGGTTTAAAGTAAAAATGATGCAATAAAAATGACAACCTAAAATGTAGCTCTACACTATTTGTAATCAACCTGATCAAGTACATTTTTCTATCTAAACAAAAATATTTTATTCGATCAGCATAATCATCATATTTTTTCCCAAATAAACTTAGGTTTGGGTGTTTAATTAGTGAAGAATCTATAAAGTTTGGGCTTGGGGTAGTGAATTAAGGAAGTAACAAGTTTTGCTTACACATTTGTTGGCCCCAAACTCCCTGTCTCTGGCAATAAGGATACCCTCCTACCTGTAGATTTAGGGAACTCACTTTTCACAGAGAAATTTATGCCCTGCTTTCAGGCAGACAGAGGAGGGTCAGAGCTGAGTCCAAACATGCATATACATGTGTAAAGCATGCTTCTATTACCCAAAGTGGAGTCAGCAGAACAAAATCAGTAATTGAGTTTATGGCTCTATCTTTTGTGAGGTTCCTTTCCATAACATACAATTTTACAGTAACTCTAGTGACATACAACTAACCTGTTTTGTTTGTTACCAGTACTGGATTTTTGTCTTATACACACATTTTGTGAAATTAATAACTGGTTGTTTCTTCATGTCATAGACTTTTGTTATTTTACGATGTGTGTGCCTTTGAACAGTCTAACTTTACAGGGGCTCCAACCTAATTGTTATGAGAATACTTAAAAGGTGACATTTAATTCCCTGAAAACCCTCTTTTTTTTTATGCCAAAAGAACAGAGCTAAAACTTCAAAGATTGTATTTTAAGGCTCTTCATTATCTGCCTCATATATGCATGTTTAATTTTGTATTTTACTGTTAATCTACAGAAGATGAGGAAGGTTGAATCTTACTCTGTTGTGCAACAAGCATTGATTAAAATTTATGCTTTTTATTTCCATTTTCTCTACCTACATGCCATTCATTTATCTCAGCAGATATAAACTCAGTTGTTTTTCCTAATTTACCTTGTCAAGAGAAAACTGTAATTTATAAAATAGTTTATTCTCTCTTAATTAGGTTATACTGTCCTTATGGTAGAGACCTATACTTGGCTCATTTTTATAACTGCAACATAATGGCTAACACCTGGTCCAGGAAATATGACTAATAGAAGTTTTTTTAGACAGAGTAGAAAACTCAGAGCAGTTTAACTATACACATGGACAAATCATAAATCAGCATGCAAAAAATAGATCTTATTTTAGTCAAAGAATTAGACATTGAATGTGAAAGCATCAGTGCTTTTAAGGAATAGATCACAGAGATGTAGTTTATAGACTTTCTACCCTCTGATCTTTCTGAGTAAGAAAGACCTTTTAACCATGCTGAATACTGGATGTGTATCAGTTCCCTTATCCAGGGGATCTTCCCAACCCAGGGATCAAACCCAGGTCTCCTGCATTGAAGGCAGATTCTTTACCAGCTAAGCTACCAGGGAAGCCCAAAAATACTGGAATGGGTAACTTATCCCTTCTCCAGGAAATCTTCCCAACCCAGGAATCCAACCAGGATCTCCTGCCTTGCAGGTGGATTCTTTACCAGCTGAACTATCAGGGAAGCTTTAACCATGCTAAATTTGTGCAGATTACTTCAAAAATGTGAAGCAAAAAAGTATATCAATAAAGTAAAAACATATAGCAATAAAGAATATAAAAGAAAAAAAAACTACTGTTTTGAAACTGTGATCATATTTAAGCACTATTTGTACCCAAACTGGAACTAAGCTTTTATTTTCTTTTTTCCCACCAGGCAACTCCTGAATATAAGAAAATACATGAAAAATTTTATAAGATAATTTTGTTAAGCTTGCTTCAGAGACTCACATTCAAATTCAAATTTAATAAGTTATATAGTTTCTGTAAGCAATACGTATGTAAATTAGGTCTGTAGGAAGACACAAAATCAAATATGCTGTTGTCTTCATGTAGAAATCCATAGTTGAGAAAGGTTACAGACACAAAATATTTAAGATTATGTTATAATGAACTTTCCATATATTTTCAAAGGGTAAATGAGTCACCTCCTTAGGTTTTAAAATAATTTTTAAAATAAAACATAACACCTGTTCATGTATCCCTTTATTTAGCAAAGAACGAGTTCTTGGTCAACTCTGTGTATGAAGCATCTGTAAGCAAATGGGAAACACTTCCAAAAGGAAATTTGCATTATTCAAGTTCCATTTTCTAAGGAATACTGTGTAGTTAATTTCTCCTTTCTAAATATCTTCCCATTGTTAATGGCGTCACATGTGTGGTGGGTGAATGTACGTGTGTGGGGTTGAGTGTACATCAGTTACTGACACGTGCTGCTACTGTGGTTTAGTGGCTGCCATGTTCAACTCTTTGTGACCCCATGGACCGTAGCCGGCCAGGCTCCTCTGTTCCTGGGTTTCCCAGGCAAGATTACTGGAGTGGGTTGCTGATGTACACCCTATGCCCCCCAGTATCAAGGTATTTCAAAGGATGCCACATTGTGACATTTTCATGGCATTTTTTGCTACATATAACTTTTTTCTATAAACAGATCAAGATGGTTTAAAAAGTTGATTCATTTTTTTTAAGTTATCATAGTGTATAAATTTGATTATATTAGAAAGTTCAAAAGATGTGTCCCACTTTCCACAGGGATGTTCTGGGGCTCTTGGCAGGCACAAGCACATTATGATGCATAAGTATATAATAAGAACAGAGAAGTGTTTCTTGATATACAGAGTCAGAAGGTTTACCAATTGACCAGTTTGGGACCATTCAGTATTTCTGCCCAATTTGAATGAGATTTGGTAGACTTCACAAACTTCCTATGTTTCATGCCAAGAAAGTGAAGCTGCAGACTATGACTCCTTTGGCTGACATCAGTGATGGCAAGTTTACTGGGTGGATTTCAGATCATCCCAGAGATAGCTAGTAAGACATGACTCTGTTCTCTGCTCCCTTCTCCACAAAAGTAGCTCTCAGAGTTCAACAACTGAATGTAAGTGATTTAAGAAAAGGTTAATTTAGAAAACCATGGACTGACTCCAGTAACAGATATCTGGAAAAGAATGCAGATTTGTGCTCTTACCTATAAATGGACTATTTAACCTACAAGTCTGATGAACATCAGTAAGCAGAGATTAAAACTCTACCTTTGGGAGGACTCTGTTCCCACTGTCTTCAGTCATATCTCACTTCAATGTTTAAAACTACACACATCCAAAGATAATCAATTGTACTTTATAGTTAGGCAATGTGAGAACAGATTTGAAAAGTGCTGCCATGTATATATTTATATATTTAGCTAAATTATATAATAGAAAACCCATGACTTGCTTCACAGCATAAATATTGTGAGTTGTACTGAGCATTATCTGTTTCAACAAAAGAAAGAGAAAAAATAGCGTTAAGCATGGTGAGAGAAGAGAAGAGTAACGTGTCGCAATTCATCCATTCATTACCGTGTTCTAGACAGGCACATATGGCACACCTGCCATGCTGGAAAAGCTGAGGGATTTTGTGAATACATAAATGAATGAAACAGGCTCTACAGCTTCAGGAATTCACTACCTCCGAATACCTGCATAGCGTTCATCACAGAAGAACAGTGTTCTACAAGCTACTAACAAGAGAATGAAGATGCAGGGCCAAATTGCAGTTTACCAAAAATATGAAATTCACTTTGAAAATAAGCACATCTCTCTTAGCTAGGGTGGCTTTCCTGAAGAATTCATAGATTTTGCCTGTTAATTTGAAAATTCTGCAGAAATCAGTCTTACGAACAGATGCAAACCAACTGGGGAACACCAGCTGTTGGACACTTGCCCAAGCCTGCTCCCTCTGAGAAGAGGAAAGCTGCCTCAGTGCTCATTCACATAGCCCATTCCCATCAGACTCCTCCAACATCACTTTCCTTGGAGAACATGAGAAGTCCCAGAGGAGTCCTCTGGTGGGGGTTCTCCCTCTTCTCAAAAACATACATCCCCAGTAATGTTGTAAATATGTTTTTTAAAATGTCTTCATCTCCATATTTGATGCATAGTGGGTACACTGGCTTGAATAATACCCCCTTTGCAGACAAATTCATGTCCACATAGAACCCCAGAAATGTTTTGAGGAAGGAATTAGTTAAGTTAAAATGAGGCCTTAGATCCAATAACTGGTGTCCTCATAAGAAAAAAAAAAGACTCCCAGAGTCACTGAAATGTAGAAGGAAGACCGTGCGATGATAAAGGAGGCGACGGAAGTGATAGAGCTGTAAGCCAAAGAAGGTCTAGGACTGCCAGTAATTACCAGCTAGAAGGATAAGTAAGGAAGGGTTCTTCCAAGGAGAGAGGAAGGATGGGCACGCAAACACTTTGAACTTCTTGCATCCAGAGCTATGAGGGAATAAATATCTATTTATTAAGGCAATCAAATGCATGATGCTTTATGAGAAACAAATATGGTAGAAGTCATAATTTTGGTTAAAATTGAAATTAACAGCTGTGAATATTTTAACTCATAAAGTTAAATGAAAAACTTTTACTGCAAGAAGAAAATAATTAAATTGAATCCAGAAAACTAGTAGCTTTTAGTATACTTTTATTTGATACATCAACCTAAAGACTGAAGGCATATATTATAAATATATTTTAAGCATTCCTGACAAAATCCTCCTCTCTTTCATCTGTTTCCTTAGGGTTGAAAGGCTTAGCTACAGTTTGAAACACTTCGTAAAGATAAGTTTATGGATTCAGCATGTAATGAGACTCTTTCAGGAAATATATATATAATTAAAAGTATAAATCAAGACTTAAACACAGCTAAAAGAATTGCTACTAAAGATCACATCAATTCATGCAATATTCCCTAGAGTTTCACACAATGGAGGTGAAAAAAAAAAAAAACTTACAGAAAATGCTTATGCTCAAACTGTAGTAATAAGGAGAAAAGGAAGTAGGCTTTGTATCCCATGAGGAAGGCTTTTTGTGTGTTTATTTCTTTGGTTGTTTTGTTTTTCTTTAACATATCGAGATGCAAAATCTCCAGTATTCTTAGGCAATGGAAAATTCTTGAGTTAGCTTTCCAAAACGGATGTGTCTTTCTGCCAAGAATGTGGTCCTCTGTGCTAAGAATATAGAGTGAGCTCTGTGTCAAATAAGTTAGCTGCCACCCCTGAAAGCATGTGAGAGGGTCAGACTGGGACCACTTAACACATTCTGCCAGATGGGCTGGCTGGTGCCTTTCCGTCTATTCAGGAAATCTTGCCAAGGTTTTTATGTTTGTTCACCTCTTGCACATTTGTTCTCCTTTCTCATTCATCTCCATTATTCCTTGTTTTCTTCCCTTTCTTCTTTCTTTCTCAAATATTTTATCTTAGTCAGACATGACTGAGCGGCTGAACTGAACACCTTCATTCCTTTCCTTATGATTTTATATTTTCTATATTTGTAGCAACTAGCATATGCAATTTATTTTATTTATTATAAAAACAATAGTTCTGGTTAACAAGAAAAGATAATTCCTCTATATGTACAAGAAAACTCTCCAACTAGACTACTTACTGAAGCATTTAGATGGTTATAGCTTTACCTTTTTCTTATTCATCGCTCTTTTGAAAATTTGTTTAGTATTGGACTTGTTGAGTTACAGAGCAAACTAATTTCTCATTCATTTTCTCATAGCTAAACCATCCCTTAGCATCTTACAGCCATGCCCAAGTGATTAAGTGACATAGTCTTTTATTTATTAGGCAAATATCTAAGATGAAAGGAAAGACAATTTGTATGCTGAATCTGAAATTTTAAATGTGTGAAATGACATACATTACACAGTATAAAATAAATAACCATCAGATAGTATAGTGACTATTAGAATTTTTTAATAGTACCCTTTGATTATTAAGGAGTAGGAAAGCTATTCCTATTGTAAAGTGGATTCAGTTCAGTTCAGTTCAGTTGCTCAGTCGTGTCCGACTCTTTGCGAGAGTCCTTAATGTATTAAATAAAATTTGGCCAACATTGTATTTCAATTTAATGACAGAAGAAAAGCAACAATACATGTCTGAAAAGAGAAAGGCAAACAATACATGTCTTGTAAAATTAGTGAGGAGTGTTTGCCGGTGTCAACATGAATATATAACCATCAAAAATGAATAATTAGAGAGAGGGAAAGATGGCGGAGGAGTAGGACGGGAAGATCACGTTCTCCCTCACAAATTCCTCAAAAGAACATTTCAACGCCGAGCAAACTCCACAAAACAACTTCTGTAGGCTGGCAGAGGACATCAGGCAACCAGAAAAGCAGACCATTGTCTTCAAAAACAGGTAGGAAAAAATATAAAAGACGAAAAAGGAGACAAAGGAGGTGGGGAGGGAGCTCCGTCCCGAGAAGGGAAGCCCGTCCCGGGAAGGGAATTTTAAGAAGAGAGGTTTCCAAACACCAGGAAACACTCTCCCTGCCGAGTCTGTGGCGAGCCTTGGAAACACAGAGGGCAACATAATAGGAAGGAAAAATAGATAAATAATTAAAACCAACAGATTACAAGCCCACCAGTAACTCCCCCAGCGGAAAAGCAGCACAGACGCCTGCATCCGCCATTGGGAAGTGGGGGCAGGGCAGGGACGCGCGGGAGGCGCGGGCTGCAGAGCTTTGTAAGAATCGGGCAGGAACGCCCCACCCGCAACCAGAACGATCTAACTTGGGCTAGCAAACCAGACTGTGGGATAGCTACCACGCGAAAAGCTCGAACATAAGGCACCGCCAGGACTGAGCACAGAACAAAGGACGGAGCGGAAAAAGCCGGCTGCAGACCATTCCCCGCCGGGGACAGGCAGCCAGAGCCGTAAGGACTGGAAAGGGGCAATTGCAGACCCGGAGAGACTTTACTTACCTAACTGCAAGCAGGCTCCTTTGCTAAGACTTCTGGGGGTGCTGGACAGTCACAGTCTGCCTCACAGGGTGCGCCAGCGGTCCACCCAGAGAGCTGAGCGGCAGCGGCGGAAAAGGGAACAAGCCGCGGCGATCGCGCTCGCCAAACTCCTGAGCTACTCGGACCTGGGAAGGGCACAAAGCGCAGTCCCAGCTGCATTTGTGCCTCTGAGGGCTGCCTGAGCGCTGAACCTGAGCGGCTTGGACCGGGAAGTGCACGCAGCCTAGGGCCGACTTAGACGGCTCCCGGCTGAGCATCGTAGAGCCGGAGCGGTTTGTGCGCCGCGAGAAAGGACAGGTCAAGCGGGCAGAGATACTGTGTACACACGACAGTGCTATTTGTTTGCAGCATCCCCCTCCCCACAGCGCGACTGAACTAGTGAGCCTAAAAACCAGCAAACAGAAGAAGTTAAACAGAGGGAACCACCTTGGAAGTGAGCCCACACGGCCCATAACATCAGAGAAGAGCCAGATATATTTTTAATTTTTAATATTTTTAAAATCATTCTTTTTTTTGCTTTTGCTTTTTTTTCCTTTTTTTCCGAGCTTTTTTAAATTGTTAAGTCTTCTATTTCTCCTCTAATTTTTATTTCTATAACCTAGTATTACTATTTTTTAAAAAAGACTTTTTTTTTTTTTAAGGCAAACACCATATATACTCTTTGGATGGTTGTTGGTGTTTTTTTTGTTGTTGTTTGTTTGTTTTTAATAATTCTTTTTTTTCTTTCTTCCTTTTTCCTTCTGCTTTTCTTTAATATTGTATCTTTGAAAATCCAACCTCTACTCCAGATTTTTAATCTTTGCTCTTAGGTTTTTGTTGTCAATTTTGTACATTTTAAAACCCAAACTTCACTACCCAAGTTTACCTGAGAGCGAGATTACTGGCTTGACCACTCTCTCCTCCTCTGGACTCTCCTTTTCTCCACCAGGTGGCCTCTGTCTCTTTTCTCCCCCATCTCTTCTCTATCCAACTCTGTGAATCTCTGTGTGTTCCAGACGGTAGAGAACACCTAAGGAACTGGTTACTGGCAGGATTTGTCTCTCTCCTACTCATTCCTCTCTCTTATCCTCCTGGTCACCTCTGTCTACTTCCTCCCTCTCCTCTTCCCCCGTATAACTCTGTAAATACCTCTGAGCGGTCCAGACTCTAGAGTGCACATAAGGAAGTGACTACTGGCTAGCTTGCTCTCTCCTCTTGATCTCACCGCATCTCATTCCAGTTACCTCTAACTACCCCCTCCATATTCTCTTCTCCTTGTAACTCAGTGAACCTCTCTGAGTGTCCTTCAATGTGGAGAAACTTTTCATCTTTAACCTAGATGTTTTATCATCGGTGCTGTATAGATGGAGAAGTCTAGAGGCTACTGTAAAAATAAAACTGAAAACCAGAAGCAGGAAGCTTAAACCCAAAGCCTGAAAACATTAGAGAACTCTTGAATTCAGGGAACATTAAGCAATAGGAGCTCATCAAATGCCTTCATACCTACACTGAAACCAAGCTCCACCCAAGGGCCAACAAGTTCCAAAACAAGACATACCACCCAAATTCTCCAGCAACACAGGAACACTCCCCTGAGCCTCAATATACAGGCAGCTCAAAATTATCCCAAAACCTTTGATGTCTCATAACCCATTACGGGTCACTCCACTGCACTCCAGAGAGAAGAAACCCAGCTCCACCCACCAAAACTCCAACACAAGCCTCCCTAACCAGGAAACCTTGACAAGCCACTGATAGAACCCCACCCAAAGTGAGGAAGCTCCATAATAAAGAGAACTCCACAAATTATCAGAATATAAAAAGGCCACCCCAAACGCAGCAATATAACCAAGATGAAGAGACAGAGGAATACTCAGCAGGTAAAGGAACAGGAAAGTTGCCCACCAAACCAAACAAAAGAGGAAGAAGTAGGGAATCTACCGGAGAAGGAATTCCGAATATTGATAGTGAAAATGATCCAAAATCTTGAAATCAAAATGGAAACACAGATAAATAGCCTAGAGACAAGGATTGAGAAGATGCAAGAAAGGTTTAACAAGGACCTAGAAGAAATAAAAAGAGTCAAAATATAATGAATAACACAATAAATGAGATCAGAAACTCTGGAGGCAACAAATAGTAGAATAACGGAGGCAGAAGATAGGATTAGTGAAATAGAAGATAGAATGGTAGAAATAAATGAATCAGAGAGGAAGCAAGAAAACGAATTAAAAGAAACGAGGACAATCTCAGAGACCTCCAGGACAATATGAAACGCTCCAACATTCGAATTATAGGAGTCCCAGAAGAAGAAGACAGAAAGAAAGACCATGAGAAAATCCTTGAGGAGATAATAGTTGAAAACTTCCCTAAAATGGGGAAGGAAATAATCACCCAAGTCCAAGAAACACAGAGAGTCCCAAAAAGGATAAACCCAAGGCGAAACACCCCAAGACACATATTAATCAAATTAACAAAGATCAAATACAAAGAACAAATATTAAAAGCAGCAAGGGAAAAACAACAAATAACACACAAGGGGATTCCCATAAGGATAACAGCTGATCTGTCAATAGAAACTCTTCAGGCCAGGAGGGAATGGCAAGACATACTTAAAGTGATGAAAGACAATAACCTACAGCCCAGATTACTGTACCCAGCAAGGATCTCATTCAAATACGAAGGAGAAATCAAAAGCTTTACAGACAAGCAAAAGCTGAGAGAATTCAGCACCACCAAACCAGCTCTCCAACAAATGCTAAAGGATATCCTCTAGACAGGAAACACGAAAGGGTGTATAAACCCGAACCCAAAACAATAAAAGTAAATGGCAACGGGATCATACTTATCAATAATTACCTTAAATGTAAATGGGTTGAACGCCCCAACCAAAAAGACAAAGACTGGCCGAATGGATACAAAAACAAGACCCCTCTATATGCTGCTTACAAGAGACCCACCTCAAAACAAGGGACACATACAGACTGAAAGTGAAGGGCTGGAAAAAGATATACCACGCGAATAGAGACCAAAAGAAAGCAGGAGTGGCAATACTCATATCCGATAAAATAGACTTTAAAACAAAGGCTGTGAAAAGAGACAAAGAAGGCCACTACATAATGATCAAAGGAACAATCCAAGAAGAAGATATAACAATTATAAATATATATGCACCCAATATAGGAGCACCACAATATGTAAGACAAATGCTAACAAGTATGAAAGGGGAAATCAACAATAACACAATAATAGTGGGAGACTTTAATACCCCACTCACACCTATGGACAGATCAACTAAACAGAAAATTAACAAAGAAATGCAAACTTTAAATGATACATTAGATCAGTTAGACCTAATTGATATCTATAGGACATTTCACCCCAAAACAACGAATTTCACCTTTTTTCAAGTGCTCATGGAACCTTCTCCAGGATAGATCACATCCTGGGCCATAAATCTAAACTTGATAAATTCAAGAAAATCGAAATCATTCCAAGCATCTTTTCTGACCATAATGCATTAAGATTAGATCTCAATTACAGGAGAAAAACTATTAAAAATTCCAACATATGGAGGTTGAACAACACACTTCTGAATAACCAACAAATCACAGAAGAAATCAAAAAGAAATCAAAATATGCATAGAAACTAATGAAAATGAAAACACAACAACCCAAAACCTGTGGGACACTATAAAAGCAGTGCTAAGAGGAAAGTTCATAGCAATACAGGCATACCTCAAGAAACAAGAAAAAGTCAAATAAATAACCTAACTCTACAACTAAAGCAACTAGAAAAGGAAGAGTTGGAGAACCCCAGAGTCAGTAGAAGGAAAGAAATCTTAAAAATTAGGGCAGAAATAAATGCAAAAGAAACAAAAGAGACCATAGCAAAAATCAACAAAGCCAAAAGCTGGTTCTTTGAAAGGATAAATAAAATTGACAAACCATTAGCCAGACTCATCAAGAAGCAAAGAGAGAAAAATCAAATCAATAAAATTAGAAATGAAAATGGAGAGATCACAACAGACAACACAGAAATACAAAGGATCATAAGAGACTACTATCAGCAGTTGTATGCCAATAAAATGGACAACGTGGAAGAAATGGACAAATTCTTAGAAAAGTACAATTTTCCAAAACTGAACCAGGAAGAAATCGAAAATCTTAACAGACCCATCACAAGCACGGAAATTGATACTGTAATCAGAAATCTTCCAGCAAACAAAAGCCCAGGTCCAGATGGCTTCACAGCTGAATTCTACCAAAAATTTCGAGAAGAGCTAACACCTATCCTCCTCAAACTCTTCCAGAAATTGCAGAGGAAGGTAAACTTCCAAACTCATTCTATGAGGCCACCATCACCCTAATACCAAAACCTGACAAAGATGTCACAAAAAAGAAAACTACAGGCCAATATCTCTGATGAACATAGATGCAAAAATCCTCAACAAAATTCTAGCAATCAGAATCCAACAACACATTAAAAAGATCATACACCATGACCAAGTGGGCTTTATCCCAGGGATGCAAGGATTCTTCAATATCCGCAAATCAATCAATGTAATTCACCACATTAACAAATTGAAAAATAAAACCATATGATTATCTCAATAGATGCAGAGAAGGCCTTTGACAAAATTCAACATCCATTTATGATAAAAACTCTCCAGAAAGCAGGAATAGAAGGAACATACCTCAACATAATAAAAGCTATCTATGACAAACCCACAGCAAACATTATCCTCAATGGTGAAAAATTGAAAGCATTTCCCTAAAGTCAGGAACAAGACAAGGGTGTCCACTTTCACCACTACTATTCAACATAGTTCTGGAAGTTTTGGCCACAGCAATCAGAGCAGAAAAAGAAATAAAAGGAATCCAAATTGGAAAAGAAGAAGTAAAACTCTCACTGTTTGCAGATGACATGATCCTCTACATGGAAAACCCTAAAGACTCCACCAGAAAATTACTAGAGCTAATCAATGAATATAGTAAAGTTGCAGGATATAAAATCAACACACAGAAATCCCTTGCATTCCTATACACGAATAATGAGAAAGTAGAAAAAGAAATTAAGGAAACAATTCCATTCACCATTGCAACGAAAAGAATAAAATACTTAGGAATATATCTACCTAAGGAAACTAAAGACCTGTATATAGAAAACTATAAAACACTGATGAAAGAAATCAAAGAGGACACTAATAGATGGAGAAATATACCATGTTCATGGATTGGAAGAATCAATATAGTGAAAATGAGTATACTACCCAAAAGCAATTTACAAATTCAATGCAATCCCTATCAAGCTACCAGCCACATTTTCACAGAACTAGAACAAATTATTTCAAGATTTGTATGGAAATACAAAAACCTCGAATAGCCAAAGCAATCTTGAGAAAGAAGAATGGAACTGGAGGAATCAACTTGCCTGACTTCAGGCTCTACTACAAAGCCACAGTCATCAAGACAGTATGGTACTGGCACAAAGACAGACATATAGATCAATGGAACAAAATAGAAAGCCCAGAGATAAATCCACACACATATGGACACCTTATCTTTGACAAAGGAGGCAAGAATATACAATGGAGTAAAACAATCTCTTTAACAAGTGGTGCTGGGAAAACTGGTCAACCACTTGTAAAAGAATGAAACTAGATCACTTTCTAACACCGCACACAAAAATAAACTCAAAATGGATTAAAGATCTAAATGTAAGATCAGAAACTATAAAACTCCTAGAGGAGAACATAGGCAAAACACTCTCAGACATAAATCACAGCAGGATCCTCTATGATCCACCTCCCAGAATTCTGGAAATAAAAGCAAAAATAAACAAATGGGATCTAATTAAAATTAAAAGCTTCTGCACAACAAAGGAAACTATAAGCAAGGTGAAAAGACAGCCTTCTGAATGGGAGAAAATAATAGCAAATGAAGCAACTGACAAACAACTAATCTCAAAAATATACAAGCAACTTATGCAGCTCAATTCCAGAAAAATAAACGACCCAATCAAAAAATGGGCCAAAGAACTAAATAGACATTTCTCCAAAGAAGACATACGGATGGCTAACAAACACATGAAAAGATGCTCAACATCACTCATTATTAGAGAAATGCAAATCAAAACCACAATGAGGTACCACTTCACACCAGTCAGAATGGCTGCGATCCAAAAATCTGCAAGCAATAAATGCTGGAGAGGGTGTGGAGAAAAGGGAACCCTCCTACACTGTTGGTGGGAATGCAAACTAGTACAGCCACTATGGAGAACAGTGTGGAGATTCCTTAAAAATTGCAAATAGAACTACCTTATGACCCAGCAATCCCACTTCTGGGCATACACACCGAGGAAACCAGAATTGAAAGAGACACATGTACCCCAATGTTCATCGCAGCACTGTTTATAATAGCCAGGACATGGAAACAACCTAGATGTCCATCAGCAGATGAATGGATAAGAAAGCTGTGGTACATATACACAATGGAGTATTACTCAGCCGTTAAAAAGAATTCATTTGAATCAGTCCTGATGAGATGGATGAAACTGGAGCCGATTATACAGAGTGAAGTAAGCCAGAAAGAAAAACACCAATACAGTATACTAACACATATATATGGAATTTAGGAAGATGGCAATGACGACCCTGTATGCAAGACAGGGAAAGAGACACAGATGTGTATAACGGACTTTTGGACTCAGAGGGAGAGGGAGAGGGTGGGATGATTTGGGAGAATGACATTCTAACATGTATACTATCATGTGAATTGAATCGCCAGTCTATGTCTGACGCAGGATGCAGCATGCTTGGGGCTGGTGCATGGGGATGACCCAGAAAGTTGTTATGGGGAGGGAGGTGGGAGGGGGGTTCAAGTTTGGGAATGCATGTAAGAATTAAAGATTTTAAAATTTAAAAAATAAAAAACTAAAATTAAAAAAAAAAAATGAATAATTAAAAGATGACATGGTAATTGAGAATACATGCTTTTAATGTCTAGTTAGTCTTACATTACTGTGAAAAAACAATAAAATAAGTCAGGTTAGGTCATTTTACTAATGCTACAGAAGAAAATTGTTCATCGCACTACCCTAAGGCAGATTCACAGGAATGATATTTTACTGTTTTACTTTTGTGGTAATTTTATGTTTTTTCCCCAGCTTTTGACTGCATAAAATGTCAAGAAAGAAAGTGCTTCCAAGTAAAATACAATACATATCAACTCAAAGAATTACATCAAAAATGCTAACTTGCTATTTTCTCAATATGGATAATAGCTTTGCTTAAGGGTACTGAAAGCTAAAATGGTATCCCATGTTGTCAAGAGGGCAGAGATTGTTGAAACATGCTGCTCCATAGAAGAAAAACAAAAATGTTTTATGTATAAAAATACTTATATGAAAGGGGAAATAGAAGTCTGTAAACTATCACAGCATCTTTTTTCCTTTGCAATTGTATTTTGAGATGTCATAAGAAAATCAAATATCATATTTTAACATGTATATGTGGAATCTAGAAAAATGGTACTGATTAATCTATTTGCAGGGCAGAAACAGAGACCCAGGGCTTCCCATGTGGCTTACTGGTAAGGAATCTGCCTGCCAATGCAAGAGGAGTGGTTTGATGCCTCAGTCGGGAAGGTTCCCTAGAGAAGGAAATGTCAACCCACTCCAGTAACTTTCCTGGGAAAACCCCATGGAAAGAAGAGCCTGACAGGCTACAGTCCATGGGGTCACAAAAAGGTCTGACACATCTTAGTGTCTAAGCAACAACAAGAGAGACACAAATGTAGAGAAGCGATTTGTGATCACAGCAGGGAAAGAGAATGGGACAAAATGAGCAAGTAGCATTGACATAGATACACTAACATTTGTAAACTATTTCTTCACAGTACAGGAGAAGAGCCTGAGAAAATATCAGAACAGCAGAGTGAATATATAAGAAAGAGAAAGAAAAAATGCTGGATGGTGAAAAAGGATGGTGGATATAGAGAATCAAAAGCTCTGGCTGTAAAAGAAAGGGAATAAGTAACTATGAGATCACCAGTCTAAGAAAACTGGAAAGATGAAGGGATAATAGCTTTGCTGAGTTTGAAGGATTTTTTTTTTTTTTAAACAGAGCCAAGAAAGTAGTGGTCACAAAAAGATAAATGTGAGGTCTATTTCTTGTTACATGTAGGTTTAGAGAAGGAGTGTTGTGGTGCCAATCCTAAGAAATGTGACAAGATACATTGTATCTGAGTCCATCAGCTGAAGTATCATTGCATACCCAGCAACCTAGAGGCAAAAAAGATAATCAACTATTGTTCTGGTCTTGGCATTTAAATGTGTCCTTATGCAATAATGGGAAGTTTTGAAAAAGTGACTGCTGACTGCTGCTGCTGCTGTTCAGTGATGTCCAACTCTGCGACTCCACGCACTGTAGCCCACCAGTCTCCTCTGCCCATAGAATTTTCCAGGCAAGAATACTGGAGTGGGTTGCCATTTCCTTCTCCAGGTTATCTTCCTGACACAGGGATCGAACCTGCATCTTCTGCGTCTCCCTCTTTGGCAGGCAGATTCTTTACCACTGAGTCACTTGAAAAAGTGAGGGCTTTTGCAACTTCAACTAAGAAGAGAAAGACAACTTTGGGGGTTCACCTTTGCTTCTTAGAATATAGGCGGGAAAGTGGTTTTTCCAGAAGAGTCCAAGAAGGCAAGTCTTGTATGATTGTGTATTTATATGTTCCAAGGCTGTTTAGAGAAATAATATCAAACCAAATGGCAAACTCCTCAGCAAATGATGCCACAGAATAGCTCAGTCTTCATGATTAGCAGCAGAATTTCAACAGAGTGAGGATTTCCAAATCTCTGCTAGCATCATGTTTGCTTCTGACCCTTTGACTAAACGTTGAGAATACGTGTGAAGAGGACAGCCCAAGGTGTGCATACATTTAAATGGCATCAAATAATATGTTACATATGAATAAACATAACAAAAATTGTGCAATATATCGACACTGGAAACTACAAACTTTGGGAAATTAGAAATACTTTAAAAAATGGAAATGCATGCCAGGTTCATGTTTTGGAAAGAGTCAATGATGTAAAATGTAATTTCTCTCCAAAATAATCTACAAATTAGCACAATTTCAATCATAAAGCCAAAGCTTTTGTTTTGGGAGGGTGGGTGCTTTTTGGGGAAACTGTTTTTAAAATGTGAACAGGAATTCAAGAGACCTAAATTTTTCTAAATAATCTTAGAAAAGCATGTGTGTTAGTCGCGCAGTCATGTCTGACTCTTTGTAACCCCATGGACTGCAGCACAACAGGCTTCTCTGTCCTTCACTATCTCCCAGAGTTGGCTCAAACTCATGTCCATTGAGTCAGTGGTGCCATCCAACCATTTCATGCTCTGTTTGCCCCCTTCTTCTCCTGTCCTCGGTTTTTTCCAGCATCGGAGTCTTTTCCAATCAGTTAGTTCTTCACACTAAGTGATCAAAGTACTGGAGCTTCAGCTTCAATATCAGTTCTTCCAGTGAATATTCAGCATTGATTTGCTTTAGGATAGACTGGTTTGATCTCCTCTCTGTCCAAAGGACTCTCAAGATCTATTCTTTGGCAGTCAGACTGTTTTATGGTCCAACCCACATCTGTACAGGACTACTGGAAAAATCATAGCTTTGATTATATGAACCTTTGTCAGCAAAGTGTCTGCACTAGAACCAAATAGAGAACACAAAATTAAAGTTATATTTATGTGACCACCTGATATTTAACAGTTTCCAAAGCAACCCAAAAAGAAAAGGAAAATTGCTTCAATAAAGATTTTATAAAAACAGAACATCCACTTAGAATATAACTAAGCTCAAATCCCAGCTCACACCATACAAAATATAAAATGTAAACTAAAACTAAGTCATAATATGTACAGAAAAAAATAGTTTAATAGAATATCTCATTACTTTTGGATTGGCAGAGTTTCCTTAATATACAAAATGTAATAACCATAAAAAAAAGATAACTTAGACTTCATCAAAACTAAATTATTTTACTCATCAAAATTCTCTCTTTAGAGAATGAGTAGGAAAGTCACATCCTGGGAGAAAATATATCACAGCATGTGAAAAAAGGGGCCATCATTTAGGATATATAAATAAATTAATGACTAAAAGAAAACAAACTCCAAAAGGGACAACTGAAAAAAAAAATCATTAACTACACATGAAAAGCTTTTTGACAGCACTGATCATCAAAGAAACATAATTTTAAAACACATAAAGCTACTAATGCTTCATAAATCTAAAATTAAAAATACTGAAAGAGCAAAGATTGAAAATTGTAACAACCAGAATTCTCATCTACTGATCGTGAGTTTTACATACTGTTGAAGCTTGGCTTGGAGAGTTTTGAAAATTACTTAGCTAGCGTGTGAGACGAGTGCAACTGTGTGGTAATTTAAACATTCTTTGGCATTGCCTTTCTTTGGGATTAGAATGAAAACTGACCCTTTCCACTCCTGCGACCACTGCTGAGTTTTCCTTATTTGCTGGCATATTGAATGCAACACTTTCACAGCATCATCTTTCAGGATTTGAAGTAGCACAACTGGAATTCCTTCACCTCCACTAGCTTTGTTAGTAGTGATGCTTCCTAAGACCCCCTTGACTTCGCATTCCAGGATGTCTGGCTCTAGGTGAGTGATCACACCATTGTGGTTATCTGGGTCATGAAAATCTTTTTCGCATAGTTCTTCTGTGTATTCTTGCCATCTTCTCTTACTACCTTCTGCTTCTGTTAGGTCCATACTGTTTCTGTCCTTTACTGTGCCCATCTTTACATGAAATGTTCCCTTGCTATCCCTAATTTTCTTGAAGAGATCTCTAGTCTTTCCCATTCTATTGTTTTCCTCTATTTCTTTGCATTGATCACTGAAGAAGGCTTTCTTATTTCTCCTTGCCATTCTTTGGAACTCTGAATTTAAATGGGTATATCTTTCCTAGCAAGTAGATAATACGTAAGTTGCCTACTTGCTAAAATCAACAATATTCAAAAGGAAAAAAATCTTTAATTTGGTTTATAGTTTGTGGTTCTTCTGTGCATTACATTTGCTACTGGGAAAATTATATTTTCTGTCACTAACCCCTATTCCATCCAGTTAAATTACTGGCAAATTTTCTTTCCATCCAAACGGTTTCTCAGTACTTTATCAACATTTTCATGGCATTTTATATTCTAATTTTGTTATTCAAGTACTTATCAAGCTTTCCTGTTAAAACTAAAAGTCCAGTAGGTATAGCATTCAAAAGTCCTTCATGTTTATAATTCTTTCCCCACAATGATTTCACTTATAAGAGCGAGCTTTTTAAAGACATAGAACAATTCATATTCATCTGCCTTAATATATTCAAATGGTGAACACAAATATGTCTGACACATGCATGTTGGCAGAAATTCAGTAATATTTATTGAATTGATTAATTGTTGAAAAAATCTACAAGTATTTACACTGAACTGTATATTTTATTTTTCATTTCTTATTTCCTATACACAAAGTAGCTCGATTTTATAATAGATTAACTAGTTTGATTTTATAATAGATTGACTAGTTCTATGAAATATTTGAGACTTAAAAATTAAAATGTAGGTTAAGTGAATTAGACAAAACTATTTTCACTATAGGCTTCCCTGATAGTTCAACTGGTAAATAATCCACCTGCAATGTAAGAGATACTGGTTTGATTCCTGGGTTGGGTAGATCCCTTGAAGAAAGGATAGGTTACCCTCTCCAGTATTCATGAGCTTCCTTGGTGGCTCAGATGGTAATGAATCTGCTTGTAATGCAGGAGATCTGGGTTTGATCACTGGGTTGAGAAGATCCCCCGGAGGAGGGCATGACAACCCACTCCAGTATTCTTGCCTGGAGAATTCCCGTGGACAGAGGATCCTGGGGAGCTATAGTCCATGTGGTCACAAAGAGACAGGGTTGAGCAACTAAGCACAGCACATATTCACTACATCCATAGCTAAGCCCAAGTTTAACAAAGTAAAAAATAATTTCCTTTATTTTTAAAATATTTAAATGCCCTGTTTACATTGAAAGTTATTGTTTTGATAAAGCAGCTTATGTGAAATTTCTTCCAAAGAATTGATCAATTTGTTTTCCTGAAACAAAGGTCTGTTTAGAATTTATTTATATCATGAGAATGCAGCCCAATATTCTTTTTTTTTACCATTAATTATCCCTATTTTAAATGGTTATTTATTATTAATTTACCCTGTACCAGGAATCATACATGCTAGAAGCTGGGAAGAACTATTGAACACAGACATAATATTTGTGCTATAGGAACCAGTGACATAATGAGAAATGTATTTTAATGACAATTCCACCACAAAACCAGACCAATATATAGAAAGGTATTTCTGTGTTACCTAGAATACTAACAGAACCTCCCTATCCTCCAGTTTCTTATGGCCCTAAATTACCCACCCTATTCCCCAAAGCTGGAATATGACCAGGTAGAACATTCTAATTATGTTGTGTTATGGCCAAGGGGATTTTTCAAATGCCACTAAAATTACTAATCAATTGATTTTTGCTTAATCACCAGGTAGATTATGTGGTTGGTTGCATGGATAATGGTTTACATGAAGACTTTTCAATTTTCAATTACAAATGAATCCTTTAAAAGCAGAGAGAATTCTCTAGCTGATATTAGAAGATACAGTCAAATATGAGAAGGATTTGGTGTGTCCTTGCTGACTTGAAGATGGAAGAAGCATTTAGTGAGGTATATGCATGGGCCTATGGAAACTAACAGAGGTCCTTGACTGATGGCCAGCAGTAAAAGAGAGTCCTCTGTCTGAAAACCACTGGAATTTAATCTGACCAGCATCCTGAATGAGGGTGAAAGTGGATTGACCTTGATTTCAGCCATGTGAAACCATAACAGAGAATCCAGCTTTATCTTGTCTTGACTTCACTGTATAGAACTATGAGATACTTAGTGGATATTATTTTAAGCTATCTAATTGTGATGATTTTTTCATGAAACAACTGAAAACAACTGAAGACTCTGAGAGCACAAAATAGAAGGCGATTGTATTGACTTTAAAGTCAAGCATGGCATCACAGCAGAGATTTTACATAAGCACTTTTCCCTCATTTTGGAGAATTCCTATCAATAAAACAGGTAGTATGATTAAATGCATGAAGAAAAATGAATATAGTGCTTTCAGGTGTCATGAAGTTACATACTGTGACAAGGATGCCTAGAGTTTAATGGAAGGTGTGACTCCTAAGTTTGGATCAGAATACATTGTGAAAAAGGAAAAAGAAAGAAAGTGAATATATAGTGTTTTAATAAACTTTGACCTCTCAGCAATAAAAAATTGTGGAACTTTTTTTTTAATTACTTATTTTGTAGAGAAATGGCATGGTTCTGTTTGAGAAAATTGCCATTAGAAACAAATCAAGGATTGAAAAAGTGAATGCTGTCATTTTACACTAGGCCATATGATGTAGAGATTATCAACAATAAGCGGAGCTATAAACACTATAAATATTTAGAGGTTTCTATAATACTACGTATCTATTTGATTTATCTTTTATTGCTGATGTCTTTGTGTACAATTAACAGGTGGTACTGAGTCAAAAACTGATGCTTTTGAACTGTGGTATTGGAGAAGACTGTTGAGAATCCCTGGAATGTAAAGAGATCAAACCAGTCAGTCCTAAAGGAAATCAGTTCTGAATATTCATTGGAAGGACTGATGCTGAAACGCCAATGCTTTGGTCACCTGATGTGAAGAGTTGACTCATTGGAAAAGACCCTGATGTTGAGAAAGATTGAAGGCACGAGGAGAAGAGGATGACAGAGGATGAGATGGTTGGATGGCATCACCAACTTAATGGACACGAGTTTGAGCACACTCCAGGAGTTGATGATGGACAGGGAAGCCTGGTGTGCTGCAGCCCATGGGGTCACAAAGAGTCGGACACAAAGAGTGACTGAACTGACTGATGCCAGTTTCTGGTTATTATTTTTTGAATGCAGTTACACCAAAATTCAGTGAAATAAGCAAGTGTACATTAATGTTCATTAGTCTGTGAGTCAGCTGGAGAAATCTGTGTGTGTCAACAGGGCATACTCATGCATCTCTGGGTAAGAATCTAAGCTAACAATGGCTGGGCTCTGTCTCATGTTTGGCTGTAGGCTATTAGACAGTCTCAAGCTCTACCTGCCTCATTAAGAAGGCTAGTCTCATAAATGACAAAATATCAATACAATCATGTTCTGTTGGAATAAATAAGTCACAACTTAAAACTCTGGTGGAACTGATGTTACTACTTGACGATAAGTGAGCAAAATCATATAGGAAAGTACTATGGTTTGGGTCATGACCAATCTGTTACAGTGTGTTTTCACCTTTTCAAGTAAACCCCTACCCATTGGTCATAATGTCATAAAACCAAATGCTTTTAGGATCAAGCGAATGATGGAAGGTGTGAAAATATCTGAACAATAGGGACATATTATGTATGGCAAATCAGTGATGAGGTAGTTACTACAAAGGTAATTTCAAAGATTATTTTAAAAACAAAACATTCTAGATACATTTGAAGGAAACCCATGGTTGATTCATGTCAATGTATGGCAAAAACCACTACAATATTGTAAAGTAATTAGCCTCCAATTAAAATAAATACATTTTAAAAATTTTAAAAAATCATCCTTTGGCTACATTATCTCATTAAAGTACAAATTTCTGATTTCAATACTTAATAGTTGAATTTGCAGTATTTTCCTCTACCAACACAGTAGATTTTTCAGTGCAATAGTTAGTTTTATTTTTCTTCCAGGGCAAGCTCATCTTATATAGTAATCTGTTTGCTATCTTTTATAGTTTTATGATGCATTGTGAAAAAAATTCTCCAAGTACAGAAATTTTAGTTCATTTCTTTTCAGGAATAATTTCAGAAACACCAATATCAACATAGTTCAAGATGTTAATCCATCATTCTCTCTTCAGCTTTATTGTTTCATTCCTTAATATAGATTTTGCTGTTCTACTGCTAGTCAGAATTGCAAAACAAAAATGCTCAGGATAATTAGTAATATTAATGTTGAGCACATTACATCTGAAAGCAGTCACATAATAGTTGATAATTCCCCAACATAAACAATAAATTATTTTGCCATCAACAATGGTCTATAGGAAAAATATTTTTTTAATATATACCTATGTAAGTTTGATGTAGTGTCACTTTTCATTTTAGCTTTGATTGTTTGTGTTTTTACTGTCATATATAAAAAGCAAATAATAACACCAAGGCCCAAGTTAAGGAGATTCCTCCCTACATTCTCTTCTGTGACTTTTTGTGGTTTAAAATGTTGTGTTTATTTTTTTTCTTTTTTTCTTTTACTTCATTTTACTTTATAATACTGTATTGGTTTTGCCATACATCAACATGAATCCAAAATGTTTGATCCATTTCAAGTTGATTTCTGGGTAAGATAGTGGTTTGATTTCAGTTATTTGCATATGATTATACAGTAGTCTCAACACTGTTTTCTGAAGATATTATTCTTCTGCCATTGGGTATTCTTGGCTCCCATGTTGATCATAAATATGGGGATTTAATTCTGGGTTCTCTGTTTTGCACCATTGTTCCATGCCTCTATTTTTATGCCAGTACTGTACTGTTTTAATTACCATATCTTCATAGTATAGCTTAAAATCCAGAAGTGCGATGCCTCCAACTTTTTTCTTCTTTCTCAGGATGGTAATGACTATTCAAAATTTTATGTTTCCATACATATTTTAAAAACATAGACATGATATTTTACTGTAATCACAAAACTGGTTAAGAAATTGGTTCTTAACTATTCCCACAGTAAAAAAATAAAATAAAAATTGTGTGAATAATAGAGGTGCTGACAATCTCTACAATGGCAATCATTTTACAATTAATAATTGTAACAAATTAAGAAGCTATACACCTTAAATTTGCACAATTATATGCAAAATATAACTTTATAATATTTTTTAAATTTTTATAAGTTTTTAATAATATCAGAAAACTAAGATCATGGCATCCACTCCCATCATTTCATGGCAAATAGAAGAGGAAACAGTGGAAACAGTGAGACTTTATTTTTTGGGGCTCCAGAATCACTACAGATGGTGACTGCAGCCATGAAATAAAAGACATTTGCTCCTCGGAAGAAAAGTTATGACTAACCTAGACAGCATACTAAAAAGCAGAGACATTACTTTGCCAAAAAACATTTGTCTAGTCAAACCTATGGTTTTTCCAGTAGTCATGTATGAATGTGAGAGTTGGACCTTAAAGAAAGCTGAGCACAGAAGAATTGATGCTTTTGAGCTGTGGTGTTGGAGAAGACTTTTGAAAGTCCCTTGGACGGAGGTCCAACCATTGGAAGGACTGATGCTGAAGTTATAGTTCCAATAGTGTGGCCACCTGATGCAAAGAACTGACACATTGGAAAAGACCCTGATGCTGGGAAAGATTGAAGTCAGGAGGAGAAGGGGACAAGAGGATGAGATGGTTGGATGACATCATAGGCATGAGTTTGAGTAAGCTCCTGGAGTTGGTGATGGACAGGGAAGCTTTGTGTGCTGCAGTCCATGGGGTCACAAAGAGTCACATGACTAAGCGACTGAACTAAACCAAATATGTAAAATATATTCAAGTTAAAAATAAAAATAATAGCTGCCTAGGTGAAACAATCAATATACGTCTTTTGTAATGCATCAAAAGTTGTATAATCTAACATTAGTGGATGACTACCAGGGGTTATGGGCCTTCCCTGTTGGCTCAGTGGTAACGAGTCTACCTGCCAATACAGGGGATGTAAGAGACATAGTTGTGCTCCCTGGGTTAGGAAGATCTCCTGGAGAAGAAAATGGTAATCTGCTTGAGTGTTCTTGTCTGCAGAATTCCATGTGCAGAGAAGTCTGGCAAGCTACAGTCCATGGAATCGCAGAGTCAGATAGGACTGAGAGAGTGAACCTTTGTGAGAAGGACTTAAAAATAACTGAGAAAAGAGGAGAGGCAAAAAGCAAAGTTAAAAAAGAAAGACAATTCCAGAAAAACATCTCATTATGCTTTATGGACTATGCTAAAGCCTTGCACTGTGTTGCTCACAAAAAAATGTGAAAAAAATTTTTAAAGAGATGGTAATAACAGAGCACCTCACCTGCCTCCTGAGAAATCGGTTTGTAGGTCAAGCAGCAATAGTTAAAACTGAACATGGAACAATGGACTAGTTCCAAATGGGGAAAGGAGTAAGTCAAGGCTGTATCTTGTCACCCTGCCTATTTAACTTTTATGCAGAGCACATCATGTGAAATGCCAGGCTGAATGAAGCACAAGCTGGGATCAAGATTGCCAGGAGAAATATCAGTAACCTCAGGTATGAAGATGATGCTACCCTAATGGTAGAAAGTGAAAAGGAACTAAAGAGCCTGTTGATGAAAGTGAAGAAGGAGAGTGAAAAAGTAGGCTTAAAACAGCATTTCAAAGAAGGAAGATCATGGCATCTGGTCCTATCACTGCGGCAAGTAGATGAGGAAACAATGGAATAGTGAAAGACTTTATTTTCTTGGGCTCCAAAACAACTAAATATGGTGACTGCAGCCATGAGATTAAAAGACACTTGCTCCTTGGAAGAAAAACTATGAACAAACAAGACAGTATATTAAAAAGCAGAGACATTACTTTGTTGACAATGTCCATCTACTCAAAGCTATGATTTTTCCAGTAGTCATGTATGGATGTGAGATTTGGATCATAAAGAAATTGAGCACTGAAGAACTGAAGCTTTTGAACTGTGATGTTGGTAAAGACTCTTTTTTTTTTAATTTTTATTTTTACTTTATTTTACTTTACAATACTGTATTGTTTTTGCCATACATTGACTTGAATCTGAGAGACCCTTGGTCTGCAGGGAGACTAAACCAAGCAATTAAAGGAATACAGTCCTGAATATACATTGGAAGGACTGATGCTGAAAGTAAAGCTTCAATATTTTGGTTACCTGGTGGGATGAACTGACTCAGAAAAGACCTTGATGCTGGGAAAGATTGAAGGCAGGAGGAGAAGGCAATGACAGAGGATGAGATGGTTGGGTGGCATCACTGAATCCATGGATATGAGTTTGAGCAATCTCCAGCCTTTGGTAATGGACAGGGAAGCCTGGTATGTTGCAGTCCATGGGGTCACAAAAAGTCAGACATGACTGAGTGACTGAATTGAACTGAACTGAACTAATCCAACTGAATGCAGAGTTCCAAAGAATAGTGAGGAAACATAAGAAAGCCTTCCTCAGTGATCAATGCAAGAAACAGAAGAGAACAATAAAATGAGAAAGACTAGAGACCAACATTTCATGCAAAGATGGGCATAATAAAGGACAGAAATTGTATCAGCCTAACAGAAGCAGAAGATATTAGAGGTGGCAAGAATACACAGAACTATACAAAAAAGATCATGATCCAGATAACCAACACAGTGTGATTACTCACCCAGAGCCAAACATCCCAGAATGCAAAGTCAAGTAGACCTTAGGAAGCATCACTTCGAACAAAGCTAGTGGAGGTGATGGAATCCCAGTTGAGCTATTTCATATCCTAAAAAATGATGCTGTGAAAGTGTTGTACTCAGTATGTAAGCAAATTTGGAAAACTGAACAGTGGCCACAGGACTGGAAAAGGTCAATTTTCACTCCAATCCCAAAGAAAGGAAATGCCAAAGAATGCTCAAACTACCGCACAATTGCACTCATCTTACATGCTAATAAAGTAATACTCAAAATTCTCCCAGCCAGGCTTAGCAATATGTGAACCATGAACTTCCAGATGTTCAAGCTGGTTTTAGAAAAGGCAGAGGAACAAGAGATCAAATTGTCAACATTCCCTGGATCATCAAATAAGCAAGAGAGTTCCAGAAAAACATCTATTTCTGCTTTATTGACTATGCCAAAGCCTTTGACTGTTTGGATCACAATAAAGTGTGGAAAATTCTGAAAGAGATGAGAATACCAGACCACATGACCTGCCTCTTGAGAAACCTGTATGCAGGTCAGGAAGCAACAGTTAGAACTGGACATGGAACAGAGACTGGTTCCAAATTTTTTTTTGAAAAAAAGGAATACCTCAAGGCTGTATATTGTCACCCTGCTTATTTACTTATATGCAGAGTACATCATGAGAAATGCTGAGCTGGAAGAAACACAACCTGGAATCAAGATTGCTAGGAGAAATATCAATAACCTCAGAGATGCAGATGACACCACCCTTATGGCAGAAAGTGAAGAAGAACTAAAGAGCCTTTTGATGAAAGTGAAAGAGGAGATTGAAAAAGTTGGCTTAAGGATCAACATTCAGAAAACAAAGATCCCAGTGCACCAGCCCCAAGCATCCTGTATCCTGCATCGAACCTAGACTGGTGACCCAGAGGGATGGTATGGCGAGGGAGGTGGGAGGGGAGTTCAGGATTGGGAACACATGTACACCCGTGGCAGATTCATGTTGATGTATGGCAAAACTAATACAATATTGTCAAGTAATTAGCCTACAATTAAAATAAATAAATTTAAATTTTAAAAAAATCATGACATCCAGTCCCATCACTTCATGGCAAATTGATGGGGAAACAGTGGACAATGGCTGACTTTATTTTTCTGGGTTCCAAAATCACTGCAGGTGGTGATGGCAACCATGAAATTAAAAGACATTTATTCCTTGGGAAGAAAGTTATGACCAACCTAGACAGAATATTCAAAAGTAGAGACATTATTTTGCCAACAAATGTCCATCTAGTCAAGGCTATGGTTTTTCCAGTAGTCATGTATGGATATGAGAGTTGGACTATAAAGAAAGCTGAGCATGGAAGAATTGATGCTTTTGGACTGTGGTGTTGGAGAAGATTCTTGAGAGTCCCTTGGACTGCAAGGAGATCCAATCAGTCCATTATAAAGGAGATCAGTCCTGCGTGTTCAGTGGAAGGACTGATGTTGAAGCTGAAACTCCAATCCTTTGGCCACCTGATGCGTAGAGCTGACTCATTGGAAAAGACCCTGATGCTGGGAAAGATTGAAGGCAGGAAGAGAAGGGGACGACAGAGGATGAGATGATTGGATGTCATCACTAACTCAATGGATATGAGTTTAAGTAACCTCCTGGAGTTGGTGATGGACAGGGAGGCCTGGTGTGCTACAGTCGATGCTGCCGCAAAGAGTCTGACATGACTGAGCATCTGAACTGAACTGAGGATATACAGCCTGCTACTGACAAGAATTCTGCCCCAAGCAAGGACAGCAACTGACTGAGACTCATTGTTAATTTTTTGCCATCTGCATAGTGGAACCCACAAGCACTATTCACATGTATATGTGGGAGGTGACAGAATTAGAAAATTGTCTACCTGTATTGTGTGCCCTCTGCATGAAAATTGTTTGATTTACTGTTTCTCACGTAGAAAAGTCATATTTTTCAACATCATATTCTCCCCTGTGATGGTCATTTTATAGAAGTTTATCTTTAATATATTGAAGAAATATAGAGCTTTTTTTTTTTTTTTTTGCAAAAACATGCACTGTGATAACACAGTCTTGTATTCATGCCAATAAGCAAGTGTTTCTTTTTTTTTTCAGTGTATGGATCCAAAAATGTTAAAATATATTATTTTTAAAGTCTCTCTGATTAGCAAAGTTGAGTTGACAATAACTATATTGACTCTCACTGAGAATGCTCTCAAGTTAAAATATTTAAGTAATTCATAAAGCAGGTTCTGTTTGAATATAGTTTCTATGTCTTTTTTCTTGCAGTTTACTGCCTAAGGAAAACAAATATTTCACCAGTATTAATGACAACCCACTCTGGTACTCTTGCCTGGAGAATCCCAGGGATGGGGGAGCCTGGTGGGCTTCCATCTATGGGGTCGCACAGAGTCGGACACGACTGAAGCGACTTAGCAGCAGCAGCAGCAGCAGCAGCAGCAGCAGCAGCAGCAGCATTATATGCTACAAACCCAAGACACATAAATAACGCTGACTATAGGACACATACAACAAAGGAATATTGGGAGCATTACTCTTATTCTCAAGACTGTAGCATGTACAGTTCACTTGTGGAAGTAAACATTATTAATTTTATGCAAAGCTATCAGTTCTTTTATTAATATAAATTTATTTATTTTAATTGGAGGTTAATCGCTTTACAATATTGTATTGGTTTTGCCATACATCCATATGAATCCGCCACAGAGCAGAAAAGAAATAAAAGTTATCAGTTCTTATGAAGAGAAGTCCTAATATATGTAGACAAACTCTAAGCAGTTGCAAGTCCATTTACTCTATTATCATTAGTTGTTATAACTCCTTTCTGTATATTCCACCTAAGAATTTAAGCGATATCAAGGTAGTATTGGGACTTGTAAGATAGTTATGGCAGAAATATAAGGAAATTTAGAAGCCCTCATGGGATCATCTGGAAAAGAAAATAACGGAGGGGGCAGTTTTATCTAAGAAGGTGTTTCAGAGATGTCTTCCAGGCCACAGGAAAACCTATTATGTTGACAGTTCCAGGAATTCCCAGCCTGGTTGCCTGCCCTAGGACCTCACACCAGAGGGAGAACTTAGCCACGTGATTCACTTCACCCTGAAATGAAATTTCATTCATCGGTTTGATTTGCTAAAATGACCTATTAGGGAAGAAGATGAAGCAGCCTTGGGTAAGCTTTGGGTGATATCTTTAGAAGCTAGTTATAGTATTCAACACAGTTTTTCATCCAAAAATATTAATGGACAACAACTATCGTCAAGCTCCACACACCCACAGTTATTCTAATCAATATCACCAGATTCAAGATAACATACACCTTTAAAATACAGAATAAGATCTTGTATAAAAACTAAAGAAAACATAAGAGGTTATAAAATAAAATCCACATGTTACCACATTTGCAGCACAGTAGTGATTTTAAAATGAATGGAGGAGGGGAATTTTAGTCCAACTGAGCAGTATAAATAAAACGACTCTTACCAAGATATATCCTGGTAGAATTTTGAACATCTATAATAAAGAAGATATTGTAAAAGTTTTCAAGCTAAACACTACTACTGTGAGAGATAAATTTCAAAACTACTTACATTTAGATGGCCTTTAAAGCCTTAGTACTGGGTCAGATCATCTAGTGACTCTGTAGAGAAAGAACAGAGTCTGTGTTTGAGAGATCTAGGGAACTCCAAAATTCAGAGAGTTAAAAGAATAAAATATAAAGTATATAGAACTAGCCATACGTGAAACCTGATAAATAATGCAGACAGTAAAGCCAAAATTATATATTCAGTTTGTGTGTTTGTGCTGTGAATATGCGGTTAAAGAATGATCTATATGTATAAAAGATATAAAGGATATCTATATCTATACTTCCATATATTACTTCTGAAGGGTCTATTACTATGGAGACAAAGAATGGACAATTGGACAAAATTAAAACCTATGGCTTCCCTGGTTGCTCAGCTGGTAAAGAAGCCATCTGCAATGCAGGAGACCCCAGTTCACTTCCTGGGTCAGGAAGATCCTCTGGAGAAGGGATAGGCTACCTACTCCCCCGTTCTTGGGCTTCCCTGGTGGCTCAGCTGGTAAAGAATCCGCCTGCAATGTGGAAGACCTGGGTTCAATCTCTAGGTTGGGAAAATCCCTTGAGAAGGGGACGGCTACCCACTCCAGTATTCTGGCCTGGAGAATGCCATGGACTGTATAGTCTATACAGTCCATGGGGTCACAAAAAGTCAGACAAGACTGAGCAACTTTCACTTTCAAAAACTAGTTTCACTGGACTGATGGTGAATCCATTGCATCCTGATTAAAGTAAAAAGGAAAAGAGAATTGAGCAAGTCATCACTGTGAACCTGATGGATTTGTTTCTGTTTTCCTATATACAAACCTCTCATTTTCAAATAGTTTAGGGTTATTTTATTAACGTATTTCCAATAACTGTAGTTTTTTCTCCATTGCTTAATTATATTCACTAGAACTTCCAAAAGCACACAAAAACTGTGAAACTGATAATCCAAATTACTATTCCAAGTGGTTCCCCTTAAAGCACTTTGGCATAGATAAGGCTTATTATGTATTCTCTGTGGCGCTTTGCAATATCATCCTCTGTTGGGAACAGGCTGGGGCCATGCATGCATTCTGGCTAATGATCTGTACAGGCTTGAATCATGTCACTTCCAACAGAAGCAGTTAAAGGCCGATTCCTCTTCCATCCCTCTCTCCTGCCACTAAAATCTTAGAAACACATTTTGAAATGACTGCACCACAATATAGAAGAACTATGGGTCCCCGTGTCACCATTTGGAAGAGTGCTTCACAGTGGATAACAAAGCAAGCTCCAATGTTTTTCTGTCTACAGAGACACACCAAAAGTATAAAGACACAGATAGTTTGAACATAAATCATGGGTTAATGCTGCATTCATTTTCCATGATGCGTAATAAATTTCCACAAACATAGCATTGCAGTGCCGCACATTCATCTTCTGTTTTGTGGACCAAAAGTTCAGGCACCGCTTAGCTGTGTCCTCTGTTTTGTGTCTCACAAATCTGAGTTCGTATCATCCACAGGAATGGGCCCTCACGTGGAGGCTCAGCTAGAAAGAAACTTCTTCCCCAATAGCACAGCTGTTGATACCATTCTTTCCTGGCAGTGCTATAATTCAGGGAGTTTTAGTCTTCAAATCCAGGAAGTAGGGAAAGAGCTGCAAGATGAATGCTACACAATAAACCAAGTTATGCAATCATTCTCACCCCATTCCCTAAAAATCAGCTGTGTTTGTATATGCAAAAAGCAAGTAACTTAGTTACATTAAAATACTAACTCCATTTCCACAATATCAAACAAAACTCAAGGAGAGAAGAGAGAAAGTTGAAAGTTGGTGGCAGTGTTGAGATCAAAGGTGACTGTACCCTGTGGGAGAGAACTGACTAGTGGGAACAAAGCAGTAGGAAAGAAGAGTCTGAGAACACTGGACATAGTTGATACATAACATTTTAGATACTAGAAAAAGCAGATGTTAAATTCAGAGTAGAGTAGAAATACTGATTTCCATAGTAGAGAGGATAACTTTCAATTATAACTGGATAGGAGGGTGAAAGTGGAGGCATCTATGCCATTTGGTGTTCAGGTTAATGACAGAAAGTTTAAGAAAATTCTTATGCTTTTTATTTTATGTTTGCTGCAATATACAATATCAAGTTAATTACTGAGAACAGAGGAGACAGAGCTAAAGGCAAATATTTTAACATTTATTTTTTAATATAATTTTATTTATTTTAATTGGAAGTTAATTACTTTACAATATTGTATTGGTTTTCCCATACATCAACACGAATCCACCACAGGTATACACGTGTTCCTCATCCTGAACCTCCCTCCCTCCACCCTCCCCATACCATCCCTCTGGGTCGTCCCAGTGCACCAGCCCCAAGCATCCAGTATCATGCATAGAACCTGGACTGGCGATTCGTTTCATATATGATATTATACATGTTTCAATGCCATTCTCCCAAATCATCCCACCCTCTCCCTCTCCCACAGGGTCCAAAAGACTGTTCTATACATCTGTGTCTCTTTTGCTGTTTTGCATACAGGGTTTTGAATGTGAGGTTGAGCTTTGAACGAGAGAACTAAGGTTATTGTTTGGTATTCGAGGTACGGGCTACAGATGAGAGTGACTCATCTGCTCACTTGCAACTTTTCTCTGAAACTGATGAGTAATACTGTTGCCACATTTATATGGCTGAAAGATAACATTGAGATAAGGATATTGGTTAAAGGATGTTTCAGTATTAGATGATGACACCTGAGCATATGTGCCAGAAGAAAAATGTGTGTGCATGTTCAATCGAGTTCAACTCTGCGACCCATGGACTGTAGCCTACTAAGTCCACCATCTATGAGATTTCACAGGCAAGAATAATGGAGTGCATTGTCTTTCCCTTGTCTAGGGGATTTTCCTGACCCAGGGACTGAATCAATGTCTCTTTCATCTCCTACATTGCAGGATGGATTCTTTAACTCTAGCACCACCTGGGTTGCACCAACCATACATGCAAGGAGAAAAACAATATGAAATGATAACATATGAGAAAAAAAGAAGAAGAAGAAGAAGAAGAAGAAGAAACTTGAGTAGAGTGCCCTGATTTGTTTTATAACTGGCGTACTGGTAGTATTATACTGAATCAAAAATTGCTGACATTCTTCCACTTATGTTCTAAAGAAAGTGATTCTTTTGTATTATGTGATTTATCTCAGAGTGATTAAAGTCCAAGGATATGGCCCTGGGATGAGATGATTGAAACAATGGAGGATACAATTGCTAAAGAGATAGAAAATACGGAGAAGGAGATGAAGATGGCAGACCAGGAAAATGCTGAGCACCCTCATGACAAAGTTGAAAATACAGCTACATGTGGAGCAATTCTCACTGAAAACAAGCTGAAGGCCCACAGAATAACACATTTACAACCAAGGCTGTAAAGAAAGATCCACAGAGTCAGGCAGAAAAGGAAGAGAAGCAATCGAGTTGGAACCTTCCTCTCTTCCGGATGAAACAGAGCATGGAGGGGAAATATAAACACTTGGATATCCTTTCTGGGAAGTAAGCAGTTCAAACCATATATTGAGCACCCCAGCCCTGGGGTTGGCCTCTAGGAAGACACGTCCTCTTAGCTAGCTTGAAAACTGATGGGACTAACAAAAGGGCTGTAAGACACCATGACCCCACTCAGGAAAAGGATGCACACACTTGCCTACTCTTGGGAACAAGGCAAAGGAAGCAGATTGAAACTGCCTGGGACTTCATCCAGTTATACCCAAGGACCCCAGCACATGCCCTGGCCCACACTGAGTACCTGCTCCAGGGTACAGAAGGTAATTCTATCAAATATATTAAAAAGAGATACTACTTATCTTTATCAAGCTATTATAAGAAATTAAAGAGGAGGGAACAGTCTCAAATTCACTCCATAAGGCCATTATTACCCTGATACTATAAGGCTACACAAAGACACTACAAAAAAAGAAAAATCACACTCCATTATCTCTGATGAAGTTAGATGCAAAAAATTCTCAATGACATATTTGCAAACTAAATTCAACAATATATAGAAAGAATCATACGTTGTGATCAAGTGGGATTTATTCTAATGATGCAAGGATGATTCGATATCAACAAATCAATGTGATACATCGCATTAACAAAACAAATGATAAATATCACATTATCATTTGAATAAATACAGAAAAAGCATTTGACATAAATGTAGCACCCATTTATGGTAAAAAACTATCATCAAAGTTAGAATGGGAGGAATACCCCTCAATATACTAAAGGCCATTTTTGACAAGCCCACTAATAATATCAAGGGGGCTTCCCTGGCAGATCAATAAGGTCATTTCAGTCTCAGTCATGTCAGACTCTTTGTGACCCCATGAACTGCAGCACGCCAGGCCTCCTTGTTCATCACTAACTCCCAAAGTCCACCCAACCCATGTCCACTGAGTCGGTGATGCCATCCAACCATCTCATCCTCTGTCGTC
This sequence comes from Ovis aries, assembly GCF_016772045.2. NCBI lineage: Eukaryota > Metazoa > Chordata > Mammalia > Artiodactyla > Bovidae > Ovis > Ovis aries. The sequence goes on along the minus strand of NC_056069.1, from coordinate 60,303,351 downwards.
CCCTTCTCCTAATGCCCTCAATCTTTCCCAGCATCTGAGTCTTTTCAAATGAGTCAGCTCTTTGCATGAGGTGGCCAAAGTACTGGAGTTTCAGCTTCACCATCAGTCCTTCAAATGAACACCCAGGATTGATCTCCTTTAGGATGGACTGGTTGGATTTCCTTGCAGCCCAAGGGACTCTCAAGAGTCTTCTCCAACACCACAGCTCAAAAGCATCAATTCTTCAGTGCTCAGCTTTCTTCACAGTCCAACTCTCACATCCATACATGACCACTGGAAAAACCATAGCCTTGGCTAGATGGACCTTTGTTGGCAAAGTAATGTTTCTGCTTTTTAATATGCTGTCTAGGTTGGTCATAACTTTCCTTCCAAGGAGTAAACATCTTTTAATTTCATGGCTGCAGTCACCATCTGCAGTGATTTTGGAGCCCAGAAAAATAAAGTCAGCCACTGTTTCCTCATCTATTTGCCTAGAAGTGATGGGACTGGATGCCATGATCTTCATTTTCTGAATGTTGAGCTTTAAGCCAACTTTTTCACTCTCCTCTTTCACTTTCATCAAGAGGCTCTTTAGCTCTTCTTCACTTTCTACCATAAGGGTGGTGTCATCTGCATGTCTGAGGTTATTGATATTTCTCCTGGCAATATTGATTCCAGCTTGTGCTTCCTCCAGCCCAGCATTTCTTATGATGTACTCTTACTCAGCCTCATATCCATCAAGTCACTAATGCCACCCAACCATCTCATCCTTTGTTGTCTCCTTCTCCTGCCTGCAATCTTTCCCAGCAACAGGTCTTTGCCAATGAGTCAGTTCTTTGCATCAGGTGGCCAAAGTATTGGAGCTGCAGCTTCAGTATCAGTCCTTCCCATGAACGTTCAGGACAGATTTCCTTTAGGATGGACTGGTTAGATCTCCTTGCCATCCAAGGGACTCTCAAGAGTCTTCTCCAACACCACAGTTCCAAAGAATCAGTTCTTTGGCAGTCAGTTTCCTTTATGGTCCAACTTCCACATCCATACATGACTACTGGAAAAACCATCAGTCATTTCAGTCACTCAGTTGTGTCTGACTCTTTGTGACCCCATGGACCACAGCACGCCAGGCCCCCCTGTCTATCACCAGCTCCTGGAATTTGCTCAAACTCATGGCCATTGAGTCCGTGATGCCATCCAACCATCTCATCCTTTGTCGTCCCCTTCTCTTCCCGCCTTCAATCTTTCCCAGCAGCAGGGTCTTTTCAAATGGGTCACTTCTTTGCATCAGGTGGTCAAAGTATTGGAGCTGCAGCTTCAGTATCAGTCCTTCCAAGAATATTCAGGACTGATTAGGATGGACTGGTTGGATCTCCTTGCATTCCAAGGAACTCGCAAGAGGCTTCTCCAACACCACAGTTCAAAAGCATCAGTGCTTTGGTGTTCAACTTTCTTTATAGTCCAACTCTCACATCCATACATGACCACTGTAAAAACCATAGCCTTGACTAGACAGACCTCTGAAGGCAAAGTAATGTCTCTGCTTTTTAATACACTAGTTTTGTCATAGCTTTTTTTCCACGGAGCAAGGATCTTTTAATTTTGTCTGCTGTCACCATCTGCAGTGATTTTGGAGCCTATGAAAACAAAGTCTCTCACTGTTTCTACTGTTTCCCCATCTATTTGCCATGAAGTGATCTGAGTTTGCCATGATCTAAGTTTTTTGAATGTTGAGGTTTAAGCCAGCTTTTTCGCTCTCCTTTTTCACTTTCATCAAGAGGCTCTTTAGTTCCTCTTCACTTTCTGCCATAATGGTAGTGTCATCTGCATATGCGAAGTTATTGATATTTCCCCCAGCAATCTTAATTCCAGCTTGTGCTTCATCCAGCCTGGCATTTCACATGATATACTCTGCATATAAGTTAAATAAACAGGATGATAATAGGTAAAAATTAAGCAGGTGTCTCAATAGGTAAAGAATATTCCTGCAGTGTGAGAGACCCAGGTTAATTCCCTGGGTCTGGAAGATCCCCTAGAGAAGGAAATGGCAAACCACTCCAGTATCCTTGCCTGGAAAAATCCCATGTCAGAAAAATCTGGCAGGCCTCAGTCCATGGGGTTGCAAAGAGTCTGGCAGGACTAATTGACTATCACCTACACTTTCGCTTGCACTGCTAATAACATACTCAAGTAGTAAAAAGCTAAAAGCTTTTCCTCTAAATTCAAGAATAAGACAAGGATGCCCACTCTGACAACTTTTTATTTTAAAAGTATTAATAAGTCCTAACCTTAACAATCAGACAAAAAACATAAAGGGTGTCCAAATTAGAAGGGAAAAGCTAAAATTCTCACTATTTACAGATGACAAGGTACTATAAATAGAAAAACTCGAAGTCTCCACAAAAAAAAAAAAAAAAAACCTATTGGAGCTAATAATTTAAATTATCTAAAAGTTTTCATCTCTAGGCCAAGGTACCGGAAGAAGGAAATTTGAACAAAAATATGATAGTTAAGCAACTTTGACCCTCCTTTCTTCTTACTTTTTCACAATTATCTGAAAGTAAGTCTTTTTCCATCTCTTCTGACACATTCTCTATCTACTAGCAAATCTCCAGCCTCTGATCATATAGATGAGAGGATATCTTCTTCATAGTAGGGGTTAACTTTATGAGCCAAATCCTCTAGGCTAGACCTTTAATGTACTAATTAAAGCAAAATAGTTGTAGGAAATCTTTTCTCAAAACATAAAAAAGACCTTAACATTATTCTATCTTTGCTTTCAAAACCTTTTATCTTATTTCTATAATGTTTCTAATCCTAACCTTATATAATCCTTGTGATTTCTTTCTCTTTACATGAATTCAATAATGTCCTAATCTTTGACTTCTTCCCATCTGTTCAATACAAAAGAAAGAATAAACAAACAAGCAAACAAATAAACAAACAAACTCTCAGTTATTCAGTCAGTTCAGTTCAGTCGCTCAGTCGTGTCCGACTCTTTGCGACCCCATGAATCGCAGCACGCCAGGCTTCCCTGTCCATCACCAACTCCCGGAGTTCATTCAGACTCACGTCCATCCAGTCAGTGATGCCATTCAGCCATCTCATTCTCTGTTGTCCCTTCTTCTCCTGCCCCCAATCCCTCCCAGCATCAAAGTCTTTTTATGACCCAGCAATTCCACCTTTAGACATGTATTCAGAGAAAACCATAATTTGAAAGGATGCATGCATTCCAATATTAATCACAGCACTATTTACAATTTAATCACAGCCAGGACATGGAAGCAACCTAAATGCCCAGCTACAGTGGAATGGATAAAGCAAATGTGTACATATGTATGATGAAATATTGCTCAGTCATAAACAGGAACAAAATAGTGCCATTTGCAGAGATATGAATGTATCTAGAGACTGTCACCCAGAGTGAAGGAAGTCAGAAAGAAAAAAAAGTATTGGATAAAATAGTTTATAGGTGGAATCTATAATGACAGTAGAGATTAACTTATTTGCAAATCAGAAATAGAATCACAGATGTAGAAAGCAAACTTATGGTTATCAAAGTGGGAAAGAGTAGGGGGAGGGATTGGGAGATTGGAACTGATATAAATACACTGCTATGTTCAAAGTAGATAAATAATGATAACCTACTGTACAGCACAGAGAACTCTACTCAATGCTTTATGATGATCTAAATGGGAAGAAAATATAAAGAGTGGAGATATATATATATATATATATTCCGTCTTTCCAAAGCTTTTTATAAAGAACTGTTCCGAGTAACTTTTACAGTCTTCCAGAGAACTGAATTCTTTTCCTTTTGTAAAGACCAAACAACTGGAAATACAAAAGTGCAACGTCTGGCTGAATGCAGATGAATCAGAACTTCCCAGCCAAGTTTTAACTGTTCTTGCCTGGTCTTATACATGCAGTCTTGCATTACTCTGACAAAAGGTATGAATTTTCTGTTGACTAATTCTGGATGTTTTTCATCAAGTGCTGCTTTCAGTTGGTCTAACTGGGTCCAGTATTGTTAGAATTAATCATTTGGTTTTCTGTAAAGAACTCATAATAGAGGACTCCCTTCCAGTCCCACTACATATACATTTCCCCTTCTTTGGATGTAGTCTGGTCTTTGGTATGGTTGGTGGTAGTTCATTTCACTTGCCCCACAATATCGTATTTTCCACATTATTGTACATTATCCACTTTTCATCATCCATCACCATTTCATTTTAAAAATAAAACGTTTTCCTTACATTTCTGTAGAGAATCACATGTGGAAAAGATATAGTCAAGAAGCTTTTTTTTTTTTTTTTTGCTTAATTTATGCAGAATCTAACCATACACTGATTAACATTATCAAGCCGGTGCAGATAATTTTCAGTACTTGATTTGGGTGTTTTGAGTATGCCAGTTATCTTCCACATGGCATAATGTTGGTTATTCTTAATTAATGTGTCAATCTGATGGCTATACAGTTCAGCAGGTCTACCTGACTGTGGAGCGTTGTCCAGTGAGAAATCTCCAGGACAAAATTTTGCAAATCTCTTTTGAAACATTTGATCAGTCACAGCACCTTCTCCGTACACTGCACAAATCTTTTTTGTGTATTTCAGTTGCATTTTTATCTTTCTTGAAATAATAAAACATTATCTTCCAAAAATGCTGCTTTTTTTCTTTCAATATTAAAATGAATACACAGAAATTCATTAAATTTGATGTCTTTTTTAAAGTACATGCTGATATGACAGCTGTCACAATACAATCTAACAAAATTGTTTCAAATGAAGTTAGAAAACTAAGTGCTATTAGAGTCATTTTATAGAAAAATGAACAAACTTTTGGCTGGACCAATAATATTTTTAAATGTCTTATCTTAAAGAGAACTTACTATTTTACTGTTGTGTATACTACTGATTAAATATATAAATATGCTCTTGTAGGAAAGGGCTGAAAAAATATGAAGTTTGAAGAAAATGAAAGAAAACCAAGTTCCATATTTGCACCTGTGACAGTTTTTGTGAAATTGTGGAGACAAATAAATTTTAAGAAAAAAAACTCAATAGCAAGATTAAATTGTCCCTCTTACCTTTCAGTTCAGTTCAGTTCAGTTCAGTTCACTTCAGTTCAGTTCAGTTCAGTTGCTCAGTCGTGTCCGACTCTTTGCGACCCCATGAATCACAGCACGCCAGGCCTCCCTGTCCATCACCAGCTCCCGGAGTTCACTCACACTCACATCCATCGAGTCAGTGATGCCATCCAGCCATCTCATCTTCTGTCATCTCCTTCTCCTCCTGCCCCCAATCCCTCGCAGCATCAGAGTCTTCTCCAGTGAGTCAGCTCTTCACATGAGGTGGCCAAAGTACTGGAGTTTCAGCTTTAGCATCATTCCTTCCAAAGAAATCCCCGGGTTGATCTCCTTTAGAATGGACTGGTTGGATCTCCTTGCAGTTCAGGGGACTCTCAAGAGTCTTCTCCAACACCACATTTCAAAAGCATCAATTCTTTGGCGCTCAGCCTTCTTCACAGTCCAACTCTCACATCCATACATGACCACTGGAAAAACCAATTTCTCAAGATAATCTTGGGAAGAAAATCACAATGATATTATAAAAAATAGTATACAATAAATTCAATGGAGCAAAACAATTCCAGAGAATCTGGGCCTGGTTGAGTGTGTGAACATGAATCCTAAATTAAAGGTCATAGGAAATAGAGCCTCTGGGGTAAATTTATATATATATATATATATATATATATATATATATAATACGTGTGTGTGTGTGTGTGTGTGTATGAATACATGTACATGCATAGTCGTGTCTGACTTTTTGTGACCCTTTGAACTGTAGTCCACCAGGTTCCTCTGTCCATGGGCTTTCTCAGGCAAGAATACTAGAATGAGTTGCTATTACCTCCTCCAGGGGATCTTCCAGACCCAGGAATCAAGCCTATGTCTCCTGTGTCCCCTGCATTGCAAGCAGATTCTTAACCTGCTGAGCCATCACGGGTCCGAGTTGTAATCATGATAACCTTAAATCTCCATACACACTATAATGGGTTTCTTTTTTTCAGGAAAGTGATTAGTGATAAAATGGTTGATCTTGTTAGCAAAATGAGATCTTAAAAAGATTCAAGTTCCATGAGAGCAGAGACTATCCTGTCCACCACTGTGTTTTTAGCCAATGGAAGCATTACTAGTTTAATAAGTCTTAACTGGAACACTGGATGACTAATGTTTCTTTCCCTGTAAACAGGAGACAAGTCATTGCTTCTCCTTTAGTTCTCTACCATTATCGTATTGACACAATTTCATGTATTATCTTACTATTCTATAGGTCAGAATTCTGACAAAGTGTTCACAAAACTGAAATCAAGGTGTTAGCAAGGCTGTGTTCCTTTCTGATAATCTGGGGACTGGTCTTCCAGGATTTTCATGTTGTTAGCAGAATTCCGTTCAGTGTGGTTGTGACATTTGGGTTTCCATTTTATGGCTGCTTGTCAACCAAGGATCATTCTCAAAATCTATAAAACCATTCTCCCAAATCATGGCATTGAAACATATATAATATCATATAAGAAATGAATCACCAGTCTAGGTTTGATGCAGGCTACAGGATGCTTGGGGCTGGTGCACTGGGATGACCCAGAGGGATGGTATGGGGAGGGAGGTGGGAAGGGGGTTCAGGATTGGGAACACGTGTGCACCTGTGGTGGATTCATGCTGATGTGTCACAAAACCATGCAATATTGTAAAGTAATTAGCCTCCAATTAAAATAAATAAATTAAAAACAGATATGTGTGGGCATAGGCATATGTATGAAGTATGTGTGGTGTGTGTTTACAAAATCTGTGGCAGTTTTGTGCCACATTACACTGGATAAATGATAACCTAAGTTGAGAGATTGAAGATAATATTTGTAAAATGTAGGTGTTTGATTAATAGAATGCTCCAAGATAAACTTTATATGTTAAGGTAATTAAACTTATTTTTATTCATGAGTGACATGAGTTTAGATTAAAATGTAATTGAATTGACTCTTCAAAGAGAAAATTTAATATGGAATCAGACTTTTTTTTCCTCCCATACTGCTTTTGCCTTTCCCTTGCTCATATAGCTTTGCATATATACTGTTTTCATATTTTAGTCCTTTTTTTCTATTATTTATGTTAACAGTACTGGCTTTTGGAAGATAATGCAGATATGTACAGACTTTCCCCCTCTTATATAGCTATGTCAAATGCGTATTCAAATATCAAATGGCACTGATTCAATTCACTGTTACTGAAGCAAGCAGAAGATTGCCATCAAGTAAATTTTGGTTTATAAGTCATGGTCACGAGAGTAAATTAATAATAATATAGTTCAGGAAAATGAATGCAAGTAAGAAGCACATTTTCAACATATGTTATGTGTTCACAATTGATATGGTTCTTCAAGAAAACACTTTTTTATGGATTCGTGACAATAACCACTTGCTATAAATTTATGTGGTGAATATTTGAATCATAGTTTTGCAAACTGATCACTGCCAACATCAGACACTTCTCACAAGCGTACTCCAGTGAACACAGAGTCCCTACACAGTAGCTCAATTTCACATGCTGCTGAAAAAATTTAAAAAAAGTACATAAAGCCTTGTTAATGAGAATGGGGTTATATCTCTAGATCTGTCTGAGTGAGATAAATTTACTTAGAATTAACATATCAAAATTAAATGGAAAGTACAGCCTTTGCCTTATTTAACATCTTACATGATACAAAAACTTACTGATTTTAAAACTTTTCAAATTTTATTGCAAAGAGATAACAAAATAGATTATTTCAAGATGGCAGAGTAGAGGGACATGCTCTGATTTTCTCCTTCGAGAACACCAAGGAGAGAGTTGGATCCCACCAAAAAGAGATAATTCACCTCCAAAGGCAAAGGAGACGCTCCCACAAGATGGGAGGAGGGGCGAAATCACGCTCAGAATCAAACCTCAGATGCCCCAGAAATGCTCAGAGGGCACAAACAAAACCTTGTGCACAAAAAGACCCAGGAAAAGGAGCGGGGACACCCACAAGAGACTGAGCCAGACCTGCCTTTGAGTGTCTCTTGCGGAGGCATGGCTCAGCACTGACCTGTGACAGGGTCGGGGCCCTGGCTGCAGCAGACCTGGATGGTGCAGTGTGTGGCATGAGTCTTTTTGGAAGAGGTCACCGTTAGCACCATTATAGAGCTGCTGAGCAGACCACGCACAGACTGGAGAACATTATACCAAATTGTTCTCACACTGTTGCAAAAGTTCTAGGGCCCACAACAGTTTTCCCAACCTTGGGATTCATGAAAAGGACTGAGAATCTCCAGAGAAACAGGTTCTTGGAGTGCACAACAAAACTTGTGTGCACCAGGACCCAGAAGAAAAGAGCAGTGACCCCGCAGAAAGCTGAGCCAGACTTGCCTGTGAGTGTCCGGGAGTGTCTGGCAGAGGTGTGCGTCAAGAGTGGCCTACCGCAGAGTCAAGGTCACTGACTACAACAATCTTGGGAGCCACAGCCTGCTGGACTAAGTCCTTGTGAAGATTACCATTACCAGCATATCCCTACCATGGTTTGACCCGAGGCCAAACTACAGGGAGGAAACACAGGCCCAGCCATCAGCAGAGAGTTGGATTAAAGATTCACTGAGCATGGCCCTGCCCACCAGAGCAGTTTTACCAACAGCCAGTCCTCTCACCAGGAAGCATCCACAAGCCTCTTATCCTCAACCATCAGAGTACAGACTGAATGGAAACCTCAGTCACAGAAAACTGACCAAACTGATCACACAGATGAAAATCTTGTCTAACTCAGTGAAATGATGAGCCATGCCCTGTAGGGCCACCCAACACAGATGGGTCATGGTGAAGCGTTCTAACAAAGTGCGGCCCGCAGGAGAAGGGAATGGTAAACCAGGCCAGCATTCTTCCCTTGAGAACCCCATGAACAGTATGGAAAAGCAAAATGATATGACACTGAAGGATGAACTCCCCAGTTCAGTAGGTGCCCAATATGCTACTGGAGATGCGAGGAGAAATAACTCCAGAAGGAATGAAGAAGCTGATTAAAGTTGTGGATACGCCTGGTGGTGAAAGTAAAGTCGGATGCTTTAAAGAACAATATTGCATAGGAACCTGGAATTTTAGGTCCGAGAATCGAGGTAAATGGAAAGTGGTCAAACAGGAGATGGCAAGAGTGAACACTGAAATTTTTGGAATCAGTGAACTAAAATGGACTGGAATGGGTGAATTTAATTTGATGACCATTATGTCTAATACTGTGGGCAAGAATCCCATAGAAGAAATGGAGTAGCCCTTATAGTCAACAAAAGGGTTTGAAATGCTGTACTTGGTTGCAATCTCAAAAAAGACAGAATGATCTCTGTTTCAAGTAAAACCATTCAATATCATAGTAATCTAAGTCTATGCCTCAACTACTAATGCCAAAGAAGCTGAGGTTGAATGGATCTATGAAGACCTACAAGACCTTTTAGAACTAACACCAAGAAAAGATGTCCTTTCCATCATAGGACATTGGAACATAAAAGTAGAAAGTCAAGAGATACCAGGAGTAGCAGGCAAGTTTGGCCTTGGAGTACAAAATGAAGCAGGGCAAAGGGTAACACAATTTTGCCAAGAGAACAAACTGGTCATAGCTAACAACACAAGAGACAATTTTACACATCACCAGATATTCAATACCAAAATCAGATTGATTATATTCTTTGTAGTCAAAGATGCAAAAACAAGATCTGACTGTGGCTCAGATCATGAGCTCCTTATTGCCAAATTCAGGCTTAAATTGAAGAAAGTAGAGAAAACCACTAGACCATTCAGGTATGACCTAAATCAAATCATTAATGATTCTATAGTGGGAGTGACAAATAGATTTGAGGGATTAGATCTAATAGACAGAGTGCCTGACGAACTATGGATGGAGATGACTGACATTACTCAGAAGGCAGTGATCAAAGCCATCCTCAAGAAAAAGAAATGCAAAAAGGCAAATTGGTTGTCTGATGAGGACTTACAAATACCTATGCAAAGAAGAGAAGCGAAAGGCAAAAAAAAAAAAAAAAAAGATAAGATATATGCATCTGAATGCGGTTTCAAAGAATAGCCAGGAGAGATAAAAAAAAAAAAAAAAACTTTCCAAAGTGAACAATGCAGAGAAATAGAGGAAAGCAATATGATGTGAAAGACTAGAGATCTCTTCAAAAAAATTAGAGATACCAAGGGAATATTTTATGAAAAAGATGGGCATGATAAAAGACAGAAATGGTATGGACCTAACAGAAGTATAAGATATTAAGAAGAGGTGGCAAGAATACACAGAACTATACAAAAAAAAAACAAAAAAAACTTAATGACTCAAAAACCAAAACAGTGTGACCACTCACCTAGAGCCACATATCTTGGAGTGAGAGTCAAGGGAGCATCACTTAAGAATACATTACCACAAATAAGGCTGGTGGAGGGGATGGAATTCCAGCCGAACTATTTAAAATCCTAAAAAGATGATGCTGTTAAAGTGCTGCACTCAATATGCCAAAGAATTTGGAAAGTTCAACAGTAGCCCCGAGACTGGAAAAGGTCAGTTTCACTCCAGCTGCAAAGAAGGGCAATGCCAAAGAATGCTCAAACTGCCACATAATTGCACTTATTTCACATGCTATTAAAGTAATGCTCAAAATTCTCCAAGCCAGTACGTCAACTGAGAACTTTCAGATATTCAAGCTGCATTTAGGAAAGGCAGAGGAAACAGAGATCAAATTGTCAACATCTGTTGAATCATACAAAAAGGAAGAGAAATCCAGAAATGCATCTGCTTCATTGACTATGCTAAAGCCTTTGACTATGTGGATCACAACAAGCTATGGAAAATTCTTAGAGATGGGAATAACAGACCACCTTACTTGCCTCCTGAGAAACATATGCAGGTGAAGAAGCCACTGTTAGAAATGGACATGGAAGAAAGAACTGGTTTCAATTTGGGACATACATCAAGGCTGTATGTTGTACCTTGCTTATTAATAAACTTACATGCAGAGTATGTCATACGAAATGCCGGACTAGATGAAGGACAAACTGGACCGAGCTTGCCAGGAGAAATCTCAATAACCTCAAATATGCAGATGACAACACTCCTATGCCAGAAAGTGAAGAGGAGCTAAAGAGCTTCTTGATGTAGGTGAAAGAGGAGTGAAAAAGCTGGTTTAAAACCCTTCATTCAAAAAACTAAGATCATGGCACCTAGACCCATCACTTCATGGCACATAAATGGGGAAATAATGGAAACAGTGACAGACTTTATTTTGGAGGGCTCCAAAATGACTGCATATGGTGACTGCAGTCATGAAATTAAAAGACACTTGCTCTTTGGAAGGAAAGTTATGACCAAGCTAGACAGTATATTAAAAAACAGAGACATTACTTTGCCAACAAAGGTCCATATAATCAAACCTATGGTTTTTGCAGTAGTCTTGTATGGATATGAGAGTTGGACCATAAAGAACGCTGAGCACCGAAGAATTGATGCTTTTGAGCTGTGGTGTTGGAGGAGACTCTTGAGAGTCCCTTGAACTACAAAGGGATCAAACCAGGCAATTCTAAAGGAAATCAGTCCTGAATATACATTAGTTGGACTGTTGCTCAAGCTAAAGCTCCAATACTTTGGCTACCTGATTGAAAGATTCAACTCATTCAAAAAGACCCTAATTCTGGGAAAGATTGAAGGCAGGAGGAGAAGGGGACAGAGGGCAAGATGGTTGGATGGCATCACTGACTCAATGGACATGAGTTTGAGCAACTCTGTGAAATGGAGAAGAACAAGGAGACCTGGAGTTCAGCAGTCCATAGTGTTGCAAACAGTTGGAGATGACTGAGTGATTGAACAAAAACAGAAAATTTGCTCACTCATCTCTGAATCTTTGTGACTCCAAGTTCTACAGCCTTCCTTTCTCCTCTCCATTGAATTCTCCAGACAAAAATACTGAAGTGGGTTGCCTTTCCCTTTTCCAGGGGGTCTTCCTGACCCAAAGATCATACCAGGGTCTCCTACACTGCAGGCAGGCTTTTTACTATCTGAGCCACCAGGGAAGCCTGTACTAAGAAAATAGAGAAAAGTGCAATAGGGTTTTCACATTCTTAAGGAATATTAAGTAAAAAAAAAAAATCAAAATTTGTTAAATACACATAAACATGTCAATCGTTTCATTTCTTCATTCTTTCTACAAGCAATTATTGAGTGACACTCTTCTGGTAATTGCACATTCAGCATTTTTTTCTAAACAGTGGAAATATGTGTAAAGTGCATCAGAGCAATCAATAAACATTATTTAAAGTATTAAACCAGAGATACTTCTTTTAAGAAGTAGGAGAATAAGATACGGATTATGTTTGCATGCTTGAAGGTGTGTACTGTAAGAGTTCAAACATGTCCGTCTCTTTTAAGCCCCATGGACTGTAGCCGGACACGTTTCTCTGTCCATGGAATTTTCTAGGCAAAAATACTGGAATGGGTTGCTATTCCCTATTCCAGGGCATCTTCCTGATCCAGAGATCGAACTCATTGACTCCTTGAGTCTCCTGCATTGGCAGGCAGATTCTTTACTACTAGGACAACCTGGGAGGTGAGGGGAAAAGAACATTACAGTTTTTTTTTTAATTTAAATTTATTTATTTTAATTGGAGGCTAATTACTTTACAATATTGTATTGGTTTTGCCATACATCAACATGAATCCACCACGGGTGTACACATGTTCCCAATCCTGAACCCCCCTCCCACCTCCCTCCCCATGCCATCCCTCCGGGTCATCCCAGTGCACCAGCCCCAAGCATCCTGTATCCTGCATCACTGTTATAAGTAAGGAAGCTTGACTGACATATTAACCTGTGGTTAAAACCTTGGCTTCCCTGGTAGCTCAGTTGGTAAAGAATCCACCTGCAGTGCAGGAGACCCTGGTTCAATTCATGGGTCAGGAAGATCTGCTGGAGAAGGGATAGGCTACTGACTCCAGTATTCTTGGGCTTCTCTCGTGACTCAGCTGGTAAAGAATCTGCCCCCCAGTGCAGGAGATCTGGGTTGGGAAGATCCCCTGGAGAAGCGAACAGCTACCCACTCCAGTATTTCGGCCTGGAGGATTCCTTGGACTGTATTGTCTATAGGGTCTCAAAGAGTCGGGCATGACTAAACAACTTTCACTTCACAATGAAGATGAGCTTTGGGAAATTCTGGGAAAGAGCATTTCAGGGGAGGAATAGCAAACGCCAAAGTCCTAAGTTGAAAGGTTGCTATAAACACAAGGAACATGAAGAAAGTAAGGGAAGAAGAGAGAAGCTAATAAACTGACTCTCCAAAAGAAAAAAAGAAAAAAACAGCTGTGATTTTCAGTGTTTGCCAATTTCTTACACCATGATTGAGTTCAAGTTACTACCACGGTGTTGGGGAATGTGACCTTGGAATGAGGTGTGCACAATTGGTTCTCATGAGCCTGTTCCCATTGCCACAGAACCACAGCCTAGTAGTACCTAACAGGTTCACTGAAATGCGTTCAACAAAACTAGTCATCAGGAAGATGAAAATCAGAACTACAATGAAAGATTGCCTCACACCTGTTAGTGTGGCCATTATCAAAAAGATGAAAACTAGCAGATGTTGATGAGTATGTGGAGAAAAGGGCTCTTCTGAACTACTGGTAGGACTATAAATTTGCACAGCTCTTGAGGGAAAGAGTATGGGGATTCCTCATAAAGTTAAAAATAAAACTACCAGAGATTCAGTAACCCCCTTCCACTCACCTTCACTCTTGGAAATGGTAACAGCCTGTATTTCTGAAAGGTATTATTTTATTGTTATTTATGCTTGCCATTCCCATTGTCTGGAGAGTATATTACTCCCTTACCTGTATGGCTAGTGTTTATTTGCTTGAAAGCAATACCTCTTTCAAGGAAAAAAAAAATTTTTGAGTACCTATTTACATAGTATAAATAAGGGAATCAGAACTTAATATAGGAGTAGCTTACAGTCAGTAGTTCATATAAGGAATATACTGGAAATTTATGTCTCTATTTCAAAAGGCATAATAAATGACTATTTCCTATAAATATGTGATAAAAACCTTGAATTTCAAAAACATACAAAAATTGTGAGCATCCAGACAAGATAAAAATGAACTTAACCATACAAAAAATAGACTGGCTTTAATGTTTTCAGTACATTAAAAAAAATGTTGGTATATATTCTTAAATATAAGCTTTAGTTTGATACAGTACCAGCAAAATGTTATTCACTTAATTATGCTGAGATAATTATATAACATGTGAGAATCATATATATAATTATTTACTTACATCAAACACAAGAAAAAATAACTGCATTTAATTTTAAAATCTAACAAGATTTATAAAATGAATAAAATCTTACAAAAAAGACACGTTAATATTCACATACATTTAGAGGAATTAATTCTTTACATATTCATGTGTAAAATGTGAAAAATGAAAGATTCATGAGTTTGAAAATGATTAATGACCTCTAAGTCATAAAAATGAACAAAATTAAGAGACAAATGACAAGTATCAGGAAAAGCTTGAAATACGTGAAGCAATGTGTTGATACACTTAATATCTAAAGAACTATTTGCAAATCATTTAAAATTAGCTTCTTGCAGTCTAAACGTAGGAACAGTTCACATAAAAATGCACTTTATAAATAAAAATTTTATTTAAGCAAGCATAAAAAATTATGCTTCATTGATGACACTAAAGCCTTTGACTGCATAGATCACAGCAAACTGGAAAATTTTTAAAGAGATGGGAAATACCAGACCACCTAACCTGCCTCCTGAGAAACCTGTATGCTGGCCCAGAAGCAACAGTTAGAACTGGACATGGAACAACAGACTGGTTCCAAATTGGGAAAGGAGTACATCAAGGCTGTATATTGTCACCCCACTTATTTAACTTACTTGCATAGTAGCTCATGCTAAATGCTGGACTGGATGAGCACAAGCTGGAATCAAGATTGCCAGGGAGAAATATCAATAACCTCAGATATGCAGATGACACCACCCTTATGGCAGAAAGTGAAGAGGAGCTAACAAGCCTCTTGATGAAAGTGAAAGAGAGTGAAAAAGCTGGCTTAAAACTCAACATTCAAAACATGAAAATCATGGCATCTGGTCCCATCACTTCATGGGAAATAGGTGGGGAAACAATGAAAACACTGACAGATTTTCTTTTCTTGGACTCCAAAATCACTGCAGGTAGAGACTGCAGCCATGAAATTAAAAGACGCTTGCTCCTTGGAAGAAAAGCTAGACAGCATATTAAAAAGCAAAGACATTACTTTGCCAACACAAGTCTGTATAGTCAGAGCTATAGTTTTCCAGTAGTCATGTATGGATGTGAGAGTTGGACCATAAAGAAAGCTGAGTTTCAAAGAATTGGTGCTCTTGAACTGTGATGCTGGAGAAGACTTTTGAAAGTCCCTTGGACTGCAAGGAGTTCACACAAGTCAATCCTAAAGGAAATCAATCTTGAATATTCATTAGTAAGACTGATGCTGAATCTGAAGCTCAAATACCTGGGCCACAGATGGAAAGAGCTGACTCATTAGAAAAGACTCTGATGCTGGGAAATGTTGAAAGTAGGAGGAGAAGGGGATGACAAAGGGCAAGAGGGCTGGATGACATCACTGACTAAATGGACATGAGTTTGAACAAGCTCTAGGAGATTGTGAAGGACAGGGAGACTTGGAGTGCTGCACTCCATGGGGTTCCCAAAAGTCACACAGATCTGAATAACTAAACAAAGAAAATTATAGCAGATTTCATTTCTTACAACACTTAGCCTAATATTATTAATATAACTGATTTAACAGGCTCAGAGCAACTACAATAATGTCAATAAAGAATTTTCAGTTGTTCCCCCATGCCAATGGTTTTGATGACAGTCTGATTATTTAACATTCATCTAGATTTGTTTCCACTTGCTCAACAAATTCAATAGTCTTAGAATTCAAGTATATATGTCATAACAACAGCATATAAAAATAGCATGCTCACATTCAATTTGAAATTTTTTTTACCAACCACTTCACATTTCAAAATTGTTGAACAAGGTATATAAAGAGGAACAAGCTACATAATTTTCAAAATCTCAGCAGAAATAAATAAGCAAAATAAAGTTACTACAAACATAAAAGTCATTAATATCAATAAGAAACATGCATTTTATCTGAGAAAGTGTTTAAATTTAGCTGTTATGGTAGGCTAAATAATGACTCCCCCCAAAATGTTCTTGTCTAAAACCTACAGTCTGTAAATATGTTATGTTCAGGACAAAAATAACTCTCAGGTATGATTTTAAGTTATCTTGGATGTGAGAAATTCCTTGAAAAAGACAGGTGTCATCATTATGGAGGAGTCATCACTTCTATTCTCAAAAGAAAATGCAGATGAATACACTGAAAATCAATGAATTTTCTTAGATCAACAGAAAACTGAGGTAACTGAGCAGATTGTCACCTCTAATTTAGAAAGGGAGATAAATATACCAAGAATCAGCTAAGATCAGCTTAATGGAAGCAGAAAAGTCTGGAGTAAGTAACTGGTACATAAATACTGAGAGGCAGATTTGATGAATTGCTGGAGGCTGAGAGGGGACTAATTTGAGAGTTAAGAACTCCTCACTGTCCTAAGAGCCTCCAGACAATTATGGCTTTTATTTATTTTTTAATATAAATTTATTTATTTTAATTGGACCTAATTACTTTGCAATATTGTTTTGGTTTTGCCATACATCAACATGAATCCACCACAGGTATACGCGGGGCTCCACTGAGTTGTGACAATGAAGAAGGGAGAAAGTCCCCTTGGGTTTCAGACAAGCATGGGGAAAATAATCAGTTTGAAATATTCCTCACTGTTGTTCATTTTAACAGTCGTCTGACCTGAAAGCAAGACTGCTTTACCAGAGCCTTATCATACCAAAGATAGGGACAATGAAACAACTTCTGTCCCCTCTTGACTTATGGGGGGAACAAAAGGAAGTCAAAGAAACAATTCTGAGGGCCACATCCCCAGGACCCAGTATTGTGAGCTTAATCATGTCTGACAATGCTCCTCTGTCCATGGGATTTCCCAGGCAAGAATACTGGAGTGGGTTGCCATTTCCTCCTCCAAGGGATCTTCCCCATCGAGTGATGGAACCCCTTTCTGTTGCATCTCCTGAATCGGCAATTGGATTCTTTACAGCTAGTTCCACCTAGGAAGCCCATATGCTTCCACATTAGGAAACAACAGATTAAAAACTATATAAAAGTAAAGAAAGCAGAAGAAATGAAATGTTACAAATAAGAGCATATCAATATAGTTGAAAACACAGAAACAGAGAAAAATCAATAAAACCAAAAGCCAGTGCTTTGCAAAGATTAATAACATTTACAAACCTGTAGCTGGGATAAACAAGAAAAAAGAAAGCACAAATTACTGATTTCAGAAATGAAAGAGGTTGTCAGTAATAGAATATTAGGTAAAGAGGTATGGCTGCAAATTTTATAACTTAGATGAAATGGAGCAATTCCTTAAAAAATACACACTGTTAAAATATGCAAAGAGAAAAACAAACTATTTTCTATATTCATAGTTGTAAAACACAAAAAAATGGATTTTAAATAATCTATGAACTTCAGTAAATAATAATATACCAATACTAGTTTATTAATTGTTAACAAATATGCTATGGTAAGAAACTTCCCTGGTGGCTCAGACAGTTAAGAATCTTTCAGAAACACTGGAGACCCAGATTTCATCCCTGGGTTGGGAAGATCCCCTGGAAAAGGGAATGGCAACCCACTGTAGTATTCTTACCTGGAGAATTCCATGGATAGGAGAGCCTGGCAGGCTACATTTCATGGGGTCACAAAGACTTGGACACATGAGTGACTTTCACTTCACTTTAAATTTCCCTCTATTATACAAAAAAAAAAAAAAAAATCAACTTATCAGTTATTTGATGATATCACTGCCCAAATTCTGATGACAGAAATCTTTCCTCAGTTTTAATGCACCTGTGAAACCCATTTCATTTAGATTTTTAAAATATCTTATTAGTTATTAAAATTTTGGAATCTTTTTTAAACTTTTTTACTTCATGTTCTTCAAATGTTATTCAAGGAAGATAAAATCTTAACCTGTTTGCAACATGACACTTTTGTTCAGTGGATTACACGAAAATAATTCTGACTGCTACTTACCAGAAAAACTCAAAAGAAATGAACCTAAGTACTAACTCCAGAAATGTATTTGGTGAGTGTGAATGGTTTGATACCTGACAACAAGTACCTTGCTTAAGCTGACAGAACTTAATTTGACCCATATCTACAGACCACGGTCTTCAAATCAACCGTGCTGAGCTGAAGCATCTGACCAGGTTTCTAAAGAAGGTATTGGCTTTTAGAGAGGCAGGCGGTCTCCTCAGTCCTCCAGGGAATTATCTTTTGAAGTGGATGTGGCAGCTGCACTGAGGTAGCAAATTTAACTGAGGAAATGAGGCCAGCTTGGAAAAAGTGTAAGCAGAGCAATGCTCTCCAGACAAAGCAGCAAGAACCATATCACAATTTGAATAAAACTGAAATGGAGGGGCTGCATTGCTTTGGACTTGTTTGTTTGCTTTTAAATATAGGTGGCAATAGGAAAATCAATCTTAATTAAAGGACTTTTGAAACAGTCAAATGTTATCACACCTAAAAATGTGAAAATAAGTCTCACTGTTGTAGTTGTTTGAATCATATTTATTGGGTATTTCTCCTGGTTTTCCTTTGCCCAGTCATTTTGATTTGCCTGGTTCATTTTGTTTGGTGTATCTCTCTCTTGCAGAAGAGAGAAAGCTCTGGCTTAAAACTCAACATTCAAAAATGAATATCATGACATCTGATCCCATCACTTCATGGCAAATAGATAGGGAAAAAATGGACGTAGTGGAAGATTTTATTTTCTTGGACTCCAAAATCACTGCAGGTTGTGACTGCAGCCATGAAATTAAAGGTGACTGCAGCCATGAAATTAAAAGACACTTGGTCCTTGGAAGAAAAGCTATGACCAACCTAGACAGCATATTAGACAGCAGAAACATTACTTTGCTGACAAAGGTCCATCTAGTCAAAGCTATGATTTTCCAGTAGTCATGGATGGATGTAAAGATTTGGGCTATAAAGAAAGCTGAGTGCTACAGAATTGATGCTTTTGGACTGTGGTGTTGGATAAGACTCTTGAGAGTTCCTTGAACTGTAAGGATATCAAACCAGTCAATCCTATAGGATATCAGTCCTGAATATTCATTGGAAGGACAGATGCTGAAGCTGAATCTCCAGTACTTTGGCCATCTAACTGACAGGAAGAGCTGACTCATTAGAAAAGACCCTGATGATGGGAAAGATTGAAGGGGAGAGGGGGAGGAGAATGGAATAACAGGATGAGATGGTAGGATGGCATCACTGACTCAATGGACATGAATTTGAGCAAGCTTCGGGAGTTGGTGATGGACAGGGAAGCCTGGTGTGCTGCAGTCCATGGGGTTGCAAACAGTCAGACCCAAGTGAGCAACTGAACTGAGCAGAACTGAACAGAATCCTCCCATTATGTATGCACGCCTCTCTTAGTTAAGATGGGTTCCACCATAGAGGCCTATAGGACGTGAACATCACTTGGCATTATTCCCTTTTTTACCTCCAAGGAGCTTTCTGTGCATGTGTAGTCAGGGAGGTCTCCTAACTTTGAGAATGAGAAGTATATGGTCTCTTATCTTTTATCTGGTTAAGATTCCTCCTTCTCTCTCAGTTGTTCCACTATTCTAATCTTCGAGATTGAGTCTACTGGGAATGAATCTCCAAACATTTAACTCTGAGGGCCCATCTACCTTCTGCCTCAGAAAGTTGTGCTCTTTATTTTTTTTTAATTTTTATTTTTACTTTATTTTACTTTACAATACTGTTTTGGTTTTGCCATACATTGACATGAATCCACCACTTTAAATGCATGAAAGCAATAATCCATTGGCAAAAGAATAGAAGCTGAATGCAGATGCACAGGTAACATGCTATGCAGCTGAAACGCTCCTAAAATGTGCTGGATACTAGGATACCCAAGGGTAATGAGCTATAAATATGCAGATGTGTTTACTTTCAATGTAATGCAATGTTAAAACTTTTAACAACACACACCATTTATTTTTGTTTGAAATAAAATCTCATCTGGGAGTCCTTCAAACAAACAGCATATATGTAGATACAGCTGTCACTTTCTTCCTTTCATAAAAGAAACATAAAGCAAAAGCTTTTTTATCAACTGCAATTCTAGGAATGGCAAGTACATAATTGTGGACTCCTGATTCATAGAATGTATGATATAATTAATGATTTTTAATTATGCTGTCTCCAGAGACTAAAGGTGAGTGCCACAATACATGCTAGAGAGATTAAAGTTTAAAAATGAATGTTATGGTATATTTTTTATCAGTAACACAGAAATTTAGATTCCAAGAGAAAATGATTTTTAGGGGAAAGTATCTAAGGATAGGAAGGGGTACAGAGAAACATGCGTGAAGTTTACGGTCCAGAGGCACAAGTTCACTAAAAGAATGAGACCGAGTCATGTGAGTAGGGAGTGCCTGCTTCCCCTCACATCTTGCTGACACATTAAGGCCTATTTACCAGCACTCCTTTACCTAGAACATCATATCTAGCTTTCAATAAAATATTACAAGGCATACTAAAAGGCAAAAACACAATTCAAAGAGACAGAACAAGTATCAGTACTAGACTCAAACTGATCGTACCATTCGAAAGTGTTGCTGAAATTACCAGACCAGGAATTTAAAACAGTCATAATAAATATGTTAGGCATGCTAATGCAAAATGTAAGCAGAAAGATAGAATTTCTAAAAAAATTATTTTTAAGCTAGAGATGAAAAACACTATAACACAAATGAAGAATGATTTTAGTGAGATTTCTACCACCGAGAAAAGAATCTCTGAGCTCCAAAACATATTAATAGAAACTTCCAAAACCAAAAAGAAAAAAAAAGATTGGGAAAAAAAAAACACCCAAAAACATCAGAATAGAATATACAAAGACTGGGAATAACTAAAAATAGTAGAACATATGTGCGATGGAAATAGCAAAGGAAGAAGAAAGAAAGAAACAGGAACAATGTTTGAATCAAAAATGACTAAGAATTTTTCACATTAATGTCAGATATCAAACAACAGTTCCAGAAATTCAGAGAACACTAAGCAAGATAAATGTAAGTGTATATATATGTATATACATATACATACACACACACACACACACACACACCCCTAGGCATATCACATTCAAACTGCAAGAAATCAAAAATGATGAAAAAGTTTGCCAAATGTAAAAACAAAACAAACAAACAAACAACAACAAAAAAATGCTTGCGTATAAAGTAACAAACATAAGAATTTCATCTGCCTTCTCAGAAACCAGGCAGGCAAACAGTGAGGTGAAACATTGAAAATGTTGAAAGGTAAAAACATCATTAGCTAGAAATCTGTACCCTGTAAAATTATGCTTCAAAACTAAAAGAGAAATCAAGAGTTTCTCAGACAACACACACACACACACACACACACACACACACACACACACACACAATTTGATGCCAGCAGACCTTCCTTTGAAAGAAATATTAAAGGCATTCTTAAGAGAAGGAAAATAACATACATCAGAAACACAATTATGCAAAAGGAAAAGAAGAGTACAGGAGAAAGAATAGTGAAAAAAATTTAATTTGTTTATCCTGACTGACTTTACAAAAAACAGTTCAATATAATAATAGCAACAGTGTATTTAATTATATACCTAGTGTGTGTACACATATATATCTATGTACAATTATGTATAAATGAAATGGTGGTAATGATACAAGGGAGGAGAAAAGAATTAGGTATATTATATTATTATAAGATACTTCCACTACCATGAAATGGTAAAGCATTATATAACAGTGTCCAAGCATCAGTTGTAAATGCATACTGCAAATGCTGAGGCAAGAGCTAAAGAATTAAGATAAATAAAGGAATAGATAGACAGATAGATGAATTTCTTTTATAAATCACCCATGGTTTATCTGAAATTTAAATTTAGCTAGGCATCCATTTTGTTCATTTCCTTATCCTGTTCAGTTCAGTTCAGTTCAGTCTCTCAGTCATGTCTGACTCTTTGCAACCCCATGGACTGTAGGACACCAGTCTTCCTTGTCCATCACCAACTCCCAGAGCTTGCTCAAATTCATGTCCCTCGAGTCAGTGATGCCATCCAACCATCGCATCTTCTGTTGGCCCCTTCTCTTCCTGCCTTCAATCTTTCCCAGTGTCAGGATATTTTCCAATGAGTCAGTTCTTCACCATCAGGCAGCCAAAGTACTGGAGTTTCAGCTTCAACATCAGTCCTTTCAATGAATATTCAGGACTGATTTCCTTTAGGATGTACTAGTTGGATCTCCTTGCAGACCAAGGGACTCTCAAGAGTCTTCTCCAACACCACAGTTCAACTGTAGACTGAAGGATGGCTTAGCTTTTAGCTTTATTTTGAATATCTGAGGAAGTGAGGAAGTGAGGGCCAATTAAACATAAGTGAAGTCGCTCAGTCAGGTCCGACTCTTTGCAACCCCGTGGACTGCAGCCCACCGGGCTCCTCTGTCCATGGGATTCTCCAGGCAAGAATACTAGAGTGGGTTGCCATTTCCTTCTCCAGGGGATCTTCCTGACCCAGGAATCGAACCAGGTTTCCTGCATTGCAGACAGACGCAGGCAGATGCTTTAACCTCTGAGCCAAAACATAGGAGGTACATAAATTAATTCGCTATAATAAACTACTCAGGGGTTGTGGTGATTAGGCAGGAGAAGCATGGAGAGTACGATACACAAGGCGCGGCACGGAGAAACGGATGCTCATAGGCAGTGTCAGGATCACATCCTCTAAGAACAAAAATGTACCTCCTGCCTTTATATTCTTCAAACTAAACCAGTAGCAAGCAGTCTGGTGATTTTGTCATAGTTAAGTAACTAGATCATCATAGTATTTAAAGCACTAGTAGACAGAACAGAAGGTGAGGATGCTGAGAATTCATTGTAGAAAATAGTCTAATAGCACCAGATCTCTCACATAGTGAAGAGGAAAAAGATTGTGACAATTTACTTAAAAATTAAATTCTAAATTAAAATCTAAAATTTAAGGATAAAAATAAAAGAGCAAAATATAATGAATTATATAGGACTTGGAGGTACAGTTCAAAGGGATTGCAAATGTCATAAATTCTTCATCATTCCTAGTGAGGACTCGTCACAGACTGTTGACAATAGTTAATATTATTATAATTAAAAAGCAGGTATATCATCAAAAATAGAAACAAATTTGAGGGAGGGACCAGGGAGGGAAACACAGACTTTAATCATTTTACTTTTTATTTGCAACTATTCTTTAGTGGGTCATGACTGTTGGGGGAATATAAATAAAAACAAAATCTTAGAAAATCTTTCCACAAAAGTAAAAGAGAAGAAAAGATTTTCATTATTGAATTACCATTACAGCAGAAAGTGATGCTCATCACAGGCGGTTCACTAAAAATCGGGACAGAGAAAAATCTCACCCTTTTATGTAGGCAGCTAGAGCAACCCAGTACCTGCTCTCAAAATAAATGATAATTAGTCTGCAAGTAAGGTAGGACTTGACAGCATTATTTGTCATACATAGTTCATCCTAAACTTACCTGGTAATTAGATGGCAATTTGCATTTGCTGATTACCCTTATCTAAAGGAAAACATAAACTTCCAGTCTATTTGTGAAAGTATGTAGCTTTGCAACTTCGAGTCAGACACCCAGAGATTAGGTTTTACTCTCTTATGAAAACTGAGAGAGATCCTATCTTCTCATTTCAAAGAGATGGCTTCCTGATTCTTGAAAAAACACTATATTTTATAAAGCTGTCAATAGGTTATTTAGCTTTAAAATTTTTTTCATCCATCTCAAAGGGGCAGAGAAAGAATTCACAATTACAAGTTTCCAAAAGTAAATGCTGCCTTCATGGATCAGTGCCTTGTCATTGGCAAAAGGGCTTACATAACTCAATGAAGCTATTAGGCAGGCCATGTAGGGCCACCCAAGATAGATGGGTCATAGTGGAGAGTTCTGACAAAACGTGATCCCCTGGAGAAAAGAATGACAAACCATTGCAGTATCCTAGCCACAAGAACCCCATGAATATATAAAAAGATGAAAAGATATGGCATCAAAAGATGAGTCCCCCAGTTCAGAAGGTCTTCAATATGCTACTGGGGTAAAGCAGAGGACAACTACTAATAGCTCCAGAAAGAATGAAGTGGCTGAGCCAAAGTGTAATGATGCCCAGTTGGGGATGTCTGGTGATGAAAGTAAAGTCTGATACTGTAAAGAACAGTATTGCATGGCAACCTGGAATATTAGATCCATAAATCAAGGTAAATTGGAACTGGTCAAACAGGAAATGGTAAGAGTAAACATCAACATCTTTGGAATCAGTGAACTAAAATGGATGGAAATGGATGGATTTAATTCAGATGACCATTATGTCTACTACTGTGGGCATGAATCCCATAGAAAAAATGGTTGTAGCCCTCATAATCAACAAGAGTCTGACGGTATTTGGATGTGACCTCAAAAATGATAGAATGATCTTGTTTCTTTTCCAAGGCAAAACATTCAACGTCATTGTAATTCAAGTCTATACCCAAACCACTAAAGAAGCTGAAGTTGATCAGTTCTGTGAAGACCTAGAAGACCTCCTAGAACTGACACCTGAAGATGTCCTATTCACCATAGGAATTGGAATGCAAAAATAAGAAGTCAAGAGATACCTGGAGTAACAGGCAAGTAATTCCTTGAAGTACAAAAGTTCCAGAGAATATCAAGGAGACAAAAGAAGGCCTTCATCAATGGAAGATGCAAAGAAATAGGGGGAAAAAAACAGAAGGGGAAAAACTAGAAATATCTTCAAGAAAACCAGAAATATCAAAAGGATATTTCATCCAAAGATGGGTACAATAAAGGACAGATTTGTAAAGACTTTATAGAAGCAGAAGAGATCAAGAAGAGAAGGCAAGAATACACAGGAGAACTGTTCAAAAAAAAGATATTAATGAGCTGGATAACCATGATTGTGTTGTCACTCACCCAAAGCCAGACGTTCTGGAGTGTAAAGCCTAGGGGGCCTTAGGAAGCACTGTTGCTAATAAAGCTAATGGAGGTGATGGAATCCCAGCATATCTATTTAAAATCCTAAGTGATGATGTTATTAAAGTGCTACACTCAATATGTCAGCACATTTAGAAAACCCAGCAGTGACCACAGAACTAGAAAAGGTCAATCCTCATTCCAGTTCCCAAGAAAGGAAGTACTAAAGAATGTCCAAACCACCAGACAATTGCCCTCATCTCCCATGTTAGTAAGGTTAGGCTCAAAATCCTTCAGCATTATGTGGACCAAGAACTTCCAGATATTCAAATAGGGCTTAGAAGAGGCAGAGGAAAGAGAGATCAAATTGCCAACATTCACAGAATCCAGTGGAAAGCAATGGGATTCCAGAAAAACATCTACCTCTGTTTCATTGACTTTGCTAAAGTCTTTGACTGTGTGGATCATAATGAACTGTGGAAAACTCTTAAAGAGATGGAATAACAGATCATCTTATCTGTCTCCTAAAAAACCTGTATGCAAGTCAAGGAGCAACGGTTAGAACCTTGAATGAAACAACTGAATGGTTCAGGAGTGAGAAAGAATGACAAGGGTGTTCATTGTCACCCTGTTTACTTAACTTATATGCAAAGCACTCGGGCAAAATGCCAGGCTGGATGAGCTACAAGCTGGAATGAAAATTGACAGGAAAAATATCAAGAACCTCAAATATGTGGATGGTATCACTCTAATGGTAGAAAGCAAAGAAGAATTAAAGAACCTTTTGAAGAGGAGGAGGGAGAAGGAGGAGAGTAAAAAAGCAAGCTTAAAACAAAACAAAACACACTACGATCATGGCACGGAAATTAGAAGGAGAAAAGTTGGAAGCAGTAACAGATTTCCTCCTCTTGGGCTCTAAAATCACTGCAGATGGTGACTACAGCCATGAAATTAAAAGATGATTGTTTCTTGGCAGGAAAGCTATGACCAATCTAGACAGTGTGTTAAGAAGAAAAGACATCACTTTGCCAACAAAGATCTGTATAGTCAAGACTATTGTCTTTCCAGTAATCATATAGGATGTGAGAGCTGCACCATAAAGAAGACAGAATCAATACTTTCAAACTGTAGTACTAGAGAAGAGTCTTGAGAGTCCCTTCGAGAGCAAGAAGATTAAACCAGTCAATCTTAAAGGAAATCAACCCTGAATACTCATTGGAAGGACTGATACTGAAGGTGAAGCTCCAAAATTTTGGTCACCTGATGTGAGTAGCGGACTCATTGGAAAAGACACTGATGCTGTAAAAGATTGCAGGCAGAGGAGAAGAGGGTGACAGAGGATGAGATGGTTGGATGGCATCACTGATTCAATGGCATGAACTTCTGGGAGTTGGTGAGGGACAGGGAGGCCTGGCATGCTGCAGTCCATTGGGTCAAGAAGAGTCGGACACAACTTGGCAACTAAACAGCAACAAAGTAAATGCTCTAAAAATAGGGAGATTTTTTGTTGCTTCAGAGATAATTTTTCTTCTTACATGTGATTTGTATTCACCTTTATGTTATTTACATTATCTTCATACATTAAAACAATAAAATTGAATTCTGATTTCTGATTTAAGTCAGATCCAGAAAGGAGTGTAAATATTATTTGCAACTGTCAACATTCTCACATGAAAACAAGAAGTATATTTAAATAGAAATGCAAGTATTCTGTTTACAATTAATAAATTTGACCCTTTTAACTGGGCTTATCTTATATTGTGGCATGATATTTTTTAGAAAGTGACGCAAACTAGATTCCAGTATATGCATCCTTAATTTTTGTGAATTACAAAATTGCCAGTCCAGGTTTGATGCATGATACAGGATGCTTGGGGCTGGTGCAGTGGGATGACCCAGGGGAATGGGATGGGGAGGGTGGTGGGAGGGGGATTCAGGATGGGAAACACATGTACACCTGTGGCAGATTCAAGTCAATGTATGGAAAAACCAATACAATATTGTAAAGTAATTAGCCTCCAATTAAAATAAATAAATCTATATTAAAAATAATAATAAAATTTAAATTTTTAATAAATAAATTTATATTTAAAAATAATAATACAATAAAACAAAATAAATAATTGCTTTCTGAAGTTTAGTAGTATTTGGTGTAAGCTTAGTTAAAAAGTGGAGAAAGGGAAAATAATCAAAGTTAAATAAATACCTCATGCTCATTTCTGCTTTTTTTTTTTCTGTTTCTTATTTTATAACTCCCATACAACTAATTGTGTGAATGAAACCACACCATTATTGAACTCATTATTGAAGTCTATTTGGGATCGTACCAAATCACCAATATTTGAAGTTTACTTTTAAGTTTATTTTTCATGATGTCTAGTTATCTGAAGCATTCTTTATAAAACTGTTCTTGGAAGAAGCAAGTCTTTTATAAACCAATAGCCTATGTTTAGAGAGTCTGGGCTGAAACCTTAAATTTCCGGTCCTTATTGAGCTATGTTCCTTCTATGTGGCATCTAATATTCACGACGTTGTGTGAGTTGCACCGCGTGCCTATGCGCGATCGTGCTCCTCGCGACCTCATGGATTACAGTCAGCCAGGTTCCTCTCTGCGTGGGATTTCCCAGGCAAGAATATATTGGAGTGGGCTGCTGTTTCTTCTTCAGGGGATCTTCTTCTCCAGGGATTAAACCTGCATCTCTTGTGTCTCCTGCATTGGCAGGTGGAAACTTTACCACTCGATCACTGGGAATTTTTTATTAGTTTATGAATAAACACTTTGTTAATTTTGTTCCACACTTTTTCTTTGAGAATGTAGAACCCTCTGGGAACTACATATGAAAGAAGATTGAATCCTATTTGTGGGCTCTTTTGCATACACCTGAACAAGTTGCTTAAGACAAAGCTAAGGGCAGAGAAGGAAGCTAATTCTCTCTTATCATGCAAACACAGAGAGAGAAGGGAAGTGACTGCCCATGCATGAAATACAGGAAGCCTACCAGAATTCTATCCTCTACAGAATAGAAGCCTTATGCCATGGAAGAGAACTAACAAGGTCTGTTACCCCAGCACACAAATGAAGGTGCATTTTGACTGGGAAATAGAAAAAAGGTTTCTTTATGGACAAGGGAGGGATTAGAAATAATGCTGGGCAAATGAAGGTCAATGGATATACCCTGAAAGCATTGTGTGTTTCACACCCTTGGGAGAGCAACTGGAAACTTTTGGGATATAAAGCTCATCAGGGCCATAAGGCAGTTATGGTTGCCATGGAAAGAATGCTAATCACTGAAGAAAACTTTTGAGCCAGATCCATAGAACAGGGAATGCCTGGGACCGCGTCTTCATCCCATCCTTCTGAAGCCCTTAAAGGGGGAGGTACTGAGGAACAAACAGCAGTCTGCTACTGAAGGAGAGGTGACCCTGTGAATAAAGACTACTTTTGATGTTCAGGTGTGCAGTGAGGACCAATAGCTGCTAATAGAGGGGGAGTATTGAGAAATAGACTCCAAAACTGCCAGCTGTCACACTCAGTACACAGTAAGACTGGAGAATTGTGAAGTTTGTGATGCACTCAAGCTGACAATAGCAACTGCAAAACCCAAACCCAGCTCAGCTCCTGACTAGAATCAACCTCCATTCACAATGGCCAAGCACCCAGTTCATCAAAAGCGATGCCCAACTCGGGGCATAAATACTACTTACTTCAGTCTCCACTCTTTTGTACATGACATCTAGCCTTCTGAAAAAATCAGGTGACACATGAAAAAGCATGGAAAAACAACAACAATAAACTCACCATAAAGGGACAAAAACTCAGCAGAAGTAGACTTAGACAATGGCCCAGACGTGTAATTATCAGGCTGAGAATTTAAAATAATTATGATTGAAGTGATAAAGTCTATAGTAATCAGAGGAAAATGTATATGAGCATGTGGAAGATTTTAGCAGAGAGATCAAAATTTTATGAAACAATTAATTGCACATACTATTGAAAATAAACCTAAAGAGCTATATTAGAGATGAATAATAAATTAGTCGATTTGACATATCTGAGGAAAAAATTAATGGGTTTGAAGATATGTCAACAGAAAAAACCTAAACTGAAATGCTTAAAAAGTGAAGATAGCCATCTGTATGTCTTCTTTGGAGAAAAGTCTATTTAGTTCTTTGGCCCATTTTTTGATTGGGTCGTTTATTTCTCTGGAATTGAGCTGCATGAGTTGCTTGTATATTTTTGAGATTAGTTGTTTGCCAGCTGCTTCATTTGCTATTATTTTCTCCCAAGACATACAGATGGCTAGCAAACGCATGAAAAGATGCTCAACATCACTCATTATCAGAGAAATGCAAACCAAGACCACAATGAGGTACCACTTCACACCAGTCAGAATGGCTGTGATCCAAAAGTCTACAAGCAATAAATGCTAGAGATGGTGTGGAGAAAAGGGAACCCTCTTACACTGTTGGTGGGAATGCAAACTAGTACAGCCACTATGGAGAACAGTGTGGAGATTCCTTAAAAACCTGGAAATAGAACTGCCTTATGACCCAGCAATCCCACTGCTGGGCATATACACAGAGGAAACCAGAATTGAAAGAGACACATGTACCCCAATGTTCATCGCAGCACTGTTTATAATAGCCAGGACATGGAAGCAACCTAGATGTCCATCAGCAGATGAATGGATAAGAAAGCAGTGGTACATATACACAATGGAGTATTACTCAGCTGTTAAAAAGAATACATTTGAATCCGTTCTAATGAGGTGGATGAAACTGGAGCCGATTATACAGAGTGGAGTAAGCCAGAAAGAAAAACACCAATACAGCAGACTAACACATATATATGGAATTTGGAAAGATGGTAATGATAACCCTGTATGCGAGACAGCCAAAGAGACACAGATGTATAGAACAGTGTTTTGAACTCTGTGGGAGAGGGAGAGGGTGGGATGATTTGGGAGAATGGCATTGAAACATATTTAATATCATGTAAGAAATGAGTTGCCAGTCTAGGTTTGATGCAGGATACAGGATGTTTGGGGCTGGTACACTGGGATAACCCAGAGAGATGGTATGGGGAGGGAGGTGGAAGGGGGGTTCAGAATTGGGAACTCATGTACACCCATGGCTGATTCATGTTGATGTATGGCAAAACCAATACAGTATTGTAAAGTAAAATAAAATAAAATAAAGTAAAGATAAAAATTACATAAAATTTTAAAAGAACAGACCTATAGTAGTTGTAGGACAAGGTGAAACAGTCTTACATACATATAACTGTAATCTCAGAAGTACAAAAAAAAGCTCAAAAAATGCGGTGAAGAGATAGTGGCTGAGTTTCTCAAAAACATTGAAAAATATTAAGCCATATAAGCAAAAACCTCAGAAAATCTGAAACAGGATAAATTAAAAGACAAATTATCAAAAACCAGAGATAAAAGCAAATAACTATAAGAATAATTTTTAATCTACTCAGAACCAACGGTTAAAAGAATATTGTGAATGTAACCATAGAATAAAACACACCACACGCACATAAGTCTTTGAAAAGACTTTCAGTAGCTAGGAAATCCAGAAGACAATGGGAAAAGATCTTTACATTACTAAATATAGACATTACCCACCATCCCATAGTACAGCAAAACTACCCTTTAAAAATAAAGGAGAAATGATATATTCTTACAAAACAATTTGAGAGAATTTACTGCTAGCAACCCTCACAATAAGAGATTTTAAAATGTGTTCTTAATGAAAAATGAATATGAAATAAAAGCATACATCTACATAAAGAAAAAAGATATGTTGACGATTAATATAAAAGAAATATGAGATATTTTATCACATTTTAATTATCCACAAAAATACCTAGTTGTCTAGTATAAAACTAGCAGCTATTTTGGTTTATGGTTGTATGGACTAAATGTACACCCCCCCTTCAAATTCATACATTAAAGTCTTGCCCCCCAAAGTGATGGTATTAGGAAGAGGAACCTTTGGAAATAATCAGAACATGATAGTAGGGCCCTCGTAAATGGGATTAGTGCCACTATGAGAAGAGACTTGAGAGTTTTCACTGCTCTCTGCTCTCTGCCTGGAGAGGCTATAAGAAGACAGCCATCTACAAGCCAACAAGCAAGCTCTCAAGCAGCAGAAACGTAGAAACCTCGGAAGTAGACTTCTAAGCTTACAGAACTGTGAGAGATAAATGTTTGCTGGTTAAGCAGTCTGGTTTGTGATAATTTATAATAGCACCCTGAGACATACGACATGTACAAAATATAATATTTGTGTATTATGTCATACAACAGAAGAGAAAATGGGAAAGAAGAGTGAATACACACACACACACACACACACACACACACACATAGCATCAATAACTCAATGGACATCAATTTGAGCAAAGTCTGGGAAACAGTAGAGGACAGAAGAGTCTGGCATGCTGCAATCCATGGGGTCACAAAGAGTCGGACACAACTTAGTGACTGGACAACACACATAATTACATTAAAAGCAAGTGATCTGAGAAAACGCTTAAAAGACAGACTCTTGAAAGATCGAATTAGAAACTGTCTATAAGAACTAAAAATACAATAAAAAGTTATATTCAAGTAAAGAAAAAAGAGAGACACATAAATTTACATTTTTAAATGGACAAAAAAAAGAAAATCCTCCTTATGTACCTAAAACAAAAACAGCATGATTGTAGGAAGATTGAGAAGGCCAGTGTTAATATTTTAGAGATATATATGTATACAGCCAGATCCTAGCAGAATTCCATACATGACATTCAAATGAAGTCACATTCCATTAATTATTAACATGATGACTATGTTATGTTATTAACATAACATGGATGAGTGTGTGTTAAATAACTTTTAGTGACTTTCATGGAATTTTTCATTAAATTGTCCAATCAATCAGTCCATCCATGCAAATGTGTCATGGCTTGGTGATTAGGATTCACAGTGTACATGTGCTCTTCAGAAATGTGAATTAAAGAGACATGAGTAAAGTAAAAAAAAAAAAAAAAAGAATTGCTAAATTAATACTGATTAAATCCCATAATAAAAAGGCAGTGTCTTTAAAAATGAAAAAAAAAAAAAGAACTCACTTGAAATCTAAAGGAAAAGATAAATTAAAAGGAAAAGATAGTAAATAATATACCATACAAACATTTATCAGAAAAAAAGTTGGAGTGACCATAGTAATACTAAAAAGTGTAGACTTAAAAAATAATATTATCAGAGACAAAGACATTACATAATAATAGGGAGGATAAGTCAACAAGACACACCTATTATGTATGTACGGCATCAAATGTAAATAGCGTGTGTGTTAGTCACTCAGTCATGTCTGACTCTTCAGGCTCCACTGTCCATGAAATTCTCCAGGCAAGAATACCAGAGTGGGTAGCCATTCCCTTCTCCAGGGGATCTTTCTGACCCAGGGATCCAATCCCAGTCTCCTATACTGCAGGCAGATTCTTTGCTATCTGAGCCATAAGAGAAAACCAATGTCAATAGCAATAGAATTGTAAGAATTATAGACGAACCTGAGATTATATTTCAACATCTGTGTACTTGGTATCATATTATAAACATTTGAACTGCCAAATTCAAAACTACTGGTGATCCCTAATGTTGAAAGTTTAAAATATTGCAAAAATTTTGTAGAACTATCTGGCATGTAACAGTAAAGCTAGTAATACAACTACTCTATAGAAAGCAACTTCATCCACTGATATTTTATCAAGATAAATGAACACGTCTAATAAAAAAAAGACATAATAAGAACAGCATTTTTTGTAATGTCAAAATTCAATGTCCATCAGTAAGTGAGTGGATAAATAAGCTAATGTGTGTTCATACTGCTTAACATGGGAAGGAATGAGCCACTTACAGACATAAACTATGGATGATTCTCATAAATGTTATGCTAAGGATAAAAACTAGGCCCAAATGAGCACATGCTACATGATTCTATCTGTGTAGAATCCAAGAAGACCATAAGCTAATCTTAGCTGATGAAAATAAGATATTATTTGCCTCTGAAAGATCAGATTTACTGAAAAGATCAATAGATGACTTTCCAGGGTGATGTAGATGCTCTAAATTTTGTTTTGGATAGTGTTCACAGAGCTACTCATGCTCCATCACTTCAATCATGTTCCACTCTTTGCGACCCTTTGGACTGCAGACTGCCAGTCTGCTCTGTCCATGGGATTCTCCAGGCAGAAATACTGGAGTGGGTTGCCATGCCCTCCTTAAGGGAATCTTCCTGACCCAGGGATCAAAGCCTGCATCTCCTGCATTGCAGGTGGATTATTTACCACTGAGCTGCAGGAGAAGCCCATTCACAGAGCTATATCCATCATCAAAAATCATGAAAGTATTTTATGTCCTTTGTGTTATTTTGTTATAAGACGTTACTCAAAAATTACGTTGTAAAACTATATGGAAGAATTAATTGATCTTGAAAGTGAGAAAATATATGGAATTTATTAGAAACTAGAGGAATATTAATTTTGACTAGGAGTTTACAAAATACTCAGAAAACTGTATTTGAACATAGTCTGTATATAATTGATATGGTAGCAATTCTATTAATACTTGGAAGAAAGATGTTACATTACAGCTTAAAAGAAGATTTTGAATGAATCATGGTAGTTGAGCAATTCTATAAGCATTTAAAGATGACTGAGTTGCATAAATTACTGAAATATTAGAACTGGAAGCAGTGAACTCAAAGGGAGATAGATCTTCATTTGCGAAGTCAAAAGGAGAATTTTAAAGTGTGCTCTAAGAGCACACGAATAATGCCTTTTCCAGATACATCTA
The DNA here is from genome assembly GCF_016772045.2 of Ovis aries. Classification (NCBI taxonomy): domain Eukaryota; kingdom Metazoa; phylum Chordata; class Mammalia; order Artiodactyla; family Bovidae; genus Ovis; species Ovis aries. Next base: position 60,269,269 of record NC_056069.1, on the reverse strand, counting down.
GTCAGTCGGTCAGTAAAAGTGAAAGTCGCTCAATTGCATCCGACTCTGCAACCCCATGGACTATACAGGCCCTGGAATTCTCCAGGCCTGAGTACTGGACTGGGTAGCCTTTCCCTTCTCCAGGGGATCTTTGCAACCCAGGGATCAAACCCAGGTCTCCAACATTGTGGGAAGATTCTTTACCAGCTGAGCCACAAGGGAAGCCACGAGCTCAGAGATCAAGATAAACATTTAGAAAATGTTATCTTAAATTATTTTGATATTAACAAACAAACAAATCAATATAGCTAATTAGAGACCCAACTATACATATATATAGAGAGAGAGACTGACTTCTAGAAAATATGACTTTCTGTTGCTGTTGTTCATAGCTAAAGATGACATATTAACACCATCAGGGAGTGGTTAAACAGAAGTTCTGCAAATCCAAAAACAATAAAGGTTCACACAAAGTCACTTTATTTATATTTTAAAGACCATTTCATGTAGTCATTCAGTCATGTCCTGTTCTCTGAGGCCCCATGTACTGTAGCCCACCAGGATCCTCTGTCCACAGAATTTTCCAGGCCAGAATACTGGAGCAGGTTGCCTTTTCCTCTTCCAAATGATCTTCCTGATCCAGGGATTGAACCCATGTCTCTTGCATCGCCTACAGTTGCAAGTGAATTCTTTACCACAAAGACCAATTAGTTGCCTTAATTTCCAAGTATCTTAAGATTTTGCCCTTGTCACTTTGGCATCACTGCTTAGACATGCCTCAAAATGCTTTCCAACGATGACTACTCTTTATTTAGCATCTTTCTCTCTCCTTCCAGAAATACCAATTTTTCTACTTTCTTATCCAACAAATTCACTGACATTGTTCACCATTCAGTTCAGTTCAGTTCAGTCGCTCAGTTGTGTCCGACTCTTTGTGACCCTATGAGTCACAGCATGCCAGGCCTCCCCATCCATCACCATCTCCTGGAGTTCACTCAGACTCACGTCCATTGAGTCAGTGATGCCATCCAGCCATCTCATCCTCTATCGCCCCCTTCTCTTCCTGCTCCCAATCCCTCCCAGCATCAGAGTCTTTTCCAATGAGTCAACTCTTTGCATGAGGTGGCCAAAGTACCAGAGTTTCAGCTTTAGCATCATTCCTTCCAAAGAAATCCCAGGGCTGATCTCCTTCAGAATGGACTGGTTGGATGTCCTTGCAGTCCAAGGGACTCTCAAGAGTCTTCTCCAACACCACAGTTCAAAAGCATCAATTCTTCGGCGCTCAGCCTTCTTCACAGTCCAACTCTCACATCCAAACGTGACCACAGGAAAAACCATAGCCTTGCCTAGACGGACCTTAGTCGGCAAAGTAATGTCTCTGCTTTTGAATATAAAGTGGGGTTTCCACTGGTACTCTATTCTGATGATGTCATGGAAACTTCATACAGTGAATCACCAATAGACACAAAACACCTCCCAGCTAAAACAAAGGTACTTTTTCCATTTGCTACAATATTGCTGAAAAGTGCTTGGATGAAAATTAACCCTGCAAGTAAAACAGACACTGGCAAAACCAATACAATATTGTAAAAGTAATTAACCTCCAATTAAAATAAATAAATTTATATATATAAAGAACAATGCTGCTTGTAAAATGAGAAAGCATTACCATGTTTTTACTCTTTACTGACAAATACAATTTTGGTATTTTAACTGTCTTTAGAAACTATTATTACCCCTTGCACAATGCTTTAATCAACACAACCCTCCTTTCAAGTCCAGGTTAATCTCAGTTAACAAACTTTACAGTACTTTTTGCTTTGATTCAGCTAATACCTTTGATTATTATAGGGAAAAGAAAAATAATATAGGTATCACTAAATAGTGGGTAATAGTATTCTAGGTAATTCACATCTGTTTGATAAATTTTAACTCTATTTATTTATGTATTTATTTATTTATTGCACTATCTTGTAAAAATATGTTATTTTATTTTTCATAAAATAACAGCCAGGACCTGCAAGTGTATAAATATTATCACCTGCCAATGAAAATATTTTAATTAATATTAATCTAATATTAAAATCTATTTATATTATATATATTATATATATAATTAGGGCTAGAAATAAATGTGTCATTCTACATATACTTGTGTTACTCTTTATATGCAATATTGACATTCTAAGTTTATATCAGCATAACACATTCCAAGTTTTCATAATCTAAGCATCCATGGCATCTGAACGATGTATGTACTTTGTCAAACACATGACGCTAATGGACCATTAGAATTCAAGGGTTTTATAACAATTGTCAGAAAACATATTTGCATTACTATGCATGATTAAAAGTGCAAGTCTATATTTTATATGAAAAATATTCTCTACGGTTACTCATCAAAAAATAATTATCGGTGACTACTATGAAAGCCATTGTTTCTATGTATTTTACAAACTTAAATAAAACACAATGCACATTCCAACACGTAAGGAGACTTGCAATACTCTGATGGGGACATAGTTAAGTGAAAAATCAGAATGCAATTAAATAGTAATTAAATTTAGATAGAATCACAATTTTTCCTTTTTTAATTTTGGTGTATTCTCGGTCATGTCCGACTCTGCACCACTATGCACTGTAGCCCACCAGGCTCCTCTGTCCATAGGATTTTCAAGACAAGAATACTGGGGTGGGTTGCCATTTCCCCTTCCATGGTATCTTCTGGACCCAGGAATGCAATCCACACCTAGCAGGTCTCTTTCAGTGTAGATGGATTCTATACCGCTGAGCCTCTAGGGATTCATAATAATCAATAAGAACCACAATAATCAATAAGAAACTGTAATGAGGATTTTCCTGGAGAGATACTATAGTATATTTACATGTTGTCACATTAACTATATTAAAAAGAAGCAATGATATATTAAACATCATGCTCAAACTTAAAAAGATTCACAGAGTTAAATATATATATATTTAAAACAATTAGTATAATGACTCCCCTGGAGGGGAGTGTGGCAGCTCACTCCAGTATTCTTGCCTGGGAAATCCCATGGACAGAGGAGCTTGGCAGGCTACTGTCCATTGGGGTGCAAAAAGGCTGAGACAACTTAGTGACTAAACCACCACCACAGTATAGTTACACAATCAGCTAGGGGTACCTAAATTTCTTTTAACAGAAAATATATAATAAAAATAAATTTGAAATTATTAATTGAAAACTAATGCAAAATTTTCATGTAACACCCATTGACATGGATATAAAATATATGTGTATACTATTGCTGCTTTTATTTAAAATGCTTTTACATGTATTTTACAAACATAATATTAGGACAGAACAGCCTGACGGTAACAGATTTCTGTAGATGTGAATATTCGAAATTTGACATAAACAGAATTATCAAATCTGTGAGGAAAGCATAGATAATACAATAAGCATTGTCAATGTTATCCATATGATAAAAGTTGGTGGATCTTTACCTCTGCTAATATGCAACAGAAATTTCTGATGCAAAGGTTAAATAGCAACAGAAAACAAATCCTCAAAAATTATGTATATAGGTTCAGTTCACTTCAGTCACTCAGTCGTTTCCGACTCTGCAACCTCATTAATCGCAGCACACCAGGCCTCCCTGCCCATCACCAACTCCTGGAGTTTGCCCAAACTCATGTCCATCAAGTCGGTGATGCCATCCAGCCATCTCATCCTCTGTCATCCCTTTCTCCTCCTGCCCCCAATCCCTCCCAGCATCAGGGTCTTTTCCGGTGAGCCAACTCTTCACATGAGGTGGCCAAAATATCAGAGTTTCAGCTTTAGCATCAGTCCTTCCAAAGAACACCCAGGACTGATCTCCTTTAGAATGGCCTGGTTGCATCTTCTGGCAGTTCAAGGGACTCTGAAGAGTCTTGTCCAACACCACACTTCAAAAGCATCAGTTCTTCCATGCTCAGCCTTCTTCACAGTCCAACTCACATCCATATATGACCACTGGAAAAACCATAGCCTTGACTAGACAAACCTTTGTTGGCAAAATAATGTCTCTGCTTTTGAATGTGCTATCTAGGTTCATCATAACTTTCCTTCCAAGGAGTAAGCATCTTTTAATTTCATGGCTGCAGTCACCATCTGCAGTGGTCTTGGAGCCCTGATAAATAAAGTCTGACACTGTTTCCACTGTTTCCCCATATATTTCCCATGAAGTGATGGGACCAGATGCCATGATCTTAGTTTTCTCAGTGTTGAGTTTTAAGCCAACTTTTTCACTTTTCACTTTTACTTTCATCAAGAGGCTTTTTAGTTCCTCTTCACTTTCTGTCATAAGGGTGGTGTCATCTGCATATCTGACGTTATTGATATTTCTCCCAGCAATCTTGATTCCAGCTTGTGCTTAGTAATCTGTAAATTGAAATATATTTTTTATTGCAATTAAATACATAAATATTAAACCACACATTTTATGATAAATGCATTATAATAAGTGAAGCAATAACCTCTGGAATTGGTAAATGGATTTCCAATAAACATTAAGTTTAACTTCTGACTCTACTAGAAAAATTTTAAGTCAATAATAATCTCATCCTTCAAGTCATAAGGACAAAATACAATATAAATGAACAAAGTATATAAATAGGAAAATCAAAAAATCAAATCAAAAATAACACAATTTCAATAAACTAGGAAATGGAAATAAAATTGTTTCATGACAAAAGCTTGGGGCTGGTGCATGGGGATGATCCAGAGAGATGATATGGGGTGGGGGGGGGGGTTCAAGATTGGGAACTCATTGTACACCTGTGGCTGATTCATGTCAATGTATGGCAAAGCAAACACAGTATTGTAAAGCAAAATAAAGTAAAAATAAAAATTTTTAAAGATTATATATATATATATACTCAAAAAAACAATCTGTAAGCAGAGAGAATTGAAAAGAGAATAGAGACAGAAGAATAATCACATAATTTTCAGCTGAGTATACATTGGTATCAAAAGTTTAGAGGGAAATTTCTAATAGTTAAAACTCTGAATATATTTGTATATTATGACTGAGCACTTCAGTTTCATATTGTTCCAGGCGGTGTTTTGAATATTAAAAAAATCATTATACCAATATTGTACTATTTTTAAAATTCGGACACAAGTTTTGTTTGTATTTTGTTATAGTGTAAAAATGGAAGTTACAATGACATAAAATTAAAGTGAAAACACACATCAAAATAGACCACTGTCAAAATATTTCTCCAGTTCAGTTCAGTTCAGTTCAGTCAAGTTCAGTCGCTCAGTCGTTTCTGATTCTTTGCAACCCCATGAATCGCAACACGCCAGGCCTCCCTGTCCATCACCAACTCCCGGAGTTCACTCAGACTCACGTCCATCGAGTCCGTGATGCCATCCAGCCATCTCATCCTCTGTCGTCCCCTTCTCCTCCTGCCCCCAATCCCTCCCAGCATCAGGGTCTTTTCCAATGAGCCAACTTCACTGAGGTGGCCAAAGTATTGGAGTTTCAGCTTTAACATCAGTCCTTCCAAAGAACACCCAGGGCTGATCTCCTTTATTTTTTAAATTTATTTTTAATATAAATTTATTTATTTTAATTGGAGGTTAATTACTTTACAATATTGTATTGGTTTTGCCATACATCAACATGAATCCACCACAGGTATGCACGTGTTCCCCATCCCCCCCCTCCCTCTTTCCTCCCGGTACCATCCCTCTGGGTCATCCCAGTGCACCAGCCCCAAGCATCCAGTATCATGCATCAAACCTGGACTGGTGATTCATTTCTTATATGATATTATACATGTTTCAGTGCCATTCTCCCAAATCATCCCACCCTCTCCCTCTCCCACAGAGTCCAAAGGACTGTTCTATACATCTGTGTCTCTTTTGCTGTCTCCCATACAGGCTTATCGTTACCATCTTTCTAAATTCCATATATATGTGTTAGTATACTGTACTGGTGTTTTTCTTTCTGGCTTGCTTCACTCTGTATAATAGGCTCCAGTTTCAGAATGGACTGGTTGGATCTCCTTGCAGTCCAAGGGACTCTCAAGAGTCTTCTCCAACACCACAGTTCAAAAGCATCAATTCTGTTAGGCTACATGATAATTAAATGTGATTCAAGGACCTAGGGTGAATAAAAGAATAAGGGAGAATGTTGCTAGTAGTATAAGGGACATTAGTAAGATGAGAAAAATTTGGAATATATATTGTGAATGAAATAATAGTCTTGTGTAAGCTTCCTAATTTTTATAACTGCATTGTGACTTTCAAGGCTTGCCCTGTTCTTAGGATATATACACAGAATTATTTATAGAAAATTGTCACAGTATCTTTAATTTTACCCCAAACTACTCAGAAGATGAATTGTGTGCATGTACATATAGAGAAAGAATAAATTAAAAAGCGAATGTGGCAAAATTATAAAGATCAGTTCACCAGTTAGTAACTTTTTGTGACATACATTTTAAATAACAAAATATTGCCAAGCATTTAATAAAAATGCACATGGGAAAATATGTATTTCATGAACAAGTTATTAAATATTGCATCTTTATAATACTATATACTACATATAAATGTATACACAATTAAAGACATGATTAGGATTTTAAAAAGCAAGTTATGATATTTTGCTCTGACAGAGAGGCATATAACTTTAAGTTGTATGTATAAGTATTTTAGAAAAAGTTTTTTTGATGCTGTCATCTAGAAAATCTCTCTCTCCCTACTTCTATTCTCTACCAATGTGAAAAGGAAAATGAAACAAAATGGAACCAAAATGAAAATTACAGTTTTAATGATCCTTTGAAACTGCTTTACTCCCCAAACACTGTGTAAATGAAGATAGGCTGACAAGTTCAATAAATATTAGATCAGATGGAGAATGGATGCAATAAGAACACCACAGAACAGACAGAGCTTGCAGAACACAGGATTTTCCAAATCAGGAAACACACTGGGAGGAAAAACCCAGGCTTGAAACACATTTTTACTCATTCTAAGTGCCTCTCTGAGTGACATTTGAAGTCACAGAACAGCAAACAGTTCATTCTTGGTGGAGACTGTCAAGACTTTGGCAAGTTTCAGTCTAGTAAGGACAGAGAATGGTAGTAAAAGCAATTGCCAATGGATGGCTGCAGGAAATCCACACGTGCATATAGCATACACACACATGCATGGGCACACACACACACACTCCTTGTCAAAAGAACTTTGGAGTAAGCCAAGTGTATGTTTTAATAAACTAAATCACTCACTGTCTCCTTTGTAAATTGTTCTGTGGCAAATAGATGCTTTAGGAAGATATACAGGTATATAGAGATGAGAAAAACTGGGTTAGCATTTTAAATATTGAAAAACTAAGGTAAAAATTCTTAAAACAAAGAACACAACAGACATACATATTTTTCCTATTAGTAGGTGAAAATTGTAACTGAAAATGATCCAAATAGAAGCATTAAAACATTTACAAAGAATGTGCTCTCTATATGCACGTCAAAAAGTATAAAGCTTAATGAAATATCAACACAAAAATGAAAAGCACATTTGTTGATCTAATAAAAGATGCAAAATTAAATAAATTCATAACTAAAAGTGATGCCACAAGGTAGCAAATAGGAAGATAAAAGCCAAACACTAGGAACAACACTGTAAATCTTAGAAGAAAAGTAATAAACTTTCTATATGCTCAAAAATAAATGCTAGAATATAAACTCAAAGCAAAGGAGAAAAACACAAGTCAGTAAAATAATTATCTGTGAAACAAAAATAAATGGAGTAAAGTATATTTAAATAATAAAGATTAAATAAGAAAATTTTTAGGTTTAAAATATTTGAATTACTTAATATTAATTCTAAGACTAGATGCATTTCCCAGACCAATCTTATTACTTCTCTTATTAGAAGAATAGCCTCAAATTTGGGGGTCACATTACAGAACTCAAATATGTGTTGTATTCCAAAGTCACATCTAAAGCAAAAGTTAAAAAATAAAAGGATATGTCAATAGAAGGGGACAAGAGAGGATGAGATGGTTGGATGGCATCACCAACTCAATGGACATGAGTCTGAGTAAACTCCGGGAGTTGGTGATGGACAGGGAGGCCTGACGTGCTGTGGTCCATGGGGTCGCAAAGAGCTGGACACGACAGTGACTGAACTGAACTGAACTGATGTCAATGGTAGACAAATGCAATAATAAAAGGGAAATAACTGAATTATGATATTAACAAGAGATATGAGAAAGTCTATCAAAAGTCATTATTGGAACAGCTGAGCATATGGGCAAGAAGGTGAGATAGGAAGACACTGAGCTCACCTCCGTGTATTGGCACAATGAGATAACAACCATATACAGAGAACAACCTGAAAACTAATGAAAAAGACTTTTCAGAACTGGAAGTATAAGAAAGTTACCACAATGAAACAAGGATTGAGACATGGTATAGTCAAGACCCGCAGCTCTGAGGTAGTGTGTGTGTTAGTCACTCAGTTGTGTCTGACTCTTTGCAACCGCATGGACTGTAGCCGGCCTGGCTCCTCTGTCCATGGGATTCTCCAGGCAAAAATACTGGAATGGGTTGCCATCTCCTTCTCCAGAGGCTCTTCCTGACCCAGGGATTGAACCTTTATGCCAGCAGACCTTTCACAATCTAAGCCATCAGGAAAGCCCAGCCCTAAGGTAGGCTGCTCACAAATAAGGGGATAATCACACTTGCTCAGTTGTCTCCAAGAAGCAAGGGGTATGAATGCCATATCAGGCTCCCCAGCCTTGGGATCTTGCACCAGGAGGAAAAGTCTGCAGAATATCTGCCTTTGAAGACCAATGTGGCTTGCATACAGGAGAGCCAGAGGGATTTAAGAAACAGAGGCTCCACTCTTAAAGGGCATGCCCTAAATCTCACATACAAACCAGACCCACCTGATGACCTTGAAGAGCCTTCTGGGGAGACAGGAGCAACTGAGAGTCCCCTCCTAGGGGTAGATGTAGACTTTGGGGGGAGCAGAATGGTACTGATGCTGACCATCTCATTCTTGAAGTTCTCCACCCAGCCAGTTAGCCATGCAGTCAGCTTTAGCAGGACACAGCCTCACAAACTATTGGGATAATGGTAATCCCACAAGGCAGGGCATGGCAGCTAACCCAGCTGAGGGCTGGCCCTACCTACAGCATGCCCACAGTAGCTGACCTTGCCAAAACAGAAGAGTCCATCAATCCAAAGAAGAGGCATCCTAAAGCATCTAGATCTGGTAATCAGAGTGAAGTTTCGGGGCCCCATAGGAATTCTCCAATGTAAGTCCAATTGCAAAATCAGGAAAAATAACCAACCTCTCTCATACATAAAAAGAAACACAGAGAATTAGACAAAATGAAGAGACAGAAGAATATGTTTCAAACAAAAGCAAAGGACAAAAGCTCAGAAGAAGTACAAAATGAAGTAGAGATACATAGTCTATTGGATATAGAATTCAAGGAAATGATTATAAAGATACCTAATGAACTCAGGAGAATAATCAATAAACAGAGTATGTTAGCAAAGTTAGGAAATATAAAAAATAACCAAGGGACACAAAACTGAAATAAAAAAATACAATAGAAGAACAAACAGTAGATTAGATAATATAAAGAAATGGGCCAATGAGCTGGAAAACAGAGTAGTAGAAATCACCCAAACTAAAGAGGAAAAAAAAAAAAAAAACTAAATAGGATAGTGTAAGAGACCTGTGAGACAACATCCGACATACTAACATTAACAGAAAAGGGGTCACAGAGGAAAGGAGAGAGAGAAAAGGGCAGCTAGTATATTTAAAAATATAAGGACTGCAAACTTCCCTAATCTGAGAAAAGAAACAGACATCCGAAAGTAAAAACTGTAAAGTAGCAGTTTGAAATGTTTTTCTGACTGAAAGCAATGTAATATCTAAATGTTAGTGGTTTAAATTATTTTGCTCACATTAAAAAAAAATTGGAGGATAGAAGCTTCTGAATACTGTGCAGTAATTTATAGGAATCAAAGGTCAAGATACTTCTGGTTTTATGCTCTACTGGCATTGATGTTGATATAGTCCGAAGATAATGCTATAGATCTGGCCATCAGGGAAGATGGAGTGGATATTGACACAAATCACATTTATCTCTTATATCGAGAAATTCAATGTTTTCCCAGAAACACTTAATAGAATGCATATTGTGAGTCTTTGCCCATAGCTGTCACATCACCTCCTTATCTACTAGAGAAGATGATAAAGCAAGTACTTGGGTATTTCTGTCTCTAAGGTGGAGCCAGGCCAAAGAGTAGTATGGGGATAGAACTGGTACTGCCAAACAGACTTTTACAGTGATTGTGTCATATTGGGTGAGTCAGAATTCCCAGGGCTTATGACACTTTTATTTGCACAGCAACATCCAAAATCTAGTTATAAAAAATGACCTTGGGTCAGGGTAGTCAAATGCAGTGGATAAGGCAGGAAGCATAAAACAACCAGAGGCCATTTTTTCTTCAAGTTTCTCCTTTGTTTTCACGTATCCATGTGCTCCTGGGAAATTTTGTTTTGTATGGTTTTTCATAAAAGACACATGAGAGAAAAGAAAAGACACAAGAAGGTAACAGGCAAGCATTTGTTCTTCAGGTGCTTCTTATTTGTGCAACTCTTTTATCTGCAGGGTAAGGAGGTAAAGCAAGGAATTATTATTTCCCATGTTGCGGAAATAGAAATGTCAACATTTAAGATGTTTTCTTATAAAACATTTTAGCCATTATTAATTGATATAATTTTAAAATATATTATGGTTTTCACATTATGTCTTAATTTTTATATTTAATAGAGGTTTTCCCTCTGAGCAATTTTCTAGTGCTATATATATTTGTTTCCAAATACCTGCAACAATATTTACTTTGTTGGTGATCAATTAATTCTTCCATTTGTCTATTAAAATAACAGCATTTCTGAATTACTATTTTATAAAACTTAAGTAGATATTTAAAATATCTGTAATCAATAATCACTCTTATTAATAGAAGGATAATATTATTCATTTATTAATATTTAGCTAATAGGCAAAGACAATAAACAAGAATATTATCTTCATCGAAAAAATCCAAGGACAGCTTTTTTTTTCAGTTCTAGAATTTTGAAATAAACTTGGATGAACAAGAAACTGTGTACTGAAAATATCCTCAATATCATTAAATAATGTGATGTTTCAGACATGAAAATTTGATGACTGTAATCCACCTATAAAACCAAATATTGACAGAATTCCTCTCACTTGTACAGGTTGATGCTAATTAAAATACCATGCAATTGCATCATTAAGACTTTTATTCAGCTACTGGTTAGAGAAACAGAAAATATAACTGGCTTAAACATACCTGGGTGTTTTTTTCTATCTCAGCTAGTCTATGGGCTTCCCTCATAGCTCAACTGGTAAAGAATTCCCCTGCAATGTGGGAGAACTTGGTTTGAATCTGGGGAAGGGAAGATCCTCTGGATAAGGGCATGACAAGCAACCCATTTAGGGGGGCCCCATGGCCATTTCCATTTTGTTTCATAATAATTCGCAAGTGGCTCCCATGCTTCTGTTCCTGGCAGCAGGGGAGAAAAAAAAGCAAGGGGGAAAAGGTGTATATCCCAACTGTCAGCTCCTTTGAAAGAATTTTTTCTAAAAATTCCAGACAATGCCTTTCATGAAGATGTTATTTACTGGGCACAACTAGTTGAAATTAATTCATAAAATGGCCTTTAAATTATATACAATGCTATTCCAAGTAAACGTAGGGCTCCGTTGATTAAAAGGAAAGAGAAAACAGGCCAGACACCTAGGAAAAGCAAGCAAGGCACTGTGAAGATGTGTATTCATGGAACAGGTGAAAAATTCAGGGTGTTTATAATACAGAGGACTCCTACCTCCAATGGTAAAGAATCTACCTGCAAAGCAAGAGACTTGAGTGTGGTCCCTGGGTGGGGAAGATCCTCTGAAGAAGAGAATGGAAACCCGCTCTAGTATTATTGCCTGGAGAATCCCATAAACGGAGGAGCCTGATGAGCTGCAGTCACGGGGTTGCCAAGAGATGGACACCACCGGGCAACTATGCGCTCATGCATGCGTAATAAAGAGAGAATTACACTGTCTCTGATATATGCTTGGAATTATAGTATGTAAAATCACCAGACGCGATTAGTTATGGGGACCAAGAAAATATAACATCTATTTCTTTTTCATAAGGCGGAACTTTGTAATAGAGACTTCAGAAAATAAGGAAACTACTCTGAAAACATGTTATTAATAGAAGCGAGTAAATATAGTCAGCTTTGAGGTGTATGATTAAAAGTCGCTGCTAGTCTCTTATTATTTTTCTATGTACTATAGAAGGTTAAGATTAGCACCTGGTTTCAGTGTGGTGGACATGAAATTTTTGTAATGGGTGATTCTTCTTCTGGAAGAATGGTTTATACTGAGTCACTTTTAAAAACCTCTAATCAAGAGTCTAAGACTTTATAGAAGAATTTGCCATTTCTCTGAAAATATGAAGAATAAATGTATGGTGCCTACTGATATTCTAAGGAGAAAACATATTATTTCGGTCACTGTAACTAATTTACTATACAAAACTTTTACCTATTATTTAAAGATTCTAATTAAGATACCCTATTTATATAAAGTGACAAGTATCTCTAATGTTGATGGATTTTATTCATATCTCATTGGCACTAAGATTTCAGAAATGAAATATTCTTGAACACTGTACAATTCATTGAGATGTGAATTCAGTAAGTAAGTATATTTTATAAGGTTAACAACTTTAATAACTCACATCAGGTCTGTATCATCCATGCTAGAACATTCATGATTATTCTAAAGTGCATGTAATCTATGCCTAATAGCAAATGGACCAAACTTCATAGTATACTTTCTACAATAACAAATACTATCTCAATAATTTTAAAAGACACATATTTATATATTTTCTCAGAAAATGTGAGCACATCTTCATGAACAATTTAAGTAACATTTTAGATCAATAATACTTGGAAACATAAAATGCATCTTTAAAAACAAATACAAAAATACTGTGTGATATCACTTCTATGTGGACTCTTAAAAAGCCAAACTAGGGAAACCCCTGGCAGTCAGTGGTTAAGAATAATGCCTTTTGATACAGAGGATGTGGGTTCGATCCCTGATATGGAAAGTAAGATCACACATGCCCCAGGGCAACTAAGCCCATACCACAACTAAAGTGTCCATAGGCTCCAAAGACTGATCCCACATGATACAATGAAGACCCTGTGTGCCACAGCTGAGATCGGATGCAGCCAAATAAATAGTTTAAAAAAATAATGATAATAAGCCAAACTCAAGGAACAAAGAGTAGAATTGGGTTTCCAAATGCTTTCCATTTACGACTAGCCATAGGTAGCACTTCCTTGATGGTTCAGATGGTAAAGAATCCATATGAAAAGCAGGAGACCCAAGTTTGATCCCTGGGTCAGGTAGATCCCCTGGAGAAGGGAATGGCAACCCACCCCAGTATTCTTGCCTAGAGAATCCCATGGACAGAGGAGCCTGGCTGACTACAATCCTGGAGGCAGCAAAGAGTCAGACAGGACTAATACTTTCACTTTTCACTTTCATAAGTAGCACACACTTTAGAATAATTATGAATGCTCTGGTATAGATGACACAGTTCTTTGAAATTTTAAATTTATAAAATCTGCTTACTTTCTGAATTCACATCTCAGTGTTGGGGGAACGGGGATAGTGGTCAAAGAATGCAAATTTCCAGTTGTAAGATGAGTAAGTTCCAGGGGTCTAATGCATAGCAGAATTACAGTTAATAAGGCTGTGTTATACATTGAAAGTTGCTAAGAAAGTAGATCTCAAATCTCCTCACCACAAAAAGAAAAAAAAAAAAAAAAGAAAATATGTGACATGATGCAGGTGTCATTGTGCTGTGCTTAGTCGCTCAGTCCTGTCCGACTCTCTGGGACCCCCTGGACTGTAGCCTGACAGGCTCCTCTGTCCATGGGATTCTCCAGGCAAGAATACTGGAGTGAGTTGCCATTCCCTTCTCCAGGGGATCTTCCCAATCCAGGGACTGAACCTAGGTCTCCTGCCTTGCAGGCAGATTCTTTATCAGCTGAACTACCAGGGAAACCCACATGTGTTACTAACCATCGGGAAATCATTTCACAATACATGTGTATCAAATCAACATATACAGCTTAAACTCAGACAATACTAGGCATCAAATTTATCTCAACAAAGCTGGGAAAAAGACACTTTGAATTAATACTGCTTGCAGAGTTTGAGGAACATGTTAAAACTAATTTCATAAATGCCATTGGTTTAAAAAAAAAGTACATGTGATCATGATCTAAAATATTTTCTTTAACTCAGTTTACCTTAGGAAACTGTGTTGATAACTTCACTAGTTATGCTATCATTTCCCACAGACACTGAAGAATAAAGGAGATATTAACAATTCCTTCATTTACGTGATATTAATACTGCTTTTGATTTTCATTTCTCCAAAAGTTTCTTTTTTACAGCCATCCCCCAATGAACTGTATTTCATATTTATTTCTTTTACTCCTACTTGCTTTTTCCACTGGAATTTTATTGTTTGTTTTTTAACCTATGGACTTGCACATAGAAAATACGTATTTTATTGAATTTATGTTCAGAGTAACTGAGAGGCTCCTGGAAATTCTGCAGAAACCATAATTTGGAATATGTAATGATATACTGCTTTGCATGTGAAGGAAGGAAATTCAATCCACTCTATGCTCTCATCAAAATGCATATTAAAGAAAAACTTGTTTTATAAGTTTTCAAAGCAAATATCACTGTACATAAGCCACAAAATTTAGAATAAAGCAATACTAGTCCCAAGTCAAAAACCAAATCAACAAGATAACACAAAAAGCTATTTTTACATGAAATCCACAGCAGGACACTTAAAATATTCCTCTATCTACCAGATTTTGTCTAATCATATCTCCTGTGGACACAGTGATATATATTGTGATTCAATCTCAATGGCATGGGAGCAGCACAGAGTTGTCATTCTTATTCTGTGACATAAATATTAAAATGGGATGCTACCTGTAGTTCTAATGCAGTACCCATTTATTTTGAAATACATAGTTAAAAATATATAATGCCTTGCCAATTTTCCTTTAGCCAAGTCTGATGGTATTGTCTCTGTTTTCTCCTTACCCTAACTTATATTCTTTTGGTAACATGCCATCAAAAAATAAATGCTACCCTGTACTAAAACAACTGAATTATAATGATGCTTTAGAATATCACAAGAATCCAATAAAACAGTTGACAATAACCAAGTTAAAATTTTTCTCTGAATTCAACAGTAATTTTTTAAATAACCAGTGCCCCTTGCCTACTGTGTACCATGTCACAGGGTACTCACTTGGGGTACTCACTGAGAAAATGAATTACAAAAGCTTAAGAATCCTGTAAAAGTTCACACTAGAACTTTGGGTTATTCATACTGTGAAACACAGGTTTGACAAGCTGCAACTTCAGAATCATGAAAGTAAAATAAAATTTAACTCCATGAGTAGATAGGTGTCATATGCCCATTGAAAATTTCATCATCTTCCAAGACAAAACATACACTTTGGGATTCCTAGAAATGACACAAATAAGCATTCTGAATGGATTGACTCAAAAATGCAAAATAATTTCAATAAACAAACTATACTCCCAGACTCAAAGTGATAGCAGACATATTTCAAATTTTAGGTAGTATGATCTTATTCATTCTATCAACCAAATTGACAAAGACAAGAGGAATCTCATCTTTAGAATGGCTGGTATAGATATCCAATTCAAGCTCTAAACTGTCTCCATTTTCACTTTATTTCCATCTTACTAAAAGCATATCTCGGTTTGTGGATGTTGCCATTGTTCCTTCACCATTTGGAGTTTGATTATATCCTACTTTGTTCAGCATGAATAAAAAATTAGGGTTAGGGTCAGGGTTAGGTTTCAACTGATCTGAAAAAAAAAAAAAAGTTAAGATTAATGGTGGTTAGTATAATGCAAATGAACATGTAATGGACAGAGGAACATGCCAGGCTACAGTCCACCAGGTCACAAAAACAGCTGGACATGAGTTGGTGACAAAACAATAACCTAGTGTGAAAGAACGTTTGTATTGATAGAAAATAGATCTTATAGAGATTCTCTTCTTAGGAGTTTATTTTATCGCCTTTTCCAACACTGTGCAATTGTTCTTTGGTTCCAATTATGTAACAAGGATCTTCATATTATTTAACTTATATGCAGAGTACATCATGAGAAACACTGGACTGGAAGAAACACAAGCTGGAATCAAGATTGCCGGGAGAAATATCAATAACCTCAGATATGCAGATGACACCACCCTTATGGCAGAAAGTGAAGAGGAGCTAAAAAGCCTCTTGATGAAAGTGAAAGAGGAGAGTGAAAAAGTTGGCTTAAAGCTCAACATTCAGAAAACGAAGATCATGGTATCCGGTCCCATCACTTCATGGGAAATAGATGGAGAAACAACAGAAACAGTATCAGACTTTATTTTGGGGGGCTCCAAAATCACTGCAGATGGTGACTGCAGCCATGAAATTAAAAGACGCTTACTCATTGGAAGAAAAGTTATGACCAACCTAGATAACATATTCAAAAGCAGAGACATTGCTTTGCCAACTAAGTTCTGTCTAGTCAAGGCTATGTTTTTTCCTGTGGTCATGTATGGATGTGAGAGTTGGACTGTCAAGAAGGCTGAGCACTGAAGAATTGATGCTTTTGAACTGTGGTGTTGGAAAAGACTCTTGAGAGTCCCTTGGACTGCAAGGAGATCCAACCAGTCCATTCTAAAGGAGATCAACCCTGGGATTTCTTTGGAAGGAATGATGCTAAAGCTGAAACTCCAGTACTTTGGCCACCTCATACGAAGAGTTGACTCATTGGAAAAGACTCTGATGCTGGGAGGGATTGGGGGCAGGAGGAGAAGGGGACAACAGAGAATGAGATGGCTGGATGGCATCACTGACTCGATGGATGTGAATCTGAGTGAACTCCGGTTGTTGGTGATGGACAGGGAGGCCTGGCATGCTGTGATTCATGGGGTCGCAAAGAGTTGAACATGACTGAGTGAATGAACTGACCTGAACTGAACTGAACTGAACTGAAAGGCTGAATTGTGCATTGCCAAATTTCATATGGTCTTCCCACTTGGCACTGGTGGTAAAGAACCTGCCTGCCAATACAGGAGACATAAGAGATGCAGGTTCAATCCTTGGGTTGGGAAGATCCCCTGGAGAAAGGCATGGTAATCCACTCCAGCATTCTTGCCTGGAGAACCCCATGGACAAAGGAGCCCTGCAAGCTATAATGCAGAGTCACAAAGAGTTGGGCACAACTGAAGCAGCTGAGCACACAGGCACACAAATTTCATTTGGACAGAAAAGCCTGACAGGCTACATACAGTTGATGGGGTTGCAAGAGTCAGACTGGACTTAGCAACTAATCCATCACAAATTTCATATGCTGAAATTCCTAAAGCCCAGTACTTCAGATAAAGCTTTTAAAGTGTTGGTTAGGTTCATTTAGAGTGGATAATCATACAATTTTCAGATGTCCTTATAAGAATAAGAAATTGGAACACAGGTACACAAAGGTAATGATGTGATAATACGGAGATAAGACAACCATCTACATATCAAGGAGAGATGCCTCAGAAGAAGCAACCCTGCAGACACCTTGATCTTACATGTTTAGTATCAAAAACTATGAGAAAATAAATAAATTTAAGCCATCCAGTCTGTGGGATTTTGGGGGGGCAGCCCTAGAAAAATAATACATCAGAGTTGCCTCCTATTTTAAACAAACAGAATAAGTTTATAAGAAACAAATCCATGCTAATAGATGTATATTGCACACTGAATTTTAAGAAGTACATTTAACTGACTGCTCATAATATTATGCAAGACATATGTTTAAAGTAGGTGCTCATTTTCTTACCCAATACCAGGTGCATTTCAAAACATAAGGTAAATTTGTGTATATATTATACATGATATAACATCGAATACCCTTGGGGACTCTATGGAAACACCTGTAATTAATCACATTACCATTTTTACTTAGAAATGTATGGATATTCATACCAAATGGGATAAAGTATATGAACCTTAATCATCAAAACTATTCAGTAAGACAGAGTTATCAAATGTTTTGATTTTTCAAAGTTTTGGGGGTGTTGGAATTTCAGATTATTAATCTAAATGAAGGAGGAAATAATGTAGAAGCTGGTGTTGGTTAACATCTTTCTGAATAAGGACTATGGAGGTTTTAAATGACACTTGTCGTCAATAACATTACAGCCTCTGTTGTATGCTTTCATCCTTGTGGATCACACTGCTGCGCCTGGTTCAGCATCAGCTCCCCATTGTCTTTAAAAAAGACACTAGACAGAGTTTTAGAGGGATCAAAATGAATGTACTATTAATACTTTCAAAGAAGACCCAGTGTTTAATTCTCCAAAATCAATTCTCTAAAGAACTATCATGTTATAACCCGAGAGGCTGTGACCCACATATTTTAAGGAAGATGAATTCTAAGATATGAATAGGAACACGTGACAGCTGAGTGACAGTAGACTTCTAATCAACCTCACATCAGTATGGTTGGATTTTGGAAGGTCTGTACCAGCAGTAAGTTGGTTTATAAGTCTCCAGAGAAGAACATAATCAAGTTTCCTAAAACAGAACTGGACATGGAGCAATGGACCTGTTCCAAACTGGGAAATGAGTATGTGAAGGCTGTATTGTCACCCTGCTCATTTAACTTATATGCAGAGTATATCACGTGAAATGCTGGGCTGGATGAAGCACACGCTGGAAACAAGATTGCAGGGAGAAATATCAATAACCTCAGATATATAGATGACACCACCATTATGGCAGAAATTGAAGAGGAATTAAAGACCCTCTTGATGAAAGTGAAAGAGGAGAGTGAAAAAGATGGCTTAAAACTCAACATTCAAAAAATGAAGATCATGGCATCTGGTCCTATCGCTTCATGGAAACGAGATGGGGAAACAATGGAACCAGTGACAGACTTTATTTTCTTGGACTCAAAATCACTGCAGATGGTGACCGTAGCCATGAAATTAAAAGACACTTGCTCCTTGGAAAAAAAGCTATGACCAACCTAAAGAGCATATTAAAAAGCAGAAATACTGCTTTGCCAACAAAATTCTGTCTAGTCAAAGCTATGGTTTTTCCAGTAGTCATGTATGGATGTGAGACTTGGCCCGTAAAGAAAGCTGAGCGCTGAAGAATTGATGCTTTTGAACTGTGGTGTTAGAGAAGACACTTGAGAGTTCCCTGGGCTTCAAGGAGATCAAACCAGTCCATCCTAAAGGAAATCAGTCCTGAATATTCATTGGACTGATGCTGAAGCTGAAGCTCTAATACTTTGACCACCTGATGTGAAGAACTGACTCACTGGAAAAGATCCTGATGCTGGGAAAGATTGAAAGCAGAAGGAGAAAGGGACGAAAGAAGATGAGATGGTTGGATGACAATACCAACTCAATGGGCATGAGTTTGAGCAAGCTCCAGGAGCTGGTAATGGACAGGAAGACTGGCATCCTGCAGTCCATGGGGTCAAAAAGTGGGACAAAACTGAGTGTCTGGACTGAACTGAATGAATGGAAAACTATTTAATCTTTATTCCTTTTTTTTCGAATTCTGTCAGCATTCAATTTGACACTAGTGTTGCAAGTATTATTTCTTATTTATTTATTTATTTATTTATTATTTATTAGTGGCAAGTATTATTTCTTAGTTATTTATTAGTTATTTATTTGTTATTTATTTATTAGTTATTTATTATTTATTATTTCTTAGACCACTCTAGTTATTGTTTTTGTTTTGTTTTGTTTTTCCTGTTAGTTTTTGCATAAATCCACAAAATACTGAATCTGAGGCACATTTCTTTTCAGTAAAAGTACACTTCCACTGAAACAGGGAAACAGTGTAGAGGGAGGAAGTTATTGTGCAATGCTGTAACTTGATAGGTGCTGCCTCAGAATATCTTGCTTTATCTCTCAAAAACTAAATCAAAGAATATACTATAATATACTTGTCTCAGAATTGCTGGTTAACTAATCCACATACATTTCTATGCAGGCTACATCTACAATATTTTATCACACTTAACATCCAGGCTATTTTAAAATTTGCTGTGAACCTATTTTTCAGCACAGGGCAGAAAAAAAAATCTCTGGGTGAATAAACTCATAAAAATTAATTGTAAAATGCATACTGAGTGCAGAGATTTAAAAATAAGCTACTGCTGCTAAGTCGCTTCAGTCGTGTCCGACTCTGTGTGACCCCATAGACGACAGCCCACCAGGCTCCCCCGTCCCTGGGATTCTCCAGGCAAGAACACTGGAGTGGGTTGCCATGTCCTTCTCCAATGCAGGAAAGTGAAAAGTGAAAGTGAAGTCGTTCAGTCGTGTCCGACTCTTCGAGACCCCATGGACTGCAGCCTACCAGGCTCCTCTGCCCATGGGGTTTTCCCAGCAAGAGTACTGGAGGGGGTTGCCATTTCCTTCTCTAAAAAATGAGCTAATTAATAATTAAATGAATTAATGGATTAATTACTTTAAAGTTTGATGATAATTTAATTGAGAAAGCTATGTTTTTATGAAAAATATTTCAGAAAATGTTTAATGATTGAAGGTGACTGAAAAATAAATTTTAATTTGATATTGTGTCTTAAAAGTCAGTCTTAAATCTCTAGACTTCCCTGGTGGCTCAAATGGTAAACAATCTTCCTGTAATGAAGAAGACCTGGGTTTGGTCGCTGGCTTGGGAAGAACACCTGGAGAAGTCAATGGCTACTCACTTCAGTATTCTTGCCTGGAGAATTCCATGGACAGAGGAGCCTGGCAGGTTATAGACCATGAGGTTGCAAAGAGTTGGACATGACTGAGCAACTAACAATTTCACTTCACTTTCAAATCTGATTTCTAAGATAATCTTTATTTCATAGGAGAAATCAAGAGCTCCATTTTGCCAGTGAAAATCACCAGCTTGGGATGTATACTGGAGAAAGAGAAATGTAGCCATTAATTGTATTTAGTCTAGAAAGAATCAGAAAAACTGAAATGGGTTATCACTGGACACCAAATTTAAATGTAACAGCTAAGAGTAATGCAATCTTTCCTAAATTCATGCTTCTTCAGCACTAGTTACACAGAAGTGCACAAATCCAAAAGGAAGCCACTGTTACTTGCAATAGCATTGGATTTGAGGAAACCTAGGTACCCAAAAAACTGGATAAGGATAACACTGTGGAGAATATATAGTAGGTGGAGGAAACAATGACATAGTTAATAGGTATACCTATAGCAGTACAATTAACTTGTGACATCATACAGTCAAATGGAATATATAAAAATGTATATTATGATCCATAGCATACAACAATATATATAAATTTTAAAAACATGCATATTCAAATTAAATTCATATTGGGAAAACAACTAGCTTGTAAAAAAAAGTAAAACTTTCTTCCTTATATCATATAGAAACACAAACTTCCTAATCTTTGTCAAAAATTTACTATTTGCTAATGGGAGAAATATTTGTATTTTACATAACAAGTAATTAATTTCTCTAATAAATAAAGGAAATCTACAAACTGAAGAGAAATATCCAAAAAGCAATAGAAAGGTGAACAAAAGATATTAAGGGAGAAATCGCAGAAAGAAAAGAAGACTCAAAATCCTGTAAAATATTTTTAACTTCACCCATAAAAAGATAAGTCAAAATGAAGAAAATAAAAAGATATTATTTTCCTTTTAAGATAACCCAGAAGGATCTTAAAAGAAATCAGCAGCCTACCAAAAAGACACTCAGTGACCTTTGTACATTTCAAAGTCTTTCACAATTTTTCCTGGGATAAGTAATGGTCTAAGTTTTCTGTAAAGGGCCAGATAGTATTTTAGAATTTTCCACACTTTCTCCTGCAAATATACAGCTGTGATGCCATAGTGTGAAAGGAGCCATAAGTATTACATAAAGAGATGAACACGGTTATTTTCCAATTTTATGAAACTTTATTCATATTCATGAAATATTATTCATAAAATAAAAAGCAGAGCAAATGGGACTGAGCCTGTGGGCTGTACTTGGCTATCCGCAATATATGGATTTTTTTCCAGAGCATATTATTAATACTAAGCAACATGCTAAAGTTATGCCTTTGCTCATCACCCTAGGAGTTGCATATGATAGATTTAAATATTCATGGTGCTCTTATTGGCACCACTCACCATAATTCTGTACATTTCTCTTTAAAACTCTAAAGCAACCCCAGAGACCACATTATTTTCCTTTTTCTTAAAGGAAATGAGAATCAAATCCTAATTTTATTCTTTCACTTTGCTAGAGAAATACTATAGCTGAATCAAAATCCAAGTTTCAGAGAAAATTTTTAGAACATAGCTGTTCAGACAGTGGACTTCTTGAGGCTGAATGACACTCTGGATTGCTGGTGTTCTGAATACTGTTTATGGTGCAATGTTGCTCACCGAGAGTACGATTGGGGTGAAAAGACTGAGTCAGACAGGACTGAGCAACTAACATACGCACAAAGTGTACTTTTAGCTATTTCCTCACAATCCTGTGTTAGTCAAAGCCGTGTTATTACCCACAAACATTTGACATTTTTTGTCTTCATGTAATCCAGTCAATCAATAATTAAAGGATAAAATGGAGACTAAGTTTGCTTAATCTAGACTAATCTATGGATTTAGAGCTTATTGTATATATATACATTTTTAAGGTTTTTAAAGTGTGTTTGTTTTGTTTTGATTTTGGACCGGGGCATTTCCCTGGTGGCTCAGCTGGTAAAGAATCAGCCTGCAATGAGAGAGACCTGTGTTCGACCCCTGGGTCAAGAAGATCTGGAGAAGGGAATGGCAACCCACTTCAGCATACTTGCCTGGGTAATCCCATGGACAGAGGAGCCTGCCAGGCTACAGTCCATGAATCACAAAGAGTCAGACACAACTGAGTGATTAACAAACACAAAGTGTGTTTTTAAGTATTTTCTCACAATCATCCCGTGTTAGCCCATGTTCTTACCCCCCAAATTTTAAAAACTCAAAATCAGATTCACAAAGTTTGGAAATCATACACCTAGCAAATAGCACTGAAGAATTGATATTTTTGAACTGTGGTGTTGGAGAAGACTCCTGAGAGTCCCTTGAACTGCAAGGAGATCCAACCAGTCCACCCTAAAGGAAATCAGTCCTGAATATTCATTGGAAGGACTGATGCTGAAGCTGAAACTCCAATACTTTGGCCACCTGACGCGAAGAACTGACTCATTGTAAAAGACCCTGATGCTGCGAAAGATTGAGGGCAGGAGGAGAAGGGGAAGACAGAGGATGAGATTGTTGGATGGCATTACTGACTAGATGGACATGAGTTTGACAAAGCTCTGAGAGTTGGTGATGGACAGGGAATCCTGACGTGTTGCAGTCTCTGGTTGTCACAAAGAGTTGGACACAACTGAGCGACTGAAATGAACTGATAAATAGTTTACAGCAGTCATTTCCATAGGATCCATGCAATACATACATATTTGTTACATGATGAAGGAAATAAATGATTTTTATTTAATATGCTGCTGCTGCTAAGTCGCTTCAGTTGTGTCTGATTCTGTGTGACCCCATAGACAGCAGCCCACCAGGCTCCCCCATCCCTGCAATTCTCCAGGCAAGAACACTGGAGTGGGTTGCCATTTCCTTCTCCAATGCATGAAAGTTAAAAGTGAAAGTCAAGTCACTCAGTCGTGTCTGACTCTTAGCAACCCCATGGACTGCAGCCTACCAGGCTCCTCCATTCATGGGATTTTCCAGGCAAGAGTACTAGAGTGGGGTGCCATTGCCTTCTCCACTTATTTAATATAAATGGAGGCAGAAAGAGCATAACATTTTGAATATGATCTTATGTTTGAAAGCAAACATTGGAAGGAGTGATGGCAGTAAGAAAGGAAAAGAGAAAGTGAAGAGTGAAGGAAAGAAAATGCATGCATTAGAAAAACAGCTACAGGGAATATAACAAAATGTTAAATGTCAAAACACTGTGTGGTGACAATGAGAGAGGACATTGCTTTCTTTCTTATGGTTTTCTGCATTTCTTGTTTGTTGTTTTTTTTTTTTTCTTTTTTCCTGATGTCTTTTTTTCCAATCATTTTGCATTTACAATTTTAAATATTTTTTCAACTCTCAAAATCAGTATAAGTTTCACATATATGTGTTAATATGCAATATTTGTTTTCTCTTTCTGACATTTCATCCTGAATGACAGTCTCTAGGTCCATCCTTATGTCTGCAATTGGCACAATTTTTCCTTTTTATGGCTGAGTAATATTCCACTATACGCTCCACATCTTCTTTACCCATTGAGAACCGACTGTTTAGCCTAGAGAACTCTACTGTGAGCTATGTGCTAAATGGGAAGGAAATCCAACAAAAGAGGGAATATATGTATATGTACAGCTGATTCGCTTTGTTGTGCAATAGAAACTAACATAAGATTGTAAAACAACTATGTCCAATTAAAAAATTGTAAATAAATCTTGAAATTTTCAAATTGAAAAAACTCCACATAAATTTTTGAAGGCTAGTTTTGATTGTCAAAAAACAAGAGCAACAACAAAAAATTTAATATTCTTGTTATCTAAGTATCTGGCATAGCCAGAGGCAAATAGAATCAGTTTTTACCTCTGCGACTCTGTAAATAAATGACATTTTTTTATTCCATTCTGCTGTTTGTTTGCCCATAAATTTAAAGAAACATAATAGCAGCTTGCTTGTTATATTGATTTTGCAACCTTGGATGTGTTTTTAATCTTGGAAAAAGTAAACCTTCATTAACAAGTTGTCACTTTCACAGCAGATAATTTCTAAATTACAAGATTTCATTAGGAAAGGAAAATATCCCTTTCCAATAATATGAAGTGATTAAATGTTCTTTGTGTAGACTGATGAGTTTTAATTTTCTAAAACTAAGCATTTAAGAAGTTTGCTTATTTGCATTACATATTTTTGGAGGTTATTTACTTGAAATTAATGTTAACCTATATGTGCTCACTGGGGAAATCATGCCTTTTATCTTAATGCATTAAGACAAGAAACAGTTACAATAGAAATAAGGGGAAATGGCAGAGTTGCATAAAGGATGTATTAAAAGTGTAACTTCAAAGGGCTGAGTCAATTAATCCTTTCTGATTTAGATATGCTATAAAATACTAATCATCTAAAGAAAGCTTTTTCTAATTCTGTCATTGGTTTTTTCCTAGTTTAACCAGATGTCTGTGTGACTCAATTAGATCAGCCATTCCTCGGTATCCAGGTAACAGGGTTCATCAATGTTCTGCATCTACGTTTGAATGGACTATGACTGGGTGGAAAAAACTGCTAAACTCAGCCTTGCCTTAGTGTTACTGATTCAAAGACCAAAAAAAGAAGAGGGGTAAAAAAAAAAAAAAAAAGGTTATACGCTCCCTCACAGAAAGCAAATGCCTTCTAGATAGGCTGAAATCCACTCCTATCATCAAACATAGTTTAGGATACCAAAACAGTTGTTACTAAGAGTGTTCTTGTCCTAGAATTTTGGAAAATAAGATCTGAATCATGCAATTGGATCCTGAACTATTGTTTTGATATCTCAAATCGTGGTTGGTCATAGGAAGAAAGAATTTCAATCTTATAAACAAAATTTCATCCAAAATTGTGTTTGAAAGGCAACTTTTTGAAAATGCTACGCTGTGCATTTATTTCTATTCACGGTGAGCCAGTTACCTGGGTGCCCATTCCACATTACACGCCAGGGAAACAGGTAGAGAAAATGCCTCTTTGAAGATATGAAAGCCAGGTCATGCCGGACCGAAAGAGAACCTAGCGACAGGGAGATCCCACGGTGGCCAGAAAAAGCAGACGTGCAGTCACAGTTCTTCAAGCTGTGGCCCTGGATGGTGCAGTTGAGTTAGGATGAAAGAAAAGCAAAAAAGGGAGGTGGTGAGAGGCTGAGGGTTCCCTATTCCTTAGATCCTATCATTCACTCACATATATGCATTTTCTGTTTACCCAGGACTGCTATAGGATATCAAATTGGCAAGGAACCTGGAATAACTAGACAGAAGGAGAATCTGATTTGGGCTTCTAAGGATTTTCCTTGGGTTCGACGTAGAAAGGAAGATGCCCAGGAGCTGCGTTCCCTCAGCACTGTGAGAGGAACCCAGAAGTTACTAAAGGAGCTGACAGCTGAGTTTATCAGGGATGACATGGTTGGATCTGAGTGATGTGAGAGCTGGGGCAGCAAGACCAGAAGGTAGGAGTATGCCCAAGGCTAGTGATACTAACTGGTCCCCTGGCAAATGACAGATGGGAAAGGGGAATCTGATAGGCCAGGCCATCTGAAAGAGATGGAGTCGATTAGTAAAATGAATTCAGTTTACTCAGTAAATATTTCTCTGTTCCTTATTTAGGGGCTCTTGGGATGGAATAAGTGAAGTCGCTCAGCCGTGTCTTACTCTTTGCGACCCCATGGACTGTAGCCTACCATGCTCCTCCATCCATGGGATTTTCCAGGCAAGAGTACTGGAATGGATTGCCATTTCCTTCTCCAGAGGACATTCCTGACCCAGGGATCGAACCCGGGTCTCCTGCATTGTAGGCAGACACTTTACCATCTGAGCCACAAGGATAGAGGTTAAACAAATGGACATTTAAACTGACATGTCTTTGTATGTGTGAGTGTAAGTGTGTACGTTTGTCATTACACTACTTTT
The DNA here is from genome assembly GCF_016772045.2 of Ovis aries. Classification (NCBI taxonomy): domain Eukaryota; kingdom Metazoa; phylum Chordata; class Mammalia; order Artiodactyla; family Bovidae; genus Ovis; species Ovis aries. The sequence continues at coordinate 60,242,399 of NC_056069.1, read as the reverse complement.
CAAATAAAGGCTGGCTCAAAAGTTTCTTTGGAATAAAGTCACAAATTCTAGACCATCTGTGCACCACTTTAGGATGTGAAAGAGCTGGTGAGATGAAATAGATTAATATAATTCTAATCCCTTATGTGGATAAAATAAAATATGTGAATAAGAAATTTAATTTCTAATACTTTGAACTAATACATCCACGTTATGAATCAACTCAAACAACTCACAAGGCCACTAACATTTTTACTAACAGAAAAATGTTATGTCTTTGAGATAATTTTAAGTAAAGCTGAAGGAAAACATTCTTGGTTGTACCTTAATGTTCTTGGACTGCATTATCTTTTAAGTACTCACTGGAAGAACATAATGGAATAATTATTTTGTCAAAAACAGGACATGACTATTTGGGTAAAACACAAAAAGAAAAAAAAATGTTTAGGGAAAGCATCCTCAAGAGTTATTTTTGTTATTTTATAAAGATAAGCACTGTGCTTGTCAGTATTTATGTAAAAGTATTTCATACTTTTTGTTGATAAGGGAAGAAAATATTTCTGGGATTTTAATTCTTTATAAGACTGAAATAACTTTTCGAAAATAGTTCTGATTGTATTCAGATCCCAGAATCTGCATGCTGGGCTGACATGTGTTATCGTTCATGAAAACAGTTTAATTCCTTAACCAAATAATTATTTCCCTTCTTAGAATATTTTATATCTAACCATTCATGCTGATAAGTGATAATCTAGCATAATAGGAAGGATGTACAATAAGATTTCAATCACAAGCATATAGCATCTATTTTCTACATCTTTGTGTTTGCATTACGGGTCACACGGTAAATGCCATACACAGCTTTCTAATTATTCCTTCTCTTGAACTTCCTAAACCCTTGCATGATTTATGAAGATCAAATGCTCAAAAGCATAGTATATTTTGCTACAAATACTACAGTATACAAAAGGGAAAAGCAATAATATCATAAAATTAAACCATGATCTATTAAACTATGTCTATTTGTAAAGAAAGAACTTGCCAGTGTAATGTAACAAAGTTTAGCATTTTGAATGGAAAGAGCAATTTACAAATGAAGATGTGTGCAAAGGTAAATAATAAAATGCTGCCTCAGTACTTGTCCCAACTTCTCTCTGGTAGTCAACATTTTGTTGAAATTTGCCATATCTGTTTCCTTTCCCATGTGTTATCAGAAATTATAAAAGGCCCCAAAAGCATCACAAAAGAATGTCAGCAGATAGGATAAGGATGAAAAGTATGTTTTATTGTTTCAAAGTGTTTGTATTAATAGCATACTCTTCAACTCTTACATCAAAAAGGAAGCTGCTTAAAGATTTGCTATTATTAATAAGTTATTACTTACATATTTATAAAAAAATAAAAAATGACATACACATTTGGTGCCAAAGTTGGCACATTCAAACTAATATCAGTACAAAAACATTCAAACTACATGTTTATTTAAAAAAGAAAAGAAAGAAAGAAGGAAGCTGCTGTGACATGGACCAATAATTTTTTAAACTTGAACCCTGAAGAAAACCAGAAACTGTTTCTCTTAACTCCAAATATTATGTTTATTTCTTTTTGCTTTTGGTTATAAAGCTAGCAGGAAGTGATGGTATGAAGAAAAAACAAAATTTAGTGTAACATGGCATTGGCTTTCAAATCTGACATTGTCTTTTACTAGCTATTGACTCTTGAGACAAGTATGTGAGGCAATCCTGCAAGCTGTGTTTCTCCCAGTTTCTGTCTGCAAGCTGGAGACCCAGCAAAGCAGATGGTGTAGTTGGAAGACCAGAGGGCAGGAGAGTCAATGGTGTAGATTTCAACCTAAGTCTGAACCTGAGAAACAGTATTGAGGGCAGGGAAAAGTTAACATCCCAGCTGATCAGTCAAAGAACCTTCCTCTGCCTTTTCATTCTATCCAAGAATCAAGAGGTTGCAACAGGCCCACACACATGGGGGAGAGCCATCTACTTTATTCAGTCTATGAATAAAAGTACTAAGAAACACTTTCACAGACACACCCAGAGATAATGTTTAACCAGATTCTTAGATATTCCATGAACCAACCAATGGGACACATGAATTTAATTTTCATTTCCACACATGAAATCAATTCATTCCTGTAATTGTCGGTGTCATGGACAACCAGGTCTAATCACACTGACTTTCTAAAGTTGTGCACTTCAATATTTGTTCAAGAGACAAATCTGACCGCTCATATTTAAAATAGAATTGTTGTTGTTCTTGTTCTTGATGGATTTAAATCCTTATTTGTTTTCTGCTTATTGGGCCATTTATCAAGGGGCATGGACATACCAAGACCATGCCCCATCAACCCACTGAGGTTAGATATACTCTCCCTTACTTCCATTGTATCGGACCTGGAATTGTCCCTACAGATGACAGAGGAGCCGAAAGTCACAACATAGTGATGCTGACTTCAGTTTTGGGGAAGCATCTGCTCTGCCGCCAATGCTGCTCTGGTAAACATGCTCTCATCCAACCCTCAAGCACCAGAACAACCAGCAGAGGACCTGAGACACATCTGGTACAAGGGGGTGACTGAATGGTGATGAGACGGTCTACCCTCTGCCCACACTTTGGACATCGGAGCTGCTTATTTTAGATATTGACAAACAGATTCTGTACTAGATTTTTGGTCACGGTATCCCAAAAGGTGGAGCTCCAACCATTGCAGTGTGTTGCCCCAGACTATTGTCTCTGATAAGCATCAAATAAACCTGTCTGTTATTCCGTGTGCTGGATCTCTTCCGATGGACACCTACCTGTATTCCACTGATTCAGAGTTGCCGTTGGAGAATGGCCATGCAGATATAGAGGGGGAGGCGGAGGGTGGAATTAACTGAGAGAGTAGCATTGGCATATGTACATATGTATATAGATAGCTAGTGGGAAGCTGTTATACTGCACACGAAGCTCAGCTTGGTGCACTCTGATGACCTAGTGGGGTGAGATGGGGATGGGGGTGGGAGGGAGACTCAAATGGGAGGGGATATATATGTACACTTATGGCTAATCCACTTTGTGGTACAGCAGAAACTGAAAACATTATAAACAAATTATATTTCAATTAAAAAATGACTCATCAGAGAATTTTATAAATTAATCAAAGGAAAAGAAAAAAAAAAGAACAAGAGTTGCCATGGGAGCTTAAAATCTCATGTACTTCTGACGTGTGCACGTGTGTGACTGTCCAAGTATTTACGGTTGTGCAGATAGTCCTTGGTCACTCAAACAAGATTGCGCATGAATGATGTTGCGAACTAGCTAAGTGAACAGAATTGTACCATAGAGCTGCCCTGCAAAGTGGTAGGCTGCAAGCACATGAAAGTGTGTATCAAAAGTATTTTTATACTATACATTTATTTTGTCTCCTCTGAATATAAACCTCACTGTTTTTATCATGCTCTGTATTATACCCAGCAAGTACCACGCTGCTGCTGCTGCTACTGCGTCACTTCAGTCATGTGCAACTCTGTGCGACCCCAGAGATGGCAGCCCACCAGGCTCCCTGTCCCTGGGATTCACAGCTTGGCAAATGGTAGATCTCCAAGAGAATGTTCCATCCTCAATGCATCAATGAAGATGCATCAAATGTATGACTAAATGAATGTGTTTATCTGGTGAATAAGTATACGACTCCCCTTGGAACCAGCACGTTAGTAAGATTATTAAATGATGAAGTGTAACCTCTCCTAAGGTAAACATGAACATTTTATTAAATGAAAAGTTAATAATGATGTAATGCATTTCACTAGTTTATCCCCAGTGATGCTTTTCTTTCCTGTCAGTATACTGGAGGGAACATAAATATGGCAATCTGATGAAATGGAGCTTAAGCATTAGCCTTAAGATTTAATAGCAGCATTTAGATGCTTTCCACATAGTCAAGTAGATAAATAATAAATAAATAAGTCGCTCAGTCATATCCAACTCTTTGTGACCCCATGGACTATACAGTCCACGGAATTCTGCAGGGCAGAGTACTGGAGTGCGTAGCCTTTCACTTCTCCATGGGATCTTCCACACCCAGGGATCAAACCCACATTTCCTGCATTGCAAGGGGATTCTTTCAGTTAAGTTCAGTTCAGTTCAGTCACTCAGTCGTGTTCAACAATTTACGACCCCCATGGACTGCAGCAGTCCAGGCCTCCCTGCCCATCACCAGCTCCTGGAGCTTACTCAAACTCATGTCCATAGAGTCAGTGATGCCATCCAACCATCTCATCCTCTCTCATCCCCTTCTCCTCCTGCCTTCAATTTTTCCTAGCATCAGGTCTTTTAAGTGAATCAGTTCTTCACATCAAGGAGCCAAAATTTTGAAGTTTCGGCTTCAGCATCAGTCCTTCCAATGAATATTCAGGACTAATTTCCTTTAGGATGGACTGGTTAGATCTCCTTGCAGTCCAAGGGACCCTCAAGAGTCTTCTCCAACACCACAGCTCAAAACCATCAATTTTTCGGCGCTCAGCTTTCTTTATAGTCCAACTCTCACATCCATACATGACTACAGGTAAAACCATAGCTTTGATGAGGTAGAACTTTGTTGGCAAAGTAATGTCTCTGCTTTTTAATATGCTGTCTAGATTGGTCATAGCTTTTCTTCCAAGGAGCAAGCGCCTTTTAATTTCATGGTTGCAGTCACCATCTGCAGCGGTTTTGGAGCCCTGCAAAAAAGTCTCTCACTGTTTCCATTGTTTCTCCATCTATTTGCCATGAAGTTATGAAACCAGATGACATAACCTTAGTTTTCTGAATGTTGAGTTTTAAGTCAACTTTTTCACTCTCTTATTTCACTTTCATCAAGAAGCTCTTTAGTTCTTCTTCACTTTCTGCCTTAGGGATGTTATTACCTGCATATCTGAGGTTATTGATATTTCTCCCAGCAATCTTGATTCTAGCTTGTGCTTCATCCACCTGGCCTTTTGCATGATGTGTTCTGCATATGTTAAATAAACAGGGTGACAATATACAGCCTTGACGTACACCTTTACTGATTTGGAACCAGTCTAATCCTGTCCAGTTCTAACTGTTTCTTCTTGACCTGAATACAGATTTCTCAGGCGGCAGTTCAGGTGGCTTGGTATTCCCATCTCTTTAAGAAATTTCCAGTTTGTTGTGATCCACACAGTCAAAGGCTTTGGCATAGTCAATAAAGCAGAAATAGATGTTTTTTCTGGAACTCTCTCATTATTTCAATGATCCAACAGATGTTGGCAATTTGATTTCTGGTTCCTTTGCCTTTTCTAAATCCAGTGGATTCTTTACCAGCTTAGAATAAATCACTTTATATTTATCTATAGCTATATGAGTTATGATACTGACTCTGTGTGTATGTTTGGGATAGTTTTACTCTAAAAGACTAGGTGTCTCATAATGTAAGCTATATTTTAAAGCAAAACTTGGTTATCAAACTCTTATCTAAACTACTGTATATTCAAATTCATGTACAAATGAGTAACACAATTTAAAAATGGAAAAATGTCATAAAATGAATAAATAGCTTTAACATTTCACAATTGATAGTTTCAAATTTTGAGCTCAGGAGGACTTTTGAGAGTTCTTTGTTCTACAAGGAGTTCAAACCAGTCAGTCCTAAATGAAATCGAGCCTGAATGTTCATTGGAAGGACTGAAGCTGAAGCTCTAATACTTTGGCTACCTGATGTGAAGAGATGACTCATTGGAAGAGTCCCTACTGCTGGGAAAGATTGAATGTAATAGGAGAAGAGGGTGTCAAAGGATGAGATGGTTAGGTAGCATCACCAACTCAATGGACATGAACTTGAGCAAACTCTGGGAGATAATGGATGACAGGGAAGCCTGATGTGCTACAGACCGTGGGGTTGCAAAAAGCTGGACACAACTTAGCAACTGAACACAACACATAGCATGTCACACACACACATACAGACACATGAAGAATTATTGTGACAGAGGCAGTCCAATTAGGCAACTTACATATGCAAGTCACAACTCTGCTTCATTTGGTCATTAATTTCGTATCACTAGTTGAAATACTAAATATTCTCAGTTCATTAAATCTTAAGTTTAGATCCATACAGAATTACTTTCTAAAAGACTTATCAGTGATCTCTATTTTCAGCTCTTTGATAGACACATTAAATTTCCAGTTCAGTATATACATAATTTTGAGGGTGTCACCAAAAGACCCTAATTCATTTATCTTTAGTTCGAGAATGGGAAGTTGAAGTGTAGTACCAAGTGACTGGAATTTATGATGTGAAATGGATTTGTTGCATCTCATCTTGAAATGGCATTGAACTATATTCACCCTTACAAGCATCTCTACTTGCTCACAAATATGAACCAGTCACATATCTCTTCTCTGACAAGAGAGAATGATACAGCAATAATTATAATGTACAAGCAGCATCTGTTGCTTCTGAGCCAAGAAACACGTATATAATGTAAGCCTTTCCTCAGAAGTTTCTTTCTCATAGCCTTCTCTCATAAGCTTCCAGCATTTCAGAGTTTGATTACCCCCAGTATATATATTTCTACTCATTTTTCATCTTTCAATACTGGTTATTTGTTCTTAAATAATAGTGGCCACAAGACTGGAAAAGGTCAGTTTTCATTCCAATTCCAAAGAAAGGAAATGCAAAAGAATGCTCAAACTACCGCACAATTGCACTCATCTCACATGCTAGTAAAGTAATACTCAAAATTCTCCAAGCCAGGCTTCAGCAATATGTAAACTGTGAACTTCTTGATGTTCAAGCTGGTTTTAGAAAAGGCAGAAGAACCATAGATCAAATTGCCAACATCTGCTGGATCATGGAAAAAGCAAGAGAGCTCAAGAAAAACATCTATTTCTGCTTTATTGACTATGCCAAAGCCTTGACTGTGTGGATCACAATAAACTGTGGAAAATTCTGAAAGAGATGGGAATACAGACCACCTGACCTGCCTCTTGAGAAATCTATATGCAGGTCAGGAAGCAACAGTTAGAACTGGACATGGAACAACAGACTGGTTCCAAATAGGAAAAGGAGTCTGTCAAGGCTGTATATTGTCACCCTGCTTATTTAACTTCTATGCAGAGTACATCATGAGAAATGCTGGACTGGAAGAAACACAAGCTGGAATCAAGATTGCCGGGAGAAATATCAATAACCTCAGATATGCAGATGACACCACCCTTATGGCAGAAAGTGAAGAGGAGCTAAAAAGCCTCTTGATGAAAGTGAAAGAGGAGAGTGAAAAAGTTGGCTTAAAGCTCAACATTCAGAAAACGAAGATCATGGCATCTGGTCCCATCACTTCATGGAAAATAGATGGGGAAACAGTGTCAGACTTTATTTTGGGGGGCTCCAAAATCACTGCAGATGGTGATTGCAGCCATGAAATTAAAAGACACTTACTCCTTGGAAGAAAAGTTATGACCAACCTAGATAGTATATTCAAAAGCAGAGACATTACTTTGCCGACTAAAGTCCGTCTAGCCAAGGCTGTGGTTTTTCCTGTGGTCATGTATGGATGTAAGAGTTGGACTGTGAAGAAGGCTGAGTGCTGAAGAATTGATGCTTTTGAGCTGTGGTGTTGGAGAAGACTCTTGAGAGTCCCTTGGACTGCAAGGAGATCCAACCAGTCCATTCTGAAGGAGATCAGCCCTGGGATTTCTTTGGAAGGAATGATGCTAAAGCTGAAGCTCCAGTACTTTGGCCACCTCATGCAAAGAGTTGACTCATTGGAAAAGACTCTGATGCTGGGAAGGATTGGGGACAGGAGCAGAAGGGGATGACCGAGGATGAGATGGCTGGATGGCATCACGGACTCGATGGACTTGAGTCTGAGTGAACTCCGGGAGATGGTGATGGACAGGGAGGCCTGGCATGCTGCAATTCATGGGGTCGCAAAGAGTCAGACACGACTGAGCGACTGAACTGAACTGAACTAGTATAATTATTACCTACCTAGAAATGACATTAAATGATTTCCACTAATATTGCCCTTCATTGATCATGTAATTATATATATATATATAAATGTTTTGAAAGATGTATCTCTAGAATTGGAATTTCTGTTTGAAATACTCATCCATTTGTCATTTTAATAAAAATCTCCAAAATTTCTTAGAAAAAGACTTTGTTCGTGTGTACATTCACCAGCAACATACGAAATTCTCATTTCTCTAATACCTTGCCAATACTAGGCATTGTTGAGCTCATTTAAAATGTTGGTTATGTGATAGGTTAAAAATGTAATTTAAAATAGTTTTAATTCCATTTATTAATGTGTAACTTTAGCACATTTTTCTAGTATTATTGGTGGTCACTGTGACCATTCAGTGAAAAACTGGTTTTTTCACGACATTTTTACAGACTGTAAGGTATATAGCATGTTTATTTTTCCAGTACAGTACCTGGAATGTATCTCAATCTTGTTTTGTTTTTGTCGGCATTTACTTAAGTTGAATTCTTCTCATCATTTCCTATACTCTTTAGCTGTCACTTCTGTCTTCTCTATGGTGAACTGACAGCTATTTTTCTCAAATTAAGAATTATAGTAAGATGGTAATATAAAATTTCATCTCTGAAAACTCCTGATTTCAAATGAAATTATCAAAAGATTTTTTTGACATACTGGGAATGTCAACATTTAGCTAAATATAGTACGAGAAGTATCATACTAATGAAAGAACAGCCACACAGTTATTTCACTTTTCTCTGAAAAATTCAACATGACTCTGCTACATCTAAAGAAAACTAATATAGAATCTCTGAGTGGTCTGAATAGGAAGCAAGACAAGATATGAGAGTAGCTGGAAAGAACTTCATTTCCCCTAATGCCACTAGCTGCCCCATCCACACAATTTCCTCCATTATCAAGATCCCTTAACAGAGTGATACCTTGGTTACAATTGATAAATCTACATTGACACACAATTTTCACTCTACATCCATAATTGACGTGTGTCACTCTTAGTGTCAAACATACTATGGGTTTAGTAAAATAGCAAGTATTGACAATTAGAATATCATACAGAGTGGCTTCATTGCCCTAAAAATCTTTTGTGCTCCACACATATACTCCTGCACCAACGATCAAGCAACCATCGATATTTCTATCATCTCCACAGTTTTGTCTTTTCCAAAACATCATGTGGTTGGAATCATACAATGTGTAGTCTTTTCAGATGGGCTTATTTCACTTAGTAATATGGATATGAGGGGTCTCGATATCTTCATTGCTTGATAGTGTACATCTTTTTAGCATTGAATAATTTATTTTCTGGATGTACTACAGATGATTTAGCCATTAACTACTGAAGTATATGGGGTTCCCTGATAGCTCAGTTGGTAAAGAATCTGTCTGCAATGCAGGAGACTCTGGTTTGATTCCTGGGTCGGGAAGATCCCCTGGAGAAGGGATAGGCCACCCACTCCAGTATTCTTGGGCTTCCCTTATGACTCAACTGGCAAAGAATCTGCCTGCAATGCAGGAGATTCCAGTTTGATTCCTGGGTTGGGAAGATCCCCTGGAGAAGGGAAAGGCTACCCACTCCGGTATTTTGGCTGGGAGAATTCCATGGATTGCATAGTCCATGGGGTTGCAAAGAGTTGGACATGACTGAGCAACTTTCACTTTCAGTTTATTGAAGTACATCTTAGTTGCTTCTAAGTTTTGGTAATTATGAATAAAACTACTGAATATCTGTGTGAACATATGTGGACATAAGTTTTCAGCTCCTTAAGGTAAATAGTAAATTGCTGATTCCTATGGAAAGAGTATGCTTAGTTTTGTAAGAAAATGCCAAAATCTCTCCTAAAGTGGCTGTCCCCTTTTTCATTCCCACTGGCAATGAATGAGAGTTCCTCTTTCTCTACCTACTTGCCAGTGTTTGGTGTTGTCAGTGTTCCATATTTTGCCTTTCTAAAAGGTGTGTAGTTGTATCTCATTGCTTTAATCTGCATTCCTCTGATGGACCTTGTTTTCATGTGCTTATTTGCTGTTTGTATATCTTCTTTGATGAGATGTCTGTCAAAGACTTTGGCCCATTTTGTAATCAGGTTATTTTTCTTATTGTTGAGTTTTATGTGTTCTTTATATATTTTGCATAGCAGTCCTTTATTAGATGTGCTTTTACAAATATTTTCTTGCAGTCTGTGGCTTATTATGTCATCTTCTTGATTATTTTGTAAAATAAGTGACAAAAGAGATTGCAATACTTCTCTAGGCCATGGTTAGCATTGTATAATGCCGGGGTCCAGCCCCGGTGGATCCAGGGAATTCGAAGGGTGGACGGCGTTGGCATGGAAAGACTTGTTTATTGATTTATATAAGATTAGATTAAGAAACTATAGCGTAGTAGGAAGATTAAGTGGAGGAAGAGGGCTGAATAGCTTGGTTTACACGGAAGACCAATAAAATTCCAGACAAGGAATTTGCACCATCTACGTTGGGCCACCGGCACCCGCTTGAATATCTAAGGGTGCCTCGCCTTAAGCTCCCTTTCGTGCGGGTCTTAACAGCCAGGGCAAGTAAGTAGACCTGGCGAGCCTCCGCGCTCCAGGTGGAGATTCAGCCTGAAGTTGAAGTAAAGAGCAGAGAGAGGGAAAGAGAGAGAAGAAGAAAGAGAGAAAGACACGGGGGGAGCCAGAGTCCCAAGAAACCAGGCCGAGAGACTAGTTCAATAAACTGGTCCCAGAAACTGGTCCCCTCCTTTATTGTTCAGAAGGCCTTTTATACTTTTGATAAAACATGGAGATCAATGGATAACACAAAATTATGTAGCGTTCGCAGCCCAGACTCTTTCTGTACATCATTTTGTATACAAAAGGTCTCAGGTGATTTACATTATCTTCTGGCCAAGAGGCTTGTTAACACTTTTTGGCTCTCTTCCTTAATGAATGTTAATTTTGTTTCCCCTGAAGTGTTTTTCTTTAATCTGCATCTCCTTAAAGCATTAAAGTTACATCTCTATAGAACAAAGGTGCAGTGGGATATAACAAAGAAGGTACTTAACTCAAAGATCTAATGTTGCTAATACCAGGTCTACTACTTGCATTTCTATATACCAACTATATCTAAAAATAAAGGATATGAAAATTTGGCAGCAAGCATTGACTCAACAAATGAAACTTTTAATCAGTCCTATTCTAAAGATTTTGACTCCTCGGAAGCCCCTACATTCCTAGGATGTTTTAAGCTTTCTGTGCCTCCTGCGGTCAGGAGGCCTCAAACAATCACACGCGCAGCAGTACGAGTCCTGCAGGCAGGCCAGAAAGCCATCAGAGGGGTTTTTGGATTGAAACACTCTTTCAAATGCAGAAGACTAAAGCCCTGAATTGACTTTTTCCAGAAAATGTCAGAAGAGTGGAAAGCAGAGCACAAAAGCCGGCAGATTTTTGTTGGGGTACATGCTTAGGAATTTCCAGAGGGGTCCCTGAAGTCTGAGCACGCCTTGCGTATGTCAGCTTCCTTCCTCATGACCTTGTCACAGGCGGGATTCCTCACACTGGCTCCCGGCAGTATAACATGCTGTAGAATTTCTGGATAATGCAAGAACAGAGGAAAAATTAAGCAAACTCTTATAATAGCAAAATAATGTCTTAATTCAGTGAATGTGTGCATTTATAACTGCGTATGTGGAAGCCTGCCAGGCTCCTCTGTCCACGGGATTCTCCAGGCAAGAACACTGGAGTGGATTGTCAATCTGTCAATCCCTCCTCCAGGGGATCTTTCTCATCCAGGGGCCAAATCTGCATCTCTTGTGCCTTCTGCTTTGGCAGGTAGGTTCTTTACCACTAGCACCACCTGGGAAGCCCTATTTATAACTAAAGAAAATAAAGTAAACCATAATAGGAACTGCTTTGCCTTCAGCTCCTCTCTACGTGAAGAAGTTGTTCTTTATCATTAAAATAATGGTTAACATGAATATTGTGTGACAGGAATTATTTCACAATTGAGAAAAATCATTCAGTTTAGAAACAAGATGGCAACAAGAAAAGAATGGAGGTGGACGGGATAGTTGTAAGAGCATCTGCATAATTCAACTGATGTAATAATTAGTAATTATTTAAAAGATTAATTAAATTATGAAAATAATCACATGAAGACTGAATAAAAGCATTAACTCCAGGGATGATTAAAAAATAGGTAAAGTTAAGAAATAGTGAGACATTTGTATCGAATGATTTTGTGTGTATGTGTATGCTCAGACTCTTCGTGACCCCATGCCCACCAGGCTCCTCTCTCCATGGATTTTCCAAGCAAGAATACAAGAATGGATTTTTGTTTTCCTCTTCCAGGGCATCTTTCAGACCCAAGGATCAAATCTGCTCTCTTGCATTGGTAGGTGAGGTTAACTGGTGAATAGAGATGCAGATTTCAATTATTGGTAAATAGAAATACTGTTCACGGGCTCGCAAAGGGTCAGATCTGACTTAGCAACTGAAGAACAAATAGAAACAAGGGGGGAAAGGAAAAAGAGGAAAGAAAGAGAGGGAGGAAGTGAAAGAGGAAGAAAGAAAGGCGAAAGGGAGGGAAGGAAGGAGGGAGGGAGGAAGAAAGAAATCTCCCCACTGATTTCTCAGGCATTTGAGAACATGGTATTTTCAGTTGCAGAGATAAGACGAGAAAAATAAAACTATTTAAATAACATTGGAGCCTATTATATAGAGTGAAGTAAGCCAGAAAGAAAAACACCAACATAGTGTACCAACGCATATATATGGAATTTAGAAAGATGGTAATGATAACCCTGTATGTGAGACAGCAAAAGAGACACAGATGTATTGAACAGTCTTTTGGACTCTGTGGGAGAGGAAGAGGGTGGGATGATTTGAGAGAATGGCATCGAAATATGTATATTATCATATGTGAAATGAATCGCCAGACCAGATTCGATGCATGATACAGGATGCTCGGGGCTGGTGCACTGGGATGACCCAGAGGGATGGTACGGGGAGGGAGGTGGGAAGGGGGTTCAGGATGGGGAACACATGTACACCCGTGGAGGATTCATGTTGATGTATGGCAAAACTAATACAATATTGTAAAGTAATTAGTCTGCAATTAAAATAAATATATTTATATTTTAAAAAATAAATGACATTAATAAGTTAAATGGGGATGTGTAACATCACAGCACGAATGGTGATCTTAGAAGTGTAATAATGTGCAATGATGCATGGTTTGAAAGGTATATGGAAGAAACACTAGAAAAGAACCCAGTAGAAGTGTTGGTGTGTCTTTTTGTGAATTTCAGGTTTGGTCTTAAATATATCAAGTAAACTTTTCAAGTTTTGAAAAAGAATAATTTATTGTCAAATGCATACAGTCCTCATTGATCTTTTGTAAAAGAGTTGACTTCATTAGTGCTATTATGAGGTAAAATATATATTCTAGGGTCTGTGGATCAGAGGTTGAGGAAAAATGTTTTCTGTCTTTACACCATTCGGAAACACAAGCCAGCTGGTATTTTAAGGAAAAAGGTAAACAATTTATTTTGTTGTCTCCAAATTCTATGGTAAATGGCCTGTAACCAAAACAGCAGATGCCTCTTTTAGTTCAACGAATAATCTGACAGACAAAAACTAAGAAAATTATACCTTGTATTTCTAAATGATAATAAAATAGCACATTAATATAAGTGAAATTTAAGGGTGATCAGAAACAAACAATGGAATTTAGCATTTAACGATATTTTTGCAGCAGCATTCCTACATTTTAAAGGCAAATGAACCTAGACACATGAAAAGTATTCTGACATCATTAAAACATAAAATGTTTTTGAATGTCTGTAGCTAATATTGCTTCTTTTTCAAAGTAGTATGTTTACAGACTGACATTTTGTACTCATGTTGCAATAACTTTGCGACCAGGAGGTATGAACATCACACTACTTTCTAAATGAATTTTATAAACACAAATCCTTGGGGCAGAGAGGATCCAAAATAGTCCTTACTCTATATGTCAATCTTGATGTTCCAATAAATATACACTTCTCATGGAAACCCCAGTGACCTAAAACGTGTCTTTCATAAAAGAATTTTATACTGAAAACTTTTGAAGCTAAACATGAAGAAAAACTCAGAATCGTATTTAAAAAAATTCAATTTAATTTAACAAACATCCAATGCACAGTATTAACTACCAACCACCTTTTCAGGTTTCAGGAATAATTAAGCAAGAAGCAATTAAATATAAAATAATGAGACAAAATACACAATAGTGGTATCTATAATTTGTTATGAAGTGGTTATTTATGGAAAGTTGTTGGTAAATTTCTTCAAAATTGTATGACTTTTACAGTGTGCATTTATATATATATATATATAGATAGATAGATAGATAGATAGATAGATAGATAGATAGATATCTGTATTATCTACTTGCAGGGGCAACTTTTTTAGGTTAGCAGTAGATTATCAAAAGCTTTTGCACTGACTTGGAGTTTGGATCAAGATGTGTAATATTATACACTCCTCAAAAACTACAGTAGTCCCCACTTAGCCTCTGTTTCCACTTCTGTAGTCTCCTCTTAGACTCTGTTTCCTTTTCTGAAGTTTCTGTAAATTGCAGCCAATTGAGGTTCAAAAATATTAAATAAAAATTCCAGAAACAAACAATTCATGTTTTAAATTGTGTGCCATTCTGCGGGTGTGATGAAATTTTAAGCCATCCCACTCCATCCCGCCCTGGATGTGAATCATCCCTTGATTCAGCAAATCCCACCAACCACTTAGTAGACACATGGTTATCTGGTTTCACAGCTTTTGTGTTCAAGCACCCTTATTTTACCTAATAATGGTCCCAGAGAGCAAGACTGGTGATGATTATGACACTTTGGATATGCCAAAAAGAAGCCATAAAGTGCTTCCTTTAAGTGAAAAAGTGAAACTTCTCAATAAGGAATGAAAAAAAACTCTTACTATGCTCAGGTTACTGAGATCCATGGTAAGAACTTTTTTTTTGTTTTAAATCAAAGTATAGTTGATTTAAAAGGTTGTGTTAGATTCAGGGGTACAACAAAGTGAATCAATTATACATACATATATATATATATATACATATATATATACACACAATACTCGTTTTTAGATTCTTTTTTTAAAAAATTTTTTTAATTTATTTATTTTTTTAGTTTTCTATTTTTTTAATTTTAAAATCTTTAATTCTTACATGTGTTCCCAAACATGAACCCCCCTCCCACCTCCCTCCCCATAACATCTCTGTGGGTCATCCCCATGCACCAGCCCCAAGCATGCTGTATCCTGCGTCGGACATGGACCGGCGATTCAATTCTTACATGATAGTATACATGTTAGAATGCCATTCTCCCAAATCATCCCACCCTCTCCCTCTCCCTCTGAGTCCAAAAGTCCGTTATACACAGCTGTGTCTTTTTTCCATTCTTTACCCATATAGGTCATTACAGAGTTCCCTGTGATTTACAGTAGGTCCTTAGTGGCTATCTATCTTATATATACCAGTGTGCGTATGTCAACCAATTACTTACATTATCACCCCGCCACTTTCCCGTTGGTAACCATAAGTTTGTCTTTGTTATATCTTGACTGTATTTCTGTTTTGCAAATAAGTTCATTTGAACCATTTTTTTAGATTCCATATATAAGCAATTTCATATATTTGTCTTTCTCTGTCTGACTTACTTCACTCAGTATGACACACTCCAGATTCATCTGTGTTGCCGTATATGGTGTTATTTTCTTCTTCTTTCATGCCTGATTAACACACACACATTTAATATTAATAAATATTGTTTAATATATATAATATTATAATACAAATATTAATATATAATATACAATATTGTAATAATATATTATATATAATATTATATACAAATATTAATATATATAATATTGGGCTTACAAAGAATCGGACACAACTGAGGGACTGAACTGAACTGATATAATATATATACATATATATACATATGTATATATATATTGCATATCTTCATTATCCATTCCTCTGTTATGGACATTTAGGTTACGTTCATGTCCTTGCTATTGTAAATAGTCCTGCAATAAACTTAGGGGTACATATTTTTTCTGAATCATGGTTTCTTCTGGATATATGTCTAGGAGTTGAATTGCAGGATCATATGGTAGCTCTATTTTTAGTTTTTAAAGAAATCTCCATACTGTCCTCCGGACTGGCTGTACCAATTTACATTCCCTCCAACAATGTAGGAGGGTTCCCTTTACTCTACACCCTCTCCAGCACCTATTGTTTATAGGGGTTTTTTTTGTTTTTTTTTTTTTTTTGATGATGGCCATTCTGCCCTCTGTCAGGTGATACCTCATTACAATTTTGATTTGCATTTCTCTAACTGTTAGCATTGCTGAGCATCTTTTCATGTGCCTTTTGGCTATCTGTATATCTTCTTTGGAGAAATGCCTATTTAGAGCTTGTGTCCATCTTTATTAGATTATTTGTTTGCTTGTTTTTTCATATTGAGCTGCATGAGCTGTTTGTATATTTTGGAGATTAATCCTTTGTTGGCAGCTTCATTTGCAAATATTTTCTTCCATTCTATGGGTTGTCTTTTTGTTTTGCTTATGATAAGAACAAATCTTCTATTCAAAAAATCATGAAGAGAGAGAAATAAATTTGTATCAGTTTTGATGTCACACCTGGAGCTGCAATAATTACAGTCACAACATGTGATAAATGCTTAGTTAAAATAGAAAAGGCTTTAAATTTGTAAAATAACACATTTTGAGAGAGAGATCACATTCACATAACTTTTATTACAGCATTGTTATAATTGTTTTATTTTATTATTGGTTATTAAAGGTTTACTGTACCTAATATAAATCAAATCTAATCGTAGGTACAAATGTATAGGAAAAAACATAGTATATATAGGATTTCGTAGTACCACAGTTTCAGACATACACTCATGGTCTTGGGACATATCCCTCTTGGATAAGGGGTGGAACACTGTCTCAGCATCATCCCTGAGTGATACAACTTTCATCATAACTGTATAGGATGTTTTTCCTAATTTACTTGTTACAAAGTTATTTCCAGGCTCTCATGAAGTTCTAAACATAACAAACCATATAATATCATATACTATACAATAAGATCCATCTGTAGATACATCCTTGAGAAACCAGTATGTGTTTTATGTTTAAGTAATGGTTAAAGGAAACCATGTCATAAACTTGGCATTTTCTACATATTCAACACCTATAAAGTCTTGAGTATAGTAAAAGGAGGGGAAAATTGCAAATAACCATTTACCTTTGCTGTAGCTTTAAAAATATTTAATTATCCTTATGAAATTATTGCAGCCTGAAAAAAATGACTCATCATTTTTTAAAGTTATTTTTTGTTTGGGAATCTAGGATAAAGGCTTAACCACTAAGGAATCATATACTAGGACCTAATTAGTTATTACACTGGGACCCTTGGTAATTTTCATAGTTTAACCATAAGATAGAAATATGGACTTGGTCCCTAGGTTACAAATAACTCTTCTTCCACCCAACATGAAGTCAATGAGAAGAAATTTTAACATAGTGCATGTGATAGCAGCTAGGCAAACTGTCATGTTTATAAGCGAGTCTTGAAAGCAATTCATGCAAATTGCATAGCAGATTGTTGTCATTGGATCTTGCATGCTGTGGGCAAAGAGTCCATAACAATGGAATTGACAGGTTGCAAACAAAAAACAAAAAAAAAAAAGGGGGGGGTGGACAATGGGATGAAAAACATTATTTTAGAGAATAAAAGTGTAAACACATTTAGAGTTAGACAAACATAACTTGCTAAAAATAATTTCAGTCTTCCAAAAAACTAGAAAAACACGTTCATGAAGTGATAACTGCTGGGCAGATAAAATTTAAAAATTAAAAATAAACAAGAAACCTTATTTACATGTAGAAGAAATGATCAGAAAGGATTATATGATTAATGAAAATGTGGGGGAAAATTTTTGAAATTAAAATGAATGTGAAGGTTTAGTTTTAAAGTCTTAATAAATTAAACCATTATCTGCACACTAAGTAAATAAGTCATGAACTTAATCATTTATGAACATAGTTGTCATAAATTTATATTTCACTGTAACTCACTGTAATATCTCTGTTGCTTTTGAGTTTTTGTTCTGGAAAATTTTACAATGAATTGTAGAAAGCGTCATTTCCTCGAAAATAAAACACTATGTCCCTGGAGAATGCAAAATTGAACTTCTCTGAAGTCTGAGTAGGGGGCATTGAGTGGTGAGTTTTCTGAGACAGGAATCTATTTGCTTTGTTTTCCTTCTTATCCCAGTAGTGCTCCAGAATTGTTAAGCAGATAAGAAGGTTGTCTTCACCTGCTAAGTCCTAATGTGTACCCAGAAAAAGTGATATACAGCTGGCCCTGCTTATCCTTGAGTTCTGTATCCATGGTGTCAACTAATGTCAGATCAGATATATTTGGGGAAAAAAATTATCTAGAAAGTTCAAAAAAACAAAATGAATTTGCCACATTTTGTCAACTATTTACATCGCGTCTGCATTGTGTTAGGCATCATATATGATCTATGGATGATTTGAAATATATGGGAGGATATACATATTTATATGCAAATAGGATACCATTTTATATTATTATAAAGACTTCAACTTTTATGGATTTTGGTAACTTTAGCAGTCCTAGAACCAATGAATGTCCCATGAGTTCCCAGGGACAACTATATAGGTGTGCTTTGAGAATAAAGCTCTTATTAGAACTTCAAAAATGCATGCGTGTGTCCCATAAACAAAATTAAAGTTTCTAAATCAAGAAATCTAAGATAGAGGCACAAGAATAAGGATGCTACCAGAAAAAAATGGTGAATCTTGGAAACTAAAAATGCACCTCTCCTCCTCCAATTTTACTTTATTTAATTTTATTTTTGAAGTAAAGAATGATAAATATGGTTCAATTTATATATATATATGTATATATATATTCTGAATGTCTCAGTAATATTATATGTTGAAGTGCTGTTAATTAAACAATGTTATACTAAAAAGGGGCTTCCTTGGTGGCTCAGATGGTAAAGAATCCGCCTGCCATGTGGGAGACCTGGGTTCGATCCCTGGGTTGGGAAGATTCCCTGGAGGAGGGCATGACCACCTGGAGGTCCATGGCCATTCTTGCCTGGAGAATCCCCATGGGCAGAGGAGCCTGGCAGCTACAGGCCACAAAATCACAGAGTCAGACACAACTGAGCAACTAAGCACAGGACATACTAAAAAAACCTTACAGATGGCTCTGCTGCTTATTCAGATATTGACATTTTCAGAACAAGTCCAAGAAGAGAAGGCTACTTACTATATATCATACCAGAATTGCGTATATATTACCAGTATTTTGTCAAAAAATAAAAGCGGGATTTTCCTGGGGTCCATTGTTTAAGACTTTGGCTTCCAATGCAAGAGGTGTGGGTTTGATCCCTGGTTAGGAGCTAAGATCTCACATGCTGCACAGCCAGAAAAGCAAAGCAGAGAACAGAAGCAATATTGTAACTAATTTAACAGAGGCTTAAAATTGGTTCACATTTAGAAAAAAAAATTTTTTTATATACATTTATTTATTTTAATTGGAGGTTAATTACTTTACAATATTGTATTGGTTTTGCCATACATCAACATGAATCCACCACAAGTATGCACGTGTTCCCCATCCTGAGCCCCACTCCCTCCTCCCTCCCCGTACCATCCCTCTGGGTCATCTCAGTGCACCAGCCCCAAGCATCCAGTATCAAGCATCGAACCTGGACTGGCGACTCATTTCATATATGATACTATACATGTTTCAATGCCATTCTCCCAAATCATCCCAACCTCGCCTTTTTAAGTGACTAATATTCTTGTCGTTCATTTGCTAAGTCATGTCCGACTTTGTCACCTTTTGGTTAGCCAGACTCCACTATCTCCCAGAGTCTGCTTCAAATCAGGTGGCCAAAGTATTGAAGCTTCAGCTTCAGCATCAGTCCTTCTAATAATATTCAGAGTTGATTTCCTTTAGGATTGACCAGCTTTATCTCCTTACTGTCCAAGGAAGTCTCAAGAGTCTTCTTCAGAAACACGATGCAAAAGCATCAATTCTTCAGCCCTCAGCCTTTTTTATTGTCCAACTGTCACATCCAGACATGACTACTGGAACAACCATAGCTTTGACTATATGGACCTTTGCTGACAAAATGATGTCTTTGCTTTCTAATGTGCTATTTAGGTTGATCATAGCTCTTCTTCCAAAAAGCACACTTTTTCTAATTTCATGGCTGCAGTCACCTTCCACAGTAATATATATATATATATATATATTCAGTTCAGTTTAGTTGCTCAGTCGTGTCCGACTCCTTGCAAACCCATGAATTGCAGCATGCCAGGCCTCCCTGTCCATCACCAACTCCCGGAGTTTACTCAAACTCATGTCCATCGAGTCAGTGATGCCATCCAGCCATCTCATCCTCTGTCATCCCCTTCTTCTGCCCCCAATCCCTCCCAGCACCTGGGTCTTTTCCAATGAGTCATCTCTTTACATGAGATAGACAAAGTATTGGAGTTTCAGCTTTAGCATTAGTTCTTCCAATGAACACCCAGAACTGATTTTCCCTTAGAATGGCCTAGTTGGATCTCCTTGTAGTCCAAGGGACTCTCAAGAGTCTTCTCCAATACCACAGTTCAAAAGCATCAATTCTTCAGCTCTCAACTTTCTTCACAGTCCAAATCTCACATCCATACATGACCACTGGAAAACCCATAGCCTTTACTAGCTGGACATTTGTTGGCAAAGTAATGTCTCTACTTTTGAATATGCTATCTAGGTTGGTCATAACTTTCATTCCAAGAAGTAAGCGTCTTTTAATTTCATGGCTGCAATCACCAACTGCAGTGATTTTGGAGCCCCCAAAAATAAAGTCTGACACTGTTTCCACTGTTTCCCCATCTATATCCCATGAAGTGATGGGACCAGATGCCATGATCTTCGTTTTCTGAATGTTGAGCTTTAAGTCAACTTTTTCACTCTCCTCCTTTAATTTCATTAAGAGACTTTTTAGTTCCTCTTCACTTTCTGCCATAAGGGTGGTGTCATCTGCATATCTGAGGTTATTGATATTTCTCCCGGCAATCTTGATTCCAGCTGGTGCTTCTTCCAGCCCAGCGTTTCTTATGATGTACTCTGCATACAAGTTAAATAAACAGGGTGACAATATACAGCCTTGACATACTCCTTTTTCTATTTGGAACCAGTCTGTTTTTCCATGTCCAGTTCTAACTGTTGCTTCCTGACCTGCATACAGATTTCTCAAGAGGCAGGTCAGGTGGTCTGTATTTCCATCTCTTTCAGAATTTTCAGGCTCATATTATAGCGGGGGATCATTTGATATTGCCTCTGTGAAGTGTTGCTAGTCAACTAAAGACGTTTACAGTTTATTATGATCGACACAGTCAAATGCTTTGGCATAGTCAATAAAGCAGAAATAGTTGTTTTTCTGGAACTCTCTTGCTTTTTCAATGATCCAGCAGATGTTGGCAATTTGATCTCTGGTTCCTCTGCCTTTTCTAAAGCCAACTTGAACATCTATATTACTTTTTCTCAATTCACATTGAATAAATAAATGCATAGTCATTCTAACAGCAAATATGAAAATGTTCTCATCAAAACTTGTGTACCTGTTGTGTGCAAGGTAATACAGCTACCAGGAAGAAGCACACAAAAAATGTGTCATATAAACATTATTATGATTGCTGCTGTTGTTTTAATTAGTGGTGGCAACAGTAGTGTTAAGATTATTATATCATGTGACTTTTTTCCTCCCTATGATTTGTTAATCCTCATCCAATACATTGCATTTCAGAAAATTAGGAGCAATATTCTGCATTAATTCTCATTTACCTTTTTTAAGAGACCGTAGTATCTACAGCAATCCTCATGATATAAAGTCATGGAACAAGTAGATGGGCATGAATCACTTCCACCTTCCAGACATTAATAATATATTAATAATGTCTCACAGTCAACAGATTAGTCAAGCCCTCTTGATTTTTCATGTAGTTTATTAGATATATTAAGTGATATATTAGATTATCACTTATTTATTCCTTTACTCAATAAGTGTTTCTTGACTCCTATTAGAGTTACTTGAGATACAGTAATAAAACAGAGTCTCTGTCTTCAAGAGTAGGTGAGTCATGATTCATCCCTTATGAAAGATACACATGACTGTATCATCCATCAGAAATGTATCCTGAGCTAGTGACAGCAGATACCCAAGAGTTTTCAGAAGTTCATTGTGTGAAGAATAATCTACACCTGACTTGCTGTGATGGGATTATCTGGCCTTTTAGAGAACTGGTGTCTTTGAGTTACATTCTTTTTTCCTATGGGTTTCTTTAGTGGCATGTCTTCTCCTTTTGTCCTTATTTTGTTCCTCAGTACAAGCATCCCTAATGTATCTCCTTGACACTTTTAACCCTGTTGAATTTTATTTTGCTTTATTTCTTGTTGGTGTTTTATCCCCTTTAAATGAGATAGGCTTGGAGGTGAAGCTGTGGTAACAGAAATGCCCTTCCTACAATTAACACAAAACTCTGTCAGGTATTTCCCCTTAGAATATTGATCTTCATTATGAAGAAGCCCTGAATCAATTTCAAAATGATTTTTCTCTACTTCTTACCCTCTCAGATGCATGAGAGAATTTTTCTCATTCTGAGTGACAAGCTTATGATGTGAGTCAAGTATACTGACGGGCAAAGACCCTTTAAGAGTGCAACTCCCAGAAACTTCTCACATTCACCTATTTCCACACTCTGTTCTAGCAGTTCGTCAAAGTACCATTTTGGAGTTCCTTCCAGTTTTAGATTCAGCAATTTTTCTTCAGGGAAACAGCAACTTTTCTTCAGTATGTGTCTCTAGATGATTCTGTCTCCAGATTAACAGATGACAGTTTCCGCTGAACAGAGTTTTCTGATAGGTCACAAATAAGTCATTGTTGTTCAATTCTCCCAGTCTCTGTCTACTGTAATGATGAAAGTGAGATATGCAAGCTCTTTACGGTTGGTGCTGAAATTGGAACCTCAAATATTACTATTATTAACCTAGCTATCTCACTGATATATCATTCCACTCCAGAATTTTTATATTTTAGAGCAATGAACATGGTGTAAGGGGCAAATATAATTTAAACACAGCCATAAATGAAGGGCTTCCCACGTAGCTCAAATGATAAACATTCTGCCTGAAATGCAGAAGACCAGGGTTTGATCCCTGGGTCGAGAAGATCTCCTGGAGAAGGGCATGGCAACCCACTCTAGTATTCTTGCCTAGAGAATCCCATGGACAGAGGAGCCTGGTGTGTTGCAGTCCATGGAGTTGCCAAGAGTTGACATGACTGAGCGACTAACACACACACACATAATGTAAAATACCACTGATATAAAACCTACCTCAAGGGATGTAACATAGGAAAAGGAATAATGTATCAATCATGCTCTGATACAGATAGTCTAGATGAAGAGCAAAGGTGTTATATGGAGCCAAACTTTTCTCTAGCAGAGAAAAGTGAAGAGTTGAGAATTAAAAAGTGTGAAACAGGATGTAAAAATTGAGAGAGCATCAATTTGAAGTTTAGAAGTTCACAGACTTTTTTTTTTTTTCATGAATGTTTCTAAAGGTGTAGCCTGTGCATGGAAACAATAATAACAGAGATGATATCATCTCATTTGGAATAATGTCAAATTATTGAAACTTATAAAGCTCATTTTTATTTTTGAGAATATTTACAAGGAGTAGATCTCCTACAAGATGGTAGAGTAGGACATGCACTCAGCTTCTCCTGCAAGAACTCCAAAACTACAACTCACTCTTGAACAACCATCTACAGGAGAATGTTGGATCCCACCAAAAAAAGATACCCCACATCCAAGGGAAAAAGAGAAGCCCCAGTTAGATTGTAGGAGGGGTGAAATCACATTTATACCTCAAACCCACCAGAGATGCACAGACAACTCAAAAAAAAAAAAAAAAACTTGTGTGTGCCAGGACCCAGAGACCCCAAAGAGACTGAGCCAAAACTTTGTTAGAGTGTCTTCTGTGGAGATGGTTAGATGGCATCACGGACTCGATGGAAGTGAGTCTGAATGAATTCCGGGAGATGGTGATGGACAGAGAGGCCTGGCGTGCTGCAATTCATGGGGTCGCAAAGAGTCGGGCACAACTGAGCGACTGAACTGAACTGAACTGAACTAATGGATAAAGAGCGAACTGCTGCAAGGGCAGGGGCTCTGGGTATAGTAGACCTGGGTGTGGCAGAAGCCCTCTTGGAGGAGATTGCCATTAACCCCACCACAGAGCCACCATAACTTACACAAGACTGGAGAAACAGACTCTTGGAGGGCACAGATAAAACCTTGTGCACACCAAGACAGAGGATAAAGGAGCAGTGACCCCACAGGAGACTGAACCAGACTCGCCCATGAGGATCCAGAAGTCTACAATGGAGGTGTGGGTTGGAAGTGGCCTGCTGCAGTGTTGGGGGAACTGAGTGCATTAGTGCATGCATTGGGCCTTTTGAAAGAAATCTCCATTATCTTAGCTACCTCCACCATAGTTTAGCCTCAGGTCAAAAAATAGGGAGGGAACATAGCCCCACCCATCAACAGAAAATTGGATTAAATATTTACTGAGCATGGTCCCACCCATCAGAACAAGAACCAGTTTCCCATCAGTCAGTCTCTCTCATCAGGTGGCTTCCATAAGCCTCTTATCCTTATCTATCAGAGGGCAGTTCAGTTCAGTTCAGTCCTTCAGTCCTGTCTGACTCTTTTCAAACCAAGAATTGCCACATGCCAGGCCTCCCTGTCCATCACCAACTACCGGAGTTCACTCACACTCACGTCCATCGAGTCAGTGATGCCATCCAGCCATCTCATTCTCTGTCGTCCCCTTCTCCTCTTGCCCCCAATCCCTCCCAGCATCAAAGTCTTCTCCAATGAGTCAACTCTTTGCATGAGGTGGCCAAAGCACTGGAATTTCAGTGTTAACATCATTCCTTCCAAAGAAATCCCACGGTTGATCTCCTTCAGAATGGACTGGTTGGATCTCCTTGCAGTCCAAGGGACTCTCAAGAGTCTTCTCCAACACCACAGTTCAAAAGCATCAATTCTTCAGCGCTCAGCCTACTTCACAGTCCAACTCTCACATCCATACATGACTACTGGAAAAACCATAGCCTTGACTAGATGGACCTTAGTTGGCAAAGTAATGTCTCTGCTTTTGAATAGGTTGCTCATAACTTTTCTTCCAAGGAGTAAGCGTCTTTTAATTTCATGGCTGTAGTCACCCTCTGCAGTGATTCTGGATCCCAAAAAAATAAATTCTGACACTGTTTCCACTGTTTCCCCATCTGTTTCCCATGGAGTGATGGGACCAGATGCCATGATCTTCATTTTCTGAATGTTGAGCTTTAAGCCAACTTTTTCACTCTTCTCTTTTACTTTCATCAAGAGGCTTTTTAGTTCCTCTTCACTTTCTGCCATAAGAGTGATGTCATCTGCATATCTGAGGTTATTGGTATTTCTCCTGGCAATCTTGATTCCAGCTTGTGTTTTTCTAGTCCAGCATTTCTCATGATGTACTCTGCATATAAGTTAAATAAGCAGGGTGACAATATACAGCCTTGACGTACTCTTTTTCCTATTTGGAACCAGTCTGTTGTTCCATGTCCAGTTCTAACTGTTGCTTCCTGACCTGCATACAGATTTCTCAAGAGGCAGGTGAGGTGGTCTGGTATTCCCATCTCTTTCAGGATCAGACAGAATGCAAACCACAATCACAGAAAACTAAACAAACTGATCACCTCGACCACAGCCTTGTCTAACTCATGAGACTATGAGTTATGCCATACAGGGCCACCCAAATGGGTCATGGTGGAGAGTTCTGACAAAATGTGGTCCACTGGAGAAGGGAATGGCAAGCCAATTCAGTATTCTTGTCTTGAAAACCCCATGAATAGTATGAAAAGGCAAAAGAGATAGGACACTGAAAGATGAACTCCTCAGGTCGGTAGTTGCCCAGTATGATACTGGAGGTCAATGGATAAATAACTCCAGACATAATAAAGAGATGGAGCCAAAGCAAAAACAACACCCAGTTGTGGATGTGATTGGTGATGGAAATAAAGTAAAATACTGTGAAGAGAAATATTGCATGGGAACCTGGAATTTTAGATCCATGAATCAAGGCAAATTGGAAGTGATTAAACCGGAGATGGCGAGAGTGAACATCAACATTTTAGGAATCAGTGAACTAAAATGGAATGGGTGAATTATGGAAGAAAGTGAAGAAGAACTAAAAAGCCTCTTGATGAAAGTGAAAGTGGAGAGTGAAAGAGTTGGCTTAAAGCTCAACATTCAGAAAACCAAGATCATGGCATCCGGTCCCATCACTTCATGGAAAATAGATGGGGAAACAGTGGAAACAGTGTCAGACTTTATTTTGGGGGGCTCCAAATTCACTGCAGACGGTGATTGCAGCCATGAAATTAAAAGATGCTTACTCCTTGGAAGAAAAGTTATGACCAACCTAGATGGCATATTCAAAAGCAGAGACATTACTTTGCTGACTAAGGTCTGTCTAGTCAAGTCTATGGTTTTTCCAGTAGTCATGTATGGATGTGAGAGTTGGACTGCGAAGAAGGCTGAGAGCTGAAGAATTGATGCTTTTGAACTGTGGTGTTGGAGAAGACTCTTGAGAGTCCCTTGGGCTGCAGAAAGATCCAACCAGTCCATTCTGAAGGAGATCAACCCTGGGATTTCTTTGGAAGGAATGATACTAAAGCTGAAACTCCAATACTTTGGCCACCTCATGCGAAGAGTTGACTCATTGGAAAAGACCCTGATGCTAGGAGGGATTGGGGGCAGAAGGAGAAGGGGACGACAGAGGATGCCATGGCTGGATGGCATCACTGACTTGATGGACATGAGTTTGGGTGAATTCTGGGAGTTGGTGATAGACAGGGAGGCTTGGCATGCTGCAATTCATGGGGTCTCAAAGAGTCGGACATGACTGAGCAACTGATCTGAACTGAACTGAACTGATATGTGTTTATAACTTTTATATTCCTAGTGGGTTGAACTTTAAGCATTATGAGATATTTCTCTTTTTACCTAGTAACATTTTTTTTTTTTTGGTCTTAAATGCTTACCTAAAACACTTGATGTGCAGACAATAATTTTTTTTAAGATAAGTTGGTATCCCTCATGTATATTTAAATTCACTAAATTATAAGGCAAACACACAGGAGATGACTTTCTAGAAATAAAAAGAACTCTTGAAAAAAAATTCGATATAAATGGTCAAAAAATATCTGAGCAGACATCACACTTAAAAATATAAATGAATTGTTAATAAACATATTAGAATGTTCTACATGTTTAATATACAATAGTGAAAATCATAATGAAATTTAATTTCGTATTCATCAGAATTGTTAAAATTTGAAATAGAAAATCAAGTGCTGACAAGTATATGGGGCAACTGAAAGCCTCCTGTACTGCTGATGGATATGTAAAATGTTTAGATCTACTTTGAAAACCAAATCTAAAAATTTTAAACATGCATTTGCCATAAGTTACAATAATTCAATTCCTAGATATGTACATAGAAGAAATGGAAACAGCCATGTAAAGATTTTTATGTAAAAGTTTATAAAATATTTTTGGTAATAACATAATTGGAAATCAAATTATTGCAAACAGGAGAATACTGGATAAACAATTTGTGCTATATCCATACACTAGATAACTTCCAAGCAATAGGAAAGAATGAACTACACACGAGGCAGTACAGATAATATCAAAATTATTACACTGAGTGAAAGAAGTCATACAATATTGAGTGCCTACTGTGAAAACTCATTTAAGTAAAATTTCAGAAAAATAAAATCTAATTTAGGTAAAAGAAAGCAGATGAGTGAGGAAGAGCAGTGGAGAAAAAGAAAGATTACAAATGGGCACAAGGAAACTTTTGAGGATAAAGAAAATGGGCCTTATTTTGACTATACTGATGGTTTCACAAGTACATCCATACATCCAAACACAGTAAATAATATACATTTAATAAGTGCAGCTTATAATGAATCACTAACCACTCTATAAAGTGATAAAAACAGCATATTTCCAAACATATTTTCATTGGTTGTGATATTTGATTTAATCTTAAAACATTCTCCAGTCTCTAATCAGAATCCAGTTCAGAGATACAGCTTCAAAAGTGACCATGAAATAATGCTCTTTTCCCTTCCTTTATTAAAGTTAAGTGTAAATGGAGTGAAAGAAAAAGGTGAACAGATACAAGTATTCTAAATGTAAAATATCATGGTCTGAATTGAACTTGAGTAAGTTCCCAGCAGTAGAAATAGCCTGCATTTTAGTTTAGGGTGAGAGTGGAAGATTTTTATAGAGGGGAGTATAAGAAATGGAATACTTTCATTTTTCACTTGTTTCAACTTTTTATCAGTCCCTTTCATTTCTCTTGTTTCTTCTTTTCCTTCCCTCTGTTGTTTTTATTTTTCTTAGTTCTTGTCTACATACTTTTTATTTTATATATTGTATTTACTTTATATCTCATTTCTGTCTCTTTATTTGTATCCAGACAAGATTCAACTTTAATATTTTACTTTCCATTTTTTTCTTTCCATTTATTGCTTCTATCATAACGTGTATGCCTTTATGTTTTGTTTTTATTTCCATCTTATCATCTTAATTATATACCTCTGAAACATAAAATTATTAAATCTATTAGTGTACCATTATTTCTTGCATTTCTATTATATTTAAATTTAAGAGCAATTATAAAAAAACTTAAAGTCACATGTGGAAGCAATAATGCCTAGTGAAATTCATTTTTATAATTTTCTATAAGTAGCAATTAGTTGAGCTATGATTAAATCCCTGGTGGTTTCAGTTGTTATTTACTATACCACCAAGTTGGCAAATCTTTCTATATTCTTCCATGCTGACAATCACTTTATAATATTATGCCTAACTAATTTAAAATTCTAGCAACAGTTATGCATTTGATTAACTAGAGGGTTATTTTTTGAGTTGATATTGGAGTGAGAAAGTATGTTTGTAAGTATGTTCATAATAATGGAAAACATAGCTTGTGCTATCAGATATCAGAAGTGCTGTAATAGAGTAACAAGAAATGAATTTTCACTTGGCAGTGTTAAACACATAAATACATGGTCTATGTAGAATCCCAACGTTCCCAGATTAACATTAATACTTAAAAAGCTTTAATTTTCTTTTCTTGAAAACCTGTGAACAGAAGTAAAATAGTATATCCCATAAAGGAATCACAAATAATATTGGAAACATGTCTTAATATATAAGGCTATTAGACTATGATTTTTTTTATTTTTTTAATATTTTATATTATATATCATAAAAAGTAAATATGCATTTTAAAGCTTTTTTCACATAGTAACGCATTTATAAGCAAGTAGAAATATTCAAAATAAACTGTGTAGCAATGTATTTGGGAGGTTAACTCAGTTATGACCTGAAAGTTTTACAGTAATAGTTTTAAAAACCAGACCTCAGATATACATATACCTATTGAGTTATATACTTTCAATGATTTGATTCTCAATAAAAGCAACATACAGTAGTATTAAAATTATTATTTAAAAAATATTATGACTATTAATATTTACCTTAAAAATCATATAAGTATTATAGATCATCACACCCATTGTTTAATTTCAATTAAACCTAATATTTAGGTCATCAAATAACTTTTAAATTTCTGTACTTGAAAAGAAAATTGAAGTCTATATTAACTTTGGTCTCGGTCTTGGATGGAATAAACAATACATAAAAAATTTCTGTCTTAGACATGAGAACCTAAAAATGAATGCTAATTACAGTAAGAGTGCTGATCTTCAGCCATTATTACTTTCACAACATGTTAAGATAGATTCCCCTCAATTGACCAAAAGCTAACCCAACCTCTTGATTCTCTACAGACTGCATATTTTTTCCTTTTTTCTGAAACAAAAAATTATAGGTTGACTGTGTGGATCACAATAAACTGTGGAAAATTCGGAAAGAGATGGGAATACCAGACCACCTGACCTGCCTCTTGAGAAATCTGTATGCAGGTCAGGAAGCAACAGTTAGAACTGGACATGGAACAACAGACTGGTTCCAAATAGGAAAAGGAGTCTGTCAAGGCTGTATATTGTCACCCTGCTTATTTAACTTATATGCAGAGTACATCATGAGAAACTCCGGGCTGGAAGAAACACAAGCTGGAATCAAGATTGCTGGGAGAAATATCAATAACCTCAGACATGCAGATGACACCACCCTTATGGCAGAAAGTGAAGAAGAACTAAAGAGCCTCTTGATGAAAGTGAAAGAGGAGATTGAAAAAGTTGGCTTAAGGATCAACATTCAGAGTCGGACACGACTGAGCAACTGAACTGAACTGAACTGAAATATTTTAATGATCTTAACTAAATATCAGTATTAATTTAAAACAATGTCAAACATTTTATTGATTTGGGGAATTTCTTCTGTTTACTTGCTTGTATGTCAGGTTATACAAAATGGAAGGCTATGTTGCCTTAGTAATGTCCCCAACTTAGAATTATTGTATGTACAGAAGTTAAGAAGATCTTCCCTGATGGCTCAGATGGTAAAAATTTTGCCTGCAATGCAGGAGACCTGGGTTCAGTCCCTGAGTAGGGAACATTTCCCAGAGAATGGAATAGCAACCCACTCCAGCATTCTTGCCTGGAGAATTCCATGGACAGAGGAGTTTGGTGGGCTACAGTTCATGGGGTCACAAAGAGTCAGACACAACTAAGTGACTAACACACACACACACGAGTAGTTAAGATGCCCGAGAAGAGTATAAAGAGGCCAATTCCTTTAATGAAACTAATTGTGTGCAGTGTATCTCGTTGTCTTAGAATAAGGCAGTGTTCAGTTAAGAAGAGTGGGAAAAGGAAGATGTTTCAAGTTCAAACAAAGGCAAACTTGTACAAAGATACATCTCCCAGATTTTCTAACTTGATTTTGATGTATTTTTCTTGTCTCTTCAGAATTAACAGCTTGTCAAATTCCCTATTGTATATTATGGACAACTATTATTTCTCAAAAGCTGTTCTCTCTTCTGGTATAATGCCCTCCTCCTCCTGGGAAATTATCTGGTAATAGCCGTGTGGGACAAATGCAGGACATAGCTGTTTGACTGTGTGTCATTTCATCCCTGTATGTTTCTGCTTAATTCTTTTGTGTAATTATGAAATAAATAAGTTTATTCTCTCAAAGTAAATTAAGTCATACAAATTATTTGAGCAGGTGACTTTATAAGATATGAAGCAATTATTGATGCATGAACATTGGTTGAATTAAATCATAATGAGAGCTGTTTATTAAAGGTCTTATTTCCAAGATTTTTTAAGAGCCCTAGCAATATTTAAAAACAGTCATTTTGATTCAGAAGTGTGTCCAAATTAATTAAAAGTAGCATCAGCTATTTTTAAAAAGTATAACAGATGTGTCAAGATTTATTTACTAAATTGTGTTAATTAGATACAAAATATTTGTTTTTATTCACATCTTATTATTGAAGATTTATAAACAGATTTTAATCAGGTTGATTAAAACAATTCAGTAAGTCAACAGATGTGCACATATTACTGCTATGAACCAGTAGAAGTTCAGGATGTTTTGTTTTTTCTGGAGTTGGACATAGTTGATGCAGTGTATCTACTTCTGATCTCATACGCAGATATCAAAGTTGCTGATGCTTATTGCAGAGTTTGTGATGCGCCAAATCATTTCAAAACCGACACAAGGAAAACAATCATGTTCAAAGTGAACACGGGCTTGTCATCATCTACCTTGCAACGCATTTTAAAATGAAGAAATGCTCACTCTTCTTGAAAAACCTAACTTTTTGTTTATTATAGCCTTTAATAATTTATCTCCAAAGAAACCAAACTGTCAACAGTCACTGAGCCAGAGCTGGCGGCTTGGCAGTTCTCACTGCTCAATGAAAAAAGCACAAACAGACACAATCCATTAGAGACCACACAGCTCCAGGTATCAATTATTATGATGCTTCGTTTCAAAAGATTTTCCAGAATCATCTAAATGAACACTTGCACACCTTAGAAAATAAGTGTGAAGACTCTTCATTATGGCTTTTCAATATAAATTAATTTATGTTATGAATCTATCATTTTGATGACTTTGATGTCTGAAAGGAAGAAAGAACAAACTTAAAACCAGGAATGATTATTTTCCTAAACCATTAATAGGAAGCAGGTAGTTATAAATCATTGAAGCCTCATTCTATAAATTAAATTTTATCTACATGCTATATTTTCATATTCTTCTGCCTTAAATTCTCACTAAGAGTTCCAGATTGACTCTAGATAACTTTGACAATGTATATTTTGCTATCGCTGTTTAGTCACTAAGTCGTGTCCAACTCTTTGCATTCCCGTGGACTGCAGCGTATCAGGCTTCTCTGTCCTTCACTACCTCCTGAAATTTACTCAGACTCATGCCTATTGAGTTGGTGATGCTACCCATACATCCTATTCTCTGTTGTTCCCTTTTCCTCCTGCCTTCAGTCTTTCCCCAAACAGGGTATTTTCCAATGAGACTGTATATTTTGAAAGTGAAAGTGAAGTCGCTCAGTCATGTCTGACTCTTTGCGACCTCATGGACTGTAGCCTACCAGGTTCCTCCGTCTGTGGGATTCTCCAGGTAAGAGTACTGAGTGGGTGGCCATTTCCTTCTCCAGGAGATCTTCCCAACCCAGGGATCGAACCCGGGTCTCCCGAATGCAGGCAGATGCTTTACCATCTGAGCCACCAGGGAAGATTCAAGACGATGACAGAAAGGGATATTTCTTTTCTCTTTAAATTAAAACATACTATTAAAATTTGGTTATTAGGGTTTCCAGATTTAAAAAAGCTTATTGTTATTGAAGGATAATTATTTGTCATACAACCTGACAATTTGTTATTTACCTAAAAGTGTTGAAAACATAATCACACAAGAACCTGCATGCAGATATTTATGGCAGTTTTATTAATGATTGCCAAAACTTGCAAGCAACTAATATGCTCTTCAGCAGGTAAAAGGATAGTTATATCATGATGCATCTAGGCAATGAAATATTATTCAACTCTAAACAGACATGCGCTATTAGTCCATGAAAAGATATGGAGGACACTTAAGTGCATACCACTAAGTAAAAGAAGCCAGTCTGAGAAGGCTGCAAACTGTATCATTTTAACTATATAACATTCTGAAAAAGGTAAAACTGGAGTCAGTAAAAAGATCAATGGTTGCCAGAAGTTGGGTTGCTAGATAAACAGGTGAGGACAGATTTTTATGGTAAAATAAATGATTCTATAGGATGCTACAATGTCAGATGGATTCACACCACTATGTTGTTGTTGAGTCATTCAGTCATGTCCGAGTCTTTGCGACCCCATGGACTGCAGCATGCAAGGCTTCCCTATTTTTTACCATCTCCTAGAGTTTGTTCAAACTCATGTCCATGGAGTCAGAGATGCCATCCAACAATCTCATCGTCTATCAACCCCTTCTCCTTCTGCCTTCATCAAGGTCTTTTCTGATGAGTCGGCTCTTTGCATCAGGTAGCCAAACTGTTGGAGCTGTAGTTTCAATATCAGTCTTTCCAATGCATTTTCAAGGTTGATTTCCTTTAGGATTGAATGGTTTGACCTCCTTGCTGTCCAAGGGACTCTCATGCCACTATACATTTGTCTAAACCCATAGTTTGTATTACTACAAACCAGGAGTTAACCCCAGCAAAAACCGTGGAGCTTGGCTGATCATGCTGTGTCAATATTGTTGTTGTTCAGTCACTAATTCTCACTCTTTGGGACCCCATGAATGGGAAGATGCCAAGCTTCTCTGTCCTTCAGTACCTCCTGGAGTTTGCTCAAATTCATGTCCCCTGATTTGGTGATGCTATCTAACCATCTCATCCTCTGCCACCCACTTATCCTTTTGCTTCATCTTTCCTGGCATCAGGATCTTTCCCTTGTGTCATCTTTTCACATCTGATGGCCAAATTATTGGAGCTTTAACATCAGTCCTTCCAATGAATATCAGGGTTGTCAGTGTAGGTTCATTTATTGTAATTAACATACCTTTCTGGTGGGGATGTCAACATGGAAGAGGTTTGGCTTGTAGGAACAGGAGGCAAACAAGAAATCTCTGTATTTTCTGTTCAATTTTGCTATGAACATAAAATGTCTCTTTAAAAAACAGTCTATATTTTTTCAAAAGTTCAATATTACTACTAGTTCATACTCTATTTCAGGGTGCATACTATTAATATGTTAAACATCATGATTAATTCTTGATTTTTTGGAGTCCCTATGAAACGGATAATAATCGGTGGAATTTGAGAAGAATTTAGATGAGGGAAAGGAAGGACAAAACAAATTAGGAAAAAAGGACTTTTCTCATTCCTTTAGAAACAATACAGATGGCCATAAACACTCATTCAGAAAATAAAACTCAGGGAAAAAAGACTAATTTAAACTGTATTTCTATGTATCACCAGTGACATTGCACTATGGTCTTCATGCATTTTTCCACCATTGTTTGTCAAGAATAGATGATATGCTGCTAGTATTAGTCAACTCTGTGCAGGAAAATAGACAAAATATCAACAGTATCTTCAATAGCCCACAAAATCAGCCAGCACTTTTATATGTTATTGAATTGGTCTGATTCGGGGAAAAAGATGGAGTGGAAAATGTAACAAATTCCCTCAGAGTGAGAAGCCATATTTTCTTCTAAAACAGGTAGCTCAAGACATGTCAAGGTTTTAATACGAGTAGGTGCACTTTGTAGTTTCAAAATGTTTTCAAAACTCTTAGAAAGTAGCAAAGTTAAAAATATCATTTTATGAGTAAATCTTTATGGGATACAGTAAAATAATATTTCAAAATAACTTTCTTCGGTAAATGAGATACATGACTTTTACTCCCCAATGAAAATGGTAATGATGTATCCATCCTTAAAAACAGATTTCACATAAAAACAACTGCATTAGAAAAGTCATAAGAATTGGAAATTTTTTAACAATGACTAAGGTTTCTCAGGTGCCACTAGTGGTAAAGAACCTGGCTTCCAATGCAGGAGACATGAGAGATGTGAGTTTGATCCCTGGCTTGGGAAGATACCCTGCAGGAGGGCATGACAACCCTCTCCAGTATTCTTGCCTAGGGCGTCCCATAAACAGAGAAGCCTGGCAGACTACAGTCCATAAGGTCACAAAGAGCTGGAGATGACTGAAGAACTTAGCACACATGCAGGAAAAATGCAATACTTTTATTAGATTTATTTTATATTAAATTGTATTATCGTAAAAATGCCTCACCATACTTGCAAAGTTTAGTAAGAAATTGTAATCTTTTACTGTCCAATCATAAAGGTGACCTACTGAAAATGTATTTAAAATAGCGTGGTCAAAAATGTATCTAAATAAATCTGTAGAACATCTTTTCCATTCATCTGTAATGGACATCTAGGTTTCTTTCATGCCCTGCCTATTGTAAATAGTACTGCAATGAAGTCTTTTTGAATTATGGTCTTCTCAAGGTATATGCCCAGTAATGGGATTGCTGGGTCGTATGAGAGTTTCATTTTTAGTTTTGTAAAGAATCTCCATACTGGTCTCCATAATGTCTGTATCAATTTACATCTCCACCAACAATGCAAAAGGGTGGCCTTTTCTCCTCACCCTCTTCATCATTTACTGCTTGCAAATTTTATGACAATGGCCCTTCTGATTGGTGTGAGGTAATACCTCATTGTAGTTTTGATTTGTTTTTGTTAAAATTAGTGATGTTGAGTATCTTTTTATGGGCTTCATCTTTTCATGTGCCTCTTGGCCATCTGTGAAGTGAGGTCACTCAGTTGTGTCTGTTTGCAGCCCCATAGACTGTAGCCTGCCAGGCTCCTCCATCCATTGGATTTTCCAGGCAAGAATACTGGGGTGGGTTGCTATTTCCCTCTCCAGAGGATGTTCCCAATCCAAAGGGATCAGTCACGGGTCTCCCACACTGCAGGCAGACTCTTTACTGTTTGAGCCTCCAGGAAACAACTTGGTATCATGAAAGAAACTTTCTGCCTTGGTGCAAGAACATCATGGTACGTGTCTTTCTTTTCTTTTTCATCATGGGCATTTGTCTAATCTATCTATACAATTCCTAAAATGTTCAAGTA
Source organism: Ovis aries (assembly GCF_016772045.2). Taxonomy (NCBI): domain Eukaryota; kingdom Metazoa; phylum Chordata; class Mammalia; order Artiodactyla; family Bovidae; genus Ovis; species Ovis aries. The sequence goes on along the minus strand of NC_056069.1, from coordinate 60,206,086 downwards.
TAATAAAAATAAAACCTTCATAATGAGGCTATTCTATTGGAGAATTAACAGAGATTATGTATAGGAAAATGCTAAGCAAACTATAATATGCTTATGTAAAATTTAATTATATCAAGTCTGCTTCTCACAGTAATTATTATGCTGTTATATGACAGTAAATCATCAAAACTCTTTCATCATAAAATGTAGCATACAAAAATGTACATCATGTACATGTATATTTTAAAGGATCAGTTCAGTTCAGTCGCTCAGTTGTGTCTGACTCTTTGCGACCCTATGAATCGCAGCACGCCAGGCCTCCCTGTCTATCACCAACTCCCAGAGTTCACCAAAACTCATGTGCATCGAGTCAGTGATGCCATCCAGCCATCTCATCCTCTGTTGTCCCCTTCTCCTCCTGCCCCCAATCCCTCCAAGCATCAGGGCCTTTTCCAATGAGTCAACTCTTTGCATGAGGTGGCCAAAGTATTGCAGTTTCAGTCTCAGCATCAGTCCTTCCAGTGAACACCCATGACTGGTCTCCTTTAGGATGGACTGGTTGCATCTCCTTGCAGCCCAAGGGACTCTCAAGAGATTTTAAAGGATAAAAATTTTCAAAACACATTGTTTAGGATAAAATGTTGTTTAAATTTTGGATGTCTCCTTTTGCCCTTCTTGACAATGTCTCCTCATACACTTTGAAATCCCAAAGGGTAATCACTTCTCTACATCTTGTGATAATCATCCTGTTTGTCTTCATAGATGTACTATGTATAACGTGTGTGCGTTAATTTGCTTCAGTTATGAGCCACTCTTTGAGACACTATAAACCATAGCCCACCAGGCTCCTATGTCCTTGGAATTCTCTGGCCAAGAATACTGGAGTGGGTTGCCAGAAAGATCCTCCAGGGGATCTTTCCAACCCAAGGATCAAACCCACATCTCCTATGTCTTCTGCACTGACAGGTGGGTTCTTTATCACTAGCACCACCTGGGAAGCTATATACCCCTAAATACATATGTCTCACATTGGCTTGGTTAGAGAGTTTAGGGACACTTAAATGATTAGCTTAGGATCCCTCATGACATGGCAGTGAGATTCCAAAAAAGGGCATTGCAAAAGGAATATCCCCAGTGTGTAAACATTTGTCAAACTTTGTTTTCATTATGTTTGCAAAAGCCTTGTTGGCCAAGCACAGAGTCAGTGGGGGAGGTACTTCACAAAGACATGAATTCTAGAATTTGTGACTCATTTGGAACAGTCAAGGCATAGTCTACCAGAGAGATCTAAGCAGGTAGGTTGACAGTATTATAGATATATTTATACAGATGAATTTGTGCTCAGTTGCTCAGTCTTGTCCACTCTTTGCAACTCCAGGGATTGTAGCCAGTCAGGCTCCTCTGTTCATGGAATTTTCCAGCCAAGAATACTCAAGTGGGTTGTCTTTTCCTTCTCATTAAAGTAATTAATTAAATTATTATATCATATAATGGAATTTTACTTGTATTATAATATTGTATTTGTATAATGGCTTTGGATTACTCATTATTATTTCATTATAAAATAGTCAGAATACATAATTTTTAACCAAAATTAAGAGACTAGAAAAAAATCTAAAGAAAAGTAATTTCAGTGCAAATTTTCTTTTTCCCTAGAGTGATCAATTCTGCATCTTGATAAAAAATATAATGTGTCATACTTTGAAAATTAGACATTGGATTAAAATAGGAAATATGTGGCACATGTATTCCTGTTTCAATCCCTTTATCTCTTTATTTGAATCTGATAAGTCAAATTAGCAAACAACTCTTCAAAGAACAGGACATGTACATTAAATAAGTGTTCATAAGTTTTCATAAACCATGAAGCTAAGATCCAGGAGAGACTGATACTTAAAAGATTCTGCTTGTGAAATGACTTCTCTGATTTTGCATTTTATGAAATGGTCATTTTACATTTTTTTTCTGCAAATTCTGGCAGGTATGTGATAGTCCATGCAGCAGCTGTTGAAGACAGAACTTGAATGAAAAAAATGTTGCCAGGTGATACTTACAAAATTGAGAAGAGTTTATTTTTTAACTCAGAGACAGTCAAATTAAGCTCATTGATGTTAGAGTTTTAAGATTAAGAAGGTAACACAGGGATTGTGTCATAACTTTTCTTCCAAGGAGTAAGCGTCTTTTAATTTCATGGCTGCAGTCACCATCTGAAGTGATTTTGGAGCCTAAAAAAATAAAGTCTGACGCTGTTTCCACTGTTTCCCCATCTATTTCCCATGAAGTGATGGGACCGGATGCCATGATCTTCGTTTTCTGAATGTTGAGCTTTAAGCCAACTTTTTCACTCTCCTCTTTCACTTTCATCAAGAGGCCTTTTAGTTCCTCTTCACTTTCTGCCATAAGGGTGGTGTCATCTGCATATCTGAGGTTACTGATATTTCTCCTGGCAATCTTGATTCCAGCTTGTGTTTCTTCCAGTCCAGCATTTCTCATGATGTACTCTGCATAGAAGTTAAATAAGCAGGGTGACAATATACAACTTTGACGCGCTCCTTTTCCTATTTGGAACCAGTCTGTTGTTCCATGTCCAGTTCTAACTGTTGCTTCCTGACCTGCATACAGATTTCTCAAGAGGCAGGTCAGGTGGTCTGGTATTCCCATCTCTTTCAGAATTTTCCACAGTTTATTGTGATCCACACAGTCAAAGGCTTTGGCATAGTCCAAAAAGCAGAAGTAGATGTTTTTCTTGAACTCTCTTGCTTTTTCCATGATCCAGGGGATGTTGGCAATTTGATCTATGGTTCCTCTGCCTTTTCTAAAACCAGCTTGAATATCTGGAAGTTCACAGTTCACGTATTGCTGAAGCCTGGCTTGGAGAATTTTGAGCATTACTTTACTGGCATGTGAGATGAGTGCAATTGTGCAGTAGTTTGAGCATTCTTTGGCATTGCCTTTCTTTGGGATTGGAATGAAAACTGACCTTTTACAGTCCTGTGGCCACTGCTGAGTTTTCCAAACTTGATGGCATATTGAGTGCAGCACTTTCACAGCATCATCTTTCAGGATTTGAAATAGCTCAACTGGAATTCCATCACCTCCACTAGCTTTGTTCATAGTGATGCTTTCTAAGGCCCACTTGACTTCACATTCCAGGATGTCTGGCTCTAGATGAGTGATCACACCATCATGATTATCCGGGTCATGAAGATATTTTTTGTACAGTTCTTCTGTGTATTCTTGCCACCTCTTCTTAATATCTTCTGCTTCTGTTAGGTCCAGACCATTTCTGTCCTTTATCGAGCCCATCTTTGCATGAAATGTTCCCTTGGTATCTCTAATTTTCTTGAAGAGATCTCTAGTCTTTCCCATTCTGTTGTTTTCCTCTATTTCTTTGTATTGATCGCTGAAGAAGGCTTTCTTATATCTTCTTGCTATCCTTTGGTACTCTGCATTCAGATGCTTATATCTTTCCTTTTCTCCTTTGCTTTTCACTTCTTTTTTTTTTTTTCAAAGCTATTTGTAAGGCCTCCCCAAAGAGCCATTTTGCTTTTTTGCATTTCTTTTCCATGGGGAAGGTCTTGATCCCTGTCTCCTGTACAGTGTCACGAACCTCATTCCATAGTTCAACAGGCACTCTATCTATCAGATCTAGGCCCTTAAATCTTTTTCTCACTTCCACTGTATAATTATAAGGGATTTGGTTTAGGTCATACCTGAATGGTCTAGCGGTTTTCCCTACTTTCTTCAATTTGAGTCTGAATTTGGTAATAAGGAGTTCATGATCTGAGCCACAGTCAGCTCCTGGTCTTGTTTTTGTTGAGGGTGTAGAGCTTCTCCATCTTTGGCTGCAAAGAATATAATCAATCTGATTTCGGTGTTGACCATCTGGTGATGTCCATGTGTAGAGTCTTCTCTTGTGTTGTTGGAAGAAGGTGTTTGCTATGATCAGTGCATTTTCTTGGCAAAACTCTATTAGTCTTTGCCCTGCTTCATTCCGCATTCCAAGGCCAAATTTCCCTGTTACTCCAGGTGTTTCTTGACTGCCTACTTTTGCATTCCAGTCCCCTATAATGAAAAGGACATCTTTTTTGGGTGTTAGTTCTAAAAGGTCTCGTAGGTCTTCATAGAACCGTTCAACTTCAGCTCCTTCAGCACTGGTTGGGGCATAGACTTGGATTACAGTGATATTGAATGGTTTGCCTTGGAAATGAACAGAGATCATTCTGTCCTTTTTGAGATTGCATCCAAGTACTGCATTTCGGACTCTTTTGTTGACCATGATGGCTAATCCATTTCTTCTGAGGGGTTCCCGCCTGCAGTAGTAGATATAATGGTCATCTGAGTTAAGTTCACCCATTCCAGTCCATTTTAGTTCGCTGATTCCTAGAATGTCGATGTTCACTCTTGCCATCTCTTGTTTGACCACTTCCAATTTGCCTTGATTCATGGACCTGACATTTCAGGTTCCTATGCAATATTGCTCTTTACAGCATCGGACCTTGCTTCTATCACCAGTCACATTCACAGCTGGGTATTGTTTTTGCTTTGGCTCCATCCCTTCATTCTTTCTGTAGTTATCTCTCCACTGATCTCCAGTAGCATATTGGGCACCTAATGACCTGGGGAGTTCCTCTTTTGGTATCCTATCATTTTGCCTTTTCATACTGTTCATAGGGTTCTCAAGGCAAGAATACTGAAGTGGTTTGCCATTCCCTTCTCCAGTGGATCACATTCTGTCAGACCTCTCCACCATGACCCGCCCATCTTGGGTTGCCCCGCAGGCATGGCTTATTTTCATTCAGTTAGACAAGGCTGTGGTCCTAGTGTGATTAGATTGACTAGTTTTCTGTGAGTATGGTTTCAGTGTGTCTGCCCTCTGATGCTCTTTTGCAACACCTACCATCTTACTTGAGTTTCTCTTACCTTGGGTGTGGGGTATCTCTTCACAGCTGCTCCAGCAAAGTGCAGCTGCTGCTCCTAACCTTGGATAAGGGGTGTCTCCTCACTGCCGCCCTTCCGGACCTTCAACGTGGGATGGCTCCTCTAGGCCCTCCTGTGCCTTAGAGATTATCATAAGTAAGCCAGACAAAGACAAATATAATATGTTATCACTTATATGTGAAATCTAAGAAAAGATACAGATGAACTTATACACAAAATAGAAGTAAACCCACAGATGTAGAAAACAAAGTTATAGTTACCAAAGGGGAAGGAGAGAGGTATAAATTATTGATTTGAGATAACATATGCACACTACTATATATAAACTAGATATTTGACAAAACAGATAACCTACAACACAGAGAACCGTATTTGATATGTTTGAATAACCTATATGGTAAAAGAATGTGGAAAAAAATAGATATCTGTGTGTGTATAGCTGAATCACTTTGGAGTAAAGCTGAAACTAATGCAACATTGTAAGTTCAGTTCAGTTCAGTTCAGTCGCTCAGTCGTGCCCGACTCTTTGCGACCCCATGAATCGCAGCACGCCAGGCCTCCCTGTCCATCACCACTCCCAGAGTTCACTCAGACTCACGTCCATCGAGTCCGTGATGCCATCCAGCCATCTCATCCTCTGTCGTCCCCTTTTCCTCCTGCCCCCAATCCCTCCCAGCATTAGAGTCTTTTCCAATGAGTCAACTCTTCGCATGAGGTGGCCAAAGTACTGGAGTTTCAGCTTTAGCATCATCCCCTCCAAAGAAATCCCAGGGCTGATTTCCTTCAGAATGGACTGGTTGGATCTCCTTGCAGTCCAAGGGACTCTCAAGAGTCTTCTCCAACACCACAGTTCAAAAGCATCAGTTCTTTAGTGCTCAGCTTTCTTCACCGTCCAACTCTCACATCCATACATGACCACTGGGAAAACCATAGCCTTGACTAGATGGACCTTTGTTGGCAAAGCAATGTCTCTGCTTTGCTATACTTAAATAAACAAATACATAAATGTTCAAAAAGACTCGATGTTATGATGTGAAATGTTCGCATCTTTTGGTGGTCCAAACTTTTGGTGGCTGAAAAATACAATAATTAAGATGAAAATTACGCTAGAAGGAATTAACGTCAGAATGAGCAATATAGAATAACACAAGTGATGTGTAAGATGGAATTGTGGAAATCATCCAGTCAAAATAGCAAAAAAAATATTTAAATATGAGAATAGATACGCATTTAATCAATATTTTTGTTAAATGATTATTTTTCCACATAGACAGATTTTCACTAACTAAATTGATGCCTTAAACCATTAAAGGATAAACATAATAAAGTTTTGTAGTCTCCTACTAGTAACATTATTAAATGAAAAATGTGTTTGAACAGCTGAAGTCTTTTATGATGTTGAGAGCTTACAAAAGCCTTATCAATGCTACGAGCCAATTCCTTGGACTATAGAATAAATGCTATTAAGAATTTTTCATAGGTACCTCATGCCAAGTCCTTTAAGTGACTGATTTACTCTGAAGTCACATGTTAACTCAGGAAGTCTAAGCATTTAGCAGTTCACATTAAACAGTAATAATAATGATACCAGCAATTTTTACCAACTGAGCTATCGGGGCAGTGCCCAATAAATAATAACTAAATATTCAGCAACTAGAGATCTCTTCAAAAAATTAGAGATACCAAGGGAACATTTCATGCAAAGCTGGGCACACTAAAGGACAGAAATGATCTGGACCTAAGAGAAGCAGAAGATATTAAGAAGAAGTGACAAGAATACACAGAAGAATTATGCAGAAAAGATCTCAGTGATTTCAATAACCACAGTAGTGTGACCATTCACCTAGAGCCCGACATTCTGGAATGCGAAGTCAAGTGGGCCTTCAGTTCAGTTCAGTCACTCAGTTGTGTCCAACTCTTTGCGACCCCATGGATTGCAGCATGCCAGTCTTCCCTGTCCATCACCAACTCTTGGAGCTTACTCAAACTCATGTCCATCAAGTCAGTGATGCTGTCCAGCCGTCTCATCCTCTGATGAGGGCCTTAGGAAACATCATTATAAAGAAAGCTAGTGGAAGTGATGGAATTCCAGCTGAAATATTTCAAATTCAAAAAGATGATGCTGTGAAAGTGCTGCACTCAATATGTCAGCAAATTTGGAAAATTCAGCAGTGGCCAAAGGACTGGAAAACATCAGTTTTCATTCCAATCCCAAAGAAAGGCAATTCCAAAGAATGTTCAAACTACTGCACAATTGTAACCATCTTACACTCAAGCAAAGTAATACTCAAAATTCTTCAACCTAGGCTTCAATAGAATGTGAACCTAGAACTTCCAGATGTCAAGATGGATTTAGAAAAAGCAAAGATCAAATTGCCAACATCTATTGGATCATTGAAAAAGCAAGAGAGTTCCAGAAAACATCTACTTCTGCTTTATTGACTACACCAAAGCCTTTGACTATGTGGATCACAACAAATTGTGGAAAATTCTTAAGGAGATAGGAATACCAGACCATCTTACCTGCCTTCTGGGAAATCTGTATGCAGGTCAAAAAGCAACAGTTAGAACCAGACGTGGAACAGTCTGGTTCCAAATTGAGAAAGGAGCATGGCAAGGCTGTATATTGTTACTCTGCTTATTTAACTTATATTCAGAGTACATCATGCGAAGTGCTTGGCTGGATGAAGTGCAAGCTGGCATCAAAATTGCTGGGAGAAATATCAATAACCTCAGATATGCACCATTCTTATGGCAGAAAGCAATGAACTAAAGAGCCTTTTGATTAAGGTGAAAGAGGAGAGTGAAAAAGCTGGCTTAAAACTCAACATTCAAAACATGAATATCAAGACATCTGGTCCCATCACTTCATGGCAAATAGATGGGAAAACAATGGAAATAGTGAAAGACTTTATTTTGGAGGGGGTCACCAAAATCGCTGCAGATTGTGACTGTAGCCATGAAATTAAAAGATGTGTGCTCCTTGGAAGAAAAGCTGTGACCAACCTATACAGTATATTAAAAAGCAGAGACATTATTTTGCCAACAAAGATCTTTCTAGTCAAAGGTATGGTTTTTCAAGTAATCATGTATGGATGTGAGAACTGGACCATAAAGAAAGCTGAGTGCTGAAGAACTGATGCTTTTGAACTGTGGTGTTGGATAAGACTCTTGAGAGTCCCTTGGACAGCAAGAAGATCAAACTCCTCGATCCTAAAAGAAATCAACCCTAGATATTCATTGGAAGGACTGATGCTGAAGCTGAAACTCCAATACTTTGGCCACCTGTTGTGAAGAACTGACTCATTTGAATAGACCCTAGTGCTGGGAAAGATTGAAGGCAGAAGGAGAAGGGGATGACAGAGGATGAGATGGTTGGATGGCAGCACTGACTCGCTGGACATGAGTTTGAGCAAGCTCCAGGAGTTAGTGATGAACAGGGCAGCCTTGTGTGCTGCAGTCCATGGGGTCACAAAGAGATGGACAGGAGTGAGCGACTGAAGTGAACTGAAATTTTCAATGACAATGAATTCTACTCACTTCTCTAAAACAGTTATTCTTTAGACTTTAAAAATCAATATTTTATAGAGAAGAATACATGCCCAAGGATTCCCAAATGGCTCAGTAGTAAAGAATCAGCCTGTCAATGCAGGAGACATGGGTTCAGTCCCTGACCTGGGAAGATCCCACATGCCTCAGAGCATCTAAGCCTGTTTGCCACACCTATTGAGACTGTGCTCTAGAGCCCAGGAATGGCAACTACTGAGCCCACATGCCGTAGCTACTGAAGCCCAGGCAGCCCAGAGCCCATACTCTGCAACAAGAGACGCCTCTGCAGAGAAGCCCAAGAGTAGCTCCCACTTACAACAACTAGAAAAAATGCCCATGCAGCAATGAAGGCCCAGCACAGCCAAAAATTGATAAATAAATTTTTAAAAGCACAGGTATACAGGATTTAATATATGGAACGAATCACCAGTTCAGGTTCGACGCATGATACAGGGTGCTTGGGGCTGGTGCACTGAGATGACCCAGAGGGATGGTACGGAGAGGGAGGAGAGAGGGGGGTTCATGATGGGGAACACGTGTATACCTGCGGTGGATTCATGTTGATGTATGGCAAAACCAATACAATATGATAAAGTAACTAACCTCCAATTGAAATAAATAAATTTATATTTAAAAAAGAAAAAAGTAAGTTGCCACATACACCTCACTACACAGTAAAGCTGAGGTTCAAACTCAAAAGTAGAGTGTTCAATACATAGAAAGCAGACATGTGGTTGCCAGGTAGAGGAAGGGGTAGTGTGGGAAGGAAGGATTGGGAGTTATGGATTCGCAAATGCATACCATTACATATAGAATGGATTAACAAGAAGGTCCTACAGTATAGCACAGAAAGCTGTATTCAGTATCTTATAATAAGCTATAATGGAAAAGAATATGAAAAAGAATGCACATATGTTTGTGTGTTTGTATATATAACTGACTCACTTAGCTGTACAGCAGAAAATAACACAATACTGTAAATCAACCATACCTTAGTAAAATAAAATAAGAGTTTTCAATAAGATTTTTTTCTGCGCATGATGTGTCTAGAAAAAAAAAGATATATATATATATATATATATATATATATATATTGGAGAAGGCAATGGCACCCCACTCCAGTACTCTTGCCTGGAAAATCCCATGGACGGAGGAGCCTGGTAGGCTGCAGTCCATGGGGTCGCTAAGAGTCGGACACGACTGAGCGACTTCACTTTCACCTTTCACTTTCATGCATTGGAGAAGGAAAAGGCAACCCACTCCAGTATTCTTGCCTGGAGAATCCCAGGGATAGAGGAGCCTCATGGGCTGCCGTCTGTGGGGTCGCACAGAGTCGGACACGACTGAAGCGACTTAGCAGCAGCAGCAGCATATAGATATTAGTCAAGGAAGGCAGTAGGGAATGCCAAACCTGCAGGTATGGGGAGCAGACATTTCTCTGCCTAGAGAAATGCTTGACAGTGTTGGAAGTTGCAAGGCTCACGCTATCCAGAGGGTAAGGAGATAGATCAGTTTATGGATTTCATCAATAACAGCACATTCTTGACATAAATAGCCAGTAACCATCACCCAGAGTTTGACATATAGCTGAACCTTGAACAAGATTTAAAATGAAGCAGCGTTTTTTGTTTGATTTTATGTTTGTTTTCAACTACAGACAATCTCCAATTGAGCTAGGCATATGTTCCCAGTTCCTTGATTAGGGCCCCAACCTTGCTCCTGGCAGTTGTTCTCTCTGCCTCTTGGACTCTGTTCTCTGAGCCATCTTTTTCCATGAAAAGTAGCTCATGTTTTCAAGTAAGCAGCTTAGGTATTTCTGAGGTCCTAACACATTGTTTTACATCCCATCCTTGGTTTTATCTTTATCATATTTTGCCTGATAGTAACCTAGCTTAGATCTTTGCCTGAGAAGCTGTTATTTAATTATGAAATTTCTGCCATCTGAGGACAATGGAAATGAAAAAGAATTTTATTTCTTAATTTAAGAAATCCTGACTTTTTTTGTGTTTAGCTCATCTGTCTTTGTCCGTATCTTTCCTACACAGCAAAAAGGAGTTGATTCTGCCTGGAAATCTTCTTAGCTACATTCCAGTTCATTGGGTAGATATTTTATTTTTCATGTGACTGCATGTTACAGTGTTACCAAAATATACCATGAAATAGTAAAGATCTTTCCTCCAGCTTCCAGTTTACATTCTTCCTTTCATTCTCTCACCTGAGATCCCCCTGCACGTCTTTATGCTTTTTATACTCTGCTTACAGTCTTTGCAGGTTTTACTAACTCTTCAAGTTTTCTCAGAATAGTGTGGACTTCAAGTTGAATTTAGTCTGAAATGCAGTGATACATATGTTAAAAAATTAGCAAAATATACATTTTTTCCTGGATAATATATTTTTAAATTTTTTATGTCAGATAAAATTTTGATCTTGTTATTTTAGCCCTTCACAGAAATATTTTAATTGAACTGCATTTTATTACATTACCTCAACATAAGTGCAAAAACCTAAGGAATAATCATAAGGAAATATTTTGAAGAATTTATGGTAATGATATGCATGACTTAAAATCTTTTCCAATACTTCATGCTGTATACATCTCACTGAGTAACATCCTTGTGAATGAACTTCTGGGTAAGAATTAATTTATATTTGATCTAATACTGTAGGCTTTTTTTTTAAATTTAGAATCTAGGAATCTTGATTGATAAATTTTCAGCCAACTTCTAAGAACCACTGAAGTTATTAAGGGATAGGCCATTTCCCAAATAAAATAGTTAACTATTCTCCCATCCCATTCTCCCAGACTTGATTATTAACTAATTCCTATGTTTATTTTCCATTTGCTTTAGTTTTCTTAAACATCTTTTTGTTCCATTTGCAGAATATAGAACTAAGAAAGCTACTTCAACTGATTTTAGGAATAAGATTGACTCTACAAGGAAGTCACATATAGAAGTTTAGAAAAAAAAATATGCCACCTGTAAAAGTATATACTTTCTTTTAAAACGACTCTTTATTTTATGAGATTTCCAGGTAGTACTTTGGAATTAACACTTAATTGTATTTTTAGAAAAAAAAGTTTTGAGAATCAAGGTAACAAACTTCCATTTAATATAAAGTTAGTATAATTGAAGTTTAATCATATTTCAAAAAAAGAAAAAATAATAGACTCTTTATGCCTTTGGTACATTGAGATGAATTGCTACATTATCCAAGTTCTTCCATTGTTTCATCTCTTGGCAAAAATTTATTAGTATTACAGAGGGCTGTTACTACTCTGTTCAACTCAAAAATCAGTGACCCTCACTCATGCCCAGCCTACCTTCAGAGAACAACCTTAATCAGATCTTTCTAAGTGTGATTTGAGTACAGTGCTGTGGATGTATGTTTCCCTCAGTCGTTAGTATGATTTGGGTCTGCATAAATCCCTTTGATCTGATTGATCCAAATCAGCAAAGTCTCTATCTAAGCCCCTCTAGCTAAAACATATTTTAGCATTTTCTAGACTTGAGATTAGGGTTCAGAGAACAGGTTATATGTACAGAGCATGACTGAGCTCTAAATTCAAATAATGAATTCTTAGCTGTCAGAGAGCTATACAAAGTCAGCGCTGCTTTTTATTTATGCCTCTCTTCGAAGTAAAACTTTGCCTTTGAAAGACATATAACCTGCAGGAGGAAGATAGGAAGCAAGAGCTGGTAGATACCATTGATATATTTTGACTAAAGGTGCAGGCATGAACATGCACTGTCATCCACATGGGAAGCTGGTGTCTCAAAATCAGTAATTTGATGAATGAGGTATGAAGGGGAAGCTGCTTCATCTGAACTTTTAAAAGAGCAGTTGTAGCTGTCTCAAGCTTTTCATCTGTACATTGTTTTAAACCACAAGCAGCAATAAAGAATTCAGATTATATATGTGTTCAGGAATTCCATTTTAAAGAGACAGAACAAATTTAAACCTCATTTATTGTTTGACTTGAAGAACTGACATGAGAAAACAACTTAATATAAGTGTATTCAGTGACAAGCATTGTGTTAACATTCAATAATCCATGTTGAAAACATTCATAGTAACACACTTTGCTTCCTTTCCACAGACACAGAAGAACCTTCAGACTAGTATTAAATAGAGACCCTTAAGTTGCAGTAGGATTATAGAGAAGCAAATAATTCCTACATTATCTGCTTAGATGTAATTTCTTTTATTCTTTAACGTTTTATAAATTTTATTGGAATATAGTTGCTTTACAATGTTGTGTCAGTTTCTGCTGTACACCAAAGTGAATCAGCTTCTGCTTTGTATTTGCATCCCATTTAGGTCACCACAGAGTACTGACTAGGTTTTCCTGTGCTTTACACAAGGTTCTCATTCGTTACCTATTTTATGCACAGTATCAATAGGATATATATATATATATACACATATTTATACATAAATCCCAATCTCCCATTCATCTCACCCACCTTTTCCTCCCTTAGAGTTCCCACATTCGTTCTCTATTTCTGTGTTTCCATCTCCACTTTGCAAATGACTCCATCTGTACCATTTTTTTAATAGATTCCACATATATGTGTTACAAACAATATTTTTTTCTTTTTCTGACTTACTTCACTTTGCATGCAATTTCTATGTCCATCCCTGTCTCTGCAGATAGCACAATTTCATTCCTTTTTATGGCTGAATAATATTGCAGTGTATACATGGACCACAAATCCTTTTTCCATTCGTCTGTGGATGGACATTTAGGCTGCTTCCATGTCCTGGGCTATTGTAAATAGTGCTACAATGAACACTGGGGTACATCTGTCTGTTGGAATTATGGTTTTCTTTGGATATGTGCCCAAGAGTGGGATTGCTGGGTCTTTAATTCTGTTATGCATCCTGCAATCCATACATAGTTATTGCACACTGATTATTTGTATGGTTCTCTACCTACTTCTTGAATAATATTGAGTGGTTTTTCACATCTGACATTCGGTCTTATATTCTATATCATAAGACCTTAAAGGTATTTATTTTCCCCAATATCCAAAGATTTTTATTAAAACCTAGTATAGAGCAAATAGTCTTCAGTTAAAGAATTAGGCAAATCTATATATAAAAATTATCCTGCACTTAAGAACAGACCCACAATAAGAGAGAAACATGAAATTAAGAGGACTCAAAATTGGAACTAGGAAGAACAACCGTAACTGATATAATTTCATATGAACTACAAAAGAATTTATTAAATGAATGCCTTTCATCAGCAAGCTTCTACAGATATTAGAAAAAAGTTTAATAAATACACCAATAGAATATAGGCCTCACAGGGGCACATATCCTAACGGACTAAGCTTAGCTGTCATGGCTAAAGTTATTCAGGAAATGAACTTTTTTCTTCATCTCTCAATCTTAGAGATACTGCTAGAAATGCCCAAGCAATAGAATGTAACACAAACAATACAATTTTAGGGGACTAGAAGATACTTATTGGTTTTTTCGCTATTCAACAACTAGAACTGTAGCAAAAATTGCTTAATTTTTGCTGGCTTTTTTCTATCATAGTCATCTCAGATGGTATATTTGAAGCTTTCCTTGTCCACACAGCTGTATATGTCTACATACACCAAAACATGCATTTAGCAAGCATTTAGGCATGTTAAAATTATAGATTTGTTTCCTCCCACTAAATTACAAAGTATTTGAAGAAGGTACTAAATTTTATTACACTTTCACTACATTTAACAGTGTCAAAATACTTATTTAATTAATCAATTAGTTCTTTGCATTGCTAATGACTGCATAATACAGTGAGAGTGAAAACACGCAAGAGGAACAAAAACATAGCACAGAGAGTAAAACTTACCACGGACACTAAAATATGAAAAGAATGGAGAAACCTAAGAATTTTAACATCTTTGTCTTTATAACGTGGCACACACTTTTGCATTCAACAGTGATTAACTTCCACAGGCAAAGTCTCCATGGAATCACTCATCATTTTGATGAGTTACTAGATGGAATTATTATTTACTCCACTTGTACAGTCAATCAGCAACACTCATTCTTTACCCAAGTCATAACTCACACATTACCATTTCCACAGCAAACATTAATCAGCAGGTATTCAACTATGGTGCCTGAATACCATGAGCTAAATTGTGCTGAATTATAATACACATTAATACAGTAGATCTCTCCAGAGACTTTTGATATATGGCAGTTGTAATTCTACTTTTACTGATCATACATTAAATTGTATTAAGGTAAGAAACACCCCTTAAATAAATAAATGAGAGCTTACTCTGCTTGAATAATTTCAATTTAGAAATTAATGTGTTAACACGGCCTGTGAGTCACTGCCTGTCTTCTCCAAGTAAACTCTAGTGATGGAGGCAGGCTGTGTTCGCTTTATATTCTACTGCCCTCTGGCTGATAAAACTTGCTGCCAGAATAAGAGATTAGTTAACATTCAACATATGTTAATTAATGTAGTTTATTAAAATGTGTTATTGTTGCCTTTATTCATTCTTAGTACATAATTCATTGCTGTAAGGGATATAATAAAACTATTAGGGCTTTCCAGTCATCAAAACCTCACACAGCTGAGTTAGATTTTAAATAGTAGGATTCCTTTAGTCACCTCTTGCTGCTTAAAATATTTTTTCTCACTGTGTGGTAAACCATAATTCAAAAGTTTATTATACCAAGTGAATAAGGAGAATTTATTTGCAAGGTGTGTGGGAGATTTATCCCAAGAAACTCAATTGAGTATGTTTAAAATACTCAGTTAAATAGACTTAATCTTGTAAATCTATGAATTGGGGAAAGCCATTGAAATTAATAATGGACACACTCAGGCATGCAACAGAACTTTCGTAGTTAATATAGTTCATTCCTTCTACAGAACATGATGTCTAGCACCTGGGTAGGCTGAGAACTTTCTTTTAATGGGCTACTGTGAAGTGTGATGACATACATGTGTTCCCACCAGGTGAACTGATATGGTTAACAAACATTAACTGTATTAGCTTCGGATCTTCTTGTATCACTTATGGTAAGCTGGGCAGGTTTTTGTGGAAACAACCCTAAAATCTTAGTGCATGTGTACTCAACTGTGTCTGACTCTTTGCGACCCTATGGACTGTAGCCCACCCACCAAGCTCCTCTGTCCATGAGATTTTTCAGGCAAGAATACTGGACTGGGTTTCCATTTACTCCTCCAGGGTATCTTTCCAGTCCAGAGATCAAACGCGCATCTCCTGTGCTTCATGCATTGCAGGAAGATTCAGTACTGCTGAGCCACTGGGGAAGCCCACAGTCTTAACACAAACGTCTTTTGCTAACTTATTCAAGGTCGACTGCATGCTGTATGACACTTCAGTCAGCTCTCTCCATCAAAAACCTACATTCCACCAAGACAGCACAAGTTGCCGTCATGTCATTTGTGTTGTCTTTTCAACATGTGCCTTTGATATTCTTGAGGCAAGGAAAGAGAAAATGTGGAGAACGAATAGAGCTTCTAGGCTTCCCACTGGTGTCTGCACAATTTCTCCCGAAAATCACTGTCCAGGGCTATAGTACCATATAAGCTTCTGAGGAAGTTGTGACAAATACAAGGATATTTTGTGCTCATTAAATGTTTCTTCTATGGGCATTACATCATTTAAACTAATTTTAAGATATATATATTAAATAGGATTGAAAAAAATGAGGTATAGTTGTCAAAACAGAGCCATTTTGAAGCACCTTGATAAAGCTTTTTTTTTTAATTTTAATTTTAATTTTTACTTTATTTTACTTTACAATACTGTATTGGTTTTGCCATACATTGATATGAATCCACCACAGGTGTACATGCGATCCCAAACATGAACCCCCCTCCCACCTCCCTCCCCACAACATCCCTCTGGGTCATCCCCATGCACCAGCCCCCAAGCATGCTGTATCCTGCATCGGACATAGACTGGCGATTCGATTCTTACATGATAGTATACATGTTTCAATGCCATTCTCCCAAATCATCCCACCCTCTCCCTCTCCCTCTGAGTTCAAAAGTCTGCTATACATATCTGTGTCTTTTTTGCTATCTTGCATACAGGGTCATCATTGCCATCTTTCTAAATTCCATATATATGTGTTAGTATACTGTATTGGTGTTTTTCTTTCTGGCTTACTTCACTCTGTATAATCAGCTCCAGTTTCATCCATCTCATCAGAACTGATTCAAATGAATTCTTTTTAACGGCTGAGTAATACTCCATTGTGTATATGTACCACAGCTTTCTTATCCATTCATCTGCTGATGGACATCTAGGTTGTTTCCATGTCCTGGCTATTATAAACAGTGCTGTGATGAAAGTTTAATTAATTTTAAAAGGCATACAGCCCAGTTGAATTAGGTAAAATAAATAACTATAAGGAAAAGGCACTAAAATCAAAGGAAGAGATTTTGACATCTCACTGTGTGTCCACTCACTCAGTCCTGTCAGACTCTTTGCATCCCCATGGACTGGAGCGCACCAGGCTCCTCTGTCCATGATACTTTCCCATCAAGAATACTCAAGTGGGTGGCCATACTCTCCTCCAGGGGATCTTCCCAACTCAGGGATCAAACGCACATCTTCTGCATCTCTGGCATTGGCAGGTGGATCTTTACCGCTGAACCACCAGGGAAGCCAACTGCTCATTAATTTTCTTTAAAAGGCAGATAATAATAATGAAGCACTATAGTTATTTCTGCAAGTTGTGTGAAAAATAAAAAACACAATAAAGCTCAAATAGACTTATCTTAAAAGAAAGAGCCTTGATCTTACATTATATTTATAAATGAGCATTATTTAAGATAAAATGTTTATCTCAGGTTACATATACCATAAATTAAAGAATAGTGAGATGATGTTTGGTTGAATGTGTTACCTCTATGTGACTTTAGTCAAGTTATTTAACATTCCTATCACTCAATTCTTTATCTATAAAATAGATTAGAAATAGTACACATCTCTCAGAGTCATAAGGAATAAAGGGGAAAATATATGAAAAATCCTTATAGTATATAAATATCACTGAATTTGTGTTAGCTATCCTTAGTATCATCACAATTTTAACTGACTTATTTAATTAACCATGGCTTTTCCAGTAGTCATATACAGACATAAGAAGTGGACAATAAAGAAGGCTGAGTGCTGAGGAATTGATGCTTTTGACCTGTGGTGCTGGAGAAGGCTCTTGAGAGTCCCTTGGACAGCACAGAGATCAAACCAGTCAATCCTAAAAGAAATTAACCCTGAATATTCACTGAAAGTACTAATGCTCCAATATTTAGGTCACCTGATGTGAAGAACCAGCTCATTGGAAAAGACTCTGATGCTGGGAAAGATTGAAGGCAAAAGGAGAGCGGGTGACAGAGGATGAGATGGTTGGATGACATCAATGACTCAACGGACCTGAATCCGAGCAAACTCCAGGAGACGGTGAAGGACAGGGAAGCCTGACATGCTGTAGTTCAAGGAGTCATAAAGTGTCTGTAAGACTCGACTTAGTTTCTGAACAACAATTTAATTAACAAGCCAAATTCTAATGTGATTTCCGTTGGAGAATAAACCTTTTATTTTTAAAGTTTAAATTGTATTTAGCTTTATTGCATTTCAGCATACATACTTTGAAAGTTAACAACGTTTTAGACATTTTAAATTTTAATAAATTTAGGATTTTAACGCATGTATATGGAATCTGGGATGGTACTGATGGATCTGTTTGCAGAGGAGCAGTGGAGGTACAGACACAGAGAACAGACTTATGGACAAGCGCCAGGGAGAAGAGGAAGAGAGTGGGAGTAGCATGGATCTAGCATGTGTAAATAGATAGCCAATGGGAATCTGCTCTAAGACTCAGGGAACTCAAACAAGGTTCATAATAACCTAGAGAGGTGGGAATGGGCAGGACGTGCGAGGGAGATTCAAGAGGCAGGGGACATATGTACACCTATGGCTAATTCATGTTGATGCATGACAGAAATCAAACCAATATTGTAAACCAATCATCAATCAATTTAAAATAAATAAATATTTTTAAAAATCTAACTTGAAAAAATAAATTCAATTTCTTTTTAAAATATAGTTTCCAAAGAAATGTGACCTTTAAATTTTAAATAATTTATTAACTTCTTTAGCATCTTGTTTTTAAAAGAAAGCTAATGCTTGAATTCCAAGCAAGGGAAGTCGTCTGCAGTAAGGTTTTATTTCAGCTCTAAAAACTGACTAACATACATAAAAGCATACAATCAAACACTATTTTCAATCCATCTGTTAATTTGTAAAGCAATTGACTGTCAGTAGTGAATAAACCTAAAGAGATTAAACAAGACTTTAAAATAATAATTTGGAAATTTAAATGATTGTACATTCTTAATAGTGCCATATTTTTAGTTGTTTATTTTTGAGTGATCTAGTTTTGTTTTTGTTTTTGTTTTTTTGTTAATCTTAACACTGGAATTTAAAAAACACACAATACCTTGCCATGATATAATCTATTACATATTTAAAATAAATTTACATGTTGACATTTATAATGAATAGATCTTATTAACCTATATTACCACCAAAAGGTATGTAAACATACAATTTATTTTTTAAATGGACCTGCATACGTAAAAGTCTCCTTAAATAAATGCCCAGAAGGATTTATATTTTAAATAAAATACAATATTACTTTCCTTTCAGCTTTGAGTTCATTTTTGTTTTCCTTTTTCAAGCTAAGAGTGCAAAAATATGTTAAAAAACCACTTTTGTAAACATTTAGAACAAAAATTGAAAAGGCACAAAATATTCAGATTTTAATTTGCTTTTCTCTTCTTTTAGCCGAATTACATGAAATGATAATCATTAAAGTAATTTGGCAATGACCTTGTGTCTTCCAGTGCATTCCCTTTTATCAAGGAAACCAATCTACCAATTTCTCTCCATTCTATTCAAATGCAAATATTAATCAATCAGGCCAATTTCAACATATTCAAATTCTACCTAGAATGAAGATCATTTGAATTTCAAATAGGATTTGGAATACACATTCAAAAAAGTTGAATTTTTTTTTAATCTCAACAGATTCTTGGGTCAGGATCAAACATCCTGCCAGGAAGAGATAAAACCTTCAGCTCCATTTCTTTGATAGAAATCTCTCTCTCTCTCTCTCTCTCTTTTTTTTTTTTTTTTTTTGTAGTATGAGAGGAAATATTCACTTCTGAGAGAGAATGAATATTCAACCAAGATCAATAGCCTCTCAGTGCTTGGAGTTTGTAGTTGCAAATTCATAGCCTCTATAACTTTGATGGGAAATTTTGAACTGGAAATATCACACTGTGATTTTATAATCCAACAAAAGAAACATGTTTGCAAGTAAATGACGTAAGCATCACTTTCAGGAGAACTTGTTGGACATGGATTGTAGGGCCAGATGGATTTAAACAGAGCAGCTGCTGCCTGAGCGGGAGTCCCCTTGGTCCTATGGATAGATCTGTTCCCAATGGTTAGGAGAGTTTCTTTTTATCGTTTCTGAGAAGCATAGCAGTCTGGTCACAGGTGTGGGAGACAGTTTTTGTTTTTGTTTTTTAAAGAGAAGAAATATCCAAATTTTGACTGACGTTTATTTAGGGAGCATCTCTCATAAGACACAAATGCATAGTAAGTCCAAGTGAAAGTGAAGTGAAAGTCACTCAGTCCTATCTGACTCTTTGCGACCCCGTGGACTGTAGCCCACCAGACTCCTCTGTCTATGGAGTTCTCCAGGCAAGAATACTGGAGTGGGTTTCCATGTATTCCTCCAAGGGATCTTCCTGAACCATTAATCGAACCCAGGTCTCCTGCATTGCTGGCAGATTCTTTACCATCTGAGTCACCAAGGGAAGCCTGAAAGTTTAATAAAAGACTTATTATTAAGCCATATACTGCATTGATTTGGTACTTTGGGGAATCTGATATACTCCTTTAAAGTTGCTTTCAGAATCAATAGGAAGTACAGCAGGTCCAATGAGTAAACCATTTCCATTCTACACTCACACATTCTGACTATGCAAAACGTTTACCTCTGGTAACAACTGGCTCCTTTGCAGTTCCTATGGAAGTATTTATTTCTCATTCCATGACTTTTCCTTTCAACCGAAGACTATATATTATTCAGATCCAGTATTGGATTCATTATCTGTGACTATCTCTATCTCCATGGAATATTATAAAATTTTTTGTATCAAAATAATTTGGTCCTCCTCTTAATGTCCATTTTGATGACATTTCAGAGTCCATAATCTAGCCATTTTTAAATATCAAAAAAAAGCTGAAACACAAAAGGAGACCATAATTAGAGAAAGGCATAAATTTGCTCCTTTATTGAAAGGTGTTAGCAGATGTATAAATTTGTATACTGCAGAGATTACAAGCATAAATATTTTAATAATAAAAAACATGAACTCTCATAAACTCACAGGGTTTTCCATGTGGTACTAGTAGTAAAGAATCCACCTGAATGCAGGAGGCACAAGAGATAGGGATTTGATCCCTGGGTCAGGAAGATCTCCTGGAGTAGGAAATAGCAACCCACTCCAGTATTCCTGTCTGGAAAATTCCATGCACAGAGGAGCCTGGCAGGCTATAGACCATGGGGTCATAAGGAGTCAGATATGACTGAGTACACTGCAACAAAAATCACAGCAAACACAAATGCACAAAAATAAGTCACTAGCGATTGTTCATAATATATATTGTAATATAGACTTACTTAAAAATTAGAGGCGCAATTTTCACAGAATTATAGCTATCAGAACCCTCACTGGTTGAAGCTGTCTCATGAAAACCATATGCTGATAAATACTGTGAGAAGCCTATATATATTACGTTTATGTCGATGCCTCACTTTGGTGTGATGATCGCTGGGATCCTACTCAACTCTGCTCTCACATCACCAAATCTATCTTAAGTTGTACTGCTTCTCCCTGCCTGAGATTTGCTTTGACTTTGACAAAGTTAAGTAATTAATGAAAATCTTCTTTCTTCCTCTCTGGATAGTGAGAACATTACATATAATGCAGAGAGCAGACTAGAAGCATTGTGTTTATTCTAAAGCAGGGCCAACATACTCGGAAAGTCAAAATATTGAAATAAACAGTGCTTCCTCAATATTCTGATTTCCAAGTTCATTCTATTTGCAAGACAGTCGGATGAAATTTATGTTTTGAAATGTTTTGTTTTCCGACATTTTGTGTTCCTAAAAGTTCTTAAAATTTTTTAGTATTTGTAAAATATAGGAAGTAACACATAATAGTCAATATCAATACTCCATTATATTTGATTATAAATGAATTATAAGAAACCATAATCATTTCAGAAGAAAATGGTAATAATTACAGACTCTTCAGAGTTTAGAAAAGACAATGTGGGAAAGAAGGACTGGGAGTGATTTAAATAAAGAAAGAAAGCTTCTAATGATGAAAAAAAATGTATATAAAACCAGAGCCCAATGATACTTTTAGTGAATCAAATTATTTGGTATGACTGGAGGATTTAATTTCATTTTGCAGAAAGACCAGGTAATTTTCTCTTCTCGTTTAATGTTTTTGTCCATTTTTATTTTTTCTGTTTGCTTGTTATTAAGGCACAAGGTAGTGAAAGGTACATTTTTGTACACTGCAAAATTGGAAGAAAAATAATATGGCCCTATTTACCTGTGACTATGATATTTTGGATTAGAAACAAATATAATGATCACTAGGAAAGTTGTATAACAATTTCTAGAGAAAATTGTCAATCCAGTCATTAGCAAACTTAAATACTAGGCAAATCTAAGTTCTTAGATAAATCTGTGAAAGGAAACCAAATGAGAAACTTAAAAATCTCTTCTGAACCATTCAAAATATTACTAATTGACTCAGATAATTATCCCAGGAAAAAAAAATTAAAATGCTTATCAGGTCCAAACTTTAAGAGTTCCTTTTGACTCTTTTAAACTTGTTCCACTTCCCTCCATCCCTCCCTGATGCATGCCAATTTGCACTGTCCCACAAAAACTAAAACATCATAATCACATATAAAGGCAACATACAGTAGGTTTTGATGGTATTGGTGCTGTGATTTTTAATCTTAAAGTTGGAAAACCAGCAGTCTTTCTGACAATAGACACAAAAATGATTTACAGAAGGTTCAGAATTAGGAAGCTTAAAGTAAATAAGTGAAGAAGTGTCCTGCATTCTCTACCTCTTGTTTGACCAACAATTCTTTAAATGTTAAAAGCAATATTTAGTCTCACTATGTTACACAAAATATCTTTGTTTGACTTAGATTGTTTTGTAAGATAAAATTTTGAACACTCTCAGAACATTTTTGCTATGTGTGAACCTTCAGCTTCTATTAAGGGGAAATGAGCACAAAACCAAATTTGTTCTTTTCGTCAAAGTCTACCCCGTAGCTGACCTCATCACAGTCACACCAAAGTACCAGTCCATATTTATCTACTCATGTATGCTATGTTGCTTCAGTCCTGTCTGACTCTTTGCAACACCCTGGATTGTAGCCCACCAGGCTCCACTGTCCATGGGATTCTCCAGGTAAGAATAGTAGAGTAGGTTACCATGCCCTCCTCCAGAGGATGTTCCCAACCCAGAGACTGAACTTGCAGCTCTTATGCCTCTTGCATTGGCAGGTGGGTTCTTTACCACTAGCGCCACCTGGGAGCCACAAATCCTATTTGTAAAACATTCCCAATATGATTTCAATAAAGTAAAAAAAAAAAAGTTATAAATAACATTTCTTCTGGAAATTGTACTTTGGCAATTTTAGCCCTCAAATCTTTAGCTTTGCTTTATTTTCCTATAAGTAGTTAAGGACTAGACAGATGCTTTCAGTAGCAATTTTTTTTTCTTTCATAAATGAAAATAACAAAGATTGTAATTACATTTTTGAGAGCAGACAATCTTCTTTTAGTCCATTTGAAAATAATACAATATGCATCAAAATGGACAGGTCAATAAGCATGCAGGACTGCCTGCATAGAGAATTGTGAGTTCTGACTTAGCTTCAAATGCTGTGAATAGATGTATCCCATTTTATTATCACCCAAATTCATCTTGCTTCAGTAATTTTACATTTTACTTTCTAATTCCAGCTTTGGAGGCCTTGAATAAACTAAGATCCTGCTCATCCACAGACAGTGTTACTTTTATATGCATTTCCTACATAAGTTTGAAGGATAAATTCAACACCTTAGCATATAAGAGTCAACAGGGTTCAACCACCTCTTCAAAGCTGTTTATAGTCTTAAGAACATTGCCTAAGGTGTTGGAAATCCACTTTGAAGAAAAGAAATTGTCAAATCAAATAAGTTTTCATAAAAAAAGTAGGCAACAAAAAAAGTAAAGGTGACTACTTAAACCACCTACAGTATGAACTTATGCCCTTTGGAGAATTTAAATGTTTGACAATACCTATCTCCAGCAACATATGACCAGAAAGTTAGTACGGAATGAATTTGTCAAAAGACATGAGAGATGCTCAGTGGTTGTTGAATTTCAAGAAAAAGGAGTAGGAGGAGGAGAAGCAGTGGAAGTAAGAGGAAGGGGAAGACGAAAAAGGAGAAAATGTTATCTTCACATGCCTGTACTTAAGAACGTGACTTTTAGTTGCCATTCCCTGTTGACTCTCTCTTCACTGCTGTAGGATGTCTGGCCCACACTTCAGAGGACTTCTCTAATTTGGTACCAAGGCTTCCCTGCTGGCTCAGCAGTAAAGAATCTGCCTGCAATGCAGGAGACATGAGTTCGATCCCTGAGTCGGGAAGATACCTTGGAGAAGGAAATGGAAAACTACCCCAGTATTTTTGCCTGGAGAATCCCATGGACATAGGAGCCTGGAGGGCTACAATCCATGGGGTCACAAGAGTTGGACACGACTGAGCAAGTAAGCAGCAGCAACAGCATCCTTCCCATATTGCTCACCAGAACTCTGTCCCTTTGTTGACAGTGTTGACTGACTACCTCTTTAATGGAGACACCCAACTTCTACCCTTTGTGATAACAAACCTTTGTGGGTTCCCTAGTACCTATAGACTGCAGAGTCTCAGCATCCTTGTGACAGGGTATTTATGTTTTTCATTTCTTTATGAAGTAAACAGCAAGTGCCAGGTACATCAAATCTATCAAATCAACATTATACTAAAAAAGTAACTTAGATGGATAAACCCAAACATATTTCATAGGGATTTTAAACCTATCAAATATTATATGTAGTCACTCTAATGCATATCTTATATTCAATTAAGTCTGTGAGTTTCAAAAATTTCAGTGAAAATAATTAACATTTTTTACAGTGCTACATAATTTACCTGGCATTTTCTCAACCACTTTTTCACTATACACTTGTAAATGCTAAATACTAAAGTGACTGTTTACATTTCCTTACCAAAGTAAATAAAGTTTGCATATTAAAAAAGGAGTCTCAGAAAGATTAAGTTACTAGTGCTAGTTTAAGTATCTTCAACACTTGCAAGAGTTGAGTCAAATGATCTTAGCTGATTTAATGTCTATAAATAGGAAAACAGAAGATCAAATTTCATTATTGGTAGCACATAAAAACTAAAACTTTCAAGAGCTACGATTTAAGAACTAATAGTGTTATAATTCCGTATTAACAAAGCATTTTCAAATTGATTTATTTTTCTTAAAGATTCCAAAATGTTAGTTTTCTGAAAAATGTTGTCTAGTAAATGTGTTAGAGAAAAACATTGTATCTATTGCACTTGTGATAAAGTATGTTAATTGTATGTATACTTTCTATGGTATGATGAAAACAGAAACTTATTGCTGTGATCTTCTTTCCATAAATCATGTATTACTAGTTTAACCTTGGGAAAAGCATCAGACCTATCCCAATTGAAAGACTGTCTACATTTCTGTCCATTGCTCCTCAAAATTGCCAAGATCATTAAAAGCAAGGAGAGTCTGAGAAACTATTTCAGCTAAAAGGAGTTTAGGAAGTCAGGTAAACGAACCACAATATGGTATCCTGAATAGGATTCTGTAACAAAAACATAAATAAATACGTAACTATAAGATGTCAATATCGCATTCATTAATTGCAACACCTGACTAAAGATGTTAATACCAGGGGAAACTGAGTTTGAGGCATGTGGAAACCCTATACTTTCTTTGCAGTGTTTCTGCTAATCTAGAATTGATTTAAAATAAACATTTTACTGAAAAGAACCACTTAAGCATACACGTACTTTTTCCAAGTAGACTGACACTATACGTTTCTACAAATAATCTATATGAGAATGTTAATAGTGGCTTTATTTGTAAATGTTACACATCCAAAACATCTGAATGATGCTCCAGGTTGGAAATCAATAAACAGGTAATTCCATTGTGAAACACTACTCAGCAATGAGAAGAAATGGGCTATTGATAAACCAACAACGTGAATGAAGCACAAACGCATTATGCTTATGGAAAGAAGACAGCTTTGAAAGGCTACCTAATGTTTTTCCATTTACTTGACATTCTTGCAAATACAGAATTGTCAGGACGTATAACAGATCACTGGTTACCAAGAGATGGGAGATGAGTATTTTGCAAATATAAGGCTAGGGAAGATGTTTGGTTATTGGAACTGCTCTTTATTTTGATTTGTAGTATAGTGATTATATAACTGACACATTTTTTAACTCACAGAATGCTTTACTACAAGGGATGAATCTTATTGTATATAAATTATACCTGAACAACAGCAACAAAAAAAGAAAAACATTGTGGGTCAATATAATGTGTCAACTTAGGCATTATGATATAAAAGTAATGTCTGGAATCATAACATGAAAAGGCTAAAGTACTGTTAGTCAAATCTTTAGGCAGCCTTAACAATGGAAAAATGGGCTTCCCCGGTGGTAGTAGTGGTAAAGATTTCACCTTCCAATACAGGAGACTCGAGAGATGCAGCTTCAATCCCTAGGTTGGGAATATCCTGAGGAGTAGGAAATGGCAACTTGCCGGGGTCCAGCCCCGGTGGATCCAGGGAATTCGAAGGGTGGACGGCGTCGGCGTGGAAAGACTTATTTATTTATTAATGAAAGATTAGATTAAGAAACTAGTGTAGTAAGAAGATTAAGTGGAGGAAGAGGGCTGAATAGCTTGGTTTACGCGGAAGGCCAATAAAATTCCAGACAAGGAATTTGCACCATCTACGTTGGGCCACCGGCACCCGCTTGAATATCTAAGGGTGCCTCGCCTTAAGCTCCCTTTCTCGCGGATCTTAACAGCCAGGGCAAGTAAGTAGACCTGGTGAGCCTCCGCGCTCCAGGTGGAAATTCAACCCGAAATTAAAGTAAAGAGCAGAGAGAGGGAAAGAGAGAGGAGAAGAAAGAGAGAGAGAGACACGGGGGAGCCAGAGCCCCAAGAAACCAGGCCGGGAGACTAGTTAGAGAAGCTGGTCCAAGAAGCTGGCCCCCGGCCCCAGAAGCTGGCCCTGAGAAGCTGGCCCCATCCTTTATTGTTCAGAAGGCCTTTTATACTTTTGATAAAACACAGAGATCAATGGGTAACACAAGATTATGTAGCGTTCGCAGCTCAGGCTCTTTCTATACATCATTTGGTATACAAAAGGTCTCAGGTGATTTACATTATCTTCTGGCCAAGAGGCTTGTTAACACTTTTGGCTCTCTTCCTTAATGAATGTTAATCTTGTTTCCCCTGAAGTGTTTTTCTTTAATCTACATCTCCTTAAAGCATTAACATTAAAGTTATATCTCTATAGAACAAAGGTGCAGTGGGACACAACAAATAGGGTACTTAACTCAAAGATCTAATGTTGCTAACACAAGGTCTATTACTTGTTATTCTAACTATATCTACAACTAAAGGATGTGAAAATTTGGCAGCAAATATTGATTCAACAAATGAAACCTTTAATCAGTCCTATTCTAAAGATTTTGACTCCTCGGAAGCTCCTACATTCCTAGGATGTTTTAAGCTTCCTGTGCCTCCTGCGGTCAGGAGGCCTCAAACAATCACATGCGCAGCTGTAGGAGTCCTGCAGGCAGGCTAGAAAGCCATCAGAGGGTTTTTTGGATTGAAACACTCTTTCAAATGCAGAAGACTAAAGCCCTGAATTGACTTTTTCCAGAAAATGTCAGAAGAGTGGAAAAGCAGAGCACAAAAGCCGGCAGATTTTTGTTGGGGTACATGCTTAGGAATTTCCAGAGGGGTCCCTGAAGTCTGAGCACGCCTTGCGTATGTCAGCTTCCTTCCTCATGACCTTGTCACGGGCGGGATTCCTCACACTGGCTCCTGGCAGCAACTCACTCCAGTATTCTTGCCTAGAAAAATTCCATGGACAGAGGAGCCTAGAGGGCTACAGTCCATGGGGTTGCAAAGAGTCCAACAGGACTGAACGACTGAACACTCACCCACGCAATAAAAGTAAACGGCCATGACTACTGTGGGCCAGTTTATAAATAGAGGAAAATCGGAGGAAGGATTTTAAATTGGAGCCATCATCATGGAAAGAATAAAGATCTGATATGTATTGGGCAAACTGCCTCCATGAGTCTTAAGTATCAGAGTGTGGTTGTGAAGTTATTCGAAGAGACATCAAATTATACTTTTACATCAATTCTGAGAACTAAGCATTTGAAAAAGAAGCAGTAAGAATGGAGAGTCACACCATATTTCATAGTTATCCACAAAATAATAACCTTGTTCATGTAAAAGATAAAGCACCTCATTTCAACTTTCTGTATAAAGCTACTTTGCCAGAAAAATGAGTAGTTCTTCTTAACATTTTCTATTAAAATCTACATGAATATTTCCCAATTCAATATTATATTGAAATTTGTTTACAAGCACTTGTGAAATATTTTCCTGTCATGAGCAGAAGAATAAATAATCTTTGTTGATTTAAAGAAACAACCAGAGCCCCTGAAAATGAAGATAGCAATCAAGGTATAACATATTTAGTAATGCCTCATTGATGTATGCAATTCAAAATAGCATGAGGAATACAATTACATTCTCATCAGTCAAGGAAGAATAATCTCAAAGTATTATTTGATTTAAAAGAAGTTTAAAATGGTAGTAGTCTTATATCACTGATGCTAAAGCTGAAGTTCCAATACTTTGGCTACTTGATGCAAAGAGTCAACTCACTGGAAAAGACCCTGATGCTGGGAAAGATTGAAGGTGGAAGGAGAAGGGATGACAGAGGACAAGATGGTTGGATGGCATCACCAACTAAATTGACATGAGTTTGAGCAAATTCCATGAAATAGTGAATAACAGGGAAACCTGGAATGCTGCAGTCCATGGGGTTGCAAAGAGTCGGATATGACCAAGCAACTGAGCAACAGACTTACAGAGCTCATTAGGTTACAAAATCTGCTCTAAAGGAATCTGAACTCAGATATGGTTATTATAATGAGAGAAAAAAAAAAAAGTCAACTTACTGGCCCTAAGATGTTAATGATATATCAGCCCAGCTAATACTGGGTTCTTGGCTTTCCCCAAGCCATAGAAATTGACTAAGGCTTCCCAGGTGGCTCAGTGAGTATAGAATCCACCTACAGTGCAGGAGATGCAGGACATTCGGGTTTAATCTCTGGGTTGGGAAGATCCCCTGGAGCAGGTCATGGCAACCCAGTCCAGTATTCTTGCCTGGGAAATTCCATGGACAAAGGAGCCTGGCAGGCTACAGTCTATAGGGTCACCAAGAGTTGGACATGACTGAAACGAATGAGTATAGTGTGCAGCACAGATGCCAGAAAAGAAATTCAGGCAAGGTTTTATAGGGAGCCTGCTGCAGCAAGAGGGAGCAAGAACAAACAAGAGTTTCCCTTACTTGTTTCTTTGCTTCTTGGAGGTGGGAAAGGCGAGCATGTTCCTTATATGGGGTAAGAGTAAGGGCATGTACAGGGGTTGAATCAGAGGGGTGGCATAGGTGTTTTCCCCACCCCTCTGGTGGTGTTGAGTGCAGGAGGCATACTCAGTACCCTACTTTTGTTTCCAACACCCTGTTTTTGTTCTATGCTCTTCAAAACCAGCTGTTGGGTTTTCTGGTATCTTTGTCCAGAATTTAACCCAATTGCAGCATGCACCCAGTTACTTTCAGTTCCATATAATTTGTTTGTGTTCTGTTGCTAGAGGAGAGATGTGTCCAGGTGCAAGAACTGCAGCACTGCAGCAAAGGGTCCCAGATCACAGTCTGTCTTACACCCTCTTATAGAAGCAATTATTTATTAAATATAAGTATAAAAACTTTGATTACAACTGGAATATAAAAAAACATTTAAAAGTTAAAATGAAATTAATGAAAAGAAGCAAAAGTAACTAGAACTGGAATGAGAAACTGCTAATTGACTGTTTTTCATTCAGTAGTAATTCATGTGTAGCAAGTTAAAGCATCTTATCATCAAGTAGTATATTAGTGTGCCTGACATTTGTTATGAATTATATATAGTTTGTCCCAATTAATCTCCAAGTTAATAAAATAAGGTAGGTTCTCTATCATTATCCAAGCTTTACAATTGGAAATATCAGTCTGTTATGTCTTTCCTTGGGTCCTGATATCTGAAAATCTCAAAATCTATGCTGTTTGGTCCTTCATGGTTTAGATCACTTTGCATCCAGAAAAACCTGTACTAAACTGGTGTGTGGAATCCAGTGGAGATTATAACTCTAACTGACTTAGTATAGTCAGTGTTAGATGTGATTCAATTTCCATCTTGTTTTCTATTTCATTAAACTTTTATTTAGCTCTGCATTGTCTGAAATGACACTACAGAATAGTGACTGAAATAGGACAGTTTCTTGCATTGGTCTGCTCTGGTTCACAAATGTAAATCATAGAGACCTACCTTATAAGAGCTTAAATGTTAACATACACACATGTCCTATTTCTACATATGTAGTCCTGATTTATTTGGATTAATTTTGCTACTATTTCCTTATAACACCTGGAGCTAGATGCTTTGATCATCAATTTTCACCTTTTCTTCTTCTCCAGTTTAATAATTTAAGACAATAAATTTCCATCTAAGTATCACTTTAGCTGCATGCTACAAGTTTTCACAAGAGCAATTTTGGCCTTGATGGCCCCAAATTTTCTAATCACACTGTAATACTGTATTTATCCAGGAGTTATTCATCATTGGCTTATTTTTTCCTGAATTTTAAAACACATTATTTCCCTAGTTCTTTTTTCTTTTTGTTTTATAAGCTAGATGTATTGTAATCACAGAATATTTTACTCCTTAAAAATATCTGAGACTTGCTTTTAAGTCCTAGGATGTGGTCAGTTCTCACTGTGCTTAAGGTGTGTGTTTATTTAATATATCTGGCTTGTATACTGGTTTATTTGAACTTTTTAACCATGATGGTGTGGTCATTTACCTCGAGCAATACATCTTGGAGTGTGAAGTCAAGCGGGCCTTAGGATGCTTCACTATGAATAAAGCTAGTTGATGCTCTTAAAGTGCCACACTCAATATACCAGTAAATTTGGAAAATTTAGCAGCTACAGGACTTTCTCTTCTCTGTGCCAAGGATCAGACCGAAGAAACGGTGAGCACAGGTCAGATATTTAGCAAATTTTCCAGCGGGCTATGAAGGGGATTCCTTGGCACATTTTTCCCACTGCTTTTTCCTCCTGTCCTTCAGCTCTCTCCCAGGACTCAAGCCCGGCCAAAACTAATAAAGCTCAGGCTCTGAGGTCTCATTACAAAAATTCATTGAGAGTCAAAGCAGTAGATAAGAGGTAGACTTGTTAAGATTCAGAAAAATGTGCTGCACTCTACAGGGTCCTGGCCGTGGAATGAGGCCTGGCTAGGTTTTGTGAGCTGGGTAAATTCATATGCTAATGAGTGGGAGGATCATCCCAGCCATTGGGGAACCACCCACTCCTCCATCTTTTTCACAGTGCCTTGGAGCTGTCCTGCCACCTCTGGGTGTGTCTGTTGGCTTATAGATTGGAGATAAGGTTTACTTGAATTTGACTCGTCATCTTGGACCCAATTGATTTTAATTGGTTTACATTATACCCTTGCGCTATGTCATTCTTTCAAAGGTTGTGCTCTGCCCTCTTCCCTACTGTTTCATGATCTTTTCCTGAGCCCCATCCAGACCCACAAGGTTGCCTCTACAATCTTCTGGAGAGACAACCAGAAAATAGCTGGCCTTGGAAGAGAAATACTCTATAGTATCCAACCCCCTAATCCTACCCAGTACTGGTCACACTGGAGATCTTGGGGATGTCCAACTCCAGTCCGGGGGTCCCAGGTGGTCATTACGCCTCGACCTGCCCACGGACCCAATTCTCGGGAGGCTGTCACACCTCAGCCTACCTGGAGATCTGCACCCTGACCCAGGGACACCTGGCTCTCAGGTTGCAACAGTTCTGGGTAGGATAGGGCTTCCCTGGTGGTGCAGAGGTTAAAGCGTCTGCCTGCAATATGAGAGAATTGGGTTCGATCCCTGGGTCGGGAAGATCCCCTGGAGAAGAAAATGGCAACCCACTCCAGTGTTCTTGCCTGGAGAATCCCATGGACGGAGGAGCTTGGTGGGCTGCAATCCACGGGTCTCAAAGAGTCGGACACGACTGAACAACTTCACTTCACTTCACTTCACAGGACTGGAAAAGATCAGCTTTCATTCCAATCCAAAAGAAATTAAGTGCCAAAAAATGTTAAAACTATAGCACAATTCCACTCATCTCACCAGCTAGTAAATACTAAAAATTCTCTAAGCTAGACTTCAACAGTACATGAACCAAGAACTTCCAGATGTTCAAACTGAATTTAGAAAAGGCAGAGGAGCCAGAGATCAAATTGCCAACATCTGTTGGATCATGGAAAAGTCAAGAGAATTTCAGAAAGGCATTTACTTCTGCTTCATTGACTATAATAAAGCCTTTGACTGTGTGGATCACAACAAACTGGAAAATTCTTAAAGAGATGGGAATACCAGACCATCTTACCTGCCTCCTGAGAAATATGTGTGCAATCAAGAAGCAACACTTGGATCCATATATGGAACAGCAGACTGGTTCCAAATTGGGAAAGGAGTGTATTAAGGCTGTATGTTGCTATCCTGTTTATTTAACTTACATGCAGAGTACATCATGTGACATGTCAGGCTGGATGAAGCCCAAGCTGGAATCAAGATTGCAAGGAGAAATATCAATAACCTCAGATATGCAGGTGACACCACCCTTACGGCAGAAGGTAAAGAGGAACTAAAGAGCCTCTTGGTAAAAGTGAAAGAGGAGAGTGAAAAAGCTAGCTTCAAACTCAACATTCAAAAATCTGATGGCATCTGGTCCCATCACTTCATGGCAAATAGATGGGGAAACAACGGAAACAGTGACAGACTTCATTTTCTTGTGTTCAAAAATCACTGCA
Source organism: Ovis aries (assembly GCF_016772045.2). NCBI lineage: Eukaryota > Metazoa > Chordata > Mammalia > Artiodactyla > Bovidae > Ovis > Ovis aries. The sequence continues at coordinate 60,173,209 of NC_056069.1, read as the reverse complement.
GATAGTGACTGAAGCCATGACATTAAAAGACACTTGCTCCTTGGAATAAAGCTGTGACAAACCTAGGCATCATACTGAAAAGCAGAGAGATTACTTTGCTGACAAAGGTCCATATAGTCTATGGTTTTTCCAGTAGTCATGTATGGATATGAGATTTGGACTATAAAGAAAGCTGAGTGCTGAAGAATTAGTGCTTTTGAACTGTGGTGTTGGATAAAACTCTTTAGAACCCTTGGACTGCAAGGAGATCAAACCAGTCAGTCCTAAAGGAAATAAATCCTGAATATTCATTGAAAGTACTGATGCTAAACTGAAGCTGAGTTTATTTTGGCCACCTGATGAAAAGCTGACTCATCATCAGAAAAGACACTAATGCTGGGAAAGATTGAAGGCAGGAGGAGAAGGAGATAACAGAGGATGAGATGGTTGGATGGCATCACCGATTTGATGGACATGAGTTTAAGTAAGCTCCAGGAGCTGATGAAGGACGAGGAAGCCTGATGTGTTGCAGTTCATGGGGTTGCAAATTGTCAGACACTACTGAGCGACTGAACAACAACAATGATTCTACTGATATTTTCAATCTCCTTTTTTTTATACCAGTTACTAAGAAGTCGGTTGTCATTTCTTTCATCTTGGGATATTCTTAACTCAGGATATGTACCAGCGTCTCCTGCACTGGCAGGCAGATTCTTTACCACTATGCCACCTGAGAAGCCCTTATTATTAAGAGAGTAAGTCAAAATTCCCTACTGTAATGGTGATTCATCAATTTACTTGTTTTCATAAATTTTCTTATATATGGGTAAGCTATGTTCTTAGGTAAAAACTTGCTACATGCGTTTGATGAAATGAAACCTATTGTACACTGAACATCTCCAGTGATGTTTTTGTGCCCCAAAAGTCACTTTTTCTCATAGTTTTATCAACATTCTTTCGGTGTAAAATTGATCAGTATTTGCCCTGTATTTTTTTCAATTTATCCATTAGATTCACCAACATTTTCTTGTTCCCCCACTCAGTTTTCTTTTTTCACTTTAGGCACTCCATATAAGATCAGTTTCATTTCTGCATTAAGTTAATTACTTAAATTTTGCCCTAAACAATAGAATGGAAAAGACTAGAGATCTGTTCAAGAAAATTAGAAATACCAAGGGAATATGTCATGCAAAGATGGGCACAAAAAAGGACAGAAATGGTATGGACCTTAACAGAAGTAGAAGATGTTAAGAAGTGGTGACAAGACTACACAGAAGAACTATAGAAAAAAAATCTTCATGACCCGGATAACCACAATGGTGTGATCACTCACCTAGAACCAGACATCCTAGAATGTGAAGTCAAGAGAGCCTAGGAAGCATCACTGTGAAGAAAGCTAGTGGAGGTGATGGAATTCCAGTGGAGCTATTTCAAATCCGGAAAAATAATGCTGTGAAAGTGCTACACTCAATACGCCAGCAAATTTGGAAAACTCAGCAGTGGCCACAGGACTGGCAAAAGTCAATTTTCATTCCAATCCCAAACAAAGGAAATGCCAAAGAATGCTCAAACTACTGCACAATTACACTCATCTTACACGCTGGCACAGTAATGCTCAAAATTCTCCAAACCAGGCTTCAACAGTACATGAACCATGAAGTTTCAGATGTTCAAGCTGGATTTAGAAAAGGCAAAGGAACCAAAGATCAAATTGCCCACATCCCATGGATCATCAATAAGGCAAAAGAGTTCCAGAAAAACATTTATTTCTGCTTATTGACTATGCCAAAGCCTTTGGTTTTGTGGATCACAACAAACTCTGGAAAATTCTTCAAGATAAGGGAATACCAGACCATCTGACCTACCTCTTGAGAAATCTGTATGCAAGTCAAGAAACAGCAGTTAGAACTGGACGTGGAACAAACTGGTTCCAAATTGGGAAAGGAGTACATCAAGTCTGTATATTGTCATCCTGCTTGTTTAACTTAAATGCAGAATACATCATGAGAAATGCTGGACTGAATAAAGCACAAGCTGGAATCAAGATCGCATGGAGAAATATCAATAACTTCAGATATTTAGATGACACACACTTACAGCAGAATATGAAGAACTAAAGATCCTCTTGATGAAAATGAAAGAGGAGAGTGAAAAAGCTTAAAACTCAACATTCAGAAAACTAAGATCATGACATCTGGTCCCATCACTTCATGGCAAATAGATGGGGAAACAATGGAAACAGTGACAGACTTAATTTTTCTTTTGAGCTCCAAAATCATGGTAGATTAGACTACAGCCATGAAATTAAAAGATGCTTGCTCCTTGGAAGAAAAGTTATCACCAACCTAGACAACATATTAAAAAGCAGAGACATTACTTTGCCAACAAAAGTCTGTAGTCAAAGCTAATGCTTTTCCAGTAGTCGTATATGAATGTGAGAGTTGGACTATAAAGAAAGCTGAGCGTCAAAAAATTGATGCTTTTGAACTGTGATGTTGGAGAAGACTCTTGAGAGTCCCTTGGACAGCAAGGAGACCCAAATAGTCCATCCTAAAGGAGATCAGTCCTGAATGTTCATTGGAAGGATTGATGCTGAAACAAACTCCAATACTTTGTCCACTTGATGTAATGAAGTGATTTACTGGAAAAGACCCTGATGCTGGGAAAGATTGAAGATGGAAGCAGAAGGGAACTACAGAAGATGAGCTGGTTGGATGGCATCACCGACTCAATGGACATGAGTTTGAACAAGCTTCAGGAGTTGGTGATGGACAGGGGAGCCTGGCATGCTGCAGTGTATGGGGTTGTAAAGAGTCGGATATGACTGAGCCACTGAACCAAACTGAGAGAGTGTCTTGGGGTGGTAAACACTTACAGCTTTTTTATGTCTGAAAATGTGTTTATACTGTTTTCATTTGCATTAATATTTTCAGTTGATATACAGCTCTGAGTTCTGCCTTTTCCCTTCTCTAAGCACGGTATGACATTTTTCTCGCTGTTCGTTTTTGTTGTTGAGAAACCGTTCATTGTGCTTTTCCGCTGTCAGGATATTACTTATGCCTTTGAAAATTGTCTTCTGGTGATAGATGCCTTAAGACTTTAGTTCTCTCAGTGCTGGTCTGAATTTTACTTGACATGTATTTAGGAGAAGTATTCTGTTTACTTGTCTTGCTTGCTCTTCTTGGGTTCCCCAAAGTGTGTATACTGGTTTATATAATCAGTTATAGAAAATTCTCAGTCACTTCTAACTGTGCCTCTTCCCCGCTATCCATTTGTCTGAAAACATTGGTTAGATAAGCTATATTTCTTACTTTAACTTTCAATTTTCTTGATTCTTTAAAACTTGTTATCCCATTGTATTGTATTCTGTATAATTTCTTTAGATTTATCTTTAAACTCACTAACATCATTTTCAGATGTTCCTCATCTTCTGTTAAACCTGTACAATTACTGATTTATTTCTTTCTCTTGAGTTTCCTTTCCACTTGTTTTATATAGGCCTTGCCATAAACATACTTTCAATTACTTTTATTTTTTAAGTATTTTATATAATTTTATTTCATTTAGTAATTACAATATCGTATTTGTTATGGACCTCATTCTGTTTTCTACTTTATCTGCTGGTTCTGAATAATACCATTTACTTTTTATCTTTTGTGTTTTGTGATTGTTCACTTAGTATATTCACAGAAGTTTTCCATTGGAATTCTTTGAACCAGGTTTCAAATTGAGTTTCTGCAGAGAATTTTACTTTTTTATTTCTACCAGGCATTTATCAGTATGCCTGGTACTCAGCACATTTTAAACTAAATATTGGATTTCAGGTGTTTTATATTAACCACGTTGTAGGAATTTATAATGAAAACTTACAAAACCATTTGTGATTATGTGCTTTCAAGATTTTTCTTTTTCTTCATCACTCAGGGGCAAAATTATTATGAATCATTGGATGAAGGATAAGACAAGTAGGTCTAGTTTATCATTTTCCCTTAGTATAATTATGTTCTTTAGGACTTCACATACATGGAAATCTAAGAATTCTACTTTTCTTGCTGATTTTCTACAGAACAGGAAGAAAAAAAAATGTTCTTTTGGATCCATATTGTAGAAATCAGAATTTACATCTAGCTACTTTGGCCTCCTGATGCAAAAACTGACTCATTAGAAAAGACTGATGCTGGGAAAGATTGAAGGCAGGAGGAGATGGGGGCAACAGAGGATGAGATGGTTGGATGACATCACTGATGCAATCATGAACTTGAGCAAACTCCAGGAGACAATCGTAGACAGGGAGGGCTGTGTGTACTGCAGTCAATCAGGTCACAGAGTCTGACATGACTGAGCAACTGACTGAACTGAACTGAACTAGGCTACAACTATGCAACAGGCAAAAGTTGGTGGTGATTTAATCATGATTCAGGAGGGAAGAAAGATATTTATTTCCCAAATCTAATCAAGAGAAGCCTCAAAGAGCTGAATAAACATGAGGATAATGTTGAAGCTGGAGTTCATGATGACCCTATTAATTCTCTGTAACAACAGGGTCTACTGGCACCAATTTGCAAATAGTTTTTTTAAGCAGTTACAAATAATTGTGTGTATTGCCATTTAAAGGCTTTCTTTCTTTGAGCAATTAAAAGAAAAATTATAAACATTACTTAATTAAAAAATCATTTTCTCTTAAAAATACAATATAAGCTAAAACGCCATCATTTTTATGTATCTTATCCACACTATGGCTTATCAGTGACATTTTCTGTATTTTTTTCATTATAACTCATTACTCATAATTATTTCTAACCAAGTTACCAAAAATTAAAAGAATAAGTAAGCTTTAGAAGGGTGCAATAGCTACAAGGAAGATAAAATATTAAAATACATTGTTATCTTTCAGGGTTTTATTATGTTACCCAAAGTATTGCATCTTCTTTCAAGAAGGTATTAAAAAAAATTGGAAACATCTTTGTAATCTATTTTTATAATGTATTGAACATAGCTGAGAATTCAGAATTTTAAATATTTTATGTACAATGACAAAGAGAAAAAGCTGATATGAGAAAATGCAGTATTACAAGATGAATCAGGAGATGAACACAAAGAGACACAGAGCATTCCTCTGGACTCTACTACTGAAGGTCAAATTAATCATATCAGTGAACTCAGACTGAATATTCACATGATATTATTCTAAATAAACGTTCCAAATCAGAAGCCAACAAATAAATACTCCAATAACAGTAAGAAAGTATAGCTTTTCCTCCAGTTAGAAATAGTGTTGCCTTACTTCAGGTAGATTTAAGATCATAGCTGTCATGGGCAAAGTCTTAAAAAAATAGCTAAATGTTTCTCATATAAAATAAAATGTAATAGGATCATTATTATCCATGCTATCATTTCCAATAATCTAATTCTTAGTTTATGTCATAATTTGGAAAATGCAGGAATGTTAGGTTAATCTACATAATGCACATTGAGAGGATAAAAAAGCACCATTTGCCAGTTTTGAAACCAGTATTTTTCTTACACTTTTTTGTACATTTTCTGTATTAAGGCACTCAATTTTATAGGGCCATGAATTAGGAAGCTCAATTTACACCTATTCTTACTAATGTGTGTAATATATAAATAAATATATTGGGCCTTCTGGGAAAAACTGAAATTCCACTGAAACTCTATTATTTGATATCACAAAAAGAATATTGGAGAAATGTAACTTTTTTTCACTTCTATGACCCACAGGTGACATCTTCCTTTAATCAAGTTTATGTAACTCAGAGACAGAATCAAATAGAAGAAATCATTAGAACATTTGGCTTGTATTTGAAAGATTGCTGATAAATTCAGAAGATTGTTTAACAAAGGTCACTGAGGTCAAGTCTGTCTTTTGTCTAATATTATAAATATTCCAAATCTCCTGAATTGTCTCTCACCAGCTCATCTGACTGGGAGCTAGTTCTGATTTTCTGGTCACCTGTGGAACTCAATGGAGTGAGATTGGAAGAGATTTTCACCACAGGCACAGAGCTTAGATGAGCTCAGAAGCAGAGTTCACATGTTTGAAATTTGGTGCAAGGCCAGTCCCTGGGGACCTCGGCTCTCGGTATCTCCTGATATGTAGACCCTTCTTGCCTTGACCTGTGGTCATCTTTTCTGTCTATTCTTCTACTTCTTGTGATGTGCATTTATCTGTCTCCTTATCCACTGATATCAGCTCCATTGTTAATTCTAATTCACTTTTAGGTTATGGAATTTATTCCAGCCCTGATGGCTTCTTCACTATGCCCTAGGGAAAGCTGACAAATTATCCCAGATACTAGAATTGTCCCCTTGTGAGGACTGTAAATGGATCCTGTTGCTAGAGTTGAGATGGTTTCCTAAAGACAGTTACCCCCTTGCCTGATCTGATATGATGCCAAATCCTTGAATATATCCTGAGGCTAACTTCCTATATTCAACACACATTTATGGAGAACTATCTATACTGAGGCCAGTGTTAACATATAGTTTCTCCCTTCAAGGACGTCAAAGTGCACTGCAATGGTTCTAAACCTTGACAATGTATAATGAGTGCTTTAAAAATGCAGATTCCTTGACCTGACACTTAGGCATTTTAATCCCATAAAGCCAAGAAATCTGTAAACCAAAGAAGATGAACAGGAAACTGTAAAATAAAAAGTACTCCAAGTGAATCTGGTATTCATCAGATTACAAAGAATCCACTTGCAACGCAGGAAACATCCTTGCAACGAGAAGGAAATAGCTACCTTCTCCAGTATCTTTGCTTAGCAAATACCAAGGACAGAGGAGCCTGGCGGGCTATGTCCATGGGGTCGCAAGAGTGGGATAGGACATAGCAACTAAACCATCACCAAGACAGCTTATTCATGATAACTGAGGCACTGAAGATTGAAGCAACTCTCAAATTAGTTTTGAACAGTTTCTTTTTTCATTAAGGTGTTTAATTCAGTTCAGTTCAGCTTCTCAGTCATGTTCAACTCTTTGTGACCCCACGGAATGCAGCACACCAGGCCTTTCTGTCCATCACCAAATGCCCGGAGCTTGTTCAAATTCATGTCCATCGAGTAGGTGATGCCATCCAACCATCTCATCCTCTGTCACCCCCTTCTCCTCCTGCCTTCATTCCTTCCCAGCATCAGGGTCTTTTCCAGTGAGTCAATTCTTCACATCAGGTGGCCAAATTATTGGAGCTTCAGCTTCAGAATCAATTTTTACAATGAATATTCAGGACTGATTTCCTTTAGGATTGACTGGTTTGGTCTCCTTCCAGTCCCAGCGACTCTCAAGAGTCTTCCCCAACACCACAGTTCAAAAGCATCAATTCTTGAGGTGTAGATTAGCAAGGTGAAAGTAACAGAACCATGGCTCAATTTCCCACTTTTTGGTGAGGGCAGGCAGAGTGAAAAAAACAATGACAAAAAACTAACCAAACTGATCACATGGACCACAGCCTTGTCTAACTCAATGAAAAAATGAGCCATGCCATGTAGGGCCACCCAAGACAGATGGCTCATGGTGGATGGTTCTGACAAAATGTAGTCCACTGGAGAAGGGAATGGCAAACCACTTCAGGACTTTTGCCTTGAGAACCTCAGGTCAGTTCAGTTCAGTCATACAGTCGTGTCCAACTCTTTGTGACCCCATGGACTACAGTATGCCAGGCTTCCCTGTCCATCACCAACTCCTGAAGCTTATTCAAATTCAGGTTCATAGAGTCAGTGATGCCATCCAACAATCTCATCTTCTACTGTCCCCTTCTCCTACTGCCTTCAATCATTCCCATCACCAGGGTCTTTTCAAATGACTCAGTTCTTCGCAACAGGTGGCCAAAGTATTGGAGTTTCAGCTTCAGCATCAGTCCTTCCAATGAATATTCAGTGTTGATTTCCTTTAGGATGGACTGGTTGGATCTCCTTGCAGTCCAAGGGACTCTCAAGAATCTTCTCCAAAACCACAGTTCAAAAGCATCAATTCTTCGGCGCTCAGCTTTTTTATAGTCCAACTCTCACATCCATACTTGACTACTGGAAAAGCCACAGCTTTGACTAAATGGACCTTTGTTGGCAAAGTAATGTCTCTGCTTTTTAATATGCTATCTAGGTTGGTCATAACTTTTCTTCCAAGGAGCAAGTGTCTTTTAATTTCATGGCTGCAGTCACCATCAGCATTGATTTTTGGAGCCCCCCAAAATGAAATCTGTCACTGTTTCCATTGTTTCCCCATCTATTTGCCATGAAGTGATGGGACCAGATGCCATAATCTTACTTTTCTGAATGTTGAGTTTTAAGCCAACTTTTTCACTCTCCTCTTTCACTTTCATCAAGAACCTCTTTAGCTCTTTTTCACTTTCTGCCATAAGTTTAGTGTTATCTGCATATCTGTGGTTATTGATATTTCTTCCAACAATCTTGATTCTAGCACATGAACAGTATGAAAAGGCTGACTCCTAGTGATGGATGTTGAATCACTACCACTGGGTAATTAATTATCCCATCTCAACCCTATGTACTCCAGGTAGGCCAAAAGGTGTCACAGCTCCAAGGCTTATAAGGAACATATATATATATATATATATATATATATATATATATATATATTTTACCTGAAATAATGGCAATCTCAAAGGAAATATAAAAAATCTTCAGCACTTTGAAGTATTCTACAGCTGCTTTGGTTTTGAAGTAGGTTCAAGCTTCTCTGGTGGCTCAGATCATAAAGAATCTGCCTGCAGTGCAAGAGACTCAGGTTCAGTCCCTGGGTTGGGAAGAGCCCCTGGTTAAGGGAATAAAAATCTACTCCAATATTCTGGTCTGGAGAATTCCATGGACAGAAGAGCCTAATAGGCTATAGTCCTTGTGGTTGCAAAGAGTCAGACACAATTGAGCAACTTTCTCATGCACATAAGTACAAATATTGTTCTTTTCCTGAAATTCCTAGTTTTCACTTTGAAATTTATATTTTAATATATACAGTCAGTTCACAAGAGTTTTTAAGGTAAAGACCATCAAAAGGAACATTTATTATTATTTATTGGAGAGGAGAATGTGAATATTTTAAGTAGATACTTTGGGAAGCCTGACTTTTTGTATATGACCTCATGCAACTCATATTCACCAGTCTCTAGGACAAAATACTTATATTATATAAAGTGCTTATGTATACTTTTATTAGGGCTTCCCCTGTGGCTCAGAAGTAAAGAATCTGCCTTCAGTGCAGGAGCTGCAGGAGACTCATGTTCGATTCCTGGATTGAGAAGATCCCCTGGAGAAGGGCATGGTAACCCACTCCAGCATTCTTGCCTGGAGAATCCCCATGGACAGAGGAGTCTGGCAGGCTACAGTCCATGGGGTCACAAAGAGTCAGACATGATTGAAGCAACTGAGCAACACAGCAGCAGCCTACTTGTATTAAAGTGTAATTGACACATAAATTATATTGATTTCATGGGTTCAACATAATGATTTGAATTTGTATATATTGAACACTTTCTTCGCTGGTGTTTAGCATGACCTGAATTTTTCCACCCTCAGTTGTGACTGTGAACAACTTACCAGGACACTGAGAGGAAAGACACTGGAGAAGTTAAAGTATGGTCTCTGGGGTCAGCCTGCCACTTGCCAGCTCAGGGAACTTGGGCATGCTACTTAACTGTGTGCTTCAGTTTCTTATCTGTAACTTGAGTAGTAATTGTCCTTACCTTTTAGGGATTTTGAGATGTTTAAATACAAAAGTGTATTGCCATGTTTATAATAATATCCAGTACTTAACCAACATATACTAAATAAATGCAAGCCATCAATTTTTCCTAAGAAAAACATATTTATCAGATGACTTTTTTTCAAATGGGAAGGTTATTATTTAAAGCATCAGAGAATTTTGCCCTACAAGTTTAAAGATTTCTGCATAACTTCCTACCTTATTGATCAGAATAAGTGACTATAGTTTAGCCTCTCCTGAAGGTTCAGGTTAGGGTCCTCTTTATGTCATTGATGACAAAGCCCTGTGATGAAGAGCAGGCCCATAATTCCCTGAAAGATGGGTTTATTTGGCCCATAGGAAAGAGATTCAGATGGCATTGATTTTCGAGAAGGTAATCTTCCTTCATATTCAGTAGACATGTTTTTATTCTCCTAAGGACATTGAATATAACATCCTTTACCCGCTGAAGAATGCAAGACAGAGCACTCAAAAAATGCTAGTTAATACAGCAGTCTTGATTTTTAAAACAATGCAAATATAAGCAGACTTAGATTCTTGAGGAACAAAATAAAGACACCAATTTCCAGCTGTCATTAAAAGCTCGGGCAATTTTATGTCTATTTTAACTTGAAAATTCTGTGCTGTGAGTTTAAGTTGTGGAATTTTTGTCAAATTATTGCAAGCATATTTTGTCTGAAATATAAGTATTCTGAATCAATATAATTTTAGCATTGTTACATGCCAAATACAAAGATATTAACTCTAGGGCAATTAGGTAGTAAGTCAGTGTATCACTCAGAAAAAACCAGCTCACATCAGATATTTCAATAGAGTGAAGCAGCTACAAAGCAGTTAAAAAGCTGAAAGCTTAAAAAGAGCAGATGGTGAGGCAATTTAGTAATAAGCAAAGCAAGAAGCTGCTATCAGTTATTGGAGGAAGTGGAGGAACACAAGCCTTGGATCCAGGGCTTCCAGTGAAAATAAGAACCACAGATGAGATCTGGCTACTTCCAGAAATATTCCTAAAGCAGAAAAAGAGCTTGGGTAAGACCCTCATGCTCTAATCCTACATGTTTTTCCAATAACTGTCATTGGTTAACTGGTAAGAAAATAATTGATTAATAGAGGAATGCATTTGAGAGTAAACAGGCAGAAAGCAAAATGAGTGTGCAAGGAAAAAGATTACAATATAATAATGACTTTCTCAAGCTCTATTGCAGGAGAGCCAGGACATGTGTGCTCTGTATGCCCAGAGGCATGTTTTTTGTAATATCCCCAAATTAATACCCCGTGATTACCAGAACAACAGTTTCTTCATTTTCTTTAAGTATGATTGCCAAAAAAATGGCATAATTAAATTAGAATAAAACTTGATTACATTTATTAAATATCAACTCTATTTAACTTGAAAGCAAAATTAAATGTCACTCAACATTTCAAGTAAAGGTAAATATAAAAAAAAAGAAAGAATTTTATTTGCATTCATAAAGTAAGGATATGTTGATGAATTCAGATTATCTTACATTAATATATTCTAGAACCTTGTTGATAATTAGATATCTGTGCCTACTAATGAAAGTAGACAAGAAGCATCACTAGGTATTTTTTCAATCTATTTTCCTCTTATATTCTGTGAATAGGCTAAGAAAAGGGGAAAAAGATCAAAAAGTAATAAAAATTGTTAATAGAGGAGAAAATCTATTGTAGCCTAATTCATTCAGCTTGGTCATTTTCTCCAAGTCGAGCCCCATTTCATGCACTTTGCTCTAATGCACTCCTAGTAATTCTGACACTGCTGGTGTTCCCTGTCAACCGATGGGACCGTCAAAGTCAAATTTGAACTGCCAGGTGAATTTGCTTTTTATTCATTAGAATTCATTGACGTGTTAGTCTCTCAGTCATGCCCGACTCTTTATGACACCATGAATTGCAGCCCAGCAGTCTCCTCTGGCTTGGGATTTTCCAGACAAGAATACTGGAGTGGGTAGCCATTTCCTTCTCCAGGGGATCTTCCCGACCCAGGGATTGAACCCAGGTCTCCTGTACTGCAGGCAGATTCTTTACCAACTGAGCTATGAGGGAAGCCCTCACTAGTAAGACAGTCTTCAGGAATTCACGGTGCGTGCATGCGTGCAAAGTCACTTCAGTACTGTCTGACTCTGTGATCCTATGGACAGTAGCCCGCCAGGCCTCTCTGTCCATGGGATTCTTCAGGCAAGAACAATGGAGTGGATTGTCTTACTCTCCTCCAGGGGATCTTCCTGACCCAGGGACTGAACCCAGGTCTCCTGCATTGTAGGTGGATTCTTAATAGAACAAGCCACGAAGTCTCTTAAGTCTCCTGCATTGGCAGGCCGGTTTTTTACCACTGTGTGTATGTTAGTCGCTCAGTAATGTCCGATTATTTGTGACCCCATGCACTGTAACCTGCCAGGCTACTCTGTCCATGGAATTCTCCAGACAAGAATACTGGATTGGGTTGCCATTCTCTTCTCCAGGGAATCATCCCTACCCAGGGACTGAACCCAGGTCTCCTGCCTTGCAGGCAGATTCTTTACAGTATGAGCCACCAAGGAAGACATGAAGATCATACATTACATTTATATGTGAAAATCTCCATTAAATATACAGTTCTATGCACACATAAATTATCATTGTAATTCATAACTAGAGGAGAAAATATCACAAAATACTAAAGGTGATTCGAATAAGTGTCTCTTGAAATATTATGACGAAAATCAAACTTGACATCTTTGAACAATAGGATTATACTGCAGATACAGTCCAACCATGCTGTACATCAGAGTAAAGATGGACAGTGACTTCCCATGGGATTTAGAATAATTTCTAAACATTTACTCTAACTTAACAATCTCTACCTAAATTGGCCCCAGCTACCTTACTAAAATTACCACTGAATATCTTCCCCTGGTCCACAGTTTTTAAAGGATCCTTTATGCTAGTCTTTAAAAGTATAAGCTCAATTCTGCCTTAACAATTCCATCCGCCGATAAGGCATTTCCCCTGATCTCCTCATGGCCAGAACCTTCTTGTATTTGAATCATTTCCTCAGAGGTTCTTAGCTGACCTGTTACTCTAAAGTAGCTACTCAGTCAAAGTCCTAGTATATTACCTTGTTTATTCTATAGACCACTACTTCATATTCCATTTTTCAATACTTCACATTTCATTTCATCCAATTAGAAGGGCTTCCCTTGTGGCTCAGCTGGTAAAAATCCGCCTGCAATGTGGGTGACCTGGGTTCCACCCCTGGGTTGGGAAGATCCCCCTGAGAAGGGAACACCTACCCACTCCGGTATTCTGTCCTCAAGAATTCCACGGACTGTATCTTCCATGGGATGGCAAAGAGTCGGACATGACTGAGCGACTTTCACTTTCGCTTTCATCCAATTAAAAGCAGTCTACATTTGAGGGGAAGCCTTGTCTCACTTCATGATCTGGCATATAGTAGATAATAGCATATGTGACAGAATAAACAAATCAATGAATGAATCATATATAAATAACAAAGTAAATATTTTTTTAATACAGAAAGCATCATCATATTAAGACCAAGGTCATGGGCTAGAGCTCTATAAGAAGCAATTTACATCAGTAGAGTTTCAGTATTGAAAACAAATTCATTAACATAAAAATTCATAATAGTAGTCAAAATTGTACACCTGTGGGGGATTCATGTTGATGTATGGCAAAACCAATATAATATTGTAAAGTAAAAAAAAATAATAATAATAAATTAAAAAAAAAACAAGTCTAAACAAATGAATCTTTCTGTTATCATTTGTACTATACTGAGATGTCTGGAGTAAAATAAAGTGACCATTTCCCAGTAAAAAATATAAATAAAAAAATAAAATAAAAGTACAAATATAGTATATATAAACTCATATATAAATAGACTCATATCCTCACCACTTAATGAGATTGTATCTCAAAATGGGTGCCATTTTTAGTATTACTATAAGATAGTATTAATGAAGGCAAAAAATGGAAGATATTATATAGAGAGTTATATGAATGTAAAATAAGTATTACTTATTTAAAATTGTAAAAATGAACAAACATGGAATTCAGCAAAATTATTTTGAGTTTAAATATCCACAAAATATCCTTTTGGGTTAATACAATATTACCTCTGGAAACAAAATTATAAATATATTTTCACCAAATGCATTTGTTATTTTTTCCAAAATTATTTTGGTTTCAATTTTCAGTAGTTACTTCAAGTCCATTTCACCTATAAAAGTCTTACAGTTAGCCTTGCTTTATACGCATTCATTTATATTCACATGAAACCTCTCTCTCAAGACTTATTTTCTGTTATTTGCCTTTGTCACAGTCGATGTATGAAATAAGCCATTTAACTGGAAAAAGTGTTTAAATTGAATAAGGATGATATTGACAATGAGGTGACTTTTGCATGAATATATATTTAAAGCAAAATGACTTTTCCTAAGATTTACAATGAAAACTTTTATGTTAAGACAGCTGAGGTCAATATGCTTGACATCAATGTTAGATTGCAGGATTTATGGTGAATTTTACACTCTATATTTTTGCAGTAAATTCAGACCCTGTTGTGTCATTTCTGTCTAGTATTTCAACCATGGCTGGCATGTATATAATTTTTAGCTTAATTTTTATAATAAAGAAAAGGGTTCTTCCAAAACAATGTTTACAACCTATCTTTTCCTCATATTCTTTTTTTTTTTTTCTCCAAGGATAGTGGAAAGAAAAGGCTAGAATTTTTTTAAAAGACTACGACTTTTGTTCTGAAGTTTTCCAATAAGGAAAGTTCACATTTTTAGAAATGAAATCAGCATCTATAATGACTTCTCAAATTTAAACAAGTATCTCTTCAAAGTAATTAATTGAACTAGAACTTCAATTGTGGACATTAAGGGACATAAATTGTATAGGATATTTTCTAAAGCATAGAAATCCATGAGTGAATAAACTTTATAAATACAGTTTTGTATCTAACATGGGGAGTCAGTAACACTAATCAGTAAACTAAAGATTTTGAGAAATTCAACTGTAATGGTATCTGACTATCTCATGCATAATCCATTTAATTCAGTTTTTATAAACTCACCTTAATACAGATGTCCTTCATACAGCAACCTAATAATTTTAGGAAAATATACTTTGGCAAACAATCACTGTGATATTTTTTCTAATTTAATTTATGCTTTCTTATGTTAAAGTGCTTTTGTATTAGGTTTATTTTATGTCTATATTTACTACAATCTATTGTTTTCCCAGTGGTCATGTATGGCTGTGAGAGTTGGACTGTGAAGAAAACTGAGCACCGAAGAATTGATGCTTTTGAACTATGGTATTGGAGAAGACTCTTGAGAGTCCCTTGGACTGCAAGGAGATCCAACCAGTCCATTCTGAAGGAGATCAGTCCTAGGTGTTCTTTGAAAGGAATAATGCTAAAGCTGAAACTCCAGTACTTTGGCCACCTCATGTGAAGAACTGACTCATTGGAAAAGACTCTGATGCTGGGAGGGATTGTGGGCAGGAGGAGAAGGGGACGACAGAGGATGAGATGACTGGATGGCATCACCGACTCGATGGATGTGAGTTTAAGTGAACTCCAGGAGTTGGTGATGGACAGGGAGGCCTGGTGTGCTGCGATTCATGAGGTCGCCAAGAGCTGGACACGACTGAGTGGCTGAATTGAACTGAACTGACTGATTGTTCCCCTGGTCACTCTAGGTAAATGTACATGGGTATCTATTCATTAGAATACATGTCCCTCTCTCAGGTGAGATTTTTATCAATGTCAGCACACACATGGTGTGCACACGTTATAAAAATAAACAAACTATGATTTCTGTGATGCTAAGTCAAAATTAAACTGTGATTGTATGGCCCATCTTTGAATAATCCTTTGACTTCAATTGACAGTAAGTGAGAAGAAAACTCTCCACCCTCTCTCTACTTTGGACAAGAATAGAAAAGAAAGTTGAGTTTCCAGGATAAAGGACAGTAAGTCTATGAATTATGATTCTAACACTTGCAATTCTCTCAGTTATTAGATTTGGACAATTTAGGAGCATATACCTATTAGAAGGGTGCTGATTTGGTAGAATAGCTAGTATTGGCATCAGGATAAAACTTAACAAAGCATAGCTGTGAATATTCTGTATAGAAATCAATGATATTATACATATTTCATTGCCATTCTCCCAAATCATCTCACCCTCGCCCTCTCCCACAGAGTCCAAAATACTGTCCTATACATCTGTGTCTCTTTTGCTGTCTCGCATACAGGGTTATCATTACCATCTTTCTAAATTCCATATATATGCGTTAGTATACTGTATTGGTGTTTTTCTTTCTGGCTTACTTCACTCTGTATAATAGGCTCCAGTCTCATCCACCTCATTAGAACTGATGCAAATGTATTCTTTTTAATGGCTGAGTAACACTCCATTGTGTATGTGTACCGCAGCTGGAGGGAGGTGGGAGGGGGGGTTCAGGATGGGCAACACGTGTATACCCATGGCGGATTCATGTTGAGGTATGGCAAAACCAATACAATATTGTAAAGTAATTAGCCTCCAATTAAAATAAATTACTTTTTTTTTTTTTTTTAAAAAAGAAAGAAATCAATAAGATGAGTGAGAGAATGTTGGAGACAGAAACCTATGCCCAAATAATCTGATACGTTTAAGTGGAGAAATGTGAGAGCTGGAATAAGATGCAGAGGAATGAATACCTCGGAGACAGGAAGTGAGGAGGAAAAGAAGTGATGAAAGCTGCTCCTTGTAAAATGCAGACGGATTCAAGAGAAAGGGAGAGATTCCCTGGGACAGAGATACAATAAGAGGCTTAAAATATGATCAAGATTTTAAAATTTAAAAAAATAAAAAACTAAAAAAAAAATAAAGTTCTACCTTAGACATAAAAAATAAATAAATAAATAAATAAATAAGTCCCTGAAAAAAAATAAAATAAAATATGATCAAAATATTCCCCCCACTTGACCCCTCCTCAAAGAAGCACAACCCAAAACAAACCAGTACTCTAAAATAAATATTTATGTTATTTACCTAAAATAATAAGCAAGTGTTGAATAAATACTCATTGTTTTTAAAGATGCTAACTGACCCACTTCAGAGAAGTGTGAGTATGCTGATTCGCTTCAGTAGTGCTTGACTCTTGGCGACCCCAGGGACTGAAGTCCCCAGGCTCCTCTATCCATGGGATTTCCCAGGCAAGAATATTGGAGTGGGTTGCCATGCACTCCTCCAGGGTATCTTCCCAACCCAGGGATCGAACCTGCATCCCTTATGTTTCCAGAATTGGCAGCTGGGTTCTTTACCACTGCTGCCACCTGGGAAGCCCTGACAAACGCAGGTTGTAAACACGAAAATAAACCTGTGGAAGATTGTTATCCTAACTGATTCTCTAGGAACTATAACATTTTCCTTGAGTTCTAAGAAAAATAACTGATTCTTCATTTATTTTTTATGGTAAATATAAACCCAGCAAGCTAAATTTACTTTTAATATCTTATAGATGTTGAATCAAAAGAAAAGGAAAAAATACTCACTAGTATGATAACATGGTGGGAGGGGCAAGGGAACAAGACTATGAATCTGCTGAAGGTAAGATAGAATATTGCATAAAGCTAACAAAACATTGAACTTGGATGGAACAAATAAAATATTAGATGTACTGATTATAGAATTTTTGTTTAGTTATATGAATAAGAGTAAGATTTCCATTTGCTTTATTTGAGTAAGTATAAACTAAGTCATCCAAAACTCAAGCTTTATAAGGTTTTATGAATTCCAAGGATAACCACTTCACAATTTTGTCAAAATCAATTCAGTTCAGTTACTCAGCTGTGTCTGACACTTAGCAACCCCATGGACTGCAGCACGCCAGGCCTCCCTGTCTATTGCCAACTCCCAGAGTTTACTCAAATTCATGTCCATTGAGTCAGTGGTGCCATCCAACCATCTCATCCTCTGTCATCCCCTTCTCCTCCTGCCTTCAATCTTTCCCAACATCAGGGACTTTTCCAATGGGTAAGATCTTCACATTAGGTGGCCAAAGTATCAGAGTTTCAGCTTCAGCATCAATCCTTCCAATGAATATTCAGGACTGATTTCCTTGAGGATGGACTGGTTGGATCTCCCTGCAGTCCAAGGGATTCTTAAGAGTCTTCTCCAACACCACAGTTCAAAAGCATCAGTTCTTCACTGCTCAGCTTTCTTTATAGTCCAACTCTCCCAACCATACATGACTACTGGAAAAACCATAGCCTTGACTACATGGACCTTTGTTGGAAAAGTAATGTCTCTGCTTTTTAATATACTGTCTAGTTTGGTCATAACTTTTCTTCCAAGGAATAAGCGTCTCTTAATTTCATGGCTGAAGTCACCATCTGCAGTGATTTTGGAGCCCCCCCAAAATAAGGTCTGTCACTGTTTCCACTCTTTCCCATCTATTTCCCATGAAGTGATGGGACCAGATGCCATGATCTTAGTTTTCTGAATGTTGAGTTTTAAGCCAACTTTTTCACTCTCCTCTTTTACTTTCATCAAGTAGCTCTTTTAGTTCTTCACTTTCTGCCATAAGTGTGGTGCCATCTGCATATCTGAGGTTATTGATATTTCTCCTGGCAGTCTTGAATCCAGTTTGTGCTTCATCCAGCCCAACGTTTCTCATGATGTACTCTACATTTAAGTTAAATAAGCAGGGTGACAATATATAGCCTTAATGCACTCCTTTCCTTATTTTGAATGAGACTGTTGTTTCACATCCACTTCTTCCTGACCTGCATACAGATTTCTCAAGAGGCAGGTCAGATGGTCTGGTATTTATTTGTCAAATAAAATAAGACAATTTCATTGGTAGAATGTTAAATGAAATAATCATCATCATGAATAGCTATATCTGCTCCCAAATATAAAACCACATTAAAATTTAGCATCACTTTACCTTACTAAGCATTTGACTTTGAAACATTCATTTATTTAATAACAACTTCTATTGTGGAGATCTTAAACTTCCCCTCTTAGTTATTCATGATATGTGATTACATACTGTTTGACTTTAATAGAATTCAATAAATATATCTAACTTTAGCTGCTAATAATTCCTGCTTGATTAAGATTCTTTTAAATTGTTTCTGTCATCTATTAAAAAGTTATCAATATTGAAGAAGTGACTTTCCACAAATATATGCTGCATTTTTTTTTCATATAAAAGCACCATTGATCATATAAACTTAAAGGATCAGTCAAAACAGATTGGACAAGAAAAATGCTTCATGGGATTTCACCCGGGGGGGAAGAAGATTCTGAACCAATAATTACTTATGAAAATATTTAAATGTTATTTTTATAGTTTTCTTTTAAATATTGCCCATTAATTCATTGTTAACATTCTTAATTTCCTATCAGAGTGCCATGATGTTTAACACAATGTCTGTGTCTTACTATTGAATAACTTTGGGTTCCTTTTATTCTTATGCAGAACAAATTATTATTTCAAGTTAGATTGCAATGTCAGTACATTAATGTTGAACAATACATATGGCACTGAAAAAAGCTGATGGCTAAATCTGAATATTTAAAAGATACACTTTAGAGACTTATTAATTTCTTTACACATACACTTATATTCTAACAATGTAATGAAAGAAATATTAATAATTAATAAACATGATATTTCCAATCACTATACAACATTCCCAGTTTTACTGTATCAGGAAAGATTTTTGAAAAGGTAAGAGGTTCGTGTTCGATTTGGGAAAGATTCGCTTTCAGAAAAAGTAATTATTCAAAGTCCAAAATGGAGATTTGGTGG
This sequence comes from Ovis aries, assembly GCF_016772045.2. NCBI lineage: Eukaryota > Metazoa > Chordata > Mammalia > Artiodactyla > Bovidae > Ovis > Ovis aries. Next base: position 60,153,658 of record NC_056069.1, on the reverse strand, counting down.
GGCAGCAAATGTTAACATCAGGAAGGATAAACACTATCTATCTCACAGTCTCTTCGTAATAAGGAAACAGAGTAAGTCCTAGATATGACTTTGAATAGTCATTCGTATGTGCTTATTTCAATAGTTTACAAATCTAACTTTCCCTACTGGTTACTTTTGCTAAACTCAATTCCTGTAAGATAAGTAATGAAATAAAGGATAAAGCTAGTACAATAATATAACTCCTCTGGAGTGTGTATAGGACACCACCTCTGTCACCTCAATCACAAGCAATGATTGCTCTTATTTCACCTTCATTGCTATTTGTTTTTTGCCAGATGTTTTCCTCAGTCCAGCTTACGTCACTTTGGTGTACACTGAGCTAAGGGACATATCTCTGATGCTATAACAAGAGGCCTTTATTTACTTTATGGGAGTTCAGTTCAGTTCAGTTCAGTCACTCAGTCGTGTCTGACTCTTTGCGAACCCATGAATTGCAGCACACCAGGCCTCCCTGTCCATCACCATCTCCCGGAGTTCACTCAGACTCACCTCCATCAAGTTAGTGATGCCATCCAGCCATCTCATCCTCGGTCGTCCCTTTCTCCTCCTGCCCCCAATCCCTCCCAGCATCAGAGTCTTTTCTAATAAGTCAGCTCTTCGCATGAGGTGGCCAAAGTACTGGAGTTTCAGCTTTAGTATCATTCCTTCCAAAAGAAATCCCAGGGTTGATCTCCTTCAGAATGGACTGGTTGGATCTCCTTGCAGTCCAAGGGACTCTCAAGAGTCTTCTCCAACACCACAGTTCAAAAGCATCAATTCTTTGGCGCTCAGCCTTCTTCACAGTCCAACTCTCACATCCATACATGACTACTGGAAAAACCATGGCCTTGACTAGACGGACCTTAGTCGGCAAAGTAATGTCTCTGCTTTTGAATATGCTATCTAAGTTGATCATAGCTTTCCTTCCAAGGATTTGCTAAATGATAAATATAACTGGAGTTCTAAATATGACCTAGAATGTTTCATGCGTACGTGCTAAGTTGCTTCAGTCGTGTCTGACTCTGTGCAACCCCATGAACTGTAGCCCACCACACTCCTTGGTCCTTGGGCTTCTCCAGGTAAAAATACTGGAGTGGGTTGCCATTTCCCATTCCAGGGACCTTCCTGACCCAGGGATCAAACCCCTGTCTCATGTCTCCTGCGTTGGCAGGCAGGTTCTTTCCTCTAGTGTCACCTGGGAAGCCCAGAATGTTTTGGTATTTCTTATTTGTTCAGTAACAGACATTAAGAAGTATATTTTAAATAGAAAAAAAAAGTGTTTCTGTATAAACGCATGCACGACTATGGTACAAAAGGACTGTAAAAAAGCAGGCTTGCAACAAAAGTAAAAACAAAGTTTTAGAGAGTACTGAGGAGAAGACTGATTTATTCTGGTCGAAGACAAGGGCAGTATGAAGTATGAATGTCGCTCAGTCGTGTCTGAGTCTTTGTGACACCATGGACTATACATTCCAAGGAATTCTCCAGGCCAGAATACTGGAGTGGGTAGCCTTTCTCTTCTCCAGGGGATCCTCTCAACCCAGGGATCAAACCCAGGTCTCCTGCATTGTGGGTAGATTCTTTACCAGCTGAGCTACAAGGGAAGCCCTTCACTCTAAACGGGTAAAATTTAAGCTAGCTTTAGAAGACAAGTCAGATTTTGACAGATGAAAATGGGTGGAAAAGCCTACTAGATATTCTGATATTTAAAATAATTGACAGTGCAACATTTTTGGCAGCTTTTCTTTATTAATATTTTTTTCCCTGAGCTCTAGGCAGACATTCAGCAATTAATCTTGTGGAGCTACAGTGAAATAGGCGAGTGTGATTGGAATCATGAAAATCTCTGTGTGAGGATAAAAGATAAAAAAGACAGAAATGACAAGTCTAAGATCATAAAAGCAATCACTCATCAGAGATTAGAATTACTGAATTTTACACTTTACTGTGTCCAATAGTAGATGTCACTGGCATTCTTCTATTAACTTGCCATGATGGTGTCTCAGAAAAAAGAAAAAAAATACTATAGGATTTTTGTCCTTTATCAAGTATGCTACAGTCTAATAAAATACTCTGTTTCTCTGAGGGAAGTAAAATAATATTTTAATAATGTTTATTGATTATTATATTATTAATGAAAAATGCACTTGGGAAAAGTCAAAATATCAAGCATTTGTTAAAGTCAGGACAATATTCTCTAGAGTTAGTTAAACCATAAATTATATATATATATATATGCAAAGCATGCATTTTTTAAAATTCACTGTTAGTAAAGGATCAAAATATAATACACATTTTAAAATAAGAACTTGAAAGAAAGCTCCTCGTTGGGAAAATTGTAAGAAAAAGACACAATATAAAGAGCAAGTAAAGATGGTGCCTCACATTTGGGCTACATAGTCATTGTAAAGGTATGCATATATTCATAACAACTTGGAGTAAAAGACACTCCATTACTCTGTAAGTTATAATAAGTAATTATTATCTTTTCATTATTTCCATCCCTAGGAAAGCCTGTCATAAGTCCAGGTCAGGAAGCTGAACTTCACTAAAAAGTAGAAATATCACAAACTATCTAATAAATATGATTCATAAATTTTAAACAAGATCATGTAGATAAGAAGAGATATATAGTAGAGGTTTCAGAGGCACAGAAAACTTTAGTTAAGGAAGTAAACAAAGTTATGGTGGAAGGTCATAGACTAAATCCAGAAATCATTATTATAAAATCAGAAAGTGTCTTTATTGGCTACTGTCCAAAATGGACTGTCCAAGTTCCCATATTCAGACCCAAGAATAAGAAAGCAGAAAGTAAATGTTAAATAGGTAATACTGATTGTTATAATGGAGGGTTAAAGGATAGTATACTAGTTGTTTTAAGTAAAACATTCTAATTTAGTAAATTCAGAGAGACGTCCATTGTCAGAAGAACTTTGTAAAGAAACCAATGAATGAAGCAGAGAAAAACTTCAGAATAGTCCTTACTTGCTAACACAAGAGTGAAGTGATTTGGGATCACAACTGAAGTTTGAGTAAGTATAGTAAGAATCCATTTGACATTGGTGTGTGTAATGTCCATCCTCATTGTCAAAAATCTTATTTTATCATTTTAAAATTTTTTAAATTTTCATTTAAAAGACATACAAAGACTCCCATTTTGAGGTAGGCCTATAGAATATTACAGAATGGATTTTTGCGATGAATAAAGAATGAGATTATAATCGGGGACAGTAGTAGAGAAGAATCTGGATCTTGTATAAGCTGTACATTTGATCTCTGTGCCCTGTCCCATCACTCCTGTGTATAACTCAACAGAAGTGCATATGTTTGTTCAACAAAAAAATATATTAAAAATGTTCAAGCATAACAAATTGTAAAATCTAAAACTGGAACCACCGCAGTTTATCTGATATTCAGTAGAATGGCTATATTGTGAAGTATTCACCAATGGGACATTTTTCCAATCATACTTTGTAGTTGCAAAGTATAAAAATGTGCACAAGGAAACATACTGGCAAGTTCAGAGCATCATTTTTATCATAGGACCAACAAGAACCAAACAAGATGTCCACAATAATAAAATGGAAAATTTGTAGGATGTATATATAATAAAATATTATATAACCACAATTGGGAACAGACCAAAGCTATAGGAAACAACCCAGTGAATTGTGAAAGCCTTACTACTACCAACTCACTTCAGTCGTGTCCAACTCTGTGTGACCCCTTAGACAGCAGCCCACCAGGCTCCCCCGACCCTGGGATTCTCCAGGCAAGAACACTGGAGTGGGTTGCCATTTCCTTCTCCAATGCATGAGAGTGAAAAGTGAAAGTGAAGTCGCTCAGTCATGTCCGACTCTTCGCAACCCCATGGACTGCAGCCTACCAGGCTCCTCCGTCCATGGGATTTTCCAGGCAAGAGTACTGGAGTGGGATGCCATTGCCTCCTCCAGTAAAAGCTTTAAGGTTTAGTAAAAAATTAATTTATGTTTCCACTTGCATAATTCTATAATAGTTGAAATGGAACCCTATTATAAAATATAGAGAAAAACAAGGAAGTGGTTTCTTTAAAAGTCAAATAGTACTTGTGAAAAATACTTAGGTATATAACCCCCAAATTTAACATATGATCATGAAATAGAAAACACCACTTCAACTAGTATATAAATAAAAGTATCTGTATTCATGCCAAAAATAACTACAGACAATGGTATGGTTTCTAGTAGGCAGAGTTCTAGTGGAAAGAGAATCCTGGCATAGTGACAAGCCATGTTCTAGGATACTTTACAGGTTTCTAGTTCAGTACAAAAAGAGTTCTTTGTGCATGCATGCTAAGTCTCTTCAGTTGTGTCCAACTCATTGACATCCTATGAACTGTAGCCCTCCGGGCTCCTCTGGCCATGGGATTCTCCAAGGCAAGAATACTGGAGTGGGTTGCCATGCCCTCTCCAGGGAATATTCCCTACCCAGGGATCGAACCCAGGTCTCCCACATTGTAGGTAGATTCTTTACAGAATAAGCCACAAAGTCTCTTAAGTCTCCTATATTGGAAGGCGGGCTCTTTACCACTAGCTGGGAAGCTGTTTTTAACTGAACAAGAGGAATTAAATTGTTGCATTTCTACCCTTAAATCTTGGGCCTTCACAGTCTCTTGATTTGAAATCTGTAGTCCTTTGACTGTAACAATTGACTTTTCGAAGACAATTTGAAACAACTGAAGACCTTCAAATTCTTAGGAATTCTGGGCTTTTTGGTTTTTTTTTTTTTACTGTAATGTGGAGTCTGTGACTGCACACTTCCTGGGTGGCCCCAGTGGTAAAAGACCTGCCTGCCAATGCAGAAGCAGGTTCATTCCCTGGGTCAGGAAGAACCCTGGAGAAGGAAACGGCAACCCACTCCAGTTTTCTTGCCTGAAGAATCCCATGGACACTGGAGCCTGGCAGGCTACAATCCATAGGGCTGCAAACGTCGACCACCACGAAAGCGACTTAGCATGAATGAATCCTATTAAATGACCACCCCATACATTTTAGTTTTAATTTTAAATTTCTATTTTTATACCTATAAATTCATTTATTTAATTTTCTTTTTTGAAATTAACATGGTAAATTTGATCAGTGACAAGTCAAGGGAGATAAAATTTATAATTTTCACAAGTGATAACTTGAGAGAAATGATGATTTTATATTTTTGTTAAATAACTTAAAATAATAAACCATGATGATTCATGACAGAATTTTTTCCTATTCTAAGGATTTTTTAAGGCAAGATAATGCTTGAATATGATTTCTGAAATCTGGAGAGGGTATCCAAAAAGAATGAAAATCAGACATATAGTGATTTTTAAACATCGTTCAGAACCTACAACTCATATGCAGTGCCTGCAGTAAGACTGACTGGCAACATTGCTCTTCATTTAAAGGTCACTCTCAATCATATGCAGTTTCATGCAAATCTTTGCTCTGCTCTTAGTTTTATCTCTCCAGAAGCAAATGACTGTACTTTTTCTTTGCTAATTAGTCAGAGAGAGAAAGAGAGAGCAAGTTAGCTCCCGTTTATTTTTGGAATATGTCATTTTATGCCAGATGCTTCTTGAGATTTGTACCACAAACATCTGAAATTTAATTAGAACATTCATCCTTTAGATTGTGTCACTGTGATTTGCCCCCTTGTTCATTTCATATGCTATGTATCTGACACATGAAAAGGAAAAAATTCATTTTGGTAGTGCAAATACAACTCTGTTGCCATTGAGAGGTATGGGATAGAAGACACCGGGGAGACAATTGGCTGAACAAATGCTTCCCTTTAGAGGGTAAACAGTCAGACTGTAGAACTGAAGTGTCAGCTCACCAGACATTAAATTTTCTTACAGTTAGCTGGTGATTACAGCGTATGTAGTCATGATTCCTTACAACATGGCAATCTTAGGGAAATTGTTCTTCATGTTCATATCTCTTAGTGACTTGAATGTAATTGCTACAGAAGAAAGTAACAACACAAAATAGTCTTTGAATAATTAAGAAAATCTTAATATTTCACATCACAGAAGCAGCTTGTCTTATAACCAAGATCCTTTGGAATCTATTTAATGATGTTTCAAGTCCCTGCAGTCTTGGGAAGTTTGATCACAATTGAAACCATAAAGGTATGGAAAAAACTGCCGTTGTTAAACTTGACCCAGTGGAAATAGTCATATGATGTAATGTGTCCCTAGATTGCCTGCCTGCCCCCTGCAACCTCAGTAATCACCTATCTAGATAAAGGCTCTTACCTTCACAGCTGAATGAAAGATTTAGGAGAGCCAGCTAGAAGCAAATGGGCTACTTATAGTCCCTTGGGTTAGAGGAAGCCAGGCAAAAGAGAGTTAGTCCCAAGGTTACTGAAATTGACTTTTACAAAGTAGCCATAGAAGCAAAACACTGAGATGATTTGTTATCAGAACCAAAAACTGTTGAGAATGTTTAGAAGGGTCATACCTCTGAAATGACAATGAGAAACCTTGTTTTAAGTAGCTATACAAAAGCTACCCCATCTCACTCTCTTGGGGGGATTACATGTCACATTAAATGGAATATCTTGGACTACTCTGGGTATTTGATTTATGAGACCATCATGTGCTGGAATAATTGGGAGAATCTCAAGAATATATGGAGGCTTTGGGTAAAACAAATAAAGGAATTCTTCCCTCCTAAGTTATGAACATTAGACTGAACATTCATCATTGTGGGCATCTGCAGATAAATTTCTGAATCACAGAACTACTGCTGTCCTAGCAGGCCTGTTGCCATGTGGAATGGGGAATTTTGTTTCCATTAGAGTAAAATTCAAAGAATCCTATGAATTTTGAGGATTGCAAGATTTGAGAAATACAACTATATGGGGATACACCTGTTACCTTCTTCTTATAACTGAAGGAAACTGTATTAATATTAAAATCAAAGAAGTCACCAACTGAGAATCAGCATGATGTCTTCATTGCATGGTAGAATGACTCTCAGAGTCCATTTCTGAAGAGATGCTAGTAAATTGAAATATTAGCTTCTGGGATTACAAAATGATGCAAATTTTCATTTTACTTTTTACATATTCTTTTTACTTTTCTAAGTATTAAATTGCAAAATTGCAATATAAATGTACAGATAAATACACTATCACTGGTGTTATATTTTTGTAAAGGCATTATGCTTATACTTTTACATTAATAGATATATAAGATCAAATTTATATAATTTAATTTATAAATTATAAACTTATTTTATACTTATACAATTTAATTTACAGAGGATGAGATGGTTGGATGGCATCACTGACTCGATGGACATGAGTTTGAGCAAGCTCTGAGAGTTGGTGATAGACAGGGAAACCTGGCATGCTGCAGTCCATGAGGTCGCAGAGAATTAGACATGACTAAGTGACTAAATTGACTGGACTGAAGATCAAATATAAAGAAGTACCTGAATATTTGTTGTAACTTCTTAAATGAAACTCTAAATTATACTAACCATACTTCTTCAGTTTTAATGACCTCGTTCAAAGAATCTGTGCGAATTATTCCTCCAAATCTTTTGATCAGTTCAGTTTAGTTACTTAGTCATATCTGACTCTTTGTGACCCCATGGACTGCAGCACGCCAGGGTTCCCTGTCCCCCACCATCTCCTGGAGATTGCTCAGACTCATGTCCATTGAGTTGGCAATGCCATCCAAGCAGCTCATCCTCTGTTATCTCCTTCTCCTCCCAACTTCAATCTTTCCCAGCATCAGGGTCTTTTCCAATAAGTCAGTTCTTTGCATCAGGTGGCCAAAGTATTGGAGTTTCAACTTCAGCATCAGTCCTTTCAATGAATATTCAGGACGGATTTCCTTTAGGATGGACTGTTTTGATCTCCTTACACTCCAAGAGACTCTCAAAAGTCTTCTCCAACACCACTATTCAAAAGCATCTATTCTTCTGGCACTCAATTTTCTTTATAGTCCAACTCTCACATCTATACAAGACTACTGGAAAAACCATAGCTTTGACTAGATGGCAAAGTAATGTCTTTGTTGGCAAAATAATGTCTCTGCTTTTTAATATACTGTCTAGGTTCGTCATAGCTTTTCTTCCAAGGAGCAAGCCTCTTTGAATTTCATGGCTACAGTCTCCATTGTTTTCCCATCTATTTGATGAGGCCAGATGCCATTATCTTAACTTTTTGAATGTTGAATTTTAAGCCAACTTTTTTGCTCTCTCTCCTCTTTCACTTTCATCAAGAGCTCTGTAGTTCTTCATTTTCTGCCATAAGGGTGGTGTCATCTTGATACCTGAGGTTATTGATATTTCTCCCAACAATCTTGATTCCATCTTGTGCTTTATGCAGCCTGGCATTTCACATGATATACTCCTCATGTAAGTTAAATAAGCAGGGTGACAATATACAACCTTAACATACTCCGTTCCCTATTTGGAATCAGTCTGTTGTTTCATGTCTGGTTCTATTCAATCAAATGTTTGCATTTAAATGCAGTATTTTGCACTCACTATCTTCTTTTTGCTTTGAGAAAAAATTAAGCCATATTGAGGTCTTGGAATATATTAGCATAAAAAGTAAACAAAAAGTACCATTTATCTTTACATATAATATTTAAAAACTTTAAACCAAGTGAAAAACATATTTTTTTCAAACAATGGAAATTTCTGTTGATAATTTTGTTTGGGTAATTGTAAAGGTATATAATTTTTTGTTAGCAATTTTAAAAATAGACAGTACTAAATTTAGGTAAATATTTGTTTGTGTCTTAAGCTTTGTGAAAACTATACCACATTTATAAAGATGCTTCCATTTTTGTAAATGCATGAATAATTTCTTTAGCTATAACTGTAAGCTATACCAGGGATTGAACCCAGGTCTCCCACTTTGTGGGCAGACACTTTACTATCTGAGCGACCAGGGAATCCCAACTGTAAGCTAAAGGAAATGAAATTATAAAAAGGTATGATTACATTAATAAAGTCAATCAAACATATAAAGTACTATATCACTTCTGTAATTGATGATAGCATTATTTTTATTTAAATACTTTAATAGCTAACTTTATAGAATACAAATTCTATGAGCAATTTATTTTTTTAATTTTTCATTTAAATAGTAGAAAGGAATTCACAAAAAATCATGGATCAAGATTTATTTCCACAAATAATTTCAAAATATGTCTTGTGGATGGTACCTATGTGACCTGATCACTTTCATTTCTATAAGTATATCCTGTACTGTGAGAGCTAAGAAGAGAAAGAGAGAGAGCTAAGTCCTCAGAAGAGAGCTAAGTCCTCAAAGAATGTATCAATTTATTTTAACAGAATTAACCTCTATGCCATGAAAAGCAACTATTTAATTTTAAAGTTTTTCCCCCCTTTGATTAGTTTCCTCCAAAATCTAATAAGAAAATTCTACACTATCACATGATTCAATATAAGGTGACCTATATGTCCCCAGCAACATCTTCAGCTCATGATTCTCCAGCATTGGCACTTTTAGCACCTACTATTTGATCCAGGAAGGGCTTCCCAAGTGCTGCAGTGGAAAGGATCCCCCTGCCAATGCAGTAGACTCAAAAGATGTGGGTCCAATCCCTGGGTCAGGAAGATTTGCCACAGGATGGAATGGCTTGCCCATTCCAGTATTCTTGCCTGGAAGATTCCATGGACAGAGGAGCCTGATGGGCTACAGGTCTTGGGGTCACAAAGAGTCGGACATAACCAGCATGCATAAATTTGATCAGAGCTTCTTATCCCAAGTGTTGTCTGGATGGTTTTAATAAAATTTGAGGAACAGAGGCTACAATGTCATAGTCAAAAAATGTCTATGTTTGCTGAAGAAGAAGAGACTTTTGTTATAAAAATTCTCATTCCTTTTCTAATGAAAAAATTCATAAGATTATTTTCACTTTCAAAGCTCAATGTAGCAAGACTCCAATAGTATGAGAGCATAAAAACTGTATATTTTGGAATAGTTAATTAAAGTGATATAATTTTCTTTACATGCTTCTGACTAATATTTAAATAATAAAACACTAATTCATGTCTTCAGTTTTGTTGAGGTATAAGTGACAAAACTGTAATGTACTTAAAGTATACAATGTGTATTTGTATACATAAACATAGAGAAGGATCCCAACCATTGAGTTAACATGTCCATCACCTCATGTATATACATTTTTCCTCTTTGGTGAGAACACAAGTCTACTCTCATAAATATTCAGCTACACAATATGGTATTACCAACTATAATCATTATGTTATACATATGATCCTCAAATATTATTCATCTTATAGCTGAAAGTGTATATCCATTTATCAGCTTCTCCTATTCCCTCTATCCCCAGCATCTTGCAAACACCATTCTATCATTTCTATGACATTTTTTCCCCCAGAATTCGCATAGAAGTAATATCTATCACACAATATTTGTAGTTATCTGTCTTACTTATTTCACTTGGCATAATATCATCAGGGTTCGTCCATGTTGTTCTAAATGGCAGAGTTTCCTTCTATTTTAAAACTGAATAATGTTCCACTGTTTACATATAGAAAACTTTTTATATCCACAGGCACTTAGATTATTTTCATACTTGAATATTGTGAATAATGCTGCCATAAACATGGGGGTACAAATATCTCTTTGAGGTCATTATTTTGTTTTCTCTGCATATATACCGAGAAGTGGGATAGTTTGATCATATGGTAGTTTTATCTTTAATTTTGTCAGGTATCTTTATTCCATTCATTCCCACTAACAGTGTACAAGGGTTCCTTTTTCTCCACATCCTCATCAGCATTTATTATCACTTGTCTTTTTGTTAATAGTCATACTAACCAGTGTGAGGTGATGTCTCCTTTTGGTATTGATTTGCATTTACTTGAGGATTAATGATGTTGAGCATTTTTTTGTTTTTTGGTTTTTATTTTTTTTTTTCGTGTACCCAATGTCTTCTTTGGAAAAGCATCTATTCAAGCCCTCTGCTCAGTTATAAATGATTTGTTATTTTGCTATCAACTTGTTTGAGTTCCTTGTATATCTTGGATATAAATTCCTTATCAGATATTTGGTTTTCAAGTATTTTCTGCCATTCTTTATGTTAACTTTGCATTTCATTCGTGGTTTTCTTTCTTATGCAGAAACTTTTGAGTTTGATGTAGTGCCACTTGTTTACTTCTCTATATTACTTTTCCTTTTTGTGTCTAACCCAAAAAATCGTTACCAGGACTATGTTGGCTTTGGTGGAAACCTTTTGTTGTAATAGGACAGAGTATTCAAAAATAAGTCTGTTATATGTCAGTCCTATAGATGACACATGTCTAGAATTTCCATATTTCTTCTGAAATTTGTAAATAATTTTCATGAGTTTAAATAGCTATATTCAGTTCAGTTCAGTTGAGTTGCTCAGTCGTGTCAGACCCTTTGCGACCCCATGAATCGCAGCACGCCAGGCATCCCTGTCCATCACCAACTCCCAGAGTTCACTCAGACTCACGTCCATTGAGTCAGTGATGCCATCCAGCCATCTCATCCTCGGTCGTCCCCTTCTCCTGCCACCAATCCCTCCCAGCATCAGAGTCTTTTCCAATGAGCCAACTCTTCGCATGAGGTGGCCAAAGTACTGGAGTTTCAGCTCCAGCATATGTTAATATTTAAATAATTTGAACTCTAGCTTATACTTCTTACTGTTTCTTCATTCTTTGAGCATCAGTTACCTAATATCAATAATGTGATTTATGACAGTGCTTTCCTCAAAGGATTACATAGTAATTTACATAGAAAATTAATTTAATTAAATAGGTATGTATACTGTTGTATAATAAAAATGAACAGGTTGAGGTGATACTTCCATAACCATTATTTTTATTTTTGATTAATTTCCACATATGTTTTCTAAGATGCAAAAAACTTTAGGTTTTTTTTAAATACCCTAAAATTCATCTAGTACTAGAATCACCTGGGAATATAAACTCTGGAATAAATTTTTAAAAGCCAAAAAAAGCAGAGCATAGTAATACTTTTTGATGTATAACTATTAGACAATGTATATGGGATCGTCTGTGGTGCACACTAAAATTGTGGTCTTCTTAACTATACCATAGATCCCTCTAGAGTTCCTAGGAGATACTGATTCTACATTTTCTAAGAAACTCTCCAGCTGATCCTTAGATTCACCATAAATTGACTATCAACATAAAATAGACTAATCAAGCTGTAAAAGATATGTTGTAAGAAATGAGATGTCATCATAGGTGTGGGGAGACAGCAAATTAGCCAATATGGTGTGTTCAGGCTCTCCCGCCCCACATTTTGTAAATAATGATTATGTAACAGCTGAGCTCACTAATAGCACTGCGCATGCGTCGCGAGGTACTGGCTTGGTCACCAGCTGCTGTGTGAATACCCCGGTATGAGCTTCACCATGAAAGCCCTGGCTGCTTCTGCATTGGAGCTACATTGAAAAGACATCATGGTTATGTTATACAAGGCTAGGTTATGGCTATGTTATAGCTATATTATGGCTATAACATAGCTATATTATGTTATGTTATAGCTGTGTTACCGGAGAAGAAAATGGCAACCCACTCCAGTACTCTTGCCTGGAAACTCCCATGAACGGAGGAGCCTGGTAGGCTGCAGTCCATGGGGTCATTAAGAGTTGGACACGAGTGAGCGACTTCACTTTCGCTTTTCACTTTCGTGCGTTGGAGAAGGAAATGGCAACCCACTCCAGGGGTTCTTGCCTGGAGAATCCCAGGGACAGTGGAGCCTGGTGGGCTGCCATCTATGGGGTCGCACAGAGTCGGGCACGACTGAAGCGACTTAGCAGCATAGCTATGTTATGTTGTGGCTATGTTATGTTATAGCTATGTTATGTTGTGGCTGCTTCTATGGCTGCAGTACCAGCCAGAAAAGAATAAATGTGTCTGCAGTTCCTATAGCTCCTCAGGTCTTCCAGCCTCTTTTGCCTACCCTGGGTTCAGCGAATATTGTGAATAGCAAGACAGTTGGTGTCAAAAACAGGATCAGCAATACAATGGGGAAAAGATTAAAGAGTACTGCATAGGCAAGTATTCAATAGAGGACAGAGTATATGATTTGTTTCTTATAAGAGTACATAGCATTTGCAGAAAAAACATTTTTTTTTTTTCCATTTGTAAAGACTAAAATGCAGAAATAGGGATTTCTTGATTATGGGAACCAGTAAGTTGGGATAGAAACACTTGAGTTTAAAGTCATTGTGTTCGGAACACATAGATGATTCTCAATAAATCTTTATAATTTGAATAAATTAATAATACCTTAAGTGAAGGACTGAGGAGTTCAAAAGTGTTCTCTGAAATAAATAATATTAATCATTTGTTTCAAATACTTCCTATAAAACTATTTGTTTTTCTTTCCCTCCATGTATAACAACTGTCAATATGAATAGATAGTCTCATAAATAACCGAATAGTAAATTCAGGCTCAGATAGATTAAAGTAACTGACTTGACTTCCTGTAGCTACTCAGTGAACCCATATTTTCTTCCTTCCTTTGGACATTGCCTCTTCACATCATAAAATAATCTCTACAGTGGGACAGCATCTTGTGCAAAGTAACTTTAATGCTACAGTAGTCAACACTATCTAGTTCTTTGTGAATCTTATTTTCTAAATGAAATTGCTTGTGTTCCTTTAGAATACATATTGTTCTATAGGAATTAGTTTCTATTATCTGGGGAAAGAAAGCTCTAGTTATTTCAGTAAAGGTTGCATTTATTTTGTTGCATAAATATAGCAAATACTACTTGGTGTTTTTGTAAGTTTCTTCTGGAAGCTTCAAGTCTCTACATATAACCATAACATTGTTTTGAAAAGTGGAAAAACTTCTTTTATCTTTCCAAAGCTCAGCCAGTTGATCCTAAGCCTGCACTAACCAGCAATCTATAATTATTTTCATGATTGGTTTGCTCAGAAGCCTAGATAATTACTCTGAGGTGAGGATAGTTAATGAGTACAACATATTAACCTATATTTAATGCTTCTTTTCAAAAATGAGATTGCGATTTCAATTTAGGTTGCAATCACCAGGTCTACACATCACTGAATCATCATCAACATAATTTGCACTGATAGCCTCAAAGGTATTAAGACATTTCTAAACTGAGACTTAAGAGTCAGAAATAAAGTCTAAAATTCTCATATCTCAAAACTACAATTTTAAGAAATGAGAGGGGCTTACAAACTATTGTCAGGCTGTAACTTTGTAATGTAGTCTACTTAATTGGTTCTCAAAATTTTTCCCATCACTTTTCAATAATTCTTAAGTTTTTCTCCAGGTAAGTTAAAGACTAGTTCTTATTAAAAAGCAGAAAGAAGGAAGGAAGAAGGAAAGGTAGGAAGGAGGGAGGGAAAAAGTGAGGGAGAGAGGAATGAAGGGAGAAATACTAATGTATTTTTTACAGTATTCAAAAGGCTGAATCATCTGGACAATTAATAACTTCTAACTATCAATTCTTCTTGTTTTCTTGTGGCTCAGCTGGGAAAGAATCTGCCTGCAATGTGGGAGACCTGGGTTTGATACCTGGGTTGGGAAGATCCCCTGGAGAAGGGAAAGGCTACCCACTCCAGTATTCTGGCCTGGAGAATTCCATGGAATCCATGGGGTTGCAAAGAGTCAGACACAACTGAGCAACTTTAAAAAAAAAAAATCAGTTCCTCTTTACAACTTAGATGAGTCCTAAAGAATTCACACCTCAAAAAGTAAACAGAATTGAATTGTTATAATCTAATTCTTCAAAACATGGTAAAAAAAATGATGCTTCTAATTACTGGAATACATTACAGAGATTGTCATATTTTTTTTTTCTGTAAATGTATATGGAATTAAATTTGGAACCATAGCTAAATTACGTGAATGATTTTACCTCATGTTAGAGGGCAAGGAAACATGTGCATATTGTATTATTTCTTGTTTCTAATCATGACACAAAAAATCTAAATACCTCAAAGTTTAAGGGTATTGACTAATTTGGAATATATGATATATAAATGTTTCAAGAATGTAGTGATTTCATGAACAATAAAAATAATGAACACAACTTAAGACTCATACAAATTTTCACTTTAAAAATATTTTGGTGAAAGTATATGGTGAATTATTCAGACAGTGGCTTCAAATCTTCATTTCAGTTTTCATATGTAGATAACATGCCAATTTAATTGTTTCTCAGTAATGATTGTCTATTTGAATACGTATTCAGACACTGGTGTGTAAAATCTGTACCCATAACCGGGAAATAAGGTAGAAATTGAGGTATTTCCATAATCAAATACTGAACAAAGTATAACATACAAATGATTTCTTCAGATGTTGTGAATAAGATATATCAAAACACTTAATAAGATAAAAAATATTCTAATAATAATGAAAACATTAAGATATAAATTGTTGGAATCAGAGAAATATTGAGATTTGTTGATAGAATAGAAACAATTTATACTGGTATAGTGTATTTAAAGTATTTTATATTCTTTGTCTATTAAATTGAATAATATGTAGACATTAAAATCTAAGGCAGTATTTCAAATACCAGATTAAAGGATTATGTTTATTTCATATACTTTAATAATCTACATGGATACAAGACCCCTGTAAATAAGAACAAGATAATCTGTGTATTGTCAGTGCCGAGAAAGAAAAGAGGCATCAACTGACATTTGCTGACATGGATTTTAGAATAGAACCCCAAGATGAGAGAAGCTCAGGCTGACTCTAGGCTAAATTGTACAGAGATGTAGTTTGCCTTACTAACTCTCTTACCTTCTTTTTTTTTTTTAATACTGGAAAGCTGTATGTAACATAAAATTTTCCATCTTATACATTTAAGTGTAAAATTCAGTGACACTGAAGATGATATTCACCATCTTGTGCCATCATCACTATTTCAAGAATTTTTATCCCACCAAAAAGAAAGTTGACCCACTAGAAAATAATTCTCCATTTCCTGTACTCGTAGCTCCTGACGACCTCAAATCAATTCCTATTTCTTTAGATTCATGGATCCAATTTCCAGTGTGAGGAAGGGGTTTCCTCTCCTCACAGTGTAACAAGCTAATCCAAACCTGTAACAAGCTATTCTCTGATACCGGGTGGAAACTCTACAATTTTGCTCAATTCTCTTGCTGTCTACCTGGGCAACTTATAAGGCATGACAGGTAAAGGGTTCAGTACAAGACTGTCCAACCCCCCCACACACACCACTTCAGACACCAGTCCCCAGTGCAAGTTACCCCTGTGCCCTTGACTTATGGGCCCCAGATCAGAGGTTCTAACAACATTCTCTTTGGACTTCAGACTCCATTTGCAAACCCATCATGTCACCTGTACTAGCCATATAGCTATAAATCGAAACTTCCCATAACATCTCCCTTGGGTTTTATGTGATAGAATGAAGAGGAAAAGTTAAAATTTTACATAACCTCCTTCTCCTTCTGCCTCTGTAACTCAGCTTGCCCCTTGCAAAGTCTAGATTACATAGGTCACCGAGTCTCAGAAAGTGGGGACTTGCAATATTAGGAACTGGAGCTTATCTCACTCACCCTTGTCCTGCTCTTTGCAATCACCCAGCCCCTGCAAACCTGCTTAATCATGCCTGTCCAGGTCAGACATCCCCCTCCCCATCATGACTGCTGTTCCTTCACGTGAAATCCCTTAGTTTAAACCAGCCTATTAAGAGCTACTGTTGCCCACTACAGTCTGTCTATTAAAACTCTAATCCTTTTGTTTGGGGCTCAGAGCCTGGAGTGTTAACTCCTCTGGGCCCGTCGGCGTAATAAACCTGAGTTCTCCAACTCTCTGAGTGTGGTGCTTGGTTTCTGCAACAAGAACATCTTACAGACTCAGAAAAACACTTTACTTACTAAAATATTAGATTATTATAAAATATAGATTATATATAGATTACATTTTATATAAATATAAAAGAATATAACACTAGAAAAGTCAGTTGGAAGAGATACACAAGGCAAAGTAAATAAGAAGAACCACGGAAATTCCATGCTCCACTTTTCCCAAATCTTCGCCTGTTCAGCAACCTGGAAGCTCTCTGAATTCTGCTATTTGCATTTCTATTGAAGCTTCGTTAGGTAAGCATAACTCATTAAATCATTAGCCACTGATCCAGGCTCCAGCCTCTCTTAGCTCAGGAAGGTCAGTGCAGGACTGAAACTTCCAATCCTCAAATCACAGGGCTCTGGCGATCAGATTCCATCCTTAGGTGAGGTCCATAAGTGACCTTATTAACATAGCAAAATACAGCTTTGTTGCTCTCCATGTTTAGGACATTCCAAGGACTTGGACATGCTGAGTGACTTTCTTTTTTCAAGGATTTTAAGGGCTCTGTGTTCTAATGGAAGACAAAATATGTATTTCTTATTAGAGATTATGATCATATAGTGAATTTGCTATTCTAGATATTTCCTGTAAATAGAAACTATATTTTTCTTAACTTTCTATTTTCCTTCCTTTTCCTTCAGTCACATAGGTCCACATTCAATAATAGTTGATAAAATCTCCACCTGTACAGCGCCTACTCCATCCTACCACCCAAAGCTCCAGATTGAAAAATCAATCATTTAACTCAGTTATTTGCCACAAAAGAATCTGCCTTCACTCAAGTTTTGTGAACTAGAGGCCATTGTATTAAATTAGTGTCCACTGAACTGAAAAAAAAAAAAAAAGTGAATTACATTGTTTCTTCTGTTAGGTAGGTAGAACAGGGAAAGGGAGTCCAAAATGGTGGTGGCTAAAAGACAAAGAAGAGGAAAGCCCGCGGAAATAGAACAAAAGAAGATCTGAGGACCTCAGGTAAAACAAACAACACTCCTGGCTAGCCCAGTTTACATAGGACAGGCCCAGGGAGAGAAAAACATATGCAAAGAGAAAGCAAAGCTAGCTCTCTCTCTCTCTCTCTCATGCTGGGGCACTCTTCTCTTCACATGTTTGGATCGACGTGCCCTCACGCCTCAGAGATGGATGTTCCTGCTATCTTCTAAATAAAATAGAGCTATAACACTGAGCTATAATGCTGATTTGTCTAAGAGCTATAACTCGGTCCTTTTGAGACCTGAGAGCTGTGCACGCCGAGGGGGCTTTCATGTCCGTCACTCCAAATCTTTGTTGTGACGAGACAAAGAACTGAGGAATATACACTCGCGTAACACGTCCAAAGTTTCTAATTTGCTCAAAATAAACTTATACAGATCCTTCTAGATGTGCTTGCACCTCAATTCAAGAAATAAATTACTTTCTGTTGTTGTTGTTGTTGTTGTTGTTGTTGGATGTGTTCATCAGCATAAACAGGATTGATCTAGTCATTTGCTCAATAGCCCCTTTCCCACTGAGTTTCTGCCTCAAAGGTATAAGCATTGCTCTTACTGGAAGTGTTTATCAACATGAACAAAAGCAGTCTTACTTATTAGCTCCATCATTGCCCACTTGGGCTTCCCTGGTGGCCAGCAGGTCAAGAATCTGCCTGTAATGCGGGAAACCTGAGTTTGATTCCTGGATTGGGAAGATTCCCTGGAGAAAGGAAAGGCTATCCACTCCAGTATTCTGGCCTGAAGAATTCCATGGACTGTAGCGTCCATGGGGTGGCCAAGAGTTGGACACGACTGAATGACTCACATCACAATACCCACTTCAGTGAATATTGTACTGATGTCTTGGAAGCTTCATCTTAATATCCCATCAACTGGGCCTAAAGTTAACGGTCTATATCTCAATCTTTTTATGTAGTGACCAATGATTCATAAACTATTGCTGAATATTAGAAGTAGAATAAGTTCTTCCATTTCAATATGGGGAAATCCCCAGATTGTTCCCCTTGTTTGACAGATTTCCAGCAATGTTTCCTTGACAATCCTCATTATTCCTAAAAATATTTGCATATAGTCTTCAAATACCTCCCTGCATTTTAATTAGTGGTTTTTGTTCACACAATAAAAATTCAGAATACAGATGTAAGTTTCATGCAATTAATTAATAATAGCTATGATGTGGAGAAAGCAAAATATTTTAAAAGACAAACCTAGAAGATAAACATGTACTGGTAAACAGTGGAACTAATATGGCACTACTGTATAGCTGCCATAAAGCAGTAAATTCTTATGGAAATTATTTCAAACTAAGTTTCAAGATCCTAGATATTCTTATTGCATCTGAAGGCTTAGAATAAAGCTTTGCTCATGCAAGTTCCCTGGCCTTGCATGAGTCCTAGATATTTAAGCATTACCAATGAATCTGTCATTTGATATTATTTTTAAAAGTTTATATCGATCCAAAAAGCAACATTGAAAAAAAGGACATGCCATCTTAACTTTTTTATTCTAAAAAAAGTATGGCTCTGAATTGGATTTAATTACCAGAAGATTATTGAATTATTTTCAGAGAGATAAAAAATATTTTTTCAGGGTATGTTGTTTTTGCAATATAATAAACATATCCAGATACTATAACTACAGCCTAAATGTTATATATGTATATTAATGTGTATTATGCTAATAAGTAACTGTAAGCAAGCTTTAGTCTCTCAATCATGTCCAATTATTTGTGACCCAGTGGAATTTTGACCCAAATCTTTGTGACCCAGGCTCCTCTGTCCATGAGATTTCCCAGGCAAGAGTGCTGGAGTGAGTTTCCATTCTCTTCTCCAGGAGATCTTCCCCATCCAGGAACTGAACCAAGGTCCCTGGCCTTGCAGGCAGATTTTTTACCATCTGAGCCACCAGGGAAGTCCTGAGCTAATTATATCAATATATTAAATGTAATATTAATATTATAATTATTGCCAATAAATAACATTATCTATATTATTTTAAACAATATATAGTGCTGTAAATATGCATGTCTATAAATTCTTATCTTTCAAAGGAAATTTTTACAAATATTGGCACTATAAGATGAATTGTCAGATCTGAGCTCATTTGTCAATTAAGTTTAATTCTGTCATTATATGTTATTTGATTTGCCTATGCATAAAAATTATCTTAGTCTAGTTGATATATAATATGAAATATTTGATATTATAACCACCACATAAAGAAAAGTATATGATGTTTCTTTATAAAACTTACTAAAAAAGTTTTTTAAAGACTATTCATTGGCTCCAAATTTCTTCTCAGAACAGTCTTCTATTTCTGGTTTGAATCTTTATTGCAATTTAGATTTCTACATCTAGCAAAATGTAAGCAATCCATAATAGAACTTCCTTACCAACATGAAGAGAAAAGAGAGAATTTTGCAAGAGCAAATTCCAAGATGGAATGGTAATTTGATAAAGAGATATGTCTTTGCTCAAGATAACCAGCCAAAACAAAAAGTAAAATCATTTATGCTATTAATAAACATACCTAGTTTTTAATTCACTGCAGGAAAAATTATGAATATAATTTATTTTGTTTACTATCACTACTAATATGACATTTATTAAATAACAATTGTCATATAAGGTTTATTTCTATTTGCCTTTAATTAAAGAAAAAAAGTTATATCTGAAGTGTGAGTTAACTTAAATGATAGTTTGACTATTCTATCAAAGAAATTCAATATTCACTTAAAAGTCTCAGGAGAGAAGCAGTATAGATTAAGCTATGTTCTTCAACTTTATAGAGTGTATTCCCTGCTTGTCAAAGCTCAGACTGCTGGAGCCCACTGCCAAAATGTCTCATTCAGTAAATTTGGGGTGGAAACTGAGAGTGTGAATTTTTCCCAAACTGTGAGAGATGCTGTTGCTGCTGACCTAGGCTTCAAACTTAACGAACACGGGATTAGTATAATTAAAAGTTTGCCTTTATGAAATGAAAATATCTCCTACCATATCAATAAACAAGAAATGTCACAGCCACCAGCAATCTCTAGCCTCTGAATGTGTGTGTGTTAGTTATTCAGTTGTGTTCAACTCTTTGCGACCCCACGGACTGTAGCCTGCCAGGCAGCTCTGTCCATGATATACTCCAGGCAAGAATACTGTAGTGGGTTGCCATTCCCTTCTTCTGAGGATCTTCCTGGCTCAGAGATCTAACCTGGGTCTCCTGCTTTACAGCCAGTTTCTTTACCATCTCAGACACAAGGGAAGCTGCTGCTGCTGCTGCTAAGTCACTTCAATTGTGTCCGACTCTTAGCAACCCCATGGACCGCAGCCTACCAGGCTCCTCTGTCCATGGGATTTTCCAGGCAAGAGTCCTGGAGGTGGTTGCCATTGACGTCTCCAACAAGTGAAGCTAGGGCTCCCTAAACTGCAATCCAGCAGATGCCGCCAACCTCCACTATGATGGCTGAGGAGCTCTTGGGAATGTAAGAAATGGCCATCTGACATTCCTTAAGCTGAAAAATGAAACAGGATTTGGCCCCAAACAGCTGAGGTGCCTATGAAAGGAATGAATTCACTGAGCCCAGAGGCTTGCATTTTCCTATACACAGAATGCTAAGTTCCTTAACTTGATATCTGATCTTTGATGTTCAGACTGCTTGCTCCCTTTTTTGCAAAGTTGTATACAGCCTTACTAGCCCCCTTGGACTGCAAGGAGATCCAACCAGTCCATCCTAAAGGAGATCAGTCCTGAGTGTTCATTGGAAGGACTGATGCTGAAGCTGAAACTCTAATACTTTGGCCACCTCATGCAAAGAGTTGACTCACCGGAAAAGACCCTGATGCTGGGAAGTATTGAGGGCAGGAGGAGAAGGGGACAACAGAGGATCAGTTGGTTGGATGGCATCACTGACTCCATGGACATGGGTTTGGGTAGACTCCGGGAGTTGGTGATGGACAGGGAGGCCTGGCGTGCTGCGGTTCATGGGGTCGCAAAGACTCGGACACAACTGAGCGACTGAACTGACTGACTGAACTGACTGCTCTGGCCTCCTTGGAGCAGTTTTCTCAGAAGCACTAAGATGCTGTCTAGTGGTCTCAGAGTCCTAAACATCTATCTCCACCAGATAAAATAACTACTTTCAGGTTGTGACTGTATTTTTTAGTTGACACCTTCACACTTTATAATGAAAAACATTTTTGTTTTTGTTTTCAGAACAAGTCATTTTAACGTTGGGTTCTATTCCCAGGTGGCTCAGTGGTACAGGTTCCATCTGCTAAGGCGGGAGATACAGGAGACACAAGTTCGATTCCTGTGTCTGGAGGATCCCCTGGAGAAGGAGATGGCAACCCACTCCAGTATTATAACCTGGGAAAGCCCTTAGACAGAAGAGCCTGATGGGCTGCATGTTAGATGCAACTGAGCACACATACATTTTAACATTAGACATTAACCTAGAATTATAATATCTGTGCCTGTAATCTCTGTGCCAGATGAAATTTATATTAGACAGGGAATCCTAACTAGTTTGGTATTTGAAAATGTTGAAGGAATTTAGGTTTCTCTTAAGTCACTCAAATTTTGAGATAAATGGATTTAGTATTTGATCATGAGATTCTTTGATATTTATGAGGAATAACAGATACATGAAAATTCAGATCATCCAAACCATTGTATTCGTTAGGGTCCACAAGGGGCTCATAGTGTATTATTTAAAAATGGCCCATTGTGGTGACCTGATAAACAAGGGATGATGTCACAGTGGCCACGTTAGCCTGGTGGCATCCTGTTTCTTCCTTAGGGCAATATCCTATTTTTCCCTGCTGGTGCCAGCTTCTCAAGGCTATTTGATCACCTAACCGTGAGACCCCTCTGACTACGTGATCACAAGACCCCAGCTGCGGGCTAAAGATAATCTAAGGCCCTTCCCTTCGGGACTCAATTTCCCATCGATAGGGTATAAGAAGGGCTGGCTTCAAAGGTAGAGCACTGGTTTCTCTCTAAAGTCAGTCACTTTCTTTCTTCCTAAAATAAATCTTTCTCGGCCTGAATGCCCGACTCACTGTCTTTTCCTCTGCGCTCGCCTGACAGTATTTAAGGCTGATATTTCTTCAAAAATACTCTAAGTTTTCTTAGTCGGTCCTTATGACTTTTACTACTATAGCACCACACTGGCTCATTTGTTTCATCTTTAGTGAGAGCTTGTTTTACTGCGAGCTCTTAGGCACTTGCAGGAAACATCATCTGAAAACAAGAAATGAAGGAAAAAGAAGAAAGGAAGATTGATTTTTCATAAAACACAGAATATGTAGAAAATGCAGCATCAGTTAAACCTCACACCTAAAAATCAAACACCCTTGAAGTGCTTTTCATTTGGTGGCTTCCATCTTGGAGACATTCAAGCAGAGCTGGCTTCATGGACATGTGACTTGTACAGTCACACAGGGCCTCCTGATCTGATGTCCTTTGTGCTTGATTGGATGACCTACCTGCTTTGCATTGGAACTCTAAATAATTTATTAAAAAGGGCTCCATATTTTCCTTTTGCACTGTAACCTGCTCTACATTCAGGTAATAAAATTAATTCAAATATTGTGTTCACATTTCTCCCAATGTAAACTTATGCTTGGTAAGCATATGTCTAATAACTCCTGATATATTCATTTAAAGTCATAAATACTCCTAAGCCTATCTGCACATAGAAAATGTACTAAGTACAACAAAATAATATTTATGGAAAAGAACTAAACCTGGAGAAAAATAAAGTGAGCGTGTGTGCAGTGAGAACAGATTCACAGTGAAATTAAAGAGAAAGAATTTGAGCCTAAGGACTTGCAGGCTTTGGAGGGGCACTCCATCTCTGCCAGGGGAAGGAAATCACATTCTTGCATGAGAGGACCATATTGTTGAGCAAACTAGGTTGTGTGTGTGTGTGTGTGTGTGTGTGTGTGTGTGTGTGTGTGTGTGTGTGCGCTCAGTCCCTCAACTGTGTCTGACTCTTTGAGACCCCATGAAGTATAACTTGCCACGCTCTTCTGTCCAAGTGATTTTCCAAGCAAGAATACTGAAGTGGGTTGCCATTTCTTCCTTCAGGGGATTCTCCCAACCTAGGAATCAAACCCACATCTCTTCTCCTGAGTCTCCTGCATTGGCAGGCAGATTTCTTTACCACTGTGCTACCTAGCAAGCCCATTAGCATTTAGTCTACAGTAAAATACACACAGGCCAATCCAATACTTTATAAATTGAGCTTGGGGAGGTTTCTGGCCTGTACGAGCATAGATAAAATCCTCCCAAAATTCAAATCTACATAATCCATGTGGGCATGGCTTCTATTAGGAGGTCCTTGTTAATTATTAAATTGATGCATATTTTTGTGACCCACAGGAAAAAAATTTTAGCTAATCAGATTGCACAAGTAATTAACATCAAGAAACAATTCAAAAACATTTGTGCTATTTTCAAAGTATAACCATAAGAGAATGTCTCCAGGTAGGACAGGGAGGCAGAGTGCACAGATTTAAACAGATATTTTGTTTAAATTATAGTGCAATTTCAAGTCTCAGGAAAGCAAAATGTCTAACACTTTCAATAACTTATCCTTTGTTTGAAATAATAGCACAGTAAACATGAATTAACCAAGGAAGAAAATTTTCTAAAATAGAAACTTGTTTCTCCTGTTCAGGAAGGAATTATTATCATTAAAAATATGTAAATACAATATACTGAATTAAAATTACTCTAGAATTTGAATAGAAAAACTATAATCAATGAGCAGCATGAAGGAAAAGTTATTCTATGAAACATCCTACATTCCTATGTACATAAAAATTTACAAATAAGATTCTAAAACTTCTAAGTTTTAGGCAATATTCATGCAAAAAAATAATTACACTAATTCATCTATATTATTGTTTCCTTGAATCATGAGACTGGAGAGCAGGGTGTATCATTTTTGTAAAATAAGCAAAATATACTTGAGAGACAAATACTTGAGAAACTGCTAGGGTTTAAATCCTGACTCTCTCTCTTTGTAGCAGTTGAGTTTGGGAAACTGTTTACATTCTTTGAGTCTCAACATTTTTCATCATTTGCTGGTGATAATGATAGCAAAAATCTCATGGGACTTGTCTGAGAATTAAATGAATTAGTAGATATAAAGTGCTTAAAGTGGTAAAAAAAAAAAAAAGGTATTATTATTGTTTTATTATTGTAATATAGCAGGCCTTGAGACTAACATAACAATCATGAAAGGCCACCCAGAGGAAGTGATTTTTGAAACTGAAAGTTAAATTGCTCAATAAATGCTACATGCATGTATACTATAGCATATGTTGCTTGATTGATCTCATATAAAAGACCTTTAGAAAACAGAGTCTGTGCTTGAGTCGCCATTGCACTAATGCAAACTTCCATCTCCAAAAATAGTGCTAAATTGAAATTCCCATATGACTGCAACTATCTGCACTCGTTTCCAAGTAATATGGAAAGGCTATTTCCTTCCCAAGTGGCTCATTGGTAAAGGATCCACCTGCCAATGCAGGAGATGCAGGAGGTGCAGGCTAGATCTTTGGGTCTGGAAGAGCCCCTGGAAGATGAAAATGGCAACCCACTCCTGTATTCTTCCCAGAATAATCCCATGAACAGAGGAGCCTGGTGGGCTACAGTCTATTGGGTTGCAAAGAGTCAGACACCACTGAGCACACACACATGGATTCTTTAAGAAAGGATAAAAGAAGAAGTCATTAAGATTTCAGTAAGATGAGGAAATCTGACCAGAGATGTGAAACTGCAGGTCAGAATCTGTAGATGAGAATGCCTACACTGAATGCCTACACTGAGACTGCCATTCAAGTTTCTTAATCCCCTCATCAATGAAGCTCAAACTAACACTGGGGATCAGGAAAACTTCTAGTTTCTGATCCCCACTTGTACAAAGATATTGTCTTTTAACATTTATAGTAATAACTTTCTCTTCACCGTTGAAAATGCCGAATAAAGGGAAAAATCTCCAACCAGTTGCCTTGCTTTGTTGTTAGAAAAATGAGACCTTTACTCTCTCAGAAGTTACGATCATTTTTTTAAAAATGAAGGAAATGCCATCCAATTATATTTCATCTTTCTAAGGTATAGGAAACCAAGTAAAACTAAACATTATGAAATTAGGAGTCAAGTGAATAAAAATGTGATGTCATTTTTGTTTTTTTCAATAACAACATTGTGTCTTGGCCAGGATCCAATTAGTGTTAGCCATGATGATAAATGTGTTTGCTTGAAATCTCACATCTCCTTCTGATGGCTAAAGGACATTTTGCTTTAGAGTCTACATATATTTCTAAAATCATGTACTTCCTTTTAGTACAGATCATCACCTCTCAAACAAAAAAGAAAAATCTTTCCTACGACTCTTTTGGATATAAATAAGTATCCTGTTTTCAAAACTTGGAAAAATAAACTCTATAGTTATAAAATAAACATTTGGTGCAATGCCTATCAAATTAGGACACATCTAAAAGCTTTGAAATATAGTCCACATACACAATGAAATTCTCTTCTGCGCATGTCCATTTTCTTAAAATAAAAACAATATATAGTCATCCAACCCTTAGCAGGCTCTACTGAGATGTCTGTCTCTCTGGGGCCCCTGTTAGACTATATCACACTGACAATATAAAACCTCTAGTTCTTCAGTGTATTTCCAACTTTTAGTACAATACTGGAAAATGGTGAGTATTCATAAGCATTTTATAAATGAATGAATAAAATAAATGAATGAATGAAAGGTCTATGGGAATTATCTCAGTGATGAATAATTTGCAAATATTGTGCTGAAAACGATGTTCTTAAATAAAAGTCTGATCTCAACTCTGTGGAAAGCTGCTAATAATAGAGAATGAGCTTCAGAATTTATTTTAAAGAAAAAAGTTAAATAGTAATATGCATAATGTAATGTCCTTATGTTTAAAGAAAGAGAAAATAGAAGCAAACAGTTATATTTGATATCTACTTATAAGATATTTAGAGTTATTTCTCAGAATTTGTAGATTTTAAGTTAAAGTTTTTACAATAAGAACTTTACAAATGGAAATAAAAGTGTTACCTGCTTGTGCTGAGTGAGAGTAGTGAGGAATGTCCATGGAAACACACAGATGTCAGGGAAGGAAGAGTCTACATGGCACAAATGAGCTCCTCAATCAAGATATGTAGAGTTTGATTTAATTTGGTTATATTTCTAAGAGAAGCACTTTTGCAAACAAATTTAAGCTACCCTCTATTGCATAGTGACTTTTGTATAATAAGATCACCCCAAGCTTCTTGCCTACTGCTCCCAGACACCATTCATAAATAGGTTTATTTTTTGTGTGTATTCTGAAAAAAGTACTTTCCCTCTGCTAAACTTTACCTAATTGCTCTCTTGTGGATTTCTACAAAAGTAGCCATTATATTTCTCTGTAGGCTACAGACACCTCCTAAGAACCACCGATCTTACTTTCTGCACTGGAACCTAGAGATATGAGCAGGAGAGTTTTGCATTACAGACTGCAAAGCAGACTAGATAATCCAGATAACCAGATGAGCGCACCTACAGATTTTATGTTTTAGGGAACAGAATTAACATTTTTTACAGACTTCACTGAACTGCTGTTTGATCAATTGCCTCTTTATGAAACCAAGTAGTACATTTAACTGAGAAAAAAAAAATGTTCAACTTGATTTACCATGATTTCAGAAGACAGCGCAATTTAATGCAGGTTTTCAATTACAGCAGGTCTTACAAGAGCTAATTTGTGCAACTTCATCGACATTGTAAAGCATTGAGCAACCCTTGGCCCTGGAGGAAAAGAGACTTGGAAATAAGCTCTTACATGGACCATAGTTCTTCATTCTATTTTAAAGAAATTTTGTATGAAAGAGAGAGACAATGCTTATTGCTCACAGTTTAATGCTTGCTGAAACAAATGAATTCACTTTATATTGATCCAAACAGAAATTTACTTATTTTTTCTTCTCTGGAACTTCACTCCCCCCCCAGAAAAGGGAATCATGTTTAAGATAGATTTTTGAGAAAAAAAATTTTTTTCATATGTTTTCAAAAACATTAATTTAAATGTAATCTAACAGTACAGAAATGCTACTTCTCTGACTGGACCATCTGCTCTAAAGCATACTTTTTCGACTTCAGGAATACTATATAATTAAAACGTTGAGACAGACTGAGAATCCAAAGGGCTTTTGTTTACATGGATTATATATATTATTATCTACTATATTAGAAATACAAACCGAGAAATTAAAAGACATTTATTTATTAATTCAATTTAAATAACAATAAAATACATTTGAGGTTAATGTAAATAATGTATCTTTATTTAAAAGTATTTCCCCTAAAGTCAGGAACAAGACAAGGGTGTCCACTTTCACCGCTACTATTCAACATAGTTCTGGAAGTTTTGGCCACAGCAATCAGAGCAGAAAAACAAACAAAAGGAATCCAAATTGGAAAAGAAGAAGTAAAACTCTCACTGTTTGCAGATGACATGATCCTCTACATGGAAAACCCTAAAGACTCCACCAGAAAATTACTAGAGCTCATCAATGAATATAGTAAAGTTGCAGGATATCAAATCAACACACAGAAATCCCTTGCATTCCTATACACGAATAATGAGAAAGTAGAAAAAGAAATTAAGGAAACAATTCCATTCACCATTGCAACGAAAAGAATAAAATACTTAGGAATATATCTACCTAAAGAAACTAAAGACCTATATATAGAAAACTATAAAACACTGATGAAAGAAATCAAAGAGGACACTAATAGATGGAGAAATATACCATGTTCATGGATCGGAAGAATCAATATAGTGAATATGAGTATACTACCCAAAGCAATTTACAAATTCAGTGCAATCCCTATCAAGCTACCAGCCACATTTTTCACAGAACTAGAACAAATAATTTCAAGATTTGTATGGAAATACAAAAAACCTCGAATAGCCAAAGCAATCTTGAGAAAGAAGAATGGAACTGGAGGAATCAACTTGCCTGACTTCAGGCTCTACTACAGAGCCACAGTCATCAAGACAGTATGGTACTGGCACAAAGACAGACATATAGATCAATGGAACAAAATAGAAAGCCCAGAGATAAATCCACACACATATGGACACCTTATCTTTGACAAAGGAGGCAAGAATATACAATGGAGTAAAGACAATCTCTTTAACAAGTGGTGCTGGGAAAACTGGTCAACCACTTGTAAAAGAATGAAACTAGATCACTTTCTAACACCGCACACAAAAATAAACTCAAAATGGATTAAAGATCTAAATGTAAGACCAGCAACTATAAAACTCCTAGAGGAGAACATAGGCAAAACACTCTCAGACATAAATCACAGCAGGATCCTCTATGATCCATCTCCCAGAATTCTGGAAATAAAAGCAAAAATAAACAAATGGGATCTAATTAAAATTAAAAGCTTCTGCACAACAAAGGAAAATATAAGCAAGGTGAAAAGACAGCCTTCTGAATGGGAGAAAATAATAGCAAATGAAGCAACTGACAAACAACTAATCTCAAAAATATACAAGCAACTTATGCAGCTCAATTCCAGAAAAATAAACGACCCAATCAAAAAATGGGCCAAAGAACTAAATAGACATTTCTCCAAAGAAGACATACGGATGGCTAACAAACACATGAAAAGATGCTCAACATCACTCATTATTAGAGAAATGCAAATCAAAACCACAATGAGGTACCACTTCACACCAGTCAGAATGGCTGCGATCCAAAAATCTGCAAGCAATAAATGCTGGAGAGGGTGTGGAGAAAAGGGAACCCTCCTACACTGTTGGTGGGAATGCAAACTAGTACAGCCACTATGGAGAACAGTGTGGAGATTCCTTAAAAATTGCAAATAGAACTACCTTATGACCCAGCAATCCCACTGCTGGGCATACACACCGAGGAAACCAGAATTGAAAGAGACACATGTACCCCAATGTTCATCTCAGCACTGTTTATAATAGCCAGGACATGGAAGCAACCTAGATGTCCATCAGCAGATGAATGGATAAGAAAGCTGTGGTACATATACACAATGCAGTATTACTCAGCCGTTAAAAAGAATTCATTTGAATCAGTTCTGATGAGATGGATGAAACTGGAGCCGATTATACAGAGTGAAGTAAGCCAGAAAGAAAAACACCAATACAGTATACTAACACATATATATGGAATTTAGGAAGATGGCAATGACGACCCTGTATGCAAGACAGGAAAAAAGACACAGATGTGTATAACGGACTTTTGGACTCAGAGGGAGAGGGAGAGGGTGGGATGATTTGGGAGAATGGCATTCTAACATGTATACTATCATGTAAGAATTGAATCGCCAGTCTATGTCCGATGCAGGATACAGCATGCTTGGGGCTGGTGCATGGGGATGACCCAGAAAGATGTTATGGGGAGGGAGGTGGGAGGGGGTTCATGTTTGGGAACGCATGTAAGAATTAAAGATTTTAAAATTAAAAAAAAAGAAACATAAAGGATTCTTTCAGGGCCCTTTTATTTTGAAACAAGGTGAAATCCTAATTATGAAATAGTCCTGAGCATTTATGAACTGATTAAGATAACATCAAAACCTAAATAGCAAGAAAACTAAAAGACTATAAAAAGCAAACAAAATAAAGGGAAAACATTTACTATAGCAAAAAATTATTTGATATTTAAGAAGAGACAGAAATAAAACTACAGTCTACAGAGAGATACTATAATACCAATATCATTTATGACAGAGCAAGTTGATAAAAATAAGAGGATATATCTTGTTTGAATAATGTAAATTAGAAAAAGTGAATTAGTAGATGGAGCAAAATTTTATGCCATAGACTTTCTTTTAAATCCCATTGATGATTTTTTTAAAATTCAGCTCATGCCAAGGCATAAAGGACATCAATAAAGTTTATAAAATATAAATTACAAAAAAAAAAAAAAATAAAAGTACCATAAAACCATCTCAAAAAAAGAGAGGGAAATTATTTTACAAGTTTGCACATCTCTTTAAAGTCTGGATTAACAGACAACAGCAGGGTTATCACATCTGCTGGTGAATTCCATCTGTTGCCTCCACACAGATGTACCTGGAAGAGTGTTTTAAACAATTTTTAGATAATTGTGGGTGTTTTTGCTTGCTTTTACAACAAAGTTGTGGTTTTTAAAATATTTTAAAGTAATTAACCTTCAATTAAAATAAATAAATTTATATTAAAAAAATAAAGGTTAACTGCAATGTGGAATCTGAATTTGATCAATGTAGTTTTTGTACTCTACTACATGAGTTTGAGCAAGCTCTGGGAGATGGTGATGGACAGGAAAGCCTGGCATACTGCAGTCCATGAGGTCACAAAGAGTCGGACACAATTAAGCGATTGAACTGAACTGATATTAAATTCATTTTTCTGAGTTCCAAATGAGTCATTTACCCATTTACTAAATCATGGATAACATCCATGACTATTGGATGTTATTGGTCATTTGGAATATACTTGTTCACTGAATTATACAGGTGATCAAAATGTTGACACATTTTATTATACAATATCAAGACATCACATTTGTTATTATCACCAATGACCTCATCAGAAAAGTCTTTGAGACTAAGAACCTCTCAAGCACATGACGATGGATACCAATTTGGGGAAATTCTAATTTTCACTGGAAATGTCCAGTATAATCATTTGGCAACAAATATTGTCAGTTATTGTCCTTGAAGTGGCAATCTCATTTTCCTGATGATTTCAAGAAACTACCTTTTGAACACCCAAGTTTGAATAATTATTGTGTTAGTCTTTATTTTAAATATATCTTATGTTCCATGTCAGTCATTGTTTGAAATAAAAGTATTTTTTTCATGAAAAAGAAGCTAGTGTAGCCTCAAACCTCAAACAGTTGCATAAATACTTCTATTCAAGACAAGCATCATATTTCATTTTGTAACAACTGTACTTAGTTTGTACTTTCCATTTTATCACACAGAATTTTGAAAAGACGTGTACTCAAGGGTCACCCAAGTGTTACTCTCAAGAATAGTAAAGGGAATAAAAAGGAAGCTTCTAATAAAGCAGAGTCAAAACATGGTAAAATATTATTTCATAAAGTGAAGTTTTCTTTACATCTCACTTTATTACTTTATACAATACCTTTGGTTCCTACTTTGTCAAAATGTGTTTCTGAAACCTAGCTTTATTCAGGGAAATTTAAATTTTTAAATTTAATCAGAATTGCTCAATTACTATCATGTTAATGGAATGAATACTCCATTTCTTAAAGTGATTTAATTTTTCTTTACCTGGACCATAGAAAGCAGGTCTGATTTTTATATTAGCCATTTATCACAAATATTATTTAGTCCTCTGGGTTATATTATACATTATAATTTATATTGCCTTTGCACATTTTAAGACCTGAATATATGAGATTAAATGTTGAGAATAAGCAAATATTTCTAATTAGCATTAATTTTCCAGCTACCTTCAACTGAAGCCAAAATTCACTGAAGAATTTCATCAGTATTCAAAAAAATATTGTGTGAATATCTTCACAGTTCTTTCACAATCTACTGATTAATTGCTTAATTTGAATTTTTTTAAAGAATAAAATGTATAGAAGTGCTCAGATTTATGCTGCGATAAAATGAATAAAATAAATGTGTAAATATAAACATAAGATCATAGTCCACTGCATCAGTTGTGTTGAACACGGGGCAATAGAGTCATTTCTTATAACTTTGTTATTTGGTTCAAATACCATTTATGTCATACGATGGTCAGTGTTTCAGTTCACAGAGAATATCAGAAAACTACAAAATCATATTCTTGAGAAAAAGGAAAGAGTTGAAATCAGATAATGAGTTAGAGAAAAGTTCACAGATAAGTTATCCTAGGTAGGAAGTGTAGGTGGAAGAGAGTTGTTGTTTAGTTGCTGAGTCACATTGGACTCTTTTGAGACCCCATAGACTGTAATGGCCAGGTTCCTCTGTCCGTGGGATTTTCCAGGCAAGAATACTGGAATGGGTTGCCATTTCCTTTTCCAGGGGTGCTTCCATACTCAGACATCCAACCCTCCTCTCCTGAGTCTTCTGCATTGCAAGCAGATTCTTTACCACTGAGCCACCTGGGAAACCAAGAGGGATGCCAGGATTTGTACAATTCTGACGATGGACTGAAAGGAAAAAAGCAAGAAACTTCTACCACCATGTGCTAAGGTGCTTAGTCACTCAGTCACATCCGACTCTGCAACCCCCTGGACTGTAGTCTACCAGGCTCCTTTGTCCACGGAATTCTCCAGGCAAGAATACTGGAGTGGGTTGCCATTTCCTTCCCCAGGAGATTTTTCCCAATCCAGGGGTCAATCCCAGGTCTCCTGCGCTGCAGGCAGATTCTTTACCATCTGAGCCACCAGGGAAGCTGCCGTGCTAGGGTTAATAGAAACAAATAGGTGGAAAGTAAGAAAAAATGTAATCAGAAAACAATTCAATATTTTTTCCTCTTAAAAGACTTAAATCACATCAGGTTAAATACAGAATACATTTCTTTGAAGGCATAGCAGCAAGGGCAAACTGCAACAGAGGTAACTTTAAGCTAATAGTTATAAATAATTTATGATTTTACTGAAATGTTGGCTAGGGAGTTAATTTAAAAGAGTATTTGTCTGCCTGTGCAGTGTTGGTGAGAATCCCCATGGATGAATTTAATCGAAGAAGGTCTCACTGGGAGGCAAATGACTTTATTCACTGCTCCAGCCAATCAGAATACTCCCAACAGCCTGAGCTCTGCCCAGGGCTTACCAGGGAACAACATAACTATGGTGCAGAATGCTGAGACTTCCTTTTGAGGCGATAATTAGTCATAAAAGTCACACTGGAGGAACAGTAATTAATGATCAGAAAAATACTTTCAGGCTGTTTCATTTGGGAAGGGGAAGCCAAAGCAAGATGCTGGGTTTAGGAGCTGTGTGCCAAGTGTTCACCCAATATCCAGACTACATCCTCCTTGGAAGACTTCTGATCATGAGAGCCTTAAGCTCTCTAGTCCTCAGGAGTCCCCTTATGTCGTAGTAATGGCATTTTTTCCACTTCTGTCTCCAAGGAAGGTTGCTAGAAACTCTGAGAACGCCAGAAAGTTACCTAAAAGGCAATCATCTCACAAAGATATTTAGTTAAAAACAAAATGTCTAAGGAACAGGGAAAAATTTTTTTTTGTAATTCTTAATAAGGAAATATAACTAAAGTTACATGGCACCAGCTTTATTAAATGGGAAGAATAGGAACACAAATTCAAAAAGGATACAAATAACAATATGTTGTATCCCACGTGATATATATTTATATTATGTTTCTTGTTAAGGAAAAAGTGCACTCCTGGAGCATCTTAAGTGTTTTGTTAAATAAAATTTTTACTTTAATATACAACTTCTGTTCCATAATATCTAATTTTGTGGTATTTTTTTCTTATAATTTAGATCATAAATGACAGGTAAGAGCATCAAGAAACATAAGAACTATGGGGTCATTTAAGTGTTTGTTGTTGCTCAATCATGTCTGACTCTTTTGCAACCCCATAGACTGTAGCCTGCCAAATTCCTCGTCCATGGGATTTCCCAGGCAAAAATACTGGAGTGGATTGCCATTTCCTTCTCCAGCTGAATCTTCCCAAATCAGGGATTGAATCCACGTCTTGTCTTCTACATTGGCAGGCAAGTTCTTAACCACTAAGCCACCTTAGTAGCCCCTAACTCCCCCAGGAGTCAGGCCTAAGAGGGAGCATGTCGTTTTGCTTGTGTGTGTGTGTATGCTAAGTTGCGTCAGTCGTGTCTGACTCTGCGACCCTATGGACTGTAGCCGGCCAGGCTCCTCTGTTGCTGTTATTTGCTGTTATTTATTCTTACCCAAATACTGCCTAATGCCCATATATCGCAATCAACTATCTCAATGGAAAAATATTTGCTTATTCTTCTGTAAGTGGTAACTCAGCACTAACCTGTGAAAATAATCTCCATCATCTGCCTTTTGTATACCACCTTCATCCATCAGTAAATCTCTTTGAGATGAATCCTTACTGAACTAGAATATCACACTATCTTGCAATTCTATGTCTGCTATGTTTGGCACCCATTTCTCATCCCAAGGCTTTACAGATTACATTTATTCACGATTAATGTATTTCCATTAGTACTAATAGAAAAATATACCATTTTTTAATGGCTCACTGGAGAAGACCATAAATTATAGGATATAAGATGGTTGTCATATTCAAATTCGCAATGGTTCACATGTCCTGTGATGGTTTTCCTTGGTGACCCTAACTTAGAGACATTTTGTCTTTTCTCCGAGTGCAGTTTGCATCTCTGGCTTCCAGCATAAACTTAATTACACATATTTCAATTCTATAGTTGTTCTCTGAGTAAATTATTTCCCCAACAGTGTTTAATCTTCTAGTCAGTAGGACCTATATTATTTTTCCTGTTTCCCATGCAGTGCCTAGAATACTACTCAGTAGGTACTTGAAAATGTGGGTAGATTTGATTTAGTAATGTCATAAAAGAGAAATTATGCAGAATATTGAATCTCTTCAACTGTTAGTTTTCTAGACTTGAGTTCTAGCTTGTAACTATAAACATTTTTCCAGAAATCAGAGAATGAATCCTGTTGACATATGCACCCCCTCAGCACCTATCTCAGCGTTCTTGAAGTTAGACTGTAACTTAGATGAAGCCAGATATGCTATTTTTTAAATTGTTTTTGGAGTATAATTGATTTACCATGTTGTATTTATTTCAGGGTTATTGCAAAGTAAATCAGTTATACTTATACATGTGCCCACTCTTTTTTTAAAGATTCTTTTCCCATATAGGTCATTACAGAGTAGTGAGTAGCGTTCCCTGTACTATACAGTAGGTTTTTATTGCTTATCTATTTTGTATATAGTAGTATGTATATGCGGAGAAGGCAATGGCACCCCACTTCTGTACTCTTGCCTGGAGAATCCCATGGACAGAGGAGCCTGGTAGGCTGCAGTCCATGGGGTCGCTAAGAGTCAGACACGACTGAGAGACTTCCCTTTCACTTTTCACTTTCATGCATTGGAGAAGGAAATTGCAACCCACTCCAGTGTTCTTGCCTGGAGAATCCCAGGGTCGGGGGAGCCTGGTGGGCTGCTGTCTATGGGGTCACACAGAGTCAGACACAACTGAAGTGACTTAGCAGCAGCAGCAGTATGTATATGTCAATACCAACCTCCCAATTTATCCTCCCCCCTTATAGCCTGGTCACTGTAAGTTTGTTTTGTACATTCAAGATTCTGTTTCTGTTTTATAAATAAGTTTATTTGTACCCTATTTTAGATTCCACACGTAAGTGATATCTTACATTATTTGTCTTTCTTTGACTTCACTTGGTATGACAATTTCTAGGTTCATCCAAGTTCCTGCAAATGTTATTATTTCATTCTTTTTTATGGCTGAGTAATATCTCATTGTATATATGTACCACACCCTCTTTATCCATTCCTCTATCGACAGATGCTCAGGTTGCTTTTATGTCCTGGCATGGATGTTGACACATTCATTCACCCCTGCAACCTGTCACATGGTATAAGTGCTTATTGAATGAAGAAAGTGAGTTTTATTAGATAATCTCGGAGATGCTTCCTAGTCCACATTCATTTTCTTCCTTGAATCCTTCCTCCCTAACCAAAGGTGAATTCCATAGCAGTAATGTCCCTTCCATTTTTGCCATAACTGACTGGACCTATGCGCACTTAGTACACAACTAGCCAGCCGGAGTCCCCCGTATTCTTGCTGGAATATTCCTTGGTGGCACTGGAGTACATTACAGCAATGAAAGCTTGTGGGTGTAGTGAACTGCAGGGCTAGGAGAGCCACATGCTACCATGGTTACAGATGGAATAACTCTCAAGCATGATGGCTCTGAGGAACAGAGAGAGAGTGTGTGTGTGCAGAGAGAGACAGATGGAGCAAAGGCCAAGAGGAAGAGAGTTAAGGGGCAAGGATGGAGAAGTTTGCACCAGGCCTTTATGCTGGCCCTGCCTCTAACCGCTTGAGAAGTTGGCTCATAGTCTACCCTGTGTCCATGAATGTGTCCTGAGAGGTAATAAGCTAGTCTTCAGGGTTTCCTGTTATTATATCAGCACAGATATTTTACTAATTTAAAATACTCAATTAAAACTATAAGAGAGACTGACCTGAAAAGACATTGAGGGTATTTTGGGGCTACCCTAGCGCCTCAGCAATAGAAAAATCCACCTGTGATGCAGGAGATGTGGGTTCCTCCCTGGTTTGGAAAGATCCCTTGGAGAAGGCAGTAGCAACCCACTCCAGTATTCTTGCCGGGGAAATCCCATGGACAGAGGAACCTGGCAGGTTGCAGTCCACAGGGTCGCAAGAATGTTGAACATGACTGAGCGATTAAACCACAGCAACAACTGAGGGTATTTTAACTGTTGGGGGACTTGGACTCTAGTTGCAGCTCTTCCACAGGCTGGGAGTATCATCAGAGTGTCTCCGCTTGTGAGTAAATGATGCTGAACCAGGTGATTTCCCTTAACCCTCCTATCCCTCAACATTTGTGATCCTACCAAGATACCAGTCACTTTGATAAAAACTATAATGTTCAATTAGCCAAGTATTTCTAAGTTCCCAGATATTTATCACAAAAGAGAGACTTACCTAGATATTCATAGCATTCTTTAGTTTTCACCTAGATGTTTGAAGTTAAATTGGTGTAGTCCCCTTTCAAATTCAGTTTTTTAGCTCTTTGCATTCACACAGCATGAGACTTTACTTCTTTCATTCTTCTAACATTCATGAACTCAAAATTAAGCTTGAATAGGTTTTTCTAATCCATGTGCATGGAACACCTGTCTTTTTTATATCTATAGAATTCTGTCTCGCATGAAAAATTTAATATCACAATTTTAAATTCTTTCATTCTGAATATGTTAAAGTAGCTTTCCCAACAAAATTTACAAGATTTTCTGAGCGTATGTAAATATAGAAAACTTGGTACAAGGCCTTGTCCCAGTCGATACAGACCCAAGGGATAGAAACTGGCAAGACAGTACATTGCAAAGAACTCAATAAACATGTATCATTACATCTTAGTAACCCTTTCATGTTGACTGCATAAGAGCTTCTCAGTTAAATTACAATAGCTAAAGGTTGGAAAAAAACACACTTTGAAATTTTTAAATTTAATTCATTTGGTTCTTTTGTAACTCATTCAGTCTTTTTCTTTCTCCTGTTTATCAGCTATAGACTATGCCTCCTAAGTATACATGAAGTGAAGTGAAGTATTAGTTGCTCAGTAGTGTCTGACTCTTTGCAATCCAATGGACTATACCCTACCAGGCTTCTCTGTCCTTGGGATTCTCCAGGAAAGAATATTGGAGTGAGTTGCCATTTCTTACTCCAAGGGATCTT
Organism: Ovis aries; assembly: GCF_016772045.2. Lineage (NCBI taxonomy): Eukaryota > Metazoa > Chordata > Mammalia > Artiodactyla > Bovidae > Ovis > Ovis aries. The sequence goes on along the minus strand of NC_056069.1, from coordinate 60,115,262 downwards.
CCTGACCTAGGGATTGAACCTGGGTCCCCTGCATTGCAGACAGATTCTTTACAATCTAAGCCACCAGGGAAACCCAACATTATATTTATGTGACACAACAGCATTAGCTGCCTAAAATGCTTGGAAAAGCCTCTCATAGCTTCATTCAAAATATTAATTTTGTTCGTGTTCACCGTATATTTTTCCAGGAAAACTCATTTTAAAAAGATGGCAGAATTATCTTCCTGACCCTGACCCCTCGCTAAAACCACAGCACTAGCTCAATGACCTAATCCATAGCGTGCTACCACTCATCTCCACGCCTAGAAACATACAGTCAGGTAACAAACTTACCCAGACAGAAGTCTGTTTCTACCTGTTGAGAGCCAAACAGTATGAGCACCCAGACTCTAAAATGAATAATTCCATGGGTGACCGACATGAAGAGGGTGGGAAGAGCCAGCTGACTACAGTGTATGAGGAGGAAGACCAAGAGATATGTCAAAATGAGATTCAAAGAAATCATAGCAAACATGTGCAAAGAACACCAAGCAGTTAAGTTTGGCTGAGTTGTTATTGCATGAAGCAGGAAATAAATCCGGCAATTCAGATTGGTTCCAGATTATAGACGGTGTTGATAGCCAGGCTGAGGAAACCAAAACTCAAACTATACATAAAACACCAACTGACAATTTTTAAACAGAGAACTGACTTAGAGCCATAGGAATAGTGACAATATTAACTTCAAATAATATGCCACAATCATCTACACTGGGCATGGGACTGCATGAAAAATTAAGAGTAAGGCAGGCATAGTTTCTGCCTTTAAGAGAAAAACTACCCACACATACAAAGTCAAATAATGAATAAAATAGACCTAAACCTTAAGGCATAAAATATTAACTTCTACAAGGAAGGCTCAAAATGCTTTGGGAGTCTTAATAGCCTCATACATTATTTGCCTTTTATGTACAAGTTATTTACCTTGAGCCTTTGGCTGTCTTTCCTCAATACATTGATGATTCTCAGCAATAACAATCCTGTTTCATACAATCACTACATCTTCCAAACCTATCATGCAACCAGCACATTACCTTTCACTACTATTGTACTGCAGTTCAGCACCAGTGAAAGTTGAATGTTCATACCACAACCACATGCCATGACCCATCAGGGCTCCATATTCCCAAAGGAATGAGACTTCCACTGCCAACTGATCACTGGATAATCCAGCTTGAAAATCCCTTTATAAACTCACCTTCTTATGCCAATGAAAGTGAAAATGAATAGTTGCTTAGTAACATTTGAAAGTTATGACCAACCTAGACAGTATAAAGCAGAGACATTACTTTGCCAACAAATGTCCGTCTAGTCAAGGCTATGGTTTTTCCAGTGGTCATGTATGGATGTGAAAGCTGGATTGTGAAGAAAGGTGAGCACAGAAGAATTGATGCTTTTGAACTGTGGTGTTGGAGAAGACTCTTGAGAGTCCCTTGGACTGCAAGGAGATCCAACTAGTCCATTCTAAAGGAGATCAGTCCTGGGTGTTCATTGGAAGGACTGATGCTGAAGCTGAAACTCCAATACTTTGGCAACCTGATGTGAAGAGCTGACTCATTGGAAAAGACTCTGATGCTGGGAGGGATTGGAGGCAGGAGGAGAAGGGGATGACAGAGGATGAGATGGCTGGATGGCATCACCGACTCGATGGACATGAGTTTGAGTAAACTCCGGGAGTTGGTGATGGACAAGGAGGCCTGGCGTGCTGTGATTCATGGGGTCGCAAAGAGTCGGACACGACTGAGTGACTGAATTGAACTGAACGTTCGATTCTTTGTGACCCTATGCACTGTAGCCCACCTGGCTCAGGGGAATTCTCCAGGCAAGAATACTAGAATGGATTGCCATTCCCTTTTCCAGAGGATCTTTCCAACTCAGGGATGGAAACTCACCTTCTTATGCCAATAACTGGCACCAATTATCTTTATTAAATTCCCAGGAAATAGTCTGGAGAAGGAAATGGCAACCTACTCCAGTATTCTTGCTGGAGGATTCCATGGAGAGGAGCCTGGCAGCCTACCATCCATGGGGTCACAAAGATTTGGACACAACTGAGTGACTAACACACACGCACACGCACACGCACACACGCACCAGGAAATAGATGCTAGGTCTAAAGTCTGCATGCAAGTGGTTTATAATGGAGAAAGTAGTTAGTGCTGTAGGACTGGGCAGATAGATTGAACAGTGAGGAACTTTCAGCAGAGGATTCAATTGGATATCATGGAAAACTGGAGCTGGGTACGCTTTTGTCCTGTTCAAAATGAGGCCAGAATGCCATGACTTTTTACCCCTACATCGAGTCACTGGATACAGGCTGGCTCCAGGAATTGAATTTAACTTGGGGAACAGAGCTTCCCTCAGCCAAGGGCAGTTCCTGGAGCAGAACTGGGCTACAAGCATTCGGTAGACAAGACTACCAGCATCTGTGAGAATTCATGCTCAGTATTTGAAGAAAAGTACATACCAGGATAAAGTCCTTACTCACTTCCAGGAACTTTCCTCTAAATTGATATTTATTAGTCACTTTGCTAATAGTTAAGAGAATTTACCCCCCCTTTAAAACCTCTTATGTAGAACCCATATCACATTTTTACGCCCAAAACTGTCTTGACACAGTGAAATACAAGTTTTTGATCCCCTATTGCCTTCTCTTGATAAAAAACTGAACATATAGAATGTAAAGAAAATATCAATTTAGTGCCTATGAAAGCTCCAATGAAAAATATTAGCTGATTAAGATTCAATGGATTTCTACCACTTGAACATCTCTGGTCAGCACCAATATATTCATTAATAGTACAAAAGATATTTAGTTTCTCTGTAAGAGGAAGGCAATGTTCAGTAGTTAATGTTTCAGTATCTTATTATATTGGGAGGGATCTAACTGCTTAACAAACTTCCATCACCTAATTTAATTTAGCACAACTTGAGAGATTTATTTTACCAAAACCTAGAGAGACTAAATAGATATATATTTCTTGCTGTTGTTGTTCAGTCCCTCTGTTGTCTCCAACTCTTTGCAACATCACGGACTGCACATGCCAAGCTTCCCTGTCCTTCACCATCCCCAGAAGCTTGCTCAAACTCATGTCCATTGAGTCAGTGATGCTATCCAACCATCTTATTCTCAGTCGTCCCCTTCTCCTCCTGCCATAAAATTTTCACAGCATCAGAGTCTTTTCTAATGAGTAGGTTCTTCGCATCAGGTGGTCAAAGTATACGAGCTTCAGCTTCAGGTTCAATCCTTCCAAGGAATATTCAGGACTGATTTTCTCTAGGATTAACTAGTTTGATCTCCTTGCAGTCCAAGGGACTCTCAAGAGTCTTCTCCAACACCACAGTTCAAAAGCATCAATTCTTTGGCATTCAGCCTTTTTTATGGTCCAAATCTCACATCCATACATGAGTAATGGAAAAACCATAGCTTTCACTATATGGACCTTTGTTGGCAAAGTAGTCTCTGCTTTTTATTACACTGTCTAGTTTTGTCATGGGCTTCCCTCGTGGCTCAGACAGTAAAGAATCTGCATGCAGTGCAGGAGACCTGGGTTTGATCCCTGCATCAGGAAGAACACTTAGAGAAGGAAACGAAAACCCACTCAAGTATTCTTGCCTGGAGAATACCATGGACAGAGGAGCCTCGTAGGTCCCAGTCTATGGGGTATCAGAGTTGGACATGACTGAGCAACTAACACTAACACTAGGTTTGTCATAGTTTTTCTTCCAAGGAGCAAGCATCTTTTCATTTCATATCTGTAGTCATCATCTGCAGTGATTCGGGAGCTCAAGAACAGAAAGTCTGTCACTGTTTCCATTGTTTCCCCATCTATTTACAGTGAAGTGCTGGGCCAGATAGAGCATAATTATTCTACAGGTATGCTCAGTCGTATCTAATTGAACCTCATGGACTGTAGTCTGCCAGTCTCCTCTGACTTACAGATGACACCACCCTTAGGCAGAAAGAAAAGAGGAACTAAAGAGTCTCTTGATGATGGTGAAAAAGGAAAATGAAAAAGCTGGCTTAAAACTCAACAATCAAAAAAAAAAAAAAAACCACACACACACAAAGATCATGGCATCTGGTCCCATCACTTCATGACTAATAGATGGGGAAACAATAGATACAGTGACAGATTTTATTTTTGAGGGGCTCCAAATTCGCTACAGATGGTGACTACAGCCATGCAATTAAAAGATGCTTGTTCCTTGGAAGGGAAACTATGACAAAGTAAGGCAGTGTATTAAAAAGCAGAGACATTACTTTGCCAAAATGGTCTGAATAATTAAAGCTCTGTTTTTTCTGGTAGTCATGTATGGATGAGAGAGTTGGACCATAAAGAAGGCTGAGAGCCAAAGAATTGATGCTTTTGAACTGTGGTATTGAAGACTCTTGAGAGTCCCTTGAACTACAAGGAGATTCAACCAGTCAATCCTAAAGAAATCAGTCCTAAATATTCATGGAAAGGACTGATGCTGAGGCTGAAGCTCCAATACTTTGGCCACCTGATGCAGAGAACTGACTCATTAGAAAATACCCTGATTCTGGGAAAGATTTAAGGCAGGAGGAGAAGGTGACGACAGGATGAAATGGTTAGATGGCATCACTGACTCAATGGACATTTGTTTGGGCACGCCCCTGGCTATGGTGAAGGATAGGGAAGCCTGGTGTGCTTATGTGGTAGTAGTCCATGGGGTCCATGGTGTCACAAAGAGTTGGATATGACTAAGCAATGGAACAACAACAAATTTCATGGCAGATCAGGAAAACATATGGAAGAACTTTCTTCTCAAAATCAGCAGTTAATGACTGCTCATTTAGAAAGGCAGACCACAGTAAAACTGACTAACGTCAATCATTAATATTCACTTATTGACCACAATGCACAGGATACTATGGAAAGACAGGTAGCACATGACAGAACACTAGGTCTTTGCTTTAACAAACCTCATTTCATAGAAACAAACTTCACTAGATAGAAAAAAAAATCATTATTTTTTTTTCCAATCAACATTTGTGGATCACTGCCCAAATGTCAGTCATTGTCTGGGCAATTTACGTGATACAGAAATAAACAACATTTGACCCCTGAGTCTGAGTTTGCAATTTAATTGGTTTAGCCTGAAAAGTATAAAGCTAACTATACTAAAAGACACAGGGAACTAGGGAGTCTAGAAAATGTGCAAGTAAAATATCAGGCAGAGAAAAGAGTGAGCCAAATTCATCTGAATTTTGAAGTCTCTGGGACATACTTCACAGTTGTTACCCTCATCCACCAGAGAAATTCCTAGATAATAGTTCTCCATATAGAAACATCCAGAGAACTAGGAATGTAACCGACGATGAAGTTGATCACACAGGCATACGGGTCAGCAGCTCATAAAGTCTGTAATCAATACCAGAAATTGAAGTAAATATGCCTAGAAAATAACCCATCAGGGAGTAATGAGAAAATAATGCTTCTTCTAAAGAGAAAGAAAGCTATTGTCTTTAATATTTCTGCATGTATTTGCTTGCTTTATCTCAACTGATAAATGCATGACAGTTTTCAAATGGGTAAAACTATAGTCCATCTGAAATATAGGTCACAGACAGTAGGTGAACCATAAAATCAATCCCCTACATCCAAGGAAGTATTGATTTGTTTAACAAAAAAGGGAAAAATACAATGAGGTCAAAAGTTGAATAGAAAATGTACTTCATACTGCTCCTGAAAAATGACAATACATGAGCTCTGAAACCACAAAGAAAAGCTAATACCAGAGAAATTTCAGGCAATTCAGTCTGAGAAATTCATATCCAGAGTCTGATGATGAGTGAATGATATTGGTATTCATTTGCTTATTGACTAATTGCTACATTTGAGCTTCACAAATATTTATTAGTGCAGGAGAGTATAGATTGCTCTGCTGACTACAGTGTTTTACAAATAGTGAAGTATAAATTTTAAAGGATGAAATAGATGCATCTGTGAAAAAAGCATGAATATACCCATTCATAACATCCTTAAAATGTTGCTTTCATGACTAGTTCAGTTCAGTTCAGTTACTCAGTCGTGTCCGACTCTGTGACCCCATGGACCACAGCACACCAGGCCTCCCTGTCCATTACCAACTCCCAGAGTTTATTCAAACTCATCTCCATTGAGTCAGTGATGTTATCCAACCATCTCATCCTCTGTCATCTCCTTTTCCTCCTGGCTTCAATCTTTCCCAGCATCAGGGTCTTTTCAAGTGAGTCATCTCTTCACATCAGGTGGCCAAAGTATTGGAGTTTCAGCTTCAGCATCAGTCCTTCCAATGAACACTCAGGACTGATTTCTTTTAGGATGGTCTAGTTGGATCTCCTTGCAGCCCAAGGGACTCTCAAGAGTCTTCTCCAACACCACAGTTCAAAAGCATCAATTCTTCGGTGCTCAGGCTTCTTTATAGTCCAACTCTCACATCCATCCATGACTATTGGAAAAACCATAGCCTTAGACAGCTCTTCAAATGACAAACACAGGCATGTATTCTTTTCTGTTGTCTTAATGCTATTAATTTTGTCTAGAAAGTCAGTCATCACTGACTGAGACATCATTTTGCAGACAAAAGTCTGTATAGTCAAAGCTATGGTTTTTCTAGTAGTCGTGTATGGATGTGAGAGTTGGACCATAAGGAAGGCTGAGGCCCGAAGAATTTATACTTTCAAACTGTGGTGTGGAGAAGACTCTTAAGAGTCCCTTGGACAGCAAGAATAGCAAAGCAGTAAATCCTAAAGGAAATTGACCCTGAATATTCATTGAAAGGATTGATGCTGAAACTGAAGCTCCAATACTTTGGCCACCTGATGCGAAGAGGCCACTCATTGGAAAAGACTCTGATACTGGAAATGATTAAAGGCCAAAGGAAAAGGAAGTGACGGAGGATGGGACAGTTGGATAGCATCACCAACTCATTGGGTATGAATTTGTGCAAACTTTAAGAAATAGGAGGACAGAGGACCCTAGTAGTCTATAGTCCATGTGGTCACAAAGAGTCAGACACAACTTAACGACTGAACAACGACAAGATAATCAGTCAATATTTCTTTCTTTTTGTTTCCTGAGCTTTTATTTAGTTTCCTTTTATTTAATATATTTAGTCTTGTCTGGCCTGAATAATCAGACGTCCTTCAAATACTGGGCATATTTTAGCTCTTGGGAAAAAATGGAGAGCTCCTGAGTATCCAACATGTTGAAACTCTAAAACCAGTATTCCACATATGAAAAAAGAATCTAAAAAAAAGGATGATGAGATATATACGTATATAGCTGCATCACTTTGCTTTATACCTGAAACTAATAAAGCATTGTGAATCAACTATACTCCAATGTTTTATTTCAAAAATAAAAGAACAAAATTTTTAAAGCAATTTTTATATTTTCTTTCTGAATCAAAACTATTGGAAAATGCAATGAAAAAGGAATAATTTCAAAAGCAAAAAACGAACGTGAAATGAATCGAGTGTGCTTCTGTTACTTTTGGTCTTCTAACCAAATTGACCCATATCCTTATGTTCCTGATCACATTTTTCTCTCCAAACTTATTGAAACATCAGAGATTCCATTTTGGTCCAAAACTTGAGAGAAAATACCTGAACAGGCACCCAGCCAGAGAATACAACAGGGTACAAACTGTGCTTCTCACTGAGAGTAGCTCAATTACTCTGAAAACTTTAAAACATACATTTCAGAGGATTTATTCAAGGTTAAATACCAAGGAAGAAGAGACGTTAGCATCTAAACCACTCAGCTCATGTTTGACATTTCTGCAGTAAAGGATGATTATCCATGACTTTAGATTTCACATCTTGATTATAACTTTCATAATGTGACTATCTGAAAAATTCTCCAAATTAGTAAGTCTTCTCAGACTAATCCAAAACTTCAATATTGTATTGACTTCATTTGAATGTTCTGCTTATAGTTGCTGAATCTCAAATTGGGACCTCAGTTCTAGTTGGAAGTTAACATAAGCTTTACAATAATTATATTGCAAGAGCTAAATTAAAAAGCAAACAAAATGTAGATCTCACTAATTTTTAATCAAATTTTTTGTTTATCCTTCCCTCTATTCATTCACATGCACTGGGTTCTAGAGGAATTCACTCCAGTGTAGTCAAATGGGGAACTTAATTTCACGCATACAGTTTTGCTTTAAATGCATCTTTTAGAAATCTAAATTTTATGAAAGTTGATGTTCACTGGGTTTTTTGGTGAATTTTTCTTAAAGTCTCTCACGAATTTGTTACAATATTACTTCTGTTTTATGGTTTGAATTTTTCGCCCAGAGGCATGCAGGATCTTAGCTCCCCAACAAGGGATCAAACCCACACTCCCTGCATTGGGAGGTGAAGCTTTCATCTCTGGACCACTAGGGAAGTCCCTCACAGTTCTTTTTATTATTGAGAGCAAATAACTCCATTCTAAAGTTGCTGTAGACTGTCTACGAGAAGGATCCACTTGCAAAGCCACCCTTTTATGAACAAATACATAGACTTGGCTGTTATTATTAAACAGTGATCAAAAGTCCTTAGTACCATGAATGAAAGAACAAAATGCACAGATGTGTTACACACATAGAAAAGTTAGAAGGTATAATGCTCTTAAGCCCTGGTTACTTGAACAAGAGAAAGTTAGCATTGTTCCAACAGATGGTTGGAACAACCATGGTTGAAGGGTGAGAGTATGGAGGGTGAGTAATAAACTATTTTCTGAAAAGCAGAAAAATCACTATTCCTTCTAATGATACACTTTCTGAAGTTTCCAACTACAGAGATGATAGTTACGTAGGGAATCAAGTCTTCCTTTTAGATCAAGAGTCTGCCTCACAGAGTGTAAAGTCATGATAAACACAGTGATGAGTTATTGGTAGGAAAGTCTGGGCTAGAGAATGGCCAAGTTCAGTGGCCCCTGTAATTTTTGCTTCCTCCTTTGAATTCTCAGCTCTAGCCACAATTTCTATCACTTCCAAGAACTTGGAAGATTTTTCTTAGAATCTTCATATATATAAAACTTCTGCTCAATGTTAACCAAGAATTTATTAAGAACCCACTCAACAGCACCTTTGTGTAACAGAAATCTGAAAGTGGTTTTCACTGAACAATCTCTTCCTTATTCCAAACTCATGCTTTCTGAAAATTTAGCTCTGTGTGAGGGAGGTGAAGGAATTATATTAATAAGTTAATTTTTTCTAATGTAGTAGAAATTAAGAAAAGAAACTAAATTAAGTTGAAAAACCATCTATGGCTATGCATATCTATGGTTACCTAAGAAAAGTTGGATGTATAGATAGGTGAGCCAAGTCTTGGTATTCCTGCAAGCTGTCTGGGATCCACTGCTAAATATCAATGTTCTCTTGAACATTAACGATTTCACAGAATATCAATCTCAGACAAAGCCACTTTGTGACCATGATGGACACACACACACACACACACACACACACAACATGGATGTTGTCCAAATGAAAAAAAAAGTACCAAACATCTCCTTATACTGGCTGTTGTTTTTTAACCAGTCACGTAAAAATTTCAGTTTAGTCTTTCTTTCTTCTAGATAAAGTTTATTAAGATACCTGATCACAGCAGTAGCCTCACCTTATGACAGCATAGAATTCATAGCAAAGCCTCACTTCCTTAAACCCTCCCAAGGATCATCCAACTCAAGCCCAAATCCTGTTAAAACCTTCTTGCTGGGACACTCCAGAGTGGCCCACGGTGTGCATTTTCCCTTGTTTCAATTTGTAAGAAACCAACTTGTTCAGCTGCAGGTAAGTTCCTGGTGATCTTTCTGCTGCAGGGCGTTGACACAGCTGTTACCCATACAACACACTGCTGCCTTTTTCTTTTCATTCTAGCAGACATGCTGCTACTTTTAACATGCTAAAAATAGAAAATGTATAATCTTTTCACATTGAAACCTGGATGCCAAGCTTCCCCTTGAACGCACACATTATAAGCTGTACAAACAAGAGGTAGAATGAAAATGTAAAACTAAATAATATTAAGGAGAAAAATGTCCACCTTTATCTAGGTTATTTCAAATACAGATTTAATGGGAGGCACATACATAACCATCTATCATGGTCGCCTCTTTCTGTATTTTTGCTCTCCATGTGTCTGGTGGATTTTTACAAATCAATTACAGTTTTAGTCTCTGAAAAATGATCCCTCTCTGGGGAAACTTTATTGTCGTGCTTGTGATATATATTTTTGTTATTTTTCCTTGAGAGCAGAATAAAATTACTATATATTCTTTAATATGGAATGATTTATTTCTTCTCTTCTCTAGCCAAAATACTTGGGAATTGAAAGAATTATTCTGCATGTTGCTATACTAGCCTCCATTAATTTATGTACTTTTTATGCTGAACCAATTGATCAATTTACATATCATTTCATAATTTTTGTTTGCTTCTGAATTTACCATTGTAATGTCCACATGATTCATTACACATACTTTATAAATTGTCACTCCTTTGAAAGAATCTCAAATAAGAGTCAGAGGGGAAAATGATATATTTCATACCTAACAGTTTCCTTTCTGCAGTTCCATATATTCCCACCTATGCTTTGTTGGGCTGTAACAAATATTCATTAAGTTTCAAACATATGTTGAAATATTATTCTAAATTAGCAATCATGCATGTGAAAAAACAAAAAAGGTGTTGGTTGCCCAGTCTTATCCTAGTCTTTGAGAATTGCAGACCATAGACCACCACAATCCTCTGTCCATGGGATTTTCCAGGCAAGAATACCAGAGTGGGTAGCCATTCCTTTCTCCAGAGGATATTCTTGACCCATGGATCAAACCCAGAGCTCCCATATTATGGACAGATTCTTAACTGTTTGAGCCACCAAATCACATATTTAGGTTTACTGAATTTGATATATCACTTCTATCACTTACATATAACATCACATCAACAATTTAAAGTCGTTCAGAAGTCAATAAAGCTGGTCCTTAAAACTTTTCGATGGATACCTTTGAAACAGAAGCACAGAATTTGACATCAACCAGAATAAAACAGGTAAAACAGAATACTAATACTTAAATTTAAATGGCCATCTATCAGGTAGCAAAAAAAAAAAAAAAAGTAGTCATAATCTCACATTGTTTCAGTTTCTAAAAAATATTTTGAATGTAATCGATGATTTCCAGTTTTAGTGTGTTTACATAGATAACAGGAACAGAGAAACTAGCAGCCTTGGCAACAAAACCTTATATGTAATGTTATGGAAGTCAACAGATTTTTTTTTCAGATTTTATTTACTTATTTGTTTATTTTACTTTACAATATTGTATTGGTTTTGCCATACATCAACGTGAATCTGCCACGGGTATACATGTGGTCCCAATCCTGAACCCCCCTCCCACCTCTGTTATCAGAGATCCTGTACAATAAATTAAAAATTGTTAAGGACCACAAAGAACTCTTGGTGATTTATGTTTCAATATATGCTGCATTAATTATTAAAACTGAGACTTAAGTATTTTTATTAATTCATTTCAAAATAATAATCCTATGACACATTAACATAAATAACAAGAAATCTATATACTACAAAACAAAAAATAATAGTCAAAAGAGTAATACAGAGTAATATAATTTTGCATTTCTGAAAATTTCTTTAATGCCTGGCAACCAGTCTGTGGCTTTGGTTAGAGTAAATAAACATATAGATATCTAATAGGCAAGAAAGAATGTTAACAGTCTTTCACATAATTGTGGATATTTCTTTTGTTACCACACCAAAATTCACAATGACTAGTTGCAATGTGAAAACTGAAATCATATCAATTATCTGTTTGCACTCTGCTTCATTAAAATCTATTCAGTTCAGTTCAGTTGCTCAGTCGTGTCTGACTCTTTGCGACCCCATGAATCGCAGCACACCAGGCCTCCCTGTCCATCACCATCTCCCGGAGTTCACTCAGACTCACGTCCATCGAGTCCGTGATGCCATCCAGCCATCTCATCCTCGGTCATCCCCTTCTCCTCCTGCCCTCAATCCCTCCCAGCATCAGAGTCTTTTCCAATGAGTCAACTCTTTGCATGAGGTGGCCAAAGTACTGGAACTTCAGCTTTAGCATCATTCCTTCCAAAGAAATCCCAGGACTGATCTCCTTCAGAATGGACTGGTTGGATCTCCTTGCAGTCCAAGGGACTCTCAAGAGTCTTCAACACCACACTTCAAAAGCATCAATTCTTCAGTGCTCAGCCTTCTTCACAGTCCAACTCTCACATCCATACATGACCACAGGAAAAACCATAGCCGTGACTAGACAGACCTTAGCCAACAAAGTAATGTCTCTGCTTTTCAATATGCTATCTAGGTTAGTCATAACTTTTCTTCCAAGGAGTAAGCGTTTTTCAATTTCTTGGCTGCAGTCACCATCTGCAGTGGTTTTGGAGTCCCCAAAAATAAAGTCTGACACTGTTTCCACTGTTTCCCCATCTATTTCCCATGAAGTGGTGGGAAATATTGTGCTTTCATACCTTAAATAGGTCTTTTGCCCATTGAGAGATTCTGTTAACACCATGCAATGATCATTTTGAAATCATCAGATCCTTCAGCTATGCTGACTGTCCAAATATTAACACATTTCTTTATGTAATACCAAAAATCACATTTGTCAACATCACTGGTAATCTCACTAGGAAAGTCCTTAAAGTTTTGGAAGCTGATAGTAATCAACATACATATTCCAAAATCTTAACTACCCTTGAAAGTTCAAATTTTATTATTGGCCTCAAATGCTGTCAGTTCTTTTCCTTGAGTAATAGTCTCATCTTGTTCATTTTTGAGAAACATCTGTCAGGAATTCAGGTCTGAATAGTCATCGTTTGCTTGTCAGTTCTTTTTTCAGATGAAAAAGTTGTTCCATGAGAAGAGCATTTAGATTAGTTCACGACTCAAACAAACACACGTGTGTTTTGTTTTGTTTGTTTGTTTTTTCTGGAGACAACCATCACATTTCAGTAGGCAACAGAATTGTTTGATCTGTTCTTTCTGTGTCATCACCCAAAATATTAAAAGAAAGAGTACATGACAAGGAATAAAAATTAAAATTCGATCCAGTGAGATCTTCCTCAACTGTTATAGGCAACATTTTCCATTACTTCTTTTATATTTGTACTTTTCTATTGCAGTGTCCAGGCGTTTATTTACCAAGTTTACCAAGTATGCGTGGAGAAGGAAACGGCAACCCATTCCAGTATTTTTGACTGGAGAATTCCATAGACAGAGGAGCCTGGCAGACTACAGTCCATGGCATCACAAAAAATTGGACACAACTAAGCAACTCACACACACACACACACACACACACACACACACACACACCCCAAGTATGTGTAGTCTAGTGATCACATAGATGCTTACCTTCCTCATAAAATGTTAAGTTTCTCAAGGTTTTAGATAATGTCATTCATGTGTTATAATATAATGTCATTCATATTGATTATATTCTTTGCAGCCTATGATGGAAAAGCTGTATACAATAAGCAAAAACAAGACCAGGAATTGACTGTGGCTCAGATCGTGAACTCTTTATTGCAAAATTCAGACTTAAATTGAATAAAGTAGGGAAAACCACTAGACCATTCAGGTATGACATAAATTAAATCCCTTACAATTAAACAGTGGAAGTAACAAATAGATTCAAGGGATTAGATCTGATAGATAGAGTGCCTGAATAACTATTGACTGAGGTTCATAACATTGTACAGGAAGCCATGATCAAAACAATCCCCAAGAAGAAGAAATGAAAAACTGCAAAATGGTTGTCTGAGGAAGCCTTACAAATAGTTGAGAAAAGAAGAGAAGTTAAAGGCAAAGAAGAAAAGGACAGATATAGCCATCTGAATGTAGAGTTCCAAAGAATACCAGGGTGAGATAAGAAAGCCTTCCTAAGTGATCAATGCAAAGAAATAGAAGAAAACAACGCTGTATATTGTCACCCTGCTTATGTAACTTATATGCAGAGTACATCATGTGAAATGCTAGACTGGATGAATCACAAGCTGGAATCAAGATTGCTGGGAGAAATATCAATAACCTCAGATTGCAGATGATACCACCCTTATGGCAGAAAGTGAAGAGAAACCAAAAAGCCTCTTGATGAAAGTGAAAGAGGAGAGTGAAAAAGTTGGCTTAAAGCTCAACATTCAGAAAACGAAGATCATGGCATCAGGTCCCATCACTTCATGGCAAACAGATAGGGAAAGAAAGGAAACTTTTATTTTGAGGGGCTCCAAAATCACTGCAGATGGTGACTGCAGCCATGAAATTAAAAGACGCTTACTCCTTGAAAGGAAAGTTATGACCAACCTAGATAGCATATTAAAAAGCAGAGACATTACTTTGTCAACAAAGGTCTGTCTAGTCAAGGGTATGGTTTTTCCAGTGGTCATGTATGGATGTGAGAGTTGGACTGTGAAGAAAGCTGAGCGCCAAAGAATTGATGCTTTTGAGCTGTGGTGTTGGAGAAGACTCTTGAGAGTCCCTTGGACTGTAAGGAGATCAAACCAGTCAATTCTAAAGGAAATCAGTCTTGAATATTCATTGGAAGGACTGAGGCTGAAGCTGAAACTCCAATACTTTAGCCACCTGATGCAGAGAACTGACTTATTGGAAAAGACCCTGATGCTGGGAAAGATTGAAGGCAGGAGGAGAAGGGGATGACAGAGGTTGGATGGCATCATGAAATCGATGGACATGTGTTTCAGCAAGCGCTGGGATTTAGTGATGGACAGGGAAGCCTGATGTGCTGCAGTCCATGGGGCCACAAAGAGTCAGACACAACTGAGTGACTGAATTGAACTGATTTATGTGTTTGTAATTGGCACTAAGCAAATCCTTTGGCTAATACTAAGCCTTTGGAAATAGGAGAAAACAGAAGTAATCATGCTTCTATAACAATTTATTAAATGTCATTTAATGAGGACAGCAGATCCTTGTTAAAGCCCATGGAAAAACAGTATAGGAGTTCTTCAGAAAACTTAGTTAATAGAACTATCATTTTTATCAAACTCATCTCTGGGTCTATTTCCAAAGAATTTATATTAGGGTCTTCAAGAAATATCTTTTCTCATGCTCATTTCAGCATTATTCACAATAGTCAAGATATGGAAACAATCCCAGTTTCCACTGACAGTCAAATGCATAAGGGAAAAGTATTATATACATGTAATGGAATCTTAGTATTAAGCCTTACAAAAGAAGGAAATGATACCATTTTTGGCATGGCTGAACCTGGAGGACATAATGAAGAGTAAAATAGACCTGTCACACAAGGGCAAATACTTCATGGTCTCACTTATGTGAGGAATCTAAAATAGCAAAAAAATTGGAGAGTAGATTGGTGTTTGCCGGTTGCTGAGAAGAGGGAGAAATCGAGAATTGTTCAATGAGTATAAAGTTTCATTTATGTAAAACTGAACAATTTTGAGAGACCAGCTATAAACATATTGCCTGTAATTAACAAACCAATATTTTGCACTTAAAAAAATTATTAAGAGTATAGATCACATGTTAAGCTGTCTTACTACAAGAAAAAAGGACAACAGTATATATGTAATTTACCTCACCATCATATTAAATAATATATTGCATGTAGTTTTTAAAAAGAAAATGAAAATCATTAAACCCACCAAAGGAAAACAAGACATATTTCCTGCTAACTATTTTTGCAGATTTTAGTTAGCAACAAAGATGCTGGAAAGCATGTAATACTGTCTTTAAAATTCTGAGGGAAATAATCTATTAACCTAGGACTTTATTTGATGATGTTATGATTTAATAGTAAGGCATAATATTAATAAACAACATTTTCAGATATAGAGTGACAAGCGATATTAATAGTTAACAACAACTGGTCTTCTGGATGCAAGTAATTCCCATATAGTTCCCTTACACTGATGAATAATATCAGGCACAAAAGGGTTAAGCTACTTGTCCCAAATAATATAGCTGCTAAGTGGCACGGTAAGAATGTGAAGCCACATACTTTCTAGATGCAGAGTCTATGTATTTAACATAACACTAAAGAATCTGTTAAAGGATATTTATCAACAATAAGCAAAGTCAATTTGGAGGTAAGCCATTAAGTTGCAGGATGATCTGTCGATTTTTGTGGAATGCTTCCATCTAACAATCATCTTGCTGATAAAAATCCTTGTAGCTCAGCACTATATGTCTCATTTCGATAAAATATACTGTATATTTTCCTCTGAGCCTTCAGGGTTCTTGCTTATATTATGTTCTATATGAAAATCTATGAAAAAATATCTCTGAAAAATGGTACATGAAAGCTGGTCTTTTGAGGACATAAATAACTGTAATAAGACATAGGTCCTTATCTAGCCAGTTTATGCTTAGAGGCATCTTCAGAGGAAACACACAGATCCTATTTCAGAAACCTTGAGGCCTATTGCTGATCTACAAGGTGAATTTTCTTTAAAAAGTACAGGCCAAGAGTTTTACCTATTTTAACAGGCAAAATATTTCCAAAAATCTTCTCTATACCTCATTGTTGTCTGGTAGAAAGTGAAAAAAAGTGAAAGTGAAAGTCACTTAGTTGTATCCAACTCTTTGTGACACCATGGACTGTATAGTCCATGGAATTCTCCAGGCCAGAATACTGAAGTGGGTAGCATTTCCCTTCTCCAGGGGATCATCCCAACCCAGGGATTGAACCCAGGTCTCCCACATAGTAGGTGGATTCTTTACCAGCTGAGCCACAAGGGAAGCCCAAGAATACTGGAGTAGGTAGCCTATCCCTTCTTCAGCAGATCTTCCTGACCTAGAAATTGAACTGGGGTCTCCTGCATTACAGACATATTCTTTACCAACTGAGTTATGGAGGGGGGGGAAAGGAAACTTTAAACACATCTAAGAAAATAAACAGACATAAAGGCAACACAAAACAAGATATTTGACAGAAAGAAGTCCTGGTCCTTGATGGTTTTCCAGTTCTCAGAATCATCCTGCCTTGTATTCCAGCTTCTCTTTCTGCCCCTGGCTTCCAGGAGGTGCTTATGTGCCTATTTAATGTGTGAAAAAGAGATGGGATGATTCAATATTTCACTGGAGAAAAATGAGTATGGTAGAGTAACTGAAAAAGTAATTGAAGATCAAGAGACTTTTTTAAAAGTTGGAAATAAGGTTGCTTGTGATATGAAAGATCCTTCAGAAAAGGAGAGGCTGATGGTTCAGAAAAATGGTAACAGCCAAAGTAGCAAAGCTCTTGAAAAAGTCAGAAGACAATGGAATTGGTCTTTCAGGACTAGACATGCCTCAGTAAGAGAAGATACCAAAGATGAAGAGAGAAGATGGACATATTGATAAGTTTTGATCTGACCAGAAGCCTTTGATGACGGTCAAACAGGCAAATGGAAAACTTAGCTTAGAACTCAGCATTCGAAAAAGTAAGATCATGGCATCTAGTCACACTAGTTCATGGCAAATAGATGGGGAAAAATTGGCAACTGTGACATTTTATTTTCTTGGGTTCCAAAATCACTGTGGATGGTGACTGCAGCTATGAAATTAAAAGATCTTTGTTCTTTGGGGATAAAGTTGACAGCTTATTCAAAAGCAGAGATATCACTTTGCCAACAAGTTCAGAATGTCAAAGCTATGGTTTTTCCAGTAGTCATGTGAGGTTGTGAGGGTTGAACCATAAGGAAAGCTGAGCACCGAAGAATTGATGCCTTAAAATTGTGGTGCTGGAGAAGACTCCTGAGAGTCCCTTAGACAACAAGGAGATCAAACCAGTCAATCCTAAAGGAAATCAACCCTGAATTTTCATTGGAAGAACGGATGCTGAAGGTGAAGCTCCAAGACTTTGGCCACCTGATGTGAAGAGTCAAGTCACTGGAAAGGACTTTGATGCTGGAAAAGATTTAGGGCAAGAGGAGAAGGTGCCAATAGAAGATGAGATGGTTGGATGGCATCATTGACTCAATGGAAGTGAATCTGAGCAAAATCTGGGAGGTGGTGAAGGGTGGGGAACCTGGCACGATGCAGTCCATGGGGTCACAAAAAGTAGGAAACAACTTAGGGACTGATCCATCGCAGACTCAAGCAGGACCGATGGGAACTACCTGGGTTACCTCTTCTGATACAAAATTTCTCATCTTCCCTGTTGTTCAAAGATTTTGATCTATAAATAATTGTATGATTATATTCACAGTATAGAAGAGTGTTCAGTGGTGAGATGTTTTTGGTGATGAAGTTACTAGAGAGAAAGGAGAGACTAATATATGTTATTTTGATCTTCCATCCACTCAGACTAAATACACAGATTGTCTTTTATAAGTCACTACTTTGCCCGAAAACTTCTAAAATCTAGATTCCTATTGTTAATTGCCTAGTTATTTCATAATTCCAACAGTTTAAAATATTTCAGTTTGAAATGTATAGTAATGCCATGGGAGGCTGACTGTGACACAGTCACTAAGCTCCTTAAGGAAGGAGGTCAAATCCTCATACTAACTTGGGGGAAAAATTTTCAAATGCTAAAGCCAAGCCACAAAGTGAAAAGGAAGTTTGAAGCCTTTAAATGTTACACCTTTCTTTTGCCTTACTTACCAAATACCTGGAGTGAATGTGTATTTTTAGCCTAACTTTACACCATAATTATTTCAATTCTGGATCACATCACCACTGTATAACTGTTAATATCCTACCAAACACAAGTTGAAAAAACAGTTCTAGTAAAATGTTTCTTTACACAGGTTGGTGAAACCCTGTAATTTTCAGTGAGATGATTACATAAAGTCCTACCTATAATTTTATTTAATTGTACCTTTTTGCTTCATTTTCTCAACCAAGATCCCTCTCTTTTTTTCACCCTTGTCTCAAATGGAATACATTGAAACTATCTTCAGCACAATGTTCAAGGATATTTACTTAGTTAACTATTCTCTATTTGTGTCTAAGATTACAGTATTTCAAACAATGAGCAGATAACATGAAATATTCTAGCAACTATTTCCCATAGTTACAGGTACAGAGAGGACCTCTTTGTTTGAACATGGGCCATTAAAGCATTAGTCATGGTCTACATATAAGTAAAATTAATATGGATAATAAATAACAATAAAATTAATATGCTATACGGCAACAAATATTTTTGAGGGCTCCAAAATCACTGCAGATGGTGACTGCAGCCATGAAATTAAAAGATGCTTACTCCTTGGAAGAAAAGTTATGACCAACTTAGATAGCATATTCAAAAGCAGAGACATTACTTTGCTGACTAAGTTCCGTCTAGTGAAGGCTATGGTTTTTTCTGTGGTCATGTATGGATGTGAGAGCTGGACTGTGAAGAAGGCTGAGTGCCGAAGAATTGATGCTTTTGAACTGTGGTGTTGGAGAAGACTCTTGAGAGTCCCTTGGACTGCAAGGAGATCCAACCAGTCCATCCTGAAGGAGATCAGCCCTGGGATTTCTTTGGAAGGAATGATACTAAAGCTGAAGCTCCAGTACTTTGGCCACCTCATGCGAAGAGTTGACTCATTGGAAAAGACTTTGATGCTGGGAGGGATTGGGGGCAGGAGGAGAAGGTGACGGCCGAGGATGAGATGGCTGGATGGCATCACGGACTCGATGGATGTGAGTCCGAGTGAACTCTGGGAGATGGTGATGGACAGGGAGGCCTGGCGTGCTGTGATTCATGGGGTCGCAAAGAGTCGGACATGACTGAGTGACTGAACTGAACTGATGGCAACAAATACAATCTTACATGAGCACATATGCTACATTGATGGAGTGTAACAGATAAGAATGTGGATTCTGGGGCAAATATTTCCTGACTTAAATTCAGCTCTGCCGATACTATGTGACTATTCCCAAGTTCTCTACCTTTTCTAACCACTGACTCCTCTTCTGTAAAATGAGGATACCTCAAAGGACTGATTGAGTGCTTAAATTAAAATGTACAGATAAAGGACGTAAACCAGTGGTTGGCAATTGTGAGCTGTGAGATCCCTGTACAGGTTAGCTTTTACAATTAAATGTCTGTATCATAGCAATATTACTGTTAGCCTAGATGAAATTATTAAGTGATTTGCTGATTTTTCTATTATGTCTTCTAGTCCAAATAAAGATAAAGCTATATCTTCAATCTATATTCAGCTAAAAGCCTGAGTATTTCATTCATACAAGTCAAAAGTTCTAGAGCTTTTGCTGAAGTTTAATTAATAAATAACTTAATTCATGACTTGGCACACTTGTTACTGCAATGAGCCAATTGGGCAATATATTCATCTTTGCAGGCCCGGTAACTTTGCTCCCAACTTCTCAACTCAAGTCACTGTCGTATGAAAGCATTCATGGACAGCATGTACAAACAGGCATGACTGTGAACCCAGGAAGTTTCATCAACAAAAACACACAGCAAGTCAGCTTTGTCCCAAGGGTAGCTTACTGATCCTTGCTCTATGCACTTGATAAAAACAGAAATCTCAAATATTTTAGCGCTATTTAAAATTTCCCTTTTTGGTGGCTTCTCCATTGGTTCAGTGGTAAACAATCCTCCCGCCAATGTAAAAACTGGTTCAGTCTCTGGTCTGGGCAGATCCCCTGGAGATGGAAATGGTAACCCACTCCAGTATTCTTGCCTGAGAAATCTCTTGGACAGAACCACGGGCTGTAGTTCATGGGGTCACAAAGAGTCGGACATGACTGAGTATACACACACACACACAAAAAAAAAAACAAACAAAACACAACCAAACTTTCCTGAGTTTCCAATAAACTCAGTTGAACTACTTGGGTATCATGGTCTGTGAGTATACATACCTAAATTCTGAATTATCTTTCAAACAAAATAAATAACAGTCCAGTATTTCATGTTAAAAAGTACAAAGAGAAGATATGACAGTTGACAAAACTTAAAAACCATGTTTGACTCACCAGTTGAATAAGCTTTGAGTAATTGGAGGAGTTGTGCACATGTATTAATTTTTCTGCTTACCATGTGAAGACAACACATCATATACATGATAAAAGTACTATTATGTGCGACTGATCCTTGAACAACAAGGATTTGACCTGCCCAGTTCCACTGAATGGGAGAATTTTTAATCCATGGATGTGTAAACTTGGGGACTTCTCTAGTGTCTCAGATGGTAAAGAATCTGCCTGCAGTGTAGGAGACCTGGGTTCTGTTCCTGGATCAGGAAGATCCCCTGCAGCAGGGAATGACTACCAACTCCAGTATTCTTGCTTGGAAATTCCATGGACAGAGGAGCCTAGTGGGCTATATAACCCATGGGGTCGTAAAGAGTTGGACATGGGACTAACACTTCTTATTTGGAAAAAGATGAGAAGGAGCTAAGGTAAGAAGAACAGACTATGAATTATACTCAGATCTTCTGCTAGGGGAGTGGGGTGAGGGAAGAAGATGCCCATAAACCCTTTGTGTTGTGCAAGGGTCACCTGTATTATTAACCTGAGAATGTTATAAATTCTAAGATAATGGCATGATAAATTCTCAATCTGTGTGCTTAGTCACTCAGTCATGCCCAACTCTTTGTGACTCCATGGACTGTAGCCCGCCAGGCTCCTCTGTCCATGGGAATTCTCCAGGCAAGAATACTGGAGTGGGTTGCCATGCTCTCTTCCAGATCTTCCCAACCCAGGGATCGAACCCACGTCTCCTGCATTGCAGGTGGTTTCTTTACCATCTGAGCCAACAGAGAAGCCCATGATAAATTCTTAATAATTAATCAAATATAATGTTTTTTAAAATAAAAAGCAGGTGAATCTGTCTTCAGATTCCTCTTGTCTTCACACCAGATAAAGTGTGAGAAGCAGCACTCCCCAGGAATGATAGTTGTATCTTCACACATATACTACCTTCCACTCTTTTAAAATCTCTGTTGTACTCTTAAAACAACTGATTATCAGGTATTTATTAAGTGTATACTTAATACGAATATAATATGCACATGTTGGGCACCATGGAAAAGCATAAACCTTGATAAGGCAAGTCTAAAATCTGGTTGCCTGAATGAGCTGCTTGCATATTTTGGAGATTAATCCTTGGTCAGTTGTTTCATTTGCAGTTATTTTCTCCCTTTCTGAGGGTTGTCTTTTAATCTTGTTTATTGTTTCCTTTGCTGAGCAGAAGCTTTTAAGTTTAATTAACTCCCATTTGTTTACTTTTGTTTTTATTTCCATTACTCTAGGAAGTGGGTCAAAGATCTTCCTGTGATATTTGTCAGAGAGTACTATGTTTTCTGCTGAGAGCTTTACAGTTTCTGGCCTTACATGTAAATCTTTAATCTGTTTTGAGTTTATTCTTGTGTATAGCATTAGAAAGTGTTGACAATAAGTGGGAATTTGCTGTGTGACACAGGGTGCTCTGTGACAACCTAGAGGGGCAGGATGGGGAGGGGGATGGGAAAGGTTTCAGGAAGAAGAAGACATGGTGGGAAAAAAAAAAGATTCATGAGTCAAGATGTAAATCTGTGGGCAGGTCTTCAGGGGTTTAAGAGGAGGAGAGCCTTGTCGGGGTGGGGGTTTGTGTGAAGGGATTCACACAATGGGTTGCAGATTCCTATCACATTGACAGTGGTTTCTGTCTCCTTTTAATACTCTTGTATTCAATTTAAAAAAAAATCTAGTTGGCAAAGCTGAACCGGAGAAGGTATAGAATTCTGGAAAGTACATGAGCTTATAGTGTCTTTTACACATACACTAACATAGATAAAACCAGTCCATCCTAAAGGAAATCAACACTGAATACTCATTGGAAAGACTGATGCTGAAGCTGAAGATCCAATATGTGGCCACCTGATGTGAAGAACTGATTCACTGGGAAAGACCCTGATCCTGGGAAAGATTGAAGGCAAGATGAGAAGAGCTCAACAGAGGATGAGACGGTAGGATGGCATCACTGATGCAATGGACGTGAACTTGGGAAAACTCCAGGAGATGGTGGGAGAGAGGGAGGCCTGGTGTGCTGCAGTCCATGGGGTTGGAAAGAGTTTGACACGACCTGGCAACTGAACAAAAACAATAAAACTGAACAAAATTCAAGGATGCAGGTAGAAAAATCAGATAATTTGTGTTGAAGTCCAAAGAGTGGGCTCTGGATAAACCAGCATTACCGGAAGCTGTTGAAAATTTTCCCAACACCTTGCTTTACCATCTTTAGCCAATGCAGAGCCCGGACAATTAACAGCTTGGATGTTCATTCACCACACTCTTTATTTAATCTAAGAAAATGTTTAAGCAAACATCAAGACTGGGGACATTTTAGGAAAATCCTTAATACTTGTGAAGACTGTGTTTTGGTTTTTGTTCTTCCCCTCTCTCTTACAACAGATCACTTACAGCAGCAGTCATAGAAATGCTCAGCTGAAGAATCCTAGATCATTTGTAACATTCAGATAAATAAAATGTGCTTTTGGAATCTTACCCTACGCCTCATAATAGACTCAACTTCGCCTCATCGAATAATGAAAAGAGAAAATGAAACCCTTTCCTTGACAACAATTTGGACTCAGTAAGAATGTATTGAATCAACTGCCCTGGGACAGAGGGATAATTGTCATCCTGCAGTAGACGGGAACTGACGGATCTGAAAGGGGTAAGTGGAAACTTCTTGCTGTTTATGCTTCACAGCTTTATCCTGAGGCCAGAGCTACCTGGAGTCCTTTAGCATACACACAAAAGACTGACATTGGTTTTAAACTATGAAAAGGCACAGACACCATCGTGGCAATGAAGTCCCAATGGCCCTTTAGTTACTGTGAGACTTTCCTGACATTATGAGATAGTAACAGAAATAAAGAGATGTTCACACTCAATTTCACATTTTAAAACGTTCCCATCTGTGAACATTCTTCTTGTTACAGACATCATCGCAGAATCACATCTAAGCAACCTGAAGTTTGAAGGGTTTTTTGTTTAATATGTTTGAAATTATTTTAGTTTAATCATTTTACCCACACTCTGCACATTCCCAGTAAATTTCAGATGGTAAAGAATCTGCCTGCAATGCACGAGACCCAGGTTCGCTCCCTGGGTCAGAGAAAATTCCCTGGAGAAGACACTGGCTACCCACTCCAGTACTCTTTCTTGGAGAATTCCATGGACAGAGTGCCTGGCAGGCAAGTCCATGGGGTCCCAAAGAGTCAGACACAACTGGGTGACTAACACTTAAGCCTCCTTTCCTAAGTAAATTTTTATGTATGCTTTCCAGCATCAGAGAAAAAGTATAATTGTACAATCATTTCTGTCATTTATCATGGATTTGGGTCTATACCACTTTGATTTTCCAGTACTCTTGTTCTTCACTCAATTATTTATTTTCAACAATACAGGGGAATTTAAAGTTGAAATGATCAGAATATTAACTCATAAGTTCTATAAAGACTTTGACATTCGTCCAAATGCTCTCATCCTGAATGTGGTGAAATAAATGCAAGGAATAATAATATGATGAATGTTTTTGACATAGATCACAGTAGAGGCAATACACTGTAAGAGGAGGCATGGATTTAAGTAAAAGTAACAAGAAATACCAGTGTTATTCCTGAAAATTTGTAAAACTGAGTTATTCCTATCACACTAATTCTAGAATTTCATTATTACAACATCTTAATCATTTAATTGGATGATCATATACTCTAGCATAAAATCCATACTTGATTTAACTTGACATTATATGTTTACAAAGCTGTATTTAACAATTAGGTGTCTTAGAGCAAGAAGAATCAAATACATAAGAGGAATTGGCTAACAAAGTAATCTGACCATTTACATAAACAACACACTAATCAGAGAAAATTTTCTGAAGCTATCCTTGATCCCCTACCCCTATCCTTTGGCATTCAAATTCTGAGCCTAGCTATCATATTCAGTAGGCTGAAAGTCCCTATTTATCTGTAAGCCCCTAACACTGTGTGCAATGCCTCGCTGATGTACAGTGGGCATTACATAAATGTTTGAATGAGTGACTCTGATGCTGGGAGGGATTAGGGGCAGGAGGAGAAGGGGACGGCCGAAGATGAGATGGCTGGATGGCATCTCTGACTCAATGGGCATGAGTTTGAGTGAACTCCGGGAGATGGTGATGGACAGGGAGGCCTGGCGTGCTGCGATTCATGGGGTCGCAAAGAGTCGGACACGACTGAGCGACTGAACTGAACTTGAATGAGTGAATCAACTTAAGCTTTCTGTTTAAATTTTTACAGAAAAGATTAAAACTTTCTAATTCACAAAGAAACAAGGAAACATAACCCACTGCACTTTGAGGGTTTGGCTGGGCCCAATAAATGTTAAATTTGTGACTAAAGACTTAGAGACAACACTAGGGATGCAAGTACTAGAGAAAATAGATGGGGACAAAACTAGACAAATTTTATTAGAAAGAAAGCCAGTCTAGAAATGTAACTGCTTCTAAATGCCCAGTAACAAATCAGTGCAAGCTATTTTCTGGTATAACAGTTGGTTAATGCTTACAGAGGCAAAGGGTTAGAGGCACTCTATAATGACCTACTTTAAGGAAGAATTCATGAACTACCATTTAAAGGGCAGGAATTTGCTAGAATTTTATCCCTAGCATGCTCACCCTGCCACCTGGTGGTGACTTCCCTAAATTGCAGATGTTTGGTCTGGGGTGCTCAGGGCTGTTTTTAAAGAATTGTGTTAGTTGCTCAGTTGTGTCTGATTCTTTGTGACCCCATGGACTGTAGACCCCTAGGCTTCTCTGTCCATGGGGTCTCCAGGAAAGAACGCTAGAGTGGGTTGCCATTTCCTTCTCCAGGGGATCTTTCTGACCCAGGAATCGAACCCGGGTCTCCTGCATTTCAGGCAGATTCTTTACTGTCTGAGCCACCAGGTAAGCTTGTTTTTAAGGAAGTGTGCCCCAAATCCCACAAATACAAAGCATCCTTGTGGTGACATGAGTTCTTGTGGTCCATAGGAACACACCACTACCACCACCATCATCACAAACCCACGCACAAAGATTAAAAAACAAACAAGCAAAACCTGTTTTCATTGTCCGTTCCAAAGACAAAGTCTGGTCTAAAATAAAATTTTGTAACAAATGAAGATTGCCTTCAATACTTGGCTCATTCCCTTCCTGTACCAGTTTTCTACATGTACCAGTAAAACCGTTGCCCTTGTTCAGCCCATTAGCCCTGCTGACCACAGGTCATCTGAGCACATCCACTGTGTGCTTGAAACCTTCCCTTCTACACCCTAGTGTCAGTTCAGTTCAGTTCAGCCACTCAGTCGTGTCCGACTCTTTGCGACCCCATGAATCGAAGCATGCCAGGCCTCCCTGTCCATCACTAATTCCTGGAGTTCACTCAAACTCATGTCCATCGAGTCCGTGATGCCATCCAGCCATCTCATCCTCTGTCGTCCCCTTCTCCTCCTGCCCTCAATCCCTCCCAGCATCAGAGTCTTTTCCAATGAGTCAACTCTTCGCATGAGGTGGCCAAAGTACTGGAGCTTCAGCTTTAGCATCATTCCTTCCAAAGAAATTCCTTCAGAATGGACTGGTTGGATCTCTTTGCAGTCCAAGGGACTCTCAAGAGTCTTCTCCAACACC
The DNA here is from genome assembly GCF_016772045.2 of Ovis aries. Taxonomy (NCBI): domain Eukaryota; kingdom Metazoa; phylum Chordata; class Mammalia; order Artiodactyla; family Bovidae; genus Ovis; species Ovis aries. The sequence goes on along the minus strand of NC_056069.1, from coordinate 60,088,617 downwards.
ACAGTTCAAAAGCATCAATTCTTGTAGCTACTGTTAATACTACCTGGAAAACTCACATGTCCAGAATTCCATAAAAGTGACTCAAGGTGAGTCCTTTGTCAAACAGCCAAGATCTAGATAAGGACTAGCACAATAAAAGTGAACAAGAAGGTAAATTAATTATTGTAAACTATTTTGTTTCTTTGTATACAGTGCTAAGCATTTAAACAAAGGAGTCTCATTGTTCACAGATCTGTTTCAAAATACTAACTGGTGTGCTGTTGATTATGATAAGTTATGTTTAGTACATATCATGCATGCCTGCATGCTCAGTTTCTTCAGTTGTGTCCGACTTTTTGAGAGGCTATTGACTGTAACCGGCCAGGCTCCTCTGTCAATGGGATTCTCCAGGCAAGAATACTGGAGTGGGTTGCCATGCCATCATCCAGGGGATTTTCTTGACCCAGGAATCGAACTAGTGTCTCCTGAGTCTCCTGGATTGCAGGTGGACTCTTTACCCACTGAAGTGAAGTGAAGTAGCTCAGTTGTGTCTGACTCTTTGCGACCCCATAGACTGTAGCCTACCAGGCTCCTTTGTCCATGGGATTTTCCAGGCAATAGTACTAGAGTGGATTGCCATTTCCTTCTCCACTGAGCCACGTGGAAATACCCAGTAAATATTATATGGAATGTAAACAGGAATATGTTCATTACCTTTTGCATTTGTGGTTTATGCTCTAAAAATATTTAAAAGAAAAAGAATATTTATAAACTACCAACATATCAGCCCTATTTTCCATAGTCATGGTTTCATAACTCAGGAAATTAAGCAAGAGTTCAGTATGTGATTAAGATAGTTCAAGAAAAAAAGAATGGCACTCTATATTAAAGAAAAGCACTCTCAAAAAATAAGCCTAATTTATCAAAAGTTAATCAAGTACCTATGGCACTTGCTTCCTATATGTGTGAATGTTCAGTCGCTCAGTCCTGTCAATTCTTTACAACCGCATGGACTGTAGCCCACCAGGTTCCTCTGTCCATGGAATTTTCCAGGCAAGACTACTGGAAGGGCTTTCCTCCTCCAGCTTGCTTCCTATAAACAACGAGTAAACAACTTGCTCCAGATGGGCAAGAACAACTTAATCACTTTATTAGTTATCAGTGCAAAGTCAAGATCAGCACTTTAAGGTCAAACTCTGGGACTTTTATTCAATTACCAAAATTGAGAATTCCTTGAGAAATGTAGAGGTGTGCATCAAAATGATATTGAGATTTTGAATAAGAATTTTTCTTCTTCTTTTTTTTTTGGGGGGGGGAGTAAGTTGCTTTACACTGCTGTGGCTGTTTCTTCTACATAACAAAGTGAATCATCCATATGTACACATGTATCTCCTCTTTTTTGGATTTCTTTCCTATTTTGGTCATCACAGGGTATCTAGTAGAGTTCCCTGTGCTATCGGGTAGGTTCTCATTAGCTACCTGTTTTTACATGGTATTGTCTATATGTCAATCCCCATCTTACATTTCATCCCCAGTCCCCTTCCCCCCTGGTATCCATGTTTATTCTCTGTATCTGTGTCTCTATTTCTGCTTTGCAAATAAGATCATGTATGTCATTTTTCTAGACTCCACATATATGTGCTAATATATGATATTTGTTTTTATCTTTCTGACTTACTTCACTCTGCATGACAATCTCTAGGTCCATCCACATTTCTGCAAATATATATTTTTCTTTTATATGGCTGAGAAATATTCTATTGTACATATGTATCATATCTTCTTTTTTCCATTTCTCTGTTGGACATTTAGGTTGCTTCCATGAACTGGCTATTGTAAATAGTGCTGCAATGAATACTGGGGTGCATGTATGGTATTTTGAACAAGTCTGTTAAGTACCTTGTTCTCACTTTTTATAACATATTCAATCAAATGTGTAGAGTCATCATATTTGATAAAAAATTAAATAAGGTATATCATGCCTGAATACCTTAAGATAAAAAATTTCATGTATCTGAGATTGGAAAAAAAAATGGAGAAATGGAGAAAAAGAGAGAGATATAGGGAGGAATACATACAACTTTATAGATTAAATCACTAAAATGTTAAGAACTTAATCTATATAAAGCTAATGTGAGTAGATTTTTGAAATTCCTTTACAGTGAAAATAAGCAAAAAGCACTTATCTTAATTCAACATCCAACTCCTATTTTTAGCTGTCAGTACTGCACTGACGTATCAGGAGACATGAAGCCCATGCCAAACCTACCAAGGAACAAAGACAAAGCAGCTTCTTCCAAACCAAGACATGTCTTTCTCTGAAGAAAGATGGAAAAATTGAGTTAATATGTCATGATAGTCACAAGGGCTGATCACGTATTCTTACTCACTGTCCTTCCAGGTACATGGAAAGATTATAGTTTCCAAATACCGTGAAGTTAAGTAAGATCATGAGACTTATGTGGGCCAATGAAACGTGACAAGCAGCAAGTTTGGGGCTCCCCAAGTGGCGCTGGTGGTAAACAGCCTGTGTGCCAATCCCAAAGATGCAAGAGGTGTGGGCATGACCCCCGGGTCCAGAAGATCCTCTGGAGAAAAGCATGGAGACCCACTCCAGTATTCTTGCCTGGAGAATCTCATGGACAGAGGAGCCTGGCAGTTTACATTTCATGGGGTCACAGAGAGTCAGACAGGACTGAGAGACTTAGCACAACACACCTATGGCATTTGCTTACTGTGTGTTTGTGTTTGTTTCAGTAACAAGTGATAACACATAGATAACGAGAGATAACAGCTTCGTCCTGGAGTGAGGAAAGATTTCCCCAGCCAACTCAGACTGATCTGTAGCATAAATGATAGTTGTGTTAGTCACTCAATCCTGTCCTACGCTTTGCAACCCCATGGACTATAGCCTACCAGGCTCCTCCATCCATGGAATTTTCCAGGCAAGAGTACTGGAATGGGTTGTCATTTCCTTCTCCAGGGGATCTTCCTGACCCAGGGATTGAACCCAGGTCCTTCGTATTGCAGACGTTTTACTGTCTGAGCCACCAGGGAAGCCACAAAATAAATAATAATTACATTGTACTAACCACACATTAGGGCTTCTCTGGTAGCTCAGAGGTTAAAGCGTCTGCCTGCAATGTGGGAGACCCGGATTCGATCCCTGGGTTGGGAAGATTCCCCTGGAGAAGGAAATGGCAACCCACTCCAGTATTCTTGCCTGGAGAATCCCATGGACGGTGGAGCCTTGTGGGCTACAGTCCACAGAGTCGCAAAGAGTCGGACACGACTGAGCGACTTCACTTCACTTCACTTCAACCACACATTAACCAAGAACTTAGGCTTAAAATTAATAGTAATTACAATAATAATATTAAAATGCCATGCTATCTGCAGCATGAATCAAAGTATTACCTATCATTGGAAGAGGAATAAGATTGAGTTTTCTGAACTACTATATTCCCTCCAAGTTCAGATTTCCTAAAGTGGGTGTCATACAAACCAACCAGAGCAATAAAGCAAATTATTATCCACAGTGAAATTGAGGGCCCAGTACTTTAAATGGACTTCCCTTAGCTCAAATGGTGAAGAATCTGCCTGCAATGCAGGAGACCCAGGTTCGATCCCTGGATCAGGAAGGTCCTCTGGAGAAGGGAATGACTACCCACTCCAATATTCTTGCCTGGAGAATCCCATGGACAGAGAAGCCTTGGAGGGCTACAGTTTGTAGGGTCTCAAAGAGTCAGACACAACTGAGAGACTAATGCTTCACTTCATTACTTTAAACAATAGCCAAATTGACAGAAATAACTTCCTGAAATAGAAACTAAGTTTGTGGATAATTCAAGTTTTTGTTTGTTTGTTTTTTAACTAATTTCTGCTGGTGTATATATATATATATATATACACACAGTCATTAGAATAGAGTGAAAAACTCATACTACTGACTTGGAAATTTAATACACTTAATATGTTTTCCTCTATGTTCTATGACTATTCTATTTGTATATAAGTCACAATAGACTAAGTTATACCTTGATCAAAAAAATATCTAATCTCTAAATCTTAGTAGCTTAAAACCAAGATTCTCTGTGACGAGTGTGCTTCTATAGGCAAAATACATCGGGTCTATATATTAGTGATAGCGGGACTATTAAATATCATACAGATGCTAATATTAGATAGTGTTCAACATCATATCCAGATATTTGATATCATATGAACAGTAAACCTTTATAGTAACATAGCATAAGAGACAACAGGAATTTGAGTCTTTCAATCACACTGTTACACAGTTTGTCCTCAATTTCTGCTGTTCCTACTAACTTAGGTAAACTAATGTATATAAACACAACCTGAACTAGAGTTCTAGCTGGAGTGATCTCATGATTGCTGAATTTGTTTCTTTACATTAAATATGCAGCAAACCAGTTCTAGGTTATAGTACTCTGAGTCTTGGAATAAAATCAAAGACCAAGCTCACGAAAATCATGAGATAAGCTCTTCTGACTAAATCTATCAGTCATTTGGTTAAATATTTGGTTTGACAGATAATCAGGTGGATGAACTTTTCACTGACTAGTGGTTAAATTGAACTAAATTTACCAGAAAAGTGATGACCAACCTAGATAGCATATTGAAAAGCAGAGATATTACTTTGCCGACTAAGGTCCGTCTAGTCAAGCCTATAGTTTTCCAGCAGTCATGTATGGATGTGAGAGTTGGACTGTGAAGAAGGCTGAGCACTGAAGAATTGATGCTTTTGAACTGTGGTGTTGGAGAAGACTCTTGAGAGTCCCTTGGACTGCAAGGAGATCCAAACAGTCCATTCTGAAGGAAATCAGCCCTGGGATTTCTTTGGAAGGAATGATGCTGAAGCTGAAGCTCCAGTACTCTGGCCACCTCATGCAAAGAGTTGCCTCATTGGAAAAGACTTTGACACTGGGAGGGATTGGGGGCAGGAGAAGAAGGGGACGACAGAGGATGAGATGGCTGGATGGCATCACTGACTCGATGGACGTGAGTCTGAGTGAACTCTGGGAGTTGATGATGGACAGGGAGGCCTGGCGTGCTGCAATTCATGGGGTAGCAAAGAGTTGGACACGACTGAGCGACTGAACTGAACTGAACTTTGACACCATTCATATCTCCCTTAATTGATGGTGTGGAAAATATTCCAAATTTATTATTCATTTGAAACCTTTCCAGAATGGATTTAAAGTGTAGCACATTATTATGGCTTTCTTTAACTTATAATGTTTTTGGAGGTATGTTTATTTTCTGGAAAGCTTTTGGGAAATTCATTATTAGAGTTTACACCATCTATTGAAAATAACCACTGTTCTTAGATGAAAGTGAGCATATGGATTTAAAGTATGATTTAAGTGCAGTGTGTAGTTTATTCTTTCAGTTGTTGCTGGGTGCTGCTGTTGTTTATTCACTAAAACTTTTCTGACTTTTGCAGCCCTATGTACTGTAGCCCTCCAGGCTCCTCTGTCCATGGGATTTCCTAGGTAAGAACACTGGAGTGAGTTGCCATTCTCTACTCCAGACAATCTTCCCAACCCAAGGATTGCTTTATGTCTCTTGCAGGAAGAGTCTTTACCACCGAACCACCAGGGAAGTCCTTGTTGCTGGGTATCTGAACAGATGTTCATGCAGAATGCTGAGGAATGTACTTTTATATAAATGACACTGCAGTAGTGAAAGGAACCAAGCAGATCTCCATACATCATCACATCTTCCTTACTCCATCCTCACCCAACCAGGACAGCATGCAGCCTGGAACTAATAATATAATTACCATTAAGGTTGCCGTATTTAGATGCTTGTTTCTTGGAATAAAAGCTAACAAACTTAGATAGCATATTAAAAAGCAGAGACATCTCTTTGTCGACAAAGGTCTGTATCGTCTAAGCTATAGTTTTTCCAGCAGTCATGTACAGATGTGAGACCTGGACCATAAAGAAGGCTGAGCACTGAAGAATTAATGCTTTCAAACTATGATGATGGAGAAAACTCTTGAGAGTCCCTTGGACAGCAAGGAAATCAAACCAGTCAATCCTAAAGGAAATAAGTCCTGAATATTCATTGGAAGGATTGATGCTGAAGCTGAAGCTACAAGCCTTTGGCCATCTGATGTGAAGAGCTGACTCACTGGAAAAGACCCTGATTCTGGGGAAGATTGAGGACAAGAGAAGAAGGGGCAACCGACTCAATAGACATGAGCTAGAACAAACTCCAGAAGATAGTGAAGAACAGGGAAGCCTGGCATGATGCAGGCCATGGCATTGCAAAGAGCCAGACATGACCTAGCAACTGAGCCATAACAATTTGTGACACATGTATACCCAAAAAAAAAAAAAAAAGTGTTATTTTTCAGAAAATTGCATTTAACTGGATGTTTTGTATTTTATTTGTAAATTCTGGTGACAATGCAGTTCCTTGAAATATAATGGTGGTCAAGTTAAATAACTGTTAATATTTCTTCTGTTTTCTCTGCCTTAGAATGAGTTATTCATCTGTGCGGAGCAGTGTGCAAGTGATAATAAAGCCAAATCCACATTTCTGTGACACTCCTGACAAACTGCTGTTATATTAAAAAAATAAATTACAAGTCCTGTATTGCTTAGCTACATGGCCCTCATCCCTATTTTTGAGGCATTGCAATCAACCTTGCAATCTTCACCAAGTTGTAAGATATTAAGATATATATTTTATCCACCCTGAAGTAGCATTGATTTTGAAACTGTAAGATCTTCTGATTTTTTTTTTTTTTTTGCAGATAATGGTCAAACTGACCATTTGGGTTATAAATTAGGTTTTTCATGGCTAACATACTTCACATCGGCACTTATTATACAAGCAACAATTATGTCATCACAAGGTTCTGTTACAACGTGAAGGGAGCGTAAATGTCAGGGTTGATGATGATGGCCCTGAGCCAGCTCATTAAAGGCAATGGTGTGAATAATACAACGGTGTTGCTTTGGAAAGAACCGAGTATGTATTATCCACCTATCACTGCACCAAAGCGGCATCATAAGCATAGATCTCTAACTGCAGCCCATTTAAATGATGAAAGGGTGTGTATTAATCTATGAAATTGATTTTACCCAGGGGGAAAAATTGTTCTCTCTATTTATGAAAGTTAAAGCATTCAGTGCACAGAGCAGCACTTATCAAATGAGCATCCGTGCTATGTAGATGCATTTTACTAATGCTTCCTGCTAAGATAAATAGGCTACGGTCATAAAAGATGCTACTATAATTTGCTAGAAATAAAGGAACTAAGAAAGAGAAACATGTATACAGCTTTTTGTAAAGCATAGAGAGTAAATTTTCTAAATTACTGAGCCTCTGTGTTTGATATATTCAATTTGAAAGTCATTGATGAAACATAACAGTGATTTTATACACACACAAATAACTCAGTATATATATATATATATATTTAGTATTCCCTAAAGGTAAATTGAGCTTCCCTCATGGCTCAGTGGTGAAAAATTCACCTGTCATTTCAGGAGACACAGGTTCAAGTCCTGGGTTGGGAAGATCCCCTGGAGAATGGAAGGGCAGCCTATTCCAGTATTCTTGCCTGGGGAAATCCCATGGACAGTGAACCACACAGTTATCATCAAATGATTTATTAATTTACCTGTTGTTTGTTTAGCTGCTAAGTAATGTTCCAACTCTATGACCCCTTGGACTCAGGCCAACCTGTCCACTGGAGTTAGTGAAAGATGGGGAAGCCTGGCGTGCTGCAGTCCAAAGGGTCACAAAGAATCAAGTCCAAAGGGTCACAAAGAATCAAACGTGACTTAGTGACTGAACACCAGTCTCTCACATCTACTATTTGCAAATACCCAATTTACAGATTCCAGGGGAAAATGAAATTTCACACAGTATAAGGAAATAAAGTATGAATTTTACTAGAGAGAAGGTGGCTTTAAACAGTCTCACACATTGAGTCTCTGAATCCCCTCATAACCTCACAAGGTCAGTGCAATTATCTACATTTTTCAGATTGAGACACTGAAGATGCCAAAACTGAAGGTCCCAACACTAACAAATGGAAAAGAAACTATCTGAACCTAAGATTTACCATTTTTTCATTTTACACTGGAGTACAGATTAGCCCTGGTGGCCCAGCAGTAAAGAGTCTGCCTATAATCCAGGAGACCTAAGCGACTCAGGTTCAATCCCTGGGTCAGGAAAATGCCCTGGAGGAGGGCATGGCAACCCACTCCCGTATTTGTGTCTGGAGAATTCCACGGACTGAGGAGGGGGGTGGGCCACAGTCCATAGGGTCTTTAAGTGTCAGACATGACTAAAGCAATTGAGCATACATATAGATTAACAATGTGATAGTTTCAGATGAACAGCAAAGGGACTCAGTAATACATATACATGTATCCATTCTCTCCCAAACTCCCCACAGAATGGTTTGCATAACATGGATTCTCTCTCTCTCTCTCTCTCTCTCTCTCTTTTTTTTTTTTTTCTTTTTCCCTTCTGAAAGTGTTACATCCATTTAGCCACAGGAAGGGCTTCCCTTGTGACTCAGCTGGTAAAGAATCTGCCTGCAATGCGGGAGACCTGGGTTCAATCCTTGGGCTGGGAAGATCCCCTGGAGAAGGGAAAGACTACCCATTCTAGTATTCTGGCCTAGAGAATTCCACGGACTGTATAGTCCATGGGGTCACAGAGTCAGACACAACTGAGCGACTTTCACCTTCACAGCCACAGGGGGAAGTTATCCATCCAAATAAATAATAACAATAGTTATCCCCAGGGAATAACATTATTAATAATTTTTTAAGTACTGTTTCTATTTTATAAAGCAAAAATACAATTAAAAAAAGAAAAGGCTAAGTTAAACAGGGAAGAGGAAGCCATTGATACTTATTTAGTGCCTATGATGAGACCTGTTAGGACTTCCCTGGTGGCTCAGACGGTAAAGTGTCTGTCTACAATGCAGGAGACTCGGGTTCGATCCCTGGGTCGGGAAGATCCACTGGAGAAGGAAATGGCAATCCACTTCAGTACTATTGCCTGGAAAATCCCATTAACAGAGGACCCTGGTAGGCTACAGTCCATGGGGTCGCAAAGAGTCGGACATAACCGAACAACTTCACTTATGAGGCCTGACTTGGGCTTCCTGGGTATCTCAGTGGTAAAGAATCCTCTTGCCTATGCAGAAGACGCAGGCTTGATCCGTGGGTCAGGAAGACGCCCTGGAGAAGGAAATGGCAACCCGCTCCAGTATTCCATGGACACAGGAGCCAGATGGACTACAGTCCCTGGCATCAAAAAAGAGTTGGACATGATTTAGCTACTAAACAACATGAGACATGACAAGCACTTGTAATTTTAATTTTCAATACATCCCATTTTAAAAGCTCTATTTCACAGATTTATTTAACAGCTGCAGCTGTAGATGAGCTTTTCCCCCAAATTTTCTGAACTAATATATTTCTCATGCTGTTTTAAATGATAAGAGCCATCTTCTCTTTTTGAATTGGTAGAAAATTTTAAAATCCAGCTCATCAGAACCTTTCATTAAATAATTTTAAGAATCGGATGGGTAAATTTGACTATCATGATATGAGTCACTTACACTGATAATAACCAAAAAACAAAACCTCTCAATGACTTACAACTTCGTTTGGCTGCTAAACCCTTCTGTGTATTTTCTCATTCTTTCCAGAACTCAGACTATAAGGGAAAGCCTCTACTTGAATTTTCCCTTTTTCCCTGGTAAGTGTAAAGAACTAAAAGATCTCAGCACCCATCACATCCAGTCATGTGTCATTGGACAGAGCAAGCCACATGGGCCAACCCAGAACCAACAGGAAGCACCACATACATGACAGAAGTTCTCAAGGATGAATTATACTTTTATCAGAAAGATGAGAACAATTGGGAACAATTCTGCAATCTTCTCCCTAATTAAGTTCATTTGAAAATTTTCTCTAACATTTTCCCTCTTTGAATAAAGGAATTAAACGAATGTGATGATTTCAACCTTGCATCTCCAGCATTTACCACAGCGCCTGAAACAATTGTTTACCAGATGAATTACTGGATGGATGAATGAATGGATAAATGATTTTAAAATAATTAATTCATTTTTGACAGATTACTTGGAACTTAGCCAGAAATTCCTTTCAGCATAGATATTTTATTCAAATTTCTTTCATTTCCCTTACTGAAACTACCTGTAAAGAGCATAGCATTGTATGAGTATATGTTCAGAAAATCTTGCTGAGGACTGAGTAAATGAATGAATGGAGTCAATAGACAATGAAGACTTCCATCAGGTAAAATCACCTTCAGTACTGACACATGTCATATAAAGGAGATATGACACTCAACTAGTTGCACTTTAAGAGAACTCTGGAAAACTACTCAAATTGTTGCTCTCTTCAGCTTTGTTCTTGAAAGCACATTGTGTGTACAAGCTTGGTTTTGTATGGATTTCCCTGGTGGCTCAGACAGTAAACGCATCTGCCTATAATGCAGGGGACCTGGGTTCGATCCCTTGGTCAGGAAGATCCCCAGGAGAAGGAAATGGCAACCCACTCTAGTACTCTTGCCTGGAAAATCCCATGGATGGACGAGCCTGCTAGGCTTCAGTCCACAGGGTCGCAAAGAGAACTCTGGAAAACTACTCAAAATTTTGCTCTATTCAACTTTGTTCTTGAAAGCACATTGTGCATACAAGCTTGGTTTTATATAGGTCCATATAATTAAAATTCAAGAAGGAAGAAATGTCTACCCACAAAGACAAAAAAATGTCTCCTTAAAAATAATGCCAACGTTTTTTTCTAGCCTTAAAAAAAAATCCCCAAAGATTATTTGATGACAGTTTTCTTAGAACAGCATGGAATAAAGTGAAAATAGAAGCTTTCACTGCAGTTCCATTGTTATGAAAGTGAACAGAAACACTATTTCTGGGTAAGAATTTAAATCTGTGGTGGTTAGTGTTACTGATAGTGAGAAATCTGGGCTGGGTCATCTTCTGTTCTCTTAAGTTGATATTTAGTTGTCTAGAAAGTGATGATCTCACCATAACTGGTATAGACATTGACAATCTGCATGAAAACTGTCTGACTTTGTCATTAATTCCATTTTCAACTTGGGTATTCAACTTAAGTTCTTTCATACTGTCTAACTTTACATCTTACTAAATCTTCCATCACAATTCCAGTAATTTTTCCTACTGCTGGTGCTGCTTTTGGGATATGATTTTACCCACCAAGCTAAATTGAGTATCTGTCTAAAACAGAAGTGTAAGAAACATTATTAATAATTTGTCAGCATTGAAGAGAGGGGTTCTGAAGAAGGTTTCAGAATACCCAAAACTTATTCTCTTTCAGTATTATCATAAAAAAATAATAATTTTGAAGGAAATATTTCTAAAACATATTCAACAATTCCATATTTTCTTTCAAAAGGATCCAAACATACATTTTTCCTGATGAAACAGCATTACTATCATTAGTTTCCATTTATATAAAAAAACACTGACTTGCTTTTTAAAAACCTGTTCATTGTTATATTTTGTTGAGTTTGTTTGCTTCTTATGAAATACACTCCCCAGAAAAAAATTTAATTGCTATTTTTTATTAGCTGTAACTGATAAAAAATAAAACTATGATCATAAGGTGTCTGGGTTTCCCTCCTAGCTCAGTTGGTAAACAGTCTGACTGCAATGTAGGAGACCTGGGTGCGATTCTTGGGTTAGGAAGATCCCCTGCAGAAGGAAATGGCAACCCACTCTGATATTCCTGCCTAGAGAATCCCATGGACAGAGGAGCCTGGCAGGCTACAGTCTATGGGGTTACAAGAGTCAGACACGAATAAGCAACTAAGTGTGCGTGTGTGCACATAAGATTTCTATATATATTGAGTCAACAAATGGGAAATAAAAATCATTTATTATAAAGTGAAATTCAAACACTATAGCATAGAGCCTTTGTGGTTGTTTTCTACTGATCAGTATTTTTGTTTGCTTCAGATTTTTTTTCTTTTGTCAATTAATCTTGCCCCCAAATTAGGACAATTTCTACGCTGAAGTAGATGGAAATGTAAATTAAATAAAAATATATTTTTCATTAATCTAGACCACCATTTATTTAAGGTACACCATTATTTTATCACCCTCTAAAACAGAAAAGCACTTTTAATTAAGCTTTTCTTATCGCTTAAATTATTTCATTGTAAATTCAATAGATGATCACTTAAAAACTTATTTACACATGTATTTCATCTTCATAATTTAAAAAAAGGAATAAAATATAATTGAAACAAGTTGATTATGATACTTCTCAAACTTCTTGAACAACTTCATTTTTGTGTGAATTTATTTCCATTCATTCTGGCCTCCACCATGGGGTATAATTTTCTTCAACCTGATTATGTAGTTGCAACATTTTCCCTCCAGTAATTTTCATCAGTCACTTTATCAGTTTTCACTCATTAGCCAACTAAAACTCAGCTATAAAATCTGAAAAGATGTAGTATCATGCTTATTTTTCTGGCTTAATTGGGAGAAAATAACACCTCTGTGTGACCAGACTTCACTGTGGCTTCTCTGTAAAACTTACAAATTTTCTTCTGATATATAACTCCTGTACCCTTTATAGGGTCATAAAACAAAACTTAACACAGACAGACAGACAGACAGACAGACACACACACACACACACACACACACACACACACACACACACACTTCTAAACAGAAGCTTTTTACCCAGAATCTGAGGTTAAATGTTAGAACATATCAAAGTTTAAAGATTATAGTAAAAGGAATTTTTTTAAATTTTATTATTAATGCTACTGAGTGCATGCCCATATGCCTGAGCCCCTAGGATCTGCTAGAGCCACTTCGTCTCAGCTGATTTACTGGATTTGCTCTTTGCCTCCACGAGCAAAAATACTTCCTGCCAGTACAAAACAATATCCAGTTACTATGCTTCCTAGAGAACTCTCTCCATACCAAGATGGCCTTTGGGTTCTCAAAAATCCCTGCCAGCTTACTTTTATCTTCACTCTAATATCATCTCAAGTGGCCTCTGCAATAGCCATTGTGTGTTCAGCACAGTACCTGTCTGTTTCCATTATAAAAATGCTCAGAGCAATTTCCTTGGCAAAAAACAGTCTCAAGGACCCTTCTTGCACATTGACCCATCTTGAACACATTTTATTTCTGTCCTCACTTTGTCTGCCAATGCAGGAGAAGCAGGAGACGCAAGTTTGATCCCTGAGTCAGGAAGATACCCTGAAGAAGAAAATGGCAACCCACTCGAGTATTCTTGCCTGGAAAATTCCATGAACAGGGGATCCTGGCAAACTACAGTCCTCAGGATGGCAAAGAGCTGGACACAACTGAGCATGCATGCATGCATTACTTTGCTAATGTCACCTACATAACTCTAAAACACAATTTTCTCTCTGCTATTTTCAGAAGGTGAAAGAAGTTCAATTTATCTCAGAATGTGGTGCCTTGCAAGCATTGTAGTCAGAATTCACCTGCTGCTAGACCCTGATGCTGGGAAAGACTGAGGGCAGGAGGAGAAGGGAGCAATACAGCATGAGATGGTTGGATGGCATCACTGACTCAATGGACATGAGTTTGAGCAAACTCAGGAAAATAGTGGAGAATGGGGAAGCCTGGTGTGCTACAGCCCATGGGGTCACAAAGAGTCAGGCATGACTGAGCAACTGAACAATAACATCAACAAGAACAAACTCAGCAATCAAAAAAGAAACAACAAATGCAAGTGCGCTAGATCCACCTTAGCTAATATTTTGAGTAAGACTCTAGCTGTGCATCCAACAGCTCTTGGAATTGATGGCATTGGTGGCTGTGAGCCAAGTCAAGGCGACAGAACATTCTTTTTCTAGCTACAGTGGGTGTAATTTTGGCAAAGAATGTCAGTCACAGTCTTTCCTGTCAACAGGTCTGCCCTCTCTCAGAAGAGAACTAATACACCAGAATGAACTAAAGATGGAGGATAATTTGATAGTGTCTGTGGGGAAAAGAAACCCACAGTTTAATAGACAGTATTATAAATATTATAATAGAGTTATTAGTGAGAGCAGACTGAAAACCAGCTGGATTGTAGCAGTCAAAAATGCTATAGCCTCAGGCTTGAATATAAGAGTGCACAGCTGAAGAAACTTTGCATCGAATGTTCCATTCTGTAGAACCGAAGAAGCTGGAGAAAAAGAACAGTGTATTTTGCTAATGACTCCAGGGAGAAGGGTGTATCATTATTCAGAAGGGCTTATCCATTCTTTGCTTCTGAGGGACATTGGTGATGATATCTGAGTGACTCTTGACAAGTGCATCTCTGAAATATTAGGAACCGTGGGGCATGTCTCTCAAGGGGAAAAAAGAACTTGAGAAATGTTAACAGTATTTTCTGAGATAGAAAAATCCCCCAGGTCTCTCAGAGCAAGGCTGTAAGAGGATATGTGAAAGACAATCTGGCATGATGATTTTGCACATATATTAAACTCACCAGCTTATATACACAGGTGTGGTCATTAAAGACTCATGATATTAACATATCAACTGCTCTCTCATACGCCTGAAGAAAATTCTGCAGGAAAACTGTGGAAACCAAGTGCTATTCAAAGCTATTCTTGCACTGTAGGTTACTAGACGACTTCAGACAAATTGTCTACCTTCATCCCTCTTAAATCTTTTAGGGGTAATGGGCATCCACATTAACTCCAGACCTTAAAAACAAGTGGGACAGAAAAGTCAATTGGCGACTTGAGGGTTGAGAAAATGAAGGTGGCTCAGTCATGTCCAACTCTTTGTGACCTCATGGACTATACAGTCCATGGAATTCTCCAAGCCAGAATACTGGAGTGGGTAGCCTATCCCTTCTCCAGGGTATCTTCCCCAACCCAGGGATCGAACCTAGGTCTCCCACATTGCTGGCAGATTCTTTACCAGCTGAGCCATAAGGGGACCCCAAGAATGCTGGAGTGGATAGCCTATACCTTCTCTAGCAAATATTCCCAACCCAGGAATCGAACCAGGGTCTCCTGGATTACGGGCAGATTCTTTACCAACTGAGCTATCAGGGCACCTCTCAGCGTTGAGAGGAAGACATTAAAATGAATAGACAGATTCAGGGAAATTGTTTTCTGCTAATGAACTGTCCTTAATACATGGTCTACATATAAGACTACACTGTGACTCAGGTTGCCATATAACCCCTGGGTCATGGACCAGTACTGGAACCAGGTCACACAGCAGGAGGTGAGCAGTGGGTGAGCAAGCAAAGCTTCACCTGAATTTACAGTTGCTCCTCCATGCTCGAATTACAGCCTGAGCTCCACCTCCTAACAGATCAGTGGGGGCAATAGACGCTCACAGGAGTGCAAACCCCACTGTGAACCCCACATGTGAGGGATCTAGGTTGCACTTCTTAAAAGAATCATCCTGAAACCATCACCCACCTCAGTCAGTGGAAAAATTTTCTCCCATGAAACTACTCCCTGGTGCCGAAAAGGTTGGACACCACGATGTAACACAGACATAGTAGGGGAGGATTTCAAGGCTAATGAATTATATGATACACAATGTTTTCTTCTATAATAGTAGTGTTTGAATTAAAGTGAAAGTATTGTTCTATTAAATATAACCATGTAGGCCATGGTTCTTATGCTGAGGAAAAAGTATATAATTATGAAATCAAAATTTTAGGAAAGGCCACAGGCAAAAGAAGCCTGCTGTTTCTGGGGAAGCTGTCTTAGAAATGATTCATATTGAAGCCATTCTTTTCCACTCAAAATAATGTTCTCAATCACAGTGACCTTCCCAGGAAGTTAAACTGATAACATTTGAGTTATAGCAGGTTTAAGGGTTGAAGAGTGAATGCAAGGAAACTGATCAGTAAGGTTCCTGGGCAGTGAACTAAAATGACCAGAAAGACCACAGATATTTGAGCAGCGGTCCTGTGGTTAGGAGCTCCCTTCTCGGATGAGCCACTTAGCTTTGCACCTCCAGTGGCAGCTTGGCGAGAAGAAAATACAACCCTGAAATACAGGCTGAAAGAACAGTTCAGGAAGACATCACAGTTAGTTTTGCAAATTGGTTAATATTGAGTGAGACACTAAAAACATTTATTTTTTTTAACATTCTAAAAGGATAGTCCACTGACCCATGAGTTCTCACAAGACCAGATCTTGAGGCAGATTTAACAGAAGTGTACTAGATGACTGTAGTTGTGTTGCCAGTCACCAGACCTCATCTCCTGGATACCTACAGTACTCATTCCCACTGGGCTTTCCCCAGGGGCAGTAGCCAGCTCAGCTTTGCTACAGGACAAGCCAGAGCATTTCAGAGCTAAGAACTCTGAAGTGGCCCACGAGTAATAATGAACAGGAAGTGGTGGGCAAGCAAAATAACTTCTCACTCCTCTGGAGGCACAATTCTGAGATTTGTGTAACACACATAAAACCCTTATTTCCAACAGTAATAAGCAGACTTGTTAGTGCAATACATACAAGGTTGTGTGTGTGTTACTCAGTCGTGTCCGACTCTTTGCAACCCTATGGATTGCAGCTCATCTAGCTGCCATGGAATTCTCCAGGCAAGAATACTGGAGTGGGTTGCCATTCCCTTCTCCAGGGGATCTTCACAACCCAGGGACTGAACCCAGGTTTCCCGCACTGCGGGCAGATTCTTTATCATCTGATCCACCAGGGAAGCCCACACTTTGGTTTATATGGAAACAAATAGAAGTTGTACTATATATAATGTATGGTGAAAGAAAGCAGTTGGAAAACAGAAATGCAGCGAAAAGAGAGGAGCCAAACAGAGGCACCTGCTACATTAAGGGGCTGCCAGAGTGCCCACCCTCGCATTTCTGCCTCTCCCCTCCCCTCACAAACCCTCCATGACTGTGCCGTAACACTGGGATGTGCGCCTAGGACTCACAGCCCAGGTTCACTCTCTCAGGGCCCACCTGCCTTCACATGATGGAGAAGGATCTCTCCTTTTGAAATTTCGTTTTTATTTTTTGTGTGGTACATGGTTCCTCATTGTACTTTTCTACCTTCTAAAGAGGAATCCTTCTTCACTAATACTTAGGAAAATTAGAGACAGTGATCTGGGGAGGGAATGCGTGGCCAGCACTGGGAAACCAGACCGCAGAGCAGCTGGACACAGGTTTCTCCTGTCCTTCTCCTCACCTCCCTGCATCAGTTACACTGGGAAAGAGAAAAGTGTGAGCTCTCTGGCAAATTAGAACATCCTCATTCCAAGAAACAAAACAAATCTTTGTGCATACAGTAGCTGGTCCCATGGTATAATTTCAAACAGTGATCCTGTGACCCTGAGTTTGGTTATAAAGAGAGTCCCAGGTGCCTGCAGGAGAACAAAGTACCCCAATCCTTGATCATTAGTGTCCTTCTCATTCCAGGTGGGGCAGTCAAGTCTTTGTGCTCAGGATAGCCGTGTTGAGGAGAGCAGAGGGGAGCCCCTAAGAGCCTCTGATCAAGAGTTCCAGCTTTTCCCTGTAGAACTGATATTCTGTGTCCTTAATCAGAAGAATACTGACTGAGACTTCAGTTGAGGATCAGGTAGAGAAAGAAATGTTTAGGCTTCTAAAAGGTGGGCAGGTGCATGGAGGGAAGTTAACCAGGATTTTCCATAATGCAGAGTACATTTATGCTGCTGAGATAACATAACTTTGGAATATATAATTATTCATCATAACAGTCAGTTCAGTTCAGTCCCTCAATCATGTCCAAATCTTTGAGACCCCATGAACTGCAGCACACCAGACCTCCCTGTCCATCACCAACTCCCGGAGCTTACTCAAACTCATGTACATCCCGTCAGTGATGCCATCCAACCATCTCATCCTCTGTCATCCCCTTCTCCTCCCGCCTTCAATCTTTCCCAGCACCAGGGTATTTTCCAATGAGTCAGTTCTTCACATCAGGTGGCCAGAGTATTGGAGTTTCAGCTTCATCATCAGTCCTTCCAGTGAATATTCAGGACTGATTTCTTTTAGGATGGACTGGCTAGATCTCCTTGCAGCCCAAGAGACTCTCAGGAGTCTTCTCCAACACCGCAGTTCAAAAGCATTAATTCTTCAGTGCTCAGCTTTCTTTATGGTCCAACTCTCACATCCATACATGACTACTGGAAAAACCATGGCTTTGACTAGATGGACCTTTGTTGGAAAAGTAATGTCTCTGCTTTTTAATATACAAAGTTGGTCATAGTTTTTCTTCCAAAGAGCAAGAGGCTTTTAATTTCATGGCTGCAATCACCATCTGCAGTGATTTTGGAGCCCCAAAGAATAAAGTCCCTCCCTATTTCCATTGTTTCCTCATCTATTTGCCATGAAGTGATAGGACCAGTTGCCATGATCTTAGTTTTCTGAATATTGAGCTTTAAGTCAACTTTTTCACTCTCCTCTTTCACTTTCATCAACAGGCTCTTTAGTTCTTCTTCACTTTCTGCCATAAAGTGTCATCTGCATATCTGAGGTTATTGATATTTCTCCCAGAAATGTTAATTCCAGCTTGTGCTTCATTCAGCCTGGCATTTTGCATGATGTACTCTGCATATAAGCTAAAATAAGCAGGGTGACAATATACAGCTTTGATGTATTCCTTTCCCAATTTGGAACCAGTCTGTTGTTCCCTGTCCAGTTCTAACTGTTGCTTCCTGACCTGCATACAGGTTTCTCAGAAAGCAGGTCAGGTGTTTGGTAGTCCCATCTCTTTCAGAATTTTCCACAGTTTGTTGTGATCCATATAGTGAAAGGCTTTGGCATAGTCAATAAAGCAGAAATAGATGTTTTTCTGGAACTCTCTTGCTTTTTCAATGATCCAGTGGATGTTGGCAATTTGATCTCTGGTTCCTCTGCTTTTTCTAAATCCAGCTTGAACATCTGAAAGTTCTCAGTTCATGTACTATTGAAGCCTGGCTTGGAGAATTTTGAGCATTACTTTACTAATGTGTGAGATGAGTGCAATTGTGTGGTAGTTTGAGCATTCTTTGGCATTGCCTCTCTTTGGGATTGGTATGAAAACTGACCTTTTCCAGTCCTGTGGCCACTGCTTAGTTTTCCAAATTTGCTGGCATACTGAGTGTAGTCCTTTCACAGCATCATCTTTTAGGATGTGAAATAGCTTACCTGGAATTATATCACCCCCACTAGCTTTGTTTGTGGTGCATTGGGAAAAGGAAAATTAGTATTAAAATAGTGCTTTCGAAAATGAGAAATCCAAGTAAAAACCCAGCCCTAGTGCCTGGCCTAGCCTGTTCTTCCCTTTTGTTAATGACCTACCTACCTTTCCATCTCAATACCAGTGAGCCTGCAAGCAGCTCTGAGTGAGAAATACAGATGTGTTAATACATGTGTAGTAACTTTGGCTATTTCCCAGTGGGTGTTGTAAACCCAGGTAAGGTTAGGGGTTGAAGTATTCTCCCTTCTCTTACTTTCTCAACAGGAGGGAGACAGAGAATAAGGACAGCAGAGGAAAGAGCTTGGCTGAGCTAGGAGGAAAAGGGAAATATTTCATTTTCAAACTTGGATAAGAAATCTTTGCATATTTCCAAGTAGACCTCAGTTCACTTTCCAGACTCTGGATGAATATAGGATTCAAAGCCAAGGACACACTAAAAGTTCCCTCTGACCTGATCTAGCTTCCCCAACCTTCCACCATGACAATGAGGGGTCTGAATGGGCTCAGGGATAAGAACATTTTCCTGTTTTGTATTCTAGAAAATATAACCAATGTGATGCCATATGAAATTTGTATTTCTATATTTGTTCCTGACTTATTTCACTTAGTATAATCATCTATAGGTCCGTCCACTCTGCTGCAAATGACATGTTTCATCCTTTTTTATGGCTGAGTAATATCCCATTGTAATATCTACCACATCTTCTTTATCCATCCATCTGTCAATGGAGATTTAGGTTGTTTCCATGTCTTGGCTATTATAAATAGTGCTGCTATGAACACTGGGGTGTGTATATCTTTTTAATTTATAATTCTGTCTAGGTATATGCCCAAGTGGTAACTTTATTTTTAGCTTTTTAAGGACCTTCTATACTGTGTAAAATATTTTGAATGTTATTGCTCAGACTCACAGATCAAAATCAGGGTCCATCATTCATCTTATACAGATCTTTGCTACAGAGAGTGCTGCTGATACTGAATGCAGTGGGGAGTGGGGCTCCCTGAAGTTATGCAACACTAAGCCTGACACCTCACACTTAGTATCAGGATAACCAAAGTGTAGACATGCTTAGGCATCTTTTACACAGTCTACCTAGGACTGCATGTGGGACATTTAGCCAGTTTTTCCTGAGATGAACCTGGGAGAAGCTAAGACGAATGCTAGGTTGAAAGAGGAAGAATTGTCCAAGGTTAGCAAGAGCCCCTGGGTATTTACAGTAAAGAATGTGGAGATAGTTCGATTGGTGTCATTTTCCTATGGGGTTGGAACCTATCTAAGTGAATACCATGATTAGAGAAGAAATATTGTCCCCAAAATTGACTGGTATTGGGTGTCATCTCACTCAAGTAAAGAGGAATATTGAAACTGATACAAATAAATTTTGAAAAACTAAACTATGTGATGCTTCTTTCACCTCAGCATTGTGAAATATATTCATCCTTTTGTATTTATTATGTCATTCAATACTCATAACTCTTTGAATCGGTAAATATTACATGCTTTATTTTAAGACAAGAGGAAATCAAAGGCACAGAGAAGTAAATGTGTACTTAGCATAATGTGGACTAGCATAAAAGAAGGAGCCAGGGATTAGGAACACTCTTTTATTGTGAGAAAATTCTTTTGACATAAGGTGACAGAAAATACAAGGTAACCGTCTTAAGCAACACAAGGGATTGACTCATGATATTGACAAGTCTGAGATAAGAGCTATATTCAGACACCAGGGTTGCAGCAGGAGCTTCATTGATGTCTGCAGGATTCATTTTCCTTCTATTTCTTGGTTCTATCCTTTTATGCTTCTTCATTTTCAGGCCTTATATAGTGGAGATATCCTTGACAGCAAGTACAAAGTGGTATCTGACTCTTTGCCACTCTTTGCAAGTAGCCCACCAAGTGCCTCTGTCCATGGAAATTCTCCAGGCAAGAATACTGGAGTAGGTTACCATGCCCTCCTCCAGGGGATCTTCCCAACCCAGGGATCCAACCGGCATCTCTTCTGTCTCTTGTGTTGGCAAATGGGTTCTTTACTACTAGCACTGCCTGGGAAGCCCAGTCAGTGGGCATGGAATGTTTATTTTCATCTGGGTCTATGTCACATGTCCACCCTTGAACTAGGGTGGAAGACACTCCACCTACACATGGACAGAAATTGAAGAACAGAGGTAGTTCTACTACATGAATTTTCATAATTGTTTTCAAGTATCAAATCAAGTATCAAACAAGCAGATATTTTTCACTAAATCACAATGAGGTTTATTCCTCCACAGTGATCACAAAATTCTAATTGAATCAAGTTCCAGATAAACATTAACGACAAATGACTAACAACCCAAATTCTCTGTATCTCTCACCCAACCAAAACTGATCTCTTTTATCCACTAACCTGTAGACAGAGATTGCCAAATATTCATATTATAAAGCTATTTCTAATCATTGCTGAATGAGAATTGAGAATAATTTTCCTGGTGGCTCAGATGGTAAAGAATCTGCATGCAATGCAGGAAACCCAGGATCAGTCCCCGGGAAGATCCCCTGGAGAAAGAATAGCTAACCCCCCCTCCAGTATTCATGTTTGGGATATCCCATGGACAGAGGACCCTGGCAGGCTACAGTCCATGGGGTCGAAAAGAGTTGGACACAACTGAAGAACTAAAACACTTTTTTTTCCCCCATCTGTAAACAAACTGCTAATAGAAACAAAAACCAAAATTAGTAGAGAGGGAAAATCTAGAGGAATAGTTTGAGCAAAATTAAAGGTCTCCTATTCATGTTAACTTACGCAAGTCAAAGAGACATGTGTCTGAACTCAGTCTGTCCATGAAGGACATATTTTTGACAATCCAGTTAACCTGACTCTGTCAGAAGAATCTATTGTATGTATCAGAAAATGACCTCCCAAACTGATAAAGACAGTATGCATTCAGTTGCTTAGTCAGTCTAACTCTTTGAGGCCCCATGGACTGTAGACCACCTGAGTCCTCTGCCCATGAAATTTTCCAGACAAGAATACTGGAGTGGGGTGTCATTTCCTCCTCCACGGGATCTTCCTGACCCAGGGATCCCACTTCTCTTGAGTCTCGCACACTGGCAAGTGGTTTCTTTACCACTAGCACCACCTAGGAAGGTGGTCATAATTATGACTCTCAAACAGATATACAATGAACTGTGAAAGTTTTATTTAACCCATTAATTAATGAGGAAACCAGTAAATGTGTCAAGTGATTCAAAGGAGAATCCAAAACAATATAGTCACAGGCAAAGGAGAACTATTGAGATAAATGTATAGACACATGCAAAATAAGTCTATCTATAGGGTAGTGACCCATTGCATTCATAACACACGACTAATTTACATACCTATGGACAAGTAACATTTGCATTATTATTGATTTTAAACGTTTTACAGAAGCTGTAAAATAGCTCAAAACTATAAAAGGTAGAAATATCATAAAAGGGATTTTCTATTCTCGAGTAAGTACTCGTTTGGTTTTCTTTTTGGCCAGTTCAGAGTCTTTCACAATATCCCATGACACAATTTGCTCCAACAGGCATTCCAAGAGGACCAGGGACCCCATTACATTGAGAACCAAAGAAAAGATTTCTCTCAATCTCCAAGTCTCATACATTTTTTAGTGAGACAGCTTTCCTAGTTTTTGTTGAATCTCCCCTCCCTATAACTGAACTACTTTTCATGGAGATTAGGCCAAAAAATGTACTCAAAATCATCTCTCCTCACCACAATATAAGCATCTAAATTACATACAT
This sequence comes from Ovis aries, assembly GCF_016772045.2. NCBI lineage: Eukaryota > Metazoa > Chordata > Mammalia > Artiodactyla > Bovidae > Ovis > Ovis aries. Next base: position 60,065,630 of record NC_056069.1, on the reverse strand, counting down.
CTTTATATACTGCTTAATAGTTTCTTGCATCTACGAGTTTATTTTAGAAGTTCTTTCATTTTCACTGTAAATTCCATTTACATTATACAGGGACTGTATGGAACTTATTCCATTCTTTTTCTCATTGAAATTTCATTAATGAAAAACACCTTCACTTAACATTACCATTATGAGCTCTGGTACTCTGAACTTCTATGGGCATACAATTAACAACTCAGAGTATTCTTTTCAAGTCTGATTTGTTGAAACACATAAGGTCATCTTCTGTGACATATCTTGGGCTTCCCTGGTAACTCAACTGATAAAGAATCCACCTATAATGCAGGTGGTTTGAGACCCTGGTTTGATTCCTGAGTCATAAAGATCCCCTGGAGAAGGGATAGGCTACCTATTCCAATATTCTTGGGTTTCCCTGGTGGCTCAGATGGTAAAAAAAAAAAAAAAAAAAAAAAAAACAAAAAAAAAAAAAAAAACAACCCTCCTGCAATGCAGGAGACCTGGATTTGATCCCTGGGTTGGGGAGATCCCCTGGAGGAAGGTATGGCAACCCAGTCCAATATTCTTGCCTGGAGAATCCCCATGGACAGAGGAGCCTGTGGCTATGGCATCACAAAAAGTCAGACATGATTGAGCAACTAAGCACAGCCCATGACATAACTCACTTTTTTAAAATTTTTTTAAAACTACACTGAATCTCTTGAACAACTGTAAAAATGTTTTATATTGACAAAGAAGCTTCCCAGGTGGCTCAGTTATAAAGAATGTGCCTGCCACTGCAGGAGCCAAGAGATGTGGGGTCATCCCTGGTCAGGAAGATCCTCTGGAGAACATAATGGCAACCCACTTCAGTATTCTTGCCTGGAAAAATCCCATGGACAGAGGAGCCTAGAAGGCTACAGTCCATGGGGTCACAAAAGACTCAGACACAGTTGAGTGTCTGGTCCCCATGCTGGAAGAGCCTAGCAGGCTACAGTCCATGGGGTCACAAAAGACTCAGACACAGTTGAGTGTCTGGTCCCCATGCTGGAAGAGCCTAGAAGGCTACAGTCCATGGGGTCACAAAAGACTCAGACACAGTTGAGTGATGGAGCATGCACACACAAATGATGATACCTGGTCCCCATGCTGGAAGAGGATTTAGTAACATCAGTCTAAAAGATTTACATTCTTCAAGACATGAGATCTATTTCAAAGGTTGGTCATGACAGTTGTCATACTTTTTACTTCAACTCAGAATTTCTTGTTCATAACAATGTCCTTTATAGGAACAGCCTTGCCACTGAAAGGGATAAGAAATTTGTCATTTTTCTCTTTAACACATTCAACAAGTTCCCTGAAGCAATGAAGTCTTTCAATAACACTGTTTGCATTTCTTTCAATTTACATAATTTTATAGCTATTGAGATGCTGAACATTATGAACAAAAAATAATAGGCCTTACTTAATAAATTATTTAAAAAGTCAATAAAATTTTTTATACCTTTTGTTCTGAATTAAAATATGATTTCAGCACTTCAAACAAACTGAGAATTCTTTCAGGTCTGTTTGTTAAAGAGACCAGTGGTTTTTGAATGTGAAAGAATTAGAACATGTTGAACTCCAAGTGTTTTATAGATGTCTCATCAAATTTTAAAGAAAAAGCTAATCTTATGCAAGTTGTCTGATAAAACTTGCTACCCAGCTCATTTCATAGGATAAAATACCATTAATTTTGAAAGTACATAAAGGCAAAGCCAAAAAATCACTTATAAACATAGACTGTCCTTGTTGTTTACTCCCTAAGTCATGTCCAAATCTTTGCGACCGCATGGACTATAGCCCACCAGGCCCCTCTGTCCATGGGATTTTCCATGCAAGAATACCAGAGTGGGTTTCCTTGCCTTCTCCAGGGGATCTTCCTGACTGAGGGATTGAACCCTTATCTCCTACATTGCCAGACAGATTCTTTACCACTGAACCAGCAAGGAAGGCCCATAAACATAGGTGTTAGTATGCACATAAAAAATTAGGTAAGGAAATCAATCAAGGCATTTAAAAAAACATTTTATTATTAGAGTATATGCCAGGAATGCAAGAATCTTTCAACATAAGCAAAGCTTGAAAATACACTCCAAGGGATTACGTTTGCTTATGTAGTTAATTTTTCCATGGCTCTTATCATAAGATGGGGTATGACTACTCTCAAAGAACATCAGAATTTTGCAAAACATTTTGAATTAAACTCCACTGTGAGAACATGTGACATCATAATTCAGTAGTTAAATGACCACTGAGAACATTGCTGCCAAAGTTGGCCAGTTTGGAACTGTAAGACTAACACCATAAAATAACTGATAGTTGATAATAGGTACAAGCATAAGTGATATTTTTGAGATACTTACAATAGTTATAATGTGTAGAAAAATATTTATGATTTCTGTTGACAACGATACCGCAGGTAAATTTCAGTGCCAACTGTTTTTGCCTGTATTCGTAGTGAAAGAAGATGCTAAATTTCTCATAAGAAAATTAACCTTGCAGATTAGTAAAAATAAATATTTTATTTTTTCTTACTACTACTACTAAGATGCTTCAGTCATGTCCAACTCTTTGTGACCCCATGGACTCTAGTCCATTAAGCACATCTGTCCATGGGATTCTCCAGGCAAGATTACTGGAGTGGGTAAGCATTTTCTTCTCCATGGGATCTTCCCAACCCAGGGAATCCATGTTTCCTGCTTTAGCAGGCAGATTTTTACCACTGAGCCACCAGGGAAGCCTCATGATATATATTACGAAGGTGCTAGATTGTTGAGTATGTCATAGAGGCCTTTCACATTTCACCAGCTGCAAAAGATGTTCACTCAATAAATTACTGTAAACTTTGGTAGTGTCACTTGGCAGTTTTCCTAATTGAGGACTAATTTAAAAAATAATTTCATTGTAACCATCCCTTAAGCTGTATGTCTAAGGCAATATGATTTTTTAGGGGAAAACAATAATAATTTAGTGATAATTATAGCAAAATCAGACCGTACACCAATCTTAACAGCACACAAATGACATGCCTCTCTAGTTAAAACACCTGAGCTTATATACAACTCTCTCATTATTTAATCTCCAAAGACCAAACAGAAATAGTGATGTTTTTAATTATCCTGATTGCAATCCACAATAAATAAAAAATGTGCCTCAGAAGGGCATGCAGAATTTGTGATTTTTTAAAAGCCATATAGAATATCAATTTTATATTCAGAGAGTAGTAGTTTTTCTAGGAAAAAATAACAAAGTAAAAAATGTGTAATCTTTGGAGATCCTGGAAAATATTGACTTTCTTTTATATAATTAATTTTTATATAATGCAAGTTAAAATGCAAAAGCAAAGAAAAACTATATGTATTATGCAAGTATGTGTGAATGCATGCTAAGTCAGTTCAGTCATGTCCCACTCTGTGTGACCCCATGGACTCTAACCTGCCAGGCTCCTCTGTCCATGGGATTCTCCAGGCAAGAACACTGGAGTGAGTTGCCATGCCTTCCTCCACCAGGGGATCCTCACATTAAGGATAGAACCCGCATCTTCTGTGGCTTCTGCAACAGCAAATGGGTTCTTTACTACTAGTGCCACCTGGGAAGCTGGTTTTGAAGGTATCAGTTCAGTTAAGTTCAGTTGCTCAGTCATATCCAACTCTTTGCAACCCCATGGAATGCAGCGCAAGAGGCTTCCCTGTCCATCACCAGTTCCCAGACCTTGTTCAAACTCATATCCATTGAGTCAGTGATGCCATCCAACCATCTCATCCTCTGTTGCCCCCTTCTCCTTCTGCCATCAATCTTTTCCAGTATCAGGCTCTTTTGCAATAAGTCAGTTCTTCACATCAGATGGCCAAAGTATTGGAGCTTCAGCATCAGTCTTTCCAATGAATATTAAGGACTGATTTTCTTTAAGATTGAATGGTTTGATCTCCTTTCAGTCCAAGGGACTCTCAAGAGTCTTCTCCAGCACCACAGTTCAAAAGCATCAATTCTTCGGTTATCAGCTTTCTTTGTGATCCAGCTCTCACATCCATACATGACTATTGGAAAAACCATAGCTTTGACTAGATGGACCCTTGCTGGCAAAGTAATGTCTCTGCTGGCAAAGTAATGTCTCTGCTTTTAATATGCTCTATAGGTTTGTCATAGTTTTTTTCCAAGGAGCAAGTGTCTTTTAATTTCATGGCTGCAGTCACCATCTGCAGTGATTTTGGAGCCCAAGAAAATAAAGTCTCTTACGTTTCCATTGTTTCCCTATCTATTTGCCATGATGTGATGGGACTGGATGGAGATGACAATGGCACCCCACTCCAGTTCTTGCCTGGAAAATCCCATGGGCAGAGGAGCCTGGTAGGCTGCAGTCCATGGGCTCGCTAAGAGTCGGACACGACTGAACGACTTCACTTTCACTTTTCACTTTCATGCATTGGAGAAGGAACTGGCAACCCACTCCAGTGTTCTTGCCTGGAGAATCCCAGGGATAGTGGAGCCTAAAGGCTGCTGTCTATGGGGTCGCACAGAGTCAGACACAACTGAAGTGACTTAGCAGCAGCAGCGGCAATGGGACTGGATGCCACGATCTTCATTCATTTTTTGAATGTTGAGCTTTAAGCCAACTTTTTCACTCTCCTCTTTCACTTTCATCAAGAGGCTCTTTAGTTCTTCTTCACTTTCTGCCATAAGGGTGGTGTCATCTGCATATCTGAGGTTACTCGTATTTCTCCCAGCAATCTTGATTTTAGCCTCTCCCTCATCTAGCCCAGAATTTCGCATGATATACTCTGCATATAAGTTAAACAAATGGTGACAATATACAGCCTTGACGTACTCCTTTCCCAATTTGGAACCAGTTCATTGTTCCATGTCCAGTTCTAACTGCTGCTTCTTGACCTGCATACATTTTTCTCAGGAGGCAGGTAAAGCAATCTGGTATTCCCATGTCTGTAAGAATTTTCCACAGTTTTTTGTGATCCAAACAGTCAAAGGCTTTGACGTATTCAATAAAGCAGAAATAGATGGTGGGGTTTTTTTTTGGAACTCTCTTGCTTTTTCAATGATTCAACGGATGTTGGCAATTTGATCTCTGGTTCCTCTGCCTTTTCTAAAACAAACTTGAACATTTGGAAAATTTGAGTCCACATACTGCTGAAGCCTCACTTGGAGAATTTTGCACACTATTTTGCTAGCATGTGAGATGAGTGCAATTGTGCGATAGTTTGAGCATTCTTTGGCAGTGCCTTTCTTTGGGACTGGAATAAAAATTGACTTTTTCCAGTCCTGTGGCCACTGCTGAGTTTTCCAAATTTCCTGGCATATTGAGTGCAACACCTTAAGAGCATCATCTTTTAGGATTTTAAATAGCTCAGGTGGAATTCCATCACCTCTACTAGTTTTGTTCATAGTGATGCTTCCTAAGGCCCACTTGACTTCACATTCCAGGATGTTTGGCTCTAGATGAGTGATCACACCATCATGTTTATCTGGGTCATTAAGATCTTTTTTGTATAGCTCTTCTATGTATTCTTGTCACCTCTCCTTAATATCTTCTGCTTCTGTTAGGTTCATACTGTTTCTATCCTTTATTGTGCCCCTTGATAGTCTAGCTGACAAAATTTTCTGAGATGAACCTTGACAATGAGAGTAGTGTGGGATGCCTCCAGTAGTTTTGACCTTGGTGACTGGAAGAATGATATTCTCTGGAAGGAAAGACTATAGAAGGAGAAGACATAGGATAGGAAATTAAAGGCAATGAAAAATTATTTAGCACTAATACTATTGAGAGTTGGGTCTATACCTTTGCCCTTAAAATTGAGTGGGCTCTGTGATTGTTTTAATTCATGAATTATGTTGCATGCGATACTCTGCCAGTGTCTGGGCCCGTCCCCTAAGAGATCAGCAACTTTCTGCTTTGTTTTTTGGAACACTTACTCTTGGAATCTGAAGCTCCATGTGGGAAGTAGGACAAGTTTTGTCTTCTGCACAGGAAGAAAACCCAAGCCATGTGGACAGATCATGAAGGATGAAACCATATGAACTAAAATGGAGATGAAGACAGAAAGGAAAGACAGAGAGACACAGAGAGAAAACCATGTATGAAAGAGAGGAAGCCATTTTTGGGAATGGATCATTCAACCCCAGAAAACTCAGTTGATGGCATGTGGCTTAAAGATGAACCATCTATCCGATATCTTCCCAAACTCCTAATCCACAAGATCCTGAGGAAAATAAAATGACTATTTCAAGACATTAAATTAAGAATCAATAATTGTTTTATACATGCTAATTCTAAGATGCCCATAAATATTCATAGCTTCAACATATTCCAGCTTTGGGATATTTGATGCAATATTTTCTGAGGATTAAATGAGATAATGTTTATAGAGAGCCTAGTTTAGCTATTTTCTGTCATAAATTACTCAACCAATGCTAAATATCTTCCCTAGTAGTTCAGATGGTCAAGTATCTGCCTGCAATGCAAGAGTCAGTGGAAACATGGGTTTGATTCCTAGCTCCAGGATTCATGCCTGGAGGATTCCACTGCCAGAGGAGCCTGGCAGGCTACAGTCCATGGGTTCAGAGAGTCAGACACAACTAAGCTACTAACACAAACAATGTGAAATGGTTTCCAATTTTTAAAGTCACCTGATAGCTAAAGGACAGAGGAGATTGATTATGATATGAATCAGAACGCCCTACAAATTTTATGGCTACCAAATCATGCCAAGAGGTAGAGGGAAAAAGCAGAAATGAAATCATAAAGCATACATTAGTATCATCCTATTTTATAGTGGGTAGTCGGCAGAGATTCTTTAAATGTGATATTTCATTTTCAAAAAAAAAGTTTATATAATTTAAGTCTTAAAAGTTTGCATCTAGAATAACCTGAAATAATGTTTCTAAAATAAGAAAGGAAAAGTGGCCCAAATTGGTGTTCTATTGAAAGCATGATAATGTGTTCCTCTTACAGCAGAAAATCATGTTTGTAGCTGCTGCTGCTAAGTCACTTGAGTCGTGTCCGACTCTGAGCGACCCCATAGATGGCAGTCTACCAGGCTCCCCCGTCCCTGGGATTCTCCAGGCAAGAACACTGGAGTGGGTTGCCATTTCCTTCTCCAATGCATGAAAGTGAAAAGTGAAAGTGAAGTCACTCAGTCATGTCTGACTCAGCAACCCCATGGACTGCAGCCTATCAGGCTCCTCTGCCCATGGGATTTTCCAGGCAAGAGCACTGGAGTGGGGTGCCATCGCCTCTCCATATGTTTGTAGCAGTTTTCCACAAAGAATTATGCACTAATGTGTTTGTTGGAGGAGGGTGTATGTATAAGGGAAAACAATATTGATTATACAATCCATTCATAAAGATAATATTACATATACATTTCATATGCCAGAAACAATCTTTTAGACTATGAAATAAATTTTGGCTTATAGGGAAAGGGAAAACTTCTCATTTTTACTCACAATTTTGCATTTTCAAATGAAGTTTTTACAATTACAGTGAAAGTAAATTTCCAATTATTACTTAACACATTTTTAAAACATATGCCAACTCTCATCCAATTAAAAAAATTAAAATGTCCTTTTACTTAAAATTTTAATCATCTATATAGTCATTAATTTGCTTTTTAAACTAATCTCCTTTGTGATAAATAGAGGCTTTCATTCTTCTGTGAGTCTTTCTAAGTCCAGTTTTTCCAAAGTTATTTTGTCAGCATAAGATAACTCTTCTCACTCGGGGCTGGTGCACTGGGATGACCCAGAGGGATGGTACAGGGAGGGAGGTGGGAGGAGGGTTCAGGATGGGGAACACATGTACACTCATGGTGGATTCATGTTGATGTATGGCAAAACCAATACAATATTGTAAAGTAATTAGCCTCCAATTAAAATAAATAAATTTATATTTTTTAAAAGATAACTCTTCTCAATTAAAAAAATAAAGAATATGATATACTTCAGAATTCTATTGAACATTTTGAGTAGATTGGATATCTGAGACTCCTTGGAAGAAAAATTATGACCAACCTAGATAGTATATTCAAAAGCAGAGACATTACTTTGCCCACTATGGTCCGTCTAGTCAAGGCTATGGTTTTTCCAGTGGTCATGTATGGATGTGAGAGTTGGACTGTGAAGAAGGCCGAGCACTGAAGAATTGATGCTTTTGAACTGTGGTATTGGAGAAGACTCTTGAGAGTCCCTTGGACTGCAAGGAGATCCAACCAGTCCATTCTGAAGATCAACCATGGGATTTCTTTGGAAGGAATGATGCTGAAGCTGAAACTCCAGTACTTTGGCCACCTCATGCAAAGAGTTGTCTCATTGGAAAAGACTCTGATGCTGGGAGGGATTGGGGGCAGGAGGAGAAGGGACGACCAAGGATGAGATGGCTGGATGGCATCACTGACTCGATGAACGTGAATCTCAGTGAACTCCAGGAGTTGGTGATGGACAGGGAGGCCTGGCGTGCTGCGATTCACGGGATCGCAAAGAGTCGGACACGACTGAGCAACTGAAATGAACTGAACTGAACTGAACTGAAGTGAACTGAACTGAAGTGGACATCTGAAATCTGTCAGAACTAGAGAATCAGAGAGCTGTGGTTACCATCTTCATTTTCTCCTTTCCCTTCTAATTCAACTCAGAAACTGACCTTTTGACCACAACTGCCACCCTCAGCCATGAGCAACACATTATCAATCATACTTTTAAAAAAGAGAAAGCTTTCTACAGGCTGCACAACTTTACCAAAACCAAGTTGATACTAGTATAATGAAACAGAGAACTATTTTGATCGTTCAAATCATGTTGGTTCCAAAGCACATTCATACTTTTCTCTAAAATATGTAAATAACTGCATTAAAAGTGATACTGTTGTTTAAAATGCCTGAAATTGCCACACATTCTCTGACTCTCCTGAAAATAGAAGCTGTTCTGCCTCACCCCATATCTTAGTTCTAGATAAGCATTAACCTCGTGTCATAGTGTTCATTTCACCTTATGCAAAACCTCTATTTCATAATAACATTATTCATTTACTTCTGTTATAACTATTATTACTGATTATTTGGTTTATGTGTTGTAAACAGAAGGGACTAGATGCAAACAAAGAGGCCAAGTAGATGAATCTGCAGTCTTTATGGTGACATCCTGAGGGAAGAATCCTTCAATAGCCCTTTTGTGGAACTGTCAGAATTATTTTTCAAAGAACTAAGCCACAGAGAATCCTGTCACTAGCTCAGAGCTTAAATATATTTTATGAAGAAAAATAGATTTAAGCAAAAGAAGGCTAAGGAATTTTATTGCACTGAAAAAGAAAGTTTAGTTTAAGAAACTAGCTCAGTATCAAAGATGTTTTATTAAAATTCCATCAAGGGCCCATTTTCTCATTCTGCTTTGCCTTCCTTAACTTTGCAGTATATGCATTATGACCTACTATATATAAAATGCATTTCAAGCATCAGAGGCCTTGGGAAACTTTTTCAGTCTACATGCCTGAGACATTCTAATTCATCACCATGCAAGAAAGTATGACACATTTAGTGCATCATTTCCCTGGGGACTGTGTTGCGACTTGACAACAAGGTAGAGACAGTGACCTGAAAAGTCATTTCTATCTCTTGCTTTTATGCTAAAACATTGAGAATTGGTTGTGTTTGCATTCTTAGGATTATAAGGCATTTTAAAAGGTAGACATGCAGTCATTTGGCATAGAGAAGGTAATAACTGGCAACTTAATATATAATAGAGTAAAATAGGAAAGCTGTATGACATTCTGATAATAGATATGAGCTGCTGCAAGAATACTGTAGCATGACAGAGTTTGCATGACTTGAACCCTCATGTTCAACTGTTGTACAAGTCAGGAAACCTGAGTACCAGGGAGGAAAAATAACCAGAACGACAGTTTGAATGGCTCTCATAATTCCTGCCATTTCAAAACAAACCACGGAAGAATCCCCACAAACTTAGTGGTTTGAGAGCTCTGAAGGGAGCTATCAATGGATGTTCTGACAAGGAAAAAGAATTGCATGTAGAATCACAGAGCAATCACAGGCATTACTAACTTGAAACAGAAAAATTGAGCCCAGCTGCTTTGTACTGATCACTGGGGAAAGATCTGGGTTTCAATTCTTGCCAAATATCATCACAATTTAATACATGTTTCTATGCCTGGTAATTAAAAATCAACACATTCCAAGCAGTTGCACAGAGGCTGAGGTCAAAAGACCATGTTAGGACAGCTGAACTAGCTCAGCTGCATTTCCAAAGGACAGTTGGCTCTGCATAATTAAACTTTCAATGATGCAATTCAGAGAGGAACCACCCATACCTCCTAAGCCCCATTCTGATACAGTCAAAATTTCTTCTAATTGGGTATTCTTGGAACACAGACAGAGTTTCAGCATGGGACCTGGAAGCCATCTTGGAAAGGAAGTTACACTGGAAAATCTTTTGTTTCTTTCGCTTTTGCATATCTTTTCCCCTCTCTCTTCTCTCATTCATTGCCAATCTTTACTTGTGAGTAAAACTTCAAACAAGCATTCTTTACCACCCTTATTTCCACCAAGCACACACGTCTTGTTACCTAATACATTAACTCTATCCACAACTACACTTATATTGTATCTACCACATGTCACCGACTAATATGAATGGTGAGAAGGCATGGTCCTTAAAATGGGACTGGGTACTCACAACGTGAGAGAAAAGTCTGCATAAAATTAAGATATTATACATTTTGTGTAAGCACATGTGTCAAGGTGCAAAAAAGGAAGAGGGCTCACAGATTTTGAAGATCAAAGAAGGCTTTCTGAGACCAGAAGGAAATGAGTTGAAATTATCTGGGTAGAGCAAGGGTGGCTCAGGTCTCAAGAATTTGGAACAACATGGGCAAAATGCTGAAGGTGAGCAAGTTGTTATGTTATAGCATTTCCCACGGTAAGACTTTTACCCAAATATCAGTGTCTACTCCACCTTCACTCCTTTTAAAACACACCACTTCCCCCAACTTCGTCCTTTGGTATGCTCTGTGTCCATTTTTGTCTAGACTTTTTTTTTTTTTCACTAAACTGAAAATAATTTTTATTAAAATATGCTGCCCAGTTATTTACACTGAGAAAGATATGATCATACACCATGACCAAGTGGGCTTTATCCCAGGGATACAAGGATTCTTCAATATCCACAAATACGGAATTTATCTAGACTTTTTAAGGATTTTTCTTTCAGTTAGCCTTTCTCCTTCTATCCCTCCCATTTAATCCATTTATATTATATTGAATGATCAAAAAAAATGAGGAAAAACCTTTTGACCCCCATGCTAAGGAGTTTGCTGTTTTATCCAAAGCTACTGGACAACTGATGAAGGGTACTAAGATGAAATATAAAGACTGCCCCCTTGAAAGTACCATCCTGGCTTTTGTGTGCACAAGTTATTGGAAGAGGCAAGTCAGGAAGAAAGGAGACCTGTCAGGAGGCTTTGCTGTCACCTGGATCTGATAGTGGCAGTGGGGACATACACTAGATGGATGCAGACAGGTTGATGAAACGCACAAGAGAAAGCATGGCTGAATCAGATTATTGGCTCAGCCTGCAGATGCAGATGATACCATTCTAATGGCAGAGGAAATAAAGAGCCTCTTGATGAGGGTGACTGAGGAGAGTGAAAATGCTGGCTTGAAACTCAACATAATAAAGCTAAGATCATGGCATCCAGCCGCATCACTTCATGGCAAATAAAAGGGGGAAGGTAGAAGCAGAGATAGATTTTATTTTCTTAGGCTCCAAAATCACTGTGGATAGTGACAACTGTCATGAAATTAAAAGACACTTGCTCCTTGGAAGGAAAGCTATGACAAATCTAGACAGTATATTAAAAATCAGAGACACTACTTTGCTGACAAAGGTCTATATAGTCAAAGCCATGGTTTCTCTAGTAGTCATGTATGGATGTGAGAGTTGGACCATAAAGAAAGCTGAGCACTGAAGAATTGATGTTTCAAACTGTGGTGCTGGAGAAGATTCCTGAGAATCCCCTGGACAGCAAGGAGATCAAACTACTCGATCCTAAAGGAAATCGACCTTAAATGTTCATCAGAAGGACTGAGACTGAAGCTGAAGCTCCAATACTTTTGCCAACTGATGTGAAGAGTTGATTTGTTTGAAAGGACCCTGATGCTGAGAAAGATTGAAGGTCATAGGAGAAGGGGGTGGCAAAGGATGAGATGGCTAGATAGCATCACTGACTCAATGGACATAAATTTGAGCAAACTCTGAGAGATAGTGGAGGACCGAGAAGCCTGGCCTGCTATAGTCTACAGGGTCGCAAAAAGTTAGATGTGACTTAACAACTGAACAACAAGCATGAAAATCACAAATAAAAGCATAAATCAGTTTAATAACTACTGATTTATCTGTTTGTTTTTTCTTCATACAAATACGTATGATAAGTAAACACCTAGTATCTATTTATTCATAACAAAAATTGCCTCTATCTCATATACCTCTTTGCTCCCTCTTTAACAAAAATCCTATTCTGTATCTTAAGTTTAATTCAATGTGCATAATGTGCCTCACCTGCCATTGAGGAACAATAAGAAACAATTAGGTAGCATTAGTTCAGTTCAGTTGCTCAGCTGTGTCTGACTCTTTGCAACCCCATGGGCTTCAGCATGCCAGGCTTCCCTGTCCATCACCAGTTCCCAGACCTTGCTCAAATTCATGTCCATCGAGTCAGTGATGCCATTTAACCATCACAGCCTCTGTCGTCCCCCTCTCCTCCTGCCTTCAATCTTTCCCAGCATCAGAATCTTTTCCAATGAGTCAGTTCTTCACATCGGGTGACCAAAGTACTAGAGTTTCAGCTTCAGCATCAGTCCTTCCAATGAATATTCAGGATTGATTTTCTTTAGGATTGTCTGGTTTGATCTGCTTGCAGTCCAGGGGACTCACAAGAGTCTTCTTCAATGCCACAGTTCAAAACCATCAACTCTTCAGTGCTCAGCTTTCTTTATGGTCCAACTCTCACATCCATACATGACTACTGGAAAAACCGTAGCTTTGACTAGGCAGACCTTTGTCAGCAAAGTTATGTCTTTGCTTTTTAATACGCTATAGCCTGAGACTATTTTCTGGGAAATATTCAATGGTGTGGAGGAGAAAGGGGCACAGAATTTACACTCCTGACAAATCTGAGGGTGCCCTTTTATAATAGAGGGAGTTATCTATGAAGGCATTTTAAAATGTCCTCCTTATTTCCATAATTCACAGAGAACATTAATTCAGCAGAAGGAATACAGCTCCCAAAGAGAATGAAAATATAGCTCACCAATATGACTGACACAATGAGTGACTGGGTCCTGGGAAGTTGTTCTGGAGTTAGCAAGACAGTAAAACAATCTGCAATTAGTAAAGAGAGTCTGGTGGCAAGAACCTTGTACAGCATTACAGAAATCTTGAGGCAAAGCAATGTAGGATATTCAAGACTATTTTAGCAACTAGAAAACCAAGTTTTATTTCAGACAAGAATTGTCTGCCTAACCAAAATGATTAAGCATCAGCACAAGCTATTTAAAGAGAGGAACAGGAGAGTGAGTCTTAAAAACCTAAACATTATATATAGCATTGCTTCTCAACATTTTTATCTTCCTTCTTTGTGATAAATTAAACATCTCAGCTCCCCTCCCCCCATCATATCACAATGCCTGGATATTCTAATAGTTTTAATGAAAAGATGCCAGTGACAAACTATTGTTTTGCCCCAGTTTTGTATCCCAATCAGACAAGAATGTCTATAAAGCTTTCAGTTCAGTTCAGTCACTTAGTCTTGTCAAACTCTTTGCATCCCCATGGGCTGCAGCATACCAAGCTTCCCTGTCCATCACCAACTCCCAGACCTTGCTCAAACTCGTCTCCATAGAATTAGTAATGCCATCTAACCATCTTGTCCTCTGTCATCCCCTTCTCCTCCTGCCTTCAACATTTCCCAGCATCAGGGTCTTTTCCAATAAGTCAGTTCTTTACATCAGGTGGCCAAAGTATTGGTTTCAGCTTCAACATCAGCCCTTCCAATGAATATTTAGGACTGATTTCCTTTAGGATGGACTGGTTCGGTCTCCTTGTAGTCCAAGGGACTCTCAAGAGTCTTCTCCAACACCACAGTTCAAAAGCATCAATTCTTCAGCACTGAGCTTTCTTTATGGTTCAGCTCACATCCATACATAACTACTGGAACAACCATAGCTCTGACTAGGACTTTGTTGGAAAAGTACTGTCTCTGCTTTTTAATATGCTATCTAGGTTGGTCATAGGCATAGACAAGTCAAAACTATGTTGACTTGTCCTAATAAAGAAAACACATCTAGTGCACCATTTGCCATTGGAATCACTATGTGATGTTAATAAAATAGATGATAACCCATTGTCATTCTCCAATGCCCATATCTATTTACACAAACCAAATAAGTTATTAGAATAAGAATGTGGTAGAAATCATTGTCTTTGTATCCTCCAAGATCTTGAGAGTGGAACTAACCTCTGCACATCTAGTGTGAGGGCACTATTAGTTTTGATTAACTAGTTTTCTAGGTAGGTACAGATCCAGTGGCTGCCACTAAACTTGTTCTACCACAATAGCTCTCACTCCACTCATTAAAGAACCAACATGATGATTGGGCTTTTACTAAATGCTTACAATACCAGCTGTGGATATTACTGGTGATAGAAGCAAGGTCCAGTGCTGTAAAGAGCAATATTGTATAGGAACCTAGAATGTTAATTAGGTCCATGAATCAAGGCAAATTGGAAGTGGTCAAACAGGAGATGGCAAGAGTGATCGTCGACATTCTAGGAATCAGCAAACTAAAATGGACTGGAATGGGTGAATTTAACTCAGATGACCATTATATCTACTACTGTGGGCAAGAATCCCTTAGAAGAAATGGAGTAGCCATCATGGTCAACAGAAGAGTCCAAAATGCAGTACTTGGATGCAATCTCAAAAACAACAAAATGATCTCTGTTTGTCTCCAAGGCAAACCATCCAATATCACAGTAATCCAAGTCTATGCCCCAACCAGTAATGCTGAAGAAGCTGAAGTTGAACAGTTCTATGAAGACCTACAAGACCTTCTAGAACTAACACCCTAAAGACATGTCCTGTTCATTATAGGGGTCTGGAATGCAAAAGTAGGAAGTCAAGAAACACATGGAGTAACAGGCAAATTTGGCCTTGGAGTACAGAATGAAGCAGGGCAAAGGCTTATAGAATTTTGCAAAGAGAATGCACTGATCATAGCAAACACCCTCTTCCAACACATGAGAGAAGACTCTACACATGGACTTCACCAGATGGTCAACACTGAAATCAGATTGATTATATTCTTTGCAGCCAAAGATGGAGAAGCTCTATACAATCAGCAAAAACAAGACCAGGAGCTGACTATGGCTCAGATCATCAACTCCTTATTGTCAAATTCAGACTTAAATTGAAGAAAGTAGGGAAAACCACTAGGCCATTCAGGAATGACCTAAATCAAATCCCTTATAATTATACGGTGGAAGTGAGAAATAGATGTAAGGGCCTAGATCTGATAGATAGAGTGCCTGATGAACTATGGATGGAGGTTTGTGACATTGTAGAGGAGACAGGGATCAAGACCATCCCCATGGAAAAGAAATGCAAAAAAGCAAAATGGCTGTCTGGGGAGGCCTTACAAATAGCTGTGAAAAGAAGAGAAGTGAAAAGCAAAGGAGAAAAGGAAAGATATAAGCATCTGAATGCAGAGTTCCAAAGAATAGCAAGGAGAGATAAGAAAACCCTCCTCAGTGATCAATGCAATGAAATAGAAGAAAACAACAGAATGGGAAAGACTAGAGATCTCTTTAAGAAAATTAGAGATACCAAGGTAATATTTCACGCAAAGATGGGCTCTATAAAGGACAGAAGTGGTATGGACCTAACAGAAGCAGAAGACATTAAGAACAGGTGGCAAGAATACACAGGAGAACTGTGCAAAAAAGATCCTCAAGACCAAGATAACCACAATGGTGTGATCACTCACCTAGAGCCAGACATCCTGGAAGGTGAAGTCAAGTGGGCCTCAGAAGCAGAAGATATTAAGAACAGGTGGCAAGAATACACAGGAGAACTGTACAAAAAAAGATCTTCAAGACCAAGATAACCATGATGGTGTGATCACTCACCTAGAGCCAGACATCCTGGAATATGAAATCAAGTGGGCCTTAGAAAGCATCACTACAAACAAAACTAGTGGAGATGATGGAATTCCAGTTGAGCTATTTCAAATCCTGAAAGATGATGCTGTGAAAGTGCTGCACTCAATATGCCAGCAAATTTGGAAAACTCAGCTGTGGCCACAGGACTGAAAAAGGTCAGTTTTCAATCCAATCCCAAAGAAAGGAAATGCCAAAGAATGCTCAAACTATCACACAATTGCACTCATCTCATATGCTAGTAAAGTAATGCTCAAAATTCTCCAAGCCAGGCTTTAGCAATATGTGAACTGTGAACTTCCAGATGTTCAAGCTGGTTTTAGAAAAGTCAAAGGAACCAGAGATCAAATTGCCAACATCTGCTGGACCATCAAAAAGGCAAGAGAGTTCCAGAAAACATCTATTTCTGCTTTATTGACTATGCCAAAGCCTTTGACTGTGTGGATCACAAGAAACTGTTGAAAATCCTGAAAGAGATGGGAATACCAGAGCACCTGACCTATGTCTTAAGAAACCTATATGCAGGTCAGGAAGCAACAGTTAGAACTGGACATGGAACAACAGACTGGTTCTAAATAGGAAAAGGAGTTCTTCAAGGCTGTATATTGTCACCCTGCTTATTTAACTTATATACAGAGTACATCATGAGAAACATTGGGCTTGAAGAAGCACAAGCTGGAATCAAGATTGCCAGGAGAAATATCAATAACCTCACATATGCAGATGACACCCGTCTTTTGGCAGAAAGTGAAGAGGAACTAAAAAGCCTTGTGACGAAAGTAAAAGAAGAGAGTGAAAAAGTTGGCTTAAAGCTCAACATTCAGAAAACGAAGATCATGGCATCTGGTCCCATCATTTCATGGCACATAGATGGGGAAACAGTGGAAACAGTGTCAGACTTTATTTTGGGGGGCTCCAAAATGATTGCAGATGGTGATTGAAGCCATGAAATTAAAAGACACTTACTCCTTGGAAGGAAAGCTATGACCAAACTAGATAGCATATTGAAAATCAGAGACATTACTTTGCCGACTAAGGTCCATCTAGTCAAGTATATGTTTTTTCCATTGGTAATGTATGGATGTGAGAGTGGACTGTCAAAAAAGCTGAGCACCGAAGAATTAATACTTTTGAACTGTGGTGTTGGAGAAGACTCTTAAGAGTCCCTTGGACTACAAGATCAAACCCGTCCATCCTAAAGGAAATCAGTCCTAAATATTCATTGGAAGGACTGATGCTAAAGTTGAAACTCCTATACTTTGGCCACCTCATGGGAAGAGTTGACTCATTGGAAAAGACCCTGATGCTGGGAGGAATTGGGGGCAGGAAGAGAAGGGGACGATAGAGGATGAGATGGCTGGGTGGCATCACCAACTTGATGCACATGAGTTTGGGTGAACTCCGGGAGCTGGCGATGAAGAGGGAGGCTTGGCATGCTGCGATTCATGGGGTTGCAAAGAGCCGGACATGACTGAGTGACGGAACTGAACTGAACTGAAATGCTTACACTAAATTATGCATTTCAGAACTTGGAAAATAACCACCAGATATGTTCAGAAACCAAACAAGCCAATCATAAGCTGAATCTCAGAAACAGACCATGATTTTATTGGCCGTCTATGTCCCTAATCCTACTAGCTGAACATTCTGGACTTCAGAGGAATTAGAATCTGTATAGAGGCAATTTTGTGTAATCCTTGAAAATTTGGGAAGTATATCCATTTCTCACAGTTACCCTATAAGTGACTAAAGTTCAAGGCCAGGAAGCTAAATTTTCTCAAATGAGTCCTAGAAAGAAAGGGATAGTTGTACCACTCCTATTTCCATACCTAAATGTTCTTATCTGTGTTCTACCTTTAATGGACACACATTGAGATAACAGCTTTTGATATAGGATTTGTACTGATTTTAGAAATGCAACTCATTCTTTTAAGGCGTGCATGCGTGCCTGCATGCTCAGATGCTCAGTCATTTCCTACTCTTTGCAATCCCATGGACTATATAGCCCATCAGGCTCCTCTCTCCATAGAGTTTTCCAGGCAAGAATACTGTGGGTTGCCATTTCCTACTCCAGTAAAATAGCTCCACAATCTTTTACGCAGCAATATTTTCAAAATTAATGCACTTCTAGTAGCGCTGCTTTTTTGGTGGGGGGGTGGGGGGTCCCATTAGGTCCCATAGTCCTAAGCCCATTACCACACTCCCTTTGAAGTATGCTGAAGTATAAACCCCTTGGTTTAATGTAATATTTGCCAGTATCTTGCCAGTGAATCAATCCTTTGTAAGTCTTATATCTCGGTGCAGGTGGAGGCCTTACAGGAAGAAAAAGCAAACAGGAAATGTGTTATTTTGGGTAAATATCAAAGGCTACAGCTTCTGGGATAGAAGTACAGCTGCACAGTGTAATCCATGCACCAGCAGGTGGCTGGCAATACAATGTCAGGTTTTGGCCTTTCTCTTCATTGATGGCGGGTTAAATAGGTTTGGAAGCAGTAGCTTGGTCTGAGATTCTCGAGGAGATAAGAAGTGTTTTGAAAACAAAGGGAATACTATGAATTTAATACATCACTTTATGGAAAACAGAAAGGGGAAAAAGTGGAAGCAGTGACAGGTTTTATTTTCTTGGGCTCCAAAATCACTTCAGACAGTGACTTCAGCCATGAAGTAAAAGATGCTTGCACACTGGAAGGAAAGCTATAACAAATATAGACATCATGTTAAAAAACAGAGACATCACTTTGCCAACAAAGGTCCATATAGTCAAAGCTATGGTGTTTCCAGTAGCCATGTCCAGATGTGAGAGGTGGACCATAAAGAAGGCTGAGCACCTAAGAACTGATGTTTCAAACTGTGGTGCTGGGGAAGACTCTTGAAGATCACTTGGACTGCAAGGAGATCAAAGCAGTCAACCCTAGAGGAAATCAGTCCTGAATATTCATTGGAAGGATTGATACTGAAGCTGAAACTCCAATCTTTTGGCATCCTGGTGGGAAGGGCCTACTCACTGAAAAAGACCCTGACACTGGGAAAGATTGAAGGCAAAAGGAGAAGGGGCTGACAGAGGATGAGATGGTTGAAGAGCATCACCAACACAATGGACATGAATCTGAGCAAACTCTGGGAGATAGTGAAGGAGAAGGGAGCTGGCGGGCTACAGTCCATGGACTGGCAAAGAGTCAGACATGACAGTGACTGAGCAGCAACAACAAATTACATATTATTAACAATTATACAACTAGATAGTAATGATTTAGAATGTAGTAAGCCAATGTACTGCCAACGGGTGTCAGGGTTTCCAGAAACCCTGTTTTACTATCAAGAAAAGAGGCTTGTTGGTAAAATACAAGAGACATATGTGCTGTGATGCTCATATTGGCCCCTCTGGATAAAACTCCATCCTTCTCCACCTTGGTTTCTCAAGCTTCCCTCTCTTCCCTTTCTCAAGAAGATTGGAGAAAGGGAGTGAGCTTGGGGTTTTTATCTCACAGCTCCCTATCTGCAAGATTTGTGTGCTTTCAGTTTTCAGGAAGAGCTATTCTCTTTTCTTCAGCCTAGAGGATCAAGCTATCTCTAGTGTAAAGTTCTGTACATTACAAAGCCTATGTAGAAGGTCCATGTATTAAATCATCTCCCCATATTCCATATCTGTGTATGCCATCTTTTTGCTGCCAGAACTCTGACACAGCATGTTAAAAAATGGGGATAGGGAACTTTAATGAAGGTGAAAAAATGGAAATGAAGAGATTCTTTTCAAGTGACTAAGAAAATGGATAAAAGGTTTCTAGTAAAAATGTTTTATTGATACTGAAGTGAGAACTGGGCAAAGGATAAATCCCAACAGATGTAATTAAGTGATAATATGCAATCTCCTGTAAGAAAGACTTTAAGATATGAAGCTCCAGCTATACTAAATTAAAGTTAGATGTTATCTACTTTTACTGATGTTAAACTAGCTAATTGTGTATAGTCTTACCAGAGGAGTGATACAATTAATTTTTAAGTATCAAGCTATACTTTCAGGGCTTCCCTGGTGTATAGTAAAGAGTCCACTTGCTAATGCAGTAGACGTGGGTTTGATCCCTGGGTCAAGAAGATTCCCTGGAGAAGGAAATGGCAACCCACCCCAGTGTGCTTGCCTGGGAAATCCCATGGACAAAGGAGCCTGGTCGGCTACAGTCCACGGAGTCGCAAAAGAATCAGACATGCCTTAGCGACTAAACAACAACAAATACTTTCTTCCAGTTGACCTCAAATAGTCAAATATGTTCACTGTTGCCCTTATGGTACTCCTCATCCAGGTCATGGTTTATCTGTTATCTATCACCACAAAAATAATTGATAACCAACAGTACAAACCATCACTAGCTAAAGCAGTAGCTGATCATCGCTCATGTGTGTGGAGTTGCTGTGGCTAGACTAAGTGGCCCCACTGATTGTGGCTGGGTTTGCACACATAATGGTTGGCTGACTGCTGGGGGACTCAGCTTTGCCCCATGTGATCTTTTCTTTAGCAGGCTAGCCATGGCATCTTCTCATGGCAGCGGGAGAGCCACAGGGGCAAAAGTGGAAATGTAAGAGGACACTTGAGGCCCTGCCTTGGAACCTGATGACCCCTTCAATCATATGCTGCTCAGAAAAAATAATTGCACAGGGCCAGCCCACATTAAAGAAATGGGAAATTATCTCCATTCTTTCGGTGAGAGGAAAGGCAAGACCACATGATATTTGTTTTTCTCTTTCTGATTTCCTTCACTCTGTATGACAGTCTCTATGTCCATCCATGTCTCTGCAACTGGCGCAATTTCATTCCTTTTTATGGCTGAGTAATACTTGATTGTACACATGGGCCACATCTTTATCCATTCCTCTGAGGACATTTTGGTTGTTTTAATGTCCTGCTGCTGCTAAGTCACTTCAGTCGTGTCTGACTCTGTGCGACCCCATAGACGGAAGCCCACCAGGCTCCGCTGTCCCTGGGATTCTCCAGGCAAGAACACTGGAGTGGGCTGCCATTTCCTTCTCTGGCTATTGCAAATAGTTCTGCAATAAATACTGAGTTGCATGTATCTTTTGGAATTAATGCATGTATATGGAATCTAGAAAATGATACAGATGAACCTATTTGCAAAGCAGAAATAGAGACACAGATGTACAGAACAAACATATGGACCCCAAGGTGTGGGGGTTGGGGTGGTGGGAAGTGCTGGGTGGGATGAACTGGGAGAATGGGACTGACATATATACACTACTTCAAATAAAATGGAGAAGGAAATGGCAACTCACTTCAGTATTCTTGCCTGGAGAATTTCATGGACAGAGGAGCCTGGCGGGCTACAGTCCATGGGGTCACAAGAGTTGGACATGACTTGGAGACTAAATCACCACCACCATGAATAAAATAGGTTACTAATGAAAACCTACTTTACAGTGCAGGGAATTCTAAATAGTAACCTAAAGGGGAAGGAAACCCACAAAAGAAGGGACATATGTACACATACGGCTTTCCAAGTGGCTCAGTGGTAAAGAATCTGCCTGCCAAAGCAGGGGACACAAGAGACTCAGGTTCCATTCCTGGGACAGGAAGACCCCCTGGAGTAGGAAATAGCATCTCACTCCAGTATTCTTGCCTGGAGAATATCCATGGGCAGAAGGAGCCTGACAGGCTACAGTCCATGGGACCACAAAGAGTCAGACATGACTGAGCAACTGAACACACACACACACACACACACACACACACACACACACGTATACATATATCAATTCACTTTGCTGTATAGCAGAAAGTAACACAGCACTGTAAAACAACCATATTCTGATTAAATTCTTTTTGAAAATCACATGGTAAATGAACTGAATATGGGGTTCTTCACTCATTCAGTCGAGATTTTTTAAATGTATTTATTTATTTTAATTGGAAGCTAATTACTTTACAATGTTGTAGTGGTTTAGTCAACGTTCTTAATTCAGTCAATCTACCCTGTATGCCTTTTCCCATACCTAACATGACTATGAGGGCCAGCTGTGCAGCTCTTTCCATTTTCTAATACTCACATCTTCAAAATAATTATTCCCCTTTTAGACAATTAACACCATAGGTTCTTCTGCTAGCAAGGAACAGAGATGATCAGGAGCATCAAGAAATGGGAGCTTGTATTCACCAAAGCATAGGAGAAAGTGAGCACCCAGCCTCAAGAAAAGCAGAGTCCTTATATCAGGCACTGTTGGCAGGCAGCCATCAGGGCTTGGAGCTTTGTACTCAGGTAGCTGCTTACCTGATCAGCTCTCCATCTCTTTGCTTCCTACTCAGATCCATGATCACCCTGCTTCTCTTTTCAGTCAATAAAATACACTTCCTATGGAGCCAACATGTCCCCACCTCCCTGTCCTACTCGGCAGACTTGATAAAGCAGAGGCCAGCATGGAGGAGCTCTCCTGAGCAGGGTTGAAAGAGTAGGCCATTGTAAGATCGCCAGCCGTCAGGTCTGGCAGGAGTCCTGAAACTATCTCCAGTTAGAGAACAGATGTTTTCCACCATAACTACTATCATTAGCATGAAGACAGCTTTACCTTTTTTATGACTCAGAAACTCTGCAAGAACAAATTCTGCAAGAGCCAGACAAAGAGGAATTCTTAACGCAACTGTTGCAGAGGAAATGTTCTCCTTTTACTAAATAGTTAGCTCAGTTGGAAAAGAATCTGACTGCGATGTGGGAGACCCCGGTTTGATTCCTGGGTCGGGAAGATCCGCTGGAGAAGGGATAGGTTATCCACTCCAGTATTCTTGGGCTTCCCTTGTGGCTCAGCTGGTAAAGAATGAGCCTGCAATGTGGGAGACCTGGACTTGATTCCTGGGTTGGGAAGATCCTCTGGAGAAGGGGATCCACTCCAGTATTCTGGCCTAGAGAATTCCATGGAGTAAGTCCATGGGGTCGCAAAGAGTTGGACACAACTTTCACTTTCACTTGTTACTAATAGTGGGTCTTCCTAGGTAGCACTAGTGGTAAAGAACCTGCCTACCAATGCGGGAAAAATAAAAGACTGGAGTTTGATTTCTGGGTCAAGAAGACCCCCTGGAGGAGGGCATGGCAAACCACTCCAGTATTCTTGCCAGGGAAATCCCATGGACAGAGGATCCTGGTGAGCTATAGTCCATAGGGTCACAAAGAATCAGACACGACTGTGTGACTAATCACGCACAAAACATATGTATAACTGAATCACTTTGCCGCACACCTGAAATGCACAACGCTGTAAATCAACGTATTTCAATTTAAAAAAATTTAAGACAAAAAAAATCTGAAGCAAAAATTGACTTCTGTTCCTTGTTTTCCAAGTGCACTCAATTTTGTTTCATACAGATAGTCTAGTAAAATATAAATGATTTTCTCTATGCTGTGCCCAGTCACTTCCAACTTTCTGCAGCCCTATAGACCGTAGCTGGCCAGGCTCCTCTGCTCATGGAATTTTCCAGACAAGAATACTGGAGTGGATTGCCATTTCCCCCTCCAGGGGATCTTCTGGATCCAGGGATCAAAAGTGCATCTCTTGCAGCTCTTACACTGACAGGTAGATTCTTTGTCACTAGGGCCACCTGGGAAGCCCCAATTTTCTCTATGTTTAACTATAAATTTGAGTACAGCTTTTTTTTAAATTTATATTCAGAAACTTTAGGGGGGGAATTAACAAACAGTCATATATAGCAGAAATGCTGACCTCATGAAGTTCTTCAGAAAGGAAAGAAATTGCACATCTGCTGGGCATCAGCCTATGGGAGGTACGTTGGGAAAATTCCTCTTATAAAAATAACCTGTGGGGATTTCCCTAGTGGTCCAGGGACTAAGACTCCAAGCTCCCAATGCAGGGGTGCTGAGTTCAGTCCCTGGTCGGGGAACTAGATCCCACATAGCACAAATAAGAGTTCATAGGCAGCAACGAAAGATCCTGCATGGTACAACTAAGACCCAATGCAGCCAAATAAATGAATTAAATAAATATTAAAATATAGATATATAAATAAAACCTACCTGAATGTAGTGGTGGTGGTGGGGGTGGGCTTGGTGGTCATCTACTGAATTCACATCTTGCCTCTACCTCTTTGGGCAGATTAATTTCTCTGTTTCAATTTTTTTATCTATAAAGGAGGGCAATCAAGTGACCAGTCTCATAGGATTTGCACATAGATGAAGGGAATTCGGATAAGCAAACCTTGGAGACCTAACAGGGGCTTCCCCAGTGGCTCAGTGGTAAAGAATCTGCTTGCCAATGCTGGAGATACAAGAGACATGGGTTCAATCCCTGTGTTGGGAAGATCCCTTGGAGAAGGAAATGGCAACCTGCTCCAGTATTCTTGCCTGAGAAACCCCATGGACAGAGAAGCCTGGCAGGTTATAGTCTGTGGGGGTCATAAAGAGTTGGACAGGACTGAGCACACTCTCTAACACTGTCCATAGAGCTAACATATAGTAAGTGCAAAGGAAAATGAGCTATTATTGTTATTGTATGATTATTTCCAGGTTCTACTCATTACTCAAAGGGATCTTTTAATGTTTCTTAAACTTACCTATAATTTGGCTTAATTAAGGTTGGAAATATATATATACAGTACTAATATATGGTAAATTGGCTTGACTGTATTTTCATTGTTGTTGTCATTTTTTCATCTATCTTTTTCCTGAATGGAAGTTGTGATACTTCCATCAATCTACCATTGTCAGACCCCGCCTCATGCTGTGCGCCTCTCAAAGATCAGTCCAGTTCAGTCACTCAGTCATGTCCGAGTCTTTGCGACCCCATGGACTACAGCATGCCAGGCCTCCCTGTCTGTCACCAACTCCCATAGTCTACCGAAACTCATGCCCACTGAGTCAGTGTTGCCATCCAACCATCTCATCCTCTCAAAGATCAAGCCTGGATAGATCCTGGGAAAAAATTAATTCTTCTGCTCTCTATTATGAAGAGGAAAATCAAGGATTCTCTCTTACCTTCTGTTGAAAGGTTTTTAAGATTAACTTCTTTATGGCTTGGTTTCAATCTCCTCAGCATGGAGTACCTGGACGTAATAGCTATTTTATATTTTAACTAAGGGCCTCCTTAACCTTCTGTCTGGCATTTGAAGATCTGACTGTGACTCTGATAAAGGGCAAACACTAGGGGAAGTGAAGGGCAGTCTTGCCTTTGTCTGTATTTGTTGCAGCCTTTTAGGAAGAGAAGGGGGAAAGGGCTCTGATTAATTTTGTGCCTTCAAGTTTTCCCATGACATATTGGAGTGCTTCTCTTTTATGATTTCAGCTTTTCTCTGGTGCTTCCTTTACACACTCCTCCAACAGAAACCTAACCTTTCTGCTTTTATAGACTGATCCAGCTCAAAGTCAAAGCAGAGCTGGCAATCAAAGGCGAGGATGGCATTTGAAAGGAAGATCATACCAATGGGGTTCCCAGGACGAGTTCTCTGAAGCTCACAAAGGTCTCTTTTGAATCCAGCCTTCTTTGCATATCACTTGTTACTAAAATGCTAATACTGCTAGTGTTCGAATTGTACTCCAATTCTCCATGGGCTTTATGTTCACTGTTCTTCTCACTGTTCACAGACTGAATATGCAGCTCGTTGGACCAAGTCCTGGGCCTTTATCCTGATTTTACAGCCACTCCATC
This sequence comes from Ovis aries, assembly GCF_016772045.2. Classification (NCBI taxonomy): domain Eukaryota; kingdom Metazoa; phylum Chordata; class Mammalia; order Artiodactyla; family Bovidae; genus Ovis; species Ovis aries. The sequence goes on along the minus strand of NC_056069.1, from coordinate 60,039,725 downwards.
TCCTTCAGGGCCATTTCACTGATTGATGTGTATTACGCAGCCAGAAGGTGATTACCCATCATGCCTCTTCCTGCTTAAACGTACTGGCAGTAAGATTAGATATTACAATACCTGCGTTCTCCTTCCTCTGCAGAGATGCGGCTGCTAATTCATTACTTCTGGGGCTTTCAGATCCATGGGGAAGTTTTGGTTTGTTAGATTTTCTATTCACTTATCTTGTCTTCTCTCTGATTTAGCCCCCTTGCTGTTAGAGGCATGTGAGTATGAAGCCATAGTATTCAACACTATTTGTATTAGCTTCACGTGCTAACTGTTCTAAGCAGCTGCAAATCTCTTTTTTTGGAAGGGGTCAGTAGGTGCGGGCATCGGGATAGGATATAAGATAAAAGTTGGAAGATGCTTATAGGAGGCCAAGATTTTCTTTTCTTTTTTTTTTAATTCATCCCTTGGAGGGAAAGGGCCTTTGATGATGACAGAGAATGTCTTTGGGAGCTTAACAGTGTATCAGCTTTATGCTCCTGGAGTGGACATCACCGCCATTGTCTGTACTCTACAGAGAAAACATATGAATGACTGAAAGTTTGAAGGAGATAAAGAGGCCCTGGTTCCTGCCTCCCAGGTGAAATCAAGGAGAGCACAGGCTTGCCTGCTTTCTCACAAAGATTAAGCCTAAACAAGTTGTGGAAGGTAAGGCGAAGAGGGAGAGAAATGTCTAGTAAATCCAATACAAGGAGAAAAAAAATCCATCCAAAAAAAGAAAAAAATATATCAGGCTAGAAAATACCTCTGGTTGAGACAAGAACAGAAATATTTTGTACCATTATGTGAATTATTAGCATATATAAGATTAATAATGACATTCTTTTATTATAAAGGAGTGAATCCACATGGCCAAAATATACTGTGTACCTAATGAAATGGCGATGTTTAGAAACTAACAAGCAAACTATAATGGGACAAACACAGGACTCTAAGTTAGGAAGCTGAAGGTTTGAGGGGTTTGGGGGTTTTTTGTTTGTTTTCCACTTATAAATCCTGCGAGTCTCAGCAACTCACATATAAAATGGTGAGAATAATCTCTTTCCTGTGTTTTGGAAAGAAAAAAATGATAATTTATTCAAAGCCTTTTTCTAAAATCCAATAGAACTCTATAAACTTCAAGTAATATCATTAGGAAATTAATCCTAGCCTTTGACAGACTTGACTCTTGCTGCCAATTCCCCTCCATCTAATTGTCATCAATAATTTATCTTAATTCAATCTAGCTCAGCATTGGTGGTGCTAGTGATAAAGAACCCGCCTGCCAATGCAAGAGACAGAAGAGACACCAGTTCAACCCCTGGGTTGTGAAGATCCCCTGGAGAAGGAAATGACAACCCACTCCGGGATTCTTGCCTGGAGAATCCCGTGAACAGAGGAGCCTGGGAGCTACAGTCCATGGGATCACACAGAGTCAGACACAACTGAAGCCACACATTCACACGAATTCTTCAAACTGTGAATCTTGTAACTTCTGTCCTAATTCTTCCACTCTATGGAAGTTGAGCACTAGAGAATAAATTTTGCTCATCACTGTGTTGTTGATCTTCTCCCTGGGAATAAACCTCTTCTAGAATTTAATGTACCAGTGCTGAGAATGACCTCTCAATTCCTTAAAACAGTCCTTTTATCGAATGTGGACTTAGGCCAAATAATTACTGCACATTCTTTTGAAATGTAGAAAATCCAAGTTAGTTAGATCCCTGCTTCTAGCTGATGTAGGCTGACTTCTCAGCTTTTGCTAGATATAATCCAGGTTGCACTCAAGAATTTGAGACTGTAGTAAAGAAAATGTGCTTGGCGTGCTGAGCTTGTTCTGTAAATCCTAACATTTAAATAGACTCTTCACCTCCAAAACTTCATACCTGGGATATGCAATCAGGAAGAACTTAAGGGGAAAAACATTAAAATTATTTAATTTTACCAATATGGAGATAGGGTACTCAAAGACTGCAATGAAACATGAATAAAAAATAGTAATTATGTGACATGATGGGGATAATGGCTAACCCTACATTGGTAATCATTTTGCAATATATAAGTATATTGAATCAATACATTGTACCTTAAACTTATACAATGTCATTTATTTTTAGTTATGCCTCAGTAAAGCTGGAAAAAGACATAAATTTAAATTTAAAAAAAAAAAACAACTTGGTTTTCATTGTTACTTGATCTCTGCACCAATTCAAATGAATTATGAGACCTGAGAAATACAAAGCAATGTATTGTTTGGAAAGAAACAAGGTCTGCAAATTCTTTCTAATACTGATTAAAAGTGAAAGGAAAAGTCGCTCAGTCATTTCTAACTCTTTGTGACCCTGTGGACTATATAGTTCATGGAATTCTCCAGGACAGAATACTAGAGTGGATTGCCTTTCCCTTCTCCAGGGGATCTTCCCAATCTAGGGATCAAACCCAGGTCTCCTGCATGGCAGGAGGATTCTTTACCAGCTGAGCCACCAGGGAACACTAGTTGAAAACCCTGTTTTTTAAAAGGTTACAATGATATTTACTGTTAAAAAAAAAGCTTCATGAAAGTACTCAGACCGCCATTTGGTAGCTTGTAGGATCACTTAGAATAATGTTTATTCTAGTCTCTCCATTGTTCTGAAGATATGGATTGGAATTATTGCCATTCCCTTCAAATGCAGGTACAATTTTTTAAGAGAAAATCATTTTACTTTTCTCAAGTTGTTTGTGCTTAATACCGTTAAATCTTTTGAATTTAAGACAACATTAACAATCAACCACTAACAGTTACATTGTGTTTGAACACTGAGTATAAGTACTAAATTCATTCATATTTCTGTTTTTATTTAAAATGCGTCTTTGAGCCAAATAAAAATTATTTCCATTTTCTTAAGCATTTAAAGTGGGGAACACTTCTGACATTCCGGCCAACTTGTAATTCAAATCATTTTTTTTTTCCATGTAAAAAAGCACCATTGTTGGTTTGAAACTTTGAGAGTTTCCTGGATGAAATCTGAAATGTGGAGGTCAAGGAGAGACCAAAGAAAGGGGTGGACTACTCCAAGTTGCTAAGTGGCAGGTTTAACAAGGAAATTTACAAACAAGTCTTGTCTTGGGCATCAGAAAATTAGATCTCTGCACCCATGAATCTTAAAAGTTTATATGCATAGAGATTTTAGACTGAGTTCAGTCACATATACGATCCAGATGGTCTCAGCAACACCTTCCTGTCTCAAAGCTACACATCCTTGGAACAGCTTTGACTGTGAGAATAATGGGCCAAGTATATATTCTAAAGACCAGGGAAGGCTTGAAGAGTTCCAAAGCCCAGATCTGGTTCACAGGTCAACCAACATACACATCTTCTTGATGGCCTCCTCCAACAATCATTTCCCATTTCTTTCTTTCATTTAAAAAAAGATTATTGAAGTATAGTTGATTCATAATATCTCATTTGTTTCACATATGCAGCATAGTGACTCAAAGACAATACAAAAAACAAAAAACTACAGGTCAAAGTCTTTGGTGAACACAGATACAAAAATCCTGAACAAAATATTTGCAAACTGAATCATTTAACATTTTTTTAACAGTACATCCTTGTAAGCTACCACAAATCCTCTTTGAAGAAGTGGAATCGAAATAAACTCTCTTCAAAATAAACTTCAAAAGGTTTAGTTAATCTGCTATTCACCAGAGAAAAAGTGCATCAGTAAGACACTGTTTCAAAGCAAATATGAGAAATTCACCAGTGAGATTGGGCTAGTTGTGTGTAATAATAAGCAACCCCCAAATTCCAGTGGCTTAAGCACAGCTGTGGTTCCTATCTTCCTGTTTTGTGGCTGTCATTGTTAGCTGATCCAAGCTAGTAAAGCAGCCACTGCTAACTAGTAGAGTCATTCTGCAGAGGCAAAGACAGTACTGTTGAGAGCATTGGACTGAGATTAAAATACAAAACCCCAAAATTATATACGGCATTCCCACTCTCAACTTGTTGGTCAGAAGTGGATCTGTGGTTCTGCCAACCCAGAATAAGCCAGAGAACAAACCAACCTTGTACCCAAACACTAGGGGATAAAAATAGGTACATAGTAAGGAACCCCACGGAGAAGGCAGTGGCACCTCACTCCAGTACTCTTGCCTGGAAAATCCCATGGATGGAGGAGCCTGGTGGGCTGCAGTTCATGGGGTCGCTGAGGGTCAGACACGACTGAATGATTTTTCACTTTCATGCATTGGAGAAGGAAATAGCAACCCACTCCAGTGTTCTTGCCTGGAGAATCCCAGGGACGGGGGTGCCTCACGGGCTGCCGTCTTTGGGGTCGCACAGAGTCGGACACGACTGAAGTGACTTAGCAGCAGCAAGGAACCCCAAAGACCAGCACAATCTACCCTTTTGAAAAGCAAATATTTGTTTCAATTTTCATTTCACCAGCACGATACACTTATAGCCTCCCTGAGTGAGAAAACCTAAACACTGCATCCAATCATGGCATGAAGCTCAAAGGCTTGGATCTGAGAGAGGAACAGTAAGATACGTATCAGGGCATGTACCCATCATTAAGCTACATTCTCTCACCTTGAATTCCATCTTCCTATATTATATCCAAATTCTGCAGACCATATTTTCTTTCACCAGCTGACTCCTCATAGACTTTGAAGTCGGAGGTTCTGGAAAAGGATTGGAAAACTAGAAGAAGGAAAAAAATGATACTTGCTTGCTTTTTATTTCTATAAAATCACTCATGTAATATTGCTACAATGGCAGTTATTCCAGTCACAGTGGTTGATAATAGCTGATACCTTTTCAGCACACTCCAAAGAGGCTTACTATACCCCCTTGGAGAGAGTGGATGGGGTAAGTGCCACTTGATCAATGTCTGTGTGCCATCTCTAGCAGGCTCCTCCTCCCGTCATCAGTTCATCAGTCAGCCAGCTGAATCCCAGCTCAGAACTGAGCTCTGTGATAGTTATAACTTTTCCTTTCAATTTACAGTTTCTGGACGTAGTTCAGTTCAGTTCAGTCACTCAGTTGTGTCCAACTCTTTGTGATTCCATAGACTCCAGCCCATCACCAACTCCCGGAGCTTGCTCAAATTCACGTCCATTGAGTCGGTGATGTCATCCAGCCATCTCATCCTGTTGTCCCCTTCTCCTCCAGCCCCCAATCTTTCCCAGCATCAGGGTCTTTTACAATGAGTCAGTTCTTCCCATTAGGTGGTCAAAGTATTGGAGCTTTAACATCAGTCCTTCCAATGAATATTCAGGACTGATTTCCTTTAGGATTGACTGGTTTGATCTCCTTGCAGCCCAAGGGACTCTCAAGAGTCTTCTCCAACACCACAGTTCAAAAGCATCAGTTCTTCAGTGCTCAGCTTTCTTTATAGCCCAATTCTCACATCCATACATGACTACTAGAAAAACCATATCCTTGACTATATGGATCTGTTTCAGCAAAGCAATGTCTCTACATTTTAATATGCTCTATAAGTTTGTCATAGCTTTTCTACCAAGGAGCTAGCATCTTTTAATTTCATGGCTACAGTTACCATCTGCCGTGATTTTAGAGCCCAAGGAAATAAAGTCTCTCACTCTTTCCGTTGTTTCCCCATCTATTTGCCATGAAGTGATGGCACCAGATGCCATGATCTTCATTTTTTAAAATATAAATTTATTTATTTTAATTGGAGGTTAATTACAATATTGTCTTGGTTTTGCCATACTAATGTTGAGTTTTAAGCCAGTTTTTTCACTCTCCTCTTTCACTTTCATCAAGAGGCTCTTCAGTTCCTCTTCGTTTTCTGCCATAAGGGTGGTGTCATTTGCATATTTGAGGTTAATGATATTTCTCCCAGCAATCTTGATTCCAGCTTGTGCTTCATCCCACCTAGCATTTCTCATGATGTACTCTTCATATAAGTTAAATAAGCAGAGTGACAATATATAGCTTTGACTTACTCCTTTTCCAATTTGGAACCAGTCTGTTGTTCCATGTCCGGTTCTAACTATTGCTTCTTGAACTGAATACAGATTTCTCAGGAGGCAGGTAAGGTGGTCTGGTATTCCTTTCTCTTGAAGAATTTTCCACAGTTTGTTGTGATCCACAGTCAATGGCTTTGGCGTAGTCAATAAAGCATACTTACTTACTACCTCAGAGTGTTGATGAAAAGTATAGCCCTGGCTTACCCATGGCAGTGATTTCAGGAGTGCCTGAAGTCATTGATCATGAACTCCACTGTTGATGATCTGAGCAGCATATCCTCACGGATACCACACTCTTTTGTAACGGAACACCTTCTTAGATCCTTTCCTCCCATATAAATGTGAAAGTTCAAGGTTGTTCAGTGTTCAAAACTGTACAATGTAAGCCAAGGTCTTGTTTTATTTGTTTGTTTATTGTTTGTTTAACTGGTATAGCTTTCTCAGACACTTAAGAGTCTTATTCCAGTCCACAGCATGTGTCAAGAGTGATGCCCATAGTTTTCCCCAAGACTTTTACTCTCACTTGCTGGATATAATTGCTACTTGGAGCCTAACAAGTTTCCAGGAGAAAGCCACACTCACTTTTCTTTCCCCTAAGTCAATTATTCAACTAAAAGGCATAATGGATTGCACCCAAGCCATTCAAATGTTGAACAGTGGACTTTAAAGTAGTGCCCTTAATTTGTTTCTTTAATTTAGGCAGTGTTTAATCTGATTTTGTTGCTCAAAGAATTTATTTGTGTTTTATTCTTTGGGGTTGAAAAGCATTTATTTTTTCTAACCTACAAGTAACTGAGTATCTAAATTCTCCATGTTCTATATTCCTCCTTACAAACCAGTTCTCTTTCCTTTAGGGCCTTTTCAAGTGGAGTGGTAAACATACCTAATATCAATCTGCTTTCCAGACTCTCCTACTAATGATTTGTGTTCCTTAGGTACATTATGTGCTTTCCAAGTTTATTCAGGCAACAGTTTCACCAAATAATTTGCCACTATATAACAATGATGACATTTTTGTCCCTGAATAATTGCATTGGCAATTAGATATTTGTCCTCTGATGCCTCATAGGTCAGAACAATTTACACATCTCCAACAAACCACATGAGGTAGAAAATTTAGTCCTGATATGTACCTAGGGAAAAGAATAAGAATAAGGAGTTTCATAATAGTTTATAAAAAATATAGACATATCAGTTATCAGGTGCACTAAATTTTGCCCATTTTATCTACCCACATTTCTTTTGCCATTAATATGAATGGAGCTAATTACATGAGGGGGCTTCCCCAGTGGCTCAGTGGTAAAGGTTCCACCTGCCAACACAGGAGACACTGGTTCAATCCCTGGGCCAGGAAAATCCCTAGAGGAAGAAATTGCGACCTACTCCAGTACTCTTGCCTGGAAAATCTCATGAACTGAAGAGCCTGGTGGGCTACAGTCCACGGGGTCACAAAGAGTCAGACATGACCGAGCAAAACAACAACAACAATTACCTGAGGATGATTAAACTAGATTTCCAAGATGCAACAATATCACTACCAGTGATCTGAAGATTCTATGCAGAGACAGCACAGGGCATGGTTTTCAGGGCATCTGTGGTTTGAAGAGTGTTACCAGTGCCAGAAAACTGAGAAAATATCAATGGAGAAAGAGAAGTTTCCATTCAGGACTCTGCCATCCTATTTGGGATAATAGAAACTTTTGGACAAGTAAGGAAGAATAACATTTAAGGAACACTTTAAATATAGATATTGCTATTCACCTGTCTACTAACCCATTTTCTGATTATATGTCTCTACATATTGGGAGAACTTTTTGTTCCATTTCTCCAAAATTGTTCCTTAAACCACAGAGAAGGAAATTTTACTGATAATTTCATCCAACACGGGAATATTGAGATGGCAGCTTCTGTCTCTTTCATCCCTTTATTTGCGCCTACAGGATTTCCTGATAGCCTCAGTTGGTAAAGAATCTGCCTGCAATGCAGGAGACCTGTTGGGAAGATCCCCTGCAGAAGGGAAAGGTTACCTACTTCAGTATTCTGGCCTGGAGAATTCCATGAACTGTACAGTCCATGGGGTTGCAGAGTCAGACACAACTGAGCAACTTTCACACACAGATAAGCAGTTTTAAAGAGACTAACTAGATGAGGGGGATTAAGAAAAGTCTGACTTTATTTTGATATAAGCATCAAATTGAGAGCATCATGGTTTTAACCTGTATCCTGACATTAGTAATAAATAGCATGTCCTTTCACTGTTAGAAGTGTCTCAGCATTGACAGGAAAGTGTGTGATCATTGTTGTTAAAGGTTCCCGATGATACATGATGTGGTTGTCACCTCCCACTTCCTTTTGAATGTCTCCCTATGATCTCGAGCAGCAGACTTAGAGACTTCTCTCTCTATGTAGTCATTTCTTTTGTGTGAGTCCTCTTTATTTGCAGAAGGACTGTGGGATGGTTAATTTTTTGAGTCAACTTGGCTAGGCTATGGGGTCCAGGTGTTTAATCAGACACTAGATTAGATGTTACTATGAAGTAGTTTGTAGGCATGATTAACATCTATAATCAATTGCCTTTAAATAAAAGATTTCCCTGGATATCGTGGGTGGGGTCATTCAATCAGTGAGATATAAGAGCAAAAACTGAGGTTTGCTGGAGAACGAATTCTGCTTCAAGACTGTAACACAGAAATCCTGCATGAATTTCTTGCCTGCCAAAGTGCCTTGTAAATTTTATGCTTGCCAGCCCTCATAATCAAGTGAACCAATTCGTTAAAATCTCTGTATGTATGTATCTGTGTGTGTATATACACACACAATGTATATTACAACAAATATACATATGATTATATATATACATAGAGAGAGAGAGATAGAGAAAGAGAGAGAGAGCAATGTGTTGCTTCTGTTTCTCTGGAAAATGCTGATTGATGCAGCCTGCTGTTTTGAAACTTTTCCACCTGACCTTGGATCTAGCTGTAAGACGAGTTCAGATTCTCTTCATAAATACCAATCGTCTTCAGCAATTACAGTGAAACGAAGGCTTTAAGCCTCATCTTCTACCACTTGTTTATCAGGTGAGCAGGTGATTTGCTGCAATGAAAATATATTTTAGACCAAATAAACAATTAATTTTTAGCAAGAAGGCATAGAAACAGCATTACAATCTATTCTTTAAAAATCACCAAAGGCTGCACGGTTCATCTTAGACACCACAATGCCTCCCAGGATTGAAAGATTCATTCCAAGGTGGATGAAATGACATTTTGAAAGCAGACTCATTCAGTTGGAGGTCACGTGAGTGTCCCCAGGAAGCCAGAGGTTGTAGACCTAAAATACTGCTCACTGGCTCTTGTCAGATCCTATCAGTTTTTTCATAAAAGGGTGAGGAACCTGCCTCATCTCTCTGGCCATCCTCCCCACTTGAACATCACTCAGTTCTCTGGTTAAGAAGTATTTCATTGTTAGATTATACTAATATTCCTGATTTTTCAGTGCCTAAAGCTGATTCCCGATATACAGCTTCCAGTTTAAGATGTTTCAAAAGAGAACCACTCTTAGCATACAAATTATAATTATCTAGACATGAATCCAACTCATTATAATAAGTTACAGTAATTTATTTTGCAGAAATTTAACAATCATAGCATCACTGAGTCTAGGTCATTATTTATCACAATACAAAGTCAATAATAAGTTAGAGTTTAAGGCATCAGCAACAGACAGATTAAAATTTTACTGTATTAATTAAACAAGTGGAAAATAAGTAGATTAGATAAAGTAAAATTATAGAAATATAAGTGATAAAGGAAGGGCTTATGCAGTTGAAATCTCATTTATTTATGTGGTTGGTTTAAGCAGGACAATCTCATAAGGCAGTCCTATTTTAACAATTTAAAACACATCTTTGAGTGTCTATTGCTCAAGGTACTAGAAATCCAGCAAAAAAAAAAAAAAGTAAATTTATAAAGGCTATGGACATGGATATTTTGTATTCAACATAACTATATATTTCATATTATGTGAATTAATAAATATTTATATCTTATAGTTATAAATATAGAAATGTTCTGCTTTGCATTCTACTGCGAAAGGTGGGTGAAAAACAAAATAAATAGCACCCTGCTTGCATGTGTGCTGTGCTAAATTGCTTCAGTCATGTCCAAATCTTTGCAGTCTCATGGACAGTAGTCCCATCAGTTCAGTTCAGTCGCTCAGTCGTGTCTGACCCTTTGCGACCCCATGAATTGCAGCACACCTCCCTATCCATCACCAACTCCCAGAGTTCACCCAAACTCACGTCCATCAAGTCACTGATGCCATCCAGCCATCTCATCCTCTGTTGTCCCCTTCTCCTCCTGCCCCCAATCCCTCCCAGCATCAGGGTCTTTTCCAATGAATCAACTCTTCACATGAGGTGGCCAAAGTGTTGGAGTTTCAGCTTCAGCATCAGTCCTTCCAATGAACACCCAGGACTGATCTCCTTTAGGATGGACTGGTCGGATCTCCTTGCAGTTCAAGGGACTTGCAAGAGTCTTCGCCAGCACCACAATTCATGGGATTCTCCAGACAAGATTACTGGAGTGGGTTGCTGTGTCCTCCCCCAGGGGATCTTCCCGTCTCAGGGATAGATCCCGTGTCTCTTGAGTCCCCTGCATTGGCAGGCCGGTTCTTTACCACTAGCACCACCTAGGAAGCCCCAATAGTATAGTATAATAATAAAATAAATATACTTTAATATATTATAAGAAAAATATTATGAAGAAACACAAATTAATGTGAAAGGAAAGAAATGGGCAAGTTTTTTGTTTTATAAAGAGTAATAATTCCAAGGGTTTGTGAATGACAAACTGTCTTGGTCTTTTCAATTCTAAAATAGCTAGTGTGCCCTTAGTTTAGCTGGTATCAAGGTCTAATAACCTTTGAATACTTTGGAGATATTATGCTACCATCTGCTAACATCATTTTTGTTGATTAAAATTTTGTCCTCAGTGTAATTTGGAAATAATCCTTTTTTTTTTTTTTTTTTGCTAAGGTAGATCTACACTTGGATGTTTTGAAGTTTTAATAGTTTGTCCAGGGGGACTTCTTTTTTTAGCTTACTGATATTTGAAATGCAGTCCCTAGCTAACCTCTCATTTCTTTTTAAATTATAAACAATTGTTTAACTTGAATAATTATTGATCTATGTCATTTATTCTCTTTCAGTTCAGTTCAATTGCTCAGTCATGTTCGATTCTTTGCGACCCCATGGACTGCAGCACACCAGGCTTCCCTGTCTATCACCAACTCCCGGAGTTTGCTCAAACTCATGCCCATCAAGTCGGTGATGCCATCCAACCAGTTCATCCTCTGCCATCCCCTTCTCCTTCTGCCTTCAATCTTTCCCAGCATCAGGGTCTTTTCTGTGTCAGTTCTTAGGATCAAGTGGCCAAAATATTAGAGCTTCAGCTTCAGCATCATTCCTCCCAATGAATATGCGGACTGATTTCTTTTAGAATTGACTGGTTTGATCTCCTTTCAGTCCAAGGGACTCTCAAGAGTCTTCTCCAGCACCACAATTCAAAAGCATCAATTCTTAGATGCTCAGCTTTCTTTATGGTCTAACTCTTATATCCATACATGACTACTGGAAAAACCATAGCTTTGACTAGATGGACTTTGTCGGCAAAGTAATATCTTTGCTTTTTAATATGCTGTCTCGGTTGGCCATAGCATTTCTTCCAAGGAGCAAGCCTCTTTTAACTTCATGGCTTGCAGTCACCATCTGCAGTGATTTTGAAGCCCAAGGAAATAGTGTCTCACTGTTTCCGTATCTATTTGCCATGAAGTGATGGGACCAGATGCTGTGATCTTCATTTTTTGAAAGTTGAGTTTTATGCCAGCTTTTTCACTCACCTCTCTCACTTTCATCAAGAGGCTCTTCAGTTCCTCTTCACTTCCTGCCATAAGGGTGGTATCATCTACATATCTAAGGTTATTGATATTTCTCTTGGCAATCTTGACTCCAGTTTGTGCTTCATTCAGTCCAGCATTTCTCATGATGTACTCTGCACATAAGTTAAATAGGCAGGGTGAAAATATACACCCTTGATGTACTCCTTTCTCAATTTGAACCAGTCTATTGTTTCATGTCTGGTTGTAACTGTTGCTTCTTTACCTGCATACAGATTTACCAGGAGGCAGGTCAGGTTGTCTGGTATTCCCGTCTCTTTAAGAATTTTCCACAGTTCCAATTATATAAGTGTTGCAATGTTTCCATTTCTGTTTTCTCTGTTGCTTAATGAAGGATCCTCTGGAGAAGGAAATGGCAACCCACTCTAGTTCTCTTGCCTGGAGAATCCCATGGACAGAAGAGCTTGGTAGGTTACAGTCCACAGGGTCACAAAGAGTCGGACACGACTGAGTGACTTCACTTTCACTTTCACTTTAATGTATATATGCATCTGTGTGTGTATTTATGTGTATGTGTGTGTTTCTTACTGTATCTTTAACTAATTCCTACATATGAGTTTATTTATTCATTCTATCATTGGTTTTATTTAGTTTGGAGTTTATCACTCTGTTAAATTTCATTTAAATAAATATATTTTTATTCTAGTATTTCGTATTAATGCTTTCTATTTTCACTTACTATCTTGTTTCACTGTACTGACTTTACCTTATATTTTACTAATTTTGAGGAGAATTTAAGGTTCATGTCAAATGAGAAAAGATCACTCCCTCTCAATCTCCTCTCTCTCTCTTTCTCTGCCTCTTCCTTTTTTCTCCATGACGGATCCCTCCTTCATCTACTAATTCCAAGTATTGAGACTTCATAAAATGGAGCTCTTATTCTCATTTCCCCAAGAAGACCAAATTTTCAGTTACTCAATTGTTGCTGTAATTCTAATCCCAGTAGCCTCAGAGCTTTGGCTTTGCATAATGTTTTCTATATTTTTAAAATTGTGTTACACAAAGGTGTTTGCATTAATTTTATAGCGTACATATGTCTTCTTTAGTGTTCTCTTGTAAATTTCAACCATTATCATTATGCCTTTGGAGCAGGAAGATATCCAAAATGTGGAATCTCATTGCCATCTTGGCTTGAAAGAAGTAGCAAATTCTCAACAGTTTATGGCTCAGGTCATTTTCAGTGTTGTTGTTTCTTTCTTTTTGCTTTTGCATATTTCCATATTTTTCTTCAAAAATCATGTATTACTTCTTTTGACAAGAGAAAATAAAGAATGGATTTAAGAACTGGAAAGGAAAGGGAATTTGTAAATGTTTGATCAATACACGTTCTAGTGATTTTTCTAATAAATATTCATTGGACTATTTCAGTTTAGAAATGAGAGAAAATCCTCAAGTATATTAGGACATAAAGCCAGCAGGGGAAAAATGGATATTAAGATAAAGAAGCCAACTACATTTTCTTACTTCATTAAGTTGAAATATGTCCATATAATTAGCAATTTTCCCTTCTGAGTACAGTACAAGTTAACAGTCATTTTCCAAAAGCAAAGGTAATTTTAGATACTGCTTGGTGATTTGTTTGCAAGTCCCCAAGCTGAGCATTGAGTTTTGAAAATCTCCACTTCTCTGACACCAACCCACAGGTCTGGCCTATATTGTTCATCAAAATCTCAACCAGACATATTTGCATAAAAAACTATATGATAAAAAAGACATTAACAAGAAAAAGAAACAGAATTTCCTAATGAGCTTTTAAAAATGCTTCAGTGGATGCTAGTCAAACGACCAAAAGATAGCTCCCTCCATGGAACATGTGTATTATTTTTCATAGTCTAGAACCTTTATTTCACCCAACTAGGTTTCTACCCTTAACTTTCAAAAATAAAGTGCACCCATTTGCGCTTGAATACCCAACTGCATATTTAAGTGTTTAAACAAGTGATGCTATCATTCTTAGTATTTTCAGACAGCTAAAATCTGTAAGAGGAGCAAGAGAAAGCAACCATTTGTAACATAAGTTATTAATCCCAAACTAAAGAGATACTGGCATTGAAACCAGTGAACTAATTTCTTCATATCAACCATGAGTTGGGGTTTTGAAAATATTTTATTCGTTAAATGTATAAACCTAAAGCTACAGGTCACTGAATGACATTCACGTTGACAAGTCCAATGATCAGTCCTCTGTCTTCACCTTATTGTTCCTGTTCTAGGAAAAATTGTACCAGGATAAGTTAAAGCAAGAATGAAGACTTTGTTCAAGAATACTGCAATAGAAGAAAGAGGCTAAAACTGAAGTCTCAACCCCATTCTACTGAAACAAGGTGGGAGAAAGTTTAATTGTTGGAGTGAGTTACTAAAAATATACTAGAGAAAATTAGGCTTACATTTGATCATGAGATGTGCTGAGCACACCGACTTATCCTAAGTTTCCAAACGTTTTCTCTCTGTGATTAAACCATCTGTGCTTTGCTAACTGGCACCCACAGAAGCTTAGCTCCTGTCCTCCTCCAAACAACTGGTAAGAATATGTATGCTTAGTCACTCAGTAGCGTCCAGCTCTTTGTTACCTCATGGCCTACAGCCCACCAGGCTCCTCTGTCCATGGGGTTCTCCAGGCAAGAATACTAGAGTGGGTTGCCTCACCCTCCTCCAGGGAATCTTCGCAACCCAGGGATGAAACTCAGGTCTCTCACATTTCATGGGGATTCTTTACTGTGTGAGCCACCAGGGAAGCCTTGGTGAGAATAGAGGCATTATATTCTTGATGATGACATTTCAAAGGGACAATTCCCAGATTTTTGAGGAAGACATTCTGGGTGTATAAAACTTGCTGGAAGCTGTTTACAAGATTTACATCTCAGACATTCTGACTGGTGTGAAGTGGTACCTCATTGTGGTTTTGATTTGCATTTCTCTAATAATGAGTGATGTTGAGCATCTTTTCATGTGTTTGTTAGCCATCTGTATGTCTTCTTTGGAGAAATGTCTATGGGGATGACCCAGAGAGATGTTATGGAGAGGGAGGTGGGAGGCGGGTTCATGTTTGGGAATGCATGTACATCTGTGGTGGATTCATGTCAATGTATGGCAAAACCAATACAGTATTGTAAAGTAAAATAAAGTAAAAATAAAAATAAAAACAATAAAAGATTTACATCTCAAAGGGATGCAGAAAGAATCTATAGTTACAACTTTTTTAAAGTAAAGTTTTTCAGAAAAGAGAGGTCACGCCTGTCTGAACTTCAGTCAAGTTAAGAACATCATTAAGACCTTATTTCTCAGCTCTCTCAGCAGCACTTGATGCAGTTCATTATCCCCTCTTCCAAACACCGTTTTGACTTGGCTGAAGGGATACCACCCACGGCCAATTTTCCGTCTACTTCATCAGAGGCTGTTTTGGTGTCACTTGTCTTGGACTGAGGACTCCCTTAATTTATTAGTTCGCTAGGCCCACCATAAAAAAATACCGCACACTGGGTGACTTCACAGCAGAAATGTATCTCTCATACTTAAATAGATTGAAAGTGTAAAATCAAGGTGTTGCCAGATTTGGTTTCTGCTTAGCCCTCTCTTCCTAGCTTGCAGATGGCTCTCGTCTTCACTGTGTCCTTATATGGCCTTTTCTCTGGGTATGCATCCCTGGTGTGTCTACCTTTTCTCATTAGGGCACCAGTCCTATTGGATTAGAGATCCACAGGGATGACCTCATTTAACCATCACTACCTCCTTAAAGGCACTGTCTCCAAGTACAGTGACTTTGGAAGTTAAAGCTTTAACATATAAATATTGGGGAGACACAATTCAGTCTATCATACTTTACGAGCTCAAAAAGCTGTAGTGCCATAAGGTCGGCTCATTGTTCCTTCTCTGTTATCATTTACTGCTGCCACTGCAGAAACACCCTAGATATAAGTAATATCTTTTATTAACTGATGACATCCAAATTTATGTCCTTAGTCTTTAATTTTTCCCACAAATTCAGAAGACCTATAGCCAAATTCCTCTATTCCAACTTCATTTAATATTTGATATACCTATAATATAATATGTAATACAAATTCTTCATTTCCCTTTAAGGTGAAACTTCCTGAGTTTTCCCTATCTTAAGAAATAACTCCAGTGTTCAATTGCTAGAAATAACTCCAGTGTTCAATTGCTCAAGGCAAAAGATCTTCTTGTCATTTTTCACTCATCTCATTCTTTCATATTCCCAAAACAATTCTTCTGCCAATTCTTTCAACTCCACTGTAAAAAATATATCCTAAGTCTTATCTGAATTCAAAGGAGAGGGGATTTGGCTCTCATTCAGTGTTTATTAATTCTGTGAACTGGGGTAATTGCCTTAACCATTATGCTTCAATTTCATCTTATATAAAATGGATTTTTAAAATATCTACCTCATAGATATGTGTTGCATTAGCACACAGAGTGGCTGACATGTAGTAATTGCTTCATCAATAAATGTCAAACATAATCACACGGTGTTTAAGAAGTTTCTTCCAGTTGGGACACAGTATCAAGTTTAACAATAAATATCTTCATCTTTTTATTTTTTTTTCTTCTGTATTTCCCACAGGAAATCTTGGTCAGCATTCAGCTATATTCAAAATTTTACGTATTTGAGCATAAATAGGGTTTATTGCAAAACATTCCAGTAATTCCTGCTCTCACCACTGCCTTCATGAAGTTGATGCATAATTCATTTTGCTTGAGACAAGGCAATAGCAAGTTTTAAATACATATGTAGCAGTAGACTTGACAATCACAACCATGGAACTTATCTTCTGCCAAACTAAAGGTTATAATCTTCACCACAGCTAACATTTTGCTCTGCTGATGACTTTTGGAATCTCCTTGTACAGAGACCATATAGACTGTATGAGTAAATGCAGCTTATTAAAAAGGGTGGATCATCCATTCCAACCATACTTCAAGGGTTATCATCCTCAATTATCATTCTCTCCTGTTTTTCTACTCTGTAAAACTTTTCAAGATTCACATCTCAGGGACATTTTTCAAATTAGGGATTTTAGTTGATAAGTATTTATTGTAAAAGAGAAAATGTGTGAAGTTAATAACTTAAGACCAGAACATCAATTTCTAACTGTGCAAATAGAGTCATTAAAAAAAAACTTGGAAAAATGTTTTATAAACTATAAATCCTGATGAAATGTCCGATACCACTATTTTTAATAGGATCAGCCTATTTTTTTTGAGGTTCATGACAGTAACCAATTCCAGAAATATTATGTCTTAGTCTCCTTGGTATCACTCAGGCAAGCTTGGTGCTCTTGTGGCTCATTCTTTCACTAAAAGGAGTGTAATATTTTACCACGTCACGGAACTGAGATGAAGAGTTTATTTGGCATGAATTCTATCAAACACTCATCTTCTGAGAAATGAATTAGGTACAGCTAATAATAGTGTTGGGCTTCCCAGGTGATGCAATGCCTTCCCTGATGGCTCAGGTGGTAAAAGCATCTGCCTACAATGCAGGAGACCCGATTTGATCCCTAGGTTGGGAAGATCCCCTGGAGAAAGAAATGGCAACCCACTCCAGTACTTTTGCCTGGAGAATCCCACGGATGGAAGAGCCTAGTAGGCTACAATCCATGGGGTCGCAAAGAGTCGGACACAACTGAGCGACTT
Organism: Ovis aries; assembly: GCF_016772045.2. NCBI lineage: Eukaryota > Metazoa > Chordata > Mammalia > Artiodactyla > Bovidae > Ovis > Ovis aries. Next base: position 60,022,124 of record NC_056069.1, on the reverse strand, counting down.
ATCTCACTTTCACTTTCCCAGGTGGTGCTAGTGGTAAAGAACCCACCTGCCTATTCAGAATAGACGTGAGAGATGCAGGTTTGATCCCCGGGTCGGGAAGATCCCCTGGACCATGCATAGCAATGCATTCCAGTATTCTTGACTGGAGGAGCCCATGGACAGAGGAGCTTTGTAGGGTGCAGTCGGTAGCATCGCACAGCATCAGACATGACTGAAGCGATTCAGTGCACATGCATGCTATAGTGTTAATTAGTGAAAATGGTCCTGCCCCTGGTGGACCCAAGAGGTGGTATCATTGGAGGTTAGCTGGTTAAAGATGGATGCCTTTTCTCCTCTTGTTGTTCCTCCTAGACTTTGAGGTGGAAAATTAATTTACTGTTAATTGAGAAAGAGTGGGAGCCATCAACCCCCTTGGAGTTGGAGCCACCAGAGGCAGCTCCTTGAACACAGAGATCCTCACATTGTCTTCTCTCTCTGAAGCTTTAATAGATATCCTCATACTCCTCTCTCCTTATCCTAATGTTTGCAAGCCAAGTTTAAGTTTCTTATCCTCCTTAATGCTTCCTGCATCATTCTAGCCCACTAGGATCCCAAAGCCTTGAATACCATCTTACACCTTAACCTTCTTCTATACACGTCTTTGTCATGTAGACTAATTTTTTCACATGTGAATCCCTCCATACATGTCAACAATTTAGGGTAAAAAAATGACAGCCACTCATTGGAGATAACTTATACTCATATAAATAATAATAATTACAAGAAAATAGGAGAAATCGTTTTCTTATTTTTATTTGTGTATATTTTTATTCAGATTTTATCCTAATTGTAAATTCCTTAAATATAATCTGAAATACTGCCCATGATGTGCTTGACTAATTACTTATGTACTGTTCATTACAATGCTTATTTTATTTTTTTAATTTTAAACTTACTTATTTTAATTGGAGGCTAATTACTTTACAATATTGTATTGGTTTTGCCATACATCAACATGAATCCGCCATGGGTGTACATGTGTTCCTAATCCTGAGCACCCCACCCACTTCCCTCCCCATTCCATCCCTCTGGGTCATCCCAGTGCACCAGCCCCAAGCATCATGTATCCTGCCTCAAACCTGGACTGGTGATTTGTTTCTTACATGATATTATACAGGTTTCAACGCCATTCTCCCAAATCATCCCACCCTGTCCCTCTCCCACAGAGTCCAAAAGACTGTTCTATACATCTGTGTCTCTTTTGCTGTCTCGCATACAGGGTTATCATTACTATCTTTCTGAATTCTTTTTTTTTCTTTTTTTTAAATTTATTTATTTTTTTAATTTTAAAATCTTTAATTCTTACATGCGTTCCCAAACCACCCCCCTCCCACCTCCCTCCCCGCAACATCTCTCTGGGTCATCCCCATGCACCAGCCCCAAGCATGCACCCTACGTCAGACATGGACTGGCGATTCAATTCTTACATGATAGTATACATGTTAGAATTCCCATTCTCCCAAATCATCCCACCCTCTCCCTCTCCCTCTGAGTCCAAAAGTCCGTTATACACATCTGTGTCTTTTTTCCTGTCTTGCATACAGGGTCGTCATTGCCATCTTCCTAAATTCCATATATATGTGTTAGTATACTGTATTGGTGTTTTTCTTTCTGGCTTACTTCACTTTGTATAATTGGCTCCAGTTTCATCCATCTCATCAGAACTGATTCAAATGAATTCTTTTTAACGGCTGAGTAATACTCCATTGTATATGTGTTAGTATACTGTTTTGGTGTTTTTCTTTCCGGCTTACTTCACCCTGTATAATAGGCTCCAGTTTCATCCACCTCATTAGAACTGATTCAAATGCATTCATTTTAATAGCTTAGTAATATTCTGTTGTGTATATGTACCACAACTTTCTTATCCATTCATCTGCTGATGGACATCTAGGTTGCTTCCATGTCCTGGCTATTATAAACAGTGCTGCGATGAACATTGGGGTACATGTGTCTCTTTCAATTCTGGTTTCCTTGGTGTGTATGCCCAGCAGTGGGATTGCTAGGTCATAAGGCAGTTCTATTTGCAGTTTTTTAAGGAATCTCCACACTGTTCTCCATAGTGGCTGTATTAGTTTGCATTCCCACCAACAGTGTAGGAGGGTTCCCCTTTTCTCCACACCCTCTCCAGCATTTATTGCTTGTAGACTTTTGGATAGCAGCCATTCTGACTGGTGTGAAATGGTACCTCATTGTGGTTTTGATTTGCATTTCTCTGATAATGAGTGATATTGAACATCTTTTCATGTGTTTCTCAGCCATCTGTATGTCTTCTTTGGAGAAATGTCTATTTAGTTCTTTGGCCCATTTTTTGATTGGGTCATTTATTTTTCTGGAATTGAGCTGCATAAGTTACTTGTATATTTTTGAGATTAGTTGTTTGTCAGTTGCTTCATTTGCTATTATTTTCTCCCATTCTGAAGGCTGTCTTTTTTAAAAAGCAATATTCAGGTAGGCCACAGGGCCAAAGAAAGGTTTGCAGGAACCACCTCATAGGAACTGAAATGGGAAGTCACTGCCAACAAATGCCAATCTCCCTTGAGCTGGCTCTTACTTCTGCTTCTGTCATTGGACCTAATTTTTTTTTTTAGACGAGCAGTAATTTACTTCTTCTGCACCCTCACTAAAAATGGTTATCTGCAACATGCCTTAAAAAAATCTCTGGGTCTTAAGAGTCTCTGGGTAGAATATCAGTGGCAATAGTTCATGGCAACATGCCATCAAAAGGTCACAAAAGGAAAATGGCAGCAGCTAATGATTGCTTGTTATTTCATCTCTTTGGATTTTTGTTTGTACATTCAGTTTGTTTCTACATTTTCATGTGCATATTTTTTTAAATTTTACTTTATTTTACTTTACAATATTGTATTGGTTTTGCCATACATCAACATGTATCCGCCACGGGTGTACATGAGTTCCCAATCATGAACCCCCCCTCCCACCTCCCTCCCCATACCATCTCTCTGGGTCATCCCAGTGCACCAGCCCCAAGCATCCTGTATCCTGCATCAAACTTAGACTGGTGATTTCATTTCTTAAATAATATTATATATGTTTCAATGCCATTCTCCCAAATCATCCCACCCTCTCCCTCTCCTACCGAATCCAAAGTTCTGTTCTATGTATCTGTGTCACTTTTGCTGTCTTGCATACAGGATTATTGTTTCCATCTTTCTAAATTCTAAGATTTCTTCATAGAGAAGAGAAAGAAGCCATTAGTAACCTGACTTTTAAATTAGGTGCACAAAACAATAAAGTAAGTGGACTTAATTTTATAGATAAGATTTCTTCATAGAGAAGAGAAAGAAGCTATTAGTCATCTGACTTTTAATTCTCCAAGTTTAGCATTACAACTGAAGAAAAAAGGCCTCTTGATTTCAGGGTCTGTCTGTCACCCATGACCCCTTACTACTGCTAGGTGCTTGATGTTGCCCTGTGTCAGCTATACTGTGACTTTGCTATACTGTAACTTTGCTATTCTGTGATGGAATTCACTATGGGAATTACAGCTCCACCAGGTTATGAGGGTCCCCAAATTAAGGGATACTACTGGGAAGAAGAAGCACACACACTTTATATTTCTATCTTTAGTAAGAGACATTGTAACTTTATCTGTATTAATACATTATTATGTTATCTAATATATCTTTTCTTTTCTTTTTTTTTTTTTTTGGCCATGCCACTTGGCATATGTGATCCTAGTTCCACGACCAGGTATCGAACCCATGTCCCCTGGCATTGGAAGCATAGTCTTAACCACTGGGCCACCAAGGAAGTCTCTAACATTTCTTGAGTAAATTTTTCTAGGTACTAGTATAATCATTTTACATTAAATCCTCATAAAATCCTACAAAACTCTTCTCTTGGTTGTAAGTTTCATCCTAAACACTTTCATCTTGCCCTATGCAAAATAAGCCAGGGAGTAGGCATAGTAACTAAACTCTGCTCCAAATTGTCTGACAACAGATAGTACTATCCTTGGCAGTGTTGCACACAGCAGATAGTGTTTGTGCAGGGCACACAGGATCACATTTTACCCCTTTTCTTTGGCTCCTTATCGTATTGTGTTTTCTATTTCCCTGCTTTGAGTTCTACTAACTTCACAAAGAAATTAAGTGTTTAAACAGTACAATGATGGAAGTCTTATGAATAATCTGATACTGAGCCATACTGGATGGCATCCCTGAAAGGTTTACCCATATAATAGCTTTACATAATTCCCTATATGCCTTCAAATGGACAGAAGTCTACTAAAGCTGCTGCTGCTGCTGCTGCTGCTGCTGCTGCTGCTGCTGCTGCGTCGCTTCAGTCGTGTCCGACTCTGTGAGACCCCATAGACGGCAGCCGACCAGGCTCCCCCGTCCCTGGGATTCTCCAGGCAAGAACACTGGAGTGGGTTGCCATTTTCTTCTCCAATGCATGAAAGTGAAAAGTGAAAGTGAAGTCACTGAGTCACGTCCAACTCTCAGCGACCCCATGGACTGCAGCCTACCAGGCTCCTCCGTCCATGGGATTTTCCAGGCAAGAGTACTGGAGTGGGAGTGCCATTGCCTTCTCCATCTACTAAAGCAAGTTATTTTATTCAAGTTCTTGCTAGTAATGATAAATAATACTTTAGCACTCCAAATTCCTAGATAATTGTTGGCCATATCCATTAAAACTTCAACTTTGGTGTTTATACTTTCTGAGTTGCTTTTGAATAACTCTTTAAATTTGCTAGCATGTGGCAAAAATAGTAAATAACCCCAACCACACAGAGGTTCTCCATGACAGCACAGTTTAAAGAGCATTGTATTTTAGTATATTACATTTCTAATGCATCACTCTGATTCCAATGTTCAAGTTTGTTAATATTATTTTATTTTCAAGAATAAGAATCCTGTAATTGTTGTTGCTCAGTTTCTGTCTTGTGTGATTCTTTGCTATCCTATGGACTGCCTCACACCAGGCTCTTCTGTCCTCCACTGTCTCCTGGAGTTTGCTCAAATTCATATCCAATGAATGGGTGATGCTCTCTAATGATTTCATCTTCTGCCCTGCTCTTCTTCTTTCGTCTTTATTCTCTCCCAGCATCAGGGTCCTTTCCAATGAGTCAGCTCTTTGCATCACGTGGCCAAATTACTGGAGCTTCAGCTTCAGCATCAGTTCTTCCAATGATCATTTATGCTTGAACCTATAATGTGCTGATGTGTGCTCAGTCGTGTTCTACTTTGCAACTCTTCGGACTGTAGCCCACCAGCCTCCTCTGTCCATGGAATTTTCCAGGCAAGAATACTGGAATGAGTTGCCATTCCCTCCTTCAGAGGATCTTCCCAACCCACGGATCAAACCCTCATCTGCTGCATCTCCTGCATTGCAGTGGATTCTCAGAAATATGAGGGTTTGTGATGAACAAGGTTGGGACTATATTCCACTGGAATGGGTTGCCATTCCTTCCTTCAGAGGATCTTCCCAACCCACGGGTCGAACCCTCATCTCCTGCATCTCCTGCATTGCAGTCGTTCTCAGAAATATGAGGGTGTGTGATGCACAAGGTTGGAACCATATTCCTTATCTTGTGGATTAGATAAGGAGTATCCAACTATGATATCAAGATCCAAGATGTTTAGAATCAGATAAACAAAAAAAAGAAAGCAATAGCTTCTAAAAGAAGAGATATTCCTAAGTTCTGTATGTTTATCTACCTGAATTTTCATATATTAAGGTAAATAATAACAAAGCACATGTACAGAGTCCTTTTATGTACAGTTACAATATACGGTATAAATTCTCTGGTGATTCAGATGGTAAACAATCTGATTGCAATGCAAGAGATATGGGTTCGATCCCTGGGTTGGGAAGATATGCTGGAGAAAGGAATGATACCCCACTTCAGTAATTTTGCTTGGAGAAGTCAATAGACAGAGGAGCTTGGTTGGCTACATTCCATGGGGTCAAAAAGAGTCGGACACAACTGAAAGCAACTTAGCTTAGTAACCATGTAAGGTAGGTACTATCATTATTACCACCTTTCAGATGAGGAATCTGAGTCTCTGTAAAGCAGAGTAAATTGTCTAAGGATTCAAGTTTAAGAAATAGCAAGAGCTGCATGAAAATCAGATTTCTTTGACTCTTCAGAATCATGATTAACCAAACTAGGAGGTATGACTGAGGGACCAAAAGTTCATGCTTGGACATCAAATGGACAGGAATTTGCTTCTCAGCTCTACCAATTACTGGCATCACGATACTTGGATTATCCCATGACATTGCACAGAGTAACCACAGTGAGGTGGTTTAAATTGAGATTTAAATTGAAGAAAGCAGGGAAAACCGCTAGACCAGTCAGGTATGACCTAAATCAAATCCCTTATGATTATACAGTGGAAGTGGGAAATAGATTTAAGGGACTAGATCTGGTAGACACAGTGCCTGATGAACTATGGACGGAGGTTCATGACATTGTACAGGAGACAGGGATCAAGACCATCCCCATGGAAAAGAAATGCAAAAAAGCAAAATGGCTGTCTGGGAGGACTTACAAATAGCTGTGAAAAGAAGAGAAGTGAAAAGCAAAGGAGAAAAGGAAAGATATAAGTACCTGAATGCAGAGTTCCAAAGAATAGCAAGGAGAGATAAGAAAGCCTTCCTCAGCGATCAATGCAAAGAAATAGAGGAAAACAACAGAATGGGAAAGACTAGAGTTCTCTTCAAGAAAATTAGAGATACCAAGGGAATATTTCATGCAACAATGGGCTCTATAAAGGACAGAAATGGTATGGACCTAACAGAAGCAGAAGATATTAAGAACAGGTGGCAAGAATACAAAATAGAACTATACCAAAAAGCTCTTCACGACCCAGATAATCACGATGGTGTGATCACTCACCTAGAGCCAGATATCCTGGAATGTGAAGTCAAGTGGGCCTTAGAAAGCATCACTACAAACAAAGCTAGTGGAGGTGATGGAATTCCAGTTGAGCTATTTCAAATCCTGAAAGATGATGCTGTGAAAGTGCTGCACTCAATATGCCAGCAAATTTGGAAAACTCAGCAGTGACTACAGGACTGGAAAAGGTCAGTTTTCATTCCAATCCCAAAGAAAAGCAATGCTAAAGAATGCTCAAACTACTGCAAAATTGCACTCATCTCACATGCTAGTAAAGTAATGCTCAAAATTCTCCAAGCCAGGCTTCAGCAATATGTGAACCATGAACTTCCAGCTGTTCAGGCTGGTTTTAGAAAAGGCAGAGGAACCAGAGATCAAATTGCCAACATCTGCTGGATCATCAAAAAAGCAAGAGAGTTCCAGAAAAACATGTATTTCTGCTTTATTGGCTATGCCAAAGCCTTTGACTGTGTGGATCACAAGAAACTGTGGAAAATTCTGAAAGAGATGGGAATACCAGACAACCTCACCTGCCTCTTCAGAAACCTACATGCAGGTCAGGAAGCAACAGTTCGAACTGGACATGGAACAACAGACTGGTTCCAAATAGTGCCTGGGTCCAGCCCCAGTGGATTCAGGGTAATTCGAAGCAGGGACGGCGTGGCGAGGAAAAACTTATTTATTTAGAAATAAAAAGAGAGATTAGGAAAGAATAGTATAATAGGAAAATTCAGTGGAGAAAAGAGGCTGAATAACTTAGTTTATGTGGAGAACTAATAAAGTTCTAGACAAGCAACTTGCACCGTCTACGTTAGGCCACCAGTGCCCATTTGAATAGTGAAGGGTGCCCCGCCTTCGGCTCCCTCTCTCATGGATCTTAGAAGCCAAGACAAGTAAGTAGACATGGCGAGCCTCCACGCCCCAGATGGGAATTCAGCTAGAAAACAGAGTAAAGAAGACACAGGGGGAACCAGTCCAGTGACTGGCCCATCCTGTATTGTCCGGAAAGGCCTTATATACTTTTGATTTTACATAGAGATCAATGGATAATACAAAATTATGCAGTGTCAACAGCCCTGAATCTTACTGAGACCAGGATTTCTCTCTGCATGCCTAGTTGTATATGTAAGTCTTAGGTGATTTACATCATCTTCCAGCCAGAAGGCCAATTAACATTTTACGGCCCTTTTCTGATAAGGGTTTGTCAACCAGAAGACTTATTTGCCTTAACAGTGTTGTTCCTCCCAAAGTCTGGTGCCACTCTCAGAAAGCACTAAATAAAGTTACATTCTTACATAGCAAGGATACAACATTTTATAACAAGAAAGTGGAGTACAGTGATTTATAACAAAGAGAAAATTAATTAACTCAAAAGTCTAGTATTGCTAACATCAAAACTACTATATTCCTATTTCTATGTCCCAATTACATTGATTAATATCCTCCCAGGTGCCTAAAAGATAAAGGATATGGAGGCCTGGAGGCAAACATTAACTCAACAAACTCTTCACCAAACTAATTCTTAACTCTAAAAGACTCTATAACTTTAAGATGTTTTGAGCTTCGTGCCTCTCACGGTTGAGGGCTATAAACAATTCACAAATTGTAAAGTCCGGGCAGACCAGTCAGGTAAGTTAGAAAGCCATCAAAGGGGTTTAAGCCGAGACATTCTTTTTATACGCAGGAGACTGTTAACTGGAGCCCTAAGTTAATTCCTTTTAGAGGCAGAAGAGTGGAAAGCACAGTACAATAAGACAGGCGGACTCTGGTTTTGGGGGATAGATGTTCAGGAAAACCCAGGGGGAACCCCTGAAGCCTGACTCGCCTTGCCCATCAGGCCTCTCTGCATGACCTTGTCATGGGTGGGATCTGCTGTACTGGCTCCCGGCAAAATAGGAAAAGGGGTACATCAAGGCTGTATATTGTCACCCTGCTTATTTAACTTACATGCAGAGTACATCATGAGAAACTCTGGGCTGGAAGAAGCACAAGCTGGAATCAAGATTGCTGGGAGAAATATCAATAACTACACATATGCAGATGACACCACCCTTATGGCAGAAAGTGAAGAGGAACTAAAAAGCCTCTTGCTGCACAATGAAAATGAAAGAGGAGAGTGAAAAGTTGGCTTAAAGTTCAACATTCAGAAAACAAAGATCATGGCATTTGGTCCCATCACTTCATGGCAAATAGATGGGGAAACAGTAGAAACAGTGTCAGACTTTATTTTGGGGAGGCTCCAAAATGATTGCAGATGGTGATTGCAGCCATGAAATTAAAAGACACTTACTTCTTGGAAGAAAAGTTATGACGAACCTAGATAGCATATTAAAAAGCAGAGACATTACTTTGTCAACAAAGGTCTGTCTAGTCAAGGCTCTGGTTTTTCCAGTGGTCATGTATGGATGTGAGATTTGGACTGTGAAGAAAGCTGAGCGCTGAAGAACTGATGCTTTTGAACTGTGGTGTTGGTGAGGACTCTTAAGAGTCCCTTGGACTGCAAGGCGATCCAACCAGTCCATCCTAAGGGAGATAAGTCCTGGGTGTTCATTGAAAAGACTGATGCTGAAGCTGAAACTCCAATACTTTATCTACCTCATGTGAACAGTTGACTCACTGGAAAAGACCCTGATGCTTGGAGGGATCGGGGGCAGGAGGAGAAGGGGATGACAGAGGATGAGATGCCTGAATGGCATCACTGGCTCAATGGACATGAGTGTGGGTAAACTCTGGGTGTTGTTGATGGACAGGGAGGCCTGGCGTGCTGCAATTCATGGAGTCGCAAAGAGTTGGACACGACTGAGCGACTGAACTGAATGGATATGTGACAATTCTGTGTCAAAATAAATACAGCTAATTGATCCTTGTCCAACCACCCAATTTGAGCTTTTTTCATTAATTACTAGAGTATTGAATAGTTGTAAGAGGCTAATTTTTGCATAGTGTTTTAGTATTAATATACTTTCATAAATCACATCTTAACAACAGTCTCACAGTTAGTTCAATACAGTTGCTCAGTCCTGTCTGACTCTTTATGACTTAATGGACTGCAACACGCAAGGCTTCACTGTCCACCACCAACTCCTGGAGTTTGCTCAAACTCAGATCCATCGTATAGGTATTGTCTTCCAACCATCTCATCCTCTGTCATCCCCTTCTCCTCTTGCATTCAATCTTTCCCAGCATCACGGTCTTTTCCAATGAGTCAGTTCTTCGCATCAGATGGCCAAAGTACTGGAGTTTCAGCTTCAGCATCAGTCCTTCCAATGAATATTCATGACTGATTTCTTTTAGAATGGACTAGTTGGATCACCTTGCAGTCCAATGGACTCTCAAGAGTCTTCTCCAACACCGCAGTTCAAAAGCATCAGTTCTTCAGTGCTCAGCTGTATTTATGGTCCAACTGTCACATCCCTACATGACTACTGGAAAAACCATAGCTTTGACTAGACAGACCTCCGTTGGCAATGTAATTTCTCTGCTTTTTAATATGCTGTCTAGGTTGGCCACAGCTTTTCTTCCAAGGAGCAAGCATCTTTTAATTTCATGGCTTCAGTCATCATCTGCAGTGATTTTGGAGCCCAGAAAGATAAAGTCTGCCATTGTTTCCATTGTTTCCTCATCTATTTGCCATGAAGTGATGGGACCAAATGCCATGATCTTAATTTTCTGAATGTTGAACTTTAAGCCAACTTTTTCACTCTCCTCTCTCACTTTCATCAAGAGGCTCCTTAATTCTTCATTGCTTTCTGCCATAAGGGTGGTGTTATCTGCATATGTGAGGTCATTGATATTTCTCCTGGCACTCTTGATTTCAGTGTGTGCTTCAACCAGTTCAGCACTCTGCATGATATACTTTGCATATAATTTACAGAGAAGAAAATATATTTTAAAATGTCTTGAGCAAGGTAAATAAGCATACTAGTGAGGATTCATATGTCATTATATTCACTGTCTCAATATTTCAGTCTAACATTTGGTCTGTTCTTCCCATTCTCTCTTTTTCTCTTCTCTTCCTCTCTCTCCATATAGAGATAAATGGGTACAGAAAGAGACAAAGACAGACCTGAAAATATGGATAAATGCATGTGTTTGTATGATGATATTTTTTCAATTAAAATGGGTAAGTAAAATTGTGTTAAGGCAAAGAATAGACAATAATTTGGGGCAAGGGTATTAGTTACATGAATTTTTGTATAGTGTCTTGCAGATAAATGTTGAATCCCATACTCAGCTTCTGAATTTGGACACATGATCATGATGGTTGCCAAATAAAATATATAGTAATTACTGTGGAAGATAAATAACAAAATTTCTAAGTCCCCTACTGTAGAAATAATCATGACTCCTGTTTAAAATTTTTTAAATCAACCACTTTTGGGCAGTGAAGCTCAGGCCATGTCGCTTTGCTCTCTCATGAAAAAGGATAATGACATTCCAAAAATCTATTCTATTTTTTCAGATACTTGGCACATCATTCCACTATGGGTACATATATGTATCCACATATACTTTTTCTCTACAAAGTTCTTTGGTGTTTTCATTCCTTCCCAAGTTTTCTCAGGTTCATCCATTTTCCTCTTTATACTTGTCACCTTCTCATCCAGCATAATAAGCTTTTTTTTCTTCTCCAAAAGTTTTCAGCTACAACTGGTAATAGAATTTTAGAGCTCCAACTCTGGGAATGTAATTTTGTGGGAAAAAAAAAAAAGTTTAACCAAAGAGTATTTTCCTGACCTAATGGTTTCAAGATGGTTCAGTGGCCCTGGATCTTAGAAGACTGTAACAATAAGCAAAATACTGTGATAGTCAACTAGGGTTGCAATATTTCATTTCTTTCCTTCCAGGCACAGGGGGGCACGTCCGTTCTTGGTTGCTCTCTTGCTGACCAGAGATAAGTGAGCAATTTTGTTCAAGAAGTCATGAGGGAAGAATTAATAACTTTTGAACTGAGCATTTTGTTGACAGCACATCACTCTTGGGCTTCACTTTCCTTGTGCTGCAGAAGTGCCAAAGTCCGGATGGCGAAGGGTCCATCCTGAAGTGAGAATGTGGATGATGCAATTAACAGAGTCACCTGCTAACCCATTGTGGACAGAGCAAGAGGAAAGCAAGATGGTTTTTTTCAGGCTACTGAGAGTTGGGGGTTATATGTTACAACACAGCCTTCCCAGGTGTCACTAGTAGTAAAGAACCTGCCTGCCAATGTGGGCAGAAATAAAAGATGCGTGTTCAGTCCCTGGATTGGGAAGAACCCCTGGAGGAGGGCACACTGACCCACTGTAATATTCTTGCTTGGAGAATCCCAAGGACAGAGGAGCCTGGCAGGCTACAGTCCATAGGGTGGCAAAGAGTCAGACACAAGTGAAATGACTTAGTACACACACATGTTACAACACAATGTAGCTCAGCCATACGGATACAGATGGCATGACTGATGAAAAATATTCCTTGGGTGTCTCCTTGGAGAGAATTATGAGGCAGAATCATGAGGCACATGTATTCCCTCATCATTACAAAATACACTTACAAAATGGGTTGTTTGCATGCATCCTCCGTTGTGCCTGGCCCTTTGGAACCTATGGACACTCCACACTCCTCTGTCCATGGGATTCTCCAGGCAAGAATACTGGGGTAGGTTGCCATTTCCTTCTCCAAGGGATCTTCCCAACCCAGGATTTGAACCCAAGTTTTCTGCATTGCAGGTGAATTATTTACCCACTGAGCCAGCTGAGAAACCTACAAAATGAGTTAAATAGATCTGACACCAGTCCTCACTTTTTGCTTCCTCTGTGTTAATACCCAGGATACATTCCTACTTACCCCAATTCATCCCTGTATTCTCCAACCTAAAGCTATCTCTTTTTCTGTCAAATATATTCCACACAGAAACATATCACAGCCTATATTTAGTGCAGGAGCAAAGTAAATTAGCTTTGAAAATGTCTGTCAAACCCCATAAACTTTGTAAAGTAGTTCATGAGATAACTGTATTTGATCTTTGCATAATTGTAATTTTGCTTAGTAATACTAAGTCATCCAGAAGGAAAACCAAATAAATAATAAAATCGACTCACTCATTCTAAAACTACAGACGAATTTGTTTATTTAAAATACTTTGTAATATTTTCTATTCTTCAGTTGCCAAAGAAAAAAGAGTATCATTGTGACAAAACAGTATTTAATATTTGCTATGAATCTGAAGGAAAACATTGGAAAAGCCTAATTTTTTTAGTTAATGTATTTGAGCAATATTGTACAAATAGTTCTAATTACTTGAGTTCAGAAGTACCTGTTCTGCATATATAAATTATATAAATACACATTATTAAAATATAAATTATATAGCTGCATATATTGGTATTTGTCCATTATACAGAATATGCATCATTGTCATTATCATCATCAAGAAATTAAAAGCTATGATTTATTTTGGAAATCACTTAGTTTCATGTCAATATCTAGCAGTAAAATGTGTCCATTTTTATTCTCTGCATTTAAATGTCTTTTCCTTTGCACAGAGGAGACTGAATTTCTTTCTTTTAATATAATTTTATTTCTTATTTTTGACTGTGCCAGGTCTTCCGTGCTGTGCAGGCTTTCTCTAGCTGCAGAGAGCGGGGAGCTTCTCTTTAATTGCGGTGCATGGGCTTCTCATCACGTGGCTTCTCCTTCACGGAGTACAGGCTCTAGGGCATACGGGCTTCAGTAGTTGCAGTCCCCAGGCTCTAGAAGCACACGTTCATGTGTTGTGGCATAAGGGTTTTGTTGCCCTGTGGCGTGTGGGATCTTCCCAAATCAGAGATTGAACCTGAGTCTCCTGCTTTGGCAGGCAGATTCTTTACCACTGATCCACCAGGGAAGCCTGCAATCATGATTATCAGGCTTTCCCTGATAGCTCAGTTGGTAAAGAACCTACCTGCTATACAGGAGACCCCAGTTCAATTCCTGGGTCAGGAAGATCCGCTGGAGAAGGGATAGGCTACCCACTCCAGTATTCTTGGGCTTCCCCGGTGGCTCAGCTGGTAAAGAATCTGCCTGCAATGTGGGAGACCTGGGTTGGAAAGATCCCCTGGAGAAGGGAAAGGCTATCCATTCCAGTATTCTGGCCTGGAGAATTCCATGGACTGTATAGTCCATGGGGTCACAAAGAGTCGGACACAACTGAGCAACTGTCACAAAAATCAAATGAATTTCTTATAAAATTTCTTGCAAGAAAAATATCCTGCAGTGCCTATATGTTTTTTCTTAGAAGCAGGAAAAGAATTTACTACCTGGGTCAGACAGATGTGAATGAGTCTCTTGTAGACAGCGGAGCCTGTGTTTGGACAAAACTTGTCTTTGATGTGTGCCCACTGCCTGGTGTGGCTCCTTGCCCCACTTTTACTTTCAAGCTACATGGTGTCCAACTGAATCATGGACCCCTGGTTCTGTGGTTTATTTTCTATGGTTCTCCAAACTGACAGGTCACTCACGATATTGCATGCATGGATATATTTTTTAATAATTTTGAATCACAGAGTTCTGCACTTTCAAATGCTCCACAAGCAAATTGTATGTAAAGACAGACTGGTTTGGAATAAAACCTTCATGACTAATAGCAATTATGATAAGAAGCAGAAGAAAACAACTCTCAAGTGTAGAGATTTTAGTACTTCTTGGCCAGAGAAGAAGATATGTTGGTATGTTTAAACATATTTTGAAGATATTTTTTTGTCTTTCACATGTCATCTGGCAGATGCTCAGCTAGCCCTCTGTAAGGCTGCATCAGCTATTGTGGGTGTGTGCTCAGCCATGTGTGACGCTTTGCTACCCCACAGACTATACCCCACCGATATTCTCTGTCCATTCCCCAGACAAGAATACTGGAGTGAGTTTCCATGCCCTCCTCCAGAGGATCTCCCCAAACCAGGGATTGAATCTGCATCTCTTGTGTTTCCTGCATTTGCAGGAGGAAGCTCTAACACTGAGCCACCTGGCAAAGTGCTATATGAGTAGCGGTATTTATACCAGTGTCAGTGATATTTATTTGGGATAAAGAGAGTCTGCCTCACCCACTCAGCCACATTCTCATGCTCCACACAAAGGTAGCTTTTAAACTGGTTCACAACTATTACTTGGGAATCTTGCTCAACAGGCTGAGTCAAAGTCCCAACGTCCACAAATAGAATCCGAGGGCTGGTGTGTAGGCAGGGAATTTGGTAATTATCCCTTTTCCCTGGGGAAGAATGGAACTGGATAAGAGTTATAGGAAGTTACATTTCTCTGTGTTGTTATTTTAGCATCCTGGAGGATATATAACATGAAATAGGATAAATAACCTTGATGCACTCAGGGAAGGAAAATCATAGAATTTGCTGTGAAAGAGACGTGAATGTAAAACCCAGCTCAGCCACATTCTCATGGTGGGAGCTTAAATGAGTTATTCCCCCTTTTGAGACAGTTTCCTCATTTATAAAATTAAATTTTGTCCAAGGGTTATTTTTTTGTGTGCAAAGCTTCCAGAAGGAAGGAATGTTTCCGTATTCATCTTAAAATCCTCTTATTGTGCCTCTGATAAAAGTAGGTAGGTAGTCAACATAGTCCATCGATTTATTCTAGCTTAGAGAAGAATGAATCACTTCAGACAAAAATGTGCTTCTTAAATTTTAGTTAAATGCATTTGCCTTTTACTGCTTATGATTACTTTCTCTCTCAGTGAAAATAAACAGCTCTTAAAGTATTGGGTTTAGAAGCAGTTATCTGCCAGAAAGGACACTAGGGAATTATAGTGGTATTTATACAAAAGGTTTAGTTTTTACTTGTATCTATTTAGCAGGATTTCCTAATAATCCTTTTCTTAAAACATTTTGCTTAAAGTTGAGAAATTATCAGTTGTCCAGATTAATAAACGTTATGACATTGAGAAAGGAGCTTTTAGAAAAGATAATTTCAAGGAGAACAGAAAGTTCTCTTACATTCAGTTCAAGTTTTCATTTATGTTCATGCCTCTGCCAACAGTTGGCCCAGTTGACTGTAAGAACAAGCTGTAATGTTTGTTAAATGGATGGATAAATTATTTTTAAAATAACCAATATTTATCAAGTAAAAAAAAAATTAAATTTTGTAATAATCCAACACAAAAGAAACCCATTTCATAGATTTGTTGCAATAATTAAAGAAAAAGAAAATAAAGAGACATAACAGTGTTTATTTAAATACCTGCCCATTTCTTTTGTTACTTTAAGCTTTTCCGTTTTAAACCTACCTGCCTGCATAGTCGCTCAGGAGTGTCCAACTCTTTGTGACTCCATGGAATGTAGTCCACCAGGCTCCTCTGTCCATGGGATTTCTCAGGCAAAAATGCTGGAGTGGTTTGCCATTTCCTGCTCCAGTTCAGTTCAGCCCAGTCGCTCAGTCATGTCTGACTCTTTGTGACCCCATAGACTGCAGCATGCCAGGCTTCCCTGTCCTTCACCAACTACTAGACCTTGCTCAAACTCATGTCCATTGGGTTGGTAATATCTTCCAACCATCTCATCCTCTGTCATCCCCTTCTCCCCCTGCCTTCAATCTTTTCCAGCATCAGGGTCTTTTCCAACAAGTCAGTTCTTCACATCAGGTGGCCAAAGTATTAGAGTTTCAGCTTCAACATCAGTCCTTCCAATGAATATTCAGGATTGATTTTTTTTTTTAGGATTGACTGGTTTGATCATCTTGCAGTCCAAGGGACTCTCAAGAGTCTTCTCCAACACCACAGTTCAAAAGTATCAATTCTTCGGCACTCAGCTTTCTTTATGGTCCAATTCTCACATCCACATGTGACAACTGAAAAAACCATAGCTTTGACTAGAGAGACCTTTGTCAACAAAGTAACCTCTTTACTTTTTAATGTGCTGTCTAGATTGGTCATAGCTTTTCTCCCAAGGAGAAAGATTCCTGCTACAGGGATTTTCCCAAACCCAGGGACCGAACCCACATCTCCGTAGTCTCCTTCATTGGCAGGCAGATTCTTACCACTGGCGTAATTCTAATAAATTTATTTCCCACTTAATTATTTTCTGAAGCAATTCTAGAAAGATTAAAGTTAGGATTTTTCCTGACTGCATGCAATTTCAACTGTCCAGTCAATTAGCAGCCAGACTCAATCATGTGTAAATGTTGCTCATAGTTATGTGTTGGTCTCTCTCACTCTAAATGGTGACTATAACTCTTCTTTCAGAAGGCAGCTAGGTTTCTTTATGTGATGTGGTACCAATGCTATCAATGCTTTTTTTGTTGTTTGTTTTTTTCTTTTGCTATGAGTTGAACTGTGATTGTCCTTCATGGATGAAAAGTTTTGTACAGTTAAACTCTGCTTTCAAGGTGTTGGGAAACAAACCATTTAACCTTTCTTTGGAGTTGCCCCTGACGGGTGAAGGAAAGCTTGTAATCATGGGCATATAAGACTGTCGATGGTTCAAGGAGATAATTGGTGAAAGAAAACCAAGCCTTTCAGCTCCAGGTTGCCAATTCTAATATATACCAGGTCAGCAGTGATCAAAGATATGAGAGACTTTACAGATTCTTTCCTGGTTCCTGCTGGATGAAGAGTTTATGTCAGAAAAGCAATTCCAGAAATGACAACCTCAGCACAGAAGACACAATTTAATTGACATGGAAGAGCAGCCATCATTTTGTCATTACAGGCTGCCAGCCACAATCACAGGGAAGACAATTCCATACAAATCTTTGCCTTTGCAGGGACACATGCCATGACCAGAGTATCACTTGATAAAAGGGCTCAAGGGAACAGTGAAGATTTTCTGCTTAAGGAAGACATTTTACCTTGAGTGCACGCTCAGTCTGTCAGTCATATCTGAAGGTTTGCAACCCCATGGACTGTAGCTCCCCAGGCTCCTCTGTCCATGGGAATCTCCAGGCAAGAATGCTGGAGTGGGTTTTCCATTTCCTCCTCCTGCGGCTCTTCCCAACTCAGGGATTGAACCTGGGTCTCCTGCGTCTCTTGCATTGGCAGGTGGGTTCTTTACTACTGAGCCACCTGATAATTAACACTCAGTGTTAAATTGCCCAACCATGGGCCAACATTTGTCCTAGATTTGAAGATACTTGGGTATAATTTCTTCTTCCCTCCATGCCCTCCAGTTTGGGGCTCTTTTCTAGTCTTCCCTCCTTTCTAAAGAAAGGTGGTTGTGGCTATTTCTCCCATTTTGTTCTCATCACAAATTTGGAGGATTTGTATAATTTTGGCATTCCTATGATTATTAACCCTTTACAACAATACATTTGATGACAACACAGCAAATTAAGCTCTTCCCCAATTAGAAACATTTTAGTGTTAATAAGTGGTTCTTGGTTCATGGAAAAGACATCGGTGACCCAAGGCCCAGATTTGAACACCTACTCAACACTGAGTGTCTAATATGTGTAGAAACTTAGGTAAATTACTCAGCTTTTTCAAACTTCCACTTTATTCACTTGTCAAATGGTTTTAATAATGCCGATCCTACATGGTCATTGTAAGAATTTGTAGTATCTATAAAGTGTTTAAAAGACATATTTCATAAAAGATACCCAACAAATGTCAATTTCTTTTCTTCCATTAGTAAATTGTAGAAATTACAAAAATACTTCTGCAGCTTTATCACATATGGATCTATTTAAATAATTAAGACATTGCACCAGTGGCTCTGAGATTGCCTTCTTTATGGGGAATGCAAGCATGTCCCCAATAGGAAGTTTCATGGGAAAGTGGTTTGCTGGGTTAGTCAAGACTGACATTTTGTGAATGACTGACAAAATTATAATAAGCTCTTGTATTTCACAGCATATGCACAAGGCACCTTGATCATTTTGTCAGTAACCAAGTATATAAAAGGAAAAAATCAAATAATGATTGGTTAATTCTATAGCCAGCGTGTGGAATAAATGCCCCAATCTAGTGGGTATCTTGCAGGTACTTCTTGCAGGTACATCTTGCACGGCGTCCATGGCATCATAGGTAGTGATCCCCTGCTGTGTAGCCTTAGTGAACACCTTCACTTCACTGAGACTAACATGCTACATTAAATAAAGAATATTCAAAACCCTTCCCAAGTATAAATGTGTCTGAACATTTGCTCTAATTGATGGAAATATATAATAATAATTTTGCAACTTGCTTTAGTACATTTCTTTTGCTGTGGTTGACTTAAAATTAATTTATTTCATACTCTAAGCAGCAAGTTACTCAGAGGTATCGTAGTCAAGTTGTCTTATGTGACATCATTTACTGTATTATTAACATTACCTAATGGTTTTCCATTTCAAACAGGCATACTATCAATAATGACACAGTACTAGAAGAACATGGTTTGTCGTTCCAATGCCAGGTTGATTTTAGAGCACAGACAATAAGATTAGTGCTCACCTGACAAGTAAGCCCAATACATGTTGACAAGAAAGTCACGACAAATAAATACATGCCCCATACTTATTCTTTTCTGACTATAAATATATTTTTAAAGAATATAGAATATTTTCCTTGACAACATCCTTGACATTTTAGCTACCAGTTTATAAATCATATAGGAATTTGGCAGTTATGATGCTAAAGTGCCTGTGTAGCACATAAAAATGGAGCATCCAGATCAACCTTGAAACCAAAGAAAGATTATAGTCATATGAAATAGCATTACTGGAATTTATTCGAACTTTTTTTCCCAGTGTATAAGAGACTTCCAGAATCAATGAACCAGGAAAGAACTAGAACTCATTCTCACTCCATGACTCAGTTCCCTTCCATTTTGTTAATACATTGTTTAGGCATTTCAATTAATTGAACACAACTTACTAATTTTAGAAATAGGATTCTATTGGCTAACATAAATACATTCTTTAAATCAACTTGCATTAAGCCTTTATGTGTAAAAGAATTTATACTAAGGTATAAATATATTCTGATATAAATTAGACATAATTCCTTGACTTGAAGAAATTTTGTATCCAGTACTGATGAACATACACACTGTTAATGGATTTTTATTAATGATTTTATAGTATATAACAGATATACCATTCTTTGTCCATGGATTGGTTACCCACACTCATATACACAAATATGCCTTAAAAATCTATCTCTAGAATGGGTAGAGTTACAGTGCACAGAAAGACTGTGCAACCCCAAAACCAAAAAATAAGCAATGATTTCATTAAACTAATTGTATGATCTCATCCTTCGTTGCCAGTGACTTGTATAAATTAGCCATATGCTCCTGGCATAATAAAATATAAGAGAAAATTTGCTGAAGAAACATATTCCTGTTAACTCAGAAACCACGAAGTGTCTGAGATTTTGCCATTTGCAAGCTAACAAATTATCCTGCCACATTCTGATATACATTTTCTGACAGAAAAATGCAAGATTTCTGGGTCAAAGAAAAATTTCATTTAATGCTTATGTCAAAACAAAGTAGCTAGAGAAATACCTTGCCCAGGTTTCTACATCCCAGTTCCCACTGGACAATGCCATGAGGACCGGATGTTTACCTGCTGATGCAGTTGGTTACAGCATGAGAGAGGAACTCCAAAACTCGGGACTTGGAATTTACAGAGGACAGGCAATGTGCCCATGCTTCAGTCAGGAAATAGAGAGAGGCTTTATTTTTATTCTAGAATGCGAACAGATTCTGTCTGGGAAGATAGGGGAATATCTCTAAGTTAATCGTTGTTGTTCAGTGACTAAGTCATGTTTGACTCTTTGCGACCCCATGGACTGCAGAGTTCCATGCTTCTCTGTCCTTCACTATCTCCAGAGTTTGGACAAGTTGATGTCCATTGAGTCAGTGATGCTATTTCATCATCTCTATGTTAATACCTTGTAATATAAAACAAATATGTCCAGATGAAGAGGTGAATAAAGATGGCCTCTGTGAGTCTCTACTGTTCAAATCCTTTGCTATTCAAACATGTCAGAAGAACCGGACAATACAAACCTGAAATATTAATGGAGATATGTCTTTCAACAGCTTCCCATCTTGCATAAAAAGACAAAACCTTCCAACATGAAGGTCTTTTCTCTCTTTTTTGTGTGTGTCAATTTCACATAATCCCTGGAGATGGAAATAGCAATTGGTGACCGTGAAACAACAAGCCTGTTGGCAAAAGTCAACACACTAGGAATGACAGAATAGAAAGATAAAAAGGGTTTGAAAATCTCACTGCATTGCTATGCATCTGAATTAATGTGAGGTACTGTGTAACTCTGGATTTAATGGTATATTAGTTTAAAAAGCTCTCATTTGTTTCAAGTAAGTTAATTTGAGTTTCTTGTTACTTGCAGCTGAAAGCATTTTTAAATCATGTGCCGCATGTGAAGAGATGCCTAAGTGAACAAGCTCCTCCTCTATTCTGAGTAAATCTGTGGTAACACATATGGAAATTCTGACTATAGTGTATTTATGGAAGACGTGATTCACACAAATTCTACCACTTATCCCTTACAACCCTTGGGAGTTATGTAATTTCTTCAATTTCACAATTGAGGCAATTTCAATTTAGCAAAATTAAGTAACAGGCTTTTGAGGAAGAAAAAATATATAAACATGTGGGGGTCCATGTTTTTAACCCCCTCTAACATAGGTCGGCATCTCCTGCCTCTGTCACAATTTACAAAAGGTGTGAGCACACATACTTCTCAAGCAACAATCCATTCTCCAGGTTTTGTCATTATACCAGCCCTCCTTACACAAAGGTTTTTCCCACTGGTATCATCTCAAAATTCTCCAAACTAGGCTTCAACAGTACGTGAACCAATAACTTTCAGATGTTCAAACTGGATCTAGAAAAGGCAGAGGAACCAGAGATCAAATTGCCAACATCCATTGTATCATACAGAGAGCAAGAGAATTCCAGACAAGTATCTACTTCTGCTTTATTGACTACGCCAAAGTCTTTGACTGTATGGATCACAACAAACTGTGAACAATTCTTCAAGAGATGGGAATACCAGACCACCTTCCCTGCCTCCTGAGAAATCTGTATATAGGTGAAGAAGCATCAGTTAGAACCAGATGTGGAAAAATGGACTGGTTCCAAATTGAGAAAAGAGCACTGTCAAGGCTGCATATTGTCACCCTGCATCTTGTCATCCTGCTTATGAAGAGTACATTGTGCAAAATACCAGGCTGGATGAAGCACAAGCAGATGACACCACACTGAGGGCAGAAAGCGAAGAGGAACAGAAAAGCCTCTTGATAAAAGTGAAAGAGGAGAGTGAAAAAACTGGCTTAAAACTCAACGTTCAAAAAACTGAGATCATGGCATCTGGTCCCAACACTTCAAGGCAAATAGATGAGGAAACAATGGAAACAGTGAGAGACTTTATTTTGGGGGGCTCCAAAATCACTGCAGATGGTGACTGCAGCCATGAAATTAAGACACTTGTTCCTTGGAAGAAAAGTTATGACCAACCTAGACAGGGTATTAAAAAGCAGAGACATCACTTTGCTGGCAAAGGTCCGTCTAAGTCAAAGCTGTGGTTTTTCCAGTAGTCGTGTATGGATGTGAGAGTTGGACTATAAACAAAGCTGAGTCTCGAAAAATTGCTGCTTTTGAACTGTGGTGTTGGAGAAGACTCTTGAGAGTCCCTTGGACTTTAAGGAGATCAAACCAGTCCATCCTAAAGAAAATCAATCCTGAATATTCGTTGGAAAGACTGATGCTGAAGCTGAAGCTACAATACTTTGGCTACCTGATACCAACAGCTGACTCACTGGAAAGGACCCAGATGCTGGGAGAGTGAGGGCAGAAGAAGAAGGGGATGACAGAGGATGAGATGGTTGGATGACATCACTGACTTAATGGACATGAGTTTGAACAAGGTCCAGGGGTTGGTGATGAACAGGGAAACCTGGCATGCCGCAGTCCATGGGGTTGGGAAAATGTTAGACACGACTGTGCAACGGAACTGAACTGATTGTCTCTACGCTCACTTCTCTTCTGAGTAGCAGTTCAGTTATTCTGATCTACTGACACTTTAGAATATTTATCAACTCCCTATAATATGCACATAAAATACAGTCATCTTGAGGCAATACCATAACAGAGTTTAGTATTGGTTGGAATGGTAGTATAAAGGATGGAACATCCTTAATATGGACTATCAGTGGAATATCAAGTTGGTGCTGGACAGAAGCATTGGGTGCATCTAAATTCATGGGGTACAATCTTTCATTCTTGGACTTTGCTCAGAGAAATCTGTTGGTTCTTATGCACTGAGTGGAGCATTGAATAACAAAAGGGGTTAACTAGTATCTAAGTAATTTGATTTCCTATAGGAAAAAAAATCTCATTACAACAAGCACCTAATCTCTATATCATATAAAAGCTTTCCAAATCCTCTAGGCCAATGGTTCATAGATTTCAAATATTTCTCAAGATAAGAGAACGTCAATGAAACAAGAGAATTAATCCCCCCAAGTTACACCTTGGTTAAACCAATATAGCAGAAGATGAGGTAGATGCTGGGAATATTCTAGTTTGCTAAAATGTATGATGATTGAGGTAACACAAATGAGCAACAGAGTCAGATACCAGCGATGTTATGTGATGGCTGTCCTGGTTATTCCCTCAAATGCCATGAATCACTTGTGTCTGGTATATTCAACTAGAACCATGTTTGCTTTAGGAATCCTTAATGCTTGTTGCTTTGTTTCTTAATTTCCATTATGAACCAGTAATTTTATAAAATTCAATAAATATGAAGTACTAAAAAATCAAAATTTTAAAAACCATAAGCCCCTAATTTTTAATACTAGTGTCAGTAGACAAATATCAATAAATATAGAACAAATACAATACAGGGAAAAAATTAATTTAGATACCATTAGATTTGTTTATTTAAGTATGCATAAGGGTAATTAGTAGAGAAAAATGCTGTTACACATAACTTTTTGTCCTTCTGTAAGCATAATTAACAAGAAGTTATAAATGAAGTACAAATTTATCCAGATTAAGCACACATACACACATATGCACATATATATATATATTCATATGTGGGCTTCCCAGGTGACACTAGTGGTAAAGAACCTGCCTGCCAATACAGGAGACATAAGAGACGCTGGCTTGATCCCTGGGCCAGGAAGATCCCTTGCAGGAGGGCACGGCAACCCACTTCAGTATTCTTTCATTGAGAATCCTGTGGACAGAGGAGCCTAGCAGGCTCCAGAGGATTGCAAAGAGTCTGACATGACTGAAGTGACTTAGAATGCATGAACATTATACATATGTGCATACATTTAACCTTAGAATGAACACTGTATATATCTATATTTGATGTGAAAAATAAACTTGCCTTATCTCTTGTAGCCTAAATATTCTAGGTTATATAGACAACAAAGCTATTTCTGTGACAATGTTTATAAGCTCCATTTTTAGCTCTGTTTTAAAAAATACTGATTCTAGAGAACTCAGGCTCACAGAGGTATATTGATGGGAGCTAGGGAAAAAAATTTAGAGCCATTTCAGTAAGCTCAAGATCTTCATATTTAACTTTCATAGAACATAAACCAAGTGATTCTGTATTTAAAAACTCATTTTAGTCCTACATCAACAGACATTTCTAGGAATTTATTCTGTAAAGTTTGGGTCAAACTTAAATTATCTTTTGCTGAAAAAAACTAGACCCTGTACAACTGAACTAAACTGATTGTCTCTACACTCACTTCTCTTCTGAGTAGCAGTTCAGTTACTCTGATCTACTGACACTTTTGCGTATTTATCAAAAGACTCTGATTTTCATACACTCGTTAGCTACGATTAACAAACTCAGGGGAAAATACCACACACATCCATGAGCTCTTCCTGTGTGTAACCACTACAGAGTTTGTGCCACAAGCATACAACAAGAAAAGAGCTACAATACCTGAAATCGTGTACGTTTGTTCAGGCAATGAATCCACTGACCATATCTTAAATATCTTGTCATATCAGAATGGTATAAAACTTTCCAAACTCTTTTCTTAAGGCTTCCGTATATCTTTTTCACAGACCCCTGCTAGCTTCATGGCCACACTGAGAAGCACTGATCCAGAGAGAGTGCAGTGGTCTGGCCAGAACCAACACTTCACAGATGTGCAGAATGGATAGATAGGCTGTTATATACAGCACCAATAATCTGTATTTTCTACAACCATTCTCTCATTTTTCATGAGAAGCCTCTATTCTTTCTTCTTAATTCAATTTCACCTCATCTCTATCTTACCTCCATTTAAACCAACTATTTTATTTGCACTAGTATCTTAGAGGGCAAACTTTTAATGAGGGTTCATGCATTTCAGCAAGAGAATGGGAGTCCAGGGGCTCCCCATGTTGTTCAGTGGTGAAGAACCAGCCTACCAGTGCAGCAGATGCAGGAGCCGCAGGTTTGATCCCTGGGGCTGGAAGATCCCTTGGAGGAGGAAATGGCAACCCACTCCAGTATTCCTGCCTGAAAAAAATCCCATGGACAGAGGAGCCTGGCAGATTACAATCCATGGGGTCACAGAGAGTCAGACATGACTGAGCATGAAAGCACATGGAAGACGAAAGAGCTAAAGAAATGACTTATTTACAGACTTCAAGGTGGCAGCAGATAAGACAAGCCTGAGGAAGAGCAGCCGTTCTCCCCAGCTGGGTAAAACCCTCTTGGCTCTAATGATTGCTGCCAGGAAATAGTTCCTTTACAGTCATCCTGGAGAAAATTGTCTTCTAAATGAAAGATAAGAAGGCTACTTTTTTATTGCTGTTTCCTTCTCTTGGTCTATGAGTCTCCCTTCCATCAACATAACCCTTCTAAATGCTCTAGGTGGGATGTGAGACAACCAACTGCAGAATTTGAGACATTTACATCCATGACCTTTAATACTAGCTGGCTAACTGAATTGGCCGGGGGTTACCCCAAAACTATCTACGCAAAATGAGCAGGTTCTTATCTCATTTCTTTAACTTCTGAGTAGTGGAAGAACACTGCCCATATCGCCACAGGGTTTATCATACCCCATGGCATGTCCTGCTCTTTTAACTACTCACAGTAGCTCTGAGTCATGCATGGCCTAACTCAAAGCAGATAGATGAACAATTCTTTGATTTGGGTGCAGTTTTCATTTCATTGTATATTTAACACTTTGAAATGAACGTTCAACCACCGCAGTGCTGGGGTACCATGTTGAGAGTCCTGGCAGATGGAAAAAGCCAAATTTTCATACATAATATTCAGACAAAGCCAAGTACCTTGGCAAAAATTCAGCGTCTCCATGACTTTACCCAGACAAACACATAGCTTAGCCCTTTGCAACTTTCTCTCTGACTATTGTTTGTTTAATGTGAGTGTTTGGGGCTTTTCTGATTCATTTGAAAAGACTCTGATGGTGGGAAGAATTGAGGGCAGGAGGAGAAGGGGACGACAGAGGATGAGATATTTGGATGGCATCACCAACTCAATGGACATGGGTTTGGGCGGACTCTGGGAGTTGGTGACGGACAGGGAGGCCTGACATGCTGCAGCTCATGGGGTCACAAAGAGTCGGACAAGACTGCGTGACTGAACTGAACTGAACTGAAGATGATGTAATTGATCCCAATTAGCCTTGGCTTCAGAAATTAATCTCCTTGAGAAGGAAGGTAGGCCAGGTTTACACTCACTCATAATTATTCCTTCAGGCTTCCCAGGTGTTGCTAGTGGTAAATAATCTGCCTACCAATACAGGAGACCCAAGAGATGCGGGTTCAATCCCTGGGACTGGAAGATCCCCTGGAGGAAGAAATGGCAACCCATTTCAGTATTCTGGTCAAGAAAATCCCATAGACAGAGGAGTCTGGCGGGTACAGTCCATGGGGTCGCAAAAGAATCGGACATGACTGAGTACAAGATTCCTCACGTTGTTCAGTAGCTCTGTAAACTCAGAGCTCCTTATTTCTGGGCTTCTCCTTATTTTCTGTGTTGCAAAAGTGTAAGCAATATGTTTAAAAGTTAGTCTCATTTTTTGACAGAATGTGCATTGCTCAAGCTAGCAAATTCTATAGCTCATGGGGAACCAAAGTGTTTTATTTCTTTTGTTCCAAGGTTAAACATGCACTGTGAAGTAGATATTCACATTTATTCTCATGAACACAATCCCGGAATAAATTACTGCATATCTGTGAAGTGCAGATGGGACTCCTGGTTTCAAAAGATTCTTTAAAGGCTTCTCCGGAAACCAATAAATTGTACCTATTTTACATATCGTTATTTCACACAGAACATTGAATGAAAATACTTACAATGATATTATAGCTTAATGTTTCTATAAGAAGGGGACAACAGAGGATGAGATGATTGGATAGCATCACTGGCTCGATGGACATGAGTTTGAGTGAGCTCCAGGAGTTGGTGATGGACAGGGAAGCCTGGTATGCTACAGTCCTCGGGGTCACAAAGAGTTGGACACGACTAAGCTGAGTGACTGAACTGAACTGATATAATTTTAGTCCTCATAAGAACAGCTAACTGTATCAAGTAAATACTAATTTCTGCATTTTAGTTATATTGTTTTGTTTTTACCATAACAAGTTTATTTCATGAAAGGCTATCAGTGTCAGATATTAGAGGGCAAGCATGTAGCTGCTCTATTATAAAAGTGAAGCTTTCAAAGAACAAGCATGTCTCTTTTACCTATCAGCAAATCAGCTAAGCCAATGTCCATATTATTAATAAGTTCTCTATCTAGAATTTCTCACCTCTAAATACGATTCATACTGAGTCACATAGAAAGTAAAGACATCTTTCTAGTATAAAGAAATAAATGATAAAATGAGAGAATGGCTCTCATTAGAGTAGGTAAAAAAAAAAAAAAAGAAAATGGGAAAACTCATTGGTGTTCAGTGTTAAATCCCCCTGGCTATAAATATATAATTTAGAACATCAATTAAAATTATTTTACCACTATGATTCTTTAATTTTTGTCACTCTATCCTCATCAACCACTAGTCCTAGTGAATTTAGTCAATGTAATTGGAGAAAAAGGAGTAACTGTAAAAGAGAAATTTTTATTCTTCTTTGCTCATAATTATGAAGCCAAAAATGACTGTGGCCAAGATGTATAAGGGAATCCTAGGTGTAGAAACACATATAAACTGTAATTATATAGATACAAATATTCAGGATATATGGAGACTGAATTTCTATGTAATAACTGAGACATAGCTGGATCACCAATTTGTGACTCTTCTAGTTCTATTTCCTCTGTTTTACCTTCTTTGAAATCTGTTATCCAATAAGTTTGAAACAGTGACTAAATCATGGGTTTCCCTTTTAATCACCCCTGCTGCCTCTTGAAGGGAGGAAAGGAAACAGTCATTAAGCACTTACTGCATGCAGAGATTGACCTAAGCATTTGTTCGCATACTTTACATGGGAAAATAATCACACAACCCTGTTAAGTTTTATATATATTCCATTTTTTTATATTACTAGGGAAATTTAGACTCAGTTAAGTTAATGTATATTACCCAAAATTGTAAGGGCAGTAAGTTCTGATTATTACAAAATAAATCAATTTTCCACTTTAAAAAAAAAAACGGAAACTAATACTTGGATCAGCTTTTGTAAATTGATCTGGAATCAAAAAACTAATTCCATGGTACTTCCAAAAACAAACGTCCTCCATTGTAAAGTGGAGCTAGAGTATCCTGCAACCTTACCTCACCACATAGCTCCTGTTCGTAAGACCAGAAATGGTCTCAGGTTGGGGAAAAGGTAGCAATGATTTAGTCAAAAGTCCTTAACCCACTATGTATTAAAATTCATGCATTTACATTTATTTCCTGTGTCTTTGTCTAAACTGAGTCTGTGATGACTCCATATCAATAGAAGTTCCCCAGTATTTTTTTTCACCTGAACACCATCATTACCCCCACCAGATTAAATCACTATATGAAAGTAATCAGTATTATGTGTTTAAAACTCTAAAAAGCATAATAGCATTTGGAGCAATGATAAAATCAAGTACAAATATCTCCTCTCATTGTCTCTTACTCAGGCTAGAGCAGAGCACAGAGGAACTATGTTGAGGTAACCAATTCTAATCAATCACCGTCTTACTCTCTTCTGGAAGTAATTTTTGAGTGTTAAAAGTTATTCAGTGATTTCAAGTGCCAGTAGGTAAAATTGTGAAATTTATATCTCCAAGGCATAGCGATATCCTTCCAGTGGGTCAAATGACTGAAGTGTGTAGTTGAGGTGCTCTTATTCTCAAAGTACATGGCAGAATAAAATAGCAAATTGACTATAAATAATGAATTGCCAAGTAATAAGCTATAATCACTTCCTAGGAATTCTAGATTAAAAGCGCCAAGATTGTTTAGTATCCTCTTTATATTTCATTATATTTTGTCCAATAAATTTGAAGACTGAGATGGATACAATTAAAGACTAAAAATAGTGCAAAAAAGGGAAGAAGTAAAAAAACAAGCAAGTATCCCCAATGTTAACAAGTGCAGTGCAAGATCAAGCAAAAAGAAGTGCTGTTTTATTTATAACATCACTGACATTTAAAAAATTTATTGTGTCTTATGGAGCTATGGCTGAAAGTAAAGACAGCAACTAGTAATGCTGAAATAAGTATATGTTTTATAGATAAGTATTATTTTAAACAGTAAGTTCCAGAGTTATGATCTGTTTGCCAAACTGTAATCTTCATATTTCTACTGAAAGTAAAATTTGAGGGTAAATGGAAAATGAATTTGATCTAGGATGGGTTTTTAATGCATCTATTAAAACACATTGTTCATTAGAATGATATAAATGTACTTGAAGCAAACTTCAAATGTAATTTAATTAGCTGGCATATGTTTAAAGCATTATCTCAAATTTGTTATCACAGTTTTTGTTCTAAGAGAAAGATTTCTGTTTTAATGGTGTCTGTAGTAAAAAGATTTGGGTGTGAAAGATGATTTCTTAACTTGCAAATCTTTATCTAAGCTATTTATTTTATTACAGTTAATGATATTTATTTCACAAAGTTGATAGAGATATGCAATTTGTGTCAAAAAAATGATTCACAAATATTAGGAGTGTCTGTTGTAAGAGAACACCCTTAAAATAGCCAGGAGTATAGCCCATTTTATGGGGAAAGTTCTAATTTTTTTTTAAATTACCACTAAAAGTTGTAAGGATAATATTAATTTTCATGAGCATATTGTAGGATTACTAAATTGAAGGCCAAATGTGCAGGCTTTGCAGTTTTGAAGAGTGTCTAAAATTAAGCTGGAAAGAGACATGCTCTTTATCTGAGCAATTTTCTGCAAACAGTGCCCCAAACCAAGGCTTACTCATCATTAGAAGTCTGAATCTGTATACAAAGATGTGAATCTCAGGGTTTTTTTTCACTCCAAACCTATGTGCACATGTTCTTTTGGTGGTTCAGACAGTAGACAATCTGCCTGCAATGCAGGGTCCCAGGTTTGATCCCTGGGTTGGGAAGATCCCCTGGAGGAGGGAATGGCAACCCACTCCAGTATTCTTCCCTGGAGAATCCAAACGGACAGAGGAGCCTGGTGGACTACAGCCCATGGGGTCTCAAAGAGTCGGACATATCTGAGCAACTCTCACTTTCACTTCACTTTTAAACTTATGTTCACATACCTATCGTCTGTGGGAAATCCCATGGACAGAGGACCCTGGCAGGCTGCAGTCGGACACAGCCTCGCAACTAAACCACCACCAAAATCCAGACACCAGTTTTAAGATTAAGTTAGTGCTTACCGGTTTTTGTTTTGGTGTGTGTGTGTGTTCAGTGAAGAAATAGGTAAAAGTAGGAGCAGAAAAACAAAACAAACAAAAACTTAAAAGACTGCTTTAAAATTCTTGTTGTTTGGTCTAAGTCGTGTCTGACACTTTGCTTTGAAATTATTGACAATTAAACCAAAACTAAGCACAGGACACTCTGAACATTTTTCAGTCCTATTCAATCAATTCGAATCAACAAACTTAAAACAATTAACTACTGAGATATGCTGCTAGATCCTTTATTTCAGAAGAATGAACTAACTTTAAGCCATATTCATTCAAGAGGAATAATTCTCTCTGGAAAGAAAGGAAAATAAATACAACTAGAAAGCTTTGTTTAAAAAAAGAGGCCACACTATACCAATTGTTATGCTTTTATTTCATGATAAAACATATAAAATTTACCATCTTAATCATTTTTTAAGTGTACCACACAGTTGTATTGACTGTAGTTCAACAGTTCCCTAGAGTTTTTGTAATGTAAAACTGAAACTCTATACCCACTGAATGACTCCTATTCCCTTTTTTCCTCAGTCCCAGGAGAAAAAAAATCTCCCAGGAAGAAAAAATTTCCTGCTTTCTGTTCTGGATTTTTATCAAAATAAAGACATCCATAAAAACCACAACAAAACTAAGTAAATGGTTTCTAAGATTATCAACATATTGCATCTCCTTATATAGCCAGATTAATAATTATCAATTTTAGTTCATTTATTAAATCAAAAGATATAAAAATATTTGGTCAGCTTTACTTCCACTTAGTTGACATTTGTAATGAATGTATTTTGTATCTGGAAAAAATGTTTTTGTTTGTACAGAACATTTAATCTTAATGTAGCCTTCTTTTATGTCTTTATTATCTCTCACTTCAGTTTTCTTTTTAATTTATTCATTTTAATTGGAGATTAATTACTTTACAATATTGTATTGGTTTTCCTAATGCTGACCATGTAGTCCTCACTATTTCTTGCACTTTTGCAGAAGTCTGCTATTTAGTTTCTTATTACTTTTTTATTCCTCTTTAATTGATTACTTCAATTATTGCCAGTATATTTCCTAATGTGTAATTCTGATCCAATCTTTTACCTGAACAAAAACCCTTGATGCTTCATTCTGTATTGATGTTCAAGGACCTAATAGCCCCCATCACCTGTAGAATTTTAGTCAAAATTGCATTTCCCTACCTTTGCTCACATAGAACTTCTCATCTCATTTCTCTGTTTTATCTTAACTTTTACTACTGCGACTTCCCTGGTGGCTCAGATGGTAAAGTGACTGACTACAATGCCGGAGACCTGGGTTCAGTTCCTCAGTCAGGAAGATCTCCTGGAGAAGGAAATGGCAACCCACTCCAGTATTCTTGCCTGGAAAATCCCAAGGACGGAGGAACCTGTTAGGCCACAGTCCATGCGGTCACAGAGAGTCGGACACGACTGAGCGACTTCGCTACTTTCCTACTGCATCCATAGTCTATATGCTAAAAATACACAAAGTGCGCACTTCCATTGATTCGCACACAATTTTAAAAACAAAAACATGATGACTCCTGTAACCACAATCCAGATGAAGAAAAAGGATGCTGCTACATAGCAGAAGCCCCTGCTCGTTTCCATCTTTGCTTGAATTTTGTGTTAATCATTTTGTTGTTGTTGTTTTCCTGTTGTTCTATCCCATTGCTAATCTCTAAGCTATAGTGCCAAATAGTGTGTTTTAAAATTTCGTATGAATGGAAGTGTAGAATTTGTTCTTCAGCATCTTGTTTCTTTTACTGGATAGTATGCTTGTGAAATCCATTCGGATAATCAGATTTAGCTCTAGGTTATGTGTTTGCATTGCTTGGCACTATTTTCTGAACATCCAGCTGACAACTTTTCATCTGTGTTGGATGCCGTCAATTAGACATAAACACGCATGGACTTGAAATTCCAAAAAAGAGTTCAGAACCTGGGAATCAGTGACATACGAGCAGTCATTAAAAGTCAGGGGCATGGAAAAATCATGTGGGATAGTGCACAAAGTGAGAAGAGAGGAAAGACTTATTGCTAGGAAAAGCCAACAGTAATATGATAAAAGAGAAAAAAATAGCCTTGGGAAGGAACTGTTAGCAAGGAAGAAGGAACACGATACAGAAGTGTTAAGAAAGTCAGCAACAAAGTCTCGGTAGAGAAGGGAAGTAAGTGCAAAAAGTGATGGAGCTGCTGATTTGGAAGGTACCCAGTGGTGATGGGTAACAGTCTAATTTCAGTACGTTGAGGAAAAAAAATGAAAAGTGAAAACAAGAAGAGACATCTTTTTTTTTTTTAAGATATCCAAGTAGCTTCGCTGCAAAGAGGAGGAATATAAAGTAACAACTGGAGTAGGATAACAATAGGGTGGCAGATTTTTTAGGAAAGAAAAGCCTGCAGCACTCTTAAATGCCAAGGAAAAGGTCCATTAGAAACTAGAGATCATTGTTAGAATGTAAAGTTACAGGTGTTAGTCTTTCGAGGCAAAAAGCACAATGTAGATTTAAGCTTCAAAGTCTAAAAATCTCATGGATTATTATTCATTGTCTCTCCATGTGGATTATTTTCTTACAAATTAATTCCTATTATTTCTTCTGATTAAAGTTCTGAAGCCATTTAAATTTCTAGCGAACCAATTCAGTGATTCTCTTCTGCCTTTTTTGATTTTTAAATGAGTTTTATTGAATTGCAATTTATATAAAATAAAATTCATTACTTTTGCTACTAAATTTGTTGAGTTTTTAAAATATGTACAGTTGCGTAAACACATTTTAGTTATATGATGATTTAGAACATTTTCATTACCTCAAAACTTCTTCAGGCCTTTTGTAATCAATTTTCTGTATCCACTCCCTGCCCTTGGTAATCACTGACCTGCTTCTTATCTCTGTAGTTTTTCTTTCAGAGAATTTAATGTAAATTAAATTTTGCAGTATGTAGAATATAGTCTCTGGAATCTGAGTTTTGTTACCTTTCCATAAGGTTATATGTATCCGCGCTTTGTCTATTTTAGTATGCCATCAAATGCATGTGCTGCAGTTCATTTATCCATTTCCCAGCTGAAGGAAACCTGGCTAGCTTCCAGTTTCTATCTACTGGGTTGCCATTTCCTCCTCCAGGTTATTTTCCAGATTCAAGGATTGAACCTATGTCTCCTTCATCTCCTGTACTGCAGGCAGATTCTTTACCACTGAGCCACCTGGGAAGCCCAATAAAGCTTCTATTAACAATCAAATACAAGTTTTTCATATGGACATATATTATTATTTATCTAGGGTAAGTATCTAGAAGTAGAATTGCTACATCATATGTTAATTGTCTAATTTTACAAGAGAGTGCATAACTATTTCTCAGAATGGTTGTATCATGTTGCATTCCCACCCATAATTTATTAGACTTCTAACCATCCCACATTCTCATCAACATGTGTTTTTCTCAACCATAATTTTAGCCATTCTAGTAGTCTTATAGTTGTATATTGTTGTGCTTTTAATTTACATTTGACTTATGGCTAATGCTGTTGGACATCTTTTCATATCTTTATTTTCCATTTGTATATCTTCTTTGGTAAAATGCCTCCTCAAATCTTTTGCCTTCTTATCAGGGTGTATTGGTACAATAGTTGTATCTAGGGCCTTTATTCAGATTTTATCAGAATTTATATGAATTCATTTCTCTATGTGTATGTGTATATGTGTGTGTGTGTGTGTGTGTGTGTGTGTGTGTGTGGTTCTATGTAATCTTATCACATATATAGATTTGTGTAACCAACACCATAGTTAAGATACTGTTTTATCACCACATATGAACTCCTTCATGCTACCCTTCCATGGTAATACTTCCACAATCCTGGCAGGAAATAATGACTTTCAAAGAGTAAAAGTTTAAATTTATAAATTAGTTTAGAGCTCATGTTTCTTCCACTTAGGAAACCTTTGCCTAACCCGATGTCCCAATGTTACTACAACTTCCTCCTAGGTTTTCTTCTAGAGGTCCTTTCCTTACACATATACACTTGATCCAGTTCAAGTTAATTTTTTTCTCACTAAATGTCTCGCGTGTCATTTACCTTTAAGCATTTCATCATCTTTATGCTATTAAAATTGTATTTTTAAAATTACTTTTCACAAGAGGACAGGGAATTTTCCTGTAGTGCTTTGTTGTTCCAGGCTTTATAAAATCATTTCTTGTTCTCCATAATGGATTGAATAGTAAACCTCAAAATCTGTGTCTACCCAGGCACTTATAATATGCCCCTACTTGGAAAAAGGATCTTTGCAGATGTAATTAAGGTAACGATCTTAAGGCAAGATTATCTTGGGTTATCTTTGGACCCTATGGACTATAACCCAGCAGGCTTTTCTTTCCATGGGGATTCTTCAGGCAAGAAAACAGGAGTGGGTTGCTATGCCCTCCTCTAAGGGATCTTCCCAATCCAGGGACTGAGCCTATGTCTCTCATGTCTCCTGTATTTGCAGGCAGGTTCTTTACCCCCAGCACCACCTGGGAAGTCCATGGCAGCCCTAGGAAATGAATAGTTCATTATCAAACTATAGTGGCAATCTCATAATGTAGACAATAATCCTAGGTAGCTGACAGATGAGAGAATAAAGAAAAATAAATAAATATTATGAGGATACAATGGATATAATGGAAATAGTTATGTGATAAAAAGAAAATTATCCAAGGCACCTGCATCAACGCTGTGAGGAGAATTTTTGTAAACTTGGGCCATCTTTCCATTCTGAAGTTCCTTAATGATTTCAATTATCCTTTGGGACTTGCTCCTTACCGCAATGAAACTAGAAGAACTTTCACTTCAATGAAGTTAATTTTCCTATATCCTATTTTTAATTCCAAATTTCCTCAGGTTTAAAGCATATGATATTTATTTTAAAGTCAAGATTGCATTTTTATGACACCAGCATTACCTTAACATGTTGTAACATTCTTTAGCACTGCTCATTAAATTAAATGATCTCCTGCCTGTTAAAAACAATTAAAACTAATTCATTATAATTTGTTTGAAGCTACAAGGTAATTATGAAGGTTTATATTTGTTAAGATTATTATTGAGGTAAAAATTACCATTAATAACAACAAACTCACTGAAAGCTAATACTGAAATAATAATTTTTAATTTATCCTACTGCTGGCTTTTAATTTTTGTATTGTGTGAAACCAGAGAAGATAGGACACTGTTCAGGCTGCTGACACCATTACCTATAAACCATACAAATCCAAATATGGACAAAAATTTAAATAGTTATTTTTCTAGATCACCAATCTATAGCCTCAAAGTAATAATAAAATATTTATTCTGTACCTCATATCTTTCAAACACTGTCCTCTATACTAAAAAAAAAAAAAAAAAAAAAAAAGGAAAAGGGAAAGAAAATGAAAGCTTAGAATGGCCAAAATCCAGAAAGTTGACAACATCAAATGTTAGTGAGAATGTGAAGCAACGGGAACTCTCATTATTGCTGGTGCAGAAATGCAAAATGATGCAGCTACTTTGGGAGACAGGTGTGTGTGTGTGTGTGTGTGTGTGTGTGTGTGTGTGTGTGTGTGTGTGTGTGCTTTACAGAATTAAACATACTTCTATGGAGCAATCTCAGAATTGTGCTCCTTGATGTTTTCTTGACGGAATTGAAAATTCATGTCTACTCATAGGCCTACAGATGGATATTTATAGAGATTTATTCATAACTGCCAAAACTTGGGAGCAACTAAGATGTCTTTCAGGAGGCCAGTGGCTAAATAAGCTATGGTACATCCAGACAATGAAACATTATTCATCACTAAAAAGAAATGAGCTATCAAGCCATGAAAAGAAGTGCATTACTAACTTAAAGAAACCATCTGAAAAGGCAGCTCACTATATGATTCCAACTATGTAACATTTTAGTAGAAGCAAGATGATGAAGATATTAAATAGGTCAGTATTTGTGAGGGTTTAAAGGATTGAGATAAATAAGTGGAGCACAGAGGATTTTCAAGGCAATGAAAATACTCTCTATGATATTATAATGATGAATACATGCCATTATACACTTGCCCAAACCTATAGATGAACACCACCAAGAATGAACCCTACTGTAAACTATGGACTTTGGGTCATAATGTTTCGATGTAGGCCATCAACTGTAATAAAACTACTACCTTGGTAGTAGATACTAACAAAGGGAGGGGTTATACATATTTGAGGGCAGGAGGTATATGGGAAATCTGTGTATGTTCTGCCCAATATTGCTGTGAACATGAAACTGCTCTAAAAATAAAGTCTTAAAAATAAATAAGTGCTATGTGTATTGGTTGAGGAGGGATGAGCTTGCTGTTGGTGCAAGGGGAGGTTCCCCAGGTTTTCTAACAACTCTATTTTCCCTCCAATTCCTACTGGGTACCAAGCTTTTCGATTATTATGGTAACCCTCCTTGTCTGCC
The DNA here is from genome assembly GCF_016772045.2 of Ovis aries. Taxonomy (NCBI): domain Eukaryota; kingdom Metazoa; phylum Chordata; class Mammalia; order Artiodactyla; family Bovidae; genus Ovis; species Ovis aries. The sequence goes on along the minus strand of NC_056069.1, from coordinate 59,985,005 downwards.
CAGAACCTGTGCAGAATTCTTACGCCACTCAGATAAGTTATACACTTCTCTAACTTCTAAGTTTACCAAGAGAAAAACTGCACAGCACATAGGTTTCACTCATCTAGAATTCAATGGTGTTGGTGGTGGTTTAGTTGCTAAGTCTTTTTCAACTCTTATGATATCATGGACTGTAGCCTGCCAGGCTCCTCTGTCCACAGGATTCTCCAGGCAAGAATACTGGAGAGGGTTGCCATTTCCTTCTCCAGGGGATCTTCCCAACCCAGGAATCAAACCTGGGTCTCCTGCACTGCAGGCAGATTCCTTACCAACTGAGCTACAAGGGAAGTCTAAAGGCTCTATATCCTTGGCTAAATTAAGAGCCCTATAGTCCTGCGTTGTTTCAGCAAATATTTTCTACATAATGGTAGATGCTGCTCTAAATGCTAAGATTATAATTAATTAAGAGAGCCAAAGTCCCTGATCTCAAGAAAATACATTAAGGATGGGTTGACAGGAGGAAGACATTTTTAAGTCACATAATATGATGGCAAATAGATGGGGAAACAGTGGCTGACTTTATTTTTTGGTGCTCCAAAATTACTGCAGATGGTAATTGCAGCCATGAAATTAAAAGACACTTACTCCTTGGAAGGAAAGTTATGACCAACCTAGATAGCATATTAAAAAGCAGAGATGTTACTTTGTCAACAAAGGTCTGTCTAGTCAAGGGTATGGTTTTTCCAGTGGTCATGTATGGATGTGAGAGTTGGACTGTGAAGAAAGCTGAGCGCCAAAGAATTGATGCTTTTGGACTGTGGTGTTGGAGAAGACTCTTGAGAGTCCCTTGGACTGCAAGGAGATCCAACAGTCCATTCTAAAGAAAATCAGTCCTGAATATTCATTGGAAGGACTAAAGTTGAAGCTGAAACTCCAATACTTTGGCCACCTGATGTGAAGAGCTGACTCATTTGAAAAGACCCTGATGCTGGCAAAGATTGAGGGCAGGAGGACAAGGGGACGACAGAGGATGAGATGGTTAGATGGCATCACCGACTCAATGGACATGGGTCTGGGTAGACTTAGGCAGTTGGTGATGGATAGGGAGGCCTGGTGTGCTGCAGTTCATGGAGTTGCAAAGAGTCAGACACGAAAGAGTGCCTGAACTGAACTGAACTGAATATGATGGTGCTTAGTAGCATATGATATAAAACCAATAAGCAGAGTTTCTACACAGGTTATACATATGGTTATATTGATAGTGAGTAGGTGGTGAAGAAAGTATTATAGAATACAGGGAAATAGTACAAACAAGCATTCCAGGATAGGCAAAAACATTGCCAAGGAAGAACAGGGAGAAAGACTTGATGAAGTTGACCTTGGAAGCCAAGGAGTTCAAGCTTCCAAGTACAGCTAGAAATTACTGAATGACTTTACAGAGGGAGTTGCATGATCTGATTTAAGGTTGTAAATGATCGCTATGATCACTCCAACTGCTCCATGGAGACAGGCTGTACAAGTGCAGAAAAGACTTAAAACATAGAAGACTATTACAGATTACAGGAGTGCAGGGGAGAAATGAAGACATCTTAAATCAGCACCGCTGCTGCTGCTGCTGCTAAGTCACTTCAGTAGTGTCTGACTCTGTGCGACCCCATAGACGGCAGCCCAGCAGGCTCCATAGTCCTTAGGATTCTCCAGGCAAGAACACTGGAGTGGGTTGCCATTTCCTTCTCCAATGCATGAAAGTGAAAAATGAAAGTGAAGTCGCTCAGTCGTGTCCAACTCTTAGCACTAGGTGGAGAGAAATGGCTAAGCTTGGGAGATATTTTGAATGCAGTCAATCAGACTTCTTGATAGGTTAATAGATTTGCTGGGGGCAGGTGTCAAGCGAAGGAGAGGTGAGAATCCAAGTTGACACTAAGGCTAACTTGAATCTTTGCATCAGCAATTTTGCATAAAATGCCTTAGGCTGCTGTTCATATCTGTCTCTGCCAATCCTAACAACATATTGTGGAAGCCAATTCTCCATGTGTCTCTCACATTTCTGTACACTTTATGAGCACTAACTGCATTCATTCAGGACTATCTTTTCAAAAGTACAAACAGCAAAAACCTTCAAACAAAGACCATGTGCCCCTCAGAAACAAAGCAGAGGTTTGCTTGCTGTTTGATATCATAGTGATCATGTCTGCCACAGAGGGAAAAGTCAGAGAGGTTTACTTCTCACTATTAAATAAATTGAGTTTCCTAAGCTCATGGTTCCCATCTTGTAATACAACCTGTGTGTCACAATCAGTTGGGGCTCAGAGAAGCGGTATAAATGTTGTACACTGGATACTCCTATTACTTTGAATAATAAACAGTCCTTTTTTCTCTGACCCAGGAGCTTTGTGTCTTCTGATAGCATTGATAGCGTCCATGAAATTGTAGAAAGCTCCCTTGTTAACTCGCAAGTAGAGTAAAACCTCAGATTCTTCCTAGTTCTTGGTATTTACCACCAGGAGAGTGAAGGAGATAGTCTCTCTTCACTCCCATGGTAGACCTCTGCAGTTTTCTAATGAGTCATTTCCTCATTCTTATCACTTTCTCAGAAACGTCAGTTACTAAGAAGTAGCACCATCTTACTTACCAGACGTGTTGAGAGCTCCAAAGAAATCACAATAAATGTCATCTTTATTTTTAAAAGTTTCATATCTAGATCAATGAGTACATGAGACAAGAATAGCTTTCAGGATTCGAAGCTTGATTCAGGAAAATGTCAACGTCAATTGATCTAAGAAAAAAAATTGGAAAATTTTATTTGAGCCAAATTTGAGGATTATAACCTGGGAAGAGCATCTCAGAAAGGTCTGAAAATTGTTACTCCCTCCCATTAGAAGTCAAGACAGTTTATATGCGGGAACAAGAGGATGACTGGAAGAGTATCATTAACTCATATACACTACCAAGTTTGAAATAGACAGCAAATGGAGACCTGTTTTATATAGGACAGGGAACTCAGTTCAGTTATCTGTGATGACCTAGAATGATGGGATGGGAATGGGGTGAGAGGGAAGTTCAAGAGGAAAAGAATACATGTGTACATAAAGCTGATTCACTTTGTAGTACAGAAGAAACTAATACAACCTTGTAAAACAATTATACTCCAATAAAAATAATGTTTAAAAAGAGGTCAAGAAAGTTTCTAGTCTTGACAGTTTGTTTTTTGTTTTGTTTTGTTTTTGAGGCAGAAGGCTCTGTATCAAATGATGCATTATTGACAGCTCACGTAATCCAGACATAAGTGCCATTGTGGTGGGTCATGTGACCCCCTTAAAAACTCAAGAAGGCACGTTGTATTTGGAGGAGTTGTTTTACTGATGCAAGAGAAATTGGTTTTCAGGGCTGAGCAGGTCATCTTTCTTATGACAGAGGTTTGGTTGATGCGTGATGCAAATACGCAATACCTAGTAGGAGGACAGAAGAGACCAAAGGGCAAGAATTTTTGTGCTTAATTTTTTTGCCATAAAATATGAATTTTATATCACAAAAATACTTTAAAATATTCTTTTTAAGCCAAAAAGATTTAGCTATAGCAATGTCTATGTAATGAGTTACAGCAACTATTTTTCTTTCCATAATAAAAGACAAGGGAATGTTTCCTAATTAGATGCATAATTAGATAGAATAAGGAATCTTGATGACCTAAAGAGACAGGATGTAGCATAACCTGATAAATTAATTAAAATCAGGGGAATGAAGGTACATATTTAAAAAGTGGAAGACAGTAATCATTTGTGTGGGGAAGGTAAGTGGGAGGAGCTTAAAGGCAGATAAATCTATAAAAGATGGGAGAGTATGAGTGAGAGATTAAGATAGAATAAAAGCAAGGTCAATTTTGTAGAGTATGCTGCTTCTGCTGCTGCTAAGTCACTTCAGTCGTGTCCGACTCTGTGCAACCTCACAGACGGCAGCCCACCAAGCTCCCCCGTCCCTGGGATTCTCCAGGCAAGAACACTGGAGTGGATTGCCATTTCCTTCTCCAATGCATGAAAGTGAAAAGTGAAAGTGAAGTCACTCAGTCGTGTCCAACTCTTCGTGACCCCATGGACTGCAGCCTACCAGGCTCCTCCATCCATGGGATTTTCCAGGCAAGAGTACTAGCGAAGGGTGCCATTGCCTTCTCCATTTGTAGAGTATAGTTCAGTGTAAATTTGAGGCAGTTTATCCATCGGAATCACCTTGTTGGAGTAATTGAAAGTATTTTTCAAGAGCTCTTGAGTGAACTCGTTAGGTCCTTGCTCCTGCTAAGTCTGCTGTGTCGCGTCAGTCGTGTCCGACTCTGGGCGACCCCATAGAGGGCAGCCCACCAGGCTCCCCCGTCCCCAGGATTCTCCAGGCAAAAATGTTGGAGTGGGTTGCCATTTCCTTCTCCAATGCATGAAAGTGAAAAGTGAAAGTGAAGTCGCTCAGTCATGTCCGACTCTTAACGACCCCATGGACTGCAGTTAAGTATGTTTAAAAATAAACGCTTTGCTCTTTAAGATAATTATTCTGCTTGTTGGCACAGGTTCCTTACAAGGGCTATGGGAGTGCAGTTGGCCAATTAGTTACAAGATTGAAGATCTAGATCAGAAGAAGAAAGGGGAAATGGAATGTGAGAACGTCTTAGACTGGTTTGGATGCAGAATCCTACTTTTCAGTGAAATGTTTGGTGGATTCTTTCAGCAAAGGAATGACCAGTGTCATTGGTCATTTCCCTTTCAAATGACTGGAACTTACAGAGAAATTGATGCAAAGATGAGGAAGATGAACATCTGAAAGAAAAGGGACATCATATATATTATTACCCAGATCTAGTATCTCTCCTTAGTGAGCCATCATCTGTAGCTTCATCTTCTAGGTTCTAACTTCCTGGCTCTTTAAAAATATCCTCTGAGTTCTAATAATCTGCACATCTGAATTTTAAAAACATTTATCTATCTATCTTGTTGTTGTTGTTTAGTCGCTAAGTCATGTCCAGCTCTTTTGCAACTTCATGGACTGTAGTCCACCAGGCTCCTCTGTCCATGGGATTTCTCAGGCAAGACTACTAGAGTGGGTCACTACTTCTTTCTCCATGGGATCTTCCCAACCCAGGGACTGAACCCAGGTCTCCTGAAGTGATAGGTAGATTCTTCACCACTGAGCCACCAGGGAAATCCAATATCTGTCTATCTAGTGAGACCTATTTTAACAACATTCCAACCATGGCTTTCCACAAATATTGCCTGTTTGTGATATTTAAGGATAGTTACATTTCTATTTCAAATTCAAGCTTGTCAAGAATATTAGAAAAGCCACTATCAGAGTAAAACTAAAGTAAGATATGAAGCAGAGGATTCATAGATGTATATTCCATGAAGTTTTAACAAAGTTCACTTTGAGAATTTTTTTAACCTTCCTGAATTAAGTTAACCCACTTTTGTGTCTGACCAAATTATAAAAATTTGGTCATGCATTCTGATAAGCTTCTTGGAGAGAGTTGACAATCTTTCCCTTAATGGTGACATTAAGTACAATCTTTTCAATTGCTATATTTCATTTAATAGGTTGTAGTAAGTGCATGTCTTAATCTGTCCCAATCACTTATCTAGATTTGTTCTATCTGATCATAGACTGTAAAACCTATAGTAAGTGGAATTTTAAGATGGTTCTCATGACCTTCAGACCCTAGTGTCAATCGCAAAAAAGAGATGGACCTATCTAGGTACATTTGTCCAAAAGACAAATCTCAATGGACCTATCTAGTCAGAGAAGCTTTCCTAAAAGTAGAGATTTCTCTGACTAAGAGCACAAGAATTCAAGAGATTGGACCTACAAGGTCTATAGCCAGGATAGGGGAGGAAGAAAATTTCCTCTGCCCTTTTAGATGTGTCTGGCTGCCTTATCAAAGAGCTGATTCTTGTCTCATTGTAGAAAGAATTCAGAGATGAAACAGGGAGGTGAAGAAAGCAAACAAGAATTTATTTATGCTATGGTATGCCCTCAAGGGGGGAGTGAGCAGTCTCAGGTGAGTAGTTCCCATGAACTTTTTGGCAAGCTGGTTATGCAGGGTGTAGAAATGAAGAAATGGAATATTCATGGGGGAATAGGGGGCTTTGGGATCTTATTCAATGGTTTTCATCTCGGCTCCAACATCCCAAGAGGAGGAAGGATTTTTGTCCTTGTTTAGATTTGATTGGAAGTGTCCTGGCATCAATGCAAGGTGGGTACTTCTTATCTGCAAGGCTAACTTTAATGTAATGAGAACATATTAGTGAAAGATTACATTCTGTGATTCCTTTTCTGACCTTTCTTTGTCTTCCTCCAAGACACTTATCATCCCAAAATGTGTGGTTTCCTGACAGTCTGGTGGTTCCTGCTTTTCTTTATCCACCCAAGGACTCACTTTGTTTACAAGATGTTTAATGTCATTTGACCAGTGCCCCCATTTCCCCGTTCATATATAACTGCTTTCTTTAACAGCTGGTCTAAGAATTAAACTGGCATGAGACAGATTAACAGGAGAAAATCAAACTAAAGTTTTTAGTAACATGTGTTTTGTTGAGGAAGCTGTCAGACTACAGTCCATGGGTTCACAAAGAGTAAGACACAACCGAAGTGACAGCACACACTCATGCATGTACAGCTTGACCTCTGACTGATCCTCTATGTTTCTACTAGAACCAGCCATAAGAAAGATTCTTGTACATGGAGGGGGGAGTTAAAGGAGCAGTTGTTTATACTCTATACACTGTCTCTGACCTGATGAGTCATACCACTGGTGGCACAACTGGGGCTGTAACTGCCCCATCTGCCCCCAGAGAGGCTTTGGCCTCTCTGACTCCTGGACCACATAGGCATGGTCAAATGTATGACAAAAAGTCCCAGCTTCTACAGGAGACCCATTCCACCTGGGTCAGAGGCAAAGAGAGCTGACACAGGTTTCAGTCCCCTTTGTTAGGTCCCGTCTTTTGCCTATGGCTAGCAGCTGGGTCTTTCTCCATCCCACCTTACCTCCATCTTCCCTTCCTGATTTTCTGCCCATTGGATCTCAACCTGCAGTATCAAAGGCAATGGCCTGGCAGAGACAGCCTAGTAGCTCTTATGATTCTTATCATGCTGCAGAGACAGGGAGAATTGAACTCATCAACAAGAAGCTGAATGAAATGAAACATCAGATGAGCACAAAAAGTAAAAGAATGTGTCTTAACTAACACATGGGAGAGCACCTTAACTCCAGGAATTTCAGAAGTGGGTGATAAAAGGAAAGGAAAGGAGAAGGATGACACTTTACTCTGGATAGGGTCGGGCAAGAAGCTGGACAGTCTGGAAGAAGAGTATCCACCACTCATACCTCGAGCTTGGCACAGTGGCTGCTTGAATTAGAACAACAAATAGTAGCCTGTAGGAACCCTTAGAAGAAAGAGGTCAGGAGGGACAAGGCTGATGTGGCAGATTTTAAGGTGTCTCAGGAATGATACTCACTTGCCAGCTTCAGCAATATTTTAGTTAGCCAGTTGGCGCTGTTGACCTTCTGCCTCTCAGACATGTCTTCTCCTTTTCAACCAAAGGTTTGTTTAAACCCTCTCTCCCTTCTACTGAGAAAATGCAAAGGACAACTATAAGCTAGCAGCTAAGTAACTCAGAGATAACTTGTTATGTAGAAGAAATCAAATAGGCCAGACTGGAGGCTTGATTGTAGGAGAGAAGGGGCAGAGGTTCAAAGCTGAAGGGAAAAATTCTGCGTCTTGGAAATGACCTGCGGTTGTAGAAGGGAGAAGAGAGGAATAGCAGATTTTTCTCAAGATAGTGAAATTTCTGCCTGAGGGTAACATAGACCACTATAGTTCAAATGTCTTTGGTCAAAGCATGTTCAGTCTGCTCTTGAGTGAAGAGTGCAGTTAAAGTCCTGCCAAAGGAGGGACTACAGGGGGAGAAGCAGACTCTTTAGTAAACAATGTTGAATTCTCCAAAACCTTACCAAAGCTAGAATAAAACAAATCGACCTTTATGAGACCTCAAATTAGCAATCACTCAGTCTAGCTCTTTTAAGGAAGAAGGGTGAGCCCGACAAACTCTTGAATGAGCTGTAGTTATCATTTTGTTGTCAATGTTGTTCAGTCGCCAAGTCATGTCCAACTCTTTGTGACCTCATGGGTTTCTCATTTTAGTTGGTGTCATAAAAACACCTAGGAGATAAATCTTCTTGAAGATTGCCGAGGCAGAGGTTTCAAACTGAAGCCACGAAGCTGGTGGAAAGATGGCAAATTAATAGTCATTGCATTGGTGCTAAGTAGCTTGACTTGAGAAACACCTGCCTATGTTTACTGTCTTATAAGACACAAATGAAAGCAACCAAACATATATTTGACCTATGGAACATCCGTTTTCAAAGCTCTAGTATACCAATATCTGCACTGCAATATCCTACCAATTGAATTATTTTTTAATAAAATGGGCAAGTAACAGGTTACCAGTGTACACAAAAAGATAATAAAAAGTTCCATGGAGCTTCCACTATCAAGTTGTTAGGGGACTATAAGTAAAAATTACAAAAATCTTCTTTATTCTATTTTCAGCTTAAGGGCAAAGAAGTTTCACTGAATTCATGAGGACATTATGGCATAGACATACATCATTTTTGGATAGCTCCTTAACTTGAGTGCTTGTTATTCTACAATGAGATCAAAACTAGGAAAATCACACTACTACTCTACTATTAAGATGAATACTTGTTGGCTATTTATGACCCTAAGGGTACATAAGAAACTGAACAGCTGACACTAATGCTTAGATGATGAGAGTCACCATTCAGGATCATCCTGGTAATCCCCAAGGCTCACAGCATTTGATGAAGCTCTGACATACCCCACAATATCCAGTATGTTTCCTTGAGAGAATATCAGCAAGATACCAGGATTTGTAGGAGTGTACATACATATAGATAGATAGAGATATAAATATAGATGATATAACACTTTTGAACTATAATTCATATATCATAAAATTTATCCTTTTAGACTTTACAACTCGGTCAATTTTTAGTATATTTACAAAATTATGTGATATCATCACTATCTAATTCCAGAACATAGATAGAGATATAAATATAGATGATATAACACTTTTGAACTATAATTCATATATCATAAAATTTATCCTTTTAGACTTTACAACTCGGTCAATTTTTAGTATATTTACAAAATTATGTGATATCATCACTATCTAATTCCAGAACATTTTCATCACCACAGGTAGGTTAATTGATTAAGAAACTGATGTGAACATTAACCAAAAAATCAACCAATAGCATCTAAAAAGAGATGCTTGAGGAAAGTGAAAGAGGAAAGTGAAAGAGGAAAGTGAAAAAGCTGGCTTAAAACTCAACATTCAAAAAACTAAGATCATGGCATCCAGTCCCATCACTTCATGGCAAATAGATGGGGAAACAGCGACAGACTTTATTTTCTTGGGCTCCAAAATCATGGGCTGCAGATGGTGACTGCAGCCATGAAATTAAAAGACACTCACTCCTTGGAATAAAAACTATGACCAACCTAGACAGCATATTAAAAAGTAGAGACATTACTTTGCCAATAAAGGTCTGTCTAGGCAAAGCTATTGTTTTTCCAGTAGTCACATATGGAGCTGAACCATAAAGAAAGCTGAGCATTAAGGAATTGCAAAGAGTTGGACACAACTGAGTGACTGAACTGAACTGAACTGAAATAAATCCAGTGATTAACTGAATTCAATAAGCAGAGGTTTCTGCTGTCTATATCAGGAAATGACTAAAACTCTCCTTAGTACCAGTATAATCTGGTGACTTGCGAAAGTGGAACTTGCTGAGTAGTGTCAGACTCTTTGGGACCCTATGGACTGTAGCCCACCAGGCTCCTCTGTCCATGGGATTCTCCAGGCCAGAATACTGGAGTGGGTAGCTGTTCCCTTCTCCAGGGGATCTTCCCAATCCAGGGATCAAACCCACATCTCCCACATTGCAGACAGACTCTTTACTGTCTGAGCCACCAGGGAAGACCAAGAATACCGGAGTGGGTAAGTTATCGCTTCTCCAGCACGTCTTCCCAACTCAGGAATTGAACTAGGGTTCCTGTATTGCAGGTGGATTCTTTACTGAGCTACCAGGGAACTGTAGCTTCTTGATATTTAATATCATTTGCTATAATGATTAGATCAGACATGAAGATTTTAAATAACAAAAATCACATTCATAGTGCCCTGGTCCAAAGGGTAGAGGTTATGGTGATCATTCCTGTAGACTCTGATTTGCTAGCTGTTGAACTCAAGCTGTGTCTAAAAGATACCAGAATATCCAGTAAAAAAGTTAAAATTTCATATCTAGAGAGACACTTTTTTTATGAATTCAGGTTTGTTTTATATTACATTGTGATAGGTGTATATCCCTGTTGTCTCAAGTATATATGGACTTGGATCAGCCACTCACTTGAAAACAGCATTTACTATACATTTGTGCTCAGTCACTCAGTCGTGTCTGAATCATTGTGGCCGCACGGACTGTAGCCCACCAGACGCCTCTGTCCGTGGGATTCTCCAGGCAAGAATACTGGAGTGCCATTTCCTCCTCCAGGGGATCTTCCTGACCCAGGGGTCAAATTCGTGTCACTCTTGCATCTGCTTCATTGGCAGGTAGGTTCTTTACCACTAGTGCCCCCTGGGAAGCCCAACTAAAGATTAACAAGTCACCCTAAATTTCTACTCCTAAGTTAAGGTGGTCTTAAAAGAAGAAAAGCAACCAGTTGCGTGGAAACTTTTCTTAAGACCAGATGTGGATGAAATGAGAGTCGCTGAAAGTTGCCAAAGCAGCTCAGGTCATAGGGAATTACCAATAAAAACTGAGAAGGGTTGACCTCTCTGAACTTCAAGGACTTTCCCTCTCTCTTCTTCAAAAATCTACCCTGAGGGCTTCCGTGGTGGTCTAGTGGTTAAGAATCCACCTGCCAGTACAGGGGCCACAGGTTCAACCCCTGGTCCAGGAAGATTCCGCATGTTGTGGAACAACTAAGCCTGTGTGCTGCAAGTCCTGAGCCCACGTGTCCTAGAGCTTGAGCTCTGCAATGAAAGAAGCCACCGCAATGAGCAGCCTGTGCGACTCAGTGAAGAGTGGCCCCAGCTCACTGCAGCTAGAGAAAGCCCACACACAGCAACGAAGACCCAGAGCAGCCATAAATAAATAAATAAATAAATAAATAACTAGTTTGAAAGATCAAACCTGAAATATTTTCTTTCCTCTATGCTCACATTACAATATCCCTCCTCATTACTTCGTCACATTGACCACGCTCTCTAAAGTCCACCCTCATAACATAGCAAGTTTCACTTTTTAGTATTGTATGTGATCTCGCTAACCTTCCCTATGAGAACTTCCTTGATGGCTCAAGCATTAAAGAAACTGTCTGCAATACAGGAGACCCAGAATCGATTCCTGGGCCAGGAAGACCCTCTGAAGAAGGGAATGGCAACCCACTCCAGTATTCTTGCCTGGATAATTCCATGGACAGAGGGGCCTGGTGGGCTACAGTCCATGGAGTCACAAAGAGGCATACACAACTGAGCAACTAACAGTTGAGATATATACGATGCCCACCCTGTTCTTCCATTTGCACAGGTCACAGACTTTGTAGTCATTCTTGACTCCTGTCATCTGTGTTCTACACCCAACCTGAGAACCTTCTGCTGCTTGATCTTCAGAAGAGAATCTGACCACCTTGTCTCACTTCTGCTGCTACCAGCCATGTCTAACCTTGTCCTCATGTCTTGCCTTCCAAGTGTTTCATAACACATATAACCTCAACCTTTGTCTTTTCTGAATATAGCAACAGAGTGATTCTATTACATTGCAAGTTCAAATATTCTCAATCTATGTAAGCTTATGGTTGCTCCAAATTTCTCTAGGATCTTTGCATCTCATCCAGAGAAAAAGCCAAAATATGCTAATGGTGGCCCATTAGATCTTACTTGATCTGCTCCTCCAAACATTACTTCCCTAGTCATTTTCACCCCTAGTCTCCTATTTGGTCTCTCAATTCCAGCCTCAAGGGTCTTCTTACTGTATCTTGAATTCACAGCATGTCCTTGTCTCCAGGCATTTGGGCACTCAATTCTCTCTTCCTGGAATATTCTTCTCCAAGATACAGACAGGAAGATCCTGTCTTCCTTTGAAAGTTCCTCAGTCGTGTCCAACTCTTTGCAAACCCATGGACTATAATTCTCCAGGCCAGAATACTGGAGTGTGTAGCCTTTCCTTCTCCAGGGGATCTTCCCAACCCATGGAATCAAACCCAGGTTTCCCGCATTGTGGGCAGATTCTTAACCTGCTGAGCCACAGGCGAAGCCCAATACCAGAATAGCCTATCCCTTCTCCAGGGGGTCTTCCCAACCCAGGAATCAAACCAGGGTCTCCTGCATTGCAAGCAGATTCTTTACCAACTGAGCTATGACTCCTTTTGTCCTCTGTAGTCCTTCTCCCCAAAACAATATTATCCTGTTCCCTTGTAGCCATGTTCCACAGAGTTGGAACTCTGAGTTGGAACTCATTCCCCCTGCAACACACACACAAAATGTGTTCAGATGCGCAAACTGACGATGCCATACACACAGCAAGAGGGTAGAAAGAGTTTATTACATAATGAAGTTCTGGGAATAACCAGTCCAATTTGCTAAGCAGTCAAAAATGGCAGGAGAGAGCCGGGAAGGGAGACTGGGTTGGGTTTCATTATGGTAGTTAAGGGATGTTCTGCCCAAAGATTTATGTTCTGCTGAAATGTTTACTTTCTATCTTAGGTTCAGAGGACTCCCTGGCAAAATAACCACTCTACACTTAAGAAAGCAAGAAATAAGGAAATTCATTGTATTAATAGTAAGTTGCAGTATGATGACAAGTAATACAGTAAAAAATAAATGTTTATACATCACCACTGGGGAAGCATCTACATCCAGTTCCAAGCAGTGTTGGGAAATCCCTGAAACTTCTGTTTCAGGGACTCAGTTGGAAAGGTCTGGGTCAGTGAGGACCTCCAGGCTGCAAGCTGATAATCATTGGCTTGCGTGCAAATACACGACTCTGGCTCTCATGTTAAATGCTTGTATTTCTGGTTCTAAGTTTCAGAATGCTGGCTGATCCCAGAGAATTGCCCAGATTCCCAGGGTCCAGGAAGCTTCATGACTCACTCCCTTCCTAACCTGTTGGTTCTCAAGACTTTCTGTTGATTGGCAGTTTGACTTGTAATTCCCTTCAGGGTCTCTGTTAAGTCAAAGGCCTATTATGGCCTCTGAAGCCTGAACAAGACAATTTTTATTAACTTCCCCAACATGGGGTGAGGCTCCAGTGAACACTCCTACATGCAGGCATGGACCAGGCTTTGCAAGATTAACTTCCTGCCAAGGAAAAGTGAGGACAGCCAGGTTTTCTTACTAGCTTAGATGTGGGACTTTTTTTTTTTTAACAACATCATCTATTAGGGGTTTTTTTTAATATAAATTTATTTATTTTAATTGGAGGTTAATTACTTTACAATATTGTATTTGTTTTTGCCATACATCAACATGAATCCGCCACAGGTATACACGTGTTCCCCATCCTGAACCCCCCTCCCTCCTCCCTCCCCGTACCATCCCTCTGCGTCGTCTCAGTGCACCAGCCCCAAACATCCAGTATCATGCATCGAACCTGGACTGCCGATTCGTTTCATATACATTATACATGTTTCAATGCCATTCTCCCAAATCATCCCACCCTCTCCCTCTCCCAGAGTCCAAAAGACTATTCTGTACATCTGTGTCTTAAGATAAGCATTTTATGATGGGTTTGAATGCTGTTAGCAGTCAAACATGAAAAATGGAGCCAGGTGTTTTATTTTATACTTTTGCCTGCTTTACTTTGTCCTTCTCTCATTATCATCTAATATGCCATTAACTTTACATATTTTACTTTACTGCATTCTAGACAGAAGTTTGATTTATAAGCAAGGATATGTTCTCTTTGATTTATCATGCTTCCCGATTTCTAGAAGAGGGTTTGGCACACAGTAAGAACTCAATATTTGTTGTAAGAATAAATTTGTTTTTGTTTTTCTGCATAACAAGTATCCTGCATGTAATATGAATTAAATATTTGTTGAATGGATGAATAAAATACATTAAATGAATTGACAGGCTCCCTGCCAAATGAACAAAGAAGAAAACTCCTACGGTTATGTTTTTGTTGTCTTTTAGGATATTAACCTACAAATTATAGGAATTATGATGTCCTATAGAACACAATAACAATATTAACACTCCTTTTCTTTTTTTGGAAAACTCATCCAATACCCAGCTCCTCAGATATTCTTTGAACCAGCTTTGAACAATCCTGTTAGTTACCTAATTTATGAATAAAATAATTTTGGATACATACTCATTTTTTAACTTCTATGAGAGTGATGTTCACTTTTTAACTTTCAAAAATTATTTGACTCACCATATAAACAAAAAAACAATAATTTTAGAGGAAAAAAATAATAATACCTCGGTCACCAGCCAGAGTAGGTAATTTGAAACTGGCTTTTTCAAGGAGAGAGTGTTGAAGATTCAGAGGCTGTCAGAAAATCTCAGAATGCCATCCACAAGTCCTAGAATTTAAATGCAATAGTCCATGGCCGGGTGGTATCTAATGTAAGGTTCTATCATTTCTATTATCATAAAAATGCATTTTTCAATGAATTCTTGCTATTGACAAATAATATCATTTAGCTGCCTGTGCTAGAGAGGTTTGACTTTCAAATCATAATACCAGCACTTTATAACAACAGATATCTTTTATGCTTCTTTTCCTTTAGCAAATTCTCTGAAAGAACTTTAGTCTCACAAATACACCCCATATATCAGTCTAGGCCATGGTAGAATCAGACAAGTAATAGAGGCAAGTAATAAACTAAAGAAAGTAATAACCTGAGGTAGGGAACACTGTGGAGCTGGTGGAAACTGTGTTACACCTGAGTCACCTCGGTGTATATTATTAGATCTTCCCTTTGATGGGACCAGCCACACACATTGTCAGGAGCTCAATCAATCTCCATCAAAATAACTTTTGAAAAAAAAACCAAACAGGACCTCATCTGAGCCTCATATTGAGTTATATCAGTGTTTTGTTGGTTCTCCAGACCATATTTAAAAAATTTTATCGGCATATAGCTGATTTACAATGTGTTAATTTCAGGGCACAGCAAAGTAAATGAGTTATACCTATATCTACTCTTTCTAAGATTTTTTTCCTATATAGGTCATTACAAAGTATTGAATAGATTTCCTTGTGCTAAATCAGCTCAGTTCAATTCAGTTCCTCAGTCAAGTTTGACTCTTTGCAACCCCATGGACTGCAGCACGCCAGGCCTCCCTGTCCATCACCAACTCCCAGAGCTCCCTTAAACTTATGTCTAGTTAGTCAGCGATGCCATCAAACCATCTCGTCTTCGGTCGCCCCTTTCTCCTCCTGCCTTCAATCTTTCCCACATCAAGGTCTTTTTCAATGAGTCAGTTCTTCACATCAAGTGGCTAAAGTATTGGAGCTTCAGCTTCAGCATCAGTCCTTCCAATGAATATTCAGGATTTGTTTCCTTTAGGATGGACTGGTTGGATCTCCTTGCAGTCCAAGGGATTCTCAGGAGTCAGTTCAAAAGCATCAATTCTTCCACGCTCAGATTTCTTCATACTTCATCTCTCACATCCATACATGACTACTGGAAAAACCATAGCTTTGACTAGATGAATGTTTGTCAGCAAAGCAATGTCTCTGCTTTTTAATATACTGTCCGGGTTGGTCATAGCTTTTCTTCCAAGGAGCAAGTGTCTTTTAATTTCATGGCTGCAGTCACCATCTGCAGTGATTTTGGAGCCCAAGAAAATAAAGTCTGTCCCTGTTTCCATTGTTTCCCCATCTATTTGTCATGAAGTGATGGGACCAGATGCCATGATCTTGGTTTTCTGAATGTTGAGTTTTAAGCAAACATTTTCACTCTCCTCTTTCACTTTAATCAAGAGGTTCTTTAGTTCTTCTTCACTTTCTGCCATAAGGATGGTGTCATCTGTGTATCTGAGGTTATTGATATTTCGCCTGGCAATCTTGATTCCAGCTTGTGCTTCATCCAACCCAGCATTTCTCATGATACGCTCTGTATATAAGTTAAATAAGCAGGGTGACAATATACATCTTTGGTGTACTCCTTTCTGGATTTGGAACCAGTCTGTTTTTCTATGTCCAGTTCTAACTGTTGCTTCTTGACCTGCATACAGATTTCTCAAGAGGCAGATAAGATGATATGGTATTCCCATCTCTTGAAGAATTTTCCACAGTTTGTTGTGATCCACACAGTCACAGGCTTTGCCATAGTCAATAAAGCAGAAGTAAATATTTTACTGGAACTCTCATTTTTTCTTTAATCCAACAGATGTTGGCACTTTGATCTCAGGTTCCTCTGCCTTTTCTAAATCCAGCTTAAACATCTGGACTTTCTCGGTTCATGTACCATTAAAGCTTGGCTTGTGCTCTATGGTAGGTCCATATTAGTTATCTATCTTATATATAGTAGCATGTATGTGTAAATCCTAATCTTCCAGTTTCTCCCTCCCCCCTTACCCCTGGTAGATGTTGAAATGAAATGTTTGTTTTTCACATTTAATCCAGTTGGGAGTAACTAAGTCTTCAGCAAAAGTTTCAGAAGTTCGGGAAACTACAAAGCTGAAAATCACCTACTCCCACTCCGTCTCTCTGCACTTTTCTTCCACCCCAACCTGCTTTTCCCTAGAATGCGATTTTGAGGTTTAAGTTGAAGTCTATACCTCATTCTATATTTATAAAAACTTAATTATGGTCCTTCACACCTGATTGCTATTAACAATAAGCCTTTATATGCTCCCTGCCCAGAGGCTGCCAAATAATCATTCCATTATCAACTTCATTCTAAAATAAATCCTGTGTATGATTGCAGGGTTGTTGAGATATCCTAAGTCCATATATAATGGAGTGGATTTGAAATTGGGACTTTCTATGATTTTCTGCTCCCCATGTGCCTACAATGATTTTTAAACTAATTGTTATGGCTCTATCTTATTCAGTAGCCACAATTTCACTAAACCATTAATTGCATACAAGAGGATGGGCATAAAATGATGTATTGTTTTTTGATTTTTCATGTGTTCTTTCTATGAGAAGTTCTTCCAGGTTTTTAAAAAAAGTATTAGATAAGGGAAAATGTTCCAGGGTGCAAAATTATAAAGAAACAATCAATGGGTAAAAGGCAAAAGCAATAATCAGTGACTGTAAGATTGTTGAACAAAGTATTAACACTCTCATCTGCCTAATAGTGAACTTGGGGCTTTATTCAACTTTACATGATTTGGGAATAACTTTACTCTTCATTATAAGAATCAGGAATCCAGATGTGTGAGTATGTAAGATTCTTCAGTCAATGTTTTTCAAATTGCCTCTTTCAAGGAATTACTGTCAAATAAAAAAAACATTACAGTCACAGCCGCATGGGTTAGTATTGTAACTTCCTCGGTTTATTCAATCAGATAAAAAGTACACAAAATAACTGCAGTTCTATTTAACAGTTGTACAGACTCTAAACTATAGAGGTTAGAGAATATGACTTACTCATGAAAAATTCAATGTACAAAATAGTAGCATTATTATTGGAATTTTCAAAAAAATACAAGAATTTCATATAAGTTTTATTTCGAATAAAAAATTTCTTTTGTGCATTTGAAATATGCTTAGTTTTACAGTGATCTAGCTCAAATAAAGAGAGATTTACATCTTCTTATTTTTAGGCTTACCTTTGTCATGGATTTCTTTGATAACAGCTTTCCTAGAGTTGTTGGCTTTTGCCTCTAGAAAGTGTTCTTGTATTGTAGTATTGTACTGATTTCATTTCTTTAATGAATGACAAATTCCTCCATCCACCCAGTTAGAAAGCATCTTTCCTTTTCCCAGAGAGAACTCAAAAAAGGAAATGGCTTTTTCATTGGTTTCTCCCATAGTGCAATGTACCAAATATGCCAGAGAGAAATCAGGCTATTTATGAGAGCCTGTCATGTTTGAAAAATGAGCCTTTGCCTTAGTAACTCAGAGTAAGGGATTTGTCACCTACCAGTGCTCTTTCATCATGGTGTTTCTGTATCATTCCTCTTGTTGCTTGTCAATAGCTTTTTTAAATAGAGTCCTTCTAATTACCAAATGACAACTACGGTTTTAATTGAATGTGGAGGAGGTGTTGAAAGTCTGATATTATATATAAAGGGGTTGAACTTTTCCTAAAGGATCCATATTAGTTCTATTCTGTACAGACAAAATTCTGCATGTCAATTTTGAGAATTAAGTGTGGTCAGAAGCAAGTTACCTTAATAAGGGATAGTAATATTTCTAGTTACCTATTCCAAGTCAAGGGTGTATTGAGAGCTATGCTAATGGAAAGACTAATGATCAACAAGGAACTAAAGTAGTAAATCAACTTTGGTTGATGAACAATATCTCTCAGTAAATGACTAAATCTAGACCCATGAGAGAGCTGAAGCCTTGGAAAATTAAAGCCAGCTCCACCCACTGTTGGCTGTATGATCTTGGGTGTGCTGCATACTCAAGCAAATTCTGCCCCTGGTACCAAATGCCAAGTGAAGTCTTTGAATAGTTGGTACCACATTATAATCATGCATAAGTCTATTCTGGGAAAATGCAGAAGCTGAGAGCTCAAAGGTCCTTTACAAGTGAAGTGAAAGCCCGTATGACTGACTCTTCTCCTTGATTCTCTGTCCTTACCACTCAGTCCTTCACACATGTACCTAGATCATTCATCCTCACAGTACCCTAAATCATTTATTCTTGATGTTTATTACAGTTTTAACAGACACATTGCTATCAGGTGTATATCATAATGATTTAACATATGTCTACATTGTGAAAAGATCCCTCAGTTCAGTTCAGTAGCTCAGTCATGTCCTATTCTTTGCGACCCCGTAGACTTCAGTGCCAACTCCTGGAGCTTGCTCAAACTCATGTCCATAGAGTTGGTGCTGCCATCCAACTGTTTTATCCTCTGTCATCCCCTTCTCCTTCTGCCTTCAATCTTTCCCAGCATATTTGGAAGCTTCCCTGATAGCTCAGTAGATAGAGAGTCCACCTGCAATGCAGGAGATCCCAGTTAGATTCCTGGGTCAGGAAGATCCCCTGGAGAAAGGATAGGCTACCCACCTCAGTATTCATGGGTTTTGCTTGTGGCTCAGCTGGTAAAGAATTAGCCTTCAATGTGGGAGACCTGGGTTCAATCCAAGGGTTGGGAAGACCCCCTGGAGAAGGGAAAGGCTACCCACTCCAGTATTCTTCTGGCCTGGAGAATTTCATGGACTGTATAGTCCATGGGGTCTCAAAGAGTCCCACACGACTGAGCGACTTTCACTTTTGAGAAGATTCCTGCCGTCTAGTTAATTAACATATCCATAGCCTCACATGTTGCAAAGAGTTGGACATGACAGTGATTGAACAGCAATAACCTCATATATTTTTCTTTTTGTGCTTGAAAGTGAAAGTCACTCAGTCATGTCAGACTCTTTGCAACCCCATGGACTCTAACCTGCCAGGCTCCTCTGTTCATGGAATTTTCCAGGCCAGAACACTGGAGTGGGTAGCCATTCTCTTCTCCAGAGGATATTCCCAACCCAGGGATTGAACCCAGGTCTCCTGCATTGCAGGCGTATTCTTTACCATCTGAGCCGTATTCTTTTACATGACTGAGCTACTGAACTGAACTAAGGGATCTTTTCACAATGTAGACATATGTTAAATCATTATGATATACACCTGATAGCAAAATTGGCTGATTCTTTACTCTCTTAACAAAATTTGATTATATATGATACAATGTTATAGACAATAACCATTATGTTTTACATTAGACCCTGGATTGTATTGATATTATAGCTGAAGACTCAATATATTGTTTTCCACAGAGATTATACCAGTTTGCATTTCCACCAATAGTGCACGAGACTCTTTTCTTCACATCCTCACCAACATTTGTTTTCTTTTAATGACAGTCATCCTAACATGGGTGAGGTATCTCATTGTAGTTTTCACTTATGATTTTCTGATGTTAATGTCCCTTTCCACATACCTGTTTTTCCATTTGTATGTCTTCTTTGAAAAAAAAATGTCTATTCAGGTCATCTGCCCACTTTTCAATTTATTTATATATTTATTTATTTGATGTTGGGTTTTGCTTTGTTTATTTTTGTTGTTGTTTGGTTGGTTGGGTTTTTTTTGGCAATGAGTTTTATAAGAGCTTTATATATTTTGGATACTAACCCGTTAATAGGCATATGTTTGCAAATTTCAGAATAGAGAGCCAGGAAACTCACACCCATATGGTCAGTTAATCTACAAAACAAGAGACAGAAATTTGCATCAGGGAAAAGGCAGTCTCTTCACGAAGTGGAGCTGGAAAAAGTGGACAGCTATGTATAAATGAATGAAGTTGGAACTGTCAGATCCT
Source organism: Ovis aries (assembly GCF_016772045.2). Classification (NCBI taxonomy): domain Eukaryota; kingdom Metazoa; phylum Chordata; class Mammalia; order Artiodactyla; family Bovidae; genus Ovis; species Ovis aries. The sequence goes on along the minus strand of NC_056069.1, from coordinate 59,964,459 downwards.
GTGCCCATTTTTTAATCAGATTGTTTGGGTTTCTTTGCTTTTGAGACGTATGAGTTGCTCACATATTTGAGACAGCAATCCCTTATCACATATATGATTTGCGAATGTTTCTACCTTCTGTAGGCTGCTTTTACATTTTGTTGATAGTTTACTTTGCTGTGCAAAAGATTTTCAGTTTTATATAGTCCCACTGTTTATTTTTGCTTTAGTTGCCTTAGCTTTCCTTGTCAAATCCAAAAAGTCTTTGCTAAGATCTACATCAAGGAACTTACCCTCTGTTTTCTTCTCAGAGTTTTATGGTTTCAGGTCTTCTGTTCAAGTCCAAATTAATTTTAAGTTGATTTTTGTATATGGTACAAGATAGGGATCTTTGCTGTTGTTCAGTGCCTAAGCCATGTTTGATTCTCAGCAATCCCATGGACTGCAGGACATCAGGCTTCCCTGCCTTCACCATCTCCTAGAGTTTGCTCAAACTCATGTACATTGAGTCATGGATGCTACCTAACCATCTCATCCTCTGCCAACCTCTTCTTTTGTCTTCAATCTTTCCCAGCATCAGGGTATTTTCCAATAAGTTAGTTCTTCACATCAGGTAGCCAAAGTATTGGAGCTTCAGCCCTTCCAATGAATATTCAGGGTTGATTTCCTTTAGGATTGACTGATTTGATCTCTTGCAGTCCAAGGGACTCTGCAGAGTCTTTTCCACCACCATAATTTGAAAACATCGATTCTTTAGCGCTCAACATTCTTTATGGTCCAATTCTTACATCCGTAAATGACTACTGATAAAAACCATAGCATTGACTATAAGGACCTTTGTCAGCAAAGTGATGCTGTGCTTTTTAATATTCTTTGTAGGTTTGTCACAGCTTTCCTTCCAAGAAGCAAACATCTTTAAATTTCATGGTTGCAGTCACCATCTGCAGTGATTTTGGAGCCCAAGAAAATAAAATTTGTAACTGCTTCCACTTTTTCCCCTTCTATTTGCCATGAGTGATGGGACCACATGCCATGACCTTAGTTTTTATCGTTTGAGTTTTAAGACAGTTTGTTTTTTTTTTCACTCTTCTCTTTCACATTCATCAAAAAAAACTTTTAAGTTCCTCTTCGCTTTCTGTTATTATTTTGGTATTATCTGCATATCTGTGGTTGTTGATATTTCTCCTGGAAATCTTGACTCCAGCTGTGATAAGAATCTAGTCTCATTCTTTTGCATGTGGCTGTCCAGTGTTCCCAACACCAGTTATTTCCATTCTGTATTCTTGGCTCCAATAAACTTTTTTTAAATTTAGAGTTTTTTTAATAATGAAACTATTTTAGACTTATAGTTAATAATGTTTATTCATTATTATTAATAATATTAATCTTTTGACCATTAAAACAGATCTTTTGCTCCTATGAAGAACTTCCTTGTCTTGCTTGGTAAACAGTCTAAGGAAAAGAACTCAAAATTATAATGACAAGAATAGTAACAAGTAGATATATACATTTAATTTAAATTTTATAAGGCATAAAATATTAGAGAATTACTGAGTCTATTTGATGTAATAAGTGGTTAAATCAAGGCTTTCAGTTCAGTCAGTTCAGTCACTCAGTTGTGTCAACTCTTTGCGAACCCCTGGACTGTAGCCCACCAGGCTCCTCTGTCAATGGGATTTTCCAGGCTAGAATATTTCTTACTCTAGAGGGTCTTCCCAATCCGAGGTTCAAACCTTTGTCTCTTATCTCTCCTGAATTGGCAGGCAGTTCTTTACTAACATGCTACCTGGGAAGCTCCTTATCGAATATAGGTAAAAATTTTAAATGTAAATAGTATTAAAATATTTCTTCAGGATATATGCAAATCTAGTCATTGGCAGTATTTTTGTCATTAATATACAATGGACAAAGAAAAAATAATTATGATATGTTTCCTCTATTAGAGAAGCATTTTAATTGCATTTCTGGATAAGTGTGCACAGAACATTAATAAATTAGGAAACTCTTGTAGCGACCCAGCCATTCTTCAAATGAAAATCCAAGATTTCATAAAATACTTGATTATGTTTCCTTTAAAAGAAGTGGCTCAGATTAAAATAGTCAAGGTCTACAGTAACCATGACAAAAATAGGCCTGGCAGTTCAATCATCAGATAATAATTATAAAACTTGAATAATATTCAAAGAGATAATTTGAAAGCAATAGAAAATTACCAAAGTAAGGAGAAACCTGAAAAGAGCTTATAGCTGAAAAACACCTATTTCACTAAGAATTGTAGATTTGTGGCTTTTTAGCCTGAAAGCCTCCTTATTTCACCAGCCGTGACAGCAGAAAACTGCAGTCTTATACTTTGAAGTGGTAGATGATAAAGCTCAGGGTATCAGAGCAAATGAATAGAATGTTGTTAAAGGAATATATCCTATATGCCAGAAAACCTCAAAAGAGCTGAGGTCAAGGATTTGATTACAACTTTCCTCAACCCCATCTCTCTCACCCTCCCCACCACATCCTGCCTTCTTTCTTGAAGAATGTTAAATGACTACACATTTGCACAGGAAATGCAGACTGCCCAGCAGAAAAGCAGACAGAAAGCAGAGAATGTTCAGTCCTTTAAACACAGACGACCCCCCTCCCCGTTATATTTGCAAGATTTTTTCCAGCATCCAGCACAGTGCCTGGCACTATAGTTCTTCAATGACTATCTAGAGAATGAGACCATCACCAATGTATCTAGAGAAGAGGAATTCTTCACTAAACCCACAACAGAACTTGTACCATGTTGTGGTTTAGTCCTTCAGGTGTGTCCAACTCTTTACAAGCCCCATGAACTACAGTCCACCAAACTCCTCTGTTCATGGGATTTTCCAAGCAAGAAAACTGGACGGGGTTGCCATTTCCTTCTCCAGGGAATCTTCCTGACCCAGGGATCAAACCAACATCTCTTGCATTGGCAGAAGAATTCTTCTGCTGAGCTGCAAGGAAAGCCCCTGAAACTTTTACCAACAAAGTTAAAAATAACAAGAGAAAAAAAATATGCATATACACACACACATATATCTGAATCACTTTGTTTATACCTGAAATTAATACACTATTGTAAATAGAGTATATGTCAATTTAAAAATGTTACAAAGAAGTAAGAGTGAGTGATAATAATTATATGAGAAACAAGTAATATGTACTCGAAAAAATAAAATAGCAAACAAACTCGGCATATAGAATTTGTTTAGATCCACAGTATTAAGACAAAGTATTGTCCCCTTTCAACCTTTTTAAAAAATGCACTCCACTAACTGTTAAAGGAACAAGGTCATTTATTCTTACTGAATTTCACAGTGTGAATTTGTCTATTTCCTTATGGTATGTTCTTTTATTTGTTCCTCAGTTTTAGTATTTTGTATAAAGGAGAAACAAGTTCTGAATTAGATTCTGGTCTACCAAATTTCTGGGCTCCAAAATCACTGCTGCTGATGATTGCAGCCATGAAGTTACAAGACACTTACTCCTTGGAAGGAAAGTTATGACCAACCTAGACAGCATATTGAAAAGCAAAGACATTACTTTGTCAACAAAGGTCCCTCTAGTCAAGGCTATGGTTTTTCCAGTGGTCATCTATGGATGTGAGATTTGGACTATAAAGAAAGCTGAGCACTGAAGAATTGATGTTTTTGAACTGTGGTGTTGGAAAAGACTCTTGAGAGTCCCTTGGACTGCAAGGAGATCCAACCAGTCCATCCTAAAGGAGATCATTCCTGGGTGTTCATTGGAAGGACTAATGTTGAAGCTGAAACTCCAATACTTTGGCCGCCTGATGCAAAGAGCTGACTCATTTGAAAAGACCCTAATCCTGGGAAAGATTGAGGGCAGGAGGAGAAGGGGATGACAGAGGATGAGATGGTCGGATGGCATCACTGACTCAATGGACATGGGTTTGTGTGAACTCCAGGAGTTTGTGATGGACAGGAAGGCCTGGCATGCTGCAGTTCGTGGGGTCACGAAGAGTCGGACACAACTGAGCGACTGAACTGAACTGAACTAAACTACCAAATTTTAGCATGAGAGTTGCTATATACTTCACATTACATCATATTAAGAAGAATATGTCTATTTATCTTACTAAAATTAAGATAAATCAGTAGTTTCATGTATGCAAAGTCTGACTTCCTCATTATAAAATATCCTATAATATTTCAGAAGTGGTGCTTCCATCCACTATCAAGGCTAAAGCCAAAATGATGATTTTCTAATTTAAGCATTCCTTTAACATTTGCTCGATGAAATTGTTCTGTAAAGAAGTACTTTTCCTAATCAGTTAGACTGTTTAGCCACTCTTACATTTTAATACAATTTTAGTAGAATAATCTGGGCAAATGCTTAAGTCTTTCTCTCGATAACTGTAATTGCCAAACTTCTAACAGCTGATTTCCTTGTCTCTCAATTTATTTGTTGTTCTATTTTTTCTGTAACTCCTATGTCAATAAGACATGCTTACCCACCCCATCTTTTAGTTCTGTAACTAGATACATTCACTGATTACCTTCAGAATTTATGCTAAAGTTTCTGCAAATATTTAGTAATTGATTGAAACTCATTCCTAATAGAACCCTTGGGATGGTCTCACATGAAACTCCCTGAATTCTTAATTGCATGTTTTCCTGTGATCTTTCTACTCAAAGTTAACACTGTGGCTAAATATAAAATCTTTGGTTCACATTTTCTTCTTTGCATATTTTCCAGAAATGTTACTCCATTAAGTACTAGCAGAACATTTTACTTTTGATATTTTATTCATAAATTACTTGATTTTTTTGGCCCAAAGTCCTAAAAAACATTTTTTAAATCTGTAATGTTCAGTCATTCTCAGTGTTGAACAATCTGGAACTATATAAGAAGTTCCTAGATGTATCTTGTGAATACATAGTTATTTTTTGCCACTATATTTTGGTCTGGGTTGTTGAATAGGAATAGATATTTTAAAAGTGTGTTTGTATATGGAAGGGGTAGTCTTAGTAACAGAAATAAAGAAAAAAGCAAACTCTTTAATTTGGGGGAGTCAAAAAGCTCTGGGATAGTCTTTCATTCCATCAAAATGTTCTCAAAGATATAAATGCTTTAGACTTCAACCTCAGTTCTACTGACCTTTGGCGATGGATAAATTATTGTGCAATGTTAAGCAGAATCTTTCATTTTTGTTTATTAGGTGTCAGTAGCACCTCCCAGTTTGTGAAAATAAAAACTTCTCCAGACATTGCCAAATGTCTTTCTCTTCTCCTTAACTGAGGATCTCTGGCTTCAGGGAATCAGGGGTGTGCCTTTAAGATACTTTGTTACGATCTCAGAAAACTGTAAAGCAATGCCTCACATACCACCTCAGTAAAACAACAACAACAACAAATCTAAAAATCCCAAAGAAATGTCTCTTAGTCCTTCTGGAATTGGCAATGCTGCTTCTAAGGCGTTTGTAAGTGTATTGTTCTACTGCAGCTTCACAGAGAACTCAAGACCAAGAAGAACTGATATCACGCATTCATGGGTATGGTTTTTGTCTGATAGAGTGGATTATAAATATTTCAGAAATATAGTGTATTAAAAGTAATTGTACCAACTTGGATAAAAAGTGATTAAGATGACATACTGTTCAAATTCACTGGTGATCCAAAACTTCATAAAAAGATATAATGAACCACAGAACCTATATACAGCAAGAACCTGATGGAATAAAATGTTGGAATTAATCTTAGGCAAAGAAGCCGTGAAACACATGCCAGGCACCGTATTAATAGGGTTTTTCTTTTTTTTCTTTTTTTTTTTTTTTTGGTATTTCATATGCGTACAAACTCCTTGAGGAGTAGACGTTAGTAGCCCTATTTAAAATAAAGGAAATAGAGATAAAAGGGCCCAGTGGTAAAGAACCGGTCAGCAGTGCAGGAGACTTGGGTTCAATCCTTGGGTTGGGAAGATCCCCTGGAGAAGAAATGGCAACCCACTCTGGTATCCTCGCCTGGAGAATTCCATGGGCAAAGGAACCTGGTTGGCTACAGTCCATGGGGTCACAAAACAGTCAGATGCAACAACTACTAATCAACAACAACAAGAGAGGTTAGGCTCAGGAAAGTAAAGGAACTTGCTTATAGCTGTACATCTGGGGAATATCTGAGGAGGGATTAAAGGTCCATCAGATTGCAAAGTTCATACTCTTCCTATTATTCTATTCTGGCATCTAAAAATATGGTCCATGCTCTCTACAAGGTTATAGTGTTTTCTAAGGGCAGATAATAAAACCAAAAATTATAGTGCAGTGTGAGGAAAGCTAAGGTAGACTCTGCAGCTTAAGCTGTGGGAGTAGGGATGATCACACCAAGCTCTAATGCTGTCTCTCAGGAAATGGTCTCAGAGGCAGTGGGGATGACACTTGACCAGTGAAACCTAGTTGCAGAGCAGGTGGGGAGAGAGCAAAGCAGAGTTCATGAATTCCAGGCAATGCACTGCAATGTGAAAAGCCACCCAGGGCAAAATATATTCATTTGGGAATGTCTGAGTAAAAAGAGCTTCCAAAACAGATTTTGGAGAAGGAAATGGCAACTCACTCCAGTATTCTTGCCTGGAGAATCCCGTGGACAGAGGAGCCTTGTGGGCTACAGTTCATGGGGTCACAAGAATCAGACATGACTTGGTGACTAAATCACCAAAACATATTTAGAGGGAGTGTGTATGTGTGGTGTGACAGGGTTGGAGAGGAGGAAGCAATGAATAAATTTAGAGAATTAAGTCAAAATTGACTTCCAAAAGGCCTTGCGTACTGAAGGAATGGGTTTGAACTTCCTCCAAAAAGTTATAGAGAGGCAAAAAGAAATTCAATCAGTGGTCAGAGATGATTAAATGGAGTATCTGAGTGCCCATATTCCCAGAAAAAAAAAAAAATTCATCTCAAGCCAACTTCTGAACTAATCGCTGAGGTCAAGGCCATGGGCTCAGTGAGTGTGTCTTCCCAGAACTGGGTCTGCAGGCAGGACCCTTCAGAGCCACACTGCCCACAAATAGAAATGAGCTCTTACGATTGGTCAAGAGGGACTGGTTTTGGGGAAGACAATCAATCTCAACACTCAAACACATTCTCATATGGCTGGATTGTGGGTTTGCATTTTAAATATTTACATGCTTTCAGGTGAGCAAGAATATTAACAGTCTTTCCTTGTTAAACAGTATCAAAACATTCTTATCAGTTCAGTTCAGTCGCTTAGTCATGTCCGACTCTTTGCGACCCCGTGAATCGCAGCACGCCAGGCCTCCCTGTCCATCACCATCTCCCGGAGTTCACTCAGACTCACGTCCATCGAGTCACTGATGCCATCCAGCCATCTCATCCTGGGTCGTCCCCTTCTCCTCCTGCCCCCAATCTCTCCCATCATCAGAGTCTTTTTCCAATGAGTCAACTCTTCACATGAGGTGTCCAAAGTACTGGAGCTTCAGCTTTAGCATCATTCCTTCCAAAGAAATCCCATTTAAAAAATGGACTATTACAATTTCCCAGAAAGAAATAATTCTACTAATTAAGACTATTCAAACAAAATGATATATTTGATTTTAAAGGAAAATATAAAACCAGTAGTTATACACAAACATATGTTCATTTATGTGCATATGTAGTTTTTAGTATGGGCTTCCCTGGTGGCTCAGAGGTCAAGTATTGGCCTGCAATGCAGGAGGCTGTTTGCAATGCAAAAGATGTGGGTTAGGAAGATCTCCTGGAGAAGGAAATGGCAATCCACACCAGTATGCTTGCCTGGGGATCCCCATGGACAGAGGCGGTTAGCAGGCTATAGTTCATGGGGTCCCAAGAGTTGGACATGACTTAGTGACTAAACCAGTATAATTTAATATATATTGGATACTTGTTAAATTAAAAATATTAATAAGAGTATTCAGTGTGTTTCAAGGAAATTAAAAACACTGAAGCTTAGGGTACACAGCAAAGTGTGTTAAATAACAAACATATGTACTTTATAAACTATAATCATATTAAGGAATAAGTCAGTTGAATGAGAAATGTCATTTAGTAAGCTTGTTTACAATAAAAGTCTACCTGACAACTGAGCAAAAACATTTAGGACTTGCAATAGAAAATAAAGAGCCCCAGTGTTTCTCATAGGTCTTACTGTTCGCTGCAGGACACAGCAATTACATAGATGGATTATAGATTTCCTTAGCTGGGAAACCAAGGTGAATGTGATGAATTCTTTTCATATAACAAAAGAGAAGGAACACTGAGGAACAGTGTTAATCAAGGATAATCTGATATAAGAAAAGGAGAAGAAAAAGCCTTTAACAAGGTAAGAGGAAAGAGGATCTTTAGCAAAAGAACTGGAAGAACCTATGACATTCTAGCAAGGAAATCTTTCCCATGAAGGAGTTCTCCTCAAAAGATTAAAAGAAATTGCTTGGTGTGCTCTCAAATACATAAATACTATCAACTCTTTTCAGAGTCAAAATATGACTCATTACACTTGCTCACAAGAAAAGAAATTTACCTTTCCAACTGAATAGTGGCCAGATCCAATTGTTCCAATTATAATATGTAAAGCAATAATTAGTCAAGTCGCTCATGACTGAATGACTAAGCACAGCACAGCACATGGATAAACTAGCATGCTTAGTGTCTCAGACAGTAAGGAATCAGCCTGCAATGAGGGAGACTCAGGTTCTATCCCTGGGTTGGGAAGATCCCCTGGAAAAGGAATGACTACACACTCCAGTATTCTTGCCTGGGAAATCGCATGTACAGAGGAGCCTGGTGGGCTCCAGTTTATGGGGTTGCAAGAATGACTTAGCAACTAAACCACTATGGATAAACTGTTCAGATGAAAGTGACTAAATTCCAATAACATCGTGCAGACTCACTCAGATAAGTCTATGTTAAAATAGGTCTTAGGGAACTGCAGCATGTAACATAGAACAGGAAGGAAAAAAAAAAAAAAAAGAATGGATTTCAAATCCAAATTTTCAGGGTAAAAAGGCCCAAACTACTCTGCGTCAGAGTATTTGTGTGATCTTGGTTTTGTTACATAATTTCTCTGACTCAGGTTCCTCATCTATACAGTGGATGTATTATACAGTAGTCATGATTATTTAATAAGTCAATATCTTACAGGCTCAGTGGGTAAAGGAATCTGCCTCCATTGCAGGAGACACAGGAGCCACAGCTTCAATCCCTGGGTCGGGAAGATCTTCTGGGGAAGAAAATGGCAACACACTCCAGTACTCTTGCCTGGAAAATTCCACTGGTAGAGGAGGCTGGTGGGCTACAGTCCATGGCGTTGCCAAGAGTCTAACATGCCTGAGCGACCAAGCACACACATCTTATAGGATTTCTAATGTACGTTTGGTGGGAAATCTTATTAGTTGTGATATAAGTATGTATTGATTTTATATTTTCTCCCAGCTGTAGTCTATTACCTTCTCCTTTCTTGCCTTTGTAAAAAGCAAGCTATATTAATGTAATTTCAAGTTATTTTTTATAAACTTCCTCAATAACTTTTGCTATTAAAGCAGTAGTCCCATAGGGGTCTTCAGTGATACTAAATTCTTCTCTCGTCATCGTATCCCCACCCTGCCACCCATCTTTCCCCATGTGCATGGGATTCTAATAGCTCAGAGCAGTAGTCTACTTCTCTCATATGCACCCCTACCCCCTCGGGATGATTTTTGACCCCAAAGCAGAAGAAAACCTGTAGCCTATGGTGAATCCATTTTGTCATACATGCTGGCACAACTAGTTGTCAGGGAGGAATTCAACATGACAGATCTGTTCCACTGGCTCTTATTGATTCTGCTGATGATAGACTCATCCACACTGATCATCTAGGCATTGATCAAGCCATATAAGATTTGCTTATATCTTCTAGCCGTTTTCCCAGCTGGATGCACCACTTTACATTTCTCTGATGTATGTTCCACTTTTCCCCAAGCTCTGTTGCTGCTGTTAAACTAAAATCCTAATCCCACATGTTATGATAAATTTCTTGTCAATTTGGTTAGGCTGTGACCCCAATTGTTTTGTCAAAGACTTACTACTAAAGTACTTTTAAGATATGATAAATGCCTAAATTAGTAGACTTTAAGCAAAGCAGATTACTCTTCATAATGAGGGTGGTTCATACCCAATCAGTTGAAGTTCTTAAAAACTGAATCACTTACCTGAGTCTCCAGCCTGCTGGCCTGCATAAAAATTTCATACTTGTCAGCCTCTACAATCAAGTGAGCCAATTTCTTAAACTCTTTTGTTCTGTTTCTTGCAGTGTGTGTTGTTCAGTCACTAAGTCAGGTCCAACTCTTTTGCGATCCCATGGACTGTAGCTCACAATGTCCTCTTTCAAGGCAAGAATACTGGAGTGGGTTGCCATGCCCTCTTACAGGAGATCTTCCTGACCCAGGGATCGAACCTGTGTCTCTTGCTTCTCCTGCATTGGCTGGCAGACTCTTTTACTACTGTGCCATATGTTTCTGAAGAGTCAGACATGATCGAATGATGGAGCAACCAAGCACACAGAGATATACAGGTACATTTATAAGTATATGTAATATTTATATATGTGTATATATGTATGGCAAAGCTTTTGACTGTGTGGATCACAATGAACTGTGGAACATTCTGAAAGAGATGGGAATGCCAGACCACCTGACCTGCCTCTTGAGAAATCTGTATGCAGGTCAGGAAGCAACAGTTAGAACTGGATATGGAACAACAGACTGGTTCCAAATAGGAAAGGAGTACATCAAGGCTGTATATTGTCACCCTGCTTATTTAACTTATAAGCAGAGTACATCATGAGAAACACTGGGCTAGAAGAAGCACAAGCTAGAATCAAGATATCTTGGGTCGGGAAGATCCCCTGGAGAAGGAAATGGTAACCCACTTCAGTTCTCTTGCTTGGAAAACTCCATGGATGGAGAAGTCTCGTAGGCCATGGGGTCGCAAAGAGTTGGACACGACTGAGCAACTTCACTTCACAAAATCACTGCGGATGGTGATTGCAGCCATGAAATTAAACAATGCTTACTCCTTGGAAGGAAAGTTATGACCAACCTAGACAGCATATTCAAAAGCAGAGACATTACTTTGCCAACAAAGGTCCATCTAGTCAAGGCTATGGTTTTTCCAGTGCTCATGTATGGATGTGAGAGTTGGACTGTGAAGAAAGCTGAGTGCCGAAGAATTGATGCTTTTGAACTGTGGTGTTGGAGAAGACTCTTAAGAGTCCCTTGGACTGCAAGGAGATCCAACCAGTACATCCTAAAGAAGATCAGTCCTGGGTGTTCTTTGGAAGGACTGATGCTAAAGCTGAAACTCCAATACTTTGGCCACCTCATGCAAAGAGTTGACTCATTGGAATAGACTCATGCTGGGAGGGATTTGGGGCAGGAGGAACAGGGGACAACAGAGGATGAGATGGCTGGATGGCATCACTGACTCAATGAACATGAGTTTGAGTGATCTCCGGGAGTTGTTCATGGACAGGGAGGCCTGGCGTGCTGCAATTTATGGAGTTGCAAAGAGTCAGACACGACTGAGCAACTGAACTGAACTGAACTGAACTGAATTTATATTTATACATCTTACTCATGAATATATATACATTTGTATGTAATATGTATTTGTGTGTATATGTACATTGTTATTGCTGTTTTTTAGTTACTAAGCCATATCTGACTCTTTTGGTACTCCTTGGACTGTAGACTATAGCCTTCCAGGCTCCTCTGTCTATAGGATTTCCCAAGCAAGAATACTTGAGTGGATTACCCATTTCCTTCTCCAAGGGATATTCCTGACCCAGGGATCAGATTGAACCCACATCTCCTGCATTGCAATGCCAATTCTTTACCATTGAGCCACCAGGAAAGCATGTCTATGTATATATACACACACACCCTCTTCTACTCTTGAATTTCCAGCTTCTAAGTGGGAGATGTTTCTCTCTGTGTGTGTATGTGTGTATATGTGTGTGTATTTATATATACATTTTCCTTTTAGGAGCTAGAAATTCAAGAGCAGAGGGATGATACTTCCCATCTCTGTCTGGTAGTGTTCCACCATGCTCCATCACACATTTTTTTTTTTTTTCTGAAACCTCCTTGGCATGACCTCTCTTATAGAGGATACTGAGTGAATCAGTCATTGATACCAGAAACCAGGTCTGGGAATAGCATGCGTCTTTCTTATCATAATTGCTAGAAAATATTATAAGTCATTCTCTCAGTGCCAGCCTTCCTTTGAAGAGTGGAAGAGAAGGGGGAGTTCTCTTCTCAAGTAATCAGAGCTGTGCTTGGGACATAGTAGGTGCTCAATGAATATAGGCTATAATTATTCATGGGCACTGCCCTTCTCCACAAAGTGAGAGGGAAAGAGTTTAAAGACTGGCTGATGGTGGCACAGCTGGCTCTCAACTGATATGCTTGTAAGCTTCTTGGAAAAGTTGACACAATCACTTGCAGTGCTCAGAACTCAGTACATGAGATTGTTGGCATTGTTCTTTTCTCATCAGCCAGAATTTCGGTGGTCAATTTTCAAGAAAGAGGGTTCCACTCAGTCCTCAGTACTTACTGCCTTTAGGTTAGTAGTAACTCTTACATGGGCTTCCCTTGTGGCTCAGCTGGCAAAGAATCTGCCTGTAATGTGGGAGACCTGGATTCGATCCCTGGGTTGGGAAGATCCCCTAGAGAAGGGAAAGGCTACCCACTCCAGTATTCTGGCCTGGAGAATTCCGTGGACTGTGTAGTCCATGGGGTCGCAAAGAGTTGGACATGACTGAGTGACTTTCACTTCACTTTACTTCACTTCAACTCTCTTACATAAAAACCAGTTCACCAGACCAGATTTAAGCATTTGACCATCAAACACTAAGATAGTACTCTTTAACAGAAAGATTACTTGGGTTGAACTTTGAAGCTTTGATTTCTAGTTCTGTTCAATGCCTTGGATAAATTGCAGATTAAGTCTCAGTTTTATTATATAAATGAAAAAGAAGTACCTTGTAATATTGCTGTAAGGATTCAGCAGATGCCATACCCAAAGGACTTTGCAAAGTACACTATTGGGCTTTCCAGGTGGCACTAGTAGTAAAGAACCCACCACTATGTTTGAGGTAAGAGATGCAGGTTCAATCCCTGGTCAGGAAGATCCCCTGGAGGAGAGCATGGCAACCCACTCCAGTATTCTTACCAAGAGAATCCATGAACAGAGGAGCCTGGTGGGCTAGAGTTGATGGGGTCACAAAGAGTCAGACACTACTGAAGTAACTTAGCACACTACAAGAGGTATGCAAAGCTCTAGTCTCCTTCATCTCACTGCAGAAAAGATGAACTGTTTTGCATTGATGAAGAACTATGTCTTTGACAAGTTTTATGGTTTCAGTATAGATTCCAAGCTATTCATGACCCTGCAAATCTGGTGCAATGACATCATTTTTCAGCCAGACTCAAGATGAGTAAGATCAATGTTTTAACAAATAGAATCCGCATTCAAAATGCTATAAAACAGGGCTGAATTATAGCCCATCTCCCCTTCTCCCACATATGTATTTAAATAAAAGGCGGTACACTCCAGGAGCTGAATTGGTGATTGATTGTCCTTACTTATAAAGAGATAAGCAATGTCTCTACTGAAAGTACCATTAAAAAGGTACTACCTTAAAGAAGCAATTAGCTTTCTTAGCTAACTGTTGTCAGAAAAAACAACTTAGCATCCATTACTTAAACTATGTTTTCATTCTTCAAATTTTAAAATGGAAGTGTTAAATGGTTCTGCGGTGAGTCAATTTATTGTGATTAATTCATAGCATGTCAGGAGATCTGAACTAAGTTCCATTCCAAATTAGTATTTCTTTGAGGGACATCTTGCAATTTATCGGCACGGAGGCTCATGTTTGCTAACATGTTCTTGTAATTTTTAATGCCAAATCAATGTTTCAAATGCAATATGACTCTGAAACATGTACATATGCCATGCTTTAAGACAGATTAAAATCACTTTTTTGATTAAAAGAAATATAGGTTCTATTCACTGGTAATTCATGAGCCCATCTCCCTATAAAAGTAAAATGGTGTTACTTTCAGGCAAGAATATAATCAACCTCTTTAATATTCAAATTGACCAATTCTGTAACTCACACATCTGATAAATAAGCCATCTGGTGATTTCTTTCTTTAATGAAAATCACAGAGTACTTAACAGTTCAAGTGCCTGTGAAAAATCAAATATAAGTTGCTTCAGTATAGAACTTAACATTTTTTGAGACATATTAAGATATATAGTATGCTTCCCTGGTGACTCAAATGGTAAAGAATCTGCCTGAAGTGCAGGAGACCCAGGTCCAATCCCTGGGCCAGGAAGATCCCCTGGGGAAGGGAATGCCAACCTGCTCCAGTATTCTTGCCCAGAAAATTCCATGGACAGAGAAGCCTGGCTGGCTATAGTACATGGGGTGGCAAAAGCACTGGACAGGACTTAGCAACTAAATAACAACAACAAGCATGCAAACAAGACTAGATTTGAAATCAAATGAGAAGGGTAGAGGTGAACCAAGACAAAAAGATGCTCTGTTCACAGCTTTTACCACATTTCCTGGTAAATCCTGAGGACCCAATAAATATTTGATGAATGAAGGGAAAGAATAAATGCAATTGCAACTGGCTAAAAACATGATGGCTATTCCCAGTCAGTACTTTATTTTACCTGGCCATGTCATATAAACACAAAATTGGAAAGAATGTAAGCAACACTAGGCTATCCCCTACTGCCTCTGGGGTTATTCCTCATGAGTCTCTTTTTGAGAGAATGCCTTGTTTTTCAGCCTCTGGTTTTAGATTATTTTTTAGGCTTTGTCAGCCAGAGTCCTAGCACAAGCTGATAAGTTTTTAAATCTCCCATGTTTAGCCTTAGTCTGTGTTCTCAACAGTCAATTTCCTACTGTATTTTTGTAGTGCCAAAATGGGCTTCCAAGGTGGTGCTAGTGATAAAGAATCCACCTGAGAGTGTAGGAGATATAAGAGACACAAGAGACATGGGTTCGATCCCTGGGTCAAGAAGATCCCCTGGAGGAGGGCACAGTAACCCACTCCAGTATTTTTGCCTGTAGAATCCCATTGATAGAGGAGCCTGGTGGGCTACAGTCCATGGGGTCACAAAGAATCGGACATGATTTAAGTGACTTAGCATGTATGCAAGCGCCAAAATATGGCAAATTTCTTTCTGATACATCTGAGTGCTCTCCTCCTCACTATTACCTGAAAATATTTTCCCTTATCTTTAAAGTTCTATCCTACTCAATTTTGATTCAATTTCCAGAAATGTCTTCCCCTTATAAGCCCTGATTTATAAGGAAACTCTGGCAGGTAAGCTTTAAGAGTATAAAACAGCTACTTCAGCCCCTTGCATTCTTCTTACCACTGAACTTATACATTCCCAAGCTATTGGAAAAAGCAGATCTCCTCCCAATTTCAGCTGCTGCTATGCAGTCCATCGACTGTTGGTCTCATGCACAGCTGTTGGTTGTTTTGTGATTTTTGTTTCCAGGTTCATCACATGCCCCCTGCTGCTACTTCTTCCTCATACACAGAGGCAACTCCATGCAAGTCTTGGGGCTGAGGGTAATTTTCTCCTACTCATTTGTATCTTTAAGGTTCATAAGATGTTGGATAGAAGATGATACTTCCCAAAGATGGCTCCAACAATATCTGTCATTCAATACATCTTCACATTGCAAAATTGGAGCAGGAAATGGCAACCCACTCCAGCATTCTTGCCTGGAGAATTCCTTGGACAGAGGAACCTGGGAGGCTACTACAGTCCAGTCCATGGGGTTGCAAAAAGTTGGATTCGGCTGAGCAACAAACACACACACACATACACATTATAGTACATATTTGACACCATTTCCTCCAAGAAGCTGAGTCTGCATCCTCTCTTCTTGAAAGTGGACTGGATTTTTTGACTGAATTTTTAAGTAGAATATGGCCGAAATATCACTATCTTCTGAAACTGGGTCATAAAGAACTGTACCATATTCACCTTGCTGGATGGAATACCCTTGAAGCCTGTAGCCATAATGTAAGTACATAGTCTTACTTTCCGGAGAATATCATGCTCTGAGGAAATCCAAACTTACTTGGAGAGACTACATGAAAAGACCCTGATGCCACATGAAGAGAGCAAGTTGCATGGCCCATCCTCAGCTGCTTTAGCATCTATCTCACTGTTCTAGTCCCAGACACTACCTGCGGCTGCCCGGGCACAGGAGAGCCTAGAGGAGCCATCCCACGCTGAAGGTCAGGAAGGGCGGCGGGAGGAGATACCTCTCATCCAAGGTAAAGCACAGCAGCTATGCTTTGCTGGAGCAGCCGTGAAGAGATACCCCACGCCCAAGGTAAGAGAATCCCAAATAAAATGGTAGGTGTTTCAAGAGGGCATCAGAGGGCAGACACACTGAAACCTTACTCACAGAAATCTAGTCAATCTAATCACACTAGGACCACAGCCTTGTCTAACTCAATGAAACTAAGCCATGCCTGCAGGGCAACCCAAGACGGGCAGGTCATGGTGGAGAGGTCTGACAGAATGTGGTCCACTGGAGAAGGGAATGGCAAACCAATTCAGTATTCTTGCCTTGAGAACCCCATGAACAGTATGAAAAGGCAAAATGATAGGACACTGAAAGAGGTACTCCCCAGGTCAGTAGGTGCCCAATATGCTACTGGAGGTCAGTGGAGAAATAACTCCAGAAAGAATGAAGGGATGGAGCCAAAGCAAAAACAATACCCAGCTGTGGATGTGACTGGTGATAGAAGCAAGGTCCAATGCTGTAAAGAGCAATATTGCATAGGAACCTGGAATGTCAGGTCCATGAATCAAGGCAAATTGGAAGTGGTCAAACAGGAGATGGCAAGAGTGAACGTCGACATTCTAGGAATCAGCGAACTAAAATGGACTGGAATGGGTGAATTTAACTCAGATGACCATTATTTCTACTAGTGCAGGCAGGAATCCCTCAGAAGAAATGGAGTAGCCATCATGGTCATCAAAAGAGTCTGAAATGCAGTACTTGGATGCAATCTCAGAAACGACAGAATGATCTCTGTTTGTCTCCAAGGCAAACCATTCAATATCACAGTAATCCAAGTCTATGCCTCAACCAGTAATGCTGAAGAAGCTGAAGTTGAATGGTTCTATGAAGACCTACAAGACCTTTTAGAACTAACACCCAAAAAAGATGTCCTTTTCATTATAGGGGACAGGAATGCAAAAGTAGGAAGTCAAGAAACACATGGAGTAACAGGCAAATCTGGCCTTGGAATGCGGAATGAAGCAGGGCAAAGACTAATAGAGTTTTGCCAAGAGAATGCACTGGTTATAGCAAACACCCTCTTCCAACAACACAAGAGAAGACTCTACACATGGACATCACCAGATGGTCAACACCGAAATCAGATTGATTATATCCTCTGCAGCAAAAGATGGAGAAGCTCTATACAGTCAGCAAAAACAAGACCAGGAGCTGACTGTGGCTCAGATCATGAACTTCTTATTGCCAAATTCAGACTTAAATTGAAGAAAGCAGGGAAAACCACTAGACCATTTTGGTATGACCTAAATCAAATCCCTTATGATTATACAGTGGAAGTGAGAAATAGATTTAAGGGCCTAGATCTGATAGATCGAGTGCCTGATGAACTATGGAATGAGGTTCGTGACATTGTACAGGAGACAGGGATCAAGACCATCCCCATGGAAAAGAAATGCAAAAAAGCAAAATGACTATCTTGGGAGGCCTTACAAATAGCTGTGAAAAGAAGAGAAATGAAAAGCCAAGGAGAAAAGGAAAGATATGAGCATCTGAATGCAGAGCTCCAAAGAATAGCAAGGAGAGATAAGAAAGCCTTCTTCAGTGACCAATGCAAAGAAATTGAGGAAAACAACAGAATGGGAAAGACTAGAGATCTCTTCAAGAAAATTAGAGATACCAAGGGAACATTTCATGCAAAGATGGGCTCCATAAAGGACAGAAATGGTATGGACCTAACAGAAGCAAAAGATATTAAGAAGAGGTGGCAAGAATACACAGAAGAACTGTACAAAAAGGATCTTCACGACCCGGATAATCATGATGGTGTGATCACTCATCTAGAGCCAGACATCCTGGAATGTGAAGTCAAGTGGGCCTTAGAAAGCCTCACTACGAACAAAGCTAGTGGAGGTGATGGAATTCCAGTTGAGCTATTTCAAATCCTGAAAGATGATGCTGTGAAAGGGCTGCACTCAATATGCTAGCAAATTTGGAAAACTCGGCAGTGGCCACAGGATTGGAAAAGGTCAGTTTTCATTCCAATCCCAAAGAAAGGCAATGCCAAAGAATGCTCAAACTACCACACAATTGCACTCATCTCACAGGCTAGTAAAGTAATGCTCAAAATTCTCCAAGCCGAGTTTCAGCAATACCTGAACCGTGAACTTCCTTATATTCAAGCTGGTTTTATAAAAGGCAGAGGAACGAGAGATCAAATTGCCAACATCCACTGGATCATGGAAAAAGCAAGAGAGTTCCAGAAAAACATCTATTTCTGCTTTATTGACTTTGCCAAAGCCTTTGACTGTGTGGATCACAATAAACGGTGGAAAATTCTGAAAGAGATGGGAATACCAGACCACCTGACCTGCCTCTTGAGCAATCTGTATGCAGGTCAGGAAGCAACAGTTAGAACTGGACATGGAACAACAGACTGCTTCCAAATGGGAAAAGGAGTACATCAAGGCTGTATATTGTCATCCTGCTTATTTAACTTCTATGCAGAGTACATCATGAGAAACGCTGGGCTGGAAGAAACACAAGCTGGAATCAAGATTGCTGGGAGAAATATCAATAACCTCAGATATGCAGATGACACCACCCTTATGGCAGAAAGTGAAGAGGAACTCAAAAGCCTCTTGATGAAAGTAAAAGAGGAGAGTGAAAAAGTTGACTTAAAGTTCAACATTCAGAAAACAAAGATCATGGCATCCAGTCCCATCACTTCATGGGAAATAGATGGGGAAACAGTAGAAACAGTGTCAGACTTTATTTTGGGGGGCTCCAAAATCACTGCAGATGGTGATTGCAGCCATGAAATTAAAAGACGCTTACTCCTTGGAAGAAAAGTTATGACCAACCTAGATAGCCTATTGAAAAGCAGAGATATTTCTTTGCCGACTAAGGTCCCTCTAGTCAAGGCTATGGTTTTTCCAGTGGTCATGTATGGATGTGAGAGTTGGACTGTGAAGAAGGCTGAGCACCGAAGAATTATGCTTTTGAACTGTGGTGTTGGAGAAGACTCTTGAGAGTCTCTTGGACTGCAAGGAGATCCAACCAGTCCATTCTAAAGGAGATCAACCCTGGGATTTCTTTGGAAGGAATGATGCTAAAGCTGAAGCTCCAGTACTTTGGCCACCTCATGTGAAGAATTGATTCATTGGAAAAGACTTTGATGCTGGGAGGGATTGGGGGCAGGAGAAGACAGGGACGACCGAGAATGAGATGGCTGGATGGCATCACTGACTCGATTGACGTGAGTCTGAGTGAACTCTGAGAGTTGGTGATGGACAGGGAGGCCTGGTGTGCTGTGATTCATGGGGTCACAAAGAGTTGGACATGACTGAGTGACTGAACTAACTGAACTGAACTGAACTTATTAGTTTTATGTGGAGATTTGGAAAGATTGAGAAATGATGCGGCCACTGTCACTCTCTTCCCAGAATTTTTATTAGAGAGCTTTTTAATTGGAGCATAATTGCTTTATAATGTTATGTTGGTTTCTGCTGTACAAACAAGTGAGTCAGCCATATGTAAACATATATCCCCTGCCTCTTGGACCTCCTTTCCACTCCACCCCTCATCCCACCCCTCTAGGTCATCAAAGAGCACTGAGCTGAGCCCCCTGTGCTTTAAAGAAGTTCCCACTGGCTATCTATTTTACCCATGGTAATGTATATATGTCAACCCCAGTCTCCCAATGCATCCCATCCCCCTTACTCCCACCGTGTCTACATGTCTGTTCTCTGTATCTGCATCACTATTCTTTATTCCTAGATTCATCTGAAATCTAGAAAACTGGTGAGAATTTTTAAGATGCTGTTAAGGTGACATATTTCCAACCAGATTTGAGAACCGCATGCTTACATAAGCTGACTCTCTCTTTCAGTTCTTGGAATCAAATTTACATCTAGGCTTTCTTCGTGGTTTACTTGGTGCAATCTGTCTACAATGCACCTTGAAGTGAGAGAAATTCAACTGATCAGCAGTAGAGTAGATTCTACACTTCTCCTTGCAGTGCTTCTGCAAGTTTACCTGCTGAGAATCTCATTGGTGCTGGGCGTAATTTCCATGGCCAGTGATTGGTCTCTTCCATTTTATTTTCTTCCCATTGTTTTGTAGTTGATGGCAATCCAAGTGAATTAGTAGGGGGGGGGGAGGACATCTATAAATGATAAGGTAAGCATTTCTCTATGTACACAGAGTGGAGTGCTTCCTGTTTATTTAGAATTTACCATTTGTAAGTCACATCGATATGATAAATAAGCTCTCTTGTGTGGAGTGTTTCTAGGTTCCTTCCCCCTCAAAAAAATAGACAATAGTTAGGGAAAATTGTCTTAGCTTGTAAGGCGATCAGGTATGATCATTTGGATTTTTGCTCTCAATATTCACTTCTCTCCTTTCTCATCACGGATCAAGTGTACTTTATCATATTATTTATGGTCAGTCTGATCCTATGACTATTTTGGCCAATGGAATATCACCAGACACGGCATGAGCAGAGGCCTTATGGAGCTTTGGTTGCATCTTCCATTCCTCTGAATCCCATAAGCAGAGCTTGCACCAGATGATCATTGCCCCCTCAACCTGGGTGCAGAACAAACACCTGGCTAGTAGGCCCTACTCCACCTGCTGCTTGGCTCCAAGCCCAGCCAACCCACATTGAAACTGAGCCACCCACCCTAGATCAGCCAAACTGCAGCTCCTCTGCAGAGCTGTCAACATAATAATAAATGTTTGTTTGGGGAAACCACTGAGTGTTTGCATAATGTGTTATTTAATGTTATTCTGACAGCATTCGACCAAAATACGAGGTATAGTCAGAGCATAGCTGGTGAAATATAGGCCAAACCAGCAAACTACAGGTGGCAAGTCAAATCCAACCTTAGGCCAGTTTTGTAAATAGTTTTACTTGGGTATTGTCTATAGTCACTTTGATGACTCAGTGGAGTTGAGTAATTGTGATAGAGTATACAGTCCACAAAATCTAAAATATTTATTATCCAACTCTTTACAGAAAATGTTGGTCAATCAAAAATAAAAGAATCACTCCTCCTTGTATCTACGTCCTTTGCTTTTTGACTTTGCAATTCTTACCACTATAGGTAAAGAGACTATTACTTTGCCCCGTGATTTTAGCCATGTGACTTCCTTTCACCTATGAAATGAAGAGATAATTCTACCAGAAGTGTCAGTTCTGAGGCTAGAGTGTAAGCACCTTGCATCTTTCTTTGTGTCCTCTTAAATTAGCCATCATCATACCCAGCTAGCTGGAGAGAAGGCAAGATGAATTTTCTTTCTACAGTTAGATTATATTATATGATATAATTATCCTTAAGAAAGGGAGCTTATGTGGGTAGGATTAATGTAAACATATGAATTATATGAATTAGGATTAAGCTAGTCCTTTAAATCTGGATCTAGAAGTAAGAGAATGGCAGAAGCCAGGGATATGAAACATGACAAGGATCTGATCGGCTGTTGCTGGTTTGAAGAGGGAGAAAGCCAGCTGGTAAGAAATGCAAGTATTCTCTAGGAGCTGGAAGTGTTCCCCTGGCTGACAGTCAACAAGGAAGCGGGGACTTCAGTCTTGGAACCACAAGGAACTGGATTCTGCCAACAATCTGAAAGCAAATTTTTCGCCAGATCCTTAGGATAAGAATTCAGCCAAGATGACACCTTGAATTCAACCTTGAGATATCCTGAGCCCATAGTAAATGCCCACTTATTTTCATTATTTTTAATCACATCATTTGTAGTTTATAATCTAATCCAGTCATCAGTGTTGAAGCAGATAAAGAAGCAATGATAAACTCTAGAATATCCAATAAATGTTTGATAAATAAATGAATGAGTTAATGCATGTGGGAACCATAAAATGGGCCTGAGTCTACAAGAAACATAATTTCTACCTCTGGGGAGGAAGAGGGATGAAGCACCTAGAATCTAGCCCAGGTTAGTGAGAAATGAGAATATTATTTGATGATGTAATTAGACTGTAAACTCTGGACTATTATAATTGTAAACGTCAACATAACTATATCTATCACATAACATAATACATTTCAATTAATATTTATTCAATAGGAACAATGCCAGGTTACAACAGATGAAATTATTTCCTTGATTGTATTATAAGACAGTGTTATGGGTTATATTTCATTCCCCTCAAATTTCATGTTATTTAAAGTCCTAACCATCAGGACGTCAGAATGTTTAGAGGCCAAATTTTTAAGAGGACAGTGAGTTTAAAAAAATAGAGGTCATTACCAAGGCTATAATCTAATATGGCTGATTTCCTTAAAAGAAAGGGAGGAGATTAGAACACAAACACATTCAGAATGAAGACCACAGAAAGAGAAGGTGGCTGTCTACAAGCAAAAGAAAGAGTCCTTGGAAGAAATCAATCCAGCTGACACCTCAATCTCAGACTGTTAGCCTCTAGAGCCGCAAAAAAACAAATTTGTTATTTAAATGGCCTGTTTAAGCCACCTAGTCCATGATACTCTGTTTAAATAGATGTAAACAAACTACAGATTCAATTTAAGTGTATATTAGTCTTATTTGGGGAACTTTTCACCTAAAAAATATACATATATATATATAAATATATATGTATAGCTTTCTGTTCTAATGGTAATGCTTTATTGATCCTTCCCAAGATGAAGTCTCTTGTATTTCAGCTTGAATATGCCTAAATGTTAAAACTCTCCCATAGAAATTTCCAATCTCTTGTGTTTAGAGCCATATAATAACCCCTGCTGCATATGGCCTAGCATAAGAGCTCTCGGACTGCATCAAATATACTAAACAATGCCTTATTCATCAAAACATATGCATGCATAAAATTCAGTGAATATTAAAAATGGAACTTACTACTTATGCATTAAGCTAATGGTTTTCATTATTTTCAGATAATAGCCGTAAAAAAAAAATCTGTTTTCCCATCCAAGCGTCATATGATTAGCATATAACATTTGTGATCAGTTCCTTTCATGTTCCTTTGCTGAACTGCATTGGCCATCTGCTGGCTCACTAAAAGATCATCAATCCTCTCAGCCTGTCTACATTGTGCTTTGGTCTTGCCATCACTTTGAAACAGTGACAATACAAATATTCTACTTTGAATGCCACAAAATAAAGCAGTATGTGGAGGCTCAGGCATTTGCCAGGTTTTACTTATCTCACCAAATTTCATTTATTTTCAGAAGAATATGCATATTCTTTTTAGTTTATTTTTTGCCTGTGCCGGATCTTCGTGAACATTCTTTAGTTGTGGTGCTTGGACTTTGCACTGTGGAGGCTTCTCTTGTTGCAGAGTATGGGCTCAAGGCACCACGGGCTTCTGAAGTCGCAGTGAGTGGGACTTACTTGCTCCTTCCTCATCACATGAGATCTTCCTGGACCAGGAAGCAAACCCATGTTCCCTGAGTTGGCATGCAGATTCTTAACCCCAGGACCAACATGGACATCCCATCAAATTTCTGCTTTAACTGGAAATGCACAACTTTTTGTCCAACTCACTCAGGTTCTTTGGTTTATGAATCAGTGTTTATTGATATGCTCAAGATTAAGACCGAGAAGGAACATGTCAGACGTGAAGTGAACACCTCTATTTAAGCCTCTTAACAACACTGAGGCACATGAGGAAGATTAGGAAGTTAGGAGACTGAGGGAGAGGCTGAGACAAGAATACAAGGATGTTCAATCACAGTGTACTCATGTATCTTTGCTTTTCTATGCCTCGTGTTATATGCCTACAAAATTAGAAATGTAGACGTGTTGGACTGAGGTCCCATCTCAGCAAATAAATATTGGAGGATTTCAGCATTCAGAGAATGGGAGAGGATCAAAATATAAAAAATGCAGATACTGTCTGGCTATAGCCCAATGCCTGGATCTCCTATGATAGCATACTTCTTAAACCCGGCCCTTTATGATCAGACCAACCTGTGTTCAAATTATGACTCTATTATTCTGTTAGTAACTGAGTCTGAAAAAGTTACCAGTATCTCTCAGCTGGGATTTCCTCATCATTTTTGGAGATGGTAGTAGTCCATTCCTCATGGTATTTTTTGAATACTCAGTTAGATAATACACTTAAGTGTTAGTCATTCAGTCCTGTCAGACTCTTTCGTGATCCCATGAACTGTAGCCTGCCAGGCTCTTCTGTCCATGGAATTTTTCAAACAAGAACACTGGAGTGGGTTTCCATTTCCTCCTCCACGGGATCTTCCCAACACAGGGATAGAACCCAGGTCCCCTGCATTTCAGGCAGACTCTTTACCATCTGAGCCATCAGGGAAGCTCAGATAATCCACTTGAGTCCTTGTAAATATCTTGTGCATGATAATATTAAACATTATCATTATTGTATCATTACTTTTGTTATGCCCCCTTCTTAACATGAGGGATGACACTCAAATAGAGTTAGGTTATGTTATCAGTATCAGTATCAGTTCAGTCCCTCAGTCACGTCTGACTGTTTGCGACCCCATGGACTGTAGCACTCCAGGCGTCCTGTTAGGCACTGTTTTATAAAAAATTTTGTTTACCCTTTGTTTCATCTTACTGGTTCAAAAGGAAATGATTTCACCCAGTTCAGATAGTCTCATAAGTAAGACACAGAGCGATTATTCTATTGTGGGTGTTACAAAGACTAGTATTAATCGAAAACAAATTTATGCTGTAGAATTCTATATATATATGTTTGTTAGTGTTAGCTGCTCAGTCATGTCCGACTCTTTGTGACCCCATGGACAGCAGCTTACCAGGCTCCTCAGTCCATGGAATTTTCCAGGCAAGAGTACTGGAGTGGGTCGCCATTTCCTTCTCCAGAAAAAGAGAGTGACCCCCGCTTCGTGGTATGCAATTAATTTAAACAGAGAGATGTAAGTGGGCACACATACAACACACAGTCACAGGAGCTATAGCTGTTGGGCACATGATGGTGCAGAGTGGCTCTGAAACTGATCAGCAATTTCTCTCAATTACCTTATTAGAAACTCCTTGATCATGGACAGGGAGAGTAGAGGCTCTGTCCTTCTGATGTTGGTTTCTGTGTTGTCCTCTGAGTCACTACAGCAGCCAACTTTAAAACATCTATGTGAGTCACCTTATTTAGCACAGAATTAGTCACTTCAAAAATGAGAATCCAGGGTCTCCTGAGCTTATTCTGCACACATGTCTTCAGAGTCACTTCCCTGACTCGAGACAGTTCTCTGTTTTCTCTTTCATGTGTCGAGGAAGCACTGACTTGAGGAGTGGGTCATATCACTCTCCATCAGTGTACTGCGGATCTGTGGTGAACAAAGTCTACCATAAAAACAACTAGAAAAAAAAATATCTAATAGGTTTTTCTTGTCAGGTTTAGGCAGGAAAAAGGATAACTTTGAGCCCAGGAAATATTAGCACATTCTTCATGCAACTTTTGCTTCATGGCATTTTCATCTCTTTCAGAGTCACCTTCTCTCACTAGCTGCAGAAACTTGGTTTAAAGATTACCTCCTGGAAGTCAAAGCAAGGATTTTCTGTGGCCAATTGCCCATCAATTATAACATATCTCTTAGTGTCAATCTTTTGTTGACATGTGTTTTTCTTTAAATAAAAATTTTGCTTCAAAATTTAATGGTAAGATCCAAGGTACTGCTTTTTATCTGGTGCCTTCAAAGAATTAAGCAAGTGATGGATGAGCTGAGCTGTTCTGCCATGATAAATCTGAAACAGTGATTATCCTTAACTGTCCCTACAGCCTAACCCAACCTGAACACAGTGACCTGAAATAGTCTGCAAGCTTGCTTGATTTACAGTAAATTACACCCGTTACTTTCCTTCAATATATTCACTGAATCCACTGAAAAACACCCACTCATTTATACTGAGACGTATGGCTTCTCTGGTGGTTCAGGTGGTAAAGAATCTGCCTGCAAGTTGGGAGACCCAGGTTCAATCCCTGGGTTGGGAAGATCCCCTGGAGAAAGAAATGGCTACCCACTCCAATGTTCTTGCCTGGAAAACTCCATGGACAGAGGAGCCTGGCAGGCTACAGTCCCTGTAGCCTACAGACCCATGGAATCACACACACAAAAAAAAAGACACACTGTCAATATCTCCATA
Source organism: Ovis aries (assembly GCF_016772045.2). Classification (NCBI taxonomy): domain Eukaryota; kingdom Metazoa; phylum Chordata; class Mammalia; order Artiodactyla; family Bovidae; genus Ovis; species Ovis aries. Next base: position 59,938,030 of record NC_056069.1, on the reverse strand, counting down.
TTAGGTTACACAAAAAAGTGAAAACTTTAGACTAAGATAGCTAGAAGCCAGTTGGAATGGTATTCTATAGTTCTTTTACTCTCTGCTCAAGACAGTATATGAACATCCAACTATTACCACACCATTTTATCTCTTGTAATAGATTTCCATTCCTTGCCCAGATTTTCACTAACTTTGTAGTTTATTTTATTTCATTTACAGTTCTGCAAGTCAGTAATATGAAATGGGTCTCACTGGGCTAAAGTCAAGGTGTTGACAGGGTGTATCCTTTAGAAGCTCTGGAAGAATGTGTTTTCTCACCTTTTCTATCTAGTAAACGCTACCCACATTCCTTGGGCCATGACCCCTCCCCATTTTCAAAGCCAGTAATATCAGACTGAGCCCTTCTTAAGTCTCTATGTCTCTAGTTCATTTCTTCTTTCTTCTCCTTTTAGGGATATTTATGGTCACATTGCTGTGCTCAGTCAATTCAGTCGTGTCCAACTCTTTACGACCATGGACTATAGTCTGCCAGGCTCTTCTGTCCATGGGATCCTCCAGGCAAGAGTACTGGAGTGGGTTGTCATACCCTCCTCCAGGTTATGAACACATTACATTAACAATATTTTAATAAACTTTATTTTATACATATACAAAAAATTAGCTGAAATAAATCAAAAGACCTTAAGAGCTAAAACTGTAAAACTCTCTATGACCTCCTCCAAGACACACACACACACACACACACACACACACAAGCATGTATTTTTTAAATTGTTTTTTGGTTGGTTGCTTATCATTTTTTCCTAAGACTATAAAGACACTGCCTTCAGGATAATATTATGTGAAAATATTAATTTCTTAGTAATAACTTTTTTACATGTACACACTTGAAATGTCATTAATTATAGAAAATAATTATTTGTGCTATGCATTATGCAATGTGTTATATATGTGTATGTACAGATAAGAGTATATATATATATATATGTGTGTGTATGTTATTGACACATATTGAGCAAAAAAAATATTAATAGTAGCTTCTAGATAGGTGTCACCTTGTTGATGGTAATGAGGTCACCCTGGGAAGCTATGAAACAGTAAAAACTATGTTGTCTTCAGCATAAACTCTGTGGACAGGAATTGCAGCCAAAAGACACTTGCTCCTTGGAAGAAAAGCTATAACAAACCTAAACAGCATATTAAAAAGCAAAGACATCACTTAGCCAACAAAATTCGATATAGTCAAAGCTATGTTTCTTTTTTCAGTAGTGATGTACAGATGTGAGAGCTAGAAAATCAAGGAGTGCCAAAGTAATGATGCTTTCAAGTTGTGGTGCTGGAGAAAACTCTTGAGAATACCCTGGACTGTGAGGAGGTCAAACCAGTCAATCCTATAGGAAATCAGTCATGAATATTCATTGGAGGGACTGATGCTGAAGCTGAATCTCCAATACTTTGGCCACCTGATGGGAAGAACTGACTCATTGGAAAAGACCCTGATGCTGGGAAAGATTGAGGGCAGGAGGAGAAGGGGATGACAGAGGATGAGATGGTTGGATGGTATCACTGACTCAATGGACATGAATTTGAGCAAACTCTGGGAGACAGGGAAGGACAGGGAAGCCTGGTGTGCTGCAGTCCATGGGGCGCAAAGAGTCAGACACTACTGAGTGACTGAACAGCAACAGCATAAACATGTACATTAGAGGGCTGGTCCATCAAAGAAGATGCAGAAAAAGCCACCTTTGAGTAAGGTAGGACCAGCAACCCACAGTCTCAGTCATGGAGGGAAGCCAAAGACTTGCATGGAAATCAGTTGTTAAAGACTCACGAAACTCAAAATTTACTCCACTCAAATTCAAGCCCAAAATTAATACTCTGTTAAAAAAAAATCAAGATACCTGCACCTTAGTACAGACTACATATCCTACAGACTACATATCATAATACGGGAATATTTAAGACTACCTAGAAAAGCTCCTCATCCATTGTTATCCCCAGAAAGAAGAACCCAGTCTACGTCATCAGGACTGACTACACAGCTTTTTATTCAATTCTACATAAGCATGATGATAAAGGGTATGCCGTTCAACTATGGAGTGAAGACAGCATTATACATCACATGAGTAAAGCCTCTTGAAGTGGATTTATTATATTTAATTAGACACAGAAATAATAAATGGGCCTTTCTGATGAGTGTCAATTTGCCAACATGTTTCCACTTAGACTCTGCAATAACTAACTTCTTTCAGTCATATAAAATGACACCAGCTAAAACCAAAGCCCATTCTTATTTATGACAACTTCAGAAAGAAAAACTGCACAATATCAGAGTTACAGAAACAAGCAGATAAATTTCATTTGAAACCACCACCAATGAAACTGTATTTTAAATGGATGAGAAAGTTAATATCTTTACATATGTTCTAAAAAATGTAATGCAACAGCCAATTAAAGCAAGTATATTTATTTTAGCTTCTCATTACATTTTAACATATTAAAAGTTAAAATTCTAGGGAGGTAATTTATATACATATATACTTCTAATGGTGTCATTTATTTATTTATTTTGGCTGTGCTGGGTCTTTGTTGCTGTTCTGGCTTTTCTCTAGTTGTAGCAAGTGGAGGATGCTCTCTAGCTATGTACGCAGTGGCTTCTCTCATTGCAGAGCACAGCTCTGGGGCGCGCAGACTTCAGGAGTTGCAGCACATGGGCTCCATAGTTATGGCTTCCAGGCTCTAGAGCATGGACTCAATAGTTGTGGAGCAAGGACCTCGCTGCTCCACAGAATGTGGCGGAGAAGGCAATGGCACCCCACTCCCGTACTCTTGCCTGGAAAATCCCATGGACGGAGGAGCCTGGTAGGCTGCAGTCCATGGGGTCGCTACAAGTCGGATAGGACTAAGCGACTTCACTTTCACTTTTCGCTTTCATGCACTGGAGAAGGAAATGGCAACCCACTCCAGTGTTCTTGCCTGGAGAATCCCAGGGACTGGGGAGCCTGGTGGGCTGCCATCTATGGGGTCGCACAGAGTCAGACACGACTGAAGTGACTTAGCAGTAGCAGTAGCAGCAGCAGAATGTGGGATGTTCTCAGATTAGGGATCAAACCCAAGTCTCCTGCATTGGCAGGCAGATTCTTTACCACTGAGCCACCAGGGAAGCCAATACATATATATATATGTATTCAATTCAATTCAGTCACTCAGTCGTGTCCAACTCTTTGCGGCCCCATGGACTGCAGCACAATTATAAACTGAAAATTATATATAGGCACTATGTAAAACTTTGTATTATGTTGAGAAGATTCTAGAAGACTCCGTTTAGGTCGAATTATGTTTTCAGTTAAAATAATACACTTTCTGTAAATTACAAAAAATTATCATAACAAAACATAACATTACATTAACCCTGTAAGTCCCCCCATTCCCCTACTGGTAGGTGTACAAATATGTGCATCTCATCACATGTAAGTTTTACATAAAAACTGAAATGCAGGGTGGCTCTGTCTTTTTGAAGATACAAAACGTGAATGTCTTCCTCATGAATATATCTGATTTTCACTGATTTGATGAAGAGACAAGGGAGAACCTTCCACTGCATGTATCTATAATAGTCATTAGCAGCGGCCCTCAAGGTGTGCAAGTAAGGAGATCACAGAACATGAGGAGGAAGACATAATTACACTGGTTTGTCATTAGGAGCATTCTAGTTCACCTGTGCTGCTACAAGGAGCAACGTTTAGCGGAGTCCTCTTTTTGATCTTTGGACTTCACTAGTAGCTCGTTGGTAAAGAATCCGTCTGCCAGTGAAGGAGATGCAAGAGACTCCAGTTTGATCCCTGGGTCAGTAATATCCCCTGGAGTAGGAAATGGCAACCCACTCCAGTATTCTTGTCTGGAAAATTCTATGGACAGAGAAGCTTGGTGGGCTACAGTCCATGGGGTCACACGGAGTCAGACACGACTAAGCAACTGAGCACCCTGCACAGTTTTGACCTTCACAAAGTGGAGATGCTGTCTACCTGCTAAAGGTCAGTGTTTGATCAAAAGCGTAAGTCCAGATTTCCTGAAATGAAGAGTCAGGTGAAGATTTCAGTCAGTGTCTTACTTATCTGTTTCCAGAAGACCTTATCAGGTTAAGTCCTGCATGAGTGAGTGAATCCAGGTAAGGATGGATGGACAGACTTCAGATTCCTCATTCCTTCCTAGCTCAGAAGAGCTGACTGTATCATGTAATTTTAAAAAGGCATCATTATTAAGAGTATCTTTTACACTATTGTGAAATATATGCCAAAAGAGGAAGCAGTTACAAGAGGGTAAGAAGACAAATGAGGGAGAGAGCTAAGAGGCAGACAAGAAATCCAGTCACAGAATCTTAGCTAAGGTCTCATTTCCTTCCAGTGTGTTCTAACCAGACTTTCAGAAGCATGTTATCAATGTGAGTGACTTTTTGAATGATTGGCATATTTACATTTAAAGCAGATGCCTCTGATTCCCTCTAATCTCGTTGATAGGAAGTACATTTGGCATCACACTCCTGAAGTAAAAATGAACATACTGAAAGTGCTAGTAGGTGGCTCTCCCTTGGAAACACATCTCGCATGGGCACTCCATGGACAAAAGTAGTGAGAAGTGCAATTTTGGAGAATGCATGCCCTGGCTGGGGTACCCAGAGACTTGCAACTTTTTCTGTTGTATAACTCCATAGAATACAGTCATGTAGATCTCTACACACGTTACTGGCCATGTCAGCCTCTGTATAAATATACATTGCATCCAGATAATCATCCACAGCAAGAGAGGCTCTGTTAAGGCCCCATATTAGGCTATCAAGCCACGCACTGTAAGATCATAGGTTCAAGGAAAACTGAAATGTCTCTCCTTGGAATTGTAGAGGTGGGGCAGAATCAGAAGACAGGGAAAAAGAAGATCAAAAGTCTGCCCCATCCAGGGGTTTTATACTTGAGAAAGCAAAATCCCATTAAGGATACTTGGAGAATATGAACCTTTAGAAATATAATACCTTTGTGAAAGCCTGTGTAAGTGGGATAGGAGACAAAAGGGAGGGTGATTTTTCAGGAAAAGGAGAGGACAGGGCTGGGAAAGCAAGTAGAGCACAATTTAAAAGGTGAGGACTACAGGAGGAGGATGCAAACCAGGCAATGAGGTTAATGTCTTGGTGGGTTACCCATGCTTGACTCTTCCATTGCAAAGGAGACAATGGGAGAGGACAGTAATAACGGGCTGGTGCACTGAGATGACCCAGAGGGATGGTATGGGGAGGGAGAAGGGAGGGGGGTTCAGGATGGGGAACACGCGTATACCTGTGGTGGATTCACGTTGATGTATGGCAAAACCAATACAATATTGTAAAGTAATTAACCTCCAACTAAAATAAATTTATTTTAAAAAATAAATAAATATTTTTAAAAAATAAGAAACATACTAGCCAAGCAAACAGCAAAATGACAGAAGTCAGTCCTTCCAGAGACTAATCACAATATACGTAAAAGGGATAATGTCTATGTGTTTATATGTAAAAGGGGTAATGTAATGGGGTAATATCTTTTATACTAAGGAAGTATAAAATTTGTGCACTGATGACCAAAAAATTATGAAAAGAACTTTAAAAATCTATCTAAATGGAACAAAACAAACAAACAAATTGCAAGTGAATGTTACAATTGAAGTACAGGGGCACATATTTAAACATAGAGAAGCCTTTCCATCCCAATGTTCCAGGCAGACAATTATCAAACCCCAATATACTTTCTGTGATCTTGTTCTCTTTCAATTGTTTTTATATTTTGTTCTCATCATATATCCACTTTCTCCTTACTCTTTCTGATTCCTCTGTTCCTTACTTTTTCCATCAGTCAGTTTCTCTCTCAAGAGATCTTAAGTTCTGTCAGTTTTTAACTTAGAACAATTTTCTACATTAAATTTTGGAGTGAGATGACAGAGAGAAGAAAACCCCTCATAATACCAGGTTGACTCACTGCTCAGTCCTGAGATGCTTTATTATGGACAGTGGGCACTTTTGTCATCATTGAAGTGAGTGAGTGAAGTCGCTCAGTCATATCCGACTCTTTGTGACCCCATGGACTGTAGCCTACAAGGCTCCTTTGTCCATGGAATTTTCCAGGCAAGAGTACTGGATTGGGTTCCCATTTCCTTCTCCAGGGGATCTTCCCAACCCAGGGATCGAACCCGGGTCTCTGGCATTTCAGGCAGATGCTTTACCGTCTGAGCCACCAGGGAAGCCATTGAAAGATCACCCCCAAAATTTACATTTTTATTTATTCCAAGAAGAACAGTATTCTGGCACTGATTCACGATGGATATCTCTACCCATCTATCTGACACAGAGTTCAACAAAAAAAAGTCATGCTCAGTCATGTCCGACTTTCCGACCCCAGGGACTATCCAGTTCATGGAATTTTCTAGGCCAGAATACTGGTAGGTAGCTGGTCCCTTATCCAAAAATGAGAAGTCAAAGGAGAAGGAGGTTAACTGACTTGAACAGAAAGGATTCTAAGATGTAAAGTCTAGAATCCCCTTCTTGTTAGTTTAAGCAGAAAGAAGTTTACTAAAAATATAGGTAGCATGTTGACTTTTCAGGAAGGTGAAGAACCACACCTGGAGGGGAATACAGCTGACTTAAATTCCCAAGTTACACAAGCAAGCTGGTTGCTGCCATCAGTGTCACGGGCGCTTGAACTAACATCATTAATACTGAGCTGGGGATTCCCCTAGCAGGACCTCAATTGCTGCCTTGAAAAAATAGATACCCCCCAAAGTGGGTTCCTCCTTCTTCAGTGCATTTGCTGCTGAAATATTAAATGAAATTATCATCAGATCCTTCTAAATGATGGAGTTGATGTCATGTGTTAAGCCCCAGCTGCAAAGGAAATGGGAAAGTGAGTTCTTAACTCCTATCTTGAGGACCTGGAACTCATAACTTGGGAAATTCTTATACAGGAGAGACATTTAATTAGTGGTGAAAGTGTAATCACTCAGTTGTGTTCGACTCTTCGCAATCCCATGGACTGTAGCCCACCAGGCTCCTCAGCCCATGGAATTCTCCAGGCAAGAAGACCAGAGTGGGTTCCTATTCCCTTTGCCAGCCAATCTTCCAGACCCAGGGAATGAACCAGGCTCTCCTGCATTGCAGGCAGATTCTTTCCCATCTGAGCCACTAGGGAAGTAGTGTTATATATTTTTAAATGCATGCTAAATATCCACTCAAGTAAGTGAGTTTTAAATAAACACCTCAAGACTCTCTAAATTCTTGACAGATATTAAACTGGGTATCAAATGTCTGTTCATATCATTGATTTCTACTTGGTTTCTTGATGACACCCTACACCTATACTTGATAATGTGTGCAACACTTCAAACATCCAGTAACAACCAAAATGTTTATCTCAGAACTCCAGCTTGTCTTTTAAAACCGTAACTAGTCTTAGAGACTCTCCGAATCAGTTATTTCGCTGGATACATGTGTGGAGAACTGAATAAATTACAAAGATGACCCAAATAATCAGTTGTAAAGCTGGAACTGGAATGATACAATTATGCATGCTCAACTTGACCTTCACATTTGCTTTTCCCAAGTGCTGACTGACTCACTCTGACTACTGATTTTGACCAAAGTTCCTATGACTGATGCATAGTGAGGCCAAACAAACCAAACCTCAGAGTCTGGAGCAGAGAAAGGTTTGTTGCACTGCCATGCAAAATTGGGAGGCTTATGTTCTAGAAACCCCAGAAGGTTTTGTTTGTTTGTTTGTTTATTTGTCATCTAAGAATGACAGTTTTTCTAACCTGACTTAAAACAAGCATACCACTCTCCTTTTGCCAAAGACTAATGAAAATTACATGTATATAAGGCATCAGTGCAAGGGTTTCAGCAAAGCATTTTTAAAAGCCAGGTGAGGGGAGAGTGTTGCAGGGACAAGATTAGCTTGTGCACAAATCTCTGATTGGCTGATGATGAGGGAAGTGTCACAGGGGTTAATATGATCAGTCTTGAGGCTCCAGGAGGCCTGGGGCTGTGTGCCCATGATCATCAGTTAACATCTGACATTTGGTGGGGGTTTTCATATCTGCAAAACAATTCAGGAAATGTGCATCAGATACCTTTCTATAGGTACCACAGAAAGGAGCTAAAGCAGTGGATATGGGGAAAGGCTTATGCTGGGACAGGTTTCCCTGGTAGCTCAGAAGAATCTGCCTACAATGTAGGAGACCTAGGTTTGAAGCCTGGGTTGGGAAGATCCCCTGAAGAAGGGAATGGTAATCTACTCCAGTATTCTGGCCCAAGAATTCCATGGATAGTCCATGGGGTCCCAAAGAGTTGGACATGACTGAGTGACTAACACTTTGTTTTACTTATCCTGGGAAGGCCCCATAGGGTCCTTTTCAGTTACCCTGGATTCTGTTTCTATTTTCCTCAGCTCTATAACTCCAGAATTCCCTAGTACTTAGATGAACATTCTGCTCACCTTACTTTTAGCTACACCATTTGCCTCTTGCACAACTAGTTTTTTCTCTAGCCAAGTTAGATTTGTGGACCACAAATTATCCATACACATGTACGCTTGCAAATCTTGTCTCTTGCTGTTTCCATTCTCTGGAATATTCTTCCAAATTTTCTAGTGGAAATGATCTACTAGTTCTTCTAAAGTGAAGTGAAAGTTGCTCAGTTGGGTCCAACTCTTTGAAACTTCATGGACTGTACAGTCCTTGGAATTCTCTAGGCCAGAATACTGAAGTGGGTAACCTTTCCCTTCTCCAGGGGATCTTCCCAACCCAGGGATCAAACCCAGGTCTCTCACATTGCAGGCAGATTCTTTACCAGCTGAACCACAAAGGAAGCCCAAGAATACTGGAGTGGGTAGCTTATCCCTTCTCTAGGGGATCTTCCCAACACAGGAATTGCACTGAGGTCTCCTGCATTGCAGGCAGATTCTTTACCAACTGAGCTATCGGGAACGTTAATCTATTCCAACACATCAGACCCAGACACAGCAATGGTTTACTAAATGTGTGTATTACATTGTTCTTGTTGTTCATTTACTCAGTTATGTCCAACTCTTTGCGACCCCATGGACTGCAGCACACTAGGCTTTTCTGTCCTTCACCATCTCTAGAAGTTTGCTCAAACTCATATCCATTGAATCGATGATTCCATCCAACCATCTCGTCCTTTGTCATCCCCTTCTCCTCCTGGCTTTAATCTTTCCCAGCATCAGGGTCTTTACCAATTAGTCAGCTCTTTGCATCAGGTGGCCAAAGTATTGGAACTTCAGCTTCTGCATCAGCCCTTCCAGTGAATATTCAGGGTTGATTTCCTTTAGGATTGACTGGTTTGATCTCCTTGCTGTCCAAGGGACTCTCAAGCATCTTCAAGAGTATATTACATTATATCCCTATTATTTATTTACACATACGCCCCCTCCAACAATGTTTTAGCAGCATTGCCTTATTCATCTGAATTCCAAGCAATTAAAATGTGCCTTATCCATAAGTCTCCATTAAATGTTTGATGACTGAATTACTCAGTCCTTAAGTCCATCTTATATGTGAAACACCTTCAAAATAAGACTCTGAATATTTAACCACATAAATATTAAATATATTAAATATTTTGTGAATGTGATTTTGAAAACATCTTATCTTTGTTAATTCATATGTCCTGGAGTGTTAGAACAGGATTTCAATATAACTAATTTTCAGGGCTACTTTAATTTGGGATTCATTTTAAAACACTGCTGGTAGCAATGGTTGAGAAATTAAAATATAGTTTATTATGTGAAGTTGAATTTTCTCAGGACTGCCTTTTAGTTCATTTTTTACATAAAGCTAGTACCTATCCAAAATTTTTATCTTGAAAATCTAGATAGTCATTTGAAAAATGAGATTTTGTATTCACATCATAAATGAAAGAACAAAATGAGTTAGAGATGCAAGTCTTCATAAAATCTTTTCTTTTTTTACTTTTTTTTTTTGCCACATCCCTAAGTGTGGGGTTTTAGTTCCCCAACCAGGAATTGAACCTGGACTAGAAGCCCCAGCTTGGGTAAAATCTTAATTGAAGAATTTACAAGACCAACTTTTCCATCTCAGTTTGATTCACTAGTCATAGTGCAAAATAAGAGACTGGACTTCCCAGGGCCAAATTAAGATTATAAAGAATATTACTTATATGTTACTAGTGTAAGGCTCTCAAAATGTGGTTAAATAAAAATTATTTTACAAGGCAATAATATATCAACTGTTAGGCACTAAACTTTGATGTATAAAAGTTTATAAACATCCCTGTCCTAAAGCCCTATATTCCTATAATGAATTTCTGCCATCATTTTCCACATTCTGCAGAATTTAGAGAACAAGTAAAATTCTTCAGAGTGCACGCCATTCCTATTAGATGGAAACCTCTAAGGGCTTGGCAGGATTTCACCTTGATGCCTTTAACACAAAAGCTGATTATAAGATATTTCAGTGGAGCTAGATAATAAATTAATGACTGCATTCATCACACCGAAGGGCTTTTTTCAATTAAGCAGAATTCAAGATGCTCTGGACCTTTAAAAATGTAACCTTATTCCATCTTTCAAGGTAAGGCTTGTGTTTGCAAACTTGTTAAGCTTTACTGCCTTTCTAACATAAGAAGAGACAATAGGTGAAGGAAAAAATACAAATCTGAACAAAGGTCAGTAGGTTCAGTCTATATACAGAGGAGCAGAGAGTTATCCCTGTGTTTCTGATTTAACTTAGACAAAAAAATGGGAGCAAAGAAAGGGGAAGATCTTGAATTTTTAAGATTGAAGAGTCTAGCATTTAAAAATACTTCAATAGTTCTATTATAATAGTTCACTAGAGTTGCCATAACAGAATACCACAAACCAGGTGACTTAAACAGAAATGTCCTGTCTGGTGTTTCTGAATGCTGGAAGGTGATTTAGTTGTTTGTTTGTGATTAGTTGTTTGTGAGCACTGTGAGGCAGGTGTCTGTCAACTCTTCTCTCTTTGGCTTATATAGATAGCCATTGTCAATCTGTGACTCCTCATCTTCCCTTTGCGCAAGTCCATCTCAGCGTCAAATTTCCCTTTTTTATAAGGACACCAATCATATAAGATGAAGATCCAACCTCCTGACATCATTTTAACTTGAGTTCCTCTGTAAAGACTCAGAGGTATGGTCAGAGGTATTGAGGGTTAGGACTCAAGGAATCTATTTTGGAACTGCACAGTTCAGCATACAGTATTTCCATATGACGAGCCCTTTGTCTACAAAGCTCTTCAACTTGACCTCTGCGTTGTTTCTGCACAATGAGAGTACTGTATTGTCTCCTCTTCTCTCTTCCTACTGTTGCAATCTTAGCGAAAACTCAAGCTCTCACATTGGTGGCTGTGCATGTAAGCTCAGTCACTCACTCGTGTCCTACTCTTTGCTACTCCATGGACGTACACCAGGTCCCACGGTCCACAGGATTTTCCAGGCAAGAACACCAGAGTGGGTTGCCAAGCCCTCCCCCAGGGGATTTTCCCAACCAAGGGATCCAACCCGAGTCTCTTGCGTCTCCTGCACTGGCAGGTGGATTCTTCACCAGTGCACCACCTGGGAAGCCTGTGGTTACTATACTCATCTCTTATTTCATGTCTTTCCTTAATCATTGTATTTCCTCCAACTCATTCTATAGAATACTGCAACACAAATCCTTTAACATTTAAACTTGATAATGCCGTTTTCCTTAAAAAGCAAAACAATGAAAATACTCATAGCTTTATATTGCTTATAATGTAAAGTCTAGATGTCCACATTCCTTTATGATATTAAATTGAGTGATTCAATGTTAACTAACTTTGACCTTCTCTTTTTTTTTTTTTTTTTGTCTTCACATCTATCTCCAGCTCTATTCAATTCTATCTCCAGCTGTAATGGTTGGGCTATGTTAAGTTATATTTCAGTAATAATCATGTCCCCTCCTCCCAAAGTCATAATGGAGTAAATCAAATAAGTTTTATTTGTTTTTCTCATTTCATGTTCACCATGAATTTTTTCAAGAAAGTCCATTAATCATAATCAATCAGGAATCTAGGCCAACACAGCCGTCACCATTGCAAACATTAGGAAAGAATGTGGAGAATCATGCCTTTAAAATTTCTCTTGTCCATCACATGACCAAATTCTAAAAGGTGTAGAATCCTACATGTGTGGGAAAAACTGGTGCAGAATTAGTGACTTTTCCATCAGCCTAATTGATTTTCTTGCTTGGTTGTTGATTAATTTCCTTCCTTTGAAATGCCTGCTTTCTCCATACAAACTCAAAACCTACTCATGAAGATTGAAATAAAATATTATCTACCACACAGACTTTCTCATTGAACCGCTTCCAATCTTATGTGGCATCCATTCTCCAAAGTCTTTGGCGACTCTCTCATAACACTCAGCACAAGTTATATTACGGTTATTTGACTAATTTTATCTTCACCACAAAACTACTTTCCTGGTGGTTCAGATGGTAAAGAAACTGCTTAAAAAGTGGGAGACTCAGGTCTGATCCCCAGATTGGGAAGATCTCCTGGAGAAAGAAATGGCAACCCACTCCAGTATTCTTGCCTGGAGAATTCCATGGACAGAGGAGTCTGAGGAACTGACACTTATAAATGAACTGAGAAGCGTAGCTCCAACTTATAGCCTGCAAGAAAGTGGGGACCTCAGTCCCTCAACCTGCAGTCCTTGATTTCTGCAGACAAGAGTGAGCCTGAAGATTTCCCCCCAGACCTACAGTTCATAGGGTAGTATAGTCAGACATGACTGAAGCAACTGAGTATGCACAAAATTACTTGCACCAGGACAGAATAAAATATCACTCTTTGGAAAATTCATGGAATAGAAAACAAGTGTCTTATGCAAATTATGTATTGAATGCTCCTTAATTGTTAGTTAGTAGAGGCTACTTTTATTATTGGATAACAATATTAAAACTAATTTTTATGGGAATTCCCTGGTGATCCAGTGGTTAGGACCCTGAACTTCCACTACAGGAGACAGGGGCTTGATCCCTGGTTGGGGAATTAAAATCTCCCAAGCCACAAGTTACACTCCCTCCAAAAAAATACAAGATAAAATAAAAATTAAGGTTTTAAAAAATAATTTTTAGTTTTATTTCATTTTTTGGTACTTTCCTAAAATTTCAAACTTTGTGGAAATATGTATTTTCTTATTATAAAAATTCAATATTTTAAAAATTGCTCTGTTTAAAGATCACATACAAGTAAACAAAGCAAAACAAAAATGCCCTTTTGAAATAAAGCTTATTTTTCATAAGGAACTAAAAAAATCTGAAAGGATACGCCACAGTGAACATGTTGGCCATCCTCTTGATGCAGTTCTCACCAGAACTCACAATGTTTGACTCTCACATCCTTAAGTTGTATAGTGTATATTTGAATAGTTGCTTAATATATAGTCAGAGCTAGTTATGACTATTTAAGGTATCCACAATAGATATATTAAGGTTCCACTGACTTTGTTCAATTATTTTAATCAATTGTAAAATCTGTTTTTAAAAAAATGTTCTAGCTTCTTTGACAGCTGAATGTGTCTTATGGACAGTTTCTTCCGACCATGCATGAGTGTGTGCTAAGTCACTTCAGTTGTGTGCAACTATGTGACCCAATGAACTGTAGCCCCCCAGGCTCCTCTAGCCAACGGATTCTCCAGGCAAGAATACTGGAGTGCATCGGCATACCCTCCTCCAGGGGATCTTCCTGACCCAGGGATCGAACCCAAGTCTCCAAGTCTTCTGGGTTGGTAGGCACGTTTTTTACCACTAGCACCACCTGGGAATAGTTGCTGTTATTCATGCAACAAGATGGACAAGATTGTTGAGATGTACATAGTAGAAGAAATCTAGTTTGGACTCAAACCGTAAGTTTTGAACATCCTTAGTCCTAACAGCTCCAATTCATTGGAATTAATTCAACAAATCAGTTGGATAAATTTATAATTTATGCATGAACCATGCTTGCTGCATAGAAAATTTGCACCTAGTACATAGACTCCCTAAAATGACAGGCATGTTAGTTTATCAATATACCCAAAAGGATGCTCACAAAATTTCATTTGTAGTAGAAACATAGATGGAGGTGCCTTTTTCTATTACTCTCAGAGGATGAGGCATGTCCCAGGGCAATATTCAGCATGGCAGATTCACCACAGTGTCTCAAATTCAGCATATTGAATTCCTCACAAATATGCTCTCTCCCTACTTCTCACTTTTCTCTCTTCTGCTTTACTGCTCCCTTATTTCTTGCTCGCCCTTGACGGAGCGTCTACTGTGAGTCTCAGTTCAGTTCAGTTCAGTCGCTCAGTCGTGTCTGACTCTTTGCAACTCCATGAATCACAGTACGCCAGGCCTCCGTGTTCATCAGCAACTCCCGGAGTTCACCCAGACTCATGTGCATCAAGTCGGTGATGCCATCCAGCCATCTCATCCTTTGTCATCCCCTTCTCCTCCTGCCCCCAATTCCTCCCAGCATCAGGGTCTTTTCCAATGTGTCAACTCTTTGCATGAGGTGGCCAAAGTATTGGAGTTTCAGCCTCAGCATCAGTCCTTCCAATGAACACTCAGGACTGATCTCCTTTAGGATGGACTGGTTGGATCTCCTTGCAGTCCAAGGGACTCTCAAGAGTCTTCTCCAACACCACAGTTCAAAAGCATCAATTCTTCAGCACTCAGCTTTCTTCACAGTCCAACTCTCACACCCATACATGACCACTGAAGAACCATAGCCTTGACTAGACGGACCTTTGTTGGCAAAGTAATACCTCTGCTTTTCAATATGCTATCTAGGTTGGTCATAACTTTCCTTCCATGGAGTAAGCATCTTTTAATTTCATGGCTACAATCACCATCTGCAGTGATTTTGGAGCCCCAAAATTATAGTCTGACACTGTTTCCACTGTTTCCCATCTATTTCCCATGAAGTGATAGGACCAGTCTCAGTTAGGTGCACTCAGTAATCTGCCCACCCTTACAATGTAAAACTGCCAGCTCTGTTGAAGGCTCATGATTCTCTGGGTGCTTTAAATAAAAATGGAAGGAGTAATTTTTTTTTTAAATCTTATTGCTATTTTTGGCTACCCTTATTCTTTGTTGTTTCATGGGCTTTCTCTAGTTGTGGTGCTCAGGATTCTCATTGTGGTAGCTTCCCTTGTTTCAAATCACAGGCTCTGGAGCACAGGCTCAGAAATTGTGGTGCATGGGCTCAGTTGCCTTGCAGCATTTGGGATCTTCCCAGACCAGGGATTGAACCCGTGTCCCCAGCATTGCTAGGTGGAATCCTAACCACAGGACCACCAGGGAAGAACTGGAATGAATATTTTTTAAGTAACTGCATGATACTTTTCATCCAAAAAAGATTAATTTTCATCTGCTGATCTAAATTTTGAAAATTCACCACATTTATAGAGTTTTATAGTTCCGCTTTCATTTCCTCTGTCCCTAGAATCCGTGACTAATTAATTGAAAGTTAAAGAGCATGAGAATTTTCATCTCTCATGCAGTTTCACAGCATCAAAAAAAGAGTTGCAATTTGTGAGCACTGATGGCCAAGAACTGTTCCTATCTCCTGCAAAAAGCAGGGTTGCCATTTCTAATGTTTGCTAATCTTATTTTCAGGCTTGTCTTACAAAGTGCACACAGATATTAAAATGACTGGGCTGGGAGAGGTGAGAGGTGAAAAAGCCTACATATTCTACATGCATCCTGCCTGAGGATTAAGGGAGCGAATTTGCTTAGAAAATCAAATCAAATTATTGGCTGTAGAACAAGCTTTGGAGCTATCATGGCATTGCACTGGAGATCAAATGTTTACCTTAATAACTAAGCTTGTGACCTCAACCTGAATATTTTCTGCACCAAAACTTACCCACCTTTGATCCACTCAATTTAATCATCCCACAGACATTTACTTCTGACACAAAATGCTGCAAAGTAGAAGCGCAATATTCTTTCCAACACATTCCACAAACAGAGGGAGGAGGGCACTAGAAACCCCTTTCCTCATATTGATCTAAGCATCAAAACACTAAAAAAAAGAAATTTTATTTTGAATTACAGTTGAAGAATGCAGTTCCCAAATAATGAAACACAGATACCTTAGGCTGATTTTTATGCTGATGAAATTAAATGCTCAGATCAAGTAAATACACATTTACTTTATCCCTCCATTTGACAGAGGTGACTGGTGGGCTAAAGTCCATGGGATTGCCCAGAGTCGCACACGACTGAGCGCACGAACACACACACACACACATACACACACACACACAATTTGAATAGCCTCTGCTCTCCATCAACACTTTTCATCCCCTAGTTTGAAGAAAGTCCCTTCAGAAAAAGGCAATTGAAGAAGTCTAAAAATAAATCAAACTCCAAGAAACCTCAACGAAAAAGCAAGATGATATTGTAGGAAAATGGAGAAAAGAACCAAACTTTATGAAACCCTTCTTAAACATTGATTTCCCCCAGTTTTCTGCCTGAGCAGCACCATTTCATCTGTTCCCTGTCACCAACCATGGTTTTTCTCCTCAGAAGTAACCCATCATTCTCATTCCCTCAAGCTGCTACAAATACTGATCGTGGTTCTATACAGATACGGATAGCAATCCCAAGTGCTTTTGCAGCTGTAATAGTTATTGACACTATCATATTTATATTCATATGTGCTGATATTAACATAAATGATAAATAATAACAATATCATAATCACATGAATATCAACAAAAGAATAACATAAAGTATAATCTTTACAAAATATCCTGGTCACGAGCCAGGAGTAGAGACGCAGAAGATGAGAACAGACTTGGGGACACAGTGGGGCATGGAGACGTGTGCTTGCGTGCTCAGTCATGCCCGACTCTCTGCGACCCTATGCACTGTAACACACCAGGCTCCTCTGTCCATGGAATTATCCAGGCAAGAATACTGGAGTGGGTTGCCATTTCCTCCTGCAGGGAATCTTCCTGACCCAGGGATTGAAGCCAAGCCTCCTGTGTCTCCTGCATTGGCAGGCAGGTTCTTTACCATTGAACCACCTGGGAAGCCCATGGGGGAAGGGGAATGTGGGGCAAATTGGGAGAGTAGAATTCACGTTCACACAGGACCATGTGTAAGACAGATAGCTAGTGGGAAGCTGCTGTGTGGCACAGGGAACTCAGTTCAGTGCTCTGTAATGATCTAGAGGGGTGGGAATGGGGGGGAGGGGAGGTAGAGTGAGGCTCAAGAGGGATGGGATATATTTATGCAGATGGTTATTCACATTGTTGTACAGCAGAAACAAACACAACATTGTAATGAAATTATTTTCCAGTTTAAAAATGATCAAATAAAAAATTACCCTGAGCAAAAGACTGTGTGGGAGGCAAAAGACTTTCGCCTCATTTCAGCCCTGCTATTTACCAGGGTACGAACCCAAGCAACCTGCCTAATTTCTCTGAGGATATTTCTTCATCTTTCAAGACAGGATTCTTATATATGCTTCATGGAGTTGTGGGGAGAATTAAATTATTGTAAAGTACTTAAGTTAACACATAATACACATGTTAAAAAAAAAAAAGTATTGCTAAAATGCCTTGATTTTTTGTTCAATTTTTCTTGTAGGATGTCTTTTCAGCTAAGGCTTCTTGAAAAACACACCCTAAACCCACCTCCTTAGATGTGTCTAAGTGAAAGTGTTAATTGCTCAGTAGTGTCCCACTCTTCACGATCCCATGGACTGGGCCAGCAGGGAAGCCCCTATGTGTGCTTATTAACTGCATAATTGTTAAGTTCTTTTTCTACTAACAGCCACTAACTCCATTGACTGAATCAGACCACAACAGAAGTAAAGGATAGGGTAAGAAGAAAATCATTTGGTCCATCTCAAAGTCCTAGTGGAGAATGGCTTTCTGCCCCTTTCCAGATTCTCATAAACTACCCCAGGATTCAACATCTAGGAAATGGAAGGAGTCTCCCCAGCTTTTGAAGTATAGCTCTTCTTATGTCAGGATCCTAGCTTCCCTGGTGGCTCACATAGTAAAGAATCCACCTGCAATGCATAAGACCCAGATTCAGTCCCTGGATTGGGAAAATCCTCTGGAGAAGGGAATGGCAGCCCACTCCAGTATTCTTACCTAGAGAATTCCATGGACAGAGGAGTCTGGAGGGCTACAGTCCATGGGGTCACAAAGAATCAGACAGGACCGAGGGACTAATGCTTTCACTTTCACCCCAGGATTCAACATCTAGGAAATGGAAGTTGTCGATTCAGTTTGGGACACGACTTAGTTCTTCCTGGGTCAGGATCACATAATGAAACAGATAGTTGAAAATCTCTGCAGGTAATATGGATGTTTTGTCACATTTGAGATCTCCTGACTCAAATTAAGAGATGGTACATGCAGAAATATTGTAACTGATACTGATGGTGCTACAATCGAGTAGAAAGCAGAACACAGAAGTGAGAAGGAATTCTGCCAAGAGTATTCACAAAGAGGAAATGACATTGGGGCTAAATTTCTGGGCATAACAAAATGTACCCAAGGAAGAAGTTCAAACTGAATGCATTTACCATTAAAAATCAAAAAGTCTACTTGAAAATGAGACCTCTGTGTTTAGAATATTATCAGTTTGTTTCTGCACTGATGTCAGTTTCAAAGATATTAAGAAGACATTCAGAAAGTACTGTCCTCAGGCAAAATGTAAACTCCTTTCCCAGACACCTGGCAAAAAGAAAGATCATTCCCACTTATAGCTCTTTGTAGAATACTTCTGTTTGAATTTTAATGCTTTCTATGCTGACTATTGCAAAAAAGATGAATATTCTTGAATGCAATTATGTGAAGATAATATGGTCTTCCAGAAAAACTAAATTAATGTAAAAGCTAAATTCAAAAATTCTTCATTGAAATGCAACTAGATGTACATAATGGACTTCCAATGCATGTAGGCAATTTGTTCTGTAATAAATTCCTTTTTGGAAGAGGAGTGATTAAAATGGAGCATGTGTGTGCTAGGTCCCTTCAATTGAGTCTGACTCTTGGCAACACCATGGACTTTAGCCCCCACCAGTCTCCTCGGTCTATGGGATTTCCCAAGCAAGAATTCTGGATGGGGTTGACATTTCCTCCTCCAGGGGAACTTCCTGACCCAGGAATCAAACCCACGTCTCCTGAGGCTCCTGAATTGCAGGCAGATTCTTTACCACTGAGCCACAAGGGAAGCCTACAATGGAGCATACACTTCCTAAAATACATTTCAGCTGATGCAGTATCTTCATGGTGTTTGCAATGTCTTTCAATAAGCAAAGAGGTGCTAGTGAAAGGATGTAATGGCAAGTGCTTTATTGGTTTTCCATATCTATATCTAAATCTATGCCTATATATTGGCGTGTGTATATATATATTTTTTTTTCTTTCAATATTTTGGGATGTTTTCAAATTTTGGCTGAATAATATAGATTCAAATCCCTCATTCAAATTATCTGCTTTTGCAGTGTTGTTGTTCAGTCCCTCAATTGTGTCCGGATCTTTGTGACCCCATGGACAGAGCACACCTGGCTTCCCTGTCCTTCACCATCTCCCAGAGTTTTGTCAAACTCATGTCCAATCATATCATGATCTTCTCAGTAATATTATGTTTTCACTCTATCTGTGCAGTTTGTCTTATTGATAATAAACTACACAACTCATCAGATGTTACAGAACCCCTACTTATTTTGATTATTAATTAATATTACTGGCCTTATTATCAAGTTTTTAGAACGTGACTAAGGTACACCCAGAAATGATATTAGCACCGCAGCCAAGAAAGACAACGTGAGAGAAGAAGTAAGCATGAGAAAATGGAAAATTTGTAAAGAGATATATTTCAAAACTTTATTTCCTATGAATGGCTATAAGCAAAAAGACAGATAATAAATGTTGGTGAGGATGTGGGGAAACCAGAACCCTTCCAGGAGGGAAGGTGGGCATGTAAAGTGGGCAGCTGCTTTGAAATCTATTTGAGAGGTCCTCATAAAGTTAAGGGCTTCCCTTGTGGCTCAGCTAGTAAAGAATCCACCTGCAATGCAGGAGACCTGGGTTCGATCCCTGGGTTGGAAAGATCCCCTGGAGAAGGGAAAGGCTACCCATTCCAATATTCCAGCCTGGAAAATTCCATGGACTGTATAGTCCATGAGGTCACAAAGAGCTGGACACAACTGAGCGAGTTTCACCTTCAGAAAGGTAAGCAGAGAGTTACCATGTGACCCAGCAGTTTTGCTTGTAAGTATATGCTATGGGCTGAATTGCGTTCTCACAAAATGCACATCACATGTTGGTGTCCTAACTCCCAGCACCTCAGGATGGAATTGCATCTGGAGATAAGGTCTTTAATGAGGTAGTTAAGTCAAAATGGGGCCTTAATGGCAAGCTCTAATCTAATATGACTGGTGTCCTTATAAGGAGATTAAGTGAAGTGAAGTCACTCAGTCATGTCCGACTCTTTGTGACCCCATGGACTGTAGCCTATCAGGTTCCTCCATTCATGGGATTTTCCAGACAAGAGTGCTGGAGTGGATTGCCATTTCCTTCTCCAGGGGATCTTCCTGACCCAGGAATCGAACCTGGGTCTCCTGCATTGCAGGCAGACGCTTTACCATCTGAACCACCATGGAAGTCCTATAAGGAGATTAGGAGACAGAAAATACACGGACTGGAGGGATCACCATGTGAGCATACAGCAAGCAGGTAACCATCTGCAAGCCAAGGAGAAAGGTCTCAGAAGAAACTTGACTTGATCTTGAACTTATAGCCTTCAGAACTGTGAAAAAATACATTTTTGGTGTTTAAGCCATCGAGTCTATGATATTTTGTAACGGCATCCCTAGAAAACTAACAGTATGTATTCGAGATAGATGAAAACACAGGTCCACACAAAAATGTGTTCATGACTGTTCAAAGCAGCATAATTTGTAACAGCCAAAAAGCAGAAATAACCCAAATATTATGAACTGGTGAATGGATAAACACTTTTGTACATCAACCCAATGAATATTATTAATATATAAAAGTGGATGAGGTACTGATACATGCAAAAACAGGGGAAAATTGTGTTAAGTGAAAAAAAGCCAGATATCAAACAGAAGATAACATACTATATGATCCCATTTATATGAAGTCTCCAGAGCAGGCAGTCTAGAGGAACAGGAAGTGGATTAGTGCTTGTACAGCACTGGGGAAGAGAAGAATGGAGAGCAACTGCTAATGGGTATGAGGTTTATTTTGGGAGGTGATTAAAATGTTCCAGGGACTTCCCTGGTTGCCCAGTGGTTAAGACTATACCTTCCAATGGAGGGGGTACAGGTTCAATCCCTGGTCAGGGAGCTAGGATCCCTCATGCCTCAGGGTCAAAGACCAAAATATAAAGTAGAAGCAACATTGGAACCAATTCAATAAGGACTTTAAAAATAGTCCACATAAAAAATATTTTTAAAATCTTAAAATAAAATGTTCTAAAATTAGAAGATGTTAATAGTTGCACAACTTTGTGATATACTAAAACCACTAAAATAACATGTGCATTTTATTTTTTGGCAAATAATACTTAAGCATCATCAATATATTTAATAATTATTGCAAATCCAGACATTGGAATGCCAAGGTTTTAAAAATAATTTTACTTTTCTTAAATTATGCATTCTTTCAATGCTCTTCTAATAGGTAAATATTTATATGGCTATGTTGAGTTTTGCAAATAAAATACCATTGACATTTTGATTGGGGTTATTGTGAAGTTTATAACCCTTGTGCTCTGGAAATAAGGTTTTGTCTACCATTATTATTAGATCACCCGCCCATCCTGTAACTCCCCTCCTGTGTTAGCAAGTCTTTCTCTTCCTTTCCCTTCCCCCCTTTTTTTTTAATTTTTACTTTATTTTACTTTACAATACTGTGTTGGTTTTGCCATACATTGACATGAATCCACCATGGGTGTACATGAGTTCCCAAACATGAACCCCCTCCCACCTCCCTCCCCACAACATCCCTCTGGGTCATCCCCGTGCACCAGCCCCCAAGCATCCTGTATCCTGCATCGGACATAGACTGGCGATTCAATTCTTACATGATAGTATACATGTTTCAATGCCATTCTCCCAAATCATCCCACCCTCTCCCTCTCCCTCTCCCTCTGAGTCCAAAAGTCCGCTATACACATCTGTGCCTTTTTTGCTATCTTGCATACAGGGTCATCATTGCCATCTTTCTAAATTCCATATATATGTGTTAGTATACTGTACTGGTGTTTTTCTTTCTGGCTTACTTCACTCTGTATAATCGGCTCCAGTTTCATCCATCTCATCAGAACCGATTCAAATGTATTCAACTGCTGAGTAATACTCCATTGTGTATATGTACCACAGCTTTCTTATCCATTCATCTGTTGACGGACATCTAGGTTGTTTCCATGTCCTGGCTATTATAAACAGTTATGCGATGAACATTGGGGTACATGTGTCTCAATTCTGGTTTCCTCAGTGTGTACGCCCAGCAGTGGGATTGCTGGGTCATATGGCAGTTCTATTTGCAATTTTTTAAGGAATCTCCACACTGTTTTCCATAGTGGCTGTACTAGTTTGCATTCCCACCAACAGTGTAGGAGGGTTCCCTTTTCTCCACACCCTCTCCAGCATTTATTGCTTGCAGATTTTTGGATCGCAGACATTCTGACTGGTGTGAAGTGGTACCTCATTGTGGTTTTGACTTGCATTTCTCTAATAATGAGTGATGTTGAGCATCTTTTCATGTGTTTGTTGGCCATCTGTATGTCTTCTTTGGAGAAGTGTCTATTTAGTTCTTTGGCCCATTTTTTGATTGGGTCATTTATTTTTCTGGAACTGAGCTGCATAAGTTGCTTGTATATATTTGAGATTAGTTGTTTGTCAGTTGTTTCATTTGCTATTATTTTCTCCCATTCTGGTAAACATTAAGTTTATGAATTATATCTCAATGAAGCCACAATTTTTTTTAAAGGAAGAAGAAAAGGAACTAAAGGAAAGGAAAAAACTACCCACTTTAATATTTGGAAGTGAAATCCAAAATTATAGTAGACTGATGAGATTATGGGGAAACTAATGAGACGGGGAAACAGTGGAAACAGTGTCAGACTTAATTTTGGGGGGCTCCAAAATCACTGTAGATGGTGACTGCAGCCATGAAATTAAAAGACGCTTACTCCTTGGAAGAAAAGTTATGACCAACCTAGATAGTATATTCAAAAGCAGAGACATTACTTTGCTGACTAAGGTCCGTCTAGTCAAGGCTATGGTTTTTCCTGTGGTCATGTATGGAGGTAAGAGTTGGACTGTGAAGAAGGCTGAGTGCCGAAGAATTGATGCTTTTGAACTGTGGTGTTGGAGAAGACTCTTGAGAGTCCCTTGGACTGCAGGGAGATCCAACCAGTCCATTCTGAAGGAGATCAGCCCTGAGATTTCTTTGGAAGGAATGATGCTAAAGCTGAAACTCCAGTACTTTGGCCACCTCATGCGAAGAGTTGACTCATTGGAAAAGACCCTGATGCTGGGAAGGATTGGGGGCAGGAGGAGAAGGGGACGACAGAGGATGAGATGGCTGGATGGCATCAGTGACTCGATGGACGTGAGTCTGAGTGAACTCCAGGAGTTGGTGATGGACAGGGAGGCCTGGCGTGCTGTGATTCATGGGGTTGCAAAGAGTCGGACACGACTGAGCGACTGAACTGAACTGAACTGATGAGATTATGACTTTTTATTTTATAAATTTAAAGTAATGTTTAAAGTTTTCTTCTTTGTGTTCTAACAAAATCATAAAAATAATGTGAAATACTAAATGCATTAGATGTACTAAAATGTACTAAAAGAAAGCAAACAAAAACAACTCTACTGCCTGTGAATGTGAACTTCTGATACTAAACAACTGAAGGAATTGAAGGAGTGGATATTTAGGGTAAAAGAAAAGGTTGCAAAACCTAAATGAGAACATCAGTCAATTATTATTGCACGAGATGATGGTATGTTTGACTAGGCTTTGTTATAACAGTAAAACACAAATCAGTAGCTTACCTCCTTCAAACTGAGGACTTCTGCAAAAGCAGTGACTTTGGAGTCATTTATGAGGGCTTTGCGTGGTTACGAGACACCATCACCTTGCCCTCCACGTACCCAGAGAAAATAAAAACCTTCAGTCTCCCTGAGGGACTGTTAGCAGAAAGCCATCAGTCTCTGTGGTGCTCCCACCATAAATCAATCCTGGGGACTCCAGCTCCCTCCACTGTCTCCATCAGCCCTGGCTTCCCTGGAACAAGGTCATAAGAGGTCTCTCTGAGTCTTCTCCAAATTTGGCTGCCTCCATCAATACCAAGCATGTTTCTTTCCTTGCCATTTAGACACTGCTTTCTATTAATAGATGATGGCTGCATCTTGGGGTCACTGTTGATGTTCCAGAGTCACAGCTGCCATCTTTGCCTCAACCAGGAGCAGGCTGAGTCACTCTGATCAGACACGCAGCGTTTCTCTGACTGCTTGGGACAGGGACACTCTCTTTTCAGTCTGAGGATCTTACTCTTGTCCAAAGTATCAGCTACATTGATATCCCTAGCTCCTCGTCATCTCCCCACATCTGTACCTTCCCTTCTTAGAATAATCAGCTTGTCTTTCCCATCCACACATCTCCCTTCTTGACCCACACTTGAGAAGACACAAAAATTTCCTGCTTCTTCCTAGATTTCTACTTCTTGATAAAAGTCCCCCTTTCCCCTTTCTTTCATGTCTGAAAGCATTTCTTCACACATCTATGAGTGACAGTGCACTTGAAAACAGTAAGATACCTGGAAGTTTCATGAATCTAAAAATGACAATCTTTCTAACCTTGCTAATAAAACAAACATATCACTCTCCTTTTGCCAAAGACTATTGAAAATTAAATGTATATATCAGGCATCAGTGCAAGGTGATTATAGCATATTGAAAGTTTTTAAGGCATTCACAGGATATCATTTATTTTTTTTCTTTTTGGAGTAGCATATGGTTAAATTGTGTCTGTCTTCTTTTTTGCTGTTATTGATTTCTATTATAAGATGCCAAGGGGTGTTTATGTGATAAGTTGCCCTATAAATGGCTTTGTACTCAGACAATGAAATGAGAAATGCTTATCTATAACCATAGTCCAGATGCTTTCTTGAAGATGTTGGAAAATGGTACATTTAATGCTGTCAAAAAACTTTGTTTCAGGAAACACACACACACAACAACAACAACCAACTGGTTTCCTTTAATTGACATACCTTGCCTTATGCAATCAGTATCATACAAACTCTAAAACCGCATGAAAGAAAATGCAACCACAAGAGGAGGTGTTGTTGTTGTTTAGTTGCTTAGTCATATCTGACTCTTTGCAGCTCCAGGGACTGCAGCATGCCAGGCTCCTCTGTCCATGGGATTTCTCAGGCAAGAATATTGGAGTGGGTTGCCATTTCCTTCTACAGAGGATCTTCCCAACCCAGTGATTGAACTCAGGTCTCCTGCATTGGAGGTGGATTCTTTACCACTCTGTTACCTGGGAAACCCAAACTCAGTACTGTGGAATTTACAGTCACCAGTTAAATGCCATGCATAAGGACCAGATTGATAGCCAGATTGAAATTACTTTACAGTTACTTATTTACCAGATCTCTACTTGAAATATTTCAGAATTATATGGATTTCTAAGCTGCAGGTACATCGAAAAGATTGAGAGCACTCTAGATCCAGAACATGCCATAACTTTTAATATTTTTAGGAAATCATTCCTCTTACAGAAGCAGTGACCTCACCATGAAAAGCAGAATAGAGAAATTGGTTTGTCATAAAAAGCCTGCTTTTATCTGCAAAAATAGCCAAAGCAGTGAATCTCATGGTTATTTGGCTATTATTTCGCTTAGAATATGTAAAGATCTATTCTTATTTCCTCTTTTCATGGTCCAACACACTGAAAGGAGCCTATCCAAGGCTTTTGAGGCACAATGATGAAATATAATGTCCAAAAAATCTCAGAAACATACAGAGTCCTTGTTTCTTTCTAAAGCTGAAAACCTTCCTCCCATATATGGCTAGATTTTTTGAATTGACAGAGAAAAGTAATTCAATTGCAGATTTCTTCTCAATGAAACACTGAAGGAAAAAAGGAAGATGTGACTTAAGAGAGTCTTGGAGTCATCTCCTAAAAATGCAATTGCCACCCCGCCCCCACACCCATCGGCAGATACCAAGGGATGCCTGTAATGTCAATTTTGAGAGCTAGAATAAAAATAAAACTAAAATGGAGTGCTTCCTATAAATTATCTGGGTGCTCAGTTGCTCAGTGATGTCTGACTCTTTGTGACGCCATAGGCTATAGCCCACCAGACTACTCTGTCCATGGGATTTTTCAGGCAAGAATACTGGAGTGGGCTGCCATTTTCTACTTTGGTCACCTGATGTGAATATTCCAACTCACTGGAAAAGACCCTGATGCTTGGAAAGGCTGAGGGCAAGAGGGGAAATAGTAACAGAGGATGAGATGATTCGATGGCATCATCAACTCAATGCTTGTGAGTTTGAGCAAACTCCAGGAGATAGTGAAGGAGAGGGAAGCCTGGTGTGCTGCAGTCCATGGGGTCGCAACGAATCAGACATGACTTAGTGACTAAGCAACAACTCCAGGGAGTATTCATGACCCACATGTTGAACCTGTGTCTCCTGCATTAGCAGGCAGATTTTTTTTAGCATGGTGCCAACTTGGGTAGCACCTGAACTTCTAGTGCTAATCCTAAAAACTTACAGATATATGCTCAATATATTACTTAATAAATAAAATAAAATCCTTGTATTACCAATAAATGCTGAGAACTTCACATTGCATTTTCAAAGAGGCAGAATTCCATTGCAGGAGGACCATCTAGTCCTCCCACCATGGATGGAAGAACTGCCTCCCTGCCCCTATGGTTCAGAGCACAGGGGCCACGTGACAGGCTTTCTGAGCCACACACAGCACATGGTGGACCCTCAATACATGGCTCGGCTTTCCATGAAGGAAGCATCACACATGCAGCCCAAGCACCCAGAAGGAGGAAAAGGGCATCAGGGAAAAGAATGTGGCCAACCGGAGAGAAACGGGACAGAGCAAAACTAGTGCATTATTAATTTAAAATATTTCATACAGAAAGGAGAAAAATTTTAATGAATACTGAGTGAGCCAGTGACTAATGTGTGAGAGCATAGTTGGGGAGCTTGTGATGGTCAGGGACACACTGCTATATTTAAATTGGATACCAACAAGTGCCTACTGTATAGCACATGGATCTCTGCTTAACGTCATGGGGCAATCTGGAAGGCAGGGGTCTTTTCCTAGAGAAAATTACAAGAGAAAGAAGAGTGGGGTAAACTACATCCTCTGTTGCTGCCAGGTGGCTTCCCTGGTAACTCAAATGGTAAAGAGTCTGTCTGAAATACAGGAGACCCAAGTTCAATCCCTGGGTCAGGAAGATCCCCTGGAAAAGGGAATGGCAACCCACTCCAGTATTCTTGCCTGGAGAATTCCATGGCCAGTGGAGCCTGGAGGGCTACTAACACACACAGACACAGACACACACATCTGTCACTGCTGGTCTATTCAGTTCAGTTCAGTCACTGAGTCATGTCCAACTCTTTGTGACCCCATGGACTGCAGCATGCCTGGCCTCCCTGTCCATCACCAACTCCCAGAGCTTACTTAAACTCATGTCCATTGAGTCAGTGATGCCATGCAACCATCTCATCCTCTGTTGCCCCCTTCTCCTCCTGCCTTCAATCTTTCCAAGCATCAGGGTCTTTTCCAATGAGTCAGCTCTTCGCATCAGGTGGCCAAAGTATTGGAGTTTCAGCTTCAGCATCAGTCCTTCCAATGAATATTCAGGACTGATTTCCTTTAGGATTGACTGTTTTGACCTCCTGGACAAGTGTCCTCCAAGGGACACTCAGAGTCTTCTCCAACACCACAATTCAAATGCATCAGTTCTTCGGTGTTCAGCTTTCTTTATGGTCCAACATTCACATTCATATGTGACAATTAGAGAAAAACATAGCTTTGACTATACAGACCTTTGTTAGCAAAGTGATATCTTATCTTTTTAATACAATGTCTAGGTTTGTCAAGGTGGCTTTCCTGGTGGCTCAGATGGTAAAGAATTTGCCTGCAATGCAGGAGACCGGGGTTTGATCCCTGGGTCAGAAAGATGCCTTGAAGAAGGGAATAGAGACCCACTCCAGTATTTTTGCCTGGAGAATTTCATGGACAAAGAAACTGAGCGGGCTACAGTCTATGGGGTTGAAAAGAGTTGGACACAACTGAGCGACTAACATTTTCACTTTCAAATTTGTCATAGCTTTCCTTCCCAGGAGCAAGCATCTTTTAATTTCATGGCTGCAGTCACCATCAGCACACCAATACAAAATAAAAAGTTTAAAATAAAAAATAAACCCGCACACAGGCACATTCACACAGACAAGCTTAAGGAGTATGACAATGAAATTGACTATAAATTTCCCAAGTCCAGATCAAGGGTCCTTAAAAGACTGAATGATAATGGAGACTGATGAGCGATGTATGACAAAGATGTAGGGAGCATTTGGTATGGCTGGAAGGTCTGAAATTCAAACAAGCAGCATGCAAACAATCCTTGAACTACAAAGATGGTAGTTTTTTAGAACTAAAAATATAATACACAGTTTTATATGTAAAACAATAGAATAAAAAGACAAAAGGGCAGCGGAAGGGCAAATTTGCCCTCTCTGCTTCAGCTGACACATTTATCTTTTCCCCTCCTCGGATACTGGGGCACCTTGTTTTCAAGTTTTTTCAGACTGAGATGAGACTTAACACCATCAGCCCGCCTTGGTTATCAAGTCTTCAGACTTGGACTGAATTACTGAATTTGGCTATTATTTCACTTTACTTCTCCAGCTTTCAGACTGCAAATCCTGGGACTTCTCAGCCTCTATAATGATGGAGTCTATTCCTACAATACATCTGTACGTGTGTATGTACATATAGATTCAAGCCTCTGGTTCAAGGTCTCCCACAAGGCTGCAGTCAAGGGACTGGAGTCATCTCCAGGCTCAGTTGGGAGGATTCTTTGCTGAGCGCACTCACATAACTGTTGGCAGGGCTTAGGTCTTCGCTTGCTACTGGCCAGAGACATCAGTTTCTTGCCATATGGTAATCTCTGCAGAATTACTTGCAACATGGCAGCTAGCTTCTTCCAGACTGAGAGCAGTGGGAGAGAAAAAGAGCGAGAAGCAACAGCCAAAGCAGACACATTATTTTGGAACCTAATCTTGAAAACTACTTTTGATCACTTTTGCTGCAGTCTCTTCATTAGAATCATGACTGTTAAGTACAGACCACCTTCAAGAGAAGTGGAATTACCTAAGGTCATAAATATCAAGAATCAGGGATCTCTAGGGCCCAGCATGGAGCCTACTCACCATTCTTCTTTTCCTTCCCCCTCTCTTTGCTCTCTTTTCTCTATTTGTTTTTTTCTTTCATCTAAAACCAAGCAGGATCTGCAGGGTCTTCTTGGGAGTAGACTACTATTGTCCCTGCCATTTGTTTGTAAAAAAGCACATGCCTCCTAGGTTTTATCCAACTTCCAAAGAGCAAATTTAATCATAGAAGTAAAAAAAAAAAAAAAAAACAGAAATAAGCAAAAAAAAAAAAATCAAAACAGTCAAGCAGGACAAAATAGTAATAATTTAACCATGAAACCAAGCCAAGGAAATGTCATTCATCCTCAAGTTCTATAGATAATATCCTCAACCATATACCTGAGTTGTTTTACAGATACTTAAAACCCCCATTAGGTGGAAGAAGTTAGCTGCATGTGACCACCAGCCCATAGACCCCAAAACTGTTGGAATCAGAGATCGATCATTGAGATTCCTGAAAACAGCACTCTGTTACCTCACCGTCAACCAATCAGAAGGAAGTCCACAGCTGATCACGCAACTTGCAACCCTCTTCCTCACTCTGCCTTTAACAGCCCCTCTCTGCAAGCCACCATGGGGTCTGGGTCTTTTGAACATTAGCTGCCCATTCTCTCTGCTTGGTGCTGTCAAAAGGACTGCACTTCCCCTGGCATCAACCTAGTGTCAGTAGATTGGCTTTTCTGCACATCAGGCCAGTGAACCCATTTGTCCCAGTAACACTTCAGGAATTCAAAAGTTAACTCACTGATCCACACCTACCGTGCATGGAGGTTGGCCATCATCCGCTCTTTTAGGGAGACTCTTTTCAAAACACCAGCTTTCCCTTCTGACATCTCAACACTTTCCTGCATTCTTGATGACACGAGCACGTAGAGGAAACCCTTCCTGAGTCTCTTTATCAGCAACTGTGTAGCATAGCATGTCCCCCTGGGTGCTGACCCTAAAACTGCAACCCTAGAGAAAGAGCAGGGGAAGAAGGAGAGACAGAGATAGAGCTAGGAAGGGTTAATGCGTGCGACAACTCCTTTCAGCTGCTCAACCAAAGACTTTTTTCTCTGTTTTCACAGACCATTAAAAATAATTGCCAGCTTTAATATATATCTCAGAAAGAGAAGAGACATTTTTGTACTATTTAATTTGTGTGCTTTAGCATCCAATTTCCTATTCAACTCATCACTCCACAGTGGATCTCTGAGATTCTTCCAAGTCACTAAAATTTGTATTAAATTAGTACATGTCCAATTTTTGTGACCAGCTGCCTGCTTTCAGCTCCTCAGGGTGTCATTGACACCTCACTGCCCCAAACACAGATAGACTAAGAGAGGGGCAACAACAAGGCCAAGAGCAATTTGTATTATTGGCACCATAACAGCTAATTTGTCTTCATGTTCTAGCAACTACTGCTCTGGCCACCCTTATCCTGTCTGGTTGTCTGGTATTGGCATTTGGTAAACATAGTTTTTTTTTTTTAATAAATGTTTTGCAATAAAGAGCTGACTATTGAAACAAAAATTCAGTAAGTTTCTGAAGGTGAAATGTGGTACTTAGACTTTAGGAAGCCAATAAAGCAGAGTGATACATGTTAGCACATATTCAAGTTTTTTTTGAAAATAGCCTAATTGTAGATTTATAAATTTCCTGGTAAATACTTACTGTTTATGATACAAAAACTTCTCTTAATGTTTGCATGCACTGATGAATAAGTGATAAGTGAATTAAAATGCTATCTGATAAGTTTGTGAAATAAGGAAGTTCATTAACTACTGAGGCATTTTAGTTGATGAATGGTATGAACGTCATGTATCCAAAATATATTTTGAAGAAGACAAATATTGTAATTAAAATTATTCTCCCCAGTTAATCCTGACATATTTTCCAGCATTGATCTTGCCTTTTTAATCTTTTTGGCCCTTTTTTATTAAGTAGAAATGGAGGGAAATAAGGAAAGGAAAAAAATAATGTGGCGCAAAGAGAGGGATGGTATGGGGAGGGAGGAGGGAGGGGGTTTCAGGATGGGGAACACCTGTATACCTGTGGCAGGTTCATGTTGCTGTATGGCAAAACCAATACAATAATGTAAAGTAATTAACCACAAATTAAAATAAATAAATTTATATTTTTTAAAAAATAAAAAATAAATTTTTTTAAAGAATGTAAACAAGAATTTTTTTTTATCAAACAGTAAGCAAAATCTCTATAGGAAAAAAAAAAAATGATGACTAAAATCCAAAGAGTCACATTTTACTTCTTTTGTTTCTCAATTTTCAGTGCAGAATAATTACACTCAGATGTTTACTAGGAATATCAAAACAATTATAATTGGTTTACTTCTGTCTTCAGATTATTATGTATCATATAATAGATGACCCAGTCCTGTTTCCATTGGGTGTTATGAAGCTCAAAGTAAATATGCAGCACACCTCTAAGAAATACACGTATTTTGTATGGTGTTTAGCTTATTTTTTTCTACCTCTATTTTCATTTGAGGGTAAGGGCGGGCTTATGCTTGAGAACTTAATTTTTTTTCAGAGCAGTTTAAGATTCACAGCAAGACTGAGATCAAGATATAAAGATATCTCATTTACCCCCTGTCCCTACACACGGATAACCTCCCCATTGTCAACATCCCCCCTCAGAGTACCTTTGTTACAATTAATGAACCTACACTGACACACTTTAATCATCCAAAGTCCACAGTTTATGGTAGAATTCACTGTTGGTGTGGTACATCTGCTGGTTTGGGCCAGTGTATGATGGTATGTTCTGGAGGAGGGCATGGCAACCCACTCCAGTATTCTTGCCTGGAGAATCCCCACAGACAGAGGAACCGGGCAGGCTACAGTCCATGGGGTTGCAGAGTCAGACACGACTGATCAGCTAAGAACAGTACAGCACGTGATAACATGTATCTATTATTATGGTATCATTGAAAGTATTTTCACTGCCCTAGGATTCTTTTGTCCTCCATCTATTCATGTCTTCCTTTCCCTCAGCCCTTGGTGGCCACTAATTATATTGCCTCCATAGTTTTGCCTTTTCCATAATGTTACATAGTATATAGTCATTTTGGATTGGCTTTTTCACTTAGTAATATACATGCACTTGTTTCCTCCAAGTCACTTCATGGCTCATTTCCTTTTCAGTTCAGTTCAGTCGCTCAGTTGTGTCCGACTCTTTGTGATCCCATGAGTCGCAGTACCCCAAGCCTCCCTGTCCATCACCAACTCCCAGAGTTCACTCAGACTCACGTCCATCAAGTCAGTGATGCCATCCAGCCATCTCATCCTCTGTCGTCCCCTTCTCCTCCTGCCCCCAATCCCTCCCAGCATCAGAGTCTTTTCCAATGAGTCAACTCTTCGCATGAGGTGGCCAAAGTACTGGAGTTTCAGCTTTAGCATCATTCCTTCCAAAGAAATCCCAGGGCTGATCTCCTTCAGAATGGATTGGTTGGATCTTAGCACTGAATAATATTCCATTGTCAAAATATACCACAGTTTATCCATTCACCCACTGAAAGAAATCTTTGTTGCTCCCAAGTTTAGGCAAATATGAATAAATGCTTTCATTATCTGTGTGAAGTTTTTATGTGGGAAAATGAAGGAAACTGATGACGAAACCAGACTGTTTTTTCAAAAGCAGAGACATCACTTTGCTGACTAAGGTCCATATATTCAAAAAACCATATAGTTTTTTCCAATAGTCATGTATGGATGAGAGTATTGGACTATACAGAAGGCTGAGCACTGAAGAATTGATGCTTTTGAATTGTTCTGGAGAAGACTCTTGAGAGTCCCTTGGACTGCATGGAGATCAAAGAAGCCAATCCTAAAGGAAAACAATCCTGAATATTCATTGGAAGGACTGATGCTGAAGCTGAAACTCCAATACTTTGACCACCTGATGAGAAGAGCTGACTCACTGGAAAAGACCCTGATGCTGGGAAAGATTGAGGGCAGGAGGAGAAGGAGGTGACAGAGGATGAAATGGTTGGATGGTATCACTGACTCAATAGACTTGAATTTGAGCAAATGCTCAGAGATATCAGAGGACAGAGGAGCCTAGAATGCTACAGTCCATGGGGCGTGACAACCTCTGGACAGCAATGTTTTAAATTTCTTTAGGGTAAATATCAAGGAATATAATTGCTGAATTATAGAGTAAGAGTATATTTAATTTTACAGGAGGCTGCAAAACTGTCTTCCAGCATTGCTGTATTATTTTTCATTCCCACCAGCAATGAATGAGAGTTCCTATTGCTCCATATCCTTGTCAGTATTTGGTGTTTTCAAGGTTCTGGATTTTGGTCATTCTAATAGATGTATAGTGATATCTCATTGCTGTTTTAATTTGCATCCCCCTGATGTTTATGATGTTGAGCATCTTTTCATATAGTTATCTATTTTCATTAAGGTCTATGGCCCATGTTTCAACAAGGTCGAGTGTTTTGTTATTGTTGAATTTCAAGTGTTCCTTGTATATTTTGAATTTCAGTCCTTTATCATGAATCTTTTGGAAACATTTTCTGTCTACAGCTTATCTTATTCCCTTGATAATATCTTTAGCAGAGCAGAAGATTTTTATTTTAATGAAGCAAGCTTATCAATTATTTCTTTCAAGGATAATGTCTTTGGTATTAAATCTAAAAAGTTATTGTTAGACTCAAGGTCATCTAGGCTTTCTCCTATTTATCTTCTAGGATTTTTGTAGTTTTTCATCTTATATTTGGGCTTGACAGGTGGCACAGCTGTAAAGAATCTGCCTGCCAGTATGGAAAATGCAAGAGACATGGGTTTGATCCCTAGATCAAGAAGATCCCCTGGAGAAGAAAACGGCAACTCACTCCAGTATACTCGCCAGTAGAATTCCATGGACAGAGGAGCCTGGAGGGCTACAGCCCATAAGGTCACCAAGAGTTGGACACAACTGAGCACACACATTTTCTTTTTAAATATATGATCTATTTTACTATAATTTTTGTGATGGTGAAGACCTCTGTCTAGAGTTTTCTTTTTGCCATTGTTCTGACATAGCTTGTTGAAAAATCTATTTTTACTTTTCCTTTAATGTTTTCCCTTTGCTTCTTTGTCAAAGATCAGTTGACTATGCTTACAAAGGACTATTCTGGCTTTTCTGTTCTGTTTTATTAATCTATTTTTCTATCGTTTTCACAATACCACACTGTCTTGATTACAGTAGTTTTATGGTATGTCTTGACTTTGTGTAACCCCAGTCCTCAAATCTTGTTGTTCTCCATCACTATTGTGTTGACCGGTGTCACTCTAAGGGGCCTGGAACAGAGGCATGAACAGAGGGAGAACCATGGGAAGACACCAAAGGAAGATCACCATCTAAAAACCAGGGAGGAAGGCCTCAGAAGAAACCAACCCTAGAGACAGCATAGTCTTAGACCTTCTTCCAGAACTGTGAAAAATTACATTTCTGTTGTTTAAGCCACTTGATTAAGCTACACATTCTGTGAAGTTACACATTATGACAGCCCCAGAAAACTAGCACACCCCTTTCAGATCCACGCACAAAGGTGGAGCTCAGATTGGGAGTGATGTTTTCTCTTGTAGGATGCTTTCTTGAGGTTTCTGGCACAGACATGTCGCTGGGGAACCACTGTAAGAGATCCCATAATTTCTTCTGTCCTTCTAAGTTGCATGTCTGTGTGCATAGTCCTTCAGTAATGTCCAACTCTTTGCAACCCCGTGAACTATAGCCCACCAGCTCCTCTGTCCGTGGAATTCCCCAGGCAAGAATAAATATTGGAGTGAGTTGTCATTTCTTCCTCCAGGGGATCTTCCCAACCCAGGGATGGAACTTGCATCTCCTGTATTTTCTGCATTGGCAGGCAGATTCTTTACCAGTGTGTCACCTGGGAAATCACCCTTGTAAGTTAACATAGATAATAAACTTTGTGTTACCAGCATCATGTGTGTGCAGGGCATGGGTAATCATGAATCTTGTGTGACAAGATAGATGTTCAAAAGATCTTATTGCATAGATATAAAGACACATAAAAAGGGTAGTGTGTAAGATTGGAAATTGGATGAGGTATGTTGAAATTGATCAAGACAATGGATAGGAAACTAGTCAGCCTTCCCAAAAGCAATATTTTAGTTACTTACTTGAATACTGATTTGCTCTCTCCTGCAAAAAGACATTTTTGATTTATGCATTTAATGAAACTTGCACTGAAGCAGAAGAGTAATGTCTTTGCATGAATTTGAAAAGTCTGTTTCATAAGATAAAATGAAAGAAATTTGAACTCCACATTTATTAGAAAATGATAGATAATCTTAATAGACAACATAATACTACTATAATAAATCGGGGTTCTTCAGAGAAGCACAAATAAGATAAAATGTTTCCTATAGGATTAGTCAGTGAACTAAGAGGAAATATCAAATCAAGAGTATACAATGGAGCAAAAGATGCAAATTATAGAAGAACATGTATTTTCCTTGCTTAATTTGCAGCATGGATATATACTGTAAAGTAGAATAATGAACTACTACTAGCTATGATTAGCTTCCCTGGTGTCTCAGGTGGTAAAGAGTCCACTTGCAATGCAAGTGACCTAGGTTCAATCCCTGGGTCAGGAAGATCCCCTGGAGAAGGAAATGGCGACTGACTCCAGTATTCTTGCCTGGGAAATCCAATGGAGGGAGTAGCCAAAGGGCTACAGTTCATGGGGTTGTGAACAGTCGCACACGACTGAGTGACTAATATACATTAGCTATGATTGAGTAGAAACAATGGTGAGGTGTTAGAGAAAAGCTTAGAAAATAATAGCAAATGAAGCAAGGGACAAAGAATTAATCTCAAAAATATACAAACAACTCCTGCAGCTCAATTCCAGAAAAATAAATGACCCAATCTAAAAGTGGGCCAAAGAACTAAACAGACATTTCTCCAAAGAAGACATACGGATGGCTAACAAACACATGAAAAGATGCTCAGCATCACTCATTAGCAGAGAAATGTAAATCAAGACCACAATGAGGTACCATTTCACACCAGTCAGAATGGCTGCTATTGAAAAGTTTACAAGCAATGAATTCTGGAGAGGGTGTGGAGAAAAGGGAACCCTCTTACACTGTTGGTGGGAATGCAAACTAGTACAGCCACTATGGAGAACAGTGTGGAGATTCCTTAAAAAACTGGAAATAGAACTGCCATATGACCCAGCAATCCCACTGCTGGGCATACACATAAAGGAAACCAGAATTGAAAGAGTCACGTGTACCCCAATGTTCATCACAACACTGTTTATAATAGCCAGGACATGGAAGCAACCTACATGCTCATCAGCAGACAAATGGATAAGAAAGCTGTGGTACGTATATCCAATGGAGTATTACTCAGCCATTAAAAAGAATACATTTGAATCAGTTCTAATGAGGTGGATAAAACTGGAGCCTATTATACAGAGTGAAGTAAGCCAGAAAGAAAAACACCAATACAGTATACTAATGCATATATATGGAGTTTGGAAAGATGGTAACGATAACCCTGTATGTGAGACAGCAAAAGAGACACAGATGTATAGAACAGTCTTTTGGACTCTGTAGGAGAGGGTGAGGGCATGATGATATGGGAGAATGGCACTGAAACATGTATAATATCACATGTGAAACAAATCGCCAGTCCAGGTTCCATGCATGATACAGGGTATTCAGAGCTGGTGCACTGGGATGACCTAGAAGGATGGGATGGGGAGGGAGGTGGGAGGGGGGTTCAGGATGGGGAATACATGTACACTCATGTCTGATTCATGTCAATGTATGGCAAAACCAATACAATGCTGTAAAGTAAAAAAATAATTAAGTAAACTAAAAAAAAAAAAAAAGAAAAAGAAAATAAAAATACCAGAGAGAACAAAGTACTGTCATTGGGATTCCTTGGGAGTAAAATCTGCAGTGGAGATTTGCATGGAGGAATTTTATTGAGGAGTGTTCTTGGGAGCAACGTGAGTGAGGGAGTGAAGGAAATAGGGTAGGCAGGGAGAGAACTGAGATTAAATCAAAACAAAGAACTCATCTGAACTTGGGAAGAACTATGGGTTCGGGATTGTCCTTAGAGTTGTTTCACACTGTCAAAAGAAGCTGGAATTTTTATCTTCTCATTGTCACTGGATATAAGCTTACCTGGGCATGGGGCATAATCTTCCAGGAGGCAGCTCCTTCAACTGAGGGCATGTCCTCAACAGGGACTTGAACTTGAATCTTAGGCAAGCATCACTCTCAACAACTTGAAAAATGAGTGACTTAGTTCTGAGGGCTACCTGAGCAGTGTACCACGTTCCCCACCACAGCCCACCTCTGACATTATTAATTGTTATTGGCTTCATAAACGTGTTTTCCTTATCAAGGAATATCAAGATTCGAATCTGTCTTTCTTCCTAGAAAACATTACAAGAGAAAGAAGAGTGGAGTAAGCTACATTTTTTGTTGCTACTGGTCTATGGCAGCAATCAAAGGAAAATATTACAAAAGAGAATGACTCAGATCAGAATGTAAAGATATTAAAAACCTGTGCCATATGTAAAGTAAATAGCAGGCAATGACACTCATACGCACAACAGATGTCCACTAGATTCTGAGTTCTTTGAAAGCAGGGATTATGTCTTATTCAACTTTAAATGCCAAACACCTGCCACAATGCCTTGCAAAGAAAAATGCTCAATAAATATTTTATGGCTGAGGGAGCCAACTAATTAAGGAACTGGTGAATATAAATTCTGTGCTCACATCCAAAATTCAATTCAGGTGCTTAGTGAATGATTTGTCTGAGATTGACTGAGACGTGTCATAAAACAGTAAAACATAAAAAAAGTATCCTCATATGCTTTTATCATGGAAATTATAGAATTTTTTAATGGGAATTTAAAATCCTTTCCCTAAAAATTGGTGTAAAGTAGCCTCTGTTATTCAATACATATTGTTAAAGATAGCATATACTGATCAAGATAAGTAACATAACAAGATGCTGCTAGGCACTCAGAATAAGATAAATAATACACAATTCCTTCCTCCACAAAACTTAAAGTTTTTCTAGTGATGGTAGCATTCATGTGAAAGCTAATTATGATCAGGCAAAATAACACAAGAGCTAAGTAGAAATATGTGGTTGAGATTGATAATTCCATATTCAGCTACTATTTTTCTCTCTTTGAGTAATAGAACCAAACTTCAGCTGGATCTATAACCCTCCAGAAAGTGTTCCCCAGTACCCTTGGCTGCTGTAGTAGTCATACAATACGGACTGAATGTCTGTGTCCTTGCTAAAATTCATACTTTGAATTTTAATCCCCTGTATAATGGCATCAGGAAGTGGGGCCTTAAGTCATGAGAGTCAAGCCCTCATTAGTGACCCTACAAAAGAGATCCCAGAGAATTCCTTCACTCCTTATACCCCATGAGGACACAGTGAAAAGATGGTTGTCTACAAATCAGGAAGAAAGTCCTCACCAGACGCTGAATCTTCCAGAAACTTGATCTTGATATTCTCAGCCTTCAGAACTGAGAGAAATAAATGTCTGTTGTTTAAGGTCATGGTATTGTTGTTATCGCAGCTAAGCTAGCACACCATGTGACCAATCTCTGGGGGATAGAATGTAACCAAGGATTCTGTGAGAACTCCAAGAAAGTCTCTTTAAAAAGAGCTGACTTCTTCCCTCCCACTGAATCCTTAAAATGGGAACATAATGACTAGAGTTCCAGAAGCTTCTTGAACCAGGAGGTAACTGTGAGGAGGGAAGCCACATGCTGAGGAGCATAAATGGTAAACAGCTTGAGACTGGTGATTCCGAAGGCACCACAGTATCAGTTGGGAAAAAATAAAATTCTATCATTCTTGCTGCTGCTGCTGCTAAGTCACTTCAGTCGTGTCCGACTCTGTGCGACCCCAGAGACGGCAGCCCCCCAGGCTCCCCTTTCCCTGGGATTCTCCAGGCAAGAACATTGGAGTGGGTTGCCATTTCACTTTCTATCATTCTTAGGCAACTTTATGTTATATATATTTGTTTGTACACTTTATTAAATAAAGGCAAAACTAGGATACTAGAGGAGTGAAAAAACAGCAATGTATACTTATTGGGAGTTTTAGAGAGATAGTATCTCTTGAGCTAGACTTGAGAGAATTAAAAAAAAAAAAAACAACTCTGCTCTTGTATAAATTCTGAATTCAACTTTCATCATTAACCTGAAAAAAAAAGACTGGGGATTTATGTTAAAATATTTGTGTACAAGTCATTCCAGAGGAATAGTCAGTAATAAGAGCCATATTTATAAAGGTTCAGTTGTCCCAGGCTTCCTATTTAGCTATGGCTATATTTATAAGTTCTCTTTGAATCCCTGAAATGTAAACTATAATTTATTTGCCTATGAAAGACAAAATTTCATGTATCAGATTATCATTTTTAAAATGCACTTTAAAAATGTACATAACAGCCAATTATGCTTTCAAGACAATTAATTTTGAAAGCAGAAATATCAACTGCATATACTGTTATATATATCTAAAAATGACCTACTTAGATACCGTTAAATATAGAGTGCATTATTTTGGTATTATATTAAATATAATGAGGCATGGAACAGAGACTTCTGCAGATACCTGTGCAAAACCAACAGAAAAATATATAAAAAACCTGTCACTCTGTTGACAGTTACTTGTAGACTGCAGCAATTTTTGCAAAGTAGGTTACTACCTCCCTTGACATATTTTCTTAAACATATTAATATACAGGCTGACATACATTCCTGGAAAGAAGACATATAAGGTTTGAAAGAGGAGGAAGGAGAATATTAGGGAGCTATTGCAAATTCCTGGTGGCTCAGTGGTTAAAAAAAAAAAAACAAAAACAAACCTGCCAATGCAGGAGGCATTGGTTTGACCCCTGTAAGATCCCCTGGAGGAGGAAACATCAACCCACTCCAGCATTCTTGCCTGGATAATCCCATGGACAGATGAGCCTGGTGGGCTACAGTCCATGGAATTGCAAAGAGTTGGACACGGCAGGATGAATGAGCACACATGCACTGCTTACCCTGCATCCAACATCCCTTCCTGGGAAAACCACACTAAAGACTCTCCTGTATGCCTCCCCCTCATTCGTTTTGCCTCCTGACCAACCTTGGTATTTCCCATGTGGCCCATTGCAAATTGCATAATATTGTAACTAATCTAAATATCTTTTTTGGAAAGAACACTGAAGTGAATATTTTGGTAAAGCAAATAATGTTTCTGTAACTTTTTTGAAATTGTTTGTCAAAACCTATCAAGAACTGTGTAGAATACTTGCCAGTTAACAAGTGGAAAAGGAAATGACAACCCACTCCAATATTCTTGCCTAGGAAATCCCATGGACCAAGGCGCCTTGTGGGCTACAGTCCATGGGGTTGTGAGAGTCAGAGATGATTTAGCAACTAAACCACCACCAGCAGCTAACAGGTTGCACAGTAACTGGTTTCCTTGATGCTTATGGAAGAACCCAGACTCCTGGATCAGAGACAAGGGATTTATTAGTCATGGCACTGCAATGCAAGTAACATATTTCATTCCCACATATATTTCTCTGCTCTGGAACTCATAGAGGCAATGCAGAAAGGCAAAGGAAGATATCATACACACAGTGTGTGAAGAAACCTCTGTTTCAGAAATACAATTTTCATAAAAGTGTGGATAAATTGGAGGAAGAGAGGCAAGAGATAGCAAAGAGTTTGGCTGCTGCTGCTGCTAAGTCTTGACAGTCATGTCCGACTCTGTGCAACCCCATAAACGGCAGCCCACCAAGTTCCTCCGTCCCTGGGATTCTCCAGGCAAGAATACTGGAGTGGGTTGCCATTTCCTTCTCCAGCGCATGAAAGTGAAAAGTGAAGTGAAGTCGTGCAGTGGTGTCTGACTCTTAGCGACCCCATGGAATGTAGCCCACCAGGCTCCTCCATCCATTGGATTCTCCAGGCAAGAGTACTGGAGTGGGTTGCCATTGTCTTTTCTGCAAGGAGTTTCGAGAGTATTGCATTTGGCCAAGTACTTCATACATGCATAAGGTGAAAAGATACTAGGGTGGAAGGATAGAAATTAGAGACCCAAAGGTATGTTAAGTAGGTATTGAGGTGATAGACTCAAATCCTACCTAATCATTTCCTCTCCACATCAATTTTCTTCTGTTATGCTATGAATGGTTCTAAAAAGGAAGTGTTAGTGTCATTTTTCGCTCCCTTCTCTTTTCACCTTCTCCCACAATTGAAGAGTAATTGGGGGCACAGTGGTGAAAAGGGGAGGATAGGAGAACAGAACCTACAAAGCACTAAGGCAAACTCCTGGGAGTTCCCTGGTAGCTCAGTTGGTAAAGAATCTGCCTGCAGTGCAGGAGACTCCAAGTTCAATTCCTGGGTCAGGAATATCCGCTGGAGAAGGGATAGGCTACAGCCCACGGGGTCGCAGAGTCGGACACGACTGAGCAACTTTCAGTTCCACTTTTAAGGCAAACTCAATCACACTGTTTTACGAAGTTTCAAGAATAAGTTAGCATGAGTTTTTTAATGGAACCTCCATACTGTTCTCCATAGTGGCTATATCAAGTTACATTCCCGCCACAGTAACAAGTACGTGTGAAATCTAGAAAAAATAGTACAGATGGACATATTTGCAAAGCAGGAATAGAGACAGACATAGAGAAAAATGTATGGACACCAAGGGGAGAAAGAGCAGGGAATAAATTGGGTGATTGGGATTGATATATACACACTACTACATATGAA
The DNA here is from genome assembly GCF_016772045.2 of Ovis aries. NCBI lineage: Eukaryota > Metazoa > Chordata > Mammalia > Artiodactyla > Bovidae > Ovis > Ovis aries. Next base: position 59,895,719 of record NC_056069.1, on the reverse strand, counting down.
ATAGATAACTAAGGAGAACCTGCAGTATACAATACCCGGGGAAGGAGAAGAAGGTAAACAAAATCCTCCTGATGGGCTTTTTTCGCTTGAAAAACACATTTCGCTTTCAATTTATGTGTGTGTGTGTGTGCATGTGTGTGTGTGTGTGTGTGTGTGTGTAGACTATGAGAAACTGAAGACAAGAGTGTTTGAAGACAAATGATCCAATATTAACTTAAAGCCAATTGCCTCTGTGGGCAAGTTCTCAATACGCTCAACATGTTTGTAACATGCAGAAGTGTTCTCCTAACAGGTGCAGTTGCCACAATGAATGTCACAGCAGGCACAAGAGGTGCTTTAGCTACACTTGGGTCCTTGAAACACAGTGCAAAATAATGAAAATATATGACTGCTCAGATCTGTTTGGAGTAAGCCATTTGCCTGATGGTGACTGATGGCTTACTGAGGACAGGGAAGCACAGGAAAGTGCTGCGACTCCATATTTCGGTTGCCACCCATATAGCTTCTCCATCAGAATATAGTAGAATGGGAATTTGTCTTTGGGCCAATGTATAATTTCGTGTGTATTTTCTGCCTTCGGTTTCCTTTTATTCCTTTTTTTCCACACAACTTTTTTTTTTACTTTTTTTTTTTTTCAATATGCCATGTAGTATACATTTATTTCTCTTTTTTCCCCCTCACGGTGTTGGAAATCCCTGAGCAGATGTTGTGTTAAGACTGCCAAACTCATTTTGCTTTTGATGTGCCATGTTCAAAGCTACTTTTTGGAGAACACATTGCAGAAATGTACTCCTTGTTGTGCGCTGTACATTTAATAGCAGGAAGACAGTTGGAAATGCATTGTAACACGACTCTTGAAAGCAGCAGTGTCCTTGAGCACTCCAAGACAGCAGGAGGAAAAATCTGGCAAAGAGTTCACAGGCTGAGACTCAAAAATTTTCAAGTTTGTTTAGCTATTAAGAACAATATTACATACATATACATTTTCAAGCGGCTTCCCTAGTGGCTCAGATGGTAAAGAATCTGCCTGCAATATAGGAGATTTGGGTTCAATCCCTGGATTGGGAAGATTCTTTACTGAATGAGCCACCAGGGAAGGAAGACATGTGTCCTTTGATCTGTGACTTGAAACATGAACAATAACTCACTAAAAAGAGAGGAATTATGAAGACTATGGCAGAGGATATGATGGCAGCCTGACAAAGGCACAGACATTTCAGAGAAATTTAGTCAAGGCTTAAGATATCCCCAGGCACAAGCAATGAATTAGTACAAAGATCATTAAAAAAATGCAAACTCTAAGAGCTATAGTACATTGCAGAAAATGAAGGGAAATCATCTATTATGCATAATCTTCTACTTTCACGTTGGATCTTCATGGATATTTGTACTAAGATACTGCTCCAATCTTGGAGTCTTAAAACAGTATTTAAAATTTCCCATCAGGAATTCCTGATCTCCCAGGAGTTTGGAATAAAGATGAAACTAAATCAGAATTGGGATACAAGCAACACAATCACACATGTATAGGGAGGTGGCTTTATATACACAATGGACTTACCTACCAGGGACTCTCATCATGTTAAATGCGGTTCAGGAATTTTTGTGACATTTTTCTCTCTCATCCATCATAGAAAACTCAAGATTTGACTGCCTCATTAACCAGAAAGATAATTATTTTAGTAAGAATGGTGGATATAACCATTTTATGTGACTGTGTAAATTTTGTAAAATCATCAACTAAGGGCATGCTCATCTTTTCGGGTTAATCTATAACCATTCCGTTTATTTCTCCAGCCAAGGTCAATCACACAGTCCTTGGAATGCTACTGATGAAGCTTAAATTGAATTCACAGGACTGGAAAAGATTAAACCTCATGTTGATAGGTGATTTACATCTGATTCCTGACTTAACTTAGCTCATTAACTCACACATTCTAGCTCAATCTCTTTAAAAAAAAAAAAAAACAGTATTTGTTTGCAGCATCCCCAAAACAAACAAATAAAAAACTCTGATTACTAATTCTAAACAAGGAGCTGCCTAATAATTAGTCTATTCTGAGGTGTGCAATCCCTAATTATGTGCCTATCCTGTATCCACTCAATAATAACTAGCAAGATCTTCTCACCAGAACTCTTTGGGGTGACAGATAATCAGTTGAGAATAACTGAGACCACTGTGTCCATAAAGACTCAAGTACAACAAACCAGTAAGGATATACAGTAGATGCTGACATCAGTCTCCAGGTCCCCTTCAAAAAAGGACTGTGGCTAAGGAAAATGTTTTCATGCTGGCTGTCTTCTGTTGTCCTGGTTCTGAGCCATCTAAGTTCTGGTGAGAGGATCTGGAATCTTCTTGCTTCAAAACCTTTCACTGAAGTGTTAGATTTTGCAAAAGCACTTGCTTAAAATGTAGACTTGATTATTAGGTCTTTATCAGCTGATTTCTTCAGGATAACTTGCTTTTATTTATAAACTCAGCAAACTAATACCTGTGATGGCATAATACTGTGGAGCTCTTTCTGTCACCCAGAACACTGGGTCTGGGTTTCCTAGATGTGGCAACATGGTTAGAAAGGAAAGAATAAGATAGAGTTGTAGCAATGAGGAGCAAAGGATGACAATTGCTGAAAACCACCTTTAAGATTCCAGCATTTTCTATGTGCCTCATTGAACATGTCACCAGAAAGGTCATACCACAACATCAGTACTTAATTGTCTTGTCCAAGGGGAAGGGTCTATGTCAGCACTAAGGCTTTAGTATATATTATATTTAGTAAGCAAAGACTGATTCCCTTTAACTTTAGATGTATCATAATGCCTAACATAAACAGAAGCATTCATCACTTTGGAAGGCTTTCTTATCTTTCCTTGCTCTTCTTTGGAACTCTGCATTCAAATGGGTATGTCTTTCCTTTTCTCATTTGCTTTCCAATTCCCTTCTTTTCACAGATATCTGTAAGGCCTTCTCAGACAGCCATTTTGCTTTCTTGCATTTCTTCTTCTTGGGGATGGTCTTGATTCCTATCTCCTGTACAATATCAGGAACCTCTGTCCATAGGTCATCAGGCACTCTGTCTATCAGATCTAGTCCCTTAAATCTATTTCTCACTTCCACTGTATAATCATAAGGGATTTGATTTAGGTCATACCAAAATGGTCTAGTGGTTTTCTCCACTTTCTTCAATTTCAGTCTGAATTTGGCAATAAGGAGTTCATGATCTGAGCCACAGTCAGCTCCTGGTCTTGTTCTTGCTGACTGTATAGAGCGTCTCCATCTTTGGCTGTAGAGAATAGAATCAATCTGATTTTGGTGTCGACCATCTGGTGATGTCCATGTGTAGAGTCTTCTCTTGTGCTGTTGGAAGAGGGTGTTTGCTATGACCAGTGCATTCTCTTGGCAGAACTCTACTAGCCTTTGCCCTGCTTCATTCCATATTCCAAGGCCAAATTTGCCTGTTACTCCAGGTGTTTCTTGACTTCCTACTTTTGCATTCCAGTCCCCTATAATGAAATGAACATCTTTTTTGGGGTGTTAGTTCTAGAAGGTCTTGTAGGTCTCCAAAGAAATGTTCAACTTCAGCTTCTTCAGCATTACTGGTCAGGGCATAGACTTGGGTTACTGTGATATTGAATGGTTTGCCTTGGAGATGAACAGAGATCATTCTGTCGTTTTTTGAGATTGCATCCAAGTACTGCATTTCAAACTCTTTTGTTGATTATGATGGCTACTCCATTTCTTCTCAGGGATTCCTGCCCACAGTAGTAGATATAATGGTCATCTAAGTTAAATTCACCCATTCCAGTCCATCTTAGTTCACTGATTTCTAGAATGTCGATGCTCACTCTTGTCATCTCCTGTTTGACCACTTCCAATTTGCCTTGATTCATGGACCTAACATGCCAGACTTCTATGCAATATTGCCCTTTACAGCATTGAACCTTCCTTAATCACCAGTCCCTTCTATCACCAATCCATAACTGGGTGTTGTTTTTGCTTTGGCTCCATCCCTTCATTCTTTCTGGAGTTACTTCTCCACTGATCTCCAGTAGCATATTAGTCACCTACCGACCTGGGGAGTTCATCTTTCAATGTCCTATCTTTTTGCTTTTCATACTGTTCATGGGGTTCTCAAGGCAAGAATACTGAAGTAATTTGCCATTCCCTTCTCCAGTGGATGACATTCTGTCAGACCTCTCCACCATGACCCATCCATCTTGAGTGGCCCCAAATGGCATGGCTTAGTTTCATTGAGTTAGACAAGGCTGTGGTCCGTGTGATCAGATTGGCTACTTGTCTGTGATTGTGGTTTCAGTCTGTCTGCCCTCTGATGCCCTCTCTCAGTGCCTACCATCTTACTTGGGTTTCTCTTACCTTGAATGTGGGGTACCTCTTCACAGCTGCTCCAGCAAAGCCCAGCCACCGCTCCTTACCTCGCATGTGGCGTAGCTCCTCTGACCTCAGATGAAGATATAGAAGAAAAAAATAGAATGGGAAAGACTAGAGATCTCTTCAAAAAAATCAGAGATACCAAGGGAATATTTCATGCAAAGATGGGCTCAATAAAGGACATAAATGGTAGGGATCAAACTGAGGCAGAAGATATTAAGAAGAGACGGAAAGAATACACAAAAGTGTACAAAAAACATCTTCATGACCCAGATAATCACAATCACGTGATCACTCACCTAGAGCCAGACATCCTGAAATGTGAAGTCAAGTGGGCCTTAGAAAGCATCACTACAAACAAAGCTAGTGGAGGTGATGGAATTCCAGTTGAGCTATTTCAAATCCTGAAAGATGATGCTGTGAGAGTGTTGCACTCAATATGCCAGCAAATTTGGAAAACTCAGCAGTGACCACAAGACTGGAAAAGGTCAGTTCTCATTCCAGTCCCAGAAAAAGGCAATGCCAAAGAATGCTCAAACTACTGCACAATTGCATTCATCTCACATGCTAGTAAAGTAATGCTCAAAATTCTCCAAGCCAGGCTTCAGCAATACGTGAACCATGAACTCCCAGATGTTCAAGCTAGTTTTAGAAAAGGCAGAGGAACCAGAGATCAAATTGCCAACATCTGCTGGATCATGGAAAAAGCAAGAGAGTTCCAGAAAAACATCTATTTCTGCTTTATTGACTATGCCAAAGCCTTTGACTGTGTGGATCACAACAAACTGTGGAAAATTCTGAAAGAGATGGGAATAGCAGACCACTTGACCTGCCTCTTGAGAAACCTGTATGCAGGTCAAGAAGCAATAGTTAGAACTGGGCATGGAACAACAGACTAGTTCCAAATAGGAAAAGGAGAACATCAAGGCTGTATATTGTCACCCTGCTTATTTAACTTATATGCAGAGCACATCATGAGAAACGCTGGACTGGAAGAAACACAAGCTGGAATCAAGATTGGCGGGAGAAATATCAATCACCTCAGATATGCCAATGACACTATCCCTATGGGAGAAAGTGAAGAAAAACTAAAGAGCCTCTTGAAGAAAGTAAAAGAGGAGAGTGAAAAAGTTGGCTTAAAGCTCAACATTCAGGAAACTAAGATCATGACATCCTGTCCCATCACTTCATGGCAAATATATGGGAAAACAGTGCAAACAGTAGCTGACTTTACTTTTCTGGGCTCCAAAGTCACTGCAGATTGTGATTGTGGCCATGAAATTAAAAGACGCTTACTCCTTGGAAGGAAAGTTATGACCAACCTAGACAGCATATTCAAAAGCAGAGACATTACTTTGTCAACAAAGGTCCATCTAGTCAAAGCTATGGCTTTCCCAGTAGTCATGTATGGATGTGAGATTTGGACTATAAGGAAAGCTGAGTGTCAAAGAATTGATGCTTTTGAACTGTGGTGTTGGAGAAGACTCTTGAGAGTCCCTTGGACTGCAAGGAGATCCAACCAGTCCATCCTAAATGAGATCAGTCCTGGGTATTCGTTGGTAGGACTGATGTTGAACCTGAAACTCCAATACTTTGATCACCTGATGTGAAGAGCTGACTCATTTGAAAAGACCCTGATGCTGGGAAAGATTTAGGGCAGGAAGAGAAGGGGACGACAGAGGATGAGATGGTTGGATGGCATCACCGAGTCAATGGACATGGGTTTGGGTGGACTCCGGGAGTTGGTGATAGGGAGGCCTGTTGTCCTGCAATTCATGGGGTCACAAAGAGTCAGACATGACTGAGTGACTGAACTGCGCCTAAACAGAAGCATTCGAATTGTTTTTTTTTTTTATGTTGGCAGAAAGCCCCACCATCACCTAGCTAGTTTCTAATTGCTTTTTCCAAAGACAGGAAATCTTGAAATTCTAACATTACTAGTAGTATTTTGAATGCAACGTAAATACTATACACACATATATACGCTCTCAGTTAATTACATATTTTAAACAGTAACAATAGTTGTTTTATTGATCAGAAGAATAATGCTGTCTTGCTAATTAACCAAATTCTAGAATCACGAGGAATTCTTTTTTAATTTATAGTTCTACTACAACTGATTAAGGATCAATGCTATTTAACCAATAAGTAGTCAAATCATCTGTTTGAGAACATGGAATAAAAATGTAATAACACCCCAACTATCTATGTAAATGGTTTTTTGATGTGTGCTGTTATACATTTTTGGCACCCATTATTTTAAAACTGCATTTTCAATTAAAAAATAAAAGAAAACTGCAAATGTGTGAGCTGAATTAAAGGGATGATGCAATTGGGAGAGTTTTTAGTTGCTAGGGAAACCAGATCCTTTGTATGCCTATGGAAACTCCCTCATCCTTGGTAAACTGAGAGTACTTCTGTGACATTTAGTAAAAAATAAAAGTTAAAAGTATATTAGATAAACAAACATGTATTAAATAAACCGTACAAAGTTGTACTTACTTATGAGCATTTATATTCAGTTAACACAATGATTAAATTATCTTTGTTGTTTTATGCTGCTGCTGCTGCTAAGTCACTTCAATCGTGTCTGACTCTGTGCGACCCCATAGATGGCAGCCCACCAGGCTCCCCCGTCCCTGGGATTCTCAAGGCAAGAACACTGGAGTGGGTTGCCATTTCCTTCTCCAATGCATGAAAGTGAAAAGTGAAAGTGAAGTCACTCAGCCGTGTCCGACTCTTAGTGACCCCATGGACTGTAGCCCACCAGGCTCCTCCATCCATGGGATTTTCCAGGCAAGAGTACTGGAGTGGGGTGCCATTGCCTTCTCAGATTTTTGTTTATAAGTGAAGGCAATACTAATGAGCATAGTAGATAATGCTAGTGGGTAAAGACAATATTACTGAGCATAGTTGAAAATATCTAAGCACTATTAGATATTGTTTTATATCAAATTTTTTTTCAATTGGTAAATATTTCTGAGTACCTATTGTGTGTAGGCACAGAACTAACTGTGATGTTCATGATTAGTATTGCATTTTACAGGATCACCTGACATCAGCTACTCACTATCAAATAAAGTACAACACAGAAGAATTCAGGGCCAAAGAAAGTCATTATGAGCACTGTCCCCTAAAGCACAGTTAGCTATCTATCATCAACCCTATTTATAAGCAGGAAAGCACACGGTAAGAAGATTAAATACCTTAATGAAGTGTGCCTCTAATCATTTTCTGTATATTAGAGACTTTTCCAACTAGACCATGTGACTTTAGAGTATGAAGAATGACTTACATTAAAGAAAATCACAGTAATATTCAACAATTTGTTGCCATGAGAGTTATGACTTATAAGTTGTAGCTTCTGACAGTGTCTCATCTGATGATTGTATCACATTCTCCATTCAAGACTGACATTAGGCATGATCTGTTGTTTCTTCTCCGTTAATTCCCTTCACATTTCCTATCCACTTCGTCTAGCTCATCCTATTGAATTTCAGTATGTACTAATACATTTGCTAGACTTTTATTCTTCAGACTTTTATTTATGAAAAGAAATTGCAAACAGAGTGTTACATTACCTAGATCTGCTCTGGGATATTTCGAGCAAGAAATAATTTCCGCTTAGTGTAACTAAGAAGGACTCTATGGGGTCTTCCCCCGCTCCCACCCCATTCTCTGCTTTTAGAGCCTCTCTGAGGTGTCTAGATATTGATGCACATTTCCTGACTTGTTCTGCAGATGTGAAAGAAAGTAAAAGTGAAGGCTTTCAGTCGTGTCCGGCTCTTTTTGACCCCCCTGGACTATAGCAGAGCACGGGCAGCTGTGACGACGCGCAGAGCGCTGGCCAAGAGGAGCTACCCCACGTCCGAGGTCAGGGGCAGCAGCTGAAAGGTTATCCCGAGTCCGAGGTCAGGGGCGGTGGCCCAGAGTGCCAGGCTGCCACAGCGCAGAAGCAGCCCAGAGGAGGCCAGGGGCGGCAGCTAGGAGGAGCGACCCAACGTCCAAGGAGCGATGGCTGCACAGGAACCGGAGGGCCTAGAGGAGCTATGCCATGTTCAAGGTCGGGAGGGGCGGCGGTGAGGAGATACCCTCATGCAAGGTAAGGAGCGGTGGCTGCGCTTTGCTGGAGCAGCCTTGAAGAGATACCCCATGTCCAAGGTAAGAGAAACCCAAGTAAGATGGTAGATGTTGCAAGAGGGCAGACACACTGAAACCATAATCACGGAAAACTAGTAAATCTAATCACACTAGGACCACAGCCTTGTCTAACTCAATGAAACTAAGCCATGCCCTGTGGGGCCACCCAAGACGGGCGGGCATGGTGGAGAGGTCTGACAGAATGTGGTCCACAGGAGAAGGGAATGGCAAGCCACTTCAGTATTCTTGCCTTGAGAACCCCATGAACAGTATGAAAAGGCAAAATGATAGGCTACTGAAAGAGGTACTCCCCAGGTCAGTAGGTGCCCGATATGCTACTGGAGATCAGGGGAGAAATAACTCCAGAAAGAATGAAGGGATGGAGCCAAAGCAAAAACAACACCCAGTTGTGGATGTGACTGGTGATAGAAGCAAGGTCTGATGCTGTAAAGAGCAACACTGCATAGGAACCTGGAATGTCAGGTCCATGAATCAAGGCAAATTGGAAGTGGTCGAACAGGAGATGGCAAGAGTTAACGTCGACATTCTAGGAATCAGTGAACTAAAATGGACTGAAATGGGTGAATTTAACTCAGATGACCATTATATCTACTACTGTGGGCAGGAATCCATTAGAAGAAATGGATTAGCCATCATGGTCAACAAAAGAGTTTGAAATGCAGTACTTGGATGCAATCTCAAAAACGGCAGAATGATCTCTGTTCGTTTCCAAGGCAAACCATTCAATATCACAGTAATCCAAGTCAATCCCCCAACCAGTAACACTGAAGAAGCTGAAGTTGAACGGTTCTATGAAGACCTACAAGACCTTTTAGAACTAACACCCAAAAAAGATGTCCTTTTCATTATAGGGGACTGGAATGCAAAAGTAGGAAGTCAAGAAACACCTGGAGTAACAGGGAAATTTGGTCTCGGAATGCAGAATGAAGCAGGGCAAAGAATAATAGAGTTTTGTCAAGAAAATTCACTGGTCATAGCAAACACTCTCTTCCAACAGCACAAGAGAAGACTCTACACGTGGACATCACCAGATGGTCGACACTAAAATCAGATTAATTACATTCTTTGCAGCCAAAGATGGTGAAGCTCTATACAGACCAGGAGCTGACTGTGGCTCAGATCATGAACTCCTTATTGCCAAATTCAGACTTAAATTGAAGAAAGTAGGGAAAAGCACTAGACCATTCAGGTATGACCTAAATCAAATCCCTTACGATTATACAGTGGAAGTGAGAAATAGACTTAAGGGCCTAGATCTGATAGCTAGAGTGCCTGATGAACTATAGATGGAAGTTTGTGACATTGTACAGGAGACAGGGATCAAGACCATCCCCATGGAAAAGAAATGCAAAAAAGCAAAATCGCTGACTGAGGAGGCCTTACAAATAGCTGTGAAAAGAAGAGAAGTGAAAAGCAAAGGAGAAAAGGAAAGATACAAGCATCTGAATGCAGAGCTCCAAAGAATAGCAAGAAGTGATAAGAAAGCTGTTCTCAGCGATCAATGCAAAGAAATAGAAGAAAACAATAGAATGGGAAAGACTAGAGATCTCATCAAGAAAATTAGAGAACACTTCATGAAAAGGTGGGCTCGATAAAGGATAGAAATGGTATGGACCTAACAGAAACAGAAGATATTAAGAATAGATGGAAAGAATAAACAAAAGAACTATACAAAAAAGATCTTCATGCCCAAGATAATCACGATGGTGTGATCACTCACCTAGAGCCAAACATCTTGGAATGCGAAGTCAAGTGGGCCTTAGAAAGCACCACTACAAACAAAGCTAGTCGAGGTGATGGAATTCCAGTTGAGCTATTTCAAATTTTGAAAGATGATGCTGTGAAAATGCTGCACTCAATATGACAGCAAATTTGGAAAACTCAGCAGTGGCCACAAGACTGGAAAAGGTCAGTTTTCTTTGCAATACCAAAGAAAGGCAATGCCAAAGAATGCTCAAACTACCACACAATTGCACTCATCGCACATGCTAGTAAAGTAATGCTCAAAATTCTCCAAGCCAGGCTTCAGCAATACGTGAACCGTGAACTCCTTGATGTTCAAGCTGCTTTTAGAAAAGGCAGAGGAACGAGAGATCAAATTGCCAACATCCGCTGGATCATGGAAAAGCAAGAGAGTTCCAGAAAAACATCTATTTCTGCTTCATTGACTATGCCAAAGCCTTTGACTGTGGGGATCACAATAAACTGTGGAAAATTCTGAAAGAGATGGGAATACCAGACCACCTGACCTGCCTCTTGAGAAACCTGTATGCAGGTCAAGATGCAACAGTTAGAACTGGACATGGAGCAACAGACTGGTTCCAAATAGGAAAAGGAGTACATCAAGGCTGTATATTGTCACCCTGCTTATTTAACTTATATGCAGAGTACATTATGAGAAATGCTGGAGTGGAAGAAACACAAGCTGGAATCAAGATTGCTGGGAGAAATATCAATAACCTCAGATATGAAGATGACATCACCCTTATGGCAGAAAGCGAAGAGGAACTAAAAAGCCTCTTGATGAAATTGAAAGAGGAGAGCAAAAAAGTAGGCTTAAAGCTCAACATTCAGAAAACGAAGATCATGGCATCTGGTCCCATCACTTCATGGGAAATAGATGGGAAACAGTGGAAACAGTGTCAGACTTTATTTTTGGGGGGCTCCAAAATCACTGCAGATGGTGACGTAGCCATGACATAAAAGACGCTTACTCCTTGGAAAAAAAGTTATGACCAACCTAGATAGTATATTCAAAAGCAGAGACATTACTTTGCCAACTAAGGTCCATCTAGTCAAGGCTATGTTTTTTCCAGTAGTCATGTATGGATGTGAGAGTTGGACTGTGAAGAAAGCTGAGCACCGAAGAGTTGATAGTTTTGAACTGTGGTGCTAGAGAAGACTCTTGAGAGTCCCTTGGACTGCAAGGAGATCCAACCAGTCCATTCTGAAGATCAACCCTGGGATTTCTTTGAAAGGAATGATACTGAAGCTGAAATTCCAGTACTTTGGCCACCTCATGCGAAGAACTGACTCATTGGAAAAGACTGTGATGCTTGGAGGGATTGGGGTCAGGAGGAGAAGGGGACGACAGAGGATGAGATGGCTGGATGGCATCACTGACTTGATGGACGTGAGTCTGAGTGAACTCCGGGAGTTGGTGATGGACAGGGAGGCCTGGCGTGCTGCGATTCATGGGGTCACAAAGAGTCGGCGACTGAGTGACTGAACTGGACTATAGCCTACCAGACTCCTCAGTCCATGAAATGTTCCAGGCAAGAGTACTGGAGTAGGTTGCCATTTCCTTCTCCAGGGGATCTTCCCAACCCAAGGATTGAACCTGGGTCTCCCTCATTGCAGGCAGACCCTTTACCATCTGAGCCACCAGGGAAGCAGATGTGAAAACTCTCCAAGAAATGTAAGATACTTGAGGACAACGAGCACATAGCCCCAGGACCTGGAGCCTCAGGACTGATAGTGATTACCCCTGTGCCACCACCCTGTTCCCTGACCATCAGCCAATCAGAGAATTGTGAATGATCTCACCAAGTACCTTGTGATGCCTCCTCCCTCATATGCCTTTTAAAATACTTTGCCAGAACCCTTCAGGGAGCTCAAGACTTTTTAAGGCACAAGCCACCTCGTCTCCTTGCATGACCCTGCAATATATATTTCTTCGCTCCAAACTCTGACTTTCAGTTTGTTTGACCTCACTGTGTATTGGGCACATGAACTTGCATTAATATTAGTACTTTCCCTTTCTCTCTTCACTTTTGAGTGATGAAGGGCAAACCCTACATTTTCAGGGTGATGCATCTTCTGCCTGATCCATAAAATGTTCTCCAAGTCAGAGATGGACTTCATTTGAATTCTTCGCTTGAGATATTGTCCATAAAGAATCTGCCTGCAATGAGGAGACAAGGATTCAGTCCCTGGAGAAGGGAATGGCTACCCACTCCAGTATTCTTATTTGGAGAATTCTGTGGATAGATGAGCTTGGCAGGCTACAGTCCATGGGGTCACAAAGTGTTGGATACAACTGAGCGACTTTCACTTTCACAGTCATAATTTGGGTTTTATTGTGAAGGGAAAATTTTCATATGACTTGAGGGTTATTATTTGGGTACACTCTATTCAAATGAAATCTCACACTAATCAAATTAGATTTGGGGGAAGAAAGAATAACAATCGGTCCATTTAGAACAGGGGTATTTGGGTCTGTTTGAATGGCTTAAGGTTCTGGTTGGACTCAAATGGGTCAAGATTCTGATGTGCTAGATCTCTAGAGCTTATTTTCTAATTATTACAATGGCACTCATCTTCAGTTCAGTTCAGTCGCTCAGCCGTGTCCGACTCTTCACAAATGTATCAAATAAAAATGTTGTGCACTTTAAATTTGCACGATGTTATATGTCAAATACGTTACAATTAAAAACAATAAGTAAAAATTTTTTTAATTTATTGTGTGTGAGGGGCAAGTAATTTCTATCTGAAAAGAAAGACTAGAGTAGAGAAAAGAAAACAAAAAGAAGAACAAGACAACAGTCATGGAAAAGAAAGCCAGCATTCAGTTATTCATATAATAAAATAATTGGCCTTATGTGGTAGAATTATTTTTCTCTTTTTCCTGTGTGACTTGGCAAGAATAAAAGGAGTTGCAAGCTAGGAACTTGAAGAGAAAAAAAAAAGAAACCTAGCTAAGAATAATGTGTAATCAGGAAATTGACATTTTTCTCCACAAGTGAAGGGATTTGGCACACTGAAATATTATTCGGACATGCAGAAGGATTTGATCAGAAATACAAAAAGTCAAGTGAGCTTATACCTTCAAACTGAGGAGGAAGATGAAAAAAAAATTATATAAAGCAGCAATCAATTAAAATACAACTTGCAATAGTAGTGCATTTTAAACATTTGCCTTTCTATATAATTTTCTATAACTGATTCATTTTTAATATAACTGCAGTATTTTAATACTAGCTTATTTCTTGACTAAAGAATTATGATATGTTTTCCCAAACAATAATTAAACACTTAATTATTGTTTCAGTTAGTTACTATGGAAGTATAGTTTCTATACTAGCATGTGATGGCAAATAATGTGCTGTCCAACTCTGACAATAAACCCTAATTATGCAATAATCAGAGTTGCATAGACTGCCTCAGGAGTACAAATTATTCAAATTCAAGACTAGGGAGTAAAAACAAACATTACGCAGATCAAGTTGTGTTCTAAAGCTGAAAATGCATGTGATATAGAAAAATTGGGCTGCAATACCTGAAAGCAAAAAAAGTGTCAGGCGTTCCTCCAGTGATATCATATTACTGCACCCGGAACCTTTAACCTGTCAGAGTTAAAGTGTTAAGGTTAATTTATGAGAGCTGTATTTCTAAATATACTAACATCTCTTAAATGTTAAATGAACTTCAAATTACTTGCAGTAAATATTTTCTCATAAGAAAAAAATACCATATTTTTTAGTAGATGTGAGTGACACAGGCATGTGCTAGTGAAACAGAAGACATTTTCTAAATAAAAGTAGTAGATTGAATCAAGGGCAAATGCTCTATGTCTTAAATATGACATGGCACTATGAAAGATACTAGAGTTTTGAGGGACAGCTCAGGGGTAAAAGTAAAATCGTTACTGGAGTCTCACAACATACCTTATTTAGAATTGTCAAAAACATTTGTAAAGAGTAAAGGTCCTAAGATCCTTCTGATTATTGAAACATTGTTTTGTGCCTCACACTTTTTCTTTAGAGGTATGTTTATTACCTTGATAATAGTGATATCATGGGTATTTGCATATGTCTTTGCTCATTAAATTGTTTACATTAAGTACATGTAGCTTTGTGTATATCAATTATAACTCAATAAAGTTTTGTGTTTTCTTTTAAGGCTAGAAAACAATGACTTTATTTCTCATTTTTTAGGATCCTTCTTTCCCTTTGGAATAATCCGCTACATTCATGACAGGTCCTTAAAAATATCAGCTAATAAACAATTATAAAACAATGGTTTCTCTATAGTCGGCATATATTTGTTAATGTATTTAGGTATGTTTCATTGTATTTGATTTTTAAATTTCTTAATTGAAGGATAATTGCTTTACAGAATTTTGTGGGTTTTTGTCATACATCAAAAAGAATCAGCCATAGGTACACACATGTCCCCTCCCTCCCGAAACTCCCTCCCATCTGCCTCCCCATCCCACTCTTCAGCCTGTCACAGAGCCCCTGTTTGAGTTCCCTGAGTCACACAGCAAACTTCCATTGGCTATCTATTTTACATACGGTACTGTAAATTTCCATGTTACTGTCTCCATACCTCTCACCTTCTCCCTCCTACCCTCTCGCCACGTCCACAGGTCTGTTCTCAGTGTCTGTTTCTCCATTGCTGCCCTGAAAATAAATTCATCAGTGTCATCTTTTTAGATTCCATATATGTGTTTTAATATACAATATTTATATTTCTCTTTCTGCCTTACTTCATTCTGTATAATAGACTCTAGGTTCATCCACCTCATTAGAAATTATTTAAACATGTTCCTTTTTATGGCTGAGTAGTTTTCATTCCAATTCCAAAGAAAGGCAATGCCAAAGAATGCTCAAACTACCACACAGTTGCACTCATTGCACATGCTAGTAAAGTAATGCTCAAAATTCTCCAAGCCAGGCTTCAGCAATACGTGAACCATGAACTCCCTGATGTTCAAGCTGGTTTTAGAAAATGCAGAGGAACCAGAGATCAAATTGCCAACATCCACTGGATCATGGAAAAAGCAAGAGAGTTCCAGAAAAACATCTATTTCTGCTTTATTGACTATGCCAAAGCCTTTGACTGTGGGGATCACAATAAACTGTGGAAAATTCTGAAAGAGATGGGAATACCAGACCACCTGACCTGCCTCTTGAGCAATCTGTATGCAGGTCAGGAAGCAACAGTTAGAACTGGACATGGAACAACAGACTGCTTCCAAATAGGAAAAGGAGTACATCAAGGCTGTATATTGTCATCCTGCTTATTTAACTTCTATGCAGAGTGCATCATGAGAAATGCTGGAGTGGAAGAAACACAAGCTGGGATCAAGATTGCTGGGGGAAATATCAATAACCTCAGATATGAAGATGACACCACCCTTATGGCAGAAAATGAAGAGGAACTAAAAAGCCTCTTGATGAAAGTGAAAGAGGAGAGTGAAAAAGTTGGCTTCAAGCTCAACATTCAGAAAATGAAGATCATGGCATCTGGTCCCATCACTTCATGGGAAATAGATGGGGAAACAGTGTCAGACTTTATTTTTGGGGACTCCAAAATCACTGCAGATGGTGACTGCAGCCATGAAATTAAAAGACGCTTACTCCTTGGAAGAAAAGTTATGACCAACCTAGATAGCATATTCAAAAGCAGAGACATTACTTTGCCAACTAAGGTCCGTCTAGTCAAGGCTATGGTTTTCCCTGTGGTCGTGTATGGATGTGAGAGTTGGACTGTGAAGAAAGCTAAGCACCGAAGGATTGATGCTTTTGAACTGTGTTGTTGGAGAAGACTCTTGAGAGTCCCTTGGACTGCAAGGAGATCCAACCAGTCCATTCTGAAGGAGATCAACCCTGGGATTTCTTTGGAAGGAATGATGCTAAAGCTGAAGCTCCAGTACTTTGGCCACCTCATGCGAAGAATTGATTCATTGGAAAAGACTCTGATGCTGGGAGGGATTGAGGGAAGGAGGAGAAGGGGACGACTGAGGATGAGATGGCTGGCTGGCATCACTGACTCTATGGACGTGAGTCTGAGTGAACTCCGGGAGACAGTGATGGACAGGGAGACCTGGCGTGCTGCAATTCATGGGGTCACAAAGGATCAGACACAACTGAGGGACTGAACTGAACTGAGCTGAGTATTCTATTGTATGTATGTACCACAGCTTCTTGATACATGCATCTGTTGATGGACATCTAGGTTGCTTCCATGTTCTAGCTATTGTAAATAGTGCCATAGTGAACATTGGGGTACATATGTCTTTCTCAATTTTGGTTTCCTCAGGGTATATGCCTAGGAGTAGGATTGCTGTGTCATATGGTGGTTTTATCCCTAGATTTTAACGAATTTCCATGCCATCTTCTATAGTGGCTGTATGAATTTACATTCCCAACAGCAATGTAAGAGTGTTCCCTTTTCTCCACACTCTCCTCAACATTTATTGTTTGCAGACTTTTGATGATGGCCATTTTGACCAGTGTGGGGTGATATCTCATAGTAGTTTTGATTTGCATTTCTCTAACAATGAGTGATGCTGAGCACCTTTTCATGTGTTTGTTAGCCATTGGTTTGTCTTCTTTGGAGAAATGTCTTTTTAGGTCTTTTTCCCACTTTTTGATTGGGTTGTTGCTTTTCTCGTATTGAGTTGAATGAGCTGCTTATATATTTTGAAAATTAATTATTTGTCAGTTGTTTCTTTTGCTATTATTGTTTTCTTTGCTATTATTTCCTCCCATTCTGAGGGTTGTCTTTTCACCCTGTTTGTAGTTTCCTTTGCTGTGCAAAAGCTTTTAAGTTTAATTAGGTTTCACTTGTTTATTTTTGTTTTTATTTCCATTACTCTAGGAGGTGGGTCATAGAAAATCTTACTTTGATTTATATCATTGAGTGTTCTTCCTATGTTTTCCTCTGAGAGTTTTATAGTTCTTGATCTTACATTTAGGTCTTTAATCCATTTTGAATTTATCTTTGTGTTTGGCATTAGGAAGTTTTCTAATTTCATTCTTTTGCATGTAGCTGTCCATTTTTCCCAGCACCACTTATTGAAGAGGCTATCTTTGTCTCATTGTATATTCTTGTCTCCTTTGTAAAAAATAAGGTATCCATAGGTGCATGGGTTATCTTTGGGTTCTCTATCTTGTTCCATTGGTCTATATTTCTGTTTTTGTGCCAGTACCTATCTGTCTTGATGACTGTAGCTTTGTAGTATAGTCTGAAGTCAGGAAGGCTGATTCCTCCAGCTCCATTCTTCTTTCTCAAGACTACTTTGGCTATTCAGGGTCTTCTGTGTTTCCATATTAACTGTGAAATATTTTGTTCTATTTCTGTGAAAAACGCCATTGGTAATTTGATAGGGATTGCACTGAATCTGTAGATTGCTTTTGGTAGTATAGACATTTTCACAATATTGATTCTTCTTACCCAGGAACATAGAATGTTTCTCCATCTGTTTATGTCATCTTTGATTTCTTTCATCAGGGCCTTATAGTTTTCTGTATACAGTTCTTTTGTCTCCTTAGGTAGGTTTATTCCTAGATATTTTATTCTTTTTTTTTTTTTTTTGCAATGGGATTGGTTCCTTAATTTCTCTTTCCGATATTTCATTGTTAGTGAGAGTCCCTTGGACTGCGAGGAGATCCAACCAGTCCATTCTAAAGGAGATCAGTCTTGGGTGTTCTTTGGAAAGAACTATGCTAAAGCTGAAATTCCAGTAGTTTGGCCACCTCATGCAAAGAGTTTACTCATTGGAAAAGACTGATGCTATGAGAGATTGGGGGCAGGAAGAAAAGGGGATGACAGAGGATGAGATGGCTGGATGGCATCACCGACTCGATGGACATGAGTTTGAGTGAACTCCGGGAGTTGGTGATGGACAGGGAGGCCTGGCATGCTGCAATTCATGGGGTCGCAAAGAGTCGGACACGACTGAGTGACTGAATTGAACTGAACTGATTGAGATGATCATATGGTTTTTATCTTTCAATTTGTTAATATGGTGTATCACATTGATTGATTTGTGCATATTGACGAATCCTTGCATCCGTGGAATAAACTTAACTTGATCATGGTGTATGAACTTTCTAATGTGTTGTTGAATTTGTTTTACTAGAATTTTGTTGAGGATTTTTGCATCTATGTGCCTCACACTTTAAAAAAATAATCAGATCACAAAGAGTTAGACATGACTAAGCACGCATAACACACACAGAAAGGTTATACTTACTAGTGGAGAATATGACTCTATGGAAGAGTTGCATAGCTGTCTGCTGCTGTTCTTACAATTTTCCATTCTGAAGCATTCAGATGCTTTAGAATGTTTAGTCTCAGCTGAGACTAGTTTCTGGTGTAGTAATCTAAAAAACTGAGGAACTGGCTACTGCTATGGGAGACTCATAAGATTGTATAATTTTTTCCATTTCTGAAAATTAAGTTGCCTTGGACAGAGGCACGTTGCCACTTGGGATTCTTAAGTTAGTATCATCCTTGAACATTAATTAGTATCTCCAAGAAAACTGTCAGGGAGGAAGAAATTTCCCTCTGCCCCTCTAGGTTCTTCTGGTTGGTCTAAGATTTCAACTGACAAGAAATAGACAAACGGGAGAAAACCAAAGTTTAATAACATGTATACATGGGAGAGACCAAGGAAACAGTGACTTGTCAATATGGCTGAAACCCTTACTTCACCATCTTCTGCTAAAGATAAAAGAGAAGGTTGGGAGTCCTAGTTTGGGATATTAAAGGAAAGGATGGTAATTTGCATTGAGATGGAAATGCAAGTATTTGTTTGCACCTTTAGAGATGGTGGGATGCAGAGTGGGTGCTGATCTCTATGCCCTGCTGAGTTTCCCCGCCACAGTCAGCCTATGTTCCTTGCAGATATCTTTATTGATGATTATAGTCTGGGACTAGGCCCTCTATTTAAATTGTTTTAGGAAGTTCAAGAGAAGTCCAAAGTTTCTTCCTGAGTCTTTTTGGCTTTGAATGTTTTCAGCTTGAAATTATCTGCACACTCAAGAAACATTTTGGTGTGGCAAATTTTGCTCCCCTACAAAAGGAAATATTGTTTGCTCCAGAAAATTTATCAGTAAATTTCTTATCAGTTAAAAGAAAAGGAATCTAGTCATACAGAGCGGTTGTACTATACTTCTTTTTCTATTTTCTATGTGAGTGACATTAAGTAAGTTACTTAATATCTCTATAGTTCAGGTTCAAGACTTGTAAGATGTTCCCTCCCTGACAGCATTCAATGGTGGATGATATATGAACAAATGTATATGAACAAGTCTAACATAGTGACTGCCATATCCTTTTTATAAATGCATCTGAGAAATGGAATATTTCCTGTCATATCAGTAAACAAGGATGTCACAGTCATCAGCAATCCCAGCCCTCCAGGACACTCGTGAAGTAGAAGAGTGCCTGTGTGATCTCCCTACAGGGAGATCTGAAGAACTCAGGATGTGAAAAATTGCAGGATACTGGCCCCCAGAAAGCTGAGATGTATATAAAAAGGACTGATTTCAGTGAGCCCAGACCCTTGCATCTTCCCATATACAGAAAAGTGCTAAACTCCTTAACTTGAGGTAGCTGGTTTTCTTTATTTTTTTTTTACTTTTATTTTTTTTTTTTATTTTTTTTAAACTGGTCAGATACTGATTTAATTATTTTTATTTATTTTTTTTCTTTAATTCCCCAAAATAATTTTGATGTTCAGACCACCTTCCCTTTGTTGCAAACTTCTACATAACCTGACTCCTCTCCCCACCTCCTCAGAGCAGTTCTCTCAAGCCTACTTGAGATGCTAACTCCCAGGCTTGAAGTCCTAAAACTTCCCACTGAATAAAACATAACTCTCAACTTTTAGGTTGTAGCTATATATATATATATATATATATATATATATATATTTTAGTCAAGACATCTATAGTTAACAATTAATGTCACTATAAATACTTTTTTAACTAACCTTACTATTCCAGATAGATGGAAAGTTTATGTTTAACAACCCATGCCTTCACACTCTTTAATGTTTCATGGGATGCTTGTGCTGCTGGGTATAATGGAGGCACAGATGACATCCCAATAATAATCGGCAAGTTCGAACAGAAGACAGCATCACAAGTCAGAATCTCCTAATCACCCATAAGTACAGCTTACTTTCTTCTGTATGTATCCCTCCCAGGGACTCCTGGGAAGTGACTCAAACAAGTTACAGGGCTATTCACATGGGAAAGGATTTATAAGAGAAACTTGAAAGGAAGCATTTGGAGAGTTGAAGTGCTCAACAATCTAGGCTAACACTGTCAGTTCCTGAAGGAATAGTCAACAGAAATCAGGTGTTTAAAAATCTTCAAGATTTTTTTAAAGCCTCCGGGAGATTCAGAAGGGTGATGGAAGGGTACCCCCAGATCAATTTTCAAGTATCACATAACGTGCCCAGTACAACCTCAGCACTGATAGAAGAGGTTTCTGGGAACACAAAATGACAGCCTTTTTGCTCAGAAACCTCTCTTTTTCTTATTAATCTGAGAAATGGAATATTCCCTGCCATATCAGTAAACAAAAGATGTCAGTCATCAGCGATTGAAACCACCCTAGATGGTGAGCTGGTGAGCTCTGAGGAAACTCAGGAAGGAGAAGAAAACCTGCCCTCTAGTAGCCATCAGGAAACCTGCCCTGTAGTTTGCAGCCACTCCCTATGGTGAGCCTTGAGGAAATTCAGAATGTAAAAAAGAAAAAAACAAAACAATACAGGATTCTAGCCCCAGATAACTAAGGTGTATATCAAAGGAATGTTTTGCATCTTCTCGTACATAGAAAAGCACTAAATTCCTTGAGATATTTGGTTTTCCTATAATTAATAATCATCTTTTGACATTCAGACTACTTGCCCTTTGTTGCAAAATTCTATATTACCCGATTCCTCCCCTTACCGCCACAGAACCGTTCTCTCAGGGATACTTGAGATGCTGCTTCCTGGGCTTGAAGTCCTAAAAATTCCTGCCAAATAGAAAGTAGCTCTCGACTTTAGGTTGTTAATATTGTTTAAGTCAGCAAATTATGTTTCTCAATTATCCTCAAAGAAGCTGATATCAATCCCATTCTGAAAAATACTATTAATGGCAATATATTCTAAAAGAAATGAATCTGAGGCACACATCATTGCTCTCCCTCTTCAAGGTCATGGAAAAGTTAAGACTAGAACCTAAATGGTTTCAGCTTTCTAGGTCAAATTCTTCATCAATTTTAGTATTAGTTTGGATGACATTAGTACTAGAAAAGCTTGCAAGATTTAAACTTAACCTTAAATTTTTGAATATATATATATATACACATATACACAAATAGACACTTATATATACATACACCTCTAAATACAAATACACACAAGTACATACATACATATATGTACACACTTGCTAAATATGTGATTCAAAGGGAATCAGTTATGAGTTTTCATAGAACATATAATAAAAAGATACAGTAAAATAGTAGTCAATCTAAATCCTATGGCATCATTCACTAGTGCTTAAGTAAATACTCCTATTACAATTAGTTATTTCATAGCAAATACACTCCACTGGTTTGGCTTTTGCATATTTGTTTCAAAAATGAGTTTAAAATAGAAAAAAAATTAACCAGTAACATACAAAATTTTTTCATACTAAAACATAAAAACAAAAATGTATTTTAAATTTATTAGCTGTTTTTCAAAACTGTTTCTTTTTATTTTACAATCAATCCAATTTATAGTAAACTTATAGAAAACTTTGCAAACTTATGAATGCCACAAATTTTGTTTTATATAGAGATGGTTGTTATTTGATACATTTAAAATCATCTTTCAAGTATGCTTCTTTAAATAGAAAAAAGTCCACAAAATATATGAACCATAAATCAACCATAACTTATAATTTCCCTTGGCATGTCACAATCCTAACTCTCCCACTTTTTCTCTCCCAGGAGCAGCTGACAAAAGTATAAGGAGAAATCTATCTCTCCTCTGCAGCTCAGTGACTTCTAACTGCCCACACCACCACCCAGCCTTAAAGGACCTCAAGTTCATGTACGTACATAATGACCAAGCCTCCAGGCTTAGTGCATTCCTGAAATTGGTGTAAGCTGCAATTGACTGAGACCATAACTAGCTAGTTAAATTCTCTGGACCACTTTGAAAAAGTTCTGGAAGAGTTTGGGGCAGAGAAGTAAAAGGCAGACTGGGTTATTTAATCCCCAGGCGTGCATGTGTGCTATCGCTTCAGTAATGTCCGACTCTTGGTGACCCTACGTACTGCATCCCACCAAGCGATTCTCCAGGCAAGAATACTGGAATGGATTGCCATTTCCATTCCAGGGAATCTTCCTGACCCAGGGATTGAACCCACATCTCTTATGTCTCCTGTATTGGTAGGGTCTTTACTACCTGGAAAAGCCCTACTTAATCCACAAACTTTCCTCAAACTCTTCAACATTCACTGTTCTTAACTGAGGACATAACTGAAGTCTTCAGAGTATCATTTGCTCTCTGATTCTTGGGAACATCAAGAGAAACTTTCCCTTAACAGATGCTCTGCTGTTATAAATTCATTGCAAAGATAGTGAAAGCCCTGAAAAAAAAATTAGGAAAACTTCTAGCTTCTAAGAAGACACATGAAGCCAAAAGAAACTCTTCATTTGACTGGAAAAATTCCAAACACCAAGAGACATTCATTTAATGAGTTGTCATGAGGTGTTAATAGGTATAGAGATATATGCATTGCCAAAATTTATTCTTTCTCCACATTTCTCCCTTTCTCCAGAGCTTGTGCTAATTGGGATAGAAGTCCTCTCTTTTAGGACAGTTGTTTTTCATCTTGCTTTGGTAAAAAAAAAAAAAAAATATATATATATATATATATATATATATATATATATACACACACACACACACACATACTTCTCCAGGAAAAAAAATAGTATATCTCACAAACTACAACTTGGTTATAAAAATCTCAAGCTTCTGCTCTATACATTTTTTGCAGAAAAATTCATTCGGCTTCTCCTTTTATGCTTTGAAGCATAAATTTTATAACTGCCCTTTTCCCATTTCCTTTGTGAAAAATCAAACTATGGATTAAGATCCCAGTGGAACTGAACTCCATCCTTTGGAATTAAGTCCTGGAATTGCTTTGGATATTGCCCATACCGTCCTCACTCTTGGCCATTTTAACCACCAACATCTGTTAAGCACTTAGAATAAGGGAAGGAGTCCTTATGAAGGAGTCAGGGGAGTGCCTGCACTTAGAGGAAGGCCAACCCTCAGACCACCACTGAACTAAATCCAGGAGCAGGAAGGGTACACCTGTGCCGAGCTCCAGTGGGAGACCAGAACTCCTCCCGCTCTGTCAAGTTGCCTCTGCATCCCTCATTCCCTTCACCCTCACCCCATATCCATCAGTCTGGACTTTTGACCAGCTGGACAAATCTGTGTGTTTTATTCCTGTTCATCTCAGCCACTACAAAAGACCTAACTGGATCCAAGGTCATTCTTCATCTCACAAATGTTAATCCATACCCAATTCCATAAGCTGCTTTTCCTGATTCTATCAACCACCCTCCGTCTCCTGAAACCTTTTGTTTACTGCACCCCTGAAACACTAAGCCAGTCCTTTCCCTTAACTTCAACATCTTCCCCCAAAGTCTCCATCACGTTCTTAAAATGACTGAACCCTGGCTGCCCCTAAAGGCACTGATTTCCTTCCAGCCTTCTGTTGTTCAGTTGTGTCTGACTCTTTGCAAACCCATGGACTAAGCACACCACACTCCCCTGTCCTTCATTATTTCCTGGAATTTGCTCAAATTCACATTCATTCAGTCAAAGATGCTATTTAACCATCTCATCCTCTGTTGCCTCCTTCTTCTTCTTGCCTTTAATCTTTCCCGGTATCAGGCTCTTTTCCAATGAGCCGGCCCTTTGCGTTGGAGAAGTGGCTATTTGTCTTCCACTCTGTGTGCTGTGGCCTCTGAAGCTGAAATAAGTGTCCCCTTTGTTCCTCATCATTTCCAGAACTTTCAGACATTTTGCCTCCTTATTACAATCATTTCCCATGTGGCTAATGTCATTCTTTCCAATACTTCCCATTATAATTAAAGCTCACATTGACCAACCTTCCAGAAACCCAGCCTCTCAATTGCTTGAATTCCTCTCTTCTAAGGATCTGTTTAACCCCACCTTGTCAATTTATTCCCACTGTCCTATCTTAATGTTACCAATTTCAATAGTCCCCAGTCACTACCTCTTAGCTTTTAGCCCACACTCGATAGTTACTGAAGTCTAATGTCAACATGCTACAGTCCATGGGGTGGCAAAGAGTCAGACATGAGTTAGTGACTGAACAACAAACAACAAATGTTAGGAACTAAATGTCTGGCATCACCACCACCACTCTCCTCTCCCCTGCTCCCCTGCTGATTCGTATTAAAGCCCTAACCAGTCCATCCTAAAGGAAATCAGTCCTGAACATTCACTGGAAGGACTGATGCTGAAGCTGAAACTCCACTACTTTAGCCACTGGATGCAAAGAACTGACTCATTGGAAAAGACCCTGATGCTGGGAAAGATTGAAGGCAGGAGAAGAAGGGGACAACAGAGGATGAGATGGTTGGTTGGATGGCATCACTGACTCAATGGACATGAGTTTGAGTAAACTCTGGGTGTTGGTGATGGACAGGGAGGCCTGGCGTGCTGCAGTCCATGGGGTTGCAAAGAGTCAGGCACAACTGAGAGACTAAACTGAACCGAACCTGCAGTGTGATTATATTTTAAGCAACTTAGACTCTATGTGGCCTTCCCAAGACAGAATCCCCCACCTCCATGTCCTGCACCTGCCTCTGAAGTGAAAGTGAAAGTGAAGTTGCTCAGTCATGTCTGACTCTTTGCGACCCCATGGACTGTAGCCTACCAGGCTCCTCCATCCATGGGATGTTCCAGACAGGAATACTGGAGTGGGTTACCATTTCCTTCTCCAGGGGATCTTCCCGACCCAGGAATCGAACCCAGGTCTCCCACATTGGAGGCAGACACTTTAACCTCTGAGCCACCAGGGAAGCACCTGCCTCTAGTTTGTGGAAAAACTTTAACCTCCTAGGCATTCTCCAAGTTCCAAATAATAAATTTAATCAGAGGAATGAGAAAATTCAGAAACAAAAGGAAACAGTCAAACAAGATAAAATAATAATGGTTTAGCCATTAAACAAAGTTAAAGACTTAGTTCTTCCTTTAAGGTTATAGGAAATGTTGTGAACCATGTCCCTTGAGCTGTTTGGCAGATACTGAAATCCCCACCAAGTAGAAGGCAACTGCATACTGCCCACAAGCATATAGATCCCCAGACCAGTTGGAACCAGAAGTTTGATGATCCTGACTCCTTAGTTCACCACCAATCAATCAGAAGATTGTCCACAAGCTGATCACATATGCTACAACCCTCTCCCTTACACTGTCTTTAAAAACCTCTCCCTGAAAGCCAATAGGGAGTTTGCCTTTATTTTCCTTTATTCACTTCTTTCATTCAAATTCATCTATCAGGGATGCCTTTTATGGCCATTCTATATAAATTCCAATTCTGTCCCATGTTTATCTTTTTTTAATATAAATTTATTTTAATTGGAGGTTGATTACTTTACAATATTGTATTGGTTTTGCCATATATCAACATGAATCTGCCTCAGGTATACACGTGTTCCCCATCCTGAACCCCCCTCCCCCCTCCCTCTCCGCACGTGCCACCCCAGACGAGGGTTCTTGCCTTGCTTTCAGCTGGAGCAACATTAGCAATGGTGATGCTGTTCCCACGGTCATAGATCTAGTTGCTGCTGTGCTGTAGACCAAGGAACCCACAGAAAGAGTAACTTCCAGTCCTTCCTGTTGCTCATGGCTACTGCTCATCATCTTGCCTTTTCCCGTCTTCATATACTTCTCACTTCCAGCTTTGCAACTAACTTCTATGCAGCCGCCAAAGCCAGAGACAGCACAGGAGCTGGTCAATATGCAGCAGGCACACCTGAAGCCCTGGGCTACCTTCCTCTCCCTTCTGTCTCCCTGACATGCTTCTCAGAGACACAGTCACTTCATGTATGCCCTCTGAAAAGACACTGGGAGAACAAATGACTGTTCATCTGCAAGCAGTGGCAGGTTCAGTAACACACTTTCTTATATTTGCTCTCCTAGAATGGTTTGTGTTATTTTCAGAAAGCATCATTCTCAGTGCATTACTTTCCTGGCTTATACTTGTCCATAGTTCCCCTTTACCTATAGAATAAACCACCAGGTTCCTAAGGTAACCATCTCCAGTCTTGCTTCTTTCTTGCCCTATCTCCTATCCAAAATAAACCAATCGCCATCCCTAGACAACTTCCGGAAGTCTTCTAACTGTGTCTTGATTCAGAATTTCACTTCTTCTTAGGGAATCCTAAGACCCTCGTTTCTTCCTATCAAAATTCTTTCTATATTTTCATGATCTATATTCAGCATCACTTTTTTCCTGAAGATTTCCTTGCTCCTCTAAGAAATGCTTCATGGTTCCCTGTGTGGCAACTTATCCAGGTATTCTTGTTTTTATGCATTCATCTCTAATGGCTCCTTGAGGGCAAAGAAAGTATTCTCTATCTCTGTCTCCCTTGCAGCAACTAATTAACTGATATGAATATATTATATTTGCTCAAAAAAAGTTAACTGTGATCAAATATCAGGGCAGGCTATCTGGCAATCCCCAAAGAGATCAGCATGTTCTAGACAGTGTGAGACTCAGGAAGGCCACAAAGAATTAGAAAAGAATTTAGAAAGCTGGGATCAGGTCTATTGGATCTTGAATCTGCTATTTAACACTTGTGCAGTTTGGGGCAAGTTTTCTTTTTCATATGTTTTTTTAAATTTATATGAACATCTGGCCCCTCTTACTATATGTAGTGAATATAAACATCAATACCACATGTATATAATTGTATCTTCTACATATGGTTGTGTTGAAGGCTGTGCACCTTTTAAAGTGTCTGACCTAGAGACTTCCCTGGCAATCCAGCAGAAGAATCCACCTCGGAATGAAGGGGACAAGGGTTTGATCCCTGGTTGGGGAACTAAGATTCCGCATGCCACAGAGCTGCTGAGTCTATGCACCACAGCAAGGGAGATCTTGAGCCCTAACAAAAGCTCCTACAGAATGCAATGAAGATCTGATCCTGTGTGCCATAACTAAGACCCAATGCAGCCAAATAAACAAACTTTTCTTTTTTTTAAGAATTCTTACAAAAATAAAATAAAGCAGGCTTAAAATCAGGGGAGTTGATTCACAGTCCAGAGTGTTAACCATTCCACTGTGGAACAACCACAGAAGGCCTGATTCAAAGCCCTAGTCACCCAGATATAAGAGTGTGACTTGCACTGCTGTAGCCCTCACAGCCTCAGAGTTTTCACTGTAAAATTATAGAGCTTGACTCTACTTCCTTAAACATTTTTTTTTAATTTTATTGAGCTGTGGTTGGTTTACAATGTTGGGTTGTTTCTTCTGTGCAGTGGCATGACTCAGTTGTGTGTGTGTGTGTGTATGTATATATATATATATATATTCCTTCTCATATCCTGTTTCACTATAGTTTATTACAGGATAGTGTATATGATTCTGTAAGATAGTGCATCTGCAAGTTAGATGAGCCTTGCCAAACTGTAGTTCATGAAATAATGGTGCCATTGGCTGCTCTGTGAAAAACGCTTGACATCAAATAATTTGAGGAAATTTTGGATTCTAAACAAGAAAATTTTAAAAGTATCTGGCCTAGGAACCCAATCCTCATGTCCTGACTCTATATTCTAAGCACCAAAGACCCAGGCCTCTCTGTGTTGCCTCTGAAGAAGCAGTAGCCTTAGGTCACAGCGTCACAAAGGTCATGACACACAGAGGTTCCTTCTGCTGAAGGCACAGATTGAGCTATGCTGGCTGGTGAGGCTCTAGGCCGTGTCTTTTTCCCAAACACAAAGGTATACCTCGTGTCCCAAGGCTGACCAGTGACAGCAGAGGGTGGCTGAAGCGTGAGAAGCCCTTCTCTCTTCCTGTCCAACTCTACGTAGAAATGTATGTCCTGAGAGATGTGGAGCTAGAAAAAGAGGATGTGCTTTTTTTTTTCAGTTGTTTTTATTAAAGCGGTCACCTGAGCAGAGAGTGTGGAAAATAAAACCTTTCAAAAGAAGAGGGGGCTTTCACCATGTTTTCCATGTTTATTTCTCTCAAAATGGCTAAACATTCTTAGAGAATTATGCAGAATTTCTGGAAGACAAAAAAAAAAAAAAAAACAGGATAATGCTAGTACAGAGTATGAAGTAGGATGAAAAGGAAGAGTTATTTCCTTGTCTGTAAGAAGAATAACATTAGACCCGCTTTTGCTTTTGATAATAATGCTAACATGCCGATATAAATGCATCTTGTCTTCAAGCTGGAAATTTCATGTCGTAGTAATAGAGGTTTAGGCAGTATTTATAATTATACAAAATTGCATGGCTGAGAGTGGAAAAGAGCTAAGGCAGACTTCACCAACAACACAGAAACAATGTATGAGGAATGAACGTAACCCTTGTGAAACAGAGCATTTCACACACAAGAACACATGAACCCAGCTCACTGGTGGCATTAGCTATGAATGGCATGGTAAAAAAAAAAAAAAAAAGTGTCATCTTGTTTTGAATTAAAAAAAAAAAAAAACACTTCTGTTACTAAACCTCAAAGATGTCATTTTAAGCAAAAAAAAATACTATATTGAAGCAACTCAGGTAACCCTAAAATTCATTTCCTGAAACAAGAATTTGACCCAAAACAAGCAAATTTCCCGTTACTTTCCTCTGTAAGCAAAGTGGGTGACCTATGTGATTATGTTTTATAACTGAAAAAAACCTGAAGTGTTGCCCTAGAATAATGTTTGAGTAGAGAGGGAATCTGAAGTATTTTATTATACTACATTTATATATATATATATATATATCTTTTTATATATACATAGTTAGTTATATATATACAGTCACTCATATACAGTCCATATACACCCCATATACAGTCACTCCTGGTTATTCACATGACTCCAGGACCCACCAAGAATGTCAAAACCCACTTAGAAACAAGTCTAATAGCTGGCCCTTTATACCCATGTATCCATGGATTAAACCAATCACAGATCATTTAGTACCATATATATATATATATACACACACACATATAAAATGAAAAAAATCCATAAATAAATGGACCCACAGAGTTGAAAGCCAACATTGTTCCAGGATCAGATACATATAGGTATAGATATGTATATGTGTATTTATACCTAAGACACCTTTAGCCATTGACTGTTATCACATATAATTTATCCCTGTTTATCTTGTAATCAGTATTACTTTGCCGACAAAGGTACCTATGGACAAAGCTATGGTTTTTCCAGTAGTCACGTATGGATGTGAAAGTTGGACCATAAAGAGGGCTAAACACCAAAGAATTGATACTTTTGAGCTGTGGTGTTCAACAAGATTCTTGAGAGTCCCTTGGATTACAAGGAGATCAAACCAGTCAATCTTAAAGGAAATCAATCCTGAATATTCATTAGAAGGACTGATGCTAAAGCTGAAGCTCCAATACTTTGGCCACCAGATGTAAGAGCCAATTTATTAGAAAAGATCCTGATGCTAGAAAGAGTGAAGGCAGGAGGAGAAGGGGATGACAGAGGATGAGATTGTTGAATGGCATCACTGACTCAGTAGACATGAGTTTGAGCAAGTTCCAGGAGATGGTGAAGACTGGAAAGCCTGGCGTGCTGCAGTCCATGGGGTTGCAAAGAGTCGGACATGATTGAGCAACTGAACAACAACAAATCTTGTATTCAGAACCTGGAATGTGGTAGAACAAGTGATTAGTTCCATTCACCTGTAGTCTCTACATCTTAAGTTTCATTTTAGGACTTCACAGTTTCAAATATAGAAAACCTCTTAATAAGACAAGGTCAAAAATTTAGAAAGCTGACCTTTCTAAAAAAAATTATATCCTTTTTCAAGGATAACAAAGTCTTAGAGAGGTGGGTAAAAAGCCAATCTGAATGTGCCATAAACATTCTTCTAATCTATCAGTTTCTGGTTCAATAACAGGAAATATCATTTTTTCTATCAAAAGATAAGCTAGATTAATTCACAATGAACCAAAAGACAGAAGCCATAGATAGAGAGCTTCAGTCAGTGTGCAGTGGGCTCCAGGCCAGGCATCATGGAAGGACACTCACACTGATGAGCCCTCCACTGACTGAGAGAAGGGGATGTCCACGGGAGTGCAATGTAGTCAGCTACAAATGGGAATGGCGAAAGGACCAAGTATTCACTCATCCTTCAGTTTTCACATATTTACTATAATCCAAATGGGATATCTTACTAACCCAAATTGGCAAAATTTTCTATAATTTGAGTCTAGTGAGAGGATACAGGAAATGAAATATAAGCACAATCAATAGTTTAATTATACAGTGAATTGCTGCTGCTGCTGCTGCTGCTAAGTCACTTCAGTCATGTCCAACTCTGTGTGACCCCATAGATGGCAGCCCACCAGGCTCCTCTGTCCCTGGGATTCTCCAGGCAAGAATACTGGATTGGGTTGCCATTTCCCTCTCCAATGCATGCATGCTAAATCACTTGAGTCATGTCCGACTCTGTGTGACCCCATGGACAGCAGCCCACCAGGCTCCTCTGTCCACAGGATTCTCTAGGCAAGAATGCTGGAATGTGTTGCCATTTCCTTCTCCACAATACAGTAAATTACAAGATAATAATTGCTATGAAAATGGAGCTGGGCAAGTGGAATGAGAGGGTGAGGGACGGTTGCAAACATCAATATTATTGTGCAATCAAGATATTGTCTTCAAGATGGCAGACCTATGAACCAGCATAGAAAGAGAGTAACAGACATTAGGGGAGAATGTTATACGAGATGAGCATTTGGATCTAGATACAGCGCTATCACTGGAGGAACTAGATAATCAACAGGAGAAAGAATGACAGAAATATTGGTGAGCCTTGCAATAGTGAAGCCTGGTGCTGGAACCCTAAAGGAAGACACCCTGGGTTCCATGCTATGAAGGATGTGGTGAGATAGTTTTGATATCCCCTGGTTGGACTCCCAGGACAGAGGACAAGCCACTGCAGGGAACCACTTAAACATTCATTTCGCTTTATTCTCCTATCAATATTAATTGAACACTTTGAAAATTATTGCAGAAATAACTTATATGTGTTATAGGAAGCCCAGATATGTCTTCAAGCCTGATAAGTAAAAGAGGAGGAAAATTCATGCTGCTGAAGGCTGACTCTTCTGAAAGCGTAATAGCCAACTTTAAGGTGGAAGGTCAGTGAGTCTCAGGGCCCTGGGCTTCTGTGGAGTTTTTACATCTCTCCATCTCCTTCATAGCAAGGAGTAAATTCAGCTGTTCCCTACCTGCCTAGTGTTCTGCAGCATTTCTCTATGTTGATGCTGAAGCTCCAAAATACTGGCCACCTAATGTGAAGAGCAAACTCATTGGAAAAGACCCTGATGATTGAAGGCAAAGAGAGAAGGGGATGACAGAGGATGAGATGGCTAGATAGCATCACTGACTCAATGGACGTGAATTTGAGCAAACTCTGGGAGATAGTATGACAGAGGAGCCTGGCATGCTGCAGTCCATGAGGTCTCAATGAATCAGACACAACTCAGCAACTGAACAACAACAAGAATCTACTGTATAGCACAAGGGAAATTTTTTAAAAGGCTGAAAAAAAAAAGAATAATCAGGCACATATGAGTACAGAATACTACAGAGGAGGTGTGTACAGAGCATTGATAGTCATAGATGGAGAGAACTGTAATGTGGGGAAAACAGGAGAGAGGAAAATGTTCCAGAAGATGGTCTTGATAATATTTGAGAATAACAAGTTCATCAGAGAACATTCCAGAATTGTGTCATTTTGTGTTGAATAAAAAACCACTTCTGTTACTAAACCTGAAGAATGTCATTTTAAACAAAAAGAATGCCACATTAAAGTGACTCCGGTAACCCTAAAATTCACTTTCTAAGACAAGGATTGTACAGAAAACAATTAACAGCACATTTCGCAAGTTACTTTCCTTTGTAAGGATAGTGGCTGACCTATGGGATTATGCTTTATGTACTCAAAAAATCTGAAGTTGCTGTCTAAGAATTAGGTTGGTGTAGAGAAAGGAACTTAAATACTTAAATATTTTTATTGTATTCCATTTATACACACTAATGTATATATGTACCTAAGTACTTGCACATATATACTCATATACCATTGCCTCTTGTTATCCATGGGGAGTTGGTTCCAAGATGCAACAAGGATGCCAGTGTGTGTGTGTGTGTGTGTGTGTGTGTGTGGTGAAGAGGGTGGACTTGCAGTGAGGAGCTTATAAGCACAGAGACCAGAAAATGCATGACTTGAGAAAAGCTCAAGAGTTTAGGAAAATTGTTTTCCATATTTAGCTTCATTTCAAAAATCTTAGATTAAGAGCTTTGACTAGATAGGTGTTTGAATTTTATTTTTAAATTATTAAAATGTTTTGATGCATGTTCAAAGACATTCTACATAAGCATCAATAATGTGTTTCTGCAGAGTGAGCAAACTTGCAGAGTTTGGGACAATGTTTAGCGCTGAAATTTTACATCTTACAGAGCCTCAGCTAGTTAGAAAATGAACTCTGCTCTAATCCATCTTGTCTCCCACTTAGTCTGGTTGATAAAAGGCAAGACATCAATCAGGAAAGAGCATAACTATCTAGTGCTTTAGGGAGAAATATGGACACCTTAGCAAGAACATGAAACCATTATGGAATAATTTGAGTTTGGATGAGCATAGGTCAGAAACATAACTTCTTGAAAAATGTCATTGGCACTGAAATCAGACTCTATATTGAAGGGATATTGTTCCCTAAAAAGTTTCAAACTTTATTCCTTTTAAGATTGAAATGTTAAATATACCTTAAAAGCTATGCTACTTAGGTGCACAAAATCCAAATATTGAATACAAAACAATCTCAGTTACATAACCACAATCCAACACATTTGTCTGTTCAAGTCTCTTCTTGGTAATGGTGTCAGCATTAATCCAGTTAATCAAATGAGGTGACCTCGGGCATCAGTGGATCACCGCTCTTCCTCTACAGCCCTCCTATCTCCTACCTTCTTTCTGTTTACGTCCTCTCTGCCCATTACACTCCACTCAAGACAAATTGCCATTCTGCCTGTAAGACACACCCAGAAAGAGCCTTTCTCATCACTTCCACCAGTGCCTACTCAGTGTAAGTAAGTGGTTCTCAAATGAGAATGACTTTTGCCTTCCAAAAGATATTTGATCATGGCTGGAGACATTTTTGTTGCCATCACTGTGGGCATGTTATTGGCATCAGTGTGGAGAAGTTAGCAACGCTGCTAAACATCCTACAATGCCCAGGATATCTCTCCAGGATACAGAATTATCTCCCTTCAATTGTCAACAGTGCCAAGGTTGAGAAACACTCATCTGAACCACCATCAGCTATCACCTGGATGATGTCAGTACCTTCCTCCTGAGTAGGTCTCTGCCTGCCTCCTACGTTGCCCAGAGTCATCCTTACAAAATGTTCATTGATCCAGGGCATATCACTTTCAACTCTTCAAGGCTCCTCATTACATGTCAAATAAAATTTGAAACTCTTGCCTCACCTCCAAGGTCTCTATGCATTGGCCCTTGACTTCTGTTCTGCCTTTCCACCTCCTTTCCTTTGCTTCAGCTCTATGTTCAGGTGACCCCTAATTGGAGAGGCTTTTCTTGGCCACCCTATCTAAACTGGACTCTCCCCTCTTCACTGATCATGCTCATGCAACTGTGTCTTTCTTTATAGAACATATCACAACCATATATATTAGAAATCTCTCTTCTATTTATCATTTCTCTTTCATACTGGACAGCAGGGACTTGCTGTGCTTAGTCACTCAGTCATGTCTGACTGTTTGCGGCTGCATGGACTGTAGCCCACCAGGCTCCTCTGTCCATGGGGATTCTCCAGGCAAGGATACTGGAGTGGGTTGCCATGCCCTCCTCCAGGGGATCTTCCAACCCAGAGAATGAACCCAGGTTTCCCACATTACAAGTGGATTCTTTACCATCCAAGCCACCATGGGGTGCTCATGAAAACTGGAGTGAGTAGCCTATCACTTCTCCAGGGGATCTTCCCGACCCAGGAATCAACCAGGGTCTCCTGCGTTACAGATGGATTCTTTACCAGCTGAGTTACCAGGGAAGCGGGAACTTGGTCTTCTTTTATCCTACTATGTTTCCTATACTTCAAACAATGCTGGTGCATAGTAGATACTCCTAAATGAATGAGTGTATGAAGCTACTTGCAACAGATTTATGAACATCTCTGCAGGTTATTTGTTTTTTTTTTTTTTTTTTTAAAGAACAGCAATGAGGGCATAGTGGGACTGGTGGAATTTAAGTTTACATCTATAGGCTCCTAGATCACTTTTTAAAATATTTATTTATTTATTTATTTGGCTGAGTCAAACTTTAGTTGTGGCAGGTGAGAGCTCCAGTTGCAGTGTACAAGCTTAGCTGCTCTGTAGGATGTGGGATCCTAGTTCCCTGACCAAGGATCAAACCCATATCCCCTGCCCTGCAAGACAGATACTTAACTACTGTGCCACCAGGGAAGTCCTTAAGTCATTTAACATATGGCATTAAGCTACTGGTTTATACATTTCTTTCCACCATTAAGCCATGTGTGTCCTACAGAGAAGAACTGCAACTTTTACTCTGTTTTCCAGAAAACCTAGTTCTATGCCTGAATTATAGCATTTGGCAAATAATAGTTTGCTGAAAATAAAAAATAAAACATCATTAGATATTTTATGCCACAATAGGCATAATAAATTAAATTTAATAGCTATAAGTTAAAAAATGGTACTTAGGAATCTGTTTTAAACAATGTCTTGGTGTAATTTCAAGAGGTTAATCATCTTACCCCTGGAGAAGGGAATGGCAACCCAGTCCAGTACTCTTGCCTGGGTAAATCTATGGACAGAGGAGGTTAGTGGGCTACCGTCCATGGAGTGGCAAGTAATTGTACACGACTGAATGACTCTCACTCACTCCCTCAGTCATCTTACTGCACAAAATTCACTACAGATATTCAAGCTTTTCTAACTCCATATTCTACAGTACCTGATTTCCACTGCTACAAATGTGACATTTTTCATAATAGCCACATATGACAGTGGTTCTTTCTGCAAACAAAACAAGAACTCTATTAGAAACAAGGGACACCGTGCTTCTTTCTTTTAGTTTTAAGTCTTCAGCAATTCTCCTTTGGAACCATTTTCTAATATGTATTATTTTCTTAGGAACTTTGAGGAAGTGGGGCAATATATTACTGACAACTGCAAACAATTATATATTTTCTATAATCTCTTATATTCTGAGTATTGGATTTGAGCTTATTTGCTGACCAGAATTACATTTGAAATGTAGATTGCCGACTAACTCTCAGTGTTAGGAGGATATAATAATCTTCACTTCCCATCTACAATCTCCCTAAAGCTTCCTCAGTCTTCTTTGTCAGTCCTGTATCTTTTTGTCTCTATGAATTTTGTAACTTCAATTCTCAAACAGGTAGGATGTCAAAGCAAAAATCGCAGGGGATAAAGAATGCGTATATATGGAATTTAGAAAGATGGTAACAATAACCCTGTATGCGAGACAGCAAAAGAGACACAGATGTATAGAACAGTCTTTTGGACTCTGTGGGAGAGGGAGAGGGTGGGATGATTTGGGAGAATGGCATTGAAACATATATAATATAATATATGACACAAGTTGCCAGTCCAGGCTCAAGGCATGATACTGGATGCTTGGGGCTGGTGCACTGAGACGACCCAGAGGGATGGTACAGGGAGGGAGGAGGGAGGGGGGTTCAGGATGGGAAACACATGTATATCTGTGGTGGATTCATGTTGATGTATGGCAAAACCAATACAATATTGTAAAGTAATTAACCTCCAATTAAAATAAATAAATTTATATAAGAAGGAAAGGAAGATTTTACTCAGGCTATTGCAATGGGAGATAGAACCTAAAGGAATGAATTCCACTTGAAACCAAAGGTGGGGAGGGGCTTAAGCATGAGCGTAAGCGCGTTGAAGGAGATGCATTGCCCACATGGTTGTTGTTGTTCAGTCACTGAGTCGTGTCCAGCTGTTTGTGACCCCGTGGACTGCAGTATGTCAGGCTTCCCTGTCCTTCCCTATGTCCCAGAGTTTGCTCAAACTCATGCCCATTGTATCGGTGCGTTCCTTCCAACCACCTCATCCTCTGCCACCCCCTTCTCCTCCTATCATATTTGTGAACAGTTTTCTCCCTAATCGCGCCATCAGGTTTCTAGTCGGCACCCATCCAAGTCAGCCCCCACCTCCCACAGAGACAGGAGATGGGTGTGCGGAGGTGTTTCTTACTTGATGTTTAAGTTTCAGAGATGGTCCCTGAGTCCTTGAGAAAGTCATATCTTGGGCTGTAAAACTGGTGAGAAGCTGGATGAAGATTTACATACATTTCAAAAAGCGAAGAATTTACAACTACTAGTCTTCTAAAGTACATGCTCTAAGAAAAGGGACATCCAGGGCCTCTAGGCAGGAAAAAGTCTGCCTGAAGTGCAGAGAAAAACATTAAGTCTGCCCTGGTCAAGGTTGTATCACTGGAACAGCTACAGATGCAGACATTTCAGTCAGTAGAATTGCCAACTGCAAGATCCTATTATTGAACTCCTGTTCTCATTTCCATAAAATCATTCACTCTGATGTGTACTGGTGTTGCGTGTGTGTGTGTGTGTGGGTGGGTGGGTGTGTCTTTATAAAGTACCACTTGGGATTTTGAAAGAATTGTTGCTTTTACTCCTAGCAAGAAACTGAACATTTATGTCCCAGCAAAATTTGTATGTTGAACTCCAACACTGGTGTGATGGTATTTGAAGATGGGGCCTTTGAATTAGGTCATTAGTGTGGAGTACATTATGGAATTATTGACCTTGTAAGAAGAGGCCAGAGGGCTAGGTGTGCTCACTTTTGGCCATGTGAAGATAAAAGGCAATCTCCTATGGAAAGTGGGCCCTCACCAGAGCCCAATCATGCAGGCCCCCTGATCTGGCACGTCCAGCCTTCAGAACTATGAGAAATAAATAATTGCTGTTCAAAGTACCCAATCTATGGTATTTTGTTATAGCATCCCAGGCTAATGAAGACACTGATACACACTCCAATGTTGCCTAATTTACACTCATCTCATCAATATTACCATCAATATTATTGCTATCAATAATCAATATCAAATATCAATAAGTGAGCTTCAAAAGTAGACTTAGGTTTCTCTGGTGGCTCAGTGTTTCCACCTGCAGAGGCAGGGGACACGGTTTCAATCCCTGATCCAGGAAGACCCCACATGCCCTAGAGCAACTAAACCCACGTGCCACAACTATTGAGCCTGTGCCCTAGAGCCTGGGTGCCACGGCTACTGAAGCCCACACGCCCTAGAGCCTGTGCTTTGCAACAAGAGAAGTCACGGCAATGAGAAGCCTGTGCACCGCAGCTCGAGAGTAGCCCGCACTCAGCACAACTAGAGAAACGCCAACGGAGCAACAAAGGCCCAGCACAGTCAAAAATAAAGAAGGAATGAAATAAATAACGTGACAGAGAAGGAGAGGATTGGATGGCTTCACCGACTCAATGGACATGAGCTTGAGCAGACGCCAGGAGATACTAAAGGACAGGGAAGCCTGGCACGCCGCAGCCCATGGGGTAGCAAAGAATAGACGTGAGACTGAGCAACAGTCTAAACTGTTGTCCAGTTAGAGCCTGAAAAACAACAACAACAATAGAAAAAGAAGAGGACTAACAGACCTCATTCAGTAATGATCCAAAGCAGGAATTTTAAGGACAGCAACAACTGTTCCACTGAATGCCCTCCCCTCTTCTGCACCACACCTGTGTCTGAGCCTGTTGATTGTAAAAATCTCAGTGAAATTTAGACGGCTCTCCCTGGAGCATCCCAGGTCTCTCATCTCACACAAGTACATTCAATTAGCATTCTAAAATTGAAAAGTCACTGCCAATTCTGTAATTTAAGTCATTGAGTGCCTGAGGAAAGAACAACGCCTGCAAAGGGAGGGGAATGCAGAGCTTCAAGCTGGTCTCTCATTTCAGCTGAACCAATGGTCCAGAGCAGGGATACCGGTGATGCACACCCTCTTCACTTCTCAGGTGAAGCTGACAAGACTGTGACACCCTTAGTTTGAGCCTCTTGAGCTCACAGAGCACAAAAGGAAGCCAGCTGAGATTTCGATTGCTGATCTAATTTTCTACCTACTCAACAGAAGAAGCGATGTACTCTGTCCTTCCAAATTAATCTTCTAAGTCATTAAAAAAATAAATCTCAAGCAAGTGGATCTTCAATGTAATGACCAAATTAGCTGGATAAAAATGGGGGAGAGTCATTCTCAAGATCATGAGAAAGAAATGAAAGGCCATATACTAGAGATAGTATATATGTATACACACACACACACACACACACACACACACACACACGTATCTTTTCTTATAACCCCAGCACATCATCAGTGGCAGTTAGAGCACTTGTCACCCATTAGCTAATTAATTCTCACTGCATCCTGTTCAGAGATAACCAGCCCCCCGCATCTTGTACCTGCCCATGAGGAGACAAAGCTGGGTTTTGCAAATGTACTCTTAAAATGATAAGAACTGGAAACTAAATTAGATACTTATGTGTCCACCTGCTCATTGGAATTTCAGATTTATTTTAGGATGTCTCTTGGAATTCAGTTGCTCAGTCATGTCTGATTCTTGTGACCCTATAGACTTAACTTTCCCAAAGCTTGCTCTTTCAAAATAGTAAAAACTGACAGCAACTGTGATGACCCAAAGGCACGAGGAAATAAGTTGCTTAACAATATACGAAGAATTTTGCTGAGGGTAGACTTCCAGTAGGCTTTCTATCTGTATCCCTCTTCTTCTTGAAAATAATAATAAACCAACTGTTCATCAATGCAATAAACTACTTAAGTCTTTGGTCTTCCTATTAGTTATCTTCCCCAATAATAACATCATAACATCAATTACACCATCACTTTAAATGAAGCAGTACCTGTGAGCAGCAAAGTTTGAACAGGTACATATAAGGTATGGCTTTGAGGGTCAAGGTTTCACCTCACCTAAAAATTACTGTGCATTCGTGATCGGTCTTGTCCAGCTCTTTATACCTCCTGGACTGTGGCCTGCCAGGCTCCTCTCTCCCTGGGGCTCTCCAGGCAAGAATCCTGGAGTGGGTGGCCATTCCCTTCTCCAGGGGGGTCTTCCTGACCGAGTGATCGAAGCCCAGTCTCCTGCATCTCATCTCTTGCATGGGCAGGCAGACTCTCTGCCACTGCACCACCTGGGAAGCCCTTTCATAACGAGACAATTGCTATTATTAGTCCCTTTGTGTCACATCAAACTTTGTCTCTGCATATCCATATTAATTTTAATTTAGTAAATGCTTCTTTGCTTAAAAAGCTGGTGAAAACAGAATAAAGCAATATTTAAAGAGAAGTAAAAACTAATTTGATGACAAAGCACTCTTTTCTTAAAGTAGATAGACCTTTTCTACACTGTTTTTCTCCCCCCTTAACACAGTTGAAGTTTTACAATTTTGATTTTCTAGTACTCCGTTTTTACCTCCTGGTTCCATTAACAAAGAAATCCATCTGTCGGGTAGGTTTTAGTAAATAATTGTGAGTCAGACCTGAGAAATTATCTATTTTCTCAATAATAAGCATCAACAGAAAACAAATGTCCAATGCTGTTCTATATTCTAGTACTGGTGTTTCACAGGGACCCTAATTAATAAGAAGGTGAGACATTATCAGAATTGAAAAGTCCTTTGAGATTTCATTTCAAAATAGAGTTCTAACCTTCTCAGTTACAGTAGTAACTGAGATTGCACCTGCAGAGGACATTAAGA
Organism: Ovis aries; assembly: GCF_016772045.2. NCBI lineage: Eukaryota > Metazoa > Chordata > Mammalia > Artiodactyla > Bovidae > Ovis > Ovis aries. The sequence goes on along the minus strand of NC_056069.1, from coordinate 59,855,313 downwards.
AATTAGTGATAATTATTAGCAAAAATGGTCTAGGAAGCAGAATTGTCATAAAAAAAAGAAAGTAAGACAATTTTATACTTCATCATCAGTAAATTTTTATTGGGCATTAATTTGATGCCCTATATTTATTTATTTAAACCCCATTCTTCAAATATTTTTTCTGATTTCCAAAGAGTTACAATCTAGGTCAACTCAAGATAAACTAAAATCAGTACAAAAGTCTAAGTTGTCAAAATTCAAATATCATAAAATCACATTGTTTACACAATTAGTGACTGTATTAGCCACTACTGCAATAACCTTGTGTAACAAAGCCTTCTCAAAATCAGTGAGTTATAGCTGCATTTATTTTTCTTCCTTGTATTTCTTCTGGTTGGTTAGGATGGCTCAATTTAGGCTGTCAGTGAGCTGAGCTTTGCTTCAGCCTGCAGGTTGAATGCAGATCTGTGTCATTCATCTCTTCCTCGTTCTTGAGTCAGTGGCAACCCAGGGCATATTCTTTTCGTGGTAATTGTCAGAGCATAAGGAAGCAAGGCTAAATAATATCAGCACATTTAAGCTCTCAGCTTACAAGTCATATGGCCAACATCAGTATCAATGGGATAAGAAAATAAAGGTTTCCCACAGTGGAAGGGCATTGGATATATAATTTATAATGAGATAGTGAAGAACTAGGGGCAATATGAAGATCTGCCACAGTGGTAAAGAGAATAAGCATTACATCTTCAAAGGTTAAAGAGGCTTTGGCAAAAGTTTGACCATATCTTGACTGTACAGCTAAAGAAAAATACCAATAACTGCATATAAGAAGCCAAGTTTAGGTAAACACCATTTTTGATCTAAAGATATATTTATACATTTATTTAGGCATTTGCTTTTCCAAAATGTTCCACAAACAGCTGCTCTTTGTGCTTGCTGTTGTTACTGTTCTGCTGGTCTCTGTTTACTGACTTTCCTGAATTATGTAAAGTCTGCTTCTGAGCCATGTGTAGCCACTAAAGTCTCTGCTTAGCATCAGTTCAGTTCAGTTCAGTAGCTCAGTCGTGCCCGACTCTTTGAAACTCCATGAATTGCAGCACGCCAGGCCTCCCTGTCCATCACCAACTCCCAGAGTTCACTCAAACTCACGTCCATCGAGTCGGTGATGACATCCAGCCATCTCATCCTCTGTTGTCCCCTTCTCCTCCTGCCCCCAAACCCTCCCAGCATCAGAGTCTTTTCCAATGAGTCAACTCTTCGCATGAGGTGGCTAAAGTATTGGAGTTTCAGCTGTTTAGCACAGTGGCTAGCTAATGACTGAGCAGAGGTTTCCTCAAATTCCTGGAATCAGTAAGTTTCCCAGTCTTTGCCAAAGAGCTCTATGTATGTGTTGGGACATGCCTTGGGCAGGCAGTTCACAACTCTAGCTTACCTTTCACTTCCTGTTTGCTCAAGGTCTGCCAGAGGTGTGTTCTGAGCATGCATGTAGCCCTGTACATGGTCATGCCTTCCAGATTTTCCTAGAATATGTTGGAGCTTTTCAAAGCAACTAATTGTCAAAATTTTCCTTTATTTTTTTCCTTTGTGTGTGTGATTGCTGTTTGCCCCACTAGTTATCAGTGCCACAGGCAGCTGTGATATTAACTAATTGTACTCTATCTTTGGCAAACACTTCTTAGGAAAAAAAAAGGCTATTTGCATTCAGCCATGTCTGAATTAGGCCAAATAAACACAAGCCCTGAAAGTGGAGTTTCTCAGGGAACCACCAGGATGGTCAAATAACAACAATTCTGTGGAACTGAAACTTAAGAGGAGAGCCAAGCATTCTCTATTCTACTTCCTTCATGGTTGCTAGTTTTCTGGTTTTCACTGTGACTAGGAAGCTGCTGGGCTTCAAGGTCCCCACATGGTGGCAACAGGGACATGGTGACAGGGTAAGTTATTATTAGTCAAAATATCAAAAGATAAAGACAATCCTGAAAATAGCAAGAGAGAAGCAATTCATCACATGAAAGGGATTCCTCAGAAGATTAACATCTGACTTCTCACCAGAGAGAGTGAAGAAGAGAATACAGTGGAATGGCATAGTCAATGAGCTGGGGGAAAAAAAAAAGATTGTCAGGCAAGAATTTTATATCCTGAAAGATATCCTTGTAAATTGAAGGACAAACAAAGATATTCCCAGATAAACAGTCTCTTGTACACTTTAGGGAACTGAGTCAATTTAGACTCAGAACCCATTCCCTAGAAGGACAGCCAGGTCTCCAGAAGAAAGTCCTTGCTGCATCATAATATGTATAAACTGTGTTAACTGCCCTACTCTTTCCATAAAGGAGCCTGAAGCATTTACTCAGCTAACTGCACTGAGGGAAAAACAACACACAGACATTTTTGAGGGCTACTGGACACAGATTTCGGGAGATGACAAGCTTCATGAGTTTGAGCAATCTCTGGGAGATGGTGAAGGACAGGGAAGCCTGACATGCTGCAGTCCATGGAGTCGCAAAGAGTCCGACATGACTTAGCAACTGAACAACAGATGTTTGTCAGTAGAACCTAGCCATATGAATGGTGTGATTTCTCCCAATTAAGAGGAAGCAATTGAAATGATAATAATCAGATCCTGGTCCTCTGATCCAGTCCTAACACGATATTTCAATGAGGAATAGTCATTGCCTCTGATGTGATAGCCTTGGGAGACCAGTCAGGACCAAGCTTGATTCCAAGGGATATACATGGGGGAAGGTCAGGGTGGAGATGGGAGGAGGGTACAGTGACTGTATGGGGAAGGAAAGTGTCTGGCTGGATACTCAGTTTGCTTCTTTCAAAGATGCTCTAGGTACCAATTTAAGCCTAAAGACTTTCCTACATGAAGAACTCAAAGAACAGAGGGAAAGAATGACTGCAGCTGAGCTCGATGTATTCTCAGAGAGGACTCCTAAGCCATTCAAGTAGATTACCTTGGCCCAGGAGTATGAGACACAGGGATGGGCAACTCATATCTTTTCCTTCTCTATCTACCACATCCCCAAATATTCCTACTTCCTTTGCAAAAAAAGCTTAAATGTTTAATCATGAAATTTTGGGGCTTCCCAGGTGGTACAGTGGTAAAGAATCCGCCTGACAATGCAGAAGCCACAGGAGATGTGGGTTTGATCCCTGGGTCAGGAAGATCCCCTGGAGAAGAGAACGGTAGCCCACTTCAGGATTCTTGCTGGGATAACCCCAAGGACAGAAGAACCAAAATGGACTACATTTCATGGGGTAGCAAAGAGTCAGACAGGGCTGAGTTGACTTAGCACGTACGCATGCAGGGAGATTTAGATAGCCTGACTTGAATGTCAGAAGCTGCACTTTTCATTCTATTCCACTGGTTGAATGAAACCTAAACTCTATTGGATTAACGTGGTTGTGTGACATACAAGAGAAGCTGGGATTTGGATGACAGATTTACTTTTAAATGTATCACAATGTCGTACCTTTGCCAAGTTGCCTGTCACCACTCACATTCACCAAGAAAGCTTCCATGTAGGAATCGGCACTTGATTTAGGCCTTGGGAAATAGTTAAGATCTGAATAGTGTAGAAAAGATGAATGTTTTATACGCAAAGAGTAGGACATGAGCAAATTTAAAGTCAGAGAAGTAACCAATCATTGGACAATTGGATAGGGATGTGTGTGTGCCTGTTAGTTGCTCAGTCATGTCTAACTCTTTGCGACCCTGTGGACTGTAGCCCGCCAGGTTCCTCTGACCATGAAATTCTCCAGGCAAGAATACCGGAGTGGGTTCCCATTCCCTTCTCCAGGGGATCTTCCTGACCCAGGGATCAAACCCAGGTCTCCTGCATTATAAACAGATCTTCACCATCTGAGCCACCAAGGACACCCACAAGGTATAATTAATAGGAAATAAGATTCAGGTAGGAATTTTTTTTTAATTTGCTAAATATACAAATTTTTAAACAAGTATTATTCTATTTAATCTTTACCACCAAGGTAGGTAGTGTCATCTCTCTTCTAAAGATGAGGAAACTGGGATTCCAAGAGGCTAGATAAGTAGTTGAAGATCACACAATCAGAAGGTTGACAGGTTTGAGATAAAAACCTAGGTCAAGCAGCAAAATCTGCCCCCACACAGCTTCCATGAAATGAGTGCGGAATAAAATAATAAAACAAATTCAGGGCCACATAATAAAGATCTCCTATAGCTAGGTGAAGATAGAGAGCTTTACTCCATAGGCTAAGGGCCACCAACTGTTTGTGTTTCAGGAGTGCTGATTAATGTGATGTGTGATTCTGATGGAAAACAGGATGATTAGTTGAACATGGAATGGGGATTCTCAAATGAAAGATCTTCACCTGAAACATGATGTTCCCCTCCCATCTACACACTTCACTCTATTCTCTTTATCCTTGTGGGGGCAATAGAAGCTTCCCCAACGTGCAGCCCACACATGCGTTTCATTTCTCCACAGCTCTCTTTTTGTTTTTCTTCAAGCAAAGGACAACTTGAAGCTATATTTCCAATCTTATCTCCCTAATTCTCTTCACTTGTGGAGCATTTTTAATGTCATTTATTTTGCATACATTTCTACGTATTATAGGCTAGCAACTCTTCTTAAGAGGACTCCTAAAAGATCTCTAGCTGCAGTTTGTCCCTATATTTGAAACATATTTGTGCAAAAAGAGAATCCAAAGGACACCCTCATGTTCATCATAGCATTATCACAACCACCAAGGCGTGGTAGGGAGCCAAGTGTCCAACAAAGGATGACTGAAAATAGGAAATGTAGCATACACACACAATGGAATATTACTCAGCCTTAAAAAATGAAGGAAATTCTATCACATGATACTACATGGACGTATCTTGAGGGCACTATGTTAAGTGGAATAACTTATTCACGAAAGGATAAACACTGTAAGTTTCCACTGATACACGACCTCTAAAGTAGTCAAACTTCAAGAAACGGAGAGTAGAATGGTGGTTGCTAGGGGCTGGAGGGAAGAGAAAACGGGGAGCTCTAGTTCAGCCGGTATGGAGTTTCTGTTTCACAAGATGAAAATACACAGGAGATCTGCTGCCCAACAGTGTGAATATACCTAACAGTACTGAACTGTACACTTTAAAATGGTTAAGAGAGTGAACTTTATGCTGTGAGATGTTTCTTTCCACAATTAAAATTTCTTAAAGATTCCAATGGAAATAAAACTTTATCACAGCAACATATCATTGAATAACTCTTGGATAATTAAAAATCATGCCAAATAAGATAATAAAAAGTGAAAAATAATAAAAGAGGGACTTCCCTGGCCATCTGATGGTAAAGAATCTGCCTTCCAAAGCAGGGGACAATCCCTGGAACTAAGATTTCACATGCCATGTGGCAAGGAAGATCCTGAGTGCTACAACTAAGATCCAACATAGCCAAGTAAAAAAATAAATGATGCTTTAAAATAATAATAGTAGAAGAGAACCCAAAAAAGCTGTTGACAGAGCGAGGTTTGCACCTCCCTTGGGTTTAGGAAGGTACCAGATGGCAGACTCAGGCGTGAGGAGGACACAGAGGCCAGGGCTCAGTCAGAGGTTAACAACAGCTGTGCTTACTGTCCTGTCTGTCAAGCCCTCCACACTTCTATTTGCTTTATTGCCTTTTTCCTTTCCCTACACCCTGAGCCTAAAAGCAGGCATGATGGATGCATCTGTCACATTGTGAGCTGATAACTGTCACACTTCCCCTCCTGTTCACACTATAATTTCCTTTAGGAGGTTTGGCTTACTGCTGGCTGAGTTCGGAGAGAGCCATTCTTGTCAGACTTAGGAGAAAAGAGACAGAAGAAATATGGATTCGTAACTCCAGTTTAAATGAAGAGGTGGCAGTTTCCCTGGAAATATTAAATTAGAGGCATGATTCAGGCTTCCAGGTCTTGCTCTCCTTACTCAGCTTTCTCTTAAAAGCAGGACTTGGAAGGGGAAAAAAAAAAAACCCACAATATCAATATTTACAAAAAATATTCAGGGGAAATCTTTCTAGAGTTCCTGTGAGAATCAAACGAGACATGGCATAAAAGTACATTATATTTCACAGAATGACAAGGGCCCAAGACTTTGGGAATTATTCATTGTGAGCATGGCCTTTCTAGGGGGACTATGCAAGCTTAGGGAAGAAACATCCATAGGGCAAGTTTGACCAATCACAATGCAACGAGGTATAATTGATGTGCCCAAATGTAAAGGAAGTCCTGGAGGCAGATCAATGGATCTCGTTGAAAGATGTAAGGCATCTCTGACAGTCAGTATCAAACTGACAAAATAGGGAAGACAAAGGTGAGCTTGATTCTGTCCCAAAGATATTCTGAAAACTAATTGAATGATGTTCAACATCAACAAGCATTTACAGTCTGATGTTTAGAGGCTCCTGAGATGTGTCATGAAAAGTTAGCAAATGCAAAAGCTATGTACGTGGTCACTCCAATTCAATCATATCAGAGGACTTTGCTTTAAACACCTCTATACATTTGGTTGCCGCAGGGGAATGTCAGCTTTCAGGTAACCGAGGCAGAAAATTCTGACCCTTTAGGGGGATAGTTTCAAACCAAAATAGGAATTTCAAAAGGTTCAGAGCATTGGCACAGGTAAATTCCAGTGAGCATTATCTTCATCCTTTGGAGAAGCAAAGGGTGCAAACCTCACCCACAAAATTCCCAGGAGATGACCTATCTTCCATTTCTTTCAAAAATTGCTCTGTTTCCTAGCATTGTAGATTTCAACTCAGTGTGGACATGAAACATGAATATCAAAGCTGAGTTCTTAGAGGGGAAAGAAAATTTTGCTTTGGTTTCTCTCTGGCCCTGCTATATTGTTACACAATTCAAAGTTAAAGTGGCTATCTGACTTCCAGGTAGCAATTTTATCATAGCTGCCTTTTGAAAGTTCACAGAAGGCTGCCATCATAAATGCCATTTTCATTAGAATAATGCAAAAGGTTACACGCCATACAGAAGATGACAAGGCCTGACTATCAGGTACCACCCTTAGAATTTTCCAGTTTGCATAGCTGTCCCCTCACACCGAAACCAAACTGAACAACATAAAAGAAAAGTCTAATGGGCAGAAAGCACAGTGCTTCAGTCTCAGAAATCCTACAGAGGTGAAACATTCCCTCAATTTAAACAATAACAACAACAAGAAAAGCTTGCACAGTCCTCGGCATTATTCCTGGGAACACACATCTAAATCTGCAGTATATTCTGTGTGTGTGCTCATTCTCAGTTGTATGCAACTCTTTGAGACTCCATGAACTGTAGCCCACCAGGCACCTCTGTCCATGGGATTATTCCAGGCATGAATACTGGAGTGGGGTGCTATTTCCTACTCCAAGGAATCTTCCCTATTCAAGGAGCGAACCCTCATCTCTTGCATCTCTGCATTGGCAGGTGGAGTTTGTACCACTGCATTGCCTGGGAAGCCCGCAATATATTCTGAGGCAAACAATAAAGGATCAGCAAGAACTGTCTTTCAGAACACGAGGTCGCAGGAGACCATCTCAGAGAGGAAGAGGAAGTCTGCGTGTGCGTGCGCGTGTGATTGTATGCACACTCAGGTGTGTGTTGTGCATTTACTAGGACCCCTGGCAAATTTTAACTCTAAAATGTCATACAGGCATGACTTCTTGTTTATCATTTTAAACAAATACATAAACTTCACCAGCATTCCAGAGCAAAATAAAACTTCCTGTGGCAGAATCAAAGTGAATGAACAATGCTGGAGGCATCATTGTTGTGCTGAGATGTTGGACTTCGTAAATAATTGTGCCATCATCTTATTTTTTTATATGGTACTTTCAGTGAGGCATTTTAAGCAACCAAATGGTTTAATGACTAAATCTAAAGATTCTAAGAGAAACAGTGGAAATAGAGAGACTTACAGAAAAGCATAAAACTATAGTTAAAGCATAAGAAGATCCTTGCAAATGGTAGCCACTGTGTGTTAGATACTCTCATCTCAAGGTCCTGGTTCAGACTGCCCCCTCTCTGCTATCTGTCTTCAGTATTTGTATGCTCCATCTTTCAACTTTAATTAGCTCTCAGTTCACATGTCACCAACTCTAACAGTAGTGTGCTCCTCTCCTATGATGGCTACTTTTATGGGTCAACCTGGCTCAGCTACAGTGCCTAATTTTTTGATCAAACATCAGTCTATATGTTGCTGTGAAGGTGTTTTGTAGATGTGATTGACATCTACAATCAGTTCACTTTAAGTAAAGATTACCCTTGATACTGTAGGTAAGCTTCATCCAATCAGTTGAAGGTCATAAAGGTTAAAAACTCAAGTTTCCCAAAGAAGAAGGAATTCCACCTCAAAACTATAACATAGAAACCCTAGGCTTCTTGTCCACCAATTTCCCATACAAATTTTGGACTTAAGACTGTGACAACAACTCCTGTCTGACCTTTGAGCCTGCTGCAGAGTTCAGAGTTGGAAACTCAGCCAGCTCCCACAATTCCACAGTTATGTCAGCCAATTTCCTAAGCTAAACCTCATATAAATATATATGTGTGTATGTGTACAACTCCTTTCCCACTCCCGTTCTCTACTTCCTCATTCTTCAGAACAATTATCAGCACTAGTTAAGATACAGAAGTGTTTATTGGTTTATATTTTTTAGTGCCTAGAACAGTGTCTGAGACCTAGCAGGCATTCAACACCCATTTATTGATTCCATCAGCTGTGTGCTGAATTTTGCCAGTCACGGCTTTCTATTGCTTTGCACAGAATAACATTAGCTATGTTGATGGTTGAGGTTGATGCTATGTTTTGCTCCCATTTCATAGATGTTGAAGTTGGGCACAGAGAGATGAAGTTATTCCTCAAAAGTTGTGCAGCAGACACAAAGTGAAGCTGATAGTTGAAACCATGTAGCTGAGCCCCAGAGTCCACACTCTGAAATTCCACATTCTAACCTCTGGGGCTTCATGGGAATATTATTTGATGGGATAAAACTCTCTCTTAGAAAGTATAAAAATTGAGAGCATATAATAATAAAACTAAAATACTCTATACATCTGTGATGCTGTGACTCCATGTGATTTGGGGGGATGTTACAAACCACTCCAACAGATTAGAAACAAAGGATTTTTCATTTAAAGGAGAAAGAGGAGAGTTCCTCGTGTTATTTAGGGAAACGAATAGATGCATGTATACATATAACCGAATCAACTTGCTGTATACCTGAAACTAACACAACATTGTAAACCAACTATACTCCAACACAAAAGTATAGCTGTGTATTGGAAAAATTTAAGAGAAGAAAGAGGAAAAGAAAGATAAAGAGAGGGAACACTGAAAATCATCAATGTTCCAGAAGCTTTACTAAAAATAGATTTCAAATGATTCAAGTAGAGCAAATTGGTCCATTGCAAAGCCTTAAAAAGCAAGACAGCTGAAAGAGTATGGGAAATATTTGAAAATGTATTCACATCATCACAGCATCTTACTGAAAAAGAAACCAAAAAGGTAGTGAAGGAGACCAGAGTGGAGGGAGAAGCCCAGAGAGTCTCTAATGAGCCCAGGAAAAAGAAGCAGGGTAGAAATCACATCACAAGTGGAACACTTTCCCTCAGGCCACAGCTTCCACCGGGTCCTGTTGCCAAGACCACGGTTCCAAGTCTCCAAGCCTGGCTAAATATCTGCCAAGAGTTTCTGGGACTCTGTCCCCACCTAGAGGTCTGACAGTGAATAAAATCAGATAATAGGGAAGTGCCCAGAGTTCTTCAAAATAGCCATCATAGCTCTAATCATCACTGTGTAAGTCCAATAAGATAGCGTTTTGTAACCATTTGGCAAAGGAAGGGGCAATGTCTGGGAGTCAGAGGGTTAATCATAAGCATGCCGGCCTTAAAGCTTTCTTGAGATACCAGGTCTTGATTTCAGCAAGACTTTTGACCAAAAAAAAAAAAAAAAAAAAGCATAGTTTTGTGGGCGATATAAAGAGATATGTGCTTGATTATTAGACAGTTAGCCTGATAGCTGATTAATTGTGGTATACATCATTGTGGACTGTCTATATCGACAAGCTGACACTGAATCTCAATGGTACCCATGTGATAAACCAGGCTCTGCAAGGCTGCCATGGGATTGCCTATCAGTTCAGCTCAGTTCAGTTCAATTGCTCAGTCGTGTCTGACTCTGTGTGACCCCCATGGACTGCAGCATGCCAGGCCTCCCTGTCCATCAACAACTCCCGAAGCTTGCTCAAACTCATGTCCATCGAGTTGGTGATGCCATCCAACCATCTCATCCTCTCTCTTCCCCTTCTCCTCCTGCCTTCAATCTTTCCCAGTATCAGGATCTTTTCAAATGAGTCATTTCTTTGCATCAGGTGGCCAAAGTATTAGAGTTTCAGCTTTAGCATCAGTTCTTCCAATGAATATTCAGGACTTATCTCCTTTAGGATGAACTGGTTGGATCTCCTTGCAGTTCAAGGGACTCTCATGAGTCTTCTCCAACACCACAGTTCAAAAGTATCAATTATTCGACACTCAGCTTTCTTTATGATCCAACTCTCATATCCATATGTGACTACTGGAAAAACCATACCCTTGACTAGATGGACCTTTGTTGGCAAAGTAATGTCTCTGCTTTTTAATATGCTGTCTACATTGGTCATAAATTTTCTTCCAAGGAGCAAGTGTTGCCTATACCTGATGTGAATGTAACAGCTTTATCATTAATAGCTGCTTACTCTAATTGTTTCCTCTTCTCCTCTCTCTTCTCTTGGGCTGTTTTAGAAAGGGAAGGGTGTCAGGCTTCAGGGAAGACATGAACTTTCACATCTGGGGCACATTGCTTCTCAGATGATGTCCAAGTGCAGAGGCTGAGATTACCAAGGATGCTTCTAATGGTTGGTCTACCCTAAACCCTTTGTATGGGATGCTTTTACCTTTCAAGAGATTAAGTGAGACCTGCCTGAAGATCCTGGTCTCCTGAGTAAATCAGTTGCCATGGGAAACCTAGGATTCCCTGTCTTATCGGTCTGGTGCCCACAGAAAATAGGTAGAAGATGGGTTTCTGGTGATGGCTGTGGCCCTCTCCTCATCAGCTCAGCCTTTTAACATCTTCTAGACAAAGGACCTCCTCAGTGCCCCTGGCTTGTCTACAGGTTCTGCCAATGAACAACCACTGGGTAAAATCAGAGCTCAGACCCTCCATTCAGAACCAGGACAGTCTTTAAGGAAAATGTGTCCTCATGGCTCTTTTCTCAGTAGAGAGAGGAAAAAGATGACTCCCACACTCAAACACCCTCAGAACACCCTCCTTAACATTCTCTCCCCGAAGCCCCCTTCTTCTTTCCAAATCTCTTTTGTTAGTTTCGTTTCTATTTTATTGTGATAAGAACAGTGAACATGAGATCTGCCCTCTTAGATTTTAAAGAGTACAATACAATATGGTTGAGCAGCAGGTTTTGAGAATTTATTCATCTTGTAAAAGTGAAACGTAACACCCACTGATTAACAAGTGCTCACCCGCCTCCTCTCAGCCGCCAGCAACCAGCATTCCGCCCTCCTTGAAGCTGAGGAAGACCCAGCAGTGTTGGCTCAGCTCGGCAAGGTCTCCTTGGAGCCTAAACATTCAAGTCAGTCAGTCAGTTCAGTTGCTCAGTCTTGTCTGACTCTGCGACCCCATGGACTGCAGCACGTCAGGCCTCCCTGTCCATCACCAACTCTCAGAGTCTACTCAAACTCATGTCCATCGAGTCGGTGATGCCATCCAACCTTCTCATCTTCTGTCAGCACAAGAATAGCCAGGAGCAGTGTTTCATGTCTTAAGTTACTGTTACCAAAAAACCTTTTACAGCACCCTGTTATACAACTTAATGTAAGTCAGCAGCATGATGTGACTGTCTCTAGTTTTGTGCTATAAAAATACTGAACTGCTTATGAGCATCAAGGCTCTTTCACTCCCTGACCAGCAGGGATGCCAAAATGCCTGCTCATGAAGAAGAATGAAGAAGAATTCAAGCAAGTGGAGTCTCATTCTAGATTGGGTGGTGCTATCAGAAAAGCAAGGGTAAGGGTGGCCAGTGGTTAAGACTGCATTTCCACTGTCTTGAGCCTGGGTTCTATCCCTGGTTAGGGAATTAAGATCCTGCATGCCTCACAGCACAGCCAAAACAAAAGGAAGGTGAGTGAAAGTCACTCAGTCATGTCTGACTGTTTGCAACCCCATGGACTCTACAGTCCCTGGAATTCTCCAGTCCAATATACTGGAGTGGGTAGCCATTCCCTTCTCCAGGAGATCTTCCCAACCCAGGGATCGAACCCAGGTATCCCGCATTGCAGGTGGATTCTTTACCAGCTGAGCCACAAGGGAAGGCCAAGAAAACCGGAATGGGTAGCCTATCCCTTCTTCAGGGGATCTTCCTGACCCAGGAATTGAACTGGAGTTTCCTGCATGGCAGGCAGATTCTTTACCAACTGAGCTATCAGGGAAGTCAAAAGGAAGGTAAGGAGAAGCAATTCAGTGTTTAGTGATTGGATCTTGGTCATTTTCACCCAAGAGTGGAGAGGATTAATGTGACAGTCAGTCCACTGCTCTTAAAATCATACAGCACAAAACTAAACCCTATAATAAGACTCTTCCCCTTCCACTTCCCTTTGCCCTTCATGCCCCATGGTTTCTGGGATATGCACTTTCCCATATAGTAACAAGCTAAATAAACCTAACCTTGTTGGACTCAGTTTATCCGTACTGACTGAAGGGGATGGGAAGGAAGACAGTGTAGATTGGGACTTACTGATTGGAGAGTCCTCAGTCCTCAAACTTCGGTGTGCACATGAATTACCTGGGAGTCTTATTTAACTGCAGATTTGGACTCAGGAGGACAGAAAAGTGAAGTTGCTCAGTTGTGTCCGACTCTTTGTGACCCCATGAACTATAGCCTACCAGGCTCCTACGTCCATGGGATTTTCTAGCCAAGAGTATTGGAGTGGGTTGCCATTTCCTTCTCCAAGGGATCTTCCCGACCCAGGGATCGAACCCTGGTCTCACTCATTGCAGGCAGACGCTTAACCTTCTGAGTCACCAGGGAAGTCCAGAAGGGATGCCTAAGATTCTGTATCTCTAATGAGCTCCATTGATGCCCACCCTGCCAGTCTAAGACATCCCATACACTTTGAGATAGCAAGGCTCTGGTCCATAGGCTCTCAAAAAAAAAAAAAAAAGAATACCACTGATTTCAGTTGGAGAGCTGCAAAAAACACTGAATCCTGGTCTTACCCCCCAAGATGATTTCAATGTAAAGCAAAGTTTGAGAAATACTTTCTACTGCTCTATGGTACAGAGTGGATGGCATGGAAGAGTTAAATTCACAATTTCAAAAGAAATTGTACAGATGAGCCATTATGTCAAGACAGACAAAACAAGGAGTGAAGATGTGCAGACTTGGGAGCTCGTCTGCGTTCTTGGAATCACAGAAGCAAGTGAGGCGAGCCTGGAGCAGCCCTGTGAAAAGGAATCCACATGTAAATTAAATAAACAGTAATTAGGGCTTCCCTGGCGGTTCAGACAATAAAGAATATGCCTGTGATGATGGAGACCTAGGTTCATTCCCTGGGTTAGGAAGATCCCCTGGAGAAGAGAATGGCAACCCACTCCACTATTCTTGCCTGGAGAATCCCCAAGGACAGAGGAGCCTGGTGGGCTACAGTCCATGGGGTCACAAAGAGTCAAACATGATTGAGAGACTAAGCCAAGCACATGCCTACGACTGGAGACAGAGTTCTAATAGTCTAGTGAGCTCCTCCGTGGAGAGAGGTCAGGAAAGACAGTGGAGGTTTTGAGCCACATAAAAGAATGAAGATATAAAGGGGAAGGAGATAAATTATGTATGAAAGGGGTCAGGAGTCTGTTGAGCTTCTGGGTTCCGCTGACCTATAGATTCTCCCACTTCCTCAAATCAAATCAATATACGTAATAAATTATGTACTTGCATGCTCATCTTTCTCCTCTTCAGTTATCACTCCTGGAAAGCAAAAAGGATTTGCCTCCCCTCTGGTGCCCTGCATAGATCTTCTTTTTGACTTACTGCCTCAAATTTTACTCTCCTCCAGGGCCCTGGGCTTGAGCCAGATCTGAATCAGAAATCAAGAGAACTATCATGAAATACAAAGATGAATCCCCTCCACCATGAACCCTGGGACAGCTACACTCACTCATGAAGGAGTCCAGGAACTATAGGAAGTTTCACCACCAGTAGAGTCTATGAAGGTCAAATGTCTTTGCTTAGAGATACCTGTGTAGGGACCCCAAGTTGAGTTTATCACTCACTAACAAGCCTGTTCATTGGAAGGACTGAGGCTGAAGCTGAAGCTCCAATACTTTGGCCACCTGATGAGAAGAGCTGACTCATTAGAAAAGACTCTGATGCTGGGAAAGATTGAAGGCAGGAGGAGAAGGAGATGTCAGAGAATGAGATGTTTGGGTGCATCATCAACTCAATGGACGTAAGTTTGAGCAAACTCCAGGAGACAGTGAAACACAGGGAAGTTTGGAGTGCTGCAGTGCATGGGGTCACAAAGAGTTGGACTTAATGACTGGTGACTTAGTGACTGAACAGCAACAGCAAGGAGCCTGTATTTTGAGTCAGATCTTCCCCAAAACACTCCAGTTGAAGTAACAATCAGCTGGATGGGATAAATGAATGTAAAGAAATACATGGAAAACATTTTTATGTTTAATGCCAGATTCAGATAGATACAAACAGTAGCATTCACTCCATCTCCTTCATGTGGCTTTAAATCCATCTTATCCTTAGGTGAAACACCAGGAACAGGACAATCTCCTTCAAAGGTGCTCACTCGCTCTCACTTGAGTGTGTGTGTCTGCGCTCAGTCGTGTCCGACTCATGACCCATGGACCACAGCCTGCCAGGCTTCTCTGTCCATGGAATTTTCCAGGCAAGAACACTGGAAGAGGTTACTATTCCCTATTCCAGGGGACCTTCCTGGCTCAAAGACTGAAATCTTGTCTCAAATCATTGACAGGCAGATTCTTCACCACTAGCGCCACCTGGGAAGCCCATCACTTTAGAGCGGAATTCAGCTAAAACCTCAACCACGGTGGTGGCTGTTCAGTTGCTAAGTCGTGGCACTGATGTTAAAGAACCCACCTGCCAACGCAGTGGCAGATTCGATCCCTGGGTTGGGAAGATCCCCTGGGGTAGGAAATGGCAACCCACTTCAGTATTCTTTCCTGGAGAATCATATGGACGGTGGAGCCTGGCAGACTACAGTCCATGGGGTCTCAAAGAGTCAGACACGACTGAAGCGATTTAGCATGCGTGCAGCCATGTAAGGAAAATGAAAGGTGACATATTTACTCTTTAACATTGTTCTGTTCTCCAATTCTCATTTTCTCTACTGATTCTATGCATAAGCCCAGGAATAAGTCCCATAGCACAAACAGCTCTGATCATAACAACCAAGATCAAGAATTACTGGTGTTGATGGTGATTGTGGGGATTAGTCAGGAAGACAAGACTGGCCTCATGGGGAGACACAGGTGGTAGCTGCCTCAGGGGCCAAATTCCAGGGCATGTGGAGCCCTCAGCTTCTTCTGGCAGATCCCTTACCTTTCATTCTCAAATGTTTGTCCCTCAGTCACATGAAAGCTCCCATTACTGCCATATCACTCATTGTGAATTAAACATCTGAGCATGTGTTTTGATTTTCAACTCAGGAAAGGAAGAAAGATGGGCAGGTAGAGATGGGTGGAGGACACAGAAGGATGACTCACCCTCTCACAGAGAGGCCAACTCAAGATGCTCTCTTGTGTGCCTCTTCCCTTCGCTCTCCTCTGGGAACCCCTTCCATTTCTAACCAGACAAGAAGCAAGCAGAAAGGCCAGCGGTCACCCCAAGCTCCCTGGGAGGGATGGCGCCCAAGAGGCTGGGCAGACAGAGGTCCCAACCATGGCAGAGGCTGTTGATTTCCTTGGTCCTCCCAAAAGTCAGTCATTCACAGCAGGCGGACTTCTTCTTCCTTCCTCTCATCCATCTTCTCTGCTTGTTAACAGGACAAGAGCTTCAGAGCATAATCAAAGGTGAAAGTCTCGTCAGCATCTCCCCCTCCATCGGGCCTCTTCCCCATTTCTTTTGGCACCTTGCTCACTTCGCCAGCCCTTCCCAAAGAGAACCACTAAAAATAGCAACAGTTATAAAGCCATGCTTTATGTGTTGTTCCAGATAAATATCTGTATCAGAGTGGGGAAAGCATTTCCAAGCATAGAAATAAAGAAAGAGAACATAAAGTAAAAGATTGATATTAGAGCACATAAAAATTCAAAATGTTTATGCAATAAAACTGCCAAAAGCAAAATCGAACAGCACAAAACTAGATGGAAGAAAATTGGTACACCGTAAATAACAGACAATGGGTCATTATTCCTAATACAAAAGAATGCTCTTCTATGGAAGAAAGACACGAATATGCTAGTAAGAAAATTGGCAAAGCTGTGAAAATCGGATGCACAAAAGAAAAAATACACATGGACAATGAAAATATTTCTTATCTTAGAGTTCAATTTGTGTGTGTGTGTGTGTGTGTGTGTGTGTGTGTGTGTGTGTGTGCTTAGCCGTGTCTGCCTATTTGCAACCCCATGGACTGCATCCCACCAGGCTCCTCTGTCCATGGAGATTCTCCAGGCAAGAATACTGGAGTGGATTGCCATGCCCTCCTCCAGGGGATCTTCCCAACCCAGGGATTGACCCCAGGTCTCCCGCATTACAGGTAGATTCTTTACCCTCTGAGCCACTAGGGAAGGCAAAGAATACTGGAGTGGGTAGCCTATCCCTTCTCCAGGGAATCTTCCTGACCCAGGAATTGAACTGGGGTCTCCTGCATTGAAGGCAGATTCTTTACCAGCTGAGATACCAGGTGTGAGCTTAGGTGCTCAGTTGTGTCTGACACTTGGTGCCACCAGGAAAGTTGTGCGGATAAAAAACAGGGACTTTGAAACAAGTGCCATTTTAACCCACCATAGTATCAATTATTTTTATGACAATATCCAGTGCTAAGAAAGTTATTAAAAAGTGAATATTTATATGCGAGTAATGGAACTGTTACCTGCCACATTTTTTAAATAGGAAATACACCTATATGCATTAAAGAAATTAAAAAGCTGTACAGTGTTTACATTCCTAATTCTACCTCCAGAAATTTTTGTGTGTGTGAAAAAATAATCAAAGATATAAACAATTACTTATTAACAAAGATACGAAACTCAGAGTTATGGATAAAGAAAAGAGAGATGAAAACAACTTATAGATGTGATACCCTAAATGTCAAACAGAAATGTGGCGAAATGCCCATAACAAGCAATATATGCCTTACATTACAGTTTTCATTTTAAAGGATATTTGATGACATGGATAAATAATAATATCATAAAGAATAAGTTAAAAAGTTATAAACAATAAGGGCCAAAAAATTATTTTTCTATGTTTGTTTGAATGTGTTTTTGTGCCTGTGTATGTGAGTGTGTTTGTGCGTGGAAAGCTTAGCACATAAACCCATGGTGATCCAGGATAGGTATGACCATTCAAGACTGCAGTTTCTCATGGGAGCTTTTTCTCCTGTATTCTCCTAGTCCACAATGAATATGTATTTCTTCCATAAATATTATCAGAAAAAAATGTTATTTTTTAGAATTATGTATGTGTTTTTCCTTGATCAAAAGGTCTCTCTTCATTGTATTATGCAACAGGTTATTTAATTCACTTTGTATTGTATTCATATCAAAATGCCCATCAAAGGTGCTGCAGCCCTGGAGGAAGAAATACTTCTGCTTAATGAACCCATGAAGTGGTTTGCCCGCTGTCCATCATCTTACTAGCAGATGTGCTCCATCTCGTCCGACTCTGCAGCCCCATGGACTACAGCCTACCAAATTCATCCATTCGTGGGATTTCCCAGGCAAGAATACTGGCATGGGTTGCCATTTCCTCCTCCAGGGGATCTTCCTGACCCAGGGAGCAAGCCCACATTTCTTGTATCTCCTGCACTGGCAGCAGATTCTTCACCCCTAGCACTACCAAGGAAGCCCACACCAGCAGATAAGTCTTGAAATAATGCTTGGAGCAGTTAGTGTCCAGAAAATAAATGTGGCTGCTCAATGTCCAAATTAAGGCCTCTGGCTGATGATTACAAAGATCTCAAGTATTTTGGAAGCCTTGTCTATTTAAAATCAAGTTATAACCGTAAAGCTTTTAACTGATGGCAAAATAAGTTTAAAATTGCATTATTTAGAAAGCTCATTGAATTCTATAGGATAAAAATGTCCAAGGTAATCAAGTTATAACATTTGTGTTTCCTCTTTATCTACAATTCCTCACCTAGAATTGTCAATGCAATCCCTATCGAGCTACCAGCAGTATTTTTCACAGAACTAGAACAAATAATTTCAAGATTTGTATGGAAATACAAAAACCTTGAATAGCCAAAGCAATCTTGAGAAAGAAGAATGGAACTGGGGGAATCAACTTGCCTGACTTCAGGCTCTACTACAAAGCCACAGTCATCAAGACAGTATGGTACGGGCACAAAGACAGAAATATAGATCAATGGAACAAAATAGAAAGCCCAGAGATAAATCCACACACCTATGGACACCTTATCTTTGACAAAGGAGGCAAGAATATACAATGGAGTAAAGACAATCTCTTTAACAAGTGGTGCTGGGAAAACTGGTCAACCACTTGTAAAAGAATGAAACTAGATCACTTTATAACACCGCACACAAAAATAAACTCAAAATGGATTAAAGATCTAAACGTAAGACCAGAAACTATAAAACTCCTAGAGGAGAACATAGGCAAAACACTCTCCGACATAAATCACAGCAGGATCCTCTATGATCCACCTCCCAGAATACTGGAAATAAAAGCAAAAATAAACAAATGGGATCTAATTAAAATTAAAAGCTTCTGCACAACAAAGGAAACTATAAGCAAGATGAAAAGACAGCCTTCGGAATGGGAGAAAATAATAGCAAATGAAGCAACTGACAAACAACTAATCTCAAAAATATACAAGCAACTTATGCAGCTCAATTCCAGAAAAATAAACGACACAATCAAAAAACGGGCCAAAGAACTAAATAGACATTTTCCAAAGAAGACATACGGATAGCTAACAAACACATGAAAAGGTGCTCAACATCACTCATTATCAGAGAAATGCAAATCAAGACCACAATGAGGTACCACTTCACACCAGTCAGAATGGCTGCAATCTAAAAGTCTGCAAGCAATAAATGCTGGAGAGGGTGTGGAGAAAAGGGAACCCTCTTGCACTGTTTGTGGGAATGCAAACTAGTACAGCCACTATGGAGAACAGTGTGGAGATTCCTTAAAAACTGGAAATAGAACTGCCTTATGACCTAGCAATCCCACTGCTGGGCATACACACCGAGGAAACCAGAATTGAAAGAGACACGTGTACCCCAATGTTCATTGCAGCACTGTTTATAATAGACAGGACAATGAAACAACCTAGATGTCCATCAGCAGATGAATGGATAAGAAAGCTGTGGTACATATACACAATGGAGTATTACTCAGCCATTAAAAAGAATACATTTGAATCAGTTCTGATGAGATGGATGAAACTGGAGCCGATTATACAGAGTGAAGTAAGCCAGAAAGAAAAACACCAATACAGTATACTAACACATATATATGGAATTCAGAAAGATGGTAATGATGACCCTGTATGTGAGACAGCAAAAGAGACACAGATGTGTAGAGCAGACTTTTGGACTCAGAGGGAGAGGGAGAGGGTGGGATGATTTGGGAGAATGGCATTGAAACATGTATACTATCATGTAAGAAACGAATCACCAGTCTACGTTCGATGCAGGATACAGGATGCTTGGGGGCTGGTGCACGGGGATGATCCAGAGACATGATATGGGGTGGGAGGTGGGAGGGGGATTCAGGACTGGGAACTCATGTACACCCGTGGCAGATTCATGTCAACGTATGGCAAAACCAATACAGTATTGTAAAGTAAAAATAAATAAATAAATAAAAATAAAATAAAAAAAATAAAGTGGTTCAGAGATTCAACCCTCAACATGGGGAGGAAGTTGACTGTAAGACAGGAATTGTGTACACACGGTGTCTCATACTGCTGCTGCTGTGTTATACTCAGTCGTGTCCAACTCCGTGTGACCCCCATGAACTATATAGCCCACCAGGCTCCTCTGTCCATGGCATTCTCCAGACAAGAATACTGGAGTGGGTAGCCATTTCCTTCTCCAGATCTTCCCAACCTAGGGATCAAACCCATGTCTTCTACACTGCAGGTGGATTCTTTACCACTGAACCACCTGGGAAGCCCTAATCTGCATATGGCCTGGTTCAAATATGTCATTTTTTTAATAACCTGATCCAACCAAAAAACAGATATTATAAAATAATTATACATCTGGCAGTAGCACATTTGCACATAGAATTCTCCATCAGATGTCATGGAAGATGTGACTTCCCAGTTGGTCTGATTCAGTCTAGGTTTCCTCTCATCCTTTGTTCTTACGAGAAATGGCAGCAGCTTTGCAGTTTGTCTTTCACGGTGAGCTGCATCTTGTCCCAAGTGCAGCAGTGCACGGTTCCCTAAAATGTGTTAATCCTGGAGAGATTTACCTTTCTCTCCCAGAGCCTTCACTAAATTACCATCGTACTTCTGGTGTTTATCATTTTAATGAGGAGCCTTGGAAAGCAGCTAGTCAAAACAGACTCTCAGTTAGCACTTTTTAAAATAGCTAATGCCAATTCACTGATCCTTCAATATTTAAAGGTATTTTACTGGGAAAGATTTCTTGAGCCATTTCTAAAGCTGATGTAAAGGCTCTGACTTTTGTCTCACATTGACAAAAACAGAGTTGATCTAATCTAACCCGATTCTTTCTGGGATTCAATTTCTTTCTCTTAAAACTAAGAGATGGTGTTGAAATGGATAGACAACAAGGACCTACTGTATAGCACATGGAACTCTGCTCAAGGCTAAGTGGCAGCCTGGATGGGAGGGGAGTTTGGGGGAGAAGGATACGTGTATATGCGTGTCTGAGTTCTTTTGCCATCCACCTAAAACTCTCACAATGTTGTTAATCAGCTATGATTTACTACAAAATAAAACATTGTTTAAAGATAAGAGATAGCATTGTACGTGTGTGTGCATGAGCGCATCTGTGTGCTGTACCCTTATTCCATCTATAGAGCCTCGGAGGGTATACACTAACCTGTTAGTAATGACCCCATTTGGACAATGTGAAGATGGGCAATATTTTTAGAATGTTCTTTTCACAAATCTATGAAGTGTTTATGGAACTAAATAATAATAAACTCTAGAGTTGCCCAACTATCCTAGATTATAAACCCTTTAAACTATTCATAAATATTTAATGCATTCACTAAACATTACATTGGTTTGCTTATAAGGTTTTAAAGATCTATGATTTGATAAAATAGGCTATATATACTTTTTATTATCTAAGAACAACGCAATAACTTTGAGTATTAAATGAAAAATAAAAGCCTATATGAGTGGGCTAAAATTAAAAATATGTATATATACATACTATCTAGAAAGAACAACAAAAATTCTTTCTTTTCTTCTCTTTCTCTAATATCTCTGATATTATTGTTATTGTTTAGTCACTAAATCGTGTCTAACTCTTTGTGACCCATGGAGTGTAGTCTTCTAGGCTCCCTTGTCTGTGGGATTTTCCAGGCAAGAATACTGAAATTGGGGTGCCATTTCCTTCTCCAGGAATATGTCTACTATAAGTTTCCAGAAAATCCTCTCAAACTAAAAGGTAGATAATAAAAGAATATATTTTGAATTATTAATATCAAATTAAAGGAGATGTGACAAATTCTACTCCTCTTCCTTGACAAATTAGGAAACAGTTTAAAACTGGCAAAGCAGTAAGGCAGATAAAGAAGCAAAATATTACTGATACTGCTGATAAAGTTGATATTGGATTAAATGGACTATGTCTGATATAAGTAAATTTCTAATGCCGGATCCCCAAACTGAGCTGACTTACACCCAAGACATTGCAGGACTCCAGGACCCCAGGCCTGAGCCACTAGGATATAATACACATATCCACATATCCACACTATATACATATCCTATAGGGAAGCTCCTACTAAGCTAACTCATGGAGCAACAGAGGAGAACATTGGCTCTCAATGGACAGGCCAACTGTCAGGAGAAAAGGGGGATGAAGAGGTCAGTATGCGTGCAACCGCCTCCTCTTACTAGACTTCTACTAAGGTACATTTAGGTGAAGGAATGGAGGAGGGAAGAGGGGGAGGAAGCATTACATGAGTATTACCTTTGACTGTGTGGATCACAACAAACTGCGGAAAATTCTTCAAGAGACAGGAATACCAGACCACCTTACCTGCCTCCTGAGAAATCTGTATGCAGGTCAAAAAGCAACAGCTAAAACCAGACATGGAACAACAGACTGGCTCCAAATTGGGAAAGGAGTACGTCCAGGCTGTATATTGTCACCCTGCTTATTTAACTTCTATGCAGAGTACATCATGAAAAATGCTGGGCTGGATGAAGCACAAGCTGGAATCAAGGCTGCAGGGAGAAATATCAATCACCTCACATACGCAGATGATATCACTCTTATGGCAGAAAGCGAAAAGGAACTAAAGGGCCTCTTGATGAAAGTGAAAGAGGAGAATGAAAAACCCGGCTTAAAACTCAACACTCAGAAAATAAAGATCATGGCATCCGGGCCCATCACTTGGAAACAGGGACAGACTTTATTTTCTTGGTTTCCAAAATCGCTGCAGATGGTGACGGCAACCATGAAATTAAAAACACTTATTCCTTGGAAGAAAAGTTATGACCAACCTAGACAGCATATTAAAAAGCAGAGACATTATTTTTCCAAAAAAGGTCCATCTAGTCAAAGCTATGGTTTTTCCAGTAGTCATATATGGATGTGAGAGCTGGACCATAAAGAAGGCTGAGCACTGAAGAATTGATGATTTTGAACTGTGGTGTTGGAGAAGACTCTTGAGAGTCCCTTGGACTGCAAGGAGATGAAACCAGTCAATCCTAAAGGAAATCAGTCCTGAATATTCATTGGATATTCATTATTGCACTCCTTGGGGTTGCAAAGAGCCAGATACAACTGAGAAACTGAACTGAACTGAACACAGGAAATAATACAGCAAGGATTAAAAAGGATTCAGCAGCCTGGTACCATTGATGATGAAAATATTCCACATCCTTGAATTTCCCATCTAGCTGAACCCTATTCACTTAATATATGATTGGGAGATTATTCCAAATGTGTATCTCCCTTTCCTGCTTTATCAAATGGACTTTAGCCAGGGTGATGGTAAATTCAATTCTGAATCCAAAGTCCCTTTGACACCTGCCATCACACTCAGGTTCTCGTGTTTGTCAGCCAGGTGGCTGTCCTGAGAGCCTGGCTCCAGGAAGCCTTACCTGTCACGATGAATCAGTCCCGCCGATGTTGAAACTTCAAAGTGGTCTTTATCTGGAGTCTAGGGTCTATTTCCTAGGGTCCAATCTAGCATGACCTCAGATTTCTAGCTTCTACTTCCTTTGCAGAAGACAAACCCCAAACTGGACCCCTTCCTAATATTACCAATTAAAGGAAAAGAATAAGAGAAGATACTAGCTATTTGGGGTTTCCCAGGTGGCACAGTGGTGAAGAATCTGCCTGGAAATGCAGAAGATGTGGGTTCTGTCTCTGAGTCAGGAAGATCCTCTGGAGTAGGAAATGGCAACTCACTCCAGTATCCTTGCCTGGGAAATTCCATCAGTATAGGAGCCTGGCAGGGTGCAGTCCAGGGATAATAGAGTCAAATACTACTGAGCAGCAGAGCACACACACACACACACACACACACACACACACACACACACACACACACACGATTCTTTCTCTCCCTCTCCCCCCCCAAAGTGTCCCCAATACAGTTGTCTCCTACAGGACTCCTAGATTTCTTCCCTCTTAGCTCAGTCGGTAAAGAGTCTGACTGCAATGCAGGACAGCTGGATTCGATCCCTGTTTCGGGAAGCTTCCTTGGAATCTGTTCTTGCCTGGAAAATCCCATGGACAGAGCAGCCTGGCAGGCTCCAGTCTATGGCGTCTTAAGAGTCAGACATGATGGAGTGACTAAGCATGCACACAGATTTATACCATTTCACTCCTCCAGTCAAGAAGCTTATATCCGTGGACTTAGAAATAAAATGGGGGAAACTCCTCTGTTCCCTGGATGATGGAGTTTTTATTTTTCCTCTTCAGTTTTACTTCTCCGAAGCCTCCATTTTTGTGCTTGTTATCTACCAGGACCCCTCCCCTCTGTGAGAGTAGGAGGAATATGAGAAGGTAGAGCCATGTTGGTCGTGTTGTTTTAAGACTATTGTTTTCAGCATCTGTTACCGTAATAGATTATTTATGCTTTGCGACTTACATAGTGAGACCTCATAATGCTTGGCAAATATTTAAATCCAGACAAATGTGGAATCAAATTCTTGCTCCACTGTTTAGTTCATGATGTGATTCATATCAAGTTAATTCAGTTCTGAAATTGGGCTGTTTGTAGAGACGTGGATAGCCCCAGAGATTGCCATAGAGAATGACGTCAGAGAAAAACAAATATCATATATTATATTGATACATACATAAGGACTCTAGAAAAATGGTACAGATGATCTCATTTGCAAAACAGAGACACAGACAAAGAAAACAAATGTATGGATATCAACAGGGGGAAGGAGGGGGGACGGGGAGTGAGAGAATTTGGGAGATTGGGATTGAAATTATATACTATGGACATTATGTATACAATAGACAATAGTGGGAACCTACTGTATAACCCAGGGAACTCTACTCCATGCTCTGTGGTGACCTAAATGGAAAGAAAGCCAAAAAGTGGACGGGGGGATGTATACGTATAGCTGATTTACTTTGCTGTACAGCAGAAACACACAACATTGTAAAGCAACTATACTCCAATAAAAATTAATCTTTTTATTTTCTAGCCCAGAATACTAGGGAGGGTAGCCTATCCCTTCTCCAGTGGATCTTCCTGACCCAGGAATAGAACTGGGGTCTTCTGCATTGCAAGGTGGATTCTTTACCAACTGAGCTATCAGGGAAACCCAATTTTAAAAAAAATAAAAAAGTTAATTCAGTTCTTTAAGCCATTCTTTCCTCTTTTACAAAATAGAAGCATCACCCTGATGATTAAATGGCATGACTTAGAGGATGCAATAGAGCACCTGGCTAGTGTCTTTCTGCCCCCCTCTGGTACTTTCAGTGGTTATCAAAATAAGCAGGCTGTCTGACTGCACACAGCATACTCGGCAAGGCTAAGATTTTATTCTCGCCTCCTCTTTTGTTGTCAGGTGTCTCTGTTTACCATCACTGTCTGTCCTTCAGCTTCTAGCCCGCGTCTCCCCTCAACATGGCATTTGCTGACTGATGCCGAGAGCATCTGCCCTCCTCCCAGGGAGCGGAGGCATGGGCTTCGTGACAGCCTATGTCAGGGATGCGTGTCATATCCGTGCTTCCCAGTGCCTTTTGAACGCCATTCCTGTGTTTCACGTGTCCCACTCACCAGACGGTTACTAAGGTACTGTCTCAGTTACAAACCAGCTCTTCCGTAGTCCATTTTTTAATGCAGAACCAGGACTCTCTAAACCACACATCTGTTTCACCTGTTGCTCCCTGATGGATTCTGCCAAAGGACACAAGGCTTGAGGAACAGAAAGGAGCGATGCCCCTCCTGTGTGACTCCTGCTCCAGTGAGCGACACTCAACCTTCTTCACTATGGCAGTAGCGCTTCATTCTGGTACTCATGTTGGTTCCAGTTTTCAGTTTTCCCAACACCTGCAAAACCAGGCTCATTGCCCTCAGGGACACGGTAAGCACCAACCAGTCAATTTCCCCATCCGGAGTCTGGGTCCCCATCTGAAGGGACCACTCCTCTAAGGATCTAAGTTTTAATAAGTCCAATCTCTTCCTTTGATTCTTAAACCCTAGGGGTGGTCCTCATATCCTGTGGTTGCTAGTCTGATGCATTAGCGGGAATTTTTTCCCAATAATTCCTATACCTAATTACTACTTTTTAAAAACTTTTATTGGAGTAGAGTTGATTTACAATGTTGAGTTAGTTTCTGTTGTACAGCAAGGTGAATCAGTTACACATATACATATATGCACTCCTTTTTGGATTCTATTTCCATATAGGTCATTACTGGACTAGAAATGGCAACTCACTCCAGTGTTCTTGCCTGGAAAATGCAGTGGAATGAGGAGCCTGGCAGGCTATAGTCCACGGGGTCACAAAGGGTCAGACATGACTGAGCACGCGCACACACACACAGGTCACTACAGAGTATTAAGCAGAGTTCCCTGTGTTATGTAACAGGTTACTATTAGCTATATATTTAATACATAGCAGAATGTATATCTCAATCCCAATCTCCAAACTTTTCCCTTCTCCCATTTCATCTTTGGTAACCAAAACTTTGTTTCCTGCATTAGTGACTCTATTTCTGTTTTGTAAATATGTTCATTCATGTCATATTTTTAGATGCCACATATAAGTATATCATATACTTATCTGTCTCTGTCTGACTTCACTCAGTATGACAAACTCTAAGTCCATCCATGTCACAGAAAATGGCATTATTTCATTATTTATTATATTTTAGTAGCATTATACATACATATATACAATATACATATACATACATATATATGTATCTACATATGTATACATTAGAGAAGGAAATGGCAGCCCACTCCAGTGTTCTTGTCTGGAGAATCCCAGGGACAGAGGAGCCTGATAGGAGGCTGTCTATGGGGTCGCACAGAGTCAGACACGGCTGAAGCGACTTAGCAGCAGCCTGTATACATATGTATACATATGTGTGCAGTAGTTTGAGCATTCTTTGGCGTTGCCTTTCTTTGAGATTGGAATGAAAACGGACCTTTTCCAGCCCTGTGGTCACTGCTGAGTTTTCCGTATTTGCTGTCCTTTTGAGTGCAACACTCTCACAGCATCATCTTTCAGGATTTGAAATAGCTCAACTGGAATTCCATCACCTCCACTAGCTTTGTTTGTAGTGATGCTTTCTAAGGCCCACTTGACTTCACATTCCAGGATGTCGGGCTCTAGGTGAGTGATTACATGATTGTGATTATCCGGGTAATGAAGATCTTTTTTGTACTGTTCTGTGTATTCTTGCCACCTCTTCTTAATATCTTCTGCTTCTGTTAGGTCCATACCATTTCTGTCATTTATTGAGCCCATCTTTGCATGAAGTGTTCCCTTGGTATCTCTAATTTTCTTAAAGAGACCTCTAGTCTTTCCCATTCTATTGTTTTCCTCTATTGTTTCCTGCATCCAAATGGGTATATCTTTCCTTTTCTCCTTTGCTTTTCACTTCCCATCTTTTCACAGCTATTTGTAAGGCCTCCTCAGACAGTCATTTTGCTTTTTTGCATTTCTTTTTCTTGGGGATGGTCTTGATTCCTGTCTCCTGTACAATGTCATGAACCTCCATCCATAGTTCATCGGGCACTCTATCAGATCTAGTCCCTTAAATCTATTTCTCACTTTCACTGTATAGTCATAAGGGATATGATTTAGGTCATACCTGAATGGTCTAGTGGTTTTCTCCACTTTCTTCAATTTCAGTCTGAATTTGACAATAAGAAGTTCATGATCCGAGCCACAGTCAGCTCCCCGTCTTGTTTTTGCTGACTCTGTAGAGCTTCTCCATCTTTTGCTGCAAAGAATATAATCAATCTGATTTCGGTGTCGACCTTCTGGTGATGTCCATGTGTAGAGTCTTCTCTTGTGTTGTTGAAAGAGGGTGCTTGTTATGACCAGCGCGTTCTCTTGGCAGAACTCTATCAGCCTTTACCCTGCTTCATTCTGTACTCCAAGGCCAAATTTGCCTTTTACTCCAGGTGTTTCTTGACTTCCTACTTTTGCATTTCAGTCCCCTATAATGAAAAGGACATCTTTTTGGGGTGTTAGTCCTAAAAGGTCCTGTAGGTCTTCATAGAATTGTTCAACTTCAGTTCTGTTGGTGTTACTGGTCAGGGCATAGACTTAGATTACCATGATAATGAATGATTTGCCTTGGAAATGAACAGAGATAATTCTGTCATTTTTGAGATTGCATCCAAGTACTGTATTTCGCACTCTTTTGTTGACCATGATGGCTGCTCCACTTCTTCTAAGGGATTCCAGTCCATTTAGTTCACTGATTCCTAGAATGTCGATGTTCACTCTTGCCATCTCCTGTTTGACCACTTCCAATTTGCCTTGATTCATGGACCTAACACTCCAGGTTCCTATGCAATATTGGTCTTTACAGCATTGAATCTTGCTTCTATCACCAGTCCCATTCACAACTGAGTGTTGTTTTTGCTTTGGCTCCATCCCTTCATTCTTTCTGGAGTCATTTCTCCACTGATCTCCAGTAGCATATTGGGCACCCACCGACCTGGGGAGTTCATCTTTCAGTGTCCTATCTTTTGCCTTTTCATACTGTTCCTGGGGTTCCCAAGGTAAGAGTACTGAGGTGGTTTGCATTCCCTTCTCCAGTTGATGACATTCTGTCAGACTTCTCCACCATGACCCATCCATCTTGTGTGGCCCCACACGGCATGGTTTAGTTTCATTGAGTCAGACAAGGCTGTGGTCCATGTGATCAGATTGGCTAGCTGTCCATGACTGTAGTTTCAGTCTGTCTGCCCCCTGATCCCCCTCTCTCAGTGCCTGCCTTCTTACCTGGGTTTCTCTTACCTTGGGCTTCTTTATCCATTCTTCTGTCAAAGGATGTTTCAGTTGCTTCTATGTCCTGGCCATTGTATGTAGTACTGCTATGAACATTGGAGTACATGTATCTTTTCATATCTTTCATATCTTTTCATATGGTTTTCTCCATATATATATATAAATATCCTGTTAAAATTACTGATGTGATTACTCAGTCCGAACAGGACCCTGACTGATAAATCCCCATCAGAAGTCCCACCTCACCTGGGACTCATTTACAATAGGCTAATGACAGTTAGAATACAGGTGTGTGTTCATCTACCCATTGGCACACATGTGTCATCAATTCATCGCACCTTGCAATGTTCAGAAGAGACCAGAGATTTCAATTGCAATTCTTTGGATTAGAGAAATAAGATATATAGAAAATGCCTGGTACTCCATATTTTTAACAGGTTTATTGGAGTATAACTGATATACAAAAACCTGCACATGTTTAGTGTATACAATTAATGGCATACTTTGTGCTTAGTCATTCAGTCATGTCCAACTCTTTGTGACCCCATGGACTATATAGCCCACCAGACTCCTTTGTCCATGGGGATTCTCCAAGCAAGAATACTGGATTGGGTTGCCATGCCCTCCTCCTGGGGATCTTTCCAACCCAGGAATCAAACCCAGGTGGATTCTTTACTGTCTTAGCCGCCAGGGAAGCCCGCCAAAAGACTGAGCACTGAAGAAGTGATGCTTTTGAACTGTGGGGCTGGAGAAGACTCTTGAGCATCCCTTGTACAGCAAGGAGATTAAACCAGTCAACCCTAAAGGAAATCAACCTTGAATATTCATTGGAAGGACTGAACCTGAAGCTGAAGTTCCATCCAATGCTTTGGCCACCTGGTGTGAAAAGCAGACTCATTGGAAAAGACCCTGATGCTGGGAAAGATTGAAGGCAAGAAAAGAGGGTGACAGAGGATGAGATAGTTGGATGGTATCACCGACTCAATGGACACGAGTCTGAGCAAGCTCCAGGAGACTGTGAAGGACAGGGAAGACTGATGTGCTGCTGTTTATGGGATTGCAAAATGTTGGACACAACTGAGCAACAGAACAAGTAACAACTCTTGAAATACTGTAAGCATACTAAATCTATGATGTGGGATCTTTGAGAGTAAAACATATTCTGTATGCTTTCTGAATCCCCAGCATGACTGTCTTAGTCCACTCAGGCTCCATAAAATAACCCCACAGTCTGGGCAGCTTAAACAACAGATATTTATTTTCTCTCATTTTATTTCTTGGACCTGAAAGTCCAAGATCAAGGTATGGCAGGACTAGTTTCAGATGATATCTGTGCTCTCAGCTGATAGATAGCATCTTCTCACTGGGTCTCATACAGCTTTTTCCCTATGCACACATGGGAAGAGACAGATCTCTGGTTTCTCTTTCTCTCCATATAAGGACATCAGTTCTGTTGAATCAGGGCCTCACTTCTATGACCTCATCAGTTCAATTCAGCTGCTCAGTCATGTCTGACTCTTTTCGACCCTATAGACTGTAGCCTACCAGGCTCCTCTGTCCATAGGATTCTCTAGGCAAAAATACTGGAAAGGGTTGCCATGCCCTCTTCCAGGGGATCTTCCAGACCCAGAGACCAAACCTGTGTCTCATAGCTTCCTGCATTGGCAGGCAAATTCTTTACCACTAGCACCACCTGGGAAGCCCTCATTTAACCTTAATTACTCCCTTTATAGACATCATTACCATACACAATTACATTGGCAGTTAAGGCTTCAATATGTGAATTTTGAGGAGACAATTCAGTTCATGACATTGATTATAAATGAATTGAGGATTCCTCAGTGTGTATCCCCAGCAGTGGGATTGCTAGGTCATAAGGCAGTTCTAGTTGCAGTTTTTTAAGGAATCTCCACACTGTTCTCCATAGTGGCTGTACTAGTCTGCATTCCCACAAACAATGTGAGAGGGTTCCCTTTTCTCCAAACCCTCTCCAGCATGTATTGCTTGTAGACTTTTGGATCATAGCCATTCTGACTGGTGTGAAATGGTAGCTCATTGTGGTCTTGATTTGCATTTCTCTGATAATGAGTGATGTTGAGCATCTCTTCATGTTTGTTAGCCATCGTATGTCTTCTTTGGAGAAATGTCTATTTAGTTCTTTGGCTCATTTTTTGATTGGGTCATTTATTTTTCTGGAATTGAGCTGCATAAGTTGCTTGTATAGTTTTGAGATTAGTTGTTTGTCAGTTGCTTCATTTGCTGTTATTTTCTCCCATTCGAAGGCTGTCTTTTCACCTTGCTTATAGTTTCCTTTGTTGTGCAGAATTGAAAGAGACTTGTGTACCCCAATGTTCATCGCAGCACTGTTTATAATAGCCAGGATATGGAAGCAACCTAGATGTCCATCAGCAGATGAATGGATAAGAAAGCTGTGGTACATATACACTATGGAGTATTACTCAGCCATTAAAAAGAATACATTTGAATCAGTTCTAATGAGGTGGATGAAACTGGAGCCGATTATACAGAGTGAAGTAAGACAGAAAGAAAAACACCAATACAGTATACTAACACATATATATGGAATTCAGAAAGATGGTAACGATAACCCTGTATGTGAGACAGCAAAAGAGACGCAGATGTGTAGAGTGGACTTTTGGACTCTGTGGGAGAGGGAGAGGGTGGGATGATTTGGGAGAATGGCATTGAATCATGTATACTATCATGTAAGAAATGAATTGCTAGTCTAGGTTTGATACAGGATACAGGATGCTTGGGGCTGGTGCACTGGGATGACCCAGAGAGGTGATATGGGGAGGGTGGTGGAAGGGGGGTTCAGAGTTGGGAACTCACGTACACCTGTGGTAGATTCATGTCAATGTATGGCAAAACCAATACAGTATTGTAAAGTAAAAAAATATAAAATAAATGAATTGAGGAGTGTAAGTGTTACCTAAAATCTGTGGGATTCTATCTTTAAATTAATAGATATGGAATGATTTGGCAAATCCTTATTTTCAGAACCCAGTTTATTTTCTACTAATTTCAGTGTCTTAGATCTTACACCTTCTTCCCCATTCCATACCAAATAGTTTTCTTTCTTCAGAGATTAGTCTGGGATCCATGTCACTAACATAGGAGTTGACATCACTTTTCTAGAAGAGCGACAATTTTCCAAAGATAAACCATGAAGTATTTTCCATTTCTGTTCAGCAGGTCAGAAGTAAAATTTAATGGCTTCATATAACTTACAATCCTCATATTGTGTGTTCAAAATAAGTAGCATGGGCTTGCCTAGCCTGGCTGTGAATACCTGTCTTGAACAGTTTCTGAAATTACAGGAAAGTACCTCTGTCTATTGTGGTAAATACATTATTAAGATTACAGCTGTACTTCAGGTGCCATTATGTGGTATTTGTCAATGTGAGGTGTCTCATTAATTAATTCTTTCTGAGCTTTCAAATCGGTACCAAAGGATACAACCAGCAGGAAGAAGGAAAATGACTTATACCACCTCTGCTGGTTTCATGTAGCTTAAAATGAAAATGTAAACACACTGAAAGCATTTGCACTTCTAAATTGAGGGTAAATCTTGGGGTGTATATTTTGCAACTGAAAAGTGTGATGAAATTGCATTTCTGGAAAAGCAGGAGAAAGAATAATAGCTTAATTTTATTAATCGTGGTTTTCTTAAAAGAGTGGTTTCCTTTTATATTATTGCCAAGTTGCTATGACAATTCAAGAAAGTTGCATAACTTCATGACAGAACAATTTGTTAAGATGAAGGCAAAGTATAAAGGTAGTGGGCACACTGGAATCACAGTCCCAGGACATTACCATAAAGGAGACAGGATTTGCCCCTTAAAGATGTAACTGCCCACTGTGTTACCAACAGGAAGTTCAGACAAATATAATTGTCACCAATTCCACAGCTATTGTATTGGCAGTGACAATTGCAAGCCAATGATCAGATTATAAAATTATAAATCAGTTAAAGAACTTATTTAGGTAAAATTCATAAAAATGTACGTATGAAGTATTAATGCAGGTAAGAGGGAAACAACAAAAAATTTACATTCCCTCTTTTAGTTGGCTCAGCTTCCCTGACCTCTTTCAGCATATCCAGAGGTCCATGCCTTAAATGAGGGGGTTAACAGCTCTTAATCATTGTGGTCTCAATTGAGTTATCACTTTCTCTGAAAAAAAATTGTCCCAGCAAGTATAGTCTAGGAGAAAAATGGAACCCTATAGTCCCCATTCCAATCTTTTTAAAAAATTTTTACTGGAGTATAGTTGCTTTCAATCCTGTGTCAGTTTCTATGTGTGTGTGTCCTCAGTTGCTCAGCTGTGTCTGACTCTTTGCAACCCCATGGAATGTAGCCTGCCAGGCCCCTCTGTCCACAAGATTTACCAGGCAAGAAAACTGGAGTGGATTGCCATTTTGCCCTCCAGGAGATCTTCCCAACCCAGGGATCAAACCTGAGTCTCCTGCATTGACAGGTGGATTTTTACCACTGGGTCACCGGGGAATCCCCATTAGTTTCTGCTGTACAGCAAAGTAAATCAGTTATATTTATACATATATCCACTCTGTTTTGGATTCCCTTCACATTTCAGTCACCACAGAGCAATCAGTAGAGTTCCTCATGTTGTTCAGTAGGTTCTCAGTAATTGTCTATTTTATACATAGTGTATATATGTCAGTCCCAATCTTTCAGTTCATCCCACCTCACCCCTCTTTCGCTCCTTGGTGTTCATATGCTTATTCTGTATGCCTGTATCTCTTTTTTGCTTCTTTGCAAATAGGGATATCTATATTAGTTTTCTAGATTTCTCATATATGCATGTGAATTACCTGGAGGCAGAATTTTTCTGTAGATAGAAAACTAAGACAGGAGCAGACTCCATCAGCTGAAGGCATAGAAAGAAGTCCAGCATGGTAAGAGAGCAAGAAGCAAGGGGGAGAGTAGTATAAGTAGAGAGGATCTCATGGAACAAACCACACAATCCCTTGAAGACAATGATAAAGATATTGGGTTTTCTTCCTGGGATAATAGGAAGCCCTATTATATACATATAAAAATTGTATTTTTTACTGGCCAAGGATTAGGTTAATAATAGAGAAAGGAGATCCCTCAAAAAACCATTGTAGGAATTCAAGCAAGATGGGATTATGGCCTGAAATAGAATGGTAGGAGCAACACTCATGAGAAGCAGTCAGATTTGGGATATATTTTAAAGGCAGAACCAATGACATCACTGATAAATTGATAAAGGGATATAAGGAAAAGTAAGAGTTGAAAATGACTCCAAGGTTTGGGGTTTGGGCAACTAGATGGACAAAGATCCCATTTACTGAGATGAGGAACCCAGGAGATGAGGAGCCCAGGTTTGGAGAGGGAAAAGGGCATCAGAAGTTCTGTCCTATTCATGGAACAGATTAACAGAGATATCAAATGGTCAAGTGAATGAACCTGACCAGACTAGGGAAATCCGTGGATGAATGAGAAGTTAGAGGGTGTTAAAAGTCACTGGTTTGAGGTTACTTAGACTAAGATCCACAAGCTTTGGTTTGTAGTCAAATCAAGACACTTCTTTGTTTTGGTAAATACACTTTGCTGGAACACAGGTCCATTCAGACCTTCATGTATTGTCTGTGGACTCTTTTGTGCTACAACAGCAGAATTGAGTAGTTGTGACAGAGTCTGTGTGGCCTGTAAAAGCCTAAAATATTCACTACCTGTACATTTACAGGAAAGAAAAGTTGCCAATGATGCCTGACCTAGCGATGAGTAGAGATGAAGAGAGGAGGTCTGAGGACTGAGCTGTGGGATCTTCTAACATCTGAGTCAGTGAGAGCAGACGGATGCAGGAAAAGAGAATCAGAAGGAGCAGGGGTGAGAGAACAGGAAAATGGAAGCTTACTTCTTTTTTCACACTTGTACCTTTCACATCTAAAACAGAGCCTGCCTGGGGAAGATGCTCAATGAATATTAATGGACATCAAACTAATGGATCAATACGGTCATAGAATTAATTTTTTTTTAATGATTAAAAATGTTTTTCCTTCCAGTCTGCCAATACTTCAGTATGATTCTTGGATGACAGATTATGAAGCTACAACAAAGTTTTCGGAGGAAAACTAATATTTTTCAGCTCATAGATGGGTGAGAGAAAAACAGCAGGCTCTAGCATCAACTTTTGATCTTCTGTATTTCCCTCCCGATCCTAAAAATAGGTTCTGTATATTCTTATTGCAGGATCCAAACGAGAGGAGAAATTGCCCAAAATGAAAGGGCTCAGACTAACTCTGCTCTTCACATTCTATCACCAGAGAAGATGGGCATTTCAAAAGCCAATTTGTGTAGTGTAATTTATTCCAGCTGCCCAACAGAAATAAGTCATACTCTGAGGCCTTCTCATATTGAAAGATTTAAGCTGGACAAGCATTTCTCACATCTTTCATCTGCATTAAATATCTAAGGGGAAAATCTGTCACCCTGGGAAGTTATGCTCTCTGCTTCCCAGGATCAGGCTTATCACCAAATATTCTGTACAGCAGGTGTTCTCTCTCCCTGCCTTCAGCTGACAGTCTTTCTGAAAAGTGAAGCTTTATGAAAATAAGGATAAATAGGAAAGGGAATTCCAGACCAGGGATCCCTCCGATTTTTGTAAGCTCTCTCTATGTAATATCCTACAAGTCTTCATATAAGATATAAGGAAATATATTCAATGTCAATAGTAATAATCATCAGGCTGTACTGAGCACTTTCCTTGCTAAATTGTCTCAGGAAATCCTTACAATAGCCTTTGGAAGAGGGTTATTTTATTTATATACAGAAGATAACTTGGGTTCAGACATACATGATAAAATTCAACTTGCAATGAGCTAGACTTTCACTTTAAAGTTTTGTATTTGTGCTTTTGTTTTCTTTTTACCTCACCGCATGCTTCCACAAAGCTCACCACTGAGCCATAAAAGAATTGAAAAGAACCTAGACAAGATTTCTTAGGAGGGAATTAAACAGTTTAAGGGCCCACTCAAAACAGAGATTCCACTTCCTTCTGACTTGTTTTAAAAGATAAACTGAGGCACATTAACATTGTCAATTTTCTTTGAGCATGCATGGATACAAATAAGGCAATACTAAACCAGAGGTGACTGAAAGCACTCCACCAACAGGAGTTAAGGAAGAAAATTTTACTGAGCTGTGAAAGCAAAGCAAGGACATTATTTCATTGGCTGTAGGTTAAGTGGGTGCCTTATTGGGGAAAACCTGGTTGATTGTGATATGTTGTTTTAACTTTCATTTTCTCAAATTCAAGTACACTGTCTCTGGCTTAGGTTTTACTTTGCTAGTGTAAGCCACCAAGACTTTAGAGCCACCCCCATCTAACGGGCTCCTTGTTTAATTACTTTAACTCTTGCCCAGGTGGTTATGAAGCCATGCCAAGTCATAAGATCCAGTGCCAATAAATTGGATGGTAATTAACTTAAGTAGTTTTGAGACACAGGCAAGCCATCACTAAGTTGAATTGGGTAAGATCAAATAACAGTCTCTGATTTTAAAACCATGCATGGTTACACTGATAAGCTTTTATTTCTACTGAAAGTCATGCCAAGGAAATATTATCAACTAAGAAACTTCAGGGTGCGTTTCCATAATCTTTACTAATTATTTTGTTTACTAAGCAAAACCAAAATTATTATCCAGAACAAGCACTTTCTAAAAAAGATCTTGCACTCCGCAGCTTCTTTCATATACAGTAGCAGATGTCTTACCTGACAGTCCTTGGCAAAATGTTTCATCTTTAATCTGTGGGTTTAAATCCTTCCATGCCATTTTTTAATCATCATTTTACTTCTCTTACTGTTTACTTTATCCTGCAGTGAAGAGTGAAGCTGTGAGATTCTGCAAATAAAATTCCCTTGTGTGTATTAATTTTTTTAAATAGGGGAAAAAATACTTCCTCGTGTTCTTCCAACTTCTAAACTATTCAAAAGTACCTACTTACTCTCTAACCTCAAAAAACATAATTCTGAATGTCTGTCCCTTACCATAAGAGATTTTCTTCATGATGCCTCATGCATTTATCAATTACCAGTCACCAGTGGTTAAAAGAAAAGGTGCGATTCTTCCTTTATCTATATTCTGTTAGATTACATTAAATGCATTATAATTCTACAAGATTATATCAGAAATCTAAGATGTGGTTTATAGAGTGATAGGCCACTTCAAATCCTAAAGATGATGCTGTTAAAGTGCTCCACTCAATATGCTGGCAAATTTGGAAAACAACAATGGCCACAGGACTGGAAAAGGTCAGTTTTCATTCCAATCCCAAAGAAGGACAATGCCAAAGAATGTTCAAACTACCACACAGCTGCATTCATTTCACATGCTAGTAAGGTCATGCTCAAAATCCTTGAAGTTAGGCTTCAACAGTACGTGAACTGAGAACTTCCAGATGTACAAATTGGATTCAGAAAAAGCAGAGGAACCATAAATCAAATTGCCATCATCTGCTGGAAAATAGAAAAAGCAAGAGAATTTCAGAAAAACAATTACTTCTGCTTCACTGACTACACTAAAGCCTTTGACTGCAAATATCACAACAAACTGGAAAATTCTTAAAGAGGTGGGAATATCAGACCACCTTACCTGCCTCCTGTGAGACCTGTATGCAGGTCAAGAAGTAACAGTTAGAACCAGACATGAAACAACTAACTGTTTCAAGACTGGGAAAGGAGTAGTACATCAAGACTGTATATTGTCACCTGATTATTTAACTTATAAGCAGAGTATATCATGCAAAATGCCCAGCTGGATGAAGCACAAGCTGGAATCAAGATTGCCGGGAGAAATATCAATAACCTCAGATATGCAGAAGACACCACCCTTATGGCGGAAAACGAAGAGGAACTAAAGAGTCTCTTGATGAAAGTGAAAGAGGGGAGTGAACAACCTGGCTTAAAACTCATCATTCAGAAAACTAAGATCATGGTATCCGGTCCCATCACTTCATGGCAAATAGATGGGGAAGCAATGGAAACAGTGATACTTTATTTTCTTGGGCTCCAACAACCCTGTGGATGGTGAATGCTGCCATTAAGTTGAAAGACTCTTGCTCCTTGGAAGAAAAGCATGACAAACCTAAACAGTGTAATAATAAGCAGAGACATTACCTTGGTGAAAATGGTCCAGCTAGTCAAAGCCACAGTTTTTCCAGTAGTCACGTATGGATGTGAGAGTTGGACCATAAAGAAGGCTCAGTGCCGAAGAATTGATGCTTTTGAACTGTGGTGTTGGAGAAGACTCTTGAGAGTCCCTTGGACAGCAGAGATCAAACCAGTCCATCCTAAAGGAAATCAGTCCTGAATATTCATTGGAATGACTGATGCTGACGCTGAAGCCCCAGTACTTTGGCCCCCTGATGCAAAGAACTGACTCGCTTGAAAAGACAATTATGCTGGGGAAGATGAAAGGCAGGAGAAGGTGAAGACAGAGGATGAGATGGTTGGATGGCATCACTGACTCTATGGACATGAGTCTGAGCAAGCTCCGGGAGTTGGTGATGAACAGGGAAGCCTGGCATGCTGCTGTCCATGGGGATCACAAAGAGTTGGACACAACTGAGCTACTGTACTGAACTGATATAAATATATTACATATGCAAAACATGCATATTTCTATAGATATATATATATATCACATATATATAAATCATTGTCTATAGCAATATATTGGGCTTCCCTGGTGGCTCAGATGGTAAAAGCATCTGCCTCCAATGCAGGAGACCTGGGTTTGATCCCTGGGTCAGGAAGATCCCCTGGGAAAGGAAATGGCAACCGACTCCAGTACTCTTGCCTGGAAAATTCCATGGATGGAGGAGCTTTGTGGGCTACAGACCATGGGGTTGCAAAGAGTCAGACATGACCAAGTGACTTCACTTTCACTTTTCATTTTCATAGCAATATATTGGGATTCCTAGTTGGAGCCTGGTTAAAAAAAAAAAAAAAATCCGCCTGCCAGTGCAGAAGACATAAGAGAAGCAGATTCAATGTCTGGGTCAGTAAGATGCTCTGGAGGTGGGCATGGCAACGTCCTCCAGTATTCTTGCTTGGAACATCTCAAGGACAGAGGAGCCTGGTCCATGAGGCCACAAACAGTTGGACATAACTGAGCGACGGAGGACTTATTTGTTGATTGGAGATCATTTTCCAGAGCAAAGCTGTGTTTAACGTTAAGATGAAGGAAATCACACATCAACTGTGTGTTTTTTGATTCAGTCAAACCAGAGCTCACTCTCTCTTCCATTTCACTACTCATGCTGAGCCCAGCAGTAGAAGTTCACGCAACAAATGTGATTGTATTGTATGGTTCTAGGTACTGTGATCAGTTCAGTTCAGTTCATTTCAGTTGCTCAGTCGTGTCTGACTCTTTGCAACCCCATGGACTGCAGCATGCCAGGCCTCACTGTCCATCACCATCTCCAGGAATTTACTCAAACTCATGTCCATTGAGTTGGTGATGCTATCAAACCATCTCATCTTCTGTCATCCCCTTCTCTTCCAACACCGCAGTTCAAAAGTACCCCACTTCCAAGGGCAGAGAATCCCTAGCAAGACGGTAGGCGCTGGAGCAGTGGCTGTGCTGCACTGGAGCAACTGTGAGGAGATACCTCACATCCAAGGGCAAAGGAGAAGCCCCAGCAAGATGGCAGGAGGGGCAAAATCGCATTTAGAATCAAACCCCATATCTGCCAGAGATGCTCAGAGGGCTCAAACAAACCTTCTGCACACCAGGAGCCAAAGACCCACAGAGACTGAGAGAGAACTGCATTTGGGTGTCTCCTGAGGAGGTACAGGTCAGCAGTGGACTGCTGCATGGGCAGCGGCTCCGTCTTGGGTGGCCCTACATGGCATGTCTAACTCAGTGAAATTATGAGCCATGCCATGTAGGGCCACCCAAGATGGACAGCTCATGGTGGAGAGTTCTGACAAAACGTGGCCCCCTGGAGATGGGAATGGCAAACCACTTCAGTGTTCTTGCCTTGAGAACCCCATGAACAGTATAAAAAGGTAGCGTAATAGAGACAAACAAAGCCCTTAGCCCTGTGTAGCTTGCATCCCTGTAGAAACAGACAGTCCATGAAAGTAGCAGACAAATAGCTAAACAATATTCACCTCTCAGGGAAACTCTGGTATATCAGTTTCTTGGGGTTTCCACAATAAAGCAGCAAAACTGGGTGGCTTTGTGCTCGGCCACTCAGTTGTGTCTGAATCTTTGTGACCCTCTGTCTGTGGGATTTCCCAGGCAGGAATACTGGAATGGATTGCCATATTCTCCTCCAAGGGATCTTCCTGACCTGGGGATTGAACCAGCATCCTCTGCAACTACTGCATTGGCAGGCAGATTATTTTACCACTAAGCCACTTGGGAAGCCCTAGGTGGCTTTAACAACAAATATTTATTGTCCCCTGGTTCTGAAGACTAAAAATCTGAAATCAAGTGTTAACTGGAAAAAAAAAAAAAAAGTACAACCTAAAAGTTGAGAATTATGTTTTATTCAGTGAACTGCCTGAGGACTGTATCACAGATAGCTCTGAGGTACTATTTCAAAGAGGTAAGGGGGATGCCAGAATGCATAGGAGTTTTTGCTAGGAAAAAACATATATATAGTTGAACATCAAAAGATTCCTACTTATCACACACACAAAAAAAAATCAGATATCTCAAGCTAATGTTTTTAGTGCTTTTCTATGTGCGGGAGGATGCAAACTTTCGGGCTCATTGACGTTATTCCTTAAACATGCCGCTCAACTATCTAGAGCCAGTATCCTGTTTTTCTCCATCCTGAGTCACCTCCTGGTGCATCACTGGGGCAGCTGCAGGGGCTGGGGCCTTCATGGCTCAGTATCCTTGGTTTACTGAAATGGCGGTTAACATATTTTGTCCACACAAGGTTTTAACAGGGTCAATTCCTTCTGAGTGCTGTGAAAGAGAATCTATTCCATGTCCCCACCCTAGTTTCTGTTAACCTCAAGTATCCCTTGGCTTGCGGATGTCCATATCCCTGTGTCTTTCTATCATATTTCCTCCACACCTGTGTCTCTGCATCCAAATTTCTCCTTTCTATAAAGACATCAGTTGGATTAGAGCCCACTCCAGGGATGTCACCTTTACTTAATCATCTGCAAAGATCCTATTTCCAAATAAGTTTCGCTTGAAGTACTAGTGGTTAGAACTTCAGTATCTTTGTGAGAAGTGATTGGGGGAGGGGACAGAATTCAAGCAGTAGCAGGTAGAAGAGAAGGCCCTGAAACCAACTAACTGGTGCTCAGTCGCTCAGACGTGTCTGATTCTTTGTGAACCCACGAACCACAGCCCGCGGGGCTCCTCAGTTCATAGAATTTCCCAGGAAAGAATACTAGAGTGGATTGCCATTTCCTACTGTACAACTAACTGGAAGCACAGAGAATGTATCTTTGGGATGTCTGCCGCCAGCCCTCCCTGGTGTTTCACCAGCTCCAGCTCTTTTACCAAGATTCTTCTTTCACTTACTTATTCACACTCCCCCTGGCATTAGGTTCCTCCAAGTTTTTAGAATCTCTTCTTCAAATCTCTGTAGTTTTCACCTTCTCTGATTTCACCATTACCCCAGATCTGTATTATAACTTTTAACCTGAGCATCTTCCCCTGCAGGCAAGTCTTTTGCACCGAGTTCATTCGGATCACAAATTGAGTTAGGTTTGGCTTAAATTATGGTTGGCTTAAATTATGTTTTCTTTAAACATTTGCAAGCAACTTTTGCTCATATCTGAAAGTGAGAGAGCAATAGAACAACAATGCACATATTTCTGTAGTGCTTTATAAGGAGCTTCCCTACAGAAATTTCTCTTTTTGTCTCTCAACAACTCTATGAGATGTAAATTATGTTCTCCCTCAATGCAGACAGTTAGCCTAAAAGATTACAAGCTTCTGAATGGATTCAAAAGCAAGTTGGGATCATTTTGCTGCTAAAACATGGCTTCAGATCATCTGTCACTTGAAATTATTTGGAATTGGAAAAGGTGGTCATGATGGGGATGGAAAAACAGTAGAGTGTTACCCTACTATTTACCAGATAAAATTTTCATCAAAATTATTTCTTCCTGGTGCATCACACTTCCTTTAGGTGAACTGAAAAATTATCCCTTCAGGATTTAACCTCCCTCATGACTGTAGAACTGATAAATCTTTCTTCCTTATGAGAGGTATGTCATAATCAATATTTTCCCACATTGAACAACCCTATGTTTTATCACAAAAATGTCTAGTTTCTAGCTTGCTGCTAAGTAGCTACAGTCCTGTCCGACTCTATATGACCCCATAGACGCAGCCCACCAGGCTCCCCCGTCCCTGGGATTCTCCAGGCAAGAACACTGGAGTGGGTTGCCATGTCCTTCTCCAATGCATGAAAGTGAAAAGTGAAATGAAGTTGCTCAGTCCTGTCTGACTCTTAGCGACCCCATGGACTGTAGCCCACCAGGCTCCTCCATCCATGGGATTTTCCAGGCAGGAGTACTGGAGTGGGTTGCCATTGCCTTCTCCGAGTTTCTAACCTAATTCCACTTAATTTCCTTTCATTCTCCTATTCAGATTTTTTAAAAGACACACCAAGCGGAGTTTCCAGAAGGCAAATTATCATTTTCACAAGGGGGTGCTGCTCTAACGTGCTTCAAAGAGAGTTTGATGCTGCCGATATCACTCAAAAGGATAACCAGTTAGTAGGTGGTTATTAATTGAGAAGAATATTGTCTGTGTGCTCCAAAAAAGGAAGAAAAGGCTCACTTCTCATTAGAGCTCTGTCCTCTGTTTTCTCCATGGCCTTTACTGGAACTTACTAGGCGGCAGGGCAGGGCACAAGCTCCAGGCAAACAGAAGAGAATACTTACCTGGAATAGGTCAAAAACTACACCCCTTTATAATGAAATCTCAG
Organism: Ovis aries; assembly: GCF_016772045.2. NCBI lineage: Eukaryota > Metazoa > Chordata > Mammalia > Artiodactyla > Bovidae > Ovis > Ovis aries. The sequence continues at coordinate 59,812,467 of NC_056069.1, read as the reverse complement.
AAAGGAGCATTTAATTCCAATGCTGGAAAGTTTGAAAAGGTTAATAGCAGGGAAAATCCATTCCCAGCATAAAGTCAAGTTCACACCTGGAGAGTGCATGTGCCTATGGTAACTGAGAAGAAAGCTCTGCCTGCCAACCTACAGTGTGAAAGTAAGGAAACAAGTCTCTGGCATGACTCTTGCTTCTTCGTTTTCTTGATTGCTGCCCAAGTTGAATATATTCTTGGCTTAGTTGGCTTCTGGGCACTTGTTTTGAAAAAATTGCATGACTTCTACTCGAAAAATTAATTGGTTTCTCCATCTCTTTATATTCTGTCATGTCATGTTAATAAAGAAGACAATAACTTCTGCCCAAGGGCTTATTAGAAAGTTTTACAAACAAAAATCTACTTGTCATAAAAAAAACATAGCTGCACGGGAAACTGTTCAAAAACAGCCTCTAGGTTTCCCTTGAAATGATACTTAATAAATGATCAGAAACGTAAACTTGTCAACTCTTTGAGAAGGAAAGCTGATCATAATCCAAGTGATTTACAAAGATCTCCTCAAATAATGTACCAATCACCAAGATATTTAAAACCCAGCTTTTTCAAAAAGCAACAGTGACATCCAGTTAAACTCTGGTCTTTTGAGAGCTAAGCAATTAAGAGAGAGTTTTGAAGAGAATTTGCTCAATAACATTAAGCAGAGACCGTCTTACCTCTCTGTAGCCCTTTACAGATTACAAAGGACTTGTATGACATCCGCTGATTCCTCCTCCCTACCCAACCCAAAAGGTAGAGAAGATCAGAGGTATTTCTCCTCATTTTATAGAGTAGGAAATTGAAGCTGAGTAAATCGGTACAACTTGCTTCAGTTTCAGTTAGTAATTGGCACAGATGAAGCTCTGGTTCCTTGTCTGGGCTACATTATAACTCATTGATTAAAAAATATTCTCTTAGCAAAAGGACTATCACAGGCTTCCTACATCATTTATTGTTTCAGAGACCATTAAAGACTGATGATTCCCAAGTTTATATCTGTGGGCAGGTCTATACACTGGGCTTCCTACTGGACATATATACTTGGATAGGCCACAGGCAGCTCAAACTCAACATATTCAAAGCTAAACACATCACTAGATGGGCTCCTTCCTACTGTACCGCTACTTGGTAAAGATAGATACTGCAAAGAAATTGTTGCAGGAATTTCCCAGCACTAGCCAAACGCAATCCATCCCATGAGCCTCTCTCAAAAGTCTCAGCATTTACAATTTGTAGCATTTATGCAATTATGAATTTTCCCACCATGCCATCGTGATTTTACACCTATATCCGCCTCAGTATTTTGGAGATATGGCAGATAGAGTCCATGTACCTATTGTTTGGTGTGCATGCCATGTATGTTTGCTAAAATTGATCTGAAATTAACATAACTCTCAAATTAGAAAGACTTTTTTAATGACGTTTTTATTTCAGAATAGTTTGAGGTTTAAATAAAAGCACAAGAGTAATACAGAGAGTCCTCACATGCCTCACAGCTTCCCTTATTATCAACACTTTACATCAGTATGGTACATTTATCACCAACACTGTTAAGGCACCAACATTGATTGCATTTACCTAAATATCATACTTTATTTTGAATTCTTTAGTTTTTACCTAATCTCATTTTTCTGTTCTAGGATCCCATTCACAATTCCATATTATATTCTTTTGCCATGTTTTCTTAGGCTCTTCTTGGCTGTGAGACTTTCTCAGATTTTCCTTGTTTTTGATGACCTTGACAGTTTTTAGGAAATATTGTCAGATTTTTCCACCCCAAAGTTATTCCCTTCCTCCCCTTTCCATTCTATATTCTTTGGAAAGATGTCCCTATGAATAGCCCACACATAAGAGGGGGAGCTATGGTCCACTTCCCTGAGGGCAGAATATCTACATGAATTATTTGGAATTCTGAACAGATCTGTCTCTTCTTTCCCATTGATTTATTAATTTAATTACTTATTTATGTCAGTATAAACTCATAGATATTTATTTAACACTTTGAATTATAGTCCAGTACTTGCTTATTTATTTTCTGGCTCGAATTTTTCCAGGTTTGGCTGCTGGGAGTACTTTCAGTTGGAAGAAGTCTTTGTTCATAAAAATAAAAATATCATTTATGGATGCAAGCTGGTTTTTACCATTTGAGAAAATGACATAAGTTATGTAGTTTAGATGCTTAAGATCTGATTTTAATAAACAAAAATATTTGGATTTCTATTCTTTTTTTCATACTTTCCTCCTCCTTTTCTTATTTTAACAGTTGTAAAAGTATACAATCCCTACTCATCTTCATATTGTACCTAACTAATCCCCACATCCAGCAGGGCATGATAATGAAGGAGTTTTATCTCTGTTTTACAGATGAGAAACTAAGATACAGAACAGCTAAATGGCATGCCTTAAGGCCTTGCATGCCATACTAGGGAAATCAAATCTGTAAGGCATCACGCCCAACCATCTTGCAGAGAGCTGGGTCACCTTTGCCCCCCTCCCTTCTCCAATTATGGTGGACTTTGCAATCAATGAGGTGGTGATCATGCCCTTTGCAAAGGCTCAAGCTCTCCAGCAAAAGGTCAGCCAGTGTTTTGCAGCTCCTCTGGCAATGTTTTGCCTTCTTCTGCATGTAAAACCCAGCAGAGCAGGGAAATTTCTGCCACTTTTCAGGACCACCTGGAGTTCTCAATTTCCAGCTTCCCCAAAAAGCTTCACAAACAAGCTCCTTGTTTTTGCCCTGATCCCACAAGACCTTTAATTCAACATCCAGTTGCATGGTAGGCTTAGCTTTCTTTTCAAAACAAATAGCACTCATTTCTTTTCTGAAAAGCTAAGTTCTACTAAGCCACTGTCCAACACTGACAGGTGAGGAGATTTTGCATTCTCAGTGCTAGAAAACACAGGGGTTGAAAAGGAGGCTGAAGAAGGAAAAAATGCACAAAGTGGGTAAAACAAAAAGTGCCTCTGGTTCTGTTTGGTGTTTTGCCTGTAATTAGCTTTGTGACTCCCCCACCCCACCCCCTTCATTCCCTCTGGACCTCATTCTCTCCATCTATAAAATAAAAAGGTTACAGACCTGAACCCTGTGTAGCCTTGCAAATTAAAGCCTTTACAAGAATGGTTTCATTTTATCCATACATCATTGAAATAATAGTTTTACTAACTTGCCCTTTTCATGTGTGGCTACTTTGATATTTCACATTCTATTCCATATCTTTTTTTTTTTAATGTAAGTGATCTGGAATCTAGTAATACTTTTGTCCTAGCCCATGAATGGATTATGAACTGCAGTCCCTTTTGTTTTTAACTGGAGGAAAATTTATTTACAATGTTGTGTTGATTTCTACTGTACAACAACATGAATTAGTTACAATTTTATATATCCCCTCCCTCGGGAGCATCCCTCCCCTCCTCCCATCCCACCCCTCTGGGTTATCACAGAACTCTGGGCTGGGCTCCTTTTTTATACAGAAGGCAATGGCAACCCACTCCAGTACTCTTACCTGGAAAATCCCATGGACGGAGGAACCTGGGTGGCTGCAGTCCATGGGGTCGCACAGTCGGACATGAGTGAAGTGACTTAGCAGCAACTTTCCCCTAGCTATCTATTTTATGCATGATAGTATATATTGACATTGTATATGTGTCAAAGCTACTTTCTCAATTCTTCCTACCCTCTCCACCCCAGGCTGTGTGCATAAGTCCGTTCTCTAAATCTGCATCTCCATTTCTCCCCTGTAAATGGATTCATCAGTACCATTTTTCTAGATCCCACCATCGACTAAAAAAGATGCACAACTTGAGAGTTGCAAGTTAAGTTTTATTTGGAACAAAATGAGCCCCGGAGGTGGCATCTCAGATAGCTCCGAGAGACTGCTCCAAAGAGGCAGCTGGGGAAGGTCAGTATATAAGATTTCGGTGAAGGGCAGAGTTCAATGCAATCACACACTTACTTTACAAGAGGTTTCCTACGAGTCAGGAGGATCTGGTGTCATCATGAAGGGATTCCCTGTTTTTCTAGAGAAGGAGATGCAAAGACTGGGATTATGAAATCAGTTCCTGAAAATATCCAACTATCTAAAGACCTGTTCCATCAGATTCCCTGGAGGACAGAGGGCCTCACTCCACCCTGAAATCCCTCAGGGGGTGTTGAAGGTCGGCAGCTGCAGCAGCACAAGGTTCAATCTGCACAGAAAGTGGAAGTGAAGTCGCTCAGCCCTGTATGACTCTTTGCGACCCCATAGACTGCAGCCTACCATAGACTGTAGCCTACAGGCTGCAGTGGGTTGCCATTTCCTTCTCCAGGGGATCTTCCCCACCCAGGGATTGAACGCAGTCTCCCACATTGAGGTCAGATGTTTTACCCTCTGAGCCACCAAGGAAACCCAATGTGCACAGAGGCAGATGGCAAATGCCCTTGTTGTTCAGTCGCTGCCAAGGCTCTTGGCAAGTACCCATTTGTAGTTGACAGGCAAGTGTCAATCTGTAGTTGACACCGCATATATACATTAACGTATGATATTTGTTTTTCTGTTTCTGACTTACTTCGCTCTGTATACGAGCATGAGCTACAGTTCTAAAGGTCTTGGATCTAGGTGATATCTGAGATGCTGCCCAGGGCTCAAACTTCCAAATCAGTGTTGGAAGGGATACTTACTGTCAGTCATTTGCCACATCCACAACTTTGTCCACTTGCCCTCGATTTCATCCTGATTCTGTATTAGCTGTGAGACCTGGAGCAAGGTACAGAACTTTCTCAGCCTAGGTGTTTTCACCTCGAATGAAGGCTTGTCATTAAGACTATATCAGGTAGTGCAACTAGCAATGCCTCAATATTTCATTTCAAAATATGTGGTATTACTATTGTTATACAAGACTGCAGGGGAAAATTCTTCTTATCTAGGATGAGGCATTCTCCCTGAGTAGGGACTGAGCAGTGGAGACTTTCCAGGGGAGGACTCTTGGGGAAGCAGCTAAATTGGTGAACACTGTTAGGCATAGTTCTTTCCCAGTTATGCCCGTTGGCCATATTTTGAGGGTGTTGTGGAGTTATATGGACGCTGAGAGCTAGTCAGACTCTTGGATACCCCTCAAGGGTATACAGGAAGTTGGCATCAAGTTGAAAAATCAATATCTAACTTTATCATATTAAAATTAAATTCTCATATTTTATCACGATTTATCATATAATGTGGGCTTCCCGGGTGGCTCAGTGGAAAAGAATCCACCTGCCAATGCAGGAGACATAGGAGATGTGGGTTCAGTCCTTGGGTCAGGAAGATCCCCTGGAGGAGGAAATGGCAACCCACTCCAGTATTCTTGCCTGGAAAATCTCATGGGCAGAGGAACCTGGTGGGCTACAGTCCATAGGGTCACAGAGTCAGACATGACCGAGCACACTCACGCATGCACTCACACATCATATCATGTCTGCCATACCTTATAAACTAGAAAAAATATCAAAAACAACAGAATCACTTTTAAATCTTTTTTAACCCTGCCTGGAAATCTCTCTCAAGCAATCCTTCACTCTATGCAAGTGTGAATTCTTACAAGTCCCGACCTCCTTATCCACCCATTCCACACCCATCAATCGCCAGATTTCTCAGGCATCCAGAAGCATTTTCCAGCACAAGAGCAGGCCAGCCCAACCAAGGCAACCAAGCTAGCACCTCAGGAGTTGTTATCTTTATATAAAGTCCTCTACAAGGAGTAAGGATTCTTTTTTCTCTCTGAAATGGCAACCCACTCCAGTACTCTTGCCTGGAAAATCCCATGGATGGAGGAGACTGGTGGGCTGCAGTCCATGGGGTCGCTAAGAATCAGATATGACTGAGCAACTTCATCTTCAATTTTCACTTGCATGCATTGGAGAAGGAAATGGCAACCCACTCCAGTGTTCTTGCCTGGAGAATCCCAGGGACGGCGGAGCCTGGTGGGCTGCCGTCCATGGGGTCGCACAGAGTCGGACACGACTGAAGCGACTTAGCAGCAGTAGCAACAGCAAGGGCAAATGCAATAAGGGATGAAACTCCACCCTCCTCCCTCTTTTCTTAGAGTAACTACTTTAGGAAGATTATAATTGTAAGTTCTTTGTTGCTCTGTGATGACCTAGAGGGATTGGAGGGATATATATATATATATATATATATATATATATATAGCTGAACCACTTCATCATACAGCGAAAACCAACACAACATTATAAAACAATTCTATTCCAATAAAAAAATTATAAGTTCTTTATTTCTTTGAAATGTTTGTAAATCTTTTTAAAAGCTAAATAAGCCTCTAGCTTTAAGTCTAATGTCTTTCTCAAGGACCTGGAAGCCATCTCTTTGAACTGTGATATTCAAAGAAACTAGAGCCTTAAAGCTGCACCTGCCAGGCTAGGGGCGCAGGTAGAAGGGGTGGGCATAATTCCATGGCTTCTTCCCTCAGTGGGATGGAGATGTTCAGGAAAGCCACCAAAGAAAAATCAACAAGTTCAATGATTAGTATCCTACTGTAGAAGCTGAAATAACTTTGAGGAGGTGAGCTGAGTTTTGCCTTAAAGGCCATTGAACCTCCTTTGAGAACTTTATCCAGTCCCTTGTTGTTGTTTAATCATTAAGTCATGGTCTGCTCTTTTGCAACCCCATGGACTGCAGCCCACCAGCCTCCTCTGTCCATGAGATTTTCCAGGCAGGAATACTAGAGCAGATTGCTATTTCCTTCTCCAGGGAATCTTCCCAACCCAGGGACTGAACCCGTGTCTCCTGCATTGGCTGGCAGATTCTTTACCGCTGAGCCACCAGGGAAGCCCTTCCAGTCCTTTCGAAGCACATGAAAAGGAGCCTCCCCTCTATCTTGTGCCCTTTCCAGCCTCTTTGCTACCTGAGAGGATGGCAGCATATGATAAGAAATGTTGATGGCTACGAAGAGCTCATTTCAAAAGTGTGACCTGACACAGAATGACGGTTATGTGGGCCCAGAAGTACAGCTAGGATCCAACAGAGATTCAAAGTCTGGGAAAAGAACAACCGCAGGCAGGTGCCAGGTGCCTGGTGGAACAATGACAAACATCCATTGACTGCTACCTCTATGAAGTATGCCCTGCTAGGTGTTATTTGACTATCACAAGAAGCCATGAGATGTAACTGCTATTAGTCCCAATTTACACAAAAAAGAAACTAAAGCTTAGATCCTTTAAGCAACTGATAGAGGTGAAAATTCTAATCCCAGACCTAGGGATTTCAAAGCACAGATGGCAACCTCCGTAGCGCAGCTCTAGGATTCAGAGATGTGGGTTCTTTCCTGCTCAGTGTGAACTTGGAGAAGCCTTAAATATCTCTAGTCCTCAATACGTTCATCTGAAATGAGGTTTATTAGCAAGAGTCCTGATGCCTCCGAGGATCAAGGCACACAGAAGAGAGGAAAGTGCTTGGACAGGTCTAAAGTATGTGAATTGTTTATTTATCCTGACAGTTGAGAGGGCAGGAAATCCATCTCATCAGAACTGATTCAAATGGTACAGCCAGTGCCTTACAAAATAGAACCCCAATGTTCATCGCAGCACTCAGGACATGGAAACAACCTAGATGTCCACCAGCAGATGAATGGATAAGAAAGCTGTGGTACATATACACAATGGAAATTTTATTAATGCACAGAGACAACAATAGAGTGAAGGTTTCCTGGACAGCAATCCCTGGCTTCCAGGTTTCCAGGAAACTGAAGATCATATCCAACTGTGGGGCCATGTCAGATCCACAGCTCCATCAGAAGAAGCTTCCAGAGGATTCTTCAGTGTTCAATTCACACAAAAGACCTACAAGTCAGGAAAGATCAAGGTTGTCAGCTTGCAACCAGTCTCCAACAGGGGTATTTTACATCTGAGACCTGGCACATGATTCTTCTTCAGAAATACAGGAAGACAAACGTGAGGTTCCCAAAGACACCCGTGCAGTATCTCTCAAAGTAGTAAGACAGTCCGATTAGGTCACAGTGGGAGTGAGGTAGAACTTGGGCAGGTGACCCTCAGTGTACACAGGCTAAGCAGCTGCAATAAACATCTCTTTATCTTGTAAACCAGCGAGTGGTTGGCGGTCCTTGGTGAATCAGCAGTAAAGAATTCTCTTGCCAGTGCAGGAGATGCAGATCGGTCCCTGGGTTGGGAAGATCCCCTGGAGGAAGAAATGGCAACCCACTCCAGTATTCTTGCCTGGGAAATACCATGGACAGAGGAACCTGACAGTCTAGAGTCCATGAGGTCACAAAGAGTTGGACATGACTGAGCGACTAAACAACAGCAAGTGAGTGGTTGACATGAGACTGAAGTTGTTTCTCATCCCTGAGATGGTCCAGGTGAGGAGGAGGCTCTCCTACATGGGTATCCAGGCTGGAAGGGAAACTCAACATAGTGGTAGACTGGTAAAAGCCTACAGCTAGCTCTCAAATTTAAAAAAAAAAAAACTGAACTACAACAAAATAGGAAAAGGAGAACTTTAAGGCTGTATATTGTCACCCTGCTTATTTAACTTCTATGCAGAGAACATTATGAGAAATGCAGGGCTGGAAGAAGCACAAGCTGGAATCAAGATTGTCGGAAGAAATATCAATAACCTCAGACATGCAGATGATATCACCCTTATGGCAGAAAGCCAAGAAGAACTAAAGAGCCTCTTGATGAAAGTGAAAGAAGAGAGTGAAAAAGTTGGCTTCAAGCTCAACATTCAGAAAACGAAGATCGTGGCATCTGGTCCCATCACTTCATGGGAAATAGATGGGGAAACGGTGGAAACAGTGTCAGACTTTATTCTGTGGGGCTCCAAAATCACTGCAGATGGTGATTGCAGCCATGAAATTAAAAGTTGCTTACCCCCTGGAAGGAAAGTTATGACCAACCTAGATAGCATATTCAAAACCAGAGACATTACTTTGCCCACAAAGGTCTGTCTAGTCAAGGCTATGGTTTTTCCAGTAGTCATGTATGAATGTGAGATTTGGACTATAAAGAAAGCTGAGCACAGAAGAATTGATGTTTTTGAACTGTGGTGTTGGAGAAGACTCTTGAGAGTCCCTTGGACTGCAAAGAGATCTAACCAGTACATCCTAAAAGAAATCAGTCCTTAATATTCATTGGAAGGGCTGCTGTTGAAGCTGAAACTCCAATACTTTGGCCACCTAATGCAAAGAGCACACCATTTTCATTGGAAAAGACCCTGATGCTGAGAAAGATTGAAGGCAAGAGAAGCAGGGAGCGACAGAGGATGAGATGGTTGCATGGCATCCATCAACCGACTCAATGCACCGACTCAATGGACATGAGTTTGAGTAAATTCTGGGAGCTGGTGATGGACAAGGAGGCTAGGCATGCTGCACTCCATGGGGTCGCAAAGAGTCAGACACGACTGACTGACTGGACTGAACTGAACTGAAAACAAAATATCCCTGATTTGTAGCATTTACCAGTTTCCATGGTGTGAATATTCCAGCATGACCAATGCAAGAAACCAAGACACTAAAGAAATGCAGAGTATGGAGGAGACGGCACAGTTGGCTCTTGTGCACCTTATCAGCCATCCCCATCATATCACTGTTCCCAGCTAGTACCATCTTCTTCCAGGAAGCACCTCAAGCTTCTGCTATGTCCCATATGGTGGAAAGGGAGTTAGGGAGAGTGACAGTAACAATCTTCCTTATAAAAATGTGATATCACATCCCTAAAACAGGGTCACATGGCAGTGCTTTGCTGCACAGAGTGAGTCAGTGTTGCATGCAACTACTCAGTTGGAAAAAAAAAAAAAAAGGAATATATATTCCCTTTTTTTGCCTTAGTCTTCAATCCCCTAAAATGACAAATTTTCTCCCTCCCTACCCCTTACATTCCAGGGGAATTCTGTTTGTCTGTCTTTGGATGGAAGAACCACACTGTCACTGTCTTACCTTCCCCCATCTAAGGAGTGAGAAGTCCAGGCTGAAATAAGTGTCATGCACAGGATAATCAAGTTGCTTGGAGCAAAGAGATGTTCATTTAAACAATGGAAGCTTTTACTTAAATTCACTGAGGTAGAGAAATAAAGCTGTGCTTATGTCGTGAAAAATGAGCAGGTGAGAACAACAAAAGTACAAACAAACCAATATTCCTCCAAATGTGAGTACTGGACCGTTGTTAAACCAGTGATTTTCCACTTCTTCTCCCCACGTGATTCTCTTCGATACAGCCTGAAAATGTGTCCTCATGGAGAGTTATGGTGTCACTTGTAGGCCGAGTTCACATATCACTCATTTTTTAAAAACTGTCCGAATATCTGTGGTATTCTGGTTCTTAGCTATGTTCAGTTCAGTTCAGTCACTCAGTCATGTCCGACTCTTTGCAACCCCATGGACTGCAACATGCCAGGCTTCCCTATCCATCACCGACTTTCAGAACTTGTTCAAACTCATGCCCATTGAGTCAATGATGCCATCCAACCATCTCACCCTCTGTAGCAAGGCCATAGTGATACCCTGGAGGAGGTCATGGCAACCCACTCCAGTATTCTTGCCTGGAGAATCCCCATGAACATAGTAGTCAGGTGGGCTATGATCCATGGGGTCACAAAGAGTCGGACATGACTGAGGAACTAAGCACACAGCCGTAGTGATGAGACCTCCACATTAGCTGTTCACAATGCCATAGGAAACTCAGGTGCACAATAATTCATCAAGTCTGCTGACAAAAGTCACTAACAATATGTCAAGTTGGGCAGCATACACTGAGAGTTTCATGCCAGTGGAGGTTCTATTGACATTTGAGTGTTCTGTGTGTGTGTGCGCGCGCGCTCAGTTATGTCTGACTCTTTGTGACCCCATGGACTCTAGCCCCCCAGGCTCCTCTGTCAATGGAATTTTCCAGGCAAGAATACTGGAGCAAGTTGCCATTTCCTACTCAAGGGATCTTCCTAACCCAGAGATCAAACCTGCCTCTCCTGTCTCTCCTGCATTGGCAGGCAGATTCTTTACCACTGTGCCCCCTGGGAATGGGCTAATATTTCTGCCTTCCCCAAATCCATATGTTGAAATTCTCATCCCCAAAGTGACGGTGTTAGAAGGAGGAGACTCAGAGAGATAATTAAGCCGTGAGGGTGGTACCATCAGGAACGGGATCAGTGCCCTCATAAGAGACATGACAGCTTGCTCCCTCTCTGCTGCCTGCCACATGAAATTACAAAGAGAAGACAGACACTCACAAATTAGGCAGTAGGCTCTCCCCAGACACCATTTCCGCAGGCACTCTGATCTTGCATTTCCAGCCTCCAGAACTGCAAGAAGTAAATGTCTATTGTTTAGTCACCTAGTCTATGGTAATCCATTACAGCAGGCTGGACTGTCTTCTTTTAGACCAAGCTGATTTTATTTTTTGTTATTAAATTCTGAGTAACAAATTACCACAAACCTGATGACTTTAAACAAATACATTTAGTTCTCACTGTTTCTCTGGATCAGTAGTCTGGACACGACTTAGCTTGGTTCTCCAGGAAGCTACAATCAAGGAATCAGCAAGGACTGGATTCTCTTCTGAGGCATGACTGGGGAAAGGGCCCACTCTGAGTCAAGATGATTATTAGTTGCTTGCAGTTTCTTGCAGGCTTCCAGTGTGAGGGTCTCAGTCTTGCTGGTGGTTGACCAAGGCCATTCTCATTTCCTTCAAGGCATGGCCCTCTCTGTAGGGCGGCCAATAAAGTGGCAGCTAGCACTTTCAAAGCAAAGGAGAGAGTTCTTAGCAAGACATATTATAATCCTTTATAATATAACCACACGTGCCTAGTCACATATGTCCTATCAGTTTTTGTTGTACTTCACTAGCTAGAAGCATGTCCCATACCCCTCTCACACTCAAAGGGTATGGATTTCATAATAGCATGAATCCCAAGAGGGGTCATGGGGGCATCTTAGACTCTGTCTACCACAGGGTGGGACAATTATTCCTGGGGTGGTACTGTCCCTTACACACACAATGGATAACAACCCTCTCCCCTGCATACAAAATGCCACGATGCCCCCTCCCCAGTCATTTTGACAAACAAAGCTTGTCCCTAGGCATTTCCAAATACATGTCATATGGCTGAGAACCACTGCAGTTTCTGCTTATCAAACAGGCACAAAATTGCTAAATTTATATTCAGTTTGTGTTCGGCGGATGTGACCACTAACTAACAAGAAAATATGTTTTCACGTTTTCACCTCACAAGCAACAGAGACAGTATAACCAATTCAACCAGCTGTGAGTTGCATTTAGTAAAATTTAATTGGAATGGAGACCTTTAAATAAAAGTCACCCTAAAAGTATATTTATTTCATCATGAAAAACATGGTTTGTTTTATGTAAGGAAACATAAAAGACAGTGGATTCAAAGAAATTTTTATTCATGAAACATTCATAAAACTAGACCCACCATTTTTCTGGTGAAAAGCCTTTGCAATCTTCTACTTAACTCTTTTGAAACTAAAGTATTCACTTCCTCCCATAGCATAGCAGCACAGTTGGTAGACTACAGGTTCAAATTCCCCAGAGGAGAGACTTCATTTAATGTCTTTCCAAACTCTCCTCAGAATCACTGATACAGGAAAAGATAATTGTGTCATTTTTCATTCTCATCACACTCCCAACATTGTTCTGACAATGGATTTATTTGATGCCTTTCAGAGTTCTCCTCAAAGATACAATCAAAAGAAAGAGAGTGCATCAAAGAATCTGGGGCATTTTTTGTTGTCCTTCATCCTTCATGATGAGACAAATTAAAAATAGAAAGAGACTCCAAATGAGATCTATTCTTGTTACCTCACGTTTCTTCCGGGACTATCTTGCTAGTGATAAAAGCCCCCTTTCTTTGTTGAAATCTAACTTCTGCACATGTTTAAGTTTTCTGAAACATGCAGACAGGACCTCATGACCTTTTCTAAAATATAATTGCTCTATAAATGCACTTCATATAAGCTTTGTAAATTCAGAGGAAATTTAGAACCACTTTCATTTTAGAAACTCACAGAATCTCAAGCTTGATAATTCTACTTTAAACAAAGTCTTCTTCTAGGATCATGCAAACACAAAGGTTAAGATAACCCTGGTTTGAAAGTCTGATCTCCTAAGGACATTTCTCAAACTTTATGGGCACACAAACCACTCTGAGATCTTGTTAAAATACAGGTTCCAGTTCAATATTTCTGGGATGGGACTTGAAATTCTTGTATCTAACAAGCTCCCAGGAGATGGTAGTGCTCTTGATCAGGATTTAGGGTGAGAAAAGGGAGGTACTTGCCTCTAGCACAAAAAAAAAAAAAAATTAAGAAGTTGCCCTAAACCTCTATAATAAAAGTTTTGGTAAGTTTTTAAGGCAATATGTTAAACAATCAAAATGAATGCAAAAATACCCATGATCAAAACATATCAAATACTTTAACAAAGACAGGCAGTATTTTTTTTTAATTTTTATTTTTAATTTATTTTACTTTACAATACTGTATTGGTTTTGCCATACATTGACATGAATCCACCACGGGTGTACATGCATTCCCAAACATGAACCCCCCTCCCACCTCCCTCCCCATAACATCCCTCTGGGTCAGCCCCGAGCACCAGCCCCAAGCATGCTGTATCCTGCATCGGAGATAGACTGGCGATTCGATTCTTACATGATAGTATACATGTTTCAATGCCATTCTCCTAAATCATCCCACCCTCTCCCTCTCCCTCTCCCTCTGAGTCCAAAAGTCCGCTATACACATCTGTGTCTTTTTTGCTGTCTTGCATACAGGGTCATCATTGCCATCTTTCTAAATTCCATATATATGTGTTAGTATACTGTATTGGTGTTTTTCTTTCTGGCTTACTTCACTCTGTATAATCTGCTCCAGTTTCATCCATCTCATTAGAACTGATTCAAATGTATTCTTTTTAACGGCTGAGTAATACTCCCTTGTGTATAAAAGACAGGCAGTATTTTTCATTACAGCCCTACAATATTTTAGAGCAGAAACCCTTATTCCCAACCCATGCTACCTTGCAGATCCTACCATGCAAGCTTAGGAGGGTAAAAATTGGATGGGAGCAGATTGGGCATGGTGGGGCTTAATATATGGTAATTTTTCTTTAATTGTAGAGATTTTATTAACATTTTTCCATTTAATATCCATGAAATGCATAGGATACTTGATAAGTGTATATAAAGGCACATTTTCCCTTTGACCCCAAGCTCTAACATGGCTCTGCAGGGCATTGCTGCAAGTCCTCAGATCATTCTTGGAGCCACAAGGCAGTCCTGGCTGTCCAAGCAAAGAGCCTCCTTCTGGTCTACATCTGAGACCTGCCTATCCAACATGGGTCACCAGCAGCAGCATGGACATCGTCATTGGGAAGCTATGTAGAAATTTAGACTTTCAGGACCCTCCCATTTCAGAACTTCACAATCAGGAGCTGCATTTTAACATGATCCAGAGATGATTTTATGTACAATAAAATCTGAGAAGTCTGGCTTTATAAATTTCCAATCTCTCTCATCAGGATGTGAGCTCTTATTTCTCACATCCTTACGTATGCCTTCTCTCTAGATCTGAGCCCGTGTGCTTGGGTGGTTTTTGCATGTCTTAAGTAAAAAAAGAAAGCAAATTTCCTGTGGCATGATATCTTTTTATATTCCTAATTGTGTTTCTGAGCCAACAATGATAAATGGCCTCTAGAAAGAATCCTATCCTCACATGAAAGAAAGAGAAGGAATGAAAAATATGAGGTTTAAGGCCACAGGAATGTTTGATGTCTACTCACTACCAACTCTTCTCTTGCAGAGAGATGGATAATTTTTCAAGAAGAATGTCAGGACTGACTGCACTAACCTTGAAACATCAGTCCATTTGGGCTGTAAATTTCTACAAACTCACCAGTGAGTCTTTTTGAAAGAGAAGAGAAGGGAAAGAGTGGGAATGGAGGAAATAATCTTTCCTCTGAAGCAAAAAGGAGAGACTCAGAAACTAAAATCTGGGCAGTCCCATGGCAAAAAAAAGGCATTTATCTTCCCCATTCACCTGAATGAAATGCATGCATTCCATAGGTAAAAATATGACCATCTATCACTCCCCCCAGGTAAACATGTCCTTACTAGAAAAGTTTAAAATAAAAGAGTATAAGAGTTCCTTATACACTGTTGATGGAAGTGTAAATTGGTTCAGCCACTGTGGAAAACAGTATGGAGGTTCAGCCTCAGATTGAAAAATAGAATAGTCATATGATCCAATGATTCTACAACTGTGTGTGTGTTTGAAAAAAAATAATCACTATCTTGAAAAGATATCTGCATCTTCCTGTCCATAGCCATATTATTTAAAATAGCCAAGATATGGAAAAAGCCTGTGTCTATTGAATATATATATATATGGCTTCCCTGGTGGCTCAGACAATAAAGAATCTGCCTGCAATGTGGAAGACCCAGGTTTGATCCCTGGATTGGGAAGTTCCCATGGAAAAGGAGATGAAATGCACTCAGTTTTCTTGCCTAGAGAATTTCATATACAGAGGAACCTGGCAGGCTATAGCCCATGGGATGACAGAGTATCAGACATAACTGAGCAACTAAAACTTTCAAGTATTTATATACTTGAATACTGTCAGCTATATAAAGAAGGAAATCCCACCATTGCAAAAATATGGATGGACCTTGAAAACATTCAGTGAGTTCAGTTGCTCAGTCGTGTCTGACTCTGTGCGACCCCATAGAATGCAGCATGCCAGGCTTCCCTGTCCATCACCAGCTCCAGGAGTTTGATCAAACTCATGTCCATCAAGTCAGTGATACCATCCAACCACCAATCCTCTGTCGTCCGCTTCTCCTCCTGGCTTCAATCTTTCTCAGCATCAGGATATTTTCCAGTGAGTCAGTTCTTCACATCAGGTGCCCAAAGTATTGGAGTTTTAGCTTCAACATCAGTCTTTCCAATGAATATTCAGGACTGATCTCCTTTAGGATGGACTGGTTGGATCTCCTTGCAGTCCAAGGGACCCTCAAGAGTCTTCTCCAACACCACAGTTCAAAAGCATCAATTCCTCAGTTCTCAGCTTTCTTTACGGTCCAACTCTCATATCCATGCATGACAACTGGAAAAACCATAGCTTTGACTAGACGGACCTTTGTTAAGAAAGTAATGTTTCTGCTTTTTAATATGCTATCTAGGTTTTTTATAACTTTTCTTCCAAGGAGCAAGTTTCTTTTAATTTCATGGCTGAAGTCACCATCTGCAATGATTTTGGAGCCAAGGAAAATAAAGTCTCTCACTGTATCCATTGTTTACCCATCTATTTGCCATGAAGTGATGGGACCAGATGCCATGATCTTAGTTTTCTTAATGTTGAGCTTTAGGCCAACTTTTTTGCTCTCCTCATTCACTTTCATCAAGATGCTTTTTAGTTCTTCTTGGCTTTCTGCCAAAAGGGTGGTGTCATATGCATATCTGAGGTTATTGATATTTCTCCTGGCAGCCTTGATTCCAGCTTGTGCTTCCTCCAGCCCAGTATTTCTCATGATGTACTCTGAATATAAGTTAAATAAGCAGGGTGACAATATACAGCCTTGAAGTACTCCTTTCCCGATTTGGAACCAGTCTGTTGTTCCATGTCCAGTTCTAACTGTTCCTTCTTGAACTGCATACAGTTTTCTCAGGAGGCAGGTCAGGTGGTCTTGTATTCCCATCTCTTGAAGAATTTTCCATAGTTTGTTGTGATCCAAACAGTCAAAGACTTTCGCATAGTCAATGAAGCAGAAATAGATGTTTTTCTGGAACTTTCTTGCTTTATTGATGATCCAATGGATGTTGGCAATTTGACATCTGATTCCCCTGCCTTTTCTAAATCCAGCCTAAACATCTGGAGGTTCATGGTTCACTTACTGTTGAAGCCTGGGTTGGAGAATTTTGAACATTACTTTGCTAGCTTGGGAGATGAGTACAATTGTGCAGTAGTTTGATCATTCTTTGGAATTGCCTTTCTTTGGGATTGGAATGATAACTGACATTTTCCAGTCCTGCAGCCACTGCTGAGTTTTCCAAATTTGCTGGCATATTGAGTATAGCTCTTTCACAGAATCATCTTTTAGGACTTGAGATAGCTCAACTGGAATTCTATCACCTCCACTAGCTTTGTTCATAGTCATGCTTCCTAAGGCCCGCTTGACTTCTCATTCCAGAATGTCTGGCTCTAGGTGAGTGATCACACCATTGTGGTTATCTGGATCATGAAGATCTTTTTTGTATAGTTCTTCTGTGTGTTGTTGCCACCTCTTCTTAATATCTTCAGCTTCTGTGAGGTCCATACCATTTCTGTCCTTTATTGAGTCCATCTTTGCATGAAATGTTCCCTTGGTATCTCCAATTTTCTTAAAGATATCTCTAATCTTTCCCATTCCATTGCTTTCCTCTATTTCTTTTATTGATGTCTGAGGAAGACTTTCTTATCTCTATTTGCTGTTCTTTGGAACTCTGCATTCAAATGGAATTCAAATTGAAGACATTATGCTAAGTGAAATAAGTCACAGAGAAAGCCAAATGATTTTGCTTATAATGTGAAATGAAAAAAAAAACCTCATAAAAATGGAGAAAAAATAAGTGGTTGTCAGAGATGGGGGTGGGGTATGGGGGAAATGGGTGATGGCAGTGAAAAGGCACAGAACTTCCAGTTACAAAACAGATAAGCCTTGGGGATATAACGTAGGACACGAAGATTATAACTAACAATTTTGTATTCTGTATTTGAAAGTTAAGAGAATAGATATGAAAAGCTCTGATGGAAATTAACTAAATACATTTATTATGGTTATTTTGAAATGTGTACATGCAACAAGTCATCATATTTTACAGTTTAATACAATGTTATATGTCAATTATTACTTCATCTCAGTAAAACTAGAAAAAATTAAAAAGAAAATAAAAAAGCATTTACTCCTTTTCACCAGTGGGGAACTAACATTTTGAAGAACTGAACAACTTAAAACATCATGGATTACAGAGTTCTCATGTTGAAGAATGCTTAGATAGCTATTTGCCAATGATTATTTACAATCCAGAAAGCTGAAATAAAATCTTGGTTTGCCATTATAAAGGATCAATGTTTTATAGAGTTCATTGCTATCCAAACAGTAAAATAGAATATTATAGTGATTCCTCAATCTATACTCAGAGAACTAATCACAGTGACATCTGGTGAACAGTTGAAGGGATGTAAGTAGTGAAGTGGAGTGGGGGTTGAGAAATCAATGAGGTTTTGGATAGAGTCTATTTCTTCTGAAAATGAAGTGCCAGTTGTTTATTTTATGTCATATAATGTGCTTCTAAAACCACAATTCAATTGGCATACAAGTTTTAGAGATCCCTCTGCCACTGCCCTTGACATAAATCGGTTCATAAAACTTAATATCAGAAAGCAAGAAAGTGTGAGCATTAAAAGAATCATCTTCCATTCAAATAGCTGTCTAGCAAGGAAGGGTTAAATCTCAGAAATCGCAGCTGAAAAATAGCATTTTTCTTTTGACAGTTCAGGTCACTAGAACTACCATTCAGTAACTGCACATTTTAAGCTGTAAAATCACTTTTCCCCTCCAGTGTTCTTTCCTTTCATTGCAGGATATATACCACCCAGTTTGCTTTGGCTGATATTTGCTTTGACTGTGATCCACTTCATTCCTGCCCTCTCCTTCCTATTTTGTTGAGGATTTTTTTTTTTTTTTTTTTTTTGGTGCTTGCTAAAGGGTTGGGATTGACAGTCCAAGAGACCAAAATCCTCTGTTTATCCAGAGGAAAGGTAAGGAGACAAGCAATGAGACTGTTAGTTTGGCTGACACCCAGGGCAGCCTCAGTCTTGCTGCTGAGTCCCAGCTCTCAAGAAGCTCGCCCACAGAACACTCTTTAGTTCTTCCCCAAGGTCCTGGTGACCTATGGGGCAAGGCACACTAGCAAAGATACTAGCTTCTAGGGAACTGCCTAATGTCTTGGTATTTAACGTGGATGGTAGATGAAATCTTCAAGAAGATATGGAACAAACACATGGGTCTCTTAGCTCTCCCATTTATCCCACCCAAACTACAGTGGGTTTTGGCATAACTCAGTAACAAGCTTGCAAAACTGTGTGTACATGTTTGCACAGGTGATGCACACAGGCACGCGTGTGGGCATGTAGGTGTGTATGTGCGTCAAGTCATGGCTGATTCTTTGGGACACCACGGACTGTAGCCCACCAGGCTCCTCTGTTCATGGAATTTTCCAGCCAAGAATACTGGAGTGGGTAACCATTCCCTTTTCCAGGGGGATTGAACACGGGTCTCCTGCATTGCAGGCAGATTCTTTACCATCTGAGCCACCAGGGAAGCCTCACTGTAGTGAATTCTCAAACTTTCCATCTTTTCTGTCACCTGGAGATCCTGTTAAATTTCAGACTCTAATTAAAATGCTCTAATATGTGTCCTGAAATTCTTCATTTTTAATAAGTTCTCAAGGCACTGTTGGTCCAGTGACCATATTTTAAGTGACAAGGGCTTTATTTAAGAAAGACCAAGAGGTAATTCTCACCAATCAAGTGACTCCCTCAGTCATTTCTAGTTTATTTCATGATAAAAATAAGGAAGTTAACTTGATATGTAAACCACTAAATCCGTCTAGAGTGAGCATCATCACCTCTGCATTAATTCATTTCATTGTGGTGATGAACACTGATAGGATAAGGAACCCATAATTCAAGAAGAAACTATGTATCTATTTGCCAAATAGATACTCTGGACTAGAAACACTATACCCATGAGCCTGAAGAATACAGGATGCTCACATCCTGCCCTCATCCTTAAACTTGGGCTATAAGTTAATTGGCACAAGTTCTCTCTGCTGCTTGGGAGCTTGCCCTAGGAGTCTCCAGTCAATATGAATCATTTATTAACCCCCTTTCAACTGCAAATTTTATTTTCCAAACAACAGGCACTATTTTCCAACAACAACAATAGGCACTATTGTCTGCTTTTATCCTAGTGGATTGATCTCAATCTGTTACCATTTTAAACAATGAGAAATATGTATAGTTGTTTTTTAAGTAACTGGAAATGTCTCTTATCCAATAACTAGATGTTAATTTTTAACTTTGGAAGAATTAAATATCTCATACAAGCCCACCCTCAAGGCAAAATTCTAGGACACTTGCTTATATAAAGATGTGATGAGGTCTGTATTAGCATTCCCTAGTCAAAATACTAAATTTGTTTCCTCATAATTGTGGGTCAGAACACAAAAGTCTGACCCATAATAGAACTCCTCATCAAATCTCCAAGGAACTCCCTTTCCAAAGTGGCTTAAAAATCTATCAGTAGAAAATGCACGTTGAGGAGACAACCTTTTATATGGAAAAATTTTTTAAAGTTGGAAGTTGAGAGATTCTGAATGGAAAATTATCAAAAGGTGTCACAGTTGGTGGACTTCCCAGCTGGCACTAGTGGTGGAAAAAAAAAAAAAAAAACCACACAAGGAGACTTAAGAGATGTAGTTTTGATCCCTGTGTCAGGAAGATCCCCTGAAAGAAAGCATGGCAACTCACTCCGGTATTCTTGCCTGGAGAATCCCATGGACAGAGGAGCCTGGTGGGCTACAGTCCATGGGGTCACAAAGAGTCAGACACAACTGAAGCGACTTAGCACATACAGCATCACAGTTGGTAGACTCTTCTTGAAAAATAATGACACATTATCTTTCTTCATGTCTATAAACATCAGAAACCCTTACACATATGTATACCATGAGAAAACAAAATCAAAAAGTAAGCAAAAATGCCCTGTCATTTTCCTTTTATTTTTAATCTTTTTTGTAGTTATTTTTATGTTTTTTTAATCGACCACCCACTTCAGAGCCTAATCAGCATGATACCAGCCATCTGCTCAAATCCTCACAACACAGCATCTTACATCCTTGTCTTACCTCTTCTGAGTTTATTTCTCTCCATTTTCTTATGGTCTCTGAATGTTATATTACTATACATTTATATCAAAAGAACTGATGTGACCTTCTCTTCACTCTAGAAAAATAAACATTACATTATTTTGCTTGAGGGTTTATTCTCAAATAAGCAGATCAGATTTTTGCTCTTTAAGTTCTTTCTCATTTTGTGCTTTAAAACTTTTTGCTAAAAAATTAAGAAAAATACCTTCTGCCTTGTCCAATAAACTCCATTAAGAATAAAGCAATGATCACTTTTCATATTCAATACACATCATATCTATTTTCAGAAACTTCCAGGTTTGAGGTCACTGGGTTACTGAGGCTGTAAAACTCTGCAATAAGATCACATTATTAAAAAAATAAAAAACAACGAATAATACTCTAAATATAGATCATGCTATCTTAGAAACCATTTTTCATTTAAGCGTAAGATCTCTAGGTCCTTACTTTATCTGCCTGGTGGATCAGACTGTAAAGAATCTGCCTGCAATGCAGAAGACCTGGGTTTGATCCCTGGGTAGGGAAGAGCCCCTGGAGAAGAGAATGGAAACCCTCTCCAGTAGTCTTGCCTGGAGAATTCCATGAGCAGAGAAGCCTGGTGGGCTACAGTCCATGGGGTCCCAAAGAGTTGGTCACAACTGAATGACTAACACTTTCACTTTCACTCCTCTAAAAAAGGTGATGTATCTCAGAAAGTTGTTAAGAAGGATGCCTAGAACTACTTTTCCAAATCATGTTTCTCATAACAATATTAGCAGTATGTATTCTAAAAACTAAAAATCATAATCAATTAAGTTAGGAAAACATGAAGCCAAACACAAGTCAACAGAATTTATTGCAGGAACTCTCTGAGCTTTTAGAGTTCTGCAGTAGAAATGGGCAAGGCACGACCACTTCTCTTTTTTGCACATAGACACATTGAATTGCCACATCTTCCAACTGCTTTGTTAGTAAGGTTGCAGCCATTTGACTGGCTCTGTCCAATAGAACATGATCAGACTGATATGCCATTTCCAGGCACCACCTCATTCTCTTTACTTGCTTCAGTGTTTGGGAAGCTGAAGGCAAAGGATCCATTAGAGTCTTCAAAGGAAACTGGGGATGGTTGTGTAAGAACCTAATTTGGAAAAGAACTTGAAAAAAAAATACACGTATATGTTTAACTGAACCACTTTGCTGTACACCTGAAACTGACACAATGTTAATTAACTATATTCCAGAATAAAATATTGTTTTTAATAAAGTAGAATAAAAGTGTCCAAACAGGCAGAAAAATCAAGTAAAATCATAGCTTCACAACACTGTAAAAACTTCTTTTAAATTAAATAAAACTAATTAAAATGATTTAAAGTCCTAAATGTAAGGCCAAAAACTATAAAACTCTTAGAGGAATATAGGCAGAACACTCTTTGACATAAATCACAGCAAGGTCCTCTATGACTCACCTCTTAGAGTAATGAAAATAAAAACAAAATAAACAAATGGGACCTAATTAAACCTAAAAGCTTTTGCCCAACAAAGGAAAATATGACGGGACAGGACAGGAACGTCGCTCAGTTGTGTCCGACTATTTGCGCCCCATGGACTGTAGCCTACCAGGCTCCTCTGTCCATGGGCCTTTCCAGGCAATAGTACTGGAGTGGATTGCCATTTCTATAAACAAGGTGAAAAGAAAACCCTCAGAATGAGAGAAAATAATAACAAATGAAACAGCTGACAAAGGATTAATCTCCAAAATATATACTAGAGCTCAATACTAGAAAAACAAACAACTCAATCAAAAAAATGGACAGAAGATCTTAACAGACATTTCTCCAAAGAAGACTTACAGATGGCTAACAAACACAGGAAAAGATGCTCAACATAGCTCATTATTAGAGAAATGAAAATCAAAACTACAATGAAGTATCTCTTCACACAAGTCAGAATGGCCATCATCAAAAAAAAAAAAAAAAATCTACAAACTATAAATGCTGGAGAGGGTGTGGAGAGTAGGGAATCCTCCTACATTGCTGATGGGAATGGAAATTTTTTAAAAAAATGTGCACCATACCTTACTCGAAGACTCTTGATGAACTCAGATGTTAAGTGATCTGCAGTGGATACAGTGGGGTGTAAGTGGATGATGTTATAAGTATAATGAATGTTATGTGAAAGGTAAACACAGGGTACAAAGTGTTTGGTCTTCTTCTTTTCCTGGTTTCATGTTTAGGAAACTTTGCTATGAAGAAAAGGCATAAGGACATAGCTAGACGTAGACAGGGGGATGTCTGTTACACAAGGAGAATTTAAATATATTTCCACCATGAAGAGAAAGATTCTTTAGAGCAAAGAGGATGAACAATACCAGAGCAGGAATGATTGATTGTAAAATGTCTCCAGGAGACCCTGGGACTCCTATTACCAGAGGATTAGCCTTCGATAGGAAAAAGCTTCCATCTTTTTCAAGATCTCAGAGCAGGGAAGAAGGCTGAGCAGAGAGACATATGTTTTTAGTGGCAGGGGGTCCAATCAGCAGAGTGCTCTCTCAATGGTTTTGGGATTTTCTCAGTAGGTTAAAGGCATTGTAATTGGCAAACAGAAAAGAGGAGATGTGAGTGTTATTAGGATAGTCTCGGACAGTTACACTGAACCGATATAATTAAAAAGTAGTTATTTGAATGGTAATTGTAATAAATTAAAGCAATAGTGTCTTGGGGTTTTTGGAGCAATCACATTATTTTTGAAAAATCATTTCTCTTTTTCCCTTGTAATAAAAAAGAACATTAGTAAAATTGCAAGGCTTTGCTAGTGGTTTTTAAAAGTGAATTATAGCTCTGCCATCTTCTAGGTATTTTCAGCCAATTTCTACGATTTATTTAGGAAGAGAACAACAACAACAACAAAAAAACAGAGAGCCATATTTTCAGCTACACAATCAGGAAAGAAAAATCACCAACTAATAACATTTCTCTATCTCAGTCAGTGCTAGACTGCGTCATTACTTATTTGTAATAAACGTCTGAGTCCCCTTTTCTTGCCTCTGCTTCATTCCTTCCTTGCTGTTACAAACCGAGCGGGGATGTGCTTTGCTCTCCTGGAGGAGAAGGCTCCAGCCCTGTTCTCAGGAAGTGTTCCAGAGGCAGAACCAACACTTGGGGGCTTAAGAGACAGGGAAGCAGGAAGGGGGAGTGTTACCATCACAACCACCAGGCTTATCAGGAAGCCCCAGGAGAGAACTAAATGGAATACAAATGTGACTGAAGACATGTAAGACTGCAGAAGCGTGGTCAGAAAGCCCTTTGATTAAAACAGAACCAAAATGCAGATGCCACGTAATAGCAGGAGGGGGCCTTCTGCTATGGCCCTCCAGCCAGACTGCTCTTGAATCAGTTCTATGTATTTTCCCAAACTATGTTTGTCAGCAAAATTAAGTACATCAGGGAAGTACTATGATGTACCAGAAACTGCTCCATGCTTGTTACAGCGACTCTGTTTGTTACCATGGGTTACAACTGAATACCAACCTCTCGAACAAAAGTCAGAGTGAGGTCACTCAGTCGTGTCTGACTCTTTGCAACCTCATGGACTGTATAGCCTACCAGGCTCCTCAATCCATGGGATTTTCCAGGCAACCCACTCCAGTACTCCAGAGTTCTTGCCTAGAGTATTCTTGCCTGGAGAATCCCCATGAACAAAGGAGCCTGGTGGGCTACAGTCCATGGGGTTGCAAAGAGTCAGATATGACTGAACTGCTAAATACCAACACTGAGGTGAAGTTACCCAGAGAAGAACCAGAGACAGGCTGGAAACAGGAAACTCTTGCATGCTACTCCAAAGGTAATAAAGCACCCATTTATATTATTATACTTTCCACTTCACACACCAAAAAAAGGAATCATTGGATGATTCTGGAAAAGAGCCAGGTGATCCTTGCCCTAAGCCCACCCACAATTTGATTTAAGGCTTTTTCAAGTAACTTGGCCTCTTTAGAGCTCAGACTTTCTTTACAAAGGAAATTAAATTAGATCTATGATTTTCTGAGGTCCAGACACATTCAGGAATCTAATGGAGGGCTTCCCTAGTGGCTCAGTTGTAAGGAATCTACCTGCCAATGCAGGAGACATGCGTTAGATCCCTGATCCAGGAAGATCCCACATGCCTCGGAACAACTAAGTCCATGAGCCACAACTATTAAGCCTGCACTCCAGAATTCAGGAGCCACAACTGCTGAGCCCATGTGCCCTAGTCTGTGCTCCACAACAAGATAAGACACTGCAATGGGAAGCCGGCACACTGCAACTAGAGAGTAACCCCCACTCTCTACAACTAGAGAAAAGCCTGCACTGCAATGAAGACCCAGCATAGCCAAACTTGAATAAATAAATAACATTTTTTTAAAAAAGAACACATTGGAAGTGATGGGTGTCACCCCCTGAAGTATGAGCTTGTAGATAGATAGACACAAAGATTTTGGAGCTTCCCTGGTAGCTCATCTGGTAAAGAATCCGCCTGCAATGCAGGAGACACCAGCTCGATCCCTGGGTTGGGAAGATCCACTGGAGAAGGGATAGGCTACCAACTCCAGTATTCTTGGGCTTCCTTTGTGGCTCAGCTGGTAAAAGAATCCACCTGCAATGCACTCCATTCTGGCCGGGAGTATTCCCTGCACTGTCCATGGGGTGGCAAAGAGTCGGAACCATTGAGCGACGTTCACTTCTCACTACACAGATTTCAGATACTTCACTAGCCCTAACAGTCCAGCTATTGATCCTATTGTGGGTTGAATTGTGTCTCCTAATAAGATATGTTTAAGTCCTAATCCTCGATACTTGTGAAGCAAACTTGTTTGAAAACTGGGTCTTCTCAGATAACATCATCCTGGATGGGAGACAGAAGGTGGTTTGCCTGCGAAATGAAAATATCTCCTGCCATGTCAGTAAACAAGAAATGTCACAGCCATCAACGACTTCTGGCCTCCAAATGGGAATGAGGGCTCCCCAAGACTGAGATCCAGTGGATGCTGCCACCTATCAAGGTGATTGCTGAGGAGCTGGGGGTATGCAAGAAGCAGTCATCTGCCACTCCTTAAGGTGAACAATGAAACAGGATTTGGTCTCAGAAGGCTGAGGTGCTTATGAAAGGACTGAATTCAGTGGGCCCAGAGGCTTGCATCTTCCCATATATAGAACGCTAAATTCCTTAACTTGTTATCTGGATGTTCAGACTGCCTGCTCCCTTTGTTGCTAACTTGTATACAGCCTGACTCCCCCTCTTATTGGAGTAGTTTTCTGAGAGCTACTGAGATGCTGTCTCCTGGGCTCAGAGTTCTAAACATTCCCACCAAATAAAATAACTCTCTACTTTCAGGTTGTGACCATATATTTTCGTCAACAGCCCTGAGCCGTATCTGTCTGTGTGCTTCCAAGAAGAGGAGAAGAGACAGAAATACCTCATGTGATGGTGGAGGCAGAGATTGAAGTGGAGCATTGACATGCTAAGGAATGCCAAGTATTGCTAGAAACCACCAGTCCATCCTAAAGGAGATCAACCCTGAATACTCATTGGAAGGACTGATGCTGAAGCTGAGGCTCCAATACTTTGGCCACCTGATGCGAAGAACTGACTCATTTGAAAAGACCCTGATGCTCGGAAAGATTGAGTGCAGGAGAAGGGGACGACCGAGGATAAGATGGTTGGATGGCATCACCGACTCAATGGACATGAGTTGAGCAAACTCCAGGAGATAATGAAGGACAGGGAAGCCTGGTGTGCTGCAGTTCATGGGACGGCAAAGAGTCAGACACAACTGAGCGACTGAACAACCAGAAGCTGGAGGAGGCAAGGAAGGACCTTCCCCAAGAGACTTCAGAAAGGGTGTGGCCCTAAAGAAAAGCCCACACAGCTGACACCTTATTTCAGACTTCCAGCCTCCAGAACTGGGAGAGAATAAATTTCTCTCCCGGTTGCTTTAAGCTGCCCAGTTTGCGGTACTTTGTTACGCAGCCCTCAGATCTAATATAGACCCATCAGTGTGACTCCCCAGACAAGTAACTGTTAGTTCATCTCTGACACTGACGCACACCCCATCAGCAAATCCTCTTTGGCATTACGTGCAGATTATATGCAGACTTGGATCATTTCACTACCTCCCACTCTAGTTCTCTGGTCCAAGCCTCTGTCAATCACCTCTTGCTTAGATCTCACATTTTTTTACTTTAGTCAGTGTTAGGCTGCTCCATTGCTTATTGTTAATAAACTTTATGTTCCCCTTTTTTGCTCACCTCTTCATTTTTCATTTTCTATTACAAATCAGTGCAGACATGTTTTCCTGCCCTTGGAGCTTGCATGTCTTTATCTCAACCAGAGGGCGGTAACTAGGACACGTGTGCGGACCCACCCCCAAGTAGAGATTCTAATTGATAAGATTTTCCAGGGGAACTCCATGATCTACTAGGCTTAACGTATGCCATGTCCCAGTCACCATCAAGACTCAAGACGGAAATGACTTCCTGGAGCCCCTTGTGTTTGCAAATAAACTTGTTTTTAAATAAATTTTTATTGGAACACAACCATGACTATTCACTGATATATTGTCCACAGCCACCTTCATGCTACAACAGCAAAGTTGAGTAGTTGCAACAGAGACTATCTGCCTCACAAAGACTAAACTAGTTACTCTCTGACCCTTAATTGAAAATGTTTGCCCCCTGCTCTAGACTACTCGGGACTCTGAAATTCTCTGTCCAAAAGGCTCAGAGTCCCCTTCCAGGGGCCACATGAACTTCTGTAACTATGAAGATACTTCTTTTAAAATTAACTTTATTCACTCTGTTTCCCAACTAGGCATCAGATAAAGCTATATATAAATCACTGTGATTATTATGTGTATATAAAACAAACACTTAGACTTTGCCAGTGGCTACCCTTATAAGTGGCTCTGGTGAAGTATTCCTGACCTTGGCTATGACAAGAGTCATTGTTGAGTTTTCCGCTAGAGACTCTCATACCATTCATTCAACAGATTTTCAACAATGATGATATCCAAGCTGTGCACAAAAATAGAATTACTAATCATGCACCAATGGGGATGTATCTCAGAATAATGTAGATATACTCCATGCTGTCATGAAGTCCACAGCCAAGTAAGGAACCCAGAAATCAAACAAACATTAGTATAAAAAATACCTACTTGAATTCCTCTTACATGCTAGAAAGGACAGTGAGGGGTTGCAAAACAATTAGAAGAGGTGAACCAACTTTGATTGGCAGGGAGGGACGAGATCACAGGAGGCTTCTTTGAGGAAATGACATTTAAACTGAGCCCAGTGGGATGTGTAGATGTGAGCCGAGCAAGGACAGAACATTTGTCACGGCCCTGAAGCACAGGAGAGCTTTGATCAACTGTAGGAAGACCAGTGTGGCTGGAGTGGAGTGAGCAAGGTGGCGATGGTATTAGACTAGACTGAAGACAGCTGTAGATCCCAGATCAAAGACATTTTCTACACAGAGTTCACACACTTTTCTGTAAAGGACCAGAAGGTTAGTATTTTAGATTTTGTAGACCAAGTAGCAAAATCAAGGGTATATGCAGTCAGTTAGGATAGAGAAGAAATTCTCACACATTTTTATTGACAAAATACAATAACAATACAGTACAATTTTTATTTGTAATACAGATCTACTAATCAGAAGAATGGAATTCTTTTGGGGGAGGATATACTTTTGTTTGCAGCTTCAAAGTTAGTATTTCCTATGATTAAAATTGGTTAGATTTTATGTTTCATCTCTGAAAATGTCTTTTCACACTTATAGGTACTACCAAATACCAATATAAACCCATGAGCCTATGATTTCACTTGAACATCTCTATCACTTGGAATCAGGCATTTGTAGAATTCTGTTGTACTCTTCTCTTGATATTTGCCTTTTAGTGTACCTTTATGTTGCAAATTAATCATTTCCAACCAAAAGCTAGGTGGAGGCTTCTCAATTGCACAATCAAATGGATTTTGAAACACAAAGTTTCCTTTGCTCATGCATTGAGATCTGAAAAGCACTGCTGGCATTGTAGATAGACTCTGCTGAAAGGTCATTTGTTTTATCATATTTGATGATGCTGAATAGTCTTTCTTATCAAGCAACAAGTTGATAAAAAATATAAGATTCTAGACCACAATTCAATAGTAGGTTTTTAATCTTACATGATATACAGTTTTGTCAGTTTATCAAATGTTTGTCTTATTCCCTTACTGGAAACCAAAGTTTTAGTTTTCCACAATCCAATTTATAGGGCTTACTCAGTTTCAGTTAAGAGCCTTATACAGTATGGCTTCAGACAGTAAAGAATCTGCCTACAGTGCAGGAAACCAGAGCTTGATCCCTGGGTCAGGAAGGTTCCCCCTGGAGAAGGAAATGGCAACCCCCTCCAGTATTCTTGCCTGGAGACTCCCATGGACAGAAAAGCTTTGTTGGGCTACAGTACATGGGGTCACAAAGAGTCAGATGTGACTGAGGGACTAACTTTTATACAGTATACATATATTTATCAATCCAGAACATAAAATGACCAGGAAACAGGACCAACAGTCCAGCTGTGGATGGTCGGAACCGGAAATATGTCATCTCCTACGTCCACTTCTTTCTTTGCTGTTCTCACACCATTTCTCACCATAGGTGAGTCCTTAGCACAGATGGTCTTTTACTTAAAATTCTGTTTCAAGAACCTCAGAGGAACTTTCCACCAAATTATCCTAAACGCTTAGATGGCAATAAAGCCAGCAAGCAAGTGTTTGTTATAACAGTTTTGCAAGAATTTAATGAATTTCTGCAGTCTGCAGTCTGCTGAGAAAACCTCCCACATACTGGCATGACTGGGTGGAGAGATCGACTGAGATTCTGCTTCTCACTGTGCCATATCCCTACCCCTCTAAAGATAAGCAAAGGACCTCAAAAATAAAACAGCATTGGCAGATGGACTTGAGAGCTGAAAGCTGAAGATAGAAAGTGATCCTTCATAAATGTGTACCTGTTTTCGTTTCTAGTGACCATAAACTCAGAAGTATAAAGCAATGCCTGTTCCTTAGCTCACAGTTTCATAGAAAGATCCATCATGGTGTGACCGGGTCCTCTGCTTGAAGCTGAAACTGATGGGAGTGAGTTCTCATTTGGAGCATCTGGGGAAAAATCTTCCAAGCTCACTCTTGTCAGAAATCAAAGACTGCATGTTGAGGGACTATTAGCTGGGACCACACTTCTCAGTTCATTTAGGCTGCAGTATTTCTTAACAGAGGACTTCCCTGGTGGCTCAGTGGTAAAGAATCCTCCTGCCAATGCAGGAGACCAGGGTTCGCTCCCTAGGTGGGGAAAATCCCCTGGAGATGGGAATAGCTACACACTCCAGTATTCTTGTCTGGAGAATTCCATGGACAGAGGAGCCCGGTGAACCATACATAGTCCATGAGCTCACAAAGAGTCAGACACAGCTTAGTGACTAAACAACAACATTTCTCAACAGGTGACACCCAGTCCAGCCCATCCAGATAATCATTAATTGTGCCACATAACAACCTAAGCAAAGGAGAAAAATACATCTGATTCATATTCCTGTAGATTGTGAGAAGTGTGTACACAGTGGGAGGGAGAATGTGAAGGGTGGGATTCCAAGAGAAAAACAGAAGTTTAATACACATGTAGGTATGCAGGCACCAGGGTACAATTCTTTTTGCCTTTTGACGTTTTAGATTTCATTTCTGAATCTCAAAAAGTAATCTTCATACTAGAAATGGTTTTGCAGTGCAAGATTTGTAGCTGAGTACTATGATGATTCCATAAATTTAAAAAATGGTAAAATATCAGAGGGCAGAAGAGCTCCATGGACATGAGAGCTTAAATAATAATTTCATTTCTAAAGCAAACATCATTCTTCTGTCAACCAAAAACTTCCTTCTCACCAAAACATTTTCCACACAAGGATTATAGTCATTGAGGATATTTAGCTATAAATATGCAAGGGTGAATATTTGAGAGTGTAATAGTCAATATATTCAAATATTTGTAAATTTATTTAATCCTAATTTTTTAAGAGAATAAAATTATTTAGAGTCATGAAAAGTATCCTATTGTAGGGAATGCCTGTATATTGTATGAAGGGAATCCATTACTTCCCCCACAAAATACATATTTTTAACAGAGAGAACATTAAGGGTAAATACTTTTTAAATTATGAGTTTGACTCTTTGCAACCCCATGGACTGCCATAAGCTAGGCTTCCCTGTCCTTCACCATCTCCAGGAGTTTGTTCAAACTCATGTCCCTTGAGTTGCTGATGCCATCCAACCATCTCATCCTCTATCACCCTCTTCTTCTCCTGCTCTGAATCTCTCCCAGCATCAGGGTCTTTTCCAATGAGTTGTCTCTTCACATCAGGTGGTTGAAGTATTGGAACTTCAGCTTCAACATCAGTCTTTCCAATGAATAGTCAAGATTGATTTCCTTTAGAATTGACTGGTTAGATCTCCTTGCTGTACAAGGAACTCTCAAAAGTCCTCTCCAGTACCACGATTCAAAATCATCAATTCTTCAGCATTCAGCCTTCTTTATGGTCCAACTCTCACATCCATACATGACTCCTGGAAAAAAAAAAAAAAACAAAAACAAAACAAAACATAGCTTTGACTATATGGACCTTAGTCAGCAAAGTGATGTCTCTGCCTTTTAAAACACTGTCTAGGTTTGTCCTAGCTTTCTTTCCAAGGAGCAAGCATCTTTGAATTTCATGGTTGCAGTCACCATCCACAGGTGACTTTGAAGCCCAGGAAAATAAAATTTTCCACTGTCTCCACTTTTTCCCCATTTACTTGCCATGAAATGATGGGAATGGATGTCATGATCTTAGCTTTTTGAATGTTGAGTTTTAGGCTATTAACCATTTAGGCTGACAATACACTTATATGTGTAACTTCACTTATCAAAAAAAATCATAGTTTTTTTAATTTTACATTTTAATGGCTCATATTGGATGTTCAATGTCAAAATATTTTATTAATTTACTATTTCAGGTGCAGTGTTCAGTGCACCCAACACTCATTAGGTGTTTAAATCTAGTATTGTAGCTGAATTGCATTTAAAAGCTTTTCTTAAATGATAATCTAGTATAAGACCTCTAAGAAAATTTTGAAACATTATAATAGGAAATAAATCCATATACATCTTTTAATCATTGAAATCAACCAAAATGCATTTGCATATAAAATATTTTACAGAAATTTTGCTATGATTATTCAGATTCTCTGGGGAAAAGTTCAAGATATCAAGAAACCTAAACATTAAATTCAGAAGGAATGTATTTATAGAAAAAGAGAAAGATTGATTGAAAGCCAAGAAGCAGTGTATAAATCAATTCAAGATTATCCAGATTGGCTGCAAGGATTTTTTTGCTTTCAGTGTAAACTTTAAAAATAAGAGTTTTCTCTCAGTTGCTATGGAAAGTCAGCTTTTCTGTACTGACATTTGTTTGCAATCTCTTTGTTTTTCTGATTAATATGCTCTTTTCTAATATAAGGGAAGTCTAAAAAATTAGTTGGTTTTTTTTTTTGAGTGAGAAAGAAAACTATTATTAGATGTCTCTAAATTGACTAGATGAATTTTTTTTGTCTCATCTACCGCAATCAACTAACTGCCAGCTCAGTTTGTAGTCTGTTCCAGTTATCTATTGTTATAAAAGTGTCATCCTAAAATTTAGTCATTTAAAAAATTAACGTTGTTATTAATCTTGTGCTTTCTATGGGTCAGAAATCCAGACAGCATTTGATTTCAGTGACTTATCTCTACTCCACTATGTCTGGAGATTCAGCTAGAATGAAATGACAGGGGGTAACTCAACCAGATAGGACCTGGAATCATCAGGAAGCCTCTACACTCCTCTTGTTCTGGGTTGGAATGATGTGAAGATTGGTATCAACTGGACTGTCTACACGTAGCCTCTCCATGTGGCTTAGGCTTCTTTCATAGTGTGGCAGCCTCAGAGTAGTTGGTTTCTCCCGTGGCGGCACATGGATCATAGAGACAACATCTCAGGAAACAAGACAAAAGCTAAGTAACCTAACCTCTGAAGTAACATAGCATCAGTTCCTCTCTATTGGTTAAAATAGTCATAAGCCCCTCCCAAATTCAAGAGGAGGAGACATACACCCATATCGCAGAGGGATGAGTATCAAGGAAATTCTTGCCAAATTTTAAATCCAGTACACAGTGTACCACCATTCAGTTCAGTTCAGTCACTCAATCATGTCCTACTCTTTGTGACCCCATGGACTGCAGCACGTCAGGCCTCCCTGTCCATCACCAACTCCTGGAATTTACTCAAACTCATGTCCATCAAGTCAGTGATGCCATCCAACCATCTCATCCTCTGTTGTCCCCTTCTCCTGCCTTCAGTGTTTCCCAGCATCAGGGTCTTTTCAAATAAGTCAGTTCTTCCCATCAGGTGGCCAAAGTATTGGAGTTTCAGCTTCAGCATCAGTTCTTCCAATGAAGACTCAGGACTGATTTCCTTTAGGATGGACTGGTTGGTTCTCCTTGTAATCCCAAGGACTCTCAAAAGTCTTCTCCAACAGCACAGATCAAAAGCATCAATTCTTCGGCACTTAGCTTTCTTTATAGTCCAACTCTCCTATCCATACATGACTACTGGAAAAACCTTAGCTTTGACTAGGCAGACCTTTGTTGGCAAAGTCAAAAATACAGTCTGTCACTATTTCCACTATTCCCTCATCTATTTGCCATGAGGTGATGGGACCAGATGCCATTACCTTAGTTTTCTGAATGTTGAGTTTTAAGAAAACTTTTTCACTGTCCTCTTTCACTTTCATCAAGAGGCTTTTTTAGTTCTTCTTAGCTTTATGCCATGGAGAAGGCAATGGCACCCCACTCCAGTACTCTTGCCTAGAGAATCCCACGGATGGAGGAGCCTGGTAGGCTGTAGTCCATGGGGTCGCTGAGAGTTGGACATGACTCAGTGACTTCACTTTCACTTTTCACTTTCATGCATTGGAGAAGGAAATGGCAACCCACTCCAGTGTTCTTGCCTGGAGAATCCCAGGGATGGGGGAGCCTGGTGGGCTGCCGTCTATGGGGTCGCACAGAGTTGGACACGACTGAAGCGACTTAGCAGCAATAGCAGCAGCAGCTTTATGCCATAAGGTTTTTTCATCTGTATATCTGGCAATCTTGATTCCAGCTTGTGTTTCATCCAGTCCAGCATTTTGCATGTAATTTAAATAAGCAGGGTGACAATATACAGTCTTGACATACTCCTGTCCCAATTTGGAACCAGTCTATTGTTCCATGTCCAGTTTTAACTGTTGCTTCTTGACCTGCATACAGATTTCTTGGGAGGCAGGTAAGATGGTCTGAAGAATTCATCTTTTCAAGAATCTTCCACAGTTTATTGTGATCCACACAAAGACTTTGGCATAGTCAATAAACATAAGTAGATGTTTTTCTGGAACTCTTGCTTTTTTGATGATCCAGTGGATGTTAGCAATTTGATCTCTGGTTCCTCTGCCTTTGCTAAATTCAGCTTGAA
Source organism: Ovis aries (assembly GCF_016772045.2). Lineage (NCBI taxonomy): Eukaryota > Metazoa > Chordata > Mammalia > Artiodactyla > Bovidae > Ovis > Ovis aries. The sequence goes on along the minus strand of NC_056069.1, from coordinate 59,777,907 downwards.
CATCTTGAAATTCACAGTTCATGTACTGTTGAAGCCTGGCTTGGAGAATTTTGAGCATTACTTTGCTAGTGTGAGAACAGTGCAATTGTGCAGTAGTTTGAACATTCTTTGGCATTGCCTTTCTTTGGGATTAGAATGAAAACTGACCTTTTCCAGTCCTGTGGCCACTGCTGAGTTTTCCAACTTTGCTGGCTTATTGAGTGCAGCACTTTAACAGCATCATCTTTTAGGATTTGAGATAGCTCAACTGCAATTCTATTACCTCCACTAGCTTTGTTCATAGTGATGCTTCCTAAGGCACACTTTCTTGCTAGCTTGAAGAATTTTGAGCATTACCTCAGATAAGTGCAATTGTACAGTGGTTTGAACATTCTTTGGCATTGACATTCCCTGGGATTGTAATGAAAATTGACCTTTTACAGTCCTACTCCGCTGCTGAGTCCCCCAACTTACTGACATATTGAGTGCAGCACTTTAACAACATCTTCTTTTAGGATTTTAAATTGCTTACCTGGAATTTCGTCACCTCCACTAGTTTTTTTCACAGGTAACTGTACTTCAAGACAAAACTTAGCACACATAAACATACAACCTGACTTCCCGATTCCCAGCCATATCTGTATCAAAATCAGAATGTGGATGGTATACCCCTGGATTTTGGCTAAAATTTTAGTAAAACAAAAGCAGTGAAAATAACCCTCAATCCAAACATTCAGATTTCACAAAATTTAGTGACATACCTCAAACTCAAAGTCCTGTGGGAGGAATGGCTAATATGGACACAGTCTGACCACCTGCCTTCACCATCTTAAACTGCAAACTGGGTAAGTCCAAATGCCCTAATTACTGTCTATAAAATAAAATTTTGTTGTATATTTCTGGCAATCCTTAGAACTCCTCCTTACAAAGGCAAATTGTGTCAACATCATGAGAAACTCTAGAAGTGTCTAACTATCCAGTAAAAATCACAGTTTTTCTAGGCAAACGTATTCCCTAATTGCGGCTACTTCCTTTTGTGAAATAGCTTTCGGCTCACCATTTGTCTTTCATTTATACTTTCACCTCACTATTAATTATTAAAGTAGCAGATAATTTAAAGCATTCTGTTATCATAATATGTAATTACCATGTTGATATCTGACCCTTTTATCTAGTAGGAATTTCATGTAACGGTGTTAAAGTTATACCAAAACAAAAACTACAGATGGGTACTTAGTGTGTGGATAACTCAGTACTAGTTAACAGGTAATACAGAGACAGTTTACTGTCTGCCAGCTTTAGAGCTTCCTCTCATATTCCTGAAGTTGCTATTGCAATGTGCCGGCCCACTAAGGAAGGACTGCATTTCCAGCTGCTGCCTTGCCTCCACCTTGCGCGAGGTAGACATGTTCATGTTGCCTATTCCACAGAAAGGTTCCATCTAAAGAATACGAACCAAGTGTTATGTGTCCCTCTCGGGCAGAAGTATCTAAGAAGCATTTTTGTCTTCTCCCTCTTCCCTCTCCTTCTGTGCCCAATGATTTTGTTTTCTGCTTCTCTCTCCTATGCACAGCACTCCCAGGCTGTAGGAGGTGACTAGACCACAGAAGAGATAAACCTGAGTCACTGAGTCACTTCAAGTAGACAAATGGCCAGGAGCACCTACACTGATTAGTATTTCACAATGACAAATTAACTTTATCCCCAAAATCTTAGAGGTTATCTGTTACAGCAGCTGGTGTCAACTTAATTAATAGATTTTTTTAAATGAACATGAATGCCTTGTCTCAATATCCTTAGCAGTGATGTACAGACAATAAAAGCTACCTTGGAGTATTGTTGCCAGAAAAAAAATGAGATAATATATAAGCAGGCAGCCCAGTGCCTGGCATACTATAGGTGCTAAGTTAAGAAGAGTAACAATGCCACTTGTGTCCTTAATTTTAAACCATGCCTTTCCCCACCTAGTTTAATAGTAATCTTCCCAAAATAATTACAATTAATTTTGTGGGGGAAAAAAATCGTGTTTAGTTGCTATGATCTCTTGTTTTTCAGACATTAGGGGAAAATCCTACTTTAATATAGCAGACCACAACCCACTCATCCCACACACACATACATATACGCAAACAACACAAGCATAAAACCTCTCTCTTCCTATAATGGTGCTTTCAACTGCCAAGGGTTCTTAAAGGGATGGGAATACTAGACCACCTTACCTGTCTCTTGAGAAACCTTAGTGTAGATCAAAAAGCAACAGAAAAACTAGACATGGAACAACTGACTGGTCCAAATTGGGAAAGGAGTACAACAGGGCTTACTTATTTAACTTCTATGCAGAGTACATCATTCCAAATGCCGAGCTGGATGAAGCACAAGCTAGAATCAAGATTGCCAGGAGAAATATCAACAACCTCAGATATGCAGATGATACCAGTCTAATGGCAGACACTGAAGAGGAACTAAAGAGCTTCTTGATGATAGTGACAAAGGAGAGTGAAAAAGCTGTCTTAAAACTCAACTTTCAAAAAACAAAGATTGTGGCATTCAGTCCCATCTCTTCCTGGCAAAGAGATGGGGAAACAATGGAAACAGTGATGGACTTTATTTTCTTGGTTTCCAAAATCACTGCAGATGGTGATTGCAACCATGAAATTAAGGGTGCTTGCTCCTTGGAAGAAAAATTATGACAAATCTAGACATTGCAGAGACATTACTTTGCCAACAAAGGTCCATCTAGTCTCATTTATGGTTTTTCCAGTGGTCATGTATGGATGTGAGAGTTGAACCATAAAGAAGGCTGAGCACTAAAGAATCAATGCTTTTGAACTATGGTGTTGGAGAAGACTCTTGAGAGTCCCCTGGACTACGGAGATCAAACCAGTCAATCCTAATGGAAATCAGTCCTGAATATTCATTGGAAGGACTGATGATACTTTATCCATCTGATGTGAAAAGCTGACTCATTAGAAAAGACCCTCATGTTGGGAAAGAAAGAGGCAGGAGGAGAAGGGGATGGCTGGACAGCATCACTGACTCAATGGACACAAGTTTGAGCAATCTCTGGGAGATGGTGAAGGATAGGGAAGGCTGGCATGCTGCAGCCCAGGGAATCTCAAAGAGTCAGACACAACTGAGCAACTGAACAACAACACACCTACTCTTATTAGTTACCTCTCACTATTGTCAGCCCAAGGTATTTTTGCCCAGGACTTAACACTAAAACACACATGCACACACACACACACACACACACACACACACACAACACACACACACGCAATAAAATTGCACAACACAATTACCAAGTAAAGATTGTTTCCTTCTTGTTGGTCTTGATTGCTCTAACTGCATCCATCTGTCTCAGTATCTTCAATCAAGATAACTAGTTTTGTGAGAAAATTGTTGAAATATAAATTCTGAAGCTATTTTGAGAGAATGCATGCCCAAGAAGAGTAGTGTTAAATTTTAAATTTATGCTAATAAAAATGTATTTTGCTACACATAACCATCTGGCTCTTTGCAACCCCATGGACTATACAGTCCACGGAATTCTCTAGGCCAGAATACTGGAGTGGGTAGCCTTTCCCTTCTTCAGGGGATCTTCCCATACCAGGGATTGAACCCAGGTCTCCCACATTGCGCGTAGATTCTTTACCCACTGAGACACAAGTGAATCCCCAAAATATTGCAGTGAGTAGACTATCCCTTCTCCAGCAGATCTTCCTGACCCAGGAATCCAACCAGGGTCTCCTGCATTGCAGGCAGATTCTTTAGCAACTGAACTATCAGGGAAGCCCTATTATGGTATACAGAATTCATCTTTTAAGTTGCCTTTAGTCAGTCCATTATGAGCCCAGACAATCAAGCCCATAGACCAGCGGTGAAACCAGTCATTGCCTTGGCAGTGCCTTCCCCAGCTTACACTAAGCCTGGAAGTCAATGTCCCCTGCCAAGATGATTCATCTCCGTGGGCATCATGGCTTTGGCAACTGTGATTGATCAAGGCCCAAACACATCTGATCAGTCAAGCCATAAAGGGGAGACACTATGTATATTACACAGAGCACTGATGCTTATAAGGTGTTTTTTTTTTTTTATTTTTACAATCCTTTTATTTTTTAATATAAATTTATTTATTTTAATTGGAAGTTAATTACTTTACAATATTGTATTGATTTTGCATTTTAATTATGCACTATTTTCAACTTGCCTATATTAAACAATTTAGAAAATCAAAAGAAAAATAAAATTTCACACTGCAGTGTCACTACTGCTGGCTTGTTAGGATGTTTTCTCACTATGTCCACCTTTGTAAATGCAGAGTGTAGGCAACTTTTACACTGATACATATGTTAAAGTCACAATTAGGTGCTTTCCAAAGATCGCCTTAGTAGATGGCTTACAATTATTCTAAGAGTAAGCAATTTCTTTTCCAGAGCCACTCTGTGTGCCATCAGCTGAAATGGTGTTACAGAACTCATGCTGTGTGGTTGGAGGTTTTTGCTTTTTTGAAAAACTCTACGGTAGACGTGCTTTATCTTCTGCCTTGGCATCATGCTGGGTGAGGTCAATTTCTCAGCCCTTTCTCCCTGTGGAAAACTACCGGATACCATTCCCCCTGGGTTTACCTGGAAAATACATGTTTATATTCTCTCTCCAGACATCTTCAAAATAATTGTATATGAAAGGAGACTTTCCAGAACAATTCTGCTTGTTTTCAGGTTCTACACTGTTAAGCAAAAGAAAATGATGTTCCTAACAATCATAAATGTCCAGAAAAGGAAAAATTCTCTCTGTGCAAAAATCTCAAATAATAGTAGGTTGTATCGTTAAAGCAAGAAAAATTGAACTCTGAGTAGAAACCTATGAACTGTTGCCAGTACATAGAAATCCATTTAAAACTGGGGAAATTGATTGAAAACCACTAAAAATCTGCAAAAGAAAACAGCATTAAAGCCAAATATTACATGATTGCATTGTACAAAATTACTGAAATAATTATGGATAATCACTTAGGTTCAAAATATTTAAAAATTAAAGAATTCACATGTATTTTTCCCCCTGGGGGCCCATAATAAAGTATCATAGCTTGATTTGACAACGGAAATGTAGTCTCATAGTTCTGGAGGTTAGAAATCTGAAGTCAATATGTTGCCAGAGTTAGTTCCTTCTGATGGCTTTGGGGGAAAAACATTTCTTCCAATCCTTTCCCCGAAATCGCTGGTAGCCTCAGGTGTTCCTTGGGTTTCCTTGGTAGCTCAGACACTAAAGAATCCACCTTCAATGCAGAAGACCCAGGTTCGATCCCTGGTTAAGGAAGATCCCCTGGAGAAGAAAATAGCTACCCACTCCAGTATTATTGCCTAGAGAATCCCATGGATAGAAGAGTCTCACCAGCTATAGTCCACTGGGGCTGCAAAGAGTCGGACATGACTAAAGTACCTCACACTTTCACATATGGTGTTCCTTCCTTGTAGATGGTATTTTCCAGTCTTCACATCACCTTCTCTCTGTGCGTGTCTGTCTCTGTGTCCAAATCTCTCCCCTCTTTTAATAAGGACACAGTCATTGAATTAAGGCCCACCCTAATGACTTCATTTTAACTTGACTATCTACTTCCAGATAAGTCACAATCATAGGTACTAGGATTTAACCATTCTCACTTTGAAAATCAGTAAAGTAAGAAAGGGGAATGAATTGAAAAACCATGGTATCTCAATATCCATTTTAAAGGATTATATCACTATAAATATAGATTATGTATCAGGTTATATAATAACCCAAACAACAAGCCCCAAAAGGAGCTTTTGGGACAATAACCTAAGATGTTTTATGCTTTAACTTGTTAGTTACATCACCTAGAGCAGCACTCCCCAAGCTTTTTGGCCCCAGGGACTAGTGTCAAGGAAAACAATTTTTCCATGGACCAGGATTGGGGGGAACGTTTCGGGATGATTCAAGTACATTACATTTATTATGCGGCACCTGATCTGACAGGAGGTGGAGCTCAGATGCTAATGTGAGCAGTGGAGAGCAGCTTTAATACATAGGAAGCTTTGCTCACCCATAGGTATGTGGCCCCGTTCCTAACAGACCACAGACTGGTAACAGTCCATAGCCTGGGCCTTGTAGACACATGACCTAGAGGACAGGTTTGTTGACCAGTTTATTAATTCAGAAAAGCATATGTACAACCTATCATAAAAGTTTTCTTCTTTTAGACAGCAAAATGAATTTTTAATTTTTTTTCTTGGATGAATTGTCAGCAATTCCTGCATGTATCTTTTGAAAATTCAAGTTCTATCTGCTGTCTTTATCACAGCAATTACTTCATTAACACAAAGAAGTGAATTGCCAAGTGGTTTTACTTCTACTTACAGATCTGGATAAACAGCATTATTCTAATTTTGACTTTGGTTTAAGGACACACAGTATTGACATAAGACAGCCAGTTTCATTGATGCTTAACAAGCCTTAAACAACATCTATCATTATTCCCTTAGTTTACAGACCAGCTGCAACTTCCATTAGAATCTGACCCAGAACTGGTACACCAGAGTCTGGCAGAGTCCTGAGATCCTTGGTCTACGGGACCCTGAGAATACATTTCAGCTGGGTGCTATCAATTTTAGATTGCTTATGTTGCATGCTCTGCTTAAAATCTAGAATCTAACACAGTTCTCATAATTTGTATCAGTAAAGCCTATCAAATCCTAGATGAGGTTTGCTATTTATGATTTGCTATTATAAAGGTTATTTTCTAAAAGGATCTGTGTGAATAAACTTGCATCTTTCAGAAGTGAAGTTAACCCATCTTTCCTTAAGGAAATTGTCAAGAAAAAAACCATGAATCATTTCTTCTGGTTGTGTTTGGAAATTCTATTATCTCTGTGTGTGTGTGTGTGTGTGTGTGTGTGTGTCTGTGTCTGTGTGTGTGTGTGTGTGTTTTGTCATCACTGTCATTAAAGAGGCACAGGCACACACTTCAGTGCACGTGTGCCGCAAAGAAGAATGGAAAAGGCTGAGATGGAAGGGATGAGCAAGGATGGCAGGCAAAATTCTGAGGATGGCAGGACTGCTGAACACCCCTCATAATCCCTTCTCCCTGAGGGGAGACAGAATCCCTGAACTTGATGGGATATCACCTCTATGATTACGTTACCATATAGTGCAAAGGTGAAAAAAATTTAGCAGATGTAATAAAGGTCCCTCATCAGTTGACTGTGAGTTCAAAAGAGAAAGATTTTAAAAAAGACAGAGAGAGAGTCCTAGGTGACCAGACCTAACGAAAGTGAAAGTTCCTGAGTCATGTGCGACTCTTTGCAACCCCATGGACCATACAGTCCATGGAATTCTCTAGGCCAGAATACTGGAGTGGGTAGCCTTTCCATTCTCCAGGGGATCTTCCCAACCCAGGGATCAAACCCAGGTCGCCAGCATTGCAGGCATGTTCTTTACCATCTGAGCCACCAGAGAAGCCCAGACCTAATGAGGTAAGCCCTTAAAAGGGCTGGGTCTTTCCTGGAGTCAGATATTAGAAACATAAGAGAGATTCTTCTAGCAGTCTTGAAAGAGCAACTGCCATATAAGAGAGAGGGCCATGAAAACATCATATAGGAGGGAGTGGTGGGCAGCTCTAGGTGCTGAGAATGTATCTCACCTCACAGCCACTGAGAATAGGGAGGACTCAGTCCTACAGTCTCAAGGAAATTACTTCTGTCAACAGCCTAGGAGCCTGGAGAAGGACCTTGAGTCTCAAGTCAGACTGAACTTCCACTGACACCTTGATTTAAGTCTAGGAGACCCTAAACTGAAAACTCAGTCGGTTTTCACCTGACCTCCTAACCCCTGGAAACTATGAGATAGTAAATATATGTTGTTTGAAGCCCCTCAGATTATGGTTTTTTTCAATGCATCACTGGGCAACCAATAAAGAACATACTAAAAGGAAAAGGTCGTGGAGGGAAGAAGAGAGCAAATGTTAATCAACAGCTGAGTTTCACCTTCTACTCTGCTTTGAAGGCTGAGCACCGAAGAATTGATGCTTTCAAATTGTGGTGCTGGAGAAGACTCTTGAGAGCCCCTTGGACTGCAAGGAGATCAAAGCGGTCAATCCTAAAGAAAATCAACCCTGAATATTCATTGAAAGGACTGATGCTGAAACTGAAGCTCTAATACTATGGCCACCTTATGCGAAGAAACGATTCACTGGAAAAGACTGATGCTGGGAAAGATTAAAGGCAAAAAGAAAAGAGAGGAAGAGGATGAGATGGTTGGATGGCATCATCGACTCAATGGACATGAGTTTAAGCAAGCTCGGGAGACAGTGAAGGGCAGGGAAGCCTGGCATGCAGCAGTCCATGGGGTTGCAAAGTGTCGGACATGACTTAACGGCTAAAAAACAGCAGTAAATACAAGGTGGGTCAGGAAGAACATACTTGGAGTCTGAAAATGTGTTAATATCTTAGTACTTTTTTCTCCATGGAATTTTTTTCAAGGATGAAAGTTGCTATGGCAACATCACAGGATTCCAAATGATTGTTTCTAATTCATTGAAATAGTCAAACAAGACATGCAGTGAGCAGTGCTTAGACTCAGTGAGAGTCCCAGTCACTGGCTGTGATAAATCTCTTCCCATTACTCCACTTGTCACTTGAAAACATCCCAATAAGAACTTCAAAAGACTGAGTAGATTTTACATGTTCAAAGGAACCAAATTTCCCACAAGAGAGATACAACTGCCCATGTTACAAGCGGCTAACTCTAATCACGGAAATTATTCTTCATTAAGCTATCTTAAAACTAAATTCCAGTGAAACTCATTCAATTCTGCTTAGTTAACTATCAATACAGAAACAAGTAAGTTGTTCAGATCTTTTGCCTTTAGCTAATTGTTTCTATTACCAAATGAGACATTTTATTAGAAGACTTATTTTAAGCAAAACTAATAGTTTGGCCATATTTCAAGATTTAACAAAGTTAAATGGAGCTCCCAAAGAAATGAGGTGTCATTTTGGTAGCTGATTGAGCACAATGTAATAATGGTTTGACCCTTAAAATGTCTCTAACCATCAGATTGGAAAGCAATAAGAAAGCTGGAAAATCTCTCAGTGCCTTCTTATAAGCAGGCACTACTATGCCACCTGGGCTTCCCAGGTGGCATTAGTGGTAAAGAAATCACCTGCCAGTGCGAGAGACCAAGAGACTAGGGTTCGATCCCTGGGTCAAGAAGGTCCCCCAGAAGAGGATATAGCAACCCACTCCAGTATTTCTTGCCTGGAGAATCCCATGGCCAGAGGAGCCTGGCGGACTACAGTCCATGGTGCTGGAAAGAGTCAGATGTGACTGAAGTCACTTAGCACATTATGCAGCGTACCAAATAAAACAGTAAATATTGAGACATGCAGTGTGAGTTGCTTACCTATCAGCCACTGCCCACTCCGTTTCTGTAAACAAAATCCTGATTCTGTCCAATGTTTGGTGACTGTGCCCTTGTGGGAAAGCTGTACTTCTCCCTAACCTAGAGGGCAAATTGGCTTTCAGTCTAAGCCAGTGGTCCTCACTTTTTATCTCTCATCAGCCTACCCTGGAGGGCTTATTAACATGGTTTGCTGGGCCCACTCTCAGAGTTTCTGACCCAGTAGGTCTAGGATGGGGCCCAAGAATGTGCATTGCTAACAAGCCCTCTGATGATACTAATGCTACTGGCCAGGGGTTGTTCTTGTTCTTTAGTTGTTAAGCTGTGTCTGACTCTTCTGAGACCCCCATGGACTGTAGCTTGCCAGGATCTTCTGTCCATGGGGTTCTCCAGGCAAGAGTCCTGAGGTGGATTGCCATTTTTTTCTCCAGGGAATCTTCCCAACCCAAGAATCAAACCCTAGTCTCCTACATCTCTTGCGTTGCCAGGCAGATTCTTTACCAATGAGCCACCTGGGAAGCCCACTGGCAAAGGAACACCGATGTAAAAACCAAGCCAATCATTTCTCTCCCTAGTGAATGATTTCTTTAAATGGGAACCAATGATACCATTCTGAACAATAAGCTGAGAAGGGAAAACTGCTGAGGATATTGGAAAGATTTTCATGATTTTTTTTAAAAAGTGCAGCTGAAACTAATAGCATTGTAAATCAGCTATACTTCAAATTTTAAAAAATAAGCAAAACAAAATAATTTTTAATAAAAACAAAAATAAAACCTGAGATATACTAGCAGATTTGCTCCCTTTCTGCTTCTGAACATTTTTTAAATTCTATCTGAAGCTAGAAGGTGGGTGCATATCTTACAGCTAGACAGCCAGAGCTGCCCAGCTAACCAGCCATGGAATGCTCTCCTTCTGAAATTGTTACTGCTCATGGTTTATTAGCTTTAAGCCAACATTGGTTCAGTTTCCTATTACTTGAAATCTAAATCACCTTAACAGAACCATCAAAAGTTGAAACACTCTATTAGTTATTTTAGGGCTTAGATTAAATAAACAAGAAAATATAATTATTAAAGAATTGTTTATTGTTTGCTCTGCACATTATTTGTATTCTGCTTCCTATTGTCCTGGATATTGAAATAATTAGTCTCCTATTATGAAAACTGGTCCGGTTCCAAACATTATTGTTGAGAGATTATGAGAGTCAGAGGGGAGAGTAATACAAAAACAATAAAATGTAAAGCTAAATGTATAAATATGCTTCAAGATATTAGTATTCCAAACTCAAGTGCTGAGCATTTCATTACAGTCAATAGTGAGTTGTTGTCCCATCACTCAGTCATGTCCAACTCTTTGCGACTCAATGGACTGCAGCATGCCAGGTTTCCCAGAGCTTGCTAAAACTCATGTCCATTGAGTCTTTTATGCCATCCAGCCATCTTGTCCTCTGTTGTCCCCTTCTCCTCCTGCCTTCAATCTTTCCCAGCATCAGGATTTTTTTCTAATGAATCACCTCTTCACATCAGGTGGCCAAAGGATTGGAACTTCAGTTTCAGCATCAGTCTTTCCAATGAATATTCAAAATTGATTTCCTTTAGGATTGACTGGTTTGATCTATTTGCAGTCCAAGGGATTCTCAAGAGTCTTCTCTAACACCACAGTTCAAAAGCATCAATTCTTCGGTACTCAGCCTTCTTGATGGTCCAATACACGACCACTGGAAAAACCATAGCTTTGATTATACGGACCTTTGTTGGCAATGTCCCTGCTTTGTAATATGATGTCTAGGTTGGGCATAGATCTTCTTCCAAGAAGCAAGTGTCTTTTAATTTCATGACTGCATTCACCATCTGATTTTGGAGCCCAAGAAAAGAAAGTCCATCACTGTTTCCATTGTCTTCATGTTTATTTGCCAAGAAGTGATGGGACCAGATGCCATAATCTTCCTTTTTTGAATGTTGAGTTTTAAGTCAGCTTTTTACTCTCCTCTTTCACTTTCATCAAGAGGCTTTTTAGTTCCTCTTCACTTTCTGCCATAATGGTGGTATCATCTGCATATGTGAGATTAGTGACATTTCTTCCAGCAACCTTGATTCCAGCTTGTGCTTCATCCAGCCTGGCATTTTGCATGATGTACTCTGCATGTAAGTTAAATAAGAAGGGTGATAATAGGCAACCTTGACGTACTCCTTTCCCAATTTGGAACCAGTCCATTGTTCCATGTCCAGTCCTAACTGTTGCTTCTTGACCTGCATGCAAGTTTCTCAGGAGGCAAGTAAGGTGGTCTGGTATTCCCTTTTCTTTAAGAGTTTTCCAGTTTGTTGTGATCCACATGGCCAAAGGCTTTAGCATAGTCCATGAAGCAGAAGTAAGTGTTTTTCTGGAATTCTCTTGCTTTTTCTATGATCCAACAGATATTTGCAGTTTGATCTCTGGTTCCTCTGCCTTTTCTAAATCCAGCTTGAACATCTGGAAGTTCTTGGTTCACATACTGTTGAACCCTAGTTTGGAGAATTTTTAGCATTACTTTGCTAGTGTGGGAAATGAGTAGAATTATGCAGTAGTTTGAACATTCTTTGACATTGCCTATGTTTGGGATTGGAATGAAAACTGACCTTTTCCAGTCCTGTGGCCACTGTTGAATTTTCCAAATTTGCTGGCATATTGAGTATAGCACCTTCACAGCATCATCTATTAGGATTTGAAATAGGTCAACTGGAATTCCACCACCTCCACTAGCTTTGTTTTTAGTGATGCTTCCTAAGGCCCACTTGACTTTGCACTCCAGAATGTCTGGCTCTAGGTGATGTAACTGATTAAAATTAAGAGACTGAAAAGTTGGCTTGTAAATGAGTTTCTGTTGTCTTTTCATTTGTCCTTTCTAGGTTGATTCTCTGTTTTATTCAGATGGGTGAGTCTAAGGCATTTGGGCTTCTTCCTGTCCTGCCTGTTCCTGCATATGGAACATCAGATTTTATATAAAAATGGGGCTGGTTCTCTGGGCTTTCAAGTCCAGCTTCAGGCTGATATCCTAGTTAAGGATTCTTTGGGCAGTAAAATTGACAGCAGAATATTTGATTTAGTACACTTTGGTGAGGACATCATTCTGGGGACTCCAGCTCCTCCCCCAGGAGATACTCATGTAGTTTCCTGGGTGAGTTCTACAGAACCCAATGACATCTGAGTCACCCCCTCTGGTGGAGTCTTTCCCACCCAAGGAACTCTTTTCTAGAAGTAACAGCAAGCACCACACCTTTTACTATGCTGCAAATGGGCTTATCTTTGTGCTCTCTGCCAAGGGCAGGGTGCAGCAACTGCTTGGTCAGGACCACAAACAGCTCTCTAGCCAGCATTAAGGTCAGAGCCTGCGAGCACCAGGGCCAGCACCAGGACTCTGCCCAGTGGGGCTGGCCTTGCTGCTGACTCCTGGGACTGGGATCTGCCATGGCCATGGAAATCAACCCTAAATATTCATTGGAAGGACTGATGCTAAAGCTGAAGCTCCAATACTTTGACCACCTGATGCAAAAAGCTGACTATTGGAAAAGCCCCTGATGCTGGGAAAGATTGAGTGCAGCAAGAGAAATGGGCGACAGAGGATGAGATGGTTGGATGGCATCACCAATTCAATGGACATGAGTTTGAGCAAACTCCAGGAGATAGGGAAGGACAGAGAAGCCTGACATGCTGCAGTCCATGGGGTCCCAAAGAGTCAGACATGACTCAGTGTCTAAATAACAATAAAAACAGTGGTGACTGCACAGAGCCTGGTGACTTGCAGCCTAGGAAGTGAAGTCCAGTGCCCCTGCCTGAGGTCCCAGAACCCTGCCCCACATGCCTGTCACTTTGTCATTTTATTTGAGCCTGCTATGGTAAAGCCTACTTTGGCAATCCCAAAGTCTAAATATTTGCAAATAAATGTTCACTGGGAGATCAGTTTATAACTAATTCCTCAGAAAGGATCAAATCTCAGCTATGAGAAAAATTCTGCAAAACTCATCATGAATCCTCCAACATGTGAAAGACAATGGACACTTCTTAAGTTCTACCCCAGGTAATTCAGTTACCACAATACTACAAGAACCTCATTATTGAGCAGCTGGAGGGTTCCCTACAAAGCTTTGACATACTAATTACTGTCCATCTTTTTTTTTTTTTTAAGGAGCTTATCTTGTCCTTTTTTTAAAAAAATGTGTCATCTTGTTTAACGTCAAAAATGACAAAAATACACCAGTTTAGAGACAGAGATGGAGGAGTGGATCTCCTGAGATCAAGTTCTATCATTTTAAGAAAATTTATCTCTAGATTTCTCCTAGGCAAAGCTGTCTTTTGATCTCTGTACATCATTGCTTATTTATTTTCTAATGCAGTTATTTTCTTAGAATTCCCTCTGCCATACACAGAAGGACTGTATACAGTTATAAAGTACAGTGAAACTAGAAAAAAAAAAGTGAATAGTCATTTGAAACATGAGATTAATGTTTTTCTAACTGATGCTCTACAGAAGAGCTTAAAGAATTCCCCCAAAAGAATAAAGCATTTTTCACCAACAATGACTATTTGAACTGCTTGAAAAACCTACCCAGTGAGCCTACCACATCAATCTATTAGAAACATGAATAGCATTTCATCGATTTTTTTAAGTCCACTGTGTAAAAAGGAAGAAAAGAGAAGACAACAAAATCACAGCCCTAAAGCAAAAAACTATTAGTCTATTTGAACACTAAACTTTTTAAAGAAACTTTAACTCATTGCTTCTCCGGACTCTAGAGACTTGAAGTTTTTCAGAATGTGCCCTATTTCCAGGTTTCATATTTGTGTTCTTTCTCCCAGTGACTTTAGAAAGTTTTGATCAGTTATTCTTCTCTAGGAAAGAAAACTCCATGAAAAATATATTGTTAAACTTAATTTGTTTTAAAGTAAAATGTATTTTTCAATTTCAGAAGCAATATCTATGGAAAAATGGGGAAAAAATGGGAAATAGAAAGAGAAAGGAACCATTCATATTTTAAGTGCCCAAAAACACACAGCACTGATTTCACATTTAATTCCTTTCAAGTATTTTCTTGTTTTAATCTTTACATTTTTCAAAATTAGCAAATACAGGTTTATTCTCTGGCAATGGTTTTTCACTGCCTTTAGCTCTTTTTTCTTATTGTGCCTGCCTATTAAATTTTGGTATTCTTTAATTTCTGGCCTTAACTCTCTTCTACTCTTACTTGCTGCTTCATATAATCAATATGCCTGGTTTTATCCCATCTATAAGCTGATAAATCCCAAACAAAGATCTTCTATTTATACAACTTTCTGGTGATTAAATTCATGTTCCATTTCCTTACTGGATAACTCCACCCTAATGTCTTTAAAATTAAATATCTAAGCCTGCCCTTTCTTCTCTACTCTCTTAAGATTATTTTAGTTTCAAGTAAAAGAAATCCAAAGTCAAACTTGTATAAATAAAAGCAAAACTAAAAATACTTATTCGGATAGCAGTGAGAAACTGCTGTATAACACAGGGAAATCAGCTTGGTGCTCTGTAGTGACCAAGAAGGGTGGGATGGAGTGGGTGGGAGGGGGGCTCAAGAGGGAGGGGAAATTGTGTACATATGGCTGGCTCACTTTGTTGTACAGCAGAACTAATACAACACTGCAAAACAGTTATACTCCATTAAAAACCTGTGGGCTTCCCTGGTAGCTCAGACTAAAGAATCTGCCTGCAATGAGGAGACCCAGGTTCAATCTCAAGGTCAGAAAGATTCCCTGGTACACAGGTGGCCTCCCATCCTGGACCCCACCCAATGGCTGATTCTTGTCTATGTAAGGGAAAACCACCACAATATTGTAAAGCATTTATTCTCCAATTAAAATAAATTAATTTTTAAAAAAGGAAAGTTCCCCTGGAGAAGGAAATGGCTACCCACTCCAGTATTCTTTCCTGGAGACTCCCATGGACAGAGGACCCCTGGTGGGCTACAGTCCATGGGGTAGCAAAGAGTTGGACACAACTGAGTGACTAACATTCAAATCAAGGCTCTGTAACAACCGAGAGGGATGGGATGGGGAGGAAGGTGGAAGGGACATTCAAAAGTGAGAGGCCATAGGTAAACCTATGGCTGATTCATGTTGATGTTTGGCAGAAACCAACACAATTCTGTAAAAGTAATTATCCTTCAATTGAAAATAAATAATTTTTTTTAATTTGAGGAAAAAGAGAAATATATTTAGATATAAATGTGGATTGTATTAAGCAGTTACCAAATTGCTTCCATTAAACAGGTGAAAATAAAAAAAAACTATATTGATATGATAGATTTCTTATGTGCCCAACACTATCATTTTAGCACACAGGAGTTTGACTTAAAATGCTGGTGACTAAATAGATTGCAATTGTTTCTATTCATTGCACTCTTGATCCACACTTTCACAGACATAAATATTCAGTACTTCTTTTATAACAAAAACAAATAAATAATTTATTGGCTCCAGGACAGAACTGGCTGAATGGAGAAGCTCTAGCAGTAATATCAAGTCTGTCCAGTCATGCTCAGTCTCTGTTCTGCTAGTTGCTTTTCATTTATTTTTTTTTTAATTTCACCTTCAGATTATAGCTGTTTGTGACCACCACATGGCTAGCACCATCTCCCCAGTCTGCATGCTTCCAAGTTCTAATCAGGCAGAAAAAAAAAAGAAAAAAAGTGGCTTCCACTTTCATTCTTTTTCCAGTGTCCCCACCGAAGTTCTGGGAGGCACTCAGATTAGACTGGCATACAGATTGGACATGCCCAACACTAAAAAAAATCATGGTGGCCTTAGAGATGCTATGGGATACTCTGTTTGGCTCTTGGGTCTCATGCTTTATTGGGCTCGTGGGGACCTCCCATGGACTGAGAGTCAGGGAACGAGAAACAGAATTACAGATGAAAATCAGAGCTGCTGCCAAAATCAAGCAAGTGAATGCCAGGCATTAACAAATACTGTCTCACTTTCCTTTAGATAATGACACTCACCCACTGAATTCCTGTACCTCCCTCCCATTGTACCCAAATAGTGAAAAGCTCTGTCATTCTAGTCCTGCAATTTTTTTTTTTTTTTTGGTCCTGCAACTTTATTCAAAGCCATTCTCTCCCTGCATTCTCAATGCCACTCCCTCAAAGCTGGCTTTCTCAGTTCCTCACAACTGACTGTTTCTAACACTAGTCTTATTGCTGTTGTTGTTGTTCAGTTGCTGAGTTGTGCCCAACTCTTTGTGACTCCACAGGCTGCAGCACGCCAGGCGTGCCTGTTCCTTCACTGTCTCCCAGAGTTTGGTCACATTCATGTCCTTTGAGTCAATAATGCATCCAACCATCTCATCCCGTCATACTCTTCTCCTGCACTCAATCTTTCCCAGCATCAGGGTCTTTTCCAATGAGTTGTCTTTTCACATTAGGTGGCCAAAGTATCGGAGCTTCAGCTTATACCCACAACATTTATTGAGCCACCACTGATTTATCCAAAATGTGTATATGATTCTGCTACTTCAGCAGTTCTCTCACCTCCTAGACAAGAACAGCACCTTTGCACCTCGCTTTAGTTGTAGCCTCATCCAGCCTTGCAGCAAGCTTCTGAATATGTTCTGATAGTCACAACTTCTTATAGACACATGGTACAGTGGCTCAAACAGTAAAGAATCCGCCTGCAATGCGGGAGACCTGGGTTCAATCCCTGGGTTGGGAAGATCCCCTGCAAGGAGGAAATGGCAACCCACTCCAGTATTCTTTCCTGGGGAATTCCATAGACAGAGAAGCCAGATGGGCTACAGTCCATGGAGTCAGAGAACTGGACACGACTGAGCTACTAGCACTTTCACTTTCACTTCACAAACCATCTATAATGGGCTTCCCAGGTGACTCAGCAATAAAGAACCTGCTTGCCAATGCAGGAGACATGTGTGTGATCCCTGGGTCAGGAAGATCCCCTGCAGGAGGAAATGGCAACCCACTCCAGTATTCTTGCCTGGGAAATCCCATGGACAGAGGAGCATGGTGGGCTACAGTCCATGGGATTGCAGAGTTGAACATGACTTAGCAACTGAACATACACACACACACACACACACACACCCCACCAGTTTATACACTTGTATGCTTCTATCTATTCCAATTTCTTTTTTCTTCCCTGAAATATCTTTCCTTCATGCCTCCACCCTTACCATTATTTCCTACCACCCGTTGATAACAATCTAATTTCCACTGCATTTACTTTCTCTTGCTCCTGTAAGAAATTACGACAAACTTAGGGGCTTTACTACAACACAACTGTATTCTATTGAAGTTTTGGAGGTCAGAATTTAAGAGCAGGTCTATGGAGCTCAAACTGAGGTGTCAGCAGAGCGTCATTCTCTCTGAAGACTCTGGGAGAGAGTGTGCTTTCTTGCCTGTCCAGATACTGAAAGCTGCCCACATTCCTTGGCTCATGGCCTCCTTTCATCTTCAAAGCCAACAATAACGTCACTCTGACCTCTGCCTGCATCATCACTGTTTTGGGCTTAGTCGCTCAGTCGTGTCCAACTCTTTGCGGCTCCATAGTTTGTAGCCCACCAGACTCCTCGGTCCATGGGATTCTCCAGCAAGCATACTGGAGTGGGTTGCCACACCCTTCTCCAAGGGATCTTCCCAATCCAGGTATCGAACCCAGGTCCCCTGCATTGCAGGCAGATTCTTTGGCATCTGAGCCACCAAGGAAGCACATCATCACATCTCTTTGTATAATTCTTCTACCTACTACTTTCACTTGTAATGTCCCTGAGTCACATTGGACTCACGCAGAAAATCCAGGATAATCTCTCCACCTCAGTATCCTTAATTTGACTCATTTGTACAAAGTCCATTTCACCATATAAAGTAACATAACATCTTAGCAGGTTCTAGGGATGTGAACATTTTTGAGGAATCATGATTTTACCTACATCACCCACATTTTCCTGAAGAACCATCTGCAGCATGACCTGCTTTTAGACATGTGTTCTGCCCTTGTGTCTATTCTGGGTTTCTCCTCTTTGTTTTCGTAACACCTGTATCCTTCACTTTGGCACTTAATATCCACTCTGTCGCTCATGCAACCTCAGGAGTTCCCCATCCAGAACAACCTGGATTTATTCATTTCTGAGTGATAATGTGTGTCTGGCACAGCTGAGGAAATTAACAAATGCATTATAGTTCCATAGTCCTCTGTCAACCTAAAAGCTTGATAGTTTTTGAGAACCAAATCTCAAGCTAACCTAAATGTGCTCCAGAGTGACTCACAATTAGCTTATTGTACATTGGAATGGAATTTACCAAGTTTTACTTTATTTTCTATACTTTAAACCAATAAATTTTATCTCTGAATTTTGGTCTTTAATAAAATAATATGTTATTACTCTTGGTCAGCTAAGAAACAAAAACACTAAATTCTTAAACCAAGCAACCTATAGAATAAGTGAAGATATTTGCAAACCATATATCAGATATGGGGTTAATGTCCAAAATATATAAAGAACTCATATAACTCAATAAAAACAGCTACAAAAAATCACCCAATCTGATTTAAAAGAGTGAGCAGAGAAACTATTATAAAAAGATATTTTTTCTGACGAAGACAGACAAATAACCAACAGACACACAAAAAGATGCTCGGAATCACTAATAATCAGAGAAATGCAAATCAAAACCACAGTGAGATATTACTCCACACCTGTTAGAATGGCCATCTCCAAGAAGAGAAGTTCTATGTCAATTAAATCTTTATAAAAATAAATAAAAATCTATAACTTCTCAAATAAAATAAATACTTATGAGTGCATACTGATTCACATATATGATTAAATAAAAAAATAGACAGAAGGAAGAACATAAACACCTTCCCATACGGAGAGATTTTAAACAATTTATGAAGTTGTTCCACCTTCAAGGAAGTAGAGAATAACTTCCCACTTTGTAAGTATGGTCTTTACATAGTGACTTCCTTCCAAAATGTACATTATGGAAATGGGAGAAAAAGTAAATGTACATAGGAAACACCTAAAACTACTACCTCAGAAAGATAATCAAAGTAAACAACAGTGACAAGTGATATGGAGAGTACTTACTCATAATGTGATGAAAATGATGCTTCACCTCTGTGATTTTCTCCAAGAAAATTCATAATCCCAGTCTAATCATTTAAATAAAAAACAGGCAAACCCCAATAATGGAACTAATCAGTAATTCTCAAAGTTGTCAAGGTCCTCAAGGTCAAGTGAAGTTTGAGAAACTGTCAAAATGAAGAGAACCATAGACATAACAACTAAATGTGGTGTATACTGGAGTGGGAAATGAATATTACGCTAAAAGCTAAGGAAATACAAATAAAACAAAGACTTGAGTTGATAATAATGTATCAGTACTGACATGTTAATGTACCAACTTTAACAATGGCACAAATGTGCCATTCTAATGTAAGATGTTAGTTAAAAAACTGAGTGTAGGGAGATAGAACCTCTCCATAGTCTCTTTGCATTTTCCTATAAAATCAAAACTGTTCTAAAATAAAAGTTTTTTTTTTAATATCAGCACTACAATTGATAAAAATCTAATTTGCTCTCCTCCTTATCCTCATCTTTCTCAACTGGTTCAAACTCAGGGGTTTTATGCATCCTCCTGCCCTCAGGGTCATCAAATGTCAGCGTTCATCTTTACAGTGGAATCTGGTTTTTTCTTTAATACATGTGAAGAATCATCTTTCTGGAGCATCTGTGAGCTCTTTCCATCTTCAACCAGTTGGACCATTAACTCAGCTAGCTGGACCATTACGTCAAGAATTTCTTGTCATTGAACACTACAAACTAAAATGAAATGTACAGAAATATATGCAAACATGTGCTCATTCACTCAGTCGAGTCCAGCTGTTTGCAACCCCATGGACTGTAGCCTGTCAGGTACCTCTGTCCAAGAAATTTTCCAGGCAAGAATACTGAAGTGGGTAGCAATTACTCCAAGAAGGGGATCTTCTTAACACAGGGTTTGAACCTGCATCTCTTGCATCTCCTGCATTGGCAAGGGGATTCTTTCTATTGAGCCACCTGGGAAGCTCACAGAAGTATGATTTAAATCAATATAGAGTACAGAAACTTGATTTCCTGAAACAATTCAGTGCATTTTTTTACACCTGTATTTCACTGTAAAGGACTGAAGTGAAATGAAGTCACTCAAGTGTCTGACTCTTTGCGACCCCGTGGACTGTATAGCCCACCAGGCTCCTCTGTCCATGGGATTCTCCAGGCAAGAACACTGGAGTGGGTTGCCATTTCCTTCTCCAGGGGAATCTTCCTGACCCAGGGATCGAACCCAGGTCTCCCGCATTGCAGGCAGATGCTTTAACCTCTGAGCCACTAGGGAACAAAAAGCTAAAATTTTAATCATCAGTTTTAAAATAACACAAATATTTATGACACTGTGGTTTATTTACTAGATACTCAAGGTTTTAAAAAGAAATGCTTCAATAGACTTCCAATATCTAGTTCATGTTAATATCTGAAATTTCTTGTGTTTTATTAAAGTTGATGTGCCTGTGGTATTATTCATGTTTATTAATGTTAATGCTTGCAGTGTTGCAAGAATTGTGTAAGTCACGACGTTAGGTTTGTGGTTGAGGGTTTGAGTTTCTTGTATCTAATTATAAATTATATGAAAGATGTTTCTTGGCTTCAGTGGAGAGTAAATTCTGTTAAAAAAAAGAAAGAAAGAAACTTTTGGGTATTTTTTTAATGATATTACTGGACTTATCCATTCTTTGAAAGAACCCTGTCGTCATATTTGTCATGTGCCTTCTTTGATTTGTTTGGCCTATTTATTGAAAGAAAGGAAATTCATCAAAAACACATTTAAATTGCATAGTCTAAGCTAGAAAAATGACATCATTTACTGTCAGATCTGGAGAATAGCACAGTTGCAGTTTATTTCTTGCTTCAAAAGTCTCTCTCATTATTATGGACAACCACATATCAGTTAAAGCATTTGTCAAGAGTTACTGATAAGAAATCATCTAAGCCACTGATTGAATGCAGATTCATTCATTACTTAGTCGTGGACAGAGGAATTTCAGCCTGCTGGTGATTATTCAACCATTTCGTTGAGCAAATATCAAGCATGTTCTTCTGTCCCCTGCATGTAGCAGAGAGTAGATGTCAGTATATTCCTGTAAAGGGCCAGAGAACAAATATTCCAGACTTTGCAAGCCTTAAAGAGCCTGTTACATCTGCTCAATTTTGTTGTCATAGCATGAAAGCAGCCGTAGAAAATATGTAAATGAACAGGGTTGGAGTGTGCCCATAAACTTAATTTACATACAGGCATCCAGTGCATCAAGTCAGATTTGGCCCCTGGACTGTAGTTTGGCAACCACTGTCAAACAGTGTGGCAGAGAAAAAAAATGGAGATGCAGACTGGTTACTCTCTGAGATTCAAAATGTTCTTTGCTTCCTTCTTTGACTTGGGCTTCCCTTGTGGCTCAGCAGGTAAAGAATCTGCCTGCAATGCGGGAGACCTGGGTTCAATCCCTGGGTTGGGAAGATCCCCTGGAGAAGGGAAACACTACCTACTTCAGTATTCTGGCCTAGAGAATTCTATAGAGTGTATAGTCCATGGAAGTCAAAAAGAGCCAGACCTAACTGAACGACTTTCACTTTCACTGACTTAAAAAAATAAATCCCCTCTCCCTTTACCACACCAGCTCGTGTGTCCTTTCTTCCAGGACATCATTCTCAGTTCCACCAGACAGAGTTAGTTTTCTCTTTTTCACACTGTACTATTATGACTGTTAGTTTTCATATTTTCCATTCTTGCTAAACAATGGGAAAAGGCCAGCTCTGTCATCCAACTAAATTCATGCTGTGCAAAATGTGTCCAGTTCCCCTGGAGCTGAGCCTCACAGTAGCCCTTCTTGGGGACAGAAAAAATACCCCATTCATCTCTATATCCTAGTACATTGCAGAATGCCATTATTTAGTGAACACATGAAAGATAAATATAAAGAAGTGATGAGTAAAACATGCGTAGGACAACAACATGCTGCGTGAACTCAGAGGAATTAGAGAGTACCTTCAAAGGGAGGGATAAAATCTGCTTGTCATCTAGCACCTTGCATTGGCTTCAGTTTTAACATCAAGTTACAGTGTAAGCAGAGTTTCAGTTTAAGGGAATTCATCTAGGGATGCAGGTGAGATTGAAGCCTCAAGGCACTGCAGGAGAGAGCCTTGAAGAAGTGTTACTAAATAATCTAAGCAACAGATAAGTGAGGTCCAAACTAGGGCGGTTGTAGTGGGAAAAAAAATTAGGAAGAATGTCTCAAGAGTCATGGTGGAGGTAGACTGATAGGAACAGAATGAACGTGAACAGGAAAAAAGACTTGAGACCTGGAAGGAAAATTCTGGTCTATAACCGAAATCAGAATTCAGATGGAGTGCGTTTGAAGGGAAAACAGGAGGGTCAAGCCTGGAGCTCTCCAGATACTGTGGCAATAATTGGTAGAGACAAGTATCAGGAAGTTAGAAAACAGGTCTCTGAATTCATAATTGAAGTTTAGCATCATCTGCACAGAGAGAATTATTGAACTCATAATAGTCATAAGACTGACATTAAAGAACTTCCCAGTACTCTTGCCTGGAGAATCCCACGGACAAAGGATCCTGGTGGGCTACAGTCCATGGGGTCGCAAAGAGTCGGACACGACTGAGCGACTAACACATACACATACATACACAAAGGACTTCCCTGGTGGACCTGTGGTTAAGAATCTGCCAGCCAATGCAGGAGACACAGGTTCAATCCCTGGTCTGGGAAGATTTCACATGTCACAGAACAACTAAGCCCTTGTGCCACAACTACTGTATGGCCTAAAGCCATTGCTCTGCAACAAGAGAAGCCACCTCAATGAGAAGCCTACTCATCGCAACTAAAGATTAGCCTCCAGTCACTGCAGAGACAACCCATATGCAGAAGCAAAGAACCAGCTCTGCCAAAAATAACTAAATATTTTTTAAAAAAGATTAACATTAAAAAGTAGTAGAAAAAAAGGAAAATCTTCCTCTAGAGAGAGCAAAAACACTCCAAAAAATGAAAACCCAGGAAAAGACAGGGCTTTAACGAGGGGTAGTCATTAAAATCAAAAGATTACAGCAAGATAAAAAAGGAATTGCTGAATATTCCTCAGGACATTGCCCTCAGGAAAATGTCCATCACCAGAGATATTTTCCCATAAACTCATTGAAACCAAGCCCAAATTCCAAGGGTCAAGGATTCAATGAAAGTTAAGAAAAGGAGGCAACAAGTACAGAGTTATCTTGGGGAACTTGTTAATAAATATGAAAACCTCTTTTGAGAAGACAGAAAATCTAGGAGATGTTTCAAAATTTGGGCAGTTTATAGGCAGAGAGTGAAGAGGAACTAAAAAGCCTCTTGATGAAAGTGAAAGAGGAGAGTGAAAAAGTTGGCTTAAAGCTCAACATTCAGAAAACGAAGATCATGGCATCTGGTCCCATCACTTCATGGGAAATAGATGGGGAAACAGTGGAAACAGTGGCTGGTTTTATTTTTCTGGGCTCCAAAACCACTGCAGATGGTGATTGCAGCCATGAAATTAAAAGACGCTTACTCCTCGGAATGAAAGTTATGACCAACCTAGACAGCATATTAAAAAGCAGGGACATTACTTTGCCAACAAAGGTCCGTCTAGTCAAGGCTATGGTTTTTCCGGTGGTCATGTATGGATGTGAGAGTTGGACTGTGAAGAAAGCTGAGCATCAAAGAATAGATGCTTTTGAACTGTGATGTTGGAGAAGACTCTTGAGACTCCCTTGGACTGCAAGGAGATCCAACCAGTCCATCCTAAAGGAGATCAATCCTGGGTGTTCATTGGAAGGACTGCTGTTGAAGCTGAAACTCCAATACTTTGGCCACCTGATGCAAAGAGTTGACTCATTGGAAAAGACCCTAATGCTGGGAGGGATTGGTGGCAGGAAGAGAAGGGGACGACAGAGGATGAGGTGGCTGGATGGCATCACCGACTCAATTGACATGAGTTTGGGTAAACTCTGGGAGTTGATGATGGACAGGGAGGCCTGGAGTGCTGCGATTCATGGAGTTGCAAAGAGTCAGACACAACTGAGCAACTGAACTGAACTGATAGGCAGAGGGGTGTCAACTACAAATTGCCACCTGCCATCTACCTCTGCAATGATGAGACCATGTGCTGCTGTAGCTGCTGACCTTCAACATACCCTAAAGAGAGTTCAGGGTGGAGAGCAGACATGAGAGCTCTGTGCCCTGGAAACCTAGCAGAACAGATCTTCAAACACTAATATTCAGATATTTTGAGGAGCTGATTTTATGAACCCAATTCTATATCTCCTCATATCAAGAAAAACATTAAATTCTTTCCTGGTAAGTACTGCTCCTCGTGACTAGCAAAAATTTCTGCAAAAAATATGTGCTTGACTGTGTGAGCTCCCACTTCGCCAAAACCACATATATTGGCTTTGGTCAATCATATATATTGGCCTGCCTCTTTAGAGCACTTTCTCGGAGCTATCTGAGGTGCTGTCTCCCAGGCTGCAGTTCTCATTTTGCCCCAAGCAAAACTTAAACTCACAAGTCTCATGTTGTGTAATTTTTTTAAGTCGGCAGCGGGAAGAGCCAGTGAGCAGAAATTGATTCAGAGGAGCATGAAGTAGAGAGGAAACAGGGAAATAAGTTTCCTGGTGGGTGGGCTCTTAAAATGACAGACAAGCACTTGTGCTAAACTGAGGAAAAGGGAAAGGACTACAGGGGGGGGAATTTAAATGTAAAAGAAGAAAGTTGAGAGAGATCCAACTAGATGGTTTCAAGTTTTTAATAAAAGAGAAAGTGAGGTCATTTTAAAGGTGTGAGACAGATACAGGTTGGTTTATTGCAGAAAACAAAAAAAGCTTTGAAGCCATTACAACCTGAGGCAGAATTTTTAAAACAGAGAATCAGTCAAAGACTAACAAATGATTGCTGATCTAAATTTGAGTCACTCAGTTCACTCCCTAGGTTGTGTTCAACTCTTTGTGTTCAGTCCCATGGACTGCAGCACACCAGGTTTCTCTGCCTATCACCAACTCCTAGAGCTTGCTCAAACTCAAGTCCATCAAGTCCATGATGCCATCGAATCATCTCATCCTCTGTCGTCCCCTTCTCCTCCTGCCCTCAATCTTTCCCAGCATCAGGGTCTTTTCCAATGAGTAAGTTCTTCACATCAGGTGGCCAAAGTATTGGAGCTTCAGCTTCAGCATCAGTCCTTCCAATGAATATTCAGGACTGATTTCCTTTAGGATGGACTGGTTGGATCTCCTTGCAGTCCAAGGGACTCTCAAGAGTCTTCTCTAACACCACAGTTCAAAAGTATCAGTTCTTCAGCGCTCAGCTTTCTTTATAATCCAACTCTTACATCCATAACATGACTACAGGAAAAACCATAGCTTTGACTAGACAGACCTTTGTTGGTAAAGTAATGTTGCTGCTTTTTAATATGCTGTCTAGGTTAGTCTTAGCTTTTCTTCCAAGGAACAAGCAAGCCCTTTGATTTCATGGCTGCAGTCACCATCTGCAGTGATTTTGGAAACCAAGAAAATAAAGTCTCTCACTGTTTCCACTGTTTCTCTGTCTACTTGCCATGAAGTGATGGGACCGGAAGCCATGATCTTAGTTTTCTGAATGTTGAGTTTTAAGCCAGTTTTTTTCACTCTCCTCTTTCACCTTCATCAAGAGTCTCTTCAGTTCCTCTTCACTTTCTTCCATAAGGGTGGTATCATCTGCATATCTGAGGTTATTGATATTTCTCCTGTCAATTTTGATTCCAGCTTGTGCTTCATCTAGCCTGGCATTTCTCATGGTGTACTCTGCATTTAAGTTAAATAAGTAGGGTGACAATATACAGCCTTGACCTACTCCTTTCCTAATTTGGAACCAGTTTGTTGTTCCATGTCCAGTTCTACTGGTTGCTTCTTGACCCGCATACAGGTTTCTCAGGAGGCAGGTCAGGTGGTCTGGTATTCCCATCTCTTTAAGAATTTTCCAAAGTTTTTCCACACAGCCAAAGGTTTTAGTGTAGTCCATGAAGCAAGGTGAATGTTTTTCTGGAATTCTCTTGCTTTTTCTATGATCCAATGGATGTTGGCAATTTGATTCCTGGTTCCTCTACTTTTTCTAAATCCAGTGTGAACAGGAGTTCACACTTCACATACTGCCAAAGATTGGGTTGGAGAATTTTGAGCATTACTTTGCTAGCATGCAAGATGAGAGCAATTGTGTGGTAGTTTGAACATTTTTTGGTATTGCCTTTCTTTAAGATTGGAATGAAAACTAACCTTTTCCAGTCCTGTGGCCACTGCTGAGTTTTCCAAATTTGCTGGTATGTTGAGCACAGCACTTTCACAGCATCATCTTTTAGGATGTGAAATAACTCAACTGGAATTCCATCACTTCTACTGGCTTTGTTCATAGTGATGTTTCTTAAGGCCCACTTGATTTCCCATTCCAGGATGTCTGGCTCTAGGTGAATGATCATACCATCATGGTTATCTAGGTCATTAAGATTTTTTTTTGTATAGTTTTTCTGTGTATTCTTCCCACTTTTTAATATCTTCTGCTTCTGTTAGGTCCATACCATTTCTGTCTTTTATTGTGCCCATTTTTGCATGAAATGTTCCCTTAGTATCTCTAATTTTCTTGAAGAGATCTCTAGTCTTTCCCATTCTATTGTTTTCCTCTATTTCTTTGCATTGATCACTGAGGAAGGCTTTCTTATCTCTCCTTGCTATTCTTTGGAACTCTTCATTCAGATGGGTATATCTTTCCTTTTCTCCTTTGCCTTTTGCTTCTCCTCTTTTCACAGCTATTTGTAAGGCATCCTCAGACAACCATTTTGCCTTTTAGCATTTTTTTTTTCTTGGAAATGGTTTTGATCACTGCCTCATGTACAACTTACAAACCTCCATCTATAGTTCTTCAGGCATTTTGTCTACCAGATCTAATCCCTTGAATCTATTTGTTACTTCCACCATATAATTGTAAGGGATTTGATTTAGGTCATACTTGAATGGGAGAAATATCAATAACTTCAGATGTACAAATGACACCACCCTTATGGCTGAAAGTGAAGAGCTACTAAAGGGCTTCTTGATGAAAGTGAAAGAGGAGAGTGAAAAAGTTGGCTTAAAACTCAACATTCAGAAAACTAGATAATGGCATTTGGTCACATCACTGCATGGCAAATAGATGGGGAAACAATGGAAATAGTGAGAGAATTTATTTTGGGGGGCTCCAAAATCACTGCAGATGGTACTTGCAGCCATCAGATGAAAAGACACCTGCTCCTTGGAAAAAAAGCTATGACCAAACTAGACAGCATGTTAAAAGCTTTGCATGTTAAAAAACATTACTTTGCAAAAAAGGTCCATCTAGTCAAGGCTATGGTTTCTCCAGTAGTCCTGTATGGATATGAGATTTGGACTATAAAGAAAGCTGAGCATTGAAGAGTTGATGCTTTTGAACTGTGGTGTTGGGGAAGACTCTTGAGGGTCCCTTGGACTGAAAGGAGATCAAACTAGTCAATCCTAAAGGAAATCAGTCCTGAATATTCATTGGAAGGACTGATGCTGAAGTTGAAGCTACAATACTTTGGCCACCTAATGTAAAGAATTTGCTCATTGGAAAATACCCTGATGCTGGGTAAGATTGAAGGTAGGAGGGGAAGGGAATGACAGAGGATGAGATAGTTGGATGGCGTCACCAACTCGATAGACCTGAGTTTGAGCAAGCTTTGGGAGTTGGTGGTAGACAGGGAAACCTGATGTGCTGCAGTTCATGGAGTCACAATGAGTTGTACACAACTGAGCAACTGAACTGAACTGAATTGTCTAGTTTTCCCTACTGTCCTCAATTTAAGTGTGAATTTGGCAATAAGGAGTTCATGATGAGTCACAGTCAGCTCTTGGTCTTGTTTCTGCTGACTGTATAGAGCGCTTCCATCTTTGGCTGCAAAGAATATAATCAGTCTGATTTCGGTATTGACCATCTGGTGATGTCCATGTGTACAGTCTTCTCTTGTGTTCTTGGAAGAGGGTGTTTGCTATGATCAGTACTTCCTCTTGGCAAAACTCCGTTACCCTTTGCCCTGCTTCATTTACTACTCCGAGGCCAAACTTGCCTGTTCCTCCAGGTATCTATTGACTTCCTACTTTTGCATTCCAGTCCCCTATGATGACAAGAACATCACTTTTTTTATGTTAGTTCTGGAAGGTCTTGTAGGTCTTCATAGAACCATACTACCTCAGCTTCTTTGGCATTACTGGTTTGGGCATAGACTTGGATTACTGTGGTATTGAATGGTTTGCCTTGAAAACGAACAGTGAAGTGATCATTCTGTCATTTTTGAGACTGCACCCAACTACTACATTTCAGACTCTTTTTTGTTGACTATGTGGGCTACTCCATTTCTTCTAAGGGATTGTTGCCCACAGTAGTAGATCTAATCATCATCTAAATTAAATTCAGCCAGTTTTGTCCATTTTAGTTCACTGATTTCTAAAATGTTGATGTACACTGTTGCCATCTCCTGTTTGACCACTTCTGATTTACTGTGATTCATGGACTTAACCTTCCTGGTTCATGCGTAATATTGTTCTTTACAGCATTGGACTTTAATTCAATCACCAGTCACATTCAAAACTGGGTGTTATTTTCTTTTAATTTATTTATTTTAATTGGAGGTTAATTACTTTACAGTATTGTACTGGTTTTACCATACATCAACATGAATCCGCCATAGGTATACACATGTTCCCCATCCTGAACCCCCCTCCCTCCTCCCTCCTTGTACCATCCCTCTGGGTCATCCCAGTGCACTAGCCCCAAGCATCCAGTATCATGCATCAAACCTGAACTGGCGATTCATTTCATATATTATATTATACATGTTTCAATGCCATTCTCCCAAATCATCCCACCCTCACCCTCTCCTTGGCTCCATCTCTTCATTCTTCTTGGAGCTATTTCTCCACTCTTCTCCAGTAGTATATTTGGGCATCTACCAAGCTGGGGAGTTCATCTTTCAGTGTCATATATTTTTGCCTTTTCATATTGTTTGTGGGGTTCTCAAGGCAAGAATACTGAAGTGGTTTACCATTCATTCCCTTCTCCATTGGACCACGTTTTGTCAGAACTCTCCACCATGACCTGTCTGTCTTGGGTGAAACTACAGGGCATGGCTCATAGTTTCATTGAGTTAGTCAAGGCTGTGATCCATGTGATCAATTTGGTTAATCTTCTGTGACTGTGGTTTTTGTTCTGTCTGCCCTCTGATGGATAAGGATAAGAAGCTTGTGAAGGCTTCCTGATGGGAGGGACTAGCTGTAGGGAAATAGTCTTGGTCTGATGGGTGGAGCCATGCTCGGTAAATCTTTAATCCAATTTTCTGTTGATTGGTGAGGCTGTGTTCTACCTGTAGAGTTTGGACCAAGGCCAAACTATGGTGGGATAATGGCAGTAATGGGACCTCCTTCAAAATGACTTATGCCAGCGTGCCCCAAGACTCCTAGGACTGTTGTATTAAGTGCCCCTGACCTCAAACAGGCCAGTGTTGACTCACACCTTGCCTCTGCTGGAGACTCCTGGACACTCACAGGCAAATATGGCTCAGTCTCATGTGTGGTCACTGCTCCTTTTTCCTGGGTCCTGGTGAGCACAAGGTTTTTTTTTTTTTTGTGCCCTCCAAGTGTCTGTTTCCCCAGATTACAGTAAATTCTGTAATCAAATCCCACTGGTCTTCAAAGTCAAATTTCCTAGGGGTTCTCAGTGGTTTTGTCAGATTCCCCTAGAGAGGGGAATCTTTTGCGGGCCCCAGAACTTTTGCAACAGTGTGAGAACTTCTTTGATATAATTGTTCTCCAGTTCGAGGGTCATCTACTTGGTAACTCTATGGTGGGGTTAATGGCGAACTCCTCCAAGAGGATTTATTCCACAGGCCACGCCTCCCAGGTCTGCTTCAGCCAGAGCCCCTGTCCCCATGGCAGGCCACTGCTGACCTGTGCCTCCAGAGGAGACACTCAAACACTCAAAGGCAGGTCTCGCTCAGTGTTTTGTGGGGTCTCTGGGTCCTGGTGCACCCAAGGTTTTGTTTGAGCCTTCCAAGCATCTCTGGCAGGTATGGGGTTTGATTTTAAATGCAATTTCACTCCTCCTACTGTCTTGTAGGGGTTTTCCCTTGCCTTTGGATGATGGCTATCTTTTTTAGTGGGATCCCACATTCCCCTGTCGATGGTTGTTCAACAGTGAGTTGCAATTTTGGAGTTCTTGCAGGAGATGAGTGCATACCCTTTGACTCTGCCATCTTGAGATTAAATTTAGTTTTCAATTAAAACCAAACTCTTCTTTCCCACCACTCACTCCATTATTAGTGTCATTTTTTTCAAGGTTAGCTAACTGTCATTGGATTGTGATGTTCTCCCAATGTTCTTGCCAATTCAAGAAATAAGCAACAGGGTTTGCTGTATAGCACAGGGAACTATCGTTTGTATCTTTTAGTAGCCTATAATCTGAAAATATACAAATATATGTAACTGAATCACTTTGAATTAGTTTGAATCTCAAACTAACACAATTACTGTAAATCAACTACACCCCAATTAAAATAAGAAAAAGTACAGAGAAAGCAGATAGAGCATTACCCTGGGCAGGTACTTGGCAAAGCAGTTGTGGATATAGGTCAGGGTGAGTAGAGCCAGGGTGCAAACAGGCAGTCTTTAAGTCCACTGGGCATGCAAGCAGACAGTAAGAAGTCGTGAGATAGAAGGAATAATGACGTTCACAAGGATGCCGGATGGAGGTGAAAAGGTAATAGGTGAGAAAGAGGAGTCCTGAAGGAAGGTGTCAAGGCTCCTCATGTTGGTGGAATACAGACAAGCAAAACAAGCTGAAAGTCATCAAACAGGGATGAAGACCAAAAAGCTGAATTCATTGCTTCTCTTAAGAGGAACCCATGCCTGCATGGTAAGTCGGTTAAGTCGTGCCTGACTCTTTGTAACCCTATGGACTATAGCTTGCCAGGCTCCTCTGTCCATGGGGATTCTCTGGGCAAGAATACTGGAATGGGTTGCCAGGCCCTCCTCCAGGGGATCCTCCAGACCCAAGGATCAAACCTGGGTCTCCTGCATTATTGGTAGATTCTTGACCATTTGAGCCATCAGGGAAGCCCATTAAGAGGAAGCTTTTGCCCAATTCCTAATGTTTTTGTCCAGGTGGTCTCCCTGCATATGTATTCACTCCTCTCCCCACCAGAGGTGGTGTCACTTTCCTGATTGCTGAATTGAGAAGAAAAGATAGAAAGTGTTTAGACCAGCTTCTATCCCCTTCCTCTAGGCACTCACACACCATTAGAAAATCACCTTTGCAGCTGTTCCATGGGCAGAGCACAGCTGACATCAAACATCTGCAAGTGGACAAGTAGTTGTAACCCATCCTGGGGTTCTGGTCCATTTGAGTCTCACTCAGCTGCATTCTTCACCGTGGGTGGTATCAATCATTTTCACCCTCCATCAGCAAGAAGAGATTATTTTTACTGAAGCTTCTGAGAGACCATAACAGCTCACTGAAACCTCCTGGTATCTGGAATGTTTCTGGTATATTTCAGTTATAAACTGAATCTGTAAAAGAATCCCGCTTAAAAATCCTTATCTCTTTCCATGCCTGCTCAATGTGTGTCGCAAGCTGAGTCTGAAAGCCATGCCTGCTTGGTTCCCTAATGAATGGCTATCCATTCCTGGCAATGCAGAATGTCTAATCTAGCCCTGAAGAGTAGCGGGACCTGACCCTAACTAGCTAAGGAAAGCTTGCCAGTGGAAGAAAATTATATTTCCAGACTGGTTCTGGAGAAAAACAAAATGTGCAAAGAATTAAAATGGGTCACATTTTTTAAGATCAAAATAAAACATTGAAGTCTGACTGCTAAAAACAATAGAGAGGGCCCAAGAAATTTAAATTTGATGTAATAATTTAAAAATAATTTTTCACAGTTTAAAGCCTAGTTCCCTTGTGTAGGTTCCTCTTAGGCCTTTGCTCTGGAAGCATGAATTTATAAATTGCAAAGGTCACACTAGCCATTCGCCCCAGTTCTACATAAGGACACAAGTTTACATGATTGTCTTTATTCCTAACTACAAAGGTATAAATTTCAATCCAGTGCTTAAATTAAGTTTATATATATGCATGACTCTTTGAAATCTCTGTGTCTGCCGCTGAAACAGTTGCCATAGTAACTAATGCACTCCCAAAGAGAGGAAAATGTGCACTGATTTTTTTTCCACTTAAAAGGTAAAAATTATACTAAATAACAACAGATCATGGCCATTTCATTAAAAGGGTGTTCTCTCACATATAATATTACAAACCTCGCACATTTCTTTGACACAGAGAAATAGTATTCTCTTCCCTACCCTTGTGTGTTCACACTAAAGGACAAAGAATAAAATGTCCTTGAATGGGACACCAAGAGATTCATGAAGAACTCACTACACAAACTTAAATATGAAGTAAATTACTGCACTGCATGCTGTATATTAAATACCTTTTGTTTTGTGAGATCGTTAATTCAACACTACTGCTACTAACAAAAATGGTCACTTCATTGGTGGCTCAGATGGTAAAGCGTCTGCCTATAATGCAGGAGACCGGGGTTCAGTCCCTAGGTGGGGAAGAGCTCCTGGAGAAGGAAATGACAACCCACTCCAGTATTCTTGCCTGGGAAATCTCATGGACGGAGGAGCCTGGTAGGCTACAGTCCATGGGGTCACAAAGAGTCAGACATGACTGAGCGACTTCACGTCACTTCATATATAAAGGAAACACACACAGAGAGAGATTATTTAGACACTAAAATTATATTAAATTATATTTAAGCTCTAAATTTCAAGAACCTTAGAGAGAATTTGGGCAACAAAAGCAATTATATTTAGCATATATCACTGCTGCTACTGCTGCTAAGTCGCTTCAGTCATGTCCGACTCTGTGCGACCCCATAGACGGCAGCCCACCAGGCTCCCCCGTCCCTGGGATTCTCCAGGCAAGAACACTGGAGTGGGTTGCCATTTCCTTCCCCAATGAATGAAAGTGAAAAGTGAGCATTCACAAATTAATCTTTTGCTTTTAATTTGTTTCATTGCTGTTTTGGATGGAAAAAATTGGATAAAATATTTTTTTAACTGAGCTTATTTAAATGGATTTTTTCTTTAGTCATGTGGAATCATTGTGGTATGAATTGTAAAATAAAATTTATAAAATTCCACTTAATACATTATATATTGTTTAAGTTTACTGATTTGTATAAGATAAAACAAGGGACCCAGGGCAAAGGTTAGAATTTAGACTTTGGTTAACTGAATATGTCTTTCCCTAATAACTTACAGCAAACAAATAAATTTAGTGTTAACCTTGAGATTTAATGGAAATATAGAGTCTTTCTAAAGACATTATTTTATTTGATGTCTTCACTGCTATTCTCTCTTTTTTCCTTAGGAAATAATGTCCTCAATAAATATTGGAAACATTCTGCTTTATATTTTCTGTAAGCCACCAACTTTGAAATCTGTGCATTAAAGCTATATATACTTCTTAGTAATCTTTCCTCTTGGCATATGCAACTGGAAAATAAACAATGAAATAAACAGAAACAGGAGAAAATAAAATTGCATATCAAAAGGTATGAATGTACCATCTTTCTTTCATTAACAACTCCAGAGTAAGAGACAAGAGTTCTTTAAACCAAATATTGTAGGTATAACGTCAGGCACTAAAACAAAGATAAAATAAAGTAACACAAAGAGAAAAGAGATTTAGATACCAAGCAGATGGATGATACACAGATGTTCCTAGAACAGCTGCTATAACAATAATAGTCAAATAGTCTTTGGGAAAATTTAGGCAATTGCTTTCCATTTATGAAATGAACTGTATTTAAAATTTAGATCTAATAAATGCTGCTACTGCATGCTTGAATGTGCTTATTATTTAATCTGAAGTGCAGTGAATTCGGCATTCATTTCAAAATATCTGTGGCTTATGACAGCAAAAAACGTTCAACCTCATGGTCACTGCAGTCATTATTAGATCATGTCCCTCAGTGAGCATCACTGGCCATAGCTTCCTTAGGATGGTTCTACTCCAAATGTGGTTGACTATTCTATAGAGCATTCATCTGGAATGATCAATGGCTTCTGGTGCCATGTGAAAACCGTGTACCTTGGACCCACTTTGGGCAACCCAATCCATCAGAAACCCAGCCAAGCCCAGAAGACATTTTGAGTTTTGCCAAGCATGCTGGAGAGCTGACAGCTGATTGAAGACCAAAGTACCATTTTAATGAGTCTCCTAGGTCTTGAATCCATCAATGCCAGACTGACAAACATCGAGATTTGGCACCTTCCATTAGAAACTATTTACCCTTCAAATCTGCATGCTGTAAAGAACTGCCAGCCTGTAGTTTGTAAAAATGAAAACTTGCTTAGCTAAAGCTGCAAGGTCAGCTGATACATTTGCCTCACCAATGAGAACCCTGAGGATGAGGCATTAAATGTTGGCTTTTCCATACTTTTAACAAGTGGAAAGTATTAGTTGCTCAGTCGTGTCCAACTCTTTGTGACCCCATGGACTGTAGCCCACCAGGCTCCTCTGTCAGTGGAATTCTCCAGGCAAGAATGCTGAAGTGGGTAGCCATTCCCTTTTCCAGGGGGTGGTTTCCCTACCCAGGGATCAAACACAGGTCTCCTGCATTGCAGGCTGATTCTTTACTGTCTGAGCCAGCAGGGAAGTGGAGGTGATTATTAAAATGGTAGTTTTTACTATTGGATGTGATGTAGGCTAAAGGAGGTATTGTACAACGTGGGGAATTATAGCCAATACTTTGTAATAACTGAAAATGGAAAGCAATCTTTAAAAGTTGCATAAAATTTCTTTAAATGTTTTAATTATATAGCTAGAGGGAAGCTGCTGTGCAGCATAGGGAGCTCAGCTCAGTGCTCTGTGATCACTTAGAGGAGTGAGATGAGGAAGGGAGGGAGATTCAAGAGGGAGGGGATGTATGTATACATATGGCTGGTTCACAATGTTGTACAACAAAAACTAACACAACACTGTAAGGCAATTAAATCCTAATAAAAATAAAAATATAAAAAAATTAATTAAAAAATATTTAATTATGGTTTTTAGGGTTACCAGGATCTATACACTGGATACAGACACAAAGCATAAAATCCATACATTTAAACTGTGTGGGGAAATTGGTATTTATAACACAAATACTAACACAAACATATACAGAACAGAGCACAGGCCTATCCAGGTTGACTGCACCCTAAAGCAAAATTGACCCTTTACAGTAGAAACAGCTGCTGCGGATAGTCTACTGATGGAGTGAGCTCAACCACCGTGTAAGGCGTGGTCTCCAGGGTACAC
This sequence comes from Ovis aries, assembly GCF_016772045.2. NCBI lineage: Eukaryota > Metazoa > Chordata > Mammalia > Artiodactyla > Bovidae > Ovis > Ovis aries. The sequence goes on along the minus strand of NC_056069.1, from coordinate 59,741,985 downwards.
GGAGAGGGACGTGTACTGGTCACCAGTGTGCTTCCTGATGTGCCCAGACCCTTGCAGATGGCAGGCGTTGTGTGACTCTTCTGGACAATGCACTGTGCGTGTAGGAATGAAGTATGCCACTTCTGGTTTGAAGCGTGTAAGACTGGGTATCAATCTTTTAAACTGTGGTGCTGGAGAAAACTCTTGAGAGTCTCTTAGACAGCAAGGAGATCAAACCAGTCAATCCTAAAAGTAATCAACTCTGAATATTCTTTGGAAAGACTGATGGTGAAGCTGAAGCTCCAACACTTAGGTCACTTAATATGAACAGCTGACTCATTGGAAAAGACCCTGATGCTGGGAAAGACTGAGGGCAAGAAGAGAAGGGGATGACAGAGGATGAGATGATTGGGTGGCATCACCAATTCAATGGACGTGAGTTTGAGCAAACTCTGGAGATGGCAAAGGACAAGGAATCCTGGTGTGGTGCAGTCCATGGCGTCACATAGAGTCAGGCATAACTTAGTGACTGAATAACAGACTGATTATGGGTTTTCCACATTCTTGTTCCCTGCTAGTGGAACCTACATTGTGAGATGCCAGTATCATAAAATAACTGTGCTTCTGTGAGTCTGAGCCTCTGATCACCACCCACAACTTTCAATGACGTAGCTTAGGTGAGGGAAAACATGTATTGCCAAGTGAGATGTTGAAATCAACTTGCCGATGCAGTATAACCTAGAAGAGACTGTTGACAATATAAAGGCATCCTTGAGCCAGCACTACAAGTCAGGAATGTTCTAGAAAATAGTAGTAGGTGATGCTTGACTGCAAGAGTACTGTGGTGAGCAGTCTAGGCACTGACTACATAAAGAGCTCTATACTGATAAGTAGATGTAGGGCCTCAGTCACGGAACATTTCTGAAGCAGACTTTCATGAATACGGGTGTATAACATGTCAGGGGATATGCTCATAGAAACAAGAGAAGTGCTAGATTACCTGAATGGAGACAATGTAATAATAGAACCATCTAAGCTACTGAATAAAGTCTCTGAAAACTACTTGTCACCAAGGATAAGCTTTTTACCAAAGCCTGGAATGGGAATCACGGCATCCAGTCCCATTACTTCATGGCAGATAGATGGGAAAACAGTAGAAACAGTGGCAGACTTTAATTTTCAGGGGCTCCAAAATCACTGCAGATGGTGACTACAGCCATGAAATTAAAAGACGCTTACTCCTTGGAAGAAAAGTTATGACCAACCTAGACAGCATATTAAAAAGCAGAGACATTACTTTGCTAACAAAGGTCCATCTAGCCAAGGCTATAGTTTTTCCAGCAGTCATGTATGAATGTGAGAGTTGGACTATAAAGAAAGCTGAGCACCAAAGAATTGATGCTTTTGAAGTGTGGTGTTGGAGAAGACTCTTGAGACTCCCTTGAACTGTAAGGAGATTCAACTAGTTCATCCTAAAGGAAATCAGTCCTGAATATTCATTGGAAGGACTGATGTTGAAGCTGAAACTCCAATACTTTGGCCACCAGATTCAAAGAACTGACTCATTGGAAAAGACCCTGATGCTGGGAAAGATTGAAAGCGGGAAGAGAAGGGGACAACAGATGATGAGATGGTTGGATGGCATCACCGACTCAATGGACATGAGTCTGAGTAAACTCTAGGAGTTGGTGATGGACAGGGAGGCCTGGTGTGCTGCAGTCCATGGGGTCACAAAGAGTCAGACTTGACTGAGCGACTGAAATGAACTGAACTGAACTGAGATGGGGAGGAAAGTAACTCCCATCTCTGAACAAAGAAGCTTATTCTGAGGCAGAGAGCCAATATTTTTGAAAACTAATTCCAAAATGTTGATGGAAAAGTTTGAACAAGGTGCATATGATGATCAGTTCAATGTGTGTCACTAAAATGATCAAAAAAAGAAATAAATTGTTCTGGGTTTGAATTGAATTATATCAATAAAAACCAACACAAATCCTGATGTAGAACCATCAAGCTATCCCTGGGTTCAGGGGAGCACAGTGGGGCTCCCTGAGGTCTATTTTAAAAAATAAATTAAATAAAATGATGGTGCATCATTCCTCTCTCATGTTGTGTTGGTTCTTATTAGACCATGTGCCCAAAAAGGAAAGAGCTCAGGAAACAAGAGTTGGTTCAAGCCAGATTTGTGCCAAGACTGCATCATCTATTAGCATAAAAGAAATCTCTTAGCATTCTCATCTAAACAGTATTTCATAAAAATTTAATGTAATCTGTGTCAATAATCAATTATATCATTCAATGGCTTTAATAGGATAGTGTTCCTCAATGAAAATCTGCTCATAAATTTTCTATTTCCACATAGTTTTTATAATTTTATTTATTTGCTTATTTTTGGCTGTGCTGGATCTCTGTTGCTACATGGCTTTTCTCCAGCTGTGGAGAGCAGGGGCTATTCTCTAGCAGCCGTGCTCATTGTGGTGGTTTCTCTTGTGTCAGGGCTCTGGCTCTAGGATGTGGACTTCAGTAACTGTGACATGTGGACTCAGTAGCTGCAGTTCCCAGGCTCTAGAGCACAGGCTCAATAGTTATAGCCAATGTGCTTAGCTGCTCTGCAGCATGGATCTTCCCAGTCCAGGGATTGAACCAATGTCTCCTGGACTGGCAGGCAGACTTTTTACCACTGAGCCATGAAGGAAACACTCTTTCCACATGCCTTTAAAAATGAATTTTCAAAAACATGTCTGATTGCTTTTTGAAATATAGCAAAATATAAAATAAAAGAATGTCTTTGCCTATTGGCTTTGGCAAAGGCAAATAGAAGCCTCTATTCTTGTGTAAACATTTTGCATGAATTTTGTTTTAGCCAATGAGCCTAACTCTGCCAAAAAAGAAAATAGGAAATGACAGAGTAAATTTAGATTTAGCCTTTGTCCAGATACAAATGGGTTTTGCTAAATTTGGAGTCATGAATTGCATTCAGCAAAAACATTCATATTAGTCTTTGAGGTATTAAGTCAGCAATTTGATGGATGTGTTTTCTTTACAAATTTGCTCTGCCATGTTGCAGATAGAACCAAATCTAGTTTTATAAACCAGGCTTCAGGTGGTTTACAAAAGGAAAAGAGAGCTGCCAGCAAGGAAGGCACCCCAAGATTTATGAAGAAGAGACATACTCGAAAAGAAACTGGAATCTCATATGAAACTAAGTCTTGTTGTTGGTAGATTAAACATTTTCTGGACATGTACTTTGGTCATTATCTTGGCCAAATAACCACCAAATGGTTGACTCAAATTGATCATTAAAGGATATGTAAGAAGCTGTTTAGTTAAAACAATAATCAACTTGCAAATAATCAAGTATTTGATGTATTATTATGCAAAGATAAGCTATGTCTTAAAAATTGATTTGATTAACTAGTCACCTAGATAGTTTAAGTCATTTAAAGAAGTGCTTTATTATAGGATATGTTTTCTCACTCTGTTACTCAGTTGTGTCTGACCCTTTGTGACCCCAACTCTTTGTGACTTTTCATAGCCCACCAGGCTCCTCTGTCCATGGAATTTTCCAAGTAAGAATACTGGAGTGGGTTGTAACTTCCTACTCCAAGGGATCTTTCTGATCCAGGGATCAAACTCGCATCTCTTGTGTCTGCTGCACTGACAAGTGGATTCTTTATTACTGTGCCACCTGGGAAGCCCATATTTCCCTTGCTGCTACTGCTAAGTCATGTCAGTCGTATCCATCTCTGTGTGACCCCATAGACAGCAGCCCACCAGGCTCCCATCCCTGGGATTCTCCAGGCAAGAATAATGGAATGGGTTGCCATTTCCTTCTCCAGTGCATGAAAGTGAAAAGTGAAAGTGAAGTCGCTCAGTCATGTCCAACTCTTTGTGACACCATGGACTGTAGCCTACCAGGCTCCTCCGTCCATGGGATTTCCCAGGCAAGAGTACTGGAGTGGGTTGCCATTACCTTCTCAGTGAAAAAACATTAAGTTCTTTTATCCCTAATGAATTAGAGCAATATTTCATACCTTTCTGTCTTTTGAGCATGAAAATTAAACTGCCACTCTGGTTGTTCAATGATCTGATGGCAAGTGCATAAACATGGTTACACACATCACATACACATGGAACTTTAAAATCGCATTCCAGTTAAATCAATAGCATAAAGTTTATTGATTTCATTCCATCTTGAAGAGAAAGAAAAATAATTGTGGTGCTTTCTTGCAACTTACCATTGTTCATACAGTGTTTCAAACTTATTTATAATGAAATCCATCTTCTTAATGTCAAACTGATAAACAATTAGTCCAGGGAAAGTTCAAAGGAATCAGATCATTTTCAAAAAGTCTATGGATGAAAACACCAGAAAATGTTTGGCTGTTAAAGAATTCAAGAAGCGTAAGCTCCTGTAAAATCATTTAAGTTACTCTTTTACTAATTATCATAGTATCAAAATACCTGGGGTTTTCTTCAAAGAATGGGTGAAGATATGCGTGTACATATTTGTTGCGCATATAGGCACACATGCCCAGTTATACACACTCCTTTTACATACTCCATTGCAACAAGTGTTTTTAAGAAAAGTTAAATTAATTTAGCTGATGTATAGTAGAATATCATCAAATTATGAAATATATCAATAATATCAAATAACAATAAAACAAAAATACAATTATCTACCAAGTAAAATACTGGGGTACCTGATTTAAGCAACCGTCTCACAAGTATCAACCTTCTCCCTATAAATGGGTGGCCTAGTAACCATTTTTCAGTAGAGCATCACTGAGTCTATCCCAGTGGAGACTAGCTTCTCCACCATCTACATAACCTCAGAGTCAAAGGCAACAGATAAGCAGGTAAACCTGTTCGCCAACTTTCCTGGAACAGAATACCAGGTCTTGATACCTCCAATCAGAAGGTATCAAAGGCCATACAGAGAGAAAGTAGAAACCAAGTGGAAATATGATATGAAATACAATGCATTAATATTTAAAAAAAAAAAAGAATGCTGGTTAAATATCCAGAAGAGGAAGCAAAGAAGAAGAACCGATTTTAGGCAGAATATATAAGACATCACTGACTTCTCTACTAGAAATATAACATATCACTTCAGATGGAGAAGGACAGCCAGAGAATTCCTAGAGGGAAGTTAGGAATCTTGCTCCCCTTGGGAACCTCACTGATCAGCTGTATCCTTGTATTGAGTTTATAAGTGGGGTTCTTCCTATTTTATATCATTCTAAGTTGACATAACCCCCATTTTCCTTGATTCTAGCTAAGACTGGTGTGTTAAAGGTTTTATTAGTATCTGAGGAGAAAACAAAAAGGAAATTAAAATAGAGTATCATGAATTGAGACAATCAGACATGCCAGGTAAAATAAAACAGTGAGTCCCTTAGGCCATTCTAAGAATAAATTGCTGGAATTAGGAATATATATTTCAAAGACAGTCCTGAGCTCAACCCAGAGTAGGTTTACCTGACCTTCCTAGACCTCAAGAGGATTACCCCATCCTGTTCTATTCTCTCCTTTCTTTTGAAGAACAGCCAAGCTTCATGCTTTAAATTTTGCTGTAATAATTCCAATCTATATTGATTCTTTTTCCCTGTGACTTAATCCACATATTATGTATATACTCATTTCAATTTTTAATCCTAGATTCTCCTAAATAATATTATAATCGTGTGATTAAATTGTTTTCAAGAAGAAAAGACAACCAGCTTTTCAAATTGCCAGTACAGGTCTCAGCATATACTAGGCATTTAATACTTAATAAAATGGATTTATATGAGATATAAATTTTCCACAAAAATTACACTTAAAATAATCATTAGCTTTATTGCATGACTGAACACAGCTTAGCAAAAGGATACTCTTCCCACATATATTGAAATGATCTTATGCAAGAGCATATTCATAGATAATATTTTTATAGGACAAGGTGAGGCAAGGATTTTTTCATGTCTCTAGGAGGGCATTTGAGTAAGTACAATGACTATATTAGGTTTTATAGTCATTCTTGGGAAATCTGACTTAAAAGTGACTAACGGGAGTCAGTCCTCCTCTCGAGTGGGGGCATGCACATCCGCTTTCCTCCCAAGCTGTAGCAGCAGTGTCAGGCTTCCTGTCTCCTGGATCAAGGGATCTGTGGCTTTCCCTCGAGGCTTTCCCAGGAGACTTTCCCACAGGGCTGTCCCACGTGCCACCGTGGTGTGAGTCGATCCTCGGCGTGAAAGTGGAGGCAGTGCAGGGAGAACAGGTTCCTCTGGAATGGACTGAGATATCTGGGGGAATCTTGGAATGGTGGCACGACCCTGGAGTTCCTCTCGCCTTTCCTGTTGAGAGCGCCTCCTCTTGAGATGCGACGGGGACTCGGGGAATTCTTTCCCGACGAAGCAGGGAAAGGATCCCTCATCTCGAGCTACGAGGCGGAAACGGGGCTCCTCTGGATGTGGGCGGGACCCTCGTGCTTCGTCTCGAGTGGAGACGAAGTGACTAGCAATTTTTGGCATCTGTGCCATGAGAGGTACTTTTAAACAGCATAGAAGAAATGTGAGAAATGTTAGGGGCACTCTGGGGAAACAGAGAAGGAGAAGAGATGACTTCAGCCCTTTGCCTTCTACTCAGTTATCTGTCTATAGGTCCAGGTGCTCCCAGATCTCTGGGGATACAAATCTGAGTCAGTCTTCTTTGTGTTCAGCCATTGATTCTACAATTCATTCATGCTATTTTGTGCCAGGAACATGATTCTCACACTATCATATTCTAGTGGTAGAGAGACAATTAACATATGTATGGAGATCAGTCCGTCTGGCTGCTTAAATCCTTGCAACAATCTCAGATGCAGTTCCAGCCTCTACCAGGTTCAGACACACAATGTTCCATGGAGAATCCCATGGACAGAGGAGCCTGGTGAGCTACAGTCCATGGGGTCGCAGAGTCAGACACAACTGAGCAACTAACACTTTCACTTTCAAAGTTCCCATACTTGGAAGCTGAAATATTCCAGATTCCCTTATTGCCAAATGGGTCCTCATCATTAACACAGCTTGGCCCTCCCCAGTTCACTGAGCAGCAATGACTAAGACTATTCTTTGACACAAAATACGCCTAACAGCAGCAGGCCCCATGACATCCGTCTTTTCCGCTTGGAAACAAGGAGACAATGAACACATTATTTATGCAGTATCATTGCTGATTCTCCAGGACCCACGGCAGTGATGACTGATAAATAGGAAGCCCTCAATGTTTGTTTCATAAATGAATTAATGACAGAGTGAAAGACAAGGAAATAACAACAGACACTATTAAAAGATATTCCTCTCTTCTCAAACTAATGCCTCTACAAAAAAAAATGAGGTTTTAAAATACATAGAAATATCATTTAGTATCAAAATTTCTACTAATACAATGGACTTTCAGAGACAGAAAACTTAAGAAATCAGTTTGATATTTTTGTGCTATGCTTAGTCACTCAGTAGTTTCTGACTCTGCGACCCCATGGACTGCAGCCCACCCGGCTCCTCTCTCCATGGGATTTCAATATTTTTAGGCCTAAGCAAAGGTTGTTGGTAGTGGTGGTTAGTCACTAAGTAGTGTCTGACCCTTTTGTGACACCATGGACTCCCACCAGGCTTCTCTGTCCCTGGGATTTCCATGCAAGCATACTGAAGTGCTGCCATTTCCTTCTCCAGAGGACCTTCCTGACCCAGGGATCAAGCCCAAGATTCTTGAGTCTCCTGATTTGGCAGGCAAATTCTTTACCGCTGAGCCACCAGGGAAAGCCCCTAAGCACAGATACAAATAATAAAAAAGAATCCCAGGGCAAAATCAGATCTCCTCCACTGCTATCATTAAATGTCTGAAAGATGTCCCCAGCATTTTCCAACAGTAAAAGGTAGACTACTTCTGGGGGGAAAAGGATGAAAGAAACCAAAGAAGAGAGGTAAGAGAAAGAGGATGGGAAGAAGGAAGGCTGAAGGATCCTGTGTTTTCCTTGAGTCCCTGACCCTTTACCATTTGTATTTCTTTTTCACCTCCTTCCTCTGCGGGTTTTGATTCACAGAGCAGGGAAACTGTACAATTGCCTTTTAATGGTGACCTCTCACCCCAAAAGCAGAGATGTGTCCCCTTGCCCCTCAATACCCTACCCTTCTCAGACCACCTCTCTTTGTTTCCCATGGGTTCTGACTGTTAAGGCAAAGTGGTACAGTAATGTAAGTGATAAATAAATTGAAATTTTGAGTTTAGAGTGTTTAGACTGGAAAAGACACTTTCTTCATTTCTTACCTTGTTTCTTCAGTAATATTTCTTTGCCCTTATGGGATAAACTAAGAAGGAAATCTCACCTCGTTCACACTGAAACAACTGAGTTTAGAATCTACCGCTTCATGAGGTTAATTAAGCGAAGGAAGTGAATATTCATAGCTTAGATTTTCTGCTTATGAGTTCTAGTCTTCAAAGAAGTTTTGGGTTAATTCAGCTTCAAGGTAGTATTTGATGGACAGAATTAAATGAAACCCATAAGGCATTCAGTTTAGTTCAGTTCAGTTGCTCAGTCGTGTCCGACTCTTTGCGACCCCATGAATCACAGCACGCCAGGCCTCCCTGTCCATCACCAACTCCCGGAGTTCACTCAGACTCATGTCCATCAAGTCAGTGATGCCATCCAGCCATCTCATCCTCTGTCATCCCCTTCTCCTCCTGCCCTCAATCCCTCCCAGCATCAGAGTCTTTTCCAATGAGTCAACCCTTCGCATGAGGTGGCCAAAGTACTGGAGCTTCAGCTTTAGCATCATTCCTTCCAAAGAAATCCCAGGGCTGATCTCCTTCAGAATGGACTGGTTGGATCTCCTTGCAGTCCAAGCAGTCCCTAAATGATACTTATCTCAAGCTTGAGAAAAGAGTGGAGCTTTGAGCCGGTTTCACCTAAGCAATTTTTGCCAGGAGTTAACAGTATAAACACAAATTGGTGAATTAGCATAAACTAAAGGGTATTGCTATTTTCTTACCTACATTCAGTCCTAGATATCAGAGGTCTTCTAGTGAATGTTTAACATGATAATTAATGACAGGTAATAAATAAGTTCCCTAATGCCTCAGATGGTAAAGAATCTGCTTGCAATGCCATACACCCAGGTTCAATCCCTGGGTCAGGAAGAGAAGAGAATGACTACCCACTCCAGTACTCTTGCCTGGAGAATTCCATAGACAAAGGACCCTGGTGGGCTACTGTCCATGGGGTCACAAAAAGTAGGACATGCCTAAGTAACCGACACTTCACTTCAATAAATAAATATTAGTTCCTCCTTGAACCCTCTGGGTCTTGCTGTGATTGTTTAATCCTAGAGTGAAATCAGTGGTTGCTAGCTGCATTCAGATAAAAGATTTTAGCTATCAACTATGAATGAATTTCTTCCATAGTATTATATTTCAGAAAAGACAAAGTTATTTTTTAAGAAAGAACTTGTTTTTGTTCTCTACCTGGATGTATAAATCAAACAATGGAGTAAAGCCATTCTTTTTTTATATATAAATTTATTTATTTTAATTGGAGATTAATTACTTTACAATATTGTATTGGTTTTGCAAAAAAAAAAAAAAGAGTCCTCCATATTTATTTTCCCCCATTAAGCTTAAAAAAAATGATCAAACTGAGTTTTTTTCCCAAAACTTACTTCTGGGCTCAATCATTTATATGATATTACATTTCATTCTTGGAGGAAATTTTGACAACTCAGTTATTCCCTTAGGAAAACAATGTTATAGTGGAGATTTTAAAGTTGTTAGCTATGAATGTGCTATCCTATATAACAATTATGAGAATTATGTGTGCATTTTTTCAGTCAATTTGGGAAACAAAAAGCATGTCTATATGTGCAAATTATTAGTCTTTATAAAGAGCTTCTTTGGTTCACCCATATGGCCATATAGAATGCAAAAGTAAATGCTAGGCCATGAGCATAATTCATTAAATACATACCAAAGAAGGGAAAAGGAGAGGATAGTGTAAGCATTGTTGTTTCCCAAATAATGGCCTGCTAAGTTGGATAAGACAATGGTAAGACAGTTCATTATATGTAAACACAAGTGGTGGATTCATGTCAATGTATGGCAAAACCAATACAGTATTGTAAAGTAAAATAAAGTGAAAATAAAAATTAAAAAAATAATAAGAAGAACAATTAAGACAAATCTCCTTTAGAAAGACTCATAACCTGGTATTAGTACTTATGCTTCTCAATGGCAAATCTAAATTTAGATTTCTTGCTCATAGCCTAAGAAGAAATTCCCATACTGATTTCAGAGTCTCACAAATAGTACACTAGACAGTGCCCCACTATGTTAGACTATAATAGCCAAAGGAGTTTGGCCACAAGTCACACGCAAGCAGTACCTAGAGGAAAAGTTGTAATTTTACTGAGGAGTGCTATGAGTAACTTGGAAACATCCCCTAGCACCCTCTAAACATCTCCAAAGTAATTCCCAAACCGTGGAAGAGAGTTTTCTCAATATTAGCTTGCCCCCAGGGAGGGGTAGACCACTGGGGTTCTAACCTTGCCCTAAAGGCAGATTGCATGGGGTCAGTTGTATCTCCTCCATACTAACTCCTGACTTCGTGCAAGTTACTTTATCTCTGATTGATTAAACCTTTTCATCTGATGATAGTTGCAACAAGGTTATGATAATATACTCATAAATCCATTTTCCTGTACAGCAAATTATTTAATAATATAGACAAGGACTATAACGTTAAATCAGAAAGCAAAATGTAAAACAGATTTCAAATTCACAAATATATATATATATTCTACGTGTTTATAAACTTGTTTAAAAATATCTTGTTAAAAAAAAAAATCCATGGCAGTCATGTCTGGGTGGTGGGAGTCCTGGGTGAGGGAGAGAGAGGTCAGTGTCTGAGACCTCACACTGGAAAGAGAAGTGCGCTTCAGATGGGAGGAAGGAAAAGGAGAAAGTCCCAAAGAGAAAAATGACTTTGTCCAGCTAATTTCATTGTGCTGGAGGGAAGCCTGGAGGAGTAGAAGGAGAGAGGAGTCTCAATTGGAAGAGTGGGGAGGGAGGTGGGAGGGGGTTCAGGATGGGGAACGCATGTACACCCATGGCGGATTCATGTCAGTGTATGGCAAAACCAACACAATATTGTAAAGTAAAAATAAATAAAGAAAGAAAGAAAGAAAGGAAAAAAAAAAACAGAAAGCTATTGCAATGTCAGGAGAGAACTGGGTAGGTAAAGAATCACAGAAATTTCCAAAATTTTGCTGTATTATCTACCGAGTTCTATGAATGCACCCTCCATTGCCTCATCTCCACTTACTCTTGTGTTTTGTTTCTCTTACCTCCTCCAACCATGGTGGCAAATATATTTATTGTGCACGATGGGTTTTTTTGTTTCTTAAAATGACACCAACCCTAAGCAGGCCTCCAAGTAATCCTAACTTTAAATAAATAACAAATGAAAAATCACATTAAAGGGTGCTTTTGTATTTTTGGATAAAGAGAATCATACTATTTATTTATTCATTTAAAACATAACATCACAGACATCTTCCTACATAGACTCACTCATAGACTCACCCCATGATACACCTTTCTTTACTTCATAGCATTTCATAATGTGAGTGGACTAGGATTTGTTTACATCATTGTAGTGTTTCTCTTAGTACAAATGATAGCATAATATGTGTCCCAGTGAATGTGTATCTGAGCTTATATGTAAATATAATGTGGTGCTAAAGAAAACTCTTGAGAGTCCCTTGGGCAACAAGGAGATCAAACGAGTCAATGCTACAGGAAATTAATCCTGAATATTCATTGAAAGGACTGATGCTGAAGCTGAAGCTATAATACTTTGGCCACTTAATGCGAAGAGTCAACTCACTGGAAAAGACTCTGATGCTGGGAAAGATTGAGGGCAAGAGGAGAAAGGGATGACAGAGGATGAGATAGTTGGCTGGCATCACCGACCCAATGGACATGAGTTTGAGCAAGCTCTGGGAGATAGTGAAGGACAGGGAAGCCTGGTGTGCTGCAGTTCATGAGGTCACAAAGAGTTGGACAGGACTTAGCAACTGAATGACAAGTCCCACTTTATTTTTTATTAAAGTATAGTTGATTTACAATATTGTGTTATTTTCAGATATACAGCAAAATGAATATATAAATCATCATCAAATTGAATATATAAATACATATTTTTCCATATTAAAGGGTTTGTCTTTACATTTTTTCTAATTTTAAATTTATTTATTTATGAATTGAATGATAATTGCTTTACAGAATTCTGTCGATTTTTGCCAAACATCAACATAAATCAGCCATGGGTATACATATGTCTCCTCCCTCTTGAACCTCCATCCCACCTCCCTCCCCATTCCTCCTCTCTAGGTTGTTACAGAGCACGGGTTTGAGTTCCCTGAGTCGTACTACAATTTCCCATTGGCTATCTGTTTTGTCTATGGTGATGTAAGTTTCCATGTTACTCTCTCCATACATCCCACCCTCTCCTGTCTTTACTTTTTGATGAATGACTGCCCACAGCTTTCAAGCCTTATACCAGCTTCTTCTCTTGTCCCCATGTAGGGAAGCTGATGGAAAATCCTTGCTTTCCCTTCTTGGGTGCCAGTGAGAAATTCAAACCATGCAACCCCTGACTCACCCTCCAAAACCCTCTTCCTGGTCCCACCGAGTAACCACAATAAAAACTCAAACTCAATTTGCTTTGCTCTCTCAGTCCATCTCACACTTGCCTGGGAGAAATGAGGTTTTCATACTCTGTGGGCACATGCGTGGAATCTAGATACCTCACCACATGTGGGCAGATGATTGATTCTGACCCTTCAGAAGGGAACCACAAGCAAGTGTTTATGTGCGAAATATTTTTAGAAGTAGATTTATAAACACCGACAGGTAGTATAATGTCCCATTTCTCCAGATCCTTATCAACTGTAAGTGAATTTTCAGATCTTTTGCATACTGATAAGCCAAAAATGGAAATAAACACAGAATTTAATTGCACTAATTTGTGTGTGTGCTCAGTTGCTAAGTCATGTGAGACTCTTTGGGATGCTACGGACTATAGCCCACCAGACTCCTCAGTTCATGGGATTTTCCAGACAAGAATACTGGAGTAGGTTGCCATTTCATCTCCAGGGAATCTTCCCAATCCCAGGATCAAACTTGAATCTCCTGCATGGCAGATGGATTCTTTACCACTGAGCCACCTGGGAAGACCTAATTTGTAATTATTAATATCTTATTAAGTTGAATATTCTTTCCATTTATTTTCTAGCCATTTGTAATTCTTTCACTGTGTATTGTTTGCATTCTATTTTTATTTTTTTATATGTAGAAACATTTTATTATTATTTTTCTGTATATAGAAACATTCTATCTTTATTACGAATACCAGTCTTTATCCAATATCTTTATATATTGTATATATAGTATTTCATTCTAACTTTAATCTTTTAACTTTGTTTACAGTGTCTTTTTCTATAGGCAAGTTTTTAATTTTATAAGATTAAATTAATTAGTACTTTTAGTTTTATCTTTTCAGTGTACAGTCATGTTTAGGAAGGACTTCCACATTCTAAGATTATAAATTTGCCTTTCTATATTTTCTTTTACAATAATTATAGTTTTAATTTTTTACATGTATACATTTAATCATATGCAATTAATATTTAAATATACCATGATATAGGTTTTTTCTTATTAAATGCCTAGTTATCTAATTTTGTTGTTCAGTCACTCAGTCGTGCCCGACTCTTTGTGACCTCATGGACTGCAGTACACGATGCTGCTCTGTCCTTCACCATCAACCAGAGCTTGCTCAAACTCATCCATTGAGTCTGTGATGCCATCCAACCTTGTCATCCTCTGTCGTCCCCTTCTCCTCCTGCCTTCAATCTTTCCCACCATCACAGTCTTTTCTAATGAGCCAGCTCTTCTCATCAGGTGGCCAAAGTATTGGAGCTTCAGCATCAGTCCTTCCAGTGAATACTCAGGATTGATTTCATTTAGGATTGACTGGTTTGATCTTGCAGTCCAAGGGACTCTCAGGAGTCCTCTCCAACACCACAGTTCAAAAGCATCAATTCTTTGGTGCTCAGCCTTCTTTATGGGTATCTAATGCCACTTAGTAAATAATCTGAATTTTCTTGGCTGAATTTGAAATGTCAGCTTTATAATATAAAAGATTCCCTTATTCTAAGCATATACACACACAAGCACTCAGATGCACACATATTTTCATGCTTTGTTTCGTTTCATTGATCCATGTGACTATCCATTTCCTTTCAAAAGAAAATCTACCTTTAAAATTTAACTATAATCTATTAGGGCATTCTCACCTCTACCATAGGATTTTTTTCCCAAATTTTGAAATTTTCTAGGCCACTGTTTGCAATTTTCAATTTTGTTTTGATTCCAGACAAATTTCTTTAGCCTTATTTCTATTTCATTGTGTTTTTTTTAATTTTTTTAATTGAGATCATTTTTATATTTAGTCTTTCCATCCAAGATACAGAATAGTTCTCTATGTTTTCTGCTAGAACATGTAACTGCAGGAACTTATTCTAGTAATGGATAAGTACAAAGTTACATACTTACTGTTTCTGAATGCAGAACACATATCACGTTTGTGCATTTTTATGGTAGCATTTCACATGTGCATGTTTATGGCAGCATTTTTTTTCTGTGTTTTCAAAATGCCATAATTAAAATATAGAGAGCATTTTGTTGTTGTTGTTTAGTCCCTAAGTCATGCCTGACTCTGCAACACCGTGAATTGTAGAGAACCAGGCTCCTCTGTACATGGGATACTCTAAGCAAGAATACTGGAGTGGGTTGCCACTTCCTTCTCCATATTATTTGCCTTGGATACAAGTGTGTGTGAGTGTGAAAATCGTTCAGTCATGCCCAACACTTTTGTGACCCCATGGACTATAGAGTCCATGGAATACTCCAGGCCAGAATACTGGAGTGAGTAGCCATTTCCTTCTCCAGGGGGGTCTACCAAACCCAGGGGTCAAACCCAGGTCTCCCACATTGCAGGCGGATTCTTTGCTAGCTGACCCACCAGGGAAGCCCAGTAAATCTTATTAAATAGGAAAACATAATATCATGCAATTAATAAAAGAATATAGCTTTTGTAACTACTTATTTTTTCTCTTTTCATGTAGTAGGTAAAAAACAGAGACAATCTTCTAGTATCTATTTTAACAGGTAAGGGCAAGACTAGGGTGGCCTATGCTAAGTCACTTCAGCCATGTCTTTGCAACCCTATGGACCATAGCTCACCAGGCTTCTTTGTCCAAGAGATTCTCCAGACAAGTATAGCGGAGTGGGTTGCCATGCCCTCCTCCAGGGGATCTTCCCAACCCTGGGATCAAACCAGCATCTCTTGTGTCTCATGCATCAGCAGCCAAGTTCTTTACCACTAATGCCACCTGGGAAGCTCCAGGTGGCCTACGATTCAATTTTTTACCACTCTTCAAGTTTAAGTGCTAACTCCTCATCTACTGGTAACATATTCAAAAACCTGGTTTGGGGGCTTAAGTTCTTGCCATATGGCCTCTGTAGACTCCCTAGACTTTAATTCCTAATCTACAATGCAGCTTCTGAAGAACAATTGTCAACACTTCATACACATTGGAAAAGAGAGATTTTCTATTCACTGCCAAATGAAAAGTTAAATACCTTATTGAAATGCATGGCAAAATCCTCTATCACCAGAGGGCAAAAGTTGCTTTCAATACTTTATTTAAAGTTACACATGTTATTACTGTCTGGCACATAAAGTAGCTCAGAAGCGTCCTAGAATGTTTCCTTCACTTTATAGAAAAAA
Organism: Ovis aries; assembly: GCF_016772045.2. Classification (NCBI taxonomy): domain Eukaryota; kingdom Metazoa; phylum Chordata; class Mammalia; order Artiodactyla; family Bovidae; genus Ovis; species Ovis aries. The sequence continues at coordinate 59,726,132 of NC_056069.1, read as the reverse complement.
AGTGGCCTGTTAATGTTTTCTTTTTTTCACAGCAGCATCCAGACTATAATTATACAAAATCTCCTTATGCTTTAACTAGGGAAAAAGAATGGGGGTGTTTACATGTTTAAATGAAATTCTTAATTCCTCCAAATTCTCCCACAATTTTTAAAAATCTGTTTATCTCATATTCCAAAGGCCCTCATGACATATGCTACCTATGAATAATATTTTTAAACCCACATATGCTAAATACACAGTTACTGTTCTCACATTATAGTCAAGTACAGTTCTTCACTAATTCTACATAACAAAATGTTCCCAACACTCAGAGACACTCTCAAATTATCATATTTTTTAATTAATTTTTACCCTGAAGCTCCTAAAATTAATTTTTAAATTCCTTGTGGAAAGCAGGAAGCCAGAAGCAGATTTAAGTAGCAAAGTTTCATAAGTGCCATTAGGCTTTTTAATCATAGCCCAAATTGACCATTTTCATTCAGCCTTTTGTTTTATTGTTTCATCAACTTGTATTCCAAGAAACGTTTTGCCTTCTCATTGGGCCTTTGGCCTGCTGGCACCATCTGTATAACAGTCGATAGCTTACATTCCAATCCATTTAGCCTCTAATGCTCAATTAAAACTCTAAAGTAATCATGGGCCAAGCTAAGTAAGGGAAGATACAGAAATAGAAAAGTCTTCAAAACCCTTCCTCTCTCTGCCATTTTGTCTTCCAAAGCAACATGGCTTCAACCATGCCTTTCTGCCATTTTGAATACCTTTTATGAGAATCTCTCCTTTTTGGGGCACTCAGCTTTGATTTTCCCATTTGTCCAATTCTATCTTCCTAACCCATTGCCCTAGTTTAACTTTCACCCGTTTCCTCTCTCATGTTCTCCCTTGTGAAACGAAGCTGCACCCCAAAGAAGCGGGAACTAAAGGAGAGAAAGTAAAATGTCGTGTCCTTGGGCTGTTGTCTCAAGTTTCATGACTTTTTTTGTACAAATATCTTCAGGTTTGTGTTGCTTTTTTCCTCTCTTACCCTCTTTCTACTGAACTTACAACTCTTCCTATCCTCCAAGGGTCACCCCTCACTCGTTGTCTAGCAGATTCATCTGCCCTGGTAAACCAGGTGTGCTTCAGATAACAGTTAGCCATCTGTCAACTTCAAGGTAAGATGTGTTTTAATCATTTTCTCTTGATTTTGTTCTAAATCAAAGGAGTAATTTTTATCTTGGAAAGTCAAATGATAAGTAAAATCTTTTGACCTTGCAGCATCTCCCCTAAAATAATGTCGCATAGGTACTTGGACAGAGTGAAGGATTCAACATCCTTTATCCCCTTCAAAAAAAAATGTATGCAAAGACAATTGTGCTCAGTTGCTCCAGTCATGTCTGACTCTTTGCGACCCTATGGACTGGAGCCCACTGTCTATGGGATTCTACAGGCAAAAATACTGGAGTGGGTTGCTATACACTCTTCCAGGGGATCTTCCCAACCCAGGGATTGACATATCCTTTGTCTCCTGCATTGCAGGCAGATTCTTTACCCACTGAGCCACTTGGCAAAGATGATTAAGGCTTAATAATTTAAAACATTCATTCATTGTTCAACAAAGACAGTTCTGTATAGACCTTTCGATATGCCAGCTGTAAAACTAGGTATGGGGGATGTAAAGATGAATAAAATTTAGCTCCTGTCCTTAATCACAGTCAAGTGAGGGATGCACACAGCACCATGTTACCAGGGCCATGACTGTGACCATCATATCATCTCATGGCAGTTGGGAGGAAGGTACTTCATCCAGATTGGATGGGGGGAGTCCTGCAAGATTTCTAGGTGAAAGGGACACCCAGTCTAGGGTGAGTTTTGAAAGATCAGAATGAGGCAGCCAGACATGAAAATGGAATTGCAAGAGGATGTGCCAGAAAAAAATGTGATATTTACAGTTCAGTTCAGTTGCTCAGTCCTGTCTGACTCTTTGTGACCCCATGGACTGCAGCATGCCAGGCCTCCCTGTCCATCACCAACTCTCAGAGTTTACTCAAATTCATGTCCATTGAGTCTGTGATGCCATCCAACCATCTCATTCTCTGTCATCCCCTTCTCCTTCAATCTTTCCCAGCATCAAGGTCTTTTCAAATGAGTTCGCTCTTCGCATCATATGGCCAAAGGATTGGATTTCAGTTTCAACATCAGTCCTTCCAATGAATATTCAGGACTGATTTCCTTTAGGATGGACTGGTTGGATCTCCTTGCAGTCCAAGGGACTCTCAAGAGTCTTCTCCAACATCACAGTTCAAAAGCATCAATTCTTCAGTGCTCAACTTTCTTTATAGTCCAACTCTCACATCCATACATGACCACTGGAAAAACCATAGCCTTGACTAGATGTTCCTTTGTTGGCAAAGTAATGTCTCTGCTTTTTAATATGCTATCTAATTTGGTCATAGCTTTTCCTCCAAGGAGCAAGAGTCTTTTAATTTCATGGCTATGGTCACCATCGGCAGTGATTTCGGAGCCCCAAAAAGTAAACTCTGTCATTGTTTCCATTGTTTCCCCATCTATTTGCCATGAAGTGATGGGACTGGATGCCATGATCTTCGTTTTCTGAAAGCTGAGCTTTATCCTGCAATTATGAAGTCAGATATTAGGAATTTGGGGTATGTGTGGGGATGAGGGAAAAGATGAGGTTGGGAAAAAAGAAAGGGGCCAGATACTGAGAGACCCTTTTGCCAAGGATTATGATTTTATCTCAAAGTCGGTGGGGAATTACTGAATAATTTGCAGTAGAAAAACAGCACATTCTTGTGTTAAAATATCTTACAGTTAGTGTTATAGAGAGGATAAACACACCATGTATGAGAACATACAGATCCAGGTATGCATTCCAGCTCCATGTTTGCTTACCTGTGTGCTCTTGGACATATTTAAGGTATCCAATATCTCCTTTCTCCATTTATGAATGGCAACAGAACCTGGCAGTTGTTGTGGGAATAGACGGCACAGGGAACTTACTTAAAACATTTCATATGTTACCTTCTGTGCTGCTTATTCTCTGCCTACCTCCCCCTCCCCTGTCCCCCATTCATTCTGTACCCTTTGATACCTGCTCTATGTCCTCGAAGTTTGACCCTGAAAGACTGAATGGCCCTTGCTCCTTTGCTGTCTGCTTCTTTGCCAAGAAGAGGCACCAGCTAGAGATGAGAAGTCAGAAGACAGAAGGGCTCTACTCTTAGTCCTTGCTTAGATGTCGTGGTCCTGATGGCAGATGCATCCTTTTAACACCGAGGCTTCTCCGTAGCTCTAGTCCTCACGGTGCTCCAGAAGCATCCTTTCTTCCTTTTGCCCATCACAGTCCCTGCTCTGCTAGCCCCTAGGAGCCCCAACATCCTCTTTGGGTTTTCTTTACTTTGCCACAAATCTACAGTTTCTCATTAAGGTTTCTTCTTACTTGACAATTCCATCTGATATAGTGGGTTTAAAAGTACCAATGATAACAATTTTACAGAGGACTCCAGTACCAAAGAATGCCATGGGAATGGCATTCTTCCCATGTTAACATTCTCTAAAACATGCTATCCAAAGAGAAAGCAACATGAGTATGTATTCGTCACTATAGTACCCCAATACTTTGGCCACTTCATGCAAAGAGTTGACTCATTGGAAAAGACTCTGATGCTGGGAGGGATTGGGGGCAGGAGAAGAGGATGACAGAGGATGAGATGGCTGGATGGCATCACCGACTCAATGGACATGACTTTGAGTGAACTCCGGGAGTTGGTGATGGACAGGGAGGCCTGGCGTGCTACGATTCATGGGGTCGCAAAGAGTCGGACATGACTGAGCGACTGAATTGAACTGAACTGAATAGTACATGGATCATTCATCCTTTTTCATTAGTGTTATCAACAGTGGTAAGTTGCTACTAAGCATCTGGCATGAGGTTTCTTCTTCAAAACCCATTACTTCTTTAATTTTGAGTCCTAGGACTTTTTTCATGAAAAAAAGTGGAGCGACGCTACATGTGGGAGAGGTAAGAGGGCATCTGCCATCCTAGCTGTTTTGGTGCCAAACTCCCTGCAGTGGGAAGACTGCAATCTGTTGTAGCTATTAATATTGCAGAAGGGAAGCATATAGGAGAAGAAATTTGCAGTCAAACACACTAAAGTCAGAATTTTAAAATGTTAAGTATTCTTTAGCCGTAGTGCTATACCCATACTCTGATAGTGTCTTGGTTAAATATTAGTCTTGGTTTAGATCATTTTCACCAGGTTTTACAGCAAGAATAAATTTATTTTTTGGTGGAGAGGGAAGAAAAAAAATCTCTAAAATCATTCAGGAGTTTATACATTCATGATAAATTCTCTTAATTTACCAAAATATTTTCATTTCCTATCTTAGAGTAATTCACAAACTCAAGTATTGCCTCTACAAAGATGGAAGAATGAAACAAGGCTGTGTTCTTTTACATGAAAGCTGCCCTATGGAAAAGGATATAAGAAGCATGGTGATGAAAAATTCTTAACAGTGTTGGAGATTATTTTAAAAAGTGGGCAAGTGGTTAGTGATCAAGTAAATCTGTCCAAGTAGAAAAGTATAGATGTAGACAAGAAGGCTGTTCTTCTCTGAGTTACATATGGCGCATATCTTGTACATAAGAATCGCTCTCTTAGTATCAAACTAATATGTTGTGGTGCGTTAGTTGCTCAGTTGTGCTTGATTCTTAAACCACATGGACTGTAGCCTGCCAGGCTCCTCTGTCCATGGAATTCTCCAGGCAAGAATACTGGAGTGAGTTGCCATGCTCTCCTCCAGGGGATCTTCCTGACCCAGGGATCAAACCCAGGTCTCCCACATTGCAGGCAGATTCTTTACCATCTGAGTCACCAGGGAACTGATGTATCTTGTTTAAAAAATTAAAACAGTAAAAGCAAAGGTAACACCAGCTTATCAATTGATCTATGAAGCAATTTAATTAAGGGTTTTTTTTCTTGACAATGCAAAAGGATTTGCTACTTTCCGTAATGTTCTGCTTTCTATAATGTGTCCTATCAGGGAATAAGAGTGTTTTCTAGATTACCAACCATTTCCACTTTTGGGGATTTGCAACTAATAATAATAAATTAGAAATTTAATGCGAGCTCTTGTGGAATCTAAGAAAAATTTTGGTGAAAATAGGCATCAAAGCAACACACGATGAGAAAGTCTTCTGCACAATGTCTGGTAGCACTAGAAACTAAAATGAGTATTTATTCAGATATTTTGTGGAGGGGCGGGGGGTTCAGAGTAAGGAAACTTTCAATTCAAGAGACCAAACAGACCACATACTTTTGCCCCTTTTTGAAACCAGGATCCCAGCAATGTTAACTAAAGCAAAATACAATAGCAGGTAAGTTAAAAGTGAACCAGAGAAGGACTTCAGGCTTCCCTGGTGTCTCAGATGGTAAAGAACCTGTCTGCCAATGCAGGAGACCTGGGTTTGATCCCTGAGTCAGGAAAATCTCCTGGACAAAGAAATGGCAACTCACTCCAATATTCTTGTCTGGAGAATTCCATGGACAGAGGAGCCTAGAGGACTACATTCTATGGGGTCACAAAGAGTCGGACACAACTGAGCAACTAACCCTTTCAGAGAAGGGCTTCACCAAGCCAAAACAAAGAAATATTTATGAAAAATATAAAGCTGATGAAGTCAAACAAATAATAACACTCAACACAAAGAACTCAAAATGCAGGCATACAGTTGAATTAAGATGGAAGACATGTCCAAAGAGAACCTGAGAGTAATCCCCATGGTCAGAGCAGAGAGTGGGGAGAAGACTCTGAATTCAGGGCACCTGAGTTCAAGATGGTCCAGGTGCCATCACCCCCTGCTACCACAGTGTCCTCAGCTAAAGTGTGAGAATGAGAATAGTATTTTCTCCAAAAACTAATGTGGGAATTACATGTGATTACAGATGAAGGAAAGTTTTGACCAACCTAGATAGCATATTGAAAAGCAGAGACATTACTTTGCCAACAAAGGTCCGTCTAGTCAAGGCTATGGTTTTTCCAGTGGTAATGTATGGATATGAAAGTGGGACTGTGAAGAAAGATGAGCGCCAAAGAATTGATGCTTTTGAACTGTGGTGTTGGAGAAGACTCTTGAGAGTCCCTTGGACTGCAAGGAGATCCAACCAGTCCATCCTAAAGGAGATCAGTCCTGGGTGTTCATTGGAAGGACTGATGCAGAAGCTGAAACTCCAGTAATTTGTCCACCTCATGCAAAGAGTTGACTCATTGGAAAAGACTCTGATGCTGGGAGGGATTTGGGGCAGGAGGAGAAGGGGCCGGCAGAGGATGAGATGGCTGGATGGCATCACCAACTCGATGGACGTGAGTTTGAGTGAACTCCAAAAGTTGGCAATGGACAGGGAGGCCTAGCGTGCTGCAATTCATGGGGTTGCAAAGAGTCGGACACGACTGAGCAACTGAACTGAACAGGTGATAATGGCTTTAAGGTGCTTAGCAGACTGTCTGGCTCACAGAAGTGCTCAACTATTCAGAACCTAACAAAAATAAGGATACCAGATATCAGAACCTAAAGAAAGCAGCTAAAAATAAACAGGAAAAAGTCATAACTTTAAGTGACTTATTACTTAAGAGGAGAGACTGAAATGCATAAACTAAATTGCAGTAGAATCTGTGGGTTCCCAGCCCAGATCCTCAGGGATCAGTTCTTACCTGTGGAGAGTGCTCCTGGTGGGGACCTGCCCCTACTCACTTCTGCAGCGATTGCACTTGAATGATTGCTGACCTGAAAATGCCCAGAGTTATGTCCTGGCTCCCGCTTAAAGTGGCTGGAGCCAATGGCTGACTTAAAGCTGAGATGCAGATGTCCCGCATCCTTGCCTTGAGTTTGGACAGGCTATGGTTCACTCTGCTACAGAGCTCCCCACAGGACCAGGTTGAGCTTAGACTGCCCCTTTCCCTCTCTGCTACCTCACTCCTTACAGGTTCACATGAGCACCTCCATAACAAACCCTTTTCACCAGAATCACATCTCAGGGTCTACTTCTGGGCGACATAACCTAAGACATAAGCCTTCAATTCAGGAATGTAGAAAAAGTACTCCCCCAACACTCGACCAAGATAAAATATAAGTAAATTAATAAAATGAGAAAAGAAATTAATGAAAAGGGGGGAAACATGAGCTTGATAAATTGAACAAGAACTTGCACTTGCAAATACGTCCAAAATAGACCTCTTAACTGACCTTCACTTACCTGACACACTGGATTAATCACAGCTCTCTCCATTTATCTTATAAATCATATGCTGTGTACTTAGTCACTCAGTCGTGTCCAGCTCTTTGTGACCTCATGGACTTTAGCCTGCCAGGCTCCTCTGTCCATGGGATTTTCCAGGCAAGAATACTGGAATGGGTTGCCATGCCCTCCTCCAGGGGATCTTCCCAACCCAGGGATCGAACCCTGGATTATGATTTTATAAAAACAGATAGGTAATTTGGAACTCAAAATAGTTTATGCATTCTCAAAGAAAGGCCTTTCCATACAACATTGTAATTTCCTCTGTGTGTGTGTGTATCATTAGAATAAAATTCAAATGCATTCAATCAAAAAGAATATCTGTTACGTACTTGGTTTCTGTTTGTTTTGTTGTTTAAAACCAGCTGCCTAGTACCAATCCCAATGGATTAGTGTGTTTCTATTTTGTTCAGAAAACACTTCAGAAAACGTAAGACAACAAAGAAAAACAAGAAAATATGCAGATATTTGCTCATTAGTAAAAGAATAAACCAGAAACTAATGTGACTGGTGAGTAGATGAAAACAGGGTGGAAAAATGGTTCTGCCCTGTAAACAGTTTCATCCACGATTGACTATGAGGAAATTTTACCATAGGAGATAAAATACTGAAAAGAAAATAAAAGAGGGACATTAAAAAAGACAAACTTGCACATGAAATGTTAACAATAATTTTTTTTTAATTTTTATTGTAAAAATTAAAAATACAAAAAACTACTTGAATACTTTTAAAATGTGCTTAGATTCATTGTTACAGTTGTATTTGGGAATACAGCTGTTCTTCTGTGTTCCCAGAGCATTGTTTCCAGAACACTCCTGCAGATACTGAAATCCATGGGTGTTCAAGTCTCTTACATGCTGCTGCTGCTGCTGCTGCTGCTGCTAAGTCGCTTCAGTCTGTCCGACTCTGTGCGACTCCATAGACGGCAGCCCACCAGGCTCCCCCCGTCCATGGGATTCTCCAGGCAAGAACACTGGAGTGGGTTGCCATTTCCTTCTCCAATGCATGAAAGTGAAAAGTGAAAGTGAAGTCACTCAGTCGTGTCCGACTCTTAGTGACCCCATGGACTGCAGCCTACCAGGCTCCTCCGTCCGTGGGATTCTCCAGGCAAGAGTACTGGAGTGGGGTGCCATTGCCTTCTCCGAGTCTCTTACATATAAAACAGCCCAATTCAGTCCCATATTTGCAAGCTCCACATCCATGATGGGTTGAATCTGCAGATGCAGAATCTGGAAATATGGAGTACCACTGTATCTTAGAGACGGGGAGGATATTTCCTTTCTCGAAGTCAGTTATTAAGTATTTGGGATCTAACAGTGGACATAAGCTCTTTGCAGTATTAAAAATAATTCTGTAAATCTCTTCAAATTTCCCTGGAAGTAAGAAGAACAGATGAGGGATGCTGTTATTTCATATTGATATATGCAACATATATAACTGAGAGTACATATCTAGACTACATTGAAATGTTCCGTTAGATGTCCAGTCCTTATATTTCACTACACCGTCTAAGCCAGATTCTGTGCCAAATACCAAAAACCTGTCTACATCTTGTTCTCTACTATTCAAGAGAAAAAAATACTCACTATTTTCAAGAAACTTACACTCAACAGGAATCACAAAACGATTTCTTTGGGAAGTATAGGAGGAGCTTGATTCTTCTTTTGCCTCCAACGTCTAACATTGTGTGATAAACTCGGTAAAGATGTCTTGTCAGAACAGGCTGTTGTATTTAAATTAGCTAAAGGATCGATCTTTTTTTTTTTTTTTGCATCACTATCATAGTAATTTATTTATTTTTATATAAATTTATTTATTTTAATTGGAGGCGAATTACTTTACAATATTGTATTGGTTTTGCCATACATCAACATGAAACTGTCATGCGTGTACATGTGTTCCCCATCCTGAACCCCCACCCTCCTCCCTCCCCATACCATCCCTCTGGGTCATCCCAGTGCACCAGCCCCAAGCATCCTGTATCATGCATCATATCTGGACTGGCGATTCGTAAAAGGATCGATTTTTAATGGTTTCCAAGACCTGTGAATTACAAGCCACCTTTTGCATTTGACATAGCTCCCTAAACTTATGGTTTTGAGGACTGGGAGAGATAACTGCTCAAAAAGGATTTGCAAAAGCTAATATGTTACCATTTTCTAGTGAAGTATGCAATCTGCCTTTATACTCTCTTATTTCACACTTCCAGTAAGTTTTCTTATCACTGCATTTTCTATCAAGTTGATATATGTAGTTGTTAGCATCCACTATTTTAAGACCATCACACTTTCTCTTCACTGTGCAGACCATGATGAGGCCTAAGATTTATACAAAAAAGGAATTATTGCCTCAATAGAGAAATTAAACCAAACTGTCAACCAGTTGAAACCAAACTGTCAAACCAAACTGACAGCCAGTTTTGTTATCTTTTATGACAAAACTGCCTAATGGCCATTAGATGTGTGGGAAACTGCTTATAGCAAAGATGTCTAAAGGAAGATCAAAATACCAGATATGAAAAAAATGGGGTAATGGGAATAGGGTGAAAGAGTGGAGTCACATTCTCTGAGGGTACAGTTTCGTGTGCCTCTTACTGATAGGGCCCATGGGGTCTCAATGATAAGATGGCTTGTTATGTTGGCCTCACAAAGAATAAATCACAGTGATCTGTGAGACTGACCAAATTGCCCAAATGGCTTCCTGTTATCTCACTGGAGCCTATCTTCTTAAAGCTGCGAGACCACCAGATTCCAGACCTCCAGCAACGTGATCATCCCTTCAGAGAATTTTTCACTGATGGTGTAAGGCATCATTCAGGCCGAGGCAGAAAAGAAGGAGAGACAACGGAGATAGGTTACCTTTATTCAAGCAAGGAGGGCCGACAGTCAGCCTAATGACCAGGCTGAGTGTGAGAGGGATCAGGGAGGCTTCATATGTAAAGAGAGGTTTATGGACGCGAAAAGGGAAACGTTAGTCAGGTGGGATGTTTGGGGTATTCTTTAGTTGAGATGGCATTTTTAGTTGAACGGGGGGTGGGAGGTTTTGAGCAGGGGGTGATAAGTCCCCTAGGCAGAGGGTGATAAGTTCAGGGCATATGTAGGGAGTGGAAGGTTCCTGGACAGAGGGTGATAAGTCCCAGGTAGATGCAACCAGCTGGGAGCATCAGGGCAAGACCTAAAGTTTGGTTTTGTTTTCTCCAACGTTAGATGATTCAGCAAGGGCCTTTGAGACCAGCATTTTCATTTTAAGCCCAAAGACTCCTTCAGTTAGAATATAAGAAGGACTCCATCAGAAAGGGAGAACACTGGTTCTCCTTAAGAGCCCGTCACCCTCTCTTTTCCCTCTAATAAATTCCCTTTTCTTGCCTGACCACCCAGGCTCACTCTCTTTTTTTCTGCACTCACCTTACGCTTACTTTTAGAGCCATTTTCAAGTTTCATATGGATAAAATTAAATACATAATTGAGATTGAGCAGATTGTGTGTCCTGGAGTGAAGGGGTCGCTGGTACAGGTTGGAGAGAGTCCCCTGGGCACCATCCTGCAGGGTCCACCATGCCCAGGGTGAGGAACACAGCCTGCTGGTCCCTGCTTCCTATCGAGTGAGAAGGGACCACAGAGCTCTGTCCCGTAGGGTCTGAAGCTGAAATGTGGGCAGGAGAGATAAAGGGGGTGGGAGGCAGCTTCTATTCACCTCTAGTATGTCAGGTAAAGTCAAAAATCTTCTAGGCATGCCTTGTACATCTCCTGTCCCCAGACCATCAGTTATACATTTCTGCCCCCAGGGATTCCTGGTTAACTTAGTGTGATGAGGTATTTAGAAAGGGAGTTTAGGTGCTAAGGATGCTCATTGCTACTGGCTTGTTCACAACTTCTGTTACTTTTCTCTGGAAACACACTCATGGTTGGAGAAAAATAAACCAGGAGTTCATAATGATATTTTTTAATTCTATGATTGCAATCCTTTTATGACAAAATCTTGGGTTGCTAAGACATGGCTTCTCTGGTGGCTCAGTAGTAAAGCATCTGCCTGCAGTGTGGGAGACCTGGGTTCGATCCCTGGGTTGGGAAGATCCCCTAGAGGAAAGTATGGCAACCCACTCCACTATTCTTGCTTGGAGAATCCCCATGGACAGAGGAGCCTGGAGGGCTACAGTCCATAGAGTCACAAAGAGTCAGACAAGACTGAATGACTAACACTTTCACTTTTTCAATGACATTAATACAATGATTTATTTGCTTTGTTGTTATTTATTTCAAAAGAACAAAATTTTATTTATTCACTTATTTATTTTAGGGATGACCTTCTGAATTTTTAGCTTTTGTTTACAGTTATGTGAAACATTTTGTGCTTCCAAAGTCAGAACTACTTTTAAAAAGTACATTCAGAAAAGTCTAACTTCCATCGCTCCTCTCTATTCTTTTCTCCTTAGTCCATTCAGGCTGTTAGAATGGAAGAACCATAAACTGGGTGACTTAAACAAAAAACGTTTGCTTCTCATAGTTCTGGAAGCTGGGAAGTCCAAGATCAAGGATCTACCAGAACTGGTGTCTGGGGAGAGCTCTTTTCCTGGTTCATAGGTGGCCATCTTCTCACTGTGCCCCCACATGAGCAAAGGGATAGGGAAGCTCTCTTGGGTCTCTTTTATAAAAAGGCAGTAATTCCACTCATGAAGGCCTCGCCCTCATGTCCTAAGCAACCCCCAAAGTCCTACTTTCTAATATCATCACATGGCAGGTTAGTATTTCAGCATATGAATTTTTGGTGCATAACAGACTGAAATAAAAATATGTGGTGCATAACAGACTGAAGTAAGTCAGAAAGAGAAAACAAATATATTAATGTGTATGTGCATAATCTAAAAAGCTGGTACAGATGAACCTATTTGCAGAGCAGGAATAGAGACATAGACGTGGAGAATGGACATGTTGTCACAGTAGGGTAAGGGGAGGGTGGGATGAATTGGAAGACTAGGATTAACCTATATAACTGTGCGCTCAGCCACTTCAGTTGTGTCCAACTCTGCGCAGTCCCGTGGAGTGTAGTCCACCAGGCTCTTCGCCCCATTGGATTCTCCAGGAAAGAATACTGGAGTGGGTTGCCATGCCCTCCTCCAGGGGATCTTGCCGAGCTGGGGATCAAACCTGCATCTTTTACGCTGCAGGCAGATTCTTTATCGCTGAGCCAGCAGGGAAGCCCCATATAAACACTAGCATGTGTAAAACAAATAGTGGGAAACTGCTGTATAGAACAGGGCTCAACTCAGTGCTTTGTGATGACCTGGAGAGGGCGGGGTGAGGTGGGAGGGAGGTCCATGAGGGAGGGGATGTATGTATGTATATAGCTGATACACTCTGTTGCAGGGCAGAAACTAACACAACACTATAAAACAATTATACTCCAATTAAAAAAAATTAAAAGCAAAGTGGCCACCGTTGGTATCGATTTTGGTCTTTGTGTGTATATCATTTTTCCTGAAATAAACAATATATCCTGTAGACTTTGGTATGCCCATAATTTTTTCATTGACCTATGTACCTTGGTGGCTAGATGGTAAAGCATATGCCTACAATACGGGAGACCCAGGTTTGATCCCTGGGTCGGGAAGATTACCTGGAGAAGGAAATAGCAACCCACTCCAGTACTCTTCCCTGAAAAGTCCCATGGACAGAGGAGCCTAGTAAGCTACAGTCCATGGGGTTGCAAAAAGTCCAACACGACTTAGCGACTTCACTAAGTACCCTGTAAACCATACATACCAATACAACAATATTTCTCTCATTTTTTTTTTACAGTTGCATTGTGTATTTACTCCAATAGCCCTTTGTTGATAGAGAATTGGGTTGTATTCAGCCTTTTGCTCATGAAAACTATTGTAATAAACACCTTTGTTCAGATGTAAATTTGAATTTTCCTGTTTTTCATCAAAGGCTGAGGTGAAATTTTTCGTGGATATGAAATTGCTGGATCAAAAGGTAAACGCATATGTACTTTTACTAGATCTTGTCAAATTGTTCTCATAAGATTGTCTATTGTCTTATTCCCACCAGCAATGAGTGAACATATCTGTTTCTACTTGCCAACAGATGATGCATCAAACTTGTAGGATTTCGTCATCTGATAAGTGAGAAACACTGTCCCAGTGCAGGCTTATATATCTATACAATTTATAACGAGTGAGATTGAGCTCACTTTCCTGTCTAGTGGACATTTGCAGTTCTTTTCCTATAGAAGGTTTAATTTCCTGCTCATTTTTCTAAATGGTGGTTGTACATTTTCTTCCCAAATTTCAGAAGGGTATTATATATTAGGGATATTAATGCATTTTCTGTGACTAAACCCTAAACATTTTTTCCTGCTTGTCATTGCCCAAGGCATTCTTATAAGGAAAAGAAAATTATACAATAGTATGTAAAATATAATATTATTTTACTTTTTAAAAGTTTGTGTATATAGATATGAATTTATAATTTGAATCTGGTTCAAATGGTACAGTTCTGAGTTTTAACTGGAAGGTGATATTCGCAGAGAATTAGTGCTCTTTTATTAATTGTATGCTTAGTACTATGTCTGTGCTCAGTCACTCAGTCATGTCTGATGGTTTGCAGCCCCATGGACTGTAGCTTGCCAGGCTCTTCTGTCCATGGAATTCTCCAGGCAAGAATTCTGGAATGAGTTGCCATTTCCTCCTCCAGTAGATCTTCTGGACCCAGAGATCGAACCCAAGCCTCTTGCCTCTCCTGTGCTGGCGGGTGGATTCTTTACCACTGTATAGTTTTTCTGTTTCTATATTGTGTATAATATATTCTGGGCTTCCCAGGTGACACAGTGGTAAAGAATCTACCTGTCAAGCAGGATTTGTAGATCTGATCCCAGTGTCAGGAAGATCCCCGGGAGGAGGAAATGGCAACCCCCTCCAGTATTCTTGCCTGTGAAATCCCATAAACAGAGAAGCCTGGCAGGTTATAGTGCATGGGGTCATAAAAAGTTGGCAACAACTCAGTGATTAACAATCACAACAAATAGTTCATTATACACCACACATTATTGTAGTGTAGGTGCTGACAGTTGGCTGTGTTTCTATTTTGTTTTTGTAATGTGAGTGCTTAACTTAAGCTTTGATTGCCAAGCCATCTACTTCAAAGATGACTCTATCCAATAAACAGAAAGCCAGACACAGACTAGATCAAGAACCAGAGTGTCTTCACGCCAACACCACCCCAAGATAATCATAGTCTCCTTTGTCTTACAGGATCTTGGTTCATTTCCATAACTGACCATTCGGGCTGCTTGTTCTTTCTCTTACCACACTTTAAACTACTACTCCTGTGTTTTAACTCACCTTTAAAAAGTCAGCCTAGCAAACCCTATGCCCCCACCTTTGACCCCGATAAAGACAGAAACCTAAGTTTCCCAAATTTCTTTGCTCTCTCTCTGGAGCTTCCCTCATAGCTCAGTTGGTAAAGAATCTCAACAATGCAGGAGATCCCAGTTCAATTCCTTGGTCAGGAAGATCCGCTGGAGAAGGGATAGGCCACCCACTCCAGTATTCTTGGGCTTCCCTGGGGGGTCAGCTGGTAAAGAATCTGCTTCTCTCTGCCTCTCTCTCTCTCTCTCTCTTTCTCTCTATTTCTCCCTTGCTGTGTGGCCCCAAGATCTATGTATCTTCCAAGATCTATGAGTAATAAAACCTTGTTCTATTTTCAAAGTTCCCTGATAGTTATTTCTAAGGATGTCCTGCAATTATAATAAGAACCCCAAGGGCTGGTCCAGCCACAACACTGGTTATTGATAGGCTAAGGCCATCATCACTAAACAATTAGATATCATAAATGTACTATATGGCAAATATGATATACTTTATATATATAGTACATTATCTATTCTATACCTAGAAGGATATATACTGTGCTGCTATTAGCGATTATCCTGGCAAATGACAGGGTATTTAGAGAATGAAAGAGAAATTTCACTTTGACCATATTATCTCTGTGTTGCTTGAATTATTTTCATCAAGCAAGCACAGACTTCTTTTACTGTTTTTGAACCAACAAATGATTGGTTCAAATAATTTTTAGTTTCTGCTTTCCTAAAGTGCTTTCCTAAAGTACTATTACTTCCTAATATCTAGTCCTTTATGTTGTTCAAGGAGAAAACTCTGCAAGTGAAGGCCCAATGTCCAAAGTCTGAGGTATAGAAATGATGAAAGAATTTCAGAAGAATCAAGCTCTCCTCTTGACCTTGATTCAACTGCCTGAAGAAAGGAGAATGTTATTAATTGCTTTCCTGACATGTTTGACTTCACCCTATCTTTGCTGAACGTTGTTAGTACCACTTCCTACCTGTGTGTCATCTCTAACAGTTACCGTCAGCGGTGAATTTGAAATGGATTTTAATTCAAGACGCCCATTTCTTCCCTGCTAATTTGATTTCAGGAGGCACAGTGGGGATAATAATTGTTCTAGTGATAATATGAAGCTCTGATATACTTTCTCAAATGTGTAATTAAAGTGTTTCCCTTTTATCTTGGTAAACAAGCCAGGCCAACCAAGTCAATCTGAATGATGAGGAATCCTTGTCTCTGTTGGGGAAAGGTAACAACAGCATTCTGAGACTTCATTTAGTATCTCCTCATGGAGACGTAGCAAATGGGAACTACATCATACAGTGTAATCACTTAAAGATTTGATGCGAAGCAGATGTTCGACTTGAAGCATCATGTCTAGACAAATGAATCATCTGTTCCTGGAGCATTTAGATCAGAGGTTATTAACACTCTCCTTTGTATTTTACTGAGCTACCTCGCAGTGCCAGAGTTGTTTCACAGCATCATTAACAAAACCGACCAGGTCTTGATCATGTACTAAGTTGCATCATATCAACACTTTTGAGCTTAACAAAAACTCAGTGTAAGACTTCACTAAGTTCTGCCACTTTGGTGCTGTCAGCTCCAATTATGGAAATATGAAATCACACCTGCATGTCCAGGAACTATGGAAGAAACTGCATAAATCTGGATCCACCTCTACTGCAGGATCCCAGAGACTAGCAGCAAGGGACTCATGTTTTGTGTCTAGAATGGACATGTCATGGTGGAGGGTTGGAGAAGCAGCTCTCTGGAGATATACTGTTGTTGCTTAGTCATTCAGTCATGTCCAGCCCTTTGTGACTCCATGGACTGCAGCACTTCAGACTTCCCTGCCCTTCACTATCTCCTGTAGCTTGCTCAAACTCATGTCCATTGAATTGGTGATACCATCCAACCATTTCATCCTCTGTCTCCCCCTCTCCTCCTGCCCTCAATCTTTCCCAGCCTCAGGGTCTTTTCTCATGAGCCAGCTCTTCGCATCAGGTAGCCAAAGTATTGGAACTTCAGTTTCAGCATCAATCCTTCCAATAAAAAGATGTATATAAAACGCAAACCAGATCACACCACCCTTATGTCTTATTGTTTTTGTTTAGTTGCTCAGTCATGTCTGACTCTTTGTGACCCCATGGACTGTAGCCCACCAGGCTCCTCTGTTTATGGGATTCTCCAGGCAAGAATAGTGGAGTGGTTTGCCATTTCCTTATCCAGGGGATCTTCCTGACCAGGGAACTGAACCCGAGTTTCCTGCTTGGCAGGTGAACTCTTTACCATTGAGCCACCTGAAGAAATCGCTCTGATGTTTACCAAGAAGTATTTGTAGTTGACCAAGCCACCAGACCTGCTGCCGGGACCCCAGTTATATTGTGTGACTATGACAAATGAGATGCCAGGATGATCCCAACCACTGCCTAAAAGCATTCCCCACAGCTGCCCAGCAGAGTGCCTGTGGCTCCACCATCCTGGTCTTTCCTCCAGTCTCGAACACCTCGCAAACACCCCTGCAACTGGAAACAAGGTAGACATTTATCATTTCTTAAAGCTTAGTATAAAACTGTGGCATACAGCAAAGAGCAGATGTAGTAGCTGCACTTGTTTCCTCGCCCTGACCCCTCTGCAGACAGTGCATGAGTGCCAGTCGCTTCAGTCGTGTCCCACTCTTTGCAGCTTTGTGGACTGCAGCCCGCCAGGCTCTTCTGACCATGGGATTCTTCAGGCAAATTGAAGGATAGTGGCTTTACAGAATTCTGTTGATGTTTGACAAGAAACCACAAGATAGTTGATAGGAAGCCACAAAATTCTGTAAAGCCACTATCCTTCAATCAAAAAATAAATAAATAAACTGGCAAAATAAAAATCCTGGGGTGGGTTGCCATTGCCTTCTCTGGGGGATCTTCCCAATCTAGGGATTGAATCCGAGTCTCTCTTGTCTCCTGCACTGGCAGGCGGATTCTTTACCACTAGTGCCACCTGCGAAGCCCCTTGCAGATAGTACACCGAGGTTAATGTATCCTCCAGGTTAACCTACCCTCCAGCGCTTTGAGTGTTGGCCGCTAATGGCTCACCCATGCACCTTCTGCAGACAGTCACCCTCAGTCTAATGGAAGTAGCCTTGCCTGGGAGCCTAGGCAGCCTTCACCCCCTACCTGGGGCGGCCAATCGCTCACTGAGATGTGGTAGAAATGGTGGCTCCCGTATCTCAAGGTGAAGGGACCCTATGGTGCAGGTCATGTTCCACGGCATCCAAGCCAAGACCATGTCCATCAGCGGGTTCCTTTCCCCACCTGCTTCCTCACCCCCACTCCCGTTCTCACCAGACCCTCCCTCAAGACATCAGTTCAGTTCAGTTCAGTTCAGTCACTCAGTCGTGTCCGACTTTCTGTGACCCCATGAATCGCAGCACGCCAGGCCTCTCTCTGTCCATCACCAACTCCTGGAGTTCACTCAGACTCACATCCATGGAGTCGATGCCATCCAGCCATCTCATCCTCTGTCGTCCCCTTCTCCTCCTGCCCCCAATCCCTCCCAGCATCAGAGTCTTTTCAAATGAGTCAACTCTTCACATGAGGTGGACAAAGAACTGGAGTTTCAGCTTTAGCACCATTCCTTCCAAAGAAATCCCAGGGTTGATCTCCTTCAGAATGGACTGGTTGGATCTGCTTGCAGTCCAAGGGACTCTCAAGAGTCTTCTCCAACACCACACTTCAAAAGCATCAGTTCTTCAGCACTCAGCTTTCTTTACAGTCCAACTCTCACGTCCATACATGACCACTGGAAAAACCATAGCCTTGACTAGACAGACCTTAGTCGGCAAAGTAATGTCTCTGCTTTTCAATATGCTGTCTAGGTTGCTCATAACTTTCTTTCCAAGGAGTAAGTGTCTTTTAATTTTATGGCTGCAGTGATTTTGGAGCCCAGAAAGATAAAGTCTGACACTGTTTCCACTGTTTCTCCATCTATTTCCCATGAAGTGATGGGACCAGATGCCATGATCTTCATTTTCTGAATGTTGAGCTTGAAGCCAACTTTTTCACTCTCCTCTTTCACTTTCATCAAGAGGCTTTTTAGTTCCTCTTCACTTTCTGCCATAAGGGTGGTGTCATCTGCATATCTGAGGTTATTGATATTTCTCCCAGCAATCTTAATTCCAGCTTGTGCTTCTTCCAGCCCAGCGTTTCTCGTGATCTACTCTGCATATAAGTTAAATAAGCAGGGTGACAATATGCAGCCTTGACAGACTCCTTTTCCTATTTGGAACCAGTCTGTGGGCAGCCAATTTAATATGAGGGCTTGAGGTACTTCAGGAAGGAATCAAAGATTCTGTGACTGCCGTGTGGCTGATTTACTGTTTAAATTCTTTCCAGTTCTCCTGGCCCAACTGCTATTTTTGTTACTACATTTTCACATCCTTTCACTCATTAATTCTTAAGCCAGACTTTTTGTGACTCAGGGGAGGCCTGGGAGACTACAGTTTTTCTACAAAGAAGTAGGCAGAAGATGTGGGGGGATGGGGTCTGTTCCAGAAAGGTCCCATAAGGTACTGCTTGGTTATATTATCTGTGTCCAAATTTCCCCTTTTTGTTAGGATATCAATCATACTGGATCAGGATCCACCCTCAAGTCCCTCAAGACATTGCATGCCTCCAAATTCCTGCTCTGCCTCTAGGAACCCTGAATTAAGACATGGGGGTACATCTGAAGGAAGGAGAACAGGGAGGCGTGCCCATGGCAAGAAAGGGACATGACAGGTCTTTAGGCAGAGAATGATAGCCAGGTGCTGAGAGAGTGAACTTGGAAGATCAAAGAGAAGAAAAGGGAAACAGAGGGGTGAGTCCTGCCTGCTGCCCTCTCCTGAGAGCAGCACATGGCGATCTCAAGGGACAGTCATGTTGCACAAAATAACACTGACAGCTTGAGAATGTGTGGCTGTCAAATTATTACCATGCAAGGTAACTATACTGGAGAAGGTACCATAGAAGGTAATAACGGGCTGTGCAGATGCTACCAGGAGCAGCAGGCAGGGAGCCACAGTCTTGGAAGGGAGCATCTTTGTCAATTCATTTGCAAGCCCAGTACTTCTGGCATCTATTGCACCCCAAGACTTTCTCCCCAGACTTCAGTGCCTTCTCCCAGAGAAATCGCCTAGTGGCCTTCACCTCTCTAACTCTTTTTCGATGGATGGGTCTCTCCGGACGGTAGAGTCACTGCTGAGAGAGTAGATTCGTTTCTCTTGTCGTTCACTTTGTTTCTCATCCATGTTTGTCGTTCATTCATGTGTTTCTCTTGTCATGCACTTCCGATAAGCTTGAATAGCTTTCTCTGTCTCCTGTCCTTAGAGACATGGACCAGCGAGAGAAAACATCCTTGATGCAGATGTGCGATAACACTCTGGGGGCTTTCAAGTTTCCTGCCTCCTGTCTTTCCTTTGAAGTAATCCCCCTACATATAAATGAGTTCCATTCCTAGAGTGCAACCCTAAGTCCAATTTGTTTGTAAGTCCTGCCAAATTAGCCTAGGTACCCAACTAACAACCAACTGTGGAAAATTCTTAAAGAGATGGGAATGCCAGACCACCTTACCTGCCTCATGAGAAATCTGTATGCCAGGCAGGAAGCAACAGTTAGAACAAGACATGGAACAACAAACTGGTTCCAAATTGGGAAAGGAGAACATCAAGGCTGTATATTGTCACCCTGCTTATATAACTTATATGCAGAGTACCTCATGCCAAATGCCAGGCTGGATGAAGCACAAGCTGGAATCAAGATTGCCAGGAGAAATATCAATAACCTTATCAACTGATAAGGTTGTGGAGATGACACCACCATTATGGCAGAAAGTGAAGAGGAACTAAAGAGCCTCTTGGTGAAGGTGAGAGAGGAAAGTGGAAAAGCTGGCTTAAAACTCAACATTCAAAAAACAAAGATCATGGCATCTGGTCCCATCATTTCATGGGAAACAGATGGGGAAACAATGGAAACAGTGAGAGAATTTATTTTCTTAGGCTCCAAAATCTCTGCAGACGGTGACTGCAGCTATGAAATTAAAAGACGCTTGCTCCTTAAAAGAAAAGCTATGATAAACCTAGACAGCATATTAAAAAGCAGAGATATTACTCTGTCAACAAAAGCCCATCTAGCCAAAGTTACGGTTTTTCCAGTACTCATGTGTGGATGTGAGAGCTGGACCATAAAAAATGATGAAGTGAACTGAAAGTTGCTCAGTGGTGTCCAACTCTTTGCAACTCCACAGGCTATAGCCTGCCAGGCTCCTTTGTCCATGGAGTTATCCAGGCAAGAATACTAGATATTGGTATTAGTATTATTAGTAGTAATAGTAGGTAGTCTTTCCCTTCTCCAGGGGATCTTCCCAACCCAAGGACTGAACCCAGGTATCCCCCATTGCAGGCAGACTCTTTATGGTCTGAACCACCAGGAAAGCCCAGAGAAGGCTGAGCACCAAAGAGCTGATGACTTCGAACTGTGTTGCTATAGAAGAGTCTTGAGAGTCCCTTGGACTGCAAGATCAAACCAGTCAATCCTAAAGGAAATCAACTCTGAATATTCACTGGCAGGACTGATGCTGAAGCTGAACCTCCAATGCTTTGGGCACCTGATATGCAAGAGCTGACTCAGGAAAATATCCTGATGCTGGGAAAGATTGAGGGCGGGAGGAGCAGGGGACGACAGAGAATGAGATGGTTGGATGGCATCACCGATTCAATGGACATGAGTTTGAGCAAGCTCCAGGATATAGTGAAGGACAGGGAAGCCTGGCATGCTGCAATCCATGGGGTCACAAAGTCAGACATGACTGAGGGACTGAACAACAACAACTCAATTAACACCATTGACTATATTGTATTATCTGCTTCTATGCTCACTTCCAGATGCCCTGGGCATTAAGTAAAGATACTGAACCTAGAGATTGTCAGAATCTAAAAAGACATGATACAAATGAACTTATGTACAAACCAGAAATGGACTCACAGACTTAGAGAATGAATTTACGGTTGCCAGGGGGAAGGATGGGGAAAAGGATAGTCAGGGAGTTAAGGACGGACATGTACACACGGCCATATTTAAAATGGATAACCACATGTGGAATTTAGAAAGATGGTAACAATAACCCTGTATGCAAGACAGCAAAAGAGACACAGATGTATGGAACAGTCTTTTGGACTCTGTGGGAGAGGGCGAGGGTGGGATGATTTGGGAGAATGGCATTGAAACATGTACAATATCATATGTGAAACAAATCGCCAGTCCAGGTTCAATGCATGATACTGATGCATGGGGCTGGTGCACTGAGACTACCCAGAGGGATGGTACAGGGAGGGAGGAGGGAGGGGTGCTCAGGATGGGAAAAACATGTATACCTGTGGCGGATTCATGTTGATGTATGGCAAAACCAATACAATATTGTAAAGTAATTAACCTCCAATTAAAATAAATACATTTATATTAAAATAAATAAAAATTAAAATAATAGTCTCACCAAAAAGAAAAAATAAAATAAAATGGATAACCAACAAGGGCCTACTGTACAACACAGGGAACTCTGATCAGTGTTATGTGGATGCCTGGGTCGGGGGTGGGGGAAGTTTAGGGAAGAATGGATACATGTATATATATGAGTGAATCCCTTCATTGTTCACCTGAAGCTATCACAACATTATTAATCACCTATATTCCAATACAATATAAAATTTTATTTAAAAAAGATACTATATCAGAGTACTGTATACAGCATTTGTGGGGAGTCCCTCGTAGCTCAGATAGTAAAGAATCTGCCTGTAATGCAGGAGACCCAGGCCACAGTATCTGTACAGTAAAATACAGAAAATCATTTGTAGGGGATGCACGCCCATGACAATGTACGCCAGATGTGTGAACTAGCTTAGATTGGAC
This sequence comes from Ovis aries, assembly GCF_016772045.2. NCBI lineage: Eukaryota > Metazoa > Chordata > Mammalia > Artiodactyla > Bovidae > Ovis > Ovis aries. Next base: position 59,703,568 of record NC_056069.1, on the reverse strand, counting down.
ATGCAAATGCATGTTTGCATCTTTGCAGAGTACATCATGAGAAACGCTGGGCTGCAGGAAGCACAAGCTGAAATCAAGATTGCCGGGGAAAATATCAATAACCTCAGATATGCAGATAACACCACCTTTCTGGCAGAAAATGAAGAGGAACTAAAAAGCCTCTTGATGAAAGTGAAAGAGGAGAGTGAAAAAGTTGGCTTCAAGCTCAACATTCAGAAAATGAAGATCATGGCATCTGGTCCCAACATTTCATGGGAAATAGATGGGGAAACAGTGGAAAGTGTCAGACTTTATTTTTCTGGGCTCCAAAATCACTACAGATGGTGACTGCAGCCATGAAATTAAAAGATGCCTACTCCTTGGAAAGAAAGTTATGAGCAACCTAGACAGCATATTGAAAAGCAGAGACATTACCTTGCCAAAGGTCCGTCTAGTCAAGGCTATGGTTTTTCCAGTGGTCATGTATGTATTGTGAGAGTTGGACTGTAAAGAAAGCTGAGCGCTGAAGAGTTGATGCTTTTGAAGTGTGGTGTTGGAGAAGACTCTTGAGAGTCCCTTGGACTGCAAGCAGATCCAACCAGTCTATTCTGAAGGAGATCAGCCCTTGGATTTCTTTGGAAGGAATGATGCTAAAGCTGAAACTCCAGTTCTTTGGCCACCTCATGGGAAGAGTTGACTCATTGGAAAAAACTCTGATGCTGGGAAAGATTTAGGGCAGCAGGAGATGGAGACGACAGAGGACGAGATGACTGGACGGCATCACTGACTCGATGGACGTGAGTCTGAGTGAACTCCGGGAGTTGATGATGGACAGGGAGGCCTGGTGCATTGCGGTTCATGGGGTCACAAAGAGTCAGACATGACTGAGCGAATGAACTGATAGCTCATGCGTGGAACCGAGAAAATGGTACAAATGAACCTATTTATAAAACAGAAGTAAAGTCGCAGATACAGAAAACAAACTTATGGTTACCAAAGGGGAAATTATATGAGTGCATGTGTGTGTGTGTGCTCAGTGGTGTCCACCCTTTGCGACCCCATGGACTATAGCCCACCAGGCTCCGCTGTCCATGGGATGTTCCAGGGAAGGAATACTGGAGCAGGTTGCTGTTTCCTACTCCAGGGGATCTTCCCAAACCAGAGATTAAACCCACATCTCTGCATTTCTTGCGTTGGCAGGTGGATTCTCTACCACTAGTGCCACCCGGGAAGCCCAAGGGGGAAAGCGGGGAGGGATTAATTGGAAGACTGGGAGTGATATATACACACAACTGTATGTAAAATAGGTAACTAAGAAGAACCTACTGTAGAGCACAGGGGACTCGACTCAATACTCTGTAATAACCTATATGGGAATAGAATCTTAAAAAAAGTATATATATATATATATATATATATATATACACACACACACACATGTGAGTGTGTGTTACTGTTCACTTTGCTAAACAGCAGAAACCAAGTGCACATCAACTATACGCCAATAAAATTGATTTAAAAATAAAATAAAATTGACATAAAAACTATAAACAGTATCTTTAATGTACATGAAGCTATCAAATTCTCTTTTAGCTGCTGCTGCTGCTGCTAAGTCGCTTCAGTCGTGTCCAACTCTGTTCGACCCCATAGACGGAAGCCCACGAGGCTCTCCCATCCCTGGGATTCTCCAGGCAAGAACACTGGAGTGGGCTGCCATTTCCTTCTCCAATGCACGAAAGTGAAAAGTGTAAATGAAGTCGCTCAGTCATGTCCGACTCTTCGTGACCCCACGGACTGCAGCCTACCAGGCTCCTCCATCCATGGGATTTTCCAGGCAAGAGTACTGGAGTGGGGTGCCATCGCCTTCTCTTTTAGCTACTGGAAAGTACTTTCTGAATTAAAAAGATCAAGGGAGTGATATCTTTGAAATATAAATAATCACTCAGTTTTAATTTTTATTTAAAGTTTATTTTTCACCCCTGTCTTATGTGTTCTTGTTCTCAGATGATAAATGCTTGGACAAGTCCTGAGTCTATAGATAGTTGGAGCTGAAACATTCTAACTTGGTTTGTATTTACTACACTTTCTTGCTTTCACCCCTCAGCCACAATATCTTTCTTTATTGCAAATATCATTGTGTGTTTCTTGGATTTGAAAAACCTACCAGTGTCTTCTCAGTGTTTATGGAACTAGGCTGAATAACAGATAGCAAAAATCTTGCTTCACCTCTTAACTCTTGCTTCACCGAAACTCTGCCTTTCTGCTTCTCATTCCCAGACACCTGAAAAACACCAAATCCTCTGTCAAAAAGCTTGCTCTTTTTTCACGGCATCAAGTGGCATATGGGTTCTTAGTTACTTAAGCAGGGTTCAAACCTGTGCCCCCTGCATTGAAAGCATGGAGTCTTAACCACTGGACTGACAGGCAAGTCCCAAGCATCTTCTTAAACATCTCCCTTCCGTGTCTTTTCTCACCACTCCATCATTTATACCCAGTGATACTGTCATTCCAACTTACAGCACCACAAACACCTACAGGTGCACTCCAGCCTGTTTTAGATGGTAAGCTCCTTAAAGGATGAGCAGATATTTAAAATTCAATGCCTAGCATTTGTCACAATAGCAGGCATTAGCTAGGTGTACAATAAATGCTTGTGGGGTTATTCGATAAATTTCATATTAAATTGTAAAATATCTCCTTGCTTCAGGGCCTCAGCAGCAGTGCAAGGTGAAATTCTATTTAATTTAACTCAAAAGCAAAATTCAGAAAGGTCAATTTTCTGCCATATAGTCTTTCCATGTTAGAGTCAGAAGACTCAAATTTCCACCAAGAAAAAGGTAAAAACCTGACATTCTGGAATGATACATTGTTTGACATTCAATACTTTGCTCTAAAAAAAAATCAAAGTTGTAACATCCAAGCTTTAGCTCCCTAATTTCTAACAAATCACTGAGTTTCCATTACTTTGTTTCCATGGTCATGTTGATCTAATTTAAATTGTAGGCTGTAATTTTAAAGGTCAATTCTCAAGCCTTTCAACCAGAAAGGAAACTGGAGGGAAAGTTGGCTTTCAATACCAGGAAACACCAAAGTTTGATTTTAGTGTTTCTATCCTCATGTAGGTTCTGTCATTCTATGTTATAGGAATTTGAGGATTGTGCCCTGTGGTCTTAGACTCAATAAGCAATTGTTTTTGAAAGAATCTCATTGTCTCCGTGTCTGTTGTTGCCCAATGCAATATATTCTACAGAAATGGAGTCCAAGTGAAAAGAAATCTAGACAGTATGCTAAATCTGTTTTCAAGCACTACAATTTATTTCAATATATATGCCATGAAATTCTGGCTACTGCAGAGTTTTAAGCATTACTTTTGAAGATCCTGAAGACTCTCCTGTCAGGATGCCTGCTTCAGAAGACACATGCTGAAAGGCTCGTCTAGCTCGAAAACTTCCGATGGAAGCACGTGATTGTGTTCCTCCATGTCTGTGGAACTTGAACACGCATCCCTCACCACTGTAACTAACTCTATATTAGGCCTTTGATGAGCCTGTGAAAATGTAAAAAACCCACTTTGCATCAATAGTATCAATAACTATGACTTTACAGACACAAATGGTCCATGAATAAGGTCAAAATAATAGCAGCTAAGATTTTCATTATCACTTACTATATACCAGCCACTGTACTGGGGATTTCACATACTTTATCCTATTTAATTCCCTCAAGAATCCCATACAGGGATTTCCCTGGTGGTCTAGTGGTTAAGAATCCACCTCCCCATGCAGGGGACATGGGTTCAATACCTGGTTGGTGAACTAAGATCCCACATACCATGGGACACCTAAGCCAGCATGCCATACTAGAGAAACCAGTCTGCCACAAGAAATACCCAGCACAAAGAATCCCATATAATAGATACTTTTAAGTCCATATTTTACCAATGAGGAACCTATGGCTTAGAGGGGCTGTGTACTGTATAACTCACCCAAGATTGGTTTTTGTTTGTTTTGGAGGCAGTGAGATTTCAGTTGGATATGATAAGACAGTTGACAAGCTCACAAAAATATAAATGAGGAAATCTTATATTTTGAAAGCTTGTATTTGAAGGGGGGAAAAATGAAGAGGAGGAAAAGGAAGAGGAGGACAAATGCAGAGCTGGGGTTCCCAGGATGTTCTTTTGACAAATGAAAGAAATTTTCACATACTGAGATATAGAAAAGTCATTTTGTCTTATACGTGATTTGGCCTGAATGTTGTGCTAGCCAGAACAGCTTATCTTGTGTCAAGCATGCATTGTACATCTGTTTTAACCTTTCACTAAAGAAAAGAATGCATCTAAAAATCAAAATGGAGTACCTGTGGTTCAGGTATTTAAAATAAAGCCATGTAGGTGTTGTGGATGTGGTTTCAGGCCCTTTTCCTGTATCACTGGGAACTTGAATTTTCTAACTCAAGGGCACCACCAGTCATTTTCAAAGCAACATCTGTTAGGAGCTGCTGGCCATAACTTTATGGTCTCAAGGTGTCTCCCCTTGTAATCATGCAACCATTTTGCACCCAAACAACCCTTACTTAACAAGCACCCTTACCTCTTGTCAACTTCAGTCCTAATCCATGCAAATAACTTATGCAACCTGGCAGTTTTTTGCCTATTTTAGCCTGCCCCATCTTGTAGTCTGAGCTTCCTAGGTGACAAAGTGGTAAGGAATCCTCCTGCCAATGCAGGAGACACGGGTTCAATCCCTGAGTCAGGAAGACTCCCCCAGTAGGAAAAGGCAACCCACTCCAGTATTCTTCCTTGGAAAATCCCATGGACAGAGGAGACTGGTGGGCTACAGCCCACGGGATCACAAAGAATCAGACATGACTGAGCATGCCTGCATTTTGTAGTCCAGTGGAACACAATTCAGGTGTTTTTTGAATCTGCATCTCTGAAGCTATAGTCCTCAGTTATGCTCAAATAAAGCTCTTTCTCAATCCTATTATTGATCATTTTATTGATTATTTACATCAATATGACCAACCTCCTGAAAGTTGCCGGCCTTCACCCTTTCAGCTGAAGATGTAGGCAATCTAGTCTGCATGCCCTCCAGGAAGCGTCCAGGTTTCTGGGAGAGGCTCAATGTTTCCAGCACAAAATGTCTAACAGCAATCAGGCATTTGTGTTCTGAGAGTGTGCTGTGAGCAGTGTATCCACCAAGCCCTAGGAAGACCTTAGTAAACAAAACAAAGTAATGTAGATTACCTATACCCAAGTTATCTGCTTTCTGGAGGCTTACAGTTTGCATGAGCCTTGAAGTCCATGGGGTCGCTGAGGGTCAGACACGACTGAGCAACTTCACTTTCACTTTTCACTTTCATGCATTGGAGAAGGAAATGGCGACCTACTCCAGTGTTCTTGCCTGGAGAATCCCAGGGACGAGGGAGCCTGGTGGACTGCCATCTATGGGGTCGCACAGAGTCGGACATGACTGAAGTGACTTAGCAGCAGCAGCTAGCATATGTAATTTTGGGGAGACCACCTTAAATAAGAATATCAAAAATTATTAAAATAAAATTAGGTACAAAGGTGAATGCCAATTTAAAAAACAAACAAAAATTAACAAATAACTTTTAAATCCTGGCAAATAACACAAAGAGACACTAGAGACACAGCTTCAATGCTTGGAGGAGGAAATTGCAGTCCACTCCAGTATTCTTGCCTGGAGAATCCCTGGGCAGAGAGTCCTGGTGTGCTACAGTTCATGGGGTCACAACAAGTTGGACACAACTGAGCACACACACACATACACACACACACACACACACAAATAACACAAATATGCAAAACTACATAACAGTTTTGAAAAACAGTGTAACAGTTTAATTAACTACCTTCCTAATACTTACCCATAGTATTTTTTCCCTACATTTTTTGACTGCATGGTCTTTGATCATTTCTCACATGAAGATTCTTGAATATCTTTCTCTTCAAACAAAATAGGAAGAAAATCTAGTCTTTCCTCAAGTGTGATTGATGCAAATTCTTTTTGTTATTGATATTTTGACCAAAGTTTAGTTCAGCTTCAGTATTTGTTATTGAGAGTGACATTTTTAGTATTTTTGTCAATTTGGGAAAGCCCTTATTGAATTTCTTTCATATTTGAGCTGCTAGAGATAATTCTGCTGCAGAGCATGCCCTATGAATAGCAAAAAAAATTCTGAAAATTTTTATGTTGTGTGATTTCCATGGAAGAAGAAAATAAATGGTACAGCACTAGCCATCTTCTTGACAGGAGATAATTCTCATTTTGAAAGCATCAACAAATCTTCCTTTGTTCATTTTTTATTTTTAGTAACTAGTAGAATTTTCCACACGCCTCTCTCTTCACACATGTCAATCCACATACTAGGTGCCACGGGACATGTTCATATCAGGATGTGACATCTGGCCTTGACTTTCACGTGTCAGGTGAACCAGAGCAATGGACTGGGGAACCACTACAGGTAAAGGGCCTCTCCTCATCAGGACAACTAGAAATAACTTTGCTGTTTAAGAAAGTGGCTGTGAACCACATTCAAACATCCCTCTAAGTTCAACTAAACAAATTTGCCTAAATCTCAAACATACCTATGGTCACTTTAACACAACCCACCCAGTGGGGAAGTGAAGAAAAATTTGGTGGCACTAAGGGTAAAGAATCCACCTGCCAATGCAGGAGGCATGCAAGAGATGTGGGTTCGATCCTTGGCCCAGGAAGATCCCCTGGAGTAGGAAACGGCAACCCACTCCAGTACTGTTGCCTGAGAAATTCCACAGGCAGATGAACCTGGAGGGCTGCCATCCATGGGATCCAGAAACAGTCAGACACAGCTGAGCAACTGAGCACACGGGCTAGTGTGAGGAGAACTTTGGTCTTAACCAATGACAGCGAAAGCGTCTTCCTTTTGGAAATGTCACACGCACCTCAAGCGGACACGCTGTAGGACCCCTCCCAGCATCTCAAGAAAAACTGGCTTCACTGGAAAGCTGGTTTTAATGGCAGTTGCAAACGTTTGAGAGATCCAACTGCAAGGAGATCCAGCCAGTCCATCCTAAAGGAGATCAGTCCTGAGTGTTCATTGAAAGGAATGATGTTGAAGCTGAAACTCCAATACTTTGGCCACCTGATATGAAGAGCTGACTCATTTGAAAAGACCCTGATGCTGGGAAAGATTGAAGGCAGGAGGAGAAGGGGACGACAGAGGATGAGATGGCTGGATGGCATCACCAACTCAATGGACATGAGTTTGGGTGAACTCCAGGAGCTGGTGATGGACAGGGAGGCCTGGTGTGCTGCAGTCCATGGGATCACAAGGAATTGGACATGACTGAGCAACTGAACTGAACTGAACTGGACAAGTTCTCAACAGAAAAGGAGAGTGGAATTTTCCCAGGGGACATTTGACAATGATTGGAGACTATTTTTGGATGTCATAACTGGAGTGGGGGATGGGAAGATTGCTGATGGCATCTAAGGGGTGAATACCACTAAACATCCTATAATGCACAGGAGAAGCTCCCTCCCCAATAAAGAATCATCTGCCCCACCATGTTAATACTGCTGAGACTGAGAAGCCCTGAGTGAGACAAATCAAACTCAAGTAAGGAAATCAAACAAGAAAAAGATCATTCAAATAGATAGACATAAAAGTCATTGAGGTATCAGATCAGACCGTGTCTGAAAGGGGAGGGCTCTTCTAAATAGGTGGCAATGAAGGTGTCACCAGTGAGATAGAGAGGACTCTTGAGCTGAGACCTGAACAGAGGAGCCAGGGTGGAAAGATCTGGAGAGGAAGCATTTCAGAGAGAAGTACAAAGGCAAAAGGTGGTAAGGGTCTTAGTGTATTAAGAAACTGAGCAGGTGAGTGTAACTGGATACAGTGAGCAAATGGCTTCCCAGGTGGTGTGCTAAAGTTGCTTCAGCTGTGTTCAACTCTGTGCAACCCTTTGGACTGTAGCCTGCTAGGCTCCTCTGTCCATGGCATCCTCCAGACAAGAATACTGGGGTAGGTTGCAGGCCCTCCTCCAAGGGATCTTCCTAAGCCAGGGATCAAACCCTCATCTCTTTCATCTCCTGCATTGGCAGGCAGTTTCTTTACCACTACCACCACCTGGGAAACCAACGCAGGAGACATAAGAGACACGGGTTTGACACTGGAGGAGAGCATAGCAACTCACTCCAGTATTCTTGCCTGGAGAATCCTATGCACCGAGGAGCCTGGCAGGCTACTGTCCATGAGGTCACAAAGAGTCACACACAACTGAAACAACTTAGCACACACAAGCAAAAGATGGAGCCCAAAGATGCAAAGGGCCTTGTAGATCAGGGCTTGCCAGGAGGCACCATAGTAGAGAACCCACTTACCAATGCAAGATAAACAGGAGATGGTTGGATCTCTGGATTGGGAAGATCCTCTGGGTAGAAAATGGCAACCTACTCCAGTATTCTTGCCTGGAGAATCCCCATGGACAGAGGAGCCTGGCAGGCTGCAGTCCAGGGGGTCGCAAAGAGAGCACAATGAAGGAGACATAAGACACACGAGTAGACCAGGGTATTCAAAGGGAAAGTGAAGTGATCTACCTTAATCTGTAAAAGGCTGTGCTGCTACAGTGTGGAAATGAAGGGTTGAAGAGAACAAAGGATTCAGGGAGAGAGACTGGTAAGAGTTTGTGGCAGTCCAGGAAAGTGGCAATGGTAGCCTGAAAAAGGTCATACAATGGAAAGGGAAGTAATGGACAGAGGGGGGATTTACTTTGGAAATTGAGCTTAGAGTTCTTGCTGAGAGACTGAATGTAAGAAAAAATAAGGAGCGGGCTTAAAGAATGACCGTAGATTTGTGATTGAGTAACCAGATAGATGTTCATGTGATTTTCCTGAGATGGGGAATAAATATTTTGGTGGGTGGCAAAATCTTCTGTCTGGCCATTGTGACAAAATTTTCTGTCTGGCCATTGTACATTCAAAATGCCTAATAGGCATTCAAATGGAAATGATAAAGAGGCAGACAACTGGATGGAGGAGTTCTGAATTCAATGGAGAGGTCAGGGCTGGAAATATAAAAGTACCAGTCATCAGCATATAGATGGCATTTAAAGCAATAAAAATTCTGTCAGCTACATAGGCTTAAAACTTTCATTACAATGAGCATTAACTACAATTTATTGCATCTGATGTTTCACCTAAAAGAATTTTAACTGTGCTTAATTTTAAACTGCCAAGTGACTGAAATTCCAAGGACTCACGGTTTAGGGACAAAATATCTACCAAATGAAATGATAAGCATATTGCTGAAAAGCCTTTATTCCACTCTCAGGAAACAAGAAGCTGAAAGCCCTGAAGACCACCCAAGCCTTCACCTCTATCCCAGAGTAATTCTTAGTTCCAGACCCTCAAGGCAGACTGCTGACTCAACACCATTGCCATCTTAGAAATCTTTCCAAATCTTCCAAGCCTGAGTCCATCCTTTGTATTTGTTCAGTCTCCCTGTCTCTCCATGTTCCCAAACTGCCAATGGGATTGTTTAGCATACCTCTACCTGCTACTAGAAGAAAATTTTAAAATATCAGTGTTAGTGTCCTGTTAAGTGAGAAATAGGAGATCTATGCTCCAAATAGTCCTTTATGATTCAGACAAAGGAAGACTCTGCCATTGTAAATATGCAGTTTCCAGAGTTTCTCTAGAACTATGAAACAGAAGGAGACAAAGGAAGAGAGACAGTTGAGAAACCACACTGCAAGAAGCAACATACATCCCATCCAATCACCTCCCATTGATGAGGACAAGACATATGATCCGTGCAAGGTACACTGGGCAATGAAGCATCTGGCCAAGAACCCGTTCAAGAGGACACAGATCTCTGATAAAGACCTTGGCTCACCCACACCTATTTACTGCTCAGTCCCCACCTTCAGAGGATAAGCTTCCTGAGAATTAATACCATATCTTGTTCAGCATTATGTGTCCAGATATTAATGCAGTCTCAAAGGAGACACTGATACATGGGTCTAAAGTCCAGATTCCAGGGATTATCTACACCCTAAATTATTATCCTGTAGGTACTGTGTATGAATCTTTTTCAAGGATTTTGTGGTTATGATTAAGACTACGGGGAAAAAAAATGACTTCCTGCCTGTGTCTTGAAGTATCTATCACGACTGATCCTGAATTCCTCCACCAGGAGCACTGACTTCAGCAAAAAAAAAGTAAGGATAATTAAATGACATTATTATTCATAATATTAAACTTGAGGTAGAGGAATGACCAACAAGGAACCCAAGAAAATGGAATGGTTTGCAAGCTGTAAACAAGAGCCCACTCCCATGAATGGTGCCTGTGTAAAGCATGGCATTGCTTTTCCAAAGGGAAATTGTCACAATATCTTTGCCATCCTACCCCTCCATAGAACTCCTCTGTTCATAAAAGCCTTGGCTGCAACAAATGCCTGATGGCCCATACTGATTTTAACACTGAGAAGATTAATGATGTGTAACACAAGATAGAATAGGCAGCATCTCACCAAACACATCTGCTTTTCTATGGTAAGCAGCCAAGTGGTGTTTCCAAGGGCCCATATGGTCTTTGTATTAACAGAACCATTTCAGGCAACAGCACACTGTTTTGAGAGACTGCTTGAACCGAGAGCACTCAGTTTCATTCCAATGCACAACCTCGTCTTAGTGCTTTGTTTAATGTGACCTGCCAGACAAAGCGTGGTCAAATAACAGGTTTCCTTAAGTTTGAGAATCTGTGGGCAGAAACGTTACATCCAACAAGAGACAGGAGAAGAATTAGACTGGAACGTCTTAATACCCTCAGACAAATCATGAGCTAGAAGTTTAGGCAAACAATGGAAGATGACTTGAAACTGGTCAAGTAAGATTTGTTAATGATGTCTGAAATCTTGGCCATAGAAAAGAACGAGAAGCTGGTCCTAGCCGAGGCTGGAAAAATCGACAGTGTACAAAGCCTGAACTTGGAAAACTGAGGCACAGCTAATGCAGACATGAGCAGCTGGACACCCAATAGATATGATGCTGCCAGCATTATGCCATCATTTACTTATCAGAGGTAACACATTACAGTGAAATTAGGTCCTCCCATCCATAAGAGATAACGGTACTCCTCTGCTCAAAGCCCTCCAATGGCTCATGAGTCTACTCAGGCAAAAACTAAAGGCATTAAAGGTCCCACCACGTATGAACTCATCTCTTTCAACTTGGACCACATTGCCACTTTGCTAGTCTTTAAACTTGGCAATCATGCTCCCACCTTAGGTTTTGTATGTCTTACTTGCTCTGCTTAGAAGGTTCTCACAGAGGTCTGCATGGTCTGCTTATTTCCTACACCTTTAATCCAAGTTTCAGCTTCAAGGTCACCTTCTCAATGGGATCCTACCTGGCCATCCTTTCTAAAATAGCAGCTTCCTTCTACACACTGGCCTTAATTTACTTTATCCACAGCATTTGCTATCATCTGACATGTTTTCCTACATATTTGTTTATCTTCATCCTTCCCTAAAATGTAATCTGTGGAAGCAAGGAGCTTTGTTTTGTTCACCTCTAGAATCGCAGTGCAAGGACAGTGTCTGAATCAGGGTAAAAATTGTCCACCAAATGCATATGGTGGGACTGTAGTGGAAGTCCCTGGGCCTCAACTGGTTGTATAAGAGACTTCTGGGTAGGAACAAACAGTGAAGAACTAATCAAAAGTACTTCTTCATATCTGTACTATCATGGTCCAGATAGGCATTGTTCCAGATATGATTTCAAGTGGGGCTTCCATAAATTCAATGAAGCAAGCATTATCGTCTCTATATTAAAGATGGAAACGTGAAGCGATAGAACAGATAGTAAGTTACAGGGCAGAACTGAATCTCAGCCCAGCATAATTCCATGGTAAAAGCAATCTTAGATAAGAAGGAGGCAAAATGTGGGCAATTAAAAATGCCTTTTATCACTGTTGTTTTCCCAAGCCCCTAACATTAAAAAGAAAAACTACAAAAAGAAGGTTTAAAACCTTCACAGATAAATAGAAACTAAAGGAGAAAAGGCAGGGAAAGAGGGCAACATATTATGAGACTCAGAGTGATGTTGAGCCTGGTAGATGTGTAAAAGCAGATTTCTAAGAGACTGCAGAGGAAGAAGCAGATGACAAGGAAATCAGTTTGAGCTTCAGAACCTAGGACAGGCTCAGGCATTCGAGGCATCAGCTATATAGAGGGTGAGGGTAAAAAGAGAGGCTCAGAGTACATGAATTAGTGGAGAGTCTATGTAAGGAGAACTCAATACTGCCCACCACCTCCCCAGGACATCCTCCCACCATTACTGCCTTCCCTCTGCCTGACAGGAGATGTAAAATTACCATGGGAAGATACTGAATCAGAATGGGCTTCAGACCAAGAGAAAACAGTGAGAAAGCAGAGCCTTACTGAAGCACAAGTTAAGGGAGTAGAAAGGGAGGTCTCTGGGCCCTTTGCCTTCCTGGCTCCCAGAGATGGTGGTCAGCTGAGAACTGTCCTTGAAACATGTATACTATCGTGTAAGAAACGAATCACCAGTCTAGGTTCGATGCAGGATACAGGATGCTTGGGGCTGGTGCACGGGGATGATCCACAAAGATGGTATGGGGTGGGAGGGGGGAGGGGGGTTCATGTTTGGGAACTCATGTACACCCGTGGTAGATTCATGTCAATGTATGGCAAAACCAATACAGTATTGTAAAGTAAAATAAAGTAAAAATAAAAATTTTTTAAAAAATGAACATCCAAAATTTTTATCTTCTATGATAGGAAGATGGTAGACACTGTCTAACGTTGATAAACAAGGGAACCACAAGCATATATACTTTCTTTAGAAACCCAGAAACTGGGCATATACCCTGAGAAAATCATAACTCAAAAAGACACATATACTCTGATGTGTTCATTGCAGCATTATTTGCAGTAGCCAGGACATGAAAACAACCCAGATGTCCATCAACAGATGAATGGATAAAGAAGCCATGGTATCTGTATACAATGCAATATCATTATTGTTGTTCAGTCACTAAGTCACGTCCGACTCTTTATGACCCCACGGACTGCAGAATGGCAGGCTTCCCGTTGCTCACTGTCTCCTGGAGCATGCTCAAGTTCATGTCCATTGAATTGGTGATGCTATCCAACCACTTCATCCTCTGCCACTCTCTTCTCCTTTTGCCTTCAATCTTTGCCAGCATCAAGACTGTTTCCAATGAGTCGGCTGTGTGTATCAGGTGGCCAAAGACTCCCATGAACAATGGAATATTACTCAGCCATAAAAAGGAGTACAATTGGTTCATTTGTTGAGATGTGAGTGAATTTAGAGTCTGTTATACAGAGTGAAGTAAGTCAGAAAGAGAAAAACAAATATCATATATTAATGCATATGTGTAGAATCTAGAAAAATGGTACAAATGAACCTATTTGCAAAATAGGAACAGAGACACAGACATAGAAAATGGGCCTGTGGACCCTGGGGAAGGGGAAGGAAGGACAAATAGTGAGATATGATTGATCTTGTGTAAAAAAACAAGCAAAAAAAAGTAGCTAGTGGGAATCTGCTATATAGCACAGGAAGCTCAGCTCGGTGCTCTGTGATGACCTAGATGGGTGAGACTGGGGGAGGTGGGCGGGAGGTCCAAGAGAGAGGGGATATGTGTATACATATAGCTTATTGACTTCCCTGGTGGCTCAGACGGTAAAGCATCTGCCTACAATGCGGGAGACCCGGGTTTGATCCCTGGTTTGGGAAGATCCTCTGGAGAAGGAAATGGCAACCCACTCCAGTACTCCTGGCTGGAAAATCCCATGGACGGAGGAGTGTGGTAGGCTACAGTCCATAGGATCGCAAAGAGTCAGACACGGCTAAGCGACTTCACTTCACTTCATAGCTTGTTTACTTCATTATACAGTAGAAATTATCACAACATTGTAAAGCAAATATACTCCAATGAAATACGAAGTTATCAAGGAAAATAAAGCAGAATTGACTTACGAATAATTTAGTCTCTGGAGTGGAACTCAGGGGTGAGAAAGAGTAGGACAAAGGGCAGCTGTTTGTCATGAAATTTCCTCTAGTACTGCTTGACCTATCCATCTTTATACCATATCACATTAACAAATTTTTTTAATTAAAAAGACAAAGAATGACAGATAAATTTGCCATGTGTATTATCACCCAAATTGTGCTTTTTAACAATTCTAACAAATTTCTGATGCAAGTAAGTTTTCAGGACTGGACTAAAACCATCCAGAAACTATTGACATATGCTGACAGACTTCTCTGCCCACGTTCCTGACCGTCTGTGCTACTGAAATTAGTCCCTGCTGAGAACTAAAGCAGAGGCTTTCCTGCCACTAGAAATGTTGCAATATTTTCTCATTTGTTTGGTGTCCTGAGCTGTCTGTTTATAAGTAATACTGAGATACTTAAAGTCTGATTTGAAGCTCAATGGACCTGAGTGAGTCAAGTTGATTGGTGACTTTTCTGTTTACTCACCTATTATTATTCCAGAGACTGATACAGATGGGCCTGTGTGTCATCTTTATTTTGACCCAAGGTGACAGAATTCTACCCACCACAGCGTGACAATAGCAGAAACACTAGCTGAGTTTTCCCTGAATCATCTTGTGCAGAATTCCCTTCCATAACCACTGAGGGCTCATGGAGGTCTTCTTCGCCCAAGAGAATGAACAATGGTTCTGTAACCTCTGAAAATCCTGATGTAGGGACTTCTCCTATGTCTGCACCCAGCAGAGACGCAGCCTCAAAAGAAAGCTACATACCTACCCCTTTCTCTCAGCAAGAGTGGAGAGAATGAAAACAACATGAATGAGGTTCCAAAGGAACGCTTTTATTCATTCAGCCACTGTGGTCTGCACTACGCGCAGGGTCGGAGGGGAGGCATAGGAGTGGGCGCTTGAGTCTCTGGCATCTAATCTTAGCCTCTGTTGAAGGTCTACTTTTGAGTCGCCTGTCTCCTGTCACTGTTTGCTCTCACCCCACAGCTAGTGGAAGAGAAGGCGACAGCTTCTGAGACTCTGCCACAGCAGAATTTCTTTTCCCCTTGCTCTTAAGAATTCTATGCGCAAATGTACAGCATCCATGGATTTTAAAAATAGGTGTTGTTTTGTCAAGTGCTCTCATAGGAGATGAGCTGTGTTCCACACCTCCATTCTTTTCAAGAGAGATGGAAACCCCACGGCCCCCGCTCCTGGCTGGCTGTCAGAACAAAACGGAAAACAGGCATACAACCTGCCTGCCATTGCTGGAGACTGAAAGGCAAGGCGGCTGTGAAGATAGGGGAAGAAACCCTTTCACCGAAATAAAAGTGAAGCATCTCAATGTGCTTTTTATTCTAAATTTCTTCCTCTTCCTAGAAGGCTGTAATCTAATCAAGACTATTATTTTATGAAGTAGTTTGAAATTAAGTAGGAAGGTTCAAAAGAAGATGACATTGTTCAGACTCCTACCAAGAATGAAACACTTCGTCATCATCATTCTTAACTGGCTTGAAGACAGTGCCTTTATCTCTAACTTAGACACACGGACACAGCACCAGGTGGCTGGCTGAATTGCTTTCAGTGGTGCCATCTAAGAGTAATGAGGACGTGGAACGATCTCACCTTTGACGTATTTAAAATGCAACTTTACAGAATGGTCCTTGCCTTCAGGATGGTTGACTTAGATTTTTAACCTCACCATGGTGTGAAAGACATACATATTCAGTAGAACCTGTACCTCAGCTTTTGAATGCTGGTCTTTTCTCAAGACTAGTGATGTGTAGTAGGACAGTCTCATGATGCTGGGTGGCTGCAGCAAGCTTCAGCACCCAGTCAGCCTGTGATCACAAAGGTAAGCAACCAGTATACTTAAAATCATTCTGCACACACAGTATTCAATTATGTGAGATAGTCAACATTTTATTATAAAATAAGCTTTATATTATGTGCAAACAAATACTGTTCAATTCCATCTGCTTGAGATACCTAGAATAGTCAAATTCATAGTCAGGAAGTACATTGGTAGATGTCAGCATCATGGGGGGTGGGGGAGAATGGGGGGTTAGTGGTTAATGGGGATGGAGTTTCACTTTTTGCTGTGTACTCACAAAGCTGTGTCTGACTCTTTTGCAACCCCATGGACCATAACCCACCAGGCTCCTCTGTTCATGGGATTTCCCACGTGAGGATACTGGAGTAGGTTGCCATTTCCTTCTCCAGGGGATCTTCCCAACCCAGGGATCACACCCAGGTCTCAGTTTAGGAAGGTGAAAAATTCAGGAGATGGATGATGATGAGAGTCCCTAGACACTGTGAATGTACTTAGTGTCACTGAACCGAAGTGCACAGTTAAATATGGTTAAAATAGTGTGCTTTATATTATATGATTTTACCACAATTAAAAGCATTTAAATATATATAACATATATTTAAACATATATATAACATATATTTAAATGTTCATATATGTGTGTAAATATATATATATATATATATATATATATATAATGGGCTTTGTGTTAGGTAATATTGCCCAAGCATAGACTAATATAAGTGTTCTGAGCACATTTCCGGGAGATTGGGCTAAGTAACACTGTTGAGTAGATTAGGTGTAGTATTAAATGCATTTCAAAGTATATTATATTTCAGTTTATCTGATGACTTCCCCAAGCAGGAGATACAGAAGGAAACCTCAGTCTTTTTCCTGGTTGCTATTTCACCTCCTCCCTGACCTGCCCACCTCTAGGTTTTCTCTCTATCAGATGCAGGGAGGGAGAGGGGGAAAGGGCACAGAGACTCCCAAGCTGCTGATCCGGTCTATGCTGCCTCCCTGCATATGAGAAAGCGGACTCCATCTCTAGTGGGTACCTTTGTGGACTCTCTGACAATGCTTAAGCCTCAGGAGATGCAGTTTTCCTCTGGGTGTCTTTTGACTCTCCAGGTTGGTTTCTGCTGATTTGCTCCATAGAAATGCTTCTTGCACTGGAGTCCCATCACCCTTCAAGAAGGTCACCTCAGGAAAAACATAAAATGACTCCAGGTCAGTTTTTTCACATTTGTCTCACAGGAAAGTCCCATGTACTCAGTCGTTCAGTCATTTCCAACTCTTTGCAACCCCATAGACCATAGCCTGCCAGGCTCCTTTGTCCATGGGATTTCCCAGGCAAGAGTACCAGAGTGGCTTACCATTTCCTTCTACAAGAAAGACCCATGCAAGACCTTTAAGCACTTTCTTCTCCATCTGGAAATTTTCTTTGGAATTCTTTATCTAATATCTTTAAAGATCCCTCACTTAATAGTTACAAGGATCCTTCTGTGGCATGGACAAAAGATTGAAAGTGAAGTGAAAATCACTCAGTTGTGTCCAACTCTTTGCAACCCTATGGACTATACAGTCCATGGAACTCTCCAGGCCAGAATACTGGGGTGGGTAGCAGTTCCCTTCTCCAGGGGATCTTCCCAACTCAGGGATCAAACCCAGGTCTCCCGCATTGCAGGCAGATTCTTTACCAGCTGAGCCACCAGGGAATCCCAAGAATATAGGAGTGGGTAGCCTGTCCCTCCTCTAGCATATCTTCCTGACCCAGGAATCAAACCAGGGTCTCCTGCATTGCAGGCAGATTCCTTACCAGCTGAGCTACCGGGGAAGCCCAAAAGACGGAAAGCAGAGTTGAAATACATGCCTGGGGACTCCAAGCTTGTCCTCTTTTCTATGGGACCATTCTGATCCTACAAACAACTGCTGCCATCCATTGATGGGACCACAAAGACCCCCCGTAACTGTTACAAAATTTCCCAGCACATTCTTGGGGGAGGTAGAAAAATATTTAAGGTGTTTTAGATACAAAGGCCAAAATAAGGTTGACATTTTCTGAAATATGAGTTGTTGGTTGACATAGGGGTTTGATAATCTGAAGGGAAACCTCTCATGACCATAAGACATCAAGACAACCAACATTCCTGGCAGTGAATACACTAAGCACAGTCTGATCTAATATAACACTCAGTTGGCTCACTCACAGGGGTTTAGTAACTCTGGTTGTGTCATGTCATGAATTATTAGGATTGGAATATCCATTAGGACACGTATTCCAGCAGAAGTGAATGACAAATCCAAATAGCATATGAGAGATCCAGAACTCAGAGTCACAACTCAGGATTGGTTTCTTATTCCATGTCTTCATCTTTTTCACTTTATATTTGGCATTATTTCCCAGAAATTAAAAAAAAAGAAAAAATCAAGTAATGGTAGATATGTTTTGAGAAATTACATTCACAGTAACGAGACTTGATGAAATTCTAAAATGTCATCTACATTTCCATTGAGTTTTGCATTATTAATACTAGGCTGCTTTCTTAAGACCCAAGTATAGAAAAAGAGCAGAGGTGATGCTTGTTAGACTCAATTCATATGTCATCTTTCCATTTTTATGCCAAAGCATCCCAAACTATGCATTCTGCTGTAAAGATAATTTCCCTAGGTATATTGAAAAATGAGTCCAAAGCATCATTTATGTTCAGCATGATGCATTCATATTGCACCATGCTTAGTTAAAAAAATAAAGCTTTATGGAAGATTTTTATATTTTGGACTTTGTTCACCTGTTTCCAATCTTTGAAATATCTGCCTCATTAACACTAGCATTTTCTGATGAACCAACTTCTGAGAGCTAGACAGAAACATACAGGGTCAAAATATTGTGTGTTTCACACAATGGGAAGCGAAGACAGTGATCCCTCCATGACATCCTGAGGTGCCTAGGATGCTCAGAGCAAATACAGCCTTCTCTTCAGAGGGTATCCTTGGAGGAGAGCCAGCATCCAGTCTGGAGAAAAAGGATGAAGGAAACATTTCAGAAAGAGGCTGTGCAAAAAATCACAGTGGGAGAGTTTTGGAATAGGGGAAGGGCATGAGACAGGGCCAGGTTAAGGGGTGTGCAAAGCAGTTAAGGGAAAGAATTCTGACCCTGATAGATGACATAAAAGGTGTAAACTTATAATGGTGACAGAATAGTTAGGGTTATGAGGCATAATGGGAGAGACACAAGAACATTTTTCTCCTTATACATTTTTATACATTCTATGTAGTTCTGGGAAAATCAAGAGAGGCACACTCATCTCCCCCATTTTCCCCTATACCTAAGCACTTAGTGGGTGCTTAGTTCCCAGGGCCCTGGCCTACAATAATTGAGGTAGTCTTTGATTAGAGAAAGAAATGAGAGAGATCTTCTTTAGTGCAATCAATCTGGGGGTAGAAAGGGGGATGGGATTGTGAAAGGGTACAAAGGATTCTTTAACTGTATTTGCAAGGCTTTTATCTCTCTAAAATAAATCTGATAAAACCAAAAAGTTAAAATTGCAGTGCAAATTCAATTGTTTTAAGGTTCTTTCTGGGTTAAATAAATAAATCAGAGCCAGACTGGCCTATAATAATTAACCTGTACTAACCTTATCACCCTGGCATTTATCTCATTATTTTATGTAAACTATAAAGCCATGAAGATTTTAACTTACAGGACACCAAAGTTCATTCATCCTTAACACATGATTAAGTACAGTTAGAGCCATGTATTGACTTTTTAACATAATGGTTCAATTAACCTGGTTCAATTCAGTTCAGTTCAGTTCAGTCGCTCAGCCATGTCCGACTCTTTGCGACCCCATGAATTGCATCACGCCAGGCCTCCCTGTCCAACACCAACTCCCGGAGTTCACCCAAACTCATGTCCATCGAGTCAGTGATGCCATCCAGTCATCTCATCCTCTGTCGTCCCCTTCTCCTCCTGCCCCCAATCCCTCCCAGCATCAGAGTCTTTTCCAATGAGTCATCTCTTCCCATGAGGTGGCCAAAGTATTAGAGTTTCAGCTTCAGCACCATTCCTTCCAAAGAGCACCCAGGACTGATCTCCTTTAGAATGGACTGGTTGGATCTCCTTGCAGTCCGAGGGACTCTCAAGAGTCTTCTCCAACACCACACTTCAAAAGCATTAATTCTTTGGCGCTCAGCTTTCTTCACAGTCCAACTCTCACGTCCATACATGACCACTGGAAAAACCATAGCCTTGACTAGACGGACCTTTCTTGGCAAAGTAATGTCTCTGCTTTTTAATATGCTATCTAACCTGGTTCAATTAACCTGGTGAAATAAGAGAAAACACACCAACAAGCCTGTTCTCCGTCGAGCCTATTCCTCGTCAGTCTCTGTCACAGGGATGAAATTTAGGATAGAGTTAAATGGTTAAGAATATCCCCTAAGATGTCACTGAATCTGTCTTTCCACTAATTCCTGGGGAACAGGAAAAAAATCTCTAATTGGTACCTCTTTCTTTTCATTTGTTTTGTTTTTAATCTTTTTTAATGAAAGGAGAAGAGAATAAAGATTAAGAGACTGGAGGAGGGCAGAGAAAGGAAAGGTAGAAAGGAGAAGAGAGAAGTAAAGAGAAGAGATGAGGGGTTTTCTTGGTGATCCAGTGATTAAGGCTCCATGCTCCCAATAAACTTTCGATCTCTGGTCGGGAAACTGAGATTCCTACATACCGTAGAGTGGAACTAAAAAGTAAAACAAAATTAACTGTTTGAATAAATAAATATGTGTGTGCTTTTTTTTTTAATAAAGAGAAGATGAGAGGAAGGGAAGGAGGAAGAGGAAAAAGGTGGAAATAGTGCGTAGAGCCTGGAGAGGGGGAAAGAAAAGGGGAGGGGGAGGAGACTGCAGGGGAGGAAGAGGAGGAAGAAAGTAGAAAGTAAAACTTGGAAAGGAGATTACTTCCTTAAAAAGTGACCAGAGAAATGATGCTGCAAAACCCACCAGACCCTTGATTAAAAGAGGTCCCAGCAGTTAACAGAGCTTGGTTTTTCCTTTAATAAAAAATTTAAAGATGAGTTGCCAGTATCTGAAGTCAACAAAAATTAAGGCTCTACTTGTGGCATTTAATTTGGTAAAAAAAAAAAAAGAGAGAGAGAGAGTTGGACAAAATTAAATAGGTCAAGCGAATAGTTCAAAATGAAAGCTTTTTAGCAAATGTATATTCCCTAACGACTTGTGTTACATTGGTACATTTTTAGGGCCTCACGGGGAAGTTCTCTAATGCTTCATGCCACTTATAGAACCTTATTTCCTACTCCAATCATTTTTTATTCCTCTTCTGTGAGGTTTGTGTTAGAAACACCTTAATTGTTAAGCATTATAATAAGCCACCTGAAAAGACAAATTGTATTAGCATGAACAAATGTTTTAGGAAAAGAAATTTTTCTCCAATTGACGCAATCTAAAAAAATGATACAAAGTTTGTAGAAAATAAGAGGCATAACTGGCCAAAAATTATATCGTATAGTTTCTTAAGCTTTTATCTATTTTTGATTGTGTGGGATCTTTGTTGCTGTGCTGGCTTTTCTCTGGTTGCAGCGTCTGAAGGCTACACTTCATTGCAATGTGTGAGCTTCTCGTTGCGGTGACTTTCCTTGTTGCGGAGCTGGGTCTCTAGGGTGCCCTACCTTCAGTAATTGGTGCTCTCAGGCTCGCGACCACAGGCTCAACAGTGGTGGCACACAGGCTTAGTTGACCAGGAGCATGTGGGATCTTTCCAGACCAGGGATCAAACCCATGTTTTCTGCACTGGCAGGTGGATCCTTCCCCACTGAGCCTCCAGGGAAGCCCCCTAAAATTATATTTTCAACTAAACTTTCCAACTGCTTGTATTTTGTAATTTACAATGTTACTTTCCCTTGCCATAAGAACAATGCATTCTCATCACAGAATATGCAGATTAACAAGAAGAAGACTATTCATAACCTTAGCCTCTCAGAAGCCCCATCATCAAAAGTCAAAACGTGTCTTAACATCCCAATAATTATTTTCACACAAAAAATATCTGACCAGTTCACCTGACCCCTAGCCATGTATATACAATGAATGCCAGCAACAGAGTTACACACTAGAAATTTTTAAATTGTTTTCTGATTTCCTTTTCAATCTATAAGTTCATTTGATTCCTGGAAATACCAATTGGTTTTGACTCCCATCCGGGAGCCTGGCTTCACAGTATGTAGAGATGTCAGTGGATTTAACCAGCTCCCTGCTGGACACTGCCTGCTCCTGAACCAGCTCAAGGTGCTGTATCTCTAGGAAGATTTAAACTTTCACTTAATTGGTTATTTTTACCCTTTATCAGTAGCAAAGATTCTTTGGGTAGGCAGGGAAAACCTCAAGATGTGTTTCTGTATTAATCTGAGAGATGAACAGAAGGCACTCTACCATGGATCCAAGAACCAAAATGAAGCAAGAAATGCAGATATGGGGAACTGACAGTAGAGCCAAGAGTAGAAACGAAATAAGTGTAATAGGGGTGCAGCCAATGGAGGCCAGACTCTGCTTTGAGTACTGTGTGCTAAAAGAAGATCCTGAATAATCCCCCAGAGACAGTTTATTTCTCATAGAGATAAAGGAAGTTAGTGAAACCGAATGAATAACGAAACTTCATAGTAAAGTTTGCTTGTGAAGGCATGAGTGCATTTTGCAAGACTAGGAAAAGGGATGGAACTAAAAAGGGGCTTCCAACATCCAAGAACCTAGACAAGCTTACAAACTCAGTTTCAATAGAAAGCCAGGAATTACGTATTGCCATTCATTCACTCATCATAACTTCTCCTTTTCAAGTGTATGACTATCTTATGAGAGAGTTCTGAAAGTACTCAGCTTCCAATCAAGAAAGTACTTTACTCTTTTACTCTGCAATATTAGCCAGGTGAGTGACAATCAGTGGAGAATCTTTTTATATCTAAACTTATGGCAATGCATGTTCTAACAATCCCACTTCTGCCTGTATATTGAAAAGAAATGAAAACGGTGTCTCAAATAGGTATCTACACTCCCGTGTTTATTGCAGTATTGTTCACAATGGTCAGGATACAGAAAGAAGGTAGGTGCCCAAAACGATGAAGAAACAAAGATGTGAGATTGGTCAGTAGAGAGATAGATAAAGAAATATTATTCAGCCATTATAAAGAACAGTATCTTCTTATTTGCAACAACATGGATGAAACAACATAGATGAAACTTCAGGGCATTAGTGAAGTGAAAAAGTCAGACCAAAAATACAAATACTGCATAATATCATTTATATGTGAAACCTAAAAAAGGCAAACTAGCCTGATCAAATAATGGCACAAGTCATTTTTACATCATACGCATTTTTCTCTCCCACACTGGAATATTACACCTATAAGGCAAATAGCAAATTTTCATTTCCCTCCCAGTATTTTGCAAAGAATTTGCCAAAAGGTAGACTAATATTAGGGGAATGTCCAATAAAATGAAACCGCTTAGTCTTTTACAAAAGCTAAGGGTATGAGAAAATGTCAGCTATTCACCAGAGAGAAAACTGAAATCTCCATCATAAAAGCATGAACTAACCTATACTGAAACATCCTAATGAGGTTTAAATCATCAAAGCCATCCTATCTTTATTTTTCTTTCAAGACAGAGCTTGCAAAGCACTTGCAAAATTGAATAGACTTTTATTTATTAATATTTGCCTCTTCATTGTTGGGTGAAATGTGAATTTCTAGTGGTAGGTTTCATTGATTTCTGTCAAACTGGACGAAAATTAATAGAGTTAGTCTATCCTTTCAGGAAGAAAATTAAGAAAGCTGTTGTATCAAGCTGCCTCCTTTATCAGCCAGATATTGAAAAAATATTATTCCCCATTAACATCTAAAAATGATAAGATGTGCATCTCAAAATTCAAGCCATATGGCTTAGGCCACTAGTGAGAAGGCTTTTATAAAGGAGGGAAGTAAAAATAACTCTCATTTATTGGCTATTTCTCGGAGAAGGCAATGGCACCCTACTCCGGTACTCTTGCCTGGAAAATCCCATGGACAGAGGAGCCTGGTAGGCTGCAGTCCGTGGGGTCGCTAAGAGTCAGGCACGACTGAGCAACTTCACTTTTGCTTTTCACTTTCATGCACTGGAGAAGGAAATGGCAACCCACTCCGGTGTTCTTGCCTGGAGAATCCCAGAGACAGTGGCCCCCCGTCTATGGGGTCGCACAGAGTCGGACACAACTGAAGCGACTTAGCAGCAGCAGCAGCAGCAGCAGCAGCAGCAGCAGCAGCAGCAGCAGCAGCAGCACTGGCTATTTCTAAGTAGTCTGGAATGCCAAAGGATGTTCATCAACCAACTCCAGATAGTGGCTCTGGTTCACAGATGATCTCCCTGAATTTCAGGTGTGACATTTCAAAAGACAATTGCTGAAAGGCAGCAACAGTGCAGGAACTAAGCAAAGGTAGCCAGTGAGGGAAGGAAGTCACCCAGCAGGATGAAGGACTCCCAGCCTGGTGGTAGACTCAAGTCTACATACCACTTCTGCCAGTCAAACAACAGAAGTACAGTTCAGAGGAAAACCCAGATAGTAAGCTATTAAAAGAGGCTTATTGTAATGTTATTGTTGTTGTTTAGTCGCTAAGTCCTATCCGACTCTTTACAACCCCATGGTCTGCAGCCTGCCAGGCTCCTCTGCCCACGGGATTCTCTAGGCAAGAATACTAGAGGGAGTTGCCATTCCCTTCTCCAGGGGATCTTCCTGACCCAGGGATCGAACTCATGTCTCCTGCATTGGCAGGCAGATTCTTTACCTCTGAAGCAACAGGAAAGCCATGTTGGGGATTGAATTAATCAACTTAAGAGGGAAAAGATACCTGGGCATTGTGTAAATAATCTCAAAATGATACTAAGGTCATCCAATAATAACCTCAGCAGAAGCATTCCATGCCAACCCCTGACTCAGCTTGACCACACCTGGGGTCAGTGTCCAAAGTTCAAGCATGGAGAACTGAGCTGGACAAGTGGTTCTAGCCAAAGCTTTGAGAGTTTGCTCCTGAAAGCACCATAGGAACCAGTGGACAGAATGGGGCCATGTGGGCTGTGGTTATTCCAAATACAACCAATGGAAACAAAACATTCTCTGGACTCTGCTCTCCAACCAGAGAAAAACTGTATCTGATACGCAACTAAGGTCAAGACATACATATCTCTGAAAATAATGCTGCAAATTCAGGTAAGTAGCTGCAGTCCATGGGGTCGCTAAGAGTCAGACACGACTGAGGGATTTCACTTTCACTTTTCACTTTCATGCATTGGAGCAGGAAATGGAAACCCACTCCAGTGTTCTTGCCTGGAGAATCCCAGGGATGGGGGAGCCTAGTGGGCTGCCGTCTATGGGGTCACACAGAGTCAGACACAACTGAAGCGACTTAGCAGCAGCAGCAGCAGAGTCAGAAGTTCTCAAAAGAAAATGTTCCTCCAAGCAAAACTTCGATCTCTGAAAAACTGTAGTTCCCTACCTTTTCCAGTTTCCTGTGTTTATTATAGGAGAAGCCTGTAACAAGGTACCTGGATTCTCTTAAAACACATTAGAAAAGGGAAAGCAGACCAGAAAATTTCATCAGAAGAGTCACAGAAGGGTTTCATGGAGTCATCTCCCACCAAAGGATAGCCCAGACTTCTCCAAGTCTAGCATCAGCATTTTGTTTAATTGTGAGGACACTTTCTCTTTATTCTTTTAATCACAGTATAATTACTTTACAAGGTTGTATTAGTTTCTGCTGTGCAACATGAATCAGCCTTATGTATACATATATCCCCTGCCTCTCAGGTCTCCCTGCCACTCCCCATCCCACCCTCTAGTCATCACAGCGCACCGAGCTGAGCTCGCTGTGTTATACGCCAGCTGCCCACTAGCTTCCTATTTCACACAAGGTGGGGTGTGTATGTCAGTCGCGCTCTCCCAGTTTGTCCCACCTTTTCCTCCCCCAGCCCTGCGTCTACAAGTCTGCTCTCTATGTCTATATCTCTATTCCTGCCCCAAACAGATTCATCAGGACCCTTTTATCTTTCAGTGCTTTCTTCCAAGTCAAATATATGTGACAGTGGTGCCTATGGTTAATAAACTGGATATTTGAAAGCTACTAAGAGACGTCTTCAAAGTTCTCATGACCCGAATAATAATTTTGTAAGTATGTGTAGTGATGGATATTGGCTTGCTGCAGTGATTATTTCACAATATATGCATACAGCAAATCGTCACGTTGTACAATGAAAACATATAATATGTCAATTATCTCCATTTAAAAAAATCTGTGATGACTTACAGCAGCTTGTTCATGGTTGAAGCAACTTCTATGTGGGAGCCTTCTGCTCCCCTTCCCTCTCTGTAAACTTCGAGGGGAGAGTGTAGAGTCAGCAACTCTATTAGACACAAATGCTATGCATTTTCTCAAGTTACACATATATGTCCTGCCTCCTGACCCCTTCTTGGAGCCAACTGATCCTTTGAGGTTTATTATCACCAGCAGTCTGGACCACCAGCCTTGGTTGGAGTATGTAGCTCCTGCCTCTGCTTTCAAAATTCAAAGAGCAAAGCTTAGGTTAGGCCACTGATGATATGTAAGTTGTAGAAAGCAGGGAAATAGAAAGAATGCAGCCCCAAAGGATGGAATTTTACATTCTTAGTGACCACAGGCAGAACTGATTAATGCAACCCCAAAGTACAGAGAGACCCAGGTTCAATCCCTGGGTCAGGAAGGTTCCCTAGAGAAGGGAATGGTTACCCACTCCAGTATTCTTGCCTGGAGAATTCCATGGACAGAAGAGCCTGGCAGGTTACAGTCCATGGGGTTGCAAACAGTCAAATGTGACTGTGCATCTAACACACACAAAGTACAGGGAAATCAACTCTGAATATTCATTGGAAGGGTTAATGCTGAAGCTCCAATACTTAGGCCACCTGATGGGAAGAGACAACTCATTGGGAAAGACCCTGATGCTGGGAAAGATTGAGGGCAGGAGGAGAATGGGACAGCAGAGGACGAGATGGTTGGATGGTGTCCCTGACTCAGTGAACATGAGTTTGAACAAGCTCCGGGAGCTGGTGAAGGACAGGGAAGGCTGGCATGCTGTAGTCCATGGGGATTGCAAAGAGTCGGACATGACCAAGCAACTGAACAACAATGAGCAAAGAACAGAGAAGTTAGTTCTTCGTGGAGTGAACTCTGAGTAATGGTCAACAGGAGACAGGAGGGAGCCAAACCCCCTCCGTGGACTGTTCTGTTCACATAACTTCTTTGTCTTCCCCTGTGCTGAAGAGATGCACCAGGGGGCCCAACAGTGTCTTTGCCCAGCCCTTTGGGATGCAGTCACTGGTTTCATAAAGTATCCTTGCATGCTTTTGCCTACACTTTTCCTCACTCTTACTGCCTTAGAGTTTCATCTCCCAAATAATACATTTGTTCTTTAAATCTTTGCTTCAGATTCTATTTCCTAAGACACTAAGGTTAAAGGCTGAATTTAAGAAGTTTCATCTAAACTGATTTTTAAGTTATTTCATTCATTTATGATATAGATTTAAAATATAAGTAACAGTAAGTTCAAATTAAATGTGTTTGGTCCTTGACTAAATATTGAGATATATACAAGCTCATACATTTTAAATTAAGAATGTATTCTTCACAGTTTTTATAGTTAGCTACCCTCCTTCAAGACTCCAAATAATGATAATAAAAATGTTACTCTAGAAAATATGCGATATGGTTAAAATCAATGGTCGATGAAACTCTGGGATGAATATCCAAATATTTGTCAACACTTATTACTTATCCTCTTCATCCGCATTGTAAAAATAAATATTAGGTGACAAGTAAAATTCCCATTACAATGAACTTCATGGTCTAGACAAATTGATTTCTTGTGGCTCACAACCTGCACATTTCTCAAGTGGCTGGAATTCATATCCTTAGGCAGCTAGAAACAAAACAATTATGTCCAAACTCTCAAAAATGAATTAGCAAATATAAGCAAGTTCTCCAAACACAGCTAAGAAAATGAAAGATAACACGAATTCTCCAAGCAAGTAGTTCTTTGTACAGATCGCGTAATTTCTTTTGGAGGGTGATCAGGATATATGAGAAGGAAAGGGTTGATGAGAATCAGGAGTGAGTTGAGCCCTGAGGGTTCAGAGATAAATAAGATATTGTCCCTCCTGCTTTTGGTGAACTCACAGTCCAATAAATGAAGAGACAAGTTAGAATTCACTGCAGAAGATATTATGAGAGTAGTATATTTCATGTTTCAGAAGTAGAGGTGACGGTGGCTAATTTGACCTGAAGCAGGTCAAAGATACTAATAGACATTCTATTTAACAAGTTTCTGCTCACTGAGATAGGAATTGGTTTGAAGAGGGAAAGTAATCAGTTTGGTTTGGGACTTGCTGAATTTGAGGTAAGACATTCAGGTAGAGACGATCTGGACACAGAAGAAAAATTAAGCCCAAAGTTCAAGAGATACATGCAGTCTCAAAAAGATGTGAGAGGCAAGAAGGTACAGCTTACAGCTAAATGCAGGCATGAGGAGGTCCAGGGAGTAGGGGGGTAGGTTTAAAGGAGATATGAAGCCCAGTTTTGGAGTCCCAGGGACCATAGGTATTTAAGATGAAGAGGAAACTATAGAAAAGAAACAAGAAAAAGCAGTCCAAAATTAGGAGGAAAAGCCAAAAATTATCTCGGATAAACGTTAGGAAATTTCAAGGAGAATAGTTACCATTGGATTAGACAGCCGATCATGCTGAGAGGGGTTTTTCTGGAGTGGGATTGACTGATGCCAAGTTGAGATGAGTTGAAGATAGAAAGGGAGCAGAAAGATTGAAGAGACATTAGCATCCACCACTGACTGGCACTGCATCATTACACTGGGTCAAAAAGAGTGAACGGCATAAAACACAATTGCTGTACGTGTCACAGCTTGTCAAAACCCTTTTTGGGGTCTGCATTATCCAAATGCATCTGGTCCGACCTTCCATTCATAGGTTGCAACAGAAACATCTTTAGGGGACCTTTCTGGTGTCTGTGGCTCACTGGGATTCATGCAATTAAGCTAGGTTCCTTTTCATAGGTTTGTCGCAGGGAGGCTGTGCGAGAGAAAAAGACATAGGTATTCACTTTCTGCCTCAGTTTCCCAGGAGAGCCATCTGCTCTTTCCTGCTTTGCCCCACATTCACCTCCAGAAGTTAGCTATCACCACACTTTCCCTTCCCACAGTTCCTAATCCCATTCATCTTACTGTAGGATGCTGAGAGGGTCACAGGCAAAAGGAAATAGCAGCTATAAGACAGAGAAGGTTATAGGTCTTTGTTGGACAGAACAAAGGAGTGAGTCATTATTTAAACATGGATTTTTAACCTCTGGCTTCATCTCAGTTTCTTTTCAGCTTTATTATTCTCTAGTCTCTCTTCTATCACGTAATGGCATATCATCAGGTTCCTTGATTTAGAGAGTAGCTATTGCTTGGATAGGAAAGAGAGACTTCATACATTATGTGATTGTCTCTGTGCAGAAACTGTGCCTGTCATATCTCTTCTGCTTTCAGATTCATTTCCCTCTCTTTCTCAAAACTGCATTTCCACATCTCCCCCTTGTCACCTGGATTTTTACAAAGGTTCAACCAATCAGAAGGAAATGGCAACCCGCTCCAGTATTCTTGCCTGGAGAATCCCAGAGACGGAGGAGCCTGGCCGTCTACGGTCCATGCGGTTGCAAAGAGTCGGACACAACTGAGCAACTAAGCATATATATAACTTCTGTCAACAGCTATGGACCAAAATGCTGTGTTTTCCGTATTAGATCTTCCTGGAGAAATTCATCAGTTAAAAATAAAATAAGGACAAATTCCTGACCCCCTACCCCATAAGCCTCACTCTAGAATTACTGAAATAAACTCTCTAGTGGGTAAAGAATTTTTAACCTGATTTTTAAAGAGCTCTCCACTCAAAGTGTGAGAGACCTTGCTGAAGAAGATACCTTTAAGATGTTGTAAGCAGAACAAACACCAGCATAATTGAATATACTGGAGTAGACGGATACGTCTTTTAAAAGAGTGGGGAAATTTGCCTGCTATTAAAGATCTCAAGATTTAGAAGCAAACCTTCGCAATATATGTTTTTGGATACTCTGCACAGTGGCAATTAGAAGATTTGTTTGCAGCAGACCTGGATAAGCCTTCCATTTGAGGGCACCCTTGGGAGGACCCAGTCTCATCCTAGACCAGAAGGAGATTTTCATTTCTATGCATGCTTTAGAAAGTAAATGCACCCTATTTTCTTTTTCCTGCATCTTGGTTTTGTCCCAGAGTAATTTTAACCAACTTTAATTTCCAGTTGGAAGGTTCTGGGACATTAAACAAAACAAAAAAGACTCTTTTAAAAACTATTATTTTATGGAGCTATTTGCTGTACTTATTTTACACACAGCATGATGATTACTTCTCTGGGCTTTTTTTTTCTCTTTGTTTAGAGATAACTAGATAAGTAATTTTTAGGAGACAGTCGCAGACACCCATTACTGATGCCTGGCACATTTAGGGACGCTTCAAGACTATTTGTAACACCACCAAAGACATTTTCAATAACTGGCACAATTTTGAGATGGAAATTGCTCTTGGTGTTAAATTTTAAAAGCAATTTTGTTTGGAAATATTAGTGCAGTCTACAAAGAAACATCAAATGATACAGCTAAGGGGACTAACAGCCTTTGAAGCTTTAGCAGTAGACCGGAGTTTTCTTGTGCTTTCTGCTTGCCTTCCTTTCTTTCTTTTGTTCTGGTACATAGGTGGGACACAGTACTGAGCAAAAATGATCATTATCTCTGCTGTTATCCCATGACACAATCAAATATTAAGCAAATAAATATATTAAAAGGTGAAAGTTTAAAGTAAGTACAAATAGGAGAGCATCTGACAAGACACTGGACATAATCAGGGGGTCAAATGAGAGTTTTTCAGTGTCTTTGAGATATCCAAGGAGAAAAGCTAAGTAGGTGGTTGAATAGATGGTTAGATGCAGAAGACTGATTGTGGTTAGTACAGGAAGTCCCCAGCATACAAACCTTCAAGCTGTGAACTTTCAAAGATGAAAATGAGCATATGGCTCCAACAAAGAACCAGAGCTTGTGCCATCAACCATCAGGCATGAGTGAGGTTGCAGCTTGCCCTCCATCTCCCATTGCTGACCATCCTTCAGCTCTACCATCTCCCACCTCCTCCCGCTCCTCCATTCAGTGACTTTTCTTGCCTGTTCTCTCTATGCCAGCCCTTGTATGCCAGCTGTTGTACTGCACTACTGTACTTTCCAAAGTACTCTACTGCATGATTAAAAATGTTTTCTTTTCTTTTGAGGCTTGTTTTTTTTTTGTTTTGTTTTGTTTTATTTTATTTTAATTTATTTGGATGATCATATAAGCCTATGAGACCTTTGTGAAACCAGACTTTAATCTTTTGCATTTTGAAAATCACTTAGAGCATAATATTCATCAAATTTCATAAGGAATAGTGTTTTTTCTAATAAATAATTAATAAAGACAATATCTACCTATTAATATATTGAGAACTGAAGTATTATTTGTGTGAAAAGCATTATAAACCTATTACAATACAGTGCTGTACAGCCAATTGTGTGGGTTGGGTACCAAGGCTAACTTTGTGGGACTTACGAATGCTCTCTTGGAATGGAACTCACTCATGTGGAGGGAACTTGCTATAGACTGATCACAGGCTGGAATGACACTGGTTGACAGTTGTTTTCTTTATACCATCGCGTGAGATTGGCCTGGATGTAATGTGTTCTTCTAAGTGTGTGTGTGCTAAGTCATGTCTGACGCTGTGACCCCACACCTGTGTCTTTCATCTCCTGCATTGGCAGGCAGGCTCCTTACCAATAGTCCACATGGGAAGCCAATTCACGAGACATAGAGATGCAGGTTTGATCCCTGGGTTGAAAAGTTGCCTGGAGGAGGGCATGGCAATCCACTCCAGTATTCCTGGAGAATCCTATAGACAGAGGAGCCTGACAAGCTAAAGTCCACAGCATCGCAAAGAGTTGGACAAGACTAAAGCAACTTAGCATGCACACGTGTGTGTGTGTGAATATAATATCCAAATATTATCTATTAATTGGCAATGGGACATAAAAATACTAAAAATTTGAACCAAGACAGACTCATAATTTGAAACAGGTAAGAAACTGGATCAAACTTTAAGGAATTTAGATATTGAGATGATGAGCATTTAAATAAAACTGGATCATTTCCCCCATACACTTTCTCTCTTGCTGCCCTCTACCCCTTGCTGTTATTATATTTCAAAAAGCTATCATTACTACCATAAACTGCCCAGCCTGTGTCCTGTCAGTTAGAAGGCTTACAGAAAAGGTGATTAGCGGTTTTCAAATTTTCTTATACGTCCTATTTCATTTCACAGTAACCCGAGGAAAAATAAAGGGGGAGAAACCTCATCATTCTATGCCCTAGGCACTTTGGGCTGCTAGAGCAAACTATCATAGATGAGGTGACTTAAATACTGGACTTTCCCTGGTTGCCCAGTGTGTAGCAATCCACCTGTAGGGAACGCAATTTCAATCCCTGGTCTGGAAAGATTCCACTAGCCACGGAGCAACGAAGCCCAGGCACCACAACTACTGAGCCCATGAGCTGTGACTCCTGAAGCCTGTGTGTCTGGAGTCTGTGCTCCACAACCAAAGATGCCACCATAATGAGAGGCCCACTCACTGCAACTAGAGTAGCCCCTGCTCACTGCAGCGAGAGAAAGCCCAGGTGCAGCAATGAAGACCCAGCCCAGCCAGAAAATTAAGTAAACAAATACAACTATTAAAAAGAAGAGTAAATACTTATTCCTCACAATTATAGAGACTGGAAGTCCAAGATCAAGGCGCTGGTTGTTGGTGTCTGATGAGAGCCCAGTTCCTGGTTCATAGATTGATAAGCCACTGTGTTCTCAATGGTAGAAAGAGGCTCCTTAAGGTCTCATTTTAAAGATTCTAACTTCATGAGGGCAAAGCCCAACCTCCTAATATTGATGCTATCACATTGGAGGTTAGGATTTCAACATATGAACTTTGAAGGAAGACAAATGTTTAGTGTACAACACTCTGTATATAACTGAATTGAAATGAAGAAATAAATATATGTGAGTCATTTCTATGATCAATATCAACAAGTAGCCAGCAAAAGAAGAATAAACTATTAGAAATGGATCTAAATGTATTAAATGCCACTGTCATCACAGATATAATCCACTGTTAAGA
The DNA here is from genome assembly GCF_016772045.2 of Ovis aries. Lineage (NCBI taxonomy): Eukaryota > Metazoa > Chordata > Mammalia > Artiodactyla > Bovidae > Ovis > Ovis aries. The sequence goes on along the minus strand of NC_056069.1, from coordinate 59,670,401 downwards.
AAAATCTCTTGATATCATAGATAGAAAATGAAAATATGCTTCCTTTTTTTTTGCTAGAATATTTAAATACAAGCTCTCTGGTGATTACATGTTCTCAAAGACTTTAAGAAGTCAAATTATTCCAGAAGTAAACAAGGCAGAAATTTTTCTTAAATGATTCTTGAAAATGACAAACTTCACAGCTGTTTCATTTTTCACTGTTCTTCACTGCATGCATCCGCCTCTTTCTCTTTGTTTCACAATGAAGGATTTGCCTTCCCAAAAGTAAGGGAAAAGAAGTTCTTTGAAAAGGCTCATAACCTTTCAGAGTGTGGCTTTGCTCATGTGTCAAACAAGGGCAGCAGAGGTTGGCATCATGCCTGCTACAGCCAGGGGGCGCTCCAAGCAACTCGCATTTATCAAAGTGGCCACCTTCCTGTCACAGGTGCGGAAACGGGGGTTGGGTGACCTGCTGGTGGGCACAAGGCAAAAGAATGAGGACAAAGTGAAGGCTCAAACCCAAAGACTTCAGAACTAGCATCTGTGTCAACGGCCACCAAGCTGCACTGCCCTGTACAAGCTTGTCAAGCCTACCTTCCAGGATGCTTCTGCAGACTGAGAGGGTAACAGGCAGGAAGGCCAGGGGTCTCCAAAGGGAGGAAACAGGCTGCAAGTGTCAGACATTTTTTCTCTCTCTCTTAAGCAGCAGGAGGAAACAAACTAGCGTTACATTTTTCCCCTTCTGTATACAAATTTTAAAAGAGGTTTCTCTTAAAATTCTGTGTTGCCATAATGACACCTGGTTCCACGTGAACTTAACTTTTCTCAAACCTTGAGCTAACCAATGCATTTTTCTTATGGAAATGTTTGTCTTAAGCTATGTTAATGGGCTGTGTATTTACCCCAGACTCTGTCTTCAAGTCACTTCCACCTAAAGGCTCAGAATCCACTTGACAAACCAGTATGTTATACACTGTTCTCCTAATCTATGTTAATGAAAATGTGTATGGAAATCTGCCTTTCTTCAAGATTCATGTCAGTTATTTTATGGCCCGGGATGACTCACCTGGTGCAAAGATTATCTCAAAATGCATTTTGTGGGTGAGGGGCCTGGTGCCATTCTCTGAATTTTGAGACATTTTCTTTCTTTCATTAGTAAACTACTAGTAGCTATATAATATCCAGCTAAAGACTAGTGGGAGGGGGCACTCTCTGGCCCCCTTCTGATGTCTATATCAGAAGTTTTCTCTATCTCTTTTATACTTTAATAAAACTTTATTGCACAAAAGCTCTGAGCGATCAAGCCTCTTCTCTGGCCCCAGATTGAATTGTTCTCCTCCGGAGGCCAAGAATCCCGGTGTCTTTTGTGGTTCAGTAACAACCTTTCAAGACCAAGGAAGGCTCATCGCATGAAGCACTTAACACATTTTAAAGAATGAGGCAAAAGTAAGTTAACATTTTTATTGGAGTGAGTGATCCCAGGATGAAAGGGAAGATCCAAGTCAGATACTGGTGATGTTAACCTCAAACTTTCATTCAAAGTTGCCTGATTTGAGATATCAAATAAATTGGAGGAAGGGGGAGAAAAAATTTGCATGTTTCATAGTACCATAAAACACTGCTGCTGACATTATGGCTCACCACAAGTAAATATGAGATATTTACTTGATAATATGAGACAGCTTAAACTTTGGCATCTGATTAAATCACCCTGAAAATTATAACATTGTTGTGAGTGAGGTCATATTGGCTGAGGTGATAAGATTTTTATTTAAACTCCCTTTATATTTTCAGTTTGACACAAGTCATATCTAGTGTATTATCTATCATTTACTGAGGAATTCTGAAATTTTTTTTCTAATTCATTTGAAATGCTGCAGTGACCAAAAGTAATTGTTCCATCTTGAATTTAGGATTATTCTATTATAAAGAAATATAGCAAGCTCATTTATTACTATCCCTTTTAACATCAATATTTTTAAAGGTATTTCCCATTGCCCTTCATCATTCAGTTGTAAAAGCAGCAGAGATGAACCACACCCGCGTAAAATACTACAGGTAACATTCCCAGAAATAGAAATGTATGTTACATGGTTAAATGTACAAGGATATTATGAAAATCACAAAACAAAATCAATGTTAGAAATTGTTCTGTAGCAACGTAAAGCATGATATTTTTCACTATCATTATTTTCAAACTTGTTAAGAGTTTGATATCCATGAAACACTTAGTGATGAATTTCAGAATCTTTTTAGTTCTTTTCCTTTGTGTCATGTATTAGAGATATATTTTATTTTCTTCTCAGTAACTCCTTGGCGTTATTGAATTAACCATCATTATTACCACCACCACCAGCATCATTGCTATTGTCACTTAGAAGTGTCCAACTCTTTTGTGACCCCATGAACTGTAGCCCACTAGGCTCCTCTGTCCATGGGATTTCCCAGGCAAGAATATTGGAGTGGATTGTCATTCCCTTCTCCAGGGGATCTTCTTGACCCAGGGACTGAACCCGTGTCTCCTGCATTGGCAGGTGGATTCTTCACCACTGAGCCATCAGGGAAGCTCAACCATCATCCTGGCTAAACAGAACTGTTTCAGTGCTAGATTCCACTTTAGGCACTTCACATACATCTCACTAATCCTCACAGCAACCCTGTGTGGCATACACTGGCATCAACCTTTTGTCACAGATGAGAGCATTGACTTAGGTGGAGGTCTGGTGCTTGCTCTTCAGGGTCACACAGCTAGACAGTGCTAGAACCAGGATTTAATCTCAGATGACAGACTCCAGAGCCCAAATATACAGTTCCCAATCTATTTTACTATTCTGTGAAGCATATGAACAAAAGGAAAGCGGAATAATGAGAACCAATGTGAAAAACTCACACTTAGAATCAAGAAAAAATGGGCAAAATTCCCCTCCTACAGCATACGAGTTGATATTTATGCTGCTGCTGCTGCTGTTGCTAAGTCACTTCAGTCGTGTCAAACTCTGTGCAACCCCATAGACAGCAGCCCACCAGGCTCTTCTGTCCCTGGGATTCTCCAGGCAAGAATACTGGAGTGGGTTGTTGTCTCCTTCTCCAGTGCATCCATGCATGCTAAGTCGCTTCAGTCATGTCCAACTCTGTGCAACCCCATAGACGGCAGCCCACCAGGCTCTTCTGTCCCTGGGATTCTCCAGGCAAGAATATTGGAGTGGGTTGTCATTTCCTTCTCCAATGCATCCATGCATGCTAAGTCACTTCAGTCATGTTCAACTCTGTGCAATCCCATAGACGGCAGCCCACCAGGCTCCTCTGTCCACAGGATTCTTTAGGCAAGAATACTGGAATGAGTTGCCATTTCCTTCTCCATGACATTTATGAGCTGTACATCTTTCCAGCATGTGTACTTGAAAACGTGCACATAAACTCCCCCCTAGAGGTTTTCTGGTGGTGGCTTAGTGGCAAAGAATACGCCTGCCAATGCAGGAGGCACAGGTTTGATCCTTGGGTCAGGAAGATTCCCTGGATGAGGATATGGCAACCCACTCCAGTAGTTTTGCCTGGAAAATCCACTGACAGAGGAGCCTGGAGGGCTACAGTTCATGGGGTCACAAAAGAGTCAGACATGACATAGCAACTAAACAAGAGATTTTCTACTAGGTCATACTTCTACCTCAGGCCAAATGGCACATGGTTAAAGAATGCTATGAGTCCTTGAACATAAATGTCATACACAACATAGGTGGAAATAAAACAAAAGTCAAAGCTATTTTCAGCTGAGAGTGAAGACAGAGTCCACGGTCAGGAAACACTCTAGGATTTCAGGACAAATTCTATTTTCACAACCCATCTATGATACTCCTTCTTCTCAATGGACCAATTCAATTGAACATGAGTTTGAGCAAGCTCCAGAATTTGGGGGTGGACAGGGAAGCCCGGCATACTGCCTTCTGTGGGGTCGAAAAAGTCAGACATGACTGAGTGACTGAATTTAACTGAACCTGGACCTTACATTCTGATGGGTCAAAGGAGAAACGGGCAATAAAATGAACATAAAAGCAAAATATACCATATGTTAGATCATACAAGAAAGAAAACTAAATAAGGGAAAGAAGATACAAAATGTCAGGGGACAAGATGTTGAAGGGACAGAAGTGGTAACTAGGAAAGAAAGGAGATTTTCTAGCAACAGCCTGGAAGATGGGAAAGAACTTGCAGGACGAACATGCAGCACAATAGTCCCCCAGGCAGGGTGAACGGTGTGGACCAATCTCTAGAGGCTGGAGTGTACCTGATCCGTACAACAAACAGGCCATAGGGTTGTAATAGAGTATACGCCGGAGAGATTGGTAGGACACAGTCAAGCAAATGTTAGGAGTAGGGGTGGAAGACAGACTCAGAACCACTAGGGCCTTTGCAAATCACTGTAAGCATGCACTTGGCTCTGACACTATGTTTCAGTTAAGTTAGAGAGCTGACCAAAAATAGAGTGCCTTGGCAAAATAAGGGATTCATTTTATCATATTAACTGTTTATCTTTGAAGATCAGAGATGAACACTCCTAGACTGTTAAAGTCATCATAATGTAAGCTCCATTTTTATTTCTGTTCTGCCTTATTAGTCTGTGACTTCCATCTTCAGGTTTGCCTCATGGTCACAATATGGTTGCTGGAAAGCAAGTCAGTGCCTGCATTCCCTTCAGGGACTAGCTGAATAAACTTCTTTAAAAGACAAAACCAATACAATATTATAAAGTAATTAGCCTCCAATTACAATAAATAAATTTTTATTACAACCTCCCAACATTCTTACATATCATTGATTATCCTCATTTTATAATAGGGGCTAGAAAATGTTGAATTTTAGTTGAATACATTTCTATTTCCCCAAATTATGAGCTCATTAAGAGAGAGAGGAGAATGATTATTTTTTAATTTATTTATTTAACTGGAGGCTAATGATTTTACAATATTGTGGGTTTTGCCATACTTTGACATGAATCAGCCACATGTATATGTGTCTCCCCATCCTGAACCCCTCTCCCGCCTCCTTCACCACCCCCCCCACCTCTGGGTTGTCCCAGAGCACTGGCTTTGAGTGCCCTGCTTAATGCACTGGTCATCTATGATCATTGAGTGGGCAATGAACTGCCATAGATGGTTACAATTTTTAAAGCTTTTAACCAGAAAATAAAGATGTTGGATAAGTCTAAAAGTGGAATTCTGAATTTGGTGGTCACTTTATCCACAAAATCAATGCATATAATAAAGAATGCTATTTAAAATAAATAAGTAAAAAGATTTTTGGAACCATTTCAATGAGTATTCCATTAGTGGGACAATTTTTTAAAAAGACTTGGAAAGCTCTTTTATTTCGGTGTGGGAATACAACTGAAACCACAGCTTTCCAAGATACTTACAAGCAAAGGGTCCTCGAAAGAGGTATGAGTATCCGCTATACTTATTATGGCAGAGAAAAATATTTCCAAGATGGCAAAGCACTCCGCAAAGCACATGAACCAAGCTGATATCCTCTGAAACACTGGTGTCCAAAAATCCTCAGGAGAGATCACTATACTTGAATATCATTTTGCCAACCTCAAATATGGCCCACATATGTGTGGCAAGGTTATACAGAGGTCGAGAAAGAAAAACATAGTTACAGGATATAATCAAATATCCATAAATTTTAAATGTAGAGGCAATATTAAAAGAAGAGAAGGGCTTCCCTGGTGGTTCAGTGAATAAGAATCTGGCTGTCAGTGCAGGAGACATGGATTTGGATCCTAGTCTGGAAAGATCCCACATGCCAAGGAGCAACGAAACCCATCCACCACAGTTATTAAGCCTGTGCTCTAGAGCTCACACGTGGCAGGTACTGAAACCTGTGCTCCTGGAGCCCATGCTGAGCCACAAGAGAAGCCTCTGCAATGTGAAGCCTGTAGAGCACAACTAGAGAGGAGCACGCTTGCTGCAACTGGAGAAAACCCTGTGCAGCAATGGCCAAAAATAATTAAAAGCAAATAAAAACTGTTGTTTAAAAAAGAAGAGAAAAACATCCAGTAGGTCTGCTGGCCTGCTGAGTAGAGACGGGAGAACGCTATATCTGCAATTTTAAGTTCTTCTAAAATAAGAAAACTCAGAGTTTCTAGACTCTTTATGTTTGAAATCCTCTGTCAAGGTCATAAAATCCACTGAAGTCCTTTGCGGTCCCATTTCCAGGACAGATTTACTTCATAAAACTATTCCGGATCCTATAAGGTTATTTCCACCAACAAGACCGTACAAGCTTGCAGTGCAGGGGCAGTTCTGTCTCTGTCTTCAGAAAAGAATAACCTGGAGTTGTTCTCTGTGGGTGCTAAGTGAACATTAATTAATGATGAATGGGGGATACTTTGCCATCTGTTCAGCTCTGGTTCAAAATATACTGTTGTTACTTAATTGGATTATTTTTAGTCTTGTAGTTTTCAGCTGGGGTGAGCACTAATGACTGGATCTGTGAAATGCCCTGGCAAATCATAACTCCCATTTTGAAGTCCTTGTCTGGAGGGGTGGCTAATTATTGAATGATAAGTACATCCAAATGGCAATAAAAGAAGGTCTTTTCTAACATTCAGTCTTCTTAAAGTGATAAAGCATTCCCTCTTCAGTAGAATAATTCAAGTCATGTATAAGAAATAACAGCCTGGAGGACTGAGAGCTAATGCAAGAAAGACAAGGGAAAAATAATTTAAGGAAAAGAGAACAAATGAGATTAACATATATGGTAAAGAGCACTGTAGCGTCTGTTTTTTGGTCATTAACCTCCCCACCCCCAGCACTTCCTAGCACGTTTGTCATGCTCTGCTACCCTCTGTATGTGCTATTGTATGCAGAGGGACTAGCAAATAAAATTTCAAATCAGATATAAGACATATAATCATAAAATGAGAGTCATTGCTTCATGAAGAAGAAATTGAGTTATTTTCGAAATTACTTAAGGCAAGAGGCTTCTGAGAAGTTACATTATATTTTTTCAAACTTTCAAATTAGAATTAAGAGTAAGAAATAAAGATATTTACTTAGGTGCCCAAGGGGAGCTGTGGTTCTCTTAATGTACTCTTTTTGAGTTGTGAATTGCATGCCAGAATAATTTACTGACAGCCCCAAATGCTTTGTTTGCCCCAGTGAAGGACTTTATTAAAGGTGTGTTTTTCCCTCCTCTGCTTTCAGCTGCTGCAGTGCAGCATAACCATCTTGGACATTTAAGACATCAAATTTAAAAAACAATCAAAATCATGCTCCCACCAGCCATGCTCAGATTAGATAGTGTATTACAGAAGCCAATTTCTAGCATTAAAACCCTTGTAGTTGTTGATGTTGTTTAGTTGCTAAGTCTGACTCTTTGCGACCGCATGCACAGTAGGCTGCTCGGTCCTCCACTATCTCCCAGAGTTGTTAAAATCCTAGTTCTACACACACCAGATATGTGACCTTAACCTCTGTAAGGCTCAGCTCTCCCTCAAAAGAAAAATGAACCTTTTAATAAAATCTACATCTCAGGTTGGTTTAAGTATCACATTAAATAATGCATATATAAGATAGTTTGTACAATATTCAGCATTTTCTGTGTTTTCTAAAACATGCGTAGTATAGAAATTGCCAACCTCATCACTTGTCCTGTGGGAACCCCAACTGCTGTCACTCACCCAGGACCCTCTGAAGGGTCATTTGTCCATGGATCCCACGACTTGGATCCAGGCCAAGGTGGCTTTGACAAGGGCAGGGAGCTTGGTATGAAGACAGGTAATCTACAGGCTGATGAGAGACCCATGAGTTGGCCTAATGCAGAAGACTTTCTCTAAAGTTCTGACTGTAGTTAATTAAACCAAGAGGGGAAAAAAAAAAATCATCTTGGGCATGAAGAATGAGACATAGCAGAAGGATCCAGTGGTGCCTGGGGTAGAAGATAAAGGGATGATACACGGGAAAGGGTAAATAGAAGATGTGAGGCAAGAGAATGCACCAATAAGCAGAAGCATAAGGCAAGGAGACAGTTGACTGCAGTGGCAGGACTGGCAGGAGATGTCCCGACGGTGAGAACGTGAGTCAGCGTGGTGAGGACAGAGCAGGATAAAATAGATGCTTGTTGCCAAGGAGATTATAAAACACCCTAGCACCCGTGTCATTGCCTCCAGCCAGGCCCATCCTGCCTGGGCACAGGCCAGGGCAGAGAGGGTATTTCTAGCAGCACATTGCCCAAATTGCTCAAAAATCAGGGCACCAGGTCCCAAGGCATCAGGACTGTGAGCATCCACTCACCTTAGTTCTCGGGCTCCAGGGTTTCCATACAAGCTTCAGTGCTGAAGGGCAGACACAATGTAAATGGATAGCTACCTGTCTTATCACCCACGTGGACCTTGGCAGAGTCAGCAGGAAAAGCTACACTTTTTTAGACCCCAGAAACTATCTGGAAAATGCCGGCTCAGATCAGTCCCGTGTGTATAATGTCTTGGTCCTTGACTTTCTCTGGTTCCCTGACTCCCTCATCCAGACCTTCCCCTCCTTGCTTCTTCCTCAGTTACATGGATGCTAAATACTATAGCGAGTGCCTCATTCTCACATTTCCAGTCATTCCGTTTTCCTAATACTATTCCTACCTTTCTTAATAATAATGTATCATTCTCATTAGAAGCACAGTGTTTTAACCCCTGGACAGCCAGGGTAATTTTACAATATCTATGAATTAGCTGAAACATACATGAGAAAATTAGATGCAAACAGTTACAAACTTTAGTACAATAAAAGATGGCTTTAATATGTAAAGACATCACTGTGTTACAGGATATGGAGATCATGTTAGAAAGGTGTACATTATCATTCACTCTGGAGGTAAATGTAATCCAAATAAAAACTCAACACATTTAATAAAAATAATTTAAAGAGCTAATGGGTTGTGGGTTTGTTTTTTTTTTGTTTTTGTTTTTTTACTGTTTACGTTATACCAGACACTGGTCTGAGGACACTATATGCATTCAGTTGTTTATTCCCCACAAGAGTTCAACCATAATCTCCATCTTATAGATGAAGAAACTACTGGACAATTTGTAAGTAAATTCAGAATAATTTCCCCTAAAGTTTAGAAGCATGGCTGTTCATGCTTTACCTGCTTCTCACAATAACATTACAATAAGTCCAAATACCTTGTTTAACGTGTTTGTGTATTAGTTTCTTGAAACTTTAAAGAAAAAAAAAAGAAAAGCGCAACCAAAAGTCATAAACATATTTTCTCTGTGTGTGTGTTGGTTGCTCAGTTGTGTCTGACTCTTTGTGACCCCATGAACTGTCGCCTGCAAGGCTTCTCTGTTCATGGGATTTTCCAGGCAAAAACACTGGAGTGGCTTGCCATTCCCTTCTCCAGAGGATCTTCCTCACCCAGGGAGAGAAGCCTGGCTTCCTGCATCACAGGCAGATTCTTTGCCGTTTGAGCTGCAGGTAAAGTCATTTTCTATTTTTTATGCATGTGTCCTTAAATTTTTTTTCCTTTGAAATTCAGAGTCAATACAAATAAATTACTTATTGATGCAGCATCGTAAAGAATCACATTTGTGTCCAATACAAGCGGCCTTGATGTAGTTAAGAAACAGGGGCCCAGGGTGCATTGCAAACAGAAACAAGGGCAGGGTGATAGGAGGTGAAGTCAGCATGGTAGCTGGGGGCAGGATTATACAAAACCTTGCAGGATGTGGTGGGGATCTTGGTAAGGCCAATAAGATGGCAAAAATCTGCAGACTTTGCACAGGGATAGTTAAGGCATATGGAGTGAGAAATAGCAACCTCTTCCAGTCCTTTTGCCTAGAAAATTCCATCAGCAGAGGAGTCTGGTGGGTTACAATCCATGGGGCTGCAAAGAGTCAGACACAACTGAGCAACTGAGCACCAGATAGGGCATAACCAGATTTGTGTTTTAAAAGTATAACTGTGGTTGCTATTTGGAGGGAAAAAAACAATTGAGAACTAAGCATTAAAGACAGAAGATCAGCTAGTAATCTGTTACAATTATCCAAGCAATAAAAAATGGGTGGCGTCTCTGTAACTGCCTTGCAAATAGGGTCATCCATACCATTTTTCTAGATTTCACATATCTGCATTAATGTACAATGTTTGTTTCTCTTGCTGACTTACTTAACTCTGTACAGCATTCTCTAAGTCCATCCACGTCTCAGCAAATGATCCAGCTTTACCCTTTTATGATTGAATAATATTCCATTGCACACATGTACCATATCTTCTGTATCCATTGCTCTGTAGTAGAGAAAATATGAGTGGACATAGTGGAGGGTTGTAGGACAAATTGGGAGATTGTGATTGATATATATGCGCTGCCATGTGTAAAACAGCCAGTGGAAGCCTGCTGTGTAGCACAGAGCTCAGCTCGGGGCTCTGTGATGACCTAGATGGGTAGGATAGAGGGCTGGGGGGTTGGAGAGAGGTCCAAGAGGGAGGAGATATCTGTATACATACAGCCAATTCACTTCATTCTAACACAACATTGTAAACCCCTCTACTTCAATACAAAGTCACAAATGAATGAATAAACATTGGTGGCTTTGATGAGAGAAGAAGGGCTTAGCAAGTAAAGAAATGATGAGATTCTGGCTATGTTGAGGAGGTAAATGTCAGGATTTGCTGACGGTATGGATGTAATTTGTGCATGAGTTCTCTTTTGCTGCACAGGAAATTACCGCACAATTAGCAGTGCAAAGCAACAGCTATTTGTTATCTTGCAGTTTCTGTGCCTCAGGAGTCCAGACATGGCTCATCCAAGTTCTGACTTCAGGGTCTCAGGAAGCTGAAAGCAAGTGTTACTTAGGCTGCACCCCCACCTGAAAGCTCAAGAAAGGAAGGATCCACTTTACAGCCTCCACAGGACGTGGGCAGAATTACTTTCCTTGCAGCTGTAGAACTCATGGCATCTTGCTTTTTGAGAGCCAGCAAGAGAAATAAGGAGAGTCCCTGCTATTGGAATTCTCTGCCTTCAAGAAATGTCTAGGTCCTCTAATAGTAGTCTCACCTGACCATATCAGGGCCACTCAGGATACTCACCCCTCTGATTAACTCAAAGTCAACTTATCATAGATCTTGTCTCTACTTTTACTAGCTAATATAACATAATCGCAAGAACTATATCCCATGCACTATGCATGCCAGATTCTATAACATAGAATCACGTCATGGGTCTCAGAGACCATAGCATGTTATTTTCCACTCACACTCAAGGGTAAAGGTTTTCACAGGGGTGTGGCTGCAGAAGACTCTTGAGGGTCCCTTGGACTATAAGGAGATCAAACCAGTCAATCCTAAGGGAAATGAACCCTGAATATTCATTAGAAGGACTGATGCTGAAACTCCAATACTGTGGCCCCCTGATGTAAAGAGCCAACTCGCTGGAAAATTGAGGGCAGGAGGAGAAAGGGGCAACAGAAGATGAGCTAGTTAGATAGCATCGTGGACTCTATGGACATGACATTGAGCAAACTCTGGGAGATAGGGAAGGACAAAGAAGGCTGGCATGCTACAGTCCATGGGGTCGCAAAGAGTCAGACATGACTGAGCAACTGAACAACAACATGAATACAGAAGGGCAGAAATCAGGCCCACTCTTTCTCTCTTACACTTTCTGGGGGACATGTGACCACCAGGAAGGGTAAGAAAAAAAGAAGGGGCCTGATTGTCTGCAGGTCTTTCGTCCAAGCAACTGTAAGAATTGAGCTTCCATTTACTACTATAGAAAAGATGGGGTAGAGGTTTGACATGGGAGTGGAAAACCAAGAGACTGGTTTCAGGCATGTTGTATTTAAGGTGTTTATTTGGCATCCCGGTGGAGATGTCAAAGTAGATGTGTGCAATTGCAGGTGAAGTGGAAGACTGGATGGCTATCCAGGCAGAAACTGACAAGTGGTACCTGCCTGGGTGAATTATCCACATTGCAGATTTCTGGCCTTCCATCCTGATAGATCTAAAATAGGATTGAGTCAGTGTTCCACAGCTGACCAGCCTGATTTTGCTCACTCGTGAAACACTAATAAGAACACATCAATTCACTGCAATAAATATGGCTATAAAGGAGACTGGATATTCACACAGCTTTGGTGAGCATTTTCCCTATACAGGTCTGGGGTGGACACTGCAAATCTAGTGATTCCCTTTTTTCTATGATAGACATAACTGGCCACTTCCCCTACCAATGGACATATTCTTCCTTAACTTGGAAATGTTCCCCCTTTCTTTTATTCTTCCCAACCACTCATGAAATATGACCCACTTTCATAAGAAGTAGTGGCTCACTATAATGGTAATTTCTAAAAGGGTGGAAAGACTTTAAAATAGAAGAATAGAAAGTATAGGAAGCTTGAACAAGCCTCACCATTACCACATGAAATATGTCCTGAGTGGGACAACTCCTTCTTGAAAATTTCTGCCTTTTTTTTTTTTAACTTTACAATATTGTATTGGTTTTGCTATACATCAACATGAATCCGCCATGGGTGTACACGTGTTCCCAATCCTGAACCCCCCTCCCACCTCCCTCCCCATACAACCCCTCTGGGTCATCCCAATGCACCAGCCCCAAGCATCCTGTATCCTGCATTGAACCTAGACTGGTGATTTGTTTCTTATATGATATTATACATGTTTCAATACCATTCTCCCAAATCATCCCACCCTCTCCCTCTCCAACAGAACCCAAAAGGATGCTGTTCTTCAGTGTATATATTAATTTTATAACCCTCTAAGAAAAATTTATCACTTTATTTTAAATTTTCTTGAGGTTTACCTAACTGTACTATCCATACCTAGTAAGGTATATATAATATTCAATTTTACAAAAGAAAATTGAAGTTCAAAAAAGTTAAACAGCATCCCTAAATCTCACATCTAGATAGGATCATGCATTTTCATGCTCAAATCTGGAGAACCCTAAAGGCACACATTCTTTCTTAAACATTTAACTACAATTTGAAAACTGTGCTCTTGAGAAGGCTAGGGTATAGGAGAATTATGGGGGGGAAGGGAAAATAAGTTTAAAATTTTAAGTAATTCTTCTCTCCTGAGTGGACTAATTAGAAGCTGTTTGAATAATCCTAGAAAACAATTGTCTGTTATTCGTCCAATATAGTTTCAATAAGTGGAATAAACAGATTAATACATCTCCAAATCCCTATTTTCTCCTGAAATCACTATTGATCCTTCAATAGCTGAATTCAAATGACTCTTTAGTAAATCCCAGACAGAATCAATAGCCCTCTCATAATGTTCAAGACATGCATCTATTTTAGTACTTACCATATTTATTACAATTATAGCCTTTTCTGGCTGTCTCCCACACTAGTCTAGGAGTATCTTAGAAGGTGTGTGTGTTGCTAGAGGCTTTATACCTAGGACACTTTATACCTTCAACACCTAGGGAGGTTCATCTGAGCCTAAAGGAACTGTTAACTGAATGAATGGAAGACAAATGAACAATGCTTTATGACCTATCACTGCCACTCTCATTGCAATAATATAATGCCAAGGACGAAATTTTTCAAGATGGAATGTTCTCCTGTTTGGTTAAACCAAGCAATAACAACTTGAAATGTAGATTCCAATTTATATCCTGAAATATATATGTGCTTAGTCACTCGGTCATGTCAGACTCTGTGACTCCAGGGACTGTAGCCTGCCAGGCTCCTCTGTCCACAGGGACTCTCCAAGCAAGAATAGTGGAGTGGGCTGTCGTGTCCTCCTCCAGCGGATCTTTCCAAACCAGGGATCGAACCCAGGTCTCGACTTTAAATAAATGAAATGGGTATTATTTATGGAGTATACGTTTATTTTGTGCCAAACACTCTACTATCCCCTTTACACACATTAATTTTAATCCTAACAAAAGCATGAAGAAGTAGGTATTACTGTCCCCATTTCCAAATGTAGTAACTCATACTCAGACCATCCTGCAAATATCATAGATTTAGCACGTTATACAGCCAGGATTTAAATCCAGCCTGTCTGATTCTAAAGTTCATGCTCTTTACCACTAGTTTATAATACCGTTTCAAATGTTGCTAAATAAAGTAAGGTCTGTGATAATTCAATGTGAGAGAAAAGATAAAACAGAATCAAAAACTTATTGTTTTGCTTTAATTTCTAGAACTATTTGTTCAGTGTTTCGGAATGTCTATACCTTTACCAGCTATTTTACCAGGGGACGTTTAAAGGGACTCTCTGGATGAGCTCTTTCATCACTGTAGTGTCTCAGTTTGGCACTGGCTCCAGTTTGTCTGATGAAGCTGTTTCATCTGAGATTTCTCTGCATCTAATCTGCATGTGTGCTTTACACTGTGTCCAGCCATTCTGGTGGGAGCATATGGTTAGTTTTGTTAATTGGGCTTTTTGTTATGCTGTGTCTGCAAAGCTTCTTTTAATTTATATTCAAATGTTTGTCATCCTCTGGCAGCCTGGTTTGTGATGTCTGTGTTTGTTTTGTGACCCATGACTATAGCATGTTTTTCAAGCTGTGTTATGACACATCATTTGAAGATGCCCACCATGTGTCGGCTTCTTACTACAATATAATTCCTGCTCTGCCTCCTTAAGAATTCAGTATAATTAGCCTTGGGAGAGGGTAGGGAAAGGAGAGAGTCATTGTTTCAGCCACTCTAGCTGCTGCTGCTGCTGCTGCTGCTGCTGCTAAGTCGCTTCAGTCGTGTCCGACTCTGTGCGACCCCATAGATGGCAGCCCACCAGGCTCCCCCGTCCCTGGGATTCTCCAGGCAAGCAGCCACTCTAGGCATCTACATTATTAAGAATAACACAGATGCGATGAAAGTTGGCTTGTTTATCAAAGACAGAACTCTAGATGATTCACGTAGCATCAAACATCTATAAAAACCTACTTTTTGCAGGCTTCTGTGCATGGGCCAAGCTCGCGAGATTTAGTAAAAGAAGGTAAAGAAAGGAGGCCACTAAGATTGGTACTAATTTCAGACTTTGGTGTCTAACTCCCTTGGTTCAAAGCTCAGTTCCACTAATCACCAACTGTATGACCTTAGACAAGATACCTCTGTGTGCCTTAGCTTTTATTGTCTATATAATGTGAGACAATAGCATCTATTTCATAGGATTGGTGGAAAAATTAATGAGCTAGCACCTGGGACAGAGTAACATTCAGTAAATATTACCCATTATTGCTGTTTCTTTCTTAAACAATTTCTAACAAATATGAGTCTGGTTATTATAAGGGCTGATGCAAAACAGAAATAAAAAGTCCAAAGAGGTCAAATCAGTATTTTCCAAACTTCATTCTGGAGCCAATTAATAAATTTAAAGAAAAAGAGTTCTGCGATTATATACGTATGGGAAATTCTGACCTGAACAATGACCGTATATGTCATGAGTCTGCAATAGGCTGATGTATACTGTGATTTTCCAAGAGGAAAGCGAACATTCAACCCTTAAGTTTTTGAATACAAGAATTTCATCTAGATGTGCCTCTTAAAGGACCAGTTTCCATATAATATCCTTGTGGAGGAGGGGGGAGGTTTCTGATTTGGGTAAAAGTTATTAGCAATTACAACTACCAGTTAGGGGGAGTTAGAGTTCTGAATACTAATTATGTCACAATTGAATTCTTGAATGTTTATATGAAATTGCAGTTATGCAATTATGTGATGGTACGTGCAGACACATGCAGTCACAGACAGAATTTATCCACAAAGCCATCTTTGGTGTCCAGGAGACCAAATCCTGTGACATTTTTGATATCTTGTCCTTTCTGGAATGACACATCTCAGAGGAGAAGCCCAGGAGCCTCCAAATCTCCAAAATAAAAGAGGGAAATTGCAGCTGGGAGTCTGCAGACTTCTGGCACTTCCACGCAGCTCGTGTAAGATCATGGCAGGAGAGCACGTGGCCTCCAATTTTGCTCCCACCAGAGGATATAAAAGCATATTGATTTGCTTGTTTGCTCTATAATTTATCAAATGTTTCTCTAATTGTGGGGGAGTTAAAGAAGAAAGAGTTTAAACAGGCAACCTAAAGGAACATAGCAGTAGTCAGAAAGCAGTAACATTGCCAGCCACCAATATAGAGAAGAAACATTTTCTCTTGGCTAAGGAACTCTTGCACGCATGCATTAAGAGTAATAACTCAGCTGCTCAGTCGCATCCAATTCTTTGTGACCCCATGGACTGTAGTCCGCCAGGCTCCTCTGTCCATGAGTTTTTCCAGGCAGGAGTATTGGAATGGGCTACCATTTCCTGTTCCAGGGGAAGCTTCCCAGGCTGAGGATCAAACTGGCATCTCCTGCATATCCTGTATTGGCAGGCAGGATTCTTTAGCACTGAGCCACCTAAGAAGGTCTTCAATTTGTTTTGTTTTGTTTTGTTTTTAAGTTTATATGGAATTATTTGACCAGTTTCAATGCGAATATCTTCAATATATCTTAAATATTTTCTCTACACTGTTCTAGATGCTAAGGGGAAAATGACGAGTAAGACACAACAGTCTCATACATGCTCTCACAACTAATGTCACGATTTTTTTGTAAGTATAATTTCTTTACAATGTCATATAAGTTTCCGCTGTACAAGGAACTGAATCAGCTGTAAGTGTACCTATATCCCCTCCCTCTTGAACCTCCCTCCCACTCCCTCTCCATCCCCTGCCTTTAGGTCATCACAGAGCACCAAGCTGGGCTCCCTGTGCTGGGCGGCAGGTGCCCACTAGCTAGCTATCTGTCTTACACAGGGTAGTGCATATACATCAAACCTAATCTCCCATTTCATCTCACCTTCCCCCTCCCCACCGTGGCCAGATCTAGATTCTGTCCTACAGAACGAAGTAAATCAGAAAGAGAAGACCAAATACTATTCATTAAAGCGTGTATGTGAAATCTAGAAAAATGGTACAGATGAACATAGTTCCAAACCAGGACTCAGTTCAGTCCAGTCGCTCAGTCCTGTCCGACTCTTTGCGACCCCATGAACTGCAGCACGTCAGGCCTCCCTGTCCGTCACCAACTCCCAGAGTTTACTCAGACTCATCTGCATGGAGTCAGTGATGGACTCAAAGTCAGGAATAGAGACAGACTGAGAGAACAGACATGCAGACACGGTTTCAACTGGCAGCACTGAACGAGGGAGTTTAGGAGCTGGGGAAACACGTGCAAGAGTCAGTTAGCTCAAGCTGGCTGGGGAAGAGGCAGAGGAAGTGAAAGCTGAGCTGAAAACTCAATAGGAGTTAGCAGGGTGATGAGGTGTGGGAGGGAAAGATGAGTTTTACAGAAGAGAAAAGCCTGAGGGTAAGAGAGAGGAGAACAGAGCTGAGAACCAGAAAGAAGCTTAATTTGACTGCAGTGCAAAGTGTGAAGGAGTAGAATGATGAGGGGTGAGATGTAGGGTGAGCCCGGGGAAGACATGACTGGTTTCATGTCAGGCTAAAAAGCTTCTTTTCCTCCTGAAGGTTATTAGGGACCTATGGAAGTGTTTCAAACAGAGCAGGGACACGATCCCTGCCTCGTAGAACAAATCAAGCTGCTACCAGAGAATCAGTTTGGCTGGGAACCGTATTTGTAGCCAGAAGACTATTTAGGAGGCTGTGCCTATTGAAAACTAAAAAACAAGAAATGATGGTGAATGGAGAGATATGAGAAATTCAGGAAGTAGATTGTGTGATTGGTTTAATGTGGAAGAAAAGAGGCAAAGCATTAAAGGATGATTCACAATTTCTTAGATGTGGATGCCACTCATTGACTTTGGACCTTTTATTATATAGGGGAAAAGATAAGAAAGCAGCTTTTTTTTTAATCAAGAAGCTTCTGTTTCTTTCTTTCTTTTTTTCTTAGCTGTAGATCCAGTGTGTTTTCTGTAAAAATAAAATTTCTTATAATTTACCTAGAAGTGGTTATAAAACTAATATGAGGAGCCCCCTGTGATTATTTTTAAGATTACTTTGCTGACACCTACTGGATAGGATCTTTTACACAAATATATAAAACAAGAAAAGCAATAAAGACTCCCTATTCTAACTGGGGTGCATGAAATATTTTTTAAATAATGAAATGGATAGAATTAACTTGATTAATTTTATTTCCTTGTGTGGTACAAATTAAGTTTCTTTTTTTGTTGTTGTTGTTTTCCTTTCTTTGTTTCCTTCCTTCCTCTTTTTTTGTGGCCAAGGAATGTATAATGATAAAGTATATCAAATTTTTCAGCTTGGAAAGAAAATATATCACTTTTCTCTAACAATGAATTGAGAAAATCTATCTATACTTAACACACTGTATCTAAACTGTCATATTCCTGCTGGTAGATCTTGTCACTTAACAAAACAACTGAGATGAAAAAAATATATATTATGTAAGTTAATCAGCTGGTATCCAGTAAGAAGTTAATGTGCTCTCTTTGGTCATTAAATAAAGCCCTTTTAAGCCCAAATAAGCTTTTTTTTAACATCAGAAATTCAATAATAAACATGAAGTTTATTTAATGATTGTTGTTGATCAGTTGCCCAGTTGTGTCCAGCTCTGCACACCCAGGGACTGCAGCCGGCCAGGCCTCCCTGTCCCGCACCATCTCCCGAAGTTTGCCCCAGTTCATGTCCATTGCATTGGTGATACCATCCAGCCATCTCATCCTCTGATGCCCTCTTCTATCCTCAATCTTTCCCAGCTGCAGGGACTTTTCCAATGAGTCAGCTTTTGCATCAGATGACCAAAATACTGGAGTTTCAGTTACAGCATCAGTCCTTCCAATGAGTATTGAGTTGATTTCCCTTAAGATTGACTAGTTTGATCTCCTTGCTGTCCAAGGGACTCAGAAGCCTTCTCCAGCACCACAGTTCAAAGGCATCAATTCTTCGTGCTCTGCCTTCTTTATGGTCCAGCTCTCACAACCATATTTAATGATTAACTAAGAGTCGGACACGACTGAAGTGACATAGCTTAGCTTAGCTTAGAGGTAATAAAGTTATAACTCTTAAGGCTAAAATTTTAAAACCCTTAATAAATTTATAGGTATGATGAAACTTAAAATTTTCATTTAAACATTTGATTTTCTTAATTGTACAAAGAGTGGCGGGGAAGGTCCAAGAACTAGAATAACAAGAAACATCAGAATTGTGCCTGGAAACCTGAACCTGAATCCCAACCAGTGTTTCATACAATTTCTACCATATCATTGGCCCTTAAATATTCCCTTATTATTTGTTCCTTGATATCAACTACTTGCATTATAGAAGGGGTTAAGGTCCTGCCTCACTTCATCTCACTGGTTTATCAGATGCTCAATAGAATATATGATCTGGTGACAAATTTAGAAAAAAAAAGATTACCTATCTATTGTTGCATAATCAATAACCACAAACATAGCAGCATAAAACAATACTCATTTATTATGCATCAGTTCAGTTGCTCAGTCACATCTGTTCTCTGTGGCCCCATGAACTGCAGCATGTCAGGCCTCCCTGCCCATCACCACCAACTCCTGGAGTTTACTCAAACACATGACCATTGAGCCGGTGATGCCATCTAACCATCTTATGCTCTGTCCTCCCCTTCTCCTCCCGCCTTCTTCTCCCCTTCTTCACCCTTTCCCAACATCAGGGTCTTTCCCAGTGAGTCAGTTCTTCACATCAGGTGGCCATAGTATTGGAGCTTCAGTTTAAGCATCAGTCCTTCCAATGAATATTCGGACAGATTTCCTTTATGAGGGACTGGTTGGATCTCCTTGCAGTTCAAAGGACTCTCAAGAGTCTTCTCCAACACGACAATTCAAAAGCATCAATTCTTCGGCGCTTAGCTTTCTTTATAGACCAACTCTCACATCAGTTTAGTTCAGTTGAGTTCAGTCATTCAGTCGTGTCTGACTGTTTGCAACCCCATGAATTGCAGCACGCCAGGCCTCCCTGTCCATCACCAACTCCCAGAATTTACCCAGACTCATGTCCATGTAGTCTGTGATGCCATCCAGCCATCTCATCCTCTGTCGTCCCCTTCTCCTCCTGCCCGCAATCCCTCCCAGCATCAGAGTCTTTTCCAATGAGTCAACTATTTGCATGAGATGGTCAAAGTGTTGGAGTTTCAGCTTTACCATCAGTCCTTCCAATGAACACGCAGGACTGATCTCCTTTAGAATGGACTGGTTGGATCTCTTTGCAGTCCAAGGGACTCTCAAGAGTCTTCTCCAACACCACAGTTCAAAAGCATCAATTCTTTGGTGCTCAGCTTTCTTCACAGTCCAACTCTCACATCCATACATGACTACTGGAAAAACACAGCCTTGACTAGACAGACCTTTGTTGGCAAAGTAATGTCTCTGCTTTTTAATATGCTGTCTAGGTTGGTCATAACTTTCCTTCCAAGGAGTAAGTATCTTTTAATTTCATGGCTGCAAACACCATCTGCAGTGATTTTGGAGCCCAGAAAATTAAAACCAGCCACTGTTTCCACTGTTTCCACTGTTTCCCTGTCTATTTCCCATGAACTGATGGGACCAGATGCCATGATCTTAGTTTTCTGAATGTTGAGCTTGAAGCCAACTTTTTCACTCTCCTCTTTCACCTTCATCAAGAAGCTGTTTAGTTCCTCTTCACTTTCTGCCATAGGGGTGGTGTCATCTGCATATCTGAGATTACTGATATTTCTCCCAGGAATCTTGATTTCAGGTTGTGATTCCTCCAGCCCAGCATTTCTCATGATGTACTCTGCATATAAGTTAAATAAGCAGGGTGACAATATACAGCCTTGATGTACTCCTTTTCCTATTTGGAACCAGTCTGTTGTTCCATGTCCAGTTCTAATGTTGCTTCCTGACCTGCATATAGGTTTCTCAAGAAGCAGGTCAGGTGGTCTGGTATTCCCATCTCTTCCAGAATTTTCCACAGAATCTCTCACATAGTTTCCATAAATAGAATCTATAGCTTCTGTGGGTCAGGAGTGCAAGCCTGGCATAGCTGTGTCCTCTGCCTCAGGATCTGACAAGACTTAATCAAGATGTTGGTTGGGGGACTTCCCTGGTAGTCCACTGGGTAAGAATTCAATTTAGTATAAAATAACAACCAAGTGTTTCTGGTCTAGTCCACAAATTAAATAGCTCCAGAGAAATGTCCAAGAAGGAAGCAATCTCTGACCAGTCACCACCAATAACTGCAGAATATTCTGTCTGTGAAAGCACTTCAGGGAGAGAAGGTAGATGTGACAGAGAAAAGCTTACCTCAAAACATCCAAAATATAGGCAAAAAGAATGAAATAAATCCATTTGCATGAGCCCTGCATAACACATAGCTGTTTTAAGTTTTAAAATTAATTCTTCCATAGAGTATACAACCAAAATATTTACTGCTGACAGTATACCACTTTTTTCAACACCTCTCTCAACTGTCTTGATTTTATTTTTAAAATAACATTGTTTGAGAGGCCTCCACTGTGAGCCAAAAAGTTACTGATTTTTCAGTTTGTCTTTCACTAATTCTTGCAACTCATGGACTTGCATTTGAGTAGCACCCTAGATGGCACTAGAACAGATGGAGGGAAAGCTTTATTGACACGAATGTGCGTGTGTTTGTGTGTGCATATGCAGCCGCTCGGTCGTTTCCTACCCTTTGCGACCCCATAGACTGTAGTCCACAAGGCTTCTCTGTCCATGTGATCATCCAGGCAAGAATACTGAAGCGGGTTACCATTCCCTTCTCCGAGGATCTTTCCCACTCAGGGACTGAACCTGTGTTTCTTGTCTCTTGCATCTCCTGCATTGGCAGGTAGATTCTTTACCACTGCACCACCTGGGAAGCCCATTGACATGAATAAACAATACCAGGTTGTCCCCATATTGAGCAAGTTTGGCTTTGGCAAAGTGTGAGGGTGATTGTGTGACTTTAAAGATCTTACAGTTAATTAAGCCCTGACTCAGCAAGTTAACATAGTAGCAAACTAATAATGGATATTCAGTAATTCTTATTTAATCTTTAAAGGCAAAGTAAGTTCAGTTCAGTTCAGTCACTCAGTTGTGTCCGACAATTTGCAACCCCATGGACTGCAGCATGCCAGCCTTCCCCAACCTCGGAGCTTGCTCAAATTCATGTCCATTGAGTTGGTGATGCCATCCAACTATCTCATCCCCTGTCGTCCCCTCCTCCTCCTGCCTTCAATCTTTCCCAGCATCAGGGTCTTTTCCAGTGAGTCAGTTCTTTGCATCAGTTGGCCAAAATATTGGAGTTTCAGCTTCAGCATCAGTCCTTCGAGTGAATATTCAGGACTGATTTCCTTTAGGATGGACTGGTTGGATCTCCTTGCAGTCTAAGGGACTCTTAAGAGTCTTCTCCAACACCACAGTTCCAAACCATCAATTTTTCGGAGCTCAGCACTCTTTATAGTCCAGCTCTCACATCCATACATGACTACTGGAAAAATCATAGCTTTGACTAGACGGACCTTTGTCACCCTTACTTTATAGATAAGGTTAGATAGCATCACTGATTCAATGGACATGAATTTGAGCAAACTCCGGGTAATAATGAAGGACAGGGAAGCTTTGCATGCTGCAGTCCATGGGGTCGCAAAGCATCAGACATGACAGAGTGACTGAAAAATGACAACAACAGATAGGGAAACCAATGCTTAGAACTTAGGCAAATAGCCCAAGGTCCAGCAGATATCTGAAAGATTGTGCTGACTTCATATGTAGCAGTATTTCCATCACAGAATAGCTACCTAATGTTCTTATTTTAAATCAATTTAATTCCTACGTCTTAAAATATATAAAAGGAATAACTGCTCCCAACCGATACTAGTTGCTGTAGCTGGCCAAAAGGCTTACCTCTATGTTTATTTTAAGTTGATTTGAAGAACTAGAGTGTATACTTCACAAGTCTTGTTAAATATCCCTTAGATAAAGAAATGAAGTATATGAAAAGCAGAGTGTCCTTAATTACCCAAATGCTGCCATGACAGTGGTCTGCAGAGAGGGGAAATCTCAGGTTGAGCTCTGGGCCACTGAGATCCACAGATTCCGTGGGATTTCTGAGAGACAGTCCAGGAGGCTCCCAGGAAGAGCCATGGATGGAGAGTTGATGACAGGAAGCACATTAGAGCAGACAGTGAGGCAATCAGTCTTCTGTTTGCCCTGCACCTATATTTGGCAGCTTAGATTTTAAAAACTATGTTAAAATCAGCTGAGCAAAGATGAGTTATCCAATCTTTTGGAAATTATTTATTTTTTAAAATCATTTTAAAAGATAACTCTACTTCACACCAAAATCAAAATTTTACTGCATTAAATAGAACTGTAAAAACATCAAAAATATTATATTTTTGTGCAGGGGAAGGGCTTTCCTAGCATATTACCTAAGTGTACACGCACGCACACACACACACACAATTGCA
Source organism: Ovis aries (assembly GCF_016772045.2). Taxonomy (NCBI): domain Eukaryota; kingdom Metazoa; phylum Chordata; class Mammalia; order Artiodactyla; family Bovidae; genus Ovis; species Ovis aries. The sequence goes on along the minus strand of NC_056069.1, from coordinate 59,647,031 downwards.
TAGATCCTCTATGGTTCCATACCCCCAGCATCTGTTGCCTCCTTTTACAGCAAGAGAATACATCTGATGCTTTCAGGAACTATCCCTTTAGGTGGCTTAGTCCTTGTGACTCATCATCTTTACTTTGCAGGTCCAGATCAAAACCAACCCCTGCCCCATCAGAGCCACAGCCTTCAAGACACTTCACATTCTTGGAGATATGACCTGAGTCAGGCCAGGCAAAGTCTTTGAAGGGCTCTACTGGAATTCTCTGGAAAAAAGACTCTCTCTGCTGGATCTTGGTTATGCAGGCCCCTGTAAGTCTGAATCTGCTGAAGAAGTGAAGAAGTACAGGGAGAAGAGAAAAGTTAAAGAAGGGAAGGAGGACAGCAGAAAAGAAAGGAAATGCATGGTGAAGGATAGAAAGGAAAAGAACACAAAGATGAAGAATCTTCCTTCAGCAACATATTTTTGAAATAAATTGTTTTAGCTTTAGGATGGTATTTGAGCCCCCAAATTACTCTGAATTGTGGAATGGAAGGGAGTTACCAATTTTCAACAGCTGAATTTCTTTAAATGACTATATTCAATCTTACTATGTTGGGAAGTCCTTCAAAATTAAGACAGAAAAATGGTCCACTGATGGAAATGAAAAATACTTGCGTTAACAAAGAAGCTGTGAATATGTGTATTTTCTATTTCATTGTATCCTACACAGGAGTCTAACTAAGAACCTTTTTCATTTCCCTTTATCACCCTCTATTGAAATTCATGGGGTTTGAAGAAACCTCAAGGATAATGAGAAGGATGAGATTTACTATTATTCAGAAAACTTTAATGATCAGAGAAACCGAGAGCTTATGGAAGCATAAAATACTTAACGTCACATTCTGTATTTACCAAAATTGATGCACAATTATGTCAACAAATTTCTACTTAATACATGGTTAGAATAACTTATTTATGAATATTAACTTAAATAACATTGCAATCAGGGGGAGGACTGGGATAGGGAGAAAGCATAAATACCTAAATAAATAATGCAGTGAAATAAATACGTGAAAAGTGACTGTAGTTCACACTTAGAAATAAGTTAAGGCTATGTGTTTTCCCCTGATGATTACTACAAGTGATCTGGTGTGCAAATGTCACGGAAGTGTGGGATGGACTTCATCCCACACTGTGTGGGACTCTGGGGTTTCTGGACGTGGCTTTATTTTAGACCAACCAACCACTGTCTTCATTCATTCTCTGTTCACCTTCTCATCTCTGCCATTTGTCAGTACTTGTGGAAGATTTCATCTTTTTCTGGTCATTTTCAGTTTTTGAGAACAACTTCACTCAGGTAATTAGTAGAAACACTTATTCTCACTCCTCATGTGTCCAAGGAGAAGAGCATTCATTGACAGAAGCTCTCATCTCTCTTTGCTGCCTCCCTCATTACTTCTTTTTAAAAACATTTATTTAATTTGGCTGCTCCAGGTCTTAGTTGCAGCATGTGGGATCTCTGATCTTCACTGCAGCATGGGGGATCTAGTTCTCTGACCAGAGATCAGATCAGGGCTCCCTGCATTGAGAGCATGCAGTCTTAGCCACTGGGCCACCAGGGAAGTGTGCCTCGTCATTTCTTTAATAGTAGTTATCCAACGCTGATAGGAAAGACTGAGGGCAGGAGGAGAAGTGGGTGACAGAGGATGAGATCATCCGATGGCATCACCAGCTCAATGGACATGAGCTTGAGCAAACTCCAGGAGGTGACGAAGAACAGGAAAGCCTGGGGAGCTGCAGTTCATAGGGTCAAAAGAGTCAGATACGACTTAGCAGCTGAACAACAGCAACGACTTTGCTGTGAGTGGGTGAGCAAGCTGATTCTAGGATCAGGGTATAGCAGTGTTGTGTGGGATACAATAGGAGCCTATTCTCCATCTGGCTTTATCTGTCAAAAGTTGAAATGATGCCGTATTTTATATTTCCCTTTGTCCAACTTCTAAACCAATAGATTGAAACAAAAATCAGGCAAAGAAGATGGATGTTAAATATTGACTTCTTGAATCCCGATGGTAAGTGAGATGCCCTTTCAATCGTGAGAATTATGGCCTAATATTATATTTAATTCAAAACCTCTCCTCTTCCTTCATGCAAGCCTGACCCATGGTCCACACACTTCCAGCCAGAAGAAGAGTGCGCTTTATTTTTTCAGTCATCTTCTTCCTGCTATTCACTAGGCAATGCCCACCCCTCCAGGTCTCTGTGATGGCCCTCCACAGCTCTCCTTTCTCACAGACTAGGGTCCTGTCAGCCCAGCAAGCTGGGCTTGAATGACTTGAGCCCAATCACCTATTGTGGGAGACAATATGGCTCCCAAACTCATGGTCTTTAAACCTGAAGTTTCTCTTTATCATCCATGTGACCTCGAGCAAGTCTCAGTGTTACCGAAAGGAAGTGTGTGTGTGGGGTGGGGGGGAATAGGGTTCATCAGTGCCCCATACCTAAAGTGGAAAAACTGAGCTACCAGTATCAAATGGTTGGTTAAGAATTAAATGAATCCACCATAGGTATACACATGTTCATGTTGATGTATGGCAAAACCAATACAATATTGTAAAGTAATTAACCTCCAATTAAAATAAATAAATTTATTTTAAAAAGAATTAAATGAGTCTGTATACATATAAAGCATATAGTGCCTTGCATTTAGTATGTGTTATGTAAGTGTTAGCGTTTCCCCAGCGGCTCAGAAGGAAACAATCCACCTGTGTAGGAGATGTCTGGAGATTACGAGTGAAATGACATAAAACATACAAGACATACAAAAGACAGACAGGACACCACTCTGGCCAGAGGAACAACTGGACAAACTAACTGCCGTTTATTATTATAAAGCCCTCCTTAGGCAGAATTCCAGACTGTAAGAATAAGCCTTTTTAGTACAGTGCAGGCACATACATGTTATCGTATAGCAAAGGGGAGTAAAATCTCTGTCTACTGAAGAGTCTGCCCAAAGCCCTCATCTCCTTCTTTTTTTTTTTTTTTTTTTTTTTTTGGTTTTTATTTTTATTTTTTTATTTTTTTTTTAGTTTTTTATTTTTTAAATTTTAAAATCTTTAATTCTTACATGCATTCCCAAACATGAACCCCCCTCCCACCTCCCTCCCCATAACATCTTTCTGGGTCATCCCCATGCACCAGCCCAAAGCATGCTGCATCCTGCGTCAGACATAGACTGGCGATTCAATTCACATGATAGTATACATGTTAGAATGTCATTCTCCCAAATCATCCCACCCTCTCCCTCTCCCTCTGAGTCCAAAAGTCCGTTATACACATCTGTGTCTCTTTCCCTGTCTTGCATACAGGGTCGTCATTGCCATCTTCCTAAATTCCATATATATGTGTTAGTATACTGTATTGGTGTTTTTCTTTCTGGCTTACTTCACTCTGTATAATCGGCTCCAGTTTCATCCATCTCATCAGAACTGATTCAAATGAATTCTTTTTAACTGCTGAGTAATATTATCTTAAGAAGGGAATGCTCCCTCGTTTGCAAGGGACCATTAAACTCAAGGCTGTGTCCAGACTCTTTGGCAAAACGCCTCGTATGCAAGGACGCTCAGCCTGAGCAGAGAGACCCGTTTGCAGGCACATCTCTGCTTTCACACCTGCAATGCAGGAGCTATAAGAAATGTGGGTTCCATCCCTGGAGGAAATGGCAACCCACTCCAGTATTCTTGCCTGGAGAATCTCGTGGACAGAGCAGCCTGGCCGGCTACAGTCCATGGAGTCGCAAAGAGTCAGAGAGGATGGAGTGAGCCTGGCTCACTTCCCAGGTGGCTCAGCAGGTAAAGATGCCTGCAATGCAGGAGACTCAGGAAACGAGGGTTCAATCCCTGGGTCAGGAAGATCCCCTGGAGGAGAAAATGGCCACCCACTCAAGTATTCTTGCCTGGAGAATCCCATGGATGGAGGAGCCTGGTGGGTTACAGTCCATGGGGTCACAAAGAGTCAGACACGACAGAGTGACTAAACAGGCAGGGAAAGAAAAGAATTCATCACGCAGAGGGTATTAGTGAAAAGACAAAAAAGTTTAAAAGAAGCAAGTGGCAATTTAAAAATTGAAAAGTACAATGCTAAACTTTAAAAAAAAAAATCACTAAAGGAGTGTGTGTTAGTTTGCTAGGGTTTCCATAACAAGGTACGACAAACTGGGGAGCTTAAACAACAGAAATTTATTGTCTCATCGTTCTGGAGGCCCGAAGTCTGAGCTCAAGATATTGAAAGATAATATTGAAAGATATTCTGGGGGGTCGGGGGGAGAGGGGGGAATCTGTTCCAGTTCTCTCTCGTAGACTCTGGCGATCTTCAGCGTTCCTTGACTCCAGCATCACCTCATCCTCTACCTTCATCTACACACGGCTTTCTCCCTATGAGTGTATGTGTGTGTCTGTGTTCAAATGCCTCCCTTTTCAACTGGATAGTCACTAAAATTGTGAGGTTTTATTTACATGAACATTCTATGAAGGAAGATATTTTTAGTTTATTCTGTTCTTTGTGATAAAACATCTATGGAACAAAGCAAAAATTACGCAACAATTTTTGGAATGAATAAGTGAGCAACATTTTCTTTTGAACTCCCCCCTGCCCAAGATGCCCCCTTTTCATAAGGACACCAGCCTTACTGTATTAAGGGCTCAATCTACTCCAGCATGACCTCATTTTCACTAATTTCATCTGCAACAGCTCTATTTTAAATGTCATCGTCCAAGGTTTACGACTCAACACACTCCAACCCGTAAGAAGTGCAAACGTAGATTTGATTTGACAGAGGAAAAAATTAGCAAACTTGAAGATAGATTCACAGAGATTGTAAAACCTGAAGAATGGAGAGGGAAAAGAATTAGGGGAAATGAACAGAACCTCAGAGAAACCATTAAACACACCAACATATCCATAACAGAAGTACCAGAAGGAGAGGAGAAAATACAGTCACAGAAATAATGCCTGAAATTTATTCGAATTAGAGGGTTGGAAGGAGTGGCAAGAGAATAGGTGGGAGACAAGAGAGTAAATGGGGTTGCTGCTAAGTCGCATCAGTCGTGTCCGACTCTGTGCGATCCCATAGATGGCAGCCCACCAGGCTCCCCTGTCCCTGGGATTCTCCAGGCAAGAACACTGGAGTGGGTTGCCATTTCCTTCTCCAGTGCATGAAAGTGAAAGGTGAAAGTGAAGTCGCTCAGTTGTGTCCGACTCTTAGCAACCCCATGGACTGCAGCCTACCAGCCTCCTCTGTCCATAGGATTTTCCAGGCAAGAGTACTGGCGTGGGGTGCCATTGCCTTCTCCTGTAAATGGGGTAGAAATTGGCTAAAATATGTATTATAGCGGCAATATCTGTTTAATTTCAATTTCTGCTATATGTTGTACTTGGTTATTTTGTTACCATATAACTCAGGTTTTCAGCAAAAATCTACTATACACAATAGCCATAAGCAACTAGCACTGGGAAAATTAAGGGAAAGAACCACTAGGGTAGGAAAGAGCTCACTGGGCATAGGTAGTAGACGAAAGACTGAAAAATCAAAGCCAGAGCTGACTGGGCCAAAGCAACTAGGAATCATCTGAAAATTTTCAAGAAATGTTGGGCTTCATCTTAAGATGAGACTGCATTTAAGATGGGATTGAACCAGTTTTAATGGAGTCTTCACAGACAAGGAACAACTAGCCAGGTTGCAACTTTTATTACAAGCTCAAAAATGGAGAATATAATTATTGTCCAAATAGTACTAAAAGTCCCATGCGAAAAGAACTTAGCTGCTTTTTAATTTATCACATGGTTTCAAAATATGTCTAAACAGTGAGTTGCAGAGCATATGAATTCAGATGGCTATTTTCTTGCATCAGATAAATATATGTGCTCTTCCTTTAAGGGTGATTTAATTCACATCACATTTTCACATACCTTAAGGATTGGGAGTATATCGAACTTACAACCGACTGTGATTTTTGCTGTAAGATCATTTCCCCATCTTTCAGTATAAACCTTCTCACCGGTAGGAAAGAATTCCAAAGTGCTTGGCTGCAGGCTTACTTCATAATACATCAAAACCTCGGATACACTGCAGCAGGGAGCCATTCCAGAAGGGACCTGCCATTCACATCATTTCAAATCACTTCAAAAATCATGTCCTCACTCTGTTCAAGGCAAACTGTTATGTGTAAAATGAAACACATTTAAATAAAGGTTCTGTAAACCTTAGATGTGAGGAAATCTGTGAACAGTAAACGAATAGATATGAAGGAGGAAAAGAGTGAGATGAACTAACGGGAAGTCTTCCTTTGATTGCAGAGCATGTCATCATCGAGGTTTTTCTATTTTTAATGGCACGTACCATGGCAGCTGTCCGCTTTTGCTCTTTAACACTATAACAGCATTCTTCTTGATTAAGAAAGACTAACACTAATGTCACCCTTTTCCTTGGAATAGAAAGTTATTTTTCCAAGTGTTAAGCAAACTTCTGACTTAGATTTAGCAAAGCAAGAGCACTGCTAAGAAATGAGTAAGGAAGGAGACCTCCGATCCTAGTCAGCCTGCAGGTCTAGGAGTAACTGACAGAGAATGTGTTTGTCTCCAAGCAGAATTTCAGGGTGAACTGATAGAGACTAGTTGAGTCTAATGCGGGGGATACAGCGCTCAATCCAGAGCACCTGCAGGAAGGACTCTAAAGCACTCAGCCAGGAAGATGACATCATTTACTGACTATGTGGACTTAGCCAGGTTACCTTTTTTGCTCCTCGGTTTTCTCACATGTAAGAGGAAGGTAATACTTCTTACCCCTCAAGGTTATTGGGGGCATAAATTAGATGCTGTGGGTAAAACACCTATATGCTAATTTTGCAAATACAGGCTTTTTTCCCCTCCTATTGTTATTTCTACTCATAAAACAGTTCTAAGATAAAATCTTTACAAGTAAGGGTTGATCATTCTTTATAAATATAAAAAAGAGTATTTTTTGTTGTTAGTAAACATATAATGTGGAGAATTCATGACAAGAATTTATTTACTTATTATTTATTTATTATTATTTCGGGCCACACAGTATGTGGGATCTTAGTTTCCCAACCAGGGATCGAAACTGGACTCCTTGAACTGGCAGTCTGGAGTCTTAACCACTGGACCACAAGTCTAGTTCCCATGACCTTAATTTAGAATTAAGGTGTTTTGAACTGAAAATGATGTTTGATGCTCAAAGGAGAAAAGAGATACCACTCATGTCACCCAGAAGCATCCCACCTAATAGCATGATCTGAGAAATTATTAATTTAACTCAGCAGACGTGAAGTTATTAGCAGACAGAAAATGCCACAAAGCCCTGTAACCCTTTCAAACCCTATAAACAGGTCTCCACTCTCCTGCAAGGCACTGTTTGCTTTTCAGGCTTTTTATTTATGCAATTAAACAAGAGGCAGATGGTAGGGGTTATACTTGTGTTCTAATTCTAATCATCTTTTTCTTTGCTTTCTGAAAAATAAATTCATTTCACTAGCCAACTCTCAGGTAATTGACTAACTGATCCTTTTAGCAAGTCTACAGAATTTATCTAGGACAACATTATTTAGAAACACTGTTTTTAGGGAGCTCTATAGGGCTGATATTGACTAAATGACTAGCTTGGAGAAATTGAGAATACACTATTAGCTCTTGGGACTTACAGAGGCTGCTGAAAAGTACATTTCCCTGAATCCCTCGTGAGTCAACATCCACTGTTTGTTGTATGAAGAAACAGGACATTAGAGACAGTTAATGGAACATCTGGGAAAAGGCAGATCTGGACCAGATTACAGGTTCCATCCCTGCTAATTAATTGGCTTTGAACAAATTACTCAAATTCTCCCAGCCTTGTGTTCTTCATTTGTAAAATAGTTGCTGACAAAAATATCTGCATTATAGAGTAATTAAATAAGTTAATACCATAAAGAACTTTCTCAAACTTTAATGTTCAAGCAAATCAGTAGGAATGTGGCAAAAATGCAGATTCTAATTCAGTAGATGTAATTCAAGACCAAGATTATGCGTTTCTACAGGATCCCAGGTATTTCGACACTTCTGGTCCTCAGATCATCTTTTCAGTAACAAGGCTTTATAGAAGTTTACTCAGGTCTGGCACATTGTAAGCACTCTGTAAATACTTGCTTTACTATAATGATTATTATTTTTTCTATTATGACAATTATTATTAATTAAGGACCCCCAAAGAACTCTGCATGCAGAATTAGCAACTAAGCTACCGAATGCTTCCATAATTTCTTACTAACCCAGAGAAGCTGAAGCTGAAGCTCCAATACGTTGGCCATCTGATGAGAAGAGAAGACTCATTGGAAAAGACCCTGATGCTGGGAAAGACTGAAGGCAAAGGAGAAGGGGGCAGCAGAGGATGAGATGGTTAGATAGTGTCACCAACTCAATGGACATGAATTTGAACACTCTGGGAGACAGTGAAGGACAGAGAGGTCTGGTGTGCTGCAGTCCATGGGGTGGCAAAGAGTCAGACCTGACTTAGCAACTGAACAAGTACAACAACCCAAAGAAAAAGCGTTTTTCAAGAAAAGTCTGCATACGGTAAAATTAAAATAACACTGGGGTGGTAAGAGAAGTAATGGCCACTGAAAGATATCATGTCCTCTATCAGTACCAGATATACAGATACCTGAAACCTGTAATGTTACGTTAGAAGGGAAAAGGGATTTATTTTGCAGATGCAATTAAGGTTAGATTCTGGAGATGAGGATTTTCTGGGTGGGCCTTAAATGCCATCGGAAGTGTCCCTGTAAGAGAATGACAAAGGGAGATTAAACATACATATAGAGGAGAAGGTGATGTGAAGAAAGCGGCAGAGATTGGAGGCAGTGACCAGAAGCCAAGGAATACTGGCAGGTCCAGAGGCTGAAGAAGGCAAAGAAGGACTCTCTAGAGCGTCCAGAGGGAAAAGAGCCCCATTCTTGATGACTCCATTTCAAAGGGATAGCTCCCAGTTCCTTGAGAAAGGTTTACATCTTAAAAGATCAGAGAAAGGAATTAGGATTACAAGGTTTCTAAAATAAATATTCTAAGCAAAGGGGAGACTTGGAATAAGCCTGTCTCTAGCTGGGGGTCCATTAGGCCACCTTGGCCACCCTAAGACATCCATCAGAAAGAAAGGAAGTTGAATGAGTTGTAACCAATAAACCAATAATGGAGATAAAATGGAATCATAAATAATACTCAACTTTTTAAAAAAATTGACAGAAAAAGAGGAAAAAAATGGAAGAAGAAACAGAAAACTAGTATAACAGTAGATTTAAATCAAATCATGTAAATAATTACATGAAATATAAATGGTGCATGCATCCCAATTAAAAGACATTACTTGTTTATATTAAAAGGAACAGAACTACATAAGAAACCCATTTTAGCTTTAAAGGCACAGATAGTAAAAGAAAATAAAAGGATGGAAAAATACAACCAAATGAAATCTGGAGAGGCTCTATTAATACCGCACAAAGAAACATCAGAAGAAGGAATATTACCGAGAAGTATTACACAATAACCAGGGAGTCAGTTCACCAGGAAGACACAAGGATCTTCAATGCATATGTTCGTAAAAACAGAGCTTCAAAATCCACCAAGAGCTATCACATGGTGTCATGTGAGCAGCATTGGTACCACCTGAGAGCTTACCAAAAACCCAGAGCTCAGGCTCCATACCTGCCCTATTTATTATAATCTGCACTCATAACAAAGATCCCCAGGTGATCTGAGTGAACAGTAAAATATCAGAATATTGATACAGTGCATCATGTTACATTTCTAACAATCCAATTATTTGTTTTCATAGCCCTTCTCCCAACAGGGATTAAAAAAATGATAACTGTGAAGTGATGACAAGTTAATTTGTGATAATTAAGTCACTATATATATATATATATATACTGAATCATCAAGTTTTATTTTTAATTAAATGTCAACAAAGGAAAAATAGTCAATTAAATACATATTCCTCCACAAACTCTGCAATAAGATACAATAATTCAATAAACCTATATATAAGTCAGTCCAATAATTTCAATTACTTTATTTTTTTAATAAATTTTTAATTTCATGGGTTCATAGAGAATGCAGAATTCAGCAACAATATTTTACAATAAAGATTTGGAAGTTAGAGACTAAAAGATTGTTCATATGAGAAGCACACAAGTTATGAAAAATTGATCTGTCAATCTAAGAATTGGAAAATTTTATTCAATTTTTATTCAATTGAAAATTTTTATTCAATTCAACCCAGGACGAGCACTTCAGAAAGCTCTGCAAACTGTGCTTGGTAGAAGTCTAGGCACAGTTATATGTCTTTTGTGACAGGGCTGGACATCAAATGAAGTGTTATTGATAGTCTACATAATCCCAGGCTAAGTCTTCATGGCGGCTCTAAGTCATCCTGGTGGGTTGTATGACCTCTTGCAAGATCAAGAAAGTATGCTCTCTCTTAGCAGTTACCTTGTTGGTGCTGGGAGAATGTTGCTCTTAATGGTTTCGCAGGTATTCCGGCTGATGCGTAAAGTTTGTTCAATGTATAACACAGATACACAATGAATAGTGGGGGAAGAGAGAAGGCAAAAGGGCAGAGACTTTTTACATCTAAATTTTTCTTGTCCTGCCATAAACTATGAATTTTATTTCACAATTCTAATATTACCTTTTTTTCCAAAGCAAGAGCTGTTTTTTTTTATTTTAATTTTATTTTTTTTTTTACTTTACAATACTGTATTGGTTTTGCCATACGTTGACATGAATCCACCACAGGTGTACATGAGTTCCCAACCCTGAACCCTCCTCCCACCTCCCTCCCCATGTCATCTCTGTGGGTCATCCCAGTGCACCAGCCCCAAGCATCCTGTATCCTGTATCGAACCTAGACTAGCGATTCGTTTCTTACATGATAGTATACATTTTTCAATGCCATTCTCCCAAATCATCCCACCCTCTCCTTCTCCCACAGAGTCCAAAAGTCTGATATTACTTTAAAAAGTTGTTCATACCGTCTCAGCTCTCTTTAGTTATACAATTGATCAAAGATGTTTGAAACACAAATATGTTTCCTAATTATTTTATTAGTGAGTAGATTTCATAGTCCACGCTTGTTACCAAGTCCATACTTGTTTACCATCAGTCTAAAGCAATGGTTCTCTATCCTAGCAGCTTTAACAGATGTTCTGATTTTATTAGACTACAGTGGGTCCTCAGCATCAATATTTTTAAAAGCTTCCCAAATGATTCCAATATACAGCCTAGGATAAGAGTCATTATTCTAACAAATTAAGATTTTTAATTAAGGTAATAACCTTGATTGCAACCCCGATGTCTCTTACTCATTTTACCTCTCCCCTTTGTCACCTTGCATATATGGTTACCAGTTTGCGATTAAATAATCTGCCTCACTAGTCTGAGCAAGCACAAAAGAAAAGCAATATTATTTGACAGTTTATGGTGTGAAAATTAGCATCAGACATCAGCACTGAATGGATATTAGTATCTACGCTTGGGATATTTTTGACACAACATGCAGAAAAAAATTGTTGGAAAGCTTTGATTTAGAATGGACTTACAATCATGCTCCCATCGAAACAATAAAAATGAAAAGAATCCCAAGAAATTAGTTCTCTTTTAAATTGAAGACAAGGAGAGTCTTCCAGTGGCTAAGACTCTTCACTCCCAATACAGGGGGCCTGGGTTCGATCCCAGGTCAGGGAACTAGATCCAACATGCCGCAACTGAGAGTCTGCATTCTGTAACTAAAGACGCTACATGCCTCAATGGAGACTGAAGATCCCTCATGCTGCAACTAAGATCCAGCATGGCCAAATAAACAAATAACTTTTTTTAAAAAAAATTAATAAAGAAATTGAAAAGCAGGAGAGAATGGCTTTGAGCCTCCAATTAAGATAAATAAATTAAATTTTTTAAAAAAAATTGGGCTTAATGCTTTACAAGAAGTGGAAGGACCATACCTCCTGACCATCAGGGCCACTTCTTAAAGAAGGATCCTCACACCAAGTGGTGGCAGCCTGTCTCTCTCCTCCCTCTACAACTTGACTGGAATGAAGTGAGCTTTCCTGAGCACGTCTTTGTTCTGCGTGTGTGTGTTCTCATTCAGTGGAGTCCAACTGTGACTCCATGTCTATAGCCTGCCAGGCTCCTCTGTCCGTGGAATTTTTTGAGGCAAGAATACTGGCGTGGGTTGCCATTTTCTACTCTATCCATAGTGACACTGCAGTGTATATATCTGGCCAGGTTGTAACGCCAGGGTATCTTCCCTCCCCAGGGATCTACCCCACTTCTCTTGCCTCTCCTGCATTGACAGGTGGATTCTTTACCACTAGCACCACCTCGGAAGCCTCTCCTTTGTCCTGGGCATTTTCCAATTTTCTGTTTCTATTGGTTCTCACAACAGCCTCACACGGAAGGTGTTGTGTACCCATTATGCAGATGAGAAACATGTCTCAGAAACACTAATCAGCTCTGCCAAGTTTACCCAGTTAGTAAACAGTAGCTCCAGGGTTTGACCCTGTCTGTGCACTCCTCTTTCTCTGATCACCCTGCTATCTCCCAGGCATCACACTGATCTAGAAAGTGTGTGTGACCATGCAGCCAGCTGGGCAGAAGGAGTGTCTCAGAAAGGAGGGAGTCATCCTGGGAGAATCTGCAGAGACTGGGCGTTACTCACCCTGCATTTGCTATGGTGCCCCAGACAATAGCAGCCACCACTGGGTGATTTGAGCTGGGCAAAGATGGTAAAGGTGGGAAAACTGGAACCTTCAGCACAGCAGGGTTGGAAGTGGGACTTCAGATGGGGCTGTGGATCTGGGGTGGGCATTAGCATCCTAACTTAGAACTCTGGTTTTCCCCATGGACACTTTGCTACAGAGTAGGCTCAGAACCTATAACCAGTGCCACCATTATGTATGAAGATGCTCATGGTTAGCAGAGCCTTTAGTGATCTTGTTGGAGCCTAAATAATGTGACCAGATAGAGTGATCGATCAGGCTAGAGGACTCCAGACTGACAACTGTTGTCCTGTGGTGCCATTTGGCCTTGGCATTCCTGGGCTTTTCATTTTATAACAAAAGAGTATAAGAATGCTATTGAAATAGGCCGGGATGGGTATGAACCTGAAATCTCTGTTACAGTCTCATATGTGAGATGCAAAGTTTCCCATTTAAAAAAAAATTAGGCATTTATTTGGCTGTGCCAGGTCTTCGTTGCGGCATGTGGGTTCTTTTTAGTTGCAGTGTGCAGGATCTTTAATTGCAACATGCAAATTCTTAGTTGGGGCATGTGGGATCTAGTTCCCCAACCAGGATAGAACCTGGGCTTCCCTGCATTGGGAACACGGAATCTTCGCCACTGGACCACCACGGAAGTCCTGCAAAGTTCCCCTTTTAACCTAGAGTAAAATTTGATATCCTGTGATATCCATGGGCAACCCTCCCCCATTGTAAAGATACTTCTGTGAAAATTTTGGCTGTGCTTCCTGAAGGGGAAAAGCATAGTCTTTCAAAGTGAAGCACAGCAAACAAGGGTCTCTTTAAGTTTAGGACTCTACCTGAATACAAGTATTCTTCCAAGGGGGTCTTATCTTAAGCCCTGATTAGTTCAATTTGCTGAGAGCTAAGGATGGGACTGGGTTTCCCAAGTGGTTCAGTGGGTAGAGAATCCACCTGGAATGTAGGAGACACAGGAGAGGCGGGTTCGATCCCCAGGTTGGGAAAATCCCTTGGAGAAGGCGTGGCAACCCACTGCAGTAGTCCTACCTGGAGAACCCCATGGACAGAGGAGCCTGGCAGGCTACAGTCCATGGAGTCACAAAGAGTCAGATACAACTGAAGTGACTGAACAACAGGCATGCAAGGATATGACTGAAGGGGACCATGAATTGAAGGAAAGGGTCTTTGTGCAAAGACACAATCTAAGAGTTTCACAACTTGGCAAAACTTTGTAATCCCATTTAAAAAAAATTAGGATTTATTGAGTTGGCCAATAAGTTCACTTGGATTGTTCCATTACATGTTACAAAAAGCTCCAATGAACTTTTTGGCCAACCCAGTATATTAGAGGCTGAAGATCTTATAATGCCAAGGCGGGCCATAAATGCTCTCCTGTAGCAGGGACTGTGTGCTGTGGGCTCTATCCCAGAGGAACCGTGAGGGCATCATTGCAGCAAGAGACAGACCCACACCATGGGCATCAAGACATACTCTTTGGCATGATGTAATCTGCACATAAGTTAAAGAAGCAAGGTGACAGTATACAGCCTGACGTACTCCTTTCTTAATATGGAACCATTTCAATGTCCAGGCAGAGTGAAGTGAAGTGAAATGAAGTGAAGTGAAGTCACTCAGTCGTGTCTGACTCTTTGAGACCCCGTGGACTGTAGCCTACCAGGCTTCTCTGTCCATGGGATTCTCCAGGCAAGAATACTGGAGTGGGTTACCATTTCCTTCTCCAGGGGATCTTCCCGAAAAATGCTGAGTTGGATTAAACACAAGCTGGAATCAAAACAGCAGGGAGAAATATCAATAACCACATATATGTAGACGACACCACCATTATGGCAGAAAGCAAACAGGAACTAAAGAGCCTCTTGATGAAAGTGAAAGAGGAGAGTGAAAAAGCTAGCTTAAAACTCAACATGCAGAAAACTAAGATCATGGCATCTGGTTCCATCACTTCATGGCAAATAGATGGGGAAACAGTAGAAATAGTAACAGACTTTATCTTTTGGGGCTTCAAAATCACTTCAGATAGTGACTGCAGCCATGAAATTAAAAGACGCTTGCTCCTTGGAAGAAAAGCTATGACCAACCTACACAGCATATTAAAAAGCAGAGACATTACCGACAAAAATCTGTCTAGTCAAAGCTACGGTTTTTCCAGTAGTCATGTTTGGATGTGAGAGTTGGACTATAAAGAAAGCTGAGCACTGAGGAATTGATGCTTTTGAACTGTGGTGTTGGAAAAGCCTCTTGAGAATCCCTTGGACTGCAAGGAGATCCAACCAGTCCATCCTAAAGGAAATTAGTCCTGAATATTCATTGGAAGGATTGATGCTGAAGCTGAAACTCCAATACTTTGGCCACCTGATGCAAAGAACCAACTCATTGGAAAATATCCTGATATTGGGAATGATTGAAGGTGGGAGAAGGGGACGACAGAGGATGAGATGGTTGGATGGCTACACCGACGCAATGGACATGAGTTTTAGTAAACTTTGGGTGTTGATAATGGACAGGGAGGCCTGGCGTGCTGCAGCCCATGGGGTCGCAAAGAATTGGACACGACTGAGCAACTGAACTGAACTGACAGCAATCATCTTTTTTATAACCCCTCATTTGTGCCACTTATAAATCTTTGTGATCAGTGGTGTATCAGGTTTGTAAGATGTGAACAATGGTGATTTAAAATGTTTCTGAGACACTAAAAGCATTTTCACTATTTGCTAGTATAGCAAAAAGTTTAATTGGTGCATGCAAATGATCACTTTTCAAATGATAAAACACTAAAATGTTTTATAAGCTCTTTTTCTGCAGGCCTCCTAGGATTTGCTGGAGGCATTTGCATAAATAGATTACAAACGACATCACAGTGGACCATGAGGAGCAAGGTGATGCTAACAGAGTGAATTTAAACTGAATGCAGCAGGACAGAGGAGACTAACCTGAGCTGAAGCACCAGTTCTGCTTCATAATCCTTCTCAAAGCTCCCCATCTTGTGACTTTTTATATAATCTCCTTGGTGTCCTTCACCACATTTAATCCTTCTTTCCTTTCGAGTACTCGTGAACGCTCTATGTGGTCTTATTAAAATTGACTCCTGCATAAAATACTGGAAGAAACTTAATTGGCTTTCCAGGCAAGTGTGTTTACGATCATAGTTGATGTGAATGCTTATGCTTATGCTTATTAGCCTAAGTGAAGAAATAAATGAAGAAAGGTATTAACCGTGATCGTAAAACATTCCTGGAGCAGAGGCAAAGCATCATGCCACAAATATGTCCTGGCTGTACCCGCATGACACGCAACGAGGAGCAACAGCGCATAGCCCAGTGAAAAATGGTGTTTGGCTCGCAAACCAAAAGGAAGGCGAGGCTCCCAAGCTCTGCAACCACCCAACATAAACTCAAAATTGGACACAAGGAAGTTTGCCTGTAAATCCTGAGCCTTGGGAATCTAAATGGAGTTCTAAACATAGAGAGGCACAAAGGACCCACAGGAACAATACACATGAGGCAAGTCCATATGGTGGTTTTATGATGTTATTAATACTAAGAGCTGATAGAACTTTTCTAAAACCTTGGATTAAATCCTTTAAGGCATTGAAATTATACTATTAGGTTGTAATACTGTTGGCATTTTGTAGTGAAAACTTTGAAATCTAGGGGATAAGCTGGTTTTTAAGAGCTCATTTGAGGACTTTGGAGGAGATTATTCATTCATCATCTTAATCTGTTGGAGTTATTGATAATAATGGAATTCTAACAGTGTCTGAAGAAAAGAAACCCAACTATCCTTGTGATCCTCCATCCCATCCCACTCAGGATACTGCCTTCCAGCCTTCTGGTTCTTTAGTTGCTGTATTTTCATTTCGTCTCATGCAATGAGAGGAGAGGGTAGGATTCAACTGGTCATTCCCATCTGGCTGTCAGTTTAATGGTTTTCCAAGCTGAAGAACTAAACCAGAAAAGCCTCAGGGTAGCAGTGCCATCCGCTCTTACCTTGAGAAGGTTCACTGTGTGTAAAGCTCATCACAGAATAAGGCTCCCATTTAAGACAGGTAAGGACCTATTTGTGGATTCAGTGTCCTGCCCAAAGCTCATAGCTGATTCTAAAGCAGACCTTGAATTCTCTTCTATCCTTCACTGGAGGTATTTATTGAGACAATATGCAGATATTGGATACAGCTGATGTCAGTTGATTAACTAGAATGTAGAAACTTCAAAAATTAGTAGAACTCAACACCGAAAAAATGTTAAGCACAAACTACTAGATTTCCTCATGGTTTCATAACCTACTGATCTGTTTACTGGTTTCACTCAATCTGGAGGACCATATTGTGAATATAATTATACATTTTGTTTTCCCTTAAAAGGCATTATTTTGATGTGTTGACTAGGCTACTAATGAGCAGCGATTTGTTATACAATGTAATATTCAAAAATCATGCGTCATGTAACTGAAAGGGGAGGGGTCTGACTGCTCAAAGCCAGTAAAAAATCAGGGTTGGTGGAAAGGAAAATTTGCTTTATTTTGGCTGCTGGCAACTGAAGAGGAGGGCGAGGGTGGACTCCTGTCCAAAGGCTGACTCCATCCCACTGACATTCAGTGGGCTAGAGCTTCTAATAAGCTGAGGGAGGGACTACATGAGAAACAGCACAGTCAGCTCTGACAACCACCCTGGTCACTGGGGGTCTTGCCAGCATCATCTTGTTTTAAGTACAGTTAATCTTTGGTTTCAAGGCTGGTTTGTTTCTATTTCTTGAGGCCAGTTCTCAAAAACTGACAGCTTATGTCATGGAGCCTCCAGGTGGGGCAGGGCTGGGCTCTGTGTGCACGCCTGGGGACCCCTGCGAGGAGATGGCCATGGGGGTCCTCGTCTTTAGGGTCTTCATCTCTCTGGCAGGCCCTGATGGAACTGTGGCTGCCTGAGGGATGTGCCCTGGGAGAGCATATTTGCACTAAATTTGAGGAGTTCTGTGAGCTGCTGGGTATGGGGTCCGGTCTTGGCAAAGTTTACCCCACTGTGGGAGCATTCGGTGGACAGCTGGACCCCAGCTCCTTCCACCTGGAGTGGCCCTCTAGTTGGTTTTTTTCTACAATCTGAAGTAACCAAGGAAGGTCCCACCAGGAAAACACGCATACTTGCAGAGTCCTCCATGGAGGGCAAGGCCAGCAAAGCCGAGAGAGAGCTCTTCGAGGAGCCTTGACCTTGGGGAGCTTTGACCTTGAGGAGCTTAGACCTTGAGGACCCTTGACCTTGACTTGCTGGTGTTATGTGAGGAGATCCTTGTTGGGACAGTGGCCAAGTGGCACTGGTGTTTAAGTGAAGGTGTGGACACTGAACACTCTTGTGAGTTGAGGCTGTTGGCCACATCTGGGTTCCCCAGGCACACAGTTTGAGAACCACTGTCTCAGAAGCAACACCTTCAAAGATGGAGGCAGAGAGCAAGACCCCAGGGAAGCTAAGGGTTTCTTGACATTCTTGATGGTTCTTTTTCATTTCTGCTTAAAAGTTTGGTGGCTCAGACAAGGCAGGAGACCCAGGTTCAATCCCTGGGTCAGGAAGATCCCCTTTAGAAGGGAGTGGCAACCCACTCCAGTATTCTTGCCTGGAGAATCCCATGGATGGAGGAGCCTGGTGGGCTATGGTCCATGGGGTCATAAAGAATCGGACACAGCTGAGTGACTAACACACATGTCACGGCTACAGTCTAGTCATCACGTAGTTAACGTCACCACCAGGTAGAGATTTTAGTATCTACAAGACAGCTCACAGGATATGGCTCAAATATTGTCTATAGCCCTCGAGAAGGAACTAAAAGTTCTTGACTATGCTTAATGACTAAACTATTATTATTTGGTCTCCTTTGACGGTTTTCCTTTCTTTCTGCATGTTCTCACTTCTCTGATTTAACTTATTCTTTGGCTAAAAGTTTTTCCACAGACAAGAGGCAGGCAGACAACATGGGGAACAAAGACCATAGGGTCCTACTTCATTTCACTAATACTTGTAAGAGTACATTATTTTAAATATAAAAGTGATCATGGACCTCACCAGGACCTGACATGGGGGCAAAAATTGTGTTGCAGATTTGGAGGTGAGGGAAAATTGTGTCTTTAAGAGAAAATGGCTCATGTATTAATATAAATATTGAATTACTTTTATGATCATTAAAGATTTTTGAGTTGCAAAAATGTTATAAACTACATTAGCAGGATGCATTAGCATATCTAATGTTTTAATAATGCCACACCATTGAACAAAAATTTATCATTGACAAAGACACTGTTGACACTGTGTATTTTATCTAAATTGGAGAATCCTGCAAGCTATGTAATTGTAACATTTGTGGTTTGTCTCTTCATGCCTCTTAATGTTGAATTATTTACAAGAGTTTCCATTGCAAACAAGCATTTAATACAAAGAAGTACTTCTCGCTCCAGTGACTTAGAAACACATGGTGTCCATCAGCCACTGTGCTGGAGTCAGAACAAGGTTTGCAGTTTTACTTAGAAAGTAGCCCGTCTCAGCCTGTATTCCAGGCTGAACTCTTAGTTAAAAATAATAATAATAATTGTAAAAAAATAGTAATACAATTTAAAAAATAAATGGGGACGCTGTAGTGTGGCTTCTACCTGCTAACCTATGACCCATGAACAGCTACCAGCTCCCTCATGGAATCCAGTGCTTCCTTCATAGCACTTGTGTTAACTGCTCAATCGTGTCCAACTCTATGACCCCAGGGACTGTAGCCCAGCAGGCTCCTCTGTCCACGGAATTCTCCAGGCAAGAATGCTGGAGTGGGTTGCCATTTCCTTCAACCCCTCATCTTTATATACTTTTCTATCTTTTTTTAAAAAACCTTATGGCCACACTACTTGGCATGTGGGATCTTAGTTTCCTGGCCAATGATGGAACCCCATGCCCCCTGCATTGAAGAGCAGAGTCTTAACCACTAGACCACCAGGGAAGTCCCTACATCTATGTATCACCCACACGTCAGGTTATCCAACCGTACACCAAGATCATATAAAATTATGTGCCTGGATAACTGCTTAGTTTCTATGTTTAGTCCTCTTATGTGCATGTACTAAGTCACTTCAGTTATGTCCGACTCTGTGTGACCCCCTGGACTGTAGCCTGCCGGGTTCCTCTGTCCATGGGGTTCTCCAAGCAGGAATATTGGAGTGGGTTGCTGTGCCCTCCTCCATGAGTTCCATGAAATCAGGGACTGTGAGAATTTTTTCCCACCACCATCCCACCAGGGTACCAGAGTGCCTGACACACAGGAGGTGCAAAACAAATACTTTTTAAAGTAAATCAATATTGATGCAGATAAAAAAATGGGTCTATCACCCTGAAATGCAACAAAATCCCCACTGTAGCTTTCTCTACATCCAAGGCAGTCAGCAACTCTCCCCATCCACCTGAAGATTCAGTCAGTTGGTCCTCTCTGGTCCCCAATTCAGTAGAATATTGAATGCCCTTCAATGGGTAGGAGCTAGGGGGTAGGGGGTGGAAGTGAAGCAGGAAGGGGCTTCGCTGGCTCCTCCATGTTTCAGTGATGTTCCTTGTTTAATTTTTTAAATTAATTAATTCAGTTTTTCCAGTAGTCATGTATGGATGTGAGAGTTGGACCATAAAGGAAGCTGAGTAGCTGAAGAATTGATGTTTTTGAACTGTCGTGTTGGAGAAGACTCTTGAGAGTCCCTTAGACTGCAAGGAGATCCAACCAGTCCATCCTAAAGGAAATCAGTCCTGAATATTCGTTGGAAGGATGGATACTGAAGCTGAAACTCCAGTACTTTGGCCACCTGAAGAGAAGAACTAACTCGTTGGAAAAGACCCTGATGCTGGGAAAGATTGAAGGCAGAAGAAAAGGGGACAACAGAGGATGAGATGGTTGGATAGCATCACCAACTTCGTGGACATGAGTTTGAGTAAGCTCCAGGAGTTGGTGAAGGACAGGGAAGCCTGGCGTGCTGCAGTCCATGGGCTCACAAAGAGTTGGACATGACTGAGCAACTGAACTGAGCTGAACTCAGCTGTGTCAGGTGGTAGCTGCAGCACAAGGGATCTCCCTTGCATCACAGAGGGTCTTCCATTACAGACTCTCTAGTTGTGGTGTGCAGGCTGTCACTGCAGTGTGAGGGCTCCGGAGAACTCATCTTTCAGTAGTTGAGGCACCCGGGCTTAGTTGTCTTAAGGCAAGTGGGATCTTAGTTCCCCAACCAGGGATCAAACCCAAGAACCCTGCATTGCAAAATGGACTGTTAACCACTGGATCACCAGGGAAGTCTCCCTGCTGAATTACTTCCTAAAAATTTCCATTTATTTCATGGTGTTCTTTTCTACTATGGGTCTCCAAAACTCATACACATATACCAATGGAGTATATCACAAAATTATATGTATTATACATTTTCAAGCTGATTAAAAAATCCAGTTTTTAAAGCTTATTTCTGGATACTCAATGGAACTCACCCCTTTGCTTATAAATAACAATTACAATTCAGACATTCATTAATGGATTTTATTAATCTGCATTATTTCCACATTTTCATTATTTATTCTTCAAAATAAACTGATGGTTTTACCGCAATTCACACAAATCAACTGATATACTAATTCAGACCAAACGAAGCTGCTCAAATGAAAATAGCGTTCTCTAAAATGGGTAGGTGTCACATGAACCACTCAGGTCTAATTCTCATTACAACTAAAATAAAATGATACTCATCACAGAGCAAGTCCTAGTGAGAGGGACCCACACTGGTCTCCTTGTAATCTTTCCTCCCTATAAAACCCTTCATCAAAGCCTGAAGCAATGCATTTCTGAAGTGAACCAATTCTAGGCTGCAATTCTACCTTAGCACTGACCACGTCCCCAAGCAAACAGGTCATAGATGAAACAGTGTATAATTTATAGTCATGACTTAAAGTAAAAACATGTGAGAAGCCCCTTAGATAGTATTTTCCTAATTAATAAAAGATCATGTGAATTTTTCACCCACTAAGACTTTTATCCTTTTCCTATTTTTTCTTCCAATCATTACATTTTTTTCAAGTCAACTGGAACTTTTACCATTCAAACATAACTGTTTTTATTTTTCCACTTTTGTCCACACCAAATACATTTTAGTTATAATACTCAATATTTTGCTAACTCTATCTTTCACTTAACAGCCTGTGCTCACCATTTCTACATTATGAAATCTTCATTATTGTTTTTCACGGTTGTCTAATACCCTCTAATCTCCTTAAGCATAGACTTATTTTTTGCCTTTGGGGGCATTTATTATTTTTATGCTATTAAATACATTTTTATATACCATTTTTTCCAGTCTTTCAAATTGTTTCCTCGGTAGGTTTCTAGGAGAGAAAATAAGGGTCAAAGCATGTGAATGTTTTTATGATTCCTTCTGTGCTTAGTTAAGCATTTCACAAAAAGAATGGGTTGATTTCTATTGTTCAAGGAGTCTGAATGTATCACTTTTACAAAGACCTCCCCAAAATTAATTTTTTTAATTATAATAAATGTAAGATAAGTGTCACTCTTCAGTAATTACCAGTGGAGTTGAACACTATTCCATATGTTTATTCTACAGGATTACATGCATTGTCTATTCATCTATTCACATTCTTAACCATCATTCTATTTCCTTCCATTTTTTAGATCTGTTTAACTGGCAACTTCAGTCATGAAAACAAATCTCCTACCTGACCTAAATGCAAAAGGCAACAGAAACAGAATTAGCACAAACTTGTCATGTTACCTTAGAGAACTGAGCTGTCACCAGAACCACATTAACAAAAGAATAATCCCTTCCAGGGAAATACTAATACCACCTATTTACCTGAGTCAGTCTTCGACATTGAAAGAAGAAAACATATTACTCTGGATTTGAGGGCCAAGCTTGATTAGAAAGTTATAAACCTTACTTCTAAATCACCAAATAGCTTTTCAAAACACACAGTGATTGGTCATTGATGGTAAAACAGACTAAATATAAGCAAGCATCCAGCGAAGGAGCAGGGAACACCGAAGCAGTTCACACATTGCACGGTCAACCTGATGTACACAACGTCCATACGGAAGAACAGAGCTTGTGATACTCTGGATCCTGCATTTACTGGTTGAGGAACACGCCCCACATTACTTGACATCGCAGAGAAGGGCAACTCCACGCAGCACCCAGTGTTCGGGGGCCTGGGCCGTCCTGAGGTCTACAGCAGCAATGTAGTTCAGGTCTGTTCGGACTGGCTTCTTATAGATGGGACAAGAGTATAACCGAGGATCTCTCACAGCTACAACAAAAACCATCAAAAATCTTGGTGAATTTCTCATTCATGCAGCCCCCATCAGAGTGCAGAGCCAAATGTGTGTATCTGGAAGGTCACAGTGGGCATGGCAGAATGAGGGAAATTCCTCCTGAGGTCAGGCAATCCCTAGATGTGAAGCAGATGCTATCAAGCCTTCCCAGGGTGTGTGTGACAAGTTACCCAGATGGCCTCACATTTGCCCCACCTACCTCGTGTCCCACAACCTTGACACCAACCCCAGTCCATGCGACATGACCACCCACTGCTTCCTCTCTCTCCTTTCCACCTGTCACTTCAACTTTGCACCTCCACCCTGCCCCCCCACCTCCCCCCCAAAATCTTGTGCCATCACACCTTTGATTTTCCCATGTGGTTTTCCTTTGGCAAAAGGTACCTGTCCCTTTTAGTCAGACACCCAGCACCACTGGTACTTCACTATTATTACTGCAAAATCCCTTCTTCAATCCTTTTGGCCACAGTCCAAACCACATTGGGCTTCCCTGGTAAGTCAGTCCATAAAGAATCTGTCTGCAGTGCAGGAGTCTCGGGTTTGACCTGTGGTTCAGGAAGATCCCTTGGAGAAGGAAATGGCTACCCACTGCAATATTCTTGCCTGGGAAATCCCGTGGACAGAGGAGCCTGGCGGGCTGCAGTCCATAGGGTTGCATAGAGTTGGACACGACGTAGCAACTAAACTGCTACCAAACCACGTAGCAACTAAACTACCAAACCACACTGCAAATCACAGGACAGAGGATGTTCCCCACCCCACCAGGTGTTATGAGTTCTCCACGTGTGTGGAGAAACACAAACGGCGGGAAGCAGAGAGCCACGGCACAGTTCAGCTCTCTGAGAGTCAATCTACTTTCCTGGAGTAGGTGAATAATACATGGAATCTCCATGATCACATCTTTCAGGAGAGACAATCTCTGTATCCATCCTGCACAGGTCCTCTCTTAGGCATTCTCTCCAGCCCTGGAATCCCCATGCTGAGAACGGATGCAGATCTTTTGTGATTTCAAACTTATACAGTTTGGAGAAGGGACTTCTTCTAAGAAAAAGAGTATAATTTGCAAATACCAAAATTAAGTTTTGGAAAAAGCCCCTGTGTTGAGTAGCCCTGGAGTTTAAGCTTCAGTAGCTTCCTGTTAAATTCACTCTACCCATAATAGTTTATTTGCACATCTTGTAACATCCATCTTTGGAAGCAGTATATTATTCCTTTTTCTCTCCCAGACTATAAACTATTTCAGGACAGAAGTTATGTCTGCATTCCTCCGTGTACTTCTCTGGAAGGCCAATGTTATAAATGACCCTAACATAACTACTGAAATGAAAACACATTTAACTAAGAGGATAACTTTGGAGAAATAGTGTTATAAACATAGAACTTTCAAAATGCAATATTAATTAATATATTAGTGATATTGAACTTATTTCCCAAAAATGAATTTCCTCAATAATTCAGCTTTTCCTAACACATGAAAAAATAAGGCAGCACTAGCAGTTAAAGTCTCATTTTTGGACTCAAGAAAACCTTCAACCTGCTGTGCCGTGTGTATGTGTGTGTTCAGTATTATCCAACTCTTTGATACTCCATGGACTGTAGCCAACCAGGTCCCTCTGTTCATGGGATTTTACCAGAATGGGTTGTCATTTCCTTCTCCAGGGGATCGTCCCAACCACGGGATAGAATCCATGTCTCCTGTGACTCCAGCTGCCAATGGGAAGCCACCTGGAAGCCTCTCCACTATAAATCCAATTCATTTTATTAGAAGAAATTAAACATTTGCATATGATAGCACTTTACAAAAGTTTCAATAAAATTAGTTTAAAGCCACAATTCTTAACCAGGTGTGTTTTTTTTTTTTTTTTTTAACCAGAGTACTAAATCTAGAGACATATTTGGTTATCACAACTGGGAAGGTGCCATTGGCAACTGGTGGCTAGAGGCCAGGGACACTGCCAACATCCTATAATGCACAGGATAGTCCCTCACAACACGACTTACCTGTGCCAAAAGTGTCACCAAAACCAAAGTTGAGAAATTCTGTTCTAAAACAATGTCACAGATATTTTACAGTACTCTAAAATGAAGCATTTGCTTAATTCCATTAAATTAATTATTGGAAACCATCTAAGTTAATGCAATACCTAATTTTTACGTCTAGTTGCTATTTTTAAATCACCATAAGAATATCATAAGCAATAATAATAAGGCAAACATACGAAAATTCTAGCTGAGCTATTTCAGATCCTAAAAGATGATGCTATTCAAGTGCTGTGCTCAATATGTCAGCAAATTTGGAAGACTCAGAGGTGGCCACAGGACTGGGAAAGGTCAGTTTTCATTCTAATCCCAAAGAAGGGCAAAGTCAAAGAATGTTCAAACTACCACACAATTGCGTTCATTTCACATGCTAGTATGGTTATGCTAAAAATTCTTCAAGCTACGTTTCAGCAGTATGTGAACCGAGAACTTTCAGATGTACAAGCTGGATTTAGAAAAGGCAGGTGAACCAGAAATCAAATTGCCAACATATGCTGGATCACAGAGAAAGCAAGAGAATTCCAGAAAAACATCTAATTTCTGCTTCATTGACTATATAGCCTTTGACTGTACGGATCACAACAAACTGGAAAATTCTTCAAGAGATGGGAATACCAGACCACCTTACCTGCTTCCTGAGAAACCTGTATGTAGGACAAGAAGCAACAATTAGAACCAGATGGAACAATGGACTGGTTCAAAACTGGGAAAGCAGTACATCAAGGCTGTATATTGCCACCCTGCTTATTTAACTTATATGCAGAGTACCTCATGCAAAAGGTCGGACTAGATGAATTACAAGCTACAATCAAGATTGCAGAGAGAAATATCAGCAACCTCAGATATGCAAATGATACCACTCCAATGGCAGAAAGTGAAGAGGAACTAAAAGAGGAGAATGTGAAAGCTGGCTGGAAACTCAACATTCAAAAAACTAAGATCATGGCATCCGGTCCCGTCACTTCATGGCAAACAAAAGGGGAAAAAGTTGAAACAGTGACAGATTTTCTTTTCTTGGGCTCCAAAATCATTGCAGATGGTAACTGCAGCCATGAAATTAAAAGATACTTGTTTCTTGGAAGGAAAGCTATAATAAACTTAGGGTATTCAAAAGCAGAGATATCACTTTGCCGACAAGGGTCCATATAGTCAAAGCTGTGGTTTTTCAAGTAGTCATGTACAGATGTGAGAGTTGGATCTTAAAGAAGGCTCAGCACTGAAGAATTGATCCTTTTGAACTCTGGTGTTAGAGAAGGCTCTTTCAGTCTCTTGAAGAGCAGGGAGATCAAACTAGTCAGTCCTAAAGGAAATCAACCCTGAATATTCATTGGAAGGATTGACACTGAAGCTGAAGCTCCAATACTTCAGCCATCTGATGTGAAGAACTGACTCCCTGGAAAAGACCCTGATGCTGGGAAAGATTGAAGGCAAAAGGAGAAGTGGACAGCATAGAATGAGATGGTTAGATAGCATCACTGACTCAATAGACACAAATTCAGGCAAACTCTGGGAGATAATGGAGAGAGGAGCATAGCATGCCACAGTCCATGAGATCAAAAAGAGTAGGACAGGGCTTAGCAACTGAACAACAACAACAAAATGAAATTTTCTTTTTTTTTTTTTAATTAAAAAATTTTTTTTTTACTTTACAGTATTGTATTTGTTCTACCACACATCAACATGAATCTGCCACGGGCGTACTCATGTTCCCCATCCTGAACCCCCTCCCACCTCCCTCCCCATACCATCCCTCCAAGTCATCCCAGTGCACCAGCCCCAAGCATCCGGTATTGAACCTGGACTGGCAATTCATTTCTTATATGATATTATACACGTTTCAGTGCCATTCCCCCAAATCATCCCACCCACTCCCTCTCCCATAGAGTCCAAAAGACTGTTCTATACATCTGTGTCTCTTTTGCTGATTAAATAAGTGAATGACTCAATTTGAGGAGTGCAATTAATAATAACTACACTAACTGATGTATTTAAACCCTTTAATCCTAGGGTTTGAACATATAACAGATATTTAACTAATTGTTCTTCTTGATACACATTTCATTAATAATCATTTTATAACTCTTGAAAAAAAAACCCCTTAGAGTCTTATATTTGAAATAAATGATAAACATAATAATTGCACCTTGGGAAGTATTTGATTGCTTGGGTTTTAATCCCAGAAGAAAAATACAGTTGGAAAAAAAAATGACATTCTTTTCAATAAGCAGGTAAAAAAAGGCAATTCTCTGAAATACTTATCCAATTTTATTTATTTTTAATTGCTTCAGAAGGGAAGGTATCCACGCCGAGTCACAGCATGTAACAACCTTCTGCAGCAGGATTAGAAACTACCAAAAATATAACCTCATTGTAAAAGTGCTGACAGATGCTTTATAAACAAGCACATAAACATCTGAAACTATTACTCCTGGTTAGACAAAAAAACTGAAGACAAAAATAAGCATGCTAGGTAGGTAGAACAAATCAGCTAAATATGTTTAAAACCTTGCTGCTGCTGCTGCTGCTGCTGCTGCTGCTGCTGCTGCTGCTGCTGTTGCTGCTAAGTCGCTTCAGTCGTATCCGACTCTGTGCGACCCCATAGATGGCAGCCCACCAGGCTCCCCCGTCCCTGGGATTCTCCAGGCAAGTACACTGGAGTGGGTTGCCATTTCCTTCTCCAGTGCATGAAAGTGAAAAGCGAAAGTGAAGTCGCTCAGTCATGTCTGACTCTTCGCGACCCCATGACTGCAGCCTACCAGGCTCCTCCGTCCATGGGATTTTCCAGGCAAGAGTACTGGAGTGGCTTTGCAAACCTTGGGGCTCCAGAAAAACAAGCAGAGAAAAGAGGGTGTCTAAATTGGTGAGCTATATGCTTTGGGATGCTAAAGGTTTAATAAAACATCTTGAGGAATTTCATTTTCTAACTGTAAAACTTCTCTCTCTCTAGCCTACATTTTTCATGCAAATGTTAGTATACCATTACAGCATATATTCTTTCCAATATGTGAAACAACCAAGACACCTAGAGATTCCTTATGTCACTCCTTTATTTAACCCTTCTTTTGCTTCAACAATATGTGAGCCATGAACTTTCAGATGTTCAAGCTGGTATTAGAAAAGGCAGAGGAACCAGAAATCAAACTGCCAACATCCATTGGATCACTGAAAAAGCAAGAGAGTTCCAGAAAAATATCTACCTATGCTTTATTGACTATGTCAAAGCCTTTGACTGTGTGGATCACCACAAAATGTGAAAAATCCTGAAAGAGATGGGAATACCAGACCACCTAACCTGCCTCTTGAGAAATCTGTATGCAGGTCAGGAAGCAACACTTAGAACTGGACATGGAACAACAGACTGGTTCCAAATAGGAAAAGGAGTACGTCAAGGCTGTATGTTGTCACCCTGCTTATTTAATTTATATACAGAGTACATCATGAGAAACACTGGGCTGGATGAAGCACAAGCTGGAATGAAGATTGCCAGGAGAAATATCAATAACCTCAGATATGCAGATAACACTACCCTTATGGCAGAAAGTGACAAAGAACTAAAAAGCCTCTTGATGAAACTGAAAGAGGAGAGTGAAAAAGTTGGCTTAAAACTCAACATTAAGAAAACTAAGATCATGGCATCCAGCCCCATCACTTCATGGCAAATAGATGGGGAAACAATGGAAACAGTGTCAGACTTTATTTTGGGGGGCTCCAAAATCTTTGCAGATGGTAACTGCTGCTATGAAATTAAAAGACACTTACTCTTGGCAGGAAAGTTATGACCAACCTAGACAGCATAATAAAAAGCAGAGACCTTACTTTGCCAACCAAGGTCCATCTAGTCAAGGCTATGGTTTTTTGAGTAGTCATGTACGGATGTGAGAGTTGGACTATAAAGAAAGCTGAGCACCGAAGAATTGAAGCTTTTGAACTGTGGTGTTGGAGAAAACTCTTGAGAATCCCTTGGACTGCAAGGAGATCCAACCAGTCCATTCTAAAGGAGATCAGCCCTGGGTGTTCATTGGAAGGACTGATGTTGAAGCTGAAACTCCAATACATTGGCCATCTCATGCGAAGAGCGACTCATTTGAATAGACCCTGATGCTGGGAAAGATTGAAGGCAGGAGAAGAAGGGGACAACAGAGGATGAGATGGTTGGATGGCATCACTGACTCAATGGACATGAGTTTGGGTAAACTCCGGGAGTTGGTGATGGACATGGATGCCTGGCATGCTGCAGTCCCTGGGGTCACAAAGAGTCAGACGTGACTGAGCAACTGAACTGAACTGACATCATATATTCCTTCTGATATGTAAAACAACCAAGTTACCTAGAGATTCCTTATATCATTCCTTTATTCAACCCCTGTTTTGGTAAAAACATTTGAGTTATTAAATAAAGAACATTTATATGCGATATTTCTTTTAATCCTTCAACTAGCATGTGATGGCATCACCAACTCGATGTTCATAAGTTTGAGCAAGCTCCAGGAGTTGGTGATGGACAGGAAAGCCTGGCATGCTGCAGTCCATGGGGTCGCAAAGAGTCAGACATGACTGAGCAACTGAATTGAAACTGAGCATGTGTTACTGTATTAATAATAACAGTAATTGTTTTTATTATTATCTGCTGTATGCTATTTATGTGCTGGACATTGTCAGTTTTATTCTCTCAGCAACCCAGTGAGATGGGTACCATGATTAAATCCATTTTAATACATGAGAACCCAAGGAGGTGAGTTAGTTATTCAAGGTTACAAAGCTGCAGGTAATGAGAAAACCTGGCTGGAATGGACCGGGAGCCTAAGCTCTTAACCTCAACAACAGTGTGACGTACTCTATGTATGTGCCTCCATGTTTTTTGCAGAAAGATGTAAACATCAGCTGGATTTCCAGAAACTAGATACCTAATTTCCACTTGTGGTGCAGTTGCGATTCCTCCAAAGTCACATGAGTGCTATGGTGGTAAAGCCAGGAGAACACCCCAAATATCCAGGCTCCTGGCTCACTGTCCTTGACCTGAGGACATGTGCCCCACTGTGGAGCAAGGAGGTGACCACCTTAAGCCTGCAGCATGGGGAGAAGAGGGCCTAGGGAGTGAGAACTCATGTTCCTATAGGACAGAGGCCTTTTACTGTGTCTACCTCACTATGTACCTGAGAAAAATTAATTCATGACTTCAGAGTACAAGGGGCACTTTCCTCATGTCCAATTTAGGCTTTAGTTTCCAGCTTCATCCCTACATGCACAGTCTTGAGTAGAACACAACCACAGGAATTCCGAGAAGTGCATTCAACCCACAACAGACACAGGTGATTCTGATAACAGATTTAGTAGCTAGGGATCACAGGCAAATTACATAACATCTCTAACATAGTATTTCCCCATCTGCAAAATAGCCGTGATGCACCTTATACAGTCGTTGTAAAGACTAAATGAGTGAACATATGTGAATGCCTGGCATAGTATAGTGCTTAGAATGCAGTAGATACCCAAGGTGTGTTAGATTTCTCCTCTCTGCCTCTACACACGTATACATGTGTGTGCATATACAGTTACCTTTTCACTAAACCTAATTCTCCAGGCTCAGGTTCCAGAAGACTAACAGAGTTCCAGGTTTACAAACTGCAAGTGGATTAAATGCTGTGGGGCTCAGGTATCAGGAGGTCCTCAGCTCTGAGTCACTGCATGGGGCTATCCCCATCCCAGCACCACGAATGCACAGTGCTGGATCAGGGTGAGTTACAAGGCATGCTGACACACACTTTTTCTGCTGCAGGAAATATTCTCACTAGCTACAGGGACTCTAAGATGCTTCTCAACCTACTTAGTGAGTGTCACTTTGTTCCCCCAAACATTGTAATCACCACTTTCCCATCACATGGGGTACAGCACAAAAGTTATTAAGAGCATCACTCTCTCTATATATAGGAGACTTTACTGAAGAATTGATGCTTTGGAACTATGGTGTTGGTGACTCTTGAGAGTCCCTTGGACTCCAAGGAGATCAAACCAGTCAATCCTATAGGAAATCAGTCCTGGGTGTTCACTGGAAGGACTGATGCTGAAGCTGAAGATCCAATACTTTGGCCACCTGATGCAAAGAGTTGACTCTTTGGAAAAGACCCTGATGCTTGGAAAGACTGAAGGCAAAAGAAGAAGAGGGCAACAGAGGATGAGATGGTTGGATGGCACCACTGACTCGATGGACATGAGTTTGTGCAAGCTCCTGGAGTTGGTGATGGACAGGGAAGCCTGGCATGCTGCAGTCCATGGGGTCACAAAGAGTCAGACAAGACTGAGCAACTGAACTGACTGACGCTGATCTTTCCTAAACCTTCCTCTTTTCAACTTTCTTTGATATCAGAGGATCTACTGTTTGCTGTGTCAGTGGTTTACTCTCTTGAAGTATTTAGCACTACTTGGGTGACTCCCCCATGACAAGAAACATAAATAAATGTTTAAGGATATATAACTCAATTTTTAGAGTTTAAATAAATATCTGGGCTTCCCTGGTGGCTCAGCAGTAAAGAATCCTCCTGCCAATGCAGGGGATGTGGGTTTAATCCCTGGGTCAGAAAGATCCCTTGAAGAAGGGCATGGAAACCCTCTCTGGTATTCTTGCCTGGAGAATTCCATGGACAGAGGAGCCTGGAGGGCTACAGTCCATGGGGTCACAAAAGAGTTGTATACAACTTATCGATTAAACAACAAACAACAAAGATTTCCTTTTAAAAACAAACTAGTCCTGTCTGTAAAATTCAATGGTGAATTATTTAAACTGAAATTGCCCTTCATATTAACATTAAAAAAACAATTCATTATAAGAATTTTATTTTAATTTTTTTAATTTTTATTTTTACTTTACTTCACAATACTGTATTGGTTTTGCCATACATCAACACGAATCCACCACAGGTGTACATGAGTTCCCAAACATGAACCCCCCTCCCACCTCCCACCTCCAACCCCACACCATCCCTCTGGATCATTCTTGTGCACCAGCCCCAAGCATCCTGTATCCTGCATCAAACATAGACTGGCGATTCATTTCTTACATGATAGCATACATGTTTCAATGCCATTCTCCCAAATCATCCCACTCTCTCCCTCTCCCTCAGAGTCCAAAAGTCCGCTCTACACATCTGTGTCTCCTTTGCTGTCTCGCATACAGGGTCATCATTACCATCTTTCTAAATTCCATATATATGTGTTAGTATACTGCATTGGTGTTCTTCTTTCTGGCTTACTTCACTCTGTATAATCCAGTTTCATCCATCTCATTAGAACTGATTCAAATGTATTCTTTTTAATGGCTGAGTAATACTCCATTGTGTATATGTACCACAGCTTTCTTATCCATTCATCTGCTGATGGACATCTAGGTTGCTTCCATGTCCTAGCTATTATAAACAGTGCTGTGATGAACATTGGGGTACATGTGTCTCTTTCTATTCTGGTTTCCTCAGTGTGTATGCCCAGCAGTGGGATTGCTAGGTCATAAGGCAGTTCTATTTGCAATTTTTTAAGGAATCGCCACACTGTTCTCCATAGTGGCTGTACTAGTTTGCATTCCCACCAACGGTGCAAGAGGGTTCCCTTTTCTCCACACCCTCTCCAGCATTTATTGCTTGCAGACTTTTGGATCGCAGCCATTCTGACTGGTGTGAAGTGGTACCTCATTGTGGTCTTGATGTGCATTTCTTTAATAATGAGCGATGTTGAGCATCTTTTCATGTGTTTGTTAGCCATCCATATGTCTTCTTTGGAAAAATGTCTATTTAGTTCTTTGGCCCATTTTTTGATTGGGTCATTTATTTTTCTGAAAATTGCTAGAGCTAATCAATGAATATAGTAAAGTTGCAGTATATAAAATCAACACACAGAAATCCCTTGCATTCCTATACACTAATAATGAGAAAGTAGAAAAAGAAATTAAGGAAACAATTCCATTCACCATTGTAATGAAAAGAATAAAATACTTAGGAATATATCTACCTAAAGAAACTAAAGACCTATATATAGAAAACTATAAAACACTGATGAAAGAAATCAAAGAGGACACTAATAGATGGAGAAATATACCATGTTCATGTATCAGAAGAATCAATATAGTGAAAATGAGTATACTACCCAAAGCAATCTACAGATTCAATGCAATCCCTTATCAAGCTACCAGCAGTATTTTACACAGAACTAGAACAAATAATTTCAAGATTTGTATGGAAATACAAGAGTTTTAATTTTAAAATGTTACAGCTTTGGAGTGTCCTCTAGTCAATAACAATATTATACCTCTTTATCTCAATTAGGGCCCTATTTAGTCATCAAAATTGAATTAAAATTACAGCATGAAAAGACCCTATGGATGCCACGAACCTACAGCATGAATCTACAGTATATCACGAACCTATGGACGAAGGTTTGTGACATTGTACAAGATCAGTGATCAAGACCATCCCCAAGAAAAAGAAAGGTAAAAAGGCAAAATGGTTGTCTGAGGATGCCTTACAAATAGCTGAGAAAAGAAGAAATGTGAAAGGCAAAGGAAAACAGGAAAGATATACCCATTGAGTGCAAAGTTCCAAAGAACAGCAAGGACAGATGAGAAAGCTTTCCTCAGTGATCAAAGCAAAGAAATAGAGGAAAACAATAGAATGGGAAAGACCATAGACCTTTTCAAGAAAACTAGAGATACCAATGGAACATTTCATGCAAAGATGGGCACAATAAAGGA
Organism: Ovis aries; assembly: GCF_016772045.2. Taxonomy (NCBI): domain Eukaryota; kingdom Metazoa; phylum Chordata; class Mammalia; order Artiodactyla; family Bovidae; genus Ovis; species Ovis aries. The sequence goes on along the minus strand of NC_056069.1, from coordinate 59,613,144 downwards.
CAGAAATAGTATGAATCTAACAGAAGCAAAAAGTGAAGAGGAACTAAAAAGCCTCTTGATGAAAGTGAAAGAGGAGAGTGAGAAAGTTGGCTTAAAGCTCAACATTCAGAAAACTAAGATCATGGCATCTGGTCCTATCACTACATGCCAAATAGAAGGGGAAACAGTGGAAACAGTGTCAGACTTTATTTTGGGGGGCTCCAAAATCACTGCAGATGATGATTGCAACCATGAAGTTAAAAGATGGTTACTCCTTGGAAGAAAAGTTATGACCAACCTAGACAGCATATTGAAAAGCAGAGACATTACTTTGCCAACAAAGGTCCATCTAGTCAAGGCTATGGTTTTTCTAGTGATCATGCATGTATGTGAGAGTTGGACTGTGAAGAAAGCTGAGCACTGAAGAACTGATGCTTTTGAACTGTGGTGTTGGATAAGACTCTTGAGAGTCCCTTGGACTGCAAGGAGATCCAACCAGTTGGATCTTTAGATCCAATCCATTCTAAAGATCAGACCTGGGATTTCTTTGGAAGGAATGATGCTAAAGCTGAAACTCCAGTACTTTGGCCACCTCATGTGAAGAGTTGACTCATTGGAAAAGACTCTGATGCTGGGAAGGATTGGGGGCAGGAGAAAAAGGGGATGACAGACGATGAGATGGCTGGATGGCATCACCACCTTGATGGACGTGAGTTTGAGTGAACTCCGGGAGATGGTGATGGACAGGGAGGCCTGGCGTGCTGCAATTCATGGGGTCACAAAGAGTCGGACATGACTGAGCAACTGAACTGAACTGAACAGAAGCAGAAGATATTAAGAAGAGGTGGCAAAATACACAAAACTATACAAAAAAGATCTTCATGACCCAGATAGCCACAATGATGTGATCACTCACCTAGACCCAGACATCCTGTAATGCAAAGTCAAGTGGACCTTAGGAAGCATCACTACAAATAAAGCTAGTGGAGGTGATGGAATTCCAGTTGAGCTATTTCAAATCCTAAAAGATAATGCTATGAAAGTGCTGTACTCAATATGCCAGCAAATTTGGAAAACTCAGCATGACCAAAGAACTGGAAAAGGTCAGTTTTCATTCCAATCCCAAAGAAAGGCAATGCAAAAAAATGTTTAAACTACCACACAATTGCACTCATCTCACATGCTAACAAAGTAATGCTCAAAATTCTCCAAGCCATGCTTCAACAGTACATGAACGGTGAACTTCCAGATGTTCAAGCTGGATTTAGAAAAGATAGAGGAACAAGAGATCAAATTGCCAACATCCACTGGATCACAGAAAAAGCAAGAGAGTTCCAGAAAAACATCTACTTCTTTATTGACTATGCCACAGCCTTTGACTGCGTGGCTCACAACAAACTGGAAAATTCTTCAAGAGATGGGAATACCAGACCACCTGACCTGCCTCCTGAGAAATCTGTATGCAGGTCAAGAAACAACAGTTAGAATTGGACATGGAACAACAGACAGGTTCCAAATTGGGAAAGGAGTACATCAATGCTGTATATTGTCACCCTGATCATGTAATTTGTATGCACAGTACATCATGAGAAACACTGGGCTGGATGAAGCACAAGCTGGAAACAAGATTGCCAGGAGAAATATCAATAACCTCAGATATGCAGATGACACCACCCTTATGGCAGAAAGAAAAGAGGAACTAAAGAACCTCTTGATGAAAGTGAAAGAGGAGAGTGAAAACGTTGGCTTAAAACTCAACATTCAAAAAACTAAGATCATGGCATCTGGTCCCATCACTTCATGGCAAATAGATGGGGAAACAATGGAAACAATGAAAGACTATATTTCTTTTGGGCTCCAAAATCACTGTAGCCATGAAATTAAAAGACCCTTGCTCCTTGGAAGAAAGCTATGACCAACCTAAACAGCATATTAAAAAGCAAAGACATCACTTTGCCAACAAAGGTCCATCTAGTCAAAGCTATGGTTATTTCAGTAGTCATGTATGGATATGAGAGTTGGACTATAAGGAAAGCTGAGATCCAATGAATTGATGCTTTTATACTGTGGCGTTGGAGAAGATTATTGAGAGTCCCTTGGACTGAAAGGAGATACAACCAGTCAATCCTGAAGGAAATCAGTCCTGAATATTTATTGGAAGGACTGATGCTGAAGCTGAAACTCCAATCCTTTGGTCACCTGATACAAAGAACTGACTCATTAGAAAATACCTTGTTGCTTGGAAAGATTGAAGGCAGCAGGAGAAGGGGATGACAGAGGATGAGATGGTTGGATGGCATCACTGACTCGATGGACATGAGTTTGTGCAAGTTCCTGGAGTTGGTGATGGACAGGGAATCCTGGTGTGCTACAGTCCATGGGGTCACAAAGTATCAGACATGAGTGATCAACTGAACTGACTGAACAGATGAAAAGAACAATGGAATGTTAATTTCCTATCACTAACAAAACACCTCTCCAACCACAAAGCTATTTGGCAGCAAGTTTCCACCAACTTCTATTGAAAAAAAAAAAAACAATAAAGAACTACAGTTTTCTTTACTTTTTTATTAGCACTTTGGAATTCATAGTCACCTTTTCTGTTGCTTATTTTTATTTCCTCTCTTACCTGCAGCTAATGAGCATCACCGCTGACTAATGCCCAGCAGGGTGAGTACAGTTCTTCCACAAAAATGTGTTCTTAAGTCATAAAGGACTGCCTGTATTATAAAATTATTGCTTTATTACTACCATGCTGAGATGTTCAGTGTCACATGGCGAAGGATTTTTACACATTAGTCACAAGAAATAAAAAAGTAACACCTAACTGAATGTGAGAAAGATTTTTCTTTCACTTTATAAGGGAAATATTTTTGCAACAGTGTTGACTAGATGCAACAAAATTTCTAAAGTATTACTTTTGGCTGAAAGAGCATTTGACTATTAATTCTATAAAATAATCACCACCCTGGGACTTCACACCACAGTAAGGATTAATGAACATGAAGAGGGTCTTCCTTGGTGGCTCAGTGGTAAAGAATCTACCTGCGAAGGCAGGAGACACAGGTTCAACCCCTGATTCAAGAAAATCCCACATGCCTGTGGAGCAATGAAGCCCGTGCATCACAACTATTGAACGCATACACCCTAGAGCCCAAACTCAGCAACAAGAGAAGCCACCTCAATGAGAAGCTTGTGCAGCGCAACTAGAGAGTAGTCCCAGCTCACTGCAATTAGAGAAAAGCCGTGTGTCAAAGAAGACCCAGCACAGCCAAAATTAATAAATAAAATTATGCACTGGGATGACCCAGAGAGATGGTACAGGGAGGGAGGTGGGAGGGGGGTTCAGGATTGGGAACTCATGTACACCTGTGGTGGATTCATATTGATGTATGGCAAAACCAATAGAGTATTGTAAAGTAAAATAAAGTTAAAAACAAAAAAAATCATGAAGCCACAGGCAGCATGTTTACTGAAAACCCAGGCACACACATGGGTCCTTTCAGACATGGCTGGGGCATAAGGAGTGACACCCTGTACCAAGAGGGAGCCTGAGCACCCTCACGTCTCTTCTGATGTTCATGGGCGCCCCTTCCGTTACACACTGTCTTTCTATTCCTCAAACACAGTGCCTCCATTGCTAGCTCTTGTCTCTGCATGCTTGCCTTTGCTCCACGGATATCAGTTCAATGTTCTCTTCTCAGCAAACTCTTCCCTGAACAGCTGAAAGCTCTTACTCCCTGACACACCCTGTGTGTGTCTTCTTTACAGAAACAAGAGCTATCTGAAATCAATCTATTCATTTACACTCCATCCTCATTATTTGTGGGACTAATGTATCTATTTCCTCTGGTGGCTCAGCTGTAAAGAACCCACCTGCCAATGCAGGAAACCCAGAATCGATTCCTGGATGGGGAAGATACCTCGGAGAAGGTAATGGCAACCCACTCCAGTAGTCTTGCCTAGAAAATCCCACAGACAGAAGAGCCTGGCAGACTACAGTCCATGGGGTCACAAAGAGTCAGACACAACTTAGCAATGAAACAACAACAACAATATATGTATAGTTTAATAAAGCCCAAATTGCCAACGGCTCCTAGGAGAAATAGAGGGTCAGGTTCCACAGAGCCCTTAGCCACAGAATTTTCATCAACCGATCAAATACATAACCTTGTTTTCTGTGTGTTTTTGTTTAAAGACCAATCAATACATAACCTTGTTTTATGTGTGCTTTTGTTTAAAATCATCTTTTTAATATGCTCTGTTGATTCATTAACACTGAACTCAAGGCCAACAGCACCGTGACTCATGCCTGAACGAAGCTTGTCTAACACATGTGGTTTCTCCATAAGGTACATCACAGGAACAGCAGACAGCACTTCAATACTACACTCGAGGGCCATTTTCAACAATGAAAAATAGAAAAATATGAAAAACATAGCACTAAATAGACCACAGAAAGGGCACTTGTTTACAGTCTAAGCTGAAACAAGGAGCAGAGCACAGGCTTGTTCCACCTAAGCTGGAAACACGCATGTCAGGAGGGTCAGATTTTTCACGGCTTGGTACATGTCTGTGAAAAGTCATGAAAGTGCCACAGGCATTAACCTTAGGGTCACAAATAAATTTTAAGAGTGTAGGCGAATTCATACAGAATCCTTGCATAGCAATGACTATATCTGCCTCTTTTCCAGTTACCCACCCCTCCTTGAGACTGAGCTCTGTGCAAACGGGGGTTCTGCATGGTCTTTCCTCACTGTTGCACCCCCAGCAATAGAGCAGTGTATATCAGATGGTTGATACCTTGGCTGACTCAGTGAGCTAGAGCTCTTTCCCTCTGCCCAGAAAAGTCTGACTCTAATACCCTCTCATTCTCATCCTCCAAAATGCATCTCAAAAGCAGCCTCCACCTCCTACCAGGCTTAGTTATGATTTCCTTCTAGCATCCCTGAATATCCTAACAGCATCTCTATCATGTGCATCTATTAGTCGCTCAGTTGTGTCCGACTCTCTGTGATCCCATGGACTGTAGCCAGGCTCCTTTGTCCATGGGATTCTCCAGACAAGAATACTGGAGTGGGTTGCCATTTCCTTCTCTGGGGATCTTCCCAACCAGGGGATGGAACCCAGGTCTCCAGCATTGCAGGCAGATTCTTAACCACTGAACCACCAGGAATCTCTATCATAACACGCATAAAATTCTATTTAAATTATTTGTTTACTTATCAGTCTCCCTCACTAGGCTGTGGGTCCCTTGTGGGCATGATCTGGTTCATAACTACCTTTATCCCTTGCAGGTAAGGTTGTATCTGGTTTGTACTAGGCATCTAGCAAACATTTGCTTAAAAAACAAATGTTCAAAGCTTACACATATGTTAACAAGTGTGATATTTATCTAAGGGATAAATATACTAAAAATTATCCTTTAAAGAGAGGTTTTTGTCTCTTCCTTGTTTAAAGAAAAATCTTCGTGCTTCTATCATAAAATTAGGACTTCCTTAGGATCTACTATCCTGGCCACCTCATGAATTTATGGCTTATAATGATCATCTCACCATATATATCAAATCAACATGTTATACACCTTGGCCAGTCGCTTTAGTCATGTCTGACTCTTTGTAATCCTATGGACTATAACCCACAGGCTGCTCTATCCATGGGATTCTCCAGGCAAGAATACTGGAGTAGGTTGCCATTTCCTCCTCCAAGGATGTTATACACCTTAAACATGTGCAATTTTATCTTAAAAGGAATATAATTTTTTTAATTAAATGAACAGCATCTCCTCATATTGTGAATAGTGGTTATCCCTGAGGAGACGTTAGCTGAGCGAAATGCAAAAACCTCTAGAAAACATCAAACCAACAATGGAAAATAGTTCAGGTGTTTTTAGACTTGTCAAAAAGAGCTTTGATAACTCTGTCAAAGGATTCTGCTTTGACATGTGTGTTTCATAAAAGTGTTGTCACATTCATAGGCTGCAATGCAAACCCAGCATTTTACCATAAGCTACTGAATTCAGCCAATGTCCCTGAATTCAATCCGGACTTCACAGCCTGGCTTAAATCTCCAAGCTGAAGGAGTCATGATTTCCCCGAGCGCTGTGCAGTCCCACCTGGAAAGGCTTCTTTCCTACTTTCCTCCTCTTGCCCACCTCATCATTCAAGCCCCATCCATTCTTTCAAGCCCCTCCAGGTCCACCTGCTCCCAAGATCCAGCCCCCAACAGTTTCATCCCACTCTTATCTCACCCTCCTTTCTCACCAACTTAGTAACTATTCCAAACACTTGCTTCTTATCTCATTAGCTAATGCTCCGTGAGTATCCTTATACATTTTATCTACTTTATTAGATGGGCAAGAGCTATCCAGAACCATTGCCTCCCAGCAGCACTCAAGAAGAGCCCAGAAGTCAGTAATTACTCATTAAACACAGGTGTGAATACAAAGCTACTTGATAACAGAGAATAATCCTTATCACATGATAACAAAAATAATGAGATCGTATATTTATAACATCACCCAACCCCATTGTACCAACTGTCCCTGAAGGCACAGACAACTTACCGTTATTTTCAGCATAAATCCTTACAACAGGCATTAACTCAAAGAGCACTTTGGGTTTGGACTCAGTAAGTTTCATATTCCTCCTGTCCCAGCCAGCACCTTCAAGATACAAGCCGTAGACATAGACACCCTCCGTGGGAGGGGCAGAAATGTCATCCTTCATCCACTTGGTGACTTCGTTGCAAAGCACCATATTGTCCAGAGCCCAGCCTTTGTTGGCCCGAGTTATTTCCTACTCGGGGAAAGAGCAAAAGAAAAGGATGACACCAGCAACTAGAGGGTTGTCTTAAAGAGCATAATTGTAGTAACAATGTAGCCCCAGATTCAAAAATGGTAGGATAGTATTTAAAGGGTTTTAAAAGATCCTCTTATAAGCAATACCCATGTCCTAATTTAACTATATTTGTATTTCAGTGTCAAATAATTTGATACTTTCAAATTGTGGTTGTGGAGAAAACTCTTGAGAGTCCCTTGGACTGCAAGGAGATCCAACCAGTCCATCCTAAAGGAGATCAGTCCTGAAGTTTCATTGGAAGGACTGATGTTGAAGCTGAAACTCCAATATTTCGGCCACCTGATGTGAAGAACTAACTCATTTGAAAAGACCCTGATGTTGGGAAAGACTGAAGGTGAGAGGAGAAGGGGACAACAGAGGATGAGATGGTTGGATGGCATCACTGACTCGATGGACATGAGTTTGAGCAGACACCAGGAGATAATGAAGGAAAGTGCAGCCTGGCGTGATTCAGTCCATAGGTTTGCAAAATATCGGAGATGACTTCATGACTGAATAACAATTTTTAAAGAAATATCAAATCAAATCAAATATAAAAATAAATATTTTGAAATTTAAACTAGCAGCCTGAGAATAAGTTGCCGGATTTACGTTCAGGACAAAGTTAACTGCTGGTGCCCAAACCAGACAATCATTCTGCCTTATTATAAACTACATATTTAAAACTATAATGAAAGAAGAAAGCCCTCCAGAGGAAAATTGTAATAACACAACAGGTAAAAATCAGTGCTATTACCTGTCGCATTGCAGTTAAAAATCCTTGAGGGTTAAAAAAGCCTGTCATCCAGAAGCAGTGAGGTCGGTCATTGAAAACCCAAGAGGTAAACTGGCAGTTTCTTTCAATAAGTTCAGTAAACCAGAAACCCAAGGTACTTGAAACCCAAGATGCCTGAAATGCAAACATGAAAACATGAATAAATACAGGTTTAATTCTACTGTGTAACTGACTATATACACAGAAAAAAAAACAATGATGAAATATCAATTTCACACTTAGAATTTAGAAGTCCCTAAGGCATAAAGGCATGGGATTTCTTTGGAAGGAATGATGCTAAAGCTGAAGCTCCAGAACTTTGGACACCTCATGCGAAGAGTTGACTCATTAGAAAAGACTCTGATGCTGGGAGAGATTTGGGGCAGAAGGAGAAGGGGACGACCCAGGATGAGATGGCTGGATGGCATCACGGACTCGATGGACGTGAGTCTGAGTGAACTCCGGGAGATGGTGACGGACAGGGAGGCCTGGCATGCTGCGATTCATGGGGTCGCAAAGAGTCGGACATGACTGAGTGACTGAACTGAACTGAACTGAAGGCATAAATTTCCACAGAGTTCTGACATTTTAGATGTCAAATTACTCTTCCTTTTTAATAATATGAAGTATGTTAGAATCAACTAATTACCATGTGAATTCCAGATTAATCCAGCTTGGCATGCTGTTCAAGACATCTGCTGTCAATAAAATTTCCTTCCACATATGAATATAGTTATGACCAATTCTGCCATAAAGCAATTAAAACAATTAATTGAATTAAATTTAATGGACTTCAACTATTTTTCCTTAGGCTATATTTTCAACAGATACATTATAAAATAGCATTTCTATTTATGTAAATGTGCTTACGGCCTTAGCAGCATTTTATATTCTGTGAATGACAAATGTAGAAGCCTTTCTCCACTTATTTTTTATGGGGCAAACATTTATTTTCTGAAGTTTCTTTCTCTTAGAAGGTATTTTTATATTCTCTGATGAAGGGAATAAAAATGGAAACACAGGTCTTCTTACCACCAATAAATTAATTGCATTCACTGCCTGTAACGTTCTGCCTGAATTCACATGCGGAACTCATGTTATTACAACAGGCATGGAAATGTCATCAACATTATCAGCAGTCACACTAGAAGGTATCTCCAAATCATATTTTATAACATTTCACTGTACTGCACTATTTTATGTGTGAATAAATGTAGTGATCAACCTGAATAGATAAACCACTTGAATTTCAAATAGCTTGAGGATTGATATGCCTATTTTACAAAAGACACTGAGATTCCCAAAGACTGTTAATAAGTTGAGTAGGAAAAAATGCTGTATAAAAGGATTTTAAGTTCCAGGAAGTGGGACTTCCCTGGAAGTCCAGTGGTTAATCCCTAGTCAAGGAACTAATATTCCACATCCAGTGTGGCATGGCCAAAAAAAATTTTTTAAGAGATTCTTAGAGTCCCTTGGACAGCAAGGAGCTCAAACCAGTCAATCCTAAAGGAAATCAACCCTGAATATTCATTGGAAGGACTGATGCTGAAGCTGAAGCTCCAATACTTTAGCCACCTGATGCAAAGAGGTGACTCATGGGAAAAGACCTTGATGCTGGAAAAGATTGAGGGCAGGAGGAGACAGGGATGACATAGAATGAGATGGTTGGATGGAATCACCAACTCAATGGACATGAGTGTTGGCAAACTCCAGGAGATGGTGAAGGACAGGGAAGCTTGGCATGCTGTAGTCCATGGGGTCTCTAAGAGTTAGACCCAACCCAAGGACAGAGGGGCCTAGTGGGCTGCCATCTATGGGGTGACACAGAGTCAAACACGACTGAAGTGACTTAGCAGCAGCAGCAGTGACCAAACAACAACAAAGTTTAAAATGAGGTAACTCATTCCATCATATCATTATAGGTGTGTTAACTAAAAGAGATATCTTTATACAACACTTGGTCTGAAGGCACAGGGACCCATTAATGAGGGGGTATCTTCTGGCAAGGATCCCTGTTGCAGAACTGCAGGTGCTGACCAGGCTGGGTGAGCTGGTCTAGTGGGGAATGAGCCCTCCATGGCCAGGGACCAGGTAGGTCACTAGCAATGAGCAGAGTCAATGCATACAGAAAACTCTCTGGCCTAGGCAATGAATTTTTTGCAGGGGAAGAGAGAAAGGGATCTGGTCAAAGCTGATTCTGAGTTTCTAAGCCGTGTGTCTAGAGGGATGGATGGGATGGTGGTTAATCAGATAAGATGAGAAAACAGTAGACGAGCACTCCCCAGTTACCATTTACTGCTTTCTGTCCCACTGCCTTGGAATCTGCCAAAGCCCTGGGTGAGGTATCAGAGGCTCAGCACTAAAGGAGTCTCTCCTGAGAGATTAGCAGTTCTAGCCCCATCCTGTCCCACCATCTCATTTACCTGACTGACGTCCAAAAGTTCCACTCACCCCAGGACCCAATCTCATCTCTGTAAGTTGCCCACCATGGATAACCCCCACCCTCCCGTCTCCCAAGTCCTCCCACCGCACACTCAGCACCCTCAGTGCCACGATCGGCCAACTCCTTGACAAGGACACTCAGGTTCTCGTTTTACTTCTCCAAGCAGAGAAACATCTCTTCAAACCACATCTATCTATCATAATACTATTTCATGTAGAATGGATGAGCAACCTGTACAGGGAACTACATTCAGCATCCATGTGGCAAACCATGAAGGAAAAGAAATTTTTTAAAAACCCACATCCTGGTGTATATATACATACATACATATTCCATACAAAATGGAATATTACTCAGCCTGGATGGGAGGGGAGTTTGCGGGAGAATGGATACATGTATTTGCATGTCTGAGTCCCTTTGCTATTCATCGGAAACTACCACAACATTGTCAACTGGCTATTCTCCAATATAAAATTAAAAGCTTCAAAAATGATAATAAAGGAAGAAGAATGAAATAATGCCATTTGCAGCAACACGGTTGGACCTAGAGATTATCACACTAAATGAAGTCAGTCAGAAAGAGCAAAACAAATGCCATATGCTGTCACTTACATGTGTAATCTAAAATATGACCGATGAACATATCTAAGAGAGAGAAAAACTGACTCACAGACATAGGGAAAAGAAATTGCGGTCACCAAGGAAGGAGGTGGGGGAGGGAAGGACAGGGAGTTTGAGATTAGCAGATGCAAACTATTATATATAAAGTGGATAAAGAACAAGGTGCAGATGTGCAGCACAGGGAGCTAGACTCAGCATCCTGTGATGGGCCAGAATGGAAAGAACACAAAACGGAACACACGTATATAACTGAGCCACCTTGCTGTACAGCAGAAATTAACACAATGTTGTGTTAAATCAACTATATTTACATTAAAAAAATTTTAAGCCCACACCTGTCATTTAGCACAATTAATCATATGCAATCAGTAAGAATACTGTTAAATTATTATCTTGTTACCTTGAGAGATATACAGTCACATATTTACAGAAAAAGTAAGGAAGAAGATTTCTCTTTGGAGTGACTTTTGACATATGTGTGTGCTGTCTAGGAACATCCCCTTCTATAAACGTAACTTCACAAGCTTTGAAGTCCATGAGTTTGGGTTTAAATTCTGACTCTTGGATTCTCTAAGGTGTGTGATCTGGGAAAACATTTAATCTCCCCTAACCTAAGTTCCTCATCTGTAAAATATTGGTAATAAATTGTAAGATTTACATGAAACAGTGCATACAAATTGCCTAGCAGAGAACCTGAGATGTTGAAAACATGCTAAATCGTTTTATTCCCTACCTACAATCTAAAAATACAGGGCTCTAAGAGGATTAGTCCCTAAGCAAAAGAACACTCTTAAGCACATTATCTGTACATGCTTTCACTTGCCAATTACAATTATTCACAACAATAAAGTGATTAGGCAGGATAAGAGCTGACTTAAACATACTTTCTTCCAACGAGCAGGAATCCTGGCATCAAACATGCAATTCAGAGCATCTCGTAGATTTTCGCTCATGATGATGGTGCCATCAATGGCAAGTTTCAGCTCAGTCAGGGTGCTTCGGACCAGGGTGAGTACCCTCTGCATCCTGTCTATCTCCTGTCTGAGGAAAATGTTCATTGGCTGGAATGGCCCCATCATCTGCAGCCTCTCCTTCACCTGCCAGGGAGACATTAGCACAGGAAAAATTATTTGACAGCTACTAATGTTCTATATAGGGCTTCCCTAGGGGCTCAGATGGTAAAGAACCTGCCTGCAATGTAGGAGACCTGGGTTTGATCCCTAGGTTGGGAAGATCTCCTGCAGAAGGGAATGGCTACCCACTCCAGTATTCTTGCCTGGAGAATTCCTAAGACAAAGGAGTCTGGTGTCCAGAGGAGCCCAGACCCATACAGTCCATGGGCTTGCAAAGAGTCGAACACTACTGAGCAACTAACGCTTTTACTTTTCACTTTCCCTGGTGGCTCAGTGGTAAAAAATTCACCTCCAAACAAGAGATGCAGGTTTGATCCCTGGGTCAAGAAGATCCCCTGGAGAGGGAAATGGCAACTCTCTCCAGCATTCTTGCCTGGAGAATTACATGGACAGAGAAGCCTGACAGGCTACAGTCCATGGGCTCGCAAAGAGTCAGACAGGACTGAGCATACCCACAATGTTATATTATATACATAGTACTCTAGGGCTTCTGAAAGAGCCCTAAATTTTATAATTCCATAAATAATAAGCTTTTTTCTTTTTTTTTACTGTCAGAAAACAGAGAAGAAATAAAAGAAATATCTGCTAGAGGACCAGCTGATTTTTCATCCCAGGTGAGAGAAGACAGGCAGCCATTAATTCACAGAAGAATATAAAATCCACGTCCACAAACACACAGTCTTCTAAACAACAATTGCAGTTATTGGGAAACATTCACTCACTGCCAGTCTAAGACTTGAAAATACACACATGGACACACACAAGCAGATGTGTATGCATATGCAACAATTCTGAAGGCTGTCTCAAAAAACTAGGTTTCTAGTTTTAAAGCTTTTTATTTTTTCCATCAAAGCATCTATCCATCCACTCACCCATTCATTTCTGTCTTGCAAGTATTTATTCAGAGTCTTTTGTGGATCAGATATCATGCCAGGCTTAATTGTTCTATCTTAAGCAAATTTAGCAAAAGGAAGGTGACTTGACTCTTCTAAACTCCATACATACCACCATGTTTATGTATGAAAGGAAATGGCAACCCACTCCAGTATTCTTGCCTGGAAAATCCCATGGACAGAGGAGCCTGGCGGGCTACAATCCATGGGGTTAAAGAGTCAGACACGACTGTGTGACTACCACTTCACTTAATATATTTTAGGCACTTTCGTTGCTTTATAAATATTTCAGCCACTGCTAGACATGAATGACTGCTTTCCTGATGCTATAATGAAAGGCGCTTATGAAAGCTGGTAACAGTATTGATTTTCTCCAAGCAAGTGATCAGAGTTTCTTCCAGGGGAAATGATTCCCCTGGTGAGAGTTCTTTGAGTTCAGTCTATAGTGAAAAACTTGCAGCCAAAATGGCCTGTTTCATGGAAAACAATAGGATGCTAAAGAAACAAAATGGGGAATTCCTTCTGAAAACCAGGTGGAAAGGGCAATATATAAAGAAACTTTGTGGTCCTAGGACAGAAATGTCACAAGGTTAGTCCAAGTAATCTCTTAAGACTACAAGGAAAGTAAGCCACTTACTTTTGCTTTTAGCAAAGATTTAAACATGTTTTCAGGGTAAATCATTCCACAATACATGCTAAAATGTCCAAAAAATTAACCTTCATAACTGTCAGTTTCGCTTAGAAGTTACTTGATATTAAAAGGACAAATTGGGGGGACTTTCCTGGTGGTCCAGTGGCTAAGACTCCACCCTTCCAATGCAGGGGGCCCAGGTCAGGGAACTAGCTCTCACATCTTGCACACCACAGCTAAGACCCAGCACAGTTAAATAAAATACATTAATTAAAAAATATATATAAATCAATTTTCAAAACCCATGTGACCAAGAAGCTGCAGAGTTAATGATATAACTATAGACTTCCTGAAATTAAGAAGGCCTGAATTATTTTTGTAAAATAATCGATGCTTTACTCTAAGAATACATCATTTTCCTTTGAACAAATGACAGGGTGAAGTGCCTCCCTCCGGGAGACATTATAGAAAAATAATCCTAACCCATCAGTACACACTTATAATTTAACTATGAAGATTAACTCTCTCATCAGATTTATTATTTATATTTTGAAATGATTACATCGATAGGTTCAAATACTTCTTTTACTGCTTCTTCAAAAAGTGAAGTTTTTCAATAATTTCTTTAACTTCAGAAAAATTATTTTTGCCCTCCTGCCTTCTTTCTCAGGCTTCCCAGGTGGCACAGTGGTAAAGAATCCCCCTGCCAAAGCAGGAGATGCAAAGACGTGGGCTCCGTTCCTGGGTCAAAAAGATGCCCTGGAGAAGGAACTAGCAACCAACTCCAGTATTCTTTCCTGGAAAATTCCCACTGACTGTGCCTGGCAGGCTACAGTCCATGGGGTCGCAGAGTCAGACACAACTGAGTGACTTAGCATAGCACTATTTCCTCACCGCCCCCGCAACCAACCAACCACGCACATCCACAGCTATTTTGTCAGGATGCCATCAACTCACTTCAAAAGGACCATAGTCCGGGGGCAGCTTCTCCAGCATGTCATCAGCCAGCCGGGCCACCACGGCCTCCCGGGTCTCATCCCCTCCGCCAGAGCTGTCTTTGGGCTGGATGCCCAGGATGGTGTCCAGCACATCCTTGGCCAGCTTGCTCTGGTAGGTGATGTCAGCGTTGGGGTGCAGCCCGAACACCTCGGGACTGTCGTAGGTGGGCAAGCTCTGAACGACAAATACCCCACAGTGAGCAGAGACTGCTGACACAAGCACCAGTTAAATTACACGTCTTAGCAAACAAACATGATTTTATTAGGATAAGCATTTACATGATATGTCTTACTTGTGGCAGGCTACCATCTCAATAATTTGTCTAGGAAAGAATCAAAAGTGGGACTTCCCTGGCAGTCCAGTACTTAAGAACCTTCCTTCCAATGCAGGGGACATGGGCTCAATCCCTGGTCAGAGAACTGAGATCCCACACACCTCAGGGCAACTAAGCCCATGAGCCACAACTACTAAGCCCGTGGGCTACAACTCCTGAGACCAGGCACTGCAATGGAAGATTCTGAATGCTGCCACAAAGATCCCGAGTGCCAAAACTAAGACCCAATGTGGCCGAATAAATAAATATATTTTAAAAAATAGAATCAAAAGTTGCCCTGAAAAGAAAGTTAACATAATAAGCCCATGGTTCTTTAATGTCTGCACTTTAAGCAAATTGATTCAGAGACACTATCTTATTTTATAATACATTTATAAAATAGAAAGGGAGCTATGGAATGGTATTTTGTTTCTCGAAGGTCCCATCTAATTCAAACCAATTGTTTAAATAAATGGTGTATAACTAATTGTTACTAAAAATGACAGTTTTAGCAATTATGGCCGGATAAAAGCAGAGGTGGGAAATGTACTCTCCCAAGGAGGAGAGAGACTAGGAAAAGTGAGAAATATTAAAAGTTAGAAAAACATACAGCAAGACACAGTAAGAAGCAACAAAGTTAGAAAAACATACAAGAAGATACAGTAAGAAGCAGAAAAGTGAAAGCCGTTCAGTCGTGTCTGACTATACAGTCCAGGGAATTCTCCAGGCCAGAATACTGCAGTGGGTATCCATTCCTTCTCCAGGGGATCTTTCCAACCCAAGGATCGAACCCAGGTCTACCCCCATTGCAGGTGGATTCTTTACCAGCTGAGCCATCAGGGAAGCCTAAGAATATTGGAGTGGCTAACCTATCCCTTTTCCAGGGGATCTTCCCAACCCAGGAATCTAACCAGGGTCTCCTGCATTACAGGCAGAGTCTTTACCAGCTGAGCTACCTGGGAAGCCCTTAAGAAGCCGAACAGCAGAACTAGAAGATAAATACTACCCCAGCTACTTGAAAACAAGAAAATTTACCTACAATTTGACATATACTTCTATGTGAGAATTGTATACTTAACTTTATTCATGTTTTCTCTCGCTTCTAGTCCATTATTTTATTCCTTTTTACTTAATGCCCTCTTATGAGAGAACTCAAATTCTTATAAAATGAGATGTGTATAAATAAATCTATGTGCAGACATATCTAAATTTATACCTTCATATACACTTCTCCTCTTCAGTGCAAATGATTTAAAGACGCATATAATACAGTTAAGACAAATATATTTGTAGATTTGAATTAATAAAAGTGTAGGGCTGGTGATATATGGTAAACTCATTACATGTATATATCACAGAACCTCTAAATATATTGATAAATTTAGCTCTTTGGGGCTGTTTTGCTTTAGCTGGTTCACCCTGAGATAAATCTGAGAGGCAAAAGAGATCACTAAATAATGATCTAATGAATTCCAGATTCAGAGACAGAAAATGTAGTTATTTGGAAGCACAAATCAAGTTTTTCCCCTCGATTTCCTGGCAAAATGTTATTCCTTCTTGAAGCAAGACTTTAAAGTTGGAAGTGATTTTCCCGCCAAGGATATTTGGCAGTCTGGAGACATTTAAGGTTGTTATAATGGGGTAGGAAGTGAAACTGACATCTAGTGGGTAGAGGACAAAGGTGATGTTAGCCGTTCTACACAGGACTGTCCTCCGCCCCTGCAAAAATGTATTCAGTTCCAAATGTCAATGGTGCCAAAGCTGAGAAACTCAGTCTTAGAGGAACCTCTTATACAGAGTGTGTTTCTGAGAATACTCATATGCTGTCCATTAGGTCAGGATTAAGAAACAGATTCATGGAATAAGGCAAATGCTTTGAAACACAAACAAGATTGAGTATAGGGCATTGAGTATAATGCCCTACACAAAAGGGCATTTGTGTAGGTTCCCTGGATCTAAATCTGCCCAATCTGTCATCTCTCATAGAATATTCCTCACTGGGGCATTAAAAGAGAAGGAAAGTGGGACTTCCCTGGAGGTCCAGTGGTTAAGACTCCGTGATTCCACTGCAGGGGGCATGAGTTCTTGTTGTCCCTGGTCAGGGAACTAAGAGTCCACGTGTACAAAAAGAGAGAGAGAGAAAAGGGGAGCCGAGAACTGACACAAAACATACACTCAGAACAAATAAACAGCTTAGTCACTAGCTGAATATAAAACATATGAAGATAACATTTCTGGGGCTCGGAACCTTCCACGTTCAGTATGTACCACCATTAAGATTTATTTTCAAAGAAGTATGAAGTCTAAATAAATAACAAAAAAAAAACATCTGGTTACAGATACTTGCTCTATGCATAAAATTCTGAAGATGACCAACCTGGATATACTGAAGATAGTTATCCACTGTGCTGCATTTTGGAATATTGTAGCCTTGGTAAAAGCTGAAATCCGGTCCAAACATATTTTCACTGAACCAAACTTCAGCAAGTGTGTTCAACAGTCTCTTGTCATAGTCATCGGTGACCCTGCCTCCATACTGAATCTCTCCTATCATGTAGCGGACGGTGGTCCAGGAGACACCCTGGGAAAAGTGACAGAATGATGATGCAGACCTGATCACTGTCTCACCCTCATTTTCCCTGCCAGGTAACACCTATGTAGGCACTGTCATCATTGTCATCAATGTCATCCACTCAGGCATTCTTCATTCACTCCTCAGTAACTAAAAAGTGCAGAAAGAAAATTAAATAGGCAAACATGCTGCTGCTGCTGTTGCTGTTAAGTCACTGCAGTCGTGTCCAACTCTGTGCGACCCCATAGATGGCAGCCCACTAGGCTCCCCCATCCCTGGGATTCTCCAGGCAAGAACACTGGAGTGGGTTGCCATTTCCTTCTCCAATGCATGAAAGTGAAAAGTGAAAGGGAAGTCGGTCAGTCGTGTCCGACTCTTAGCAACCCCATGGACTGCAGCCTTCCAGGCTCCTCCATCCATGGGATTTGCCAGGCAAGAGTACTGGAGTGGGGTGCCATCGCCTTCTCCGAGGCAAACATGAGGGGAACTCAAAGCTCATGTTCATCATTTGAAATAGATTCTCTTGGTGGTGGATTCATGTACTTCTTCACTTTGATTTCAATAGGAAAAAATGCTTATTTTTTTTTTAGAATATTGAGGCTGTTCCTTTAAAAGCACACATTCAAGAGTATGTGGATAAAGAAGTGGTATGTATGCACAATGGAATATTACTCAGCCGCTAAAAGGAACAAAATGAGGTCATCTGTAGAGATGTGGGTGGGTCTAGAGTCTGTCTGTAATACAGAGTGAAATAAGTCAGAAAAACAGATATCATATGTTAAGACATATATGTGGACTCTAGAAAAATGGTACAGATGAACCTTTTTCCAAGGCAGGAATAGAGAGGCAGCCATAAAAAACCAGCATGTGGACATAGTGGGGGAACGGAAGGGTGGGCAAATTGGGAAATTGGGATTGACATATGTCCACTGAGTGTGTGTTAGTCACTCAGTCGTGTCCAACTCTATGCTACCCCATGGACTGTAGCCCACAAGCTTCTCTGTCTACGGGGATCCTCCAGGCAAGAATACTGGAGTGGATTGCCATGCCCTCCTCCAAGGGATCTTCCTGACCCAGGGATTGAACCCGGATCTCCTGCATTGCAGGCAGACTCTTTATCGTCTGAGCCACAAAGGAAGCCTCATACATACACTACAACATATATAATAGAGAGCCAGTGGGAAGCTGGTGAATAGCACAAGGAGCTCAGCTCGGTACTCTGTGATGACCTAGAGGGGTAGGATCGGAGTGGGGTGGGAGAAAGGTATAAGAGAGAGGGGATATATTTATGTACATGACTGATTCACTTCATTGTACAGCAGAAACTAACACATTTTAAACCAATTATTTTCAATTTTAAAAAAGTGATCTAGACTCTAAATATTTTGTGTTTTCAGTTCAGTTTAGTTGCTCAGTTGTGTCCGACTCTTTGCGACCCCATGAACCACAGCACACCAGGCCTCCCTGTCCATCACCAACTCCCGGGGTCCACCCAAACCCATGTCCATCAAGTCAGTGATGCCATCCAACCATCTCATCTTCTGCCCTCCCCTTCTTCTCCTGCCCTCAATCTTTCCCAGCATCAGGGTTTTTTCCAATGAGTCAGCTCTTCGCATGAGGTGGCCAAAGTATTGGAGTTTCAGTTTCAACATCAGTCCTTCCAATGAACACCCAGGACTCATCTCCTTTAGGATGGACTGGTTTTAGGATTTTAAAAAACAAGCTTCTTCATCCATTGCTCCCTCCCTCCAACAGATCCTGTTAGGTTGTCTTACTTGTAATGTCAACTTGCCTTGGAGAAATAAAAAGATAATCAAAATGTGTTCATTTTTTCCCTGAAATTAAGAGGTTATTGTGACCCAAGTTGCTATGCCTTAAAAAGGACTTTGCCAGTACAGAAAATCATCACTCTTACAGGATTTAGCCCAAGGCTGGGGGCGTGGGGAGCTCATGTTAGCTCAAGGATTCAAGCCCCAAATCACCCAAGGCAGAAAGCAGTGTGCCCAAGGTACCTTTTTTAAAAAAATTAAATTTATTTATTTTAATTGGAGGTTAATTACTTTACATTATTGTTTTGGTTTGGGGCTGGTGCACTGGGACGACCCAAGGTACCTTTTTGAGATCCATGTCGTCTAAGTGGTTCTGGATGAACTGCACTGTGGCATTAAAATCGGCTTGGTTAAATTCATAGGGGATGTTCCAACCCAGGGGCCCAAACTTGCGCCTCTCCTGGACCGTTGAGTGCAGGAAAGCCACGGCATACAGCATGGGCTTCCATTGGGCCACAGCGCTCACATCCAGCAGGTCCTGGCTCACCCCTGTTGAGATCAGGTGGGTAAAAACTGTATCATCTCTCAAACATCTTTATTTTCTACCACTTTTACCAGTTATTAATTATTGCTGTAAATTCCTGATATTAAAATTGACTTATCTTGAATCATCTTTATCATAGTCACATGGCAGTTATAATTTAACTTTTGGGTACCCAGAGGGCATTTCTCTGAAAAATATGCACAGAGATTTGAGGGGAGTGGCGTCTTACTCACGTGGATAAAGTTCTTACCAACATAACAAGAAAAAAGTAGGGCTAAAAATGGTGGCAAAATAAATACTGCTACTATTACTACAACGACTACTAATAACAGACATTATTATTATTATTACTACAAAGGGCATGTATGCAGAGACTGCAAAGACAAAGGCTGCAAAGACTTCTATATACTCTATTAACAATTTAATATTAATTAGAATAGTGTACACAGTAGCCCATTGCAATTGAGTAGCACAAACCAATAGATATAAAATAAGAAGGATATATTATGTAATATAGGAAACATAGCCAGTATTTTACAATAACTATAAATGGAATATAACCTTTAGAAATTATGAATCACGATATTGTACACTTGTAACTTATGTTGTACAGCAACTATACTTCAGTTAAAAAGAGTAATAAAAAATAATAAAATTAAAAAGAAGCCCTTTGCAACCTGAGTATATTTTCCAAATTGTAATTATGATTATTATACAGATATACATTTGTCACATATACAATTATAAATGTTTTCATTTGCAAACTGTTTTTACAGACATCATCATTCCACATCTGCTCTATTGGCAAAATAGTCAGCCTTGTTAGCAACTCCAAAAAAAATCTCTTTGTAGATTTTTCAAATTTATATGTAATAACTATGTTGATTATTAAATACATTATTATAATTTACATTTATCATTTTATTATCTCCATTTTAGATACTAGAAAACTGAAACACAGGTTGTTTGAGTGATGAGCACCCATGAGAATAAAGGTATTTGTTCAGGAAGGACCAGAAGCAGGATTTTTAACTCCAAGCTCACACTTTTTCTGTGACTATGAGCTTCAAACAGGAAGCTATAACACAGAGGGAGTGAATGTATTGGGAACAATCTTGGCTCCAGTTGGGGCAGGAGGGGCGTTTGGGTCTGATGCGGTTGCTGTGGTCGGATTTCTAAATTCGCTCCCATCCTGACATCCTTATACATGAGATGAAGGCAGAGGCCATAATTTTAATTCAGCTTCTCATCTTAGAAGAGGCTACTGCCCTGCCATTAGGTATGGAGCATGAAGACCGTAAACAGCAACATTATCCAGTTTAGGTGTAACATAAAAGGGCAGCTGTCTAACAGAGAAGGTTGTGGTTGTTTAGTTGTTAAGTTGTGTCTGACTGTTTGTGATCCCATGGACTGTAACCCACCAGGTTCCTCTGTTCATGGGATTTCCCAGGCAAGGATACTAGAGTGGTTGCCTTTTCTTTCTCCAGGGGATCTTTCCAACCCAGGCATCAAGCCCGTGTCTCTGCATTGGCAGGAGGATTCTTTCCCATTGAGCCAAGTGGGAAACTGAAAAGCACAGGCCAAAGGAGAGTGATACTGGGGAGACAGGAAAAACATAAGGTGGAATCCGAAGCTCTGGGGCCCAAACACGGCCAAGGATACTCCACGTGCAGCAGGACAGAGATGGCTCTGCCCTCACCGTCATCTTAAATCATAGCACCACTTGCTATAACTAATCCTATCTAATTCCTTTTCCATAATGCCTTTAAAGAAAACAATGTAAGCATAAGAACGTCCATAAACTTGGAAGGATTTCTCGACTCACCACCGTATGTTCTTTTCAGTCCTGCCCGGAGGCCCTGGGGGGGCTCATTGGCAAATCTGATGGACATCTGAAGGAGGGTGATGGGAAACTGCTTGTGAACCTCGGTTGTCATCCACAGGCGGAACGAGTCATGTACAAACTCGGTTTCTATAATTATATCCATTAGCTCATCCATGAAATCCAGTCCCAGATGGCAGTTCTGCAGAAGGGCCCATCCTCCCTAAGTCAGCAACAGGAAATGGAAATTAGTCCATTTTGTGTTTCACCCAGAGATTCAAATTAGTACCTCCTTCAGAAACTAAGTAATTAAAATTAGAAAAATACACTAACCCCTATAAATTAATCTAGATCAAATCTAAGAATACAATCAGGTTTAACTGAGATAGGTTACACTTTTTCTTGTTCCATAAGTGTGTCTGATGGGATGCCATTACTAGCATGCCAATGCAGTAATAATATATGGTTGGAGTCATGAAAATCCCAAAGTAAAACATAAAAAGAGAGTTCCTAGAATACCACAACAGGGTTCATGTCCTCTAGAATGCGTAAGTGCCTTCTCTGGGGAATCAGACTATTCTAAGAACAAGAGTCTTAGAAGATAATAAGTCATATCTCTGATACACATTATTCTATGTGCATAAGAAGATTCCTTGTACAAAGCAACACAGGCAAAAATTTAGGTCATGCAATAATAATTTTGTTGTTGTATTAGTCGCTAAGTCATGTCTGACTCTTTTGCAACCCTATCAACTATAGCCCGCCAGGCTCCTCTATCCATGGGATTTCCCAGGCAAGAATGCTGGAACGGGTTGCCTTTTCCTTCTCCAGATCTTCCCAATCCAGAGACCAAAACCAGGTCTCCTGAATTGGAAGGCAGATTCTTGACCATTGAGCCACTATGGAAGCCCCAATAATAATCATTTCAATATCTAACCCATAGAATAATTTTGCTAAAATTATCTACAATATACAGATCATAATCTTGAGTTATTTTCTTGACTCTGTAATTTTGGATCATTTTGATTTGATTAGTGTAACCTATTTTTCTTTGCACAACATAAACTAAGTACCAGACCTAAAATCTTAATCAAGTTACATGTAAAACTGATCCCTTTTGGAATGTCACATATCTGCTTAAATTTTCTTCAGAAGTATATAATGAATAAATATTTAATTTTTTCCTATGAAAATTTAATTGATACTGTTCACAATTCAAAAAGGGGAGAATTAAATGCAAAACATAACAACAAAAAGTCTTCAGATGCTCTTTCATCCATAATACAAGTGACTCCTGATCTAAGTTTCTTAGTTGAGAATTTTGATGGTTGAACATTCAGCCACAGAAAGGAATCCCTTAGCCAACGTTGCTTCTTTGGCCTCACTGCTTTCAGTATTAATATTCTGTGTTCTTCTCACTGAGCAGATCTTCCATTTTACTATTCTAGAATAGTTGGTTCATTCTGGCATAAAACACTATTGTCTCTGACAAGTTTTAAACATGCTAATAATAGTAAGAAATCTTTTTACATTTGACTAGAAATTAAACTACTAAACAGAAAACACAGATAAATTGAAGGCTAAAAATATTCCATTTAAATTCTAATTTAGTTCCCTGAAATTATAATATTAGTTCCACCATTATTTATTTTAATTCAAATTGAATCAGTGTCCTGTGAATGTTAGTGTCTTTGTTTTCTAAGTACAGTACTAGCAGAGGGAGGAAGTCAGTATTGGTGGTCAGGGGAGGCCAAGAGGAAGGAGAGGCCAGGACTAGACCTGGGATTCTGAATCATGGATGTATTGTTCATCTCAAGAAAATCAGAGATACCAAGGGAACATTTCATGCAAATATGGGCTCAATAAAGGACAGAAATGGTATGGACCAAACAGAAGCAGAGGATGTTAAGAAGAGGTGGCAAGAATGCACAGAAGAACTGTACAAAAAAGATCTTCACTACCCAGATAACCATGATGGTGTGATCATTCACCTAGAGCCAGACATCCTGGAATGTGAAGTCAAGTGGGCCTTAGGAAGCATCACTACAATGAAAGCTAGTGGAGTGGATGGATTCCAGTTGAGCTATTTCAAATCCTAAAAGATGATGCTGTGAAAGTGATGCATTGAATATGCCAGCAAATTGGGAAAACTCAGCAGTGGCCACAGGACTGGAAAAGGTCAGTTTTCATTCCAATCCCAAAGAAGGGCAATGCCAAAGAATGCTCAAACTACTGCACAATTGCACTCATCTCACACATCAGCAAAGTAATGCTCAAAATTCTCCAAGCCAAGTTTCAACCGTACGTGAACCATGAACTTTCCGATGTTCAAGCTGGATTTAGGAAAAGTAGAGGAACCGGAGATCAAATTGCCAATATCCACTGCATCACTGAAAAAGCAAGAGAGTTCCAGAAAAACATCTACTTCTGCTTTATTGACTATGCCAAAGCCTTTAACTGTGTGGATCACAACAAACTGTGGAAAAGTCTTCAAGAAATGGGAATACCAGACCATCTGACCTGCCTCTTGAGAAATCTGTATGCAGGTCAAGAAGCAACAGTTAGAACCAGACATGGAACAACAGACTGGTTGCAAATCAGGAAAGGAATATGTCAAGGCTGTATATGGCCACCCTGCTTATTTAACTTATATGCAGAGGTCATCATGCTAAATGCTGGGTTGGATGAAGCACAAGCTGGAATCAAGATTTCCAGGAGAAATATAATAGCCTCAGATATGCAGATGATATCACCCTTACTGCAGCAAGTGAAGAAGAACTAAAGAACCTCTTGATAAAAGTGAAAGAGGAGAGTGAAAAGTTGGCTGAAAACTCAACATTCAGAAAACTAAGATCATGGCATCCAGTCCCATCACTTCACGGCAAGTAGATGGGGAAACAATGGATACAGTGAGAGACTTTATTTTCTTAGGGTCCAAAATCACTGCAGATGGTGACTGCAGCCATGAAATTAAAAGATGCTTGCTCCTTGGAAGAAAAGGTATAATCAACCTAAACAGCATATTAAAATACAGAGACATTACTCTGCCAACAAAATTCCATCTAGTCAAAGGTATGGTTTTTCCAGTAGTCATGTATGGATGCGAGAGTTGGACTATAAAGAAAGCTGAGTGCTAAAGAACTGATACTTTTGTACAGTGGTGTTGAAGAAGACTTTTGAGAGTCCCTTGGACTGCAAGGAGATCCAACCAGTAAATCCTAAAGGAAATCAGTCCTGAATGTTCATTGTAAGGACTGATGCTGAAACTCCAATACTTTAGCCACTTGATGCAAAGAACTAACTCATTGGAAAAGACCCTAATGCTGGGAAAAATTGAAGGCAGGAGGAAAAGGGGATGACAGAAGATGAGATGGTTGGATGGCATCACTGGCTTTATGGACATGAGTTTGAGTAAGCTCCTGGAGTTGGTAATGGACCAGGAAGCCTGGCGTGCTGCAGCCCATGGGGTCACAGAGAGTCGGACACAACTGAGCAACTGAACTGAACTGAAATATATTTAAATCATGCGCTTTCTGCCCTCCCCCTCCCAACTGCAAACTAAGCACAGCAGTCAGCACAGAGCACAAGAGAGGCCCCTCCCTTTCACCAAAGCTGGGGGCAGGGCATGGCTTGAGGATGGAAGAGGCAAATATGGAGATTCTAGAACCCAACAGACTCAGTTCTAGACTGGGGGAAGGGATCAGGCTGTAGCACAGTGGGAAGGTTCTAGAGTCAGCAGCTAGGACCTAGAACCCAGTGGTTTCATGGTGGGCCTCGTGCCTGGTGGCTGGGGGGAGACAGCCAGTTCTGTTCAAAACAGTGGTGGGGAGGGGAGGTGTTCCCTGGAGGGCACAGAGGGTTCTTGAGATATTGAGGGGAGAGCTCAGGCTTAGTGAAGGAGGCATGGAGTCTGCTCCAAAATAGGCTGGAAAAGCATCTAGACCATGACTGCATGTTCTCCAGTAGGAATAAGAGGCAAGTGCTTCTGCCACCCTGTACTTGGCCAAAGGGTGCAGGGAAAGGGGAGCAGGGACAGAGGGAGCCTCTGGCAGAGCTGGGAACCCAAAAGAAGGTTGTGCTTAGTCACATATCTGACTCTTTGTGACCCCCTGGACTGCAACCTGTCAGGCTTCTTTGTCCAAGGGGATTTTCCAGGCAAGAACACTGGACTAGGTTGCCATGCCCTTCTCCAGGGGATCTTCCTGACCCAGGGATTGAATTTGGGTCTCCCACACTGCTGTGCTGTGCTTAGATGCTCAGTCATGTCATGTCTGATTCTTTTTGACCCCATGGACTCTCGTATGCCAGGCTCCTCCATCCATGGGGATTCTCCAGGCAAGAACACTGGAGTGGGATGCCATGCCCTCCTCCAGGGGATCTTCCCACCCAGGGATCAAACCCAGGTTTTCTACATTGCAGACAGATTCTGTACCAGCTGAGCTACCAGGGAAGCCCATACATATATTTTATATGTGGAAATTGAGGTTAAGGTCAAGGGACTGACTACAAATAAACCTGCCAAAATGTATACCCTTTAGAGTCTTGCTGTGTGTTGATGGTGGGGTTTTTCTCCCCTTTTCATTAAACCTGCGAGGTGACAGAAAGGATGGTACATATAGAAGGACCTTCTAAATGCCTTTGATAAATGACCACGCGGACACCAGGGAGACTTCATGCGGCTGGGAGGAGCCTCTGGCTCTTCAAGGTGGTGGCCCGAGTGTCCACTATTATAAAACTGGGTCTGCCTGGACACCGAAGGTTAGACCGGAGTAAACACACGAGTGTTCTGGAGCTTGAGTTCCAGAGAGGAAACAGGACCTTCTGGATGAAGGTAAGTTTAAGTCTCTCAAAGTGCCTCAGCTCTAAACTTGTCCCATTGGCAGGTCATCACATGACTTCCAGCTACAATGGCCCCAGACCAGTCCTGAGCATGGCCTGAGCTGTATGCTGTTGAATTTGCAAGCTGTCAAGGGCTCTAGGAGCCCACCTGGAAGGCGACAGGCCAGGTTTCCAGAAAATCTCTGGTACCACCGCAGGGTAATGGCAGATTCCTGGCCTCTGGAATCTGGGCCAGGCCTAGGGGACTCCAGGGCATAGATTTTGCATTCTGGATTGTGTTGTGGATTCCAAAGTGCTGTAGATTCCCCAAGCAGATCTACAGAGGCTGGAACTTAAGGCACAGAGGGGAGACTGTGAACCCCAAAGAAGGTTCGGGACCTGGAGCAGGGTTGAGCACTATGCAAATGGGTCAGGAAATAAGATGCTTTCACCAGACAAGCTTCCCAGAATTCAAGGCTCAGCAGAAAACATTTTACATTGTATTCATTTTTCCATGAAAATTTTCTAAGAGGAGCTTTTCCCGGTTTAGCAAACAGAACGCAACACATAAATTTCGGCACTTAAGGATGTTTAGGTTCCTTCCTACATTGTTACCCTATAAGCGGCAGTGTCAACAGCAGAATACAAAAGTAGACATCAGGTCTCACGTTCGCCATGGTCTGCTGTAGGAGCTTGCGAGCATGGATCTCCTGGCCCTGTCCCATGGACACATAGCGCGTTTCTATTTTTAGTCTCTTCCCCAAGGCGATGATGGAGTCTGTGGGGTCTGAGCCCATAGACAGGAGACAGATGAGCGGTGTCCGAGGGTCAGACTCCTCCCATGTCCTTTCCAAGTCCAGGATAACGGCTTCTGCATACTTTTGTCCCATGGAGTCCATGATGTATTTACGGGCCTGCCGAAAACAGCACACAGGTCACCAAAACTAGCTCCAACCCCTTCTTATTCATAATTCAGTGTGGTTCCCAAAATTCATTTTTGCAGATTATTTCAATGATGTCCACAGTAATCCCGCCAGGAAAATAGGGCAGAGGTTGTTTGTTTGTTTTCTTGTGGGTTAACCTCTTTTTTTGCTTTCTTATTTGTTTGAATCCTCACTCTATCTGCCAGCAACATGAGACCCAGGTTCAATCCCTGGGTCGGAAAGATATGCTGGAGAAGGGCATGGCATCCCACTCTAGTATTCTTGCCTGGAGAATCCCATGGACAGAGGATCCTGGCAGGCTACAGCCCATGGGTTCTCAAAGAGTCAGACACGACTGAGTGACTAACACTTTCAGATTTCACTTGCCCAAAACATAATCGTACATTTAAAAGACCAGAACCCAGGTTGGTCAAATCCTTGTCTGGGACCTCTTTCAATATACTGGCTGCTTCATACTATACAGAAGGTTTAAAATATTTGGCAACTCTATTACTGAGGATGCTTTAAAGGAAAAGTGTGTGTGTGTGTGCATATGTGCTCAGTCATGTCTGACTCTGTGCAACCCCAGGGACTGTAGCCCACCAGGCTTCTCTGTCCACAGGATTTTCCAGGCAAGAATACTGGGGTGGGTTGCCAGGATCACCTCTGTGTGTCCTGCGCTGGCAGGTGGGTTCTTTACCACTAGCGCCACCTGGGAAGCCCAAGGGAAAATTATAAGCATTCAAATAATCAAGTAAGTAGTACAATGCCTGGGATTGAATGGATGCTTAACAGATAGATAATTACTGTTAAATGACGACTTATGGAAAGAAATGTATCGAATACTTATTGAATTACTTAATTAATTTTGAAGGTTTAACCGAACTGCACTTGGAGCACAGGATGCCACATATTTTTGTATCTCGATATCCAGTTGACCAGAGCCACTGTGGAATCCCCTAACATAAGTATTAATATAAACAGTTCCCTGGTGGTTCAGACGGTAAAGAATCTGCGTGCAAAACAGGAGACCTGGGTTTGATCCCTGGGTCGGGAAGATCCCCTGGAGGAGGGCAAGGCAGCCCACTCTAATATTCTTGCCTGGAGAATCCCACGGACAGAGAAGCCCAGCAGGCTACAGTCTATGGGGTCACACAGTCGGACACAACTGAATGACTAATGTTTTTACTTTCACACATTTTTTACAGCCTTCTGAAAGGTACTTTAAAAGTCTGGTTGACATTCTTTGGCATCTCCAAAAGTCTATTTGTATACAAATTCATCACAGCCATTAAGCAGTGCGCTTGGTGATCAGAAATGACTTCATAGCCTGGATGCCCAGGTGTACCACAGACTGCAGTTGTTTCTCAGCCACAGGTACCTGGTACAGCCATCACCGCAGCATCTCTCAAGATCCAACTGCTTTGTCTTCTAGTCGAGCAGGAGCTCAAACAGCCAGTCTTGTCATAGAACTCATCATTGATCTCACACGGAAATTTCTATTCAAGCTATGAGCTAATATACTGTTCCCTACATCAGGGGCCAAGTGGTAAATATTTTATATTTTGGTGGCCATACATCTCTGGTGCAACAACTTAACCTATCACTGTAGCATGAAAGCAGCTATAGAGAGTCCATAAACAAATGAGCCTGTGGTCCATTAAAACTTTATGGACCCTGGAATTCAAATGTTGTATAATTTTTACATATCACAAAATATTGTTTTGAGTTTTTTTCAAGCATTTAAAACTATAAAAACCATTCTTAGCTCAGTAGCTATACAGAAACTAGCAGTAGCACAAGACATCCTCTGATAGTACATTGTCCTTTTAACCAGGATTTTGACTGTGTGCAGTCACGCTCAGCTGAAATGCTGAGAATAAGCCTAATGCTCTTACGGGGAACAGGGATTGAATATGTCTACAGTGTAGACCTTCTCATCTGCTTCCCAAGAAGGTGTCTGGTTGAAAAATCACACAAGAAATCTAATGTGAGACTAAGAACCTCAGAGGAGAGAACATGTTTGCAAGGGGCCTTCTAGATCTTGCTTAAGACTTGGATGTTATCATAAGCACCATGGGAAGCCATTAGAGGAAGAGCATAATGATATTTCCATTTCTCCTAGAATATACAAGATGGGCTAGGGTGGGCGAGGTGAGAATGAACTAGAGAAGACTCGTTAGGAAGACATGCCTGTTGTCAGCCTAAGGATTTCAGGCCAGGATAAAGATAACAAAGTTACAAAGGACTGGGAGACATTTAAATTTCCACATTTACCCCAATAAAGTGTGAAAAGAATTAAAAGGGGAAAAAAGGAAGGAAAGAAGAGAGAAGGAAAGGAGAGAGGGAGGCAAAGAGCGAGAGAGAGAAGGGAGAAAAGTCTACTTGAAACTTCTACATTCCCCTTAAATAAGGCAACTATTTGACAGTTCATTTGGACAAGATAAAAGGAATGAAGTTGAGAAGAAAAATCAAAGGAAGGGGGTGATCTCAGGGCCCTGAGTTGAAAAATTCATTTTTCTTTTCTGAATAAATCATTGAATTCAGTTGTTTCCAAAGTACCTAGGAGGACTGGGAGTTGGTTACTCCGAATGTTTTTAACAGTGCTCTGGAGAGTAAAGGGGAAAACTCCCTACCTTCTATGAGAAACTCCAGCCTACTGTTATTTTATGACTTATTCTTAAAAGTCCATTAAAAAAATCAATGTCTGGGAATAGTAGCATTTAACTTTTAGCTGTGAAGGCAAGACAACACAAGTCTGTTTCATGTGTATACTTCCATGATGGAAGCAGATGAAAAGTCTTTGAAAAGATGGATCTTCTGGAGGCAGGGCTTATATTTAAACCTAAGTATCACTCAAGGAATTTTATGCAAAGCTTCTTTCTCACATCAAGGTTTACAACACATCCCAGGATAACGACTGTGGGTTTGGGAACTCTGTACAGCCCTGTAGACTTTCTCTTTCCTCTCTAGTAACTGAACAGTTTTCCTACTCAAGAAATACTACATTGAAAGTGAAGTAGCTCAGTCATGTCCAACTCTTTGCGACCCCATGGACTGTAGCCTACCAGTCTCCTCAGTCCATGGAGTTTCACAGGCAAGGATACTGGAGTGGGTTGCCATTTCCTTCTCCAGGGGATCTTCCCGACCCAGGGATCGAACCCAGGTCTCCCGCATTGCAGGCAGATGCTTTACCATCTGAGCCACCAGGGAATACTACATTACTACTGGCAAAATGGAGTTCCCTATCTTTTCTGAGTTAATGTAAAAATGATATGGAAGAACAATGCATTACCTTTATGTTATACCAATGTGCCCACCTTAGAAACGTAGTTTCGACTACCTGAGTGAGTGAGTGAGTGAGTGAAGTCACTCAGTCGTGTCCGACTCTTTGCGACCCCACGGACTGTAGCCTACCAAGCTCCTCTGTCCATGGGGTTTTCAAGGCAATAGTACTGGAATGGATTGCCATTTCCTTCTCCAAGGGATCGTCCCGACCCTGGGATCAAACCTGGGTCTCCGGCATTGTAGACAGACACTTTACCATCTGAGCTACCAGGGAAGTTAACTTCGACTACCCTACTATTAATATATAGCACAAGGGAAAACAAGGACAGTGCAATCTGTTTGTAGGACATATATTAAGCTAACATTAAAGATGCATTTCAATATACAGTAGGTGCAGACAAATTTTGATTTCACTTATGCAAAGTACCTAGAAGAGTCAAATTCATAGAGTCAGAAAGTACATTGGTAGATGCCAGCAGGGGGTTGGGGGGCGGGGATGGGGTGGGGAAGGAAATTGAGGAATTAGTGTTTAATGGGAACAGAGTTTCAGTTCAGAAAGGTAGAGAACTCCAGAGATGGATAATGGTGAGACTTGAACAACAATGTGAATGTACTTAGTGCCACTGGACCGTATAGTTACGTGTGGTAAAATAGTATGATTTATATTATGTGATTTTTACCACAATTAAAAAAAAAACATTTAAAAAGAAACAAAACAAAAAGTAGCTTCCTCATTCACTCTTATTGTACCACTTAGGCCAAAGAAAATTAGTAAATCACTTAGCCACATGTACACCTCAGTACATTTTTCCATTTTTCACAACTACATTGTTGGAAAATTATACAGAAGCTCAAATGAAAATTCTCATGGGGGTTAACATTTTAAATATTCTTTAAAATTTAAAAGGAAATTCTCCTTTAAAATATTCTCTTATTTTTTAACATATGCACTTTTTACCTGGGCAATGGTTCTGTCGGGACACCAGGATCTAATAAGGAGAAGACGTCGAAAGCAATCAAGAGATTTATCATAGGCGTTTGGAAGGGGTTCCTCCTCAGGGTTTTCCTTATCAAACCAAATTTTCCACGTTTTCTCATTTCTTGATATCTGAAAATACCAGTGGATAAGAAATGTGTCACACCACAGAAAAATCTTTCAGTAAGACTTCACAGATATTTTTCTGATGATTCCAGAATGTGTGAATGATATCCTCTGTGTGTGTGCGTGCTCAGGTGTGTCTGACTCTTTGCAACCCCATGGGCTATAGCCCACCAGGCTCCTCTGTCCACAGGATTCTCCAGGCAAGAATATGGGAGTGGGAAAAGGAAATGATATCCCTTGACTATTTTTTAAAATTTTATAGCCTGGTACCAAAAAGTCTGAGAGTCGAAAATCAAATGTGATTTGCTCTAAAGTCAGTCTGTATTAACACCAGCCTACAGGCCCCTTTTAAAGGGAGAACTCTGCTGTGTCATTTTTTCTATCCCTTTGTGGTAAAAACTCTGTAAAGAATAAAGAGATCAATGGAAATTCATTTTCATTATTTTAAGAAAATCTGTTTTGATTCATGAGATCTCCCATGATCAAGAATCAAGTCTCATTCACTTATGTTTCCTCATTTCCCAGGATCATTCTTGGAACAAAAGAAGACATTTAATACATGTTTATCATTGAAGCTTTCTGGTCAATACTCTACAATCTAGAGTCATTTGAAATATACCACTTAATATCATCATTAAGTGAATAATCACACTTGCTTCATTTGGGCAACTGATAAAGGGGAAGGAAAAAGACAGTTCATTATCCTTTGAAGCTTACAAAAATTGAAAAGAGATAAACATTAAACAAACAAACATCTCACAATCACAGAACAAGTCAGATCTGCAGATAAACATGATCTATGTTCTCTGGTATATTTCCTTTGACTAAGCAACCTAAATGTCCATCAACAGATGAATGGATACAGAAGTGGTGGTACATGTATAAGTGGAATATTTTTCTGCTGCTGTTCAGTCATGTCTGACTCTTTGCAACCCATGGACTGTAACCCATGTAGCTCCCTCTGTCTATGGGATTTCTTAGGCAGGAATACTGGAGTAGGTTGCCATTTCCTTCTCCAGAGGATCCTCCCAACCCAGAAATCAAACCCACATCTCTTGCACCTCTTGCACTGAGAGGCAGATTCTTTACCACTGCACCACCTGGGAAGCCCACAGTGGAATATTATTCAGCCATAAAAAGGAACTGAATTGGATCATTTGCAGTAATGCAGATGAACCTAGAGTCTGTCATACAGAGTGAAGAAAGTCAGAAAGAGAAAAAGAAATACTGTATATTAATACATATAAGTGGAATCTAGAAAAAAACGGTGCAGATGAACCCATTTGCAGGGCAGGAATAGAGACACAGATGTAGAGAATAGACATGTTGACACAGAAGGGCAAAGGGAGGGTGGGACGAACTGAGAGATTTTGGATTGACATATATACAGCATCATGTGTAAAACTGGAGAAGGAAATGGCATCCCACTCCGGTATTCTTGCCCAGAGAATTCCATGGACAAAGGACCTTGGTGGGCACCAGTCCATGGGGTCACAAACAGTTGGACATGACTGAGTGATTAAGCATACATACATACATACATGCATGTGTAAACAGATGGTTATTGGGAAGCTGTTGTATAGCACAGGTTGCTTAGCTTAGTGCTCTGTGATGACCTAGAGGGGTGGATAGGGGGTGGGTGGGGGGGAGGTCTAAGAGGGAGAGGATATATGTATACATATAGCTGGTTCACTTCATTGAAATTAACAACATGGTTAAGCAATCATACTCCAATTTTTAAAAAAAAAAAGGCTCCAAATGTATTTCTCAGAGGTGTAATCAAAGGAAAAAGGCATATGGGTTCATATTCAGAAAGTATCACATAAGAATAAAAATGACCTGTTTCGGTCACAAAAGACTACATTTTGTGGAGGGATTTCAGGTATAAAATATAATCTCCAAAAGACAGTTACTTCAATAACAAACAAGGTACAGGAAAGCTCACTAGGAGTTACCCCATAGGGGAACAAGCTAGAATTCATTAAAATCTCCCAAAGAAAAGCTATTTAACCCAAGAGAACAGCTTGCACCTAAATTACATGGTCATCACCAGGCCTAAGCCAAAACATAAAAATATAGCTTAAGCTTTCCATCAATCTAAGCTGGCAAAGTTAAGGACCAACGTTAGGACAAATACCATATGATATCATTTCTAAAGGCTTCCCTGGTGGCTCAGGTGGTAAAGAATCTCCCCACGTTGCAGAAGACCTGGGTTCGATCCCTGGGTCAGGAAGATCCCCTAGAAAAGAGAATGGCTACCCACTCCAGTATTCTGGCCTGGAGAAACCCATGGACAGAGGAGACTGGCAGGCTACAGTCCACGGGGTCCCAAAGAGTCAGACACGACTGAGTGACTGACATACACATCATTTCTAAAATGTGATACAAATAGATTTACTTATGAAACAGAAACAAACTCACAGACATAGAAAACAAATGTATGGTTACAAAAAAGGAAAGGGGGTAGGAGAGAGAGAAATCAGGGGTTATAGCAGATATAGGCTTCTACATACAAAATAGATAAACAAAAGGGTCCTACTGTACAGCACAGGGAACTAAATTCAATATCTTATAATAAACCCTAATGAGAAAGAATATAGTGTGTATGTGTGTGTGTCCATGTGTGTGTGTGAAACTAAATCACCTTTCTGTACACCAGAAAATAACATAACACTGTGAATCAACCATGTGTGAAAGTGTTAGTTGCTCAGTCAAGTCCGACTCTTTGCGACCCTGTGGACTGTAGCCCATCAGGCTCCTCCTCTGTCCATGGGATTCTCCAGACAAGAATAGTGGGTATCCAGGGGATCTCCCAGACCCAGGGATCAAACCCAGGTCTCCTGCATTGCAGGCAGATTCTTTACCGTCTGAGCCACCAGGAAAGCCCAATCATACATCAGTTTTAAAAAAGGACCAGTGTTTGGACATCTTCTGGTCAAAGCCTTCAATGTGCAGCTGAAGAAAGCAACCTTGCTATTCACGCAACTTCCTGCTGATCATCAGATTTTCAAGAACCTGTTTCTTGACTTGTCTCAATTCAAGTTGCCATAATTCCAATATACACACAATTCATCCAAAACTGGCTGTTTATGAAAGTACAACAATTTCTAAAAATAAAAGGCCAGGTGTTTGTGTTAGATTCATACCCAGATGCCTAGCTAAGGCAGTGTAAACAGGGAGAGGAGGAAGAAACAGGAACTAGAGGCAAGAAAGGATATTTAGCATTCAGAGGCAGGTTGTTCCTATTTCTCGTCATTCAATCTATAGGAAGATGACAAAACTTCTTGACCATATCTAATCTCTCTCTTTTTTTTTTTTTCCGAGAAAAGCAATACTAGAGTTTCATTTTGAGTAGAAAAACAAAAAAAAAATTGAAAATAGCATGATTTTATATTGTAACAGCAATCTCTTAAACTAATTGAATCTGTTTTCCCACTGGTAGATCTCCAATTGGTGATACTGACATATGGCCCAGGACAGCATTAGTTAAACTTCCTGGGCAACTAATTTCTTCCTGAAGACCAGCCTGCCATGGGTGGAGTGTACTTTATCAGAATATGAATAAGCCATGAGGAAGGTCAAGCACTGGTCATTCCATTTTAGGAGTGACAACAGTAAGAAATCTTTCTCTTCCCCAAACAGCCAGGGATAAATCAGGAAGCTGCCCACTGGGATATTATCATAAGTTTATTCAAAGCACAAGTTACCTGATCAAGGACATCAGAAAACTGTCTAAGTTTGCTGAGTTCCACCAAATTTAGCCAGGTCATGTCCAGGATCCATTTAGATGGTTTAGGAGGACAGGCTTTCAAGTCCAAGGAGGCACCACCTTTCAAGTTAAATATATTATGTTAATAAAATTTTGTTTCTGTACAAACAATATCTATATTTAAAAAAACTATTTTAATATCAATTCTTTTACTACCTTAACATTTATTAAACTCAGAAATACAATCATAGTGATGAACAAGCTTTAACATTTAATAAAGGAACAGACAGTTTCAGAAAAACACATTTATGGATCAGTGATATAGGTCTGGATCCAGGTAAGTGGTGCATTCTGTTTTAGCTACACCTGGCCAAGGTGTGTGACAAGTCAACTCATCTGTCTGGGACTGTGTATTCAAATACATACAATGGGAATAATGACACCGAGGTGTTTCCTGGTGGTTCAGACAGTAAAGAATCTCCCTGCAATGAGGGAGACCCAGGTTCGATCCCTGGGTCAGGAAGATTCCCTGGAGAAGGAAATGGTAACCCACTCCAGCACTCTTGCCTGGAGAATTCCATGGGCAGAGGAGCTTGGCAGGCTATAGTCCATAAGGTCACAAAGAGTCCAACATCACTGAGAGACTAACACTTTCACTTTCACTTCAGGTGTTGTGATAATGACAGAAAAAGCATAAGGTGAGTGTGAAGCACTCAAAACAGGATCAAGGACACAGCTGAGAGTCACTAAATGAGCAGCTGTTTTCAGCATTAAGAACTGCCGAATATTGACACAAGCTCATTTTAAGGATGAGTTTCACCATCAGATGGCATCACCAACTCAATGGACACGAGTATGAGCAAACTCCAGGAGATGATGAATGACAAGGAAGCCTGGAGTGCTGCAGTCCATGAGGTCGCAAACAGTCAGACATGACAGACCAAATGAACAACAACATTTTAAGGAGAGAATTTATCTAGATTTGTTTGTAACACTACCTGTGTTTAAGAGATTCTCCTCTATGAACCAGTATATTATTTACATCCATGTTGAGCACATCCAAGGGCTCTGTGCTACGTTACTTATTCTTTATCAATCTACCCACAACAAACATTTCCATTGGGTACTGACTCCTATCTCTTTGTTGATAATTCATCTAACCTCATATAACTCTCATAGCACCATCAAATAAATAAATGACAGCTAAAAAATGTTACTTTGGTCCATCCCAGAAAAACTAAATGTGTGAACAATCGTATTTTAAGTCAAAGCAAGAGCTAGAAAGTCTTCTATAGGATAAAATATACCATTTAATAAATAACATCTAGTAAAATGCTTCAGGGAAAATATGCTCTAAGCATAATTCTTCAAAGGATATAACCAACCCACTTGGCTACAATCTTTTTTTGAACAGAGCAAGTCATAAACAAACAATAATACTCAAGATATTTATTGAGGCAATCTCTGCTTTATTCAGGTACCATCAACCCCATGAAATTGCTGTCTTTTGCCAAAGCCATCTTAGTAGACTTCCAAGGTAAGTGGAACAAGACGTAAGCGAAGTCATTTCAGTGAAAATATTAGCTCATAAAATCAAAACAGATTGCTTGAACACCAGGGAGCAGTTAAAGAACTAAGCACAATGGCACTGTGTTGAAAAATGTCCCACCAATTTCCATGGAAAATGTCCATTTTCCAACAAACTGAAAAGAATAACATATCCACCACATGGTTAGAGAAAAGACTTTCATGAAAAAGAGGGTTCCTTGAAACTACAGCATTATTCATTGTTTAATAGAGGGTAATTCTGTCATGAATATCTTGGCTGCCCCAGAAGAGTACAATGGGCCACAAAGAATATTGTAGTGGAGGGTGGGGACATATTCCTGGATCATATGGCACCAGATTAGATGGACTCCCAAAGAATGAACAGCTGGGACAGCAATAATTATAAATAAATTCTAAAGATGATTGAGAATTAAATCTTTATGATTAAACTTTGTAAAACTGAAACATGCTTATAATGATTCATACAAGCTGTACCACACAATCATGAAGTGACATCGCTAAGGCAGACTGAGAAAGACCTCTGGACTCACCTTTTCCCATCTTAGAGATGAGTATATTAAAAGATCAGTATCAAAACACTATTTCTATCTAAACACTTTCAACTAAGTGATTTTAAAATCCTTAAAGAGGGAGTTGATGTCTTTGGGCAGCTCTCACCAACATAGCTAACAAAGGGAAATCTTATGAAGCCCTGTGTCCTAAAGGAGCATAAGAAACAGGTGCTGAATGCAGGAAGTCCACAAAATCCTGTCCAACCTATGCAAGCCTCAGACAAATCAAAATAAATTTAAAAACTAAAGATAAAATAACAATGCCCATCATCTGCTGAGCATATTCTATGTTCCAGGGTTTATATAAATTATGTGAATTCTCAATAAGCCTATTATGTAGATATGACTATCCTTGCTTCATAGCTAAAGCAACTTAACCTTGAAAAGTTGAAATGACCTGCTCAAAACCACTTATTCCAAAGTGGAAAAGCCACTATTTTCCCTTAGAGTCTTCCCAACTTTAAATTCCATGTTTGTTTTGATTATGCCAAGCTGTAACATACTTTACAGTATCTCAACCATTTCTGGATGTCAAGGTCAATGTCATTCCCATGGAGAAAGGCATTTTATGCCTGAATTGAGGATGTCAGGAACAACTTTCCCATAGGAAACTCCATCAACTGAAGGGCCAGAGTCACTGAGATCAGAAGTCAGGGATATACAAAGAACTCACTGAAGAAGGCAACTCCTATACGTACACGTCTACCTAAGGTGATGTCTCTCCAACTATTCATCTTCCATGTGCTCTGATTTAGGAAGCTTGGAACATAAAGAAACAAGGGCAAGGGTTCAAGGATTAGAGACAAAGAAGAGACAGAACGAGATATCATCCCCAAATCACACATTCTAAGTTTTCATGTCCAAATGATGAGTCTTCATTGCCATTATAAGCTTTGTATGCATTGTTGTTCGGTCACTAAGTTGCATCTCACTCTTTGCGACCCCATAGACACCAGCATGTCAGGCTCCTCTGTCCTCCACTATCTACTGGAGTCTGCTCAAACTCATGTCCATTGAGTCAGTGATGCCATCCAACCATCTCATCCTCTGTCATCCCCTTCTCCTCCTGCCTTCAATCTTTCCCAGCATCAGGGTCTTTTCTAATGAGGCAGTTCTCATCAGGTAGCCAAAGTATTGGAGCTTCAGCATCAGTCCTTCCAGTGAATATTCAGGACTGATTTCCTTTCGGATTGACTGGTTGGATCTCCTTGCCGTTCGAGGGACTCTCAAGAGTCTTCTCCAGCACCACAGTTTGAAAGCATTGATTCTTCAGTACTCAGCCTTCTTAATGGTCCAACTCTCACATCCATACATGACTACTGGAAAAACCATTGCTTTGACTAGATGAACATTTGCCGGCAAAGTGATGTCTCTGCTTTTTAGCATGCTGTCTAGGCTTGCCATAGCTTTCCTTCCAAGCATATGTATATAAATATGCATCAGTATGTATGTTAAGTGTGACTCTGACCTACACACTCCCATTGCGCCCTTCCCTTCTGCCCCCACAGGATCCTCTTCAAGTTCCTCTGCAAATCTACTCTCCATGTAGGTGAAGTCATGAAAATCCACCCCTTGTCCAAAGATAAAGTTGTTTTATCTTTAAAGATAAATCTCCAGGGACTTGCTTGGTGAGACTTCGAGCTCCCCATTCAGGGACTGGGTCAGTCCCTGGTCAGGGAACCAGATTCCACATGCCTCAACTAAGAGTTCACATGCCACAACTAAGACCCAGTGCAGCCAAATAAATAAATAAATAAATAAATAAATAAATAAATAAATAAATATATATATATATATATATATATATATATATATATATTTTAAAGTAAACCTTTCTTTAGAAATGTATGGTATTGGGTTGGCCAAAAAGTTCATTTGAGTTTTTCCCATAACATCTTATGGAAAAACTCCAAAATCTTTTTGGCCAGCTTGCCTGGAAAATTCCATGGACAGAGGAGCCTGGTGAGCCACAGTCCATGGGGTCGCAAAGGGTTAGACACAACTATGCGACTAACTTTCACTTTCAATCAGTTCAGTTCAGTAGCTCAGTCATGTCCGACTCTGTGACCCCATGGACTGCAGCGCGCCCGACCTCCCTGTCCATCACCAATTCCCAGAGCCTGCTCAATATTGGCTAGCCTGATAGATTATTCAACCTGTGAACAATGCTGCAACAGACACAGAGGAAACATGCATGGGATGAGTAGCACGGTCGCTCACCACTGCTCAGCCACCGTGTTTGCTGTGCTTTGCCTCCATCACACTGGAGACAGTACGAGGCTCCCTCCCTACAGAGGCGCTGATGCCAGCTCCTCTTCCTTCGGCACTTCTCTAAACATCCCCAAGGCCAGCACCCCCTGCTCCTCCAGGTCTTGGCTAACCTGTCCATCTCTCAGGAGTCCCACTCCATTAGAAATCCCATTAAACATCCCATTTAAAATGTTAACACACAATGGAGTGTTACTCAGCCATTAAAAAGAATACATTTGAATCAGTTCTAATGAGGTGGATGAAACTGGAGCCAATTATACAGAGTGAAGTAAGCCAGAAAGAAAAACACCAATACAGTATACTGACACATATATATGGAATTTAGAAAGATGATAATGATGACCCTGTATGCGAGACAGCAAAAGAGACACAGATATATAGAATGGACTCTTGGACTCTGAGGGAGAGGGAGAAGGTGGGATGATTTGGGAGAATGGCACTGA
This sequence comes from Ovis aries, assembly GCF_016772045.2. Lineage (NCBI taxonomy): Eukaryota > Metazoa > Chordata > Mammalia > Artiodactyla > Bovidae > Ovis > Ovis aries. The sequence continues at coordinate 59,573,137 of NC_056069.1, read as the reverse complement.
AACATGTATACTATCATGTAAGAAACGAAGTGCCAGTCTATGTTTGATACAGGATACAGGATGCTTGGGGCTGGTGCATGGGGATGATCCAGAGAGATGATATGGGGTGGGGAGGTGGGAGGGGGATTCAGGATTGGGAGCTCGTATACACCCGTGGTGGATTCATGTCAATGTATGGCAAAACCAATACAGTACAGTAAAGTAAAATAAAGTAAAAATAAAATGTTTTTAAAAAATGTTGACATGCCCCCTCACTCCATATACTGTGTAACTCCCCATCTTCCTTATCCTTCTCTGGTTTTTTTCCTCTCACAGTGTTTATTAGCTTCTCTCATACTACACAATACATTTGCTTATTAAGTGTTCCAAGTGCCTGTTCTGTGTCCCAGCACACAGAAGGTTCTCAACAAATATTCACGCAGGGACTTGCCTGCTGGTAGAGTGGATAAGAATCCGCCTGCCAATGCAGGGGACACGAGTTTGATCCCTGGTCCTGGAAGATTCCACATGCCATGGAGCAACTAAGCCCATGATCCATAACTACTGCTCCCATGCCCTAGAGCCAGCAAGCTGCAGCTACTGAACTCATGTGCTGCAGCTACTGGACTCACGTGCTGCCACTACTGAAGTCTGTGCACCTACAGCCTGTTCTCCGCAACAAGAGAGGCTGTCACAATGAGAAGCCTTCTCACCACAACAAAGAGTAGCCCCTGCTTCCTGCAACTAGGGAAAGCCCACGCAGAGCAACAAAGTGAAAGTGAATTCGCTCAGTCATGTCTGACTCTTTGCAACCCCATGGACTGTAGCCTACCAGGCTCCTCTATCCATGGGATTCTCCAAGCAAGAGTACTGGAGTGGGTTGCCATTTCCTTCTCCAGGGGACCTTCTCCACCCAGAGATCAAACCCAGATCTCCTGCATTGTAGGCAGACGCTTTAGGTAACAGAGAAGTCCCTAGAGCAACAAAGACCCAGCACAAAAGATATATATATAGAGAGATAGATACAATAAATAATAAAATGCAAAAAAAATTTTCATTCAATAAATGAACAAATAAAATATCTCTCATAAGTGCAATCTTCAATGAAATGCAAGGAAACTACTACTAAAACACACATACGACCCTCACATTAATTTGTACAACTGCACCCATGCACAATGCTTTCTAGTCTTATACTGACCTTTAATAAGGGTGAGAAACTCTTCATGCTTGACTTGGTTCCTCTGGATGTCAATCTTCAGGGTAAGTAGCAGCGTGAACAGGAATTTGTGCTCCTCATACAACCCCCGGGCTGTGTACTTAAAAACCTCGTAGGTCATGTGCTCAATGATATTAGCGATCCTCTTGCTTGTAATTGGGCTCTTGACAGACCTGGAGGTGAGAGCATTTAAATCAGGTTTAGCCCACTGCCCTTTTCAATTGTTCTTAAAAACAACGTCTTTGATGGAAAATAAGTAACTCTGGAGGACCAATTCTTATTTTATACGCATCATTAGTAAGCCTCTTAAATCTGAAATAACAAGCATTCTCTCAACACGAAATAACGTAAGAGAATCCTTCACATCATCTGAATCAATTTTTACCCACCAAACATCATCACTCACAACAACATCTGGGGAATTTTCTTGTTAAATAGAAACTTGTGAACCTAAAGGAATCAATCAATGGTTGGTAGAGCTTTTTCTCTGATCATAAAATAACAAATAAGAATAATAATTCGTTAACATACTGGTAATTATGCCAATTTAGATTAAAAAAGAAGAAGAAGCTTAGTAGCAAAGGTGGGGGGCGGGGAAGTTATCAATGTAATATCATCATTCTATCCCACATACACCAAATTCAGCTTGGCTTCCTGAGTACAGATATACCTGGCCAAGGAAAGGTCAAACAAGCCAAGAAATTGGCGGAGCGAAGTCTGATACATCTCATTAACCAAGCGCATCTCCGTGATGAGAAAGTAGAGGATGCTACCCCGGGTGGCAACTGAAAGACAAAGACCAAGGTTGCACTTGCGATGAGAGTGGACAATAAATGGCCCATGCACAGATCAGTCTGAATGCTAAATGAAAACAACAAGGGTCATAAGTCTTAGCAATGACTATCTACCAGCAACGGGCATCTAGAGCAATGTCATCATATACATTTAATTTTTCTTTATAAACTCTGTAAAAGTAGCCTGCTGTTTGCCCTCATTAAGTAATACTTTCCATTTTAGAATCTCTAGATCCCTTATAAATACATTTTATTACATTTTCTCATAGGTAGAGAAGAAACCGGTGGGACAGCACAGGTTGTAACACCCAGCAAACTGCATAGGCACTGTAAGGACCTCGTTCTTAAGCTCCAAAAGAAGCCCTGACTAACCCTGGCCTCAGGTTGGCAAACCAACGCATCACAGAGATGATGCTCCTGACTGTCCACCAGTAGATATTGTTTCGATTATTTTTCCACAAGGCATGATAAATTACTAAAGGAAATTGAATTATTTTAGCAGGCTCCCTTTATAACCCGTAAACAACACTGATTTGCTGACTCATGAATAAGACTGGAGAGTTTCATGAGACCTTCCTATTAGGAAGACTACAAACAAAATACAGGCTTATTGTTACCAGTGATAAACAACTAATAAACAGCCCACAAATGCAGTATGGATTACTCCAACTTCACTAATTTGCAGTCAGATGTCCTCCTCTGGTTTAAATTTCTGGTTTAAAAATAAGTTCATAAGAATCTTAAGGAATTTGCCAATAACATGAATTATAGTACTTAGAAAATTTATACCATCATAAAATTTCTTCATCTCAATTTTGCTGAATATTTAAAGAAATGGCATAAAACATAAACGGCCACCCCACATCGCATAATCATTTTCATAACATCCTTCCTTCGGTTTCTCTAATTCTCATTTCTTGCTTCATTTTCCTGACATTTGTCTTTCATTACCAAACTCACCGGGTCTATATTCCTCCCGGGCTGAGTTAATTTGAATTTCTGTCTCAGCTGAAATTTCCAGCTTCTGTGTCACCTCCTCAGCTGTCTTTTTTGTCTTACTCAACACAAGGATGAGACTCTCATCTTCCACCAGGGACCCCTGGGTGCTGGTCAGACGGTAAAGCAAATTATCTTCCAGCTCCTTCATCTTCCTTTTGTTTGTAGTTACATCTTCCATGAGATGAGTTCTTTCTTTCTCCAATTCCTGTTAATTTGCATAAATATATTTTCTTCCTTAATTAACAGCTATCATTTATCCATTCCTTAAAAAGTTTACCTATTGGGCTCTCTCAAGTTCCTGCACTGTAGTTATCATTTTTGACTGCAGGAAACACAGACATCAAAATTAGAGGAGATGAATTCACAGAGGAAAGAATTGGTGGCAAGCAACATAAAATGTGCTAAAAATATTACCAATGCTAACAATTGGTATTTATTTATTTATTTATTTATTTCCTAAAGTCAACTCAGCTTTAAGTGACTTTTGTGATCATATTTATTCCTGTTTTGGTGAAACTGAAGTTTGTTTGAATATAACATATGCAGCTCAAATTAAATACATTTCTCTCTGCTTAGTTTCTTGCTTAAAAGAGCTCTATTGTCATTGGAATGTGATTATTTTCAACTTGCCTGTTGAAATAGTATCCAACTCTGTGAAAAGCAAGTGTCCAAAAGTTAGGCAGGCAAACTGTGCTGTTACTGTGGGTACATATAAATTGAAAAATCATCTGGATTTGAAAAGGAAAGATGCTGTTCTCTTAAAGAGAAGGGAAGTTCTGAATCCTTCCCAAAAGACCTTTGTAGGAAGCTGGGGAGAAAATGGCTTTGAGAGATTATTGTCCTGATTGGCTATTTCTTCCATATAAGGAGTCTGGAGAAAGAGAGACGGTGAAAGAGAAGGAAAGAAAAGATGGGGCTGGTGAGGGTGGAGGAAGGAGGAAAACCAGAGACAATGGTTTTGAGCCATTGACAAACCAGAGACAATATGCTTCAGGCACCAGGTCAAACTGTACATGAAAGCCAAATTGTACTGGAGGTTAATAAAAGAATCAAAAAAGGGAAAGACTATGAGGAAATAGAATTTAAAATGTGCAAAGAAGGACTTCCCTGGGGGTTCAAAACCATAGAGGGCATGCGCGTCCACTGCAGGGGACAAGGGTTTGATCCCTGGTCAGGGAACTATGATCCCCTATGCCTTGTGGTAGGCCAAAAAAGATTTTTTTAATAAAAATTAAGTGGTCAAGCTGCATCAGTGAGAAACCCAAGAATAAGATATCAAAAAATCAAATAAAATTTAAAGAGAAAAATGCGCATGTGCAAGTTTGCTTGGAGACCTTTCTAAATATAGCGTCCATTGAAAAGGTGCCTACCTATGTTTAGCTGCATCACTAGTGAAGCTATGTACATTTCAGTATAAGTACAATTTGGGAAAACTAGGGATAAATGCAGGTGCCTTGAATGGGAAAGCACTATCAACAGTTTAGGTCCAGCTACCAGGCATATGGTACCAAGATCATGTTGACAGATTGGCTTCAGAAAGGTCCATACTCAGTTAGGTATTCTAGAATGACTCAGCAGGTTTTGTAGCTTCTATATCCTACCTGGTTTAGGTGGTGGTTTAGTCACTAAGTCGTGTCCAACTCTTGTGATCCCATGGACTGTAGCCTGTCAGGCTCCCCTGTCCATGGGATTCTCCAGGCAAGAATACTGGAGTGGGTTGCCATTTCCTTCTCCAGGGGATCTTCCCAACCCAGGAATCGAACCCTGGTCTCCTGCATTGCAGGCAGATGATTTACCAACTGAGCTGTGAGGGCAGCCCTACCTAGAAAACTAGAAATCTAAAGTTATACACAGCGATGAATCATATGAAAACATATAAAACATAATGAAACTATTCACTAATGACATGATTATTTACTTTCTAGTATAACACACAATTTACTCAATAGTTATGCTCCAAGGATTTTTTAGTTCATTGACACATTCTCCAACTCTTAGTACAGTGCTGGTATATGGTTGGCTTTCAATACTGCAGAGTGAATGACTAATCACTCTAGCCCTTTTCAAACTGATAAACTGAAACATGTTAGGGCACCAGAAAATCTAGTCATGTCTTAGTGCCAGAAATACAGACATGAAAATTCTGCCTTTGTAACAAAACCCACAAAGTTACAAATAAAGGTCCTGATAACAAAATTGCATACAGACAAAGAGCAAAGAGCACTGGCCTCTACAGTCCAGCTAGTTATTCACCATTGGTTAAACAATTAGGTGGATGGGACCCTACCAGACTCCCAACTCATGCTCTAAGCACAGTGAGTTAGGTCTAGAACATTCTAGAAAAGAAAAATTCTCTCCTTAAGCAAAACAAATGCTCCTTAACTAAACAAACTTGTATCAATTCTTAATTCTTTGAGATATAGCAATGCAATGAAGACTTATCTTTGCTTCCATGTGCTATTTGGTTACATTTGAAAGCTTTCTTACTGGTCATTTTAATTCATTTATTCACTAGATAAGAATCTCAGATTCGAGCTTCTGTAGAAATTAGTACAAACAAGGGATGTTTAATGACTACTATAAAAATCATTTCCATAAACAGTTAACAATAAATGCACTCGCAATATGGTTATACTAGGAAATAAAGTGATAATAAAATTGAATGGAAATAATTCAAATATTATTACTGCAATATTCCTAAATTTTATGTACTCTCATTATTGTTTCTGAGTCCCTAGAGGTAAGGACTCTAGAGGTAAGTCCCTAGAGGACTCTAAAAGTCCTCACCTGAAGACAGGTAAGAAAAGGAAAGCAAAGCAGTGAGAAGAGTGAGGATTTTGACATCAAGAAGACTTGTTTCAGTTCTAACTCCCAGGATTTACTAACTGCATGACCTTCACCATGTTACATAAGTCTATATGCCTCAGTTTCTTCATCTGCAAAATGTACATAAATCAGCTCAGAGAGAGATTGTGCAGGTATCATCAGCAGAGTGGCTGAAACCAGTGCCTGGATTATAATAGCTGCTCAGAATATGTCTCTTATCCTCCACCCTCTTCCTTGATTCATTTCCAGCATGGATTTTTCAGATGTAGTATAACATTTATTTGGAAATCAATAGTTTGAAAAATAAAATTATAAGTCTATACAAAATAAATCACATTTGCAAATGTCACATATCATAAAAGCATAGTAAAGTAGTTGAAATGGGAATTTTTAAAAGGAGAACATTCTAATCTTCCGCTTATAATGCTACGGATTCACGTATTCATGTCTGCTGGAGATAGACCATGGGCCATCAAATCCCAAAACCACACCAAGTCTTCTTGAGTCTTCCTACAAAGTAATGTTTCTTCTGCCCATTTTTTTCCCAATTACACAGCAATTGCCATAATTTAGGTTTTAATTTTTGCTTGGGGGACTGCTCTAACCTGACTGGTCTCCCTGCTGACCTTTTGCTGTTATCACCCCATTTTCTGCCCCAAGTCGTTGAGGGATTTCCCTTTACTATTTGAAAAGGTCCAAAATTTTCAACATAGTTTATAAAACCTGTTACAATCTACATTTCCAATCTCATCTCCCCTTGAGAACTATGGGATTGAGACTAAAATTATGCTCCATGTTGCTTATGAAAACCATTGTTAATAAACACAGTTATTAGTTATGCATACAATAAGGTGCAAAATTACTCCATCCCTGATTTTAAAGAGTTAAGTAAAAGTTTGAACGTTATTGAGATGATTGTGTTCTATTTAATATCATTAACAACACTAATTAAATAAAATTGTCAATTAAAGTAATGCTTATATTCCCAAAGGATTAAAATAAGGCTAAGAAGTACATTTCCCCATAGTTCGATACTAATGAAATAATCTACTTTAAAGTAAATACTACAACCTAAAGTAATATTTGGAATTACAAAAGCAAACTATTCACTAAATACCACCCCAGCTGCCAAACATTAGACTAGAACAATAGTCAGAGGACAAAGAAAGATATCTCTGAAAGAAAACAGAACAATTGCTATTTGCTTTCCATGAGATTTTTAAATGGAAAACCTACTTTGGGATAAAGTTTTAGGCATATTTTCATTTGTAGGCTTGATGTTAACACAGTTCTATTGAACTACAACTTTATTTCCAAATACTGGTCTTCTTCAAATTAATGTGTAGGGGAGAATTAAGCAAAATAATTTTGTCTATAAGCATTTTTCCCAACAAAGGGATTATCTCTTAACAGACAGACAGACACACATACACACACACACAGAATAGTAGACATTTGTGTTATGTATTCTTTATGTTAAGGGCTTCCCTGGTGGCTCAAACGGTAAAGAAACTACCTGCAATGCAGGAGACCTGAGTCTGATCCCTGAGTCAGGAAGATTCCCTTCTCCAGGGGATGTATTCTTTATATTAAGGCTACAACAAAAAATGTTATGTAAACTGTGATCATGTGAAAAGGATTCCCAAATTGAGTAAGAAAGTACAGTAGCGATCCAGGGCAAGTTCAGGAAATGCACTCTTAATTAATTAAATGATCAAAACTTAAGTGGCTCACGGGCTTCCCTGGTGGCTCAGTAGTAAAGAATCTGACTGTCAATGCAGGTGACACAGGTTCAAATCCCTGACTCGAGAAGATCCCACATGCCGTGCAGCAACTAAGTCCATGTGCCAAAACTATTGAGCCTGTGCTCCAGAGCCCAGGAGCTACAACGACAGACCCCACACACCGCAACAACAGAAGCCCATGTGCCCTAGAGCCTGTGTTCCATATCAAGAGAAGCCATCAAAGTGGGAAGCCCAAGCACCACAACTAGAGAGCAGCCCCCACCTGCCGCAACTAGAGAAGAGCCACGCGGCAACAAAGGTCCAGCACTGCCAAAAATAATAAATAAATAAACTTTTTTTTTAATTGAGTGGCTCAATGAAGATACAAATGAAAACAAAAATTCTTTGTGGACATAAAATTCATCTATCACCAGAGTTTTAGAAACAATCAAAGGAAATAGATGGCAGCCTTCCACAGTTCTCATTTTAAAGTATCACTCAGGCTTTCATTCCCAAAGATTCTTCTCTCTGTACCTTGCACTGGTAATTAAAATGAAAGGTTAAACAACTGAACTCAGATTTGTTTCTCCACCAAATGAGCTGGTGATAACAATGTCTATTTAGTGTCTTTATTAAGTTATTTTTCATGTCAGTTCTACCAAATTCAGGTCCTTCTACCTCCAAAAGAATTAAATCACACACCTGTTTGCTCATCTGAAATTCTGAACAATGATGACCCTTGGGGCTTTGCATTGTATGACCAGTGGAGGTTGTTAACTGATAAGAATATTTCTCTCCTAGAAGTATATAACTCTCTTTGAGTTTCTGTCTTATTTTCTAGGATCAAGATGAGAGAGACTCTAAGAGAATGGGTTTCTTTAAAGGAAAGTTTCTGGAGGGCTACTGGTTTGCTGCCTGTTTAAAAAGGTCTCGATACATCACCTTCTGGTGACAACAGGAAGCAGTCTAAATCTACTCACAAGAGCAACATCAAATCAACAATTATACAGGACTTTGATGTGAACTTGGACAGCCCATGCATTTAAAAAGACTGCCTTGAAGCACAGAGAAAATTATAAAGTTGGTTAAAAATCTGCCTTCTTCCAGTCATATGCTCTATGGTTTTCATTTGTTTTTTAAGTAAACAAACCTGAGGGTCTGACAGGCTGGACAGCAGAGCATTCGTGAGACCAGATCCTGCATGATAATAAGGCTCCTCTTCACTGCCTGTATTCCCAGAACACTGGACAGCTGGTGAATTTATGGACTCAAAGACGAGTGGCCTTTCCCTTGCATCATAAGTTACTGTTCCAAGCCTCTTTTCACCACAAGGATCAACAGAGCAGTGAAGGCATAACTCATCCTGACTGAAGAAGTTTACCACCGGTTTCAATGTTTCCCCACATTTAGGGAATTTCTTAGATGCTTTCCAACATCAACCTCATACCTATGGGATTTTCTTAACTTCCAATAGCCCCCTCCTTGGCTCAATAGCATTTAATATTGATATTTTCACAATCACTCAAAAAGTGATCATTGTAAGAGAGACTGCATTGTTGCTAAAGTCAAAGAAATAATTTAAATAGGCACAGACATAATCTTTTATCAACTGAGTCACTAGATGATAAAAAATACCCTGAAAGTACCAGAGATCAACTTAGACCCACTTGCCCAGGCTGCAAAGATTCAGCAGAGTGAGCAGATTCAGGGGCACAGTGGACAGAACAGATGCTGCAAGAGGAAAGGCTTTGGGCAGAAAGCAGGCTACTTAAAACCCAGCATAATTAAGTTCAGCAGTTCAGAGCTGAAGAACTGATGCTTTCAGACTGTAATGCTGTAGGAAACTCTTGAGAGTCCCTTGGACAGCAAGAAGATCAAACCAGTCAATCTAAAGGAAATCAACCATGAATATTCATTGGAAGGACTGATGCTGAAGCTCCAATACTTTGGCCACCTGATGCAAAGAGATGGCTCATTGGAGAACACCCTGATGCTGGGAAAGGTTGAAGGCAAGAGGAGAAGGGGGCAGCAGAGGATGAGATGGTTGGATGGCATCAGTGACTCAATGGATTATGAGTTTGAGGAAACTTCAGGAGTTAGTGAAGGACAGGGAAGCCTGGCATGCTGTCACTGACTCAATGGATTACGAGTTTGAGGAAATTCCAGGAGTTAGTGAAGGACAGGAAATCCTGGTGTGCTGCAGTCCACAGGGTCACAAAGATCTGGACACAACTGAGCGACTTAACAATAACAACAATGAAGCTCACTTCTTGCATAAGACTCTGTTTAGAGAAAAGAAAATAGAGATTACACGTGGTATTATAATGTGGTTCAGGGTAAGATGGCCCTCTGTTATTATAACGGAAAGAGTGTCACATTACCCTGACCACACTTCTATAAGAATCATTTACTGTGAGCCTGGAATGAATTCTGATAGAGATGATGGTAAGAGAATGAAGTGTCAAGACACTCAGCTTTCCCAGGAAGTAAGGAAAAGTCTGGCCTGGGATCCTTACTGGCTTTCCAAGACTGTTCAAAGTCTTCCAATGAGCTTAAAGTGCTCCTTATTTCATTTTAAAACTCTGCTGCAACAATTAAAAACTCAGTCCTGGAGTTGTTTTGTTGCAACTAAAAATCTGAGAAACCAAATTGTGTTTTTCCCAAGGAGACCGCATTCATCTCAGCCGAACAGAAAGAAAGTTGAGAACAAGGATATTATTCAAAGCGCCATCAAAGACCCTTATCTCCCTAAACCCAACACCACAGATAGAAGTAGAGCCTGTGTATAACAACTAACAAGAACCTACTAAAGAACACAGGGAACCCTGCTCAGCGCTCTGTGGTGACTTGAATGGGAAGGGAATCCAAAAAGGAGGGGATACATGTATATGTTTATGTATATATGTGCTCAGTTGCTCAGTCATGTCCAACTCTTTCCAACTGTAGTCCACCAGGCTTCTCTGTCCATGGAATTTTCCAGGCAAGAATACTAAAGACGGTTGCCATTTCCTACTCCAGAAGATCTTCCCTGACTCAAGGATTGAACCTACGTCCCTTGCATCGCCTGCACTGGCAGGCAGAGTCTTCACCACTGTGCTACCTGGGAAGTCCATGTATATGTATATGCATATGCCTAGCTGATTCGCTTTGCTGTATAGCAAAAGGTACACTGTAGAGCAACTCTTATGTTGTTGTTTAGTTGCTAAGTCATATCAGACTGTTTTGCAACCCCATGGACTGTAGCCCATCAAGTTCCTCTGTCCACAGGATTCCCCAGGCAAGAATGCTGGAGTGGGGTGCCATTTCCCTCTCCAGGGCATCCTCCTGACCCAGGGATCAAACCCACATCTCCTGCATGGACAGATGGATTCTTTACCACTGAGCCACCAGGGAAGCCTGTAAAGCCACTATACTCCAATAAAAATTAGAGGAAGGAAGAAAGAACGGAAATAAGAAAGAATGGGAGGAAGGAAGGAAGAGAGGTAGGTAGTAAGTACATAGACAGACAGACAGATACAGGTGATGGATATTATCCTGAAGACCCTCAAGGATGTCCAGGCTCCACAGGCCTTGTTGTTGATTAAGAATCCTAGTCCTTTCTGAAATGAGGCTGTGTCAGCACTAAACTTCTTCAACCATCTCAACTGAGACTCCAAAATTAAACAAGTACATATTTGGAAGGCTGTTATTCCAGTCTGTGGTAGGAACTCTAGCATCAGTTCCTACCACATGGAGGTCATCAACTATGTGAACTGATGAAACTGGATTAAATCCTCTTAATGCAACTTCCACTCTATGATCTGCGTACCATAAATTAAAAATAAACAGAAAAGTGAAATTCAAAGTGTTAAGTCACTCAGTTGCATTTGATTCTTTGCGGTGGTATTTGACTGTAGCCAACCAGATGCCTCTGTCCGTGGATTTCCCAGGCTAGAATACTGGAGTGGGTTACCATTTCTTCCTTCAGGGGATCTTCCCAACCCAGGGATCGAACCTCGGTTTTCCTGCATTGAAGGCAGATTGCTTACTGTCTGAGCCACCAGGAATTTTTTAAATAAATATAGAAGATTCATAGAAAAGGAAGAGGGGAAGGAGAGAAAGAGAAATATAAATGAAGGAAGGGCTCAGAAGAGCACGCATGGTACAACACAGAGAAGAGGTAATAAAGAAAGAGAGGGGCAGATTCCAAAGATTTTGCCAATAGTTTTAACCTAAACAAATCTTTAGGTCAGTGTGGATGGGGGGCATAAATTAAACTGAACTCCTCATGGATATCTAACTCAAGAAGAAAATCAATAGCAACTTTCAGAGTTCACACAGCTTCATCGACTGAGTCCCATTAAAACCCTCCAGATTTCTTTCCTTACAGCTCAAATGTTCCCTGGAGAAAATGCTGATTCAGAACAAGGAAGTTTATAAATTGTGGGCCATTTCTCATTGAGAGAAAACAGACACAGAATTATGCTTAGAGCGAAAGGAAGCCAGTAGCCTTCACAAGTTCCACAGTGAAATCTAGGGTAACAAACTTGCCTTCTTGAAAGACACAGCAAGCACTCTTGGATAACAAATAAGAATTGGCAGTGCTATGCTATCTGGGTACAATGTTCCAATTTTATATTCCAAAAGCATAATAATGAATCAAATGAAATAAAAACTTAGATGTATACTGTGTGCGTGCATATGTGTATGTGTGGTCAGTCGTGCCTGATTCTTTGCAACCGTGTGGACTGCAGCCCTCGAGACTCCTCTGTCCATGGAATTCTCCAGGCAAGAATACTGGAGTGGGTTACCATTTCCTCCTCCAGGGGATCTTCCTGACCCAGGGATCAAACCCATATCTCCTGCATCAGCAGGTGGATTCTTTACCACTGTGCCACCTGGGAAACCCCAGACATATACTAGAAAGCTAAAACTCAACAGGTGACTAGAACTAGGAACAGAACAAACTTCAGAAAATTTAAGGAGTGTAAAACCAGAACCATGATGCTGAAAATGAGACAGAAATTCTCATAGTTACATCATTCCCCTATATGAAATCAACTGATGATATCTGTTATTTATGTGATACAGATGCAATGTACCGGATAGATAATTGGTTAGTTGTTATTAAAGACACTTGAAAATGAATAATGGAAGAAATACAGGAATTAAAAGGGGGGACTCAATCCCATCACAATGTTCATCATCGTATTTTTGTCAAAGAAAGAGTCACAATGCAATGCAGAAAGGGGGAGGGCCACATTTTGTGTTGTGTTTAGCTGTTCAGTCATGTCCGACTCTTTGAGACCCCGTGGACTATAGTCTGCCAGGCTCCTCTTGTCCATGGGGATACTCCAGGCAAGACTACTGGAGTGAGTTACCATGCCCTCCTCCAGGGGATCTTCCCAACCCAGGGATCAAACCCAGGTTTCCCACATTGCAGGCAGCTTCTTTACCATCTGAGCCACCAGGGAAGCCCTGGTGGGGTTGCATACTGTACTTTGTTGCATACTTTACTTACCTGCTTCTCCGTGAGAATGACTCTCCCCAGTAACTGGTCCTCTAGACCTTTCATAGTGACTGTGAAGTCAATGATGGAGGTCCGAGCACTTATTTCAGGGGTATAGGCTGGGTTGGGCAGCTTGGTGGTGATGTAGAGTCTGAAGCCATCCATCACATCTATCTCTTTGTCACCGACTTTCACCTTTGTGATAAAAAGAAAGTTTAAAGTAATAAAACCCAGATACACCTTACTGTGTGTTTTTTTGCTTAGAATCTAGTATTGCTTTAAACCACTATACACCTGGAGATCATGTGTATACTTAAAAAGAAATGTTCATTAGGCATTCAGAGGGCTTCAGGCCACTAGCATGAAAAGAAAGAGGGACAAAAGTAAGAGAGGAAGGAGGAAGGGAGAAAGAGAGGGAAGGAGGGAAGAAGGGAAGGAGGGAGGGAAGGAAGTTAGCCAACATTTTTTGGTTGTTGTTCAGTTGCTCAGTCATGTCCGACTCTTTGTGACCCCATGGACCTCAGCACACCAGGCTTCCCTGTCCTTCACCATATCCTGGATCCTGTTCAAACTCATGTCCATTGAGTTAGTGATGCCATCCAACATACATCATCCAATAAAAATAGAATCTGGGGCTTCCCTGATGGCTCAGGGGTAAAGAATCCATCTGCCAATGCTGGAGACACAGGTTGGATCCCTGATCCAGGAAGACCCCACATGCCAAGGAGTAACAAAGTCCATGTGCCACAACTATAGAACTTGTGCTCTAGGGCCTGAGAACCGCAACTGCAAAGCCCACGTGTCACAATTACTGAAGCCTGAGCACCCTACAGCCCATGCTCTGCAGCAAGAGAAGCCACCACAAGGAGTCCATGCACCGCAGCTAGGGAGTAGCCCCCACTCACCGCACTGAGAGAAAAGCCCAGGCGGCAACAAGGATCCAGTCCAGCCAAAATAAACAAATTAATAAACCTATAAATATATAAATATTGAATTTATCCCGTGGGCTTCTGTGGGCGCTCAGCAGTAAAGAATCTGTCTGCCATGCAGGAGCCACCGGTGACATGGTTTGATCCCTGGGTTGGAAAGATCCCCTGGAGGAGGGCATGGCAACCCATTCCAGTATTCTTGCCTAGAGAATCCCATGGACAGAGGAGCCTGGCGGGCTACAGTCCACGGGGTTGCAAAGAGTCAGACAAGACTGAAGCGTCTATGCATACATGCACATAGCATTTATCACCAAAACTGTTGTGATCACACTGCAGAAGTGAGATGGATTCCCCAAGCAAAATCTGGTTCAGAAGTCAAGACTGATGACATCAATCATGTACCAAAAAGATATGAAAAGGTTTATTATTCACATGAGAATTTCTGGAGATTCAGGGTAGGCTGCCAAACAGGCCCAAAGAAAAATCACTTGAGAGAGCAGAGAGGGGCAGCTGTTTTAGGGTTTTACAGAGATCATGGGATGCGACTAGGATGAGGCTTCCCAGATATGGTCATGAACAGGGAGTTGCATGGTTTGGATTTCCCACTGTGGATCAGCTGGTGAAGAATTCACCTGCAATATGGGAGACCTGGGTTCAATCCCTGGGTTGGGAAGATCCCCTGGAGAAGAGAAAGGCTACCCATTCCAGTATTCTGGCCTGGAGAATTCCATGGACTGTATAGATTCCATGCACTTTACAGTCACTGAAAACAGTGACTTTCACTTTCACCAAAAGAGAGCGTTTTCTCATCATCTTGCCCAGATTTGGGATGACAGGGGAGGGGGCATGATGGGACTTGAAAGCCATGCAAAGTCTAACATCAGAATGGAGTCAGGCTTCATGATATAGGTGAAGTAGATGTTCCTAAAAAGGCTACTCTTGATCCCAACTCAGGAAGTGTGGAAGAGAAAAGCAAACACCTCCTGCCCCAGACTTGAATCTGAGTTGATGTTTAATGAGAAACTGTGACCTCTGTCACCTTGACCTGGCCTCATGGAAATTGCTCTGCACACTGCCATTGGCAGGCTTAACCTACCTTAAAGGTAGACCCAATCTTAATGAAGTTTCTCTCCAAAACATTATCCAGGGCTGGATCTAGTTCCTCCCCAACATCTTCGATAAGCAAGGGTCTTCCGAGAGAAAGACTGTCCTCCAGGTGGTTTCTGAAGTACTTGTGATTTAGAGATGTGATCTGGAAACAAGATCACATTCTTCAGCTTAGCAAATCATCATTTCCTTATTTTTGTTCATTTAGTTGAAGGGGCTCAGTGGGTAAAGAATCTGCCTGCAGTGCAGGAGACACAGGAGACACAGCTTCAATCCCTGGGTTGAGAAGATCCCCTAGAGGAGGATATGGCAAGCCACTCCAGTATTCTTGCCTGGAAAATTCCACGAACAGAAGAGCCTGATGGCCTATAGTCCATGAGGTCATAAAGAGTCAGACACAAACGAGCACACGGCACTTTAAAAGGCACTAAGAGTTGATTTACAATATTGTGTTAGTTTCAGGTATACAGCAAAGTGATTCAGTTTTAAATTTTTTTTTCAGACTATTACAAAATATAGAAAAAGTTCCCTGTACTACACAGTAGGTCCTTGCTGGTTATCTATTTTATATATAGTATGCTAATCCTAAACTTCTAATTTATCCCTCCTCCATCACCTTTCCCCTTTGGTAGCCGTTAAGTTTGCTTTCTATGTCTGTGGCTCTATTTATGTTTTGTATATAAGTTTGTTTATATCATTTTTTAGATTCTACTAATACATATAAGTGACATATAATATTTGTCTTTGTCTAGTTTACTTCTGGAGAAGGCAATGGCACCCCACTCCAGTACTCTTGCCTGGAAAATCCCATGGACGGAGGAGCCTGGTAGGCTGCAGTCCATGGAGTCGCTGGGAGTCGGACACAACTGAGCGACTTCACTTTCACTTTTCACTTTCATGCATTGGAGAAGGAAATGACAACCCACTCCAGTGTTCTTGCCTGGAGAATCCCAGGGACAGGGGAGCCTGGTGGGCTGCCGTCTCTGGGGTCGCACAGAGTCAGACACAACTGAAGCGACTTAGCAGCAGCAGCAGCAGCAGCAGCAGCAGCAGCAGCAGCAGCTTACTTCACTTTGTGTGATAATCTCTAGGTCCATCCCTGCTGCTATGAAAGATACTACTTCATTCTTTTGTATGGCTGAGTAATATTCCATTGTACAAATATACCGTATCTTCTTTATCCATTCCTCCATCAACGGACATTTAGGTTGCTTCCATGTCTGGGCTATTGTTAAGTAGTGCTGCTATAAGCACTGGAATGTATGTATCTTTTTGAATTATGGTTTTCCAAGACATATGCCCAGGAGTGGGATTGTAGGATCATATGGTATATTTTCAGTTTTCTAAAAAATCTCCAGAGCATTTGACTGCATCACTTCCTTTTATTAGGAAGCAGGTAAAAGCTCTATGTGACAATACTGCCTTTCCCCCCTACCACCATATTTGTGACAAATAATCATGGAATAACTATAAACTGTCTTTATTTGCCACACACCAAGTGTGACATAGCTCTCTCCTGCTCTGTTTATCATGGAGAGCCTTAGGCCCTAACAGAAGGCAGTCTGAACCCTTTGATGGACAGCATTAGGAGAGATAAACAAGAATCCAAATAATGCAATTTTTAGACACTGTTTTATAAATATTAATATCTAAATATTAATAACAAAATCATTTCTAAATATGAAATATTTATTCTCAGATACTGTGGATCTGGGGCAATAAAATTGATTAGTAGCACGTTTCATGCATGTGCTAAGTAGCTCAGTTATGCCCGACTCTTATGACTCAATGGACTGTAGCCCACCAGACTCCTCTGTCCATGGGACTCTCCAGGCAAGAATACTGGAGTGGGTTGCCCTGCCCTCCTGCAGGGGATCTTTCCAACCCAGAGTTCCATCTGGGTCTCCTGCATTGCAGGCAGATTCTTTAGGTTATGAGCCACCAGGGAAGCCCATTTATATTCAAACAAAGATTACCTGGAGTTCATTCTGGTTTTCTTTATTTTTAATCCAGATCTTGCCTTGAGTCTGTGGGTCAATTAGCAAAGGATAGCGAGATGCTTTTGTGACAATAATTCCATTCTGAACAGACAGGTCGTCATTGGGCAGGCCTTGGAGGTTCCACTCACTAATGGTAGGAGCATCAATCAACATCTCATTGAGGTTTAGATCGTCTCCAAATGGAATTTCCCGGGCTTTCATTTCCTTCTGCCAGTCATTTAACAGCAGATTGCGAAATTCTTGATTAAAGGGACCAGAATAAGATAGAAAAGCTGTAGCCAACAACACATCCCCTAAAACAAAAATACAAAACACCACTGAAACACTTTATGAACAGCCTTGTAATTCTGCCGAATATAAGAAGTGGCAAAAAAAAAAAAAGACAAGTCATTCTTTTGAATTAAATTTCAGAAACCAAATTGTAACCACAAGTTGCTGTGTTTGTGAATAAGCAGTAGTTCAGTTCACTGTGAAAAGAGTCTACATGGTCCACAAGTAATAACTGCTGATAGCCAAGCACTGGATTATGTTGACCTTACTGAATATGAGAGGATGACTTCTGACCTCAGAAGACACAGCCTCCATTCTAAATGACCTTGATCTATATGGTCATTCACTCATAGGAGAATTCAAAAATGACCTGATAATAAGAGTTTAAAGGTCATTAATGGGCCTCCCTGGTGGCTCAGAGTAAAGAATATGCCTGCAATGCAGGAGACCCAGGTTCAGTCCCTGAGTGAGGAAGAGTCCGCTGGAGAAGGAAATGGCAACCCACAGTATTCTTGCCTAGAGAATTTCATGGACAGAGGAGCCTGGTGGGTTACAGTCCATGGAGTTGTAAAGAGTCAGACATGACTGAATGACTAACACATTATCTAAGACAGGTTGCTTAAATGCCAGACCAATATTCATCCTTTTGAAACAGCTGGGCGTGCGCACACACACACAGAGGAATTTGAAGTAATGGAGTGTTGATGTATATTCTGATTAAAGCTTAAGTTTGCTCACTCCCCATCACAGTCAACACATAATCTCATTAATAAAGGGATTTGTGTGTGCGCGCTTTATCACTCAGTCCTGTCCGACTCTGCAACTCCACGGACTGTAGCCTGCCAGGCTCCCCTGCTCATGGAATTCTCCAGGCAAGAATACTGGAGTGGGTTGTCATTTCCTCCTCGAGAGGATCTTCCTAACCCAGAGATCAAAACTGAGTCTCCTGCATCGAAGGTGGATTCTTTACTGCTGAGCCACCTGGGAAGCTAATAAAGGGATTTACATACCTACAAGTCTTTTAGTTTGTGCAGCAAACTCTTTACTTTGCTCTGTCCATCTTTCTTTTTCTCCTGCCAAGCCTCCAATCAGTGCCGAAGCAGCCTGCATCTTATGTCTGCACCTCTCTGCATCTTCAAGCAAGGTCTAAACCAGAAGAAAGCCTTTTTTCAGAAAAATAGAGCCTGCAGCTCAAAAACATCATTCTAAAACATTATATGTTATACGCCTTTGTGAGAAACGTGAGCCATTTATTTCACAGGAAGCACTAACTTTCATTTCTATGTGTCTGGGTCAGTCCAGCCTGTGTCTTAAGCCCTATTTATGGAACATAGAGGGATTCCTCAGGAGGGGTCCTGAGCCAATGGGTAGACCCTCCCCAGATTTTCATAAACTGAGATATAATGAAAACTTGCATCCTTGATGATTTTCCTATCAAAAATTACAAATAAAATATAAGCATACATGCTAATATCACAGAGCACAACAAAATATAAAGACATGCATATCCCTACTTTAAAATGAGAAATGATGGTTCTCATGTTAAAGTTCTAGCATCACTATTGCTTTGTTTAACTCCATTATCTCCTTTGATTTCAGGTGAAACTCTAGATTTTCTTCAGGTTGCGGAGTTCTGAAACTCATTCACAAATTCCAGCCGCATTAACTCAGCAGGCCTCTTCCTGTTGCTCTTGTGTCAATAAAAGACCTCTA
This sequence comes from Ovis aries, assembly GCF_016772045.2. Classification (NCBI taxonomy): domain Eukaryota; kingdom Metazoa; phylum Chordata; class Mammalia; order Artiodactyla; family Bovidae; genus Ovis; species Ovis aries. Next base: position 59,554,089 of record NC_056069.1, on the reverse strand, counting down.
ACTAGACTGCCACACACTGTTGGGCTTCCCAGGGGGCTCAATGGTAAAGAGTCCGCCTGCCAAACAGGAGACCTGGGTTCGATCCCTGGGTCAGGAGGATCCCTGGGGAAAGGAAACGGCACCCCACTCCAGTATTCCTGCCTAGAAAATCCTACGGACAGAGGAGCCTGGTGGGCTATACAGTCCATGGGGGTCACAGAGAGTCGGACACGGCTGAAGTGACTACACAGCAAGAGCCGCACACTGTTGCCACTCAGAGCTTTGTTCTTAAAAACAAACAGCTCGGTATACGTAATTATGGCTGATTTGCGACGTTGAATGGCAGACCCAACACTATAAAAATTCTTTAAAAAAATTTTAAGGGAAAAAAAAAAGCAAATGGTTCAGTTTCTCAATATTGAAGAGACAGCTGTTAATTCTACCTGTAAAAATGTATACTTATGAAACAATAATGGATACGGTTAAAGGTTTAGCTATATGTCAAGTCACTGGGAGTTCATGTAATATTCACACATATTTATATAATATATATGGCATACACATAAGCTAAATGTCTAACAATAGAGGATTATTTACATACATTATGGTACATTGTGAATAAGAATACTCTGAAGCCATTAAAATATAATCATTATGAAAAATAATCACTAGTTAAATTTCATTTATAAAGCAGTATGTACTGAATGATCTGTTACAGTTTTATGTGAATTTAAAATATATGTAAATCAGTCATATGTGTAGATACAAAATGATAAAGAGCAAAATACTTTTAGGCTTTATCACCAGGGTTACCTATGTGTGTTTTCTATAAAGAAACACAAATTACTTTTGTAATAATACATAATACAGTGTTTTTCAGAAACAAGATACTTGTTCCAGTTTGTTCTAGTTGCTCAGTTTTCCTTCCTGCTAGGGTTAATGCATAAAACTCAAAAGCCCAGCTGACAGGTGTGCCCACACCTGTACAACATCCATATTTGTTTGTATCTCCCCAAAAAGAAAGATGTCAGCTGGAAGTATCATACAGCATCACCATTTTCTTATTATTGCTGTTTAGTCACTCAGTTGTGTCCGACTGTTTGCAACCCCATGGACTGTAGCCCTCCAGGCTCCTCTGTCCGTGGGGTTCTCCAGGCAAGAATACTGGCGTGGGGTGCCATGCCCTCCTCCAGGGGATCTTCCAGAATCAGGGATCAAACCCACATCTCCTGCATTAGGCAGGTGTGTTCTTTATCACTGAGCCCCCAGAATAGCCCTTATTTATATCTGCCTACCTTTAAAACAAACTTTTCATGTGAAAGATATTTTTAATATTAAGTTATCCTCCCTAAGTTCCCCATCCCCACTTCTGTGTGGCTGAATATAAACTGGCCAACCTCTCCCCTCCCGGCTGTTGCTTTCTGGAAGCCGAGGCTCCTCAGGGAGGACTGGGAAATGGGGGATGGCAGCAGACAGGAGTGAGAAGCGAATTTTCCCTCTGAGCCTGGCTGGGGGAGGGTGCAGAATTCCTTGGCTTCCGTGGGTAGTACTCCTGGCCCTGTCTCTCCCAATGCCCTAGAATGTGACCAGATCCCTGGGGAAGTGGGCCCTCCACAAAGCCCTGCCCAGTGCACAGAGCCATAGGACACACACTCCTCCAGGGACTGCACACCTGGGTAATGAGGTCACCAGTCGTGACCATGAACCGCAGACTTGAAACCCTCCCTTGCCTCCCTGTAGTCTGTAACCCTGGACTCTCATGGAGCCCCATGGAGGAAGAGGCAACAACACCATGACTAAAGGTCAACTTCACGCCAACCTGTTGCAGGCAGGCCAGCACACGGCCAGATTTTGTTTTCTTAATGAAAAATACATGACATTTGTTGAAATGCAATTTTTTAAGTTAGAGCCATACCTTTATAGTAGCTGTACTTACATGGTCCTTATAATTGCTTACCTAACAAATAGCAGATACTCGAAAACAAAACAGCTTGAGTGAACTAATGCAAAACTTAAAACTGAAAGATAATAAAATGAGGCTGTAAAATATGTTTACTATATGTAGCAGCACTTCCCAATGTGAGTGTCCAAATGGTAGAAATTAACAGGCCTTCCTCATAGTTTCTAAAGTAGACTTTCAAACTGCAAAGTGAATTTTCTCTTGATATTATAAGTGAATTCCATAGACCATAAGTAATAAATCCAAATGACGATACATATTTACTTCTCCAAAATTTCTATAAAGCTCTTATTTTGCTTTCAGGAGACTTATCTTTAACAGAGAATACTATACATCTTGCATATTGTGCAACTGATGTTTATCTAAATTTGCTCACTGGGACCCTGTAAAGAGACAGACCAACAGAGCAGGAATCTCAATCCAGCCAAGTGACAACTGAGAAGCAGCAAAGGTTCTAAAATAAATCATCAAGGAAAGCACAGAGAGACTCTAGATCTTGTTTTCCAAATGTAGGCTTTATCAGAGGCAGATAGAGATTTTGTGAGGACAGATGCTTACATAATCTGGGGATCACTTTAAGAAAATCATCAAAGAATTATTGCAAATACAAAACAGCCAACTGAACATGTAATGAGAATCAGCAGGGGAAAAGCACTACAAAGTCCTGATGGTGAAGAATTCAGGTTCCTTTCCCCTAGGAACTCCAGGTATTTTATCTAAATAAAATCCTCTCCCCATAGACCTCTCCATGGCTCCCAGTAAACTCAGCATTTATGGGGCCTGTGCAAGTGAAGGAAAATGAAGCTTAAGCTACATTAGGTTTATGTTACATCTGCCTTGATTTCCAGAATGAAGGAGGCCCCAGTGGAACTGGAGTTAGTATAAATCAATGAAAGAGCTTGCTGTTCAGTGGAAAGGAAATATACAAACCTTGATTTTGAAGAATGCTAAAGCTGCAAAACATGCAGAGGTTGAGAAGGCTGTGGGTGGTCTCTGTGACTGGGACACAGCCATGTGGTCAGATTGGTCCAGCAGAGAGGCCCGAAAAGGCATCAGATGATCAAGATCTCTCTTGTCATTCTGGACCATTCTCTTGTCCTTTCTGGACCCAAGTTCCATTCTTTATTGTTTTTTTAAATTTTCATTTTGTTTTCTGTTTTTTTTGTTTGTTTGTTTGTTTGTTTGTTTGCCGCACCATGTGGGATCTTAACTCCCTGACCAGGGATTGAACCCACGCTCCTTGTATTGGAAGCACAAAGTCTTAGCCACTGGACCACCAGGGAAGTCCCCTAAGTTCCCTTCTTTAAAATGACCATAATATAAAAATATCTACCCTGCCTACCTTGAGAGATTGTTTAAAGATTAAATGAGATAAAGTGGGAGGATATAATTTGAAAAACATATCAAAAATGCTGCACAAGATGCTGCTTTCATCACAATTTACAAGAAAACCCAGAACATCCATGTTCCAGCAGTGACTTCTGTTTTGGCTGAATATCCTGACCTCTCACCGAAGGTCCTCAGTGTCTGCTAGAAACAAACTCCAGGACTTGATGAAGGCGCATGTGCTGTGTGTATACGTGTGTATATGTATGTATGCATTGTGCATCACTTAAATGAATCCCCGCTGGAAATCAAACCCTTAGAGAGAGAAAGCGGGAAGGAATGAAGGGCTGACCACAGTGTCAGAGGATAGTCACCTGCTTTTCGGTCATGGCCTGCTCGTACTCAGCCTGCACCACGTCCAGCTCGGCTTGCTTGTCGTCCAGCTCGGCCTGGGCCTTCTGCAGATCCTGCATGGCCAACACGTAGCGGTTCTCCTGCACCACCAGGTTGGCCTACATAGGACATACACAGCATGAAGGGACAGGCAGCAACCCAGACATCCCGCAGGTCACATCTGAGAACTCAGGGAAGTCCATGCTACGCCTTTTCTTTGTTCTTTGAGAGTCTTCTCAAATTACATTATCAAGGCCAAGTCTTCACGTGAACTTGACATGTTTGTAAGCAGACAATTATCAGTCATTAAGAGAGAATCAGCAAACTTTTTCATAAAATTCCAGATAGTAAATATTTTTGGCTTTGGGGGACAAGAGGCAAAATCAAGAATTTTGGTTAAGTACTCAATTTAAAATTCTACGAGCTGTACAAATACAGGTGGTAAGTTAGATTTGGCCTGTGGACCATAGTTTGCCAGTCCCTAAACTTGAACACTGTAATAGTAAATGCATAAATGCAAATTGCAGATTATTTTAATATTTAGTTGCAGGGGAAAAGTTGAATATTTAGAACCATCTGCCAAGGAGAGCTCATCACTGTTAATGACGATGTTAAAACAAGACAAAGAATGAAACATAATTAATCACTGAATATAAAGATCTAGGTGTTCATGGGTAGAGATGGACTTGATGGTATTCCTGTAATTCTCATATATTACTTGCTTTCAAGCAAAGAATTGATACTTGAGCTGTGATCAAATAAAAATATTTGTTTTAAGGAAGCTAAATTAGACTCAAAAGACATAATCAAAAGCAATATTGGGGAAAAAAAAGCAATATTTGGAAAAGGTGATGTAGAAAATAATCTGTGTTTACAGGAATTTAAATTTTTTTGAAAAAAATTTGAAATTTAAATTCTCTCTTTTAAGTTTTTAAAACGGTAAAACTGACCTTGATGGGGAAACCCAATACCAGCATCATATTATTTCTGAGGTGTTTGAGAAGAAAAGATTATTTTAAAATATTCTTTAATATTCTGATGACCCCATGTTCCCAAACTTTGGCAGAATAATTCTTTAAAGGAATATCTAGTTCCATGACTAGAACCAATGACAGCAAATGCATGGCTTAAAAATTACAGTTTACAAATATTCTGACTCTTGGAACATTTTTCCTCATCTCTGCTCTAAGAAGAATCTGTTGCCACGACTTAAACAAGGAGGAACAGCAAGACCACTCTGTCAACTTACTATAAAGCCACCTGCTAATGTCAAAGTATCACAGCCCCCCAAATTTTGGATATTTTCAAGGACTTTCCTCAGAAAAAAATAATGATAATAATCTTTTTAATGAAGTACTCAAACGATATAATCAAAGGGTATAAAAATCTTTCAACTCCAACTGCTCACATTAGGAGCTGTAGGACTCTATTAAGATTACTTAAACTCTATGAGCCTCAGTTTCTCCATTAAGATTGAAAAACTACCTGCTAAGATTTATGAGAGTGTGTTGTCTGTGTGTTAAATATGATAGTATGTAAAAACCCAAGTCTGGGACCTGATCTATAACAAGAGTTTAATAGATAGTAATATATTAATATCACTCTTCTAAAGATCTTTTTGATATGGGCCATTTTTAAAGTCTTTATTGAATTTATTACAACATGGCTTCTGTTTTATGTTCTGGTTTTTTGGCATCAAGGCATGTGGGATCTCTGCTCCCTGAGCAGGGATGGAACCCACACTGGTGCATTGAAAGGCGGAGTCTTAACCACCAGATCACCAGGGAAGTCCCTCCATAAACAACAGTGCTATTATCTACATTCAATATTTAAGGCTCTCCTGTTGCAACGTTCTGTTTATGTAAACTCATATTTATTAGTTTTCACAGAGTTTCTAAGGAGAAATCTCCTTAGAATGAAACTGAATAGAATTTAAATCACAATTCTTGTCATCAATATTTGTTTAAGTTTATCCACTATTAGAAGTCACTTGGCCTGTCTAGAGGAATTGTAAGATGAAAGAAGAGTCCCTCAGTGTCTCCATCACTAATGAGTGGTGAAGAGGTCCCCACTGGAGTCGAAGGAGTGTCCTCAAACTCTTCACTTGGGAAACGAGAGAAACCCTTTCAGAAGTCGGTGAAGTTAGACCCTTTGGTCTGTATTTCTTAATATACTGAGCAGAGTTGCCCAGTGAGACTACACTTTCTTTGTCTTCTAATTCTCTCTATGCAATGAACATGTAGGATCTATGTAACTATGCTTATTTTTATGACAATGGCAATTAGGAGGGACCTGACAAACTAAAGACTTCTGGATGCTGGATGCTACTAAGAACACAGGAGGGCACCCCCTGAACAGGCTTCTCAGAAGAGAAGCATAGGTTCCAGCTACAACTAGAAGGTTCTCCCTCCTGGTGTTCCCCTCACGTCCTACTGTAGGACTTACGTCGTCCTGGGACTGGATGGAGCCTGAATTGTACCAAAGGTAATGGGGAAGATGTTGTTCTTGCATAAGCCTTGTTTAGAATATCCATTATTTTGTACTGATTTTAACTCATTTTATTCCTAGTAATTACAACAAAATAAAAACTCCCCCTTGTGAATTCAACTCTAATTCCCTTGGAGACACTTATGTATGCTTACCCACTGGAAAAATTTGCTAAGGATGCCCTATACTTTTCACTGGATTCAGTGGTTCAGTCAGTATCAAAATAGCCAACTGGAGTCTTCAATGGTCCTGAATCCTGACAGCATGACATCAACTATTTGCTTTAAAAATCTCTAAGCCAAACGAATCCCTTCTGTTTTAAGACGCCCTAAGACCTCCAGGGACTCCCCACTGACTAAATGCTCTGGGTATGGTAATAATGAGAAAATAAAATGGAACTTGAAACTTTCTCCCTATCTTCTTTCTATTCATATTATTTTTAGCATGATTATTAAGTTCCTCATGTAGTTTGTATGTATAAGAGGATGTTAGTTGACGGTTGAAAGAGATCAGACTTATACGAAAGCAAAATAATCAACCAAACCATTAGGTGTGATTTTTGAGGCATTAATATTTCATTCTCAAAACATCTACTTGCCTCTCCATCCGCTTAAGACGGTCACTGAATGGTATGGAGACATGGACAAATAATGCTGAGAAATTCAATAACTAAAGAGAAACAGTGGCATATTGTCAGCCCACATTAAATAAAGGATGCTAGTCAGTCTCTTTCCTGAGGGTCAAAGGAAGAGGGAATACTATGTCACCTCTGAAGCCAAGTCCAGCCACCAGTGACTGTCCACCCCACCCCATTCATAGGAATCCCTGGCAAGCGGTCTTGGACATTACTGGCGGATCCTGTGCTATAGTTTTCTGTGCTTCTTTTTCTCAAGTTAACATTGTGGGGGTGAAGGGGGAAATGTCCAGCAGCCCACAATGGACGTAGTATCCTTGTAGAGTCCATGCTTAAGGCCCATACAATTCCAGCGGCAGGAGGATTACAGAGAAGAAACATGCTATGCTTGGCCGGTCCAGCACCAGCTCTTATCATAGACTTGAGACTAATAACACCTGAGACTTCTTTGCTGCAGGAAAGACAAGCCCTGTTGACCCAGAGACCCCCTGCTGGCACACATCCTGAAGCCCCACCAAGGACGCTTACCTTTAGAGGCAACACCTCTCTGTTTATGGAAAAGAAGGAAGCCATGGCCTTGGTCCAGGAACAAAGACCCGCTACATTCCCACACACTCGTTTAGCAGTTTCGATGTTGTAGTCTGCCATTTCAAAGTAAGGATTCAAAAATTCTATCACTTCTTCATTGATCGTGTCTTTCGGGAATTGCTGTGGAAGAATGGAGTGAAATAAACTTAAAATGCCTTGTCCATTAAGTCATAATCACATTATGCTCATGATACCACTGAAACAAACGGTTAAGTCCAAGAATGGATGAATATCTTGTCGATATTTCAGGATATTAGGCAAATAAAATGATACATATATTTAGCATTGCAAATAAAGCAGATATGTAAAGTGTATATATTTAGACATAAATATTTAGCATTTAGCAGCAACCAAATGCTTAACACATTCAGAGAGAGGTTCTATTAAACTCACCTGAAATGTGACGAAAATCAGTAGGACATTAAGCCTTCAGGATGATGAATTAATTTTTAATCACTGAACTATCAAGATTATGAGAGAACTTTTCTCTTCTAGAGGGATAAAATTTTAAAATAGTAACAGAAATGGATTAAGAGTACCTTCTTGCATTAAAAGAGAAGACTGACCAATCAGTGGAATTGGATCTTTTACAAATGGCGTTTGATGATCTCAATGAAGATAATTAAATGTTTTCCAAGTAGAAAGAAATGTAGCACCTAACTAATTCATAGAAATACGTCTGCACAGAACATACATAGCACAGAGCAAAACTCACCTTTATTCAGAGCTCCTTAAAAATGCAAGTTTCTTTTGAGAGACTTAAAAAATAGTGAAGCCAGAAGAATATTTGGGAGCAATGGAAGGATGGTGGTGACAGAAGGCAAATAGCAAAGTAGCTTCCAAGGACACTGGCTCTGCAGCAAGTATATAAAGCAAGTCCAATGCCACTGCCACATTTTCCGGTGAGTATTTTTTGAGCCCCACCTCCTACTACCACTGCTCTTCCACACACTCATAATCAGATTAATCGCCACCCCACTCTCCACCCAAATCGCATGCTATTCCTTCACAGGGCACTTACATCTCAGAGGCTCATATTCCCATTATCTGAAACAAGTCTGTATAACCCATTGGTTTCAGAAGCTACTTCTTGTTAGAGCTGCTATAAAAGGCCTCACAAGATGCTCTGGCCACAGTAGCCACATGGGCAACATTGAATTAAAAACGGAATGAAACTGAAAAAGACATATACCCCAGTGTTCACAGCAGCACTGTTTACAATAGTTAGGACATGGAAGCAACCTAGATGCTCATCAACAGATAAATGGATAAAGAAGTTGTGGTACATGTACACAATGGAATATTTCTCAGCTATAAAAAGGAATGCATTTGAGTCAGTTCTAATGAGGTGGACAAACCTAAAGACTATTATACAAAGTGAAGTAAGTCAGAAAGAGAAAGACAAATATTGCATATTAACATATATATATGGAATCTAGAAAGATGGTACTGATGAACCTATTTATAGACTTTTGAACACAGTAGGGAGAGAGAAGGTAGGATGATTTGAGAGAGTAGCATTGAAGCATATTTATTACCATAGATAGACAGTGGTAATCTACTGTATGACACAGGGAACCCAAAGCTGGTGCTCTGTGACAACTTAGAGGGGTGGGATGGGGAGGGAGGTGGTAGGGAGATTTAAGAGGGAAGAGATATATGTATACCTATGGCTGATTCATGTTGATGTATGGCAGAAATCATCATAATATTATAAAGTAATTATCCTTCAATAAAAATTAAAATTTTTAAAAGAAACTATGAAAAAAATTTTAAATAAAAACTGAATGAAAGACAGTGCTGAAGTTACTATGTGGGGTATGGATGGGGCTTGGGAATCCCAATCAGTTGTTTCAAGATATAAATATTAAAAATAAAACAACAAAACTTCCAAAAGAAAAGATAGGTGCATTTATTCTACCCTGCTGCTGCTGAGTCGCTTCAGTCGTGTCCGGCTTTGTGCAACCCCACAGACGGCAGCCCACCAGGCTCTGCCATCCCTGGGATTCTCCAGGCAAGAACACTGGAGTGGGTTGCCATTTCCTCCTCCAATGCACGAAAGCGAAAAGTGAAAGTGAAGTCACTCAGCTGTGTCCGACTCATAGCAACCCCATGGACTGCAGCCTACCAGGCTCCTCCGTCCATGGGATTTTCCAAGCAAGACAGGCAAAGATTTACTAAACAGAACACAGAAAGCACTATTAAGGAAAATATTGATAAACTGGACTATAATAAACAAGAACATCTGCTTACCAAAAGACACAATTACTGGAATGAACAACTAAGGCAGAGAGTGAAAGAAGATATTTGCAAACATATAGATGACAAATTACTCATATTTTACATATAAAGAAACTCTAAAGCTCTAATGCTTATAATGTCTTATATTTGAAAGAGAAACTTCTACTCTGAGAAGATACTTAAATACAAATTTTAAATATATATGAAGAATATTACTCAGACTTAAAAAAGAAGGAAATTCTGCCACTTATAACAACATGGGCAGACCTGGAGGGCATATGCTAAGTGAAATAAGTCAGACAGAGAAAGACAAATACTGCCTATTATCATTTATACGTGGAATTTAAAATAGACTCACAGAAGCAGAGAGTAGAATGGTGGTAGCTAGGGACTCGGGGAGGAGAAAGGGGAAGATGCTGGTCAAAGGTCAAGGGTCAAAGTGTCAGTTATACAAGATGAGAAGGTCCTGGGGATCTAATGTACAGCAATGTGAATATAGTTAACAATACTGTATTATATACTTGAAATTTGCTGGGAGACTAGATCTTAAGTGTTCTCACCACCAAAAAAAAAAAAAGGAAAAATGGTAACTATGTGAGGTGATAGATATTTAATTGGATATTTATTGGATTTAATGGATGGATTAAACCAGATGGATGGATTAATAGATGGATTAAATCCATCTCAACCAGAGGATGAGATAGTTGAATGGCATCATCAACTCAGTGGGCATGAGTTTGAGCAAACTCCAGGAGATAGTGAAGGACAGGGAAACCTGGTGTGCTGCAGTCCATGAGGTCACAGAGTCAGACACGACTGAGTGACTGAACAACAACAAATGGATGGACTATGGTGAAAGCATTTCACAATGTATCAATGCAAACATCAAGACGTCAAGTCATCCATCTTCATTATAATACACTTTTATTTGTCAATTATACCCCAATAAAGTTGAAAACCACTTAATAAGTTAAAAAATATGCATGCAGATTCATCTTCTGTTAAAGGATCCAGACACTCCAGTGAACTCTGAATCCCTTCTTGGCCCATCATGATGAAACTACCAACCTGCAAATTCTGTAGAAAGTTTCCTGCAGTCATCAGTTTTAAAGATTCCTGCCAGGAAGGAACTGTGCAGCTTTTCTCCAGGTCAATTTTCACTGCATTGACTTTCCTCTGAAACAGCAGCAGCACACAATCCATGATCCTCATGATGAGATGAGGGGGTCGGCCTAGCGTGCGGACAGTAGCGATGTCGGAAGGCTTGATGGTCTGGGGAGGAAAGGGGGTTATCATCCAGTCTCAAGACAGGAAAAGCAGAAGCAAACATTTACTCTCCAAAGACTGCTACAGGAAGTCCCCTACCTATGAGCAAGTTCCATTCTGTGAGCACATCTGTAAGTCCAATTTGTTCATAAGTCCAACAAAGTTAGCCTGGGTACCCAATCAGCGACATAGTACTGTCATAGGTTTATAATACTTTTCCCACAAATACTACATAAAAAGCAAACAGATACAAAACACTTTGAATCCTACAGTACACAGTACCTTGAAAAGTACAGTAGTAACAGGGCCACAACTGGCACACAGGGGCTGGCATAGAGTGAACAGGCAAGAAGTGTCACTGACTAGAGGAAGGAGAAGGGGTGGGAGATGGTAGAGCTGAAGGACTGTCAGCGATAGGAGACGGAGGGCAAGTTGGGGTTTCACTCACGCCTGACATGGATAGAATCCACGTTCGCATCTTTGAAAGTTCACAACTTAAAACGTTCATATATATGTAGGGGACTTACTGTACTTCAACAGAGGAGCGCAAGCATTTTTAAGTTCGACGCAGTCATGAGGGCTAGAAGCATATTTAATCCCAAAGAAACACACAACCCCACATGTTCAAATTTTTACAATTCAAAGTGATAGCCAGAGTAGACACAGCAAGAGACATGTTTGCCAGCTGATAAGGAGCTGTGGCTTCTCTAAAATTGTAACAGCCACTTAGTATCAGAAAAGGAAGCCATCTGAAAGGAAAAGAATCATCAGCTCCAAAGTAGATTCCAGGGATTCTCAACCAGCGAAACTCCAGGACTTGCAGCGCTCTTTTTACTCGTTAGTTATGTAGGTCAAGAATCTGACTCTCTCTCTTACAGCTCGTCACCGTGGACCGACACCAGCGGGTAGCCGCGGGGCTGCCAGTTGCATAATTAGAGGTTTCTTAGCTGGAAACTGACCTTTAGATGATGGAACATGAGCAACAGGAATTTCACTAAGCTCTTAGAAAAGTTCTGTTCCACACAAAGATTCTTAGACAGTAAATTACTTAACAGTCACATAGACCTGTTGTGGTCGATAATAATTATTCTATCAGTTCTATCAATGGAATAAGCATTGGAAACACAAAAATAAGCATCTGATATTGTCCTATTTCTAGGACATACTGCACCTTCATTCCTTCTAGGCCTTGCAGACCTTCCATCTGATTTCCATTTGCAACCCCCCTGTCAAAGGAAGGTACCTCGTGAACTTCATATCAAAGCTAATGATCTTTTCTCTGAGAATTTTGGGGAAAATAAGAAGAAAAGAAAACCACTGAACCCGGTAATTAGAAAGATAACTATCTACTTTGAAAAGGATTGTTTCAGTACACTAGCATTTGTGAATTCTAGACAGCTGGACGTGAAGGAGAATTTGTGGTTAAAAAAAAAAAAAAACTGGAAATAGCAGACAGACCTTAATTTGAGATATTTGGCTATAAAAGAGAAAGGAGGGAAACATAATAGCTGCCAATAGGGAAAGCAGCATCAAATTACAGTGGATATAAAACGCCAGTCTATGTCCGATGCAGGATACAGCATGCTTGGGGCTGGTGCATGAGGATGACTCAGAGGGATGCTGTGGGGAGGGAGGTGGGAGGGGGGTTCATGTTTGGGAACGCATGTACACCCGTGGTGGATTCATGTCAATGTATGGCAAAACCAATACAGTATTGTAAAGTAAAATAAAGTAAAAATAAAAATTTAAAAAAATAAAGTGGATATAAAAGAGTCTGACATGTTTATTTCACTTTAGCTTTTGTTTGTTTGTTTTAAAATTTATTTTCTCGAAGTATAGTTGATTTACAATGTATTAGTTTCAGGTGTATAGTGATTCAGATATTTATATATATATATACACACACACAATAGTTTGCATCTTCTAACCCTAAACTCCCAATCCAACCCTTCCCCCAGCATTTTAGCACCCACAAGTCTGTTCTCTGTGTCTATTTCTGTTTCATAGATAAGTTCATTTGTATCCACATATCAGTGATACCACACGGTATTTGTCTTTCTCTTTACAGTTTATTTCACTTAATATGATAATCTCTAGGCAGGTCCACCCATGTGGCTGCAAATAGCATATTTCATTCTTCTCATGGCTGAGTAATGCTCCATTGTATATATGCACCACATCTTCTTTATCCACTTATCTGTTGATGTACATTTAGGTTGCTCCCATGTCTTGGCTATTGTAAAGAGTGCTTCAGTGAAAACTGAATGCATGTATCCTTTCAAATGATAGTTTTCTCTGGATATATGCCCAGAAGTGAGACTGCAGGACCACATGGTAGCTCTGTTTTTAATGCTTAAGGGACCTGCACATTGTTCTCGATAGAAGCTGTACCAATTTACATTTTCACCGACAGTGTTGGAGGGCTCCTTTTTTCCCATACCCTCTCCAGCATTTATTATTTGTAAGACTTTTTGCTGATGGCCATTCTGACTGGTGTGAAGTGATATCTCATTGCAGTTTTGATTTAATTTCTCTAATAATTAATAATGTTGAGCATCTTTCCATGTGTCTGTTGGCCATTTGTATGTCTTCTTTGGAGAAATGTCTATTTAGATCTTTTGCTCACTTTTTGGTTTTTTTTTTTTTTTTAATTGAGTTGTATGAGTTGTTTGTATATTTTGGAAATTAACCCTTTATTGGTCTCATCGTTTGCAAATATTTTCTGTCTGTGGGCTGTCTTTTCATTTTGTTTATGGTTTCCTTTGCTGTGCAAAGGCTTATAAGTTTGATTAGGTCCTATTTATTTACCCTTTAGCTTTAAAAGGGGGAAATCTCAAACAGACTTGGACTCAATTATGTTGGGGACCCAGGTAAAATGAATTGGGGGTGGGGGTATAGCTGAAGTTCAACCTATTTCAGATAAATATTTGATTCCTCTTTCTTCTACAGGCAAAGCAATATGACTATTACATATGTGTGTGTGTGTGTGTGTTTGTATACATGTTGCTGCTAAGTCACTTTAGTCATGTCCGACTCTGTGTGACCCCATAGACGGCAGCCCACCAGGCTCCCCTGTCCCTGGGATTCTCCAGGCAAGAACGCTGGAGTGGGTTGCCATTTCCTTCTCCAATGCATGAAAGTGAAAAGTGAAAGTGAAGTCACTGAGTTGTGTCCGACCCTCAGCGACCCCATGGACTTGCAGCCTACCAGGCTCCTCCCTCCATGGGATTCTCCAGGCAGAAGTACTGGAGTGGGATGCCATCGCCTTCTCCGATATATATACATATATATATATAATTATACAAAGCAGTCAGGTCAGATTAGCATTGGGATAAGAATAGACACATTCTTTGCTGTTACTTTACTTGTTTTGTAGGTTTACAAGGCTGATGCCAAGACAGTTTGAATGTGCCTAGAATTTTCTTAGTATGAATTGGTAGTACCAGATTTCAGAACTTACAAGGAGGCAATAAAATGAAGACAGAACCAGTGAAGGAAATTATCGAAAACCTCCCCTACATACCCCAATCACCTTGCCCCTATTCCCAGACATTTCTGCATTGATGGTGTTGCTGAATACTGTAGTGGTAGAGAGTACTAAATTAGGACGATATTGGAAAATATTTTATAATATTAAAAAACATGTCAGGCTTTTGAAATCTTATGAAAATGCAGACCTGTAGGAACTGAGATGCCACATGCTCCGTTCCTATAATGCTGTTAGTATCACAAGTCCAATAAAGGTTTAGAAGTTTCTTTACAGTATCCTTGTCGTCTCTCTATTGATCAAAGACTCTCAGTGGATCCAGAGTGTCTTAAAATGGGCAGGGGGAGGATATGTTCAGGATCTTAAAGAGATATCTGCACCCTTATGTTTGCTGCAGTGTTATTCACAATGGCCAAGACATGGAAGCAACGTAAATGTCCATTGATGGATGAATGGATCAAGAAAATGTGGTATTTACATCCAATGGAATGTTATTCATGCTTCAATAATGGAAATTCTGCCACGTGCAACAGTATGGATGGACCTGGAACATATTTTGTCAAGTGAGATAAGCTAAACATGAAAGAAAAATGCTGCATGATCTCATTTATATGTGGAATCCCAAACTCATAGAAGCAGAGAGTAGAATGGTGTTGCCAGGGGCTGAAGGAAGAAGGAAATGGATGGTAATGGTCAAGGGGTAGAAAGTTTTAGTTACGCAAGATAAATTCTAGAGATCTACTCTACAGCACAGTGCCCAGTTATCAATACTTTATTGTATACTTGAAATTTGTTAATGGGTAGATCTTAAGTTGTGTTCTTATCAAAAAAGTAGTAATAAGAAAAACAGAATTACCCTACGATCCAGTAATCCCACTACTGGGCACAAAGCCAGAGAAAATCATAATCAAAAAGATACATGCACGCCAATGTTCATAACAGCACTATTTGCAGTAGCCAGGACACGGAAGCTTCCTAAATGTCTATCAACAGAGGAATGGATAAAGAAGATATGGTACACACACACAGTGGAATACCACTCAGCCATAAAAAGGAATGACTCCAGGTCATTTGTAGAGATGCGAATGGACCTAGATAGTGTCATATACAGAGTGAGGTAAGTCAGAAAAAGAAACACAAAGATCATATATTAATGTATATATGTGGAATCTAAAAAAATGATACAGGTGATCTTATGTGCAAAGCAGAAATAGAGACACAGAGCTAGAGAACAAATATATGGATACCAAGGGGAAAGGAAGGGTGGGAGGAATTGAGAGATAAGGATTGACACCCATATACTATCGACAAATAGATAACTAGTGAGCACCTACTGTATAGCACAGGGAACTCTGCTTAATGCTCTGTGGTGACCTAAATGGGAAGGAGGTCCAAAAGCGAGGGTATATATGTAACTGTATGGCTGATTCATTTACTGTAAAATAGAAACTAACACAAACTGTAAAGCAACTATACTCAAATAAAAATAAATAAAGAAAAATTATAAAGAATAAAACAATAATAAAGGGAGCAGGAGGAAACTTTGAGAGTTGAGGGATGTGTCTATGGCCTTGAAGGTGGTGATGGTTTCATAGGTGTGCACTCATCCCAAACTCACAGAGCTATACATATTAAATATATACACCTTTTTATATATCAACCACAACTTCATAAATTGGTCTTTTAAAAGTGGGACTGGGGAAGATGAGGTACCCACCCATCTGAGAGGCTAAGGACCCTGGAAGACTTCATGTATTAAGGAGGACAGTTTAGCCAGTGCAAGAAGGAATGAAGAAACAGTAAGGAGAGATATATCACCTGTAAGAATGGTGTGAAACTTTGGAAAGACAAGAAAGGAAGGCAGCATCTTCATTGTCTCTAAAGAGTAAAAATTGTCTTATACAATATGTTGTATACTGACTCAGAAAGCTTAAAGACTTAACGTGGATCAAAAAAATGTATAAGCGTTTCAGGAAGTGTGCTAAGAAGGTAGCAAAAAATAATAACTATATCACATAATGATGCAAGTTCAATTGAGGTTATATAACTTGAATTAGCAATGGACAGGTCAGCAGTGTTCCAGTTCTCCAGCCACTTTCTAAGCCAAGAATCAATAACATAAGACAATAGATGAGTAGACTAAGGATTTTATTCCCCTGACCAGGGATTGAACCACACCCACTGCATTGGAAAGGCAGAAAGTTAACCACTGGACCAGAATGTTAACCACTGGACCACCAGGGACGAAATAGTAAAAGCAATAACTTGAGTCCAAAACATCTCCAATTACACTAATCTCAAAAAGGGCCAGCCCTTGAAGATATGGCCTACTTCACTAGATTCAACATATTTTCCCAGAATCCAACCTTGTTTCTAACTTCATCATTTATAATATTGCCACATAACTGCATTGTGTTGGAAGCCTGGTCAAAGCCTGACCTTAATGCGTAGCACTAGATCAGTAGTCCTTTGTCTGGATAATTTATATGTACACTCAAAGAAAGCTGTATCTTACTAACCTACTCCAACATCCTCAATGAATGAGTGAAAAAAATATTTTAGAAATTTTGTGCGACTTTCCTAATGTCACACAGCTTATTGGTAACAGAGTTGACATGAGAAGCTGGCACCCAGACCACTATTATATGGCACTGCCCATCACTTGTGAGTGAGAAGATAATATGTGAAGTGCCACCTATAATATCTTAAAAAAGCAAATAACATCTCCAAGCAGAAAATATCATTTGAAATCATTCCAGTGAAGAGAGCTTTGGTCTGAAGCAGTAGAACATTTCTTCGTTGTTATTCATCTTTTCTGCCTAATCTTCCTCCGAGGCCCTAGAAGATGACATCTGTTATATCACAAAGATGTACCTGCAAGGCTGCTTCTGCTTCTTCTAATGCTGGCTTTGCTGCTTCCAGTTTTTCCTCAGCAATAGCTTTATCTTTAGAGATGCTGTCGACAATGGCCTGGGCTTTGTCCTTCACCTTCTGGACCTCAGCTTTGACCTTTTCAGCAGCCTGTGCTTTCATTGTCACTTCTTTTAAGACCTAATTCAATATAAAACCAAAAAAAGTACATCAAAAATCACCCAGCTCAAAATGCACATTTTTGCCTGAATTCGTCGATTTTGTCCAATTACACAATTTTTCATACATAGAATTAAGAGTATGGTACTTTTAAAATTTTTTATTGGAGTATAGTTGCTTTACAATGTTGCATTAGTTTCTCTTGTACAGCAAAGTGTATCAGCTGTATGTAAATGTACATCCTGGCTTTTTTGGATTTCTTTCCCATCTAGATCATCACAGAGCATTGAGTTTCCTGTGCTATACAGTAGGTTCTCATTAGTTACCTATTTCATTCACAGCATCATTGGTGTACATATGGTATTATAATGGAAAGAAAAAATTTGCACTTCCATGGTTACAACTTAGAGAAGAAGCATACAGTATTAACATTTATGAACTGGGAATTCAAAATCAATACGATTCATGTGTCAATGTCTACCCACCATGTCGGCTTTATCATTGGCCACTTGGAGCTCCTTTTCTTTCACTTCCAGTTCTCTGCTCAGAGCTGCAACAGACTCTGAAGCTTCTTTTAGCTTTTCCAATCCAGTATTCATTCTGAGATTAAAAATCCAAGGTGAGGGAAGTGTTAACATGTGTGGTTCTCGGCCACATTTTCTAAGTACTGGTCTACTGATATAGATAGTAATGGTCATATTTGAAGAATACTGTATATACAATAGCAAATCCAAGAGGGCTTGACAAAAAGAGTAAATGTCTAGGCTTGATTCCAGACTAAAGTCACATATTGGTTCTTCATAGATTAAGTGTGAAAAGAGTGAGTCTGCTTAGAACACTGTATGACATGAGGAATAACAGTGTCAAGAATCTGTCTCATGCAAGAAACATGCTTAATGAACTTTAGCTAAATGACAATAGACTTCAATTTCTTGAAACCCTATCATGGAGGAAAGGAAATAAATAACTTCCTTTTTTCTAAGGAGACCAATGACATTAAAAGAAGGAAGATTTGGGATCAAGAAAAGAAACAAATTTAAAGCTATCAAACTGCCTCATGAAGGGACCAGCTGCCTGTTTGACTCTAAAATAATGTGATCTTAAAGACAGGAGTTCTTAGAGTCATTTAGTCCAATCACTCTCCCAGGGGTCCCTTAGGTAGCAACCTTGGCTGATTCTTGGCTGTATTCAGGCAGAAGAGATAAGTGTTCATAAAAGAGCAAAGTAGAGCTGGGAAGCTGGGAACAAATTTCAGTGAAGTAAGGTATTTGCTGTGCAGAGAACACATGTATCAAGCAGACTCTCCTACCCCAGACACTCAGAACATGTGGGAAGAAAGGGATGAGAGGAGGTGTGAGGGGATGTCTGTATTCTCAGCATTTTTCCAAGCTCAAGGTTTCTATTATTATCATCCAATACTGTAGAAAGTGGTAGGCCACAAGAAAACTTGGCAATATTTAATCTTATTGGGCAAGAATAAAGCCACTAGCAACCATGGAATGATCCTTCAAACCAACTTGAAAGGAAGGTTTCTCAATCTCAGCACTATTGGTTTCTGAGGCTGGATAAATCTCACAAGGACTTCCCAGGTGGCTCAGTGGTAAAGAATCTGCCTGCCAATGCAGGAGACGCAAATTTAGTTCCTCAGTCAGGAAGATCTCCTGGAGGAAGAAATGGCAACCCAGTCCAGTCTTCTTGCCTGGGAAATCCCATGGACAGAGGAACCTGGCAGTCTACAGTCCAGGGAGTTGCAACAGCAAAATTGTATGTGATGAGGATTATCCTGTGCACTGTGAGGATATTTAGCACATCCCTGACCTCTGACTCTTGATCCCAGCAATACCTCTCGACCACACCCCATACCCCCACCCTAGTTCTAACAAACAAAAATGTCTCCAGTCATTGCAAAATGTCTCCTTGGAGCAAACTTGCCCCTAGTTGAGAGCCACTGCTTTACAATAACTTCATATTCGACCCTCACACTTACCTGTTGGCCAGAGTTTGCACCTCCGCATGCTTCTCTCCATATATGAACTTATAGCTCTGAATAAAGGAGAGGTACGATTTGGGTGTCACATGGGTAGAACGTCGGAATCTCTGGAAATAATCAACACACTTCTCAGCTACACCATCCTGGAAGGAGCCCATGCACTGAACGACTTCCTTCTTGGTTTCCAAACTGCAGTCAATATCATAGGCAGAGAGGAAGTGTTCAGACACTAAAAAGAATGGAGACAGCTGTATGTGAAATATGAAGGCGAATGATCGTTTTAAAAGTTAAGTGCCTTGAGTCACAGATGTAAAAAATAAGTTTACAGTTACCGGGGAGGAAAGAGGGAAGAGGGAATTGGGAGACTGGGATTGACATATACATATTACTATGTAGTTCAGTTCAGTTCAGTTCAGTCGCTCAGTGGTGTCCGACTCTTTGCAACCCCATGATCCGCAGCACGCCAGGCCTTCCTTTCCATCACCAGCTCCCAAAGTCTGCCGGGAGCCAGCGTGAGGAATTCCGCCTGTGGTCATGAGGAAGGAAGCCAGACATGCGCAAAGGCGTGATCTGGCTTCAGGGGTCTGCCTGCCTTATTGTACTGTGCTTTCCACTCTTCTGCCTCTATAAAGAATTAACTTAGGGCTCCAGTTAACAGTTTCCTGCATATAAAGAGAATGCCTCAGCTTAAACCCCTCTGATAGCTTTCTAACTTACCTGACCAGTCTGCCTGGACTTTTACAACTTGTGATTGTTTACAGCCCCCCAACTGAGAAAGGCATGAAGCTTAAAGCATCTTAAAGATACAGAGCCTTTTTTAAAGAGCTAAGAATTATATTGGTAGAGGGTTTTCACTGTTGAGTCAATGACTGCTGCCAGGCCTCCATATTCTTTATCTTTTAGACACCTGAAGGATATTAATCAATGTAACCAGGATATAGAAAAAGGAATATCATAGTTTTGATGTTAGCAACACTAGACTTTTGAGTTAATTACTTTTCTCTTTGTTATAAGTCACTGTACTTCTTTCATTGTTATAAATTGTCGTGTCCTTGCTATGTAAGAATGTGACTTTATTTAGTGCTTTCTGAGAGTGGCACCAGACTTTGGGAAGAACAACACAAATAAGCTCTCTGGTTGACAGACCCTTATCAGAAAAGGGCCATAAAATGTTAACTGGCCCTCTGGCCAGAAGATGATGTAACTCACCTAAGACTTATGTATACAACTAGGTATGCAGAGAGAAAGCCTAGTCTTGAAAAGAGTCAGGGCTGCTGACGCTGCATAATTTTGTATTATCCATTGATCTCTATGTACAATCAAAAGTATAAAAGGCCTTTCCAGACAATAGAGGATGGGCCAGTCACTGGAAAGACTGGTTCCCCCATGTCTTTTCTTATTCTATTTTCAGGCTGAATTCCCATCTGGGGCGTGGAGGCTCGCCATGTCTACTTACTTGTCCTGGCTTCTAAGACCCACGAGAGAGGGAGCCCAAGGTGGAGCACCCTCCGCTATTCAAACGGGTGCCGGTGGCCTAACATAGATGGCGCAAACCTCTTGTCCTGAGGTTTTATTAGTTCTCCACGTAAACCAAGTTATTCAGCCTCTTTTCTCCACTAAATTTTCCTACTATACTATTTCTTCCTATTCTCTCTTTATATTTCTAAATAAATAAGTTTTTCCTCACCACACCATCTCCCCTTCAAATTACCCTGGATCCACTGGGGCTGGACCCCGGCAAAAGTCCACCCAAAACCCAAGTCCATTGAGTTGGTGATGCCATCCAACCATCTCACCCTCTGTCATTCCCTTCTCCTCCTGCCCTCAATCTTTCCCAGGATCTTTTCAAAAGAATGAGTTCTTCACATCAGGTTGTGAAAATATTGGAGTTTCAGCTTCAACATCAGTCCTTCAAATGAACATCCAGGACTGATCTCCTTTAGGATGGGCTAGTCGGCTCTCTTTGCAGTCCAAGGGACTCTCAAGAGTCTTCTCCAACATCACAGTTCAAAAGCACAGTTCTTCTGTGCTCAGCTTTCTTTATAATCCAACTCTCACATCCATACATGACCACTGGGAAAACCATAGTCTTGACTAGACAGACCTTTGTTGACAAAGTAATGTCTCTGCTCTTTAATATGCTTTCTAGGTTGGTCATAACTTTCCTTCCAATGAGTAAGCCTCTTTTAATTTCATGGCTGCAGTCACCATTTGCAGTGATTTTGGAGCCCAGAAAAAGAAAGCCAGCCACTGTTTCCACTGTTTCTCCATCTATTTGCCATGAAGTGATGGAACTAGATGCCATGATCTTAGTTTTCTGAATGTTGAGCTTTAAGCCAACTTTTTCACTCTCCTCTTTCACTTTCATCAAGAGGCTCTTTAGTTCTTCACTTTCTACCATAATAGTGGTATCATCTGCATATCTGGGGTTATTGATATTTCTCCTGGCAATCTTGATTCCAGCTTGTGCTTCTTCCAGCCCAGCGTTTCTCATGATGTACTCTGCATGGAAGTTAAATAAGCAGGGTGACAATATACAGCCTTGACATACTTCTTTTCCTATTTGGAACCAGTCTGTTGTTCCCTGTCCCGTTCTAACTGTTGCTTCCTGACCTGCATACAGGTTTCTCAAGAGGCAGGTCAGGTGGTCTGGTATTCCCATCTCTTGAAGAATTTTCCACAGTTTATTGTGATTCACACAGTCAAAGGTTTTGGCATAGTCAATAAAGCAGAAATAGGTGTTTTTCTGGAACTCTCTTGCTTTTTCAGTGATCCAGCAGATGTTGGCAATTTGATCTCTGGTTCCTCTGCCTTTTCTAAAACCAGATTGAACATCTGGAAGTTCGCAGTTCACATATTGCTGAAGCCTGGCTTGGAGAATTTTGAGCATTACTTTGCTAGCGTGTGAGATGAGTGCAATTGTGCAGTAGTCTGAGCATTCTTTGGCATTGCCTTTCTTTGGGATTGGAATGAAAACTGACCTAGTCCAGTCCTGTGGCCACTGCTGAGTTTTCCAAACTTGCTGGCATATTCAATGCAGCACTTTCACAGAATCATCTTTTGGGATTTGAAATAGCTCAACTGGAATTCCATCACCTCTGCTAGCTTTGTTTGTAGTGATGCTCCCTAAGGCCCACTTGACTTCCCATTCCAGGGTGTCTGGCTCTAGGTGAGTGATCACACCATCATGATTATCTGGGTCATGAAGATCTTTTTTGTGTAATTCTTCTGTGTATTCTTACCATCTCTTCTTAATATCCTCTGCTTCTGTTAGGTCCCTAACATTTCTGAATAGATAATTTATAATAACCTACTAAATAGCACAGAGAACTCTATTCAATATTCTATAATGACTTATATGGGATGAGAATCTTAAAAAAGGTGGATATATGCTTACATATAACTGAATAACCTTGCTGTACAACAGAAACAAACACAGCATTGTAAATCAACCATATTCAAAAAAAAAAAAAATGTTAGTTAACTGGCTATTTTAAAAAACTTAATACAATTCTTAGGAACTATGTTTATAGCCCTAGCTAGGTAGATACATGTCAACATTTTTGGCTCCAGGCCTATGACATCAACAATTTTATTTTTTCTTTCACATACAAAACTGTAGCAGACTTTGAGCTTATCATAAGTCTTTGTTTTCTGGTACTTTGTACAAAGACGTCTCCTCTACACAGCTGCAGGTTCTGGTCAGCAGCCAGCCTATTTTATAGTTTACATAAGGATGAAAGTGGTACAAATAACTCAGAAATCAGAGCCACCTGGTACTCATATTTAACAACCCCATTTATATTATTTATTTATTTATTTTTTGCTCAGAAACTGCCATAACCTTAATTCCCCCAGGCCGTGACTGCATTTGTAATATAGAATGTTCGGCACTAAATTTTTTTTATGCCCTGGCGATCTTATTCTTAAATGTGGCACCTGGCCATCTGTATGCAGTCAATTCTAATTTATAGTATCCTTTAAAAATGTATGAGTAAAAATCTTCTGTTGTAGACCTTTATCCTCCCAACAGTGCCAAACATGAGACCAATTCTAAAACAGCATTTCTTATTATAAGACCTGGCCGTCAAGTCAGAGTGAATCCATCATCACGAAGACACAGCATGTGTGCTGAACACCTACCACTATGAAACTTGGTCTCAATCTCAAGGAATTTACAAGGCTTATACATAACACAGTTAAAGTTTATCATAAACATCTTTATTCATCTTAGGAAAAAATGGTCTATGGATTTCCTTTAAAAGTGCTAATAGTATTGAATGATGTACATAAGAATTACAAATAGAAATACAGCCAGTAAGGAGGGAGGAAAAGAGAAGGAATCAAGTGAACAAACCTATCAGGTGACGGTTAGCAGAGAAATGAACAATGGTATCCTCTCAATATTAGTGAAAGTTGCTCAGTCATGTCCAACTCTTTGCAACCCCATGGACTATACAGTCTATGGAATTCTCCAGGCCAGAATACTGGAGAATTTCCCTTCTCCAAGGGATCTTCCCAACCCAGGGATTGAACCCAGGTCTCCCACATTGCAGGTGGATTCTTTACCAGCTGAGCCACAAGGGAAGCCCAAGAATACTGGAGTGAGTAGCCTATCCTGTCTCCAGAGGATCTTCCTGACCCTGGAATAGAATCAAGGTTTCCTGCATTGCAGGTGGATTCTTTACCAACTGAGCTATCAGAGAGTAACTGATCACTAAATTAAGTTCTTAATGCCATAACTGTGAGACCATTTACATCTATGGAAATAATAGAAACAGTTTATCAATTGGGTTATAAATAGTTTAACATATACACTGAAAGGTAATATATTAAGACACTTGGAAGCTATATTTTTTCATATAATTTAAGGAAACACTATAAAGAACAACTTAAACTCTAGGAAGTTTAAGTCTCGTCATTGAAAACATATGAACAATTCTTGCCTATGAGGGCAAGAAACTGTTGGTTTCTTAACTGTTGGTTGGTTAAACTGTAGGTTTTAACCCCAATGGCAACATTATTCACTATGTGCCAGGCATGATACCAAGTCTTTTATCTGGCATTATGGGATATTCTCAAGAATGTCCCTACTTTCTGAAAACTTTCTTGTATTGGTTTGGCTGAAAAGTTCATTAAGGTTCTTCTGTAAGATGTTGTGGAAAAATTCAAGTGAACTTTTTGGCCAACCCAATATTTACCATGTAATAATTTTTATCCTTCTTATGCAAACTGATAGTATTAACTGTTGTTATTGTTTAATCACTAAGTCATGTCCAACTCTTTTGCAACCCCATGGACTGTAACCCACCAGGTTCCTCTGTCCATGGATTTCCCAGGCAAGAATACTGGAGTGGGTTGCCATTTCCTACTCCAGGGGATTTTCCCAACCTAGGGATCGAACCCACATCTCCTGCATTGGCAGGCAGATTCCTTACTACTGAGCCACCAGGGAATCCCCATAATATCAATAATCGTGACTTTTTTCATTATTTAGCAAGTTGTCTTTGTGTCTATTCAAAAAGTCAAAGAAAAAAATGGAATGGAATTTAAGTACATTTTTCCATAGACCCACAATCTCTGATGCAGGAAAGGTTAAAAAGGACCACTTCCTCTTAGAGTGACCCAAGCCTGCTAAGACTCAGAGAAAAGGGCATGGAAAAATCCTGCTGTTGTCTTCAATGTCCAGTTACCAAGGTACCAAGGCCAGTTTGGAGACCCATCTTTAGGCTGATGTCTGAGGTTGTTGGAGGTTATATCCCGGTATTGTTTGTTCATGTCACTTGGTGTAGAACAAGGTGATGAGTATGTGGGACAGAAGGGAAAACACTGGCCTCAGTCCCTGAATTTTCCTGAACTGGAAATTTTCAAATTTCCAATTCATTTGGATTCAAAGAACTGAACTAATAAAGTGAGGAGGGCACATGAGTTGCATATCCAGTAGCCATCCCCTCTCTTTCAGTAACAAAAGAATCCTAAATTTGCTCCGAGTAGCAATCTGCCCAACTAAAAGTCTTTGATTCCCCAAATTCTCTTGCAGCTGGAGGTGACCCAGTTCTGGCCAAAAACATGCAGACAAAAGTCCCTGGGGAAGAACCCTGTCCCAACTAAGAGACAAAGCTTCATGTGGCACCAACAGACACAAAGCCCTGAGACGCAGCAGCCCTACAAGAACAGGAGCCTCACCCTAGGATGACAGCAAGCTAGGCACAGGTCCCCAGTTCTATTCTAGGCTGCACATCTCTGTACTTCCTTGTTAGCAGGAAAAAGAAAAAAATAAAATAAAAACCTTGTTTATGCCAAAAATAAAACAAAAAATTTGCGTAAGACACTACTGCTCTGGTTTTCTCTTACAGCCAAACACATAATTAATGCTATGTTCAGAGGGGAAAGATACCTAATCCTG
Source organism: Ovis aries (assembly GCF_016772045.2). NCBI lineage: Eukaryota > Metazoa > Chordata > Mammalia > Artiodactyla > Bovidae > Ovis > Ovis aries. The sequence goes on along the minus strand of NC_056069.1, from coordinate 59,528,302 downwards.
GCAGATCCTAAATCACAAAACTTTATCAATTAATCCTTAGAATATCCCTAAGTGATGGATATCACTATGTATATTTTACAGATAAGGAAAATGGGGCTTACAGAAGTTTGCTTGCAGGCAGGAGCATCAGAATTCAAAGCCAAAGATGATGAATTCCAATGCCTAAAGCCCCTTGATTTAGAAATTCAAATGCAACAAAATATAGAGTCTTTAGAGTGTTAAACAACATTTTTTATTGGAGCTCAAAGTTCAAAAGTATCTTCTGACTAACGTGCTTCATAAACAAAATATGCTAATTGTTCTGGGGACTGCTAATTGCAGCGGGGACTACTGCAGTTGGTATTCCTTTCTGAGCGGTTCTGAGTGCAGTTGCCTCATTTCTGTTTATGCTCCATTGTTAGTTGCAAGCAGTTGCAGAAGCAGTGGTGTCTGACTCAGAAGGCAGAAATCCTGTATACTATATTAATAAATCAAGTACTATTTTTGAAAAAGGGCCAGTTTATATACATAATTAAAATGGCCTTCTTTGAAAAGAAATATATGCCATATATACGCTTATATGATTTTATAAGCATATTGATTTTATTGAGATGTTATTTACAAATAAGGATGGCCTATTTTAATAACAATGTGCTTATTTAAAATGGAGTCCAGTAGGACATTAATAATTATCTTCACCTTGGAGAAATCTGAATGAACTGAATTTAATAGTGACTTTGGAATCACTGACTTTGATTAAAAAACACAATATCACCAGAATAAAGATAATAGAAATACTTAGAAACAATTCAAATCAACTCCATATTAAGCTAAAAACAAAGATTTGCCAAAATGGAGATTCCTAAATGGTGGGAAGGCCAAGGATTTTATAGTGTAAGATAAAGCATATTTTTCTTTAAATGTTTCATCTAAAGATTCAGTCCATTTAAATTCATGCATATAAAGAATTTCATTTTTTCAGAAGCAATATAATTACTATAAAATCTTGTATTTATGGTATGTGTGAGATAAAGAGGAAGACACTTGGCTTATTCTGAGTATCTTTAAATTAGAAAAATACTCTAAACAATCAGAATAAACTATCCAAAAAAATAAGAAAATAATACCATTCATAATAGCACCAGAAAATAAAATACTTAAAAATAAACTTCACCAATAGTGTGAAAGACTTGTATTGAGAACTATAAAACACTAGTGAAAAAATTACAGTACATATAAATATATAGAAACACATTATATGTTCACAACTTGGAAGGATTAATATTGTTAAAATGTCTATAGTACCCAAAGTAATTTACAGATTTTATGAAATCACTATCAAAATTCCAATTACATTTTATAAAGAAATTAAAGAAAAATTAATGCTAAAATTCTTATGGAACCACAGAAGACTCCCAATAGCCAAAGCAACTTTGAGCAAGAACAAATCAGAATCACTTTCTGTTTCAAAATGTATAACCAACCTACAAAACTTAAAACAGCATGATAAATACAGGCATGTAGATCAACAGGACAGAATAGAGAGCCCGGAGATAAACCCACACATATACAGTCATGGGATTTTCAACAAGGGTGCCAAGAATATTAATACAATAATAATTGTAGTAAGTCTACAGTAATTGTCTGCAGTAAGTCAGACAAAGACAAATATCCTATGTTATCACTTATACGTGGAATCTAAAAAAAAAATTATACAAATGAACTTATTTACAAAGCAGAAACAGACTCGAACACATAGAAAAACAAACTTATAGTTACCAAAGGGGAAAGGTGGTAGGGAAAGAAAAATTAGGAATTTGGCAATAACACATACACCTGAAGAAGAAAATGGCAACCCACTCCAGTATTCTTGCCTGGAGAATTCCATGGACAGAGGAGCCTGGCAGTCTACAGCCCGTGGGGTCGCAGAGTTTGACATGACTGAGTGACTATCGTTCACTCACTCACTAAACACACTACTACATATAACATAGATAAACAAGGGCCTACTGTATGACACAGGGAATTACAATCAATATTTTGTAATAACTCACATGTGAAAAGAATCTAAAAAACAATATATACATTTATATACAACTGAATCATTTTGTTGTACACCTGAAACTAACACAGCATTGTAAATCAATTATACTTCAATAAAAAATAAAAATTAGAAGTAAACCACAATAAGATATAACCTCATACTTGTTAAGGTATATATGATCAGGAAAAAATATATATATATAAGCATTTGCCAGGATGTAGAGAAATGAGAACCCTTGTACACTATTGGTGGGAATGTAAATTGATACAACCACTATGCAAAACAGGACATTTCCCAAAAAAATTAAAAATAAAACTACCATATGATCCAACAATCCCACTTCTGGTTATATATCCAAAGAAGTTAAAATCAAGATCCTGAACAGACATCTGTGCTTCCATATCCACTGTAGCCTTATTCACAATAGCCAAGACATGGAAACAGCTCAAGTGCCATCCATGGTTGAGTGGATAAAGAAAATGTGACAGTTACATACAATGGAATGTTATTCAGCCTTTTTCTTAAAAAAGAGAAGGAAATTCTGCCATGTGCAACACCATGGATGAACCTGGAAGGCATTATGCTGAGTGATACATAAGCCAGACCACAAGAACAAAAACTACATGATGTCACTCACATAAGGAATCGAAGAGAGTCAAATCATTGAAGCAGAGAGTAGACTGGGGGCTGCCAGGGGCCAGGGGAGAGAATGGGGACGTGTTAGACAAAAGGCACAAAGTTTCACTATACAAAATGACTGAGTCCTACAGATCCCCTGTGTGCCACCGTGCCTAGAGTTAACCATATTGTACTGTATACAGTTAGGGTCTTGCTAAGAGGACAGATCTTACGTTAAGTGTTCTCATCCCCAAATAATCATTATCATCTTCATCATTTAAGGGAGGAGCACTCAGGGAGAATGGGAGAAAGAGGGTGTTGGGTGGGAAGAAAAAGGCCACATTCGAGAATCAAGAAGGCAAAACCAATACAATATTGTAAAGTAAAAAATAAAGAAATAATTTAAAAAATTAAAAAAAAAAAAAAGAATGGAGCAGGAGGAAAGAGTGACCTCAGTTAAGGATGGGAAGGCAGACAGAACCAGTTCTTCCCAGCCTCGAAGGCCACGCTAGAGACTGTGCTTTTTTCCTGAGGGCAGTGGAAGGTTTTAATTAGAAAGCAATGTGATCAGGTTTATGTTTTCGTCACTGTTCTGCAATGTGAGATGGATGAAAGACAGGTGAGAGAGGAGGAGAGATGATTAGAAAGCTATTCGAGTTTTCCAGGTGAGTTACGATAGCTTGGCCCAGGGTGCCACTGAAAGGGAGAGTTGGATAGATTCCACCGTATTTAGCAGATAAAGTTGGCATAACTTAGTGATGGAGCAGACTTCAGAGTTGAAGAAAGGTGTTAAAGACAAAGAGCTCTCAGATTGTCGAGTTTCATGGACAACTGTGCCACTCCCTGAGAGAGATTGACCTGAAGAGGCTCGGTTCAGCTTTGGACATTTTGGGTTTAAGCAGCCTGGGAAACATCGACAAGACTGTGTCAAGCAGGCAGTTGAGTGCACAGATTTCAAGCCAGAGGACATAGGATACCAGAGATTAAAAAAAAATTGATGGGGCCTATTACACGGGAGACTGTGGATGAGCTTGCCAGGAAAGAGAGCTGGAGGGAAGAAATGAGTCTGCCTTGCCCTCCAATATGCCTGGCTCCATAAATGGCTAGTGAAGCTCAATAAACATGTTCTGAATAAATGAACAAATAGGTGATGCCTGAAAGTCAGGACACTTGCTAGGAGCTGAGGACATAGAAACAAAAAGTTTCCCTGCCCTCCATGGAATCTTGGCTTAGGTTGATGCAAAGAGATTTAAAAGAATGGGGCAGATTGTGAGAAATCAACAAAGGAAGCACCTATGTCTTGCGATAGAAGGGATAACTGAAAATAAAGACTTGCTAGGAAGGGCTCATAATTTAAACGACATCATCCTAATTATAGTACATTATGGTGTCTGTCACCTGAAATTGTTATTTTTATCATTAGTAATAATACCTTACATGATAGTCTACAAAGCACTTGCATACCAATTATCATATTTCACAGTATACTTGAATGTAGCTCTTAAATACTGAGGTTTTGTACTCTGCATTTATATCTTACCTCAAAGAATTTTAAAGTTTTATCCTTAGTGGTATTGACATTTAAATAGGATTTTAAATTTTTTAATCATGGGCACTTTCTCAAATCTTATAAGAGGGAACACTGTACATCAGTATTTCAGACATATTAAAATAGTCTATGTTTAAAAGACACAGATCAGAAAAGCGTTACTATCGAGAGTGGAGTGCTAAGAATAAACTGTCAGTAGTAAAAGAATCCACCTGCAATGCAGCAGGCTCAGGTTCGATCTCTGGGTTGGGAAGCTCCCCTGGAGAAGGAAATGGCACCCTCTCCAGTATTCTTGCCTGGGAAATCCATGGACAGAGGAGCCTGGTGGGCTACAGTCCAGGGGGTCACAAAACAGGTGGACATGACTTAGCTACTAAACCATCAACACTGCTGTATATATACTATACATATACAATCAACACTGCTGTATATATACTATACATATACATTGGCTATAGCTATTGGCTTCTTGCACCTCTGATAATTCCTTCAGCCCCACTGTCCCCAGTTGTCCATGTATAATGAGTGGGAGACAGTGAATCAGTCTTTCTCCCACTGGGAACCGCAGAGCTAGGGAGGGAGGTATGGCCGAAGCAGGTGACAGGGCCATGAAAGGATGAGGCTTCAGAATCCTTCCTCCCCCCTGCTTCTCATTGTTTTATCTATTAGGACTACCTGCCATGTTTTACTGGAAAATAAGCCTCTTCTTAATTATTATGAAAGCATAACAATCAGGCAAAAACTCTGAGAACGACTGCCCTGAATCAGGGTTCCCCTGAAGTCTTGATACAATAGGTCAGAGGTGAGGCTTAACTATCTCCATCTTTTAAAATAGCTACAGACACTTTCTCACCAAAAGCTGAAAAAAACATAAACTGAAGAAATGCTCTCTAACATCTCCTATACAACTTTCACGTTCAATTGCATTTACAGAATAAGAGAAGCATTCATGTTCCACAGGATGGAGGATTAAACAGAAGCAGAAGCAGCAAGGGCTCCAATCATGAAAGTCTCTGTTGAACAATCCTTTTTCAGGCCCAGAAACCATCAGAGGATGGATGATAACGTTTTCCTCTTTGATTTCCAGCCCTGCAGCCACAAGAAGGAATTACTTGGCTTAAACTACTCTGAGGTTGACCAACCCACTTAAAAAAGAACACAAATGCTATTAGAGAGATTAAAACCTCAGTGTCCTCCTGTGATGTCCCAGGACCTGCCTGGGGACCAACTAAGACAAAGCTTTAAAACACGCTGAAAACACTAGAATCATTGTAAATTAACCCAAGGGGTTTCAGACTAAAGATGTCATTCGCTGATAACCACACTCTGGGAAAAAAAAAAATTAGCTGCCAAATGAGAAAGAGTAAAGTCTTGCAAAAATCCTCAAACCCTGGACAAAACTTTTGGCTCAATCCAGTGGATGGCACAGAATATAAATACATACACACACACACACACACACACACACACACACACACACACACACACACACACACACAATAAACCAGAAATTCTGATATAAAAACTCTCCCCCATACTAACCAGCAACTAAGGCATCCTTGGGCCATCGGCTGAACCAGTCAATAGTGCATCCTGAAATAAGGGCAGGAAACTTCAGAGCTCGATTTCGAAATTTCTCCCCCACCGGCGAAAAGCAGAGAACAACGTGAAGGTTCTGTCGGACCCGGCTCATGAAGTAGTCATACAGGTTTTCATTCGTAGGAGGGCGCCTAGGATACTCTTTTCTCATGACTGATATGAGATCACTATTAATTTCATCAATTTCATCACGAGCAAAGAGGTTGGAGACCTTCGAGAAAAGTGCAGACATCAAATTCAATACAGCCATATAAAAACAAATCAGAATTTATAGCCTGATATGTACAATGTATTTTCTTCATTTGTGTCCTTAAACTCATGCTTAGAAAATCAACCAAAGTCCTCACAATAAGATAGACCACATTTTAATACACATAAATTGTTCTGTTTTAAAGTCACAGGCCTTTTTTTAAATTTTTAATTTATTTATTTTAATTGGAGGCTAATTACTTTACAATATTGTATTGGTTCAAGGGAGTGAATGGACATATCAAAAATCCAACCAGCTTTCCTTGCAACCTTCTGTTTTTCCATCTCTCTCGGAGCTTCCATTAACATCTTCAACATTTTGATTGGGAGTTTTATTCCTCAGAAACCCAACAGAAAAAGCCATTCTTCAAACCAATCACCTAATACCAAAAATAGTACTGATTCAGTACTTAACAGAGAGAAATACAGAAGGGAATCCTCCTAACTCTGGAGGGATTCTGAAGAGGTGAAACACGTATGTGGTGCATATCCACAATGGTATGTTACTCAACCATAAAAGGAACGAAACTGAGTCATCTGCAAAGATGTGGATGGACCTCGAGTCTGTCATACAGAGTGAAGTCAGAAAGAGAAAAACAAATATCGTATATTAACACAAATATGTGGAATCTAGAAAAATGGTACAGATGAACCTATTTGCAGGACAGGAACAGAGACCAGACATGAAAAGAATGGGCTTGCTGATACAGGGATGCAAGGTGGGGGTGGAACGCACTGGGAGGTCGGGACTGACATATACACACTACTTTGTATACAATAGCGAGCTAGTGGGAACCTGCCGTAGAGCCCAGGGAGCTCAGCTCAGTGTTCTGTGATGACCTAGAGAGGTGAGATCGGGGTACTGTGGGAGGGAGGTCCAGGGGGAGGGCATATACATACAGTTAATTCACTTCGCTGAACAACAGAAACCAATGCCACACTGCAAAGCAATTATACCCCAATTTAAGAAAAGAATAAGCTCCTACCTCACCCGATGATAAAACATTATTCATATATTCCAAAAATGACTCATCTTTAATTTCATTGTCTGTGAAAATAAAAGTGATGCCTTTGCCTTGCTGACCAGCTGTTTTATACAATGTCTTCAGGTCTTCCATTAGATTTGACGTGTTGTAGGATCTAGAAAGAGTGTCGTTGTGCCATTAGTTAAAATGTGTTCTTGGGAAGGAAAGATCCTTGTAACAATGCTTTATGCCATTTGGTTAACCAAAAAATGCTGATATTATGCTATCAGGTAGATATTTTGTTGTAGGCAACTGTTACTGGTTCACTGTATTTACTTGCAAAAATGAAAATAATTTTTAAAACTCCACATTTTATAAAACATAATATTACAGACAAAAAAAACATCCAGAGTGAAAAACCAACCTGAAACAAAAGTGTGATTTTTAGCACAACTAAATGCCATCAAAATGAGTATACATGTCTCATTTTGAAAATATTTGTTGGTAAAGATAATGAAAAAGCCAAGCTGGAATATTTACTAAACACCCATCTGCAATTGATATTTTAGAAGCTACCTCATAAACTGAATTAAACTAAACTAAAGAATTTCAAGTCTTCATTATATGGCATGAGGGAGACACCCTGTTATAAATGGGGCCCTCCTAATCCCCCAACACAACTATTTTCATTGTATCTTTGTATCTTATGTGAAAGAATTTTCTGAGCAGTCAGTGCACTGCAGTAGAATCTTTGGAAACATTATTAAATATCCCACTCTAACTCTTATCTCATGTCTAAAATAATCCTTTAGTGAAAGTCAACTTGCAATCATGAAATGTGAGAGAGGTCTCAATATAGAGGAGCCCATGACTGCCAAAAGGGAAAATTAAGATATTCTTATCCTGGACACTCTGATTCAGTAAATTAGCATCTGAAGTTTTTGTCATTAGATAAACTCAGAATTCAAGGCACAAGAGCCAATGGCCTTCTGATTTTTAAAAAGCTACAAAATATTTAACTTCTATGCTCTGTGCTTCTTCAACATTTAAAACCTAAACTCTGGAACCAGAAGCACCACTACTATGCACCAAAATTTTACTTATTTTTAACTGGAGGATCCTTGTTTTACAATATTGTGTTGGTCTCTGCCAATTTGAACCAGTCATAGGTATACATATGTCCCCTCCCTCTTGAACCTCTCTCCCACCTCCCACCCCATCCCACCCCCCATGCAGCTAAGTTGTTACAGAATACCAGGTTGACCTCCCTGTGTCATACAGCAAACCCCCACTGGCTATCTATTTCACATATGGTGATGTAGTCCCAAAGAGTCGGACACGACTGAGCAACCGGACTGAACTGAACTGAATGTGTATATTTCAGAGCTCCTCTCTCAATTCATTCCCCCCTCTCCTTCCCCCACTGTGTCCATAAGTCTGCTCTCTGTCTGCATCTCCACTGCTGCCCTGAAGATAGATTCATCAGTACCGTTTGTCTAGATTCCATACATACGCATTAATATACAATATTTGTTTTTCTCTTTCTTACTTCACTCTGTGTAACAGGCTCTAGGTTCATCCACCTCACTAGAACTGACTCAAATTCATTCCTTTTTATGACTGAGTAACATTCTGTTATGTATATGTACCACAACTTCTTTATTCATTCATTTGTCTATGGACAGCTAGGTTGCATCCATGTCTTGGCTATTGCAAATAGTGCTCATGCAGCAATATTTCATGAAGACTTCTAGATAAATAAGATCTGAAAGGTGAGAAAAAATGTTCGAAGACACAGTCCACTGAGGAAGAAAGAAAGAAAGAGGCAGGAGAGAGCGAGGGAGGAAATGGGAGGGAGCGAGGGAGGAAATGGAAGAGAGAGAGACAAAAAAAGAGAGATAGGTAGGGAGAACAAAAGAAAGTATCTTCTTGAGATATGGAGAAAACTTTCAGCCCAGTCTCCTAGATCTCAAGGATCCCACTGCTTCAAATAACATGACCTGAGTCATCTAACAAATAGCTGTGCTTCCAAAGGAGAGTCTGTTAATTGCCTGAGCCTTGACCACATGGCTATGTAAAGGCTAACGTAGTAGGATGGTCTCTGGAAGGTTTTGAGAAGCCAGAGAAGGCCCTGACCATCCTCTTTCTCAGCACAGGAGCATCCCCAGCACAACACACAGAGGAACTAATTTATCGCAGAGAGAGGAGCCGAAAGGCATTTTTTCTGAGCCAGCAGTGTCATCAGTCATGGCAGGCCAGAAACCAGAAGCACTGTGGTCAATTCCCAGGCTTATCTGGGTTTTCATGCAAATCATAGCCTTTCTGAGCCTCAGCTATAAAATATTCTGCCAACCCACAAAGCCACAAAGTTCTTTCGAAGATCATATTAACGTGTGCATGTAAAAGTACTTTGAAAACTGTAAGTTTTATACAAAACATGAGAACAAAAATCTGAGTTCAATCCCTTTTCTGAACAGGTTATCTTTCATCTAATGTTGCTTCTATCCACAAACCAGAAGAATTATATGCAATGTAACTAAAATTATTTCTCTCTGTCTTAGTACTTGGGAAAAAAACATTTTAGATTGATTCTCCAAGCAGAATTCAGTAATTTAGACCAAATAAAAGGTGTAACAACAACAATCTGAGTATCTGGCTCTCCAAACCCAGTGTTTAATCATTTCTAACCTTTGTCGCAGCAAGTGGCGATGAGCCTCCATCTCAGAGATCACAGCACCAAACCAACATTTAGTCAACACCCGACAGGCAAGACTCCCACCTAGAAATTAACTTCTAATAATTTTCTGCCCAAATAAACTTTCCAAACAGGCCTCTTGCTTCTCAGCTTATCTTGGTTCATCCTGAAGCTCTGTTCGGCCTTTCTTTATCTTCCATTTTCACTTCCGAATTGTCCCTGCACTGCACACACGTATCTGAGGACAACTCTTCTGGGGGTCCCTACTTTGATGAGTAGCAGCACAAACTATCCAGTTTCCCAAGCTAGAACCAAGATGCACCAATTTCAAAACTGCCAGTTTCTTGAGGATCTCTTGAATCTGCCCTCTATACTTCACTCTCACTGCTTCCGCTCTGGACACCACCATCTCTTGCCTAGATCTCTGAGTTAGCCTTCTAACCTTTCAGTTTCATTCCTTCTGTCCATCTTCTCCACGTGCAAATCTGACACACCTCCCCTAGTGGAGACTCGCGAATGGTTTTCCAGTGCTACGATGAAGTGAAAGTGGCTCAGTCACGTCCAACTCTTTGTGACCTGATGGACTATACAGTCCATGGAATTCTCCAGGCCAGAATACTGGAGTGGGTAAGCCAGTTCCCTTCTCCAGGGGAATCTTCCCAACCCAGGGACTGATGGCAACTCACTCCAGTACTCTTGCCTAGAAAATTCCATGGATGGAAGAGCCTGGTGGGCTATAGTCCATGGGGTCGCAAAGAGTCAGACACGACTGAGCAACTTCACTCACTCACTCACTCCCATATTGCAGGCAGATTCTTTACCATCTGAGCCACTAGGATGAAGTCCAAATTCCTTATGACACCTCCAAAGACTTGCATTTTCCTTCCTTTCCCACTTTCCACCTTAAGTTATATACCAGCCATATACAACAGCTTCCAGGGTCTCAAATGTAACTTTACATGTGCTGATCCCTTTGCCTGGAACATTCTCTACTGTTCCTTTTCTCTGAGATAATTCTTACTCATTCAGATCTCAGTTGAAACATCTCTTTCTCCAGGAAGCCTTTTTGACCATCCCCTAAAGTAGGTTAGCAGTCCTTCCCTCACATTTCAGTAGACTCTAGTCTGCACTTATTTCCTTAATGGAGATAAAACCTACGTATCACATCTTACTGAATGAGTTGCTCAGTTGTCCCTGTTTAACTGCTATAAACTCCGTGATGACACAGGTCAGGCTTACCTTGCTTATCGTGTACCCCAGCAATGAGCCAGTGCCTGACACATAGTTGGTGTTCAATGAATACTTTTAAACACGTGAATAACTAAATCAACAAACTTTTAATCTATTTTCCCAGTTTACCAACAGTTTACTATTCTTGAAATCCAAATTAACATTTTTTTGCCTGCATGCTCAGTTGCTTAAGTCGTGTCCAACTCTTTGTGACCCATGGACTATAGAGGGTCACAAAGAGTCAGGCCCCTCTGTCCATGGAAGTTTCCAGGCAAGAATACTGGAGTGGGTTGCTATCTTCTCCTCCAGGGTATCTTCCTGACCCAGGGATCGGACCTGTATATCTAGCATCTCTTGAATTGGCAGCAGATTCTTTACTGCTGAGCCATGTGGAAGCCCTAAATTAACATTTAGAATGGATGAATTTCTTCTAAAATGCACTAAAGGAATACACATAATACTCATATCAAACATAACATGAAAACCAAGAGGCATCTATTGATGAAATGAGAGGCTGAAATGTTTCTAAAGCAAATTATTCATGTGAAATTTTCATGGTCTATGACAGAGGTTGAAGGAAAACAATAATAAGTCAACATTCAAGAAAGGAACCTATTCTGGTTCCTTTACATTAAGATAAATGCATTCTTAACTCCAAGTGGCTTCTAAGAACCATTTATCAACATCCATTTCAGGTTAATTAAAGTGAAGGCGTGTTACCTTGTCAGAGTGATCTGGAAGGAAGTGTAGCCGGCGATGAATGAAGCCAACCTTGTTAAGCTCTGCTTCCCTGATCCGCCCACCCCAACCAGGAGGGCATTTCCCCGGGGAGTACGAATGACACGTGAGATCTAGAATATAGAAAAGAAAAAGTACACCTCATTTAATGTACAGTATTTCACTTTTTTCCTGTTTATTCAATACAGGCATACCTAGGAGATCCTGCAGATTCAAGCCCACGCAACCATAATAAAGCAAACACTGCAATAAAGCAAGTTACACATTCTTTTTATTTCCCAATACAAATGAAAGTTATGTTTACACTCTACCATTAACTGTGCAATAGCATTACATCTAAAAAACCTGCACATACCATAAGTGAAGTCACTCAGTCATGTCCGACTCTTTGCAATCCCATGGACTGTAGCCTATCAGGTTCCTCCATCCATGGGATTTTCCAGGCAAGAATGCTGGAGTGGATTGCCATTTCCTTCTCCAGGGGATCTTCCTGACCCAGGAATCAAACCCAGGTCTCCCGCATTGCAGGCAGACGCTTTACCATCTGAACCACCAGGGAAGCCCCTGGAAGCACACACCGTAACTGAAATATATTTTATTGCTAAAAAATGTTAACCATCTTCTGAGCCTTCAGTGAATGATCACCTTTTTGCTGGTAGAAGGTTTGAAATATTATGAGAATTACCAAAACTTGACACAGTGAAATGAAGTGAGTCCATGCTGCAGGAAAAATGACACCCACAGATTTGCTTGGCAAAGAGTGACCACAAACCTTCAACTGTAAAAACTGCACTATCTGCTAAGTGCATTTAAGTGATGGGCAATGAAATGAAATATGCCTGTTTAAGCATTTTAGAAGGTGTAGGTGTCTTCGGATCAGAATGGAAAGATACACTGGTTGGACAAATGAAAGCATTTCTGAAATAGAACAGTGGAAAGTAGGAAGGTATACCTTTTAGGAAACTCGGAGGAGAGCAGTACAGAACAGTAGGCAGAGCCCAGACTGTGTCTTGCTCTGGGTTTTCAAGGAAAGAAATAAAGGGGACTTTGAGGTTTCCTTTTAGTTTGCCAATCTGATTTAGGAGGACAGGAAAGAGAACAGAAAATTTCTAAACAATGTGCATCCTTGGAATACACAACACACAATTAATTAGAATATCCCCCACATTTGAAAACTAATGTAGTTTAAATAGAAGGCAAATTTTTCCAAAATATGGTATAAATGATGGAATTTGAAAGGAATAAATGTAAACACTCATATTATTTGGCAAAGACAGTGATACCTAAGGTAGCTAAGTGATTATGGGTAGACCAGAAGTCCACTCTCTGCCAATCAGTAGTTTCTCATCATTCAAGTCACTCTTTTGGTAAAAGTCTGTGATTTTTTGGTTTTATCAGTATTCAGTGAATTACTTTCACCATCAGGTCTCCAGCCCCACCTAGAGGGGATTACTGTCGAATTGTCCCAGATGCATTTTTCACTCCATGTGATGACTATCTCTCCCTCCTAACTGCAGTTTGAGCCTGCAGTATTGCTGTATTATCAACTTTTCCTAAACTAATGATCAAGAATTATATGGGAGCTAAGAAGGGGACTTCACTTTCACTTCTCAAGAAGGGGTTACTTCTCTGTTACTGTTGGAAGTTTTCTGGCATAGCCTGACCTTTCTGCATTCTAATAGGGTTTTGTTAAACATCCTTTTCAGGACTCCCTCCACTGGCAGGCTCTATACTCTATTCCTGTTGGGACTACTCTTGCTTTTGGATTATACTCCCAATTTAGTGTGAGCCTGATGAAATGAAGACCATTTTCCCATTGTGGACCTGAGAACCTAGTTCCACCAAATCTAGTCGAAACTTGCTCTTCCAGCCTCCTACTCATCTTCTCCGTGTGATTCCCTCTTAAGTTGTTACAGGCAGAGGAGGAGCAGTGCAGGCAAGAATTCTTGGCATTTCCCCTGTGTCTATTCATATTCTTTCCCTGGTGTTACTTCAAGAGGCATAGATGAAGCAGGCAAGAAGTTACTGCAGCCACCCAGAATCTTCTATGTCTTTTCTTGGTTAACTTTTCCAAAATACATGACTTTTTCAATAACCGTTTCCTTTAGTTGATGCTGGTGAATATATTAAGGGTTTAAATAATTATTATTCAGTAGGTATTGGAAACTTTCATCCCAATAACTTTTCCTGCAACTGGGCTTAGGTCTGAAACTAAAAATTTCCATTCCCATCTTCTAGCACTATGTGCGTACTTGCTCAGTGTCTTAGTCATGTCCAACTCTTTGCAACGCCATGGACTGTAGACTACCAGGCCCCTCTGTCCATGGAATTTTCCAAGCAAGAATACTGGAGTTGGTTTTCATTTCTTACTCTAGGGGATCTTCCCAACCCAGGGATCAAACGCATGTCTCCTACATCTCCTGCACTGGCAGGTGGATTCTCCATCATTGCACGCCACCTGGGAAGCCCCTTCTAGCATATGAGAAGCCCTTAAAACACATTTGACAAGTGAATATATACATGAACAAACAAATGGAATATTTTAAAGGTAATCTCAAAGTCTAGTTGAAAACAGAAATTATAAAACAGTGAAGTGAGAACTTCATATGGGGCTATCTTGTCTTACTATCTCAGACTGTGAGATAGAGATATTCATTTTTTAATTTCTGTAGCAAATATTTTAAAACTTATTAATGCCCATCCTGCCTTGCAGGTGCTCATTCTCTAGGAGAGGAGATAAACCTATTAATAGAAACATGCAATAAAGCACTGTGGTGAATGCTGGGGTGGGCAGGAATGATACAAACGGGAGGAAAAAAATGCAAAGAAAACAACACTGCTTGAGAAGGCATCTTAGACATGGAGCTGGGAATTTGCTCAAGATCTTGAACGATAATTAGAAGTTTATCATGCAAAGAAGGTGACACACTGGGCAGGAGTTGGGCTAAATTTGAAGAAGAAGGAATGGGATACACGAAGTCTCAGAATCAGCAAAATGCCTGAGGGGTCCTCATCAGGGTGAGAACTTCAATGCCAGCTATGGAAATGTTGGAAGATAGGATGTTTAGGGCCATACTGGGGACTTGGTTCAACTCTCAACCTATTTATCAAGCACCACAAGGGTGCCTGTCTCAGCAGTACTCCATCCTGTGAATACTGAAGCGAATAAATTGGGTATCTGCCCTCATAGAGCTTACCATCTGGTAGAAAAGTCAAATACAAGCAGATGAATTCTACACAACAAAACACCTGCTGGGAATGTAGCACAGATAAGATCCTCTGGAATCAGGCAATTGATTTCTCTGAATTACACCCCAAATCAAACACCACCCACAAGGGATATGACAAACCATACACACCACCAATTGAACTTTAATCAAAGAGGCAAAAGACATTTTGCAGAAATATTCTTGGTTTCAATCGAAAACCATCATTTTAATAAAGAAAGGAACTAAGACACACACTTGGTTTCAGACCACACCCTGTTTCGCTGCAGTTTTCATCTTCAATCCTGTCTCTTGGCTCCTATCATGCTTTATAGCTAAGTTACGTATTTCAAGGCTCACACTCACATGACAGAGTTTGGATATAACGGTACACAGAAAACGAGAGTGTAGGTGAGAGAGTTGGCCCAGAAAACCGTGAGAAATAAGATATGTTAGCTCAAAAACTCCAATCACAGATTTTTTGGCTAATCCCAGAGGAGGCACACTAGAGGCTGAGAGTGAGGGGAAAACACAGTCAAGGACCTAGGCTGCGGCACACATGCCTTGAATGTGATACCCAAACAAAGTGAAGAAATGCATCATCTCTGGGCTTCCCTGGTGGCTCAGACAGTAAGGAATCTGCCTGCAAAGCGGGAGACCTGGGTTCAGTTCCTGGGTTGGGAAGATTCCCTGGAGAAGGAAAGAGCAACTCCAGTCTTCTCGCCTAGAGAATCCCATGGACAGAGGAGCTTGGTGGGTTACAGTCTGTGAAGTCGCAAAGTGTTGACCATGACTAAGCGACTAACACACACATGTGCTGTAAAACCCAGAAAAGGGAAAGTTCTAGAGAACTTCCTCAGGCAAAAGATTAACATAAATAACCTCATTTCTAGCTGTTGTGGAACCCCAAAGCCAATCTGATTTTTGTCTCCAATAGATACCTAGTCAGGAAGTTGCCTTTGATATTATTTACTTAGAAAATGTTATTCTTCGGCTTCTTCCTTTCAGTAACTAAATATGAGAGTACCTCTATTCTTCCTGAAACATTTAATTCAACTATAAACTAGGAACTAATTTCAAAATGTTATTTATATTTGGTTTTGGAAGAACATTTGCACTCGTAAGTCAACAGAGATGTCTCAGATTCTGAGAATTCAAAGTTTCCAAGCTAAGTGTCCTCATGCTGGGGACATCCAACCCCAGGACTTACTCACTGTCATTCTGCTTCTCCCTGACTTAGTCCAGCCTTATAGAAATGCCTTCCTCACACTCCGTAATTTTTCAGAGGGAGAACTGACTAGATAACCTCTGAAATCATCTCCAATTCTAAGATTTTATAATTATTAGAGGGGACAATTTGTAATTATGAGGTCATTCCTCGTGGATAAGCCTAAGAAACAGAAGACAGCCCCAAACTGGCTTCTTTCTAATGAAAAGGATGTATTCTGAAAAAATAATTGACATCAACAAAGTGAGAGTATCAACAGGGTTTTAACAGCATTATCTCCCACCACCCATAAATTAGGTCAAGTAAATATCTTTTATTTCTATCCTTTGAGAATCCATCATATCCATCATTATAGTGATTGGAAACCTAAATGATTCATATGATGGAGTAGAGAAGAAACTGTACTTTCCTGGTGAGTATCATTTAAGAGAATTTTCATCCCCGCTCAAAGTCAATTATCTATGCATTATTGTTAATTACTATTTCCAATTGTGGTGAAATACATGCAACGTGAAGTTTCCCATCCAAACCATTTTTAACGGTACAGTCCAATCCCATTAAGGACATTCATATTGTTGTGCAGCCACCAACATCCATCTCCAAAACTCTCCATCTGGCAAAAATGAAACTCTGAACCATTAAACACAACTCATTATCCTTCCGCTGGCCGCTACCAACCACCACTCTTTCTGTCTCTCAATTTTCTACCCTAGGTATGGTAGAAGTGGACTCAAACGATATTTGTGGTTTTGTGACTGGCTTATTTCACTTAGTATAATGCCCCACTTTTTATAGTTCTCCTTAGCAGGGTGCAAAATAGAAGCAGGCTTTGTGCCTGTGCTTCTGACTCAGATGTCAACCACATTCATTCTATGGAGTGAAAACATTGAGCTGGAAGCAGTATAGCAACACTGAATAAAATTATCATATCACACATTTGAAGTACACACGCTCTGATTTTAAACCTATAGGTGTGACATGTTGCATTCAGTTCAGAAATTAAATTGGAATAGAGCATTGAGTTTATTTTTAAACTGAACTTTCTCCTAGAAGAGGAAAATTAAAGAGGAGGGGGAAAAGTCTGGTGTAAAGGCAAGTGTCTGTCACTCTGGGGAGGTGCTACTGGGCGTGGCCACCAACCTTGACCAAGTGGACCATGGCATCTGCAAAGAACACCAAGTCCACGCCCACACCACGGATGCTCTCATTATAGAGCTGCAGGAACATATTCAAACGCTCCTTCAGGTGATCAAAAGATTCAACAGGCTCATAAATTTTGGGCATCTCAGCATCAGCCTCCTCAGATGTTTCACCTGGGGTTAGGAAAGAAAAATCAACTAAGTTTCTCCAAATCACTGGACTTTACCACTTCCTCAACCTAACTGAATACACTCATAGCTTTACAATTTAGCACTGAATAATACTGATTTTTACCTAAAAGCCAGAGTATATATTTTTAGAAAAGAAAGCAAACAATAATCAAAGCATTAGAATTTTTGTGATCATACACAGTCTTAATTCTTTCTTGTCTACAAAGGGTCAATTTCAAATAATGTCACATACATTGAATTTCATTTATATTCATAATAGACCACTGGCATTTCAAGGATCTTCCCAGAGATACTCACTTAATGGTCAAAATGAAGATCGAAAAAGTAGGGATTTAATGTCAAAATCCACAAAAGAGAGAATTAAATGAGTTTTTAATAAGAATAAAAAAGAAAAGGTCACTGCATCTGCTTAGGAAATTTTTATGATTTGGAAATTTTAAGTTACAGTGAGGATAGAAGTGAATTTTGTGAGAAAACAGAAAAAAATTATTTTTGTTGTTAAAAAAAATTTTGTGTGTGTTAAAAAAATTTAAACACTGAATTATTTCACTGGGAAAATTATTAAATCAACTCTTTTAAAAGTTAGAGATATGTATTAACACTTTTCCAACTATGATTATAAAGCATAATGCCAAAGAAAGAGCTAAATTTGGCATATATAAATTCACTATCAGTTAACATTAGTTGAATATTAACTAATAATATTCAGTGAGTATTAGAAGAGTGAGTTTTCCAAATCTAGCAGTACATAATTACTTTCAATTGACCCTGTCCTAATATAAACTACACTAACCTTTTTATGACAAAGCAAGAAAACTGATTTAGCATAATAAGTTTGGTCTATCTGCAAAGCTCTCTCTAATTGCATTTCAATAGGCACTTCGTTATTTCATAAATGTTCCATTCAAGCTTTGAGAAACAAAGTGTGCTGAAGCCACGAAAGGTTCTGTATTTGCCTCTAGACTCATTCACCCCACCCCCACCCAGACCCCCAAGCCCCACCCCAAAATGCTGGAGTTATACTCTGCACCTCGGACGCACAATTACTTATCCTTCTGAATTAGAGAAAATAAAACACATAAATTCTAATCACCTTATAATGCTCCTACCTTTACATGATTTTTGGATATGTGTGACCTGATTTAAAATAAACTATATCAGCTTCTTTCTCTGAAAAGATCTGTCCAACTGCATAGCCAGCAATAAACATCCTTTTCAACTGTTACTCGGAAACTTGACAGATCACATACATCCTTATCAAATCCAGTAAGGGGCTGCCTAGTCATTTTCAACCATTTAAAAGATATAAATAGCAAGTGCTTAAACATGCCTTTTCGAATATGAAAACTAACTTAATATTCATCCTCAGTATTAGAAGAGGTTTCTAAATGAAAGAAAAATATTCTACTTAAGCTCAGTTATTTCTGAGGAAAGAAATTAACTGGAGTACCGCTTCTTTTCATAAAAAAATAAAACAGTGTATCTCAGTTTTTCACAGAACCATAACCACAAAATCCTGCCTCCTCATCACCCACCTCTAATTATATTCAATGGCCCTCTCAGGGAATGTGAGGTTTTCCTTTTTATTTTCAACACCCGGGAATATTCAAGTAATAATCATAGTTTTGCTCTATTTCCTCTCGCAGTGAGTACAAGACACAGACTGCCCAAGCCATCTACAGACACCATTCTCATTTATCCCCACAGGACCCATGATGCATATTTTAATATTTCCATTTTTATAAAAGTAGAGGCAGGAGATTCGAGAAAGTCAGAAGCTTGCCCAGCTAAGGTACAGGAGACCCATCTCTCAAATCCACCTCTATACGACAGCTGTAAGCCTTGTGCACCATCTTCCGCTATACCCTGCCTCCAACCCTACCTTTATACTCAAGGCTGACAGGTACAAAATGGTTAATCTTAATCAAAGATTACAAAGATACATTTACTTAACACATTGTGGAGGAAATTTACAACAACATGTGTTCTATATTTATTGAGCACCTACTATGCCTCAGGCTTATTTCAGCAAAGTTCACTAGACAGAAATTCAGCATCCCTGAACTAAACCTCTGTCATCAGACATCCCCTTTGCTGTTGTTCAGTTGCTAAGTAGTGTTCAACTCTCTGTGACCCGTGGACAGCAGCATGCCAGATTCCTTTGTCCTCCACTATCTCCCAGAGTCTGCTCAAATTCATGTCCATTGAGTCAGTGATGTTATCTAAGCATCTCACCCTCTGTTGCCCCCTTCTCCTATTGCCTTCAATCTTTCCCAACATCAGGGTCTTTTCCAACAAGTCGTCCCTTCGCATCAGGTAGTCACTTGGCAAAGGATATCCCTTTGGAGGATTTCAAATTCTGCTTCAATAGCTTACCTGTAGCTTCAGGTGCATCCCTCAAGAAATCCACAAAGTAAGTGTCAGTTCCGCAATCCACCAAGAATTTTTTCTCTTCACCAAACTCCTCCTCCACCAAGCTGACTAAAGTCTTATCAAACCAGGTCACATCATCAGATGCCGTGAAACGATCAGCAATAACACGTTTACACTCATGCTTCCACAGCCTTAACAGTTCCTGTCAAAAGCATCATTTAAATGTGTTATTAATTCCTGTTATGTCAGAGTTGGAAATTCAAGTGGGCAGTATCATAGAGGACCATCCTTCCTGATTTAGAAGGTGACATTTTTAAAAGTTAAGGCTAACATTACTGGTTTCCTTTTAATGTGAGAACAGGTTTGGGAGCACCTTAGAAAAAAATCCTGGAATGATGGTTTTCATTTGGTATGTGATCACCAAAAAAGGACATTTTGGGGTGCCAAAATGATGTGGGGGACATTACTGGCATTTGTATGGAAATACAGTCTTAGGATAGAAAATTTGTCCATGAATATAACTGTCCTGTTAAAAAATAGATGAAATAAAAAGTTAAAATATACTGAGCTTCATTTCAAGTTGGTCTCATCTGTGTTCAGTCACTCAGTCGTGTCTGTGACTGTGACTTCATGGACTGTAGCCCACCAGGCTCCTCTGTCCAGGGACCTTCCCAAGCAAGAATACTGGAGTGGGTTGCCATTTCCTTCTCCAGATAGTAAATAAAAAGTATTCATTTTCAGCCCTTAAATTAAAACAAAACCATTCCTAGATAAAATACTAATTCACTCTGAATGACCAACAAACTAATATTCTACATAAGAGCTTTATGTTTGTGATCAAATTAGTCTGTTTGGATAAGACATGTACATTATGGCCAGAGCACAGTGTAAAAGTTGTGTATAAACAACGCTCGTGTATGCAACTGAGATAATTACAAAGATACGCTACTTAACACATTGTGGAGAAAATTTACAACAAAAATCTGGGTTACCTGTTGCCTCCTCTAGATACTCCAGGGCCCAAAGTTAACTGGAAGTTGAGAGAATTAATTGCTCAATATAGCTGTTCCGATAGCAAGAATAACTAAGTTTGTCTAAGCATCTTATCTGATATGAAAGACTGGTGCAAATTTCTTAACTTGGTAACATTTTTGCAAGAGAGAAGGTTTTTAAGTTATTATATTGTGAAAGTGTCAGTCGCTCAGTCGGGTCCAACTCTTTGCAACCCCATGGACTGTAGCCTGCCAGGTTCCTCTGTCCATGGTATTCACCAGGCAAGAACACTGGAGTGGGTTGCCATTTGCTTTGCCAGGGGATCTTCCCGACCCAGGATCGAACCGGTCTCTCACATTGTTAGGCGGATTCTTAACTGTCTGAACCACCAGGGAAGCCATTATATTACTAATGATCAAATGCTCTTTGGTTGCCAGGAAATAAAAGCTTAGTAAAATATATTTAATGACACGGTTAAGACAAAAGTTCATGACAAACCAATTGCTGGAACTGTTAATGCTGATTTAAAATCAGCACCAAAAAAATAGGTACTTAAAAAGTATTTGTTAGCCATCCGTATGTCTTCTTTGGAGAAATGTCTATTTAGTTCTTTGGCCCATTTTTTGATTGGGTCGTTTATTTTTCTGGAATTGAGCTGCATAAGTTGCTTGTATATTTTTGAGATTAGTTGTTTGTCAGTTGCTTCATTTGCTATTATTTTCTCCCATTCAGAAGGCTGTCTTTTCACCTTGCTTATATTTTCCTTTGTTGTGCAGAAGCTTTTAATTTTAATTAGATCCCATTTGTTTATTTTTGCTTTTATTTCCAGAATTCTGGGAGGTGGATCATAGAGGATCCTGCTGTGATTTATGTCGGAGAGTGTTTTGCCTATGTTCTCCTCTAGGAGTTTTATAGTTTCTGGTCTTACATTTAGATCTTTAATATTGGTGGCATAGTGGTAAAGAACTCGCCTGCCAATGCAGGAGACGCAAGAGACACGGGTTCGATCTCTGAATCGGGAAGATCCCCTGGAGCAGGAAAAGGCAATCTGCTCTAGTATTTTTGCCTGGGAAATCCCAGGAACCGAGGAGCCTGGTGAGCCACAGCGTGCGAGGTCTCAAAGAGTCAGACACGACTGAGTACAGCATAGCAGCATTCCACAACGCCGTTAATTTGTCAATAACTTAGAGGGAAAAAACTAAATTACATGTTCACTACTACTAAAATGACTCCCAATTCTCTGTAACAAGGAGAGTGAGTTTTCCCCACAATATCTTGTCTTAGAGTCAGCCAGTGTGGTTACCTACTTTGTGACAATGTGGGGTAAAACTGGGTTTTTCTTAGCATCCACACTTGATGTGCTTGTGACAGGCTGACTGATATTTCAACTGTCTCTCTGCATTTATGTGGAAAAGTCCCTAAAACCTATTTGCTTAACTTCCACCTCAGTACCATCAAAGTCTGAAAAAGAGGCTGGTGTTGTCTTAGCCTAAACACATAGGTCCTTCAGCAAAAAAAAAAAAAAAAGTACTGCATTTTTACATACTATATACTTTACAATTTTACATATTATATATATATTGATTTTTACATACTAGAATTTCCTTTTAGTCCAAAGAGAATTCTTACAGTGCTAGAAACTGTTAAATTTGAGTGTCTGTACAAATGCTCATTTTTCTATCAAATGAAATTCAAATGAAATTTCTACTCTTCTGCCTCTTTTCAGGTTTACCAATATTTGTAATTCTTTTAGTGCATCAAGTTGTATGGAAAAGAAAGGTCATGGATGACTAACCAAAGAAAAAATGGTTTCATCCCTCAATTTTGAAAGTTTATTTATAAAGATAATTACTAGATTCCATATATACGCATTAATATATGATACTTGTTTTTCTCTTATTTCACACTGGATAACAGGTTCTAGGTTCAACTCACTCAAATTCGTTCAGTCAGTTCAACTGATTCAAAATTGTTCCTTTTTATGGCTGAGTAATATTCCACTGTATACATGCACCACTATACATATATATATATATATATATATGGAATCTAGAAAAATGGTACTGATGAACCTATTTGCAGGCCAGGAATAGAATCACAGACACAGAAAATGGACTCGTGGGCACAGCAAGGGGAGGAGAGGTGAGGCAACTTGGGAGAGTAACGCTGAGTATCTGATGGCTAACGGGAAGCTGCTATATAACACAAGAAGCCCAGCCTGGGGCTATGTGGGTGGGTTGAGGGGGTGAGAGGAAGGCCCAGGAGGGAGGGGATTTATGTATATTTATCATTGATTCACTGATAATCAATGATAATCATTTACCATTTATCATTGATTTTGTTGTGAACTGACAGAATTCACACTGGCAGAAACCAAAACAACATTGTAAAGTAATTATCCTCCATTAATAATTTTTTTTAATTTTTTAAAAGATAGTTACTTTCTAAAGTTAAAGATCAGGTTTATAATGTGAAGTTTATAATGTGAAGACAGACATAATCATAATAAAATCAACAGGCGTTTTTGCCATTATTTAGCATAAGAAAATTATGATGAAAAACAAAATCAATTTTACCTTTTATTCTACTCATTAGAAAATAATAGTATACACTGTCTCCTTAAACATCAACCAAATTTAATTGGAATTTTTAAAGAAAAAATTTGGCATACTTTCCCTTTACATTAGTGAAAAGCCACAAAAGGAAAAAAAAAATCCATGCTAAAACATCTCAAAATATTTTCATGCCCATAAAAACTACATTACTAAGAATATTTAGAGTTTATAATAAATAACAAAGTTACTGGTTTTACTCTCTTACACATCACTTACGTCTGGTTCCTTGATAACCGCTGGAGTAGTGTTCAGCATTCCCTGCCAGATCCTAGAAAGATCTCGAAGGTTAAAAATGTAATGGAATTTTGCAGGGGTCGGAAGCATTTTAATCTTAGTCATTTGCCATAGCCGGCGTGTCAGGGGCACCAACTTCGTCACCCAATCTCTCACTTCTTCTGAGAAACCCCTCTCGGTACAGTAATATCCTACCCCAATCACACCTGAAAGAGGAAAAAAAGTCATAACATTTTGACTGACAGTTCAAATCAACTAAATTAAAATGAAAAACATAGTGTAGAATATAAATACAATGACACATTTTAATAACCACATATTAAAGAAATTTTGATTAATTAACTTGGGAGGTGGGTTAAACCTAAAAAGTAAATATAGATTCAAGTGAGTTAGCATTCAAATACTGAAAAGTTGATTAAGAAATGCTGCTGAAAACTCTAGCTGAACTAATTCAGTATTATTAAATGGGTAACAATGATGAATATGTAAAGTTGCCCAGGACAGATAAGAAAAAGAAAGGTTTCACAAATCTTCTAAGATTAGTCCATTCTTTTGTAGCCATTCCATGCATTATAAAATATTTTGATTTACTTTATAGGCAAAATTTTCCAGGCCAAAAGGGATAATTAAAAGTAATAATAGTCATTCATTCTGGTCCATTTTACTTCTCCCAAGTTTAGATAAGTCTGGAGTCATTGGTTTCAAACCTCTGCCCACTGCTGTGACTGAAGGCAGATATTGCCAACTCCACTACCCTAGGGCACTAAGAAGACTTTCTAGTCTGCCAAAAGTTAATTAGGGTAATCCTAATTAGTTTTTCCTCAGTCTCAATTTCAGCAATGGTAAATTAATACCTAACACGGATCATGCATAACGTTATACTTTTTCTCTGAAAAGAGTGATTCCATAATCAGTTTCTAAACTCATTTTCATTACTCAGTTAAATAAATATGGTTATAGACTGTACTAGTGTTTCTTGGATGATTTCTGAAATACTATACATGTAATCAATCAATAATTTATTACAACCCTATAAATTACTCTGAGGATCAGACTCTGGCTAATCCCCATCTTGAGAGATATTATTGATATTTCTTAGGCTAAAATCACAACATGGGTTGGTTAGGTATCAGCTACATAAACTGCTGGTGTGGAAGTATATCAATCCAGACCTGAAGTACATGTATCCATGAGGAAGGCATCTCATCATGTCTAAGACCACTTAATATTTAACCTCCTGGCTAGATAGGTAGGGGCTTCCCTGGTGGCTCAGTGGTAAAGTATCCTCCTGCCAATGCAGGAGACATGGGCTCAATCCCTGGTCTAGGGAGATCTCACACACCCTGAAGCAACTAAGCCCGTATGTCACAACTATTGAGTCTGTGCTCCAGAGCTCAGGAACCACAGCTACTGAAGCCCACTCACCCAGGAGCCCACACACCCTAGAGCCCGTCAACAAGAGAAGCCACCACAATGAGAAGCCTGCACACTGCAACAAAGCTAGCCCATGCTCTCCTCGACTAACGAGCCTGAGAAGCAGCGAAGAACCAGCACAGCCAAAAATAAATACATAAAATTATATTTTTAAAAAGAAATACATAGGTATAAAAGATCTACCTTGACATCCAACTCAATACATACATAAAAATGCTTTTACAAAATACACTCTTGAAAGTGATAAAGACAGCAGACTAAGGAACCAGCGAGTGCTCCCCTCTGTGTGGACCTCTGGGTGGGTATTTTCTCACTGCAACCCAAGCAGGGATTCTCCCCTCCCACGCCCCACTGACATTCATTTTACCAAAGATCTTGTCCACGGAAGCATCAGAGGGTAGCGTGCAGTTAAATATAGAGAACTGCCTCTTGAGTCGCTGCGGTATATCATTGCGTCCGCCCCCAGGATGGATCATAGCTGCTAAAAACTGGATGTCCACAATGCTGGTAAACTCCCCAGGCTTCTCTAGATTATAAAATCCATTCTGTTCCAGCAGCTGTCGTACTATCTCGTTAGTAACCTAAGGAGGACAACTTTCAGAATTAAAAGGTCATTCCTTTATATCCCAGGACCTAAATAACAGACTTTATTGGAATTCAGGAATTGCAAGTTGAAAAAAAAAATAGAAAACCATTTATTCATCAAAAAATAAATCAATGATGTACTAGGCAAATAAAGTGCCCAACAGGATTGATATACCTGGTCTCCCCATTCATTGATTATTGGCATATTCACATCATCAATGAAGACAGTCATCTTCTTTCCTGCTGGAGGGCCATATGTGGTGCCCATGCGTTTATCCACATAGCTCTCTATCGTCCTCTGTTAAACAAAAAGGTCAACAGAAACATCTGTGAAAATATCCCCTAAGACATGGTCGATTATTTTAAAATTCCAGAAATGTTTGAAATGATAGAAATTACTCATAAAAACCCCCAAATGTCCCTAATTCTGGAAAACAGAGAACGAGGTACCTAAATTGTCTTGCATAACATTTATAACCTTTGAAAATCTGGTTTCATTTAGAAGTAAATAAAGTGGTAATCAATGTAAATTTTTAGATGAGACTTCTTTTTTCATTTTTATTGGAGTATAGTTGCTTTACAATGTTGAATTGGTTTCTACTATACAGAAAAGTGAACTAGCTACCAGTTCAGTTCAGTTCAGTCTCTCAGTCATGTCCGACTCTTTGCGACCCCATGAATCGCATCACACCAGGCCTCCCTGTCCATCACCAACTCCTGGAGTTCACCCAAACTCATGTGCATCGAGTCGGTGATGCCATTCAGCCATCTCATCCTCTGTTGTCCCCTTCTCCTCCTGCCCCCAGTCCCTCCCAGCATCAGGGTCTTTTCCAATGAGTCAACTCTTCGCATGAGGTGGCCAAAGTATTGGAGTTTCAGCCTCAGCATCAGTCTTCCCAATGAACACCCAGGACTGGTCTCCTTTAGGATGGAATTAGCTATACAGATACATATATCCAGGCATCCCTGTGACTCAAAAGGTAAAGAATCTGCCTGCAATGCAAGAGACCCAGGTTTGATCCCTGGGTTGGCAAGATCCTCTGCAGGAGGACATGGCAACTCACTCAAGTATTGTTGCCTGGAGAATCCCTGTGGACAGAGGAGGCTGGTGGGCTACACTCCATAGGATCACACAGAGTCAGACATGACTAGCAACTCAGAAACACCTGCAAGCATCCAAATATTTGGATGAGGCAGCTAGGCAGTTGGTGCTAATCCCAGAGATGAGCACCTAGGAGTGGGTGCAGACTGTGTGATGAGAAAGAGACGTCTATGTTTGGATATGCTGATGTGATTTCTAGGTCATCTAAGTGGGGAAGTGCAGTTGGAGACACCAGTCCAAGGATACAGTTTTCAGTAACTATTTAACAGGCAGCAATTCCAAATTCAGGAAGAAATCTCAGCTTCTAGGTTCATAAACTATTGAATTTTTCTCCTTCTTTGTTTTTGCTTTTGTCAATTTAGCTTTCTAATGATATATATAGCTTACTAGTAATATCCTCCTTTTATATCTGTTTTATGTCTTATGCTTTTTGGCCCCAAGGCATCTGTGATCTTAAGCTCCCCAGCCAGGGATCAAACCCACACTCCCTGCATTGGAAGGCAAAGTCTTAACCACTAGACGAGCAGGGAAGTCCCTGTGTTTTATCTTTAACATGACTTAAATCGTGAATCAGTGGGAAAGAAATGAGATCTTTAAGACTGAGATTCTAGAGCATGAGAACCGTGAAGCCCTTTCTGTTTTCTCTGCAGTGCTGATTCAGCTTACTGAGCACATATATTTGAATAACTGATTGATTTCCAAACTACATTCCATGCAAATGGTAATACTGTAGTCAGTAGTCTGGGATTCTTCCCCAGTGTCTCCATTACCCCTTCCAACAGCCCTTCCATCAGTTTTAATGTTCCTTTCCACATTGCTAGGATATTTTTTTATAGAGCAGAGTGCAGTTCCCTCCTGTTCCATCTGAGCTTAGAATGTAGCAAAGAGAGGGTGTTGTCCTCCACTTTCTGAGGGGAGAGGAGTGATTTAATGACTGCATCTGCCCCAAAACAGATCATGTCAGGCTACAGACACCAGTTTGGAGGAGGAAATGGCAGCGCACTCCAGTATCCCTGCCTAGAGAATCCCATGGGTAGAGGAGACTGGAGGGCTACAGCCCATGGGGTCGCAAAGAGTCGGACACGAATGAAGTGACTGAGCATGCACAGACACCGGTGGGCAGGCTGCTGAATGAGGAGACCACGGTCTTCAGATCATGGCAGCCTGTGGAACTCAGAGCACAGATCTGAGAAGCCTCTTGGCAGTAGCCCTGCTTAGCTTTTTTTTTTTTTTTTTTTTCGGTTGCACTGGGTCTTCATGGTGAGCGGGCTCTTCGTTTCGAATGGCAGGCTCTTTCTAGTTGTGGAGCATGGACTCTAGAGCACGGGGTCAGTAGTTAGAGCCCGTGAGCTTAGTTGCCCCAGAGAATATGGGATCTTAGTTCCCTGACCAGGGATTGCACCCATGTCCCCTGCATTGGAAGGGGGATTCCTCATCACTGGACTCACCACCAGGGAAGTCCCCTCGTTTAGCCTTGGCTGTGATTATAAGGAGACTCTGAGCAGGGCTGGACCCTTTGTATAATGGGAGTTGGGATAGTGTCATCCACGTAGGCACCAAAAGACAGAACTAAATTTGTAGGAATAAACAGAAGCATCTCTGTAGAGAACAAACGTACAGATACCAATGTGGAAAGGGGAGATGGGATGAGTTGGGAGATTGGGATTGACATATATACACGACTATGTATAAAATGGGTAGCTAATGAGAACCTACTGTATAGCACAGAGAAGTCTACTCAGTGCTCTGTGGTGACCTAAATGGGAAGGAAATCCAATAAAGAAGGGATGTATGTGTGTTAGTCACTCAGTCATGTCCAGCTCTGTGAGCCCTGGACTGTAATCCACCAGGCTCCTCTGTCCATGAAATTCTCCTTGGACAAAGGAGCCTGACGGGCCACAGTGGGTGGGTTACCATGCCTTCCTCCAGGGGATCTTCCCAACCCAGGGATCGAACCAGAGTGTCTCACCTCTCCTGCATTGGCAGGTGGGTTCTTCACCACTAGCGCCACCTAGGAAGCCCCTCCAACGTGGTTAAGTTCTATTATAATTTAAATAGTGCTTTTTACTGTATCTCCTCCTCTCTGGACAATGATATGCTCTAAATTAGTTGTTTGTTTTTCTCATATGAATGAGTGAATGTCACAACCTTGTAAATTACCCACCCTGCCCCTAGTTAGGCCTGGAAACTTTTTTATAAGTTATATACAATGTCTATATTGTATGATTTACAATTTTGTCTAGACTCTGCTGTCTCAAAGAAATCAGTTAGTGAACATATTTGCAATATTGTGCCATTCACCTAATCCCTGGTCTCCTGGACCTACTGTCCCACTTCATCCATCCTTCTGGTGATATAAAAGCCCAGTCCAGTTAATAAAATCAAGTGGGTATATTCACTCACTTGACTATTGTCTGTCTCATCCACTAGAATAAAGGAGTGCAGGCATGTTGTTTATCTTATCCATCACTGCCTCCTGGGCATCTATAAAGATGTCTGGTATGATACATTTATCAGTAAATATTTGACACACAGATCAGTAAAGATTAGAAACTCGGGAGTCATCTTTAACTTTTTCCTCTCTCTCCTATCCCTCTCCTCCAACAATATCCACTCAACCAAAAACAAGTCCTGTCCATTCCGCTTCTCAGCCCCAGTTTGAATGCATCCTATAACCATCTCCTCTTGAGTCTCTCTGAATTCTGCCCTATCTTTGTCATCAGCAGCCAGAATGAACCTTCTAAGTGGTGATGCAATCCTGCTCAGTATCCCCATGATTCCTTATTAGTGGCTTACAAGGAACAACATGATGCTCCCTGCTCACTTCTCCAGACTCATTTCTAAACACTCCTTTTCAGTCTTTGTTCCTGCCCAGCACGGTCTTCATTCACTCATATTCAGTTAACAGCAACAAAAAAATATCCATAAAATAATGTTCCTCTCAGACTGATTTACAGTGCTCATTAAGAGATTCGTATTTACATCCCTAAAGTATCCATTTATGAGCAAAAAAAAAAAAAAAAACTCTCAGAATTAGTATTGTTGTTGTCTAGTCTCTAAGCTGTGTCTGATTTTTTGCAACCACATGAACTGTAGCCTGCCAGGCTCCTCTGTCCATGGTATTTCCCAGGCAAGAATACTGGAGTGGGTTGCAGTTTCCCTCTCTGGGGTAGCTTCCTGACCCAGAGATCAAACCTTAATCTTCTGCATTAGCAGGTGAATTCTTTAGCACTGAGTGACTAGGGAAACCCCAAGATTAGTATTCTGCTGAGTCACTTCAGTCGTGTCCGACTCTGTGTGACCCCATAGACAGCAGCCCATCAGGCTCCCTCATCCCTGGGATTCTCCAGGCAAGAACACTGGAGTGGGTTGCCATTTCCTTCTCTGAGATTAGTATTAGCCAAACACAATTTGTAAAGTATTGACTTAGATGGATGATCGCCCATAAAAATCACTTCTTTCAACCTGGCTTACTGGTAAAAAGTTGAAATCTCTAGCAAGGGCCTGGACTATGGGATGTATGCTGTTCTCTAAGAATAGACAACAACTTGACTCTGAAATAGCAGAATGATAGTCATGATGACATCACCTTAAGCCATCAGTGGCACCAAAACAAAGATTCTGACCTTGTAGTCTGTCCAGCTCACACACACATGGAAGGCTTGGGTGAACCCCAGTTGGACAGTGCCATTTTAGACATAAAAACCAGATGGACTTAGGCCTGGAGTTGAGGAAAGCCATTCTAAGCAACATGTGGGGTCTTCCCAGACCAGGGATTGAACTGGTGTCCCCCTGCATGATAGCTCAGCTGGTGAAGAATCCACTTGCAATGCGGGAGACCTGGGTTTGATCCCTGGGTTGGGAAGATCCCCTGGAGAAGGAAACGGCAACCCACTCCAGTATTCTGGCCAGGAAACTCCCATGGATCGTATAGTCCATAGGGTCACAAAGCGTCAGTACGACTGAGCAACTTTCACTTTCCCCTGCATAGCAAGGCACTCTCCTAACCACTGAACCACCAGGGAAGCCCTAGAATTCTCATTTTTAAAAACCAAAACTTATTACTATGTCAGCATTTATAAGATGGCTGTTGCATTCAATATTTTTTAAAGAAACAAATCTTTTCAGATATTCCCTCAAGAAATTTTCACTTTCTTCCTATTTTCTGTATTATCCACATTTTTAAAGATATGTGTGAATTGCTTGCAAAAATAATATTTGTTTGAGAAAAAAAAAAACTCTCTTCAAAGACTAACTGAATTCCTTAGCTAAAAATAGGGTGACCATGTAATTTTTGTTCAAACTTCATACATTGGTTAGTGACGCGGATGCTGTTCATTATTTATCTGAGACAACAGAAGTTAACTGGACGGTCCCTAGCAAAAAAGGACATAGAGTCTGTCCTCCTACTGATAAAACATGTGAAAGTGACACTATGGTGAAAACAAAGGAAGCTCGGATGAAAACAATCTGTCCAGCAACAGACACGTGTCCCTGATACGTGTGCCATGGTGGTAAGACAAGAGGGATGAACAATATCTATTTTCTCATCTACAATTTCAATTTGGTTTGGAACCAAGTAAATGGGAGACAAATGCTCTCAGCGCCATCACCCCTTGTTTAGCATGAATGGCTGAAAATTATCATGAGCAAGTTAATTACAGCAGTTGGGCTAATTGAAAGCTTTCTAAAACTAATGAGTCTAGCTTACTAGGAAGCCCTGATGCTCAGCAGTCAAAACAGGCACTAAACAGAGCAGATGATCCCATGATGCCTCTGAACAGAAAAATAAACAGTAAAGCGCTGAGACCTTCTTCTTACTGAAGGATAGGAAGGATCTGGGTTAAAGGTTATTAGCTGTAAATCCAGCAATTGAACTCCCAGAGAATAGATGCTAATACTTTGAAAATCTGCTTTATCATTCTTCTGATTATTGTACTTCAGTATGGTACTGCTTCTAGAAATTTATTACATGGTTTATGAATTTTATATTAATAAACAGGATGTTTTCTAGATTATGGGTGCCTTGTTTCCAGGAAATGAATAAGTATTTCATGTTATAGAGATATAAAACACAGGTCTTTACCACCTGCTGCTGCTAAGTCACTTCAGTCGTGTCCGACTCTATGCGACCCCACAGACGGCAACCCACCTGGCTCTCCCGTCCCTGGGATTCTCCAGGCAAGAACACTGGAGTGGGTTGCCATTTCCCTCTCCAATCTTTACCACCTGAGAGGGGTAAATATTACCAAGAAAGATACCAGCTCAGTCATGTCTGACTCAGTGTGACCCCATGGACTTTGTAGCCCACCAGACTCCTCTGTGTCCCGGAGAAGGCAATGGCACCCCACTCCAGTACTCTTTCCTGGAAAATCCCATGGGCGGAGGAGCCTGGTAGGCTGCAGTCCATGGGGTCACGAAGAGTCAGACATGACTGAGCGACTTCACTTTCACTTTTCACTTTCATGTATTGAAGAAGGAAATGGCAACCCACTCCAGTATTCTTGCCTGGAGAATCCCAGGGACGGGAGAGCCTGGTGGGCTGCTGCTTATGCTGTTGCACAGAGTCGAACATGACTGAAGTCACTTAGCAGCAGCAGCAGCAGACTCCTCTGTCCATGCGATTTCCCAGGTAAGAATACTGGAGTAGGTTGCCATTTCCATCTGCAGGGGATATTTCCGACCCAGGGATTGAACCTGTGTCTCTTGAGTCTCCCACATGGGTAGGTGGACTCTTTAACACTAGTGCCACCTGGGAAGCCCCAATACCTCCAAGAGTTATGGTAAAAATATGTGCCAACCCTTTACCATATTCTAAGGAATGTGGCTAGCCTTTGTCCTGGTCCCTAGGTGGGAGTCTAAATTCTTGGAATTTCCTGAATAAAAAGGATGTCTTTGTTACCAATGGTGGGTCTTTCAGACCACTTATGCCAGAAAGACTAACCATATGATTAGAGTGTTAGGGCTTTAAACCATGTCATATCAGCTGATCTCCCAGGGGGAAGGGGCTTGGAGATTGACTTCAATCATGCAGCCAATTGATCACACTTCTGTAATAAAACTTTAATAAAAACTCTGCTCTGTTCACCAAGGCTCACGTGAGCACCCTGATTGGTGAGGTACATAGATGTGCCTGGAGAGTAAATACATCCTGTGACAAAGAAGTTTCACATTCGAGACCCTCCCAAACCTTTCCCTATGCATCTCTTCTTTGTTGGATCCCAATTCATATCTTTTATAATAAAACCACAATCATAGGCATAACATTTTCCTGAATTCTGTGAGTCATTCTACTGAATTATCAAAACTAAGGGGTCACAGGAACTCTTCAATCTGAATAATAGAGATACTGGAAGACATAAGTAGAGGATTTACAATGGCTGTGAAACTGCAGGTGAAGTTCAGTGGGTACATCAGAACAGTCGTGAGATTTAAGCCTCCAAAGCTCATCACAAACCTGGGCTCAGTTAGCAGCACCCAAGAGCCAGTACCTGAAACATCAGTGGGGTGGTAGCAGAAGAAAAGTTTAGACTCTTGATCACATGGCTTTCAGGATCATATTTCGACATAAATCCTTTGATTATGACTGTCTTGGCTGTTCCTTGTTCACCAATTAACAGCACAGCCTACCGCAGAAGTTGAGAAAGAAATAAAAGAAACACACTAAGATGATTGTCATGGGCTCAACTGAGGATATGAGGTCGCCCTAACTCCCAGTACCTCAGAAGGTGACTGTGTCTGGAGATAGAGTCTTGAAAAAGATGATTACGCTAAAATGAGACTATTAAGGTGGGCTCTTGTTCAGTCTAACGGGTACCCTTAGAAGAAGACATTGTGATACACAGAGAAGCAACAGGCATGCACACACACAGACGTGGGAGGACACAGTGAGAAGACAGCCATCTGGAAGCCAAGGAAAGAGAGGTCCCAGAAAAACTAAACCAGCCAGCACCTTCATCCTGAACTTCAGGCCTCCAGAACCGTACAGAAAGAAATGTGCGCTGATTAGACCGCAAGGCTGTGGCATTTTGTTACGGCAGCCCCGGCAAAATAGTACAATAACTAAAACAGGATTTCTCTTTGGAGAAACAAGTCAAAACTCACATTCTCTCTCTCTCTCTCTCTCTCTCTCTATATATATATATATATATATATATATATATATATATGTATATGTATATGTATATATATGTATATATATATATATGAGAAAAAATTAATCATGAAAGAAAGCTATTCAACTCTAATATTGTTGCATGCATGCTCAGTCATCTTCGACTCTTTGCAACTCCATGGACTGTGGCCCACCGGGCTCCTCTGTCCATGGAACTGTCCAGGCAGGAATACTGGAGTAGGTTGCCATTTCCTTCTCCGAGGGATCTTCC
This sequence comes from Ovis aries, assembly GCF_016772045.2. Taxonomy (NCBI): domain Eukaryota; kingdom Metazoa; phylum Chordata; class Mammalia; order Artiodactyla; family Bovidae; genus Ovis; species Ovis aries. Next base: position 59,494,150 of record NC_056069.1, on the reverse strand, counting down.
AACCCAGGGATCCAACCCAAGTCTTTTGCATCTCCTGCATTGGCAGGTGAATTCCTTACCGCTGAGTCACCTGGAAAGTCCTAATATTGTTACTGAGGAATAATAAAAGAAGTAGTATACTAATTTGGGTAATATTTTTATTTATTGTAAACAGCAATATAAAGCATTCTAAAATGAATGCAAGATGCTCCATGTTTTCAAGTGACATTTCTAAATGTGCCATTTTAAATAAAACAGAAAGTGCCATACCTTGCCCTGTTTAGCAATGGTTTTAATTAAGAAGTCGGTTCTCACGTTGTCAACATTTGGCACCAGGATGGAGCCATATTCTGGGGTGGTGTTAGATGGATAGACATATTCCTCAGTACACGTGTTCCAGTGCATCCATTTGCCTGAGGTGAACAGAGAACAATTACATCTTCATATTTCTATTAATAATTTAATTTCTAATTATAAAGAGCAGACATTTTTGACATCTCATGAAGTCATCTTCCGAAAGCTCCTCAAAAAATAAAAATCATTAAATTCAGACATCTAAGTATTTAAGTATGTGTTCACTAAGTCAAAATTCCCAAAGGAGCTATTCAAAGGTGGTAATAGTAAGAGTTATCTTGCAATTCCCTTTTTAAATATGTTCTTGTTGCTCAGTCAGTAAGTCATGTCTGACCCTTCAACCCCATGGACTGCAGCATGCCAGGCTTCCCTGTCCATCACCATCTCCCCGAGCTTGCCCAAACTCATCCTCTGTCGTCCCCTTCTCCTCCTGCCTTCAATCTTTCCCAACATCGGGGTCTTTTCCAATGAGTCAGCTCTTCGCATCAGGTGGCCAAAGTATTGGAGCTTCAGCATCAGTTCTTCCAATGAATATTCATGACTGATTTCCTTTAGGATTGACTGGTTTGACATCCCTCTTTGCTATCCAACAGATGCTCAAGAGGTTTTTAATAACATAAAGTGTGTGTAAATATCAGGACAGTGATAGCAATATGTACCTAAAATCATTTTTCATTACATACTTTTCTAATTGTAAAACCAAAAATGAAACATTCTAGGATGCCATATACAAATATTGCATATAAATGTAGTACATATATGTGTATATAAGTACTTTATAAATATGTAGGCACATAAATAAACAACATATATTTATGAATATTCACACCTATTTGGTAAAAATATACTTCACACTTTGTAATTTTTATAAAAGTTGCTGATTATATCAAATGAATAGCTGAAATGCATCTGATTTGGGGATTTTTTAAATTTGTTTTTAACTCATTAAAAGTTCAGCACACAATATATTTAGAAACAAAAAAAAAATGTGCATTTGGAACCTAACTGAAATAAATATATGAAAAAGAAATCATGGGCTCTCTTTCAAACACACACGAACATTTCCATTTCAATTTTACAGTAGTTTTGATTACCATTTGGAAATATAGACCAATAAATAGATAGGTAAGTAGAGAGCTGGAGAAGGCAATGGCACCCCACTCCAGTACTCTTGCCTGGAAAATCCCATGGACGGAGGAGCCTGGTGGGCTGCAGTCCACGGGGTCACTAAGAGTCGGACGCGACTGAACGACTTCACTTTCACTTTTCCTTTCATGCATTGGAGAAGGAAATGGCAACCCACTCCAGTGTTCTTGCCTGGAGAATCCCAGGGACAGGGGAGCCTGGTGGGCTGCTGCCTATGGGGTCGCACAGAGTCGGACACGACTGAAGCGACATAGCAGCAGCAGCAGCAGGCGGAGAGCTAGAAGGTAAATATTAGACATTTGAAAAAAAAAAAAAAAGGTCCCACATGTGATGGATGGATAGAAGCCCAGGACTCACCATCGGACCCAACGTAGTAGTCAAACATGGAGTCGTCAGGCCCCGCGAGGGGTGGCAGGTCCAGGGCCAGCATCTCCCGAGAGCGCAGCCACTGCTCCACGAGGCGCCGGCCATCTGGTTCCAGCACCGCCCCTACGCTCCACATCAGCGAGAAGACATACAGTCTTCCCAGGTGCTCCGCCGTGACCTCCCCGCCTTGCTCCTGTGCACGCAAGAAACTTTCCTTTTAATTACTTCATTCTCAAACCAAGACTTGGCTTTGATATCTTAATGAAAATCTAAGTAAAGATCTAAAAGGGATAACAGCTTTCTCCCAGCCCTCCCCACCCCCCCCCAAAAAAAAAACGAGGAAAAGATAAATAAAACTGGAGGGAAAAAAAACAAAACTGGAGAACAAATTCAGAACTGATGTCTCAGAATATCAAGCAAGTTTCTGAAATAAATTTAGAATCCTTTTAGATGACTGTGAACCTGCCACCAAGTGATCAATACAAACCGTGGCTTGCTTTGTTTAAAAAAAAATAGAAATGAACACACACACACACAAAGCATTAATATGTGAAGTGCATGATTGAAACTTTCCCCTCCCCCTATGGTTCTAAGAATGAATTTCAAGTCTTGCACTCTGCAAAGTGTGGCTCAGCTAACAAGGGAGAAATTTCTAGAAAATTGAGGGATTTACCTTGGGAGGGATGAGGCCCTGGAGCATGTTGATGCTTTGCAGGACCACAAAGGCCTCCAGCATCTCCATCTGATGCTCTAAGTTCTGAATACTGAAGCGATACAGTTCTGGAAACGACTTGGTGTACAGCTGACGAAGAATTTCAGCTTCTTGAGGTGAACGTTTTTTAAGAAAACCCTGTTAATGTTCAGATGAATGCATTCATTAAATTTATTGGCACACCAGAAAAATGATCCAGTTGAGGTGCAAAAGTTTTTTAATATCAATTAACAATAGTAATACCTAATGATTATATTGTACTTGTACCAGGCCTTGATATAAATTCTTTCATGTGTGACCTCATTTAATGTAAAAAAAAATTCTATGAGATAGGAATGGTTATTATCCTTCTACAGATGAGGAAACTAAGGCCCAAGGAGTTTAAGTAACGTGCCCAGGATCCCATAGCTTGGAGGTGTCAAGGCTATCCCCAACCCAGGGATCAAACCCGCTGCATTGCAGGTGGATTCTTTACCAATGAGCCACCTGGGACGTCCAAGTCATTTAGAAAAAAATGGTCCCAAAGTCTGATTCTAGCATCTGTAAGTTCAGCTACACTACACCTAAGCTCAGGTCTTGAAGTCAAGATAAAGGGAAAAGTCTTAGGCTCTTGGTTAAAATATGCTCAGAGAAAATGAGGAGACATATACATGGAAATAATTTAGGAAAAAAAAGAAGAATAAAAGATAAAGGAAATGCATTCTCAGATTATTCAAAATGGGAGACAGATATATCACAGTTTTACTTCTTCTAATCTAATTAATAACCACTATAGAAAAAATATCAAAGAATACTTAGGAAAATGGAGAATTTGGTCATTTGGGAAAAGCAGTATTAGGAAATTGCATGTGATTCATAACAAAATATCATTTAACACACAACAAGATTTTCTTCAGATGAGGAGATTTCCCTTGGCATCAAGAAATCAGGTCACTCTTAGAGACTCCGAACAGAAGCAATAAAACGGCGATTCTCGGTTATCCATAATTTCATGAAGTCAACATGATTGCACAATGACAAAAACCAAACATAGCACTTCAAGTTGATGGAGGCAGAAAATATCATACGCAGGGCCGAGTAATCAGCGTGACTCACAGAGGTTCATGGAGTCTCACGATCACAACTTCTCCACTGTCAGCCCTCCAGTGACCCTCTCAGAGCTGCCCTGGCCTCTTCTAAACATTTCCAGTCAGAGAGTTATGAGTCCTGCTTCTTGCTATCCATTTGTAAGCAAATTAGCATTAATATAGAGGTCTTATTCACCTTCAACATGGACAGAATATAATAGAAACTCATTTCATAAATAGCAAACTGTAAATAGTCATTAGCTAATAGTGTAAAAATATTTTCTAAAAGCCTTTGTAAATCTGAAGTATTTGGGAGAAAATCACAAATTCATTTTTACTTGGAGTTTGCTGTATCCCTGGTCACCAAGCCTGAATCCACTGTGGTACTTTTTTTGTTTGTTTGTTTGTTTTCTTATTTTTATTTTTATTTTTTTTATTATTTTTTTAAATTTTTATTTTTACTTTATTTTACTTTACAATACTGTATTGGTTTTGCCAACTGTGGTATTTTTTAAAAAACATTTAGAACAACTCTCTCCCCAAAGATTCTAATTTGATAGACTGAGGTGTGACACAGTTATCTGTATTTTAAAGAAATGCCATTGGTGATTATTCTTGCAAAGCCAGAGTTGAGAATTCTTGTTCTAAATTTTCCTTGAAGGATGGATAATTTAATTGTGAAATCTGAAATTTTCACATATCCAACAGTGACATATCCAACTGTACATCAGAATCACTTTTCTTTATAATTCCCTAATTTAAAATATGTATTTATAAGTTTTTAATCAAAATTATCTCCAAAAAACTTATTCAAATGAAAATAATAATTTGACCGACAGTGTCAAAAAAGATTGTACTGATGGCTCATCTAATAATCATTCTGCCTTATGTTATGGCATTTATTTAGTAAAATATATAAGTATGCAAGGCATTCAATTATAATCTTACCATAATCAATATACCCTAACATATACTGGTAGTAATAAAATAATACACCTTATCAAGAATTAAACAGAGATTATCTGAAATATTATTTCCAGGTGCAAACTTAAAACTACATTATTACTATTGAGTCTCATAAAAATTCTTTATATGCAATTTTAATAAATTGTCTCCTTCAAGTTAATATTCTAAGACGGTTGTTTAAATTTTCCTTATTCATTTACAGTGTTCTTGCCTGGAGAATCCCAGGGACGGGGGAGCCTGGTGAGCTGCCGTCTATGGGGTCGCAGAGTCGGACACGATTGAAGTGACTTAGCAGCAGCAGCAGCAGGATTATTGATTCACCTAGGCCTTGCAATGATTCCTCAACCCGAGCTGAAGAACCCTGAGCACTGAGGAAATCTTTAAGGGACAACCAGGGCTGATGGTCACAAGAGCATTAAAGGGTCTCTCATAAACATCAGCATTAAAATGCAATTACACCAGAAGTCTGCAGGAAAATCAGTGCACACTCTAAAGGAATGCTCAAGGACCTATTTCCCTCTTTAATTATACCAAAAAAGATTCCAATCATACCTCAAGAATAGGGCTCCAATCAAGGACAGAAGAACTCATGAAAACCATCCCATTTCTTGAGACAGTAGCAGGCGAAGCGTTGTCAATATTATGAGGTTCAAAAACAATCTTGCAGTTTGGAGCCATGGGAATCCGATCGCCATTGGCAAGGGTTAGTGTTTTATTATCATCCAAAACGGAATTCAGATTTTCAATCCAGATGGCATCTACTGGACCATCAAGAACTATCCAGATATGCTCCCCTAAAACATCCCACCAAGGGTAGTGGGGAAGAGCATACAGACACATATATGCATATGTACATAACTATGCTTGAAGAAATATAACAATGTAATTTTCATTAATTTTTAAATAAAGCTTTGACCTAAACGATTATCTTATTTCTTTGCATAGGGGTTTCCCAGTTCTTTATGTAGCAGTTGTTTAAAGCACACAATCAAAACAAAAAGTCATTTGTTCCCTGAAAAGATATTCATTGAGCAACCTTCCCTGTATCAGCATTGATCCTGGGATAGGGTGATAAAAAAGACAACATCCTGCCCATCACAGAGGTTGCTTTCTAAGAGGTAGAGATGACAAAGCAATATGCAAAGAAATATGTAAAAAAAAATTCAGCAGGATAAGAGGGTGGGGTGTTTCAGATAAGGTGGTCCATGAAATATTTCTGGAGCAGAATGACGTGATGAAGAGCTGTAGGACTAGGATTTTTCAGGCAGTGGCAATAGTAGTTGCAAAGGTCCTGAAGTGGGTACAAGCTAAGGGGATCATGCTCCAGGAACAGCAGGAAGTCAAACCTGTTTAGAAAGAAGATGAGAAGGCAGAAAGGGATGTGAGTGACATCAGAAAGACAGGCAGAGCTCCAAGAATCCATTCTGGTTTGCACAGGCTGAGTTTGAGATGTTCAACAAGACAGCCCATAGAGCAGTTGAGTTGGGAATTCAAAGACTAGAGATTAAAATGTAGAGATCAGCTTAGAGATGGCATTGAGAGCCACGGACTGGGTAAGTTTTGTCCAGATCATAAGTGTACAGATAAGAAGTCTGAGAACAGAGGCACTTGAGCATTCAGACTTCTGGGTCTGAACCAGGGTCTCCTCTGCTGGTTCCTCCCTCTGGCTGACCTCTCAGTGAAGCAGAAGTAGAAGAAGGTGCCCATGATGTCAAGTGGTGGAAGAGTCTGAAGGAGTGATCAGCTGTGCCAGACACTGCCGAGAGCAGGGCTAGACCAAGAAGTGACAGCCTGTGTGTGACAAGGTGGAGGTCATGAGTGTCCCCAACAGAGCACTTTCTGAGGGACACTGGGCACAAAGACTAACAAATGTCAGGTCAGGAGACATTTGCAGGTAAAGACAGCAGCATCAGCAGAACACCCAACAGAAATGCCCTTGTAAATTTAGGTATTCGGTTTCACAGTTGCTCTTAATTTTTTAATCACTAGTTCTCTTTTACAAACCAGCACCATGACCAAGTCTGTAGTTCTAATTTTTATTTGTAATAACTGTGTGACTGAGCGACTGAACTGAACTGAACTGTGCAGTACTCTGAGTCAAATGAAATGCTTAGAAAATCCTAATTATGCTTATTCAACTAACAGTTTAAGGAAAATGGTGATCCGATCGCCAGAGTCCCTGTGAAAGTAAAAGTGTATGTTGCCTCTTTTAAAAGAGTTTTAAAAAAAAAAAAAAAACCCTCTGAGCTCCTAGTCTCTGAGTAACATTTGCTCACTGGATCTGTGTGACACAGGATTACTAGAATAAGTCAGAAACAAAAGTGTATTTAATTCCCATAAAACAACAGCAGTTTCTAATACACTAGAAATGAAGCATTTTCTTTTCTCTTTCACCATTGGTGTTGGGTTGATCAGTCACATTCCCTCAAAGAGAAGATCTGTGGTGCCCCCTTAACTGTTTCTCAACAGAACACTGTTTCCCAAGGCATGGACTCGTGAAGTGAACCCAAATGTCTCCGCCCTCCTCCTGTATCCTCCTGTGTCCCTGCAATTGCTTTCATGGTGCTTTCTCCTACTCATTCAGGAGTGAGAGGGGAACTGATCATCACCTCCTCCATCTGAACTTATATTCTGGGACCACTGCGCTCAGTTTGCAGGGTTCCTAAGTGAGAGAATATTCAGAGTGAACCACTGGCCTTTAAGGAATTGCTTTAAACTGAAGCCAAACACACATCTCATCTAAAGAGAATAATGTATGATCAAAAACTTTCTTTTTGATACAATCTTCTTTCCTAAGAAGCCCATTCCCACCTGTGATTTTATAGGAGAATCGGTTTTCTAAAGATAGGCCATTCTGAGATGAGTACCATTTTTTAAATATTCAGTGAAAATAGTTATGGTGAGATCACTTGATTTAATACAATCAATTTTCCTAAAAGCTTTTGTTATTTCATTCTAAGATACCACAGGAATATTTTCCTTCTTTCAAAAGGAAAATAATTCCCTTTGTAACCAAAAAAAAAGGGAGGAGATGGGTATTTTAAATACATTAATCAATCATTTCTGTGTTTCATCATTCACAAATATCATAGTGATTTATGACTTCTTGGTCTTGGATAAGATATTATACAGAAAATACGGTTTTACTAATTTTATTTCTTTTTAATATTTATATATTTTGCTGCATCAGGGCTTAGTTGTGGCCCACAAGCTCAATTTCCCTCCAGTATGTGGGATTTTAGTTCCCCAACTAGGGATCAAACCTGTGTTTCCTGCATTGGAAGATGGATTCTTAGCCATTGGACTACCGGGAAGTCCCCTACTAATTTTAAATAGCTACCAAGGCTTTTATTTAGAAGCACATGTCAAAAATTATAGCTGTAATTCAGGGACTATTGTGGTCCAATGGCTAAAACTCCATGCTTTCACCTCAGGGGATATAGGTTCAATCCTTGTTGGAAGAACTAAGATCTTGCATGCTGTGTGGTGCTACCAAAAAAAAAAAAAATTATAAACTAATACTCTCTTTAGAGTCATGGATGTAGAAAACAAACTTATGGTTATCAGAGGTAAGGAGAGGAGGGATGCACTGGGAGACTGGGATTGACATGCACCCTACTATATATAAAATAGGTAACTAACAAAAACCTGGTGTCTAGCACGGGGAACTCTACTCAATACTCTGTAATGACCTATATGGAAAACAATTTTAAAAAAAGAACTGATACATGTATATGTATAACTGATTTGCTCTGCTGTATACCTGAAACTAACACAAGTTTGTAAACCAGCTTTACTCCAATAAAAATTTAAAAATAAAAGGTTACACTTGTAATTCATCTCCTACCTTTCTTAGCCCTCAGTGTTTTCCTCCAAAGAGTAGAAAATATCCCATCGGTCCAATCATTCGTCGCCACATCAAGCCGACCGAACATCTGTGGGGCTGTAATTGCTTTAGGATTCATCCTCATTTCCCGGTGTGGTTTTCCACAATCTATACCAAGTAAATCCAGATTTTAAACAACTCAAATGGAGAATGAACCATCATTAGGCAACACTGCACCAGTCTGCAGTGTACTATCTGTCAGCAGATAGTCAAAACATGAAAAATAAGAAATTACATTGAAAATACATATCTTACTGTTATCATAATTATCCTCATTATATGTTATTGACTAAAGCACTTTTTTATCATCTGGAAAAGGAAACTGCAGGTTGTAAAAGGGGGGGGGAATGATACCATGCTGGAATTGATGGAGGAATTAATGTAATCTAAGAGTCAGATGCAACTGAGCGACTTCACTTTCACTTTTCACTTTCATGCATTGGAGAAGGAAATGGCAACCCACTCCAGTGTTCTTGCCTGGAGAATCTCAGGGACGGGGGAGCCTGGTGGGCTGCCGTCTATGGGGTCGCACAGAGTCGGACACAACTGAAGCGACTTAGCAGCAGCAGCAGAAGCGCTTCAAATGTCACAGCTCAAAATCTTTTGGTTTCTTGTCTACTAGGTTAAATCGTAGGTCCCTGGTGGCTCAGATGGTAAAGAATCTGCCTACAATGCAGGAGACCTGGGTTCAATCCCTGGGTCAGGAAGATCCTCTGGATAAGGGAATGGCAACCCACTCCAGTATTCTTGCCTGAAGAATTCCATGGACAGAGGAGGATGGTGGGCTACAGTTGATGGGGTCACAAAGAGTCAGAAACAATTGAAGGACTAAGCATGCATGCATGCAGGTTAAATCTTATATCTGAAATTCATTTAGAAGATGCTTGATTCTCCTCATTAACAGCTTTCATTTGCTGAGATATGGTCTTTCTCATTTGGAAAAAATCAGCTAAGTTAATGTTACAAAAATCAAGAATTATTTTTCTGTGGTCAACTTCAAAAAAGGTATGCAAATCTCTCAAACTCTGAAACTATTCTCGAGTAAGATGAATTCTGTATGTATGAGACTATAGATAGTAAGTTTAAAAAAATCAAAGACAAAGATTTATAGTATATTGTACATGGAATCTTAAAAAATGGTACAAGTGAACTTATTTAAAAGACAGAAATAGACTCAGAGACATAGAAAACAAACTTATGGTTAGCAAAGGAGAAAGGCAGGGAGGGATAAATTAAGAGTTCAGGATTAAAATATACACATATATTTATACATTTATATACTAGATAATCAACAAGGACTTACTGTATGGAACAAGGAAATACATTTAATATCCTTATCACTTCATGGCAAATAAGTGGGGAAACAGTGGACACAGTGGCTGACTTTATTTTCCTGGACTCCAAAATCACTGCAGATGGTGATTGCAGCCATGAAATTAAAAGACACTTGCTCCTTGGAAGGAAAGTTATGACCAACATAGATAGCATATTAAAAAACAGAGACACGACTTTGCCAACAAAGGTCCATCTAGTCAAAGCTATGGCTTTTCCATTAGTCATGTATGGTGTGAGAGTTGGACTATAAAGAAGGCTGAGCACCAAAGAATTAATGCTTTTGAACTGTGGTGTTGGAAAAGACTCTTGAGAGTCCCTTGGACTGCAAGGAGATCCAACCAGTCCATCCTTAAGGAGATCAGTCCTGGGTGTTCATTGGAGGGACTGATGTTGAAGCTGAAAACTCCAATACTTTGGCCACCTGATGAGAAGAGCTATCATTGGATAAGACCCTGATGCTGAGAGGGATTGAGGGCAGGAGGAGAAGGGGACGATAGAGGATGAGATGGTTGGATGGCATCACTGACTCGATGGACATGGGTTTGGGTGGACTCCAGGAGTTGGTGATGGATAGGGAGGCCTGGCGTGCTGCGGTTCATGGGGTCTCAAAGAGTCGGACACAACTGAGCGACTGAACTGAACTGAATAACCTATAATGGAGGAGAATCTAGAAAAGAAAATATACAGTGGAATCACTTTGCTATACATCTGAAACTAATACAATATGTAAATCAACTATATTTCAATTAAAAAATTTTTAAGATTTAAAATGCAAAATCATAAAATAGAGGCTAAAATGTCACATATTGTGTGAAAGATCGACAAACACAGGCACACAAGCATGGATACGCACACTGTAAAGGTGTTAAATTAAAACTTTTCTAGAAAATTAAATGATAATTCTCTTTTTCCAAAATCAGAAAAAGAATCAGGGTTAATTATTTGCAATATTTTACAGTGCTGAAGTTCAACTTTGGCACAATGCAGGTTTTTCAATAAATGATATCCGTAAGAATAGCAATACTTTTTTTTAAAAAATCTAATCACACTTTACAAAAGGCCAGCAAACTCTTCAAATATCTGACAGTAGCATAGATGAAAACTGGACTTGGTCTGTTGCCCATATAAGAGAAACTATCACAAATCATTCCATTATGGTTGCAGGTAGAATTGTATCATTTTCATTTAAAATCCCATAATATTTTTATACGAGCACTCTAAGGAAAAAAAAAAAATGCTTGACTTTTCAAATGTTAGTTAAATGGATTCCTCTTAATTCTTTTCACCTTCATGGACCCTGCCCCAGAGTAAGCCTTCTTTTCTTGCTGTCCTCTCCTTAGGTCCTCCTTATGGAGATCCCCAGACGGCCCCTCCTGTCCAGTCTATGCTCTTCATGGCACACAGGGCTAATCACACCAAACCTCAGCTCTACGGCTTCCCATCACCCACAGGGTAAAATCTAAGAGTTCAGCTAAAGTTATAAAGCTTCTCATGCTGTGACCTTGCTTCAAATTTGAGTTCCTCTGGAAGCAAAGCCTGAGATAAAGACAGAGGAACTGGGAGTTTGAATTTGGGTGAAAGACAGTGAGACAGAAAAGGAGAGAAAGCCAATAAAGAGCTTGTTGGTGAGCTGGTCACAGACGGAGTGTCCCTCTAGGAGACAGGAGGAGATGGACACTTGCCTTCCACTCTTTCCGCCATATTGGTTGAGGGTATGGCTGCCTCAGGAGCATAACATCCCACCCAATCTGTTCTTCCAGGCTGAGCCAATTCCCAGGAACTGGAAAGGCATAAGGCTGACAAACTCGGAGATACCACTGCTGTTTGAGGGAGAAACTGTCCAACGGTTGTATCTGTAGCAGGGGAGGGTCAAAGGGAGGTGGCCCTGGGCACGAATAGCATCGGTTACCCCTCCGCGTCTCCCCTCGCCCACCCCCACCAACACAAATTACATCTTATCCATACCAGAGCACTTCCTGGTATATCAGGCTTTCACCAGTCCCTTCAGTCTACTCAGCGCCTTCATTCTGCTAAGAATACCTTTTATCCATCTGCTATTTAACCCTCAAACCTCAGATGAAGTAGCACCTGCTCTGTAAGCCTTTCTAGAGTTCCTTAGAAAGGTTTCTGATCTCCTTTGCCTCTGCTTACACCATAAATGTCCAAATCTTCCCCCATCCAATCTTCTATGCTGAGTTCTAATTATCTGTGTCACTTCACTTCACTGTAAACTCTTTTTCTCTCATGCCTGCTTGGTGTTAGTTCTAGAAAGTCTTGTAGGTCTTTGTAGAACTATTTAACTTTGGCTTCATCAACATTAGTGGTTGGGGCATAGACTTGGATTACTGTGTTGTTGAATGCCTTGCCTTGGAAACAAACTGAGATCATTGGGTTTTTGAGACTGCATCAAAGTATTGCAAACTAAAACCAAGAACAAGTCAATAAACAGCAAGTAGTCTAATAATTTATTCATTTTTGCAAAGACCTTCTCCAAAGCCAGTGATGTCATATTGAGTACATAGTTTAGACATATTATACATGGAGAAGGAAATGGCAACCCACTCCAGTACTCTTGCCTGGGAAACTCCATGGACAGAGGAGTCTTGTAAGCTACAGCCCATGGAGTCGCAAAGGGTAGGGCATGACTGACATAATACATCTATATCATTTAATATTTAGTACTCATTTTAAGACACCAGGGCTTCCCGGGTGGCTTAGTTGGTAAAGAATCTGCCCACAATGCAGGAGACCCAGGTTCGATCCATGGGTCGGGAAGATCCCCTGAAGAAGGAAATGGCAACCCACTTCAGTACCCTTGTCTGAGAAATCCCATGGACAGAAGAGTCTGGTGGGCTACCCACTCTGGGAATGCAAGAATCAGACACAACTAAACCACAACCACCACCACCACCACTTATTTTGCTCAGGTAACTGTACCCAGCACATATGTAGTTTATTAACAGAAGGCAGCTTCATACCAACAAAAGTATTATTAAGCATAGTTTAAGAGAGGGAATACATCCTTTTAATGCTATATAAAGATCCCCAAACAGAATTTTAATAGCACACATGAAAATCACATGACAAAGTCCTGCAGGTGTGAAATCTGTTTTAGTGGAGGTAGGTGCTAGCTGAGGGTATAATCCTGTCTCAGTGTGAGGACCCCCACGTAGAGTCCTATTGTACAGAATTCATTTCATCCTATGGCTGAGGAAACAGACTAAATCCAACGTGTGCAGGACCTAGAACAAATATAGACTATCACTATCAACCAATATCAGTGCACTGAGGCTCTATAAGCTGGCCAGAAACCCAGCCAAGCAGCTCTTCCCTGTGGGACAATGCATGGTGCACCCTAACAGCCAAGATTCTGTGAAATTTTGGAACTTAACTGCCATGCCCATTGTTGCCAATACTTTTAAGAAGAAAGTCATCCATGTTTAATAAGAACCAGAGAATACAAGGATAACTGTGAACAAGGCAATAGCCATTATGCTTAGATGACCCTGGGTTAGGGGCTTAGATGTAAGGCTTAGGGACATCTGGAAATTAAGTGCACTGATTTCACTTCTCAAGAAAAATATCTGATTCGGGGCAGGAAATTAGTTTACAGTGAGGGTGGTTTTTTAACACATAGAATTTAAGAATCAGGTTTGGAATTATCTTATATTTATTGAGAGGTAGCATCCTATATTGGGGCTTCCCTGGTAGCTCAGCTGGTAAAAATCTGCCTACAATGCAGAAGACCCCAGTTTGACTCCTTGGTTGGGAAGATCTCCTGGAGAAGGGATAGGCTACCCAGTCCAGTCTTCTTGGGCTTCCCTGGTGACTCAGCTGGTAAAGAATCCACCTGCAATGCGGGAGACCTGGGTCTTATATGTCATATAGTAAGCATCTTACATTAAGTCATAATTGTGAAATGGTATGGTATGCTGGGAAAATTCTGGGTTTTACCTTAATGGGCTCTGACCTTAACTTTGAGTCTCATTATTTACCATCTTTCTGACGTTGAGTATTTCTGAAGTTGAATCTTGACTTTTTTGTCCAAAATGGAGATAACAGTAATCATATCTCAAGATCATTTTGAAAACTAAATGGCATAACATATGTAAAACATATAACACAGTCCGTGAAATCACTTAAAAAAAATGTTTGCATAATTCAGAAAATCCAAGATATAGAAACAATCTTCTGCCTGCCCATGGATGAATGAATAAAGATGTGGCTTACATATGCAATGGAATATTATTCACGCACAAAATACAAGAACATCCTGCCATTTGTGGAAACATGAATGGACTTTGAGGGTATCATGTTAAATGAAATAATTCAGACACAGAAAGACAAATACTGTGTGGTATCACTTATATATGGCATCTAAAAATGTCAAGCTCAGCTTCCGCAGAAGCTCCAATACTTTGGCTACCTGATGCAAAGAGCTGACTCTTTGGAAAAGATGCTGATGCTGGGAAAGATTGGAGGCAGGAGGAGAAGGGGACAACAGAGAACGAGATGGTTGGATGGCATCACCTACTCAATGGACATGAGTTTGAGCAAGCTCTAGGAGATAGTAAAAGTGAAAGTCGCTCTGTCGTGTCTGACTCTTTGCGACCCCACGGACTATACAGTCCATGGAATTCTCCAGGCCAGAATACTGGGGTGGGTAGCCTTTCCCTTCTTCAGGGGATTTTCCCAACCCAAGGATCGAATCCAGGTTTCCCACATTGCAGGCGGATTCTTTACCAGCTGAGCCACAGGGAAGCCCAAGAATACTAGAGTGGGTAGCCTATCCCTTCTCCAGCAGGTCTTCCCAACCTAGGAATCGAACCAGGGTCTACTGCATTGCAGGCGGATTCTTTACCAACTGAGCTCTCAGGGAAGCCCAGAGATAGTGAAGGAGAGGGAAACCTGTTGTAGTCCATGGGGTCGCAAAGAGCTGGACATGACTTAGTGACTGAATAACAGCAACAGAGAAATGGATTGTGGAACTGTAGTTATAAGGGATGGGGTGGGGCATGGAGAGATATTGGAAAGGGATAAAAAATTATAGTTATAAAATTAGCAAGTTTGGGCACCTAATGTATCAGCATGGTGATTATAGCTAATAATACTGTATCATACAAATATTTGAATATTTCTAAGAAACTATCAATAAATCTTAAATGCTGTCATCACAAAAAAAGAAATGGTTATTATGTGATATGATGGAGGTGGTAACTCATGCTATGGTGACAATAATTTTGCAACATATATATGCATCAAATCAGCACACTGCACACCTTAAACTTATATATATGTCAAAATAATATCTGAATAAAGCTGGAAATGGGGGTTCCCTGGCCGTCCAGCGGTTAGGACTCTGTACTTCCACTGCAGGGGGCACAGTTTGATCCCTGATTAGGAAACTAAGATCCCGCATGGCACGGAGCACAGTCAAATAAAAAAAAATTTTTTTTAATTTAAAATACAAGCTGGAAAAAAAATGTTTTTCTTCTCTGGTCTATTAATGTACTGTGTTATCTCTAAAATATATCCAATATTCAAAAAAGTTGAATATTGGATATATTCTTACATGCTGCTGCTGCTGTTTAGTCGCTAAGTCGTGTCTGACTCTTTTGCAACCCCATGCTATTCAACTCTAATATTGTGGCATGCATGCTCAGTCATCCCTGACTCTTTGCGACACCATGGACTATAGCCCGTCAGGCTCCTCTGTCCATGGGAGTTCCCAGACAAGAATATGGGAGTGGGTTGCCATTTCCTTCTCCAAGAGGTCTCCTCCTATAAAAATATGTTAATATACATCTATATTTGTGTTCCTCTCGGAGCATTCACATGTCACAAAATGTGCCCCCAGGGTAATGAGGCTTGACGGTCCCCTTACCAGTCATGGCTTTCATCAGGGTGCGGATGCAGGTGGTCTTCCCTGCTCCACTTGGCCCTAGGGTCATCATTCCATGCCGCACTCTCTGTGTTTCAAACAGCTGGATGACTTTCAGTTTCCAAGGAGGATGGTTGATTAAACCAGCTTCTTCAACCTGAAAATAAAACAAAATCCCCACATAAACAGCTGTCAGGACTTATCATTGTGTTCAAAATAAGTACAGACATGAGGCAAGGTTAGAGGTATGGGGAGTTATTATTAATACATATGGACGTGCCAGTTTGGAAAGATGGAAAAAGTTCTGAAGGCAAATAGTAGTGATGTTTGCACAATACACCGAATGTATTTAATACCACTGGGCTGTACACTTAAAAAATAGTTTAAAAGATATATTTAAGCACTGAGTTTTACTACAATAAAAAATATACACAGCTAGGCAAAAAGCAGGCTGAACATAATCAAAATGATATCCCAACCTAATCGATATCTGACTTAGGAAATTACAAACACTTATATTTACATGAATGTACACATTAAGAGCAACTTAAGAACAAAGGCTCAAATAGCAAAATTATTTTAGATGTTTAATTTAGAAGATAATATTTAGTATAAAAAGATCATTTCAAGCATACCAAGTTGACTGAAATTCCATACAACTGCCAAGCCATCTTTGTAAATCTAATGTATAGTTTTTATCTATCAGACAGATGTATGGAAGCTACTCTGTGAAACACTATGCTAAATTTAAATTTCTATGAGCTTAGTACAAATGATATCTTCGTTTTACAGATAAGAAAACTGAGACACAAAGAGACTAAGTAATTTACCCAAGATTATTCATTGTAAAGTTATGGAGTAAGGATCTGATCCCAAGATTCAGCCCTATGATTCATGCTATGCTTAAATTCACTATAAATGATGCTTTTATTTTTACTTAAATAATTTTTAGATAATACTTATGTATTATTTTATGTTATTGACTCTCCATATTTCTCATATGCTACAAATTGCAAATGTAAGTCACTTTATAGATTAGCTTATACTTAGCATTTTTAGGCAATGCTACAATCAAGATGGCCATATGATGAAGAAGCCATTTGCAAAATGAATGATCACTTTTACCTAATTGGGAGATTAAGATTTTTATACACTGACTTTTAAAGGGAAAGTCTCCATAAAATACTGCTATATTTAATTTTTATTACAAATACATTCAAAGAATTGAAATCCATTTTATAAATATGAGCTAGTCACCATTTCTATAAAACGTTTTTTTCCAAACGCTTTTTCATAGGAAAGGAAATTGAGGCACAAGATTTTCATGATTCATCTCCATTCCTAGGAAGATTATAGGGCTTCCCAGGAGGTGCTAGTGGTAAAGAACCCACATGCCAATGCAGATGTAAGGGATATCGTTTCGATCCCTGGGGTGATAAGATCTCCTGGAGGTAGCCACGGCAACCCACTCCAGTACTGGGCTGGAATCCCACGGGCAGAAAAGCCTGGTGGGCTACAGTCCATAGAGTCACAAAGAGTCGGAGACGACTGAAGCCACTTGGCATAGCACAGCGTAGGAAGATGATAAAAAGTTAAAGCTGCACCAAGTATCATGGAAAATCCAGACACCTCATGATACACTTAACATGATGGATTCCCCCAAAGTCCAAGGAAGAAATCACAAGTGATCCTTGGCCTGGGGGAAAAGATGGACAGCGAAGGAGCCACATGAGATCACTCCAAATGACTCTCAGTAGCAGGAGTCAGGATGCCAAAGCAACATGATAAACAAATACCAGGGCTGCAGAAAGAACCAAGCCTAGCACAGGTAAGGCAGCAGGCCGCACACACCCCCCGCCCCGGCCCATGCTGACCCACCCCTTTTCACTGGGAATCTGGTGTGGAACGGTCTCCAGCAGTAACAGCACCACTAGCACATGGCTAACTGTGGTTGAGCGAGACCCCCTGGCAGGAAAAGTTCTATTAATGGTGTGTAATGGCTTCTCTTAAACCTGTAGTCACAGCCTTGGGGTTGTTCTCAAATCTATAGATTTAGACCATAACAGCTCCACTTGATTCTCATGAAATTCAGATGAAAGGAACACATAGTTTGATGTCCTGTGAAACATGTTACCTGTCTACTAATTGCCATTTCCAGTTCAGGGTAACCCGCCTTGTCCAGAAGAATATTTGGGAAGAGATCTTCAATCAAACTCAAAAATAAAGGTTCATCTTCATCAATCTCAAAAAGAAAAGAAAGGAAATCAGACCAGCTCTTTTGGCACAAGCACAGCAATATTAGGCAAACTGAAAATGAGTAATACATTTTAGATTACTTTATCAGAGCCAGTAATAAATAAAATACCTCCACTGAAGTTGAGAAAGATTTTCATCATGTTGCCCATGCATTAAAAATTAGTTTTTAAAAGGGAGGAAGGATAGAGAAGAAGAGGGGGAAAAGGAAGGAAATAGAAGAAAAGAAAATACCACCTATGTGACAACTTTCTATAAAACAACCATTTTAGGGAGTTACTACATAACCTATAATTTCTTATTTAAATGAAAAAGAATTTTTCAAATGAAACAGAGTCGCAAATTCATGAAATGAAATTTGTTTAATTCATACTTTTACTGTGAAAAAATATATCATCAATATAGATATAGATTCACTGTATATAGATTCATTGATAACCAGATGATTGATTATCAGTCTCAACTGTGAAATCAAAGAATGTGAAATTTTACACATTTGCAAAATCTTACATACAACTTCCTGCCAAAGTCTACTTTTAAAAAGGTGGGATTATAGCTCTAAAACACAAAAATTTCAAGGGATCTGGAAACTTAAGAGGTAGATTTTTTTTTAATCCATTTTCATTCTATTGGAATAGACACGTGTTAGACTAGATATGAGCCGCCACAGAAATTACTTCTGAGAAAATGTAATTTAAAGTCATGCTCTATGAAATTTAAAGTGCTTCATCTGATAATCAAGCATTTTAAATGAGATCTTTAAATAAATATTTCTAAATCTCATTTGTGCTTAAACTGAAATGTAAGCGGGTAGAACAGCTCCATCTGTGAACCTCACCAGTTTGGAAAGATTCATATCTCGCAGCACACGCATGACAATCGTGGACTCCGTATCCGTGGGGCTGGCTCTCTTGGCTGCTCCCAGGGTTCGCAGAACTGACAGAATATTACGCAGACCGAAGTCATAATGTACCTGAAGAATATGAAGAACACTGGGCTTATTTTCAAAATTAAGTTACCCATGGCAACTGTACAAATTTGACAGAGGCATATTGAATAAATGCTGATTTTCCTTTTGAACATGTGTACAGATAGTAGAGCAATAAATCTTTTTATCAATAACTTTTTCTTTTTAGGAAATGGAGAATACCCAAAAAAGCCCACTCCCCTGGGTCATCAGTAATTTAAGCCCTTAGATCTGAAAACTGTTGATAACAGACAGATCTTGACAGGGAGAAAGGAGTAAACTTCCTCATGGAAAATACAGGTTCCCTTGAGACCTTCTTAAGCCAATTATCCACAAGAAAATGTCCTCATATCTCAAAAACTAAAATTTCAAACCAGAATTAAACTGTGACCTTGCTCATGACCATGATATAAGGTCAAAACATAGGAATATCAAAGAGGAAAAAAAAAAGTAGCTAAATTCCAAGATTACCTAAGTTGAATGAGTGAAGTTGTTCAGTCATGTCCGACCCTTTGCGACCCTATGGACTGTAGCCTATGAGGCTCCTCCATCCATGGAATTTTCCAGGCAAGAGTACTGGAGTGGGTTGCCATGGCCTTCTCCAGGGGATCTTCCCCACCCAGGGATCGAACCCGGGTCTCCCACATTGCAAGCAGATGCTTTTACCATCTGAGCCACCAGACCGAAAGGGAGTAACAATAAGGACAAAATGGAAAGCCAAGCCCCCAGCTTTGTTGACCTCTTGACATATATTTATAAAAGTTCAATCACCCAAAATTTTAGCACATATAAAGCAAATAATAAAAAACCAATTCTCCAACCACCATAGGAAACACTATCTCTAGCAATTCCTCAAAACTTTTCTAAATAAAACCACCATAGGACCCAGCAACCCCACTTGAGGGACTATATCCCAAAGAGTTGAAAGCAGAGTCTCAAAAAGAGATTTGTGCACCCATGTTCATAGCAACACTATTCACAACAGCCAAGAGGTGGGAACAACCCAAAGGCCCATCGACAGATGAGTGGATAGACAAAATGCGGCATATATGGAAACTGGAATGATATCCAATCATAAAAATGAAGCAAGTACTATCACATGCTATACCATGAATGAAACTTGAGGACATTATACTAAGTTAAATAAGCCAGTCACAAAGAGACAAATACCATGTGGTTCCATTTGTATAAGATATCTAAAGTAGTCAAATACATAGAAACAGAAAGTTCAGTGGTGGTTACCAGGGAACAGAGGGAGAAAGAAAGTGGAGTTTTTTTAATGGGTATAGAGTTTCCTTTTTATAAGAGAAAAAAGCTATGGAGATCTGTTTCACAACACTATTGAACTGTACACTCAAAAATGGTTAGGATGTTAAGCTAATGTTACATTTTTTATTGTTGTTCAGTTGCTAATTCGTATCTGACTCTGTGCAACCTCATGGACTGGAACACACCAGGCTCCTCTGTCCTCCACTATCTCCCGGAGTTTGCTCAAATTCATGCCCATTGAGCCAGTGATGCTACCTAACCACCTCATCCTCTGCTGCTCCCTTTGCCTTTTGCCTTCAATGACTATGTTTTCAATCATAATTTATAAAAACCTATAGAAAAAAATTATCTGCTAATTGGAAGCTGGATGCATCACTTAATACCAATCATTTGATGGATAAGGCACATAAAAATATTCAGATTGAGTTCCTGCCTACAAGGAGTTTAAGTTCTAATCCTCAATAAAAGAAACATAAGCAAGCTAGCATAAAAGTAACAATGACTTGAAATTGTTGGTGGGTAGAATTAATTAAGGAAAGTTTTCCATAATAAGACTCAGTTAAATCTGCAGACATGAAGCAAGATTCACAGGCGGTTGATCAAGGGATCAGCATGGGGCCAACTGTTTTGTACACATGGACACATATCATTTCCCAATGACCTTGTGAACAAGGGCAATCGGAATGAAGGAAACAGATGTGAAATTAGAGAGGGCAGGAGTTACTGATGTGGGAGTTTTTCTACATACAAGGTACAGCACAGAAAGGAGAAGACAGAGTAAAGAGGACTTCCCAGGTGGCACAAGAGTAAAGAATCCACTTTCCAATGCAGCAGACTCAGGTTAGATCCGTGGGCTGGAAAGATCTGCTGGAGTAGGAAATGGCAACCAACTCCAGTATTCTTGCCTGAGAAGTCCCATGGACAAAGGAGTCTGATGGGCTACAGTCCATGGTGTCGCAAAGAGTTGGACATGATTGAGTGGCTGAGCACAAGCAAAAGAAACTAAGGATGTTTTGAGTGAGAACTGAATTTAGCTGAATCTGTGGGTGTAAGAAATAATTTAGATTCAAAGAAGTTTGAATTAGAGGTTCCTCAAAACCATGAGGACACACAACCCTTTATGACAAATATATAGGTGGGATAAAGAGCAAACAACAATATGCATATTTCTTTGGCTCTTAAATCAATTCAGATAGTATTCACTTCATTTCTACACTATAAATATTAGTTTCTTCAAATGTACTTAATAAAACTATACATGAAAATTCATTTTTGCAATGATAGCATTTTCTACTTTGTACCAGGGAGGTACTTTCTCAACAACCCCAGTCTACAATTTTCTTGTTTTTTTTAATTTTTATTATATTATGGAGTATAGTTGATTTACAATATTATGTTAGTTTCAGGTATCCAGCAAAGTAATTCAGTTTTACATATATATATGTATCTATTCTTTTCCAGGTTCTTTTCCCATATAGGTCATTACAGAATATTGAGTAGGGTTCCCTGTGCTATACAGCAGGTCCTTATTAGTTATCTATTTTTCTATATAGTACTATGTATATGTTAATTCCAAACTCTTAAGGTATCCTTCCCCCTGTTCCCCTTTAATTACCATAAATTTGTTTTCTATGTCTGTTAAGTCTGTTTCTGCCTTATAAATATGTTCATTTGTACAATTTTTTAGATTCCACATATAAGTGATACCATATGGTATTTGTCTTTCTCTCTCTGACCTAACTTGGTACAGTCACCTCTACGTCCATCCATGTTGCTGTGAATGACATTCTTTCATTCTTTTTTATGACAGAACATCTTCATTGACTAGGCTAAAGCCTTTGCCTGTGTAGATCACCAGAAACTGTGGAAAATTCTTAAAGAGAAGGGGATACCAGACTACCTTACCTGCCTCCTATGAAACCTGTGTGCAGGTCAAGAAACAACAGTTAGAATCAGACATGGAAAAACAGACTGGTTCCAAATTGGGGAAAAAGTATGTCAAGGCTATATATTGTCACCCCGCTTATTTAACTTCTATGCAGAGTACATCATGCAAAATGCCAGGCTGGATGAAGCACAAGCTGGAATCAGGATTGCCAGGAGAAATATCAACAACCTCAGATATGCAGATGACACCAACCTTATGGCAGAAAGCAAGAGGAACTAAAGCCTCTTGATGAAGGTGAAAGTGGAGAGTGAAAAAGCTGGCTTAAAACTCAACATGCAAAAGACAAAGATCAATTCTGGTTTCCTCCATGTGATGGTATGGGGAGGGAGGTGGGAGCGGGGTTCAGGATTGGGAACATGTGTACACCCGTGGCGGATTCATGTTGATGTATGGCAAAACCAATACAGTATTGTAAAATAAAATAAAGTAAAATTTAAAAAAAAAGGATCATGGCATCCAGTCCCATCAATTCATGGCAAATAGATGGGGAAACAATGGAAACAGTGACAGACTATTTTGGGGGGCTTCAAACTCACTGTGGACAGTGAATGCACCATGAAACTAAAAGACGTTTGCTCCTTGGAAGAAAAGCAATGACAAAACTAGACAGCATATTAAAAAGCAGAGATTTTACTTTGCCAACAAAGGTCTATATAGTTAAAGCTATGGTTTTCCAGTAGTCATGTACAGATGTCAGAGCTGGACAATAAAAAAGACTGAACGTCAAGGAATTGATACTTTCAAACTGTGGTGCTAGAGAAGACTCTTGAGAGCCCCTTGGCAGCGAGGCAATCAAACCAGTCAATTCTGAAGGAAATCAGTCCTGAATACTCATTGGAAGGTCTGATGATGAAACTCCAATACTTTGGTGGTCACCTGATGCAAAGAGCCGACTCATTGTAAAATACCCTGATGCTGGGAAAAATTGAAGGCAGGAGGAGAAGGGGACAACAGAGGATGAGATGGTTGGATGGCATCACCGACTCAATGCACATGAGTTCGACCAAACTCCGGGAGATGAGAAAGGACAGGGAAGCCTGGCGTGCTGCAGTCCATGGGGTCACAAAGAGTGGGACACAACTGGGCAACTGATCAACAACAAATATTGCGTTATATATGTATATATATACACTACATATTTTTCCATTCCTCTGTGAATGCCCATTTAGTTTGCTTTCATGCCTTGGCTACTGTAAATAGTGCTACAATGAACACTGGGGTACATGTATCTTTTCAAATTATGCCCAAGAGTGGGATTGCTGGATCACATAGCAAGTCTAGTTTTAGTTTTCTGAGAAATCTCCATACTGTTTTCCACCGTGACTGCACCAACTTACATTCCCACAAACAATGTAAGAAGCTTCCTTTTTCTCCACACCCTCTCCAGAACAGAATAAAAGTTTTCAACATGCCGAAATATATAGGGACCTTGAGAATCTCACACCTGCTTAGAAAGCTGCTCCTCACACAACTTATAGAGCGTGAAAAACTTCCTGGCCAAGACAATGTTGTCAATAAAGCCACAACTGGCCAGCTTCACCCTGATGATAATCTGCCGGTCAGGGACCATCATGGCCACGGAGCGGAAGTTAATCTTCAAGTTTTCGGGGAGTTCCTGCCGCCCAGCGTAGCCAGGATTCTGTACAGAAAATAAAACTGAAGGATGAGTGATACAATCATGGGGTAACAAGCACAATATATCAGCATACTATTAAAAGATTCATTATGCACACACAGCAAATCTGGAATGACAGCTGGAAAATTCATTTACATATCTCACCCTCCTTTTAACTGGAGAGACTAAGTCATGAGTTATTAATATGAGTTCTGTTTATCACCAAAGGCTTTCAAATAGGAGTGAAAATTACAATCCCAATTCCCATTCATGGAAAATAAATGACAGGACAAGGGAAATACATGGAAACTGGGATAAGAAGGCTGAAGCTCAGTAGCTCCTCTTATGGTTCCTTACCATGGTTAGAAAAAGCCCAAATTCAGGGTTCATAGTTACATTATCTCCATCAGTAAAAATAAAAGATGTTTTACGCTCCTTTTTACATGTCAGAATAATAGAAATCTGCTGGGCTGCAACGGAGAGAACTGGTAGATCGATACGGTTAAATTCATCAAAACAACCCCAGGATCCAGACAGTGCCAGTCCTTCGAAGGGAAATTAAATAGAAAATCCAATTAGTACATCCAATTAGAAAGTCAAGAAAAAGAGCATTACACAACTGTCAAGACAAGCCAGAGTTAAATTTGTTCAAACATAAAGTTGAACAAATAGATCATATATTAAATGCCCCCAAAATAATTCACAATGTAACACTTTTTTTACAATGTCAACACCCAACCTGCAGGGATAACGGAACAGTACAAAGGCGAGTGATATTGATGTTCGACCCACACAACACTGGAAAGATTCAGGTTTTTCCAAAAGTTTTACAACGTTGGAAAATGACACTAAAATGCAGCCAGTTGTTGAAAAATAAATCTTAACAAGATAGTCCACCTTAGCTTACATTTTTCAGCGAATAAAAAAATATAACCCTCACCTTTAAAAATCCTTCCAAGTCCTCGGAAATCCATCTGATCCGAACAGTTGAAAACCACGACGTATTTCCCAAGACACCGTCCCATATCTTTGGTCGTTTCTGTTTTTCCCGTTCCCGCAGGACCAGCGGGGGCACCCCCCATGCTCATGCCCAGAGCTTGAGCCAATGTGATGTAACACCTGGAAGGATGCAGGAATCACTAGAGCCACACCATTGGCAGCTGCAAGAAGCCTCTGAGGCATCACAATGACATGATATTCACACAAAATTTAAACAGGAAGATCCTGCCCATTGTCACTACTTAACCTTTCCAGAACCTCACCCTAAAGTACACTTATCCTTAGGTATATTAACATGTGTTGAGGGAAAGGCAGTAGTCTAAGGTCAAACACATTTGAAAACTCTTAAAGATATTCAACAAGATTCCTTGTGATAATATATATTGACAATTTCCAGTTATGAAAAAGAATACATAGGATTTCCAAAACTTATTTGGCAACTTTTTCACAACTACATATCAACATCTAAACAAGAGTATTCTAGGAAACAGGGCCTGGCTTGCCAGGTGGCTCAGAGGCAAAGAACCCACCTGCCAATGCAGGAGATAGGAGTTCAATCCCTGGGTCAAGAAGATCTCCTGGAGGAGGAAATGGCAACCCACTCCAGTACTCTCACCTGGAGAATTCCATGGACAGAGGAGCCTGGTGGGCTGCAGTCCATGGGGTCACAAAGAGTCACATATGACTGAGTGCAAACACACACACAGACACCATACACACACCACACACACCACACACACACACCACACACACACACCATACACAAAGTAGATTAATCCCTTTTTGAATCTAAGAATTTATAATTTGACCAACATGGGAACCAATGATTACAGGAGATTTAAATCACACATTGCTAAATAATCACACTATACATTTATTTCTGGAAGCATCTACTAAACCTGCAAATATCTTCTGCTGCATCTTACAGTATGATATTAACAAATAAAAGATTCTGGTGAGAGAATCAAGAATACCTGTGAAGGAAAACAAGATAACTGATAACTTGCCAATGAGTCTTTCAATTTCCCAGCATCATCCACTGCTGTAAAAGGAGGTAATCTATAATATACTGCATTTTAGGGCTTTCTGATGGCCAGACTCAAAAGCTTTCATCTGGACTTGAAAAAATATTTCAGAGAAAATAAAGTGATTGTCCAGCAATAAAGCATGGGAATGAGCAGCGAGCACACCCACTGGAAGCCCCTAGGGTCTCAAATTTATCAGATCTGGGTTCATAGAAAGACAAATAAATGACTCAGTCCTGATGAAAAAATGAGCCTGGATTCACAGGAGGTAATGTGGGTGTAAAACCGGAAGGATGCCTGATCTCACTTTGATTCTGCCTTTCAACCCAGGGTCTTATCTTTCCTCTTGAACTTTTGTTATCCCTTCAGAGCGGTCTCTATAATAAGAGCTAACATGATGTTATAATAGCTCTGACTGTTAGGGGAATAGCTCTGACTGTTAGCCCACTGGATGAAACCGCCCACCCTGGCCAGGCACCATAGTAACCATTTTTGTGAGTTATTTTATGACAGGAGCTCCTGGTAAGGAACAGGGAACTAATAAGCCTCTACCAACTGGGAGAGTTCGAGAAAGGTCAAAAGGAGACACTATGTGTCTGACCACCTCCCAGAATCCTCCTCATTGGAATCCATTTTAACTGAACAATGTGGGCGCCACCAGAGAGAACCCTGATTCAGAATGATTGGCCAAAGACAACCCGAAAGCTAATCCCATCACCATAAAACTCAAGACTGTGAGCCACGAGGCAGAGCAGTTCTCCTAGGTTCCCTTACCCTACTGCTCTCCACCGGGCACCCCATCCCAATAAAGTCTTCTGCTTTGCCAGCACGTGTGTCTCCTCAGACAATTCATTTCCAAGTGCTAGACAAGAGCCCACTCTCAAGCCATAGAAGGGGTTTTCCTTCCTTCCACACAACTACACCATGCCATTTAAACCCCACTAAACCCTGTGGGGAAGTCAGTTATGGTCCTCATTTTATAGATAAGGAGAAAGGCTTAGATGGAATAGTTTTTCTCGGGGTCACAGCAGTGGGGGAGCTGAGATTTGAGTCAGCTTTTGTGGCCAATAGCCCTCTCGCTTCCCACTAATAGGACAGCTCCACACTCTCAGGGTAAGGAATAAATCTCCAGGAACTCTGGCCACCCAGATGCTCTGTCTTGCAAAGATCCCTCTTTATTATGGGATCACTTGGGTTTATATTTAAACTGAAGAAGTGGCAAGCTATTAGACTGTCAGAAAGAAATCCCATTATTTTCATTAAAAATGGGCATCCACACTAGGTGATTTCTTCAAAAGGGGGGACTTCAGTCCAAGTGATACTAAGCAGGACCCTGTGGGGGTACTGGGCACAAAAGCCTTTCTGTGTTCCCCATGTCTTGAAGACAGGAACTAGGCTTCATTCAGCCTCCAAGACCTTCCCTGAGTTCCAAGGGGCAGATTTAAGCAGTTGTTAAACAGGGAAGGGATGGAACATGGGGACAAAGGAGGAAGAGTCAAGAGTAACAGGAGTGCAACCTTGGGGCAGAGTCCTGGTTCCCTGTCAACAGATACATGTAACAATATCTTTGAGCTGCCTTGCAGATGTTGAAACGCCCACCAGGTAGAAGATAAAATGGTATGGTGCCCACAAGCACACAGACTGCAGCCCAGTTGGAACCAGCAGGTTCATGATGCTGACTTCCACTTATCTTGGCAGCAACCAATGAGAAGAAGATCCACAAACTGATGAGGATCTCTTTGAACCATGAATATAAAACTTCTCACTAGCCCCTCCAGGTTACTCACAGTTTTGAGGACATTAGCCTGCTATGGCCCCCTTTGCTTGGCAAAGCAATAAAGCTATTCTTCTCTACTTCACCCAAAATTCCACCTCTGAGAATTAATTAGGTGTTGGGGAATGGAGGCTGGATTTGGCTTCAGAACCACTATGCTGGCACCCAAACCCTCTAGGACTCACCTTTCAGAGGCAAGTGTGGATCTGCCAGAGCATCTTCATGTGCCTGTTGACATGACTCTCCCCAGAGCATTCTACATGTATGCCTACCTCATCCCTCCCTCTCTGCTTTCCTATCTCTTTGGCTGCTTTCAAAAATGTCACCATTCATGAAGGGCTTTGGATTTTTATATGATCTAGTAGCTTTTAGCGGCCAGGTGGCACTAGCAATAAAAAGAATCTGCCTGATAATGGAGGAGACGCAAGAGATGCAGGTTTGGCCCCTGGGTTGGGAAGATCCCCTAGAGTAGGAAACAGCAACCTACTCTAGTATTCTTGCCTGGAGAATCCCATGGACAGAGGAGCCATGGGCTACAGTCCATAGGGTGGCAAAAAGTCAGATATGACTAAGCACACACAGACACACACACACACACACAGCAACTCTGCTACAGTTTCCTGCCTCCCTACTAGAGGACCATGAGCTCTCTGCTGTAAGGAACTAGGTCTAGTTCACACTTTTACCCCCAGCCACTTGCCTAACCTGACACCTCGTATTCTATGAACATTTGTGAATAAGCGGCTTGAACTGGTCCAGCCGTACCCTCATCTGCTTCCTTTTGTCCCAGAAGCTACTGGAATCAGAGGTGCAGAATCTGACCACGGCACCAAATGAACAATGATCAACTCCACGACTCAGGGCTCATTAGCATGCAATTGTCGTATTAGGTATTCATAGCTCTCTAGACACATTCCACCAGACATAAACCAGAAGTGAGTTTATTATTAAACAGTATTGATTCTAAAATGCTGAAAAACTTGCCAACACAACAGGCGTCCATGAAGCAGGAAGTCAATTTTCTTTGCTGAGAACTTGGTTTAATTATAGACTATTTAATTATAGGACATGCTTAAGCAGATATGAAAGTAAAGGTTGGCAAAGAGTTTGTTATCAGTGATTAACTAAATATCAAAAACACAACCCAATCGAAAAATGGACGGAAGACCTAAACAGACGTTCTTCCAAAGAAGACATACAGGCACATGAAAAGATACTCAATATTGTTAATTATTAATGAAATGCAAACCAAAACTGCAATAGGCATACCTCACACAGATCAGAACGGCCACCATTAATGATGGCCAGTACAGTAATGAATGCTGGGGAAGGTGTGAGAAAAGGGAACCTTCCCACTCTGTGGGCGGGAATGTAAATTGGTGCAGCCACTATGGAAAACAGTCTGGAGGGTCCTTAAAAAACTAAAAATAGAGTTACCATATGGTCCAGCCATCCCACTCTAGAGCATATATCCTGAAAAGATGAAAACTCTAATTCAAAAAGACACATGCACCCCAACGTTCAGAGCAGTGCTATTTGCAGCAGCCAAGACATGGAAACAAGCCAAGTGCTCATCAACAAATGACTGGCTTAAGAAGGTGTAGGGTGCATACATATATATGTATATATACTGGAATATTATTCATTTATTTAAAAAAATGAAATAGTACCATATGCAACAATGTGGATGGATCTAGAGAATATATACTTACTGCAGTAAGTCAGAGAAAGACAAATACTATATCACTTTTGTGTAATCTAAAAATAATATGATTGAATCATATTATTAATTATATTAATATAATTAATTATAATATAATTACTAATATAATATTAATTATTAATATAATTAATTAATCATATTATGAATGCGATTGTATGCAAAACAGAAAGAGACTCACAGACATAGAAAACAAATTTATGGTAACCAAAGGGGAGAGAAAGGGAGGGACAAATTATGGGATTAACTGACATATGCTACTGTACATAAAATAGACAAGCCAAAAGTATTTACTGTATAGCACAGGGAATTATATTCAATATTTTGTAATAACCTATAATGGAATATAATCTGAAAAAAATAATAAATTTGCTTTACACTTGAAACTAACACAATATTATAAATCGATTATACTCAAATTGTAAAAATTCTAAACAAAAAAGAAAAGTAATAGTCATGTTAACATTATTAATGATAATTTAGATTAACTCGGTGGCAGGCCCGGTGCTGGGTCCCAACCTACAGTACCTCCAGTCCACACAATGATTGCAAAAAAAGAGAATCAGAAAGGTTCGCTGTCCTGACCAACACTACACAGTACAGTGGCCAAGACCCAGATAAAAGTCAGGGAAGCTATAAGAATATGTCAGAGAAACATACACGTCACGAGGACTGTCTGCCTTTTTTATTAAGAAGACCAAATGCCTTCATCCGTCTTCAATCTCTGCTGCCCTCCGTCTTAAGTGACAGGTACTAAGACTGCCTCCAGTCTTCTCGACTTGTGTTCAGAAGTAAAAAAAGGACTGCTCATGAAAAATAGCGTGAGTTATTATAAAAAAGCAGTATATGTTTTTAGCATATTTATTGACTATTTTATCCTCTGAAATATTTGCAAATCCATCCACATGACATTAGGCTTCCCAGACACAACTGCTATCAACTTTGTTGAATTTTCACAGAGCAGTCTGTGAAAAGCTGAGAAGACATCAAGTATTAATCCTAGTGAGTAATTCTTTGTAAAAAGGCAGCCAATCTTGCAATGGACTTGCAAAGAGTGACTCACTTCTACCATAATCAACTCAGAGTAAAAACAAACAAGTAAACATTTATCATGAAACACACTGACACAAACTTCCGAATCACCTCCACTTATTAACTTATAAATACCCACTTTGCTTTTAAAGTTCTCAAGTTTTTTGATACAGAAAGATGTACAAGATAATGAATACAGTGAAAAAATCAAGTCACAAAAAAGTTTGTATAATCGAATACCTTTATGTGAAAGTTAGATTTTTGACATATAAGCATTTACAATTTCTTAGAAAATAAACTATTAATCATTGAAAAATAGAAAAAAAAATTTCCCCTCACACTTTAAACTTTATCTTTCTGTACTATTTAAGTTTTTTACCACAAGATGCAACTTTAAAAATAAACATTTTTCGACTTATTTGGGAAATTTTATTTAGAACCTGTTATGCAACAGAAGATGCTTGAGAGTCCCTTGGACAGCAATGAGATCAAACCAGTCAATCCTAAGGGAAATCAACCCTGAATATTCATTGGAAGGACTGATGCTGAAGCTGAAGCTGCAATAATTTGGCCACCTGATGTGAAAAGCTGACTCTTTGGAAAAGCTCCTGATGCTGGGAAAGATTGAAGGCAAGAGGAGAAGGGGGCGACGGAGGACGAGATGGTTGGATGGTATCACAGATTCAGTAGACGTGAACTTGGGCAAACTCCGGGATATGGTGAGGGACAGACAGGCCTGGCATGCTGCAGTCCATGGGGTCACAAAGAGTCAGACAAAACTGAGCAACTGAACAACAGCAACAAATGGAACAGAAGTGTTCTAGGAGCAGCGAATAAATCTCAAAAAGTCTATACCTTATAGAACTGATATCCTAAAGGAAGGAAATAAACTTTAAAAATAGAAAACAGAAAAAAAAAATAAAGCTGGGTTAGGGAGTATGGGGTGGGGATTGCTGATTCAAATGTATCGGGACCGAAGACCCATGTGCAGAGACATCTGATCAGAGCCCTGGAGGAGAGGAAGTGAGCTATGCCAGTGTCACAGGGGAAAGGGTTCCAGGTGAAGGCAACAGTGAGTGCAGAGGTCCTGAGGCAGCCGTGTGCTGAGACTGCTCAAGAAACAGCCAGGGAACACGTGGCTGGAGCTGAATGAGGAAGGAGAGACAGTAGGCAGCAGGGACCCATCATGGCAGGTCACAGAAGTGAATGCAAGGACACTGCTTTTACCTTGGGTGAGGCCGAAAGACAGGAGAAAGATCAAGGCAAAAGGATGACAGGATATGGCTAATATTCCAGCCTCTGAATTGAGAAGACTGTCAGGAACAATGGCAAAAGCAGAAGACCAGATAAAAGACTACTGCAATCATCCAGCCTAAAGATGATGGTGGCTGAGCCTGTGATAACAGCAAAGGGGAGAAAAGTGGTCACATCCTAGGTGAATTCTGAAAGTGTCGGTGACCAAACTTCATGACAGATTGGATAATAAAGTGAGAGAAAAACAAGGGCATCAAGGATGCTCCAAGGATTTTGGTTTGAGCAACTGAAGGATGGAACCGCCATTTGCACAGATGGAGAAGATGGCAGGAGGGCAGGTTTATGAGGGGAGGAGCAAACATAAGTGTGAATTCCCAGTATGCATTTGAGTAAACATGTCATGTAGGCAAGTGGCTGTATGTGTCTGGAGTTCAAGGGAAGAAGCCCCAGCAGGGTTCAAGACTGGGGAGTCCACATCTAGATGATACTTAAAACCACGTCAGATCATCTCAGGAGTATAGATGGAAAAGAGAGGAGCCCTGGTGTGCTCTGTGCTTAGAAGTCAGGAGACTGGAGAGGAACCATAGGAGAGTATATGGAGGGACAGGCAGAACAGAAGGAACCAGGGGTGTCATGACCTGGAAGCCACATGAAGGAAAGGCAGCAGAAAGGAGAGAGTGGGACTTCCCTGGAGGTCCAGTGGTCGAGAATCTGCCTGTGAACGCAGGCGACGTGGGTTTGATCCTTGCCCTGGGAAGATCCCACATGCCACAGGGCACTAAAGCCTGAGTGCCACAGCTACTGAAACTCACACGCCTAGAGCCTCTGCTCTGCAACAGAGAGGCAAAGCCCATTCACCACAGCTAGGGAGTAGCCCCCACACCCCACAACTAGAGAAAAGCCTGCGCAGCAGTGGAAACCCAGCACAGTCAAACATACATGAAGAAATTAAACAATTCATTAATTGGAAAGAGAGAGAGTGGCCATCTGTGTAAACACTGCTGACTGGTCAAGGAAAGGCAGAACTAAAAATTACTGCTGGATTTAGCAACACGAAGGTCTGGGTGACGGCCGTCCCAGGGGAACAAAGTGTGATGTGCAGAATAATGGCACCCCAAAAACACATCCACATGCTAATCCTGACAAGACGTTCCCTGCAAACATGACTGGTCAAGGAAGGGCAAAACTAAAAATGACCACTGGATTCGGCAACACGAAGATCTGGGTGACGGCTCTACCATCACCCAAGAAAGTATGATGTGCAGAAAAACTGCCCCCAAAAAACTATCCACGTCCTAATCCCTGCAAACAGCAATTAATGTGAAAGGCCTTGATATGAGGAGGTGATCCTGGGTTAGAAGTGGACCCTATCTAATCTCATGAGTTCTTGAAAAGGGGAAGAGGGAAGCAGAAGAGTGGGTGAGAGATATGAGATGGGGAAAGATCAGACAGGTCTCAACTCATGGTTGTGGCTGTGAAGAGGGAGGAAGGGGCCAGAAGACAAGGTAAACAGCAGCCCCCCAACGCTGGGAACAGCCCTCAGCTGACAGTCAGCAGGGAAGTGGCGGCAAAGGTCCTGCAACCGCCAAGAGAAAGAATTCTACCAACCAACTGAAAGAACAAGGGTCAGGGTCTCCCCAGAGACCCCAGAGAGAGCACACTTCTGCTGACGCCTAAGGTTAGTCCAACAAGATGTGCGTCAGACATATGAAAACCCAAAGTAATTGATCTGTGTGGTTTAAGCTTCTAAATGCTTGGTCATTTGTTATGACAGCAATAGAAACTAACACACAGAGCCTGAATGGAGTGAATTCAAGGTCAAATAGGTGGACAAAAACTGCATTTTTGAAACAGAGACATAGAGATGTAGAGAGCAAACGTATGGACACTAAGGTGGAAAGGGGGGGTGGGGTGAATTGAGAGATCGGGATTGACATATATACACTACTGATAAAACGTAGAAAGTAGAAAGCTAATGAGAATCTACTGTATAACACAGGGAACTCTATTTAATACTCTATAGTGACCTAAACCGGAAGGAAAATCAAAAAAAGAAGGGATACGTATAGCTGATTTGGGGCCTCCCAGGTGGCTCAGTGGGTAAAGAATCTCCCTGCAGAGCAGGAGCTGTAGAGACATGGGTTTGATTCCTGGGTCAGGAAGATCCCCTGGAGGAGGGCATGACAACCCACTCCAGTATCCTTGCATGGGAAATTCCATGGACAGAGGAGCCTGGCGGGGTTGCAGAGTCAGACACAACTGAAGCGACTTATCTGATGAAGCAGGCATAGCTGATTTACTTTATCATACAATAGAAATTAACACAACATTACAAAGGAACTATACTATACTCCAATAAAATTTAAGTCTTAAAAACTGCTTTTGAGAAGTTTTGATGTGAGCACAGAAATGGGAAGGAAACCAGAGCTTCGCAGTAGGATTTGCTGTCTGGAAGCAATTACAGCACGCTGTACATTGATGAGAATGATCCAGTAGAAAGTGAAAATTATTGATGCTCCCAGAGACAAAACAGCTGCATCAGCAGAGGCGCTGGCTTTGGATGCCAGCACAAAATCCATCCCATAAACCGAGAGAGGGAGTGGATGGCACAGGGCCAGGTCTCTTGGTTGGCAGACGTGACGAGCAACGAGTGCAGGTCCTTTTATCTTCTCAGCGAAACAGAAAGGAGGACTTGGGTAGAGAAAAGAAGAGAGGAAAAGGTTTGAGGTTTGAAAGGACAGACAGTGTGAAATAACTTTTACAGGTGTTTCAAGGGATTCTCTGCCTTTTGTCACTATTCACCTCTATACTTCAAAGAGGAAAACTCCAAACAAACGTCTGACAGTATCCAGGGGAAACCACCTTTGATGAGACATAAGAAGGAATACAGAGCATGAAGACAAGACAACGTGGGGGAAAGGACACAGTGAAACCTCCTGCTACTCCTCCATCCTCCAGTAAAAGTGAGCATTTCATTTGGTATCATGACTGAGCAGAAGGTGCAATCTGGCAAACAGGGTTATTACGTCAAACTTTTAAATTTTGTCTGATCATATATATATATATATATGCATGCGTGCTTCAGTCATGTTCAGCTCTTTGCAACACTGTGGAATGTATCCCCCAGGCTCCTCTGTCCATGGGATTCTCCAGGTAAGAATACTGGAGTGGGTTGGTATGTCCTCCTCCAGGGGATCTTCCCGACCCAGGGATCAAATCTGTGTCTCCTACGTCTCTTGCATTCGTGGGTAGGTTCTTTACCACTAGCGCCACCTGGGACGCCCATATGTGTGTATACACACACACACACACACACGGCATGACATATGGGATCTTACCACCCCAAGGGATTGGACCACACCCCCCTGCATTGGAAGCTTGGAATCTTAATCTTAACCACTGGACCACCAGGGATAATATTTTCAATCTAACAGCCCAGAGGTTCACTCTGTGAAAATGACTGATATTCAGGTCAGCTTCTTCTTAAGCCAAATGTTGATTTTAACACTCACCTATTTGGTTCAAAATAAGTATCAAAAGCATCCCTGAACAGCACATATACAATGGGTGGATGCCACCAAGTTCAAATCAGACTACTAGCCACAGAGGAAGGACCTCTGGAGATAACCTGGTTCATCTTATAGATGAAGAAACCAGGTCCAGAGGAGCTACATGGTGGCTCTGGCTAACACAGCGGTTAATAACAGGCAGGGGGCAGGACAGGTCAGTGTCCACCCCATCACTTCTCACCAGTGCATGCATTCACACTCAGTCATGTCCGACTCTTTGCGACCCTATGGACTGAACCCACCAGGTTTCTCTGTCCGTGGGATTCTCCAGGCAAGAATACTGGAGTGGGTTGCCATTTCCTGCTCCAGGGCATCTTCCTCTAAACCGGGAACGGAACCTGCATCTCTTCTGTTTACTGCACTGGCCGGCAGATTCTTTATCACTGAGCCACCAGAAACCAGCATTCACATTTAATTTCTTTCCTGCTTAAAAAAAAAAAAAGAAAAACACCTTTATTGCCTCTGTAATGATAAAAGTGCCACAGACCCCTGATGCAGCCCTCAAAACCCATGGTGATTTGCACTTGATACATAGCAATGAATTCACTTTTTTTTCCCTTTGATGTCCACTGTTATATGCAGGTCAGGAAGCAACAGTTAGAATGGGACATGGAACAACAGAATGGTTCGAAATAGGAAAAGAAGTACGTCAAGGCTATATATTGTCACTCTGCTTATTTAACTTCTATGCAGAGTACATCATGAGAAATGCTGGGCTGGAAGAAGCACAAGCTGGAATCAAGATTGCTGGGAGAAATATCAATAACCTCAGATATGCGGATGACACCACCCTTATGGCAGAAAGTGAAGAGGAACTAAAAAGCCTCTTGATGAAAGTGAAAGAGGAGAGTGAAAAAGTTGGCTTAAAGCTCAACATTCAGAAAACAAAGATCATGGCATCTGGTCCCATCACTTCATGGGAAATAGATGGGGAAACAGTGGAAACAGTGTCAGACTTTATTTTTGGGGGCTCCAAAATCACTGCAGATGGTGACTGCAGCCATGAAATAAGACACTTACTCCTTGGAAGGAAAGTTATGACCAACCTAGATAGCATATTCAAAAGCACAGACATTACTTTGCCAACAAAGGTCTGTCTAGTCAAGGCTATGGTTTTTCCTGTGGTCATGTATGGATGTGAGAGTTGGACTGTGAAGAAAGCTGAGCGTCAAAGAATTGATGCTTTTGAACTGCGGTATTGGAAAAGACTCTTGAGAGTCCCTTGGAGAGCAAGGAGATCCAACCAGTCCATTCTGAAGGAGATCAGCCCTGGGATTCCTTTGGAAGGAATGATACTAAAGCTGAAACTCCAGTACTTTGGCCACCTCATAAGAAGAGCTGACTCATTGGAAAAGACTGTGATGCTGGGAGGGATTGGGGGCAGGAGGAGAAGGGGACAACAGAGGGTGAGGTGGCTGGATGGCATCACGGACTTGATGGACGTGAGTCTGAGTGAACTCCGGGAGATGGTGATGGACAGG
Source organism: Ovis aries (assembly GCF_016772045.2). Classification (NCBI taxonomy): domain Eukaryota; kingdom Metazoa; phylum Chordata; class Mammalia; order Artiodactyla; family Bovidae; genus Ovis; species Ovis aries. The sequence goes on along the minus strand of NC_056069.1, from coordinate 59,457,552 downwards.
GAGTCCTGGCGTGCTGCGATTCATGGGGTCGCAAAGAGTCGGACACGACTGAGTGACTGAACTGAACTGAACTGAACTGAGGTCATTCAGGGCTTCCCAGGTGGCACAGCGGTAGAGGAACCACCTGCCAATGCAGGAGACACAAGAGACGTGAGTCTGATTAGGGAGATCCCCTGGAGGAGGAAATGGGAACCCACTCCAGTATCCTTGCCTGGAAAATCCCATGGGCACAGGAGCCTGGTGGGCTAGAGTCCATGGGGTCACAGAGAGTCGGACACGGCGGAGCAACTGAGAAGCAGCAGCAGGGGTCATTTACACTTAGCTTCTGTAAGATGGAAGGCAAAGTGTGTTTCAGTCACAAGCCTCCTAAACCCCCTGTGAAGATACATGGGTAAAGCTCAAAACACCGAATTTCAAAGAGTTTCGTATAAAAGAGGCCATCAGTCAAAATCCGCTGCACACCTGGAGAGAATGAAAATGTGGGAGGTAGGGGAGAGAGAGGCTGAGGAATCACAGAATCCTTCCATCACCTGTCTGTGAGCGGTGTTATGACAAGCCTGTCAGTGCAGCCTAGAAATTCATTCTGGTAGATGAAGGGCACGTCCGTGATGTGAACCATCATCTTGTCAGAATCTTCGTTAAAATAAAATCTGCACTGTTTCAGCCACTCAAAGTCCGAAGGGCTCTTGATATGCATGTGACACTGAAATGCAGAAGGTGTATATTAAAACCGAGAGGGAAACCATTCATTAACTATACACATCAGCATCCAGGTAGATCAGAATGTGAAGTAATGGAACTCAGAGACAACCCAACTGGTTGGGAGATGTCAATTACATCACCATCCAACCCATTCATTCATTGATCAGCAAAAACAACAACAACAAAAAAAGAGATACTTTCAAAGATATGAGAAAAGGAAAATTCAAGAGAAACACTTAATTGTGCCCCTCAATTTAAATAACATGCTCTATTTTGATAGTAAGATGCTCATATCTTAAATTTCATTCTTCAATGCCCAATGCCACAGTCCTAACCAGGAAATACAATCTATGAAAACCATTTTTGGCTTACCAAGATAGAACTAAACAATCTCATCAGGGGGAAAAAAAAAGTCATCTCTTCTGGTAATAACGAAGTACATTGTTGGGGGCTTTACAATCCGTTAATTATCTTTGCTAGGATTTGAAGCAGGCCAAAATTTCTAACATCTAAATGGCAGGTTATTGCCCAGCAATGCTTCTATATGAATTTTTTTAACCAAAATTTTAAGCCACTTTAATCATTTTTTTTTACAAGTAAGAAACCTAAAATTACCCTGAGCCCTTTATTTCTCAGAAAGGCAAACAGTGTGCTTAACTATTAGGAGAGGAGATTAGCACATAACAGCCTCAATGTGCCACCTTTATTTCCATTACATCAGAACCAGCCTTTCATAATCTTTTTTACATAATGGGGTGAGACATGATCCAGAAAATTATTATGAAAATAAGAGCTTCGTGCCTCTTATCTAATGTCATATTTTACAGTAGAGGGCAAACTTCATTTCACATTTCCTATTCTCTACAGCTACCAAACTCTCTTTCTCATCCCTGCTCTTTCTTTAAAGGCAAAAGTCTGCATGACAACTGAATGTCACAAACTACATGAGGAAAGACCATTTGCAATCAACGAATGTAGCAAAACTGGTTACATATGTGATTTATGTTAATAAAAACCCTCAAAACTACTAAGCAGTTCTACTAGCAATGTCACTTATTATTTCTGCATCAAGAGATTAGTGATCTTCAATTTAATAACCAAAAGAAGCGTAAGACAAGTGAAAGCTCTCGATGATGCTACATGACATTTCAGCATTAAAAATGATCATGTAAAGAATTTCAAAATAAAGTCTAATTGCCTCCATAACACCTTAGCTGAGATCATCAGAAAATGGCCGAAATTTCGGCTAAAGACTGAAAAGAAAATCTGACAATTTCTCTTCATAAAGATGCCTCTTTGCCTGAATTGTATCTTTTCTTTGAATTCATTCACACTATTCCTGGTGGGTAAACACAGATAGTGTCTACTTCTTAATGTGTAAGAAGTATTTTCCTTTTTAAAATTTTGTTCTTCTGTATATGCCACAGCATTTATAAAGCATTTACCAGGTCATCAAAGATATCTCGTTGGTGCACATGAATAGTAATCAGAGTCTCATATTTAACTCGCTCCACGGAGCTCAGGTCCTTGGTTGTCACGTCTATCAACGTGTTCAGTAGCTCCAGGAAAGACTGATTGGTTTTCTGCATGATTTTTTTATCAAACTTGGCATTTCTAAGGGCCTCTTCTGAATCCCGTGTCCATATCATTTGAATTCCTAATAATCCAACCTTATGGAAGCAAAAAAGGGTTTATGAGTGTTATGGCATATGAATATATTTAAACAGAAATTACAACAGTTGTGATTATTATGCAAACATCAAGCCATCCTGTATTATACCAGCTTGACGGGCTGCTTCAAAATCTACGGAAACTCTATGCATATTGTTTACCTGACAAACATATACAGCCTTGTGACGTGGCTACAATTTTTTCATCTCACTTTAAGTCATACCTCTGCCCCCATAGATTTTATGTTACTGACACGGAAAGAATATGTCTTCAACCTACTTTCATCAAACCAACAAACGGTTTATACACTGTAATCTCAAAATCCTTATCGATCACATCACTAAGGAAATATCACTTTCTGTATTTTATTGCTAAATGTATTTGTCATTTTTCTAGTAAAACACAGGACATTTTATGATTTATGTACTAAAGACATTCAGTAGGAAAAAAACTATTTTAAATTTGTATGACAAAACCAATACAATATTGTAAAGTAATTAACCTCCAATTAAAATAAATAAATTTATATTTTAAAAAAAGAAATTATATTCACTCCTGCTCCTTTGCTGCCCAGCACATAGGATCGTTGGCACCATCTTTCTAGATTCCATGTATATATGCATTAATATATGATGTCCGTCTCCTCTTTCTGACTTACTTCAGGTGAGGGTGGGTTGCTTTGAGATAATAGTATTGAAACATATACAATACCATATGTAACACAGATAACTAGTGGGAGTTTGATGTATGATGCAGGGCACCCAAAGCCGGTGCTCTGTGGAAGGAGGAGGTAGGGAGAAAGGAAAGATGGGGGTTCAGGAGGAGGGAACACATGTATGCCTATGGCCGATTCATGTTGATATATGGCAAAAATTATCACAATATTGTGAAGTAATTACCCTCCAATTAAATTTTTAAAAAGGAAAATACTTTTTACATATTAAAAAAAGAAAATATACCAATATTTCTATAGCACAAATATATACATCTATAAATATATATGCATAGACATAGATACATAACAGCAACAATCTATAGTTGAAATCTTTAAACTTATCTATATTTAACAAATTCTTACGAAAATCTCAATATTGTTCTGGAGTTAAATTATAGTCAGTTGTGTCATTTATAATAGACAACAAATAAGATCTAAAATGACTTTTCTGTTAAAAAAAAAATACTTTCCAATTTCAATACACTGACCTGAGCAGGGAAGGAAGAAAGAAATTCAATCAGTTGGAAACCTGTTTCTTGAATATTTGCTGCTGCCTGGCGAATCACAAGATGTAATGAGGCCTGAGATTCCTCCAGGAGAGAATTAAGCCAAACTTCCACATTGCCTTCTGCCATCACGGGTTTATGCAATTCAACTGTCTCACCCTCTCGAGAGGAAATTGACAGAATGCGATCATAGATCTGTGTTAGAAGCCCAAGAAAAGCTATGTTTATATAAAGAATGAATTTCTCCATTGCCCTCTTGTCAATGCTATCCTTCCTGTAGAAATTTAAGCTATATATTATAAAATAAAAGGCAAAGTGTGATACAAATTCAATTTCAAAACAATTTTTTCAAAAGATAGCCATGAAATCAAAAAGGGAATATGAAATCAATTTCAAATACTCTATGCTTAAGAAGGAAAATTTTGTTTTGTAAGAGAAACATTCAATACAAATGTGATAATCAAAAAGTCTCTAAAGTTTCCCCAGATGAAACGGGACCCTCTGAGAGTCAGCCATCCATACTACCAGCTTATCAAGTTGAGCTTAGCAATCACCTGGTCAAAATGATCAATGCAAACATCCCACATGGTGATTCCAACTCTACACTAAACATTATGCTCTTTACAGAGGCTGTTGGTTGCACATAATATATTCTAATGCAAACCCAGCTCCTAGTCTGGTGATATCACTTGTATTTACATGCAGTATGGCATAATGAGAATGTCTGCAGCATTTGGAGTTCAAAACACAGTTCAGGTGGTGCTGCGCTATCCACTGACCGTGCAGTGTTGGAAGACAGATATCTGAGACAAAACTTCCTGTCTCCAATTAGTCATTAAAAATCCTGCCTGTCTTACTTTCCTACTCACCTTACCAGCCATTCATGCCAATTAAACAAAATATAGTTGGCTCTCCACATCCATGAGTTTCAAATCCAAGAACCCAAACAACCTCTGATCAGCAATATTTGGAAAAAAAATTCCAGAAAGTTCCAAAAAGCAAAACTTGAATTTGCTACATGCTGGCAACTATTTACACAGGGTTTACATTATATGGTAAATAATCTAGGGACCATGCATTGTTGTTGTTCAGTCACTTAGCTGTGTCCAGTTCTTTGCGACCCTGTGGACTGCAGCACGCCAGGCTCCACTGTCCTCCACCATCTCCTAGAGTTTGCTCAAATTCGTGTCCGTTGAGTCACTGATGCTATCTAACCATCTCATCCTCTACTTTCCCCTTCTCTTTTGGCCTCAGTCTTTCCCAGCATCAGGGTCTTTTCCAGTGAGTCAGTTTGCATTACATGGCCAAAGAATTGGAGCTTCAGCTTCAGTATCAGTCATTCCAATGAATAGTCAGGGTTTTTTTCCTTTAGGATGAACTGGTTTGATCTCCTTGCTGTCCAAGGGATTCTCAAGAGTCTTCTCCAGCACCACAATTCAAAGCTAACAGCTCTTCAGTGCTCAGCCTTCTTTAGGATCCAACTCTCACATCCATACATGACAACTGGAAAAACCATAGCTTTGTCTATACAGACCTTTGTCAGCAAAGTGATGTCTTTGCTTTTTAACATGCTGTCTAGGTTTGTCATAGCTTTCCTTCCAAGGAGCAATGCATAGGTATATTCAAATACTACTACATTTTATATAAGAGACTTAAGCCTTCACAAATTTTGGTATTCTCTGGTGTCCTGGAACCAATCCTCTCCACAGTTACTGAGGAACAACTATGATGCCAATTATAAAATAAAGGCAAATGTTTGTTTTTGTTCTTTAATAAATGGAATATTGTTCCCTTGGGCTTAGATTAGTCTGCATTAATTAAATGCTCCTTAGTTGTCCACAGAAGTTATCTACCAAGAAGCTGATGAGCCTTGAGTTTCAGGGTCCCTCCTTGCATGGACTCTTCTAGGTCCTGAATATAAATTTGTATTTATAATCTTATAAGATTTAGGATCCATAAAACCAGGATCAGCTCCTTGTCATTAGAAACCTTATGGCAGAAAGAGCAACAAGAAAAAAAAAAAAGCAATGCTACTTGTTTTTAAGCAGTAATTGCTATGAACAGAGGCTGAAAATAAGGATGTTTCAATTATCTTCAATGTACAATCAGACAATGAGAAGCTTTGCTCTGGGACCATAAAGTCCTGGGGCTAAAGCAGAAGGATTTGAGCAAAACATCCAGCAGAACCTCCCAGGCAATTCAATCCCTTCATTCAACCCATAGATCCAGTAGATCTATAAGAAACATTGATTTTTTTTTAACCATTCAATCCACACTGTCTCTTCTCACCCTCCACTGATGCCTTTTGTTGTAACAACTCAGCCTTTTCCATCCTGACTTTGCAATCACTTTCAACACTGATTTCCTTGCTCCCCGTTCCATTCCAACTCCTACCCTGACACAGAAGATCTTTCTGAAACACAAATCAGGCCACTTCTCTGCTGAAAACCTCCCCCGCTTTCTGTCACATTCATGAAGAAGTACATCCCATAGTATAATGCACTTGGCCCTCTGGAATATGGTCCATGCCTCTTTCTTCTCCTTTTCCCTTTGCTCATAAGCCTGTGTTGTGGGTTCAACTGTGTCCTCCAAAATATATATTGAAGCCTCAAGCCCTAGTAACTGTGAACAGACTATGTTGTCATCCACTCAGTCATGTCCAACCCTTTGTGACCCCATGGACTGCAGCCTGCCAGACTCCTCTGCCCATGGAATTCTCCAGGCAAGAAAGAATACCGGAGTGGGTAGCCATTCCCTTCTTCCGGACATCTTCCCAACCCAGGGATCAAACCTGGGTCTCCTGCACTGTAGCAGATTATTTACCATCTGAGCCACAAAGGAAGCCCCTAGCACCTGTGAATGAGACTTTATTTGGAAATAGGGTGTTTGCAGATGTACTCAAGATGAGGTCACCTTGGATGGCAGTGGACTCAAGTTCAACAACTGGCATCCTTAGAAGAATAAGGAGAGCTAGATGCAGACACACAGAGAGAAAGTCTTGTGAAGACAAAGGTGGGGATGGAAGTGGTGTCTCCACACCCAAGGAAAACCAAGGATTGCTGACCACCAGCAGAACTAGGAGACAGACGGACCCTCCCTCAGAGCCTCCAGTAGGAATCAACCCTGCCAACATCTTAGTTTGGATGTCTAGCCTCCAGAACCATGAGAGAATAATTTTCTGTTTTAATTCATGGAAGCCCTAAGAAAGTAATAAACTCCTCCCATACTCACATTTCTGACATCCCAGGCTTCCCCTTGCACTTGCCCTTGCTCTAAGCAGAGGTCAGGGGGTCCTGTCCCCACGTGCCTGATATGTTTCACTCCCCTTCCAAAAACCAGTTCAAATATCACGTTCTCCTGCAGGAAGCCTTCTGCTATACCCCTTACATGCAGGTTAGGGCTCCCTGACAGGCATTCCCATACTTGTGCATCACATGAACACATGCATGCATGCTATGCTCAGTCATGTCCAACTCTTGGCAGCCCTACGGGCTGTAGCCTTCCAGGCTCCTCTGTCCATGGGATTCTCCAAGCAAGAATAATGGAGTGGGTTGCAGGAGCTGCCCTGGTGGCTCAGATGGTAAACAATCTGCCTGCAGTACAGGAGACTCAGGTTCACTCCCTGGGTCAGGAAGATCCCCTGGAGAAGGAAATGGCAATCCACTCCAGTATTCTTGCCTGGAGAATCCCCTGGACAAAGGAGCTTGGTGGGCTACAGTCCATGGGGTTGTGGCAGACACAACTGAGCGACGAACACATGAGCACAGCAAATCAAAAATATTGACAGTTTAATGGCCAAATTTCTCTTGAATGTTGTGCTGCATAAAAACAGTTGCAATATGGGTTGCAATATACTCTTCCTTGAACCCCAGGACTGACATTATGCCAGTGAGAGGTTAAAAGACTGGCTTTTAACGGCTTCGAAGAATCCACCTGCCAATGTAGGGGACACAAGAGACAAAGGTTCAATCCCCAGGTCAGGAAGAATCCCTGGAGAAGAAAAGGCAACCCGCTGCAATATTCTTGCCTGGAAAAGTCCATGGAAAGGGGGGCCTAGTGGGCTAAAACCCATGGGGTGACAAAGAGTCAGACATGACTGAGCACATACACGCACACAATGGATTAACTCTACCGCTGCGGGAGCTGCGCTCCGCAGACCCCACCAGAGCACGAGTCCCCTCAGGGTGGCGTATTCCCACTGTTAAGCACAACATCCCGTCTATGTATTCGCTCAACAGATGTGAACTGCATTCTAGGATGAACAAATAAAGAATACTGAGGTTTGTATGAAGCACCATAGAGGAACTCAATACGTTATCCAGCAGGAAAGGTCATTTTTTTAGGGAATTTGGGGTGAAGAGGTGAATTAGATAATCTCTTCTAGCAGCTGTGCAAATGTAGTTTTCTTCACATTGAATAACTTCTTTGGGGTCTCGTGAATTTCGCCATTCTTGAAACTTATTCAGAGTGTTTGAAGAAAAAAAAAAGAAAGAAAAGTTTTCAATGGAGCATGATGAAAAACATGGAGGATCATTATATCAAAACTGTCCAAAGCCTCATTAAAACAATTAAATCAGGGAATTTCCTGGTGGTCCAGGGGTTAGGATTCAGTGCTTTCACAGCCATGCCCTGGGATGGGTTCAGTTCCTGGTCTGGGAACTCCCACATGCCATGCAGTGCAGCCATAAAATAAAATAAAAATAAAATAGATAAGGACATGAATGCTGACTATTCACTGGAAGGACTGATGCTGAAGCTAAAGCTCCAATACTCTGGCCACCTGATGTGAAGAACCGACTCACTGGAAAAGACCCTGATGCTGGGAAAGATTGCCGGCAGAAGAACGGGAAGACAGAGGATGAGATGGTTGGATGGCATCACTGACTCAATGGACATGAGTTTAAACAAGCTCCAGGAGGTAATGAAAGACAGAGGAGCTTGGCATGCTACAGTCCCTGGGGCTGCAAAGAGTAGGACACGATTTATCAACTGAACAACAAAGATAAAATAATCAAACAACTGTGGCAATTCTGTTCAATCAAAGCACTATTTGATAAACAATTATTAACAGCTTTTTTGCTGTGCCAAATTTCTAAACAATTAACTTGACATGGAAAGCCATGAACACTACATACACAGCATTCTTAATCAGATTTAAATGATTTGTTATTCACACTATACTTTAGATATTAAAACATCACAAGGTCTGAAGGCAAACAGGGCCCAAATGTATCTTTTTAGTCATTGGGTAATGCTCAATGGAGAGGAATGTAATCCTTAGTAAACACTATTGGAGAGCTATTTAATAAAGACAGTTGAGATTCCGGGATATGTAAATCACCAGCCAGCAAAGAGAATTAGGCAAACCTTTTCATGGAACTTGACAGTCTTAATGTTGTCGAACACATTCAGTAAATGGGCTTGTATCGTATGCGGGTCTGATGCCTGACCCAGAATCTCCAGGAGAGCGGGGTCCGAGACGAAGAAGAACCGGGGAAAGCAAAGTCGCTTTTTCTCCAAGTATCTAAGTGGGGAGGAAAAGGTAAACTTCATAAACACACAAAAACTAGCCTTTCTAGGAATACTTTAATCTGGATGGAAACAGGGAAAAGACTGAGAGAAACTAATTTTCCCACGCAATGTTTTTGCTTTGTTCTGTTTCCTTTTGTTACTAATTTTGCCAAGTGGGATTCCATATTCTATTGGGAGACTGTATTTTTTCCAAAACTGATAGAATTTATTCATTTTTCACAAATATAACGCATATATTTGACTTAACCTGAAAATGTTTGTACTTCGTAGAGGACAGGAAAAAGTACACACAGGGAGCTTTTTTGGCTTTGTGTTTGTCTGCAGGTGTCATGCTATGTCAGCCAAAGGCCGACAATTCCAATTCTCAGGATTGTATCTTTTTTTTTTTTTTAGCTATGCTGGATCTTAGTTTCAGTACACAGGATCTTAGTTGCAGCATGTGGGATCTAGTTCCCCAACCAGGGATCGAACCCAGGCACCCCGCATTGGGAGCTCAGAGTCTTAACCACTGGACCACCAAGGAAGTCACAGGACTGTATCTTAAAAGAATCCAATGAATCAGTCGCTGAAGCAGAAGCAAAATCCAGCTACATGGAAGGAAGGGTTTTGACTCTGTTCTCTGCCTCCAGGAGCTACCAAAACCCAGTGAATGTTTTTCGTTCTATCATCACCCTACTTTTGCTGCACTTTCGTTTCTGTATTTCACATATTTCTACTTCAGTGATTTTATCATGATTAACCAGAGTGAGAAAATTATTTATTACTCTTGGAACTCATCCAGCCTCCACATTCATCACTGCAGGTGTGTCCACATATATTGACGGTATTAGACTGGGCTCTTGCTTTTATATAATCCTGACTGCTTGTGTATATGACACAGTTCATCTTGTCCTTCAGTTAGCCCGTTCAGTCACTCAGTCGTGTCCAAATCTGCAACCCCATGGACCTCAGCAAACCAGCCTTCCCTGTCCTGCACCCACTTCTGGAGCTTCCTCAAATTCATGTCCAGTGAGCTGGTGATGCCATCCAACCATCTCATCCTCTGTCGTCCGCTTCTCCTCCTGCCTTCAGTCTTTCCCAGCATCAGGGTCTTTTCCAATGAGTCAGTTCTTTGCATCAGGTGGCCAGAGTATTGGAGCTTCGGCTTCAGCATCCATCCTTCCAGTGAATATTCAGGACTGATTTCCTTTAGGATGGACTGGTTGGATCTCCTTGCAGTCCAAGGGACTCTCGAGAGTCTTCTCCAATACCATAGTTCAAAAGCATCAATTCAACTCTCACATTCATACATGACTATTGGAAAAACCATAGCTTTGACTAGATGGACATTTGTCAGCAAAGTAATGTCTCTGCTTTTTAAAATGCTGTCTAGGTTGGTCATATCTTTTCTTCCAAGGAGAAAGCATCTTTTAATTTCATGGCTGCAGTCACCATCCATCTTCTCAGTAATCTATCTTGTTCTTAGTTGAGTTTAATGAAATAATTTGCTTCTTCAGATGTTTATCCAAGAAAGATATCAGAAAAACAGGTATATTCCTTTTACAAACAAGGACTGTATGAAAATATTTGCAAGATCTTGTCCCAGTGATGGAAGAAGCTGTTAATCTTATAATTTCAGCAACATAGAAATCAATTAATAGTAACTGATTGGAGAGTGGGTAAACTCCAAATGCTCAGTTTTATTGATGCCACAATGTTGGTCATGAATAAAGTCTAAGCCAAAGGAAACCAGCTGGCTAATCCCATTTAGTTTCTCTGGTCCCTTTCATCTCTAGGATACTAAGAGCCTTCACAAACCGAGTGAACTTACCCCGTAAGGGATTTCTGGCAGATTTCCAACTGGTCCAGCAAGTGTGGTAACAGCTGCCCCATGGTCTCATCACCAACACAGCACTGAACCACATTAGGCATCTCATGTGCCCGAGTCATGATCTTCACCCAAGATTTATCGATATTGGAAAAGCGCTTGGCTTCCTATGAAAACAAGGTAAGAAAGCACACTTGGACACATCTGTGACCCCAAGGATAGAGTGTTTCACACACCTCCCTCTAAGGCTGGACTTCTGACCAGTCTGGATATCCGCATACACCTGAAATGTTAGATGTGCTCTATTTCAATTCTTCCTGGGCCTTCTGCACCATAGCATCCTTCATGTATGGATATGAGAGCTGGACCATAAAGACAGCTGAGCACCAAAGAATTGATGCTTTTGAACTATGATATTGGAGAAGACTCTCAAGAGTCCCTTGGACTGCAAGGAGATCCAGCCAGTCCATCCTAAAGGAAATCAGTCCTGAATATTCATTGGAAGGACTGATGCTGAAGCTGAAGCTCCAATACTTTGGCCACCTGATGCGAAGAACTGACTCCTTGGAAAAGACCCTGATGCTGGGAAATATTGAAGGCTGGAGAAGGGGATGCCAGAGGATGAGATGGTTGGATGGCATCACAGAGTCGATGGGCATGATTTTGAGCAAGCTCCAGGAGTTGGTGATGGACAGGGAAGCCTGGTTTGCTGCAGCCCATGGGGTCGCAAAGAGTCGGACACATTTGAGCAACTGAACTGAACTGAAATGATCCCTTCTTAAATAAGAATCTTCAGCTCAAACCTGGGACTGACATTATTTTAACTGAAAACAGGAAGTACATATAAAAATAATAATAAATATAAGATAATCTGGGAGAAAAGGACCCTCCCAATTGTTTTCAATTATCTCCAAATTAAGCAAATCTTATGCTTTTCAAGCTTTCTACACTGAGCATTGAATCATTTGTGTATTTAGAAAAATGGACATTTTAAAATTTTATAATTAAAATTAATTATAATATAACTTTAATATTTTGAAATATTTTTGAATAGACTTTTTTTGGGAAAAAATGGAAAATGCACAGTTTATTTTGAGAGAGTAGGAATACCTTTTCTTTCTTAAAATTTTCTGAATTTTACCAGCGAGCACATATATCGAATATGAGACCAAGAAACTCCACCTAGCTCCTCCAACATTATATGTGAAAGTTTCCATTATTAAGTCCAACTTGAGACTCTTCTTCACCAATTGAGAAGAAAAGCATGCCCAAATATAAGTGCAAAAATAAATACTTAAAATTTTAATGAATGGATATATTTCATTGGCAGCCACACACACACATAAATCTGCTGACAGATCTGTCCTCTATAATTAAACTGAAAACTAACCAAAGAGAAAGCTAAGGAAACCAAAGTGAACAATCAACATTATCATGCTTCTAAAACTCTTATTGTTAAAATGTTATAATTTTGCAAACAATTTAAGGTAATTGGATAAGACTCCTTGAAATCTGGTAAAAAAGAAAAAATTTTAATCTCAAAATATACTCCATACATACCTAGTGATATGATTACAATTTGTTGAGAAAAACATACTCAACATCTTGATAAGAGGCCCATGTTGTTTGGGAGTTTTTCCTTGCAGATTCCCGCCCCTCAATTTTACACTACAGATATAATTGGGTATATTTTATAGTGTGAGTTATTTTAAGCTGTCAGTAGTAGAACAAATTATCCTACCATTGTCAAGATAACAACTCTGTAATTCCACAGTGTTCCAATTTCTACCTTCAAATTATCTGAAGAAGTATATCAATTATGCAGGCATTCATTCTTTGATTTTTAACCCTCCATTTCCTATAAAACTTCACGATTTTAAAGCATTCTTACTCTTATTTCCATGCCTATTTTTGCATTTTTAAAGGGATAATGAGCTATTAGTTCTCGAAGGTAAAAACCTAACGAAATCACAGAGAAATTTCTAAGACCTTGGGAAGTTGCTTGGCAATGTCTCCTCCCACGAAGACGGCTTCTAGGTAGACCCACAAGTTTTGCACCATCATCCAGCTCTCAATTATGTCTGCTGAGTTGGAAAGGTGTTGTACCCACTTTTGAATCTGGGCTTTGAATGGCATATTGTACCTAAGATGAGAAACACAGTAAAAATTTGGGGATTTGGGGTATTTCATGTTTGTTGTTTTCAAGCTAAAGAGCTTTTTAAAAATCCTGATTTTCATGTATTTCATTACAACGTCGATTATGTTTTTGCTTTTTAAATGATGTTACCATATTTGTGCAGGATATAAGATTAATATAAGTAGAAACCTATTATATTTAAATTATTAATGACATTATTCACAACGCTCCTACACTTATTTTTTCTGCACTTGATAAAATATTCTCAGAGAAATGTTAACATGTCTCACTGTGATTGTATGTTTTTTATCCCTTATATTTCTTCTGATTTTTGCTTTATGTATCTTTGTTCCTTTGTTGTTAGGTGTCTGATGGTTTATTCTATCTTCTTTAGTGAATTGTATCTTTTATCATGAAAGATATTCATCTCTGTTTCATTTAAAACTAAATAAACTTAAAATAAAGCTATGGTTTTCATATGAAAAATATTAAACATAAATAAATAAATAAAACGATGCTACTGAATGCCTGATTCATCACTCCATGCTGGGCATTGTTACACTGACTTTTCCCCCTTTTGATTCAGAGCATAGAGGGATTCCCTGCAGTAGGAAATGGCAACCGACTCCAGTATTCTCACCTAGAGAATCCCATGGACAGAGGAGCCTGCTGGGCTACAATCCGAGGAATCACAAAGAGTCGGACACGACTGAGCAACACACAAACACACACAGAGAGGTGGGAGACGTGCCATCCAAGAAGCAGATGTTAGACTGGACTCCACTCATTCTAGTCTTTGCTGCTGCAGTCTAGGGAATAACTTTCTCTCTGCTGAACGTCTGTACCTTTTCCATGGGGTCTCTGGTTTTTCACGCAATATGGAACCATTACAGAATCATTGGAAGGGACCAAACAACTAATTCAATTTTCAAGTATGATACTGTCTGGACTCTCTCTTTAGCCTGCCCTCTTCTGGGCCTCTTTCCAACTTCCCATCCACTCCTGTCTACCCCACTCATGTCTGTGTGTACACATATATTTGAGGATTTCTTCATGTCCACACATGACCGCCACTTCTCTGCTTCTTTCATAGTTAATCTATCTTCCCATTTTCCTCTTGAGGCAGAAATTGATGGTGGTCTTCCAAAGTCTTTGATCTTTTTCTCCTTCTTCTTTAGATATACAACCCCATTTCTACCTACACTCACAGGTGCCCAGTTAAAATATTAAATTTCCCAGCCTCCTTTGTAGCAATGTATATTGGGAGATTAAGTTCCACATCAATATTTCTCAACCCAAGCTGCATATTCTAATTATCTGATAAACATGAAAAACTACCAGTGTCTGCCTAGATCCCAGCCCCAGGAACTCTGATTAAATCAGTCTGGGATGCAATACAAGCACTGGGACTTTTTTCTTTTTAAGTTCCCTAGAGGATAAGATGGTTGGATGACATCACCTACTCGATGGACTTGAGCAACTCTGGGAGATGATAAAGGACAGGGAAGCTTGGCGTGCTGCAGTCCACGGGATCGCAAAGAGTCAGACATGACTGAGTGACTGAACAACAACAGCAAAGCTATGGCTCGTGTGTAGCCAAATCTGGAAACCATTCTTCCAGATGAGAAGCGAGCAGCAGCACTGAATGTAAAGACTAGATGGAGGAGAAGCGCTACACCTGGAAAACAGAGTGAGTCGGACAGTGCCTGGGTCCCCAGGGATGTGGTAGAGCCCACATCCCACCTGAGCCATTGACCTTGGGACTCTTGGTATGTGAGAAAGATACAAACTTCAGTCTTGTTTAAGCAGTGTTGCATATGGCACTTCTGTTATTTGCCGACAATCCTAATCCTAAATGATTGTACTTCCTTTCATTGTTTTTCCTCTTCTCTTTCCTCTCTGTTTATTGGTCTCTCTAGTCCAACATTAAACAGACTTGAAGTCATCTCAACTATTAGTCATATTAGTGAATAAAATTTTCATTTCCATATTCTTATGTGCTAAACAGATTGCTTCAATATTCTACACATCTTTCTGGGGGATTTATTCATGCTTTTCAAAAGAACATAGATCCAGTGCAACAGAGATATTTGTTCCACTCACTGTTCTATCCAATGCACCCAGGAGACCATATGGCACATGGTGGTGGTGATGGTTTGCTTGCTAAGTTGTATCCAACTCTTATGCAACCCCAGGGACTGTAGCCTGTGAGGTTCCTCTGTCCGTGGGATTTCCCAGGCAAGAATACCGGAGTGGGTTGCCATTTCATTCTTCAGGGAATCTTTCCCAACCCAGGGATCAAACTCGAGTCTCTTGCATTGCATGTGGCTCCTTTATTGCTGAGCCTCCAGGGAATCCCATGGCACGGGAAAGGTGTTCCCTAAATTCCTGTTGAACACGTGTTCCTCACACAACTCTGTCTGTGGGTTCAGTGCCATCGGCAAGAAAAGATTACCCATGCCTAACACTATGCTTCCTTAAGGTACATGCGCACTTTTTCTACCTCCATAGGGTATGTTATCTTCCATCTGTCCTTAATTCTGGTTGGGTGTAAACAATAACCGAATTCATTTTTAAAAAATCACCAAATTCTAATTAATCGATTGGCCAAAAAGTCCGCTAAGGTTTGTCCATTAAGGTTTTTCCGTATTGGCCAACCCAGCAGTGCAGACTCAAGGTTACCAATGGTCTAAATCTCTAAGACCTAATTTTATACTCTCTATTACTCATTTCAAACACTTACACAATCACACTATATTTGAGAAAATCCTGGTGAGCAAAAGAATTATTTCAAACAGAGCAAGAGGAAGCACTGAACCAAAGAAATCTAAATTTATGAGTCTCTGAGCCACATGTCCAAAGTATGGCAGCTTTCTCTACTGCTGTTGTCGAACTGAAATATTAGGTTGGTATCGGTCTGTGCCGTTTTATTTCTCTTTATGAATCACATTCGTTCTCCATCTTAATCTGTCACCTCATTAAAGCATGTACACAACTAAGAGTTTCTAGTCCATAGATGTTGATGAAAAGGTTTCTGAAGTAAAATAATTATTCTAAAATTCAGAATAATTTTCCCTCTGGAATCTAGAGCCTGTCGAGCTGTCAGCTGTGCAATGAGGCTTGTCAGCAGCAAAGCTGAAATACTCTGCAAAATCCAAGTGGCTAATTACATGTTGTATTGTTTTGCCCAATTGAGGGTCTCCAACACATCCCCCAAAGAGAGGATAATGAAATAAAAACAGTATTATCCATGCTGTGCCAAGGGCTAAAATTAAAACAAGTACTTTTGATGTTGAATAAATTAAACAGGGGGTACTGTTGTGTTTCTTAATTAATCTCTCTTGAAGTGTTTGCTATTACAGTTCTGAAATCGCAGGGGAAAGACTGTCCTACCTGTTGCTCAGGAGGGAACCCAGTAACATCAAGCTGTCTTCCATGTTGGCGATGATTTCTGACGTGCTGTCTCCTCTCAGGAGGAGCTCTCCGCGGGTTTTAAAGCTGCCAAATGTGAATGTTTTGTTGTCCCATTCGTTAATCACTTGCTTCAGCTTTTGTTCAATGTCCCTCTCTTTCACGGCACAGATACAGATGTCCTGTTAAAAATGAAAGCTCTTTTTAATCACATGAAAGTCACACATCCTTCTTGAATAGTCAATTCAGCAGAGATCCTGTCTTCACTCCTTCTTTTATATGTATCTATAAATAATTATATATTTCCAGATCCAGACTTTAGTATGTCCTCTCCCACATGATGTACCTGTTTGGATGCCTGATTTTCACCCAAGCGAGCCAGGTTTGACTCCCAGTGTGGAAAGGAAGATCTCTGGGGGCTTCCAGGTGGCGCTAGTGGTTAAGAATCTGCCTACCAATGCAGGAGACATAAGAGATGGGGATTCAATCCCTGGGTAGGAAAGATGCTCTGGAGAAGGAAATAGTATCCCTCTCCAGCATTCTTGCCAAGAAAATCCCAAGGACAGAGGAGCCTGGTGGGCAACAGTCCATGAGGTCGCAAAGAGTCGGACACAACTGAGCGACTAAGCACAGCACAGATATATATAGATAAAGATTTATCCTAATTTGTAAAATTTTCCACCAAACTATTCCAGAAAGAAAGATGACAGAAAAGATGTGCAGAGGTGAAATACTATTCAGCCATGAGAAAAAAGGAAATCCTGCCATTTGTGACAACATGGATGGACCTTGAGGGCATTGGGTGAAATGAGACAAGTCAGACAGAAAAAATCAAATACTATAAGATTGTCCTTATATGTGGAATCTTAAAAAAAAAAAAAAAGAAAGAAAGAAAAAACCCTGAAAGAAAAGAAAGTGAAATGGTAGTTACCAGGGGCTGAAGGTATGGGAATGGTAAAGATGTTCTATCTATTTGCAAATAGTAGATAAATAACTCCTAGAGATCTAATACACAATTCAGTGATTACAGACAACAAAACTGTATTTTAAACATCAAATTTCCTAAAAGACTAGATCTAAATTGTTCTCACCAGTAGAAGAAATGATAATTGAGGTGTTTGCTAACACATTGAAGATTATATTGCAATATAAATGTATCAAATCATTATTCTTAAATTTACACAAAATCAAATGTCAATTATACCTCAATAAAAATTTGGGATTAAAAAGAAATACAATAACATTTTCACTGTACAGCATTAATCAAAGACTCAAAATTTAACATGTCTGTCCTGAAACTACCACAACATTGTTAATCAACTAAATCTCAATACAAAATAAAAACTTTAAAGTTTGAGGGAAAAAATTTAATGTGTCTCTGATTTGACTCTGAAGTCGAATCAATGCAGTACGAGACAAAGGAATCAACAGAAACCTGCCATCTTCCCAGTTCTCGGGTCACTTTCCCCATCTTCTCTGCAGCCTTATCTTCTTCTGAACCGTTAGTCAAACTCCTCCTTGCCGACTCCCTGCCTCACACTGCACTCCCTGTCTGGATGAGTTCTTCCACAACCACACAGCCAGCAACCATCTGTATCTCCAGGAAAATCCCATATCCATTTGCCTACGTGGCTCCTCTGCTTAGATGCATCAAGGGAACCCAAAACACAATCTGTGAATATCGAACTGATGCCCAAATCAAGCTCATGGTCTTTGCACCTTATCATTCTACCTGATTCCCTTCCAGTTTTCCCCATCTCAGTCATAAGCACCATCATTCATCTAGATCTCTCAGCAAGAAATCTAGGGTTCATTCTTAGCTCCTCCTGTTTCCCTACCATGTTCCCTCCATCATCAAATTCTACCCAGTTTTACCTCCTAATGACCTCTTCAGTCTTTTCTCCTCTACTCCAGCTTCACTCCCTGCCCCCTCAGCTGATGCATCATCTCTTGCTTGGGATATTCATATAAGCTCCCAGTAAGTTTTCCTAGGATTGCCCCTTGATGTCTTCCAATCCTTTATCCTCACAGCTACCAGAGTGACCTTTACAAAATGCAAATTTAACCACACCATCTCCTAATCAAAATATATCTCCCAGAGGGCTTACAATTGCTCCCAAGATTGAAATTGATGGTAAGTTCTAGCCCCCCTCCACCTCCCCATCTTCAGCTGTCTCTTCTGTCCCCCACCTTCACACCTCAGCCACCCTGGCCTTTCAGTCCCCTATACCTACACCTCAGCCCCTTCACACCTGCTGTTCCACCTGCGCGACACTGCCTTCTCTGCACTTTCCAAGCCCCTCATCCCCTCACCACACAAGCACACCCCCTTCACCCAGAAGTCATGCCCATGCACCCCAGTCTTCTTGATTTCCATCACCCTCCCTCCACCACCATACAGGTCCACCCCATTATTAGAGGCTCTCATAGAGCAGCACACTTCATTTACTGAAGCTTGTACCTACACCTTCGTTTGTACAATTATTTAATGATACAAATTTTTATGGCCTATGAAGGCAGAAATGCATCCTTCTGTCCCCAGCACTTACGTACCACATAAACATTTCTTGAAGAAGTAAAAGCTGACTCTCAGGAAAAGAGTTTTGATTGTCCTAGCCTGATTCCCTTCTCCAACCATCCATAAGGTAGGAAAACTATCTAATAAATCCCCTGGGACCTTCCAGTCTCCCATGACATCGTATCCTCTATCATCATACCTCTATTTCCTCCTTGTATTTCAAAAGAGGTGCTTCCATGATATTTCTTAACTTGAAAGTTTCATTCCCCACATCCAGACTGTGCCCAGTGACGGTCATTATCCTTTCCCAGTGCCGTTCCATCATGGCCTTACTGGCCATGTGCTCCAGCAGTGGGCAACACTCACTAAAGTCATCAATGGTCTTCTTCAGATCCAGAAAAGCCTGCCAGTCCTTCAAGGCTCGAGGCAGCTTCCGACACCTGTGAAGAAAAGCCAGCATGAAAGGTCAGTTAAAGATGAGCCTGGATGTCTCTAGTCCCAGACTGTCTACTAGCATTTCTATCAAAAACGGTCACCCAGAACAGCCACCACATTTTTAAATCTCATGACTCAGCGGATAACTGCAGGATTTACATTACAGAAAACCACTCCTCCCAATCAGGACTAATATTTTCAATTCCTTCATAAAAATTAGGTAAGAGGCATTATTTTAAAGCAGGTGCTTCTCAATTCAATTCTCCAAACACATATTGAGACCCTACAAAGTACAAAGTACAGCAGAATGTACCAGCTTATCAACTGAAAATTACAACCAATAACCCTCCATTGTCTTTAGGTTCAATACTTAAAGCCTGTAGAAAAATCAAAGGGCTCTTGCTTTTATTCCAAATAAATCATCTAACATAAACTTCAAATGTTTGGTAAGTGTAAGATAAATAGCGATCAGCTCTAAGCTATAGAAAAGCCCCTGGAAAGATTCATCTGTGTTTAAAGGATGCACTTGTCTCACCAGGTACACACAGGGGTAATTAATAAATAGTGTTTGACAAGGGTGATATCAACAGACAATAGCAATGAAGCACAATATGCTCTTGAAACATCTGGGTGAAAAGAGAACCCGACAACTTATCAAAGTAAGAAAGCATTTGAGGTTCAATAGCTCTGGGCATGCTAAACATTAATTTCTCACCTGTTCTGGAACTCTAAAAGTTCACTGTTGATTTTTTCAATATTTACTTCTGACCACAGGATATCATGATAGCTATTTACAGTGTCTATGACACTGTTGTACAGAGTGTATATTTTCTGAAGAAGATTTAGTTGCTTCTTGATTTCGAGAAGCTTAGGATACTGCGTGACCGGCAGACCAAAAAGCTCCTCTCCCCCAGTATAGGTGATGTATTTCCGATAGATATTATCAAATTGATTCTAATAAAGATACAAGTGAAAACTCATCAGAATGGTTTACACATGAATAAACATGCAAATGAAAAAAAAGACTGACCAATAAGCAAACATGCATGATCTTTGATTCCATGTAAATAAGAATACTGAAGGAGTACCATTAATTACATGGGAACAAATTCTAATTATAACCATACCAAATCACAGTTTTTAAAAGGTAAGTAAGTATATACTGTATTCCACAATGAGCTTCTCTATATTAAGGGTGGGGGGGGAAGTATGTTCATGCTGATGTATGACAAAACCAATACAATATTGTAAAGTAAAAAAAAATTAAAAAAATAAAACACATTGAGCTCTTTCAGCCACCTTGGACCCTGCAGAGGCCTGCTGGGAACAGGACCTTTAAAACGACAAACATGTCTGGCAGGCTGTGGGGCAACACCATTTTTGCTGGCTATAAGCAGGGTCTACAGAACCAGAGGGACCACACAGCTCTCCTGAAAATTGAAGGTGTATGTGCTCAAGATGAAACTGAATTCTAAGACAAGGGATGTGCACAAAGCAAGGAACAACACAGTAACTCCTGGTGGAAAACCTCACAAGACCAGAGTAATCTGAGGAAAGATAATTTGAAAGTGGCTCAGCCATGTCCGATTCTTTGCAACCCCATGGACTATGCAGTCCATGGAATTTTCCAGGCCAGAATACTGAAGTGGGTAGCCTTTCCCTTCTCCAGGGGATCTTCCCAACCCAGGGCTCAAACCCAGGTCTCCCGCATTGCAGGTGAATTCTTTACCAGCTGAGCCACAAGGGAAGCCCAACCATAACTTGCACTCATGGAAACAGTGGTATGGTTTGTGCCAAATTATGAAGCAACCTTCCTGCTAAGGCCATTGGATACAGAATCCATGTGATGCTGTACCCTTTGAGGATTTAAACTTACTGCAAAGTAAATAAACAAAAGTGTGGAAATAAAATAAAAACACATTGAGATTTTGGTTGTACAGGAGGTCAAAGAAACTAAAAGGATTACCTGAAACATGGTAAGTCTATCACTGGCTTCCTGGGGTTTCAGGCCACTAGCCATTGGACCATTCTGAAATAAACAGTTTAAAAAGATAAGATAAAATGAAGTATTTGCATACAAATTTCATAAGCTCAATGTATTTGAATATCAAATTTTGTTTTCATGCATGTCACATATAGGATAGGAAACGTAGCTTTTTATTTGTGAAAAAAAATAAAAGGACTCAGAAAAGTGACTCATTTGGAAATATTTTCAAGGCCAAAAAAGCCAAGTTAAAGTCAGAACTTTCATATGTCAAGAAATTTTGAAAATTAAAAATACGGAGAGAGTGGGATGATTTGGGAGAATGGCATTGAAACATGTATAATATCATATTTGAAATGAATTGCCAGTCCAGGTTCAATGCATGATACTGGATGCTTGGGGCTGGTGCACTGGGATGACCCAGAGGGACGGTACGGGGAAGGAGGTGGGAGGGGGGTTCAGGAAAGGGAACATGTGTACAACCGTGGTGGATTCATGTTGATGTATGGCAAAAACCAATACAATATTGTAAATTAATTAGCCTCCAATTAAAATAAATAAATTTATATTTTTAAAAAAATTTTTTAAAATTAAAATACGTGATATTCATCTACTAGGCAACACAGACAAAGAAGGGTCAATAATTGTAAGAAGCACAGTGAATGGTTTGAACTAAAGCACTAATGCCACACAACCTACAGAGTTTACCACTCTAATACCTACTTCTAAAGTGACTTGTAATATAAACATTCTAATCAGGTTTTCCTACATTAGGCCACCTTAAAAAAGCTGGATGTCTGTGCTTCCTCAACCATGAAGTTGGTGCATGAATCCAGTCTCCTAACTTCATTCATTTTGGTGTGTTACTGATTAATAGATAAATATTTTACCCTATACTTTACACATTTCCCCTCTGCAGCACATTATAATTGGTTGGAAATGGGTCTCTTTAAACAACGTATTCCCAGTTGAAGATTCTGCACCAAAACTCATATACATACAGTTAAAATATGGACTCAATCTGTTTTGTCCATTTTTGTATCTTCAGCACCAAGGGCAACTCTGCAATATTTGCAGAATGATGAATGCTGTGAGAAGGATGATCACGATAACTATAATTGAGTAATATTTGTCTACACAAATCTAGAACGCTACCAAACACTTCAGTAAGAGACCAATGATACAAACAGTACTTTTTAATTTCCATTTACTGTTGAAATTATCCTGGATGAAATCCAAGGGGAAAGGATTGTGAAAGGGAAATACCTTTGGTCTCATAAAAATAAAATTTCTATTTCTAGGGGGATTTCATTAAATTTGACATGGAAGCTTTAAACAACATTTTGTATGCTGCATTCACTCTTCCCCAAAAATACAGAGTCATACCACATCATAATCCTCATAGAATTGGTGACAGTCTTGGAGGAAAACCTCCACGGTACCAATAAGCTCTTTCCTGAAACCAGGTTGCAGTGAGACTAATTCATTCTGAACTTCGCTGGCACGTGCCAGAAGCTTCTCCCAAGAGTAACGCAGGGTATCCACTTTGTCCATCTCTTCTTTTGCTATCAGAAGCCCATATTTGTTAAGCAGGGTATAGGATTCCTACAAAAAGAAGAAAAATTCGATTTCTGCCAGTCAGATGCATAAATCTACACACAGTCATCTTTTTAGGGCATCAGAATGAAAAAAAAATCAGCAAGACAGGGCAACTGTCCAGAGTTCTAGTTTCTCTACTTGCAAACTTGGAAAAGCTTAAGCGAGCAATGGAGCCACTGAGCTTCAGTTCCCTCATCTGTAAAACAGGAAAATTTCTTAGATGTGTCACAGGATTTTCATGCATATGGAAAAGATATCATTTTAAATGCATTTTGAAAACTATAAATCATTATACAAACAAATGGTATTTTTACTTAGGCCCCTAAATTGTATTTGAAGACTATAAAATTAAGTAGATGAAAAATGTAAAACAATTAAACTGCTAATTTTAGAATAACAAAATGAATCAGTTTTAACTCTACCATATTTCATTTTGTTGATAAAAGGTTCCAACAGTAGAACATAGGAGGGCATGCTTAAATCACACCCGGAGCCAATCATTGCCCAAAGGATGAAAAATCCTGGACTGTTCTTTTGTCTAGAAGATTAAAATGAGGCAAAGTTTGGTTTTCATGAGAAAAAAATTTTCCTAAATATCCCTAGCCTCTTCTCCCATCATTATTCTTCCTCTTAGACATAGAATGAACACCTGGTTGCTGATTTGAGGAAAAGATTATTGATTTGGGCATCTATAGCACAGGGTCTTCCTCCCTTTTTCTCCTTCAAGGCATGCCTCCAGTCTACACTTCAGTACCAACCGAACTGAACAAAGTAACACAGATAGGCAGCTTTCCAGTGTTTCTCTGATGGATGAGAAAGGACAATTCTGGGACTTCATGTCCACAAGCCCATTGCATGTGGGTATAGGACCTAATAGAAGCAGAAGATATTAAGAAGAGGTGGCAAGAATATACAGAACTGTACAAAATAGATCTTCACAATCCAGATAATCATGATGGTGTGATCACTCACCTTGAGCCAGACATCCTGGAATGTGGAGTCAAGTGGGCCTTAGGAAGCATTACTACTAACAAAGCTAGTGGGGGTGGTGGAATTCCAGTTGAGCTATTTCAAATCCTGAAAGATGATGCTGTGAAAGTGATGCACTCAATATGTCAGCAAATTGGGAAAACTCAGCAGTGGCCACAGTACTGGAAAACATCAGTATTCATTCCAATCCCAAAGAAAGGCAATGCCAAAGAATGCTCAAACTACCACACAATTGCACTCATCTCACACGCTAGTAAAGTAATGCTCAAAATTCTCCAAGCCAGGCTTCAGCAATATGTGAACTGTGAACTTCCACATGTTCACGCTGGTTTTAAAAAAGGCAGAGGAACCAGAAATCAAATTGCCAACATCCACTGGATCATTGAAAAAGCAAGAGAGTTCCAGAAAAACATCTATTTCTGCTTTATTGACTATGCCAAAGCCTTCGACTATGTGGATCACAATAAACTGTGGAAAACTCTGAAAAAGATGGGAATACCTGACCACCTGACCTGCCTCTTGAGAAACCTGCATGCAGGTCAGGAAGCAACAGTTAGAACCGGACATGGAACAACAGACTGGTTCCAAATAGGAAAAGGAGTATGTCAAGGCTGTATATTGTCACCCTGCTTATTTAACTTATATGCAGAGTACATCATGAGAAATGCTAGGCTTGAGGAAGCACAAGCTAGAATCAAGATTGCTGGGAGAAATATCAATAACCTCAGATATGCAGATGACACCACCCTTATGGTAGAAAGTGAAGAAGAACTAAAAAGCCTCTTGATGAAAGTGAAAGAGAAGAGTGAAAAAGTTGGCTTAAAGATCAACATTTAGAAAACTAAGATCATGGCATCCAGTCCCATCACTTCATGGCAAATAGATGGAGAAACAGTAGAAACAGTGGCTGACTTTATTGTGTTGGGCCTCAAAATCACTGCAGATGGTGATTGCAGCCATGAAATTAAAAGACGCTTAATCCCTGAAAGGAAAGCATATTAGACAGCATATTAAAAAGCAGAGACATTACTTTGTCAACAAAGGTCTGTCTAGTCAAGGCTATGGTTTTTCTAGTAGTCATGTATGGATGTGAGAGTTGGACTATAAAGAAAGCTGAGCACAGAAGAATTGATGCTTTTGTACAGTGGTGTTGGGGAAGACTCTTGAGAGTCCCTTGGACTACAAGGAGATCCAACCAGTCCATCCTAAAGGAGATCAGTCCTGGGTGTTCATTGGAAGGACTGATGTTGAAGCTGAAACTCCAGTACTTTGGCCACCTGATGCAAGGAGCTGACTATTTTTAAAAGCCCCTGATGCCAAGAAAGATCGAAGGCAAGAGGAGAAGGGGACAACAGAGGATGAGATGATTGGATGGCATCACCAACTCAATGGGCATGAGTTTGGGTAAACTCAGGGAGTTGGTGATGGACAGGGAAGCCTGGCATGCTGTGGTTCATGGGGTCACAAAGAGTTGGACATGACTGAGCGACTGAACTGAACTGATAGGATGGGAAGATGGGGGAGGTGAGATACAGTGGGAATATAGCAGCCAAACACCAAACCAGATCTTCCAAATAACTTCTATCAGTACTAAAAATTGCATCTTGATCTTGACTACTTGACAAGGGTTTGTCTTAACTCTCAGCTCAGGAGTAAGAGTTGACAATTGCTGGATCTCTTCTTCAAACCCCTTCTCCAAATTCCCCTGGTCCTATACCACATAGGGGGTCTTTGCCTTGATGTTTCGATTCCCAAGAAAAGCATAATGGAAATTTGATTTTTCTTGACCCAGCACAACAGAAACAGAAACCTGAAGTCATCTCCACCATTTTCACCATAAATTGAAATTTTCCAAAATTTGAAGTGCAGAAAATATGATAAAAGGCTATGATCCTGACCATCAGAGTTTAAGTCCAGACATTTAAGTTACAATATGATGAAAGGAGGCTTCCCTTGTGGCTCAGATGCTAAAGAGTCCATCTGCAATTCAGAAGACCTGGGCTCCATCCCTGGGTTGAGAAGACCCCCTGAAGGAGGGTATGGCAACTCACTCTTATTCTTGCCTGGAGAATTCCATGGACAGAACAGCCTGGTGGGCTACAGTCCATGGAGTCACAAAGACTTGGACATGACTGAGCAACTAATACACATGATGAGAAGACAACGTTTTATATCTGAAATTGTTTTAATGCTACAGTTATAGTAGTCTCTATAGCAACCCATTCCTAATAAAGAATTTTCATCTAGAAAAGATATGTCAAAAACAAAAGTAATGCACAACATTAATAAAACTGCATGACGTCTTTGACCCTCAGTTTCCATGTGGGTATGTAGGGGGTTGTAGCAAGGATGAAACAAGTTAATAGGGAGTAAACCATGAATGGACACCATCAGTGCCCCCATCCAAGTCCTATTTGCCAGCTGACATTTGCATCCCGGCTGTTGGGCATGTTGGCTGTAGGAATCGAGCTGCCTTCTTCCCTTGAAAATTGTCCTCAGCTGATAGAAGCCTCCTCATGGGGAGATTATGGTCAATGATCAACTCTTTGGGGGAGTAAAGACAGCCCCCCTTGCCTCAAGGTGGGGTCAACTGAGTGGTACACTTCATGCTCCAGAACCGCCTCTGGGGTCAGGCTGATAGTCTACAGCTAAGATCACACCCCGGCATGGCTTCCTCCCACACCCAACCTGGTCCTTCCCTGTTTGTTTCACTCTGATTCTCTCATGAGCACTTGCCAACAAATCACTCGTGCAGAAACCCTCATCTCAGGCTCTGCTCTTAGGGACCTCAGATGCCAAGGAAAGGATGAGATCTAACCCATATGAGGCACCCTATAAGGTCAGATATCATCATTACTGGAATCATTGTTCATGGGTTTAGCATCCATTTGTAACTCCAGTCCAGGCCCAGTCAACACTTCCTCTAACAGCGATCAAAATCTGGAGATATTCCTACTTACACATAAGCAAGTGATTATCAGTTACCTCAACGGGTCCCACTTGAAAGTCAATGGGGATTTGCTGCTCCCTAATTTCCTTCAGTGCCGCCATGGCAATTCGAATATCATCTAGGTCTTTAATGGGGCGATTCAGCTTCTTATTGAATTCTTCAACAAGTGTAAAAATGCTTTCCATTTCCCTTCTGTATTTTTGGTTACAGTGACGGCCGATGACAACCATCCAGGCCTTCGTCTCAGCAGTCAAGGTGAACTTCAGATCGGCTGTAAAACCCAATTTCCACGTTCAGTTTGAAAACCTTGAACAAGTATGAGGAGACCCAATGCAACTGTTCACCAATAGTAAATATTTTGCAGCTAACAGCCCTTTAACACATGAAAAACCAAACTTGATTAAAAAAAAAAAGTGTTTCCTTATTATTATATGGGCTTCCCTAGCTGTTCAGTCGTAAAGAATCTACCTGCTAACGCAGTAGATGCAGGTTCAATCCCTTAGTCGGGAGGATCCCCTGGAGAAGGAAATGGCAACCCACTCAGGTATTCTTGCCTGGGAAACCCCATGGACTGAGGAGCCTGGTAGGCTACAATCCATGGGGTCAAAAAAGAGTTGAACATGACTTAGCAACTAAACAACAACAAATTATTGTATATTCATTGATTGTATAAAGCCTGTTTTGAAATAATTGAAAACACATTTCAAAACGCCCCAAAAAAGTACCTAAGAAAACTGCTGGAGATAAACTTCAAATGCTTGCTATTGTTATTTATTAAAAACAGTACATTTTAATTCCAAATATGAGAGACTCCTCCCTTCTCTTAATTAGCCTTCATTTTCAAGGTTTAGCATCAAAGTATCCCAAAACAGTCCAGAATAAATAATTATGCAGAAGAGAATTAAAAACAAATCTACAAATTGGTCTTGAAGCTTGAGGCCCATAAAAGGAAAGTCAATCTTTAAGAAAGCTAGAACTCTTTGGAATGCTAATTAGGTAAAGAGACAGAACAATACTGTTGAATTTTCATGACTGACTGAAAAAAAAATAAACCAACCTGTATACAGAGCAATGGCACCCACACAGATATACTCAGGCTCAGCATTAATTTCTTGCTCTAGTTTTTGGAAGTAGAGAATCTGGGATTCAAATTCAGAAAGTGAGGGGTTTTTTATAATAAACGTCATAATAGTTTCTTCTTTCTCCTTTTGCCAAATGTGATCATAGCGTTTGAAGCAGTCCATAGACGTAATAACTTCCTAGAATATAAATGACAGATTTGTGTAGAAAAGGAAGAATAAAAAACAACATCATAATATAAGTGGATATTTGCCAACTGCTAGGGGTTCCCATCAGTTCATTAACATGCTTACTTAGTGAACCATGTGACCAGTTGAAGATCCATAGAACTGGAGCCGGATACAACAATGAACATAGTAACCCAGGACTGGTAACAACAGAACTACCATCCTAGCTAAAAAGGGCGGGGAACAGTTTCTGGGAGGGTGGGGCAGCGAGTTGAGTCCATGAAATCTCTTGCGGACAGGGCCCAGTTGATTGGAGCTGGACCTCAGGTCAAAAACCACAGCTCGAAACCATACCAAGGAGAGGGTGACGCTACAGGGGTAAAAAAATACTCTGAGGTCACTTTCTTCCACTGCTCAGAGCTCCACCAAGACCCTCATGGGTGAAATCCACTGGAAATCTCAAAGGAAGCCCATTGACTTGTTCCCTAAGTTCAGAGTATGGAGATTAGATATAGACACAAACAGATACATCCAGCATCCAACTCCACTGAAAGACTGGATGGAATCACACAAAATGCATAAATATATTGGATAAGGATAGACATCCGTACAGTGTTAAATATTTCTGTGTGTTTCTATATCTTCTCATCTTTCCTTTCTAAATTCCTTGTTAAGTTTTAGAGAAATCTTCGTAAAGACCCTACAAACTTCTCATCATGTATGCTCCTAGGTAATCTCCAATGATGTTGTTATCATAAAAAATGACCTTTTCCCACTATTCTTATAACTATATGAATGGCATATAAACTTTTTTAATTGGTTTTTTAATGAATGATCCTGTTTTCTACAAAGTGTGTTTCTGTAAGATGAATTGGCTCTCTTGCAATTGGCAAATAGGAAATGATATCAATATAACAGGAAGCTCACATTATCAAGAGTTATTTTTCCCAGTACTTTGCTTTGTACCCACTAAAGCAGCAACCCACAGAGGGGCACAATGCTTTCTGCCCCTTCTTTCTTTGGGGTTAATTTGGTCTCCACTTTGTTTTGAGAATGTTCTTGGCACAGTTAGACCTGATTTTTCCATATTTTCTCCTTGTTTCCATAACTCAGCATTTTTAACTGTTTTTTACATCACCTTTTCCCAAGTTTCTTTCATCTTTGATAGTAAAGTTTCATACTCATTACAGTGTTATTAAATGGTTTAGTATCTCACTATGATTGTTACCGTTTTTGTTAACTACCCTGGTTACAGAATTTCCTACGTTTTGTTATGTTCATCCCAACCCCATTTTTCTCATAATCTCTATTTTATTAAATGTGTGACATTGCAAATCAAGCTTTTTAGGAACATATTTACTGTATTTCAGCAGAAATGCCTATCTCTCAACTTACCACTAACTTAACTCTTTATTAAGCCATATTTTCTTTTCAGATGAGCAATTTTGGATTTACTTAGTAAATAATTATACCATCTCCAAACAATTAAGATTTGTCTCCTCATTCTAATGTTTACAGCTCTGGGCAATCAACTTTTTCTCCTGGCTAATATTATAATTTCAGAGTTACATCTGAATGAGAAAAAAAAAATTTTAAGCTGAGAGTGAAAATGCCGGGTGGGAGGGGGGTTCATGTTTGGGAATGCATGTAAGAATTAAAGATTTTAAAATTTAAAAAATAAAAAACTAAAAAAAAAAAAAAAACAAAAACAAACAAAAAAAAAAAAGGAAAGAAAAGAGCATTTCCAACTTCATTCTAAAAGGTCCAATTAAGTAAATTTCACCAAGTTGTACCAAACCAAGGATATCTTTACCGCCATGCCCAACACAAAGCTAATGTGTCACTCAGAACCTCAGGCTTAATGAGTGTTGAGACTTCCCACTCATTAAAATGCAGAAAGGTAAGCCTGCTGCTGTGTGTCCCAACCACAACCAATCCCCTGGCGTGAGCTAAGATGCTGACATACACACCCAGAATGCATTGCAACAGCATGTGGACATTCTCACAAATGGATGATGGTTTGGAGAATGAATTACAGATCATCAAGGACCCCGGAATATGGGTAGAAATTCCAGAATCCCACTCTTTCAACATCCAAGAGTTTATATCATTAAGAACATACCCTACCTAAATAAGTTTTAGACTCTCATTTATTTTATCTGAAAGTGTCTAACTTGATTAAATTGGGACTTTTGAAAGCAAAGGTAACCTAGAATCTAAAGGAAAAGTACATGAACTACATTTGCAGGGTTGGTCTATTTAAGTTATTTTAATTGCCACAGTTATTTTGATTATTTGGTCCAGCTCATCTTTTCAAGCAAGGCAGTGTTATAAGTTGATGGCCAACCTTTGGATGAGCTGAACATAGGTCAAGTTTACATTCTGATTCAGTTAGCTCCTGTAAGAGGAAAGGGGCTGGGATCAGAGGATTTTCTGTCCCAATTTAATCAAGTTGAGAAAGGTCAATCATACAAAATTCAGAAGGGTCGATGGCCAGGGAGGGCCACATTTAACACTGTGACCAAGTGTGCATAGATACTTCGACAAACAATTTGGCCATCCTATCAATCTGGATAAAGTCCTTCAAGTTATTCTAAGTGCCAACTTTTTCTATTATTTTAAGAAAGACTAACATCTGTACATTTCCTTCACATAATGGAAAGGCAAATGTAACAAAAATGACACAAACATAAATATTTTGGTGCCAGCAGGATATTAATTTCAACTACTAGGCCTTACTCTTAGGTTTTCATAATAGTGGCTGCTTACATTCAGAGAAAGTAATGAACTTTATTATGATCTATTTTATTGTGTTTTCTAAGATTACTGAGGATTTGAAAGGATCCTTCAATGCTTATTATCATTATAAAATACTCTACTTACCTTTACATTTAGTATAGAGCTTGATAAACTAACCACTAGACAAATATTTGTTAAATTGAATTATGTGACTGCAGTCCCTAGGGCAAACTTAAATACAGGACCTGCACTATATTAAGAAAGGAAAATAGAAAGTGCAGAAATGCAAAAGCTTCCAGTTCCCTCAGGAATACATTAAAATTAAACTTAATATTTCCTCACATGGTTACAGCAAAGGCAGCTTTTCAAAACACTTTCAAACAAAAGAAATTCATTCTATCAAAACTCAGTAATAGAAAAGACATATTTATTGAGTGACAGCTGTTTCCTCGACACTGAGAAACATTTTTAAAGAGTCAGCAGGTCTTAATGGCAATGCGAATATTCTCTTTTAAGGAGAAATTGACTTTAGAATTTTGAGTCTTTTTGACCATGAAAACAGATTTGCCTGAACAGAAAAGGGAAAGTTGAGACAAGAAGAGATTGGAAGAAAAAAATTAACCTGAGTTTATATCCATGTCCGGGGCAAGTTTGTGCTGATAATATTTTCAATATTCTCAGTATTATCTTATCTACACATTATAATGTACATAAACGTTCATCTGATATACACAAATACAAAATTAGAGTGTAAATCTTACTCTGTTTCAAATGATACAAGCCAGTTCCAGCATCACTGACTCTTTGAAAGTGAAGTCTGACTTGCGCTTTGAGAAATATCAAATTTTTTAACAGACTTATTTGTACTAGTGGTATATAAGTACATAAGTAGTTTAAGGCATTAAACAGGAGACAATATTAAAAAAAAAAACAGAAAAGATAGTTCTCTTTCACCTTGCAATTTGGAATGAAAAATCTTGAGTTAAACATTTCCTGAGCACGTACAAGATTCCATAAGTTGCTCACTGAAGTCACAGAGGGTAGGACCCAGGCTACATGAAGGACAAGCTTTAATGCTGGACTTCACACAGGTCTGTGCTGTAAAGCAAAACAGCCTGGCTGCAAATCCTCTTGGCATACCTTTTTGGTGGAGTTGATGATTGTGCTAAGCACAGAGACTAATTTTACAATCTCTTTGTTGTCAGAAACATTCTTATAATAGTTCCTGGTTTGCACGGGAATGGGTAAGTTCACAGATGCTATCTCAAGGGTATCTAAAGGGAAAAAAAAGAGAGAAATATTTATATCAATGGTATAGAAATGTGCTTTTAAAAAGATTAGTGAGTTTCTGTAATAGTAAGAGGACTTCCCTGGTGGCTCAGACAGTAAAGAATCTGCCTGCCAATGGAGGAGACCCAGGTTCGATCGCTGGGTTGGGAAGATCCCCTGAAGAAGGACATGGCTGCCCACTCCAGGATTCTTGCCTGGGAAATCTCACAGAGTAGCCTAGCGGGCTATAGTTCATGGGGTCACAAAGAGTCAGACACGACTGAATGACTAACACTGTAACAGTAAAGTAAGGACTTCTGAAAATCTTCTTTATAGAAGCAATAGAGGGGACTTCTTTGTGGTCCAGTGGTTAAGAACCCACCTTGCAGCGCAAGGGATGCAGGTTCAATCTCTGGTTGGGGAAGTAAGATCCCACATGCCTTACAGCAACTAAGCCCATGCCCTGCAACTACTGAGCCTGCACACTCTGCCTTTATCCTCTTTGGTAGCAGATTATTTTAAAGAAAGACTTGTTTCAGTGCCTTCCTGGTGGTTAGTTTATTTATCATCTCAAGGGATATGAACACTAATTGAAAATTACACAAGCTCTGCTGTTTGCTCAGCTGCTTTAAAAGAAGGTTGAATAAATAAAGACTACATTTATCATCTATCATTAGCAACTTGGATGTCATATACTCCCTAATATTACCTCAGATATGGGGATGACACCATCCTAATGGCAGAAAGCAAAGACGAACTAAAGAGCCCTTGATGAGGGTAAAAGGGGAGAGTGAAAAAGCTGACTTAAAACTCAACATTCAAAAACTAAGATCATGGCATCTGGTCCCATCACTTCATGGCAAATAGAAGAGGGAAACGTGGAAATAGTGGCAGATTTTATTTTCTTGGGCTCCAAGATCACTGCAGACAGTGACTGCAGCCATGAAATTAAAAGATGCTTGCTCCTTGGAAGAAGAGGTATGACAAACCTAGACAGCACATTAAAAAGCAGAGACATCACTTTGCTGACAAAGGTTCATATAGTCAAAGCTATGGTTTTTCCAATAGTTATGTACGGATGTGAGAGTGGGACCATAAAGAATGCTGAGCATCAAAGAATTGATGCTTTCGAATTGTGGTACTGGAGAAAACTCTTGTGGGACTGCAAGATCAAACCAGTCAGTCCTAAAGGAAAACAACCCTGAATATTCATTGGAAGGACTGATGCTGAAGCTAACGCTCCAATACTTTGGCCACCTGATGTGAAGACCCAACTCACTGGAAAAGATCCGGATGCTGGGAAAGATTGAGGGCAGGAGGAGAAGGGGACCACAGAGGATGAGACGGTTGGATGGCTTCGCTGACTCAATGGACATGAGTTTAAGCAAACTCTGGGAAATAGTGAAGGACAGGGAAACCTGGCTGCTGCAGTCCATGGGGTCACAAAGAGTCGGACACAATTTAGCAACTGAACAAGAAGAATGGCATAAATGAAAATCATGAGATATACAGCAAAAATCACATTATGTAAGCGAAACAGGATACACAGTGTGTCAAAATACAAAAGATCTCTTAAATCAGGAAATATTCATTGTGATAATAACAAGCTTTTCTTTAAACTGTGAGACTAAAAGCCTTCCTGTCCCCCAGTATGTCTTTGATACATACATTTAAAACACACTATTTAGGGGCTTCCCTGGTGGTGCAGTGGTAAAGAATGTGCCTGCCAGTGCCGGGGACACAGGTTCAATCCCTGGTCCAGGAAGAGCCCACATGCCATGGGACAGCTAAGCCCATGGACCACAACTACTGCGTCTGTGCCCTAGAGCCCGGGAGCTGCAATGACTGAGCCACATGCCACAACTATCAAGCCTGCAGGCCTAGAGCCTGTGCTCCCCAACAGGAGAGGCCTCTGCCGTGAGAGTCCCCCACTCACTCAACCAGAGCAAACCCAGGCACAGCAACGAAGACCCAGGACTGCTGCTGCTAAGTCACTCCAGTCATGTCCAACTCTGTGTGACCCCATGGACGGCAGCCCACCAGGCTCCCCCGTCCCTGGGATTCTCCAGGCAAGAACCCTGGAGTGGGCTGCCATTTCCTTCTCCAATGCATGAAAGTGAAAAGTGAAAGTAAAGTAGCTCAGTCGTGTCTGACCCTTGGCAACCCCATGGACTGCAGCCCACCAGGCTTCTCCATCCATGGGATTTTCCAGGCAAGAGTACTAGAGTGGGGTGCCATTGCCTTCTCCAAGACCCAGTACAGCCACAAATAAATAAGTAAATCTTTAAAAAATAATAATAAACTACACTATCATGGTGATATACATGAATCTGTATTTTACAAATATGAAACTGACTCATAGATTAATACTACAATCTGATCTGAGAATTGCACGGGGGTGGGGGCGGGGGATGGAAATACCTTTTAGCTCAACAGGTTTTGATTTAGAATGACTAGTCAGAAAGAACTAAAAGAACATCTACCTTGAGATTCGTTTTCTCCCATTTCAGTATCAGAATCACTGTCTTCATTATGCTGCAGGGCAGTCAGTTTTCTTTCCTGCATCTTTTTCTGCAATGGAAAAGGACAGTTTTCAGTGCCCTATCACCTGTAAAAGAAGCAGCTTCCACGTGTAACGGTTTCCTCATGCCAAACTCACCTTGGACGCCGGCTCACCGCTCCACTGTCTAACCCCCTTGCTGACAGTGACGATGAACTCCACAGCTTTGTTCAGCGTCTGCTGTATGTCTTCAAGGGCTGGGGCCATGCTGATGTTGGGGATGGCCAGAATGACGCTTGCCCGGAAAATGGGCAGTCCGTTCTGCTTCACTTTAGAGGCACTGTTACTGTCTGAGTTAACACAGAACAGGGACGCATTCATCCTTTTCATTTAAAAAGATTCTTTTTTTAATGAAAAAGATAAAATATCATTTTTAACCAGAAAAATGAAAGCACCTAGATAATGAAAGCACCTATACATAATAGATATATCATCAGACAATATGAATTTGCTGAACGTATGAGTGAATGAATAAAAACTAATAGAGGATCTAGTTTTGCTCAGTGGAACACAGCAGTTCAGTAGACTCCAAGCCATCTTCTGCTGATCAGTCTATGGGTACATGCTCCATAAAGAAAATTGGCTGCATGGAGTTGGCAGATTATATAATTATAGAAACTCTTACCTAAAATATTGAAGATGAGACTGTCTGAATAACAGGATGCCAGCAAATTAAATATAGAATAAATAAGTAAGGGATAAAACACAAGACTATCAGAACAAATGCCAGCTTAGAATTTCAGATAAAATATATGTCTTTCTACCATCGCTATCATCACTCTGATATATATTAGAGTATATCACACTGGGAGCAGTTAAAGACCAGGGACGAAATAAAGTGTAATTCACCATTTATATCCAAGGGACTTTTAAAGTTGAATATAGGTATAGTTATGGGTATATAAATATGGATATGTATGTGTGCAACTCTATACAGTTGGAAATACCTGTAATATATAAAGTTGGAAAAGACAGGAGACAATATCCAACATATCAACAGTTGATAAGTTCAAATATTAGCCCCATGTCAAAGAAAAGGACTATCCCCCATTTTGAGGTGAAATAAAACATAATAAACCAAGTTTCCATCAAAAGTTCTTTCAATGTTTCCACTTCTTTTCATCCACTTCTAATTAACTATTAGAGTTAACTAACTGCTTTCCTTTAGGAGCCCATGTTCAAAATAAATAAAAAGGTTTGTTATCCTATTGTTTTTTGTTTAATTAATTATTGTTACTTTGTTTTTATGTTTTCAATTCAAAGTTTAGCTTCAGAGTGTCTCTAGATTTGAATGATTTTTGTGGCCCATCTGGGAAACCAATTTCTGAATGGTGCTGAAGAGAGATGATTGTTTTAAGAATGAAGAAATGAGCTGGAAAGTACTAAATTAACACGAAAATAGCAAAAAATAATAATAATAATTTTCTGATCTGGAGGTTATGACATTAATAAAATCTTTCTTTATAAGACTGGCTAATAATCTAATGATTTCACAATGAAAGTATGTTTCTATATAGCTTCTTTTTAAAGTATTTCTTCTTTTACTAGTTAAAACAATTCATTTCACATGTTTTCATCTTATTACAAAAAGATTAAATGTGATGTTGATTATTATTTTATTAACAAAAGCTAAGTGGCCTTAAGTCAATTACTTAACTTTCCTGGACTCCAGTCTTATCAGTCTTAAATGAGAGAAATGACAGTGTCTACTTCACCGAACTGCTGAGATAGTCCAAGTTCATATTATATAAATGTACAAGGAGGCACTGAAGAAATGGTGAGGGTTTGATTATTTAAATTTAACAGGAACACACACATGCACACACAACCGGAGACCAGGCTTGGCAAGCCAAGAGGCCAACCCTGCGGGATCATTACCCCGGAAGCTCATCATGTTGCAGAATTGAATGCGCCTGCGGATGGCCTCTAGCGTGTTCCTTGTAACTTTCAGAAGAGCATCCGTGTTTTGGTGATTGAAGTGAGAGAGCAACTCTCGGGCTCCTTCCTCTAACGCCTCGATCTCTTTCTTCTTTCTTGAGACTGCCATCAAAGGCAAGAGGCCTGCCCCGGCATTAAGGGAAGAAGTCAAGGTATCAGAATTTTCTTCTTCTCCTTTTGCTGTTACAAAATGAGAGAAATTGAAAGAGATGGGGGCAGGGGACCACCTACTGCAGTTAAAGAAGAAAATTAAGATAAATTGGTGCAGTCGTAAAGAACCTGCCTGCCAAAGCAGGAAACACAAAACACATAATCGATTGATCCCTGGGTCAGGAAGATGCCCTGGAGGAGGAAACGGTAACCCACTCCAGTATTCATGCCTGGAGAATTCTATGGACAGAGGAGCCCGGTGGGCTACAGTCCATGAGGTCACAACGAGTCGGATAGGACTGAGCCCACACATACGTGCAAGTTTAATAACACTCAAATGTCATACTTCTTATGAAATGAGGCCATCAAAGGATAGGAAGAGGACATTGGGGGAACAAGGTAGACTGATGGAACCTCTCATCCTTGACGTGTGGGAATAGGAGGAGAGGTAGGAACTATGCAAAAATAAGACAGGGCCTGGGGTCATAGGTGCTGGCTCTCTGGGGTCTCTCTTTCACCAACAACCACAAACCCTTGGGGAGCAGCGTCCCTTCTCTGCCTCTTGCTGTCTTCATCTGTTCCACAAACCACCTGCTCTGTCTGGTGTAGTCATACTCCAGTGGGAATTCCAACCCATAATCCATCCTACTTTACTGATAAAGTGAAAAAACACACACTTACACCTAAATGCAAACAGAGCTAACAAGGACCAGTGTGAACTACACGTTTGTAGAGCTGAACAAAAAGTAATGGAAATTAATGACACGCTATCATTCAAGTGTTTCCCAAATCCTAATTTCAGATTTATTAATGTCCTTATAAAACTGGGAGGGTCTTATTAGAGTGTGAAATTCACTGCAAAGTAGAAAATTAAATTTTGGTTTTCAGGCATGTCCTAGAAAAACAAGACCCTTCCATTACCCCCCTTTCTTACCTGAACTTTCATTTTTCCAATCATCACTATTCACATTAAATACTTTCTCTCTTTCTTCCTTAGATGGAACTTCCACATCCAGCAACATATTTATTAGCTCATTGACTGCTTCCTCCACTAAAGAGCTTTTAAAGTGTAGTATCTGAGCACCATTTACACAAAGGTCCTATCAAAAAAATAGCATCATGTCATATTTGTTTATCTAGCTATTGATAGCACATCAGTAATGGTAGCAACACGACAGGTCCAGCCTCCAGATGAGATTTTGGCCTCCAACAATGTTTGGCCATACCTCTCACACTAACCCAGGCCAGGCATCCTGTAAAGGACTGTATTAAAGATGAGAGAACCAACTGGTGAGTAGAT
The DNA here is from genome assembly GCF_016772045.2 of Ovis aries. Lineage (NCBI taxonomy): Eukaryota > Metazoa > Chordata > Mammalia > Artiodactyla > Bovidae > Ovis > Ovis aries. The sequence goes on along the minus strand of NC_056069.1, from coordinate 59,419,392 downwards.
GGGCCACAATTACTCTAACTTCTCCAGCAGTGGAGGAAATAAGTCCAAAAGCCATGAAGAGCCTCTCTTCCCACGAAGCTTTTCTATTTCATATAAATCTGCTCTAGTCAGGCTCCCTTCCCTCGTCACCTTTGCCAACAATCCATCATCAACCCCTAAATAACTTTAAGTATCCCCCTCCCCTCCAACTAGATTATATATTTCTCAAGAGTGTAATAAATACAAATGAATATACTGGGGCACTTTAATCAAGACAAATAGACAAGGAGATGATATAGTCAGTGATTTACCACCTAGTTGAAAAAACAAGCCCATGAAGCAACAGACTGTGGGTGGGTCATGGTCTTTAGCTTCAACCAACCATGGTTCACCTTGAGATGCTCTAATGTCCTCGTGGACCCTCCACTCCATTAGCCTCAGGGTTCATTTACCTCCTCATCAGCCATGACATTCACCCTTAAACCCTCTGACTCTGCACACCCTCCCCTAAGGATGATGTCTCACATCAATCATTCTTTTGACAACAGCCTTTACTCCATCAACCCCTCAGCCTTCCAGGGCCCTACGCAGGAGAAGTCCAACCCAAATGATCAGATAATCTACGATCTCTGCTTGCACACACAGGTCATGGCAAGGCAGGTGCTTGGCACTGGGAATTCATGGCCCCCAAACTCAGTCCAGCTCCTAATGCTACCCAGGAATCATTCTATGTCACTCCAGTCACATTCCCTACCAGGCCCCAGAACAACTGTGTTCTCAAATCCTTGTCCCTCAAATCCTTGCACCATCCTCCCCGTGACCTAGCCCTGACCCCATGCCCTCATCCAGAAGACTAACCAGAATCCATCATCAACTCTCTTTCCTCCTTTTTCAGGAATACAATGTTTATCCTTCTAGTTAAGAATACAAGGGATTTTCCTGGTGGTTGAGTGGTCAAGAATCTACCTGCCAATGCAGGGGACACAGGTTCGATCCCTGGTCCAGGAAGATCCCACTTGCCACAGGGCAACTAAGCCCACGTGCCACTCTACTGAAGCCTGGGCGCCTAGAGCCCGTGCGAGGCAACAAGGAAAGCCACCGCAATGAGAAGTCCATGCACCACATGAAGACCCAGAGCAATCAAAAATAAATAATAAGTAAATTAAATAAAATTTTAAAAAATAACACAAGTAGCTGCTTTAAAAAAAAAAAAATCCCACAATCTAACCACACTCGCCTGCTTCCCCAGGACTATACTTACCAACCATTCCCTTTTTCCTTCTCTTCTTGATCTCCTCCACCCCCAGCATATGAACATAATCAACGAACTTCAACTCAGTGCCTTTCTCCCACAAGAATAAGCCTCAGGACCTTTGCACTTCCCATTCCCACTGCCTGGAATGCTTTTTCCCAGAGACAGTCACATGGCTTTCTCCCTCACTTCCTGTGTTCAGATGTAATTACAGAGGTCGTCCCTGACCATCAACATAAAATCACTACCCCCTTTCAGGTGCTCCTTTTCTCCACTATCCTCTTAATTTTTCTCCACTGAACTTGGCATGCTGTTTGCTCACTGGCTTTTTTTGTTTGCTTGTTTTTATACAACCTCCACTTGAAAGCGAGCATTGCAATGGCAGAGATTTCACTTGTTTTGTTCACTGTCTTATTCCCAAGCAGTGTTTCACACAGAAGCTCCATAAAAAAATTATTGAAGGAAAAAATGAATTATAAAAAGTAAATGAATTCAAGAGAAAGCATTCTTTTATATTGGTAATCATTTACTTTGGTAATCAAAATGCAAATTAAAATTAGGCTCTATGATTTTGCTACTTAAGGTAAAATTAATAATTTATAATTACTTGTAATACATTTATTGTTGGATTTTATTATAATAAATGCATTGTTCTACTATACTTTATTCTAACAAAAATTTTATTATAATTTACAGTAATTATAATAAAGCAGTGTTTGTTGGAAGACAGTGAAATTGGTACTACTACATTGCTGATGGCATTTTAAGTTGATATCATCAGTTTGAAAAGCAATTTGGCTACAAATATTAACAGCTATTAAATGAAGAAACATTTTTTTTGGAGGAGGAAATACTCCTAACGGGGAATAAAAAGCATGAAACATATAAATATATTCATTGTAGCTCTTGGCAAAACAGCAAAACTAGAAATCATCTAACTATCCAACAATAACAAAGTAAGTAAATTAGGATACATCAACTCAATAGAATATTCTGAAGGCATCCTTAAAATGGTGGCCATGTAGCAACATGAGAAATATTTGCTGAAGAAAAAGTAAGTGGGAGAAAAAACACACACACCATTACAAATCTGCAGTCTGTACAGTAAGGATCACAAATGTAAATAGGCAATATACCAAGTTATCACAATGGCAGTGTAATGGGTAAAAATGCTACTTTTCCCATCTTTTTTAATATTTTAGGATGGAATGGCTACCCACTCCAATATTCTTGGGACTTCCCTGGTGGCTCAGACAGTAAAGAATCTGCTTGCAATGTAGGAGACCTGGGTTCAATCCCTGGGTTGGGAAGATTCCTTGGAGGAGGGCATGGCAACTCACTCCAGTATTCTTGCCTGGAGAATCCCCAAGGACAGAGGAACCTAGCAGGCTAGGTCCATGGAGTTGTAAAGAGTCAGACATGACTGAGCATTTAAGCACAGCACAGCAATCTGGGAGTTCCAGGTTTGATCCCTGGGTCAGGAAGATCCCCTGGAGAAGGGAATGGCAACCCACTCCAGTATTCTTGCCTGGAGAATCCCCAAGGACAGAGGAACCTAGCAGGCTACAGTCCATGGAGTTGCAAAGAGTCAGACATGACTGAGCAACTAACACTCTCACTTTTAAAATTTGCTTTTAAATTTGTTTTAAAATTTTGCACTTTTATAAAATAATCCTAAGAACCAGTCAGTCAGTCAGTTCAGTCACTCAGTCATGTCTGACTCTTTGCAACCCCATGAATCAGAGCAACTCCCAGAGTTCACCCAAACCCATGTCCATTGAGTCGGTGATGCCATCCAACCATCTCATCCTCTTTCGTCCCCTTCTCCTCCTGCCCTAAATCCCTCCCAGCATCCAGGTCTTTTCAAATGAGTCAGCTCTTTGCATCAGGTGGCCAAAGTATTGGACTTTCAGCTTCAACATCAGTCCTTTCAATGAACACCCAGGACTGATCTCCTTTAGGATGGACTGGTTGGATCTCCTTGCAGTCCAAGGGACTCTCAAGAGTCTTCTCCAACACCACAGTTCAAAAGCATCAATTCTTCAGTGCTCAGCTTTCTTTATAGTCCAACTCTCACATCCATACATGACCACCGGAAAAATCATAGTCTTGACTAAATTGACCTTTGTTGAATTGACCTTTGTTGGCAAAGTAATGTCTCTGCTTTTTAATATGCTGTCTGGGTTGGTCATAACTTTCCTTCCGAGGAGTAAGTGTCCTTTAATTTCATGGCTGCAATCACTATCCGTAGTGATTTTGGAGCCCAGAAAAATAAAGTCAGCCACTGTGTCCACTATTTCCCCATCTATTTGCCATGAAGTGATGGGACTAGATGCCATGATCTTAGTTTTCTGAATGTTGAGCTTTAAGCCAACTTTTTCACTCTTCTCTTTCACTTTCATCAAGAGGCTTTTTAGTTCTTCTTCACTTTCTACCATAAGGGTGGTGTCATCTGCATATCTGAAGTGATATTTCTCCCAGCAATCTTGATTCCAGCTTGTGCTTCCTCCAGCCCAGCATTTCTCATGATGTACTCTGCATATAAGTTAAATAAGCAGGGTGACAATATACAGCCTTGACATACTCTTTTTCCCATTTGGAACCAGTCTGTTGTTGCATGTCCAGTTCTAACTGTTGCTTCCTGACCTGCATATAGGTTTCTCAAGAGGCAGGTCAGGTGGTCTGGTATTCCCATCTCTTTCAGAATTTTCCACAGTTTATTGTGATCCACATAGTCAAAGGCTTTGGCATAGTCAAGAAAGCAGAAATAGATGTTTTGGGGGGAATTATCTTGCTTTTTCAATGATCCAGTGGATGTTGGCAATTAGATCTTTGGTTCCTCTGCCTTTTCTAAAACCACCTTGAATATCTGGAAGTTCACGGTTCACATATTGCTGAAGCCTGGCTTGGAGAATTTTGAGCATTACTTTACTAGCGTGTGAGATGAGTGCAATTGTGCGGTAGGGTAATATTAAAAACCATGGAGCCCAATAATTTCTCAGAGTGGGAGTACAGCAAATAAGCAAGAAGGAAGAGGTACAGTTTAGGGTCTACACACAGTGAGTCTAAGAGAAAGATGATGGAGAAATTTCTAAAATGTGAACATTTAATTTTGACTATATACAAATTTAATATAAACTGAAGATGACTATATATGCAGAAAAAGGCTAACACAGCAGGCCTGAGATTGTTCTCCTGCTAATGAGGTGGCTCTCTGGCTGGTGCCCGGGAGCCTGGATTTTAGGAAGGTTCCTACAGGCTATAAAGAGTGCCTCTCTGTACTCAGACTATCTGGGCAAACAGTGTGGTTTATCTTGCCAACCAGCTTTCCATCTGGGTGTCTGGAATTTTGGTGCATGCTAGGCAGAGAGCACCTGTGTGATGAAAAGGGAAAGTGAAAGTATGTCCAAGCTCAGTCATGTCCAACTCTTTGCAAACCCATGGACTATACAGTCCATGGAATTCTCCAGGCCACTATACTGGAGTGGGTAGCCATTCCTTTCTCCAGGGGATCTTCCCAACCCAGGGACTGAACCCAGGTCTCCCGCATTGCAGGCAGGTTCTTTACCAGCTGAGCCACAAGGGGAGCCCACCTCTGTGATGAGACCAAGACAACCTTGGGCATGAAGTCTCTTAACGGGCTTTCCTGGGCAGAGATATTGCACGCTCGTGACTGCATTTCTTTTGCTGGGGGTCAATGGGTGGTTGGGGGTGGGGGAGGGGAGGGCAGGGAGAGACAGTGAGGTCTTTGCGGCCCCTCATGAAAGGGAGAAAGAACAAGGAAGCCCATGCGTGCATTCCTCCAAACTCTGTCTGTCTTTCCCCTTATGGTCCGACTGTGTATCCTTACTCTGTGTGCGCTCTGTTGCTCAGTCGCATCTGACTCTTTGTGACCCCATGGACTGTAGCCCACCAGGCTTCTCTGTTCATGGAATTTCCCAGGCAAGAATACTGGAGTGGGTTGCCATTTCCTTCTCCAGGGGATCTTCCTAACCCAGGGACTGAACCCACGTCTCCTGCACTGTGGGAAGATACTTTACCATTGAGCCATCTGAGAAGCCTGTGTATCCTTATTAGATCACTATAATAAGTCTTAGCCTCTATTGCTACTAGAGTGAGTTCCACGAGTCCTTCCAGTGGCGATGGTCTTCTGGACTCCTGACATACCATATTAAAGTCACCACTGATGAGTTTTTATAATCAGGATGCCCACTGGAAATGTTGCAAATGATGCTAAAGTGACTTTCCCAAAGGGAGCACTTCATGGAACACTGTTTCCAGGATCCTAATCGTGGCACAGTGAAGAAAGTGTCCCCTTTGCAAATGTTTGAGAAATAATGGATTAAAGAGAGTTAACTAGACCCTTTCCCAGGAGACCATCTGAAGGTCTTTATTCTAAAACATTAATGTGAACAAAACCTGGAGGGAAAAGGAGAGCACAGTGTTGACCCCAGGCCACCTGAACACAGACCTAGTCTTTTCCAGGTTCCCCAGCAATGTACCACAGAATACCACTCTGGGAAACGCTGCTCTACAGAAATGTCTAAAGAAGAAATTCTATCCAGAAGCTGTTTCAAGCAACTATTTTATTAATGAACCCTAGCTAGAAGCTAGAACTAGAACTAGAAGCTCTTCAACAAAATAGCTCTAAGGTGGCTCAGAGAGTAAATAATCTCCCTGCAATGTGGGAGACTTGGGTTGGATCCCTGAGTTGGGAAGATCCCCTGGAGAAGGAAATGGCAACCCACTCCTATATTCTTGCCTGGAGAATCCCATGGACAGAGGAGCCTGGCTGACTACGGTAGACAGGGTCACAAAGAATAGGACACGACTGAGCAGCTAACACTTCAAAAACTGTGGGAAAATGAGAAATGTATTCCATGGCAATTTCTCTCTTACTGATCTGAAAAGAAATTATTTGTTCTTCATGTCTACCTGACCCCTTGGGTACATTCCTCTTCATTTTCAAATTATTGTCGGAAGGCTCCTCGTTTAAAGAACATCCATCACAGACCAGTCATGGGAAGAGAAAAAAAAAATGCAATTGATGCTTCCCAAAATGCCCTTTATAGAAAAATGAATCACAAAATAAAGTTTAAATAAAAGCATCAATCTTCTAATAACCTTTGTCATCTGGAGAAACTCTTCACAGGTAAGCGGCTCTTCTCCAGGGAGCTGACAAAGAGGAGTACTGCTCATTTCTTCCAGGATGGCATCAATGCGGAACTCGACCAAATCATTGACCCTGTCGAGCAGCAACTCCAGGTTCCCTTTGGAGAAAAATAAGAGTGGATAAAAGAAATTAAGCATTTTGTTGTTGTTTTTTAAAAAAAGAAATGTGATTATATTTCAGCAGTAAATTCAGGATTAAAATTGCTCCATAGAGCTGTTGCAGGAGACATGAGACCCAGGTTCAATCCCTGGGTCGGGAAGATCCGCTGGAGGAGAGCATGGCAACCCACTCCAGTATTCTTGCCTGAAGAATCCCATGAACAGAGAAGCCTGGTGGGCTATGGTCCATGGAGTCGCAAAGATTCTATGAAGTGACTTAGAATGCATGCACAGAGCTATTTCACACTTGCTTCTCACAGTGTTCTTTCTTTAACCAGCTTCCCAGCTTTCTCAGCCTGCCTAACTCTGACTCAACTTGCAGATTCAGCTGGAATGCATCTACCCCCCAGGAGGCTTTCTGTGAATCTGCACATATTCATGTGGCCCCCTTCTCCTATGCTGGCGTTGACCCCTGAGCACCCCTCCATCTCAAAGGACCTTCTCCACACCTATACTGCTATGGCTGCCTGATCACGCATTTTATGTTATTCAGCCTTCAAACTGTAATGAGCCTCATTCATACCCAAAGATCCCTTCACAGGTTGTCTTCGAATCTAGTCCCCAAAGCTACGAAGCAAAGCAAAGAGGGTAGGAGGGTTCAACCATAAGCCCCTCACTTCTCTGCTCCACCTAACCCAGTACCTATCAAATATTCTTGAGTATATTGCACCTAGTAAACAGCTGGACCCCTCTGCGTTCTAAGGTATTTGGAAGGTACCATGGAAACCTACTAATAAGACAAGCTCTTGAAAATCTGGGCTATAAATAGACGAGGTGTTACTGCAGCAGCTACAGAGAGAGGAAGGGAGGGAGGGAGACTGGAGGGAGAATGTAAGGAGCTATCAGAATGGGTATGTAGAAGGGAGGCTCAGAAAAGGGTGATCCAGAAAAGAGATGATGGGGGCAAAGGGTGGATAAGCGGTTATGGAGGTAAATAAATGGAAAGGGATTGACTGTATAAAACCATAGCCATTATGAATACATATGCGTATAGGTATCTAGCACAAACCCAACTCAAAGTAACACAAAAGCATAAGAAAGACCCTAATTTTTCAAGCCCTCTGCAGTCAGTCTTGGGGAAAGACAGAACCATTAGAAGAAATGGAAATGCAGAGCCTTTTGTCTCAGTGTAAAATAACAGGAGGTCACAAGAGGAAGTGGTCTTGTGGTAGAAGAGTCCAAGTGGGCTTCTTGGGAATGGGACATATTCTGGGCTATCGAACACATGGAGAACTGAGCCGTGAAGGGGTGAGGAAGAGGAGAATGACCGTTTCCAGTCTTTCTAGAACAATGCCTCCGTCAAGCATTAACATGCTTTCCTAGAAGGCAGCCAAGGAACTCTGGGAAATGCAACTTATAGAAGCCCACTTTTGGAGACCCACTAAATATATTGGCACATCAAGGGCTCTGAAAAGTCCTCCAGAAGAGAAACCTACTTGACTTTGTTTAATGTGGATTTCCCAGAATTCTCTGAGCCTAGGCTCCTTTGCAACATACTTGTACACATTCTGGGAAATTGTAATTTATGGAGTACACCACCTTAAATATATTTTAAAGTGTAGTATATCCCTGTTTAGGAACAAAAATATTTGCTTAAACTTTCCCCATATATCCTGCTGTTCAGCAGTCTGCTCTGTCCAAATCACATCTTTTAAATCAGCATCTCAAAATACACTAACCTGTTAGTATAAAGAGCTGAATGACTCTAAAGTTCCTTTAAAGTCTAATGCCCAACAATAAGCATAATTTTAAAATGTAATTAATCTCTGGGGATAAAACTAAATAGCAAATATATATGGTTTCTGGGGCTTCCCTGGTAGCTCAGCTGGTAAAGAATCTGTCTGCAATGCAGGAGACCTGGGTTCAATCCCTGGGTTGGGAAGAGCTCCTGAAGGAGGGCATAGCAACCCATCCCAGTATTCTTGCCTGGAGAATCCCCATGGACAGAGAAGCCTGGCGGGCTACAGTCCATGGGGTTGCAAAGAGTTGGACACAACTGAGCAACTAAGCACAACACACACACATATGGTTTCCAGGAAATTAATGATTTCATATATTTGGTAAAATTCCTTCAGTTCAGTTCAGTCGCTCAGTCATATCTGAATCTTTGTGACCCTGGGTACTGCAGCATGCCAGGCCTCCCTGTCCATCGCCAACTCCCGGAGTTTAATCAAACTCATGTCTATTGAGTCAGTGATGCCATCCAACCATCTCATCCTTTGTCTCATCTCATCCTCCTCTCATCCCTTCTCCTCCTGCCTTCAAACTTTCCCAGCATCAGGGTCTTTCCCAATGAGTCAGTTCTTCACATCAGGTAGCCAGAGTTTCAGCTTCAGTATCCGTCCTTCCAATGAATATTCAGGACTGATTTCTTTTAGAATGGACTGGTTGGATCTCCTTGCAGTCCAACGGACTCTCAAGAGTGTTCTCCAAATTCCTTAGGGAACAACTTAAGAACACACTCTCGTTTTATTATGTATATCATAATATCTATAAGAAATTAAACAGTAGAATTCAAAAACTCAGTCTTCAAAATTGAAAAATAATAATCATTTAAACAGACTTACTGATCTTTGCAAAAGCATTTTTCAAGTACATCTCAATGTTCAGTGATGTCCAGGTCAGTGCAGCCAGGCCAGGCTGGAGAGCTTCATCCACTTTCGCCAAATGAGGAACCATCAGTTGCTCTATAATGGGAGGCATTTTTGACTTCACCCTCTGATATTCAGCCAGCATCATCTACAGTGAAATAGGGGTGAAATTATCAAATAATATCTCACTTTGAATATCTATTAAGAGCTCATTTTTATCCAAAACAATTACTTTTATTTAGAGTCCAGCTATAGGGCTCCAAAAAGCAGCCAAAACAAAACCAGAGTAGAACAGAGATGAAGTTTCTCCATGGATACAAATGCCTCATCCAATAAAGAACACCTAAGGATGTGAGAGTTGGACTGTGAAAAGGCTGAGCACTGAAGAATTGATGCTTTTGAACTGTGGTGTTGGAGAAGACTCTTGAGAGTCCCTTGGACTGCAAGGAGAGCCAACCAGTCCATTCTGAAGGAGATCAGCCCTGGGATTTCTTTGGAAGGAATGATACTAAAGCTGAAACTCCAGTACTTTGGCCACCTCATGAGAAGAGTTGACTCATTGGAAAAGACTGTGATGCTGGGAGGGATTGGGGGCAGGAGGAGAAGGGGATGACCGAGGATGAGATAGCTGGATGGCATCACTGACTCAATGGATGCAAGTCTGAGTGAACTCCAGGAGTTGGTGATGGACAGGGAGGCCTGGCGTGCTGCGATTCATGGGGTCGCAAAGAGTCGGACACGACTGAGCAACTGAACTGAACTGAACTGAACTGAACTGAAGGAGGAGAGGGAAAGAACTGACAAGTAAGAGTTTTTCACCCCCTATCCAGCCCTGTATGCAGACGTAAGAGTTGAACCAGAAAGAGGACTGGGAGCAGAGAAATTGATGCTTTCGAATTGTGGGTCTAGAGAACACTCATGAGAGTCGGTAGGACTGCAAGGAGATCCAATGAGTCAATCCTTCGGGAAATCAATCCTGAACAGTCATTGGAAGGACTGATGCTGAAGCTGAAGCACCAGTCCTTTGGCCACCTGATGCGAAGAGCGAACTCATTGGAAAAGACCCTGATGCTAGAAAATATTAACGCTAGGAAAAGGAGAAGGCGGCAGAGGATGAGATGGTTGGACAGCATCACTGACTCAATGGACATGAATTTGAGCAGACTCTGGGAGAGAGTGAAAGACAGGGGTGCCTGGTGTGCTGCAGTCCACGGGGTCGCAGTGAGCTGGACACGACTGAAGGGATTTAGCATGCATGCACACGATAGTACCTCCAGCCTACCTTTTATGGTTATGTTAATATTAGTAATAATTAATTATAAGAAAACAACTTTAATGCACTTCTTAAATACAATTGTTAAGCTCGTCTTTATAATATACATGTGAGTGTTACTTTGTCATTACATCAGTGTTTCCCAAAATGCTTATGCTGAAACATTAGCCACAAGAGATTCTGTAAGAAAAATGGTCCCTGGAAGGGTAAGTTTGGAAAACACTGTACACAATACCTCTTCTCTCTGACAGTCACAATTAATATTAATGATTCTGAGAAAACTATACAAAGGAAGTAAAAAGCCCAACAGTCTTTGTGAATTTTAAATTCAGCATTTCCCAATGGACAACATTATCCTTTCTTCATTTAATACTTTTCCACAATTTCTGTAATATCTTTTCAATTTCCATGAAAGATCTAAATTTGATGATTCTATTAGCAGCTACTTAACACATTTTCTGAACCATTTATCTACTACTTACCTTTCCTTCGGAGTACATCACTTATTCTCTCTGCAAGGCAGGTCTTAAATCAGCCTCCAGTAGCCCTTCCACTTCCCACCTTAATCTTTTAACCCCAGGAGGTATTATTCATCCATTTTAAAAATGAAAAACTAAAGCTTAGAAGGGTAAAGTAATTTGCCCAAAGATAGTGCTTCAAATCCCGACTGGCTTCAGAATCTGTATTCCTAACAATTAGTCTATGATGATTCATCTCTTTCCAGTCTGAACTGCCTTCCAACGAATAGGTAAAAGAATAGCTACTTCAGCTTCTCAGGCTTCTGTAGAAGCCTACAAACTATTAGGTATTCAGCACAGTAACTCAGCAACACGTGAGATGGTCTCCAAACATGCTAATTGATCTATTTTTACCAACTACTCAGGTTGAGTGGGAACTTTTAACTCTTTCAAACTCAAGACGCAGTAAAAATTACCCATCAGATGATAATTCACTTGGAATTGTCCTTTACAGCTGTGGTGGTTCTAAAACATTATTTGAAAGATAAATAAATAAACTTTTTAATCAAATAAAACATTTTTTGACCCTCCTGCATTCATAGGGTAGGGTCTATGTTCCCTCTCCTTCGCTCTGTGTGGGCTTATGGAGCCCAACAGAGGACAGCAGAGGTGATGGTACAAAGTGCTCGTCGCTCAGTCGTGTCTGACTCTGTGCGACCCCATGGTCTCTGGCCCGCCAGGCTCCTCTGTCCATGGGGACTCTCCGGGCAAGAATGCTGGAGTGGGTTGCCATTTCCTTCTCCAGAGGATCTTCCTGACCCAGGGATCAAACCTGGTTCTCCTGCATTGCAGGCAGATTCTTTATCATCTGAGCCACCAGAAAACCCCATATATACATATATATATATTCTTTTTTCAGGTACTTTCCCATTATAGGTTATTATAAGATATTGAGTATACTTTCTGTGCTATACAGTATGTCATTGTTGCTTATTTTATATATAGCAAAAATAACTATTTCTTTACAAATATGAAGATTGACTTAGCTATTCTCAAACACCCAAGAAAAATATAAAAGGGAATTCCAATATGTTGACTAGTATTTGATGAGCTTACATCTGAGGAATGTCTGCATGTTGCTAATATTAACTTTTTAACATAACGTGAAAGAGTGGGAAAACACTAGAGTATAAGCTTGGGTTCTGGTCCTGCTTTGGCCACCTGCCAGCTATGAGACCTTGGCTAACTCATTTAAGTTCTCTAAGGCACAATATTGACACCTCTAAAATAATATAGTGGTACTCTGTACCAATTACCTAACATGGCTGTGGAAAATATTGAATGGAATAATGAATATGAAAATGATTAAATGATTTTGCATTATGCAAATATGTGGCCTTATTGGACTTGTCCTATTATACTAACCACTATGAAGTTGTAACAATGGTTTCCATGTTATCAAATATAATGGCAGCATAGCTGACTTCATTTGAGCATCTTCTGGGCAGTATTTGTCACTGGTGACCAGTCCCTCCATCATGAAGTTTTTCTTACCCTTGGCTTTCTTTTTTTTAATTATTTTATTTATTTTAACTGGAGGCTAATTACTTTAGAATATTGTAGTGGTTTTGCCATACATTGACATGAATCAGCCATGGGTGTACATGCGTCCCCCATCCTGAAGCCCTCAAAGGCCAATCCTTAATTTCACTAGCATATTTTTCCTCTTCTAGCAGACCTGTTAATATTGGAACAACTCAGAGTTTAATGAAGACCCTTTACTCTTCTTTATATTCTTCCTCCTTGGAAATCTCATGCAGGACAATGACTTTAAATAGCAACTCTATTCTGATAGGGCTTCCCAGACGGCACAGTGGTAAAGAATCTGCCTGCCAACATAGGAGACACCAGAGACATGGGTTTGATCTCTGAGTCAGGAAGATCCCCTGGAGTAGGAAATGGCAGCCCACTCCAGTATTCCTGCCTGGAGAATTCCATGGATGGGGAAACCTGGGATGCTACAGTCAGTGGGTTGCAAAGAGTCAGACATGCCTAAGAACACACATATATACTCTGAACTTCCCTGGTGGCTCAGACGGTAAAGCCGTCTGCCTCCAATGTGGAAGACCTGGGTTCAATCCCTGGGTCGGAAAGATCTCCTGGAGAAGGAAATGGCAACCCAGTTCAGTACTCTTGCCTGGAAAATCCCATGGACGGAGGAACCTGGTAGGCTACAGTCCATGGGGTCACAAAGAGTTGACCACAACTGAGCGCCTTCAGTTCACCTGTGACTTCACGTCACATATATACGCTGATAACCTCGAAAATATGTCTTCTACTTTGACTTCTCAACTCCAGACATACATAATCTGCATGGACAACATCTCTACTTCAGTCTCTAAAAATCATCTTCTACTTGAGACGGACGTTACTGATTCCCTTTGGCCCCCCAAAACAAACTAGTTCCAGTCTTTACCAACTCCATGAGTGGAATTTCCATTCGGAGCCACAGCAGGTTATTGAAGATGTGGGCAGAACACAAGCAACACAGTAAAGGAGTCGGACACAGCTCAGCGACTGAACGATAACAAAAGTATATGCGAGCCCCACTTTGAGTAAGTCCATCGAGCTGCTCACACTAAAAACAAAGGTATCACCCTTGAGTTCTCTCATAACATGCCTGTTGACATCATTCTCTGATCCACTGATCTACTATTCAACTGCATCTTAGTTCAGCCACCATCTTCTCCATCCTAAACTGGTACAACAGCCTGCAAACTGGCTTCACATTGACCCTTTGTTATTGTCTAGTCACTAAGTCATATCTGACTCTTTTTTGATCCCAAGGACAATAGCCTGCCAGGCTCCTCTGTCCATGGGATTTCCTAGGCAAGAATACTGGGGTGAGGTGCCATTCCCTTCTCCAGGGGATCTTTCCAACCCAAGGAAGTCTCCTGCCTTGGAAGGCAAATTCTTTACCACTGAGCCACCTAGGAAGCCCCCACAGTGACCCTCCTGTCCCTTAAAAATCACCTAGCAGCAAGAATGTTTTTATAGTAAAGGACACCATGCCTTATTCTCCTAATCAGATTCCTCTAATGGCTTCCTGGTGCACCCAAACATGTACCCTTAGTTTACAAGCTCTATAAGGACCTGGCCTTTGCCAACTCTACTTTCTGGCCTCAATCACTCCACTACAGTCATCCCAGGTACTTTCTGTTCCTCAACAGTGACACACCACTAGATTTTTTTTTTTTTAATGCACACTGGGGTTGCATTAAATGCATTTTGTAAAAAAAAAAAAAATGCATTTTGTAATGAATCCAAGATGGGAAAAAAATAAAAGTTCCATACCTTCATGTTACTGAAGTTCTTCTTGTATGTGTCTCGTTTCTGGAAAAGAGCAGCTGCAAATGGTGAAACTTGTAGACCCATCTGTGACATGCACTCTGTTTCTCTAAATAAGGTTAATATCTGAGGATCAAAGTTTACGAACAGTTCCCCTGTGCCAGGAGCCTTCACCAATAAAGAAGCCTCAAGTCCTACATGAATTTCTTCAGTCTGTGAGGAAAGAGCAACATTACTATTATTAGAGAGTTCAGTGCATATACAGGGTATCTAACTCGGCCATTTCTGGGAATAAAGATCATTGCGTGTCCTTTCATGGGTTTGAGCTTCGCAAACTAAGGATGATGGGTCTCTTACTCTTCTCCTAACTTCACTTTCAGGGGGGAAAAAAAAGCCTTAAAACTCTTGGTGGTGATGTACAGTCAGTTCAACAAAATGCTTTGGTCATGAATCTCTTATATTTGGTAAGTGGATACTGCAATAGAGATGACTTCTCAAAAGTCGCTTTGCTCCCTGATAGCTTCATGCCAACTCAGTTATTTTTCCTAATAAAAGTTTCAAGAAACCTACATAACTCAGTTTTCATTTATCTAGAAAAGCAATGAAAAACATTACAGAGACATCTCTGTTATTGATCCAGACACCAAAAGTTGAACTAGGAAAGTGAGATACCATTTTAGAGGCCTTGTTAGGCTGAATTTTATCCTCCAAAATACTTCCTGCTAACCTACCAAGAAATACAAGTGTTGGTAAGGTATGAAATATAATTGGATTAACCTAGTATACAGGAGGAGAAGGGGACGACAGAGGATGAGATGGCTGGATGGCATCACTGACTCGATGGACGTGAGTCTGAGTGAACTCCGGGAGATGGTGATGGACAGGGAGGCCTGGCGTGCTGCGATTCATGGGGTCACAAATAGTTGGACACGACTGAGTGACTGAACTGAACTGAACTGACTATGACCAAATAAAAATTAAAACTTTGCTTAACAGGCATGCTGGTGTTTATGGACATTTAATGGAGAAAAAAGGAGCTTAATGAAAAAACAAAAAGAAATCCTAATCAACCAGGTAAAGAAAGCAATAAACAAGATCTTCTTCCTTAGGAGTTTATAAATTCAATAAAAATAAGTTTCTGTTACCTGGCTTTATAATCTTTTTTCCAAAATTAAAAATTATTTTCCTTCATGGACATATTATACTCTTTGACTGATTACTTGCAGTCAACCAACCCTGTCTTATAAAATAGACACAAAGTCAACTTTCTACAGGAGTAAAACTGCCCAGGGTAGTACAGGATTCCCCATGGATTTGACAGTGGCAGCATCACCATAGAGCGTTAAGTCAGACTCACTTGCTGAAGCCACGCCCTGTGGTAGAGAACCTCAAACTCCAGGAGGACCTTGGCCACCCTGTTGTAATTGCGAATCACTGGCTTCGCTTCCGCAGTCCGGAGCACGGATGGGTGCTTCTGGAAAAGCTGCATCGGTTGCTGAATCCTGTGGAAGAGCTGCCGGGCCCACAGAATCTTCCCAGCAATGGGAGGCTGGTCTCGAGCCAAAGGTGGGTCGTTTTTCTGCTTTGTATACAGCTTCGAGATCATATCAATGTCAGCCCCGTAGTTTTCAAGGATACGCTGGTATTTGTCATCAATACCAAGATTAGGTATGTTCAATCTGTTATTTTTTTTTTAAGTGAAAGGCTTGAATTAATGGGATGATATTGAGAACGTTTGTCTATTAAGACTTATTTTAAAACATATGCTGACATATTTATTATCTTTTTAACTGCATGGCAGGAGACTTGGTATCTTGTCTTTTCATTATTGTTTAGATGTAAATATATTTAAATTTCTAGGAGTTTTTTTAATTCAAAAGAGGAGACCTAAAAGTTCTAAGCATACGTTTTTGAGGTCTAATTTAATTGCAATGTGGTTAAAAAACTTGGTCCATATGATAATGGTATTTGAAATTTTTAACTCATTTTTTATGGTCTATTCCATAGTTATTCTTCATAAATATTGTTGTATGGAACCTATATATGTCCTGTAAGTGAAACTTGAAAATTGCATTTTTATATTTTTACTAACTTTTTGTCCTATCAATACATAAAAGAACTACCTTGAACAGCCAAAATACATATATATATATATGCTGATGGAAGAGAATGAAGTATTTACTTGGCATGATGAAAAAGCGAAATGGGACTTCCTTGGCAGTTCAATGGTTAAAACTTCCCCTTCCAACACAGCGGGTGTCGGTTCGATCCCTGCTTGGGGAGCTAAGATCTCACACACCTTGTGGCCCAAAACCAAAAGATAAAACAGAGGTAACATTGCAACAAATTTAAGGTTTGTTAGATGTTCAGTCATGTGATCCCACGGACTGTGGCCCACCAGGCTCCTCTGTCCATGGGATTCTCCAGGCAAGAATACTGGAGTGGGTTGCCATTTCCTTCTCCAGAGAATCTCCCCAACCCAGGGAGCGAACCCTGCTCTCCCGCATTACAGGCAGATTGTTTACCATCTGAGCCATAAGGGAAGTCCAAATTCAATAAAGACCTTAAAACAAAATTATTAAAAAAAATCAAAAGGGAATCAGTCCATCAATCATATGGCAATAGAGTGGCTGTGAGGTTTTTTGTTTTGTTTTGTTTTGTTTTTTCTTTTTTATGTCTTGTGGGATCTTAGTTCCCCAGCCAGAAAGTGAACCTGGGCCCTTGGCAGTGAGAATGCAGAGTCCTAACCACTGAACCGCCAGGGAATTCCCTGAAGTGTTTCAGTTTTTTTTTTTTTTTAATAGTATCAATCCTTAAAACCTAGTCAAAACTATTGGTAAGAGTTTCTTCAAATTACTTAAATATTAACTGCTATTATGATAGGCACTTCAAAACTGAGAGGAAATAAACCCATAATCCTCTGAAGAACTTAAATCTGTGGTCTTGTTATTCAGATTTTCAAGAGAGGATTTTCTTCCCATTAGAATATGAAATAATAACAATAATAATGTAAGCTAAACTATGTTCATATTATCCCAATTTGGAAAACAGAACTTAGAAGTCTTTCAAATTTTTACCTTTCAAATCTCTTTAACATACTTAGAGCTTGATTTGTGTTTTGAATCTTTTCAAATGTAACATCCATGAACTTCTGTAACTCTTTCTGAAACAGAATGAAGTCTGACAATGAACAAGTTAGCATTGCAAAGAAATCCTATTTAGCAACAAGGTAAAAGAGTTCCCCATTCTCTAGAAACACACACCTTATAGGACAAAACACAGCAGCAAATGTAATGCTCATCTAAGCTTAAAGAAAGATAAATGTCCAGAAGCCAGACAAAGAGGGACTTGAGAGCCAGAGCAGTCAGGGGGTTGGTGCCACGGCAGGACCCAGGGATACTGGACCATATATTTCTACGGCAAACATCGCATCTTAGGACCATGAAATCTTCCTGAACTGAAGAACTGTACAGTTAGCCTACCTAAACAAACGCCCAGAGGTTATCACTATATAAAAGTATCCAAGTATAAACTATGCAGAACTAGAGCATTCACAATGCTTCCACTCCCTCCTTTTAATTTATACAAAGATACACAAAGAGCCAACAAGCACATGAAAAGATGCTTAGTATCATTAGGATCACACTAATTAGCATCACACTAATCATTGTGCTCAATCGCTAAGTCATGTCTGACATTTTGTGATGCTGTGGACTGTAGCCCACCAGCTTCCTCTGACCATCTCTCTAACGTGGGACACAGTAAATCTTTACGGGGCTTCCCTGGTGCCTCAGAAGGTAAAGAATTCACCTGTCCTCCTTATAAGTGTATATTATCATATGTGAAACAAATCACCAGTCCAGTTTCGATGCATGATATAGGGTGCTCAGGGCTGGTGCACTGGGATGACCCAGAAGGATGGGATGGGGAAGGAGGTGGGAGGGAGGTTCAGGATGGGGAACACATGTACACCCATGGCTGATTCATGTCAATGTATGGCAAAACCAATACAATATTGTAAAGTAATTAGCCTCCAATTAAAATAAATAAATTTATATTAAAAAAATAAGTTCTCTAGGACTTGTTTGGAACATGTCAACTTATCTTGGAATCCTCACTTGCTGGTGCAATATCAGAATATTATACTTTTATAATTAGTCATTTTAGCCACTATTTGCCCTTTTTAAGATATATTCATTACTTTGTTCTAACACATACGTACTTATATTTCAATCATGTTACATGTCAGACGTGATCTTTAAGGGCCAATCAACTCTATCTACTTCTGTACCCATAACCTACGGCATAGAAGCCTAATATGCATTTAATGTACAGTCAATGCATGTTTCAGTTCAGTTCAGTTCAGTCGCTCAGTTGTGTCCGACTCTCTGCGACCCCATGGACTGCAGCACACCAGGCCTCCCTGTCCATCACCAACTCCCATAGTTTACTCAAACTCATGTCCATTGAGTTGGTGATGCCATCCAACCATCTCATCCTCTGTCTTCCCCTTCTTCTCCTGCCTTCAATCTTTCCCAGCATCAGGGTCTTTTCAAATGAGTCAGCTCTTTGCATCAGGTGGCCAAAGTATTGGAGTTTAGGCTTCAACATCAAGTTATACTCCATTTTTTCAAAGGTTATACTCCATTCATAATTATTGTAAAATATTGGCTATATTCCCCATGTTGTACAATATATCCTTGTAACTTATTCTATACCTAATAGCTTATATCTCTTAGTCCCCTATCTGTATCTTGCCTCCCCTTCCCTCTCCCCACTGGTAATGAGTAGTTTATTCTCTATATCTATGAATCTGCTTCTCTTTTCTTATATCCACTAGTTTATTGTGTTTTCTAGATTCCATATATAAGTGATATCACACAATTGTGTTTCTCTGCCTGACCTATTCCACTTAACAGAATCTGATGGTGGTAGTGGTGGTTTAGTGCCAAAGTTGTGTCTGACCCTTTGTCACACACCCCTTGGACTGTAGCCCACCAGGCTCCTTTGTCCATGGGGATTCTCCATGCCAGAATACAGGAGTGGGTAGCCATTCCCTTTTCCAGGGGATCTTCCTGACCCAGAGATCAGGAATGCACTGCAGGCGGACACTTCACCACTGAGCCACCAGGGACTAGTTCTTATCACAGTTCAGTTCAGTTCAGCTGCTCAGTCGTGTCCGACTCTTCGTGACCCCATGAACCGCAGCACGCCAGGCCTTCCTGTCCATCACCAACTCCCAGAGTTCACTCAGACTCACATCCATTGAGTCAGTGATGCCATCCAGCAAATCATACACTAATTCAGCAAACATCCTTTGTCTCCAATTATATAAAGTCCCATCCCCTAGGGACTGGAGACATAGATAGGAATGAGCACAATTCCTGCCTTCAAGGTGTTCACCATCTACCTATATCCAGCATACAAACTACTCCAGTACTGTGTGATCAGAAACTGCTAGGACACACACACAAAGACTCAACAAATCAACACTGACCATGGAGCACACACCCAGGATCTGCCATTGCCATCAATTTCCCACAAGAGATCAAGACCCACAGACCTTACGTCTGAGTCAGCCCCCAAAGAGGTCATTGCTTAAATTATTACAAGCACTCTATCCTTCCATCACCTGAAATTTGTCTGATAAAATAATGGTTGAAAACCTGAATCCTAGAGCCAGGCTGCCTACCAGGCAACATCTCTGTGACTGTGGGAAAGCCACTTAACTTCACTATGCCTCAGTGTGCTCCTTTCCAGAAACAGTGTAATAAGAATACACACCTTAAGTGAGTATTACATGAATTAACACCTATAAAGTGCCTAGAACAGACCTGACATACAGAACTAGCAACTTTTATTATAATGCCTTCTACACTGAACCCATCCTTCCAAAAATAACTCAGAGCTCTTTTTCCCTTGAAGAGTACAAGCATATTTCAAGCCAAAAATTCTGGAAAAGAAGGAACAGAACAGCCACTTTCATTTTATCGTCAGAAAGCATGGGAAAAAGTCTGCACGTTGATTAAGGTGGGCATCCACTAGTGTGTCTCCCAACCTTACCCTCCCTGGCTCTCCTCATCTGGTAATAAATACACCCAGCCATGCCAGGGGGTCCCATGCCCTCTGCATTTACCATACGACCCCACAGTAATGAGGCACAACAATGGAACTCTGACCAACCCAACCCGTCCTTAGACATTGGGAGCTAAGAGTGGGTCCATGGTATATCCTCAGAAGCTGCTGATGGCAGTAACCTGCTCCTGTGGGCTGATCTGCAGTGAGCAGAGAGAGCAGGGAAAGCAGGAGGAAGGACAGGAGAATGAAAAGAACGGGGCTTTAAGACCAAGATGGGTCAAGGTGCTGAGTTAGCCCTAGTACCACCGTTTCAAGGCCAGCTAGCCTCCTGCCTTTGGGATCCGCCGAACATCGCTGACCATTTGCTCAAGCTATTGTTGGTCATAATCACTGATATAAAGTAACAAACAAATGGAAACTAATTTCTATATTCTAATAACGCTACGTTTCAACAGAGGATAACAGTTAATTTTCTAAGATCTAAAATGAAACACATGCAGAAATCTGTGATTACAGCTCGTTATCCAAAGCTATATTTATGACCCTTTAATCCATGAGAAAGAACCTTCAATTACTCGTCTGAAATCATAAAATGCAGGCCAAGCTCGCTATCGGTCACCTCCATGATGAAGATGCCTCTTCCTTCTGAATGGGTAATGATTAGCAGCATGACACAGAATGGAAAAAGTAAACACAGACTGTCAACAGGAATTTTATTATACAACCTACATGAAGGTCATTAATCTGCTTGCAAAACTCTTCATAATCCTGCTCAAATTCCATTTTCCGCTGGTCTAAGAAATTATACTCCTTTTTCTTTATGGTAGCAACAATACCCTGAAATAGTAGGAAACAAATAAGACAATATTTCAATGTTCCTGCATTATTTACATAAATATGACCTTTAAATATATAGCCTGTGCAATCATTCCCCAAAAATCAACTTAAGGGGAGCCTTATTCCTTTAATTATTCTCATCACATCATGCATATTATAGTTAGTGTAATGTTGCCTGGTGTTCAGAGAAACCACTTGGAAGCATTTTCAGGAGACTTTATGTATTTTTGAAGAAAAATTTTAAATAAGTAAAAACCACATCTGAAAAGTAGATGTTCTGTCTAAAAATTTCTTACAAATTACATCTGAAATAATAAAAAGGAAGCAAAAAGTAGAATTTGCTAAAATATTTTTCATTAAAAAGTTTGTCTTCTCAGAAAATAGACTTTAACAGAATGCAAACAACTTAGGAAGAGCACAATTATATTATAGTAGCTACAGGTGAAAAGCTATCTTCCAAGCTTCAAATGTCCTAAATAAAGTATCAGACCACAATCTACCATTTAAAGAATCTCTAGAATTAATTGCTTCCTCCTGCCCTGCAAAGCTGCAATCTGTGACTGTAAGAGTACAGATTAGGTAACTCATCTTCTAGAAAATACTATTACCTGAAGTTTTGTTTGCTCTGAATAATGAGCTCTAATGCTCTGTGATCATTCTTAACCAGGTACTAAGCCATTCTCAAACTCGGGTGCTCACACTGTTGACAGAGGCATATAATTTTTATGAAGAACTTTGGACCAGTTTCCACAAATGCCTCTTCAAAGCCATTTCCATTTAAACATCAATTCAAATCTCTCAATAGACAAAAGTGCCTAAGTTGCATAAATTCTTGAACCAAGTTTACTACTGTATATATAGTTTATAATTGTATAATTGAGTTTACAATGTACATGTATATTCAAATAGTAGTACTGTGTGTAGTACTTAGTCATTCAGTCATGTCTGACTCTTTGGGACCCCATGGACTGTAGCCCACCAGGCTCCTCTGTCCATGGGGATTCTGCCATGCCCTCCTCCAGGGGATCATCCCAACCCAGGGATCAAACCTGGGTCTCCCACATTGTAGGTGGATTCTTTACTGACTGAGCCACCAGGAAAGCCCCAAAGATACAGGCTGCAGGTTGGTGATGGTGGTTTAGTCGCTAAGTCATGTCTGATTCTTGTGACCCCATGGCCTGTAGCCTACCAGGCTCCTCTGCCCATGGATTCTCCAGGCAAGAATACTGGAGTGGGTTGCCATTTCCTTCTCCAATATATGTATACAATTGCATGTGTATATATACATATATAATTGTGTATATAAAATATATGTGTACAATTGCATGTGTGTGTGTGTGTATGTGTATATATATATATATATATATATATATATATATATATATATACATGGAAATAGCAACCCACTCCAGTATTCTTGCCTGGAGAATTCCTTGGACAGAGGAGCCTGGTGGGCTACAGTTCATAGGATCACAAAGAGCTGGACATGACTAAGCACAGCATTTAATTTTATATACATACACAATTATATATAATACAACTATACATATATATATAATAATACCCATCATGTTACAGGAAGTGTATAAAAGAAACATGGAAAAGCTATATTCCTACATTTTAAGGTGCTATTTTAAAGGATTTGGGGCCCTTAGAAAATTCTACTCTATAACTGGATTTAATGGTCCACTTAAAAATATTGAGTAAATAAGCTAAGCAACCATGACCTTTAAACCAACTAATCAAACTCAACCTACTAAATCATTTATTTGTCAGATATTTATTGCACACCCATTATATGCACCCAGTAAATTCTGCAGATACAGGAATGAGTAGAACAAAGAAATATCCCCACCCTCAGGAGCTTTGATATCTTCAGTGGGGGAAGGGGAGATCTAGGTTTATCACAAAAAATGAACAGGATAGTTTCAGAGTGATAAGTAACATGACATAGAGTGAGGTAAAACAGAGATTGAAGAAAACTTAACTGAGAGGGTATTTAATCAAGATCTGGAGGCCAAGGAGGAAAGACTCATGTGATGATTCGGAGGCAGAACTTCCCAGAAGAAAGACTCTGCAAGGCCAAAGGTGGACTGTGGTGGCCCGTCCTGTGTCTGGAGAACACCAGATGAGGAGATTAGGAGCAGGGGAGGCGGCCAGAGGAGCGGACAGGACCCTGAAGCCGTACAAGGAGCCTCAGTGCCATTTCCACGGCCACCATTTTGAGCTTCTTCCATTGGTTATAACATACAAAAATCTCACCTTACACTTTCACAAACCATCTACGTTTCATCTCACTACATTCTGATACATCCACTTGAGATTTTGAAAGCAATTTTTCTTCCCAGTATTTTATCAGATTAGAATAGCCTTTATCTGCATTTGGCTGTATAGTTCAATTTCTCCTTCAAAAATAAACTTTGAAATATGCTCCAAAGTTTATTTTTTCATTAAGAATGAAAACTAATTAGATTCCAAACTGAAATACAAATGGATATAGTCCATCTCTGTCGTGCACAACTGTCAGTTTCAAAGAATAGATTATCCAGCTTGCAGATTACATACAGCTCAGCTAAAATATTTCCTGGTAGATAGAAAAGGTTTTTCTTTGTCTCACTGAATCTGATATACTCAGGAAACGAAAAGATTCCTTATATTGACCTAAACTGTTAGAGGAGAAAAATCAATGAGTGACAGTAAATTATATGATCCTTTTCAAATTCAAGGACAAAAAGAAAAATTAAGGTTAGTGTCACTGTCCCCAAACAAGAAAAAAACTGACTATATTCATTCGTTTTTAACATGAATCCATATAAAATGCTCAACTGCAGATATAATCAGATATCACTCAGAATTCAGTATCAACTAGAGCCTAACACAGTATATGCTTGATTAAATATTTCTTATATGAATAAATGAAATAATAAGTTATATTTAAACATTTTTCTTATGCTACTAATGAAAATGCTTTTACTAATTAATGATGATTAATTTTAGACTATTGGAAAGTCATTCTTATAATCACACACCTGAAAAGAATACATTAGCACCATTGCACAATTCTCAAATAAATTTAACTGCTTTATTGTTTAAGGGCCATAAGCTTATCTTTTGCATTAGAGACTGATAATTTGAAGCATTCTAAATAGTCATTTGCATAAAAACATAAAAATTTTATTCATGGATAAGTGTAGCAAATTGAGTTTTGAAGTACAGTACCTGGTATTTAGTGATCATGTTTTCCAGCCCTTCAATTTTAGAATCTTGCAGGACTGAGTATGTCTTGAAGGTTGTAAAGATATCCATTATCTTGGCAAGACGTCTGTGGAAAGTTTCAAATTTCCCAAAAATATACATCTCACTGAATTCAAATTGTTTTTCACTTGGATCTTGTTTAAGCTTTTGCTTTGTCTTGTGAAAGCAGTGCTGGTATTCCTTAAAATTAAAAACCAAAATACAAAAAAGGGAACACAACAAAGACATCAGCCTTATTCTCTTAAGTGAAGGTGATAGCAAATTTAGGGTAGAATTACGAAATCTTTCCATCTCATACCTCTATAGCAACTCACTCATCAACCTGGGATGTCATCTTTTCCTGACCCCTAACCTAGCAAACTCCTAATTTTTTTTCTTTTCTTTTTTTTTTTTTTTTTTTTACCATGAGGCATGCAGAATTTCTCTGACCAGGGATTGAACCTGTGCCCCCTGCACTGCAAGCCTGGAGTCTTAACCACTGGACCACAGGGAAGTCCAAACTCCTAACTGTTCATAATACAACTCCAAGATGCAGCCTTTCCACTTGCGTCTCACTGTGTTAGGAGAAGCCTAGCTCTTCATCTAGCTCCTTGTCTGTCTATAAGAAGCTTAAGGAAAACAACTTCATCTTTGTATCTCTAGTACTTAGTGTGGTGTTGGGACATAGAAGGTCCCCTAAAGGGTAAAGTAAGTGAATAAATTTGGGGGGCTGATTTACTAACATTCAACTTTTCTTAACAGTGAAAGATTACCATTCTTTTTAGCAACCACTGATATGATAACTGGGCTTCCCAGATGGCGCTGGTGGTAAAGAACCTGCCTGCCAGTGCAAGAGACATGAGAGACTCGTGTTCGATCCCTGGGTCAGGAAGATCCCTTGCAGGAGGTCGTGGCAACCCACTCTAGTATTTTTGCCTGGAGAATCCCATGGACACTGGAACCTGGTGGGCTACAGTCCATAGGGACGCAAAGTTGGACACAACTGAAGTGACTTCATATGCAACCACACGATATGATAACTGATAAAGTATTTAATTGGCAGTGGTCCAGTGGTTAAGAATCTGTTTGGCATTGCAGGACACAGGTTCAATCCCTGGTAGGGGAACTAGGATCTCACATGTCTTGGAGCCTGCATGTCAGAATTAGAGAGTCTGTGTACAGCAAGGAAAGATCCCACACGATCTGCTGAAGATACCGCATGCTACAACTAAGACCTGATACAGCCAGATAAATAAATAAATACTTTTTTAAAAGATATATTGGCAAAAACAATGTAAAAATAATTTTAAAATTCTAAATATATTACTAAGTTGACTGTTACCTGCTTAAGTCTAATTGCAGATAGTATTTTTTCCACAACAACATCCTGGGGCTGGCTCCAGATCGAAGCAGTTCCATTGTTGGTAATATAGGCTTTACATGCAGATATCATCTGATTGGTCACCTGGAATTTTTCAATGAAATGATGTCAAGTACAGTAAGCAGCCATCAAGCATAAACTGGGCTAGAGGGTCCTCAGCTCTTCTAACCTCTCTGAGTATGACATCTGTGAATAACTCTTTGGGTTTATGTTTTTCCTTCACAACTGTGATCAAGCACTAATTCTCTTTTTTCCCAGCTTCACTGAGGTATAATTGACAAATAAAAACTGTATTACGCTTAAGGTGTACAAGTGATGCTTGGTGTACATATTCATAACAGAATGATTAGCACAATCAAGTATTAACACATGCAACACCTCACATAATTACTGTTTGTGTGCGTGTGTGTTGAGAAAACTTAACATCTGCTCTTTAGCAATTTTCAACTATACAACACAATACTAAACATAGTCACCAAGCTGTACATTGGGGCTTCCCTGATAGCTCAGTTGGTAAAGAATCTGCCTGAAATGCAGGAGACCCAGTTTGATTCCTAGGCCAGGAAGATCCCCTGGAGAAGGCATAGGCTACCCATTCCAGTATTCTTGGGCTTCCCTTGTGGCTCAGCTGGTAAAGAATCTGCCCACAATGTGGGAGACCTGGGTTCAGTCCCTGGGTTGGGAAGATCCCCTGGAGAAGGGAACAGCTGCCCACTCCAGTATTCTGGCCTGGAGAATTCCATGGGCTGTATAGTCCATGGGGTCACAAAAAGTCAGACTCAACTGAGAGACTTTTACTTTTACTGTACATTAGACCCCAGAACCTGGTCATCTTAGAACTCTAAGCTTGCAGCCTTTGACCAACATCTTCCCATTTTCCACACTCTCCCAGGCCCTGGCAACCACCATTCTACCTCTGCTTCTAGTCAACCTTCTTAAATTCTACACATCTATTATCAAAAGAGAAAGAAAGTGAAAATGAAGTCACTCAGTCATGTCCAACTCTTTGTGACCCCATGACTGTAGCCCACCAGGCTCCTCCATCCATGGAATTTTCCAGGCAAGAGTACTGGAGTGGGTTGCCATTTCCATCTCCAGAGGATCTTCCCACCGAGGAATCGAACCCGGGTCTTTCGCATTTCAAGCAGATGCTCTTACCATCTGAGCCACGAGGGAAGCTCCTATTATCAAAATGATTTGTATAATATCATATATGAAATGAATCGCCAGTCCAGGTTCGATGCATGATACTGGATGCTTGGGGCTGGTGCACTGAGATGACCCAGAGGGATGGTACGGGGAGGGAGGGGGGTTCAGGTTGGGGAACACGTGTATACCTGTGGTGGATTCATGTTGATGTATGGCAAAACCAATACAATATTGTAAAGTAATTAAAAAAAAAAGATTTGTAAAATCACAGAGTTGGAGACACTACAGAAAATCAGCAATTCAGACCCTCACATTAATGCAGGATGAATGTCTTAGCCAACCACTTCCCTACCTAAAAGCTATCAAGAGCTTTCCTAAGTCTCCTTCTTTAGCAGCCTTCTCTAAAAATCTAACTCACAGTTTCCAAGTGCCATGAAAAGAACTGTCCACCCTGATCATTTCATGACACCATGATCTGTAGCAGAAACGTCAAGTGCAGAAGACAATAGAAAAAAGTGTAAATACAATGTATGTAAAGCTAACGCTTTATCCCTTTAAACTTAAAAAAAAAAAAACTTCAGAATTCTACTGGTGATTTTTTAATTAATTAAAAGGAAAATGGGATGACTGTACTGTATGCATGCCTGGGATTGCAGTGCAAAGGTTAGGTGGAACAAGACTGGCCATGTGTTGATAGTGGATAATCTGGGTGATACGTACAAGGGGATCCAGTATATAATTATATTTCCTTTTGTACCTGCTGCAAATTTTTCATAACGAAAGATTTTTGAAAATGAGAGAATTAGGTTCACAATTAGGTTTCACAATTAGGTTCTAAAACAAGCCTTGAAAATAAAGTGCATGAAACCTGGACATGCATCGTAACACAAATTGACTTTTGAGTCTTGTACTCGGGGAAAACCCCTCCTGACTCCAACATAACATTAAAGTCTGAGGAGGATGGAAAAGGGTCTTGTGGGTTCCCCTCCTTTCTACCCAAATATGAGAGCAGATGAGATGGTTAGATGGCATCACCGACTCAATGGACATGAGTTTGAGTAAACTCCAGGAGTTGGTGATGGACAGCAAAGCCTGGTGTGCTGCAGTCCATGGGGTCACACAGTTGGACATGACTGAGTGACTGAACTGAACTGAACTGAACTGAACACAGTCCTGAGGAGTGGGAAATGCCCCTATTTTAATGCATTTAAAATTTTCACCTTGGTAATGAAAAAGTCATTTCCTTCTTAGAGAGGAAATGGGAAAAGCAAAAATGTTCACCATAAACACTTATGAGTTAGGACATAAGGTTTAAACATCATTATGGTTTCTGGCAGAATCATTATAATTGCTTTATGGATTACTGGAATGTTGCAGTGGCTTTTATTGCCATGATTACTGTTCTAATAACACCAAGTAAACAACTGTGGCATGAAATAAATTTGGAACAGCAGAACATAAAATATGAAACTGAAGATAGCCAGTTAAATATAGCTTTTCTTAATTAAAATTCACCCAATAGGAAGAAATCATGTGTTAAATAACATAGGGAAAGAAATTCAAAAAAGAATATTTTTCCATTTTTATTACATAAATAATATAACATCTTTTATAATTATTACTTTGGGAAATAATGCTTTATGATTTGCTAAAATCAGCTTCCTATGTATGCTTAATTCTATTTCTATCAAGAGATTAAGTCTTTTTGGTAAATTGTAGGATACAGAGACATTGGATTGTGCCAGTGTGGTAATTTCTAATTATAAAAAAACAAAATTAGCCATTGACAAGGAAATCTAAGTGACCACGGACTCTACACTAGGCTCTCACCTTTACAAACAGAGACGTGATCTTCTCAGAGGTGTTATAGTAATGAGAGATACCGTAGATCATTTTAATTGCATTTACAAGAGTAGGAATAGCATCAACCATGGATATCTGGAAGACAGCACACAGCTTTTCAGGGTGACATGTCAAAGTCAGCAAAATTCTAACAGGCTAATCACTCTGTCCTCATTAGAATAAAATTTAGGTAAAAGACTTTTATTTAAATTTTAAAATATTATCTAACATGCTATGTAAATATAACACATTGAGGGGTAATTTCATCTTGAGTATTTAGTCATATGCAGTTAATCAAATTTTGTCTCAATGCAAGAAACACTAACGTTATGTTAAGGACAAGGAGATTGTGTTAGCAGCTAATTTTGTAATAAATAAAACCAGGAACAAATGAAAGTTAAAAGATTTTTTTAAAACAATCAGCCAATAATTCTTCCCACAGTTGTTTTGAGTATAGTCTAGGATGTCAATTGCTATATTTAATGGGAAAAATGGAATATACAATAAATGTTTTTAAAATATAATGTATATCTTAGAAAACATAGGAAAATATATATATATATTTATGTAGAAAGAGATATGTAGAAATAGACATGTATATATATGCATATATATGTTTTAGTTCAGTTCAGTCGCTCATCGTGTCCGACTCTTTGTGGCCCCATGAATCGCAGCACACCAGGCCTCCCGGTCCATCACCAGCTCCCGGAGTCCATCCAAACCCATGTCTATCAAGTCGGTGATGCCATCCAACCATCTCATCCTCTTTCATCCCCTTCTCCTCCTGCCCTCAATCCCTCCCAGCATCAGGGTCTTTTCAAATGAGTCAGCTCTTCACATCAGGTGGCCAAAGTATTGGAGTTTCAGCTTCAGCATCTGTGTATACATGCATGTATATACATGCACATATAATTTTCTTGAGAATAAAAAGAGGTTTTCTAAGACTTTTCCAACAAACTGCAATATTCATGAACCAAAATTCCACACTCATCTCAGCTAGTGTAAAAGGGTCACGAGCAGAAGACTAAGAGGTGGGAATCTCGACTCACAGGGTCACTGCTGTACAAGGGGTCACAGCACTTCTCCAGTGTATACAGATACTTAACATTGTCCTTCGCTTCATTAGCTGCATCTGTGATCCGAATATCCGTCTCCCGCCATGTCTACACACAATACAGGAAGGAAATTTTAACGCAATTATTAATAGAAAAATTCCAGCTAACAGCTGCATCAAAGTCATCACAAGCCCAGGGGTCCAACTTTCAGTCTCCCCTGTGCCTCTTACATAGAACTCAATCCAGAGGGGTGAGGGGCACTGCCACGCTGAAGAGCAATTAAAAGTTTTTGACTAAATGTTTAAAGGTATCTCTTCCAAGCCTTCTCTCATGAAATCTATTCAATAACCAGGACAGAGCATCGGGGCAGGGGTGGGGGGTGGGGGCCAGCACTTTCATTTACACCTACATGTCTTCTCCTCCACAGCCTGCTGAATCCATTTTGCACCTCATTCTGACACTCCAGCGTTCTTGCCTGGAGAATCCCAGGGACGGGGGAGCCTGGTGGGCTGCCGTCTATGGGGTCACACAGAGTCAGACACAACTGAAGCAACTTAGCAGCAGCAGCAGCTGATATTCCCTATGACCAAGAACTGAAGGAAGCCTCCAGCCAACAGACAGCAAGGAACTGAATCCCACATGGGCAACCTGGAGGAAGAACCTCCCCCAGTCAGGCCTCTAGATGAGCCAACATCCCAACAACCTTAAGAGATCTCCAGTCAGATGATCCCAGCTAAGCTACACCGAGGGCTTCCCAGGCAGCTCAGCGGTAAAGACTCCACTTGCCAGTGCAGGAGATGCAGGTTCAACCCCTGGGTCAGGAAGACTCCCTGGAGAAGAAATGGCAATTTGCTCCAGTATTTTTGCCTGGGAAATTCCATGGACAGAGGAGCCTGGTGGGCAACAGTCCATGGGGTCGCACAAGAATCGGACACAATTCAGTGACTACATAACAACAAGCAGCAACCCCCAAACCCCTGACCCACAGACTATGTGGTGATATTTATTGTTTCAGGTGGTGAAATTTTGGGGTAATTTGCTACACAGGAATATAAAACAAATACACCAGTTCTAAAAAAACAATTAGAAAAGTTTAAGCCTTCATTATTACTACTCCTCATTGGCCTGAATTCATAATATATAATCATGTTATTATGTTACATATTAATGACTTGCAATGCCCTCTAGTAATACAGATACATATGTGTGTGTGAGTATGTGTTAATCACTAAGTTGTGTCCAACTCTTTGCAACCCCCATGGACTGCAGACCGCCAGGCTCCTCTGTCTGTGGGATTCTTCAGGTAAGAATACTGGAGTGGGTGGCCATTCCCTTCTCCAGGGGGATCTTCCCCACCCAGAGATCAAACTTGGGTCTCTTGCACTGCAGATGGAATCTTTACCATCTGAGCCACCAGGGACTCCCATACATATGGGTACACCAGCCAATAAATACCTTTCATTCAAAGGCTATTTCTACAGTTTATCAAGTTACAAAAGGGCAGTATCATTTAATCTTAAAGTTACTTTTTCATTAAGGTAGAATAACATTTTTCTGTTCCTAATTACTCTATGACATATGTATAAAGAACTTCCATTCCCACTTCATAAAGCAAAAAGCAACCTTCAGGAGTTTTGACTTGGCAGCAGCAAGCACTGCCAATACAGCCTTCACATCTGGGCTCTTCAATTGATCCAAAAGGTAGTTAAATTTAGACAGTCTTTTTTTCCAGTACTCCAACTCTGCTCGAGGCCCAAGGTCATCCGCCTCCTTCCGCAGCTGGTTGTTTTCAGCAAGGACCTGTGAATGCACAGGAGAACCATGAGCCAAAGAGTCGGCTGGAGAGTTAAAAGTTGCACATAAGCAAAATATAAGGAAAGAAGTAAATTCTGCTGTCTGAGTCATGATATATTTTTATTCATTTGCATGCTTTGAATGACAGCCTTTTACTAAACTGAGATGTATCCATTTATTAAATTTCAAGAAAAATTTAGTTGACTCATTCTAAGTGAAAACTACTTATTTGAGGAGCTTTCATGAACATTTGGAGGACCTGATCTCAGAAACTTTCTTTGGCTTATTCACTTAGAACCTCAGAGAAATACAACCTTGCAAAGTCCTCATGCCTTCAGTTGGTTAATTTCCATTATTGATGTAACATCAATAATTGGATGTAACACCTAGCTTTCACTTTCCTGAAATTTTTTTTAACAGTTAAGTCCCAAGTTTTGTTTTGGAAGACACACTGAATTAGAAAACTCCTGTACTCCTATAGGCATTCTCTCCACAGTAACTACATCTTGAGGAAAAACCTGGCCAACTGCAGTCTTTTAGGTAGACAAGTATATAAAGTCATTTACTGTCATCTCCTAGAATTCTTACTATCTCTTCTTAACTAATGACGATAAATTAACATTGCAATGAACCGTTTTTAGGGACTTGCAGTAAAATACTTAGGCAGATGGAACAGGGATGTGAGATAACCTTCTTCCACTGGCTGGCTCTGTCACATGGCATGTGAACTGGTCAATGTTCAGAGAGCTGAACATTTCTGGTGTTTGGTTTCTGAAAATTACCTGTTCTGTTTGCTTGATCCATACTTTCATACAACCTTCTATTTTTTCCATAGTCTCGGGGTTATTAGCTAGAGTCAAGAAGTCCATGGGTTCCTTCAAGGTTTTCTGTTCAAATATGTCACACTTTTGAAGGTTCACCTAATTACAATGAAAATTCAAGAATAAGATGATGTTACTTTACACACTATACACACACACACTTCAGGTTGATCCAGAAGGATCTTAAGGAGATTCTCTCTAACTACCCTGCTCCCTGGGAAACACTCATGAAATCAGTGTAGGAATCCTCCTTAGCCATTGAGCACACCAGTAAAGCTGATTGGTCTGAATTAAAATTTGGGGTTAAAAAAAAAGAGTGAAAAAAAAATAAAAATTAAAAAAAAAGAGTGAACTACAGACAAACAGACAGAAAGACAGTATCACAGAACTCAGGAATTGATAGGGCTTCTCTGGTGGCTCAGAGGTTAAAGCATCTCCCTGCAATGCGGGAGACCTGGGTTCGATCCCTGGGTTAGGAAGATCCCCTGGAGAAGGAAATGGCAACTCACTCCAGTATTCTTGCCTGGAGAATCCCATGGAGGGAGGAGTCTGGTAGGCTTCAGTCCATGGGGTCGCAAAGAGTTGGACACAAGCTATTTCACTTTCACTTTGGAAATTAAAGATTCAACCCATGAAACCAAAGAAAATGAGGACCTTCAAAGAAATGACTGGGGGCGGGGGGTGGGGGGGGGTAATCTCTAATCTATCACATTCTTTTTTGAAACTAACCAGATAAAAAGACTCTCATGTCCCTGTTCAAAAAAAGAAAAAACCTCATAGTTACTGAGTTCAATGGCAAATACACAGATTCATTTGGGGAGGGAGGGGTAGAGAGGGGTAGGAAAGAAGGTGTGTTCGATTTTGACTTGACAGAGAAACCAAACGGGTCTTCCTGGTGGTCCAGTGGTTAAGAATCCATACTTCCACTACAGGGAACCTGGGCTCAGCCCCTGGTCAGGGACCTACCACACACAGGGCACAGCCAAAAAAAAAAAAAAAGAAAAAAAAACTAGGATTTTTTACTTCCCTCATAGAAAGAATTCACCTGCAATGCAGGAGATCCTGGTTGGATTTCTAGGTTGGAAAGATCCACTAGAGAAGGGATAGCCTACCCACTCCAGTGTTCTTGCACTTCCCTGGTGGCTCAGCTGATAAAGAATCCATCTGCAATGCAGGAGACCTGGGTTCAACCCTTAAGTTGGGAACAGCCCCTCGAGAAGGGAAAAGCTACCCACTCCAGTATTCTGGATTGGAGAATTCCATGGACTGTCTAGTCCATGGGGTCACAAAGAGTTGGACACAACTGAGCGACTTTCACTTTCATTTTCAAACCAAAAGCCTGGAGAAGGCAAAGGCAACCCATTCCAATACTCTTCCCTGGAGAATCTCAAGGACAGAGGAGCCTGGTGGGCTATGGTCCAGAGGGTCACAAAGAGTCGGACACGACTGAAGCAACTTAGCATGCACACACGCGATCCAGAAGTACCTCAGTATTTAATAAGGACATTTTCCTCCCGGGAAAGATGCAGCTAGCCCTGTGAGCCTCTAAATTCAGATTTCAGCACCGCCCCCCACAACACTGCACCTTCCACCTGCCTCCTAGACCTGGTCTTGGTTTTATGGGGGAGGCTTCTGCATTTCATGAAGTGGCATCGCCTCCCTCCTGTGTGAGATCCAGCCACTTTTTTTAATACCTCTACCACAATATGAAGTGGAAACCTGTGAAAGTAGTACTCTTTTCAGGAGAATAACTATTTAATTTGGTTCAACTTGCATTTAGGTGGCCTGCATCATAGTCAACTACAAATATAACTCAAATGTTCGCTGGAACCGTTTCCCCCTGTGTGGCTATCATTTACTCAACTCTCCCATCCCACATCGCTTAGAAAGCCTACTGTCTGCCTCTCTGCCAACATCCCAATAGGTCCCAAAGGGTCTCAGTATTCCCTGGAGAGCAGTGAGCATATCTTGTCATTGGTCTCACAGGATCCATTTCTGTATCTCCCACTCATGCCTGATCTGGGTTGTCATCCGCCATGGGTTTGCATTCACCATGCAAAAGCATCTATTCCACCTTCTACCCCAAGGAATCACTAACATAGGCTCACTGTAGGTGGCACAAATTTTATTGATGCCAAATCCCACAAATGCCAAACTTATTCTTTGTGTGCATGTGTGTGTGTGTGTGTGTGTGTGTGTGTGTGTGTGTGTGTGTGGTTGTGCTGGGTCTTCATTGTGACACTCAGGCTTCTGTAGTTGCAGCAAATATGCTTAGTTGTAGTATATGGGATCTTAGTCCCCTGACAGCGGGTCTTCACTGATGGCACAGACGGCAAAGGATCTGCCTACAATGAAGGAGACCTGGGTTCAACATCTGGGTCAGGAAGATCCTCTGGAGAAAGAAATGGCTACCCACTCCAGTATTCTTCCTTCTTCTTATGTCTTTAAAAATCAAGTAGTTTCTGCTTCCCTGATGGCTCAGACAGTAAAGAATCCATCTGCCAACACAAGAGACCCAGGTTTGATCCCTAGGTAGGGAAGATCCCTGGAGAAGGAAATGGCAACCCACTCCAGTATTCTTGCCTGGAGAATTCCATGGACAGAGGAGCCTGGTGGGCTACAGTCCATGGGTTGCAAACAGTCAGACATGACTGACCAATTAACACTTTCACTTTCAGTTCCCTGATAAGGGATTGAACCGGGGGCCCCTGCATTTGGCACATGGAGTCTTATCCACTGGACCACCAGGAAAGTCCCTGCCAAACTTATTCTTAACAGCTCTTTAGATCACTGGCTGGACCACAGGACCCAACCCACTGTCTTCAGATATATCCATTCTTCTCTCCTCCTGCCTCTTCAAAATTTCCTCCCATTCCTACCATCATCATCACCCCCAACCTTCCCCACCACCACCACCCCCGAAACACACACCACACTCTGGCTCCAAATTTCTCCTTTTAAGTTGCAGAGCAATACCAGAAGCACTTCATACTCTTCTTTCAATCCAACATCTGACATGACAGAGTAAAACTCTCCACCATGGCCAGTATTTCTAAGGAACCCACAAAGCACTCATTGCTCCAAATGACAGGAATTTAAATCTAATCACCACCACATCTTCAAGGGACAATAAAGCACGCACAGTATATTTTCAAGATTTGCCAAGTAGTGGAATCAAGATCCTCTAAGAGAAGTATAACACACCTAGGTGTTGATTTGTTCACCATCAGATACTTTTTGAAGAAATAACATAGTTGTTCTTACCTTCTCCTTCAGACTCTCCTGTGCGCTGGCCAGGATGCTCACGAAGCCTTCCAGGGAGCCCAGGAACTCCTGCTGAAGGCTGGAGGCTTCCGGAAGGCCCTCGAGCTCTCTCCAGCCATGGCTCGTGGCTTTGAGAGCGGGAATGAAGATGTCAGACAGCAAACGTCTCATGCTGTTGAGCAGACCCCCGTCTGCAGTGTCAAGCATATTGAAGCTCAC
Organism: Ovis aries; assembly: GCF_016772045.2. NCBI lineage: Eukaryota > Metazoa > Chordata > Mammalia > Artiodactyla > Bovidae > Ovis > Ovis aries. The sequence goes on along the minus strand of NC_056069.1, from coordinate 59,383,486 downwards.
CTCCTGCAAAACAATGGGGAAAAACCTTTATCGTAAAAAGGATCTTCAACTGCACTAGCTACTGTCATTCGTAAATGAAGACCTGCCAAACGAGTAAAGCAGGGACTTCCCTGGTAGTCCAGTGGCTAAGACTCCACGCTCCCAACACAGGGGGCCAAAGTTTGATCCCTGGTCTGGAAACTAGACCCTACATGCCACAGCTAAGACCCAGAGCAGCCAAATAAATAAATGAGCTGTGCTGTGCTTAGTCGCTCAGTCGTGTCCGACTCTGCGACCTCAGGACTGTAGCCCACCAGGCTCCTCTGTCCATGGGATTTCCCAGGCAAGAATACTAGAGTGGGTTGCCATTTCCTCCCCCAGGGGATCTTCCTGACCCAGGGATCGAACCCGGGTCTCCTGTCAATTCAGTAAATTATTATTCTGACCCCTAGTTAAGACATAAGCTTTATACTAAATTGCAATCATTGAAATAAAAGCATGAAATAAATAGAACACCAGATGTTTACCAGTTAATTTGCTGTAAGCAGACAAGGCAACCGTTGAGGACAGAGGAGACTTGTACAGATGCTCTTTACTCTACACAGAAAATAAAGTTACACGGTTGACCCTTGAGCAATGTGGGAGCTATGGGCTCCCACCCTCCACGCAGTCAGAAAATCCAAGTATTACATATACTCGGCCCTCCATATCCGAACTTCCTTATGCCTGGTTCTGTTTCCTCAGATTCAGCCAGGGACCATATAATACTGTAGTATTTCTACCGAAAAAATATCCATGTGTAAACCAACTGGGCAGCTCAAACTTGTGCTGTTCAAGGGTATAGCTGCTTTAATAAATCCTAATTTAAATGTATGAAATTTGCCATTAAGTAAATGATGTATAGGAAATTCTTTTTTGTTGTTTTACTTTTTTTTTATTTTTTTAATATAAATTTATTTATTTTAATTGGAGGCTAATTACTTTACAATATTGCATTGGTTTTGCCATACATCAACATGAATCCACCACGGGTGTACACATGTTCCCCATTCTGAACCCCTCTCCATACACACCAAGGAAACCAGAATTGAAAGAGACACGTGTACCCCAGTGTTCATCACAGCACTGTTTATATAGCCAGGACATGGAAGCAACCTAGATGTGCATCAGCAGTCCATGGATAAGAAAGCTGTGGTACATATACACAATGGAGTATTACTCAGCCGTTAAAAAGAATACATTTGAATCAGTTCTAATGAGGTGGATGAAACTGGAGCCTATTATACAGAGTGAAGTAAGCCAGAAAGGAAATTCTTTTTTAACATTCATTTATTTATTTGGCTACACTGGGTCTTAGCTGTGGCACTTGGGACTTTCAGTTGCAGCTTGCAAATTCTTGGCTGTGGCATACAGGATCTAGTTCCCTAACCAGGGATTGAACCTGGGCCCCCTGCACTGGGAGTATGGTGTTTAAGCCACTGGACCATCAGGGAAGTCCCAGGAAATTCTTTTTGAAAGAAAAAAATCTCACTGTTTTACATGCACACAGATACATACAATGTTATATCAATTTTCATTAATAAATTGAATATTAATTCCTCTTATTCAACAGATTTAAAGGAACCATCCTCTTAACTGCTTGCTTTAAGTGATTTTAAAATATTTCTGTGAAAGCAATTTTAAATATTTGATGAATACAGTGGTAGTCTCCATGGGAAGTTATCTTGGGGGTAGAATTTTTGTCATCTTTGGTAATTCAGGAGCTGTTGCCTCTTACCCGATGAATGTTCTCAGGGGTGATAGCTCTGGCAGGGTTGGTCCTGATGAAGAACACACACACCCCAGTAAGAGCAACATCTTTTCCCTCGGTCACGAACACCTTGGGTTTTTTCATCTTTCCAGAGACAGAATTTACTCCTCCTGGAGAGCCAAGTTGCCCTACAAATGCAAAGGATTTTAGTCCCACAAATGCTATACTATGTCCATGTGATCGCCTCCTAGAATGAGGCTTCCCGTTAAAATATTGTCATGTTGACTCATCCTGATGCCCTACAAGCTCCAGCCCTTGGACAACCTCTAGCCTCAACCCTAAAGGAATCTCAAAGGATCTGCTGTATATAGTGATCATTATACGATAGACAAAAATACCGAATCTCTGCACTGTCCACCTGAAACAAATCTGATATTGTAAGTCAATTATATTTCAATAAAAAATAAAGAATAAAAAGTAAATAAAAGGATCTGCTTCATTTCAGACCACAAGTTCACTTCAAAATTGGTGCTCCAGGGGAAAACAGAAACGGAAGAAATAGGAATAAGAGAGTTCAGTCCAGAGCAAATTCTTGCTGGAGCTGCAAGTCATCCTTGATGGGGCCGGTGAGAAAGGGTGAGGGAGGAGACAGCATCTATTGGTAAATGTTGTGCGTCACGGCCTCTGCTCAGTACCATGCATGAGTGCTAAGTCTTTAGTCATGTCCGAGTCTTTGCAACCCTCTGAACTGCAGCCCTCCAAGCTCCTCTGTCCGTGGGATTTTCCAGGCAAGAATACTGGAGTGGGTTGCCATGCCATGATCTTCCTGAGCCAGGGATCAAACCCTTGTGTCTCCTGTACTGGTAGGCGGGTTCTTGACCACTAACATCACCTGGGAAGCCCCGGCTGGTACCATCTCTACATTTTTAAAACTGCTTGCAACCCTGAAGACAGCTGTGACCCGCCTCAAGTCACACACCAAGAGAGCCAAGATCCAAATCGTTATGACTACAGAACCTCTACATCCTGTTGTTCTGATCCAGCTGGCCCTTCAGATCACCGGAGTCAGAAAGGCGCAGGGGAGGCAGGACAGCAAAGTGATGGCTGATGTGGGCTCCACAGTCAGTCTCCCAGGGTTTCCACCTCCGGCTGCACATCCTAGCCATTTATGTGGAGCAAGTTAACTTCGTCTTTTGTTCCTCTGATTTCTCATCTGAGCAAGGCCCAGAGAAATCCAGGTCAGCTAGCTCACAACAGCTGCCAGCCAAGTAAAAACATTGCTGCCCCCTCTTCCCTCTTATCTCTGCCCTGACACACTCAGAAACTGTGGTTAACAGGATGTGGGTAGGGGGTGGAAGGTTGAGTTGAAGGAGAAACTCTCCCACTGCTCCTCTCGCACTGCAGACACTGACCCTCAGAGGCCTCTGCTGCAAGGGTGGGTGGGATGAAAGGAAAGGGGGAAGGCCAAGAGTGGAAGAGACTTAGCTTTAGATCAACTAGTTTTGATCAACTGGATATTTTTACTTTCTAGATTGAGGCTGTGTTTGTAATTGGACGCAACCATGGGAAATGTTAGTCTTCTTTTTTTAATTGGGTTATAGTTGCTTTACAATGATGTGTTGGTTTTTGCTGTACAATGAAGTGAATCAGTTATATGCATTCATATGCCCCCTCCCTCTTGAGCCTCCCTGCCACCCACCCACCCCCATCCCACCCCTCTAGGTCATCACAGACCCCCTAGCTGAGCTCCCTGAGCTATACGGCAGGCTCCTCCTGGCTATCTATTTTACACAAGGCAGTGCCTATAGGTCGGTCCCAGTCTCCCAATTCATCCTTCCCTTCCCCATGTCCATAGGTCCCTTCTTACATCTGAGTCTCTATTCCTGCCCTGAAAATAGGTTAATCTGTACCATTTTTCCAGATTCCACATATATGCGTTAATGTGTATTTGTCTTTTTCTTTCTGGCTTACTTCACTCTGTATTTTTATCTAAAAATATCCAGCAAAGTTCATGGGGTTGTCTGAATTGCAATTTAAGTTCAGAAGAAAAGCTGCTCCTACTGAAAAGGTTTAAAGGGAGAGTGGGAAACAAAAACAAGCTTGCACTTATGTTTGCATCCCCTGAACCCTCTGTGTTCAATGTAAGTTTGACACACAAAGGCCAGCTTCACCCCATGCAGAGTTCATGGGCGAACTTACCACCCAGTTAACAGCTGAGCTTATGCTTTGCAATCTGGAACAGGACTCAAAATTTCTGTTTTGTTTTGATTTTTTTTTTTAACTCAAAATGCAATGCCCTTTCTGACCACGAAATATAAAACAGATAATCTAAGGAAAATGCCAGTCACTTATGCATGCGTAATTTCCTCAGTTTTTAAGCAAAAAAGCATGGTCATATTCTATGCCAAGAGCAACAACTATCTTCTCTTTCATCAAAAAGGTCACAAAGGGATTGCATATGATATTTTAATATAATCATAATATATTTATGTCCCTAGTTTGGCTTTAAAATCATATTAATTCATAAAAGTAGAAGGAGAGATGTCAATAGAATCCACACAGAGATCTGCACGTTTATCTTCAGTGAAAATGACTAAACTTGTCATTCAATAGTATTCATTTGAGTCACAGTCAGTAGAAAATAGACATGATGTGATATTCAACTTAAAAAAAAACTCCTGTTATGCGTCTTGGCAATAATTCCTATGTTCAAAAGAAATAGAGAAAAACAGATGCCCAGTGGAAGTTCTAGAACATAATGGCACAGAATAAACTAACATGTAAGGAAAGGAAATCTCAAAATGTAAAAGATTTTATCATTCTCTAGCTACCAGCACAGCCTGAAAAGGAAAACAAAATATCCCAACTGAAGTTAGAACAACTAGGCTACCATTATCTGTCCTTTGCTTGAGGTAAAAACAGGACCTGTTTCACTGGGCTTCACCCGCCACTCCCCACGTGTCCCATCCCCCAAGATAAAAGTGCTCACAGTGGCCTCTGCTTCATGCATCCTTGGGTAAATCTAACAACACATTTCTGGGTTATGTGACATCAACTTTAAATACCTGTTTCCACTACCTCCACCTCCTGATAGTAAAACATGAGGTGACGAAGACCTCCAGCAGCAAAAAGCTGATCGATTCTTTCAATCTGGGAAAAAGGAAAGGCAAGGTAATGGCTTTGTTCTGAATCAGAAACCAGGTTTAACTCAGCATTTATTATCATTCTTTCTTATTGGGGTAAGACTTCAGTTTACCTAAACCATATAGAGCACATTTCTTATAACATAAAAACCACAAAAGAATAAACATCTTACCATAGTAAAGGCTAAATTCAAAGAAGTGGTCTGATGAATTGTAAAGTATTTGCTACATCCACACATCTGAAAAGAGACTGTCCCTTAATATTGGCTAATTTCTTAAAGTGCTGAGCTGTTAAAGGCATATATATTTATATTTAATTTTTCACCCAATTACAGATCAGAAAGAGAGACCACACCTTTAAAAATGCAGTCTAACACACTATAGAAAAATAACATTAAATTCCAATAACCTTGGAAAACCACCATGATGAGAACACATATGACTGCGGAATGCTCCACCATCTAGCAACTTCGTCCCATCCATGAAGTTCTGTGTACATCTAGAGGTCTGCCAACTGGCCTGCTCCATGGCAGAATATAGAAGTCAAGGTCAGGAACAAAAGAAACCAGATTCAGCTGCCAAACCAAAGTCTATGGCAAGGAACTATGGCACGATTCAATCTCCCAGGATAGAACAGGATAAACTCAAAAAAAAAAAAAAAGGATAAATTGGCAGCTGAGAGGAGATTCTGTTCTCTAACCTCAGATTCCAAAATGGCGCTCAAGCCCAGCTTCACTGGATGTAGAGACACAGACATCTCTGTCAAGATGATGGAACTCAAATAATGATTTTAACATGGAGAGCTGGAGAGCCTCAAGCTCATTCTGCCATCACCGTCACCTGTACCAAGTCAGAATGGGGTCCTGCCCATGTTGAAACAGACACCCTTCCCTAAGGCCCAGCACAGACCCTGCCGTGGGACAACATGAACTGTGCCCTCCATGATCAAGTCCGTGGGAACGCAAATGCATCGCACCTGATTCCCCTCAAGAATGGCATCCTCCACTTCAGTTTTGTTTAGGTCCACACAGGAAGCTACAATCCCAAATAAGTAGTCATGTCTCCCATCCAGACGAGCCCGCTTGGCTTCCTTCTCTTCCTTCAGTCTTTGCTACAAAAAGGGAAGAAAAATGTTATGTGACAACTACTGTTCTCAAATGGATTCACTCTAATTCATTTTGTAATTTCATACAACCATTGCTTTTTCAAGTCTTAGGTATTCAGACATCACACAGCTTAATGGTACCAATTTTTATGTACTATCTTCTATTTTTAGAAATAATGTTATTTCTACTGTGGAAATAAGATGTGCTCATTGTTTTGAAATTATGTAACACAGATAAGCCGAAAGAAGCAGCAAAAGTCACCTGCCAACCAGACAATATTACTGTTAACATTTTGTTCTAAATCTTTACAGACTTAATTTCATACATATATAAGCATTCAAAAGACCTTATATTTAAGACACATGGCAAAATTTTTTTAAAATCTCTATTTTTGTAAACATTCCCTAGGCCACTAAAGTAATACATATTCTTCTACGCTATTCCCTATGTCTCTTGCTTGTCTAAAAGTTCATATCTGGTCTTGAAATTAATTTCTGAATAGCATTGCTTACTTTTTTACCTGTTGACTGTTAATTACAATAATAACCAAGTTTACTGTCACCAATGTTGCAGTTTGAAGCATATCTTTCCATGTGTGCTCTGTTCATACAAACATATACAAACGTATATACAGATTTATATTTATATTATATGATAAATGTTTTTCATGCATTTTCCCCTTAATAATACATCATAGACTTCTTTTTAGTTTAATGCAGACTCTTCCAACTTGCTTAATAGAGGCAAAATATTTAATAATATGGATAATTATTCAACCATTTCACCATCAATCAATATTCAACTTCCAATTAATCTTAAGTATGTGCATTATCTTTAATGCTAACCAATAGCTCTCGATCCTTCTTGTTTTTAACAGTTGTTAAACCCCAAATATGTATGAGCACTACAGAGACAAACACTACCCAGTGACCTCAAAAAACTAACAGACTGGTTTGCAGAATAGGAGCAGAAAATGTAAACAGGACAGGCTGGCATTATGGTTGATTCAGGAGCATGAGATTTATGCAAGGGCATTCATGGGTCTTCAGAGAAGGAACCAAAGGGAGAATCCCCCTCTAGCCCAGTGCTGAGGAGGAGTGGAAGGTACAGGAAAAGTTTCAGGAAGAGTTGACTTAAGCCTAGAGTTGAAGGAGATTGGACCACACTACTTGGGATAGAGGCATTTTTGCAGATTCAAAGGCCAAAAGGCATAAAGAAAGCATAGCAACTCTGGAAAGCACAAGGCAGCCAGGATGGCTGAACTTGAACTAGAAAAGCATAAGAGGAAATGAGAGAGAAGCCAAATCATAAAATATCTTATGAGTCATGGAAGAAAGTATAAACATTATCTTAAGTCCATGGGGAATCACTGATGAGTTTCAAGTCAGGAGAGATGTTTAGCTGTCCATGCTGCATCAAAACATCAGTCATTGTGACAGCAGTGTAAAAAGTGGATTGAAGGGATTTGCAAGTCTGGAGACAGGAAGGCCAGGCAGGTGGATGTGTCTGCAGAGCCTGTAAACACATTTGCAGAGCTTGAGACAGACAGTCCCCTCGGAATGTGCATCTGAAGCCCAAGGGGAATTCACACTGCAGAGACAGACACCGGTTCTCAATATAGCAAAACAGACATTATGGGCCAGATCTTCCTTGCAATTGCATTTACAAGATGGCTTCAGCATCCCATAGCTCTTCTGCAATGTGATTGTGCCACTAACCGATCAAGAGGTGGTCTCTCTATCCCCTCCTCTTGAATCTGGCTGGACCTGTGACCAGTTTTCACCCCAAAAAAATATGGAAAGAAGTGAGAATGTAAAAATTCCTAGGCCAGTCCTGCAGAGACCTTCAGCTTCTGCCTTTGCATTTGCGAATACTCCCTCAGAACGCAGTTAGCATGCTATGAAATGTCCATATCACATGGGGAGACCCAATGGGGAAAAACCAAGGCATTCTAGTCAACAGCTCAACAGATCTCCTAGTTCAGGGGTCCCCAACCTCTGGGCTGCAGGCCAGTACCTGCTGTCAGATCAGCAGCAGCATTAGAGTAGAAATAACAGGGCTTCCCTGGTTGGCTCAGGTGGTAAATAATCTGCCTGCAATGCAGGAGATCTGGGTTTGATCCCTGGGTCAGGAGGATACTCTGGAGAATGAAATGGCAACTCACTCCGCTCTTCTTGCCTGGGAAGCCCCATGGACAGAGGAGCCTGGAGGGCTACAGTCCACGGGGTTGCAAAGAGTCAGACACAACTGAGTGACTAACACTTTCAAAGTGCACAATAAACGTAATGCACTTGAATCATCCTGAAACCATCCCCCCACTCCTCAGTCTGTGGAAAAATTGTCTTCCACAAAATCGGTCCCTGGTGCCAAAAAAGCTGTGGACCACTGTTCTAACTGACACTCGAGCACCAATTTGCAAACTATCTTGGACATTCCAACCTAGTCAAGCCTACAGATGACTGCAACCTAGCCAATGATATGTTATACAGAAGAACCCAGCTGAGCTCAGCATCCCACAGACTCAAGAGAGACAACAGATAGCTATTAAGAGATAATAGATAATTGATATCAGATAGTTAAGCCATTAAGTTCTGGTATGATTTGTTACCCAGCATGAGGCAACAGAGTAATTCTTTTAGAATAATTTCATTAGTTGGACAGAAAACCAATGGATGCAGAACCACAGAAAAGAATGATTGGGAAAAGAGAAACATAAAGGGACTAAATATAAACTACTCTTTCCAGAAACTTGACTATAAAGGAAAGAGATGTGGTTACTAGTAGAAAAAGGAAAATTTAGGGTCAAAGGAGAATTTTTTAAGATACAATAGAATTAATAAAAAGTTAAGAGGAAAAAGTTGGGAATTTCAGGGTTATTGAAAGACTATCACTAGACATATGCAATTTATATTCATTTGTCCAAAACTGAAGGAGCTGCTTGAGAGACAAATTGGTTGGGGGTGGGGGTGAGGGTGCGGGGCAAGGTTAAGGTACCAAAAAACAATCTACCTATCTTCTTGCCATTTCCCTAAAGAAAAGAACTGACGCTGGTCTTAACCCAAAATGCACATTCCATGAACATCATATAGAAGAAAATTTAAATCTCTTTTCAACTATGGCTAAAACCAGGAAAATGTCTGTTCTCTGACTGTTTTCTACATTCGAGGCAGGGAAGAATAAAAGACTTTTCTCAAAGTGATCTTTCTGGGTTTATACTAAATGTCTCCAGCAGCGTGTAGGCACAGTGGGCAACCAGGGGAGCCAGGGACCCAGCAACAAATCAACTAGATGGCAAATGCTGGGCAGCCAAAAACACATTTGAAAACTAAAGAGCCAATAAAGTCGGGACATAAACCAACTGAAGGCTTCCAAAGAATATAGAAATTTCTATAGGATTCTGCCATAGCAATACATTATTCTATGACCTGATTTTGCAAGATTCTAATGGAAAAAAAAAAGAACATATTCTAGTGGAGTAAAGGAGAGTTTAGCCTCTAAAGCAGAACACTAGTTATTTTATTTTTGCTTAAATATCACAGGGAAAAACTTCTAAAGCAGTTTTATATATAAAACCAAATTATCAATATGTTTTTAAAGTAAATGTTTTCAGCGTTATGTTTAAAAGCATGTTAAGCATTGAATATGTTCTTACATAACTAGCCTATCTCCTGATGAGAAGTAATGTGAAATACACCCTAGTGCCATGTAGATGAAAGAGCACGGTGTTTATCAATCTCAACTTTCATTGCCTTACACTAAGGTATCCTGGTACAATGAAGGGTTGTTTTTACTACCGCAGAAAGTCAACAGTGTCAAATAAATATTTGGTGATTGGATCAGCGTGTTGTCAGTCCCTAAACTTGAACCTGCAGCTTTCTGGCTGCTAAGGAACTGCAGGAGCAAGCAATCAGATGATTAGTTGGAGGTGGTTTGTTCTGTTGGCCTTTGGAACGTCTTGGAAACAGGATGACACAGGCAAGAGGTGAACTATGGCATTTTTTTTTTAACGGATCACATCAAAATTGTTTTCTTTGCATGAGGAAGCTCCAACTGATAGAGGCGGGGAGGATGTGTTCAGAAACCTATTCAACGTTCAAGGAAATCTAGAGCAATATTTAAAATATTTCTGCAAAAGCAAAACTACAATGAAGTATCACCTCACACCAATTAGAACTGCCATCATCAAAAAATCTATAAACAATAAATGCTAGAACTCTCCTATACTTTTGGTGGGAATGTAAACTGATACAACACTATAGAGAACAGTATGGAGGTCCCTTAAAAAACTAAAAACAGAGCTATCGTATGATCCAGCAATCCCACTCCTGGGCATATATCTGGAAAAAGCTCTAACTCACAAAGATACAAGCAGTTTGTTCATGGCACCACGGTTTTGCAATGGCCAAGACCTGAAAGCAAGCTATATGTCCATCAGCAGATGAACAGATAAAGAAGATGTTGTATATACATACAATGGAATATTACTCAGCCATGAAAAAGAATGAAGTAATGTCATTTGCAACAGCATGGATAGACCTAGAGACTGTCACAGTGAGATCAATAAGTCAGACAGAGAAAGACAAATATGATGACATCACTTACATGTAGAATCTAAAAAGATGATGTAAATCAACTCACTCGCAAAGCAGAAATGGAGTCACAGACGTAGAGAACAAACTTATTGTCACGAGGGGGATAAAATGGGAGATTTGGGGTTGACATATACACATTACTATATATAAAACAGATAACTAAGAAGGACCTACTGTACAGCACAGGGAACTCTACCCAATACTCTGTAATGACCTATATGGGAAAAGAATTTTAAAAAGAATAGATATATGTATATGTAAAAATGATTCACTTTGCTGTATGGAAAAAAAAACTAACACAACATTGTAAATCAACTACACTCCAATAAAAAAAATTTAATGATAAGCAAGCTAAGGTTTGCAGAATAAAACATAAAATATTTATGCAATATTTCTGTAACTTGTGACAAATAATGTTGCTACCATTTTGAAATGAAAGAGGGAGTAATGCACTCCCTCCCAAGAAACAAGTGCTGATTTCAAGGTAAAGCAATGTCACGTACACAAATAAGTGCCAGACTGGGCTCCAGCCCCATGGTGCCCCCTAATTGTAAGACCTTGCATCTGTCTTTTAACCCTTCCAGACTTCAGGTTCTGCAACTCCAAAACTGAAGTGTAGGATTACGTGACAGCTAAGTCCCATTCCATCTCTTAATATTTGCATTACTTCTCACTGATTCAAAAATTAACACAGGGACTTCCCTGGTGGCCCAGTGGTTAAGAATCTGCCTTGAAATGCAGGGGACTCAGGTTCAATCCCTGGTCCAGGAACTAAGATCCCACATGCCACAGGGCAACTACTGAGCCCTCAGGCCACAAACAGAGAATCTATATGCAGTAATGAAAGATCCCGCATGACACAATGAAGATTCTGATAGAGTTAAATAAAGAAATTTTTTAAAAAAATCAATGTGTGCTGTTAAAAAAAAGATAACACAGACAAGAGATTTAAGGGTGGGTTTTTTGGTTTTGGTTGGTTGGTTTGGGTTCTTGGGGTCTTTTTATCAGATCAGGAGAGGTCTGGGGTAGGACTTGAGATTTTAAAATGTGAATCCAAAAAAAAAAAAGCCCAATGCCATGCGTCTTCATAATAAAGCTCTGTGACTTTTTCTCATGACAAACCCATCCTTCCAATTTTTTTTTAATATACCAAGCTTTGCCTTTAAAGAACCAAAGCCCAGGTCTACACGTTCATCTACATAAACAGTGCGTGAACTACACCCATTTCATTTTGGCTTCAGGTTATAATCCTCAACTCCATGAGAAACTTTGTTGTTGTTCAGTTGCTAAGTCGTGTCCAATTCTTTGTGACCCCAGGGACTGCAGCACACCAGGCTCCTCTGTCCTCCACTATAAACTGAAGTTTGCTCCAATTCATGTCCACTGAGTCAGCGATGCTATCTAACCATCTCACCCGACTCAGAATAGACCATGATGCTGGGAAAGACTGAAGGCAAAAGGAGAAGGGGGCAGCAGAGGATGAGGATGAGATGAGAAACCTTACCCTTGTTTATAAAATAGAGATAAAAGTTCAAACTTGAAAGGTATTTGCAAAGATTAAATTGTCCAGTTCCTGTGCCTCAGCAAATGGTTAACTCCCCACTGGATCCTCACATCCAGAAGTGCCCAGGACTTAAGCTCCCTGCCTGGGTAACCAATAGGCTGGGCTCCATGCATCCCCAAACTCATGGACAATTTCACCTTTATCCATGTCACACTGTTCACCCCAGGTCCATAACCTATCCTTTCTACAGCCTTTATATATATATCTATATGTCATATTGAAAAAAATGCTTTTCTGGAAGACACGATTAGCCTTGTTGCCCATTTGAATCTGAGAAAGAGATGCTTTAATGACAGTCTGTTGCATATTTTTTAATGAATATATTTCCATTTTGTAGTCGAGTGTTTTGTTCTTTTATGCATATGTAAAGTCACTCAGTCATGTCCAACTCTTTGCGACCCCATGGACTATACAGACCCTGGAATTCTCCAGGTCAGAATACTGGAATGGGTAGCCTTTCCCTTCTCCGAGGGATCTTCCCAACCCAGGGCTCAGACCCAGTTCACCTGCACTGAAGGCAGATTCTTTACCAGTTTAGCCACCAAGGAAGCCCATGCTTATAGCAATGCAACAAACACAGCAAGAGAGAGTACAACATAGATTTAAATCCCCACTGGAGAGTATCGTAAATAACGAGGAGTCCATGAATTAAAACCGAAACTCCTTATCTTAAATCACCAGGGTAAATACCTCTGAGACCCATTTCACTTTGGCTCTCAATATCAGTCTCAAGCCCAGAGATAATTAATCACCTGATGAAGCAGTGCTGAAGAGGCCAAGGACATAGGTTTGATCATCTTAGGCCAGTTAGCTTCACTTTATTCCATTTTTGCCAACTGTAGATGAATCAGGGCAAATCCACGAGCAGAAGGGGAAATTACTCAACGTGTATGTCTAAGTAAAATGCCTGGGGTGGGAGGGAGGCCCAGGAGGGAAGGGATTTATGAATACAGATAGCTGATTCCCTTGATAGTCCTTTGGACAGCAAGGAAATCAAACTAGTCAATCCTAAAGGAAATCAACCCTGACTATTCATTGGAAGAACTGATGCTGAAGCTGAAGCTCCAATACTTTGGCCACCTGATGTGAAGAGCCAACTTATTGGAAAAGACCCTGATGCTGGGGAGGACGGAAGGCAGAAGGAGAAGGGGGCAGCAGAGGATGAGATGGTTAGATATCATCATCAACTCAATGGACATAAATTCAAGCAAATTCCAGGAGACAGTGAAGGACAGGGAAGCCTGGCATGCTGCAGTTCAAGGGGTCACAATGAGTCGGACATGACTTAGCAACTGAACAACAACAATGGCTGATTCACTTCGTTGTACAGTAGAAACTAGCATAACATTGTAAAGCAATTATACTCCAATTAAAAAATAAATAAAATGCCCAGTTACTGGTAAAAATAAGTATTTATTTTTCTTTTTTGAAGGGAGAGATCCAAATGGCCCAGGCTGGTTTCACTCATTTGTGTGCCGTGGTTTTAAGCTGATCCTTCCTATATCTCCTAAACGGTAAAATAAAATAAACATCACCTGAATCTCATCATTCCTACAAGAGGAGCAGCTCCACAGGGAGGGACGTTTTCTATTTTGATTTCCGCACCATCTCCAGTACCCAGAACAGCGCCTAGCACTTAGCAGAGTCTCAATTGCTATCTAATCAGGGGATGATTAACCAAGTTTATCATTCACAAGTCACTCTCAAGTAATTAAGGGCTGGTGCAAATTATTCTAGCTCCATGTGAGTCCATGGCAGGTGCAGAATTCAGTCAATAAGCTCCTGGGTCTTGCACGTTGTTGACTTCAGCAGAAATCACTGCACAGAACTCCACCATTAGTATGGATAATGGCTCCCCCTCGATTCACAGCCACTATAACTAACCTCACTTAGCCTACATCCCATTCAAACATGCTGAATTACAGAAATAGACGGAAGCAGTTCTGCTTCTCATTTCTACAAATGAAAGGGCCCTCTCCATGTTAACCCAATTTCCAAGTCTTGCAACAAAGAAAAGCCCCCCTTTTCTGTCTTCCAGCATTTTCACCATAACCCACAGGGCCCCGTTTCCTCGCTGGGAGAGGCTGCTCTGTGACGATGCCTCCTGGACCATCCGAACCTGCTAGAAGATTAATTGGCTGGAAGAACCGCAAGGGAGCAAGGCTCCACTCCCCACTGCGCTTCTGGCATCTTGACTTCCCTTCCTCCCCTTTTATGTCACTTCTCCAGGTGAAGGACCACAGCTGCAGAGGAAGTGCTACACCTCCTTCCCGCGTTAAGAGCATTTGAGCAGAGTGGTTCCTGGAAGGGAGAGACACTCCACGCTGACTAATCCACTCCCAGCAAGTGCTCCAGGGAAGCCCTCCTCTATTTAACAAGAGTTGCACTCCCCCTCCATCGCAAAGACCTAGCTAGCACTTCAACAGAGAAGGTCCCATCAATTTTCTTCCCACTTGAGAGTAAGTTCTGGAATCTTGTGTATTGTTGCTGGAGTTTTCAGGGCCCCCAAATCTCCCCATTTACCAACTCCCTTACCCGTCATTCTTTCCAAGCATATAGAAGATCCCACCTTACCTGTTACTGTGTGTGGATTTTTCACTCAAGCCAACCCAAAATCTGCTTAGAGGCGTATCCCCATCACCAACTTACCTCCTCTCCCCCCAGCATTCCATAATCCAAATTCTGACACCAACTCAATGGGCATGAGTTTGAGTAAACTCCAGGAGGTGGTGATGGACAGGGAGGCCTGGTGTGCTGCAGTCCATGGGGTCGCAAAGAGTCAGACACGACTGACAGACTGAACTGAACTGAGTCCATTTTCTACACCCCAAATGTCTGCACCTGACCAAGACTTAGGGAGACTTTATCGGATGGACAAGTACCCACACCTACATTTAAAATGGGTAACCAACAAGGACCTACTGCAGAGCACAGGGAGCTCTGCTCAATGTTATGTGACAACCTGGATGGGAGGGGAGCTTGGGAGAGAATGGATGTATGTATGCATATAGCTGAGTCCCTTTGTTGTCCACCTGAAACTATCACAGCATTGTTTGTTGATTGGCTACACCCTAACACAAAATAAAACATTTTCAAAACTTTTTTAAAGGCTTAGCCTCCACATGCCCATATATTCTTTCTTCCTCCAGTCCTACAGAGGTTTTAGTTCAAAATCAGGAATACCACTCTTGTACAATTCTGAGTCCCCTTGGGCAACAGAGGCTATATAATTCAAGTCGTTTTCACTCACTTCCTAAAAAAATACATGTATAATGTCATCATTCACATTATCCATGGCCATGGGGTTTTACAGGCAAGAATACTAGAGTGGGTTGCCATTTCCTTCTCTAGGAGACCTTCCAGACTCAGTGATTGAACCTGGGTCTCTTGCATTGTAGGCAGATTCTTTACCAACTGAACCACCAGGGAAGCCCCCCGTCTATGGCACAGGAATGAAATCTCAAAACCTCCCTTACTCATCACAATGAACCAGAATGCTCAGAGCTGATGCTCATCAGAATCACCTGGAAGCTTTAAAACGCTGATTCCTTTGTCTCCCCAGAAACTCTGACCGCTCTTGTGCAGGGTGGTATTTCTGAAAAGCTCCCCTCATGATTACAGTGGTGGCCCAGCCTGAGGACACTGTCTCAAAGGAAAGCATTTGATGATTTGATCATAATTTACGAACACCACGAGGTTTTCACTTGAGTTAGGAACTTAGGAAAGTCCAAATGCATAAAGCTGGGATCCCTGTAACTCTAGATCTTTCCTTTCTCTCAGTATTTGAGTCATGCAAGAACTCACTCAACTCCACAAGGCCCAGAAGTGTTCTTCCCCACCGTACTGTGGAACCCAGTGGCATGCACAAAGTAGGTGGTCAACTGATACTAGTGGAATGGGTGGATTCTGCACCTCAAGTCACATTCTCCCGGGGGCTAGAGATGGTGTAGTGACTACATGGCCACGTCAGGCAGGCTGTGACTCCTTCAGGTTTGGGAGCCTCCACCTAGGCATTAACAAGCAGCACCCGCCAGCTCCCCACAGCTACATCCTAGAACAAGGGTCCCAACCTCCAGGATCTAATGTCTGATGATCTAAGGTGGAGCTGATGTAATAAAAATAGAAATAAGGTACACAATAAATGTAATGAGTTTTGACTCATCCCCAAACCATTCCCCCTACCCCAGGCCATGGAAAAACTGTCTTCCAGGAAATCTGTCCCGGGTGCTAAAAAGGTTGGGGACCGCTATGACCTAGAGCCATTCACCTCCCCAAATTACAAGGAAACTGTTTTAAACTGTGCATGTGAAATGTGCTCACAGGACCAAACACGTCTGGGCCTGATTAAGAGAACACTGAAACCCGCTAGGCTATTTTGCCAAACAATAACACTGACATCTTTTCAGCTTTCAAAAGGTATCTGAGAGCAAAGTTTCCTTTCTTGGCTTGGCTTCTACTGTGTACTCCCTGAGGAACAATGGCCCCTCCAGGGGAGTTTCTCAGCAGGGGAAGCAGGTGCCCTCTCTCCCCAACCAGTCTCTACCTCCCACCCCGCTGAGAATCACTGTTTAGAGAAACCTAGCAATCCCAGGAAAGTCAGTGAGCAACAGTAATCCCCAGCATCAGGACGTAAGTGGAAAAC
Organism: Ovis aries; assembly: GCF_016772045.2. Classification (NCBI taxonomy): domain Eukaryota; kingdom Metazoa; phylum Chordata; class Mammalia; order Artiodactyla; family Bovidae; genus Ovis; species Ovis aries. Next base: position 59,366,710 of record NC_056069.1, on the reverse strand, counting down.
ACAAATGATACATATTTCAGCAGCAGTGAGAAAACTTGCCCCCATTTCAAAACTAGGTGTGCAATTAGATGAATTTAGGCCAAGAGGACTCTCATAAATCTTTCAAGTGTTTTTTTCTAAAGGTCGACAAATCCCAGTTTAATTTTAGGCAAAGAAAGAAAAACAAAATCTGTTGAGTCTGGAATTCATGTCCATGGTACACTTGAAAGTAGGTACTAAGCATTCTTCATCTTTGAGAAAAGCCCAAAAAAGGGGGATTGTGGGCAGGCAAATATATAGAGAATTACTTCAAGTTTTTTCATTGAAAAGCATTTGTGTTTATTATACAACAAAAAGATATACGATTTGACTTTTCTAAACCCAGGAAGCTTATGGTTTATTCGGCTATCTTCAGGTGTATTCTGAACAGAGTCAATTATTATATTACAATAACCTAATGACAATATAGCATCACTACAGAAATAGCCGCAGACTAAGTTTAAATATAGTAGTAGTAGTTTGTCACTCAGTCATGTCCGACTCTTTGCGACCCCATGGACTGTAGCCCACCAGGCTCCTCCCTCCATGGGATTCTCCAGGCAAGAGTACTGGAGCAGGTTGCCATTTCCTTTTCCAGGGGATCTTCCCGACCCAGGGATTGAACCCAGGTCTCCTGCATTCCAGGCAGACACTTTAACCTCTGAGCCACCAGGGAAGCCCAGTTTAGGGGCTAAATTGTGTATCTTAAGTGGTTTGGGAATCTTGGTCATTGATTATTTTAGGTGACAAAGGCATAACTTATAAGCCATCAAATCAGTGTGCTAAACAGAAAATGTGTAATTATTTACATAATACACTGCAACATTATTAAGGTAATTCTGTTAATATCATACGTAAGGGGGGTTAACAGAACCACCATCCCAAATGTATAGAAACTTCCAAAACACTTAAGTTACTAGTTAAGGTAACTAGTGCCAAGGAAGAATCCAATTCATTCATTATACTCGGGATTTTATCATCAATTTTAATTTTTGTGATTTCATAGTGAAGCACGGAAAAGTAAAGAATAGGGAAAATATTCAGACATGTGAAACATTTAATTAATTCAATTTATTGAGAAAGCATAAACTAAGGTGTATTATACCAGGTTCTGAGCCTGGCAAGCTGCAGTCCGTGGGATCACAAAGAGTCAGACGTGACTTAGCAACTGAACAACAACAAGTACCAGGTTCTGTGTTAAAGGAAGGCTATTAGAGATGGAGGAAGCCCCATCTAGTCATCCAGGAACTCATAGTAAACAAACGCCATCTCACCGCAGCAATCTGATGAGAGCTCAAGCGTCAGAGAGCTGAGAGGACCCAAGGAAGGGAGCCCCCACCTCCTCCTAAAGTGTCAGGGAGGCTTCTCAGAGAAGGTGGCACTTGTACTTGGTCTTAAATAATAAGCGTTTGCAGGCCAACAAGTTCAAGGGCTTGGCTGAAAGATGTTGATCTTGGGAGAGATGCAACAGAATGGTGGGGCTAGGGGAAAGAGGGTGGCTGGTGGCAGAGAGCTTAGGAAGAACAAAGACAATGTTTCTGTGTTTCGCGGTGGAAGAGCAGAGCTACAAGGCTGGCCAGAATCATCCAGGATGCTAGGGGTGCATGAAAGATACAGCAGTCAAGCCCTGAGGAAGCGTGGGTCAATGTCGACAACAGAGTTCTGGAGAAACTTCAATTTTCTTCTGACATTAATCATCAGTGGAAGAAGCTCCAAACACCTCTTTATGCATCTGCCTGATCCAAAGCTGCTAAGTTGAGTCCTAGGCTAAGGGAAGCTCATTCTTCAACCTTGTAGCTCAAGGTCTGTGACCACATTTCCAGGCCCATAGAAGGCTACAGGGGACAGGGTAAGTGGGGGGATGTCATTTTAAAGAAGCCTTAATAAATTCTCATCACCAACAAAAGCTTATGGGTCTAGGAGAATGCAGTCACCAAGGCACCCTGAGTGGGTTTTTTTTTTCATCAGGCAAGCAGCTTAAGAGTCCCTTCAACAGCAAGGAGATCAAACCAATCAATCCTAAAGGAAATTAACCCTGAATATTCATTGGAAGGACTGATGCTGAAGCTGAAGCTCCAATACTTTGGCCACCTAATGTGAAGAGGTGACTCAGTGGAAAAGACCCTAATGCTGGGAAAGACTGAGGGCAGGAGAAGAAAGGGGCAACAGAGGATGAGATGGTTGTATAGCATCACCCACTCAATGGACATGAGTTTGGGCAAAGTCCAGGAGAAAGTGAAGGACAGAGGAGCCTGGCTTGAATGCTAAATGTGCTGCAGTCCATGGGGCTGCAAAGAGTCAGGCACGACTTATCGACAGAGCAACAACAAGAAGCATCATCCCAAAAGATGGAGGCTGCATTTCTACAGGAAGCCATAGTGAAGGGGGCAAGGTGCAGAAAAGCCTAAAGATGAAACTCCTTTTTAATTTTAAATTTGAAGTAACATATAGCCTTACGTACTATCCAAAAGTTAGTAGATAAACATGTTTCTCACAGATTCATCAGAACACGATTTTGAACTTTTTAAGGAATTTTTGCACACAGGTGCAAGAGATAATGTTCTAAGACATGTGCAAGCTCACAGACAGCAGCTCCTTACCATTAAAACTCGGGTGACACTCTGCTTCCAGAGCTGTCGCCTGCCGATCCTAAACATCCCAGCAATCTGTTCAGCTTATAGATTCTTCCAGAATGATCTTCTAGCTCCTGGGAGACCAACTCATCATCCAACAGGCTTTCAGATGAAAAGCATTTTGGAGGACCAGAAGTTCAACATGTTTACATGTCCAACTTGCATGTATTAGGCACCATAAACATGGAATAAAAATTAAAACCTACTCTTGAATTTAAGTTTTCCTTCTAGAGGCTCTCCGCTTTGGCCTCTCCTCTCTTCCAAAGCCCTGTGTTGTTAGGGCAATACTGTTTACACGCTATACAGTTGAACCGTGTCTCCCATTCATACTTATCAACCTATCAATGCATTTGAACAGCTGGGTTGCAACACAACCTCTGATGTTTGTTTAATTCTAGACACTGCCCAGCAGTAAGCTTGAAGTCAACAGAGATATTTGAATCATTTCTTTGAAGAGTGAGTAACTTTAAACCAGATCAAAACAGAAAACAGAGAAGCCACAGCTCTGAATCAGTTGCACAAGACATTCAGTCCATCTTTGTCTAAACAACTTTTGTGTGCTCGATTAACTGCCAGGCTTGTGACTAATTGTGACTGTCAGGTAGGCTAATTGTAACTCAATGGAGCCATTTTCTTCCCATAAAAAACAAGCCTACTTCTTATGCAAATAGCAAATGATGTCCATAAATTACTTGCGCTCACAGAGCTGTACTTACAAATAAACCAAGGATATTTATTCTCTGTGACTAAAGATCTTGATCATCCTTTCTGTAAAGACATGATGGGGAGTCACAGCCAGTGTGATCTGAGAAGTCTAGTAGGTGTGATTTCTCTCATCAAGATGAATAAATGGCAGGACATTTACAGTTGGACATGTTGAATCCAGGTTTTAGTCCTTGAAGTTCAAGTTTCAGGAACTCAAATCCAACCAGGTCATCCAAGGATAAATCAGGAGCCAGGGGACCCATCCCACCAAGATCCTGCTAATTAATCTCACAGGAGACCCGTTTGAAAGCCAGGATGCTAATTTGGTATTGACACCTACTGCTAATTTGGATGTCAATTTGGTACCTGAACTTGGGAGATTCAAGTTGTCTCCTGTTGGAGACAACATTAGGGCAGAGCCTCCATACATAGCTTCCCAAGTAGCACAGTGGTAAAGAATCCACCTGCAAGGCAGGAGACGAAAAAGACACGGGTTCAATCCCTACGCTGGGAAAATCCCCTAGAGAAGGAAATGGCAACCCACTCCAGTATTCTTGCCGGAAAAATTCTATGGACAGAGGAGCCTGGAAGGCTACAGTCCATGGGGCTGCAAAGAGTTTGACACGACTGAGCGACCGAGCACTGATTTCATTCCATACAGAGAGTTAACAGAGAGACAGCACTTAGACCTGAATACTGTTTGGTAAGCAAAGCACTAGAGACTTCTCTGGTGGTCCAGCAGCTAATACTCCAGCTCCCAATGCAGGGTACTGGGGTTCCATCTCTGGCCAGGGAACTAGAGCCTGTGTGCCTCAACCAAGAATTGGCATGCTGTAACAAAGACTGGAGATCCTGCATGCTGCCAAATCAATAAGTAAATGTTTTTTAAAAGAAACACATACACACAAAACACAGGAAGTTATAGTTGGTTTATGGGATAGTTTTTCAGTCAACCTCTGGGTATAGGCAAGCAACTGTTTTTTGTTCTAACCATGAATGAAGACGGTATCTAGACTAGCCCTCATTCTCTGTGCCAGGTTGAAAGGTCACCAGCAAATCGCAGTATTTTCTCATCCTCCTTGCTCAGCATCTCAGTCCTAAGGATCCTCTGTCCACACATGACCTCAGGACAGAGGAGACAATTCGCTATGTCACTGTTTATCTTTCATTAGTTACATTGAAATCGCAGCTTCCCTAATGGTATCTTAGGCACCATCATCATTTCATCAGCCGCTCATTTATTAATGCAACGGTCTCTCTTGGGAAGAGTTACTTTCTGGGAAGATTTCCACAGATGGCTGATGGCATTCATCCTGGGTTTGGCAGGCATCACCATAGCTCTCTCGAGGCTCCGCAGTAAACTGCAAAGTCTTCCAACCTCTGGGGCTGAATTTCAGCAAAGACAGTAGATGTCTTAAGAAATGCCCTTGAGTGAAGGAGGCTCACTGAGAATTTTCATCAAGCAGCACAAATGAGGGGCTTTCCTGGTGGCTCAGTCGGTAAAGAATCTGCCTGCAATGCAAGAGACCGGGGTTTGATCCCTGGGCCGAGAGGAACCCCTGCAGAAGAAAATGGCAACTCACTTCAGTCTTTTTGCCTGGGAAACCCCATGGCCAGAGGGGCCTGGTGGGCTGCAGTCCATGAGGTCTCAAGTTCAGTCCACTCGCTCAGTCATGTCCGACCAGAGTCAAATTGCTCTTTGCAACCCCATGGACTGCAGCATGCCAGGCTTCCCTGTCCATCACGTACTCCTGGAGCTTACTCAAACTTCACATCCATTGAGTTGGTGATGCCATCCAACCATCTCATCCTCTGTCGTCCCCTTCACCCCCCACCTTCAATCATTCCCAGCACCAGGGTCTTTTCAAATGAGTCATTTCTTCGCATCAGGCGGCCAAAGTATTGGAGTTTCAGCTTCAGCATCAGTCCTTCCAATGAATATTCAGGACTGATCTCCTTTAGGATGGACTGGTTGGATCTCCTTGCAGTCCAAGGGATTCTCAAGAGTCTTCTCCAACACCACAGTTCAAAAGCATCAATTCTTCGGCACTCAGCACAATTTAGCAACTAAACCACTGCTACAGCACAAACCAATCAAAGCACAAGCCTGCATCTGACTCCTTGCCCCCTAATCACCAGCCGACAATAGAGTCGGTTTCTGGTCATTGGAGAAGGGTATCAAATGCCGCCCAGAGAGAGACTCGGGTGAGTTTTCCTATTAGCACTTTCTACCAGGCGACAGCTTCAGCAAGCAAGACACCTCCTTGTTGCTGTTTTTCAGTCCCATCCAGCTCTTTGCTACCCCACAGACTGCAGCACGCCAGGCTCCTCTGTCCTCCACTCTCTCCCAGAATTTGCCCAGATTCATGTCCAGAGTTAGTGATGCTGTCCAACCATCTTATCCTCCGCCACCCCTTTCTCCTTTTGCCCCCCTCCTCCTACAGGAACTTTTAAGCTGAGGAGTCCTCCAGCCCTATCTTTATGGACGATGCACTGCTCCAAGCTGAGCATATTGGCCATTTCACAAATCTTAAGTAAGATATAATGAGAATACAAGAGTGGACAATGAACTTCCTATAGGCAGGAGACTTCATCCAGAAATCCAAGTACCTTCAGGCAAGGTTTAAAGTTTCACTTTGATTCATTCACTCACTCTTCATTCAGCAAATGTGAGTAGTTTTATAGGACCAGGCACTGTACTATGTATTAAGCATGCTGCTGCTAAGTCGCTTCAGTCATGTCCGACTCTGTGTGACCCCATAGATGGCAGCCCACCCAGCTCTCCCGTCCCTGGGAATCTCCAGGCAAGAATACTGGAGTGGGTTGCCATTTCCTTCTCCTATGCATGAAAGTGAAAAGTGAAAGTGAAGTCATGTCTGACTTCTAGTGATCCCATGGACTGCAGCCTACCAGGCTCCTCCATCCATGGGACCTTCCCAGCAAGAGTACTGGAGTGGGTTGCCATTGCCTTCTCCGTCCAGTTGCCATAGAGCAGCTAATTAAAACACATGCTTGGGACTTCCCTGGTGGTCCAGTGGTTAAGAATCGGCCTTGCAATTTAGGGAGACAGGTTCAATCCCTGGTCAGGGAACTAAGATCTCGCATCCTGCAGAGGAACTAAGCCCCAGTGCCACAACTACTGAGCCCACATGCTCCAGAGCCCGTGTGCCACAACAAAAGATCCCATGTGATGCAACAAAGGTCTCGTGGGCCAGTGATTATGTAAGACTAACACCCAAAACAGCCAAATAAATAAATTAAATTAATTTTAAAATCACAATTAATCAAACACTAAAAAAATGTTCATTGTAAAATGCATAATTATTTTAGAGGACTTCCAAAGAGAAAAATAAAACACTGCCAATTACACTTAAAAACAACCTCAATTTTAAGCTGCATTCTGTATTCATAGACATTAAAATGTAAAACATAGAGATCTCAGAACCAACAAAAAGCCAACATGCCGGCCTTCACTGGGGGAAGATATGAAGTAAATAACATAATTATAAATAAAATATGATTACACAAATCGTGGAAAGTGCCATTAAAAAGGAAATCCTGATGCAAGCTTCACTTGGATCTGTGTTCTAAATTACTGCCGTTTGTACTTATATTCCAAAGTGTGAAACTTCCTGCACTCATTGCTATATCATGAAGAATCACCCACGTTGAGCCTTGCAGCCCTGTATGTACAACCTACCGTGGTAGAGTAGCAAAGTGCAAGTTCTGGGTCAGACACATGCATGCTGTGAGCACGTTAAGTTGCTTCAGTTGTGTCTGACTCTGCGCGACCCTATGGACTGCAGCCTGTCCATGGGATTCTGTCCACGAGATTCTCCAGGCAAGAATACTGGAGTGGGTTGCCATTTCCTTCTCTAGGACATCTTCCCGACCCAGGGATTGAACCTACGTCTCTTACATCTCCTGTATTGGTAGGTGGGTTCTTTACCACTAGCTCCAACTGGGTAGGACTCACCTGGGTTTAAAACCCAGCATTGTTCTCTTTCAGCTATATGACATCAGAGCTTTTGTTTTCTAAATTACGCACTAGAAATAAACCCACCTGCCTAACAGACTTGTGATTATGTAAAATTCCTGGATCCTCACAGGTACCTAATACATGAAAAATATGATAATAGTTTTTATTTGCAAAAAAGTTATGACTACAATTAGTGACAATACCAATATAGGGACGAATTCCCAAGGAATTTAACCCAACACATAAATTTCAGTGTAGAGCTGCTTCAAAATTTTGCTCTTGATTTCCCAATATACCCCAAGAGAAAGAGTAGATCCAGGTTTTAATGGTTACCATCTACACATTTTTCACAGATTTCTGCTTCTAAATGTCTCAATGAGGCCAAGCAGAATTAAATACATTCATCAGTTTAATGGCCTTGTAAACAATGATACAAGGGGGCAGCATAAAAAAGAGTAAGTGGGATGAGAAAGTACCATATTTCAATCCATTCTGAGTAGCACATTTTTTGCACTTTTTACCACATTGAAATTGGGCACATCTGCTCTTCACTTTTAACTGTTGGTTGACAGAAATCATGGCCAGAGTTTGTGCAGACTCAGTTGTCACTCCAGGTATCAGGATAAGGCCACTGGAGCACCTCAATATCACAGTCAACAAACTACTGAAAATCCATCTGAGGAGGAATGTGTGTCCTGGTTGTTTTCTGAAAACCTTCCACTGATACCTTCTGAGAAGATCAAGAGAACAGCAGCATCACAACTCACAGAATACCTGACAGGAGCAGACCCTCGATGGGAAGGAGCTTTGGAAATTTCTTAACCCATTCATTACATCTATATTTGTATGGATGCACAAGAGTGACATGATTTTTCTAAATCTAAGTTTAATCAAACCAGTCAATCCTAAAGGAAATCAACCCTGAATATTCATTGGAAGGACTCATGTTGAAGCTGAGGCTTCAATATTTTGGCTACCTGATGTGAAGACCTGACTCACTGGAAAAGACTCCGATGCTGGGAAAGATTGAAGGCGGGAGGAAAAGGGGATGACAGAGGATGAGATGGTTGGATGGCATCTCCAACTCAATGAATATGAGTTTGAGTAAGCTCCAGGAGTTGGTGATGGACAGGGAAGCCTGGCATGCTGCAGTACATGGGGTCGCAAAGAGTCGGACACGACTGAGCAACGGAACTGAACTGAAGGGCATAACGTACAGGGAAAATATCAGCAGCAAAGCACAGAGATTGGATTTCAAAAGCAAGCCTTTCTGGTGCTGCAGTTGTACAGAAATATGAGTGATTAATCTCTGAAGAGTATGTGAGGCTGAACTGTGTGTGTCAACCTATGATAGGTGGCCCTCACTGGCATTAGGAAGTCACTGAAGAATAAGTTGATGAAAATCTTGATTAGGAAGATTATGCTAAAGAATGGGAGGAAAGGAAGATTAAAGTCAGAATCCTGGCATGAGGAAACAAAGGATTTAATAAGGGAGTGGAGACAGTGGTCACCTGATCCACTCAAAACCAAACAAGCTAAGGGACTGCCTCAGCAGTGGCTAAGACTTCCAGTGGGTAAGACTCCACTCTTTCAATGCAGGGGCACAGGCTTACTTCTTGGTGGGGGAACTAAGACCCCACATGAAGTATGGCACTGGCCAAAAACAAACAAGCTAGATAAAAAGAGGCAGGTTCTTTTATCCCATCCACCATGTTGCCACCCCTAAGCTACCCCCATATAGAAATCCTGGATGAAGAAGAGGGGAGAAACAGATAAATGCAACTTGACAATGGTAATGGGGGATCCCATGGTGATTGGAATTTGTCCAAGGTGATTCCATGCTGTGCCAAGCTTGGTAAAGTGAAGAATAACTCAACAGGAATGGAAGAATCTAGAGAAGGAGTGCGTGTTGGAGAAAAGAACACTAAAGAAACGGAAATAAAGCTCCGGTTCTTTGCTTTTCCTATTGGTCTTTTCATCTTGAAAACGTGAAGGTCAGTATGCTTGTGCTTGGTCGTTCAGTTGTGTCCAACTCTTTGCAACCCTCTGGACTGTAGCCCGCCAGACTCCTCTGTCCATGGGATTCTCCAGGCAAGAATACAGGCGTGGGTTGCCATTTCCTCCTCCAGGGGATCTTCCTGACCCAGGGATTGAGCCAGTGACTCCAGCATTGGCAGGCAGATTTTTACCACTGGGCCACCTGGGAAGCCCAAGAATACTGGTGTGGGTAGCCTACCCCTTCTCCAGGGGATCTTCCTGACCAAGGTCAGTATATGTGAGACCGAGAACATCCAGTATCTTTCTCTTTACTTCTAAATTCATAAAAGAAAGAAAAAAGTCACAATTAAAAGAAAGATAACTAATCATATGTGGATTCAATAATTACTTTAGCTGTCTTGCCTTAAAATTTTTTTTGAAAACTTAAATTAAGTGGTGCAGGATGTTGGTTTTGCTATGATTGCTGTGAGTTCAAAATGTGCAACAAAAGCTTAAAAAGATGCATACGTTTTCTGCAGCCTCATCTGCCAAAATTCAAAAGAGGAAGGGAGAAACACAAGTAAGATCCCAAAGGACAATACAGAAAATTGATGCATTAGAGTAAAGCATCTGCTAAACAGAACACCCAAGTTCCGCAGGTATAGATTGGAAGAACAGAGATGCTCGGTGTTAATGCTCATTCCAGATGTTATTTTGTATAGTACCTTTTGAGCAGAAAGTATAAGAATTAGGAATTTTTGCTCAACCTTCTGATTTCTTGTCTTTCCTCTGGGGATACTTCAATATATTCATAGAAACAGCATTGTCCTGGCTTTGGGAAGCCATGTTTTTGATGTCGACACCCAAATACTGGTTGAGTGTATGATGTTAATAAACCACCAGCCACTCCGGTCCCAACTGCCCATGAACAACAGGAAGTAGGTGACCAGATGATCTTACAGGCACCATCCAGTTCTAAGCAAGATGGAGGAACTAAGTGAGTGATCTCCATCACTTGCATCCCAGGCATACAGCATCTTAAAGTAATCGAAACATTATCTTAACATGAATTTTTCAAGTACAATCTTACAACACAGCAAACAAAACACTGGAAAATTACGATATCCCTGGAATCATCTGAAACGAGGCTGATGACTTTAACTTTGCAGGGCTGTGACATCTTTGATAATATTGTTTTCCCATAGAAATTTTTTCCCATTCTAGATGCCCAATCTTGAACAAATGATGTTCCCTGGACCAATACACTTGTTCTTTTGTGTATAAAGCTACATAGTGCTTTCAATGGACTACTACTCAGCCATAAAAAAAGAATGAAATAATGCCATTTGAAACAATATGGATGGACCTAGAGATTATCATCCATATTGTTACAAATGCCATTATCAATAACCTCTGATACGCAGATGATACCACTCTTATGGCAGAAAGCAAAGAACTAAAGAGCCTCTTGATGAAAGTGAAAGAGGAGAATGAAAAAATTGGCTTAAAACTCAACATTTAGAAAACTAAGATCATGGCATCTGGTCTCATCACTTCAGGGGAAGTAGATGGGGAAACAATGGAAACAGTGACAGACTTTATTTTCTTGGGCTCCAAAATCACTGCGGATGGTGATTGCAGCCATGAAATTAAAAGACGCTTACTCCTTGGAAGAAAAATTATGACCAACCTAGACAGAATATAAAAAAGCAGAGACATTACTTTGCCAACAAAGGTCCAGTCAAAGCTATGGTTTTCCCCGTAGTCATGTATGGATGTGAGAGCTGGACCACAAAGAAAGCTGAGCACCAAAGAATTGATGCTTTTGAACTGTGGTGTTGGAGAAGACTCTTGAGAGTCCCTTGGACTGCAAGGAGATGCAATAGTCCATCCTGAGTGTTCATTGGAAGGACTGATGCTAAAGCTGCAACTCCAATACTTTGGCCACCTGATGTGAAGATCTAACTCATTTGAAAAGACCCTGATGCTGGGAAAGATTGAAGGTGGGAGGAGAAGGGGATGACAGAGGATGAGATGGTTGGAAGGCATCACCGACTCAATGGACATGAGTTTGAGTAAGCTCCAGGATTTGCTGATGAACGGGGAAGCCTGGCATGCTGCAGTCTATGGGGTCTCAGAGTCAGACACGACTGAGCAGCTGGACTGAGCTGAACTGAGAGATTCTCATACTCTAGGTGAAGTCAGTCAGACAGACAAAGACAAATATCATTTGATATCACTAATATGTGGAATCTAAACAAGTGGTACAAGTGGCACTCATTTACAAACAGAAATAGACTCACAGACATAGAAAAACAAACTTACAGTCATCAGAGGGGGAAGGGCAGATGGCTAAACTAGGAGTCTGGAATTTAAATAAATATACTGCTATATATAAAATAGGTAACCATCAAGGACCTATGGTATAGCACAGGTAACTACACCAGTATCTTATAATAACCTATAAGGGAAAGGAAACTAACAGAGAATAGATAGATACGTATATGTGTAACTGAATCACTTTGCTGTTCACCTCAAACTGACACAATGATGTAAATCAACTCTATTTCAATAAAACTTTTTTAAAAACTAAGCTGTAGTGCTTTTTAAGATTCTCCTCCCAAACCTAAACACAAGCTCAGGGGCTCCAAATGAAGATATGAACATCAAATCTTAGGTGCCAATCACAGAATTCATAGTAGTGAAGTCCACCCAATACTCGGCTCCTCAATCAGCTACTTAACCTGGTTCTAATTTTTTCATATTAGTCCCTTTCGGATCATATTGCCTCATTCAGCTACCCCATTCGCTCTTTATTTAAGACCAAAATTTTGGCACTGTTTCACACACCATTGAGAAAAACAACACTTCTTTAATTAGCATCTTGTTTGTAGTTATAATCTAAAAGATAAGCAACAGCTTGGGAATGATCCTATGCCTTAATTACATCTTCTTTCCGAAAACCAAGGTCCAAACAATAAGACAAGTATTAACCGGAGAGATGTGGAAAGAATCCTTATTTCTTTAACAATTGTTATGTATCTATTTATGCTGTTTAGCACCGCTGCGTGGTTTTTTCTCTAGATGTGGAGAGTGGGAGCTACTCTCTAGCTGTGGTTGGGGGCTTCTCATCGCTGTGGCTTCTCTCGGGCGTGGGCTCAGCCTTTGTGGTGCACAGGCTTGGTTGCTCCAAGGCATGTGGGATCTTCTCGGGTCAAGAATCAAACCCACGTCTCCTGCATTGGCAGGCGGATTCTTTACCACTGAGCCACCAGGGAAGCCCAAGAATCCTTATTAACGTGCTAGTTCTTGCTTTGTGGAAGCTGTAGATATGAATGATCCTGACCTTTATGTTACCTGTCTGTTGCTACTGTTCCACCCATGGGCTTTCTCAGGCACTTAGGTATGATGCTTTTCCCAAACATAAAGCAACAGAAACACCAACTCATATTCCATCTCTTTTGGCTCTGATTTAGTTTATCAGGTATTTATTTAGAAGGAAACTATCTTTCTTACATAAGTCTGATAATGAAGATGCCAAGATCTGGTTCTGAAAATGACGATGTCAAGGACTGGTGAATAACACTGAGACATGACTGTTAGTTCCACATTCCCCCATCTACCAGCTCCCGCTGATTCCCACCAACAGACACACACAGCCCTGCAGGAAGCCAACGTCACAGCAGCAGAAATGAGGGGCAAGGGCCCAGTGTTCACTGGAGGACCATTTTGAGGCTGCTCTGCCATTACCACAGCTGTGCTTATTTAACAGGGAAAGAAGAAAGCAGAGAGACAGGTTCACGAACAAACATCAAAATTCTTGTGGAATCCTGCATCTCTCTGCTTTTCTCTTGTGCTAAAATGTCATGAAATGGTAATCTCAAAATCTTGTCCCTTTCCTCCAGAGAATAAAGTTAGTCAAATGGCATTCAGTGTAAAAATCAAATCCTACTATTAGGGATGTTTTGTTGATTCACTCAAGAGACATTTTCTAAAAGCAACAAAGAACAACATCCCAGGCTTCTAATATCACCCCTTCAGAATCACATTACTTAGCCATCATCATGGGGAACTTCCCGGTGTACGATAGCATGACTTTGAAAACCCTTTTAATATGATATTTACGGGAATGACTACCCACTCCGGTATCCTTGCCTGGAGAATTCCATGGACAGAGGAGCCTGGCAGGCTACAGTCCATGGGGTTGCAAACAGTCGGACATGCTGCTGCTGCTAAGTCGCTTCAGTCGTGTCCGACTCTGTGCGACCCCAGAGACGGCAGGCCACCAGGCTCCCCTGTCCCTGGGATTCTCCAGGCAAGAACACTGGAGTGGGTTGCCATTTCCTTCCTGAGCGACTAACACTGCCATAAATACAAACCCACAAAAATAACCAAGACATATTTATAAATTTGGAGGTTAAGACTCACACCCATGCCAAGGAGTCTGGTAGTAAATGCGATGCATTGATTCACAAGGCAGAAAAACTTGATTACAAGAATGTGATCAGATACAGAAAATCTATTTCTCTGAAACCAAGCAGTGATTTCTAGAAAGAATGTTCTGTCTCTCTTTGAAAAGGTTAATGATAAACTTGGGGAGATATCAAAGGAAGATATGTCCAGTCAGAGCTAAGAATGATCACTTCAGAAAGACAGCAGCTGATGGAAGGTCAGAGTTCAAGGGGAGGCTCAGATGCTTTGCTTTTGGTGACCTCTGACCTCCACCAATACCACTGCAAACTCTCAGATCAGGGATGGATCTGTCCACATCACAGCTATATTTCTGGATCTTTGCACTGCTCATTAAGTGAATGAGGAACAGTCCCATCTATAACCTCATCCAGGAGCTAACTAAGTCTTTAAACCCCAAATAACCTACAGTTACAAATGAGTTACTCTGCTACCAAGAAAGCAAAATTTATTTTGCCAAAGAAGACAAAAATAGCCCAATTTATTTACCTGCTCATGTTTATTAAACTTCACCTTTCTTAAAGACCGTAACATAATTTGTAATAAATGTCATTACTGCCTATAGATTTCACAAGGCAAATCTCAAATCCTGCTGTTTCCTTCAATAGCAAAAATTTGAAAACATTTCAGAGAGGAAACATAAACTTCATTATTGCATACATAAAGAAGATATTCCAGCCATTAAATGGAATGAATTAGAGTCAGTTCTAGTGAGGTGGATGAACCCAAAGCCTGTTATACAGAGTGAAGTAAGTCAGCAAAATGACGTAAATTCATGCACATAGATGGACTCTAGAAAAAAGGTACTGATCAACCTATTTTGGGGGCAGCAAGAGAGATTCAGACATAGAGAACAGACTTATGGACACAGTGGGACAAACTGAGAGAGTAACACTGAAACACACATTACCACATGTGAAACAGACAGCCAGTGGGCATTTGCTATAAGAAGCAGGGAGCTCAGCTGAGTGCTCTGTAACAACCTAGTGGGGTGCGATGGGATGAGAGGTGGGAGGGAGGTTCAAAGGGAGGGGACACACATATACCTGTGGCTGATTCATGGTGACGTATGGCAGAAACCAACACAACACTGTAAAGCAATTATCCTCCAATTTAAAAATAAATTAATTAAAAATAATTATAAATTCATTTTATTGCTAACAAACTAAATTATAAAATTGCTATGCAGATCAAATTGTTCTTCCAAAGCTACTTTAAGACGAGTGTCAATGCTTACGTCTTACCAAAACCACCATTACAACTTTTCTGACAGAGCAGGGACACCCAATATTAATCTTTATATATATATATACACGTGTGCACACACACACACACATATGGTTCCTATCCATATAGTCAAAACTATGGTTTTTCCAGTAGTCATGTACAGATGTGAGTTGGACCATAAAGAAGGCTGAGTGCTGAAGAATTGATGCTTTTGAACTGTGGTGCTGGAAAAGACTCTTGAGAGTCCCTTGGACTGCAAGGAGAACAAACCAGGCAATCCTAAAGGAAATATGTCCTGAATATTCATTGGAATGCTCAAGCTGAAGCTCCAATACTTTGACCACTTGATGTGAAGAACTGACTCACTGGGAAAAAAACCCTGATGCTGGGAAAGACTGAGGGCAGGATGAGAAGGGGGTGACAGAGGTTGAGATGGTTGGATGGCATCATTGACACAATGGACATAAGTTTGAGCAAATTCCAGGGGATAGTGAAGGACAGGGAAGCCTAGCGTGCTGCAGTCCATGGGGCTGCAAAGAGTTGGACATGACCTAGAGACTCAACAACAACAACATATACATACTCTTCCTATGGTAAGTACACTTAACAGTGCTTTACAATGCAATATCTAGTTCCAGCTACTTAATTGCCAGTTCCCTGATTTTCCATCAATTATTAACCTTTCCACTGAAAAGAGCTGACATTGGGCCTTGTATTCAAAGGCAGACCCCAGGTAGATTCAAATATTCAAGTGAAATGGAACCATTAATAACATAAATAAACTCTCATTGATTAAGTTCCATTATTATGGGGACGTAAATGTACCGAGTATGAAAACATGAAGGCTGGAATAAGACAAAGATTTTGAAAATGTAGCCCTTACCTGGTGATTTAGCATTTGACATGAAATTAATCTGAACAATCAATTTCTTGGGATTGTTTTCACTTTCAAACATGACATCATCAAAAATATGGGAAGATTATTGTTTAAAAGGAACCAAAGATACAGAGAAAGACTCTAAAGAATAAAGCTAGGTTGTATAATTCCTTTCCTATTTCCATATTTTAGGTGTGATTTATATATTTTAAGAAAATGTTTTAGTCTAGATCACTAATCTCATCAAAGTCAACCACTGTTATATTTATTGAGCTTCTTGGATACACCCACCATATGTTACTCAGGTGTAAGATACAAAAAGTTTATAATCTAGCAAAGGAGACAAAACCACTATTAGTCAATAATAAAGCACTAAATTGTGAGAACCTGTCAAAGTTTATTGCAATCCAGCCTACAGTATCAAGTCGATATATCAAAAATCTGCTGCTGCTGCTGCTAAGTCGCTTCAGTCATGTCTGACTCTGTGTGACCCCAAGGACGGCAGCCCACCAGGCTCCCCTGTCCCTGGGATTATAAACCCTTAATATTCAATAAAGTTTAAAAGATAAGAAAAGAATTTTCCATAAAAGTCAGTTCTGAAATTAGCCTAAATCACTTAAAGTAGGAACCACAGGATATCTAAAAACTAAAGGAAAAAATTAAAAGCTTTAAGAAAGTCTGTACCAATTTCCTTTCCTGTGTTAGCCGTTCAATTGTGTCCAACTCTTTGCAACTCCATGGACAGAGGAGCCTGTCTGGCCACAGGAGCCAGGCTCCTCTGTCCATGGAATTCTCCAAGCAAGAATACTGGAGTGGGTTGCCATTTTCTCCTCCAGGGGATCTTCCTGACCCAGGGGTCAAACCCAGGTCTCCGGCACTGTAGGCAAATTCCTTACCATCTGAGTCACCAGAGAAGCAGAGTATAAAGATGTTCTCGCAATAAGTGTTCTCAAAGTGAGCAACAGTGAGCCAGGAGAAAATACTTTCTGCTTTTCCACTTCCTTCTTCCTCATCTACCAAAACAAAAGTTTAACATTTGAATCTCCTCCCAGAGAAAATTCTAGAAGGAAGATGGTGTCTCCTTGTTCCCCATGAAGTCACTCCAGCATTCATATCCCTGTCAATTTCCTGAGTGAGGCCCATCCCACCTTGTACAGCTAGGTCTTCTTCATTCTCTTAACCTCCCCATCTGCTTCAGTCTCCCTCTTTTCTTATCCTAAAGCCTAAAGGAAAATGATCTCTCAAGCAAATCTCACATCATCACCAATTTTCCTGCCATCCTGAGCACCATGTTGAAACAAATCATGATCACACCATCAACCTAAAGACTAAGGCAGACCACAGGCACATTGCTTGGCAAGTGGGTTTTTCAGCCAAACAACAGAATGAAGGAAACATGGCGTGCCGAATGGCTTATTACATTATAACAAGAAAGCACAGGAAAACAAAATTGAACGTGTTAATTCATTGTGTGATGCAGAGCAATAGCAGAAAATCTATTGCTTTTCTAATCCAGAAAATGCACAGAGCTGAAAACAGCAATCTCCTAGGAGCAAAACCGAGGCAATTATGACTAAAAGAACCACAGTTGAAGGCAATTTTCCTCCAAACGGTTATCCTCATTGGGGAATTACATGTGTACTTTTAAAAAATAAATAAAAGAAAATTAATGAAATGGAAAACATTTTTTAAGTCCCCAAAGTTTGTCCTAGAGAAAGTTTTCTAAATGGTAAGCACTCTATCAGACTTTTTCTCTAATTAGTTCATTCGACCCTTACAATAATCCCAGGTGGCACTAGGGGTAAAGAACCCGCCTGCCATGCAGGAGATGTAAAAGTCCAATCCCTGGGTCAGGAAGGTCCCCTGGAAGATGGCATGGCAACCCACTCCAGTATTCTTGCCTGGAGAATCCCATGGACAGAGTGCCCTGGCGGGCTACAGTCCATGGGGTTGCAAAGAGAGGGACACAACTGAAGCGACTTGGCACCCACACAACTCTTACAGAGATTAAATCTCACTAAAATCAAGTCCAAACTCTCATTTAAATATACTTATTTTATTCTGATATATATGGAAAAGCAAAGGGGAGGGGAGGTTCTGCCCAAAATGTGCAACAATGAAGGAAGAAGAGCTTCAAGCCACCTCCTGCTCTTTCCTACAAACCTCACCCTTGTGCAAAGACATCAACCATTGCCCACTCAGGCAATGGGGGTCCATGTTCTTCTCCAGATATACTTTCAGAATCTGTCTGAAATCCACTCCCGTCCTGGGCAGGTCAAAGTCCTATTCATGTGTCCAGGGTATATCCCCATGTCCCTTCCTCTGTTTTATCCTTCCTGAATCTCAGGGTTACCTTCTCTGAAATGCTATTGCTCATTCTTTAACTCAAATAGTTTTCATCCTGAAATAACAATGACACTTTAGAAATATAAATTGTACTAGGATATTTTCGGAAGCGAAGATTTGAATATTGTGAATCACGCAGCATCTCACACAGAAGTGATCATTTTTAAATTAACCTAATAGTCTATATGCATCCAAAGTGGCAATAGCGGTAGACTCACCTGCTAATGCAGGAGACATTAGGGACTCTGGTTCGATCCCTGGGGCAGGAAGATCTACTGGAGGAGGGCATTGCCAACCCACTCCAGTATTCTTGCCTGGGAAATTCTGCGGACAGAGGAGCCAGGCAGGCAACAGTCCATAGTGGCGCAAAGAGTCCAACATGACTGAAGCAACTTAGCACACACACCCCTAGTGTATATGGTAATAAACAACAAATGATATTCCTTTCTGTTAAGTAGTACCTCTGTTTTTTATTCCTCTTGAAGGTGTTATTTTTCATGCCACTGTTGTTCTCATCCTTGCTGTTGTTTTTCTGTTTTAATGTGTTGCGTTGGTAGTGGTAGTGTTATTTGGGGTATGTGGCAGAAGGAAGCACTGATAAACGTGAAAGGCAAATTCCAGCCCCTCCTGTGTCAGTTTCCTTCCTCTGTGTCCTTAATTAAATAGAGGACATATACTTACTTATTCTGCATTTCTACTTTCCTTAATTAGCCTAGACTGAAGCTTGAGGTTTACACGACAATCAACTCTAACATTTCTTTCTGGCACTGAAATATACAAACAGGTGGGGTTTTTTTATTATCATTTTACTGAGTGATTATCAAATGGGATAGAATTGCTAACTGGAATTTTGTGAACTGAATTATTCATTAGAGTGAATTTCAATATACCAAGCATCAACTTACCATTGCTTCGAGCTATCCACTAAGGTTTACAAATATTTTCGTTCGGGGAATTGCTGTTGCAATAGTATTTGCAGTAGGGGAATGTCAAGTTGGTAAAACTCCACTATTAATAATGGACTCATAGATGCATGAAACGAGTTTCGTGCCTGCAATCAACAGGTTTAGGCTCACCAGGCTTTTTTTCTTTTCTTTTTAAAAAGAAATCCTCAGAATTCCAGTTACAAGATTTACAGCATTTCAGTCTTATGCCCTATAAAATCTTATGTTTGAAGGTTAATAAAATGAGATTAATCCAGAGATACTACATGTTGGGTTCTTTTCTTTTTTCCTTTCAAGCGCAGCATGTTAGATGATGCAGCCGAAACTGTGGAAAGATGTGGAAACGGCCAGCCACTGGTGGAGGTTAGCTGCCATCCAGCGGCTGGAAGTGAAATTCACCCAAACCCCTCCCTGCCTGATGAGCTAAGGAACTGCAGAACGGTTCATCCAAAGTACATCGAAGACTCAATAATCTACATTTACTGTCTAGTATTTACATAAAGACCACAATGATGGGGGCAATTATTGAATACTTTAATGGAAGTGAAGCCACAATCTCCTCCTTTATAATTCTAAATCATAAGAAATACCTTTTTGTTCAAATTGTTTCCCTTTCAAAAATTCCCAATTTAGACACTTTGTCTATGTCATATGAACCAAACTAAACAATGAAATGATTATCAGTGATAAAACAGATCTGACTACATGCAAGGTAGTGCATTGAAGAGGCAAAAATTTTGATGTCAATCTCTAAAGAAAAACATGCAAATATATCCATCAAGTGATCTGAATATTTATACAAGTACATAGTGAATTCACCGTGAACAAGTCCTAACACTTTCTCTTATGTAAAATGTAGTACCATTCTCTTATTTAAAACCTCCAACCTCTTTTAAACAATTATAGTACTGTTTTTTAATATAGTTTGTATTTAAAAAATAAATATACTGATTTATTCTAAAAATGATACACACTTACTGTGAAAATGTAAAAAAAAATCACAATAATCTGAGCACTATTACAGTCAGTTTTCTATGAGAAATGCTCTACCATCTCCCTTTTCTTTAAAAAAAATTATTTTATATGCATGTACATATATATATAGACACCCACATAAACACATATATGTATATGCATATGTGTTAGTCAGTTGTATCTGACTCTCTGTGGCCAGATGGACTATAGCCTACCAGGCTCCACTATCCATGGAATTCTCTAGGCAAGAATACTGGAGTATTCTATATTCTTACTAAATACTGGAGTGGGTAGCCATTCCCTTCTACAGTGGATCTTCCCAACCCAGGAACTGAACTCATGTCTCCTGCATTGCAGACAGATTTTTTACCATCTGGGTCACCAGGGAAGCCCTTTATGCATCTTCACATCCTGATAGTTAGTCTACAAGATATCATGAAAATGTTCTCATATTACAGAATATTCCTTTTAGGTTGGTTCCATTTTTTTTTTCACTGTTAGGAACAACAATATAATGAATAGTTCTCTGGTACAATCCTTGTATAGACCTCTGCTTATTTACTTCAATAAATTATTAGAAAAAATTATTGCTTAAAATATATCCATTGGTTTGTGTATTAATTTTGTTTCATCTTTGCCTGTATGATAGATAAGAAATGGCTGTTATCTCATTGCTGGTCTAATGTGCAAGTCTTTAACAATCATGAAGCTAAATATTCTTAAGTATTTATTGGCCATTTGTGGGGTGGTTGTGAATCGCCTATTCATGTCCTTTCCTATTTTTTTCCTAGTGATTCTCTTTCTATTGATTTGCAATTGCTCCTATAAGATTGGATAAAGATATTGTACACATACAGAAAATGAGCTGCTTTGATACTACTATCCTACAAAGTAGAATTAAAGAGAAAAGTCTTAAAGATTTGTACCAAGATAAACATTTTATGTGTGGATCACAAAAACTGCGGAAAATTCTGAAAGAGATGGAAATACCAGACTACCTTATCTGCCTCCTGAGAAACATGTATGCAGGTCAAGAAGCAACAGTTAGAACTGGACATGGAACAATGGACTGCTTCAAAATTGGGAAAGGAGTACATCAAGGCTGTATATTGTCACCCTGCTTATTTAACTAATATGCAGAGTACATCATGAAAAATGCTGGGCTGGATGAAGCATAAGCTGGAATCAAGATTGCCGGGAGAAATATCAAAAACCTCAGATATGCAGATAACACCACCCTTATGGAAGAAAGCAAACAGGAAATAAAGAGCCTCTTGACGAAAGTGAAAGAAGAGAGTGAAAAAGCTGGTTTAAAACTCAACATTCAAAAAACTAAGATCACGGCATCTGATCCCATCACTTCATGGCAAATAGATGGGGAAACAATAGAAACAGTGACAGACTTTATTTTCTTGGGCTCCAAAATCACTGCAGATGGTGACTGCAGCCATAAAATTAAAAGAACGCTTGCTCCTTGGAAGAAAAGCTATGGCAAACCTAAACAGTGTATTAAAAAGCAGAGACATTACTTTGCCAACAAAAGTCTGTCTAGTCAACGCTATGGTTTTTCCAGTAGTTATGTATGGATGTGAGAGTTGGACCATAAAGAAAGCTGAGCGCCGAAGAATTGATGCTTTCAAACTGTGGTGTTGGAGAAGACTTCTGAGAGTTTCTTGGACTGCAAGGAGATCCAACCTGTCCATCTTAAAGGAAATCGGTCCTGAATACTCATTGAAAGGACTGATGCTGAAGCTGAAGCTCCAATACTTTGGCTACCTGATGTGAAGACTTGACTCATTAGAAGAGACCTTGATGCTGGGAAAAACTGAAGGCAGGAGGAGAAGGGGACAACAGAGGATGAGATGGTTGGATGGCATCACTGACTCAATGGACATGAGTTTGAGTAAACTCCGGGAGTTGGTGATGGACAGGGAGGCCCGGCGTGCTGCAGTCCATGGGGTCGCAAAGAGTCAGACACTACTGAGTGATGGAACTAACTGAAACATTTTATATTTATAAAAAGTATAATCCACTATAAGTGTATGGTATCAGTTCAGTTCAGTCACTCAGTCATGTCCAACTCTTTGCAACCCCATGAACCGCAGCACATCGGGCCTCCCTGTCCATCACCGACTCCCGGAGTCCACCCAAACCCATGTCCACTGAGTCGGTGATGCCATCCAACCACCTCATCCTCTGTCGTCCCCTTCTCCTCCTGCCCTCAGTCTTTCCCAGCATCAGGGTCTTTTCAAATGAGTCGCTATGTACTAAAAAACAGTCCTAAATTAAAATAAGCAAAACCTGTTAGAAAACTGGGCAACATTAACAGAAAAACCATAATAAAAAGATGTTCTAATAGAAATATGTTATACCTTATACTCCCCTAATAACATCAGTCTTTTAAAGTGCTATAAATGATCAACAAAATTAATCATTTATTCAAACACAGAAATAAAAGTCACAACTGATAACAATAATGTCATAAATAGGAAATTAATCATGAAGGAATTTTATGTCTCTCAACTGTTTTAAAGTTTAGGAAAGCTTCTTTTAGATTACTACTAGATCCTTTCAGAACACCAAGCTGCAAACAGGCCATTTGGAATGTAATCCTGCTGCTGCGGCTAAGTCGCTTCAGTCGTGTCCAACTCTGTGCGATCCCATAGACAGCAGCCCACCAGGCTCCCCTATCCCTGGGATTCTCCAGGCAAGAACACTGGAGTGGGTTGCCATTTCCTTCTCCAATGCATGAAAGTGAAAAGTGAAAGTGAAGTCGCTCAGTCGTGTCCAACTCTTAGCGACCTCATGGACGGCAGCCTACCAGGCTCCTCCGTCCATGGGATTTTCCAGGCAAGAGTACTGGAGTGGGATGCCATTGCCTTCTCCATTGGAATGTAATAAATCCCACTAAAGACACCAGAGGACTGGAAAACAGAGAGATGTAAGAGAATGCAATCACTCCCTGCATCCCCCAGGAATGTAGGACAGAGAAAGTTAGGAGAGGGGTGCCCTAGTCAGGCTGAGTTGGCCAAACCACCCCCCATTCAGGGACAGGGCTCTGCCTCCTCATGCCTGGAGGGCAGGTCTTTTCGGAGACCACAAGTCCTCAGAGCTCCCAAGTCCCTGGAGCCCACAAGTGCTTGGAAGAAGAAATAGGGCCAAAGGTGCATCCCTCAGAGAACAGATGAGAACTGGAGGTGTTATTACCACCTGAAATCCCCTTTTTCATTCTTTACCTGGTTCTCAGCTCCCCTTTCTGGAATTCTAGATGTGTTTTACCAAGATTCTTCATTATGCTCTCTAGGAAAGGAGCCCCCAAACCTGGACTCCCCCCATGCCATAGCTGAATACGAAGGTCAGAGTAGAAAATAGGAGGGTCTCTAATGAGGAAATAGAGACAGAAAGGTAAACTGACTTGTCGGAAGCCTGTGGACAGAGTGTCCATGTCCAGAACAGAGCATTATAAGTCCTCTTTTTAAGACGCTTCTCCCATTATTTCTACTAATCCTTGACTCTCAACTCCTTTGCTAGCTGACTTACAACTTACCTCCTCCAAGAAAGGTGACCTGATTGACACTGACCCTGAGTACTCCTCTACAGCAAAGTCGATTCTTAATGACTTTATTATTTATATATATTATTTTATTTGTATCTGTTAATGTTTTACTTTGAATTCAAAGCATGTGGCAATATGCAGACTTTTTTCTATAACAGATAAGCACCCGAATTCCTTTGTATGAATGGAATATTAGAACATCAAATAATATTTTCTAACTTATATGTCATCATTTAAGTTTTTCACAGAAAAAGTGAATCCAAGAAATAACAGAAATAAAATGTTTTGATTCCTTAGAAAGCAATAAGTTGGTAATAAAACATTCAATATGCTTAAATTTTAATATTACAAAACACATGTGTTTTTCAAGATTCTTTTTGAATTGCAAGAAACAGAAAACACTCATAAACACAGGTGTCAATAAGAAATTTCAACGGACACTTGTTAAAACGACAAAACAGATTTTTATTCAAGCTACTGCAGTAAAGAAGCAAGATTTCAGTACAGAACGAGCTTAACTTTAAATATAGCAATGGGTAATTGGTAGTTTATAGGCAATAGTCAGGGGTCACTGGATAGAAAATGACTAAGGGAACTTGATTAGATATCCAGGGTAGGGGATTCTTTCTATGCTGGCTTAGCAGGATTCTTGCTAAAACTGGGGCTTTCCAAGCCACACACTGGGCCAGGAATGAGGCAGAGGAGTGACAAAGAGGGCTCAGAGGAGCCTGACCAAAGTTTGGTCAAGGACACAGTCTTTGTCAGAGGTAATGGGAGTTTAAGAACAAAGGACCAAATGAAAAACTGTCTCAGCAGCTGCTTGGCCGGCCTCCCTGAGAAATGCCGCATCCATCACTGTGGCTCTGGTAGTGCCTCCATCGCATCAGTGGTCAGACCCCAGAGCAGGGAGCCCACATGTCCCGCCCTTTTGATGACTCCTCAGCCTTCTTCTTCTCTGTGTTTCAACTGTTCCAATTACTCCTTGGATCAACCAGAACCCCTGGTTGCAAATAACCAGAATCAACTCTGAATAAATGACAGAAGAGGAATCTATCAGAATAATTTAAAACATACAGAGGATAAACAGGAAGACTAGATGATCAGGCTCAGAAATTAGACGGGAACCAAGAGATGCTGGAGGTCAAATATCAGCCAAGAAATGCCACGCTATGTGACACAGTCTCCAGGGGTCCCCTGACTCTGACTGCTGCCTCAGGTACCACCACAAATAGGTTGTAAACACCCTTGACCCTGTACCACTTCCCCCAGATTTTAAGTCCCAAACTAGGGCACCTGACTGAAGGCCCTGGACCAAGGCAGTGGGCACAGGAATGGAGATTACATAGAACTGACAGAGCCTGGCGGCTGAGTAGAAGTGGAGAATAAGACGATCCGAAGGAGATACTCAAATTTCTCATTTGAACAATGTGGTAAGTGGTAAAGCTATTATCTGAGATAAGAAATCAGTGTAGATGAGTAGCTTGGAGGGGAAATTGATGAGCTTCACTTGGGGGTATATTGAATTTGAGGCCTCTAAAAAAATATTCACATGGAAGGAAATGTTCCAATGAAAACTGGGAAATGTAAATCTGTGCTTCATAAAAGAAATAGTGGCTTAACGATATGGATCTAAGAGTCATCAGTGTAAAAATCATAGTGATGTAAATTAGCTCCCCCAAGAAGAAGGTAAGAAGTGAGAGGGGTGACGCAGGGCATGGGGACAGTGAGATTCAGTATGTGAGCTGAGGGAAGGGAATAAATGATAGAAACTGAGAACAGTCAGAAAAGCAGCAGGAAAGCCACGAGAGAGGAATGTACCGGAACTCAGAGCAAGAAAAGTTTCAAGGAAAGAATAAGGAGCCAAGAGTGTCAAAGCTCAATCCAAACGTTCCTCAATGCAGGACTGTGTGAATAAACCATGACCCAGCCATGCAATGGAGTCAAGAGGCATCGGGAAACCTCTATATCCTGCTGTGTGTGAACTCGCAGACACAGGGGAGAAAGGCACAGTGCAGAGCAGTGCGTCGCACCCCATGTTCAGTGTAAACAGAAGGAAATGGGCAGATGCATGTGTGCCCATGTACTTGCTTACATTTTTAAAATCAGACTCTGGAAGAATAAGCCAAAAGCCTAAAATCAAAAAGTTACCTATCAAGGGAGGAGACAACAATGAGAAAAAACTAGAACTCTCTAGTGCTCACTCACTTTACCAGCACACATGTTAAAACTGGAACAATACCAAGAAGATTAGCATGGCCTCTGCACAAGAATGACACGCAAATTCATGAAGTGTTGCATGCTTATATACTAACGAAAGAAAAGATGACACAAACAAATGGAGAGTGACACAACGCTCTTGGTTTCAGAGTCAATATAGTGAAAATGACTATACTACCCAAAGCAATCTACAGATTCAATGCAATCTCTATAAAATTACCAATGGAATTTTTCACAGAATTTGAACCAAAAAAAAAAATTTACAATTCATGTGGAAACGAAAAAAGCCCCAAATAGCCAAAGTAATCTTGAGAAAGAAAAACAGAGTTGGAGAAATCAGGCTCCCTGACTTCAGACTAAACTACAAAGCTACAGTAGGCAAGACAGTGGTACTGGCACAAAAACTGAATAAGACAGAAAAAGACAGAAAGCCCAGAGATAAACTCACACACCTATGGTCACCTGATCTATGACAAAGGAGGCAAGAAGATACAATGGAGAAAAGATAGTCTCTTTAATAATAAGTGGTGCTGGGGAAACCGGTAAAAGAATGCAAAAGAATAAACGTGTATATAAATATACATATATATAAAAGAATATATGTGAAAAAATTAAATTAGATATTCCCTAAGCCCATATATAAAAATAAACTCAAAATGGATTAAAGATCTAAATATAAGGCTGGATACTATAAAACTCTTAGAGGAAAATATAGGCAGAACACTCTTTGATATAAATTGCTGCAAGATCTTTTCTCAATCCACCTCCTAGAGTGATGAAAATAAAAACAAAAATAAACAAATGGGATCTAAATAAAATAAAAGTTTTTGCACAGAAAAGCAAACCATGAACAAAAGAAAAAAGACAACCCTGAGAATGGGAGAAAATATTGCAAATGAAGCAATCAACAAAGAATTACTCTCCAAAATATACAAAGAGCTCATGCATCTCAATATCAAAAAACAAATAACACAATCAAAAAATGGGCAAAAGATCTAAATAGATATTTCGCCTAACAAACAAACAATGGCCAAAAGTCACATGAAGAAGTGCTTAACATCACTAATTATTAGAGAAGTGCAAATCAAAACTACAATGAGATATCACCTCATATCAGTCAGAATAGCTATCCTCAAAAAAATCTACAAATTACAGATGCTGGAGAGGATGTGGAGAAAAGAGAACCCTCCTGCAGTGTTGGTGGGAATATAAATTGATACAGCCAATTAACAGGATGACAGTTCATTAAAAAGCTAAAAACAGAACCACTACGTGACCCAGCAATGCTACTCCTGGGCATATACTCAGAGAAAAACCATATTTCAAAAAGATACATGCACCTCAGTGTTCATTACAGCACTATTAGCAATGGCCAGGACATGGAAGCAACCTAAATGTCCATCAACAGGGGAATGGATAAAGAAGATGTGGTACACAGATTCAATGTTCAGTTCAGTTCAGTTCAGTTCAGTTCAGTCGCTCAGTCACGTCCAACTCTTTGCGACCCCATGAATCGCAGCATGCCAGGCCTCCCTGTCCATCACCATCTCCCGAAGTTCACTCAAACTCATGTCCATCAAGTCGGTGATGCCATCCAGCCATCTCATCCTCTGTCATCCCCTTTTCCTCCTGCCCCCAATCCCTCCCAGCATCACAGTCTTTTCCAGTGAGTCAACTCTTCGCATGAGGTGGCCAAAGTATTGGAGTTTCAGCTTCAGCATCATTCCTTCCAAAGAAAACCCAGGGCTGATCTCCTTTAGAATGGACTGGTTGGATCTCCTTGCAGTCCAAGGGACTCTTCTCCATGTCCTGGCTATTATAAAGAGTGCTGTGATGAACACTGGGGTACACATGGAAGCAACCTAGATGTCCATCAGCAGATGAATGGATAAGAAAGCTGTGGTACATATACACAATGGAGTATTACTCAGCCATTAAAAAGAACACATTTGAATCAGTTCTAATGAGGTGGATGAAACTGGAGCCTATTATATAGAGTAAAGTAAGCCAGAAAGAAAAACACCAGTACAGTATACTAACGCATTTATAAGGAATTTAGAAAGATGGTAACGATAACCCTGTATGGAAGACAGCAAAAGAGACACAGATGTATAGAATAGTCTTTTGGACTCTGTGGGAGAGGGAGAGAGTGGGATGATTTGGGAGAATGGCATTGAAACATGTATAATATCATATATGAAATGAATCGCCAGTCCAGGTTCAATGCAGGATACAGGATTCTTGGGGCTGGTGCACTGGGATGACCCAGAGGGATGGTACGGGGAGGGAGAAGGGAGGGGGTTTCAGGATGGGGAACACATGTATACCTGTGGCGGATTCAGGTTGATGTGTGGCAAAACCAATACAATATTGTAAAGTAATAAACCTCCAATTAAAATAAATTAATTTATATTTTTTAAAAAAGAGTCTTCTCCAACACCACAGTTCAAAAGCATCAATTCTTTGGCACTCAGCTTTCTTCACAGCCCAACTCTCACATCCATACATGACCACTGGAAAAACCAAAACTTTGACTAGATAGACCTTTGTTGGCAAAGTAATGTCTCTGCTATTCAATATGCTATCTAGGTTTGTCACTGATTTTCTTCCAAGGAGCAAGCATCTTTTAATTACATGGCTGCAGTCACCATCCACAGTGATTCTGGAGCCCCAAAAAATAAAGTCTGTCACTGTTTTCATTTTTTCCCCATCTATCAGTCATGAAGTGATGGGACTGGATGCCATGATCTTAGTTTTCTGAATGTTGAGCTTTAAGCCAACTTTTTCACTCTCCTCTTTCACTTTCATCAAGAGGCCCTTTAGTTCTTCTTCACTTTCTGCCATAAGGGTGGTGTCATCTGCATATCTGACGTTATTGATATTTCTCCCAGCAATCTTGATTCCAGCTTGAGCTTCTTCATCCAGCCCAGCATTTCACATGATGTACTCTGCATAGAAGTTAAATAAGCAGGTTGACAATATACCACCTTGATGTACTCCTTTCCCAATTTTGAAGCAGTCCCTTGTTCCATGTCCAGTTCTAACTGTTGCTTCCTAACCTGCATACAGGTTTCTCAGAAGGCAAGCAAGGTGGTCTGGTATTCCCATCCCTTGAAGAATTTTCCACAGTTTGTTGTGATCCACACAGTAAAAGGCTTTGGCATAGTCAATGAAGCAGAAGTAGATGTGTTTCTGGGATTCCCTTGCTTTTTCTATGATCCAACGGATGTTGGCAATTTGATCTCTGGTTCCTCTGCTTTTCTAAGTCCAGCTTGTACATCCGATTGAGAAGTTCACATACTGCTGAAGCCTAGTTTGAAGGATTTTGAGCATGACCTTGCTAGCACGTGAAACGAGTGCAATTGTGTGGTGATTTGAACATTCTTTAGCTTTGCTCTTCTTTGGGACTGGAATGAAAACTGACCTTTTCCAGTCCTGTGGCCACTGCTGAGTTTTCCAAATTTGCTGGCATATTCAGTGCAACATTTTAACAGCATCATCTTTTAGAATATGAAATAGCTCAGTTGAAATTCCATCACCTCCACTAGCTTTGTTCGTAGTAATGCTTCCTAAGGCCCACTTGACTTCACACTCCAGGATATCTTTGGTTGCCATTTCCTCCTCCAAGGGATTTTTCCAGTCCAAAGATCGAACTCATGTCTCCTGCATTAGCAGGTGGATTCTTTACCACTGAGCCCCTGGGAAGCCCTGAGTGAAAAATAGGAAACTAATAATAATAATATTCTATATAGCACACAGAACTCTACTCAATGCTGTGTAATGGACTAAATTGGAAAAGAATATAAAAAAGAATAGATACATGTATAACTGATTCACTTTGTTGTACATCTGAAACTAACACAACATTGGAAATTAACTATATTCTAATAAAAAAATTTTTAATAATTAAGAGGGACAATAACACCAATAAGGTAAACACTAACAACAGTTAACATTAAAGGATATGAGGATAATCTTTGAACTATTCTTGAAATTTCTGTCAGTTTGAAATTATTTCCAAATAAAATAACTTTTAAAGTTTAAAAAAAAAAAACTAGAACTTTCTAAATGCACCATATTTTATAGTCTAGACTTTATCATGGTTCAACACATAATCATAAAACACAGTATATCAAATTGTTTGTAAAAGTAATCTCTAAAAATGGAAAAGAAATTTTAAATTACCCTAACTATGCCTCAAGCTGGTGGTTTAACCACAAACAGAAGAATTATTTTAAAACAACTTTTTTTTCACTGTTTCTAAAGTAGAATCACTTTTATTTTCTCTATCTAAATGTTATTAGCAAATATGTCATTTCAAATACAAAAATAACAGAGTTGCTGATAGATTCGAACATACTTTATGACTATGTTCCTATGCATTTTGCAGACAATTACATAAAACTTGTGAATTCATCTATCATTATTACCAAAATACTGCCAAAAACCAGGCTGTAATTTCTTCAGGTTGAACTAGCTTGGAATTAAATAGACTGTCCAACCATTGTAAAGTAATTTTTCAAAAATTGACATTTTAATTTTCACGAGTTAATTTTCACATTTTTCTGTGTGTCCAAGGTTTCAGAATCATGCACTTGATGAAAGCACCTTTAAAATGGAGTGGTTTTTTTGTGCTTATCTAACCTGGTGGCCCAGTGGTTAAGACACCATGCTTCCACTACAGAGGACATGGGTTCGATCCCTAGTCGGGGAATTAAGATTCTACATGAGCTGCGCCTCCTCCCCAGGCGAAAAACAAAAAATGGTGGACCAAATGACAGAACTGCTTTTGGGTGAGAAGCACTGAACGACACAAAATAAGCTTAACCAGGAATTGACTTTTAACTACAGCTGCTGTTCCAAACATAATTTCCTGAACTAGAAGGAAGCGTGGGTTTTGTTGAGCCTCTTTGGATTCTGGAGGCACAGATCCCATACTGGGGTTCACTTCTGCCACGGACATAGTAACATATAAGGCTTCCAATCAGGGTGTGGCGGGTTGGGGGGTGGTCCCAGAGCAAGATACAGCGCCATCTGGTGGAGCCCCTCCCACCCCCTGACCCAGCTCGAAGTTTTTGGGGAAGATGCTATGTGGTCCGTAGAGCTCTGGGAAGAAAATCACAGCAGAGTTCCCCTGCTCACTTTGGAAATAAGTCTTCTCTTCTTGAAACAGTTCCTGGCTTACTAATGGCCGGTCAGAAACTCCAAGTGACCACAGGACCTGAAATTCCTATCATAAATCCAGTGTTTTCTGATCCTTCAGGTCAAAAATGTGGGATTTTGCATTGACTGTCCAGCAGGTCCTGGTGGCACAGGTAGGTTCCGACAGCAGGGCGTTCACATCCCACCTACACCTGGGCACCCAGGCACTGCCTCATCTCTCCCCACCCAAAGGTGGGGCCTCTTGGGAAGCAAAGGTCACTTTTGCTTCTCCTCCTAAGCATCATGCAACGCATCTGTTCTGCTTCTACTCTTCAGCCTGTAAGGCGGCATCTTACAAGGTTGGTTTCCTCGGAGAACAGATTAGGAAGCTGGCACCTGGAGTTAAGTCAGTTCCTCCCAATGAGGGAGGCAGGCGGTGACCAGCCAGGATGAGAACTCAGGGCTCCTTGTACGCGGTCTTTTTGCACATATGAAGGTAAAGAGTTGGTCTCAGATTTTTCTAGTAAGAAGTGATTCTGCATCCTACCTCAGCCCTTTCCTTAACACTAACCACACCCAGAGAAAGAAAATCTAGCCTCCTGCTGCATTTCAGAACATTATTAAACTTGTAGAGAAACAAAGAAGTCTTGACCACATAATACAAACCTTCTCAGGCGTCCATCTCTTTCACTGCTCTATCCTTAGACGGTTTACCCAGCCTCTTTGAGTTTAATGGGAATTTGTATTCATGTCCAAGGTAATCATGAGCACTTTTAGCCTCATGATTAAAACTTAAAACTCACATTAAGTGAATTAAGTGCTGACAATAATGCTTTTCACAGGAAACGAAAGGTGAGTCATCGAGACATTTCTAAACATGTTACTGCAATTAGTATCATCTGTTGAAGTGACTTCATCACCTATGAAAAGTAGCTGTTTTTCACAGAAAATGTACTGGTCCAATTACATAAAAGTTCACAGTGTGTTCCCAAAAGGGTAATAATATTAAAACTCAAATGCATTTTGCTTCAATTCCTTAACCTTGAGCAGTGTGACACTGAAATATTGGATTGGCCAAAAAGTTTCTTTGGGTCTTTTCCATAAGATGTTACAGAAAACTCCTAAGTTTTTGGCCAACCCAATATTTTTAGGCTTCTCCACAAGATGGGGCTACTCCCCAAGCAATTCTGTTGCTAAGCTTGGGGGGTGTTTGTAAATGTTTGATTATAAAGTGTCGCTCAGGTTAACAGTCTTAATAGGATGACTCATTCACTGCAACTGGGTGCATTCCAGCTCAGTCGTACCCAACTCTGAGGTTCCCTGGACTGCAGCCTGCCAGGCTCCCTTAACCATGGGATTCTCCAGGCAAGAAGACATTAGTAACCCTAACTAAACACCCAGGGCTCACAGGGCTCAGTCTAGCCGCGGAATCCAGCGCAAAGTATCTGAGTCCTGGATCAGATAACCAAATTGAAAACCAAATGTGGTTTTCCAGAAGTCTAACTGTCGCTTGCATTATCTGCCGGAATATGGAAGAGGATTAGATTTATAACCCATAGCAACATTTCTCAAAGCCTCTCCTGCTGTTCCACTTGCATCCACCCCAAAGCTGTCCCTGGATTTCTCACACAGAGACCTTCCACAGCCTTTCTCTCTCCCCTCCTCATTTCCTCTTTCCTGGCTAAATCCTTCAGTTCAGCTCAGTCATGTCCAGCACTTTGCGACGCCATGGACTGCAGCATGCCAGGCCTCCATGTCCATCACCAACTCCCAGAGTTTACCCAAACTCATGTCCATCAAGTCGGTGATGCCATCCAACCATCTCATCTTCTGTCCTCCCCTTCTTCTCCTGCCCCCAATCTTTCCCAGCATCAGGGTCTTTTCCAATGAGTCAGCTCTTCTCATCAGGTGGCCAAAGTATTGGAGTTTCAGCTTCACCATCAGTCCTTCTAAAGAACACCCAGGACTGATCTCCTAACCCTAAATCCTTCCCCCTTTTAAAATAGACAGCTAGTAGTAAGCTACTGTTTAGCACACAAAGCTCAGCTCAGTACTCTGTGATGACCTAGAGGGGTGGGATGGGTGGGGGTGGGAGACTCAAAAAGGAGGGGATATATGTATACATATATGTATGTACTATCTGTACATATATGGCTTATAGATATATATGTGTATATACATTTCTGTGCAGCAGAAACACAACACTATAAAACAATTATACTCCAATAATAAAAGAAAGATGACAGTCAAAGGTAAAAAAAATCCTTCCCACTTTCTTGCCTCTCTGGTTCATAGCCAGACTAGTAGCTCCAAATTCTCCTGTGAAGGTGGGAAAAAATCTCAGACCCTCACATGGAAATCCCAGGTCTCAGCCCAGGTCAAATGGGATTCAGACACATCTGAGCCTATATGGATGTCCGACACGAGCTGGGGAAGTCCTCAGGAAAGCTGATTCCACAAGGATCTTAGGGGTTTTCTTCCCATTATCTTATTTCGGTCAATGGGAAAAAAGAATCTTGTGTAGGGCCGCAGGGGAGAACCAGGGAGGGAAGAACAGACAGGCAGCTCTTCCAGATGATGCTTCAGGCCCTGAATCATGGCTCAGGGCTGAGTCTCAGGGGAAGGGGCCTCCCACAAGCTCCAGGGGAAATCTGTGAGAACTGGGGAGAGAGGAGGTGCAGCTTTAATGCTCCTGGGGCCAAGCACCATCCTTCATGAGAGGAGGGTATCAACTCCTTTCCCCACTGATGGATAGTGAGTTTTACGTCAATGTGGCAACACATGGTACCCAAATACTTGGTCAAATGCTAGTCTAGATGTCGCTGTGAAGCTATCTCTTCGATAAGATTAACAAATTAATCAATAGACTCTGAATAAAGCAGATTACCCTCCATAAGGTCCATGGGCCTCATCCAATCAGATGAAGGCTCTAAGAGACAAAGGAGGGAGATTTTCCCTGAGGAAGAGGGAGCCTTTCCTCGGCAGAGACAGGAGTCCGGGAGAGAGATTTGCCAGTCCTGGCTCTTGCCCTTTTCTCAGATCCAGTCCCCTTTCTGCCCACGCTGTGACTCCCCAGGGCCACCCTGGCCACTCTGGCCCCTTCTGCTTCCTCTGGTTTCGTTGGTTTAGGTTTCTGCAACCAGAAAGATCCTAATCAACACATGATTAGGAATGATAAGAAATTCTGCAGGAAGCATTTACTAGAAAATATATTTAAATCCTCAGTGGCTCAGTGGTAAAGAATCTGCCTGCAAGTGCAAAAGACACGGGTTCGATCCCTGGGTAGGGAAGATGACCTGAAGAACAAAATGGCAATCTGCTCCAGTATTCTTGCCTGGGAAATCCCATGAACAGAAGAGCCTGGTGGGCTACTAGTCCACGGGGTCACCACAGAGTCGGACACGGCTTAGTGACTGAAAAACAACAATACTAGTGAAAATCCATGACCAATATCTATGGAGTTCCCTGATGGGCTCCTGTGAGCAGGGACTGGGGTAAAAACTACACAAGATCACCGCACCCCACGCTTCCCTGCACCACCTCTCATGCGTTCAGCCTCACCTGTCTCTGCAGCCCTGGACCACTGTCCTGCCCCCACCGTGGCTCTGAGACATCTCTGGGTGAGCACTGACCACCTTCACACACACACAGCCCACAGCAGCTCTGACTTCATTTCTGGCCGGTGTGCCTCTCACTTCCTGCCTGGGGTTCCCTGTTGCCACGAGATACCTGGAATCGGCTTGTCACCCGAACTGCACAACCAGAAGAGCAAAGGAATTCATGTCAGTGAAGCAAACGCTCACCAGCGGAAAAGTGTAACATGAGATAAGCTCTCCCTCTCCCCCCACCCCACTTCCCCACCCCTCCACCCACCCCTACCTCCCACTGCTGCATGACTCTAGGTTCAGGCTGCCTCGTGGCAGACAGTCCCACCAGACTTTACCTGGAAATAATTTGGGACTTACTAAATTACACACGTTCCTATTGGTTTTCTGGCTTCCCAGGTGGCGCTAATGGTAAAGAACCCACCTGCCAATGCAGGAGACCTAAGAGATGCAATTCGACCCCTGGGTCGGGAAGATCCCCTGGTGGAGGGCATGGCACCCCACTCCAGTATTATTGCCTGGAGAATCCCAAGGACAGAGGAGCCTCGCAGGCTACAGTCCGTACGTTCACACAGTCAGACACGACTGAAGCAACTTAGCATGCATGCATGCATGCATTGGTCTTCTCTCTTTCCCTGCCTCACTCCACTTTCTCTTCACACTTGCTTTCCTGGGATTGCGCTCCCAAGTTACTTGGTAACACAAATCCACAGCCGGGCTCTGCATTTTTTAGAGAAGCCATTCCAAGATGTTCTTGCTTTAAATGAGGTCTACGATCAAGTTGGACTTCCCTTGTGGTTCAGTTGGTAAAGAATCCCCCTGTAATGTGGGAGACCTGGGTTCGATCCCTGGGTTGGGAAGATCCCCTGGAGAAGGGAAAGGCTACCCACTCCAGAATTCTGGCCTGGAGAATTCCATGGACTGCATAGTCCATGGGGTCGCAAGGAGGTGGACACGGCTGAGCACCATTCACAACATGGTCAGGTTAGAAGCTGAATATGGTGGAGACGAAAAATCCCTAGTTTCCTTTTAGGGTAACTGAAGCTGCAATAGGACACAACTGGATACAAGACATATAAAGCAATTCATCCCCCAACAAGTGGGCTACACTGAGCGCTGCTGTAGGAAGGTATCAGCAACCGACTTCTCACACGAGAGAATGAAAGAAAGGGCCTATTAGCAAATGATGAAGTTTAATGCCTCATTATCCACCAAATATGAGAGAATTTAATAGGATGCTTCAGTGGGAGTTCTCAAATAATGACTGCTTTTGCCTGGAGTGAAAAATGAACAGTGGTAAGCCTGTCTGTCACCGGAAAACAAAATCAAGAGAGGACAAATTCAAGGAAGCTACTTCCTGGGAAGCCACTAGGTGGCGAGCTTAACCATCTTTTGGATTCTTGACCCAATCACTCCAGCATTGGCTCAACTGTTCTTACTCTGATAAGAATTTGTTAGTTGACAAAGATCTTTTGTACTTGCAATAATCTGAGTGCAAGGACCCTCTAAATTTAAAAAGTTGAGAATTATTTTATTATAGATAATATATTATATATTATATTAGTATATGATATACATATTTATATTTATATAAACATTGAATCATAATAAATATATATCATATTAATAATATATTATACAATTATATAATAACCTAATTATATTACATATAAATTACATTATATTTGAATATATAATTATATTACATTAATTATAATATCATTATATAAATAACATGTTATATTGTATAATAACACATAATAAAACAATTCTCAATTTCTCTCAACTCAGTCGTGTCTGACTCTTTGTGGCCCCACAGACTGTAGCCCACCAGGCTCCTCTGTCCCTGTGGATTCTCCAGGCAAGAATACTAGAGTGGGTTGCCATGCCCTCTTCCAGGGGATCTTCCCAACCCAGGGACTGAACCCAGGCCTCCTACACTGCAGGCAGATTCTTTACCAACTGAGCCACCAGGGAAGCCGTAGGTAATATAAAGGCCAGATAAATGTAAAGCATAGAGACCATCTTAGTTGACTGTTGGCTGTGTGTATTTTCTTCTTGCTGCTCCTTTAGCTTCCTGCTCTCAAGAGGGAAGCATTATTACGGTGTCTGATGAGGCCTTTGGCTTTGTTCTACTTTGAAAGGATATGGGTGTCTGGGTTTTTTTTGTAATACTCTAATTTTATTGGAGTCCAGTTGATCTCCAATGCTGTGTTAGTTTCCAGTGTACAGCAAAGTGATTCAGTTACGCAAACACATATATTCGCTCTCTTTTAGATTCTTTCCTCACAGAGGTCATCGCAGAATATTGGGTAGGGTTCCTTGTGCGATACAGCAGGTCCTTGTTGGGTTATCTATCTTATACATAGCAGGGTGTATATGTTTATCCCAAGTTCCTGATATACCTCTCCGTGCCTGCCACATTTCCCCTTTGGTAAGCATGTTTGTTTCCAATATCTATAAGTTCGCTTCTGTTTTGTAAATAGCTCATTTGCATCTTTTTTCTAAATTAAATTCCACATATAAGGGATATCATATGATATTTGTCTTTCTCTGTCTGACTTAGTATGATAATTTCTAGGTCCTCTATGTTGCTGAAAATGGTATTATTTCATTCATTTTTATGGCTGAATAATATTCTAAACACCAGAAATGTAAATACAGGCCACAAGGACTAGAGACTGAGCCTAATTAGCTCAATCAGACAAGACCTGAAATCAAGGGGGGGAAAAGTGGAAAAGTTTTAAAACCCAAACTGCTGGGACGGCTCCCTCAGCCAAGCCTTACAGGTAGTAAGTCTTAGTCATCTGAGGAAGTAACCTTGATGTATTCCAACTGTTCTTTGTAAACTAGTATCCGCCTGCCAACCCAGGAGACACAGGTTTGATCCCTGGGTTGGGAAGCCCCCCTGGAATAGGAAATGGCAAGAAAATTCCCAGAAAATTCCATGAATAGAGGAGCCTAGCAGGCTACAGTCCATAGGGTTGCAAAACGGTTGGACACAACTTAGCAACTAAACAATTGTGAGATTGACTAAGCAACAAAGCAACTTAGCAACTACCAATTTTTCACTGCATATATGTACCAGATCCTCTTTATGCATTAGGTGTTTGCTGTTTAAACAAGGTGTTTTGATAACCAAAAAATCTCCTTAAAAGCATTTCTCAAGTGAAACCAGGGCAGAAATGGACGCCTGAAGATACAGAAAGGGCAAGGTGGAGGGAGGGGGGATTGGAGGACGTGATGCTTGCAGATGGGAGCAGAGGCACAGGGGTATTGTCATAACAATGACATATACAAGCAAATGTATGTATTGTTGTTGTTCAGTCGCTCAGCCATGTCTGGCTCTCTGTGACCCCATGGTCTGCAGCACACCAGGCTTCCCTGTCCGTCACTAACTCCCGGAGCTTGCTCAAACTCATGTCCATTGAGTCAGTGATGCCCTCCAAC
Organism: Ovis aries; assembly: GCF_016772045.2. NCBI lineage: Eukaryota > Metazoa > Chordata > Mammalia > Artiodactyla > Bovidae > Ovis > Ovis aries. Next base: position 59,328,589 of record NC_056069.1, on the reverse strand, counting down.
CATCTCATCCTCTGTCATCCCCTTCTCCTGCCCTCAATCTTTCCCAGCATCAGGATCTTTTCCAATGAGTCAGTTCTTCACATCAGGTGGCCAAAGTATTGGAGCTTCAGCTTCAGCATCAGTCCTTTCAATGAATATTCAGGGTTGATTTCCTTTAGGATTAATTGGTTTGATCTCCTTGCTGTCCAATGGACTCTCAAGAGTCTTCTCCAACATCACAGTGCAAAAGCATCAATTCTTCGACACTCAGCTTTCTTTACCGTCCAACTCTCACATCCATAACCATAGCTTTGACTAGACAGACCTTTGTCAGCAAAGTAATGTCTCTGATTTTTAATATGCTGCCTAGGTTGGTCATAGCTTTTCTTCCAAGGAGCAAGCATCTTTTAATTTCATGGCTGCGGTCACCATCTGCAGTGATTTTGGAGCCCAGGAAAATAAAATCTGTCACTATTTCCATTGTTTCCCCATCTATTTGCCAAGAAGTAATGGGAGCAGATGCTATGGTCTTAGTTTTTTGAACGTTGAGTTTTAAGCCAGCTTTTTCACTCTCCTCTTTCACAATACATATATATTGTTGTGTATATATATAAATTATTAACATAGGAAATACTTTGCAAAACCTTCATAGCCTCACAGTAAGGGATTTGTAAAATAAATTACTGTAGAGATATTCAATGTATTAAAAATCATGTTCAAGAGACATTTTAATGAAATTGAAACACTTATGAGGTGCTGTAAAATGACCAAAATCAGGCTCCAAAAGAGTAGGAATCAATTTTTGTAAAAAAAAAAAAATGTATTTAATAAAAACTAAAGTGTATATACATGTATGTGGGGAGAGAGGGAGATTATTTCTGAGACTGAGAGGCTGGCTTACTTATTTTTATGTTCTTTTTGCTTCTTGCGTTTCCTAGGTTTACCTCTTTCTTATTTCCATTTTAATTGCTAGCATTATTCTCCACCTGGCCCTGTTCTAAGCACTTTTAAATATCAGCTCACTGGATATTCACAACATGCTTAGGAAGTAGTCACTGTTACTTTCCCGATTTTTATAGGTTAAAACATTGATGCCCAGGGATGTCCACTTACCTACTGGAGGTTGAGGCAGGAGACAGAAGCCCTCCCCACCCCCCAGGATAAAGCAATTTGAGTTCATTCACCATGGACTGAAACTCCAAAATATCAATAGCAGGATAATCAAGAGGCTGGTCAGGGCCCAGATAAAAGATAAGAGACCACATATTTCTTATTCTCTAAATCAAGGAAACCCTTGCAACTAGAAAGTTCCTTGGCGGTCAAAAAAGGAGGGGGTTCCACCCCATAGTAAGTGATGTCAACTACCCATAGGCCTCTCGTGGGATCCATCTTGACTGAGAGATGTCTTCATGCACACACACGGGAGGATCCTGAGATAAACCACACACAGACACAGAACCAGACAAATCAAAGCGACTGGCCAAAGGACATCGGAAGAAATTCCCCATAAAAGCAATTTAAAATACCACAAGGGCACGACACTCTCTCTGAGCCTCCTCATCTGTCTATCCACACGTAAGGAGCTCTTTTCCTTCCAATAAACCCTTACTTGTCTCACTCCTTTCCATCACTGTGGGAATTCTTTCTCACAAAGCCGAAGGGCCAGGGTCTGGTCACCGACCACTAGTCTAGTGGCTAGGATTCAGAGCTGTCACTCAGTCTTGTGAGCCGGCCTCAATCTCTGGCTGGGGAACCGATGTCCAGCTTCAAGTTGCTGCAGGCCGAGGCCACCTGAGATCAAGGTCACACAACTGAGATCAAGGTCACTCAACTGATGAGCGTGGGAGCCAGGATTCAGACCCAGGAAATCTGACTCCAGATTCTGGGTTACTAAATTAATATTTTTAAAAGAGGGAGAGGGCTTCCCTAGCGGCTCCGTCGTAAGGAATCCGCCTGCCAATGCAGGGACGTGGGTTCAATACCTGGTCGGGGAAGATCCCACAACTAACTGTGTGTGCCATAGCTACTGGAGCGCACATGCTCTGTGGTGAGAGAAGCCGCTGCAACAAGCCCTCGCATCGCAAGGAAGAGCCCCCGCTCACCACAACTGGAGAAAGCCTTCGAGCAGCAACAAAGACCCAGCCCTGCCATAAACAAATGAATGTTAAAAAAGAGGAAAAAATAAACAGAGAGAGAAAGGATAAAGAAAAAGGAAGGAAGCAAAGAAGGAAGAGAGGAAATTGCCTCAAGGGAACAATATACATTTGCTTTAAAAAAAAAAAATAGAAAGAAACCTTTGAAAATCATTTAATGCCTCCGAAATTATATTTTTAAAAGAAATTTGGTTTTTTAAAAGGCAAAGAGAAAATGTAAAAACAGGTAACAAACACTGAATTGGCTAATCCCTAATAAATTAACTGCAGGAATCCAGAATCATGCAAACAAAGTGGTTTAAATAAGAGGCTCTTCTTCCCCGCCCCCCACCCCCTGAATACTTGGTGCTATAGCTCCCCTCTCAGAGCACAATCCATTTCAAAGGGCTGGATTTACCTCTCTGCCTTGGACAAGTCTGGACTTTGCCTCTCCAGAGCATGCCTCAACGTGACCAGCATGAAAGTCATCTGTTTGTGTTTTTTGAACCAAGTTAAAAAAAAAAAAAAAAAAACTAGTAAAACGGTGGGGGGGGGAGCGTAACACCCAAGCAGAAAGTATGTGTGTGCTGTGCTTAGCCACTCATGTCTGACTCTGTGACCCACCCTGGACTGTAGCGCACCAGGCTCCTCTGTCCATGGGATTCTCCAGGCAAGAATACTTGAGTGGATTGCCATTTCCTCTCCCAGGGGATCTTCCTGACCCAAGGATCGAACCTGCCTCTCTTGTGTCTCCTGCATTACAGGTAGATCCTTTACCTGCTGAGCCATTGGGAAGTCTAGGCTTAAAGTACCTAATATGAACTTTTACTCTATGTCTGTCTTCTTGAAGACCAAGGGCTGGAAATGAACCGATGATATCTTTCTGCTGTTAAAACCGAACAGCCAGGTGGGCAGCCGGCGGCTCTGTGTGACTCTGTGTAAGGAGAGAAGGCATCCTCGCGAATGGCTCCCTTTCCTGGATGCATGCTTTTCGGGGTGACCAGACCCAAGGACTCAGGGTGGGGTTTCAGGGAGAGGAAGGGAATGGGGAGAAGAGGAAGTGGAGGGGAAGAAATAGGAGAGAAGAGGTGGCAAGAGCAGTGAAGACAGAAAGGAGATGGACGTGGTGGGGGAGCTCTTTTCCTTTCATTCTTCCTCTTTTTTTAAAAAATAAAATCTGGGGGGAGGGTGTGTTTTTAAATATTTATGTATTTATTTGGCCTCACGGGGTTTTAGTTGCAAAACTCAGGATCTTTAGCTGCAGCATGTGGGAATCTAGTTCCCTGACCAAGGATAGAACCCAGGTCCCCTGCCTTGGGAGTGTGGAGTCTTAACCACCAGACCACCAGGGAAATCTCTCATTTTTCTACTACTGTGGTTGACACGTCAAGGAGGGGGTCACACCCATATGCTGAAACTCACACAGTCTAAAAACAAAAAGAGAACTATCTCGTTCTTGTCCTCTGCCCCTAGGTGCGGACTTCAAGGCAAACATCATCTGCAGAGGTGGGGAATGTGTCTTGATCTCTTAAAACACATGGCCAGGATTAAATGTGGTAAAGAAGTCTGAGTGTCATATGTAACAAGCCCTTGACAAAATCTTTTCTTTCACCGCAATATCCTTCAGTACACATAGCAGGAATTAACAGACTTTGTTAACAGTAATCTTAATATAAATAAAGTAAGTGCTGTGTGGGTGATGAAGACCCAAGCCCCTAAATCAGCAAAGTTGTGTCACAAATCCCCAAGGAATGCGACCAATGACATTCGCCCCATTAGCTCATCCAGGTACCTAGCTCTCAGGAAGCAGGTATTTTTTCAACAGTCAAGGATTAAATGGTTTTCAGAGACTCGATCAAAGGGCCTCTTGACTCCACTTCACAGAACCAATGGTGTGCCTGGTCTGAACCCACCAAAGATTGACTGGGTGGTAGTTGTTACTTGAGCCACAGGAACAGAAATCGCTGAGCTAAACTGAGTAGCTAGGAAGAGCCTAGAATTCCCAAAACCCAAATGATCTGCACAGGATGACTGACTACCTCCCAGTCCCCAACTGACTACCTCCCTACTCCCACCATGTCCAGCCTTTTTGCTGGTTTAGTCGCTAAGTCGTGTCCGACTCTTGCAAGCCCATGGACCGTAGCCCACCAGGTTCCTCTGTCCATGGGATTCTCCAGGCAAGAATACTGGAGTAAGTTTCCATTTCCTTCTCCACGGGGATCTTCCCATCCCAGGGATTGAACCCAGGTCTCCTGTATTGCAGGCAGATTCTTTACCAACTGATGTATGAGGGAAGCTGCCACCAAGTCCAGCAGACCCTATCAAAAAAAAAAAAAATCCACCCAGGGACTTCCCTGGCAGTCCAGTGGTTAGGACTCTGCACTTCCGCTGCTGGGGGCATGGGTTCAATCCTCAGTCAGGGAACTAACTCCAAAAGCCACATGGCATGGCCACCAAAAAAAAAAAAGGAAAGAAAAACCTACCCAATTCCCAGATTACCCACAAAATTGCACATTTAAGAAATCCAGAGGAGGATGAAGATAAAGGTAAGGATGAAGATAAAGGTAAGGATGAAGGAAAACCCATGATATCTCTTTTCAGAATTTTTGCATCACTGTTTTTAATAGATCATTTGCACCTATTGTTCATTGCTCTTAAGCCTTTGTCCAAAACAGATGAATATTTTAACCTAATATCTTTAGACTTATGCATTCACTGGTGGTGGCCTAAGTCCTGTTTTATTTCATTTTGGTGCCAGTGGCCTACAAATTTGCCTTTAAACATCTATTCTGAAGAAATTCCACTGCAAGAATACATCTCTATATTCGGGGAGATCCCCTTGTAATGGAGCTGACTTCTGTGACATGCTTAATAAAGAAATGCCAAATTAATGGTATTTCAGTGCCGTGTAATGTTATTTCCCAATACGAAAGGGAGATTAACAAGGTAAGAATACATTATTAGCCATTTTTAAATCTTCATGGTAAATTTAAAATATTAGATCCCTGGCCATATATGAATACACAGTTACCAAACGAGAACTAAAACTCCCAGGGTGAAACTTAACCAGCCTCTCCTAAACCAACCATCACTACAGGGGCCACTAGATAATGACCCACTTACTTCCTTGGATGTCTTAACTATCCCAGAAACATCAGAGCTCTTTTTTGGGAAGTGGAAATCTATTTCTGTTATTCATTAACACCTTTAAAGCATACATAAGCCAAAGAGAAAGCAGTGGGGAGTCACAAACACAAGATATGATTAAGGTCTCCAATGAAGGGCCAGTGGGTGCCCACTTTTTCCCTCAGTAGTGCCTGTCTACACACGCTCAGCTTTAAAATGGAGGATCTAAAATTCTAACGCAGATCAAACCAGGTCCCAAAGTCACGATGAAGTTGCTGTTGCTCAGTCGCTAAGTCATGTCCAACTCTTTGCAACCCCACAGACTACAGCACACCAAGCTCCCCTGTCCTTCATTATCTCCAAGAGTCTGCTCAAACTCGTATCCATTGAGTCAGTGATGCTATCTAACCATCTCAGCCGCTGCCACCCACTTCTCCTTTTGCCCTCAGTCTTTCCCAACTCCAGGGTCTCTTCCAATGAGTCAGCTGTTTGCATCAGGTGGCCAAAGTATTGAAGCAACAGCATCAGTCCTTCCAATGAATATTCATGATGAAGTTAATGAACAAATATAACCTTGATGCAGATGCTACAACAGGTCCAGAAAGAAGTTAAATCTGCTGTGTTTTTATTACTCTCTCTAAAATTTCTCCTTAAGCAGGTGGAACGTATTTTCAAGGTACATGAGGGGACTTGGGAGGGACTTTTCATTTTTAAGTAGAAACTTTAAAAGGTCTAGAAAGGTCTCCACAAGTCTGAAAAAAGGATGCTGGATACCCAAGCGTTCTGAGATTAACTTTCTTGGCAAAAAGAATGTCAAATATTCCACCCACTCTGTTATCAGTTGTAAAGGTAACAAAATAGAGATCACATAGAGTTTCAGTTCAGTTCAGTTGCTCAGTCATGACCGACTCTTTGTGACCCCATGGACGGCAGCACACCAGGCTTCCCTGTCCATCACCAACTTCTGGAGTTTGCTCAAACTCATGTCCATAGAGTCGGTGATACCATCCAACCATTTCATCCTCTACCGTCCCCTTCTCCTCCCACCTTCAATTTTTCCAGCATCGGGGTCTTTTCCAATGAGTCTGTTCTTCACATCAGGTGGCCAAAGTATTAGAGCTTCAGCATCAGTCCTTCCAATGAATATTCAGGACTGATTTCCTTTAGGACTGACTGGTTGGATATCCTTGCAGTTGAAGGGACTCTCAAGAGTCTTCTCCAACACCACAGTTCAAAAGCATCAATTCTTTGGTGCTTAGCTTTCTTTACAGTCCAACTCTCACATCCATATGAGAAAACCATAGCTTTGACTAGATGGACCTTTGTCAGCAAAGTAATGTCTCTGCTTTTTAAAATGCTGTCTAGGTTGGTCATAGCTTTTCTTCCCAGGAGCAAGAGTCTTTTAATTTCATGGCTGCAGCCACCATCTGCAGTGATTTTAGAGCCCAAGAAAATAAAGTCTGTCACTGTTTCCACTGTTTCCCATCTATCTGTCATGAAGTGATGGGACTGGATGACATGATCTTCGTTTTTTGAATGTTGAGTTTTAAGACAGCTTTTTCACTTTCATCAAGAGGCTCTTCAGTTCCTCTTCACTCTTTGCCACATAGACTTTAGTCTCATGAAAAGTCTCCTCGGTTAATAAACCTTTTTAATTGCCTAAATATTCAGCATACAGACACAGACAGACCTAGGTGTTTTCCCTAACAGCACAAGGGCATTAAAAAAAAAAAAGAATCCTACATTCATCCTCAAAAAAAGTTTGAAAATCTTTAGCATGGCTACAAAAAAAAAAAAAAAAGAGATTTATTTCATAGGTGGTTCTGGAATCAGCTTGGCTAACTGACAGTCACACCCCATGCAGTAAGGAACCCAAAGCCAGGTGTGACGCCCTAGCCTCCTGAGGGCTAGATGAACCTGGCCGAGCACCCATTCCATGCCCTTTCCAAGACTTCAGTAGACCCCCAGGGGACTGATGGGCTCAAGATCACCTCCAGCACTCAGCTTCTTCCTTGGGTGGGTGGCAGTCAGGACAAAGTGTACAACAAGGCCCTTGCTCAAATTCTACTTGTGAATTTAAGTAGCTTGGGAACATAGCAGACCCCTCAAAGCAAACGAGAAAAGACGGTTTCCAAATGAACCACAGGCATTCCCACTCTCAGACTCTCTGTTCACACCTCGCCTAGAGGATCTTTCCATGACTCTTCCACTGCACTTGACCCAACCCCTATCTCCAGACATCCCCAGCCTTCCTCCCGAGAGCTTCATTTATCCCCCATCCCCATCCACCCAGAGACTGAACTTGCTGTAAATGATTCTCCTGGGTTGTGAGGCTTTGCGCTCAGGTCTCATCTCTCACCTCCAGTGACTTAACAGGAATGTGTTTGTTTGGCCCAAACATGACAATTTCCTTCCTCAAACGGAATTCTGCCATTGATAAAACGTTGTTCATTGACTTTCCTGAAAAAGTACTATCATCAATTCTGTGATGGCACAAATAGGAGGATACATTAAAGAACCTTGAAAATCATGACTTTAAGAAACTCAAGCAAAATGGTCAAACCGTGAACAAAGATGGAAGAGTAGTTTCCTGCTGTAAAATGACTCATTGAGCATTACAAACATGAAAGATACCTAACCCCAGACACACAAGAACTGCATATAATCAAAGTCTGCTGTTGAGACAGGGAGGGGCATAGCCTCTAAAAGAATGACATAGCCATCGAGGATATACCATGAGCTAGTTAGAACCAACGAGATTCAAGATGGAGGAGGAGTCGACTTCCACTAGACTTTAAGCTCACCGTAAAACCTCAGCAAGCTAAACAACACACTCACAGGTACCATGACAGTTCCTAGACCAAACATTAAAGTCAACAAGTGGGTGGTGGCCCAGTTCCTGGAAATCCCCACCCCTTCCTCAAAACAGGTGGAATATTCCCCCCTCTAATTAGCTGATGAATTACCAACCCTATAAAAACTGACAGGGGACTCCATACTCTGATGCTGTTCTTGCCAAGATGGCCCACACTGTCTACGGAGAGCATTTTTCCCTGAATAGACCTTCTTTCACTTTACTATGGCTTCCCTGCTGGCTCAGAGGTTAAAGTGTCTGCCTGCAATGCGGGAGACCTGGGTTCGATCCCTGGGTCAGGAAGATCCCCTGGAGAAGGAAATGGCAACCCACTCTAGTACTCTTGCCTGGAGAATCCCATGAACAGAGGAGCCTGGTGGGGTATACAGTCCACGGGGTCACAAAGAGTCGGACACGACTGAGCGACGTCACTATCTGTCTATGGCTTGCTCTTGAATTCTTTACTGCAGAGGCCAAGAACCCCTACTCAGCAGCTGTCACACAGACTCACGTGAGACCTGGGACATGATCACCCTCTCCAGCCCCACTTTCTTTCCTGCAGCACTGTGACAAGGAAGATACAGTTGACTTTATTTTCTGACGTTCTGCGGCGCTAGTTCTATAAAGGAGGCACCACAGGGCTGACAGTCTTCTCCACTTACAAACTTCACTGGAAAGGGATTGTAACCTAAGTGGAGGGGAAGGACTTCAAGCTGCGAGCTCTTTACCCAGCTCCTGGGCTTCCCTGGTGGCTCAGATGGTAAAAATCTGCCTGCAGTGTAGGAGACCTGGGTTCCATCCCTGGTTCAGGAAGAGCCCACGGAGGAGGGCATGGGAACTTACTCCAGTATTCTTGTCTGGAGAATCCCATGGATAGAGGAGCTTGATGGGCTACAGCCCAAGAAGTCACAAAGAGTCGGCCATGACTGAGTGTGTGTTTCTCGGCCAGCTCAACCTCTTTGCTCCAAGACTGTTGCTCACCTAACCTGTCTCTCTGCTGCCATTGCTGCATTTGCCTGGAATATCTCTGCTACCTGCGTGGCTAGCTGTTTGCCACCTTAGGTTCACTTGGAAAGGGTGTGCAAGCGCACTGCCACAAGCCATCTTCAGCAGCATCAGTCCATCCTCAAGAGCGGCAGCGAACATGGATCAATGCGGGCAGGCTGCCCACATGCCAGGAGCTCCCAGTCACAAGCTCGTCAGCAGACAGGACTCAGAGCAGCTGTTTCCGTTCTTCAGCCACTAAGTCGTGTCTGACTCTGTGACCCCAGGGGACTGCAGCACACCAGAATTCCCTGTCCTTCACTATCTCCTGGAGTTTGCTCAAACTCATGTCCATTGAGTAGGTGATGCCATGTAACCATCTCATCCTCTGAGGACGCCAATTTGAGGCTTTGCCCCACACTGATTTCCCTGTGTTATTCATGCCGCCATAACCATGTGCATTTTGTGCTGATTTGGTTTTCATTGTAACTTGTTTAGGATTTTCAGCAGTTTGGCATGCGTGTCTTCCCAATGAGATGGTTAAACCTTTTTGAGAATGAAGACCTGTACTTTCAGTTTTTTTTACATCCCCCATGCTGCCTTGTAAAGTACAGCATCTGTGACAGGCATTTAACAAAGGATGTCTGGTACCCCACCACCAAAGCCAGCCCATGGGAAAACTGGGACAAAGGCAAAATTATTCTTTAGCTCGTTCCTTCCTTCCACCCCTTCACCCCTTCTCCCTTCCCGTCCTCCCACCAGAGCCAAGAGCTCCCACGTAAACCATTATAGCACTTACTTAGGCCAAAGTGGGGTAGATCTCGATCTAGTGGGGCCTGAGGATTATGCAGATTGGGGGCCTCACATTAATAAAAGAGTTGAAAATAAAGTGTTAGTCACTCAGTCATGTCCAACTCTTTGTGACCCCATGAACTGTGTAGCCTGCCCTACAGGATCCTCCGTCCATGGGATTTTCCAGGTAAGAATACTGGAATGAGTAGTCATGCCCTTCTTCAGAAGATCTTCCCGATCCAGGGATCAAACTCGTGTCTCCCACACTGGAGACAGATTATTTACCATCTGAACCGCCAGGTTTAAGCAAATTGGGGGTCCCACATTAAGAAAGAGAGTTAGAAACACAAAATTAGGCATTAAAGCAAATATTTAGGTAGAAAGAAAAAATAAAATATAGCAAATTACAACTTTCTTAAGGCTGGTAGCACAAAAGTGAGGCAATAAATAATAGAATATTTGTATTAAATTCCTAGAAAACTCTTATGTCAAAATAGATATATACAGAAATATAGATAGATAGTTTTGGCTGAAAACTCTTTGATCTCCTTACAACTTTGCAATGTCATCTATAGAGTGAATACAAAGATAATTTAGACCTTCCTTCAGCAGGATTGAGTGAGATTTGTCTTTTATGATGGAGAGATGGTATGCTCACAACATGCAAGTTCCCCAGACAGGTGTATTGGTGATTTACAGTTTACAGATTTGGGTCCTACAAACACAAGGATTTTGATCAAATCTATTTTGCACAACTTCTTTCCTAAAGGAAGAAAATGTATAGTGTGTTTCTAATTGTATTATTACATTATCAAGAGCAGTCATGACAGAACAGAATTTCCACTTTTCAATAGACAGTGATGGGAACCCAGTGCTCTACTTCGGACATATCTGGTGATTAAGTTTTCTGTAGGCTAGCTTCTGGCTCATCCATTTCAAACCAAGTGTCTCCTCCATAGAGCCCCTCTTTCCATGAAGGGCACCACAGGACACTTTTACATTGAACATGACCTCAGCCTTGAACCTCTAGGCCACGAGTGTGGCCAAGTGGACACAGCAGGGGGAATGCTTAGCAGAGACATGGAGCAAAATATACGTGTGCTAGCACTTTGCTATATCCCCGCATTTAGGTAATAAAGATGACTCAATATCTGCCTTGTTCTCTGGAATTCTCTCTCTGGAGACTGTCAGCCACCATGAAAGCAGTCAACTGCCCTGAGATCACCTTGCTGTGAGGAAGCCTATTCGTAGAGACCAACCACATGGAGCCGTGTCTCAGACCAGTCTAGTCTGATATGAGACACAGGAAGAGAAAGAGAGAGATGCCTGTCCCGTCCTCACTCCTCCAGCCGCCAAATGAAAATCACCCAGCTGAGCCCATTCCTGGCTTCCTGACCCACAAAAACTAGACAAGATAGTACAGTAACTGGTACTATTTTAAGCTAGTAAGTTTGGGGTGACCTCAAGAGCAGCAATGACAATCAGCATAACCTCCAACTTTCCAGAGCTTCCACACTCATCTGAAAGGAAACACTCTAATATTGCTGCTCAGTGTCCATCTAAACATTGTTTGCTGTAAAATAGGGATGTCAAATCTAGGTCAAGGTTCCTCCTGGCCCAGCTGGTCCTTATATGAATGGCAGCAGCCACCTTTCTCCCAAGTCGTCTCCTGAGTCCCCAGCACAGCCCCTGACACTTGACCCTCTTTAGGGAGGGTTGTCGGAGTCTTCCTCTGGGCTAAGCCTTGCTTTGCTTTTTTGTAATGAGCAATAACGTGGACACTTCAGGACACCAGTGGATCACAAATCCTTTTATTCTTCACCCTGAATAAACTAAACAATGATCAGAGGTGACCCACCGAGCTTTCAGCCACCCAAGAGTAAGATTCTTTATTTTTTCTCAAGTCCAAGCAGCCCAAGGAAGTCCATGACCACTCCCTCGGTGATGGGTGCGAGGTGGGTGAGGGTGGGTTGTCCACATCCCACATCCTATTGGCCCAACCAGGAGGCTGCTTCAAGAAAGAAAATTCTGACTATTCACAGTATCTCTCCTGGGGCGGAAATGTTGGCCCATGGGAACCCAATCATAATTCTACTACCCATCTGGGGTAGGAACAATGACAGGCTTTCACTACAAGGGCTTATTAAAATAGCATGACGTCTGGCAGGCGGAAATGTTGTCAGGAATCTGAAAAGCATTCCACGTTTGCTCTCCCTTCCTCAATATGTGTGACCCACCTCCTGTAAGACAGGCCCACGTCACTTATCCGCATTACTCAAAACCAGTAAGCAGTGGTCACAATCTGCACATCTCATCTGGTCCCCAAAGAAACAGGGAGAATAATCATTAATTATGTAGTGAGTGTTAGGGGAACTTCAAAATCCTCAAAGAAAACTTGAGAAAAGCATCTGCAAGAAACCATGTAATACATATTGTTGCTCAGTCATGTCCGACTTTTGAGACCCCATGGACTGCAGCACGCCGGGCTTCCCTGTCCTTCACCATCTCCCAGAGCTTGCTCAAACTCATGTCCTCTGAGTCGATGATGCCATCCAATCATCATGTTGCAGGAAGGGGAAAGAAAAGGAGGGAGGGGAAGAGAGGGATGAAGGAAGGAAGAGAAAAGCATGAAGAAATGAAGAAAGCGAGGGAGGGAAGGAAAAACGGAGGCTGAAAAGAAGGTATGTGCCCATGTGCTCAGCCACATTGCGACACTCTGGACCGTAGCCCACCAGGCTCCTGTGTCCATAAGGGTTTTCAGGCAAGAATACTGGAGTGGGTTGCCGTTTTCTCCTCCAGGGGATCTTCCTGACTCGGGGATCGAGCCCGCATCTCCTGCATTGCAGGCAGATTCTTCACCACTGAGCCATCAGGGAAGCCTGGCAGAAAAGAAAGGCAACTCATACTCCCCAGAGCCCTTCCACAGGCCTGCAAACAAAGTAGGTACTTTAATAAGCGTTTTTTAATCGAACCAAACTGCTCAAGTATCCTCTAATTTCATCTTTACTCCCCCAGCCTCAAGCATGAGTTAAATCGCAAAGAAAGCATTCATTCAGATTTCAACCAACAAACAACCCGTGGGACCTGGCAATGGAGTGGGCCTGGCCCTGAGGGTGGGGTCACACAGATCCAAGCAACATCTTGAATGCTAAACTCCTCCTAGGAGCCTCAGCCAATAGCTTGGGAAACCAAAATACCCCTGGGAGGCAATTTACTCTGGCGTTGGAGCTCTCGGTTTTTACTCATAAACAAAGTAAGGAGTGAGCAGTTGTTCCACCCTTTTTGGTCTATTTGCTATAAGTAAGGCTACAAAGAGTGAAGCCAAATGCAAACAGCAGAGGGGTATAAATAAACAGCCACAGTGCTCAGTGCCAGGAAAGAGCTCAGCGTGATGAAAGGAGAAAATGTAACAGGTAAACTTCCTCCTGACATTTCTCACGCAGCGGGAACCAGTTCCTCGAAATAACCGTATTCATAGCAGCCTTTCTCTAATGCTTTACTGACCTTGGACAAAGGAGAAGACCAGCATCCTTGACCGGCCCCAGGGAATTGAGAGCTCCATAGAGGTCACATTTCCCAGCTGTGACAATTTATTATGTCTCAGTCTCCATTTGCTTCTATTTTTCCTAAATAATGTAACCACAGAAATCCACACTGAAACTGAGCAGGTTCTTTGTACCCTTCTGGGTACAAAAGCCCCTCCATGTCCCTCATCTCTTGTTTGTAGAAAAAGCTTTGGTCTCCTAGGCCTTCCGAGTTCCAAAGAACAGGCTTAATCAGTTACTAATTAGGGAACAGAGGGAATGCAGAAACAAAGGAAAAGCAGTCAAGCAAGAAAAGTAATGATAGCTTTAAAAGAGTCCTGTTCCTCCTCAAGGGATACGTATAACCATCTGAGCACATCGTTGCAGAAACTAAGAGCCCCCCACCCACAGGCGGAGGATGGTGACTGCATGCTGGCTACAAGCACTAGACACCAGACTAGTTGGAATCAGACAGCGGATGACTAAGATATCCTAAACATCACCATGTTACTCCACCACCAACCAATCAGAAGAAAGTCCATGAGCTGCAGCCTTCATCCCAACACTGCCTTTAAAAACTCTCCCCTGAAAGCCATCAGTGTGTGTGTGTGTGTGTGTGTGTGTGTGCATTTTACTTAACCATATAACTTAAATATAAACTGACAGCTTATATTTAAATAGCTTTCCAAGTGGCACTAGTGGTAAAGAACCCATCTGCCAGTGCAGTAGACATAAGAAAGAAAGGGAAAGTGAAAGTCGCGTCTGACTCTTTGCGACCTCACAGACTATACACTCCATGAAATGCTCCAGGCCAGAGTACTGGAGTGAGTAGCCTTCCCCTTCTCAAGGGGATCTTCCCAACCCAGGGATCTAACCCAGGTCTCCTGCATTGCAGGTGGATTCTTTACCAACTTGGCTATGAGGGAATAGGGGTTCAGTCCCTGGGTCAGGAAGATCCCCTGAAGAAGGAAATAGCACCCCACTCCAGTATTCTTGCCTGGAGAATCCCACGGACTGCGGAGCCTGGTGGACTACAGTCCATAGGATCGCAAAAAGTCGGACACAACTGAAGCAACTTAGCACATATATATATATTGCATTAGCAGCCTACATTTTTCAATCTTAAAGTGAGCATAATTAATAAAACATAAAAGAGTATGGCTTTAGACTAAGAGCCATAGTTTTATATCCCTACAGAGATAAAACTTGATAAACTTATGTAAGATTATAGAATATACGAAGTTTAAATTAAGATATGCAAAAATATCATTGGTTTATTGGCATTAGCAGTTGCAATGCCATCTGTCATTTCAGGGTCTCTATTTTCCTGGACAGAAAATGGGTTAGAGTCACTAAAAAGATTAAATGAACTAACGGGTATTTGTCTTAATGAAATGCAACAGATATTTTGGAAATTCCAAATATTTATGGCATATAAGTTACATGAAAATAAGAGCAATAATATGAGTCTATCATGGCAAGATGCTCACAAAAATAAAACAGTTTGTAAAAGGTAAATATCTACAGGGGGGAGGAAACTGTTGAAGTATCATACACATACACTATATGTATTTGTATGCATGCTCAGCCACTCAGCCGTATCTGACTCTGCGACCCCATAGACTGCAGCCCGCCAGGCTCCTCTGTACATGGGATTCTCCAGGCAAGAATACTAGAGTAGGTTGCCATGCCCTCCTCCAGGGGATCTTACCCACCCAAGGATCAAATCTGCGTCTCTTGCATCTCCTGCATTGGCAGGTGGGTTCTTTACCACTGAGCCACCTCGGAAGCCACATAAACTGTACACATTGCTCTTAATTAAATCAGTATTAAATTTATGTTTATTAAATGACAGGATGCACATTTTATTGATTAGCATACTATATTCCTATAGTAATATAGCTATAGCAGTATTAGTAAAAGTCATTCAATAGTGTCAACTCTTTGCCACCCTATGGACTATAGCCTGCCAGGCTCCCCTGTACATGGAGGCAAGAATACTGAAGTGGGTAGCCATTCCCTTCTCCGGGGGATTTTCCCCACCCAGGGATGAAAACCACCTCTCCTGCATTGCAGGCAGATTCTTTACCATCTGAGCCACCAGGGAAGCCCAACATAGCTATAGCTAGTGTAAATGAAAAAATGTATACTGTAACCACAGAAATCCATATTGAAACTGATCGCGACCCTCTGAGGCCCTCCTGGGTACAAAAACCCCTCCCTGTGCCCTGTTTCTTGTTTGCAGAAAAGGCTTTATAGTCTCCTAGACGTTCCCTGAGTTCCAAAGAGCAGGAATCCCTTTTGAAGACAAAGGCAAAAACAAGTAGGTGAATTTTTTTTTCATCCTATAAATCTCATTTAAGAGAGCAAAGCCAAATGGAGTGAAACCTGATTTAAACGCGCAGAATTCCTTTCCAGCCCCCTCTCCCCTGCCCTGCACTGAGGGGAAATTACAAGACATCAGGAAACCACCCAACAGGGCTTCCTTGCACACCGTCCGGCTCCCTCTCTCCAAGGGAACTAAACATTTGCTTTTGTCCAAACCCAAGGGCTAACGAGAGCTAGTAACAGCCAACAAACTTCACACAAAAGCGGCCTCCGCCACGCCTGGATATATCTGATGCTCGCTCTGGGTCAATGGGTTGCTTGGGTCCACGGGCGGCCTTTCCGCAGCAAGTTGGTGATAAAATGAGAAAGGCGGTCCCTGAACCTGCGCTTCTGCTCTTTACGCGCGCTCTGCTGGACATGATCGACCACCACCACCTCCTGAGGGAAACAAGCAAAACTCAGAGACCAGCAACTCTAGCCCCACAAGCTCATGAAAGCGTCTTCAGGCCACCCGGCCTGAATGTGAAGCAGGGAATTGAGCCCGCCCGCGCGCCCCTTCCCCGTGACCGCGTGGACTCCAGGGAGTCCCCAGCATCCAGCATCTCCGAGGTCGCGCATGCGCCGTGGCGGGGGCGGGGCGGGGGCGTGGGAGCCGCGCGGAGGGACTGTGCACAGTACCAGCTTGTCCATGGCGCTGCGTTTCGGTGCTCCGGGGAGGACACGCCACGGGTGGGGGCCCAGCCGACTGGTGCTGGGCTCTGTTGCCCACCCCTCCCACCGCTGTCCCCAGCTCGCGCCGTTCCTAGGCGTCTGCTCCGGTTGCTTCTTGCTAGGCTAGGCTGGTTGTTTGTGGCTCACGTGGTTGCCATGGCGACGAGCTTTGCTCCGCCTGGACTAAGGGCCCTCCTCCCGTCCCCGGTGCTCCTCGGGAAGTCGAAGGAGCGCTCTTCTTGCAGCGCTCTCGCCACCGGTCCCAGCAGAGAAGAAATTCAGAGTTTTCGGCTTCCGAGCCCCAGATGCCGCGTTTTGGCTGCTTTCCATCAAGTTTCTGTTGGCTCTCATCCGAAGGTTACTTCTGGCATCAGCCAAGTCTACTCATTTGGAATTTCTCTACTGAGTTTTCTATGGTTCTAGCTTCAGGAAAAAATGAATTCAAAAGGAGACTTAGTATGTTTCCATTTTAATTCCCACAGCTTCCCACAGCCTTGCGTGTACTGTGGTTCCTTGTTGCTTCCTTGTCGGGTACCTTCACAGCTGATTCTTTAGCCTAGGTAATGAATTTTCTGGAAATGTGTAACCTGGAGGTGACTAAGATAATTTGGTAAATGCTGTCTGCCTGTCAGAACAACACCTGTACTGACATGTATGAAGTTTCCAAGAATTTTGCCCTAAAAGACTTCACAAAGAAGAATAAAAATATCTCCATCTCTGCAAACCGTCCTCAATCCTTGGGGCTAGGACTGCCCATTAGAAATGTCTGCCACATGTGTCAGCTTATACCTCTAGGAGCCATGCTTTTAAAAGTAAAAGGAATCAGGTGAAATTATTTTAGTAATATTTACCCCATAGTATTGTTACCGAGTCCAGCTTTGCTCTGCTGACCACACAGAGGCCAATACAGAGGCCACTGAATCCAAGAGAGGAGTTGTTGAGGCAAGGAATATGACTCTTCAGACAGCCCATCCACTGACAGCTGACAAAGAAGATGGCAGACTAACACCTCAAAAATTCGTTTTACTGGGGTCTGCCTGCCCATTCTTTTATGGTTCAGAGATAGGGGAGAGGAGGTAAGGAAACAAAATAAAAAGACCTTTTAATCTTACAAGTGTCTCCTAGAATGGCAAGCTTCAGGCAGGAGGATGTGTTAATTTCTTCTCTCCTGCCATCTACAGGTGGACAGGGTTCTGAAAAAAGGTACTTGAACAGGCAGAGGGGCAGGATTCTCTGAGGCAGGCCCTTGTGTATGATAATAATAACAAAACCAATGGAAAGCAAGTCAAACAGTATCAACAAGATCTCAGGATTGACTTCTCTCTGCAACGGCATCACTGACTCAATGGACATGAATTTGAGCAAACTCTAGGAGATGGTGAAAGATAAAGGATCCTGGCATGCTACAGTCCATGGTGTCACAAAGGGTTGGACACAACTTAGCAACTCAACAATAACATCCAAAATATTTCAACATATTATCAGCATAAGTTATTCATGAGATATTTTACATTCTTTTTATCATACTATAGCCTCAATTTATTTTTAATTGGCTGCACCGGATCTTGGTTGCTCTTTCACTAGTTGTGAAGAGCTGAGGTTACTCTGGTTGTGGTGCTCAGGCTCCTCATCACAGTGGCTTCTCTTGTTTCAGAGCATAGTCTTTAGGGTGTTTGAACTTCAATAGCTGCAGCTCATGGCCTCAGTACTTGTGGTGCAAGGGCTTTGTTGCCCAACTGCATGTGGGATCTTCCCAGATCAGGGATTGAACTGGTGTCCCGTGCATTGCCAGGTGGATTCTTAATCATTGGACTACCAGAGAAACCCCCATTCTCAAATTTTTACGTGTATTTTACACAAACATTGGAGCTTCCCCAGTGACTCAGATGTAAAAAATCTGCCTGCAATGCAGGAGACCCAGGTTCAATCCCTGGGTCAGAAAGATCCCCTGAAGAAGGGAATGGCAACCCACTGCAGTATTCTTGTCTGGAGAATTCCATGGACAGAAGAGCCTGACGGGCTACAGTCCAGGGGAATCTCAAAGAGTCGGACATGACAGATCGACTAACACTTTCACTTTTACACAAACAGTATGTTTCAAATCAGACCAGTCTCATTTCCAATGCTCACTAGCTAATGTAACTGGTGGCTACTGTATTAAATAGTTCAGCTCTCAGTTCAATTCAGTTCAGTCGCTCGGTCATGTCCGACTTCGCGACCCCATGAATTGCAGCACTCCCGGCCTCCCTGTCCATCACCAACTCCAGGAGTTCACCCAAACTCATGTCCATCAAGTCGGTGATGCCATCCAGCCATTTCATCCTCTGTCATCCCCTTCTCCTCCTGCCCCCAGTCCCTCCCAGCATCAGGGTCTTTTCCAATGAGTCAACTCTTCGCATCAGGTGGCCAAAGTACTGGAGTTTCACCTTCAGCATCAGTCCTTCCAATGAACACCCAGGACTGACCTCCTTTAGGACAGACTGCTTGGATCTCCTTGCAGTTCATGGGGCTCTCAAGAGTCTTCTCCAACACCACAGTTCAAAAGCATCAATTCTTTGGCACTCAGCTTTCTTCACAGTCCAACTCTCACATCCATACATGACCACTGGAAAAACCATAGCCTTGACTAGACGGACATTTGTTGGCAAAGTAATGTCTCTGCTTTTTAATATGCTGTCTAGGTTGGTCATAACTTTCCTTTCCAGGAGTAAGCGTCTTTCAATTTCATGGCTGCAATCACCATCCACAGTGATTTTGGAGCCCCCCAAAATACAGTCTGACACTGTTTCCCAGGCTGTAAACTCTAGGAAGACCCGCTCCGAACCTCCATGGAAAGAAGAAAATTGCATGTGTTCATGGTAGCAGCAGTGGTGGCGGTGGTAGTCGCTCAGTGGTCTCATGGACTGTAGCTCACCAAGCTCTTCTGTCCATGGAATTGGAGTGGGTAGCCGTTCTCTTCTTCAGAGGCTCTTCCCAACCCAGGGATCGAACCCAGGTCTCTCACATTGTAGGCAGATTCTTTACCATCTGAGTCACCAAGGAAGCTCTGAATCTGCCCAAAAGGGCTACTAAATACTAATTAGCTCTTGAACAATTTTCCAAATTTTTACTTGGAAAAAAAATCATTAAGTAAATATAAACTTTAAACACTCTTCAGACACTACGAAAATTAAAAATGACTGTTTGGGGGTTCTATCTTGTTTTTTATTAATTACCACATTTTAATTTTTTAGAGCAGTTTTAGGTTCAAAGCAAAATTGAATGGAAAGAAACATTTTAACTGTCTGACTTGTGTAACTTTGCCTACAAAGGGCAGTCTCAGACACGTGATACCCTGTGGTGTTAGACTAACGAGAATTGTGACCTGGCACTCAGAGCAGCCAAGTTCCACCTGCCCCTGCTCGCTCAGGGAGTGTTTACACCCTGCTTCTCTCGTTCGCAAATTGTCTGATTTCATTGTGTACTTAATAATCACCTTGATGAGTTTAAAACCGAGCCCTCAAGAAAAGTTCTTGAGGGAAATGAAAATTCAGCTTGGCCAGGAAAGACAGTCCAAGAAAAGAGGGTGTCCTTAGTGAGTAGTCTGAGAAGGGGGAATGAGAGCTAGCACTCTTCCAGGTCATGACTGTGGGTTCATTAAACCTTTATATCTTAAAAAACTCTCTGAACTTGACTGTTAACACTTTGTGCACGGTAAGTCACTTTAGTCATGTCCAACTCTTTTCGACCCCATGGACTGTAGCCCACCAGGCTCCTCTGTCCATGGGATTCTCCAGGCAAGAATCCTGGAGTGAGTTGCCATGCCCTCCTCCAGGGGGTCTTCCTGCATCTCTTCCGTCTCCTGCATTGGCAGGTGGGTTCTTTACCACTAACGCCACCTGGGAAGCCCAGACCATTAACACTATTGTCCCATATTACAGATGAGACAGAGAGATGATGTAGCTTAGCCAGGGCCACAAAACCAGGGAGTTTGTGATCCCTGACAGCTTGGCTCTATCTGGTGTTTTACATCTGGACTATACAGGCAGATCTCAGAGATATGGCAGATTCAATTCCAGACCACCACAATAAAGCAAATACTGCAATAAAGTGAGTTACACGAATTTTTTGGTTTCCCAGTGTATTAATATATAAATTTTGTCTGTGCCATACTGCAGTATATTAAGTGTGCAATAACATTATGTCCAAACAACGTACATAGTTTAGTTTAAAAATATTTTATTACTTAATGATAACCTACTGAGCGACTGAACTGAACTGAACTGAACCTACTGTATAGCACAGGGAACTCTACTCAGTGCTTAGTGGTGACCTAAACGGGAAGGAAATCTAAAACAAAAGGGATATATGTATATGTATAACTAATTCACTTTGGTGTGTAGCAGAAGCTAACATAACATTGTAAAGCAACTATACTCCAAAAAAAATAAATGATATACCTTGAACACTGAAAAATATCTTATTGGTAAAATATGCTAACCATTATCAGAACCTTCAGCCAATTGTAATCTTTTTACAAAAGTAATACCAAAGATCACTGATCATCACCATAACAAAGAGATTCACCTTCGTACCTGTTTCCCAGCACACATAGATGCTCAAAAGACAGCTCTTGAATTTAAGAAGACCCATGGAATGAACATAGGACTTCCCAGGTGGCACCAGTGTAAAGAATCCTCCTGCCAGTGCAGAAGACGCAAGAGACACGAGTTCAATCCCTGGGTCAAGAAGATCCCCTAGAAAAGGAAATGGCAACCCACTCCAGGATTCTTGCCTGGAAAATCCCATGGACAGAGGAGCCTGGTGAGCTACAGTCCATGGGGTCACAAAAGAGTCGGACATGACTGAGCATGCACGCACAAGGAATGAACACATGATGATTTGTTTATTGTTCACTCACATAGAATCAAAGACAAATACTAATTACAAACAGTCATGGATTTTCTGATCTGACAATAACAAAGGTAGATTATGATTACATTTGATGGATAAGATTATCATTGTAGGAGAAGAAAACAAAAACGGACTTGCCAGAAGTCACATAGCTATGTATCAATTGAAACAGGACTAGAAACCAAGTCTCTTTCTTTGTACTATGTTTTATCATCTATTTCAAGAATTAAAAATTATACAGTTTTTCCCCTCCACATCTGATTTTCAAAATCACAATGTTTCTCGATGCTTTGTCAGCAATGTCGCATTCCACAAAATTGATTGTATTTGCCTACAATTAGATCATGGTAATATCTAATTTCAAAAATGTTGATTACTGGGTAGAATTTTGTTAATCATTTTACTTCCATAATTTGGAGGGGAAGTTTTTGTTGCCGGTCACAAACTGTGGATTAGCAAGCATCACTAGCCAGTGAAGGAATGATGAGCTCACGAATCAATATTGAGAGGAATTATCAAACTTGGCAATGAAAGAAGTCACTGTTAGCTGCCTAATCCACACATTTTTCAGTCTCATTTAGAAGAATGAGATTGACAAAGAAGTGCCTACCTCTCCTATATATGCAGGAAATGGACAGTATTTCCCAGAATCCCTTGTAGTTACAGATGGCTATGTGACATGTTTCTAACTGATAAGCCAGAAATGGCAGGTTCCTGGGAAAGCCTCTGCTTTCCTCAGGAAATAGATTCAGAAGTTCCCTTCACACCTACCTGCAGCTAGAAGGCAACCACAATGCCTAGAGCTATTGCAGTCAGCTACATTATGACAATACTTTGGCTACCTGATGCGAAGAGCTGACTCATTTGAAAAGACCCTGATGCTGGGAAAGATAGAGGGCAGGAGGAGGAGGGGATGACATTTGGCATCACTGACTCAATGGACATGGGTATGGGGGGACTCTGGGAGTTGGTGATGGATAGGGAGGCCTGGCATGCTGTGGTTCACGAGGTTGCAAATAGTTGGACACAACTGAGTGACTGAATTGAACTGAACTGAACATTATGACAGTCTTGATCAGTTAGAGCTACTATAAAGAAGTATCATAGAGTGACTGGATAGCTTATAAACAACATAAACTTATTTCTTATAGTTCTTGGGACTGAAAGTCCTAACTAAGGGAGCCTGGCTCATCTGACAAAAATAGAGCTAGTCAACCCACTGGCCTCTTCTTAAAAGGGTGCTAACTCCATTTCTGAGGGGCTCCTCTCTCATGGCCTAATTTCCTCCCAAAGGCCTCACCTTATTTGGATTAGGGTTTCAACACGTGAAATTTGGAGGGACACAAATATCCAGTTCATTATAATGACCATAAGGGAAAAGTCCTTTGAATTATAAAAATGATAGCTTTAACTGGTGCCTTTGAGTCTGGACCAAATGGACCATTAAACCCATATTTGTTTAAAACTTTGCAGATGGTGTTTTCTCTTCCCGGCAACTGAAAGCATTCCTAAGTGATATGGCAGCTGCCAATCACTACATCTTTTGCAGGTTGATTTTACAAACATGTGTTATACGCTGGAACATGGTAAACTAGAGGTAACTTTCACCACTGTCCCAACCGGAGGCAAGGAGGAGTGGCAGGCATCAAACAATCCATGAATGAAATCTCTAGGCTGGTTTTATTCAGATGCACCCAAGCACAGATGCTGGGTGGGCAGGCAGCATCTCTTCTCCAAGATCACCAACATCTCCAGGTTTTGCAGGCAGGGACAAAGAGGGCTTAAAAATGCCTATGTATGCTGAAGCAGCGATGTCACTCCTTTTGGTGAGATGAGCCAAGCAAAGCCTCCAGGCACAGGTGGGCATCAGTCCTGTTGGAAGTCGAGCAGGTGCCTGGAGATCAGCCATTCTCGGGATGCTCTCATCAGATGGTAACGGGAAGGTCTGCAGACCTGGCTCCTCTCCACAGGCATCGTTCAGAGATGCTCCTTTAAGGATGGGTGTTGGCCAAGTCACTCTGTGCAGATTCCCTTTTCCCCTCTGGTCCTCCACGTTCCATGGGGCCCTAGAGTACCATCTTCAGGTGCCCTCCAGCCACGTGGCTGCTCCACCTGCTCCTCCCACTCTCATCCAGCTCTGCTCCGCTTGTTGGTAACAGCCAGGCGCTCCAGTATGACAGCTCTATGGAGTCTAGGCTGCCACAGTCGTGCTGACTTCCACAGAAGGGTGGTGCCCGAAGGCACTGTAGTGGACGATTGTCCTCTTTGACCCCCATCTAAATCCTTTCCCTGTGTTTGGAGAACTTCCCACCAAGTAGAGGTCTCCTTCCCATACAGAAACCAAAGGTACCAAATATTCCCTCAAGCTCCTTACCCCTAGGGCACCAGCATGTGACCCAGGCACGGCTGATGGATTGCACCGACCTTGGACCTGAACCAGGAGCTGATGACCTAAAAATGTGGGACAATGGAGAATGCATTCTGGTGCAGAGAGTGTCAGCAACAACACTGCTTGAATTTCCTAGGCAGCCGTGGAGGCTGAGCAGGGGGCTGTTGGGGGGGCCCTAGGCAGAGCAGCCAGCAGTCAATTAGGGGGCTTGCCAGATCCTCAACAGGTTGCTTTGCGGCAGGTGTCTCACTGGTTCCTGGGTGCTGCTGGCAGATACTACTGGCCATTTTCCAAGCATCTCTGTACAGCGTCCTCCACTCATCTGAGCTGCCCATTGACCTTTTAATACATTCTTCTTCTTCTTCTTCTTCTTCTTCTTCTTCTTCTTCTTCTTTTCTTTTCTTTTTTTTTTCTTTTTTTTTTTTTTTTTTGCTTCAATACACTGTGGTAAATTTCTGTTGTTTGTGATTGAGAATGGTGATTTAAACAGGAACACATTCCATACTGCCCTATCCTCTTAACAACACGCTGCTGCTGCTGCTGCTAAGTCGCTTCAGTCGTGTCCAACTCTGTGCGACCCCAGAGACGGCAGCCCACCAGGCTCCCCCGTCCCTGGGATTCTCCAGGCAAGAACACTGGAGTGGTCCCTCTCCAATGCGTGAAAGTGAAAAGTGAAAGTGAAGTCAAACAGTCGTGTCTGACTCCTAGCGACCCCATGGACTGCAGCCTACCAGGCTCCTCCGTCCATGGGAGTTTCCGGGCAAGAGTATTGGAGTGGGGTGCCATTCTCCACTTAACAACATGAACCTGAGGTTATTGTGTGTTTGATGAACGGTATTCAAATCTGGAAATACTAAGAAGAATAATGGAAGGAAGGTAGGAAAGAAGGGGGAGACTTAAAAGTAGCCTAGAAAACATAATGGTCTCAGATTTGGGGGGAGGGAGCTAATTTTAATGGCAAAACCCACTACAATATTGTAAAGTAATTAGCCTCCAATTAAAATAATTAATTTACAAAAAAAAGAGTTAAGTTCTTCAGAGGGAGTTTTTTCCTAGGGAATGGGGGGACAACGGGGTCAGTTTGCACCTTCCTAACCTTCTTTACCAATTTCAAAGGTAGCAGTCAGAGTTCCAACCAGAGAAACTGAACCGGTAGAATGCACACCTATATGAACACATACATACACCCACGCACATGCACACATACATGCAAACTACATACACTATGTACACACACTGTGATATGGCAGCTGCCAATCACTACATCTTTTGCAGGTTGATTTTACAAACGTGTTATACGCTGGAACATGGTAAACTAGAGGTAACTGTACATAGAAAGAGAGCTATTTCAAGGACTTGGTTTCCACAGTTGCGCAGTCTGGCAGGCCTAAGATCCTTAGGGCAGACTATCAGCAAGATCAGACTGGAAACGGAGGAGTCGGGGTCGGGGGCTGGAGAAGGAGATGAAGTGGCAGCCCACGGGCAAAATTCCTCCTTCCTTAGGGAAACTCAGTTTTCTCTAAAGACCTTTCAACAATTGCCAGTTGCTCAACAGCACTCCCATACAAAACAAACATGAGAGAGAGGTATTTTGCTGTGCATTATTTGCAAAATGTGAGTGATACAAATGCTTTTATAATTAAACCTTAGACTTTCTACTAAAAATAAAATCTTGTAACAGGGAAAGCTAAACACACGGGGCTGAGTGCCTTTTTTTTAAATCCAAGAAAATATAAAATTGCCACAGAAGGATTCAACTAAAAAGGTAAGCAATGAAAAAGAAACAGAAAAGAATTTTCCATTGTATTTTATATTTATAGAACCATGGTTTACCAAAATATTTCTGTCTAAAGAGGGAGAAAGTTTTACCCACAAAACCAGTAGACAGACCTCAATATCTGATGGTGGAATGTAACAAGTAACTTGGAGTGTGCCATTATGATGTGTTAAATCCTAATATAAATCAAATGTATATAATAAAGCTACAGTGTTGCGTGCTGTAGTCCATGGGGTTGCAAAGAGTTGGACATGACTGAGTGACTGAACTGAGCTGAACTGAAAGCTACTTTTATTTCTTGCCAAGGTGCAATGTTCTAATAAAATAATAGCACTTTATATAAAGGTTTTACATTTTAACCAAAACAATATTTTCCACCTACATCTGAATATAGTGAATTTGTCACTTAAATGTCTAAAACAATAATAATGAAAAATAAAAATGGTATAAATGCATGAAGAATTCCTTGTTATTTAAATTGCCTTTGCGTGCGTGCTAAGTCGCTTCATTCGTGTTTAACTCTTTGCGACCCCACAGACTACAGCCCGCCAGGCTCCTTTGTTCGTGGGGTTCTCCAGGCAAGAATACTGGAGTGGGGTGCCATTCCCTTCTCCAGGGTATCTTCCTGACCCAGGGATCAAACCCTCATCTCTTATGCCTCCTGCATTGGCAGATGGGTTCTTTACCACTAGTGTCACCTGGGAAGCCCAAAATTGCCTTTAAATTGTGTATTTTAGTTTGAGCCTTTGGGCATGGCTTCAGATTATCAAAATAAGTGAAATAACCTATCAAAGAAACAGTTGCATTCTGGTATTTGGATGACCTCATTGACAACTTTTAATATTGAAGGGTTAAAGCAATTTCTTAGCCAGATTGAAAAGAGCATGTGTCAAGGTTTTATTTCAAATTTTCCACGAGAGAAGAGCCAGCCAATTCAAAGATATCCCTTCTGTTAGAGATATTTATGGAAAAGGAAAAAAAAAGTGGCTGTTAAGAAAAATCTTTCAAAACTTGAAAATAAGAAAGAAGCTTGTGTGACTTTTCAGTGTTAAGAGTGGAAAATCGTTTAATACCTGCACCCCCCCTAAGGTTTATTTAATCCTTCAGAAGAATGCACCTATTTCAGGATTATTACCATTAATTGGAGAGCAGACTGAAGCTGAAAGTTAACTAGTAGGTTCCTATCCTGTAAAAATTAAATGATTTCTGTCTGTGAGAAAAAAAAATCACAAAAGTTATAATATCATTTTATTGTCATGCGTGCTAAATCGCTTCAGTCATGTCCAACTCTTGTGACCCTATGGATTGTAGCCTGCCAGGCTCCTCAGTCCATGGGATTTTCCAGGCAAGAATACTGGAGTGGGTTGCCATGCCCTCCTCCAGAGGCTCTTTCTAAACCAGCAATCAAACCTGAGTCTCTTATGCCTTCTGAATTGGCAGGCGGGTCCTTTACCACTAGCACAACCTGAGAAGCCCCTTCATTATCATATAGGACATTAACTGGGCTTCCCTGGTAGCTCAGCTGGTAAAGAATCTGCCTACAATTCAGGAGACCCCAGTTTGATTCCTGGGTTGGGAAGATCCCCTGGAGGAGGGAATGGCAACGCACTCCAGTATTCTTGCCTGGAGAATCCTGATGGACAGAGGAGCCTGACAGGCTACAGTCCATGGGAT
Organism: Ovis aries; assembly: GCF_016772045.2. NCBI lineage: Eukaryota > Metazoa > Chordata > Mammalia > Artiodactyla > Bovidae > Ovis > Ovis aries. The sequence continues at coordinate 59,301,426 of NC_056069.1, read as the reverse complement.
TGCAAAGAGTTGGACACAACTGAGCGATTAAGCATGCACACAAGGATGTTAACTAGTCTTGCATTCTTAAGTGAGCATCCTTCCATTGATGGTATTCAGTATTTCCCATAATTTTTAAGCTACCTGGATCTCTCACTAATGTGTTAAATAAAACTTTTGACACATTTGTCAAATATAAGCATGTGTCTTACATTTATACTTATATAAGAATCATGCTTTTAGATGTTTGTAATTATGCTTCGATATGATACAATATAAAATATGCCTGGTGACCTCAGACATTTAAAAACACAGATAGTCAGTTGGGTGGAGATGTAGTTATATAACTTTTCAAAATCAGAAAATTGCTCAGAAATGTTAATTATTTCCCAGGAGTTCCAAATTGTTTGCAAAAAAAAATTGTGTGTACCAGATCTTGTTTGGGACAGTTTTCTTTCTCAGTTGCCATTTTTAATTTGGAAAACAGAAATAACCATAGAATTACATTCCTTCACAGGATTATACTGGGAGAGGAATATCAGGAAGAAAAATGCTGGCGAGTTCTTAGAATTGGGCACCTAAAAAATTTCTCCTGCCAGTAAAGAGGAGACTTGATCACATGCCTCTGATATACTTCATAGTCTGTATTCTCCTTTCTGAAAACTCCAGCCAGAAAGGGAAAGTGCAATTCAAAATGTCTCATCTTTGTCAAGTTGTTTTGATGAAAGTAACAGAAACCCATTCACATGGGTTTAAGCAAAGAGGAGGAAGGCAAAAGGAGACGGGGCCAATAGAGGATGAGATTGTCAGATAGCATCACCAACTCAATGGACATGAGTTTGAGCAAACTCCAGGAGTTAGTGAGGGACAGAGGACCCTGGCATGCTGTTGTCCATCGGGTCACAAAGAGTCGAACACAACTGAGTAACTGAACAACAACAGGAGGTACTGGGCAGTACAGGGGTATCTCAGTAGCCCAGAGCAGGATGGAAGCAGCTAGCGGGCAACTCCATCCCCTTAGTGGGACCTGCTCCCCAGCTCCTGCCTCTCTCAATGGCTCTGCCTGAAGAGCTTTGCCACTCCATGTACACGGCAGGAGGTTACCTCCTCAAGATATCCCAGTTTACAAGTCCTTACTTCAAGCACCCAGCAGAGACAAGACAGACAAGCATGCTTTAACCCTGACTCCTGGAGAGAGAGTGCAGTTCAGTCGATCAGTCGTATCCAACTCTTTGGGACCCCATGAGCCCACGCTGGGACTCCCTGTCCATCACCAGCTCCTGGAGATATTGGCTCTAATCCCTGCTCTGATCCAATCAGCTCTGGCTGGTGGAGCTGACAAGACTAGAGATCTGAAGGAAGAAGAGCCTGGGGATGAGACAGGCTGGAACCTAGGAACTAGCCCAGTGCTGCAATGCTTGCCCCTGGACTCACCTCTCCTCCAGCAACAAAATACAAAGAAACTATATGGGACTAAAAATAACTGCCTGCCTGTGCAGTGGGGGCAAATTTTGGACAACATATACAAAAAGTCCGAAAAACACAACTGCTACTTCTGACGGAGCATGCAGCAAAAACAGGGTGTTGGGAGCAAAAGCAGGGTACTAGATAGCATATTCAAAAGCAGAGACATTGCCAACTAAGGTCTGTCTAGTCAAGGCTATGGTTTTTCCAGTAGTCATATATGGATGTGAGAGTTGGACTGTGAAGAAGGCTGAGCGCTGAAGCTGATGCTTTTGAACTGTGGTGTTGGAGAAGACTCTTAAGAGTCCCTTGGACTGCAAGGAGATCCAACCAGTCCATTCTGAAGGAGATCAACCCTGGGATTTCTTTGGAAGGAATGATGCTAAAGCTGAAACTCCAGTACTTTGGCCACCTCATGCTGTTAGGGACCAAACGACGGTCTCTAGGACCTGAGTCATGTTTACCAGAAAGAGACAGGATATGCGCTCATCCTGCCTGGCCAATCATGTAACGCCAGCTACTCCTGTAACTGAGACAAAGAACTGCCTGTATATAAGCCGCCATACTCCTTTGTTCGCGGCTCTTGTCCGATTCCCTTGTGTGGGATGAGACTTGGGCCCTAGCACACTAGGAATAAACAAACTCCCTTCTTGTGTTTGCAGTACTGTGGTGGACTTGCTCTCTCGGTCGGTTCGGAGATACGGGCTCGGAGCATAACATCGCGAAGAGTTTACTCATTGGAAAAGACTGATGCTGGGAGGGATTGAGGGCAGGAGGAGAAGGGGACGACAGAGGATGAGATGGCTGGATGGCATCACCGACTCGATGGATGTGAGTCTGAGTGAACTCCGGGAGTTGGTGATGGACAGGGAGGCCTGGCAGGCTGCGATTCATGGGGTCGCAAAGAGTCGGGCATGACTGAGCGACTGAACTGAACTGAACTGAACTGAGCCCGCATTCGCCTCCACCAGTTCAGCTCAGTTCATTGCTCTGTCGTGTCCGACTCTGCGACCCCATGGACTGCAGCACACCAGGCCTACCTGTCCATCACCAACTGCCAGAGTTTACTCAAACTCATGTCCGTCGAGTCAGTGATGCCATCCAACCATCTCATCCTCTGTCATCCCCTTCTCCTGCCTTCAGTCTTTCCCAGCATCAGATTCTTTTCCAGTGAGTCAGTTCTTCAAATCAGGTGGTCAAAGGATTGGAGTTTCAGCTTCAGCATCAGTCTTTCTATGGAATATTTAGGACTGATTTCCTTTAGGATGGATCACCACCACCAGAGGGGTGGACAAACCACCTAAGCCACCCTTCTGGCCTGACCCCTGGACACACCCCTACCCTCACCCCATAAAAGGAACAAGCTTGGCCTCCCCACTCCGTTCCCCTTCTATGGGAACAAGCAAGCAAGGGAACCTATTTGTTCTCGCTCCCAGGGGCCCCAATAAAGCCTTGCCTGAATTTCTTTTAATCATTTTATTTGTTTGTTTCTTTTTGGCTGTGGTGGGTCTTCATTACTATGCGGGCTTTCCTCTAGTTTGAGCGAGCAGGGGCTACTCTTCATTGCAGTGCGTAGGTTTCTCATTTGGGGGGGCTTCTCTTGTTCCGAAGCATGGGCTCTATGATGCTCAGGCTCAGTAGCTGCAGCTCCTGGGCTCTAGAGCACGGGTCAATAGTTGTGGTATAGCTTATTTGCTCCGTGCTTTGTGGGATCCTCCCGGACCAGGGATCTAACCCATGTCTCCTGCATTGGCAGGCATATTCTTTACCATTAAGCCACCAGGGAAGCCCTTGCCTGAATTTTTTGTCTGGCCTCTGATCAATTGCTATTGACTGAAGAAGGCCAAGAACTCTGGTTGGCATCAATCTCACACCATACCATTCCATTTATTTCTTCATTCACTCATTAATCAAATGTGTTGTGAATACTGGCCATGTGCCAGGAGCTTTGCTAGCAACAGAAGAATAAGACACAATCTCCACTCTGTTTTTATAGCCAAACGAAAGTCCATCATATTTCTTGAACAAATAAAAAACATTTCAGTTCAAGAAATATATCTGTTCTCTTTAATAACCAAACATACTGAAACTTGCAAGGTCTCCCAAGGATCTTGGATGTGGCCAGTGCAGACTGACCCACAGTTCTGCTGTCATCCCCTTCTTTGTACCAGGACTCCTAGATGAAGATAATTAAGGTCAGTCTGGATAAAAAAAACTTTTTCCAGTAATTTAATTTCAGAATTGGGCTTTAAGAGAAGGGCTCAAGGGACTTCCCTGGTGGTCCTGTGACTAAGACTCCAAGCTCCCAATGCAGGGGGCCTGGGTTCGATCCCTGGTCAGGGTACTAGATCCTACGTGCTACAACTGAAAATCCTGCGTGCTGCAACTAAGACAAACAAAAAAGTAACTATAAATAAATATTTCTTTAAAAAAAAAAAAAGAGAGTGAGAATGTCTTAGTGAAGTGGAAGTCACTCGGTCATGTCTGACTCTTTGCCACCCCATGGACTGTAGCCTACCAGGCTCCTCCGTCCATGGGATTCTCCAGGCAAGAATACTGGAGTGGGTTGCCATTTCCTTCTCCAGGGGATCTTCCCGACCCAGGGATCAAACCCAGGTCTCCCGCATTGGAGGCAGACGCTTTAACCTCTGAGCCACCAGGGAAGTCCATGGACTGTAGCCTACCAGGCTCCTCCATCCATGGGATTCTCCAGGCAAGAATACTGGAGTGGGTAGCCATTCCCTTCTCCAGGGGATCTTCCCAACCCAGGGAGGGGTCTCCCACATTGCAGGTGGATTCTTTATCATCTGAGTCACCAGGGAAGCCAGAGAAAGGCTTAAGTAGGAGATAAAGACTTAAATTCTTGATATTTTACCTTAATGTAATTGTTAAAGCTCAAATGACTCATTTTATGCTACTTAACATTACTACCATTGAGACAACCACTGTTTGTTCTTTTCAATTGTACTTACCAGGACAAGAATGATGTGATAAGATCTGGAGGAATCCCTGTTCCTTCTTAGGGGACTCTACAGATCCAAGGGGTTTAGGGAAACATGAGAACAGACCACTCCAAGCCTCTAAATGTACAAACTCTCATAACTCAGCCTGCAAAACTGGACATTTGTGATAACACACGCAAGGGCTGCACTTGTGTGTCTTCTCATTGTTTGTAAAGAAGGGCTTTGCTGAGTAAATGGTGTATACGAAATTTATTTGAGGGGGACAAAATATAGCCTGTTGAATCCTTCTGTAAGTAATTCCAGTTTTCAAATATTTGGAAGTGTTCCAGGGAACTGCTTGTTTATAAATCATTGATATAGTAATTAAAAATCATTTTTATATACTCATCAAATCTGATTACTTAGGGAATGTTTTGCTATCCTGGACCTAATTGCTGTGTATGTTTAAAAGTAATAAATGCTGTATGGATGGGGCCCAGGACAGGCTGTTCCCAAATATGCCAAAGTGGAATATTGATTATTTTGAATTAAAATTACTTGAGAAACAGCTGGTCCAAGGACACGCTGACCCTTCTCTCTGTCCCCATGAAAGCAGGAAGTTAATCTGCCATGTGAAAGTCCCCTCCCCATACCAAGAGATGGGGAGGCCTTCTTACCACCAGAGAGGGGGAACTCAGGGCCGAGAAAGCTGTGTAAACAAATTCTGCTTAATTTCTTCACTAATTAAGCAAACCTGGGTGTCTTTGTCTTGTCAGCTCTTCATAAATTTATTCTTTGTTTAAAAAGTATAAAAGCTGCCTGCTTTGTTCATTTCTTTGAGTCCTAAACTATAAGAGCTCTGTACATAAGTAATTAGTTTTCTTTTTTCCTTCTGTTATTAGGTCTTGTGTCAATTTAATTATAAGGCTAGCCAAAAGAACCAAACGGGTAGGGGAAAAAATTTTTTACAGGATATCTCAAAAGCAATGAAAATGAATGAATGTTTCAATAGAAATTCTCTATATGACCGAACCACCCCCAAAATACAATAAAATACTTCCTGCTTGCTAACTCCTACCTTGCCATTAGGACAGACTTCAGAAAGTTCAATTTCAAGACCTTGGTTAGGCTTCTAGGAGGCTTCATAAGGCAGGTGACTTCTCAGTTTAAGCAGCTGAAAAAAAAATGGGCGAGGCAAACAGTAGGAAATGCGGGCGAGGCAAACAGTAGGAAATGCAGGAAACTCCATTCTGTTTCCTCCTCACCCGTCTTTCCTCGCTGCTGTTTGAAGAAGGTGGCGAATTTTTTTTTCTTTTTAAATTTATCCTTATTCATTTTGTTTTTATTCTTTGCTGTCCTAAGTACATTCTCACTTTAAATTTTTTTCCAAGTATCTATTTATCAAATGAAGCCAATTTGGGGGGAAAAATTCATTGCCAGAGAGTAAACACACGATGCCCTTTCTAGTTTTCAGTTTTCAAAAACATTCATTTAATTTTCTCTAAATCATTATAGAGGTGGTTGTGTATATTTTACAACATGAATCATAAATAGTGAGAGTCAAAATCCTGGGAAATGTACAGACCTGCTTCAGGTTCAATAAAAGATCATCCATCCTTAGAGTCATTCTAGAAATGCATCATTATCTAAATAAATAGTTCTTTTCAAAATTAGCTTTCATTAAATGGATTTTTTAAGAGCTTTCAGTTCTAAAAAACATGATTTGTGTCCACCAATAACAATTTCATTAATACCAAATGGCACATATCCCTTAAACTCTGGCAAGACCTATTTCCTGAATTCCATAGGCAGAAGGTACTAGAATATATATACGGGTCTCAATTTACTAGAGCACGCTTCCAGTTGGCTTAAAAGGCTGTGGCACAACTGTTAATAGAGGATGTAACAATGAGGGTTAATGTTCAAGCTGTTTTGAGTGTGCATATTTTAACAAGATGTGATTTAAAATTCTGAGAAGCACAGATGGTTTGGTCGAGCGCAAGAGCTGTGATGGATGGAAGATCACATATGAGTGCTGAGCCCAATTATAAACATCAAATATCCCTTGAATTAGCGTTCACTATCATGTTTCGGTTTTCCTGCAACAAGAAGTTAATAGATGATGACATTACAGTTCAACCAGACATCAGTCTATTTTGTGAACGAGTCATCTTCTCCATCTTTTGGCAGAATTTAATAGCAAAGGGTGTGAGAAATTGAGTATTATCTCCCCACTCATTCTAGAGCAGCAATCCTTAGTGCTTTTGGCACCAGGGACCAGTTTTGTGGAAGACAATTTTTCCACAGTCTGGGGACTGTCGGGGGGATTCTTGGGGATGATTCAAATGCATTATATTCATTGTGCACGTCATTTTTATTATTATCACACCAGCTCCACCTCAGATCATCGGGTATTAGATCCAGAAGCTTGGGGACCCCTGTTGTAGAGGATCTTTCCAAGATCTTTTATGATACTGTGTTCACAACAAGATCTTTATAATAAGATCTTTACAAAATATAATTATAAAGATATAGTTTTTATAACTTTATAATACATAATATATAAAAATACAATAAGATTTTTTTAATAAGACATGTATATTTGTTCTTCAGTCCTAACATTCTTTATATTCCCTGTTCTGAGAGAGATAAAGGTGTCTTTTGTTATGTTAACAAGGTGACTTTTGGAAAACACCTAAGGATGAGTGTTGGTTCCTAGGAGAATTAATTAACTGACTAAAGGAGTGGAATTTCCACTTCCATCCCTGCTGACCTCCAGGGTGGGAGAGGGGCTGGAGGCTGAGTTCAATACCAACAGCCAGTGTTTTAATCAATCATGCCTATACACTGAAGCCTCCCTAAAACCCCCAAAAGACAGGGTTCAGAGAGCTTCTGATTGGTGAACACACAGAGATATGGAGAGTGGGGAGCCACCCAGAGAGTGTGAAACTCCTTGCCCTTTCCCTGTACCTTGCCCTAGGCATCACTTCCATCTAGCTAGTCCTGAGTTACAGCCTTTTATAATAAGCCGGTGATGTAGTAAGTAAAATGTTTCTCCAGTTCTGTGAGCTGCTCTAGCAAATTAATTGAACCCCAGGAGGGGAGTCAGTGGAACTTCCAATCTGTAGTCTATAGCCCATGGGCCTATAGCACCAGTGACAACCTTGATTTTCCAGTGTCATCTGAAGCGAGGGGAGGATGCAGACTTGTGGACCAAGCCCTTAACTTGTGGGATCTGACGCTCTCTCCAGGTAGACTGTCACGTGCGTGTGCATGCTTAGTCACTCATTTGTGTCCAACTCTTTGCGACACCATGGACTACAGCGTGCCAGGCTCCTCTGTCCATGAAGATTCCCCAAGCAAGAATACTGGAGTGGGTTGCCATAGTTGAGCTGAATTGTAGGACATCCAGCTGATGTCAGAGAACTGCTTACTGATGGGAACTGGAGTCAGAATCCACAGTCCCTTTCATATTCAGCTCTGCTAATATCAGAATTAGTCAACTGTTTAAGCCTTAGCCATTACTTGCAGTGGGTTTCCGAGTTACCTTGTCTGATTTCTGGACATTCAACTTCCTTTCTATATCTTGTCTGTTACACTCTCTGAAAGTGAAAGTAGTTATAACCCGAGAGAGGGTTTGACCCTTCCCAGACTTTGAAATCACTAGAAGACTAGAGGGAGTCCCAGGCTGAAACGTAATATCAGGGCTACCTGGGCTTAACTCATGTTCTAGACACTGGGCTTTTCCCCTACTCCGCTGAGTGCCTTATTTTGTGAATTCTCTCCCCAACAAAGACACGGATTCTCCCTTGCTCCTTCAGGCACTTCAGGACCAGGGCCCCTATACATTGGCATGGAATAAACTTGGAACCACACATCAGTTTGCAGGTATGTGTGCAAGCCTACGGATGTAAGAAAAAAAGAATCTACTGTTAAAATTCTTTCTTCTGTTTCCTGGTTTCTGGGAGATGCCTCTCTTCTAAACAGAATAATGTCTGTTACTCCCTGACTCCTCTTTGATATAGTTCAGTATTTTTGACACTTATCATACAGCAGGAACTAAAATATGGAGACAATGAAATACAAGACAAATAAGATAAATATGGCCCATACTCTCAAAAACCCTGCAACCATAAATATATAGTGAAACCCTTAAATAATAGAAGCACATATGTACAATGTATAGACATTAAGGGAAAGTAATAAGAGAAGAATGGTAAGTAGTTCTGAACAGGCCTAAGTAACCAGGGGTAAACATGATTGAATATGTCTATGGAGGAGGGTGTAAATTAGTGTAGATGGGTGAGAAGTACACAGTGTACAAGTTGAATCTATGGGTCTGATTTTTCTTTAACTCATTTCTTGCTAAAATGACTTGAAATCACATGGCATTAAATAATTATGCGATAAATGAATAAGCACATAGACAAAGGAGTTAACCTTTGTATTTTGTAAGCACATAGGATACTCGTCCCCCCATTTTAAGTTCATTTACTGGAATAACCTTCCACTCTTGAGTTCTTCTTCGGTGACCTAGGCACAGAGATTTTGGATTCCAGTGTCATCAAAAGGTAAACAGAAATTACTTTACTGGAATTAAAATAAGGGGAACCATTTCGTTCTGTGCCTATCTAGATCCTCCTCGTCCCTGAGTAATGTACCCATCATTCTTTGCTTTCTGTACATCACCAATTTCTGAACTTCTAACCCTTTACTGCCTGGGGTTTGGCCACTTTCTGGTCTCCTTAACAAGACTATAAAATCAAGGAGACCATGGTGTTTTGACCTCATATTTTCTGCATTGATATCTCTTTGGGAATGTGAAGAGGCAAGAAGATAAAGAGACAAAGGCAACACATGAAAAGATGCTCAACATCAATAAGTCATTAGTGAAATGCAAATCAAAACCACAATGAGGTAGGGCTTCACACTAGAATGGCTAAAATTAAAAAGACAGACAGTAACAAGTGTTGGTAAGGATGTGGAGGCATTCAAACCCCCATTCATTGCTGGTAGGAATGTCAAATGGTCCAGCCACTTTGGCAAACACATAGGATACTCATGTCTGATAGTTCCTCAAAATGCTAAACACAGACTTATCATACGACTCAACTATTCTACTCCTATGTACAGACCCAAGAGAATGAAAACGTATGTTCAAACAAAAACTTGGACACAAATATTCATAACAGCATTATCCAAAATGGCCAAAAGTGGAAATAACCTAAATTGCTGAATAATATTCTATTACCTAGAAATACCACATTATTCATCCAACAGATGAATGAATAAACAAAATGTGATATATCTATACAATGAAATACTATTTGACAATAAAAGGGAATGAGTGCTGATACATACTAGAACATGGATGGGCCCTAAAAATATAACGGTAGTGCAAGAAGGCAGTCACATATTATAGACATAAGAAGACCACATACCGTACAATTTCATTCACGTGAAATGTTCTAAATAGGCAAATCCATACCACAGAGACAGAGAGTAGATTAGTGGTTACCTTTGGGCAGGGAGAAGTAAGGAAATGGTGAAAGATTCCTAACAGGGAGAGGTTTCTTTCTGGGGTGTTGAAAATATTCTAAAATTAGATCGTGATGATAGCCACACAGTTCATGAATATACTAAAAATCACTGAACTGTATACTTTATTTTTTAACTGTATACTTTATATGGGTGAATTTCATATTATATGAAATATAGATACCAATAAAGCTATAAAGAGAGAAAAGGAAACACTTCATGTGACTACAGAAGTCACATGAGGAATACTACTCCCCATAATAACTTCATAAAGAGCAGCATTTTCTAAAGGTAGCAAATTTCCATGTTTCATCCACTCTGAGAATTATTAATAGAATCTTGAATTTGATAGACCCAAAGGAGCTACTAAGTTCATAAAAATATTCATCACAACACATATGGATTTGGAGAAAATGACTAAATTCAGTCCATGGAGTAGAAACTAGATGTAGTTTACAATATTCTTGACTTAAAGCATAATTATATGTTACAGTAAACAGTAATGATATAGAGTAGGAGGAAATGAACTTCGAGTTAGTAATTTCTGACTTCCCCTACTTGGAGCAATGTGAGGCTAAGAAAATATTTTCTGTCCTGACCCCTATCTATGCTGGTCCTAGCAGGTGTTTCTGTGAATCCCATGGTGCTCTTGCCTTGATCTGGTCAATTCTCAGATGTCACTATCTCACTGCAGAACCTCTATTATTTGCAGAAATTTCTTAACCTCTGCTCAATCTATGCTTAATTCTCTAAGACTTGATCAGTGGCATGCCTGAAATAACATAGACCCCAAAATGATCTACCAATAATTCCTACTGCCCAAGGCAATGGCACCTCACTCCAGTACTCTTGCCTGGAAAATCCCATAGATGGAGGAGCCTGGTAGGCTGCAGTCCATGGGATCTCGAAGAGTCAGACACTACTGAGCGACTTCAGTTTCACTTTTCACTTTCATGCATTGGAGAAGGAATGGCAACCCACTCCAGTGTTCTTGCCTGGAGAATCCCAGGGATGGGGGAACCTGGCGGGCTGCCATCTATGGGGTCGCACAGAGTCGGACACGACTGAAGCGACTTAGCAGCAGCAGGAGCCCCTGAAATGGTTTATCTCTCTGGGCACATGCTGGATCATCAGCTTGCCCCAGAAGTCCTTCTGTCCTCCTAGGTCCTGCCTTCTACCCACATGTTGAAGCCTGTAATGTTCCTCCACTTGGGGCAAGAAGAGTGATCTCACTCACACTGCCTTGGAAGCCATGACTGGGGTCTCCTTTCAGATGTCCCTGGAAAGACGCTAACAGAGAAGCTGACCCTGGGTAGTAATTGCTTAGGTTGCCCTCCAGCGCTTGGAATAGAGGGGACAGCTGGGTTTCTGTAGGGGCTTCCTCTTTTTCTCCTTCTCTCACCCTCCGTTTCTCCCAGATACTGTACTTTCTGGGATCCTGGTTCTCCAGAGCCGCCAATTGCCCCGGGAATTCACACCCTGAATTTTGCTTCAAGTCTTTGGGACAAGACCAGAATACTGGACAGTCTTATAAGTCAGAAGGAAGGGAAGGAGAGTGGAAGTCAGAGGACCTACTAGGACCGTAATGCTTAACACCCTCAGCGCCTAAGTAGATTCAAGAGTTAGGGTCAAGTCAACAGACTCTGCTCTGTAACTGCCTAAATGCTGACGGCAAAAATTTTAAACTGAGCTGAGCGGTTCCAGTAAAAATCTGTTTTCCATCCCGCAGCTGGGTTCTGAATGCTTCTTGACAATCATGTTCCTAATCACCACATGATTTCCTTTCCATCCCTCTCTGCAGCTGTCACAAGCCTTCATCACCTCCCCCAGCTCCCCACCTCCACCCCAACCCTCCACCCTCCCTACAGTGGATTTTGCCTTCAGAAAAAAAGGAGACACTATGGGCTGTGACCTCCAACAGCATCCCTTCCTTCGGCTCAAAATCCCTTCCCCACCCTGACTTGGGTCACCCTTTCTTCTTCTAGTCTCTCTCAGGAAGGAGTCCTAAACACCGTCTCCACCACTTATAAGATAGATTAATTCACAAATGGGGATTTGCCGCCTGACACCACCCTTACCAGATTCACAGCCATGGGCAGATGTTAAGCCCTCTGAGCTTGCTTCAGTTCCTATAAAATGGAGATAAGAGTACTACCTAACTTATAAGGCAATTGTAAAGATTCAGTCCCTTTTAATTTATCTGAAAGAATATAAGACCATGCCTGGCACATAATATACCCTCAATGTTCACTATTATCATGGTGTATTAATATGAATGTGTATTATATTATGTATATGATATACATATACAACTAATGTGTAGTAACTGCTGTATGTTAATATCAATTTTTGTTGTTATACAGTTGCTAAGTCAAGACTGACTCTGCAAACCCATGGACTTGCAGCATACTAGATTCCCCTGTCCTTCGATATCTCCAGGAGTCTGCTCAAATTCATGTCCATTGAGTCAGTGATGCCATCCAACCATCTCATCCTCTGCCACTCCCTTCTCCTTTTGCCTTCTACCTTCCCCAGCATCAGGCTCTTTGCCAGTGAGTCAGCTCTTTGCATCAGGTGGCCAAAGGACTGGAGCTTCTGCTTCAGCGTCAATCTTTCCAATGAATATTTGGGGCTAATTTCCTTCAGGACTGACCGGTTGGATCTCCTTGCAGTCCAAGGGACACTCAAGAGTCTTCTGCAACACCATAGTTCGGAAGCATCAGTTCTTCAGCGCTCAGCCTTCTTTATGGTCCAACTCTCACATCTGTACATGACTACTGGGGAAAAAAAATAGCCAATTATTACTAATACTTGTGAGTCTTCCAAAGGGGGATGAATATCAATTAGCTGCTGCCCAATTTCTGTTGTCCAGGAATACCTAGGAACAGTTCCTCAGGACAGAGTCTGACTGCACGCATGCACTGCAATTCATGTCTTGTTTCTCACTGGCCCTTCACCAAGCTCCTTCCATCATGGTGTGGAGACCAGCTCCTTCCTGCTGCTCATGGATCTCTTTACCCCTGTCCTGTGAAGGTCACCTCTCTCAGAGGAACCCCTGAAGAGCAAACCCACAGACCTTGTCTGGTTCTTTCTGCAGTTTACCACTTCAAACTTGGCCCCATTCTTCACTGCTTCTTTAAACCCCCTTCTACTTTGACCTTCAGGCATGATTCTCCTCCTCTTCACCTCTCTCAGCATGCAGTCTCCTTCACCAGCTTATCTATTCCACCTAACTCGGAAATGGGACTGCTGCTCTGTTCCTGATCACTACCCCTCACTTTTGTCTACTCCCCGCCATGGGTCCAGTGACCTTCCAGACCGGTGCTCCCAAAAGAGTCTGGTCTACACCTGCTGATCCCCTGTCAGTCTCCAAAGTGTCTCATGTTCAGTCCCACATATAAGAGATTTCACCCTTTTCAAAGTTTCAGTCATCCTCTCTAGGCAATAGTGATGGTTTCCAAGGGCACTGAGGACCGTCCACAATCACAGGTGATTGACATTTTCTTCATCTCATATAAGAAGCTTCACAACATGGTCCCCTTGCCCTGTTCCCAGCCAGCTGGCTCCTCCTGTTATATAGACATCTTGGAACAGCCACTGAACACACTCTAACTCCTAATCCATACGTCCATGCCCTACCTCTACCCTTACTTTCAGTCTAAGGACATAGCATTTCTAAGTCCCCAGTGCACAATACAAAGCTGAAGTTCATATTAGCTCTCTAGCTTGATCTTCCTCTGGTTCCTATACCTGTTTGCAGCTTATCACAGCAATATCACAGGGCCCACACCACTCAAACCACCATCAGAGGGAGATGGCCTCACCCACAAGCCTGCTAATGAGATAACAGGGATCCTTTGGACCAAAGGACCCTATGGGATTCAACACAACTGCTCAGATCAAGGACATGGCTACCAAATCTAAAGGGAGCCAACCCATAGGTATTCCATGTGGCCTTTTCCCTGGTTTGCCAGAGTCTTCTTTCAGGACCTTGGAATCCAGAAACTGAAAGACTGAAGAAGTATTGAAGAGAGTGGCTCAATCAAGGAATTAAGATGGGTTGATGGAGGACAGAGAGATAAACAAAGGAATAGATATGTGATTAAATGTTGATGATAATATATGGGTACTCAACCTAGACAGCATATTAAAAAGCAGAGATATTAATTTGTCAACAAAGGTCCATCTAGTCAAGGCTATGGTTTTCCAGTGGTCATGTATGGATGTGAGAGTTGGACTATAAAGAAAGCTGAACACAGAAGAATTGATGCTTTTGAACTGTGGTATTGGAGAAGACTCTTGAGAGTCCCTTGGATGGCAAGGAGATCTAACCAGTCCCTCCTAAAGGAGATCAGTCCTGGGTGTTCATTGGAAGGACTGATATTGAAGCTGAAACTCTAGTACTTTGGCCGCCTGATGTGAAGAGCTGACCCATTTGAAAAGACCCTGATGCTGGGAAAGACTGACGGCAGGAGGAGAAGGGGATGACAGAGGATGAGACAGTTGGATGGCATCACCGACTCAATGGACATGGGTTTGGGTGGACTCTGGGAGTTGGTGATGGACAGGGAGGCCTGGCGTTCTGCAGTTCATGGGGTTGTGAAGAGTTGGACACGACTGAGCAACTGAACTGAACTGAACTCAATATCAAGTTCTTTCAGCTTTGCTGTATGTGTAAAATTGTTTGTAATAAAATGCCGGAGAAGGAGGGAATGCATCGAAAAATGTCACTCCTTAAATAATGAATATAATAACCACTTCTTGAGTATCTACTATGCTAGTCACCAAGGCATCAGGGTGAACAGGAAACAGGTTGCCTGCCCTCATGGAGTTTACAGTCTAGTCGGGGAAGCAGGACCACATGTTAATCACACAAGTAAATACATAGTTCTGAATCAAGGCAGGGGCTGTGATGAAAAAGGAAGGGGTGTGGTGACTATTAGAACAGGAGGACCTGATTTAATACCAGGGACACTTCCTTGAGAAAGTGACGCTTAAGGGGACACCTACAGCAGGGGTAGGCCATGAGCGGTGATGGTAAAAAGCTTTCCAGGTAGAACCTTGAGTGTGGCCATTTTTAGAAACTGAGATGAGACGTGTGAACCTGGAAGACACAGAGCAGGGGGCAGTCTGCAGAGGCTATGTCCTAGAGACGCCAGGAGGGAGAGATATGGTCCCTGGGGACAGGAGAAGTGCCAAATCAAAGTCACTTACAGCCAGAGTCAGAGGGGACAGCAAGGAAGGAGTCACAAAGGGCCGATTAGGACTTTGGAGATGGGATCATGCAGCAAATGTGCTGAAGGAAATAGAGGTCACTCGTTATCAATTCAGTGGGTCCAGGGCAGGAGATGAGTAGCTGGTACCTGGGCACCCAGGGTTCCAGCTCCAGTGCTCATCCAAGACGATCCTGAGAAGGAAACTCTTCCATTTGTGCCAAACTAGAGCCCAACATCCCCAAATATTCAGTCACCCACGCCCAAGGCCACAGCTCCTCAACTCTTATCACAGCATCCTGTGACACACCCTGCGGTCCACCTGCATCCCTTGAACTTGTGTTTTCTTCTTCGTTTCCACCAGGGCCATCTCTACTTCCATATGCGTCATTAGCTCCTAGCCCAGCCTGACTTCTGCCCTTCCATTCTCCCGAGTCTCTGCCATCAACCTCCTTGTTGCTAAATCTGCTGGGGTTTTTTCACTCTTTTTCTATTTGTCCTGTCAGTAGCTCTTAACACCACTGACCACATTCATCACCTTAAAATGGTTCCCGCCACTTCCTAGCATCTGTACGCTCCCGTGTTCCTTCCACCCCTCTGGTTTCCCTTCTCAATCCCCTGGTGAGCTTCCTTCCCTCTGTCCATCCCTAAATGGTAGTAAGACTGCTCTCTTCCCTCTCCACATCTACTCTCTGGATAATCTCATCTAGGAGACCCAAGGACTTCCCTGATGGCTCAGTGGTAAAGAATCTGCCTGCAATGCAGGACTCAAACGAGTTTGATCCCTGGATTGGGAAGATTCCCCTGGAGAAGGAAACGCCAACTCACTCCAGTATTCTTGCCTGGAAAATCCCACAGACAAAGGAGCTGGGTGGGCCACAGTCCATGGGGTCACAAAGAACCGGACACAGCTCAGCGACTAAACAACAATAGCAACATGAAGGCCCATGGCTTCAACATCCTTTTTCTCCTCTAGGCTCTAGAGCAGTGCTATCCAATTTGGTCATTGTTATGGGCTGAATTGTGTTCCGCAAAGTGGTATGCTCCAATTGGCTTGAAGTCATCCTTGTTTGGAAACAGGATCTTTGCACATGTCATCAAGTTAGGATGAAGTCACACCAGATTAAGGTGGGCACTCAAACCCAATGGCTGGTGCTGTTATAAGGAGAGAAAGACTTGGAGACACACCCACAAGGGAGAATTCCTTATGAAGCCCAGACTGGCGTGATGCGTGTACAGCTAAGAATGCCAAGGACTGCTGCCAACGCCAGAAGCTAAAAGACAGTGATGGAGCGGAGTCTCTCCCAGAGTCTCTAGAAGGAGCATGGCCAACTGACACTGTAGTTTCAGACTTGTATACCCTTCAGAACTGGGAGGATGAATTTCTGTTGTTTTCAGCCACCCAGTGTGTGGTAATTCATTATGACAGTCTTATATAATATTGATAGAAACGTTTTCTATCTGCAGTGTCCAACATGGCATCCACTAGCCACACGTGGCTACAGAGCTCGTGAAACTGTTGCTGAAGCTGAAGCTCCAATATTTGGCCACCCGCTGCGAAGAGCCAACTCATGGGAAAAGACCTCGGTGCTGGGAAAGATAGAAGGCAAAAGGAGAAGAGGGTGGCAGAGATGGATGAGATGGTTGGATGGCATCACTGATTCAATGGACAAGAGTTTGGACAGACTGTGGGAGATGGTGAAGGACAGGGAAGCTTGGCGTGCTGCAGTCCATGGGGTCACAAAGAGTTTGACATGACTTAGCAACTGAACAACAACAACAAGTAAAGAGCTGCATTTATAATTGTATTTCCTTTTAATTAAGTAGGAACATGGGACTGGAGGCTACCATCTTGGACAGCTCGGCAGCTCTAGACCCACATATCAGGTGCCTGCAGGGCAACTCCTCTTGGACATCCCACAACAAACCCAAACTCACTCAACCTGCTCATGACCAATGTCTACCCCACAAAGCTGCTCCTCCTCCGTCCTATCTCAGAGGGGACGCCTCTTTCACCCCAAATCATGGGTATCCTCCTTGGTTCCCCTGCTCCCTTGGCCCCCATATGCAGTGAGACACCAGGTCTACTCCCTGACTATTCCCACTCCTCGGACCACACAGCTAAACCTGCTCTTTTCCTGATCTGGCCCCTCCCGACTCCTTTGGCCACCATCTCCAGAGAGTCCTCAGTGGAACCCAAACTAGATTCTGTGTCCCTTTTGTGCTCTCACAGGGCTCAACTCCTACTGCAGGAGGGCCAGCACTACTGAAATCACCCCTTGGTCTTATCTGTCCATCCATGACTGGCTATTTCTACATGACCCTGCCTGGCATATGATGCATGCGTGCGAGCCAAGTCACATCAGTCGTGTCTGACGCTGCGACCCCATGGACCCGCCAGGCTCCCCTGTCCATGCATTCTCCAAGTACGAATACTGGAGTAGTTTGCCATTTCTTTCTCCACGGGATCTTCCTGACCCAAGGATCGAACCTGAGCCTCTTACGTCTCTGGCATTGGCACGCAGGTTCTTTACCACTAGCACCACCTGGGAATCCCTAATAAATGTTTGATGAATTAAAGAATGAGTGAATGAATTAATGAAAAGAATCAAACAGTACAGGCTGTCGGGGGAAATCGTGAGCCTTGTTGCTAATCATGGGTACCAGAAAAAAAATAAAAGATAGATTAAAATTTTGCTTTGGTGGCTTCCAAGTGATACTAATTACAGTTATTTATGTGAAATCTTACTTTTTATGCCTAATTACCATGCAGCAAGAGCAAGGATTATGTATATCATTAGACATGTCAGATCAACTTGGTTGGGTTTTATTTCATTATAATAGTGAATTATGCACAAATGCTTAGACTCCACAAATTATTGTGAATGTAGCTGGTTGCCTGTTTCCACCCGTAATAAAGTTTCTTTCCTCTATTGCTCACTCCATAGTATCTGCAACTTCGGGGCACCATGAAAATAAATGATGAGAAGAGAAATGGGTGATGACTTTTGACCACGCAGAATACACAGCAATTATGAGTTGGCTGTGATGCTGATGGTGTTGCTATGCGACTCATCTTTATAATGCGCTTGACAGCCACAAAGGGTTTCACCAGCACCATTTTATTTAATTGTCTCTTCAACTCTGTAAATAATTAAAATTCTCAAAGTTTTAGTGATTTGTTCTAATAAGTGTCAGTGTCAGGAAAACAGCCCACGTTAAGACAAGTTTGGAAAGAATGGGGCTCAAAGATAGCTACATTTTAAATTATATTTACCAAGGTTTATATTAAGCATTTTCATACACATCTATCAACAACACCAAAGTGATTTCGGTATTATTATCACCTTTTTACAGATAAGGCCATGGAGGGTTAGAATGGTTGAGTAACTTGCTCAAAGTCTTAAGGATGGTAAACAATGATTTTTGAAGCCAGGCTTTTATCCACTCTGAGGGTCCACGTTTTATCAGGAAAGTAGTAGGTCGGTGGGTAAAGAATCTCCCTGCAGTGCGGAGACACAGGAGACGCAGATTTGATCCTTGGGTCAGAAAGGTCCCCTGGAGAAGGAAATGGCAACCAAATCCAGTATTCTTGCCTGGGAAATCCCATGAACAGAGGGACCTGGTGGGCTATTATAGTTCATGGGATCGCAGAATCAGACATGACTGAGTGGCTGGGCACACACACACACGATGGTCCATGTTTTATCAGGAAAGTAGTAATAAGAACATCTTTTTAGTCAGGAGGCGCTGGGCTGTATCTGCACAACAGCTCAAAGGATATGGCTCCGGATATTATCTATAGCCCTCGAGGAGACACTACAGATCCTTGACTCTGCTTAATGGCTAAACTATTATTATTTGGTCTTGCATGTGTCAGCTGCTCAGTCGTGTCTGACTCTCTGGGACCCCATGGACTATAGCCTACCAAGCTCCTCTGTCCATGGAGCTCTCCAGGCAAGAGTACTGGAGCAGGTTGCCATTCTCTTCTCCAGGAGATCTTCCCCACCCAGGGACTGAACCCAGGTCTCCTGCATTGGCAGGCAAGCAGATTCTTTACCATCTGAGGCACCAGGGAAGCCCCATTATTTGGTCCTGTTTGACTGTTTTCCTTTGCTTCTGCATTCTCTTGTTCTTTTTTCCTAATTAAATTTATTATTTGGCTAAAGTGTTTCTACAGGTTAGAAGCAGACAGAGGACACTGTGTGTGTGTGTGTGTGTGCGTGTGTGTGTGTGTGTGTGTGTGCACGCGCACAGTGGGGCTGGTCTGTCCCAGGAAGGCCCCAAAGGATCCTGCTGGGTTTTAAAAGCTTGAGAGAAAGGAATTGGAAAAGGTTTTCAACAGCTGCTATGCAGGTCACCCAAGGAGCTAATCCAGGTAAAGCCTAAGAATGTTTAAGCATTCCTGAAAGCCTGGCTGAAAAGTCTCTCTCATGTCATACAGTGCATTAAAGAAAGCCACAAATTCTCGGGGCGTCCTCCTACTAAGAGGTGGGAACTATTGCCACTTCTCTTGAATCCGGCTGGCCTGTGATCCGGGTTCAGGCACTAGGAGAGCTAAGTGATGCTTCCTGATTTCCCAGCATAGGCTGTGGGAAGCTTGGCGTGTGAGCTTGGTCTCTGGGTGCCCCGAGACGCCCTGCTGGGGGATCTAGTGCTGGCACCCCAGTTGACTGGCCCAGCAGGGTCCAGTCTTCCAGGCACCCCCACTGAGGTGCCGGACTCGTAAGTGAAGCTGTCTTGAACCCCTGAAGCCCATGTGCTAGCGGAACACCCCCGAGCAGCCTCGAGGAATGCCACTCGGAACAGAATAATTGCACAGCTGAGCGCTGCCCAAATTCCTCACCCACAAATCATTTTAAAACAGCAAGTTTGGGGACAGTTTGATACGCAGCAAAAGATAACCAGAGTATGCCTCAAGTTCATTTTGTCGCTTCCTCTCTTCATGAGCCTGTGAAGTTGCCTCAGTCTTGTCTGACTTTTTGCTACCCTATGGACTGTAGCCCGCCAGGCTCCTCTGTCCGTGGGATTCTCCAGGCAAGAATACTGGAGTGGGTTATCATGCCCTCCTCCAGGGGATCTTCCCGACCCAAGAATCGAAACCCTCATCTCACAGGTCTCCTGCATTGGCAGGCTGGTTCTTTATCACTAGCGCCACCTGGGAAGCCCAAGCGAATAAACAGCCAAGGACCAGGCTAAGAAATATTCATAGTGAAACAAACCAGCCCTCCAGTCTTTCCTTCAGCAGTTCATACACACACACACACACACACACACACACACACACACACACACACACAGAAGATCTTGGCAAATTTGTGTTTCAGACAAATAGCCTTTCAACAGATTGATTTGAAATGTCACCCATTAAAATAATTTTTCCTTTGGAAGTTATCAAACACTGTTAAAAAGAAGCTGCCTGTGAAAGCACAGCTGGGACGTTCTTTTCATAATTTCACCGTTTCCATTTCTGACACCCAGCAGCTTTGTGAGGGTTCAACTCCAGTTTGAAAAAAGAAACAAGAGATAACATCTGCTTTCTCCTGTCTTTACACACATTTAATCACACCCAGAGACGCAAGGTCTTTTCTCACGTTATTCCAATTCACCTTCTGCTATTAACTAAGATGCATGTGGCCCCTTCTAAAGATACATCACACGATGCAGGGCGAGGAATGCAGAAGAGCCGAGTGGACGGGATGGGGTGGAGAATGACTCAGTGGACACGACAGCTACCCACACGGAGCAATGAGCCCAGCACAAAGGCTGCAGCTGTTCAGAGAGTCATCCGCAGTATTTCTGACACGGCAGATCCTCCCGGTGATGTCAGACGTCTTTCTTAAACAAAAGTGAAATGTGAGAAGGTGAAAAATTACAGCACTGCGGGAGAATATTTCGCCTTGTTCCAAGAACCGTATTCTTAAATGCCTATGTTTTTCCACAGTCTGGATCTCCCCCAGTTCGGTGAAAGTCATGAAGTTTCTTTCCAAGAAAACCTACCCATTGGCTCCCTGCGTTCTTGGTTATCTCAGCCCCCACCCCGCCACCCCCTGTGATGCAAGTCACTGAGCAGGGAAAATGATTCACAGGGCTCTGAAGCAAACCGAATTCATTGAATTAGACGTTGGAAAAGCGCCGAAGTGAGTCACCATCTCATCCCTTGCTCTGAGGGGGGCAGCACCACGCCTAGACCACTCCAGCCAGGAGAGAAGGAGCTGTGTTTTCAATAAACTGGTTGGAGAAGGATCATTTCCAACCATAATAAGGCGCGTTCCTGTGTATACTCATGTTCCAACCACAACAAGGCACTGCAAAGTTGAACCCAAAGCAGAAACGAAAGAATCAGGCAAAGCAGGGAGCCTGGTTCAGATTACGCTTTTGTGCAAATGAGAAAAAGTAGTCCCTGGGGGCCAAGGACTTCGATAAAGCCCACCCCTCCCCCCGCCCCCGCGCACCGCGCCTCCCCCCGCCCCCACCTCTCATCCCCTTTGGGGCAGAAACTGCCAGAACTGGGGAGAATGGATTCACCCCACCCTCCACACCCAACTGCCCAGCCTCGCTCTGAGCAGAGAGGAGTCCCAGGACCATGGGCAGTGAGTGACCTGGGAAGTACATTCAACCTTTTATACCTCCCACTTACCCTTTGCCTGGTTAAAATCTATCTCTTCCTACTTTGATCCCCATGGTTCCTGTTGCTAACACTTGGTAACACTTTTTTTTTTTTTTAATCTGACACCTAATAAATCCGAGGGCTGACAGGTAATGTATCTTCATCTCCCTGGGTACCCTGCCCTAAAGGAATGAATGACTCTGGGAAAGAATGAACCCAGCCCTCCAACACTCGCATCTCATTTTTTCCTCGCTCTAACCGAAGAGTATGACCTCACCTCCCCTGAGGGAAAACGACCAGCCAGTCCACAGTTTGTCCTCCGGAGGAATTCCAGGTTGGCAAGGGAAATTCTTGAACACAGGGATCCTTGTGGCCATGGGACCTGAGCCCATTTTCCCTCCATGCGCCTCCTGTTTGGGCGTCATTTCAGGACCAGCTTCCTCACCAAACAGCATGTTAGCCAGTGAGACGAGGGGAGCATCTTTTCTAAGCCCTTAGAACTCTCTTAGAAGGCAAGGGCTGCCTTCCCAGTGCCACTGGTCACAGCCACCCTTCTTCTTGGGGACCATAGTGGAATCAGAGCACATCCCCCAAAAACACTGACCTGGGACCACCGATCCACCACTACCCAGAGCTTCTTGACCACTCCCCAGCCTGGTGTTATCAGCATCCTAAAAGGCCACCAAGACAGCTGCCAAAGGAACCCCTCATTTTGCGAAGAGGGTCACCTGTCACAGCCAGAGGTCAGAAACAGAATGTCTAAGGGCCAGGCCAACCATCTGCAAGGTATCTGTCATAGTTGCTGTTTGTTGTTGACATTTAATTGCACAATGCTATTTACATGAAAGATCCAGAATAGGTAAATCCATAGAAATGGAACTCAGATTGGCGGTTACCGGGAGCTGGAGGTGGGGGGAGACAAGGACTGACTCCCCAATGGGTATGGGATTTCATTTCCAGGAGATGAACATTGGGAACTAGAAAGAGGTGGTGGTTACACAATATTGTAAAGGAACTAAAGGCCACTGAATTGTTCACTTCCACGTGTTTAACTTGTGCTATGTTGATTTCACCTGAATTTTTTTTTTTTTGACTGCTCCAGGTCTTAATTGCAGCACGTGGGATCTTTAGTTGCAACGTGTGGGCTCTAGTTCTCTGACCAGGTATTGAACCCAGGCCCCCTGCCTTGGGAGCATACACTCTTAGCCACTGGACTATCAGGTAAGTCTCCACACCTGAAATTTTTTTTAGTAAATACCCCCCACAAAAGAGAGAGAGTTCTGTTAAGAAAGAAACCACTTCATTTAAGAAACCAGAAGATCTGGCACCGCTAACCGCATCCCCTCGTGGCCCCAATCAGCGGATGCAGGGCAGCAGTTCCAGGATGGGGGAAGGGGCCCCTGCCCTTCACGTGGTCCTTCACCCTCATCTGAGTGTGTGACCCCGCCCCTTCCTGCAACGAAGCTACTGATTTTCTGCAGGGAGTAAACAGAGTCCCCACGAGCTGCCATCTTCAGATGAGTGTAAGGTGAGATCAGAAGCCAAGATCTGAGAACACAGCCGGGAGAAAAACAGGGAGAGGCCAGGAGGTGGTGATCAGAGAAACAGACACAAGGACAAGCGAGGACCAGTGTGTTGCTGATCATTCTGCCCGGAGCAGCATCTCCTCCACCCTCCCAGCCTCTCCATCCCTTTACCCTGCTCTATTTTCCTCTGATGCTGAAGCTGAAGCTCCAATACTTTGGCCACCTAATCCAAAGAACTGACTCATTGGAAAAGATCCTGATGCTGGGAACGATTGAAGGCGGGAGGAGAAGGGGACAACAGAGGATGAGATGGTTGGATGGCATCACCGACTCGATGGGCATGAGTTTGAGCAAACTCCAGGAGTTGGTGATGGACAGGGAGGCCTGGCATGCTGCCATCCATGGGGTCACAAAGAGTCGGACACAACTGAGTGATTGAACTGAACTGAACAGATTTTCCTCCCTAGCTCTCACTACTACCTGACTGGATATTCGTTTCCTAAGGCTGTCGTAACATGCACCCACAAGTTGGCTGGCTTAAAGGGCACAGGTTTTTATGCTCTCACAATTCTGGTGGCCAAAAGTCCTAAATCAAGATGTTGGCAGGGCTGCACTCCTTCCAAAGTCTCTAGGGGAGAATCCTTCCTGCCTCTTCCAGCTTCTGGTGGGTCCAGGTATGTTCCCTGACTTGCAGCAGCATCACTCCTGTCTCTGCCTCTATGTTCACATTGCTTCCTTCCACCTGTTTCTTCTTCTCCAAACTCCTTTCCCTAATGAAGACATTGGTCATTGGATTTAGCTTGCGTGCCTGTGTGCTCAGTCATGTCCAACTCTTTGCGACCCCAGGCACTGTAGCTCATCAGGCTCCCCTGTCCATGGATTTCCCTAGAGCAGGTTGCCATTTCCTCCTCCAGGGGAACTTCCTGACCCAGGGATCAAACCCGTGTCTCTTGCGTCTCCTGCACTGGCAGGCAGGTTGTTACCTCTGTGCCACCTAGGAAGCCCTTGTTGGATTTAGTGATGGATGATGTCATCTTGAGATCCTTCACTTAATTAAAACTGTAAAGACCTTATTTCCAAGTAAGGTCTCATTCACAGGCCCCAGGGGTTAGGATTTGGACATAATTATTTTTCAGTGAGGGCCACAATTCAACCCATGAGACTATACACTTTTTGTTTACTGTGTGACTCATCTTGTGAAGTCTCATGAGAGTGAGGACTCTGCCCGCATGTTTCCGAGTCAGATCCTCAAAGCCTAGAACAATGTCTGGCACACACCTCCTCAATAAATATTCACAGAATCAGTGAAGGAGGCACCTTGTGCATGGCATGATGTTGGCTCAAGCCAAGTCAGCCAATAGGAAGGTACATGATAGCAACTTGGCATGTGAAAGTCAACTATGAATATCAGGTAGATTTCAGAGATGAAGGTCTCCATAGAGGAGCCATTGGGGAAAATGAAGAGAGCTCCAGTCCAACTAAGAGGTTTGTCATTGAGACCACAAGCCTGTGCTGATACAGCTTCCTGACCCACCAGCTCAGGGACACAAAGTCCTGGTCTCCAGTGGTGGCTGGACAAAGAAACTTTGGGAAGAGTGAAGATGACCTGCCACTCTTGCTGGGGTATGTGCAGTAATTCCAGCCTAAGGGTTTTCACTCATTGGAGGGAGAGACACTCAGCATGTGAGTACCAATCCCCTGCTTTGACACCTGCAGGTATGAGTTAAAAGTGCACATTTGGGGGCCTCACCTCAGACCTTCCCAATCAGAATCCCTAGGAGGCCTATGGGTGACTGCTGAGAACCCTGACGTTAGAGACCCAGTGAGCCTCTTGGTCTCTTCCAATGGTCACTCCTGGGGCTTTCCCCTCCTCAACTGTCAGCATCCCATGTGACTGCCGTTTGTACAACCATTATCCTCACTCTAGGGAGAATCAATACCCCTGCCCCAGTCTCTGGCCTTTCTTTTTTTTTTTTTTTTTTTCACACTGACACCAGAGTTAAAAACCAGTAAAGAAAAGTAAAAGTGTTCATCACTCAGTCGTGTCTGACTCTCTGTGACCCCATGGACTGTAGTCTGTCCATGGAATTCTCCAGGCAAGAATACTGGAGTGGGTAGCCCTTCCCTTCTCCAGGAGATCTTCCTGACCCAGGGATTGAACCCCGGTCTCCTGCATTGCAGGCAAATTCTTTATCATCTAAGCCACCAGGGGAAGCCTAATAGAGATGGCACCATTTCTGGCCCCTATACCCTTGAATGGTTCCTGCACCATCTAGAGAGTAGACACAGCCGATCGCCTACCTAAAAGCCATTTCTCCCTCATTTTGTTCTAAGAGAACCCAACAGAACCCTGATTTCATTCAGGCACTGAGTGAAAACGTGCCCATGGAAAGTGGGTCCTACCCCACCCACCACAGAGGACTAACTCTGATGGGTCTCTGATCAGTCATCCTAACATCATTGCCATTTGCCAGGGATTGGTTCAGAGAGAGGCAGGTGACCCAGTGCTGTCCAGTGAGGCGCTACTGGAGCCTGCTCCGTTTTTTTGGGAGGGTGGTGGTTTGGGGGGGTTGTCTGTATTGGGTCTTCATTGCAGCGTGCAGGCTCTTTGCTGTGGCACACAGGCTTTCTCTAGTTTTGGCAGTTCAGTTCAGTTCAGTTGCTCAGTCGTGTCTGACTCTTTGTGACCCCATGAACTGCAGCACGCCAGGCTTCCCTGTCCATCACTGACTCCAGGAGCTTGCTCAAACTCATGTCTGTTGAGTCAGTGATGCCATCCAACCACCTCATCCTCTGCCATCCCCTTCTCCTCCTACTTTCAATCTTTCCCAGCATCAGGGTCTTTTCCAGTGAGTCATTTCTTCACATCAGGTGGCCAAAGGACTGGAGCTTAAGCTTCAACATCAGCCCTTCCAATGAATATTCAGTACTGATTTCCTTTAGGAGTGACTGGATCTCCTTGCAGTCTAAGGGACTCTCAAGAGTCTTCTCCAACACCACAATTCAAAACCATCCATTCTTTGGTGATCAGCTTTCTTTATCATCCAACTCTCACATTCATATATGGCTACTGGACAAACCATAGCTTTGGCTAGACGGACCTTTGTTGGCAAAGAAATGTCTCTGCTTTTTAATATGCTGCCTAGGTTGGTCATAGCTGTTCTTCCAAGGAGTAAGCGTCCTTCAATTTCATGGCTTCAGTCACCATCTGCAGTGATTGTGGAGCCCAAAAGACTAAAGTCTGTCACTGTTTCCATAGTTTCCCCATCTATTTCCCATGAAGTGATGAGATCGGATGCCATGTTCTTCATTTTCTGAATGTTGAGTTTTAAGCCAACTTTTTCACTCTCCTCTTTCACTTTCATCAAGAAGCTCTTTAGTTCTTCACTTTCTGCCATAAGGGTGGTGTCTCTGTGTATCTGAGGTTATTGATATTTCTCCCTGCAATCTTGATTCCAGCTTGTGCTTCATCTAGCCTGGCATTTCGCCTGATGTACTCTGGATATAAGTTAAATAAGCAGGGTGACAATATACAGCCTTGACGTACTCCTTTCTGGATTTGGAGCCAGTCTGTTGTTCCACGTCCAGTTCTAACTGTTGCTTTTTGACCCGCCTACAGATTTCTCAGGAGGCAGGTAAGGTGGTCTGGTATTCCCAACTCTTTAAGAATTTTCCACAGTTTGTTGTGATCCACACAGTCAAAGGCTTTGGTGTGGACAATAAAGTGTTTCTGGAACTCTCTTGCTTTTTCAATGACCCAACTTATATTGGCAATTTGATCTCTGGTTCCTCTGGCTTTTCTAAATCCAGCTTGACCATCTGGAATTTCTCAGTTCATGTACTGTTGAAGCCTGGCTTGGAGAGTTGGGGCACATGAGGGCTTCTCTCGAGGTGTGGCTCATGGACTTCTCTCGTGGACTACGGGCTCTAGAGCTCATAGGCTCTCTAGTTGTGGCACATGGGCTTAGTTGCCCTGAAACCTGTGGGATCTTAGTTCCCCAAACAGAGATCAAACCCATGTCCCCTGCATTTTGGAAGACAGAGTCTCAACCACTGGACCACCGGGGAAGTCCCAGTGGTGGATGTTCTTAGTCACGGTTGTTTAAGCTCCTCATTTGCACAGCAGTGGTGAGGAAGGGATTCCTACTCTAGGGTTCTGGGGATGGCCGAACACCCAACATCTGACAGATGAGATCAACAGCAGTTTATAGTCACGTATACTCAGGCCTGGGGAGGGGATAGGAAACAGCATACCATGCAGGGCATGGAGGGCTGCACTTAGGAAGGAGTGAATAAGCAGGGGCGTGGGAGGCAGGCTTTGTAGCAGCAAAAGAGTGGGATGCCCCATGGTTCTCCTGGGAGGATAGGATAGGCTTGTTTGGATAAGTCTGTGATCTGTCAGGAAACTGAAGCCCTGTCTCAGGGATAAGCAGCACCAGGGCCTGGTCCTGGGCCAGTGAGGTGTTTTTGGCTAGTCGACCTTATCTGTGGGAGCAGGATAGGAAGAAGGGAGGGGAACTAGCCCTCCCAGCTTCAGATAACAAAGCAGCACATACTCAGTTCAGTCGCTATGTTGTGTCCAACTCTTTGTGACCCCATGGACTGCAGCACGCCGGGCCTCCCTGGCCATCACCAGCTCCCAGAGTATACTCAAACTCATGTTCATTGAGTCAGTAATGTCATCCAACCATCTCATCCTCTGTTGTCCCCTTCTCCTCTCACCTTCAATCTTTCCCAGCATCAGGGTCTTTTCCAATGAGTCAGTTCTTTGCATCAGGTGGCCAAAGTATTGGAGTTTCAGCTTCAACATCAGTCCTCCCAGTGAATATTCAGGACTGATTTCCCTTAGGATGGACTGGTTGGATCTCCTTTCAGTCCAAGGGACTCTCAACTATTGAGCTTTAATTTCAGCCCAGGCAGGCATCCTTAGGAACTCCTACTCACCCCGAGTTGACAGCATCCCACAGCAAGCCCACACACTGAGCGGCTTTACCTCCTGGCCTTTGAGTCTTCTCCTTTGCCTCTCCTACCACCACGCATCCCTCCTTTCACAGCCCTCCCAGCCACTGGAAACCAGGAACACTGGATAAAGGCTCCAAGAGCCTCGGCTTCCAGATGAGCAATCCTGGCCACCCTCTGCCTACCTCCCAGTAGACCTCACTGGAACTTAGCAGCTCAACAACATGCTCTTGTATTGGTTTCTCCCCCTTCCCTGCCTCGTGTCCCCAGTCTCTCAGTCCTCCCCCAAATAAGTGGTATCAGGCTGTGCTTTTGGGAGAACCCAGAATAAAGAGACACAGGTTTGATCCCTGGATGGAGAAGATCCCCTGGAGGAGGTCATGGCAACCCACTCTAGTATTCTTGCCCAGAGAATCCTAAGGACAGAAGAGCCTGGCAGGCTGTGGTCCATAGGTTTACAAAGAGTTGGACACAACTGAAGCTATGAGGAATACCCAGAATAATAAACTTACTTGTATCTGGACACCGTTTCATGAAGAAATGATGTCTTGTACTTTGAGAGAACAAAGGTGAGGATGAAAGCCAACATGCTCAGGATGGCGGAGTGGAAATATGAGAAGAGTTGGGGACCCCTGGTGACATCACTGAGGTGCTGACCCCAACCAGCTCCTTCCCTACCTATTGTTAGAAGGAGATGATGTAACCCCCCCCCCCCCAGTCCATCATTTAGACTCCTTATTCCATCATTTAGGCCACTAAGTGGTCTTTAAGATGTTGCAGAACATCTGTGTCAGTAGCAAGCTAAAGAATGGCTTTAATTTTAGACCAGAGAAGCCACAGTCTCAGATGGAAGATCAGCTGGACGTGTCAGCTGTCACAGAAACATCCTCTTGGGAATCTCGCAGAAGAAGAGTCCAGGAGTCCAAATGTGCCGTCTGCCAAAGCCCGTCCCCGGGTCACAGTTTGTCATGAGCGTAACTATTTGTCATAACTTTGGCCATTCTCTTTCCAATCTTGTTGTCTTCAGCTGTCACTTGAATTTCACTAGCGTGATTCTAGCCACATAACTGTGGAGGAAATTCTTTGTCAGAGTCGCACAAGCACAATTATAGCCGCTAATGACTGAGTTTCTCATGACAACAGCCTCTGGAAAGCCACCACATTCAAGCATCTCAGCTATGTGTCAGCCGCTGCATGCAACTGGCATGTGGGGTTTTGCGTGGAGTCTGTAAAACGTTAAATAAGACGGAGGCTCTGAAAGCACGCTTCCCTGGTGCTCTCTGTGCTCAGCGATAATGTAAGTGATTAGAGATCTATTTTTAACTCTTTGGAAGATACTAATTAGCATTTAGCTGATTTACCCCAATTAGGCAAATAGTTGTTTAATGAGAAATCTTCACAAGTAAGATGGTTCACATTACCCTCGCAGAGGAATTAAACAGACCCCCCACAAAGCCTGGTGGGGGAGTCGGGGGAGTCAGTACAAGTGTTTCCTATATATTTATAGGCACTTTGCTAGCAGGAACAATTGGGCTTCCCTGGTGGCTCAGACAGTAAAGAATCCGCCTGCAGTGCGGGAAACCTGGGTTCAGTCCCTGGTGGAGAAGATCCCCTGGTGGAGGACATGGCAACCACTCCGGTATTCTTACCTGGAGAATACCCATGGCGAGCTACAGACCACAGGGTCACAAAAAGCTGGACACAACTGAGGGACTAAGCACAGACAGTGTGAACAATTAGTGCATGTTATCAGATTTTAGCTCATTCTCTCATGCTCTTAACAACACCTCCAAAGGTTCTAGGCACTCCTTAGTATTTGCTGAGTTGTCTTGATTGCCATCCCATAATACTCACTGAGCATCTACCCTGAGCTGAAATGCGGATACAATAACCAGTAAGTCCCCTTGTCTTTTAGCATTTAGGGTCAGAGCTGTCCTACCAGGAGCAAGGCATGGCCTCTCCATGTCTCAGTGTCCCCACATGAAAAATGGGGACAGTAACACCCAGCTTCCAGCCAGTGCTGGTACATAAGACTTCACTCTGAGAAGGACCTGAGCTTGCTGTAATACAATGCTCTTGCTATCTTGAAATTCTTAATACTTTTTGAACAAAGGGTCCCACATTTTCATTTTTCACTGGGCCCCACAAATTGCACAGCCCATCTTGGGGACAGGAAAATATACAGTGTAGAGATTTATAAGAATTAAATAAGTGAATGTATTTAAAGTACATAGCTTCCCTGCTGGCTCAGTGATAAAGAATCTATCTGCCAATGCAGGCGGCACGGGTTCGATCCCTGATCCAGGAGGATCCCACATGCTGCGGAGCAAATAAGCCCATGGGTCACAACTATTGAGACTGTGCTCTAGAGCCCAGGAGCCGGGACTGCTGTGCCCACGTGCCACAGCTCCCGAAGCCCATGTGCCCCAGAGCCAGTGCTCCACGGCAAGAAAAGCCACCACAGTGGGAACCCCGAGTGCCACAGCTGGAGAGTGGCCCCCACTCGCCACAGCTAGGGAAAAGGCCCAGCAGCAGTGAAGGCCCAGCACAGCCAAAAATAAAGAAATACATTTTTAAATGATCTTTTTAAAAAGTACATAGAAGCTTCACATAGGATAAGTTCTCAAAAATGGGATAACCATCCCAGCTCAGTAGTTAAATCCAAAATGAATGGATCAGTATTTTCTGAAAGCCTCCTACCCATCTAATCTAAGGACCATTCATTACATTCTGCTTGGAAAACTGAAGTCGCTCAGTCGTGTCCGACTCTTTGCGACCCCATGGACTGTAGCCTACAGGGCTCTTCTGTCCATGGGATTTTCCAGGCAATAGTACTGAAGTGGATTGCCATTTCCTTCTCCAGCGGATCTTGCTGACCCAGGGATGGAACCCAGGTCTCCCGCATTGTAGACAGACGCTTTACTGTCTGACATTCTGCTTAACTTTCTTTAAAAACAGCTGTGAGTACATTTCTGGCCTCAACTTTGAATCTTAATTTTCAGATAATTAACATGGTGTGCTTCATTCCTCCCAGTTTTTTTTTTTTTTAATAGTATCGATTTATTCTTGGTTGCACTGTGTCGTCATTGCTGCTCAGGGGCTTTCTCCAGCTGTGTGAGCAGGGGCTTCTCTTGTTTTGGCTCCATGACTCCAGAGCACAAGCTCAGCAGTTGTGCTGCTTGGACTTAGTTGTTCCACGGCATGTGGCATCTTCCCAGACCAGGGATCAAACCCATGTCCCCTGCGTTGGTAGGCAGATTCCTATGTGCTGTACTGCCAGGGAAGTCACCCCTGCCCGAATCAGTCTCATCAAAACATCCTCCTCTCCACAGCTCTGGTTGACTTGAGCACCGCATACCCAAAAAGTCCTTTGACCAGCCCCACTGAGTTACCAAGTACTTAAGTGGTTCTTTCAATTCAATCACTTTTCTTCCTTCAATTGACCAATTCATTCTCCCAAAATGCTTCCAGAAGTAAAACAACATGCAGGGGACAGTGCAGGTTAGAAGTGAAGACATTTATTTTTTTTAATCTCTACAAACTGATAACCTTTGGTACATGTCCACAATTCTTTATCCACAATTCTGAAATCTAAAAAGCCCTAAACAAAGAAATTGGAAATAAATCTGTGGCAAATACATTTGGTTGCAAAACCAAACCTGAAAGTGATGTGGGGCTATTTGTAATCTGTTTAGAATAATACTGTGGGTATGACATAATGTACCATGTGTAAATTGAATTATCCTTCTAAACTCAAAAGAAAAATTCTGAACATCTGACCTCATGTTTTTGAATATGAGACTGTGGTCCTAGGTCAGGTTTACACCATCCTTTCCCAGCTTGCTTCCTAACCAACAAAGCCACACATGAAAGACAGGAACTGGGGTTACTTGTACACATGTATTCACTGAGGCTTTATTCAGAAGAGCCGAAAGGTGGAAGCAACGCAAGAGTCCACTGACGGGTGAATGAATAAACAAAATGTGGTCTATATACACAATGGGATATTGTTTAGCCTTTAAAAATGGAATTCTGTAACACATGCATGCGTGTGTCCTGTCACTCAGCTGTGTCCAGCTCTTTGTGACCTCAAGGACCGTAGCCTGCCAGGTTCCCCTGTCCATGGGTTTCTCCAGGCAAGAATACTGAAGTGGGTTGCCATTTCTTCCTCCAATGCTGGTCTTCTGTTTCCAGCAACAGGGCAAACAGCATCACCTAAATATCCTCCCACCGCCAGGCACCAAAAAGTGCTGAACAAAATATGACAAATAACTTTCTTAATTCATAGCCTAATTCCTAAGCAAGTAAGGGATAGGTAGCCGTGGGGCTAAAAAAAAAAAAAAAAGACAAAAATGAAACAAAAATCAGCATAGTGAACATGAACCAATGCTGAGGTTGCTCTATATAGGTGAGAGAGGTGACAAGTTTTGGTAACTAAGGAATTTATGTGTTTTTTCTCTCTATTTGTTGGTTGCACTGTGGGATCTTAGTTCCCTGACCAGTGATTGAACCCACGTGCCCCTGCAGTGGAAGAGCAAAGTCTGAACCACTGGACCACCGAGGAAGTCCAGAAACTTGTTTTAATGCCACACCTAGACAGGAGAGGAGGCCTTAGGTCTGACCAGTTGATGAGTTGGATCTGAGGTCCCTGGGATGATCCAAGAAAAAAAAAAAAAAGAAATCTGCCTGTTGGCCCACGAAGATGGCAAAGATATTCATTGTCTTGGCCTGGACTTGGAGAGGGCTCACGATGAAGAGTTGGCATTTACTCTTGAGTAAGATTAGGACCTATTGAAGCGAGACAGGTAGAAGAGAGACAGATATGACTTAAGTGTTAACAAACACAAACAAACAAAGTGACCCGCACTAGGCTAGAGAAAACAAGTGGAATCAGACAGTCCAGGAGAAAGACTATACAGTAATCAGAGGAACAGGTGCTGGCACTTTGGGTTGGAGAGGGAGCAGTAGGCGTGGGGATAAGTGCTTGGATTCTGGATGCAAACGAAGATGAACCCAGTGATACTTGCCGATGGATTAATTACAGAGCAGGAGAGGAAATGTAAAGTCAAGGGTGGTTCCAATACCTCAGTTATTTTGACACTTAAGACAAATTTTTAAAGTTTGAAATACTTATTAGGCTTCCCAAGAGGGATAATGAGCAGGAAATAGGACACAGAAGTAGGAGCAGAAAATCAATATAGACATACTTGGAGACATTTTGATTTGGTTCCAGACCACTGCAATATTGTGACAAAGTGAGTCATGAATTTTTCTGGCTTCCAGTGCATATAAAAGTTATGTTAATACTATACATAAGTGTGCATTAAGCGTGCAGTTACATTACATCAAAAAAGTACATATCTTAATTAAAAATATTTTATTGCTTAATACTAAACATTAAATAATGTAAGTCAGGAAGTGTTTTAAATATAATAAGACATGGTATTCTAAGTATTTTAAGTGGTGTTACTGGGAAAGAGCATACGAGTAGTATGAAATTTTAATAAGTAAGGAACATGTTATAACCTCTGGGGTAATCACTAAAAGAATAGAAACTCCTAACTTCCAGACAATATAGAAGAAAAAAGAGAGCCAAAAAGGAATTAAAGAGAAAGAAAGAAAAAAGTATTTTATGGACTTCCCTGGTGGTCCAGTGATTTAAGAATCTGCCTTCCAACAGAGGGAACGCGGGTTCAATCCCTGGTCAGGGAACTAAGACCCCATAGGGCAGGGCAGTTAAACCTGATGCAGCCCAATAAATAAAAATAAAAAATAAAGTAAAGTAAATAAATTAATTTAATTTTTAAAAAGATTTTATTGCTAAAAACTGCTGACCATCATCTGAGCATTCATCAAGTCGTAATATATTTGCAAAAGTAATCAGAGATGACTGATCACAATCACCATAACAAAGACAATAACGATGAAAACGTTTGAAATATCTCGAGAATTACCAATACGTAACACAGGGACATGAAGTGAGCAAATGCTGTTGGAAAAATGGCGCCAACAGACTTGCTCAATGCAGTGTTGCCATAAACCTTCAATTTGTAAAGAATTCTAGTGTCTTCAGAGTGCAGTAAAATGAGGTATGCAAATAGTATCCATATGCAAATAGTACTGAGAACCATGGGGCTAGTGAGAGTTGACAGAAAAGAGCTCCAGGTGCCATATTCCAATATCAAGAAGATAGAACAGAGGAGAGAGAGAGTAGAGGAGACAGGATAGAACATTCCAGAGAGGAAGAAGGAAAATCTGGAAAAAGCATGTGCTGCCAACAGAGTTAAGAAGTGATTTGAGGAGAGAGAGTGATTGGCAGCCCAAGTGCTGCTGGTAGTTCAAGTCCAAAGACAACTGAGATCAGCCATGAGAGATGGCAGCATGGGGATCATTGGCGATCTCGATGAGAGCAGTTTGGGTGGACTGGTGGGGGTAGAGCCTGTTAGAAAGGGCTCCCAAAGAGTGGGAGGAAGCAACACAAGAGTCCTTCCACAGATGAGTGGATAAAGAAAGCATGATGCATCTGCAGAGTGGAGTACTATTCCCTCATAAAAAGGAAGGACACGCTGATACATGCTCCAACATAGATGAATCTTCGAAGCATCACAATGACTGAAAGAAACCAGTCACGAGCGACCACATGTTGTACGATTCCAGTTATATGAACTATCCAGCATGAACAATCTGTAGAGACAGAAAGCATATTAGTGGTTACCAGAGACTGGGGGAATCTGGGGGAAGCAGGGGAAAGGGGAGTGACTGCTTCATGGGTACAAGATTTGCATTTGAAATGGTGAAAAGTTTTGGAACTGGACCAGTGACAGTCACACCACACTGTGAACGCACTTCATGTCACTGCATCATACAATTTCACATGGCTACAGTGGTACATTTGTGTGTGTTTTACTACAATAAAAAAAAAATGAAGAGAATGGGGGAGTGAGATTACAGACAGCATAAATGGAAACTGTACTGTAAAAAAGGAGAGAAATAGAGTGGGGCTCCAAACGAGGTCAAGAAAAGCGTGTGTACTAATGAGAATGAATGAAGAAAGACAAAACTGATGACTCAGGAGAGAGAGAAAGACACTGTTGGAGAATGACCTCGAGCAGAGGAGAAAGAGGACATCCATCACAGGAGGCAGGGGTTGGCCTTGGCCAGGAGCCAGGGCATTTCACCCACAGGAGAATGAGGGACGGAGCACGTGAGAGCACAGATGCAGCCTGTCAGTGGACAGATGGAGTGGTGAGGATCCACCGAGGCCTCTCTCTGAGACAGAGTCTGAGAATGGGGAACAGATATGAATAGTCCTTTACGAGTAGGGGGAGTGACTGAACCAGGGAAATACGGTCCAATGCCCACACTTCTCTGAGAGTTACTGATCACCCATTTCCAGTGAGACCATCTCCTGCCCCTGCTGCTACCAGCTGTGTGGGCACAGGCTCAGAACACAGAGCAAGTGGGCTTCACCAGGACTGCGATTTAGCCAACTGTGACAGGGAGTTATATATGTCAGTGCGACTGGGCTCCAGTGCCCAGATTTTTGGCCAAACATCATTCTGAATGTCTCTGAGAGAGTATTGGGTTGGGGGTGGGTGGAGATTTCCATTTAATTTGGTGGACTTTGGTAAAGCAGATTGTCCTCCATAAGGAGGTGGGCCTCATCTAATCAGTTGAAAGCCTTAATAGCATGAAGATGGGCCTCTCCCAAGCAAGCAAGAAGGAATTTCTGCCTGCAGACTGCCTTTGGACTTAAACTGAAATAACAGCCAGGCCACCCTGCCGATTTGGGACCTGCCAGTCTCTACAATCATGTGAGTGAATTGCTTAAAATAAACCTCTTTCTATATAAACACACAGCCTGTTGGTTCTGCTTCTCTAGAGAACCATGACTCATACATCAACCAAGTACAATGAAATGGGAGAGGAGAGGGGGCTGAGGTGTTTACAGCAAAATGAGGGCGGATGTTTAGCTGGATATGCAGGACAGTGAGGGCTCGAAAGGAATGAGATCAGTAAGTGGTGCAAAGTTAGGGGATTGCGGTCCCTGTGGGCTCACAGGATTGGTTGGAGCGGCGCATTAGAGGGAGTTATAAAGCCAACTCGAAATACTTCCAGATTATCATTGCGCAAGATGAATACTGAGATGGCTGTGTTTCCATTTTTCTCTGGAAGAGTACTTGCAAGACTGAGGCTCCAAAGGCCTGGTGGACTATAACACACGCCTCTCCTAGAGTCCAGGCAAGAGGCAGCCTCAGAGTAGGAAGAAGGAGGTGGGAAGGGAATGGGCTGTGGTCAAGGAATGGTGAGAGGGCAGGGCTGGAGCGAGAATGGCCTGAGGCAGCCATCCACACTGCGCCTGGCACAGTGGCCAGCCAGAGACATTCCCATAGCCCTGAAGAGGCCAGGCGGTAACTGAAAATTCTGTCATCGTGCCTGCCAGGGGTCATCTGGACTGGAACAAGGGGATGCAGAAGGCCAGGGGTGACAGCCCAGAGCTAAGAGACAAGAGGAGCCTGTGGCCAGGTGCCCAGGCCACAGAGAGGGGGCCATCAGCACACACACAAGAATACCATGAGGTCCCCCCCAAGACACATATCTCCCCAGGCCAGTTCAGAGGACCAGCCATCTGCCACAGATGCCCCAGTGTTCCAGAAGCTTCTCCCTGCCTTGAGGATTTCTCAGAGGGAAGGAGGGTGAGGGGAGAAACCATGGAGGCAGGGAGAATCCTGGTGGGAACTGTGAACTTTGGGGTAACTGAGAAAGTTACTCAAAATAAGCTTTTGTTTTTAACCAGAAAAAAAAAAAAAAACAGAATTAGCTTGAGTGGCCTGAAAAGGAACAAGCCTGTCCTGCAGTTTGTTCCCACGGAGAAGAAAAGACAAATTCCAGCAATCTGGTTGGCTGATAAGTCTGAATTCTGATCCCACTGTGTGAATGGGGTGATGTTTTACAGAACAGCTCTGTGTGTTGATGACCTGTGTGCGTATGTGTGTACATGCTAAGTCGATTCCATCATCTCCAACTCTTTGCAACCGGCTGCAGTCCGTGGGATTCTCCAGGCAAGAATACCAGAGTAGGGTTGTCATTTCCTTCTCCAGGGGATCTTCCTGACCCAGGGATCGAACCTCTGTCTCTCATCTCCTGCATTGGCAGGCGGATTCTTTACCACTAGTGCCACCTGGGGGGAGCAGCCTGAGATAAAATCCCAAAATATTATCTGAACGGGAAGAAGCTTTAGGTCATCTGATCTAGAGGGGAGATGACCTCGCCCACCTCCCTAGGGGACAGCCGGCCTCGGCTACAGACACTTTTGCTTGTCACAATCGGCCTCTAGTGCAGGACAGGTGTACTCGTCCACACCCTACAGCGTGCAGGACAGCCCTTCACCACAGAGAGTTCTGTCAACAGGGCCAAGGTTGAGAAACCCTCGTCAGATCCAAAATTCTGTCCAGGCAGGCGTGTCCTCAGAAAAACTCCCTCTTGGCCCAGACAGCCTCAGCCTAAGGACCTCTGTGGTCATTCGCCCGGTGACTCAGTGATTGAAGCAGGATTTGTTCCCAGCTCTCCCTGACCCCAGAGTCTGCTGTTTATTTTTAATTTTTTATTTTACTGGCTGCTCTGCACCGTATATGGGATTTTAGTTCCCCTATCAGGGATGGAACCCATGCTTCATGCATTGAAGAGTGGAGTCTTCACCACTGGACAGCCAGGGAAGTCTAGAGTCTGTGCTTTTTAAACCCCTCTGTCATATGCCAAGGCCAGTCAAAACAGGGACATTCTACTTGCAGTTTTCTGTATGCCCAGATGGCAGGCTCTGAGGAGTTTTGCTGAAGGGGTCTCTTCCCCCAAATTTCTCCCCTAACCTGCAACACTGGAACAAGCACAGCTGGAATCAAGATTGCCGGAGAAATAATACCCTCAGATAAACTGATGACACCACCCTAACGGCAGAAAGCAAAGAGGAACTAAAGAGCCTGTTGATGAAAGTGAAAGAGGAGAGGGAAAAAGCTGGCTTAAAACCCAGCATTCAAAAGACAAAGTTCATGGCATCTGGTCCCATCACTTCATGGCAAACAGATGGGGAAACACTAGAAACAGTGAGAAACTTATTTTCTTGGGCTCCAAAATCACTGCAGATGGTGACTGCAGCCATGAAATTAAAAGACGCTTGCTTCTTGAAAGAAAAGCTATGACCAACCTACACAGCATATTAAAAAGCAGAGACACTACTTTGCCAACAAAGGTCCATCTAGTCAAAGCTATGGTTTTTCCAATAGTCACATATGAATGTGAGAGTTGGACCGTAAAGAAGGTTGAGTGCCAAAGAATTGATGCTTTCGAACGGTGGTGTTGGAGAAGACTCTTTTAGAGTCCCTTGGACTGCAAGGAGATCAAATCAGTCAATCCTAAAAGAAATCAGCCCTGAATATTCTTTGAAAGGACTGATGTTGAAGCTGAAGCTGCAATACTTTGACCACCTG
Source organism: Ovis aries (assembly GCF_016772045.2). NCBI lineage: Eukaryota > Metazoa > Chordata > Mammalia > Artiodactyla > Bovidae > Ovis > Ovis aries. The sequence goes on along the minus strand of NC_056069.1, from coordinate 59,262,711 downwards.
ATGCAAAGAACTGACTCATTGGAAAAGACCCTGATGCTGGGAAAGATTGAAGGCAGAAGGAGAAGGGGGCAGCAGAGGATGAGATGGTTAGAAGGCATCACCGTCTCTATGGACATGCGTTTGAGCAAGGTCTGGAAGTTGGTGATGGACAGGGAGGCCTGGCGTGCTGTAGTCCACGAGGTCACAAAGTGTCAGACATGCCTGAGCAACTGAACTGACTACTGAACCTGCAACATTGCCTGCTATTGTGGTTGTTGTTAAGTCACTAAATCACGCCCAACTCTGTGACCCCATGGACTGCAGCACGCCAGGCTCTCCTTTTCTTCACTATCTCGTGGAGTTTGCTCAAGCTCATGTCCATCGAGTCGATGATGCTATCAAACCATCTCATCCTCTGCCACTTTCTTCTCCTTTTCCCTTTTGTCTTTCCCAGCATCAGGGATTTTTTCCAACAGTGACTGCTACTCCATCACTAAGAGTCCACCCTCTGCACTGAGGCTCCTCTGGTAAATACAAGGATCCCATACAGGCTTGAAGAAATTAGTCTACAATATAGTCTAAAAATGGTACTGCCTGTTGACCTCTGGCAAAGTACTTGACCTCGTGCTTCCATTTCCTCATCTGTAAAATCAGAATAATAATTATACCTCTGTCCTGGATTGTCACACAGATGAAGTGAGCGATTCTATGTAAAACCTGGGAGATGGTGAAGGACAGGCAAGCCTAGCGTGCTGCAGTCCATGGAGTCACAAAGAACTGGACAGGACTTGGCCACTGAACAACAGCAACAAATATAAAGGCTGGTACAGCTGGTGTGGCTCTTAACCGTGTGTTCAGGCATTCAGAGGCGAAATTTGGATGGACCCTTTAAAAGCCTGGCAGGAACCCAGGTTTTTTGTTGTTGTTTTTTTAATAGCAACAACAAAAGTGCAGTTTCTGCAGTTTCTTTTCAAGTAAGACAAACTGTTCAAAACTGAACAAGCGTTAGTAAGAAGTGAGTGACTGACTATTCACTTGGTTGCCAAGGAAACCCTCTAGGTTGGAGAAAAGATTGCGGTGGAGGTTGATACTGACTCCAGAAAGAGCTCATAGAATTCTGCCCTTGAGGAAAAGTGAGCGAGGAGGCTCACAGGGCGTTTTAAAGCTGAACCCTGTGGTTCCGAGAAAGCCTCAGGTATCGGCAGAAAGCCTGCTTCTCTCTAAAGCTTCGACAAATCTGCTCAAGACAGACAAGAAAAAGCCAAGCATTACTGGGATAAGCCACACCCTTGTTCTCAAGTCAGCAAAGGGTGCCTGTGGGCTGTTTGTGTACTGAGTTATTACATGGAAGAAAGCTAAATATTTCTCCAAAGAAAAAGAAAAAAGAGTGTAGGGTGACCAGGAGTAAGAAAAGGTCACTGGAAGGACCTAGATGTTGATATTTCCGGAAAAATTATCTCCCTATTGTAGTCCAAATTTGTTATGGACTCTTTTCATTGTGGTAAAATACACATAACGTAAAATTTACCATTTTACAGCGTGTGGTTTGCTGTTGTGCAACCATCCCACGAATTCCGCAACCGCCCCATGGGGCTTTCCCAGAACAATCCCCACCCCCACCGCCCCCCCCCCAACCCCTGCGTCCTCTGCCTGCCCTTTGTAGAAAAACTCTAGTCAAAGAATACAGTTAATCAGAGAAGCAAGAAAATGCAGAAAGAAAAGAAAACAGTCAAGCAAGACAAAACAATAATAGTCCTTAAGCAGTCAAGGACCTCCTCAAGAGCTATAGCCAATATTCTGATCCATGTCTTTTGAGCTGTTTTACAGATACTGATGGGCTCAGACGGTAAAGAATCCACCTGCAATGCAGGAAACCTGGGTTTGATCCCTGACTTGGGAAAATCCCCTGGAGAAGGGAATGGCTACCCACTCCAGTATTCTTGCCTGGAGAATTCCATGGACAGGGGAGCCTGGCGGGCCACAGTCCATGGGGTCACAAAGAGTCCGACATGACTGAGCAATTAACACTTTCACTTCAGCTTCTGTGTTGGGAGAAAATCAAGATGTGACCAACCTGTTCTATAGATTCTAGGATGCCGGAAGAGTGCCTACGTGCGAGAGTAGACAGCAGGCAGAAGGGTTAGGTCACTAAGACAGAAAACAGCAAAGGAAAGCTGGTTTGAGAGGGAAAACAGGGGGTTTCTTTTTGGAAGTGTTGAATGTGAGAATCCCCAATATCCAGGAGGTAGCTGGTGAGGTCTTCTTTAATCCTTGTGGCAAACTGCAAAATCCATCTCTGATCACTTGCCCTAATGCCGCACAATCAGAAAGTGGGGAAAAATAGACAATGTGAATCCTGGACATTTTGGCTCCCATAGCTGTGGGATTTTTACCTCACAAACACTGTCTAACTTTATTATTGTCCTTTTAATCTCTGCCTATGTTGGGGCAGTATCATTAATACTTTAAATTCTCTTTTTAATACTCATGAGGCTTAACAACATCATGAATTGGCCTGACGGCCTCAAGGAAAAGCCTATCAATTACAGCAGATTTCTGTAGAAATGTCATATTGATTCTACAGTTTATATACAAATGCAAAGGACTTATAATTCAGCCAAAACAATTTTTTTTTAATTTTTATTTTTACTTTATTTTGCTTTGCAATACTGTATTGGTTTTGCCATACATTGACATGAATCAGCCACAGGTGTACATGAGTTCCCAATCCTGAACCCCCTCCCACCTCCCACCCCATATCATCTCTCTGGATCATCCCTGTGCACCAGCCCCAAGCATCCTGTATCCTGTATCAAACATAGACTAGCAATTCTTTTCTTACCTGATAGTATACATGTTTCAATGCCATTCTCCCAAATCATCCCACCCTCTCCCTCTCCCTCTCCCACAAAGTCCAAATATCCGTTCCAAACATCTGTGTCTCTTTTGCTGTCTCACATACAGGGTTATCATTACCATCTTTCTAAATTCCATATATATGTGTTAGTATACTGTATTGGTGTTTTTCTTTCTGCAGCCAAAACAATTTTGAAAAATAAGAACAAAGTTGAAGGACGTACATTACCTAGATTTCAAGGCTACTATAAAGCTATAGTAATCAGCAGTATGGTATTGGCAAGGGATAGTTGTAAGACAAGTAGAAAAGAATAGAGTCCAGAAATAGACCAGCATACGTGTGGTGAATTAATATCTAACAAAGATGTCAAGGGTTCTTTAATGGGCAAAGATAGTCCTTCCCTATAGAAATGTTGCTTGAACAATTAGATATTCACTGAGGAGAAAATGGACCTCCAATCTTACCTCACACCATATACAGAAATAAACTCAAATGGATCACAAACCTAAAAGTGAAAGCTAAAACTAAAATATCTAGGAAAAAAATAGAAAATCTCTTTAGTCTTGAGGTAGACAAAAAGCTCTTGGGACATAGAAAAGCACAAGTATTTTAAAAATACATATTAATAAATGGGCTTCCCTGGTAGCTCAGCTGGTAAAGAATCCACCTATAATACGGGAGACCCCGGTTCAATTTCTGGGTCGGGAAGATCTGCTGGAGAAGGGATTGTCTACCTACTCCAGTATTCTGGCCTGGAAAGTCCCCTGGATGGAGGAGCCTGGAGGGCTACAGTCCATGGGGTCACAAAGAGTCGGACACGACTAAGTGACTAAGCACACAGCACAGCATATTAATAAGTGAGCTTCATCAAAATTGAAAGCCTCTGTCCTTTGAATGGAATGGTTGAGACAATGCAAAAGCAAACTGCAGACCAGGAGAAACACTGGACGTGTCTCAAGAACATAAAATGTTTAGAGTTTAATCATAAGAAGTCAAACTCATCCATTTTTTTAATGGGCAAAAGATTTCAAATGCTTTCACTAAAGAGGATATACAAATGGCTAATAAGCACATGAAAATATTCTCAACATCATTAGTCACTGGGAAAATGCAAATTAAAAGCACAATGAGTTAACACCATACACCCACTAGAATGGCTAAAATTAAGACTGGCTATGCCATGTTGGCAAGGAAGTAGAGCAACGGGAGGTGTAAAATTGTGCTTTGGAAAACAGTTTGGCAGTTTCTAAAAAAATTAAACACACACTTAACATATGACCCAGAAATTCTGCTTCTAGATTTCTACCCAAGAAAAATGAAAACATATGTACTCCAAAGATCTGTATATGAACGTTCACAGCAGCTTTCTTTAAATAAATGGTGTTACATTAAAATACTTCACAGCAGTATAAAGGAATGATACAGTGATACATGTGAAAACATGGAAGAGCCTTGAAAATATTATTAGTGTCTCAGTAATTCTTTCATGGCACCTAAGCCAAAATGTGGTGATTTAGTCACTAAGTCATGTCTGACTCTTTATGACCCCATGGACTGTAGCCCACCAGGCTCCGCTGTCCATGGGATTTCCCAGGCAAGAATACTGGAGTGGGTTGCCATTCCATTATCCAGGGGATCTTCCTGACCCAGCGATCAAACCTGGGTCTTCTGCATCTCCAGTGGGTCTTTTACTGACTGAGGCACAAGGGAAGCCCTGCTAAGACCAAATAACTAACTGTATTGAGAGGTTAGGGCCAACTTCATAATAGTAGTGTTGAACAGAAGTCTTGTGTTTCTCTCAGAAATTGTAAATGTCCATGGTGGGTTTGTTGTGGTGTCCCAGGGTGCCTCAGCACCATCTGGGAACCATGCAGGAAGAACAGTTACTGTTGGAAGCAACCAAGATATCCCTCAGTACGTGAATAGATAAATACACTGAAGTGCTTCCAGACAATGGAATATTAGTTAATGCTAAAAAGGAATGAGCTATCAAGCAATGAAAAAGCAGGGAGGAATCTTAAATGCATATTACTAAGTGAAAAGGAGCCAGTCTGAAAAGGCTACGTACTATTGTTGCTGTTCAGTCGCTCAGTCGTGTCTCTTTGTGACCCCATGGACTGCAGCACACCAGGCTTCCCTGTCCTTCACTGTCTTCCGGAGCTTACTCGAACTTATGTCCATTGAGTCGGTGATGCCATCCAACCATCTCATCCTCTGTCGTCCCCTTCTCCTCCTGCCTTCAATCTTTCCCAGCATCAGGGTCTTTTCCACTGAGTCAGTTCTTTGAATCAGGTGGCCAAAGTATTGGAGTTTCAGCTTCAGCATCAGTCCTTCGAATGAATATTTAGGATTGATGTCCTTTAGGATTGACTGGTTTGATATCACTGTAGTCCAGGGGACTCTCAAGAGTCTTCTCCAACACCATAGTTTGAAAGCATCAGTTCTTCAGTGCTTCCACAATCAAAGGCTTTGGGATAGTCAATAAAGCAGAAGTAGATGTTTTTCTGGAACTCTCTTGCTTTTTTTATGATCCAATGGGTGTTGGCAATCTGATCTCTGGTTCCTCTGCCTTTTCTAAATCCAGCTTGAACATTTGGAAATTCTTGGTTCAAGTAATGTTGAAGCCTCACTTGGACAATTTTGAGCGTTACTTTGCTGGCATGTGAGATGAGTGCAATTGTGGGGTACTTTGAATATTCTTTGGCATTGCCATCTTTTACAATTTTCGTGAAAATGGACCTCTTTCAGTCCTGTGGCCACTGCTGAGTTTTCCAAATTTGCTAGTGTATTGAGTGCAGCACTTTAACAGCTGTTCTATTGGTTTCCAATTGTATGACACTTGGGGAAAGGTTAAACTACAGAGTCAGGAAAAAGACTGGTGGTTGGGGAGAGAGGGGAGAGAGGTGAAGCACAGAGGAGTTCTAGGGTAATGAAAATGTCCCATACGACATTATAATGATGGGTACATGCCATTATACATTTTTTCATAACACCAAGCATGAATTCTAATGTAAACTGTGGACTTTGGGTGATAGTGATATGCCAGTGGAGGCTCACAAGTTGTAAGACACACACTATTTTGGTGGGGATGTTGATCACTCGGGAGACTGGCCATGAGTGAAGGCAGTATGTGTATGGGAAATCTCTGCACCTTCTACTTAATTTTGCTGTAAACCTAAATGGCTCTGAAAAGACCCACTCCAATTAAAGTCAGAAATAAATAAAAACATACACTTGGGTAGGGGAAATAAAAATGGTTACCTGATGGGGAAACAGTGGCTGACTTTATTTGGGGGGGCTCCAAAATCACTGTAGATGGTGACTGCAGCCATGAAATTAAAAGACGCTTACTCCTGGGAAGGAAAGTTATGACCAACCTAGACAGCTTATTAAAAAGCAGAGACATTACCTTGTCAACAAATGTCCATCTAGTAAAGCCTATGGTTTTTCCAAGAGACATGTCTGGATGTGAGAGTTGGATGATAAAGAAAGCTGAGTGCCCAAAATTGATGCTTTTGAACTGTGGAGTTGGAGAAGACTTTTGAGAGTCCCCTGGACTGCAAGGAAATCCAACCAGTCCATCCTAGAGATCAGTCCTGGGTGTTCATTGGAAGGACTGATGTTGAAGCTGAAGCTCCAATACTTTGGCTACCTGATGGGAAGAGCTGACTCACTTGAAAAGACCCTGATGCTGGGAAAGATTGAGGGAAGGAGGGAAGGGGATGAAGTGGATGAGATGGCTGGATAGCATCACTGACTCAATGGACATGAGTTTGGGTAAGCTCCGGGAGTTGGTGATGGACAAGGAGTCTTGGCGTGCTACAGTTCATGAGGTCAAAAACAGTCGGACACGACTGAGCGACTGAACTGAACCTGAGGCTATGGAGAAAAACGCATTATGGAGCTTTCCGGAATGACGGGACCTCCCTAAATGTCGATTGTGGTGGTGGTAACACTTGTGTATACATTTGTCTAAAATGGGTGCATTTTGTTGTATGTAAATTATACGTATTTCCCTGGTAGCTCAGATGGTAAAGAGTCTGCCTGAAATGCAAGAGACCCGGGTTCAATCCCTGGATCAGGAAGATCCCCTGGAGACGGAAATGCAACCCACTCCAGTATTCCTGCCTGGAAAATCCCATGGATGGAGGAGCCTGGGATAGTCCATGAGGTTGCAAAGAGTCAGACACGACTAAGCAGTTAACACACATAAAGTTAACTTCAAGATAAAAGCCAAAATATCTCGGGTATGAAAATACATCTCATGTGTACATATACACACCCAAGCACACTCGCAGTCACTCCTGTCTCTGCCTGTTCACAGAATCATAGAACTCCATCTCAATGTTTTTGTTGTTGGCCCCCCTCATTGACTCTTCGACTCAATTTTCACCCCTCTCCTTCCTCTGCTGCTACTCCACTCCTGCCAGTTAAAGGTATTTTCATCACTTCCACGTCCAGCCTTCATGTATTAAGGAACACTGTGAGTCCAGATTGAACAGCGTGGAGGAAGCCAGAAGAATGTGAAAGGCATTAGGAGGCTTGAACCATTATTATAAAGTAATAACGTGCTGTCAAGGCACACAGTGTCTGCCACACAGTGGCTGCTTGTTAAATATCCAATGACTTGAATTTATTGAATTTGTTGAGGCTTGAGTTTTTCTGGGATAGCCTATCATTAAATAATGCATCAAATATGGAATATATTCAATAATAATTTGAAAACATCTTCTATATGACTACCATTGATTGCACATTGGTTTTTCTGATAGAGACTGCAATGAAAGCTTTTTAGATTTATTTCATGAAATCCCCCCAACCCTGTGGAATTAATATTAATAACTTTATTTTACAGATGATGAAACTGAGGCTCAGGAATGTTAAATAAATTGGCCTGCATGGAGATCTGGGATTATTAAGTGGAGAAGCTGGAATTTAAATCCCAGTCTGCCTACCTGAGCAGTTACTGTGCTGCTCCGACTAGCTGCGTACCTCTGATCTGAAGACTGGGAAGGCATAGAACTTTTTAATGGGAATCTGAAGCTTATAATATGAGTATAAGGTGTGATGTCCCTCTATTTCCTTTTTATGTGTGATGAGTGATAGCAAATTCTGCTTAAATCTGTTTTAAATATTAAAAGATTTTTCAGGGAGAGAAAATCTAGAACGATGTATTTTTCTGATGCACAAATATTAGATATTCAATGCATTCTTCTTTTCTCATTAGAGGATTCTTAGTTAACTGATAACTACAAATAGAACATTTAAACAACAACTACTCCTTGAATTGTTAGATTGTGTTACCATTTACAAAGCGTCCATCCCCTGCTGGGCTTTCCAACCGTCATGAGAGACTGTCATTGAGTGGACACTTGTCAACTCTGCATTATCTATTCCACCGCAAATGATTTGTCTGAGCTCATCAGAAACATCCCACTCCTCAGGCCAGTAAGCAAGTCAGTCAATGGGCCATCAAGAAGCAAAGACACAGGAAGAGTGGTCTAAGAAAAGCCACAGGAAGGAAAGCTCTCTTGCCCTCCCCTGGATGTTGCCATGCGTGGATGGGACACACAGAACTGCTACAGCCTTCTCATCCCCACATCAGCCCGAGAATGGCAGTAACACGGAATAGCAGAACTGAGAGCAGAGAGAACCTGGCCTGGATGATCCTCAATCAACTGTCCTCAAAGCCGTTGTGCCTCCAGCTTCCCTTGTCATGTGAGATGGCAACTATCCTTACTGCTTAAGCCGTCTTTGCTGCTGCCAAGTCGCTTCAGTCGTGTCCGACTCTGTGCGACCCCGTAGACAGAAGCCCATCAGGCTCCCCTGTCCCTGGGATTCTCCAGGCAAGAACACTGGAGTGGGTTGCCATTTCCTTCTCCAATGCAGGAAAGTGAAAAGTGAAAGGAAAGTCTCTCAGTCGTGTTCGACTCTTAGCGACCCCATGGAATTCAGCCTACCAGGCTCCTCTGTCCATGGGATTTTCCAGGCAAGAGTACTGGAGTGGGGTGCCATTGCCTTCTCCTAAAGCCATCTTTAAACAAAACAAAACAGTTTTTAGCCACAGTGAGCAGCTTGCAGGATCTTAGTTCCCCTACCAGGGATCGAACCCCCTTTCCCTGCGTTGAACGCACACTCTCAAGCCCTGGACCTCCACATAAGTCCCCTCGCCTAAACCATCTTGATCCCTATTTCTATCACTTGCAGCAGAAAGGATCTTAATACCTTAGCACTACGTGGGACTCCAATGGTTAAGTGACTTGCTCTATAGCTCATTGTTCGCGTAACCAAACTTCCCACTTCAATTTGATGAATATCAGCTGAACCCCACTCAAAATACCATTTTTGTTGCAAAACAAAAAAAAGACAAAATCTTAGCCAACTTAAAGCTAAGAAAATAATATCTGTTGAATATGATCATGCATGATACAGGTGCTTGCTTTGGTATTATTTTACAGTAGAAATTATTAATAAGTTACAGCTGAAAATGGTTGGTTTATTGTAACACATGAAATGTCATCTACTTCCGACAATCAAAGATGATCAAGACCAACAAAAGTGTTGCTTCCTTTATTTTTTTTTAACATTTGTGAGTAAAAGTTACTGGAAAAGATTCTTTCTCACTGTAATTCTTAAACCTTACATAAAGAAAATTTGAGGATCATTTCGTTCTAGTGCACCAATTGTCATCAAAATATATGTTGGTTTTTTTCTTCAAGGTTTGTACTTTAAGAAACTTTTTCAACAAAATTTTATCTAAAACTTTCTTTTCTTCTTTGGGACATTTCCTGTAACATATAGCTAAATATTTCTTATAATTTTATTTATTTACTGGCTGTGCTGGGTCTTTTCTCTAGTTGCAGCAAGCAGGGGCTATTCTCTAGTTGGGGTACAAGGGCTTCTCATTGCGGTGGCTTTCTCTTGTTGTGGAGCACAGGCTCAGTAGTTGTGGCGCGTGGATTTCATTGCCCCGCAAAATGTGGGATCTTCCCGGACCAGGGATTGAACTTGTGTCTCCTGCATTGGCAGGCGGACCCCTCACCACTGAGGCACCAGGGAAGCCCCAGGAGCTTAATCTTATCTGAAGGGACTCAGATGTCTGCTAATTAGTTTATCTTCCTTCTCTTCAGCAGGTGGGGCTTTGCCTTGGATAGAGTGAATTCATGCTGCTTTTACAGTGCCCAGAAGGCACCAGCATCACCTGTCTCAGAAATGCCTTCTCAGCACTGAGGAACTCTGCTTGGGTTGTACGTAAATCTCACATTGTGCCATTAACACTAATTCTGTGTTTTGGTACTTGCTCAGTGGATCAGCTCCTCCTTCACCCTCGGTTAAATCACAAGTGCTTTGCCCAGATGTCTGTGGATGCTTCTTCACTGCCTTCATTCACGTGTCTTCTGTCACTCACATTGCCCATTGGCCATCCAGGGCTACCCAGTGACTCCCACAGCAATCTTGGCATCCAGCGCCTCCTCTCATGGGAGTCTCTTAATAACTAGGAGACCGCGTGTCCTGGTCTGTGGCTCAGTGCTAGTGTACGCCTGTATCTGGTACAGATTGTTTTTTAAAGATTCATTTATTTTATTATTTTAAATTTATTTTTAATTGGAGGATAATCGCTTTACAATGTTATGTTGGTTTCTGCCATACAACAAAGTGAATCAGCCATAAGCATACATAAGTCTCCTCCTTCTTGAATCTTCCTCCCACCCTCACCCCACCCAACCCCTCTAGGTTGTCACAGAGTACCGGGTGGAACTCCCTGTGTTATACAACAATTTTCCATTAGCTATTTTATGTACGGTAATATATATATGTTTCCATGCTCCTCTCTCGATTCATTCCACCCTCTCCTTCCTCCGCCGTGACCACAAGTCCATTCTCGGAGCCTGCATCTCTATTTCTGCCCTGCAAATGGGTTCATCAGTACCATTTTTCCAGATTCCATATATATGCATTAATATATGATATTTGTTTCTTTCTGACTTACTTCATTCTGTATCACAAGCTCTAGATTCATCCACCTGACTGGAACTAGCTCAATTTTGTTCCTTTTCAAGGCAGAGTAATATTCCATTGTGTATATGCATTACATCTTCTTCATCCATTCATCTGTCAATGGACATCTAGGTTGCTTCCACGTCCTGGCTATTGTAAATAGTGCTGCCATGAATATCGGGAAACATATCTTTTTCAACTATGGTTTCCTCAGGGTGTCTGGCACAACTTTTAAGAAAGACCCCTTCTTTCACCCTCAACAGTGTTTTGGTTTGCTTTATTAACTGTATGATCCCCTTACTTATAGGGCTTAATGAATCAGAGCAATTTCCCTGAACCTCCCAGCGTTTGGAGGGCCTTGTCCTCTAGTACAGCAAATGCAGGAGATCAGATAAAGTGATTTGGTGTAGAGTGGGACTGCACTGGCCAATGAGGTACCAATAGCCACTGGTGGCTAGTCCCAACTGGGTTGTGCTGAATGTGTAAATACACTCCAGATTTCAAAGGCTTCATCCAGGGGTAAAAAATGCAATATAGCTCATTAGTAATTTTTATATTGATATTGTATTGGGTTGGCCAAAAAGCTTGTTCAGTTAGTGAATACATTGTTCAATAGAGTTCTTTGTGAAAATAAAAAGTCTTGTCTTTTTACTTAAAACCAAATGAACGTTTTGGCCCACCCAACATTTTGGGTGTCTGATAACAGTGTCAGACTTTATTTTTTGGGCTCCAAACTCACTGCAGATGCTGACTGCAGCCATGAAATTAAAAGACGCTTACTCCTTGGAAGGAAAGTTATGACCAACCTAGATAGCATATTCAAAAGCAAAGACATTACTTTGCCAGCAAAGGTCCATCTAGTCAGGGTATGGTTTTTCAGGTGGTCATGTATGGATGTGCAAGTTGGACTGTGAAGAAAGCTGAGCACCAAAGAATTGATGCTTTTGAACTGTGGTATTAGAGAAGACTCTTGAGAGTCCCTTGGACTGCAAGGAGATCCAACCAGTCCATTCTAAAGGAGATCAGTCCTGGGTGTTCTTTGGAAAGACTGATGCTAAAGCTGAAACTCCAATGCTTTGACAACTTCATGCGAAGAGTTGACTCATTGGAAAAGACTCTGATGCTGGGAGGGATTGGGGATTGCAGGAGGAGAAGGGGGCAATAGAGGATGAGATGGCTGGATGGCATCACCGACTCAATGGACATGAGTTTGGGTGAACTCCAGGTGTTGGTGATGGACAGGGAGGCCTGGTGTGCTGCAGTTCATGGGGTTGCAGAGTCGGACATGACTGAGCGACTGAACTGAACTGATTAGATAAAATACATTTATTAATATTAAATAATATATAATTAGAATTAAAGGATATTTAATTTATTTTACTTTTTTTTTTAATTATTTTGCTTTTTAAATGTGGCTACTAGAAAATTTCAAATGTCACAGGTGGCTTGCATTGTGTTTCTATTGAACAGTGCTGTTCTAGATACAGTAAGTCTTTCCAAGGAGTGGTCTTACTTCTGACTCTCCTTTTCCTTGCTTGCATTAACTCCAGGCAGCCGAGGGGTGGACAGCAACAGTCTCAGATATCAGTCCTCCCAGGTGGCAGTGGTCTGATGACTTGGCCATTGACCACACATAGTATCTACTAAAACAAAGTGTTGCAGGGTGGAAAACGCAACACTCCCCAGTTAGGAGACTGCAGCTTAGCCCAGCAATGCATCTGGGTGAGCATAGCCAAGACCCCAACCATGGAGGACCTCGGATTTCCCCTCTATAAAAACAAACAAGGGCGTGGAGCTCCATGACCACTGAAGCCCTTTCACATCCTCTCCAAGAGGCCAGAGCCCATGAATGAACACTGTGGCTATTGCTGGGATTATGTAGGGTCAGTGGTAGAGCGTAATTTAGGAGGGCCCCTTGGGTTGCCTGGAGAATCCTGTGGATGGAGGAGCCTGGTGGGCTGCTGTCCATAGGGTCGCACAGAGTCAGACACGACTGAGGCGACTTAGCGTTCATGCATGCATTGGAGAAGGAAATGGCAACCCACTCCAGTGTTCTTGCCTGGAGAATCCCAGGGACAGAGGAGACTGGTGGGCTGCCGTCGATGAGGTCACATGGAGTTACAGCAGCAGCTTGGGTTGCCTCTCAGATCATACGGCATGTGTACCTCCTCCACTATCAAAGCTGCCATTAGACCCAGAAGGTCACCAAATTATACACCTCGCCACAGTGGCCAGTCCAGAAACCAGCATCTGGATAAGGAAATCTGTCACACACTAGTGAGATTGCAGGCTAAACAAAAATAGCTAGGACTAGGAAAGACTTTGAAATTCAGGGATGATGGAGCCATTACCAGTCATTAAGAATGGTGAGTATCAGGGCTTCTCTGCTGGTCCAGTTGTTAAGACTCCTTGCTTCCAAGGCAGGGGGCAGGGATTTGATCCCTGGTTGGGGAACTAAAAGACCCCACATACCTCAAGACCAGGAAAAAAAAAAAAAGGAATAAAGAAAGGTGAAGATTATTTTAGAGAAATAATAAGCCTTCCCTTTCCCAACAAGATTTTTCCAGAAACCATATACAAAGAACACCATAAGGAGATGGAACTTTCATGTAATAGCAATATTGTAGTTGGGAGTATCTGTTCTGATAGACTACTCCACATCATAAAAATCATAGACTCTAACACAATAGCAACGTTTTAGGACCAATCCTCCTGGCAGTTATTTCATTTCAAAGGAAAATTTATAAATATAAGTGAATTCCCAATTTATGGCACATGGCAGCCAGATGGGCTGTGGGCAGACATTTTCAAGCGGAGGTGTTTTCTAATAACCCTCATCCCCTCAGGGCTGCAGCCCTGCCCAGAGAAGGCAAGCGAATTGACGTCAGAAAGCAGGTGTTCTGCTTCTAAGACACCCACCCTGGTTGAGCAGATTAACTAAGTCTGGGGTCCCCAACCTCCAGGATCTAATGCCTGATCATCTGTGGTGGAGCTGACGTAATAATAACAGAAACAGAGTGAAAGTGAAAGTCGGTCGTGTCCGACTCTGCGGCCCCATGGACTATACAGTCCTTGGAATTCTCCAGGCCAGAATACTGGAGTGGGTAGCCTTTCCCTTCTCCAGGGGATCTTCCCATCCCAGGGATTGAACCCAGGTCTCCCACATGGCAGGTGGATTCTTTACCAGCTGAGCCACCAGGGAAGCCCAAGAATACTGAGTGGGTAGACTATCCCTTCTCCAGCAGATCTTCCTGACCCAGGAATCGAACCAAGGTCTCCTGGATTGCAGGCGGATTCTTTACCAACTGAGCTATCAGGGAAGCCCAAGCAGAAACAAAGTGCACAATAAATGTCACGCACTAGAATCATCCTGAAACCCACCTCCAGCCCCAATCCATGGGAAAAAATGACTTCCACAAAACCAGTCCCCGGTGCCAAAAAGGTTGGGGACCACTAAACTAACTGATATCTTGAAGGGCATGGAACAAAGTTTTGAAGAAACAGGATGGAAGCTGTCTGGGTAAGAGGATGGAGAACAGTAAACCCACCAGTGGGTAGCTGGGAGGCACCTGGAGGGGTATAGGAAACAGCAGGAGGAAGTGGGACTCCTGGGCTCCAGGGGCCAGAAAGGGATAACAGAGCAGCAAGGACTGACCCAGGGCCACAGGGAAGGCAGAGGACCTCACTGGAAGGTCATTGGCGTGCCAAAGGCACAGACAAACATTAACACACCTCCTTGTCTTGCCGAGGACCAGCTGCTTCCTGTGGCTGCGCCTTTCCTTTCATCCAAACCCTCAGGGAATGCAGAGGAATTTGAAAAATGTGTGCAGTCTTTAGTGGGTGCCTTCTCCTGTGCTCTACATGAAGGATTAATCTCGTGGGAAACAGCCCCCCATCCCTGCGACATTTGACTATTTCTGGTAAAAGGAGAGGCGGCAGAAGAGAGAATACGGATGCTCTCAAGATTATGAACAGCTGACCAGAGGTTCAGTCAACACATGCGTAAGGAGAAGTAAAAAAGGTGGGTGGGGGAAAGTAAACCACAGCCTAAAGGAGAAGAAAAGGCAGATGAGGAAAGTGAAGAGAAACTGAGAGGGGAAGAGGGTGGAGATAGAGAACAAGGGAGGCAGAGGAGAGAGTCAGCAGGTCCTGGGGTAAATGTGACCTACGGATCTGGATTAAATCAAAGCAAGGTATTAAACCTTGACTTCCAGTCTTCACAGAAATGTAAAGGCCAACAGGCTTTCAGTGTGGCCTGGGAAGCAGAAAATGCCTTGAGGGCCATCGGCTTGTCACCTCAAGACATCCCACCCCTCCACTCGTGAGGCAGACAGAAGACAGAATGAGTGGAGGTGCCATGTTAGACAGTCAATGCACAGCTGGGATTCAAACATCGGGGTCTCAGCTCTCCATCACGCTGCCTGAGCAAGAGCCAGGGCTCTGTGACAGCAGCTACAGTTTCCAGTGCACAGGAAATAGTTGAGACTGTATGAGAGTTTGGGGTTAGTCATCAAAGCCAAACTCACTCTACCTGGTCTGTGCAAACACACCATTGTTCTTGCTTTGAAGCAAATTCTTCCGTTCCCAGGGGGTAACAGAATTGTGTCTTCCTGAAGGTCACAGTATTTGTGTCTTTCCTCTTTTCTAGGAATCTGAGAAGGGCATAGAGGTTTGAGGGAGGGGTCGCCCTAAAGTCATTTTCCAAGCATCTGAAAATTGTGCCCTATTTCTACCAAGAGTTAGATCTTAGAATCCAAGTCAAAAATATAACCCAAAGGCAGCCCCACCCCCATCAAACATTTGAATTTGTTTTCCAGCCTGGGTGGGGACTTGGGTCCCTGGTGGCTCACATGGTAAAGAATCCACCACAGTGCAGGAGACCCCAGTTCGATCCCTGGGTTGGGAAGATTCCCTGAAGAAAGGAATGGCGACTGGCTCTAGTATTCTTGTCTGGAAAATCCCATGGACAGAGGACACTGGCGGGTTACATTCCATGGGCTCACAAAGAGTCAGACACGACTGAGCAACTAACTCTACAACAGGATAGAGGGCTGTTTGCCCCCTCAAACCCCAGAAGGCCAACACGAGGCTTCCGTGCCTAGATTTCCAGGAGGGCTGGGGTCATCCTGGCACCCCAGTACTGCATTCTCCTTCAAGCCCGCCCATCATAACCTGCTTTTCAGGACAGCCTGCTACCCTCTGAGGGAGAAAGTCATGAAGCCACTTAATGGGTCTGTTGGGTAGTTAGAATAGGAAAAAGGAGTCCAAAATGGCGGTGGCTAAAAGACAAGTCAGGGAAAAGCCCCCCAAAATAAAACAAAGGAAGGTCTGAGGACAGGAATGAGGACCTCAGGTGAAACAAACAGCACTCCTGGCTAGCCCAATTTACATAGGGCAGGCCCAGGGGAAGGAGAAAAAACATACAGGTCAACATTCCCTCACGCCTTGTAGATGTATTTTCCATTACTTTCTAACTAAAATGGAGCTGTAACACTGGTCTGTCTGGGGACTGTAACGCTGGTCCCTCCGTCACTTCAATTTTTGTTGTGATGAGACAGAACTGAGGAAATTACACACTCCTCTGACAGTTCTTACAACCCTGGGAGCTTCCTGCTGGCTCTGGTGAGAGGAGACATGGGCCTGGCACCTGGGTTCCCTGGCAGTGGGAGGAGTGGGTAGGGGGGTACACAAACAGTTCCACTCAGTCCAGCTCTGTCTCTCCTCCTCCATCTGACCCTCTGCTCCTCTGTCAGAGCTGGGAGCAAATTTCTCCTGAAGAACTTGCGTGCATACATGCAAAGTCGCGTCCAACCCTTTGCAACCCTATGGACCAGTGTAGCTGGCCAGGCTTCCCTGTTGATGAGATTTTCCAGGCAATGATACTGGAGTGGATTGCCAAGCCCTCCTCCAGGGGATCTCCCTGATCCAGGGAACAAACCCTCGTCTCCTATGTCTTTTGCATTGGAAGGTGGGTTCTTTACCACTAGCACCACCTGGGAAGCTTAAAGAGCCTTCAGGCAGATATAAGTCACCTGTACAAAACTTAGCTTTCTTTCAAGAACCTCCCAACCTGATCCCTATGAAGACCATCAGCTCCTTCTTTGACCATGACTTGGCCCCACTTCCTGTGACATAATTACCATTCGCTTCTTTCTTGGCTTGCTTTTCAACTACAAAGAGTCCCTACATGAACTGACAAATCATCTTTAGTGTTCCCAAATTCTCAACAGATATTCATTGTTGGGATTCAGGAATGAGAAGTAGAACTGTTAGGAACTCTTAAAATTGTTCTGTTCAGTTCAGTTCAGTCGCTCACTCATGTCCGACTATTTGTGATCCCATGGACAGCAGCACACCAGGCTGTCCTGTCCATCACCAACTCCTGGAGTTTACTCAAACTCACGTCCATTGAGTTGCTGATGCCATCCAACCATCTCATCCTCTGTCATCCCCTTCTCCTGCCTTCAATCCAGCCCAGCATCAGGGTCTTTTCCAAGGAGTTAGTTCTTCATATCAGGTAGCCAAAGTATTGGAATTTCAGCTTCAGTATCAGTCTTTCCAATGAATATTCAGGACTGATTTCCTTTAAGACTGATTGATTTGATCTCCTTGCAGTCCAAGGGACTCTCAAGAGTCTTCTCCAACACCACACTTCAAAAGCATCAATTCTTCAGTGCTCAATTTATAGTCCAACTCTCACGTCCATACGTGACTACTGGAAAAACCATAGCTTTGCCTAGACAGACTTTTGTTGGCAAAGTACTGTCTCTGCTTTTTAATATGCTGTCTATGTTGGTCATAGCTTTTCTTCCAAGGAGCAAGTGTCTTTTGATTTCATGGCTGCAGTCACTATCTGCAGTGATTTTGTAGCCCAAGAAAATAAAATTTGTCATTGTTTCCTCAACTATTTGCCATGAAGTGAAGGGACAGGATGCCATGATCTTAGTTTTTTGAATGTTGAGTTTATATATATTTACATAACATTATAACATTTTGATGACATGGTTTTAAATGAGGGGCTACAGTAAAAAAAAAAAAAAAAGCAGTGAAACATAAGCTCCTTTCCTTTCTCTATACAATGAAAATATTGTCCATTTTACAAAGAACTGTAACCTACAGCAGATAATCAAACTCAGGAAAACACCAAATACTATCAGATATTACTGAAATAACTTCACATTTGAGTCTCCCAGAAAAGTTAACAGTGCTGTTCTTACATGTCAAAGTTGCAATCTAAGGGCCTACTCGACTTCCAAACTTAGTTTCTTCCTTTTTTTTTTAATTTTTAAAATTATTTCTGGCTGCTCTGGGTCTTTGTTGCTGCAAGAGGGCTTTCTCTAGTTCCAGTTCTCAGGCTTTCACTGCGGTGGCCTCTCCAGTTGGGAGCACAAGCTCTAAGGCACATAGACTTCAGTAGCTGTGGTAC
Organism: Ovis aries; assembly: GCF_016772045.2. NCBI lineage: Eukaryota > Metazoa > Chordata > Mammalia > Artiodactyla > Bovidae > Ovis > Ovis aries. The sequence continues at coordinate 59,244,451 of NC_056069.1, read as the reverse complement.
ATGGTTTAGTTGCTGCTCAGCACGTGGGATCTTCCTGAGAAGGGATCGAATCCATGTCCCCTGAATTGGCAGGCAAATTCTTAACTGTTTGGACCATCAGGGAAGTCCCTTGCTATTTCCTATAACCCCACTCACAACATTTGTATAAAATACACTATGCTTATGGATTTATTAGTATTTCTTTTATTAGCAAGAACAATTCACCATTAGCAGGAGACAGGACCAAGAAAGCATACACACAACAGCTACAAACAAGACTGACTGAGTGCTCTGGGACCGCTTCCGTCCTGAGTGCTCTTGTCATTGTTTCCTGAAGTGTCCTGACCCTGAGGTTTGTCGTTGCTTCCTACTCTTGCTTTTGACCTGACATCAGTGGACTCCTACCCAGTCACGTCTCCAGGTTGATGATTAAGCTTTCATTCTTGTGTGTGCGTGCTCCATCGCTCAGTCCTGTCCAACTCTTTGTGATCCCATGGACTGCAGCCCACCAGGCTCCTCTGTCCATGAAATTTTCCAGGCAAGAATACTGGAGTGGGTTGCCGTTTCCTACTCCAGGGGATTTTCCCGACCTAGAAATCGAACTCAAGTCTCCTGCACTGGCAGGCAGATTCTTTACCACTGAGCCACCTGGGAAGCCCTTCATTCTCATAGGAGAATTATTGTTTTTCCCATTGTCTCAATTTCTTGCCTGATTATATCCTCAGGGTTCAGGATTTGGGGAAAACTTAGAAAATTTCCAGGAAGTGCTGGAAAGGAATTCCTACATGAAAACCCCACTTCTTCATTAGCCATCCAGAAGCAATGGCCACAGTGGATCACTGTTTCTGACACCCGTATCACTTAGCTGATAGCTGAGGAAGCAATATAAACCCTCCCGCTACATAAAAACTCGTGGATTTTTATTTTTGAGAGTCTACCTTGCAGCATCTGTCCATGTAGTGTTTCTGCAACGCATGGCCTGTCTACTCTGTGTCAGGTACAGCTTGGAAGACGGGAAGATGAGAAGGCGTCTTTGGCCAGTGTTGTGCCCTGGAGAGGGAGGCAGTGCAGGCCAAGTTCCCCATCAACTGGGAGTCCTTGGTCATAGAGATGTCAGTGTGATCCTGCCTGGAGCTGGCGAAGGTCTCAGAAAGGAAGTAACAGTTTGGTGGGCTCTAGAAGGGAAGGGACAAGCGTCCCAGATGGAAAACGAAGAAAAAGAAACTCCACATATGAAGGCCAGCCTGTGCAAAGCACAAAGATACGTGAAGAACAGGGTGTACAGGACTGTGACACGGAAAGCCCCCTGGCGGCACTCCACGTCGGGACTTTCCCTCCATCCTTTGCTGAGTGGGAAGACTTTTTAATTTATTATTATTGGAGTATAGCTGATTTACTGGGGGCTTCCCGGGCCTCCCTGGTGACTCAGATGGTAAAGAACCCGCCTGCAATGCAGGAGATGTGAGTTTGATCCCTGGGTCAGAAAGATAACCTGGAGGAGGAATTGGCAACCCACTCCAGTTTTCTTGCCTGGAAAATCTCACAGACAGAGGAGCCTGGTGGGCTGTAGTCCATAGGGTCACAAAGAGTCAGACACGACTAAGCAGCTAACACACACACATACAGCTGCTTTAAAATGTTGCATTAGTTTCTGATGTACAACAAAGTGAATCAGCTATACATATAGGTATATCCCTTCTTTTTTGGATTTCCTTTCCATTTAGGTCAACACAGGGCACCAAGTAGAGTTCCCTGTGCTATCCAGTAGGTTCTCATTAGTTATCTACTTTATACACAGTATCAACACTATATGGGCTTTACCCAGTCGGGTGGCTCAGCGGTAAAGAATCTGCCTGCAATGCAGAGGACACAGGAGTCTTGCGTTCGATCCCTGGATGGGGAAGAGCCCCTGGAGGAGGAAATGGCAACCCACTCCAGTATTCTTGCCTAGAGAATCCCATGGACAGAGGAACTTTGTGGGCTACAGTCCACGGGGTCACAAAGAGTCAGACCCCACTGAGTGAGTGAGCACTCACTCATCAATAATGTATATGTATCAGTCCCAGTCTCTCAGTTCCTCCCACCCGCTCTCCCTTTTTTCCCCTTCATGTCCATACTTTTGTTCTTACATTGTTGTCTCTATTTCTGTCTTGCAAATAGGTTCATCTATACCTACCTTATTGGGAAGGCTTTTTTATCAGCATTATTGAAGTATCATTGACAAATAGAAAGTATATCTATTTCAGGTATGCAACACGATACACATTGTGAAATGATTGCCACAATCAAGCACCCACATAGTTACCTCTGGGTGTGTGTGTGGGTGTGGGTGTGTGTGTGTGGTGAGCATGTGTGTGTGTGAGTGTGTATGTGTGCGGTAAGAACACTTAAGATCTACTTTCTTAGCCAACTGCAAGAAGACCCTGGAGTATTATTAACTAGAGTCACCGTGCTGTACTTTGGGTCTCCAGGACTTTTCTTATCACTGGAAGTTTACAACCTTTGACCAACTTCTCCCCAATTCCCGCCATGCCCAGCCCCTGCCAACCACATTTCTTCCCTCTATTTCTGTGAGTTTGAAGTCTCTGAAGCATTTCATCAGATGAGCAACATGATCAGGGCTGTGGGTTAGAACAAGACGCTAGGGAAAGTCCCATCCACATGTGACCACATGGATCCTTTTGAACAAATCAAGAGGCCTAGAGCCCACTGACCAAAGACACACTCGCCAGCTAGTTTTGCCTGCTGGATTTATATTTATGTGAGAGTGGGTGTTTTTTTTTTTCATCAAATGATCTAAGTCAACATCTGAGCTTTTGTCTAAAAAACAAGGGGATGGCAGTGTTCAAAGGCACCACACAGAAGCCTCTCCCATTTCACTTCCTGAGCTGATGAGTGGAAACTGTCCCTTCCCACTGTAGGTTCCTTCTATAAAGACCCAGCTATAGAGACTTCCCTGGTGGTTAAGACTCTGGGCTTCCAATGCAGCAGGTGCGAGTTCGATCTTTGGTTGGGGAGCTAAAATCCTGCATGCCAAGTAGTACAGCCAAAATGTAAAAATTTTTTTAAAAAAGACCCATCAGTTCAGTTCAGTTCAGTTCAATCACTCAGTCATGTCCGACTCTTTGCGACCCCATGAATCGCAGCATGCCAGGCTTCCCTGTCCATCACCAACTCCCGGAGTTCACTCAAACTCACATCCATTGTGTCTGTGATGCCATCCAGCCATCTCATCCTCTGTTGTCCCCTTCTCCTCCTGCCCCCAATCCCTCCCAGCATCAGGGTCTTTTCCAATGAGTCAACTCTTTGCATGAAGTGGCCAAAGTACCGGGGCTTCATTAGTGGCACCCTAATCCAGGCCAAGAGAAACTTCCATAAAAACGTGGGGGCATGCTATCTGCAAATTAAGTCTGAAATGGTGTGGGAAAAGCAAATGCGGCAGAAGGTTAAGGGCTGGTGAATTTGAGCGAAGTTTATACAAAAGTTCTTTGTACTCTTTCTGCAACTCTTCTCTACACTGAAAGTGTTAAAATGACGCCTTAACATCCCTTCCTGCCCAGAGTCTGCAACGTTCCCTTTGATGATGACAATAGCTACCGTTTCAGGAAATCCTCTTGCCCTGTGCACAGCACATTGCAATGTCTCATTTAATTTTTGACCACAACACAGTGAGGTAATTACTATTGTCCCCACTTTACCCGTGAGAAAAATAGATATTTAGAAGCATTAAATGATAGGTTAGATCAGAGGACCACTCCGTCAATAGTCACCCATGCTCACCTACTTCCACGAGCAAAGTATACTTTCCACATCCCAGATTTGCGGGGCTTGGGCCATGGGACTTAATTTGGAAAAAAGGATGTTAGTGGATAAGGCATGTGTAGAAAGTTAAAATGTGGTTACACAGATGGGCTTATCCTTTCATGATTCTGCCATCACTATGAGAAAAACATGTCTCGGGTAAGTGATCCTGGTCCAAGGAGGATGAAAACCATGTGATACCATCCTGGACTTAAGTCACAGCTGAAAGGCAAGCACACGCAAGCCTAGACTAGGTCAGCCAATACCAAACATACCCACGGAAGTAAGTTACTAAACGTCACTGCATTCTAAGGTCATTTGTTATGTAGCACTATGTTGGCAATAGGTAAATGATACAACTAACATGTCTCCAGGGAAAGTGATGGGCTTTAAAGCTGGGCATTAACAGGATATGATTTCTCCTGATTAAAACCAAAAAAATGAGGAACGTTTTGGACAAAATGTGTTTAAATCCCAAAGGCATAAAATATATCACTGAAAAATCAGGTGACAAAGAGATGATGTTGAAAAGGTCAACCAGGGTCTACTCATGTGCTTAAATGTCTGGATAAGCCAAGAAATGCTGCGATAGAAACTAAAGTCTTAAACCTCCATGGATTATCTCAGTCAAGGTTCATTCCTCATTCACACAAAGTCTGAAGCAGGCCAGGCAGCCTCCTCCATCCAGAAACTACTCTGTGTAGCACACTACATTTAGCTTGCTAGGATTGCAGTGAAGAAGTATCATAAGGGACTTCCCTGGAGGTCCAGTGGTTAAGACTCTGCACTTCTGGGGTAGGGGCACAGGTTCAATCCCTGGTCAGGGAACTAAGATCCCACATGTTGTGCAGTGAGATCAAATTAAAAAGTGTCACGAAAATTCACAAAGTTGTGTTGACATATGCACGTGGAGATGTGTTGTCTCGGAGTTCTGGAGGCTAGAAGTCTGATATCGAGGTGTGGCAGGACCATACTCACTTCTCAGCCTGTAGGGAAGAATCCTCCCTTGCCCCTTTCAGATTCTGGTACCCTCAGATGTTCCTTGGTTTTTGGCAGCATAATCCCATCCCCTACCTCCAACTACTTTTTTTTTTTTTAGCCATGATACACAGCATCTGAGATCTTAGTTCCCTGCAGTGGAAGCACAGGGTCTTACCCACTGGGCAGCCAGGGAAGTCCCCCCACCTTCACTTCCACATGGCCTTCTTTCCTCTGGGTGTGACTGTGTCTAAATGTCCCTCTTCCTATAAGGACACCAGTCATACTGGATTAGGGCTTGTTCCAGTGACCTCATAGTAACTTGATTCCAACTGCAGAGACTCTAGTCCAGATAAGACCATTGTCAAAGGTGCTCAGGTTTAGGACTTCAACACAGCCCTTAAGAGAAACAGTGCAACCCACGTGCTTTGTATGCTCAGTTGCTCAGTTGTGTCCAACTCTTTGCGACCCCGTGGCCTGTAGTCCGCCAGTCTCCTCTTGTGCATGGAATTTTTCAGGCAAGAATATTGAAGTGGGTTGCCATTTTCCTCCTCCAGGGAAGCTTCCCAACCCAGGGATAGAACCCATGTCTCTTGCATCCCCTGCATTGGCAGGTGGGTTCTTTATCACTAGGGCCACCAGGGAAGCTCCATACAACCCACAACACACACACAGCTGTGAAGTCATCCCAGTAGGACAGGAGAACGCTGGAGGAGCCAATGGGATGTGTTTAAGGGCCAGGTCTGGAAGTGGCTTCTAGCCCTTCCGTCCGTCTCCCACTCATCAATTCCTGGCTGCACGGTCTCTCGCTTAACTGCAAGGGAAGCTGGGAAATGTGGGGAGGCACATGGTTATTTGATGAGCATCCGCAGTGTCTTCTGTGATCTCCCAGTTCAGCAGTTGAGGCTTTACTTTTCAGGCAGTGGCAAGACACAAAGCATGGGGAGGGAGACAGAGATGGGGGTAACATAAGCAGACAAGAGAAAAAAGCAGTATGCGGGAGACTAGAAGATCCACTGAGACGCAATGGAAACCACCCAGACCGTAGATGGTGATGATCTGCCAAGGGCTGTCTTGGAAGGAAGGGGCAGGAACAAAGATGTTTGAGGAAATTGTCAGAGGTAGAATCTTACAGCCAGACAGAAGGGAAGGAGAAGGAATCATTTTCCTGACTTAACAATCTCTTCACATCAGGACATTGAAAGGTTTGAGCCAAAGGAATACAGTCTGTTTTGGAGAAGATCTTCTGAATATTTTCAGTACAGTTCAGTCGCAAAATCGTGTCCGACCCTTACCAACCCAGCATGCGAGGCTTCCATGTCCTTCATCATCTCCCAGAGTTTGCTCAAACTCATGTTCACTGAGTCAGTGATGGCATCCAGCTATTTCATCCTCTGTCATCCCATTCTCCTGCCATCTTCAATCTTTCCAAGCATCAAACAAAATCTCCAAAACCAGATCATTTTGCTCAAATTGCCAATATTGTGGATACCACCAGAGCTAATGAGCCCTTTTTCCTATCATGAAGCCTGGAAAGGAGTCGGAGAGGCAAACTCAAATCAGAAACATCTCTCTGGGGACTTTCTCTTTTTGCAAAGGGACCAGAAAGAAAAGAATGGATTTCAGAAAAACACATTGGTGGTTTCACACTTCTACTCTGATAGCAGGGCTGCAAGATGGTGCCAGGAGTTCAGCCGCACTCTTGAAAGAGAGAAAGGAAACAGCTCCCAGGCTGCAGAGTCCAAGCTGGAGCCTGGCTGGAGGTGGCGACTTCCTATGGACAAGAGTTTAAGTCCTGTGCTCCCAGTGAAAACCTTCTCCAGGACACCCATGCCTCACGATAACAAGTTCTCTCTCAGAGGCAGGAGCCCAACGCTCATGTACCATTTGCACATTCCTTCCTGGGGACCGTGGACACTGATCTGCTTCCCATCTGCTATAGTCAAAGCTATGGTTTTTCCAATCATCATGTACGGATATGAGAGGTGGACCATAAAGAAGGCTGAGCATTGAAGAATCGATGCTTTCCAACTGTGGTGTTGGAGAAGACTCTTGAAAGTCCTTTGAAGAGCAAGGAGATCAAAACCAGTCGATCCTAATGGAAATCAACTATGAATATTCATTGGAAGGATGGATGCTGAAGCTGAAGCTCCAATACTTTGGCCACCAGCTGCAAAGAGGCCAATTCACTGGAAAAGACCCCGATGCTGGGAAAGATTGAGAGCAGGAGGAGAAGGAGACGACAGAGGATGAGATGGTTGGATGATATCATTGACCCAATGGACATGAGTTTGAGCAAACTCTGGGAGATAGTGAGTGATGGGGAAGCCTGGTATGCTGCAGTCCAGGGGGTCACAAAGAGTCAGACAGGACTGAGTAACTGAACAACTAACAACAAGATGTACTACCCACACTCTGAAGAAAGCAACCTGTTACTTATCCCAGAAAGGGTTTTGGAAACAGTGCAGAAAGGGATGGATCCTTTCCAGGGGAGACATCTAGCCCCCATGAAAAGAAGCTGAGGCAGAAGGGAAGCCCCTCCAGGTACGAAGCATGGTGGGCAGAGGTGGGGAGGCTCCACGTGTGCTATCAGGAGCGGGGTTCTGTGCGCACGCTCCCTTGTTTCCCATCCAACCTTAGCCTTCACTTCTCTGTGACCTTGGCCGGGTTACAATTCCCTCTCTTCTCCCGCTGCTGCCTGGATGAACTGCAGAGGCCTGACCTCTGCTCCTCAAGACAAATGCTCTCTTCCTTACTCACCTCATTTAGCCCTGTTTTCTAAATTCCCAAGGAACCCCTTACGGAGTCAGAGCAGCCAGGCCAGCTTGGGAGCATGAACACAGACTTCTAACACATTAAGAATGATGGACTCAAGCTAGATTGCCTTTCTCTCTCTCTTTTATTTTTTAAGAGTTTTTTGTTTGTTTGTTTGTTTTTTGGCACCATTTTTAAAGTCCTTATTGAATCTGTTACAATATTGTTTCTATTTTCATTTTATTTTATTTTATTTTGGCTGTGAGGTATGTGGGATCTTACCTCCATGACCAGGGATGGAACCTGCACCCTCTGCATTGGAAGGCAAAGTCTTAACCAATGTACTGCCAGGGAAGTCCCTAGAATGTCTTTCTCTCCTTTTTTTTTTTTTCCCCCTTTTCTTTTCCCTCCCCACTCTCTGGTTCCTCTGATTTAAATCTTTCTTCTCACCCTCCATGGGCTCAACCAGTACCCACCCTCCAGAGCAAAGAGAAAAGTCAGGAGGAATGTAGGGTAAGACAGCATCGTGAGGTCAAAGCAAATTAGATCAGGGAGGGACCAGGAAGAGCAGATTCAGCCGTCTCCTCTCAGAACCCAGACTTGGCAAGGATGCAAGGACTTTGTTTAGTCTTTTCGGTTTGTTCTGTTGGCCTGCACCATAATGTGCCTTGCAGGTATCTGTTAAGTGGCTTGTGACGAATTGAATGCTTTCTGCATGTCTCAGTGACTCGCGGACAGTTTGTTGAAGACAAGAAAGGAAGCCTTACTTAGCAGGAAGCTGGACCCCCAAGTGTACCTGCTGGCGTAGGTGTCTCGCTACAAGGATGGATGGAACAGATTGTAAATGCCCCATTAGCATCCCTTCACCTCCCAGAGCTGCAGAACTTGTTAGCATTTTAATCACACACAAACACACATTCAAGGTTAATGAGTTTTAAGATCTGCTTCAACTTGGAACTTACCTGCTTAAAACTCTTCAGTGGCTCCCCACCGAATCCATGAGAATATTTAAAATCCTGCAACAGGCAAGATTTCACATCAGCATTTCCCAGACTTTTTAATCGAGGGATCCCTTTACTCTTGCTTGTAAAAGATATCAAGGACTGAAGAGAATTTTTATGTCTGTGAGCTGCATCTATCAACACTTACCATATTAGAAATGTAACAGATTCTGGTAAATTGTCTTTTCATTTTTATTCTATTACAAATGGTTTCTAATTACCCTTGTATGGCTTCTTAGATATACCCATCATTTAAAAGTGGACATTAAATTTCCAAATATATGGGATTTTTTAAAGTATGTTTGATATTAATTTCTCATTTTGAATTAATTTCTCATTTAAATGCTTTCTTCTCTGCAACCACCCTCTGTATTTTTCCAGTCTTCTAACTTTATTGAGCCTTTCAATGACTAAATCAAAAGTCTCTGTTGGTAAAATGTCCTGTTGCACTTGAAAATATGTGGGTTATTTTCAAATATCTTTTGATATTGATTTCTAACATAATTCTACAGGGATAAGAAAACAGATTCTGTAAGAGTCCAGTACCTTTAGACCATGCAATTTTTGCATCTTATTTTATGTCCTTGGATATGTTCCAGTATCTCCTAGTTTATAGTCTATGGGAACTGGAATAGAATTTGTATCCAACTATTTTGTGAAAATTGTGTAAATCTTGATTATGTTGAATTGGTTCACGGTGCTTTACAGGTGTAGTATATCTTTCTACTTCTACGCATATTCATTCTATTAATTTTTGAGAGTTTGATATTAAAAATCTTTATACACTTAAAAATAATTGTAATATATAGTGGAACTATATGAAACCTTCTTCAGTATTTTCTAGGTCTCTTGTAAATGTGTTGTCATACTTTCATAATTTAAAAAATTAAAATGAAAGAGAAAAACAAAAGAAATGCAAACTGGGGGACTTCCTTGTTGGCCCAGGGATAAAGAATTCCCCTCCAAATGTATGGGACATGGGTTTAATCCCTGGTTGGGGAACTATGATCCCACACGCCTTGGAGCAACTAAGTCCACATACTGCATCGAAAACCCAGTACAGCCAAAGAAAAACAAAAGAAAGCATGTGAACTGAGAAGATGTTATTTTAATTTGAATGCATTTTAAAATAACAAGAATAAAGCCATTATATGTTAATAAAATTAATATAAAAATAACTCACATGAATAACACAAATCAATTTATGAAGACTAATTCTATTTTCCCAAACAAATCATTTTTAGTGAAATGAGTGGCACAGCTCTACATTGTTTCCGGTTTCTTCCGTGCCTGACTTAATGGAGGACAACCAGATTCTCACATCTGCATTCAATCTGTTGTGATATATTATGTTGATAAATCTGAAGACAAGCGGGCCTCACACAGACATGCAGTTGGAAGACAGGAGGGTTTAAATGGAATTTCAGACCACTGTAGATTTTTTTTCTTTTTGACATTGCACCAAATCTCAGCATATGGTCATTCTTTTTTTTAAACTAATTAATTAACTTTATTTGGAGGCTAATTACTCACAATATTGTGGTGGTTTTTGCCATACATGGACATGAATCAGCCCTGGGTGTACATGTGTCCCCCATCTTGAACCCCCCCTCCCACCTCCCTCCCCATCCCATCCCTCAGGGTTGTCCCAGTGGCTTTGAGTGCCTTGTTTCATGCATCAAACTTGGATCTATTTCACAGATGGTGATATACAAGTTTCAGCGCTATTCATTCTCAACAGTTAATTGCACTGGATTGCTGGGAGAGATTGAGGGCACGAGGGGAAGGGGGCAACAGAGGGTGAAATGGTTAGATACCCTCACAGACTCAATGGACATGAGTTTGAGCAAACTCCAGGAGACAGTGAAGGATAGGATAGCGTGCTGCAGTATATGGGGTCACAAAGAGTCAGACACAACTTAGCAACTGAACAACAACAAGTTGCAATGGAGCACAAACTCACGTCAGAGACCTTTTCATTTTCTACCATATTAAAATCCATTGTACTGCCTTGCTCTTTGAATGGATCTTTCCACACATTCACGATGTTGAAGCACCATGCGTTGGTCATTCGGAAAACCCTGGCTGAGTTAGGCGCATCTTCCGAATGTTGTGACAGTGTATGTACAGAACATCGTGAAGCCACGCCTCAATACCACCGCCCATCTCATCAAAAAGTCTGCAGGTGCTAAGGCAATTCTCAACCCAGCTATGACAGAAGTTTTCCAGAATGCTAGTTTTCACTTGGAAGCTCAGTGTTTTTCATTGGCAACAAATAATATTACTTAGCTCATTTTGAGAAAATATCTGGCAGCTATTTAAGTCTGAATAATTATAGTTTGATCACCCGTCGGTCATCCTTCCATGTAAAACCAGTGCTTTGTGAAGCATGAGGCTAGTTCAGCTCACAACTCAAGACAATTATTGGAGAATACAGAGCACTTTATGGGTATTTTCCATTCTGTTACACAGAAATTTTTAAACTATATTCAAGAGGAGAGATTTAGTAAGAAGTAATCATTTTTATACTAGTAAAGTAATGCTCAAAATTCTCCAAGATAGGCTTCAGCAGTACGTGAACCGTGAACTTCCAGATGTTCAAGCTGGTTTTAGAAAAGGCAGAGGAACCAGAGATCAAATTGCCAACATCCGCTGGATCATGGAAAAAGCAAGAGAGTCCCAGAAAAACATCTATTTCTGCTTTATTGACTATGCCAAAGCCTTTGACTGTGTGGATCACAATAAACTGTGGAAAATTCTGAAAGAGATGGGAATAGCAGACCACCTGCCCTGCCTCTTGAGAAACCTATATGCAGGTCAGGAAGCAACAGTTAGAACTGGACATGGAACAACAGATTGGTTCCAAATAGGAAAAGGAGTATGTCAAGGCTGTATATTGTCCCCCTGCTTATTTAACTTATATGCAGAGTACATCATGAGAAACACTGGGCTGGAAGAAGCACAAGCTGGAATCAAGATTGCTGGGAGAAATATCAATAACCTCAGATATGCAGATGACACCACCCTTATGGCAGAAAGTGAAGAGGAACTAGAAAGCCTCTTGATGAAAGTGAAAGAGGAGAGCGAAAAAGTTGGCTTAAAGCTCAACATTCAGAAAACTAATATGATGGCATCCAGTCCCATCACTTCATGGCAAATAGATGGGGAAACAATGGAAATAGTGGCTGACTTTATTTTTCTGGGCTCCAAAATCACTGTGGATAGTGATTGCAGCCATGAAATTAAAGGACACTTACTCCTCGGAAGGAAAGTTATGACCAACCTAGACAGCATGTTAAAAAGCAAAGACATTACTTTGCCAACAAAGGTTCGTCTAGTCAAGGCCATGGTTTTTCCAGTGGTCATGTATGGATGTGAAAGTTGGACTATAAAGAAAGCTGATCACTGAAGAATTGATGCTTTTGAACTGTGGGTTGGAGAAGACTCCTGAGAGTCCCTTGGACTGCAAGGCGATCCAACCAGTCCATTCTGAAGGAGATCAGCCCTGGGTGTTCATTGGAGGGACTGATGCTGAAGCTGAAACTCCAATACTTTGGCCACCTCATGCGAAGAGTTGACTCATTGGAAAAGACCCTGATGCTGGGAGGGATTGGGGGCAGGAGGAGAAGGGGACGACAGAGGATGAGATGGCTGGATGGCATCACTGACTCGATGGACATGAGTTTGGGTAAACTCTGGGAGTTGGTGATGGACAGGGAGGCCTGGCTTGTGGTGATTCATGGGGTCGCAAAGAGTCGGACACGCCTGAGTGACTGAACTGAACTGAACTGAACTCAATCATTTTTATTGGAGAAGGAAATGGCAACCACGCCAGTGTTATTGCCTTGGAATTCCCATAGACAGAGGAGCCTGGTGGGTTACACTCCATGGTGTCACAAATTAGACCCAACTCAGAGACTAAACAACAGCAAGTAATTTCCATAGTTTCATCAAGGGTATTTTAAAGTTAAACTTTATATATATATATATATATATATATATATACATATATATATATATGTATGTATGTATATTCTTATATATAAAGTAAAACTCATTTAAATATAAAATATATGTTTCAATATGTATGGGCTGTGATCAGTCACACAGTCATGTCCAACTCTTTGCAACCCCATGGACTATAGTCCATCAGGATCTTCTGTCCATGGAATTTTCCAGGCAAGAATACTGAAGTAGGTTGCCATTTCCTTCTCCCAAGGTTGGCAAATCTTTCCAATGCAGGCATTGAACCCATGTCTCCTGTGTTTTCTGCCTTGCAGGTGGATTCTAAACCCATTGAGCCATCAGGGAAGTCTATACATACACAGATGCAATAAAGATGCATGTGATGGTGATGGAGAATCCAATGACTCCTGGTTCAGCCTTGATTCACGCTAATGCCGCAGTGGTTTTACCCACCCTTGAGTAATTTGAGTTATTGCATTAAATTTGTAGATTGCTTTGGGTAGGATGGCCATTTTAACAATATTAATTCTTTCAATCCAAAAGCATGGGATATCTTTCCTACCCACCCTTGATTTGCGTTTTGACAGTGACATATCAAAATGGTGAAAAAGGCAAATACCATCTGAGCCCTGTTATGGAAACTTGATTTGACTTGCCATACTTCCTGAAAGGGTCTCAGAAAATACTGGGGTTCCATGGGCCGTATTTGAGAGCCCCAGCCCTCCATGCTCTGACCTCTGCCTTCCTTTCAGCCTCCTCCTCCCTCCCTGGCTTCTGTTGGGCTACCCCAGGGGAAGACCAGGATTCAAGGACAAGTAGTCTACTTGTGAGGAAGTACTGGGTGGGGAGTGGGAGTGTGATATGAAGAAGAGAAAAAGAGTGGCACATGATGCGTTTGTAAACAAGTTACCCCTGCAGATGACAGGGGCTTGGTCCCCCTGGGAACTTTTAGGAGATGGAGTCTGGCATGCTTCAGAGTTACCTACCTGGGGGATGAGGGAGCCTCATGTCACCATTGGCTAACAGCTGCTTAAGGACCTCCCATATCCAAGACTTCCATCTGCTCTGCTTTGCACAGGATGAACGTGCTAGAGAAGCGCTCAGATGGAGAGTTGCAGAAGCTTGCTGTAGGAAGCCAGGGCATGCGCTGGTACAGTGGATGCCAGGAAGTATGGAGGGGCCACCGACAGCCCCTGGTGCCTTCACTGGTGTGGTCCCACCATCAGACGTGATCTGTCCTCATGCAGAGTCTCTGCCTTCTGGGGCTCAACTCTGCCTGGCCAGTACCCACTCATTCCTCAGGTCGCCACCTCGATTCACATCTAGAGAAGGCTTCCCTGATCCCCAACACTCCCAGCCCAAGTCACTCAATGCACACTGAGCTTTTCTTCTCAGAGAGCTGTGCCCTCCACAGTCTGTAATTACACATTTTTTGTTGTGCTTTATTCGCTGGCTTCCTTCCCATTAAACTGGCTTCTCCACAGCATGACCATGAGGACCAAGTCTATGATCTTTTCAGTTCAGTTCAGTCACAGTTGTGTCTGACTCTTTGCAACTGCATGAACTGCAGCACGCCAGGCCTCCCTGTCCATCACCAACTCTCGGAGTTCACCCAAACCCGTGTCCATTGAGTCAGTGATGCCATCCAACCATCTCATCCTCTGTCGTCTCCACCCCACAGTTATATCTCCAGTACATAGAACATACCTGGCACATGGTAGATATTCAACAAACACTTGTTATTCTTCCACAAGAATTTATAATCACAATGGAAAGTGAAAGTGAAGTCACTCAGTCGTGTCCGACTCTGCGACTCCATGGACTGTAGCCCACCAGGCTCCTCGGTCCTCAGGATTTTCCAGGCATGAATACTGGAGTGGGTTGCCATTTCCTTCTCCAATCACAATGGAGGTGACTATAAATTTAAAAGGACATGGAAGGTACACAGCTAAAATTTCCAGTGTCAATTCAAAGCAATCATTCTAGAAAACCCAGAAGCTCTACTGCTTATATTCCCTTAACATATGAAGATAGGGTCAATATGGCCTGAAGGAATCACATCTTTGTCCTGTGTGCAATTGCAGCTGGATGGCAAAGTGGGACAGCTCAGCAGCAGCCCCCTCTTGCCTCCTCCTGTCCTCCTCATGCCTCCACCCCATGCCTACACTGCAGGTGCTATGCACCTTACTGATGCGGTGATCTGCTGGTCCTGCAGGTTGATGAGTATATGGACACGTGATCCTGGAATAAGGGAAAGGGAAATACCAGAGAAAGATGCTCAATCTGTCTTACAAAATTTTCCCAAGAGCCACCATGTGCAAGAACTCTATATCTAACATATAAAGTAGCAATGAAACCCAAACGAAGAATGAATGTTCCACTGTTGCCCAGTTTATAGTCTATGGGAACTTGAACAGAATTTGTATCCAACTGTTGTGTGAAAATTGTATAAATCTTAACTATGTCGTGCTTTTCAGGTCTACTGTGTTCTTCTCTGTGCATTCATTCTATTAATTTCTGAGAGTTTAATATTGAAACCCCAACCAAAAATCTTAATTTATCTACTTAAAACAAACAATTGTAATATATGGTGAAACTATATGGTGCTGCTAGTGGTAAAGAAACTTCATGTCAATGTAGGAGACATCAGAGACCCAGGTTCGATTCCTGGGTCAGGAAGACCCCTGGAGGAGGGATGGCAACCCACTCCAGTATTCTTGCCTAGAGAATCCTATGGACAGAGGGGCCTAATGGGCTACTGTTCATAGGGTCGCAAAGAGTCAGACACAACGGAAGCGACTTAACACACATATGTAACACTGATCTATGTTTTCCAAGTCTCCTGTCAATGTGTTATCATATTTTCATAATTTAAAAAAGAAGAAAAAGGATTAATGAATGAATGATGTATAAGAAAGAGCATAACTGATTATTGAAGAGAGCTTTCCTTTCTAGATTCCACACAGATTGGTATTTTTCCAAAGCAAGAAGCTAAGACTTTTTTTTTTTTCTGGCGCTGCTTACATGCAGTGCCAAATACTATAAACCAGAAGACAAACTTCACAGAAAACTTACAAATCCACCTTGTAACCCGTGATTCATTTTTACATCTATTACAATTCTCAAAATACCTTGTTGGGGACTAGAAATCTCCTTAATCAAATCTACTTCCCTTATCTGGCACTTTAAAACAACTGAGGTCCGTGACTGACAGTAGGGTCCACAAACGCTCTTTCAGGGTTATTAAATCCACTGCTGGGAAAACGCTAATTCCCTGAAACCTTTTCTCAAGCTCGGGTCTGTGGGAGATTCAATCCCAAATTTAAATGCCCAGGTGCAAGATTTCATATGTGCTTTGAATAATGATATCTGCTCTCAAAAAATCAAACAGAATTAGGAAAAGCAATTGCCTGTGGGGCTTTTCATTTTGTGTTAGTGACACGAGATTATTCACGGGGCACGCCATTTGAACAATTCAGCATTGTGGAATTGGAAACCTTTCAATATATCCACCATAGAAATCAAAGTGTTCATTTTCTTCCTATTATGGGAGGTGAAGGTAACAGTTATTCTAAAATGCAGGCAGCATCAAGGTAGACACGGGAGCCATTTGCTCAGTGAAAAATTCCTGGGTATCATTTTTCTTCCAGAAGAGAGACAATATTTGACTTTAATTATTTCTACCATGTTGGAGATGTTGGGGCCAGATCAAGGGAGCTAAGTAACCAAAACAAAATACATCGATGTGTGACAAGTCCAAGCGAAGCAAACAAATGGAAACGTGGAGATGAAATGACGATGGATGACCAAGCATGACCTGCAGTGCTCACAGATTGCAGAACTGCCTGAACGTCAAAATCCGATATCCTTCACGCATCTGAGGTTCTCACATCCCAGGAGTGGTCTCTTTAGGCAGACTATAGATTGCAAAGCATCCCGAGAAGATACACAGGAGAAACCAGAAGGGCTTGGCCGGTGGCTGAAGGCAGCCCCTGACCAAACTGTGTGCTGTGTCTCTTATTCTTGGTCCTCGGCTTTAAGTTTGCACCTGGCCACCCAGGACTGGCTGGGAGATGGTGAGCCGTCTCACATGAGCCCACATTTGGAAAGCACAGAGCAAGACGTCATGAGGCTCTCTAAAGAGAGACTACAGGGTATTAGTGGGTGGGGAGCCTCTTAAAAGAGCTTTAACAGCATCCCTGAGACTCTGCCCTCGCAGAGTAACCCTGCATAGTAACCCTGGCATCTGCCTGATTGTCCATTTGAGGCTGGTGAGTAAGACTTTACAAGCTTTGAGTCAGAATTAACATCATTGACAGCATCTTTCCACTTCTGCTAAAAGCCTGACATTTGGTACCTTGGTCCTCCTTCCTGCTTACTGTCCTACCAGAGGCTTTCATCTTCATGAGTCCCATGATCCTTGTATCCCTAGGCCTGGCTCCACTCACTTCTATGTTCTCTCAGAGGCCAGTTGACCCACTGGTGAGGAAGTAACTGGACGCTCCAAGAGTCTCAGAGTCTCAGGGACCCAAGAGAAGGAACTTAATTTCATCAACATTTACCCTCGGCCCTGAAATATTTCCAAGCCCCCAACCACTAATTTAGTTCCCATCTCTGACCTCAGCAATCAGCAGACCTTTCAGCTATTTTTAGTGTTAGGACAAGAGCCGAAACAGGCTTCGAAGAGCAGAGTGCCCCAGGAGAGCCTTGGCATGGGTGCTGGTGTGTGTGTGGTGTGTATACTCATAGTTACTGGGGCTTGCTACGTTCCAAGCTCGGCGGTGAGTTATCAACACTAGTCTACTTATTTAAGCCTCACAGCAATGTTAGGAGGGGAGATGAGCTGCTAGGATGCCCATATTAAAGATGAGAACGTGGAGGCAGAGGGAGGTCAAGATACTTGTCCAAATGGCACACGCAGAAAGGGGCAGAGCTGGAAGTCCAAGCTTTCAGAGCTGGCCCAGACTGGTGGTCAAGGGGATGAGAACACAGAGAGTTCTTACTTCTGGTTTGTATCCAACTACTATTTCTTTTTGAGAAATACTCCAATTTATATTTTAATCATTTGTGTTAAAATGGTAAAGTGTGCATTTTTTACGCTAAGTTTTAATGGAGTATAGTTGCTTTACAATGTTTTGTTAGTTTCTACTGTATAGCAAAGTGAATCAGTTACACGTACACATACATCGCCCCTCTTTGGATTTCCTTCCCGTGTAAGTCACCACAGGACACTGAGTAGAGTTCCCTGAGCTGCACAGTAGGTTCTCATTAGTTGTCTATTTTGTGTGTGTAGTGTGCTAAGTCATTCAGCTGTGTCCAGCTCTTTGCGACCCTATGGACTGTAACCCGCCAGGCTCCTTTGTCCATGGAACTGTCCAGGCAAGAATACAGAAGTGGATTGCTATGCCCTCCTCCAGGGCGCCTTCCCGACCCAGGGATTGGACCCCATCTCTTACGCGTCCTGCATTGGCAGGCGGTTTCCATCATCTCCATTAGTTTGTTCATAGTGATGCTTCCTAAGGCCCACTTGATTTCACACTCTGGGAAGTCTGGCTCTGGGTGGGTGATCACACCATCATGGTTATCCAGGTCATTAAGACCTTTTTTGTACAACTCTTCTGTGTATTCTTGCCACCTCTCCTTAATCTCTTCTGTTTCTGTTAGGTCCATACCACTTCTCTCCTTTATTGAGCCCATCTTTGCCTGAAACATTCCCTGCTATCTCTAATTTTCTTGAGGAGATCTCTAGTCTTTCCCATTCTATTGTTTTCTTCTCTTTCTTCACATTGATCACTTAGCAAGGCTTTCTTATCTCTCCTTGCTGTTCTTTGGAACTCTGTATTCAGATGGGTCTGTCTTTCCCTTTCTTCTTTGTTTTACGCTTCTCTTCTTTCCTCAGCTGTTTTTAAGGCCTCCTCAAACATTTTACGTTTTCGCATTTCTTATTCTTGGGGATAGTTTTGATTACTGCCTCCTGCACAATGCCACAAACCTCTGTCCATAGTTCTTCCGGCATTCTCTCTATCAGATTTAATCCCTTGAATCTATTTGTCACTTCCAGAAGGAATTTTATTTAGATCATACCTGAATGGTCTAGTGGTTTTCCTTACTTTCTTCTATTTAAGTCTGGATTTGGGAATAAGGAGCTCGTGATCTGAGCTACAGTCGGCTTCCAGTCCTGTTTTTGTTGACTGTATAGAGCGTCTCCATCTTCGGCTACAAAGAATATAATCAGTTTGATTTCGGTATTGACCATCTGGTGATATCCATGTATAGAGTCTTTTCTTGTGTTGTTGGAAGAGGGTATTTGCTATGACCAGTGCATTCCCTCTACAAAACTCTATTAGCCTTTGTGTGCCTCATTCTATACTCCAAGGCCAAATTTGCCTGTTACTCCAGGTATCTCTTGACTTCCTACTTTTGCATTTCAGTCCCTATGATGGCTTCCCTCATAGCTTCCCTCATAGATCAGTTGGTAAAGAATCCATCTGCAATGCAGGAGATCCTGGTTCAATTCCTGGGTCAGGAAGATCCAGTGGAGAAGGGAAAGGTTACCCACTCCAGTATTCTGGCCTGGAGAATTCCATGGACCATATAGTCTACGGGGTCACAAAGAGTTGGGCACAACTGAGCAATTTTCGCTTTCCCTTTCCCTTTCAAGGGCATCTCATTTTGGTGTTAGTTCTAGTAGGTCTTGTATGTCTTCACAGAGCTGTTCGACTTCAGCTTCTTCAGCATTAGTGGTTGGGGCATAGACTTGGATTACTGTGATGTTGAATGGTTTGCCTTAGAAACAAACAGAAATCATTCTGTCATTTTTGAGACTGAACCCAAGTACTGCATTTCAGACTCTTTTATTGACTATGAGTGCTACTCCATTCCTTCTAAGGGATTTTTGGCTGCAGTAGTAGATATAATGGTTATCTGAATTAAATTCTCCCATTTCCATCCATTTTAGTTCACTGATTGGTTAGTAGGAAGGTATTCCTACTGGGTTCCTAACTAGTGCTGTGTGAGTTATTTCTTCTAATAAGTTCACAGTGGTTTTCATGTGATATTCAGCCAGAGAACAACCATCTCCTACAACAGTCCACAATGGTCAAGGCAGTGTTCCAGATTCTTTACCATATTTGATTGTTTGTGATTTTAAAAAGAAAATACTATTGACAGGGACTTGGAATCCCTTTAACATACACAAGGTAACAGCAAGTACAAGAACTGATGACTTCTATGTCTCATTCTTTATTTACATTTTTTCCCAGGAGGGAAAAAACTTTTCAGGAGTGTCTATGATATGGTAGTATGTATCTATACCATGCAGTGTGGAATCTTCAGGTTACATCTTTCTTGTTACAGTGAATAATATTTACATGTAATTGATGTGGTCAGTTAATGAACAATGCAATTTGGGGGCATTAGTCAATTTAGCAGTGATTTTAAAATCACTGCAGATGGTGACTGCATCCATGAAATATAAAGACAATTACTCCTTGAAAGAAAAGTTATGACCAACCTAGACAGCTTATTAAAAAGCAAAGATATTACTTTGCCAACAAAGGTCTATCTAGTCAAGGCTATGATTTTTCCAGTAGTCGTGTATGGATGTGAGAGTTGGACTAGAAAGAAAGCTGAGCTCAGAAGAAATGATGCTTTTGAACTGTGATGTTGGAGAAGACTCTTGAGAGTTCCTTGGATTGCAAGGAGATCCAACCAGTCCATCCTAAAGGAGATCAGTCCTGAATGTTCATTAGAAGGACTGATGTTGAAGCTGAAACTCCAATACTTTGGCCACCTGATGTGAAGAGCTGACTCACTTGAAAAGACTTTGATGCTGGGAAAAATTGAGGACGGGAGAAGAGGGGATGACAGAGGATGAGATGGCTGGATGGCATCACTGACTCGATGGACGTGAGTTCGAGTAAACTCCAGGAGTTGGTGATGGACAGGGAGGCCTGGCGTGCTGCAGTTCATGGGTTCACAAAGAGTTGGACATGACTGAGCGACTGAGCTGAGCTGAACTGAGTCAATTTAACAAATTACAATATTTTATAAAACCATCAACTTGAAATTCTTATGTGAAAGTCAGTGAAACATCTTTGAATGTAAAGTTCCTTAGAGTGCTCATGATAATGTTATTGAGCCCGAGCTACTAGGCTGAGGAGCTACATTTTCATTTAATTAATGCAGTTCAGCCTGAAGGTAAAGAAATATATTAAACTATGGCTCCTTGGAGAAATGACTAATTCTAGGGCAACAATAAGAAACTACAACAGGAGCCTGGAACAACTTGTTAGACCACAACCTAAGAAAAGTAAGGGTGTAATCAAAAGGGCATGGAAGCCACTTTGAAGGGCCACCTGACCAAACATGGGACAACTTGAGCAACAAAATATACTAAACATTTTGTATTATATCCTCTAATTCATGGAATAAAAGTGTACAAGTTCATACTTGTACACTGTACACATACAAGTTCATTTAAAAAAATAAATGAAGGAGAAGGGAAAGGGAATCTGTATGGCAGAATGCTAACTAACAAATACAGAGCAACCAAGAGTCATAACTAATTCCAGGAAGAATTGTCTATGCCTGTGAGATGTGGTGTGAATGTATGAAGAACCATAGGATATTTACATAGTTCAGAGAAATTCCTGACATAAATGATAAGGACCTATTGCATAGCACAGGGGATTATATTCAGCGTCTTGTAATAAATTATAATGGAAGAGAATCTGAAAAGGAAACTGATCACTTTGCTGTACACCTGAAGCTAGCGCAACCTTGTAAATTAACTATGTGCTCCTGTTCAGTCGCTCAGTCACATCTGACTCTGCGATCCAATGGACTGCAAGCCACCAGACTCCTCTGTCCACAGACTTCTCCAGGGAAGAACACTGGAGTGGATTGCCATTTCCTCCTCCAGGGGATCTTGGAATGGACTAATGGACGAGTGCCCCCTGATGTGATGTACTAGGAAGAACACGCTGTTGGTCACGCAGGACTTGCCCAGAAAGCCTGTGTGTTAGTAATTCAGTTGTGTCCAACTTTTTGTGACCCCGTGGACTGCAGCCCTCCAGGCTCCTCTGTCCATGGGATTTTCCAGGCAAGAAATACTGGAGTGGGTTGCCATCTCCTTCTCCAGGGGATCTTCCCCACCCAGGAATCAAACCTAGGTCTTCAGTACTGCAGGCAGATTCTTGACCATCTGAGCCACCAACGAAGCCCAGAATGCATAACCTAATGTTACTAGAAGGTGTGACAAAACCACACTGAGTCTACAAAAGAACTGATCTACAATCTTTTAAAACCAGTGATACAGAAAATAATTTAAGGAAAGGTTGAAGACCAGTTTCAGATAAAGGTAAGTACAAAATGGCATTCAAACTACTGTACAATTGTGCTCATTTCATAGACTAGCAAGGTAATACTCAAAATCCTTCAAGCTACGCTTCAACATTGTGTGGACTGAAAACTCCCAGATGTTCAAGCTGGATTTAGAAAACACAGAGGAACCCAAGATCAAATTGATAACATCTGTTGGATCATAGAAAAACAAGAGAATCGCATAAAAACATCTACTTTGCTTCATTGACTACACTAAAGCTTTTGACTGTGTAGACTACAGCAAACAGGAAAATTCTTAAAGAGTGGGAACACCAGACCACCTTAACTGCCTCCTGAGAAATCTGTATGCAGGTCTAGAAGGAACAGTTAGAACTAGACATGGGACAGCAGACTGGTTCAAAATTGGGATAGGAGTACATCAGGCTTTATATTGTCACTTTACTTTTAACTTTTATGCAGAGTACATCATGTGAAATGCTAGGCTATATGAATCACAAGCTGGAATCAAGATTGCAGGGAAAATACCAACAACTTCAGAGATGCAGATGATACCTAATGGCAGAAAATGAAGAGGAACTAAACAGCTTCTTGATGAAGGTGAAAAAGGAGAGTGAAAAAACTGGGTTAAAACTCAATGTTCAAAAAACTAAGATCATGGCATCCAGTCCCATCACTTCATGGCAAATAGATGGGGAAACAATGGAAAGAGTGACAGACTTAATTTTCTTGGGCTCCAAAATCACTGCAGATGGTGACTACAGCCATGAAATTAAAAGACACTTGCTCCCTGGGAAAAAAGTTATGACAGACCTAGACAGCATATTAAAAAGCAGTGAAATCACTTTGCCAGCAAAGGTCTATCTAGTCAAAGCTGTGGTTTTTCCAGTAATCATGTATGAATGTGAGAGTTGGACAATAAAGAAGGCTGAGCGCCAAAGAACTGATGCTTTCAAATTGTGCTGGAGAAGAGTCTTGAGAGACCCTTGAACACCAAGGAGATCAAACCACTCAATCCTAAAGGAGATCAACCCTGAATATTCATTGGAAGGACTGTTGCTGAAGCTGAAGCACCAGTTCTTTGACCACCTGATACGAAGAGCTGAGTCACTGGTAAAGATTCTGATGCTGGGAAAGATTGAGGAAGGAGGAGAAGTGGTTGACAGAGGATGAGATGGTTGGATGGCATCACTGACTCAATGGACCTGAGTTTGAGCAAACTCAGGGAGATGGTGAAGGACAAAGAAGCCTGGCATGTTGCAGTCCATGGGGTCGCAAAGACTTGAACATGACTGAGCAACTGAACAACAACAACAAAATCATGATGACTAAATATAATGTGAGGTTTTGGAGAAGGCTTTGAGTTGGGGGCAGGTAGATGGGGCAGGGGGAGGAATTGCCATAGTATTATTGAAACAGTTGGCAAGGTTTGGATATGAACTGTGTATCTGATAATATAGAATCGATGTAAAATTTTCCAAATTTTAGATTTGTGGTTATATAACAGACTGCTCTTGTTCTTAGGAAATATACACAAAAATGTTTAGAGATGAACAGCATGCTGTCTGCAACGATGTCACAGGGTCTGGGAAAGGCAATCGTGGTGATCTAGGTGAAGCACATACCAAAGTTCTTTGTACTATTTTTGCAACTCTTCTTTACACTTGAAAATATTAAAAGATGCCTTAACATCCTTTCCTGTTAGGTTGTTCCAGGAGTCTATAATAGTCCTTTTGATGACGACAACAGACACCATCTCAGGAAATGCTGCTAGTCTGTGCACAGCACATTACAACGTCTCACTTAATCTTCACCACAATACAGGGAAGTAATTGCTATTGTCCTCACTTTATTGATGAAGAAAATGAGGGTTTAGAAGGGTTAATAATGGTAGGTTTGGAGAGATGACTACTCAGTTAATAGTCACACACACACATGCCTCCGTGAGTAAAGTATACTTTATCCATCCCATTTGTTGGGCTAAGGTTATGGGATTTAACTTGGAAAAAGGGATGTAGTGGGCAAGACATGAGTAGAAAGTTAAAGTATAGTTGCATGGTTTTCGCTGAAACTTTCACACTTATGCCATCACTATAAGAAGAACATGTCTTGGGTAAGTGATGCTGATCCAAGGAGGGTGAGAAACAGGTGAAGCCATCCCGGATTTAAGTCACAGCCGAAGACAAGCCCAGGTGAGCCCATACGAGAACAGCCAACACCAAGCACGCCCATGGAAGCATATTATTAGATGTTACTGAGTTTTGGGGTCATTTGTTACACAGCGTTACGGTGGCAAGAAGAAGCTAATACAGCTAACATGGTTGAAATCACACGTGAATTCGAGCAAACTCTGGGAGGTAGTGGAGGACAGGGGAGCCTAGCAGGCTGCAGTCCACAGGGTCGCAAAGAGTCGGAAACGACTTAGCAACTAAACAACGTCAAATGGAAAAATCAACTCTAAAACCTGGAGTGAATTTTCTAGCAAAGGTTTTCACTCATCTGTGCCCTAACACAAGAGAGTAGATTTTCTCAGGTATTTGGACTTTCTGGTTTTTGTCTTACTCAAAACCCAAGATGAAAAATTACACCTGTTCTCGATTTTAGATCTGAAGTGAATCCCTAATTTAGATCTGAAGAGATGCTATGTTTGTTTTTCCAAATTACTAAAAATATCCCTATACTTAGCTGAAATATTGAAAAACGTCTTCTCTAACAATAACAAAAGCATTTCTTTCAGCCAAAGATGGTTTACTTTTAAGTTGCATTTACCACAAGACCAGATCCTAAAACAAGAAAGTACCTAGAATTACAGCACAAGTTGTGACTTGGCTGTGTAACTGTCACTCACTCACACATCTTTCCACAGATCTACTTTGAGGTAGGGCTTCCCTGGTGGCTCAGACGGTAAAGAATCCGCCTGCAATGTGGGAGACCTGGGTTCGATCCCTGGGTTGGGAACATTCCCTGGAGGAGGGTATGGCAACCCACTCCAGTATTCTTACCTGGAGAATCCTGATGGACAGAGGAGCCTGGAGGGCTACAGTCCATGAGGTCTCAAAGAGTCAGACACGACTCAGAGACTAAGCACCCTTGCACTTTGAGGTAAGCAAAGTCAGATTTTCTGGTAAAAGAAATACCCCACCCCCTGTTAATTCTTTGGGGACAATGCTGTCATCATTCGTTCAAAAGAGATTAAGAAGAAGAGGGAGGGGTGGGAGAAGGGGAAGGAGAAGAAGAATTAAAAATGGAAAGATCGTAAAGTTAATGCCTCTCCACAAAGTGTTATTGCATATATGCAGGATGTGGGGAATCTAATACTCTGAGAATTGGGGATTTTGTCTCCTTTAAAATCTCTTATAAATATACATAAACTCCCTAGAATACAACTTTATTTTCTAATTTGAAACACCGATTTTTTTCCCTCCTCTACAAAAGAGGCAGATTATTTGCAGAAACCGAAGTTAAAAATAGCTCTGGTGATATTGTCTACAAAGCTGAGAAATGCTCTTTTTTGTTTCATAGTCTCATTAGAAAA
Organism: Ovis aries; assembly: GCF_016772045.2. Taxonomy (NCBI): domain Eukaryota; kingdom Metazoa; phylum Chordata; class Mammalia; order Artiodactyla; family Bovidae; genus Ovis; species Ovis aries. The sequence goes on along the minus strand of NC_056069.1, from coordinate 59,219,095 downwards.
AGCAAAGGGAGTGTGATATAAAGGGTGAGAAAACAACACTCTTTTTAAAAGAACAAAATGCAAAAAACTCTCCCACCGACTTATGGAAAAGTAAATAAAGTCCATAGTTGAGCTAATTTTATAAGAATGAAGCTTTGCTAAAGAGACATAATTTCTTTTTAGGGAGAAGTCCTAGTCTCCTCTGCTGTGCGTCCTTTGTAGCTCAGTTGAGTCCAGCTCTTTGTGACCCCATGGACTGTAGGCTCCTCCGCACCTGGAATTCTCCAGGCAAGAACACTGGAGTGGGTTGCCATGCCATCCTCCAGGGGATCTTCCAGACCCAGGGGTCGAACCCAGGTCTCCTGCATTGCAAGCAGTTTCTTTATCTAGTGGGTAACCTATCCCTTCTCCAGGGGATCTCCCCAACCCAGGAATCAAACCAGGGAGTCTCTTCTTATACGTTTATTAAAAAATATATATATATACATGTTTTTCTGCCACCTTAACTGGGGAAAAAAAGACTCACTGCTTAAAAGATTGAAAGTACACAAACTGATCAGGGCCTGAGGAAGTTCCAAAGAGGTGGAATGTTCTGTTGCTTTCTATTCTTAATGTGTCTACGCAGCATGAGCAAGAAGCAACTTAGATAAGAAACAAACACACAAAAAGGGAAAAGGGCAGTTATTTTAAATTAGTAAGAAGGTCTGATCTTAATTTACAGGCTCTAGTTTTATTTTTTTCTGGTAAGACACAAGACGCAAGAGATGTGGGTTCAATCCCTGGATCAGGAAGATCCCCTGGAGTAGGAAATGGTAACCCCCTCCAGTATTCTTGCCTGGAAAATTCCATGGACTTAGCAGCCTGACACAACTGAGCATGCACAGACAAGACACGAGATCATTTTTATTTTTATAAGAAAATAAGTCAGTACTTGATTCTCCAACCGTTGCAACGGAATAATATTTAACACACGTGAAGGCTTTCTCTGTTCTTCTAACTTTTCTTACTTATTTATTATTATTATTTTTTGGCTGTTCTGGGTCTTTGTTGCTGCTTGTGGGCTTTCTCTAGTTGCAGTGAGACAGGGCTACTCTCTAGTTGTGGTTCAAGGGCTTCTTACTGGGATGTATTCTCTTGTTGCAGAACACAGGCTCTAGAGTTCTGGGGCTCAGGCCGAATTGCTCCAAGGCACATGGGATCTTCCCATGTCAGGGATCAAAACCCATGTCCCCTTCATTAGCAGGTAGATTCCTAACCAGTGGACCACGAGTGAAATCCAACAGATGTGGAAGCTTTAAGTGAGATGTGAACCATATCAGAAGTGGCAAGGGAGCAAATGTGGGAATATAGAGTGCTTCATGAAGCAAGACTTAAAGGGGGATGTCTCATTAAAAATTCAGAAAATACATGTTACCCCCCCCCAACGGTGTAAAATGCATTGGAAACATTCATCAATAAACCAGTAGAACTAATGTTACACAGACTAATTTCTGAGTCCTTTAACATCAAAGAAATCACACAGACAAGTCTATGAAGGAGAATCCATGATGCTGTCTGGAATTTGGGTTTCTAGTTGCAAACCAATTGGTAGCATGAATTCATCTTTTTAGTGGAAAGAATCAGGTATGATTGATAAATTACAAAATGTGAAATAGTAGTCACATATGTCATATACATCACAGACACACCCATATATAATATTCTCATTCTGCTTATCTACAGTTATCTCAAAAGAAGTATATGTGAAATATGAACTGGGAGACATTTTAGCACCACAAATGGCACCCCACTCCAATACTCTTGCCTGGCAAATCCCATGGATGGAGGAGCCTGGTAGGCTGCAGTCCATAGGGTCGCTAAGAGTCGGACGCGACTGAACGACTTCACTTTCACTTTTCACTTTCATGCATTGGAGAAGGAAATGGCAACCCACTCCAGTGTTCTTGCCTGCAGAATCCCAGGGACGGGGGAGCCTGGTGGGCTGCCATCTCTGGGGTCGCACAGAGTCGGACACGACTGAAGCGACTTAGCAGTAGCAGCGTTATGCTTATTATATACTACAGATAGGGCTTCCAGGTGGCACTAGTGGTAAAGAACCTGCCTGCCAATGCAGGAGACATAAGAGACATGGGTTCAATCCCTGGGTCAGGAAGATCCCCTGGAGGAGGGCATAGCAACCCACTCCAGTATTCTTGCCTGGAGAATCCCATGGACAGAGGAGCCTGGAAGGCTACAGTCCATAGGGTAGCAAAGAGATGGACACAACTGAAGTGACTTAACACATACACACACAGACACATACTATAAATAAGTTAGTTAAAAGTTAAGTTGCTCAGTCATGTCCAACTCTTTGTGACCCCTTGGACTGTAGCCCACCAGGCTCCTCCGTCCATGGGATTCCCATACTATAGATCAGTGTAGGCTAAAGATCTATCCTTAATATTTTTACAGTTTATTTTCCCATTTTAAATCGGGATTTAAGATGGATGAGACATTGAACTCCATTTGTTTAAGGAGAAAGTAAAGTGAACGGGTTAGTCGCTCAGTCATGTCTGACTCTTTTCATCCCCATGGACCATAGCCTGCTAGGGTCCTCTGTCCATGGAGTTCCCCAGGCAAGAATACTTGCGTTAAGGAGGTGATCCTCAGTTCTAAGGACAGTTGTTGTTTTCCGAGCACCTCCTCTGTGCCAGGCAGCAGGCAGAGGTGGGGGAGCCATGATTTGAACCGAGTATCTTGCTCAACATTTCATTTGCTCCACCTCCGAAACATGCATTTAGAGAGTGTGATTTCACAGCCTTCCTGCTCCTAAGATCCTTTCACCCTGATGGGCTGTAGCCAGCAGTGACTTTGAAGTCTTTTTTCCCTTCCTGCTCCGATAGATGCTGGGGAGGGGAAGGAGGCAGAAAGTCAGAGGACCGAGAGTGTCGACCATCTGCCTTACAACTTGACTCCTCTGGAGCAGGTATGTTCCTGCTCTTGTGTGTAGGACTTGGGACACCAGTCCTGTAGTTTCTGAGTAAATGAAATGCGTTTTCTGAATAAGTGAAAATTACTCAGAACTGAGAAAATTACTCATTTTCTGAGTAGATGAAAAATTAAATGAAAAACAGAAAAAAAGGTGACAAGAAATTGTTTGAAAATGGAAACCGCTTAAATTTCTTTATATAGTAGTTAAATAGTATTTTGGCAACAAACTAGGAATAGAAGGGAACTTCCTCCAGCTGATAAAGGAAATCTATGAGAAACCTACAGCTAGCATCATATAGGCAAAGTGAAAACTTTTCCCTCTAAAATACAAAGCTTTTCCCTCTACAGTCCTGTCACTATAGCAGGAGGTTCAGACCAGCTTCACCTCCTCTGGGCCAGCTGAAGGAAGGGCCATCACCATCCACAATTCCTGCTGGCAAGAGCAGTAGCATCAATTTCTGGGATGAGTAGGGGCTCCAGTAACCCAGGCAGGGAGTTCACACAGCCCAACAGACCTGATGCAGCTGGTCTTTCCAGCTCTCACTTTCATAGTGTCTCAATTTCTTCAACACTTAATTTAAGTGGCACTAAATCCTTCCTGAAAGAAGGTTGGACATAAATAAATAAAGCATCTCTCTGAGGCAACAGAGCTGGTTTGCCAAGCTCATTCATGCCTCTGTTTATTTAGTTTCCAGGCTGAATGTCACCCAAACTCAGAGTTCATGAGGTTGATTTCCAAAACTAACTGACGTCAACAGATATGAAGCTGAACATCAGACTGAAGTGACTAAGGTTTTCTCTGCAGCTCTAAAAGGGCTTCTGTATATCATTTTACTAAAGACGACTTCATATCAAATATTGGTTTGTTTTCTTTAACCAGAGTAGGTAGCAGTGTAAGGAATCATTAAGGAAGCATAAAGTTCCTTAACTGGAAAATCTTTATACAACAATCAGAGAAAAGTTTGAAATGCAATCCCTCTTAGCCAATAATACCTTGATATAATTTTACACTAAGTATAAATTATTAATAACTCATAATGAGAAAGAAGGGAAAGGAGAAATTCTGGTACCTGTATAAGGTGGTGAAAGTGAACATCCTACTAGACAATTTCTTGAGTAATTCTTTAAACTGCTCTATTGCTAAAGATAGGCCTAATAAACATTTTCTGAGTAACTGAAAAATGGAAAAAAGGTGACAGGAAATTTTTTTTTAATGGAAACTGATTCAACTTCTTTACATAGAGTAGTTAAATAGTATTTTGGCAACAAACTAGGAATAGAAGGGAACTTCCTCCAGCTGATAAAGGAAACCTATGAGAAATCCACAGCTAGCATCATGTAGTGGAGAAGGAAATGGCAACCCACTCCAATATTCTTCCCTAGAGAATCATGTGGACGGAGGAGCCTGGTGGGCTGCTGTCCATAGGGTCACACAGCTGAAGACACAACTGAAGCGACTTAGCATGCATGCATGCATTGGAGAAGGAAGTTGCCACTGGAGTGGCAACCCACTCTAGTATTCTTGCCTGGAGAATCCCAGGGACAGAGGAGCCTGGTGGGCTGCCATCTATGAGGTCACACAGAGTTGGACATGACTGAAGCGACTTAGCAGCAACAACAGCAGCAGCAGCATCATGTGGGCAAACTGAAAGCTCTTCTCGCTAAAACTAAGACTGAGACAGAGAAGTCCACCCTTTCTGCTTCTATTCAGCATTGTATTAGGGGACTTAACCAGAGCACTTGGGCAAGAAAAAGAAATAAAACACACCAAGACTGAAAAAGTGAATAGATCACTTTTATGAATGTTTTTAAAAGTGAAATAGTGAATAGAATAAGTGCAAAGATCTCTATTTGCAGATGATACAATCTTATATATACAAAATCCAGAAGAATCTACTAAAATTGATTAGATGTAAACCAATAAACAAATTCAACAAACTGTCAGTATACAAAATCAGTATATAAAAATCAATTCTACTTCTGTATATTAGCAAGTGGTAAAGAACCAGCCTGCCAATGTAGGAAACATAAGAGACATGGGTTCAATCCCTGGGTGAAGATCCCCTGGAGAAGAACATGGCAACCCACTCTAGTATTCTTGCCTGGAGAATCCCATGGACAGAGGAGCCTGGCAGGCTACAGTTCTTCAGGCCGCACAGAGTCAGACACAACCAAAGTGATTCAGCATGCACTCATGCACGCTAGCAAGAAACAATCTAAAAATAAAGGAAACAATTATATTTACAACAGCATAAAAATAGAATACTGAGGAATAAATTTAACAAAGAAGGACAAGGCTTAACCTCTAAAAACCACAAAGCATTGTTGAAAGAAATTCAAGATCTAAATAATGGAAAGATATCTTATGTTCATGGACCAACAGACAATTTATCTAAGGTGGTAATACTTCTCAAATTAATTTACAAATGTAATGCCAGTCCTGGCAACATCCAAGGCGGATTTTTGCAAAACTGACAAAGTTATCATAAAATTCGTATGGAAATGCAAGGGATCAAGAATAGCCAAACAATTCTGGAGAAGAAGAACAGTTTTAGGATATAACAGTTCCAACTGGAAAGTTTACAACAAAGCTGCAATAATCAAGATACTGAAGTACTTGCATTGACATATGAATCAATGGGATAGAACTGAAGTCCAGAAATAACCGTTATATTAATGGTCAGTTGATTTTGATAAGAATTTCAAGACAATTGAATAAAGAAAGAATAGTCTACTCAACACATGGTTCTAGGACAACTGGATATTCACATGCCTAAAAATGAAATTGAACCCTGACCTTACCACACACAAAAAAATTAATTCAAATGTCTTCATAGACCTAAATGTAAAAGTTAAAACTATAAACCCCTTAAATAAAATATGCAAGTAATTCTTTGTGATCTTGGATTAGGCAATGATTTCTTAAATACAAACCAAAACCACAAGTAAGAAAAGAAAGAATAGACAAATTGGACAATATCAAAATTAAAATTTTCGTGTTTCATGGACACTATGAAGAAAGTGAAATGACAGTCTACAGAATGGGAGAAAATATTTGCAAATCATACATCTGACAAGGGATTTGAGTCCAGAATACACAAACAACTCATACAAACTAACAATGAAAAGACATATAAATCAATTTTAAAATGGACAAAGATTTGAATAGACATTTCTTCAGAGAAAATTATACAAACACATGAAAAAATAAAAGATGATCAATGTGATTAGTTATAAGGGAAATGCAAGACAAACCACAATATGATACCATGTCACACCCACTAGGAGAACTAATATTAAAAAGATGACATTAACAAGTATACGTGACTATGTGGGAAAAAATGGAACCCTCAGGCATTGCTGGTGGGAACGAAAGTGATGCAGCTGCTTTGGAAAATAGTTTGGCAAACGCTCTAAAGGCTAAACATAGGATTACCACATGACTCAGCAACTCCAGCCCCAAGTATATCCCCAAGGGAATTGAAAGCATGTGTTCACACAAGGACTGGCACGCTTCAACCAAGATTACTGGCAATAGCCAAAAACTGGTAATAACCTAAATGCCTTCTATTGATGAGTGGGTAAAAAAAATATAGGTTTGTCTTAAGTGGAATATTATTTGGAATATTGTTTTAAATGGGATATTACTATTTTAAATGGAATATTATTTGTTTAAATGGAACACTATTTGTTTTAAATTGAATATTATTTTTAAAAAAGAATGCATACTGACACATGCTATAATATGAATGAACCTTATTATGTTAAGCAAAAGAGCTTGTCACAAATGATCCCAGACTATATGATTTTATTTATGTGAAATGTCCAGAATTGACAAATAGAGACAGAAAGGAGCCAAGGCAGAAGAGAGAGAGGGGGGAATCACTGCTAATACGCATGTGAAGTTTCTCTTTGGGTGATGGGAATGTCCTAACATTAAATTGTGAGGCTTTCATGCTGCTGCTGCTGCTGCTGCTGCTAAGTCGCTTTAGTCGTGTCTGACTCTGTACGACCCCATAGACAGCAGCCCACTCCATCCATGGGATTTTCCAGGCAAGAGCACTGGAGTGGGCACCATCACCTTCTCCAAGGCTCGCATAGTTGTGACCATACTAAAGACAACCGTATACTTTAAGTGGGTGGATTTTATGATGAAATACATTCCAAGTCTTATATAAACATACTTTGGCATGGGATATATTAGGAAAAAACAGATCAATTTATCATAGGACTTCATTCTCAAATTTGGATTAAGAAATTTTGGTAGACACCATCAGTTGACTACCCAACAACCATTCTCCTCTTGTTTCTGGGAATAGAATTCCAGTTTTGTCCAGGAGAGAATTGATTGGCCTAACTCCTAGCCAGTCATGGTATCCTCATTTACCTTAGAAAGTGACTAGTTTAGGATTGGCAGGTGACCCAGTCCTAGCCCTTGACTAAAAAGAGGAATATTCTGCTGAGAGTCTCTTTCTCTTCTTTTTTTTTTTTTTTTTTTGGCCCTGCTTAGCAGCATGCTGTGATGCTGGAGAAGACTCTTGAGGGTCCCTTGGACTGCCAGGAGATCAAACCAGTCAATCCTAAAGGAAACCAACTTTGAGTATTCATTGGAAGGACTGATGCTGAAGCTGAAGCCATAATCCTTTGTCCACATGACAGGAACAGCTGACTCACTGAAAGAGACTCTGATGCTGGGAAAGATGGAAGGCGAAAAGAGAAGGGGATAGCAGCACCAACTCAATGAACATGAGTTTGAGCAAACGTTGGGAGATATTGGAGGACAGAGGAGCCTGGCGTGCTGCATTCCATGGGATTGCAAAGAGTTACACACTACTTAGCAACTGAACAACAATGCCGTCTGCAAGATCTTAGTTCCCCAACCAGGGATTGAACCCATGCCCCCTGCAGTTCAGTTCAGTTCAGTTCAGTCGCTCAGTCGTGTCCGACTCTTTGCAACCCCATGAATCACAGCACGCCAGGCCTCCCTGTCCATCACCATCTCCCGGAGTTCACTCAGACTCACGTCCATCGAGTCTGTGATGCCATCCAGCCATCTCATCCTCGGTCGTCCCCTTCTCCTCCTGCCCCCAATCTCTCCCAGCATCAGAGTCTTTTCCAGTGAGTCAACTCTTCGCATGAGGTGGCCAAAGTACTGGAGCTTCAGCTTCAGCATCATTCCTTCCAAAGAAATCCCAGGGTTGATCTCCTTCAGAATGGACTGGTTGGATCTCCTTGCAGTCCAAAGGACCTTCAAGAGTCTTCTCCAACACCACAGTTCAAACGCATCAATTCTTTGGCACTCAGCCATCTTCACAGTCCAACTCTCAAATCCATACATGACCACAGGAAAAACCATAGCCTTGACTAGGCGGACCTTAGTTGGCAAAGTAATGTCTCTGCTTTTGAATATACTGTCTAGGTTGGTCATAACTTTTCTTCCAAAGAGTAAGCATCTTTTAATTTCATGGCTGCAGTCACCATCTGCAGTGATTTTGGAGCCCCAAAAAATGAAGTCTGACACTGTTTCTACTGTTTCTCCATCTATTTCCCATGAAGTGATGGGACTGGATGCCATGGTCTTCGTTTTCTGAATGTTGAGCTTTAAGCCAACTTTTTCACTCTCCTCTTTCACTTTCATCAAGAGGCTTTTTATGAAATCTAAACCACCACAGGAACTCCCTCTGCTGAAAGTATTAATGGTATAAAAAGTTCTGGATAAAAAGAAAAATCCCTCCAGTTCAAGCTTTTCTACTTTATTTAGTAAGGAAGTGATGCTTATGGGGCCAGAATTGTGAGAAAGTCAGAGAAAGTGCCCAGAGCTGTTATGTTAAACACCTCTGGAATCCGTTACCTTTGGGGTTCTTCTGAACTGATATGTGTAAACAAACCCCATTTAAACTACATTGATTCAGATGGGCTGTGTTTTGTTGTCAAAAACCTGCTAATTGATACATTTTCCCCTAAGTGGGCTTATTTGTGAATTCTCATAAAATTACATTTTCAGTCCTAGATCAAAGCTCTACTTTAGAAGATGAGATAAAATTGATTTAGATTTTTTTAAGATGATAGGCCTAGCATTAGTCAGTGAAAGGTATTAGAAAGGAGCATTTTGAAATAATGCTATTTGTACCAACATGGACGGACCTAGAGATGATTATTAAGTGAAATCAGACATAGAAAGACAATATCACAGGGCATCACTTACATGTGGAATCTAAAAGCTGCTCAAACAAACTTATTTACAAAACAGAAACAGACTCACACACACAGAAAACAAACGTATGGCTACCAAAGGGGAAAGGGAGAAGGGAGGGATAAATTACGAGTTTGGGATTAGCAGATACACATTGCTATAATAAAACAGATAAATAACAGGGATGGCACAGGGAGCTATAGTCAATAGTTAATAATAAACTATTATGGAAAAGAATATGAAATATCACTTTGCCATACACCAGAAACTAACACAACATTGTAACTAACTATACTTCAATAACAAGAAAGGAAGGAAGAAGGAAGAACGAAGGCATTTTGCTCAATAGGAAAAACAACTTTCTCTACATGAAATGGATCAGAGGACTGTTAACCTTTGTTAGAAAGCAAAAGGGCTCATAAGGATCCTACGTGAGGGATGCTGCTAACAGGCATCATTTGGGATCTTCACTGGAGCATTCATAAAATGTCAAATTCGTTCTTCTTAAATCTCACGTGAAAACCACTGAGATCACAGACTCATTTTCATACAGAAGATGAAATCAGTTAGTTCCACTTCCATATTTGTTGATGTTTCATAACTTTGTTAATGCTTGTGCTAAGTCTCGTCAGTCATGTCCGATTCTTTGTGACCCTATGGACTATAGCCCGCCAGGCTCTTCTGTCCATGGGATTCTCCAGGCAAAAACACTGGAATGAGTTGCCATGCCCTCCTCCAGGGGATTTTCCCGACTCAGGGATCAAGCCGTGTCTCTTGCATTGCAGCAAATTCTTTACCAATGAGCAACCTGGGAAGCCATAACTTTGTTATTCTGACCTCAAACTAACAACTAGGAGCCAGATCTTGATTAGTCTTGTCTAAGTCTTTATGAAAATGTCAGCAGCATCTTACCACTTGAGAGAATTTTATGTATTATTTTAGAAGTGAATAAGAAAGAAATAAATTATGACTGAAGAACAGACATCTTAATAAGTTTAGAAAAAATGGTCATTTTTCTTATTTAAATTATCTTAATAGGCACTAATAGAAACCACAGTGGCTCAGCAGTAAAGAATCCACCTGCAATGCAGGAGCTGCCGGAGATTTAGGTTCAATCCCTGGGTCTGGAAGATCCCCTGGAGGAGGAAATTGCAACCCACTCCAGTATTCTTACCTGGGAAATCCCATGGACAGAGAGGGGGCTATAGTCCATGGGTCACAAAAGAGTCAGACATGACAGAGACTAAACAACAGATAGAAACCAGGAAATGTGTGATGATATCTACAGTTGCCATAATGGAATCTCTTTATAAATCTGTAGCTGTGGGATTTACACTTGTCTCATGACTGTGATTTAATTCTCTATATATACAATTGCTTTAACCAATATGATTTGACCCAAATCAAGTAAAATTTAGCTATGAAATACTGAGGGATTTTCAAACCTTATTTAGTGATAGAATTAATGCCGCAGAGGAAGATGTTTCTGTTGTTGCTGAGGTTTAAAAAAAAAAAAAAAAAATTCAAATGTTACAGAGAAAAGACAACCGGGCAATGCTCTTCTGGAATGGTGATATGGACGCCATGGACCCACTCACTGGTGCAACAACCTCGACTGGTGAAAATTACTTTTTGAAAAACAAAAAATCGTTTAAAATCTTAGGAAATTGTACCAAAGAAATACACGAAGGAAATGTTGTTGCTGTTGTTCAGTCACTACATCATGTACGACTCTTTGCCACCCCATGGACTGCAGCATGCCAGGCTTCTCTGTCCTCCACTATCTCCCAGAGTTTGCTCAAACTCATACCCATTGATTCAGTGATGCTATCTAACCATCTGATACTCTGCCACCTCCTCCTTTTGCCTTCAATCTTTCCCAGCATCATGGTCTTTTCCAGAGAGAGGGCTGTTCGCATCAGGTGGCCAAAATATTGCAGTTTCAACTTCAGCATCGGTCCCTCCGATGAATATTCAGGGTTGATTTCTTTTTGGATTGACTGGTTTGATTCCCTTGCAGCCCAAGGGACTCTCAAGAGTCCTCTCCAGTACCACAGTTGAAAGCCTTGAGCCACTAAATTTTGGTAAGAATAGGACTAATCCATGGCACTTGAGCTACAACCCACCCCACCTATCCAGCTCAGCATAATGGAAGCTCTGTCTCAGATGGGTGCACCCAAGAAGATGAGGGTCTCTCTCCCCGCAACTGCCAGTCAATGCCTACAGTGTCTTCCTGGCAGGGGCAGGCAACCAGGTCTGTGTTGCAGAGGCTGAATTCCAAGTAAGGGTGGATAAGAGGTCAAGGCACCTTTTTCTACCAAGACCCACTCAGAGGGCAAAGACTCTATCTACCTCAAGTGCAATAGGCTAAAAATATAGGAGCTCCAACCACCCTCATCTCAGTCTACTCATAGGTGAGAGTTCCCACACCAAGGAAGCCAAGCTAACAAGATCAGAAGGCCCTGCCCCTACCCGGCACTCTGCTCCTGAAGCCTGGTGTCCTTGGAGAGAAGCAGTTTTGTCCCTGCCTTCAGCTCTGGAACCATGACTCAGAGATTTTGCCAAAAAGCAAAGAGCTCTGAAGTTCTCCCCACAAGAAAACTGACTTTATTCCAAACTGAGTATGGGAAAGCAGAAGCTAAGGGCCCTGAAAAACAGTGGAAATTTTTGGTAGTAAGCAATCAAGACGGTTTCAAAATCACTGCAGATGATGACTGCAGCCATGAAATTAAAAGACGCCTGCTCCTCGGAAGAAAAGCTATGACAAACCTAGACAGCATATTTAAAAAGCAGAGACATCACTTTGCTGACAAATGTTTGTCTAGTCAAAGCTATGGATCTTCCATAGTCATGAATGGATGTGAGAATTGGACCATAAAGAAGGCTGAAGGCCAAAGAATTGATGCTTTCGAGCTGTGGTGTTGGTGGGCTACAGCCCACAGTTTTGCAAAGAATCTGACACAGCTTAGTGACTGAACAACAAGCTCTAGATAAAACACCATAAAACCCTCAAGATAGTGAGAAAAAAATCATTAAAGGAATTAAAATACTACACTAAAATATTCACTTAGTGTTAAAAAAGAGAGACAATCGCATTCACTAATGCAAGTGGACACTGGACAACCCAAACACTAAAAATATGAAAAATAATTAATAAGAGATACTTCTACCAAATTGGCCCAAGATCCCAATAAATTCAAGGAACTCTTTACAGTAGTAAGAAAAGTCCTTTAAGGGTTTATCCTTAAGAGGAAAATCTACTGGTGATTCTCTTCTTTCTTGCCACCAAACAGATAATGTAATTATGTAAATTTCTCACAGTGACCCACTGACTGATGAGCAATGGATGTGGAATTCTTAAATAGGAAGTAAATAAACTGACTCAAAAGCTGTGATGGAATAAAGTCTACGTGAGCTTGCTCATACAAGAGTCAGAATATCTCCCTTTGGCATGCTTCACATGTCTGAAAATCTGCTGCAATTTTTAGGGAAAGGAAATTAGCTCAAGTACCTAAAAAAAAAATTTGTACCTATATATTCTTTTTCATATTCTTTTCCATTGTGGATTGTTACAGGATATTGAATAGAGTTCCCTGTGCTATATAAGTTCCCTGGACCTTGCTTATCCAGCCTATATATATTAAGTTAGCCTCTGCAAATCCCTAACAGTCCATGAGGTCTCAAAGAGTCAGACACAACTGAGCCACTGAACTGAATACCTAAAGGCCGTTCCTTTCCTCCCCAACCCTCCCACCCCCTTGGCAACTATAAGTCTGTTCTCTATGTCTGTGTAGCTCATGTACTTTTATGAAAAGATCTAGTCAAAGGCAGGTAGTGTCCTGAAGTTGTAATTGTTTTAGAGCAAAGGGGGCAATCATCTCCCTTTTGGAATGCTGAATGACCTCGATTGGTCCTGTAATCCCCACAGAGCTTTTGAACAGATGAATGGAAATTACCACATTTCTCCCAGCTTAGACATAACCAAAATCCCTTCTTGGAGTCATCAGTAAGGAATTTGCTTCATAACTGAACCTGTGGTTTCTGGGCTCTCTGCCAACGGCAGGAATAAATTAGGACTAGGATAAACACAAGCAAGAATAAAGGCAGGTAGTTTGCATATGAATTTATGGCTCTTTCTTAATCTCTATCTTCTAGTTCTTATCTATTTATAGAAGACAAAGGTATTCCTAAAATCTGAATGCAGGAGAGGAACATCTCTGAATTCATGGCTTAAGCAGATTATTATGTAAATGATCACAGGTTAACAAAATCAGATGTCCGAAGTAAATGATTTCTATTACCACTAACCCATGGTTACTGCTGCTGCTAAGTCGCTTCAGTCGTGTCCGACTCTGTGTGACCCCATAGATGGCAGCCCACCAGGCTCCCCTGTCCCTGGGATTCTCCAGGCAAGAACACTGGAGTGGGTTGCCATTTCCTTCCCCAATGCATGAAAAGTGAAAAATGAAAGTGAAGTCGCTCAGTCATGTCCAACTCTTAGCGACCCCATGAACTGCAGCCTACCAGGCTTCTCCATCCATGGGATCTTCCAGGCAAGAGTACTGGAGTGGGGTGCCATTGAAGATTCCCTTATTCTATTTTTAAACAGCTTCAAACCTACTTGTGGTCTTTTATCTCAGTTTCTTTTCTGCAACATACTTCCTAGTGTATAAGGAGCTTACTGGAATACTGAAGGGAAAAAGTAACTTCATGTACTCATTTCTGTGAGCATGACTTTATGGAAATTCTGCCTATCAAGGAATTTTCTTTCCATTTTCACTGAAATGGCAAATCAAACTGCTCTTCAGACCTACTGCAACTCCTTTTATTATTTCACAGTTCTCGTTCCAGCTTCATTTGAAAATGTGATTTATTTTTTTTTTTTTTTTTTTTTTAGTGGTCAAAGAAAACCTAACTGTGGTTTTTAAATACAAGCACCAAGGATGATGAAAATTTGGGCAGATCTAAGAAGAATTAGAAAAGTTTAATGGGAAAAATGATTGATCAAGCTTTGAAAAACTCATTATAACTTGGCTGTTTCCATTTTTTCTAGTTTTGTTAGTGTTTTTTTATTTCCACTCAAATTCACTTAATTTAGTGGAAATTGATTAATTTTTCTTTTTTTTTAATTCTTCTGTGGTAGATAAAATCTATAAATGGAGGAGCACATTTTTACTTATCCATACTTGGTGCATGTTATGCTTTCTGTAGATTCATGTCTTTCATCAGTTTTGGAAAATTCTCCAATCATTATTGTTTTTAGTATTCCCTATACCCCCTTCTTTCCATTCACCCTTCAGGAATATGTAAGCGTAACACATTCCGTTCACCATGTCTCTTTGTTTTGTTTTGAATAAAGTCACAATTTTTTGTTAAAGTGTGTTAATTTACTTTATTAAAGTAAGCTACATTTTTAATTATTAATTAACACAATTTAGAAGTGATAAATCCATCTCCTGGAGAGGATACACAAGTGCCTTGCTGACCGTAGTAACTTCCTATGCTTCAACATTTCCTAATTTGTGCCTCAGATGGTAAAGAATCTACGTTCTATGCAGGAGACCTGGGTTCGATCCCTGGGTCAGGAGGATCCCCTGGAGAGGGGAATGGCTACCCATTCCAGTATTCTTGCCTGCAGAATTCCATGGACAGAGGAACCTGGCTGGCTACAGTCCATGAGTTTGCAAAGAGTCAGACACGACCTAGCAACTAACTCTCACTTTCATTGTAGTATACTTTACACACAATAAAACTCATGTATTTCAAGTGGAAATAGATGAATTCCATAAATGTGTTCAACCATGTACCCAATGCCACAATTTTGTTGTTGGTCAGTTGCTCAGCTGCGTTTGACTCTCTGCGACCCCATGGACTGCAGCACGCCAGGCTTCCCTGTCCTTCACCATCTCCTGGAGAGGATACACAATATATCCTCAGAGAGTTTCCTTGTTTTGGTCAGCATTCAATCCATACCTCCTTCCCCACACCCTAGTCAATCACTGGCCTGAATTCTATCAATATCAATTTGTCTGTTCAAGAATTTCATCAAGGGACTTTCCTGGTAGTCCAGTGACAAGACTCCAAGCTTCCAAGGAAGGGGCCCAGGTTCATTCCTTGGTCAGGGAACTAGATCCCACATGCCACAACTAAGAGTTCAAATGTTGTAACTAAAAAAGAAGCCATGTGCCACAAGTAAGACCCAGTGCAGCCAAACGAACACGTATCTTAAAAAAGAACTTCATCAAATAAGCAGGATCATAGTCTTCCCACTTCTCTGTCCAAATTCTCTTGTTTGGAATATTGTCAGGGGCATTGATCTTAGCAGTATTTTTTTTTTTAATCTGTCTGCTCAAGAAAGGAAGACAAAAGCAGAAATAAATAAATAGGACTATATCAAATTAAGGACATTTTGCATAGTGACAGAAACCAGCAACAAAATGAAAAGGCAACCTACTGAATGGGAGAAGATATTTGCAAATTATACTTCTGATAAGGGGTTAATATCTAAATGATATAAAGAACTCACATGACTCAATATCAAAGAAGAAAGAAAAAAAACAATCCAACTGAAAAAATGAGCAGAGGACCTGAATAGACTTTTTTTCCATAGAAGAAATACAGATGACCAACAGACACATGGAAAGGTGCTTAACACTACTAGTCATCAGGGAAATACAATCAAAAGCACATTGAGATATCACCTCACACTTAGCACAATATCTATTATCAAATAGACAGCAAGGAAGTCTTGGTGATGATGTGGAGAAAAAGGAAACTCATGTGCACTGTTGGTGGGGATGTAAATTGGTGCAGTTTCTATGGAAAGCCGTATGGAGCTTGCTCAAAAAGACTAAAATTAAAACTACCATACAATCCAACAATTCCAATTCTGAATATTTTTCTGCAGAAAAAAAAAAAAACACTAATTCAAAAACATACACACACCTCAGTGTTCACTGTAGCCTTATTTATTATTGCCAAGAAATGGAAGCAACCGAAAGGCTCATCAGCAGGTGAGTGGACACTGAAGATGTGATACAGACACACAGTGGAATATTACTCGGCCATAGCAAAGAGGGAAACGTCGCCATTTTCAACGGCACGGAGGGATGTAGACCTATTATGCTAAGTGAGATAAGTCAGACAGAAACTAATACCACATGATTCCATGCACACGTGGAGTCTACAAGATAAAGCAAAACCATCACAGACCCATAGATACAGATACTCTGGTGGTTGCTAGAAGGGAGGGGAGGTAGAGGTTGGGTCAAACAGGGGAAGAAGATAAAGGTACACACCACCAGTTATAAAAAGAAATACGTCACTCAGATGGAACACACAGCAGGGGAATAAAGTCAATATTGTAACAACTCTGTGTGGTGAGGGATGGTAACTGGACTTGTGCTGATCAGTTCACAATGTGTATAATGTTGAATCACTATATGGTACACCAGAAATTAAATATTGTATGTCGACTATGCTTCAATTAAAAAATAAAATAAAGTCAGAATGATGTCCAGGAGATTCATCCATATTGTTGTATAAATCAGTACAGTAGTTTGTTTCTTTTTATAACTGAATAGTATTCCATTCTTGGAGAAGGCAATGGCACCCCACTCCAGTACTCTTGCCTGGAAAATCCCAGGGACGGAGGAGCCTGGTAGGCTGCAGTCCATGGGGTCGCTAGGAGTCAGACATGACTGAAGCGACTTAGCAGCAGCAGCAGCAGCAGCAGCAGCAGCAGCAGCAGCAGCAGCAGCAGCAGTATTACATTCTATGGACATACCACAGTTGGTTTATCCACATTCATTCCATACACATGCAAGTGCAAGCGTTAGTATCTCAGTCACATCTAACTCTTTTTGACCCCACCGACTGTAGCCCACCTGGTTTCTCTGTCCATGGAATTCTCCAGGCAACACTACTGGAGTGTTGCCTTCTCCAGAGGATCTTCCCAACCCAGGAATTGAACCCAGATCTCCTGCACTGCAGGCAGATTCTTTACTATCTGAGCCACCAAGGAAGCACCACCCATACAAGTAATCTAAATTGTTACATTATGATAGCTCAGACGGTAAAGAACCTGCCTGCAATGCAGGAGACCTCAGCTCAGTCTATGGGTCTGGAAGATCCCCTGGAGAAGGGAATGGCTGCCCATTCCAGTATTCTGCCCTGGAGAATTCCACAGACAGAGGAGCCTAGTGGGCTTACCGTCCATGGGGCTGCAAAGAGTCGGACATGACTGAGTGACTAACACTTTCACTTTCATTATGAAATTATATATTTTCAGTACAAGATATGATCTACAAAAATTTGGTAACCTCTAACTGGCTTCTCTCACTCCAGTCTCCAGGACATCCTCACTGCCAAGATAAATTCCCCTTCAAGATGACAATCTTCTGTTAAACTTTGCCCTAGTCCACTGCTGAAAGTAAGCCCTTTTCCTTCCTAGTTTTATTTCATGTGATGCCCCAGTTACTAGTTTGTGTTACAGTTCCTTAGCTACTTATCTAATTTCAACTACTAGACTCTAAGCTGTTTGAGGTCAGGATCAAATGAGATTGGGATCGATCTAAATGCTTGTGCACAGCATTTAGCCAACAGGTGCTAGCTGATGGGGCACAGCCTAAAAATGACTGCTGATCAGAGAAATAAACAAGTGAATTCCTCCACTCACAATTAGCTTCAGCGACTCCCCATTTTGCAGCTGGTTGCTGGAAACCTTAGACATCTAGCTCCAACCTAGCTCTCTAGCTGAATACACATGATTTATCATACGAAATACCTCTTCTCCAATTAGATTAGTGTGTCTGCTGTGTTCCACGCCTTTTTCTATGATGTTTTTCCTGTCTGGTAGGAAACATACATACACGCACTCCTGTCATTATTCTCCCCACCTCCTGAACAAAAGTTAGAATTCCAAGGTTCCTGTTTCCATAGGAATCTTCTACAACAAAGAACTGCTTTCAAATTCTGGTGCTGGAGAAGACTCTTGAGAATCCCTTGGACGGCAAGGAGATCAAACTAGTCAATCCTAAAGGAAATCAACCCTGGATACTTATTGGAAGGACTGAAGCTGAAGCTCCCATAGTTTGGTCACTTGAAAAGAAAAGCGAACTCATTGGAAAAGAAAGACCGTGATGCTGGGAAAGATGGAGGGCAGGAGAAGGGGGTGACAGAGGGTGAGATGGTTGGATGGCATCATTGACTCAATGGACGTGAGTTTGAGCAAACTCAAGGAGATAGTGAAACACAGGGAAGCCTGGCGTGCTACAGTCCATGGAGTCACAAAGAGTGGGACACACAGCGAGTCAACACCGCCACCATCCCCCATTGACACATCTTTGTCAGCTAGGACCACACAAGTAAGCAATTTCAAATGGTGTCCAGCAGGGGGAGGTGCGCCCATAATCTCCCACAAATTCCAATGCTTTTTTTTTTGTAGCCCTGGAGATTTTAATTAGATACCCTGGAGGAGGTCCCAAAACCCACTTCAGATTCTTGCCTAGAGAATCCCATGGACAGAGGAACCTGGCCGGCTCCAGTCCATAGGGTCACAAAGAGTCAGACACGACTGAAATGGCTTAGCACACATGTATGGAGATTTTAAGGAGGACATATGTTTACAGAAACTTTTCACTGGTTAAAGAAATAAATAAACAACAGCTCATCCACCTCCCTCCTCAAACACTCACGAGCTGTGAGTAATCTCCACTAACCAAAACCCAGTAACAGACTCACTAACAACAAAGATGAAACCATTTGATGATTTTTAAACTCTGTGATTTAAAACACAACCAGTTCATTTTTCCAAGTTACATCTGGAGGATCTCACTTCATTTGCATTCTCACTTAAAAAAATAAAATAAAATGTATCCACAGATTGAGTGTTGAATCTATGTGGTTTAATCAGGAACCAGTTTTGCCTTTCATAAGCAGAGATTAGCTAATATGAAAAAAAAATAACAATTCTGTACTGCCCACTTTTTCCCATCTCCACCCATTTCTTCCCTCCATCTATTAATAGATTTTTATTTTTATTTTTGGTTGCACTGGGTCTTCACTGCTAAACTTGAGCTTTCTCTAGTTGCCGTGTGAGGGCTTCTCATTGTGGTGGCTTCTCTTGTTGCAGAGCACAGGATCTGGAGCGTGTGGGCTCAGTGGTTGTGGCCCACGGGCTTAGTCGCTCAACGGCATATGCGATCTTCCCAGACCAGGGATCAAACCCGTGTCCTCTGCGTAAGCAGGTAGACTCTTAGCCACTGGACCGCCAGGGAACTGCCAATAGATTTTTAAAGTACGTTTTATACCTATTTACCAAATGACAGTTATTTTTTACGTGCTAGATTTAAGATACGACAGGATTGAGCTGACTCAAGTGTTAATCATTGATTTGTGCTGATCACAAACAAGAAGTAAATTGTTGTCATGAAATACAGTAACCACGTCACATCTCGGGGAACAAGAGATGGTCCAGACCGTTCTCATGCTGGGGCCCATGGGTCTCACAGAGAATGAAAAACGTTCAGTGTTTCATAAGTTTATAAATTAATGAAGCTGGAAGAGATTATTGCAGTTTATAAATGAGAAAAGTAAGATCCATAGAGATCCAAGTGACCTTTTCAAGACACCACAGCCAATAGCTCAGTTGGTAAGAATCCTCCTGCATGTGAGAGACCTGGGTTTGATCCCTTGGGTTGGGAAGATCCCCTGGAGAAGGGAACGGCTGCCCACTCCAGTATTCTGGCCTGGAGAATTCCATGGACTGCATAGTCCATGGGGTCACAAAAAGTCGGACACGACTGAACGACTTTCACTTTCACAGCCAGTTAGTGATGAAATAGAGACTAGAATCTGACCCTTTGGACCAGTTTCATCCATAAACACCATTTATTGTTCCTCTTGCAGTGCCAACAAGAGATGATATCTTAAAAGGATCTTTTTTGTGCCCAGGATCTTTAACGATATACAAGGAGGGCAATGCAAACACTGGTTGGCTTGAATAACTCCTCTCTAAGGAGCCAGCCATTGGAGAAGGAAATGGCAACCCACTCCAGTATTCTTGCCTGGAGAATCCCAGGGACGGGGGAGCCTGGTGGGCTGCCGTCTATGGGGTTGCACAGAGTTGGACACGACTAAAGCGACTTAGCAGAAGCAGCAGCAGCAGCAGCAGCAGCAAGGAGCCAGCCAGGCTTTCAGCTCAAGGCTGTCACATCAGCACCTTTTTTACAAAGTGTTCATGAGAAGGATCATCAAGAAAGAAACAAAATCCATCTTTAGCGTCTATTGCATATGTTAGCACACGTTGTATTCACTTCTGTAATTGCTAACTGAGTAGAGTAAAAGCCAGGGTATGTCAGTTTATTAAGAAGTTATTTGTCCCTTGAATCTAAAGATTTTGCCTACAGCTCACATTAAATCAGAGGTAAGATGTAAATGCTAAGTGTTGTTAGTCACTCAGTAATGTCTGACACTTCTGTGACCCCATGGACTGTAGCCCACCAGGCTCCTCGGTGCATAGGATTTCCCAGAGAAGAATACTGGAGTGGGTTGCCATTTCCTTCTCCAGGTCATCTTCCCAACCCAGGGATAGAACCCAGGTCTCCTGCATTGCAGGCAGATTCTTTACTGTCTGAGCCACCAGGGAAGAATAACAATGACACTTGAAGCTTATAATAATTTTCAGGGTAGACCTCAAAGCGCTTGGCAAATATTCATTACATTTCAACACAGTATGATATCAAAGAAGCATCAGCTTGTGTTGTCCTTTTCATAAGTCAGAGGAACGGAAAATAATTGCCTTTCAAAAATCCGTTTTGTTTTGAAATCTAACACTTTTATTTTTAATCATGCTTAATTTTGTAAATTGCCTAAAATTCTCTCAGTGATAAAGTTTACATAAACTCTAATTAAATAAATACAGTGATTGACTTCATCAGGATCAGAACTTGAAAGTCCTGGGCTCATTCAAAAGAACTACTAGCTTTTCTAGCTTCATGTTATAAAATTCACACAAAGAACTCTCCCAAAACATTATCTGAAATGCCAGGGGTGGAAGGTATAAAGCAACCCACTATTGAATTATAGCAACTTTAAAAAATTACTGAAGCTAAAATTCTTCCCTGAACTGTCTTTATCAAAAATTAATCCAGGAATTCAGGTTTGGAGATGAGGTAGGAGGATGGGTGGGAGGAAACGAGAGAAGGAGGAAAAGCAAAGACTGTTTAAATATGTATGATTTTTATTTGAAATCAGAGAAAAGATTCCCCACTTTGAAAACTTGAAGTGTCATGATAATTGAGTGCATCAGATATTTTGTATTATATCTGATGGGTTTTGACTTCGAAGGAGCTTAGAGGGCAAAGTGTCAGTCAACATAGAGCCTTCATTGCAGCCCCCCCTGAAGTCTTCAACCTCATCACAGAAGGTTCAGCACAGTTTTTCCCAACACAGCACCCTGGGGACAGTTTCTCCAGTCTAAAATGGTCAATGAGACCATTGACAGGGTCCCTGGAAAAGTTTCTAAAAGAGGGACTGACTCAGCTAGTAAAGGCACTTTGGGTTGTTTCCCTCTATGCTTCCTTATTCCTGCCTGGAGTGGGGACACGATCACTGGAGTTCCAGCAGCCATTTTGTACCTAGAAGTAAACATTCAGGAATGAGGCAGGTGGTAGAAGAAAAAGGGACCCGCACACCGACAACAATGTTGATGCCGTAACCACTCTGAACTGCTTGCCTGGGGGTTTTACGTAATAGACAGCCTCTTACTTGAGTTTTCCATTATTTATTCGTAATACAGCCGGCTCCTTGACCTTTAGAGTCTCACTTTCAGTTCAGTCACTCAGTTGTGTCCAACTCTTTGTGACCCCATGGACGGCAGCATGCCAGGCTTCCCTGTTCATCACCAGCTCCTGGAGCCATCTCATCCTCATCATCCCCTTCTCCCACCTTCAATCTTTCCCAGCATCAGAGTCTTTTCCAATGAGTCAGTTCTTCGCATCAGGTGGCTAAAGGATTGGAGTTTCAGCTGCAGCATCAGTCCTTCCAATGAATGTTCAGGACTGACTTCCTTTAGGATGGACTGGTTTGATCTCCTTGTAGTCCAAAAGACTCTCAAGAGTATTCTCCAACACAACAGTTCAAAAGCATCAGTTCTTCAGTGTCCAGCTTTATATGAGAGTCTAACTTTACTTCCTTTTTAAAACTGCCTTCATTTCTTGAGGAAGTATGTCAGTCACACTTTCCTTGACCTTTTGGACTAGATCCACTAAGGCCTCAATGTCACAGTTCCAGAGGACACCTTATGTATGTGGGCCAGTGGACACCGACCACCTACACTCCCACCTAGACTGCAGCGTGAATAGGGTCCACTGGGCCCTGTGGTCCAGGCTCCCCTTGCTTTCACTAAATTCACTGACAACCTTTTGATCTTCCCGGGGTGTTATTCTCAGGGAGATCAATAAAAAGGTGATTTTAGATTCAAATACTGAGCCAACCATTGCTAACAGAATCTGTAGGTTTGTGGAGCTAATTTAGATCAATTTTCTCAACCTTGCATGCCATGGACCACTTGAGCAGGTAAACGAATATCATGAACCATCTACTGTCCCTCTTTCCACAGGAAAGAAGGAAAGAAGGAAGATTCAGCACATTGAATTGAGAGTATACTATCACTGATCACAAAACAAGAAGAGGTATAGCAAAGCTGTTTCCCAACCTAAACAAAGTAATGATAATAGCAATAACAATTAATAATATTTACTGGAACACAGCTTACTTTGTGTGTCACTGTTCCACATCCTCCACGTGCATTAACTCCTTCGATTGTCGTAACAACCCTATGAAATAGGGATGATGATGATGACGATACTGAATTTGCAGAGAGAGAAACTGAGGCACAGAAAGCTGAAGTGATTTGCCCACAGTCTTGCAGTTGTTAAGTGGTGGAGTCAGAATGTGCACCAAGGTCAATCTGACCCCCGAACACATGCAATTAACCACCACACCACATTGCTCCCAGTAGTTTAAAACTGTTGGCCACGTATTACCATGAACACTGATACTGCAGGCCCCATGAGGGAAGGGGTTTTGCGTTTTATTCACTGCCTTATGCCCAGTGCCGACAACACTATTTGGCATACAATTGGTACTCAAGTAATTCTTTAATAAGTGAACAAATAACTGAATGAATGAATGAGGAGAAGTTTACAGGACCCCTGACAGGGTTATGTGATTATGGCTTAAGAATTGGAAATTCTCCAGTGGTTCCGCGGTTAGGACTCAGTACTTTCACTGCCACAGCAGGGATTGGATCCCTAGTCAGGGAACTAAGATCCCACAAGCTGCTCAGTGCGGCCAAAGAAATAAACAAATAAAATTGCTATGAGGCATTTCAGGGGACTTTCCTGGTGGTCCAGTGACCAAGACTCTGTGCTCCCAATGCAGGGGGCCCAAGTTCAATTCCAGGGCAAGGAACTAGACCCCACGTGCTGCAACTAAGACCCAGTCCAATCAAATAAATATTTCACAAAATTGCTTCTTGTAGTTTCTATGAGCAGACCTTTCCAAGGAGAAACCCATTCATGACAAGTCACGTGGAGTGCTGGGATGCTGGAGTCATCTTCAGATACTAACAAATATTAACATCCAACCACCTGTAGGAAGTCATAATGATACCTTATGATGGGGAAGGTTCATAGAGTGTGACGTATTTTCATTTACACCACCTTCTTTAGTCCTTATCACATCCTATAAGGATTTAGCTCCACTTTACGGGCGACAAGTGAATTAGTGAAAGTCACTCACTCATGTCCAACTCTTTGCCACCCACCCCAGGCTTTGTTTTTTGTCTAACATCATTTCCCTAGTCTAAAATAAGTATAAAGTAAACAGCAAGTAATGTCAGCAAAAATGTATAAAGCGAGAAATGTGCGTTAAAAAGATGTATAACATAACCATATTTATTTAAGAATGTATTCCAATATCAAACAGCAAAATTCAACAATGCAAAACCGCAATTACTTTTGCACCAACCTAACATTAAAACTCAACAACGGATATTTGAATTCTCCAGGCCAGAATACTGGAGTGGGTAGCCATTCCCTCCTCCAAGGGATCTTCCCAACCCAGGGACTGAACCCAGGTCTCTTGTGTTGCAGGTGGATTATTTACCAGCTGAGCCACAAGGGAAGCACACAGGCAACAAAGCTGAGGTTTTAGGTAACAGCCAGAATCCAGCCTAGTCAAGGCTATTGTTTTCCCAGTGGTCATGTATGGATGTGAGAGTTGGACTGTGAAGAAGGCTGAGCACCGAAGAATTGATGCTTTTGAACTGTGGTGTTGGAGAAGACTCTTGAGAGTCCCTTGCACTGCAAGGAGATCCAACCAGTCCATTCTGAAGGAGATCAGCCCTGGGATTTCTTTGGAAGGAATGATGCTAAAGCTGAAACTCCAGTATTTTGGCCACCTCATGCAAAGAGTTGACTCATTGGAAAAGACTCTGATGCTGGGAGGGATTGGGGGCAGAAGAAGAAGGGGACGACAGAGGATGAGATAGCTGGACGGCATCATGGACTCGATGGACGTGAGTCTGAGTGAACTCTGAGAGTTGGTGATGGACAGGGAGGCCTGGTGTGCTGTGATTCATGGGGTCACAAAGAGTCAGACATGACTGAGCGACTGAACTGAACTGAGAATCCAGCCTCCTGCCCTCTCAGCCATCTCCACATCAGGCATTTACCCTGGGGTGTCTTGCCCTTTGTGGGGTCAGATGTCCCTTGACCACTCACATTCCACCACCCCATCCCTTTCACGAGCATAGGCCTGCACTGACAGCTCTCCTTGGCCCATAGTCTAGCCCCTCATCTTAGTATTCCAAAAATCCATTGTTGAGTTTTAATGTTAGGTTGGTGCAAAAGTAATTGCGGTTTTGCATTATTGAACTTTGCTGTTTGATATTGGAATACATTCTTAAATAAATATGGTTATGTTATACATCTTTTTAATGCACATTCCTCGCTTTATGCTTTTTTGCTGACATTACTTGCTGTTTACTTTATACTTATTTTAGACTAGGGAAATGATGTTAGACAAAAAACAAAGTCAAGCACTTTTCTTATTTGAGTTCAAAATGGGTCATAAAACAGCAGCAACAACTCACAACATCCACAGTGCATTTGGCCCAGGAACTGCTAACGAAGGTACAGTGCAGTGATGGTTCAAGAAGTTTTGCAAAGGAGACAAGAATCTTGACGATAAGGAGCATAGTGGCCGGCCCTATTCTTCCAGCCATCGGAAGTTGACAACGACAAACTGAGAGCAATCATCGAAGCTGATCCTCTTACTACTACACAAGAAGTTGCTGAAGAACTCAACATCGGCCATTCTACAGTCATTTGGCGTTTGATGTGAATTGGAAAGGTGAAAAAGCTTGACAAGTGGGTGCCTCATGAGCTGACGACAAATCAAAAAAATTGGCTTTTTGAAGTGCCATCTTCTCATTCTAGGCAGCAACAACAAACCATTTCTTGATTGGATTCTGATGTGCGACAAAAAAGTGGGTTTTATATGACAACCAGTGATGACCAGCTCAGTGGTGGGGCCGAGAAGAAGCTCCAAAGCACTTCCCAAAGCCAAATCTGCACCAGAAAATGGTTGTGGTCATTGTTTGGTGGTCTGCTGCTGATCTGATCCTCTATAGCTTTCTGATCCCCAATGAAACATTACATCTGAGATGTGTGCTCAGGAAACCAATGAGATGCACCCAAAACTGCAACACCTGTAGCCAGCATTGATCAACAGAATGGACCCAATTCTTCTCCATGGCAATGTCAACCACATGTCACACAACCAACGCTTCAAAAGTTGAACAAGTTGGGCTACGGAGTTTTGCCTCATCCACCACACTCCCCTGACCTCTCGCCAACTGACTACCACTTCTTCAAGCATCTAGACAACGTCTTGCAGGGAAAATGCTTCCCTAACCAGCAGGAAACAGAGAATACCTTCCCAGTGTTCAACAAATCCCGAGGCTCGGATTTTTACACTACAGGGATAAACCAATTTATTTCTTGTGGGCAGAAGTGTGTTGATTGTAATGGTTCCTATTCTGATGAATAAAGATGTGTTTGAGCCTAGTTACAGTGATTTAAAATTCACAGTTCAAAACCGCGATTACTTTTGCACCAACCAAATAAACCACTTCAAAACCTAACAGCTTAAATAACAATTGACTGTTAGGTCTCACGGCTCTGTGAGTTGACTAGGATGAGCGGTTCTTGTTCAGAGTCTCTCATGAAGCTGCAGCCTCATACCGTGTCAGCTGGGGGCTACAGTTGCCCCAGGACTCGCTGGCCGAACGTCTTTTGAGGTCCACTCCCACGGGCCACCGCAACCGTGGCTCAGCTGGGCTACTGACCTACATGAGCCTCTCCGCGTGACTTGGACTTCCCCCAGCGTGGTGGCCGGGTCTCCAGGGAGCACTACAGCTGTGAGCGTTTCCAAGGGCAGGAAGCAGAAGCTGCCAGGCCAGTGAAGGTCTATGCTTGGAACTGCAACAGCAGGATTCCGCAGCCACTGATGGATGAAAGCAGCCAAGGGCCCACCCCGATTCCCAGGGTGTGGTGAAATAAACTGCCCCTCTTGATGGGAAGCAGGAAGGTCACTCCTCACCGAAATGCACGTGGGACTGGCCATGCTGTGATAGTCAGCCATTTTTGGAACACGTGATCCACCACGCACAGCTTTGTCATTAACTTGCAATGAAGGTATCCAGCTGCTGATAAATTTCCATTTTCACAGTTATTCTGTGCTTAATTGGGCACAGAGTAATATTCAATTTATTCCTCGTAACATTTGCCAAGGTTATATTTGCAGCCTTAACTGTTATCAGTCCATACCTTTTTATACCTTCAAAGGCTAGTCTCTTTTTTTTTTAACCTGAACTTTTTAATTTTATTGGGGTATGGCCATAAATTTGAGCAAACTCCAGGAGATAGTGGAGAACAGAGGAGCCTGGGGGGCTATAGTTCATGGGATCCCAAAGAGTCCGACACAACTTAGTGACTGAACAAAACAGTAGCTGATTTACAAGATTGTGATGGTTTCAGGTGAACAGCCAAGGGACTCAGTCAAACATATACATGTGTCCATTCTCCCCCAAACTCCCCTCCCCTCTCATCCAGACTAAAGACTCTTCTTTCAAACAGGTAATTAAGCCCAATGACAAAAGCATCTCCGGGAGGAAGGTGTGACTAAAGCTGCTACTGTTTGATTGACATTCAAGACCATCGTGTCTGCCCAGGGCAGTTCCCAGCCTCTGGAGAATCAGGCAAGAATACATAACTAGATTGGTTGAAATCCACCACAATCGTGAAAGATTTCATTTTTTGACTGATCTTAGTCTTTGACTTCTCCTTCCTTTAGGCTGACTTTCCTGATTTCCCTGCCACGTGGGTGTAACCTGTTCTTTAAACCTCTGGAACTCTCACCTGCTGCCACTTGGGACTCTCACCTGGTCTACCTGGGCTCATAGTCCTGTTGGGGCTCATCTAATTCCCTCCCTTTACCTTTGTATTTATCCCCTACACAGCTGATGACTCCCTCACCATACGAGTCCTCGACGTGTGTTGAATTGGATTGCACCTTCAGGAATGTCGTTCTCATTATACTGTCATCATTCACATTCACCCATTCATCCACTCATTAATCCAACAAATAGTGACCAGGCGTAAGCCCCTGCTAAACCAAAAGAATGTTTTAATGTAGCTCTGCATTTAAATATTCCCACTTCCACAAGCAAAACGACCTTACCAGTGGAGACAAGCACCAAGTGTCACATGTTTACTTCAGTTTTAGCTCCTCAAAGACCCAAAGATATCCCTCTTGGTACCAGACCAGGGACTGTCCATGAAGAACACAAGTGAAGCATCTGTACGAGCCTGGTCTTTGTCATCTACTCGGCCAAGCCTCAAACAGGCTCTCAAACATTGTCTCTTCTCTTCACATTGACAAACGTGGGGGCTTTCTCGGTGACTCTGTCTGATTCTGTGCTTGTTCTGTCCACACGGAGCTGGGGTGACCCATCTGTCCACACTCTCCATTCAGCTCCTGACCTCTCCACTCCTTGATTGGTCTTTGCTGCTTTTTTACAGGTCTGTCTTTCCACCAGGAAAAGGACCAGCAAGAGGAGTTCCAGGCCTTTCAAGGAAGACAGTCGAAAACGTCCAACTCAAGGTGGGACGAGATCTTCCAATGCAGAGGCAAGTTGTGTCTCTGTTGCCTCAGCTGAAAATGGGAGCAGTGGCAGTCCCTGTTTCAATGAGATACTGTGACACACATTACAGCTGTGTCTGGTACCTAAGACGCAGCTCATGGACCTGACGTTTTCTTGCCGTTGCTGGATTATTGGTGTCTTGGGTCATGAAAGGGTCTGATTTTCAGCAAAGTCACAGTTTCAGCCAAATCCACAGGGGAATGGGAGTTGAGGCAGGGGTAATCATTGTCAAGGGCACAGAGCTTCTTGGGGGAAAGAATTTCCTGGCACTGCCCTTGCTCTTTGTTGACAGGCAAATCAGCTCCAGCAGATTGAGAGTAGTTCTCCAAGAAGAGTAGCAGGTGTTGAGCCTTGAGAAACAAAAGCATAATGGGGATGGGCGAGCATACAGGGATGCGGAGGGGACCTGAGGGTCTGGGCGAGTCCGGCAGGTGCATCTAGCTGACTCCCGCAAAGCGTTCACTGCAATGTTTGTCTTTGATTTTCCTTCTCATTCTACAGCCCCTTTCTCTGTCCCACATTCCAGCTCATTTCACATCCTACAGACCGTTCATTCATTAGGCAAATATGCACCGAGTCCCATTACGAGCAAGCACCATTCAAGACCTGGGAATATGTCACTGAACAAAATGGGCAAGAATCTGTGCTCCCACAGAAATATCTGGTGGTAGCAAGTTTTACCATTTTTAAAAGTAGATCTGATTTTTAGAAATAGCCAAAGAATCAGAGAATAGATGATTAACCGCATAATAGCGATTTTTACCCAAAGTAAGGTGCAATTATAAATTAATCAGACTAATTTTCTCCCGAGCCTATTAAACTAATCTTTCCCAGGCTACAATTTTCATAGAACTTTTTAAAAATTATACTTTTTTATTACATAGGTACATAATCACACAGCTGAAAACTTGGGAAATAAAAAAGTTATTTAATCATTTATAATTCCACTGGCTTAACACAACTACTTTTTTGGGGAGGATTTTCTTCCTTTCCTTTACATTTACTTTCAGTTCAGTTCCATTCAGCCACTCAGCTGTGTCTGACTCTCTGAGACCCTATGGACTGCAGCATGCCAGGCTTCCCTGTCTATCACCAACTCCCTAAGCTTGCTCAAACTCATGTCCATCAAGTCAGTGAGGCCATCCAACTAGATTATCCTCTGTCATCCCCTTTTCCTCCTGCCTTCAATCTTTTCGAGCATCAGGGTCTTTTCAAATGAATCAGCTCTTCACATCAGGTGGCCAAAGACTGGAGCTTCAGCTTTAGCATCAGTCCTTCCAATGAATATTCAGGACTGATTTCCTTTAGGATGGACTGGTTTGAACTCCTTGCAGTCCAGGGAACTCTCAAGAGTCTTCTCCAACAC
The DNA here is from genome assembly GCF_016772045.2 of Ovis aries. Taxonomy (NCBI): domain Eukaryota; kingdom Metazoa; phylum Chordata; class Mammalia; order Artiodactyla; family Bovidae; genus Ovis; species Ovis aries. The sequence goes on along the minus strand of NC_056069.1, from coordinate 59,189,314 downwards.
CACAGTTCAAAAGCATCAATTCTTGGGCATTCAGCTTTCTTTATAGTCCAACTCTCACATCCATACATGACTACTGGAAAAACCATAGCTTTGACTAGATGGACCTTTTTTAGCAAAGTAATGTCTCTGCTTTTTAATAAGCTGTCTATATTGGTCATAGCTTTTCCTCCAAAGAGCAAGCATCTTTTAATTTTGAGGCTGCAGTCACCAGCTGCAGTGATTTTGGAGCCCAAGAAAAGAAAATCTGTCACTGTTTCCATTGTTTCCCCATCTATTTGCTATGAAGTGATGGGACCAGATGCCATGATCTTAAATTTTGAATGTCGAGTTTTAAACCAGCTTTTCACTCTCCTCTTTCACCTTCATCAAGAGGCTCCTTATTTCCTCTTTGCTTTTTGCGATAAGGGTGGTGTTATCTGCATATCTGAGGTTATTGATACTTCTCCCAGTCATCTTGATTCCAGCCTGTGCTTCATCCAGCCCAGCATTTCTCATGATGTACTCTGCATGTAAGTTAAATAAACAGGGTGACAATATATAACCTTGACATACTCCTTTCCCAATTCAGAAACAGTTCATTGTTCCATGTCCAGTTCTAACTGTTGCTTCTTGACCTGCATACAGATTTCTCAGGAGGCAGGCCAGGTGGTCTGGTATTCCTACCTCTGAAAGAATTTTCCAGAGTTTTCCACACAGTCAAAGGCTTTGGCATAGTCAATAAAGCAGAAGTAGATGTTTTACTGGAACTCTCTTGCTTTTTCTATGATCCAGTGGGCGTTGGCAATTTGATCTCTGGTTCCTCTGCCTTTTCTCAATCCAGCTTGAACATCTGGAAGTTCTTGGTACACGTACTGTTGAAGCCTGGCTTGGAGAATTTTGAGCATTACTTTGCTAGCATGTGAAAAGAGTGCAATTGTGCAGCACTTTGAACATTCTTTAACATTGCCTTTCTTTGGTTTACTTTTTCTTATAAACTTGAAATCACTAATATATATTACATATTCCTTTCTCACTTCACATATTACCATAAGCATGGTCTCATGACCTCTATGAACAATATTTTAATGACCCTATGAGATTCTTTATTTACTCATGCCCCATTATTAGCCCTTGGATGGTTTACAATGGTTTCACTATTAATTATGAAATTGATTTTCTAGGGAAATAATTCCAAAGGAGGAGTTCGAATTATGTGTGAAGCAGTGAAACTACAGTCGAAGTGAGTTCACTGATTCCTGGGGAACACTTCTAAAGGATGACTGTTTGGGATATATCAAAATCATTGTGTTGGTTAAAAAAACAATACTCTTACTATGCAGTTTCATATTCCACATGCTTTCAGAGTTCTTCATAAGCTACGGGAGACCTCCAAAAGAAGAATTCTCAGATTTTGATTTCAATCTCCATCCCACTGCACCAGAAGCCATCTCCTGAATCTCCCTGAAAGTGGTCTGCTACCCTTAGTAGGGGGCTTCCCAGGTTGGTGGCACTAGTTAGTGGTAAGGAACCCAACTGCCAATGCAGGAGACTTAACAGACATGGGTTCGATCCCCAGGTCAGGAAGACTTCCTGAAGGAGGGCATGGCAACCCACTACAGTATTCTTGCCTGGAGAATCCCATGGACAGAGGAGCCTGGTGGGCTACAGCCCATGGGGTCACACAGAGTCAGACACAACTGAGCACCTGAGGGTTATACGTTTATGAGCCTCAGCTGAACCCGGAAGGGCCTTGGTCACAGTTGTCCCAGAAGGACCCCCAGGTCTCATCACTGGCTTCTCAGAAGGCTCTCCAAGCCCACAGACATCTGTTAGACGCGACCTCAGACAAAGACAGCTGGGAAAACCCACAGGGAAGGAAATCCTACTGTGAAAGGAGCTGACTCTGGGGTTCACAGAGAGCCATAGTTAACCATTGTTCAGGCACAAAAGGTTCGAGTAGAAAGCTGTGCTGATTCCGGGTCAGTCTCTCGGCCCGTGGCGGGGGAGGGCAGGGAGGGGACACAGAAGCTCCTGTGTCCCCAGGAGTCCCTGCCAGTGGCAGCTGAGGGGCTGCTGCCAAGAGCCAGGCCTCTGTCTAGAGAGGGCCTGGCCCCCAAGAGACCACGTGACAGGCACCAACAATGGGCCATTGGCTCTCTGTGGCTTCTCCCCAGCGCTGGCATTTACCATGGGGCTCACACTCCTAGCTACAGCTCCCTGCAAACTGGAGTAAATTGTAGTCCAAACTTTCCCACAGCCACCTGCATGGAGCAACCCCCCACCCCAGGGCTGGATGAATAAGCAAAAAGTGGGATTTCATTTATCCTTGCACTTCCACCATCTCCCCCTGTAAGGCCTAGAAAAAGGAGACTGAGTTTTATTGTCTTTTTAAATTTGTGTCTTTATTTTTGGCTGTGCCGGGTCTTCCTTGCTGCGGGCTTTTCTCTCTAGTTGCGGCAAGCAGGGGTTTCTCTCTAGTTGTGCGCGGCCTTCTCATCGTGGTGGCTTCTCTTCTTGCGGAGCACAGGTTCTAAAGTGTGTGGACTCAGTAGCTGCGGTGCCCTGGCTCTGGAGCACAGGCTCAGTAGCTGCGGTGTGTGGGCTTAGGTGCTCTGCGGCATGTGGGATCTTCCCCGACCAGGGATCGAACCTGGGTCCCCTGCATTGGCAGGTGGATTCTAATCCACTGATCCACCAGGGAAGTCCAAGAGTTTTAAAAGTGTATAAACCCTTCGAAATTGGAAGTGTACTCCCATGGTTGGACATGATGTCAGTGTTTTGGGCAGATATTTGATATTGATATGAGGATATTATATCAATGAGATATGAGTGAAGAGGACAAACACGCAGTATGGAGAAACGGGAGCCTCAGAAAACCCTCCAAGCTGCTGTCGACAGCTTCCTCCGATCAGTTTCTGCAGCTCATTAAAGGCCTTCACGTGACAAGTACTGTGGTCCCTGAAGTGGGCCACTGGGGCAAAGGGTCAGGTCTAGAGGTTGGCATGGGTGGGTCAGCCTCATTCTTTGCAGGATTAAAACTGGAAATGACTTCACACTTGATGGGCTCAGTTTGAGGCTTTTTATTTTGACTCAGGGTTGGGAGAGAGGGCGCTTCCTAAAAAAAAAAAAAAAAAAAAGCTTCTAAAAAGAGGCAAAGGAAATCAAGCTAAAACAAAAACTAACACACAAACATTTCCTATACCATCACAGATGGAATTCTAGTGCTAACATATCTCTTCTATAAATTAATTTTTATGGGCGTATAGTTGCTTTACAATGTTGTATTCATTTCTGCTGTGCAGCGAAGTGAATCAGCTATCAGTTCAGTTCAGTTCAGTTCAGTTGCTCAGTCGTGTCCGACTCTTTGCAACCCCATGAATCGCAGCACGCCAGGCCTCCCTGTCCATCACCAACTCCTGGAGCTCAGTCAGACTGTACATAAATCCCCTCTTTCTTTTGACTTCCTTCCATTTAGGTCAACCCAGAACACTGAGTAGAGTTCCCTGTGCTAGACAGCTGGTCCTCGTTAGTTATCTATTCTACACGTAATATCAACAGTCTAACGCTTATCTTAGCATCTCCTCTAAGGAAATACGGTTAAAGGGAATTCTCTGGCTTGGTCCAGTGGTTCAGTGCCAGAGGTCCAGGGTTCAGTTCCCTACTCAGGAAACTAATATTCCTCTAACTAAGCCGCACAACACAGCCCACCGAGAAAAGAGATACAGTTGAAGAAACACATGAAGGAGATTGTGATAAGAGTCTAACTTGTAGGCTGAAGACCATCTCACGGTGAAGGAGGCTCCCTAAGGCTGGTTTCTCTGAGGCCATGGCCATGGGCTTGTCTACACCGTGAAGGGTGAGGGCCAGAGCCAGGCATGTAGACTGTAGTATTCACAAAAGCACAAGGGACTTAGCAAAGAACAGTCCTGACAGCCATCCTATATAGGGCTGACAGGGAAAGTAGGCTCGACTCAGGTTGTCTGCTGTTAAAACAAGACATACCTCCAGACTAGGGGGCAGAGGCTGCTGCCCCCAAATTCCCCTAGTGTTACTCCTCTTTCCCCTGCCAGTCCTCCCAGAACTTAAAACCAAGAGTGGGCACCTCCAGGGGCCAACCAGCCTGTAGGCACACCAGCCAGTTCACAGAAACTGCCACACATGAGCCCCATCCCTGTGTCTCTCCAGCCAAGAGGGCTCAGACCATAGTACTGGGGACAAGCCCAGTGCCAGGAGGCCAGACACAGCATTTTCCCAAGGTATTCTCGAGAAAGGCAGCCCCCAAACAGTACCAGGGCTTCCCTGATAGCTCAGAGGGTAAAGAATCCACCTACAATGAGGGAAACCTGGGTTCGATCCCTGGGTTGGGAAGATCCCCTGGAGAAGGGATAGGCTACCCACTCCAGTATTCTGGCCTGGAGAATTCCATGGACTGTATAGTTCATGGGGTTGCCAAGAGTTGGACACAACTGAGCGACTTTCACACAAACAGTACCATCCAGACACTTGTGTGTATCAACCCTACTTTTATACACACTTATTGGCAGGACTTAATATCCCATTTAAGACTTTCTCAGACCTTAGAGTCCCCAAAGTGCAAGTAACTGCATTATACTTTTTGTTGTGTAAAGCCTAAGGCAGAGGACATTTAAATAACTAATAAACTGTAGGCTAAGTATTAGCCGAGGTAGAGTCGAGACTCTTGAGATCCTTCAGAACCATCAGGAACAACTAGATCTTCCACAAAGGGCTTTCTGGAAATTTTCCCTTTCTCTTTTAAGCTGTGTCCAATCCATGTTAAATTTCTTAACTTAGTTGAGGCTCTTTTTCATGTGTAAAGAAAGTAGGGTTCAATCCCTGGGTCAGGAAGTTCTCCTGGAAAAGGGAATGGCAACCCACTCCAGTATTCTTGCCTGGGAAATCCCATGGACTAGCCCTCCAGGCTCCTCTGTCCATGGGATTACAAAGAGGACTGAGCAACTAAGTCCAGAAAAACACATGCAAAGTATGGGAGAAATGCTACACGATTTCCAAGTAATCCTCCTGGGCTCTGACGCTGGGTTACTTATTGAGCTCTTTTATAGATGAGAGAACTGAGGCTTAGAGTTAAGTAATTTACTCAAGGGTCTAGAAGCTAGAAGGTGGCAGCATAAAATTGAAAGCCAGAGCAGTCTAAGCGAAAAGCCCCATCTTATTCACTCACTACCTATCTCCTCCAATACAATTTGCCCATGGTATTACGTGTAACAGGAAGTTACTTAGCTATTAGGTTTGAAAGAAAAAAGAGTTGTGGGAAGTGTGATGTCAAGAGCACATGCTTTGAAAGAATGTCAACTGTCACCATCTTGAGAGAAGGTGATTCTCCAAGGTGATCAGGCCTCACCCCATTCACCTGCTCTAGAGAAGAGGTGCCACCATCTAGGTGGTGTCCTCTCTGCTGGCCAGACAGATGCTGTCTCCTCCAAACTGCTTATCCTGTATCAATAACCACTTTTGTCTCATAGCCTATTATTGGAAGTATATGTGTGTGTGTTAGTTGCTCAGTCGTGTCCAACTCTTTGTGACCCCATGGCGTGTAGACCATCAGGCTCTTCTGTCCATGGGATTCTCCAGGCAAGAATACAGGAGTGGGTTGCCATTTCCTTCTCCATGTAAGTACATATGTATATGTTTTTCCTCTGCTATATGCTCATCTCATTCAAATTAGGACCAATGAATGATCTGTTTTTGTTTTTGTTTTTGGCATCCCATACATGTTGCAAAGCTATGACAAACCTAGACAGTGTATTAGAAAGCAGAGACATCACTTTGCTGACAAAGGTCCCCGTAGTCAAAGCTATGTTTTTTTCCAGTAGTCATGTACGAACATGAGTATTGGACCACAAAGAAGACTGAGCATTGAAGAATCGATGCTTTCGAACAGTGGTGCTGGAGAAGACTCTTGTCCCTTGGACTGTAAGGAGATCAAAGCAGTCAGTCCTAAAGGAGATCAGTCCTGAATCTTCATTGGAAGGACTGGTGCTGTAGCTGAAGCTCCAATACTATGGCCAAGTGATGCAAAGAGGCCAATTCACTGGAAAAGACCCTGATGCTGGGAGAGATTGGAGGCAAAAGGAGAAGGGGACAACAGAGGATGAGATGATTAGAGAGCATCACCAACTCAAAGGACAAATTTAAGCAAACTCCAGGAGATAGTGGAGGACACAGGAGCCTAGCAGGCTGCAGTCCATGGGGTCTCAAAGAGTCAGACAGTTCAGTTCAGTTCAGTCACTCAGTCGTGTCTGACTCTTTGTGACCCCATGAATTGCAGCACGCCAGGCCTCCCTGTCCATCACCAGCTCCCGGAGTTCACTCAGACTCACGTCCATCGAGTCGGTGATGCCATCCAGCCATCTCATCCTCGGTTGTCCCCTTCTCCTCCTGCCCCCAATCCCTCCCAGCATCAGAGTCTTTGAGAGTCTCCCAGCATCTGAGTCTCCCAGCATCTGAGTCAACTCTTCGCATGAAGTGGCCAAAGTACTGGAGTTTCAGCTTTAGCATCATTCCTTCCAAAGAAATCCCAGAGTTGATCTCCTTCAGAATGGACTGGTTGGATCTCCTTGCAGTCCAAGGGACTCTCAAGAGTCTTCTCCAACACCACAGTTCAAAAGCACCAATTCTTCGGCGCTCAGCCTTCTTCACAGCCCAACTCTCACATCCATACATGACCACTGGAAAAACCATAGCCTTGGCTAGATGGACCCTAGTCGGCAAAAGCATCTGAACAACAACAACATATTTGTTGCACATCACCCAGGAGATGCTCGTATCAGTTGAATGAAGGAGTGAGTATGGGAGATAATCTTTTCTCTCTCTTCTTTTCATCCTACATAGATTGCACACAACACGGGAGATTCTGAATACCAGTGGAGTGAAGGAGTGAAGCATGTGGGAATGCAGAACTGGTCCCTGAGCTGGAAGGATTCATATTAAAAGGTCAGGCCTCTAGGGATGTAACTAAGAAAGTGACACTCTTAGAAACATGAGACATGATTACGGCCAGAGGAAAACACTATCCAAGTTTTATTTAGAAGCCTAGCTTGGGAGGTATATCTTTTTGCTTTTTGCTTTTATATTGACTTTCTGTACAGCAGAACAGCAGGCCCTATTTTATGCCCTACGTTGGAAGTGAAAATTTTCCTGTGTCTGTAACAAGATCACCAAGTGGCTATGATCAGTAAGAAATAAATGGGCCTCTATTACATCCATCAGATTGCAATTAATTTTTCTTGAAAGTCCTGTATTTCTACCACTTTAAAAATTTCAACAATGATCTGACGTACTGCCACCTGAAGTATTTACTTCCCATAGGAAATTCTCAGAATGTGTCTCTGATGATGGAATTCGCAGGAAGATGAAACCCTGCTCCAGTGCTTGTGAGCTCATCTGAGTCCTCAGAATTGCCTTGTTTCCCAGTTCTCAGTTAGCCAGTCTTTGTTTTCATTTGGTCTTGGAGCTTGTTAATTTTTTAAAATTAATTTTTACTGAGGTGTGTTTGATTCACCATGTTGTATTAGTTTCTGCTGCACAGCAAAGTGAATCGGTTATGCAGATACACCTTCTCCTTTTTAGATTATTTTCCCATATAGGTTATTACAGAGTACCCAGTAGGTCATTATTAGTGATATGTTTTATCTGTAGTAAGTGTATATGTCAATCCCAATCTCCCAATTTATCCTTCCTCGCTTCCCCCTTGGTAACCATAAGTTTGTTTTCTGCATTTGTGATTGTCCCTTGCTTTCCAGTTTTCAGACAGTCATTCTTTGTTTTCATTTGGTCTTGGAACTTGTTACTTTTTTTTTTTAAAGAACCAAATTCAATCAAATGATCATTCCTGATATGCCAACACCTTTGATTTCATGAGATTTTAGTTCTCTGAGTACAATCCTGCCTGCATTATCTTTGAAAAATGAAGTTTACTGAAGTCAGTTAAAATACTTAAGTAAAATAGAAGTTAGCTGGCCCTAGACCAGTTACAGAGACACATGCCAAAATATAATCCTTGGAACAGAAACTCTTACCTTACTCTGCAACTAGCTTGCTGCAAGAGGTGGGGAAGGATCTATGTTATCTTACAAGTTGTTTTTGTTTAGTCACTCAGTCATGTCTGATTCTTTGTGACCCCATGTACTGTAGCCCACCAGGTTCACCTATCCATGGGATTTCCCGGGCAAGAATACTGGAGTGGGTTGCCATTTCCTTCTCCAGGGGATCTTCCCCTGACCCAGGGATCGAAACTGAGTCTCTGCTGGGCCACTGGGGAAGCCCATTATATCACAAGAGCATTGCTTAACACAAACTTAATTTTACCAAATTCAAGAATCACATGATGGTTATTGCAACACAACTAGTTCCTTCATTTCTACCTTCATATCTTACTTCCAGAGAGAATGGCCTCTTGCATTTGAGTGAATGGCATCTTTAGTAACATGAAGGACTGTCAGACGCTTGTTGGCAGGCCCAATGATGGGCTCAGCCAACTTCGTGGAATTTAGACTAGCCCATCAGAGTTGTCCTGAGTTTGGCTTAGTTGGCCAGGCCCTTAGAACCCTGAGTCAGTTTGAATATAGGCTGCCATGGGAATGGACACAATCTTGGGCAAGACCACTTTCTGCAACACAGATACTCCCTAAAGAGGGTGACAGCTGCAGGCTGTCTGCTGACCATGATCCCAGCAGCAGGAGCAACACATCTTTCATGGAAAGCATGTCCAGATGGTGCAACACAGAGTCCACCATAAATACACAGTCCTGTTGGGAGATACATATACCTGTGCAGGGAGTTATAATACTCTGTGATGGGAATAGGATGGAGTAACAGAGGGTTCTATGGCTCAGCAGGTAAAGAATCCACCTGCAATGCAGGAGGCACAGGTTTGATCCCAGGGTTGGGAAGATCCCCTGGAGGAGGAAATGGCAACCCACTTCAGTATCCTTGTCTGGAAAATTCCATGGACAGAGGAGCCCGGTGGGCTACAGTCCAAAGGGTCACAGAGAGTCGGACATGACTGAGCACAAGCACGGATGGATGGACAGATAGGAATATCTAAGAGACATACTGGGGACTTCCCTGTTGGTCCAGCAGGTAAGACTCTGTGCTCCCAATGCAGAGGCCCAGGTTTGATCCCTGGTCAGGGAACTAGACCCTACATGGCACAACTAAAGAGTTTGCATGCTGCAACTAAGACCCAGCACATCCAAACAAATAAAATAAAATGAATAATAAGAGATGTATTGTTCACACTTTGTGGGATGAAGGAAGCTTCTCTGAGGAGAGTTTCTAGTTACTGGGAGGGAAACATATGCACAGGACAAGAGCACAAGAAGGTCATTGTGATGGGGAGACAGCAAAGATGGGGAGGGGCTGAAGGGAAATGGGCCGGATCTCATCTTCCACATTGATGACTAAGACGATCAGTAGGGAACCATGGAGTGGTGGGCACAAAGGTCACCGTGCAGCTGGCTAGAGAGAGAACAGGAGGTGAGCAAGGGGACACTGCACAACTCCTTCAAGGAGTTTTGTTACAATGACTGCTCCAGCAGGAGATTGGGCTAGTGTGTCTGTAGGGTTTCTTTTCATTTCATTGGCATATTTTAGAATAAGCCAGACTTGAGAAGCTGACTTAAGGTCTTGATACACTTTCCTATGGCAGAAAGCGAAGAGGAGCTAAAAAGCCTCTTGATGAAAGTGAAAGAGGAGAGCGAAAAAGTTGGTTTAAAGCTCAACATTCAGAAAACGAAGATCATGGCATCCAGTCCCATCACTTCATGGCAAATAGATGGGGAAACAGTAGAAACAGTGTCTGACTTTATTTTTTGGGCTCCAAAAAATCACTGCAGATGGTGACTGCAGCCATGAAATTAAAAGATGCTTACTCCTTGGAAGAAAAGTTATGACCAACCTAGACAGTACATTCAAAAGCAGAGACATTACTTTGCCAACTAAGGTCCACCTAGTCAAGGCTATGGTTTTTCCTGTGGTCATGTACGGATGTGAGAGTTGGACTGTGAAGAAGGCTGAGTGCCGAAGAATTGATGCTTTTGAACTGTGGTGTTGGAGAAGACTCTTGAGAGTCCCTTACACTGCAAGGAGATCCAACCAGTCCATTCTGAAGGAGATCAACCCTGGGATTTCTTTGGAAGGAATGATGCTAAAGCTGAAACTCCAGTGCTTTGGCCACCTCATGCGAAGAGTTGACTCATTGGAAAAGACTCTGATGCTGGGAGGGATTGGGGGCAGGAGGAGAAGGGGACGACCGAGGATGAGATGGCTGGATGGCATCACGGACTCGATGGACATGAGTCTGAGTGAACTCCAGGAGTTGGTGATGGACAGGGAGGCCTGGCGTGCTGCAATTCATGGTGTTGCAAGGAGTCGGACACGACTGAGCGACTGAACTGAACTGAACTGACTCTTCCTAGGGAAAGATATGAGAAATAAAGCCATTCCAATGTGTCTTGTGAGGTTTGGAGCCAGATTAGCAAGAAAGCTACCTGGGGTCAGATGACAGAAAGCCAACAAAAAGTTGGCCAAGAGCGTTGATATCTAGATACATACATACATGTGACGTTGCTCAGTTGTGTCCAACTCTTTGTGACACCATGGGTTATAGCCTGCCAGGTTCCTTGTCCATGGAATTTTCCAGGCAAGTGTACTGGGGTGGGTTGCCATTTCTTTCTCCAGGGGATCTTCCCAACCCAGGATTGAGTATTTCCTCTCAGGATGATTCACTGAACCAGATTCATGAAACAGAGAAAAAGAACACAGTCCCTTTGAGATTATAAACCAAGAGACAACAACCAAACAGACCAAAAAACAGCACTAAGTTGAAGAAACAATACGTATTAGTCAACAGGTTGTGCTTAAAAATAGACCCTTGAGTTTCAGGGGCTTAAAAGAAGTAGAAGTATATTTCACTCAAGTCCTCAAATCTATTTCAGATTGAGGAGCTCTGCTCCATCTTCTATCTTTACCATATAGGACATGTTGCCACCAAGAGGGATGTAGATGGGAAATGGAAAACAGAGGGTCACAAACAGGGGTGTATATATCCCATTGGACTGAATATGGTCACATGACCCCATCTAACTGCAAGGAAGTCTGGGAACTGTAGTCTCTGGGCCTTTGAAGACGAGAAAACCAGATGCTCGTGAGCTCCCGGAGAATCCATTACAGAATAAAATCTCACCTAAGTAAGGTGACTCCTTACTAGTCTTGCAGAATTTTTTTTCCCCCAATAAACTCAAATGCTTTAGTGAAAGAAGTAAATAACACCAAAGTGGAAATTAAAATTCATAGCATAAAATCAGTAGAGGCACTATACCTAGCACAGCATAGGGCTCAATAAAAACCTATTGATCAATTTAGCTAATGCCTGGTAAGTGCTGAAATTTAACAGAGCGAGAGAAGATGACAGCAGCGACAGGACAACAACAAACAGCCTTTCCCCTTCGAAGACTGAGACATTTTGGTTTTGCTCTCTTACTCAAGCTTTCCCACATCCTATATTTTTGGCTGTTGGTTTGGAAGCCATAATCAGGGGCAAGGAAAAGAGAGATGCTTAGAAAAGCAGAGTGGTTGAACTGGGTTTAAACCATCCACCAAAAAGCCTGGTTTGGTAGATTGTACTTTGCTCTTTTCTTTCTTTTTCAAGGGGAGCATTAGGAAAGGAATGTGGCTTGCACACAGGCTCTCCATGCTCCGTGATGTGGTTCCCGTGGCTCTAGGAATACCCTCCAAGGCCCCTAAAACTCCTCGGCGCCTGCGTATGTGGGAAACCTCCTTAGAACATTCAGTTGCATAATTGGAGAAAAGTAATTGGAGAAAAGGTTTAAATCATCTCGTGGGAGGCAATAGCTTGACGAACATTCCTGCTTAAAAATAAAGGACGAAAATTAGATTTTGCAACTCATTATTTCAACAGGCAGTTTTGGGAACATTTACTAAATCTGTGAAGCAATGCACCAGATCCAGTGAAGGACACAAAGAAAGCCTGAGCTAGTCTCAGCTCTCAGGGAGCTAGAGGCAAGATAAGCATTTAAAAGTCTGACTGGATGATAAGGGGAAGCGATTCTGAACAGAGAGAGGAGAAAGCTGGTGTGGAGTTGGTGCCAGGCGAGTGCTCACCTCAGACCATCATGTGCAAAGGCCCTGTGGTGAGCACGGATTTGGTGGAAGACTGTGAAACCCCCCACCCCCCATGCGAGCCCCATATGCCTAAGAGGTTGAGATCCTGACCTGACTGGGTCCTGTCATTTCAAGAACCTCCCTGCCTGGATCCTACACCAGGTATGGATGGAGAGGAGGCCTTGGAACTGTGGGGCCCCTGAATGCCCTCAGACATTCTGCTTGGAGCAGGCTCCAAAATGTGGACTTAACAGAGAGGTTCCAGGAGATTCTGAGGTTTGGGACATGACAAGAGGGATTTTGAATGTCACACAAACGAGTGTGAAGAGCATTCTATAGGGCAGGGGGTGAACCAAAGGTTTCTGAGAAGGAGCGGCACACCCAGCCTATGCTCCAGGAAGACCGCTGGGCTGAGGTCCAAGGAGTGATGCTTGGGGCGACACGGGATTGTGGACAGGAAGAGGAGCCCTTCCCTTAGACAGACACCCCCACGTTCTGCTCTTTTTGACTCTCCCCAGAATTCTCTGCCCTCTGGCACCTGCAGAGACAAATGACCATCCCGTTATCATGGACATGCTACGTTGTTATGGACATGCAACTTTCACTGGCTTAACTAGCCAGGATGACTCAGGGGCTCAAGATTACTTGGGGGGGTTCAAAGGCTCTCACAGGCACGTGCCCCCTCCCACTGGGTCCAGTGCGCACCCCCCCTTACCCCCTGCTGCCACAGCCCCTCCTGAAGCGCCACCCCTTGAGAACCAGCCTGAGCCCTCGAGATGTGGATGCCAGGCTGTGGGCAGCAGGAGGAAGGGAAGAGATGGCCAGTTTCCCTTGGCACGAAGGACTCTCACAGTCCTGATTCAGTCCACACGTCACCTGAATCCCAGCGTGCCGCGGGTGTGCTGGCTGGCTCCTTCAGTTTGCACTTCTGGTAACCATTGCTCTTCTCGGGATCCAGACTAGCACCCAGGAGGCTAGAATGAAGCTCATTGTCTTTTTAAAACTTTCATTCTCTGCCTACAATTTTGCTCCTGGTCCGAGCTCCTTGTCCCTGGATCCCCCATCTCCCCAGTAGATGAGTGCTGATACCAGAGGCTCCTCAGAGAGGCTCTACCAACAGGCCACCCCACCTGTATGTTGAAATACTCCAGCTTTGGGCACAGCTGAGTTCTCTTCCCAGGTGGTTCCTTAAAGATTTAAGGTGTCCAGTGGTTCACCAGTTATACCTACACATGGCTAAGTGTCCCCATCTTCTGAAATCTACTTTGAATGACAATGTCGTATAGGCATGACATTTCTCTTGTTGAGGCTTTCTAGTTTTTTTTTTAATGGATTGACTTGTGCAGTTTATTTTTTATTAGTTTTTAACTGGAGAATAATTACTCTACAATGCTGTGTTGGTTTCTCTCATTTATACTAATAAAATTGGGTATAGAATTAAGTAATCCTTCCCAGCAGTAAGATTCTTAATTCTAAGCCAGGTTAGAAGGCTCCTGTAATAGTCCAAACATATGATAACGAGTACACAGAGAGGGAAGCATTAAAGAAGATGAAAAGGAGGTCACATAATTGAATAATAATAATTACCAAGTTTCACTGAGATTTTACAATGTGGAATATAGGCCATATTCAACAATTAACATGTACTACCTGACTGTAACCTCAGAACAACAAAATGATGTAGGAATTGCTATCATGCCCATTTTACAGATGAGGAAACTGAGGGTAAGCTTCTTATATTTACACAGATACAATAGCTGTTTGCAATTTGCACCTGACTCTGACTCAGAACAAGACTCTTAGTGTGCTACATAGCTTGCCATGAAAAGTTTGATAAAAATAGGATCCTTGACAGAGAAAGTAGGTCCATGGCATAAAAGGAAGATTAGGATGTAGAGGAACTGTGCTGGAGTCTACCTTTCCCTTATTCACACTTCTGTCCAACTGGTTTATCTGTCTATCCATCCATTTATCTATACATCATGTAATCAACTAATCATCCATCTACCCATCCATCTATCCCCAACCATCTTCAGAAAAGGACTTGAGGAAACATAAGCGAAATCAAGAAGTGAAGACTTCTAAAATAACAATAAAAGAATAAGAGCCATGTTACAAAGGGGAGTAGATCATTGTAAAACTGATGCAAATAAGCACATAACTTAATTCTGAGCATCTCAGCTTCCATGGAATAAAAAGAAACACAGCAAGTTCCATCTTTGCATTAGCTCCTAAAAGGAAGCACAACCATCTGGCAGCAGAGACAAACTCTGCTACTACCAAATCCTAAAACAGCGAACACACGGGCCTTTATTTATTAAAGGGAAATAAAATAACATAAGGCCAGCATCATCCAATACAGCTGAATCCCAGTAAAGGCAGAACACGTCATGTTAAGTCTTCATTATTTCCGTAGGACTCCAGGCTAAAATAATCTGGACATCTTCTATCTAGGTTAGATTTTAGATTCTGGACTGAGGAGATCCAGTTATGTGTGACTTACTGCTTCTCTGTCGTTCAATATGGTCTCACCTTCACCTTCTCCTTGGGTTATATCTCAGGAAAGATAAATAGACAGGGACACCGATTTTACATGATCGGTGTCATTGGGTTATATCTCAGGAAAGATAAATACACAGGGACACCAAACTTAGTCAGTGGAGAAGATAGGAAGACAAGAAGACCAGTGACCCAAGAAGGTGTCACCAGGGTGGGGACTGGGATGGAAGGGGATGAATGAATAAAAACCCATGACTTTTCAATGGTTTCCAGTTCCACCACTTTGGAAATATCCAGATAATGTGGTATTTCAGGCAACAGATATTATTAACAGTTCCTTTCCTTACTTCCGTGAGGAAGTGAAGAACTGGGAGGAGCTGAGCAGAGAAGAGTCTTGCTGGAAGGACACACACTAGGCTTCCTTATGCAGGTGCAAGGTATCTTTTTTTTTCCTACATTGTCTATTTTATTTTTTAAATTGAAGGATCATTGCTTTACAGTATTTTGGGGTTTTCTGTCATACATCAACAAGCATCAGCCATAGGTACATCCATGCCCCCTCCCTAGAAAACCTCCCTCCCATCTCCCTCCCCACCCTACCCTTCTAGATTGTCACAGAGACCCCGTTGGAGTTCCCTGAGTCATACAGCAAATTCCCATTGCAAAGTTATCTTCTTAAGTCTGTTCTTTGGGAAAGAATCTTTGAACCATGGAACAGAATGGAAAAGAGGTGGAGGTAATGTCCCCTTTCACACAGTGAGAAGCTGGCTGCTGATTCTTGCTGTAAAGAATACCACAACACGAGACCGTAGTTGTTCAAAGCCAAGAAATATCATCCAGACACAACTGACCTGCCCGCAGTCCCTGATTTCTAGGCCAGAGATCAACCTACTCTATGGTAGGAAGCCCAGTTTCTCTGTATTCCACCTGCATAGTCATATCTCCATAACTTTTTTTAAAAAGATCACATTGTATTTATTCTTTGTTCTGTGTGTCTTGGCCTTTGACGGAAAGCAATAAAATTCTGACCTAGGGCTTCTTTCCTCATCACCCCACTCTAAGTTGGGGGGTTCTTACTTCTCTGAGTTCCTTTGGAACTTTACTCAGTTGAACACACATTCTCTCGTCATCATAACTGTCTCATCAGGTGAGTGGGTCTTATTCTTCCAACTATGTCTTGTCACTTAGAGCTCTGGGCAAGGGTCATGCTTGGACAGATGCTGAGTGTGGGCTGATTCAGGGCCTCACATGCTGGAGCCAGCTCATCATTGCCCTGGAGGTCCTCCTCTGCCCACTAGATGCATCCTCTTTCTTTCTCTTCACTGTCTTCAGGAGGCTGACGGTATGGACTCATCCACAGGCTCCCTGGCTCTCTCTCTTGGTTAGGAGCAGTCAAGGGGAGGCATGGGCCCAAGTAGAGGGTGGGAGGAGAGATGGTGGAATGTTTATTTCACAGGCTTCCTCCCTGTCGAGCTATGGGGTCACAACTAAACCAGTGTATCCAGAAATTATACCAAAAGCCACTTGCTTGCCTCGAATGCCACAATGGTGCTAGTGTTAAAGAACGTGACTGCCAACGCAGGTTAGATGTAGGAGATGCAGGTTTGATCCCTGGGTTGGGAAGATTTCCCCTGGAGGGAGGACACAGCAACCCACTCCAGTATTCTTGCCTGGAGAATCCCATGGACAGAGGAACTGGGCTGGCTTCAGTCCATAGGGTCACAAAGAATTGGACATGACTAAAGCAACTTACGGAGAAGGCAATGGCACCCCACTCCAGTACTCTTGCCTGGGAAATCCTATGGATGGAGGAGCCTGGTGGGCTGCAGTCCATAGGGTCACTAAGAGTCGGACACGACTGAGCAACTTCACTTTCGCTTTTCACTTTCACGCATTGGAAAAGGAAATGCCAACCCACTCTAGTGTTCTTGCCTGGAGAACCCAGGGACGGAGGAGCCTGATGGGCTGCCATCTATGGGGTTGCACAGAGTTGGACACGACTGAAATGACTTAGCAGCAGCAGCAGCAAAGCAACTTAGCATGCACAAACGCAAGCCACAATCTCTAGGAAGGTCCATTCTTCCATGGGTTTAGGTACCATTTCTCTCCTGACATTTTACAATTTCTTTGATACTTGAATGAAGAGTGAATGAACTGCCAGCTACACACCCTTCATAAAACTGCATCTCGAGGGAAGCGACTGCCATAGACACGTCCTTTAGGAAAGACCCCCTTGAACTCCTGTGGCTAACGCAAGGAGAGTCCCAACCATGCGGCTGCTCAAGATAGCACCTGCCGTGGGATATTTCCGCTGGCCCCATGAAGCCATTCAGTTGCGGATGGTGGGCTGCATGGTCGGATCCTCGAATCTCATGGTTAGCATACTCCACTCCCTGGGAGGAACATCTCAAAGGTCTCTGCTACTGCAGCAGCCTGTTTCTGGCCAATGCCACCCTTTCATCCTTTATGGGAGAGCCTAAGAAATTCCCAAGATACTGTTTAACTGCATGTGAGCTGCTATCAAAAAATACCGTAAACCAGGTGGCTTATAAACAATGAGCAATGATTCATTACACTTCCAGAGGATGGGAAGGCCAAAATCATGGCACCCGCAGATTCAGTGTCTAATGAGGCTCTTTTTCCTAGATGGTGGTCTTTTCACTGCAACCATATGGAAGAGGGAAAGGGACTTCTGTGGAGCCTCTTTTGTAAGAGTATGAACCCAATTCATGGGGGCTCCACCCTCATGGACTAATCACTTACTAGTACCATCACCTGGTGCTAAGTCCCTTGAGTCTGACTCTTTACAACCTTATGGACTATAGCCCGCCAAGCTCCTCTGTCGATGGGATCCTCCAAGCAAGGATATTGGAGTGGGTTGCCATGCCCTCCTCCAGGGGATCTTCCTGACCCAGGGGTTAAACCCATGTCTCATGTCTCCTGCATTGACAGGCAGATTCTTTACCACTGCACTACCTGGGAAGTGGTTAGGATTTTAACATACGAATCTTCCAGGAATATATTCAGTCCATAGCACCTGCCGTGACACTCTGCTGTCTTGTTTTGAATTAGCCACAGCTGTATCTACTAGACTTGATTTTTATTTGTTTAAACAACTTATTTATTGATTTATTATTTGGCCAAACCACGCAGCACGTGAGACCTTAGTTCCCTGAACAGGGATCAAACCCACGCCCCACTGCTTTGGAAGCTCTGAGTCTTAACCACTGAACCACGAGGCAAGTCCCTAAACAGCTTTTTTGAGATATAATTCATATACCACACAATTCACTCATTTAAAGTACAGAAATCAACACTTTTTAGCATATTCCTCCCTTCCTCTGCCCCTGGCAACCACTCATCTACTTTCTGTCTCCATGGATTTTCCTAGTCTGCATATTTTTATAGAAATGGAATCATACAATATGCGGCCTTTTGTCACCAGCTTCTTTCACTTAGTGCTTTCAAGATGCATCCATGTCATAGCATTTGTCAGTATTTCATTCCTTTTACGGCCAAATAATATTCCATTGGATGGACACACATTTTCTTCTACATTTATCAATTGATGGACAGTTGGGTCGTTTCCAGTCTTTTGCTATCACGAATAATGCTGCCGTGAACACTTGCATGGAGACTTCTGTGTGGACGCAGGTTTTCATCTCTCTTGGCTGTATATCTAGAACAAGAGTAGCTGGGTCATATGGTAACTCTATGTTTAACTTCTTGAAGAACTGCCAAACTGTTTTCTAAAGAGGCTGCACCATTTTTACATTCCCACCAGCAAGGAATGAGATTCCAGTTGCCTTCCATTCTTGTCAGAACTTGTTTCGGCTGCCTTTTTGATTACAGCCCTTCTAGTGGGTGTGAAGTGGTATCTCACTGGGGTTTGGTTTGCACTTCCCTGATGGCTAATTATGTTCAACATCTCTTCCTGTGCTTATGGGCCATTCGTACACAATCATTATGGCCACAGTTCCCTATCCAAAACCTTAGGAACCAAATGGATTTCAGAATTCCAATGCTTTCTGAACTCTATTAAAATATTTTCATATATGGAAAGGTAACACTGTCTGTATACTGCATGTACTGTAGAATGCTTAATACCCCCAGAAGGCTCTGGGACTGCACCTGCAAAATCATATCCTTTTAGTATTTCGGCAGCAAAAATACCATTCACCCTAGATGAGATAAAGGACACCCACAGCCTCACAGGATAAGTCAGTTTTTGCCACCAAATGAGTTACAAAGGACATTGGTTTTCAGAACTTTGGGGTTTTGGAGTCACAGGGACCAAGCACCTGAGCCACGCCTTTGGGTTCCAGCCAAGGCTGCCTTGTCCTTGTGGGCAACGATTCAGTGATGCCAGCCCTGATCCTCTGTGACCCTCATCAGTGTTGTCCTCTGTGGCGTGCCTCCTCAGGGGCCTGTTGGGGAGCACAGTGCAAAGACAGGGTGCCCGTTCCCCTCTCCTCCCTGATCTGGCTGTCCCACCCCAGACCTGGGTGGCATTCTCAGCCTAGTCCTATCGATGCCTGGGGGTTGTTGCGGTCTCTGTGCTTGACCAGAGAGAAGTGGAAGACGGTACCTTCAAGAAAGATAGGATGGGGATGGGGGGCTGTGATGTATAGGGTGGGGGTGGCTGTTAATCCCTTCAACGACCCTCAGATATCTTCATTGCTTTTTTTGGTCTGTGTTTTTTAGTGGTTAAGTCGTGCCCCTATGAACTCTTTTGTGACTCCATGAACTGTAGCCCACCAGGCTCCTCAGTACATGGAATTTCCCAGGCAAGAATACTGGAGTGGATTGCCATTTCCTTCTCCAGGGGATCTTCCTGACCCAGGGATCTGTCTTGCATTGGCAGGCAGATTATTTACCGCTGAGCCACCAGGAAGCCCGTATCTCACTGTAGATCTGGAATTTTTAACTCTATTTGTAGAAACAGAGAAAGGTTGAGAATTCAGTCAATGCCGAAACTGAGTGAACCATCTGAGTGCCTGACCATCTGGAGGTTTCTGCAGAAATTAGATGGCATGCTCAGGGCTGGAGGGAGGGGAATTCAATTGGTGGGTCCTCCTCGCCTTTACCTTCTCCTTTAAGTGGCTCTCAGTGTGACGCTTTCTCTTACCTTCTGTGGGCACACTGGGTCCCCCCTGGAGAAAGCACAGGGACCCTTCATCGGCTATCCCCAGACTACCAATGGTGGGCCACACAGATCTTGTCCCAGGATGTGGGAGGTCTCTACGCTCTCTCCCCAGTCCTGTTTCAAAGCCAAAGCCATTTGCTCAGTGAGGGTCTGTGACCTAGAACTGTCCCCTGCAACTGATTCCTTTCCAGTGGGGTGCTCTTAAGTTAGAGACCCCCCAGCTGGTCTCAGGAGAAGGGTTTGCTGTGGGGTGAGCCGAGGGCACCAGCGAACAAGCTCATCAGGGCAGCAGTGCTGCCCACTCCTGCATTCGCTTCCCCTGGTGCCAGGTTGCCCTGTCGCCTGGCCTCATTTCTCCACGTTTCCCAGTTCAAGTAGGAACCAGTTCAGCCTGGCTTGCTTCCAGGTGCTTTCTCACCCCCTCCCCCGCCCCCATGAAGAGGGTGGGGATGGAGGAGAGGCAGGTGGGGGCTGGCTGCAACAGGGAATGGCTGCACCTGGGGTCTTCCTGGGGAGGCAGGTGGTTCCTGAAGGTCAGGGTCAGGCAGGCAGCGTTCATCTCTCTAGTTCACTTGCCTGGGATCACACAGCTCAGTTCAGTTCAGTTCAGTCGCTCAGTCATGTCCGACTCTTTGCGACCCCATGGACTGCAGCACGCCAGGCTTCCCTGTCCATCACACAGCTAGTCAGTGTCAGAGACAGCACTGAAAACTGGTTCTCACTGAGATTTCTTTTCCCTCGGTGATGCTACCTATCCAGCACCCCTGGAAGAAAACAGTCAACTGTCCTGGTTTTAAGAAGCAATCCAGTCCACAAATTGGGGTTCCCTGTTGCTTTATATAATCCCTGATTTGGCTGTCAGGCTAGAGACAAAGAAACAAGAAGTAAAAAGAGGCCCAAGGCTGAAAAGAGATTTTTTTTTTCCTTAAAAAAAAGAGTGAATATATGTATATGTATAACTGACTCACTTTGCTGCATACCTGAAAATAACACAACATTGTAAATCAGTTATGTGCTAAGTCACCTCAGTCGTGTCCAGCTCTTTGCAACCCCATGGACTGTAGCCTGCCAGGCTCCTCTGTCCATGGGGATTCTCCAGGCAAGAACACTGAAGTGGGTTGTCATTTTCTTCTCAAGGGGATCTTCCTGACACAGGGATCGAATCTGAATCTCATGTCTCCTGCATTGGCAGCCGGGTTCTTTACCAACTACACTCAAATAAAAATTAAAAAAAAATTAAAAGAGGCCCAAGATGCTCTTTAAAAAAGTGGCTTCCTTGTGTCTCTTCTCATCTCTAGATCCCCGAGAACAAGCAGCTGGGTAGGGGAAGGAGACTGAGATGGGTGGGCAGGACCCCCAGGCGAATGAGAAAGAAGTCCTCCCAGGTGTGGCTGCATGACACGTGGGCTCCATGCTCCGGGGGCAGCAGGGCCCAGGTAGGTCACCCAGGACCACCCCAACTTTCCCTCCATAAGTGGGTATCATCTTTGTACTCCTGGTGAGCTCTGTCAAGCGTGGGTTCTGTTAGCTGGTGTTGGTGGTCCTCAAGCATCTTCTAGAGCCTTCTAACCCCTTGGAGAGTGCCAGCAGCTGGCTTCTTTTTTTTAAATTCTTACTTTTTAAATTTATGTATTAAAATTTTTTTTTTACTGTAGTTGCTTTATAATGTGTCAGTTTCTGCTGTGCAGCAAAGTGAATCAGCTCTACACATACATATATCCCTTTCTTTTTGGATTTCCTTCCCATTTAGGTTACCACAGAGGACTGAGTGGGCTTCTCAGGTGGTGCTATCGGTAAAGATCCCGCCTGCCAATGCAGGAGACATAAAAGAGGTGGATTCGATCCCTTGGTTGGGAAGATCCCCTAGAGAAGGTAATGGCAACCAACTCCAGTATTCTTGCCTGGAGAATTCCATGGACAGAGGAGCCTGACGGGCTACAGTTCTTGGAGTTGCAAAGAGTCGGACACGACTGAAGCGACTTAGCACACAACATTCGCAACACATTTAGCAAGAGCACTGAGTAGAGATCCTTGTGTTACACGAGACATTTCTCCAACAAACACTTACAGATGGCCAAGAGGCACATGAAAAGAGGCTCAATTTCATTAATTAGCAAGTGTGTTAGTTGCTCAGTTGTGTCTGACTTTGCGCACAGGACTGTATCCCGCTGGGCTTCTCTGTCCATGGGATTCTCTAGGCAAGAATACTGGAGTGGGTTGCCATTTCCTTCTCCAGGGGATCTTCCCAATCCAGGGACTGAACCTGGGTCTCCCGCATTGCAGGCAGAATCTTTGCAATCTGAATCACCAGGAAAGCATTCATTATTAGAGAAATGCAAATCAAAACTACAATGAGGTATCACCTCACATCAGTCAGAATGGTCATCCTCAAAAAACCTACAAACAATAAAATCTTCTGGTTTCTAGCAACTCTCTCCATGACCATCCTTTACAAAGCTTTTTTTTTTTACAAACTTCTGCTTTATTTTCTAATATTCTGGTGAGTCCACACAATCTCCAGCTTTCCTTAATCACTTTGAATCTTCTCAGCAATAAGCCACACCTGTGCTATTCTGACTATAAAGCAGGATCCTTACAAAGCCCCTGTGAGGTTTTACGTGATGAGGTTGCTCTACTCCACCAACTGGTTCTCCTATTTTCCCCCACACCCAACTGATATGGTCCCCTCTAGCTTCTTCATATAGCCAAACATAATGGACTGTCTAAGGGCCTTTGCCCATGTGTCTTTTGGTGAGCAATCAATGACCTCAGAATATGAAAATCTTCACCCACTCTGTACAGGAACCAGAGCCTGAATTTTTTCAAAGTCTATACTTAGAGGCAGTAAGACCAGCTCTAGGCAAAAGAAAAATAGATGGGTTTGTTTGTTTTTCTGTAGGTGTCTTTTTTATTAGGGCCGTGCATTGCCCTTTTCCTTCTTTTATCCCTCTCATTACTCCTGCCAACGCTGGGGTAATCCACTAATCCTCTCTATAAGGCATTAAGTGATAAAGGTTTAAGGTGTTAGCACTCCCAGGAGTATTTATCTATTAGAGAAATCCTGAAGACCAGAAATTGGCCAGGAGCGGAATGAACGAATGTCCCACCTGGTAGAATTTCAAATTCTGCCTATTTGGGGCTGGAGGGCTCAATTTGGATTTCTTTGTGTTACTGGGCAGAGTCAGCAAGTTGGCAGATAATATAAGCAATGAGCCATAACAGTGATCAATTTGACAGGCAAGGCAGCAGATTTTAGATATTGTCACTTTTCCTATACACTCTTCTCATTAACATACCAGTAAAAATAAACACTTGCAACTTCCAATTCTGCATTCATTTCAAATCCAAATCTATCTTTATCTTTTCTTCCTGTATTACTGGGTTTCCCTGTCATCAGATCTTCATCATCACCCCACACCCCAAGTGCAGGCAGGCATAAGCATGTATGTATACATTTGTGCTTGTACACACGCACACACGCAAAATGTTGTGTTTTTTTTTTTTGCCCCCTGTCCACCTCAGATACTCTCAAATTCCATCCCTTACTCCTTTTCCAGGCTTATTCCACTTAACTCCCTCTTCCATCCCACCCTGAATGTCTTTGCTTAATTTGTATTCAGAGCTATCTCAATGACTAAAAGAATATCAGTGTGAGGGAGGTCAAAAGACTCTTACAAATCCAACCTCAAGGCCAGTTAGCCATTCCTGGGGTCTCAGGCCTGTGAATTCAGGTTCAGAGCACAACAAGTTAGGGTTCTGACTTGGACCTTTTAGTGGCTTAGTGGAGGTCACCCCAAAATCAAAGACAAGAAATCCAAGAAATCCAAGGGTCCATTTGTAGTGATTTGTGAGCTACCTTAGCGTGGTGGTGTTGTTTAGTCTCTCAGTTGTGTCCGACTCTTTTCCGACTCCAGGGACAGTTAGCTTCTCAGTCCATGGGATTTCCCAGGCAAGAATGCCTAAGTGGGTGGTCATTGCCTTCTCCAAGGGACCTTCCCGAGCCAGGAACTAAACCCGAGTCTCCTGCATTGCAGGTGGCTTCTTTTACCACTGAATTAGATACCCTGGCCTCTGCGGGTCTGCTTGTCTTCTTTTACCTGCTCTTTAATCCACCCCAGGACCAGCTGGGGACTCTCAGGACACTTTAAGTCATATCCAGTGCTACCCACTGTGTGGCATAAAATCTCAGCCTGTAGCCCTATGCCCTACTCACTTTCTACCCTCATCTCCTTGGCAGATTAATCACATCTAAAACTCCAGGTATGTTTATCCTCTTCAGCTTAGAGTTCCAACTCTGGCTAGAGGTCAAGCCCCATGTCTCAAGTTATCACCTAGACATTTCCATTGTTGCTGATATTCATTTGCTAAGTCATGTCCAACTCTTTGTGACCCCATGAACTGCAACACACCAGGCTTCCCTGTCCTTCACTATCTCCTGGAGTTTTCTCAAATTCACATCCATTGTGTCAATGATGCCATCCAACCATCTCATCCTCCGTTGCCCCCTTCTCCTCCTTCCCTCAATCTTTCCCAGCATCTGGGTCTTTTTCAATCAGTCGGCTTTTTTAATCAGGTGGCCAAAGTATTAGAGCTTCGGCTTCAACATCAGTCCTTCTAATGAATATTCAGAGTTGATTTCTCAAGAGTTTTCTCCAGCACCACAATTTTCTTGTATGTTTCCATGCAATGAGAAGCCTGGAGGTGGGCAGCTCACTTGGGCATCTGTACCACATGCTTCTGTTCTCATATTTACTTTCTCATAGTCACACAACGAACCCTTCAGCTCCAGCATTTTGCCTGTGTTCCGAGGAGGACAAAGGGCCAAGGGCCAAATGCGTGCACTTGCTCTGTCTGAACTCTTGCTTGTGAGCCCTACCCAGTTCTTTCCACTCATCAGCCAGCTCTCTGTCACATGGCTCTCAGAGATGGGAAATGGAGTGTATTAACCAGGCATGGGCTCTGATAGAAGGAGAGAAAGGATACTGACTACACAGCTGTCCCCCTCACACCACAACTGGCTTTCTCTATTTCTTTTGCCTCATGGTTTCATGACTGGTATAGATCTAGGCACACAGGTTGACACTTCTGAACTGATTGCAAGGGATCTCCTCACCTGGTAGGCAAGACATTAAACACAAAGGTAGAAATAATATAATGGAGTTTACAATCAAATGCCAGAACGACTGGTGTTCCAGAATACAGATGAGGGAGAGGTCACTTTGAGTTGATGCATCAGCTTCAACTGGGATGAAATTCGAGCTGAATTTTGAAAGTGGGGTAGGATCAACAGCAGCTGTCATGAAACCCTGTTTAGATCCCCCTACCCACGCTCAGATGGCAGAAGGGAAAAAAACTCCGTGTGCAGTCTCTTTCTCATATTGCAATCTGGGTGAGCCTTCCTGCACATCCCACTCAGACACGAGTCTCTTGTTGAGCTTTCTTGGAAATGACTCTACCTGAGATTGAAGGACTGGTCAATATCTGGGTCTCAACACTAGAGAGCTCTTTTCATTCAAACATACACCCGTCATTCCACCTCTATCCCAACACCCTTAGCAGTCATTACATGCAGTCTACAGTCCCTTTCAGGCCAACTCCCAACATCCAGAACTTGCCTCCACCCAGAAACTTCCAGCAGGAGTTGTTGTTCAGTCACTCAGTCATGTTTGACACTTTGCGATGCCATGGACTGCAGCACACCAGCCTTCCCTGTCTTTCACTATCTTCCGGAGCTTGCTCAAACTCATGCCCATTGAGTCGGTGATGCCGTCCAACCATTTTGTCCCCTGTCATCCCCTTCTCCTCCTGCCCTCAATCTTTCCCAGCATCAAGGTCTTTTCTAATGAGTTGGCTCTTTGCATCAGGTGGCCAAAGTACTGGAGCTTCAGCTTAAGCATCAGTCCTTCCAATGAACATTCAGGATTGATTTCCTTTAGGACTGACTGGTTTGATCTTTCAGGAGTTAGCCTCTTCCAACTGACACTTTTCAAGGACCACCATCTTTCTGTAGCTGGTTAACATTCAGTCTTGCTCCCTGCCCCCCCCAGCAGTTTTGATGTTTTCAAATTCATGATCTTTCTCCACCATTTAGGCGGCAGAGAGGGGCATCCATATTCACTACCCACAGGCAGGGTGGTAGGGGAGGCATGCAGAGTGAAAGAAAGATGTTAGCACTGGCTTCTAAATTTCAAGAGAAACTTCTGGAACCTATGGCAGAGGGAAGAATGGAAGGGAATGGGGTTTTCTAAATTAAAAACAGCATTTCCTGGGAACACAAAGGTTATGCCGAAATAAAAGATTTGGAAGGAAGTATGATGAATCTGGGATGAAGTTTACTTCCTGCAGAGGAAATTACAATTCTGCAATTCGGAGGGAGAGGAAATGGATCACTTTAGACCCCCATGTGAATCTCTGAAAGAGGAAGTCTGTGCCAAGGTAGGCTTTGGGGGTCTGGGAGCAGAGAGCACAGGGCCTCACTTTGTGGGGTGGGACTGAGCAACCCAGGGAACAGTGGAATGTCTTCTTGACATTCCGCTCAGGAGCTCAGGAGGGGTGCTGACTGCCAGCAGGCGACCAGGGGCCCCAGTGGTTGGTGAGCAGGATAGAACAGCAGAAAGCAGCAAAGTCATGGCAATGCCTTCAGTCCGAGTAGGATCATCAAGGAGGTGGACACACACAGGACACACATGAGCCTCAGTGCTAGCACGGGCTCATGATGACCAAGTTCAGTTCAGTCACTCAGTTGTGTCTGACTCTTTGCGACCCCATGCCTGCAGCATGCCAGGCTTCCCTGTCCATCACCAACTCCCGGAGTTTACTCAAACTCATGTCCATCGAGTTGGTGATGCCATCCAAACATCTTATCCTCTGTCATCCCCTTCTCCTCCCACCTTCAGTCTTTCCCAGCATCAGGGTCTTTTCCAATGAGTCAGTTCTTCGCATCAAGTGGTCAAAGTATTGGAGTTTCAGCTTCAACATCAGTCCTTCCAATGAACATTCAGAACTGATTTCCTTTAGGATTGACTGGTTTGATCTCCTTGTTCTCAAGAATCTTTTCCAGAACCACAATTTAAAAGCATCAATTCTTCGGCGCTCAGCTTTCTTTATAGTCCAACTCTTACATCCATACATAACTACTGGAAAAACCATAGCTTTGACTAGATGGACCTTTTTTAGCAAAGTAATGTTTCTGTTTTTTAATATGCTGTCTAGGTTGAAGACCAAGGGCCAGGTGCAATCTCCCCATCCCCACCTCATGTTGTGATATCACCAATGCCTCTGGGAGTCTGGCTTCAACCTTAGGGAGAAGGCAGGAAGGGGAATGTACTCAGCTGGCAAAGAAAGCTCCTGGAGATTATTTTCTCCAAACTAGGATTAAGCCATGAAGAGAAATGGGAGCTGGAGACAGAAATTACCCAACTGAAAAATAAGAAAAAGAAACATCAGCACACCTGAGCTGATAGCCTGTGAAATTTGGACCAACTGAATTGTTTTCTTTTTGATATTCTACACATAATTAAAAATTTTTTAAAAATAAGCTATTTTAGAATAGATTTAGATTCTAAAATAATAAGACAAGTTGTGAAAATAGTACAGAGTTCCCTTATAGCTCAATCCAATTTTCCCATATTACTCACAATAAATGAATCAGTACTGGTACATTATTATTAACTAAAGTCCATATGTTATTCATATTTTCTTAGTTTTTACCTAATGTGCTTTCTTGGTTCCAGGATCCTTAAGGGTACTACATTATATTTAGTTATTGTTTCCTTGGGCTCGTCTTGTCTGTGACAATTTTCAGACTTTCCTTACTTCTGTTGACCTTAACAGTTTGGGGAAGTATTGGTCAGGTCATTTGTAGAACGCCCTTAACTGGGATTTGTCTGTTATTTTTCTCATGGTTAGACTGTGTTTCTGGGAGGAATACAATAGGGCTAAAGTGGCATTTTCATTACATCATATCAAGGGTACATACTATCCACATGATTTATCTCTGCTGGTGATCTTGTGAAGTAATGTTTGTCAGTTTTCTTCATTATAAAGTTACTCTTCTGGAAGTTGAATGTGCAGACCACAGTTAAGGACTATTCCATCTCACTGAGGGCAGAGTATCTAAGTATTTATTTTGAATTCTTCTTCGAGGAACATTTGTCTCTTCTCTCTTAATTATTTACTCATTCAATCATTGCATTATATCGGTATGCACTCATGGATATTTATTTTATACTTTGGGTATAATAGAACATTGCTTTATTTTGCTGTTCAAATTGTTACAGCTTTGATCACTGGGAGCTCTTTCAATGGGCTTCTGTGTCCCTTCGAGAGACTTTCATCATTGTTCTGGATGTTGATTAAATAAACATTTTTTCGTAGCACTTCCTTATCATCTGGCACAACAAGATGCTCTAGGTTCTCTTGTATATTTCCTGTTCTAGTCCCAGAGTCAGCCAATTCACCTGAGGAACCCGGGTTCCTTTTACTGAAGAACGGTGTTAATAAAGATCTGAGTGCCTGATGTGCGACTTGCTACAAGTGTTATGCCAAATTCACTCAGTTGACAGAGCAAGGAAATGTACATACATGTTAGAGCCTGTGTATATATACACACATATCTGCAAATCTTTTCTTACCCACCTGCATCTATATTAATCTAAACAAGGGTTCATACTGACGTCTCCAACTCTAATTCCGTACCACACAGATCATTCTAGACTTCCTCACAATGAAAAACTTGGTATTCATCATTCACTATTCATTTCCTTAATTGTTCATTTCCAGTGTTCATGTATATTGGTTTCATCAGTATTCCACCAGTTTTTTTTTTAATCAATCTTATCTATCTCTTCTTGCTTCCGGCGCACTAGACACCTTTTGCTCCCTTCGGTTGTAGCCACGTACATAGGTGTTTGTACTCGAATATTTTGTCAAATGAGGGCGTGACACAGATCTTCCTTAAAGCTGGATGTCACCTACCCCTCACTTCCTTTGGTCTCCTTAGCCATCATCACCTTCCCCCTTCTCTACATTCTGGTGGAGCAGGGGCGGAGGAGCTGTGAGTCCCGAAGGAGACTGTGGCAGACGAGGAGACAGTCGGCCCCCAGTTCAGAGGCCTGCTCCATTATTCCCTCTGAGGCTGGAGTACAACACACGACCCGTTTTCATGATCTCTTTCCATTCAACAACGATTGTGGAGCCCAGACTACGCGCACACCGGGCCCTGAGCAGGAGTCAGCCCGCCCCGCGGCGAGATCAGTCATCAACAGCTCCAGCGATCGGAGGGCGGTGCGGCGCTGCAGGAGCGAGCGTCCAACGGGGGGCGCCATGCCGGGCCTGGAAAGGTGCGCGCCCTCGCTGCCTCAGAGCGTTCCCTCCTTTTCGCCGCCGCCCGCAAGACGGAACAACGCTGAAACGCTCCCGCCGCCGCCCGCCAGCCAGCCCTCCTGCGCGGCCCCGCCCCCCGCCAGGCCCCGCCCATCACACGCCCCGCCCACCCGCCGAGCCCACGCTCCGGCCCCAGACGATATTCACCGGAAATTCCCGAAGCCCCTCTCTTTTTTTTTTTTTTCCCCCTTCCTCTCCTTTCCCTGCTCTCCCTTTTCCTTTCACCCGGGTTCCCTCCGCCGTGATTTTCCCCCCTCCCCTCTCCTTCCTTTCCCCATCTGAAATCAAGATGGAGGCTCGCAGCGGCCGCCGGCGTCCGTGATCGCGGAGCTCCCGCCGGCCCCCTCGGGCCCCCCCATCCCCCGCCGCCCTCGCGACTGCGTGTCCGGCGCCGCGGTGCGCGTGGCTGCCCGCGCTCCGGCCGGCGCTGCCGAGGCCGTGGCTCCGCGCTCCCGCCCCGCGGCCGGCTCGCGGCTCCCGGGCGGAGTCCTCGTCTATGTGGGCGCGCTCCTCGGGCCGAGCCGCCGCCGCCGCCCGCCGCCGCCGCCGCCGCCCCGGGGCTCTGCGTCCACGCGCCGGGCGCGGACAGCAGGGCGATCGGCGCCGCCAGGCCCGGCGCGGAGCGGGCGGCGCGCGGCGCTAGGGGCGCGGGGCCCGAGCCGGGCGCGGCCGCGGGCGCAGCCGCAGCCATGAGCGGCAGCAGCAGCAGCGGCGGCGGCGGTGCTGCCGCCGCCCCCGCCGCGTCCTCCGGCCCCGCCGCTGCGGCCAGCGCGGCGAGCTCGGGCTGCGGGGGCGGCGCCGGCGAGGGAGCCGAGGAGGCGGCCAAGGACCTGGCCGACATCGCGGCCTTCTTCCGATCCGGTGAGTGCACCCGCGCCGCTGCCCGCGCGCTCCGCCACCGGCCCCCGCCGTGGAGGCGCGGTCCGCGGTCCCCGGCGCGCCTGGTTCTTGCTCGCCCGCCCATCGGGCTTCGGAGCGCGCCCGCCCAGGCCGCTGCCCTGCGCCCCAACACCCGCGGGTCCCGTTGCCCGCGCCGCCCCGAGCGCCGCGGATCGGCCCGGGCGCCTCCGGCTCGCCCTTCCCTTCGCCCCCGCCCCTGGTTTCCCGGGTGAAATCTCCCCGTCGCCCGCCCCAGCGGCTACCGCTCCACCGGTTGGGGCGCCGGCTCTTTGTCTCCTTCGCGGGAGGGCGGATGAGGCGGCGGCGGCAGGGACGGCGAGGGCGGAGGCCCCCCTGTTCCCCGGAGGCCGAGCGGACGGGGGCGGCGGGGCCGGGCCCCGGGAAAGCGGTCTCTCATTTGGCCTGATCTCCGTGGCCGATTTGTCTGTGGTCCCTCCTCAGCTCCATAAGCAGCCAGGTTTCTTCTCTCGTCTGTCACCTCCCCGGCCTCGATCTACACTTCTGTGAAACGGGGCTGCCGGGGCACTGGCCGCCCGGGGAGGGGAGGAGGGCGGTGATGGCTGAAATGGAGCGCGGCCGGCCGGGCGATGGGTGAGCCATTGTCTCCGGGGGTAGCCCGGGAGAGACACTCTGGGGACGTGGTGGCCCCGGGGGTGGAGATGCGGGGCCGGCACGCGCTGGGCCCTGCCCGGCAGGTAGTGCCGGGGTGGCCGTGTGTCTCTTGGGCAAAGAGGAGGGAGTTGGTCACGGGAGAGGCGAGCTTTGCGACCCGCCCGCGGGGAACCGGCGCGGGAGGCGTGACAGGGCGTCCTGGGGACCCCGGCGGCGGCGCCTCGTCCAGCCCGCTCCCTTGTGTCCCCGCGCCCAGTCCAGTTTGTTCGCTCGTCCGGGCCACCTCGCGGCCCCGCAGCGCGGTGCCCGGCGGACCAGGCGCGGGGCAGGGAGGTTGCAGACTGGGCGCTGGAAAGCCGAGGAGGGCGGGCCAGGCCGGGGCGGGCGGATGGGCGCGGGGCGCGCGCGGGGTGCTGGTGGCAGCTCCCGGGAGGACGTCGGGGGAGCGGACTGCGACGGGGCGCCCGCCGGAGGCCGGAGGCTCACGTTTCTTCGTGGCCCCTTTCAAAATCCAGTCGCCAGATCCTGTGAGATCAGATGGGTGATCCGGTGAGTTCAGATGGGTAATCCGGGTCGCAGGGAGCAATTTGCAGCGGGTGCGCGATGGTCGGAAGCAGAAGTTAGCCTTGCCGGGTAGAGCCCTGGTTTAGTAGTACTGTCTTCCCTCGTTTTCTTGATCCTTGCCAGGCGGGGTTCGTTTTGAGTCGTTTTAACAGATTGGTTGTGGCTGGGAGTGACACTCGCTGACTCTGCTGTCAGCTTGGGGTTAATACACTCCCCAGTGCTCTCTCTCCCTGTGAGGTCCCCGCAGAAAGCAAAGGTTTAGGAAAACACAAACTCCTTCAAATGAAAGCCTTTTTTTGTGTGCAACTCGCCCGATAGAGCAGCCCCATCTTACCACTTAATAGCAGACCTGGGACGTCTTCCCTTCATGCCCTGAAGCTAAGTCTAGCCTGTCTTCTCTCTCTCTCTCTCTCTCTCTCTCTCTCTCTCCACCACCTGTCACAGAATAATAGATTCTGTGCAGAATCCAGCGCCTTTCAAAGGCGTGTGTGCCCTGGAGAGGGAATTTTTGGTGCTTATGAGGCCAGACTTTCTTACATCTTCATTATGCACAGTAGAGAAATCACTTCTGCTCATAAGAGCCTCAGAAGACATCAAGTTGGACTGGATGCTCACAGAATACTTGCTCTCAGTTACTGTGGCTCTCCCCAGGGTTTACCTGTTGGTTGCTAGGGGCCTCATCCTGTATTTGCTCCTGTTCATGTTCACTTTGGGGTAGAACCAGTCCATGCTGGTCACGAATTTGTTCTTTTCTTCCTCACTCCAAAATTGATTGGGCATACTGCCCCTTTCCTTGTTTGACTTGGAATCAGAAACCAGAGCAGATTATAAGTAGCCAGCCATTGTGCGGTCCCATCCCAGGGGTAGCCTAGAATGTCTTTTGAATGTGCTTTTCCCTCCTTAGGGCAACGCTGAATTCTTGACCTAGATCTTGGCTTCAGCATCTGGGGCAGCGATAGCTAGCAGAGAGAGAACAGAGGAGTTGGATTGATGGGTGGGGGTGGGAAGGGGCAAACGGTTAGACAGATGAAGCAGGGGGACCCTGGGTGGGGACCTCACCTGATGGAATGGCAGAGGCGGGGGTTTGGAGGGGGATGGCCCTGCTAGGCAGTTTTCATTGAATGTGGATGGTTGAACAGAGAGGTCAAGTCCATTAGTAAAACCAGACCTTCTTTCCTAAGATGTAGAAACCCAGAAAATAGGTTCTTACTGACTGGGGTGGACAGATCAGGGTGTGATTGGTTTTCCACAGTATTGTCAGCCTGGTGCTTAAGATTGCCAACCTCACTTAGACAAGGCACTTCTGCTGGTTGCCTTTCATTTCTTGGCCCTGGAACTGTTGGTTTGGCCACTTTATTTTCTTGCCTCCTTTTTGTTCCTTGTCCATACTGTAAAATTTACTTTTATCCTTGTAGTTGCTGAGTGAAAACTGATAACTATGATTGGATGAAAGGAGAATTTAGCTTATTAGAACTTTTACATAATTAGAGCAGTTCAGGAATAGAATGCAAGGCCATGATTACTGGATGCACTCAAGCAGGGGACTGCCACCTGCCTGGGTTGGGAGCTGGGACCTGGGGGCAGGACTCCTGCACTTGGAGAGGGTTTAGGGGGTGGCTCCAGGGCTTTTAACCTCCTTGGACTCTGTGGTTCCCTCTGAGCTCCTAGCTCCTACTGGTCATTCTTTAGTTTTCTTGTCAAAAGGCATCACAAACATGAGCTAGTCCATTTAAAACAATTTTTTTAAAAGTTTACAGAAGAGGAATCAGACTTCCAGGGAGGCTGAGTGACCTGTTCAGAAGACAACTCTGGTAGAGTTGTGGTCAGGGCCAGGAAGCACTTCCCTCACTCTGGTACTCTTTCCCCAGTTGCCTGTCATGGCCAGGACTTTGCTTACCAGGATTAGTTCTCAATCCCGCTGGGACCAATCACTTTTATTGCCAATCTATTTTGGGGCCCTGTTCTTGTGACAATAAATCATTCTTTCAGAGCTCTCTATTTAACCTTGCAAGAGTGTGTGTGTGTGTGTGTGTCTGTCTGTCTGTCTGGTGGGGGTACTTACATAAATGCCTTATTTTTAACCTGCCTGGTATGTTTCAGGTTGGTATTATATGAACATGCAGAGCATAAGGGTTTGTGGTTCTTCTGAAAGGTTGTCAGCTCACTGGGCTAGGTTCCTTTCCTTACTGAGTGTTACTTCTGGACCCGTTGCTGCAGCCCTTCCCTTTCCAATATGTGAAGACACTTGAGTCAGTTACTTAAGGAGAGAGCAGGGTGCATGTCCTATGTTGATATAATGATTTCCTCATGGAATATTGAGGGAACTTGTCTTCAGATTTCTGCTTCTAACACCACTAAGTCGCTGGCCTCTGAGCTTGCCCTGCTGCTTCTGTGTATATTTAGAAGCCTGGCAGCTTTGGTCTTTGTGAGCACCAATAATAATTATTGTATTAAGAAGTCAGTCCTTGTTACCCTCAATATTTTGAAAAGGAAAGCAGAAGAAAATGTAACTTGATAGTGAATGTTGGTTTCCCCCTTTTCAGTGGCACAGTGAGGTTCCGTTTTAGATGAGACGAAAGAGGGAGCTGGAAGTATCCTAGCAGTGATTTTCAGGAAATCAGAGGGCAGTAAAAAAAAACAAAAACAAAACAAAAAAAACATTGAAGGAAACTTTCCATTAAGACCTTGTAAACTGACTTATTGACATAGACAATTGTATTTTTTCCTTTGCAGTTTAACCATCCACGATTCAAATGAAGATTTAGATGAAGCCATTTACACCGTTTAAATGATTAATCAAAATTTAAGTGAAGCCAGTGGTTCTGTTCAAGGTGTGGCATGTAGTTTAAATTTGTTCAGGTGTGTATTAAAAATATTTGATGAGCATGGGCTTTTCAGGCCTTTTAAATCTTGTGATAAATGTGGGATCCGTTTCTGAGTGAAAGATGTGTTTGGATTGGTCATAATCTAAATCAGCCGTATCTGATATTTATTTTCTTGACTCTTCCACTGAGGAAATAAAATTTTATCTCATATCCTTGGCGGCATTCCAGAGAAAAGTCCAATTCTTAATCAATAGCCACACTTTGCCTAGTCAAGTCACTTACGTTGATAGGGATGAATTGTGTTGTACTATAAAAAGCCGCCTTAACAACCCCCTTCATTCCCTCTCGGTTCTCTAATGAATTGGTTTTTTATTTCCTTAAGTGCATTGTCTAGACGGATTTTTAGTGGTGCCGCTGGCAGAACAGGAGCCCCCTTGGTGCGCGGGGAAGAATGGTTGTGGGAGAGAACCCCGCCGCGTTCCCGGGAAAGGGGGCGGCGCCTCCGCCGCGGCTCCGTTCTTCCTCTCGCGAGCGTTTGGCCTAATCGCCTGGGCGAACGCCCCGGGGCGGCTGTCTTGAGGACCGAGATGCCGGCTTTTGTATCTTTTCCCCTTATCCTCAGCCCCGCGCTGGCCGCTCGGTGGGGCAGGGAACAGGGTTGGCCCAGGGGCGCAGAAAGGTTACGAGGGGTTAGATGGCGCCAGGACGGAGTTCTCTTTCGTTCCACTCCGGATTCCGCCGCTGAGCCGTCCAGTCTGCCCTGGACGAGGGGACGAGCCCGCGCGGAAATCTTCTCAGAGCCCCTGGCGTGAGAGCGGGTGTCTGATTCTTATTATTGTTATTACTGTTGTTCGCCCGGGGCTATTCAAGGTATTCCTGTCGCTGTATCTCTGCACTGAGGGCAAAGGAGCAAAAATGGAGAAAGGGTGTGGGGGTCGCGACAAGGCCCGCCCCAGCAGGGCGCTGGTGTGCTGCCTCCTCCCCCTCCCTGCGCCCCGCCGCCCCGGGGCTCGTGTCCACCGTGGAGGCCTGCCTCCCCGACTATCTGGCTTCTGTTTGCTGTCACAGTACCCGGCCTAGCCCCGGGGTCTCCCAGAGAGGAGACCCCCTGGCCGGAGTTTCCAAGCGGGTGACATTCTTGTTGATGGGGGTTCCCGCTCTCCTGTTTACTGGTTGGCCAGTGTCTGAGTCTTATCTTCGCTTTCTCACTTGCTAATGGAAGCCTCGGTTTGCTTGGTTACCTTTATTTTGGTTTTATTTTGGTTTTTGGTTTTCTCTTCCCATAAGGAAGTCCCTGTAAACCCAAGTTCTGCAGCCCCTGCCCTCTGGGAAAGGTTATGTGTCTGGGTCGAGTTTGACCGGAGGATGTGTGGGCTTCCCAGGCTTAAGACCTAGGGGCTTGATCAGAAGAAAGGGTGCGACCTCCTGGAGTATTTGGTCTAATGCCTGATGTGCTCTGGCAACAGGAAACTGCACTTAGGTCATAAATATATTTGCATTGCGGGCTTCCCCGGTGGCTCAGACAGTAAAGAATCTGCCTGCAACGCGGGAGACCCAGTTTCGATCCCCGGGTCGGGAAGATCATCTGGAGAAGGAAATGGCAACCCACTCCCATACTCTTGCCTGGAGAATCCCATGGACAGAGGAACCCGGCAGGCTACAGCCCATGGGGTCGCAAGAGTCAGACATGACTGAGCGACTAAGCACAGCACACACACTTGCATTATAGGCTACTGACTTCTTTGATCAGCCACACGTCTGCTCTTTGCTGGGAGGACTGTGGAGCAGTCTGTAGAGCAAATGTCATAGTTTGGAAGGAGCATGCTGTTTGGCCTCTGTCATAAGTTAGTACAGTTTAGCAGTTGCCCTGACAGAGGAAGCTGTAATGAAAACTTTAGTGGGCAAACAGAATAGTTTGTTGGTCTAGGGTACTTTGGGTTAGTGGTGTCCACATGAGTCCGTTAGGCTTATTTTTTTACAGCCCATAGCCCTGTGTGGACAGTGATGAATTGCACTCAGTTTCTCTTTAGGAGGGGTTTCTGTAAGGTCCTGCCCACTGCATGGCCTTCTCCTCTTTTCCTTCCAAGTACTTGGTACACTGCTCTGTACCTGTCCCACTGCTGGGACGGGATAAGGCCCTTCCTTCACTGTCCACTGCGCTTGCTGGCATTTAAAAGAGTAGATGTGAACAGATGAACTGGTATATCCATTCAGCTGATGCTGCCTGAAGGAAGGCTGCCTCCAAAGGCTGCATAGGAGTCCACTTGTATGACTTTCTCAAAGAAATAGAACTGGAGGGACAGAGAAGCGATCGGTTGGTTACCAGGAGTTAGAGGGGGGAAAAGGGTGACTCCAGAGGGGCAGTGTGGGGGATGCTCTGAAGGATGATGAAAGTGTTTTGCATCCTGGCTGTGGTGGTGATTCTGCATATGAAAATTCATAGACCTGAACACAGGAAAAAGAATCCATTTGTACTGTATGTTAATTTAAAACATAACATTAAACAAAGACTAGCTGCAAATTGGGCAAAAACATTTATTACAATTCAGATGAAGAATTATATATGCATGATTGAAAAAGGGTTTCCTCAAATCAGTAAGGCAATCCGAAAGGGAAATAGACAATGCAACTACAGACAATGCAATATGGCCACACATATTCAAGGAAATGCAAGTATAAACCGTGAGACACCAACAGAAGCCAAATCTAACAGAAATAATTTCTCAAAGGTAAACTTGAATAAAACTGAGTAATTTTGGAAAGATTTTTCTGTTGATTTTAAAGATAGTACAGGCTGGGTTTAGAAAAGGCGGAGGTACCAGAGATCAAATTGCCAACATTCACTGAATCATAGAAAAAGCAAGAAAATTCCAGAAAAACCTCTACTTCTTCTTCATTGACTATGCCAAAGCCTTTGACTCTGGGGGTCACAACAAACTGGAAAATTCTTAAAGAGATGGAAATACCAGACTACTTTACCTGTCTGGTGAGAAACCCGTATTCAGGTCAAGAAGCAACAGTTAGAAAGGGACATGGAACAACTGACTGGTTCCAAATCGGAAAAGGAATATGTCAAGGCTGTATATTGTCACCCTGCTTACTTCTATGTAGAGTACATTATGTGAAATGCCAGGCGGGATGAATCACAAGCTGGAATCAAGATTGCCAGGAGAAATATCAACAACCTCAGATATGCAGATGATGCTACCTTAATGGCAGAAAGTGAAGAGGAGCTAAAGAGCCATTTGATGAAAGCGAAAGAGGAGAATGAAAAAGCTGGCTTAAAACGCAACATTCAGAAAACTAGATCATGGCATTTGGTCCCATCACGTTATGGTAAATATTAATAGAAGGGGAAAAAGTGGAAGCAGTGACAGATTTTGTTTTCTTGGGCTCCAACATCACTGTGGATGGTGACTTTAGCCATAAAATGAAAAGATACTTGCTCCTTGTGAAGGAAAGCTATGACAGACCTAGACACCGTCTTCAAAAGCAAAGACATCACTTTGCTGACAAAGGTCCATCTAGCGAAAGCTGTGGTTTTTCCAGTAGTCATGTATGGATGTTGGGGTTGGACCATAAAGAAGCTGAGCTCTGAAGAATTGATGCTTTCGAATTGTGGTTCTGGAGAAGAGTCTTGAGAATCCCTTGAACCTGCAAGATCAAACCAGTCAGTCTTAAAGGCAGTCTACCCTTGAACATTCATTGGAAGGATTGATGCTGAAGCTGAAGCTCCAGTACCTTGACTTCCTGATGCAAAGAGCCGACTCACTGGAAAAGACCCTGATGCTGGGAAAGATTGAAGGCAGAAGGAGAAGGGGGTGAACAGAGGATGAGATGGTTACCAACTCAGTGAGTGTGAATTTGAGCAAACTCCGGGAGACAGTGGAGGACAGAGAAGCCTGGTGTGCTGCAGTCCATGGGGTTGCAAAGAGGTGGACAGGACTGAGCGACTGAACAATAGTCAGATGGACCTAGGTGGGACCAAACTTTCTGTAACGTCTATAGAGTTAATCTGAGGAAAGGTTGAAGATAGTTATGGGAAATAGAGATTCTTTTCTTAGATTCTGTAAGAAGCATAACTTGAGAATCCATTTGACAAGTCTGCTGACTTAAAAAAAACTATCTTTAGATGCAAACAGTCACCATTTTTCCTGCTTTAAATTTTCCCACTCTGCTGAGCTTTGCTGCCGTTTGCTGCCGTCCAGAAGGAAACAGAGTAGCATAGGCAGAGTGGTCTGCTGTGACTTGACATTGCTGGTGTTAAAAAGGGAGTTTCTAGGAATAAGCTTCACTTGGAGGAGGGGGCGTTGCTCCTGCATAAATAACAACAAATGTGTGAGATCATTCACCCTCAGTTCATGGACTTCACAGTGTTGATGGTTAAGGAGTGAATTCATAAAGTGTTAGTCTCCCCACTTAAGACTCATAACCATAAAATGAAGTTGTTCTTGAACTTGAGAAAAATGCAATTGAAGTTTAAAAGTATAACCCTGGAATATTTTTAGATAGGTTTGGTTGGTGTCTCTTCAAGCGTGGTCGCCTGTGTATATCTTGGAAAAGTAAAAATCCCCACTTGGAATTCTGTGAATGGGAGGTGTCAGTGCAAGAAGGAATGAATATATCAGAGATTGATATTTGAAATGTTTTTTTGTTTTTAATTTTTTGGCCACGTGGCCTGTGGGAGCGTTGTTGCCCTACCAGGGATCCAACCCCTAGTTCCTGCGTTGGAAGTGTGGAGTCTTAACCACTGGACTGCCAGGGAAGTCCTTGAAATCTATTTTAAAACAACCCTTGTTTCTTAGTATATGTGAAGTGGAATGTATAAAAAATGTGTATTTTAGGGCAAGATGTTTTGAGTTTGAAAATTAGGCTTATGAAAAGTCTGAGAGGTTGGTCAAAACAGTATATACAGTTTTTCCGTCGTTGATTCCTTTTACTTCACTTCCTCTTCTCATTCTGATTCTCGTCTTCAAGGATTCCTCTGTCCTTCATTGTTGCTGCTGTTAAACATCGGGCCTGCAAACCGGAGCAGGGCCCTCCTGGGCCATGTGGATTCTGCAAGTTTTATGTTTTCGTACTTGGTTTTACTCTTAGTTAATGCTTGTTCTTGACATCAGAGACACTAGGATCTGCAGGAATAACAAAGTGCATGTTATTTATTTATTTTTATTAGTTTAGCTTTTAAGTGATAAGGACTAAAAAGTACAATTCCTCTGTTTATTCTGAGGGTGCACACAAATATATTGGGAAGCAGTGCTTTGATTAGACTGTTGCTTTAAGTATTTCTGCTGATCTAAAATAAGTCCTAGAATGAAATCTCCAAAGTCTAAATAGTCTAATACTTTACCATCCTAATAACAAATAGATTCCTGGTGTCTGATACTAAACAGATGTTTCTTGCTTGTAGATAGCTATTAAAAAAAAAATTGTGATTATGAGAAATCCCTTCCAGCCCTCACTGTCCTTTTCAGTACCACAGTGATGGTAGCTGGCACCCAAGGACCCTTACCAGCTCCAAAAAGCTAGATTGCACCGAGGCAGAGTGTATTTCACACGTTTATTCCCGAGTTACTTCACCTCCATCTAAATGTTGTTGCTCTTGTCCTAATATATCTTGGGTCTGGAAACTTTGAGGACCGTCGCTAATTGGATGGTTTCCAGGCCATTCGTTTCCTTCACGTGACAGTTCTGTTCACGTGTCTCCCTCTGGAGAGAGCAGCTCCTCGCGGGAGTAGTGAGTTTCAGCATTCTGTGAGCTGGCCATGTACCTCTTTGTGTCCAGATATTTGACCGCAGCCTGCGAGATGCAGAATCTGCCGTGTTCTTTGCTGGGCATCTCTCATCTTCGTGGCATCATTTATGGGTCCTGTCTCAGCCCTGCTGATTGCTGAACACACAGAAGGGGACAGCCTGCTGGTGAGATGGGGCCTGTCCCTCCCTGAGCCACGTTACTGGAGACCTCTGACTGTAAACCCTATGCAGGATTGAGGTGTGATGATGGTAAATTGCCCGTGACAGCTTGTACTGTGAATTTGGGGCTGTTTGGGGAAAATGGGATGGCGGGCAGTCGTGGAACCGCGCGCTTGCTGTAACCTAAGTAAGTATTCAGCAGCAGCTGCCAGAGCAATATGGGAGGCCAGGACCCCCAGTCCTCGGGGGTCAGCTAACATCTTCGGAGTTAGGCTCCATAGAGGGTCAAGTAAGTGCATGCAGAAGCAATAACCTGCTTGTAACGTCAGCGGGTAATATTTAAAATGCCATGTTTGTTTTCTCCCCCCACCCCAAACATTATGAACGCCAATTTGTCCTTCAAGAAAACCTGGTGAAGCTCTCTGTCAACTATTATCTCTATTGCTGCTACCACCTGAGGGCCTGCAGGTCTAGGTGCACGCAGGTGTTTTATATACGTTTTCTCATGTAAAATCAGATCCTCCACCCCCTCCAGCAGGTGGAGGCTATTTCTGTGTTCGCATGAGGATCTCAGCCTCTGGGGAGTTTGAATGACTGCCCCAGTTTGCACCGCTTATGAGGGCTCAGGCTGGAATTTAAACCCACAGCTGCCAGACCGCAAAGCCCCCACATTGCCTTTTCTTCTCCGATGGAGGGAAAGAGGAGAAATGACCCTCCTTCCATACAGCATCCCACAAGGCCCGGTGTTGTAATTGTCAGATTTTAAAACAATGTGTACATCCTCCTGTGTTGAAGATGGAAGCTGTAATTTACAAGTCTCACACTGAACAAAAATGGAATGACAGATTCAGGGATAGAGCAAGCACTTTTTCACTGTAGTCTGAGCCCCGTGATTTAGCTTCTGTGCCTTTCCTCTTCTCACCTGATTAAAGCTGATGTTCCTTCTTACATAAATAACCCCAGTAACCACAGCTGTCCCGCTGAGATGGTTTTGAGTTTTGCTGCCTCTGGTCTGTCTCTGTCTAGGGAGGACTCGTGTGGCCGGCTGGTCCCCGCTTCCCTGGCTGTGGCCACTTGGTCTGAAGCGGGAGGAAGTCTCGGTGGCCCTCAGGGTTGGCGGAGGGAAGTTTGGGAAGGGCAGGGAGAGGCTGGCTGGGGAGGGAAGTTTTCCAGCCATTGGCTGTGTGTATCACATTATAAAGAATTCCCGGGCTTCCTTTCTAACTGAGGAGGGTTGCAAGGGCGGGGTTGTGGGGAGGGGCAGGAGACAGCCAAGCTGCTTTTTCGGGACAGTTTTATGAGGTGGGTGTGGTCTTTCCCGGGGTTCTTTTTAGAGCTATTTTGTTGCAGCTTCTCTTGTCTTTTTTGTTATTCATGGAAATGTAGGCATAGATGATGAGCTTGTGGTCCTGGGGAACAGAGACTTACTTCCTGCCATCCGCCTTTAGTGGGATAACTTCTGGGCATGTGTTCTAGGTTCTCCTTTCTGTGGGGTGCATTTCTGTCAGGTACACCTCACCTGTCTCCTGCACAGTATATCACCGGAAGGTGTACTGTTCTCTTAAAATCTAATTTTCCTTTCTTCCTGATTTATTCAAGGAGTTTCTTAAGTTTCATATTTTTTTTCATTTTTGTTTAATTGTTGCTTTTAAAAAAATTCTACAGTTTAGGTCATATTGGCCTGCTGTTGAATGGGAGAGTATGTGCTTTTGACGTGCTGTTTTAGTTGACCTTGATTTTAAACCAGCACAGGAGGTTCAAGGCTAACATTCAGATCAACTTAGTCAAGTTGAGATTTCACTTGTGTGCATCGTTGCTCTCTGTTTAGTTGGTTCTTGTCTTCATGTTTTTGCATTTAAAGTTTGTTGCGCAGGAGGAGATGGCAGATGAGTTTATTTTGAGAAACCAGTTCTCATGTTCAGGGAAGAA
The DNA here is from genome assembly GCF_016772045.2 of Ovis aries. Classification (NCBI taxonomy): domain Eukaryota; kingdom Metazoa; phylum Chordata; class Mammalia; order Artiodactyla; family Bovidae; genus Ovis; species Ovis aries. Next base: position 59,147,401 of record NC_056069.1, on the reverse strand, counting down.
TTCAAAATCCCCAGTTGTTACTATTTCACTACAGGAACATCACCTCCTCCTCTCCCTCCCCCCTCTCTGGATATGTATATACACACACACACAGAGACGCACATATATTTGTCTATATTAAATTTAGGTATTATTTTGTATCTGAACCATTTGAGAGTAAGTTGCAAGGTGATGGTGCCCTTACCTCTAGAAGGTGACGCCACAGTATTTTCTCAGAGCAAGGACATTCTCTTACATAATGACCCAAATTAGGAAATTAATTTTTGTGTTATTATCTAAATTTGCTGACTTCACTAAAATTTTACCAATGACTCTAGAAACTCTTGGTGATTAAAAAAATCTTGGTGGTCCAGCATTCTATCCAGGAACACATACAATTATTGATAGATTTAGTTGTCATGTCTCTTCAGTTTTCTTTAATTTGGAACATCTCCCCAGCCTGTCTCTTTTGTTCCCTGGAAGGTTCTAGTCCGTTCTTTGGAGGACGGTCCCTCGGTTTGGGGGGAGTGTCCCTCCTGACCAGGTTCAGGTCGTGCGTGGCTGACGGAAGGGCTGAGTCCTTCCCCCTAATGCCCCATGGTGGACCCAGCTGTCACCTGCTGTCTGTGAGATGTTCGTTCAGTCTTCTGATTCAGGGGGTGACTACCACTACTGTTCCCTTGTAATCAGCATCTTGTGAAGAGAGAATTCGAGGCTGTGGAAAATCCTGTTCCTTTGCTGACTCTAGTTTGCTGGTTATCTCCATTGCTGACTTTTGCCCAAATCAGTGATTATTATGATGGTTTCAACCTGGTGAGTTTTCTAGCTTCATTACTCCTTCTGTGTTTCATTGGCTTTCGACCGAAAGGGCAGAGCCTCTCTCTCTGCTGCACTTATTTATTTCTGTAAGTGTGGCCTTACAGATTCCTGTCTTGTTCAGTCGCTAAGCCGTGTCTGACTCTTTGCAACCCCAGGGACTGTTTTAGTCAGTGGGTTATAATCCTTTGATGTCATTACTTAGCTTGATGCTCAGTTGTTCATGATCTGGCCAGTAGTGTCCTTTCAGACTGGCTCCTTTATCTTTTGTGACGTGTCCACATCATTTATGGGGCACTTCCTTATTGTCTGGCACAGTGAAATGTCCCAGGCTTCTGTTCTTTCCTGACTCCAGCCCTGAAATCGCCACTTCTCCAAGGAGCCCTGATTGATTTTAGCAGAAGACAGCATGAAGAAACTCATTCTGGGCACCGAGTGTGCTTATGCTACAGGGGTGTTGCTGCTTCCAGAGCCTCTCAGTGCACAGAGCTGGGAATTGGGGAGTTTGCGTCCACACGTGCTTATGTGCACATACACAGAATCACGTGACGTGTTCTGTGCGCACATGTCTGCAATAAAAACCAAGTTTGTACACATGCCTCAATTCCAGTCCAGTACTACAGACTGCATTTCTGTCTTCCCTTTCCCAAATTTGTATGTAATTCCCTTCTCTGAAGTGAAGGCTCCTTTTATCCCCAACGTCTGCACTGACTTACTCAGTCCTAGAAAATGCAGAAAGCAATTTCGAAATGCTGAGCCATACCACTGTGATAAACGAACCTACATCTTCAAGTTGAAACTGTTCAAATCGGCAGTTAGCGGTCAGCTTCTGTTCAGCTCCGTGCCTTGTCACTTAGTCACCCAAAGAAAACAGATGAAGTCATAGGCTGGAACTCCCCCGAGGCATGTTTAAGAAAAGAGCTGCCAGACTCGGTCAGCAGCTCGCTTTCTGGGGATGTTGAAACACAACGTTGGAAAATCAGGAGTTGCCAAAAAAGAAGGGGAGATTAATTTCTAATAAGTGTGGTTTATAAAGCCGACACCTGTTGTGGGCAAAACAGTTGATCATCTTCATCTCTGTGCACACGTTGCCAGAAGAGAGGAGGGAAAAGGAAAAAAGTGTTGAGATACTAAGAATGAATGGTTGGACGCAAGGGATGGTCTGAGAAATGGATGGGTGTCGGGTGGAGGCTGGGGAGGGGGTGGTCTTTTCTCAGGAATTCATCACGTGCTATGAGTAGAAGAGGGAGCTGAGTGCGTGGAGTAAGTCATGAGTCACGACTTGCGAGACTGGCTTGCTGCCCTTCATTGATTAAATGTTTCTTCCCAGAAACCACCTCTGGAGTGTCCGCATTAGCACGGGATTTCTAGGAAGTGTCTGTGGGCACTCAGTTCTAGAAACTGTGGGCCACTGGGTGCAGATCTCGTTACAGGCAAGATGGATTTTTGCTGTTCAGTTGTGCTCCGTTAAATGATGACACAGAAAGAACACGGGCTCTTGATTTGGGGAGACAGTGTCAGTTTCCTTTGTTGCGCTCTGTTTTTTGTGCCTGTCCCCATGCTCCTTGAATGGTTATCTGGGAGAGTCAGCCTCTGTACCTGTACAAGCCCTTCCTACAACTAGACAGTTCAGCCAGAAAGAAGAATTTGCTTAATTCTTAATTTGCTTGTTAATGCCATAAGAGAGAAAGCCTTTTGGTTTGGAAAATTTGCAGAATAAAAGGTCATGACTGCTAATGGGTCACACATTCTGGGGAAGGGCTTTTGGGTGCTGAAAATGTTCTGGGATTACCTAGTGGCCAGTGGCTTAGCAGTCAAGAATCTGTCTGCAGTGCAGGAGACATGAGTTCAGTCTCTGGGTGGGGAAGATCCCCTGGAGAAGGAAATGGCAACTCGCTCCAGTATTCTTGCCTGCAGTATCCCACGGACAGAGGAGCCTGGCAGGCTACAGTCCACGGGGCCGCAGAGAGCCGGGCCCGACCGAGCGCACGCATGATGATGAATAGACTAAATATACTCAAGTCAACTAACTGTACACTGTTTTTAAAGGGAGAATTTTATACTATGTGAGTTATGTATCAAAGAAAAGGATACAACTAAATTGGCAATATTTCAGAGTCTTAAACAGCTTCATTTATTGAGTGCTTACAGCCACCAGCTATTTAATTTTCACAGTCCTCTGCAGGGTAGGAAGTGGCATCCAATTTTGTACCCGAGGAAGGGGACTCAGGGTTTTAACTTCCTGCAGGTCAGTAGCTCTTAGGGCTGGCCTGAAGGATCCAAGCACGCAGTGAGTGGTCTCCAGGGCAGGGTCCCAGGTGGAAGGAGTGTGCCTGCAGGGTTTTCTCCTGCAGTACCCTGCGTATCACACTGCGTGTGGGACACCATCCAGGGAGCTTTCTTTGGTGTCTGAGAGAAGAAAAGAAACGACTCCTTTCTGAAGGAGGGTCTTGTAGATAAGATCTGATTGGGCTTCTGTTGTGGTTTGATGGTGCGTGCGTGCTCAGTTGTGTCCAACTGTTTGTGACCCTATGAACTGTGGCCCACCAGGTTCCTCTGTCCATGGGATTCTCCAGGCAAGAACACTGGAGTGGGTTGCCATGCCCTCCTACAGGGGATCCTCCCCACCCAGGAATCAAACTCTCATCTAGGTGCATCTCCTGCATTTTGGTGGAATCCTTACCACAGAGCTGCTGGGGAAGGCCGATTTGATGGTATATTTGATCATTTCTTAGAAAATGTTGAGTTATTTATCCTGTTGAAAATTTCAGGGCATCTCAGTCAAAAAGATAAGGACAGGCTTTGCTCCCCTGTAGGTGGTGTATCTGTGGGCCCTGAGGGCACAGCTGAAGTGGTTCAAACTGGTGATCACACCCTTGCAGCATCCTGGGGAAGTTGAGGGAGAGGCATCGTGGTGCCTGCTCCCACTCAAAGTGGCCGCCAGGGTTCTGCTCATGTGAGTTCGCCGTCCTTGGATGTTGGAGTCAGCTCTGATCGCTCTCGCACACACACGCGACCAGTGTGTTAGACTCCAAGACAGAAACTGTATCAATTTGCATAAAATCGCATATGCTCTGTTGCAAGAATTTTCATTGTGCCTGTTTTAGAATTGAGTTGACACTTCATACAAAGTATGTGAGCTTCACTTAAAAGGAGATGTCTCAGAAAGAATTTGTGTGGCTTTGACATTACTTTTGGGCATGGTCCCTGAAAGAAAGGAACCGTGGAAGACTTTTTTTTTCTTTTTTTTTTTTTGAGCATTTTGAAACCTTTTCTCCTGCTTCCATACATTAAAAGCATGTAAAGCAGGTTGGGGTTTTGTCTGCTGTGTCGCCTGCCTGCACTGGGGACCAGAGATCTGGTGGAACAGGAGCCTTCCTGCTGGGTGGTGACCTTTTTATGATGTTTGGTCTGTCATCTTTGTCTCTCTGTCTCAAATGCCTAGCTCAGAATTGCTGGGCACTTGAAGTGGTTTTCATCTTCACAGGACTTTATGGGCATTGTCTAACGTACATGGCACTGTGTAATGAGTGAGCTGTTTATCCTTTGATCTGTGTCAATATGCCAGATGCCGTATAGCTGGAGAAGGCAGAAATAATATTCTGGCCGGCGGGAGTTTGTATCTCTAAAAAGGCAAGGTGATTAGCAGGCTCTCTCTTCTGGCCTCTTTTGAAAATGTGCTGGTGAATAATGTAGAAATTAAAAGGACAGGAGGTCATCAGCGAGCCCAAGTCCACCTAATTGGAATTGCTCTCAAGGTGGAAATGAAAGTTGAGGCGCTCTTGAAAAGACCAAGTCAATTATCTCTCAGCTATTGCACATATATTGACATACATAATATTTCTCCTGTTTACAGATGAGGATTTTGCCAAAGTTAGGGCAGAATTATTTTCAGTTCTCTTTATACCACCTCTGAATCCTCTTTTTCCTTGCCTGGGGTGTAGGGATGTGCTTCGTAACCAAAGCTGCGTGAGAGTCACAAGTGCAGTTTTCTGAGTTTCAGACCTGATCAGTCCCCCTGCCCTCGCTGGGCTGGCCTCAGGGGAAGCTTCTAGACCTCTTGCGCCGTCAGCTGCTGGAACCCCGTCGCACATGCCACGCTGTGACCCTGCCGCTAGCCCTGTCTCTGTGTTTGGTGCTCCCTCCTGTTCTTGGTTTTCCTAACTGCCTCAGCTTGGGTCAGGCATCACTTCCGTTAGGAAACCACCCATGTGTCTTCTCCTGGCCTCGTTGGCTGGCTGTGTTGGCGTAGAACCTCATATAGACCGCGTTTGGGTTCTGGGTCTTTGGGTCGTGGTTGTTTCCTGTGAGGGTGGGCTTGCTGGTCTCTGGCCTAGGGCAAGCCCCAAGGAGAGACACGGTCAACGCTTTTTGATTCACTGGTCCTTAACTCAGCCTGTTGGAGAAGGAAATGACAACCCACTCCAGTATTCTTGCCTGGAGAATCCCATGGACAGAGGAGCCTGATGGGCTACCCGTCCATGGGGTCGCAAGAGTTGGACACAACTTAGGGACTAAACCGCCACCACCCCAGCCTGTATCAGAATCACCCATAAGGTTTAAAAAATTTCAGAATTGCCAGCGATTCTCATTTAGTAGTTCTAGAATAGGCCCCTAGAATCTGTATTTAATAAAACCCTGCTGGTAATTCATATGCACAACTAGAGATAGCAACCTTGAGTTACACCAAGGTGCGCTTGCTGGTTTTGGTGGCAGGGCCGTGGCCAGTTTTGGGTAATACGCTCCGTGTGCAGACCCTTTCGCTTACATGCCTGGAGGAAGTGGAGAGAGGGAGTGAGGACCGCGTGTGACGGGACAGCCTTCCTGTGGAAGAAGACTGGCCCCTTGAGGAGCCGGCCCACCAGCCTGGTTGCTGTGTGAATAGGCTGAGTGCACGACTGGCCTTGCAGACTCGCATCTGAAGCTACCGTGTTGCCATAGAGATGTTATGTAGTGTTGAGGGAGAGTAGAGAAATCATGTCGTAAGTTATCAGCACAGATGGCTTGTAATTTAACACTCTCCTAGCCCGTGTTCTTTGTACTGGTACTTGAGAATGCTTGAAAATAACAGTTCTTTCTTTGTTTTTCACCTGTAAAGATGGCACAGTTCACACTGTGATTTGAAATGGAGTTTATCATTGCCACCCACAGACACAGTGTACGAGGGCAGTGACAGGTGGGAGAATACCTGAAAACATTTTAGGAGTGGCCTCTTTACCTCTACTTTAAAAACTCACACGTAATTTGCTTCCCCCCCACCCAGTCCACTTAGATTTAGTCCACTCTCTCTCATTACTATTTTAAAAATTTTTATTAATTAAACCTTTTTCCTTTATTTGTGGCTGTGCTGAGCCTTTGCTGCTGTGTGGGCCTGTCCTAGTTGCATGAGCGGGGTCTGCTCTCTAGTGTGGGGCTTGGGCTTCTCATCATGTGGCTTTCCTTGTTGCAGAGTGCAGGCTCTAGGCGCCCAGTCTCAGTAGCTGTGACTCGTGGGCATGGATGTTGTGGCGTGTGGGCTTAGTTGCTCCACGGGATGTGTGCTGTTCCTGCACCAGGAATCGAACCCGTGTCGCCTGCATTAGCAGGTGGATTCTTAACCACTGGACCACCGAGAAAATCCTCTCTACCTTATTATTTTGACAGCACGAGTCAGGGATAATTTTTATCTCCTGGCTTGATAGTAAAAGGACTATAACAGGATCGCTTAGATTCAGGTACCACACTGACTTTCAAGGTGTTTTATATGTGATTGACAGTATAAAGGGTATTTCCCATAAGAGATCTCTCTGAAACTTTTTCCTCCTCTGTTTTAATCTATGAACTGATGGGTTACTCTTAAGGATTGCATCCCTCATCAAGGAAAATTATTCTTTTTCTCTTGCAGGGAACTGGAGTTCTGAAATGTGCATGCATGTAGGCACATACACGTACATATACACTCATGCACGCTTACAATTTACATTGTGTAAATGAGGAGAGTGGATATATATTTAAACCACTTTAAATTAGCAAATGGTAATCCTGTTAACATAATTTTAAAATTCAGTAAAGCTTTTTTTGATTTTTAGGTACTTGGGGTTAGTTACACACAAGAACATAATTCTTAGATTTCCCCCCACCCCTCACATTGTAAAAGTATCCAGAATTAACAGGCTATCCATACATACATAATCATGAGTCTCATTTCTCATTTCTGGAAGCAGTTATTTGCAAATAAGAAAATATTAACAAGTAAGTTTTCCAGTCTCCAGATAGTTCCTGACTTGCTTATATGTGAATGTGACATTAACAGTACAGGCGCTTCTCTGTGACTGTCTGCCTGTGTAAGTACGTGTTATGAGCCTGTGCTGCAGGTACGGGGGGTGGTTTCTGATGCTGTTCAGTGGTAGAACAGGTAGGTCAGTTGTGAACCTAGCTCAGCTGGATGTAGTAATTCCTTCAGGATGAGTCATTGAGATGCCTTAAGTCTTTTCACACCTCTGTGTCAAAACTTTAACAGCAACAACAAAAACCTTGGTAATTATATTGGAAAGCATCTGAAAAATAATCTTACCAGAGGCCTCAGAGCCATTACGGGACCAAGGAGGGAAATGTCGGGAGCTAAGCCCCAGTTTCTCTGAAAAGCATGGCATACCACTCGGCAAGGTTGGCTCAACCTCCCAGGAACCATCCTCTGCCAGTCTGTTGGCACTGGCTTGGATGAATCAGGGTGAAACTGCCCAGTTACTGAAATGGATGGCTTAAGGGGAGGTTATTTGGCTTGTAAACCCACCCGTCATGGTAATGAGGCAAAACTGATGGGAGAGTCTGCTCAGGGTCCTGTTTACATCAAGGGCAGAAAGGCTCCTGCTGCCCAAACCCAGGATCTTGTTCCTGAGATTCCCTTATGAATGTTTGGATAGTGCCCTCCTGGCCAGTGGGATTTGGAGAGTCACTGGGTAGCTCTCCATGAACTTACTGCTCGTTAGCAGGGAAGGTTAGTCTTTTCCCTCTGGTCAGAGTTGGAACGAGTCCTGTTTTGTTCTTCTTGGTGAACCCACTGGCGTTGGTGTGTTTGTCCGTTTCCTCTTCCCAGCCTCCAAACGCATCTCTTTTTTGCTGGTTTGTTACCTCTGCAGGTGGAATTTCCTCATGGCAGTGTCTGCACGTTTAACCCACGTTCAGCCTATTACCCGTAGTGTCCTGAGGTATCACTGTCATCTTGCCTGTTGAATTGCTTGTTAGAAACACTGAGGACACGTGCGGCCCCCAGAGCCGTGGACAGCAGGACAGCTTGGCCCTTTCCAGTTGCCCCTGGCCATGTATGGCCCTGGAGCTCTCTGAAGGAAGGATGCTCTCAAGGAAAATGAATGAACGCAACCTCCCCCCATGACTCCCAGCTTCCCAGTAGCTGTATTTTATTTCATTTTTCCTGTTGACCATCCATCTTTCTTTCGGAGGCTCGGTGTCTGTGTGTCCTTCAGAGGGACTTTCTTTAGGAGACTGACTCACCCAGAGGCCGTTCTCACAGCCTTAGTCCTTCACAAACAGAGCCCCATCTGCCTTACTGAAAAGTAAGCTTTAGAGAAAGGCCCTGAGCCCCGTAAAGAGCTGTCGCCAGTGCCCTCATTGGAGCTGCGTGTCACTCTGAGGCCTGGGTTCATCCACCCGTCCTGGGTTTTCTGGCGTCCAGACAAGGTCAGGTCAGCTAGAATGGGACGGATGGTGGCTGCCAGAGGCACACTCCCTGGTTCCGGACCTGTTGAAGTAACCAGTGCCTTTCTTCACAAATCAGACTCTTTTCTTTTTTAATCCCGTTTCCTGCCTCTTATGTCTCTTCTCTGATTACTTTAGAGTGACTGTGCCGCGCCTGGGCCTTTGCTGGACTTGGCTGGAGGCAGATGAGAGTTCGATTTCTGGGTCAGGCACTTAGGAGCATCCACAGCGAGGCTCCCCGTGGAGAGTCTTGATAAATAAAGCACTGGCACCCAGATACAGTCTCGGACTGGGAGGGCAGCGATGCCCGCGGAGCCCCCTGCCCTGTCCCCAGGCCCCTCGTGTGAGTCCCCTCCTGTCTCCTGTGCCATTTCACCTGGCAGCACCCCGACTCTGAATCTTCTACTTGACACCTTTTTTTTTTTTTTTTAAATTGTATTGTATGCCATACCGCACAGTATGCAGGATCTTGGTTCCCTGACCTGCCCAACTCTTGGCGACCCCATGGACTGTAGCCCTCCAGGCTCCTCTGTCCGTGGAATTTTCCGGGCCAGAATACTGGAGTGGGTAGCCATTTCTTTCTCCATACTCGACGGCTCTTTAACCACAGTTATATCTAAACTGGTAAAACTGGCACTGGATGATGATCTTTGCTAAACTTTGTTTAGCAAATAAAATACCACTAGTTCTGATCTGGGGGGTAATTCAGTTCCTCCCCCTGAACTGCGGTATAATTACTCATCACGATTCAGCTGGGCTCTGTCAACATAGCATCAGGTACTTTCTTCCTGATATCTTATTTTCTTAGCTGTCATCGACATCGAGGCTAAACTTCACTCACGGTTGTATCCCTAGCACCCAGCACCCAGTCGGTGCTTACTAAACGTTGGCTGGAGGAACAGGCAAGGGCACGCACATCCGAGGGTGGGAGGCAGATGCTGGCTCGAGGCCCAGGTGTCTTTCTGGTGTAACATCCTCTCTTGTGCAGGACAGTGGGAGGAAGAGGGCCGGCTTCTGCACCTGAGGCATGTGCGTGCGAGCGGCCGGCCAGACGGGCGAGGAGAAGCAGTGGCCCCTTTCCTGGTTTGGCTGTTCTCGTGTTTCTGCGTTGACCTGCTTACTGCTGTTGACTGTTGAAGAGTTAGCTACTTCTCCAGACCCACGACGCCTCTCCCACTTAGACTTGTCTCCCTTGCCATCCCCAGCTCCATCTAGCCTGGCCAGGCTCAGCCGATTCAGTGTCTGCTGAGTGACCTCTAGGTTTGATCAGTTGCAGAGGCGAGTGAAGAAGCATCTTTTCTCAAGGTTTCCTTTGAGATTGGGATCTAGTTGCTGGTGAATGTTTTTGTTCTAACGAGTTAATTTCCCAGTGGGTAGACCTGGAAAGGTCGCGCTGGGGAGTGAGAGTGCTGGTTTTCTAAGCTCTCAGGAATGTTTTCTTAGGAGAGCTTTCCATCAGCCTGCTAAGAAAGTTTCAGGTCCTTCTTGGCCTTCCCTTTTCTATACCTCGCTTCCATTTCTGAGATTTGCCCTCCCCTCCCTTTTAAGGCTTTAGTTACAGGAATCTGAAAACAGGCCACAGGGCCTTTTAAAATTATACACATCAATATGAGGCCAACCCAGTTTTTCATAAATAGGTCAAGCTGTTTCTGCAAAGTTGGATTTCAAAAACACTCTCTCCTTTAAAAGAAAGAGGTATTTTAAGGAAAGATGAGCCCCCAAGCAGGCAGGCATGACCAGCGTTCAAAGCTCAACTGTTGGCAGGGCCTGAGACTCCCAGCCGCAAGGAGATGCTGACTTCTGGGGCCTGTCTTGGATGGACTGCCAGGTGCCGCAGGTGTTAATTCCCAAGAGAGAGTCTGCCCTGGGCCATACGTGTTGTCGGGCCAGGCTGGGTGTGAAGAGGAAGGCGGGCAGCAGACCTGTAAGGGGCTCTGGGTCCCGGAGAAGCAGCTTCTGAACATGGGCCATGAGGAGCCAGCGTTGCACCCAGGGAGGCTAGCGGAGACAGATTTTCTTCAATTGAACAAGTATCCTTGCTTCATTTAACTACCAAACATTTATTTCTTATAGAGAGAGCAACTTAAACATCTCCCCGAAGTTCATTTTTTACTGATGGTTGTGCTTTCAATTTCTGTTATCAGAATCAGCTGATAACAACCTGATGTTGAGAACCACTTCAGGGGAGGGAAGAAACCACGGTGGGACTTGCAAGGAGGCGCTTCACGCTTATTTGAGAATAGATACCTTTGAAGAACGGTGGTCATCTCTGGCGTGCTCCTTGGAAAAGTTTCTTGGACTCTGTTTCATGTTTGTAAGGTTGAAAAGAGGTCTGACTAGCTGTGAAGACTGTGTTCACAAGTGTAAACATTCACAGTATCACACGTGAGAACATCACCCCGAAGTCACGGATGGAACGCTTTATCACGCATCTCGGGCCTCATCACCCGTGCAGAGTGTGCTTGCCAGGTGTTCAGCTCACCGCCAGGTTTTTTGTGCTGTTAACAAAGGGACTCTTGAGAGTCCCTTAATCTACAAGGAGATCTTAAAGAAAATCAAACCAGTCAATCTTAAAGAAAATCAGTCCTGAATATTCATTGGAAGGACTGAAGCTGAAACTCCCAATACTTTGGCCACCTGATGCAAAGAACCGACTCATTGGAAAGACCCTGATGCTGTGAAAGATTGAAGGCAGGAGGAGAAGGGGACGACAGAGGGTGAGATGGTGGATGGCATCACCAACTCAAAGGACATGAGTTTGAGTAAACAGCGGGAGTTGGTGATGGACGGGGAGGCCTGGCGTGCTGCGGTCCATGGGGTCGCAAAGTGTCGGACATGACTGAGCGACTGAACTGAGCATAGCCTCATGCAGGAGATGCACTCTGAGTTTTACCCTGCTGCTGCTGCTGCTGCTGCTGCTGCTGCTGCTGCTGCTGGTGCTGCTGCTAAGTCACTTCAGTTGTGTCCGACTCTGTGCGACCCCATAGACGGCAGCCCACCAGGCTCCGCTGTCCCTGGATTCTCCAGGCAAGAATACTGGAGTGGGTTGCCATGTCCTTCTCCAATGCATGAAAGTGAAAAGTGAAAGTGAAGTCGCTCAGTTGTGCCCGACTCTTGGTGACTGCATGGACTGCAGCCCACCAGGCTCCTCCATCCATGGGAGTTTTACCCTAAGTTCTGCCAAACAGGGAGGCCCCACATGGGTGAACTAAGTAGACGCTCTTCAAATGTGTTATTCATCACATTTTTAAAACAGAAGATTCTCTGATGAATCCTGAGTATACTGCAGTAGAATGTGACTTACAAAGCCTGTTGTAGATCTGCTCATGTTTTCCCCTGATACTTGATTTTTAAGCTGATTTCTACCCCACAGTTTCCGTGCAGTGGAGTAACTTGTGTTTGTGTTGTTCCAGCCCCGGAGAGTCTTGGGTGCGCGCCTCCACTCCTGCTCCTGGTTCACAGTCTGCCCACTGAGCCAGGCTTTAGTCAGTTGGGTTTGTTTGGCTTCTGTGACTTGGTGGGTGCCAGGGCTTACGAGTTCATGCCACCACTTGGCAGTAGGAATGTTTACATTCATGTTCCTGTGTGTCCATGTTTTCTCAGTTACTGGTTGATGTCTCAGCATGGTAGTTGCAATGACCTGTGTTGAGAATTGGTGGCTGGAAATGTCACCAGGAAACCCAGATCCATGTGGTGTTCTCTCCTGGGGCAGGCCGTGGCCTTTCCCCCGAGGTGGGACAAGAGAGCCTCAGAGCAGGAAGGCCTTTGCCAGCTTCCTACCCGGATCTGAGAGCCGGTGGTCCCTACGTGCCCTCTGCAGCCGGCACCCTCAGGGCTACTGTGTAGAGGGTTAGGGTTTGGACACTTACGGTTGAGTGTTTTACTTTTTAACTAGGTTATTTGAGGTGAACGTGTGGATTAAGTCTCTTGTTCTTTGTGTAGGACAGAATTAAGGGGAGAAATCTAAGCCATCCTGGTCTGGCGGTTTTGTCCATCACTCCTGTTACAGGCTTCATGGCTATTTTAGGGCAGATTTGTTCCATTTTTTCTTCTATAAGACGGGCCCCACTTTTATATTTTTAATGTTTATTTATCTGTTTACCTGGCTGGCCCAGGTCTTAGTTGCGGCATGTGAACTCTTAGTTGGGTCGTGTGGGGTCTATTCTCCTGACCAGGGACTGGACCCTGGCCCCCTGCATTGGGAGCGTGGAGTCTCAACCACGGGACCACTGGGGAAGTCCCCTCGTTTTTTATTTTCATGTCATGCTTTTTATTTTTACATCGTATTTTTACCTCACACAGTTGAGCTTGATGGTACAAAAGTCGTATTTTTAAGAAAGTGTTCCCACGTTGCCACGTCCTTTACTTTTGCAGGATGCTGTCATTTCTGATGATCGAGCACTAATTGGTACGTCTGAATAGCTGTCTTTCGATTCCAGGTATTATTTCTAGTGATTTTAAAATGAGAGATTTTCTTTCAAAGGTGGGAAATTTGGGTTACGGCTCTGACTTCACCACTGAGTCCCAGGAAATAGCTTACCTTCTTTCATAAATTCTTTATATGTTGGCTTTTCTTGAGGGTGATTATCAAGTCTATGATGCCCTTTGTTTTATTCAAATGGAGTGCTCGAGTTGTCATAAAATGCATGTCAATGAGATATGCTATAACTTGCATTTATTCTCTGCAGTGGTAATAAAATTGTCTTCTACACTTAATTATGATTTCTCATATTGGGTTCATAGTGAGTTCTTAAAAACTAGGATCACCCACTAGTTGATTGAAATCTACTTTTGGGAAATTAAAAGTGATAAGTACTTAATGCTATTTTAGGATTAGCTTGAAAATATTCTGTAAGTTGATAGCACTTGGATCCCACGATGGTGTTGTCACCAGCTGTAGAGTGATTTGGTTATTAGACAAGGTGTTTTAGAAAGGGTTTATTATTAAAAACAGGTGGTGGCCACCTTTTATAGATGAAAGAGAAGATAGTTGAGAAAAGCAGGGTTCCAGGTGATTAAATACAATGTAGATGAAGCTGGAGAGAGGGAGAGAAGGAGGTCGCAGGGTGGGAAATCAGGCCATGTATCAGGGATTTAAAGAAATGCTTTAAGCAGTGGTCTCCAGCCTTTTTCGGAGGAGGCAATGGCACCCCACTCCAGTACTTTTGCCTGGAAAATCCCATGGACGGAGGAGCCTGGTGGGCTGCAGTCCATGGGTTGCTAGAGTCGGACAGGACTGAGTGACTTCACTTTCATGCATTGGTGAAGGAAATGGCAACCCACTCCAGTGTTCTTGCCTGGAGAATCCCGGGCACGGGGGAGCCTGGTGGGCTGCCGTCTATGGGGTTGCACAGAGTCGGACACAACTGAAGCGACTTAGCAGCAGCAGCAGCTCCAACCTTTTTGGCACCAGGGACCGATTTCGTGGAAGATAGTTTTTTCCACAGACCCAGGGGAGTGGGGGATGGTTTTGGAATGGTTCAACCACGTTACATTTATTGTGCTCGTTATTATTATTACATCAGTTCCACCTCAGATCATCAGGTATTAGATCCTGGAGGTTGGGGAAACCCTGCCTTATAGAACTCACTTATAATATTGGGGTGTATTTTCTGTATTTCACTCAAACCAGGGGTTCCTATTGTGACATGTTTTGGAATTTTAAAAATGTTTCATATTAGACATATTAAAGTGTTTTTGTGGTTAGCTTTATGATGTAGATAATATTTAGCTTTTTTTTTTTTAATTAAAAAACACATTCCATGGAGAGAGTGTAGTAATTTATATATACCAGGGTTAAAAAACTTTGGTTTTATTTAAAAATTTGATATACTTGCTTTCGGTAATTTTTTGCTAGTCCCTGAATCCTTCGCCATTCAGTTTTATGATTTATTTTATTTAAAACAATCTTTCAGTTCAGTTGCTCAGTCGTGTCCGACTCTTTGCGACCCCATGAATCGCAGCATGCCGGGACTCCCTATCCATCACCAGCTCCTGGAGTTCACTCAGACTCAACGTCCATCGAGTCAGTGATGCCATCCAGCCCTCTCATCCTTGGTTGTCCCCTTCTCCTCCTGCCCCCAGTCCCTCCCAGCATCAGAGTCTTTTCCAATCTTTAATGCTCGCTTACTCGTTCATACATCACACATTTCTTGAGCACCTACTGTATGCTCGGCAGTAGGTGAAAGTAAAACCTAAAACCTTTCTTGGAGTTGATTTGAAGTTCTTGAGAGAGAATATTATGTATATAGAAACGTATTTTATCACTTTTCAACCATTTGCATTCAAAATATTAAGGTTTAAACACCTATTTTAACTTGCTGTATAATTTCAGCATTTGGTGAAATGAAGATAGAATAGTAGCAATTATAATAAGAAATTAATTAGAATGTGACCCTGTTTCAGCATTCCAGTTATTAAATTCTGTCTAGCCTTGCCCTGAAATCAAACATCATAAAGGTATTTGGGGGAAGGATTGGAGATCTTCCCAGGCCTGGAGTAGTAAAGACACAGAGAGTGTCCAGAAGATGCAACCAAGTCTGATTTACCCAATAAAGTAAGTAAGTTAGACATCTGGTTTGTACTTCAGTTTGTATGACCACAGAGAAAGAACTGATTGATGTTCAGCAAAAGCTATATACATGGCAGATTATTTATACTGTTGTAAAAGAAGGAAAACTTTTGGTAATAGCTTGATGCAGATATAGTGTCATTATAAGAAAAGCCTGTTGCTAAGTCTCTCATTGTTCATTCTAAATAGTTGTTGGTGGTGTTTGGTTGTGAAGTTGTGTCTGACTCTTGTGCGACCCCATGGACTGTAACCTGCCAGGCCTCTTTGTCCATGGATTTTCCAAGCAAGAATACTGGAGTGGGTAGCCATTTCCTCCTCCAGGGGCATCTTCCCAACCCAGGGAATGAACCCGAGGCCCCTGTGACTCCTGCACTGGCAGGCGGTTCTTTACCACTGAGCCACCAGGGAATACTTTTGACTAAAACTACAGGAATGCCAATCTTAATTTTTCAGCATTTGAAAGACTCTAAAATTGTACCATTTATGGTAATGCTGGCTAGCTAAACTTTATAACATTTGATTGTGGACCCTAAGCTGAAGAGCCCGAGGTCAGAATTAGGTGGTCTGAATTATTTGGGATAACGGAGGACAAAGGTAGGGCTTAGCCAATAGCTGCTCTTCTGTCTGTCCTGTCTGTTTCATTACTCTGCCAAGCACAGATGGAAATCGCCCACAGAGACACGGAGAGCTTGCTGCAGAGTAATTGTTTAGTAGACCAGAAGTGCATCTGAAACCTGATGAGGACTGGTTCCTTGACGTTTCTTGGTGTTTCTGGTCTGAAACCTCTGCCCTGATGATAAGGTTTGAAAGCAAGAAATTAGCCCTTGCTAATTCAGATTAAAAAATGCTGGCATCAAAGCCCAGAGGGTTTGTGTTGTGTTGTGGATATAAATGAGAGGCGTCCATCTCTATGACTCTAGCCCTCCTGTGATGGTCAACATAAATCTAGAGCCTTGCTTGTCGATCGCAAATACAGCATGATGGACAGACCCCCAGCGGTGACCTCTGAGGGCTCTGAGTAGGGCCACTGCAGCAGAGTGAAGCAAAGGAGCCTGCATGCTGGCCCTTCAGCTCCACTAAGGTGGGGGTTCTTCATGGCCTTTGGGGAAGATCCCCTCTATAATGCTGCTGGTTTCTGGGAAAGTTAGCTTTAGTTGCCACCCACCCCTACTGGCCATGGTGTTTCATGGTTTGCACTTGAGGAGTTACGTCACAGCCCAGCATATACTTCCAGGGCCTGACTTGGTGAAGGCTTTTCTGGCTCCTGGGGCAGCAAAGGGAATTTATCCAAAGCGTGTGGGACCTTCAGTCTCTGGGGAGGTGGGGAGTGGCCTCATCTCCTGGGGAGGAGCTGCTGGAGGAGGGAGCTGGTGCTCTCTGACAGAGCTGCACTAAGGTCTTCCCTGTTTCCTGTTTCCCCCTCGAGTCTTCTTTATGTCTGTCTACCCACCCAGCCAACTTTACCTTGCTTTCATAACTTAGAGAAGGGATTGACCAGTAGCTCAGAGAAGTTGGTCATCTGGGGTCAGGGGCACACACAGGGCTGCCCTCTGAGTCCTGGCCTGGGAAAGATTCTGCTCAGAGTTTATGGTCCCCTGCTTAAGAACCTGGTTCTCAGTGGCTCTTAAGACATTTCCTCCGAAGGTAGAGCTCAAAAAGCCAAGTAAGTCCAGAGTACAGAGATTTTGGTCTGGAGTGAAGACCCGTGAACTTGGATAGGAAAGAAGTTAATTGCATCTTTATTTTTCCCAGCTCTCCAACTAAATGCAGGATTTCTTTCCATTGTGAATGTAAGGCAGTAGTTCTGGCAGCACCTGTGACTTGTCATCAGTGGACACCACAGATGTTTTCAAATTCCGTTACGTGTGCTTAACTGCAGAGGTCTCAAAGTTTCCTCGGTGCTCAGCACTGCTTCAGAATGTCAGTGGTTGTTACTCGACTGGCTGCCTCACATCTTGTTGCTCATGTGCCCTAAAGAAGCACAGAAATACTTTTAAAGTCTTTAGATGACTTCGAAAAACATGATTAGTTTTCTGTGTAACTTTCTTTTTTTTCTTTTATGTATTTGAACACAGTATTCTGAGAAGAGATCCATTAAGTGTCTCCAGACTGCCACTGGTTACAACTCCATGACTTCCAAAAATTTGTGAGCTGGAATTGGACCCTAGTTTTCTTCTTAAGTCTGTCAGGATGCAGATATTTTCTACAAGAAGCTTTCCAGTTTCCTTCTAATTTTCTCCACTCTTTACTTATTAGAACACTCTTTCCACAGTTTTTACTTAAAAAATTCTTTAAGGTCCAGGAGTGGAGTTTAATTCTTGTTTCGCCTTTGTGTAAATTGTATGTTCTTTGGAGCTGAAGATTCTAGATTATTATGGTATTGAAATTCAGTGATATACCAGCATAAAACTAGGTCTTGGCATGTAACTTCAAGAAGTGGAAGGAAGCAAGATCTGTTTCATAAACCTAGGTTTCTCAGGATTAGATATGATGAGGGCTCAGTTCACTTAAGTCTGCCTGGGCATTTTGAATAAAACTTATTTTATCACATTGACAACTGTAGAGATATTTTGGGCGCCCCCCCCCCCCAGTGTGGTAATGTAGGCTCTGTCTTGTATAGTTAACCATCAGTCTACTTATATGAGCTCAGCATAATTTATGAGAGTCATGAAAATATATAGGATATGTTGACGCCTGTGTGTGCTGGTTGGGGGAGATCACACTTATGAGAGGAAAATTCACAAAATACTGTGTTACAGTAAAACTGTATCTTTGCATCAGAAATACTGATATGTTATTTTTTAGAGGTGAATACGTTTTAAATGAGAACCATAGTTCTCATTAAAAAATACATTTTTATGCCAGTTCTTTATAAAACAGAGTTCTTAAAAATTCCTGTTTATGCTTTTGAAGATGATTTTTACAGTTAGATACATTGAGCCTTTCAAAAAATAATATTTTTGCTTAATGCCAAGTAGTCGGAGCTAGCCAAAGCATTTAATTCTTTACATCATAGTCACTTGGGAATTGGGCTTTAAGTCCCACCTTTATGGCCACTGAACGTTTGATGCATATATTGAGAGAATTGATATTGAATACATAAATTCAATAAATGCAGTGGTCATCTGAAACACTTGACCATTAAATTCAGTTTTCACAAGGTTATTTTTAGATGAGCAGAGACAGCCCATTTCCCGTACTGTCCTTGTGGCCACTTTGTCCCATGAACTCTGCCTTGAGCTTTGAGAGAGGAAGACGCTCACAGCAGTGAACATACGAGGACGCCCCGGGGGCAGGGGATTTATTCAGGAATCCACTTAGGTGTTGAAAACAATATTAATGCATTTAAAACTTTCATAAACAAATTGCCACATTTACATTTTGTTTTCTGTGGCTTATATTTCACACATGTTATGATTTCAAAGTTTAAAGATCCTGTTTTATTTTTTTATATAATAACTGGAATATGGATATTTTCAAACACAGAATTTCATATGAAAATTTCAAACACACGGAGATCTTGTTACAGCCCTGCTGCCTTTCTGGCACTCATGTGAATTTCACACTGCTGGGCTCTGGCTGTCCTGAAGCTTGGGGCACTAGAGACGCACCTTCCCTGCTGGAGCTCCTGTCCTGGGACCCGGGGATCCGGACAGCCCAGGATACTGGGCATGCTGCCCCCCGTTTACTAAATAGGGAAATATATATATAAATATATAATGTATTATATTTATAACTATAATGTATATATTTATATATAAACACATAGTATATAATGTATTATGTATAAATATATAATATAATTATATCTATAATGTATATACTTATATATAAACACATAGTATATATTGTATTATGTAGAAATATATAATGTATTATATATAAATATATGGACTTCCCTGGTGGCTCTTCAGTAAAGAATCTGCCTGCAATGCAGAGACGTAAGTTTGATCCCCGGGTCAGGAAAATCTGGAGGAGGACGCGCCAACCCACTCCAGTATCCTTGTCTGGACAAGAATTTCTTGTCTGAAATCCCATGGACAGAGGAGCCTGGCGGGCTACAGTCCTTGGAGTTGCAGAGTTGGACATGACTGAAGCAACTGAGCATGCATATACAGATATACACACACACATACATACAGGCATATATATATTTAATGTATAAAATAGAAATGATAGCTGACAGAGGAAGGAGGAGAAAAAGAGATGGAGAGAAAGAAAGAGGGTCCCTCTGTGGGCTGGGACCCAGGGCCCCCTGGACAGGAAGAATTGCTCCCGACTCTGCCAAGGGCTCTCTCACTTCTCCGGTCACTGTGTCAGGCCCTTCAGGGTTATTGGCTGAGTATTTTGGCTGCATACTCAACCCCCTAGGGGGTTGTTGGGTCCGCTTTGCATCTGTGTGTGTGTGTGCTAAGTCGCTTCAGTCGTGTCCCAACTATTTGTGACCCCATGGACTATAGCCTACCGGGCTCCTCTGCCCATGGGATTCTCCAGGCAAGAATACTGGAGTGGGTTGCTATTTCTTGCTCCAGGGCATCTTCCCAACTGAGGGATTGAACTTGGGTCTCTTAGGTAAGAGCTGCTGCTGCTGCTGCTGAGTCACTTCAATCCTGTAGGTAAATATAAGACTTTCCCTGAAATTTCCACAGACCCGTTGTTATAGTTTAAACAGACCAGCAAAATCAGTCCTGGCTACTCCATGGCTCGTGTCTCTCTCCAAGTCAAACTCACTACAAGGATTTGTATCAGTGTGGGTGTCACGTTTACTTACCACTTAGTATCACGGATGCATGCATGCTTAGTCGTATCCAACTCTTTGCAACCCTGTGGACTGTAGCCCGCCAGGCTCCTCTGTCCACGGGATTCTCCAGGAAGAATAGTGGAGTGGGTTGGCATTTCCTTTTCCTGGGATCTTTCCGACCCAGGGATCAAACCCAGGTCTCTTGCATTGGCAGGCGGGTTCTTTACCACTGAGCCACCAGGGAAACCCTCTTGATTGATAAGCTGACTGTGTAATTTATGGTCTAAACAGAGACGCTTTTATGAAGAGGGATTTACTGATAACTAAACCGGGAACAATAGGGGTGAGCTGGGACTGTCCCTGCTGAAGCAGGATGTATGGTCCGTCGACTCACTGCCCTCTGTTTTCTGATTGGCGTATACAGAGGACGAGAGTCATGTGAAGACATTCATGACTCCTGTGCTGAGTGTTTTGTGGTTTATTCCTAACTTGGATACAGTGGTGTGTGATTCAGTGTGGCACACACCACGGCATTGATGACTGGCCGAGAAGAGGAGTCAGATGAGATGCTGCTGAGTCAGAGCCCCTGTCAATGGGGGTCTGTTTCCAAACAGACCTAAGTGCATTCAGAGCCCACCCCCCTCCCCAGCTCCTTGAGTGGCTGAATCGCCCGTTTTATGTGGGAGCTAAGTGGGACCAGAGCCGTGAATCAGGGTTTGTCAACACTCAGGACCTGGCGTGGGGCCTGCCCTTCTTCACAGGAACTCAGAAGGGGGTCTTTGTGCCCACCTCCCTCCCCAGGGACAGACGAAGGGGGGTAAAAAAAGGCTTTTTAACCTCGTCCTGTTCTGGGCATGTGAAGTTACTTCGTTCAGAGCGCTCTCCCACTCCTGGCCTGCATGTCTCCAGCCCCCTCCACCCCCCCAGGTGGGTCTGGTGTCCCAGAGTGAGAAAACACTCCTCCCCAGCGCTTGGATTCCCTGCCTCGAGCCCCTGGCAACTCTTCCACCGTCTGTTAGAGGAATTGGTCTGTATTTGTTCTCAACTGTTCTGTAATACTAGGTTAAATCTATCTCTAAATGTGATTTTAAAAACCACCTAGAAATAAAAAATGCATTCTTTTTCTGCCCTCAGGATTCTTCAAAAGGAAAAGCATTTACATAAACAAAGCAGAATGAATGCTGTTAAAAGCATTCTTTTTATTCCGACAGTCTGGAGTTTTCTACGGATTGGACATGTATCCTTAAAGTTCATCTGATCCTTGGAAGACGTGTGGGTGAAGGACCAGTTCACTGGAATACAGTCCTGGTCCAGTCTGTGTGTTATCCCCTGGTTTCCTGGTACAATCTCCTGAAATAACCTAGATAAAAAGCTGGCTACATGCTGATATTTCCAGTCTGTGTGGCCTGAATTTCTGAACTGATCATTACATGCTGCCTGGAGCTTCCTATTCTCATTGGATTAAAAAAGATTATTTTGAAGGGAATGGGGCAAAAGAGGCTAACTGACTACCCCTCTGTTTCTTTCACTGTGCTGAACATATTGAGTTAAAAGGAAGCTGTCAGTGTTCTTATCTAAATAAGGTTCGCTTGCTTAAAAAAAAAAAAAGTAACCTAAATTGGACTTTGCTGAGAATCTCATTTTGCGCTTAAAAGAATTCACGGAAGTAGGACGTGTGTTTAGAGCTGTCTCATCTCAAAAGACAAGAATACATCTCAAAATAGAGAATACAGGTGGATAGTTTTAATTTTCTTCTGGAGTTTATTTTAGTTGGCTTATATATCTACATATGATAAAATATTTAACTTTATGCAGTGAAATTCTTTATCAGAGAGCTAAGGTGTGAAGAAGACATCCCAGTTGGCTCAGCGGTAAAGACTCTGCCTGCGAGCAGGAGACCCAGGTTCGATCCCTGGGTTGGGAAGATCCCCCAGAGGAGGAAATGGCAATTCACTCCAGTATTCTTGCCTAGAGAATCTTATGGACAGAGGAGCCTGGCGGGCTACAGTCCATGGGGTCACAAAGAGTTGGACGTGACTTAGTGACTAGATAGCAGCAAGGTTTAAAGATCATTCAAGAAAATTGCATTTGTTCAATTCACTTTTAGAAATTTTAGGAAGGTTCCATTGTATGGATTCTAAAAAAAAATAACCAGCAGAGGACTATTACAATGCATATTTTGGTTTTGTTCTTCTATGTATGTTTCAGCCTCCTACCTTTTCATAGGACATGCAGCTTGCATCACAGCCTCTTTCTCAGTAATAGAAAAAGACATCTTATTTAAGAGGTATAGGATGAGCGTTGGTATTTTCTCCAGATACCATATTGTTCTTAGGTGCCTTAAGATGTGTAAGGGAACACTGGAGGGGAAAAGCCCTCAGACGTTGGCCTGGTCAGAATGTTGTTATTGCCCCTCCAAAGGCTGAGGCGTCTGTTGAAACTGAAGTTGGGGCCCCACTCGGAGCTTTGTGGGCACTGCAGCGAGATGAGCCTGGAAGCTGGGTCACCTGTTCCTGTCAGCTGTCGTGTTCAGTTCAGTTCAGTCGCTAAGTTGTGTCTGACTCTTTGTGACCACAGGGACTGCAACACGCCAGGCTTCCCTGTCCTTCACCGTCTCCCAGAGTTTTTGCTAACTCATGTCCACTGAGTCCATGATACCAACCAACCATCTCATCCTCCGTCATCCCCTTCTCCTCCTGTCCTCAGTCTTTCCCAGCATCAGGGTCTTTCCTACTGAGTCCACTTTTCACATCAGGTGGCCAAAGTACTGGAGCTTCAGCTTCAGCATCTGTCCTTCCAGTGAATATTCAGGGTTGATTTCCTTTAGGATGGACTGGTTGGACTAACCAGCTGTTGGTAGCTGCCTATTGGTCCTGAGGCTGGCGAGTAGAACCTCACAGGTGTCCTGTGATCCATCCCGTCTGAGGACCAGTGCTGACCCCCACGCCAGGCTGTGAATGGCTGTGGGCAGGCCTGTGATGGGGCTGTTCCTGGGCCAGACGGCATGGGACCTTCAGGTAGTGCGTGTGGGCCTGTGTCCACAGCACCCCAGGGCAGCTGTACTGCAGAAATCCCTGTTTGAAGGCCATTTCTGTACACTCAGAATGCTCTGGCTTCCTCACGCTTTGCTTTGTAGACCAGTGTCAGGAGCATTTAAAATACACTGGAGGATCCTAGCCAAGCTGAGGATCTGAGTGGATAAGCTGGAGCAGTAACTAGGCACAGTGGCAAGAACTGAGCATCCGAAGAGTTTCATGTCCTGGCTTTGCCATTACGGCTTGTCAGCTCTGCCCCTGCCCTTCGCCGAGTATGTGCTTGGCTAGGGACCCGGGGTCCTCCTTCTTTTAAAAAAATTTTTTTTAAAAATTTAATTGGAGGCTAATTACTTTACAGTATTGTGGTGCTTTTTGCTGTACATTGACATGAATCAGCCATGGGTGTACGTGTGTCCCCCATCCCAAACCCCTCCCACCTCCTCTCCCATCTCATCCCTCTGGGATGTCCCAATGCACCGGCTTTGAGTGCCCTGTTTCATGCACTGAACTTGGACTGGCGATCTATTTCACATATGGTAATATACATATTTCAAAGCTGTTCTCTCAAATCATCCCACCCTTGCCTTCTCCCAGAGTCTAAAAGTCTGTTCTTTACATCTGTGTCTCTTCTGCTGTGTCACAGATAGGGTCATCATTCCCATCTTTCTAAATTCCATATATAAGCGTTAATATACTGTATTGGTGTTTTTCTTTCTGACTTACTTCTCTCTGTATAGTAGGCTCCAGTTTCATCCTCCTCATTAGAACTGATTCAGATGCATTCTTTTTAATGGCTGAGTAATATTCCATTGTGTATATGTACCACAGCTTTCTTATCCATTTGTCTGCCGATGGGCATCTAGGTTGCTTCCATATCCTGGCTATTGTAAACAGTGCTGTGATGAACATTGGGGTACATATGTCTCTTTCATTTCTGGTTTCCTCAGTGTGTATGCCCAGCAGTGGGGTTGCTGGGTTGTATGGCAGTTCTACAGTTTTTTAGGGAATCTCCACACTGTTCTCCATAGTGGCTGTACTAGTTTGCATTCCCACCAACAGTGTAAGAGGGTTCCCTTTTCTCTGCACCCTCTCCAGCATTTATTGCTTGTAGACTTTTGGATAGCAGCCATTCTGACTGGAGTGAAATGGTATCTCATTGTGGCTTTGATTTCCATTTCTCTGATAATGAGTGATGTTGAGCATCTTTTCATGTGTTTGTTAGTCATCTGTATGTCTTCTTTGGAGAAATGTCTGTTTAGTTCTTTGGCCCATTTTTTGATTGGGTCGTTTATTTTTCTGGTATTGAGCTGCATGAGCTGCTTGTATATTTTTGAGATTAATTCTTTGTTGCTTCATTTGCTGTTATTTTCTCCCATTCTGAAAGCTGTCTTTTCACTTGCTTATAGTTTCCTTCGTTGTGTAAAAGCTTTTTTAAGTTTAATTAGGTCTCATTTGTTTATTTTTGCTTTTACTGCCATTACTCTGGGAGGTGGGTCACAGAGGATCCTGCTGTGATTTATGTCTGAGAGTGTTTCGCCTATGTTTTCCTCTAGGAGTTTTATAGTTTCTGGTCTTACGTTTAGATCTTTAATCCATTTTGAGTTTATTTTTGTGTGTGGTGTTAGAAAGTGATCTAGTTTCATTCTTTTACAAGTGGTTGACCAGTTTTCCCAGCACCACTTGTTAAAGAGATTGTCCTTTTTTCTACTGTATATTCTTCCCTCCTTTGTCAAAGATAAGGTGTCCACAATTGTGTGGATTTATCTGGACTTTCTAGTTTGTTCCATTGATCTATACTTCTGTCTTTGTGCCAATACCATACTGTCTTGATGACTGTAGCTTTGTAGCATAGTCTGAAGTCCGGCAGGTTGATTCCTCCAGTTCCATTCTTCTTCCTCAGGATTGCTTTGGCTTTTTGAGGTTTTTTGTATTTCCATATAAATTGTGAAGTTATTTGTTCTAGTTCTGTGAAAAATACCTTGGGTAACTTGATAGGGATTGCATTGAATCTGTAGATTGTTTTGGGTAGTATACTCATTTTCACTATATTGATTCTTCTGATACATGAATATGGTAAGTTTCTCCATCTATTTGTGTCACCTTTGATTTCTTTCATCAGTGTTTTATAGTTTTCTATATATAGGTCTTTAGTTTCTTTAGGTAGATATATTCCTAAGTATTTTTTTCTTTTCGTCTCAGTGGTAAATGGAATTGTTTCCTTAATTTCTCTTTCTGTTTTCTCATTGTTAGTGTATAGGAATGCAAGGGATTTCTGTGTATTAATTTTATATCCTGAAACTTTGCTATATTCATTGATTAGCTCTAGTAATTTTCTGGTGGTGTCTTTAGGGTTTTCTATGTAGAGGATTATGTCATCTGCAGACAGTGAGAGTTTTACTTCTTCTGGATTCCTTTTATTTCTTTTTCTGCTCTGATTGCTGTGGCTAAAACTTCCGAAACTGTTGAATAGTAGTGGTGAGAGTGGGCACCCTTGTCTTGTTTCTGACTTTAGGGGAAATGCTTTTAGTTTTTTGCCATTGAGGATAATGTTTGCTCTGGGTTTATCATATATGGCTATTATTATATTGAGGTATGTTCCTTCTATGCCTGCTTTCGGAGAGGTTTTATCATACATGGATGTTGAATTTTGTCAAAGGCTTTCTCTGCATCTGTTGAGATAATCATGTGGTTTTCATCTTTCAGTTTGTTAATGTGATGTATCTCTGTGATTGTTGTGCATATTGAAGAATCCTTGCATCCCTGGGATAAAGCCCACTTGGTCATGGTGTATGATCTTTTTACCGGGATCCCTCTTCTGTGTTTCACGTCTGGGAAGCCCCTGCTGAGCCTTCCTTAGTTTGTCTCCTGGGCGCCTCCCAGGGGCCCGCTCACATGGGTCCTGGCATTCTCTCCCTGGAACCTGCTGAGGGTCACGAGGCCAGTATGTGGGCAGGTAGCTCTTGGGTTCTGGACCTGGCCTGCCCTAACGCTGAAGCTTGTTGTGTTCTCTGTCCCATACCCTGTTGCTTTCTGAGGAAGTTTGCAGGTCTGAAGAATTAGCTCCACGGGCCAGAGGAAGAACACTGAGGTTGAAACGCTCTGGGATCCACCTTCTTCCTCATCTTCAGTAGTGGTACCTCATTTTGCCCAAAGAGTCTCTTGGTCCACAGACTTTGTGCATACATCGTTGTGATCATGGCCTTGTAGGGAAAGTTGTCTGTTTTTTGCTTTGTTTTCATGGCTTCCTCTTTCCAGTCATACCCATAACAATTTTCAAGGGCTCATGAAAGTCATGCAGCTTAGAGATGTGGCAACTTGAACCCTCGTGGCTCAGATGGTAAACAATCTGCCTGCAGTGCAAGAGACCAGGCTTCAATTCCTGAATGGGGAAGATCCTCTGGAGAAGGAAATGGCAACCCACTTCAGTGTTCTTGCCTGGAGAATTGCATGGACAGAGGAGCCTGGAGGACTGCAGTCCATGGGGGTCACAGAGAGTCAGATACAGCTGAGCACTGACACACACACATAGGAGGCTCCTAAACGTGCACATAACCTGTGTTTTTAATCACTTAATATTCCCTCTGTCCCTGCAGCTCAATACTCTTGAAGGTGAACTCTTTCCCTGAAACTTCAGTTGATTCCGGTTTTGGCTGTTGGAGCCCGAGTGTCCAGACCCACAAAAGATCTTTTCTGCAGAGCCTTTGAAATATTTGAGAATGGTGAGCAGGTCCCTCCTGGCCTCAGGCTCTTCTTTAAGCATCCGCACTTTTCCTCACTGGCCCCCAGTAGCGTCCACACTTTGCACTGCCGTGGATCACAGCACACCAGCTCTGATCTCTGTGACCTGTGCAGGGTACACGCTGCCCTACCCTGTCCTGTCCTGTCTGAGTTCCCGCTCATAGAATTCTCCAGAATGCCCAGGGTTTTTTGTTCCTTTAGTTCCTTTTGTTCACCCAGATCCTTCCCCACTTGTACTTAAGAAATTAATATTTTGAATGTGAATGTGACTTTACACGTATCTTTGAATTTTGTCTTACTACTTCTTTCAGTTCCAGTTCTTGCTCTTCAGATCTTTGGATAGTATTTTTCTTTTTTCTCTACTGATGCACTAATGAGTTCTGAGGATTTGGTAACCCAGACTTGCCTTTTTACCTAAGCTGCTGGCGAAGCTCCATGGAGAGGGGCCCAGCTGTGAATATGTGGCTGTCACTGTTTGCTGTGTCCTCATCCTCGTCGGGCTCAGTGACAGGTGGGGACGCGTTCTCCCTCACTATCCCCTGTGATTTCTCCTGGCACCGTCTTTAAACGAAACCGCACCCTGGGCCCTTGGTCTCAGTAGCAGTCCCTGGATTGCCCAACAGAGGTGCTTCTACCTCGGGACAGACACGTTTATATCTGATCAGGAACAGTTGCCAGTGTGGGCCCAATAGTGACATTTGCAAAGCAAGGAGACAGTCTTTGTTTTAGACAGAAAGGATTGGCTTATCAAATGCAATGCTGATTTCCTCCCACTTGCCTGTAGATACGGCTAAAAACCTCACTTGTAATAGGAGCATGATTAAATGATGGTATCAATTCTCTGCTTTAACTTTGCTGAGGATTGGAATATAGAAATAAGGGAGAATTTTATATGCAGAAACTTGGCCTGTGAGAAAACGTCATTAATTAAAAAGGACAGTGTTATACTTTATGTACTTTCCCCCCATGGATTATCTTATGATTTTTCTACATTTTGTTGTTTGTCCTATGAAATTATCCATTGGAAAGCTCCCTAGCAGTTAAGAATTCACTTAATTTCTCCTGACAGAAGTGCTCCCTTGGTGTAAATTTGGAGTTCTGATGACGTTTTTCATCCTTCCCTGATTTTCTAGAGGATTAATAAGGAGAATCACTCTAGGAGATGGTGATGGGCAGGGAAGCCTGGTGTGCCGCAGTCCATGGGGTTGCCAAGAGCTGGACGTGACCGAATGACAGAACAGAACAACAGTAGGGAAAATGGGCCCAAGTACTGCGGAGACCCTGCCCTGTGCCATCGCCTCCCTCTGGAGCAGCGGTGGAGTCGTCAGGCATTTACCCGCCTCCCGCCCCGGCCCCGGGGCATCAGCACTTTCCCTGGAGCCGGGACCGCCTACGGGCAACCCCGGGGTTGGTGGCAGTGGGACTCGTTGGAGCCCAGATGTCCCCTGTGATCTGGGGGTGTGGGTTTCTCCCACAGCGTGCACAGGGCCCCTCCTCCCTCTGCCCTCCTATGGCTAACCCCATATTACATCCAGGTTTGTTCCTGCTTTCCTGGAACCTTTCTTATTTCTCTCGGCGGAAAGCCGTGCCTCTGTCTCCAAACACCTGCTGTTGGTTCTTCCAGACTTAGGTTACAGCCTGCGCGGTAATTCTTGTCGTTTGTCTTCTTTCTCCATCAACCAAAATTGTGACTTAAATGTGGTTGTTGTCTCTCTATCCTTTCTTAAAATAATGGAATCCAGTAAACATAAATAATAATAATAATAAAGAAATGTGTCCTTGGAGATTTTGCTTTGTAAAATGCTGTTAAAAAGGTATCAGTTTACTAAAAAAATGGAGTGTGCTCTTTTAGAAGAATTAATGCATCCTTCAAACATTACTAGTTTAAACAAAGATTTACTTGTTAAATATTTCTTTCTTGGACCAATCCACTCCCCTGTTTCCTGCCCCCCCCCCCAAAAAAAAAAACCCTAATTAAAAAGAGGGAAAAAACACAGCTCAGCACTGCTGCTTAACCATCAGTCTCATTTCTTTCTCTCCCTTAATGGGGTTGATCGTGCCTTCTCCCCTCTGCCTTCTCAGGAAGGACTCAGAGTTACAGCTGCGCCCATTCCTGGCTGCACGTTTCAGCTTCTCTGTCCTTGGGGCCCAGGATTCCGTGGGACGCTACCAGCTCGTAACCCTTGACAAATGGTGACTGTTTGACTCTGTTTTCACAGTCAGCATTTGTTTTTCAAACGTGACACCCAAGAGGCCTTGGCTCATGAGGGAAGATGGATCCTGCAGTTAAGAAACACAATGGTTCTTGCCCCAGAGTTCTGTGTGCTCTGGGAGGACTCCGCATTGACCTTGACTGACCTCAGAGCCCCTCAGCCAGTTGAGCAGGCGTCCAGAGCCTCTGCCTGTGCAGGTCGCCGCTTCCGTGCCTGTGGAAACTCCGGCCCTTTGCCGACGGAACGCCTTATAGACTTTATCCCATGGGGGTTCTGGAATGTTTTGGTTAGAGGAGCTTCATCACTTGCCTTAGCAGCAGCAGCAGCAGCAGTGTTTGGGGACCGTGTTGATGGGAATCCTGCCCACTGTTTTCATGACCTTTCAGCAAAAAAGACAGCTAGCAGCTGCTGGGAAGGCCGTGTCCTAGGGCTGCGAGGCTGTCCCCTGCTCACAACCTCTGTCCAGCTGTTAGATCACAGGGCTTGGGGCCTGCAAGGAGCCTTTTACTGCCCGCTTATCCACTGATGGCACCGAGCGGCTTTGTTGAGGCTTTCAAATTGTGGTTTTGTTGTATTGAGAGCCATAGGGCATCAGTGCGCCGGCACGCGCTTGTGTCTGCTTAATATTAGCTCTGTCATGTTGCCGGACTTGGTTGGTTTGGAGCAGTCTCGTGTCCCTTGTGAACGGTGCTGGCCTCGTGTGATTAACATATGGGCGTTAGAGAAGGATCACATCTTAGTGTCTTTTAAATGCTCCTGAGGTAAACTTCCTTTGTAACACACTTGATCCGTCATGTTTCTTTTCAGTATATCCTGTATGTGGAAGCTTCCTGAAGTTTCAGGAAAAAACGGTGAGGTGGTTGGGAGTAGAGGGCAGACACTTTCTGGGTTCCGTTTTCCTCCTGCCTTTTGACCTCCTTCCCACGTTGCTGTGATTTCCCCATGTTTCCCATCCTTTTCTGCATCGATTGTCATCTTGTTCAGCAGTATCCTCAATCATCCTTGCTATTCTGAGTCCTTACCAGAGATCAAACTCCTCCTGTGAGAGCCTGTTTCCCCTAAGCTGCAGACTCAGTGCCACACCCAGGCTGGGGCCTCCGTGTATAGGGCCTGCCCACCTGTCCTGGCTCCCAGCGGCTCACGGCCAGCGTCAGCTGTCAGTAGACCTCAGTATGGAGTGATGTATTTTCTCATCTGTTTGTGTGAGTCCACCTGTAGCCGTTGGCTGTTGAACATCTTCACTTAATACAGCTTGTTTGTAATTAAAAATATTGTGGGCTTTTTGGTAGCCTGTTGGGTCTTGTCCTTCGTGTCATTGCAGAAAGCATCTAAAGGGTCATGGATGTATTAGATTTTCTTTTTGTCTACTGATGAAGTGTAGTGAAGGAACAAAGGGAGATATCACTTATTTAAAACCGTTGGTGGTTTCGTCGCAAAGCTGTGTCTGACTCTTGTGACCACATGGACTGTAGCCCGCCAGGCTCCTCGGTCCATGGGATTCTCCAGGCAAGAATAGTGGAGTGGGTTACCATTTCCTTCTCCAACTTAGAATCATTAGTGGTCATTATTTGTAGTAAAACTTGCCATGATTTTAGTCATGATTTGAAAATTATGAGCTGCTCATGCCCCATATACTTTAATTTTTTTGCCCATTGTTCGCAACATAGGATTTTCACACCCAGGATTCCTGTAGTTTAGACTTTCACAGCTGTAGTCAATGGGTCATTGCTGTGAATTCCAGTGGTTATAAAACTTAGTCTGAAAATTTATCAGTGCTTTTACGAGCCCAGTATCTCTTTTGTGTCTGTACATGAAGTGATGAGTAGACACTGTAAGTTTCTGAAACCTTTGTGAACCTTTGAATAGAGATGTTTATTTAAAGTGTTACTATCTCCTCCCCCCACCCCAGTAAAAAGCTGTTATTAAACCTTTGGTATGATTTTTAAAATCTGTAGCATCCTGATATACTTTGGAGAAAATGGAGCAATGTGTTTAACCCACCGTAGGAGCTGACTCTCAGGCAATGATCAATAGATTCTGGTGGAGTAGAATAGGGATTAATGAGATTTGTATATGTGTATGGAGGCATGGTAGCCAGGGGGCTGGTTTCCCTAAAATGTAAGCAGACTGTCAGATTTCAAAGGCATTTTAGTCCTTTTCAGTGACTGGATCCAGAACCCCGGGTCTTTCCCATAAAACGATGGCCCCTCCTCTCTCTGATTTATTCTGCCATCCTCTGCTTTCTCTCTCTCTCCTTTCCTTCCTTCCCCTTACAAAGGCTAGGAGTAAGTTTTCTCAAACTGGAAGCCATTCTGGAGGATTACGGGAGAGGGTCTAAATTGAATCCTGGAGGCTGTTGACATCAACTGAAAAGTAGATACACGAAGCATTGACAGTGATTATCCTTCCCCATCCTAAGGGGGCGGGCATCCTGCTCCCGGGGGAGCAGCTCTGCGGAACGTTGGAAAGACGCGAGCAGAATAGAAGCGTTAAACGTGGCCACGAGAACAGGTCTGCTGGGCCCTGAGCGGGCGCCCAGGCCCAGGCCAGCCCACAGCCTGGCGGAGTTCTGTGCGCGCCTGCCGCCCACGTGTCTACCTGCCTCGCTGCACACCTGCCCTGCGCGTGATCACGTGGAGAAGCCTTCCCGCCCGGCCTGTGGAGGCGCAGGGGGACCTGGGCGCCTTGCTGTTCTCATGCCAGGCACCTGGGCACGTGGGGAGGGGCCAAAAGACAAGTGGAGATAGTGGAGGAAGACGAGGGAAAATAGATGAAATAGGTGAGACGGTGATGGGTGAGTAACCTCTGGGGCACACCAGGAAATTTTTTAAATATTTTGAAGCCGATTGGATTGATGAGAAGTAGACTTGTCTGGATTTGGCTAATTCATGGTATGTATTTTCATAACAGAAACTTACAGATTGTCAACTGAGAAAAAGCATTTGTCTCTTTAAAAATTTAGTTTTCACTTTTTCCAGGTGAGTTTTTAAGCCTTGCATTTACTATCACATATTTTATGTTGCCTTGCTTTAAGTTATGACACGTGTTAGGCCATTTGTAGCCAGGGATAGAACTTGTAACAGAAGACATAATTGTCTTCTGATATGTTTTTGATGGCTTATGGGGCTTATTCATAGTGGTCTTTAAATTGCTTTTTCCTACAGGTGGTTGGATGTAGCAGAGGGAGCGTTGGTGTGGGGTTTTATCTTACATGCTGTATTTGGAATGCAGTCTTGACAGAACAAACCCAACAACGGTGGATAGTGGAGGATCATCCCACAGTCTGAGAACACATCTGTAGACAGTCTCTCTGCAACAGGCAGGTCTGTCTCACTCCTGTTAACACATGGGTCGACTTCTCTCATTTGCAGAGTGAAATAGACAACTGTTACCTTACTTCATGATTTCCTCGAAGCTTTTCCAACCTTCTTCAGTGAACAAGAGCTCTTATGGAAGGTGGGCATGGGGTGCAGGGTGGGCAGTGGGAAGGGTTTTCTTTGAATCAGAGAATTGTTTTCCTGTTGTGAGCACCTCCCCCTGGAAAGAACTGCTGGAAAGACTGAATCCTAGTTGTGCCCTAGTAAATGTTTTCAAAATATTTTTTTTTCAGCAACTTTGGGACCTAGGTGTTTCGAATAGCTTATTAAATAGACTTTCTAAGAGGCATACCCAGTTAGCTCTACTGAGTAGTATTTCGATGTTGACTAGATTTATGAGACTATACCGGAAAATAAATTGCAAACTTGAGTCTTGTGACATTTTATTTTTCTCTTAATATATATATTTTATTGCAGTATCGTTGACTGGCTGTGTTTCAGGTGCACAGCAGTGTGATTCATTGATACAGGTACACATATTATTTTTGAAATTATCTTCCATTATAGATTATTACAAGATATTGACTATAGTTCCCTGTGCTGAATAGTAAACCTTTGTTGCTTGTTGTGTATCTATTTTTTTAAAGTTAGAAAGCTAGCATTTTATTCATACCAAGTCAAACAAGTGGAATCAAAATGTCATAAATTTTTTAGTTAGTCAAAAATTCATAACTTTTCTAAAATACATATATTTTATATATATATACACGCACAAAAGCTTTTCTACTATGCTTGATAAAGGTTTGAGAAAGAACATTAAAAAAAAGACATGGAGAAACTGGAAAACAAACTAAATGAAATGGGGGCACTGCATGTGATATTGTAAATGGGCCTTTGGTCCCTAAAATCACTTCTCCTAGGCTGGAGAGCAACTAGCTTCTTCCCTGCTTTTCTTGCCTTGTCACCAGCTTTAGAGCTCACGCTGGCCTCCCCAGTATTCAAACAGATTCCTTTTTTAGAAATAAAAGTACCTGGCCTCTGTGATACATAACTGTGAGTCATCCAGTGGATGGATATTAAAGAACTATAAAAACATGCTTCAAGTGAGTTTTTCATGTTGTTCCAGAGCACACTCTAAATTTGGACTCATTTGAAATTGAAGTGAAAGGCTGTGTCCTGGTGGAACATTCTGGTTGATGCTACTTTGAGTTGTCTTTTCGAGCGGGCAGGGTCAGCCTCACCTGGCCAGAGGCGCTGGGCTTACTTGCATCCTCCTCTGAAGTGCTGGCCTCTCTTTCATATATCCACAACAGTAACCAGTTTCTGATGTTTGACACTTTGGGACAAAAGGCCTCAAGGTTTAGTCATGGCAGTGTGAGCCGAACTTGGTAGGTAAACTCAGGTTTATTTACAGATTTATATTAGTGTTTGGTAATATTTGGGCAGATGAGAGCATGTGTGCTAAGTCACTTCAGTCGTGTCTGATCTTTGTGACCCCATGAGCTGTAACCTGCCAGGCACCTCTGTCCATGGGATTCTCCAGGCAGGAGTACAGGAGTGGGTTGCCATGCCCTCCTCCAGGAGATATTCTTGACGCAGGGATCAAACCCATGTCTCTTACGTCTTCTGCATCGGCATGCGGGTTCTTCTTTGGGAAGCCCCCAAAGTCAAGCATGAGTGCCAGCTAATTCCAAGATGGCTCACAGTGGGGAAGTCATGAGAGGAACAAGTTACTCGGCTGGAGCAGCCGAAAGTGACGACCCAGAACTTGATGGTATCTTAGGGGATGTCAGTTTTGGCCTGTCTTGCATGTGTGTCTAATTATAGTGTCACATACAGTAAGTTGCAGTCCTAAAATGTGCTGTATGCTCGCTCTTCCAAATGCAGTACATGGTACAAACAAGGATGGCAGAGCTCATGCCCAGCCAAGAGTTAACAGAAGTTTACAGGTGGTGTTAAGAAAAAACAAACGTTCCTGGGTGTTTTGTTGTTGTTTTGTTCATGGTTGAGACTCTTAGGTACAGAGAGGTTGCCATTCCTTCTGTGTTACCATGGAATTGTAAACATCGGCATCGTGGGCCTTGCTTGGTTCAGTGTTACTGCCCACAGCTTGAGGACAGTATCTGGTGTGTAGCTGATGCTCGGTCAGGATGTATCTTTGAATCTCTGATTTTGAAAATCACCATGCCAAGGAGTGTATATAGCAGTCACATTCAGTCTTGTTTAATTTGAACAAGTTATGTTCCTTTTGCTGTTGGCCTTTTTGAATTTATGAACAGAAATAAATTTGGAATGGGCTTGGCCATTTGAATTTTTATTTTAACTGATGTCTCAAAGAACTCTGAATAAAACCTGCTATGATTGTTTTGTACAGAAAGCTTAAAGAGATTATTACTACTTACATGTTACATATTGTGTGGTTTCCTGATTATTAAAATGATACATTGCTTATATAGAACAGTGACAGAATGAGACAGGCGGGAAAGGGAGGAGGAAGGAATTATTAAAATCATAAAAGGAAGGCTTCTCTCTTTACAGGATAAGTGTGTTTTGTCATTGGCGTCTTCACTTGTTCCACAGCCTGAACCGGTCCTGGTTGAGCTGGGAGCTGACTCTGCTCACTTATAATAAACTTGTTGATAAGAAGAGTGAGTCTGTCTGTGCTTTCTTCATAATTATAACCTCACCTTTCTCCTCACCAGCTGAGAAGTTAGACTGAAACTTTAGTAGGAGGGACAGTGCCTTGGGATTCGTGAACACAGGTTTTATAAAATCACTAGTGTTTTATTCCTGACATCTGCCAGGTTATTCAAAATAAAAGGCTGAAGAGCATTTTGGTGAAAAGGACAAATGTTGCACATGTTGAAGTTGAGTGAATACTTTGTGATTTGGTTTCAGCGGATCTTAGACCAATCATGATGCCAGCTTACTCTCTGTGGGTGCTGCCGTGGAGCTATCTGCAGTTCTCAGGAGAGTCTCCCTCGTCTGGATTACTTATTAAAAAGTACACTAACATGTGCCATTATCCCCACTCCATAGATGGGGAAACTGAGGTACAGAGTTGTTAAGTAGCCCAAGGTGTAGAGTTAGTTAAGGAATGGGGTAGATTGAATCTAGTCCCTGGTCCATCTTCATAGCCACTTAGCTTTAGCTGTTTTCAATTAAATAATTCAGTAGACATGAGTGTAAATGGATATAGTTTATTTTTTACATGACTTATCAAATCAGACCCATTATTTTCCATGCCGTCTATGGAGTCTGATGGTATGAAAGCTGTTTCCTGTGTTTGAGTGAGTTTTCTGCCCTCTTTCTCATCCTTTTCCCCTGCCCCAATGCTGATGACTTACAGATAACAGCTTTTCACTCTAAACCGTTTTTCTCCTTAACCCTTTGATGTTTTTCAGTGTTTCTGCTATAATTCCTCTGGTTTCCAGGTTGACCTAGTGAATTGAATCCCATGTTGCTTGGGAACGTCTGGGTGGGGAGAATTTAGTGGTGCAGATCCAGTGGAAATACCGTGAAATGAGCCCATGCCCTTGTGTGCACAGTGACTGTATTTTTAGCAGTTGAGCTTTGGCTCACTGTAGTGAAAATGTTTTTCCATGAATAATTCTTTAATGTTGGTCTTGGGTTTTTACTACAGATGTTGAGAATCTGGCTCTGGTTCTCCCTTTAAAAACGCATAGGAGTTGCCAGCTTGGTACGAGAGTTGTGGAATTGCATTGCTTTAGATTTATGTTTATTTTTACTTTTAGTTCTTCCGTTATTTTTTAATATTGTACTAGTACTGAAAAATGTGTCTACCCTTAGTTATTCTGCATTAAGTCCAAGCTTTAGTGAAGATGTTGGCTTCTGATTTGTGGTACTGTCTACTTTTGAGTACCATGTAGAAAGAAGTCGGATGTTTCTGCTGCCATGATGAAGTACCCAATACCCTTCCTGACATACTTACTATCAAATTTGGATGAATATCCGTAGCCCAACTAGAAGTGGAATGATTCTGAGGTTTTTATCTCTTCCCAAACACCCAGTATTTCTGTAGAACTGAATTGGAGAGGACAGGGAAAGGGTTAACCTTGAAAGAAAAATGGCTGTTGCTCTTCATCATAAATAAGTGCTTGACCTGGGAGAATTTGCTGGATGATTCTCACCCTAGATGGTACATACGACCAAGGCGCGGTATGAATTTACAGATGAGTGCAGTTCTCCTTCATGCTTCCAGGAATGTATTTTGTGTTATTTCTGCCCAGGTTTAAACAGGTCTGTAGTTCTTCTGCAGAGAGCGAGATGCTGTAGTTCTGAAAATCTTCAGAGGTTAGTTCATATCTGGCACAGACAATTGGCCTTTTTTGGTTAACAGAGCTAGTATACATAGTAGTTAGTGGGTGGATCTATGAAGAGAGATTTACAGGCTTGGTCTCTACTGGAGGCTCCTAATATGAAGAGGGGAAAGACATCCCAGGAAAGAGATGGATGTCTTAGTCCCCAGCAGCCACTGCTGACCCATGACCCTGCTGTGGGGCACCAGGGCGGACCTGTCTGCCCAGGTGTGCAGGGAAGCCTGGGGACTGACAAAGGCAATCTCATCAAATGTAGGCAGTCTGAAGAGAAAGTCATCTGTAAAATCAATCACTTACACGGATTTTAAAAAACAATATTGGTGAACCTCTTAATCAAAAGAGATCGTTCTGAAAATGTGTGTTTGTGAAGCATGTCTGTTCCTAAAGAAATATGAGCCAATCGAAGGAGAACTTGGACTGGGCTGCCTTTCAAGCATCCTGCTTGTGGCCTTTTTGCAGACACGCATGGGTTCTGGTTGGCTGAGCGTGCATTTTCTCAGTTCCTGCCTGTTCAAATGATTCAAGCATGTGAAATTTCCTATAACTATTTCTTTAATTTGCCTTCTGTCCCTCCTCTTCATTTAGTTGAGGCCAGGCTCAGGTGCGTGGGGCACTGGCTTGTGGCACTTCTAACCCTTTGTAAATACCTGTCTCCCCTGCATCCCAAGAACTCACTATATTTTGTTTAATTCCTCCTCAAAAAGAAGTGAATGACTGGCCTAGTCTATTCACAAGTGACTCAGGAAGAATTTACGCAGACACGCCTACATTTGACACCTGTGGCCTTTGTAAAGAAAGCCAGATAACGCTGCATAGTAATTTAATCAGTTGTAGCCACATAAGTGCTTCTAGGATTTCCCTCTTAAATTGGGTAACCAAAGCCTTCCCCTGAGATTGATACGTATATAATTAATTAAGTAACCCAGCAAGTTCTCCTGGAAAGGGGAGAAAGGCAGGTACAACAGCCCTGCCTTTGCAGTCTCTGCTCCCACCCCATGCCGCCCCCAGGGGCGTGGTGCCGGGTAGGGGAGGCCTTGGACCACAGGGTGTTGACCAGAGGCCTGTCCATTATATGTCTGCCCCTGGGTTCCACCCCGTGGGGCAAGGCTGATGTATTTCATAGTGTGTATCAAAAAAGCCAGTTGGACAATCATGGGTTAAATGCGTAGGGACGTTCACTATGACGATAAAGTAGACAGTAGTCAGGACTTAGAGAATTAGGCCACAGTCGAAAAGTACACTGGAAAAGAGAATTATATTAGGAGAGAATTAGTAGAGTAGCTCTGCTTCTTCATCGTGAAAGTGTGTTGATTAACCTCTGTATTCAGTAATGCCAAACAGCTCATTTATTGTCTAATGTTTAAATACACACTCTCTTTAAAAAAAAAAAAACGCTAAACATATTAGAGGATGTTGGCATATCAAAGATGTAGAAAAAGTGTAAGGAATTTGGAAAGATGAGAAGTAGGTGTCAATGGACCCTAATGTAAATAAAAGGAGTTGAGGAAGATCCACACATCTGATCCTTGCAGATAATGCGGTTGAATTTAAAGAGAGGAATGTGTTCAGTGTTAATAGTGATGACAGGAATAAAGGGTGCTTTCATCTGCTGAGTGCAATACATATACGATCTCATTCAGATATAAAAGAAGTGCCCCCAGACCCTTCTTGGAAGCCTAAAGTGCTTGTTTGCATGCTCAGTTGCTCAGCGGTGTCCGACTCTTTGCAACCCCATCGACTGTAGCCCACCAGGCTGCTCTGTCCATGGGATTCTCCAGGCAAGAATTCTGGAGTGAGTTGTATTTTCCAGGGTATCTTCCCAACCCAGGGTTTGAACCTGTCTCCTGCCCTGCAGGCATAATATCAAATAATTCATTGTACACACCAGAATATTCTTAAGAATGAAAGTGAATGCTATTGATTACTGTGCTGGGACAGCCAGTATCAGTCAGAAGGAACTACCTGTAAGGAAGTTAGTTAAAAGAATATACTTGGACCTGCTCATTCACTGATGGTAACTTGGGCTTCTTCCACGAACATTTACTTGTCAAGAATAGAAGAGGGAAGGGTCTGTGTAATAGCTGTACAGCAGCTCGTTGACTTTATCTGGTTTGTTATTGATTAAACCAAAATTCTGTATGGCCATAACTTGTCCTCAGAGCAGAGTTTGAACTGCCCTTTAAGTCAAAGTTGTAAAACCTTGAGTGTGCTTTTACAGGTTAGAAATGGTGACTTTGCAACACATAGTTTACTTTGAAGGTAAAAGAGTGATGATAGTGAAGGGAAAGCACCATATATGGCATTGTTATAACAGCTGATGAGATTCGGAAAACAGGGTATGTGAGAAAGCTTTCTGCCGGTGGTGAGAGGAAATGGAAGCCCTACTAGGAAGTAACTCAGAAATCTGTCAATAATTGCTCTGATTACAGGAGTTCAGATTTGAAAATGTCTGCAAAATTGCATTTCCATGCAGCTTCTCTTAATAACAATTTTGAATTGATGTTTATGTGTGATATGATGGTAAAGAATCTGTCTACAATGCAGGAGACCTGGGTTTGATCTCTGGGTTGGGAAGATCTCCAGAAGAACGGCATGGCAACCCACTCCAGTATTCTTGCCTGGAGAATCCCCTTGAACAGAGGAGCCTGGAGGGCTACAGTCCACGGGGTGCAAGAATCAGACACAACTGAGCGACTAACACATTTATGTGTTATGTATATTGTTGCACGGTCCTCAGTTTGGATCTGGATTATTTCCTCACGATTTAGTACATTTTTGTTCGAAGGGCTGTGGAAGTGATGTCGTGGTCTTCTCTGTGCGTTTTACCAGGAGGCACACCTTGTGGGTATGTCTGTCCCGTGACTGGTGACATGAGCTGTGATCACTTGGGGTGGTTCCTACCAATCTCTGTTGTAAAAATTAGTAACTTTCCCCTTTGTAATTAATACATATCTTATGGGGATTTTCTTTGAAATGGTATAACTATCTCATTTTTTATTCTTTCCCCCGTTAATTTTTTTGCCCATTGTTAATTTTTGCGTGTCTGGTTTCTGCCAAATGGTGATTTTCTAATTCTTTCTCTTTGATTAGTTGGAATCCTTCTGTAAGAGTGTGCCCTTCTCATTTACTTATTTATATTAGAATAGGATCAGAGATTATTGTTTTGTTCTGTTGATTATTATTCATTCTCATCATTATTTTTGTTCCAGTTGTTCCAGATTGGCCAGTGGGAACCTGCTCAAGTTTCAGTTTGTTCTGAGCACTTTCTGAGCTCTTTGTACTTTTTTCTAAGCACTTCCTAACTTTTTTGGTCTATTCTGTTTTAGTTGGTGGTGTGTACCTGGAATTGCTATTGTACTAGGTTTCATGTAAACTTATGTACACATCTGTGACTAAATGCATTTAAAAAATTCTCTCACTTTATTTAAACGTTAATGGTGGTTGCCTTTAAATTGTGGAATTACTGGATATCTATATTTCTTTCTGAAAAAAAAAAAAAAAAAATTGACCGGTTTCGTTTCTGTTACTTTTCTCAGGGGAAAAACACCTTAAAAATAAAAGAACCCAGCAGATATTAGTTGTGATTGGAAATCACACATCTTGGGGGCTTCCCTGGTGGTCTAGTGGTTAACACTCTGCTCTCCCAATGTAGGGGGTACTAATTTGATCCCTGGGCAGGGAACAGAGATCCCACATACCATGTCTTGTGGCCAAATTAAGAATAAATATGGGTGCATGCTCAGTTGTGTCTGACTCTTTGCAGTTGTATGAACTGTAGCCCACCAGACTCCATTGTCCATGGGATTTTCCAGACAAGATTATTGGAGTGGGTTGCCATTTCTTCATCCAGGGGATCTTCCCGACTCAGGGATTGAACCTGCATCTCCTGAATGTCCTGCTTTGGCAAGTGGGTTCTTTACCACTTGAGCCATCAGGGAAGTCAAAGATAAATAAAAAGGAGGGAGTCGAAAAGATAGAAAAATATTCATTAAAAAAAAAAGGAAGAAACCACACATCTCTAAGTCTAACAAAGTGTCCTGCCTGTCCTCTGGGAAGATGTGTGTTTTTTGGTTATGTTGTATGTGAAGTGTGTACTGTCACTCAGTGCCAGTCTGATGAGCTGAAATGATCTTTCTGCCTTTAGAATTCATGATCTCCTCAATCCTGTGGTCTCCTCCTTGTGACCCATGAGACATGTGTCTGCCTGGAAGGCTAAGTGACTCGTCCAGAGTCAGAGAGAGAAAACTGAGAGTAACTTAAACCCCTTAATTCTGAATCCACTGTTCTGAGAAAAACGTTAAGACTGTTTTTGTTTGTTAACCACCTTCTAGCTACAAGGTAGGTACTGCATGGGGTGTTAAAGAGCCGTCAGCTTCCAACTTGTCTATGCCTCTCACTGGATAATACTGCAGAACTTTATATGCAGAAGTCATCAAAGAGCATTTTGGCTGTGGTGGGTGATTATCCACTTCAGGTGACCCCGAATGGGTTTCTTGGTAGACTGTAGTTGTGAAATGCTGGTGAATCTGTTGCACAGTGTTCATCT
This sequence comes from Ovis aries, assembly GCF_016772045.2. Lineage (NCBI taxonomy): Eukaryota > Metazoa > Chordata > Mammalia > Artiodactyla > Bovidae > Ovis > Ovis aries. The sequence goes on along the minus strand of NC_056069.1, from coordinate 59,106,410 downwards.
TATAATTACGCTCTATAATTGTGAAAACGTGGTTCGGTTGATGGAGCTTCCCAGGGTGGCTCAGTGACAAAAGAATCTGCCTGCCAATGCAGGAGCTGCAGGTTCGATCCCTGGGTCAGAAAGGTCCCTAGAGGAGGAAATGTCAGCCCACTCCAGTATTCTTGCGGGATAATCCTGTGAACAGAGGAGCCTGACGGGCTATATAGCCCATGGGGTTGCAAGGACTGAAGCGACTGAGAACGCATGCAGTTGGGTTGGTAGAATGGAAGGCTGGTGAATTTGTGCCAATTGTTTAGATTTGGCAACTTTTTCTAGAACGAAGATGTGCCTCCTGAGAGGAAAAAAGCCTTTTTGTGCATTGTTCAGTGACACCTGTGGAATGTCAAGAACGCCTTCCCTGATTCCTCAGACTTGCTCTGGGTCCCCTCACCTACCATTCAGAGCACCTTTCCCTGGATCACTCACTTCTTATGGTGCTGGTCACGTGTGTGTGTGTGTATGTGTGTGTGTGAAGGTGCTTCCTGTTTGTCTTGTCCTCAGCCCCAGGCATAGCACCCCTCACAAGGCAGGGGTGCAGTAAAAGCGAGAACGCCCTTCACCTCTGTCTGCAAGACAAGTGCTGTCTTGTCGAGCTGGGCCCCCTCTTGATCCGTTTCTGTTTTTTAAAAGAACATTTAAAGACCCAGTTCCTAAAACAGTTATATCATTAGTCAGGGCTTTTGGTCGCAAGCAGTAGAAAAATGTCCGTAACCCATGATAAGCATCTCTGATAGTAACAATAGCACATATTTGTCATGAACTGTGGAGGGCCTGAGAGCTTTTTCTCTATGTGCGAGCTTCAAGATGAGCCTGCCACAGTTTGATGAATGCCGACAGGAGACACAGAGTCCTGGGTCAGAGACAAAGGACGTTTATTACTCATGGTAGTAACAGTTGTCATGGTATCAGCATTTTTTGGCACCAGTTCTAGAAAACCCGACCTCCCCAGGATGACGTGCAGGAGGCCATCAGCACTGTCCAGCCAGTGGCTCCCATCACAGGAGAGGATCCTTGACTTTCCGGTACCCGAATCATTTCTACTGGACGGTAAGCCTGGCTGCTCTTGACTCTGCAGAGAGATCTCTCTGCCTTCCAATCCTGTGAGCACACCTGCCCTTCACTCTGGAGGGAGTCATCGTCTCTATCTTCTCAGTCCATTTGCCATAAAATTTTCCTTGTAATGAAGCTCTGGAACAAATACAGTGACTGCTCACTTGATATGTAGATTCCTGAGAGACCCCTGGTCCCTGCCCAGGCTCTGCCAACACTATGCATTGTGGAAACATAGAAAACAAAGGGAAAAATGTCACTAGAATCCTGCCATTCTAAGATAATCACCATAAAGTTATGAAATACATACTTCTATTGTTTTATCTCCATAAATATAGGTGTTTATACACGGCATCAATTTCATGCATTGCACATAAACGTGTACGATACATACACAACTTAAAACTGGAGTTTTTTCTGCCAACACTGTATTTTGCCAGTTTCCCTCTCCAGCCACCTGGCTCTGCTGGACGTGGTAAGGCATCGGTGCCCAGTCTGCCAGTCCTCTGGGCCCTGCTATCTGCCTTGCACTCAGTTGTACTGAGTATAGAATCAGTGTTTGAGAGTCAAGAAGTTTCAGATCATTTGGTCCAGCCCTTTCGTTTAAGGTGTTAATGCTCTCGTCTCACATAACTACATTTTCCTGAGACCTTCCAGAAGCAGCAGCACAACCTTAATGTGGAACTTGGGGCACCGTGAGAAGTTGGCAGGTTAGTCACATTGCGTGAGTTATCCTACCCCTGAGGTTGAACCATAAGTAGGAGGGCCTTTGCGTTGGGCTCTGACTAGGTTGTACAAATCTGGGATCAGGCGCTTCGAACCTCTAAATCCTTGATCCTGTCCAGTCAAGCCCGCAGTTGACTATTGTCAAAGCAAAGCAAAAGACCACCTTTGCGTATACCTGTAAGTAACCTCAGACCCCTCAGGAATCAGACTGGTGGTCTCGGAGTAAATGGGTGCCTTGGGACCTCCTTACGCAAACGGGCGTTAGTTTTAAAGCTTATTCTTCCAGTCAGACTCAATTCTCTGAATAGTAGCAAAAGAGTTCATTTTCAGCATATGTATACATATGTACATTTATATATACATACATATATATATATATATATATATATATACATTTCAGTACAGATACACACACACTTCTTTCAGTTTATTAAAGACTATAGAAAAGTCTTTTTCTGTAAAGTATTTCCCCAGACCTGAAACTCAGGGTGTTAAATTTTCATATTTCTAGGTTCCATTAAAGACAGTTGTGAAGTATTTATATTAATAAAATTTGCCTTGATTTAAAAAATATTCAGTACTCTTAGATTCTGGATTAAGGCAGAATTGCTAAATACTCTTTTCAGTGGTGTCTTTTGGATAGACACAAAGCCGTTTTATCTGCTTTCAAGAAAATATTATTCTTTGTTGAATGATTTAAGCCTATTAGTTCTTGGAAAATTACAACGGTATGCTGCCTTCAGACAAGAAAACGAGTTCCAGCTTCTTTTCCTAAGAAGAGGTTGTTGTTAAGGATTATTTCTACAGCCCTGAGGTCATTCTAGTGACTGACTCAGGGAGCAGGTATCTGGGCAGCCTGTTGGGCTGTGGCACTGTGTGTTCTTGTTACCCGCTCTTTTCTCTGTCCCTGCCCCTCTCCTTCCTCTGCTAGCCCCGAAGAGGAGACTGAGGGCCGGATGTCACATCACTTACACATCACTTTCGGGCTTTGCTGGTCTTCAGCAGAGCCGGCGTCTGGAAGTGTGCTTTTCCTTTGGCCTGACCCTTCCCCTGGCTGGATCTGCTTTCTTCAGCTAGATGCAGTGCTGTACCCTTGCCCAGAAAGGGAGTTGGGGGGAAGGCATGGGGTGGAGCCCGTTGGAATGGGTCAGGACAGACTTGAGGGAGAGAATGTAGCCCTCACTGGGGAGCCTGAGTCAGCGGCTGTGATTAGGAGGGCCCCCCTCCCCGCCCCCGCCTTGAGATAGAGGGCTTCCCTGGAGCTCAGCTGGTAAAAAATCCGCCTGCAGTGTGAGACCTCTGTTCGAGCCCAGTGTCAGGGAAATCCCCTGGGGAAGGGATGGGCTACCCACTCCAGTCTTCCTGGGCTTCCCTGGTGGCTTAGACAGTAAAGGATGTACCTGCAATGCGGGAGATGTGGGTTCTGTCCCTGGGTGGGGGAGATCCCCTGGGGAAGGGAACAGCTATCCACTCCAGTTTTCTTTCTTACCTGGAGAATTCCATGGACTAAGGAGCCTGGCAGGCTACAGTCCATGGGGTTGCAAAGAGTCGGACACGACTGAGCGACTTTCACTGCACTTCCATGAGATAGCTTCATCTAGGGATCAGGGCACAGACCTCCACTAACCAGAGCAGGGTCATGATGGCAGTGCCCCAGCCCTGAGCCCCGGTTCCGACCTTGGCTTCTGTCCTTCCATAGTGGGGGAGGACCAGACACTGTGTCCGAGGGGCTTTGCCTACTGGCACCCAGACAGCTGGCCCTGCCCTCACCCCTCCCTTCCTTGCCATCAGTTGGTGCCTTCATTCTGATTGTGAAGGACGCTCCTGCCCTTCTCAGGGTCCCAACGCCCTCCCCGCTCCTTCCCCATCCTTAGGTGGTCACAGCTCAAATGTCCCCTGCTGCAAGAAGGTTTCTTTGACCCCTCAGATTTGGAGACTCTCTTACAGGATCCTGTCCTTAATCTCTAAGTGTGCTTGTCAAATCGAATACTTACTGTGCTAATGGTAGGTTTTATTTCAGTCTCCCTAGCCTCTGAGTATTCTTCCGGAGGCAGGGAGTAAACATCTGTATTTCATATCTGGATTTCCAGGGCACATCCAGTATTATTGTGATTGTCCAGTAAATACCGACTGACTTAAGTGGCTTAGGTTTAGCATTTTCCTCTTTGGCCCCAGGTCAGCTACAGAATTGGTGCCTGGATCTGCAGGCAGAGATTGAAAGACCTACCAGCTGTAGAGTTGTTGCGGGAGGCACATCTAATTCCAGTAAGAGGAAAGATACTGGGCTTTGGGGTTCACAGTGCATAATAAGGCCATTCATCCCATAAGAGTGCCTCCTTTCAGTGTCTGCTTTGGTGTGGTGAACTGATGTGAGATAATATTTTCAGTTCCAGCGTATGAACAAATTGCCCATTTATAAGTCAGTTTTTCCTCTCTTTTATTAAATGACTGAGATTTGCTTTTTCAAAGTTAGCTAAAAATTCTCTTTCCACATTAAATGGTGTTTTGAAAAAATCATTATTCTTTCAAAGATAATTATAAACTTATTTCTGCTCTGCATTTGTGTTTTGGAGTAACTTAAGATTTTTGCTTCTGTTTACTATGCAACCAAAGTATAATGTGTTAAAACTGTACCTAAGCCATAACAGTACTTACAAATTATGCTTTTAAATTGGACTTCTAACACTGAATTGACTACAGGTGAGTGCACTGCGTCTTTATTGTAACACTTTGCTCAGGTCACATCCTGTTTAAGCTGTTTGGTTGTATTACTTGTTAACCTTGAGGATTAGGTGTAATTGCTCTGACAACAGAACCTTTTCCTGGAGGGTAGAGGAGATATGGTCTGAGAGGATCCTTTTCTTGGATAAAGGCAGAGGCTCTTTTTATTGCTTTGATTAGTCAGATTTACTTTGAAAATACTAATAAATTAGTTCTGCTCACTTACTAACTCTGAATAAATTGTTCATTTTTCTTAAAGTATTGATTGGAAGACCTATATTAAAGCAGAAACGCAGAACATTGAAAATCTGAGTCCAGAAGTGTAAGTGGGCCTGAGTACTGATCATGGTTACTTCTTTTTGACAGTTTCAGGAAAAACAATGAAAATGAAAGTCACATGTAAGGCCAGCGCAACTGACATTTCTAGGCTATTCTTAGGCCCTATAGGCAAGTTGAAGTAATTTTCAATATCAATGTTTACTGTGTGAATACTAGTATGTCGGTTCCAGTCATTTATAATTTTATTTATAATTTTTAAAAACCACCCAGTCAACCCACAGAGTCATGAGAAACCGGAATTCGTTGTTTTGAGTGGACTGTTATGTGGTAGACCCCTGATATTCTAGGTCTGTTCTTTTTAAAAATGGCGGAACCAGGTTTCTTCATTCCACTCTCCCTTCTGTGGCAGCGAATGGCTGACTGGCGCCCCCAGTTCTGCCCTGTTGTGAGAGGATGACCGTGCACTGGGTCGAGAATCTCCAGACAGCGTGCCACAGGCGTATCGTGGGCAGCTGGTTCTCTCTTTTTTTGTTTCTTAAATTACGAAAGTGTGATAACATATATAGGAGATTTGGAAAAATCCATGTCAAAAGATACTTGAAAATATTCCTACGTGGGCATTTTCAAAAGAGAGCTTCCGGCTGCCTTTGGGCACTGGCGGCATTTCCGGAGTGCATGGTGGAGTAAGTAAGTCTGCAGCACCCCAGGGTGAGTCCTTTGAAGGTAACCGTGGTGGAGGATTCACTGTGGCGTCTCTATTAAAAAAGTAGATACTAATAAAAGGAAAAATAAACAGCTTCATTCCTTGTTTCCAGAAACACTCCCCCCACCCGGGCCAAGGACTGCCTTGCAGACATCCTCTTAGTCATCTTATTCTGACAGACCTCTTCAGAATCACGTGGGGCGGTGGGTGTGTGTGACATTTCACAGAACAAGTTTCCTGGTCAGCTCTTTCTGGTTCTGTGGTTATAATGGAATAATATGGATGGATTCCATTGGAATAATACAATGAAGACAGAGGTATCGTATTCAAATTCCCTTTCTATAGTCTTGGTATAAAAGGTTAATGTAGATATTTGTAATAATTCTGTTATCCGTCCAGGGTGCTTCTCAGTGTCCTCAAGCACGTGAGTGACCTGTAGAAGGACCCCGAGCCACCTGCTCTGGGGGCGTCTGTGGGGCGCTGTCCCCGGGTGTGAGGGACTCTGTAGCGGGTGGTTAGACGGCGCTGGGCGCAGGCTGGTTCTCGTCGGAGAAGCACGAGAAGGGGTGGGCAAAACCCGGGGAGGAAAGTGAGCTCGGGTTGATGGCCCCGTCGAATGCGTCGTTTTTTCTCGTTTTGTTTCTGTCTTGTGATGTGGCATCTTAGAGGGCACGTGCCACTGATGTCGCTGCGCTCTCTGCGGGGCCTCGAGGATGTCTTCAATGATTCTAGATCTCGACGAGAGGACAAAAAACTGTCAGTGAAGGTGTTGTGTTTTTCTAGAGTTTGATAAAGGTGCTAGAGCGTGCCACTAGCTGTAGATGTCTAAAAGCCGCCTATGCGTTTTATTTCTTAGGACGTGCTTGTTTGGAATGGTGTGTCTTGTTCGAAGCCAAAGAAGTGTCATTGGCGATTGTGCTACCGCATGGCTTCGCCTTGACCTCACGCGGTAAAGGCCGCCTTGGAGGCGGTCTGTTTACTGCACCCGGAGTCTGGGAGCGAGCGCAGGCTGCCCACCCTGTGGGGTATGCTCAGAGGAGGTTGTCCTTGTCTCAGGAGAGTCGGCAGCTTATCGGAAGCAGGGTCCTGGCCCCTTGGGGCGCGGAGAGGTGGACCGTCGTTGTGTGGTCAGCGCGGGGCAGCATGGTGTACGTCTAAGTGCCCTCCAGTTCAGTGAAAAATATCTAATTGAATGGAGATCTGGAGAAACAAACGATAAAAATGTCATTCCAAACAAGATTTGGGGAAGGGACGGTCTGAACCCAGACTTGTCGTGAGCGGGTCTCCTCCCATCAAAATGTCACTCCGCTTTTCAGACACAAGTGAAATGACAGCGACAGTGTAGGGTGGGCAGCGACCCTGTGGGTGCTGGTTGGGAAGGAGAGGCTCTGACCCGGGCAGGTCATTCGCCTCCGCCTTGCCTCAGTTTCCCCACTGTCGAGTGGGGACGGTAAGAGCACAGAGAGGCAGGTTATGATGACCAAGTCACTTCATCTTGTCCGGTGCCTCCAGCACGCCCTGGCACCGTGTCTGCGTTTTATTAATGATCATTGTCAGGCTCGCTGGAGGCCTGGGGGCCCGGAGTCACTCCTCTTCTTCAGGTGCAGGCCCACCTTTTCTGCCTGCTCCCTGTGCCCCGCGCCCCCCAGCCCTACCCCTAGCCGCAGTAGAGACCAACTTCAGGATTCGTGGTGCCAAAGAAGGGCCTCCGGATTCAGGAGGACACAAGGTTTTGTTGTCCTGATTTTTCAGCGATTGCCAGAAGAAGCCAAAGAACCGGGTTGTGTAAGCCACAGCTGCCGGAAGTGTCTGCTTCGGGGCCTGAGCTCCGAGGACACGGGGCGGGTGGAGCGATCCCTGGGCTGCTCGTGTAGGCCGGAAGTTCTCTGGAAAGTAGAGCTTGTTATCCAGAGAAGCAGCAAGTCAGAACTCATCAGCACCATGAAGCGGCTCCCGTTTTGGCTCAGAAATACTCCCAGCTCTGAACAGGAGTGGGTTCCTGAAGTTGGCTTAACGATCAAATATATTGTTCATTATGTTTGGTTCAAAATGAAGGCCTGCCTTGTTTCTAAAGTTTATTGGCCACGGATGGAAGGTTAAAAGCTTCTGTCGAGAACTGGACATCTTTCTGTTGTAATTAAACTTAATTTGCGAAGAACTGCATACCACACTCCACAATACTCATTAATTTTTGTTATCTGGCCACTGTGTTGTTAAAGGCACCACTTATAACAGTTACTAGCCCATTCTAGAACATGCCCCCCCCCCCCCCCCCCTCCCCCGCCAAGATGCTTGTTAGAAAAAGAAGCTTCTTTAAAACAATTGAACGTGTTGCTGGGCTCCTCCAGATGTTTTGCTCTGGTTTTGGGCACTTGGTATTCTCTGCACTGAACTTGAGGCCGGACTGTCCAGTTGTTGCTCCTCTTGAGAAGTTTACCTCGTCCCTGTCTCTAACCAGGAGGCTCTCCGAGGGCTCAGCAGCCCCCTTTCCTCACGGCCTCCTAAACCTCCAGGACGTCTCTGGCCGCGCGTCCATCGTGGCGTATGTACAGCCTGACACTTGGCTGCCTGCTCCTGAAATTTGTCACTGTTTTGACGATACCTTTGTGTAGCTAGTGCAGGGCTAAAGTACACATTCACTGTCTGAGTGAGACGAAGCCTACAGTTGGGCATGTAGCATTTTGAAACCGCTTTATTATATGTTATTCCTAAGTACTGCAAAAAATAAAAAATTAAACTCGCTGAAATCCAAGTACTTATCTGGTGTTTTGGTTTAGATTTTTCTGTTTGTGTGCCTTTAACTATGTAGAAGCATATGTAATCACATTTTTAAAGGAGTTTATTACTGGTTTTATTACTAGTAATACTAATTTATTACTAGGTTTTTTTTTTTTTCCCTCTCCACCAAGGACCAAATTATGGAAACATTTCACAAAACTAAGTGTAAAACTTGTAGAGGACAGCATAAGGGAACATCTTTGTGCTTCAGGGTTCAGCAGGATTTCTTAGATGCAAAAAACATGAACAGCAGAAGAAAAAGTCAATAAATTGAATATCAAATTTAAAAAAGTTTGTTTTTTATAGTATGCTATTAAGAAAATGAAAATACAAGTCACAGATCAGGAGAAACTACTTGTAAATCATATATCCCATAAAGAATCTGATTAGATGAAGAACTTTTACAACTCAGTAGTAAGAAAATGACTAAACTAAAAATTAGCAGAAGATTTGAACAGACACTTCAGCAAGGAAGATATGGGGGGCAAATAAACACATGGGGAAATGTCCAGTGACTAATGAGTCACTAGGAAAGTGCAAATTTAAACCACAGTGAAATACTACTACCCATCTTCTACAATGAGCTGTAATGAAAAGATGGACACTACCAAGTGTTGGTGAGGATGTGGAGAAACTAGAAGCCTTGTAGATTGCTAGTGGGAATGTAAAATTATACAGTCACTTTGGAAAACAGTTTGCAGTTTCTTAAAAAGTTAAACATAACGTTTTCCATATGAACCAGCAATTCCACTTCTAGGTATCTGCCTCAAGAGAAGTAAAAACATATGTTCATGCAAAGGTTTTCATACAAATGTTCAGCATTACTCCTAATAGCCAGAAATGAAACAGTCTAAATGTCAATCACTGGTGAATGGATAGACAAGATGTGGTATGTCATATCCTTACAGTGCAATTCCCCAATGAGAAGCAAACTTCTGATGCATGCCGCACAAAAGATGAGAGAAAGCAGCCAGACTCTAAATACTACATATTGTGTGATTCCATTTGTGTGAGATTTCTAGAAAAGGCAGAAAGTGGGAGCCAGTCAGCAGTTGCCTTCGCTAGGGGTAGGACAGAGGACTGCCTGCAGAAAGGCACAAGGGAAATTTTGGGTTGTTGTAAGTATTCTAAAATTGATGGGGATGGTGTGTGTGCATGCTAAGACGCTTCAGTTGTGTCCAGCTCTTTTTGACCCCATGAACTGTAGCCCTCCAGACTCCTCTGTCCATGGGATTCTCCAGGCAAAAATACTGGAGTTTGTTGCTATTTCCTTCTCCAGGGGATCTTCAGACCCAGGGATCAAACCCATGTCTCCTGAGTATCCTGCATTGGCAGGTGGATTCTTTACCACTTTGTTACCTGGGAAGCATGGGGATGGTGGTTGCATAATTATAAATTTACTGAAACTCATTGAACAGTCTACTTAAAATGGGTAAATAGTTTAGGAAATGGTGCAGTCAGAATTTATCTGACAAACTGCAATTTGCAAAACGCTTTCCCATTTGCTGTTTCATGCAGTTCTGAGAGGTAGATGTTATATTCATTTTCTAGAAGAGGAAACTGAGGACCAGTCATGGTAAATTATTTTCAGGTCTCAGAGACTAACTTGGCAGACCCAAGTGGCCATTTAGGCGTTCTGATGACAACATCCTAAGTGCTCAAATGAGTGAATTTTAGGATATGTAAGTTTCACTTCATTGAAATACCTCATGATGTGTTTTAAAGAATATATCACGAACACCTTTCTATGTTAGGAACTGTTTTGGCCATCAGATCTTAAAAATTTTATTGGAACATTTTAGGCATTCATAAAAATAGAGTTGGTCGTGACCACCCATGTACTCATCACTTGGCTTCAGTGATCATTGCATGGTCTGTCTTAGTTCATTTCTGTTCCCTATCAGTTGGATGTCTTTGAAGCAATTCTCTGTCATTTATTCTATTTTTTCTGTAGATACGTCAGTGTGTAGGATCATCATTTGTAAATAATTGCTTACTCTTCCAGTGTTTGTACCGTAATGTGTTAAGCCAGTTGTGGATCATTGACCACTGAGGGTGAAACTTACATATTGCTTTGGTAGATGATGCTACAAGAATCTTTATGCCTGTTTGCCAGTGCAGCTAATTGAACTGTCTCTACAGACTACAGGCCCTAGAGCTAATAAACACCCTTTGGTGTTAGTCGCTCAGTTGTGTCCAGCTCTGCAACCCCATGGACTGTAACCCGCCAGGCTCCTCTGTCAATGGGATTCTCCAGGCAAGAATACTGGAGTGGGTTGCCATTCCCTCCTCCAGGGGATCTTCCCAACCCAGGGATCTCTTCCATCTCCTGCATTGGCAGGCAGGTTCTTACCACTAGCACCACCTGGGAAGCCCCTAAAATCTGAAACAGTGGAATATTTTGTCATGTGTCTCAAAGATTAAACCATTAAAATAAGCCTTTACGAGCTGAAGTGTATATAGCACTTGCCTTTGCAAACTCTGTTACACAAAGTTCCTTTTTGTTTGTAAATTTAAAATCTCTGTTTTAGAAATTAGGTCTTTTGGTCACCTATATCCTCTGGGCTAGATCTGAATATAGATAGGATTTTAAAAACATTTCTTAAATAGATTTGTGTGTAAGACACAGAATATGGAGCCTTTTTAGTGTTCTGATCAAATCAGTACTGTGAGGGAAAAAGCTTCTAAGTGGAATTAAAAGTATAAAGAGGAATATGTAGATGAATATACAGTAGTGGCTAAAATGTATTAGTAGTTAGTAGCTTGTCGCTCAGTCGTGTCCTACTCTTTGTGACCTCATGGACTGTAGCCTCCCAGGCTCCTCCCTCCATGGGATTCTCCAGGCAAGAGTACTGGAGTGGGTTGCCATTTCCTTCTCCAGGGGGTCTTCCCGACCCAGGGATCAAACCCGGGTCTCCCGCATTGCAGGCAGACGCTTTAACCTCTGAGCCACCTTATGCTTATTGAGTTCTCAGAGGGAGAGGGTTAGAAATAGATGGTCCAGGTTACTGAGGGTGGAAGATTCCTGACCCAGTGTGTCCTACGGCCCCTGTCCCGCCCCCCTTTTGGGTGGGCTGGTGGCCCCTTGGGAGAGTTACACCCCACCCGGTGTAGAGGGCCGGCTTCTCCTGAGACTGCTGGCTAGCTCCTCTAGGCCAGGGTGGAATTTCCCAGTTTTCTGATTTGGCTAAATTTGAGGAAGGTCAGAGTTGTACTGGCTTCATCCTTACCCAGGCTTCCCTGGTGGCTCAGACCTTAAGGGATCTGCCTGCAATGCAGAAGACCTGGGTTCAGATCCCTGGGTTGGGAAGATCCCCTGGAGAAGGGAATGGTAACCCACCCCAGTACTCTTGCCTGGAAAATCCCATGGACAGAGGAGGCTGATGGGCTACATTCTGTGGGGTCAGACACAACTGAGTGACTAACATATCCTTAGACAGCTTTTTGCTTGAATAAAGCACCCTGTCTGTGCATTATTTGTTGAATACTAGGTGGGTGGTGTGCCTGTGTCTAGAGGAGACTGGTACACGATTCTTGGAAGCAAAATAGAATCACCATGAAACATACAGAGGTACTTTGGATACCTTTTCCTCTACTGTCAGAGGAGAGGAAATTAATAATGCAGCATTATTTCTGTAGGAAGACACTTGATATTATCAGTATAGTCCTTAATCCATGACTAGGAGAAAAAGGAGGGCAGAACCCTTTTTCCTCTGCTTGACTCCAGCCTTTATACCTTTAACAGATTCTCGCTGTCATAATCTAGTGTTTGAATGTGGAACACACAGATATCGATTACTTACAGAAGAGGAACAAACTGAGTTTTTTTGGAAAGTTGATATTAAAATAGACTTAAAAATTTAAATATTTGAAAAATAAAAACAATTTTGAACAGCTTGTTTTAAAGGAAGGTTTGCTTGCTACATGTACTCCTGTGTGCTTGTAATATTTTATATGTCAAAGGTGACATCTGTTCTTAATATTTTTTAAATAAATTCTTGACCTTGTCCCTTGGTTTGGCCTTCTCCTACCTTCACCTTGAAAGGAGTGACTATTTGGGAGAGCGTGTGCACAGTTGTGAGTCTGTAAAAACGAGTCCAGTTGCATGCACGCTCAGACACGCATTTGCACTGCTGTCATTGAATCACGTCTCAGGCAGGCAGGGTGTTTCACGAAGCCTGTTCAAGGTTTAAATGCTGGCCTGGGCCAGTTACACAAAACAGAAATGCCCACAGAAGGGCTGGAACAGGTAGGTAAGAATTGTTGGCGTGATTGAAGAGGAAAGAAAGAGCTAATTCTTAATTTTCCTGAATGACTGGGAGAACAAAACAATTGGTTCCCTTCTGACCAGGGTAAAGTCTGCTGAGCGTAGCCAGGAAGAGAGGGTTTGAAATTCCACCGCTTTATATTTTGAATTTACATGTTGTGTTTGAATTTTATTTGGTCCAGGAATTTTGAGAAAGTGAGTCTTCTGTCTTTTATTTGTGCAGGATACATACTGGTTCACCTGTTTTCTAGCAATCAAAGAAACCCAAAGGGACATGTTAGGATGATGAAAGCAGTGTACAGTTAGTGAGTGATGGAGCCAAGATGAGTGGATCTACTGATAGAAAATTTATTGCCTCTAACAAAGGTTTGCTTCCCAGGTGGCTCAGATAGTAAAGAATCTACCTACAATGCGGGAGACCTGGGTTCAATCCCTGGGTTGGGAAGATCCCCTGGAGGGGAGGACATGGCAACCTACTCCATTATTCTTGCTTGGAGAATCCCCATGGGCAGAGGAGCTTGGTGGTCTACAGTCCAGAGGGGTTTTCAGAGTAGGACATGACTAAGCAACTAAGCACAAGAAAGGTTTGAGACCTTGAGGAACAATGAGTGTATATGCTAGAGGGATTTAGAACAGGTCAGAGCCTCTTCCCCCTCCTAGATGTTGGTTTCGTGCAGATAACCTTACAACCACTGATAAGGATGAGAGGAAAACTAGCCTGCTTTGTACTTAAAAATATCAGTAATTCAAGTTGGGGCAGAAAGATGCCTGTGAGTGCAATGAAGAGGAAGGGGAAAATACATTTTCCCCCCCTTTAATTCTTCCTCCCTCTCCACCTCCTCCTCCTCCCTCCCACCCCAACTCCTTGAAAATATATATTAACCTGTAATTGACTAGCTGCTGGCAGAGGAGAGCATGTAGCTTAGCAGGCCAGGGCACTGGGCTCTTCTTACTGGTTGGGTAGTTCACTTAAGCCATGTTTGTTTCCAAACTTGTTTATGTCAGGGGTACTTTTGCTATCAGTATATGTAATTCAACGTTATCTAAGTGTTTAAGACATGAGTGGGAAAAGAAAAGGTATCTGTAAAAGCTAAAATGAATGATATGGGAAGATTTGATAAAGGCAGTACATTTAAGGTGAGCTGTCATATCGAGTGTGGGAGAGGCCATTGTAAAAAGAGGAAATTTTTGTAAATATCTCTAAGCATTTTGTCCTTAGATTTCTTCTGGAATGATTCTATATACCAGCTTCATTTAAGGATGAATACCCGGATTGGTATATTAGGGTTTATGCAAGTAGGACCCTGAAGGCATCTCATCCAGGGATTCATACTCAGAGAAAAGACCTTAGCCTGGGCCCAGAGATGACAGCGAGGGGCCGGCCTCTCAAAGTGGACTTGGCATTGTGTTGTATTGAGCAGGAGGAGGACAGAGACAGAATCTTTTAACGTGTGTCCTTGTGATGGCTTTCTGCTTTAACTGACTTGGTTAAAAATTAACCGACCAAGAAAACTAGTGATCGCACTGAGAAAGAGGTCAGATGAATAGCCGACTAGCTCAGAATGGGCTGTAAATCTGTAGCGTGCTCCCGTGAAAGTTTCCTTTTTGTTTCCATCACACACGTTTAGAAAACTAGAGACGGACAGGCCGTGAAGGCTGGCTGTGACTTACTGGTGTTGGGGTCCTCTGGCTGACTTGGTAGACCAGCAAGCCTTGGTGTGCACGATCAGAACCTCCATGTCTCAAGGAAGGTGATGCTGTGGATCACTTAGGCAGGGCCCCAGGAGGATTCATCTCTCATGCTTCGTTCCACAGTCAGGGAAACTGAGGCTGTTGGTCCCAGTCTTCCAGGTGTTGGGCCACACTGACACTGCCGGCCAGCTCAACAGGCCCCTCCATAGCTTTGGACTCCTGAAAGCCCATGGGCTGGTCTCAGGGTGATTGGGAAATAGAGGTTGACCTGACCGACACCCCCCCCCCCCCCCCCCCACACACACACAGCTTTTTGAAAAAGTTACAAAAAATCTATTATTTAAAGTCTGTATCTGCCCTGGCTCACTAGAAAGGGTGAAAGAACACAGCAGAGGGATGGAAACCTATTATAATACAAATCAGAAATCAATTCTATTGTCACCTTATTTCGAGTAATGATCTTTTAATGGATGGATTAAAATGAGTGTTATATTTCAGTTGGATGATATAGGGCCTCATTGATTTGTCTGTGACATGAGTCGATGCATGTGTATAGACGAGGGAATGTTCTGTCTGCTTCTGACCTTAGGCAATGAAACACGTCCTGTCTCAGATCATTTTGCCTCTCATTGATTTCAGATCAGCAGCATAATGTTTTGTTTTTGTTTTTCTTTTACATTAAAGTAGCTGGAGAAGGAAATGGCAACCCACTCCAGTGTTCTTGCCTGGAGAATCCCAGGGACGGGGGAGCCTGGTGGGCTGCTGTCTCTGGGGTCGCACAGAGTCAGACATGACTGAAGTGACTTAGCAGCAGCAGCAGCATACTGCATTACTCCTGTTAATAAGTTCAGTAGTAAGAACAGAGAAATGAATTTACGTTAAGTAAAACAGCCTAGAAATGTATTGCACTTTATTATGTTTTTATGTTTTACTAGTGAATGTGCTAGTGTTAAAAATTTTGTTTTCTTTTCCCTTTTGACCTTCTTTGTTTCGACCTGGATTCTTTACATGTGACCTGGAGAATGCTTTTCACCTGCTCTGAACTTTGATTTTTCATCCATAAAATGAAGACTTAACTAAATGACCCCTAAGGTCTCTCTGACTCTGACCCAGTGACCTCAGGAAGTGTGTGATCTCATCTGTGTGCACAAATCTTTATTTGCAGTCACATCAGTGACATGAGTTAAAGTCTACTCCCCAGAAGTATGCGGAAATTGGGAAACCACATTATTGGTCTTATTCTTCCGAAATAGACGACTGGGTTTGAGCAAGACACTAGTGGGAAGAACCGGTCATTAATTTATGCTGGTTTGGTCATTTTTTGTTTATTTACACTTTAGTGATTAAGAACTTGTGTTCTGGAGTCCACTTTGAATCAGTGCCTCACTTTGTAATCAGAGGTCTCGGACCTCTGGTTTACTTTCTCTATGAACTGGGAGTGACAAATGGTAACGACTACCTCCCAGCGTCATCTTGATGCTTCGGTGAGATAATCCATGCAGAACCAGGCACATAGTGCAAGCTTAGTCGGCTATTCAGATTGTGACCATGAGTTTTCATTGTCGCAGTAAACCTGTAGAAACGTGTTTCCTTCCCTACGTTTGTCAGGGTTCTCTGAATCTGCCCTATCATCTGATTGGACAGTGGAGACACTGCAGACACTTCTAGAATTTATAAACAGGCCTGGTGCGCATGAATTAGCTTTCGTCCAGTGTTGACCTTAGGGTCCTACTTGTCCAGTCATTGGTGTTAAGCCTTGCATCCCCATTTAATTATATGATTATTTGAAAAGATGCTTCAGACAACAAGGTGGTTTTTATCTTCTTTCTTGTATTTGCGTCACCTTTTCTGGATGACTGGAGTTCGTGTCGGACACCCTGCCTGTTCAGAGAACTGAATGGTCATTGGAATATTGATGGCTTTTTATAAATAATCTCTGGTCCCGAACTCTTGTCCTGTTACTGACGCCGAGGTATCTTGAGGATGGAGGAGCTTTTCTTTTAATACATCCTGTAGACTTCTGTATGGCAGTTCCCAGCCATGCCTCTTGGGTTTTAAACACCCATTGTATCATTTGACTTGCCATGCACCGGCTGTGCGGTTCCTTTTAGTGTGTGCTGAAACGGGAGCAGGTGTGTAAATTGGCTTGTTTATCTTTTAACATGGTTCTGTCATTGGAGGATACTACCTGAGTGTGTTCTGAACTGGGTCAGCGCTTTTTCCTCTTTTCTGTGTTTTTCATTTGTTTTATGAGGTCAAATCCTTATGATAACCTTGTGTGTTGAGGGGTGGCAGCTGAGGCTCCAAGGCTGGGCAGGGGGAGCAAGCATTGGAGTCAGGCAGCCTGGCCCCAGAGCCGGCTTCTCCTGCTCAGCCACCCCTCTTAAGACCCTCCGATGCCACCAGAAACCCCCTGGGACGCAGAGGCCGCGGGGCCCTCGGGCCCAGGGAGCGGGCGCAGAGGCCTGGACGTGTCTGCTGAGGAGCAGGTGTGAGTGTGAGGTGGCGGGGAGACGCCTGCGGTCCTCCAGTGCCTCTGTTCTGCTGTATGTATCCTCCGTCCTCCGTTGGGCTTCCCTGGTGGCTCAGTGGTAAAGAATCCACCTGCCAGTGCAGGAGACTTGGGTTCCACTCCTGGGTCAGGAAGATCCCCTGGAGGAGGAAATGGCAACCCACTCCAGTATTTCCTGGGAGATCTCATGGACAGAGGAGACAGGTGGGCTGCAGTCCATGGGGTCGCAAAAGAGTTGGACATGACCTAGTGACTAAAAGGCAACATCTTCCACTCGTCCCACTTTCAAGTGGATATTTGTTATTAAAATTATCTAGAACCAATAAATAGGGAAATAGCAACCCACTCCAGTATTCTTGCCTGGAGAATCGCACAGGCAGAGGAGCCTGGCGAGCCAAGGTCCATGGGGTTGTAGAGAGTCGGACACGACTGAAGCAACTAAGTAAGCAGAGCCAATAGCAGCAGAACCCCAAATGCTAGCCCCCCTGTACAGTCTGGGTCCGCTCTGTCAGGTGTCCGACTCTGTCTGTCACGGTCCCCAGGGAGCACACAGGACAGAATCACCCAGCTGCATCTGAAGATGCACCCTTGGGGGTCCCCGTCTTACCATTGAGTGTGGCCCTTCCGGTCACCTCCCGGCCTCCCCGTCTCAGGATGAATGAGAGCATCATTAATGCCCACATGTCATCAGCATTTCTTTCTCCTCCCCCACATGCCCAGGTAGAATCGGTTTGCTGGAGGGATTGGGTCCTGGTGGTGTCCCAGGCAGCCCACGCCAGGGCAGTTTGCTCAGTCACAGACACGCTTAGTTGTTAAAATCACATCTCTCATTTACAGGAGAATTGCCTTTTCTGAAAGATGACAAGGGCACACTTGACCCAGAGAAAATAGTAAAGGAAAACCACGAGCAGCTATTTCAAACATGGGTCCCACTCCTGAAGCTGGGGAGCCCGAGGTGGCCTCGACACCAGGCAGGGTCCTGGTTCCTTCCATGGCACACACAGACGTGACAGTGTGCGGTTCCTCATTGAGAAATCTGAAAGTACCTTGTGTTTTATGTTACCAGTGCTGATAATGTTAGCCTAAGGTTTGGAGTCTGAGGTTTGGGAAAACAGTAAAGGAATAACATTTCACATGTTTGAAATCAGACATTAAAAAACACTCAATAACTTTCAGAAACAAGGCTGCTTTTCTTATTAAAGGAATGAAGATGTTTTCTTAATCAGCTGATTTTTAGTATAACTGTAATTTATGTCTCTTGGGGAGGGGAAAGTTTATCGTTTACCTTCTCCAAGCAGGTTGGATTTTAAAATGACTTTTGATGATTGAAGAAGGCCACCAGCTTCAGTAAGAAATTGAAAGGAACATAAGCATACTGTTTTAATCCAGGGCACTTGGCATTTTCCTCCTTCAGTAGATTACGTAAGTAAAGATGTAGATATGCATTAAAAAATAAAAGCAGAAGAATGGACAAACGTGTTCTGGACCCTCTGTGTGCTCAGGGTGCCAGCTCCCTGCCTCTTGCTGGGTGATCTTCAGCTTGCTCTCGCCCTCTCTGCGCCTCAGATGGTAACTGATCCACAGTGGAAGATGGATGGATGATTCAGTGAAGTTGTCTGAGTAAAGAGCTTAGGATGGGCCCTGTGACAGAGGAGTGTCTCATGATCGTTAAAGTAATTTTCATTATTTAATTATGAACCCATAATGACACACCTAGGAGGCTGGTATTAAGACCCCCAAAGCAACATTGTGACATCTTTTAATCTGAAAAGATTCTTAACCTTTCCAACAATTAGCATGCAAGAATCTAAGCTAACTGACTCTCTGAGAGTCAGCTGTATCACAAAAGTGGTATCAAAAGACAAAATAAGAGTACAGTTGACTGTTGAACAACATTTTGAACCACCCGGGTCCACTTAGACGCGGATGTTTTTCAGTAATAAATCAAGTCGTTCACCATCTACATTGGTTGAATCCATGGATGTGGAACCCGGGTCACAGAGGGCTGACT
Source organism: Ovis aries (assembly GCF_016772045.2). Classification (NCBI taxonomy): domain Eukaryota; kingdom Metazoa; phylum Chordata; class Mammalia; order Artiodactyla; family Bovidae; genus Ovis; species Ovis aries. The sequence continues at coordinate 59,087,632 of NC_056069.1, read as the reverse complement.
GTGGAGCTTGAGCATCTGCAGAGGATCCTGATGCCAGTCCCCTGAGGAGACAGGGATGCAGCCACCTGCACGGAAAAATAAAATCTCAGTCTTAATTTGAAGGGCTGGGGTGGGGACAGATCCCTAGGGAGGGCACTCTGGCCAGGGCGCTGCTTGGGATGGGTGCTCACAGCGGGGGCCGCCAAGTCAGTGGAGCCTTGTTCTCCAACCCCCCGCGCCCCGCTGCGCCCTGCGCCCCCCCCAATCCATCCGGGAAGAGAGAACCCTCGACCAGGGTGAAAGCAGGCAGCCCCGAGCTTGTAGTCTCTTGTGACTAGTGTGTTGACGCGGCACCGCGGCACTGTTAGATGGTAAGGTACGACGAGGATTTTAGGGGAGCCTTTAGGACCGGGTACCTTGGGTGGGTGTGCGGGCGGGGAGGAATGAAAAGTATTTGTTTCTTTCCCTATAATTATTTGTGTATTTATTTTTGTGGTGGGGGTGGTTTGCTCTGGGAGAAGCTGACCCAGCAGTTGTTTTTCTTCTCTCCTCCCCTGTCTGGAGTAGCAAAGGGCCTTCCAGAGCCCCCTTTGGCTTCTGTGAACGGGGCTTTGTTATTCAGAACGCTCAGCCAGAGGTCTTTATCCCCCAGCTCACCGCCTAAGAAAGCTCTGCTGCTTACAGCACCCCTCACGCCCTTCCAGCCCCCACGGGAGCGCAGTCCCTGCTGTTTGCTTTCTGCCCTCCCAGCCGGCGGCAGCTCCAGGCTCTAGTCTTCGGAGACTCTCTTCAGATTTGGGGGTTGACAGTGTCAGTGGGTCTCCTTGTTGCCCCTCCCTTGTGATACTGAGCTGTGTCCATGGGCTGTGCCATCCTTCCCAGGGCCAGGGGTGACCTGCAGCGGCAGCATCCAGGAGGCGCCTTCCAGGAGGAGCCCACCAGGCAAGGCACCTGAATCTCTGGGGAGAGGACTCAGGGCTCTGTGTTCATGCCAGGATCTATACGTCACAACCGGACTGATGTTGAAGAACCATTTTTGGAGGAAATAAGATAGCTTGGTGTTGGCCTCTAGAACCTGAAAAAGGCAAGGAAAACAGATTTCCCTGGAGAAATTCCTGAAAAGATCACAGTTCTGCTGATAATCTTCATTTTAGCCCATTGAGACCCATCTCAGACTTATGACCTCAAGAACCGTTAGGATAATAATTGTGTATTGTTTAAAAAATAAAACGGTATTTTCCAAGTAGTAGGTTGTTAGCAGCGACTTTTAAAAATTGAAAGTTAGAATAGTGCAGATGGAGAAGGCAATGGCACCCCACTCCAGCCAGTACTCTTGCCTGGAAAATCCCATGGACGGAGGAGCCTGGTGCGCTGCAGTCCATGGTGTCGCTAAGAGTTGAACACGACTGAGCGACTTCACTTTCACTTTTCACTTTCATGCATTGGAGAAGGAAACGGCAGCCTGCTCCAGTTTTCTTGCCTGGAGAATCCCAGGGACAGGTGAGCCTGGTGGGCTGCGGTCTATGGGGTCACATAGAGTCGGACACGACTGAAGCGACTTAGCAGGAGCAGCACAGAATAATGCAGAAAATATACGCACTCACTGCACATACCGGGCTTGCTCTGTGAGGCTGTGAAGTCAGCATGTCTTCCCCAGTGGTGCTAACCCACCTGCAGTGCAGGAGACTAAGAGACTTGAGTTGGATCCCTGGATCTGGGAGATGCCCTAGAGGAGGGCATGGCAGATCACTCCAGTGTTCTTGTCTGGAGAATCCCATAGGCAGAGGAGCCTGACGGGCTACAGTCCATGGGGTTGCAGAGTCGGTCAGACGGGACTGAGGCGACTTGGTGCGCGTGCCTGAAGTCAGTGTGTGTAACACGTGTGCTCTTACTTGATCACCTCATAAACAGTGTTTCTTGCTGTGGGTCGAGGTCAGTCAGGTTAGAAAGCCAGTAGAATAGTCGGTGTCCCCACCTTCCGCCTCATCACAGCACCCTTTCATGTTGTTTGCAGTCTAGCTTGTGCCCCAGCCAGTAAGTGAATCATCTATTTTGTGATGAACATCCAAAATCAAAAATCCTGGGGAGCTTTTACCCTACCCTTGCAGCGGGTCTCAAGCTTGGGTGTACATTCGAATCTCCCAGGGCACTGAGTAAAACACAGCCCCCTCTGCAGACTTTCTGTCTCAGAATCTAGGACTCGGTTGTTGGATCTGCATTTCAACCAAATGTCTGTGTGTTTCTCAGTCAGGGGTCTGTGGGCACCTTCAGAAATACGACCTGTGCAGGCATTTTGCCTGTTATGTATTAAACCTTATAACAACTCTGTAAAGTGACCCCTCCCCCCATTTGACAAATAAGGACCCACAGTGATTCGATTTGGTGAGTCGATGGTTGTCTCAGAGAGGCTAAGGGCCAAGCTTGGGCCAGCCCTCACTCCTGAGCAGGAATCAGGTGGCATGAGATGGGAAAGATAAACAGTGCTGATTGAGGGAGCGGCCCTCCTGTGGGGGGAGGAGGAGGGATAGGATTGTTAGATGACAGATAACAAAGAGGATGTTAGATGGCAACAAATAAAAAGAAATAGGATTGTTAAATGACAGCACTTTGTCTTGGAGGCAGGTGGTGTTACTGCTGTTTCTAGGGCGGCCTTTTAGCCCCAGGCCCTGTGTGGTCAGCGGTGGTGGAGATCAGAGAAGGGAGAGCAAAGGTGGATGGTGGGCTGGGGGGTCCATCCTCCATGGTGAGGGGTCCCCGCAGGAGACCTTCAGTCCAGCTCCACCTCCAGCTCTGGGATCTGAGACGGTGGCTTCACTTGCTGGGTCTGCTGCTTTGTCCTTAATAAAAAGGGGGGGATGGGTCACAGGACAGCATCTAGGTCTGTGAGGGCTTCCAGACCTCAGATCCTGTGTGTGTGTGTGTGTGTGTGTGTTTTTCCTCCCCTTTTGGAAAAGTAGTATTTCCTTCCTTTACCTTGAAAGAGATACTGAGTGGCTAAACAGAATGTAAGCAAGTGTGTGAGACCCCAGGGAGATGCTGTAAACAGAGTCACACGTGGGGCGCTGGGGACTCAGTTCAGACCATCTGTGGGATGCCCAGGTCTCAGCCATGCTGCTGGGGGAACAGTCTTGCTTTCCAGCGGGACATCAATTGCATTCCAGCATTTCCTTGGTCTCCCACCCATCAGGCAGAGACCCTGGACCCAGGTGGTGGAGCCTCAGGGCCAGCCGACTCTTAAACTGCTCAATCTGATCTTAATTTCTTTATGAAAAAACTCAGCAACTCTGCAGAGCTGATAGCCTGTAGATAGGAAGTTATATCCAATGGGATTTGTGAGAACAAGAGGAAGTGTTTCCAGGAAGCTGGGCTGGTGCTGGGTAGCTGTGCATTTTTTTGTGACCTTAAAAAGGAACTTTATTTTTAATTTGAAGGTTATCATGTTTTTAATTGGAAGGTTATTGTCTCTCCTTATCTCTCTGGCAGATGTAAAAATGTGTGACATTTTATACTTAAATTCCCATCTAATTTTGGTCTTAGTCTCAGTTGGATTACAGAGATACACATCTTCTTAAGATGCTATCTTATGAGCATTCAGTGCTATGTATACCCAAACCCTTGACAGGGATTGGCAACTGATTATACTTGCTATTTATTCCTTCTGCTTGACATCCTGGAGAATACCTGGATAAAGGCAGCACCCAAATTTGGCCTAAAAGTAGTATTTGGAGGTAAAAGATTTTTCTCCAAAACTAGAGGTTGCAGCTGTATTTCTCTGCTATTCTACTAAATCATATCTCAGTCATCTTTCTGTTTTGAGAATTTACATGTTTAATCTTCATATGTTTGTCTGTTTTCCATTTCTTGACTTTTTTTGTGGAAGAAGAAACTTGTATATTAGTTTTCAGAAAGTACATGAAGCTAAAACCCTACATTATGTTCTGATTAACTTTATATATATTGTTTGTTTCAAGTAGAATTTTTTAGCCTTTATCTTTTAAAGTAATCTTTTTTAATGGAGCAGACTGATTGGTTACAAATTACTCTACAACATTGGGTTACTCCTTGAGTGAGGGGTGGCGGGTAGCTCAGTTAACCTGTGGTCTTTCAGTGAAGATAGAGTAAAGTGAAGAATGTATTAACAGTTCTGCTGAGGATGACCTAGTCTGCAGTGTTAGCATCATGTGAAACATTTTGACTTTACATAGTTTTTAAAGGATGGAGAGTCACTTTGGAAGGATGGATGGCTACTTGCCTTCACGGATGAGTTATACACGGCTAGTCAGCAACACGAAACAAATAGTAAATGAGTTTTATAGAAAAACGATGGAAGGATCTTAGAGCTGAAAAAACTTCAGCTGACAAAAAAATGAATGTTGTTGAGTTGCTTTCTGGAGACTTGACCCTAAATGAAAGGGTCTGGCCTGGAAGTACATAACTATTGACCTGGAAATAGAAATTACAGGTTTTGGAAGAATAAAAACAGAATTGAAAACCAGGACGTACAACCCCTTTTTAAAAGAAAGAAAAGCATAACCTACCACAGTGTCAACCATGTGAACAGGTCAGATTTGAAACATTATGTTAAATGCATAACATGTGTGTGTTTCAAGTAAAGCCTATAAAGATGAAAGGCTGTCATCGGTCTGCTGTCATCCGTCTTTGGATTTTCAAATTCTTCAGCCTCAGCTTCCTCATTTCTAGGAAAGGAAGGGCTTGTGCTGTATCATTGCATCCCTTGTACAACTCTGAGCAGTTTGCTTAATTTTTGGAAGCCTGAAGGCAGTTCTGTGCTTCTGTGTGACATTATCCCACACATTACCTAAAGCGTTGAGTTTCCTTAAGTGTTAACTGAGTTGTTGAGAATCACTGTGGAGCTGTTGGCTGTAACACCATGGTCAGAATGGTTTGTTGTTGTTCAGTTGCTCAGTCGTGTCCGACTGTTTGCGACCCCTTGGACCGCAGCACTCCAGGCAGCCCTATCCTTCACCATCTCTCGCAGTTTGCTCAAACTCATGTCCGTTGAGTCAGTGATGTCATCCAACCATCTCATCCTCTGTCGCCCCCTTCTTCTCCTGCCCGCAATCTTTCCTAGCATCTGGGTCCTTTCCAATAAGTCAGTTCTTTGCATCAGGTGGCCAAAGTATTGGAGCTTCAGCTTTAGCACCAGTCCTTCCAGTGAACATTCAGGACCGATCTCCTTTAGGGTTGACTGGTTGGATCTCCTTGCAGTGCAAGGGACTCTCAAGAGTCTTCACCACCACAGTTCAAAAGTATCGATTCTTTGGCGCTCAGCTTTCTTTATGGTCCAACTCTCACATCTGTACATGACTACTGGAAAAACCATAGCTTGAGGAGAGGGACCTTTGTTGGCAGGTGAAGGTAGGTGGTCAGGGAGGGTAGGGCACTGGTTACTGCTGGGCTAGCCCTGGGGACGGACAGAGGGATCCAGATTGGCCCTGGGCAGAGACCCTCAGACTGGACTGACTCCTCCCAGTGGGTGGGACTTCATGACACTTAGAAAGTTCTAGTCTCTCTGGTTGTTTGGTGAGTGGAGGGTGAGGATGTTCGCTGACAGCTGTCAGCAGTTGAAGAGAAGATAACCTCCAGCCCTTTCTCCTATAAAATTCCAGACTTGCCAGCTACTAGTTCAGGTGTGTTTTAAGAAGACCCTGTGAAGGTTGAAAGCTCGGCTCTGCCGGCTTCTTGCTGCTTTCTGGTCCTGAGCAGTCTCACTGGGGTGGCTGGTGAGGTCGCCCCAAGTTAGTAAAGCAGGAATCACAGCATTATTTTTGAGATCAAGCATATCCAGATGAAAGGGTCTGTAGAAAGAGTTTCCTCCTGCAAAATATTGTTTTATTCCAAATTATATTTTTATAGGAGGCTATATCTGTAAACCACAGGATTTCTAATAGTCATGAGCATTAAGTCTGACATTGGCCCTGAAGCTGGTGAATCGGGATGTCTTCCATGAGAAAACTAACCAACTGAGTCCGTGCCTTTGCCCTGCTGTATTCTGGGCACCACGGGAGTGTTCCCAGAGACCCTCCTTCCCCAGAGGGAATGGCTGGTTCTCTTGCCAGCCTCCTCCTGCATCCCTGGGGCTTAGGGGCAGGAGTCAGGAAGGGGAGTGTGGTGCCCAGGTGAGTGTCCTCAGGATGGGTAAGGCCAAGAGTTGAGACCCTTTGGGGAAAATAGACAGAAATAGGAGTCCCTGCATCACTTTAAGCTCTCAGTGTTCAGGCCAGGTTTTTGCTCACACCCCTCCATCCTGGCGTCCTTGAGGAATTCCAGGCATCCTGGTCATTCTCCCTTTAAAGCCTCCAGGGAGGGGAACTGACTCTAAGACCGCCACTGGGAAAATTAAAAGGAGGAAGTTTTCTATAAATCATGGCCCGGGGAGAAAGTCTGGAAACAACACCCTCTTAACCTTGGTGCTGTGTGAAGTGGAATCCTTGTCTGGATCACTGGTTCCCGCAGACCCTGTTGCTGGCTACCCGATCCACCCCCCACCCCCGCCCGCCCACTTGTGGATTTTGATTGCCAATTTATTTTACTAAGTGGCATACTTGGATTTTTCTGTTTTATGCAGTTGGTCAGGGAGGACGTTCTTGTGTCCGTCTGTGTCAGGACTGTGCCCCTCTGCGCTCTTTAGGCAGTGGAAGACGTGTGTGTGTGTGTGTGTGTGATGCCAGGAGGAAGACGTGTGTGTGTGTATGTATGTATGTATGTGTGTGGGGCTGGGGAGGAAGATGTGTGTCTCTGTGTGTGTGTGTGTGTGTGGCTGGGGAGGAAGACGTGTGTGTGTGTGTGATGCCAAGAGGAAGACGTGTGTGTGTGTGTGTCTGTGTGTGTGGGTGTGATTCCAAGAGGAAGACGTGTGTGTCTGTGTCTGTGTGGTGTGTGTGGTGTGTGTGTGTGTGAGAGATGCCCCTATGTGTGTGTGGTGTGTGATGCATGTGTGTGTATATCTGTGTGTGTGTCTGTGTGTGTTTATGTGTGTGTGTGTGATGCCCAGAGCCCTGCATGATTTTCACCTTGTTTGGAATGTGATGAAATTGCATTAGAAGGGTTAAGTCATATGATATGATTCTAACGCCTAATTTGTTTAGTGTAGATATGAAATTTAGGGGAACAATTTTAACTTTATTCTTAAGTCTCCATTGAGAAGTTACGGCATAAGAATAAAGTTAGTTCTTCAGTCTGATGGAAAAATCTCCTGGGAGTAAAATTGGAATCCAGTGTTGCTAATATATTTGTTGTATTTGAAACTCACAACGACTGCAGCTCATATTAATAGTTCACAAAGTATTTCATGATCAAGGCTTCTAATATTGCTATCTGAGCTCCCCTGGAATTCAGAGGGAGGGTGGGGGCCAGTGTGAGGGAAGGTTAGTGAGCGCTGCCCCCCCCCAACCCCGGCTTTCTGATGCCCATTGCTGAATGGAGGAAACCCCACCCCCACCTCCGCCCCCAAAAAGGAAGAAGAAGAAAAGGGTTTGTTTTCATTAGTACCCGGTTAGGTTTGGGAGGAAACTGTGTTTGAATGTAGTTTTCTGCTCCCGGAGTTTTCACTCTGCTGTGCTGTGTGTGTGTGTGTGTGTGTGTGAGGACACACCCCCCTCTTGACAGCTGTGACTACGAGAAAACTGGCCAGAACTGGAGACTGTTTCCCGCCCAGTCTTCCCCAGGTCCACACTGCGTTCCTGAGCAGGAGCTATTTTTGAAGTGGACAGATGATCTGAGTGTGTGAGCCTGTGGCTGACAGTGTGTGGCCTGGGAACCAGAGGACAGATGGCCCAGGAATGCGGGAGAGAGCGCCCCGCGTCAGGACAGCAGCGCTTAGCCCCGCGCTCCGGGGCTCAGAGTCTGGCGAGGACTGGAAGAACCTCCCCGCGCTGCACCCGCCTGCTCTCCTGCAGTTGTGCGGGCTCTCCCGAGGTTGCATGTAGACTTGACCGCAGGTAATTTACACGGGCATAGGTCCCGTCAGCCTGAATAAGCTCTTTAGAATGAAATCGATAGCTGCTTTATCACCACTTATACTTACAGAACTGTTTTGACTTTAGAGCAATTTACCTGGTAGAAAAGTTTTCTCTCTTATGAATGTTGTTTGTATGTATCAAATTATAGTTGATGGGGTCAGTCAAGTCATTCTAATTGTAAGCCGTGTCAGCCTGAAATCTGGACAGGAAATTTTAGGTGTATATTCATGAAGTCCAAGAGACTACATAAAGACAGATTCAATAATGAAATTCAAACCGTCCTACTTATCCAAGACATCCCCCATGTGGTTTTAATTATAATACTGATTATGACATATAGACTTTATATATTTAAAAGAGATTTAAGTTAAAAACAAAACATATCAGGGAATGTTTGATTCAGAACAGGACTTTGTACTTTTTTTTCTGTAAGTGACAGATTGTGAATATCCTTTGTGGACCCATATGGTCTGTGTCGTAGCTCCGTGGCCCCGCAGTTATGGCTTAGAAGCATATTAAGGGACAATGGGCTTGTCCCGGGGGGCTTTTTCCAGTCCCTTCCTGCAGTCTTGTCTTAAGATTTGGGAGGAGAGGTAGTCCCTCTTTCTTCGTCTGCTACTTTAAAATGAAGTGAAACTGTAGAACCTCGGTGGACGGTCTCTTGGACCTACCCCAGGAGATTCATTTAGGTTTGTTACCTTGGAGCAGCCCAGGTAACCACACCCTGCTTTGATGGGTTCCCCTGTACTTTTAGAAAGGCAGTGTTCAAGGCTGGATCCAGATGATTCTTCTCCTTTTCAGCAGTGGGTGGTTCCTAACTCCTGTAGACCCAGTTTCCCTGTTCATAACATACTGTGTCATGCTCCCTATCCTATCCTGAAATGTAAGTGTCATATAATTGAAAAATGAGAGCAACACTCTAATAGAAAGAAATGAGATAAACGTAACTCGCAAGCTTATGTTCAAGTGTGCAGATGCTGGGGTGTGACTATACGAGAACAGTGGTACCCAAGTGCGGGTCTGCTGGGACAGTGTGTCTGTAAGACCCCCAGCAGCTCCCTTCCCTGAGTCGTGCCGTGGAAAAAAGAAAGTCAGCAGAACAAACTCCTTATCTGAGTGCAAGGAGGTGCTGATGAACTTGTGGACTGGCGGTCAGTCTTCACATCACGCTGTGGGAGCAGCCCCCAGAAGAGAGGTGATGTTTCCAGGACCCTGCACTGGTGTAGGGTCTCCATGAGCAGGAGGCGTCCCTGGAGGCTACCTGCCCCTGATGTGCTGTGCCGTTGACTCAGGTGCTGCAAGCCTCGTGGCTGCTGGTGGTGTGATTTCTGAAGGGAACAGCCCTTGGTATATTTCCAAGCCGAAGTAGAGATTTCCTCCTTCTACAGGATAGCTGTTCTTCCTAAAAAATGTGGTGTGGAAAAACTGTGCCTCCCGAGTTGTTTCGATGTATGCATGAAATGGAATTAGGTTATAAGCCGAGGATATTTACCTTCTTGACTATCTGGCAAGACATTGCAGAGCCCAGCAAGATGCTGAGTGATGGGTTTGTGTGTGTGTTGGGGCGGGGGGGGGGTGCCGTCACAGGCAGTCTGTCCAGCAGTCTGTCCTTGCTTTTATCCTCCAAATGCCAATATCGTCCCTCCATCCTTGGGACAACTGCAGATTTCTACAAATTTCCAAATGTTGGATTCAACAGGGGCACAAGCAGTGAGGATCTGGGAAGTCTGTCAGTCACAGAGGAGGTCAGTGTCACTTGGCTGTGCTCCGAGGGGGCAGGTGGGTTGTGGAGAGCGCTGCTGACCCCCTGCCCAGGCCTTCTCAGAACTGCTGAGCTATTTCCCTCCAGCCTCTACTCCCCTCTTCTCGTGGTCTCCTCTGCCTTTTCCCTTCTGCCCCCCCTTCCCTTGGATTGCCCCATTTTTACTTGCTGCTTTTTCTTTTGTATTGTTCTCTAGGTAGACTTTCTTGTCTTGATGTTCCAACAGACTGCTGAGTCTCACCATTTATAAGATGTGTTGAAAATAATTTGTTACCAGTAGCGATCCAGACACTGCAGTGTACTTTTCCCAGGGTCACTCCCTTCCCTATTGATTTTTTAAAATTTTGGGGGGCTGGAGAGAAAGTGGTGGAGTGCAGCGTCCTGCAGGTCATGGTTCCGGAGATGGCCTGCGTTGGCACCTTTCATGGGGGTTGCTGCTTGAGGATTCAGCGTGCAAGACAGTGCTTTTGAATTCCTTGCCAAAGCCTGCTCCGTGCATGTGGGGGTAGATGTTACAGAGGAGGGAAGAACAAAGAAGGGTCTTCCGCATTCCCTGTCGTGTTTTCACAGTCCAAAGGCCTAGGCATGTCATCAGTGCTTGGCTTCAGCAGCGCCTCTCTCCCTTTGCATGTGACCCACGGACAAGTCCAGTTCCAGGGGTGGCCTCTCGCTTTCTCCCTTCCCTCCTGCAGGCCGGATCCTCGGAAGATCTGTGAATCCGAGTATGAAAGTGTAGGTTGGAAGGGGGGAGGTGTTAACTGCCGTGGTGTCTGAAACAAGGTTCTATTTTACGAAGCAGCTTTGGCTATCATCAGTTGGTTTTTATGGATTTCACAGTTGAGCAGTAATGAGTCATAATCACTACTTAATTTTCTCAGACCAGAGCGTGGACGCGCTTTGTTCTCAGACTCTCCAGGCGGTTGGTGATGGGAAGGTCTTTCCTTGGGGTTGAGCTGAAAGTCTACTGTTGGCACCTGTTCCTGGGCCTGTCTTGCTCTCCTGAGCAGATCTCTGTCTGGGAGCCTCTTCTGTCTGTCCTCTCTGCAGCAGCGGTAGAGAGAGACTCCCCCAGCTCCATCCTCTGCCCTTACGAGTTTAATATAATAATGCGGTTAGAACATCAAGTGTGAGAGAACAGAATACCATTACAACACAGTGACTTAAAGCGTTTATTATGCAGCGATAGGGAAAGTAATGTATTTCATCGTGCTGTGCTGTGCTGAGTCACTTAGTCATGTCCCACTCTTTGTGACCCCATGAACTGAAGCTCTCCAGGCTCCTCTGTCCATGCGGCTTCTGCAGGCAAGAATACTGGAGTGGGTTGCCATGATCTCCTCCGGGGGATCTTCCCAACCCAGGGATCGAACCCAGGTCTCCCGCATTGCAGGCTGGTTATTTACCATCTGAGCCACAATATTTTATTCTGGACTCTTAATAGGAGTTCCTGGGGACGTATATTCCCTTTGGAGGGTCTTATACAGGCATAAACCCATGATTGAATTTATTTTCCTCATACTATTATAGATCATTTTGGGGCCCAGGGGAAGCAAATACTTGTTAAGAAATCTCCACGTGCAAGATCATTCAGGGAAAGATTCTGCCTTTCTGTGTAAAGGTTTGAGAACATAAGGACTTAATTATAATAGCACTAGCAGCAGCAACCACCAGCCCCCGTGATAAGAGATAGATACGTTATCTTCTCTAATCCTTAGGACAGTCCTGCCAAGGTAGGTCTTGCTATTCTTATTAGTGCTAGATGTAAAGATGAGAGATGTAGAGTGGTTGTCAAGGCCACATGGCTTGTAGGAGCCTGAGTTTGCGTTTTTGCCACTGTCCTTGACTGCATACTTCTGCCATACTGGGCTTATCTCAGGTCCTTGAATGAGACAGGCATACACACCCACCTCCAGCCTCTTGTTCTTTCTGGTTGCAGTGAATACGCCTTCCTTACCCGACCCTTGGTTAAGTTCTAACCATCATTTAAGTTTCACCTTAGATATTGGCAGTTTAGTTCAGTTCAGTTGCTCAGTCGGGTCCCCACTCTTTGCAACCCCATGGACTGCAGTGCTCCAGGCCTCCTTGTCCAAAACCAACTCCTGGAGCTTACTCAAACTCGTGTCCATCAAGTCGGTGATGCCATCCAACCATCTCATCCTCTGTCGTCCCCTTCTCTTCCTGCCTTCAATCTTTCCCAGCATCAGGGTCTTTTCAGATGAGTCAGTTCTTCACATCAGGTGGCCAAAGTATTGGAGATTCAGCTTCAGCATCAGTCCTTCCAGTGAATATTGAGGGCTGATTTCCTTTGGGATGGACTGGTTGGCAGCTAGGTGTTTCTTAACCTCTACATCCTCCCCCCCACCTCACCCGCCATGACCTGTTAACTTCCTGCAGTCTCCAGCATGCTGCTTGACGGCACTTATGGTCCTTGTTGTTTTATGTTTGCCTGCTTTCCTGGACTCTTAGCTCAATGACGTGAGGGCAAGAATGGTCTGACGTCATTGCCTAGAATGGCACGTGATACCCAGCGGGCGTACAAGATGTACTTACTAAATAAATGAGTGGATGTTTATATCCCCATGTCCTGTGCGACACGTGGAGTAGAAAGAGAGGTGTGCATCCTTCAAGTCGTGGAGAAAACACTTAGAAAATCGCACACTGAATCAATATGTAAGTATATCAGTAAATGAGTATTTATTTGGATATCAGAAGTGAGTATATATTTATATATCAGTAAATGAGTATAGGTATGTGTTTTTGTTTACTTATTGTATACTGCAGAAATTCACAAAATTGAGACTTTCAAAAGGATGAAGACATTTTAGAAAGGAGTTACTAATCGATTTTTCTACATGTCATAGAATCAGCAGGTGTAAGGACCTGTTGTACTTCCAGCAGCAGGGAGCTGGGGCAAGCTCTGGGGAGAGGCAGTAACTAAGTAACTAATCCAACTTCAGATCCTGGTGGGGTTGGGGTTGGGATCGGATAGGATCCCTGGATCAGAGCCTAGTGTGGAGTGTGGGAGGTGCTAGCGTTTTACAGGGAGGGGTGAGCAACTGAGCAGAAAGCCAAAGCCTCTGAGTTATAGGGGAGGGGTGGGGAATAGCTTGGTCAGAAAGGCTGGGGCTTGGCTGTGATTGAAATCTGATGCCAGTTCACGGTTTAAGACTTCACCATCCTGAAATGACGGCTTGTTAAGTTCTCTAGGAAGCAGATAACTGCCCCTTGCATCTTTTAGTAAATATTTTTCCTTCCCTCCCTTATCTCTGGGTAGAGTAGAAATAACATACGATTTATTCTATCACTTTAAAAGATCTTGCAAGGTTAATTCTTTTTTCCCTCTCCACCAGGTACATCTAAAAGATTTACTCTTTGTCCTTATCATTGAAAATGTTGATGAGGTTACTTCCTGTACAGAGGATGTAATGACGGTGCAGTGCCGTGGAGTAACTCCTTTTAAGCCTGTAGAGAAGTACTTGTAGTTTCAGAGGTAGAATGAATGGCGGAGGATTAAAAAGTGCAGCTCACTGTTGGCACTCGGATGAGCTGGGCAATGAATGGGGGAGCTGGGCAGTTGTGACTGTAGAAGCTGGTGGCCAGACCCCTGGGCAGGTGAAATGCTGCTCTGGCTCCTCTGTGGGTGGTGGTATCTGCCTTGTCCTGTTGAACCCTCCGAAGCGTGAGGCTGCCTGCGATGCTGGTGAAAAGCCTGCTGCTGGTCAGAGACAGATAGCTCCTGTGAGCCCATTTGTCATCTCAGTAGCTGTTGGGGGAAGATGTACCCCACAGCTGGGTGGGGGAAATATACTGATATCTGTATTAAGGAAATGGCAGCCCACTCCAGCATTCTTGCCTGGAGAATCCCAGGGACGGTGGAGCCTGGTGGGCTGCCGTCTATAGGGTCGCACAGAGTCGGACACGACCGAAGCGACTTAGCAGCAGCAGCAGCAGAGAGTGAAATAAATAGTGGAAATTATTTCTCTTCCAACTATAACATTAAATGTACAAATAAAAGGAAACATTGCAATGATTGCAGATTGCAGTGTGAAATGTACTTAGTCTATTTCATGGAAGCAGATATGTCAGGCTCTTAAGGGGAACGTATGAATTGTCAGGTCATTTAACAGAGCTGTGGGACATTTAAAAGCGTTTGTTTGTAAAAAGATCCAAAATGGCTATTTTTTTTTTAAATGTCTGCTCTCATCTACAAAGCTAGATTATTTTCAGGTAATGTCTATAATGGAGAATATTGATAAGAAAGTGTTTGTTTTAGGTTAAATGTATTATTTTTCTTTTTAAACGATAGTTTATAAAAAGTATATAAAAGATTTTACTTTACTCTAAATTATATTCCAATAATTTGGAAAATTTGATCTAAGTAAAGTATTAATGAAGACCTCTCTAAAGAATATTGAGGGAACTCTGATACTTTAAGAAATTAAGGAGAAAATGGTATTTCTGGAAAACAAAGCAAAGCCAGCCAGTATTATCTATTCTCACAAGGCATAGTCAAAGAATATAATGGAAACCTAGGAAGTGTATTTTGCTACTTGTAAAACATTTCTTTTCAGATAATTTTTTGATGGCTTTAAAAGTATATTTTAAGCACCTTATAATACAGTTTAATTCATTCACGCAAACTAACAAGTTCTAGAAATAGATCGGATCTTTTTAACAAACGCAGCTGGGAGACCTGGGTTTGATTCTGGCTTCCTGCCTGTAATATCTCCAGTGAGTGGTGAAGTCTCACCTTTGACCCTCAAGCCCCTGGTTTTTGCAGGTCTGTGCACTTACAGATTGTACAAGTATTTATCTTAGAGGCTGCACTTAGTCATTAGATGGGCAATGGCAACCCACTGCAGTGTTCTTGCCTGGAGAATCCCAGGGACGGCGGAGCCTGGTGGGCTGCCGTCTATGGGGTCGCACAGAGTCGGACACGACTGAAGCGACTTAGCAGCAGCAGCAGCAGGTTTGGTACATGCTTTGAAAACAGTAAAGAACTATATAAAATACAATATTTTTTCGTGATTTAAGGGTGAGACGTTGACCAGTGATCATTCTGCTATGTCCAAAGGAGGTTTAAGTTATGCAGACTGGAAATCTAGAAAGAGGAAAAAATATTTTTCTTCCAGAGCCCAAATGCGAAAGCCGCAAATGAAATTTAAGCATTTATGTATACTCATTCTAATCTGCAAACATACATTTGTGGACTGAGTTCAAAGGAAAGTTCTCAAGAGCTTTTGGGCAGGCGATGTAAGCTTTTTGTGGTTTCACTGATGAAACTGAACAGTTTTGAGAAAACATAAAATATAACGGGAGGTGGAAGTGACTGACCTGGCCTGTTAGGCAGATCACCTATTTAACAAAGAATTGATGGTAGGAACCAAGCTAATTTTATTGAACTGTGATTTCTCAGAGTGAAAGTCCAAATATTATGGAATTGTGGTGACTTGTGGTGCCTTTGATAAGGCTGTATAAGTAAAGCTTTTTACTGGAGCAGGAAGGGTCCCTAGAAACTAAAACGTGAATGATGATTTAAGGTATTTTCTTTAAATGTTCAAAATCTTAAAATGTTTGTGTTTTTTAATACAATGACAAAAAGTTTATGAAAAAAGTTTGTTTTAATTATAAAACCTGTGTGTTTAGACTTTAGTCTTATAATCAACTACTTGCCAAAGCAAAGGTGTGAGTATGTAAGTAGCCATCCGTCTGTTCAATGTGCCAAACGGAACTGCTGGGCCAGGAATCCTTAACTTGAATATATGCGCTTACTCCTCCTGAGAAATATTTCGCCAAGGTGGTGAATATTATTCCTATTTTAGTTACTATCGTATGTACCAAAACTGTGTGCTTTTAGGAGAGAAGAATAACCACACCATATCTATTCAAAGTGACCGCTCCCTTGTTCCATAGATCATGTTTTTAATAATCAGCTACAGAGTAATGATTTATGAAGAATGTCTTTGTAAAAAGTTCCCAACAGCTTTTGTGTGTGTGTGTGAACTTTATTGAGATATAGCTGACGTCGTGTAAGAATCATCCATTCCAAGTATATGGTGCAGTGGGTTTTGAGTGTGTTTGCTGAATTGGGCGACCATCATTATGGTCAGTTTCAGAACATCTTCAGCACCAGGAAGAAACCCCACACCCCATGACGTTCTCATCCCGTCCAAGCCCTAGGCACCTGCTGAGCTAATCTCTTTGTAGATTTGCCTATAAGACAACCTGTGTCATAAGTTGAGAAAAGTGTTGGGAGGGAAGTTTCTAGGCCTCTCTCTGATGGCAGTAGGCACTAACTCGGTGCAGTGAGCTGCTGAGAGCGGGATGGGACCCCTGCCTGCCTGCTTGTCAGCATATCTTAGAGTCATTTTTCCCTCTGACAGCATCCCAGAGTTATATTCCTTCGGTCCTAATGTGGTTGCTGATAGAGTGATTGGGAAGTGCCAGGTACAGCCGTTACATCGTGCCGCTGTAGGTGAGGTGGGAGGTGGGGCGTGGGAGCAAACGGCCTGCCCGTTGCCTGGAACGTCAGAGAATCCGAATTAGCGTGGACAGGCCTGCATGGCACGCCGGAGATGCGTGCACACACATGGTGCAGCCACCTGCTGTTGCCAGCAGTTGTCGGGTGGGAATCAGCAGTTGTAGCCTTGGCACAGATGGAAGTGAACCCGCCACACTAGGGCACTGAGCTCATCGACCAGCTTGGTGCTTAAAGTGCCCAGTGGGTGCCCGAACTTAGCAACTTCATCTCCATCCAGTAGACCCTTTGACCAATAGATAGTTTGTTGTTCAGTAATACCAGTCATTACTAGATAGTTAAGTATTAGAAAGGGAAACTGGTTACATAGCTGAGCCCAGACCTACTTAGCTGGTTTTGATTTAGAGGTTGCTATAATTTGAAGTAGAATTCATGGCCCAGCTATCTCTTTTTTCTTAGCAGTTAGTGTTGTTATTACTTGTTGGGCAAAGTTTCCTTAAAAACATTACTCTGAGTTATTTGATTTTAGCCACTGCTCCTGTCCTGTGTATCATCAATTGCACATGTAGGAAGAGCTATATAAGATACATTCCCCTTTTTATCTTCTGTGGCTTTTAAAATGATTGTAATGTTCAGAAGAAGTCAGAAGTACTGGGTGATATTTACAGTGAGAAAGTGGAGTTTGGGTCGAATTTCTTAAGATAATGGGCATGTCGCAAATGTCAACAGGCGGAAAACTAGAAAAACGCCTAGCGATTTTGTGTTTGGAGAGGGTGCTGACAGGTGTTGGAGGTGAACTGACTCCCTGTACACCAGGAAGGGCTTTCTGTGAGTCAGAAGGTAATTAGCTGCAGGGAAGAAAAGCACTCAGTGTTCTCTGTGATGCCGCCGATTTGAACCCTCTCATTAATTCGCTCATTACTTTAAAACCATAACATCAGGGGTGGGGCCTGTCCCAGTCACGTGGTACAGAAGTCAGTACCTCTGGTTCCGGGGTCAGTGCCCTGTCACCCACGCAGAAGCGTGTGCACCGTGTCCCGTGATTCCTGCGGCCGGTGGAGGGGTGGGGGTAGCACCTGTGGGCAAGTCACTGTCTCAGCTCAGCCTCTAATGAGGGTCTCCTGGGTGTGCCTGTGATTCAGGACTGTGGCGAAGAGAGGATTTACTGTTTTACGGTCCTTTTACTGTAACTTTTAATGCTCTTTTTCAACGTAAAAAAATAATTCATAAAGTGGTCCTTTAAGTTAGTGCAGTTTTGTGAAGAGCCTGGGAGCACAGCTGCAGCGTTTTCTGCTTCGTCTTGGATGGTGTGGCATGGAGCTGAGCAGTCCCTGGTTTGCATTCTCTTGGTTTAACCGGTGAGGTTACTTAACTCCTGCAAAACCTGTTTTCTCATGGAAGACATGGAGACAGAGAGGCACTTGGTAGGATTAGGAGAGTTGCCAGCTGATGGGATCGGTTCTGTAAATGGCGATGCCGAAGATGATGATAATGCTTGGGTTGTTCACCCGGTCTTCATACAGGGTGGGAGGCTGCTGCTGCTAAGTCACTCCAGTCGTGTCTTAGACGACCCCACAGATGGCAGCCCACCAGGCTCCACCATCCCTGGGATTCTCCAGGCAAGAACACTGGAGTGGGTTTCCATTTCCTTCTCCAATGCAGGAAAGTGAAAGTGAGGTGGATCAGTTGTGCCTGATCCTCAGCGACCCCATGGACTGCAGCCTTCCAGGCGCCTCCGTCCACGGGATATTCCAGGCAAGAGTACTGCAGTGGGGTGCCACTGTCTTCTCCGACAGGGTGGGAGGAGGTTACACGGAACCTCAACTTGACGTAGACTTGAGATGCAGAATAGAATGCCAGGGTGTTTTGAGTAGTCAGTAGAAATACTAACATTTAAAGCGCTATGCTGTCACTAATTTCAGAGTATATAAATGGCATTCTAGAAAATTCTGCTTACGTACTTGTTTCTGATGGAAAGTCTGACAGTTATTTTGTAACTTTGTCTTCTGATTAGCAGTACCTCCTACCCCCATTCCCCACAGCGCCCCCAGCCCTTCTCAGGGCTTGTGTGAAGGTTCTTCAAAATTAAGCTAGTATTCCTCCTCCGTGCTTGGTTGAAATGTACAGGATAAGAATTGTATGCAGTGACTCAGGAGTGGGAAAAGGAAATGGCAGCCTGTCCAATATTTTTGCCTAGAGAATCCTGTGGACAGGGGAGTCTGGTGGGTGCTGTCCATGGGGTCGCACAGAATCAGACACGACTGAAGCGACTTAGCATGCATGCGTGCATTGGAGAAGGAAATGGCAGTCCACTCCAGTATTCTTGCCTGGAGAGTCCCAGGGACAGAGGAGCCTGGTGGGCTGCCGTCTGTGGGGTCGCACAGAGTTGAGCACGACAGAAGCGACTTAGCAGCAGCAGCTGCGGCAGGTGTCGTGGTCTCAGAGCTTGGATCCTTGGTCTGTCTGCTGGAGAGAAGTTCACAAGCACAGCAGCGTGGCAGAGGTAGCGCTCATTTCCCTACTCCACTTCCTGGTCACCCCCCACATCCATGGAAATATGAAGATGTGGTCAAGTAGTGAATCAGCACAGAGCTGACTCACACTCACTGGGTGCTTGAATGGGAATTGGTCTCCCTGTTCTGTCCCCACTGACTCCATCAGGTGCCACCCATTTCACAGATGGGAACTCTGAGGCCCAAGGCTGCCCAGCTGCAGAACTGAATTCTGATCAGGTTGAGCCACCTCTAAAACCCTTTTCTTTGCACCATTGTCTGCCTTCACTTTTCCTGGAGGGAAATATATATGAAATTCCTAGTGTAATTATAAATTTCAGTTCCACAAATACCACCAAGTGGATGGAGAACTGTTTGGGGTCTAAAAGCAGCGCCCCTCCCACTCCGAATCCCTGGGAAAGGCTTCATGAAGCTGAGACTACCCTTAATAGAAGGACATTTTTGGGGTTGGGAGGGGATAGCGATAGGAGCAGAAGAAGTCTTTTCCTGATTTTGAAGTAATTTACATGTGATTTATGAACTGTACAACAAGATCCCAACTTTCCATCTAGAACGTTCCCTCTGTTTCCCTTTCTCCCTAACTGCTCCTTCCTAAGTGTTTGCCTGGCCCTTCTTCCTTTGAAAGCTAAGTTTTGGCATTCTTCAGGACTTTTGTCTTTAGTCTGTGAGTGACAAGTTTTCAGATAGTAATAATAGAAGTTAATAGGAATCATCTTTAGAAACTAAATGAAGCATGGCGTTTATTTGCTTTTATGAATGTGATGTGGTTACATTAGTTTATTCTAACAGATAAATGATTTCTAAAAACAGGGTCAGCTTTTATCTACTAAATGCAGTTCAGGAGGGAGAGGCTTTCTCACCATGAGCCTCACAGTGGGGATGAGTGAAGCAGGAGGGGTTCTCGGAGGCAGGAAGATCGGGAAGGCCTGGTGTATTTATGTGTGTGAAAATTACTGTAAAATGTTCACTAAGCTGTTATCCTGAGGCTGTCCCCCCTCCCCTCCTTATGTAACAGCACATTTTCATTCCCCTCACTCGTTCCCGTGCTGTGAACAGTTGCATTCAAGCATTATCAGCATTAAAAACATATTTGGGAGGAAATCCAAGCCAAGCATCTGTTAAGCAGCCAGACATTTTCCAAAACCCTTTCAGCTGCAGGCAGTGGCTGTGTGCACGCCTTCTTAGGGGAGGGGTGGGGGGAGTTCTTCTGTGGACTTTGAGGCAAGGGGCAGGGGAAGGAGGGGCAGAGAAGGACTTAACCTGGGTTTCACTGAAGCTGAAAAGTTCCAAGTCATAGAGAACAAGACCCCAGCTACCAATATCTGATAAAATCTTGCAGTTCTGTTAATTGGTCCGAATTTGAGAGGATGTTAAACTTGTATTTTTTCTACGCGCTGCACCCCCCCCCCCACCCCCGCCACTACACCTCCTTATTATAGTTGAGATGGGATGTCTTCATTAGAGCTGTTTGCAAAATCCACTTTGGATATAATATGTAAAAGCTTGAAATTTATATTATTTTCTCATGAACTGTGAAACAAAAGTTAAGAGTAGTTCTTCTACGGTCCCTAGAGTGTGAGTGATTAAAGAGCTAGTGATAGTTTTTAGTGACAGAGCAGTGCATTTCAGTACATGGAAAGAAAACAAAATCGGCACTTTGTCTTTTTTTTTTTTATTGTTTATCATTGTTAAATTGAAGCTTTTTTAATTTTGCCTACTGAGCTTATTTTTGGTGAAGAGTGCTACAACAGTTTGAGGCCTTTATTCAAAGAAGACTATTTTCCAAGACCTTTCTTTCATGTTAACTTACAAATATAGGCCTTGTTTTGGGCCTGTCATACATATTCGAATTCATAGTTAATGTATGTCATAACAGGTAATTAACCAATTTAGGGAAACCAGGTAGGAATTATGAAATAGGCAGATTTTGTGATTTTTATTAATCACTTAGTATGATCATAAAATCTGTGCACAGGTACTCAACTAACTTGTGTACTCAGTAACACAAGTACTCAGGCTCTTCTTTATTGTGTTCCTTGGGAACAGTGGACCTGAGTTTGATTCCTGGGCTGGGAAGATCCCCTGGAGGAGGCATGGCAACCCACTCCAGTATTCTTGCCTGGAGAGTCCCATGGACACAGGAACCTCGTGGGCTACAGTCCATGGAGTGGCAAACAGTCGGAGACGACTGAGCAAGTAACTCTTTCAATTTTTGTTGGGGAGAGCAGTCTGAGAACCGACTGTTGGTCCTGACTTTAGACTATGTACTTTAAAAACAGTTTTTAGAACCCATTCTTTAATTGAAACTTGATTCCTACTGTAGGCTTATTTTTTGTGTTATTTTAAGCTATAATTGTGGCTTAGCTAGTAAAGAATCAGCCTGCAATGCGGGAGACCTGGGTTCGATCCCTGGGTTGGAAAGAGCCCCTGGAGAAGGGAACGGCTACCCACTCCAGTATTCTGGCCTGGAGGATTCCATGGGCTGTATAGTCCACGGGGTCACAAAGAGTCGGACATGACTGAGCGACTTTCGCTTCACTCACTTTACAAGCTATAATACTTTGGCCACCTGATGGAAAGAACTGACTCACTGGAAAAGACCATGATGCTGGGAAAGATTGAAGGCAGGAGGAGAAGGGGACGACAGAGGATGAGATGGTTGGATGGCATCACCGACTTGATGGACATGAGTTTGAGCAAGCTCTGGGAATTGGTCATGGACAGGGAAGCCTGGCGTGCTGTGGTCCACAGGGTCGTAGAGTCGGCTGTGGTCCATGGGGTTGTACAGTCGGAGATGACTGAGTGACTGAACTGAAGCTGTAATATTTGAGAAAGATCTTTGTTTGCTTTACACAGCAGTACAAATTATATATTATACATTGTGTGTGTGTGTGCTCAGTCGCATCCAACTTTTTGCTACCCCATGGACTGTAGCCCACCAGGCTTCTCTGTCCATGGAATTATCCAGGCAAGAATACTGGAGTGGGTTGCCGTTTCCTTCTGCATAGGTTGATTTTTATATTGTTGGACATAGGAAACTTTTCAGTTCTAAAACTTTTTTTTTTTTAAGCATTCTTTGCATTCTGTTTCTTCATTTTAAGTAACACGACTTGAAGAAGGCAAAGCAGTAACAGTTAAACATGTATTTTATCATTTTAGGTTATTTCTTCCGTTGGCCCAGACACTCTGTAATTTTATTTGCTCCCACTTTAACACAGTAAGATGTGCTAGTCATATTAGTAGTGAAGCCTCTTCCAAGTTTGGGACAAATATATTCCATGTGAGCTGGGAATATTTTTTGTAGCAGTGCAATATATTGAGTGCTATAATTTTTATTAAAATATTAAATTGCATAATTAAAAGTAGACTATTTTATCCCAACATCCTTCGTAATAATAATACCACTAACCAACCACAGCCCTTATGATGCTTAGCATGTGCCAGGCATTGGCTTGAACTCTTGGCTTGTATTAACTTTGATCCACATTATTGCACTGCAGGGCGGGGGTGTACTCTTTTACAATGTGGATACTGAAGATCAGAGAAGTTAAGTGACTTATCCAAAGCCACACAGTTCCTAAGTGACAAAGCCAGGCTTGGACTCCAAATGATGTTCTTAACCACGTTATTGTTCTCTTTGATGTTTTGATGTTTTCAGCTGACTGATGGAAAGTTCTTTGCTCCATTACATTAGTATGTCCGTAACAAGAAGAATCAGAGAAGGCAATAGCACCCCACTCCAATACTCTTGCCTGGAAAATCCCGTGGATGGAGGAGCCTAATGGGCTGCAGTCCATGGGGTCGCTGAGAGTTAGACACGACTCAATGACTTCACTTTCAGTTTTCCCTTTCATGCATTGGAGAAGGAAATGGCAACCCACTCCAGTGTTCTTGCCTGGAGAATCCCGGGGACGGTGGAGCCTGGTGGGCTGCCATCTATGGGGTTGCACAGAGTCGGACATGACTGAAGCGACTTAGCAGCAGCAGCAGCAACAACAATAATGTATCTATACATATAATAAAAAACTAAATCTCTCTCCTCTCTCAACCTGTGTGTCTTTGTTAGACTGTGGGTTAACAAGGAACACATAGGAGACCAATCCGATGTAAATCTGAAGTCTGATCAATCTTTATGCTTGTAAATATGATTAAAATTGATATGGTTTTCCCTTCGGGGAATCTTCAGAAGAAGAAAAAAAAGTGTTGTCTGCCGGGCAGAGAGGAGCTTCTGCTTCCTTAGCCACACTTTCACACGGATGAATAGGAGGAGGAAGCCCTCATAGCGTGTGGGACCTTTTCATCTCCTTGATTGTCGCTCAGCAAACCCTTAGGCTCCCACCATCCTCTGCCTTGCAGGAGAGGAAACCAGTCATGGGAGACACGGCCCACCTGCTGTGAACTCGCTGTCTACTCAGAAAGGTGAGTCACAGGTGGGCCTTGCGTCACTCTGCCCGTGAGTCCCAGCTCAGGGGGCTTGCAGGACAGACAGGCTGTGCTGAGCAGGGCAGGTCCCCTCCCTCGGCCACACGGTCCAGTCCAGGACATGGGGTGGGGAGGAACGTGGGGGGTGATGCTGAGTGAAAAGACTGGGCGCTCTGACCCCTGTTGTGGCCCTCACTTTTGGGCTTCTCCTTTTCCTGTGGTGTTTGGGGTGTTGGCATCCCTGTTCCTGCCCTGGCCCCCATTGTCCTTTCCTCTTTATTCACATTCACCCTCATTCCTCAAGGTTCAGCCCACACCTTAGGGAAAAAAAAGAGTTATTATTTTTTTAAGTTTAACTTTGGGGCTTCCGTGGTGGGTCCAGAGGTCAGGACTCTGCGCTTTCACTGCCAGGGGCCCAAGTTCAATTCCTGGTCAGGGAGCTAAGATCTTGCAAGCACTGCACCGCCGGCCCCCAACCGAAAGAACTTTAGCTTGGATTCAAGGCTCTCCTCCTCAATCCTAGTAAACTTCCTTCCACCCCCATTAAGTTGTTCTTAGCTTCCAGAGTCTGTCGATGGTTTTCCTTTATGTTGGTAGTGCTTGATTAGTTTCCATGCACCTACCATAATGGCCTCTTTCATTATGAGAATCTCTTGAATTAGAAAATGATTTTACTTCAGCTAGAGATGCTAATGAAAACAGAGTGTTTTATAATGAATGTAGTATCTGGGTTTAAAAAAAAGTATTCAGCAGGTGGCTGTAAGCCAGATGCCTTTCTTCCCCCCAGCATTTGCTTTTCTCATACATTTATTAGGAAAACGTATGTCATGAAAATAATTAGGGGCATTAAAAGACCATATTGACTTTTGTGTGCTGGGAGGTTTTTTCCCCTTAATGGTGTACATTTTTCATTAATTTTTGTCTTGTGGTATGATTAGTTTTCAGTTTAAGCCTGCTAGTAGCCTAGAGCCTCCGAATTCCTCAAATAGAAGATATTTCTTAAAAAAAAAAAAAAAAGCCGAGGCCTTGTCTGAACTTCCACTTGCTGTTCCACAAGCTAGCTAGTATTCCATCACCACCGTACGCTGCAGGACCACGGTGGCAGAGGATGCCTCGTAGGAAAGAGTGGCTCAGGTCCTGCATGGGGCCTGCTCAGCTGCACGGCTCAGTCACTGCCTGTCAGAGGGGAGCTGACTTAGCGTTTTATGCTTCGGGTCCATTAGTTAAACTAACAACATCAGGCAAAAATTTTGAGGCCTCTGGAGAGAGCAGTTTAACACAGGGCCTGATGATTCTTTCATGTAAATAGAGCCTAACACCGTAAAATATATAACCTGTTTTTCACGACGATGATGATTTTTGCTTTTGAAAAGTTGCCCATTTGGGGAATGCATCCTGAAGAAAAGTGAAAATGAAGTTGCTCCATCGTGTCTGACTCTTTGTGACCCCATGGACTGTAGCCTACCAGCCTCCTCTGTCCATGGGATTTTCCAGGCAAGAGTACTGGAGTGGGTTGCCATTTCCTTCTCCAGGGGATCTTCCCCACCCAGGGATCGAACCCAAGTCTCCTGCATTGTAGGCAGACGCTTTACCATCTGAGCCACCAAGGGAACTTGATGGCCTTGTTAATGTACAGTGTTTGGGGTGGCAGTGTATAGGATTTCTGGCCCACGGTTCAGATGGGTCTGTTGTAAATGGGGCAGTGCTGTAGGAAAGGCCGAGCGTCATCTCTGAGATTGGAGAGAACATGGGAATTGATGCTTTCTTTCAAGGCTCTCAGAGATGCTGCGTTCTCACCATAGCATGCAGAATACTTAGAGCCAGCTTACGGCCAACTTTCCTGAACTGGTTATTCATATTCTAGAACATGTTTTCCTTCAGAATTGATACTAGTGACTAGGCTTTCAGGCCAGCTGCTAGAAATCAGCCTACCCTGTAACATCCATCAGGACTGGGTCTGGCTCTTCTAAGCGCTTAGAGTCATCAGAGCTGGAAGCAAAGGAAGCATGAGATCTGGGCGTGCACAGGAGTCAGCTTGAAGTTGAGTTGTTTTGGTTTTTTTCAACTTGTTTATAAAGTATAATTTTACCAAATTACTGTTAAGTCATAATTAGTTTTAAGGGAAGGTTTCCTTACATCTGGAAAACACAGATGCAAGCCAGTAATTTTTCAGATCGAAACCATAAAAATTATCAGCATATTTGTCAGCTCATTCAGTCCTTCTGTTAACTTTTGCGAAGTCAGTAGGTTTACCATTAGAATCCTTCAGTTTCTTAGCCAGTTCAGAAACTGATATTTATCAAAAAGTCCTTTCTGTAAATCTTCTTGAAGAGAAAAGAATTTTTGTGAGAAACTTGGTTGGTGCTGTGACAATACTTTCAGGTATTAACTAGAGTTATGACTTGAGGACATTTTATCCGGACATACCAGAAATTTAGGAACTCCATATAATTTCTATATTAGTAACATTTACCATACATATAACCTGAGATGCATTACTCACTTGACAATTTGAAGTTGAGTGTTTTAACATTGAATGCTGCATGTACAAAACTCCCTGTAGCAAACACTAAACTATTGCTTGACATAAAGTTTGTGAAAAAGCACATCTTTTGGGTCAGTGATGAGAGCATTTGTCCAGCGTGTCTCTGATATTATCCCTGTGTAACTTTCACCATTCTTAACTTCTGACGTCCACACCCTGTCCTATGGCAGACCCGCTTGTCCATGGTGTTTAAATGTGGTTTTTGTGAGAGCTCATTTGCACCTGTTGAAAACACTGGCATAATTTGTACATTGGTAAACCCCAGAAATCTGAGCCTTCTTTCACTGACGCGTCCTATTTCAGCTAGAACATTCTTTCCGAATGTGCGTGATGGGATCTGTACAGTTTTCAAATGGTTCAGTCTTTCTCTGTGACAACGAAGTTTCTGATTCGGTGGGGGACACCCCCACCTCCACTTCTGAATGAAGAAAAGAAGAGCTTAGATTATTTTTGAGGCAGCTGCTAACAGAAATCGTGTTTTCTTAAGAGCCGCGCGTCATCATGTAACGATGATGTGTGTTGGCCCAAGCTGGGAACGGTCCTGCTGGAATGAATGGGCGATGCCTCGGCCTGGAGGAGCCTTAGCAGCGGGCTGTTTGGGCGCCCAGAGTCGATTGTAAGGCCGTCTCCGCCTGTGCACACACAGAGGCCGTTGAGGAGCATGAGTGTCAGAGGGTGTGGGGGGCGGGGTTGGGGTTGGGGCCCCCAAGAGCTCCAGGATGGCTACTGGCCTGGGGTTTTGCTAGTCACGGGTTAGTAAAGCCCAGTGTGCCAGATGACCCCGTCCTCGTTAAATGGTACAGGCTGTGGCACCAGCTCTTTAAAGTAAGTGCGTGCCGTGCTGTGTGCAGTTGCTTCAGTCATGTCTCACTCTTTGCGGCTTCATGGACTGTAGCCTAGCCCACCAGGCTCCTCTGTCCCTGGGATTCTCCAGGCGAGAATACTGGAGTGGGCTGCTAGACCCTCCTCCAGGGATCTTCCGACCCCAAGGATTGAACCCAGGTCTCCTGCAATGCAGGCGGATTCTTTACTGTCTGAGCCGCCAGGGAAGCCCTTAAGTGAATATATTTGATGCCTATTCCAGACAGAAGATTGAAGCTACCCAAGGATGGAATGTGAACACTGCTTGATCCTTCTGGAATGTAACTCTTAGTTAATAATATAATGAGAAAAGCACTCATTATCCTTGATGTGTTTAAATACCTTGTAAATTTTTCTTTCCTTCCCACCTTCAAAAGTGTCTCTTATCTGATAAGCAGTTATAAACACTGTTTCATTGTATCCCTTGCAACAGTTTAAATCAGAGGGTGAAAGCTCACAATAAACAGAATTCCTTTTTGTAATAGAAAATAAAATGTTAATCACAGGGTCAACAATACTAAAGCTATGTCACATCTCTCTGAAGTTTAAAACTTGATTTACTAGGTGTTAAAAGGAGGTGGAAATACTCCAGTTTAATATCATTCAGGACTGGGAAGTAGTCGGGCTTGATTTCTTGGTCAGTATTTTAAAATAACAAGTCTGTCCATAGAATCTCATTGCTGCCTTGACTGAGCTCTGGGGACCTGGGAAGAGACGAACAGGGATGGCCTGGCTTTGCCTCACTTGCCTCCACCTCTGGCTGGCTTCTCAGGTGGGTCCAAAGCCACCATTTCTCTTCTAGCTGTTAGGATGGAGATGCTCTGGGTGTTAAGGACCTAGACCAGCCTAACCCAACATATCGCCCTTTTATCCAACTCCAAAGCCTGTGTGTTCCCCAGTTCAGCCCCGTCCTGCCTCCTCCCCCAACCATTTCTGCAGAGCAGCCAAAGAGAAAGGTGGTTGTTGAGTAAGTCATGTCTGACTCTCTGACTCTATAGACTGTAGTCCCTCAGGCTCCTCTGTCCTTGAGATTTCCCAAGCGAGAATACTGGAGTGGGTTTTGTTTCCTTCTGCAGGAGATCTTCCTGACCCAGCGATCAAACCGCATCTGATTCTTACAGCTGTTGGTTTCTTCTTTCAGCTCTCCTTTCTTCAGTGTCCCCTCCACTCACCCATCCTCTCCCTTCCTCTTCATGTGGCGGCTGGGGACAGGGGAGGAAAAGGGTGACCATCTATTGTAGTCCCCCAGCCTCCGCAGCATGTTCCTAAGTAAGTGCGGTAAGGCACACTCCAGTGACCTTTTCCAGCTCCCTTCCAGAGTCTCCCCTGGAGGTGCAGCCCCTCCCATCGTCCCTCTTGCTGAGCCTGCGGCTCTATCCCTGGGCTGGCGGGCTGGCCTCCTGGCCTCTCCTTGGTCCCTCTGCCCACACCAGCAGGATGCGTGTCCACCCAAAATGGAAGGAGTCAGCTGCAGAGTCTGCAGCCCTCTCTCCTTCCCTCACCTCAGCCTGCAGAGCATAGGGGCTGTGCCGGGAAACCCCGCCGAGATGGGACCAGCATGGGAGTGTGTGGCCCTGGCTGCAGGCCTGAGCCAAGTCCGCACAGAGCGAGTGTCCTGGTACTGTCACAGCTGGGGATTCGCACTTTGCTGCCATAATTGCTTGTA
Source organism: Ovis aries (assembly GCF_016772045.2). Taxonomy (NCBI): domain Eukaryota; kingdom Metazoa; phylum Chordata; class Mammalia; order Artiodactyla; family Bovidae; genus Ovis; species Ovis aries. The sequence continues at coordinate 59,059,427 of NC_056069.1, read as the reverse complement.
CGGGCACAAACCTCAGAATTCCAGGGAAGCTCAGTCTGAATTACGGAAAAATGCAGTAGTGTACAGTTTATTGATAGCTGTCGTGATATACAACTTTACATGAACAGTTTTGTTAACTCAGGAATCCTGTTAGGGTGAAAAAAATGTCTTTTAAGGAATTCGTTCTTATAGTTTAACTCAAATTGAAGTCACAATGAAGAAATCATAATCATTTAAACCTTGTTTTGGAAAATGCACAGAGTTTTGTGGTCGGTTTCTCATAGTACTCCCATATGCAGTGTAGATTTGTAGTGTAAGAATTTTCATTGTAGAAATTAAAATGCATCTTGATTTTGTTTCAAGATTTGGCAGTCCATGCTGAGAGAGCAGAGTTCACGAATTTCACTCTGTGGACTTAGACATCTTAGTAAAAAAGATAGACGGCTTGCTGCCTTTTTGCTTTGCTTGATTTTAACTTTTGAGTGTGAGAAACTTAAGTGCATCTTACATTTTGTGGTGTATTAGAAAATCATAGGGTTAGTTGATAACACACCAAGTTAAGATGATAAAGGAGTTTTTGAAGGAGTCATGCGTGTGTTATACCTCTTTTTAATTAGAAAGAAAGATAATGTCATCCTTAGGCTTTATGTAGCTGAAATCTTGTATCACCCCCTTTTGTAGTATTCTTGCTGGGTAGTCCACAGGGTCGCAAATCTCGGCGACTAAACAGCAACAAACCCTTTTGTTAAGGCAGCTGCCACTGAAGAGTGTTGAATGGTGTTAGCAGCGTTGACTGCCACTTCAAAGCGACTAGAGTGGATTGGGAAAGTGAAAAGCATTGATTTGAACCGTTCATTACTTTGATGGTTAATTGTATGTAAGTGGGTGGATTGAATACACAGGGAGCTTGTTGGAGCCAGGGTTCCAGGCTGTGTCCCTGGCCCCCCTGATGTGCTGTGGTGGGGGGGTGGGGTGGAGCAGGAGCCCTAGGTCCTGCCTGAACCTCGGCCCCCTGAGGGTGCTCTCTCCCACTGTTCTGAGCCCCCTGAAAATTCTGGGTGCCTGGCGCAGATGGGGCACTGCCCTCAACACCGTTGAGCCAAGACACAGCTCTCTCAGCTGGGGAATAGACAGGGTGGCTTGGACCTGCCAGCCTCGAGGTGGTTGACCTGTGTGTTGTTTCTCAGAGGCAGACACGTGGATCCCCTACGGGAGCCTTGCTGGTAAAGCAGATTGGAAGCGGAGAGGTTGGATGGTATTTGTGTTTTATTGATGTCGGAGTTCTAGAGCCCTCCTAAACACTGGGTGAGAGATGCTGTTAACTCTGAAGCTCATGACACGGTCAGACGGTGGCTAGGGCCTTCCTGTTTCCTGCACCCATCACTCCGGGCTGAGATCAGTTTACAAAGGGATGGGGTGAGGAAGGCACCCCCTCATTGCTTGGGCTTCAAAAACAGCTGAACTTTCTGGGCTTTAGAGGAGGGAGTTACTGAGGGGCATGTGTCCCGTGGATCAGGCTTCCTTTGTCCCTTCATGTAAGTTTAATTTGCACGTGTCGAGGTCAAGCCGCCAGACAGACCCCTCAGCACAGATACTTTGTCCCTGGGACCAGAGGGTGAGGTTAGTGCGATCTTAAAGGGCAAGTGCGTTTGCTCACAGGACACATTTTGGAGCAGGGTTCTTGGTAATAACGTCATTCTGGGCCTGCCCGTTTAATAGAATTGTTTTAAACTGAGCAGAGCCATTTTGGACCGGGTGATAACCCGCCCGGGGGCCCTTTTGAAGGACCCAGAGCAACTCCATCTGACGGTGGGGAGGACGTGGAAACCAGGTATAAATTTGCAAACACACCACATCGCGGGGATGGAGAGCCGAAGGCGATCCGGAATAAGAACACAAATTCTGCCAATTTCTTAACTAGTTCATTAAAAAAAAATTTTTTTTCCCCCTTTCCAGTTTTAGGAACTACCCTGTTAAAAAAGAAGTGCGCTCGAGAAAGCACAGGGAAAGGATGAATATCAATTTGTTGGTGAACCTCAGCTGCTGGATCTTATCATCGTGGGGGCATGTTTTATTTTTGACGCAAAGGAGAAAGGAGGGAGGTTCGGCCCCCAGAGCTGCAGCCTCCGCCAGCCCAGCTCTGCGCGCTGCTCAGGCAGCTCTCCTCTGCACAAAGGATGATGTAATCTTTTTCACCGCCGGCCACGTGGCCAGCATGCATGCCGTCACTGTCTTCACGCGGGTACCTCTGCGCTGCCCGGACCCGCTGCCTTTGGAAGCAAACGGCATTCCTCTCGCCAAGGCCTGTCTTCACCTGCGTACACACGCGTGTGCCCTCGCGCTCCTGGGTTACGTGGGTGACTTTTTTTCTTGCAGAAGAATGACCCAGGCAGGCATGTTGTAGAGAGCCATGCGGGCAGTGTGTGCACACATTTAAACTTGGGGGAGGGGACTCCGTTGCCATGAGCAACCACTAGCCTATTTGTTAGGGGGGTGCAGTGCTCAAAGCTGCCCCGCCTCCCACTGCTTTCCCGCAGAGCACCGGAGCCTGGGGAGAACAGGAAGGCGGTACCCCAGGCAGCCGCCCCTATGGAGAGGCGCAGCCTTTCCGGCTGAACGCGTCCTCCCACGTGTGCTGCCTCTCCGTGGTCCTTCCTCCGCGGCCGTCACTCCGTCCTGTTGATGGAGGGCCGTGACCGCGGCCATGGACTGCGTCCTTGTTTGTTCAGCCCTGGGTTAAGCGCTTTTCCTGCACTGGCTCGTTAGGTTCTGCCAAGAGCTTCTGAAACACACGTTTACAGGGGAAGACTGTAGCTGAGGGCCGGCGAGGCGGGCTGCGGGGGGCGGAGGGAGGAAGGAGGGGGCACGTTGCATTTCATCCGTGCTTATTTTTCCCCCGGAAAGAAAGGATGAGATTTGGAGCCTTCCTTCTTCCCGTGCCTCCCCTGGGGTTCTCTTCCCCGTTGTTATGAGTCCCTGGTGATGTAAGCCCCTGGCCCCTGGGGCTTAGTGACACCAAGACAGCTTTGCTCCTTCAGGCCTGGCGTTCTGGGTGAGGTGATTTTGGCGGGTGGGTGCAACTACCTGAAATATTGGAAGAGATTCTCATGCTGGGCAAGATTGTTGGCAGGAAGAGAAGGGGGCAACAGAGAAGGAGATGGTTGGATAGCATCACTGACTCAGTGCACATGAATTTGAGCAAACTCTGAGAGACAGTGGAGTACAGGGGAGCCTGGAGTGCTGCAGTGCATGGGGTCAGAGAGAATCAGACCCAGCTTAGCAACAACAACCACCTGAAATTCTTAAGGAATTACAAGATTTCCTTGATTTGGGAGACCCCACGCCTCTGGGAACCTTGCTGTGAAAGCTGCGTCATTGATCAGCATTTCTGGGCTGCTTGCAAAGTAGCAGAGCCCCTTAATCCCAGAGTCTGCAGGTGCCTGGTCTGGAGAATCTGCAGCCTGAGTACATGGAGCTGGAGAGGAGCGGCTGCCAGCCAGCCTGCCTGGCGCGCATGCCTTTTGCTGCAATAGCCTGGCTTGCTTTCCTCCCCTGGCGGTGCAGGCTCAGTTCTGGGGAGCCATGAGCAGGGGTGTCCTGCCTCTTCATTCACTGAGCTGATCTTTGCAGAGCACCACTGCAGGCAGTTTTTGCTGCTTTCCACGCTCCACCTCACCGAATCCCTGCGGTGTCCCTGGGAGGTGGGGACTGTCCCTGCAGCAGACGGCAGGGGGTGGCTTGGAGTCCATCTGCAGAGGGGTGGGGATGGCCTAATCTGTGGACAACGCAGGTGCCGATAGAAGCGCTGGGATCAGGGAGTGATGATTCCAGAAAAGACCATTTTCGTTTCTGCTCTAAAATCAGAAGGGAGGGCGGTTAGCAGTGAAGGCGTTCAGATGTAAAAGGGAAACAGAGTGACCTTGTATCTTAAAACCGTGCTCTTCTTGGCGAAACACAAGGTGATTCCCAGGTGAAAGGGTGAGCCGAGGTCAAGGATTTGAGACCAGGGTGGGGAGACACCAGCCATGGCGGCTCAGGTGCCCCGGTGGCTGGCAGTCCCTTGTCCCTGTCTGTCCACCTGGTAGATGGTTTCATGTACGGGGGGGTCATCAGCATGTAGGATGATGGTAAATAAAGCCTAAGAAGCACATAGTTCCCAAGGAGCTAGCCATTAACAGACGTTCTCCCTAAGCTGCATGTCTTCAGCCTGAATCAGATCCTGTAGAATAAGACGGTGAAACAAAAATACCAGTTTGGCTTTGTTTGCACTTATTTACAAGAGGAAAAGGTCACCTTCTCACTGTATACTCAGTAGTGGTAGCTTTGTGTCTCGTTCGGAATTTCGTCGCATTAAAAAAGGAAGCGTCTTTTGTGCAAGGCTCAGTGAGCTGTCGATAGATCTGGTTGCTCTTCACTCCCGCTGGTTCTGCCTCCTGCCCTTCCTTGCCCTCCAGCCCTCTGGCCTGACCTCCGTCCCTCAGGCCCGCCTTCCGCTCTTTGACATAAAGCATACGTGCCGCTCTGCCCCCGCTGGGAGCCTGGCCAGCACAGGGTGCCTGAGTGGCAGGCGAGCCAACCTCACTCGATCAGGTGGTCCCACTTGCGTCACTGAGGGAGCCACCTCTCTTCTCAATGTGGGGGCCTGTTCCAAGGGGCACCCGTGCTCTCTGTTGCCCGCTCCGGTAGCAGTGACCAAAGATAGCCCAAGAGCCCAGGCAGTGATCAAGCCATCGCTCAAACGTTCCTTTAAGACTGACCTTTCCAGGCCTGGAGTACTCCCCTTAGGCTGAGCTGCCCATGTACAAACCCCGCTTGGGTTTTTTTTTGGTCTGTGGCTCCTGCAGCCCTGCCAGGGGAGCAGGGGACGAGATTCTGCCTCCTGCTTCTGCCAAGCTCGTGGGGAGGGAGGAGGTGCCTTGGAGGGTGGCCATCCCCTGGGCAGACTCCTGGCAGGACTGGCCCACACACTCAGGGCTGCTGGACTTGGCCATACACACCGTCACCATTTACGCCCACTGGGGGAGCCTGGCCTGAAGTTCCAAGTCGCCTGTTGATGTGTTTGCTCAAGGAAGCACCCTCCGCATCAGCGAGCTGTTTGGTTAGTGGTGCGGGTTATCCTGGTCAGTCCACTGCTTGTCCAGCCGTAGCTAAGAGGAACTTGGCTGAAGGAAAGGACGTTCTGATTCCAGGGGAGACGGGAGCTCTGTCCTGTGTTCACCTTAGGGAGGGTGTGCATTGAGCACCCCTGAGTGTGGAAGAAAAGAGCAAAAGCTTTGATGAGGGCAAACTCCAGGAGATTGTGAAGGACAGAGAAGGGGTGGCGCGCTGCAGTCCATGGGGTCACAAAGAGTTGGACACGACTGGGCAACTGAACAACAGCAAAGAGACCACTAGTACAACATGTTTATAACATAACTGGGGAAAGGTAGGAAAGTTCTTTGGTGATGGAATTCTTGAGCAAAAGCATTTGAAGAATATTGCTTTAGGGCAGCGGGTCTCCTAGTACACTTCCAGGCTCCCAGGAACTTGTCAGGAGATCTGTGAGTTAAAGCTGTTTGGATAGCAGAGTCTGAGCTGTTCCTCACTCATTCTTTCTAAAGCATAAAGTGAGGTCTCCCAGGGTCTGCCTGGCAGGTAACATCACAACAGAATAAAGACAGTCAGTTGTGAGACCAGACATTAAAGTCAGTCTCCGAAGTATAGAACAATGCCAGCCTTCTTTTTTTTTTTTTTTGGTATATTTTAGAAGTACAGATTTTCAGCTGGAAAGTCTTCCTTATTTAATATGTAATAGATGTCTTATCTTTAAAAATATTCTTGGTTTTAGGTTTTAATATGAGTATCCATATTAGATAGCTAGATATTATGTGGCTGGACTTGATGGCAAGCAGAAGCTACATAAGCCAAAGCTTTGTCGGATCATCATTGCTTTTTCTAAATTGGAAGGATAATGGCTTTATAGTGTTGTGTTGGTTCCTGCCATACACAGACAAAAATCAGGTGTGTGTGTGTATGTGTGTGTGTGTGTGTGTAGTAGTGTTAATCGCTCAGTTGTGTCCGACTCTTTGCAACCCCAGATAGTAGCTCATCAGGCTCCTTTGTCCATGGGATTCTCCAGGCAAGAATACTGGAGTTGGTTGTCATTTCCTTCTCCAAAGGATTGAACCTGGGTCTCCTGCATTGCAGGCAGATTTCTTTACCGTCTGAGCTACAGGGAAGCTTATGCATGCGTGTGTGTGTGTTTGGGGGTGTGTGTGTCCCTTGTCTCTTGAGCCCCCCTTCCACTCCTCTCTGTGATTTTTACTGATGTAAAGGGGTCTTGCCACCAAACCTTTGAGGACTGCTTGCTGTGACTGAGGTCTGGTGGGCGGGTCTGGGCCTTGTAGTCCAGCAACAGGACTCATGCCCAGGACAGGAGTCGGGAGAGGGCCCGGCGGGTGGGAGGCCAGGAAAGTGGGGGCCCCTTTGTGCCTCTGCCTGGCGCATCCTCCCTGGGGGAGGCCGGGTGGGCTGCTTCTGGCCTTCTCCCCACCGCCATCCTCCATTTCTGCTCCAGCCCACACCAGTGTTGGCATGATTGGATTCCCATGTATCACATAGGCTTTTGTGGGAACCCCTGAGATCCTAAGACCACCGTATAGCCCTATTGCTTTGAGAAGCTCCACTCCTGAAATCCGGCAAGGCAGCCTTGCTGACTGACTGTTGGAACACCCTGGCCGTTGGGCAGTTAGAGTTCGTGTGCAGGTCTCCACGGCAGTTCCTTTTTGGCAAACCCTCTTAAGGAATCTTAAATAGGAGGAACTATGAGGGGAATTTGGTTGAGATAGAAATAGAAAAGGAAACATCTGGAATATCCTGTTCTTGCGGGCTCAAACTTTCAGGACAAAATGTGAAACCCTGGTCTACTGTTCTGTTAGCCCAGAGAGATTGGAGCCTAAAAATAATTTGAGGCCAATCTCTTGTCCAATAGCATGCCTGTTTTTGTTTCCTAGTTCAATTCATTTTGGTGAAAGGTACCAAACGGTTGTCTCTAACAAAAACACGAAGGCTCATCTGACAGTGCCCGCTTCAGTGAGGGTGTATAGTCCAGCCATTTGGGAACACCACCTTGTAAGCTCTCACCCCAGCAGTTCCTCCCCTAGCCTGTCCCTCGGCCCAGAGATGCTCTGGAAGTGTGTTCTAGGAGACACGTGGACACGGCTGTTCAGGCAGCATCATTTATAAGAACAAAATGGGAAGACAGGCCAAGTTCCATGAGCCCGAGTCAGAGTGGAGCATTAAACAGAGCTCAGCGCGCACATGGACGCAGCCGAATCATCCAGACCGGATCAAGTTGCAGAGAACGCGTGTAGTATGACTGCACTCACAGGAAGCCCAGAGACAGGCCACCGGAGCCCTACGCCGTGCAGCAGTAGATTCAGAAATGGCGAAACTGAAGAAAAGCTGGGGAAGGGTTATCCTGAGAGCCGGCATAGTGGTATGTCTGGAGACAGGAGGTGGGCACCGTCAGGCCAGGGCATGGGGGAAGCCTCCAAGGAATTGGCGGTTTCTGGTTCCTAAACGGGGTGCTAATTTCAAATGTAGACCAGTAACGCACATACACACCTTGATACAGACCAGCTGGGTGGACATCCCCTTCTGAGTCTGGGGCCTATTTTTGCCTGGGCTTTCATTTTAGTAGTTGAAAGAATTAGAAAAATTGATTTAAAACCCTTTTTGTCTTACCATACAGTGAATAATTGAATATTTAAAGCCATCAGGGCTCTTAGAAGTTATTTCCTATAATAGCACCCACCCCTCCTCCTGTTCTGAGGTTTCGAGGTGGGGAGTTGGCTGATGTCATACTGTGAGCTTTCACAGAACCATCTGGGCTTGCTTTCCGCAAGGAACAAAGAAGGCAAACTTAGTGTGGCTTTTTCATCACTTTAGAAACTTATTTTCGAATGAGTTTGCCTTTACCAAGTGGGCAGGAGGAGACGGGGATGACAGAGGACGAGATGGTTGGATGGCATCACGGACTCGATGGACATGAGTTTGAGCAAGCTCCGGGAGATGGTGATGGACACGTAAGCCTGATGTGCTGCAGTCCATGGGGTTGCAAAGAGTCGGACACGACTGAGCGACTGGACAGCCTGGGACAGTGTACACACGAAGGCCAGCCATTTTGGTGCTGTTCTTTGCCAGGACTTACCATGTGTCTAGGGAAAAGTCCTGTTTGTTCCTGTTCATCTATTAAAATGAGAGATGACTGGATTAAAACGAGAGATGGAAGGTGGAAGATGAGGATACAAAAGCACTCTATCTGTGCCTTCTGGCCTGGGGTAGCTTCGCAGCGGGTAGGGAGTGACCTCCTCCTGTTGGTTTCAGATTTTCCTGGGGGGTCAGGAGACGTGCAGGTGGGGGGGGCACAGAGGTGGGAGCCAGGTGCCTTCTTCCCTGTGGCGCCAAGCCAGGTCATGCCAGCAGTCCCCCAGACTTGGTGTCCCTAGCCAGCAACACCCTTCAGTCCCTCCCCGCTCCCCTTTTGAAGCCTGGAAAGGTATCTTACTCCAGTGGACGGGCTGCCGACAAGAGAGGGTTGGAAAGGGAGCACTTTTTTAGTTATTAAAGTGTTGATCGTCACCATTTTACTCCAGATCTCTTCCAGAAAGTTGGTTCTTTTCATGTGCCTTTCAGGCTCATCTGTTTTCACTTCTTATTGTATTCCACAGGACAGGCTGAGCAGGACCCAGAGACAGCTCAGGTGTAAGCCGGGTGCCCCTGGGTAGAGGGGAGTGTGACCAAGAGGTCAGGATAGCTGCAGACTCTTAGGCAGAAGAAAAGGCTTCCCAGGTGGCTCAGATGGTAAAGTGTCTGCCTGCAATGAGGGAGACCTGGGTTCAATCCCTGGGTCGGGAAGATTCCCTGGAGAAGGAAATGGCAACCCACTCCAGTTATGCTTGCCTGGAAGATTCCATGGACAGAGGAGCCTGGTAGGCTACAGTCCACGGGATCACAAAGAGTCGGACACAACTGAGCAACTTCGCTCACTTACTCGCTTAGGCAGAAGACTACTCTCACTTTTGAATTGCCTTATAGTTCCTTAAATTATTTATAGTCCGTCTCATGCATGCGTGTTCAGGAGACTGGAATTGCCAAGGTGAATCGTTGATTTTTAAAAAGTAAGTTTTTTTGGTGGGTTTCAACGATAACTGCCTGTGATGCATCCCCTTATAGAATGCAGTGATCGAAGGTAAATGGGCCAAGTTTACCCAAATCCATTATTTAAAAGCACTTAGCAAACCTGTTCATGTGAGGATAAGCTGCTTCCTCAGACATCGGTGGTCGTAGTACTTGGTGTTCTAGGTGCTGTTAGCCCGCTGGGTAGTACCCTTGGGATTCTCATCCATTCCGTCTGACAGACACAGGTGCCTCCATGGTCTCCCCACTGCAGGGATGGAGACCTGGCAGCCAGGTCCCGGCCCCTCCTCCTCCTTGCTAGACGCTGTAGTCCCTTGTCAGGAAGTTTCCTTTCCAGTCCTGGCAGCTCGATGTCAGGTGCTGTCCATCAGTGATTAACACTGGGGAGGGGGTGGTGGCCTGTAGCTTTAACACCTGCCTCCGTACTCCCCGCTCACCGCTCACCAGTCGAGTCTGCGCCATCTCTCCCTGGGAAGGAAGTCGTCTGTAACCCTGGGCGGTCCGAGCACCTGGGCAGCAGCAGGGCTGAGGTCCCAGTGCCTCGTCCGGGGAAGGCCCTGCAGGTGTAGGCGCGGGCTGGTGGATGAGGGAGGCCCACACACCTCCATGTAAATGTCCTTCCTGCCTGTCTGTTTGCATTTCTGCACTTGGATTTACATTTCTATACTATTTGGGAAAAAAATGTTCCCTGGGCTTCCCAGTGGAGAGATCCTGCCTTTTCCTCGCCATCAGGGCCTGAGCGATTCAGGGATCAGAGAAAGGAAAACAGGTTCCCCAGCCTGCATGGCTTAAAGCTTTGGGTCCCAGCCCTCTCTGATAGGAGCCACTGGGCAAGTCTAAGGAAGTCAGCTTTCCAGAGAGCTTGCCCTCCCCCAACTCCAGCACCTCCTCCCCTATCCAGTCCTCCCTCCCCCTCCCTCCGTTTCTTACTGGGGACCCCACAGCGAGCAGGCAGAGACCCTGAGGATCACGGCTGCTCCTGTACCCCACCCCACCCCCACACAGGTCTCAGCCCCTGGAGTGTCAGCGGGGGGCCCAGGTGGGATGGTAGCATTGGGGTCCCGCAGTTGCAGCGTCTTCCCTGTTTGTGAGGGTCCACGCCCCTGCTGGAGCACTCCTCAGCCTTGCTGGCGCCACTGTCTGAGCCCAGAGTGAATCCAGGGAGGAGATGCTGCCAGGCGTGGGCTGGTACCTCCTCCGGTTCCCGGGGTCTCCAGCAGTGATTCCCTCCCAGAGGGGCACACAGTCTGTCCTCCTTCCCTTGGGAATTTGCATCTTTTTTTTTTTTTCCTTTTCTCAATGAATATGCATGAGAATCCCAAGTGAGAGATGAGTCAGTCCACATTAAACCCATTTTTTTATGTCAAAATTTGTTTTGCCATCAGTATATCTGAATTTATGTGGCTTAATAAACATATTTTAAGCAGAATTTATAAAATGTACTTTTGTGGGTATGCCGAGGGAACTTGAGGTGAAGGAGGTGGGAGGGAGAGGCGGTTAGAGAATTGAATTGAATTTCTTTGTCTTTTTTTTTCCATTAGCCAGATGCATTACTTTTTTCAACTCTCTTTGTAGTTTCTTAAATTTCTTATTAGGAATTCAGAGGAAGGTTAATAATAGGTCCTATTTATTAGAACTTCTTTTCCCTGCTTGCAAATGAAGGTAAGGCAGGACACCAGTACCTGAATGAAAAAGTTTCTTTCACCTTAAAAGGCGGTGAGTCCCAAAGGCTAGGTGAGTCCCAAAGGCCAGGTTGCCCTGATCAGAGTTCAGTCGCTCAGTCGTGTCTGACTCTTTGCGACCTCATGGACCGCAAGCCTCCCTGTCCATCACGAACTCCCGGAGTTTACTCAAACGCATGTCCATTGAGTCGGTGATGCTGTCCAACCATCTCATTCCCTGTTGTCCCCTTCTCCTGCCCTCAACCTTTCCCAGCATCAGGGTCTTTTCAAATGAATCAGTTCTTTGCATCAGGTGGCCAAAGTATTGGAGTTTCAGCTTCAGCATCAGTCCTTCCAATGTGTATTCAGGACTGATTTCTTTAGGATGGACTGGTTGGATCTCCTTGCAGTCGAAGGGACTCTAAAGAGTCTTCTCCAGCACCACAGTTCAAAAGCATCCGTTCTTCAGCACTCAGCTTTCTTTATAGTCCAACTTTCAAATCCATACATGACCACTGGAAAAACCTTAGCTTTGACTAGATGGACCTTTGTTAGACTTGCTCTTCTCCCTGGAAGCCACCATCCAGCAGTGTGGCCTCAGGACTGAAACTCAAAGTATCTAATACCCTGTTGAGCAGTCACGTCTTATTATGCTAAGTAGAGGGATCTGCAAGAAAGCTTCCAACTTAACTGTAAGTTGCATTTGGAATGCAGCCCGAAAGAAAACAGACCAGCCACAGACACCACTTTTATTTATTTCTGAGGTGTCTTTGCTTAACGGGAGGGCGTTGCACCACCCAGGTCTCACCCTGCTCCAGGCTGGCTGTCCTCCATTGCAGCAAACATCCCAAGGGCAGGGCTTAGCTTGCTCCCATGGGCATCCTCAAGCAGCAGTTGTGTTCCAGGGTGTCTCAGATAACGTTATTTCTGATAACGTTTCTGGAAACAGATGAAGAAAAATTTCAAAGCAGAATAGGTTTGCTGAATAACCGGGGCCAAGCACCTGTATGTAAGCCATCAAGTGGGCTTCTGATGACGAAAGAGATCATTGTTCTCCTCTCTTCACATGTTACAACATTAATTATGCTTTGTGGTTTCTACCCTTTAAATTTTTTAAATTTAAATTTATTTGTAATTGGAGGATAATTGCTTTACAATATTGTGTTGGTTGCTGCCATACATCAAAGTGAATCAGCCTTAGATATCCATATGTCCCCTCCCCCTTGAACTTCCCTCCAGGAGCCCCATTTTCTGTGTTAAGGACTTAGTTTTAGTGGCAGTGATCAATATAAAATTTCAGTGACCCAAAAACAAAAAATTTCAGGGACAAAAATCATAATTTTAGATGGATCTGTGTAGTTAATCACAACAGCATCTACATCTCTTGTAAATAACAGTACCTGTACTTGCAAGGCATGTTTATTTGCCCTTCAGACTCTGCTTGTTATGTTCACACTGTCAAGGCTACTGCTTGGTCTAATACGTGTTTTGTTTTATTTTGTTTTAGATGATAAGCTTCTTAAAATCAGGAACATGTCATTTCGGGGGAGCATCTCTAGGGCTTTTGAGAACACCGTGTGTAAATATGTCCCTAACGAAAGCCAAGCGACGACAAGAATAATTGTAAGCTTCATCCGAGGACCGTGCTTTCTACTTTCTGGTAGAAAGTTCTGCCAAAGTCTTTGATCTTCCTTGAAGACATATTTTTCTAGTGAATATTTGTTGAAATTAGATCCAAATGGAAGTAACTTTTCAGTTCTTCAGTTAAAAATTTCATTTCTTTGTGACATTTACCGTATGTGATGTGTTAATAAGGGTAAATGAGTTAACTGAGGAATTTTGAGGGAAAGAAAAAGGACATACTGTATCATTTTCTTCTTTTTAACTGGAGGAGGATTGCTGTAGAGTGTTTTGTTGGTTTTTGCTGTACAACAGCGTGACTCAGCTATCAGTATACACATACCCCCTCCCTCTTGAGCCTCTCTCCCCCGACTCCATCCCACCCTTTAGGTCATCACAGAGCACCAAGCTGAGCTCCCTGCACAGATTCCCACTGGCTGTCTGTTTTACACATGGTAGTATATATTTCTTGCTGTTGTTTAGTCGCTAAGTTGTATCTTGGACTGCAAGGAGATCCAACCAGTCCATTCTGAAGGAGATCAGCCCTGGGTGTTCTTTGGAGGGAATGATGCTAAAGCTGAAGCTCCGGTACTTTGGCCACCTCATGCGAAGAGTTGACTCCCTGGAAAAGACTCTGATGCTGGGAGGGATTGGGGGCAGGAGGAGAAGGGGATGACAGAGGATGAGATGGCTGGATGGCATCACCGACTTGATGGACATGAGCTTGAGTGAACTCTGGGAATTGGTGATGGACAGGGAGGCCTGGCGTGCTGCAATTCATGGGGTCGCAAAGAGTCGGACACGACTGAGCGACCGAACTGAAGTTGTGTCTGACTCTTTGCGACCCCAAGGACTGTAGCCCGCCAGGCTCCCCTGTCCCTGGGATTTCCCAGACAAGAATATTAGAGTAAGTTGCCATTTCTTTTCCCAGGGGATCTTCCCGACCCAGGGATTGGACCCGCGTCTCCTGTATTGGCAGGGGGTTTCTTTACCACTGAGCCACGGGGGAGGCCCAGTAGTATGTGTAGAACCTACTGTATCTTAACTTTGCTGAATGCTTTAGCAGGAACTTTGATATTGTGTGTGTGTGATTTAATGTCTCTGAATATAGCTGGTTGCTGACTTACAGTGGTTTAACTTGAGATTTTTTTCACTTTACGATAGTGTGAAAGCCACACACATTAAATGGAAACCATACTTGTAATGTTAAACCTTGATCTTTCGGGGCCAGCCTTGTACGGTAGGCACTCCCAGGGCGTGCTTGCCAGTGGCCGGGACCCGCTGCTCCCAGACAGCTGCCCATTCACAGGGGTAAACAGCCAATACACTTAAAGCCGTTCTGTACCCAGGGCAGCCGCTCTGTTGTTTTTTTTTTACTTTCAGTACAGTATTCAATAAGTTACAGGAGACATTCAACACTTCATTATAAAATAGAATTTGTGTTAGATGATTTTGCCCAACTTTCAGCTAATGTAAGTGTTATGAGCACATGTACAATGGTCTTGCCTAAGTTACAATGTTCAGTAGGTTAGGTGTATTAAATGCATTTTCAACTTAATAAACTTCTGACTTTTATGGTGGGTTTATCTGAATATAACTCCACTGTAAGTTGAGGAAGAACTATACGGTATTTTCGTTTAGATGCAGTCCCGGACGCTGGCACTCAGACAGCACGGAGATCAAATTATTCAGTCCCAAAGGCAGTCAACGTAAATAGTCGTAGGAAGGACTGATGCTGAAGCTGAACCTCCAGGCCTTTGGCCACCTGCTGGGAAAAGCAGACTCCGTTGGAAAAGACGCTGGTGCTGGGAAAGATTGGGGGCAAGAGAAGGGGGCGACCGAGGATGAGCTGGTTGGATGGCATCACTGACTCAATGGCCCTGAGTTTGAGCAAACTCTGGGAGATCCTGAAAGACAGGGAACCCTGGCGTGCTGCAGTCCATGGGGTTGCAAAGAGTCAGACACGACTTAGCAACTGAACAACAACTGGACATTCAAATTAATTAGTAGCTCATTAAGATATTCAACCTTGATTTATCTCTTTCCCTTTAATGGAAGGATGATCACCATAGTGTCTTGAAGACAGAAGGGATTGATAAGTGTTTGCTGCTGAACCCGAGGAGCTGGGAGGAAGATCCATGGGAGGGTTGTGGCTTCTGCATCCTCTCTGCCTTCTACCCCTTCTCATGCCATCTGAGCAGCAGAACATATTCAGAAGCAGAACCTCAGCGTTTTAGGGTTCACGGAAAGAAGGCTGGGGCCTTCTTTGTGAAGAGAGGCAGGAATAAACCTAAACTTATACCCAAGTCTTGGTTCATAGATTAGGGATTAAGTCCCTTTAACTTAGATGTGCAGACTGGCTGCAAAACTTTGGCTTGACCTCTGTGCTTGTTTGTTCTGTACCCTTGATGCTCCTGGTTGGTAACGAGGCAGGTTGTCCTGGGTGACATACTCCAGATGTACTGGGATGTTACTGTTCGTGATAGATGACACCCGAAGGTTTTGGAGTGCTGTGGGGGTGCAGGGTGGGGGTCTTATCCAGCACTGGGGGGCTCTCCAAGGCTTCATAGATGGGGCGGGATTGGTCTGAGGAGGAGATGGGAGGGGGGTGTGTGTATGTTCGTGTGTGTGCATGTTGGGGGGTGTTTCTGGCTGATTGGGGAACAGTGTGTGTGTGCAACTTCAGCTGTAAGCAAGGGTGGTTCACTGCAGGCTGTTAGAATTCCTGGAGTGGGTGTGGGGAGAGGGTCCTGAACGGAGGCGAGGAATAGTGAGGCTGCAGGAGTAAGTGGATGTCAACTCTTGAGGACCTCTGTGCCACGTCTTGGAGTTTGGACTTGATTGGAGGTATCGACTAAAAAATAACAGTCACAACCTGAAAGTAGAGAGTTATTTTATTTTGATGGGAATGTTTAGGACTCTGAGCCCAGGAGAAGATAACTGAGAAAACTGCTCTAAGGAGGTAGGGTGGGAAGTCAGGCTCTATGCAGGTTTGCAACAAAGGGGGCAGGCAGTCTGAACATCAAAGGCCAGGCATCAAGTCAAGGAATTTATAGCTTTCTGTGTATGAGAAGATGCAAGCCTGTGGACTCCCTGAATTCACTCTTTTCGTATGCACCTCAGCTCTCGGGGCAGTCCTGTTTCCTTGCTCATCTTGCTGCCTGCATTCTCCCAGCTCCTCAGCAGTCACCGTGGGGGCTGGCGGCATCTGCTGGATCGCAGTTTGGGGAGCCCTTGTTCACATTTGGAGGCCAGAAATTGCTGATGGTGGTGACAGGTCTTGTTTATTAATACGGCAGGAGATATTTTCATTTCACAGTAGCCACTGGCGAATTTTAGGGGAGTGGATTTGGGAGATGTGCATTCAGGGGGAGGGTGCCAGAATGAATCCCAGGGAGTGTCCATTAGGAGGTTGTTGGAGGCACACACATAAGGGTCATGCTGGCCGGTGGACACAATACTCCCGAGTGTGCAGGAGGGCAAGAGAGGATGAGGGCAGGGCGAGCCCAGGTTCCTGGTTAAGTCGTGCGGTGGGTGGTTTGTGGGGCCTGGTACTGCGCTGGGACCCACACCATGGGGAGCAGGTCTGGGAAGATGCGTGTGAGTTCGGGGTTAGATATTTGGAGAAGACCGTACCCCAGGCACCTGCCCACTGGTTCACAACCCCTCTTTGTTCCAGCCAAGACCGACCACAACCATCTCTCCCCATAAATCCTACATCTTAGACGACATCTCATTCTGATTTCCTCTGGCCCCATTTTTCCATACTTGTGTGTCTCTCACTTGACAGACTTACTACTCATGTTGCTTTGCCAAACACAGCGAGTTCAACAAAAGGACCCTAGATTACACTGGATGTTCAAGTCACCCCAGATCAGAGCAAATCAGTGCATACCAAGAGGAGTTTCAATACCACCCATTTATACCACTTCTCTGTAATCAAGAGCCTTTTTGTAGGTAATAATCAAAAAGATATGGGAAAGAGTAGATTTACAGCTTTATTTTCCAAAGCCTTTTTCAGAATTTGATTGTGATGTGCATTAAAACAAATATACCCGTGTATTAGATTTTTTTCTTGTTTGGTAGAGGGTTAGGGTACTACCCCTTATGGACTGTTTGCTGTCACGATGAAAGAAGCTGCGTTTAGCAGTCAGCCTTGCTCTGTTTGCTCCAGTTGGACTGTTGTGTGACTGTTACTCGTTGGCTGCAAATTAACTTTTTAAACAGTTTTCCTGAGAGGCTGCTCCTTATGTAAAGCAAATCTTACTCGATGTCCATCAGCACACAGAGCTATGTGTCTGCAAGTGTATGTGTGTGTGTAAATGTAAATGTAGTTTAGCATGAGTGATAGGTCCCAAGATGCAGCCTGGGCGAGCTTCCCCCAGAGGCCTCTAGGGCAGTACCAGCATAAACACAGCCAGACGGGTTCTTTCTCTTGGCATCAGACAGACACGAGGATAAGGTTTCTCTGTGCTTGGCCCCGAGCTGGCCCCTAGGGAGGCAAAGATAAATGGCACATCTGGGCACATGGTTCTTTGTTGATTTATGAGATTGTAGAATTACCCCCCCCCCCCAACCCCACTCCCTTTTTTTTTTTGCTATTCCTCTTCCTATTTTGACTGTTGGAATATTTCCTTTCACTGGCCTATTATTGATGCTTTTAAATTAACCTCTAACACAGTTACCATATAATTAAATCATCAAATGTTAAAAATTCTACAGATGTTTTCATTATAGTAAAGTATGTGTAATAGTCAAAATATTCTTGTTATGGTTTCTTTTTGTGTGCATGGTAATTTTTCTTTGTTTTTCTATATTTTGTGCTCAAGACATTAAAAGTCAGAGCTCTTTTAAGTTGAAACATTCTTAACGGCCTCGAATCAATCAAACCTCTCTAGCAGTATGATGTTACAGGCTATTGCTTCTAAAATTATGTGAAGGAATAAATCAGTGAGCCTGACAGTTATTATAACCATAAAGGTTATAAGTAAAAATTATAATGCTGCAGTATGAAACCCCATCCATGTTCCTGCGTGGTGGCCTGTGAGCATGTCCCTATTCTTGGTGTAAATACTTCACTTTATATACAGTCTGTTGCTGCTGTTGTTCAGTTGCTAAGTCGTGTCCGACCCTCGTAATGATCTTGTGTGTGTGGACTGCACTTACAGATATATGGGAAAATAATATAAGCCTTGCATTGTTTTGATTTTTTATATATTAGTAAAGAAGACAGGTAAAAACATTTGATTTACAACCTTGTCTCTTCCCCCCCGCCCCGCCCTCATCTTCAGAGAGGATGCAGGCTTAGAGAAAATGCTTCCTTCCTACGCAACACTGATCTCAGTGCTTGCCAGGCCAAAATCCCTGATAGCGCAAACCGCGTGCCCCGCGCGGCACCGCTCCCCGTGATCCGTGACTAATCCTGCAGGCACTGCGGAGAAAGGTCCGGACTCGGAACTGCGGACGGCCTGCCTGGAAAGGGTGACGTCACCTCTGTCTGCGCGTGCGCGCGGCCGCTGATGCAGAGACGTATCACCCGGCTCTTTGTGCTCTGGGGTGCGTGCGCGCGCGGCGCTCCCCTAAATAAAGTGATGAGTAACATTCGGTAATCACCACCAAGACTCCGTACTAATAGGAACCCTCCAGCTTACTGCTGCACGTTGCTTTTCTTTGTTCTTTCAAGATGCTGCTTTACTTATTAACTTTTTTTTTTTTTGCCGCTACAAGCTGTGTTTTTATAAGGATGGGGATCTTTGCAGTCCTCCCCCACTTTCAGGTTTCCCGCTTAGTAAATACTAAAGTAGAACAGCTGACAGGCAAATGCGACCTCTGAAAACGGATGAGCAGGGCAGTTTGCCTTGTCATTTAGGGACAAATCCCAGTGAAGGTGAACTGGGCTGTTCAGAACAAGGTGCCAGTTCATTGGTTACAGCTCAAATGGGGAAGAAATGACGGTATTTTTTTTCCTAACACTGTTTTTACTTTAAAAAAAGATTGACTCAAGTAGTTGGAGGATTAGGTATAATTTCAAATGACTAGTATATGTCAGTAGTCCCAGAAGAAATATGGAGGGAAAATACTAACCTGTGTTTTGGTTTAGACTTTTAAAAATTTGATTCATTTTTAAAACTCATTTGATTTGCTTCATCTTAATTCTTTTTAAAACAGCTACATAAATTTTGTTGGGATGATGTGCGGCATAAAAGCTTTTTGCTCATTGTAAAAATATTTCTGTGGTGCTTTCTTTTTAAATTGAAAAAACAACAACACGCTGGGGGGTGGGGGCAGTGGGTAGCTCTTCCTTTTCTGTTTGTTGTTTTTTAAAAAAATCTGATACCAAGGAAGTGACCAAGCCTGTGAGCATTCTGGTCAGCAGTGACTCGCTTCAGAAGGTATTTGTTCACAGTAACAATGCAGTACCTCCTTGTAGAGTGGAGGGGTAAAAAATAAGTTGATTCAGACCACTGGTACAACTAAAAGGTTTTCCATTGCTGAATAACTTGTGGAATGTTTACTCTTAGGACCCAGAGGTTAATTTTCCTTGTTAGAAGTGTAAGTCATACTATAGGCCATCTGAACAATACTGAGCTTAATAGTTTACAAACCTGGAACGGAAAGTGGTAAGGAACACTGGGGTGCCTCTGTGGGGGTTTCAGGGGCAAGAAGCTGGAGAAGTATTGTTGTTCTGTTAGTTCATTGTCTGCTCATTCGTTCGTGCAGTCAGCCCATGTTCATTGACCATCCTGTGCCTGACATCTGGGAAACAGCAGTGAAAGAAACAGACGGGTCCTCTGGCTTGCGGGTGGATTTAGAGGAAGAGGGGAAAAGCAGTCCTCCT
Source organism: Ovis aries (assembly GCF_016772045.2). Taxonomy (NCBI): domain Eukaryota; kingdom Metazoa; phylum Chordata; class Mammalia; order Artiodactyla; family Bovidae; genus Ovis; species Ovis aries. Next base: position 59,040,149 of record NC_056069.1, on the reverse strand, counting down.
GATGGGCAACATAATGCGAGTCACTTTAGGGAATGTGGATAATTTGGGAGCGGGGGTTGAGGGGGGATTGAAATAGATCACAAATCAACAGACTACTGAGCCAAATAGCAATCTGAAAGGTGATAGCAGAATCAATTTTGGCAAGTCACATCATGCTGAACCTGGAGGGCGGGGTTTGAGATATTTTTAAATGAAAATGTTAAAATTTCTGAATATTCAAATATGATTGCTTGAGGGAAAAGGTGTTATTTGTGTTGACTGAAACCAAAGGAACGAGGAAAGAAGGTCATCAACCGCTAACGGCACATTTATGTTCACGATGAAATCAGATTTGTAGGCGCCCCCCCGCCCCCAATAGCATTCAAGAAACATCAAGATCGAGAGTAATACGTTTATCATATGAACATTATCATAGAACGTTTATCATATGAATGTTCTGGTCAAATTTCTCTCACATTTGGTTTAAGAGAACAGTTGTTGCCTGCCTTTTAGGCCTCCCCTGGGACATCCCCTTTGCACCAAGAAGGAGCTTGGTGAGCTTTGGCTGACTGCATCTTCACTGTGCCCTGAAGCTAGCATTTCATTAAAATTCACATGGGCTTCTCTGTCTCAGCAAAATGTACTTTAAATTGTAACAAGTGTCCAGTCTCCACACACTTCAGTATCAGTTCAGTTCAGTCGCTCAGTCGTGTCGGACGCTTTGCGACCCCATGAATCGCAGCACGCCAGGCCTCCCTGTCCATCACCAACTCCCAGAGTTTACCCAAATTCATGTGCATCAAGTCAGTGATGCCATCCAGCCTTCCCATCCTCTTTCGTCCCCTCTTCTCCTGCCCCCAATCCCGCCCAGCATCAGGGTCTTTTCCAATGAGTCAACTCTTCGCATGAGGTGACCAAAAGTTTTGGATTTTCAGCCTCAGCATCAGTCCTTCCAGTGAACACCCAGGACTGGTCTCCTTTAGGATGGACTGGTTGGATCTGCTTGCAGTCCAAGGGACTCGCAAGAGTCTTCTCTAGCACCGCCTGTGTAATTGGAAAAGTATGTAATTTACGAAATGGTCCAACAACTACACGTCCTCTGACTTTGGCCATTTACCTCTGTTTATTATCCCCATTCATGTTGCTTTTCTCTCTCTCTCTCTCTCTCTCTCTCTTTTTTTTTTTTTTTGCCCTTTCTTTCCTTAGTTTAGTCTCTCAGTCGTGTCCGACTCTTTGTGACCCCATGGACTGCAGCATTCCAGTCCATCATCAACTCCCAGAGCTTATTCAAACTCATGTCCATCGAATTGGTGATGCCATCCAACCACCTCATCCTCTGTCATCCCCTTCTCCTCCCACCTTCAATCTTTCCCAGCATCAGGGTCTTTTCCAATGAGTCAGCTCTTCGCCTGAGGTGGCCAGAGGATTGGAATTTCAGCTTCATTATCAGTCCTTCCAGTGAATATTCAGGACTGATATCCTGAAATTCTCTCTGTGAAGTTTGGTGGCCCTTGGAAGTAAAGTGCTGAGTTACGTGGTCTGTGGCACTGGTATGGTCTGGGGTCTCGCAGTTGTCACTCTAAGATGGCATTCACCTGTCCTTTCCCCAGAACGCTGAGAGTGTGGAAGGACAGACGTGTGCTTCCAGCATGGTTGCTGGGTGTATCCTTTGTCCCACAAGCTTAAGAGCCACAGCTTGGTCCTTTTATGCATCAGGAAGCCAGGCAGTAGGAGTTATCCTATCTGTAGTGTAGTCTGGAATCACTGGAATAACCCAGAAGGCATTTATTTGTAAGTTTTTTGTAGTCATGCACTCCATTTTCATAAATAGCTCTTCAGGGCCTGGAACTGAATCTGCCTTTTGATCTGAGGATGCTTCATGGCTGAGTTCTTCCTGCTTTTCATTGAAAGTTACATGATATATTTAATCTGGCTTCAGTGTGTGTACAGGCTGCCTCCGTCTTTTGCCTGTTTTTAAAAATGGAAACCGGGTTAAACATGATGCTTAGGTGACCGCCTAATAATAGCCACAAACTCGGTGTCTTTGTGTGGTTAGTTTTATGGTTCTCTTTTTTGTTTTGTTTCGTTTTTCTCTTTTCTGTTTTAGATGTTTTCATTGTCAATTTTAATAACAGTAACATTTCTTCTTCTGTGGCATATTCAACAAAAATATTGCAGTGAAACTATTTAGAATTTACATTCTAGTCTATGTTGGGACATGTACAGATGTCATGATAAAAGTTAAATGCATTTCCACACCAGTTTAGCCCTTGACTCACGTGTCTTTCTTCTTCTGGAAAAACGGTGAATCTTACTTAATCTAGGGAGGCGATTCAGGAACTGGTTGGCTAGAGTAGCTACTCTGAAGACACTGAGGACCCACAGGAGTCAGTCTGTGGCTTACAGTGGGGCATGGCAGGTGAAGGCTGTCTCGTTTCCTCCACTTCGTTTTCCTATCAGTACGATCGTCTTCCTGTGGGGCGGTCAGGAACATGCCAGTTCTAATTAGCATCATTCTTGCCATCAAGGTCGTTAATAAATAGTGTAGCCCAGAGTTGGCGGGAATTGTCAAGGATGCCGGCCTCTCCTGGGGTCCCTGCCCAGGAATCGGGACCTTCCTCTTGCTGAGGGTTGTGTGATAGGCAGTGCCTGCTGCTGTGGTGTGGAGTCCAGGACAGCCGTGGAGGTGGCATCTCCCTGAAGGCTCCGCCCTGCCCTGGCCGGGGCGCCTGCGGGCACAGGCTGTTGAGGGAACGGCCGGAAGCAGCGTTTTCTTATCTGGTGGCGGTGGAAGGGGATCCTCTTTTCAAATCCCCGTGGGTGAGGATCCGCAGCTACGGCTTGCTCCCTCTGAGCATCCTGTCATCTGATCTGCTCCTCCTTGCCACGTGGGTGCCACGTGCAGCTTACAGAACTTTCCATCCCACACCCTGCCCTCCAGGTACTTATGAGCTCGTCTCCAAGAAGGCTGCCGTGGTGCCCGATTCCTCTTTGTATTTGCCTCCCCCGCTGCCATCCATGTTCATATCAGCTGCAACTGGGATGTCCTCAGTCTTTGTGGACACACAGTGAACCACCCAATGACGGGCAATGAACTTCTGAGACGACATTGCGTCCATTCAAGGGTTTTTGAAGGAAGCTTAAGGATGAAATTGCAGACCGCTTGGCTCCTGTCTTGCCTTTTATAAATAGCCCCTGTTTTAAAAGCTTGGTGGGTTGCCAGCGCAAGGCGGAGTATACTGGAAAGCAAAAGAGGCTGGCGATGTGGAGGCCTGGGTTCTGTGTCGAGAGAGCCCTTTCTCAGCCAGCTGGGTAGTGTGCTAAGCCCTTGGACATTTCAACTTCCATGATTTTGTTGCTGTTGAGTTGCTGAGTTGGGTCGGACTCTTTGCGACTAGTTGCATCCTGTTAAACTGGGTTCTTCCTACATGGGTATTCTGTGGACAGGGTTGTTACTGATCTATGCAATCTTTGCTTCTGGGAATGATATGTTGTAGAGACTAGATCCTGTTCTCCCAAAGGGGCCGGTGTGGTTGCTGTTTGTATGCTTGTTTCAGTAGGCTGGACTCCAGCCTCGAGTCAGGTCCTGGTCCTTATCCTGAGCTGGGAGCCGAGGCTGCAGGGAGCTTGCCCTAAACCTGCAGACTCAGAGGTTTGGGCCAAGTTTATCCACACACTTTGAGGCTCCCCTTCTGCTGCTCACGGTTTCGCCCTCTTGGTTGGAGCTCCCGAGGTCGCCCTGAGCTGTGTCCTGACTTGTTTCAGCAGCTCCAAGTGGCTTAGGCCGGGCCCTGCCCTGAAGTCCTTACAAAGGGACTTCCTCTTTCCTGCTTTTGATCCCTCTCCTGTCTGTGCCTTGAGACAGGCGATTTTTACAGGTTTCAGCCCTGTGGCAGGGCTGGTCTGTAGGAACCCCTCAGGCACATGAGACATGGAAACTCTGATCACTTACCGAGAGCGTTTTTTCTCTCTCGGCCTTCAGGTCTGTGCCTTCCATTGGCTATTACCAGCTCACAGTGTGGATCCATTCCTTGTACAGTTTTGACAAAAACAGACAGGAAGATAGGGTTGGGGCAGTAGTCTTTAATTTTTTTCAAGAGATTCCTCTGCCATGAATGACAATTACTGGGTTAAAAAAAATTTTTTTTTAGATGTAAGTTTATTTATCTTTAACCGTAGGATAGTTGCTCCTCAGTATTATGGTGGTCTCTGCCGTAAGTCAGCCAACGTGAATCGGCATTAGGTGTATGTCCTCTCCCTCTTGAACCTCCCACAGTCACTGCTTTGATGAGAATAGCCAATATCTTGAACCCAGACGACCCCTGTAGAGACCTCCAAGAGTAAAATCCCGAGACATTATTACACGTGTGAACATCTTGACCCCAAACTCCCGTGTGGGCAGCCACCCTGGCGAGTTTCGGCCAGGCATGTTGGGGCTGCCAGGCTTCCCTTGGCTTAGATGGACATTGGCTTGTCCTAAACTGTGCTTCCTGGCCAGAGTATTTCCACTTGGCCTTCGCCGACGTTGGGGGCGTGGGGAGAGTTGGTTTGATGTGAGAAGAGGGGCCTGGTGTCACCCTGTGAGGCAGGTGACACCAGACCATCTTGCCACATTGGCCAGTGACGTTCCTCCAGGGGGGCATGACCCAGAAAACCCGGAAGGACAGAGCCGAGAGGGAGCCGTGGCCGGTCCCCAGCTATTTATAATCCCTGCTCTCCTCCCTGCCACTTTTATTTTTAACCAGATTCACAGATAGGATGTGGCTTTGAGCTCCCCCTAGAGGATTTAGCGTGCCATGACTCATAGTTGTTTTTTAAAAACAATGTTGCTACTTTCTTTGCTAGTGTTTATGTTAATCATGGCATTACAAGGGGAAGATTTGTGAAACAATCTGGACTACTCTCACATCTAGTCTTTCGGGGACTGATTCTTTATTTAAGGCTGGAAATGACCTAAAGAGCCTGCTTGGTCTGGGAGCCTCTGGGTCTGCGTCTGCAAGTTGCTCTTCCTCATTAAAGGAGAAGGATCAGAGACTTTCCTTCACAGAATAAAAAGTTAACTTCATGGGTGTAAAGAAAGCAGCTGTGTTGGCATTGGAGATAAGGGTGGTTCAGAAATTAAATGACACTCAAGCAACCCAGTCATTATATTTTCTCCTTTGTCTTTCAGGGTTTCGAAAAAACGATGAAATGAAAGCTATGGATGTTTTGCCAATTTTAAAGGAAAAAGTTGCATACCTTTCAGGTAAAGTTTAACTTTCTAATCTGCTTTATTGTTCCTTGTACCTTGATACAATGTCAGAGTCCAAAATACTAAACTATAAGCTAACTCACCCATCATAACATAACAGCATTGGCATTTCAGTGGATTTTTAACTGCTCTATTCTTGTAGCGTTGGCCTAAGAATTTGGTGCCCAAAGCATTTTCTTCTAGCTGGCAGGCACATTGTTGGTCAGATAGCGTTGGTGATTATGACACGTTCGTGTCTGTCATTCACATTTTGACTACCTTCCCCAGTCAGTTAAGTAAAAGAACTGATTTTTTAAGGTCTATCATCTCAGCGAAGGTGGTGGGAATGTGACCAGATCTAGAGGTGTCCAGAATTCCCGCCTTTCTTCCCGGTCCTGGAATTCCAGGAAAGCCCTTGTGTTCCCTGCCAGTGGTCCCCTACTGAACAGTAGACCTTGGTTTTGGGGGCTCCTGGCCCTCCTGCAGTGTGAAGACAGACTCTGGATTAGTGTGCCAGGCTCTGGGGCACTCACCTGCCCTTCCTCTGCACGTAGAGGGTCTGCTTTTGGGCCGTCTGCCCAGAGGCTCCCTCCTACCTGCACAGAACAGTCGTTGGGTATTATACCTTTTTCTAATACTTTGGCCACCTGATGCGAAGAGCCCACTCTTTGGGAAAAGACCCTGAGGCTTGGAAAGATTGAAGGCAGGAGAAGAAGGGGACGACAGTAGATGAGATGGTTGGATGGCATTGCTGACTCAATGGATATGAGTTTGAGCAAGCTCCAGGAGATGGTGGACAGGAAAGCCTGGTGTGCTGCAGTCCGTGGGGTCACAAAGAATCGGACACAAATGAGTGACTGAACAATGACAAGCACCAACTCACTTGCTAGAAAAGAGAGGTTTGCAGGAGTTTTCTGCTGTGTTTGAGCAGGAAGTATCAAATAAATCTGTAGATTGTCACGTGCTTTTAGACAGTCTTTCTGGATGTGTTTCCCTTGATAAATTTTTATCTTTCTCAACAGGCACACGCTACTGATCTGATGTCTCCTCTTGAACACATTTTATTTAAAATTTGTAACACAGCTAGCTGCTTTGATATGTTCTGTGTGTCCTTTAAGCGTGTGGGACGGTTATGTATTTAGGACGCAGCTTCCTGTGGTGGTTTTGCCAATGTTATCTTGCTTTCTGTCTCATAGTGTTTCTTGGGCCCTGTTGAACACAGTTTGACGATTTTGCTGAAGTAAATCTAATTCAAAGTGACTTTGAAAAGTTAATAGAAAAGTAAGAGGTTCATGAAAAGAGGAAGATAGTGGGTTTTTTTCTCAACTTTTTAGTCTTTATTTTGTATTGGGGTCTAGCCGATTAACAATGCTGTGATAGTCTCAGGTGAACAGGGAAGGGACTCAGCCATGCATACACGTGTCCATCCTCCGCCAGCCCCCACGCCCCCGCATCCAGGCTGGCACTTAACCCTGAGAAGAGCTGCATGTGCTGTACAGCAGGTCCTGTTTGATTATCCATTTTATTTTTTATTTTTTTAATTTTAATTTTTACTTTATTTTGCTTTACAATACTGTATTGGTTTTGCCATACATTGACATGAATCAGCCACGGGTGTACATGAGTTCCCAATCCTGAACCCCCCCTCCCACCTCCCACCCCTGATTATCCATTTTAAATATAGTAGTCTGTATGTATATGACCGTCCCAAACTCCCTAACGATCCCTTCCCCGCCAGCTACCAAAGATTAGTTTTCTAAGTCTGTGAAGAAGATACTTTTGATTGTTGGAAAAACTTGGTTTAAAAAAAAAAAAAAGTGAAAGGGGAGGGGGAAAAATCCCTTCTTGATGCATGGCAACCCACTCCAGTTTTCTTGCCTGGAGAATCCCATGAACAGAGGAGTCTGGCAGGCTACACGGTCCATAGGGTTGCAGAGAGTCTAACACGACTGAAGTGGCTTAGCACAACACACACACTGCAGTATTCCTAATTTGTGACCAGAATTGGCCCGTTAAAGTAGCATGAGGTCCTTGCTGGTTGCCTTAAGCTTGCTGTTATCTTATTTGGGAAGGGAAAACAAAAATCATTAAATAGAAAATTAGTTGATTACTTATGTGGTGAATTTTTTGTTTTGAAAAAATTTCAATAAATAAACTTCTTAACATTTTTTACCCCTGTTTATTCTTTTTTTTCTTAAGATATAATTTGCATACCGTAAAGCCACCTTTTAAAAGTGTTCAGTCCAGGAGATTTTAGTGTATTCACAGATGGTGGCACTATCACCACTGACCGTCTTAATCCTAAAGAGACTGTCATCGGCCCCCAAAGAGCCCTGTACCCAACCCCAGGTTCCGCCACCGCTCCTCTGATGTTCTTTTTGCTCTAACCCCGTTTTAAAAGACATCAGGGGTATTTAATATTATGGTAACTTTGTAAAAGCTCTCCATGTGAATGACTTTTAGTAAATTAAATCAAAGAGAACTAACAGGGCTTTGAAAAAGCAGGCCAAAGGATCAGAGATTTTCTGAGACGCCTGTGAGCTCAAGCTCTCTTAAAAAGCCAGCATGGATGCCTTGAACTCGAATATATCTGATCCTCATTCTCACCTCCAGGTACCTGGAAAAGTAGTCCTCATTGCATTTAAGTGAGATAGCACAGAACTGTTTTCCCCATTCAGAGGGGGAACTAAATGACACATCTAACGTCTGGTGAAGTCAGAAGGAGGGGCAGTAAAAGAGGCGTCTTGTAGTTTATATTTACTGTTGTGTGTATATAAGGTATATTTATAGCTTGCATATTTAGTGTATTACATATATTTAATGTCCTGCAGGGGTTTCTCTCGTGGCTCAGATGGTAAAGCGTCCGCCTGCAATGCGGGAGACCTGGGTTTGATTCCTGGGTGGGGAAGATCCCCTGGAGAAGGAAATGGCAATCCACTCCAGCATTCTTGCCTGGAAATTCCCATGGACGGAGGAGCCTAATAGGTTACAGTCCATGGGGTCACAAAGAGTCGGACATGACTGGGCGACTTCACTTTCAATGTCCTGCATGTGTGCACATTTAATGTATGTGTATATATTGGGTTGGCCAAAAAATGTGTTAGGGTTTTTCCAGAAGCTGTGATGAAAAAACCTGACTGAACTTTTTGGCCAACCCTACATGCATATATAATGTCAGCCTCTGCATGTTCCTATGCCATTAGGGTTTGGGCCTTAAAAGAACTCACAGGCAACCTCCTTTTTTTTTTTTTTTTTAATCCCTTAACTTTTTATCATGGAACATTTCAACATCCGTAAGGAGAGAGACTAGTATAATGACTTTCTGTGAATCCATGGATCACTTCAATAAACTTGTTTCATCTATGCCCCTTGAAAATCTTTTAAAAAAATCCTCAGTTTATTATTAATAGACATAGAGGGGAATAATAACTCTTTAATAATAATAGCTCTTTAAAAGCTAATCAGTATTCATGTTTCTCTGGTTGTCTTATAAACTTGTCTTTCCAGGATGTATATTGCCGTTGGTTGCTGTGTCTGATGTATCTTTTTAATCTTGAGGCTCTTCCTCTCTTCTTCATTCTTTTTTGTCTTACTCATTTATGTTTATTTATTAAGTGAGGAAGCAGTGTTTTCCTGTAGATTTTCCTACATTTTGTTGGTTGCAGCCTTGGGTGGTCATTTAACATGTTCCCCTTGCCCTTGGTTTCCTGTGAATTAAGAGCTGGATCCTGCTGCTTGATTAGATTTAGTTTAGATTTTGTAGGAAATAGACAAAGCATTTTAATGGGTAGTGTTGGGTAGTTCTAGTAAGAGTTTTATTGGGAGCGTCTGGTGTCTCTCTTTTATGATGTTTAGCATTCATTGATATTTGTTGCTTAGATCTAATACTTTCTTAGGGATGCAAAATGGTAATATTCTAATTGGGCTTACCAAGTGACGCTAGGGGTAAAGAATCTGTCTTCAGTGCAGGAGACATGGGTTCAATCCCCAGTCAGAAGATCCCCTGGAGAAAGAAATGGCAACCACTGCAGCATTCTTGCCTGGGAAAGCCCATGGACAGAAGACTACGGTCCATGGGGTTGCAAAGAGCTGAATGACTAAGGTAACTTAGCGCTCACACACGATGCCCTAATTATACCCTCTTTTCTTCATGTATCAACTTGGATATTCCATAAAGAGAAATGTCCCGTTGTCAGCTTCTTGGTTTCCCTGAGTTCATACAGGAAAGGAAGATTCATGATTGATTCCTGACCTTTATTAGTTTTCAGGCAAATTAAAAAAAAAAAATCATTAGTCATTTCAGACACATAAAAAAGTGCTGAGATTTTTGTCATTTTGAGCTCGTGGTTTTAAATATGTCTGATGTTTCCATTGTGTGTGTGTATATATATATATATATATTTTTTTTTTTCTTATGAAGTTTAATTTTTTTCATCCTTGGCTAGTGGGAGCCTCTTCAGATTGGCTCTGAAATCCAGGTACTGTGGTGATAGAGCTTGTCTCTCTGCTAATGTGACAGGATGTTTCAGGCCCCACCGAATCTGTTTCCTGCTCCATGTCTGCAATTAGCCGTTTCTCTAAAGTGCCCTGGTTCTTTCGCATGGGCCGTAGTGCAAGGTGCTGAGGAGGCCTGCTCTTCTGGCGGGGCACGTTTCTGAGTCAGATATCCGTATGTGTGTTTATATATATATGTTTTCTAAATGAGAAATGATGTCAGGGCTTTGTACTAACATTTCCAGGTCAAATATAGAATTACAGGTATTTTTGAGAAATGATATCAGGGCTTTGTACTAACATTTCCAAGTCAAATATAGAATTACAGGTATTTTATTTTTCTTTGATTTTATATTTCTATCTCCTTGTCTTTTCCTTATGCTAAACATCTTAGATCCTACCCTCATCAACTTAATTACCTACCTACATTGTAGTGCTGATGGTATCACTATAGTATGAAGACCAGATGCAGTTCAGTAGTTATTTTATTTTTGTCATGCTAAGGATATGTGCTGCTAAGAGTGTGCAGCAGCCCTACTCCTGTGTTTTAAAGTCACACAAAATAGTTCCTCTACACATGGGTCGTGTTCCTCCCAACCTGAAACAGGATCATTTATCTTATTTTACTTTACATTTTTAAGGCTTAAAAAACAACCGCCTAATCTTGCTTCAGTATTAAGTAAAATGTATATACATCATTTGAGGGTTAAAAACTTAAAAAAAAAGTTAAAAAAGTAAGGTGTATTCAAATCTAGTTTCTCTCCCTGACTTCTCTGCCCTGCACCTTTCCTCTTCAATGGATAACCTTTTTTTGCTTTGGTTTTCTTTCATTTTTAGTTTATTTCTTATACTTTTAAATGTGTCCTATCCATCCATCTATTCTCATCTCCTTCCCCGACCCTGCCTCCCCCACCCCGTCCTGACCAAACAGTAGTTTGTTCTGCACCATTTTCCCTGCGTCGCTTCTTTCTTTTAAAGCAGTAATCTAGAGAGCAGTGTGCAGCGGAACAGAGATTCTTCATTCCTTTTACAGTTGTACGTAATGCTGCTGTGTACAGAAGTGAAAGTCGCTCAGTCTTGTCTGACTGTTTGCGACCCTGTGGACTGTACAGTTCATGGAATTCTCCAGGCCACAGTACTGGAGTGGGTACCGTTCCCCTTCTCCAGGGGATCTTCCCAACTCAGGGATCGAACCCAGGTCTCCCCCATTGTGGGCAGATTCTTTACCACTGAGCCAGAAGGGAAGCGCTGTGTACAGAGACTGTAGTTTATTCCCTCAGTTGTCTGTTGATGAGTTACTCTTTCCGTGTAGCTTTTCCAGGGCAGAGTGAACATCGACCTTTGGACCTGGGGGATTGACGGGAATATAGGGTTTTATTGCCTAGAGTTTCGCTGTTAGTGTGGTGACCACTGACCTTAGTTCTGGCCTCAGTTTTGCAGAAAAGTCTGCATTTCTTGGAAAGGTAAAGCGGACCTCCCATCAGCTGTATGTATTTTTGCTAGCTTCTAGCACCGTCTGAGGCCACAGGGACCCAGCTGGAAGGTCGGGCCCCTCTGGGGGCCTTCCATACACTGCGTGCATACTCAGCGCGGGGGCGCTCAGTTGTGTCGGACTCAGGGAGCCGTGTCGGACGCCGACTCCCTGGACTGCAGTCCACCAGGCTCCTCCGCATGGAATTTTCCAGGCAAGGATACTGGAGTGGGTGGCCATTTCCTTTTCCAGGGGATCTCCCTGACTCAGGGATCGAACCCCGCGTCTCTTGCTGTTTCTGCATTGGCAGGTGGATTCTTTACCACTAGCGCCACCTGGGAAGCCCCGTACGCTGTACAGAGCCCCCTGAAAGTCTTCATTCGAGGTTGTCTTAAGCAGGTTTCCGATTCCCAGGACTCGGCAGGAACGAGGTAGGAGCGGTGAGCATGTGAAGGCCACGGCTGGCCCCTTGATGGCCTCGAGCAGGGGCCGAGTGGACACCCTTCCAACAGCTTTGATCGCAGACTTAATAGTAGCCCTAATTTCTCTTTCACGAACCACACTTTCTCAGAGCTTTGCTTTGGAAAAGTTTGCTTTTCATGGTTAGTGAGTTATTATTCCTTAGAGGGGAGTAAAGAACCATTTTCAGTGGTATTGGAAACCAGAAATTCAGATGAGGGCCATTCAGAGAAAAACACAGTCCGTTCATTGAGATTTACATTATACTTCTCAAAGTAAGAAGCTTTTCTTAAAAAAGAAGTTTATTCTCAGTATTATGAGCTTCAGTTAGTACTTCAATTAACAAAAAAGACAGAAAAAATTTATTCTACTTGGGTAAAAGGTAACTTTTAATTTATTCATTTAAAAAAAAAAAAGGGTCACTCTGAATCTGGCTCCTTCTGCGGTCACAAGTTCCCTGAAGTTACCTTTTATAAGAGGAGAATGAGTGTCACTGGGTTTAGGAGAGGAGGTGTCACACAGACGTTTATAGCTATCATTATGTAGGACCTTTCCTGCCTTCTTTTTAATATTAAAATAAACCTCAGTTCATTTAGCCTTTGTGCTTCTGTAGGAGAGTTCATCAGGCATTTCCTTTTTTAACTTGCTGGTACCTGATAGTAGCTACTGTTAATTAAGTTTGTTTGGAATATAAACAAAGAGTTTGTTCCTCCATTGAATGTTTATTGAGTACCTCCTATGTGTTTGTCTGTTACCAGAAATTGAGAAGATATGTCAGTGAAGATACAAGATGTCAGTGATTGAACACAGGGGCTTCTGATCTAGTGGGGGGCAGACAGAGAGAATGTGTCAAGTGCGTCATTTAGTGGAAGGTGATGGGGCCTTACAGAAATAAAATGTAGCGGTGAGAAAGGGATGGCAAAGCAGATGCAGTTTTTTTAAGAAATGAAAATAATTCAGTGTCATTACGAACATAAACTTCACTTTTTTGTCTTTTTTTCTTTTTTTACTAACTGACATTTGGATAGACAGATAATCCTTAACAAGCTGTTGGTTTTTGGTTCTGCACAGAGGTGCAGAGGCTGTAAAACTCTCCTAGACAGCTTAGTAGACAGACGTTGGTAGGTGCAGGAAATGGGTTTCCTGCCCTTTTCTTATCGCTGAGTTTCCTATCTGTGAAGTGGGACTTGGGCTTCCCTGGTGGCTCAGCGGTAAAGAATCTGCCTGCAATGTAGGGGGCTTGGGTTTGATCCCCTGGAGAAGGGAATGGCAACCTCCTCCAGTACCCTTGCCTGGAGAATCCCATGGACAGAGGAGTCTGGTGGGCTACAGTCCCTGGGGTCACACAGAGTCGGACACGACTGAGGGAGTAAACTCCCATCACCACCACCAAAGTGGGACTCTGTCCGTCCCGCCGCACCCTGAGGCTGGGAGTTGACATCAGACACATAGAGTATGTCTAGTAGATGGAGCTTTTATGAGCTATAATGTCATTATTTTTAAAAGTTCAGAAACAAGAACTGTGAGCTTGTGGCTTTTCTGCTTCCTAACCTGGTCAGTATTTTCGTTTGTGTACCTTCTGTGACATTGGCAACCAAGTTAAATCTTGGGAAATATAATATAAACAGACATCTGTGGAGCTGATTTTTAAGCTCTCTGAGGTTTAGAGACCACATTCTTATGAAGTGATACTACTATATTTCATTGGTTCTAAGATTTTAAAGTTTTAACCCCAGTGGGCGGGGTCCCTGGATGATTGGCACCTGCCTGTCACTGACTGACACACCGCAGATGAGAATATGCAGCCCCAAACAGGGAGGTTTGCAAGGGAAAGCAGATACTCAAGTTCTTTAGTGGCGAATATGCCATTTTTCCAGGTAGTGCAGTGGTATAGAATCCACCTGCCAGTGCCAGAGACACAGGTTCGATCCCTGGGTCGGGAAGATCCCCTGGAGGAGGACATGGCAACCCACTCCAGTATTCTTGCCTGGAGAATCCCATGGACAGAGGAGCCTGGTGGGCTACGGTCCACGAGGGCGCAAAGAGCAGGACACAACGAAGTACATATGCCATTTTTTACTTCATAAGGGATTTTTGATGACATTTTAAAATAATTATGGTGAGTTTACTGAAACTCTAATGCAAAAGGGAAAAAAGACAAACTGATTTTTTCCCTCTCTATCTTAAAATTCAAGTTCAGGTTTAGGTACGCTATTTTTACGGCACGAATGAGGGCCCGTTCATGAGCTTGCCTGCAGGTCTCTGGGTCCTCCTCAGCACCACCAGCCCGGGAACGTCTCTGGTTGACAGTGGAGTGGTCGCAGGGGTGGCCAGCACTCTGCACACAGCTGCATCCTCACCCCTGGAGTGAATAGCATGGCTGTGTGCAGTGTGCACACACAGGCTGACTCCCCCATGACTGTCTTTGATGGGCAGATTTGGGATTCTACTTTTTTTCATAGCCATGCTGGAGCCCACCTTGCTTACATTGAGAGACATGACGACCCCTCAAGGGGGGCCATTCGAGCAGGGTTCATGGGCATTTAGTCTCCCCGATGAACCACACATTATGTTGCATTTAAAAGCAGTTCAGAGTGGTGTTGAGCAATGTACGATGCTGTTGTGATTACCAAAAGTGGGGTGAATGTGTTAATACAAATAGATATTTTTAAAACTCAAATTTCTGTAGTATTTGTTGATGTAGAATATTTTTGATCAAAGAGATTGATTTGTTTTTGAAAAGAATGAAAGATATTGGTAAATAAATACTGCAGTTGTTCCCTATCTTATCTTGGAGACATGAGGTATTCCAAAAAAAAAAGTACAGCCAGTGATATTTCCCTCAAAATACTACCTGGTATTTTAGAAGATGACTTCGTAAGGATACTCTGTCACTTACAACAGTACCACTTTTCACTCTTAAGAGTACCTTTCATTCCTATAAAAGGCCCAGGAGCCCGTCATTTGGTTTTCTTTCTGATATTTTTATCACTTAGGAAGAACTAAAGCCACTAGTTTGAAAAATTATACAAGTTCTCGTCAGGGCAAAGAGCCCAGCTGTGACGTGCCGGCATGGTCCCTTGGACTTTCTTTAAGCTCTTTGAGCCTCAGTGTCTTTCACGATCAAGCTGACAGGATCGTTGTGACTATCAGATCAGAGCTCTCGATGCCATACCTGGCATGTGTCAGCTGTGGTTTAGTTGTTGACCACATTTAATACCTGAGTTACTAATTCTGTAAGTAATTTAACACTCTTCTGGACTGCATGACTTAACAGTACACGTAGGTCAGTTTAAGCGTTCAGAGTCAGCATTAAGTGTCTTTACTGTTAGGAGGAACTCGTGTCCAACTCTTTGCGACCCCAGGGACTGTAGCCTGCTCTGTTCGCTGTGTATGGAATTCTCCAGGCAAGAATACTGGAGTGGGTTGCCATTCCCTTCTCCAGGGGATCTTTCTGACCCAGGGATTGAACCTGTGTCTCCTGCATTGCAGGCAGATTTTTTTTTTTTTTTTTTTTTCACCGCTGAGCCACCAGGGAAGCCTGTCAGTCATCCTAGGACATTGTAAAGACTCATGTTGGTAAAATGTGTTTTAAAATACCAGCATCTTCTGCTGAATATGTTTTCAGCATCCTTAAAGTGAAGAATCTGGTCTCCTGTTTTGTTTGTTTCGTTTGCATTTTTTTTTTTTTAAATTTTAAAAACTTTAATTCTTACATGCATTTTCATTTACCTTTGCTGATAAGGTAAACGACTAAGATGAGAAAATAATGAAAAGTTTCATACTGTGACTTGGATCTTGCAATCTCAGTACTGTACTTCTGAAAAGACATGACTGACCTATAAAATTAAATGAAGTATACACTTGGGAAAAGAACAGTTTTCTTTCTCTGTGTTTTTTTCTGAGTGCTGGAGGAGAGACAGAGAGACAGAGACAGTCTGAGAAAGAGAGACAGAGAGACCAAGAGACGCAGAGACACCGAGGGGAGGAGACAGAGGGGTGTGAGGAGGTGAGGTTTAAGGCGAAGGAAGCACGTGAACGTGGCCTTCTTTCCTCTCCAACCACAGAACTGAAGAAGGGAGGAACAGACCCACTGAAGGAAGGAGCAGGGTTCTGGGACGCCCTCCCCGCGTGGGTGGCCCCACCGCTGGTCCCGGCGGAGCGGGGGCGCTGGCCTTTCAGAGGTCCTTGGGGCCGGGCGGCAGCAGTGCCAGGCGCCCTCGGGCCTCAGGAGCCATGTCCCCCCCGTGGTGTCTGAGCGAGTGCACGTGTCTGTTTGCAGGTGGCAGAGACAAGCGCGGGGGTCCCATCCTCACCTTCCCGGCCCGCAGCAACCATGACAGAATACGGCAGGAGGACCTCCGGAGGCTCATCTCCTACCTGGCCTGTATCCCCAGGTGAGTGCGGGGGGCCTGGCCGGTCGCTGTCCCTCGGGCCCTTCCTGGGAAAACAGGCCCCCAGAGCCCGTGTCCCAGCCAGGTGCTGCCATGGTGGAGGCACATTCTTGCTCCCTGTTTCCCTCCCGTGATGCTTTCCCTCCGGGGTGCTGGGTGGGAAGGGCCGAGTTCCCCGGGGGGTGGGGCGGGGTGGGGTGCCCCCAGGGCTGGGGTGTGAGGGTGTGGTGCCCTAGGCAGCAGTGGCGCAGTGGGGGCCCTGATCTGAGACTGCTTCGTGGATCCTCGGGGTGCAGGCAGGTGTTAGCAGATGCCCACCGCAGGGGGCTGGTGACTGCACGCGACCCCTTTAGGTTGACACCAGCCAGGGAGATGGCCTTGTCCTCTGCTGACCCCCTCCTCACCGTGGCTGTGCCAAGTCAGCTTTGATTTGGATGGTCTGACCTTCGGAGGGAGTTCCTGGGTTTTTCTTTGCGTTCTTGGTTGTCCTTTGTGGGAAAGCTATCACACGTCATGGATGACACATGAATGGGCCCCTTAATCGGCTTAAAAGTGTGGGAAAAGTTTCCCCCTTTGTCTTACTCTGGTGTTTCCTTGAACTGTTGAAATCATAGAGTTGGAAAGAGTCTTAGAAGTTATTTACTGCTCTGTCAGTTATGAATATGGCATAGTTTGTGGCTACCTCTTACTGAGCTCTTACTGTGTGCCATGTGCTGTGCTAATGGTGACAGAGAGAGCGATACAGAGAACAGTGCAGAAGAATAAAGAAATCCCTGCCACACTAAATGATGCTTGTGGTAGAGTTTAAATGAACAACAAGGTGAATTCCATCCAGGTGATCCTTTAAAAGCAGTTACATTGTTGCAATTCTGGATATAACTTTGGCAACTTACTTTTTGGTCTTGAAATCTGTGTTGACTGTAAATATTAAAAAATTGCCTTTTCTTTCATTGATGCCATAGAAAAATTGATTCACGTAGATTGTCGATCATCTGATGACCCACTTTAAACAGAGACACAAAACTTTGTCCTGGGAATCGCGTAAACGGCACTGGAGAGAAGCTGGCGCCCCCGTGCCTGTCCTCAGACTCCAACAATGATCACTTCCTGCCCATCTTATCCGCTTTCCCCACAAAGTATAGTACATCTCCAGCATCTTCTTGTTTCTCTCTAATGTGACCCTGCAACCACTGAGCACAGTTCACTTCATTTCCTGCGTTTGCCTTTGTATTGACAATTCTGGATGATAGGAAATGCCATTTTCTCGTTCTTGGTTCATTTAATGAGCAGGTAAGAGAGATGATGCATTCATCAAGTGATAACGGAGGAAGATTTCACAGTGGTCCAAATAGCAGTGGCAACAGAGATTCCTCTCCAGGCCCACTCAGGTCCTCCAGTGACTGGAAAAGAGCCATGCTGCCCCCAGGGGGCCTGTAGAGGTGGGAGCACTCCAGCTTTAGCCAAACAAAGGGATCAGCGATCGTCATCAGAAGGCTTAGGGTGTGAGAATTTGGCAGGACCTACCCACAGGCTCACTTATTCTTAATTTCTGAGTCTGATAATTTGTTGTTAGTTTCAGGGTGATATAAACAGTCCTGGACAGTGGAGGGGGGTTCCCTGTGGGACTTCTGAGACAGTCCACCACCATCCACCCCTCCCCACATCTTCTGTGATATGAAGGGGCCTCTGGCTACCCCTTGGCCACACAGTCTCAGGACCACACATTCCCAGATGTGGAGAGAGTGCTATCCGGGAAAGCGTGTGGGCAGATTCAGACGGCTGGCCTGGTTACTTATATTTATGAATTTTCTGATCTTTGTGATAGTGATCTGTGCTTCTTAGATCATCATGTTGAATAAGATTATTTACACACGTGCCCGGCATGGTGTCTGCCCATGGTAGCTGCCTCAGCTGTAGTACAGTAATGTCTGTTTTTCATATTTGCCTTTCAGCTTTCCTTCAGTTGTTATCCTTGCGTTTTTTTAATTTTAATTGGAGGCTAATTACAATATTGTGGTGGTTTTTGCCATACATTGACATGAATCAGCCGTGGGTATACATGTGTCCCCCATCCTGAACCCCCCTCCCACCTCCCTCCCCATCCCATCCCTCAGGGTCATCCCAGTGCACCAGCCCCGAGCACCCTGTCTCATGCATTAAACCTGGACTGGCGATCTGCTTCACATATGATAGTATACATGTTTCATTGCTATTCTCTCAAATCATTTCCTTCTTGCCACGTGTTCTAGAGCCAGATCTTCTTGTCTGTTTTTTTCTGCGTGGCTTCCTGATTGTCTTTTCACTAGAACGGCCTTGAAGTTAAACATTGGTATGATCTGAGCAGCGGTGACTAGTTTTGAGTATTGTTATTTGGGACACCTGCCCTTCCCCTCTCCCTTTCTAGAGAAACAAAATAATTAGAGTAATAGACTGACTTTCATATGATTAATTTGCAAGGAAACTTTTCGATGAAATGAGTAGGAGAGAATTCAGAGTGGAATTTCTTGCTGGTGTACCTGGGACTCCCGCACAGAGACGAAGTCACATTAATCTTGGTATATCTGTAGTTGTTTATCGCTCTTAACTCGTGAATTATACTAACTAGAATGTTTTGTCTTCTTTAGAATGATTTATAGTAGCTAAGGTTTCCCAGGTGGCTCAATGGTAAAGAGTCCTCTTGCCAGATGCAGGAGATGCAGGAGACATGGGTTCAATCCCTGGGTCGGGAAGATCCCCTGGGGGAGGAAATGGCACCCCGCTCCAATATTCTCACCTGGGAAATTCCATGGGCAGAGGAGCCTGGTGGACTACAGTCCATGGGGTCACAAAGAGTCGAGCACAGCTGACTATGCATGCATGCACACACATATGCGTAGCAGCTAAATGGATAAATCACTCTGGTCATCAGTGAAATCATGTGAAACTCTGAGTTGATTTGTTCATGAACATTCATATAAGAAGATACCTTCTTCATCTAGGAGATGAAAAAAGACTGCCTCTTTTCTAGAGACCTGCATTGAAAAAGGACTTTAGTTTTATCTACATTTTTTTTTTTAATCCCACAGCTAAAATGAAGCTTTTAGGTTAAACTGCTATAAAATACCTGGTTAATAAGTCTCAGTTTCCAATGAGCAGTGTTTTGGAGGCAGAGGCATGGCCCAGAGCCCTTGTGTAGCAGCCGTGCTTGTTCACTGGATGCTCAGAAGTTGAAACGGGCTTTGGGGGTGTTTGCACGTCACTGCTTTCTTTACAATGTCTCACTTTGAACTTGTGGAGACGGACGGGTAGGGAGCTTGGGCACTCCCAGCCTGGCTGGTCTGCTGCTCGGGTTCCTTGGAAGTCCCCGGTGGGAACTTGTGCATTGGATTGCGGAGGCAGGTGACTAGTTAAGCCTTCCGTAAACCGTACAAGCTCAGGGCGCCTTTTGCTTGTTTCTCTCTCCAGCTCGTTCCTTTTGTTAAGTCTGGAGTTACTCAGGATTCCTTCTAAGCCCCTGTCAAGTGGAGCGGCTTTATAGTTTTATGTACACAGTACATAGTGCTCTGTGAGCAGAAAGACAGGCTGCCAGAGGATTGACCTGGATGAAGGGAAGACCAATAAAGCCCAGGCCCTAAGCAGCACCTGATAACAACCATCGAACCCAGTGCTGTGGTTTGACCATCTCTGGGGTGCATCTCTGGGGTGCAGTGGCGGGACCTGAGGGTCTGGAGCCCCAGTCCCCGCTGGGCAGCAGACGTGGGCATCCTCCCGCTCAGGCTGGTCTAGGCCCGAGGACCTCTGGAGCCCAGGAGCTCCTACTGAATGGACTCCTGCAGGATAGCAGACCCCATTAGTGCCCGAGGGAGGCCAGGCTGCTTCATTTCAGTGACTTGGGAGATTTCGGGAGACATTTCTGGGAGTGCCAGCAGCCTCTAAGGATTTATGAAGGAGGCTGAGACACTCCCCAGATCCTGGCCCGGGACCTGCTTGAGACAGGGAAAGCGATTGCATGAGAAGCCAAGGGTGACCTCTCTTTAAGTTCATAGCCATACAGAAGCGAATCAGATTACTCCTCAGTGCGTCCCACGCTGCAGTGATAAGCCGGGGGCCGCTGGATCAGTCTGTTCCTAGGACCATGAGTTGTCACCTGCCCAGGTTCTATCCCTGCAGACTTTCTGGGAATGTCTCGGTGGTGGGCCCCTTGCACTGCTGTGATTGCTGCAGGAACCTGCAGTGTCAGTTATTCTAACAGTGAGAGTCCAGATGAGGAAGAGAATGGTGTGTGTGGGATTGGGGAGGGCAGGAAGGTGGAAGAGCTCATGCAAGGGAGCGTGAGATTGACTTAAATTTAGTTGAGATCATGCTTCTCTTTTTTTTTTTTTTTTTTTTTTTTGGTTGTCTACAGTGGGCTCACTTTATTTAAAAAACTTTTTAATTAAAATTTTTTCAGTATAGTTGACTTACAATATTGGTGCTAGTTTTAGTTGTACAGCAGGATTATTCAGCTATATATATATATATTTGTTTTTCAGGTTATTTTCCATTGTAGGTTATTACAAGATACTGAGTGTGGTTCCCTGGGCTATCCAGTCAACCTGTGTAGTTTATCTGTTCTTTGTATAGTGGTTTGTATCTGTTGGTCCCAGTCTCCTAACTGATCCCTCCCCGTCTCCCTTTTTCCTTCGGTACCCGTGAATTTGTTTTCTGTGTCTGTGATTCTGTTTCTGTTTTGTATATGGATTCATTTGTGTTATTTTTTAGATTCCATGTGTAATTGGTACTGTATGAGATTTCTCTTTATCTGACTTACTTCACTTCACTTTCAGGTTCATCAGTGTCATTGCAAATGGCACTATTTCTTTGTTTTTTTATGGTTGAGTAATATTCCATTGTGTGTATAAGTAGGCATATCACACCTTTATAAGCCAGTTCTCTGTTGATTGTCACCTGGGTTGTTTCCATGTCTTGGCTATTGTTCATTGTGCCGTTGCGAATATTGGGGTGCACCCCTAATTTTTGAGTTAGAGTTTTCACTTTTCTCTGTATGTTTGTCCTGGAGTGGGACTGCCGGATCATATGGTAACTCTCTTTCCAGGTTTTGAGGCCCCTCTGTACTCTTCCCCACAGTGGCTGCACCGGCACTCCCACCAGCGGCGTGGGAGGGCTCCCTTTGCTCCACAGCCCTCCAGCATTTGTTTGTAGACTTTCTGATGACGGCCGTTCTGACTGGTATGAGGTGCTGCGGCCTCGTTGTGGTTTTGATTGCGTTTCTCTAATAACGAGCAGCGTTGAGCATTTTTCATCTGCCTGTTGGCCGCCATCTGTATGTCATCTTTGGAGAGATGTCTATCTAGGTCTTCTGCCCTTTTTTTTTTTTTATTAGCTTGTTTGTTTTCTTGATACTGAGTTGTATGAGCTGTTTGTATATTTTGGGTATGAACCTCTTGTCAGTCACATCATTTGTAAACGTTGTCTCCCATTCTGCAGGTTGTCTTTTTGGTTTGTTGATGGTTTTCTTCGCTGTGCAAAAGCTTTTAGGTTGGTTTAGGTCTCATTTGTTTAGTCTTGCTTTTGTTCCTTTTTCCTTGGGAGATCGATCTAAGAAAATAACTGCTGCAGTTTATGTGAGAGAATGTTTTGCCTGTTTTCTCTTCCAGGAGTTTTACGATGTCACGTCTTAAAATTTGTTAAACTATTTTGAGTTTAATTTTTGTGTATGGTGTGAGGGGGAGACTGTAGAGTTTTAACCCATGTATATGGACACTTTGACTTTTGCTTTTTCTATTTTTTTTAGCTTATAATTTTTTTTTTTAATTTCTGGCTGTGCTGGGTCTTCATTGTTTCGAGGGCTTTTCTCTAGTTGTGGCAAGCCGGGGCTACTCTCTGTTTGGTGCGCTGGCTTCTCATCGCGGGGGCGTCTCTCATCGCGGCGGCATCTCTTGCCGCGGCGGGGGGCGTCTCTCATTGTGCAGCACGGGCTCTGGAACACAGGCTCAGTAGTTGTGGCACATCGGTTAGCTGCTCTGCGGCACGTGGGGTCTTCCCCGACCAGGGACTGAACCTGCGTCTCCTGCATTGGCAGGCGGATTCTTGGCCATTGAGCCACCAGGGAAGCCCTTGTTATTTTGTTTACTGCAGATATGCTTTATATACGTTTCTTGTGTCCTCAGAGGTTGAAATTTAATAGAGTTCATAATTTTTATGTCTTCACCAAGGACATTCTTAAGAGAAACCGGCTCTTTTGTTTAACAGCTCGAACTCGGAGAGAAGGATACAGTGACTTGTAGCGCTGCCTTGACTTGTTGCTAAGAGGCAACCGTGTTCTCTGTGGCCTGTGTACTCTCAGTGCAACCGGCTGGCAGAGACAAATAAGACACAGTAATCCCAAGAAAATAAGTGTACCCCAGACGCTGCCAGACGGCGGGGATGGCGGGGGTCCCCTGGGCCTGGTGAACCACACCTGAGAAGCTGCGAGGGAACTCAGGGTTCCAGGCAGGTTAAATGGAATAAACTGGGACATTTAAAAGCTTGCACACACTGATGGGAGTGGTCCCAGCTCCCTGCAATTCTGGAGCCCGGTGACTGCTGTGCCCGGCTCTGGGTGCTCTGTCGGGGTTCCCTCCCTGTTTAGCTCTATCCTTGTTTAGTGGCCCTTTACCCTTACTTGGCAGCGTGTGTGAACAGTTAACGCACACAAGGCCGGAGAGATGGGCAGGTGGTCACTGCTTTTCTCCTAAAGAGGAGACAAGATGCAAAAGCCGTGGACACAGCATAAAGACTTGAACAGTTTTTGAGGCTGAACCCTGTGTGGGTACAGTTAGTCTGTTCCGTTAAGGCACTAGTGAGGGCGAGAACCACAGCTAGGAGCCACGGGCTCTCAGTAAGGGTTCTGCATCCAGCGGCTCCCTGGGTACCCGTGTGGGTCGGCCAGGTGGTGGGCGGAGGGACCCGCGCTGCCTGCAGCAGGATGACGGAGGCAGAGCCCCCCACGCGGGCCGGCCTCGGACCAGACACAGGGGCGAGCCCTGGCATGGTGTCAGCCTGCCTTTCTTTCTCTCCAGTGAAGAAGTCTGCAAGCGAGGGTTCACGGTGATTGTGGACATGCGCGGGTCCAAGTGGGACTCCATCAAGCCGCTGCTGAAGATCTTACAAGAGTCCTTCCCCTGCTGCATCCACGTCGCGCTGATAATCAAGCCAGACAACTTTTGGCAGAAACAGAGGACTAATTTTGGCAGTTCTAAATTTGAATTTGAGGTAACTTCCCTGTGTAGCTAGACCAACTCAACCAGTAGGTGTGGTTTATTAAAAGCTTTTCTGTCGTCATTGCAGGCTGCTTATAGATGTTTCAAAACCATGTATCCACAAAAGCTGCCTGCCTTAGTTACACATGACGTGTAAAGTTAGTCGTTATGTTAAATAAGACAGGTTGGTTTGTCGCCTTATCTCCATGGGGGGTTAGGTTCCAGGCCTCTTGTCTCTGGGCAGTGGGGTTGCTGGGGTGTAACCTGTGTGTCTTAGAAGCCTGTTTCCTTTCACTTCATGGGATAAAATAGCTTTACCGTTGATCGCAAGTGGCTATCGGTGGCTTCTGAGGCCGCACTGTTAACCTCAGCTGTGGAAATGAGGGCATGATAGCGAGAAATGCCCAACCTCAGAGTTCCTGACTTTTATCAGGTCCTTAATTAGTGCTGGGGCCAACCGTCGGCTCTGTATTTCATACATCAGGTCTCTCATTTACAAAAAAGGAGTCATTCCTTTAAACCCCGGGCAGAGCCCTGGGTCCAGTCAGCACACAGGTCACTGTCTTTCAGCGTGTAGAACAGCCCTCAATCTACTGCCTGACTCTCCTTCCCCTGGAACCTCCTCTCCTTAGGCTCCCAGGCTTCTGACAAGGCTCTGATGCAGTTGGTTTCATGAGAGTATTATTCGGAGAAGGTACTCTGGCCAGCTGGAAACTTGATTCGTGCCATATTGTGCAATAAAATTTAAATATTTCCTAATTATAAATGCTAATTTTTAGTTGACTACATGGTTCATCTAGCCACTTTGCCCAAACATTAGGTTGCAGCGAATATATTCATATATTTTAAGGTTAACAACAATACTAGTATTAAACATATCACACAATATTAATTCTTAAGCTTGATGTTACAGGTCACACCTTTCAGAGTCTTTTCATGCATACATGAATTGCATTTTAAACTGGTTCCTTGGTACTGATTTTCAACCTGAAATCTGCGTGTAATTTTTCAATTTGAAACCACACTCAAGAGGTTTAGTGAAAGGTGAAACCAGTAAGCCTTTATCTTACACACAAGACGAAGTGAGTTTGGAGGACAGTTTGTCAGATATCAGTTCTTTCCTTAACTCAGAATGGAAAATGTGTTGTATTTGATGACACACGTTTTAAGCAGACATGGCCGTTTGTTGGTGTGTTTGCTCGTCTCGCCATGCTGTCTCCCTTTGGGCCTTTAAAGTTTCCTCCCTGGTTTTTCTGTTGACCTTCCCTCTACATTATCACCTGCTTCTGTCCATGACGTGATTGCTCCATGCACAGTTTTAAACTCTGGGCAGATGAGACAGCAGTGAACCTGCGGCCACATTTCAGGCTGAAGTGCTGGGCCAGGAGCCGCCCCTCTTTCTAGCACTGCCTCTTTTTGCTGTTTCTTATGCCAAACGGCACAGAGATGCAGCTGTAGGTTTCTCTAACACTAGAGGTAACAGAGAGGGGGTTACATAAGCCTTTCTCTGTTTTATCTTTTGGTTCTAGGCCACATTTTTTTTTCTCTTTTCCTTTGTCTTCATCTTTAACTCCCCCTCTTTATGTTTTCCTTGAGGCATCATAAGTAATATTAACTCCGCATCACATTCTGTTAGGGTGAGATGAAGGTTTATCGCCTAGGTTGTAATTGAGTGGAGCCTTGTGAGCCTTAGATTGTTATGTAGGTGATTGATGTGCAACCCGTGTGCTGCTCAGGGACTTCCTTGAGCAGTGCCGTGGTTGAGACTTCACCTTCCAACGCAGGGGGTGCGGGTTCGTTCCCTGGTTGAGGAGCTAAGATCCTGCATGCCTGGAAACCAGAAAACCAAAACAGGAAACAGGAGCGATATTGTAGCAAATTCAATGAAGACTTTAAAGATGATCCACATCAAAAAAAACCCCAAAAATCTGTGCTGCTCAGAGTCACTGTGGATCTCTGCAAGTGAATGAAACAGTTGTTCTCTCTCCAGCTTTGTGAGAAGGGCGTCTGCCAGCTTAGCTTCCTTGCTAACCCTTGAGCATTTTCTAAATTTTTAAAAAGTCACTCATGTTCCAGTGTGCCTAATGTAGTGAGTTAATTTCCACATTCTTGGAAAGAGATCAACTTTCTTTAGCTGTCATGAAATTCATGATTCTAATATTTTAGGTTTTCCAACTAACAGCCATGTGTTATTCTAATGAGTTTGTCTTTCACCGAGTGGACTAATGCTTCTTTTCATTTACATTTGTTTTAATGGGGCCAGCACAAGGTATGTTATGTTTTCTGTAAGTGGATTACTTGCTTCTAGTTTGAAAGTCTGTGGTTAAGTGTTACAAATTGCATTATGATAAGACCATGTAAGACGGGTTCATATTCTCACACGTGATTTTCTTTCCCCTTAAGACAAATATGGTCTCTTTAGAAGGCCTTACCAAAGTAGTTGATCCTTCTCAGCTAACGCCCGAGTTTGACGGCTGCCTGGAGTACAACCACGAAGAATGGATTGAGATCCGACTTGCTTTTGAAGACTACATTAGCAACGCGACCCACATGCTCTCTCGGCTGGAGGAGCTCCAGGACATCCTCGCCAAGAAGGAGTTGCCCCAGGATTTGGAGGGGGCGCGGAACATGATCGAGGAGCATTCCCAGCTGAAGAAGAAGGTGATTAAGGCCCCCATAGAGGACCTGGACCTAGAGGGACAGAAGCTGCTGCAGAGGATTCAGAGCAGCGAGAGCTTTCCCAAAAAGAACTCGGGCTCAGGCAACGCAGACCTGCAGAGCCTCTTACCCAAGGTGTCCGCCATGCTGGACCGGCTGCACTCGACGCGGCAGCATCTGCATCAGATGTGGCACGTGCGCAAGCTGAAGCTGGACCAGTGCTTCCAGCTGAGGCTGTTCGAGCAGGATGCTGAGAAGGTAGCGGAAGGGGCGGGGGTGCTGCCGTGCTTCCTGGAGGGAGGCTGCTGGGTCGCTGGGTCTGAGCACCCGAGGCTGATTTGGTCAGGAGAAAGGGCGGGGAAAAAGGGCTGGGGGGAGGCGAGCCACTCGTGGCCTCGGTCCGAGAGCAGCGGTGTCAGTTCGGAGATCTCCCCTCAGTCTGCTTCCCAGCGTTTTTCATTGTGCATGAGGGGCTCTTCTAGAAACTTAAAGTGGCTAATTACTGATGGGTTTGGTTTAGGATGTCTGTAAGATAGACGCGAATATATTCAATTAAAAGAGTGAAAACTTTATAGAATATATTATTGAAAGCAGTAATTATGCATGTATTTTTGTAATACTTGCTCTTCCACCCAGAAAAGCCAGTGAGAAAACACCCTTCAGATCTGTTATTGAATTTGTTTTCACAATAAAAGGTGAATAATGAATTAAGAATAATAACTTCTGGGAAATAACAGGCAATAATTACTTACGGTTTCCTGTCAAACCAGCAGGTCAGAGTGAGCTCTTGAATGTCCTAGCAGCGTGAAAACAGGACACTTACTTAGAGGAAAGGGTTGCAAGCTGTGAATGTGGGTGAATTGATGTGTGTTAATCTGAGCTCACTGAATCCTTTTCAAGGACAGGAAAATATTTTATAAAGTTAAGAAAGCCTATTGAAGTCTTTGATGTAAAGGGATCCTTTGACAGGTGGCAGTCCAGCACTATTTTCCCATACTATTATTTGGAAAGCTTCTAAGCTCTGTTTGTTTAAGGTGACCCGTGAATAGCACGGGGGCTGGGGTGTTGACACTCACACAGTTGCAGACCCACAAACCGTGCTCTCTGCCTCTAAAACAAAGGAGCTGCTAAATGACTCACCCAGGGATGAGAGGCTGAAACAGTTTGGTAGAATCAAGGCTCCAGCCTCAGTTCTTTTGATTCCATATATTATGATGTCTAGTTGAACACAACTTTTTGCCGCACTTAAAGATGTGTAAAATGAAAATACAGGTTCTTCATTTATTGAAAAGTATAGACACTCCATTTACTTCATTTATCTGCATGTAATTAGACCCGTGCAGTTCAAACCCGGGTTGTTCAAGGGTTAGCTGTAGTGCCTTGTCAGAGATGCTAGAAACCTTCCTTTCAGTTACTCAACAAGCAAGTGACTGCCCCTAGGTTCCGGTTCACATCACAGAAGCAGTGTTAATTGACAATCATTTCTTTTCCCTTAAATGTTTTCCTGGGAACAATATAATTAACATCATTTTCCAGGTAGCATCTCTGTTGAATCTTAAGAGGGGTGTCATTGTTAAAGTTTTCCCGATTTCTTTTTATTTTCACAGTAAATTTTATAGTTTGCACAGGGTTTTTCTTTTTTTTTTTTTAATTCTTTTTGCATTAAAGAGCATAATCTCTTAGTCATCGAAATTGCCGTCAGTAATCTGTGGGCAGAGCAACACCCCTCCAGAGACCTGTAAGTTTGTAATTTCACCTAACGGGTCTTTAATTGAAGAGCAGTGTGGCTAATTATGTGGTTCAGTATAGCAGAGAGTCAGAAGATTGGAGTTTTAATCAGCCTGGGGGATCTGAATGACCTCTCCTTACATATTTACTTCTTAATTCCTCATCTGTCTAAGGAGCACCCTAGGTAAGATTGTCTTGGCAGCTCCTGCAAGTTCAGAACTGTGACTTGGTAGCTGTCTAGCGTCTTCTGGGCCCCAGCGCCGCAGGGGTTCTTGGCAGAAGGACACCACCCTTCCTTGGTTTGGTCTGGTTCCTGGGCCTGTGTCAGGCCTCTCTTTCTCGGGAGTGATCCCAGGCTGTCTTTTCTCATCCCGGTAGATGTTTGACTGGATCACACACAACAAGGGCCTGTTTCTGAACAGCTACACCGAGATTGGGACCAGCCACCCTCACGCCATGGAGCTCCAGACCCAGCACAACCACTTTGCCATGAACTGCATGGTAAGGCACTGGGGCGCAGGGGTGTCCTGCCGCTGAGCGAACTGTGGCAGACGGAGGAGGGTATTTACACGGCTCCTTCCCAGCACGTTGCCCAGAGCTCGTGTAGGGCCTTCTGACAATCCGATGTAGCAGCTGACCTCCAGTGTGGGAGAGTCTCTGTGGTAGCAGTGTGTAGGTAGCTTGTTTTTAAGTTTGTAAGCAAACAGAAGTGAAAACAAGCAAGCCAACCAACCAGTGAAACTTGAACCAGTTCAGTTGGCCGGCCCACAGGCATGGTTTTGATGCTGGCTTCTGAACTGTCCCTCTCAGGAGCCCACGGGGCTCTTTTCAGAGGCTGAGTCGCATGAACCAGCCAGCCCTTCGTGATGAAGACGTAAGCCAGCCTGCTGCCATTCTCAGGGGCATCTTCCAGTTCTTCTAAAACGTGAGCCTTCCTCCCAAGTTGAGTGGAGGGCCGGCGGTCTGACATCAGTCTTTCCCGCAGTCCTGTGGCTCTCTGGATGTCCTTGGCCTGTTGTGGATACAACTGGGGTTGCTGCAAGATTGCAGTGCAAAATCGCCCAAAAGAACCCAACAGTGAATTTTAAATAACAGTCTTAGTATAGTTTTGGAATTAATGTAACAAAAATAAAGCTATACGTTGTTCTGTAGGACATAGGGTTCCTTTTGTAGAGAGTTACTCTAGGAATTTTCACTTTAGAGACAGTTTTGGTGTGGACTTTGCGCCAGACCTGTGGAAGTTAGCTAGCCCTCTTTGCCTGGTAATGTGTTGTCTAAAGAGCATTGAAACGATACAAAGAGGGGGTCGTTATTTAAATTAGTTCAGTAAGAGGCCATTTCATTAGAGTTCAGTCCACAAAGTGCTTCACTTTGGGTAGTTTCAGAAAAAATGTTCAGCAATTAAAATTTTTGTAATAAGCACTATCCCAGAAGTCTGATACTGTTCTTGAGTTTGAGGTAAGATAATTTGGGGGTTAAAGATTTAGCCTGGGTGTAGATGAGGAGAATGAAATGTGGGCCTTTATGGGAAGCATCTTAGAAAACTTTTTTTTTTCTCTCCTAACAATTTCCTGTCAATTTTTCAAAATATTCAGAAGCTTCCAACTAATGGTGAAAGACACATTCAGCCCACCACTATCACATACTTTAAAAACTAGAAGTACTGAAATATCTTTTATAAAAACTAGAAAGGAGCAGAAAGGGTCCTCTCCCTCCCTCAGTGTTGCTAGTGATTAGGAATCAGCAGACGATGAAGAAGCTGGGCATGTGGGTTAGGAATGTAGAGGTTTTTAATTCTGAGTTCTGTTTACTGTGCCACCTTGGGCAGCCTGATTAATCTCTTTGAGCCTCAGTTTCCTAATCTCTAAAGTGGGGATAATTTCTACCTAACATGGTGTTGCATTATTTTACTTACGATGTTCGTGTAAGTTACCAAGCAGAATTTATCAGGTAAGTACTGCGTAAATGGTAGTTGCTACCACTGGTGTTATCACCTCATTAAAAATACTGTCAGTAATTTTAGTATATTATGGTAAGTAAGAAACTCTTAAAAGTATGGGTAATACCTCTTCTTTAGGTTTAAATATGTTTTCTATTTTTGTATGATGCACTTCCGTCACTCCTCTAAGTAAAACTTTTAATTTAAAAAGACTATAGTCACTTGTGCACTGCAGGGTAACAACTGTTGGGGGCGCTTTGCAGGCCTCTCAGCTCCTAGTTCTCAACACCTCCGTGAGTCCCTCATGTGTCTGGGACATTTACTTAGGCAGGAGAGGGGCCTGTTAACCTTCAGCCCTTTCTTGTGCTGTCTAGTGTGTTTTAAACATATTTGATAAAATAGAAGTACTAGATGTCGGGGAGCAAAGTCGACTTTCAGTTAAGTTCAGTTTAGTTGCTTAGTCGTGTCCGACTCCTTGCGACCCCACGAACCGCAGCACACCAGGCCTCCCTGTCCATCACCATCTCCTGGAGTTCACTCAAACTCAGGTCCATCAAGTTGGTGATGCCATCCAGCCATCTCATCCTCTGTCGTCCCCTTCTCCTCCAGCCCCCAAGCCCTCCCAGCATCAGAGTCTTTTCCAGTGAGTCAGCTCTTCGCATGAGGTGGCCAAAGTACTGGAGATTCAGCTTTAGCATCATTCCTTCCAAAGTAATCCCAGGGCTGATCTCCTTTAGAATGGACTGGTTGGATCTCCTTGCAGTCCAAGGGACTCTCAAGAGTCTTCTCCAACACCGCAGTTCAAAGTCATCAATTCTTCGGCGCTCAGCTTTCTTCACAGTCCAACTCTCATATCCATACAGAAAGTATTTTAAGGGACAGCAGTGAGGTGGTGCCCATTCTCCCATCACAGGGGTTTTAGAGGCTCTGATGGTAGGAATCTGAGTGGAGCCACAGCTAACGTGGGGAATTGTACACTGCCGTGTCTGTGCACGCTCGTCTGGGCTGTGTGCCACGTGGCTCCTTCATCCTGCCGCAGTGATAGAGGCATGGCCCAGGCATGATTCAGACAGTGGTCCTCTGTATGTGGAGCGCAGGCAGTTTGAGGGGATGGAAGCCATGCAGGCCCTGAAACAGATGGAGGTGGGTGCAGCCCCCTCTGTGGGCCCCCTGCTGGAGCCATCTGGGTGGACAGCTTGTCCCCAGATCCTGACAAGGGCACCTGCTGATGCTCTTTCGAACAGATCTTTGGGGTAGATTTTCCTCTTTAAGGATCCAGAGAAAGCAAAACTTGGTGAGTCTGGTCAGTGTGTCCAGTGGGAGAGAACGTGTATGAGAAGGAGAGGCGTTGCTCCTTAGAGGACAGTCTTTGGGGCACTAATGCCACACGAGGCCGTGAGGCCAGTTCCCCTCGGATGGTGTCCTTGACTGCCCATCAGAGCCTCACAGATGCCCCCGCTGCCTGCCGGGCGAGCCCCACACCCGGATGTGGGAGCTGGTTCCAGCCCGCAGCCCAGAAAAGTGCCTCAGCGCCTGGAATCTGCTGCTCTGTAAACCCAGATGAAGGCGACTCCGTTTAGCTGAGGCTGCGATCAGGAGTGGATGAAGGCAATGAGTCAGTGAAGGCACAGAGAACGCCAGGCGCGTCCTGTTGGGCACTTCCCTGGGTCACTGCGCACGGGGTGACAGTGACGAGGCTGGTGCAGGGGTCGGAGGGCGAGGCAGCGGGAGATGGTCCGAGGACCATGTGGGCAGGAGGGGCGGGAGGAAGGGTGTGCGGGAGTTCAGGCAGGTTGGGTAACTCAGTTTGATTTAGGGTGAAGGTGACGGGAGCCAAAGGCGAGGCTGCGATTTGGGGAGACCCAGTGCACGGTGCAGTGTTGGGATACATCACAAAAGTCTTAGTAATAATAAATATATATGAAGAGCAGCAACAACCGAGGCTTCACTGAAAGTGCGCATTCCGCACCCTGCCTTTGCTTTAAGGATCATGTGATCCTTAAAGAAGATGGAAGGCAGAAATGGAAATACCATATGAGAACTTCTTTTGCAAGAAAAATGCCCTTTTTAAAAAAAAAGAAAAAAAGAGCTTTGTACCCTTATTTTTGCCACAAGCTACTGGACTCGAAGAGAGAGATTTCAACACAGCAGAAAAGCTCATTTGAAGTTGGAACAGAGCATTGCTCTGTCGGTGCCGCGATTCCCGTTCCCCGGGGAACGCGGATGCGTTTGCAGGTTTCCTCTTGGCACCAGCAAGCTAACTTGGGCTTGTGTGGAAGGGAGGGCTTGTTTCCACACAGAGTAGCCTCTGGTTGCCACGTACAGAGTCTGTCATTTCTGGGTCCTCGTGACAGACTGCGGCAGTGGCTCCCGCAGTTCTGGGTGACAGCTTGCCGTCTGGACCCTTCTCAGTACGGGAGGCCAGGGCGTGGGTCAGAGGGCGCTGTGTGCATCGCTTCTGTGCCCCTCCCAGCTGGTTCACCCATAATTCTGCAGTTTTAAAAATAGAAGCTAAAATCAAGGCTTAGGGTTTATGGAAATCCAGATAGCAGCACACGTCCTTTTATCCACCTGCTGATCCTGCTATTAAAATGTGACTTTTAAGTTCATAGGTGGCTTCAGATAGCACGTTCTGCATCTGTCAGAGCGGTACCTCATGCACCCCACCCTGACCAGCACCCCCTTCTCGCCCCTCCGCAGAACGTGTACGTGAACATCAACCGCATCATGTCGGTGGCCAACCGCCTGGTGGAGTCGGGCCACTACGCCTCCCAGCAGATCAAGCAGATCGCCAACCAGCTGGAGCAGGAGTGGAAGGCCTTTGCGGCCGCCCTGGACGAGCGCAGCACCTTGCTGGACATGTCGTCCGTCTTCCACCAGAAGGCTGAGAAGGTCAGTGCCTGGGAGCTCGGCCCCTGCTCACCTCCCCCAGCCCCCTGCGTCCCCACAGCAGAGCCTTGGAGGCCACCAGGGCGCTGAAGCCACCCCACGGCGCCATCACGCCCGTACCTCACCCCTGCTGCAGACCCGGGGTGCTTCTGCACCTCCTTGTTTGCAAACGCCTCCTTGTTTGTAAAGTGGACGTAAAAGTATGGACTTGAGGGGCTGTCTTATGGTGTAGATGAGGTTCACATTGGGGGCCTTGCACACGGCCTGTTGCCCACCTGGGACTCGTGAGTGACAGCGGTTGTTCTTTATCACCTTCTTTCTGTCCCTCTTCCTGTCCTTTTCCTCCTTGAGAATTCCAGTTAGGAGACTTAGGCAGCAAGTAACAGACCGCCAACTCTCAGGTTTAGGCACCAGGGGTCTGCTTTTCTCACAACCCAGGGCATCATGGCCCATGTATCAGGGTGGGTGGGCTCCTGACTGGGCCTGGCCATTGCCCAAGAAGATGGGTCTTGCCACAACTCCGGGCACTGTCCCCCCTGCTGTTGCACCCTACGTGTGCAGGTTGTGGTGTCGTCCCCAGTCGCCCCGGCCCCTCTGCCGTTGTGCCCCATGCTTGCAGGCTGCGGTGTGGTCCCCGGTCACCCCAGCGCTGGACCCTCTGCTGTCGCACCCTACACGTGCAGGCTGCGGTGTCGTCCCCAGTCGCCCCAGCCCAGCTGCTGTCGCGCCCCACGCATGCAGGTTGCAGTGTCGTCCCCGGTCGCCCCGGCTCTGGCACCTCTGCCGTCGCGCCCCATGCGTGCAGGGTACGGTGTCGTCCCCGGTCGCCCCGGCCCCTCTGCCGTCGTGCCCCACGCGTGCAGGCTGCGGTGTCATCCCCGGTCACCCCGGCCCCTCTGCCATTGCGCCCCATGCGTGCAGGGTGTGGTGTGGTCCCCAGTTGCCCCGGCCCCTCTGCCGTCGCGCCCCACGCGTGCAGGCTGCGGTGTGGTCCCTGGTCGCCCCGGCCCATCTGCTGTCGCGACCCATGCGTGCAGGGTGCAGTGTCGTCCCCGGTCGCCCCAGCCCCTCTGCCTTCGTGCCCCACACGTGCAGGCTGCAGTGTGGTCCCCGGTCGCCCCGGCGCTGGCCCCTCTGCCGTCGCACCCCACACGTGCAGGCTGCGGTGTGGTCCCCGGTTGCCCCGGCGCTGGCCCCTCTGCAGTCGCGCCCCACGCGTGCAGGCTGCAGTGTCATCTCCGGTTGCTGTCTCAGGGCAGCAGTGTTCACGGGAGTTCCTTCTGGCCCAGCCCACTTCCCTGGTCCCCCGAGCCTGGAGAGGGCTGCTGGCCCTCAACCGGGCCGCAGGCCTGGGTTCTCAGCCTCCTTGCAGGGCCACGCTGTACCAGCCTGGGCCATGGTGGAGAAATGGCTTTGGGGTACGGTTTTCAGTGTCCCCCACAATTGTCAAGTTACTTGTATGGATTCAGACCTCATGCGGGCTTCACCTGCCAATGTGCTGATCACAGTACCTTGTCTCAGAGTTAACATGTGAAGTGTGCTCCCAACACTCCCCACACACCCGCCGATGGGCATGCCTGCCTCACCGAACACACTTGGAGGGCAGCGAAAGAGAGGGAGTTGCTGTGAGTCAGATGCTCATGGTGGAAGCCTGGGTGGTGAGCCTGTTTCCCTAGACGTGTGGGAGGAAACTCAGGAACCTCTAGCCACTAGCAAGACGTGGGGAGGGGACAGGTGGTTGCCTTAGTTTGAAGGAAGAATACCGATAGAGCTTTCTCAGGGATAGTTATTTTGGGGGAAAAAACTTACATTCACAGGGATTTGCACTGATGCTGCTAAAAAGGAGATAGTGTCCTTTCATCTAGAAACAGCCTTGCTGGGTGGGTACAAGCCCCAGCTTGCCCGGCATCTCGGAGGAGTGGCTGGAATGTCACCCAAGGTGCTAATTAGGAGTGATCTCAACTCTGGGAACCTTGAAAGTGTGAAGCAGGAGGGGAAACGAACAGGAGTGCAAGGTGACAGAATTATAGCCTCGTGTGGAAGCTGTGAGTCGGGACCAGCGGGTTTCAGTGTCGGGTTTTCCTGCTAAGTTTATGCAAGAGGTAGTTTTGTGATAAAGGAGACACAAAGCCCCCACACAGGAGCAGTTTGAGTTAAAGTAATAGGAGCCCCTTCAGCTGAACACAGCACTGTCTCCGCTTCTGTGTAGCCACCTCTGGTGCCGTCACGGTCAAGGTCGTGGCGTGTCATTCATTGAACATTCCTGTGCTCAGGAGAAGAGCTGTGTCGCCCCCGCCCACATGCCGTCTGGGATGGTAGCACGGTGTGGGGTGCAGTCACCCCCTGAGCTGTGTGGAGGTGTGTGCATTGCTTGTGGGCCCCTAAAAAGGCCCACCAGGACGATGTGAATAAATCTGAAACATGGCAAGCTGGCTGGGGGACTCTTGGATGGTCTGAAGCACAAGGGAAAAATCTCTCTAACCACGGCAGGATCCGGAATTGCGGGTAACCCAGAAGATTAACTGCTGCTCTGCCCTGCCTGAAAGCAATGTAGAAATGTGGGTGCCATGAGGTATTCCCCTCCCCAGTGTTTTATTATAAAAAAATTGTTGACATGCAGTAAAGTTGAAAGAGCCTAGGGTGTTTTTATTTGGATAAAATAGTGGCTCTAATTTATGAGCTTGAAGGAAACATGGCTAGAGGAATACATTGTTGAACAGAATTTCATGGGGTGTTGCATGAGCTCTAATGGTACTTGCGGGCTCCATCACTTCAGTGGCCAGAGAAGACGCCCCATAGGACCTTGGGGACAAAGTGGGCCCTTGAGAAAGGCTGGCATCTCTGATGGGCCCTGACTGAGGCCGTGCAGCTGCACCCAGCAACCAAAATGTGCAGATGGGACCCTAGGCTTTTAGGGTCCCGAACATTTAGGCTTCCGAAATGTTTCCTTCCCTCAAGTGCAGGTGCAGTGGTAAGGTCTGTCTTCCCCTTCACTGAGATTCAGGAGCGCAGAAGGTGGCATCACCGAGTGGTTTCCCTCTTCCCAGGAGAGAGTCTCCAAATAGGTCGCCTGTATTCCCTTTTTTAAAATTCTCTGCCTACTAGCTACGCTTAAGCTGTTATCATAAACTCACCAGGGATGTACCAGAACTCGGACATCATAGATGGCTTTCTATAGCCACCCCTTTGACCCTCCTCTGGAGCTCTCACTAAGGCTTTAAATCCGATTGGGGTGACGTAGGGCTCAACTCTGGGCCTGCAGTTGACAGTGTGGCTGAAGGAAGCCACCTTCGGGGAGGGACGGCAGCTCATCCTTGTGGGGGAGGGCGTGTGCGTCGCACCCCACCTGCTCGTGTCTCTGTGGGTGTTCTCGTGTTGGTATTCGCGTGTGGCTTTATGCACATAAATCTTGAGGTTACAGCCGGATGAGAATGATGTGAGACTGTGCCTTCCAGCGCTGTCTTGGCTTATCCTCTCCCGCCCTCATCTCCTGTGAGGTGTGAACAAGGTCAGAGTATTCGTTTACAGAACTGGAGACACGGCCGAATGGCTAGTGGTTTGACTGGGAGACAATGTTTAGGGCTCTGCTTTTTGGGGTCATATGTTATATCCCTTTATATTAAGGAGCTTCATAGCAAAGCTGTTAGAATTACCTTGTTATAAATCAAAGAATTAAAGCAACTTGATTTTACGACAACTTAAAATCTTCAGTTTTCCCTGTTTTTTTAGAAAAATGACTAGAGTACTGTCCAGTGTGGTAACCAGTGATCGCCTTTGGCTGTTTTTAGCCTTCATCTGTCCTGTGATTTTGCTGGGCAGAGAAGGGACCCTATCTCTCTTCAAGGAACCAGGAGACGGGAGTGTGTTTATTCATAGTCAGGGAGTAGAAATGATGAAAGAAACAGTAGAGTAATATTTCCTAGAAATGAAAGCAGAAAATGAGGAAATTAGAAATAAGAAAGGAAACTCTGAACTTGGAATTCATACATGTGTTATATATATATATAAAATTCACTGAGCCTTAATTTTTCCAAAGAGGAGAAAGCCCCTCTCAATAAGGGCTTTAAGCATTTACATTCTAGGAAGTTCCTGTCTCTTTGTCTCCTAAATCGGGCTAACCACCTATGTTCAGCTGATGCTGTATCAGGTGCTCCTGGTGGGCGTGAAATTGACTAGGCTGGACGCTCTCAGCAAACTGGAAGTTCCCACTCTCAGCAGATGGAGGGCAGTGGCATAAATGCTTCTGAAAATAAGGCTGCTAGTTAATTATTCAGGCTCTCCTTTTAAAGCTTACGTATTAATCACTCTTCCCTTGTCTGCCTGCCTCACGTTTGCAAACCGGCTGACTCAGCCTCCTGCCATCCTCTCTGAGCAGTGCTAAAGCGACCACTCTGCTGAGCATCAGAATCCCCAGCTCTGAGGCCGGCTCCTGCTTTGAATTCAGAGGTGCCTGGAATTCCCTTGCACTCTCCTGCCTCTCCTCCACGTCTGGCCAGATGTTGTGTGTTCACTCGTGTGGTTTTCCTGTTTAGTTGCTCAGTCTTGTCCAACTCTCTGTGACCCCATGGACTGCAGCACGCCAGGCTTCTCTGTCCTTCACTATCTCCCAGAGTTTGCTCAGATTCATGTCTACTGAGTCAGTGATGCCATCCAGCCATCTCTTCCTCTGTTGTCCCCGTCTCCTCCTGCCCTCAGTCTTTTCCCAGCATTGGGGTCTTTTCCAGTGAGTTGGCCCTTTGCATCAGGTGGCCAAAGTATTGGAGCTTCAGCATCAGTCCTTCCAGTGAATATTCAGAGTTGATTTCCTTTAGGGTTGACTGGTTTGATCTCCTTGCAGGGCAGAGGAGTCTCAGGAGTCTTCTCCAGCATCACAGTTCGAGAGCATCAATTCTTTGACACTCAGGCTTTATGGTCCAGCCCTCACATCTGTACATGACTACTGGAAAAACCATAGTTTTGACTATATGGGCCTTTATGGGCAAAGTGATGACCTTTGTCAGCAAAGTTGTTTGGTTTACATTTGAGCATTGATAGCATCAGAGCCTCAGCTGGTGCTCTGATCCCACTAGAGTATAGCAGCCTTCGTCTGTTGTCTTCCGTTAGAAAGTGTTGCGCTGTGTGCTGGACGTCCTCTGTTGTTCCAAGCCCAAACTGTCTGTCAAGATAGTAGGAGGTGTGTGCGTGTGCAAGGGTGGTAGTCAGGTTTCTAAACCAACATCAGAGTCCCTCTCCCTCCCATATTCACAGGGCACATTATTGTATTAATAGGCTCTAGGAGGTTCTGTTGTGTGGGTACCTGTCGAACTTTGACACAAAAGTTGATCCTAGCGACTTTTTTCTTGGTGCTGCACCTGTTAACATCCTCCTCCTTCTTGGCTCTCCAGTGGGGATTGCTGCTCTGGTTCGGATCTCCTTTGGGTGTCGAGCTCTTCAGAAGACGTTCGGGACCTGGAGCTGGCCCTTTAAGGGTTGCCATCTTCTAAATCAAAAACAAAAACTGTGCTTGCACAAAAGTCCCATGAAACCATGGGACCATGTAAACCATGGTTTACAAAGAAACCATGGTCGGGCTTCTTTCTGTCGTTGGTTTGTTTTAACCCAGTGAACTTAGATGTACAGAGTCCTTTTTCCATGAGGTGTCTGTGTTATAAGCTGATCTGCCCTATGTTTTTGCAGGTAAATAGAATTAGTACCTCTCAAGATACTTTAAGAAACTATAAGTAAGTTAAGTAACTGCAGGCATCCATAAAACTGCTCGAAGGTTTCTCTTTACTGATAGCCTCAAAAATTGGGGTTAATTATGTTTTAGCAGTGTTTTTGACTGCTTTTAGAACACCATC
This sequence comes from Ovis aries, assembly GCF_016772045.2. Taxonomy (NCBI): domain Eukaryota; kingdom Metazoa; phylum Chordata; class Mammalia; order Artiodactyla; family Bovidae; genus Ovis; species Ovis aries. The sequence continues at coordinate 59,001,848 of NC_056069.1, read as the reverse complement.
CAAGAAATGCTTAGAAATACGCCTAAGTAGTCATATGTGTGTGCATGGGAATGGGGAGAGGCATAATATAACTTCATTACTCCTACTGTAGTCAGGAGGAACCATGAGGGAGAGTGATGAACACCTTCCCTGAGGCCTACCTGGGTGTAGTCATGTTTAAAGCCATGTGAAACCACGTACCTTCAGATGACACTTAATGCCTTGTGAATTGGTTTCCAGCCCTGGGATTTTCATGCAGATATTTTTCTGAACCAATACATTAATAATAAAGGGATTTTTAGAAACAATGGTTACTTAGGTGGCTTGTCTAAGTTTCTAAAAATGTCCTACGTACCCAGGAGGTTATTCTCATATGTATTTTAAGAGACTCGTAGCACATTTCTCGTCTGGCAGGTCAGTTACCGTGTTTTAAATAGTCACGCTCTGCATTCCCTGATGAGTGGAAAGACAGCGAGAAACTAGAGAAAAGAGGAGAAACCCAGGGAAATGCATTGATGTCTATTTATTTGAGTTAGTGTTAATTGAATTCACATCCTTAATTGAGCCTTCTGCTGCTTGTCTTTGACACTTACTGTGATGGATGCTGTTGGTATCTCCCTAGGAAGTTTGGCTGTGATTTCTCAGCTATTGGTGAGCCCTGGGGTGGGGCTGGCAGTGGAGAATGCTGAGGACAGGTCAGCAGCCATGGCCCAGGACTGCAGCCTGCAGGCCCTCCCCGTTTATGTGCACAGTGGGGACACCCCAAAGATTCCGCTGCCTCCCTTAGCCTTGCTTCCCTCCAGAGGGCACAGCTCTGGAGTTTCGGCCTCCTTCCCAGGGTCTCCTTTAATTCCCGTGTGTATTTACTCTTGAAAAGGTAGGCAGATGGACGCTCTGGTCTTCGTACTGTTAGGTAGATGACTTCAGGAATCTTCTGCTGCCTTTGTAATGAAAGAGGAGAGCAGGAGGGCTGGACCGCAGCTCTGGGAGTAGTCCAGCTTGCTGTGCGGCTGAGGCTGGGGGGTGCAGGTGGACCAGGTGGCCATGTCCCCCATGGCCAACAGCGCAGAGCAAATGGAAACGCGGATTCAATCGTGAAATGGGAGAGTTAACCAGGAGGCCTGAAAAACAGCCAACTCAAGGCAAAGGCGCTCCCAGGAGTGACCACAGAGCCACCCAAGGCTGTCATTTCAAATGCAGCTTCTTGGGCCCACCTCCAAATCTGCCTGAAGCTGGAGGAGGGGATGGGGCGCTGGTTTGCAGAGTCCAGGAATCTGGTTTGAGAACCCAGGTCAGTGCCATTAGATTCAGGGAGTCAGCCACGCTCTCTTCCTAAACACTCTCTCAGCCACCCTTATTTCAAAGCCATGTTGAAAGAGGGTTACTTCTCAATATTGTTTGCTGTTGGTAGACATAATCTTTTTATTTTTGTTTAAACCACCTCAGTATATGAGCAACGTGGACTCGTGGTGCAAGGCCTGTGGTGAAGTGGACCTGCCCTCGGAGCTTCAGGACCTGGAGGACGCTATCCACCACCACCAGGGCGTGTACGAGCATGTCACTCTTGCTTACTCCGAGGTGAGCGCACAGTTCTTCTACTGTGGTGGGAAAGCAACACGGTTTTTGTGTCATAACACCTGAAGCCGGAAAGATCAAAGCTTTGGCTAGCCTAGAATAAACGCACAAGTTCCGAGCTGAACTGCAGGTTCCTTGTGACTTCTGAGTTCCGTGGAGGGTGAGGCTGGTAAGTAAGAGGATGGAGGCAGACAGCAGACTCCTCATAGCCCTGAGATGTTTGTGGATTTTCTTCAGAGTGCTCAGATTTTCATCTGCACTAAGAAATGAAAGTTTAACCTATTTGACTGCACGTATTTAGGAAAGATGAACGTTACGTGCAGTGCAGTCTCGCCAAACTCCGGTTGCTCTTCCTGAATGCACCTTTCTAGAACAGAGGGGAATCTGGTGCAGCGTCTTGTTTTGGACGTCGCAGCACATGTGGTGGATATCACGTGTGTCTGGCTACTTGCTGTTTCAGAAATCTCAGTGGAGCGTTTTCTTTATTATTATAAGCTCATTATTTAACGCATCCTTGCTTTATCTTCTGCCACCTTCTGTGCCAGGCTTTGCTGTCAGGCCATGATGTAACCACTTATTTCATGCCTGCAGCTCTGGGGCTGGGATTGTTCCCCCCACCTCTTACAAATGAGGAGGGAGCAGCACAGAGACAAAGTGACCTCCGCCCGGTCCTCAGCTGTAGGAAGTGGAGGGGGGACTGACCCCAGGGAGGCTGCCCGTGTGTCTCAGCCACCGCTGTGCTCCCTCCGTGTCTTATCACACGTTAGATGCGGTGATGACACCAAATACACACCAGGTCCGGGTGTGTCAGTCTTGTCCACGTTGTGGTCATCTGACCCTTCCGACCCAGTCTCCTTTTGTTTATGATGCTGGTTAAGTTCCTGGAGGTGAGTGGGGAGTGGGTGGGAGGTCAGTGTGTGCTTGCTTTCTGCACCTCTACTAAGCATCTGATAGGGAAGATTCCCGTGAGACTCTAGGGAGAAAATGCCTCAACCGACCTGCGGAGAGCTGAGCCCAGAGACGTTTAAGAAACAGTCAGCCTTCTGTACCCGTGGGTGTGCGATGTGGATGTGCAGGGCCAGCTGTTCTAGGCTGTTTTATACAAGACACTTGAGCATCCGCTGACTTTGGTGTCTGTGGGTGGGGAGAGTCCTGGAACCATTCTCCCTCATTACCAAGGGATGACTGTGTTTAAATCCAGATCTTCCTTGATCTGAACCACAGCCACACCTGTCAGAGTTGTCTGGCATTTGCTTTTCAGTCTTGACACATCCTTGTCTGCCAAGCAGTTATCATTCTCACGTCCTTGAGCCCAGGTCTCCTGACCCTGTTGTGTCCATGGACACAATTAGATGGACATGTGGTATGCTACACTATTTGCTTCAGAACGTGGTCTGATTTCCTGCCCATGAAAGTTGATATCTATGTATTTATGTCTCTGGGCACCTCTTTACTTAACAGGATCCCTTTTAAACACTATTCTATGTTGTCATGCAATTATAACATAATCAACTCTGTATTACGTTTCTTAATGTTGTATCCAGTGTTTATTAGGAACTGTATAAATAAGTGATAGCTTTTTTAAAAGTGAAAATTGAATAGATTTTTTAATCACACTGATTGATGAGGAAAGTGTGAGTTCCAAAAAACGTAAAGTTCTTTCTCCCAGTGTACCATCTCCATGGCGACATCTAATTTTGACCTGTAACACAGAAAATCGTGCTTACTAATGATTTTCTCAGGAGCTGCTTTGATTGCAGTGGTAGCTTCCAGATTACCGTGGGCATGAACAGTTCTCACACCAGGTGATTGGCAGGACTGGGCTGCAGTATTGGCCTGCAGGAACTTAGCTCGGCCTCGCCTGACCTGACCAGTCTCATCCTCCAGCCTGGTGGCCAGGCAGCCTGCCCGTGGCCCTTGGCATTTCTGGCAAAGCACAGAATTCTCTCACCATTTCCACTGCCTTCTAAAAAAAAAGGGTCATCTTGACATGGGAACTTCGATTTACCTATGATACAATTTCATTAGATCTTAAATTGGCACTAAAGTTTAAAATAATCTGATGGCAAGTAAACAGCTTCCCTAGCTGTGTCATACCACAGTTTTTAGCCTAAAACATGTTTGCAGCTGAGCTGTAAATTCAAGGCCATGGTGGTTGGAACTGGATGGGCAGAGAAGACTTTCAAAGGAGGGATTTCTTTTTTTTTGCCCTTTAAATTCTTTAAAATCTGAAATGGTTTCAGGCTGTAGCAAAGTGTTAGAGCAGAGAGCTCCCCTCAACCTTGACCAGATTGCCGAGTTTTATGCGCTATCTGTGCCCCCTGCCCCCCACCCGTCTCCAGCTTGATAGCACATCACCACTGATACACACAGCCATCCATCCAGCGGACCATCTGCATCTCCCCCGTCCCAGCCACGTCGCTCTTTCCAGCCCCAGAAGCATGCCGTGGGCCTGTCTTCACACTGAAACATTCCTTAGTCTTTCGCTGTCTGATGTCTTTGACAGTCAGAGATTCCAGGCCTTTCCTTCTGTAGCATGACCCTCAACCCCTCGCCCCTGCGGGCTGACTGGGCCAAGTGTCAATCCAGGGGCGCAGGATGCCAAGCCCTCCTGCAGCTGTCGGTGCCAACCTTGGCTGCCTGGTGAGCTGGGTGTCTGTAAGGTTTCTCCAGTGTAAACTCCCCAGTTAAAAGTTTGTCTTGGATGAGCCAGTTGTGGAGCAGTGTACGGATATAACAGGAAACACTTTGATTTGAGGATAAGGCCACGAGTGCTGGAGAGGGCCGTGGGGCTGGGAGACCCTCCAGGCTCAGCGTGGAGGGCTGTGCCCTGTTGGTGAGCCACACTCTGTGAAGGAAGCGCCGTAGATGATGCTGGTTTGAGTTGATGCATAAAAGTTTTGAAGACGAATCACTGTTTCTTTACAACACGCCGAATATATGTTCACTTCGATAAATGACTGCCTTTATGCAGCTCGTGTATTTTGCCCACTTTGTTCAAATCCTGGAAATACTGTCCTCGCGCTGGGGACCTGACACAGCACCACGTTCAGGCCTCGCTGACCTGTCACAGGTCATACTTGGCTCTTGGTTTGTCGCGTTTTGCAGCCACCAGCAGTGATCTCCAGGTATTGATCTCTTTCTTTAGATCAGAGCAACAGTCTGCATGCGAGTGAAGGGGACTCCTGCTGGAGACACTGAGCTCTAATCAGATTTAGTGAGAAGTGTAGAGACCCATGTACTGGAATAAGAACAGGCAAGCCTCTGAGGTTTGGCGGAACTTTTCGGAGGGTGGTGCACAGGAACCCAAGTTACAGATCTTACGTGCAGTTTTGATTAAAAGTAAATAATCAAGAACCAGACCATTGTTCTTGATTTTAGACAGTTAAGTTTCCTCTTAAATGTTAAGGACAGACATACCCATGATATGGTAAAATTTTAACCTTCAACTCCTTTTTTGCTTTATTTAGCACTTGCATTTTTCCTGACTCATTTAGGTATTAGAGTGTATTAGTTTGTATATTTATAAAATGTTACTGTTTCTAAAATATAACTTCCACTGTCCTTCATGTCACCAAATGCTATATTCCAAGAAAAACAAAGAGCAGAATGTGAAAAAATGAGCCAGCTTGATCTTTTGAAAAATTACAGCAGGTTAAGTCCTTCTTTTTGATAGTAAATGCTGATTTTCATCTTTTACAGATATTGTCCCTTTGTGGGACAAGGTTTGACTGCCTGAAAGCTGACAACACATTTTTAGACAAAACATACAACTTAAGTAAATTAATTCACCTGGTTCTATAGTTAAAAAATTCAGAACTGTATCATATGCCATAAACTCATATATACTAATTGTTTTCGTACTTATACTATATGTGAATAATTTGGCTGCTATTTTAATTTTTTATTTTATTAAAAATATGAAATGCGTTAAATTAAAAAATTTGTTTTCTGCTGGTTATTCTGTACCATTTAAAAATCTTTTGTTTCTGTACAGTAGAACAATCCCCTTTATAAAATTCTAACATTTTTCCCCATATAGTTCTTCTGTACTTAAAAAAGACAAAGACATTTTGCTAAAAGTTACTAAAATGTATATATGATGTCTTTCATGTGCTCAAATAATACCTTTTAAATTGACACATCTGTGAATAACACACTGAAATAAAGTCAAGTTCTTTCTGAAAGTTTTATTGGAGAGGTGCTACATGGGGGCACGCACGTCAAGTTCCACGGGGTCCAGTTTTGATACAACAGATGTTCTCCTGCCTGGGATTTTTCTTTCCACGTCTGCTGGCATACTCTCTACCCCCATTGACAGTATAGCAGTCGCACCAACAGAGACGGTTTAATCCCTGCTTACGGCTCCCAGAAGAAAGAGCTTTGCTTAATGCGTCCCCTTATGTTAAGTTGAGATGAGATGCTCACGTAGTCAGTCACTTCCTGCTGCCCCTCCAGCCTGAGCAGGCATGTGTTCTAACCCAGTAATGATTCCTGCTCTTGCTCTGTCCAACAGTTGCACAGATGTCAAGAAAGATGAGTTGGAATGTTCTTGCTCAGATCATGTATTCTCAGTAGTAGCATATTAGTGGTGTTGCGTGCATGCCTTTGGGAACGTGGTGCGAGCTGGGAGCCCACTGGCCATTCTGTATTGTGGTTTAAGATTGGAACAGTGGCTTGAGACAGAGGGTGACTTTTTGCCAGTGGGGAAGTCCCAGGGCTTGCGGTCCAGGGCTGGTGTGGTAGGTCTCTTAGTAAGAGGATCCCTGCATCCTTTTGTCTTTTTGCTTTGCCTCTTTTAGCAGGTGGGCTACTATCCTTATGGTTGCCTCCAGGTCATCAGTAGCTGCAGAAGTACCAGCCATCTCCACCAAGTTCTTGGGAGCAGGGAAGAGAAATAGGCAAGGGGGAATGAGCATACTCAACCTCCTAGACAGCTTTCTTGGAAGCCCTATTCAACAGTTTTAATTACTGCCTGTTGGCCACTCCTGTTTAAAAGCGAGTCTAGGAAGTGCAGCTTTAGAGCTGGGGTATTGCTGTTCCTGACCATGGGGTTTGGCTGTGACGGAGAAGCTAGTGGACTCTGGGAGGCAGCAGTCAGTGTCTGCCCCACAGCTTCTGATCTGTAGCCTTACGACCTGTTTACCAAGTCATATGCTCTGGTGAGCATTTCCTGACTTACGTGTTTTATAAGGAGTAAAAGGCAGAAGGAATATTTGTCAGCAATTCTTTCTAGGTCCTGTACAGATGTGAAATGTGTAACTTGGAGTATTGGTCCTCAGTCCTAAGAAATGCTGCACCCCCATTGTTTAACTGAAACTTTATGATACCTGCTGAAATAAAATGTATGGGGTGGTAATCTATTTTCAGAAAAAAAATCGTCTATGTAAATTCAGTTCAGTTCAGTTCTGTCGCTCAGTCGTGTCCGACTCTTTGCGACCCCATGAATCACAGCACACCAGGCCTCTCTGTCCATCACCAACTCCCGGAGTTCACTCAAACTCATGTCCGTCAAGTCGGTGACCCTATCCAGCCATCTCATCTCCTCTGTCGTCCCCTTCTCCTCCTGCCCCCAATCCCTCCCAGCATCAGAGTCCTTTCCAATAAGTCGACTCTTTGCATGAGATGGCCAAAGTATTGGAGTTTCAGCTTCAGCATCAGTCCTTCCAAAGAACACCCAGGACTGATCTCCTTCAGAATGGACTGGTTGGATCTCCTTGCAGTCCAAGGGACTCTGAAGATCAGTCTTCTCCAACACCACATGTGCTACAATATAAATTAGATACAAAAGAAAAGGTAATTTATGATAAAATGTGCTTCAGTCTACACATACCTGAGTACAGCAAATAGAAGATAGTTAGGTATTCAGGTGCTAGACATGTATTTAAAACCTTTGTCTATAAGGCCGCTACAGATGCAGACTGGGTGTGCATTATATTTGTGACTCAAGTACTAAGAACGGTATTATCGTACCGGTATTTTATTAATAATGTGCAGCTCCTGGAGAGCTTCAAAGAAAATCAAGCGTGCCTTCCTTTGATTAACATGGTAACTGCATTCCTGGAAAAGCCAGCGTATGTTAAGAGCAGGTGGAAAAAAGAAAAGGAAAAAAACCTCCTCATTTATACATCTGAGCCTAACTCAGTTTATTGGCTTGGCCATACAGTTCGTGCAGGTTTCCCCAAATGAACTTTTTGGCCAGCCCGTACAAAAAGCAGGGTGGTGTTTGATTCAGTGGTGATAGACTGCTTCTCTGAATTGGCCACAATAAATCCTCTCCCCAAAGTAGTCGTCATGCCTCCCCCCAAATCATTGTATCAGAAGTGCCCGCACAAGTGTCAGTGACTCCGGGGGTGGGGGGGGCAGCTCCCTTCTTCGGAAGACTTGCCTTTCCCCTGTTTTTGTTTGTACACATGCCTGACACCCCGTTCCCTTTGGTTATGTCAGCTTGCTTTGTTTCTGCTTCCGTTTTGCTAACTTGATGTAGGAGATCAGTTTCAATCTGCAAAGTCTGATAGCACCAGCCTTCCTAAGGAAGAGTCAGCACTTCAATAGAGGTCTCAGGTTCAGTTATTAGAAAACAAAGATGTCACATTCCAGCACGATTTCAGTTGTAAGAGGATTAAAGGAAGAGATTAGAAAATTAAAGGAAGAGATTAGAAAATTCTCCAGGCCTCTTGCTCGCCCCCAGGTTTTGGCTTCCTTTGGCCGGTCCCACTCACCCACTCACTGTCCCCTTCCCTCTGTGGTAAGACTTTGCCCCTGAACCCATTTTGTGTCTGTTAGCAAGGCCCTCTTTTGTTCCTCTTTTTCATGGATACCCCAGGAAACGTTCCGAAGAATCTGAGCACAAAGGTCCTGGTCCTGCGGGAGGGCTTAGGAAGCACGCATCACATCCTTCTGTCCAGTCTGATCGAGCTGTTTCTACCACACCTGGCATAACCATTCCTAAGTTTAAAAATACATAATGCTTTCTTTCTGTATTCCACCCATACCTTTCCTTAATTTTTTTTTTTGGTTAGTCTGTTGGCTTTCATTTAACTGTACTTGGATAGTTAACTGTTAGAGTACTGAAATCTCCTTTAAAAATGATGGCTGTTTAATTAAAATAATTTCTTTTAAGTTAGTGAACTAAATTAAAATGGCACTTTAGTTTTCTTTTTATTTTGTGAAGTAAAATTGCTATCCAACTATGTCACAAAGTGTAAGTACATATTTATTGCCTGGTGCTAGATTGGTCCTTTTTTTTTCCCCCTTAGATTTCAAGATTCAGCTTTAAAATTTTGCTCCATTGTAATTGTTATGTTCTCTCTAATATAAGACAAGAAAAGTATTACTTTTAAATTTCAGTTTGCAGGTAGTCCAGCAGTGAAATTGTGTCAGCCCATATGTCATTTGGGGTTTTGCAGGTGGCGCTAGGAGTAAAGAAACTGTGTACAGCGCAGGAGACAGTCCCAGGGTCAGGAAGATGCCCTGCAGGAGGGCATGGCAACCGACTCCAGTATTGCCTGGAGAATGCTCTGGACAGAGGAACCTGGTGGGCTACAGTCCTGGGGTTGCAAAGGGTTGAACACGACTGAAGTGACCTAGCATGCATGCGTACACGCACGCATATGTCATTTAAGACAGAATGGTTGTGTGTGTGAGTCATTTAGTTGCATCAGGCTCTGGGACCCCGTTAACTGTAGCTTGCAGACTACTCTGTCTATGGAATTCTTCAGGCAGGAATACTGGAGTGGGAGTTGCCATTCCCTTCTTCAGGCGATCTTACCAACCCAAGGATCAAAGCCAGGTCTCTTCCATTGCAGGCAAATTCTTTACCATCTGAGCAACCAGGCAGAATAGCATGCTTATTAAGACTAGCATCTACTACAGTGTTGATGAAAATTAAAAGTCCTTTTATTTTAACTCTGTGATTTGCCACATTTGGTTTTGTGATGTCACTGAATAACGGATGGGTCTGTTCTAAATTTTATTTTAGTCTTTATAAAACATGCCTTTGAGTGAAACTCTGATTTACAGTTGGGTGTGGGTGTGTGTAGGTGAGCATGTGTCTGTGTAGGCCTGCCGCGCTCTGGAGGGTGGGCTCCGCGGCGTGGCCTGGGCAGAGCCGCGCTTCTGGAGCACCCGCTGGCTTATAATGGCTCGTGTGTCCCGCCGGCAGGTGAGCCAGGACGGGAAGTCCCTGCTCGACAAGCTCCAGCGGCCCCTGACGCCCGGCAGCTCCGACTCGCTCACGGCCTCGGCCAACTACTCGAAGGCCGTGCACCACGTCCTGGACGTCATCCACGAGGTGCTGCACCACCAGCGGCAGCTGGAGAACATCTGGCAGCACCGCAAGGTGCGGCTCCACCAGCGGCTGCAGCTCTGTGTCTTCCAGCAGGACGTCCAGCAGGTGAGTGGGGGCCCTCCTCGCGGGGGCGCCTGGTGCTGGGGGGGCTCCCTACGTGTGGGTGCGGGTGTCCTCCCAGGGGTCCGTGGTGGCGCTGCTCCTCCTGGGAGCGATTTGTGCTGGGTGAGAGTATAGGTGTGGGTGTCAGAGGAGACCTGTCTGTGCTCGAGAAAGAGAGATAGGCCCGATGGGGGAGAGAAGAATACACACACATGCACGCACACACACACAGCTTACACGCACAAATGCACACGCACGCACACACATGTGCAGCTTCTGTCTCACCATGCGTGAGAGCCGCGCTCTTGAGCACGTGTGTTCAGGCTGCTCACGCCCTGAGCTCGTGTGCCTGGAACACAGGAGACGAGGCAGGGTCTACCGCGGAGCCCCTTGCTTTCCGTCTCGCAGCAGCTCATCCTCAATTGCGTTTATTTGTGAGAACAGTGCCCCGGGTGCTCGTGCACGGTGCTGGGACAGTTTTAGGTCTGTCTCCACTCGGATTACTTAATTGAAGCCAGTTGAGTTTCTCTCCCCACTTGTCAGGAAGTGCCATCTCAGGGGCTCGGGAGTGCTTCATAAATAGTTGTCTGATTAACGTATAGTAGGCTTTTACAAAAGACCATCCGTTTCTAAACAGTGGACACCTTTGTTGTTGAATGTAAGAGTAAGCCCCGTCCTGGTACTGTGTATTCCCTATGAAATAAGAAAGATTGTTATGCTACCAGGGTCTTGAGGATTAAAGCTGGGGGGGGGGGGTGGCGTATAAAATATGATATAGCTTTAGTAAGGAGATAAAAGTCATGCCTTTGCCCTAAAACAGAGGGGAAGGCAAGGGTGTAGATGAGGTGTCACTCGCGATGAGGAATTCTGGGTGTGCGGGGAAACCCATAGCATCTGGGGAGGTGGCTTGAGGCCACAGTGATGGGTTGGGAACAGAGCCTCCCTTGGACCTGGAGAGTGGCTCATTCTGCAGCCCCTCGAGTACCACCTGAAGGTGAGGGGCGCCCGCTGTCGGGGCTGACATGTGGCAGTGCACGTGAGTCCTCCACACGCACTGACCACCCTTCTGCTCTTAGCAGGAGTCTGGTGAGTTCCAGATCCTCTTAATTACTCTCTCTCTGTGTATATATATCTAGTAACTTATTTATCTGTTTCTGGCTCTGCTAGGCCTTCACTGCTCTGCAGGCTTTCTCCAGCTGCAGGGAGCGGGGTCTGCTCTCTAGGGGTGGTGCTCTTCACTGCTGTGACTTCTCTTGGTGCACAGGTCCTGGGGCACGTGGGCTCAGTTACTGTAGCTCCTGGGCTCTAGAGCACAGTCTCAATAGTTGTGGCCCACGGGCTTCATTGCTCCACCGCATGGGGGAATCTTCCCGGATCAGGGATCAAACCCGGGTCTCCTGCATTGGCAGGTGGGTTGTTGACTGCTGAGGCACCAGTGAAGCATCTATGGTTTTTAATTTTTGCATAGTTTGCTTTGATTCTACTGATGGTTTTTGAGTTCTCTGCAGTGTGCATGATCGAAATGCATCAGGAATCATGATATGGATGTGGTACATGCTTGGTTGCAGTGTTGCATTAGTCATAGAAGGTGACTGGCAGAGAAAGAAGGTGGAGGGGCCGTGGTCTTGGCATTACCATGAGAACTGAAGTTGTGAGGTTGAAGGCACCATTATTAGTTTCTCTTAATTGTCCCCGAACTGTCACAGACTGTGAAATATTAACAGTTTCACTGTAATTATTAAAGGATTTTCTTGCCTGCATGCGTATCCCTTGGATCAGGTGTTCATTATGTATCCACGGGCCAGCACGCACTCTGGACCCATGACGGGAGCAGCAGCTGTCCTCCACCTTCTCCAGCTCTCAGAGCTCCTTGGGGTGTCCAGTCGCATAGGAATAAGCTCCTGCGCCTCTCTCGCCTCAGAAAAGGAAGCTTCGGGGAACAGGCTGAAGAGTCTGACCACCTAGCTTGGTGCCAAGCACTCGCTGCGCTCGAATTTGAAAACAGCCAACATTTAATTTTTCTAGGTAGAAAGGTAATTATGATAATTGCAAAACCAGTTCATTAAGCTGGCCATGTTTTTTCTCAGGAACCAGAACAGGGTTGGATGTGGGCAGGAGAAGGTGTTTTGCAGTTCACGGCTCTGTGAGCATTCCGTAGAAATGACAATTGCTCTTGAAGGGAAACGTTTTGTCGATTAAGTGAACGGGAATGGTTTGGACTCGTTATACAAACAGGAAACGGCTCTGTCGGTTTGGCTTGTGGGGCAAGGAACCAAGTTGAAAGCCTGAAGCAGAGCAGGCAGCTGCCCGCAGAGGATTCTGTAGGCTGTCAGAACTGAAAATGTGTTTCTGAAACTCGAGAAGTTAATCACACACAGGGAAAAATTCTGCTCTCTTGAGCATGGGCCAGGAAAGGTAAGCTGAGGATAAGCGAAGGAAATAGTAGAGCTTTAGAAAGATGCCGTCAGCAGAAGATACACTTGTAAAGACCAAAGCAAAGTCCACAGAAACATAATAAGCCAGTTAGCCAACCCACGTGTGGTTTTGTCAGCTTGCTTTGGGTCGTGAGGCGGCGTCTGTAAATACTGAGGAAGAAGAAAAAGAGCTTCCACACGAGCGGTGAGGATGAAGATGTTCTTGTGAAGACAGCCCTCCCAGAAGAATGTAACCCTGTCTGTGAAAGATTTCTTGCAAGAAAAGATGCGAGACCATTAACAGCGAGTGCCCTCGAGGAAGAGAAGGCTTGGGGGAATGGCATTTGATTTTTTAAACACACATAATTTTGCTTTAGTGGTTAGTTTTCTTTTGTGTGTTTGTTTTTATAACAAGCAAAGGCAATTTCATAATTTCTGTGTGGACAGTATTTGGGGTGGGAGTCAGGCGCTGTGGGGTGGGAGGGCTTGAAGTGCTGTCCCAGAGCACTGACCCTGGGTCCAAATCTAAGGATGGGGGTGGGGCGGGCAGCTGGAAGGCTTGCTGAAGACCTCCCCAAACACACATCCTACCTATTAGACAGTATTAACCTTGGTCATCGTTAGCTTAAAAATGAAACAAATACCATTTGTCATCCCGAGGTGGTGCTGGTGGTAAGAACCCACCTGCCAGGAGACATGGGTTCAATCCCTGGGTGGAAAGTATCCTCTGGAGGAGGAAATGGCAACCCACTCCAGTATTCTTGCCTAGAGAATCTCATGGACAGAGGGGCCTTGCTAGTTGCAAGGAGTTGGACATGACTGAAGTAACTTCCCACGCGCGCGTGTCGTATGTCTTCGTGGTCACCTAGTATGCCTGTTCCTTTAGCCCGTGGGTCAGGGCAGCCCTCAGTGGATGTCTGGTTGAATGAATGAATGAATGAAAGAAGACTTGTGTGCCTGCCTGGCAGTGGTTTTCAGTTTAGGACCAGCTTCAGTTTACCATGACAACACACTGCATCGTTGCTGCACTCCTTCACGTGGGGCGGGAGTGTTGGAAGCAGGCCACAGCAGGATGCCATCAAACCCGTTCTCCCACTCACTGGTGTGGTCTGCCCGCCTCTCAGCTTGGTGGATTTAGTGGCTTCAACATGTTACGTGAGGTGAAAGGGCCCCAGAAACCGCTTTCCTGAAGTAGGCTGACTCCCCCCAAAAAAGCCCCTCTGACGGGGAGATCTTCTCCTAATAAAGCCCGTGGGTCCTCCCCTCTTGTCCCACTGCAGCCCTTTCAGGTGTTCGAGTGTCACCCTCTCTGAGTTATATCTTGGAAAAACTCTTCTCCAGGTGGGTGTTGGACTACTAGCTAATACCCTGGGGAAAAAATGGTCAAGCAGACCTAGTCCACTCTAGATTTGTCTTGTCCATGTTTCATTCTTTTTTTTTTTTTTTATAAATACCTAAAATTAAATGTGTGATATTCTGAGAGATAAACATGTTGACTAGGTCAATTTTGACTCGCCTAGTGAGAGTGGACTGTTTAATAGTCCAGTGAATTAGCCCATAACATGCTCAGAATAGCGCCTATGTCTTTGCCTTTTGTAGAGTATGATTTTGCCAAGGCATGAACTTGATATTGCCCATTAAGTTGCTCCCCAGATGAGGGAGTAAATAAAACTAGGCACCCTCACGGGGGTCATCTACCTGCCATGCATGTGCCATCTAAGGGGACATCTCTGTGCCGTAAGGACTTAAGCAGATATAGGGGTTCCAGGGAGCTTTGTCCAAACCCTCAAACATCAGGGACGCAGCGTGTAATCAAGATGATGGTTCCTGTTTATCACGATGTAAGTGCCAGTTTGCCAGGTGCCAGGAAGATCTTCCTGGGAGATGCACGGTTTGAGCTGGTCTTGGATGGGTGGGTGGAAAGTCAGGCAGTTGACCATTGGGTGACAGGAACTGGGGGATAGAGGAGAGACGAAATGGCAGTGTCATTTCTCCACCCAGCTGTCTGGAGAGCTGGGTGGGGACAGGTCTGGAACGGTGACCCCCACGCCTAAGGCTCTGGCGTTGTTTCTGTGAGCTTCGGGGGACACACTGAGGGCATGGTTTTGTGAACCTGAGCGCCCGTTTCTGTCTTACTTAGTGGTCCTGGCCAGCCTGCAGAGGGTTAGCGCTTCCCCGTTTTACCACATCAAGCTCAAACCCGCAGGCTGTGGGTTTGACTTGATTCTTTGGTAGCAGAGGACAGGTTGGCTTAAAACTCAACATTCAAAAAACTAAGATCATGGCATCTGGTTCCATCACTTCATGGCAAATAGATGGGGAAGCAGTGGAAACAGTGAGAGACTGTCTTTTGGGAGCTCCAAAACCACTGCAGATGGTGACCACAGCCATGAAATTAAGACGTCTGTTCTTGGAAGAAAAGCTATGACCAACTTAGACAGCATGTTAAAAAGCAGAGGCATTACTTTGTCAACAAAGGTCTGTCTCGTCAAGGCTATGGTTTTCCAGTAGTCATGTATGGATGTGAGAGTTGGATTATAAAGAAAGCTGAGCGCTGAAAAATTGATGCTTTTGAACTGTGGTGTTGGAGAAGACTCTTGAGAGTCCCATGGACTGCAAGGAGATCAACCCAGTCCATGTTAAAGGAAATCAGTCCTGAATATTTATTGGAAGGACTGATGCTGAAATTGCAACTCAAATACTTTGGTCACCTGATGCAAAGAATTGACTCATTGGAAAAGACTCTGATGCTGGGAAAGATTGAAGGCAGGAGGAGAAGGGGACGACAGAGGATAAGATGGTTGGATGGCATCACCAACTCAATGGACATGAGTTTGAGTGACCTCCAGGAGTTGGTGATGGACAGGGAGGCCTGGCGTGCTGCAGTCCATGGAGTCACCAAGAGTCGGATACGACTGAGTGACTGAACTGAACTGAACTGAACTGAGAGGATGAAATCCACTCATGCTGGAATGATGGCTCTGGTTGTAGGGTGACAAGTGCGGTGTGAGAGCAAGATTCCAGGCAAGGAGATAGGCTGGGTCCCCATCATGGACCAACATGCAAGTCAAGGGGTCTTGGAGGACAGGGATGAAGGTCCAGAGGGCAGTGGGCTGCGTCTTTTCTCTGGTGTTTTTGCCAAGTGTCTGGTGTAATAGATAGTATTTGTTGAAATGAATAAATAGATGAAGAAGTGGAAGAAGTTCCCCGATTTTGCTAATTGAAAACTATCTGGGGTTAAGGTCTCTGTGTTTAGAATGGGGGAGAGTTGGCCCTGCAATGGAGTCGTCATCTAATTGGGAGATCCTCATGAAGGAATCTTCATGGTTAATGTTGGGGAGTAAGGGGTGACCGGAGAAGGGAGGGATCATTTCCTTGCCTGGGAACGTTGCCAGCATGCGAGATCCTTAAAATATTAAAGATTTTGGCCCCTTGAACACAAAGAAATGGGTTTCAGGTCTACAGAGAAGCAAGTCACGGTTCCACCTTGGGTCCTGGGCTGCTAGGCTTTTGCCAGCTAGGTTTTTGACATCCCTCGGTGATGCCTGACCCTGCGGGTTCCACCCACACTGGGCCTGGCTCTTCAGGGATGGTCCCTGCATCTCACCAGTCCTGTGCTTATTAATTGAAGTCAGAGGATGGGTTCTCTCATCAGGATCATTAGGAAACCTTGAAGGTTTAATATCCTCTTCTGTTTACATTCCCACAGTCACAGATCTGATTGCGTCTCCTGATAAGAATGGTAACATGAAAGTGAAGTCGCTCAGTCGTGTCTGACTGTGACGCCGTGGACTGTAGCCCACCAGGCTCCTCCATCCATGGGATTCTCCAGGCAAGAATACTGGAGTGGGTTGCCATTTCCTTCTCCAGGGGATCTTCCCGACCCAGGGATCGAACCCAGGTCTCCCACATTGCAGGCAGCCGCTTTAACCTCTGAGCCACCAGGGAAGAATAGTTAGGCGATGCCCATCTTTCCTGGAGAGTGTCTCAGGCAGAGTTAGGGAGTCCTGGAGCGAATGTTTGCTTAGGGATTGGGAACCTGCCGGGAGCAGACATAGGCTAACTGCTGATCTTTCTGGGGGCTTTGGAGCGAGCTTTCAGTGTCTTTTATCATAGGACTGGAGAAGAGACTTGACTGTCAGTCATCTTAGTAACCGCAGCTCCCAAGGAGCGGACAGTTCAACCCTGGGGTTAAGAAGGGTGGGAGAAGAGCCGAATTTCTTGCCTGCAGGGGACGCGATAAGGAAGGCAGGGTGTGGAGCTGTGAGCCAGTGGGACGGGGCGTGGGAACCCAGGGGACTTAGGGGTCAGGATGACAGGGAGAGGACAGAGCCCAGGACAAGCCTCAGGCAGCTTGGTCTCCCCACTGTGGGGTGCCAGCCACATCACCAGCGTGCCCTAAGGCAGCGGTCCTCAGCCTTTTTGGCACCAGGCACCGGTTTCGTGGAAGACAGTCTCCACGGACCAGGGTTGGGGGACCGTTTCGGGATGATTCAAGCGCATCATGTTTATTATGCCCCTTTTTATCTCTATTACTACATCAGCTCCCCTCAGGTCATCAGGCGTTAGATCCTGGAGGCTGGGGATCCTTGCCCTAAGGGGAAAGTGCCCAGGGATTAACTATGTGTGCACATGTGTGTGTCTGTATTTTTGTAGTTATGTGTGTATATCTACAGTTCAGTAGCTAGACTTAAGCTGTGCATAACATCTGGACCTATTTCCTGGATAACATCTGGAAATATTAAGATGTTTCTTGGACAACTTTGGACTATTTTAGATTGATTTCCAAATTAAGAATGGGAAAAGTAATTTTTTTAAGTTTGGGAAATTCCTAAAGGTGTCAGCCTGTCTTGGTGGTGATGGTTTGGTTGGAGTTCGATGGGAATATCTAAGGTGAGGGCTTCCCTGGTGGCTCAGATGGTAAAGAATCCATCTACAATGCGGGAGACCTGGGTTTGATCCCTGGGTGGGGAAGATTCCCTGGAGAAGGGCGTGGCACCCCACTTTAGTATTCTTGCCTGGAGAATCCCCATGGACAGAGGAGCCTGGTGGGCTATAGTCAGGGGTCACCAAGGGTCGGACATGACTGAGCGACTAAGCGCAGCACATCCGAGGTGAAACTTTGTGAATAACAACCTACCTACCTCCTTTCTTCCCTGCCTCCTTCCCTGAGGTTCTTTGTTGTCTTTAAGAAATTGTATGTAATTATGTAATTAAAGCGAGGATAATATCAGGAGGAGTGAGTTGTATTTTTTCCAGGAGATGGATGGATGGATGATGGAAAAGCTTCGAAGCCTGCCAGCTTCTTTCCGAGGCTTTTCCCCCTGATTCTGCCCCTGCTCCCTTCTGGCCAAGAAGGTGTGCGTGGAGCACGGCTCCTGCCTTCCCGGGCTCTCGTGGCGGTTGGGAAGGAGGAGCTCTTGAAACGCAGGGCAGTTGGTTCTGAATCATATGTTTGCTCTGTGTGGCTGGACTGTGATACTTTAAAAATAAAAAAACAAACTTCATTTTCAGGTGAGCCTTAGGCTTAGTCTACTTTGAAACGTTCCAGAACCTGTTTTTTCACATGTATTCGTTCATGTTGGCTGTGCTGGGTCTTCGTTGCTCACAGGGGCTACTTTGTAGTCGTGGTGCTCAAGCTTGTCATTGTAGCGGCTTCTCTTGGGCAGTTCACGGACTCTGGGCCTGTGGGCTCTGGAGTTGTGGTTCTCGGGCTTCGAGTGCAGGCTCAGTGTTTGGGACATAGGAGTTGAGTTGAGTTGCTGCTCGGCATGTGGGATCTTCTCAGACTTCCCGGGGAAGTCCTGGAAACCATTAAAAAAAAAATGGTTAGGAGTAAATTATAGAAAAAGCTTAATTCTAATTTTGAAATACATCGATGCAGGAAATGGGGAGCTGTGGACTCTTCTGGAGAGGAATAGAGAAATGGCAGGGGCCACTGGTTGTCAGGCCCTGGTGAATATGCTGAAACTAGAAGGTTCCTTCTCGTCCCCTCAGTCCCCAAGAGCCCACAGACGCGTGTTGAGTTTTGTGTCTGCTTCATTTCACTGTAATTGTTACGCCACACACATCAGTTCAATTCAGTTCAATTGCTCAGTCGTGTCTGACTCTTTGCGACCCCATGGACTGCAGCACGCCAGGCTTCCCTGTCCATCACCAACTCCTGGAGCTTACTCAAACTCATGTGCATTGAGTTGGTGATGCCATCCAACCATCTCATCCTCTGTCATCCCCTTCTCCTCCCGTCTTCAATCTTTCCCAGCATCAGGGTCTTTTCAGATGGGTCAGTTCTTCGCATCAGGTGGCCTAAGTATTGGGGTTTAAGCTTCAGCATCAGTCCTTACAATGACTATTCAGGACTGATCTCCTTTACGATGGACTGATTGGATCACGCCTCGTACATCACAGAATTCAGAGCTGGAGGGCCCTGTGATCAGGTCAGGTCTGTATTTGCCATCATTGCTTTCAGCCTTGTAATTACATTACAAGCAGGGAGTGAAGTTAAGCCATCTGTAAGATTTCTTGCACAGCTAACCTTTTGACTTAGATGCTGAGACCATTATCCGTGTCTTAAGTCTCAGTGGCTCCCTGTGGAGTGACCTCAGCCTTGGAACACGGTGCCATTAAAGGGCACTGAAGTACAGAGGAACGAGCTTGCCCCACATCCTCTGAACAGCGAGGAGGCGTCAACTTCCCAGCCTTGTTCTTCTGCCTGTAAAGAAAGACCGACTTTTGCCCTTCTCCTGGCCTGGTTGTTTTTCTGGGGGAGGTCCTCACAAGGCCGGGGGATGGCAGCAACCCCCACGGACGGCTGAGTGAGGGAGGGCCTGGCTGCCCTGCCTTGATGGAGCTCCTGATTGGAAATAATTTTACATTTTAAATGGAAAGTTCTACAAGCTTGTCTTTCAGATGCTTCTTGGGCAGGTGCGTTCATTCAGGATTCTTCAGCCATCTGGGAAACCTGTGAGGAACCAAAGCCTCATAGGGAAGTTTGGTTTTGAATATGATCTTTTTTGTTCAGTTGCTAAGTCATGTCCTAGATTTTATAATTGCCTGCCACTGTTTTCAAAATGCGCTTGGGATTTGTAGTCTCCTTTGATTTACTTTCATGTTTGTTGGAAATATAGTTTCACCTTGTATTTATAATTCTGTCTAAAAGAAACCACTAGAAAAATTGTAGCCCATTTGTAATCCTGAGTGGTCGGATCATAATAGCTTTTCTTTCTAACTGATGCTTTCTGAAGGCTAAGAAAAACAAATTCATATTTTTTTTTAAAACAAAGACTGTTTTGCTTCCTCCAGCTCTTTCTATGGAATAGCGTTTGTCTTTTACTTTTTGAAATTGTGCCTTTACTTCAAGTCAGTATTGAGTTATCAGTACTCATCAGGTTTGCTGTTTACCAAACCTTGCATTTCTTTCTACAGAACTATTGAGGAATATATAGAATATTTTATAGCTGTAGTTTTAAAAAAAGTGTCTCCTAGCCCTTCATGCAGGTGGACGGTAGCATGGGTGTTACAGTCTCTTGACTCTTTTCAAGCTTAATATATTAATAGTTGGTCCCAGTCTTCTGCCTGGCGCTGTTCTGGTGCCCAGAGGCCCGTTCTGTTCACTGAATCCACTCTTTGAAGTGGAGACGTCATGAAGTTGTCACTGGACATTTCTTTAGGAGTGAGAGGGGAACCTGTGTTCTGTAATGTGTGCTAAGAGACTGTCACATAAGCAGTACAGCAGCTTGATGTCAGTGGTGAAAGCGGCATTACTTACTAATGGTGGTACTGAAGGTCTCTCTAATCTCAAGAAAGAAAACGAATGTACTAAGTGCACTGGCTAAAGAGCAATGGAACGTTCATAGCCTGTGCTCCTGAAGAGCGACACGAGATGGAAGCTGCCACAGGTGGTGGTTTGTGGGTGTGGACGGCTCATGTGCTGTGTGCTTGGTATGCTGGGGTATAAGGTGCCTGGCAGCTCGCATCCCCCTTATTATCCCCACTGAGCAGGCAGGAAGCCGCAGCTCAGGAAGGCTGTGGCTCGGGACTAGAATCGAGGGGGAGGGAGGGGGAGCTTGCAGGCAGACTGGGAGGCTGCCCTGACAGACAGACTGATCGAGTAGGAATGACTGAGATCCCGGGTGACGGGCAGAATGTGGTGTCGACAAGAGGTGCAGAAGTGAACAGTGGTAACAAGGAGAACATGTGTCTTCATCCTGAGCACCTGCTGTGAGACTGCACGTGCAGACCCCACCTCACCCTCCACCGTGGGCGTGTGCACACATGCACACCCACACCCCCCCACCCACACTCATTCTACAAGGGTCTTTACACACACCCACCCCCCACTCATTCTGCAAGGGTCTTTATACATGCCCATCCCCACTTATTCTACAGGGTCTACACATAACACACATACCCCTACTCGTCCCACAAGGATCTTTACACACACACACACACACACACACTCCTGTTCATTCTGCAAGGGTCTTTACACAAACATACACACACTCATTCACACCCCTACTCATTCTACAAGGATCTTTATACACACCCCTGCTCATTCTACAGGGGTCTTTACACACACACACACACACACACACACACCCACTCATTCTACAAGGGTCTTTACACACACACATCTACTCATTCTAAAGGGTCTTTACAGAGGACCACCGGAGATTTATTCAGGTTCCAGCCCGTTTTCTTTTCAAGCACTGCTGGCTCGCTAAGCTCTGGGCAGAAAGGCCCCTGCCCTCAGTCAGGCCAGAAGATCACTGGCATGGAGCCGAGGAGGACGAGTCCAGTTGTCCCTGGACAGCGGGCTCTGGCCCTTCCAGCTGCCTGTTTCTAGCTGTCTGTCTGCACAGCTGACCTGTCTACGGTGCAGGTGACCGGGCGAGGGACCAGTTTTGTAGAACCTCAGATTAAGGCCACTTTTATTCGGGTTTTTAAGTGCTGTTGGCATGCCGCTCCAGGTTAGTGTCAGGCGTGCTCTGTGGCAGCCAACGTTTGCATGTACCGTGAAACAATCACCGTGATAAGCTGAGCGCCCACCTGTCTCCGTAGAGCTGACCGCAGTATCGCTGACGCTGTGGTTGCTCCCTCCCCCCGAGGCGCCTCTACTCTGCAGTCTACCTGCTGGCTTGAGTGACTGGCCCCCTTCCAGGGCGCCTTCTAGACCACTGTCCTGGCCATGCGGCCCCAGTCGGTTCTGGAGTCCAACGTCATTTGAATCTGTGTGCTTGGTTACCGTGGTTACTAGTTACCGAGTCCCAGGGGACCGCCAGTACTTTTGCAATGCGCGAAACCCGTGAACAAGCGCCTTCGGTATTTAAGTAACATCTTCGTGAAAGCTTCTAGCTAAAGGCACGACTGGCTGAGCCTTTTTGCTGGTTCTCCCCTCTCCATCAGAGAGAGACGGATGTGTCTTTGATGTCTAAATGTTTTGTTTGATCCTGTGTGCAGCTTCTCAAGCACAGAAGCCACTGACGCGCTCGGCTCCAGGCATGACCTTAGAAACACTGGGTTGCCTTGCTTTACTTTCACTCTTTTTCTTCAGTGTGGTGGGTTTCAGCTGTCAAGAACTTTTATGTATTTTTGTTCATGAAATGTTCGGCTTTCACAACAGCTTAGTTTATGGAATAAATTATGCTCAAAGACCAGGGCAGAGGCATTTAAGTGTTTTGTTTTCTTGAGTTTTATTTATATGTTTTACTCTTAGACAGGAAAACATGAACTCAGTAGTTAAAAACCAGAACTGTCTGAGTCGTGAAACTTTGAGCCTTATGTTAAGTTAAAGTGCTCCGCTGTGTCTTGACCGTGATCCCACACAAAACCCAGGCAGTGTGGGTGGTTCGGGGATGTGTGAACTGGGGTGGGATTTAACTGAATTGTTATTGCATGTAACACATACATAAGCAGATTTGCACTTATTAAAGTAAGAGCTGATTACTCTTAATCGTGACGGCAAGTCTGACGGAAGGTGTAATTCTCAACAAGTTAGCGTCTGGTTGCTTCCAATTTTTTTCTCCTTTGTTTCTTGCGTCCTACAGAGTTTTGATAAGAGAGCTGTGTCTTTAACGGATAGCCCTTCACACTGGACAAGGCTGGCCTGGTTTTTATGGCATGTGTGTCTATATTTCATTGTAGGTGCTGGACTGGATTGAGAACCATGGAGAAGCATTTCTGAGCAAACACACAGGTGTAGGGAAATCGCTCCATCGGGCCAGGGCTTTGCAGAAACGTCATGAGGATTTTGAAGAAGTAGCACAGGTAAGACCTTACTGTTTTCTCCCATAATATCTCTGCGGTTGGTTTTGAATTACAGTTTCAGCCCCATCTCTGATGACTTAGCTTCAGCAAGGCGTGTTTAAGATGATGCCCAGATTTGCAGTGAAGCTGTCCTTGTCTGGGCACAAAGATGACTTAAAACAGTGGATCCTATGGTAAAATGTGATCGTCTTGAAATAGGAACATGTCTCGGAAGTTTTCGCCATAATTTACTGTATCGGTCTCTGTTGACTAATTGGTAAATGGGGGAATAGCAGTCTTTGAATGTCTATAATTATGGGCCAACGTTTCTTTCCCCTCTTCTCTTTCTTTTAAATGCTTGTGCTTCAGAAATAGGAGGCAGGGGTGTGGTTCGTTCACAGCCCAGGAGTTTGAATGACTGTGATCCTCTCCAGCTGTGTGACTTTGGAAAAGTCTCTTAACCTTTCTGAGGCTGACTCCCTGACCTGAGGAGCAGCCATGGCAGGGGCTGCTGGAAGGAAAGGGGAGTCAGGTGTCTGTGACCCTGTCGGGGTGGCATATCTGGCCCAGGTCTTTCCTGCAGCTCGCTGCTGTTTGGTAAAGCGCTTCTCCTTTTGCCTTCTGTTTTGAAAGAGAGAGTGAAAGAGGGGGGGATTATCTTCCCGGGATCTGTGTAGGAGGCTCTAGGAGCTGGGGTGAAAGTTGTTTTCAGAAGCTGTAGGATGAATCCATCCTGAAACACCTGGTAAACCTGAGGAACACCAAAGGCAGAGTCTCAGCCGCCAGAGAGAGAAATGGCAGCGTCCCATCCCTGAGAAAGACTCGAAGCTGACTTCTCACCCATAACTGCAGATTCTGGAAGATGGCGGGATGGAGTCCTGAGGGGGAGGAACGCTGAGCCTGGAATTCCACGCCCAGTGGATGTCTGTTTGAGTGAGGCTGAAATAGAGGCCAAGACTCGAGAGCTTACCAGTCATGTATAGAAGCACTACAGTGCACGGCTTAGTCAGAGCAATGGGAGCTGCCCCTCCCGCCCCCCAGTAGAACTCCCCCAGTGCAGGCACTCGGTGGTGTTCACGTCTCTGTCACTAGCACGTGGAGCAAGGCTGGTGTGGTGCAGCAGTGTTTGTTGAATGAATTAATTAAATGAATAAAAAGGAAGTATGAGAAGGAAGAGGGGCTTCCCAGGTGGCACAGTGGATAAGAACCCACCTGCCAACGCAGGAGACGTGGGTTCTATCCCTGGTCAGGAAGATCCCCTGGAGGAGGGCATGGCAGCCCACTCCAGTATTCTTGCCTGGAGAGTCCCATGGACAGAGGAGCTTGGCGGGCCACAGTCCATGGGGTCACAAAGAGTTGGACAGGACTGAGCACATGAGAAGAAAGGACTGAGATCGGCAGTGAGCATAGCAGTTGGTAAATGTGTTTGTAAATCGAAGGGTTGGCCATTTAGGCAAAAGACGACAGACTTGGAGGGAGGTTAAAAACAAGATGGTAGAGACTTCCCTCTCCTGAGGGGACGATAGGACGAGATGGTTGGATGGCATCACTGACTGAATGGACATGAGTTTGAGCAGCCTCCGGGAGATGGCGAAGGACAGGGAGGCCTGGCGTGCTGCAGTGCACGGGGTCACAAAGAGTCAGACACGACTGAGTGAGTGGACAACAGCAGAGACTTCCCTGGTGCCAGTTGTTGGGAATCTGCCTTCCAATGCAGGGGACGCAAGTTTGGTCCTTTGTTGGGGAAGTAAGATCCCACAGGCTGCAGGGCCCCACAGCTAGTGAGCCTGCGTGCTGCACTGAAGACCCTTGCAGCCAATAAATGAATGCATCAAACCAAAGCAAACCCCCCGCAAAGTAAGATGGAGCAAAGCCCTAGAGCCCTGGAACACAGAAGGTGGAGAGCTATCCTGAGGGGTAGGGCTGGGGTAGTGGATCTTAGATTTGTAAACTCTGGGGTGCGTGGTAGCATTGTTGAATGACCACTAAAGACAGGACAGACAGCCCCGCTTTCCTTAAGTATAAAGAAAAAAGAACTGCAGAAAACCAGGTAAATAAAAACTCAGGAAAATGGGTCCAGTAGAAGTGAAAGAAAGAACAACAAAAATCATGTAAGAAATCCAAAATAAGACGTAGCGTGCATGCGTGTATGTGCCGACCTGTGGACTGTAGCCTGCCAGACTCCTGTCTGCCGTTCTCCAAGGCAAGAATACTGGAGTGAGTTGCCACACCCTCCTCCAGGGGATCTTGCCAGCCTCGGGACTGAACCCACGTCTCCTGTGTCTCCTGCATTGGCAGGCAGGTTCTTTACCACTAGTGCCACCAGGGAAGCCCAAGATGTAGCAATTTGTCCCTAAATAGCAGTAATCACACTGAATGCAAAATAGATTATACTTGTTAAAAGAGTCTCTGTATATATATATATATTTTAAATCATACTGTGTGTTGTTTTCAAAGGGCACACCTAAAACATTAAATACCCAGGAAGTTTGAAAGTATTTTGCTGTTTGCCAAGTCATGTCTGACTCTTTGCCACCTGACGCCACGAAAGCATATGAAACATTAGAAAAAGATCCGCAAGGCAAATACGAACCATTGGAAATTGGTGTAGAAATGTTGATATTAAGCAAATTGACTTGAAAGCATAAAAACACTAGAAATAAAGAGAGCCTTCAATTATAAAAGCAAGAGTATCTATATACATCTAATGATTTCATCTCAAAATCCATAACCCCAAATAAGCAGGAGTAATCAGCTATGTATGTCCATGGGTTTTACATCACAGAGGGCTCACTTGTTTGCTGGATTTATTAGGGAACTGATGTGAGAGGTAGTCATGAGATAAGAAAGCAAACTGTGCTTCAATCCTGTTGAGTGAAAATGCTTCTTAAAAGTTTCCTCCTTGACAGTCTTCATGTGTAAAGTTAAAGTAACAGCCTAGCCTTCACCTTTCTTGATCTTAGAAGCAGGTTGGGAGAGGCGGTGTGTTCAGCAGCCTTCCTGCCCCTGGGGTGGGTCTGTGGACTTCCCTTTTCCACGTTACATGTGAGCTTCCTTCTTATGGATGCTGGTAAATATTTTGCCTTCCTCTTATAGCTAAAGAAATGTGGGAAATGTGCTCTAATCTCCCCTTGACATTCCCATCAGATAAGCTCCTGCCACAGCCATGTGGTTTGAGGATGGATTTGAAATTCGGATCCTCTGAGCAAAGACGCCAGGCACCAAAGACCCTACGAAGTGGGACAGCAAACAAGTAGTTTATTCACCGTGACTGTGGGCTCGCCCACCCAGCCCCTTCCTTGCACCTTCCCGAGTGCACCCCAGCGTTGTCTGCCGAGTATCCTCCTGTGTGGCCAGCACCCCATGGACCCCTCCTTCCAATTCCTGTGGCTCCTTTCGTTCTAATTAGGGAGCTCCCTTCTGTGGCTACCTTTGCCCTTTTCATGGTGAACTTAACTTCCTCAGATCTAAGATGACCATCAGTGCTTGTTGACACTGGTGTTCGGAGGCAGCAAGGGTGGGACGCTTTCTTTGTGGGAAACATTGGTGCCCTCGGGTCTCTAGGGGAGCCAAGGGTCGCAGCAGCAGCAGCAGCAGCAGCAGCAGCCTGGGCAGAGGCCACCTTCACACCAGTTCCGGGAAAGGCAGGGCCTGTTTGCTCCGTTTCCCCCTGATTTTCATGTCTTTCGTATCATCTTTGGTACCTTGTTCCTGGGATTCTAAAGGGTACCTGCTTTTGCCTTTAACTGAAGTCCTTAAGCTCAAATCTGAACTATGCATGAAAAAAGACAAATCC
This sequence comes from Ovis aries, assembly GCF_016772045.2. NCBI lineage: Eukaryota > Metazoa > Chordata > Mammalia > Artiodactyla > Bovidae > Ovis > Ovis aries. The sequence continues at coordinate 58,975,447 of NC_056069.1, read as the reverse complement.
TCTAAATATAAGCACTTTTGCTCGCTTTACAGACATCTGCCCTGTTTCCCTCCCTCTGGTTTTCACCTGGTCACTGGTCATGTGCCAGGCATTCTGCTGGGCACTGGGGGGCCATGGTCAGACACCCACCTCTCCTCTGGGGGGCCTCTCTCCTTTGCAGACCTGCCTGGGTAGGAGGAGGCTCTGAGCTCTCCACCCTGACCTTGGCCACCTGTGCCCCCACTCACCCCAGTGCCGGGACCTGGCCGCTCACCTCTGGCCTCTTTTTCCAGCATCTCCAGCTTCTCGTTCTCTTAGCTCTTTTCTTTCTGGGAAGAATATTTATCGACCCTCCCCTCCCTTGGTAGCTCAGATGGTAAAGAATCCGCTGGCAATGCAGGAGACCCAGGTTCGATCCCCTGGAGGAGGGAATGACAACCCACTCCAGTATTTCTTGCCTGGAGAATCCCATGGACAGAGGAGCCTGGTGGGCTACAGTCCATGGGGTCGCAAAGGGTCAGACACGACCGAGTGACTGTCACTTGATTCTGCTCCATATTTTTAGAGACCGGCTGGTTTTAAAGGACTGTTGGGTGACTTTCCTCGGCCTCCTCGTTGCCATGTGGCAGGCCAACTAGCTTTCTGTGTCTCTAGCTGATAAAACTGCGACCCGGGGCCTGCTGTGACGTGCGTGGCCCAGGGTGGACATGCAGCACTCTGTCATAATTGACCATAACCTGGACCAGCCACTTAGGTAAATCCCCTCCACTCACCTTGGAGTGAAAACCTGTGATCCTTTTTGTCTCCACAAATGTGTCCACCTTGGTGTATGTGAACCTCAGCCCCGAGGGGTCACTGGCAGAGCGCCGGAACCCAGTGGCCGCCCGTGTACCTGCAGATACCACGTGTCACTGTCCCCTTCAGGCTGGTTTTGAAGAGTGTGTTCTGCTCAGAGTGCATGGGCTGGGTGGGAGCAGGGGGGCACCCTGTAGACCCTAGATGAGAACAGATTCATTGTAGTACAGTGAGGACGTTCACAGGCCTGAAGAAATAGGGTGGCCTTCTCTCTAGCCCCCCACCTTGCTTGATAAAGATCCCTTGAGGGGGCTGCTGCTAAGTCACTTCAGTCGTGTCCGACTCTGTGCGACCCCATAGATGGCAGCCCATCAGGCTCCCCTGTCCCTGGGATTCTCCAGGCAAGAACACTGGAGTGGGTTGCTATTTCTTTCTCCAATGCATGAAAGTGACGTTGCTCAGTCGTGTCCGACCCTCAGCGACCCCATGGACTGCAGCCTTCCAGGCTCCTCCGTCCATGGGATTTTCCAGGCAAGAGTATGGAGTGGGGTATCATTGCCTTCTCCGTTGAGGGGGCTAGGAAGACAGTATTTGAAGTCAAGGAGAGCCCTGGACTGCGAGGTGGCTCCAGATGGAGCCTGGTTTGATTAAGACCACATGCAGTAGATTGGGGCTCGGCAAACAGTGGTTGGGGTATTGAGCCAGATCACGCTCTGCGTTTGTAGCTTCATTCATGGAAAGCTGTCTGGCTCTTCCCAGAGAGGAAGGTGACATCAGCCTTGCTCTCCTGTAAGGAGGGCCGAGACCCAGAGTGACTGCCTTCCCCAGCTTTCCCTGTCCACCCTCTCATCTCTGAATGCTTTCTGTCAAAGCAAAGTGTAATGCACATCCTCTGTCCAAGGTAAATCTAAGGTCATGCTTCAGATTTATGGGGTTCTTTTGGACAGAATAGCCTTTGGAGGCACCTTCAAAATAGAAACAGAAGCATCTTTATTGCTTAATGAAGAGCCGTTTCTCATTTTTCTGAAATGTGCTCATAAGGTAAAACAGATTTTGGGTTTAGGGAGGAGAAATTTCTTTTTCCGAATTAAGTTTAAGGCGCATTAGTGTGTGTCTTGGGGTTTTGTGTTTGAAAGATCCTTTGTAAAATGAGTTCTAAATTGTCTCTAATTTCAAGATGTTGAACTAGCAGTGTACTAAACAAGTTTTTCTTCAAGTCCACTTCTTCAAAACTTGACATGGTGAAGTAACGTGACAGAGATTTCAGACAGGAAGTGTCGAAAGTCTTCTGGTTGAATTAATTTAAAAAGTACTAAATATAGATTATTCTATAGAACAGTTCTGGTGTTTGGAGAAGGAGGAACCTGGAAAGAGCTTTGTGCTTGCTTGGTGGCCGCGCATCCCGCAGCTGGTGTGACTGCTGCAGGCCCTTGACTGCACTATGGGGGCCCTGGTCTCGGGCTGGTTCAGACCTGCTGGTCCAGCATTGGACCATTTCTGCACACAGTCTGGCAGAGCCAGGAACCTCCTGACTGATCTGAAGACCCACTCCTTCTTCATGTTGTACCATGATTGTGAGTAGGATGACTCCATGCTAATGAATTTCTGGAGCGTGGCAGACACGGCCATGTTGCATGTTCACACTGGAGTTTTTAAAAAAGAAATGAACAGTGCTTTCCATGTGAAGCTTTTTGCAAGAGATTCTGGGAAAACAAGGTGCCTTTTGACAGTCATCTGCTCTTTTAGCTTCTAAAGAAACATCCAAGTCAATGTTCCTTTTTAGATTTACAGAGGTGTGCAGTCCCTATCACACTACCAATGATGTTTTTCACAGAACTGGAACAAAAAGTTTTACAGTTTGTATGGAAACACAAAAGACCCCGAATAACCAAAGCAACTTTGACAAAGAAATACTGAGCTGGAGGAATCAAGCTTCCTGACTTCAGACTATACTACAAAGCTGCAGTCGTCAAGACAGCATGGTACTAGCACAGAAACAGAAATATAGACCAGTGAAACAAGCTAGAAAGCCCAGAGATTAGACTTACACACCTATGGGCACCTTACCTTTGACAGAAGAGGCAAGAATATGCAATGAAGATGGAGAAAAGACAGCCTTTTCAATAAATGGCACTGTGAAAACTGGACAGCTACATGTAAAAGGACACTACATGTCAACTACATGTACAGCTTCACGTAAGCTAGAATACTTCTAACGTCATACCCAAAAATAAACTCAAAATGCATTAAAGACTTAAATGTAAGGTCAAAAACTATAAAGCTCTTAGAGGAAAACAGGCAAAAGACTCTTTGACAGACATCATACATAGCAAGATCCTCTGTGACCCACCTCCTAGAGTAATGGAAATAAAAATAAACAAATGAGCTTTTGCACTGAAGATTAAAAGACAGCCCTCAGAGTGGGAGAAAATAATTGCAAGTGAAACTAATGACAAAGGATTAATCTCTACAGGTTTTAAACTTGCAGGAAAGTTGGAAATACAGCCCAGAGACCTCGCTTCCCTCCAACCATTGTCTGTCTATTTCCCACCAAAAAGGACATTGTCTTGTACAACCGGAATCGCACCATGAGAATCAGGAAGTTGGTGCTGACTCGTGACTACCTTCTAACACTCAGACCACGCCGTGTCCATGTCTAACGGGTCCCGTGTAGAGTCACCCATCTCATTTGGTGTCCTTCAGCCTGGAGCCACTCCTCCGCCCTTCCTTAACTTCTGTGTCCCAGTGTTTTGGGGAAGGCCCCTCACATTGGGTTTGTCTGACGTCTCCTCGCGGTTGTATGCTGGTTGCACGTCTTGCATATCCCGGAAGCCCTGCCGGGCCCTCCTCACACTCTCCTGACAAGCGGCGCACAGTTTAATCGGTCCTCTTACGCCTGGTGTCCACTCCGATCCCTGGCTTAAGGTGGTGTCTGCCAGATGGCTCCGTTGTAAAGCAAGTCCTTCCCCCTTTGTAATTACCGAGTACTTTGTGAGGATGTGCTTTGAAATGGTGTCTGTAACATGCTGTCCATCGTCCACTTTTGCTTCTTGGTGTCGATGGGGACTCCTGGTTTCCTAGTGACTGGATAGGTGATCCTCCGTCACCTGCACCTCTGATGCTCAATTGCCCCTCACTTGGCCAGCATGCGCCGCCTCAAACTGGCTTCTCCACCCTGTCCTGTCCACATCGTCCTTGGGCTTTTCCTCGCTTTGGGGCTCATCTTGTGCTGGAATCAGCCATGTCTCCACAGACCCCCGGTTCCCTGCAGAGCAGAATGATGCTCAGAAATAGAGATCCGGGTTCCACCTGCTTATTGCCATTTGCTCCTTCACTGTTCTCGGGTCCTCTCGGAAGATGAGGGGTGGGGGGGTTGGGGTAGGGACGTGAGTGAGTGTGCATGTGCCTCTTTACTACACCAGCCTGTGGAAAACTGTCTGCACGTGGATCCCCCAATTCCGGTCCAGTGCCCCCGGGCTGACTCCGGTGTTCTCCTTTTGCATATTTGTAACTCCGTTGTCCAGAATGAGGAACCCAGGTCTCAGTACCCTTATTAGTCTGTTGGCTTAGTAGGTGAATACACTGGAGGTCCCCAGTCTTCATCCGGCAGGCTGCATCCACTGGGCTCGGTCTCCCTGCACCCTGGGCCCCCACCCATCTTACCCGTGAGACCTGATCCTGCTCGGCTGTGGGACTGAAGTGCTGGGGGAGGAGAAGGTTGATGGGCTCAGTCGGTGTCTCAGGAACTGCACGCTTCCTCTGGGCGTCATCGGGGGCCCGGATTCTGTTTGTTCCTGTCTGAGGTCCTCCGGCCTGGCTCCTTGTTACCTGCCCCCGTCAGCACCCTCCCAGATTCTGTTGGTTCCTGCCTGAGGTCCTCCGGCCTGGCCCCTTGCTGCCTGCCCCCGTCAGCATCCTTTGGCTGGCAGTTTCCCTGAGCGGCATCAGGTCTGCAACAGCCCTGTTGATTTGAGGAACCACTTTGCAGCCTGATTTATAGAAAATTCAGAAGGAGTAATTTTCAGAGTATTTTAGACACCCTTTTGCACTCAACTCTCAGCTCTTTAAAACTCTGGCTACTTTATAGCTGTTGCAGTTATTATTTCTTTTTTCTTAAAATAGTATATCCCCGAAGTAGGGGAAAAAAATAATAAGCACAGAATTGCTGATAAGCAGAAACAAGTGAAAAGAGACAGCAGTTTATGTGAGTTTGCAACGTAACCTTTTCGCTTGCTCTTGGGGAATTATCCTAAAGCGGTACATCAATACCGAAAGACACAAAACTGGAACTCTCCACCCCGTCATAAAACCAGGAGAAAAAGTGAAGCAGGCATTTGTGGCTGGGAGCTCCCTTCGAGCTGTAGCAAAAAGCCTGAAGCCCTTTTGTGAGTCACAGGACAGCCAGCAGCTGCCTACAGATAACCCCATCACGGCCCCAGACGGAAGGGCTTTGCCGTGAGGTTCAGAGTTTAACTCAACTAAGAGCCGCAAAGGCTGCCGATGGAGGTGTTCTGAACTCCTAGAATCATCTCTTCCCATCCTGTTGATGTGCAGAAAGGAACAGCACTCGCTGACTCTGTTCCTGTGTATCATGGCTCCCAGTCGGGCCAGCTTGTCTGGTATTCACCTCCTGTGTCTCTGAACGTTTTCTCGCACAGAACACGTACACCAATGCAGATAAGTTACTTGAGGCGGCTGAGCAGCTGGCCCAGACCGGAGAATGTGACCCGGAAGAGATCTATCAGGCTGCCCATCAGCTTGAGGACCGGATACAGGATTTCGTACGGCGCGTTGAGCAGCGGAAGATCCTCCTGGACATGTCGGTGTCCTTTCACACGCACGTGAAAGAGGTGAGCTTCCAGGGCAAAGATGGAGCCCCACCCGGAAGGGCCTTGGGGCTCCTTGGGTGGAACGAGGGTGGTTGTGATGTCAGGAAGGGGACCAGAGGTGGCCGGCAAGGCCATGTCACCCATGGGTGGTGGGTGGTGGGGATGCAGCTGGCCTTGTGGGCTTGCCTTTGTCACATGGGCACACACGCGCCATCTCCCAGGGAGGCGCCTGCCAGGACCAGACCTGTGAGGGTAGGGGTGGCCTGGGAAGCTGTGGGTCAGGAGGAGAGCAGGGAAAGCAGGAGCTGGAGGAGACCCTTGGAGAGAGGAGGGCACTTTCATTTTAGCAGAAGCGGATGACCTGCACTTCGGGGTCAGGGCTATGGGGCTTCCTTTCTGCCTATGAGCCTGTCATATGGTTGAAGGCATGACTGCTTTCAGATTTTATCAGACTGTGTGGCTACCCTCAGATACTCGTAGGAGTGCATTTTATATAATGCTGAATTTATTAACAGTGCTGTCATCGGTAAGCTCTCTTGGTAAACTTGTCTTCAGATAAGAGATAATGTGTAATTTGGTAAATGGGAAGTAGGTTGGTATTAATTATATCTTGCATGTATGTTATTCTTAGTGAAAACTGTAGTCCAGTATAAAATTGAAAAAAAAAATCATAGAAAGTTACAATTGAAGAAACTATAATATTATATAACCTTTGAGATAGAAGGATTTGTAATAAAAGCTAAAGTTTTTAGTAGGACTGCAAATTTAAAATGTCACCTTCACTGCATCTTATTTCTAAGGGGATAAATTCTCCATTTCACAGCTCTTTATAAACTAGAAATGGGGGCCCTTTTAGGTAATTTGAGGTTGAGTCCAGAAAGGCTGTAGTAACAGGCTAGGAAGAAAGATCTGGAAGGAGCCAAACTGTGGAAGACACTTGCTAACAGGTAGGCCTGGCTTGCCTTGTTTAAAGACTCAGGAACTTGTGAATTTGTTTAAAAGAAAAGAACTTCTCTGCATATCTGGGATCTTGGGCAGTCGGTCCTCAACCAGGCCATTTGTAGCTTGAATGTTTGACTCCAGGAAAACCATATTCACTTTCAACTCTGAAATTTTGTGAGCCCCGGAGATGTAGTATGTAATACTCGCTCAGTCGTGTCCGACTCTTTGCGACCCTCTGGACCGTAGACCGCCAGGCTCCTCTGTCCGTGGGATTCTCCAGGCAGGAATACTGGAGTGGGTTGCCATGCCCTCCTCCAGGGGAGAATAGTATAGGGGGTGTATGTGGCGAATGACTGGGACCCTGAGCAGCCCTTTCTGGGAAGGGGCTGGTGCGCTTTAGATCTGGGACTCTTTGTCAGCATAGAAAGCTGACAGGAGCAGCTTCTCTTTCTGGTTTAATAATGCCACCCCTAAAAAAGACATCACAGTGTTTACAAGGCACTGTTTTTCTCCAAGGAGACACGTTAAGTAGACATTGATTCACGGTGGTTTCTGACTACGGGTGCACGTTCCCCAGTTCCTCACTCATCTGAGTCAAGCCGCTGCAACTAACCTCTCTGCCTCTGCTAGCTCCCAGCCCCCCTGCAGCCCTGCCACCAGAAATACACATGTCATGACTTAGATCACCTTGCTTTTGTACCATCAGTGATTCTCTGTGTGTCTGGAGCACCAGCTTGAAACACCGCAGCATCCTCACGGTCTGGTCCATGCAGTGGGATGCACTGCTTTTCTTCTCTTCCACAGCAAGTTAGCTATCCGTCCCACCGCCCCGCACTGTAGAGCTTTCTCTCTACGCACCTGTTACAGCTCTTGTTTTGGGATAGCTGTGGGTTACTCTCTCTTTTCCATCAGTATTATTATAGGATGCTAGCTGCTCTTTCTCGGATGCATTTTTTCCACCCTGAGAGAAAGATGCTGTGCATGAAAAAGCAGGTTGTGTCTTTGCTGTTTAAGCTGGGACAGACAGAAAGCAGAGCCGACTGAACCTTCTGGGGGAGGCGCAGTGGGTGGGGGCTGCTGTTCCTCACCCAGGCTGCAGGGGGCGCTGTGGCCCTAGATGGGCCCCTGGGCCGCACGCACAGACTGAGCTGAGGGGAGGGCAGGAGGCCCGGAGTCTGCAGGGCACACAGGAGCCGGTGATGGGATGCCTGTGTCCCAGGCCTCTGGTTAGGGATATTCTTAGCAGGATTCATGAAGATTTAACTCACATTTAGGACCAAAAAAAAAGGGCGCTTTCCACGAAGCACTATTTACGACTTTAATCACCTTTTCCACTTTTTGTTATGGTTCTCATAGAGCAGGCACTAAAGGAAGCTGTAAGGAAAGCCTTTTACAAAAGCCATTCTCCAGAGACTTTAAGTTTGGGTTCACTGGACTTTGTAACATCAGCAGCATTTTTAAGGAAAAATTTTACAGTGAAAGCATTCCAGTTGGCCAACTATAGAATCTGTTGTGTCGCTAGGCCTGGACATTTATTGAAAAGTGAAAATGCGTTTTGTTCTCTTGACTTAACACTGTAGGAACTTCTAGTATATATGAAGTTTGTAGACTAAGGAGAGCTTAAACCTGTTTGAGAAGTGAAGTGGTTTCCCCTTAGCAATTCGAGACATTTCCATGTATTCATTCTTTCCTCTGTGCATGAAAGACCATCACAGTAGCAGAGAAACTGGTGTGTTTACTATGATTTGGTTCCTTGTAAATGTGTGCCCCCAAAGTGACCTGGACCAGGGGAGGGTTGGGTGACAGCTGTGCGCAGGGGTGCCAGAGGCAACCAGAGGGGAGGCCTTTGGGGAAGCTGATCACCCACGGGCTTGGAGTGTGCTGTGATTCTTCCTCTCGACGTGCTCAAACTTCATTTTTAGCCGCCGTCATTTTGTCGGTAGATTGAGTATTATTTTTCTTGATCAGCCCGGGAACCTTGCTCTCTCTCCGTTGTCTCTGCTGCACGAGTGTCCTCTGGCCCACCAGGGTGCTTCGTAGGTTTCACACAGGAAGGAATGGCTACTTCGGTCTTTGTCTATTGAAAACGGTTATTGAAAAATGACTTTGTTTAGAACAAATTTCATTACCTGTTTTAAAACAAAATTAAAAGTGAGAGAAAGGCCAGGAGGAGGAAATCATGCTAATTAAATGTGTGTTTGCATCAAGGCACTAAACATTTTAACATATCAGATGAATGAAAACTTGCTAGAGATTTAAGTTACCAGAATTAATTTTTCTCAAGCAGTTCATATGACTTAAAATCACTCAGAGCAAGGTAGAAAAAGCCAGTTGCCATTTCTGTTTAGGCAAATACAGGAAGCTTTAAAGAAGTTAATGGTCAGAGGTTCTCCTGACATGGACGTTCACCTTCCTCACACCCAGATGTTTGGCTGTGCTTTTATTTCTCACTTGATCCGGAGCATAGCCCCCTCCATCTAGTGGTCAATCTCCGGCTCTCTGAGGAGCAAGTAATTCAGAGGTGGTCTCATTAACAGCCAGCTTGGAGAAGGTGCCAGCACATGGTGATACCTGCTCAGTGTTGGGTCAGGAATTTCTATGAGCGAAGGTCGGTGGTTGTAAGTCTTGTTGCGGACTGAGCGCTTAGGCTCAGCATGGAGACCTCAGCCTCCCCTCTTATACCCGGAGGACAGAACACAGGTGCTTGATCCCAGGAAGAAGGAAAAGAGGAAACACAGCCAACCTGTGAACAACATGCGTTTGAACTGCGCAGGTCTGCACACGCGTGGATGTTCTTCAGCTACACGACCTACAGATGCGGAACTGCAGGTGTGGAGGGACTCTGGATGCAGAGGGCTGGCTGGAGATCCTCCATGGATTTCTGACTGTGTCCCTGCCTCTGTGTTGTTCAAGGGTCAGCTGCATTTTCACATGGATGGCGAGTGTTTTATACCTTGATGTTGAATGCAGAGGTGGCTGAGAGAGGTACTCAGCTCTGATCTCACCCTTCAACCCAGATTGGGAAGCGTCCTAGGACCCTTTTTTTTTTTTTCCTCTGAAAGTATTCATGAAATTATTTAATCTTTCATGTGACTTGAAGACTGTTCATCTGTCCTTTTTTTTAAAAAAAAAAAAAGATTTTGAAGTAGTAGTATTTAAAAGGATTGTTGATTTTAAGAGAGATTTTGTCTTCTACCTGTTAATCTCTTTCTTCCCTTAGTTTTTGTTGCATTTTATTCATCAGCTCTGATTATAACTCTCCCATTGGGGAACTTTGTTACCTGTCCTCCTTTCCTTTTGAATGCATTTTCCACTATTGATTCCTTCATCCATCTACTCTTTTCACCCATTCATTCCAAAGTGTCTCCCAGGCCAACTGTAACATCCGGGGGGGGATGTAAAAATGAAGGACCAGGGAAGAGCATCCTTTTGTGTGTGTCGCATGTTTCAGATGTCTGTCTGTTTCTCCTGCTAGAAGTTGAGTCACTTGAAGACCACAACCTCGTTTCCCTTGACTTTGTAGCCTGCCTCCCAGACTTAGCAGATACTCGGTCACTTTGTGGAAGAAACGATGTCTATTTCTAGCTGATCATCCCCGGGACTTAATGATAGAGGGCCATGGTTCCATTTTCAAATATAGCAAAGGCATAATTATTGTCATCCATTCATACTCTTCAACTTCATTCTCAAAATTAAGCCCCGAGTCAACCGATAATTACCTTTGAAATGTGTGGGTTATTTGAGGCAACCAGGTGGTGACCTTGAGTCCTCAGCCAGAGTTTATTTCTGGAACCCGGTTGGTGGCCTTGAGCTGTTTTTTTTTGTTGTTGTTGTTCACTTGGTTCCCAGGAGCCATGGTTTCCCAGGAAAGATGATTCCCGTTGGAATCGGGCTGTGATTCTTGCTGGGTTAAGTCAAGAAGTCCTTTGTTGCTGCTTGTGCAAGCTTACACCCTGAACTGGGACAAGTTTTTGTTTGGGGAAACGCCCGAGAAAGAGGAACCTTTCATTTTATTCAGAAGTCAGAAATAAAGGCCTTCCCACCACCTGGAGATGTTTTGGTCATGGCATGGCAGCCTGGCTTCATTTCTGAGCCTAACAGTTGAGCAGGCAGGCCTCTTTCTTTACCCTGGGCCAGTGCCCAGCATCCCCCGGGAGCAGGGGGAGTGCCGTGGGGCCCCTGTCCCTGCTCCGTGCAGGATCATGAGGAGGCAGGAACTCAAGGCTCCTGTGTCCATGGCATGGAGCTTCCCAGCTGCTTCTCCCACCATGCTCACCACGTTTGAAAACCTCCCTTGTGACTCTTCCACCAGCCAGTGGTCAAAGGGCCTAGATTCCTTTTCTCTTCTTTCCCCATGGAGCTGGAGAAGCAGTCTGGCATCCGGTAGTTAAACTGATTCAGGAAAGGTTAAACCAACTACAGGCAGCTTGTGGCCCTCGCATGGACCACAGCTGCCCTCTGATGGGTTTGTGACTGCAGGCAGTAGTGTGCAGACCTGTTCAGGACACCTGCCCTTTCCAGTTCAGTTCAGTTGCTCAGTCGTGTCCAACTTTTTGCAACCCCATGGACCACAGCCCGCCAGGCCTCCCTGTCCATCATCAACTCCCGAAGTTTACTTAAACTCATGTCCATTGAGTCGGTGATGGCATCCAGCCATCTCATCCTCTGTCGTCCCCTTCTCCTCCCGCCTTCAATCTTTCCCAGCGTCAGGGTCTTTTCAAATGAGTCAGTTCTTTGTATCAGATGGCCAAAGTGTTGGAGTTTCAGCTTCATCATCAGTCCTTCCAACGAATATTCAGGACTGATTTCCTTTAGGATGAACTGGTTGGATCTTCTTGCAGTCCAAGGGACTCAAGTCTTCTCCAACACCACAGTTCAAAAGCATCAATTCTTCAGCACTTAGCTTTCTTTATAGTCCAACTCTCACATCTATACATGGCTACTGGAAAAACCATAGCTTTTGTTGGCAAAGCAATGTCTTTGCTTTTCAATATGCTGTCTAGGTTGGTTATAGCTTTTCTTTCAAGGAGCAAGTGTCTTTTAATTTCATAGGTGCAGTCACCATCTGCAGTGATTTTGGAGCCCCGAAAAATATATTCAGCCACTGTTTCCATTATTTCCCCATCTATTTGCCATGAAGTGATGGGACCAGATGCCATGATCTTAGTTTTCTGAACTAAGTTTTCTGAACTCTGCCCTTTCCAGAAAAGCCCCATTTCTGTTCACGGCAGGACTCCCCGCAGGGGAGGGATCATGGTCCTTCTCCAGGGGACCCCAGCCTCTCCAGCACTGATTTCTCCGAATCCCTTGTTTCCCGTGCAAAGGTCTTTGAAATTTGGTTCCCAGCTTTTCAAGACTTTTATTCTGACCTTCTTGGTTCTATTTTCTGTCATCTGTCTGTAGTCTCTAAAACGATTTGCTTTGTTGTTTATTCTTAAATATGTGTGATATACCTTGAGCCATAGTTTCTTTTTGTAACTTCCTGTTTTGAAATATTTAGGATCACAGAATGTTGGGAGAAAGGCAAACAGGAGGTTTCCCACCTTCTCCCATCATCCCCGAGGGTCATGTCTCGCATAACCACGGGCCTTGTCAGAGCGTGAACGTGACTTTGCCACACTCTCAGAGCTTACTCGAGTTTCCCCAAGTGTGCGTGCCCCGTGTGTGTATGTGTACATGCGAGCACACGTGTTTAGTTTCATGCGGTTTTGCCGTGTGTAGATTCGTGTAACCGTCACCACTCTTCCACACACGGTCATACAGAGTCACCCATCACCAGGGGACTCCCCTGTGCCCCCTCCTTACAACCACACCCCTCACCCCTGGCCGCCACTCATCTGTCCTTCTCCATCTCTATAATTTTCTTTCAAAAATGTTACATAGATGGAATCATACCACGTGTACCTTTTTGAGATTGGCTCTTTCTGCTCAGCACAGTTCCCCTCGGAACCCTTCCCTGTCGTCTCACGAGCCAGTACTTCGTCGCGGAGTAGTCTCTCGTTGTATGGACACATCACAGTTTCTGAACAATTTACCTTGTAAAGAACAATGAGGATATTTTGACTTTTCCAAGAAGAGAAGCTGTGGACCTTCCTGTGGAGGTTTTTGCATGAACTTGAGTTTTCATGTCTCTGGGATAATTGCCCAAGAGTGCAATCTCTGGGTCCTTTGGTTAAACACATACTGTTCTGAAGGAAAGTGCCAAACTTTTCCAGAGTGACTGTACCATTTTACACTCCCACTAGCAATTTACAAGTGGTCCGTAGCTTATTAACCTCTCGGACGTCCAGGATTGCTTTGATATATTTGTCAGTGGAAAAGGTAAGGATCAAATGCAGAATATTTTAGGAAGTAAAGTTTAGCTTATGTGATCAAATCTTGGTAATTTTTATGTTAATATTCAGTTGCTTAGATGAACTCTCTAAGTATGCTCTTAAATGTTTGATTTCTTTATTTATCTGATACAGACACAAATAAACAGGTGACACTCAAGCGAGGGGGACGCTTGGGGTCTAGAACCATCCTCTGCATCGTTAGACCTTGCAAGACTGAGCCTTAGATTTAAGTTTGGACATTTAGTTGCTCCCTATTGGCTTATCAACTAAATCTTCACATAGGTTGTGGTATCTGATATTTCTTTCTTTTCTTTTTTTTTAAATAGGTGGTCTTCCCCTGGGTGGGACTGTCCCCCAAAGTAGTTGTAATCATTTCTGATTTCCTTCTGTAAAAATATAATCTTTATTAAAATAATGGAGAAAGTGTATTAAGAGGGCCACACTCCCTGACTTAACTGGCCGAGTGACGTGGGGCAGGCTGCTCCGTGGTGCCCCAGCTCTCTCTGCAGAACTGGGAATAGCAGCATCTCTGAGGGTTATGGGCCGTACACACTCCAGGTCCTAGCTGCCACTAAAGGTCCGTGTCTTTCCTTGGCCCTGACTTGTTACTCGACAAATGACTTCAACAGTCATTCACAGGGTGCAACCCGGATGGCTCCCTTACTCAGCTTTGAGCAACAGGAACTGCTTGGTCTGCCTCGGCTGCCCTTTGTCTGAGTTGGTGCCTCACTGACCCTTCAGGTCAGCCTCCAGAACCTTGCCAGGTGCTCACCTCCGGCGCCGCGTCCAGGGCAGTGCGCGGGACAGAGGCAGTGGCTCCAGACACCTTTTGCACCTGGCTCTGTCACGTTGGTGTTCTTTGTTTCCGTCACTCACTACTTCTGTTTCCAGCCAAAGCTGCAAAATAAGTGCATTTTTTTTTCCACCAAAAAAATATGTGGAAAACCTTTGGGTTTTGGCCAGTTGGGAAAGAGGGATGTTATTATCTAAAAGGAAAATTCTTTTTTCAGTTTAGTGTAATTCATGTTAAAAGATTATTTTTGTTAGAGAGCGGTTTAAAGCTGGTTTCTCTCTCAGGGCATAGTGGCTCAGATGGTGAAGCATCTGCCTGCAATGCGGGAGACCCGGGTTCAATCCCAGGGTCGGGAAGATCCCCTGGAGAAGGAAATGGCAACCCACTCCAGTACTCTTGCCTAGAGAATCCCAAGGCCAGAGGAGCCGGGTGGGCTTCAGTCCATGTGGTTACAAAGATTCGGACACAACTTAGCAACTAAGCAGCAACAATAGAGTGGAACCAGTGAGCATTTGACCAAGCATTTGACAATCAACTTGTACGCAAGACAGAACAGTGTGGGCTGAACGACTGTGAAAAAGAATTGATTGAGAGTGTCAGTTAACACACAGTCAAGAATGTCCTTATCCTCCCAAACTGATCTCCAAGGAGACCTTGCCAGGAAGAAAGGGTTTGTACCTTTCTTTCGTGACTCACACCCGGCATGTGAATAAGGAAGTCATTTCCAACCCAGGCCCATAATCAAATCAGCTTGTTGACGAAGGGGATGTCGGAGCTGGAGACCAGTCATCCAGGTGGACCCCGCACCCCACAGACAGATGGTTTTAATCCCTGGTGTCACATTTATAGGGGAGCAGACTGTGCGGTCACCGTGTCTTTAACCTGACTCCACTAACCTAGTCAGAACTTTTATGTCTGTCTGGGACATCTGGAGAGATTACGGATCCAAACCCAGCCAGCCTAAAAACTTGCTTTGTTGTGTTGAGAGCGATTTATCTTGAAAATGGGCAGGTTGCCATAAAGCCAGGACAGGCTTGGTGCTGAAGCAGAAATCATCCTGGCTGTATTCAAAGCCCTGGCTGGTGAGGCTGGCAGTGGGGTGCTGGTTAGTGGATGACCTCAGCGGGCCTGGAGGATGTTTGCCCTGCAGACCTCTGCCCGCGCACGAAGCCTCCGAGTGGGTGGATTGGTGCGGAGGACAAGCTTATCAAAGTCTAGACCAGGGTCTGCCAAATACGTCAGATAAGAAAATAGCTTCTGAGAAGATGCCAGCAAGCCTAAGTCCAGATCTCTCACGGAAATGTCATTCATGGGTTTTAATTTATGAGTCTGCTTTGACTCAGAATAGGCAGGCGACTTCCCCGGTGGTCCACAGCCCAACTTCCAGTGCAGGAGATGGGGGTTCGATCCCTGGTCGGGGAACTAATAAAATCCCCTGGGGAAGGAAATGGCATCCCAACCCCTCTCATGTGCTTGCCTGGAAAATCCTGTGGACAGAGGAGCCTGGTGGGCTCCAGTGCATGGGGGTTGCAGAGTCAGACATGACTGAGCAACTAACACTTTCAAGAATAACCAGGTGCTCCTGAAACCCTTCCTCCTCAGTCAGGTGACAGGCATGTGCCCCCAAAAGACCCAGTTGCTCATTTCAGACTGAGGAACATGCTGCTGGTAGCTGGAACAGTTCCGCTTTGATCCAGGCTTCCTCTGCCAGAAACAGAATCGTGTTTTCTGTGTGTGGCACGCACCCTCTGAAATTCCGCCTGTAAATTGCCATCGAAACCACTCACTTCTGCTGCCAGCCCTTACGGTTCCCACTCTGGCCCTGCAACCCTGCATTCCCACTGGAACCTGAATGATGGTCACAGACAAGCGCAGGGCTGTGGGCACCAGTGGTGGCGGCTTCTGTTCACGAGGTGCTTGGGGGTTGAGCACTGCCACACTTCTGTGGCCTTTTCTCTCGATTCCCAAACTGGCTTTGCCTGTTAGAGGAGGCATACGTGGTGAAACGCTCCCATTTCATAGAGGAGGAAACTGAAGGCAGAGAAGGCCAAGGACGTGCCCAAGGTCACATAGGGGATAAGGACCCTCCTCTGATCCTCCACATGGCCCAGGCTTGTAGTCTCCTCCTGGATGAGGCTGCAGGTGGAGCAGCCCCCAAGTCTCAGGGCTTGCATCTGACCTCCTCACCGACACGGTTAGAGACTCAGTCCTTGCCTGGGCTCCCCACCCCAGTGAGCGCTTCTAGGAGCCTCACTAATGAAGAAGGGGCTTTTTCAGGGGACTTTCTCCCAGCAGAACCTTCATCCCTACTTTAGGCTTCACCCAGCACAGCACACACAGTGTGGGGAAGGGGCTGGAATAGGGGGCACACGGGGGTCCGACCCAGCGGGATGCTGGACCCAGGACCAGATTGTCCTGCATCTTAGCACTGGGTTTTCTCCCCAAAACCCCACCTGTCTTCCTGAACCTGGACTGTGATCCATGTCTGTACACACCTGCAGCCCCATTCTGGGCCGGGTTGACGATCTCTGCATGGATAACTCAGAGATGGCCTCTAGGGGGCAGCGTTGCCTCACTCGGGCTGCCTAGCCATCCCCTGGCTGCAGGCGAGGTTGTCTTAGAAACAGACTCGACTGCTGAGAACTTGGGTAGACTGCAGCTTTCTCACTGTGGGGCAGAGGTTTATCTTTTTATTGTAAATTAGCAGCATGTACAGAAATGCAGTTTTTTTCCCCCCTTAGGGAATCTATGGTAGAAAGTTTCAAGGTATCCTAGAGACTCTCATTTCTTTATTCAGAGGTTATTTTAGGCATCATAGGAACCACTTTGAAACCTTAAAAATAGACTTTGCCTGAATCATGTTGTATTATTATGATACGTCTCAGTTCATCATCAACTGGCATCAGAAATTGCCTCTCTCTGAGACTTTGTCCTCCAAAACGAATTTCCTGTAGGACCAGAGAGACGAATTCTCAAAGGGTAAAGGATCTTTGGGCATTCCAATTGTGGATTTATGTGTAACCTGTTCTTCTGCCTCGGTTATTCTTCCCTTTTCAACTGTGTGAGCCCAGGATGGCCCCAGTGGTCTCCTCCACACCTGGGCCCTTCACTGGCCCTGCAGCCGGCTGGGCGGTGTGCACCCTCCACCCTGGATGCGTGTCGAGAGGTCCAGGGTGTCGAGGGAATAAACTAGTTCTTTCCGATGGCCCTCAATCTCTCCCAGCGTCAGGGTCTTTTCCAGTGGGTCAGCTCTTCATGTCAGGTGGCTAAAGTATTGGAGTTTTGGGGGGGTAAAAGGATTTAAATGTGGTGCAGTGTTAAATTTACCAGAATAAGTGGCCTATTTTGAACAACAGGTTGGAACTGGAGCATGTTTTGAAAAATATCCATAGAAAGAACACTTTCAAAAACTGATTCTTATTCTTGTAAGAGTAAAACTATAATAGTGGCTAACATTGACGTATTTTGAAGAAATATATATCATCTTGTTGAATCTTCTCAGTAACTCCCTGAGGTAGGCATTGTTATTACCGTGCTCATTTTATGGATGAGAACTGCAAGATATAGCTCCAGGTTAGGTTGCCCAAGTCACACCCTGGGAGATGTTAAGTCAGGATTGGAACTCAAGACAATCTGGCTTCGGAACCCACACTCATAATTGTTATTCAGTATTATGAGAAAAGTGTTTTTATAAATTATTTGTGGCTGTAATGCTTTTCTGTTGAGATGTAACCGACACATACTAGTTTCAGATATACAGCATAATGATTTAATACTTGGATATATTGTGAAGTCATCACCTTCCCATAAAAGGTTTTTCATGGGAAATATTAAAGCAAATTAAGAGATTTCTTCTAGTCATAGTGCTTTCATCCTTCCTATTATTTATAACTACAGCAACCATGAAATTAAAAGATGCTTACTCCTTGGAAGGAAAGTTATGACCAACCTAGATAGCATATTCAAAAGCAGAGACATTACTTTGCCGACTAAGGTCCGTCTAGTCAAGGCTATGGTTTTTCCTGTGGTCATGTATGCATGTGAGAGTTAGACTATGAAGAAGGCTGAGCGCTGAAGAATTGATGCTTTTGAACTGTGGTGTTGGAGAAGACTCTTGAGAGTCCCTTGGACTGCAAGGAGATCCAACCAGTCCATTCTGAAGGAGATTAGCCCTGGGATTCCTTTGGAAGGAATGATGCTAAAGCTGACACTCCAGTACTTTGGCCACCTCATGCGAAGAGTTGACTCATTGGAAAAGACTGATGCTGGGAGGGATTGGGGGCAGGAGGAGAAGGGGACGACAGAGGATGAGATGGCTGGATGGCATCACTGACTCGATGGATGTGAGTCTGAGTGAACTCTGGGAGATGGTGATGGACAGGGAGGCCTGGCGTGCTGCGATTCATGGGGTCACAAAGAGTCGGACACGACTGAGCAACTGAACTGAACAGTAACCATGTTCATGAGAATTTAGAGGGGGAAAAAAACCCAGAGTATGTTATTCTTTATAGCTGGTGCGTAAAATCAGTCCATATTCGGTCGACAAATGGCTTTTTTCGTGTTGAGATGCAGCATCGGTGTGAAGTGTCACCCGGCCTGGGGGCCTCCTTTCTGATACTCGACTGGCTTTGCTCCTGAGTTGGCACTGCTGATAGGTTTGCCCATGTGTGCAGGTTGCTGTATCACCTAGGGGCCTCTCTTCTTTAATCTGTAAGATCATAGAGTTGGACCAGCCTCTCTCTGAAATGCCTTTAATTAAAATCCTTGGATTGTATGAAATTTAGTATCTTACAAAAATGAGTAAATAATACGACACAAGTTGACATTTTAACATTTTTAGTAAAATAAACTCTGTAGGGCCCCAAGTACTTGACTAAAAGTAAGTCCTTTGCCAGCACTTCCCTTATTTTTAAATTTAATCAGCCTATTTAAAGAGCCAACTGCCAGTGCTCTGTTTTGAACTAAATGCATGTTTAGCAACAAAAGAACTCTTACAAGGTTAGCTTGGACTTGCCTTCACTAGGCATTAGAGAATGGCTAATTAAAGCTGTAATGAGAAACCACTCATTTCGAATGTCTCCAATTAAAAAGACCACATCAGGAATCGGTGAGGGTGTGGCAGGATTGGAGCACCCGCGTACTGCAGCAGGTGGATGTGAAATGAGCCACTTTGGAAAACAGTTGGGCCCACACCTACCACGTGATCCAGCCATTCTACGCCTGGACATGTGCCTCCAAGAAACGGAAGTGCAGGTGCCTACAGAGGCCAGACACCAGGGTGCCCCACTGGAAACAGCCCAGATGTCATCACCATCTGAGCCGATACGGTGCATCATCGGCACAGAATGGAATACCGCTCAACAGCGAAAAGGAAAGAACTGTTGATACACACAGTGGTATGGATAAAGTCTCAACGATGCTGATAAAAGCCAGAGCAAAAAAAATGAGTACCTACAATGTGATTCTGTGCATAGAATTTCTTTTAGAAAATGGAAGCTAATCTGTAGTGGCAGAAGGCAGGCTGGTGGCTGTCCAGGATGGGGGAGCAGAGCGGGGAGGAGGGGATCCTGAGGGCCTCGGGAAGATTCCCGAGGTCAGGGAGCACCCGTGTCCCAGTCTCATTGCCCTTCGCACGGATCTGCATGCGTCAGAGCTCATCAAATCGTATAGAGTAAGTGCCCCATGTGTGAACCTGTATATACTAAGTTCCCTCCATGCGAACCTCCAAGTTTGGAACTTTCAGAGATGCGTGAGTGCGTTCCATCAGTGTGAGGCGTGAGTGATGTTGCAGCTGGTCCTCCCGTCTCCCATTGCTGACGGTCCTTCAGCTCTGCCATCTCCCACCTCCTCTCCCTTCCCAGGCCAGTGACTTTTCCTGCCTGTTCACTTGATGCCAGCCCGTGTACCTGCTGTTGAACTGTTACCACTGTACCTTTCATGGTACTGTACTGCAAGATTAAAAATGTGTTCTTTTTAAATTATTTGTGTGAAAAGTATTACAAACCTTTTACAGTACAGGACTGTATAGCTGGTTGTGTTAGTTCAGTACCTAGGCTAACTTTGTTGGACTTACAAACAAATTGGCCGTACGAACATGCTCTCAGAGCAGAACTCATTAGTATGTAGCCAACTTACTGTATTTTAAATTTCTGCGGTTTCTTGTGTGTCACTGAGGCCTCAGTAAAGCTGTGGTGCTACCTCTGCCAAGAGGCCTGTGTGGCAGGGCAGGGTAGGGGCAAGCCTCTCCCCGCCGCCCAGCCAGCCATCTGTAAGGGACTCAAAAGACACCTACCTGTAGCTACCCAGGTGGTGCTAGTGGTATAAAACCCGCCTGCCAGTTCAGGAGACATAAGACTCAGGTTCAGTCCCTGGGTCAGGAAGATCCCCTGAAGGCGGGCACAGCAACCCACTTCAGTGTTCTTGCCTGGAGAACCCTGTGGACAGAGGAGCCTGGTGGGCTACAGTCCTAAGGGGCAAAGAGTCGGACACGACAGAAGCGACTTAGCACAAGACGTCGGAGGTGACTGTTCCATCCCCGGGGAAGCAGGGAGCATATTCTCTGCAGACAAACCACTTACAAGCCACCAGGGCCCGCTCCGTTAAATTAACTGTCTTTGCTGCTCACTGACCAGGGGTTTGGAGGAGGCAGTAGGCTTCCTGGGAGTGGGCGAGAGTCTGTGTCCCCGCCAGGCTGGGAGCCACTCTTGTCCCGAGTTATCTTTACCCGCCCGGGTCCATGGACACCTTGTTGGTGGTCCTGGCCGTGACAGTGACCACATGTTCGCAGCCTGCACGCCTCTTGTGAGCTCTGGCCGTGGCCGTGGCCTGGGCTGGGAGTTGGAACCTGGCACAGTCACGTCCGAATCTCCTGCCGGGTGTGGAGACGGGTTGATTGCACCACGCTGGACGCTTCCTTCTTTTCTGAGGGATGTAAAGCCCCCTGTCTGAACTGCAGCTTAATAACTGATCATGGATTATAGTGCTCTGGCTAAAAATAAAGCCTGTCGGTCTGCTAAATAAGAGTCAGAAGGCACGTGGAAGGATGCCGGTTCCGTTTAGCAGAGGTTCCGGCCATCGGAGGGTCTTTTCCATTTCCTCTTGCGCGTGGTTGTGTCGGGTGGGACCGGGAGAGTCACTGCCCGCCCCCCGCCCTTCCTTTCTCTCCTTTGTGACGGTTCCCCCGGGCTCGCTGCCTGTTTGTTTTTTCACCTCGCGTCCTGCTCTGTGTTCCGCTCCTGTGCGGGGTGCCTCCCCCACCACCCGCCTCCCTTCCGGCTCCTGGGAGCCGCTGCCCCCGGTCCCCTCCCCCAGGCCGCAGGGCAGGGCCCCTCACGCCGCTGTCCCTGCAGCTGTGGACATGGCTGGAGGAGCTGCAGAAGGAGCTGCTGGACGACGTGTACGCCGAGTCCGTGGAGGCCGTGCAGGACCTCAGCAAGCGCTTCGGCCAGCAGCAGCAGACCACCCTGCAGGTGACTGTGAACGTCATCAAGGAAGGCGAGGACCTGATCCAGCAGCTGAGGTGGGCCGGCCCCGCCCCTGCCCCAGCCCCTCTGTTCCTACACCTCCCTCCCTGCCCCCATCTCAGCCCCCTGCCCCAGCCCCTCTGTCCCTACACCCCTGTCCCTATCCCCATCCCAGCCCCTCTGCCCTACAGCCCTGTCCCAGGCCCCCATCCCTGTGCCCATCGCAGCCCCCTGTCCCAGCCCCTCTGTCCTACACCCCTGTCCCAGCCCCCCGTCCCTGCGCCCATCCCAGCCCCCTGCCCCAGCCCCTCTGTCTGACACCCCTGTCCCAGGCCCCCATCCCTGCCCCTCTGTTTCTACCCATCACCCCCATCTCAGAACCCTGTCCCAGCCCCGCCAGTGCTCTGACGTCTGTGAGGCACTCTTTCCCCTCTGCTTTTTTGAACCATTTACTATAACTCTCTGTCCAGCTAGGCAGAGAATGAATAACATCCATGCGGAGGAGACTTTAGCATCTCTCTCCTGTCTTTATTTTTCCTCCTTCGGTTTTCTTTCACTCTTTTTACAATTTTTCTCTTTATGGCATTGACTAATAAACTTCCCTGGTATCTCAGACAGTAAGAATCTGTCTGCAATGCAAGAGACCTGGGTTTGATCCCTGGGTTGGGAAGATCCCCTAGAGGAGGAAATGGCAACCCACTCCAGTATTCTTGCCTGGAGAATCCCATGAACAGAGGAGTCTGGCGGGCTACAGTCCATGGGGTCTCAAAGAGTCGGACATGACCGAGCAACTAACACACGAACTTTCCCAGAATTCAGATCTTATTACTATTTCCTTTTAACATGTACCTATTACTGACTGAAATTTCTTTACAAACCAGATGAATTTAAACCTCCCGGGACTGCGTCCTTGGGGCCCAGAGCACGCTAGTTTTCCAGAATGTGGTAGGCGTCCCTACCCTGAAAGTCCAGGCTCAGGCAGGACCGGCCTCTGGTGACACTCAGGTGCTGCTTGTGGGGGGAAGACAGGAGGCAGGCTCGGGCTGGGCCACCTTTATGTGGACCCCCTGCTGTATCACTCAGGGTCAGCTTATCTAATGGTCGCTGACGTCTTCCCGCGGTGCTCGCTTTGCTGAGAGTCAGGCAGTCCTTCTGTGATAAAGGCTCAGTGAGCTGCTTCACAGGGAGATGCTTACAGCCGACCTGGCGCTGCCCTTTGTAGAAACTGTTACTGGTCAGTTGCTCAGTCGTGTCCGACTCTTTGCAACCCCGTGGACTGCAGCACGCCAGGCCTCCCTGTCCTTCACCGTCTCCCGCCGTTTGCTCAAATCCGTGTCCATTGATTCGGGGACGTCATCCAGCCATCTCCTCCTCTGTAGCGAATAGGAGCTCTTTCTTCTCTACTTAACGAGGAAGGGGGCTGAAGATGAAGCTCCCTGGGATGCTTTGTGTGGTGGCTGGCCGCCTGCTTCTGAGAGGGGCTGTGAGGAGAAGCGGGAGGTGTTCCTCCACGTGTCCTGGGCCCCTGGGGAAGCCCAGGGTGGTTGGGCTGGAGAAGCAGCTTCTTTTCTGGGTGCTGCAGCCCCGCTTTCTGCCGGCTCCTCCCCCCGGCCCGGCCCCCCAGCCCCGACAGGGAGAGGTCTTCCCTTACAATTCTTGTTTGCACCCCCGCCTCCTCGCAGGGACTCAGCCATCTCCAGCAACAAGACGCCGCACAACAGCTCCATCAGCCACATCGAGACAGTGCTGCAGCAGCTGGACGAGGCCCAGGCGCAGATGGAGGAGCTCTTCCAGGAGCGCAAGATCAAGCTGGAGCTCTTCCTGCAGCTGCGCATCTTTGAGCGGGATGCCATTGATGTGAGTGCCCCGCGGGCCCTGGCCCCCGTCCAGCCCCGCCCCCGACCAGGCCCCGCCCCCGAGCCACGCCCTCGCCCACTTCCCCCCTTTCTGTCTGCACCAGGAGGACGAGGAGGGACAGAGTGGCCCCCACCCCAGCTCGGTCCCTGAGTGAGAGGGCTCGGCCCTGGGGGAGGCAGGTGGGCAGCGGGCAGACACCACACAGCAGGAGAGCAAAGCGAGTGAGCTGTGAGGGTGCAGCCGAGGCAGGGCTTCTGCAGACAGGGCTACCTTGTGCCCGCAGCTGGTCACCCTGGACCAGGGCCCCCGCACAGCCGTCCCCTCGTCCTGGGGGCAGAGGCTCAGGGCAGCGATGCTCCTCCCCACCCTGTCCTCTTCCTCTCCCTGAGTGCTCCCTGAGCCTGCAGTAATGGTGTTTTATGTCCCAGGAAACGCCCCACCCGCCCCACCTTTCCCTCCCCCCACAGAAATATTCTCAGGTTGCCTGTAATTCTTACCTAAAAATTGACTATTGCACCTTATACGTGACTAGGAGAAAGGACAGATTTCTTTTCTTCATCAGAAAGAGTTTCTTGATTTTCTGCCAGGCAAGACTTAATGTTTTTGAACTTGACGAAGTTCAAGCAGAAGTCATTATCGCTGGATGGCGCTGAATCTGTGTGTGAAACAGGATGATTGAGGAACCAGATACTCCCTGGTGAGGCTGGCTTCCTGGAGCCCGAGGGCTTCATGAGCTGCTGGCAGGGGCCTACCTGCTGTCTGTTCAGGTACCTCCAGGCATCCCAGGTGGCCCATACCCACCCGCCAGAGTCTGCAGAGCGGGCTCTCTTGTCATTTGACCTGCGTTTAGAACAGAGCCGTGAGGGCGGGGGGCCCGGACCCCGCGTACTGCAGAAGACAGAGGGGTGCAGGGCTCCCTCAGCTGAGCAGACCCTCTGCCTGAAGTGGTCCTGGGTCCCTCGGCCCAGCCCCAAGTGGCAGTTTGGTATGTGGGCCTCTCATGGGGCCTTTCGTGGCTGCTTGTCTAAACTTCTGTCAGCCTTTTCATTACATTAAAGAAAGGCCTTCTTAACTGTTAACCGGTGATGACAAGGAGTTAAACTCTGCCCATGTTGCCTGGTTAAACCTGCTCAAGGGCTTTGGTCTTGACTTTCCCATCCACGTGGAGCCATGGAGAGCAGAGACACACTGGTCTCAGCCATCGTGTCTAGCCATGGTCAGGGTGCAGCACTGGGGGTCTCGGGGTCAGGGAGCAGCACTGGGGGGGGGGTCTCGGGGTCAGGGAGCAGCACTGGGGGGGGGGTCTCGGGGTCAGGGAGCAGTGCTGCATGAACAGAAGAGCCAGCGTAGCTGCCCTCCTCTCTCACCTCCATTTCGCAGAAATTACTCCTGTAAACTTGGCTGCTTATTAAATAGTTCCAATCAGGGACTACAAAGAAGCAATCAGAAGCACTATTCGAAGTATTCCTTCTGACAGTTTGGCATTTGAAAAACAAAAAAAGGTTGACTTTATTTGTATTAATGCTGCTGCAAAAGGGAGAATTTTATTTTGATTGTGTTTCTTCTTTCACGAAACTCCTGTTTTAAAGTGTAGTTCTTTAGTCGCTCAGTCGTGTCCGATTCTTTGTGACCCCGTGGAATGCAGCACGGCCAGACTTCCCTGTCCTTCACCATCTCCTGGAGCTTGCTCAGATTCATGGCCATTGAGTCAGTGATGCCATCCAACCATCTCATCCTCTGTTGCCCCATTCTCCTCCTGCCTTCAGTCTTTCCCAGCCTCACAGTCTTATCTAGTGAGTCACCTCTTAGCATCAGGTGGCCAAAGTACTAGAGCTTCAGCATCAATCTTTCCACTGAATATTCAGAATTTATTTCCTTTAATATTGACTGATTTGATCTCCTTGCAGTCCAAGGGACTCTCAAGAGTCTTCTCCAACACCACAGTTCAAAAGTATCAATTCTTAGGCGCTCAGCCTTCCACGGTCCAACTCTCACATCCATACATGACTGCTGGAAAAACCATAGTTTTACCTATACGGGCCTTTGTTGGCAAAGTAATTTCTCTGCTTTTTTAATATGCTGTCTAGGTTTATCTTTTCTTCCAAGGAGCAAGCGTCTTTTAATTTCATGGCTGCAGTCACCATCTGCAGTGATTTTGGAACCCAAGAAAATAATGTCTGTCACTGTTTCTGTTGTTTCCACATCTGTTTGCCATGAAGTGATGGGACCGGATGCCATGATCTTAGTTTTTTGAATGTTGTGTTAAGCCAGCATTTTCACTCTCCTCTTTCACCTTCATCAAGAGGCTGTTTAGTTCCTCTTCGCTTTCTGCCCTAAGGGTGATGTCATCTGCATATCTGAGGTTATTGATATTTTTCCCTGCAATCTTAATTCCAGCTTGTGCTTGCTTCATCCAGCCTAACATTTTGCATGATGTATTCTGCATGTAAGTTAAATAAGCAGAGTGCACTATACAGCCTTGATGTACTCCTTTCCCAATCTGGAACCAGTCTGTTGTTCCATTTCCTGTTTTAACTCTTGCTTCTGACCTGTGTACAGATTTCTCAGGAAGCAGGTCAGATGGTCTGGTATATTCCCATCTCTTGAAGAATTTTCCACAATTTGTTGTGATCCAAGCAGTCAAAGGGTTTAGCATAATCAGTGAAGCAGAAGTAGATATTTTTCTGGAATTCTCTTGGTTTTTCTACAAACCAGTGGACGTTGACAATTTGATCTGTGGTTCCTCTGCCTTTTCTAAATCCAACTTGTATATCTAGAAGTTCTCGGTTCATGAACTGTTGAAGCCTAGCTTGGTGGATTTTGAGCATTATTTTGCTAGTGTGTGAGAGGAGTGCAACTATATGAAAATTTGAACTTTCTTTGGCGTTGCCCTTCTTTGGGATTGGAATGAAAACTGATGTTTTCCGGTCATGTGGCCACTGCTAAGTTTTCCAAATTTGCTGGCATATTGAGTGCAGCACTTTAAGAGCCTCATCTTTTAGAATTTGATATAGCTCAGCTGGAATTCCATCACCTCCCCTAATTTTGTTCGTAGTGGATCAGTCTCAGCCCGGGATAAGTGTTTTCCTAAGCTGAGAAATTAAGCCAGCCTACAGTTCAGTCACAGACCAGCTAAAAGAAAGTCTAAAAGCTTTTAAAATGTCATAGCCTGAGAGCCTTCTGTTTCTCTAGAGTAATCCTGAAAATGTGGAAAACCTGAGCATGTTAGGCTTTGCTGGGATTTCCTCTCTTGTCTGGGAAAATGCCCCATCTGACTGCCCATAGCAGGCATGGCCCAGTCTCATGGAAGAAATTCATGGTACCTCATCAGTGTTTAAAAATCCCCTGTATCACTTGTATTTGAATTGAAATAACCTTTCCATCTCTCAGAAGTGAAGCAGGATTTCCTGTAGCTTAGAATATTGGGATTTCAGTCTCCAGATAGTCCAAATAAAATGTGTTCCATTGATATGAAAAGAACAGCCAAAGCCTTATGCTAGCATCCTGTGAGAGTTACAGAAAACAGCCATCGCTCTCTGTACATTTAGAAAGAAAAAGACTGTCTAAAAATTCACGGATACATTAAAAAAAGAAGTGGTATCTGAGTTATTTCTTCAAAGAATCCTGTTCAAAAAAGCCTTGCACTTTCTTGAGCTTCGTGTTTGCCACAGGTTTATTTTCTTGGCTTGCGTGATGATTAACAAGCCGTAATGCCAAACGTGGGGACAGGATTTTTCCTGATGCTCCTTGATCCTGGCCGTCGCCAGGGTTTCCTTGTGCTCAGTGAGTGTTTTTGAATCCTGCTGCTTTTAGCACATTGATCTTTGTTTATCGTCCATTTCTTGAGTGTTTTCTGAGCCTGACGTTGTCTGTGTGAAGCACTGTGGCTGAGTCTGTAACTTATCACCACACCTAATTCTTCTCCCTCAGGGTCAGAAAGCAAACAAACATTAAGAAAGAAAATTCCCTTTAGAATAGAGATCAAGGTTAAAGTTATGGTAATTTTTTTTTCCTTTTAAAAAGTATTTTCCTTGGGACTTCTCGGTTTATGTCTAACTTGGCATTGTTTAAAATTATTAATTTGCAAGTGGATATAATTATAAGTGAATTAACTTACAAATGAACATATTAATGTAACAGACACATATATTATGCAGACCCAGTAATAAAAGAAGAAATCAGGGAGATTGAGGCAATAGGAATTTGGAGAAGCCTAAAGATTTTTATTCTTTCCCATCTCACAGCTGGATTCTGTGTAAACACTCACATTCTCAAATTAATTTCACAATAGCTCCTATGGATAAAAGAAATTAGGACCCATGGGAAATGTAGAGATAATATTTGTTCACAAGAAAGTTTTTCCTCTTTTCTGGATTTTATAATTTTGGTCATTATTTTTAAAAAGTATATCGTGTAAGTTTTCAGACCTACATAAAAGTAGCAAAAATTGTACAGTGCCTTTCCAAGTGCCTGTCGTCTAAATTCGATGAATTTGCCCATCTTACCAAGTATCCTCCTTTTGATATTGTTGTGCTATGGTGTTTTAGAGGAAAAACTCAACCAGCTGGTAGTGTTTCACTCCTAGAGACTTTGTAAGTACCTCTAAAAAGTAGGCCATTTTCTTACATAACCACGTCCCAAGCACCCTGCCAGTTTAAGAGTGTTTCTTTGTTACCTGCTAACACTCAGCCTCTGTTCAGATTTCTACAAGTGCTGCAGAGAGGAGGCACATGGGGTCTGCTCCTGCATTTGTGGGTAATGTTTTCATCTGGAAGTGTCTCTCTCTGCCCTTCTCTTTTTTTCTGTGTGATGACTCGTTTAAGTAACAAGTATCAAAAGAACCAGGTCCCACATTTTGCCTTTTTTCACTTGATTTCTACTAGGCTGTTTAACCATGTTTCTTTCCTTGGCATTGTCTATAACCTTACAAGGTGGATGGTGGTGGTAGTTTAGTCACAAGAGTCGTGTCTGACTCTTGCAACCCCATGGATTGTGTAGCCCACCAGGTTCCTCTGCCCATGGGATTTCCCGGACAAGAATACTGGAGTGGGTTGCCATTTCCTTCTCCAAAGAAGGTAGATGGAAAGACCCAATCAGATTCGGGTTCCTTTTGGTTCCCAAAGCTCCACAGCTGACCCTACTTGGCTCTTCCACAAGGTGGCTTGTGTCCTGTCTGGTCCCCCTTCTTCAGGAATGCTGCGGGTAGTCTGCAATCCCAGGAGGTGCCCTATCAGCCTCTCTCTGATAGTCCACTAGGTACCGATGACCTTGACCTGAATAGGTGATTTACTAGGATTTTTTGTTAGAAGTTTTCTAATTTTATTATTTCTACACTTAATAGCTAGATTTAACCATAAAGAGGAACTTTGCTTCATCATTTTGTGCTTGAATAATTAGTTTTCTCCTTTAAGAACCAATTTTGAGGATAAAGCTTGATTCCTTTTAATCAGAACCAAAGAGCTTTTCATTAACTTTTTGGATTTCAGCTCTTCTCTGGAGTTAATGGGCTTCTTTATAGTCAGTGTATTTGATTCAGTTGTGGTCATTTTTTAGGGTCTAACTGTCCTGTCTTTGGCCAGTAGGAGCCCCGTCCACTGGCTTCTGTGTCCTTCTGGTGCAGTCTCAGCCATCTCTTCCTCCCTGACCCGGCCCTGAGAGGTGGCACAGCAGGCTTTCATTCTTCACGTCTTGGTCCTAAGCAGATGATTTCCCCTGTCAGATCATCTCAGACCTGGAGTCTTGGAACGATGAGCTTTCTCAGCAAATGAACGACTTCGACACGGAGGACCTCACGATCGCGGAGCAGCGCCTGCAGCACCACGCGGACAAGGCCCTGACCATGAACAACCTGACCTTCGATGTCATCCACCAAGGGCAGGACCTGCTGCAGTACGTCAACGAGGTGCAGGCTTCCGGTGAGCAGCACGCCCGCCCCGCCTCGGCCGGGGCTCCTCTCGGCGACGGCTCTGCGGGCCACTCACCCTGGGATTCAGGTGTCACACCTGCTCTCTGCATGGAGACGTGTGCTTGCTTTCACCCACGTGAAAATGAATGTGTTAGTTGTTCAGTCGTGTCTGACTCTTTGCGACCCTATGGACTGTAGCCCTCCAGGCTTCTGTCCATGGGGATTCTCCCGGCAAGAATACTGGAGTGGGTAGCCTTTCCCTTCTCCAGGGGATCTTCCCACCCCAGGGACTGAACCCCAGTCTCCTACATTGCAGGCAGTTTCTTTACCATCTGAGCACCAGGGAAGCCCTCACTTGCATGATGTGGTCACATCTAACATTATGACTAGTGTACTTCCCCCTAACATTCTTTCAGGTTAATTCAAGTGGCATGAAGATTTGTTTTACAAATGATTTATTGTTGTATCTCCATGAATGAAAAGTAAACCCCAAGAAAATATTTTCATGTCCTTTGTTTTGTTTTTTTTTTTTTTTTTCTGAGTTTACATTTTACCAGCAGATGTCACTGTAGGCTCAAAACCGTGGAGGGACTGTAGTGTTAGAAATTTAGCAGCAGAAGGCAATGGCACCCCACTCCAGTACTCTTGCCTGGAAAATCCCATGGGCAGAGGAGCCTTGTGGGCTGCAGTCCATGGAGTCGCTAGGAGTCAGACATGACTGAGCAACTTCATTTTCACTTTTCAATTTGATACATTGGAGAAGGAAATGGCAACCCACTCCAGTATTCTTGCCTGGAGAATCCTGGGGACGGGGGAGCCTGGTGGGCTGCCGTCTATGGGGTCGCACTGAGTCGGACATGACTGAAGCGACTTAACAGCAGCAGCAGCATACTGCATTACTCCTGTTTCACAAGTCAGATTCAGTGCTTTCTCAAGAGTTGAACAGGTATGCGGTAGATAACAAAAATAAGCCAAAGTTCGCTCGTTTATAAAGGACTTCTCACTTTGACCAGATATCAGTATAGGAGGAAAAGCAGATAAGTAGGTAATGAGTTTAGTTTGATTGTGCTTAGTCACTCAGCTGTGTCCAGCTCTGCAGCCCCATGGACGGTAGCCCACCCGGCTCCTCTGTCTGTGGGATTCTCCAGGCAAGAATGCTGGAGTGGGTTGCCGTGCCCTCCTCCAGGGGATCTTCTCAACCCAGGTGTACCGCATTGGTTTGGTTAGCTGTACCTTAAACTTGGCTTTGGACCCCATCAAACTCATCCTCTGAGACACACTCGTGTGCTCAGAGGTGCACGTAAACCCCCTCTGCCGGCCTCAGCCTTCCCAGTCACGGCTTGGCCCCCGATGGGTAGGTAGGTCAGGTTCCAGATGCAGCGTGTACATCATGCGCCCTTTAAGAACAGGTTGAAGTGCTGGTTGAACTCAGGGTGTCCCTTCAACGTCCACAGGCGTGGAGCTGCTTTGTGACAGAGATGTGGACATGGCCACGCGAGTCCAGGACTTGCTGGAGTTTCTGCACGAGAAGCAGCAGGAACTGGATCTCGCGGCTGAGCAGCACCGGAAGCACCTGGAGCAGTGCGTGCAGCTGCGCCACCTGCAGGCCGAAGTCAAGCAGGTAAACGAACGGCCGGAGGTCTGAGCCGGACCCAGGAGGACCCACAAGTGCGCTCCCGGTGACTCGGATATGCGAGCGCTGGGAAAGGTTGGCCCTGTTCAGAACACAGCCCTCCTGACGTAAGGGTAGAGCATGCCCCCTGATGCAGCTGCAGCTAGCTGAAAACAGCCAGCGCCCGGGCAGCTGTGCGATTATTACTCTAGTAGAAAAGCCTTCGCCACCCGGCAGGCCGATCACTTACGAGTCACCTCCCCTTCGCTTGTTTTGTCATTGGTAATCTCTTGCCTGAAACTCTGAATGTGGTGCTTCCTGGGCTGAATAAATACGTGATTTTTTTTTTTTTCCTCCCCAAATAAGCTATTATCAATCTGCCCCAGACCACAGGCTGTGTATGGCTGGGGTCTTCTTGTTTTGTCAGAACTCTATACTGCCACCTCCCAGAGAGCATGGCAAAACACAAATGGACATCTGAAACAGATTGGTTTCAGCTCAGTGCCCGTGGGATTCCATGCCTTTGTGTATTAAGCATGTCCGTGACATTTTACCTCCTGAGCCGGGAAACCATGGACGTATGGATTCCCAGGATTCTGGTAGATGCACAGAAAGACACGTGTTAAGTTTGATCAGAGGAGACTTAATGGTTGCCAAATGGCTGCCAAGTGTCCATTGTAGCCCCAGCCATCACCTCCACGTTCCAGGCATCAGGAAGGGGAAAGCATAACAAGAAAGAGGCAGCACCTGGATCAGTAAAGAAAGACGTTCCCCAAATGCTCCCAAAAGCTCTTGCTTTGATCTCAGTGGCTGAAATTACGTCATACCTGTAGCAAGCTGCCACGGTAGCTGAGAAGTGGCTTTATCTCAAGCTCTTTTCCACAAGTTGGGATTTTTCTGAATAAAAGAGATGAGGAAAGTAGGTGTTGGATGGGTAACCAGCAATTTCTGCCATAAGCGACTGTCCAGATTGACCTTCCACACTCCCTGTGGCTTCCACAGTCAGAACTGACTTCCGGTTCCGTGATGCTGAGACTGGTGGTGTGGTCCTGATTCTCAGCAGACCGCAGAGCTCATCCTTTGGTTCCTGTGCTGTCTCAGCACTGACACTAATGTGGAGGATACGTTATCAAGCAGTTTGGTTATTCTGCATGTTCCTCAGGCCTTAAAGGAGTGAAAGATAACATGCATTTTTTATTATCAGGAAATTTCTTTGCAGTAGTAGGTTTTCTACCGTGTGATTCTCAATCTGGACTAGACCCATGGACTAATGATCACTCCTCTGGATGCTCAACCCTTTTCAGTTCTCACTTGAAACTAAATGTGAGAGAGTTAACTTTCCTTTTATTTTTTAAAGTTAAGGTTTTGGGGGGGTGTGTGTATGTGTGTGTAAACTTGTATTTTTTTATTTTTGGTTGTGCTGGTTCTTCCTTGCTGCCTGGGCTTTTCTCGAGTTGTGGCAGGGGGAGGCTCCTCTCCAGCTGCGGTGTGCAGGCTTCTCATTGCAGTGGCTTGTCTCGTGGAGCCCAGGCTGTCGGACGCACTGGCTTCAGTGGTCGCGGCCCCCAGGCTCTAGAGCACAGGCTCAGTCATTGCGGCGCACAGGCTTAGGTGCTCCAAGGCTTGTGGGATCTTCCCGGACCAGGGAAGGAACCCGTGTGTCTCCTACACTGGCAGGCAGATTCTTTACCCCTGAGCCACCAGAGAGGCCCCAGAATTAATTTCAAAATGCAGCACTTAACGCTCAGATCGCACAGAAGGAAAGCAGGCAGTTGCCAGTACGGTCACAAGGAAGTCAGTGCTCCCTAGCCGACAGGAGCCACTTGACCGCCCAGCCCTCGGGTTGCATCGCCGCTGCACCGTGCCCGGACGCCCCGGGAGGGCCCGCTGCTGGGAGTCCCCCGTGCTGTGTTCCAGGTGCTGGGCTGGATCCGGAATGGAGAGTCCATGCTGAACGCCGGGCTCATCGCGGCCAGCTCGCTGCAGGAGGCGGAGCAGCTGCAGAGGGAGCACGAGCAGTTCCAGCACGCCATCGAGGTAGGGACCCGGGAGCCCTGGGAGCCCGGCCCCTCCGGCCTCAGGGCCAGCCCGCTAGGCCCCCTCTCGAGGCCCCGACCCTGGGCCCCAGGACAGCCGCGCCTGCAAACCTGCAGTTAGCGCGTCACAGGAGCAGGTAGTCCAGCAAGCGCTAGATGCGCCCATGCTGCCAGGGCGGCCTCGCCACAAGGGCCCCGGGGGCTGAGGGTGGCTCCTGCTGAGCCCCTGCTGTCCCGTGGCTGGCAGGCCCCAGCAGGAACACCTCGGCACCAGGGCGCCCAAGCTGGGGTCTTCGCTGAGGTTCTATCCATTTTGCTGGTCTCAGAGACACAGCCCACTGCTGTGTAATCAGTCTTGACAGAGCAGGGTGTGCACTGGGGGTGGTTATTTTCATAGATCCATTGTTATTTTCATAAATCCAGTGGATTTTCATAGATCCATTGTCTGGCTCGGACCTCCAGAGAGCACAGTTGGTTCATTCTAGGCTTTTTTTAACTGTGTCTCTCTTTCTCTTTTTTCTTTTAATCAATAGTTCTTGAAAACTTGACTTGTCCAAAGTATAAGGTCCAGGTGAAATAAAGAGTGTTCACTTAGACCACCTTTTTCTCCACCCGTTCATTTGCCTCTGGCTGCTCTTAGGAGAAGGATCCATGGGCACAATACACTCGGAACATTTCAGCAGCATTTTTTTTTTCCTAGAATATTGGCCACTAAGGGTTTTTCCTGCTGTTTCTGAAAAGTTGAAAATCCCGCAGCTGAGAACCATGCTGGAAAATTCCTAAGGCATTTATTTCATCCTTCATTGGGTAAACACAAACAGTTGTGTGTCGGCATAAGGACTTCCTTCTGCTAACCTGTCGGCCGTGTTTTTCCAAGTGTCCTAATGAAGTCGTGTTAACTGGAGCTGTTTCCGTGAAAGCAAGCAGCACTAAAGAAGCCGCAGCCTTCCCCATGAGTGTGTGGCGTGACCCTCCCCCAACTCAAGAGCCTCCCCTCTCCTCTCCCCTTTAGAAGACACACCAGAGCGCCCTGCAGGTCCAGCAGAAGGCCGAGGCCATGCTGCAGGCCAATCACTATGACATGGACATGATCCGGGACTGCGCCGAGAAGGTCGCCTCGCACTGGCAGCAGCTCATGCTCAAGATGGAAGACCGGCTGAAGCTGGTGAACGCCTCCGTGGCCTTCTACAAGACCTCAGAGCAGGTGGGGGCCCCTGCCTACGCGCCCCGAGGCCCTACTCCCTCGGGCAACTCAGTCCCTGCCTGGCCAGGCATTCCTGGACCAGTCAAGTCCCAGTGTAGCAGAGAAGAGCAGCCCCATAGACTTCGGATTATTCTTGCTTATTAGGATTATTATTCCTTAGGTATCAAGGAATAACAAGTTGGAAAGGATCTGAGAAGAGACATCCCTTTCCCTCTTATTTAAATATACGTCCTGAAGCAGGGCAGATTGAGACAGGAAAATCCCCTTTCGTCTGTCCTTGTTCCTAAAAGCCCACGTACATCCCCACATCTGGTGATGGCCTCGGTGCTCGGGCCAGGACCGGTCACCCCTCCTGTCCCCTGCCAGGAGGCCCCACTGAGCCCAGCCCCTGTCCCACCGCAGGTCTGCAGCGTCCTGGAGAGCCTGGAGCAGGAGTACAAGAGGGAAGAGGACTGGTGCGGAGGGGCTGACAAGCTGGGCCCCAACTCCGAGACGGACCACGTCACCCCCATGATCAGCAAGCACCTCGAACAGAAGGAAGCATTCCTGAAGGTACGGAGCCGGCCTTCTGGGTGCTGTTCCCTTGCTCATGGGGTTCATAGGCTCAGGAGGCTCCACCTGAGCCTGGGGAGTATCTGGGTGCCTTCGTCCCCACATGCCCCCAGTGTAGGGAGTGATGCGGTGACCCTGCTACCTTGGTGGCTCAGACGGTAAAAAACAATCCACCTGCAATGTAGGAGACTCGGATTTGATCCCTTGGTCGGGAAGATCCCCTGGAGAAGGTTACCCACACCAGTATTCTTGCCTGGAGAATCCCATGGACAGAGGAACCTGGCGGACTACAGTCCATGGGGTCACGAAGAGTCAGACATGACTGAGTGACTATCACCTTTCACTTTTGCATCAGCAACGAGTTAACTGATCAGAGATCTTGAAGTCTTTTTTCAGTTGTGATTTACGCTCTCCTTCTAGTTTTCACAGAGAAAGAGCTAGACAGAAATCCGTGTGTATAAAGAATGGGTAGAAGTCCCAATACCAAGTGATTCTGGACTGACATGCAGAAATTGATTTGCTGAAACAAAAGTGCTTAGAGCTCAAAATAATCTTCTTTGGAAATTCAGCCTTTTAGGAACAAAGACCATCTCGGAACATGTGTGAGCCCAGGGTAGAGTGGACACAGAGCAGGAACACCCCTTGGGGTCACAGGACCAGTTACTAATACTTACTCAGGAAACGTTTCCTGCAAGAGAAATTTAATCCCATTCAGGCCCAGCTGGAAGTCTTGACTCTAAGAAGGTTTAAATAAGTCACTTTTCAAGGCTGCCTTGTTATTTTCATATACAGTCACACACGAGTCACTGGTGTGCTTCACAACAGTTAAATTTTAAAAAGGGGTTGAAAGGTTTAGCAACATTAATTTGGAACGGTTTTCCACCTTGCATTCTTCCACTTGTGAAAATGACCTCCTGGGTTCTGCTGGTGGCCACTCAGATGTGTTGAAAATAGGTTTGGAGTTTACTGTCCACTGTTGCTTGAAGGAGTTGAGTTTTCCTCGTGGCTCCAGCATCTTGACCTTGGCCGACACCATATCCTGTCATGTTTAATCACTTCTGTTTCTGTTTCATTTTGAAGGTGATCCTCTGAGCTGACGGAGTTATTAGAGTTATTGTTTGGTCTGAGAGAACAAATTGAAACTCTTTGAAAACTCTTAAGTATCTGACCTGTTATGAGCTTCTCCCACAGAGATTTTCTTTTAAGCAAATCACGATGGGAAAATGGAGCTTCCGGGGTCTTCAGTTACAACTGTTCAAATAGAACCTGAAAGCCCCTACCCCTGATTGTTGCTGCCGTTTAAGTTTACAAACAAAAATCAAACACAGACCGGGTCAGATTTCTTTCATTCATCTAGGATTATGTCTTTGACATGTTGGACATTTTCAAACATTTTATTGCAGAAGTTTAAAAATGTGTACAAAAATTGAGAGAATGGATAATGAACCTCTGTGTACTTCTCACCCAGATTCAGTCATTACCAACATGTGGGCATATGCCCATCTTTACTGGATAATTTTAAATTCTAGGTATTATGCCAGTGTATTTATAAGTACTTCTGTGTGT
Source organism: Ovis aries (assembly GCF_016772045.2). Classification (NCBI taxonomy): domain Eukaryota; kingdom Metazoa; phylum Chordata; class Mammalia; order Artiodactyla; family Bovidae; genus Ovis; species Ovis aries. The sequence goes on along the minus strand of NC_056069.1, from coordinate 58,939,579 downwards.
GTCTAAGTATTTAAATTCTTCCTTTCTGAAACCATTGAAGGTATGAAAGTGTTAGTTGCTCAGTAGTGTCCAGCTCTTTTGTGACCCCATGGATTGTAGTCCGCCAGGCTTCTCTGTCCATGGAATTCTCTAGGCAAGAGTACTGGAGTGGGTGGCCATTTCCTCCTCCAGGGGATCTTCCTGACCCAGGGATTGAACCTAGGTCTCCTGCATTGCCGGCAGATTCTTTACCATCTGAGCCACTAGGGAATCCCTCTGAAACCATTCTGTAACCATAATACCATTATCGGATCTGAAAAAGTAATAACAACTTATTTTATGTAAAATTCAGCAGTGTTCAAATTTCTCCAGTTGTCCCATGAATTTGTTTCTATACCTGGTCTTAATTAAAATCCAGACAAGGCCCATGCAATGATTTGTTTGGTATGTCTCTTAAATCTTAGTCTAAACCTATCCTCCCTTTTTTAATTAGCATTTATTAAGTAAAGAAATGAATTATTCATACTGTGGAGTTTCCCTCACCCCGGGTCTGATGATTGCATCCTGTGGGTCACTTAGCACCATCCTGGATTCTCTCCATTTCTCTTGGCTGGATTGAGGGCCTTGATCAGGTTCGGGTTTGAGTGAGTATGTGGGGTGTGCTTAGGGTGCCTCATGGGTGATGCTCTGTATTTCCCATGGCATTGCCTCAGGACCCACACTGTCCCCTCCTGCTGTCTCTGTGATCTGAAGGTTTATCAGAGCCTCAGACACGGTAAGCCCGTAGCATCCCTCGTGTACTTTCACATCAGCCTTTAATCCACTGGGTTTAGCTGCCAGTGGTGGTATCACTTCATTAGGAGCAGCACCAGGGTGGTAGTCTTATCGTTACCTTCTGTCTTGGTTAGATGGAAATTATTTCCTCCTCAGTTATTTGGTTACGCTAGAATAGAGTTTGGCCAAATAATGTGGGATTTATGCGTGACCGTTTCCCTCTGTTGATGATTTTCAGAATAATGAGCTGTTTCCCCAGCAACCTCTGCCTATGATCAGTGTGTTCTTGTAGCATCATCATGGATTTTAGCATTTGGTGTGTTTCAGTCACTCGCTGAAATCAGGTGTATGTCTTTTCATATCCTAAACTTGTCCTGCTGGTGACAGCCCTTTCCAGTCAGGCTGGCTCGGACATCCTTTTGACATGACCCTAGCAGTCTTCATGACTTTCTTGCTGTTTGACATGACAGCTTATTTCAGTCTGATCAGTAGAGGCTCATGGTGTATTTTTCTCATTAAAAAAAAGATAACTGCAGCCCCTGAAAAGGCCTAGGAACAGTGCTCAGCCCACTGATGACGAGCGTCCCCTGTGCCCAGGTTGTGGGCTCTTAGTACCGTTCACTTACAAGAAGGACACGCAGCTTCTTGAGGAAAAGATTGACTCCAGATGTGGGCTAGGCAATGGGGAAGATATTTCCCTTTCTCGTATAATTAAGGGATTTTAATCCCTTTAATCCCCCTGAACCATTTTGATTTATATTTATCTGTCTTCTGTTAAATAAAACTTTTAATACATTAATGAAATTACTTATTTGACTTCTAAACGTGTGATATCAGTTGTCTGTTACTGAAGTAAAACCATATAACAAACCACCGTGCAGTTCAGTGGCTCAAACCAAAGGGTTACAGGCTAAGACCTGACAGCTAAATGCATTTACTCGCATTGATTTAGGTGTCATCCGTGGCTGCCTTCAGCTACAGTGGGCAGGTTGAGTAGGTACAGCAGAGACACAGAGACTGCGTGACTCAAGAGCTGAAAATACGTACTGTCTGCCCACTGCAGAATTCCCAGCACGGTTTAACCCAGCCCTCCAACCTAGAGTTTCTCCCAGGGCTACGATCAGGTATTGGCCAGGGATGCAGTCACCTCAAGGCTAAACTGGGAAGAAAGGCTTCACTTCCCCTCTGGCTGCAGCCCAGGGGTCACCTTCAGTCCCTGGCCCCCTGCACCTCGCCATAGGGCAGCTCTCAACATAGCAGCAGGCTTCATCGGAGCAAAGGTGCCAAGACTGAGTTTTTTTTTTTTTTTTAATTGCAATGGGATTCAGCCTATGTATTCTCCAGACTGCAAATTGGCCAGATGGACACTTTAGATGTGTGATAGAGCTCCATGCTCCCGTCAGTGGTATACACCGAAGGCATGTCTGTGTGAACCCTGTGAACACGTTGCTCTGCTTTGTTGCTTAGGCTTGCACGCTTGCCAGGAGGAATGCGGACGTCTTCCTGAAGTACCTGCACAGGAACAGCGTGAACATGCCAGGCATGGTGACACACATCAAAGCCCCCGAGCAGCAAGTGAAAAGTGAGTGAGCCAGGGCTCGGCTGGTGGGGCAGCGGGCAGCGCATGCTCAGACATCTGCTCCAGGGCCTCGTTTCATCTTTTAAAAAAACTTCTTGGTGTTTTTATTTTTGTTTCAGTGATGAAAGTATGATATCACATTTATAGGAGACTTGGAAGACACAGAACTAAGTTACATATAGTTCCACTATATATTACAGTGTTTTAAGTAGATAATTAAGACTTTTAGTTGGGGTTACAATATCAAACTCTCAAAAATTTGTAGAATGAAAATGCAGAGAAGTAGAGGATATAGTAGACCTGGAAAGCACTCTGCACCAGTTCAACACAGTTAAGATTTATCCAGTTTTCACACAACAGTAGGATACAAATTCCGTTCCAATTCCCATAGACGATAAACTAGGAGACACTGGAACATATCCAGGGACATAAAACAATGTGCAAGAGTTTCATGGTCTAAAGGTATTGAAGTCATACAGAGTCTGTTCTCTTATCACTGTGGAATTATGTTAGAAATCAGTATCAAAAGATACTTGAACCCATTTTTTTAAGTGCAGTGTGACATTTACCAAGAGAGATCTTTGACTTAGCCATTGAAAGCCTCAATAAAGTTTGAAAAATCACAGAGGGTGATTGCAGAGAAGAAAGCATGTAAATGAGAAACTAATGTCAAAATGAGAAATTAATATCAAAGATACTATAAAAACCCCACATATTTGGAAATTAAATGTCCACTAGGGGTTCATTTTAAATGTCTTTAATTTCCTTAATCATAAGTTATCTTACTTTAGTAATAAAATATTTAATAAACATAGGTTTATAATTTATTGAGTCAAGTTGAGGGAGAAAATGCAACATGTTCAAGATATTTATTAACATAGACTGTTTTATTCAAAGTGAAAATATGAATTGGGGAAAAAATGAAAACCAGAATTATCTATAGGCCAATTATTTTTAAAAGTTTAAATCACAAAAATGATATACCCATTTCATTGCTACACTGTGTTACCAGTTTCATATACTTAAAGCATTATTAATAAAAGCAAATTGCAAAAGAAAGTTATGTAGATGGGTATCCTTTGAATTTAAAAATCTGTAAAAACCATATACACACATTCAGAAATGCATCGAAAAAGACCTGGGAGCAATTCTACTAGACTGTAGGTAGCGTTCAGACAACTGGAAGTTAAGGCTACTGATAATTTTTAAGCCATAGAATTCTGATTGACTATTTTGCAATAAAAATGCATCCAAGTGATATATCACTTTCAACTTAATCATAATTGTTTCTACAAGTCGAATTGGAATGACATGGAAGTGGGTCCTCAGGAAATGATGAGAGTTGTTTAAAACTATTGATACTTGGGCATTGTTCTGTCAGCTTCCATCCTCACCCAAGCCTCAGCACTGCCTCAGGCAGAGGCTACAAAAATAACAGACTAGAAAAGACGTAGAGCCATTTCATTTTGAGCGGTAGGTTAATTTTTTGACAGGCTTCAAGTTTCAGTCCTAATTAGTTTCACGAAACTAGTTCACTTTCTCAAGCAAAGAGACCATAGCAATACCAACCACCAAGCTGTGGGTACATGTGACTCGCAGGCTCCTGCTTCTCACAGCACTGAGCTGTGAGGAACTTGGTAAATGTTTGTGGGAAAGTTGTTTTCCAGTCAAGTTATATTCTAGCTATCACTTATTTGATTTGCAATTCCAGTCAGGGAATCTTTTTCTAAAGTTGTTTTTCTTTTTAATCTGTTTACTTTATAAACTTCTTGAGTAAAAACAGACTCACTGTAAAGGATTTTTAAAGTGTACAGACTTTATAAATTACCTAATTCCTTTGCCAGTGGTAACCTCTGTGAGGACCTTTGTGCATCCCTTCTGTGCGTGTAGATGGACATCCAGATATAAACATGTTTAGCTTCAACTCATCCATCTGGCTTTTTAGTTTTTGTGTGTTTTTTTTTTTTTTTAAATCACAATGGGACTATATTCCCCTGCAATTTTCGTCTTTCACTTAGTAATAATCTTACTCTACATCAGAATTGAGAGACCCGGTCTGTTGTTTTTCTTGTCCAGCACTGTACCGATTCCGTAATTGATTTAATGTGACCCCTAACTGACGTTCTCTTACGTTGCTGCCAGTTTTTGCAAACAGCACCTCGGTGTGTGTGCATCTGTACAGGTCGTGTTGGGAGCTTGTGTCAGCAACGTATCTGAAAGATAAATACCTGGTTCAAGGTTGCGCACACCTCGCTGTCATTGCCCGTTGCCCAGTTACCATCTGCTGGGTCTGTACTCCATTTCCCTCCCTCAGTAATACACGTACGCAGGTTTCCTCTGTCCCTCCAGCCCAGGACAGCATGGTCCTGGCCAGGAAAATGGCGAAAACTGATCCCATTGCTTGAGTGAGACGAAACGTGTGTCCGTATTTTTAGTTGGCCACATATCATTTCATAAAATCACGACCTTCATGTTTGTATGCTTTGCTCATTTTGCCGACAGGTTATTCACATTTTTCCCATTCACTAGTCGGTAAATTCGGAGAAGGCAATGGCAACCCCACTCCAGTACTCTTGCCTGGAAAATCCCATGAACGGAGGAGCCTGGTAGGCTGCAGTCCCTGGGATCGCTAGGAGTCGGACACGACTGAGCGACTTCACTTTCACTTTTCACTTTCATGCACTGGAGAAGGAAATGGCAACCCACTCCAGTGTTCTTGCCTGGAGAATTCCCAAGGACGGGGGGAGCCTGGTGGGCTGCCATCTATGGGGTCGCACAGTGTCGGACACAACTAAAGCGACTTAGCAGCAGCAGTTGGTAAATTAGATCCATGTCTCATTTGTTCCCAGTGGTTTTTCTGGGCTCTTCATTGGTGTAATATTTTTACATATACGCTGTTTCATTTGATCATGACAGTTTTAATTCTCATGTAATCAGATTGTTGTCTTACGTTTTCCTTTCTGGCTTCGTGCTTCTTGATTTCATGTCCTCTCCTCTCCTAAGAGTTTGGTTTTGGTTTTGTTTTTAACACCCTTCATTTTCTTCTACTGCGCCACCATTTTAACTGGCTTTTTTTTTGTAAATTAATTTATTTATTTTAGTTGAAGACCTGCTGAAGTCCCTTCTGTGGGAATGTTCTCAGGGTCTTGCACAAAATACCTAATAATGGTGTTTTCCCAGGCATCCTCAGATTTCCCCAACAAGGAGCACAGTCGCTACCCCACTGACCCTGCTGACCTGAGGGGTTAGAGGCTGGCTCAGTGTCCTGTGACCTCAGTCTTAAGAGTGAGCTGGAGCGGTGTGGACAGGCATGTGAAGACAACCGGGCAGGCAGGCAGCGTGGCTCAGTATCTGATGATCTGCAGGGGCATTTGCGTTTAAAAATCTCTAAATAAAGATGCCTGCCATTTCCCGGGCATGTTGATTGACTGCGGGCACCGCGGTGCGGCTCTCTGCTTGCTCTCTCAGATATCTTGAACGAGCTCTTCCAGCGGGAGAACAGGGTGCTGCACTACTGGACCATGAGGAAGCGGCGGCTGGACCAGTGCCAGCAGTACGTGGTCTTTGAGCGAAGCGCCAAGCAGGTCAGTCACCCTCCGGCCCCTGCTCCCCACGCTCAGGCTGCCGCCATCAGATGGGCAGCTGCTGACCCTGCAGTGGATGGCAGACCACGCCCTCATGCGCAGACACCACTTTGCCTTGCCTTTTACTTAAGTTCGTTGCAGGAAAACCCCACAGCCTCGTGCACGTGTGTCCCTCGGTGATTTTGGCCTCAACAAGCATGCCATTCAGCTCTGCCCAGCAGTCACCATCGTGATGATTTCAGTCACTGGAAAATAATACAGGCGCAGCTTTTTAGATCGCTGTGTCTACATTTTCAAGATACAAATTGTGCTTTTCAGATAAATGGAGCTAATGTTAAGAACTGTGGCAGCATTTCTCAGAATTCAGTAGAGTCAAAAAACTCTGCCATACCTTTGGCTAAGGCAGAGACATCGAGAGGGTGCGTTTACCATATCCCCCCGACCCCTCGGAAGTCATTTTGGGATCAAGGCCTTCAGCCCCAATGATCAGTCGTGGAGGTCGTTTTAGGGTAAAGTCTGTCTGATTGTAACTCAAACAGGAAGTTTCCTGTCACTTCTCTTTGGCCTTAACAGTCGCGTAAGAATCCATAAACTGTTAGCGCAGAGTCTGGAGGAACGGGGGCAGGGGAGGGGAGGGAGCTTTTCTCGGGACCCCATGAGCTATCTCAGTCCCCGGGGCCTCCCCAGGGCTCCGGGTCCCTGGGGACCGCGCCGGACCTGCACCGTCTGCTCCATCCTCCTTGGAAACCTCCCTGACGCAGGCCTGACCCAGAGTAGGTGTCTGGTCACGGAAAGAGTGTTTTTCTCCGTACAGGTTTCCCTCTTGTGGAACAGACTCTCTTTAATCTGGTAAATGTCAGTCTCTCACCGTGGGGCCTGCTGCCCAGAACTGCTTGGCGTCCCAGGACGGAAGCAGGATTCAGGGTCCCTGGACCTGGTGCCCTGACCCTGACCTGGCTTCTCCCTCATCTTGACCGACTCTCCAGGATGCAATGATCATAATGCCCAGCAGGGGCGGAGAGCAGTAGTGTTTTTCAGTGTTTAAAGTCCACTTTCTTAACATGTTCAAAAAGAGAATCCAACCATATTTCATATTGACAGGGGCCTGATTTGATTTCTAATTAGAGACGGTTTCATCATCTTCTCTCACACATCTTTCTTATCTCTCTCTTGAAAGACAAGCAGCCACAGAGAACAAAGTTGTAAATAATTCCCTTGACAAAGAGAAATAATGGAACGCGCTGCTGCTGTTTCCTAAAGTCAGCTCATTTGCCGGAAATTTAAGATCATTCCATTTTTGCCGTGACAGAGGATGACCGTCAGCCCTGCGGCCCTGTTGGGCTGGGCTCTGGTCTGCACAGTAACAGCAGACACGCAGGAGATACCGAGTGTGTGGGACACGCTGGTCTTGGTGGCCCCGGCCGGCTCGAGGGTTCGGGACGAGGCCCTGGGGTTCCGGGTGGGCCTGTGGCCAGAGACCCCGCCTCTGCTCTGCGCCCCTCGGGGCTCCGGGCTGCTCCTCCCTCCCTTATCTCCTGCAAGCTGGCGTTCAGTTCAGGGCTCGTTCTTGTTTCTTTTTCCTCTCTCCTTATCGCACACTATCGGTATCTCCCAGCCCTGACCTCCCTTTTCTGGTTTCCAGATTTAGAGACCCCACCTCCCTCCTTCCACTGGGGCCTTAACCAAAGCCGAAGTGGACCTGAGGCTCCCCACGTGCCGTGTCCCCCCGTGTCTTCCCTGATTTCTGCCTTCCCCTCATCTTCCCATTCCCACCCCTTCATTGGGTTCCTCTGCCCTCCCCTCTCCCCCTTTGAGCCAGCTCGGGAACCTGCCCAGCCGTGTCCTGTCTACACTTCTGGGCCAGTTTGCTAACCAATGTTGCTTCCTTGCCAATCCCTTTTCCAAACAGCAACCCCATTCACTTCCAGGCCAAAGATCCAGGCCCTGTGACCCTCAAGGTTCCCCCCTCCCCCTGCCCAGGGCTCTTCCCTCTCAGCCCATCCCTTCTCAGCCAGGGAGTCCCTCCGGGTCACAAGGACAGGGCCCTGGCCTCTCCCATCCCGAGCGCCCCCCTCAGCACCTGCCTGCGTGGTAGACACTCAGGCACCGCTCCCTCTGTGAGCAGAACCGCTAGGGACCTTTGAGGGAACTGACCTCCATGGTTTCTGCCTTGACTCAGTGTCAGCATTGCTTTCGAGGTGGAATAGCTCCACTCCAGCAAAACAAAAGTAAATTCTCAGCCAGGATGGTGCACAGCAAGTCTTCTGGGCTGTGGCTTTCTTTTCAAAAGTAAAAGTGTTAATAGAGACACTGATGCTTCTGTTCTTAGACCAGCAAATCACACTGGACCCAGAGATTATGAGGGCAGATATGGAAGCATTTTTGCTTTTATGTGTTTTTTCTATAGTGTTCCTTTTTTAGATGCGTATGTTTAAGCAAGTTTGATTTCATTTGCGAAGCGGGTAGAAGGGGAAAAACTGCTTCTGTCTAAAAACATGAAGGAGTGAGTAGGAGTTAGAATGTATCCTTCTGTTGCAGCCTGAGCCTGGCCAGCCCCCCTCTCCCCAAGGGGTGTCATCTCTCTCCTCCATCTGGGAGGTTGAGCCTCAGCTCCCTCCAGCCTGTCCTGGAGCATCTTACATGTAATGAGGAGGCTCCTCTGTGGGAGCCCCAGAAGGCAAGTGGGTGCTGCCCGAGGGCCCGCTGAAGGCAGGAACAGTGAGAAAGGCCTCAAGCTGCACGTTTGAAAGTTGGGCCTTTGCGCCTGCTTTCTTTTCTCTCTCTTTTTTCTTTTATTAGTTAGAACTCCCCAGGAAGGTTCTCAAGTCCCATGACGTGAATGTCAGTGTTCAGCAGCTCCAGGGTCTCCGACCTCATGCACGCTGTCTCAGGCCTCTTCAGGAAGGATGTTCAGTGCACTCTTGTGGTCCTTTAGGTCCAAGGTCGTAAGAAACTCTTGAACTTGTTAGGCCTTGTGGATGCCCAAGTGACACGATCCCATTTTTCCAGAAGGTCCACTTTTTCTTCTCCTTTTGGAAGGAAGATACGTGTTTGAGACGCTCGTCTCTCTCTGAGGGAGAGTTTCTAGCTGGCGGGCCAGCCCGGGCCTGTGGATGTTTAAATGAGATGCCGGGGAGCCGGGCCTTGCTTCACTGCCGCCGAGGCCTGAACTCTCTCCCACTCTTGCGTCTAGGCTCTGGAGTGGATCCACGACAGCGGGGAGTTCTACCTGTCCACGCACACGTCCACGGGCTCGAGCATCCAGCACACCCAGGAGCTGCTGAAGGAGCACGAGGACTTCCAGATCACCGCCAAGGTGAGCTCGCGGCAGCCCCAGGCCTCAGTGGCTGCCAGGTGTTGCCCAGATAACCTCGAACCACGTGTGTACATGCTCAGTCATGTCCGACTCTGTGTGGCCCGTGGACTGTAGCCACTGGGCTCCTATGTCCATGGGAGTCTGCAGGCAAGAATACTGGAGTGGGTTGCCATTTCCTTCTCCAGGGGATCTTCCTGACACAGGGATCGAACCTACACAGGAGACTTCTTTACCATCTGAGCCACCAGGGAATCCTATTTTGTATAAATAAGGTCTTAAAAATATTGTTGAAGACGTACCTTATAAAATGGAGGAATGGGGTGGGCCAGAGGGGCCGTTAGACCTTAATTCAGGGATAATTCTGAGCCCTTTTCATGCTGTCCCCACCCATGCCTTCATTTATCTGTTTCCTCTTATTCCTCTGATTTTCTGGAAAGCCCCACACCTCCTTTATTTCTTCTTACTTCTTGGTCCTTTTCATTATTCTTCTCTTATTTTCATTCTGTTTTATTTCCCAAGGTATTTTCCAAGTACTTGCTGTTTTTATGGAATACTGGTGTTCCCAGCTTGACTTAGGCGGATCCTGTGGGTGTTTCCTTTCCTTGTCTTAAGCAGTGGAAACTGTTACAGTAGCATCATGCCCGGATACAGTGGCATCACGCCTGGCTGTCCAGTCCTGAAGCTGTCTGAGTTTGATGGTTGGCACAGTTTATGTCAGTAGCTATTCATAGGTTTATACAACTGGAGGCATTTTCACTTTCCTGCAGAATTAAATACATCTCTATGGCATAGACAGTGCGTATGACTATGAATTTTTAAGCAAGTATGTAAGAATTCACAGATCAGCATGAATATTTTCTCAATTGAAATACATATTTGCAGGGCTAATTCCTTTTTTTTTTAACCACAAAACATTTTGGGGATTTTTAGGCTTATCTTCTCAACTGGTGGTATTTTTGTTTTTCAGAGCTTTGAATATGCATTCTTTGTACAGTTTTCAGAAGCACCTCTGTTTTGGATGATTTTAAGGTTTTAGGAAAAGTTGGTTCAGATTTAAGAGTAGAAAATCAGTGGTCAAGCTGGGTAGCAATTGTGGTTAAAGAGTAGTAGTCTTCTTGTAAGGTAAGAAGATTGATTTTCTCGGGTGGCCCTTAACTTGGCTTTGAGAACATATCAATGGGGAATTTTTGAATCATTTAGGGTGACAACAGTTACTTTGTATCATGTCGATTTGTACTTTTTCACACTTTCTGTAGCGATTTCTGACTTCCCGGTAATCTTCCCTGGGCACTGCTCCCCCAGGCCCCGCCCCCACCACAAGCTGTAAATTCATTTTTTCATTCAGCCTCTGGATTCTGGACTGTGGGAACCCACGGTCTCCGTTCTGGAGGAGCCCACAGGCCAGTGGGGCTCGGCAGGGAGCCTTGGCGTTCAGTGGGGGGTTACACCCAGAGGGGCCATGGGTGCTCCGAGGGGCCCCCCGCCTGCTCAGTTGAGGGGAGCTGGCCTTTGTTGCCTCTGCAGGTAAGCATCACGTCTTTGCCTTCCCTTCCTCTCGCTCCAGCACGGCTTTGGCTGTGTAATTGTTATTTTTTGTTAGTAATTGGATAATAAATACAGTTATTGTGTGCATTTGATGATTTACATTTGTTTCTTGAGTGTCCTTTGGTTATAAAGATACAAGGAAAATGCCTAAGATACCACTCAAGGAGACTGAAGTTTTGCTTCTTTGCCCCAACTTAAATTCCCGTGAATGCCGGCCACATGTGCAGCCAGACAGCCGTTTTGCACAACTTGGCGGGGGCGGGGGGGACACACCCTGCACACAGGGGGGGTGTGAATGTCACTGTCTAGGACTAAGCATTGCGGCAGCTTTGTGCCACCAGTAGAGGCTGTACAAAGGGACTTTCCCATTATTCCTAAATTTTCCTTTTCCTCAAACTTGGCTTGTGGTTTTTGGAAGAATGAGCAGTAAGAGGCATATTTTTGGCTCACATTTTGTAAAAAAAAAAAAAAAAAAAAAAGCATCTAAAATCACAGGTGAAATTTGACTTTTGTATTTTCCGAATACACAGAGCTGTTTCGTCTATTGGGTATATGGAATTCTTTTTGCTGAGAGGAGCTCATGGATTTTGAAGGAGCAGCTCGCACTTTTTATTTTCTTAGCATTTTTTCCTTGGTTTCTGGCTACTTTTCCCTTTCATCAGAAAACTCCCGCTGTGCTGCTGGGAGACATCATTGAGTTTTTCATGTTGAAGTGAGGCCCTTGCTCACCTTCTATCCCCCTCCATCTTACTGTCTCCTAAGAAGTCATTTTTCTGTTGTTACACAGAGAAACCTTCTTGTTGCTCTGACATGACATCTTCCAATCCAGTAGTTACATAATTAGTATCTCACGTTTTCAGGGTTAATGGAAATAAAGCCTCTCCTCACCGTCTGATTAAGGCTCATCTTGATTCCTTGGCAACTCAAGGCAGTAATTTTCTCAAAATGCTTTGCACGCACCACCTGCATCCAGGCCCTGGATGTTTACTTAGAAGAGATTTCAGTCCTCACCAGACTCCACACATACTGAGCTGGACTCGCTGGGAGCGGGACCTGACACCGAGCATCTCTAACCATCTCCCCAGGTGGTTTTTATGAGACCCTCTGCCTTAGGCTGACCTCACAATCTTGTCACCCTCTCCTCACACGGCTCCCTGATTGCCAGTCTCCTGTGCCAAACACCTCCTTTGACTAGACAGTGTCCGAGACCGTTGAATCTACATTGTCTCTGGGTTTCTGGTCGCCTGAGAACACCACAAATAAGGCTCTTTTGAGTTTGTGGGCTTAAGCGTTCAGTCTGCCTTTATTTTTCTCCAGTCCGTTGATTATGCCTAAGATGAAGTTGTTCGAATTATAATATTTGTACACTTTAAAAACAAAAATCTGCTTTCATAAAAATCTCTTTACACAAGCAAGGAGGCTGCTGTGTCCTGCTGGTGAAGCAGAAGCAGGAGTTGTTAGAAGAGGCGCCAGGTGCCCAGCAGTGCTTGTCACATGCATTCATGCAAAAAAAATGAAAGGGAGAAAACGACACGTGTACATAGAAACACTTGTTTGTATGTAATAAAATGTCCGGCATCACGCGCACAAAGCTGATACAGGCAACAGGCCTATGTGGAGTGAGAAGACTTTTCACTTTGTGTCCTTTAGTGTCCTTTGAATTTTGAATTCTGTGAATTCAAATACACTTTGAATGTATTCAAATTCAAGTACAATTCAAATACAATACATGAATGCATTTGAAAAGTACCAGTTAAAATAAAAATACAGTATTATAAAAGGTTCATGGATTCGCAGATTCATTCTACATAGTTTTGCTCACGCCATTCATTCATTCATTCAGCAATTACTTATTGAGCCGCTGCTGTGCACCGGGAGCTACTCTCTGTGCTGAGCTCGTGGACTGCATGTTCTGATTGGAGAAACCAGCAGTAACTTGATGAATAAGTAAATGTGTATTCAGTTCAGTTCAGTCGCTCAGTCGTGTCCGACTCTTTGTGACCCCATGAATCGCAGCACGCCAGGCCTCCCTGCCCATCACCAACTCCCGGAGTTCACTCAGACTCACGTCCATCGAGTCAGTGATGCCATCCAGCCATCTCATCCTCTGTCGTCCCCTTCGTCTCCTGCCCCCAATCCCTCCCAGTATCAGAGTCTTTTCCAATGAGTCAACTCTTCACATGAGGTGGCCAAAGTACTGGAGCTTCAGCTTTAGCATCATTCCTTCCAAAGAAATCCCAGGGTTGATCTCCTTCAGAATGGACTGGTTGGATCTCCTTGCAGTCCAAGGGACTCTCAAGAGCCTTCTCCAACACCATATACACGCATGTTAAACAATAAGAACAAAAGACAGCCATAGGGACGAGGGCTGCCATCTTTGATAGGCTGTGGTAGATTTCATCAAGAAGCCTTTGACTCTCTGATTAGCATTTTTCTGTTTAAATGAAGTTTATATGTGGAAGATTTATAGATCTACCATGCTTTGCCTATGGGAAATCTGGTCTGCGTTGAGTTTCATATAATCAGAATCAGCCTATTGGTGTCACATATAGACAACTAGTCTGTTTCATGATGTATTTTTGACATATGTGAAAATCTTCCTTTGGTTTCTTGGTGGTTTTTGTTTTCTGTTTTAGTGTAGGCAAATTGTCTCTTTTTATCTTTACTTCTATGTCCCCACCACTTAAAACATGAAACCACTTTCTTAACCCCTTAAAGATACACGGTTGGCCTTATAGACCACACAGGTTTGGACTGTGTGGGTCCACCTATACTCAGATTTCTTTTGACAGATAAGTACTACAGTAGTGCATGATCCCAGTGAAGCCTAGGGTGTGGACCACTTTGGGGCAGTGATGTGAGAAGCGAGCCAGGAGGCAGTGCCCAAGCCCCCGAATTGTTCAAGGATAAGCTGTTTGCAGTGCCCTCCACTGATGTCATTCGTGACACTGGAAAAGGAATGCTTACATGGTGGTAAAGCACCTTTCTGTGCTTTTCAGAAGGTTGGAAAACCTCCTCCGGGCGACTTGATTTTTAAAAAAATCGTGCATCAGTCATGTTAATTCTCTCTGATATTAAAATTTACTCATGTTTCTAATTTAAATCCCTTTTGAAATTTATGCTCCTAGGTCTGAAGCTTTGACTTCTTACTTCCTTGGTATATAATTAGGCTTGTCTTAACCAGAAAGGTATTGTGCTGATAACAAGTCAGAAGGTTTGACAGGTATTTTCCTTTGAGCTCACTCTACATAAGTTCATTTCCACACAAGATGAAGGCCCCAGAAACTTTTAGAATGTTGTCAGTTTTGCACAGTTTCTCCAATAAACAAGTTTTATATAATTCACAATAGTGATTTTTATTTTTTTCACAGAGACAGTAATGTCCCTTGAGTTTGCTTTTCATGTGGGTGTTTGCTTTGTTTTGTTTTCTTGTATATTACATATTCTTGCCAGTTAAAAGTAACTACTGCACCCATTAAAGTTACAGGTGTATATACACTTGTATAAAGGCCCTAATGTTAATTTATTATCTCAATAAATATTTGGTAAATGTCCACCATGTACCAGACACAGAAGGCATGTGAGATATTAATGAGCAAAACAAGCAAATGTCCCTGGGTATATTCTAACCAGGAGAGAGACAGTGATCTTAACAAGTAAATTATACCTCCTTGGAGACTGATGCTACAGAGCAGAGCAGAGCAGATGGAGAGAAGGTGCCTGGGGCAGGGAGGTGAGCTGCAATTTTAAGAGAGTCAGGGAGGCCAGTTAAAAATGGCCTTTATTTGAGCCAAGACATGAAGGAATCACAGAGCTGTTCAGGGGACCAGCTTTCCAGGCCAAAGGGGCCATGGTGCACAGAACTGAAGGCCAGCAAGCCTGGAGGGGCGTTGGGTAAGTTGGACCCTGTGGGGGAACCCACGGGAAGCCCAGGGCGTTCGTGTAGAGTCTAAGGCTGTTGACAGCTGGCTCTGCAGAGTGAATTCTGCTCAAAACTTTTATTGTACAAACTTAGATAGTTTATCCAGGTTTTGAACCCTGACCTTCCTTTGAGAGATATTTTAAAGTCAACTTCCTGAATGTTAGGCTTTCACCAGAAAATCTTTATGACTTAACTGAGAAAAGCAGATTCCATAACAGAAGAGTAACTGGAATCATTTGAAATGTCAGTGGGAATGTTGAAGGAAGCCGAACCAGTGATAATAAATGAAGTTGTAACAATGAAGGATATAAGTCTAGTGATAATAATAAGTGAAATAGTAAATGCAATGGATGTGACTGAAAAATCAGATTTGAGTTACTGCCATGTCTGTATATATGTTTATATATATATATTTAAATATGTGTGTGTGCATGCGTGCTTAGTCATATCTGACTCTTTGCAACCCCATGGACTGTAGCCCGCCAGGCTCCTCTGTCCATGGGATTTCCCAGACAAGAATACTGGAGTGGGTTGCCATTTCCTTCTCCAGGGGCTCTTCTTGATCCAGGGATCAAACCTACATCTCTTGTGTCTCTTGCATTAGTAGGCAGGTTCTTTACCATTAACCCACCAGCGAAGTCCATATTATATATATATAGAGAGAGAGAGGGAAGGAGGGAGGAAGAACACTTGTTTTATGGTTATCCTTAACTTTAAAAAGGAAAAGTTATCCTTCACTTAAAGATCTTTCCTGTGTGCCCATGAGAAGTGAAAAAGTGAAAGTCGCTCAGTCGTGTCCACCTCTTTGTGACCCTGTGGACTGTAGCCAACCATGGAATTCTGTCCATGGAGTTCTCCAGGCAAGAAGACTGGAGTGGGTTGCCACTTCCTTCTCCAAATGTGTATATAAAATGAAATCAATTTATTTTGGAGAGAGAGTTTTCACATGGGGAGCAAGTTTAAAATACCTCTGTGAAGACAGCTTCCGTGGCGGTGAGTCCTCCTGCATCATCTCCTGAGAAAGAAGAAATGGGCGTGTGACGTGGCGCCTCTTCAGGGGGTTGGTTAGGTGCCTGTGGGGTCGGGGAGGCACCTTGGCCACACAGGTTGCCTCAGGAAAAGGAAATCTCCGATGGCTGCTGTCCTGAACAGGCCTTCAGTCTACTGGGGACGTAGACTAGACAAGCATGAGGCGGGGGCTGTCTGTCCCCAGTACCTGCAGCCTTCACAGGAGGAGGGTCGTGGACCGCAGACACCACCCCGAGCCAGTCTCCGCTTGCTCAGTCCGCAGGGTCTGGCCATCTACCAGCTGCAGACACCATCCAAACAGCCCAGACTTTTCCTTCGAGGTCGTGAAAATGCCATTCGTTGTTGGGGAAAGAGGCAAACCAAGGGAGCCAGTCTGGGATGGGGAGGTGAATTGGTGTGGACTTGGGGGGTTCCGTCCGAGTGTCTCTCCCCAGCGGTCGTTTTCCTGTCCAGAACTCAGAGAGTCGTAGGCCAGTTACCACTGTGTTTCTGGCTGCCGGCAGTTGGACGCATTTGCTTCACAAAACTTTTCCTGTTGTTCTTTCGCAGCAAACCAAAGAGAGGGTGAAGCTATTGATACAGCTGGCCGACGGCTTTTGTGAAAAGGGGCATGCCCATGCGGCAGAGATAAAAAAATGTGTCACTGCCGTGGATAAGAGGTACAGAGACTTCTCTCTGCGGATGGAGAAATACCGGACCTCTTTGGAGAAAGCCCTAGGGATTTCTTCAGATTCCAACAAATCGGTAAATTGCTTTGTGCCAGCGGGATAAATCACCACCTGCGTCTTCATGTCCTGCTTGTTGATTTAATTAACAGAGGTGCGCTGCCTCCCTTATTCCACAGAGCAAAAGTCTTCAGCTGGATATTGTTCCGGCCAGTATCCCCGGCTCAGAGGTGAAACTCCGAGACGCCGCCCATGAACTTAATGAGGAAAAGCGGAAATCTGCCCGCAGGAAAGAGTAAGCTAGCCTCAAAGAGCCCGCCAGGATTCAGTGAGGATGTGAAGGAAATGTCACTTGGACAAGCACGCTTGCCTCTGTGTGTGCTCTGAAACCGAGCGGCATTAATCCTTCTCGTTGCTCTGAATGTGCTTTGTGTTCACAGCAGAAACCACTACTGGGTACACTGCCCCCACATCAGCTGATGCGGAAGCAGTGTCTTGTTTTATCCTTGTGCCCCTGTCTCATGGGGTTGACAGCTTGCTCTGCTGTCATTTGTCCTCAGTAGGTCACGAGTGATAATACTGGGGAGGAGAAATTAATAACACAAGTGCTGAAGTTTGAAAGTTGCCAATTAGTAAACTCTACTGAGTATTAATAGAGACAAAAGATGGCTCTAAACCAGTGGTTGTCAGTCAGGGCTAGCTTTGTTCCCCCCAGAGGGACATTGGGCAGTATGTGGAGACATTTGGGTTGTCAACTAGTGGGGCGGGGGAAGCGCTCCTGGCATCCTGGGGGCAGAGACCAGGGGTGCCGTTCAGCGTCCTGTAGTGCCCAGGCCAGCCCCCAGCAAAGCATCGTCCAGCCCCAGACATCAACACTGCCAAGTTGAGAAACCCTGATCACTGGGTACCGTAGTGAAATTTTTTCGGAAATGTTTTTTTTTCTTTGACCTGATGACTGGGCGCTGTTATTCTTTTACGCATTCTTGTTTTAATCTTCCAGAACACATCACTGGCTAATGCTTTTAAAATCACCTTATTATTTCATTTACCCTAAAAGTGAATAGTTAAAATAAGCCTGTATCCTGACTATGAATTAAACTGGTCACTTGTCTTCCTCTGCTTTAAGGTTCATAATGGCTGAGCTAATTCAAACTGAAAAGGCCTACGTAAGAGACCTCCGGGAGTGTATGGATGTAAGTAAGTTTTTTTGCTTGTTTGTTTAGATGGGGTATATACAGTCTTGCTGTTTATTCTTGTATGTGGTCAGTCACTTCAGTCGTGTCCAGCTCTTTGCAACCCAATGGACTCTAGCCCGCCAGGCTTCTCAGTCCATGGGAGATGGCCAGGGCTGTTTATTCTTACCTATTTAATTCTTAAATTGGTCTCCCGTTTCGTTGTTATTTTTGAGATTGAAAGTGCACAGGCAGCCCTCTGTACATGTTTCTGCACTTCTGTGAAGTTCCAGGCGTGTTTTCGCTCATTACAGAGATGATAACAGTGCTAATCCTCTCGTTTCATTTATCACATGATGGCCTGGCTGACATTCTCTCTGTAGAATTTTACAGCAGCTTCAGAGAGACACGCCTACCGATTACAACCAGCCACTGATGCTCCGTAGTTTAACGAATGTCCTTTGTACCTTGAGGAGCAGCTTAATCCCCAGATTTGAAGATGGGAGTATATTTAGAGCCGAAAAGAATAGACAGTATGCTCAAATATTAATAGCAACTGAGATTTGTCTTAGTAATAGTTTCTCATGTTGCTTTGTAAGAGGTTCCATTCTTAAGATAACATTTTTAGTTAGACATTAACTCTGGGTGTGTACTGATGGAGAGCAGAAGTAGCTGTTTCTTGGAGATGTGCTCAGGGTTTTTGTCCAACCCTCTCTGTTTGCCTCCCGGCCAGACCTACCTGTGGGAAATGACCAGCGGCGTGGAAGAGATCCCCCCTGGCATTGTGAACAAAGAGCTCATCATCTTCGGGAACATGCAGGAGATCTACGAGTTTCACAATAAGTGAGTGGCTCCATCTGTAGGGACCCTGTTAGCGGCTCTGGAAGTCTAGGTTCTGTGCTGAAGTACCGTGACAGATGCAGCTTTCCAGTCGAATGCACATAGATTCCAGGGATGCTGTTGGAATTTGAAGGAAGCCTGCCAGTCTTGCTTCAAGGACAGACATTCTCGAGACTGTTTTTCGCAGAGACTCGACTTTCTGTTTTGAATTCACTCTGTATAGAAATGAGATTCAGAAAGCTGGAAGCCGTTTCGTAGGCACACTGGCTGCTCTCGAGCCGTGTAGTCAGCTGCCCCGTCAGTTACTTCTTAGGGTTCAAAGAAAGGACTGCCCTCCACGGGCTGCTGGCTGATGTTTTTGGTCTTTCCTAAGAAGGAGGAGGAAGGAACTGAGGACAGGACAGATGCGTGGTGTGACCAAAGTAAAGTGCACTTGCCACTGGCCAGAGGAAGGGCATGATTTTATTCTTAAAGTCAAAAAAGGAGAGAAAGAAAAGGCAGCAGTAGCGTCTTTAGGTGGAGTCTGTGCACCCCAAATCGTCCAAGAAAGATGGTGCTGGGCCAGAGCCCGTGGGGTCTTCCTCGCTTCTCTGCCCCCCCCCCCACCCCACCACCAGCAAAGACACGAAGACCTAACTGGTTTCTCTGAACTGAGTGTCCCCTAAGTTATATCCTTTGCTACTAAACATATCAGGCTCCCCAGGTGGCAGTAGTGGTAAAGAACCCGCCTGCCGGTGCAAGAAATGTAAGTGACAGCAGATTCGATCCCTGGATCAGGAAGATCCTCTGGAGAAAGACATGGCAACCCACTCCAGTATTCTTGCCCAGAGAATCCCATGGACAGAGGAGCCTGGGCTGCTACAGTCCTGGGGGTTGCAAAGAGTTAGACACAACAGAAGTGACTTAGCACACAGCCTCTGAACAGCTAGGGTAACGATTCTACTGGAAAGTACCCGAAAGTGAAAGGGAAAGTCACTCAGTTGTGTCTGACTCTGCGACCCTACGGTCTATAGAGTCTATGGAATTCTCCAGGCTAGAATACTGGGAGTGGGTAGCTTTTCCCTTCTCCAGGGGATCTTCCTGATCCAGGGATCAAACCCAGGCCTCCCATATCATGGGCAGATTCTTTACCAGTTGAGCTACAAGGGAAGCCCAGAAAGTATCTGAAGGCTGAACTAATCAATTGTATGAAAGCCACAGTAACTTACCCCAGTTCATAGCTCTTGCTGCACATTTTGTTAAACTAAAATCTGAACAATACAGTTTTCACTGCTTTTGATTAAAATGATGCAATTCAGACTTTGCCTAAATTCATGGTATGCTTGGTCTCATTCCTGGCATATCTCGTAAAATGCTTTAAAACACCTTAATAATATAATAACTGTTTTTACTCTCTGCAGCATATTCCTAAAAGAGCTGGAAAAATATGAGCAGTTGCCGGAGGACGTGGGACATTGCTTTGTAACCTGGGTAATGAAACCTCAGCAGCTTGTTCTGTCACTACTGTTTGGTGGCTTTGAGGGACGTTAGAAGGAACACTGTCCGCTTCTCAGATGGCATCCTTTTCTCCTGGTGTCTGCAGACAGAAAAGCAGACTTTACCCCCAAGGAATTACGTTCTCCAACTAGTTATTACTGTGGAGCTAACTTTTCATCGGCAGTAGTGCTGGCTTGGTTTAGAAGGTTGGGTGAATATGCCAGGCCCCCACATGGCCGTGGGGACTCCTATGCAACTGTGAGTCCTGGTGACAGGCCCTGCTGTCTAAGAGTGACGCTCAGGTTTGCACGCACTGTTGTAGGAGGAGAGGCCGGGGCTCTGTCCTGACTCCCTGGGCCAGCGGAGGTTTCTGGATGTGTGTCCTATCGCAGGACATGTTTCTTCTTTTAATATCTTTCTTTAGAAAAGATATTAAATAAATATCTTTTATTTATTGGAGAAATAAATTATTTATTGATTTTATAAATTCGAGGCTTAGATTTCATTTACACACCTGGCTTCTTTTTACATAAACAGTTAGTCATAATTTGACTTACTGCCATTTGAAAGGGATACTACTCTAATTCTCTTTTTGTTTATAGGCAGACAAGTTTCAGATGTATGTCACATATTGCAAAAATAAGCCTGATTCTACTCAGCTGATATTAGAGCATGCAGGATCCTACTTTGATGTGAGTAATTGGTTACTAAAAAAAAAGCTGTGGTGGTTTCTAAGTTGCTTTTGGTGTACGTTAAATGTAGGGATAACTTTCATAACTTTCACCTAATTAGTATGATATCATTTTTTATCAATCAAAAGTGGAGTATTCTTATACTTATGTTTTAAAAATATTTTTCTATAGTACTGCAAGCTCTATGTACTGTAAAAATTTCAGACTGTAATATGCACATGTGTATATATGTCTTTACTTACAATTTATATATACTCACTAGTTTTTTTATTTGTAATATTGTACATATGAGTAATCACTTACTTTTCCCACTTCAATTTCATGATGTACTTAATTTCTAAAAGCAGCCTACCAGTAAAATTTTACACATGGCACTGTAACAACTCAGACCATTGGGAGGTTCATTAATTATATTGTCATGGTTGTAAACATAGTTCATTTTTTTGGAAAGACTTTACAGAGAGGTTGTTTAGAACAAAAAACGATGGAGTCTTATGATACATAAAGTGATTGGGGGGGTTTCCAGAGCATAGTCAGATGTGCCAAATACATTTTGTTTTGATTCAAGATAAGGTACTTTCGAATGTTAGAGGTAATTTGGTGTGTGAGTCCACGAGGTTATTAGACTTGTTCCCATGCTGGTGTTTGTACATGGCCACCTGTGACCATCTGCTGTTCTCTGAAAGTCTGCGAAATTAGAGTAAACTTTAACCTCTGTCTTTGAAGTAGAGCCCTGGCTGTAGATGGCCCTCTCTTAGTTGTCATTCTCAGGACCGGTAGGTCATTCTCAGGACCTATTCGCCCTGGCTGGGTGAATAGGAAGCCGACTCTCAGCCCAGGGTGGCCCTTTCTTTCCAGTATTTCACACGACCCTGGGTCTTCACCATTATGTGGAGCCCACCACCATGGCCCTGTGCAGTTAGAATTATTTAAGGCCTAAGAAGCAGTGAGAGCGCGTGGCACACATAATGTTCAGAATCAGTCATTTTAAAACCCTGCGGCCTAAGGAGGAAGCCAAGAGCTAAGAGATTGGAAATACAGTAGTTTGTTGTGAAAAGGAGAGCAGACAGGAGAGAGCTCCTTATAGTGAGGGGGAAGAAAGCCTCCAGTAGAGAGGGCTGGGTGTGGTCTGTGACGAGGGTGCACACGTGGCTGGAGCTTCAGGAGCTACAGCCAGAGAGTCTGACCGCAGGGCGGGCACAGTGATGGCCATGGGGGTGGGTCACAGTGAACGGCCCAGGGGTCAGGGCACAGTGACAACCATGGGGGACGAGGCACGGCAACAGCCCTGGGGGGCAGGGCACAGTGATGGCGGGGGGTGGGGGGCGGGGCACAGTGAGGGTGAGGGTGGGGGTGGGGCAGGGCACAGTGATGGCGGGGATGGGGAGGCGGGGCACAGTGATGGGGGGGCTGGGGGGCGGGGCATAGTGATGACCCATGAGGGCGGGCACAGTGATAGCCAGACGGGGGTGGGCCCAGTGATGGCCCAGAGGGCGGGCCTGGGAGTGGTCGGCCTCCGTGCTTGACCTCTGCACATGAAGGCCTGTAGTGGAGGGGAGAGCCTGTGTCTTCAGGGCTCAAAGTGATGATTGAGACTTGCTATTTTTATGTTGAGTTTATTAAAAGAAGCAATAATGATTTCTACTGTATATTTGTGATTTCATCATGGGGGTAAATAATGTAGATTTTTAGTTCCTCCTATCTGACCTCCCAGTGGTGTGTGTATTCTTTTTTGAATACAGGAAATACAGCAGCGGCACGGATTAGCCAATTCCATCTCCTCCTACCTTATTAAACCGGTTCAGCGAATAACAAAATATCAGCTCCTTTTAAAAGTATGTATGAAGCATCTTCAACCTACAAAATGTTACACATCATGTGTTGCCACTTTGACATTGTTTTATTTATCTAAAGTACTCTCAAGTTTTTGAAACAACATCTAGCAAATTAATTTTATTTTTAAATTCATTGCCATTTTTTGCCCTGATTTCTCAGTGTATCAAGTAAATAAGAGTATATTTCCTAACTGTGCACCTGAACTTTGCTGACTGACCCTAGTCCCTAACATAAGATTGAGAAAGGAAAGAGAATGATTTAGTGCCAATTCTGGATGATGTAGTACCACTGCTATGATTTCTATCAGACTGACCTTGCTGCTTTCTGTTTATGAATAATTATAATTAAAATCACACTTGTAAAAGTCAAATAATAATTAGTTTTGACAATAGAATGGTAAAAAAACAAACAGACCTTAGAATTTGTGGTAAGAGTTGTTACAGAATTTATTGTATATAATCGACATTTTCTTGGCTACAAGAAAACTAATACACAGCTTTCATCTCATGATGTTTACCCCACTGTCTCCTTAGCTGGTGAACGTTACTAAGCATCAGAACGTACCCAACACCCATTTATCCCAGTAAGACTGTTTCATGAGCCCAATTATGTCCCCAGTTCAGCCCTATCACAGTAGGAGATCTTGTAATTTTTCTGGATATAAAAGAGATACGGAAGATGAAGTTTTGAATGTCCAAAACCCTTATTGACTTTTTTTTTCTTGTTAATTTTTTAAAAAGCAAATCTAGAGGCAGTCAAAGGGGCTACATTCTTTTGTGACAGGACCCCATTATGGCATTCTCCTATCGGAAAGCTCTCCTGCGCTTTCAGAATGTCAGATTCCCATTAGGGGATTTTATGACCACCGCAGCAGAAATATGTGGTTGCTATAAATGTGCAAGAGAAGTCAGGAGGCTAAGTTGTTTATGTTCACATTTGCCCTCTGATTGCTGATTCTGCAAAGGCAGTTTACCCCTTAGTGCCCTCGAGATTGATGGCTTTTGTTTTTCACAGGTGGTTCTAGTAAAGATCTCTGCCTCAGTGACCTCACATCTAGTCAGTCATTCACTATTAAGCTGCTGCTTTAATTTATAAACCTGACTTGATTCTGCCCAGGGGTTCTTCCATTGAGCAATCATGAGCTATGCTGAGCTCCCCAATGAGGGGGTTTTCAGCCTCAGCACATGGCAGTTTTAAAGCCCTTAATGCCAAGCGGCTCAGAATAAGAGGTGCACTTCATCTGGCCGTGAGAACAGGGGTCTGTTGAGCAGCTGCTTTGCCCTAAACCAGAGGTCCCCAATCTCCAGGATCTAATGGCTGGTGGTCTGCCGTGGAGCTGATGTAATGATCATAAGAATAAAGTGTGCAATAAATGCAGTGTGCTTGCATCATCCCAAAACCATTCTTCTCGCCCCGTCCCCCCACCCCGCCCCTAACTCTCGTCCCTGGGAAAAGTGTCTTCCACAAAACCTGGTGCCAAAAAGGATGGGGACCACTGCCCTAGACCCTCCAGGGTGCGGCTAAAGCCAGCTGCAGTGCCACATCCCTCTTGCTGAACACTGGGACACAGAAAGCTGTTGTTGCTGACTGCTAACAGTCATTAATACACTGGGGAGAAAATACCTTGGCCTCCTCTAGAATGTGACTCTGTGGTCCTTGCTGTCACTCATCTAAGACAGGTATTCTCCTACGTAGATGTGAAATGTTATTTCCCTGGGGAGGCATCCTGCAGTCATTAGCGCTTTCTAAACATCCCAGTGCAGAGAAGAAGTGTTTCCCTGTAGACACCTGGACAGCCATGCAGTTCCTGCTGGACACGGGGCAGCTCCAAAGTAGGGGGACATTGTGTGTGTGTTAGAGGCTCAGTCGTGTCCCACTCTTTGCAGTTCCCTGGGCTGAGCCCGCCAGAGACCTCTGTCCATGGGATTCTCCAGGCAAGAGTAAGGGTGGAGTAGGGTGTCTTCCCTTCTCCAGGGGATCTTCCCCACCCAGGGATCGAACCTAGGTCTCCTGCATTGCAGGCAGATAGAGCTCAGGATCATGCTGGATCCTGTGGCCAGCAGAGCAGGACTCACTGGACTCTGACTTCACCTTCGAATGTAACCTCTAGGTGACTGTGCTTTGCTACCTTGATAAAATTGTTTGTCATTTTTGAGGGTCAGTAGTTAACATGTACATTAAACTCATCTTCAGCTATGACTGCATTTGGTTTCCTCTGAAGCCTAAGAAACATCTGACTTGAGCAGGACAAACCCTTCCATCCGCTGGCTAAAGAGGCAGTTCAGGTTTATCCTGCATCTCTTATGAGAATCTCTGCCCAGTTGACCACATCTGTTCTTACCATGAACATCATGGATTTTCATAAACTCTTGTGATTTCTGTGAAGACCTTCTTAGCGGAACATCTTGTGGTCTTGGTCTCCCACAGGAGCTGCTCACGTGCTGCGAGGAGGGGAAGGGGGAGATCAAGGATGGGCTGGAGGTGATGCTCAGTGTGCCCAAGCGGGCCAACGACGCCATGCACCTCAGCATGCTGGAAGGTAGGCCCCCTGCCCCGCCGACGCTGCCCCGCCCCCATCCCCGTGTCCTTGCCCCTCCATGCTCAGTTAGGAGTCACCAGTGGAGGCTCGGGGCCTTCTCTTTCCAAACATTGGTCTCGTTGCTTCCCTCAAGGTGCTCCCCCGTCATTATAAGCCCGTCCGCGGCCACTCCGCTCTGTACCCCAAGAGCACCTGGTCTCCGTGGTAGACGGACAGGTGGAAGGATAGGTAGACCCACCCCCCCAAGGATTACATGGTCCCCCCAGGGCGTGTCTTCCCCATCTCTCCATCCACTGCATCACCTGCTGGAGCCTTGCAGGAAGCAGGTAGCACATCCCTACCCGTGCAGCCGAGCTGGATGTGCAGAATGGTAAAGAGAGAATCAGATAAATATGCTTAATTAAACATTATCATCACGAGCATAATTTCCCTGACTGCTTCTGTCTAAGAAAGCTCTTTCTGTGTAATAGCTTAACTCTTATTGTCAGGTTACTCAAGAGTTATTTTAAGCAGTACTTCTGCCCCAAAGCTTGTGCTGGCCTGTGTCATCACCGTTGGCTGCAATGAACCGTTTTACCGGTGACGGCACAGGTGCTTCTGATTGTTGCAGAGACACCCCATCCCCTCAGAATCAGGGGCCAAGCCAGAAGGCCTTTCTTCCTCTGATGTAAAATCCTGAGCGGGTGGGCAGCCCTCATGGGGTCACCAGGGCCTCCGGCTCTCTGGCTGATCTCTCTCTCCACTCCTCGGGTGTTGTTCTGGGTGGCCAGGTGTGCAGGCTGTGTC
Organism: Ovis aries; assembly: GCF_016772045.2. Classification (NCBI taxonomy): domain Eukaryota; kingdom Metazoa; phylum Chordata; class Mammalia; order Artiodactyla; family Bovidae; genus Ovis; species Ovis aries. The sequence continues at coordinate 58,913,845 of NC_056069.1, read as the reverse complement.
AAGGCCCTGTTCACCTTCCATCGGGCAGGCCGCAGGGTAGGGGGCCAGCGCTCAGGGCAGACACTCACAGTCTCCCCCGCGGCCCCGGGCGTAGGTGGGCGTAACTTGGCTACCCCGGCCCAGAGGATGCTGGGAGATGCAGGCTGGCTTGAGCGGCCACGGAGACGGAGGGGCTTCTACTGGTAGAGAGGGCAGGGGATCGCTAGCTGCCCCTGCCTTGCGTCCGCCACGCCACGAAAAGACAGCAGCAGTGAAAGCCAGCCCGCGCCCAGAGCACCACTGACTTACTTCAAGGGTTTTGTGTCTAAAGGAGAGAGAATTCCTCAGGAAACCGGGGCTGTCTCCCAGGAGGAAGACCAGACGAGGGCCTGGAAGAAACACTGGGGCTGCAGAGAGCAGTCCAGGAAGGACGTTCTGGGCTGAGGAAGCAGAGGCTCAGGATGTAGAGTGGAAATTGGGGGTCGGGGGGTGGGGGTCGGTGAGCCATCCTGGATGGGGCAGCTGGGAGGAAAGCTGTGAGCAGTGTGGAAAGCTGGGAGGGACACTGAGGGTCTCAGACGGTGAAGAAGGAGGACTTGGAGAATGAGGCTGTGTTTGTTTTGAACGAGGTGCGGAATACATGCAAGGCTGTCTCCTGGGAAGAATTATCCTCTGTCGGTGCTAGGGAGACTGGAGCCCGAGGCCCAGGTGGGAAACTCGCATCTGGGATTTAATTGATGGGCCTCTTACAAATGTTTAAGCAGCCATAACGCAGTCTCCTGCATCGTTGTTTATTTCCTTTCAATTGACTGTGCCTTTTCTTCACGTCCTAGGGTTCGACGAGAACATTGAGTCTCAGGGAGAGCTGATCCTGCAGGAATCCTTCCAAGTGTGGGACCCCAAAACCTTAATCCGAAAGGGCCGTGAGCGGCACCTCTTCCTGTTTGAGATGTCCTTGATGTTTAGTAAAGAAGTAAAAGATTCCAGTGGCAGAAGCAAGTACCTTTATAAAAGCAAATTGTTTGTAAGTACAGGCCTTCAGAATTGTAAGTTTAAAGGTGACACAATTGCAGTTTTTTTATGGGCAGAGAAAAATTAGCATTGGTTGCCTTCAGTTTTAACCTCCCAAACTGTTCTAAACTATCCTTGAAATTGTCCCGTTTTCATCTTCAGTGAAAGTCTGACATTCCTGAATTCCACTAGAGGGTGCTTGTGAGTGTCAACATGCCTAAGTTTAGGAAAATTGTTTCTTTCTCAATTATGTAAGATCTAACTGTGGGATAAGAGAACACTTTATAAGTGAAATTAAATTATTTATCTCCTGTGTGCCTTAACTAGCTTTATAGATAAATTGAGCATATCAGAGTGTGGTTAAGTAAGTTCTCATATTATTATAATTAACGTTTCATTCACCAGCATTGGAATTCACTTAAGCAGCTTTACAGGTGGCTTCCTGTGGGCTCTTAATGAGGAAGCTTGATTTTTTTCATTAAAAATAAATGTAAGAAAAATAAATGATCTTGGCGGCTCTTTACAGCAGCAAAATATGATTATTAGAGAAAATTGTATAAGCAAAATCACTTTAAAGATCCACATGCCCTCCATTCCCCGACTTCCACCCAGAGACAGCCTCCCTGCGGTGCTTGACAGATACAGCCATGCATTTACCTTTAACTTGTCATGTACTTCCTGGCAAGAGAAACATGACCTGGTTCTCTTTTCCACAGGTAGCAGCCCCACCCAAGTCTCTATAAACCACAAGTCAACACTCAGAAAAGTCTCGGGCGGGTGTCAACTTCCAGGTCCCCTGACCTCCGCCTCCCCTTCACAGGCAATACCTCAGAGAGTTCTCAACACAGAATTTCTGGGCAGGGTCAGGCGGGGGAGGAACAATCACTGCTGGAGAAGAGGAAGCACAGGAGGACTTGGTTTCTTCACCTGATGTGGCAGATCACTTACACGTGTTGGTAGAAATTTGCAATTTGGACGACTTACATATCTTCGTGACATCCTCATGTTAATCAAAATCCTGGAACAATAGAATACGACCAAGCATAGAAATCATCTTAATAATCACCTGGAGTTTACACATTCAAGCTAATGGCTTTCATACCATTTTCCCTGGCTTGTGTCCTGCTTGAGATTGTCTTCTGGACCACAGCCTGCCTGACATCATTTTAGATCATATTGTAACTGCAGAGAAAAAATGCAGCATTCCTGGCTAGCCATTTCACTAGCTGGCTTTAATCAGTCCTTAGAGACCACTCTAGTCTGTTTTAGAAGCTGATACATCTTCACTTAATTTATCTTTCAAAAGTTAAGGTTCTCTCAGAGGCCAGATTATGAATCATTTCCCTTGCTGGAAGGGAGAATGCATTGGGATGAACTTGATTATTGAAGGGGGGATGAAGATGTTGACCTGTATCTCCACCCCTGCAAATGCATGTAATTACAGGCAGAAAGTTTGTCTCTTTGCCCTTAAAATGATTGGTGAACTACTGTACATTAATGCTGTTGATAAGTACATTGGAAAACAACTGAGGTTTAAAATACCATTTGTCTTCCGTGAAGCTGCTTCGATAATGAAGACTCATGGTGGCAGCTTGGGCACAACTGGGACAGACTCATCTTAGTGTTAACAAAGTTGAAAATAGTCAACTCTCGATTTTCCAGATAATAAGAGTTTTCAGCTATTTTGGTTTTCCTGACTTGGCCTGTTGACCTGCATCAGGATTTCCAGGTAGAAGTACTCAGAGGAAGCAAAAGAGATGAAGGCAATCTTGGGTAGCCTAAGAACAAAATTTCCTCATTTGAACTGAAGTGAGACCCAAGGACTGTGTATCATTGTGTCGTCACAGTGCAGCTTGACCACGAGTCACCAAAAATGACTTTCTCGCTCTCTGTTCTATATCCTGCCTAATCACGTAATTGTCTTTTTTTCTCCAGACCTCAGAGCTGGGGGTCACAGAGCACGTTGAAGGAGACGCTTGCAAATTCGCACTATGGGTGGGGAGGACGCCAACTTCAGATAATAAGATCGTCCTTAAGGTACGTCCGCTGAAGCTGGGGAATGTGCTCTGTGACATGTTCACCATATCTGTTACACATGTGCCTTTTTTCCTGTTGTCGTGTCCTTCTTTTTGTTCCCTTGGTGGCCCCTAAGCTTGGTGATTACCGCAGAAAGAACAGTAGGATGAATCCAGTGTGGTATTCTGGTGGTGCAGTTTCTTGAGCTAGACTTTTGCTGCCTGTAGAAGATCACATGGAGAAAGGTCTTTCTCATCTTCTCCATGCTTCTAGTCTTATAGAGTGTGTTTTTTTAAGTGAGTATTTATCCGGGATGATTGTTTAAGAGATACAGCAAGTCAAGGTACAAAAGGAGGGAGCTATGGACCAGTAGCTCCCATTGTACACTTGACCTCTGGTTTCCAGAGGAAACTAGCCCTCAATGCATCTGTGAGGGCATTTTGACACTTTCAAGGCTGAACGTGCCCAGAATCTCTATGGAGTCCTAGACTCTGGCTTTCCAGTTTGGAAGCAGAGAAGGGCGGGGGCACGATCAGGTACAGGGTTTGTTATGTTATCGTTTGAAGTGTTGATAAACACTGATGTTGTTTTTGAGTATATAGTCTTTGAGAGAGGAATATATCTTTGAATATTTGATTTGAACTCTGTTTTGATTATACTGACCTCTCCTAGGAATGATGGAGGACTCTAAGGATGTCTTAGGGACTTTCCTCCTCCTGTGTTTAAGAAAATACAGATGGAACTGTCTTTTTGACAGTTCCATCTGTCAACTGTCTTTCCAACTGTCTGGAAAGACCATAAGAAACTTCAGGATGTTTGGGGGCAAATGTAGCTGAAGATTTGTAGAATATTGGGAGACGAGCCAGCAGCTTAATGGGCCTCTGGTGTGTGGACTTGCATGTCAGTGATTTTGTCTTTTACATTCCTTTTCATCTCTCTACGGTATTTCCAGCAACTGTGAGTTATTCAACAATACTGCATTCTTATAGAGTGTCCACTGACTATGGAATCCGTTGTGTTCCTAAGGTCTTTATTCACATGGAAATGATGGATTGTTTTGCAATGACTATATAATTACCCACCCAGTGTATTTTTCTTGTTAGTCCTGGCATAAAGCCCTATAAAATATAAATTGCGCTGATAGCTAGATATTAGATAGCTGAGCTTTTTCTAGGGCATAAAATTTCAAAGTGTATTCAAGACCTGAAAACTTCCAACTTTGGTTGAGTGTTTCTCCAGATTAGCTGCAGTGACGAATTCCCAAGGGTGCATCTGAGAAATCATGCCAGATATTTTAGTCAGATATGTTATTATTTAGCCATATTTATTATGTCCTAAATGAAATACCCATGATGCAGTTGAACAGTCAGATTTACTATAGGCTTTACCAAATGAAAGTTAGTTTTCTCGGGAATTTGGGGTAGTATTTTTCTGACTTCTAGCAAGAGACTAAAGGAAATGATGTCCTTAGTAATTTCAGAGGTTGCTTGGTGGTGGTTATGGCATAGATGGTGGTGGAGGTGGTGATGGTGTAGATGGTGGTGGTGGTCGTGTAGGTAGTGGTAGATACTTTAGCAGTGGTGTGATGTGGTTATGGCATAGATCGCGACGGTGTAGACAGTGGTAGAGATGGTGGTGAGGGTGTAGGTGGTGGTGGTGGTCGTGTAGGTATTGGTGGATATTTTAGCACTGATGATCGTAGTTATGGTATAGATGGTAGGGAGGGTATAGATGTTGGTAGAGGGGGTGGTGATGCTATAGACGGTGGTGAGGATGTAGACAGTGGTAGGGATGGTGGAGGAGGTGGATATTTTAACAGTGGTGGTAGTTATTGTATAAGTGGTGGTGAGGGTGTAGATGGTGGTGTGAAGTGCAAGTTGCCCAGTTGTGTCTGACTCGTTGCGACCCCAAGGACAGTATAGTCCTGGAGGCCAGAATACGAGAGTGGGTAGCCGTTCCGTCTTCCAGGGGATCTTCCCAACCCAGGGATCGATCCCAGGCCTCTAATATTGCAGGTGGACTCTTTACCAGCCTAGCCGCCAGGGGAGCCCGAGCTGGCGGTGGCGAAACGCTGAAGCTGTCAGTCGCTCAGCGTGCCTGACTCTCTGCAGCCCATGGGCTGTAGCCCGCCGGGCTCCTCTGTCCATGGAGTCCTCCAGGCAAGAATGCTGGAGGGGGTGGCCGTTCCCTCCCCCCGGGGGATCTTCCTGGCCCGGGGCTTGAGCCTGGGTCTCCTGCACTGCAGGACTCCCACATCACTGTCACAGTCGCCGGGGAGGCCCAGTGGCGGCAGTGGCGATGGTAACGGTGGCAGCGGCAGTGCTGGCGATGGCCTAGTAGCTGTAGAACAAACTCATGACCTTTTTCACTTTGATCATCTGAAAAGGAAAGTTTTATTTCTAAATCCTTTCTTAAACAGATTGAGACTATGAAGCAGACTTTTCCCTTCTCCTAACCAAGTGGGACCTTTGCTGTTGTTCAGATGCTAAGTTGTGTCCAACTCTTTGTGACCCCACGGGACCACAGCATGCCAGGCTCCTCTGTCTTTTGCTGTCCCTCGGAGTTTGCTCAAACTCACGTCCTTTAGGCAGACAAGTGGCCCGTGGCCACTTGAGTCGATGATGCCATCCAGCCGTCTCATCCTCTGTTGCCCCCTTCTCCTCCTGCCTTCAGTCTTTCCCAGCATCAGGGTCTTTTTCCAGTGAGTTGGCTGTTTGCATCAGGTGGCCAAAGTATTGGAGTTTCACTTTCAGCATCAGACCTTCCAGTGAATATTCAGGGTTGATTTCCTGTAGAATTGACTGGTTTACTTAGTCCTCCAGCTGCATTATCTTCGTTTTACTGTTTCTGAAAAATTGGTACCTTTTTCCCGCGTTTAATTTCTTCAAGGTTAGGAGAATTGCTCTCCATAAAATGTAATACTCGGCTTGCTTTATTTAAATGACTGGGATCTTCTTTATTGCTGAACAGTGGTATGGGTCTCCTCTGCGGTTGAAACCCTGCCAGATGTTCTCACTCAGCCACTTCCCTTTGTTTAACCTCCCAAACATCTGTATCAGGCGTGTAAATTCCAACAGTTCCGTGTCGGTCACAGTTTCCATCCTGAGACACTTACTTCATGCACAGACTCCCCAGCTGCCTAATCTTTCTGCCTCCCTCCCCAGGAGAGGTGGGTTTCACTGCTCTCCTGGCCCCGGATCTGGGAAGAGAAGCAAGAGACTCCCTCTGTCCTTCATTTATTTCCCTCAATTTTCCCTCAACTGAGCAGACACATCCTCCAGTTAAAATATGTTATTTAGAAAGAGAGTTCTCAGTCTTAATTTCCTTTCCCAGCATGGGCCTTGACAAAAACAAGATCCACCATGAGAAAATGCTTGGGTTCCCCTCCCTGCCTGATCTCATGAATCGTCCCACTGACGATTGTTGTAATCATTCTCAGGGAATTATGCTTATATCATAGGAGGTGGATGTTTTCCGTGAGGAAATTAAAAACTGTTGCTAAGGCCCAGGTCATGTAAAAAGGGAGGGGGGAAGAAAAAAAAAAAGCCTACCTCCTTTGAGGCTTCGTGAAAGAAAAATCTGGAAACTGTGATGCCATATGTGTGCATTCAGTCAGCGCCTGTTGAGTGCCTGTGATGTGTCCTTTGCAGAGAACCTTTGTCCAGTGATGCAGTGGAGTTGAGGGAAGTCCGCCATATGTAACTGGCTACAGTAGGCTGCCCTGGTTTATCCCAGCGGCATAACGCATGGTGGATTCAGGCAGAGTTTGAGGGGATGGGTGTGTGTGGATGTCCACCCCCAGGAATGCTGGCCTCTTCACCTGCTGGCAGTGTGACCTTGGGTACATTTCTAACGTGTCCAGGCTGCGGGTCCTTCTTTATGGCAGGAGGATTAGGGAGGCCTAGACTCCATAGGGTGCGAGTGGGGGTGGGGAGCGGGTGCAAGCGGAGAATCGGCGCAGCTGCACCGGTTGATCGTGAGTCCCAGGGGCGAGGTGGCAAGATGGGTGGGGTGGGGGGCCGCTGGTTCAGGTTGTTCCTGGTGCTCCAAGGGCCATGGGCCACTTGTCTGCCTAAAAGGACCTCAGGACATTTGGGTTTGGGGGCAGCTCTGTTTTCCTAGAATTTACCCAAGGCTGCTTAAAAAGTCTTGGGGCTGGGGAGTGATCGATTGCTAGACTATTCAGAGGTCTGGAATATCATCAATGCTATACAGAATAAAAACGGTCCAGATGACAGAATATTCAAAATTAGGGTCATTTATTGGGTGGCACATTAAATACAGGATGTGGTTGCTTTTCTGCTGAAAAGTTATGTTTTAAATGAACAACTCACGGAATGCGGGGACCTGAGTGTGGTCAGTGCAGTACCCTGACCAGTTCTCACCCTCTGTCCAGGCCTCTAGTATCGAGAACAAGCAGGACTGGATCAAGCATATCCGGGAGGTGATCCAGGAAAGGACCATCCACCTGAAAGGCGCCCTGAAGGAGCCCATTCACATCCCAAAAACGGCTCCAGCTACGAGACAGAAGGGAAGGAGGTCAGTGTCTGGGGACGTTTTTCCAAGTTGGTGTTTATTTAAGGGCAGTAACAAGGCAATGTTTACTTCCTAGTTCTCAGAAATCATTTTTCTCAAACATTTTGAGGAATGTTCTTTTTAAATACAATTCACACATAGCATCATTCTTCCTAATGAAATTGCTTCATCAAGACAACAGCCTCCTTCACCTTAAAGCCACTGAGGGTCTACACGCACATCCCTAGTTCTCTTCCTTTTCCAACCGTTAATCCATGTGCATGTGTGCATAGTGCCTGTGACCTTGGACGAGTTGTGTAGCACCTACACGCGTTTGCTTCTCGTCTCTCAGACGGCACTGACCATTTCGGCTGTGTTTGATCACTGGGAGAACCAAGTGCAGTGGTAGGTGGTAGACATGCAGCCCAGGGTCCAGCCCAAAGCCTGTCCTCACTGAAGAGTGATCGGCCGTCATCAATATTAGTATCAGCCACAATCATACAGACTGATTCCCACTTCTTTGAACAAGTCTGTTCTCTGTCTACTGTCTGATGGACGCTCGTCACCAGTCTTGAGGCACAGACCCAGCAGTGTCAGGAATCTGCATTTTTGTGTCTCCAGGGATGGAGAGGATTTGGACAGCCAAGGAGACGGCAGCAGCCAGCCAGATACGATTTCCATCGCCTCCCGGACATCTCAGAACACACTGGACAGCGACAAGGTGAGCGGGAGCCGGCCCTTTCTTGGGGGAGGCGCGTGTAGCCAGTCTCCGGTCTGTCGATAAAGGACAGTTTGTCATCAGCGTTTCAAACAGTTGCCATGGGTTACGAGGGGTGCCAGGAGCAAAGACGGAGTGTCAGGATGAGAGGACTTGAACCCTGAGGATTCAGGAAAACAGTCATTCATCCTCTCCAGTGCCATTGCATGGTTCTCTGTGCGAGTGTCCTAAGGTTTTGTGTTTAAGCTTTTTTATTTTATATTAAGCAGAAGACCCTGTTGTCTGACATTAAATCTTACACAGAGCTCTGGTGCATAAAAGCAGGGCTGCTCTGACTGAAGCAGGAGCAGTGGCATCTGCAGAGGATAGGGGAGGCCTTGAGTCGCCATGGACTGACCACCAGGAGGCCCCCGGCTGGGCCTGCACCTGTGCTGACCACCAGGAGGGAGGGTCTGATGTCCATCAGAGAAGTCTAGATTCACCTTCTACAGCAGTGGCCTACAGAGTCCTGTGATCCTGTCTTGATAAAATCAATAAACCTACAAAACAAACCGATAGGAAAAGATGGACGCCTGGGTTTATGTGATACAAGGGTGACTAGAGGACCCTGTAAAGGCCGGTGGAGGGCATCGATGTCCACAGAGGCCTCTGTCCCTACCGAGAGGAACACCTGCCCGGTTTCCTTTCTAGAGGACCAGACAAGGTTCTTGAAACAAATTATTTAACATCAAGTAGGGGTTTCGTTGGGCTTGCCTCAGAGCTCCGTTGAAGGAGAGTCTGCCCGCAATGTAGGAGACCCTGGTTCAATTCCTGGGTTGGGAAGATCCACTGGGGAAGGGATAGGTTACCCATTCTGGTATTCTCGGGCTTCCCTGGTGGCTCAGCTGGAAAAGAATCTGCCTGCAATGCGGGAGACCTAGGTTCAATCCCTGGGTTGGGAAGATCCCCTGAAGAAGGGAAAGGCTACCCACTCCAGTATTCTGGTCTAGAGAATTCCATGGACCGTATAGTCCATGGGGTCGCAAAGAGTCGGACACGACTGAGCAACTTTCACTCACTCACCTGGGGGTTTCCTTGGTCTTGCCATCGGTTCAGGATTCCTAGGTAGTTTCTCACTGTTTGACCCTGGACTTCCCCACGCGAGTCCTTAGTCCCAGGATCTAGGGTCTGTCTGCACTCAGCGACAGCCCACTCCCCGCCCCGACCTCCAATCTCTCGGGAGCGACTGCTGTCAGAGAGAGCCCGGCATTGGGGCCGGTTCCCACAGCTGGTCTCAGGGGCCCAGACGTGGCTCTTTTCTCACTCAGCTTTGCAGAAGAATTCACAGTATTGACTGTTGTTTCCAGGACAGAAGTAAGTAGGTTTAAAAACGTTGTTTTCCTCACCACTTTCGTGTTTTCAGAATCCTTCTAATTCGAGTAATTAGCTCTTTCCCAGCCTCCTTTTTGACTTCACTAAGTAATAAGTCCCAGAACTTAGACTGCTTTGAGTACCAGGATTGGAGAACAAAAAAAAAAAAAAAAAAGTGTCTCATTTGATTTTGTTCCGAGCTCAGTGTATTACATTCAGCAAGTATTTCTCACCAGTGGTAATAATGAGGAATAAGATAAATGAGCTGTTCAGGCATTCAGTGCCTAATAGCCTCTCTCTCTGCAGCCCCACCCGTAGCCTTGCGGTTAAGAAAATAAATTGAACTTGGACATTTTTCTTTAGAGTAATCCTGAGTACTTTCTTAAAAAAAAAAAAAAATAATAATTGAGGTAATTGGGTTACCTAAATAGTCGCACAAGACTTCCACCTGAAGGAAGAGTCCGAAATAACCGTGGCTCATGCCGAGGGGACCAGCCACCTTCATCCAGACCCACTCACAGACCCCCCAAGGCTGACTGAGCATCACACCCCCGCTGGGACCCACCAGGCCCCAAACTCAGAGTCTTACCGGATATTCTCTCGTGGATGTGGTCTGTGTTTATCTGAGTTTGCGGCCCGGTGTCAGGATGCAGCGCTTTCCCTGCTGAGGGTGTGGGTTCGATCCCTGGACTGGGAACTAAGATCTTATAAAAAGCAAGGTGCTAGCTATACATACATACGTGTATATGTAAAGTCTATTCTAAGAATAAGTTATTTGAGTGAAATTGCCAGAGAAACCTACCTGTAAAGAGTTCTGCCTTTGGAAAGGATGTTGAGGTCTTTTCCGGGGATTGGTTCTAGAAGAAATGTAGCTTTGTTTCTCTCTGGTGGTTTCTGTGTAGATGGGTGGTGAGGGTTTGGAAGTAATCCCTGCACCTGGTAAGGGGGGCTCCTGGTTCTCCAGCCCCCAACTCTGAAGTGCAGCTGCCCGGCACCAGGCCGTGCCTGCAGTTGACTGGAGTCCACAGGAGGTTTACCTCAGACATAAAGCTCTGTCCTGAAGTTGGGAAGAGTTCTCTTGTTCTGCTTGGAATAGGCCTCTAGGAACTCAGAATCGAGCCTGCACAGCTCCTGTAGAAAAAATAAGGCATTATTCTAGGAACTGTTGCTTTTAAGGCAGCAAGTTCTAGTACTTTATGAGAGGGAAGGAATCAGCCACCCACAAAAGCATGGGTTTGCAGAAATTAGTCATTTTACACTGAAGATCTATTGGGGTATTGGAATTATTCAGGAGCCACCTCTTAAGTATTTTATCCCTGAAGGTAATTCACCAGTTTTGGTTTACCTCCTCTCATACCCAACCTCTGAGCTTCCTTCCTTGGGTCAGAAACCCCCACCTGCTCCCAGCGCCACGTCTTCAAGGCGGCGTGTAGTCAGCCCTCCACCCGAGCCCCCAGGGCCGTGGAGGCAGTGGCCTCATTCTCAGCCTGACGTCCTCGTGACTCTGAAGCATGGGCGGCGATGCGCCAGAGCTGTTGGCTGAAGTGGAGGTGGCTATTTAACGGCCCTCATTGAGGCCACAGGGCTTCAGTAGGCTCAGAAGTACATGAAAGGGCTGACATGTCCTCCTCAGGCCGTGGAGCTGCAGGGGCTTGTCCCCTCCACTCTGGGCTCTGCATTGAGGAGAACAAGCTGCGTGGATGTGTCCGAGAGTGGGGTTTGGAGGGGCCACACCCCTGGAGCTTCATACAGGCCATGGTGCGTGGCTTCGACCACACACACGAGCCTGCACACGTGTGTTCTCCGCCTTCTTCTTGCAGCCATCTCCCTGTCTGTACTTCTCCGATAGGACGTCTCAGGGTCAGTCGATGACTAGGGAGGATACATTTAGGAAACGGCCTCCTTTTCTGCGTCAGTTTGTAAAATGCACTGTTGCGCTAAAGTGGGCTTAACCAGAAACCCTCCTCTTATCTCTGAGGCAGTTAACTTTTCGTATGTCTCGAGGTTCTTCCCACCCTCCATATTTCACGTTTAAACAGTCTCTGCTGACAGAGGCAGATAGATCTGGCAAGCGCAATTACTTAACCATATTCTGCCTCTTGGACCTCATTTACGATGTCTGTTATGAGTTAGTTGTTATCATGGAGTTTGGTTCCCTTTCAGAAACTGAGTGGGGGGATGTTTTTGACTTGGCCTCTTGGAGAATTCTTGAAGAAAAGTTATCTGCCCAGCGCCATAGTGACTCTCAGACGAGGCACAGAAGGTTTTGAGTCTGGGGAGGAGGGGCTGCTGGAGACCCCTGCTTTCCAGGGGACGCCAATGCAGTTAGCCGATGCAGACCACGGGTCCCCACGAGGACCTTTCTTTCCTTGAAATGTCGGTTTTGAAATAGGCCATCTCTCTGTCTCAGATGTAATTCAGCACTGATTCCCGCTCATCTCAATGGTATTGTGCTGATAAAGCGATCTCATGAAATTATGATTTGAGTTCCAAAGGAATCAGACGCTTGCCAGATTCTTACCTCATTTGTCCTAAGCTTGCCTCCCCGAGGTAGGGAGGAGAAGCCTCCGGGGCACCGAGGGGACGAGGGAGGCCTGATGACCCTCACAGGGCCACCCAACAGTGGAGTGGGGAGCCAGAAACCGAATGTGCATTTAATTACCTGGTGACTCTATAGCCTGTTATTTCACACTCAAGCTGAGTACAAGCTAAGTACTTTTAGCATATTAAAGAAGCAGTATTTAATATTTTTTTCCTTCTATCCACTTTATTAGTCTTGTGGTTTGCTTCATATAACAAAAATTTATATATATAAGGAAAATAGAAAAATATGAGGGTCAAATATAGGCTTCTATAGAACAGAGCTGGAGAAGGCAATGGCCACCCATTCTAGTACTCTTGTCTGGAAAATCCCATGGATGGAGGAGCCTGGTAGGCTGCAATCCATGGAGTCGCTAGGAGTCGGACACGATGGAGCGACTTCACTTTCACTTTTTCACTTTCATGCATTGGAGAAGGAAATGGCAACCCACTCCAGTGTTCTTGCCTGGAGAATCCCAGGGACAGGGGAGCCTGGTGGGCTGCCGTCCATGGGTCGCACAGAGTCGGACGCAACTGAAGTGACTCAGCAGCAGCAGCAGCATTGAACAAAGCATCTTGAAATTGGGATGGAAAAAGTAGCCAAGGCAAGCCGGGGCAGCCTGCCAGAAAGGGGCCCAGGCCAGCAGGGGGCCAGATGTGAGTTTTCTTCAGGGCTAAGGCCACGCAGATCTTATTTGTAATGAGCAAGACATTCACTTGAGGTTGGTACTTGGCATGCTCTGCCCTAAGCTTGTGATATGAATGTGTGAGTCCACACATTTAGAAAAATAAACGGTTTCAGTTATTTTTCATGAAGTGTATTTAGCGCTACGTTGAGGATATGAAATTTTATGCAGTTTAAAAAGTCAGTAAACCTCTGGGAAGTGACAGTCTCCACTGTAGGAACTTGGACGGGTTTACACAGATAGTAGTGTTGCGGCAATATATAAAGTAATTAATGCCAGTACGTTTTAAAATGTGGCTGGATTCACATTTTTAAGAAAGGAAACCTGCGTCCAGCCTACTTAGGAAGTGCCTTCCGCTTGCATTCAGCCTCACTGCTCACATACCCAGCCTATGTGCCAGCCCCCTTAAGCTCATGCTCTCTCCTTTGCCCGAAGCTGCCAGAAGCAAGAGGGAGCCTTGACTCAGAGATTCCGCCCCATGGGCTGGCTTTGCCAGAACCTCCCAGGCCTCCTGTAGGTTTGCCCACGTAGGCATGAAATTGAATCACTCCATCCGGAAGCCTTTCCATTGACAGCGCATAGTTTTAATTCCCAGGCATCAGAGTCCTGACTCTGCCCAGACGGTAACAAGAGTAGAGTAAGCAAAGTCTTTAATGACCAGCAGCAGATGATTGGGCTTCTCTGGTGGCTCAGATGGTAAAGGATATGCCTGCAGTGCAGGAGACACAGGTTCAGTTCCTAGGTCAGGGTCGATTCCCTGGAGGAGGAAGCGGCAACCCACTCCAGTATTCGTGCCTGGAGAATTCCATGGACAGAGGAGCCTGGTGGGCTACAGTCCATGGGGTTGTAAAGAGTCGGACACGACGGAGCAGGGAGGGGCTCCCAGCCAGGCCTCTGAGCTCTGCTGCTCAGCAGCCTCTGCACCCGTTCCCTCATCTGTAAAAGCGGACAATACTGCTCCCTACTCCAGGGCTGTACTAAAAGTGTGTGTTTAGAACAGTGGCTTGCATGTCCTGAGTGCTGCATAGGTTTCAGCTGTGACCGTGTCTTCATTTGAAAAAGCGCCTCCTTCCCAGCCACTCAGTATTTGCTGTTGCACTCACTATACAGCGGCCTCTTACTGAGCACTTTTGTTGTTTTTTTTTTAATGTTTTATTAGAGCATAATTACTTTATTGTGATGACTTTTGCTGTAAGTCAGCGTGAATCGGCATCAGGTGTACGTGTGTCCCCTCCCTCTGGAGCCGCCCCCTGCTCCCTCCCATCCCACCCTTCTAGGCTGTCACGGAGCACTGGCTCTGGGTCTCCTTCATCAGACACTGAACCCCCACTGAGGGTCTGTTTCACATACAGCATGTATATGTTTCAGCGCTATTTGCTCATATCATCCCACCGTCTCCTTCCCCTACTGTGTCCAAAATGTCTTGTTTCTTCTTTGCTGCCCTGCAAGCTGGATCATCAGTACTATCTTTCTAGACTCCACGCGTGCATGCCAAGTCGCTTTAGTCGTGTCTCACTGTTTGCAGCCCTACGGACTGTAGCCCGCCAGGCTCCTCTATTCATGAGATTCTCCAGGCATGAATACTGGAGTGGGTTGCATTTCCTCCTCCAGGGGATCTTCCCTGACCCAGCGATCGAACCTGCATCTCCTGCAACTCCTGCATTGAAGGCTGATTCATTACCTCTGAGCCACTGGGGAAGCCCTCTAGACTCCATATGTACGTGTTAATATGCGATATTTGTCTTTCTCTTCCTGACTGACTTCACTCTGTATGACAGGCTCTGGGTTCATCCACCTCATTAGAACTGACTCAAATGGGTTCCTTTTTATAGCTGAGTAATATCCCATTGTGTATTTGTACCACAACTTCCTTATCCATTAGCTGAGCACTCTTGATTGCAGTGGATTTAGAAGCTGTGTTTATTAGAAGCTCGAAGCTGTACTAAAGGTAAACTGCTCAGATTTAGCGCCTGGACTTTTGCATCTTGATGTCTCAGCAGTAAACGCTGACCACATACCGAATGGGCAGCCTCTGAAGAAGGGGAGATTCTCGGTTGAGACGTTTTCCCAGCCACTCTTCTTCAATCCTACCACATCAGCTGCACACGTGTAGGGTGTTGACTCCGTGCTCTTCATGAGGTTGATCCGTGCATCCCCAGGTGTGAGGCCATCATCCCCTGTGCAGCCCAGGCCAGGTGCTGCCCTGCAGGAACAAGCAGGGGACACCCTCCCTGCCGGCAGTCTGGCAGAGGTGTCACCTGGCATTGGTTCCCTCTATCTTTCTAAGTAACTGTGGCTTTTTAAGTGCGCCCATAAAGCCACAAAATGAATGCAACCTTTGCTGACTTGAGTTCGGTGCAGTCGTTCAGTCGTGTCCGACTTTGCAACCCCATGAATCGCAGCACGCCAGGCCTCCCTGTCCATCACCAACTCCTGGAGTTCACTCAGACTCAGGTCCATCAAGTCAGTGATGCCATCCAGCCATCTCATCCTCTGTCGTCCCCTTCTCCTCCTGCCCCCAATCCCTCCCAACATCAAAGTCTTTTCCAGTGAGTCAACTCTTCTCATGAGGTGGCCAAAGTACTGGAGCTTCAGCTTTAGCATCATTCCTTCCAAAGAAATCCCATGGCTGATCTCCTTCAGAATGGACTGGTTGTATCTCCTTGCAGTCCAAGGGACTCTCAAGAGTCTTCTCCAACACCACAGTTCAAAAGCATCAATTCTTCAGCACTCAGCCTTCTTCACAGTCCAACTCTCACATCCATACATGACCACAGGAAAAACCATAGCCTTGACTAGACGGACCTTTTTTGGCAAAATAATGTCTCTGCATTTGAATATGCTATCTAGGTTGATCATAACTTTTCTTCCAAGGAGTAAGCATCTTTTAATTTCATGACTTGAGTTGCTCAATCAGAAAAACAAAGATCCCCCCACGCTAGGGTAGAGCGCCTAAGTTCTACGAAAAGGCAGATTTTTTTCAAAAGTACAACTTCAGGGATAACAGCAACAGAAGTGTTTCAAAAATGAGTGGCGGATCAAGAAGTGCTTTTCAATGTAAAGGTTATGGTACCCATCAAAGTCACTGTTGATGACGGTGGCCCATCTTTGATTCCGATTCAAGGCGAAAGGTTTATTCTGCCTGTTCTTTTGTGGGAGGGACCAGTCATCTGGCTACCTGCCTGCCATGCCTTAGTTTTTCAGGGGATAAAGGAAGAGGCCTTTGAAATGAATATTTCTGGAAAAGTGCTGCTCACTCAGGAAACATAGTAAGCAGGCTCCTCTGGGCTCCCTTGTCCTACCCATGGTCTTGCTTTCCAGGCAGTGACTGAAAGTAGCGCACGTGGGTCCAGCCGTCTGCTTCCTGACCTTCCTTCCTTTTCCCGCTTTTCAGTCAACGAAGCTCTTTAGTCCTGCCCCGCAGCTCAGCTCTCAGCACCTGCCCAGCACGGTCCGGTGCCTCTGGTTCCGACAGGTTCAGAGTGAGGGCAAGTGCGGCATGAACCCAGCTTCTGCAGAGCTCAGAGGCCTGGGACCAGGAGCTCTCTTCTCTCTGCTTTGCCTGGCTTTTCTTTCCACACTTAAAGTTTGCCTTTTCAAATATATCTTTCCAGGTGAACTTGGCATGCTTTTGTTTTAACTTTTTATGTATTTATTTTTGGCTGTACTAGGTTTTCCTTGCTTTTGCACAGGCTTTCTCGAGTTGTGGCAATCTGGGGCCGTCCTTCGTTGCCAAGTGCCCAGGTTTCTCATTTCAGTGGCTTCTCTTGTTGCAGAGAAGAGGCTCTAGGGTGCTCAGGTTTCAGCCATTGTGACCCCAGAGCCCAGAGGCAGTAGTTGCGGCACACGGGCTTAGTTGCCCCAAGGCATGTGGGTCTTCCTGGCCCAGGGATGGAAGCCATGTCTCCTGCGTTGGCAGGCATACTCTTAGCCGCTGCACCACCAGGGAAGTTTGAGCTTCTTGACACCGTAACTGTCCATTGCATCTCACGTGTGTCACAGTCAAGGAAGACTTCCAAGAGTTATTGTAAAGTCAGAACTGCTTGTGATCACATTAGTAATGGGGAAAGGGTTGCTGCTGCTGCTGCTAAGTCGCTTCAGTCGTGTCCGACTCTGTGCGACCCCATAGACAGCAGCCCACCAGGCTCCCCATCCCTGGGATTCTCCAGGCAAGAACGCTGGAGTGAGTTGCCATTTCCTTCTCCAGTGCATGAAAGTGAAAAGTGAAGGGGAAGTCGCTCAGTCGTGTCTGACTCTTCACGACCCCATGGACTGCAGCCCACCAGGCTCCTCCATCCATGGGATTTTCCAGGCAAGAGTACTAGAGTGGGGTGCCATCACCTTCTCCAGGGGAAAGGGTTAATCTCCCTGGAAAAAAAAAACTATACCTAGAGTTTCTTTCCTGAATAAAATGTTGGATTTGGTAAGCTGCTGCTTTGGGAAAAGCTTTTTCTCTCATAGATTTATTTTTGTTTTCTTTTTTCTTTTTTTTCCCCCTTCTTTCTCTTAGCAGGGGGCGAGTGGTGAGAAACATGGCATTTTTGCCATCTTAGCCATTTTTCAGTTCTCGCAGATTTCTTTTTTTCACCCGGATGTGCGAGAAACTCACAGCGGTCCTCTTGGAAATGCAGCAGCAGGTTTTATGACAGCTGGTCCTGTGAACTTGGCCTTGGGGTTGGGGTGAGCAAGGGGCCCTGGTGGTCACATGGTTAGGATGGCCTCTGATAAGTCCAGTCCTCTGGCCTCCACCAAGTGGCCCAGGGAGCAAGCTGCTGGGTTGATGAGAGGCTGGGTAATGCGTGTCCTAGGGGGGTTGTTCTGGCTGCCGGCGTGGCTTGTCTCTTGTAACCGCGGCCACTGACGGAGCCATGCTTTCCAGTCCCCTTGAGCCGAGGAACCACTTTCTGCTCTGTGTGTCTCCTGCAGAACTGCAAGACCCTTAGCGCGGTTTCTAAGCACCCACATTGTCCTGGGCTGGAGGATGTGACTTTGCGGGTTATATACTCTGCCCTGGAAGGGAGGTGGCTTTTATTAGCCTGCGTCTCTCCTCCTTCTGAAGTGCTGCTCTCAGAAAGTTGGTCCGACACCCACCTGCAATCAATCTGAGGTTCTGGAAGCAGGTTCACTTATAGTGAGGGCTACACCATCCTCGTGTGAGTTGTCAAGAGCCCCTCTTCCTCTGGCGGAGCCTGGCCCACAACTCACCTGGGAGCTGGTCATTCGAGCCAGGTGCTGGCTGTTGTCCTTCCCAAAGCTGTGTATTCTTGGAATACGAACACACCTCATTACAGAGCTCTAGGGAGGGGCTGCTGGAGCCCAAAAGGCGGGCGAGAAGCCCCCAGCCACGGCTCCACTTCAGTCACTGTCCTTGCCTGGGTTTAGGCGAAGGAAAATAGTAAAACGTGGTATCTCCAGAAAACGTAAAGTCAATTCTGTTCTGTGTGGCTGTTGTGGAAGGTTTGCATGCCTGCAGCACAGGGTAAAGAATCCGCCTGCAGTGCAAGAGTCCTGGGTTCGGTCCCTGGGACGCTGCAAGTGTTTCTTCCTTTTGGGTGAAACAGCCACTTATTCATTTTCAGTCATTGAGAGAATTCAGGCAAAGGGATTCTGCTCTGATTCTGCTAACTGTACATGCATCTGGGTCCTTGGAGTTCCCCTGGCCGCCCTTTCAGAGGGACGCAGGTGGTCTTGGAGGAGGCATTTCATTATAAAGTATCCGTGGGCCCTTGCTCCAATTAAGACCATTTTACTACCGCGCTTTTTAATCACCACATGTAATTTTTTTAAGGTGAAAAACAGAAATTGTGGGGAAAAATATCTTCTAATGAGAATGTCACAAGAGTTACTGTATGCCATGGGAATTGAGATTTTCATAAATTACAATCCTAAACTGCATGTGGTAAGGAGCCCATGATACAAGTCCATAAAATATATAGATGTGAAAAAAGATAAGGTGAAAACTTTAACAAAATGTGATTGAAAAGGAAAAGTGAATTTCTAAACTAGATAAATGGAATGGTAACTCCTTCAACATAGTGATGAAATTATGTCACTAGGGGTAGAAATATCACTGGTAAAGAAAGACCTGTTAATGATGTAAAATATATGTATATAATTATGTATAACAACATATAGCCTAAACTTCTTCTTACTAGGAGTTTAACTCTACTTGAAAGGCTGTAATGACTTGCACTGATACTTCAAAATAGTTATTTTAAGTCTTTCATACAAAAAAGTTTTTGTTTGTTTTTTTAAATTAACAAGCCTGGTTTTAAAGACGAGCTTTGGAATAAGTTTAAAACATTCAAACGTGAACACCGAGACAGAAATTCATGGGTTATCTCTTTTCTGGACTAGAAAATGTCCATTTAATCCTCCTCTTATAAATTCATACAGGCGATTCTTATGGGAAAACTCAGCTTATTCTTAGGGGCAGTGCCGAGAAGATATGATTTTTTTTTTTTGGACGATAATTCTAGCACTGTTTGAAAATATTCTTCTGATACTAGATTTTGTTACTAAGTTCCCTAAAGCCTTTGAAAAAGAATTTTGACTCAGTATGCAGATCTTTGTCAGAACAGGCTTGATTTTCATTTCTCAGGCCCTGTCAAGGGCACAGATGTTTCCAATAGTTTTGATTACTGTGCGAGGGGCTGGAACTTGGAGCCAGAAAGAGCGTCCAGCTCCATCCCTCTGGGCCGCCCCGTCCTCTCTTCTCACCCTGCCCCCACGACAGAACCCTGAGCAGTCTGAGAAATCCCCTGCAATGGAGAAGGAGGCCAGCACAGGCTGGTGATGAGGGGGCAGTGTCTGAAGTTGAGCTTCCCAGGGCAGAGCCGGGGTAGTGACTCGCCAGGACCACACGTGCGGCAGGCCTGGTGGACTGGTGGCCATCCCAGGAGAGCTCAGCCAAGGGAAAGGGCTGTAGGAAGTGCAGGCCTGGGGGTGCTCAGCAAGCTGGGCTCCGCACCACCGCTTGTCCACGGGTCACATTTCCCTGGGATGGGAAACAGTCCTCCTTTTCGTTACAGGGATTAACCGCTTCCATAACATGGGTTTTTTGTGTGTTTTTTTGTAACAAGGGAATTCTTCTTCAGGCTGAGCCTCTGCCCTTAACCTTGTAACAGCAGCCCCTTCAATTGTTTGCAGAGAAGCAGGAGAGATTCAGCATGGTTTTTCCAGAGAAAAGTTTGTAAAATTTAGAAAGGGGGATCAGTCACTGGTGGAAATAGTCCTTTGTGGCCTAGCAAAGAGAGTTCCTTTCATCGACATTTAAGCTTTATTTTGGACGAGTTTTGTTTTGCTTTCTGGGGTTGTCTAGTGGACATGTGTTTCTTATTCTATCTAAACTTGCTCTGGAAAGAAAGGCTTGGTTAGAGCAGGAGGGCAGCGGGGAGCACGGAGCACAGCAGCGGCCGCAGGCCCAGGCAGGGGGCACGGCTCCCAGCTCTCTGCCGGGGGCCAAAGGGGACGTGTCTTTGCACCCGCCGCAGCCCCCCGCCCGCCCGTCTTCTTGTTCTCGTGTGCCGACGCCTAAAGGGTGGCAGAGAACCAGGTACACGTCACACACCAAACACAGAAGACTCCCTTCCAGGAGCCACAGAGGAAAAGCCCGTGTTTCGTTTTGCTTTGCAAACAGTGGCTTCCTTTATAGAGCAAACCTGTTTTACTGTTTTCACTGCAGCAAGTGTGTGAGCACTCGCTGGATGCAGAGCCCGGCCCGAGGGTGCTCCAGGAGGAGCCTGGCCCTCAGCCCCAGGGTCTCAGCGGAGCCTCGGATGGGCCCAGGCGTGCCCTCACACACGGGGAGGGCAACACAGACCTGCCTCCTGGTGCCGAGGGCAGACACACACACACACACACACACACACGGGGCTGGGACGTTCACAGGAGCACGACACAGACCTGTTTCCTCGTGCCAAGGGTAGACACACACATACAACCCAAGACACGGCTCATGTCAGGGTTGAGGCATAATCTGTTTAAGGAGAAAGTTGCTAAGGATGGTAGACACATCTGAGGAGCGACTTCTCAGAGGGACTCGACAGGGACTTAGATGAGACAAACTGGGCAGGTAGGGCTCGAAGTAGAAGGGACTGTGGACACAGGGCAGCAAGACTCGCCTCCGAAGGGGACACGGCTGCTCGGGCTGTTAAGCACACAAGGAGCCACGGAGCGTGCCTGGCGAGTTGGCTGGGACCCTGTGACCGGAGCTTTGAGTCTCCTGCTAAGGAATGTGTATCTAGGAGGATGGAGTATCTGAGCATCTGGCAGCAGTGTTCAGGTACTTTGCAAAGAAAGCCTGGATCAGGCAGGCCCCTCAGGAGACCACTGCAGAAATCCAAGTGAAGTGAGCCGGGTGAGCGTGCAGAGGGAGGGAGCAGTCAGACAGACACCCCAGAGTCTGACAGCGTTTGGAGGGTCGAGGCGCGCGACTGATGGCAGTACCCGAAAGGCAGCCTGGGACGAGTCATGTCCCAGACTCACTGCTTTGGAGAGACGGGGACACAGCATGGAGGGTGTGGTTTGGACCCCACGCTGGGATGAGGGACACACTGGGGAGCCTGAGGCTGGGCGGCCGGGCTGGAGGGCCAGAGGGGACCGCCCAAACACGGGGCGCTGGTCACGAGACTGTTAACGTAGGAGGAGCGGTGATGAGCGTGCAGGTGAGCTGTCCCCAGGGAGCGTGCAGTCCGGGGCAGGTGGACAGCACAGGGTCACGAGAGGCCCTGCGCCTTGTTTCCCAAGCAGGTCATGGAGTTGGTGCTCTTCATGGAGTTTGTGGGTAGGCTTCAGGGGGCCCAAGACTGAAGAGGAGTTTGGCCAGAAAACAGGAGTGAGCTGAGAGGAGAGAAGGAAGAAGGGAAAGGCCTTTCAGGCCACAAGCCACGTGGCAAGTGGAGGGGCGTGCTGGGGTGTGGGGTGGGGCCGGGGCAGAGCGTTGGGAAGGTGGCTTGGGGGCTGGGGAGGGCTCTGAGGGTTTTGGAGAGAGATGTGTCTCAGGGTCCTAGGCTCACTGCTCTGCAGGGACCTCCCAGTCCAGGCAGCACAGGCGCCCAGGAGCCTGCCATCTCCAGGCCGCTCCACGCTCGCCAGGCCAGGGTGGACTCCGTCTCGTTTATCACCGCATCTCATAACAACCCCCCCAGAAAGCCTGCGAGCAGAGTGTGTACTCGTATGTGCTATGCCGTGTGCCCAGTCACTTCAGTCGTGTCCAGCTCTCTTGTGACCCCGTGGGCTGCAGCCCGCCAGGCTCCTCTGTCCATGGGGGTTCTCCAGGCAAGAATACTGGAGTGGGTTGCTGTGCCCTTCTCCAGGGGATCTTCCTGACCCAGGGATCCAACCTGTGTCTCTTATGTCTCCTGGACTGGCAGGTGGGTTCTTTACCACTAGAGCTACCTGGGAACCCCTTTACTTTAAGTTTAAAAATGAGGAAGTTGACCTGTAAACAGGTTTAAACTGTGTGGGTCCACTTATAATAGGTGCATTTTTTTTTCCAATAAATACGTATATGTGCTATAAATGTATTTCCTCTTCCTCATGATTTCCTTAATAATGGTTTCTTTTTTACTGGCTTACTTTATTGGCAGAATATGGGACACAGTGCACATGACATGCAAAATGTGTTAGTCGGCCGTTTTTGTTATTGGTAAGGCTTCTGGTCGACAGTAGGCCTCTAGTTTGGGGGTAGTCAAAAGTTATGCACAGATTTTTTTTTGACTGTGCAGGGGGTCGGAACCCCTAACACCCACGTTGTTCAAGAATCACCTGTCCGTGGTGCTCTTTGAGGAGGAGGATATGTCTCAAGCAAATATTTGGACACGCATATAAAACATCTTCAGGTTCTGACAGTGTAACACACTGGAAAATATGTTAGAATATGAAAAAGTAAAAAAACACTATTCCCGTGGTTTGGAAAGGAGGTAAATTCAGGGACGGGAAACTTGAGGACCCCCACTCAGCCAGCATCCTGTGCCCTGACGCAGCTGGGCGTGGGCGCCAGCCTTACCTGCTGCAGGCCCATGGTGGGGGCACACTGGCTGACCTGTGCCCTCTCCTCCCCAGCTGTCAGGCGGCTGCGAGCTGACCGTGGTGATCCATGACTTCACGGCCTGCAACAGCACTGAGCTCACCATCCGCCGCGGCCAGACCGTGGAAGTTTTGGAGCGGCCCCACGACAAGCCTGACTGGTGCCTGGTGCGGACCACTGACCGGTCGCCCGCGGCCGAGGGCCTGGTACCCTGCGGTTCCCTGTGCATCGCCCACTCCAGGAGCAGCATGGAGATGGAGGGCATCTTCAACCACAAAGGTAGGCATTCGTGGGCGACCGTGACATCCTACCGGAAATGACAGTAGGGCTTGCGTCCACAGTTCCTGCAGCCCTAGAAGAGGTGCAATCCCTGCTGGTCACTGGCGCCCCGGCCCTTCATCACTGCATCCCTGGGCCTTTTTAATCCATCGGGGGCTGTGGTTGTCATCTGTCGCTCAGAAATAACGGTGCATCGGTCGCCTCGGTTCCCCAGACCGTGTTGTAAGATCTCAGGTTAGAGAAGGGGGAAGGGAGCCATTCTCTTGGAAGCCAGTGTCTTTCATAAACAGAGCAGACAGAAAGGCAGTGTTCTTCTCCAGGTGATGTTGAAAAGAGGTGGGAGAGGTGGGACCACGGTCAGTGTCTCCCTAATCAGGTTTTCACGTTGTGGACTATTTTGTTTGTGTTAAATACTAGATGGTTGAGTGTGCGGGCCCCGGAAGCATAACTCTGCCATCTTTGTAGCCTGGTTAAGTGTCTCAGGGCATCTGAGATGCCCCCCCTTCAAGTTCCCTGCCAGGAGAGGGAACACAGCTGGACCCCCAGAGGGAGGCGAGCTGAGTTGGGCAGGCCTCAGTGTCAGGGGTCTGAAGCTCTGACAAGAGAGATGGCTTTTGAAAGAAGTGTTTTTCCACTGAAATAGCAGGGTATTTGAACAAAGCAGCATTTGACATTGCTTGCAGACTTTGTTTAGACACAGGCAGCTGTCACAAGGCTGCTTTTCCACATGTGTCAGGACAGGTTAGTAATGGCCTCCTAGCAAGTCTGATTATCTAAACATCCAGTGTGGCCACTGCTGGACTGATGTGACCTGCAATGGGGCCTGAGTGAATTGAGCTGGTTTTCAGGTGCAGGATACACACTGGACTACGAGCCTTACAATGAAAACAGAATGTACGATTATTTTATAGTTGTTGCTTGCTGATATGGCACTATATTTTATAGGATGAATTAAAGAAAATATACTATTGAAATCAATTCCACCTGTTTCTTTTTGCTACTAAATGATGACTGCTAGAGAATCATAACTTTATATGCAGCGTGCACGGTGTCTGCTCAGTAGTGTTGCTTAACCTCTCATCTTAGTGAGGAGCTGATAGGAGATTTTTAAGAGCTTTTCAGAAACACTGGTCTTTAGTTTCTAGACAAATTCAGCATGGGTAGTTTCTGTGCTGTGAACCACTTTATATCAGTCTTCGTTTTCTGCAGTACAGATTTGGGGTTCTGCAGTTTGTTCACCCTTCCTGAGAGAGCATCACATACTCTGCATGTTCCAGTTCTTTCCTGTTAGCATGGGGATGTCCCAGCTGCTCCCTCCACTTGTCAGCTGTGCCCACTCTACCCTCACCCCGACACATCCTGGAGACAGTCCTCCGGCTCCTGAGCTTTAGTCACGGCGGTGACTCAGTGGAGCTGTACAGGAAACAGCTCCTGACCAGCTCACCTCGGGAACGAGCCCCAACCGTGCTCGGAGCCCTTGGGGCCCAAATGTGACTTTATCGTCACCTCAGTACCCAGCTGGAAGAATCTGGCTGTGATGTCTCCAGGGATCTGAAGGGAAAGGCAGAGAATTCTCAGATTTGGCCCAAAGCTGAGGCGGCTGCTTTCATTTCTGGCCAAGCTGCCTATGAGGCAGTGTTGGGCCCACCCTGCTACAGTTCCGGGTTCGGGCGGTGTTGGACCCACCCTGCAGTGATACCAGGTTCAGGCGGCACTGGGCCTGCCCTGCTGTTTTAATGGGTTCGGGCTGCATTGGGCCTGCCCCGCTGTGTTACCGGGTTTGGGCTGCAATGGACCCGCCCCTCTGTGTTAGCGGGTTCGGGCGGCATTGGGCCCGCCCCTCTGTGTTACCGGGTTCGGGCGGCATTGGGCCTGCCCTGTTGTGGTCCCTGAGCTCCAAGTTCAGGCAGTGGCCTGTTCTGGCCCCATTAGTGTTTCTGGGGTTGCATGATGTATTTAAAGTCCTCGAGTCTGAATTGAAAATAAAGTCCAACTCTTTTTTCCAAGTGTGTCTATTATGTGCAGAGGAACCCTGGTGAAATGAAGCTACAAATAACATTGGCTCTGAAAGACTTATTTTCTCATGTACCTTTCCCGTGGCGTGTTCTTTACTTCTCAGTGTTCGCAATTGCAGGCTAGCTGGGCAAAAAGAACCGTGTGTTTATCACACTTCACTTTGTCCTGAAAACCTCCTGTGGAGGTTGGGTTTGTGCTGGTTTTCTGGTTTAACTCCATTCTGTCCCCTGAGCCCTTTCTCTGGTGCTCTGTCTTCCCATCCCCTGAGACGTGACTCCTGCTTTTCACAAACCCTCTGCTTTACTAAGAATGTGTTTCTTTGTTGAATAAAATCGGTTGTAAACTAACGGTCATTTAGCAGATCAGAGCTCAGAACCTGATCCATTTCTTCCTTATGTCTGGATTTTTTATTTTTCCTGCCGTTTAGGGGAAACTTGAGGTTGTCTGTTCCCTTACAGTGTTAGGACTTGGGTGGCTGATGGGGAGGGAAGAACCTGCCTTAGGCTCTTTGGCAGACCTCTGCCAGAGCCTCCTGTCCACATTTAGGTCCAAGAAATCAGGCAATGACCAGGGTCTCCATCTAGAAGAGTCTTCAGCAAGTAGTCGGGGCAACAAGAGCCACAGGGACTGTGGGGCAAGAGGCCGCTGCCCCCTTGGGAGGCCCCACAGCCACCCTCCTCACGCTGTGTGTGCTGGGCTGGGGGCACTTCTTACTGGGAGGTGTCAGCATCTCTTTCTGAGCCCTTCTCATTCTGAGAGCCGGCTGGGCTTGAGGGACCCCCATCCCCACCCCACCCCACCCCTCCTCCCACACAGCTGGACATCCAGCACT
Organism: Ovis aries; assembly: GCF_016772045.2. Classification (NCBI taxonomy): domain Eukaryota; kingdom Metazoa; phylum Chordata; class Mammalia; order Artiodactyla; family Bovidae; genus Ovis; species Ovis aries. The sequence goes on along the minus strand of NC_056069.1, from coordinate 58,887,833 downwards.
CTCCGGGTCTCCTCCCGGCGAGATCACACAGACGGGCTGTGGTCTTTCCTGTAGTCATGTACAGATGTGAGAGTTGGACCATAGAAAAGGCTGAGCACCAAAAAATTGATGCTTTCTAATTGTGGTGCTGGAGAAGACTCTTGAGAGTCTCTTGGACAGCAAGGAGATCGAACTAGTCAATCCTAAAGGAAATCAACCCTGAATACTCATTGGAAGGACTGACGCTGAAGCTCTAATATTTTGGCCACCTGATGTGAAAAGCCGACTCATTGGAAAAGACCCTGATGCTGGGAAGGATGGAGGGCAGGAAGAAGTGGAGTGACAGGAAGGTGAGATGGTTGGATGGCATCACTGACTTGATGGACATGAGTTTGAGCAAGCTCTGAGAGATAATGAAGGACAGGGAAACCTGGCGTGCTGCAGTCGTGAAGTTGCAGAGTAGGACATGACTGAGAACAGCTTGTCTCTAGTCACTCACTGTTGATCTTTAAGGATAGTTTCTTCAATGTCTGTGATTCTTGCTGCTCTGACCTTCCAGGTGGAAGGAACAAGCACATTTGCTAATCTCTAGTTCCAAAATTTCACAGCCTTTGTGCCTCAGTTTTTTGCACAAGTCTCCAGTCCAGACACCTTAAATTTCCAGTGTGAAAGACATGCCTATGGAGATTAAATGTCTCTGTATTTGGTTGTGTATGATTTGTAAGGACTGCAGTGTGGCTGTGAGTATCAATACTCAGGTCAGCCCAAAAGGCCCAGCACTCCCTGAGCACTGCCGGGGCCATGATGCTTTTCAGCAGGGCTGGAGTTGGAATGTGCTGGACGATGAGAATCCCTGGTAGCTAAGGGCTTCCCTGGTGGCTCAGCTGGTAAAGAATCTGCCTGCAGTGTGGGAGACCTGGGTTTGATCCCTGGGTTGGGAAGATTCCCCTGGAGAAGGGAACAGCCACCCACTCCAGTATTCTGGACTGTGTGGTCCATGGGGTCACAAAGAATCAACAGCTGAGCAACTTGCAGTTGACTCACAGGCCCCTTGTACCACGCTGTGTGTCCCCTGGGTGATGTGGGGGAGGATAGAATTAACTGACCTAAATGAACAATAAGAATAATTGTACAATTTTTTCTTCAAGGAGATACTTTTGTGTGTCTGCAGCTAGACTCCAGTGTGCACATTATTCATGGGAAAGGCCTGTACGGGCGAACTGCCGTGGAGCAGTGTTTGCCGACGGGCGGTCCTGGATTCTCGTTCTCGTCTTGCCTGGCCACCACCCCCCGTCATAGCCTTTCAGGCACGGGTGGCGCCCCGACAGCAGCCACTCTGAGCAGAGCGAGGCCTCAGCGAGTCCCCGTGCTCATCCAGGCCCCGGGTCTGTGGTTCACACCACCTCCCACCCCGTCAGCATCGCTGCGGGCTGGGCTTCCAGCAAGTCCACTGAGCCAGCCGCGTTGAGACGAACTGGCCACCACCTCCCACCCTGTTTGTGATCATTGATTGGCTGCTGATACAGGGTCCAGGCATTATCTTAGAAACTTAGAAAATCAGAGGGTTTTTTTTCCTGTCCCACTGTCTCAACGAGGAGAGCTGTCACTGTTCTCTGTTTATTTACTTGCTCTTGGACCAGAAAGTAAACAGGAATCTCAGAAATCTGTTTATATTCCCAACAAGGCAAGCCTGGGTGGGTCAGCTGTGCTCTGCCTTCATGACCAAGTGCTGAGGATGTGTGAGAGCTTGGCTCTGGGCTTCGGGTGAGAACTCAGCAGGCATCCCTGTGGCAGGGCAGGGCCCCAGGCTGGCGGCAGTGCCCAGGAGCGGTAACGACAGGATGGACAAGGCTCAGGAGGATTGTCTCAGTCAGTAACCCGGCAGAGTCCTGTCCCGAGCTCCCTGCAGGACACATGTGCCTGCGCATCGTGGCAGCAATTTTGACTGTATTCACTTTTTTTTCAGTGTAAAACCAGAGCCCCTTATGAGTCTTAAGGGGACCCTTCCATTATGCTCACACTCAATCATTGCATCGGAAAGACTGCCCACGTGACTGTTGTGGGCCTGTCAGCTGAGGTCTTCCCTGCCTGGCCTGGCCCAGTTCGGGTTGAATTTGGAAAATCACTGTCAGCCACCACTCAGTTACCTTTTGCTAATGCTTGACTTTAAGACGGGAGCTTCCGAGGTGAGAGTGATGTTTATGGTTGGCTAAGTGAAGACCTTCCGGGGCAAGAGTGACATTCATGGTTGGCGTCTTTGGAAGAGGCAATGTGTTGGACTTGCAGGGTGTCTTCTTTGTGCCAGGACCTGAACTCTGGTTCCATCTCTGTCTTTGGAGATGTTGCATCCCTGCACCTGACGTGGGTGCAAACAAGTGGTCTCTGAGGTCCTCCCCGCCTCTCACGTTCTCAGGTGATGTGTATTTTGAGGCCTTTCTGAATGAAGGCCAGTTCACTCCCGCTTCTCCTTATTCTAACCCCTAATGAGGTGGCAGGTGGTCTTTTTGCTAGTCCAGTGATGTAATTAGGAGAGAAGATCCACTTAGGAACCTTAGCCTTATTTAACCTCTCTGAAAATTATTTATCAAGTTTTTTCTCTCTGGGATAGTGTGTAGGTCAGTACTTGGCATTTCATTTTGAAGAAGTTAAAAGCATGGTCTTTTCACTCCAAATTCTTCATTAAAAAATAAGGAAACAAAGGCATGAGAAACCAGATTCCTTGCCCGCCGACCACTTGGGCCTCTACACCCAGGGCTTTGGCTCACACCCCACACTCACTGAAGCAGCCCTCCGTGGTTTCCGGCTTACCCATCAGCTGCAGATGAGTGGCTGCCATCAAAACCTGCTAAAAGAGAAAACCCAGGAATTGTCTCCTATAAATGCAGTGATAAATGATTGTTATTGGTGAAATGGGGCATTTTCTATAATCCAAGTGAAAATTAGGAAAGTGAGAGATGTTCATGAGAAACTGCCTGAAACGTAGGTTTTCCTCTGAGTTCCACCAGGGGCTATCTCCTTGCCCCTCTCCCAGGGTTTTCCTGCCCATCCTTCTCCCAAAGTATTTGACTCTTCACTGGACTGTCCTCCCAACTTCTCAAAGCCTCTAGTATTCAGATTCCCTTTCCTATCACCTCCCAGAAGTAAGTGGACACGGCCCCACTTACCGCCCCCCAAATGGCCAGCACACCTGAAGCTCTCTTCACTGCCCCCCGTGATTTCTCCCCGTGATAATACACATAGAATGTGAGATTTCCCGTCGGAACGACTGAGAAGTGCACGTCAGTGGCATTAGGCACATCCACTTCACGATGCCCCGTCCCCGCCGTCCATCCTCAGCTCTCACCATCCTCCCCTCTGGACACTAACTCCCCCCACCCCAGCCCTGGGGCCCACCACTGCACTCTGTGTGTGGGAGCTCGACCACTCTGAGGACCATGAGTAGAAGTGTACAGTGTTTGGTGACTGGCTTGACCACTGAACATAATGTCTTCAGGGTTCATCCTTGTTGTAGCCCGTGTCAGAGTGTCCTTCCATGTTAAGGCTGACTCACACTCCACCGTCTGGATAGGTGACGGCTTGTCCGTTCATCGCTGATGGACACGGGGTTGCTTCCACCGTTGGGCCTTTGTGAATAACGCTGCTCTGTCTTTGGATGCTGTGGGAAGTACACCCAGATGTGGAATTGCTGGGTCATATGATGCTGCTGTTTGTGATTTTTGATTATGCTCACCACGTTTTGTTGTTGTTTAGTCTCTAAATCATGTCTGACTCTTTGCAACCGCATGGACTGTAGCCCACCAGGCTCTTCTGTCCTTGGAATTTCCCAGGCAAGAATACTGGACTGGATTGCCATTTCCTTCTCCAGGGGATCTTCCCAACCCAGGGATCAAACTTACATCTCCTGCATCAGCAGACAGATTCTCTACCACTGAGCCACTAGGGAAGCCTTCACATTTTGTTACTTTTATCTGAATAGCACCTGTGGTGCTGGAGAAGACTCTCGAGAGTCCCTTGGACTGCAAGGAGATCAAACAGTCAATCCTAAAGGAAATCAACCCTAAATATTCATTGGAAGGACTGATGCTGAAGCTGAAACTCCAATACTTTGGCCACCTGATGCAAAGTGCCGACTCATTGGAAAAGACCCTGATGGGTCTCCTCCTGAAGGCAGGAGGAGAAGGGGATAACAGCAGATGAGATGGTTGGATGCCATCACCCACTCGATGGACATGAGTTTGAGCAAACTCCAGGAGTTGGCGATGAACAGGGAAGCCTGGCGTGCTGCAGTCGGCGGGGTCACGAAGAGTCAGACATAACTGAGTGGCTGAACAGCAACAGCAGATAGTAGTGCCTTTCAGGCCTGTTCTCTTTCACCTGTCACCACCTTGTCTCCTCCCCGTTAGGTCTCCCAGCCTCCCTTCTCACCCTCTCATTGCAGCTGAAACACAAACCTGGTTATACTGGGCTCCTGCTGAAATTTCTTCAGTGACTTGCTGTTGATCACAGAATAAAATGGCAGTTTCCTAACGCGTCCCACAGAGCCTTGCCCCTCGCACTCGTGTGCGTGTGTGCACACATGCTGAGTGCACACACGCCCTCTTTCTCCCCTGGTGTGGTCCTCAAGTAACAGGAAGCAGGATTTGGTTCTCAGTCCCTCACCCCTACCTGACATTCCTGTCCCTTCTCACCAAATGTAAAACCCTTCAGGAAAAAAAAAAAAATGAATGTATCCAGTGAGTCTGTGGAGGTGAGGGTGCTGTTAACAAGTATTTCAACATAAAGGCTAAGGTTAGGGTAACCTGAGAAGGTCTGCGTGATGAACTCCAGGGGCCACTGAGGACACACGAGGAGCCGTGTGGGAACTCGCCAAAAGAACCTGAGAAGGTGCCAACAGGAGCGGCGGGCTCAGCACCAGGGCTGAACTTGCAGATGTGACAGGGCGAGTACAGGGGGCACCGGCTGTGCACAGCGGGCTTGGCGAGGCAGGAGCAGGGGCCCTGAATGCGGGTCACAGGGCCTCTACACGGAGGCCTGTAACCTGTGGCGGTGTGGTCTCGCAGGGGTGCTCCCTGGCAAGTGAGACCCATTCATCCTGATCCACTTGGTCCAGCTCTGTCCTGTGTTTTTTCACTTTCAAGACACACAACCCTCCTTAGATAAACCCACAGGGCCACTACTCAGAGCTGTGAGGAAGGGACGTACCATTGAGATCAGGGGTTACACTCAGACTCACATGCAGTTTCTTAGAACAAATGAAGCAGTGACAGATGGATGAATGGATGAAGTCCCAGATCCCAGGTCTGGAGGTCGTAAGTTCCACCTCTGATTCTCAGGGTGACCGCTGACACAGCCGCCATGCGAGGATGAAATTGGGACACATTTGCCTTAAAGCCCAAGTTGCAGAGTGTCTGAGGCCCCACCACCCTCTGTCCAGGGCATTTCTCCTGACCTGGCCCCTTCCTTCAGCTCCCTGTCCACATCCGGGCCCTGGGAGGTTGTGGCTCTGCCCACTTGCTGGTGGCGCCCACCAGTTCCCGTGCCCCTCAGCCCTGTGCCATACAGGTGAGACCAGGTGACAGAACTCAGCACAGGTTTGCAGGTGGTGGAAGGGGAGGACTCAGAGGCCACCAGTGTGTGCTCTCTCAGGAACCCCAGGCCTCACCTGGTGCCCATCATCTGAGTTTGGCAGGCCCCAGCTCAGAGGGTAGATATATTAAAGTGGTTCCCCTGCTCAGAATATAAGCAGTTGCTAAGGTTCGGTCCTGAATACTCATTGGAAGGACTGATGCTGAAGCTGAAACTCCAATACTTTGTCCACCTGATGTGATGAACGGACTCATTGGAAAAAACCCTGATGCTAGGAAAGATTGAAGGTGGAAGGATAAGGGGACGACCGAGGGTGAGATGGTTGGATGGCATCACCGACTCTATGGACGTGAGTTTGAGTAAGCTCCGGGTGTTGGTGATGGACAGGGAGGCCTGGCGTGCTGCAGTCCATGTAGTCGCAGAGTCAGACATGACTGAGCAACTGAACTGAAAGTTGCTCACCCCGATCCAGACCACCTTCCCAGTTCCCAGGGCAGCCCACCTAGCCGAGAGACACCCCCTGCTGAGGGGAAGCCTGAACTCTGCTCACAGGGCCAAGGCCTCGTCCGTTACTTCTCTGCCTTCACCAGAAATACACGCAAGGAAAGATGGAGCTCTGGGACCCAGGCCTCTTACATTTCCCCAAGGATTCTGAGACAGCTGGGCTTACGTTTGTTCAACCCAAATATCCTCTTCCCTACATCATGAAACCTGCCGCCTCAAGGATGAATCTAGTCCACCACATATGACTGCTTATGCCTTTCAGATGACCTACGCCTTTTAGGACAGTGTAAGATAAGACATTAAGAAGGCTGTCCCGGTAAGCTACATCAGTCCTGTCTGACTCTCTGAAATGCTGTGTATAGCCCGCGAGGCTCCTCAGTCCATGGGATTCTCCAGGCAGGAATGCTAGAGTGGGTGGCCATTCCCTCCTCCAGGGGATCTTCCTGACTCAGGGACTGAACCCTTATCTCATTTTGTTTCCTGCATTAGCAGGTGGGTTCTTTACCCCTAGTGCCACCTGGGAAGCCCAGAAAAGGCTTTAGTGATTTTAAAATTTTTAGTTGAGTCTATTGTGGTTCTGCTGTATTTAGGCATTTGCTTAGTGCCGGATTGTCCCTGTCAATCAGAAAACAGCCACCTCAGGCACACTGATGCATAGACGTTCAAACCTGTATCTGCCCACACATCCTTTAAATATATATGTATATATAATGGAGGATCTATCTAATTTTATTTTGTAATTAGCTTGGAAAAGAACACTTTTTGGTCTGTTTGAACAGCTGCTAATATAAATCCCTGTGGGAAGAAAGCTGAGGAACAGAGAGTTCCCCCAAGAACAAAGACTTAGTCCCTCCTCTGAGCCCCAGGGTGGATCCAGGGCGAGGGGATCGGCCCAAGACCTGTGATTAAGGCGCGTTTTCCGTGCAGCATGTAATTACGGAGCCACACAAGTGGCCATGACTGTGTTGAATGCTTCATGCTGGAAGTATTTTCATACTCCATCTTCACATTAAAGTGTTTATTAAAACAGGAAAAAGACCTAAGAAGGTATTGACACCATCTATGTTAGATGATCACAAAATTATATATATAGCGAAGCCATAAACAATGAATCAGCAAGCCATCTTCCCACAGACGACTGTGACACGGGGTTTAGTGCAGGAGACGCAGTCCGGGAGAAGAGATCACCAGGGAAAATTGTGTGTCTTGCTCAGGATGACCCAGGGCCAGGCAGGGTGGCTGCTTCCTGCCTCCCTGTGGACTCTTTTAACTGCCTCCCCTATGGCATACGCCCGCGTCAGACTTTGCCGTTCATTAGACAGGCTGGGGTTTCTCTTTTAAATGTGTTCGCTCTAATTTGCATCTCCTGAAGCTGTGAAAGGTTACAGGGAGATGATGTGTTTGGTGCACTGGTTTTCATTAAATATTTTGAAGATGAATAAACACTGTCCATGGAGGGGGATGTACATGTACGTATCAGCCAGAGTCAGTTAGCACTTGTTTCCTGATAGTATCAACTAGGTCGCGGCTCTGAGGACACCTGATAAAATAGCGCGTGCGCAACAGTGGAGAAGTGTGTGCTGGAAAAACCAAGTCCGTTTGGCTTTGACCCCTGTGTTTCTTTCTCTATTCTGAGAAGCATGAGATGGTTTTATGGTTATTTTGTGTGCCTAAAGCTGAAACATTAACAGAATTTTGAAAGATTTGACTGTAGATCCTGATAGATGGGATAGAGCGAAAATCTATGACCATAAAAAGCTGTGACTGAAATGCAGAGACATCACTTTGCCAACAGAGGTTCTGTCTAGTTAAAGTTATGGTCCTTCCAGTAGTTACGTATGGACGTGAGAGCTGGACCATGAGACTAAGCACCAAAGAATTGATGCTTTTGAATTATGGCGCTGGAGAAGACTCTTGAGAGTCTCTTAGACAGCAAGGAAATCAAATCAGTCAGTCGAAAGGAAATCATCCTTACATATCCATTGGAAGCTGAAGACGATGAAGCTGAAGCTCCAATACTTTGGCCAGCTGATGCAAAGAGCTGGCTCATTGGCAAAGACTCTGATGCTGGGAGAGATTGAGGGCAGGAGGAGAAGGGGACAACAGAGGATGAGATGGTTGGATGGCATCACTAACTCAGTGGGCATGAGTTTGAGCACCCTCCGGGAGATGGTAAAGGACAGGGAAGCCTGGTGTGCTACAATCCGTGGGGTCACAAAGAGACACAACGACTGAACGAGAGCAATAGCAACCTGATAGTTGGGCTGCAAGTGGCATGGAGAGCGGAATATCTGCAAAGCCCCAGGCTGTGTCTGTTGCAGCAGGTCGTGATCTAATCTGATAGAAGCAGCGGTACCTGTGTCTGGAAAATTGTACGTTGGTACAAAACTTTTACATACCATTTCAGCGACCCCCACATTCAGAACTTCGTTTCTAAATAAGGGAAGAAATATCAAATATTAAAACTTATTTTTAGATGTTTCACATGGTTCAAAAATAAAACTGAGAAAGTGTAAGCTGAGAAGTCTGGTTCCCACAGCCCATCAGCTGCACTTGGATCACCCTTTGTGTTCGTTACTCATTTCTGCGTCCGGTGCTGTGTGAGGTGCATGCAAGCCTGTGTCCGCTGTTCACTCCCCTTTCCATTTTCCCGCCTAAAAGGGAGCGGATTTTGCCCCACCTTTGTCACTCACTCATATCTTTTGGGAGTGACTTTCGTACCTAAAGAGGCGTCTGCCTCATCCTTTTCCATGGATGGGAGAACTTCCTGTGTGCACATGCCTTAGCTTAGTAACTCGTGCAAGGCTGAGCACCCTGGGCTGCTGCTGATAAACAGGGTCACAGAGGGTCGCTGTGTGTAGATGTCTTCTCATCCATAAGCAGGCCTGTCTGTGACGAAATTCTACAAGTGGGATTGTTGAGTTCATTGGTAAATGCATTCATGGAAAACAAACTTCTGAGGCAGAATCACCTGAATCGTAAATTAATCAGATCAGGGGCTTCCCTGGTGGCCTAGGGGCTCAGACTCTGTGTTCCCAGTGCAGTGGGCTTGGGTTTGATCCCTTGACAGAGGAGGCAGGTGGGCTGCAGTCCATGGGGTCGCTAAAAGTCGGACACAACTGAGCGACTTCACTTTCACTTTTCACTTTCATGCATTGGAGAAGGAAATGGCAACCCACTCCAGTGTTCTTGCCTGGAGAATCCCAGGGACAGAGGAGCCTGGAGGGCTTCTGTCTATGGGGTTGCGCAGAGTCGGACACGACTGACGTGACTTAGCAGCAGCAGTGGACCCCACATAGTGTGGCAACAACTATTTATAAGACCCAACACAGCCAAATGAATAAATAATATTTTAAAAAATTATTAAAAATAATCAGATCGGAAAAATATCACAGTAAACAGGCTATTTAATGACATTTCTTTTATGTGTTTTTTAAATTTTGGTCAGAGTCATGACATTTGCACTGTCTGGAACACACTGAATTCTAGTTCTATCTTGCTGTTCTGCCCCTAAGTCGTGTCCAGCTCTTTCCAACTCCATGGACTGCAGCATGCCAGGCTTCCCTGTCCTTCCCTGTCTCCCAGAATTTGCTCAAACTCATGTCTGTTGAGTCGGTGATGCCCTCCAACCATCTCATCCTCTGTCATCCCCTTCTCCTGCCTTCAGTCTTTCCCAGCATCAGGGTCTTTCCCAGTGAGTCGGTTCTTCACATTAGGTGGCCAAAGTATTGGAGCTTCAGCTTCAGCATCAGTCCTTCCAGTGAATATTCAGGACTGATTTCCTTTAGGATGCACTGGTTGGATCTCCTTGCAGCCCAAGGGACTCTCAAGAGTCTTCTCCAACACTACAATTTTATCTCACCCAGTTAGAAACAAAAGGCCGCCCCCTTTGAGTAAGGGCCCTCCTGAAAGTCATAAATGACTTGAAAGTCGTAAATGACGTGGCACGTTTCCGTGTGACTCCTGTGAGGTGAGACTTCAGTGGAGGTTTTCTTTCCCACAGGGCTTTGCACAGGAGTGTGCAGTGAAATGTTAACATAAATACTGCCTCACCAGGGTCTGCCTTTTGTGCAGATTCTGTCAGAGGGGTGCAAATGAGTTCAACGCTAATGGCAGAACAGTGATAGTTTCCAAAGAGTGAGTGACCTCCCGTAGCGTGTGTCTAAAAGTAGCTGCTTGTGACTGTTGTGCTGTGTGTGCGTCGGAAAGTAGCCATTTATGACTCTCGTGCCATCCGTCCACGCCAGACCACACCACACCATCACCAGTGAGGAACACGTCGAGGAGACAGTGTTCTCTGTGGTTCCCCTAAGGGGCTTGGGAGTCTCCATACAGTCTCTGTACTTCCTGAAGGATTCAGTTTCTAATCACAAGCATTTGATAATGAGATTTGAAAAATACTACTTTTAAAAATATGTGTTCACTGATTGGTTTATTTGGCTGCAGTGGGTGTTACTGTGGTTTGTGGGTTCTAGTTCCCCAACCAGGGATTGAACCCAGGCCCCCTGCATTAGGAGCATACAGTCTTATCTATTGGACTGCCAGGGAAGTCCCTGAAAAATACTGTTTTTTAAACCCTGCACAGTGTAACTTTTTCCTTCCTTACTGACACGCTGAAAGGATTTTGGAGGAGTGAGAGGAGTGTGGGAGGCCAGAGGTCAGTCAGAGAGCTCAAGAAGCTGACCTTTGAACTCCGCCCCTCACAGTCAGCTGCATTGTAGGGTGGTCTGACCAGCAATGGCTGGGGTGTTTGGACAACTTGACCATTCCACAAGGTTGACCATTCAAAGTGTTAGTCACTCAGTCATGTCTGACTCTTTGTGACCCCAGGGACTATAGCCCGCCAGACTCCTCTGTCCCTGGGATTCTCCAGGCAGAAATACTGGAGTGGGTTGCCATTCTCTTCTCCAAGGGACCTTCCTGACCCAGGGATCGAACCTGGGTCTCCCGCACTGCAGGCAGGTTCTTTACCGTCAGAGCCGCCAAAGAAGCCGATGTTTCAAGGGCGGCGTCATTTTCCAAAAACTCTTCTGACCAGGCTCAGGAACAGCGGACCCAGCGTCTTTGTGTCTGAAAGGCCCTTTCAGATGTGTGAGATGCAATAAACAAGGTCGTTTGCCTTCCAGCTCTGGAATTCCATGCTGGTCCCCGTTGTCTTGAAGCGTTGAGTTCAGGTGGATCCTTTCCCTCCCCTACCCCTTCTCCTGAGTATGAAGAACTTTGAATTTACTAGCAGGAAAGAATATTCACGTTCTGTTTTTTGAGATAGATTAGCTTCCTTCGGTCTCAAAAGTAATGAATCCCAGATGATTATCAGATGGGGCAGAGGCTGCCTCAGTCATCTCAGGCCGCCCTCACACAAACCACAGACAGCATGGCTTAGACAGCAGATGCTGATTTCCTCATAGTCCTGGAAGCTCTAGGTCCAAATGAAGGTGTGGGCAGGCTCGCTTTCCTCTGAGGGCCTCTCTCCTTGGCAAGCCGACGGCCACCTGCTTGCTTGTCCTCACACGCTCCTCTGAGTGTCTAGATTTCCTGTTCTAATAAGGACCTCAGTCATCCTAGATTTAGACCCACCCTTACAACTTTGTTTTAACCTGGTCACTTTTGTAAAGACCCTGTCTCCAAATCTGGTTACATTCTGAGGTTCTGGGAGTTAGGACTTGAACTCACGAGTTTGAGGGGGCCACAGTCAGTCTCACTGTGGAAAAGACCCTGATGCTGGGAGGGATTGAGGGCAGGAGGAGAAGGGGACGACAGAGGATGAGATGATTGGATGGCATCACCGACTCAATGGACATGAGTTTGAACAAACTCCAGGAGGTGGTGTAGAACAGGGACGTCTGTTGTGCTACAGTCCATGGGAAAGCAGAGTCGGGCACGACTGAGCAACTGAACAACAGTCAGCCTCTAGCAGAGGGGCAGGTGGAGCCTCAGAAGGTAACGGTAGTGACAGGATGTGTGAGTGCGTGCCCTGTGCCAGGCTCTGTGCTGTTCTCTGCATTTCATCCTCAGGGTACTCTGATGGCAGTGTATGCTGCTATCATCCCGGTGTGATGCCCGGAAGTTGGACACAGAGAGAGAGTAACTTGACCCAGCTTAGTAGACGGTAGAAAATGGGATTCGAAAATCAGTGGTCAGCCTTCAAGGCTCAAGTTCCTAACCACTGTGCACCTTGCTCTCCATACAAGCTGGAAGGAGCCCGTGGTCCAATGGGGAAGCTGTAGCCTCTGTAAACAAACTCGGCTGCCCCGGGCCAGCCATCATTTGTGGAGGAGCCGATTCTAGAAGCCAGTCTCCCTTGCCCACCACACGCAAGACCTTTTGCCTCCCTGGGGCTGCACACATTCCTAAGCCACGCCCCACACACAGGCACACCACCAGCAGCAGCAGCGGTCAGTTTCTCTGAGAAGGACCCATTTCCAACTTTTCTGATTTCAGTCATCAGACAATAATTCCAATTGCTTTCCCACTGCCCGGAGAAGCCACCCTGATGGAAATCTGTCCTTCTTTCTTCTCTTGATGCCCCTTCGCTCCTCTCCCACCTCCCTGCGTCAAGCACAGAACCTCACCCTCAATGGGGGATGTCAGCCAGTGAAAAGAAGAACCAGTCACAAGAGGAAAAATAATTTTTTTTTTTTACAAAAATCAATCTGCATCCAGAAGTAAGAGTTTACTGCTCTCTCCCCACCTAAAAGAAAAAATCAAAATCTGCCCCTTTGCCTTCATTGGAAGAGCTTCCTGTCAGGGCTTCTGTACTCCACGACCTTCCCAGGGAGTTTTTCTGCAGAATTGGGACGAGAAAGGTGCGTTCTGGCCGCCAGGAGCTGGCGATGTTGCTCTCATTTTTTCGAACACTGTTGTTTCTGTTAGTGTTTTCGGGAACACGCTTGTGGGGTTACCATCTCATATGGCCCTTCTGCACTTAATCCACACACTGGTGCAAACAGAGAAGGTCACGTTGTGAGTTAAAGTGGGAAAAAGCAGTCCTTGAATGTTGGTTTTGTTGGAGTAAAAGAGAGAAACTCACATCGTCTATGAAAAGATAGTAAGTGAAACCATGAAAAGGAGCCTATCGAATTTTTGGCACCCAGATGAAGGGCCCCAATGCCTCCAATAAAGGTGCTTTTGTGGGTGGGCAACTGCGCTAGAAAGGGCAGGAAATGCAGTGCTGAATGGAGCCCACAGAGGCAGGGTCCGTCCTCCCATCCGCTCCCTCCAGAGTGGGAGGTGTTATCTGTGGGGTAGGAGACCGGACAAAACGTCCTCTGAACAGGAGCATCTTTGTGTGAGGAACCTGAGAACTAGACCACAGCGGTGCAGCTGTGCAGGGGGAGGACCAGCACCGCGGACTCCCTGCGCAGAAAGGAAACCCCGGGGAGCCCAGGGCTGGAGGCAGGGTGGGAAGCAGCCTGGAGTCCCCGGCTCCCAGGAAGCGGTGGGGTGCGCAGAGGCGCTGCCTGCTTCTGGTGGGTGAGGTTTCAGGACTGGATGGAACATAGGCTACTGGAAACCTGTAAAGGGGCATTGATGGTGTTTTATGTCTCAAGAAAACACTATTGATTTTGAGAATTTTTCAATAATATCCCTCACAGTTGTGTCATTTGTGTTTCCAGCTCAAAAGCATTAGCTGCTGCTGTTTTATGAACTGTCTTTGGCTTGTACGATTACGAGGAGCTTTTTTTCATCCTATGTTAACTGCCCAGTTACTGATGCTTGTTTCTTCAGAAAGTGCTGTAGTCTTAATAGAAAGACTTTAGGTCCTTTGGCTCATCTGAGTTTGATGTCCATTTAAGTCCGTTTTTAGTTCTGATTTAATGAAGCACCCTTTGTATATGGATCTTTTTTTTTTTTACCGGTGTGGGGTCTTTGGGTAACTTTTTTCTTTTTCGAGACCTCCTTTGGCAAAAATGACCTTGTCTTATTTTTTCTGGACAGATTAATAACAGGCACTTGAACACTGAATTTCTCATTTTAAATATTCGAGGAATAATTAATCACGAGAAGCTTACATGAAAAGTGGTTGAGGTGGGGTGGGTCATTGATTTTTGACAAAAAGAATTTCTTGTCAACCAATTTAAATAAAGTTATTTTTATTTTTGTGAGAATGAGATTGGCTTATTTAATTTTGCCCATAATCATGCAAAAGATGATTTCATATTTCTTCTGATCTTTTTCAATAAATCAAGATTTCTTTATTCACCAGTCATTAATGTGCCTTATATTTTTTCCCCACAAAATTCTATGATTTTAACCTATTTGTCCAGCAACTTTTTCACACTCTCAACTTCTTTAGCTATTGACATTTATTTAGTGTAGCATTCGATTTTTTACTTTTAAAATCTTTTAATTTTGCGATTATTTTAGACTGGGAGGAGAGTTGCAGAAATAGTACTGAGAAGTCCTGTATCCTACTACCCAGCTCCCCGGTGTGACATGTCGCCTGACCCTGGTCCAGTGACCAAAACCAAGAAACCAGCCCAAGGCAGCGCTGTTAACCAGCCACAGGCCTGACTTAGGGGTTTGCCTTCATGTCCTTGTTTGGCTCAGGATCCAATCCAGAACACATGCCGTATTTTTAGTTTTCTCCAATCTGTGGTAGTTCCTCCACCTGCTTTAGTTTTTCAGGAACTGGACACTTTTGAGGTATCACTGTTATTCAGTCACTAAGCCATGTCTTACTCTTTGCAACCTCATGGACTACAGCACGCCAGGCCCCCCGTCCTTCACCAACTCACGGAGCTTGCTCAAACTCATGTCCATCGAGTCGGTGATGCCCTCCATACATGTCATCCTCTGTCATCCCCTGTCATCCCCTTCTCCTCCCGCCTTCAGTCTTTCTCAGCTTCAGGGTCTTTTCCAGTGAATCGACTCTTCACATGAGGTAGCCGAAGTATTGGAGCTTCAGCATCAGTACTTATTAGTCGTCTTGTATTTTGTAAGATGTCCCCCAGTGAGAGTTCACCTGATGCTTTCTCATGATTAGATGGAGTTTACGGGGTTTTGCCCAGCACACCACAGAAATGATGCCGTGCCCCACTGGGTGTCATTTGGGGCTGCAGGAGGACCCCAGCGTCTCATGGCCAGTGGTGGTGACCTGGATCACCTGGTTACAACAGCATCTGCAGGTTTCCCTCCACTATGAGATTATAGTTTCCCTCATTGAAATTAATAAGTACCTTGTGGGAGAAGCTTTGAAACTATGAAAATATTCTGTTTCTCCTCTTGCCTTTACCCACTCATTTCAGCGTCCATCAGTGGGTCTCGCCTGCAACAATAATGAGCACTGTGGAGTTTGCTTCCTGGCGATTTTGTTTTCCTCGTTCCTGTAAAATTTGTTCATTAGCATCTTGTCAAGAGGAGTGGTCCCTCTGTCTCATTTATTTATTCAACTGTTTGTATCATACGGAGTCATGGGTATTTGTTGTATTCTGTGAGTCATTATCCAGCACTGCCCTAATTTTGTTGCTCAGATTGCTCCAGCTTTGGCCATTAGGAGCGCCTTCGGGTTGGCGTCTGTGTACTCAGGACACACCCACCTCGTTTTTGGAGGGCTTGCTTGCTTTCTGACAATGCAGGATGCTCCCAGCTCATCTGGTGTTAGCTTTGCCACAGTCCTGGACCAGCTCTTTCTGTTAGGTCTTCTGCAGACACGTATGTGCACCCTATGTGCACACATATCTATATTCATGTTATCTCTCTCTCTCCGCATGTGTGTGTTCATGTAGACATAACAAACATCTGTTCATATCACGCTGAAACCTCTGACCCCTGTCCAGCAACACAGCGTTCACTCTGCCAGTCCTTCCCCTTTCCTTACTTGGAACCTGTTTCCCTGACAGTAAGACGCCTGCATCTCATTATCCAACCTATATTTACTTACTTCTTCAGTCCTGTTCCAGGAGCCTTTTTTTTTTTTTTTTTCCTTCCCTCTCTTTGGAAATTAAGTATTTTCTTTACCTAAAATGACTTGGCTTTGCAGGACTCAACTCACCTTTTTTCATTTGCCAACCCGTGACACAAACTTAAGATTCTTTTTGTCTTTGGTTTTACAGTATATAATCAAAATACTGTTTTTCAGAGTCACCTAGTGAGCTCTTTCCCTCCCCTCCCTCTTCAGCGCGGTTCTGAAGCGCAGCTAGTTCACTTGCTACAGTGTTTACCGTGCATTTAGAGGACACACCTGATCCTCCCTGATCGTAATTACTTACTTGGGGGCGGGTGTGAGACAACCACGGTTCCTAGCATCAGCACTCAATTTCCTTACATACATATAAAGGCTCGATTTTTTTTCTTCCCAGCACCCCTTGCTGTTGGTCCTCACAGAGAAGCATTGGGTAATACGTTTAAAAGCACCATCTTCGCCAGCTCACCTTCTGTTTCTTTGGTGACACGTTTAATTATATGTCCAGCCAGCAAATGAAAATATCAAAAAGATCCCCAGAATTTCTTGGTTTCCTTCATGAAGCCCACTCTTTAACTTCTACATTGTGTATCTCCTGTTTTGCCAAATGCCTAAAATGTTCTTTAACCCACTGCATTGAGGTAGTTTTCCTGTCTGTCTGCCTTCTCTTGCAAAGCTCACCTCCATCCGTCCTGCCCTGAGCTTAGCTGTTTCCTTTCTCTCCCGGCTCTCACACTGTGGTCAAGGTTTCCTGACCTTCCCTCCTACCTGATGCAGATCTCACTCTGCAGACAGACTCTTTCTGTGCCGGGAGCATTAGCCTCACTCCGTCCATTCTGGAGCGCCCCAGCCTCTTCCTTTCTGGTCCCGGCAGGCTGCCTGCCGCCTTTTCTCACAGCCTCTCCAGTTCCCTGAAGTCACCAGCGTCTGTCCCCACCACCTGTTCCCTCCCACCCTCAGGGACACGGCTCCTACAGGCTTTGCCTCCCAGGTCAGCCAAGGTCACATGTGGGTCTTTCTCACCTTGACGTATTTCAGGCTATTCAAGCAGAGTCCCCAGCACACCTCCAAGGCAGAAACAAGCCTTAGAGGCAGAACTTACTCCAGGAAGCGTTTGCTGTTGTTTGGACTTTTCTTCCTTTTTTTTTTTTTTTTTTTTAGCTCCTCTCCCATCCCTTCCACTTACTCACAGCAGCACTTCTGTTGGTTCCATGTTTGTCCATCCAGGGCTTACCAGGTGGCACTAGAGGTAAAGAACCCACCTGCGAATGCAGGAGACAGAGGCGTGGCTTCGATCCCTGAGTCAGGAAGATCCCCTGGAGGAGGGCATGGCAGCCACTCCAGTATTCTTGCCTGGAGAATCCCACGGACAGAGGAGACTGGCGGGCTCTATAAGTTCATAGGGTTGCAAAGAGTCAAACACAACTTTGCACGCACGCAGGGGTTAAATGATCGCCCTTCCACATGAAGACCATGTGTTAGGTGCCTTTAGTTCATATAATATGTCTTTGCCACTTTTTAAATTTTTTTTTACAAACTGCCATATTACGTAGTAAACACTGTGAGTTCACACTTCCGCGACTAGGAAAAGAAGGGCATGGGAAAAGCTTCCTTCTTTCCCTCCTTCCTGCTGGGCTACACTCCTCTGACAGATGTGAACTTGAAATTTGAAGAGGGCAACCACTGAGGAAATGTCTCATATATCTTAGCCAAAATTATTTGATTCATTTTTAAACATCACCCCCTTCCTCTCAAGTGGGGAACGTATATTACACACAAAGTAATTAATTTCCCTGACAGTTCTATTTTTTTTTTTTTTGTTCTAATTAATGGCCCTTGCTTGGCAGTCTTGTGTTTTTGGAAAGGGACAAAGTACAATATTTAATAAGGGCCATAGTAAATGAAACCCTAGAATGTCAATTAGCTTGATTTCCTCTAGGACATAATTTGTACTGCTTTTTTTTGCCAACAAGAGAGAAGGTTATTTATTCGGTAATAAAGTTTTCTTTCCTCACATAGAAAGTTCTCTGTGCAGAATTCCTCCTCTTGCTTGGTGCTGGCATAAGCACGCCATCTGGGTCTATCATGGGACCATTTGTAAGGAAAAACAGCCTTATGCTTTGTTTTTGGTCTTCTAAGAATATGAGACCTAATGTGGCTCTATAAATGCCAAATCCCACTTTGTAACAGTTTGTTTTAGGAGATATTACAGAGATGGCTGTCTTTGGGTGCCCTGGATTTATTCTTTTATTAAAAACAATAATTCTCAATTGTCTTAAACTGAGAAAGAAACTATTCAATAATCTCCCCTCAGAAAATCTGTAGGTAACAGACGACCACGTTGCGGTTTTAGACGTGTGTGTGTGTTAGTCGCTCAGTCGTGTCCAGCTCTTTGGCAGCCCCATGGACTGTAGCCCACCAGGCTCCTCTGTCCATGGGGATTCTCCAGGCAAGAATACTGGAGTGGGTTACCATGCCCTCCTCCAGGGGATTTTCCCAGCCCAGGGATCGAACCCAGATCTCCTGCACTGCAGGCAGAATCTCTACCGCCTGAGCCACCATATTCCAAATGATTGCCCCAGTGCAAGAGCTGGGCCATGAGGGTGGATTTCAGAGAGCTCAGTGTGTGCCTCTCAAGCTAATGAGAAACAGGAGAGGGAGTGTATCCACTCAGCATGGAAGTTGAGAGTCAGACTTTGTGCCCGTTAAACAGTGGATGTTCTAAGCAACCACCATGCTGTATGAGACAGGGCAGGAAACACACGGAAACTTGGCCGAGAAAGAGTGAGGATTTCTTAGGCTAAAGAAGATACCCAGTTTCTGAAAAGGATGAAAATCAGCCTTTAAGATGCTTTCCTAAGAACGCCTTTTACAGATCTCAAGTCAGGCTATTTCTTTTCACTAGTGTGGCTGCTTTCTGGTGAGGAAGAATGAAGAGATGTTTCTAATAAGCAAGGAGCGCGTTGCAGCCCAGTGATGTAACCAGTTGGCTGCAGACCGAATTACGTTTCTTTCTGTTATCAAGTCACATCAGAAGGCCCTGTTTGCTGTGCGTCTCAGCGCGGCCCTCCATCTAGAGGCACACAAAGCCCAAGTCGGGGCCCGGGGAGGGGCGGGCGGCCGTCACTTGCCATCTATCTCCCCGAGTCAGGAAATCGCAGCTCTGGCTCGCGTAGGAGAGCACAAACATCTGGCTCCCAGCGCACGCTCAGAATTTTCCTTGAGCTCCAATTAGGGTGACTGTGGTAGAAAGTAATCCAGGCGTCTGGCTCTTCCCACACGTGAAGCCCACGACAGGCGAGGCAGTGCGGGGCAGCCAGGCAGAGGGAGCGGTCCCTCCCGTATTGCATCTGAGCGCCCAGGCACCCGCTCCCGGTCCCGCTGCCCACGGCATCGGGAGGCATAGCTGGGGGGCAGGGGTCCCGAGCCTGTAGCCTCAAGTCAGCACCGGCCGCACCATGCCGAACGGAATTAAGCCAGTGGATCCGCTGGACTCACTTTCAGCCGTCAGCACAGCCTACCGCGGCAGTGGGCAGCCTGGCACCTGCAAGTACTGGATCCTGGACCTAGGTACATACCTCCCTGCAGCCCGGCCGCTGGCTTCCCAGACTGTGTTCTCTCAGGCGGCAGCAGTGGGCTTGAAAACAGAAAGGGTCTGTGCTTTACCGCTGAGATGGGTTGTGTGCCTTGTATGAGGGGCTGCATGGGGGAGCTTTGCAGGAGACCTCTAGGAAAGGGAAGAGAAATGGGGCACTGGGTTCTGGGCAGTGCTGTGGTGATTGATTGCTTGGGTCATCAGTTATTCTTCATATCTAAGGATTGCTTTTGATAGTCTTCTTGTAAATGGCAAAGAACAGTCTAAAGTAATCTGTGCCACTAATTGCCTCCTTCTTACAGTCGTGTGTCTGTTTCAGGTTTCACTTTGTTTAGGGTTTTTCAGACTACTCTGGTGTCCTGCATGTGTATTTAGAGTCTCTGTTTGCTTCCTTTAGGATCTGCAGCCAAATGATAATATAAAGTTATATGTGGGGACGGACAGGTCTGCCAGTAACCACCAGTTTATTTCAGGGGAGTGTGTGTGCCTGGCTCTGGTTTATACACAGAGCTGGAGCCCAGACAACAAAGCATGATTCCTGCAAAGGTCGTTTGAGAAGTAGAAAAGTGCCACTTGGAGGAAAAGGCAATAGGCTACAAAAGAATAAAGCTAGGGAAGGAATTAGGTCTGTGGGTCTCCCTCCTGCCCTGCCAAGCTCTGGAGGAGGCCAGCTTTCCAGACATAACCTTTGACATCTGTCCAGACTGTACAGCTATGGAAAGAGATTTCTCACAGGCTGCACCCCAGCCAGGATGGCTTCTTCCAGAATGTTGGCCCTGACCCAGGGCGCTTTTAATGTTTGCCTGCCCTGTTTCACCCACTGTTACCATGTGTGCTCTTAGAGGGTGGGCAGCAGGCAGGAGAGAGCCAGGGGCACCTGGCCAGACTTCGGGGCACTTCAGTGTATAATGGACAAGGGCAGAGGTGGAGGGACACCCCCCACCAAGGAAGGGGCACCCGACCCGGGGAAGGAGGGGGTGCAGAACTGTGCTTTGAGTATCTGAAGGGGACGTGGCACTGTTTACATGTTTGTCCATGAAATGCCAGAGGAAAATGGCCAAATTATTTTTACCAGGCCCCAAAGGAGGTGTTTGGCTGTGTGAATGTTGAATTTGTTGGTGTGGAACGTGGAGTTTGGTCCACAAAGCTATCGAAGCATTTTTTAAGTCACTGACCATAGCTTTGGTCATATTTATGTTTGTTAAACTGTTCAAGAATGGCCTCCCTTTCTGGATGGCTCCAAACTGGGCAGGTCCATTAATGAGGCTGTGCCCTGGGCATCTGCACAGGCGTAGGGGTAGGTGGTTTGTGAGATCTCTTTATTGAAAATAATCACATCTGTGCAGTGAAAAGAACAACTGATGCTGTCAGAAGTCGGATTTAAAGTCTCCCACCCTAAGTAGTTCTAGGACTCTAGTAAATTACCTTCTGTCTCTGAACTTCGTTTCTTTGTGTGCAAAATGGGGATGGATAACAATTAGAGCACCCCTCCCAGCTATCATAAACATCCCCAGAGAGCAGACCAAAGTATTTTAATGAGCAATTTTGCTGAGATTTTAAGAAGATAGGGCATTCTTCCTATAGAAGGAATTTGGACTCTAGCTGGACCTAAAGGTCCTTAGGATTTCTTCTCCAGAGACCTTCTTAAACTAACTTTGTGAATACAGAAGGATCTTACGCAATTGCAGTTTGGGTTTCCCCGAGATATACTTTTGTCTGGTGATTCTCAGACTATAATGGAAACTCTAGGTGATGTTATCCAAGCTGTCATAAAAAATTTTTAAGCTGACAAATTTGGAAAGAAATAGATGTCCTCTAGAATTTTCCTTTGGGGGCGGGGGGAGGCTAATCTCTTCACAGTAAAGGACAGAAGAGGGAAAGCAAAACTCTACTTTGTGGTTTGTTTGTTTGTTTTCCTGAGGAAATGTGACTGTCCATCTCTTTCCCAGCCTTCATAGTAATTCCCAGATAACTTCCTGGATGCCATGTTACATCAGAGTGATATTTTAATACATTTTGATTCCACTCATTCAGTTGATAGAGGGGGACATCTATAGGTATCAGATTGGGAAGGGGAAAATGATTCTGAGAAATACCCAAGAAATGAATCCCAGAGTAACTTTAAAATAGCCCATAAATCAGGGAGTGATTGCAAAGCTTCCTTTATACCCACAAGCAGTCTTGCAGTTCATTTGTTGGAGCGCGTTGGGAAAGGCCGTTTGTCTGCTTTCTGACATCTTCAGTGGGGCATTCTCCTCCTCATCCACCTGGGAATTAGTCTTGCTTGGAATTTTATTTGCAGATGTTGCTTTTTCCAATCACTCACACAGCCATAAGCCCTGAGAATTTTCCTGCTAAGCTAATGTTAGGGAAAAAACTCAAGAAAAGATGAGGTCAAGAAGAACTATAAATTATCTTTTAAGAGGGTGCCAGCAGGAGAGCCCAGTTGTACTGGTAAGATAGTGGGACTATTGAGCTGGCTCTCATTCTGAAATGTGCCCTTTCATAGGACACGGGGACTCTATTCCAGTGCTGGAGAAACATGAAGCAGTGATCTTCCTTAACAGTAAACTGACCCCTGTACGCAGGGAGGCATGTGCCTCAGCATCCTGCTAGAACTCTCTTCCAAGTCGTTCTTTGTTCTTTTTTGATGCGGAGTGTGGATTCTCACCAGTGCAGTTTTTGTTGTTATAAAGTAAAAGGACAGACCTTGCAAAGACTACATACAGGGATATGAAACCTGTTCTGAAGGGACGCAGGGGGTTAGCCAGCAGCGCCCACTCTCCTCTCCCGTGAGTGAACGAAACCACAGAAGCACCAGCACAAGGCTATCTTGTTCCAACGACGAAGACTGACCGTTTCATACAAGTTACTGGGCATGCTAAGTTCTGTCCTAAATCTTTTTTGGTCTTTAAATATTTCTAAAGGAATCCAAGTTTAAGACATGGTCTGCATGGTGATACAATGGGGGTAGTGTGTGACTGTGCATAGCAGACCACCAGTGTTCCTGTCTGGGCTACCCGCACCCTCCCCCCGCCAACCCTCCAGGCCACAGCAAGCTAAATCCTTGCTAATCTTGCTCAACTGCAGCCTCCTCACCTGCCCACCCAAAAAATAATAATACCACTTGCTGCTGCTATGAGTATTATGCTCTCCAAAAATTATTAATACATTAAAGGTTTTTGTTTTTTCTCTTTAAGTAAACTGCAATTATAAAATAATTTGTTTTCTCACTTTTCACTGATCAAAGATGTTATTTGTCCCTCCGAGCTCACGATGGGCAATTTTAGGGAGAAAGAAAGAAGTGTTGGTGTTACATGCCCAATTCACATACTTGTGTGTTTCCAGCGAAAAGGCAAAGAAACTTTTAAGTTTTGGGGCCATCTTTAAAGTGAATATAAAAGTTTTGAAATGTTAAAGCTTTTTGAAGTTTATGTGAAAAAGAGGCTGAGGAGCGCCTCAAAGGTCCCAGGTCAGGAGCCCGCAGACCAAACAGCCCCGCCTGGTTCTGGACGGCTTTCCTCTCGATGGACGAGGACCAGGCCCCCTCCTTCTCCTCCACTGTAACGCTCGCCCCCTTGTCATGTGCTCTAAGTATATCCCTACAGCTCGGCTTCATGGGGAACACGGATTTATGACTTTTGATCCAGAAGGATCTCCTCCAGGTGCTGGAGGCAGCGTGGTGAGTAAGGCTGGGAACCCCGCGCAGCCCACCAGGGAATTGGTTGGAGACTCGGAATTCGTCCTCCAAGGTTCCCCCTTCCCCCTCCTGCCCTGAGAATCCACAGTCCAGATGCCGCTCATCAGATTTTACAGCTCTCACATAAAAACCACACAAATGTGAACAGAGTGTACCAGCCCGAAGTATAGTTGGTGTCCCTCTGAAGCTGTGTGTACCGTGTTTACAAAGGAAAATTCAGACACATGGAGCGCAGAGCAGGGAAAAGGGGGGCTAGCAGCCAGAGGCAACCAGCGATAATGCTTAGACACATTTTTTAGGCTTTTTACATGAGGGGGGGGGGAAAGGATGACTCTTTTGTTTATGCTTTTAAAATTCGACTAGAAGACGTCCTCTCAGCCCTTGCCACTGTCCCTCTTCAGATGCGCAGTTGAAGTGCCTGTTGCCTCATCATGGTAACAGCGATAACAACTGTCGTGAAAATGGATCTATTGCAAAAAGACCAGAGTGGGGTCCAAGAATAGAGCCCCTGCGAAACGTCTGAGACAGAGTGCCTCTCCCCCCACCCAGCCGCAGGGCCCACCCACCTTCCTCTTTCATCTCTGAAAGCTGGTGGGTTATTTTAAGAAGTGGCCCAGTGGCCAGCAGCACCTGTGAAGCTGAATAAGTCTTGAATAGCAAGAGGGGAGCACACTCATTATGACGCAGGAGAAATTGAAGGTTTGTCCCTTTGTCTCTCTCGGGCACAACTCCACCCCCACCCCGAGGAGGCTGTTTGCTTGTTTCCCACCATGGCTTCTTCCTCCTGGTTGGGGCTCTGCCTCCTATCGCAGGGGGCACTAATTAAAGCCAAGGACGGGATCTGTGCCGTTAATTGGCGCTCAGAGCAGAGGCGTCCTTTTCATTCCTTTTGTCTCCGAGGCAGCTTTGTTCCTTCCTGGAATCGCTCCAGGCCTCCCTTCCTCCCTTCCTTCCTTCTTCTCATTGCAGTTACTCAGCTGCTTGAATAACGCAGGACACGTGGGCAAGATGCTAACAGGACAGCCCGCAGACGAGGCGGGCGGGGGATTCTTAATCGGGACACGTCACAGGTGAAGATGTCACCTCCCAGGCTGGCGCCGTGACGAACGCCCAGAACAGTTATCCGACCCTGTTGTCTTTCTGTGTTCTGGCTTTTGTTGTTGTTGTTGTTGTTGTGTTAGTATGTGGCATCCTGGAACAGGAGTGGGCAGTCCTCAAGGAAGTATGAAATAATAATTTGAAAAATAAAAAACCCAGGGCCATTCGGTTTCTGTAGGGGAGTCAGGGGGCAAGAGGTCATAAAATCAAATAAGATGCAGTCGTAGGATGGCAACCCTTGACCCTCTGTGTGCTTGGACGTGGGTGCTGCATGTAGGATACACACGCGCAACTGGGCAAAAAGCCACAATTGCGTGGTTAACATTTTAATCCTATTTTTAAGTGCTTAGCTTTACTTAGAGCAGCATTTTGCTTTTGGTAAAGGTATTACTGAAATATAATTGTGAAAGGAATTCCTAATTGGTTAGGACTTTTTGGTTCTCTGATTTTTGAACTAAATCATCACAGACCCTGGAATATAATGTGCTAGATACTGGGTTTGTGGTTTTGGGGGGCGAAGTGGATGAAATTGTCCATTTCCTCATTCTCCACAGCTGTAACTCTTTCTAAACTAATATTCCATCCCTTGAGACTGAAACTTCAGCTAACCTGCTGGGCGGATGACGTGAAGAGTGATAGTGCTTGGCAAGCTGATTGCAGAACATTCCAAGGCCAGTTGTTGTTTCCTAACGCTCCATAAAAATGAGTATAGGGCTGTATGAATGAGTTATGTGGCTCTAAGAAAACTTTTATGAGTTCGCATGGTTGTAGCATATTTTGGTTAGATATGTTCTTATGTAATCCGTGCACTTTCTGGAAGGTAGGGAAAAGACTTGCACGTTGGCATTCTACATCTGGTCTTAATTAAAAATAATAAAAATAATAGTAGATTTATATATTAATGAAGAGATTCTGTCACCATTTGAAATCAGTCATATCGTTTAAACCCCTAGCTGCGGAATGTTCTTTTAAAGCATTTTGCAGGAGAGTGTCTCTACATGTCCCTGGCTTCACCTAGAGACATGTTCAGCTTAAAAAGTCTGCAAAGTGACCCCTAAAAAGTAATTTTAGTTTCCTCTTTAAGAAAGTCGTCCAAGTTATCTTATCCTCTTCAACAATATAAAGACACTAACCAAAAGTATCAACATCCATCATGACGAATACAGTTCCACATGTCAGCTGCCTTCAAATAAGATTAGGTCTTCCACTTACTAACACTTTGCCTGTGACAGCAGCAACAGTCTTGCCCACGGATTAAACATCCATGTTTCTTGTTAGTGTTAGAACCTCTGAGAGCGAAGGTGGGATGGAGAGAATACGGCTTCAACCGTGTGTGATTCCTTACTTCCTTCAAATTAACTTTCTGTTCCCTTAAAAGATGGTTATCTATTCAGGGCAATAATAAACACTGTGTTGCCTTGGAAATAGCTTCCCAAATGAAGAAATTAAGAATCAAGAGCCCACCATGTTATCACAAAGAAAAACCTCATTATCCCTATGTCAGCAGTATATGAGATACTAAGTAATCTGAGAAGGATACAGAATTTTTTTTTAATAACATTTTCTTTGTATAAGTGAGATTTTTGAAGAGAACATCCATTTGGCTTTGTGGGCAGAGGGGGGAGGGCTGGAACACAGAGCACCTCAGCCTCCTTAAAAAGCCGAACAAACAGAAACATCTCAGAGTTTTTCTGGTCCCTGAGCATTTAAGCTGCCCCCTGGGTGAGCTCAGCAGGATGTCATTCATTGCCCGAGTGGCGGTAGCGGGGCGGTCGTGGGCAGTGCCTCGGCGGGGCAGCCCCGGTCTTTTTGAATCACGTAGGAGGGGGCCGTGGAGCCAGGTGCGGTGTCAGAGGGCCGTCTTGCCCCGCCTCTGCCCTCACTGGTGCCAGGCTGATCATCAGTCACTTCCGCTGCCCAGAACTCCCCCCGCGGCAGCCCCACGTGGGGCTCGGGGTGGACCGGGAACCAGCTCGCCGACTGGGGAGTGTCCCCTGTGGGGTGATGCTGACCAGCCTTTCACTCTTCAGACCTGTCCCCAGGGGATGGAGCTGTCCACTCGGAGGGTGGGGATGTCCAGAAACTTTGCCAGGGGAAAAGATGTAAATGGGTGCAGCCTGCAAGACTTATGTGTGGTTTCTGATCTCACTTTTATGTCTTTTTTTTTGTTTGTTTTCTGGAAAAGGGTCTTTCTTTCATCCAGCAAGAATATCTAGAAACATCTGCTTTTGTCCTTGTGTAGAAGTCAGGAATGAGCCCAAACCGCCCCCACCCCACCCCCCACCAGCCCTCACTGGCAAAATAGCCCCTCAGGAATTTCTTTCCCTTTTGTGACAGTGTAGAGTTGTGGTTGCAGGAAACTCCTGCTGTTCATCTCCCCCAAAAAATATGTTATTTCAAGGGCTAGTCCACATTAAAGTAAAAAGAGAGAAAACGGCCCCATCATTCCAAGAAGACAGGGAGATGGGCTAGCAACCGCCCTCAAACAAAGCCAGCATTTGTCCTCAGTCAGGAAGGATCCCCTTAGAAGTAAGCCCCGTGTACATCTGAGGACATTCTGAGAGCGCCATTGTGTTTTGTGTTGCTGTGGTTTTAACCGTGTGAGGATGTCTGCTCTGGGCCAGCAGGTGACCCAGGCTATCCATGACCCATCCCTGGGAGGGGCGTCAGGCAAGCAGGTCACCACAGCAGTGCCAGGGGATTTCTGCGGGCCCTCCATCTCTTCTGGGGGCCACTGTGCCCCCTGGCACTATAGTTGTCGTCTCCCAGGGTTCTGGTCACCATCCTGGCAGCTCCCAAGTTTTCTTTTTCCTGGAAGCCAACATCCTGGTGGTAAGCAGCCACCTGCTGCAGACCCACCATGGTACCTGGAAGGGACCCCACACATGTGACCCCCACACAGGAGCCAGGTCCTGTTTTGTTCAGGGTGTGGTAAGTTACTCCGTTCATTAGCTTTGTATTAAATTCCTTTCATTGATCCAGACTAGCTCATCCGTTACCCACTGTCAGTAATGAGTCCTCCTCCATCATTTCCTTTCTCGGGTGTTTTCAGATTTCCACTTTGGCGATATGTAATATCCTATTCATCTGATTAGCCAAGCAGAGGATTATGCCATCTGCTTTCTTCTTTATTTACTTTCTTCACATTTCCTTCTTGGAAGTTCAAGTGGAGCAGTTCAAATGCAGGAAAACCTTTGAAATGAGGTGTGTTTTGACCCGAAATTCTGAGAGGTTAGCATTTATCCCCACAAGAATGAAATTAAAAGCAAAACAATGCTTGAAGTTTTGCCCTTGTTGACACAGCCACGTTCTCCAAAGCCTATGTCATGTTTTAGGTGTTTTCAGAAACCACGCTAAGAATAAATAGCATTTAGAGATATTCCTAAGAGTCAAAGAACAAATTTTACTTGCAAGTTCTGATTGTGTGTTGTTTGGTTAGAGGTGGCAGGCCTTGTATGTCTCATACCCCTCACGTTAGGTGCTGGTGTGAGGGTGTTCTCATTTCATGACACAGATTATCCTGAAGTCGGGTGCATTGCACGGGGCAGCCGCTCTGTGTGCACGCGCACACACATCCTGGCTTTCAGCCTTCACAAAGAAAAGGGTAGAGCAGTTGCTTCTGGTTGAGTCCCTTTGGTTCCAGTTATAGTTGATGCTGGTGGTTCGCTTGTGTTCTTGCGCTCGGGGTCCCGGGAGGGAACCTGGGAGTGAGCGCTCCCATGTGAGTTTGTGGGAGGGGGCTGCACAGAGACCAGTGGGTGTGCTGGCCACGTATGTGCGTTTTCTCAGATAGCAGAGCCCATGTGTTCCTCATTACTGCCTGCGCCGTGGCCACACTACGCTGGACCTCTGGGCAAATCTAGGGATTGCTTTTTTTAAAAAAGCAGAGAATTTATCTTTCTCCTTCATGTTTTCTGTGTTTGCTTCACATTTCAAAGCAAAGGCAGAGTTCCCATTTTTGCGTTGAGGACCCACTGTACCGGCTTGTGACATGTGTAAACCTGGGTTTTAATACCCTTGTGCCACCATTTTCTGAATAGTGAAATACACACCGTTTTCAGTCATTGACACCCCACATGTCAGAGCATCTGTACAGCTTCTAACTTTTTATGAAGTTAACATGTTTCCCATGTTAACATGCATTTGCCATGACAGTGATGGTCCAGAGTGTAGCCGTGGACCACCTGAACCCCAGGGTATGCAGGGGAGCAGGTCACTCACTGAGGACCAGGCATCTAATCCATGCCCGTGTCTCAACCCCCAGTACATCTTTATTGTGCCGAGGGGCAAATCAAGAACCACAGACTCATCTAGACAGACAGACAGTGAGGTGACCGGAATGGAAAAGCAGGAATCGAGCAAGGAAATGTTTTCAGATACTTATTCGCAAATAGGAAAGAGATTTAAATTTGGAGAATATTATAAAATACTTGCTCTTACATTCTCATCCACCAAACGTATAACCATATCAGCAGGCAGCTTGTTACTACCTGTCACCTATAATTCTCCCAGGGGCAACCCAGCCTCTTGGCACACTTCGTTGTCGTGAATGAATACACCGGGTTGCCCAGGTGATTGTAATCTCTCTGCAGCATGGAGAGAAGATGACATCCTAAGTGAAGCATCTGAAAGAGTAACTTAGGGTGAGCTCGCTTTTTATGTGCTCTTCAAGAGGATTCCAGTGTGTTACTGTTTTCAATTATTATTCCAAAAAAAAGTTGCCTTGATTCTAAAAGCAAAGACAGAGAATGATAATAATTTACGCAGAAGATTTTGCACTAGAATATTAAACAACCCAGGCAGCCATCACAAACTAACAGCTTACTCTCCCTTCGCTTCATAAGTAGTTTATAGGCCTGATTTTCACATGGACATTACAGCCTTCCCGGCGCAGTGGGAGAATTTCCTGCATAACGGAAAGGGTGATTAACTGCATTGCACTCATAACAAGACAGGGGTTTGAGAAACTGCCAGATTGCCTGGCATACCTGCTCAGACCCTGAGCAGTCTGTTCTAAAATGGTCTGATGGTGTTGTTTTCAACCCCAGTGTGTCCTCGAATTCATCTTTCTCTAGCCCTTCGCACTAACTGCTAAGTAAACATCTCCTAAAGTCCTTGCAGCCAGAATTGTAAATTAGCACTTTGCTGTGGGAGCCTGCCGAGCTCTGAGCTCAGCTGTCCCTGTTGCAGTTAGTTATCAAGACAGCCCCGCATGGTTCATCTGACAGATATTTTGGAGCACCTACAATGGACAGGAAGATGGGGCTATCTTTCTTTAAAACTAACCAGCTAAAATCGTTCTAGGAGCCTCGGTGAAGGAAACATTGAAATGTGAGCTAGCTGTTCGTAGGAAGGCCTCCCAGGGTTGCATGTCTACCCCTGTGTGGTGGTCGTGCCTCACCAGGCATGACAGTCATCAGCTATCATCGATGGTCCCGTGTGTGCCTTTGGCTGACGCTGCAGAGCTCGGGGCGCCCACTGCAGCAGAGCCTCGGTGACAGTGGCCAGGCTTTGCTCTTTCCTCCTGCTCTCAGCTCGGAAGTTCGTCTTTCCGATGGATCCTCACACAGCTCACACCCCCATGCCTTCTGTTTGCTTACTTAGCTTTTGCGGTTTCTTTTCTGTGCAAAAAATGTCGGTACCGCCTCGTGTTTGGGTGGCAAGAGTGGTAAACAATCTACCTGCCAATGCAGGAGATGCGGCTTCGATCCCTGGTTTGGAAAGATCCCCTGGAGAAGGAAATGGCAACCCTCTCCAGTATTCTTTCCTGGAGAATCCCATGGACAGGGGAGCCCGAGGGGCTACAGTCCATGGGGTTGCACAGAGTCTCACAAGACTGAGCAACTGGGTGCATGCACACGCACACGTGCACACACACAAACACACACATGTGGATAAAGACCATTTGTGTTCCTTTCCCACAGCAGCCTGGTCAGGAATCTCCGTCATCTCACTCAGGAAACTGGAGACGTGGCACGGACCCACACCCAGTACCTGCCAGGCACAGGCTGGATCCACTGCCCGTCGCTTTGAATGACCATGACTCTGTGAAGTCTCACTTGAAGGGAAAGGCAGGCCGTGAACTCCAGAGATATACTGCCCTGACCGAAGCAGCCGCAGCCTCTGCCCTGGGGTGGAGGGGTGGGTAGTGAAGACGGGCAGGAGGGCATGTCGGTGACTCATGTTCCGTAGGGGAGGGGGCGCTGGCGGTTCAAATTCAGGTGACAGCATCCTTGACCACCCAGTTTGTACTCTGGGGCCCTTAGAAACATCCTGGAGCCCTTCCTTCCTCCCATCGTGAAAATGAGGAGAGGGTTAAAGTGAAACGTGATCCTTTCCTCGGTCTGCAGCTAGCAGGATAAGGGCCCTTTTCCTTTTTTTCTTACATTAAAAAAAAGGGGGGCTTTATTAATCACAGATGTCTGAACTGTAAGACTGGAGGTCTTGAGGGCGGTTTCCCTTCTCCCAGCAGCTTGGGGCTATGTGCGTTCCTGGGTTGGAACTCTCCGATGTAGAGCCGGGGGGCAGGGCTCCCCCCTCCCCTCCTCTCTTTAGCTTTTTTCTATATTTTAAGAAGAAATCTGACATGGACTTTGGGTGAACTCTGACTTCAGCAAAGAACCATCTTTGTGGAGTTGTGTTTCTTTCAAATAAGAAAGAAACTTTGATTGATTCCCCACTCAGGGCTTCACTAGCTCACAACTGGCTGGCTTCCTCTTGTAAACACACGAGCATCTCTCTAAGCGACGGGACGCACTGACAGTATTTCTTTAGGCTGGAGTTTACCTTGTCCTCTTAATGAGGGATAAGTTACTTTTAAAAATGGAAACACAATGAAGCAATTCACCTAGGTTGCTCCTGTCACCCTTCATACGTCTAAAAATGATGTTGAGTATATCCTGGTTACCATGGTTTGTTGTGCAGTCACTCAGTCGTGTCTGACTCTTTGTGACCTCATGGACTGTAACACATCAGTCTTCCCTGTCCTTCGCCATCTCTCAGAGTTTGCTGAAACTCATGTCCATTGATTCGGTGATGCCATCCAACCAGCTCATCCTCTGTTGTCCCCTGTCTCCTCCTGCCCTCTATCTTTCCCAGCATCAGGGTCTTTTCCCATGAGTCGCCCATTCTTATCAGGTGGCCAAAGTATCAGCTTCAGCATCAGTCCTTCCAATGAATATTCATGGTTGATCTCCTTTAGGATTGACTTGTGTGATCTCCTTGCTGTCCAAGGGACCCGCAAGAGTCTGCTCCAACACCACAGTTCAAAAGCATCAATTCTTCAGTGCTCAGCCTTCTTTATGGTTCATCTCCCACATCCATGCATGTGGAAAAACTGTAACTTTGACTCTGTGGACCTTTGTTGGCAAAGGTACCGTGCTAGGCCTGTGATGTGAAGATGATCCATCCAAATCCCCTTTTTCTGGGGCCTCACAGTTTGCATGCACGTCATCTCAGGGGCTCTGTGCTACCAGGTTGTCCTGGCAGCGTCTTGTGTTTGCAGATAGCACTTTACAGTTTGTAAAACTCATTCATTTCCATTCTCTCATGCAATCCTGTCATGTGAGGAGGAAATTCAGATCCCGGGATGTTGGCCTGGGTCAGGGCTGCTGAGGGGAGGAGCCAGGCTCAGACTTAGACTGGTGATGAGCCCGGAGTCCCTCTGACATCCTCGTCCTCAGCTGATTATCCACCTGGACCTTGAATCAGCGGAGTTCCCCCAGGCTGGAAAGAGGAAGACATATCCCCAGCAAGGCGTGATAGGAACATGGGCACCCTCATAGACGTGGAATGTGGTGACAGGGTGGAGAGGCAGCGGCACTGAGTGTTGAGTCTTTTTTTTTTTTTTACTTCTTCCAAGAAAGTAGAAGTTGAGGGGAAGGCAAGCAACAGGGACAGAAGATGGAAACAGGAATGGTACGGTTTCTTTGAGTAACATGTTTTCCATCATATTTCTCAGGCGAGTTCAGTTCCACATCCTCCTTCTGCCCCCTTGCCCACACCATGGGGGCAGGGGGGGAGTGTTGGTATGCCCCCTGCCCTCACTACATGCTCCCGGGCCTGACTCCACACCACAGTGAAGCATTACATAGCACAGGCCAGTGCGGGGACAGCCGTGATCGCTGATGACCGTCTTGTAAGCACACAGTTCACAAACTCGGGAGCTGGACCACAGTTAACAGGTGTGGCGTGTAGCTCGTCTCAGAGCTGGTGGGATAAAGCACCATGTCTGGACGTCACCGTTCACGGGGGTCAGTGACAGCTATCAGAGAGTTCAGGGTGGGAAATAGCCTTCAGCCAGTAATCGATTCGCTGACTTGCCAATTTTTAAACAGAAACTTATTGGGCTCCAAGGATGTGCTAACTAGGCACGTACCTGTAAACCAGCCAGTCCCAGCACCCGCCGGTGTGTTCCCTGAAGTCTGAGGTCACGGTCCTGTCCTGACGATTGTTGTTTAGTCACTGAGTCATGTCTGACTCTTTGTGACCCCATGGACTATAAGCCCGTTAGGCTCCTCTGTCCATGGGATTCTCCAAGCAAGAATACTGGAGTGGGTTGCCATTCTCTTTTCTAGGGCATCTTTCCAACCCAAGGATCAAACCCATATCTCCTGCATTGGCAGGCAAACTCATTACCACCTAGCCACCAGGGAAGCCCGTCCTGACAGTCACCCGGCTACAAATGCTGTCATGAAAGGGAGACACGGAGCCCTGGCCACGGGCCTCCACCCCAAGATGCCTCTTGTCGTTGGCCTGAGTCGCTCATAATCCTTGAAAACAGAGAGCGAGTCTCTTAACTGATGACCGTCTTGTAAGCACACAGGGGAGGAAGGGGCCTGCCCAGCAGCACTTGTGCTCGGCCAGGACCTTCTGACACAGTGTATCCAGCCACTGGGAGCTCAGCTGGGGAAGGCACCTGTGTGCAAACCAGCGATTGGGGGCCTCCCAAGGAGACCACCTGTGTGTCACGTGTACCTGACGCTCAGTCACATCAGAGACCTCAGTTCTACTTGATGCCCTTAGGACACATATTAAAGTTGCATCAGGGCAGTTGGTCTAGTGGTCAGAACCTGTCCTTCAGATGACAAAAAATAGTAGGCCCTTTATTTCCTTTTTCCCTGGTGGGTCAGCTGGGAAAGAATCCACCTGCAATTCGATCCCTGGGTTGGGAAGATCCCCTGGAGAAGGGAAAGGCTACGCACTCCAGTATTCTGGCCTGGAGAAGTCTATGGACTATATAGTCCATGGGGTCACAAAGAATTGGACACGACTGAGCAACGTTCACTTTTATTTCCTTCTATTAATGATCGATTTAAGTTTAAGTAATTATTAAGTGTTTTAAAATTCCTAATTTATGCCTATGTCACAGTCTGGTAAAGAGCTCGTAAATGGACTGTTAAAATTCATTGATCTGGGCAAAATGAGTGTCTAGTTGAAAAGAAAAAGATAAGATTTACTGTTTTTTTTTTCTTTTCAACTTAAGAGACTCAGTTTTGCCCAAATCAGTGGGTTTGTGTGTCCAACAGTGTAAAGAATTGAATATTATTGTTAAAAACAAATTGGAGAGGGAAGGAATCTATCTGTTTGCTCTAGTTTGGGGTTATTTTTTTCATTGCTAATCACCTGAATTGTGACTAATGAACCAGACCTGCACAAGAAGATATACCTGCTAATCTTAGAGACAGGTGAAGAAACTTTCCCTCCACATTTTCAGGCTTCTGAAACGAAATCATTTTCCAAGGTAAAATTTTTAAAACAGCAAAATTTCCTTCTTAGTTTGTAAACTTCTGTTAGCATATTTCTGAGTCGTAAATATTCCAGTTAAGTGAAATAATATCTTTAAGTGATAACAAATAGCAGCTCAAGAAGAGCACCTCTGTTCCCTGGGAACGCGATTCATCAGCGGCGCTGGTGAGCTCGAACCTTGGACAGCTCTGCCTTCTCCTGGCTCGAGGCCGGACCACTCAGGTCTCAGCTACATTTCTAGTGCTTGACCTGCCAACTGAGGGAAAAAACCTCTTTTGAAACTACTGCTCAAAGTGCAGTGAACCATCCTATGCAGCTGAGCCTACATAGAAAAGCTCAGAAGTGACATCTCTTAACTGTTTTTCTTTTTGAACCATTTTTACAACCAGCAACACCTGCATAAAAATCCATATTTGCTGCATTGCTCCCACGCCACATATCCCCAAGTGCTGCCTTTTAGGCACGAAAACACATGAAAGTTTCGTTTGTTTGCTTAGGTGGTGTCCCCATCGTTTCTGTTTATTTTCTTTTTAACATTTATTTTTTCATTGATTTACATAGATGATTTACAAGGTTGTATTAGTTTCGGGTGATTCAGATACATGTATGAACTTCAGATATTCAGATACATATGTGAACTTTAAAGCATCTGCCTGCAATGCAGGAGAACAGGGTTCAATCCCTGGGTTGGGAAGATCCCCTGGAGAAGGAAATGGCAACCCACTTCAGTATTCTTTCCTGGAGAATCCCATGGACGGAGGAGCCTAGTAGGTGAGATATATATATCCCTCTCTCTATATATATGCTCTCCCATCACTTCTAAGGTGTGAGTGTTCTGCTGATGGATGTTAAGGCCTGCAGTTGATTTGGTTTCATTTGGTGAGTCAGCCTCTGCTTTTTCCTGCCTCCCTCGGCTCCTGGGGCATGACGCAGCTCTGTCAGGATGCTCACCACGTGTTGGGGAGGCCCTGCCACTTCCACCTTCACAGTTCTCTGTCTGGTGCGGTTACTCAGCTGAGGGAACATAAGGCTGTGAATCAGTGTCTCTGTTTCTTTGGGCTGGAATTTCTGCTGTTTCTGGTCCATATGAGGTGCCTCCTATACAGCCGGCACTGTGCCAGGCCCTGGGCACACCTCAGGGGACAAGTCAGACAAGGCCCCCACCCTCTGGGAGCTTCAGTCCTTGTGAGCTGGTAATGCGTCAGGCCCAGCTCCAAAGGCCAGCTTCAGTGCTGCCTCCTCCAGTAAGACTTCCGTGACCCCTCCACTTGATTCCCCTTCTTCTCAAACTCTTCCAGGGTTTGTACTCACTTATAGCATGAAGGGTCACAGTTTTGCCTGAATGATGGTTGTGTGATCATTGAAAGCACTTAAAGCAGGTCCCCAGGGTGAAGTTTATTGAATAAACCCTAGTGGGTTTATTCCTCTCCATCCAGTGGCAAGTACCAGGCTTGGCTCTGAGTCCCAGCACAGTCAATGACAGTGAAATATGTTTGCACCTACTGGGGCCAGCCCAGCATCTTGTTCGTGTAATATTTAGTACTTAGAAACACTTCAGCTGAATAAAGTATCACCTGGCATGGCACGTGGATCGTCCAAACCCTCCCCTTCCCTGGTCTCCCTGTTGTCACGGTACAGGAGTCCCCAAGAGCAGGGACCCTCTGTCCTGTGTCAGCCCCTGAGAAAGTCCCCAGGAAACTCTTGACTGCAGGCGTGGGGTCAGCTTGATGGCCTGGTTCTCCTGCCTCGGCCCTGTGGCGCCTGAGGAGCACAAGGCTGACGTGGGAACATTTCAGTCACACTTAACATAAAAATAAATAAAAATATATGCATCGAACCCAAGTGTCCTGCATTGGCAGGCGGGTTCAGACACATGTACTCCCACACAGAGGGAGAAAGGGTTTTCTCTTAAACAGAACGCTAAATTGATTAGTTCTGAGCCGAAGTCGCCTCTGCGAAAATGTAGATTTTTAAGAATGAGCAATCCTGCTTGAAGCGCATCATCTGTTTACAAAAGATGATACCCTCTCTGCCTGCAAGGCTCAACCAAGGAGGGACAGGGCAGAGGCAGATGGTGGTGCTCCGCTGTCTTGCCCAGGCGAGTGTGAAACTGCTGTCGACTCTTGTGCATGTAATCAGGGGATTGGGAAGAATTAACCCCCTTCTTTAGCTGTAGCACATGGGGGTCTCCAGGGCCGCAGAGGTAAATAAGCTCCAACAGGTGTCTGTATCAAATCATCTTTTTAAAGATTGTTTTTATGACTTCGAAAGACTGGAAGAAAACGACAAGGAGAGTAAATGATCTTCCTCATTCTGGTCCCTAAAGAGAGGCGTTTTGTTCCATTTCACGGTGCGGGTGTCCTCCCAGAGTACAGGGCTCAGGACAGGGCTGACAGGTCTCCCAAAGCGCTGGCTTTCTGTGTGTGAAGTCACATCTCCTGTCACTCCACAGAGCTATTGTCAGCTGTTACCTAAGTTTGTTCGACAGCAAAAGCGATCAGTTCAGGGTTGACTGCATTTAACTTTGAAATCCCATGAGAATGTTCATTGGGGTATACTTTCAAGTAACATCTTGGTTATTTGAAGTTATCTCTTTTTTAAATGTATTGTTGCTTTTGTTCATGGTTGTTGGTATCAACTCCAGCACCTCAAAGGAACTGTGCTGAGGCTGAGAGCAGGGGCTACAGATTCGTGTTTCATGGCTGGGAACAAGCGGGACCAGCCAGCTTTTACCCTTTCACACCGAGCTTTCTAGAAGGGTGCCGTTTGTCACAATGATGATTTACCAGGTCACATGCACGCTGAGTCATACATACACATACATTTTAATACATTCAAGCATAGTGCATTTTATTGCCTTTTTTTTTTTTTTTGCTTCACAGAACCTGCTTTTTAAACTAATTGATGGTTTGTGGCAACTCTATTGGGCGCGTCTGTGGGAGCCATTCTGCCAACGGCATTTGCTCACTTCATGTCTGTGTGTCACGTTTTGTTGATTCTTGCGATTTTCAAACCCTCTGCCAGCAAAAAGATTATGACTGACTTGAAGATTCAGATGATGGCTAGCATTTTTTTAGCTGTAAAGTATGTTTTAGTAAAAGTATATGCAGTGCTATTGGACACTTGAACAGTCTAATTTGGGGGGAACCAAAAATTCATGTGACTAACTTTATTGTAGTATTTACTTTATGGTGGTGCTCTGAAACCAAACCCACAACACCTCTGAGGTTTGCCTCCACTTTATTTATTGAGTGGTACTTTTATTCAGTGGGAGTGAGTCAAACTAATATATTTGTCCACCAGGATTCGTTTTCAATTTCCTTTAAATTCTTCTTAAAGCCCTTCTTTCTTGGTTCTTGTCTATCAAGAAAATGGGTGAAAATAATTCAAACAGTGTGTCCTCCGGTGTCTGTGATATTTTAAGTAATAGTGACATTATGAGTCTATGCAGTACTGATGCTGATCTTCAGCATGGGTCACCCAGGTTTTTTTGAGGGGGCACACAGTACACCTAGAGAAAAATGATCTCTGGCAAAATTCAAGTTTGGGAACCATTTGATCGGTGAACCCACGGGTTGGATCTCCTCCAACACCCCCACCCCCAGGGCAGAACCAGGGGGCACGGCTCCCAGGGGTCACTGAACTTGGCGTTCAGTTGGGCAGTGCCCATGCTGGTGGACCCAGTGGCACCGAGCGGGACCTCCAGAGGCTTTGAAAGTGAAAAATGAAAGTCACTCCGTCATGTCCAACTCTTTGTGACCCCAGGGACTATACAGTCCACGGAATTCTCCAGGCCTGAATACTGGAGTGGGTAGCCTTTCCCTTCTCCAGGGGATCTTCCCAACCCCGGGATCGAACCCAGGTCTCCCGCATTGCAGGTGGATTCTTTACCATCTGAGCCACCAGGGAAACCCAAGCATACTGGAGTGGGTAGCCCTGTTCCGTTCTCCAGGGGATCTTCCCAACCCCAGGATCGAACCCAGGTCTCCCACACTGCAGGCGGCTTCTTTACCAGGCCGCCAGTCACATCGGCTTCTCTCTCTCACCCGCAGACTCGCTGTCCGTCTCCAGCAATGACGCCAGCCCGCCCGCCTCCGTGGCCTCCCTCCAGCCCCACATGGTGGGGGCGCAGAGCTCGCCGGGCCCCAAGCGCCCGGGCAACACGCTGCGCAAGTGGCTGACGAGCCCGGTGCGGCGGCTGAGCAGCGGCAAGGCCGACGGGCACGTGAAAAAGCTGGCGCACAAGCACAAGAAGAGCCGCGAGGTCCGCAAGAGCGCCGACGCCGGCTCGCAGAAGGACTCGGACGACAGCGCGGCCACCCCGCAGGACGAGACCGTGGAAGAGGTCAGGGCCTGCGGCGTCTCCCCTGCGA
Source organism: Ovis aries (assembly GCF_016772045.2). Lineage (NCBI taxonomy): Eukaryota > Metazoa > Chordata > Mammalia > Artiodactyla > Bovidae > Ovis > Ovis aries. Next base: position 58,849,347 of record NC_056069.1, on the reverse strand, counting down.
ATCCTGGGCCCAGCGAATAACCCTCGTCCGGTTGTTTTCCGGGTGTTTCCGGAAAGGACCGGTGTCAGAGCCCCACAAAATGCATTCAGCAGCGTGCTGGGGTCGGGGACCCACGTGTGGCCTCTGATCAAGAGATCAGAGGACCGAGAACCCCCTTCCCCAGGCGTGGGGGCACCCCCTGCCTGCTCCAGGAGAAAGTGGTACCCTGCTGCCCCAGGCCCCCCACCTCCATCACAGGCAGCCTGGCGTGCCCCCCCATCCCGCCCCCCCCCCCCCCCCCCCCCGCCCCATGCAGACGATCTAAGCAGTCTCTGGGTTAGCACTCAGCCATAGTGAATGAGGGATAGTCGCTCAGTCCTGTCTGACTCTTTGCAACCCCATGGACTGTAGCCCACCCAGCCCCTCTGTCCATGGAATTCTCCAGGCCAGAATACTGCAGTGGGTTGCCATTTCCTTCTCCATAGCCACAGCAGGGAAAGCACCAGTTTTAGACTTGGAAGGACTGGGGAATGCCTGCATCCTCCAGTATTTCCACTATCAGACTTGCCCCCATATTCATGTATATGCATACTGACCTCTTGTCCTGAGTAGAAAACATCTGATTACTTTGTTAAGCCAGTAGTAAACACTGGATTATTCCCATGTCATCAAATATAGATGTATGTAGGCCAACCAGGAATTGTTTTTAATTTCCTTTGGAGGGGAGGGACCTTAAAATTATACTGTAGGGAATGGAATTTTTTCATGATCCCCAAGATGGGTCTTCAGTAATGTGGTGTTAGTGAGGGGCCCTCAGAGTTTTTAATGAGGATCCCCATCCCCCCAAGTTCCCCACAGACTCAGAAAGACAAAGGCAGAGAGAATGGGGGAGGAGGACAAGATTGGTATCGTTTAATTTATTTTGCAGATGTGTGGTTTCTGCTGCTTTTTTCCTCGGCCTGTTTTTGCTGTGGGTTTTCACTGGAGCGTATGATTCATTTATGTCTTCATCTATCTGTTTACTATACTGGGTCCTCCTAATAGAAGGAAAAAACTGAAGTTTTTTATAAAAGTAAGACTGGGGGAAAATGAATGAACTACTTCATTCTTAAAACACACCTTGAATTGTATTTTTCTTTATGCTCTCATGATTTCAGGGGGTTTTACTTGAGCAAGAAGTAACAAAAAAGTGAAATAACGAGACCAGAGAAAACAGAGGGTGATGGTTCACATTTTTGAACGTTTCTTTAAAATCAGCCTCTTGAAGATGAGACGTGTGCAGAGCCCAACGGTTGACGTTGGCAGTCCCTTTGCAGACACTCCCGGCCCTTCCCTCGTCCAGCTGGCTGATGGCAGAGCTGGCACACTTGCAGGAATCAGAGTTCCCATGGGTTGGAAGGGGCTTGTGCCTGGTTTCTGCTGTCAGTTTCCATCTCCTGTTAACCCTCAAGGGCTCAGTTTCTATGCCCGGACACTGACACTCAGGGCCAGGTTCTCACGGGCGAATGTGGGTTTGCTTTCAGAGAGGCCGGAATGAGGGCCTGAGCAGCGGCACGCTCTCCAAGTCCTCGTCTTCGGGCATGCAGAGCTGCGGAGAGGAAGAAGGGGAGGAGGGGGCCGATGCTGTGCCCCTGCCGCCGCCCATGGCCATCCAGCAGCACAGCCTGCTCCAGCCAGACTCCCAGGACGACAAGGTAAGGGGGCCATGGCTGCCCCGAGTCAGGAGAGGGCCCAGCGGTTCACTCCTGTGCCCGAGCCTCAGGGTTGGACATAGAGAGTGACCCGGGCTGTGAAAAGGCGTCTGGAACACATGCTGGTTTTCCAGGTCGACTTCTGCCCGCCTTCACCCCCTGAGCATAGATAACGTAGGCCGTGCGTTTAGATGAGGCTGTAGGAACACGCGCAGTCTCCCCTACACGTGCGCTTGCATAACTACCTTCAGTGCATTTTTAATGGATGTTTTCCTAATCACTACCTTTCAAGTCATTTTAATTTTTCTCACTGTCGAGTGGACAGTCAGGGAAATCACTGTCCTGCCTGCGTGCGTGGTTACGTCCCAAACCCGAGCCCACCTGGTTCTCTGTGTCAGGTGTCTCTGCACGCAGGTGTGGTTTTCAGATGAGACTGTATGGCTCTCCAGTCCCTTTTTTCCAACACAGCCAACATCTGGATCAAACCGGAGTCTGTCAAAGCTTAGAGTTAGTTCAAAGTCACGAGTCTCCTCTCTGGATGTATTCGGGCCAAGTAAATCTTTATTTTTTGCTTTCTGGGTTTTCCTGAGTTCTTACAGAATCTAAAATTACTTTGTGCCTCCCAGCGGTAGAACCCTAAAATACCAAGAAGGAAACCTGGTAACTGGCTTGTACATCCTCTGGTGCAGCCCAGCCTGCTTCTCCAAACTGGCAGGTGTTGAAAACCATGCTATGAAGTCATTACTGGTTATTTTTTTGGGGGGTGGGGGGGCGGGGAGCAGGGGCCAGAAACCAAGTTTTCTGAGTAAAACAGACGTTTTCATCAGTCTTCCCCCGTCTTCACTTTTTTCCTTCCCTGACTCCCTTCTCCGTGCTGACATGCTGGATGGCCCATGGGTGCTGAGCCAGGCTCCGCCCAGCCCAGTGATTGACGGCCCTGAGGCCGAGGGTGATCACGGGTCAATCTTAGCTTCAGGTCCCTCCTCTTTAGAACTCTGCCGCCACCTCCGCCAGGGCTGTCAGCGCGCAGTAGGTCTTGGCAGAGGAAGGTAGCTTGGCTTTGAGTCCAGAGTCTGGGGCTCATCCGAGGCACAGACCCCATGCTGCAAGGGGGACAGGGTGGCCTGAGATGAGAGAAGCTCACCTCTCACTGCCCAGAACAAACCCAGCGCCAGGCAGCAGGGCTCTGAGAGCTCCTCCGTGGTTTCATAGCATTCTAGGCCGTACCTTTCTGAAGGCAGAAAACTAAAATCGCGTAAATCTGAATGGTTAGCTGAACAGTGAGGTGCCAGGCCTGCTTGGCCTGTTCACCAAACCAGGAGGGTGTTTTTCTCCATTTAAAGTGCGGATGGCACCATATTGTTCTGAACTGCTAAGATCACTTACTGGTTATTGTATGACCTCGTTGGGTACTAGCCATAGCAGTTCTGCCTTTACAAAAGTCGATAGTGATGTTCCCAGAGAGTGTATTATCTGGTGACTAATGTTTTGTTTTGTTCTGTTCTCTCTTTTTGTAAACTTTCACTGCAGCATTATGTTGACTTGTGTTCTGTGTCTGTTCTGGCTCAGTTTCCTTACCTCTCCATTTGAATTTTTTTCCCCCTCTTTTCTTCACCTCATCTTCCAGATTTCATTAGACCAAGCCAACATTTGTGTTGCTAAGTGCATATCTGGCCCCACGTTGTAGCTGCCTCGTTGTGAACGTATAGATCCGTGTGTGTCTGCCGTGAGCCATGCATCTTTAGGACAGCTAGCTGTGTGTCGCATGCATCTCTGCTGTCCTTAATATGAAGCAAGGTTCATATTACACCCCTCTTCTAGTTTCCAGTAAATTAACGGTGCGAGTAATCCGCAAACACAGCGTGTTTGCAAATTACTGAAACTTGAGCTCAGTAGCCCCTCCCCCAGACCCCTTACCTGTCCGCTCTGTACACCCCGACTCTCGCCGTAAACGGCATCCGATAGCTTGTGAGGCCACAGAGCTCCTGTCCTCTGCACTAATCACTGGGGAAATGGATGGCACAGAAAATGGTGAGCTTGTCCCCCTCCTCCCTGTCTGGCCAGTGCCCCCAGCTCCTTTGCTTTCCTTCCTTCCTTTCTTTGCACCCCATCCACACAGCAAAGCCATTTTTAGTATCCTGGTTTTGGTTCCCGATTCTTTGAAGGATTCACTCACTAGCCCTTAAGCCTGTCACTCTTCTGGTGATCTCCGTCTTTCCCTCCTTAGCCAGGAGCCTAGCCAGCAGTTGCCAAAAAAAGTTAGAATCCTCCCCCATGCCCAGTCACCTCTTGGAGAAACATTCTGATGGGACATGGCTGCGGATTAAAACCAGACCCTGTCTGCTTTCCACATGTATCCCAGACAGGTCTTATTTAGTGTTTCATGTCAGAATATTGTAAATTTTAAAAGATGGCTTTAAATAAATGCAAACAAAGACAAACTCGTGGTCTTTTGGTCTGGAATTACTTTTTAAAAGAGGCTGAGCTTGCAGGAGAATTTTCCATCTGTCCAGTGACTAACACGAGGCATCCCCCTCCCCCCTCTCTTTTTCTCGACTTCCTCTCTAGGCCTCTTCTCGGTTATTAGTCCGCCCCACCAGCTCCGAAACGCCGAGCGCAGCCGAACTTGTCAGCGCAATCGAGGAACTCGTGAAAAGCAAGATGGTAAGGTTTCCCAGGGGCTCAGGCCTCAGGGCTGGACGTGGCTCATAGAGCATTGGGGGGTTGTGGGGGGTCACTTCGCAGGTGGGTCTCTAGTCTGCAGGACGGATCCTCAGGTTCAGTAATTGGCTTGAAAACTCACAGAACTTAGCGAAGCCACAGTTGCAGTTCATTCCTGTGAAAGGATGGAAGTGAAGGTCAGCCAGGGAAGACGTGCAGGGGCAGGTCTGGGAAGCTCACGTTCAGGCCACCCTTGTTCTCTCCCCATGGAGTTATGTGCCCAGTGCTAGCCTCTCCCAGCGTCGCACGGTGTGTGATGATACCTGCAGGGTAGCACCAACAAGGGACACCACCGCCCACCCCACCGCCCCAACCCCAGTCTCCGGCCTCGGTGGTCAGAGTTTCTATTTGGGCTCCATCACATGCACAAGGTTGACCCCTCACGTGGCTCACCCCCATCCCCTGCTCCTCTGGAGATAGCACGTGACCCAAAGCCCCCACCAAAAGTCACTCAGTGAGTATAGATTGTGCCTGAGGCCAGAACCCCCAGGTAGACAGACTTCATCAAGCAGGATGTTCCAGGGGCTTAGAGGGACCTCCCAGGAACCTCGGTCGGCCCTTTCCTGCACCCACATGGTCTGCAGTGCTGGCATCGTCCTAGCCAGTGTGGTCAGTCCCAGTCTCGTGGGTCGTTGGTATCGCAGGTACCACTGGGGGTCTCTCTCCGCCCCCGCGATCGTTCCCTGGGGTCTGCAGTGTATGAGAGAGAAGGGTTTGTGTTGCTATGTCAGGGCTTTATTCTCTTAGTGACCCCGTGTTCCTAGTGGGTCAGCATGGCTTCATTTAATAAAAGCCCCAAATCAGATGTTGATTCTTTGAAGTTAGGTATGTGCTGTTTCTGACTAATTCAAATCAGTAGATTTCTATTTCTTAAGTTTTCCTGTGAAATAGAAAAACTAGTAATGGTAACAGCTTTTTAGACTAGTATACCTACTACCTTACTACATCTTTTAAAAGTCACCACTCCTAAAAGCCCGCAGCCTCTCCCACACTCCATTCTCCAGAGTAACCACTGTGGGACAGTTTGACATGCTTCCCTCCCAACATTTTCTCTGTGACTCCCCTTGACAGCTCTATGAGTGGGGCACACACTGCCTTATTCTCAGTTTACAGATGAGAAAACCAAGGCACACAGAGTGTGTAAAAACTTGACCAGCTGATAAGGAATAGAGGTTTACTATAATTTATTTAAGTAAATTCATTATATATGTGTGTGTGTGTATATAGATATAGATATAGATTTATCGTTTTTAATTTTCATTTAATTGTTCAGTCACGCAGTTGTGTCCGACTCTTTGTGACCCAGTGGACTACAGCATTTATTTTTGCATAAATATTCATGCTAATTACATGTGTGATTATAATTACATGTAAGCATAGGGTAAATTTTTAGCACCGGAATTGCTAGATAAAAGGAAATACAGTTGACCCTTAAATAGCCCAAGTTTGGATTTCACAGGTCCACTGATAGATCTTCTTCAACAGTGAATACTAGAGATAGCATAGTGTGCAGTGGGTTAATCTGCAGACGTGGAACCGCAGACACTGAGGGACCCCGTACAGAGGGCCAGCGTCCCAACCCCTGCATTGTTCACAGGCTAACTGTACTTTTTTAAAGTTAGGAATTTATCATCCAAAGCTAGTACTAACTAGATACTATGTTCATATATATATATAATCCAGTTTCTTCTCCCACCCACCCCTAAGCAGCTGCTGATGAGGCTGGTTGCTTTGGTCAAATGGGAATTAATCCAGAATCCAGACTGACAGGTATTGGCCCCCACCCCTACCTGGGTGGTGGTGGGCTTTAAGGTTAAACAGGCCATTAGATAGAAAGGCTACAAGGACTTGGTAGATAAGTCAAGAACTTAACTCCACTTGGTCAGAAATTTGGGATCGTGTCAGTATGAATGGAGCTTAGCCACATCCTGGCTGTCTGTTTGAGAAACAAGTTGATTAATGGTCTAAAAAGATGCTCAAATAATACTGAATTGAGTTTTCAGGCATCCTTAAACATTTTAGAAACAGCCATTTACACACATCAGTTATAGGATCATTAAAGTCATGCTTGTCTAATAGTTGAAATTGTTCTCCCAAGGAATGTCATGAGACAGCACTCTGTCAACCTGCTGTTCATTGTTCTGCAGCTGTTTGAAGGGATTCCATTGTGAGTGGGTCGAGGTTGACATGTCATAAATTCAGATGAAGAGAGGTTCTGTGCGTGTCTCTCAGCTCGTAGTGGTTGATTCCCCCTTTTTAGTTTTGAAGAATTAAACTCTCTCCGTTGAAATTGAATTATTTCTACTACTCACAACTCTTCTGAAGTGAACGGGCATAAAGCTGTTGGCAGGGTGGAAAGGGCGTGAGTTTGGAATCAGAGATGTAGATTCAGATTCTCCTACTGTCTGCTTCCGCCTCTCAGCTGGAAGGTGGAGTTCATAAACCCAGTGCTGTTTGATAAGCTCCAGCCGAGCTCCCTCCACCCAGGCACTCAACTTGTGCCTTCCCTCCCCATTGGAGAACCACATTTATGCTTTTTATGGTGGACTCGCTTCTCCTTCATTCTCCATGAAATGTAATCTAGACTCCGCCCTCTTTTTCTGTCTCAAGGGAAACATGGCTCTGCCTTGGTTTCCTGTGACTAATCCTCAAATGAAAACTGCTTTTGCTGATAAAATTGCGGATGAATCATCTGAACATCCTTCCCTCCCGCCATCTGCTCTCCGTGACTCTGAGTTACTCCTGCATGGCTCACGGGCGCCATGTCAGCCCCTATTTGTTTTCCTGCAGGCGTTCTCTTAGGCTGTCGTGACTTTGTAATCAGATTGAAACACTGAATCGTTAGCCGTCCAAAGCCGTGTGTGCAGTGGACTGGGGAGGTGACGGGAGAAGGTGTCCTGCTGTTGTGCCATCTGTGTTCAAGGAGCTGGCTCTCCTCACCCTGCAAGCCCTTCCCTGAAATTCACTTCTCTCTCCACCTCCACGTTCTTGATCAGGGAAGCGTGGGTGGGGGGCGAAGGCAGCCAGCAGCCACAGGGACTGCACCTGCCTTTGGGGCTTTCTTCTCTTCATTGATCTGAATATAAAGAGAAACCAAAGAAAGAATGAGAATAAGTGAAACAGACATCTAACTCAAGATAATAGAACAGTACAGTTTGTTTTTGGAAAAAAGTAGAAAGACTGAATTCACAGAGCTAAAAGCAGAAATTAATGAGTTGGAAAACAGAGAAAGGGACTAATAAACAACACCAAAGATTTGTTTTTTCAAAGCATGCTGACTTCAGGTAATCTTTGCAAAAAAAAAAAAAAAAAAAAAAAAACCCAGATTCACAAAATAAGAATCTATAAAGAAAAGATCAGCAAGAATTGAAATAATCATGACATGCTACCTCATTCACCTCTTTGAAAGTAAATTTGAAAACCTAGGATGAAATGGGCAGTTTCTTAAGAAAATACAGTTTACCGATATTAATCTCAGAGAAGTCGTGTGTGCTTCTGCTCAGTCGCGTCCCACTCTTTGTGACCTCGTGGGCCACCAGGCCTCTCTGCCCATGGGATTCTCCAGGCAGGAATACTGGAGTGGGTTGCCGTTTCCTTCTCCAGGGGATCTCCCCAACCCAGGGATCACACCTGCGTCTCTTGCATCTCCTGCATTAGGTGGGCAGGTTATTTACTGCTGAGGTACCCGGGAAGCCCTCTGAAGAGTTAGGTCTACATAGATACTCTCTTTTCATTTAAGGAATAGGGAAAGTTGATAAGAACCTACCCACAAAAACCCACTGAACCCAGAGACCTTCACAAATAATTCATCCAAATCAGATTTCCATTCTGGGACAGCGCTCGTGCCGTTTTACTTGAGCACGGTTGCCAGAAGGGGCCGCTGGGCGGCTGGGAGTGGACAGCACAAATGTGTCCATAACCTCTGGGGCATCTCCACACTCCATGGATGCAGCTGCTGGGTCCAGAGGGGCCCTCACAGGTGTCCACGAAGTCCGGTGCCTCCCAACCCCTCTTCTGTGTGCAGGGCCCTCTGCAACTTTTCTTTCCTGTCTCTCTCCTCACCGTTGAGGTGACCGTCATTAAATCTAACGAGCTTCAGCTGTTTCCTTGCACATCTGGGCAGCAGACAGCACTGCTCCTCCCTCCGCACGTCCTCCCACCTCCTGTCCGAGATCAGCCTCTGGGACCCGCACGCGTGGACCCGGTCCTGCTCTGCACATGTGCTTCCAGTCAAGGTCAAGAGCTGTTTACTTAAAAATAAGAATGCTATTTCCTCACCGAGCCCTGTTGCTTAACTGTTTTTCCATTTACTGAGAGCAGGAGTTGGTGTGTGTGCACAGCTCCATGGGTTTGATGAACAAGATTGCAGGAACAGACTTGGTGTCCTCAAAGCTGGGCTTAGTGATGACACCAGCTTCAGCCTGTCACTCTTACGGAGAAACGGAGCAAGTATTAGAGGTTTTAATTTGGTAGGAAATATTGAGTGTTCCTGTAAATTCCATCGGGCTTTTTGTTTGGAGAGAAGTGTGTCGCACTTTCCCCGGTTACGTTGCTCACATGCCTCCTGATCACCTGTGTGTCCAGCTGTGTCACTGTGGGAGTTTTAGAAGAACTGTCATCTATTGGCAAATGATGTGAACTGACAAAGGATTAATCTTCAAAATGCACAAACAGCTCATTCAGCTCAATATCGAAACATGAGTAGAAGACCTAGATAGAGATTTCTCCAAAGAAGACATACAGATGGGCCACGGGCACATGGAAAGATGCTCAGCCTTGCTGATCATTCAGTTCAGTTCAGTCGCTCAGTTGTGTCCGATTCTTTGTGACCCCATGAATCGCAGCACACCAGGCCTCCCTGTCCATCACCATCTCCCGGAGTTCACTCAAACTCATGTGCATAGAGTCAGTGATGCCATCCAGCCATCTCATCCTCTGTCGTCCCCTTTTCCTCCTGCCCCCAATCCCTCCCAGCATCAGGGTCTTTTCCAGTGAGTCAGCTCTTTGCATGAAGTGGCCAAAGTACTGGAGTTTCAGCTTTACATCATTCCTTCCAAAGAACACCCAGGGTTGATCGCCTTTAGAATGGACTGGTTGGATCTCCTTGCAGTCCAAGGGACTCTTTGAGTCTTCTCCAACACTGCAGTTCAAAAGCATCAATTCTTCGGCGCTCAGCTTTCTTCACAGTCCAACTCTCACATCCATATGTGATCACTGGAAAAACCATAGCCTTGACTAAATGGACCTTTGTTGGCAAAGTAATGTCTCTGCTTTTGAATATGCTATCTAGGTTGGTCATAACTTTTCTTCCAAGGAGTAAGCGTCTTTTAATTTCATGGCTGCAGTCACCATCTGCAGTGATTTTGGAGCCCCCAAAAATAAAGTCTGACACTGTTTCCACTGTTTCCCCATCTATTTCCCATGAAGTGATGGGGCCAGATGCCATGATCTTAGTTTTCTGAATGTTGAGCTTTAAGCCAACTTTTTCGCTCTCCTCTTTCACTTTCATCAAGAGGCTTTTAGCTCCTCTTCACTTTCTGCCATAAGGGTGGTGTCATCTGCATATCTGAGGTTATTGATATTTCTCCCAGCAGTCTTGATTCCAGCTTGTGCTTCTTTCAGCCCAGCGTTTCTCATGATGTACTCTGCATATAAGTTAAATAAGCAGGGTGACAATATACACCCTTGACTCGTCTTCCTATCGTCTGTTGTTTCATGTCTAGTTCTAACTGTTGCTTCCTGACTTGCATATCGGTTTCTCAAGAGGCAGATCAGGTGGTCTGGTATTCCCATCTCTTTCAGTGGAAATCAAAACTACACTGAGGTGTGACCTCACCCCATTCAGAACGGCCATCATCGAAAAGTCAACAAATACTGAACGCTGGAGAGGGTGTGGAGAAAAGGGAGCCTTCCTACACTATTGGTGGGAATGTAATTTGGTACAGCCACTATGGAGAACAGTATGGAGGTTTTTTAAAAAACTAAAAATAGAGCTACCATATGATCCAGCAGTCCAGCTCCTGGGCATGTATCCAACAAAGATGAAAGCTCTTAATTCAAAAAGATACATGCACTCTAATGTTCCTAGCAACATTATTTACAATAGCCAAGACATAAAAGCAACCCAAGTGTCCATTGACAGATGAGTAGATAAAGAAGATATATATATATACACACACACATATATACGTGGGTGTGGGTGGGTCTGTATACCACCCCTACACACACACACACGATGGACTGTTCTCAGCCATTGAAAATGAATGAAATAATGCTGTTTGCAGCAACATGGATGGCCCTGCAGATTGTCATACAGAGTGAGGTAAGTCAGAGAAACAGATATCATAGGATAGCACTTATGTATGGAGCCTGATACAAATGAACGTATTTATAAAACAAAGAGGCTCTCAGACATGGAAAACAAGTTTATGATTACCAAAGGGGGAAGGTGAGAGAGGGATAAATTAGGAGTTTGGGATTAACAGATACACACTACTGAATATAAAACAGATAAACAATGAGGACCTATTGTATAGCACAGGAAACTATATTCAGTATCTTGTGATAACCTATAGTGGGAAAGAATCTGAACAATGGTATACATATATCCTTTTTCAGACTCTTACATGTATATGTTTATGTAAAACACATACATGTATTACTGAATCAGTTTGCTGGATACCTGAAACACAACAGCAAATCATGTGTATTTCAATTAGAAAAAAAGGAACTGTCACCTGTACCCCTAGAAACTTTGTGAATTCTGATTAAGAAAGAAAATTAATACATACCAGTAAGAAAGTAAACGTTTGCTGATCCTGGCCGCACTAACCCAGGGGAAAAAGTCATCAGTAGTCATTTCACAGATTTATTCGAGGTTCTCAAGTGGATCTGACAACGAAAGCGATCACCTGCAGGAACTAAAATCCAGGGAGGGAAAGAGCTGTGGACAAGTAATTGAGGCCAGCATGGCAACCACTTCCTATAGAAGAAAGAAGTTGTGAGGGTCACAGAAATGGAGATTAATTTTAGCCGCATGAGTTATGTGCATGGAAGTATGAGTCAAGGCTTCACGGATAGTCAAGAAACAAACAAATTGTTTCTTTAAATCAAAATACAGGTTTGCTGATGCTGCTGCGTAGTCGCCAGCAAGGAGCGTGGGCAGTGTGTCGGGGTGTGCCAGCCCAAACGGAGTTGACTGCACACGCTTCTGAAATGGTCGTGCTTTCATGGGGCAGGAATGTAACTGAACAGAAAATGACCAGATTTGAAATGGGTGCAGTCTGTGATGTGGACCAAATGTTTTGTTCCTAATTGTTTGGTAACCATGAACAGAATACATTAATGGACATAAATTCACTGCACTTTGCATTCTGACTCCCTCTTACTCAGTCTTTAGATGAATGCTGGGGCTTTTGTTGTTAAACACTCTGGTGATTTCACACCCATAGGTCCTGCCGTGTCACAGGCCAGGCCTGCTGTGTATTCTGACGTAGGAGACCTCCTGGTCCTAATTTCAGCCTCCTGGGCTATGTAGGCGGGAGGCATGACCGTTGCTCTGATTTCTTCCAGGCTCTGGAGGATCGTCCCAGCTCGCTCCTCGTAGACCAGGGGGACAGCAGCAGCCCCTCCTTCAACCCTTCAGACAACTCCCTGTTGTCCTCCTCCTCGCCCATTGATGAGATGGAAGAGAGGAAGTCCAGCTCTTTAAAGAGACGCCAGTAAGACCCCAGTGTTCTAGTCATCAGCGCTCGGGGGCTCCCCTGCTGGCCCTGCCATCTTCAGAGCTGTGGCCCGGCTTCCTCTCTTGAGTTGCGAGAGGAGACCCAGTGTCTCTTTGCTGAGCAGTTACATGAGCATGCCGTGCTAAGTTGCTTCAGTCGTGTCGGACTCTTTGTGACCCCATGGACTGTAGCCCACCAGGCTCTTCTGTCCATGGGATTCTCCAGGCAAGAATTCTGGAGTGGGTTGTCATGCCCTCCTCCAGGGGATGTTCCCAACCCAGGGATCAAACCTGAGCCTCTTGCGAGTCTTCTGTGTTTGGCAGGCGGGTTCTTTACCATGTGTGCCACGTGTACATGTGTTTGCAAAGTGTTCAGAACCCCAGGAGGGTGCAGTGAGGCATAGCTGCAGCTTTCATTCTTTTATTTCTGATTGTACTTTATTTGGAAACAAGTGGTACGGGAATCTCTTCTGTCGCTTCTGGTGAGAAACTGCTGTACTTTCCATTATGTACATGCACGTGCGCTCTGTTGCTCAGTCGTGTCCCACTCTGCGGCCTCACAGACGGTAGCCCGCTAGGCTTCTCTGTCCATGGGATGTCCCAGGCGAGAATATGGAAGTGGATTGCCGTTTCCTCCTCCAGGGGATCTTCCTGACCCAGGGATTGAACCGGCTTCTCTTGGTGTCTCCTGCATTGGCAGGCGGATTCGTTAAGACGGCACCACCTGGGAAGCCCCGTTATACACAGAGTAGTGAAGAAAGAAGGCAACAGAGAATTAAATGCAGTCCCAGGAACATGAAACATACCTTCATGGTAGAATTTTTCAGTTTCAGTTAAGAAGTCCTGGAAAATATTACAAAACGTTTAAAATTATATTTGGAGAAGAGGAAGAAATTCCCCTGCTGCATAAACACAGAGACTTGGTTTCCCAGCATCTAGAGAGACTTCAGGTGCATAGGAGGTGCTGGTTGAATGAACAAACAAACCAATCAGCCAGTAACTTTTACAGGTCAATTGAGGTGGTTTGCCTAACTAATCAAGTGATTGTCTTCTGTTATCTAAGTGGCTTTAAACGGTTACTGATCCTTACTGAGAGGAACATTTCTGAATGATGTATTCAGACCCAAGGCTTTAAACATCTGAGTTAAATTTCTTTTGTATATCCAGAAAAGCTTAAAATGACTCAAGCGTTAAAACACAAAGAAGCAGAAGACCAGCTTCCTTTAATGTCTTGGCTTTATAGCAGAGTTATGTCTTAGCTTCTCGTAGTCATCGTCCACACGGTCAGAGTCTGGTGACAGGAATGCACCCCAAATGTGAGGTCCTTTGTGGCCTCTGCAGTTCCTGTGGGTCACCCATGTGAACTTGTAAGTGGTTGGGGACCCAAAGTGCAAGTTTGTTAGGTTACTTCACAGCCCCTGCGGAATCTGACCTGATGAAAGAAAAAGTGTGAAAGAGTTTCATCAGAAAATTCCTTAGATTGTGGATTGTAAACACTGTTTTTCCCCTCCCTTTTTTCAGCTACGTTTTACAAGAATTGGTGGAGACAGAGCGTGACTACGTGCGGGACCTCGGCTGTGTGGTAGAGGTGTGTGCTTTCAGAGATAGATAGCCTGTATCAGCCAGCTCTGAGGCTTGTCAGAAGGGTGTTCGTTTGGACAGTCGAATGCTGGTAGCTTCTCAAAAGCCTTGAAAACAAAAACACAGTAAAACAACTAACAAAGTATTTCTGAAAAATAAAATTTAGCCAAATATCTTAATAACTTTTAAAGACTTCTCTTTTGAACAGTGCATCTTGACAGAGTCTCCTTTTTTAATATAGTTTAATTTGTAAATGTTATCTCCAAAAAATGAATTTCTGGTATGGAAATCTGGCCTTTGATTATTTTATAAGAGTATGGGCATCACCACGAAAATGAGGACATCTTTGGTTGAAAAGTCAATGTGACCAGCTCTGGATTCAGTTATTTCCTGAATCGCCCCTGGGTTTGGAGCTTGGTCAGTGGCTACCACCCCAGGCCATTTGCTTGTAGTTTTCACAGAACGAATATGTCACCAGTTTCACTGACCAGAAGTTACTCTGAATTGTAACCATGGCAAAGCCACTGCCTTTCATCCGAAGTCAAGGGTCATCTCTGGCCTTGTTCTTACATTAGCTTTAGGGCGTCATCATGTTAGTAAACTCAACTCATCAAAAAGCTATTTTTGTAAAATAAAACTTTATCATTTATTCTTTCAGCTTTGCAGATATGTACAAGGCAGTACTTTTTGGGTGGACATTCCATGAAAAGTAATAGCTGTTACAGTTAATTGCATAACATAAAAGATTAAACAAGCAGGACATATCTGTCATCGTTACCAACAATAACTTCAGAGCTTCTTGTATACGTTGAATCCCATCCGAGTTATATAGAAGTTTTAAACCACATTTTAGCAACATAGTTACCAGCTGGTGTTAGAAATCAATTTGTGGAAAGTATATTATTAAATCCTTATTTAACAAATTATGTAGATAATCCAAAAAGAAAAGAAAATATGTTTCTATCAGATCAGTACTGAGAACAGAGGAAATATGCTTCATGCCAAATATTTAATATTTACAAGCTGACAGGATGATTTGTTTTATGAAATCATTTACATGTATTTAAACTTTCCAGTTCCTCAGAAGAGTTTTGATCTTTGAGTGCTAAACAGTTCAGGGAGAGAAAGTCACGGCAGTGAATGTGACTATATTTTCACAGGCCAGTTAAGGACATATTTCTCAAAAGGTTCTTGTTCTTAAATAAACAATTGGTTTAGAAGACAGTGCCTATGTCTGTTTTGTCCTCTGTGACTCTTAGTAAACCACTACTTGATTCAGACTTGTTCAATGAAATAATCTTATCTTTAAATATTTACCTTTAGGGCTACATGGCACTTATGAAAGAAGATGGTGTTCCTGACGACATGAAAGGCAAAGACAAGATTGTGTTTGGCAACATCCATCAGATTTACGACTGGCACAGAGAGTACGTACAGTACACACCGTGCTTGACTGTGGGCAGTGTGTCATCACCCCCCGAACTGCATCACAGTCTTGTTGGGCGGGTGGGAGAAGACATTTCTTGATTCATTTCATTTCACTACCTGTATAGCCTCGTGCAGGCAGCTGGTACAGAAGAAATACTGCTTTGCTGAGAAGTTTTCTGGTTGCGTTTCATGGCACGAGGAAGTCCCTTACCTTCTTCATGCTGGTCCATCCAGGGGCCCAGGGCATGGGGGGAAGGTGGGGCTGGAGGCCTGGGTACAGAGTCTGACCATCTGGGTTCATAGTCTGGTCCTGACCCTGAGCTGTCTGCCTCCATCCTTCATTTGGGTCACTGTGTTACCCTCCTCATGGGGTTTTTATGGATTGACTGAGTTAATACCTACACGTAAAGCACTTTGAACAACACCTGCATAGAGAAAGCCTTGATGAGTGTTTGTAGTTAAAACTGCAGCCACCTCTGTAATAAATACAAATTACTATGAGTTATTTTTCAAGTCAGCATTGATGGGGAAAGTAGGCATGACTGCCCATGAAATTCACATTTGATTTCATACCTTGCCACACCTGTCCTGATCTGTAGTGAAACTAACTTTTTAAAGGGATATTTGGTGCCATTGTCTAATCCTCTGGTCCCAAGGCTGGTTCTTAAGCTATGACAGAAAAGGGGAAACGGCACCAAGCTGCTGGGATGACCAGACAGAGAAATTGCCCCTGGAGATACGGTGTCTGCGTGGTATGTGCAGAGCTGAAGGATATTGCGTCCTCAGGTGCCAGACAGTTCAACATAGCATTCATTGGTGTGCTGGCTTGCAGGCCAGTAAAATCCAAGATTCCAATATCAACATATGGAAGTGATAGCTAAGGTGGGGCATACATCTCACAACAACTCCAGCCCAGACAAAGTGAAGAGCAATCGTCCGTTTTGTTTTGTTTCTGTTGTTATACCTGCTTTTGATCTTGTGTGTATGCTGTGTGCCCAGTCATGTCCGACTCTTTTGTGTCCCCATAGACTGTAGCCAGGCAGGCTCCTCTGTCCATGGAATTTCCCAGGCAAGAGTACTGGAGTGGGTTGCCACTTTCTTGTCCAGGGGATCTTCCCGACCCGGCTATTGAACCTTCATCTCTTTCTCCTGCATTGGCAGGCAGGTTCTTTATCACTGCACCACCTGGGAAGCCCCAGTTTTATCTCAATGGGACCTAACATTTGCAACCTAGAAGTTGATTTTGATAATATTTGAGAAAACTTTATTTTTTAAAGAAAACTTCAAAAGTATCACAGGTGACATTCAGATTTGAGCCTCTTAAAAATGACCATGAAAAGAATATGAAATACACAGGTATACAGACCAGGATAAAGAAAAATGACCAACTGCTTTGAAGCATTTTTTTTTACCCCGTATTCAGATCAGATTTTATTATTTGAGTCATTTTAAAAAATGAAACAGAAATGTGGATTATCCAGAGGAAGGGAAGGTTGCCGGTCAAGAGGTGTCTTGCTCTGATTTAACCTTTTTAAACTGTTTTAAATTGTATCTCTTTCTGCTTTGTGTCCTAACAAAATGTTTAGTTTGCTTTGTATTGGCTAAACATATACTTTACACTTCCAGATTGCTAATGTCAAAACAGACTATTTTGAAAATTTAAACCTCAGTCTAAAATTAGAAGGCCAAGTCGGAGATGGTTCTAATATTTCTCCTTTCGTTGTAGCTTTTTTTTAGGAGAGCTGGAGAAGTGCCTTGAAGATCCGGAAAAACTAGGATCCCTTTTTGTTAAACATGTAAGTACAGAAGCATTATTTATATTCTGTCCTGTGTTGTCATATTTGGTAATTGGCTTGTCAGATGAAAGGAGAACTCACTGGCAGTTTACAGAAATGCTTCTATTGAGAATAAAATCGAACTGAACGGTGTCAGCTGGTTGGAGTTCACATCCCCCACTGCTCTTCTACATGCGAATGCTCTGCTTTCCCAGTCACCTGGCCCAAGTTGGCTGTTTAGCTCACAGACAGACCAAGATGGTCAGCAGGGGACCAGAGCCAGATCAGCAGCAGGAACATTTGGAAACGTCTCTGGGCAAAGAAGTGCTAGTGCAGATAGAGATGTACCTGGATGTGCAGCGGGTTTAATGTAGAAACCAAATATTGGTAAATCTAAAGTACGCTCGTTGCAATCTGCTGGCATCCAGCAGTGAAGCCTCCGTGCTTCCACTGCAGGGGATGTGGGTTCCATCCCTAGCTGGGTAACTGAGACCCCACATGCTGCATGCTGTGGCAATAAGACAAACAAATTAATTCAATAAGCACGTTAAGAGTAAAGGGGGCTTTTTGGTTTGGTTTGGTTTTTAGGAAAAATTACTATATTTTCAAAGTGACCAGAGCTTTTGTATTTTTGCACATCTCCTTAATGTCTGGCTTAATAGAAGATAGATGCATGTTTATATCTTGTTTCCGTATTGAACCTACTATGATATGTTTTTTAGTTAAAATTTATGGGGGAAAAAAATCTATCCTCACACAGATATTTGGTTAGAAGAGAATGAGTATTTTAATGGCCTTTTCAGATAATTTATAGACAGTTTTCTTAGATACTGCACCAAAACTCAAGTGAGAATTTCTTAAAGGTTAGGTGCAACGTGGAATCTGAAAACCCATTGGTGACCTCACTTCTGTTGCCCTGAAAGCCATAAAGCCATCTTGCTGTTAAATACACTTTCCCTCTTGCACCAGCTCCTGACATCCTGCATTGGTCTTTTGGAAAACCCTGACCCACTGATTGAGACAGAGCTTCCAGATGGTGAACTATTTCAATAGACAGTATTCTCGCCGCCAAAAAAAAGAAAAAAATCAGATTTGTTCATATCACCACCCATCTCTTCGCAAAAATATTTTAAATATTGTCAAGTTCTGGTAGCTCAGCTGGTAAAGAATCGGCCTACAATACAGGAGACCTTGGTTCGTTCCCTGGGTTGGGAAGATCCCCTGGAGAAGGGAAAGGCTACCCACTCCAGTATTGTGGCCTGGAGAATTCCATGGACTGTATAGTCCCTGGGGTCACAAAGACTGAGTGACTTTCACTTTCGTTTTCATGGTCAAGTTCAAGATGGCAGATCCATGTTCTCCAAAATGTTAATTTTTTGCTTGAAAGCTTCATTTTTCATTATTAACAGACATTGCAGGTTGTTTGCCTTGAAACAGCAGGCTTATTTTATCCATGTTCTGGAAAGGGTCTAGCAGATACCCACGCATAAGTAATTATAGTCCTTGAGGCTTTTAAGTAAAAACAAGCAGCTGGTTCAACTCATGGCTCAGCCGCACGAGGGCGCTGCCACGCCTGCTCTCACACGAGGCGGACGTGTCACCAGGACCCCAGTCTTATCACAGGAAGGTTAGAAAGGTGTATAGCCCGTGGTTGAGTTCTTAATACCATGAATTTTTATCAGTTCATCAAGGACAGCCTTAGCTGAAGCTGGCATGTGTAGTGGTGAGGGATATTTGCTAAAATGCCAGCAGTTTCTCCCACCACTGGTTTTGCACATCATTCCAGATGGTAGCACATGAAAAGGATAGGTGACAACGTAGTATTATTTGAAAATAGTTTGACCTGATGGGTCCCCAGGAGGCCTTCGGGACCCCAGCGGTGTGTACAGCATACTTTGAGGGTCAGTGCAAGAAATAATGGCTCATTATTTAAGACTAACGAGCTTTTTCTAACCTCGTTTAAAACAGAAAAAAAAAAACAGGCTTCCCGGAGCCACTGGCAGGGTGTGAAGGGGGGAAAGCGATTCTTGGCTTAATACTAAGACCTGCATGCTTTCACCACCCCTGGTGTTCTCCCAGGTAAAGTGTGGGGTTTGATATATCTGAGGGAAAGATAAAGAAGGGCTGTTTTTGGAGCCAGCATCAGGAACCTGGGATGTGCTCCCAAGAGCCTAACCATGCGGTTTTCTCGAAAGAAAAGTTCCTTTCCGGATGCGCTGACACCGTGCCCGTGCTTCCTATGTTCTAACCCATCTGTTTGCCTTCCTTTCCTAGGAGAGAAGGTTGCACATGTACATAGTTTATTGTCAAAATAAACCAAAGTCTGAACACATTGTCTCAGAATACATTGACACCTTTTTTGAGGTAAGACTGACTGAGTTACAAAGCAGTTCTGAATGATTGGTTACAGTTGACTTCCAAAAATTCGTTTCCCACGAGATTAAGCAATCGCCAGGAAATTAGCCTCAGTTATTAGAGTCCTGAACTTGTATTTCTTCCTTGTAAACCAGAGAAGTGAGTATAAATTCAACCTGTGATCACATCCCTCAGCATTCAGAGCGCTGGGGTCACAGCTAAAGTCAGGGGCTTGGGGCTTCCCTGGCGGCTCAGTGATAGAGAATCCGCCTGCCAGCGCGGGAGACACCAGTGCCATCCCTGGCCCGGAAAGATCCCACATGCCGAGGAGCAGCTAAGCCCAGGAGCCACAGCTGTTGAGTCTGTGCTCTGGAGCCAGGAACCTCAGCTACTGGAGCCCAGGCGCCCTCTGTCCGTGCTCCGCAGCAAGACATCCATGCACTGATGGCAAGCGAAGGCCACGCGCTGCCGCTAGAGAGTAGTGCCCGCTCACCAGAGCTAGAGAAAAGCCCGAGCGGCAACGAAACCCCAGCATGCCCAAAATAAGTAAACAGAATTATTTTTTTCTAAATGAGTAACCTTAAAAATCAGAGGTTTTAAAAATCAATTTCAAACTAGGACTCATTTTCACATGCAGGATAATTCACGAGCTAAACTTTTAGCCTAGAAATAAAATGTTTGTATCAATAAAAGTAAGCAATTGAAAAAAAGGCCTTTTTAGGCAAGCGTAAACGATGCTTTGAAAAACAGCTCAGAAAGCTCAAACGCGATCGGTGGCGCAACAGTGGTGGGCCGTGTGCAGTGTGGCCTCTTTCTCATTATCTCTACTACCATGCAGTCAACGTTTCTGAGTTATAGGGATTGGAAACTGCCTTTTAAAAGGCAGCAGTCAGTATAGTTGATTCGAAGTGTTGCATTGGTTTGTGGTATACAGTGGGGGTGATTTAGTTATACGCATATACATGCCTGTATTGAGTGTGGTCCCCTGTGCTGTACAGAGCAGCCTTATTATTTATTTTGTATGTAGTGGTGTGTGTCTGCTGGTCCCAGGCTCCCAATTTATCCATTCCCTCACTCCCTTCCCCCTTTGGTAATCATGGATTTGTCCTCTCTGACTAGTCTGTTTCTGTCTTGTAAATAAGTTCATTTGTATCATATTTTAGATTCCACATATAAGTGATGTCTTACAGGGGTGCGGAATTGTTTAAGCCCCAATAATTCTTCAGTTTAAATTTCAAACGATTAACAGTAAGCACATCTTATGAATCACATTAAACCTTCTGTGCTTGCTAGTCTTTTCAAATGTCTAGATCATTAAGCATTTTTTTTCGGTTTCATAAAACAGAAGAGGTTTTTCTTCTAGATGGACAATAAAATTGTTATGTTAAAAAGAATAACTGAGTAAAAGACAACACTTGAGATCTTTTTCTTCCTCCTCCAAAACCCCAGGACTTAAAGCAGCGCCTGGGCCACAGGCTGCAGCTCACGGACTTGCTAATCAAACCCGTGCAGAGGATCACGAAGTACCAGTTGCTGCTGAAGGTGAGGCTCTGCCAGGGCCCGAGCCCACTCGGCAGGAAGACGAGGCTCGTGAGGGGACCAGAGGGCTGGGCAGGTGATGAGCATCTTTTCTGTAAAAAAATATATATATATGACGCAGTCTTGTTTCTGATTTCCAATATGTCCAAGTACGTTTTTTAAAACTTAAGGCGAGCCCTTATACTGTTCTCTCAATTTTTCATTTACATCAGGTTACATCCGTGAAACTGAGCTTTTTCTCCCCACCACGGATCTTGAATACTTTACCCACCTTACAGGTTTTCTGTCTCCTTGGGGCTGCAGATTAAATGTTTAGTCCCTGCCAGTTCCTCTCTGTGGGCTCAGCAACCACCCTTGAGTGATTCAAATTCCTCAGCACCCCTGAAGACAAAGTCAAGCCATTTTCCATGGTAAAAGTGACTGTTGGAGGTGGCGAGATCCCTTCACAGATAAAACTCAGAACCTGGAGGTAAAGAGAGATGAGCGCCTGTCTTGGGGTGAAACAGAAACCATGACCTGCTTAGATCAGTCGGGTCTGACTTTGCCCTCCTGTGGCTTGACGTCCGCCTGGGGATACCTTATCTTTGACTGGGAGAGAAAAACGAGGCTGGCCCAGTGGCTGGCATCGTGGCTGATCAGAAAGGGTACTGCTGTTCGACCATCACTCTTGTCATGCCCTTCCGTCTGTTTTCCTCCTACAGGACTTCCTCAAGTATTCCAAAAAAGCCAGCCTGGATACATCAGAACTAGAGGTACTGACACCCCGCTGGGTGCGTCTCTGAAGCAGCTTGTCCCTGGCGGGGGTCGGGGGTGGGTCTCCCGAACCCCCTGGGCGTACCCTCTGTCCACTCGCGGGTGGGCAGGGGAGGAACTGAACAAGGGGAGGGATTGGAGGGCTAGTGCTCCAGCCTGGCCCCAGGAACTGAAGGCTCACTCTGCTCCCCGCCTCCGCCCACCCCGCAGAGAGCCGTGGAGGTCATGTGCGTCGTCCCGAAGCGCTGCAACGACATGATGAACGTCGGGAGGCTACAAGGCTTCGACGTAATGTGGCTCTTCTTTAAACTTGCTGCTCTGTCTGGGATGCTTGACCTCCACCTGCAGAAAGCCGATCCTTTCTGCTTGGTTTGCTGTCTTCTCTGGCTGTCCCTCAACCTGAGTGATACTATGTTTCAGCTTTTCTGGGTGCATCTGATTTGCTTTTGGGGGGGACCTTCCTCTGCTCAAAGCCCAGCGCCTCGTGGTGGGAGCAGGCAGGCCTCTGCTCTGTCTCCAGGGCCCTCTGCTGCAGAGGAGCTAGCCTCCTTCCTCGGCACGACGAGCAGGGGCCCATCCATCTGTCAGCCCCAGGAGCCTGTCTCCAGGTCCCTGGGCTCCCCTTTAGTCACAGACTTCTCTGTGAGTTGCCAGACCACTCAGATTACATTCTACCTGCTAGCATCCTGAGGGTGTCCAGAGCCCAGAATCCCTTTTTTTTTTTCCTCCAGTTTGATTGTTGAGTAAGGAGACAGGAGTTTTTATTTTTCTTGCCTACTGTTTCACTAGAGGAGTGGGTTTAGTTTAACATGCTAGTGCTGGAGTCCTTGGGGGAAAAAAAAAAAAAACACGGACGGGCTCTCCTGGAGGGCTCCTGTGCATTTGTGAGCAGGTCCCACCCAGGGTACTAGCGGCACCCGGCCGTGGACTGCCCCTTGAGAAGTACTCTTCCACTCTGAACTACATCCTTCCATCCACTTCCAATCTCTGACTGTAACTGAGGCCAGGGGTTTACACAAGAGCTGGCAAGAATTTTATTTAGATGATTTTTCTGTTCAGCACCAAGACCTCATTATACTAAAAGAAGTGTCTACGCTCCATAAATTAACACAAGAAAATACATCATTCTGTGGGAGGAAAACTAAAGAAAACAAAATTTCCAGTGTCTTAACTTTGAATGCAATGTTTTCTTCTCTGTTCCTCTGCACCCTTCTCCATGTTCCAGGGTAAGATCGTGGCCCAGGGCAAGCTGCTCCTGCAGGACACGTTCTTGGTCACGGACCAGGACACGGGGCTGCTGCCTCGCTGCAAAGAGAGGCGGGTATTCCTCTTCGAGCAGATCGTCATTTTCAGCGAGCCGCTGGATAAAAAAAAGGGCTTCTCCATGCCAGGATTCCTGTTCAAGAACAGTATCAAGGTAGCTCATGTTTGCCTGTTTTCTCAAGCACTAATGCGTATACCCGGTACACTGAAAAAATGTGTCCTTTTTAATGATGACATGTCCCAATCATTCCTGCTCCTTGGAAGAAAGGCTGCAACAAACCTAAACAGCATATTTAAAAAGCAGAGACATTGTTTTGCCAACTAACGTTCGTAGAGTCAAAGCTATGATTTTTCTAGTAGTCGTGTATGGACGTGAGAGTTGGACCATAAAGAAGGCTGAGTGCCGAAGAATTGATGTTTTTGAACTGTGGTGTTGGAGGAGACTCTTGAGAGTCCTGTGGACTGCAAGGAGATCAAACCAGTCAATCCTAAAGGAAATCAACCCCGACGATTCTTTGGAAGGACTGAAGCTGAAGCTCCAATACTTTGGCCACCTTGATGTGAAGAGCTGACTCATTGGAAAAGATCCTGATGCTGGGAAAGATTGAAGGCGGGAGGAGAAGGGGACAACAGAGGATGAGATGGTTGGATGGCATCACCGACTCAATGGACATGAGTTTGAGTAAACTTTAGGAGATGGTGAAGGACAGGGAAGCCTGGTGTGCTGCAAGTCCATGGGGTCACAAAGAGTCAGACACGACATAGAGACTGAATAGCAACAAATCCTGATCTTTATTAAATATTTAGAGAATTTTCAAATACATTGCAGACCCTTTAAATTCACTCCATCCTCTACAGTCTGAGCTCCCCAGTGGCTGATGGCGTATGGCTGCAGCATTCATTTTTACCACCATGGGAAGACCTCACCTTTGTTAGTTCTTTTTTGCTCCACCTTCTCTAGGACCATGTGAATTATTCAAGTTCAGAGGCATGGATTTGGAGAGGATAGCTTACCTTTTTCTCTTCTCCATTCAGCAAGAATCTTCTCTGCGCTCAGAACCAGGCGGGGGGCCGTAGGGCTGGACTCGGCAGGCCGTCTTTGCCCCGGCGTGGCTTGCTCTCTGAGAGAAGAAAAAGACGAAGACTGCAAATGGCCCTGAGTCCTGTAAAAGGCACAAACCCAGAGTGAGATGGAGGAGACCTGAGGTCCCAGCAGATTAACATTTCTAGTTAATTGTTGAAGCTACTCATTAATTTCTGGTGATCCCCATATACCTAAGTTAAAAGAATCATTAAAAAGCTTCAAGATAATCATTTTGGAGGTAGTAAAAATCGCAGCTCAGCCAAAGGGTGGTGGTTTCGATTTTGACCCAAGACGAATGTTACTTTGCACTTGACCACTTTGTGAACTTGCACTCTGTGCTTCCATTTGTTTTGTTTTGTAGTAAAATGTTAGTTGCTCAGTCACGGCAAACCCTTTGCCACCCCATGGACTATAGCCCACCAGGCTCCTTCTGTCCATGAAATTCTCCAGGCAAGAAGACCGGAGTGGGGAGCCAGTCCCTTCTCCAGGGGACTTTCCCGACACATAAAATTTACCGTCCTGACTGTTTGTCAGTGTCCAGCCCTCTGGTGTTAAGTACGTTCACACTTGTCATGCAGCCGTCACCACCATCCATCTCCAGGACTCTTCTTCATCTTATAAAAGTAGAGCTCCATCATCATTAAACAATACTCTTAAGTGCCTCATCCAAAGGGAATCATCACAGTGCTGGACTTTCTCCCACTGGCTCATTTCGTGTAGCTCAGCTATGGTGTAGCCTGTGTCAGAATGTCCCTCCTTTTTCAAGGCTGTATAATAGTGCACTGTGTATACAAACCACGTTTGATTATTCATCCATCTGTTGGTGGAAACTTGGTTTGCTTCTGCCTTTTGGCCATTGTGAATAAGGCTTTTTTTTTCTCTTTTTTTAAGGTGAGCTGCCTTTGCCTGGAGGAAAACGTGGAAAATGATCCCTGTAAGTTCGCTCTGACATCGCGGACGGGTGACGTGGTGGAGACCTTCATCTTGCACTCATCCAGTCCAAGCGTCCGGCAGACGTGGATCCATGAAATCAACCAGATTTTAGAAAACCAGCGCAATTTTTTAAACGGTAATGTGTGTGGTTACTTTCCCCAACGTACACGTTTTTACTTCTCATCTCTCTCCTGTCACATACAATATGTGCGACATATTGTGTACGTGTGACACAACCGTAGTAGTGCCCGGACTCTCTGAGCAGTTACTGGGGACCAGACACCATACCGAGCACTACCCACCAGTGCTTCATTCATCTTCCCGATGACCCGAAGCAGCAAGTCCCGGTATTATTCCCACTTTATAGATGGCGAAGCTGAGGCCCAAAGCGGCTTTGTAATCTGCTCCAGGTCCCATGTGATGCTGGTGGCAGAGTGGGGATGCGGAGCAGCCATCTGGCCCTTGGCTGTGAGCCCCTTACCACTGTCCAGTTCATTTTGTCCCATGGCATGTGCACCCCAGAGCCCATCCTGGGAAAGGAATGCGTGAGAATGACTAAGGCAGCGACGGAATTGGCCAGAGATGTTGGAGACATTCTTGTGTGCAACTTTAAAATTTATGTTCCACCACATGGTACATCTAGACTGCCCTCTGTATTAAAAACAAGGCATCTTTTTTTCCTTCCCACTTCTGTGACACAACTGATTATGGAGGAGCAATACCCTAATAATACAGTATGACCCAGGACAACAGTGAGGTGCCGACACTCCAGAGAAAGGTCTTCTCCACGAGGATAGAGACCTCGCTGACCTTATATGACAGTTAGACTTTTTATATCCCTGACCTGAGTCTGCTCCCTTCTCCTTAGGGCCACCGCCTTCGACTCTGGTTTTAATTTGGCAGTTACTGAAGAGCATCAAAAATTTAGCGAGAACTAGATACGCATTGCTGTCTTGATTTTGTCCTTTTCTCCACGTTCATGTCCTGTGTCTACGCCCCGGTCCAACCAGACGTTGTAATCTCTCTGTCACATAAAACCACCCCCACACCTCGAGTGACATTCAGGAGCCAGGGACACAGGCACTGCGCGAGAAAGGCCAAGGTCACATGGCACTTTTGGCCAAGGGGTAATCAGCCTAGCGTTAACTCCAGGCTCCCATCCAGACTTGACGGAGCGTTTCTTGTGTGTGCAGTTACAACTGGATGGCTGGGGCTGGGGGGATTAGGGGGTCGGTTCCCATGCACGGGAAGAATAGTTCCACTCCCGTGGCTGTGAGTGAATGCACATCTCTTTAAATGTGTTGTTTTTGAGTGCTTCACTGAACGCCAGTCTGCAACATGTAACTGTTGGGAAACCTCTAAACTTAGACCATCTTCTTTAAAATGAACTGAGCTGCCTCCTGAGTCACAGGCAGGAGTGGGCCATGCCATTCACCTGTGGACTCTCAGCCCAGAGATGCTGAGGACGCTGCTCCCAAGGGCAGATGGAAGTCAGGACCAGAGCGGGGGGGGGGGGGTGCTTCAGCCTTGCTGGCCCACCGCTTTCTCCCCTTAGTCCCATGCAGGGCGGCAGCCCACATGGCTTTATCACATCACAGGTCGTTTGGTTCCAGGATACTCCTCCACACCTGCCCGATATCTCCCAGGCAGGAAGGGGCTACACCTGACTATCCAGCATCACAGAGGTTTTCATTAGCTCTGCAAGGATTTGTGTTGCTGTGCTGTGCTTAGGCACTCAGTGTGTCCCGCTCCTTGTGACCCTGTGGACTCTGTCCTTGGAATTCTCCAGGCAAGAATGCTGGAGTGGGTTGCCATGCCCCGCTCAAGGACTTGTGTTAGTGTTCCCATATATCTTACTGAGCACGTTGCCTGCATCTTCCAACAGACAGTGACATAGCTAACTCACTAAGCCCAGAGACAGGACAGCTTCATGACCCCCCAGGGTTTGTGGAGCGCCTTCCCCGAGGTGGTCCCTAACACCGCTTCGGCCTGTGGGAACCAGGTGGTACCTGTGGAGCCCCAGTTGAGTCTCCCCCGCAGCCCTGGGCCTCCTCGGGACCCTGGCTGTTTGCAGAGATGCCTGCGGCTGATTGTTCTCCTTTCCCCCCCTCCCCCTCAGTGGAAATGTTGAGGCTGTGCTCACTGTTCCTGGGCAGGAAACCTCTCCTCCAGCCTGTTCCCTGTTCACCTGTCCTCCCTGGGACCTGCAGACCGCCCTTGATAGAACCAGTTTAACTCGTCCATACTTAACAGTACTCTTGCCTGGAGAATCCCAAGGACAGAGGAGACTAGTGGGCTACAGTCTGTGAGCTGGCAAGAGTGAGATGCTGCTGAGCGACTAAGCACACAACACAGTTAAACAAGACCTTTTCCTTTTCCTTCCCTGGTCCGTGGAGCCAGGCCGCTGCCTGGTGACTGAGCGATGGTGGACGCCCCCAGGTGACGTGAGCCTGGGGCACTAAGCTAGCCCTCCCTTTTGTGCCATCGTGCCCCCTCTTCCCCTTCGCCCGTGTGACGGTGCCCTGACGGAGTCTCCCCTGTGCCTTGCAGCCTTGACATCACCCATCGAATATCAGAGGAATCACAGCGGGGGCGGCGGCAGCGGCGGGGGCGGGGGCAGCAGCGGGGCCCCCAGCAGCGGGGGCAGCGGCAGCAACCACAGCGGCGGCGGGGGCGGCCCCGGTGGCGGCAGCAGCGGCAGCTCGAGCAGAAGTAGACCCTCCCGGATTCCCCAGCCCGTCAGACACCACTCCCCCGTGCTGGTCTCCTCTGCAGCCTCGAGCCAGGCAGAGGCAGACAAGATGTCAGGTACGTGCACCCCAGGCCCGCCACCGCCTCCTCCCAGCCGCAGCCCAGCCCTGGAGGCCAGCGCCGGCCCGCCCGGCAGGGCGCCCCCCGGCAGCCAGCCCGACGGTCCCGAGCGAGATGCCGAGCCGATCCCCAAGATGAAGGTGATGGAGAGCCCCCGGAAGTCGTCTGGGGGCACGCCGCTGCAGGATGGAGCCGCCAAGGAGGCGCCACGGAGCGGCCCGGGCCCCCTGCCGCTGGGCAAGACCAGGCCCGGGGCCCCCTCACCCCTGCACTCGCCTCTGGCCGCCGCCGCTGCGTCCCCCTCTCCGTTCGGCAAGGAGCCCTTGCCCCCCAGCAGCCCCCTGCAGAAGGGGGGCTCCTTCTGGAGCTCCGTGCCTGCTTCCCCTGCCAGCCGGCCCGGCTCCTTCACCTTCCCGGGGGACAGCGACTCCCTGCAGCGGCAGGCACGGCGCCACGCGGCCCCCGGCAAGGACGCGGACCGCATGAGCACGTGCTCCTCGGCCAGCGAGCAGTCCGTGCAGTCCACCCAGAGCAACGGGGTAAGAGCGCCCGGCCGCCTGCGCCCGCCTCTGTCCCGCGGCTCTTCTAAACCTCCCGCCTGGCCGCCGCTGTCCTCGTACTAACTCCGGGCTCTACCAGCTCCTCCTCGGCCTCCCGCGCCCCGGACTTGGCAGGGGACGCCCGCTAACCTACTCCCGGCGGACGGCGCGCCCCGGGTCTCTACTAACTCGCTCCTTGCTTTGTGTTCGCTAACAACGGGGAACGCAGACTATTAACCTTCCGAATGAATGCAGCATCTCTGAGCTTTTCACATCTTCCGACCAGCCGAGTATTTTGGAATTTCCTCTTTCTCTCGCCGCCCCTGCTTTCCTCGCACTTTTTTGTTTGTTTAAAGAGGGGTCCGTGTCCTGCCATCTACCTCCTGCATAAACTGAAACCTGTATACACTCTTTAAGCTTTCTGCTCATCGCTTGGTTGTGCCCTTTTATGCCTTAAATTAATCTGCAGCGTTTTTGACTCATCTGCTGGGGGAAAAAAAAAAACCTCAAGAAATGTCCAACAGCAGCTCTAAGCAAACTCAGCTGGCACAATGAGGGGAAGGAATCTCTCCAGTGGAAAAATTTTCCCTTTCCCCCCACCACCTGAAAACAAAAACAAAAACATGCGCCGGATTCACTGGAAGAGAGACTACTTTAAGGGCTTCTGGATGCCAGGCTCTGGCCAGCGGCTGGGAGCGGAGGCTCAGGCAGGCTGGAGTGGGGCGCCAGGCTCTATCCAGCAGGGGGCGCTGCGGGGCCTCGCCGGTCTCTGTCCGCGTTCTCAGCCCCAGGGTTGCGGTGGTGGGTCTTCCCCCTCCCATCCTGTGTCTTCCTCACTGTCCTCCCCTGTTTGCTACGCGGGCTGATGAATCCAATCCATAACACCTCCCTAAAAGCATGCGGTGAGGGAATAGAACTGTTCTCATGAGTGTATGTTTGATCCTTTTATAAATTTTTAAATACATTTCCCCCGAAAGGGTCTGTTGTCTCTTTATCCAAAAAAAAAAAAAAAAAAGCAATTTGGCTTTTGCATGTTTCTCTCTTTCCTCTGGACTTTAATTAATGCCTTGTTTGAGTTGACTTGGCCTTATTCTCTCCTCCTGTTTTTCGTTGTGTATTTTGTTCACCTCAGTCTTTCTGTGTACTTAAGGAAGAAACTGAGAAATGGTTCTTATGTTTATGAGCCTTTCAGCTTCACTCTCAAAAAGAAGTGGTCAGGGCAGGCATCCTCTGCTGTGGCCATCACCACTGTCCTGGTTGTGGTACCTGAGCGTGTCCTGCAGAGTAGCCTGGCCCCCCATCCCGTTAGTTCTGAAATGCTTGGTATGCAGGTGGGCGTCCGAACCCAGCTTCAGCTGGAGGCAAAGATGCAGAGACCCAGTGATTCGGCACTTAGATGAACGCTCAGGGTGCAGGCACAGCCTCGCAGCTGAGACCCCTCCGAGTCAGCCAGGGAGCGGCCCTTGAGTCCATCCTAACTTGAACGCTTTTCCCCCTGAGCACCTGAGGCGGGGCTGTGTTTCAGAAGGAACAGCCTCCCCCGCCCCAGTGCAGGAGCCTGGGCTGGGGTCTGTGTGTCTGCGAGCGCCCGCCGTTGGTGCCCCCCCCCCACGCCGGCTCCCCCCCACCCCCCCGGATGCTCGATCTCAGCCCAGCACACCTGCTGGCAGGGTTTAGGTTGCAAAAGGTGTCTCTTATTTCTGCCTCTCGCTGTTTCCAATGTGCTCAGTTAGCTGGAAAGGGAAATTGCCAGTGTTTTAAGCGAATCCAAGCACCTTGCAGAAATGCCCTGGAGGCATGGGAAGACCACTAGAGGCTTAGCACGGGCATTTGAAAGTCTCCTTGAGGACTCTTAAGTATCCCAGTTAAGAAGAGCTGTCACCCGGCCTGCTCCCACCCATTCCAGCCGTCCCAGCCCCCTGGCAGGTCAGCAGCAACCTCCTCCCTCCTCATCTGCTTCTGTGACCCTGTCTGAGGTCATAGCCCAGCAGCTGTGCCTAACCCACAGCCCAGGTCCCTCTTCCTCCTTTAATGCGCACCTTCTGGAAAGTTCTGAGGAGAGCCAGAGTGGAGGGGATGTGTCAACCCACACAGTGACTGTGCCAGCCCCTAGACATGGATGCACGACCTCCCTGCACCCACCCCCACCCCCAGGCAGCAATGAAAGGACAAGCCCTGCCTTCCTCTCGGTGACTGGGTGGCCCCCATGCATTTCTAACCTCCAGTCATCAGGAGGTGAGGATTGTGTCTGACAACATTAGCTGAGATAGGTTTTTAAATGCCTAATACTTAGGCTGGTGCATGGGAGGTTTTCAGAAACGACTGAGAGCTATTATGATTGTGGTAGAATGCTCAAATTATGAGACAGAGGCTGGTACCTGTACAACCAAACACGGCTCTGCCACGGAATTTGGTTTTTGTTCACGTTTTCTAGCAAATGTGTCTTTGTAGCCTCAAAACTATGGGGTGCTGCTATGTAAGTCACGCTGAAGGGATAAAATTGCATAAAGGAGTGTGCAGAGGCCAAGGCCCGACGTGGACAGCATGGGCATCTCGGAGGGCCGGGAATGGGCACCAGACTCCTCAGCTGTGATGGCGCCGAGCAGCTGGCCACCCCGGTGTGCAGCCCAGGGCCCTGGCCCCTGGAGTTCCCAGCACGCAGGCTCCTTGACAGTGGCAGCCGTCTGCTCCAGTGTGTCTTCACAGCAGCTCAGTAGCCCAGAGCTGACAGGCACGTGGCAAGGTTTCTGAGTGTCGTGTCTGCACCGACCCAGGAGCTGCCCCCGGCATCCAAGAGTCCAGCGGAGGGAAGTGTCATCGGAGTCCTGGGAAGCCGTGACCATCCAGACAGCATCCTTGGTGGGAGCCTCTGAGAACGCACTAGTGCAGCTCCTGACACCGTCTCCACGTCCCAGCTGTTGATAGAAGGCCTTGGATGAGGGTCTGGAGGTCTCAGCTTCTTCCTCCTCCCGTGGAAGAAAGGTCACCTGGTAAATGACAGCTTAGGACAAGTATCTTTTGTGTTTCTTCTACTCTGCAGTGAACACCACTTCAGCTTGTGCGCCTGAGCAGATGGCCTTGAGAAATGATCTTTGTTTAACTTTGCAGCCTCACCTCATTGACTGAGTTGCTGAACCTTTATTGGGTGCCTGCTACACATCAGTCAGTATGATGGATACTGAAGACACAGCAGTGCCCCGAAGTGTTTGGGTCCCAGTGGGACGCCAAAATACGGGGAAGATAGACTTACCCACGCCAGGGATGTCCCTGAAACGTGAGCTATGGGGCCAGTGGTGTTCACTGCTGCTCTGCGATGCTGAACATGCCCAGGACAGCAGCATGTCTTCAGGACCTGGGAATCATGCGAGCTCGTAGGCGCGCCACCCACCACGGGATGCATAAAGGAGGCAGAGTAACTCCGTGAGAGCAGAGCAGTGGTTGGCTTACTCTTCAGTTATCCCACGTTCTTCTTTTAGGAAGGAAAAAGGTGGAAATGACTAAGGATGCGAGCAGCTTGGCACAATTCTGGGACGCGTTCTCAAAGAACATTTCATCTGCGAGTTTTGGAGGCTTTGCCACGATCTGCTCAGTGAGCTGAAGAGCTTACTCCTTGCAGCTTCTTAATTTAATGCTTTTTAAAACAAGCATGATGGTCGCAGTGACATAGACAGAACCCAGCGTGGCATTAACAGGAGGACAAGCCATCCCTCTAACGGTGTAAGGAAGATGGACCTAAAATAATCAAGCTTCCGAAAGTAAAGTGTTTGGCCATCGCTGTGGTCTTCTTGGCGTTTTAGATTATCCTTACGTTGCTTCTAGAGCAATCTTGATTGTCCGTTACTTGATTGTCAGCACGCGGACGAGCGCTTCGGCGTCCTCAGACCCCCTTTCAGTTCCGCTCTGCCTTTCTGTTCGTCTCTCCCCCTGCAGAGTGAAAGCAGCAGCAGTAGCAACATCTCCACCATGTTGGTGACACACGACTACACGGCAGTGAAGGAGGATGAGATAAACGTCTATCAAGGAGAGGTCGTTCAAATTCTGGCCAGCAATCAACAGAACATGTTTCTGGTGTTCCGAGCCGCCACTGACCAGTGCCCCGCAGCCGAGGGCTGGATTCCGGGCTTCGTCCTGGGGCACACCAGCGCAGTCATCATGGAGAACCCTGACGGGACTCTCAAGTGAGTAGGGGGGCGAGGGCGGTGCTGAGCACAGAAGAGGCCTCGGGGCCCTGGAAGGGTGATGCCCATTGAGAGAGATGTGCTGTGCTCTGCGGAGCAAGTTCAGGTCTAAGCACCGTGTGGAACCACATAGTGATGGTGGGGTGACCTGCACCTCTCAGACTTAACTCTGTTGGTGGTGGTGGCGACGGTGGTGTTTGGTCACTCAGTCGTGTCTGACTCTTTGCGACCCCATGGACCACAGCACGCCAGGCTTCCCTGTCCATCACCGTCTCCCGGAGCTTGCTCAGACTCAGGTCCATTGAGTCAATGATGCCATGCAACCATCTCATCCTCTGTCATCCCCTTCTCCTCCTGCCCTCAATCTTTCCCAGCATCAGAGCCTTCCAATGAGTTGGCTCTTCGTGTCAGGTGGCCAGAGTATTGCTTCACCTTCAGCATCAATCCTTCCAATGAATATTCAGGGTCGATTTCCTTTAGGAGGGACTGGTTTGGTCTCCTTATTCTGATGTTTCTTTTAATAACCTGCATTCACACACACACAGCTTTTTTAAGCTGCTAGGTAGAGCACGATGGTATTTAGTTCCCAGAGGTCTTGGGTTGGGGGGTGAGGACTTTCCACGGCCCCCTAACATACACCAGGCGTGCTGGGGGTGCATCAGTGAAGACCCTCGTTCTGTAGCTGCAACTAAAGATCACGGGATGCTGTTACCATCAAGCCTTAGATGTACTTGATCACTTCAGTCAGGAAGTGAAAGTGAAGTCGCTCAGTCATGTCCAACTCTTAGCAACCCCATGGACTGCAGCCTACCAGGCTCTTCCGTCCATGGGATTTTCCAGGCAAGAGTACTGGACTGGGGTGCCATTGCGTTCTTCGTCAGTCAGGAAACTTGGAACCAAATTTGCCACATCAAATGTTACTGTAAAGAAACCTGAATTCAGGTGCTGGTCTCCAACTCTGCCCTTCCCTAAGTCTCTCTGATGACAGGAGAAGCCAGCCAGGCAGTTTCTGGGGGTGGGAGCTGTACAGAGCTGCGGTTTGTAAGCCTCCAAAGACCAGACTTGCATCGATGGCAGTCACCTTCCCCTCCAAACATGGAGGTGCCCTGGCCGGGTTTGCAGCCCAGTCTGGCGAGCATTCCAGCACTGCCCCCAAACCTCTGGGCTCAGTGCCCACACCCCATGAGACATCCAGGCTTGAGTTCAGCCTACAAAGAGCCCATCTCCCACAAGAATCCCTTGCCCTGTTTTTCCTTGATGCATGGAAATATTTTATTCTAGTATGCCACTGAAGAATCCTATTTTATGCTTGGTTTTCTCAAGAATATTCCCAGGCCATGTTTTCAGGTTCTCCAGAGAAATAGTTACAGTAGGGGGTGTGTGTGGTTGGGGAGTGGTTATTATGAACATAAGGATACTGGTGAGTTCAGATCTGCACTGGGGCCAGCAGAAAACCAGTGGTGCAGGCAGAATGCTGGAGAAATCCTTCTTGCTCAGGGAGGCTGGGCTTTTTTCGTCCAACTCAGGCCTTCAACTGAGTGGCTGCAAGGCCCACCACACCACAGAGGGCAGATGACTTCACTCGACCCATTACAGTTTTAATCTCATCCAGAAACACCCAGATTAATGTTTGACCAAATATTTAGATCCATTCAAGTTGATGCATAAAATTAGCCATCACAGACATCTTTATAGTTTAATCTTTAAAACTTGATTTAAGAAGCTGTCAGTCTTAATCAGTGAGCATCACAGAAAAGTTTTCCTTAGCAGAGATCACTGCTGTAAAGGAATCTCAGTCATCCTGTATCCATATAAGACACTTCTCAGCTTCCCTGATGCCTCCAGGAGTCATTTGCTGAACACCAGGAAGGCGTAA
This sequence comes from Ovis aries, assembly GCF_016772045.2. Taxonomy (NCBI): domain Eukaryota; kingdom Metazoa; phylum Chordata; class Mammalia; order Artiodactyla; family Bovidae; genus Ovis; species Ovis aries. The sequence continues at coordinate 58,815,118 of NC_056069.1, read as the reverse complement.
TACTAACAAGATGTTGTTCTCCCCCTAGGAAGTCAACATCTTGGCACACAGCACTCCGCTTAAGGAAAAAATCTGAGAAAAAAGATAAAGACGGCAAACGGGAAGGCAAGTTAGAAAACGGTTACCGGAAGTCTCGGGAAGGACTGAGCAACAAGGTATCTGTGAAGGTGAGCATGGCATCGCCAGGAGGCTATGCACCTCAAGAAGCGACAGGGGCTGGCCCTGGCACAGGAGGAGGCATGGACCCGGGGCCCGGCCTTGCCTAGCAGTGACCCGCCTCCCTCTGCCCTGTGAGCAGACCCAAGGGGCTTTGTAGGGGGCTCATGGGGACAGAGTGGCCCAAGTACGCTTAGGTGTTCTGAGGAGCCAGGTGCGTGGGTATGCACCTCAGTGGGCGTATGCCTGGCGCAGGAAGAATGCTGCTCTGCTCCCAGGGAAGTGTGAGTCCTTCAGTCGTGTCTGACTCTCTGTGACCGCATGGATTGTAGCCCGCCAGGCTCCTCTGTCCGTGGAATTCTTCAGGCAGAAGTACTGGAGTGGGTTGCCGCTTCCTCCTGCAGGGAAATCTCCCCAGCCCAGAGATGGAACCCGGTCTCCTGCATTGCAGGCAGATTCTTTACCACGTGAGCCGCCAGGGAGACAGATTCTGGATCCTCGGAAGCAGACAGAGCACAGGGTGGCTGTGGCCCAGAGCGATGTTCACTGGCTGCAGTGAATCCCCTCGGCGGGTGCTCCAGCCCACATGACTCCTGTAATCAGATCGCCTTAAACCTGTGCAGGTTTTGCCTGGAGAGCAAGCCAGCATCTCCTGAGGGGAATTCGAGGCCCCGGCTCTGAGCTCTGGCTGTTCTGCAGAAGGAGGGGGTCCAGGGACCCACAGAACTCAGCCCATAGGATGGGCAGAGGGGGCATCTTTGAGTTTTTGGTGTTTGTGAGTAGGAAGAAAAAAGTATATTTGGGTGACATGAAGCTTCCCAGTGCATTCAAAGGCAGTGGGAGTGTGGTCGATTTTGATTGATGCCCAGGCAAGCTACATCGCATTTCCTCTTACCTTTCAAAAATAACTGCAACCCTGGAATGAAAGCAACATATCTCAAAATAGCTCATGTATTTGGTTAATAACCTTGTGATTTTTCCATTTCAGCTTCTCAATCCCAACTACATATATGACGGTGAGTCCTGTTCTTTTTCTTCTGGTGTTATAGAGCATAGGTCTAGGGAGCATTTGGGGACACTCGAGTTTACCTTGTGGACCCAGGTTTTCTGTGGAGCTCTGGGCTTGGGCAACATCTCAGGCCCAGAGGTTTGTTGGGGGAGGTTGGTGGGCGCCAGGCAGGGGCCGGGCGTCTGGCCTCACTGACTCCTTTCTCACGCAGTTCCCCCAGAATTCGTCATTCCCTTGAGTGAGGTCACGTGTGAGGCAGGCGAGACCGTTGTTCTTCGATGTCGGGTTTGCGGCCGCCCCAAGGCCTCCATCACCTGGAAGGGCCCTGAACACAACACCTTGAACAACGATGGTCACTACAGCATCTCCTACAGGTGAGGGAGGCCCCCTGGGGGTCCATGTCTCTGGCAGTGAGCATGACCTCGTTCCGCCGGGAGCCCCACGGTCAATTCCCTGGGTCCCCTCAGCCCTGGGACGCCTCCCCTGAGGGGACGTGTTGTCCCTGGCTGGGCAGCTAGGGTTGGAATCCCACTTGAAATTGCCCATCAGCACTGAAGCTCCTTGTTTCCTGTGACACCGCAGGAGAGAGGTTGGGGGGCTGGCGTGGGGATGGGGGCAAGCCTTTGTGAACGCCCTGGGCCCTCCCCTGCTGCAGCGACTTGGGAGAGGCCGCTCTGAAGATCACGGGTGTGACCACCGAGGACGACGGCATCTACACGTGCATCGCGGTGAACGACATGGGGTCAGCCTCGTCTTCAGCCAGCCTGAGGGTTCTAGGTGAGCTGCACCCCGAGCCCCCCCCCCCCACAGCCGACGTGTCCTGAGAGGCATGACAAGTCACCCGGGGGCTGCAAGGAGCTGGCCAGCCTCTGGGCGGGTGACTGCGGGCAGGGGCGGCGCTCAGTAAAGGCTTCTGTCCACGGCCACTGAGCTCGTGAGCCTCTGAGGCCAGCCTCCAGGTGGGAGGAAGGCATTCTGTGCTCTTAACACTCAAAACACACTCTCATCTCCAACATCTCCCCTGAATGTTCAGTTGATGCTTTGATGCTAAGAGGACCTATTCTGAGTTGGTCTCATGCAGAATGAAAAGAAAGTAAAGAGGGTAGTGTGGGTGAGCCCCGTGCAGGCTCTGTGCATCCTAGACCCTACAGCCCTGCCGGAGGGTGTGTCCTCCCAGCCCTGAGCGCAAGGCAACCCTGATGGGACTAACGCACTCCCAGAAAGGCCTGATCTCGCGCCTCTGCTCAACTCTGAATTGCTGGAGGCAGAACCTGTATCTTAGGTCTTTTAGAATTTTTGTTGTACTTGATGTATGTAGATGCTTAGTGAGTGACCACATACCGCCCGATTCCCAGCTGCCATTTCACAGGAGGCCACTGTGCGATGCAGGGCGGCTAAGGTTTCTCTTGGGTCCTCCAGCCACACCAGCTATAGGCAGCTGCTTTCAGGAGTGAAAATTAAAGAATTAAATAAATTTTTAAAAAACTAAGAATAAATAGAAGAGCTCCAAGGTGAATTGAGTCCAGGAGTGCTCTATGTGTAGATAGTACGTAAAATTGTCTTAGAATTTTTATCCCCTGTATCTTAACCCCCATATATTTTAACCTAAAGTCAGAGAAAGGAGGGGTTCCTATTTTGGGGTCACAGCATAAGAAAGGAAGGAAAAAACCTTGAGAATAAGCAGTGTTCTGATTTTTAAAAGGTGTCATAGAGGTTATACAGGTGATTTTTTTTCTTTCAATAAGTCACTAGTGCAAGGGAGTTTGGAGAGACAGAAGACTATTTATTGCAATAGGCTTACAGAAACGCGAGTGGAAAGATAATGGAAAAGCAAGTGTGTGTTTATTTCCATCACTTAAAGCCGTCTTTGTCTCAAACCGAGTCCCAGCACACACGCAGCGTGGACCTTATTCTTCTGACCCGTCTCTGTACCCTCGAGCCTCAGTTCAGACCCTTAGCAGCCCCTCCAGCCGCCACATTGAACTCAGGGCTCCAGTCTCCACCCAAGAGGCATCCCAGGCTCAGGGAGATGCTCCTCTCTTGCAGGTCCAGGGAGTGATGGCATCGTGGTGACCTGGAAGGACAACTTTGACTGCTTCTATAGCGAGGTGGCCGAGCTCGGCAGGTACGGCAGCACACCGGGGGCCCTCCCAAGCCAGCGGCGCAAGAGACAGAGCTCCGCAGGAGCACAGAGAGAGTTGGCACGTTCTGCCAGCAGTTGGAAGTTAGGCATTTTGCATCTGGAATGTAACTGTTAACTACCTTTCAATATTAAACACTGAGAAAGTAAGAGGACAGGTCCAGTGCAGGCACCCAGCAAGAGTTAAGGCTTTGTACCATGAGCCCTCCAGGGATGACCGAGTCGCTCTGGCTCTGCGTCCAGGGCGGCACCGGCTACGCCCTGTCCTCAGGGGAATCCAGGGGAGAGTCGCTCAGACCCTTTCTGATGGGACGTAGTTCATGGAATCCCATTGAGGGAGGTTGAAGCTGCCCTTCAGGTCTCAGCGGTACCTGGAGATTTATAGCACGAACCAAGAGGGGGCTTCAACCCAGAGGGGTGTTTCTCTGCAGATGGCAGCCAGGGCTTAGGCTGGCAGGACGTCATGTGGCAGGAGGGGGGTCGGAAGCATGACTGCCCAGCATGTCCCTATTTAAAAGCTTCCCGGGAAGCCTCCCAGCAGCCGGGGGTACACCCCAGGGGCCTCTCCTGGGTGTATCCTGCAGTAGCCAGCTGCAGGGATCCGTGCGCCCGCCTATGTGGATCAGCCCGCTGTGCCGGTCAGTCGTCCGTCATGCCCATCAGTCCTCTGTCGCCACACGAGGCTCAACCCTGCTGTCCGGAGCAGCAACGTATCACTTCGTGCCATATGCCCCTGACAAGGCAGTTGCTCCCTTGGTCCCTCCTGAGCCTGGCCACCCAGCCACCCATGTGTCTGGCCTCTCTGCACATAGATGTCCACCCCGGGCTTCCTCATGTGATGGCAGAGCATCCCAGGAGCCAGAAGCAGGAGCTGCAGCCTCTCAGAGCACAACAGCAGCACTCTCTCCATAGTCTGTGGACAGAGCCAGCCACCTGCCAGCCCAGATTCAAGGGAGGAGAATAGACTCCACCTGTCCCTAGGAGGGGGCTTCCCGGATGGCACTGGTGGTGCAGAACCCGCCTGCCAATGCAGGAGACGTAAGAGATGTGGGTTCGATCCCTGGGTCAGGAAGATCCCCTGGAGGAAGAAATAGCAACCTGCTCCAGTATTCTTGCCTGGAGAATCCCATGGACAGAGGAGCCTGGCGGGCTACAGTCCGTGGGTCGGACATGACTGAAGCGACTTAGCATGGCATGGCATGGTCCGTGGGAGGAGGAGCCCCAAGTAGCGTGCCCACAGCCCCGTGTGGCGACAGAGGACTGACCAGCACATTGGGCTGAGCCCCTCCCTACTCTGCCCCCGGCCACAGAGTTACATCTGTCCCTCACATTCCCTGCCCCGAATCTCATCCCACGAGGGCAGCAGGCTCAGAGTCGAGGGCCCAGGGCCTTGCTACCTGGATCCCGCCAGGGTGCAGCTGAGGCTTCTCTGGGGTGGCTCATTGGGTGCAGCCCCAGAGACCACAGACGAGAGACGAGTGGGTTAGCAGCCCTGCACGCACGTCCCGCAGCAGCAGGACAGCCGTGGTGATGGCAGGGGACACGGCTGCCCAGAGTGGGGGCGTGGGTGACAGGAGCCGCTGAGGAGGCCTCTCCACGCTTCTTCACACGCTGAGGAAGGGTCTCCGCGAGAGCAGAGGTGGAAGCTGCCTGGGCCGTCAGGAGGTCCCTGCTGACAGAGGTCAGAGAGTGGAGAAGTCACATGGCCGCCTTCTCAGGAGACGTCTGTCCCCAGGACGGGGAGACACAGAGTCGCAGACGCGGGCAGCTCCCTTCAGGCTGTTGTATGGCCGCAACCCCTCTGCTGGAGGGGAGACCAGGGCTGCAGCTGGGGAGGCCGTGCACATCCGGTCCGCCTGGGTTAACGGAGTCTTCCCTCCGTGACCCAGTCGGCGCACTCTGAGAGTGCTCTTCCCACCTGCTTTCCAGGGGCAGATTCTCTGTTGTGAAGAAATGTGATCAGAAAGGCACCAAACGAGCCGTGGCCACTAAGTTTGTGAACAAGAGGCTGATGAAGCGGGACCAGGTCACCCACGAGCTTGGGATCCTGCAGAACCTCCAGCACCCACTGCTGGTGGGCCTCCTGGACACCTTCGAGACTCCCACCAGCTACGTGCTGGTCCTGGAGATGTGCGTACACGCTTTGCCCCCCGCCCTCCTGACCCCAGCTCCCCCTCCCCCTAGACCCCAACTCTTCCTCCCTCTGGCTCCCAGGCCCCTACTCCCCCTGGACCCTAGCTCCCCCTCCCCCTGGACCCCAGCCCCCACTCCTGACCCCCAGCTCCCCCTCCTACTGGACCCCAGCACCCCCTTCTGGCCCCCCCACCTTCCCTCCTCCTAGCCCCCAGCTCCAACACCAAGTAGTCTTGCTGTTTATTCTCTCAGAAGGATAGGAACTGGGATTTTAGAATTCACAGAACTTCTGAAAACATGTCTCCTATCAGAATCCACAGTTTTAGAGCTTTCCAGCGATACTAGAGGGAAGTCTCTGTATGAGCTGCCTGATAAGGCAGCGTACACCTAGCATCCAAACACCCCCACCCTGACCCAGGCTCCCGTGGGGTCCCAGCCAACCTGGTGATGCCACCGGCTTCCCTTGGGGCCAGACCTCTGCAGACCACACCCCTGCTCATGACCTCAGGCTACCCTGATCCCCTGTGTCTGCCAGGCTGGGGGGCACCTGGACTGGGCTGACTCAGACCTGCTCCTGTCTGCCGCTTCAGGCTCCCAGCTCAGGCCTGGGGCCTGTCCGGTCCTTCGCAGAGCTTGTCCGGTCCTGCAGAGGGTGCTTAGACGGGAGGGTGAGGTGTGCCTCACTGAAGAGCGCAGTCTGGAGGGGGTGGGTCCCCATGACACACCGGGCTCTGTGTGCTTTCTCAGTCAACACATGAGTCGTTTAAAGATAAGGAGTATGGAACTTACGACCTGGGAGCAGGCGTCGTCGGCCAAGAGCAGCTTTCCCCCTGGGGGTATTCGGCAAAGTCCATAGACGTCTCGCTGCTTGCCCGACATCCCATGACAACACAGGACACAGAGACACAGAATCACTGGCCCAAAGTGTCCGTAAAGCCAGGATGGGAGCCTGGACCCTAGAACGTTCTGGTCTCTCTGAAACACCTCGTCACTAAGCTTTATTTAAATTCCCATTCCAGGTTTCTAGAGGGAGTTCACTTCATACACTCACTTGGGATTATGACTTCACTTCCATTGGCCCAAGCAAACCTCTTGCGCTGCTCCCTAGTTCCCGAGGCGCTGTGGGAAGCGAGTATCTCAGATCTGGCCGGCGGGGACCTGCTCCTCGCTGCCAGTGTTCCCACAGGGACCTGCTCCTGACTTTCCGTTGGTCATGTTTCCTCACAGGCATGCTGCCCTGGGCCCAGGTCCGGCCTCAGCCCCTGACCCCAACCCCCAGGGAGTCTCCCCGCCCCGGGGTCCTACTAGAACATCACCATGGGCCTGTTCAGCCCCCTCGCTGGCCCCGGAAACCTCTCAGATGGCGGAGGGAGTAAGCTGGCCCTCCCCAGCTTCCCCCAACACCGCGTCCTGGGCAGAAGGCATGTCAGTGGACCTGGGCCTGTGGCCTCTGCTCCTGGCGAGTCTCAGCTGCCTGAAGGGCTATTGCAGGGCTCAGGTGGTGTCCAGGTGGAGACCTGGCCCCTGCGGGCCCTCAGGACCTGGGAACCTGCCTTCTGGCTGTAGAAGCTTAATGCCTAACAGCCTCTGCTCAGCTATTCCCAGGGAAGACAAAGAGGCCTAGACTCCTTATCAGAGTCTCCTGCAAGCCCTCAGATTCCGTTTTAAATTTGCAGTGCATTCAGCTGTCATTTCTTTCCACTGGAATACTAAATGGTTGGGCCTCATCGTACTATTAATAGGATTTATTTTCATAACAAGCTACTTACTACCGAAGTTCCCTTGATTACTTGTCATTACCAGACAGTTGGCTGATCTTTCTGTAAATTTCTATGTAGCAAAGAGACAACACATCTCAGCCTGGTGTTCAGAGAGGCTGGAACCAGACTGCCTCCTTGCAGTTCCAGTCTCCATTACGAGCTGTGTGACTTTGGGGAAGTTACATACTTTCCCTATGCCTCAGTTTCCCCATCTGTATAAAAGGGGAACAATAAAACCCTCTTCCCAGAGAGCTGTCGTGAGGATTAAGCGAATGGTAGAAGGCATTTAGTCCCTGGCACAGGGCAACTCTGTATAAGGGTTCTTTAGAGTTAAGTAATTTCACAGTAGGCAGACTCTGAGTCCAACGTGAAGCCCACTTTATTTATATTCTCTCATTTAGCCATCACATTCCCCGTTTTACAGTTGTCAAGACTGAGGCTGGGGGAGGTGGTCTCACGTTATTCCCTCCCCAACAGAGTGCTTGCTGGGTGCCAGGTCGTGTGCTCGGAGCAGGTCTGAGTCCAGCCTGCTGGGGTGGGGTAGGCAAGAGGGGCCTGGGTGCGCCCATCTGCTGGGGTGGGGTGGGCAGGGGGGCCTGGGTGCGCCCGTCTGCTGGGGTGGGGTGGGCAGGGGGGCCTGGGTGCGCCCGTCTGCAGGGGTGGGGTGGGCAGCGGGGCCTGGGTGCGCCCATCTGCTGGGCTGGGGTGGGCAGCGGGGCCTGGGTGCGCCCATCTGCTGGGCTGGGGTGGGCAGCGGGGCCTGGGTGCGCCCGTCTCTGCTACCAGTTCCCGCTGTGGGCTCCAGGTGCTTCGTGACAAGGTTAAGAAAGCATCATCCTGTTGATCCTGTGCTGCCTCCGTGTAGAGGTGTGGTCCCCAAGCGTTGCTGGGACATTGACAGCGGGGTGCAGAGGTGACATGTGCGTCGTGGTCCCTCTAAGTGGCTGACTGACCCCATAACGCGGCCGCACACCCCTCCCTCTGCAGGGCTGACCAGGGACGGCTCCTGGACTGCGTGGTGCGGTGGGGGAACCTCACGGAGGGGAAGATCCGGGCGTACCTGGGGGAGGTTCTGGAAGCTGTGCGATACCTTCACAACTGCAGGATAGCGCACCTGGACCTAAAGGTGAGCGGGGCCCCAGGGACGGGAACGCTGGGTGACCTCAGCGCATCCATGTGGGACACGACGCCCGCTCCCGGGCCGTCCTCTGAATCCGGGCCAGGAGCCCCCCGGGGACTGGGAGAGATGCAGGGGTTAGGAGATGGGAACTCGGATGAATAATCTCTGCTCTAGAGCTGGCTTTTCAGTAATGTAAACAAACTGGAACATAGTAGACAAACGTGAGATCTGCACATGGTTCATAGAGTTCCTGGGGTGGGAACAGGGCGGGGTGACGGAGGCAAGGAGGCGCAGTGTCGCCGTCGATGGCAGGAAGGAGAGTGAATCCCAGGCTTCGCATGGCAGCGGCCCTCAGAAGTTCCAGACTGGAACGAGTCCGTCTTGCTCGTGAACAGTCGACCTTGTAGATTCCCGGAGAGCCCCAGCCCAAGAGCGGGGTGGCGGGAGTCCCCTGACGGCTGTCTTATCCTGTCTCCCAGCCCGAGAACATTCTCGTGGATCAGAGCTCAGCCAAGCCGACCATCAAGCTGGCTGACTTCGGAGATGCCGTCCAACTCAACACGACTTACCACATCCACCCATTGCTGGGGAACCCCGAGTTTGCGGCCCCCGAGATCATCCTGGGGAACCCAGTCTCCCTGACCTCAGACACGTGGAGCGTGGGCGTGCTGGCATATGTGCTTCTCAGCGGCGTGTCCCCCTTCCTGGATGACAGCGTGGAAGAGACCTGCCTCAACATTTGCCGCCTGGACTTCAGCTTCCCAGAGGACTACTTCCAAGGAGTGAGCCAGAGGGCCAAGGACTTCGTGTGCTTCCTACTGCACGAGGACCCCGCCAAGCGCCCCTCGGCTGCGTCGGCCCTCCAGGAGCGGTGGCTGCAGGCGGGCCACGGCCACGGCAAAGGCGCGGGCGTCCTCGACACGTCCAGACTGACCTCCTTCATTGAGCGGCGCAAACACCAGAACGACGTTCGACCTATCCGTAGCATGAAAAACTTCTTACAAAGCAGGCTTCTGCCTCGAGTTTGACCTGTCTTGAAGTCCTTTCTCATTCTCTTTCACCTGCCAATCAGCCGTTAAATCTGACTTTGTTTGTTTTTTGTTTTTTTTTTTTGGAAGAGAAAACAATAAACCGACGACGTAAGCAGTCTGCTGCCCGATTGTCCCGTCGTGTGACACTGCGTGCGTTCCCGAGCGAGCCGTGCTCTGCAGCTGCCTGGGACTCGGGCCACAAGCCCTGCGGGGTGTTGGGGGCGGGGGGTGGAGGCCTTCTGGAACACTCTGCAAGAGCGGAGACAGCGTTGCTGAGTCACAGTCTTTTATTCAGGTTTCTGCAAAAAAAAAAAAATTTAAAAATAAAAAGAAACTTTTTTAAATGAACATGAATAGCATTTTGCAAATTGAAAACATTTTCCAGGATTTATTCAAGGAAACAAATGCCTATGTTCAACCACTGGTGTTAACGAACAAAACAAGATACTGGACACCTCTGGGGAAGAACCCCCTCCACCCTACCCCCAGCGGCGGCCTCGTCCAACTTGGGGGTCCCCCTGGCTCTGAGCTTTTTCCAGCTGCCCCGTCTGTGTGCCTCTCACCAGGACATCAGACTGGGCTTCTGAAATGTGCGTTCAACCTCAAACTTTTGCATAAAAATAGAATGAATCGTTTTGCTCTGATGAAATGTAGGCCTTACTTGTACATAAGACTGGTCCTGCCTTCGGTCTGTCCTTTCCCCCCACCCCTGCCTTCCCACCCACCGCCCGGGGCTTCCTTTAGGAGGGGTCCAAGGGGTCTGCCCATCCCCGAGGAGGTCAGGTTGGGTCCTGCCCTGCTACCCCTTCCCCACCCCCCGCATCCCACCCCCTAAGCCGTCAATCAGATTGTTGAGCAGTATACAGTCAGATGAAAATACTGTAAATGCACTCATTGGGGGTTGTTTTTTTGGTTTTGGGGTTTGTTTTTTTTTTTGGTTTTATTTCATATCATGTGCAATGTTGTGGCTTTAACATTTTATGCAACTATTTATGAAGACCTCTGTTGTACCTGTAATAAATATATAGAAAAAGCACATATTCGTACAGTGAGATTTATGGTTTTTGTGCGTGTGTCAGGGGCGGGGTGGGGGGTGGGGTTCGTAGCCCTGTGTCATCGGTTCAAGGAGACAACTCTTGGTGAAATTTGTCAGTTTTGAGGACTGTAAAAAGTGATTTCATACTCTGAATATAAAACTGGATAATAGGGTAATGTTTTAAATTTTATTATGCTATTATTCAGAATGCCAAAGTATTATTTTTTTTCCCAAAATCAGTCTGGACATTTCCTACTTTTTAGACTTTTTGACATTCAACTTTCTGTACAAAAATTGGCTGGATTTTGAGCTTTTGGTAAGAAATAAATGCCAATTAGGCACCAGCCACCTCAAGGCTGGCTTTGATGTCTGTGGCACTGTAGTGTGGGAGGCCCTCAACAAAAGACGCTGGGTTTCTGAGCACGCTTGAATTTTTCTGGATGTCTTTTTATCTTTGTTGTGTGAAATACACTTAAAAAGACCAGCCCGCTTCCCAAGCCAGCCAGACACCTGGGTCTTCAGCCATAAACTGGCATAGTTCAAGCTTCGCAGCTTCCAATGTATTTTTATTTATTCTTTTGTTGAATTTTTGTTTGTTTGTTCCTTGTAAAATTGTACAGAAACTTTTTAAAAGAAATTGGATTCAAAACTGGATGTGTATTCGTAACCTCACAACTTTTATTTGTGTATTGTTTCTTTTTATTATTTCAGTTAAATTTTTACATTATTTTGCATGTATATTTCTTTGTACAGAGACCTTACATGTTTACACAGTATGATGTGATGTAAATATTTTATTTTGCCATCAGTTATTTTAAAAAATTAAACATATTTGCCTGATGTTTGTGTTAGACCTTTTATTTGAATTGGTCACTGTTGAATCAAAAAGAGATGGATGAGGGAAACCCTGAAGGGGAGGCCTCTGCTTAGTCAGGAGTGGGCGTGGGGAGAAGAGTATTCTGGATTGGGAACCCACTGTAGGTCACATCCAGAAAAGGGAGTCAGATGAGGCTCCTGCAGACTGGTTCACAACCCAGCCTCAGAAGAGACCTGTTTGTAACCCAGAACATCAGCTGACTGTTTACAGAGAAGCTGTGCCTGTCCTGGTTAGAGTAACTAAGACACCCCTGGTTCTTAATGAACACAGAATCCGAGCAAAGGAAAAAGCTGTTGCATACTGGCCACAGAAAAGCAAAACTAACATTCAGATGGATTTAAGAACTTGAAGGGCTTCCCAGGTGGCACCAGTGGTAGAGAAACCGCCTGCAGATGCAGGAGACTTAAGGGACACGGGTTCGATCCCTGGGTCAGGAAGATCCCCTGGCGGAGGGCACGGCGACCCACTCCAGCATTCTTGGCTGGAGAGTCCCATAGACAGAGGAGCCTGGCAGGCTACAAAGTCCATAGGGTCAGAAAAAGTCGGACATGACTGTAGTGACTTAGCCCATGCACGAGGACTTGAAACACTTAGGTTCAAGCACGTGAATTGGGAGCAAGCCCAAGAATCCGTGCCTGCAAAGACTCCCCAGGGGTGGCTGCTGCCTGCCCCTGATATCGGTCTTCTTTCCTGACCATCTCTGTCATCTCCCTTGCTTTGATTCCTTTCTGCTGCTTTTTTTAAGTTGTTCCCCCTGCAATGGTGACTTTTTCCTTGGCACACTAAAAACGTTTTACTTTGCATCTGTTTGCTAAAATCCTAGAGTTAAGACGCTGTGTGAGAAGATGACACTTGTGCTAAGACCCCAAGTCCGGGCACGGGGAACTGGCTCTCTCAGAGGTGTGTGTGCTTCCTCCTGGGTCCCCGGGGCCAGTAATGTTCTGTGGGCTCCGGAGGACGGAAACGCAGGGTTGGTTCTGATACACAGCTCAGTGTCAGGCCCTGGAGGGAGTCCTGTGGCCACCACGGGCCACCACAACAACAGGAGGGAGGCTGGACTCTGCTGTTTTCCTATCGGACACCTGCTGGAGGAAGTAGTCGTGCCTGTGGGTTAGCAAAGCATCGCACCAGTGAGGCGTGGCCCATCATGATCACTACGTAGATTTCTCAAATAGCAAGATGTTACTCTGCCTGAATACCCTGATGCTGGGAAAGATTGAAGGCAGGAGGAGAACAGGGTTTCAGAGGATGAGACGGTTGGATGACATCACTGATTCAATGGACATGAGTTTGAGCCAGCTCCAGGAGATGGTGAAGGACAGGGAAGCCTGGCATGCTGCAGTCCATGGGGTCACGAAGACTCGGACACAACTGAGCAACTGAACAACAACAATTCCGCCTGTTACTATTTATATGTAGTTTTAAAATCCTGGCATTCTCATTAGCTCTAAAGGAAAAAAAAACTACCAGTATTTTTATGCAATAAATTATGCCAAAAATCATAGCAGGTCACATCCAAAAAATCTTTGACCGGTTTAGACCATTGGAAGGAAAAGTCCTTTCAACTGTATGTTTTTGAGACATAGTTGTAGAGACAAAGACTTTGTGAGATTGATAGGTTGTTCTGTGTGTGAGAGTGTGTGATTTAACCTACAAGGTTAATCCTTGTATCACTAGATATATATCCTATTCTCTCTAGTAATTTTCTTTGCTCTGATAATCTGCTTCATCTGATACTGATGTAGTTCACTCCTGCTTTTTAAATTTCATTTATTTATTTATTTATTTTTGACCGTGCTGGGTCTTCACTGCCTTGTGTGGGCTTTCTCTAGTTGCAGTGAGTGAGGGCTGCTTTGGTTGAGGTGTGTGGGCTTCTCGTTGAAGTGGCTTCTCTTGAAGCACACAGGCTCGAGGGTGCGAGGGCTTCCGTAGTTGCAGCCCGTGGACTCAGTTGTTGGGACTCCTGGCCTCTAGAGCACAGACTCAACAGTTGTGGCACACAGGCTTAAGTTGCTCCTCGGCAGGTGGGATCTTCCTGGACCAGGGATCAAACCAGTGCCTACTGTGTTGGAGGGCAGATTCTTTTACCACTGAGCCAAAGCCTTTTTTTTTTTTAAGTTAAAAGTTTCCATGGTATAGCTTTTTCCATCCTTTAACTGCTAACATACCTATATCATTGTACATGAGTAGATTTCTTACAGATGACATATAATTGGATCATAGTTTTTAATCCACTGCCCATTTCTGTCTTTTTTTAGTGTACTTAGATTACTTGCATTTAATGTAATTATTGGTAAAAGTAAGGCTTACATCTGCATGTTTATTTTTTGGCTTATGTTTCTTTTCTCTGGTTTCCATTTGTGTTTTCTTTTGCCTGCCTTCCTGTGGGTTGCCTGAGCACTTTTAGAATTCCATGTTGATTTATCTCTACTGATTTTTGAATATATCTCTTTGTATTGCGTTAGCCATTTCTGTAGTACTGTTATTATATATACATGACTCATCACAGCCTACCTGTGTCAGCATTTTACCAATTTCTGTGAAATATAGGAACCTTTCCTCTCTTTGTGTCTCATTACCTTCTCCAGTTTGTAATTGTTTTAAGTATTTCCTCTAATTTAAAGCCACATCACACAACTTTGCTTCAACAATCAAACATAATTAAAAAGACTAAAATGTATTCTACTTAACTCATGTTTTGACTCCTTCCATCACTCTTTTTTCCTGATATCCAGGGTTTCTCCCTTTATCCTTTAGAGAGCTAATGTTAGCCCTTCTTTTAGGGTAGTTCTGCCGGCAACGTATTCTCTTAGTTTTCCTTCATCTGCTAATGCCTGCATTTACTCTTTCATTGAGCGATTGAACTGAACTGAACTGAACCCTTTCTTTCCTGGTATTTTCCCTGGATACGGAATTTTGGGCTGACGGTTCTTCCCTCGCAGCACTTAAGAAATGCCCCCTTTCCTTCAGGCCTTCACATTTCTGATGAGAAATCTACCGTCATTCAAATTAACATTCAGATTTTTCTTTTATAAATAAGATGTTCCCCCCTCACTTTCAAGATTGTTTTCCTTTGTTCTTAGTTTTCAGCAGTTTGATCATGACGTGTCTTCGTGTGGATTTGTGTTTATTCTGTCTGAGAGTTCATTCAGATTCTGGAATCTGTAGGTTCATATCTTTCATCATATTTTCATTTTCTTTCAAGTCCTTTTAGAGCCATGCCTTCTGTCTTCTTCAAAGACTTGAGTGATGTGAGTACATAAACATTTCGGGGGGCGTCCCACGGGTGCTTTTTCTTTTTCATTGCTTCAGGTCTTAGTCGCAGGATCTTTCATTGTGGTGCACATGCCTCCCTCTAGTTGTGGCACACAGGCTCCAGGGCTGGTGGGTTCTGTAGCTGCAGTCGGCTCAGCTGCCCCACAGCAGTGGGACCCCAGCTCCCCGACCAGGGTTTGAACCCACGTCCCCTGTATTGGAAGGCAGACTCTTAACCACTGGCCACCACGGGAGACCTGGTCCCACAGGTCTTTGAGGTGGTGTTCTTGCCCCCACCCCAAGCCGTCTCCTCTTTGTTGTTCAATCTGGGTAATCTCTATTTTTCTATTGCCCAGTACACTGAGTCCCTCCTCTCTCCACTCCAATCTGCTGTTGAACCCATACACTGATTTTTTTTTTTTTTTTGGCTGTTGTATTTCTATCTTCTAAAATTTCATGTGGTTTTTCTTTATATCTTCTGTTTCTTTGCTGAGACTTCTTTTCA
Source organism: Ovis aries (assembly GCF_016772045.2). NCBI lineage: Eukaryota > Metazoa > Chordata > Mammalia > Artiodactyla > Bovidae > Ovis > Ovis aries. The sequence continues at coordinate 58,800,096 of NC_056069.1, read as the reverse complement.
TTTATTTCAAGCACATCTGTAATTGTTCCTTGAAGGATTTTTATCATGGCTGCTTCAAGCCTGCTGGCAGATAATTCTAACACCCCTGCCGTCTCATGAATAGTGTCTATGCCTTATCGTTTTTCATGTAAGTTGAAATTTTTCTGGTTGGCTTCATGAATGAGCTGCACCTGAAGTGGAGACGTTTTAAGATATTATGTTGTGAGGCTCTGACTCTCACTGAACCCTTCCGATTTAGCTAGCCTCCTCTGGTTGCATTCCAGCAGGGGAAGGGGGCTGGTGCTGGCTCATTAACGGTGATCAGGGTTCTGGGTTCCACGAGCCCTCCCCGGATACTACAGGGAAGAGTCAAGGCCTGACCCTGCACTAGGCCTCCTCTGACACCATCCCTGGGTGGGGAGGGGAGGGCTTGTGATGCTTTGGTGGGAGGGGGAGCAGATGTGTGGTCTCCACACAGAATCGCCGCTGATAGCAGGGGTAGGGGGTCTTGTTATTGCCCTTCAAGAATGAAGGTCCTAGCTCCCTATTTGGCCTTCCCTAATACCACCTTTTTTCCAGTGGTCATGTATGGATGTGTGAGTTGGACTGTGAAGAAAGCTGAGCGCCGAAGAATTTATGCTTTTGAACTGTGCTGTTGGAGAAGACTCTTGAGAATCTCTTGGACTGCAAGGAGATCCAACTAGTCCATCCTACAAGAGATCAGTCCTGGGTGTTCTTTGGAAGGACTGATGCTGAAGCTGAAACTCCAGTAATTTGGCCACCTGATGTGAAGAGTTGACTCATTGGAAAAGACTCTGATGCTGGGAGGGATTGGGGGCAGGAGGAGAAGGGGCGACAGAGGATGAGATGACTGGATGGCATCACCAACCTGATGGACATGAGTTTGAGTGAACTTCAGGAGTTGGTGAAGGACAGGGGGGCCTGGCATGCTGCGATTAATGGAGTTGCAAGGAGTTGGATACAGCTAAGCGACTGAACTGAACTGAACTGAGCACCACCTTGGTCAGCGGTGGGGAGGGGGGTTCCCATGACAAGCTGACAAGGGTGGGGCTCTCTGTTCCCCACTCAGTCTTTGCTGCTGGGCTGGGAGTGAGACTTGGTGGCTCAGATGGTAAAGAATCCACCTGCCAATGCAAGAGATATAAGAGACACGGTTCGATCCCTGGGTCAGGAAGATCCCCTGGAGGAGGGCATGGCAGTGCACTCCAGTATCCTTGCCTGGAGAATCCCCATGCACGGAGGAGCCTGGTGGGCTACAGTCCACAGGATCACAGAGAGTCGGGCACTATGGAAGTGACTTACTGCGCACACACGCATGGAGGTGAGACCACAGTGTTCTCTGTAAGTGTCTGCCTGGGCTAAGAAAAGTTATCAACCAGAAGTTTCTGTCTTACAAGATTGCCCATTTCCAGGTCCTTTGTCTACAGAGAGCAAGGCTAGGTTTGGACTTTTGTTGACTTCATCCACTTGGCATTTCCCGATTGCAGACTTCTTCAGTTCTAAGACTGGGCTGTCTGAGGCAAAAAAAAAAAACAAAAACAAAAAAAACAGAGAACTTGCCACTTTGGGGCTCCTCTGCCTTGAGCTCCCCCACTGCACAGATTCCTTCTCTTTACAGTGTCTTCTGAAGTTGGCTTTATATAAAATATCCAGGGTTTTCCTTATACTTACCTGGAGAGGAAGGGGATAGGAAAAGTCTATCCACCTAGCTTCCCAGAAGACCAGAATCAGTGCTTCTCTTTTTATTTGTTAATTTTAAGATATGTGACTTTGGTCTCCTGTGTTGTTCAGTCCCTCATTCGTGGCCCCATGGACTACATGACTCTTTGTGGCCCCATGGACTACATGAGGCTTTCCTGTCCTTCACTATCTCCCGGAGCTTGCACAAACTCATGTCCGTTGAGTCAATGATGCCATCCCACCATCTCATCCTCTGTTGCCCTCTTCTCCTCCTGCCCTCAATCTTTCCCAGCACCAGGGTCTTCTCCAGTGACTCAACTCCCCTGAGTCTTCTGAGAGGTACAAAAATAACTGCATAATCTTAGTTTCAAAAGCAGCCAATTTTATTAATTATAACAGGGAAGAACTACACAATGAGTAATGGTCAGAACATAAATTCGTTGCACAGTTTCTTGTCTGTGCCTTTTCTCAACTCATTTCTTGCTGAAGCCTTATTTAACCTCTGACACTGCTATTCTACCCTGATTCCACAATAACCAGACAAGATACCGAGGAATGGTATCTAGGAATGGATAACTGATGAGAGATGGTACTTGATGACCGGACTCCTGAGGGCTCATGGCCTGGATGGGACTAGAGGTCCTGTGGGGAGTGTGTGGCCAGCCCTGATCTCTAGAAGCATCTGAAGGGAGAGAAGGGAAGACCACTGACTCAAGTAACTTCTGTCAGGGAGCATGTGATAAATTGTCCAACGGAGTTCTGAGGTCGCGGAAAGAGCAGGGTCTCCAGACAGGCTTCGGGTTGGGTCCAGGCATCTGATTGCTCTGGCAACAGCAGGTCGGGAGAGGAGGGCACGATTCTGGTGTAATTTAAGGCCGCAGGATGTTTGCGTCCTCAGACACCTCATCACTGGCCATCTCTCATTTACAAGTCAAAGCTTTTATAGAGGTTTGTTTTTGACTACGTGGCTCTCATCCTATTGAAGTCCTGGCGCAAAGTCCTCTTTCAAGGACTGCTGAGTCTACCAGAGGGTGTTCCTGTTTCCTCCTTCCATAGAATATGAACATCAAAGGGCTCACAAAGCAAAGCCTCTTGTGAAAGGCCAAGTGGAGACCCAATAACCGATTGCCTCCTTTATAATTACCACTTATGGAAGATGCACATCTCTGCTCCAGCTTTGAAGGTTAAAAAACCTCACTTAGTTTTACCCTATCCATCATTTTCTTTGGGCTTCCCTGTTAGCTCAGAGGGTAAAGAATACGCCTGCAATGCAGGAGACCTGGGTTCAATCAATTTCTTTATGACTAGATTGACCTCATGTGAATGCACTTATGGGTTTTAAATAAGTTTTAAGTATTTTTCATGCTTACACAGGAAAGACTAGCTGAGAACAAGCAACATAAAACCAGATTCTTGAGACACACCTACTGATAATTTGAGAAATGCCTACGCTGCTGAGTTGTTAAGACATGGAAATAACCTGGTTTCCATATTTATTTTAAAATGCTCACACCGAAAGAGAAAAGATGCAAAGCAGCACTTTTTTTTTTTTTTTTGCAAACATGAAAATTACCTCCCGGTGCTAAAGTCTACCAAGCCAGGAGTTATAACATTCCCCAAGGCGGGGAAGAAGTCAGTGCTCCTGTATTTTCTCTTTGAATTTCGTGGTCAAGTGGGTGAAATCTGAAAGATAAATCAGGCATTCCAGCTGTGTGGATGTTAAATTCACTCACCTCTGCTCCCCTTTACCATATATTTTTTTTACTGATGCCATTTCCTCTCCATGGGACTTATCAGGTATCAGCTGGAAGCCACTTTCTCCGATGACACTCAGTTGATTTCATTTGAACTTTTGACCTCAGTTGATTTCTTTCTTCTGTATAACACTGAGTTGGTTGCCTGTGGCCTTTAACTTGGTAACTCATCGCTAACTTGGTACCTTAGCTCAGAAGGTCATCTTCTTACAGTTCTGGAGGCAGATGTTAGGCAATGTTAGTGTCACTGGGCTGACGTTAAGGTGTGAACAGGCCGCACTCCCTCCAGAGGCTCCACAGAAGCACTTGCTCCTTCCTCGGGCATCTGCTGGTTTCCAGCGTCCCTGGGCTTGTGGCTAGCATCTTCAGTTCTCTCTGCTCCATCCTCAGACTGCCTTCTCATCTGTGTGTATAAAAATCTTCTCTGCCTCTCTCTTTCTTTTTTAAAGTCTTTATTGAATTTTACAGTATTGTTTCTATTTTATGTTTTTTTTTTTTGAGGGGGGAGTAGCCAGGAGGCATGTGGGATTTTAGCTCCTCAACCAGGGATTGAAACCACACCGCCTGTGTTGGAAGGTGAAGTCTTAACCACTGGACCATCAGGGAAATCCCTCTGCCTCTCTTTTGTAAGGACATTTGTGATAGCATTTCAGACTCACATAATCCAGAAGAAACACCCTAGCTCAAGGTCCGTCGCTGAATCGTATCTTTGCTATGTAAGGTGACATTCATAATCCAGGGATTAGGACATAGATGCCTAATGGAGGGTCATTTTTTAATATACCACACCGCCTATGTGCCAACAGTTCCTAACTTCCTGTCTTCAGTATGGCAGTTTCTTACAAAACTAAACATACTTTACTACACAACCCTGCAATCCGGTTCCTTAATATTTACTCAGAGGCTTTGAAAACATGTCCACACAAAAATATACACACCGATGTTTATAGCAGCTTTATTCATAATTGCTAAAACTTGGAAGCAACCAAGACACCCTTCAATAAGTGACTGAATAGATAAATTGTGGCACACCCAGACAGTAGACTATTACTCAGCAATAAAAAGAAATGAGCTGTCAAGCCATGAATTGGAAAAACATTAAATGCATAATATGAATTGAAAGAAGGCAATATGAAAAGGCTGTCTAGGGTATGATTCCAACTATGTAAAAGTGTTAGTTGCTCAGTCATGTCTGGCTCTTGTGACCCCATGGACTGTAGCCCTCCAGACCCCTCTGTCCATGGAATTCCCCAGTCAAGAATCCTGGAGTGGGTTGCCATTCCCTTCTCCAGGGGATCTGCCCCACCCAGGGATTAAATCTGAGTCTCCTGCATTGCAGGCAGTTTCTTTACTGTCTGAGCCACCAGGGGAGAAGCAAGAAGACAGTATGAAAAGGCTGTATATGATATGATTCCAACTATATAACGTTCTGGAAAAGGCAAAACTAGGGAGCCAGGAAGAAGATCAATGGTTGCCAGGGTTAAAGGGTAGGGAAGAATGAACAGATAGAGCTCAGAGGATTTTAGGGAAGTGAAACTGCCCTGCATGATACCATAACCATGGACGTACGTCACTGTGTGCATATGTGCATGCCAAGTCGCTTCAGTCGTGTCTGATTTTTTGCGACCCATGGACTGTAGCCCGCCAGGCTGCTCTGTCCGTGGGATGCTCTAGGCAAGAATACTGGAGTGGGTTGCCATGCCCTGTTCCAGGAGATCTTCCTGACCCGGGGATCGAAACTACATCTCCTGCTGCTCTAGCATCACAGGCGGATTCTTCACCGCTGAGCCACCAGGGAAGCCCTCCATATCGCTATACTCACTGTATGTCACATATACTCACATATGTCGCTATATTTGGGCCCCATCTGCCCCCAGATATAGCATGTACAACACCAAAAGTGAAATAAAGCTGGACTTTGGGTGATGATAAAGTATCCACGTAGCTGGGTCATTTGTATCAAGTGCACCTCTCCAGTGAGAGATGTCACTAGTCAGGGAGGCTGTGTGTGTTTGGAGAAGGGGAGTATATGAGAAGTCTTTCCTTTCTGGCCTATTTTGCTGCGAACCTGAAACTATTCTGAAAAGTAAGTCTATTTTTTTAAAAGGACATTGGCTCCCAGAAGTCACAGACAAAGGACCGCCATCCAAAGTCAAAGAAGATCCACGGATGACAAGCAGCCCTGGAAAGGTGAGTCAGCATTACTAGCGACTGAGGAACAGCAAACTGAGACGCTGATGAGTTAACACCACTAGGACCCCCAGTCCAACAGCAAAAGGAAAACCAGTGCTGACGCCAAATGCTGGTGAAGACAGAGAAACGGGGTAACTCATACGTGGCTATGAGAATGTAACGTGATACCATCATTCCGGAAGACAGTTTGGCAGTTTCTTTAAAGACTCTTTGCGACCCCATGGACTGTAGCCCACCAGGCTTCTCTGTCCATGGGATTTTCCAGGTAAGAATACTGGAGTGGGTTGCAATGCCCTCCTCCAGGGGATCTTCTGTACAACTCAGCAATCACATCCCTAGGCATCTACCCAGAAATGAAGTGCAGATGGATGTGCATACCCAAAGCCACACAAAATTGTTCATGGCCCCTTTATTCCTAAAAACCCTAAGCCAGGAACAAATGCAATACCTGTCCTACAATAAGTAAACAGCTAAACAAACTGTGGTTCATCCACTCTCTGGAATCCTACTTAACAATGAAAAGCAGCAAGCTCCTGAGACATACAGCGACTTGGATGGATCTCAAGGGATTTAGACTGGGTGGAAAAAGCCAAGCTCAGAGGTACACACTTTATGTGTGTGTGTTAGCTGTTCTCATGCTTAGTCACTCAGTCATGTCCGACTCTTTGTGACCCCTTGGACTGTAGCCCGCCAGGCTCCTCTTTCCATAGGATTTCTCAGGCAAGAATACTGGAGTGGGTTGGCATTTCCTTTTCCAGGGAATCACCCCAACCCAGGGATCGAACCTGGGTCTCCTGCGTTGCAAGCAGATTCTTTACCCGCTGAGCCATCAGGAAAGTTCCGTTAATTTCTCAGTTGTGTCTAACTCTTTGCGACAGCATAGACTGTAGTGGGCCAGGCTCCTCTGTTCATGGGATCTCCAGGCAAGAATACTGGCGTCGCCTTCTCCAGCAGGTCTTCCTGACCAAGGGATCAAACCCAGGTCTCCTGCACTGCATGCAGATTCTTTACAGTCTGAGCCACCAGGGAAGCCCCCACATACTGTATTTATACAGTATTTATCCATTTATAGAATGTGTTCTAAATGGCAAAGTTATAGAGGGGGCCACAGCTTAGTGCTTACTGGGGGCTGGAGGTGGTGGGGAGGGGACTCTTGTGATGGAACTGTTCTGTGTTTTGATTGCAATGGTAGTTCCACATATCCACACATGTGATAAAATGGCATGGAACAGAACACATCCGTTGTCAGTTTGCTGGTTGTGACATTACACTGAAGATACCTAAAATATAACCAAATTACATAAGGGTATAAGGGACCTCCCTGTTCTATCTTTGCAACTTTCAGTATGCTTAAAATTATTTCAAAGTCAAAAGTTTTATTAATGTCTTGTCCTTCTCCTAGCCAGCCAGTGGCCTAGCTGGGGCCAGTACTGGTGTTTTAGGATGATCAGCCCTCTCCCTCCCCAAACCACTAGGACAGGCTTCCCTGGAACCATAAACACCATACAGACAAAACTATGGGGACCAGGGGTTGCCCCAAGAATACCCTTACCTCTGATTCAGAGCCAGAATTCCATCCTTTGCCCACTCGAGGCTCTCTGCACAGCCCAGGGCAGCTCCCTCTCCAGCCCAGCACCTGCCTGCCTCTTCCCTCTTCCCCAGCTCAGCCAGCATGAGGCCGGGAAGGGGTCAGCAGTGGGGGGGCCAAGGGGGGATCCCGGGGGTTCATCCTCAGGGGCTCCTCCCTTGCCAGCACTCACCAGTCCCGGCCCCAGACTGCACCCCGTTGCTCCATTGTTCCCTTGGGCCCCACACCCCAGAGGCCTGTTCCAGGCCCAACTCTATCACAGCAAAGTCAGGAAAACTTTCTCCCTGGAAGAAAGAGAAAGTGAAGTCACTCAGTTGTGTCTGACTCTTTTCGACCCCATAGAAAGCCTGTACTAGGCTCCTCTGTCCATGGGGTTTTCTAGGCAAGAGTACTGGAGCAGGTTGCCATTTCCTTCTCCAGGCACTCTTCCCGACCCAGGGATTGAACCCAGGTCTTCCGCATTGTAGACTGACGCTTTACCATCTGAGCCACCAGGGAAGTCCTTCTCCCTGGAAGGGGAAAGCCAAATTTCATGGGTTGGTTCCTAAGGGCATCTGGGTCCCTCTGGCTAGTTGGGATCAGCGTCCTGAGTACCTGGATCCAGCGAGCTGCAGGCTACCCTAGACAGCGAACCACTTTAGTCACTAAGTTGTGTCCGACTCTTTTGTGACCCCCATGGACTGTAGCCCACCAGGCTCCTCTGGGATTCCATGGGATTCTCCAGGTAACAGTACTGGAATGGGTTCCCGTTTCCTCCTCCAGGCGATCTTTCCCACCCAGGGATCAAACCTGGGTCTCCTGCATTGCAGGCAGATTCTTTACCAATGAGCCACCAGGGAAGCCTGGAAAGCTAACCACTACCCATGTGCCATTACCTACAGAGGACATTGTACTCATGACCCCTGTTTCCTACTGGACCACAATCCAGCTTAGAGTTAGGACTTGCTCTGCTAAGGTGGAAAGTCTTGAGTCATCCTTATGCTAACGTAACCCCTGTGAGTAATGCCTTAAACTATCTGCCAAACGTCTGGCCAGCTTCTGCCTTGTATTATAATGTATTGGCTCTGTGGACACAGTGACTCTGCAGGTTATTCTTAATGAGGGCACCAGCTTCAGATTTTTATATTTGTATGTATGAGACTGCATGCTTCTATGATTAACCTAAAATTCTTTAACATTTGCTTAAAAATTGCTGTGTTTGAAAAAAGACTTTTCATAGGGCTGTTATATCATTTTGCAGGTGCCAATAAAAAGAGAGCATAGGTTTATTAATTTTAAAAAATGAAGATCTAAAAAAAAACTGAAGATCTGTGACACTAAACGGAAAAGACCGTTTCCTTGCACTGGGTTCCATGTGTCATTTAAATACATAACTGTGTCCTTCACTTTTAATGGCATTATGGAGAACTAATGTGGCCTGGTATTGCCTTTAGATGGCATCTGATCTTTTGCCAGGAAGCTTGGCAGTCATTTCTTTTAGGTTTAATGGTTGCCCAGGCCGGGAAGAGATAAACAATGCCTGGAAGGTAAGCAAAGTAATTAAGAGAAAAAAAGGGCTGGAGCCTACCCCTGCCATATGATTCAGCCATTCTACCCCTTGAGAAGTGAAACCTTATATCCGAATAATTATATATACTAATGTTCATAACTGCTTTATTGGTAATAGCTGAAAACTGGAAACAACCTCTTCCTGAAATGCCCTACAGTTTCCCATGGTGGACATTCTCCTTTTTGGCAACCAGCAATAAACCAACTTTGTTCAAAAGTGTAGGTGTCGCCAATCTTTGCCTTGAAGATATTTACACAAATGAGAGTTTCCACCACAATTCAACTCAAATATTCACTGCATTGGACCAAGATTTTCAGTGCAATAATATACACATCTGAGACTCCTAATATCTCTTCATATTAAAGTGCCATCCTGCCCAGGGGTGGTTGAAAGCTCATGCTGAATAAAGCTGTGATCTTTTGTTGGAAAGAAAAAACAACTGCTGAGCAGATAGCTTCGGTCTCTCACTTAGAGATCTGGAAGCAGGTTTCCAGCCATGGGAAGTTTGGCTGCACCTGCTCTTTACTTAGCATAGTCACACCGCAGGGAGGCATCTCTGCTCGCTTCCCCAAGAAATGGTAATTGTCAGTTCTGGCCCATGATTGAAATGGACAGATTCTGGACTTGCCATTGAGCAAAATGGTATTGAAGTCCTAACCGTTGGCAAGAATTTCCAATTCCACACATTTGCATCTCACATCCTAAAGTGCTCCCAAGTTTGGAAAGCAGGCAGATTGAACATGTTTCTACAGCCAGGGGCTGAGCTGGTCCAGCACTGGTGTTTGAGGATGACCAGCCCTCTGCCTCCCCAGACCAGTAGAACAAGCGTCCCTGGAACCATGAACACCCCACAGACAAAGCTGCAGGGACCAGGGATACCCTGCCCTCTGATTCAGAACCTTCTAAGAAGGAGCTGAGAAGCTGAGAAGCTGAGAAGCCAAGGGTGATCTGACCATCGCATGTCCATCAGCATGGTGAGAACCTTCCCTCTCTGCCTCTGACTTCTGTAAATGGGTTCTTTTCCATAGTTCTTGGGCTTTTTCTTCCTTGGGAGCACTTCAATTCCTGTGAAAGTGAAAGTGTTATTCACTCAGTCATGTCTGATTCTTTTCGACCCCATGAACTGTAGCCCGCAAGACTCCCCTGTCCATGGCAAGACTAATGGAGTGGGTTGCCATTCCCTTCTCCAGGGGATCTTCCCAACCTAGGGATCAAACTCAGGTCTCCAGCATTGCAGAAGAATTCTATACCATCTGAGCCACCCTGAGGAAATTCTAATTGTCTACATACAGTTGGGAATGATTATGAAATCTTATCCCATCAGTGGTCACCAATGTCCCCAAGGCACTCATGTTTCAGAGTGGATGAATAAACCAGAAACAAGGAAACTATTGCTCAGTTTGAGTTTTAAGAACAATTTTTTAAGCAACTATAAGTCATGAAAGCAAGGGTTTGGGGTTGGGAAGGTCTGGGGGGAGGTAGCCCGGTACTTTGTGAAAGAAAAGCAACTCATTTCTAATAATATTTTTTCAAAAATAAAGTACCTAGGAGAAATCTAACAGAAGCTGCACAAAAAGCTTCTCTTCACTGAAAGCTACAAAATGTCAGTGAGAAATTTTTTAAGTACTAATTAATGGAGGGAAATAACACATTTGTAAATGGGATGGCTCAATACTGGAAATATGTCAGTTCTGCTTAAATTCATGCATAGGTTTAACACAGCCCCAGTCATGCCCCAGCAGGGTTTCTTTGTGGAAATCAGCAAGCCAATTCTAAAATTCATATGCAAATGCAGAGAGTCCTAAGAAGAGCCCAAGCAACCTTGAGGGAAAGTGAGGAAGCAGAAAGAGCACTTATGTGACCGACTGTCAAGATGGCTTGACACTGGGACTGACGCAGGACAGACAACCCAGTGTGGGACAGCTTGGTTTTATCTTTTTTTTTTTTTTTTTCAGGTTGTGCCAGGATTCAAAGAGAGTATCAATGCATGGAGAAGATCCTGGAATTCATACCCCCAGTAAATGGCTCGTGCCAATGAGAAAGGCCTGGGCTGGACCCAGCAATCATCAGAATGTTGATGTCAGAGGTATTAAAACTTTCATATTAAGAAAGGCAAGGACTTCCCTGGTGGTCCATTGGTAAAGAATCTGCCTCTAATGGAGGAGACCCTAGTTCAGTCCCTGGTTTGGGAAAACCCCCTGGAGAAGGGACAGGCTACCCATTCCAGTATTCTGGCCTAGAGAATTCCACGGACTGTATAGTTCATGGGGTTGCAAAGAGTCAGACATGACTGAGTGACTTTCACTTCAACTTTTGTACACATTTACAAACTGCATAATAAAATACAATATTCATTACATTATTTATGAACTATGAAAAGGGAAAGGCTACCCACTCCAGTATTCTGGCCTGGAGAATTCCATGGACTGTATAGTCCATGGGGTCACAAAGAGTCAGACATGACTGAGTGACTTTCACTTTCACTGTCCAACTCAGGGGACATGAGGTTGATCCCTGATCAGGGAACTAAGATCCCATATGCCATGAGGCAAAAGCTCAAGAGCCACAACTAGAGAGTCCAGCTCAGCAATAACGCCTGATGCAACCCCCCAAAAGAGATAATTTTTTAAAAACAAAGCAGATGCTCAACATCACTCATTATTAGAGAAATGCAAATCAAAACCACAGTGAGGTACCACTTCACACCAGTCAGAATGGCTGCGATCCAAAAATCTGCAAGCAATAAATGCTGGAGAGGCTGTGGAGAAAAGGGAACCCTCCTACACTGTTGGTGGGAATGCAAACTAATACAGCCACTATGGAGAACAGTGTGGAGATTCCTTAAAAAACTGCAAATAGAACTACCTTATGACCCAGCAATCCCACTGCTGGGCATACACACCGAGGAAACCAGAATTGAAAGAGACACATGTACCCCAATGTTCATCGCAGCACTGTTTATAATAGCCAGGACATGGAAACAACCTAGATGTCCATCAGCAGATGAATGGATAAGAAAGCTGTGGTACATATACACAATGGAGTATTACTCAGCCGTTAAAAAGAATTCATTTGAATCAGTTCTGATGAGATGGATGAAACTGGAGCCGATTATACAGAGTGAAGTAAGCCAGAAAGAAAAACACCAATACAGTATACTAACACATATATATGGAATTTAGGAAGATGGCAATGACGACCCTGTATGCAAGACAGGGAAAGAGACACAGATGTGTATAACGGACCTTTGGACTCAGAGGGAGAGGGAGAGGGTGGGATGATTTGGGAGAATGACATTCTAACATGTATACTATCATGTAAGAATTGAATTGCCAGTCTATGTCTGACGCAGGTTGCAGCATGCTTGGGGCTGGTGCATGGGGATGACCCAGAGAGATGTTATGGGGAGGGAGGTGGGAGGGGGTTCATGTTTGGGAACGCATGTAAGAATTAAAGATATTAAAATTTAAAAAATAAAAAACTAATTTAAAAAAAAAGAAGACAAAAAAAATAAAAAAAATAAAAACAAAGCAGAGCAGCTGGTGAGGGTTGAGACAGGGGCTGGAGACATAGGCCTGTTATTCAGAAAATGATATTATTGTTGCCTTAAGAACATTTTTTCCTAAATTTCCCTTTTGTTAACTTCCACTTGGGAAATGTATGGTTTAGGTCAATTAACTAGATTAACATCAATTTGTGTGACGCCTCACCCCAGGCCAGCACTCAAAGAGTTCGACAGGATACCAGGGGGGTTGAACATGTGGTCTCCACTGTCACTTTTGGGGCCTTGAAAATGCCAGTGATTGGGGCATTCTGCACACCTCCAATGATAGATATAAACCAAATTAAAGGATTATTCATATGGAATCAATTGAATAAGGTACCTTCACACAAGGGAATAGTATACTATTTATTTATTAAATCAATAAGGTCATTGTGTAGATTTGGAAAAATCACCAGAAATAAATCCAACAAAAAAGAAAAAGCACCATGTGAGACAGTATGTGTGGACCCCTGACTGTAGGAAATGTTATTTTTATTTAATCCTCATAACCATGCATAATTAATCTGTTACCTGGTGAAGAAACAGAAGCTCACAAACTGTAGAATCCATGGTCTACAGAACAATCATAGGTGTTTAATTCTACTGGAGCCTCATGAGGAATTTGGTTGTTAATTTCATCCTGGCCCTCTCAGTCCTGGGCACTCTTCACGCTCAACTCCATTGTGGATTAAAATGTGGTCCCTGGGCCAGCAGCAGCACCTGGGAGCTGGTCAGAGATGCAGAATGTCATTTCCTGCCTCGGTTATTAACTGCAGTCATTCTTTCCTGCTTTTAGCCAAAAGTAAAGTGCTCCATGCTGGTTTTCACTTGTGCGATGCATGTATAACCGCAGTGGCCAATGTAGAAATCCACGTGGTAGAAAAGAACTCCAGATAGCATCCTGCTCAAGACCTGAAATTCACTGCTGCACAAAACCACGGAAAACGACGGAAACAGAGGTAATGAAAGAAATCCACAGACCAAGGACGTATCTTGAGTCTTTGCATTAGCCCGTGACTTCTCGTTCCTTCATTCATGACCTAGTATGTCTGTGCATGCCTATCTACTAACATTAGGAATAAAGAATCAAATCTATTTCAGCCTCAGGAAAGAAAGAACTGCAGAATGGCAGGCCCCATCTCAGTGGCACTGAATCAGAACCTGCATTTTAGCAAGATCCCCAGCGCTGCGGACACTCAGGAAGGTCTGAGCGGCGTATTTGCAGGTGAAAAGCTTTGCTGTGCTTTACTGTATAGGCCTCTGAGGGTCCGTTCGTTAGCATCAAAACCACAGACACAGAAATGAAGTCTCACTCTTCACCCATCAGTGCAGGGTTTTAGAAATGACAAAGATAAGGGTGGAACGGCACCCAGGATGGCATGGCGCCTCTCCAGCCTGCATGTCCTGATATACACGGTTGGGGCTATTTTGGAGCAGGGACAAGGAAGAGGGCAAAGTCAGAGAGCGGAGCAGTGGTGAGTCAGAGGAGCCCCCGGGTCTCCTGACTCTGTCCCGTCCATGGTCCAGCCCCGTTTCTCCCAGTGAGTAAACACGCCAGGCTTTGTTAGTCTTGCGTGATAAACAAGACAGAGCCCTTGTACACAGCGCATCGAACGTCCTGCGAGAGGAGAGTTTTCAGTCCATAAATTATAGTGACAGTTTGGAAGGAAATCGAAGTCCTTGGCCAGAGAGGAAACTCTAGGAAATATGTTACCAGAATATCCAGTTAGCCAGGGCCTTGGGAGTAGGAAACAAGGTGGCCTTCGCCACCCAACAGCAGCAGAAGGCTTCCCATCCCATCTTTTCCTGTATCCCTTCTTTGCTGAATTGGTGATGAAATTGCAATTAAATGTTTGATAGTGAAAGCCTAGTGCCCAGTCAATTATAACACTTCAGGACTGCATATCCCACTCATCAGCTTGACTTGTACAAAAAAAAAAAAAATTTAAGAAAAAAATTAGAATTTGAGCATTATGTTTTTACTTGGGTAGAAGTCCTATTAATAGCAAGGTGTAATTTGGTGAAGGAATTTTATTAGTTAAGACAACCAAAGAGGGACTTCCCAGGCTGTCCAGTGGTTAAGACTTCGCCTTTCAGTTCAGGTGGCATAGACTCTATCCCTGGACAGGGAGCTAAGGAAACAGATATGATGTTGTAACAAATTCAATAAAGACTTTAAAAATTATTCCACCTTAAAAAAAAAAAAAAAAGACAACCAAAGATTGGAGAGACCAGTCTGTGAAAAAGTGGTGTCAGTGGTTTCAGTGAAGTTCTACAGGAGGGTCCAGGACATGGGGTGAACAGAAGTGAATGGAGGTGGGGGGTAGACATCTTTTCTTTTTGCTCTTTTTGACCACACTGCATGCCGGATCTTAGTTCCCTGGCCAAGGCTCAAACCCACGTATCCTGCAGTGGAAGGATAGAGTTTCATCCACTGGACCACCAGGGCAATGGGGTCATCTTTTCTGTCTTGGTTTCATATTAGGAGAGGACCCGTTTGCCTGGGGTGTTTCCTGGTTTAGCGCCCCAGGAACCCCCTCAGTCCAGGGCAAACAGGCACAACCGTTCAGCCTCCTAACCTCTGGAGTGGAAGTGATCAACCTGTGCACAGAGGAGTACCAGCCAGGTCCTGGCGCCCAGGGGCACTCTCCGACAGTGGTGGGGTCTCGATCTGTGAGTGGGCAGTGCTGGGCCTGACCATATCTGCCCGCACAGGCTTTGGGAGAGAAAACAGGGGAAGGCGGTAGGGTGGGGAAGGGGCGGGGGAGGGTCATTTCCCAAACAGAGCCCCACTAGTCCCCGATGGAAACTCTTCCAACCAGAGTGGTGTTTGTAAAACCCTGCTTTTATTTGGAGAAGGCTCCTTGTAAAATCCTTGAAAATGTTTCCTGTTTTCCATGAAGGAGGTCCCTGGAACCATTCCATGGGCTGTCATGGGGCCCCTTTCCTTTAGATTTTACTGTCTCTCTTCGCACCATATCAGAAGCTAAGCCAAACTGAAACATCACCCCTGTGGGGCAGGAGATAATCACGTGCTTAGTGTGAGACCCTTCCCCCAAGGATGGGGTGCCATCAGCCTGTGTCCTAAGCTGCAGGCTCACTGGCAGGACCTGGGGTCCCCCCTAGCCTCAGCAAAAGCACCACGTGGGCTAGTATGGAGCCGCACACAAGGTGCGGCCCTTCCTCACGTGTCCTCCAGCCATGGGGCTTTCAGCGAAGGCTGAACATGCCCGGGAGTGCCCACCGCCCGGCCTCCAGGTGCCTCAGCAGCCACGAAGGTGGACCCAAGACTCTGCACCCGGTTCCAAGGTCTGAGGTTCCTTCCACCCCACCAAGCAGTTCTCAGACACCTGGGTGTCCTGCAGGTCAGCTCAGTTCTGACACTGTTCACCCTCCACGGGGGATGGGCTGGCGCTGGGCGTTTCTCACATGGACACTTTTGAACATCCTTGATGTTAAAACTCGTCTCTCTAGCTTCATGTCCCCCCTGGGTTTTGGAAGTCACTGTTTGTAAGTTGATAAACGATGATCCCAACACGTTTTGTTCTGTCCAGTTTAACAGCACTGAGATTGGAAGGGGCTGCTATGCTATCATTCAAACACGATAAATACGTTGACTTGGAGGTGGCCTTTAAAAACAGAGTATCTCATGACATGTGCTCCCCAGACTTTCTGTTTGTTACAGCAATCTCATTCTCTGAGGAAGTGAGTTAGAAATGATACGGAATGATCTAGAAGATAGATGATAGATAGGTATTTTTTAAAGCAAGATGTAGAATGGGGTATAAAGTGTTCCTGTTTGCATTTCAAATATAAAAGGAAAAGGGCGACTCTAAACATGTGCATGCAGACCCTGGGGTGGAATTCAGACAGAAAGATGCAAAATGCTGGGGAGGGGACACAGGGGCTGAGTGTCCAAGGGGAGGACTTCCAGCTGTCTGTTCTTCGTGTGTGTTTTGGCTTTTGTAATAGATAAATCCATTTGAAAACTTCATCCTCTTAAATGCAGTTATTCTGGCCTGCTAATTCTGCCGTTATCCCAGTGCTCATGATTTTTTTTAGTCATTTCTCTAGTAGGAGTGGACCAAGTTACTTATATAATTTAAAAAGTGAAGGGATCATGTATTGCAGCCAGGTGCGGTGGGACAATTGTGTATACATCATACATCTACACAAATCCATACAGGGAGACACAGAGACACACACCTCCAAGGCAGAGCAGACCTTGCAGAGAGTCAGTGCTTTGGTTACTGAAGAAGTCCTTGCCAGGGCCCACAGTTCCCTTCCAAGCTGTATAAGAAAGAAGCCATTTCACTCTCTACTTCCTCTATAAATTCTCTATAAGTCCAACCCACTGTTCTTCAAACATGTGGGTTCTAGAAGGAGAAACTGAGATGGATCACCCTAGGTCTGTTCTGCTCTACCACCAGGACCCCGTCTCTCCTGGCCTCAGCTTCATTCATTTCAATAAATGCTACTTTCATTTTTTAAATCACATAAGTAACTTGGTCCACTCCTACGGCGGACCAAGAGGGTCGGGTAGGCTCCTGTGGGCTGCCTAGGACATTATTTCTCCGGTAACATGTTCTCGGAATACCAGACTTCCGGCCTCAGGCAGTTCACAGGTTAGAGGTCTACTTTGTCCCAGTGGATTTTTTCAGTGTTTGTCTGCGTTTCCTGTGGTGTGCTGATGGTTTATAAGCCAGACTCTCTAGCAGTTGCAGCGGGGGAAACACTCAGACTGGCCAAGCCCCAGAGTCTCTAAGCTGTGTGTTATTTATGGTGAGTTCCCATTGACATCATGCACTATACTTAGCTTCCCCTCACGTACTAACGTGATACTTTAAGTGGGATTTATTTCTTGGCATTTGACCTAAAAGGGAAAGCCTCAGGGTTATGCCTCTCACTGGGGAACACTGACAGAACTTTCCTTTCTCCTGGGTTCCCTCACCCTACTGCTCTCCACCAGGGTGCCCTTTCCCAGTAAAATCTCTTGCTTCATCAGCACATGTGTCTCCTCGGACAATTCATTTCCAAGTGTTAGACAAGAGCCCAGTTTTGGGCCCTGGAAGGGGTCCACCTTCTTGCAACAAATGGCAACTCTGCTGGGGACTCTTCTTCACTGTGACTGACATCCTGACCACTCGGGGTACTCAGGGGCCAGCTTGCCTGGACCAGACCCAGCAGCCACAGTTTGGGACCCTTCTGTCCCTGGTCTCCTCCTGACTCGGACAACTGGCCAGAGTGCCCTGGTCGGGTGAGGAACAGGAGACTTTACTGACTTCCCTTCCCTCTCTCTCTCCTCTCCTTAACCCTCTTATCCGCCCCATTTTTTCTAGTCCCTGGGGCCTGGGTGCAGGAATCTGGTCGAAGGGCCTCAGCCTCAGCTAAGAGGATTGGAGACTGATCCCCTCCTCTTGGCAGAGAACTCGAATTCTGGGCTTCCCTGATAGCTCAGTTGGTAAAGAATCTGTCTGCAATGCAGGAGACCCTGGTTTGATTCCTGGATTGGGAATGATCCCCTAGAGACGGGATACCCACTCTAGTATTCTTGGGTTTCCCTTGTGACTCAGCTGGTTAAAAGTCCACCTGCAATGTGGGAGATCTGGGTTCAATCCCTGAGCCAAAAGATCCCCTGGAGAAGGGAACAGCTACCCACTCCAGTATTCTGGCCTGGAAAATCCCATGGACAGTATGACCCATGGGGTCGCCAAGAGTCAGAAACGACTGAGTGACTTTCACTTTTCGTTACTGTACTCAGCAAGCCCTGCCATGCTTGTCTCACGTGGGTGACAATCTCCACTCACGTTCCCTCCCCCAGGCTGATGCTTCTGGAGCCTGATTCAGCTCAGCTGCTCTCCTTACCCCTGTCTCACGTTTCCTTCACTCCTGAAGATCCTTTATGATGAGAAAATGCACCCTCAAAGTGAAGGGGTGTCTATCTGCCCAGTGGCAAAGACAGCAATTGGGTTTCAGAGGGTATACTAAGTACTTCTGGAATTTCTTTTTTTTTTTTTTAATTTCTTTTATTGAAGAATAGTTAATTTGGCTTCCCTGGTAAAGAATGGTAAAGAATCCACCTGCAGTGGAGGACACCTGGGTTCGATCCCTGGGTCAAGAAGATCCCCCAGATAAGGGAATGGCTACCCACGCCACTATTCTTGCCTGGAGAGTTCCACAGACAGAGGAACCTGGTGAGCTATAGTTCATGGGGTCACAAAGAGCCAGGTATGCCTAAGCAACGAACATTGTCTTTGTCATTGTCATAGCTGATTTACAGTGTTGTATTAGTTTCTGGTGTGCAGCAAGGTGACTCAGTTACACATATGTGTGTCTTTATATATACACACACACACACATATACTTTTCATATTCTTTTCCATTATGATTTATTAAAGAATGTTGAACATAGTTCTTTGTGCTGTATAGTAGGACATTGTTGTTTATGCATTCTGTACATAATAGTTTGCATCTGCTAATCCCAAACTCCCAATCTGTCCCTCCCACCTGTCTGTTGTCTATGTCTATGAGTCTGTTTCTCTTTCATGGGTAAGTTTGTTTGTGAACTTATATATATATATGGCTATGCCGTGTGACATGCAGAATCTTAGTTCCCTGACCAGGGATCAAACCCATGCTCTCTATAGTAGAAGTGCAGAGTCTTAACCACTGGATTGCCAGGGAATTCCCTTGTGTCATATTTTAGATTTCACATATAAGTGGTATCATATGGTATTTGTTTTCCTCTTTCTGACCTACTTCGCTTGGTGCAATAGGCCCATCCTTGTTACTGTGCATGGCATATTTTATTCTTTTTTGTGCCTGAGTAGTACTTCATTGTGTCTCTGTACCACATCGTTATCCATTCACCTGTTGATGGACGTTTAGGCTGTTTCTACATCTCCGCTGTTGTGGATGTTGCTGCTATGAACACTGGGGTGCATGTATCTTTTCGAATTGTAGTTTTATAGGGACATATGCCCAGGAGAGGGATTGCTGGAGCATATGGTAACTCCATGTTTAGTTTTTTGAGGAATCTTCATACTGTTTTCCATAGTGACTGCACCAACTTATATTCCCACCAGCAATGTAAGAGGGTGCCCTTTTCTTTCTGGAGTTTTTTGACATGTCATCGGGCACAACATAAATTTATACTTCAAAGTCTGCCACAGAAATGGATTATAGATAAACAAGTCTTGAAGCAAATCTCAGACAAGAATATCTATAGTCTTAAAAGCAATCAGTGAGTGATTACTTACATTATGAATTTAATCTTTCAAAAAATTGTGTAAAAGTAACACAGTATTGCAGAAACTAAGAAGGAATTCAGTCACTAACATGACCCCTCTTGACATTTTGGATATTTATGATCATTTACCATTTATCCTATGCACATTTTGTATAGATGAATTTACAATCTGATGTCTTATTTCCTAAACTCTAAGTTGCTTCCATGTGCTTTAAAGTGTTAATATTTATAATTAGAATGGCTGTTAATTAGATTGCCTGTCGAACATGCCCTAATCTGTTGTGCAAATTGTCCCAGCTCTAGTCACTGGGAGCTCTTTTTGCTTGGCTCCTGTGTCCCTTTGACATACCCCTATGTTTGTTTGTTTTGGACTTGCTTACTTTCTGCTACTAAAGATGCTTCAGGTTCATCTTGTGTTTTCCCCACCCCAGGCGTTTCTCTAAGGCATTCTGGTTCCTTTAATTGGAGAATGTTTATTTAGAAACAAAGACCTTCGTACTAGTTTCATTGACTTTTAAAGAAATGTTTATTTACCTATTTGGCTGCATCGGGTTGCAGCACGCAGGATCTTCGTTGCAGAAAGGGCTTAGTTACCCCAGAGCACATGGGATCTTAGTTCCGCCACCACCACCCCTGCATTGCAAGACAGATTTTTAACCACTGGACCATCAGGGAAGTCCCTCCCTGACTTTCATCTAATGAAAGAGGTCCTATAAACCCAAGTGATACTGACCATTTTCCTAATTTGTTGTTGCTGCTGCTGCTGCTAAGTCACTTCAGTCGTGTCCGACTCTGTGTGACCCCATAGATGGCAGCCCACCAGGCTCCCCCGTCCCTGGGATTCTCCAGGCAAGAACACTGGAGTGGGTTGCCATTTCCTTCTCCAATGCATGAAAGTGAAGTCGCTCAGTTGTGTCTAACTCTTAGCAACCCCATGGACTGCAGCCTACCAGGCTCCTCTATCCATGGATTTTCCAGGCAAGAGTACTGGAGTGGGGTGCCATTGCCTTCTCCAAATTTGTTGTATAGGACATAATAAAGATAAAAGGAGAAATGCATTAAGAACAGAAAGAAAAAAAAATTAAAGTGAAAGGCTGATGATGACACAGTTAAAATACCAGACTCAGCCATGTCTAAAGCCAGAAGCTTTAGACAAACCAGTCCATCCTAAAGGAAATCAACCCTGAATACTCATTGGAAGGACTGATGCCGAAGCTCCAATACTTTGGCCACCAGAGGCGAAGAACTGACTCATTAGTAAAGACCCTGATGCTGGGAAAGATTGAAGGCAGGAGGAGAAGGGGACGACAGAGGACGAGATGGTTGGATGGCATCACCGACTTAATGGACGTGAGTTTGAGCAAGCTCCGGGAGTTGGTGAAGGACAGGGAGGCCTGGCATGCTGCAGTCCACGGGGTCACAAAGAGTCAGACACAACTGGGCGATGGAACAACAACAACAAAAGCCAGAAGCAACCCAGATGTGTTAGTAACATGAGCCATGAATTCCTTTTTTGTTAATGGCAATCTGAGTTATGTCTACGTCACTCCCAACTGCAAGAGTCACATACTTAAATAAACAACAACTTGCACAGGTTATTCAGTGGGGTTCTGTTATAAATCAAACCAGTGGTCTGATGGCAGCCAGTGTGCCCAGAAAAAAAACTCTCTACAAAACTCTATTTTGGTCCAGTCTGTACTTTTTTTCTCAATGCTCCAGACCCCTGGGTTTGCAGGGGGGTCTCTCCCCTCTTAACACTATGGAAATTCTGTGTCACGTCCCAGGTAGACCCAGTGAGCATCCTCTCAACAGTGAAGGCACAGGACACGGCCACGAGCCCAATATTTTGTCGGCTGCAGTGTTAACTAAATTTACAAATGCGTTTTGCCATCACAAGAAAATCATCAGGCCATGCTTAAACTATAGATGACCCCCACTGGGATGCTTTCTCATAGCTGGTTCCTGTATTTTCTGCCCTGTTTTTCAGACACTGTATGGCATAATAGCAATGCCCATCTGGACAATTCCAGCCTGCACAACTCCCACCAGCCTTTCCAGGCTCCAAAATCTCTGTAGAAACAGTGCCCAGAGCTCCTCCTGGTATCGTAACCGCTTACCAGCAGGCAGTCCTAAGAAGCGATGCCACAGACGACATCAGAGAATGGTTTCCTTCCAATGGACACTGGCCAGAAGGCTGGGGGTGGGAAATCCCCTAGCAGATCTGCAGAGACAGCTTGTCCTGACCACAGGAATAAACCAGAAGCTTCTAACAGGGCGGGAGTGGGGAGCGGAGTCCAGGGCAGCATGGGACAGTGAGGACTCTTCACCAGCTTCACACAAAATCTACTTTTGATCCCTGGCTGAAAGGGAAAGACTGGGACTAAGCAATGTCCCCCTCCAGGGTTAAGCACACAATGACACGTGTTAGAAATTCCAGTCCTCATTCTGGGGTCTCACATTACTAAGGGTCAGAGTGATCAGTAGCTAACTTTTGGGTGTGGGCAGTGGTGGAAGGGTGGTCCATTGTTTCCCTGTGATTATAGTCTGGGGGTCAGTACGGCTGTCAATGCCTGGTCGCCTTGGCGGGCTGCCCACAGAGCTTTCCTGGGGGCACAAGAGGAAGACAGAACATTCCAGACAGAGGCAGGGCTCCCGTCACCCCTGGCTTGTTGACTTCTCCTTCAGCAACTAGGAAACAAAACGTTTCCATCATTATGATGTAACGAGGAAGCTGTTTTTGAAATCCTGACTGATAAATTCTCCTCTTGGTCCCCCGGGGGTTGTTTCTCTTATTCCTTCTCCTTCTGGCAGCCTGGCCTTCAGGAGAAAAAAACAAAGAGCAGAAATGAGGCCAAAATAGGGAAGAAGGCCGATGATAAGAGAGGCCCCAACAGACTGAAGGGGGAGGAGAGTTCACTGCTTCTTGGGATCAAAATCCCAGGGGGACGGGGATGAATCGAAACACCAAGTTAGGGGAGAGAAGCGAGGCAGGAAATCCCCGAGCAGAATTCTGGCTCTGGCCTCTCCAGGGGCAGCCTGGGAAGAAGACCAAACGCCGAGGCTTCTGTGGGTATCAGGCTGCAGCCAGCCTCCATCAGCCTGATTAGAAGCTCAGCCTGGGGCATTCGTGTAGGCGGTCCCCACTCCTGCCAAGGCCCTGTTCCCTGCCAGGAGAGGAGGGACGCATCCAGACAGAAGGGTCTCTCTTTCTCTTTAGTTGCTAAGCCATGTTCAACTCTTGCAACCCCATGGATTGTAGCCCACCAGACTCCTCTGTCCATGGGATTCTCCAGGCAAGAACCCTGGAGTGGGTTGCCATTTCCTTCTCCAGGGGATCTTCCCGATCCAGGGATCGAACCTGGGTCTCCTGCACTGCAGGCAGATTCTTTACCGACTGAGCTACTAGGGAAGCCCAGATGGAAGGGGAGAGTGCCAACCCACATGCTTCGGCGTGATGGCAGAAGGACCTGAGAGCCAGCACTGGGACCCAGTGGGCCCGCAGGACAGGAGGGCGAGGACCAAGACCCAGGGCAATGCACACCATCTCCACCTCCAAGCTCCAGGCAGGGCTGGACACGAGGGAGCCTCTGGCATGCAGTCATCGACCCGTCTGTCTGCCAAGGAGACAGCGAGAACATGGAGAAAGGGTCATGGAGGCCCCTGGGCTCCTGCTGCACCCAGAACCCCATCATCTCGAAAGAGAGAAGAGAATGCTCCCAAGGAGGAAGGCATGGCCCTGGTGGAAACTAGAACTTCTACTTAGCATCTACCTGGAAGGAGAGGGAGTTAACCCCGGAGAACTTCATGCTGAGAAGAAGCTACATCCCTTTCATGAGTTCTGAACTTCAGTTCAGTTCAGTCCAGTCGCTCAGTCCTGTCCGACTCTTTGCGACCCCATGAATCGCAGCACGCCAGGCCTCCCTGTCCATCACCAACTCCCGGAGTCCACTCAGATTCACGTCCATCGAGTCTGTGATGCCATCCAGCCATCCCATCCTCGGTCGTCCCCTTCTTCTCCTGCCCCCAATCCCTCCCAGCATCAGAGTCTTTTCCAGTGAGTCAACTCTTCACATGAGGTGGCCAAAGTACTGGAGTTTCAGCTTTAGCATCATTCCTTCCAAAGAAATCCCAGGGCTGATCTCCTTCAGAATGGACTGGTTGGATCTCCTTGCAGTCCAAGGGACTCTCAAGAGTCTTCTCCAACACCACAGTTCAAAAGCATCCATTCTGAATTTAGCCATCAGCAAATATGGATCGCATGCCTACTGCAATGTGTGTGCCAGCAAGGAAAGACCAAGTTCCCACCCTGGTGTGGCTTAGATCCTTGCAGGGGAGACGAAAATATATTCACTATTTGGGAGGATGAAAGAAGAGCTTTTATGGTCTGTGTTAGGTCCCACCCCCAAATTCATATGCTGATGTCCTAACCCCCAGTACCGCGAATGTGACTGAATTTGGAGATAGAGCTTTTTTTTTTAAAAAAAATAAAAGATTTATTTCTTTTTGGCTGTGCTGGGTCTTTGTTTCTCCATGCAGGCTTTTTTCTAGTTGTGGCTTGCAGGCTTCTCTTGTAGATCACAGGCTCTAGGGAGTCTGTCTCTCTGAATTTGATCACTCTTGGTACCTCATGTAAGTAGAATCACACAGAATGTGTCCTTTTGTGACTGGCTTTTTTTTTTTTTTACTTAGCATAATGTCTTCAAGGTTCCTCCATGTTGCAGCCTGGGTCAGAATGTCCTTGCTTTTAAAGATAGTAATTGTCTATTGTAGTGTATATCACACTGTGGTTATCCAGTCATCTCTCAATGGCTAGTTGGGCTCTTTCCTCCTTTGGGGTATTGTGAATAATGTCTCTGTGTACATGAATCTGCAAATATCTGAGAACTTGCTTACTTTTCTTTTGGATGTATATACCCAGAAATGAAATTGCTGGATCATATGGAAGTTCTCTGGAGAAAGAAATGACTACCCACTCCAGTATTCTTGCCTAGAGAATCGCACAGAGAGGAGCCTGGTGGGCTACCGTCCATGGAGTTGCAGAGTGGGACACAACTGAGCAACTAATGCTTTAACTTTTCATGGAAATTCTATTTCTGAATCATATAACAAAAATAGAATTCCATATGAATTGTATGAATCATATTCTGGGTTTTTTTTTTTTTTTTTTTGAGGTGAGCTCTAAGTTTTTGAAAGCTAAGATCCAGCAACATGTTAGGTACACGGTGTGTTTTTTACTGTGAGAGAGGGTTCTACTTATTAAAAACCATGGTGTCATCACCTGCGCTTGCATGACAAACCCAACACACATCAGAGCAAGGATTCTCACCTTCCTAGGGGGACCATCAGTCCCCAGAACATTCATTTTAAATCCTCTACATAAAAATGCTTTTATTTATGGGAACTCAAGTATACCCAAATGCTATATCCTAGCTTAATAAATCTTAATAAAAATCTTCTTTTTGAAGATACTCTTATTTATTGTATGTTTTGCCTATAACTTCTAGCCAAAAACAACAACAAAATTCATGGTTTTTATTTATGATGACTCAGTTCATTGTTGTACTAAAGAGTAAATTATAACCCTTGGAGGAAATGACAGCCGGGTAATGCGGTGAGACGATTACCGTGGTCTGTTCACCCTCTTACATGCCCAGGAGGTGTGCACATTTTTGTTAATCGATTTATATGATCATCTCATAAATGGTGGCCAGCTTAATAGTAGTCATCTGAGTGTCAGTGACTCACCTCCGGCCACTAACCTGGTGATTCCTGAAAAATTACCCATAAGAATGTAAACTATATCCAAGCTTTAGCCCACTTTCTAAACAGAGAATCTGCCCACCAGAATCACCTGGAAACGTTAACCCACAGAAACCTCAGTCCCACTCCAATCTGCATCTTAGAATCTCTGGGGCTGGTGGCCTGGAATTTTGTTTTCCAAAAGCCCCTCGGATGATTCCAATTTGGAAAGGATTTAAACGAAAATAGCTTATAAAATAGAGTTCCAGTCCTTTCAGGGTAACTGGAATAACATATTGTTTAAGTCTGGTCTTTTTGCATTACAGGAGCTACTACTGCCCAGGGGGATTCCCTGGATGTCAAAAGACTGCACTGAGGATTAACCTGACGCCCAAAGAGCGTGAGAACAAGACGCCTTCCATCAGCGGGCAAGTCCTTTTGCCCTTTAGGACATTCTCCATCCATCGCTTTGTGCCCTGGTTCAGGGGTCAGCACGAGGGTCAGAAAGGCCTGCGGGCATCCTAATGGCCAGCCCTGGTTAGGGACTGATTTGCTTGTCTCCTCCTTTCCCACGCAGAAGCCTCAGTCTGCCCCGTGGGATACTGCACTTTTGTATTGGCTGGGGGAGGAAAAAGAGACCCCTACTCCCAGGACCCTGCCTGGCTCCCTTCCCTGGGTGTTGCACCTTGAACTCTCCTTGCCTTTCCTCTTCTTCATCAGCAGAGACTGAAGAAATTAAAAGTCCATGAGGCTCTCCCAGGAAAATAAATACACGGTTGTTGAAACTGTTCAGTTGCTCAGTCATGTCTGACTCTGTGACTGCATGGACTGCAGCACACCAGGCTTCCCTGTCCTTGACTGTCTACATGGGGAACTCAGTGATTGTCAGACTCTCCCTGTTTATATTCAAGCTGCCTGCAAATGACAGAAGCTGCCCGTTGCCTCTGACCTTCAAGTTGTTGCACAAGTGAATTTCCACCAGAAAATTCTCGGATTGCAGTTAGGACAATCTCAGCAGTTCTAAATTTCAACGCTTTCATTTATAGAGATTTGGAGGAAAGCCCTTCAGAAAAATATTTAAAGGGCTTTAGAATATTGTGCACATTTCTGCTTCTGCACACTGATGGTCTGAGTTTTGTCTTTGTACACGGAAGGGCTCCAGTTGCCCATAGGAGGCAAGCCATAGGAGGTGGGCAGCGGGCAGAAGAATGAGTCTGGAGAGCTAACCCAGTTTGCCATAACAAGCCTGAAATCAACCAAAAAAAAAAAAAGAGAGAGAGAGAAGCTGAATTTCTATGGTCACTGACAGCTGTCTGTTACTATTCTGTTTAAGGAAGCAAAGAAAGAAAAAAGAATGTCCGTGCTTGACTCTAGGGGTACTAGGCAATAGGACAAGGTAACGCTTATTCCATGATCTGTTTCTTCTTTCTGAGTGGCTGCTGAAATGTTTAATGAGACTTGGCTTCAGAGCAAACCAGTTAGAGCCGATGAGTGCCCAGGGTGGTGAACTCAGTTCCTCTCTGGTTTCCTGTGGGCCCTGTGGGCGAGCCTGTCGCTGGCACTGCTACCTGCTATAAAACTAATCTGAGGTCCTTCATCTTTGCCTTGTGTTTTTAGTCGGAGGTAATTAGGGTTCTTTCCTGCCCCACCTGCCCTTCTGCTCTGTTTGCCCAAACTGCTCCTGGGGCAAACAGCAGATGGTAGGGGTTGAACCAGTAGCTTCCCGGCTATGGGGCAGGTGAAGGTGAACTCGCTGCCGTGTGGGAACCGGAATGGGCGTGGACGGGCTTACCAGCAGTTCAAGCTGCCAACCCTAGAGTAAAAACCACAGGAAACTTGGGTTCTACCCCCTCTTCATTCAAAGTTCATTCAGGAGATGGCTGCTAACCATCCCCTGGAACCGAAGCCTGTTCCATCCTAAACGTGTCTGAAATGTGAGCTGCTGAGAAATACCTTGACCTGTAAGTGGGTCAGGAAAGCAATGAGCTAATTTACAATTTCTCTTTAGTTCTTCACAGGGATAAAGAAGACATGTGAAAGGCTGAAAAGAAGTAGAACAAGAGAATCAAGTGAGCAAAGAGTGGCAATTGACACGAAAGAGAAATGGCTGTTATGTGAGTGATGGAGGTGTTAGTTGATGCTAGGGTGGTGATCTACTGCAGTGTATAAATGGATGAAATCAACATACTGTACACTTCACATTTAAATAAGGGTATACGTCAATTATATCTCAGTAAGTTTGAAAAAAGAGGAGAGGAGAAGAAAAGGGATGGGGTAAGGGAGACTGTGGGACTCCCCTCCCTAAAGGATCAGGGCTCCAGGTGTCTTTGAGCTTCACTTTGTGGTGAAAGTGAAAGTCATTCAGTTGTGTCCAACTCTGTGACCCCATGGACTGTACGTAGCCTGCCAGACTCCTCTATCCAGGGAATTCTCCAGGCCAGAATACTGAGTGGGTAGCTGGTTCCCTTCTCCAGGGGATCTTCCCAACCCAGGGCTCTAACTCAAGTCTCCCACATTGCAGGCAGATTCTTTAGTCTCTGAGCATATGGCACCAGTTCAAATATTGCTTATTTTATCCACAGCAGTTTTTATTTTTCAAGATAATGATTTTGAGACAGAAATGTGTAATTCTTGAGTCACTGACCATGCTCAAAAAGAGGCCAAGCTTGAGACCAGCAACTTGCAGGTTCAAGAGACCATACCTAGGAGGAGATTAAGTACTTCTGGAGTCTCATATCCTCATACACTCACTGTGTTCATCTTTGGACTTAAATTGAAGCCAGTTCCTTAGATCTAGCAGCAATATCTGAGATACTTGGAGTCAAGAAAGGCTTCCAAATGTAGAACACAGGATTTGTTTACATTCAGTTCAGTTCAGTTCAATCGCTCAGTCATGTCTGACTCTTTGCGACCCCATGGACTGCAGCATGCCAGGCCTCCCTGTCCATCACCAACTCCTGGAATTTACTCAAACTCATGTCCATTGAGTCAGTGATGCCATCCAACTCTCTCATCCTCTGTTATCCCCTTCTCCTCTAGCCTTCAATCTTTCCCAGCATCAGAGTCTTTTCCAATGCGTCAGTTCTTCATATCAGGTGACCAAAGTATTGGAGTTTTAGCTTCAGCATCAGTCCTTCCAATGAATATTCAGAACTGATTTCCATTAAGATGGACTGGTTGGATTTCCTTGCTGCCCAAGGGACTCTCAAGAGTCTTCTCCAACACCACAATTCTTCAGCACTCAGCTTTCTTTATAGTCCATTGCATTGGCCAAAAAATCCGTTTGTGTTTTTCAACAAGCTGTTACAGAAAAACCTAAGTGAACTTCTTGGGTAGCCCAACACTAAAAATACAACGTTGATTGAATGACAATTCCCACTGGGATTCTGGCACTCAAAACCAAGTGGTCCTTCCCTGTACGTCATATAAATGACGCTCCACAGGGCGGATCCACCCTTTTTATCCAAATCTTTCGCCCTCCTGTGGTCCTCTGGGTGGAAGAGGTCCTCCTGGTGTAGTCAGAGGTGGTTCTTCAGACCAGGAGTTCCCAGGTTATACCCCCTTGTGATTCTGGAGCTCAGCCCGGGCAGACAAGCAAGCAGCAACCCTCTCTGGTGGTTCACACAACTCGGGAATGTTCTCTTGGCTTTCAGGGCAGAACCATGAGCATCACAAATGTCTCGCTTGTCCCTGGCAGGACCCTGGAGGGCTAGGATCAAAGGGAAAGCCATGTAGGGAGTTCATCTCAAGAACCGTGGCGAGAGAAGAAGGCTGGAGACTATTGAGCTCCTGGAAAATGGAAACTTTTTTCATTTTTCTCTGGCACAAACACATCCCCGCACTTCATGGCTGTTATTTTTAAGGTGTTTACATTTTTATGTACTGACATCTCAGCCCTGCCCTTGAACAGGGTGTGCTGCGGGGTATGGGGCCAGATCCCGGCTCCTGCCAGCGCACCGGCTGCCTCCACACTAGCTGGAGTTCCAGGGTCATCCTGAAGACAAACAGCTCTTTTTGCATTATGTTGTAAAGATGTTGATTTTAATGAAAACTGTTTTCCCTTTCCTTGTCTTTTGTCTGTGTCATCGCATTTTACTGTATGATGATTTAGGTTACTGTATGATTTAGGTTTGAGGGAGGCACGGGACTTTCTTTCTTGTGCTTATTTGCTGGCTCATATAATGGAGAAAGATAATTGATTTTTTTTTTTGAGGTCAAGACCCATTTATGGCTTTTCAGGGACTGCTGATAATGTTATATTTTTCCAAAATGCATTCTGGTGGAAATTTATATGTATATATTTAGTAAATAAATATCTATTTACTACATATACAACATAGTTGTATATATTTGTTATTGTTTAGTCATGTTTGACTCTTTGCGCCCCCTCTGGACTGCAGCCCACCAGGCTCTGTCCGTGGGATTCTCCAGGCAAGAATACTAGAGTGGGTTACCATTTCCTTCTCCAGGGATCTTCCCAACCCAGGGATCGAACCTCAGTCTTCTGCACTGGCAGGTGGATTCTTTACCACTGAGCCATCAGGGAAGTGCCCAGTCATGTATATGAAAGAAAAGGGTCTTCCCTGTGGCTCAGCTGGTAAAGAATCTGCCTGCAATGCAGGAGACCTGGGTTCACTCCCTGGGTTGGGGATCTCCTGGAGAAGGGAAAGGCTACCCACACCAGCATTCTAAATATGTATTTACTATTTTATATACACTATGTATATATAACGTAGTAAGTGTATATAACTTTAAAAACCACATAACTTTTAAAAAATAACTTTTACTAGAGTATACTTAATTTACAGTGTTGTTAGTTTCAGGTGTATAGAAAAGTGAATCAGTTATACATATATATCCACTCTTTTTAATTTTTTAATCTTAAAACATTTTTTTTCCCACTTCTTTTCTTATTTTTTTGGCCACAGTATGCAGTCATGTAGAATATTAGTCCCCCAACTAGGGACTGAACCGAGGCCTTAGGCAATGAAAACACAGACTCCTAACCACTGGACTGCCAGGAAATTCCCCTGGCCACTCTTTCAGATTCTTTTCCCATCTAGGTCACTACAGAGCATTGAGGAGAGTTCCCTGTGCGACACAGTAGGTCCTGCTTAGTTCTCTGTTTTATGTAATGTGCGTGTTCAGTCTCAGTCTGTGAATTTACCCCTCCCTGATTCCCCTCTGACAACCATAAGTTTAAAGACCACATCGTTTCTAAAAGCTTGTAGCAACAGCAAAACTCCCAAGCTTCTGGCTCTAAAATTTCAATTTCTTTTCCTAGTTCTTCTGGTATTTCTTTTCCTATTTCTAAATATCATGCCTTTTCAACTGTTTATCATTTTAGACATTATCTTTTGATTTCCTGACATGAGAGATGAAAATATCCGTTACTCTTTCTCACATTTTTATCTCCTCCCATCCCACTGGCTTGGTATTCACATTTTTTTTTTCCACCTGATTATAACAATGTCAATATTGCCTGTTGCTGAGCCAAGGTTTATGATGTTTCCCTTCTCGTATAACTGTTTGTTCTTCCTGGAGCTCATTGTCTCACTTTGCTCACTTGCTTGGTTTCCTACGTGCTCATATTTTATTTTTTTTCCGTGTGTGCCATTCACTCCACCGAGTGCCTACTGTATTATTTTCCAAATGCTCAAATGCATTAATACAAAACCAATTCCACTTTTCTCCCTGGAGGCCTCCCTTCTGGAGGCCTCCCTTCTGGAATCCTCCAGCTTCCTGTCTCAGCTGATCTGCCTGATCTCTAGACCAGCTGCACGCACAGCTGTCATCTGGGAACTTCCCTTGGTCATGCTCAGTGGTGTGATCAAGGCTGTCTTATCTCTGTCTCCATCCCTGGGGTTGGCCTGGCATCACGCTTACTGTAGACCCTTCCCAGTGAAGGCGGGGTACTAGGATATGCCACCCTCAAATGTGCCTCCTTGGCATATGGATTATTTTGTGCTAAAAACTTTGGAGATACAATTGAACTTATTTACAAAACAGAAATAGAGTCACAGATGTAGAAAACAAACTTATGGTTACCAAAGGGGAAGGGTGGGGTGTGGGGGGAATAAACTGGGAGAGTGGCACAC
This sequence comes from Ovis aries, assembly GCF_016772045.2. Taxonomy (NCBI): domain Eukaryota; kingdom Metazoa; phylum Chordata; class Mammalia; order Artiodactyla; family Bovidae; genus Ovis; species Ovis aries. The sequence goes on along the minus strand of NC_056069.1, from coordinate 58,768,702 downwards.
ATACACACTTCTGCTGCTAAGTCGCTTCAGTCGTTTCCAACTCTGTGCGACCCCATAGACGGCTGCCCATCAGGCTCCCCCACCCATAGGATTCTCCAGGCAAGAACACTGGAGTGGGTTGCCATTTCCCTCTCCAATGCGTGAAAGTGAAAAGTGAAAGGGAAGTCAATCAGTCGTGTCCGACTCTTAGCGACCCCATGGACCGCAGCCCACCAGGCTCCGCTGTCCATGGGATTTTCCATAAAATAGATAAGTAACAAAGACCTACTGTAGAGCACAGAGAACTCTACTCAACACTCTGTAATAACCTATGAGGGAAAAGAATCTTAAAAGAATAGATAAATGTATAACTGATTCACTTTCCTATACAGCAGAAAGTAACACAACATTGTAAATCAACTATTCCCCAATGAGTTGTATTTTTTTTTTTTAAAGACTAGGAATTAGCAGGCACGAGAAAAACCCTAAAGACAGGACACAAGTTGGTTTTTTTGGTAAAAGAAATTTATACGTTAGTAAACTTCCGCTGGTCATGAGGTCTCCCTCTCCTATACCAGTAAGACTCTCAACTCTTGTCAGTGGAGAAGGCATCAATTTAAATCTGCATAACAAACCTTGGCAAAACTCTATTAGTCTTTGCCCTGCTTCATTCCGCATTCCAAGGCCAAATTTGCCTTTTACTCCAGGTGTTTCTTGACTTCCTACTTTTGCATTCCAGTCCCCTATAATGAAAAGGACATCTTTTTTGGGTGTTAGTTCTAAAAGGTCTTGTAGGTCTTCATAAAACCGTTCAAGTTCAGCTTCTTCAGCGTTACTGGCTGGGGCACAGACTTGGATAACTGTGATATTGAATGGTTTGCCTTGGAGACGAACAGAGATCATTCTGTCATTTTGAGATTGCATCCAAGTACTGCATTTCGGACTTTTTTGTTGACCATGATAGCTACTCCATTTCTTCTGAGGGATTCCTGCCCGCAGTAGTAAATATAATGGTCATCTGAGTTAAATTCACCCATTCCAGTCCATTTTAGTTCACTGATTCCTAGAATGTCAATGTTCACCCTTGGCATCTCTTGTTTGACCACTTCCAATTTGCCTTGATTCATGGACCTGACATTCCAGGTTCCTATGCAATATTGCTCTTTACAGCATCTTATTTCTATCACCAGTCACATCCACAGCTGGGTATTGTTTTTGCTTTGGCTCCATCCCTTCATTCTTTCTGGAGTTGTTTCTCCACTGATCTCTGTACCATATTGGGTACCTAATGACTGGAGGAGTTCCTCTTTCAGTATCCTATCATTTTGCCTTTTCATACTGTTCATGGGGTTCTCAAGGCAAGAATACTGAAGTGGCTTGCCATTCCCTTCTCCTTTGACTGTGTGGATCACAATAAACTGTGGAAAATTCTGAAAGAGATGGGAATACCAGACCACCTAACCTGCCTCTTGAGAAACCTGTATGCAGATCAGGAAGCAACAATTAGAACTGGACATGGAACAACAGACTGGTTCCAAATAGGAAAAGGAGTACGTCAAGGCTGTATATTGTCACCCTGCTTATTTAACTTATATGCAGAGTACGTCATGAGAAACGCTGGACTGGAAGAAACACAAGCTGGAATCAAGATTGCCGGGAGAAATACCAATAACCTCAGATATGTAGATGACACCACCCTTATGGCAGAAAGTGAAGAGGAGCTAAAAAGCCTCTTGATGAAAGTGAAAGTGGAGAGTGAAAAAGTTGGCTTAAAGCTCAACATTCAGAAAATGAAGATCATGGCATGTGGTCCCATCACTTCATGGGAAATAGATGGAGAAACAGTGGAAACAGCGTCAGACTTTATTTTGGGGGGCTCCAAAATCACTGCAGATGGTGACTGCAGCCATGAAATTAAAAGACGCTTACTCCTTGGAAGAAAAGTTATGACCAACCTAGATAGCATATTCAAAAGCAGAGACATTGCTTTGCCGACTAAGGTCCGTCTAGTCAAGGCTATGGTTTTTCCTGTGGTCATGTATGGATGTGAGAGTTGGACTGTGAAGAAGGCTGAGCGCTGAAGAATTGATGCGTTTGAACTGTGGTGTTAGAGAAGACTCTTGAGAGTCCCTTGGACTGCAAGGAGATCCAACCAGTCCATTCTAAAGGAGATCAACCCTGGGGGATTTCTTTGGAAGGAATGATGCTAAAGCTGAAACTCCAGTACTTTGGCCACCTCATGCGAAGAGTTGACTCATTAGAAAAGACTTTGATGCTGGGAGGGATTGGGGGCAGGAGGAGAAGGGGACGACTGAGGATGAGATGGCTGGATGGCATCACTGACTCGATGGACGTGAGTCTTAGTGAACTCTGGGAGATGGTGATGGACAGGGAGGCCTGGCGTGCTGCGATTCATGGGGTCACAAAGAGTCGGACACAACTGAGCGACTGAACTGAACAAACCTTACTGCAGAGCCCTGGTTTAGCATGATTCCTAGTCACCGTCTCATAGTACCTCCCTTGCCCAGAAGCTGCAAACCCCTCTTCTTTGTTTAGCCTTGGGTGGTATACAAACCCCAACTCTAGCCACCTCTCTGGGCTACTCATCGCTGGGTATCCCCATATAATGACACATGAATGTGAGAAATCACTTCTGTTTTTCTCTTTTAATCTGTTTTTGCTGGTCTAATTTATAGGATTCCAGCTGGGGAACCTAATATGAGTATAGGAAAAAGATTTTTTTTTCTTGCCCTTTACTAGCAACCTTAGGGTAAAGTGACTTCTTTATTCTAATGTCCATATTCCAAACCCCGGGAAGGCTCCAGTTGGCTCTGTGTGGGTCACTGGCCCCTTCTTGACCCAAACAATGAAGTGCTCTAATGGACCTGTGATTTGCATCCCCTTTAAGACATCATAGAACTAGGGAGGGTGGGCATCGCCTGAGAGAAGGGGCCTAGCTGACCTATCCTGGATATCCACCACAATGCTGAACCAAGAACAGACCAGTGGAGGGGCATTCACTTGGGAGCAGGGGGACCAGACCTCTCTCTTGGTTATACCTACTCAGTAGTTGCAGGACCTTAAGAAAATTGATGGGCTTCTGTGCACCTCATAGTTCCGTCAAAGGAGGGTTCTAGAGTAGAGTTTGTGCTATTATCCAAGATTCTAAAATCTTATCCTCTGTCCAATAAGGGCTTGTAATGTGAATGGTACTCTGTCTTGGAGGCAAGTATAGATCACAAAACAATAATGGAAAAGAAATGTGAAACTGGAAAGTATATGCTCCAAAAGAATGATTTCCTTCATTAAACTTGTACTCTGGGCCAGGCATTGTTGAAAGTTTTATTTGGATTACCACGTTTTTAACATCCAAGAACTCTTTCCTTTTTTAAAAGCTTTTCATTGTGTATTGGGATATAGCCAATTAACAAACAATGTTATGATAGCTTCAGATAAACAGCAAAGGGACTCAGCCATACATATACATGTATCCATTCTCCTCCAAACTCCCCTCCCATCCAGGAATCCGCACAACATTGAGCAGAGTTGCCTGTGTTATGCAGTAGGTCCTTGTTGATTATCCATCTTAAATAGAGCAATGTGTACATGTCCATCCCAGACTCCCTAACTATCCTTTCCCCCTATCCTTCCCCCACCCCCACCGGGAAAAATAATCTCATTGGCAAAGTCCGTGTGTCTGTTTCTGCCAAGAACTCTTTCTTATTCTCCGATTAGTTCTGTTTCTAAGCATCTTGTTATATCCCTGTGCTTCTGTTCCCTCATCTATAAAATAGAGATAATAATCTTACCTACTTGGTGAGATCTTTGATGATAACCAAATGATACGATGTGTGTACCAGAAATATGATAACCATTCAGTATATCTTATTGAGATTGCTAATAACTATGCTTCTCCTTGGTTTCTTCATCGTGGGCATTTCAGGGGGAAGCTTTCTTTCTCTGTTCGTTTATCCCTTCTCTGTCTCCCTTCCCTCACTCAAAAATGTGATGTCATCTTTTTGCTGTTGTTGTTACCTACCGGTGTTTCTTCTTTGATTTTCCATTTCCTTGTTTTCCCTCTCTGGTATGGTTAGGGTAGAAGAGACAATGCCTTCAGGGAACCTGCCACTGTTAAACACTGCCTACCAGTTTTCAACTTCCGGTAATTTAAAATTTTTCGTTTTTATTGGCAAAATACATCACACAGGCCCAGTGTGGCTTGTCCTTACTTGTAGCGTTTGTGAGTTGAAATCAGTTTTCCCATTTTAATTTTTTTTAATTAAAAAAATTACGTATTCATCTGGCTGCACCAGGTGTTAGCTGCATCATGCGGGATCTTTCGTTGTGGCTCACAGACTCGAGTTACGGCAAGTGGGCTTCGTAGTTGCAGTGTGTGGGTTTAGTTACCCCAAGGCACATGGGGTCTTAGTTCTCTGGCCAGGAATCAAACCCATGTCCCCTGCCCTGCAAGGTGGATTCTTAACCACTGGACCACCAGGGAAATCCCAATTTTTGCATTTTTAAATGGTTGAAAAGTAATCAAAAGAAGACTATTTTGTGACATGTGAACATTATATAAAATTCGAGTTTCAGTGTTCCTAAATAAAGTTTGATTGGAACACAGCCACGCTCACTCCTCTATAAATTATCCTGGGCTGCTTTCATGACACAGTGGCAGAACTAAGTGGTTGACATGAAGGGTATGAGGCTTACAAAGCCTCAAATATTTACTGTCTGGCCCTTTAGAGGAAGTTTGCCCACCCTCTTACAGAACTGAAGGCCTGAACAATGACCTGGTCCACAAAAAGCATCAATCATGTATCAAACCAAACTCAGATAAAAGGGCCAAAACAAGGAGGCAAGATTGTCTACGAAATGAAACAGTCCCCCCAGTTTAAATAAAAAATAGCTTTTAATCGTATCACTCAGGATAACAGCTATTAATATTTTGGGGTTTATTCTTCCAATATTATTCTGTGCATAAATTTTTTTCTATAAAATTGGCTGCAAGGGGATTCCCTAGTAGCTCAGCTGGTAAAGAATCTGCCTACAATGCAGGAGATCCTGGTTCCTTTCCTGGGTTAGGAAGATCCCCTGGAGAAGGGATAGGCTACCCACTCCTTGGGCTTCCCTGGTGGCTTAGACAGTAAAGAATCCACCTGCAATGTGGGAGACCTGGGCTCGATCACTGGGTTGAGAAGACCTCCTGGAGGAGAGTGGCAACCCACTTCAGTATTCTTGCCTGGAAAATACCATGGACAGAGGAGGCTGGTGGGCTACAGTCCATGGGGTTGCAAAAAGTCAGACACAACTGAGTGGCTAAGCACACAAGCAGTTCCCTCATGGTCTGTTGGTTAAGAATCTGCCTTACAATGAAAGGGACGTGGGTTCGATTCTAGTCGGGAAACTAAGATCCCACATGCTACATAGAAACTCGGCCCACACATGCAACTACTGAGCTCACACGCCCCATCTAGAGAGTCCATGGGCTGCAATGAAAGACCTTGCATGATGCAGCTAAGACCCAGTGAACAAATAAATAAAAATACTTTAAAAATTTGGTTGTATACACTGTACTAGTATTATTTCAGTTGTGACTGATAGTAAACCTATCTTCATTAGGCTAAAGCTAAAATAGGTGGGGGAGTAAGGGGAGTTTTTTGGCTCACGCAACTGTGAGACACAGAAGTATTACTGCTTTAGGAATGGCTGAATCAAGGAGCTCAAACAATTTACTAGGGTTCTTTCTCCATCTTTTGGTTCTACTTCCTCCATACACATGTATTTCCAGTGTCAGTCAATATCTTTGACACTATGAGTTTTATTTGTTTCCTCATATGTAATCATTTACATGCACCGCGATTTTTTAAGACAACCTGTTGAAGGAAATTTTCATCTCAGAATCATGATTAGAGGAGGAGATGGGATATGAGAAGTCATCCAGCACCTTCTATTCCTTTTACAGTAAAAGGAATCGAGACCCAGAATGGATAAGCCATTTTCCATTATCTTTCAAGTCATCACTGGAAGCTGAAGCTCCAATACTTTGGTCACATGATGTGAAGAGCCAACTCATTGGAAAAGACCCTGATGCTCGGAAAGATTAAGGGCAGGAGGAGAAGAGGGCAGCAGAGGATGAAATGGTTGGATGGCATCACCAACTCAATGGACATGAATTTGAGCAAGCTCCAGAAGACAGTGAAGGACAGGGGAGCCTGGTGTGCTGCAGTCCATGGGGTCACAGGGTCAGACATGACTGAGTGACCGAACAGCAACAGATTGATGGTGGGGAACCAGATCTAGGTGATTCCAAGGTTGACTCTTCCACCTGCTCTCTTTTAAATGTCAACCCTGAAGCAAAATGTCAGGCAGTCAATTAACAGAGGGTGCCTGCCCAGCAAGCCTGAAAACTTAATGATTCAAAGAAAAAGAGCAATCTGGTTTTCTTGCCTACTCCTGGATTTATTTCCAAAAGTGAGGGTGGGTGGGGGCAGACAAAGCCACAAAGGCTGCTGTGTGTTTGTTCCTCTTCAGCTAAATATAAAAATATGCTTTGTTGGCTAATCAGAACCGCAAGCCCAGTAACACATCTAAAAGTTTTTGAGATTGTGTCTCTTCATGTGTTTTTTCTTAACTATCCAATTATACAGAAAAATTGTTTTCTCATTTGTATATTTCATGTGGTAAGGCTCCTGCTGTTCGTGTCATCTCAAAGAGCTTACCAGGCACGAAAGAGGAAGGGCCATCCTTCAGGAAACCAATTTTTCTGACAAGGACGTCCAGAGCCCATTTGCAGAGAAAGAGAAGGAATTTATTAGCAAACTCTGTGAGCCCAGCAATGAGGAGGCAAGTGGAAGATAAGCCCTTGAGAGAGGTGTGTCTGTATTCTGCAAGAGCTCACGTTGTTGCTGTTATTGTTCAGTTGCTAAGTTGTGTCCAACTCTTTGTGACCCCATAGACTGCAGCATGCCAGGCTTCCCTGTCCTTCACCATCTCCTGGAGTTTACTAAAACTCACATTCATTGAATTGATGATGCCATTCAACCATCTCATCCTCTGTTGCCCTTTTCTCCTCCTGCCCTCAGTCTTTGCCAGCATCAGGGTCTTTTCCAATGGATCGGCTCTTCATATCAGGTGGCCAAAATATTCGAGTTTTAGCTTCAGCATCAGTTCTTCCAATGAATATTCAGGGTCCACTAGACACTAAGCAGGAGACCCAGGGGAGACTGAGACCTTGTCCCTGGCCTCAGGAGCTCATGGTTAAGTGTGGACAGACAAGTGCTGGCTGCAGTGGGAATGATGGGAATACAAAGGAGGGCAGTGGAGCCAGTTGCTAACTCATCATGGGTGGTCCAGAAGTGCTCCCCAAAGGCTAGTAGGCTTGAGCAGAATCTGGAAGGACCCCTAGAGTCAGCCAGGTGAAAGCACACCCAGGCAGTGCAAGGTCAAAGGCCAGAGATGGTAAGCAAGTACAGCTCTATGCAAACTACAGGCAGGACCGATATCAGGAATTTGGGAATGAGTGAAACTTCCCAGGTGGCTCAGTGGTAAAGAACCCACCCACCAATGCAGGAGACAAGAGTTCGATCCCTGGGTTGGGACGATACCCTGGAGAAGGAAATGTTAACCCACTCCAGTATTCTTGCCTGGGCAATCTCATGGACAGAAGAGCCTGGTGGGCTACAGTGCATGGGGTTGCAAAGAGCTGGACACGACTGAGAGGCTGAGCACACATGAAGCCATCTAAGTTGCCAAGAAAAAAAGGAAACACTAAGTTCTGTTCTGCTGCTGCTGCTAAGTCGCTTCAGTCGTGTCCGATTCTGTGCGACCCCGTAAACAGAAGCCCACCAGGCTCCCCAGTCCGTGGGATTCTCCTGGCAAGAACACTAGAGTGGGTTGCCATTTCCTTCTCCAATGCATGAAAGTGAAAAGTGAAAGGGAAGTCGCTCAGTCTGGGCATATACAAAATCATGAAGTTCTTCTCCACACCTACCACCCCCGCATCTTTCACTTCCCTGTATGGCTCTCAGCTGACCTCCTTTATCCTTCTCGCCAGCTCTTACACTCTCTTTCCCAGGGGATCTTCCCGACCCAGGGATTGAACCCAAGTCTCTTGGGTCTCCTGCATTTGCAAGTGGATTCTTTACCTTGCGCCACCTGGGAGCCTTAAGTAATACATGCTGAACAATTAATAGAGACTGGCAGTTCATGAGTGCTCAACTAAATTCTGCCATTATCATCATCATCACAATTAACCTATTAACCTCTATACATTGCCTCTATTAGAAAAAGTGACCCTACCTGATACAGTGCAGAATGGAAGTAAAGATAAGGGTTACTCAAATTTTAACTTTTATGGATATCAACAGTGATGCCACTATGTCTTCAAAGACAATAAATTGTCAAAGGACTTAATCATTTCTCCAAAGAAGATGCTACACATGTTTAATAAGCACATCAAAAGATGCTCAGCATCCCTAATCATTAGGAAAATGTAAATGTGAACTACAGTAAGATATCACTTCACACCCATTTGGATGGATATTATTTTAAAAAATTGAAAATAACGTGCCTGTGAGGATGTGGAGGAAATATAATCTTTATGCATTGTTGGTGGAAGTGTTTTCTGCAGTGGAAAAAGTATGACTGTTTTGTGACTGTTCCTCCAAACTGATATGATCCAGCAATTCCGCTTCTAAGTTTATATTCAAAAGAATTGAAAACAGAGGCTCCAACAGTTATTTGTACACTTAGGATCATGGCAGTATTATTTACAATAGCTAGAAGGTGGAAACAACCTGTGTCCATTGAAGGATAAGCAAACTGTAACCTATATATCCCACGAAATATTATTCAGCTTTGAAAAGGAAGGCTAGTATGACATGTGTTACAATAGCAATGCACCTTGAAGACATCAACAGACTAAAATAAGCTAGTCACCAAAGGATAAAGGCTGTAGGATTCCATTTGAGGAAGCTAGAGTAGCCATATTGAGAAAATAGTTCAAAGGCAGACAGTAGAGTGATGATTGCTAGGGCAGGGGCTGAGGGAGGGGGAAGATGAAAGAATTTTGAGAGATGGATGGTTGGTGATATTTGCACAACACAATGATGTGAATATACTTAGTGCCACTCAACTATACACTTAAAAATAATGAAATGGTAAATTTCATGTTATGTATTCTTTACCACCAAAAAAAAAGACAATGAATTTGGATAAGGGCAGTTGGAAGTGAACACAGGTGGGAAAATTCCATGGGTTCTTAGTTGGAAGTCTTATCATTGCCTTCACTCACGCACTGACTCATGTTCTCATTCAGTGACTACTGAATAAGTACCTTTCAGTGCCAAGTAAAGTTCTTGGTGCAGGAATTATAGCAACTCCCTCTGCAATCTCTCAGTTAAGAGGGGGATATTTAACTAGAAGTCAGTCAACCAAGCAAACTCTCAGTAAAAATGAAAGTTGCGATTATTGCCCAAATGCGTCATGGGTTCCACTGTTCTCAGAACAAATGTCAACTTGTCCTAGCCCGAGACTGACCCAGATGTGAATGAGTGACCCTTGAGTAATGTGAAAAGTTTGGCATTGCAATGGAAAATACATTTTGCAATGTCTTCAGTGCTTCTGGACATTCACATTCCATTCTCAGAGTTCAAATGGTCAAGAAAACTTTATGAAAACAAAAAGTCTGAGAAAATATTTGCTACAATTTATTGACCACGCATCTCTCTCTCTCTCTCCACCCCTCCCCTATTTCTGTTTCTTTATCTTTTTTCCCTTCTCGTTCTTTCTTCTGATGTGGACCATATCAAGATCATCCATGTGACTAACTGGAGTAGCCATTGCCCCTGGCTACTCATTCCAAACTCTCCAGCATCACAATCAAGTGATGTGCTTCTAGGCATTGGCTTTGTCTTCAGTGGTTTGAAGGTTGATATTTTGGTGAGTGTAATATATCTGCGTCAACATTTCAGCTGAGATAATTGCTACAGGTATCTTCATGAGTGTGACCTTTATGAGAGTATGATCTCGCACCATACTCTCAATGTACCCATGGAACATATCCAAGCTCTACCTAATAGGTCCATGATATATGGTTTTAATGGGCTTCCCTGGTAGCTCAGCTGGTAAAGAATCCGCCTGCAATGCAGGAGACCCTGGTTCGATTCCCTCAGTGGGGGAGATGCCCTGGAGAAGGGATAGGCTACTTACTCGAGTATTCTTGGGCTTCCCTGGTTGTTCCGATGGTAAAGATTCCATGAGACCTGGGTTCGATCCCTGGGTTGGGAAGATCCCCTGGAGGAGGACATGGTAACCCATCCCAGTATTCTTGCCTGGAGAATTCCCATGGACAGAGGGAGCCTGGCGGGCTCATGGGATCGCAAAGAGTCAGACACAACTGAGCGACAAAGGACAACACAGTATGTGATTTTAATATGCTGGCTCAATGATAGTTATTTTTCTAATGCATTACCAGCTTGGTAGTTTTTTTAAAGCCTATGTATTCAAGCTCTGATATAATGTAGAAGGCAAAAATTGGTGTCAGTAAAAGCAACAAAGTTTTGTCTACATACAAAAAAAAAAAAAAAATTTCAAGCCCTGAGCTAGGCACTAAGGATTCTAGATCATAATTTTTATCTGCAAAAATCTCATATTCCAGGTCAGTAAAAGTTTTGATAACCTTGTAATTGTTAAGACAGGTAGTAAATCACACATGGGTAGGCCAGAAGGTCAATCAGAAACCTCTATGCATAGTCACATCCTTGATTAGATTAATATTTATGTGGTTCTTATTATGTGCCAAGCATTAGTCTAAGGGTTTAGGGCATATCTAATCACTTCATCCCCATAACAACCCCCTAAGGAAGATACTCACTTGAGCTTCATTTTATGATGAACAAACTGAGGCACAAAAAGTTTAAATAATTGAGCAAGTTCATATGGCTAGTATGCAGCCAGACCAGACAGTCTGGCTTCAAGGCCTAGATCTGTAAATACCACACGAAGAGGCTTCCACTTAGCTTTCAGACTATCAGTGAACATGACAGCAAACCAAACCAAGAAACCCTGATTGTAAATTAATTGAAAGGATTCTAGGCTGAGTCCCAACAGCTGTGTTCATCAATTTTATCTTGTGGGAGGAGGGGAAAGTTACTGGCTGATTTGTTTTGTAGTTAAAGGACTCAAGCAAATTTTATTTTATCACAAGAAATTAGTCCTGGTATTTTCAGCCTCTAGAATAGACAATTTGTACTCATCATGGCTCATAACTTTAATTACACACAACAATTTTAAGTCCTTTAATTTGTATGAGTAACAAGGCTCTATACACGCAAGTCATGGTTTATGGCTGTAGAAAACTACCCCTCTAGGTTAAAATCTGATTTGGATAGAAGGATTTTTTTTTTTTCCTAAACATGCAGCAGAATTTGGGAACATTTTTATTATCTTCTGTGAATCATGGGTTGCAGAATGGTGGGGCAGTGGAGAGATCAAACCTAGGTTTAAACTCTGCACTAGCATTTACTGAGCCTCAGTTTCCTTATGTTTAAACTGGAGATATCAAGAGTACCTACCTCATGGGCCAGTGTGAGGATTAGATCAAATAATATGTAAAATGATACATAAAAGGATTACCAAAGTGCCTGGCCTGATGTCAGCTATTGGCAAACGTCCGGCACTACATTAATTGCTGTTTCTCTGATTCAGAATTTCCCTGGAGTTACCAAAGACCAGAGAACATGGGGACATGGATACTTGCAGACATTGCCCTAAGTACTGGAGCTACCTAAAATGCCAGGGTGTTTTCCACATCGTTCTTTAGTTAACGGAGTTTTTCAAAAGGTGCCAAACCATGTCACGTGCAAGCCTGTTTGTCTCTGAAATTGTGTGTATTGGAGAAAGAGGAAGTGTTCACCAAGATTTTAATTTTCTTCCTTTTTCTCCGGAAAAAAAAAAAAAAGTCATGTTACTATAAAATCAGGGATGAAAGATCCTTGTTGTGAGTGCCTCCCTATTGTCGGACTGTTTATTTTTACTATTTGCTACTCCTTTATTTTTTCCTTTACTGTTAAACCACTTTAAGAAGTGATCAATTTTGTCAATAACCTCTCCTAAAGTAAACTAAAGGAAATCAGTCCTGAATATTCATTGTAAGGACTGATGCTGAAGCTGAAACTCCAATACTTTGGCCACCTGATGCGAAGAGCTGACTCACTGGAAAAGACTCTGATGCTGGGAAAGATCGAAGGCGGGAGAAGGGGACGACAGAGGATGAGGTGGTTGCGGGGCATCACCGACTCAATGGACATGAGTTTGAGTGAACTCTGGGAGTTGGTGGCGGACAGGGAGGTCTGGCGTGCTGCAGTCCATGGGGTAGCAAAGAGTCGGACACGACTGAGCGACGGAACTGAAAGTAAACTGAGTTCTAAGTAAGCACATCGCCATTCCACTGAGTCAGGGGAAATAAAGATCAGAAAAAAAACAGCCCAATCTAGTGGGTCAGGCCCCGGGTCGACAGCTGGATTCCAGTCTCGCCCTCCCATCGCCGTGACCGATTAGCGGCTTAACCTTTGGGCCAGGGAAAAGAATCCTGCAACCTTGCCACTGAGGTAACCCTCTCTCCCACATCATCCCACTCAGCAGGCTTCTTTCCTTCCCACTCAATGGGCCTCCGATATAAAGCTCCAGGGAGATAGAGGATCCCGCCAGGTGGCACTGCTAGGATAGTTCCTGAGACGAGGGTCTGCATCCCAGCAGTAGCTGCCCACATCCCAGCGGAGCACACTGCGGCTCTCCGCCGCTCGGGCTGGGGAATCCAGAAAGGCGCGGAGGCCCCGCCCATCCATCCAGCCCCTCCCAGATGACCCGGCCCCCGACGCGGCGCGGCCTCCCATTGGCATTCCGGCGCGTCCGTCGAACCCCTGGGGCGCCCGGGGGCGGGAGCACAGACCGCGTTCCCCGCCCCGCGGCTCCAGCGCCCACCAGCCAGCCGCCGGGGAGCGAGCCGCGGGCGCCGGCCGGCGGCCGCCGCGTCTGTCAGACCCAGCGGGCGAAGCTCCGCGCCGGTCGGCAGCGCGCGGCCGGCATGGCGGCGCGGAAGAGCCCCGCGCAGGAGCGGGAGCGGCCTCGCGAGCACGCCTCAGGTGGGCCCCGGGCCGGCGGGGCGGGCAGCCAGGAACGCGCTCTCCTGGTCGGCGCAGCCTTTGGCGTCGGGAGGCCCGGGACCGGCGGTCCGAGGGGTGGGGAGTCGCGGCGGGGTGGGGAGGGGAACCGGCTGCAGGGTTGGGGCGGCCGTCGGCGGGGCGCATCTCTGTCAGGAGGAGGCAAGGCTGGTGCGGGTCTCGAGGCGGCAAGCGACCAGCTGAGGCGGCGCTGGCCGGTTCCCGGACAGAGAGAGCGCGGGCTCTATCTGGGGTGCGGTGTGACGGGGTTTGGCGGGGCCTCACCGGCGCCGACGAGCGGCGGCGTCCCCTCCGAGCTCTCTCTCTCTCTGGGTCGTTGTCGGAGGGAAGTGGACGAGTTTCGCGCTTTGCCGGCAGAGGATGTGGTCCACACCTTCGCGGCAGTCGAGACCCGATGAACGAACGGAGAAAACTCCCGGGTTTTGAAACAAAAACAAACAAACCCGAAAACTGTCACCGGGGGCAGGTCGCCAGGGTCTCCGCCCTCGTCGGATGAGGGGAGAGGGGTGTCCCTCCCTCCTTTGAGCCCCAAGTTTGAGGAAGGAGAGCTGCCTTTCAGCTTGGAGCACGTTCCCGTTTGCGTGTTTCCCTGGAAGCCACCCCAGGGGTGAGAACCCACCCATCGGTGCATTTGGGGAGAGCGCGCGCCTATTGCAGCTTCGATGGGAAATTGTTAGGACAGTTTCTTAACTGGGGATTCTTGGTCCGTGCAGGAGCTTTTACTTCACACAGCAGACTGTTGGGTGTGGTGGGGAAACAGCAGGGTTCTCAGTTAGGACAGGAGTTTTAGACATCGTTCCGCCCAGGACCGTGTGCCTAGACGCCTACCATTCCGGACTTCTGGATCCTGGTCCCTAAAAACGAAGGCACACCGCTAAGCTGATCATCAAGCCCCTCTCAGTCAAGACATCTGGTGATTGACGTGCCTCCCACTCCCAAAAGTTTGGAGAACGATCTCATTTTTCAACCTTTCTGCACCTTGGATTGTTATAGAATTAGCCAAATATTTCCTGTGGGTGTATTCATCTGAACTTTTTATTATGTGATTTTTCTTCCCTTCTCCGTGGCTTATTTTGGCAAAGAGAGCAAAGATGGAAGTGGAGGTAGGGGTACAACTGGAAAAAGCTAGCTGGAGAGGCGGAAAGATGTCTTACTCTGGGCTTAATGGAGTTGCCAGGAATTTTCCCTGCCAACGCACCAAGTTCAGGGTGTGCCAGCGCTATGAGCGCAAAGAGAATTCTTTCCTCGGCCCCAGCCCATGGATATTGCAGTCCGTGTGTCAGTGGAAGAGTGTGATTCAAAGATCAGGTTATGGAAAACTTTCTCCAAAACATAACCTCCATACTTTCCCTTCTTTGCTGGTCATGTTTGGGGGTGAGGGGATGGGGAATGGGGGACGGACAAAGTTTTAAAACCAGTTGCCAAAGCTGGGGTGGAGACAGGTGTTTTTTTGTTTTGTTTTTTTTTGTTTCGATTTTTTTTTACCTGCCCTTAAGACTTTCGTTTGGTAAGAGACCAAGATTCACTTTTGAGAATAGTGAATGTTAACAAGTATCATCTGCCGGTAATAAAACAGACAACAGCAAAAAACCCACTGAACAGACAGGGATGGAAGGAGTTTTTTGGTAGCCATTTTAAACTATGTCTTTTTAAGTATTTGGATACTAAGAATCATGAACTAAACATGCCAGTATTACGGGAAAGACACTGTCAGCAGCAGAATATTAGACCAGGAAGAGGCACCATGGGTCATTTGCAGAAGATGGGAAGAAGCAGGGAAGCGGGACTAAGCTCACCAGTCCCAGTGTTCCCCTGGTGGATCTGGTGTTTGAGGAAGGGCTGTATGCCTGCCACTCCATGGGGCTCCTCTAGCTTCTGGCCACCATGCAAGGTATTTGACTTCCTGTTAGTTCGGGCACTGCTGGAGTTTCCTGCTGAGGCCCATTTCCATTTGTTTAGTACAAAGGATAGGGAATAAATGAGCTTTCAACGGTGTACTCAGGAGCCACAGGGCTCCCTGTGGTCCCTGGGAGTTGACCTGGGGGACACAAATGTCTGGTGTGGAAAGGGGTGGGGCCCCAAAGCCAAGTCCCCTCACTCCAGCTCCACATAAACAACCTGTGTTTCTTTTCTTGTTTTATGTGTTGTTCTGGGTAATATTTTGTTTGGGGAAAAGAGTCCAGTGCTAAACAAAGAGTTTAGAGATAATGGTAATGGCTAATATGTTTGAGTGCTGTTTGTGTCTTTCTTATGTATAAAGAGCCTAGAACCATTGGCCCTAATAAGCCCTCAAAGGTTAGCTGCTATCTTATAGTGATCATTATACTAGAAAGTAGTTATTTTTATTCCCATATTATGAAACTGCGCCCCGCACAAACTTGTAGATGCCCCCAATTTCCCATTTAACTAACTTTCCTGTTCATTAAAATGTGTATTCCTCCATATCATGGATTCTGTTATTCCAGAGCCATTCAGGGGTGACCTACTTTATGTTTGAAGCAGGTGTTTTCTGACCCGCCCTACGCAGCCTCTGGCCTGGTTCCTGGGGTCATCACAGGTACCACCCTGGGCAGGCAGATGAGTTTTCCTGCAGAGCGTCTCTGTGTTTCACGCGAGAGGGCAAATCAGAAGAGCTGGCAGCTCGACGGCAGGTGGAGGCTGAGGGTGGTAGGGCACACCCAGCCGCTCCTCCTAGCGGACTGCAGAGGGGAGCTGAGAACCGACAGCTTGTCCCATTGCCTGTGCCTTCAAGGCCTTTGCTGTCAGGAGCGGAGCCATGCACAGGGGATCCTGGGAGGGACCGTGGTGGCAGGGAGCAGAGGAGTGATTGGCTCTCATGCTCTGTGAGCTGCTTGTAACCTTGAAGAGAGAGGTTTCCTTTCCTTAAGAAAACAGTTTGAAGGCTGAGGAAGAAGAAAACAAACACTGCAATTGAAAACACATGCCCACACCAGAAGCCCACAACAGAATGCTTAAAATTTTGCAAGTAGTCCACAGCTGCTATTTATGTCGGCCTGTTTGTGTCCCACTTTTATTCTTCTACTCTTCCGTGTCTCTGTGTGTGTGTTAGTCGCTCAGTCGTGTCCGACTCTCTGTGACTCCATGGACTGCTGCCCGCCAGGCTCCTCTGTCCATGGAATTCTCCAGACAAGAACACTGGAGTGGGTTGCCATTTCCTTCTCCAGTGGGAAATTTAGTAGTAGTAAGTTTAGTTGCTAAGTCGTGTCCCATTCTTGCGACCCCACAGACTGTAGCCTGTCAGGTTCTGCTGTCCATGGGATTCTCCAGGCAAGAACACTGGAGTGGGTTGCCATTTCCTTCTCCAATGCATGAAAGTGAAAAGTGAAAGTGAGGTCGCTCAGTCGTGTCCGATTCTTAGCGACCCCATGGACTGCAGCCTACCAGACTCCTCCATCCATGGGATTTTTCAGGCAAGAGTACTGGAGTGGGGTGCCATTGCCTTCTCCGCTGTATCTGTGAGATGGACTAAATACCAAATAAAAGGTAAACTATGGTACCATGTGTTTTAGCTAAGTAGAAACTCTTGATTGGCACAATTGCTGAATTTGAAAGTGACATTTTTTCCCTGGCTCCTGTGAGTGGGTGAGTGCAGTCTCCAGCCCCTAGGCTGTCCCTGCCACAGTAACAGCGGGTATGGTGCTGGACTCAGAGACACTGCTCATGGAGAGTGTTACATAATCTTTACAACCACCACCCTGTGACGCCCAGGATGGTCATGGAATTTCCTCAGAGTTTCCAGCTAGTAAGTGGTGGCCAGGATTCAAATTGGGCAGCCTGGCCCCTCCCACAACAGATTCTTAACTATCCGCCTGCTTCTGTTTCCTGAAACAGTCAGACTGATAACTGGGAGCACTCTGGTTTCTGAGGCTTGTTGTTGTTGCTAAGTCACTTCCAACTCTTTGTGACCCCATGGGCTGCAGCATGCCAGGCTTCCCGGTCCTTCACTGTCTCCCAGAGTTTGCTCAAACTCATGTCCATTGAGTCGATGATCCCCTCCAACCATCTCATCCTCTGTCATCCTTTCTCCTCCTGCTCTCAGTCTTTCCCAGCATCAGGGACTGTTCCAGTGAGTTGGCTCTTTGCATGAGGTGGCCAAAATATTGCAGCTTCAACTTCAGCATCAGTCCTTCCAATGTCCAATGGGCTGATTTCCTGTAGGATTAACTGGTTTGATCTCCTTGCTCTCCAAGGAAGTCTCAAGAGTCTTCTCCAGTGCCATAGTTCGAAAGCATCAATTCTTTGGCACTCAGCCTTCTTTACGGTCCAAGTCTTATATCCATACATAACTATTGGAAAAACCATCACTTCCAAGGTTACCTCGTCACAGTTAAGCTGTTCTAAAGTAAAGCTGAGTTATCATTTTCATACCATTGTTGTTTAAGGGAACTCACAGGTCTATGTACGGAAGAAGATTATGAAAACGTCACCATTTTCGAGCTAAAACTTCTACACGTGTGTTTCTTTATACACAGCTTTGAAGTCTCTATGTACCTTTTAAAAGAGTTAATGGAGTTTTTGACCTTTCTCTCCTGTCCCCTTGAATCCTCTGGTAAATGTTCAGTTACTTAGGACAATCTGTTCTCAAAACAGAGGCTGTATATACATTTATTGATTTGTAATTAGTTTAATGGAAAAACATTTAAATGTCACTTTACCTTAAGTCAACAGGGAAAAACTTTTGTGTATGTACTCATTTTTCCAGTGACCTTTTATACGAGTCACACTCTATTTTTCTACTTTTTCATTTAATCGAGCCAGAATAGACAGGTGGCGTCATGTTTAAAATAAGAGGATAATGAAACGCTTATGTTCATTTTTAGAAGACTGAAGACCATTGTCTGTTAGTACTGTTGCTGGGATTCCCAGGTAATAAACAACAATCCCAGAAATAGCACGTAGAACGCTACGCTCAATAAATTTCTGAATTAAGAATTTAATAGTAAGTATTGTTGATTTAACCAGGTGACTCTGACTTTAAGTGTTTGTGGAATTGTTGATGCATAGTCATTTAAAACACCTTATTATCGCTTTCTCTGCTTATCCTGTAACTGATTTTTTTTAACCTGGGTCATGTTTTTAAGTGTTTATTGAATTTGTTACAATATTGCTTCCATTTTACCTTTCAGTTTTTTGGTGGTGAGGCATTTGGGATCCTAGCTCCCTGACCAGGAATCCAACCTGTACCCCCTGCGTTGGAAGGTGAAGTCTTAGCCGCTGGCCACCAGGGAAGTCCCCGTGTTACTTATTTTTTATTGAATCTTAGTGAGGGTTAATCTTCCTGCGGGCTTCCCAGGTGGCACTAGTGGTAAAGAATCCACCTGCCAACCCGCCCCCGAGAAAAGGGCATGGCAACTCATTCTAGTATTCTTGCCTGGAGAATCCCACAGACAGAGGAGCCTGGTGGGCTACAGTCCATGGGGTCGCCAAAAGTCGAACGCAACTGAAGTGACTTAGCAGCTCACACAGTCTTCCAGCAGATGGAGAAATCAGTTTCTCAGGAGAGTCCTCTCCCAATTCAGAGAGAAGCAGAATCCCAGCCCCTCTTCCAAGCACCAGTAGCCGCCTGGATACCTAGGTTTGGCCTCCTGGGTGGGGTTTCAGTGCCTGCAGCCCCCAGAGCTTTCAGGAGCCTTCCCAGCCTGGCCTGGCCCCAGCCTGCAGGGCTCCGGCACCCCAGGTGGACTCTGTGCCTTGGGCCCCACCTCAAAGGTCAAGGTGGATGTCAGATGTCAAGCCCAGGCAGCTGAAAGGGACCCAACACACTGGGGTTCTCAGTCTCTGGCCCATCAGACAGGCTGTCCTGGAGGCGCTGCCCTGATTGCAGGGGTGGGGGGCAGGAGCCCCACCCATTTTTGTAAATCTTGTTAACTGTGAATCAAATACAGTTGTCTTTTTCTCTTGAAAGGAAGTGAGCCATGCGTCCTGCATCCTGCCTTCTCGCATGTCCCTTACAGTGGACCTGTACTCCTTTCCCACCACGCCTTGTGGGCACAGGCCTCATCCCCAGAGGCTCAGGAGGTGAGGTGGGCAGGGACACAGGCTGTCAACCACCTGTAAACCTGCCTCTAAGCTAGGCCAGAGAGGGTTCCCCAGAACGTTTGATCTTTCAGGTTGAGAGAAGTGAACTGAACTTCTTCCTGGTCTTAGAGTAACACAAAGCACACCGTGGATATGTTTCCTGACCTGTGATTGGTTGTTGAGTTGCCAAGTTGTGTCCAACCTACTCTTGCGACTGCATGGACTTGTAGCCTGCCAGGCTCCTCTGTCCGTGGGATTCTCTAGGCAAGAATACTGGAGTGGGTTGCCATTTCCTTCTCCAGGGGCTCTTTCTCACCCAGGAATCAAACCCAGGTCTCCTGCCTTGAGGCAGATTCTTTACCATCTGAGCTATGAGGGAATCCCATAGAAAGGCCTCAACTATTTTCTTCTTTGGTAAGTTATTTTTTGTTTTAATTTGGCTGCGCTGGGTCTTAGTTGCGGCCCCTGGGATCTTCAGTCTTCGCTGTGGCATGCAGGATCTTTAGTTACGGCGTGCGAGGTCTTTCAGGGGCAGCATTTGGACCCTTCCTTGCAGCGCGTGAGGTCTAGTTTCCTGACCAGTGCTCAAACCCGGACCCCCTGCCTCGGGAGCGTGGAGGCTCAGCCACTGGACTGCCAGGGCAGAGGTCCCAGGAAGGCCTCAGCTTTGCTGTGAGAGCTCTGAACGGCCAGGAAACCTGGATGCTCTGTGTCCTCCAGATTGGCTGCCAGGACAGGTGAGAGGACGGGGGAAGTGGGAGAGATGGCCAGGCAGTGTGCTGAGGATCCTCAGTCAGCATCCAGGTGTGAAGGGCTGCTGGCGCTGATGCCATCGGGCTGGATCAGCTACGTCTCATTCTACTTGCTGCTTGACCGGTGAACTGGGAGTTAGGTTCATAGCTAAGGCTGCCCGGAATCTTGAAATGCAGATGTAGCCAACGGAATTATTCATATCCATGTGGCGTCCCTCAGTTTTTGCACCTGAAGCCCTGAGAGACTCGGCTCTATTGATTCCTTCCTCTGAAATCTGAAGTGGAGAGAAAAATCACTCAACCTGAGAGCAAGTTTATTAGATGGGTTCATCCCTCTGTTTTGTTCCCTAAACATTGGTTAAACCCCATTTGGGGTTCTCAGCTGACTGTCAGGACAAGGACTAGTACAGACACCATTTATTCACCTACCTAGTACTGCCCTAGGAGAAGGCAATGGCGGCCCACTCCAGTATTCTTGCCTGGAAAGTCAAATGGGTGGAGGAGCCTGGTAGGCTGCAGTCCATGGGGTCGCTGAGGGTAGGAAACAACTGAGCGACTTCACTTTTACTTTTTACTTTCATACATTGGAGAAGGAAATGGCAACCCACTCCAGTGTTCTTGCCTGGAGAATCACAGGGACAGGGGAGCCTGGTGGGCTGTCTTCTATGGGGTCGCACAGAGTTGGACACGACTGACGTGACTTAGCAGCAGCAGCAGCAGCAGCAGCACTGCCCTGTTCCTCGTGCTTTGGTATTCCAGCGTCGTCTCCCACGTGGGCCTCACTGATGCATTCACAGTTTGGGCCTATCACATGTGCAGCTGCAGACCCCTCATGCCTGCCCCAGGCTCCTCAAGCTTCCTCTTTTGTTTCTTGCTGCCTTTGAGAAACGGGTCGCCTCCACGGAGGCCTTTGTGGGAAAGGCTGTGCTCTCAGGTCAACGTATGATAGACCTGCAGACCTGGGCACGGGCGTCTTGGGGGCAGAGTCTATGCTGGCATTTGTCGAGGGCTCGTGTGTCTTCTGTCCACGCTCGGGGCATCTTGCCTGTGGTGCAAGTTTTGAGTAATGTTTTGAGTCTGACTTGTTTTTTTTTAAGTAGTGAAAACTTATATTTGAAATTAGCCAGCTGGACTCAGTTTAGATGATCCAATCTTGTTGGCAATATCCAAAGCGTCACAGGCAGGAGCCAGTCGAGCACAGGCCACCTTCTGTCCATCAGGCCTGGTCCGGGTGTTGACCTTAGCCACGTCAGTGTCACAGCCTGTTGAACTGGGTGCTTGTTGGCCCTGATGTCCACAGCAAACACGTGGGTGGTTGTCTTCTCCTTTCTTCACAACTGACTCGGTGGTGAAGAGGGAATCTGATGATGGCCTAGTGGTCAAGTTTGTTTTTCCTAGGGGTGCTCTCTCAAGGATATTTGGGCTGCCTCCTGAGCTGCAGTGTTCTGGGCCACCAGAAGGCGGGTGACATCCGGGTCTTCTTTATCTTGTGGCTGTGGATGCCTCTCAACACGCTTTCTTGGCCTCCAAGCCTTTGCTTTGGCTTCAGCTTTGGGAGAGGCAGGGACTGCCTTCTTCACTCTCTGCGCCACCTTTCATGAATCAAAAAAATCTCAAGTCTAGTTTAACTTCAGTTGTTTCACAGTTTCTTAAAATCCTGTCCCTTGTACCACCACGTGACAATTCCACCTGCGTAACTCTGAAACGTGTTAACATGAAGAGACCTTTGGAGGATGACGGGGAATGGTGGTAACTGGCCTGGCCTCCTTGGGTCTGGAGGGGAGGGTGCTGAGTTCCAGGTTGCTCAGCCATCTAGGACCAGATCCAGAGTCAAGTTCCTGACTCCCTGGGGCCTGCCTATTCCTCTGCCTTGATGCCATCCCACTGGGTGACAGCTTCACAGCCTCACTTCCTGCTTTATATTGACATGAGTGTAATTAAGGGAAGGGAAAACAGACTGGTGGCCTACCCTTTCTGGCATGCATGTTACACGCCAGAAGGGACAGGCAAGATAAAGACAGTTAGGATCAGGGTGGTGGGATAACAGAGCAACCTGGAAGAAGTGAATCAAGTTTATTTCTCTCATGGCAGAGTTTAGAGGTGGCTCCCCTCAGCTAGAAGGGGCTCCATGGTGTCAGAGGCTGAGGCTCCTTCCACTTCGTTTCCACCCTGCATGGCTTTTACACCTACAGCTCCTTCTTGACCCAACATGGCTGCTGAATGTCATTCATCACACCTACATTCCAGCTGGTAGGGAGGAAGAAGGGCTCTTTACATGGCTAGACCCACACGTAGGGAGGGTGGAATGTAGTCTTTATTCTGAGGAGCTGCATATCCAGCCAAAGTCAAGATTCTGTTTCTGTGGAAGAAGAGCGAACAGTCCTGGGGTCGGCTGGCAGTCTGTCCTGGAGACACATGGACTGGATCTGACTGCACTGATTCATTTTATTTATTCGATAAATATTTATGAACTGTCTACTGTGTTTCTAGGGCCCAAGAAAGCAGAGTGAAAACAGAAACAATCCCAGTCCTTAAGACATGTACCTACACGGGGAGACAGACCCTAATCAAACACAAACACAGTTGTGTAAACTGCGATGAGTACCATGAAGGAAGAGGACTCCACGTGCTGTGAGAGAGCAGAGCCGGGGCTGGGATGGGGTCGGAGAAGCTTGACCCTGGGAAGTGACCTCTGAGCGGAGAGCTGGAGAGTGAGTAGAGTGAGGAGCATCCCAGACAGAGACGAGTGTGTCCCAATGACAGGCGTGGAGGCAGGGGTGAGCGTTGATGGAGATGCTGAGGGCAGCCAGTCATCTTGGAGCAAAGAGGTCTGAAGAGGTGAGAGAGCAGGGAGGAATCAGGGTCAGGCCCGGGGGTAGGGAGAGCACCCATCCCGGCTTACCTGGGACAGTGGGTGTCCTTGGATGAGGAACTCTCAGTGCTGAAACTGGGGAGGTCCCAGGAAAGTCAGAAGGAGTGGGTCACCCTCCCTGGAGGTCATTAATATACAGTTAGTCATTAATATACATTAATATACAGTTGGGCTCCTATATTATTAGTTATAGCACAACTCCTTTTTTGGTCGGTGTAGCTCACAGCCTTGGGAAAACAGCCACTGACTGGTGAAAGTAGCCCCTCGCCTTGGCCAAAGGGAAAGAGGTACAAAGCACAGGGGGCTCTTAAACTTGTTGGATGACATGACCAGGGAGACTTTTTTATCTGTGCAGTTTCCTCTAAGGGTAATTTTGGAGATTAACTGGCAGGTGATGATATATTTGAGCTAACAGAAACAGACAAGGATGGAGGAAGCCCCAACTCCAGAGCAGTGTTTCTCAGCACCAGCAATGCATTGGAACCATCTGGGAATTTTTTTTAAAAAAGGCGCCAGGACCCCAGCCAGTAAATGAGATTCTCCACAGGTAGGGCCAGGGCCAGGGCAATTCCCTGCTCCATGGTAGCACCTCTGAGGCTTTGGTGAACACATGACTTGCGGGGACTATTGTAGATCACAGATTCTGCCTCCATGGGGCCCAACCATTGTATTTATGAATGCCCAGGTGATAAGGATGTTGCTGGTCAATAGACTTTGTGTTGTTGTTCGTTCGCAAAGTCGTGTCCAACTCTTGGTGACCCCGTGGACTGCAGCACGCCAGTTTCCCCTGTCCTTCACCAACTCCTGGAGCTTGCTCAAACTCATGCCCATTGAATCAGTGATCCCATCCAACCATCTCATCCTCTGCCATCCCCTTCTCCTCCTGCCTTCTCTCTTTCCCAGCATCAGGGTCTTTTCCAATGAGTTGGCTCTTCGCATCATGTGACCAAAGTATTGGAGCTACAGTATCAGTCCTTCCAATGAGTATTCAGGGTTGATTTCCTTTAGGGTTGATTGGTTTGATCTTCTTGCGTTCCAGGGGACTCTCAAGAGTCTTCTCCAACATCACAGTTCAAAAGCATCAATTCTTTGGCACTCAGCCTTCTTTATGGTCCCACTCTCGCATCCATACATGACTGCTGGAAAAACCATGGATTTGACTACATGGACCTTTGTCGGCAAAGACTTTGAGTACGATGTTCTGTAATGTTTGATGGGTTTGTTTGGGAGCCTCTGCTTTCTTTTTAGGAGAGCAGATCTGAGAGACCATGTTAGGGTAGAAGGTCCTTGAGAGACTAGAGAGGGAGGACAGGGAGGCCCCCGCCCTGGGCTCCCGTCACTTGTGGGCCCAGCCTGACTTCTCAGTTGGTTCCAGCGGTGCTTGGGGTCATGTGGTGAGGCTGGTTCCTGGTTCCAGGAGAATCAGCTCTCGGAGGCTTCTGGCTGGGATGGTGCAGTAAGCGATGTTTCATTGCCTTCTCACTTGTTTAGAGGCCTCTCTAGCTGACCCCACTGGCTGCCAGGATGTGGGTCTTTCCAACAACTAAGAAAAGCCTGAAAGATTTTTTTAAAATGACACATCCATGTGAAAAAAAAAAAAAAAAACCAATCAACAAAAAACACCCACCACTGACCTCAGACTGGAAAATGGTGCTGGAGAAGGGAAGCCAATTAGAAGGATTATGTGACAGAGGCCAGATGATTCTGAGGAATGGAAAAATCACTGCAGGGCGAAAGTGGCTCATCTCAGAGTGTCCTTTTATTTCTCCCTGGGTCATGTCTTCATGCATGGTCTGTGTTGGGATGTGGAAGACAAGCTTGATCTTTAAAGGTCTAAGAGTTAAGAAGGGGACAGAGCGCCACAGAAGCCGTGGCGGGTGGGAGCAGTGAGCCGAGTCCAGCGATGTGAAGTTTCGCGGGGATATGTGCCGGCTCCTGGGACTCAGAGAGCTTGCCCCGTGATATGGATAAGCCCTTGCTTCCCTCCCCAGGTTCTGAACTTACCAATAGGTAGACACCGGAGTCAGGGATTTTTTTTTTTTAATGTCAGCTGGGTAGTAAAATCCTATGTCTTAGGTGGTGTGGCCACGTGGGTTAGCGGGCAGTGCCTGAGGTGTGCTCACCCCGCAGAGGTCAGGCCTCTCTCCCAGAGAGTCGGCCTCCCCCCAGGCCCCTCTCTGCAGGCAGGCAGTAGTGGGTTCAGCTGAGTGGAGAGTCTGAACCCCTGGTGTCAGGTAGTCTCCCGCCTTCAAGAAAGATCCCCTGGAGAGGAAATGGCAACCCACTCCAGTATTCTTGCCTGGAAAATTCCATAGACTGAGGAGACTGGTAGGCTACAGTCCATGTCGAAAACGACTAAATGATTTCACTTTCAAAAAAGAGCAAGGGGAGAGGGGCGGAGGCCAGTACCAGACCTCCAGGAAAGTTCTTCCACCTGGAGATTTGGGGACATGGGGGCCGAGAGCGCCTGCCCACCTCTCCCCCTTCAGCAGACGGGGAGCAGCAGGTCTCAAGGGCTTCAGGTCGATGGCGGGCTGACTACTAACACAGCCACAGGCTGCATTAATGCGAATGGATCAGTGAGACCGAGTCTGGTCAACCACAGCTCATGGGCCACTCAATTTTTCTGTGGCTTGCAACCTATAAAAGGTCTTTACATTTTTTTTAATAGTTAGGGGGAAAAAAAATCAAAAGAGGAATGCCTTTTCCTGACATGTGAAACTTACTTGAAATTCAGATTTCAGCATCCCTAGGAAAGTTTTCTTGGGACACTGCCCTGTTGTGTATTGTCCGATGGCTGCTTCCACTCCTCCAGGGGCCGATGTGAGCAGGTGGGATGGAGGCCAGATGGCCGGCAGTGCCTGGAATCTTCCCTCTCTGGCCCTGCACGGAAAGCTTGCTGACTCCGCTGGAGAGTGAAGCAGTGGTCACGTGGTTGATGGCTCCCCTGCTTGCGTCACACCCAGGACAGTGTGTTCCAGCCCATGGTCACACTTTAAGTTGGGGTGGGTCCCCAAAAGGGTCACAGGGATGGTGAAGAGGCCTCCCTCCCACCCCGCCACCCCGCACCAAACCATGTCAAGTGAGGCCTGGTGGGGAGAACCGGGGTGTCTGAGCCAGAAGAGGAAAAGGCACTGTGGGAATGCCAGCTGCCTTCAGAGTTCGTGCTCGTTAACTGTTTTGAATTCTTGGAAGAGAAGTACTCAGGGAAGGCAGTTGTGTAGTTAATTCAAGGGGCACTGACCTTGAGTCGGAGCATGCGGGTTCAAGTTCAGGCTTCTGCTTGCTTTCTCCAGGCTTCAAAGATGAAGTGCATGTACACCAGTGGCCAGGTCCACAGTGAATTAAGGCTCAGCTTTCACCTCAGAGGGGCTTTCTGGCCCATAGGAGACACAGTCATGAATACAGTGAACCGGAACCCACCTGCAATGTGGACAGCGTTGGCGGGGGGTGGGGTCAAGGGGTACCGGGGGAGGGATTCATCCTGCCAAGGGGCTGGTGTGACTTGGACCTCAGAGAACAAGTAGAATTCCAGCCCAGAGCATCCTGTGTCCCTGTGAAATGGTCACTAATCTGAGAAGCTGTCGTGAGGGAGGGGGCTTGGACATGTTCCTCGTGACCCCAAGCAGTGACAACGCAGGTGGTGGTGACAGGTCTGCTCATGCCAGCCTCTTGCTTCCAGTCCGGCGGGGGGTGGCTTTCCTTGCTCTTCAGCATCAGCGTCTCCTAAGGGGATGCAGCCTTGCTGGTCTCCCCTCAATTTCCCATCCAGGCTCTGGGTCCCAGCCCCGCCTCACATCCTCAGGGGAGCCTCCCCCAGCTCGGGTCCAGGTCAGGTCCCTGTGTTACCCCCACCAGTGTCCTCTGCACGGCCTTGGTCGTGCTGCAGACACATGAGGACAGTCTATCCAGGTGTGAATGGACGGAGGAACATCCAGTCTTTCCAGTTCACCATGGTGGCATTGGTACCCGGCCTACAGAGCAGCGTCATCTGTAGTCGTAGAATAGTGATACATCTGGTCGTTGGAGAAACACCCAGAAAAGGAAATGGGCTTCCATCAGCGGGGGGTGAGTTTCCACCCCAGAGGCGTGGAGACACTGATGGTGACCACTTGGAGGGGCTCAGCCGACAGCTTGCACAGATTCACGGCCTGTGTGTTGTGAGCACACTCGGGGCTTCCTGTGTCTCATTACCACCCTCCCGCATCACTGTTGGTCTCCACTGCTGGGGAGACTCTTGGGGCTGACTCATCTGAGGTTCTGCAGCTAGAAAATGACAGAATAAAGACTGGGTCCTAGGCTTATTCCGCCAGCCTAAGGATGTGCCCAGTACATGAAGATACTGAGCTATGATGTTATTAAAAACGTGGTATATTCCCCTGCTTATTTAACTTATATGCAGAGTACATCATGAGAAACGCTGGGCTGGAAGAAGCACAAGCTGGAATCAAGATTGCTGGGAGAAATATCAATAACCTCAGATATGCAGATGACACCACCCTTATGGCAGAAAATGAAGAGGAACTAAAAAGCCCCTTGATGAAAGTGAAAGAGAGTGAAAAAGTTGGCTTAAAGCTCAACATTCAGAAAACTAAGATCATGGCATCTGGTCCCATCACTTCATGAGAAATAGATGGGAAACAGTGGAAACAGTGTCAGACTTTATTTTTGGGGGCTCCAAAATCACTGCAGATGGTGATTGCCATGAAATTAAAAGACACATTTCTTGGAAGGAAAGTTATGACCAACCTAGATAGCATATTCAAAGGCAGAGACATTACTTTGCCAACAAAGGTCTGTTTAGTCAAGGCTATGGATTTTCCAGTGGTCATGTATGGATGTGAGAGTTGGACTGTGAAGAAGCCTGAGCACCGAAAAATTGATGCTTTTGAACTATGGTGTTGGAGAAGACTCTTGAGAGTCCCTTGAACTGCAAGGAGATCCAACCAGTCCATCCAAAGGAGATCAGTCCTGGGTGTTCGTTGGAAGGACTAATGCTGAAGCTGAAACTCCAATACTTTGGCCACCTCATGTGAAGAGTTGACTCATTGGAAAAGACCCTGATGCTGGGAGGGATTGGGGGCAAGAGGAGAAGGTGATGGCAGAGGATGAGATGGCTGGATGGCATCACCAACTCAACGGACATGAGTTTGGGTAAACTCCAGGAGTTGGTGATGGACAGGGATGCCTGGCATGCTGCAATTCATGGGGTTGCAAACAGTCGGACACGACTGAGCAACTGAACTCAACAGTCCTCTTGGTGTTGGCAAGGAGCATTTCCTGCTGCATTTGTTGAACTCTGGGTTGGCAGGAAGGAGCCTGGGGTAGACGTGCCCAGTCCTGTGGGATGTGGACTGTGTACCTAGCTTGAAGTCAGTTGTCTCTCAGGGCTATGGTCCTGTGACTCACTGGTCACGACTTTCAAGATAAAAAGCTTGCACGTTGGCGGTTCTCTTCCTCAGTGATACTGATCTTGTCGTCGTTGGTTATAGAACTTTACTAAATGAAGACTGTTGTTTCTTAAGCAGGACTAATGCCTGAAATCCAAAAGTGTAGAAAGTCTTTGGAGCTCACCGTTTCCAAGATTTGTAAAGAGGTTATTTGTTCTCTCTCCCCCATAACTGACACAGAAACAACCAAATAACCTGTGGTTTTGCTTGAGCCTGAGGCTGTGCTGGTTGTTACAAACCCAGGCTGTCACCCTGCTGTGCTGACCGACGTTCTGAACATCTCCAGCAGTCTTCTAGGGCTCCAGACTATTCAGAAAACTTGATGACCTAACAAGATTTGTTCTGTGTGTTTATCATTCTGTTTCCACATTGCTTCATTTATTCCTCTGGATGAACAAACCACATTTTGCTTTATGTCTCAGAACTCAGCTCTGAGAGAGTCAACCCACCGGGGCAGACAGTGTGAGGACTCTGTGTTATTCTGAGTCCTGGCGGGGCCCCGACACCAGGACGTGTAACCTGTGGGCCTAGACAAGCTGACAAGTAACCTTTCCCAGCAGCAGAGCATCGTGCCACTGGACCCTGAACTCCCTGGAGCCAGAGACTGTGTCTTTTCACATCAGTGCCTGCCAGTCCAGCTCCCAGCCCAGGGTGGGAAGTAGAATAACCAAGGGATGAGGGGCAGGGGCCTTCCGGGGCCCCTCCCTGTCCACTGAACCACGTGGCCTCAGTTGACTCCTCTCTTTGGCACCCCCACCCCTCCACCAGCCCTGCTACAGAGAGCCTGCAGGGATGTCCTGGGGCAGGGAGCCTTTCCCACCCCCTCTCCTTGATTGCTTCCTAACCCATTGGTCTCTCTTGGCCAGTCTCCTGCTAATTAACCAGAATATGGCCTTGAAGCTGATAGAAATAGCTGTTGTATTTTTGAAGCTGATAGAAATAGCTGTTGTATTTTTGAAGCTGATAGAAATAGCTGTTGTATTTTTTAAGTTTAAAAGTATTTTTGACCTTGAAGTTTCAGGGCTTTTTACAATTATTTTGTATTGGGGTATCAGTTCAGTTCAGTCGCTCAGTTGTGTCTGACTCTGTGACCCAAACGGATAGCAGCACACTAGGCCTCCTTGTCCATCACCAACTCCCGGAGCGTACTCAAATTCATGTCCATCGAGTCGGTGATGCCATCCAACCATCTCATCCTCTGTGATCCCCTTCTCCTCCTGCCCTCAGTCTTTCCCAGCATCAGGGTCTTTTCCAGTAAGTCCTTTCTTCACATCAGGTAGCCAAAGGATTGGAGCTTCATCATCAGTCATTCCAATGAATGTTCAGGGTTGATTTCTTTGAGGATGGACTGGTTGGATCTCCTTGCAGTCCAAGGAACTCTCAAGAGTCTTCTCTAACACCACAGTTCAAAAGCAACAATTCTTCAGCCCTCAGCTTTCTTTATGGTCCAGCTCTCACATCCATACATGACTACTGGAAAAACCATAGCTTTGACTAGACGGACCTTTGTCAACAAAGTAATGTCTCTGCTTTTTAATACGCTGTCTAGGTTTGTCATAGCTCTTCTTCTAAGGAGCAACTGTCTTTTAATTTTATGGCTGCAGTCACCATCTGCAGTGATTTTGGAGCCCAAGAAAGTAAAATCTGCCACTGTTTCCTTTTTTCCCCCATTGATTTGCCACGAAGTGATGGGACCGGGTGCCATGATCTTTGTTTTCTGAATGTTGAGTTTTAAGCCAGCTTCTTCCATTCTCCTCTTTCACTTTCATCAAGAGGCTCTTTGGTTCCTCCTGGCTTTCTGGGTTAGTTGGAGTATAGCCAATTAGCAATGTCCTGCTAGTTTCAAGTGAACAGCAAAGGGACTCAGCCATACATAAACATGTGTCCGTTCTCCCCTGAACTCTCTTCCCATCCAGGCTGCCACATCACACTGAGCAGAATTCCAAGGGCTGTTGTTCGGTCGCTCAGTCGTTGTCTGACTCTTTGCTCCCTCAGGGACTGCAACACCAGGCTTCCCTGCCCTT
This sequence comes from Ovis aries, assembly GCF_016772045.2. NCBI lineage: Eukaryota > Metazoa > Chordata > Mammalia > Artiodactyla > Bovidae > Ovis > Ovis aries. The sequence goes on along the minus strand of NC_056069.1, from coordinate 58,738,402 downwards.
CACTGTCTCCTGGAGTTTGCTCAGATTCGTGTCCATTGAGTTGACGATGCCATCCAAGGAGCAGAGTTCCGCTGGCTGTAAGGCAGGACTTTGAAGTTTTTAACAAGGTGATTTTACCACGTGATCTGTCCCAAACATCTAAATTAAACTGCCTTTTCTGTCTTGTAGCTCAGGCCTAGCTTCCACCGCCCAACCACCCCCCACGCCCACTCTGTAGCCCTTCATCTGCCACCTCTGCTTCAGGAGGGTGGCAGTGGGCCGGGGCCCCGGGGGCAGAGGAGCTGAGGGTAGGGGGAGTAGCGACCTGGGGGGAGTGGACAGGGTAGAGGCAGGAGGCCAGCCAGACCCTGGGGGTCTCCAGGAGAGTGAGCCTGAGCCTCAGGGCAAAAGGGCTATCAGTGTCATCACTCAAGTTTCCGGCTCTTCTGTGTCTTTTTAAGTTTTGTTTTCAGGTTTGTTTTTTTTCTTTTTGGTTTCCTGTTTGAATTATTTCAGTTTTGGTACATTCTAGTGAACAGAAACAAAAAATTCTGAGTAGAATTTTGCCACACACAAAAAATCCAGGAGCTTTTAATTTTTTCAGTTGTAGCTAGTGGTCTCGTCAGTCACAGGTGGGATGCTAGTGTCAAGGTGGCCACACTCTGGGCTGCAGGAGGCTCTGGCATCGTCACCCAAGGAGATCACAGCTCCCTGGGTGTTCCTTTCGGGCGTGTGTGTGTGTGTATGTGTGTGTGTGTGTGTGTGGTGGGAGAAATGGAGTCTCCGCAGGTGGTACTGCTGGGGATGGGGTTGTGGGGAACGCGTGAGACCTAGTTCACCCACTTTCCAGCATCACAGAAATGCCCCATACTTTATATATTGCCTCATTTTCAGCCACCACCCAGGTGGTCCAGCCCAAAAGTGTTAAAGAAATCTCATTTTTATCTCTTGATGAGCCTTAAAAAGGATCAAATCCATAATTCCTGGCAGCGCTCGCTTTTCTTCACTGCCAGACTCCCCCCGCCCTGCCCCCCAGTTCCCCTTGTTTCTGACCCTTGTTCTCCGTCCTCTGTTGATTATGTTGAAAGACTAAGTCCCTGATAGTGGAACTTCTTTTCCTGTTAGTCCAGGGGGCTCCCCCCGAAGGCCAGCTCATTTGTGAGGGTGCCGGGTAGTGGAGGGGAAGTGGGGCAGGCGGGTGCTGACTTCCGTCTGTCTGGCTGGCCCGGGGGATCCCAGGAAGAGTCTGACGTGGAAGATCTTATCCCCTCTCAGCTGCTTTTGGGGAAATGAGATCTGACTCACGAGATCGTCAAAGCTGTGATCATGATAGTCTTCTGCTCGGCGCCTCACTTGTGTTGTTCTCCTCTGTGTCTGTCATTTGGAGTTGTAATCCTGTTACAGGATAATTTTTTTTTTTAAATTTTCTTTTTAAAGAGTCTATTTTCCACTTGCTGTAGCAGAGCTGATTAAGGGTCCACTCAGCTCTGTCCTTCAGAGGCAGGTTGGGGAGTGATACGGTGTCCAGCATGACCTTGCCCGGGTTTGGACTCCAGCTTTACGGGTTATTTAATCTTTCTCTCCCTTGAAGTGTCCTCAGGTGATAAAATAATAATGAACATGGGCTGGGTACTTCCTGTGCACCTGACTGCGAGCTCAGCCTTCAACTGTCTAGCAGCTCCAAGAGGCGGGTATTACCAGGGTAATGGTAACAGCGCTCCCTGCATCCTGGAACTGGGGGTCCTGCCCTGCCCCCTGGGGTGAAGGAACAGACACTTTGGGGCATAGAGTCCCCCACCCCATGTACAACAGGATCAGGGCAGGAGCAAATGAGATAATTCCTATGAAACACTTGCCACAGAGTCTGACACGAAGCTCAAATTGTAGCTCTTTTAATTAATTTAATTAAAAATCATACTTTTTCCTACTAAAACACTGTGTTTCCTCTCCTTTGACTGAGAAGCCGCATTCCTGATAATGTTTGCTTATGAAGTTGTATGAACACCTCCGGTCATCTCTAAGTCGCAGGTCCAAGTCCTGCTGGTACCCACAGCAGCGCCCACGGTCCACTCCCTGGCCCTTCTTGGTCTGAGTTATTGACCGACACCTGTGGGTGCCCTGGGCCGAGTGAATACAAGGACTTTAGGCTGCTGTTCCCATTTTTCCCGAGAAGGGGCTGTTTAGGCCTCACATGATTTTTTCTGATAAGTTGATCAGATCGTCCTTTCTCCAAGTTTGGAGGCGGGGTTTAATTTTGAGGATTAGGGCAGGAGGCTAGGGAAGTCCATGCGTGTGGGTGCAGGTGTGGGTGTGAGGAGACCATAGTCTGCAGTGGGTCTCCATGGAGGCCCTGGCAGCTGCTGAGAGGGCTCAGGCTCAGGAGAAACCCCCATTTCAGGGGTCTCAAATGCCCCGAGGGGCAGGGCAGTACCTTTTAAGAATGGAGTATGTTGGTTGGAGTCCGTGACCAATGAGAGCCATGCCCAATGGAGGCTCCAGCCCAGGGCCTGGAAGCGCTCCATGTCCACAGAAAACCAGGATGACCCAGTGGGATGTAGGCAGATGCTCTACAGGGGTCCCCAACTTCCAGGGTTTAATGTCTGAGGATCTGGGGTGGAGCTGATGTAATAACAGAAATACACTGCACAGTAAATGTGCTTGAATCATCCCCCCTCCCTAGTCTGTGGAAAAAAATTCTTCCATGAAACCTGGTGCCAAAAAGGTTGGGGACCGCTGCTCTAAAAGGCTCTTCATGGAAGAAGAAAGGTGAGTGTGTTACTGTGAGAAAAGCATCACCAGTCCTGGCTTTCGGGAAACGGAGGCTCGTCTGTGGTGGGAGTGTTAACCGACGGTTTGCTTCGGGAGGCATCCTGGCAACATCTGTCACAGCTGAAAGTGTGCACACATCTGGACCCAGAGTTCCCTCTTATAGAAATTATCCTAAAAGACACCATGAGTCCACAGGGCTGGTGGAGGGGAATGTTTGTAAGATGCGGAAACAATCCAAATGCTCATCAACCAGTCAGTGACTATGTGCACATACAATGATCCACCTTTTTACTGTGATGTTACATACACATCCTTTCAGAGGAATACCGTAGAGTTTTTAGTAAAAATCTTACCTTATAGGTGCAAATGCATTACAGCTTACATTTTGAAACAGTTCATTAAAATTTTTCAGAAATTGCTGCTGCTGCTGCTGCTGCTAAGTCACTTCAGTTTTGTCCAACTCTGTGCGACCCCATAGACGGCAGCCCACCAGCCTCCCCCGTCCCTGTGATTCTCCAGGCAAGAACACTGGAGTGGGTTGCCATTTCCTTCTCCAATGCATGAAAGTGAAAATTGATTAGCTGCTAATGATATATTTACTCTAGTCATAAATGTCTAGGCAAGAGTAAATATATAATTAGCAGCTAATCAATTGTTCTGAACAGATATGCACCTGCTCTTGAAAATGTACTTGTCCATAATTACTTGTTAGCATGTTAGCATTGGGGAAACATCTTAAAGGGTATGTGATGTACCCTTTCTTTACTGAGAGTATATATATTTCCTTCTAGAGAATGTATATCAACTTTATTGCTTATGATTAAAATTGTAAATTCCAAATCCATGAGGCTTTGACTCCAGTTAATCATTGGATTTTTTTTTTTACTAAGGGAGGGAACTGCTTCACAGTGAACCCCAGGAGGTTTGGCGACTATCCAAAAGTTCTCTTCCTTATTTGTACTTCAGCATTTTACATCTTTGAACATAATACAATCAGGAATCTGTTGCAGATAGTAAAATATTGCAAGTTCTCAGTTTGAGCTCTCTGGGCCAATGAATTATCCCTCTGGTCACAGGAATCGTAGTGGACCCCATAAGCTGCACACCTATGTCCACACATGTCTCTTCCACGTGGCCCCCTTTCTGGAAACGATGTCCCTCTTCGTGCCTGCAGTCTGAGCCTCGTCCTGGGCTCAGGTGATGCCCTGTGTCATGGCCTGTCATGACCGAGAAGTATCAGCATGGGCAAGGTGGAGGGGGCACGGCCTGAGGTCCCCGGGGTTAGGGCTGGGTGCTGAGCAGACCCCCTTGATCATTCTTGGATTTAACAGATCTTCTACACAGGGTGAGGTGCACTGGGCTGGTTCTTAACTAATTTCATTTCCTCGTTGTCCAGCAAGGTCAGTATTTTGACTCTCATTTTATAGTCAAGACAATCTAGGGTCAAAGAAGTGAAGGATCCCACCGTCACACAGCTGAATAAGACGGGAAAGATGGGTTTTATATTCAGCTTTGAGGGATTCTGAAACCCATGCTCTTTATGTTTCCTATTCCTCTTGAATTTTGTAGGACAAAGATATGTATGACACTGATTATTCAATATTTAGATTGAATTTTTAAATGCTCTAAAAATGTCTATCTAAATCAGTGATGACTCTTTACAGGTAAAATTATCCAGTGTATTTTCTTCCCCTTAAATAAAGCTGCTGCTGCTGCTAAGTCACTTCAGTCATGTCCAACTCTGTGCGACCCCATAGACGGCAGCCCACCAGGCTCCCCCGTCCCTGGGATTCTCCAGGCAAGAACACTGGAGTGGGTTGCCATTGCCTTCTCCAATGCATGAAAGGGAAAAGTGAAAGTGAAGTCGCTCAGTCATGTCCGACTCTTAGCGACCCCATGGACTGCAGCCTACCAGGCTCCTCCGTCCATGGGATTTTCCAGGCCATTGCCTTCTCTGTTAAATAAAGCAGGCTTGTGTAATTGTACTTCATGATTTTTTTTTTATTGAAGTCTAGTTGATTTACAGTGTTAATTTCTGCTGTACAGCAAAGTGAGTCAGTTATACACATATATACATACCTTTCTATATTCTTTTCCATTATGGTTTATCCCAGGATGTTGAGTATAGTTCCCTGTGTGCTATAGTATTATTATTATTATTACATTTTTGTAGGAAATGACCAAGTTCACTCCTGGACACTAGTCACCAGCCAAGCCTTAGATACCGCGTGGAGAGTGGTGAAGGGGTCAGTGACCTTGGCAGTTTCGCTCTTGGCAGCCATCCTCTGCTACTTCAGAAGGCTGCATCTGCATTTAGGGCACCGGCTGAAATGGTATGTGGCTCTGTCATCTTTAAATTTCAGAAATGCCCTCGCTGTTAAAAATAGAATTTTGATGTTACTATTTCCATTTATCTTTTAGGTGGATTGGATATCTGCAGAGAAGATTCAAAAGTAAATATTTTCACGCCTGTGTTTCCTTATTTTAAGAGAGGGTTCAAGAAGGGAAAGGGAAGGGAAAATTCACTGCCGTGTATTTTCGGTTTGGTTCAGGGAACCTCAGCGTGGAGGCGGAAGTTGATTTACTCAGTTATTGTGCAAGAGAGTGGAAAGGAGAGACACCCCATGCCAAGCTGATGAGGAAGGTGTGTGTCTGTTTATTCAGGTCGTGGTGGATGGAGAATTTGTGTGTAAAAATCAGGAAGCTTGCATTCCACTATGCTTTACCAAATATGGAGCCAGGAACAACCATGGCTGCAGTTAAAAGCCAAACAGCCGCTAGGCATCACCTTCAGACCTTTCACCTAGCACTGGGGCCTTCGAGGACTTGGGTAAATTAGGCCTGTAATTTCAGGACACTTGAGCATTGTACCCTCTTCAGCTCTCTCCTGGCCAGGAGTATTAAAACATCTGCAAGGGGCTTCCCTGGTGGTCCAGTGGCTAAGACTCCCAGTGCAGGAGGCCTGGGTTCAATCCATGGTCAGGGAACTAGATCCCACATGCTGCAACTAAGAGCCAGTGCAACCAAATAAAGATATATTTTTAATCTGCACATGCATTGGAGACTTCTGTCCTTGAAGGGATCAGGCACCTTGACATAAAATATTTTGAGGGTTTTTTTTTTAGAACTTTCCATCAGACCAGTCTTGGTAAATATCCTCAGCTCTTGTCACTGGCAAAAGCCAAAAAAAGTCAAAAAGGAAAAAGAAGTACTTTCCAATTACTCTTTAGCATGGACTTAAAAGTACATATAATAGTTTTTACTGCAGTCAGGTTGTAGCCATCCTCTCCCCACAATGACATTCCCTGACTGGGCTTCCAGGAAGTTATCAACTAAAATAGCATCACATGGACTCTGCACACACAAAAGCCACTTGAAAATTACATGTGGTCACATTCATAACCGATACTGGTTCTGTTTCTGTTGTCCACTTTATTTGGGAGTAGTGCCTTGCTAAAGATGCCATGAATTAGCTTCCTTTAGTCTCTTGTCCAGTGGAATTAATAACAGCTTTTTCCTCTGGTGCCAATAGGCTTACGAGGAGCTGTTTTGGCGGCGGCATATTAAATGTGTTCGACAAGTCAGGAGAGACAACTATGATGCCCTGAGGTCGGTGCTGTTTCAGATCTTCAGCCGGGGCCTCGCTTTCCCATCCTGGATGAAAGAAAAGGATATCGTGAAGGTACGTTAGGTCCTCACGCTGGAAATTTGGCAAAAGTCATGCTGATAGGAACTGCAACACAGAGTCTGGGGTCTTCTGCGGGTGGTTTTGTATTGTACACAAGGTGTCAGGAGATTGAAGGTCCTTTAGCTCAGTCCTCTGTCTGTCTTGCCAGTTTGCAAAGAAATCATCTCAGATAGTCGTACTCAATTTTGTTTGTAATGCCAGCATTTTTTCTTGAGAAGGGCGTCTGTCTTTTGTAAGTAAAGTCCTTTAATCCACGTTTCTGCTCTGGCTATTTGAGCATTGACAAGCACAGTGTGTAAGCGCCATCCCAAAGATGTCCTCATATCCCTTTTTTGTCAATCGTCTCTCACCCCAGGCATCCACTGATAGGTTTTCTGTCCCTTTAGTTTTGCCTTTTCCAGAATGTCAGAGAAATGGAATGACCCATTGTGTAGACTTTTGAATCTGCCCTTTTCACTTAGCATAATGCATTTGCAGATCGTCTGTGTTGTTCCATGGATTTGTAGTTCAGTGCTTTTATTGTTGAGTGGTGTTCCTTCATATGAATAGAAGACATCTTGTTTATCCATTCATGCTTAAGGTGAAGGATATGTGGATTGCTTCCAGTTTTTAACAGTTATGAATAAGGCTGTTACAAATATTCCAATTCAGGATTTTATATGAATGTAAGTTTTCATTCCTTTTGGGTAAATACCTAGGAATGAGATTGCTGGGTCACATGACAGGTTTTTCTTTAGCTTTGTAAGAACCTGCCAAGTCTTTTCCTAAGCGGCTCTGCCATTTTGCCTTCCCGCCAATAACAAGTGAGTTCCAGGTGTGCTACCTTCTCAGATTTTTTGTTTGCTTTTTAGCCATTCTAATAAGGATGCATTTGTATCACTGCTTTTGGTTTGCATTCCTCTAACAGGTAATGATATTGAACACCTTTTCAGGTGCTAATTTGCCACCCACATTGCCTCCTTGGAGAAGTCTTAGTTCAAATCCTTTGCCCAATTTTTTAAATTGAGTTTTGAGGGTTCTTTATATATTCTGAATACAAGTGCTTTATCAGATACACCATTTGCAAAGATTTTTGCCCAGCCAGTGCCTGTTTTTTTTTTTTTATGACAGTGCCAGGCAATATATTCTTGATGAATAACCTTAATTTTTATTTGAATGTAATATGCTTATTACATAAGTGTGAGCAAACTCTAGGAGATAGTGAAGGACAGGGAAACCTGGCATGCTGCAGTCCATGGGGTCACAAAGAGTCGGACATGACTTAGCAACTGAATGACAACAATATGCCTAACCACAGATGCACATTTAAGGATGGAGAAGCAAAGAAATATAAAGTATATGCATATATATAACTCCACATGGTCTATTTCCTTAACATCTTTTACTTAGAGTTGTTTTATTGGTAGTTTAGTTTAACGTAGCAGTTGTCAAGTGTATGCTGTGTGCCAGCCCTGCTGCTAGTTGCTGAGGACAGAGAACATAGCCAAGACCCTGGGGTCCACAAGCTCAGCAGGGTGGAAGGTGGATCAGATGCTCACAGTGGATCTGATTTTTATGCATGCCATGATCATATTTAATCCAACAAGAGTCCTGAAAAATGGATAGGATTGTCCTTCATTTACGGTGGAGGATGTGCTAAGAGGTAACATAACTAGCGCTGGTTGAGTAACCTCTCAGCAGACCAGTGAAGAGCTAGGTTTGAACCACAGAAAGCATCCTTCTATAATCCATGTGTTCCCTGATGTAGTGGGTTGGCCAGTTACTCTAATGATGTTTGGTTAAACATAATTTCTAAATGGATATACCTAGGAAGTCTGGGAAGTGTTTTATGTAAAAAGATTGTTTCTGTAGACATAGTGTTCATTCATGTTTTCATCTGTTGTAAAACTGAATCAAGAAGGTGACCCAAATCAATCCACAAATCTAAACAGAGACTATGTTTTACTTAACTGTCATTACAATCTTTTACACTGACGAATTCTAAATGAGCTAAGATTACCCGCTGTGCCATATTCCGAGCTGTGTGTCAGACACGCTGAGATACTGACCACTGTTGGCATCTACTTCCTTTTCAAGCTTCCTGAAAAACTGCTCTTTTCGCAAGGTTGTAATTGGATCCAGCAGTACAGTTTTGGTCCTGAGAAGTATACGGGTTCCAATGTGTTTGGAAAATTACGCAAATGTGTGGAATTACTGAAAACACAGGTGAGTCTCCAGGGGAAAAAGACGAAGAATAAAAGCATGCATCCCACACGCGGCCGCTTGCCTCCCGTGTCAAGCATGTCACTGTGTGTCCCGTGAGAAGGAAGTGCAGGCAGAAACACTCGTCTAGTAACTGACCATTTCCTTTCCTGCTCTTCGTTCTCCTCGCAAATAATGATCGAGAGCAATGTTGTTCTACATGGTTGTTAGGTCAGTTATGGCTAACTAGCCAGCCAACCTTAACAATCACATACTTTTGTTTTTCTAGAAAAATGTGGTATGAGGTCCAGACAAGACAGTGGGAGATGCCCTTTAGAATGCACCCTGTTAGTAACTTGGGGGCAGCACAGATATTATCATTTGACTAGGAGTTTTTCCTGCTTTTTACTAGACACAGATTTTAGATTGTTGAAATGAGTCCTCCTTGGGAAATGCCATTTCAGTGCCACGGCTTTCTGATCTGTAAAACTAATAAAATGAGTAGTCTCAACCCTGTAACGTTATTATGAGGATTTAATGAGCAAATACCCATAGATTGCTTTATACTCCAGTGGTGAAGTGGTGAAGAATGCTAATTAGTACTCTTTGTCACTGGACTATCCTTTGTGTAATCCAACATCCTTAGAGGTAGCTTTAGGAGGCTGATTTCTTTAGTAGTCTACCTAGTAGGCAGTGTATTTTTGAAAAAATATCTAAACTACTTTGTTGTTGTAAAAGTAATCAATACTTAGGATTACAACAATCAGTGTCAAAAGATATGAGATGAAAAGTTCATGGGTCCCCTCATTAATCCCTGGTTTGTTTTACAAGTACTTTAAAGATTATGCAATGGTGTGTGTATTGACCTTTCCCTTCTAAGTTTCACTGAACATCTGTGTTTTTAGTGGACTGAATTTAGTGGAATTAAAGATTATCACAAGAGAGGAAGTATGTGCAACATCCTTTTTTCTGATGCTCTCCTGGAATGTAAACTTTACGAAGCCCTGAAGTTCATCATGCTCTATCAAGTCACCGAGGTTTATGAACAAATGAAGACCAAAAAGGTCATCCCCAGTCTTTTTCGACTCCTGTTTACCCGGGAAACCTCATCTGACCCCTTGAGCTTCATGATGAATCACCTGAACTCTGTCGGCGACACGTGTGGACTGGAGCAGGTAAACGGGGCAGAAGAATCGTGTGTCTGATGAAGGACAGTGCTGGCAATACTTCAGCATGTAGGTGACTGCAGTTTACTGTCAGCAGTGATAAAACCCACTGCAAAGAGTGGCATGCGTGCTGAGTCGCTTCAGTCGTGTCCGACTCTGTCACTTCATGGACTGTGGCCCATGAGGCTCCTCTGTCCATGGAATTCTCCAGGCAAGAATACTGGAAAGGGTCGCCATTGCCTCCTGCAGGGAATCTTCCTGGACCAGGGATTGAACCTGGGTCTCCTGCATTGGCAGGCGGATTCTTTACCACTGAGCCATCCGGGAATCCCGCAAAGAGGTGGCGGGTGGGTATACCGCCCTCCAGTCAGGAAGACAGATACAAGCCTTCCTGCCCCACACCAGCTGCTGTGTCTTTGCAGTCCGGTGGCCAGCCAGCAGCAGTGCCAGGCACCTGTCTGACCTTCACGCTGCCTCTCAGGTGGGAACAGGCTCTCCCACTACAGAGGTTACCTGGCAGGAAGTCCAGGTGCGAACTGAGAGAACATTTGGGAAAGCATGTGGTACTTAGTGCAGGTAAAGAGAAGTTATTGAAACTTTGAAAGTCCAGACAATGCTTTTCTATGCCCATAGCAAAGGGGCTTTGTTTTGCTTTGCTTTCCTAGGAGGTACTCAAAATTACCTGACATTTTAATAAAAATTAATTCATTTAAAATGATTTTTTTTTTAAAGTTGGAAAACAGGATAACTCTTATTTGCAAGCATTCCTTTATATTTTTTCCAAACAGCTTGCCCTGTGATCCCCCTACGGAGACCTTTCTCTCTTTGTCCCCTACCTTCCACGCAGACGTTTTCCACGCCTGTCCCCAGTTCCACACCCACGCACGGTTCACATGTAGGTCTGGCCACGAGCCCATCATATCACGAGCTGCAGAACACTCTCCCTCCGCTGGAGGGGAAGGCGGGCATTTGGGAATGTGCACCCGTGACCTTTCTTTCATCTCCTCCCCACAGATTGATATGTTTGTACTCGGATACTCCCTGGAAGTAAAGATAAAAGTGTTCAGACTGTTCAAGTTTAACTCCAGAGACTTTGAAGTCTGCTACCCAGAGGAGTCGCTCAGGGAGTGGCCGGAGATCTCCCTGCTGACCGAGAACGACCGCCACTACCACATTCCTGTCTTTTAAGTCAGGCTGGACTGGGCACCAGCTCTCGCCAGTGACAGAAGTCACCCTTGCAAGTAACGTTTCTAGAAAACCAAAGCTAGCATTGCTGCCCGGGAAGGAGTTGGGACCTCCCTGTCCAGGAGCACAAGTACCCTGGACAGGGGACCCCCACGGTGCCTTTCCTCTGTTCTCACTGGTTTCCTCCAGCGCAGCTGCACTAACGGGTTTGTGGGCTGGTGGTTTGACCTTGTTGGTGAAGACTCTGGTCACTTCACACACAATAGGGCACAAGGACATTTAGTTTGAACAAGAACAACAACAGGAAAAAAGTGAGAAGAAAAGGACTACGGGAAAAGGACTAAAGGGAAAGAATTTCTTTGGCTGTAACCTTTATGTTCTTCCTAGGAATCTTGTCTTTGACTGATTTGGGATCTTCATAAACATGGCCTTATTTTATAAGCATTACCTTCCCAGGAACCTCTGTGGTATATTGATTTTCCAGAACCCTTTGATTAACTTTAAAATTGTGTGTGTGTGTTTATACTCACATGCACATATACATGTATAGTTTTATATATACATATCTAAACACGTACATACACATAGCCACTACTTTGTAATGTTGTACAATTTGTTGTATATCTCTTTTTTTGTTTTAAACTGTTGCATCTGGCCAGTTTAATATGTTTTATATAGACCAAAAAGAGACATTCTACAGATTAAGGCAACTGAATGACATTTATGGAACTGTCACAAAAATATTAAACTGGTGTATTTTATGTGTATTTACATGTGTATTTAATTTGTGTAGGTCAAAATTATGCTTGCCTTCCCCCTACTCCCCCCCCCGCCCACTCCGTATCTGTATTCTAATCCCGGGAACCTGTGAATAGGTTGGGTTAAACGACCAAGGAGAATAAGATTGCAGGTGGAACTAAAGTACTAATCCACTAACTTTGAAATAGAGAGAGTGGTGTGGGTTCTCCAGGTGGGCCCAGTGTAATCACAAGGGTCCTTAAAGTAGAAGAGGGGACTTGGGAGAGTATCAGTCAGGGGGAGATAGGAGGAAGCGACGAACGGTGAGACAGAGACGGACCAAGGCAGCGGTTTTGTTCACTGAAGCAGCTACAAGGAGGACGTTACTGCAGTTACATGAAGGAGCCACAAGCCAAAGACCGTGGGGGGCCTCTGGAAGCTAGAAAAGGCCAGAGAACACGTTCTCCCCTAGAGCCTCAGGCAGCAACAAGGCCCTGCCAACAGTTTGATTTTAGGCCCGTGGAACCCGTGTCAGGCCTCTAACCTAGAGACCTGTGAGATGATAAACGTGTTGTTAAGTTGCTAAGTTTGTGGTTCGTGTTACAGCCACCGTAGACAACTAACATACTCAGGCTCACTAACTTCTGGTCGTCTCTATTTTGGAAATATTTTTCCAGTTTATTTTGGCAGTCTTTATTTTGGAGGTACTTTGCTAGTCCCATTTTGTATTTTGGCAAATACAAAGTAACTTTAAAAATCCTGGCTAATGGGATACTATTTCAAAGTTAGAAACCCCTTCTAAGAATGACTGACTTATTAACATGTTTGATGCTAATGTTTTCTCATGTTTCCATATGTTTACTGTAAATAAAAAGGAGGTATGTTAAATGCTGCAGTCTATGAAACTAACATTTAGATTCTTCTGTAATGGGGACACTCACCTGCATTTACCACATAAGCCAGTGTTGGGCCTGCTGCCATTTTGTCCTCTGGGTGAAGAGCTGAAGAGTTTCAAGCTCAGACCCAGGGGCTTTGCAATACCTTGAGAGCCACACGAAGCAGGATCTCTACAGCCTTTCTTGATTTCTACAGCCCTTGCCTGCATCTGTGGGTTTTCATAACCCCTGGGCTTCCCTGGTGGCTCAGTGGGTAAAGAATCTGCCCACAATTCAGGAGACCTGGGTGGTTGGGAAGATCCCCTGGAGGAGGGCATGGCAACCCACTCCAGTATTCTTGTCTGGAGAATCCCCACGGACAGAGGAGCCTGGTGGGCTACAGTCCATGCAGTCACACAGAGTCTGACATGACTGAAGCAACTTAGCATGGCATGGGCAGCTTATAACTTGTCACGTTATCAGCCCATGATGTTTATCCTTAACCGTGCTGGGGGATGGGGCAGGTGGGAAAAGGATTCTTTAAATAGAGGGGCAAGACCAAATTGTGAAAACATTTAAATATGATAATAGTGAAAGTAAAAAATAAGACTCCAGTAGTTACTGTGTTTGGGGGAAAACAGCAAACCAGAAGATTTTAGGGGACGAGGTATTGGATGTTTCTGTTTTTAATTCAGTTGTATGATGAACGTAACAAACTAATTAGAAGGAACTATATATAAATTAGCACCATTTTTAAATGCTAGATCCCTGGGTCAGAAAGATCCCCTGGAGAAGGAAATGGCAACCCACTCCAGTATTCTTGCCTGGGAAATCCCATGGACAGAGGAGCCTGACAGGCTACAGTCCATGGGGTCACAGAAGAGTCAGACATCACTTAGAGGTTAAACAACAACAGCTTATTTAAACATGGGATGTGTTCTAAGAAGCATTCCTGAAGTACAGAAATATTGTTTTCACTGAAATAGCCTTTTTGTAAACAAAGAATATTTCTTGCTTCTAACTTATAAAACCTCAGATGGAACATCTAGATAGAACCAAATACAGGTTGGTAGTTAAAACTAAGAGTATAGTGTTTTACTGTTCTGTTTTGCTCACCCTTGAGTTTGAAAAGGTAGAGTGAAGGTCAAACCAGTAATGCTAGGGGACTTCATGGACAGCATACAACTTGACTCCATTGCTCCTTAGCATACATCAACAAGTCTATATGGACAAACCCAAAAGCTTGAGACTTCTCTGGCCCCGTGTTTTGTTATCACCATCATCCCCAAAGACAGAATCTGGGAAACAACTGGGGAACCACCGCATGTACCTGCCAGTCTCAGCTTGTGTCCACCTCTCAGCATGTCCACGGACTTCCTGTGGGTGCTGGCCTCTCTGTTGGACCGGCTTTGTGGGAAGGGCCCCGGGACTAGGTGATGAGGAGTTGGTGCAAACTGACAACGGGGGTGAAAACCTAAAAAGCTGCACAAATATTCTGGAACTTTCAGTGTGTGAATCTAAGTAGACACATTTATGACTTACTTGAAGATTCCCTAGAGGAGGAGATGGCAACCCACTCCAGTATTCTTGCCTGGAAAATCCCATGAACAGAGGAACCTGGCAGGCTACAATCCATGGGGTTGCAAGCGTTGGACATGACTGAGCACACATACTATATCACACTATATAAAAAAAAAAAACAGATGAGGTGATATTTGGTGAAAATGTTATAAAATATTCATATAGCTAAATAAGAAAGATAAATATGTGTTTCTCTCTCATCAGGAGCTAGCCTTAGGTGTAATTAAGCATGATTAAAGGAAAAGCTCAGCACTGGTGTATATTTGACCTATGTTTAATACATTAGTCATAAAATGGTGAACGAGAAATTAACTTTCCCACCTGGTTTATATTTCATGGGGTAAGAGTGGACACTTCAGTCTGCTTGTGAGACCAGGTGTGTTATTAGTTGTGTTTTTGGTTGTCCCTCCTGAGTCCCCGTCTTCATGCAAGCACACTGAAGACACTCCATGCACTGCACAGGAAGAGGAAATGTCACACGATTCTCTTTTTAAAGCAGGAAGTAAAGTGCCTTTTCCCCTTTGAACATTGTGGCAGAGCAGTGCTTGCGAAGCTATCTGTGGTGAGTGTGGTGATGGACCCGGTTTTTGAATTTCCCATTCTTGGCAGATGGTCACTTTTGTAAAAGTAAAATGTTGCACTGAGATCGGATTGCTATGAGTTTCTCAACACTTGCTCTCAGTTCCTGTACACATTCTTGCAGACAAGCAGAAAGAGCTTGCAATGTGGCACTCGTCTATACAGTGCACTGAAACGGGAGTTTCAGGCAAGAATCAATGTATTCTGATGTTATTTCTCTGGGAGTTTGGGATTTTGCCAGCATGAGAGGGCGGTGCTTTTGTTTTGCTATTGGGCCAACCAAGGCCACTGTGTGGAGTTGTCTGGTGTGCGCCTTGCTCAGGACACCTGACTGAAGAGGTGCGTGGGGGCTGGGGTCTCTCTTCTGAGTCATGACCCTCTGCTTGGCAGAGCTCCTTGGATCAGTCATCAGACGGTCCCAGTTACATTTGCTACTTTTTGAGAAGTCTTCCATGGGTTTCTACCTTATCTCAGCAGAAATTAGCAAGAACCTCCTTTTGATTTCAGTTTTTTTTTTTTTTTTCTGATTTCAGTTCTTTATGCTTAACAAGAATCTTCACATTTATTTCTTTACTGGATTTCAAGCTCCTGTGGGAAGGAGTGTAGGTCTTATATCACTGTGACTAGACCAGTGCTCACATAATAGCAAATGAATTCCAAATCACAAGTTGATAATGAAAGCCATATGCAGCTGTTAATCTTCTTAAAGAAGCAAAGAATCATAGTGTGATGATTTCCTTCCTTCCTTCCTTTTTTATTGATCCCAAACTTGAAGAGACCAAGTTTTTAGATGGAGTCTTGGGAAGAGAAGCTTCCTGAATTTAGTGATACCTCAACATATTCATCAAGTCAGAGTGACCTATGAAATGGCCACAGTAGACATAAGAGGTCAAATCAAGTATGGCTAACATTTTATCTGAAGTGAGGTTAAAATTAACCAATAACATCTAGTTCATTGAGAAACAGGTTCTCAAACAAATATGGCTCATGAAAGAACTTTATTTATTGGGGTCACGGACTCCTAAGAGCGAGCAGAACCTTAAGATGTCCGGAGAACACACGTCCCATGTTCCCTCTGCTGTAGAAGAGGCCTGACCCCAGCCTGGACTCCGCAGAGCCTCCAGGCAGGTCCTAGGTAGAGGCAGCGGGGTAGGGTGGGGCTGGTGTGGCAAACAGGGCACAAGGGCATAGCAGCCTGGATCCACAAAGCCATGGCAGGTACGCCGGAGCCCCGCTCGGGTGTTTATCAAAGTCAGAAGCTGAAGGACTAACCCCTTGGCGTGCATGACTGAAATCAGGAAAAATGGAGGCCTGGAAGCTTATCACCAGCACAGAGCAAATAACTTCTGGTGGCAAACAGGATAGGAGAGAGTTCTCAAACATCAGGTGGCTTTTAAGGTCTCTTCTCCACTGGACACATCCATTTTGCGCCTTGGTTACTGAGGGTCTTCATGCATCTGAAAGACACTGTGCTCAGCCTTCACAGGCCCCGTGGATGGCGGGCTAATGAGGGCACAGGTTCGATGTCTGTAATAGGGAAGAGATTTGAGCACAGCGGTGAATTTCAATTCTATGTGGGGTTTTAGTGAGAATGACAAAGGTTTATGAGCTTCAGTTGCTGTTTTATGATTAATATGAAATACTGCCCAAGCCTCAGTCAGTCTTGCCAGAAATGCAAGAAATATGTTTCTAACATATTTTGGGTTCTGTTCCAGCTGTTTGGTGGTAAGGACAGAAAACCACTTAAGTCAGTTTGATAAGGAGAATTCCACAGACCAACAGGGCAGGAAATACAGCCAGACCTCCCGGAAGGCGCGCCTGGGACCTGAGAGCCAAGAATGAAAGTTTCCAGCTGCATCTCTCACGAGTCACGGAGAGATGGTCTCATCGCTCCAGATTTCCCACCTCTGTAAGTAATTCTCTCTTTCCCTTCTTCTCTTTGTCTCTCTTCACCTCTGTCTCCCGCTCTCCACCCTTTCAGCACACAAGGCTGCTCCTGCCACTGAGGGAAGCTACAGCTTAGTTCATGAGTTAAAAAAGCCGGAGAAGTAGAATCTGATTGGCTCAACCTGCGATGGCCGATGAACCACGTGCACGGCTCTAACCAATCATCTGTGACCTGGGTAGGGGGACCAGGTGCCTGCAGCATAGATTCGAGGTTTCCTGGGAATTTGGTGTGATCAGGGCGTGCCTCAAGCTATTAAATACACATGGGGTTTTTCACAGCTCAGGTGCACAGAAGAATCAGCATTCAGAGCACCTGGTAATTAAGGTTGGTAACAATTAGCATCTCACTAACAGAAATGTTAATGAGCTTTTTGGAGAATAAAAACAAATGTGGTGGTATCAAAGGCTAGGGTGACAATCACACAAGGTTGGCCTCATGAGGCAGTTTTCTCAGTGGTTGGAGGGAAGATAGGAAAAAAAAGTTACAGGTGTCCAGAGTAATCCCTTCACCGGCAGGTTTGTTGCTATTGATATGTCTAGATAAATAGCTGAGAAGACACACACGTGCTGCTTTAGAAACATGATCTCAAGTCTCCTGAGCTTTTCTGCAGCGTTCTGATGGAAAGAGATTTATGGTTCTTTGTCCTCTAAACCTCACCTATGTGCATTTTCAGCCGAACTTTTGACCTGCGGTTGGCTAGCTCTGTAAAGTACTCTGGCTCCAGTACTTTAATTCCACGCTGTAAAGGGTGAATTTGACATTGTCTGCTTCCTCCAGGTTCCATGACGACTTCCTTAATTTGTTGTTCTCTTTGTGTCCTGGATAGTAAATTCTTACCGGCAGTGGAAATTGGCTTCTGCACTCTTAAGCATAAGCACCAAGGTTAACTCTGATTGCCTGGCACCCCACGCACAGAATTCCCAACAGCTCTACCACAGGTTAATGTTTACTGTAACGAGATATTGTTTTCCCTATGCTTCTTTAAAAAAAAATAATTTGTTGTTTATGGTTGACTGGGTGGGTCTCCGTAGCAGTGCACAGGCTCTTTGTTGCTGCATGAGGGCTTCCTCTAGTTGGGGAGAACACAGGCTTCTCACTGCAGTGCTTTTCTTGTGGAGCACAGGCTCTGGAGCCCACAGGCTTCAGTCGTTACAGCACATGCGCTCAGTACTTGTGGCATAGGGGCTTAGTAGCTGCAGCACATGTGCTCAGTACTTGTGGCATGGGGACTTAGTAGCTGCAGCACATGAGCTGAGTACTTGCAGCACGGGGGCTTAGTAGCTGCAGCACATGAGCTCAGTACTTGCAGTACGGGGGCTTAGTAGCTGCAGCACATGAGCTCAGTACTTGCGGCACAGGGGCTTAGTAGCTGCAGCACAAGAGCTCAGTACTTGTGGCATGTGGGCTTAGTAGCTGTAGCACATGAGCTCAGTACTTGCGGCATGGGGGCTTAGTAGCTGCAGCACAAAGGCTCAGTTACAACATGTGGGATCTTCCCAGACCAGGGATCAAACCCATGTCCCCTGCACTGGCAGGAGGATTCTTAACCACTAGACCACCAGGGAAGGTCTCCCCTCCCACTGCCCCCACCTCTTATTGCTTCTACAGGATATTTGTTAAGATACAGCCTGGAGCCAGGGGACAGCGCAGAGAACCCAGGACTGCAGAAGGGTAAACCTGGTGGTTGTTCTCATTGGGTCAGATCACGTTTGTGGCTTCCTAGACATTAAGTAAATAACAACAATGGGAAATCTTTGAAGAGCCTCATGGTGAATATCAGAAAAGATAGCTTGGTGTAGTGAGTGAATATCCACTAAATCTATTTCTGGACCAACCTGTGCTGGAGGCATTAAACTTACCTACATTTCACAGGTTAACAAAACAACTAAACTAAGCCAAGGTAAGTTGGGCTTAAAAACAGAGAGAATGAAGAGGAAATAGTTTCTATAAGCTTACTCCTTGGAAGAAAAGTTATGACCAACCTAGATAGCATATTCAAAAGCAGACACATTACTTTGCCGACTAAGGTCCGTCTAGTGAAGGCTATGGTTTTTCCAGTAGTCATGTATGGATGTGAGAGTTGGACTATGAAGAAGGCTGAGCGCCGAAGAATTGATGCTTTTGAACGGTGGTGTTGGAGAAGACTCTTGAGAGTCCCTTGGACTGCAGGGAGATCCAACCAGTCCATTCTGAAGGAGATCAACCCTGGGATTTCTTTGGAAGGAATGATGCTAAAGCTGAAACTCCAATACTTTGGCCACCTCATGTGAAGAGTTGACTCACTGGAAAAGACTGATGCTGGGAGGGATTGGGGGCAAGAGGAGAAGGGGACGAGAGAGGATGAGATGGCTGGATGGCATCACTGACTCGATGGATGCGAGTCTGAGTGAACTCCGGGAGTTGGTGATGGTCAGCGAGGCCTGGCGTGCTGTGATTCATGGGGTCACAAGGAGTCAGACACGACTAAGCGACTGAACTGAACTGAACTGAACTGAATGATTAGCAAGACCTAACGGAATGGGTGAATGTGTTGAAGAATGCTGTAAACTTCACAATAACAAGAGCAGTCAGACTTAAAGCTTCATTTTAATAACCTCAGACACCAAGTTGAATATCCATGTGGGAAGAAGCAAGCATCCTATAAGACAGATACTGTTGGTGCTAAACCCATAGTTACTTACCCAGCTCAGGAAGAAGTAAATACATATGGTGACATGATTCGAAATAGTTCCAAGCCGTCTCTCTTACTTTCCTCTTCAATCATCCCCAGATGATGAGATTTTCAAAGTCAGCTACTGTGCTGAACAAAGAGCAATGATGAAAAATTGTAACCAAAAGCATTTTCAATGAGTGAAGCAAAATAGGCTTCTTCAAATATGACCTGGAAAGGAGTCTCTCAACATAAAACCATGTAATAACTTCTATACATTTCAGGAATATAAGCAAAGACATGGGATGAGGGATAGCTACCTCAATAAGTGTAGCAATGCTTCAGAGCTGCTATTTGTAGGCTGATGGCCCTAAGAAGACACAGTCGTCAGTGCCATGGTATCCTAACAGGGACCAGGGAGTTCAGCATCATCCATGCGGCAGACCAGAAACCTGTCAAGTCCTTGTCACAGAGAGAATCAGTATCACACTGAATTACTGACTTTGTGATTAATGATCCACTGTCTGACAGCCACTTGTCTTTACAGGAGCATTCTGTTTCTCAGCAGCCAGCCACACGTGTGGTCCCTCCATGCAACTGCAGGCAAACTCAGTTCCATGCCCCTCACAGCAACTCTTTGGCCTCAGAGAGAGAATTTTATGAATCTCTTACCAAGGATTTTTCAGATCAAGGTCAAGCTATGGATCTTTCAGATTATGCCTTCAAGACACCCAGCATCCAAAGTGACTGTTCAGGAGACCCAGAGGTCACATCTATATAACTATATAACCTTTCAGGATAAAACCAAAATTTTTTCAAAAGGAGGATAGGGGAGTAAATATGTTCAATGACCTAGCAACCCGATGTTCAACATCCAAAAAAATTACTAGACATGCCAAAAAACAGGAAATAAGACCACATAACCAGATAAAGAAAACTAATAAATAGAAAAAGGCCCAGCAGTGACAGAGATGGTGTAATTAAGATGCAAAAACATGGAAATAACTATTACAAATATGTGCAACATGTTTAAGGATCTTAAATAATAGGAATATAGTCAGGAGAGACGGTGAAGACATAAAGAACCAAATGGAACGTCTAAAAATGAAAATTAAGATATCTGAAGTGGAAAAATACACTGGATGGGACTAACTGCAGCTTCCTGCTAAGTCACTTCAGTCGTGCCCGACTCTGTGCGACCCCATAGACGACAGCCCACCAGGCACCCCCGTCCCTGGGATTCTCCAGGCAAGAACACTGGAGTGGGTTGCCATTTCCTTCTCCAATACATAAAAGTGAAAAGTGAAAGTGAAGTCGCTCGTTCGTGTCTGACTCTTCGTGACCCCATGGACTGTAGCCCACCAGGCTCCTCCGTCCGTGGGATTTTCCAGGCAAGAGTACTGCAGTGAGGTGCCATCAGTGAACTTGAAGATGTAGCAATACAAACGACACAATCTGAAACATAAAACAGATAAATAAGATCTCAGTGATCTGGGAATAGTATCAAGTGGTTCATTACATGTTAATTAGAGCCCAAGAAAAGTCTCTGTTGGCAGGAGAGGGAGACAAAAAAGATATATGAAGAATTAATGGCTGGAAAACTGCCAAATTTAATTTTAAAAATACCCAAAAAACTACGAACTCACAAATCTAAGAACCTTAAGCAACCCCAGGTAGCATAAACACACATGCGCACACACATCAGAGCACATCAAAATTGAGTTTCAGAAAGACAGTGATAAAGAGAAAAATCTTAAAATCAGCCAGAGGAAAAAGGCACATGAGGTACAGGGGGATAAAGAGAAGAATAAGAGCTGCTGCTGCTGCTAAGTTGTTTCAGTTGTGTCCAACTGTGTGACCCCATAGACGGCAGCCCACCAGGCTCCCCTGTCCCTGGGATTCTCCAGGCAAGAACACTGGAGTGAGTTGCCATTTCCTTCTCCAATGCATGAAAGTGAAAGTGAAGTCACTCAGTCATGTTGGACTCTTAGCAACCCCATGGACTGCAGCCTACCAGGCTCCTCCGTCCATGGGATTTTCCAGGCAAGAGTACTGGAGTGGGGTACCATTGCCTTCTCCAAGAATGAGAGCAGATTCCATAAGTGATACAAGTCATAAGACAACAGTTCAGCATCTTTAAATTGTAGAGTAAAAAAATACTGTCAACAGAGACTTCTGTATCCAGCAAGCATTTTCTTTAAAAATTTCACCCTAAGGTGAAATAAAGACTTACTAAGACAAACAAAAGCTGAGAGGCTTTACCATTTAGCACCACTGTGTAAGTGATGTTAAAGAATATTCTTTAGATAGAAGAAAAATAAAACCAGATGGGAACTTGGATCTGTACAAAGGAATGAGAAGTACAAGAAATGGAAAATATATGGGTAAATACAAAAGTACTTTTGTTTTAAAATTTCTTCTGAGAGTAATTAACTATATAAAGCAAAAATAACAAACACATTGGGTTCATAGCTTATGCAAAAACAAAATGTATAATAATGACAGCACAAAGAATGAAAGGGGAAATGGAATTATACTGTTATAAGGGAAATGGGAGTATATATAACATTCAACATAATGGGCTAGATGAAGCACAAGCTGGAATCAAGATTGCCAAAAGAAATACCAATAACCTCAGGTATGCAGATGATACCACTCTTATGTCAGAAAGCAAAGAGGAATTAAAGAGCCTCTTGATGAAAGTGAAAGAGGAGAGTGAAAAAGATGGCTTAAAACTCAACATTCAGAAAACTAAGATCATGGCATCCAGTCCCATCACTTCCTGGCAAATAGATGGAGAAACAATGGAAACCATGACAAACTTTCTTTTCTTGGGCTCCAGAATCACTGCAGATGGTGACTGCAGCCATGAAATTAAAAGACGCTTGTTCCTTGGAAGAAAAGCTATGACCAACCTAGACAGCATATTAAAAAGCAGAGACATCACTTTGCCGGCAAAGGTCCATCTAGTCAAGGCTATGCTTTTTCCAGTAGTCATGTATGAATGTGAGAGTTGGGCCATAAAGAAAGCTGAGCACCAAAGAATGATGCTTTTGAACTGTGGTGTTGGAGAAGACTCTTGAGAGTCCTTTGGACTGCAAGGAGATCCAACCAGTCAGTCTTAAAGGAAATCAACCCCGAATATTCACTGGCGGGACTGTTGCTGAAACTGAAGCTCCGATACTTCGGCCACCTCATGAGAAGAGCCAGCTCAATGGAAAAGACCCTGATGCTGGGAAAGATTGAAGGCAGGAGGAGAAGGGGATGACAGAGGATGAGATGGTTGGGTGGCATTGCCAATGCAATGGACATAAACTTGGGTAAGCTCCAGAAGTTGGTGAAGGACAGGGAAGCCTGCTGTGCTGCAATCCATTTGATTGGGAAGAGTCAGACATGACTTGGCAACTGAACAACAATATATATTAATTATTATGGGTTGGTTTTTTTTTTTTTAATATATAAAGGCTCTAAAGGAACCACCAGAAAGAAACCACATTAATACATTTGGGAAAAAAATATTATAAACATAATAAATGTTGCTGGGTGATATGAAATTATACAGCATGTTTAAATTAAACCTCAAAGAAGAGTAGAGGCAGGTGGGATGTCATTAAGGAAAAGAAGAATACTGATGAAATTCTGTGTACCACAGAAGAATAGCTGCCTTGCAGATGAGCTTATAGCTGAAGAATATCACTGAAGAAAAAGGGGTTAAGTAAAGAATCATCATGGAATGTAAATGGGAAGATTTTGCTTTTGAAAATATTTGAACTCAAGATCCATCTCCCAGCTTCTCAGAATGACCGGGGCTCCTGTGTGTGACTGCTCAGAGTGATGCAGTTTTCTTGGAAAGAGAAGTAATTCAGTAACAAAAACACCTTTCATGAAAACAAGTCATATGATTTATTACACAAATTGTCTTAGTATATCATGCATGTGTAATTATTCACAAGTGTTAGATAAGAAGTTAACAGAGGCAAGTGACTTGTCTAAGATCTCATGTTGAGTGAGTGCCTGGAACATAACAATCCTTGGTATTCTGGTCAATTGCTCACAAAAATGTAAAAATAAAGGTAAGCATAACTGCCATAATATATGGCAGTGTTGAAAAGAAGAAAAGCAGAGGAGAAATGTCACTGTTAGGAAACTTTTACAGGATTTTGGTAGCCTTTTGTAAGCTACCTTTGAAAAGATGGCACACATAGGGAGCTGTCCCCGGTGCTGAACCTATTTGTCATGAGGTGAATAGGTCAGAGGATTGCTGTAGGTTTTCGTTACTAAGTTGTGTCTGACTCTTTGTGATCCCATGGACTGTAGCCTGCAAGGTGCCTCTGTTCATGGGGTTCTCCAGGCAAGAATCCTGGAGTGGGTTGCCAATTCCTTCTCAGGGGGATCTTCCCAACCCAGGGACTGAACATTTGTCTCCTGCACTGGCAGGTGGATTCTTTACTACTGAGCCTCCAGGCAAGCCAGGTCAAAGGATGGTCTTCACCAATTTTGATATATATTTTCTTCTGAAATTCTATTACCAATAACAATACTAACAATAATTTTATAATTTTTTCCCTTTATAAACATTGTAAGGACTATTTTTAAAATTATAGCTTTGTTGTTATTTAAGGCAAATTTAATGTACAAAGTGTTTAATTCAGTAGATTTTAGTGTAGTCACAAAATTGTGGACTTATCACCACTATCTAATTCTAGAATATTTTTATTACTGCCAAATAACCCTCACAAAACCCCTCTCTTAAGCCTCTGGAAACCAGGAATTTACTTCTTGTCTGTAAGATTTGCATATCCTGGAATTTTTGAAAAATGGAATTATACAAAATGTGGCCATTTGTAACTGACTTTTCACATAGCATACTGTTTTTGAGGACTCTCCATGTTGTGTATGCATCAATACTTCATTGCTTTTATTGACAAACAATAATCTATTGTTATGAATATACCACATTCTATTAATCAGTTCATGAACATTTAATTCATTTCTCCTCTTTAGCTATGCTGCTGTGAACATCTATGTACAAGTTTTTTGGGTGGATATACGTTTTCAGTTCTCTTGCAAATATTCCTAGGAATGGACTTGCTGGGTTATATGATCTTTTTAATATTTTATCAAGTGCTTTTTCAAAGTAGTTGCTCTATTTTACATTCCCACTCAGCAGTGTAGGAGTATTCCAGATTTTCCACATCCTTATCAACACTTGTTATTGTCTGTTTTAAATTTTAGTCACCTAATTGATGTGAAATTATATCTCATTGTGGTTGACTTGCATTTCTGTAAAGATTTATGACACTGAACACCTCTTTTTCATGTACTTATTGGACATTTGTAATCTTCTTTGGAGAAATGGCCATTTGAATCTTTTACATGTTTTTTTAAAAGTTGGGTGGTTTTACTTTTTATGTTGAGATGAAAAAGTTGTAATAAATATATTCTGGATACAAATACCTTGTCAAATACATTATTTGGAAATATTTCCTCTCACACTGTGGGTTGCCTTTTCACTTTCTTGATAGTGTAAATGACGATTTTCAACACAGTGATCTTTCTGATTCTCCCTCAATCTTTCCCTCAGCAATTCTCAAGGGCTTGTTATTAGAACTTTATAAAATTCCAAGACTTAAAACATGACACCTTAACACTCCTAGAAGAGAATGTAGACAAACGCTTTCTGCATAAATTGTAGAAATGTTTTCTTAGATCAGTCTCCCAAGCCAATAGAAATAAAAGCAAAATTAAACAAATGTGACCTAATCAAATTTATAAGCTTTTGCACAGCAAAGGAAACCATAAACAAAAATATAACCTACAGACTGGGAAAAAATATTTGCAAATAATCCAACCAACAAGCAATTAATTTCTAAAATATACAAGCAACTATACAACTCAACAACAATAGGAACAAAAACAACCCAATCAAAAAATTGGCAGAAAATCTAAACAGACAATTCTGCAAAGAAGACACAGATGGCCAACAGGCACATGAAAAGATGTTTAACATCGCTAATTGCTAGATAAGTGGAAATCGAAACTACAATGAGATATCACCTCACACCGGTCAGAATTAGCCATCATTTTAGAAGTCTACAAATAATTTCTGGAGAGGGTATGGAGAAAAGGGAAGCCTTCTACACCATTGGTGGGAATGTAAATTGGTGTAGATACTATGGAACTCAGTATGGAGTTTCCTTTAAAAGCTAAAAAAATTTAATTACCATATGATCCAGTAACCCCATTCTTGGGCATATATCTGGAAAAGAGGAAAAGTCTAATTTGAAAAGATAAATGCACCCCAATGTTCACAGCAGCACTATTTACAATAACCAAGACATGGAAGCAACCTAAGTGTCCACCAACAGAAGAACAGATAAAGATGAATGGAAAAAGAAAACCCAATGGAATATTACTCAGCCAGAAAAAGAAAATAATGCCATTTGCAGCAATATCGATGGACCTAGAAATTATTGTATTAAATGAGCAAGCCCAACAGAGAAAGACAAATATCAGTCAGTTCAGTTCAGTCGCTCAGTCGTGTCCAACTCTTTGTGACCCAATGGACTGCAGCACGCCAGGCCTCCCTGTCTATCACCAACTCCTGGAGTTTACTCAAACTCATGTCCATTGAGTCAGTGATGCCATCCAACCATGTCATCATCTGTCGTCCCCTTCTTCTCCTGCCTTCAATCTTTCCCAGCATCAGGGTCTTTTCAAATGACTCAGTTCTTCGCCAAAGTACTGGAGTTTCAGCTTCAACATCAGTCCTTCCAATGAATATTCAGGACTGATCTCCTTTAGGATGGACTGGTTGGGTCTCCTTGCAGTCCAAGGGACTCTCAAGAGTCTTCTCCAACACCACAGTTCAAAAGCATCATTTCTTCGGCGTCAGCTTTCTTTATAGTTCAACTCTCACATCCATACATGACTACCAGAAAAATCATAGTCTTGACTAGATGGACCTTTGCTGGCAAAGTAATGTCTCTGCTTTTGAATATGCTATCTAGGTTGGTCATAACTTTTCTTCCAAGGAGTAAGCGTCTTTTAATTTTATGGCTGCAATCACCATCTGCAGTGATTTTGGAGCCCCCCCCAAAATAAAGTCAGCCACTGTTTCCATTGTTTATCCATGTATTTGCCATGAAGTGATGGGACCAGATGCCATGATCTTAGTTTTCTGAATGTTGAGCTTTGGATGGATGTTGAGGATGGATGAAACTGTGACTGTCACATCAATAATAGTGAATACAAACAGCCATCTGACTTTTAAATGAATGAGTCAGATGGAAGCATGGAAAATGCAATGAGATGGAGGAGAGACAGCAGAGGCAGGGAGATCAATGACTGGCCTTAATGACCAGTTGGATATAGGAGGCAAGGATGAGATAGGAATTTAATAATACTGGGATTTTTCTGATAACTTATATAAAATAGCATATTTTATCATTCACTATCTCTTTACTCTGCTTTGTTTCCCAGAGAGCTTGCTACTCACACTCTCTGTCTCTCTCTTTCTCTCTCTCTCTCTCTCTCTCACACACACCTGCATATTTTAGCTATAGTCCATTTCACCAACACAAACAAGATTCATAAGGGAAGGGACTTCGCTGTGTTTACTGTTATGTCCCCAGTGCATATCACCAAAAAACACCTTTGAAAGGATGAATTAAATAGCTAACTTAAAGAGAACAAATGGATTGCAATATCATCAACAAAGATAGGAAATATGAAGCAATGGTGAGACTTCTGATAGACACAGTTTGAGGCATGACGGTTTTGAGGTGGAATACTTGGTCTGGAACTTGGGAGGGAAGATGGGGCTGTAGACTGATATTTGGAGATCATGGGTGCTTGTTGTTGTTCAGTCACTAAGTCATATCTAACTCTTTGTGACCCCATGGACTGCGGCATGCCAGGCTCCCCTGTCCTTCATCATCTCCCGGAGTTTGCTCAGATTCATGTCCATTGAGCTGGTGATGCTATTCAACCCCCTCCTCCTCTGCCACCCACTTTCTTTTGCTGTAAATCTTTCCCAGCATCAGGCTCTTCTCCAATGAGCTGGCTCGCTCTTCGCATGGGTGCTTGGGTATCAGTAAAAGAACAAGTTTCTAATCAAGGAGACATGATGTAACTTTGTGTGGATCTCAGTTTTGTGTGCCTTCTGGCCATCAGAACCATTATCTTAATTCTCTGCCTCTGGTTCACGGAATTTGCAGGTAATGCTTATAAGCTGCTGATGCCTCTGGGAATGCTGCCCCCATGGCTACACCATCCTGGCTATCCCTGTTTATTCTGACAATGACTCCAGTTTGTTTTGGAGATGACAACTTATATACCTATTTTTCAATCCTTTGGAAGTTTTAATATTGTCAGCTAAGCATGCCTGCTCTTCTATAAGCCACTTGAAATAACCACTCTGCTCCCTAAATACAGAACACACACAAACACACACATGTGCATGACAAGTCACGTGATAAACCTTGACTCTAACAATGAATACAACAGGAATAAGTAACTTTGAAAACTCATAAAAGATTCAACAGCAATGAAGATGTTCCACAGTTCCGTATTTAAGACTATGGTAGGTGATCATGACTCAATCTCACTATTGCGTGTCAAGTAGTAGAGCTCATATATTTTTGTTCTTTAAAATAGCAAGAGCATTGTAATAAGCCTTGTAATAAGCATAAGCCATGTCATCTTGCAAGGCACTGTCCAATGTCACTTCAATTAAAAATTACCTGGACAGGATAAAACAGCTCTCAATTTGACTGTCATTCTGAATATATCTTGAGTTCTCACACTTTTTTCACAGCATCTGATAAATTTCACATTTCATGAGAAAAACTATAGTATAACTCACTCCACTGGTTTTTAAACAAGTCTGAAGGATAGAATGTAGTAACAGTTGGATATGGAGGATGTCAAACATAACATTTGCTAAAGGCTAAGACTCCTCTGTTCATATTGAATGAATTATACTATTTGGTTATTAAATATTTTCATTGTGCTTAGTCACTCAGTCGTGTCTGACTCTTTGCGACCCCATGGATGTAGCCTGCCAAGCTCCTCTGTCCATGGGGATTCTCCAGGCAAGAATACTGGAGTGGGTTGTCAAGCTCTCCTCTAGGGGATCGTCCCAACCCAGGGATCAAACCCAAGGTCTCCTGCATTGCAGGCAGATTCTTTACCATCTAAGCCACCAGGGAAGCCCTGGTATAATATTTTTAATACACTTCATTTGCAATGGATCACAGACTCAATAGCCACAAGTTTGAGCAAATTCCAGGAGATAGTGAAGGACAGGGAAGCCTGGTGTGCTGCAGTTCGCAAAGAGTTAGACATGACTTAGTGACTGAAGAACAACAGGTTTTTCCATGACCATCAAAATGCACTTTCTCAATGACCTTCAGGGTTGTGGTCCATCCAGGAAATGTGAGTTTAGAATAGCCGCCTCTGTACTTAAAACAGTGTAGTAGTAGTTCTGAATCTTCTGCAAATGTCAATTACTGCATCAGACACCTCTGTCTCAGCTGACACTTTGCTTCTAACTCCTAGACTGCACCCCCTTCACCACCACTTTTGCTGCGGTTGTTGGGCTGGCTGGTCTGACTAAAAGGCCCCAGGCCTGGAGTCTCACAGGCTGTGTCCCTCCCTAACATCTGGGCTTGGTATGAAATGCTACATCACACAGAATGGAATCTAGCCTTCCTGCATGCACCGAAAGGCTTGCTGACACCACCCAGTAATGTGGTGAGTTAGCTTTCCATGGGGGTGAACCTTGACTAATAGGAAATAGGAGATGGGAGTTGGGGCAGGGACTCAGGCAAGTAGCATCTTCCTACCACAGAATAGTCCAAGATGGGATTCTTTCTTGCGGCCCTTCTGGAAGGGTCCAATTTGCCACGCATTGACCAGCCTGTTTTTGTTTTTCTGAAGTTTTATATGAAGTAGTAGCCAGCCTGGTGACACATTATAGCACGTTGCTTCACCTCTTTCTCTACCTTTGTTGTTTTTCCCCTCGCAATCTCAGTTTTCAATTTTTGCCTTCTGTTATGGACTGAATTGCGTTCTGCACCCCAGTCTAAAATTCATAGGTTTAAGTCCTATGCCCAATGTGACTATATTTAGAGATAGGGCCTTGAGGAAGGTGATTAAGGTTAGATGAGGTTGTAAGTGTGGGTCCCTAATCCTTTAGGACTGGTGGCCTTTTAAGATGCAGAAGAGGAGAGCAGCCAAGACGGTGGAACAGAAAGACCTTGAGCTCACCTCCTCTCACAAGCACACCACAATCACAACTATCTGAGAACAACCACTGATGAAGGGCCTACCAGAAAAGATCTTCTACAATTAAAGACGTACAGAAGGAGCCACGGTGGGACAGGAAGGAGGGATGGACTCGTAATGTAATTAAATCCCACACCCCCCCTGCCGCCCGGGTGTGCATGTGTGCTCACTTGCTCAGTCATGTCTGACCCTTTGCGATCCCATGGACTACAGCCTGCAAGGCTCCTTGATCCATGGGATTTTCCAGGAAAGAATACCAGAGTGGGTTGCCATTTCCTCCTCCAGGGGATCTTCCTGCCCCAGGGATGGAACCCAGGTCTCCTGCATTGGCAGGGGAATTCTTTACCACTGGCCCACCAGGGAAGACTGACACCCAACCCTGGGTGGGCAACTCACAAACTGGATAATAATTATATTGCAGAGGTCCTTCAGTGGGAATGAGAGTTCTGAGCCCCACGTCAGGCTTCGCAGCCTGGGCAGGGCCAGGAGGCAGGGGGAGGCCAGCATCAGGAATTCTAAAGAACTTGTTTGTATTAGTTAATATTGTCTAGGTTAGCATTCTCAGAGTGTGGTCTGGGGACCTTTTCAGCAGGTCTATAAGGTCAATTTCAAAATAGATGATTAAATGCTAAAATATTATTTGCCTTTTTTATTTTCAATCTCTTATGAATATATGATGGAATTTTCTACAATGTGATCATGCTGGTCTTTGAATGCGGAAACAGGCCCCCAAATCCAGCTGCACCCACTCCAGCACTCTTCTCTGGAAAATCCCATGGACAGAGGAGCCCAGTAGGCTGCAGTCCATGGGGTCGCTAGTAGTCAGACACGACTGAGTGACTTCACTTTCACTTTTCACTCTCATGCATTGGAGAAGGAAATGGCAACCCACTCCAGTGTTCTTGCCTGGAGAATCCCAGGGACGGGGGAGCCTGGTGGGCTGTCGTCTATGGGGTCGCACAGAGTTGGACACGACTGAAGCTACTTACCAGCAGCAGCAGCATGCTAAAGTAAAATGGATTCATTTACGTGTTTTTGCATTTTCTCAGATTTAATATCTAAAACAGTAAACATCAATATACAGAACCCACATAAACAAAGGAAAACTGGGGTCCTGTTTCAAAATGTAGACTTTATTATTAGTCAGGTATGGTTAGTTCAGTAGATGACTGTCATTGAAAGGGAGGTCTGTTCCTAAGAGTAGGAGGCCTGCACTGTCATACAGGGCCACACAGGGAAGAACTAGTCAGTCAGACGTTCGAAGGAGTGAGCGGAAATCATTGCTGAGAGTCTCATGGTGGTTTTTGTAGAAAGGAACAGGCAAGGCAGGGTAAGCAGGTTTAGCGTTGGCTAATTTGAGTAATTTCCCTGTTCTAGGGTGTAGGCACGGTCCTAGGGTTTCCTGTATCTTGCCCTGGGGTGATTAGGAAAGGTGAATATAGGCAGATTTCAGCAATACTGTAGGTTTGGTTCCAGACTGCTACAATAAAGCGAATGTGGCCATAAGGTGAGTCACATAAATTTTTTGGTTTCCAGTGCATACAGAAGTTATGTTTACACTATACTGTGTATGAGTAGACTGTGTAGTCTATTAAAGTGTACAACAGTGTTATATTTTAAAAAGTAGTCTTTTTTTTGAAAAGTAACACTGCTGGGAAAATGGCACCAACAGACTTTCTCAATGCAGGTTTGTCACAAGCCTTCCATTTGTTTAAAAAAAAAAGAAGCAGTATATGTGAAGTGCAATAAAACAGTGTATCCCTGTACGGCCCAAAGAATAAGAGCGCTATGGGCTGGATAAAGGGCATGGTTGGGGGTGGTGGGCTCGGGATATGGCTTTGGATGGGTTACTTTGCACATGAAAGGCATATTCTCAAGGGGAGAGTTTGTTATCCCTGGAATCAGCTCGTTCTCAAAGGGGCGGTCTCTCCTGGGCCAGCAAGCTCCCAGGTACCGGAGCATTGTGCATGCTCAGTCACTGAGCCATGTCTGACTCTTTCTGATCCCGTGGACTGTAGCCCATTAGGCTCCTCTGTCTATGGAACACTGGAGAGGGTAGCCATTTCCTCCTCCAGGGGATTTTCCAGACTCAAGAACTCGTATCTCTTGTGTCTTCTGCATTGGGAGGGGGATTCTTTACCCGGAAAGCCACACCAGAGCATTAAGAGTACAGAAAGTGAGGAAACATAGTCAATACAGGTCCTTCATTGTTTTATAAGAGTGTGAAGAGGGTAGAGATGTTCAGAGACCAAAAAGCTTGAGGACTTCTGGGCTAGGTTATGCACAATAACAAAGATGCCCCAAATCTCGGTGTCTTAACACAGGAAAAGGGTTCCTTCGTTGCTCAAGCCAAGTCTTCCCACTTCTGATAGATGGTATACCATCATCCCTGGGACCCTTGGGGGATTCGTTCCAGGATATTCATTAAAGGATAGCAAACTCTACAGGTGTTCAAGTCCCTTATATAAAATGGCACAGCACAGTCGGCCCTCTGCATCCGAGGATATGGACCCACAGAGGGTGTCCTATACAGATAATATCAGAACAGTAAACAAAAAAAAAGTCATAACATTAGAACAAAAGAAAGTCA
This sequence comes from Ovis aries, assembly GCF_016772045.2. Taxonomy (NCBI): domain Eukaryota; kingdom Metazoa; phylum Chordata; class Mammalia; order Artiodactyla; family Bovidae; genus Ovis; species Ovis aries. Next base: position 58,706,183 of record NC_056069.1, on the reverse strand, counting down.
TTTAAATTTAATTACTTTAGCTTAATGAGAAACTCCCTATATTATCCTAATTTTTTCAATTTGTTTTTCATGAATTAGTGAAATTTCTTCACTACTTAGGAAGAGTTTAGGAACTGGTGGCTGGAAATTTCTGACGTCTGGGACAATTATGGGTAGAGACAATGTGAAGGAGAGGGAGGACCTTACTTGGTTTATATGCTGAAAGGACGTAGCAGAGAGGGGGAAGTTTGAAGAAGATGGAAAAAGAGACCCAAGAGAAATCCTGGAGGAGGCAAAATGGTGAAGGAGAAGAGGGACTAAAAGAGGAAGATAGACATCTCTTCCTGGAAAACTGGTGGCCAAGGGGGAGGAGAGGGTGCCCTTGAAGATCAAGTTAGCTGAGGGAAGGAGAGAAGCTGGGAGGGCCCACCCCTGATGGCACTGATTTTCTCCATGAACCACGGGCAAGTTTATTGATGCAGGTGAGCACGGCAGAGAATGATGAAGGTTTAGGTCCATGGCGGGGTTTGGGGAAGGGAGAAGAAACAACTGGTGATGAACCACACCTGAAGATCCTGCAGCGTGTAGACCATAAATAGTAACAGCGTGGAACACGTGGCAGCCTAACTTCTGCAACCCAACCTCTTAAGCCCGGCACTGAAATAGAGATGGGGTGGGGTGAGTGTAGGGCACTGACGTTACTGAAAGGCTGTGTGATGTGATGGTTCAGAAGAGCATGGCCTTGGACGCCAGATGGCCTGAATTAAAATCCTGTCACTTTCCTATTCAGTAAAATGGGGCCAATGATAGTTATGTGTAGTTGCCTTACTGTGGGCAATAGTGGTATGGTAGGGTTGTTTTGAGGACCAACTGACTAAATATATTAATACGCTGTGGACTTTTTCCACCGCCCTGATTTTGGGGTTAAGGAATGCACCCAGGTTTTGCGGCTTCACGCTTAGGTAAGTGTTGGACTCTTGAGAGGGGACTGTCACACCCCACAGGCTTGCAAGCCCAGTACTGGACAGCTCAGAGACTGAAGAAAGAGGACTTCCCTGGTGGCGCAGTGCATAAGAATCTTCCTGCCAGTGCAGGGGACAGCGCCTCGATCCCTGGGCTGGGAAGATTTCACGTGCCCTGGAGCATAAGCCCAGGCGTTGCAACTATTGAGCCTGTGTGCCAAAACGACCGAAGCCCGCGTGCCTAGAGGCTGTGCTCTGTGACAAGCGCTGCAATGAGAGGCCTGCGTACCACAAGGAAGAGTAGCCCCTGCCCTCTGCAACTAGACAGAAGCCCATGTGCAGCAAAGAAGACCCAGCGCAACCAAAAAGAAAATTAAACCACCAAAAAAGGACTGAAGAAAGCCCCTGGGAGTCAGCGACAGAGACATCAGTGGTGTTAAGGGAAACGAGGGCCTGACCTGTGTGAAGCAAGGTCCTGGAGTGACTCCCGCTGCGTGTGTGCGGCAGCCTGCAGGCTGGGCATGACAGCTGTCTTCACTAGGAGGGGAAGTCACTAGTGAATGGGGGAACTGATGTCAGGTTGGCTCATTGGTTACCAGGGAAACCAAAAGAGGAGCACCTCCTTACCACTCCCTTCATGAGCCAGGAAGGTGGAGATACTGTGAAAAGTGAAAGTTGCTCGGTCTTGTCCGACTCTTTGCGACCCCAGGGACTATACAGTCCATGGAATTCTCCAGGCCAGAATAGTGGAGTGGGTAGCCTTTTCCTTCTCCAGGGGATCTTTCCACCCCAGGGATCAAACCCAGGTCTCCAGCATGGCAGGCGGATTCTTTACTCTAAGAATTAAAATAATCACTAGTTCGCACCTGGGGCAGGTATGTAGACATTTACTGAAGAGGGAAGGTCAGTCAGGTGAGTGGGTGGAGGTGACACAAGGATGGGTCAAGCAGGGGACGTACAGAGAGCAAGAGGACAGCCGTCTTGGGTGGCCTAACCACGCGAGGACAACCCAGCTCCTCTGCCCTCCCGGCCCGCTTCCTCTGAGGCTCCTCCTCTGTGGTCCTCACGACCCTCTGTGGTTGTGGTGGGGCAAAAGGAGGTGGGTATACCTGGGTCTCCCCTGTTTTATTTCCAAACTATATTTTGGCATAATCGCTAAGCCCTACTTTCCTCAAGCCTTTAGTTTTATCTCTCAGTTACATTGGAAAGACTGATGCTGAAGCTGAAACTCTAATACTTTGGCCACCTGATGTGAAGAATTGACTCATTGGAAAAGACCCTGATGCTGGGGAAAGATTGAAGGCGGGAGGAGACAGAGGATGAGATGGTTGGATGGCATCACTGACTCAATGGACGTGAGTTTGGGTAAGCTCTGGGAGTTGGTGATGGACAGGGAGGCCTGGCGTGCTGCAGTCCAAGGGGTCGCAAAGAGTCAGACACAACTGAGTGACTGAACTGACTGAACTGAACTACCTGTTTTAGAAGTAAACTACACCATGCCTCTTATGAGTGTTTTACTCTAATAATCCTAGTCTACCCATTCATCCACTTGCCCTTCAGAGAGGTACCTCTGGGTCACAGGGAGAGGTCACATATGTGGAAGATGCAAAAGATAAAAGCATAAAAATATGTCTTTTAAAAAATCTCTTTTTATCTACTTCCTCTCTTAATTCTCCTGTGGGCAGATTTTTTCATCCCCTAGAATACTGATGCTCAGAGGGATAAATGATGTGCTCAGGGTTACACAGCTGTTTATTTTATTTTTTTGTTTTTTGAAATATTTTACCAATTTCAGTAAAAGTTTTTCTAGGCCAGTAGAATTTTTTGTTAATTAATTTATTTAATTGGAGGCTAATTACTTTACAATATTGTAGTGGTTTTGCCATACATTGACATGAATCAGCCACGGGTGTATATGTGTCCCCCGTCCCGAACCCTCCTCCCACCTCCCTCCCCCATTCCATCCCTTAGGGTTGTTCCAGACCAGCTTTGAGTGCCCTGTTTCATGCATAGAACCTGGACTGGCGATCTATTTCACATATGGTAATATACATGTTTCAGTGCTATTCTCTCAAATCATCCCACCCTTGCCTTCTCCCACAGAGTCCAAAAGTTTGTTCTTTACATCTACACAGCTGTTTATTAACAGGGTGATTGTACACGTCTATGCCTGTGTTCTTCCACTGGGTACTCTGCACCATAAGGTCACTGAAGAGAAGCTGGACACCACTGGTGTGAGGGACACTAAGAAGCGCAAGTTTCAGCTGTTTGAGCGAAAGCTGAAAAATAAATCTGATGCCGGAGTCCTTTTAAATGTTTAAAGGGATCGTGCAGTTGAGAAAAGAGTAGGCAGGGGTCAGGACAGCAGGTGCGAGGCGGGAGCCTCCCCAGGAAGAAGAGGGCTGCAGAGGCAGAAAAGAACCTTGGTTTCTAATTGAAGCACAAGGCAGTTCTCGTACATGATTCTGTCTGGTCTTCCCAGCAATCTGATGAGAGGCATATACAGGGCAGGAAAGAAACTTTCTCCTGGAAAACCAGATGCTAAGCATCAGCACTGGGATTCAGATCTAGTCTGCTCACTAGATTCACGCTGGCTGTAGTTTGCCCTGAGAGCCTTGTTCCTCTCTGTATGATTCAAACTAGGAGATTAACTTCTTAAAAAGAAAACGTATAGACTCTACACAGAAAAGGAAGAACATTTCCCTAAGTTTCACCCTAGCTTCTGTGCTAAAAATCTTTAGCCTGTTTTCAGGCTGTACGTGGTGAGAAAGGGCTGTTGGAGTGTCAGGAACTGGTGCCGGTGAGGCTCTTATGGCGCTACCTAGTGTCTGTGACTGGACTTACAAGGCTATACGTGTTCTGAACAACTATTCAAGGAAAATAGCAAGTAACTGATTACTTTTGCAAAAGAATAGACGTTAAAACACCTGGTAATTTCTTCTCCTTGCCAGCAGACTTATTAACCCAGTCTCTTGATTACCCCAAGAGCTAGACCAACACACTGAATTACTTCGCTGCATAAAACAAATGAAGACCTAGTGAAGTCCAAGGTTATCTTAAAATGATCACTTTCTTTTCACTATACCAGTTGATTTAAGACCTTAAAGATCATGAAGCTTGGAGCCAGAAGTGTCTGAGGCATTCAGGTCTTCATTTAGCAGGATGATGTAGACAATGGTGTTTCATAAGCTACAAAATGTTAAAAGGGTTAGATTTAGCTATTATTTCATGAATATGATTCCATACCCTTGACACACCTCCCTTCTGAGCCTCATAACATCATATACGGATGTGAGAGTTGGACTGTGAAGAAGGCTGAGCACCGAAGAATTGATGCTTTTGAACTGTGGTGTTGGAGAAGACTCTTGAGAGTCCCTTGGACTGCAAGGAGATCCAACCAGTCCATTCTGAAGGAGATCAGCCCTGGGATTACTTTGGAAGGAATGATGCTAAAGCTGAAACTCCAGTACTTTGGCCACCTGAGGCAAAGAGTTGACTCATTGGAAAAGACCCTGATGCTGGGAGGGATTGGGGGCAGGAGACGAAGGGGACGACAGAGGATGAGATGCCTGGATGGCATCACTGACTCGATGGATGCGAGTCTGAGTGAACTCCGGGAGTTGGTGATGGTCAGGGAGGCCTGGCGTGCTGCGATTCATGGGGTCGCAAAGAGTCAGACATGACTGAACTGAACTGAACTGAACTGAGGAGTTGCTATGTAGACTTTACATCTGAAGAGGCTGAGGCTCACAGAGGTCACATGACCAACTCAAGGCCTTAGAGCTGAATTTTTCTCTGCTATACTGTTAATACAGGGGATGAGATGGTTGGGTGGCATCACCAGCTTGATGGATATTAGTTTGAGTAAGCTCTGGGAGTTGGTAATGGACAGAGAAGCCTGGCGTGCTGCAGTCCATGGGGTCGCAGAGTCGGACACGACTGAGCAACTGAACAGAACAGATACTATTAATACATTCTACATGATATTGATATAAGGATTTAATCTAGAAGAAATTTATTATTCTATTGGGTTAGGAACAAAGTGTATAAAGATTTATGAGTGTTGGGAAATGAGTGTTTGTGTCCAGTTAAAATTTGTAGGTTGAAGCCCTAACCCCTAATGTGACATATTGGATGTGGGGCCTTACCGAAGTAAAATTAAATGAGGTTGTAAGGGTACAGTCCTGATCTGATAGGATTACATCCTGAAGAAGAGGAAGAGAGACCAGGGCTTGCTTTCTCTCAGCCAGAGCTGTGAACAGAACTCGACCATGTTGGCACTCTCATCTCACTTTCAGCTCCAGAACTGTGATAAAAATTAATTTTCTCACAGTTGTTTAAGCCATTCAGTGTAGGGTACTGTATTTTGTCATGGCAGGGCATCCCTGGTAGCTCAGCTGATAAAGAATCCACCTGCAGTGCAGGAGACCCCAGTTCAATTCCTGGGTTGGGAAGATCCCTAGAGAAGGGATAGATTACTCACTCCAGTATTCTTGGGCTTCCCTGGTGGCTCAGACAGTAAAGAATCTGCCTGCAATGTGAGAGACCTGGGTTCCACCCCTGGGTTGGGAAGATCCCCTGGAGGAGGGGATGGCAACTCACTCCATTATTCTTGCCTGGAGAATCCCCATGAACAGAGGAGCCGGGCAGGCTACAGTCCATGGGGGCACAAGGAGTCAGGCCCAACTGAGCCACCAAGAACACGGCAGCCCAGCTCATGCCAACTAAGGCATGGAAATCTACTCCCCCAGGCAACTTTCAGCTTTGCTAGGCCAATTGGTTGTGAAATATTAATGAACCACAATCCAGCTTGCCGAGATAGGCATATGGACACTTCATATTTCTGAATGACTGTTTTAGGGAATTTCCTGGTGGTCCTGTGGTTAGGACTCGGTGCTTTCACTGCCAGAGCCTGGGTTCAATCCCTGGTTGGGGAACTAAGAACCCACAAGCCAGATGGTGTGGCCTCAAAAAGAAAGATTGCTTTAGAAAGAATCCTGATGACGGGTGGTGACAGGCTAACACAGATGTCAAACAGCTCTATACTCAAATACATCTCAGCGATGACCTCTTCCTTAGAGGTACCTCATCATTAACAAACATGGACTTTCTCACAGAACCCTGTGTGTCTTCTGTGGGTAAGAGATGGAATGGAGCTGCAGAGCCAAGGACTGAATGTGGCTTTGGGTTCTGGCTCAAGAACAGAACCTGTCGCCCCCAGCTGCCACACTGATAAAACAATAGGGTTTTGACTAGTTATTCTGAAGTAGTCATCTGAATATTTTTGCCCACTTTATGTGAAATGCTAGACTGGATGCAGAACAAGCTGGAATCAAGATTGCTGGGAGAATTATCAATAACCTGAGATGTGCAGATGACACCACCCTTATGGCAGATGGTGAAGAGGAACTAAAGAGCCTCTTGATGAAGGTCAAAGAGAACAGTGAAAAAGATGGCTTAAAACTCAACAGTCAAAAAACTAAGATCATGGCATCCGGTCCCATCACTTCATGGCAAATAGATGGGAAAACAATGGAAACAGTGACAGGCTTTATTTCCCTGGGCTCTAAAATCACTGCAGATGGTGACTGCAAGCCGTGAAATTAAAAGATGCTAGATCCTTGGAAGAAAAGCTATGACAAACCTAGGCAGCATATTAAAAAGCAGAGACATTAATTTACTGACAAAGTTCTGTCTAGTCAAATCTATGGTTTTTCCAATAGTCATGTATGGATGTGAGAGTTGAACCATAAGAATTGATGTTTTTGAACTGTGGTGTTGGAGAAGACCCTGGGGAGTCCCTTGGACAGCAAGATCAAACCAGTCAATCCTAAAGGAAATCAGTTCTGAATATTCATTGGAAGGACTGATGCTGAAGCTGAAGCTCCAAGACTTAGGCCACCAGATTTGAAGAACTGACTCATTGGGAAAGACCCTGATGCTGGGAAAGTTTGAAGGCAAGAGGAGAAAGGAATAACAGAGGAAGAAATGGTTGGATGGCATCACCGACTCAATGGACATGAGTTTGAGTAAGCTCTAGGAGTTGGTGATGGACAGGGAAGCCCGGCGTGCTGCAGTCCATGGGGTGGTAAAGAGTTGGACAAAACTGAGCAACTGAACCGACTGAACTGACTTGTCCCTAAAAGAGTTTTGAAAGACTTTAAAACTATTACCATGTTTGGAAGCTGACATCTAAAATTTTCCATTAGAAATTTAGTTTTAAAGGATGTAATTTCCACTGTATTATAAATGTTGACATTTTAAAATAATCATGACTCTTATTTCTAATACCATCTAAATATTAGAAATTCATATCATTCTTATAAAAACATGCATTTCACATCATTCATTTTTCTCACTGAAATACTATTTTTACTCCATTCTCTATTCCCAGAATTTTGTATAATGCAGAGCCCATATTTTTATGTTTGAAGGTCTTTTATTACTTAAAATTACCTACAAGTTTTATTATTATAATTATTAGTAGTTAAATTTTAAAAAATTTAATTGGAGGGTAATTGCTTTACAATGCTATGCTGGTGTCTGCTGTACAACATAAATCAGCTGTAAGTATATACGTGCGCCCTCCCTCCCCCCGCAATGCCCCCTCCAGGCCGCTGCAGTGCGCAGAGCTGCGCTCCCTGAGTTATGCAGCAGCTTCCCACTAGCTGCCTGTTTCACATGTGGTGGTGTATGCATGTCAATGCTACCCTCACAGTTCGGTTCACCCTCTCCTTCTCCTTCTCCCACCGTGTCCCCAAGTTTGTTCTCTACATCTCCATTCCTACCCTGCAAATAGGTTCATCAGTACCATTTTTCTAGATGCCATTCATACGCGTTAATATACGACATTTGTTTCTCTGACTTACTTCATTCTCTATGGACAGAGTCTAGTGACTCTTCCTTTTCTTATAAGGACACCAACCCTGTCAGATTAGGGCCCCACTCTTAGGACTTTGCTTCCCTTGTGGCTCAGCTAGCAGAGAATCCACCTGCAATACGGGAGACGTGGGTTTGATCCCTGGGAGACCTGGGAAGATCCCCTGGAGAAGGGAAAGGCTACCCACTCCAGCATTCTTGCTGGGAGAATTCCATGAACTGTAGAGTCTGTGGGGTCACAGAGTTGGACATGATGACTGACTTTCAGTTTTACTTTCTTAGGACTTCATTTAACCTTCATCACCTTCTCACAGTCCCTATTTCCAAATGTCTTAGTTCAAGCCATTCAACAAACTACCATACACTGGATGGTTTAAACAATAGAAATTTATTTCTTACAATTCTGAAGCCTGCAAGTCCAAGATCAAGGTGCCACTGTGGTGGAGTTCTGGGGAGGAATATTTTCTGATTTGTAGACTGCTGACTTCTTACACCCTAACCTGGCAGAGAGGAAGAGCAAACTTCTTTGTGACTTTTTAAAAAAGTAATCAATTATTTTGGTTTTTATAATTTTTATTGAAGTGTAATACAATTACAATGTTTCAGGTGTACAACAAAAATGATTCACTTATAAATATGTCCATTCTTCTTCAGATTCATTTCCATTATAGGGAACTGTGGTTCAGATAGTAAAGAATCCACCTGCAATCTGGGAGACCTGGGTTCAAATCCCTGGGCTGGGAAAATTCCCTAGAGGAGGGTGTGGCAACCCACCCCAGTATTCTTGCCTGGAGAATCCCATGGACAGAGGAGCCTGGTGGGCTACAGTCCATGGGGTTGCACAGAGTTGGACACGACTGAGCAACTAAGCACACACACAAGATATTGAATATATTTCCCCGTGCTATACAGTAGGTCTTTCTTGCTTATCTATTCTATAGGTAGTAGTGTATATCTTTTAATCCTCAAGTCCTAATTTATCCCTCCTCCTCCTTTCTCCTTTGGTATCTATAATTTTGTTTTCTGTGTCAGTGAGTCTGTTTATGTTTTGTTAAAAACTTCATTTATATCATCTTTTTAGATTTCACATGTAAATGGAATTCATTAAATGTGATAATCTCTAGGTTCCTCCATGTTGCTCCAAAAGCATCATTTCATTCTTTTTTATAGCCAAATAATATTCTGTTGTATAAATATACCACATCTTCTTCATCCATTCATCTGTCAGTGGACATTTTGGTTGCTTTTCTATGTCTTGGGTATTGTAAATAGTGCTGTTATGAATACTGGGGTGCATTCTTTTTTTGAATTAGAGTTTTCATCTTAATGCCCAGGAGTGGAATTGCTGGATCATATGATAGCTCTATTTTTAGTTTTTTTAAGGAACCTCCATACTGTTCTCCATCGTGGTTGTACCAGTTTACATTCCTACCAAGAGTACATGTGTTAAGTCGCTTCAGTTGTGTCCAACTCTTTGTGACCTTATGGGCTGAAGCCCAGCAGGCTCCTCTGTCCATGGGGGATTCTCCAGGCAAGAAGACTAGAGTGCGTTGCCATGCCCTCCTCCAGCGAATCTTCCCAAGCTAGGGATTGAACTGGCGCTTCCAGCATTACAGGCAGATTCTTTATCACTGAGGCACCTGGGAAGCCACCAAGAGTGCATGGGAGTTTCCTTCTCCCCATACCCTCTCCAGAATTTATTATTTGTAGACTTTTTGATGATAGCCATTCTGACTGGTGTGTAGTGATACCTCACTGTAGTTTTGATTTGCATTTCTCTAATAATTAGTGATGTTGAACATGTATTCTTGTGTCTGTTCGTCATCCATATGTCTTTGGAGAAATGTCTAGATATTCTGCCCATTTTTTGATTGGGTTGTTGGATTTTTGATATTGAGCTATGTGGTGGTGTTCAGACTCTCAGTCATGTCTCTTTGTGACCCTGTGGACTGCAGCATGCCAGGCCTCCCGGTCCTTCACCATTTCTCGGAGTTTGCTCAAACTCATGTCTATTGAGTCAGAAATGCCATCCATCTCATCCCCTGTCATCCCCTTCTCCTCCTGCCTTCAATCTTTCCCAGCATCAGGGTCTTTTCCAATGAGTCGTTCTTCTCATCAGGTGACCAAAGTACTGGGGCCTCAGCTTCAGCATCAGTCCTTCCAATGAATATTCAGGGTTCATTTCCTTTCAGATTGACTGGCTTTATTTCCTTGCTGTCCAAGGGACTCTTAAGAGTCTTCTCCAACACCATTGTGTTTGAAGACATCAATTCTTTAGCACTCAGCCTTTTCAGCTTGATTTCAGCTTGTGATTTACATAGCCATCATTTCGCATGATGTACTCGGCACAGAAGTTAAATAAGCGGGGTCACAATGTACAGCCTTGACATACTCCTTTCCCAATTTTGAACGAGTCTGTTGTTTCATGTCTTGTTTTAACTGTTGCTTCTTGACCTGCCTACAGGTTTCTCAGGAGGTGAGTTATATGAGCTGTTTGTATATCTGGAAAATCAATCACTTGTTGGTTACATTGTTTTCAAGTATTTTCTCCCAATCTGTAGGCTGTCTTTTCATTTTGTTTATGATTTCCTTTGCTGTGAAAAAGCTTTTAAATTTAATGAGACCTCATTTGTTTATTTTTGTTTCTATTTCCCTTACTCTAGGAGATGAATCAAAAAATATCGCTGTGACTTGTGTTAGAGTGTTCTGCTTATATTTTCCTTTAGCAGTTTCTGTATTCCAAAAATTATAAGATGCTGGTGAAAGAAATTGAAGACAACACAAACAGATGGAAAGATTCACCATGTCCTTGCATTAGAAGAATCAATACTGTTGAAATGACCATACTACCCAAGGTAATCTACAGATTCAATGCAAACCTATCAAATTACCAATGGCAATTTTCACAGAACTAGAGCAAAAACTTTTAAAATTTATATGAAACACAAAATAACCAAACAATCTTGAGAAAGAAGGACAGAACTGGAGGAATCATGTGCCCTGACTTTAGACAAGGCCGCAAAACTGCAGTAATTAAAACAGAATGGTACTGGCACAAAAACAGATACTAGATCAATGGAACAGGACAGAAAACAGAGAAAGAAACCCACACACTTAATGATCAATCAATCTATGACAAAGGAGGCAAGAAAACACAACGGAGAAAAGACAATCTCTTTAATAAGTGGCTCTGGGAAAACTGGACAGTTTCATGTAAAAGAATGAAATTAGAACATTCTCTAACATCATATACAAAAATAAACTGAAAGTGATTAAAGGCCTAAGTGTAAGACCATATACTCTTGTGACCCTTATAAGGGTACTTACTAATCTCATTCATGAGGGCTCCACCCTCCTGACGTCAGCTCAGTTCAGTCTCTCAGTCGTGTCCGACTCTTTGCGACCCCATGGACTGCAGCACGCCAGGCCTCCCTGTCCATCACCAACTTCTAGAGTTTACTCAAACTCATGTCCATTGAGTTGGTGATGCCATCCAACCATCTCATCCTCTGTCGTCCCCTTCTCCTCCTGCCTTCAATCTTTCCCAGCATCAGGGTCTTTTCCAATGAGTCAGCTCTTTGCATCAGGTGGCCAGAGTACTGGAGTTTCAGCTTCAACATCAGTCCTTCAGTCCTGCCCTCCTTCGATCCTAGTTACCTCCCAATGGCCCAACTCCTAAAACCATCTCATTGGAGATGAGGATTTCAACACATGAATTTTGGGATGACACAAATATTCAGCTCATATCACCAAATACAGTCATAGTTGGCAGGTATGGCTTCAACATATGAATTTGGAGGAGCAATGATTCAGTACATAGGAGATATTAAGGTTCTGAGGGTATGGAATTCCATTAGAAGCTCTTCAAAGAATTTAAAATTATCAGCTGCCTGAATTACTTGTTTAGGATGAAGTTCTATTTAGCTGGAGGCGAAAGACTGGCTTAATATTTTCCATAATTCCAAGTATTTGTATAACATCATTCTCTGTCATATCCTTATGTATGAAATTGTTTCAATTTCATGATAAAATTTCATGACGACACACTCTTCTCCCAAGAAAAACTCTTGGGGACAATTTTGGGGGTTTCCAGGTAAACTACTACTAGTACAAGGTATTTTTAATGAACTATTTCCCCCATTTTTCTCTGTAAAGTTATTTATTCTAGTCTTTTGAACTGCAAAGACACAGCAGCCCCCTGCCCCAAAGTCCCATTTACAGATAATGAACATTCCACAATCAAGAAGCATATTAGGTCTTCCCCAGTGGTCAAGTGGTTGAGACTTCACCTTGCAATGCAGGGGGTACAGGGGGTACAGGTTCAATCCTTGGTCAGGGACCAAAACATAAAGCAGAAGCAAGGTAGTGGTAGATGTTATAAAGACTTAAAAAAAAATGGTCCACGTTAAAAAAAAAAAAAAAACCACTGGAAAAAAAAAAGCATGCTAAAAGTAGGGGGTCTTCCAAATAAATACTCAGGTATTCCTCGAGTTGTTAATTTCTAAATGAAACTAGAGATACTTGTGGCTACTTTAGAAACTGATCTATAGAATATACTTTAGTCTATTTTTGATAGCTGAGATATTGGGGAATTCCATAGAGTAAAAATATAGGGTGTTTTCACTTTACTGTAAAATATGAGCTTTTGGTATCAAAGAGGAAGATATGCATCCAACTGTACTAAGCTCCTTATAGAGAATTTAAAAAATCAATTACTCCAACAAACAAAAACTACAATGGCTCAGTAATATTCTTCATGAACAGTAACTGTAAATAAGGGCTGAAGTATTGAAAGAAAAGGAACTCAGAATCTTCCATGCGTTAACTATTCTAGGCAAGGCAATGAAGAAGCAATGTTAGTTGGAGATGGTTCAAAATCTACATTACCAAGTCAAATTATAATGTCATCATTTTAGTTACCTAATTTAGGAATGTTTGATTCTAAGAGAAAGCTGGAAACTAACTGGAACTGTCTCTAGCCAAGTGATTATACAGGCTTTCACTTAGCTTATAGATTTTTCTGTTATTATTTATTCATCTTGACATAAAAATAGGCTAACTGTAATTATATCACAGTTCATGGGCTTACTTCTCACAACTCCAAGAAACTCTGATTTAGTTTTTGAGTGTAGTTTAACACACTTGCTCTCTAATAATTTAGTTCTGTAAATGTTAGTAAAAAAAAAAATTTGTGAGACATTATACACATATACATTGAAAATACACAAAGAATCTATTTCCAAATAAAGAGGATGACTTTTAGGGGACACTAATCACCCCACTACAATCCGTTAATATCCACACAGAATTTAACCGTATATTCTTTTGTATGCTACGCATTTTTTAGCATGTATATTTGTTACTTTTCCATATAAAATTAAAAGGGGTTACCTAAAAGCGCAAGTATTCTTTCCATCTAGTTTCTCCCTTTGATGCTGACTACTACTCAGACTCCCTGTCCTGCCTTTTCCCAATTTTTCTCTAACTGCAGACCACAAGATTTTTCAAAATAATCTCTTCCTTCCGATCTTTCGATGAGGCTCAAACACAAGCACCCTAGTATGTCGAAGGAGGCTTTTTCAAGATCTGGTCTCTCTCTCCAGCGCCCTTATTGGAGGGAACAGTGGAGCTGCCACTACATATTATTGGAGGTTCGTCTTTCAATAAAACCCCATTATGAACCCGTTCTGCCCTAGAACTGCTTGGGTTTCGGAACTGCCTAAGCCATTCTCTTTGTCCATACTTTGGCCCAGCGTTCTTTGCCCCTTGCGTCCTTAGCGGCTGCCCCACTATTCCCTCCCCACCGATGAAACATTTCTGTTTTCTTATCTGTGAAGTTTGTTAATATTTTCCCCTTGCTCCTCATAAGTAAAATCTCTGATTGAAAGGATGTCCTCTGAGAAGAGACGCTGTGCTGCGCTGGCTCACCAGTCGGGTTCAACCACTTCCCACTTGTTGCCCTCACGGAGGAAGAGACGGTAACTGCCAGCCCTGGAGCCACAAGCCCAACCCCCTAAGGGCCGCGGGGCTCGGGGCTCGGGGCTCAGGGCTCAGGTCTCCGGGCTTGTTGGGCTGGTGGTGATGAAATTGTCACCGGGGTAGGCCAGCTGCACATTACCCACGCGGCCCCCATCCCTCGCTCTCCAGTCAAAGGAAACCCTGACAGCGGAGGGCAAAGCTCCAAAGCTCAGGGCGACATCGGATCCCAAACAGGATAGCGCCCTGTCACAGTTGAGCTATTTCAAATCCTGAAAGATGATGCTGTGAAAGTGCTGCACTCAATATGCCAGCAAATTTGGAAAACTCAGCAGTGGCCACAGGACTGGAAAAGGTCAGTTTTCATTCCAATCCCAAAGAAAGGCAATGCCAAAGAATGCTCAAACTACCACACAATTGCACTCATCTCACATGCTAGTAAAGTAATGCTTAAAATTCTCCAAGCCAGGCTTCAGCAGTACATGAACCATGAACTTCCAGATGTTCAATCTGGTTTTAAAAGGCAGAGGAACCAGAGATCAAATTGCCAACATCCGCTGGATCATGGAAAAAGCAAGGGAGTTCCAGAAAACATCTATTTCTGCTTTATTGACTATGTCAAAGCCTTTGACTGTGTGGGTCACAATAAACTGTGGAAAATTCTGGAGATGGGACTAACAGACCACCTGACCTATCTCTTGAGAAACCGGTAGGGAGGTCAGGAAGCAACAGTTAGAACTGGACACGGAACAACAGACTGGTTACAAATAGGAAAAGGAGTATGTCAAGGCTGTAGATTGTCAGCCTGTTTATTTAACTTATATGCAGAGTACATCATGAGAAACACTGGGCTGGAGGAAGCACAAGCTGGAATCAAGATTGCCGGAGAAATATCAATAACCTCAGATATGCAGATGACACCACCCTTACGGCAGAAAGTGAAGAAGAACAAAAGAGCCTCTTGATGAAAGTGAAAGAGGAGAGTGAAAAAGTTGGCTTAAAGCTCAACATTCAGAAAACGAAGATCATGGCATCCAATCCCATCACTTCATGGCAAATAGTGGAAAGAGTGTCAGACTTTTTTTTTTGGGCTCCCAAATCACTGCAGATGGTGATTGCAGCCATGAAATTAAAAGACGCTTACTCCTTGGAAGGAAAGTTATGACCAACCTAGATAGCTTCCCTGGTGGCTCAGACGGTAAAGCGTCTGCCCACAACGCGGGAGAGTCGGGTTCAGCCCCTGGGTTGGGAAGATTCCCTGGAGAAGGAAATGGCAACCCACTCCAGTACTCTTGCCTGGAGAATCCCAGGGACAGAGAAGCCTGGTAGGCTACAGTCCACGGGTTGGAAAGAGTCGTGCACGACTGAGCAACTTCACTTCAGACAGCATATTAAAAAGCAGAGATATTACTTTGCCAGCAAAGGTCCACCTACTCAAGACTATGGTTTTTCCAGTGATCATGTATGGATGTGAGTTGGACTATAAGGAAAGCTGAGCGCAGAAGAATTGATGCTTTTGAACTGTGGTGTTGGAGAAGACTCTTGAGAGTCCCTTGGACTGCAAGGAGATCCAACCAGTCCATCCTAAAGGAGATCAGGACTGGGTGTTCATTGGAAGGACTGATGCTGAAGCTGAAGCTCCAGTACTTTGGCCACCTGATGCGAAGAGCTGACTCATTGGAAAAGACCCTGATGCTGGGAAAGATTGAGGGCAGGAGAAGGGGACAACAGAGGATGAGATGGCTGGATGGCATCACCGACTCAATGGACATGGGTTTGGGTGGACTCTGGAAGTTGGTGATGGACAGAGAGACCTGGCGTGCTGCGTCATGGGATCGCAAAGAGTCGGACACGACTGAGCGACTGAACTGAACTGAACGCTTTCTCCTCACGGAGAACGCATCCCGCCACTGGTCCAGGGCTTTTCGCCCTCACGCCGCGAGACGCGACACCGAGGCGCAGTCAGCGACTTGAAAAGCGCTCTCGGGGCTGTTCCGGGGCGGGGCGCCAGCGCGCAGGGGCGGAGCACGCGCAGTAGCGTTTCGCGTGGGCGGGCCTCTCGTCTCCCGCCGCTCCACCCCCGCGCGGGCGCATGCGCAGGCTGGGCGTCGCAGGACTCCGGTCCGGCGCGGACCGCCCCACCTCCCCCCGCCCTCTTCTCGGGTGAGAGGTCAGGGGGCGGGTGGCGGTGACGCGCGCGGAAGCGTCCTGGGCACGGTCGCTAGCTGGCGGGCAAGCGGCGCGGCTGAGGAAACGGCCGCGGCCCGGGCGCCCGGACGGGAGAGGCTCCGGATCACTGGGAGGCTGCCGAAGCCCTGCGGCGCCGCCGCCGCCAGCGGCGGCCCCATGAGTCGGGGGACGATGCCTCAGCCCGGAGCGTGGGCAGGCGCTAGCTGTGCCGAGAAGCCGGCATGGGAGGCGGGGGCCGCGGCGCCGGAGGGCGGGAAGTCTGCGGCCGGCGGGCCACCGCGGGTCGCGGTGCGGTGCCCGTCCCAGCAGTGAGTGCGAGGCGCGGTGCGCGGGACCAGGGGCGGGGAGGGGGCTCCGGGCTTGGCCCCCTGAGGGGACGGTGCGGGGAGTATTGGGGGGATGGGGTGGGCTGGGGAGTAGCCGGCGGAGGGCCCTTCGCATCTAAGTATGATCGTCGGAAATAGAGGAATTCGTAAGACCCTTGTATCCAGTGTCCCAATTGCAAAAGTTTTTTCCGGAAGGCGCATCTCAAAAGTTCTGGTTATCCAGTGTCCCCACCCCCCCCCTTTTTTTGTATCTCCATAGCTCTAAAGCTAAAGAAAGCTCCAGAAACCTGGGAAACAAACTCCAGCAGCATATACTCTTATAAACCTCACTCCCATCAGATCTTTCCTCCGATCTGTGGGCGGAAGGAAAATAAGGTTGTCCCTTGTCCCCCACCACAGGAACACCGCACCACACGACGTGTTGTTCTTGGAAGGCAAGTCTCTGCTTGATGAGCGTCCCACCTGTTAGACAGACTTTGGACGGAGTTTGACCCAGTTGTTTTGGCCGCCAGCTGCTCATCTAGTTGTCCCCAATCACCGCCCCCCCCCCCTTTATTTTTAAATACGGAAGGCTGTGCTGGTTATAGTGTCTGTCGCTCAGTCGTGTCTGACTCTTTGCGACCCCATGGACTGTAGCCCACCTGGCTTCTCTGTCCATGGGGATTCTCCAGGCAAGAATACTGGAGTGGGTTGCCAGTCCTTTCTCCAAGAGATCTTCCTAACCCAGGGGTTGAACCCAGATCTCCTGCACTGCAGATGGATTCTTTACCGTCTGAGCCATCAGGGAAGCCTGATCAATTCTTTATTGAAGGTGGTGTAAATCGCAAGAGTCTGGGGGCAGGGGTGGAAGCAGAATGTAAACTTGAAGGCTGAAACTTTTCTGCATTTGCAAATGCTGCTGCTGCTGCTGCTAAGTCGCTTCAGTGTGTCTGACTCTGTGTGACCTCATAGACGGCAGCCCACCAGGAAAGAACACCGGAGTGGGTTGCCATTTCCTTCTCCATGCAAATGGTAGTCACATACAAATGCCTTTGGGATTCCACTCAGAAAACCAGTTTGACAGATTAGCAGGAAAGTGCCCTGTGCTTCCTACTCTCCCCCCACCCCCATTTCCTAAAAAGGGGTTCTGGGTGGAAACTGTTATTACAGATAATATATTATAATCATCTGGCTTGCATGGTCCTTTATTATGGACTGTGATATTCTTATTGAGCACCCAGACCCCTTGGGAAAGTGTTCAGTTCAAGCTGCACTTAATGGTCACTGGGAAAGATTGAGAGCAGGAGGTTTCAAACTCCTGACTCCAGGAGCCAGCCAGATGTAGACCATGGGTTCCTGGAGAGCTGAGTCTGATGGGGGTAGAATCCACTAAGTTCCAACCTGTGTGTGTTAGTCACTCAGTCATGTCTGACTTTGTGATGCCAAGGACTACAGCCCGCCAGGCTCTGCTGTCCATGGGATTCTCCAGGCAAGAATACTGGAGTGGGTTGCCATTTCGTTCTCTAGGGAATCTTCCCGACCCAGGGATCGAATCTGGGTCTCCTGCATTGCAGTCAGATTCTTTACCATCTGAGCCACCAGGGAAGCCCAGCCAATAGTTGCTGGATTTTCTGTAAAGAATCCAAAGATTCTGACTTTTGTTTGAAATGTTCTTTTTAAAAAATTTTTACTTTATTTAAAAGATTTGTTTACTTATTTATTGGTTTTGTTTTGGCTGGACGGAACAGCATGGCATGTGGGATCTTAGTTCCCTGACCAGGGATGGAACCTGTGTTCTCTGCAGTGGCTGCTTAGAATCTCAACCACTGGACTGACAGGGAAATCCCCTATTTTATTTTTTCAAAACTTCATCCATGTGCTTTATTTTTATTTTCTATTTATTTACTTATTTATTTTTGGCCATGCCACAACACTGGTGGGATCTTAGTTCCCTAACTGGGGATTGAATCCTGGGCCCTGGCCCACCTAGTCCTAACCGCTGGACTGCCAGGGAATTCCCTTGATTTTTAAATAGTAGCCTTTTATTTTTAAATTGAAACCACTGTGCAGGCCCATGTGTGAGCAGCTGTGACCTGTGGTTGCAGTTTTGCTCTGTACCTCTGAGCCCTACTTTAGACTCAGCAACTGATAAAGTGGGCGTGGTCTTTTGCTTCTGCCCCTTCGAGGCTCATGCTGGTTCCTACCTGCTGCTGCCAGGCTAACTGCTGTTCCCTCACTTATGCCCAGGTGGTCTGAGCTTTGCCCCCACCTACTGGCCCTGGCCCTCAAATGCTGCTTCTCAGCCTCAACCATTTCATGGCCTCCCCTGGGAGATGCAGAAACTTTGAACCAGGGTCCCCAAAATACACAGAGTTATTTGGCAAGTTTTTCTGCTGGATGTGGTTCCCGGAGTCTGAGCGCCTGAGGAAGTGGGTCATGGTGCAAGAGGAGCACTCTTTGCTGATGCACAGACTCTGTGGCGCAGGTATCCCTTCTGTCTGCTGGCAGCAGAGCTGTAGGCGTGGAGCTGAAAGGCATCTGAAAACCCCAGTCCAGGTTTGTCACTTGGTGCGTCAGGAAGCTGAGCTGCGGATCTGATCTGTATAGCTTGGCCAGGGAGGTGCAGGGAGTAGGTTCCAGGGCTACGTCCCCTGATGCCTGGGCGCCGGGGACTGCCCGCCCCCCTGCTGCCCACCACGCCCCTCCCCCCAACCCCCCAGGTCTTTGTGGCTTCATCAGCAAAACTGGGCAGAGAGGCATGACTTATAATGACTGCAAACTTCACTTTTTTTTTTTTCTGGAATAGATGTTCCAGTTTGCCTTTTAAGTAGTAGCTTAATTTCTTTTTCTTGCTATTTTTGTTGTCTTTGATGACCTCATTCTCTTTTAACTGGTAAGAGAACAAAGGGAAGCAAGGGAAAGGAGGTGAAAAGAATCTCAGATGGCAGCTTCTGAACATTACATCCCACGTTTTGGGCTTTCCTGTTTGTTGTATGGGCAGTGGGGCTGCTTATCCTGTGTTGTGATACTTTCTCAAGGGCCAGAGAAACTGCTGCGTCACATTGTCCATTGTATAGTTTGCAGTGTCGTGTGTGCCGTTCTTCCACGATGATGCGTGCAGCCTAATAGTTGAGTGCAGATGTAGGGACATAGTGGAATGCCTGAACTAGGTCCTAAAATGGTTTTTTAACCTTGTGTTTTTCTGTGACTGGAGCCAAGTCCCTTCTTCCCACCCAGAGAGTTAAGTTTGATCTGCACAGAAATTGAGTATTGCACCTGCCAATACGAAACACCATAAGATGCAGATGTTTGGGGACATCCTGCAGAGTAATTTTAATTCATTCAGTGGGTAGAAATTATGAATACAAACCCAACTTTGGCAGCCTTTATACATTCAGAATATGACTCCGAGGGGATTAGCGATGAGTCGACAGAGGGATGGCTCATTTCCTAGGCTTTCCATAGGATACAGATTCCTTGTGACTGGGCTCACTGTGATTTCCCCCCAGAGAAATCGTGGGGGAGACAGACACATAGATCTTGTGGATAAGCTGCATTCTGAATTGCCTTCCTTCCCTTCCTTCATTTGAGAACTGTGGTTGGCTGGCATCCCTTGGACAAGCCCCAAGGATGGCTCACACGACGACGCAGGGTCCTTTTTGAGGAAGGGTTAGGTCAGACCCGATTTAGTTGGCTTCTTTGGAAACTTCCTCACTCCTCCTGTGAGCAGGTCTCCTATCCTCCGTCCCCTGCTCACCTGACCCATAAAATCGAAACTTAGGGTGGGTCCACTTCTTCCTTTCAGCTAAGCTAAGACTCCGGCCCCCGAGGACCAGGGTGGCCCTGGACGTGGTTTGTGGCCAGGCTAGACATGCTTTGGGAATTGAGAAGCGAGCCTACTCCATGGTCTTCTCTATCTGCCTGAGAAGGGGACAGGGTTTAAATCTGGGGTCCACAGGCTCGTGGTGTGGAGAGGGCAGCATGATGTGTCTGTGTACCCTTCTGAAATCGAAAGCAAAATTGTATGCATATTTATGTCTTTCTGGACTGAGGTTCAGAGGAAAGCTGTGGATTCTCAGAAGGGCTGTAACTAACAACTTGTGAAGCCCTTGCTCTTGGGTGTTGCTAAGTGTACTGTCGAGCGAATGTTTTTTCCCACCCACCTCACACCTTAGTGGCTCCGGGGGTGCTGTCTTTGATGGGGTAACAGCTACTCCCTTCTGGTCCTTTCCCCACCTGGGAGTAGAACCTGCTTCAGAGCTGGGGTGCCCCTGAGAAACCTTAGGTTGCAGGGGTCCAGGTTGTCCCCAGACCCCTCTGGGAGTCACTGAGCCAGTCATGGAAAGTCCACTTGGAGAACGGAGGTGGAATTTTGGCCTGGGCGCCGGTACTTTCCTACATTTGATGTGTGGCTCACTCATTTTAGGCAACCGCTGAGAGGTGGAGGAAGGCTGAGTAGAGTGCTTTTTGCTTTTCCTGTGCCTGTGTGGGACGGTGCCCGGTGTCACAGGTGGTTGCCACTGTCTCACCGACACTGCCCGGGCTGTTAGTCTTCTAGGACAGGCCAAAGTAAGCATGAGCTGCAAGTCCAGAGAGCTGAACAGAGTCATATTCAGTTTAGGTTTTTTTAGATAGCTAAGGGGAACTTGGTGCAAATGTCCACAACAGTGAGTGATTGAGATGCTGTCTTGTTAGCTTTGCATATATGTTAGAGTTGACTTTTTTCATATTATGTGTTTACTGTATCAGAAATTGAAAAATTGGCTTCACAGAAATATCTTCTGCTTCACTGAGCTCTGTGTTTTTAGCTTATATTATAGCTTTTGTTTGGGGAATAGTATAATTTTGTTTAAATGTAGTCAGCATTTTAAAATTAAGTTTCATTTATTATTATCCAGGTCTTTGAACAGAGCAAGAGGAAGGTTATAAGTTAACAGACAGTGTCATGTAACCTGCTCAATGAAGTATATTGCCTTAACATTAAGAGTAAAGTATTTCATTTCTAAGAGAAAATGGGAGCTTGAAAATACACACTTTAAAATAACATTATGGTGCTAAACTAATAATTTTCTAAGGAGGAATTATTAACATTTTGGTTTTAAAATTTTAACTGAGTACGGCTCACATGCCATGGTCCCCAAGAAATCAGGTCACATTTAAGACTTTTACTTCACTACTTTTCTAGTGATCTGTATGTTTTCTGGAAGGAAATTTTTTGCTGTAGTGATCGTTTTGAGCCTATGGATTTCAACGGACTCTTTGTGCCAAATGAGCACCTCTCATCCCAACCCCAGCTTGACACACACACCAGATTGCCACATTTCTGAAACTGGTCAGCACGGGGGATCTGATCTTATCAAATAGCCCCTTTCCTTTCATTGTTTCCCTGTCTTCCTTTCCCAAACAAAAATTTAAACCTCCAGCTATTTCAGATTCCTGATTTTAAATATAATTTCTTTTTGCTGTTAAAAATATCATTTCCTTTTTGATATTTAAAAAAAGTTAAAAGTTTATTGAGTGAAGCATCTTCTTAAATAAAATTATTTTAATTTTTCTTGTTTTCCCACATCTCTCTTTCTAGTTGGCGGTCCTCGTGTTGGAGGAATATTTCATTTTGGCTGTTAAATGTCTCGTTTTCTGACTGTACTGATTGAACTTTATTGTTTGAACTTATAGCTTCTCTCCAAGTAAATACAATGGCCTTTAAAAGCCGTATTACAGTTTCCCTGGTGGCCTTGGCAAGTTAGCAGATATCCTTGGTGGCCATGGAGGCGTTTGTGAACATCTGAATGAAATAGTGTGGCTAAAGTGATTTGAATACACTCTTGGCCTCCCATTCATCAGTTTCTGCTGTGCTTCTTCTGTATGTCTTGAATCACCGCATTTCTGTTTCCAGTAGCTTCCCTTTCTGTTCTGTCTTCCCGTTGCACCTCATTCTCCTGTAGGCTTCTCTTCGTTCCTCTGCTGTTGGTCTTTGTGGGAGTTTGTATTTGCGGCTGTTCAGAGAGATGCTCGTTTAGAGAACCTCCTCTGGGCCCTGGTGTTGCCATGCACTTTGGTTATCCTGTAGATAAGAAAGGCAGGAGACAAGAGTTGAGGCAGAGACGCCTGCCTGTAGCCACAGAATTCGCATGAAGTGAGAATAGCTTCATAGTCCGTTAGAACCAAGAACTGGAAGAGGAACTGCATAGATCACTTAGATCTGTCTGGGCATCTTGTTTTGAAGATGAGAAAACTGAGGCCAAGATTAGGGAAGTGGCTTCCACAAAGACATGCTCCTGATAATGGTATTACGAAAACGATTCACTTAAATGCCGGTTTTATACGATCAGAATTTCTCTCCTATTTGATAAAGCTAGGAAGGAGGGCGAAAGATAACATTAAACTATTGAAAGAAGAACTAACACGTTTAGTCACTTTTTATTCTAAGTGTTTGATGTATAGTCCCTGCGAATCTGGTTTCTGTTTGCTTTTAACCCTGGCCCGGGCTGCATGGGTGACATCACACCTTTTACTTGAAATCTCACTGGGGTTAGAGCACACGGAGAGTACCTGTTCCCTAGTATGTCCCCCTCAGTCCCACAACAACAAAAGACAGGCGCACACACACCGTCACTTTTGAGAAGAGAGAAGAAAAGGAGAACGGGTAAGAGATGATCATTGGGTGAATCATCCATCCCTCTTCTTCCCAGATGGATAGGTACGAGAATTAATGAGACTAGCTAACTTTTTTGACTGTCGAGTGCCTGCGTGTCTTATTTTCAGAGCAGTCTCTTGTGAGTACTCTCACTGTTATTTTTACAGGTGGATACATTTAGGTGCTGAGAAGTGTGGTCCCTTGAGTTCCACAGGTGATGCACGTGGTTGACAAGGGCTGGAGTGGGGAGTGGTCACACCCTGGCGGTCTCACTGCAGCCCGTGGCATGCTCCAGCGAGGCCGCCCGCACAGCTTGTGCCCTGTTGGGGTGGACAGTGAGCCATGCATGCAGGGGCGCCAGCAGAGCCAGTCACAGGAGTACAAGCACACCTGGGCCCATCAAGTGTTTGGACTGAAGTGTGTGCGTGTGTGTGTGTGTGTGTGTGTGTATTTTGGACTTCCCCGCTTATTTGGACTGAAGTAAGTGTGTGTGTGTGTGTGTGTGTGTGTGTGTGTGTGTGTGTGTGTGTGTGTGTGTGTGGCTAGCATGGTGGGGCGCGTCCAGATTTAGACTTCCCCGCTTATTTGGGAGCCATTGAAGGGTTTCAGGGGTGGAGGGTGTGTTGGTCCCCACCTCAGTCTGTTTCTCTCAGCGGCACCCCCTTCCTCTTTCCTCTGGCTTCTGAGCCGTGCATGAGGCGCTGGGGAGCTCCCGGAGTCGGGCACGAAGGGGCCATCCCCTTAGTTCCTGAGTAACTCCTCTTTCCTCTGTGGCCTGGTGCCTGGAGCCTCCTGTCCTGTGTGAGGAGCAGGGGTGTGCTGTTGTGGGGAGTACCGGGAACTGGGGGTCTGTTGCTTGCAGCTCTAGAGTTCTCCCATGCTCCCCGCAAAGTACTCGGTGTGCCTGTAGTTCCTGGTCTTTCTGGGCCTTGCAGGGTGTCCTGGTCTTGCCTTCCAGCAGACATCGGTCCACGGGCCTTGAGGCTTCTCCCATCCTCTGTGCCTTAGCTCCCCGTCTTCCACTTTTGGGCGATTTGCGCTTTCACCTGTCTTGTGTTCCAGCAAAAACAGAATGGCATCTCTGCTGCCCATCACCGTGGTGCATCTTGGGGGGAACAGGAGTGGTCTTAGAATCTGAAAGTTCTGTTTGCCCTCCTTGTCTAGCAGCCAGTGGGGTTTTCTCCTTTCCAGGACTTAGTAGGTTCTTGTTGGCTCACTGAAGGAGCCGGGAGACTCTTTGGGGAGCTGCTGTGTAAGTCCCAATGAAAGTGTGGGGGTTGGTGGGCATATGCCCAGCACAAGGTCAGGGGGCTGCTTTCCTGTGGGCATCGGAGCAGGAGCACCTCAGGGAGCTGGTGTGGCCCAGGGGATCTTGTGGATCTCCTGTCCTCCTTCTTCGAGGAATTCTTGGAAAACTTGCCTGTGATGTCCCAAAGTCGGCAGTTGGCCTGCCCTCCTCAGTGCCTTTATTGGCACCATCTCCATGCTTGAAACCTGAAGAGTCATGAACAGCTTCGCTGATGAGCATAGATGAGTGTGCTAAGATGCTTACATGTGTGGTTGAGGCATTAAAGACATCACAGTTGAAATGGCCCCAGAGCCACGTAGCCAGTGGAGAGCTGTAAAATGTCTCACTTCAAAAAGTCTGAGTGAGTAATGCTAGAAACACAAGTCTAAGACGAAAGACCCATATTTTATCAGACTGTCATCATGTAATGTAAAAACGTTTAACTTTGCGTGTCTTATAAATTCGTAGAGCAGCTGCATGTTGTGATAAGAAGGACATGTCAGTGCCACAAATTTTTGAAATGTCTGATTTGGTGTGATTTCAGCGAGGAGGACATGTATCGTGCGGCGGATGAAATAGAAAAGGAGAAAGAATTACTTATACATGAAAGAGGGTCATCAGGTATGTTTGGAATTGTTTTCTTTATAAAGAGTTCTTACTGTTTATAGTAGAAAATGCAATTAAATCAGTATATTCATTTTCATAAAATATTGAGATACATTTTCCTAGGAAGATGGACTTCCTAGGAAGCATTCTTAGGCATTTGGTCTTACCTCCGCTGGGTTATTCATTTTGCTGGGTAAAAATATTTTGGATTTATTTGGGGACTACTGTTTCCTGAGGCTTTAAAATTTCAGTGCAAGTACTTTGCTTGCGTTCCTTACATTCATAGCATTTTTGCACCCGTGAGAATTTGTCTAACCTCTTGACACCACTCTCTCTTAAGTTCTTGACTTCCTTATTTTCAGAGGGAGAGTTGGGGTTTGAAGTGCGTTTTTCGTTTCAAGTGGAAGGATTTACTGAGAAGCTGGCCCTCTGGGTCTTTGTGTGCAGAAGGCCGTGTGAATTTGACTTATAAGAAACAACGGTGGTGGACTTGATAGCTGTTAATTCTCCCGTCATGTTGTGACTTCCTGTCCACACTTGTGCTCAGCCGCATGCGCTCTGTTCATCCGTCAGCATCCATCGACCCCTGGCTGCTAGGGTGAGCCTGCTTCGACCATGGCCGGCGGGGCCGGGTGTGGGGAAGCACCTCCTTCCTCCCCAACTCGCCCCGGGCAGGAGGCCAGGGAGGGGGCTCCATTAGGGGATACCCCACAGACCATTCAGACTGAGGGAAGGAGGAGAAGGGGCTGACAGAATGAGACTGTTGGATGGCATCACTGAATCAGTAACGTGAGTTTGAGCAAACTCTAAGAATTGGTCGCAAAGAGTCAGACACGACTGAGCCACCGAACGATTCACAAGCGGCGTTTTCCTGTGCGCCACTTGCGTAATGTTCTGGTTTAAGAACCAGCTCTCATTTACCGTGCGAGTGACAAAGTGTTAAGATGTGTCATTAGGAGCAGAAGATACCGGGTGGGGTCTCCGGAGACAGTTCTCGAGCCTTCCTCACAGGGAGTGGGCGAAACTCCTCCCTGTGGTAACCGAGGAAGATGATGTGCTCTGTTGTGGTCCAGCCCCTCGGCTTCCTGGCCCCCGTAGCCTTCAGAGGCGTCTCAGGGCCTCTGCAACGGCAGTTGCACACGCTTCAGCTCAGTGGCAGGACTCAGCAGTCCCGTCCTGAGGAGAAGGCGCTTCCTCAGCCCTCGTCTGTTCCTGCCCTTGTCTGTTCTTCAGGGGCCTCTGGCCTCCTCGCTTGCTCTGCAGGCTCTCTGTTGGGGTTCCCTTCTGTCCCCAGGGGAGCCCCACACAGGTGCTCTTGCTTTTCAGGGGGTCTTGTCGCTTCAGCTCTGGTCTGAGGCAACACGGGTCCCCTCACACCCTGCATCTCAGTCCTTCTGGCTTCGTTGCCCTTCCTGATGTAATATCCTGTGGATGGGCCTCTGGTGAGCAGCTCCGTTTTGTGCGAAAATGTCTTGATTTCACTGTTTCTTGAATAACCCCAGGTGAATAATATGTTTTCTCTAATTTTCCTTGAAGATTTCATTCCACTCTGTTGTCGTTTCTCTCGTAGTTGAGAACACTGCAGTCAGTCAGGCTCTTGGCAGTCTCTTTCCCTATCTTCTTTCTGTCTTTGGTGTCCTACAGTTTCTCCTCAGGGTCCCTTAAGTATGGATTTTTTTTTTTTTTAGTACTTTGTTAGGGATCGTTTTTACCTTTTAAAATCTGAAGATGCTTCGTTTTCATCAGTTCAGAATTCTCAGCCATTATCTCTCTAAATACTGCCTTTTTCCTATTCTGTTTATTGCTTTCAGAGCTCCAAACCAGGTGTTTGCTAGCTCCCATTCAGTTATCCAGGGCCCTGAGTCACACACTCTTTCACCTATTTTCTGACTTTTAGCCTCTGTTGCATTCTGGTTAGTTCCTTTAGAAAGGTATTCTCTTTCTCTTTTGGAAAAGATCTGTTTTCCTTCCCAATTTGCTTGGTCTTTTTTGACAGTGTATTGCTCTTTGCTCAAGTTTTTGTTTCTTCTTTTATTCCTTTCGGCATTTTACACATTCCCTTCTGGACCTGGTAACTCCATTAGCTGAGAATCCTGGCAGGTCTACTTATGCCAGTTGCTGTTTTTGCTTACTTCTTGTTTCTTCAGAGTTTGGTTCTACATTCAGCTATTGTGTGTCTGTGGAGAGATTGTGCAGCCTGTCTTGAGTGTGAGGGAGTTTGGCCTTGTTTCTGCCATGCACTCGGGAGTCACCTGCCTTGGGCCACGTCAGGTGAATTTCTGGGTTTGTGTTCCCAGGGTCTTGCAGTTGGTGTGAAGTCACACCCTGTCCCTGTGTGAGAGCTGGCCTGTGGTTATGAGATCTTAGGTCCTTTCTCCCCAAGTGAGAGCCCAGGTCAAGGCAGAAAGTTTTCTCATGCTCTCTGTTAGTCACCTAGTCCGTGCGTGCAAAGTCGCCGAGTCATGTCCTATTCTTTGCGACCCCATAGACTGTAGCCCACCAGACTCCTCTGTCCATGGGATTCTCCAGGCAAGGAACAGGTTGCCATTTCCTTCTCCAGGGGATCTTCCCGACCCAGGGATTGAACCCATGTCTCTCAACATCTCCTGCATTGGCATTCAGGTTCTTTACCACTTGCGCCACCTGGGAAGCTGACCCCACCTAGTCCAGGGGTGAGCAAAAACTAGCTGCCTGGCCAAAGCTGAGATGCCACCTGGTTTTGTAAATAAAGTTTTATTGGAACTCCTTAGTTTACACATCACACGTGGTGATTTTCGTGCATAGTAAGTTGAGTAGTTGTGATAGAAACCTTATAGCCTTAAAGCCTACGTTATTTACACTCTGACCCATTAGAGAAAAAGTTTTCAATTCTTGCCCTAGCCTCTTGATTGAGAGTCCCAGCGTTCTGGAGGGGTTCAGTTTTAACTTCCCATCCTCCAAGGGTCTGAATCCTTGTCCTGGTCACCATATGGTGGTTAAGGAACAAAACCTCTTGGTTATGTCAGCTTCTGGTGACCACTGTTGATTTTCAGCTTCCCCTTTGTGCTTTTTGAGTTTGTTTTTGGTGGAGTTTGTTTGGCCATTAGAAACGTGCATTCCCGAGGCAGTAAGCAGCCTGTGTAGCATGCGGATGACCAGAGCAGGAGCTGACTTAGACTGTAAGCTGCTTGGGGTGGGGGCTGGGGCGCACTTCCGATGCTGGCAGCTGCTCCGGCGCCCATTTTCCCACCCTCACTGCCTCACGCAGACCTGTGATTCATCAGAGGACTGCGGCCTGTGGCCTGGCCTCTGAGCCCAGCCAGCCTCCTGCCTCCTCCACTCGATCCTGAGATGGGGCTCTGCCGGCCTGTGGAGAGCCTTGGTGTCCTACCCACAGGAAAGAGCACCGCGGGCGAGGAGAGCGCCAGGGCTGGGCTTTCTCCCGGGGGCCCTTCCCGAGCTAGCAGCTGCTCTGCTCGTGCCAGGACGTGTCCTAGTGGATGTCCTCACCTCAGGACACGTGTGGCTCCTTGGGCTTTCTGAGGAGGTGAGTCGGAAAGCGATTGAAGGGAACTCTTCCTTCCACTAATAGACACTCACAAGGTGTTTTTGACTTTAAACAGTGGCTGCTCTTTATTTGAGGGTTGGCTGTGTAGCTGTGGTATTTGTGGTCTCTGTGGATTAGGCTCCAGGACTGGTTCACCTTTAAGCCAGTCCTGACTTAAGCACACATAAATGTATCTGTTACCTGTATGTGTATTGTTTTCCCTTTTGTATAGAAGGTTTATTTTCCTTATGAAAGGATTTATCAATGAGATTTTAAAAACAGGCAATTCTGACATTTTATGTCTTAAAAAATTGTTTTACTTATTAAAGTGCAAGAAGGGCTTAGGGGCTCTTCTTGTGCTCCTCCATCCGTCATCCCACATCCATCACATCTTGCACGGTCAGGGCCTGTGGTCCTTTCTTCTTAAGTAGTCTCTAAACCCATTCAGGACCAAACCTGGGCCTTTATCATCTTCATATCCCCCTGCTCCTAGCTCAATGCTTGGCACATATTAGACACACAGTGTTTGTTGGATTGAGTTGACTGTACCATGTATATTTTATGTACAACTTCCTCTTGAGTAAATATGCCATGAGGTACTTCTGTGTTTATATCCTGATTTCTTTGCTAACATTTACTTCTTCAATATTTTAAAAAGGAAGTCAAGATATGCCTGGGAATTTAGCTCTCTTTCTTCTTAAAACGTTCAAAGACCCACACATGTGCGTGCATATGCCTAGGCCACAAAATCCAACCCCAGGCCTCATGTGTTAAACAAGGAAAGTCTGAAGGCCATTTTATTTTTTACTGTAATATCTGTCTGATCATCAGTTGTGTCTTTAATTTTGGGGGGGTATGTGTTATTAGAATCAAACAGGCCTGTGTTTCAGCTCACATTGAGAGCTCCGTTAGTTTTTGGCTGATTATCAACAGTTTACAGCCCTTTGGGATCAAAACAGGATATAACGAAATAAAGATTATTAAATATACATCTGTAATAGAAGTGTTATCTCTTTGTATAATGGATGTGAAAAAATTACAAATCACTAGCTATATGGTCTCATGGCTTAGACTACTGCATGTTTGAATGAACATTATTCGAGGATACCTAGGTCAGTGTGGTTGCCAGTGCTGAGGGCACAGCTGGGAAACAGACCAAGCCCCTGCCCTCAGGGAGCTCATGTTTTGCTGTGTGTGTGTATGTGTGTGTGTGTATGTGTGTGTGTGTGTGTGTGTGTGTGTGTGTGTTTTATGTGTATGTGTGTGTCTGTGTGTAGGGATGGGAGAGGCAGCGTACAGAAAAAGAAATATGTTAGGTGTTGATCAGTGCCAAGAAGAAAAGCAGAACCATGTAAGGGGAACAGAGTGAAAGTGTGTGTGAGTGTGTGTGTGTGCATGTGTGAATGTGTAGGGATGAGAGAGGCAGGGTACAGAGAAAGAAATATGTCAGGTGTAGATCACTGCCAAGAAGAAAAGCAGAACCATGTAAGGGGAACAGAATGAAAGTGTGTGTGTGTGTGAGAGAGAGAGAATGTGGGTGTGTGAGATGTTTTGACACTGGGTGTCAGTGTCAGAGGTAAGCAGAGACCTGCAGAGCTTGAGGAGCAGGTACCTCACAGGTAGGGCAGGAGCTGTTGGTGTGTGTAGTGAGAGGAGCTGAGACCCGGGAGGCAGTGGGGGCCAGGGCAGGGGGCCCTCTGGTAGGGAGGAAGGGAGTGGACCCCTAGGTGTGGCGGGCGGCCCTGGAGCCCAGCTGTAATGGGTAGCATCTCACCTAGGTTTTGAATGCACTGCTCTGGCTGCTGTGTGGGGGATGGCCGCTAGAGTCTGGTGACAGGGAGGCTCAGCGGGAGACCTCTGTGGTCATCTGGGAGCGAGGTGGTGGCAGTCTGCACTGGGTGGTCAGCAGTCTTGGGATTCTAGACGTGGGAAGGACTGCAGTGAGTGAGAAAGGAATTCTCAGGCGAAGCCGTGCTGTTATTCTGATCATACTTTGTCTCCTTATTCCCCCTCCCCCACCCCACCCCCTTTTTTTTGGATCCTTTCACAGAACCTAGATTAAGTGTAGCTCCTGAAATGGATATCATGGACTACTGCAAAAAAGAATGGAGGGGAAATACGCAAAAAGCAACATGTATGAGAAAGGTATGATGCCTGGATGCATGCACTTTGAGTTTTTCCAGTAGTCTACCATAGGTAATTATTTAATATGTCCTTTTGTATGCTGCTAAGTCGCTTCAGTCGTGTCTGACTCTGTGCGACCCCATAGATGGCAGCCCACCAGGATTCTCTGTCCCTGGGATTCTCCAGGCAAGAATACTGGAGTGGGTTGCCATTTCCTTCTCCCATGCATGCATGCATGCTAAGTTGCTTCAGTCGTGTCCGATTCTTTGCGACCCCATGAATAGCAGCCCACCAGGCTCCCCTGTCCCTGGCATTCTCTAGGCAAGAATACTGGAGTGGGTTGCCGTTATGTTTAGATGTTATAGTTATGACAACTGCCATTAGACTGTGTTACTATTGGAGCTCTAATTTTAGAGATGAGGAAACAGACTGCAAAGATAAGGGCCGTCTCAGTATTAATACAGAATCATTATCAGTTAGTCAGCAACTTGATTTCTTTGAAAAACGCATAAATGACTGTGTGCTGTTCCGAGCTACGCCAGCCACGGGTTAGCCCCTTGGGGGCATTTGGCTGTAATGTCCTTCTGGCCTGATGAGGTCACAGCCTTGGGTGACCTACGTCTGCTGTCCCCACCTGGATTTATCTTCACATCCTCCAGTTCTTGGGGCCTGGACTCTCCCGTACTCCCTTAGCAGTGGGACCTGGAGCTCCTACATTTATTTAGGGCACTCCAGGAGCTGCCCCCTCTCAGTCCCTTTGCATAACTGGGGGACCCGAAAGTAGTCCTTCCAAGGCTGTGGGATGTTGGGGATTCCCATGACGTGGCCTCGCTGGGGCTGTGGCCGGGCTGGATCACCACTCCCGCTGCGCAGTAGTCAGGCAGCCCCACTCTTGGTTCCCCATCAGATGGATCCTGAACCCAGCATTCCTCCATAGGTGGAGATTGCTCCTGCAGTTGACCCTTGTACACCACAGGTTTGGACTGCTGGGGCCGCTTCTCTGGATTTTTTCACTGACTACAGTGTACTGCACAATCCCATGAGTGATTTATGCATTTGGAAAGGTGCAGTTGCTGTTGAGCTAGTATTTGGGACAGCTGGGGGTTCACCATAGGGAAGAGGCGCATTTAGTAGGCATGAGTCTCCCTGATGGGCCTTCTATTGCAGTAGTTGGGCCACTGAACAGAAATGCAGCTCTCAGAATTTTATTATTGGAAAGAAATACTTCAAACATCATCCTGTGACTTGAATCTTAAAAACAACTTACGACAGGGTCCAGTGCTTGGACACAGGATGACTGTCTACGGGGTCCCCACCCCAGGACGGTGCCACTTCTTCCTTTGTGTACGTGTGTGTTGAGGGGGAAACATGGTTTTAAGTGGCTGTTGAGGAAGAGCAGGGCAAGCGATAGATCCACATGGTCAAGGGGGAGTGAGATGGGAAAGCCTGAAAGTTGATGCCGAGGCCTGAGCAGCGTCCAGCGGAGAACTCAGCCAGGTGCCTGGACCAGCTCTGTGGGATTTCATGGTGTCCTTTTAAGGGGAGTGTGCTCAAAACGGTCCATTTGGATGGCTGTGTTTGAGTGACTGAGCATGTCACCGAGAATTTTCATTTCCTTGTTTCACTTCCAGGCTGAATAATAGTGACAATTCAATCCACTTTTTAAAAAACAGAATTGATCCAGGTGCCTCCAAGACGATACATATAATCTTTATGTATTTCATGGAAATGTGGGGTACAGGGTGTTATCTTTAATATGGAGACATAAGCCAGGTAGAGAATCCACCTGTCAACACGGGGAGATACAAAAGATGAGGGTTTGAGCCTTGGGCCAGGAAGATTCCCCTTGTGTAGGAAGTGGCAACCCACTCCTGTGTTCTTGTCTGGAAAATCCCATGGATAGAGGAGCCTGTTGGGCTATAGTCCATAGGGTTGCAAAGAGTCAGACACGACTGGGGAATTGGGCACATAAGCTGGGTGCATCTCTTTTCTTTCCTGTCTCCTCATTAAAGAGTTTAGGGTCAACTTAAACACAGACCAAAGCCTTCAGATTACTGGTTATTAATAAGTGAATGATACAGCAGTTGCTTAGAAAGGGACATACGACTTCAACTTTGGGGGTAACTAGCATTTTAATAATACTTAGTGTCCCATTCTATATGTTCTAGTATGTTGTGTCTGCTGCATATGCTATTTTGTATGATACTAATGTTTGTTAATTTCTTTTGATGAATAAAAAGGGAATTAAAATATCCTGCAGGAAAGACTTGGCCATTTTTCCTCTGATCAGGGTAGGGGGCGTGGGGGGCATATTTCTTCCACATGAATAAAACTCTCCCCGCTCTCCGAAGTCAGTAACGACCATTTGAATTTTTTGATGCTTTTTGCGCAGGGCTATGAGGAGGTGTCTCAGAAATTCACCTCCATCAGGCGAGTCCGTGGAGATAACTACTGTGCACTGAGGGCCACACTGTTCCAGGCCATGAGTCAGCCAGCGGCGCTGCCCTCCTGGCTGCAGGACCCGGAGCTCACGCTGGTACGCTGCCACCGCAGGTTTGAGTCTGCACTGTTTCCCATCGTTTCTGCAGCAAAGACTTCCCTTGTCTGCCCCGTGCTGTGTGCTGGTGATTGCCTGCAGTGCGATGTCAGCGTGCAGGTTTCTGCAGCTTTCTGTGGCTGGGATGACTTTGCATAGTAAAGCGAACAAAGACGATTATTTCCCGGAGGAGTAAGATGATAAAATTTATTTAGCGCCTCAGCTGAACTAGAGAGCAGGGGTTTGTTTAGGGCTTGCCCAGAGCACTGAGGGCAGTTTGACTTCCGAGTCGGAGTCTCCTCCAAGTGGGCTTTGTATTGTACTCTCTGAGAACGTGCTGGGGTTTCCAAAGGCACGTTTCTGGGCTTCCATCTCCAATTCAGGGAATTAGCACCGTCTGGAGAGTGTTAGGAGGGTCATAGGCTTGGTACGTGACAGGCACCGGCAGAGAGATGGTTGCTGTCAACTGGGGGGAAGCTTCCTGGGGAGGTGAGGGTTGGGGCTCTGTCCCATGCCTGGCCCTCGTGAGTTGTTTTGAATCTGCAGCCTGACAGTGACACCCCGAGAAGTCACGTTATCCCTGTGTCGTGTATCCATGATGGACATCAGCTGAGGTCACGATAGGTTAGATGATAGACCATTCCTCAAGAGCTTGGTGGGCAGTCATGATTGAGCGGAGCTCACACTGTAACGTTAATTGGAAGAAAATGGGAAATCTTGAGCTTGTCTTAACCCCCCAAACCAAAACCCAAAGTGTCAGCTCTGGGAGATGTGCCTCCCCAGCAACTTAGAGGAAAAAAGTCGGGATTTTAGTGGATCACAGGCTCAGTAGCAGCCCACAGGTGTGTGATGGCCTCAGTGATAAGGAAGCCTGTTTTATAATGAAAGGGATAGGTAGGGAGTTTGGGGTGGACATGGACACACTGCTATGTTTAAAATGGATAACCAGCAAGGACCCACTGTTCAGCACAGGGAACTCTGCTCGTTGTTATGTGGCAGCCTGAATGGGAAGGGAGTCTGGGGGAGAAAGCATGGCTGAGTCCCTTCACTGTTCACCTGAAACTCACAGCATTCATTGTTAATTGGGTATACGCCAATACAAAATAAAAAGTTTAAAAACACCAAATGCTTCTAAACACAGGCTGTGACAACCTGTCTTGAACTGGGCTGGTCGAATCCCATTTTAGGGACTGAGGGCAGCTCTGTGCCTGTTCCGTTGGGACAGAAGGGCGTGTGCCCGAGGCAACCTGTCTCTTTCTGGGAACAGTTGAAGGAGCTGGGGTATTTGCCTGGAATAGAGACTTGTAGAGGATACTGGCTGGCAGCTCAGCTAATTGCAGATCTGTTAGGTGGTCGGGGTGTCACATAGCCTCCGAGCACAGCCAGGCCCAGAAGGTGGAGGATACCACCTGTCTGCCTGGTGATTACCCACTCTATAAAGCGGTATGAAAGTGGCACCCTTGTGTAAGCTGTCTAGATGACATCTGTGAAAGATTCTTCTAATCAGAGATGCGTCATCTCAAGCAGATTTCTCAGTATTAGCTTATTTCTTTTTCCAATAAAGAAGCAAAAAAAAATTGATACAGTAGGCTATTTTTAGCTTTGCAGGTTATGCTAAGTATTAGTACTGAAATATTTTGGAAATGTTGGTCAGCCTGTCTGTGGATCTGAGCCACTGCTGGGGAAGCAGACACGAGCGACCTCACTTGGTTTTGCTTAACTTCTGTTTGCTAACCGTAGCTTAAATTACAGCTTGTGACACAAAGTGCTCCTCAAGTGTAGGCTCTTTTCCTTTGAACTTTTTACTTTAAGGAGCTGCTTAGATTTATTAATTTAACTGATGTAATGAATTAGAATTCTTTTACTCTCCAAGAAACTCTAGTGCAAGTTACTTTCCAAGTAACTCTGGTCCACGTAGTTAAGCATATACAATACTCCCCATAGAAGTAAAGCACGGTCTCCCTTTTGTTTTACTGACAGGATCCACCTGGGTAGGGTTATATGTCATACTGGAAACAGCCTTGGTGGACTGTGCTTGGTTTCTGATGGCTATGAGAACATGTTGTGTGTGAGTTATGGGGCTGTAAGGTGGTTTTCCTGGCTGAATTTGAGTCATATGGAAATTCTCAAGCATTCTAATTTCTTCCCTTTTCTGTATGTATCAGCCAACCAGTAGAGTTTTTCTCTTGGGAGCATAATCTAATTAGTTAGTCACAGTGGTATTATTTTTGTCATCTAACCTTTACTGAATGCCAGGAGGCCTTCGTCAGAAAAAAGTTCATACCTGCCAGGGGTGTCATATGAAAGTCTATGAAACTATTCTTGCTCTCCTGCAGGTAGAAGACTTGTCCCTGTGTTAACTTTTGGCCCCCAGCATCTTACCTTGATTTGAGCCTTTTCTTGGGAGGGTCTGTTTTGTGATGTGTCTGGAGCAGGTGGCACGTCCACCTCATGCTTCTTATTCGAGGTGCCAGCACAGGAGGGGCGCGTAGACTGGGTGCTGCCCTTGCCCAGCGCAGTAGGGGCGCATAGACTGGGTGCTGCCCTTGCCCAGTGCAGGAGGGGCACGTAGACTGGGTTTCTGCCCTTGCCCAGCGCAGGAGGGGTGCATAGACTGGGTTGCTACCCTTGCCCAGCACAGGAGGGGTGTGTAGACTGGGTGCTGCCCTTGCCCAGACTAGTCTCTCACCCCTCCCGGCTGTCGCGTGCTCTCGCCTGTGGCCGCCATCCCATCCCTGTTCTCATCCCGGCCCCTCCACTTGGTCCTTCCTCAGGAAGTCCGCCCTGATAGGGGTCTTGCTGAGTGAGCAAGAGAGTGGTGTGGCGTGACCAGAACAAGTCAAGGTGGAACCAAGTGTGAGCGCACATGGGTGGAGAGACCCACAGAGACTGGCGGTGTACACCCGTGGAGGGGGGTGCCTGGACCACCTCCCCTGGAAGTGGGGTCTCTCCATCACCAGATAGCACCGCGAAACTGTAGTAAGGACACATCTCAACATGTGTTAACACACGTGCCTAAGACAAGCAGATCCGCTGATACCAGACTGTCTACCAAACACGAAACTCTTACAGGAGTTTGGCTATGAAAGTCTCTGAGTATTTCCTGTCCATCTTCCCACTAAATTAGAATAATTTATATCCGATCATATGAATTAAACCATGCTTGCTGTTAGAACTTGGTATAAATGATCTGAGTTTAAAATGGGGTGGGCTTGCTGTTAGATGCACAATAACCATCTGGCAGCAAGTCAGTCTCAGCTTCCCTTGATGCTTGAATCTCTGAATTGCTGAGGAGACCACGACCACCCCGACACCCCTCCTCAGCACTGCGAGTCAGACAGGTCCTGGGACACCCAAGCTTGTACGTGAATCTGTAGACCTAGAGCCAGCCTCAGCCCCAGCCTGCAGGCCACCTGCTGTGCTAAACATCCCTTGACCTCAGCATGCATTTATCTCATCAGGAGATCAGTGCGGTGAGCCCAGAGAAGCCCCACGTTCTGTAGCTGGCAGTATCTGCTTGCATTCACATCTGGGGAGAGGCTGTCCACAGCCCTTGGCATTGTCCCTTGCTCTTGGAACACACTTGGTTTCAGGACATGACGGGGCGACAGGAAGTGCAGGACTGAGACCCTCCCTTGGTGTGAGGTTGGTGGAGGAGGGCCAGGCCATGCTTCCTGCACTGCTCAGCTGCTCTGGCCTTGCTGTCACAGCCCATCTCACAGTCTGGCCACTCCGCACCGTCTGTCTTCAGGTCTGGGCTCCCTGTGTGCTGGGTCTGCCTCTGTCCAGACCCTGGTCTCTGTAGTGTTGACTGTAGTCAGATCATCTGACCCTGACCTTGGATGTGGCTTGCTCTGGCTCTTTGTAAACTTGGACAGCACCTGGGTCCCCCAAGAGGTGGTGTCCTTTGGGACAGGGGCTCGATTAAGTTTCAGAATGTCTCTGAATGGGTGGGACCTGTGACAGTGTTTGCTTAGAGTACGATAGACTGTATCAAAACTCATATTATGAGTTTGGGGAAGGACACGTTTTCGTTATATGCTGTCCCTTTAGTCATAGTACTGATTTCAAGGATTATGGACATTTGCTACAGAAAATAGGCTTTTAAAAAATATTTCAGTCACAAATGAAATTATACCAAAGCTGATTGCCTACTTTGTTAAGCATGTCCCATCATTGTTTTCTGTTTTTAATTTTGTTTCTTCCTTAAATCTCCTTTACTCTAAGAGAAGTCCAGTCTCTGAGTGTGCAGTGTAAAAGAATAGCCTTGTATGTGTGATGTGTGTCTCATGACTCCCGAAAGCATTTAAAGTTATACTCTTTCTTTTTTTAAAAAAAAATCTGGGTAAAGGATTTCAAGTCCCATTATTCTTTTCTCATAGTTTCTTTTCACACCTCAATTTTGGGGCTTTTTCCAGGATCTTCACATCTCCTGGAAGTATACAACCCTGGAGAATTACTCTAGTGACAGTTTGGTCCATGCATGGAAGGAGCGAGGGAATGGACTTCTATTTGGGTCCTCTGTGGAGTTAGGTCTTTGGGGTCTCTTGAGTACTTGAGTGCTGTGTCTGCTTTTTGGGTCCCGACCTGTGATGCTCACGTGCTCTCCCAGGCTTCCCCCTCGCCCCGTCTGCCAGCTCGCATCTGCGCAGCCAGTACTTTCTGCTCATTGCGCTTCTTTGTGCTCAGTTGGGATTTCAGCATGTTGCCACTTGAGGGCATTTTAGGTTCTGGTGACAAACCAGAGGACCTAACAGAAGGTTTGCAGGAGAACCGCCCACATGTTGCTGAAACGCAGGACAGTGTGGGTGCAGCGCTGGGCTCCTGTTGGGTGGGAAGGGGGGTCGTTTGTCATCGTGATAAGTGAGAATGCAACCCCCCACCCCCCACGAACAAGTAAGTGTAGATGGCCTCACTGTGGTAACTAGCTGAAGAGGAGTTCAGTCCCTGTTGTGGTTTTGTCTCTTTGGAGAGATGAAACCACCTTAGTTTCTCATGATTGCTGTAGATAGAGAAGGTGAAACTGAGTTACCGTTCACGAAGGGTCTTCAGTGTCTTAGATTCAGGAGAATAGAACATATGGCCTCATTTAAAACTGTATTTATGATTGTTAAGCTCCGGTTCCAGGGAAGAATTCATCATTCTCTAAGATCTTTTGACTTGGAAGTGAACTGTTTTTCCTTTCTGCATTTTATAGCACTGAGGTGACATGCCTGTGCCCAGCCCAATAACATGGACGTCTCCTGACACACCCTAGACTCCTGGGAGAGTCTGGGTTCCCATGCTGACAACGATTGAGTTTTGTCCCAGCTTGCCTTTCAGACTCCAGATTCTACTGATGATGAGGGGAAAACAAAATAACAGACACTCCAGGAAAAAAGGCCGAGTGATGGTGTCCTTTCTTTGATGGGCCAGGCTAGCCTGGCTCCTTTAACCCTTGCTTCTTATTCTCAGTTGTAGTTTTTTATCTTCCTTACACTGATTAAGTACTTAAACTGGAGACCATCTTGTTTCTTTTTAATCTTAAAAGTATGATGATAGTGTAAAAATTGGAAATTAGGTTTTGTTTTCCTAGTCAGGAAAGGAGCAGGTTTTTGCTGTTTCTGGACCATCTCATTAGACCTAAAGTGCCTTCCTGAGTCAGGCATCAGGGAGTGGCAGGGTGGGGGCCAGTGAGCCCAGCTGGCGCCCAGGTGGTTTATGCCAAGACCTGTGTGGACACTGCCCTCACACACCCTTACATAGAGCTCGGGAGTGTCCGTGGCTGTGGCGGGAGCCCAGCAAGGTAGACCGTGCCTTTGGGCCGCAACCAGAACCGCCTTGTCACTCTCACAGCCCTCTGCAGGGTGGCTGTTTCTGACCTCCTGACTTCTAGATTTAGGTCCCCCGACCCAAACCCAGACAGATGTGCAGAAATTAATTCTGGAAACAAAGGCCGCAAAGATCGGTCTTCTAGGTTACATTGTTTCTTACAGCTTGGCTCATGTGACGGAGTGTTTGGAACCTTAACCTTTTTTCTCTCTTCTGTTTCTTGATAACTCTAGTTACCAGAAAAGCTCATAAGCAAATACAGCTGGATCAAGCAGTGGAAGCTGGGACTGAAATTTGAGGGGAAGAGCCAGGACCTGGCGGATAAAATTAAGGAGTCCCTCGCTTTACTGAGGAAGAAGGTTTGGAACATATAGTTTTCTTTGATAAGTACAGAGCTCTGACTCCCAATTGCCTCAGCACACCGCTTCTTAGTCCTCACTTAGTGGGTTACAGGCTGCCCAGGTGGCTCAGCGGTAAAGAATCCGCCTGCCAATGCAGGAGATGTGAGTTCGATCCCTGGGTCGGGAAGATTCCCCTGGAGAAGGAAATAGCAGCCCACTCCAGTTTTCTTGCCTGGAGAATCGCATGGATGGAGGAGCCTGGCGGGCTACAGTCCATGGGGTTGCCATGAATCAGACATGCCTGAGCGACTAAGCAACAACGGTGGGTTACCACTTGCTCTTGGCTGGATTTTACGCAAAGTAATTCTAAACAAACACAAACTCTTCCTCTGAGGTGTTTGGTAAAATGAAGCGGTATTAACATCATACATTCTCAGAGGAGATGACATGTTACATGAAATGTTTAATTTTGTTTAAAGCAAACCTTACAATTGTAGTCTTGTCTTCTAAGTCATGCTGACAAGTTTCAGGGATGTCATTTGGTCTGTATCTCGTACAGTATCATCAGTGATATGAATGCTCATTTATTAAATTCTTCCCAATTATGTTCATGTTTTAAGATTCTGTCCATATTTATTAGGCATGTTTTCTTTTACAGTGATTGTCCAGGGCAGTAGATTTAGTAACTTGTCTTTTGAAAACAATCCTCAGGGTTTCTCTGAAGCAGAATTGTGAGAAGGCACTTGGTCAGCTGAGCCCCAGTGATTTGGTCGTTAAACCCTCCCTCTCCATGGCTCTCTGCTGTCTTACACGGGTGGGGTATCCTGCTTGCACGCCAGCCCACTTGGACCTCTTGGTTGCTGGCCTCTGAACAGCCTGGATGCTCTCCTCTCCAGGAATCCCAGACAGAGGGCCTGTTAGTTGTTCTGGGCTTAGTAGATGGAGTAGGGAGGGCTGTAAGGCGGTGTCAGGCATCGTCTTTCAAGACTTCCTAGCACACACCCCAGTCGTCAGCCTCTTAACTGTGGCCTGCTGCTGCCATGAGACTTGCAGCCTCACGACAGACTTCATACACTTCATATGTGCCAGGCTGTACCCTGATTTCTAGTATGTAATTGTCACGTGATAAGTGTTCAGCAGGGTGTTGTCACTGTGGTCGTCCTCACTTTACAGACGAGGAGACCGTCCTGTTCATTCCTTTACAGCCAGTGCTGGGCACTGGGCCTGACACACAGCAGGAATTTGGGAAATACTTCTTTGAATGAGTGGAGGACCCTGACTTCCTGGAGCCTAGTTTTTATTTATAAAAATGAGAAATGTGTGCTGGAAAATAATACTGTTGAAGAAGGACTAGTGATAAAGACGTGGGAGCAAGAGAAGGACAGAGGGAGTCTGTTCGTGTTGCCTGTTGAAGCAAAACACAGGATTAGAAGGGCTGGAGCCCCACACCGCCCCAGGCAGGCCCTGGGTTAGCAGCGGGTGGAGCTTGGGGGAGTGAATAGGAAGGCTTCAGCATAGCCACTAGTGACCATCCATTTTAACTCAAATTTTTCAGTTCTTGAGAAGTCACTTTATACATCTAGTAAAGACATACCTAGTCTGCTGTAACTGATCTTGATTTGGGGGAATTTCAAGTGATTCCAATTTATAATTATTCCATTAAAATTCCTTAATAATCTGAGCCAGCACTGCTGACACCTCGTAGGTACCAGGGTGTGCACTAAAGTTCTCTGTATTACATAATTCTCACCAGAAGGGCGTCATGGTTGTGGTTGTGCCCACTTTACAGGTGACGAGACTAAGGCCCTGCAGGGGCCAGCAGCTACTCGGTGGTGAGGCCCTTGTTCCATCCTGACTCTGACTCCAGAGCCGTGCTCTCACCTGCCAGCCTGGTCTACTCCTGGAAAATATGAGATGTTGTAGCTTTCAGAGTCCTGTGGCACAGTTATCACCATTAAAATGTACTCTTGAATTAAAAAATTTAATGGTTTTGCAGAGGAGCAGTAGTTACTGATTATACACAAGGATTAGTTTTGTGCTGGCATCTCTTATTCCCAAGGAGATTCTTGACTTATAACAACATATGTTTATAGGGTTTTCTTCTTCACTTAAGGAGTTAGCATTTGTTAGCTGAATACCTGATTGTTGTTGTTCAGTTGCTATGTTGTATCTGACTCCTTGTGACCCCATGGACTGCAGCTCGCTAGGCTTCCCTGTCCTTCACTACCTCCCAGAGTTTGCTCAGAGTCCTGTTCATTGAGTTGGTGATACTATCTAACCATCTTATCCTGTGCTGCCCCCTTCTCCTTGAATACCTGACTCTGTCCTTTGTTTTTAATCAGAAGTCAGTAGGAATTTCCTGAGTAGATTTATTCATCTGAAACTCAAGTAAACTTTTAATAAGAGGTTAGAAGGGTAAGTTTAGTAAACAGGTATTCAGGAGATGTCACAGTCTTCCTTGCCTGTCTTCACGTTCTAAGGTTGGCTTGGTGTTTCTGGGTGGTATTGGCTGCCATAAGCCCCTTCAAGGAGAGGGGTGATTTCAGCTATGCTCCAGGGCATCATCACATCAGGTCTCTCAAAAGCGTGTTCGCTGTCCTTCAAATATTTGTTTATTGACCTGTTCCATTTCTTTGCCTGGGAAGATACGAGAGTTGAAATTTCCATTCCGTGATCCTAGAGCTTGTCCTTAGTGCAGTATACTTTTGTTTCAGATTACCAGGGGAAGAGCTGAATAAGGAAAGCGTGTGGTACAGTTATTGCTCAAGTGCTGAAAAATTGAATGCTGAGCGTTGGTACATGACTTGTGGTCGCTTACCTATTCTGAAAATAATTTTGTGCTCATAGTGTGGGGTTTTACCAGGGACTTTCAGAACAACAATTTAATTATTATGTAATTTTCTTATTATAGTGGGCAAGCTTGGCTGAACTGAGAACTGCGGAAGCAAGGCAGATGGCTTGTGATGAACTGTTCACAAATGAAGAAGAGGAGTACAGCCTCTATGAAGCTGTAAAGTTCCTAATGCTGAACAGAGCCATCGAACTCTATGATGATAAAGAGAAGGGAGAGGAAGTGCCGTTTTTCTCTGTGCTTCTCTTTGCTCGGGATACGTCGAGTGACCCTGGGCAGCTGCTGCGGAACCATCTGAACCAGGTGGGGCACACTGGTGGCCTGGAACAGGTGAGTCGTGCCTTTGGGAGTTCGTTAGCCCAGAGCAGCAGCATCAGCCTTCAACCACTGCTTCAGTTTTTGTGGGTCCGGAGCTCGGGAGCTGTGCCATTGTGTGGTTCTGGCTCAGGGTCGCAGGAGGTTGCGTTGAGTCTTGGTCAGGGCTGCAGTCTCCGGAGGGCTCGACTGCGGCTGGAGGGTCCACTTGCAGCCTGATACACACTCACCTGGCTGTTGATGGGAGGGCTCAGTCCCTCACTAGGGGTCACTGGGAAGGCTCAGTGCCTCGCTATGTGGGGCTTTCCATAGGGCTGCTCAAATGTCCTCCTGACATGGCAGCTGGCTTCTCTCAGAAGGTGGTCCAAGAAGACAGCCAGGACGCTCAAGTGCCTTCTGTGGTCTAATCTTGGAAGTCACTCACTGGCACTTACACTAGGTTCTGTTTGTTAGAAGCAGATCACGTCATTCTTCCCACACTCAAGTCAGGCATGCTGAAGAATTGTGAGCCTATTATTTATTTATTTATTTATTTTTAATTGGAGGATAATTGCTTTGGAATACTGCATTGGTTTCTGCCATGCATCAACATGAATCAGCCGAGGGTATATATATATGTCCCTTCCCCTTTGAACCTCCCTCCACCTCCCAGCCCTTGAGGGTGAACCTGTTTTATACCCCCCATGGTTGTCTCAGCCTGGGCTTTCTCCTGTTGTGTGGTGGATGGGACCAGAACCTTTGGCTCCAGAAAGAAACCAAGCCCTGGGAAGGAGTCCTCTGAAGGGTCTTGATTAATCTTGGCTGCTGTCACTGTATTAGGTAACATCCTTTAAAAATAGAAGTGGAGTCACTTTGGCCAGGAGAGCCAGCCTGCTCTTGGATCTTCAACAGATAGGCTAAGTTTGGAGTTTCACCCAGAGACCCAGTGTGGCGCTGTCCTGTGGGTCACCCGTTGACCCAGCACACTCTGCTCTCTTTTTTTGTTGGGTCATTACATTGCTCTGAACAGCCTAAGTCCTTCTTTAGTCAAATAGCCAACCACTTGAGAAGCATGGTTGGTGACATTGTACAGGAGACAGGGATCAAGACCATCCCCAAGAAAAAGAAATGCAAAAAAACCAAAATGGCTGTCTGAGGAGGCCTTACAAATAGCTGTGAAAAGAAGAGAAGTGAAAAGCAAAGGAATAAAGGAAAGATATACCCATTTGAATGCAGAGTTCCAAAGAATAGCAAGGAGAGATAAAAAGCCTTCCTTAGCGATTAATGCAAAGAAATAGAGGAAAACAATAGAATGGGAAAGACTAGAGATCTCTTCAAGAAAATTAGAGATACCAAGGGAACTTTTCATGCAAAGATGGGCTCAATAAAGGACAGAAATGGTATGGATCTAACAGAGGCAGACGATATTAAGAGGAGGTGGCATGAATACACAGAAGAACTGTACAAAAAGATCTTCATGATCCAGATAATCATGATGGTGTAATCACTCACCTAGAGCCAGACATCCTGGAATGTGAAGTCAAGTGGGCCTTAGGAAGTATCACTATGAACAAAGCTAGTGGAGGTGATGAAATTCTAGTTGAGCTATTTCAAATCCTAAAAGATGATGCTGTGAAAGTGCTGCACTCAATATACCAGCAAATTTGGAAAACTCAGCAGTGGCCACAGAACTGGAAAAGGTCAGTTTTCATTCCAATCCCAAAGAAAGGCAATGCCAAAGAATGCTCAAACTATTGCACAGTTGCACTCATCTCACCTGCTAGTTAAGTAATGCTCAAAATTCTCCAAGCCAGGCTTCAGCAATATGTGAACCGTGAACTTCCAGATATTCAAGGTGGTTTTAGAAAAGGCAGAAGAACCAGAGATAAAATTGCCAACATCCACTGGATCATCAAAAAAAGCAAGAGAGTTCCAGAAAAACGTCTATTTCTGCTTTATTGACTATGCCAAAGCCTTTGTGTGGATCAAAATAAACTGTGGAACATTCTGAAAGAGATGGGAATATCAGACCACCTGACCTGCCTCTTGAGAAACCGGTACGGAGGTCAGGAAGCAACAGTTAGAACTGGACATGGAACAACAGACTGGTTCCAAATAGGAAAAGGAGTACGTCAAGGCTGTATATTGTCAGCCTGCTTATTTAACTTATATGCAGAGTACAT
Source organism: Ovis aries (assembly GCF_016772045.2). Classification (NCBI taxonomy): domain Eukaryota; kingdom Metazoa; phylum Chordata; class Mammalia; order Artiodactyla; family Bovidae; genus Ovis; species Ovis aries. The sequence goes on along the minus strand of NC_056069.1, from coordinate 58,661,695 downwards.
TATGAGAAATGCTGGGCTGGAGGAAGCACAAGCTGGAATCAAGATTGCCCGGAGAAATATCAATAACCTCAGATATGCAGATGATACCACCCTTATGGCAGAAAGTGAAGAACTAAAGAGCCTCTTGATGAAAGTGAAAGAGGAGAGTGAAAAAGTTGGCTTAAAGCTCAACATTCAGAAAACGAAGATCATGGCATCCAATCCCATCACTTCATGGCAAATAGATGTGAAAACAGTGGCTGACTTTATTTTGGGGGGCTCCAGAATCACTACAGATGGTGATTGCAGCCATGAAATTAAAAGATGCTTACTCCTTGGAAGGAAAGTTATGATCAACCTAGACAGCATATTAAAAAGCAGAGACATTATTTTGCCAACAAAGGTCCATCTCGTCAAGGCTATGGTTTTCCAGTGGTCATGTATGGATGTGAGAGTTGGACTATAAAGAAAGCTGAGTGCCGAAGAATTGATCTTTTGAACTGTTTTGTTGGAGAAGACTCTTGAGAGTCCCTTGGACTGCAAGGAGATCCAACCAGTCCATCCTAAAGAAGATCAGTCCTGGGTGTTCATTGCAAGGACTGCTGTTGAAGCTGAAACTCCAATACTTTGGCCACCTGATGTGAAGAGCTGACTCATTGGAAAAGACCCTGATGCTGGGGAAGATCGAGGGCAGGAGGAGAAGGGGACGACAAGATGAGATGGCTGGATGGCATCACCGACTCAATGGACATGAGTTTGGGTAAACTCTAGGAGTTGGTGATGAACAGGGAGGCCTGGCACGCTGTGGTCATTGGGTCGCAGAGTTGGACATGACTGAGCGACTGAACTGAGCTGAACTGAGAAGCATTGAGGCTTTCCATTCAGAGTGCTGCTTTCCTGCGTGCAGGGCTAACTTGGAGCTTGCCTTTGACTGGTTACAGAGGAAAGAGCAAAGATGGCGGTCACTGCTAAGTCAGCCAGGGTCGAAGATAAACTGTTTTTAAAAAGTTGTTTGTACTCAAAAGGTAAGTTACTTAAGTGTCTTGAACCGCTGCAGATAGCTTGCACTAACAAGCCTGGTAGAGCACAGTTTGTGTATTAGGCTTCTGTTAGTCCTTTCTGAGTCCCCACAAGTCTGCTGTAACATGTTTAAATAGCAGTTTTGTTGAAATATGATGTACATACCAGTTTACTCCTTTGAAGTGTGTAACTCAGTGGATTTTAGTATGTTTATAGAGCTTTGCAGCCATCGCAGAGTCTAATTTTAGACTGTTTTATCACTCCTAAAGGAAACCTCATACCCTCATTCCCCTTTCTCCAGCCCTAGGCAACCACTAACTTACTTTCTATTTTTACAGACTTGTCTATCCTGAGCATTTCACGTAAATGGAATTTTATAATATGTGGTCTTTTATGACTGGCTTCTTGGAGCCTAATGTCTTCCAGATCCATCAGTATTGCAGCATGTATCAATAGCGCATTCCTTTTTATTGACAAATAGTATTCCATTGTATGGATGTATCACATTTTATACATCCACTTCGGTTGTTTCCACTTTTTGGTGATTGTGGATAATCCTGATGTGAACATCATGTACAAGTTTTTTGCAGGACATATGTTTTTAATTCTCCTGGGTATATGTTAATCTAGGAGTGGAACTGCTGGGCTACATGGCAATTCTTTGTTTAAAACTTTGAGGAACTGCCAAACTTTTTAAAAGCAGCTGCACTCTTTTATATCCCTACCAGCAATGTTTCAGAGTTCCATTTCTTTACATCCTTACCACACTTTTTAAAAAAATCGAGGTGAAGTTCATATAACACCAAAGTAACCATTTTAAAGTGTGCAGTTCACTCACTTTCCGTGCATTTGCAGCCTAGTGTGACCTTTACCTGTGCCAAGTTCTGTAACAGTTTCCTTCCCCTGAGAGAAAGAAAACCTGGTGCCCGTGAGGCAGTCTTTCCCCGTGGTCATCTGTCCATTTGATTGTAGCCGTTCGAGTGGGTGGGAAGTGGCGTCTCATTGTGGGTTTGATTTGCGTTCCCCCGATGACTTTGTATGTACTTAGTGGTATTTTCATGTCATCTTTGGAGAAAAATCTATTCAGGTCCTTTGGGCAGTTTTTAGACTGGTTTTGGCTCTTTTTTTATTGTCAAGTTGAGGTGTTCTTAATGTATTCAAACCACAAGTCCCTTATGAGACATATGACCACTTCTTGATGATGTGTTTGATTATAATGACCCAGACATAACGGCAGGACCCACGCAAGCGGCAGGGCTGGGGCTAGGCTGCAGGAGGAAGACGGGCTTGGACCAGCCGCATCCTTCAGCCTTTGTTCTCCCTGCAGGTCGAGATGTTCCTCCTGGCTTATGCTGTGCGCCACACCATCCAGGTGTATCGGCTCTCCAAGTATGGCACTGAGGAGTTCGTCACGGTCTACCCCACCGACCCCCCCCGGGACTGGCCGGTGGTGACCCTGATCGCCGAGGACGACCGGCACTACAACATCCCCGTCCGAGTGTGCGAGGAGACCAGCCTATGAGCTGCGCTTAGCCCGCCTGGCCACGTGGCTGAGGGGCGCAGGCAGCCTCTCGCTGGGGCCTTGGGCCTGCAGGTCCCTGAGCCCGACCTCTGAGGACACCTGGGCCCGTTTAGCCTCACCAGACTGGAATGTTCTGGGGACTAGCTTTGGCAAATCATAAGTAACTGCGATTTTTAACCCCTCATCTGTGACACAGTACGTTCCCGTGGGGGCCTTCAGAGCACACCTGTTAAAAGGTGCAAACTACACCTCCTCCATAAAACAGATACTTTTATATCAGAGGAGTCGCATCCTGGACAGAAAAGTGTCCAAAGCGCGCTCTCATAGTAAACTGGCTTTCAATTTTTTTTTTTTAAAAGGTGGTAACTTTTGTTCTGGTGGTCATGGCGTCTGCGGTGCCCTTTCTCTACATCTATGCAATCGGTTCACGCGGTAGAAGTCAGGGGCAGAGCCTGCCAACAGCCCAGCATCCTCTGCTAGTCTCACCCAGCAATGGTTTGAATCCACATGTTAATTAAAGCTCTTGTAAGCTGAGTGTCTAATAGAAGAATCAACTGGGTCCAAAAGCGAGCTGCTTAAAGGCTGGAGATGGGGTTGCAGGAGGAAGCAGCGGCCCCAGGACTCTGTTGCTCTGCCAGGACATGCCAGGCGCCTGTGGTTTCAGACACCCTGGCTCGGGAGCCTGGTATGGGGGTGGGTGGTCGGCGGGAAAGCCCCTGGGATCAGGGGCTGTTCCTTCACCTGCAGTTCCACAGATTCACCATCATCTAGTCAGAGTCAAGCTTAGACCCATGTGCGTTTTTAGCGGAAGCCAAGGCCAGTTGATGAGTTTCTGGAGAGTGCTTCCATTGCCAGGTTCCTGTCCTGCATCTGTTGGGGGGGATGAGTTAGCAGCAGAGGGTCTCCGGATTTCATGAGTAAGTTTTCAGTACAAGAACATGCTTAACGCTGACTGCAGAAGCATGGCCGAGCTGCACCCTTGGTTGAGTTTGGGATGCCCAGGGGAGGCAGCATTCTGGCCACGAATGGTGGCCTTGCCTAGTCAGTCACAGGCTAGGATGGTGCCTGAGAGACGGGGGTGGGCTCGGGCAGCCCACCTGAGCCTTGTCTGCGTCAGGGCCCGAATCCCTGTGGTGTGTGGACACCTCACTCTTTCAGACTATCAGCAGCACCTGGATCGGCTCAGTATTTGTGGAGATGGTGTTACCCTTGAAGTACTGAGCTTTAATCTATAATAATTATAATCTTTATGTGGTTTAATGCAATATAGTTGATAAGCTATCTAATCTGTTCTCCCTCCCCCCACCCCGCCCCCAGGGACAGAACTTTTGTGAAAATGTAAGTTTTGCTTTTATTTAAAAATCAAAATTTTTGGTTGAGAAAAAACTCAGAGGACACAGAAGACTATGCAGACTGTTACACGAGACGAGTATCCCTCCCGTTACCTCATCAGTAATATTCACATTTTGGTAGATACTTAACTCATTAGGGTGTTTGAATTGAATTTTACTCTAGATGTGTGTGAATGTGTTGGAGAGGCTTTGTCTTTCACTGTGAAATGCAATGGTGCCTCGAATATGAATAAGAAGGTACCTGGAAACCAAATGAAAATAATGACTTCCTGTTGGCTTGGATGCTTCATTTTATGTTACATGATTTTCATGCAACTTACAAGAGGAAATGCCTACCAGTTCATTCTTGAACATGTTTAAAAGCACAACTTCAAACACTTCAGTTGTACAAGGCAGTTGGTGTCTGTGTCCGTCAAACCGCTGGCAGATCTCCTCTATTGAGTTTAGTGATACTCATGATCTCTGCATTTTTGAGAATGTTCTAGTCTTAGTGAACTTGATCTGGGCTTCTGGGTAGCTCAATTACATCTCATATTTTTTTCTTGTTCCTGTGTATGATATTGTTAGAGTGTGTGCAAAAATTGTGGTCTTAACCACCCCATTGATAAAAACTTAAACGTGTGCATTTAAGTTGCTTTCTGTCCGAAGGCCATATTAGACTCTACTCTCAGACTGTCATGCAGGTTTAGAAGGATCACAGCATCAGAGAAGTCAAGCTTTCAAAGAAACAGTACTTCAGGAAATGTAGACGACTGGCGAACTTTAAAAATACATTTTTTTGTTGCAACATGCAACTATAGTTGCCCAGAACTTTAATTCCATTTTTCATTCTTGCTCTTGGCCTGGTTGGGTGATATCAGTAGAATTGAAATTGAGTTGAGACCAAAATGGATTCAGGAGTATAACTTACTTAGAGGCGATCTCTAAAATGGTATGAGTGTTTCCAAAAAAGGAAGGTAGTGGGAACTACACTTTGCTTACTTTCTATCCCAGGATTTATTGCAAAAGTTCAGTCGTTTTGGAGCCCTCTGGTCTTAGCAGAAAGAAGATATCTGCCTTGAACAGGTGTGACTTATACCTTTGAGCTCATTTAAAGTGCATTAAACCTAAGAAAAATTTCACTGTAACAAGTTCCATGGAATTACCTCTTGGCATGTGGGATTTGATCTGAAATGTCAGTTCCTCTTCCTTGGAGTTCAGCATATCTGAAAATGCCTTAAAGGCACAGAACAGGATTGACCCTGCTCTCTACATAGAGCCGTTTACACTTCCATTATAGGTTCGATTAACGTCTGAAGTTTTCTTTGATTGTGGAAACAGACATCCCTTTGGTATTCTTTCATTATTTTTCCCTCCAGTTCTGGGGCTTGTCAAGTAAAATCTCAGACCCCTTGAATCTCACCCCTCTGTCAGAAAAAACACTTTTGCTGCGTCTTGTGTGCTGCTTTTTTCCTTTATTTTTTCCGAGGCTGTGTTATCCTTCTGCCCGCTTCACCTCAGGGTGCTCTTTTCCCTAAGAGTTTGTTGTCTCCTTTTTGAAGAGCTTCCAGGTGGTGACTAGTAGGTGCTGTCTCACCTTTGATAATCCAGCTTCCTACATTGCAGCAGAGAAGTCAAACATACCTCCTGGTTTTGTCTCCTTTGTGGTGTTAAAGTTTGATCGTGTTCCTGTCTCTCTTTCCAAAGCAAAACTTTGCAGGTACTCCCCCTTTGAAAGCCAGAAAGTTATTTTCAGAAATACAAACCTCCAGGGAATTTTACTTGTACTCATACACAAAAATACATGGATGCCTTTTTAAAAAATGATCTGTATCTAGTTAAAAACCAATAAGAATGTGTTTGGAGTGAATCTGAAATGTGTGTGAAAGATTTAGTCCCCACATAGTTGAGCAAAGTCAGGGCACAATATCAAGTAAGTTTACCAACTTACCAGAGACGTTTCAGTTTTGCTTAGATTAACTTATCACTGGCCACAGGCATTAGTTTTTGTGAAAACCCCCCAGTCAGTAATGTGTTAAAATGGCCCAAGAATAGTAAGGAGTGAGGTGCAGAGGGACGAACTGATTTTAGATGAAAAAATGCCTTTGAAAAACAAAATGGATGCCTAACAGACCTCCTCAGCTTAAGTTAAAAGGATAAAAATCTGAACCAGCGCACACCACTTCTGTGCGTGGATTCTGCAGATTCCTTTTTCGAAAGTTGAAGCCCCCTGTGTAACAGTAGTAGACTGCCTAATGCTGAACTCTTAGAAACCCTTCTTGGGGGTCTCTTCTGAGGGGCTGGAGAGAGCAGGAAGCCAGTGCTGAATCGCGCAGTGAAGTGACACAGCGGGCAGCTGATGATCAATGCTTGTAACTGATCCAGGGAATAACTCGGAGCCACGAAAAGCACAAAACTAAACTGGTTTGGCTGCCCCCTGCCCTGGTGGCTGTAAGGGTAGGGTAGGCTCGGCTGTGACCAGAATGGGCGGGGATGTGTGTATGAAGATGCCTGCTCACTGGTCTGCACTCAAATCACGGTGTTCTGTGTGTGAGGTCACACAGCCTGAGACCCTGCACGTTTGGGAGGGTGGAGGTGAGCTGTCCCTTTTGCCTTTTTTTTTCTCCATGCTAAATTAAAATTTATTACTGGAAATAGTGGAGGATGTTAGTAGTATCATTAAACTCTCCAGAGTGGTCATGAAGTCTGGAGATAACAGATAATTATATTGAAATGTGTTACCAGCAAACCACTTGCTACGTTTATCTCTGTTTCCAGGGGTCTTCCCTGGTGGCTCAGTGGTAAAGAGTCTGCCTGCAGTGCAGGAGATGCAGGTTCAATCCCTGGGGGTCAGGAAGATTCCCTGGAGAAGGAAATGGCCACCTCCTTGCCGAGAAAATTCCATGGACAGAGGAGCCTGGGGGGCTACAGTCCATAGGGGTCACAATAGCACTGGCACACGGCTTAGTGACTGAGCAAGGCGAGGCTGTTGACCTTGTGGCCATCTGTATATTTCCATACCTTGAGTGCTCATTAATAGCCAGGGCTTGTTAATAGAACATTGATGAGAGCTTTGTCTCATTCTTGTTGATTTCTTGGGTGTAGGTGTGGGTCAGGGGTGAAATTGCCAAAACGCAGGTGATCCAGGGAAAGGATCCGAGACTCGAGATGAAACCAGTCTTGGCAGTCTTTTCCCCAGTGCCGGGGTCCAGCCCCGGTGGATCCAGAGTAATTCAAAGGTGGGGACGGAATTGTCATCCTGGAAAAAACATTTAATTACAGATATAGAGGGAGATTAGAAACAGATAGTGTAGTAGGAGAATTAGTGGAGAAAAGAGGCTGAATAACTGGTTTACACGGAATACCAGTCACAACCTACATAGGCCACAGGCGTCTTTCCATTCTCCCAAAGGAGAGGAGGCACTGAGGCCTCCCCGGTCCGATCTCAGAAGCCCAGGCAGAATTAGCAGGCTTGGTGAGTACCCACATTTCAGATGGTAATTCAGCCAGGAAAGCGGGGAGAGAGAAACGACACGGGGGAATCACTCTTTCTGGAAACTGATCCAATTTCTTTATTTTTCAGGTTTGTTTATATACCTTTTTGTTATACATGGGGATAAATACAGAGTCACGTGGGTGTCAGCAGACCTGACCCTTGTCATAGTCAGGTGCTTCATATAAAATTATACAAAGGTCTTATGAGTTTCATCATCTTTTAGCCATGAGGTCTGCTGACATTTTATGGCCCTTTCTGATACCGGTCAGTTAACCAGACAATTTATTTTTCCAGGGGTGATTTTTTCTTAAATCAGGTGCCACCCTCCAAATAAAGTTGCATTCCTATAGGGTGAGGGTGTAGTGAGTTACAATCAAGAAAGGAATTTACTTAACCTAAGGTTTAACATGATTAATCTTAAAGGTTAATACTTATTTCTCCTATATGTTAGTTATATTCATTATAAGGGCAGGAATGTGGAGATTTAGCAGCAAATATTGGCTCAACAAATGTAAACCCTTCACCAACGTTTTCCTTAAGATCTATTTTGTCTTAAGATAGTGATAAAGTTACATTTTTACATAGCATAGTGATTTATAGTGGTTTATAACAAAGTACAATGATCTATAACAAAAGAGAAGATTCATTAACTCAAAAGTCTAGCATTGCTAACATCAAAAAACTATATTTCCTTTTCTATATTCCAAATACATTGATTAATATATTCCCAGGTGCCTAAGGATATGGAGGCCTGATGGCAATCATTGACTCATCAATGAAAAAAGCCCTATGCTAATACTCCAAACTCTCTGTGCTGTTTATGGTTGAGAGGTTGTCACACAAGCTAGTCTGTCAGCAGAGAGGTTTGACCTGAGACATCCTTGTCACACCCAGGGCAGGGAATTAGCAGTAATTATTGGCACAACAAATGAAGAAAAAACCCTTCACCAATATAGTTCCTAATCGACCCATTAATACTATACTAATGATCTTCTAACTTCTCAAAAAAGTCTGTATTTAGAAAGTTTTAAAACATCCTGTGCCTCTCACAGTTGGGAGGCTGTAAACAATCACATGTGGCCGGTTGAGCCTGATCAGGCAGGCCAGAGAACCTTCAGAGTTCGTAAATTGAAACACTTGTCACGCCCAGGAATTTTTATTAACTTGGAGCTGCAAGTTAACTCCTCCTAGAGAAATGGCTATGGGGGAGAGCTCCCCGTAAAGTACTCTGATTTGGGGGTAGATGCTCGGAAACGGGGTTTCCTGAGGCTTGATCACGCCTCTGTGTATGCCAAGCTTCCTTCCTCATGACCTTTGCCATGGGCGGAGTTCCTCACGATGGCTCCCAACAGTTGAGTTCAGTGGTGAACTCCAAAATAATTTTTTTTTTTACTCAAGACCTTTTCTATAAAGAAAAAATGCCGTGACTTGTCTCACAAACGGTGCTAAACTACAGTCCTCCTTACAGGAGCCAGGGCAGTCATGTTGGTTACTTCCGAGAGTTTCAATGTGGGAAGAAAGCCAAAGTGAACGTACGTAGTGAGCTCCCTTCTCTCTCCCATTGTCTGCAAACATGTTTTGGTCTTGCGGCCAGCGTTTTCGCAGCCTCTGACTCTGTTATGAATTTGGAGGGGATACCGACCCCTTGTCTGCCCGTAGCAGCGGTTTTCCTTCGCCATCGGCCGGGCTGCCTAGGGAGGGCAGACAGGAACGCAGTGTAAACCTGGCCTCCTCGTCTGTCTTGGTTTGTTTTAGCAGTGTCCGGTTTGCATTCTTAAGATGTCAGCATTTGTCAAAAACCTCATCTGCTCTGAACACTGTGCCCCTGAGGCTCCCATTGGCCTGGGACCACAGTCCCACCTGCCTCCAAGGTGGAGGTTTCCTCATTGACACGTTAAATCCTCATCTTTACTGTCAGAGGCCAAGCCAACTCTGGTTTTGCTGTCGATCCCCTGTAGCAAGCCTGGCCACGAAGGACTGTAAAAACAAATAACTAAAAATAAAAACTCAGAGAATGAAAACTCGGAAGCCTGGCTGTGTTGCTCTGGTTAAATGCATGACTTTGAGGACCTGGGAGATTGAGGTTTGGTGCTTTAACTTTCCAGCACTGCCAGGACAGACCTGTGATGCCTGACGACCTTTTGGTGCTGAACTCCTAGGACATGATCACTCCCTAAATTAGGTTTTGTCTTGGGCCTGGATTCAGTCAAATAGTCCTATCACCGGCTACTTGGGGAGCTGGGCCAGTTACCCCATTTCCTCGTCTCAGTCCTCACCTCCACACCGCCTGTTCCGTGGTGAGTGGGGGTGAATCGAGGTGCAAGCCCTTCACGGAGGCTTCAGGTGCATCCCCTAGGCCTGCATGGCAGGGCTGCAGGCACCATCCAGACACAGCCTTGGCTGAGTGTTCGCCAAGGAGAGGCCCGCGGTGTGTGTAGCATTCTTAGGGGTTCAAGAACCATCTAGACTGATGGATGGAAATGTACCCACCTATGCGATTGCAAGAACCTAACACTGTATATGAGTCAGGTGGCCACTGAAAGACTGTCGGCTTTCAAAGGTATTCTGGGGGTTAGAGAATGAGCCGGCCCCTGCCTTCCTGTGAGTCAAAGAACAGTCTACAAAACGGTGCTGTGCTTCTGAAGACCCGCCACTTAGGTGCCAAGCATCCAGAGAGCAGTAGTGCCAGGCTGGTGAGGGGCAGCAAAGGCAATCCCAGGCTGAAAAGTAACAGCAGGCTCTTCTTCCTTCAGTGCCCCGTTCAGTTGGGTAATGAACTAAAGTGAAAGAAAGTGAAAGTCGCTCAGTCGTGTCCAACTCTGGGACCCCATGGACTCTGCAGTCCATGGAATTCTCCAGGCCAGAATACTGGAGTGGGTAGCCTTTTGCTTCTTTGGGGCATCTTCCCAACCCAGGGATCAAACCCAGGTTCCCCACATTGCAGGCAGATTCTTTACCAGCTGAGCCACAAGGGAAGCCCAAGAATACTGGAGTGGGTAGCCTATCCCTTCTCCAGAGGATCTTCCCAACCCAGAAATCGAACTGGGGTTTCTTGCATGGCAGGTGGATTCTTGACCAACTGAGCTCTCAGGGAAGCCCAGTGAACTAAAAGTCTGACGTAAATACACTTCTCCCGCCTCTCCTGTGTCGTGAGACTCGTCTCAATTTCGAGGGCAGTGTTTCAGGCCTGGTTTCTCCATGCCTGCGCCTCCCACCCCCACCCCCCTCATCCCCATGGTGGGAAGTGTGGAGAGAAACAGGGCCCCAGGCTATGGATCCTGGGGACGCCCTCCGGAATTACAGCCATCAAGTGATGAAGCAAGTACCAGCCTTGTTTTGTGTATATAACATGAGAGTGTTTATATGTATATACAGTATTGCCTGGAGGATCCTGTGGACAGAGGAGCCTGGGGGGCTACAGTCCATGGGGTCGCAGGGTTGGACACAACTGAATGCACACAGCACACACAGTTGTGTTCACACTTAGCCTTGCTCCTCGCTTGGAATCTCGGCACTCTTTCTGCAGATTCTCCAAATCGTCTCCCCTTCCCACTCCTCCTACCCCCACCTCTGTTCTGGGCTTGGTGGGAGTGGCCTGGTAGTCACCTTCTGACTTGCTGGCTCTGGAGGGAACCCTCCAGACTCCCGGCCCTCAGCACAGCCCCAGAGGCAAAGCTGATTTGGCTCTGGGGTGGGCCAGCCTGGGGTGACCCTCTCTTTAGCTCCCTCAGGCTGAAGGAGGATGTTTCTACTTGCCTTCTCACCACCTTGCAGCCCCCAGCCCTGCACCCTTGTAAGATCCTCCCAAGAATAGCTGGGAGGTCTGATGATGGTGGTTTTTCATTCTCTGCTACAATTTGGATTATTCAGTAAAGCTGAGGGTTCTGTCTTCCAAGTACCCGTCTACGGCCGTCTTCCCCAAATCCAAACGTAATTACAGCAGAAAACGCTGCCATTCTGGGCGCTCCTTGGGGCATCAGAGAGAATGCTGAGAAGATCAAAAGCAAACACACCATGGGCATTGTCTTCCATGTTCGTGGAGATCACATCCTATTTGTGCTAGATGGTGAGGAGTTGTGATACACTCTGAGGTTAAAAAAAAATTCTAGGTAATTAACACCATTGACTATTTCCAGTGTTCTCAGTTATGATAGTGCTATAATGAGCCTTGTCATTCATGAGTCTTTTTATGCATCTCTAAATTGACCCAGTTCAAGGCTCTTCCAACCTTCCCTCAAAAAAGTTTCCGAATTTCACCCTCATCAACTGATCCTGCTTCATTGTCTCTTGGGTGACACTAGGGGTATTTTAACTTTAAACTTTGACCACCTGGCAAGAAAAAAAAAAATGAAAAGAGACATTTAATGCTTTTGATGCTCATAATGGTGAACATTTTTCCTAGGTATTTGTGGGTCAGTGGTATTTCTTCCCTGCCTTGCTTTTTTACGTGCTTTGCCCATGACGTGAACCTCTTTGCTAGCTGAGTGTGAGCTTGAAACATCTCGCCAGACTGTCCTCTGTAGAAATGCCGCTGACTGATATTTCACTGCAGAGCAGGAGTGCAAGTTTCTTTAGGCCCTTGCCGACACTGAGCTCCGTCAGACTTTGATCTTTGCTGAGTCGATAGGTGGTCTTTCAGTGTGTGTTCCTTCCCTTGAGGAAGCCCGCTTCCCTTTTGTAGAAGCTGTTCACGGGTCATTTTCTGAGAGCCTTCTGCTCGTGCGCTTTGCCCAGTGGTTATACTTGCTCACTAGGCAGTTGTGTGTGAGAATACTTTTGGCTTTCCCATCTGTATTTCACAGATTAAGGGCTGGGAGCTTCCAGCAGGGAAGTCCAGCATGGGGCTCCCAGGGATCCGTGGCAAGTGACAGGAACTGGCTCAGGTTATCTTAGTTCGTGGAGGGATTGACCTTAGTGACAGAAAGAGGGGATTTGGAGGTGAGAAAGGCTGCAGGAAATAGGGCTGTTATGTGGGGGACAAGGGATCAGAGCATGTTGGGGGGAGGAAGGTGTGAGTGACTTCATTCATTCACCAAAGAATGTCTGCTCTGGGCAGGCTCCTGCCAAAACCAGGGCTGTGAGATGAGCTGGTTCAGGCCTCCTCTCCCCACCCGTCCGGTTCCCTCCTCCCTTACCCTGCCTGCCCCTTGCACAGATCAGCTGGACTGGGTCGGGGGGCGTGTCGGGGTAGAATTGCTCATCACTTCCTGCCCTATCTGGAGCTGCAGCAGGAGGAAGGAGGCTGGGAGGGAGGATGGTAAGAGATCTCTCTTCATAGTTGCTGTCTTGCACCAGCCTTACTCCCAGGCCTGCCTGGGCTCAGCTCTTGTCCCTTCCTTCCCACACCAGGTGATTCCAGAGATCTTGGAGACCCCTCTGCCCCTAGCTCAGGGCCTCTCCTCGGCCGTTCCTGTGCAGTGGCTGAGGGTCCCTCCCCTGGCCCGCCACTTCCTCCTTTGCAGCTCCAAGAATCCAGTGTCACCTCCAGCCTCTCTTTCTGAGCCCTGTTCACCCCTGTCAGGACCTCAGACACCCCCCTGGGTCAGCTGGTTGATCTGTGCGGATCAGACCTGGTTCACAGGAAAGACCTTGGCACCTGCTGTCATCAAACGCGGCACGGGCCCCTTCTCCAGTGACTCTCTTCTGTCAGATCTGACCATCCTGGAGGACACCTGTTCACTGAGTGCCCATCATTGTAGGGGCCCATCTCAAGTTCACTGAGTGTCTCCTCTCGAGCCCTGCCCTTAGGCCTAAGGTGTCAAGAGACCTCTCCATCCTCTCCCCCATCACACACGTGTGCACACACACCCCTGAGGGGAGAAAGAGATCAGTGAAATTCTGCACAGAAACCATCTCTACAAATTCTCTCTCTCTCTTTTTTTTTTTTTTTTTTAACAAATTCTCTTTTTAAAATATCTCCTATTGGGCCTTTGATGCCCTCATGGTGAATGAGGGATGAAAGTGGAAACGGGCGTGAGAAGGAGGCGTGGCCTTACGAAGCTTGGAGCCGAGGGCCTGGCCACCATCAGGGGGTCCCTATTTTTTGTTGCTGCTTCTCCATGGGTGTTAGCATCCCCCTTTCTGGCCGGGCCCTTGTTTACTGCATGTCACCCAGACTCAGCATGATGCCCACCCAGGTGAGTGCAGAGTCCTTCTTATGACACCCCCAATGCCTAGTGAGAGAGAGGGAGGGCCAGTCTGGAGGAGCAGGGTGAGGTGGGGTGGGAGGAGGTGGGCAGGCTGCTAGGAACGGTTGTATTCATGGTCCAGGAAGACATGTGAGCTTGGAGAAGGAAAACTATTTTGGAGGCCTTTAGCATCCAGGCCTTAGTTGACCAGGAGCCCCTGAACTAAGCGGTGAGGCTACAGAGGAAGGGAGAGGAGTGAGCAATGCTGGGGGAGAGAGAATCACCAGGGTGAGTGACTTGACTGAGGGAGGGGCGGGACGCAGTGTGGGCTGGTTTCTGGGTGGGTGCTCATGTGATTCATCTAGTCTGCAGACAGCGTGGGAGGGGTGGTGGGGGGAGGGTGCCAAGGTCCCTGGGGGACCCCTCTGAGGATGGGTTGAGTGGTGACTGGACTGCAGGTCTGGAACAAGTCAGGGCTGGCAAAACAGCCCCGGGGATCCCCAGCATGCCCTTGGAGTTGGAAGCAGGCCCAAGTTAGGTCACCCAAGGCGAGTAGGACTAGATTCCAACTGAGAAGGGAGCAGGTCTGGGGCCTGGGCTGTGGATGCCGCTCCGAGTCTTTTTAAGGAATTAGATGGAGTTAGATAGCTTTGAAGAAACACAGCGGAGAGTGAAGAAGGCAGCTGACGTCTGCACTGTGGCTGCACTGGGGGACGGGCAGAAGTATAGAGCTGAGCTAGGATGTGGCGTTGCCAGGCATGAGGCAGAAATCGCGTTTTGACCCCATCACCCATGAATTGGAGCGTCTGTCCTGACAGGGCCCCGGGACTGGGGGAGACTGGAGCTGACCACAGCCAGCTCTCTTCAGCTATTTACCTTTAAAGCAAGAGAGCCTGGTACAGGAAGCAAATGAAAAGCATTTTAATATGGAGTATAATGTGAAGTTAGATGAGAACTGTTCTATTTGTTCATTCTATTTTTGGTCTTTGAATTCAATGGTTCTGAACCTAAAATGGGCTTCCCCTGTGGCTCTAGTGGTAAAGGACCCAGCTACCAAAGCAGGAGGCCTAAGAAACACAGGTTTGATCTCTAGGTGGGGAAGATCCCCTGGAGGAGGGCATGGCAACCCACTCCAGTGTTCTTGCCTGGAGAATCCCATGGACAGAGGAGCCGTAAGGTCCATAGGGTCACAAGGAGTCAGATGTGACTGAAGCGACTTAGCACACACAAACGTAAGATTAGTCTTTGTTTTGTTCTGTAAAGCTCTAGTAGTTTCTCTCTGTTGAAAGCAGCTGGCATGACGTTCATAGATTTCTTGGCTGGGGCACTTCCAAACTGCTTGGAAGCTCAGCAGACGTGCACCATCGTCTTCGTGTGCCACCGTCGACGGCTCTGCAAATCCTGATGTTGCAGTGGATGAGAACTAGAGAAGATCCCGTTCTGTCAGTAGAGCAGAAGAGGCCGATCCAGAGTCACCCAGTAACTTGCCTGGCTCACAGCTGATAAGCAGCAGAGATGGAACTAGGACTCACAGCTCCTCATTTCTTTTGTTCCTTTTGTGCAAAGACCAGTGTACTGAGCTGTGAAATTAGCATGGTATTTACTGGCTTGAGTTGTCCAGGAAGAAGCCTGGAGCTTGTTGGGGGCAGAAGGTAATGAAGACAAGTAGGAACACTAGAAGGGCTTCCCTGCTGGCTCAGTAGTAAAGAACCTGTCTGCCACCGCAGGAGGCACAGGTTCAATCCCTGGGTCAGAAAGATCCCTTGGAGGAGAAAATGGCAGCCATTCCAGTACTGTTGCCTGGGAAATCCCATGGACAGAGGAACCTGATGGGCTACATAGAGTCCATGGGGTTGCAAAGAGCTGGACATGACTGAGCGACTAAACAACAACAACGTGGACACTAGAGGTCCTCTGCAACGTGCGGGGGATGGGGAGGCAGGGGCTTGCAGGCTGCTGGGAGTGGCTGTGCTGGTTGCGCACTGCAGAACTCTGGGAAGTGTTTACATCATTGCCCAGGGGGAGCCTGAGGCCCGGAGAAGGGAAAGTTTCCTTAGGTGACAAGAACCCCTGAGCTGAGCCAGTGGGACCAGAGAAGATGCAGGCAGAGGGACGGCTGAGCGAGAAACTAGCTGGGAAACTGGTCAGGGCTGGGGGACCCCACTGGCAGGGGATGGGGGTCGTGGAGGAGGTTTCTGGGACAGTGATAATGTGATTCACCTGGGGCATCAGGAGAAAGAGTGAGAAGGGGCAGATTTGTCCCTTGTGGCAGGACTGCTCCCCACGGGGAAAACTGATGATGCTTAGGTCAGCACGGCTGCACATCCTGACATCACAGCCTGGAAGGAAGCCACGCTGCATCCCAAGTGTGTGGGTGGAAAGAAGCATGGCCGCTTAGACTTCGTGTCACATTAGAGGCGGTCGTGGGGAAGCATGCTAGAGGTCACACTGAGATCCGGGATTTAACTCAAAGAGGTAAAGAAATAGTAAAGAAAATATGTGATCTCAAGTGAGTTGGTAGCAGGCTAGCATCCTTGCTGACTACAGGCAGATAATAAAGCACGTTCTCAGGACTCCCCCGGTGGTCCAGTGGCTGAGACTCCATGCTCCCAATGCAGGGAGTCCAGGGTTCAATCCCTGGTCAGAGAACTAGATCCTCCCTCAGGCCTCCACTGAGGATCCCACGTGCTGCAGCCAAATAAATAAATATATACATATTTAAAGCAAAATCTCGTACTCTACATAATCTTTCCTAGGTTAAAAATATGAGAGCCTTCATTCTTTGAGGTTAAGACGTCAGGGTTGAAAGAAAATTGCTTTACGCATAAAGACTGCTAAGAGCAGGATTCCTTAGATGTGGGCAGAAAGGGTTTTCACCTTCTGTTCCTCCAACGTACTGGCCATCTGGTATCCCCATTCTAGAAGGGGTGGGGAGAAGCCAGGCCTCAGAGAAGAGCTTTCAATATTACTGCCGTGATGGGAAGTAAAAATTCATTTTAATACGGATTAAACTTTGAAGAAATAGGTCATATTTAAATAAGACAGAGTTCGGGGAAATATACCAGTGGGCAGAGGTTTCAGCTACCAAGGCAAAGGGAGAAGTTTGAATATCTCCTGTACTTTTGGCAAAAAAGGGAAATTGTAGTCAGGATTAGGAAACCACATACTCTGGGGTATGTAAACAGACTAATGGTTAGATTAAGAAAATCAAGAAACTGAAAGCAATCTCAATCATATGCCAACCGTTTAAGTTTTACTTAAAGTAAAAATTATTTGAAAGCTATTTGACAGTATATGAGCACAGATTTCCTCCTCTCGCAAAAAAGTACCCCTCCTCCCGAGAAAAGCGCATATAAACTCTCTTAACAATGCAAAAACTGACATCTATTTAGTACATACACAGCACTTGTTTAAATGCAACCTATATTTTATACTGACCTCTGCAATCAGTTTTAATCAAAGCTGTGCAAATATTTTAATGAGATTGGTTTCAGCAGTTTAAATTAAACCCCCAGTTTTGATAAGAAACTGAAAAGCCTATAAACTGACAGCCACATTTAGAAAAATGACTCCTAGTACATTTTGTTTCATTAAAAAATAATCTGGATTGCTGCTAATGTTCAGATCTGAAACAAAAAAAGAGGTAATTGTATTTTTCCATTGGAGGACCCCATACCATGTTCTACAGCATAGCTCTTACAATAGACTGTTAGATGAGGAAGGAGCTTTAGCAATAATGGCCTGAGCCTCTCATTATCCAGGGGACCAACATGAGGCTGGAGAGGTGTGAGTGGTGTGATCTGGAAGGTCTCGTTAAATGAGCGAGCACAGGCGTGTCAGTGTTGAACAGAATCCCATCTGTGGCTCTGTCAAGATTCCCGAAGCTCTGTGACTGGTTTATTGGTCATTCTAGCTTTAGATACTTGCCTTCTGAGTACATCACTAAGCAAACCAAATAAAGCACGGAATCAGTGTATTTGCCCACAAGCCTTGTGAATGTGGTGCCCCTGGGGGCGTGGCTTGCTTCCAGGTGACTGGTCCATGCGTCAGGGGCTGGGAGGCTAGAGTCGATGTGAACCCTGAACCTCCTTGGTTCCAGCAGGGTGGCTTGAACTTCTTCAGTATCCAGTTCATCCAGACTGTGGGTCCCCCACATTCATGGCCCCACAACTTCAGGGAGCCAGAGTCCACCTGGGTGTGGAGTTTTCCACCCCGAAGGCACCCTTTCCTGTCCCTGGCCCATGGTTGATGCACATCTGCCTCTAAATCTTAGTAACGACCGATCTCCAGACATCACTGAATTTCCACGAAGCCAGACAGTTGATGGTAAAAGAATTTTAGCAGGTTTCTCCCCATCTCCCCCTTCTTTAACCTAAGGAATCCATGTATCCTGGAGAGAGAAAGGCATTCTGGCTCTTGTGAGTTTCTGTTTACATATATGGATTGCAGACACCGAGGCCACATCTTGCTAGTAAAGCGCACTTTAGGTTAATCTCCTAATTTAAAAAGAAACACCAAACAGAAACATGAGCTGAAGCCGTGGGTAGCTGACAGCCATTTATAAAAGTGCATGGATCTTACACAGTCTTTCAGAGACCCTGCTTGATTGCAAATGAAGCAGAAAAAAAAATTCTTCTGGAACCCCTTGGACTGAACGAAGATGATTTAAAAAAATTAGAAGACTTCGGACACTCATCTTTGGTGCTCTTCTTTGCTCAGAGTACAAGAGATGATAATAACCAGAGTACAAAAGATGATACTAGCCTCCTGTCTGGAGGAGAAAGTGAAATGTTCAAATGAGATCGCACCATCTCCTCTTCCCTTATGAGATCAGACAGCAAACTGTAATTTGCTACATGTTTTCTGACTTCGGAGTGTTGGTGTGGGCTATTCTGATTATGTAATTACATGTTTATCATTGTGCACATTTAGGTAGTTAATTTTAGACATTTAACCTTTAAAAGGGCAACAGGGTCTTTTTGTGTATTTTTCTTTGATTTTCTCTTGACATCCTGTTTCATGTGTGGTTAGATCAGCTGATGAGCCACGTGATGTTTTGCTGCTCGAAGGACAGAAATAGAGACCCCAGATAACCCCCCTGAAGAGCATCCTGACAGTTCACCAGACATGTTGCTCAAAAACATGCTCTCCTACGCTTCAAATGCTTTTTATGAAAGAGCCTAGTGGGGGCCATGCCTGGGGATGGGTGTCTTGGAAGGGGGCAGGCAGGAGCCTCCTTTCAGGGATGGGCTACACGTGAACCCAGACATCTCAACACTTACAAATTGCCGTGAGCTATAAAGCCTTGCTCCTTGAAATTTTGGTTATATTCTTTAAAAAAAAAAAAAAAAGATTTAGGACTTAGAACGTGATAGCTTCTTTCCTAGACCATGCAGTTTTGATTGGTGAAGACTTCATCCTAAGTTTAGAGGTCAGCTCACTTGCAAAGGGGCGTCCCCAGTGGCTCAGGAAACATAAGAGACGTGGGTTTGATTCCTGGGTCAGGAAGATGCTCTGGAGGAGGATATGGCAATCTATTTCAGTATTCTTGCCTGGAGAATCCCATGGACAGAGGAGCCAGGTGGGCTAACAGTCCATAGTGTTGCAAAGAGTCGGACATGACTGAAGCGACTGAGCATGCACAGACCTGCAAAAAGGCAGAAACCGTGGCTAATTGGTACAGCACAGTTCATGCTGTGGGCTTCCCTGGTGGCTCAGACGGTAAAGCGTCTGCCTGCAATGCGGGAGACCCGGGTTCAATCCCTGAGTCAGGAAGACCCCCTGGAGAAGGAAACAGCAACCCACTCCAATACTCTTGCCTGGAAAATTCCATGGATGGAGGAGCCTGGTGGGCTACAGTCCATGGGGTTGCAAAGAGTCGGATATGACTAAGCAATTTCACCTAGTTCATGCTGTCTTGGCCACTGGTCTGCATAGTTACAGATGGAGAAAAAAAGTTTTTTTAATATAAGAAAATATTTTTCAAGATAATGTCATTTGATACAACAATATAAATACTTGCTCAGTCTCTCTCGCTTCAGTTTGAAGTAAGAAAAAGAATCCAGTCAGAGAACTATTGCGTGTTTAAACAGATGTGTTTCTGGGAATTAAGGGTACAAAAATGTGCATCTCCCCCTACCCCTTCCTTCCAGAAGACCCCCAAAAGAGGATGAGTCAGGAGGGTAGGAAGCCGTTAACTTTTATGCTTGCTCTAAAGGTGTCATTGAATGACTTTTCTGATGTTAGGGATGTGCAATGATTATCCTAACCTCAAGAGAAACCACACAAGGCTCCTGGGGGAACCACAGAGCTGGCCCCTGGCTGGGAGGTGCCTTGGACTGCTCTAGAGAGCTGGACCAGAGTGGAGTCCTGGGCCTCTCTCCTCATGGGCCTCCTGTCATTATATATTGGGAGAACTCAGGGAGTGATAAACAAAGTGCTTTTTACTACTGTAGCCATGTTTATTTGTCCCACTTGACGTATCTTCAACCAGTGCTGAAAGTTTCCATTTCTGAGAATAATTGGCTGTCTCTGGACATTTCCAGAGCCAAAGTACCTGCTAGAGCTTAAAAAAGAAGCAAAACAAAACATACATGCAAAACCTAGAAGATGGACTCTGGAACAAGAGCAGCCGAGGCAGGCAGCGAGTGGGCACCCCTGGCTCTTATACACGGTGATGTAAACCAGCAGCCTTCATGCCCAAATTACAGAGTGCCAAGCAAGTGAGGGGTCCCAGCCATCGTGCAAACCAGTATGCAGACCTCTCGAGGAGCCCTGAGCCGAGTGGTGGCCGGCAGGCCCCTTCCCATCCTGACTTTGCTGGAGCAAGCCTGAACGGCTCCCTCCTGGCTCAGATCGTGGTGTCTCATCGATGCCAGGGATGCTGAGGTCTGGCTCGGAGCCCACAGAGATGCGTTGAGAATGACCTCAGCGGTGCCCCCCAGAAAGCAGAGGCCTCACGACCAGCTGCTCTTGACTGGAGCTGACCCAGAAAAGGCCTTCAAGATGGGGAGACCCCTGTGAGTGTCCACACTCACTTCTTAGCATCTAAATAAAAGCAGCTGTACGCCCTGCAGTGTTAGGTCCTGTGCATCTACGAGGCATGGGTCCCCACTGAGAAAGCCACTTCTGGTCTTTCCATGGTCCTTGACCTGAGACTCTCCAGGCATGGTGCCCTCTGTCAGCTGAGTAACGTGCATGAGAAAAGAAACCTGTGTCGGGGGGAATGTTTCTTTGGGGGGCCAAGTCAAAGGGGTGCCCTGCCGTCTCCCTGAAATGTGGGAAGGAGACTCATCCCCTTTCCTCTCCCGTCTGTCTTGGTTAGAACAACTGCAGAAGAACCTGCTGGCAGTGGGTTTTGCTTTAGAAGCTAAGGTGCGTTCCTGGGAGCCCAAGCTGTGACGTGAGTGATGTAAGCAGCCCAAGGGCGTGGAGGAGGGGTGTGCATGTCAAGGAGGGAGATTTTGCACAACTGTTGCCCTGCCACTGTGGCCTGGGTCTGGGCATCCTTCCTGTGTTTTCCAAAACACTGACAAAATACCACAGTCCGTCCTTCTTTATCCCCAAAGATGTCTCTGATGTTATAATGCCGTGTTCTAGCTGCATAATGAAGAATCTAGCTGGTCTGTCCTGATCTGGAGGGAACGGATTTGCTTTTTCAATGTACTGTTTAGGTTCCAACCCCACAAGCATGAAATACTAGTCACACATGTTAAAAAATACTGCCGTTTAATTTTCTAGTCATGTATTTTAAAAAAGCCGATACAATTAGATTCTTCCCCCCGTCTTCTCAGATCTGCCCCCTGCAACCACCCCCGAAGCGATGCGTCTTAATTCTAAGCGGAGAAACCCCTCAGAGGAAGCCCATGAGAGTTTGTCCCCCAGCGGTCACTGGGTGTCCAGACGTGTGAACGAACCCTGTGAATGTTCATGGCTGACTCTGAGCCCTTACATTCTTTTTTCTATGAGGAATGATATGATTACATGGCACTGAAAGCAATAAACGCAAAAGGCTTGACTTTTTCTTCTTTACCCTGCGAGCGTATATTTCTATTCCCATTATGGTCTACATCAGCTGACCCATTTACACCCCTGTTACTCATAATGAAAAATAGTTATCTTGTCACTGACTGACTCTCACATTTGTATACAAATGACAGACTGTAAAACCTCTGCAAACAAGACACACTGTTCATCAATACAATACGTTTCCACTGCAGGTATGTTGAGCACACAGGCAATCACCGTATTGTATTAGAGACATTTTATTGAAAATGCGAAAATAGGAAATGTATTATAGCCTAAAATAAATTACATAACATATACAGTATATATTTATATCTTTAAAATATTTTTGTGTTTAGGTTCTTTCCATCTAGGAATTTTGACTACATCAAGAATTTAGTGAACCGTGTCCATAATTTTTTAAAGAAAAAACCCGCTTTCCAAAACTTAGAAAAATATACTGCACTGAATGGATTTCAAATGTGTCATTTCAGGGAATATCACATAGTGACTTTGCTGTCGTTTATAAAATGTCTTGCTTTCTCGTGACGTGAGGGGCGAGTACAGAACACTTGGAATTACCTGTACCCCAGGGTTAGGACTAAGAATGGCAGGACCAGGTCATAATTCTACTTCCAAAGCGACGACATAGCAATCTGGCATTAGAATGCTAGATTATGACTTAAAGCTTCAGTTCACTTTATAAAGACTAAATGTAAAGTTAGAATGCTCCTTCTCCCTTGCTTTAGTGCCATCTTCAGGAAAGGTGAGTGAAAAACAAGCCTTCGGGGAAACTCATGCCCAGGGATGCGCTGATGGGGGACAGGATTTGGGACAACTTTGACAAGGCAGCTCTCGTATGTACACGGCTGGTGTGACAGCGAGCGCACACGCAGATCCACGAAGCGGCCAGGGGAATGCTATCGTTGGCGTGTTGTCGGTGTGCTGCTCCCCGGCACCTCTAACCTGCCCGCCGGAGATTATTTCCGGCCGACCGTCGGTCCAGCGCGTTTGCACACCCATTCCTCAGCGCGGCCGGCCACCCTGGGCTGCGGGCGGACCCCGCCCTCGGCCCGGGTGCGGCAGACGGTTCAAGACGCCACGGTGCGAGGCCTCGGCCACAGCCCTTGGCACAGCCATGTGACCCGGAAGCGAGTTGTCCCCGGTGATTCTTGAGCGATGCGAGGGGACAGGGTGAGCCTGCGGCCTGCCGGGCGGTGGTGGCCGAGGGGGCGCTGGAGGCCGAGGGGGCGCTGGACGGCACAGCCGCGGTCCTTTGGTTCCAAGTGGAGATTGTCCGAGGACGGGCGGGGGAGAGGCGACTACAAGGCGGCTATGTCCTTGGGGTTTCACGAAGCGGGGGCATGAAGTCAGTTCTTTTGTTTCCACAAAGCAGTGGTGAGACCGTTCCACAGGTCCCTTCATGAGCGTGGGCACACCCGGTATGCCAGAGTGTCTGTGAAACCTTTAGATCAAGGCCTCTTTTGTTACCCAAACAAAAACCAAAAAATGAATTCAAAAAAAAAAAGAAAGCAAGAAAGAAAGAAAGAAAGAAAGAAAGGAAGTGGAAGAAAACACGTCGGGGAGGAGCAGATGGCGGCGCTGAGGCATCACCTGGGCCGTCCCTGCGGCGCCCGCCCGGGGGGTGAGGGGTGGGGGGCGGCCTCATTCCTGCTCCTCCCGCATCTCCACGATGTCCGTGCCCTCCTCCGCCGGAGGTATGTCCGTCATCGCCGAGTCCTCCCCCTCGGCGGCCGAATCGTTCTCCATCTTCTTTTTCTAGACCAGAGAAGACGCATCAGGGGGGCTGGGGCGGCGGTGGGAAGCACAGCGTGGCAGAGGTCTCAGGGGACCCCTCGCCATGGACTTGGATCTCATTCATGTTTGGGGGCGACCTCGTCGAGGCTGCATTTTTAGGTCCGCGTGTTCCTTTCAGCGGAGTGACTGGCGAGTTGGCTGCGTCCCGCGCTCTGTGAGAGGCACTGGCGGGGGTGGGGGGGCTCCTGTCTCCCATCTCCCCTCCCATCATCTATGAAGACCTGGCACTGCCCGAGGACACCACCTCCTGGTGCCCTCCCCTCCCCTCCCCCTGTCTCCCACACCAGGGGGCGTGCCAGGCAGGGGTACCGTTCTGTCGCCCTCTCTCACCTGTTTCCGATAGACGTAGCACGCTGCTATGGCGACCATGGTGGATTCTCCCACAAACCCCGCGAGGAGGGAGCCCACGCCCAGGGTGGCTCCGTGTACCCTAGGGATTAGAACGCAAAGGGCATCTGTCTGTTAGAGCCCTGCGGAGGCACAGAGAATCAAAACCCAGCCAAAACCCAGGCAAGGTGTAGGCGACAGGGGTGCCGAACGATTGCCTTCGAGATCTGCCTGTTAGCACTGCACCTAATAAATATTCCACCTGGGTGGGATAGCGGCCTGGGACCCCCTCAGGGCCCTGCGACTCCCACTCCTGCTCCAGATCTCAGCTCAGCATCTGCTGGGGGAGGGGCACGTCTCCCGCCTGCCCCGTGTGCCCGTAGCATCCTGCCCCTTCTCTCTGTAGAGTGCAGTTTCCCAGTAGACGGGGTCCCAGGAGAGTGGGGATCCCTGAGAACAAGGGCAACACCCTCGCTCGCTCCCTTGCGTTTTTCACCTTGCCCCTGCCCGCCACACCGCGGTGGATGCTCAGTGCTGACTGTGTGGGTGGGCCTGCCCCTGAAAGTGCTTTTCTAGAATGGATCTCAACAGCCTCCAACCTGGTCCCCTGGGCAGAGAAACGAGGCATCACTCAGCATTTCTAACTCTAGACACGCTTGGGGATTTCCCAGGAAAAAAAAGCTGATTTAACCTTCTGGACAGAGTGCCTCAGTGGCAGCAGGATCCCATAGCTCCCCCCGCACCTCCCCCACCTTCACACGTACCCCAGGTAGGGCAGGACCACGAGGCTGGTGATGAGAACAATGATCCGCAGCACGGAGCTGGGGGCCAGGACGAAGGTCTTCTTCAGGGTCATCAGCCATCCGGTCAGATGGGCCCTCACGGTGACTGGAGGGAGAGCCAAGGACTGGTCAGCAATGGCCCCCTTCTCCCTATCCTGCTGCTTCTACCCCCGGCACCCTTCCCCCCCGCCGCCCCCCAGAGCCCGCCCGCAGCAGCGCATCCTGGGTCCCGGGACGGCTGGGTGGGACCCAGGCCCTGCGGCTGCCGCCCTGGGCCCATCTTCCTGCCGGGGTTCCTGATCCCTGCCTCGGGGTTTGGAGGAGCCCTGTTCCCTCCTCCCCCACCTCGCTCCGTGTGCAGCACAGTCCTTAAGTGTCCTTTCCCCACTGTGACCGCCACCCCCGGGCGGGGGATGGAGGGGTGATGCTGCCACTCCCTCCACCCCACCCTCACCCCCACCCAGCCTCAAGCTCCCATCACGCCCGTCTAGGAAAACTCAAGAGAAGAGCAGCGACTTGATGGTGGTCCAGTTTGATTCCCGGAGCAGAGAACCTGGATTGGACGCCGGGTTTCCCCGCGCATGTGGGCAGGGCGAAGTAGGGGGCGGGGTGAAGAAGGGGGCGGGGCGAGGAAGGGGCGGGGTGAAGAAGGGGGCGGGGCGAGGAAGGGGCGGGGCGAAGAAGGGCAAAGAAGGGCGAAGGAGGAGCTCTGGCTCACTTCTGGGTTTCTTTCACAGCCTCCCGACTGCGGACCGGGGCCGGCTCCATCTGTCCACGCCTCACAAAGACCTCACGGCGGGTTCCCAGTACCCTGTCTCCCCAGCCTGATCTGTGAGTTTCTGGAGCGCAGGCAGGGCACCCGCCCCAGCACCCAGGAGGGGCTCCACGGAGGGTGCGTCAGTGACGACTGGCTGATCTTGGCAGACATTTCAGTTCAGTTCAGTAGCTCAGTCGTGTCGGACTCTTTGCGACCCCATGGACTGCAGCATGCCAGGTCTCCCTGTCCATCACCCAAACTCATGTCCACGGTTTACTCGACTCATGTCCATTGAGTCGGTGATGCCATCCAACCATCTCATCCTCTGTTGTCCCCTTTTCCTGCCTTCAGTCTTTCCCAGCATCAGGGTCTTTTCCAATAAGTCAATTCTTCTCTTCGCATCAAGTGGCCAAAGTATTGGAGTTTCAGCTTCAGCATCAGTCCTTCCAATGAATATTCAGGACTGATTTCCTTTAGGATGGACTGGTTGGATCTCCCTGCAGTCCAAGGGAATCTCCAGAGTCTTCTCCAACAACACAGTTCGAAAGCATCAATTTTCAGCACTCAGCTTTCTTTATAGTTGAACTCTCACATCCAGACATGACTACTGGAAAGGCCATAGCTTTGACTAGACGGACTTTGCAGACATTTAGGTTTGACCTGAAACTGGGCAGGGCTTGAGGAAAAAGGAGGTCTAGTCCTTTATCCCATGTAGGGGCAGCACAAGGCACAGACCTATCGAGGGAAGGAAGCGCGCACTCCTGGGATAAAAGCTCATGTCCAGTTTGGAGGAAGAATCTGCATCTGATGCAGTGTTCCTCTTGCCCCGGTGGAGGAGTTGAATTTTGAGGTACAGGTGGCTGCACAGGTGGGATGCTAACCTGATGGGCCCAAAGCCTTCAGGTTGCAAAGATGGGTGGAGTCATCTGTCTTCAAGCAGTTGGTTTGACAGGTGAGGAAGGGGCCTGGAGAGGAGATTCAGAGTCCTACCCCAGTCCTAGCTCTGGGACCTCCAGCTCCTCCTCAGGTCCAGACTGAGGAGTCGAGTCAACAACTAGTGCCTTGATCTCCAGGTGGCAGCAACCCTCGGGTCCCTCAGTGTCCCACGCCAAACCCAAGGACCAGGCAACACCCCAGGCAGCCACCAGGAATTCTTGACATCTAGGAGCAGGGGCAGCTCCTGGCCTGACTTGGGAACAGCTCAGGGTGGCAGGTGAGCCATCAGCCTTGGCGTCGACTGGCCCCACAGCCCATTTCTAACCGCAGCCTTGCCCCTGGATTCTTTTTTCCAGCAGTCCTTTTAGAATCTCAACAGATGCATAGATTTGTGTCACCAGTCACCACAGTGAAGGAAGGGAATGGTTCTGCTGCTGCTGCTGCTAAGTCGCTTCAGTCGTGTCTGACACTGTGCGACCCCATAGACAGCAGCCCAGCAGGCTCCGCCGTCCCTGGGATTCTCCAGGCAAGAACACCAGAGTGCATTGCCATTTCCTTCTCCAATGCATGAAAGTGAAAAGTGAAAGTGAAGTCACTCAGTCGTTTCCGACTCTTAGCGACCCCTCAGTTTCTTTCTACTGAGTCTGCAACCACTGTCCTTTAAGAAAGAAATTATGCCTGTTTGACTCGCTTCTCCAACTTTCAACCTGCTGGATAATATCTTCGCCTCTTTTTAATCCACCGTGAAGCTTTAAAGTGTATACATTTATTTTGTTTGGGACAGAACTGGTAACGTTTCTAAAGAAAGAAAACTGAATCGGGCATGAGAGTGATCAGGAATTTTTCTTTCATTCTCTGTTTTCCTTTACCTGGAACCGGGAAGAAGGAAAAGATACGCAAGGGAACAACGCAGAGTTCTGCAAAGGCAAAGTCCACGCCGATGATGTCTATCAGAATCTTCTCGGAAACGTTGGGAGTCCAGAACATCACAAAACAGAGCTGCCGGGGGAAAGAGGGCAGGAAGCAAGATTATTAGAAAAAGGTGCAAAGGAATGAAATGTAACAGGTATTACATGGTCCTGGAGGAGCTAGGAAAGAGGGTGAACGTGCTCAATTGGGGGGCTGGCACATGGGTCCTCAAGTGCCACTGTCTTGCTCTCTTCTTAGCTGCCACAGGTAAGACCCTGGCCCATTCATCACACCTGCCTGACAGGAAGCCTGGCAGGGGGGCCCGTGTGGGAGGCAGGCCCCTGAGCAGGTAGCCACACTAATGTGGAAAGTTTACATAGGTTGCTGGACAACTCAGTTCAGAGTGAACATGTGTATTAATATAATTTTTACAACTTTAACCAAATAATAAAAAGTAATCTGAAAGTATCTGGATGCATGCAGAACTCCACTGAATCAGATCTGGGAGTAGAAGGGGTGGGGCAAGCTGGGATAAAAGCTACTGTTGGGGGTCAGCCCTTAGGGGACCGACTTTTTAAGCTTTGTGTACTTATAATCGATAGAAAAACTGAATTTAAAAAGGTAATGATATAACTTTGGAAGAGAGTGTTAGACAAATGCCAGTTTGTCTAACACTTGGCCAAGTTAAATGCCAGTTTCATAAAATACTTCTCTGCTTTTCTTAAGATGCAAGCGATTCTTCCCTAAGATGAAAGTGAATGCAGTATAAAGTGAATTGCAGTCGTTCCCTGGTGGCTCAGCAGTGAAGGGTCTGCCTGCCAGTGCAGGAGATACGAGAGACTCAAGTAGGGTCCCAGGGTCAGGAAGATCCCCCGGAGAAGGAAATGGCAACCCATTCCAGTATTCTTGCTGGGAAATCCCCTGGACAGAGGAGCCTTCGCAGGCTACAGTCCATGGGGTTGCAAAGTATTGGACACAATACAACAAGAGAAACAGAACTCTGACGTTTTAGACTATGGGCTCCTCTGTCCGTGGAGTTTTCCAGGCAGGAATTCTGGACTGGGCTGCCATTTCCTACTCCAGGGCATCTTTCCGACCCAGGGACTGAACCACGTCTCTTGTACCTGCTGCATTGGCAGGTGGGTTCCTTACCCCTGGTGCCACCTGGGAAGCCCATAACAACGTTCAGGCTTTGGGTAAATTAAGTTTCACGGAATTAGACTGGTCCTATTACTATGTCATGTTGAACTTTATTAAAAAGCATCTTGGTGGACTTATTATCAATATGTTTCACTTTTATAAGTGCAATGGAACTTTTACTCTATCTTGTATTTTTCAACATCTGGGAAAATATTCCATTTGATTTTCAAGGATGACAGATGTACTATCACTTAATCCTATTGCCTGATGGCAGTACTTCCACTGTATAATTGACAAGAAGGGAAAAATACTTCCTTAGATCTAACAAGAGCTCAGAGGCTTTATTACCGAGTGGCCTGGACAAGTGGCCCTGCCATGTTTTCCCACTGCAAAGCCGGTTACCAGTTAGTCATTCATGCCCACAGCCGGGGTGTGGTGGCAATTTCACAGGACACCTTCACAGCCACACTGAGCACAGCACTGGGACTCAGTTCCTTTTCTTGACAGGGTCGTCCCTCCTTCCAAATATTTTCCACAGCTCTAAAGCATTAGGTGCTAAGTGAGCATCACCCCAACTCTGGACTTGATCAGGACTTATGGAGGATAAGCTATCTGGGGTTTCCTCACTGGCTGGAGTGAGCTCTCTAGGCTGCATTCTGCTAAAAGAAAAATTTAAGCTTCCAGGAAAGTCATAGGCAGGCTTTCCTTAGTTTGTAACCAATGATTATTTGAATATGAGATAATGCAGTCTCTCTGTGCTTTGCAAAATCACTGTAAAGTGGCTTTTAAATGACAACAAACTGAGGAAATAGGAGGGGGTAACTGCATGTCAGAAGGAAGGTGGGAGCAAGTGCCTGCAACAAAGGTTACTTCCTCCCACCAACTTCTTGGCACCGATAATGTCCACCTGGAGGCTTTCCACTGCCCTGGAGGAGAGGGCCAGTAACCCCTGGAGGAGAAAGTCCAACCTCAGGCCGCAAGATAGTGAGTGCATCCATATTAAGGGAGGCACTGCCATAAGTACCCTGAGCAGGTGACTCTACTTCTGGTCCCTTGAAGGCAAAACAGTAAGGCTGGTTGGATCTCTAATAGAGCTTCTCAGGAGGGAGGCTTGTTGTTAGATCTAAGGAAGTATTTTTCCCTTCTTTTCAAATATGCAGTGGAAGTACTAGAATCCGGCAATAGGATTAAATGATAGTATGTCTGTCATCCTTGAAAATCAAATGGAATATTTTCCCAGATGTTGAAAAATACAAGATAGAATAAAAGTTCCATTGCATTTATTGATACGTCATTTCTAAAATTCACAGTGTGGTTTAACTTGGTACCACTAAGCCCCTCTGTTCTCCTTGCAGTACTCGTCTGTGCCAAGTACATCCTACAAGGCCCTGTCAAGGCCACGTGCCACCGAGATGCTTCTTCAGAGTTTTCAGCCCCACACACCTCCAGCCTAGTTTGGATCTTTCTGTTTAGTTGCTCAGTCGTGTCCGACTCTTTACGACACCATGGATTGTAGCCCACCAGGCTCCCCTGTCGGTAGAATTTTTCAGGCCAGATTACTAGAGTGGGTGGCCATTCTAGAGCAAAGTAACTGACTGCTCTCAGTCTGATCTGGGCCTCAGCAATCACAGGTTTAAAGAGAAGAAATACCACATGGATCAATGCTTCCTTTCTTTATGTCACTCAAGTCTCTGAATTTGACTCTTAGCCTTCACCGATCTGACCCATGTTTCCAGTATGAAAATGCTCCTTGCCTTCCAGCTTGCTTCTTAAAAAAAAAAAAAAAAAAAAAGACTGGTTCCAGCATTGCCCAGAAAGGAATACATGCAGCTCAGAATTAGGTAGAGTGTTGGTTACAAGCTGCAATAGCTATTTGCGGGTCAAAATTTTCCAAGAAACATACTGAGCCCTAGCATTGTAATCAGATGAGATTTAACCAGTCTGTTTCAGAAAACAGGAAACTCTAGAAGGTAACCTAACAAAGGCTATTTCAGGAAAAGTGTCTTTCTGATGCATTCACCTAGAGTAGTTTCAACTTAGCTTATGCCCTCTGAGTTGACCAGAACATGCCGTGTTCTTCAAATATTTGCAGAGCCTAATGACATTGACTTTTCCAAACCAGAACACAAACCTAATAAACTGCTGACAGTGAAGACGATTTGTTTCTTGGAGTCGCTGCAGGGTTGGGTTTTCTGCTGCTGAGTTTGCAGTCAACATTATCTCATTAGGAAGCAGCCAGCAAAACAGAACAACCCACTCCATGCCCAGATCTTGGTTTTTCTGTTTATTCTCTAATAAAAAGAACCAGGGCTCCTTGGAGAAATGGCTTATTCTAGGACTAGGGTGGGAAATATACAAGAGGATCAGCTTGAAACACAGGAATCCAGAAGAGAGAGATCCCAACGGCAAAGCTGGAGGAGTCAGAGCAGCTAAAAATGATGGAGTTAGGACCACAGCATACAATAAACACTCATATACAGATACGGCTTCCCCAGGGGCACAGTGGTGAAGAATCTGCCTGCCAGCGCTGGAGATGCAGGTTCAATCCCTGGGTTGGGAAGATCCCCTGGAGAAGGAAATGGCAACCCACTCCAGTATTCTTGCCTGGAAAATCCCGTGGACAGAGGAGCCTGGCCGGCTACAGTCCATGGGGCTGCACATAATTGGACACAAGTTAGCGACTAAATGACAAACTACATGGATATAAGTAAACAAATGGGGAGACTTATCTGGTGGTCCAGTGGCTAAGAATCCAGCAGGGAACATGGGTTCGATCCCTGGTCTGGGCACTAGGATCCCGTATGCCCCGGAGCAGCTGAGCACATGAACCACAATGAAAGAGCCCACGTGACCCAGTGAAGATCCCGAGCACCGCAGCCAACACCCAGCTTGGCCAAATGGCAACAAACCAAGCAAACAACAGGGACAGATCTCCAGCACAGAACTCCAAGTCATGTATGTAGCTACTCTCCTCTCAGGGAGGTGGGGCATATCTCCCACACCTGAAATGTGGGCTGATGACTGTAACTTCCCTCTAGAAAGAGGACAGGGAGAAACCTGGCAAAGACGGTCTTGGCTGTCAAGGTAATATCATCAGTAGTGACAGTCACGTTGATAGCATGATCTCTTGATAAGATGGGATGAGAATGGCCATTTACCTCTGTGGTTTTCCCCTGGAAAGCCTATAAGCCCAGTCTAACCATGAAAAAACCCCCAGACAAACTCAAACTGAGTACCTAAACAGTAGTCCTTGAAACTAACAAGACCACAAAGACAAGCCAAGTCTGAGGAATCCCCACAGCCCAGACGAAGCTAAGGAGACATGGTAGCATGGATAGATCCTAGAACAAAGGACGTGAAGAAAAAGCTTGTGAAATCTGAATAAACTGCGGCATGCATGCATGCTCAGCCTCGTTCGACTCTCTGCCACCCTTTGGACTGTAGCCCCCCAGGCTCCTCTGTCTAGGGAAGTTTTCCAGGCAAGAATACTGGAATACCCCATTCCTTCTTCAGGGGATCTTCCTGACCCAGGGGTTGAACCCCTGTCTCATGAATTGACAGACAGATTCTTTACACTGAGCCACCTGGGAAGCCTGGTGGAATTTAGTTCATAATAATGTACAGGGGTTGGTTCCTTAGTCATGACAAATGTACCACAGCAGTGTAAGACCAAGTGTGGGTGAAGCATCTGTGCTATGTTCACAAGGCTTCTGTAAGTCTAAAACAGTTCTAGGCAATTCTCTGGTCTTCCCAGGTGGCACTAGTGGTAAAGAACCTGCCTGGCAATGCAGGAGACCTGAGACCCAGGTTCAATCCCTAAGTCAGGAAGATCCCCTGGAGAAGGGATAAGCTACCCACTCCAGTATTCTTGGGCTTTCCTGGTGGCTCAGATGGTAAAGAGTCCACCTGCGATGCGGGAGACCTGGGTTTGATCCCTGGGTTGGGAAGGTCCCCTGTAAGAGGGCAGGGAAGCTCACTCCAGTATTCCTGCCTGGAGAATCCCAAGGACAGAGGAACCTGGCGGGCTACAGTCCATGGTGTCACAGAGCTGGACACGACTGAGCAACTAAGCACAGCAAAGCTAGATTCCCAAATAGGGTGAGAGTGTTCAGAAAGAATGGCAGAAGCCCCGACCTTACAGAAATAACACTTCTGGGCCTAAGATGCTACAATCTGACTCAATGCGACTGGGATCACACAACAGGCATCTCTCTCAAGACCCTCCTCATCCGGAGTCAGTCCCTGACCTGTCCTGGGACTGAGTCTCCTTCCTAAGAACTAGGGAATGGAATTCGAAGAAGCTAATGGTCTCCATCAGCATTTGAACTTGGAGAACAACCAAACCCAGCATGCTGGGACGTCCATTTCTGCGATGTTGGGACACCCGTTCCTGCACGTCCAGAGAGGACTCCTTTCCATGAAGGAACAATGCCAAGGGCTCCGGTTTTCACTTAATTTCCAGGAGCTGTTGGCCATGCTTTTGAGGAACTCACAAAGCTGTCTCCATTACCCGGATTAATCAGGATTAGTACTGTCAGAAATTCTGATGCCCCACAGTTAGAAGTGAACCACACTGCAGCTGTTTTGAATTAAAATAGTCCACCCTGGGCATCAGTTTTATTTGGAGATTTTACTGAGAAAGAAGGGTTCAACTTACGTTTAATTGGGTTTAAGTCTCCAGTAAGGTAAACCAGTGGTTAACCCTCAACAATGCCACATACAAGGCGGTGGTCACAGGCTTGGCACAGGACTGTGCGCTGAGGGGCCTGGGACCTACACGAAATGCTCCCATCAGTGCCATGCACAGCGTAGGTGATCGATCGTAGCTGTCATCATAATCAAAGTTTTCCTGGGACCACAATATAGTGCTCACTGTGGGGTCATCAGCAGGTGTTGAGATTAGCATCAGTTTTATTTTCCTCTTTGTACTTTTTCCTGTTTTCCAAAAAAGTGTGTCTTCTTTTTTTTCTGGTTCAGAAAACATTTTAGAATAACAGAGATCCCTCTTATTGTCTTTATAGATTAAGTCAATCAAGGCTTCCCTGGAGGATCTGACGGTGAGGAATCTGCCTGCAGTGTGGGAGACCCAGGTTTGATCCTTGGGTCAGGAAGACCTGCTGGAGAAGATCCATTCCAGTATTCTTTCCTGGAAAATTCCAGCCATGGGGTTGCAAAGAGTCAGACACACCTGAGCAACTAACACTTTCACTTCACTTTTCATCTGCGCTGCTGACAGGGACGGTAGCAGTCTTGTTTCAGAGGGATGAGCACCTTTCAGAGGTGGCTGACGGCTTAACTTTTACAGCAAGGGTCTTTGGAAAGTGCATCTAATGTCTGATCTGATTTACTTGGGGATGAGGGTGGAGGTGGGGTGGGGAGCACTGGACACTATCGGACACACACAGGCCTGTCTGGCTTGTTCTCAGAGAGAGCTGACGGAGACCTGAGCAACGCCATCTGGCCTTTTGACTCTCAGCTACACATCACGTTGTCTGTGCTCATGTGGTGGAGGGTGGGGTGGGGGCGTTTCTGAAGGGTTTTGTAGGGCATGTTTGTGACCCTGGGAGCCTTGGGACATTGTGGATTGGAGGAGTGTTATGACTGGATTGTAATTTTGACAGGCTCTCCAACCCTGAATATTCACTGGAAGGACGGATGCTGAGCTGAAGCTCCAATACTTTGGCCACTTGATGCGAAGAGCCGACTCATTGGAAAAGACCTTGATGCTGGGAAAGATTGAAGGCAGGAGAAGGGGACAACAGAGGATGAGATGGTTGGATGGCATCATTGACTCAAGGGATGTGAGTCTGAGCAAGCTCCGGGAGATGGTGATGGACAGGGAAGCCTGGCGTGCTGCAGTCCATGGGGTTGCAGAGTCAGACATGACTGAGCAACTGAACAACAACCCAGATCACTTGAGAACAGACTTTGGGGGGTGGTGGGGGGCCAAGTGCAGAAGCAGGGACGAACTCTGTTGGAGGAGGGGCTACTGTAACCATCCTGGTGAGAGATGGCCTAGGACCAGGAGGTGAGAAACGGTCAGATCTGGCAGTGTTTGAAGTTAAGAGAGCTAACGAGATGTGCTAAGTGCTCCACATGTGGTGTGACAGGGTGTCACGTGACTGAGCACCGCCTTCCTTTAGCTAGAGGCCTGGCTGCCCACGAGGGCCCCTCCTGGCCTGTCCTCTCCGCAGTCACTCTCCTTGCTGGTGGTGCCCTGAACCAGATGGGGCCATTCCTAGGAGCTTTCCTAATGCAAACGGTGAGGTCCTGAGAAGTCACCACATCCCTAATGGAACGACAGCATCTCATCAGGACTGACTCTTAGACCTAGTTCAGTTCAGTTCAGTTGCTCAGTCGTGTTTGACTCTTTGTGACCCCATGGACTGCAGCACGCCAGGCCTCCCTGTCCATCACCAACCCCCAGAGTTTACTCAAACTCACGTCCATTTAGCCAGTGATGCCATCCAACCATCTCACCCTCTGTATTCCCCTTCTCCTCCTGCCATCAATCTTTTCCAGGATCAGGGTCTTTTCAAATGAGTTAGTTCTTCACATCAGGTGGCCAAAGTAGAACCAGAGGGAGCCCCAATTTTGAAGGAAAAAAGAATGATGTTTTACTAGTGTGGCAACGCTTAAGCAGACCACGTATGATAAAGCTGATGAGCCTGAGTCCTGGGTAGCAGTCTTAAAGGCGGTGACGGGAGCCAGCCTGTAGTCATCGCCAGACAGAACGGGCCACTCTCCTGTGGGGCTGCTGATCGGGGACCACTGACCCAGCCTTGGAAACGGTGAACAGTCACGTGGGCATGGAGACAGAGGGGCGTCATGGGAGCAGGTGATGGAGAAAAATACTTCAGTGCAGGAGGTAGGACCGTGAGTATTACAATAGGGTGCAGTGAGGAGCTACATAGAAGGGGGACTTTTTATGTAAGGTCAAGCCAGTAAAACTTTTAGTAAACTGAAACAGATGAAGTAAACCACATCTATTAGTGAGAGAAGCAGAGCTTGGCTTTCGGTTAAGCCAGAGAGCATGGCAAGGCTTGTTAGAAAGTGTTTATGACTGTGTGGATCACAATAAACTGTGGAAAATTCTGAGAGAGATGGGAATACCAAACCACCTGACCTGCCTCTTGAGAAATCTGTATGCAGGTCAGGAAGCAACAGTTAGAACTGGACATGGAACAACAGACTGGCTCCAAATAGGAAAAGGAGTGCGTCAAGGCTGTATATTGTCA
Organism: Ovis aries; assembly: GCF_016772045.2. Lineage (NCBI taxonomy): Eukaryota > Metazoa > Chordata > Mammalia > Artiodactyla > Bovidae > Ovis > Ovis aries. The sequence goes on along the minus strand of NC_056069.1, from coordinate 58,626,308 downwards.
CCCTGCTTATTTAACTTCTATGCAGAGTACATCATGAGAAACGCTGGACTGGAAGAAACACAAGCTGGAATCAAGATTGCCGGGAGAACTATCAATAACCTCAGATATGCAGATAACACCACCCTTATGGCAGAAAGTGAAGAGGAGCTAAAAAGCTTCTTGATGAAAGTGAAAGAGGAGAGTGAAAAAGTTGGCTTAAAGCTCAACATTCAGAAAATGAAGATCATGGCATCCGGTCCCATCACTTCACAGGAAATAGATGGGGAAACAGTGGAAACAGTGTCAGACTATTTTTTGGGGCTCCAAAATCACTGCAGATGGTGACTGCAGCCATGAAATTAAAAACGCTTACTCCTTGGAAAAAGTTATGACCAACCTAGATAGTATATTCAAAAGCAGAGACATTACTTTGCCAACTAAGGTCCATCTAGTCAAGGCTATGGTTTTTCCAGTGGTCATGTATGGATGTCAGAGTTGGACTGCGAAGAAGGCTGAGCACTGAAGCATTGATGCTTTTGAACTGTGGTGTTGGAGAAGACTCTTGAGAGTCCCTTGGACTGCAAGGAGATCCAACCAGTCCATTCTGAAGGAGATCAGCCCTGGGATTTCTTTGGAAGGAATGATGCTAAAGCTGAAACTCCAGTACTTTGGCCACCTCATGTGAAGAGTTGACTCATTGGAAAAGACTCTGATGCTGGGAGGGATTGGGGGCAGGAGGAGAAGGGGATGACAGAGGATGAGATGGCTCGATGGCATCACGGACTCGATGGACGTGAGTCTGAGTGAACTCCGGGAGTTGGTGATGGATAGGGAGGCCTGGCGTGCTGCGATTCATGGGGTTGCAAAGAGTCGGACATGACTGAGCGACTGAACTGAACTGAACTGATGTATCCCCTAATATTCTCAGTGTGGCTAGTCGCTGGCTACAAATATTATACATCTACCTGGAATACTTTCTCACAGAGGGGTTGATGCAACCACCAATGGTTACAGCACATTTCTGATAAAATATTGACACTTTCAGATGTGATTTCAAAAATGCACTTAAGAATATGAACATGAAATCACCTCTGTTATCATTTAGACTTAGTGAAACTGCCATATACACATAAGAGCAGTTGGTGCACCTTTCAGTTATAAGATGTTTAAAATTCTTGGTAATTCTAACTAACACTGAACACTTGGTAAGTGTTAGTCATTCAGTTGTGTCTGACTCTGTGACCCCACGTCCTATGTGTAGCCCACCAGGTTCCTCTGTCCATGGAATTCTCCAGGCAAGAATACTGGAGCGGGTAGCCATTTCCTTCTCCAGGGGATCTTCCTGGCCCAGGGACTGAACCCAGGTCTCCTGCATTGCAGGCAGATTCTTTACCATCTGAGCCACCAGTGAAGAATTGATTGGTTGAGTTGATTGAAATAAACAATATGCTTCCAACAGCAGGGGGCGCCATGCGCTAAGCCCGCAGATGGCGCTCCAGTTGTCCGCTTGTGCCCATCCTATCCCCGCAGTGTTCTTTCCTTCCACAATTTGAAGAATGTTTAGAGAGTTCCAACCTTAGCTTATGTTGAGCGTTTACTTTTTTGACTATTAATAGTCAAATCGGAGCTTGTTAGAGGCTGGGGGTGGGGATGGGGGGATGGAGAGTTATTGTTTAAAGGGTAGAGAGTTTCACTTTCCCAAGATGCAGAGTTCTGGGGACAGACGGCAGTGGCAGGTCCGGTACTGAACTGTGCACTTAAGCAAGGGCTAAATTCAGGGCTAAGTTATATGTGAGGTGTTTTTTACCACAATTTTTAAAAATTAAAAAAAAATTGGAACCTTTTTTGTAACAACACAATATACTTGTTCATCTGCTAATTGTTTTAAGAATGCACTGTGAACTGTTCGTGGGAATGTAAAAATTATGACAACGACTATGGAGAATAGTATGGCGGTTCCTCAAAACACTAGAGTTGCCATATAATCCTGCAATTCCACTCCTGAGCATATATCTGGACAAAACTATAATTCGAAAAGATACATGCATCCCTACGCTCACGGCAGCACTATGTACAACAGTCAAGACCTGGAAACCACCTGAATGCCCATCAGTAGAGGAGCGGATAAAGAATTTGTGTGTGTCGTTCAGTCGTGTCCGACTCTTTGCGACCCCGTGGACTGTATAGTCCATGGAATTCTCCAGGCCAGAAATACTGGAGTGGGTAGCCTTTCCCTTCTCCAGGGGATCTTCCCAACCCAGGGATCAAACCCAGGTCTCCCACATTGCAGGTGTATTCTTTACCAGCTGAGCCACAAGGGAAGTCAAAGAACACTGAAGTGAGTAGCCTATCCCTTCTCCAGGGGATCTTCCCAACCCAGGAATGGAACCGGGGTCTCCTGCATTGCAGGCAGATTCTTTACCAACTGAGCTATGAGGGAAGCCCACGTATATATAATAGGATACACTCAGCCATAAAAAGAATGGCATTAGCAGCACCATGGATGGACCTAGAGGTCATCATGCTAAGTGAAAAGAAAGAAAGAAAGTGCAGTCGCTCAGTCGTGTTGCTCTTTGTGACCCCATGGACTGTAGCCCGCCAGACTCCTCTGTGCATGGAATTCTCCAGGCAAGCATAGTGGAGTGCGTTGCCATTTCCTTCTCCACATACTAAGTGAAAGATGCCAGAAGGAGAAAGACAAATACCATGTGATATCACTCACATGTGGCGTCTAAAATAAGACACACATGAACTTATCTCAGAGACAGAAACATGTTCGCAGGCGCGGCGAACCGACCTGTGGCTGCCAAGGGGGAGGAGGGGTGGAGAGGGATGGACTGGGGGTTTGGGATTAGCAGATATGAACTATTACACATAAAATGAATAAACTACAGGGTCCTACTACCGTAGAGCACAAGGAACTACATTCAATATCCTGTAATAAACCACAGTGGAAAAGAATGTGAAATCTCTGTATATATATATACATACATATGTTTATTTATATATATATATATATATATATATAAAATGACTGAATTGCTCTGCTGCTGCTGCTGCTGCTAAGTCACTTTAGTCGTGTCCGACTCTGTGCGACACCATAGACAGAAGCCCACCAGGCTCGCCCATCCCCGGGATTCTCCAGGCAAGGACACTGGAGTGGGTTGCCATTTCCTTCCATCAAAAATTAGTACAACATTGTAAATAAACTATACCTCAATAAAATGAATGTAAAAAAAAGAATGCACATGTGGATTGGTACTGTCATTCTATTACAAGGTAGGGATTTGGGGACCAGTCTCAACTGTTTTTCTCTCCCCCAAACAAACCAACCGATCCCTTAAGTCTACAACTAATGATGACTTAAAAAGTGGTACATATACAGAGTGGAGTATTACTCAGCCATTAAAAAGAATACATTTGAATCAATTCCAATGAGGTGGATGAAACTGGAGCCTATTATACAGAGTGAGGTAAGCCAGAAAGAAAAACACCAATACAGTATACTAACGCATATATATGGAATTTAGAAAGATGGTAACGATAACCCTGTATGTGAGACAGCAAAAGAGACACAGATGTATAGAACAGTCTTTTGGACTCTGTGGGAGAGGGAGAGAGTGGGATGATTTGGGAGAATGGCATTGAAACATGTATAATATCATATATGAAACGAATCGCCAGTCCAGGTTCAATGTATGATACTGGATGCTTGGGGCTGGTGCACTGGGATGACCCAGAGGGATGGTACGGGGAGGGAGGAGGGAGGGGGGTTCAGGATGGGGAACACGTGTATACCTGTGGTGGATTCACGTTGATGTATGGAAAAGCCAATACAATATTGTAAAGTAATTAACCTCCAATTAAAATAAATAAATTTATATTAAAAAAAAGTGAACGCTGGACTACTGAAGTTTTGGAGAGAAGCGTGGAGGCGGGCAGAGGTGGGGTTCAGGGGAAAGGCACTAACTCTTCTCAGTAACTTACTGTATGCCAAGAGCTTTCCTTCACTGATGTTCAGTCAGTAAGTCCTATCCGACTCTCTGTGACCCCATGAACTGCAGCACGCCAGACTCTTCTGTCCTCCACCCTCTCCCAGGTTTGCTCAAATTCATGTCCGTTGAGTCGGTGATGCTACCATCTCATCCTCTGCTGCCCCCTTCTCTTTCACCTTCAATCTTTCCCAACATCAGGCTCTTTTCCAGTCATGTCATTTAACCCTTATCCCAACCCCAGGATCGTGGCATTATGGAATGGGGCCAGGAGTTCGACCCTGGCTGTGGGGACTCAGAAGGGTTGCTCCCCCACGTTTCTGGGGTGTCTGAAGGCGCTCAACTGGCCAATGGCAGCCAGTACCCAGAGACTGAGAGGGCCACCAAGTGAGAAAGTCTTAACTTCAGCACTTTCGGTCCTTTTCGTCCCTACCCCACCCCGCCCCCATCCACAAGAGGTCCTTCTCTTCTCCTGGATAATCTGAACAATGAGAAAGCAGTCTCGGGGCGCGGGGGTGGGGAGCCAGCAGAAACAAAGCCACAAACAGGCCGCCCTTGTTGGCGACACAGACAGGACCAGGATGGCACCAAGACTGGGATAAGGCTCATAGTGTTCACCACCCCAGCGGCCGAGGGGTGGCTCGTGGGTCCAGTGCAGCCACAGGAGTGAGCCTGGGTCACCCTCAAGAACTGACCTTTTTTTTTTCGGTTTTTGAAGATTTTTTGATGTGGATCATTTTTGAAGCCTTTATTGAATTTGCTATAATATTGCTTCTCTCTAGGTTTTGCTTTTTGGCCCTGAGACATGTGGAATCTTAGCTTCCTGACCAGGGGTCTAACTGGTACCCGCTACACTGGAAGGTGAAGTCTTAGCCACTGAACCACCAGGGAAGTCCTGAACTGATCTTTTAACTCTGAGCACAGGAGGTCGTCCTATGGGATGGTGGTTTTTGCTCTTCCTTAGCTCAGATTTCGCACCTTTCCAGCACCTATGAGAAGGACTCAGGGCTGAATGCTTGGCTGAGATGCAGCTCTGACTAGAGGGATGCGACTAAGAAAAGGGGATTCTTGCTGTGCTCGTTGGACGCTGACATGTGTGGATGCAGACACATCCTATCCTGTGAAGCCACAACAGAGAAGTAACGTGCAGACGAGAGCACGTGAGACTGTCCATTATATTTGTTGCTCAGTTGCTTGTTTGTGTCTGACTCTGCGACCCCATGGACTTCTGCACGCCAGGCTTCCCTGTCCTTCACTATCTCCTGGAACCTGTTTGAACTTATGTTCATTGAGTTGGTGATGCCATCCAGCCATCTAGTCCTCTGTTGTCCCCTTCTCCTCCTGCCTTCAGTCTTTCCCAGCATCAGGGTCTTTTCCAGTGAGTCGGCTCTTTGCATCAGGTGGCCGAAGTATTGGAGGTTCAGTTTCAATACAATATGGACATGGAAACAGTGGGGCTCATCTTGAACTGCTAGATGCAAAACTGCTCCTTTTTAAAAAAATCTTTTTCATTGGAGTAGAGTTGCTTTATACTGTTGTGTTAGTTTCTGCTGTATAGCAAAGTGAATCAGCTCTATAATCCCCTCTTTTTTTGGATTTTCCTTCCCATTTAGGTCACCACAGAGCACTGAGTAGGAAAACTGATCCTTACATGATGAAAAAGTCCCCTAGCTGGGGAAACTGAGGCTGTAACAGGCAGGGCTGGGCGAGCCTCCAGGCCTGTGACCGGTAGGCCAGGCATTTTCTGATGTTTTCCACTGGCAGTCGCCCTTAGCTCAGCTGTGCAGGCCTTGCAGGGAGCAGGTGGCTGGAGCTGGCCTGGCAGGATTAGAGGTGCTATAAATACTACCACTGTCAGTGAGCTTGCTGCCTTTCAAAGGTGGTGGCCCCTTGGGAGGTGGGGCAGAGAGGACGCGGCAGAGTGGAGTCATCTGCATCTGTGGGATTTGTGCTTCTCAAGGACTCACTTACTGTGAACAGCAGAAGCAGCATTTCAAGATTAGCTGAAACTCCCCACAAGGGATTATCTCAGTGTGTCCCAGAGGAAGACGCTGATGGAGTGGGTGTTTTTGACTGCTTCTTTCTCTGATGGAAAGCCTTTTTGCTTTCTTTCCCACAGGGAGGGTCCCTCTGAGGCCCTGAGGTTCTGAAGCTTTAGGACACAAATGTTTTAAATGTCAAGCCTCCGCCCTTTAAATTCTGCGGTGGCCACCACCCCCCGGACGGCATGTGATTTCCATGCTGGCCTTGGCAAGACGAGACAGGCACCTATCAGTGTTGCAATTCCAAGTTTGATTTCTACAGAGCACATGCTCACCTCCTCCCTCTCCAGCAACCTGCCAGCGAACCCCTCCCCAGTGAGGCTGAGCTCGGGAGGCCAGGGACCAAGACAAAGAACAGCCCCATTGGATGGGATCACGGCCATCAGGGAGGGGAACGGCCACTCACGTGGGAGTGACCATGTCCTGTTAAGCTCACAATAACCAGGGAAATTGAAAAAAAATGAAATAAAGAGATTTCAAAATTTGTGAGAAAGAGGCAAGGAAAATAAAATAAAACCAGAGTTTCTGAAAGGAGCTGGAATGCTCTCGAAAGAGAAATTCCTGCCCACCTGCCACAACTAGAAAGGAGAACAGGTGGTCCCCAGGCTGCTCTTGGGGGGGAGGGAATGTGCCAGGCGAGGAGGAGGTATCTGCTGTCTCCCTGCCTTGGTCTGCCAGCTCTCAGGCTCTCTCTTTCCCAGTTCCTGGGAGGTGAGCCCAGATGATGTCTAAGAACTACCACCTCCAAGGGCTGGCAATCTCATGGACGAATAAGGTCAGGAGGGTCAAGCCCAGATGGGTGCAAGTGCTGAGATCCAGAAAAGAGCTTTAAACAAATATGTTCAAGGTAAGAAAAGGAAAGGGAAAGAACCACTAGGGTCCAAGGATACATTCAAAAACGGCTCTGAGTTTGCCGTTTCCATGAAGGAGGGTCACCTTAAAACAGGTAAGCAAACATGGTTAAAAGGGATTTGAAGACCAAAAGTAATGAGAGGCAGCGAAGCATTTTGTCTGTTCAAGTCCCAAATTGCTAACAGCATCTGGACTGAAAACACTCATAGACGTAGCAGAAAAAGTGATTGCAGAGATTCTAGGAGCTCGAGGTAGGCAAATCCCCTGAAGATGGATTTGAGAAGGGGCCAGCCCCCTACCACCGTGGGACTAGGACTTACCAGCTCTTGTGTTTCCCCTTCTAACTGTGCTACCCGGCTAAAAGAAAAAACCTATGTAGCCTTAGGCTGCATTGATGAGAATTATAAAGTTAAAACCAGACCAATTTACTCCTTTAGCTCAGGTCAGACCTAATTTGGAGTTTATGCTCCATGTTCTCAGAGGAGAACCAACAGGGACAATTCAAAGAGCAGAACCAAAACACCGCAGGGTCTGGAAGTCAGGCTGTTAAAAGGTATTGAGCTGGGCTTTGGCTAGTTGAAAGGCTGCCACGTGGAAGGTGGATTAGATGCACCCTGTGGCAAAGGGTGGGCTTCCCCTGTGGCTCAGCAGGTAAAGAATCTGCCTGCAAGGCAGGAGCCACAGGAGACGCGGGTTCGACCCCTGGGCTGGGAAGCTCCCCTAGAGAAGGAAATGGCAACCCACTCCAGTATTCTTGCCTGGAGAATCCCATAGACAGAGGAGCCTAGTGGGCTACAGTCCATGGGGTTGCACAGAGTCGGACACGACAGTGGGCACGCAGGCATGTGGCAAAGGACAGAGAGATGAGGATGATGCCCCATCAGCCCTTCATCTGGGGGGCGTTACGTCACCACCTCCTCCCTGCCTCCCAGGGAGTCGGATTCTAACTACTTCTACAGTTTTGATTCTGCAGGGACCTACTGGTTTCCGCAGCAATCATTTTGTTATTATGACAGTGCGCTTTACACGTGTATTCGGTCAAAAAATAATTACTGGGCACCTGTCCCATGCCAGGCACTATGGGCATATATTGGATTGGTTAATAAGTTTGTTCAGGTTTTTCCATCCAATGTTATGGAAAAACCTGAATGAACTTTTTGGCCAATTCGACACAATGGCGAACATGGCAGAGGCGATGCCAGCCTCATGGAGTCCCCGTGACTACAGAGCACGGTGTCGAGATGGGGGCTCAGGGACAGCAGCGGCCGCAGGGCGTGGGAAGCCGGCTGACCACATCCAGTCCCAGTCCCAGGTGCTGGACGAGGAGGTGGAGAGAGGGTTTCAGGCAAAAGGGACAACATGGGCAGAAGCTTGGGTGAGAGAACACACACAGTGACCCTTCAGTCCCAAGAGCTCTGGGCGGCTGGAGTGGGCAGCAGGGTGTTGAGATGGGCCTGGTGCTGTATGTTTCAGGTTCGAGTTTACATTGGTACCAGGGAGCCAGTATGCTGTCCACTCCATGAGGACTGGTTTGGACGCGATGTGCGTGGAGCCCCCCTGGGAGCTGTGGTTCCAGAGGAGGGGGAGCTATATGAGTAGAAACAGGGATGTGCTTAGTTGCTCAGTCATGTCTGACTGTTTGCAACCCCATGGACTGTAGCCCGCCAGGCTCCTCTGTCTATGGGGATTCTCCAGGCAAGAATACTGGAGTGGGTTGCCACGCCCTCTTCCAGGGGATCTTCCCAACCCAGGGATCGAACCCAGGTCTCCCTCACTGCAGGCAGATTCTTTACCAGCTGAGCCACCAGGGAAGCCCAAGAATCCTGGACTGGGTAGCCTATCCCTTCTCCAGGGGATCTTCCAACCGGGGTCTCCTGCATCGCAGGTGGATTCTTTACCAGCTGGGCTACCAGGGAAGCCCAGAAAGAGGACTATGAGGTGGCGAATGGAGAAGAGGGAGGTCCCAGGGGTGTTTAGGAGGAGGCCAAGACAGGGCTCTGTGCCTGAGTGGACCTCAGGATGAGGAAGATGGCCAAGCCAGGGAGGAGTCCAGGCTTCCGGTTCTGGCAACTCCAGGCAGAAGTCCATGCTGGTCACTGAAGCAGGGTAATGGAGAGGAGAAAGAGTGCCAGCCACAAGCACCCTCTGGGACAGGATGGGCTGGCACCCGAGGGAAATCAAAGCACATCTGCGCAAAGGAGGCAGTTAGTATTTGGGTGAGAAGCTCGGGAGACAGATGCGAGGGAAAGATGCTGCTTCAGGAAATCAGCCAGATGGGCAACCAGAGTCACACTCTGCAGAAGGAGGGCTGAGGAGGGAGGAGGTCACTCAGACAGAGGGAGGTGCCCACCTGGAGTGAGGAAGAGGGATATTCCAGCCAGGAGCCTGTGAAGAAAGTGAAAGTTGTGTCCGACTCTTCGTGACCCCGTGGATTGTAACCCATGGAATTTTCCAGGCAAGAGAACTGGAGTGGGTGGCCATTTCCTTCTCCGGGGGATCTTCCTGACCCAGGGATCAAACCCAGATCTCCCACATTGCAGGCAGAGGCTTTACCTCTGAGCCACCAGGGAAGATACTCAGAAAGGAAGGCGGCAAAGCAGCTGAGCGGAGAGCCACCGAAGCCGCAGGAGATGAGCCTAGGTTGTGGATGACGGCCGCCCCAGATACGGGGGCAGGAGAACAGGAAGGTGTCTGTGGGAGCCGCAGCCTGAGTGCGCAGGGACTGGGGCCAGCTCTCTAGGGGACACTGGCAAACGGGGGCAGGAACGCAGCACAGAAGGACCACCTAGGTAGGAACAGGTGTCCCTCGCTTCAGAAGGAGGAGGCAGGTGGGCTGCAGTGGGGAGTGCAGATGGCCCAGGTGGGGAGCACAGATGGGGGCCTGCAGCAGTGGGAAGGGTGGGTGAGAGGTGCTCTTGCGTAATTCTCTCAAGGAGCTTGGATGCCACTGAGAGGAGAAATGTAGGCGCCTTCTGGATAAAGGTTTTCATGTTTTAAGTTTTTTTCAAAAGTTGGGAGCCTTGAGCATATTTAAACACAGATACGAAGGAGTGATTTGGGAGAGGTTGACGTTGGAGAGAGGGAGACACTGAGACAGAGTCCCTGACCAGAAAGAATGGAATTGTGCAGGTGGGCACACGTGGAGGTGCCTCTCAGATGGGGGGTGGGGGAGTGTGTGTTCACGCCTCCACGGCTGCAAACACACAGGGGGCCCTGGGCTTCGGGGCACCTGATTACTCTAATATGATCCCTCAGTCCAAAGTGGCGTCTCGCTCCTCCTCTTTGCCTTTACTTCATTTTTTCTCCCAAGCAGCTGTGACTACTGTAGAAGGCTGCATCCATGCATGCATGCTCAGTAGCTTTAGTTGCATCTGATTCTTTGTGACCCCATGGACTGTAGCCCACCAGGCTCCTCTGTCCATGGGATTCTCCAGGCAAGAATCCTGGAGTGGGTTGCCATGCCCTCCTCCAGGGGATCTTCCTGACCCAGGGATCCAACCCATGTCTCTTATGTCTCCTGCTCTGCTGGCGGATTCTTTACCACTGAGCCACTAGGGAAGCCCAGAAGGCTGCGGAACGGGCCCTCAAAGAGATGCCCCCACCCTCATCCCCAGAACAGGGATTCATTACTGTATATGGTAACAGAGATGATGAAATTATGGAGCTAAGAGTGTCTAGGCAGGCCCTAAATACCGTCGCAAGTGTCCTGATGATAGAAAGAGGGCCACGTAGAGACAATAAGAAGCCCAGAGAGTGACTTGGCCAAGGAATGCCAGCTGCCACCAGGAGCTGCAAGAGGCAAGGCCTGGATTCTTTTCTAAACCCACTGGAGGGAGTCTGCCCCGCTAGTGCCTCAAATTCAGCCCAGTGAACTGAATTTCGACTTCCGGCCTCCAGAACTAGGAGGGAATACATTTCTCTGTCGTTTTAAGCCATCAGGTTTGTGGTCATTTGTTACAGGAGCCACAGGAAATGAATACACTGTCCAACACCACCGTATGTGCCAATTGCCTGTCTTCTCCCTGAGATTATAAACCCCTCTAATAGAAGAGACAGTGTGTTTCTTTCACTGGGGTAGCCGTGGAGCCTGGTGTGGAGCAGGGGCTCAAGCATTTGCTTTAAACGACTGCATGAATAAACATGGACGTGCTCTTTCTCTGGGGAGCTGTGTTGTAAATAGAAAAACTCTACGTCGGGCTCCCCACCCTCCCAGATCTAATGCCTGACTATCTGAAGTGGAGCTGATGTAATAATAACAGAAATAAAGTGCACGGTACATGTAAAGAGCTCGAATCCTCCTGAAAACATCCCACCCCACCCCACACCAGTCTGTGGGAAAACTGCCTTCCATGAAACTGGTCCCTAGTGCCAAAGATGTTGGGGACCACTGCTCTAAGCAGAAGTGTTCCATCGCCCAGGCTTTAGACAAGTTTGGCAATGCATCCGTGAGTGCTCAAAAAATCTTTCCTTACTGGCATTTCTAATATTTGGTTGGTGTGTACACATTTATCAGATCTAAGCCAAAGGATGAAATGTATCAATTTCTCTCTTTCAGAGCTCACCGAAGCTTGTGGGTAACGGCATGAGTGCACGCTCAGTCGCTCCGCTGTCTTTGTGACCCTATAGACTGTAGCCCGCCAGGCTCCTCCACCCATGGGATTCTCCAGGCAACAATACTGGAGTGGGTTGCCGTTTCCTCCTCCAGGGGATCTTCCCAACCTAAGGACTGAACCTGCATCTCTCGCGACTCTTGCGTTAGCAGGTAGATTCTTCACCGCTGAGCCACCTGGGAAGCCCCGTGGGTAACGGACATTTCTGAATTAGCAACACAACCGAAGGTTGGAACGAGCACTGTCAACACCTGGCGTTGGAGACTGTGCACAGGAAGGGGACCTCAGAAGAGCTTTCCCAAGTTCTCAGGGAGAAAAACACGCAATATGTGTCCCATGTGTGGGCGAAATCTGTCTAGAGAAGGACTGTATAAATCTGTCAAGAGGTTGAATTTATTTTAAACACTGAAAAGAAAAAAAAAACCACACACACACATCCCACAGAAATTTGGAAGGGTATGATAGGAATCACTAGAAGAATTCACAAAAGTATTCACTGGCATCAAATATACCAGTAGCTATTTATTTACACAAGGCCATCCCTCCGTTTCATGGGAGCTATTGTGTCTGGGGGCCACGGAGCAGGGAGCTGGCGTTCTCTGCTTCCAGCGGGCCAGGTGTGATGCTAAGCTATTACTCCTTTGAAAAGCCTTAGAAGGTGGGTATTCTTATCATGCCCGCATGGCAGCTGGGGAAGTCGAGGCTTTCAGTATTCAGTGACATCCCAGTGGGTGAGTGGTGGGGTCAGGGTTTGAACCCAGGCCCGGGGGGCCCCTAGACCCACACTCATGAGCACTGAGCCATGTGGCCCCGAATTCAAGCCTAAGCTAACCCTTCCCCCTTGGCTCTCTGCCCCCTCCCCAACCCACCCCTTTTAAATCAAAATCCACAAAGAGGGCAGTCAAGTGTCACAAGAGCCCAGGGCCATTTGGCACAACTCACAGCCCTGCCTTTGAACCCGTCTCCTGTTCAGAGGGGCCGGCTCTCCAACCCTTCTTGTTTTCTGTTTGTTTTGGTAAGGGCCGATTCATTCCTCACACCACACGGGTTAAGAGCCGTGTCTGCCGGAGGATTAAAGGCAGGCCTTTGAGAGCTGTCTGGTTTCTGATTAACGATGCGCAGCTTTCCCAGGCACTATTATCTGCCACACGTGTGTTTTCTCAGCATCACACTACGGTTCTTTGAGGTTCACCCTGGGCTCAGAAGGAGTACAAAAGGACTCCCAGAATAATCTCCTAAAGCAAAGTAATCGTGTTTCCTTCACTGCCTGAACAGGCGGGCACTCCTGCCCAGAGCTGGAAATAGAGCGAAACCCTTAAGCTAAAATTTTATTTAAGATAAAATAAAAGAACACGTTCAGCAAAGGCCACGGATCAGTTAGCTAAAGGCAACTGTACTTCCCCGTTCACTCTCCCAGTCTGCCTGCAGATACAAGAGACACCTAAGTGCCGGGTGAGGCACAGTGGGTGTTAAATGCTCCACTGACTGTTTTCTTAAGACATTTCTGTTCTTGTATATTTCCAGCTTCTCCAGGTGAGAACTGAATCCAAGGTTAGCTTAGAAATATTGTTTGTGCAGGTCAGCACTGTTCCCAAATTTATGCGCTTAATTATGTCTTTGCGGATGGGGCTTTTGGGTGGCGAGGGGTGAGGGCGGGAGGGTGTTGGTATCAGAGCCTCCAGTGGAAGTACCAGTGTGTGATTTGTTCCTTTGACCAAACTCCGGGAGATGGTGAAGGACAGGGAAACCTGGCGTGCTGTAGTCCATGGAATCGCAAAGAGTCAGACACGACTGAGTGAACAGCAACCGTGCTGTTGGGAAACACGTTTGGGTAACCAGGATGATGCCTGATTGTTTTCTCCTATTTCTGGGTCCAGTGGTCTCCAGCTTCACGCAACACACAATGAGCATGGAGCACACCAATCAGTGTTTTCTGTCCTCATGTGCTCAGTTCAATAATCTATTCAGTGTTTCTTGAGATAGTTTACCAAAACAAGCGTTTGAGATATTTCACATGCTGACTCCCCGCATGTCCTTGTCAGCATGGATCGACAGGACATCAGAATTCCAGGCCACCAGGAAGATGCTCATGTTCACGGCCCAAAGCACCAGGGAGTGAGGGCAGATGCTGAAATCAGAAAGCCATTCAGCCACCAACACCATGGCCCCGTTTTGTCCACGAGGGTCTGGACCATGCAGCTGACCAAGCCAACGTCTGGGTCCTATATGCTATAACAGGCCCATCAGATAAGAAAATGCTCCCTTACTTCTGTTATCTTTAAACTGTGCGAGCATGTATCCATGCTAAGTCGTTTCAGTCCTGTCTGACTCTGTGTGCCCGTGGACTGTAGCCCACCAGGCTCCTCTGTCCATGCGACTCTCCAGGCAAGAATACTGGAGTGGGTTGCTGTGTCCTCCTCCAGGGCATCTTCTTGACCCAGGAACTGAACCCATGTCTCTTACGTCTCCTGCTTTGGCAGGCAGGTTCTTTACAACTAGCGCCACCTGGGAAGCATAGGCATCTCAGTCTTTAAGCTGAGATGAATAACAATAATTTTTAAAAAAGCCACAGACAGACAAAAAATACAATTCCCGGAAGTCTATGAGTTGATCCCGACTGGGTTATTCGGCTACTGGGTGGAATGATTTCTGACTGCTGTCTTTCTCTGATAAATCTGCTTTTATACCGGGAAAGCCTCGGAGTAGAGCCTGGGAACCACATCCTCGATGTGAGGCTGGGGTCCGGCAGGCAGCAAGTGCAGAAGCCAGAGAAGAATGCACTTGTCTTCCCCCTGGTTCCCAAGCCCTTGCAGGTGGCGGCTCTACACCTGTTCTTTGCAGAACCCAGGTGTGTACTGATAGGTGAAACTGAAACTAAGTAATTTTTACAATTTTGTGCCAAATCAGATACTACTGTTTATGTAGGAAGCAGCAGAAGGGATCAAGATCTTGAGACAATTTCGTGGTGGTGCGGGGGTGGGAATGGATAAACACAACTGGATAAAATAGTAGAAACTTAATTTCTTCCCTGAAAATTGTGAATGTGTCTCAACTTTTCAGGGTTAGTGATGCTGGGTCTGCAGGGCGTGGGTGAGATAGCACTGGATTGTTCAACTGATGGTAAGCAGAATAAAACCAAAAAGCAAAGAGACCCAACTTGAACACTGGTACTTCTACTGGATACTACGATGCCAACCACATCCTCATATCCTCCGAAAAGCCCCATCAGCAAGGATGTAACTAAGCACATAAATCCTGACAAGTGTGTTAGTCACTCAGTCATGTCCGACTCTTCGCGACGCCATGGACTGTAGCCCACCAAGATACTCAGTCCATGGGATTTCCCAGGCAAGAGTACTGGAGTGGGTTGCTATTTCCTTCTCCAGGGGATCTTCCCAGCCCAGGGATTGAACCTGGGTCTCCCGCACTGCAGGCAGACTCTTTACTGCAGGAGCTTGGGACAGTGCTAACCTGTAAGAAGAATATTTCTAAGTGATTCCTACACTCAGATCCTTACTTCAAGAAGCTGGAAACACAAGAATACAGATGTCTTATGGAAGCAGTAAGTGGGGAATCTCAAAAGAAAGCAAACGAGTTGGGTAGTTTGTTGTTGTTTAGTCACTAAATTGTGTCTGACTCTTGTGACCCCAAGGGCTGTAGCCTGTCAGGCTCCTCAGGCTCCTCCAGGCAAGAATACTGGGACAGGTTGCCATTTCCTTCTCTAGGGGATCTTCCCAGCCCAGGGATGAAACCCGTATTTCCTGCATTGGCAAGTGGGCGCCTTACCACTGAGGCACCGGGGAAGCCCCTAGTTGACTAGTTAGGTCTGGTCAATCAATCCACACGGCCTTAAATGACAAGAGGGTGCTTCTCTTCCAGAAACATCAGTGTATGAGTTTGCTAGAGCTGCTGTAACAAAGCGCTACAAACTGGGCAGCCTAACAACACGTTATCATCTCTCGGTCCGGGAGTGACACCAAAATCAAGGTGTCGGCAGGGTCACGCTCCCTCTGAAGGCCCAGGGGAGGGTTTGCTCCAGGCCTCCCAGCTTCCAGAAGCATCCAGCATCACTCTGGCCTCCACGTGGCACCCTCCTTGTGTCTGTGTATCCACATCCCACCCCCACAAGAGCACCAGTCAGATGGGACACGGGTCCACCTGACCCACCCACCGGGACTTCACCTGAACCCTATTTCCAAATAAGGTCTCATTCCAAGGTGCTGGGGCTAGAACTTCAATACAGAACTTTGGGGTGGACACCATTCAACCCATAACCATCAGAATAGAACACTTGGGATTGAGTACAGAGTCATACTTTCCCTTTTTACCACCCATTGACGTCAAAAAGCAAGGCTCAGGGTGGATCCAGAGTAAAAACCTATTTTAAATCTTTTTTAAAAAATAACCAGATCCTTAAGTAGTAACAGCCACTGGCCTCAGATACTCCTGCATTCTACTATGAGATACTCTGGCTGGATGCTGAAGCTGAAGCTCCAATACTTTGGCCACTGGATGCGAAGAGCCGACTCACTGGAAAAGACCCTGATGCTAGGAAAGATTGAAAGCGGGAGGAGAAGGGAGCGGCAGAGGATGAGATGTTGGATGGCATCACTGACTCAATGCACATGAGCTTGAGTAAACTCCGGGAGATGGTGAAGGATAGGGAGGCCTGGTGTGCTGCCGTCCATGGGGTCGCAAAGAGTCAGACGCGACTGAGCGACGGAACAGCAACAGCAATGGCATGGTTGGAGAGCAAGGCCTCCTTCTCTCTCTGCCCTCAGTGACAGCCACACACGCGCACGCAGACACTCCCCACCCCACCGCTACCACCACCACCGCCATCAAACAGCCTCCATTTGTTGAAGCTGGGGGAGGCCAGTGGGGTGCAGCCTGGAGGCCTTGGCATGGCCCCACAACCTCAGAGAGTCTGAATCTGGGGCCATGAAGCCCACCCTGCGGCCGCCTAGTGAGAGAAACCCTTCACACCCGCCTTCCTGAAACGGCTGAGTTCACCCACTTCAACCTGTGGAACAGTCTATTTAGCCCATTGACAGCTTGTTGCAGTCACTCATTCCTTAAGAACCTGCCTCTTTTAAACTCTTCTAAAGTTCACAGCAGGCTCCCCAGGCGGTGGTAAGGAACTTGCCTACCAATGCAGGAGATGTAAGAGACTCAGGTTCGATCCCTCGGTTGGGAAGATTCCCCTGGAGGAGGGCAGGGCAACCCACTCCAGTATTCTTGCCTGGAGAGTCCCACGGACAGAGGAGCCTGGCAGGCTACAGTCCATGGGGTCCCAAAGAGGTAGACATGAGTGAAGCGACTCAGCATGCACACGGTTTACAGCAATTGCTATTGGAAGGACTGGCAAGGCCCGGGGTGGGGGTGGAGGAGTCTCTGGGGCCTTCCCATCCTCCCCACTGTCTGCTGAACCCACCTCCGCCACTCTGCTCCATCTCCTCTGACGCTCCAGTGCCCCTTTCTCTCCCGGGCCCCTCGGTCCCTCCCCTTCCCTGCTGACCTCACTCTCCGTCGCTCTGACTCTGTCTCTCCCTTTCCTCTGCTCCTAGCTCTTCCCCTCTGGCCTCTCTGGGGTTCAACATCCAGGGGTGCTGGGTGTGACTGTGCAGGTCGTTCACTGCACCCAAGTGCTTTGGTGGCTCTTCCTTCCTGCCAACATCCCTCTGAGAGGACGCCGTTCCCATTTTGTATGAAGGGGGTTGGGGAGGTTCAGCAGCAGCCAAGCCTGTGCTTTGCAGGGATTCTTCCCCACCTCTCTTGAGATAGAGGGGCCCCCTCTCTTGGCAACGGCTCCCCCACACTAGAGCTGCAGAGAGCGTAAGAAAACAGCAGACGTTGAAAAACTGGCATCGTGAAGTAAAAATGGAAACTGGTCAGCTAAACTCATCCAAAGCTGCTATAACTTGCCTACTTAATATGATTTGCTATGAATTTTAGGAAAAAAAAAAAAAAAACCAAACACACAACTCCCTGGTGGCTCAGATGGTAAAAGAATCCACCTGCAATTCGGGAGAGACCCAGGTTCGAACCCTGGGTTGGGAAGAAGGGAATGGCAACCCAACTCCAGTATTCCTTCCTGGAGAATCCCATGGACAGTAGAGCCTGATGGGCTACAGTCCATGTGGTCGCAAAGAGCCGGACACAACTGAGCCACTAACACTTTAGGAAAAAAAGACCATGCATATGGGGCACCAAATTGGCGAGCTTGGTACATTTAGCAAGCTCATCCATTCACTTCACCACAGTGGCCTCACATCCAGGAATATGGGGGTCTGGTACCTTTCGGAGTGCTGCTCTGCACCAAGGCTATTGAAAAGACATACCCTACCTGGTTAGTGGTTTCTATCTATCCCCAAGGCTGGGGTTCAGGGGGCAGTCGTGATCAGTTCCAAGGGGCTGTGTTTCTCTAAGTTTAGTGTTACCGGTTCCTCTCCCCAAGAGGAAGGAACACCTGCCTCCTTCTCAAGCTCATGGCAACCACCCTCTGTCTGCGATCACCACAAGTGTCTACTAGAAAAACACAGCCTCTCAGGACACGCTGGGTATCACGGGGCTTCATAACTGGTCACGTTAGGGACGGAGACCATGGCTCTGCCAGAAGGTTCTGGGCAAACCCGGCTGCCTGCTTCTGACCCCGGCGCCAGCTACAGCCTTGTTCTTCGTGGTGCCACCTTGTCCTGCACAGCTCGGATCACTGGCCTCCTCTGAGTGGCTGCTGCACCACGCCTGCTCCCGCCAGGCGGCATGCCTTCTTTCGACCTTATTTAAAGACAGCATGTTTTTGAACTGTGTGCTCCTTCACCCCAGACAGCAGTGTGTCTGCCTGCCCCTGGTCTGCATCGCGTCTGTGCCTTTGTTGCTATTGAGGGGATTCATTTTTATCAGAGGGTTCTTACTATTTTGAAGTTAATCTTTCCGATCAGCTAAAGCTCTCCCTTTTCACCCTCACACCCATCAAATGGTCTAAAGGAGCCAATCAGTGATTTTCTAAGTTTCCTAAAGGCAGGGAAGCAAGATGCTCCTTGGGCCAAGCTTCTGCTTTCCTACCTTATACTCTTCCTAAATCCACTTCCGCTTCCAGCTGGGCAGAAGGCATTCTGGGCTGCTTGTCTTGAAGCCCAGTGGTTCAGACAAACTCTCAGATAAGAAAATGAGGGAAGAATGAACTTTCAGAGTCAGGGATTCACTCTAAGTTAAACGGAAAATCTGTACTAAGGCATAAGCATATGCATGCTTTGTAGCATGCTGAAATATTAGCCTCATGTCGTTGCTCAGTTGTGTCCAACTCTGCAACACCATGGACCGCAGCACACCAGGCCTCCCTGTCCCTCACCATCTCCCAGAGTTTGCCCAAGTTCATGTGCATTGAATCGGTGATGCTATCCAACCATCTCATCCTCTGTCCCCCTCTTCTCCTTTTGCCTTCGATCTTTCCCAGCACCACGGTCTCTTATTAACTGTCAAACGTATTTTACCCAGGCAAAGACAGATATTGAACTGAACATGTCAGGGCCTGAAGAATGGGCCCATTCTGACTGCAAGATGAGTTTCTGCTCTGGACAGGACAGGTTTTCCTTCAAAAAGCAGTTAGCATCACTGGGTCACTGAATGTCTGCAGCATTTGTGGCGCCAGCTCTTCTCAAAGTCCCAGAGAGAAGAGTCACTAATGCCCAAAGGACCAGCGCTTGGCAAAGTGCTCTAATTCTAGGCAATGTGTAGAAAGCTCTGGAACCATCAGAAGGCTCGCACTTTGTACAGAATATCGCCTACTGTAATAAGCATGGTGTGTCTATCCTAAGCGCTCTGCAATGTTAATTTCCTGATACTATGCAGTTTAAAAATTTAAAAAGTGAAAATAGACTCTCAAGTTAAGGGCGTCTTAAGAGCTTTAAAAATAAGATAACCTCAGTATAAATAAGGAGATTGTGGCTCAGGAGGGGTGAATGCCATCGGCATCGGCACCTTTCTGATTCTTATCACACAGGTAAGTATTAATTGATTCCTGTGTTTGGGTTCTGTTTATTGTGCCCCTTCTGTGTCAGGCAGGATGCTAGGCCCTGGGGATAAGAGGTGACTAATCCGCAGACCCTGCCTAGGGAAGTTCAGGGCCTACAGGGAATAATAGATGTGAAGAATGAACATGGTAAGTGCTATACAAAGCTGTATGCACTATAGTGACAACATAACAATGAGTTTAGGGGGACAACCCTTATATTTTTTCTATGTATCTTTTAATGGCAATTCCTGGTGGCTCAGTGGTAAAAAAAAATCTGCCTGCCAATGCAGGAGATGCAGGTTTGATCGCTAGGTTAGGAGGATCCCCTGGAGAAGGAAAGGGCAACCCACTCCAGTATTCTAGCCTGGAAAGTCCTATGGACAGAGGAGCCTGGTGGGCTACAGTCCACGGGACCGTCACGAGTAGGACATGACTGAGTACGCACGTAGGCCGGCCTCTAGCCAAGATGGTAGAGCCAACTGACTGAGGCCCAGTTGATTGAGTCATTATAAAGGTAACGTATCTGCTGCTGTGCTGTGCTCACCCGCTCAGTTGTGTCCAACTCTTTGCAACCCCCGGGACTGTAGCCTACCAGATTCCTCTGTCCATGGAATTTTCCAGGCAAGAATACTGAAGTGGGCTGCCATTTCCTATTCCAGGTGACCTTCCTGACCCAAGGGTCGAACACACATCTTTTGCGTCTCCTTCATTAGCAGCCAGATTCTTTAGCACCACCTGGGAAGCCGATGTATCTGAGACACACCATAATACTACTGTTTGTATTGTTGAAGAAACCACCGCTTCAAGCGTGCCGGCAAGCCCTGGCCTCAGGGCCAGGTATCTGTTCCTATTTGCTGGAACAGCAGAGTACGAGAGGAAGGCCCTGGAGGAGCTTGGAAGGCGAGCTTCTAGCTGGTGCCATCACAGGCAGACCTCGGACATAATGCAGGTTTTGGTCTAGATTTCCTTGGTGGCTTGGATGGTGAAGAATCTGCCTGCAATGCAGGAGACCTGGGTTCAATCCTTAGGTCAGGAAGATCCCCTGGGGACGCAAACAGCGATCCACTCCAGTATTCTTTCTTGGAAAATTCTACAGACAGAGGAGCATGGTGGGCTACAGTCCATGGGGTCACAAAGAGTCAGACACAACTGAGTGACTAACACTTTCACACTTTCACTTTTTACTTCCCCAGTAAAGTGAATATTGCGGTAAAGCACTATTTAAAATTTAAGCCTTATTAAATACATGTATAGACATCTCTTGGAACTATTTCGGGCCATCACCATAAAGTGAACATTGCAATAAAGTGAGACACATGATTTTTTGGTTTCCCAGTGCGCATAAAAGGTATTCGCTGTTGCTAAGTTGCTGAGTCATGTGCGACTCTTTGCAACCCCATTGGCAGGCAGATTCTTTACCACCAAGCCTCCTGGGAAGACCTTTCTAAAAGTCAGGTTTACCCTATGCTGTAATCTGGGCTTCTCAGGTAGCTCAGTGGTAAAGAATCCGCCTGCCAATGGAGGAGACTCGGGTTTGATCCCTGGGTCAGGAAGATCCCCTGGAGAAGGAAATGGCAACTCACTCCAGTATTCTTGCCTGGGAAATCCCATGGACAGAGGAGCCTGGTGAGCTACAATTCATAGGGTCAGGGTTGCAAAGAGTTGGACACAACTGAAGCAACTTAACATGGATGCATAGATGGTAGCATTAGAATAATTAAATAGCTAAAATGAAATAAAACTAAAAATTAAATAACCTCTGTGGGAGATTGAAGCATTTTTCTAGCTTTTACATGGTTATCACTTCAAAATACACTTGCTGCTTTTGTTTCAGAAGTATAGGGTATTGCCTGTGAACTGAAGGAAGGAAGGAATATCCGTAAACTCAGTCTGCTGAGGTTCTCCGTCAGACTTGACCATAACTGAGGGAGGAGGTCCACATGGAGTGAGAGGAGACAGGGGAGCCAGACCCTGACCGCAGAGTGAGCAACAGCCCAAAGCTTCCAGCTCTTGGAGCTGGATGGTGTCCAAGTCACAGACCCTGGCATCCGAACCAACTTTCAGTCACTTAACACAGGCTCCAAAAGCTGAAGTCTTTTCCGGGAATAGAAACCTTCTCTGTTTTTCCTAAAATCCTCTTTTAAATGGTTTCAAGGTTGTTCAGTGTTTTGCTAATGTTTTAGGGAACTATGGAAAAATTTGCACACTGTAGGGAGAAATAATACAACCAGGAGAACAGGGTTGCCGGGGGTGACCTACCTGACTCAGGCAGGCGTGCTCTCAGAGGTCTTCCCACCCCGGGGGAGGGGGCCTGGAATATGCTTCTGACATCCCCTTGCAGTTTCCCAGTTTCATGGGGGACGGACAGAGAGGAAGGGCTGGGCTGGGGTGATGGGGTGGCCAAGGATGCCGAGTCAGGACCCAGTGTCAGAGGGCTTAGGTGATGGGCTACAGACCTTGTGTTGTCCTTGATGAGTTTATTCAGGTGTTGGGTCAAAGGATCAAATATTAAACTATGTTTTTTTAAAAAAAATCCAAGCGAGGTTTAAAATGTGTATCAGACTTGATTTTAAGGGACCCCTCTTAGGGCTCATCTAGCTAAGTGGTTTTTGTGATAAAGGCCAGTGACAACGCTCACAATGGTCCTGTCATCACTTGTCCCCAAACCTCTTCTTGTCTTATGTCCTCGGTATCAGTCATTTATGATGGGAACTGCACACACTCAGCTAGTTCTGTTACGGTTTTTCCCTTATGCTGTAAAAAAAGCAGAATTTCTACAGGACTTAAATATGTAGCCACCACAACAAACAAGGAACTGAATTCAAAAGACCCCTCTTTCATCTTATCCTCTTCTCATCTCCAACTTTAGAACTCACAGAGCACAGTCTATGATGTGGAGTTGTTTATAAATGCCATTATTTTCTTGCTACTGTTGATAAATGTTATAAACAGCCTTAAATTATATACTGTGTGCTTGGGATTATAGAGCATTTTGGAATTTTTTCTCATGTTTTCTGAACATATCTCCTACATCTGAACTGCCCAGGTGAGTTGATAAAGGAAGGGTGTGTACTGCTTATTTAAGGCTGTGCAGCGTCACTGACAGGCCCTGCGAACAAGGAGGCACTATCCACTCTTGTTCACACCTCTGTCCTTGAAGACAACATGGGGTTTCGGATTCTGTAGGTACCTGGTAAGTGTGTGGTGAACGATGGCTCCATAGGAAGGATAGAGCAGTGTAAACACACAAAGAAAGGAATTTTACCCATGAAACAAATCATACCAATTAAATTTGGCAAAGAGATAGTTGACTCTGAGTGTTTAAAGATGGGCTAGAAATTATTCAGTAAGACAGAATATCATTAAGAGAGGTGAAGCCTGCCTTTCTTCAGCAGGAAGAAGCCCCTTACAGAAATGCCAGAAGTTGACCCTCTATTCTTAGACTCGATGAAAGTGAAAGTTGCTTAGTCCATGTCTGATACTTTGCAGCCCCATGGACTGTAGCCTGCCAGGCTCCTCTGTCCAAGGAATTCTCCAGGCAAGAACACTGGAGTTGATGGCCATTTGCTTTCTCCAGGGGATCTTCCCAAACCAGGGATCGAACCCAGGTCTCTTGCCTGCAGGCAGATTCTTTACTGTCTGAGCCACCAGGAGAAGCGTAGCCCCAACGCCATCCTTGATTAACTGTCGTTTATATTTTGGGATGAAAATATCTAGGAGAGGCTGTCACCTTACCCAGCATAGCACTGCATTATGGAATACAAGACTTCTCCCTTTAAAATGGCAATTTCCTCTTTTCTAAAACCAGACACAGAGGCGGGGGCGGAGGTGCATCTGTCCTTACCGTCAGTGACAAGGCCATGCAGACGAACGTGAACTTCTTGATGTGGGCTGCCGTGACCGTGTTGCTCGTGCTCACCAGTTTATTGCTGGGGTTATTCTAGGGGGGCAAGAAAAGGCTCCGGGTTATCCTGGGCTGACCACTTGTGCTTCTTACTGAGCATCTCATTTCTGTTTGATTTGACGCGTCTGAAGCATAGATGTCAAGGGACAGCTTTGAACACGGCTGTGACTGGATGTCTCTCTCAGACAGCTGTCAGGCTTTTGGACATGATGGCTAACCAGAGGGAGTTCTGGACTGAATTGTCCAGCAGTGTCTCTGGAGTCAGTCCCCTCTTCGGGGTGCTGGGTGCCCACCCACCTAGTTCAGGGCCCTAGCCCCTCCTGCAGTGTCCGACCGCCTTGGGCTCTGCAGGCAAGGATGGCAACTGAGCCTGCATCAGGGGGCAACTGAGCCCCCAGATCGTATCTGGGGGCACATGTCAAGATTCCTGTGAGGGGCACATTTGCTCCCTGAGATAAAGAACTGGGTGTTTCATCCATCTCTTTAGCTCCTGCAACTCAGCACCATCTTTCTTAAGTAGAGAAGATGCTCAAACAGCCCTTATTAAATTGAAATGTGAGCACACAGATGTAGGGGCCCTCAGACACATCCCTGAGGCTGGCTGATGCCATCTCAGCGTCATTGCTAAGTGTACCTACCACTCAATCAAAACCTTGATTGAGGGTCGTGTGTCCGGCCCCTGACTATGAACAGCAGCTGAGAAAAACAACACCCGCCTCATTATAGATCCACCGAGCCCCAGAGTTGACTCATGGAAACAAACGACAAACCCCTGGCTCGCACACCAGCCTAATGGCAGATGTGCAAGCGGAGGTGTTACAGGCCCCACTTGCGAGAGACCTTTTGATGTGTGCTTCCCATCAGAGGCTGAGACAGTCTCTGGAAGCCCTTCTTGTTTGTGCTGCCAGCGCAAACCTCTGGAGGGGTTTCCATTTTCTTCACTCTGGTCTCTAAAGCACACCTGCTTTTCCTGGAAAACAGACTGCTGTGCTGGCACAGTGCCCATCACAGCACGTGGGCCATCTCTTCATCTGCTCTCCCCCAGGGATCTACGAGGGTGGTCCCCTGGTGGGCTGGGTGAGGAGGAGGCTCCTCTTCCAAATGCACATGCCTGCCCTCTCCCCCCTTGTGGTAGCAGCCACGGGCCCCAGCTCCCTCAAGTGTGCTTTGATTTTTAAGACAGCAAATGTGTTTGCCAATATGGTTGGAGTAAACCAGCACGTATCATTAGCTCAGCATCAGTGTCTCGTCTTGCTCGCCCCGTCGGCTTTTTCACAGAGACACAGTCTTTTGCAAGATGATAACCGAACACTAGGGAGAATGTGGAAGAGTGGAAAACTCTCCCATCTCCCTGTTTAGCTAGAAACATCAGAAGTTATGCGAGTAATGTTAAATCTCTAAGTCTGGAACCCACAAGCAGGCTAAGGATTTTTAACTGTCAATGCAGCAAATTCCGGAAGTCCACACAGAGGTGTCTAAGATCTGGGTGAATAGACAGCATTCATGGGAATGGCTGGAGTGGTGCAGTGGAATGCATGGTGACGACGGGGAGGTTTCACAAGGATCCTGATTTCCTCCAGCATTGGGCTTGAGGGATGCTCCTTAAAGGGATTTTTTTCATAGCGTCTAACTTCTGTGATCGTGAATAAAACAATGTTTTACTCGGCTGCTCTTAGCGAAATTGGACAGGGCTGTATTGTTAAGTTTAATCATTTCAAGGTAGCCAAAACCAATTTCAGATGAGACGCTCACAGCCAGGAGGTTCGAACACAAGTAGAACCCTGCTATTGGATTTTATTATATAGTCTTATTCTCTAAGAGCTAAACATTTGGCAAGAAGACTTATATCCATCTTGGTTTTCGAGGACTTACTTCTATACACATGTTCCTTGACATGAGAATACTGATTTCCCTCCATAGATTGGCTTAAACCCAGTCCAACATAGCTGTCTGCTGCACGTGACTCAGACCTTCTGAAGTCCACTCTCAAAGGGCTGGGAAGCAGGCATCAAAGGCATTTTTTAGGACACACTCTGTATTCTGATGCTCCAAGTGAATGTTGGCAAGTGGTGGAGCGTCCAGCTCATTGTTTACTGGGGAAGTTCCAACCCTGTAAAGAGTTCTGAACAAGAGCCTCCCTCTCTCATGTGTGGCTGTGTGGGGGTGATCCCTGACTTGCCTGGAAGGGAGCTGCTACTCACAGATGACTGATTATGGGTGGGGGGAGAGAGGCAGGTAATCTGCTGGGGACGCTGGTGAACAGACTTCCTCTCGTCACCTCTCAGGGATCTTTTGGGACCAGATTAAAATGATGTCAGCAATGACTCTGAGCTAGTTCTACAGAAATCCAAACAGTTGCTATTATGAGTACAAGGGGTACGTTGTTTGCTTTTTTCCTATTTTTTCATTTAAAAACATTACATACAATCTTTTGGGGGAGGGGTCTCTTTTTCTACTTATTTGCTTTAGGTTGAAAGTTTAAATAATTATGCTTGAATGAAAAAGGCATTTCTCAAATGATCTGCAGGTCAGTGTTGACCTGGTCTCAGGTTACAGATCTGAAGACTTATGTGCCTCCCTGCAATGTCAGCAGAAGCTTTCAGCTAGAATAAGTACATCCCAGTCCTGAATATTCATTGGAAGGACTGATACTGAAGCTGAAACTCCAGTCCTTTGGTCACCTGATGTGAAGAACTGACTCACTGGAAAAGACCCTGATGCTGGGAAAGATTGAAGACAGGAAGAGAAGGGGAGGACAGAGGAGGAGATGGTTGGATGGCATCACTGACTCAATAGAGATGAGTCTGAGTAACTTCCAGGCGTTGGTGATGGACAGGAAAGCCTGGAGTGCTGCAGTCCATGGGGTCACAAAGAGTCAGACATGACTGAGCAACTGAACTGAACCAGCCTGGACCCAGGGTGTGCATGTACCCCCTCGAAAGAAAGCCATAAGCTTATGAACTCAAGCACACAACTCTCTGTACCTTCACATCAGCTATGAGGTCAGTAAAAACGCAAAAAACAAAAAGTAACTAACCACAGAAACAAAAACAATATATTAATTTTTTTGAGAGCATCATTTTCCTTTTGCAAATAATTTCTCAACAGAAGTAACCTAGAAGTGAGGACCAGTTTGGAGACACGTCCTGGGAGCCACATCAAGGCAAGCATCAATTCACCTCTGTGATTTCCTGAGGGACGTGTTCCACAATTACCTCCGCCAGCCCCAATGCTACATCAACCTTGCAGAGGGAGGTGAGGCTGAGAGACAGCGAGGTGTCCATCACCGGAGATCGCTGTCTCTCAAACGCTAATTTTAAAGAGAGTGTTTTGGAAACCGTGCCGCGCGCCGCTCGGGGTTCTCACCTTGTCAAAAGCGGGGTAGACAGCACGGATTTCCGTCAACCAGCCATACGGCATGTGACCCACGGGGTATGTGGCCGTCAGAATTGCCACAGCCTGCAAGAGGAAGAGCCGGCAGTTAGCAAGGCATCCGCAGAGAGCATCTCCAGCCTCTGCCTGCCACCTGTCACGTGGCAGCGCGAGCCGTCTCAGCTACAGTCCCCCGACAAGTTATTCCATCCCGGGTGACAGCACGGCCAGCCTTGGGATGGCCCTGGAGCAGGAGGAAGGGGCAGAGGCCCCCTGCATCCTGGGGAGCAGGCTGAGCAGGTCCAGGGTGTGCATCTGAGGCTAGGAGGATGCGTCTTGTTTTAGATACATTTATCCAGGCCCCGATCATGGATTGAAAAGCCAAGATTTCAACCCTGGTCCTCCAGGTTCTCACAGAATCAAATGGAACCCTCTAGTCTAGCCGGATTCTTGAGTCTCCAGATGCGATTCTGAGCTCCACCCCTGCTCTCTGAACACTCAGCACTCAGGGACCACCTCTCCGCCTCCACACCGTCCTTCAGGGAAGCTGATGGTGTGCACCTGTCCATGGCTTTATGGTACGCGCCACCCTACTCACCTCCCTTCCAGTCCGTTCAGCCCAGGAGAGCCCAATTCTTATGTTTAACTTGAGACAACTAATACTTCTCACAGGAAGCCAAACAGGAATAGGAGAGTTTCATTTCTTTGTTGTTGTTCAGTCTCTAAGTCACGTTCCTCTCTTTGTGACCCCACGGACTGCAGCATGCCAGGCTTCCCTATCCTTCACCAACTCCTGGAGCTTGCTCAAATTCATGTCCATCGAGCCGATGACGCCATCCAACCATCTCATCCTCTGTCATCCCCTTCTCCTCCCCTGCCTTCAATCTTTCCCAGCACCAGGGTCTTTTACAATGAGCCAACTCTTTGCATCAGGTGACCAAAGTATTGGAGTTTCAGCTTCAGCATCAGTCCTTCCAATGAATATTCAGGGTTGGTTTCCTTTAGGATGGACTGGTTTGATCTCCTTTCAGTACAAGGGACTCTCAAGTGTCTTCTCCAACACCACATTTCAATTCTTCGGCACTCAGCCTTCTTTATGGTCCCACTCTCCTATCTGTACGTGACTACTGGAAAAACCACAGCTTTGACTATACAGACCTTAGCTGGCAAAGAGATGTCTCTGATTTTTACTATGCTTTCTGGGCTTGTCATAGCTTTTCCTCCAGGGAGCAAGCGTTTTTTAATTTCATGGTTGCAGTCACCCTTCATTTTGATGCCAGGAATGTGAGTGAGGTAGGTCTTCAGCTGGTGAAGACACTGCTCTGAGGAGTAGGTGGTGGAATCAGGCAGATCTGGATTCCAGCATCACTCCATCACTTCCCAGGTGTGTGTGAAGCATGAACCCTCTCAGGCCCCCTCTCTGTTCCTCCAGAAAAACCATGAGACTAACAACAACCATGGCACAGAGCTGTTGGGAGTCAATGAGATGTATGCAAGTGCCAACACCATCAGAAGCAGACGGTTAATTCATGTCAGTTCTGTCTCCCTATGCTGAGGTCTGTCTCTATGCACTGAGGTCCATTTAGAAATGATTTTAACATACAAATTATCTTGGTTGTCTTTTTATTTTTAGGGGAAGATGGAATTCTAGCACACAGGTGATTGGTGGGGATGGGGCGTGTCCCATACTTTTTACAGGACAGCTGAAACAAAAGTATTAGGTTAAAAAGATGCCATGTTACAGAAGCCACCCCAAAGGACATTTGTGAGTCAAGAAAACAAAATCCAGGAACCCACGGAGACAAGAGAAAGCATTCGGCTTGTGATTTATGTACTTCTCTTTCCAGGCCAACATGAGCTGCTTCCCGGGACATGGAACCTGGCAAGAGACCCCGGCCTGGAGACATGCTGAAAGTGCACGCAAGGGCAGTTGTGTAAACAGGAGGCCCTTGGGAGCGGCCACTGGCCTTCCTGAAGGATCAGCAGTCCCAGAGCCAGAATTAATCCCCCAGAAGGCAGCAGATGAGCAAACAAACAAAGTCTTTCTATTTGTTCATACCATACTGGCATGATGGAAAAATATTTTAAAAATGTTTCGACTCTCTCCCTGGAGGAGCTGCCAGTTTCCAGATCAATTTCTTGAGCTGTGAGTGAATAGAGGAGACCCTCCTTTGAAAGAGGGCAGGTTGCTGAAGATGCAGAAGCCATGGTAGGTTGGGTGGCACATTCAGGAGACGGAGCAGCGACAGGTGAGGGAGGTCAGCGGAACACAGAAGCATCAGCCCTTGCCTGCTGGGTGATTCTGCACATGGCCAGTCCCGTCGTCCTCTGTGACTGCAGTGAAGAGGCTCCACACTGACTCCGCAGGGAAATGGAAAGGCCAGTGAGTGGGAGAAAGAAAACCTGGATTCTAACACAGTCCAGCTTCTTGCTACTTTTGCATCCTTACCTCGGTTTTTTCATGTGGTAAAAGAGAAGGAAGAATAAGATATCTTCCTCCCTACTCATTATACTCGTTCAGTCGCTTAGACACATCTGGCTTTTTGCGACCCTACGGACTGCAGCCCGCCAGGCTTCTCTGTCCTTCACTATCTCCCAGGAGTTTGCTCAAACTCTCTCATCCTCTGTCTTCCCCTTCTCCTCCTGCCCTCAATCTTTCCCAGCATCAGGGTCTTTTCCCATGAGCCGGCTCTTTGCATCAGGTGGCCAAAGTATTGGAGCTTTAGCATCAGTCCTTCCGATGAATATTCAGGGTTGATCTCCTTTAGGATTGACTGGTTGGATCTTCTTGCAGTCCAAGGGACTCTCAAGAGTCTTCTCCAGCACCACAGTTCGAAAGCATCAATTCTTTGGTGATCAGCCATCTGTATGATCCAATTCTCACATCCATATACAACTACTGGAAAAATCATAGCTTTGATTATACAGACCTGTGTTGGCAAAGTAATGTCTCTGCTTTTTATTACACTGTCTAGGTTTGTCATAGCTTTTCTTCCAAGGAGCAAGCGTCTTTTAATTTCATGGCTGCAGTCACTGTCCACAGTGATTTTGGAATGCAAGAAAATAAAGTCTGTCACTGTTTCCATATTCATAAAAAGACAAAATCACATCATTCTAAGTCACAGATGGAGATCCTCAATGCTTTCTTGTATGAAGGTATCATAGAACTTAATATCACAGAATTTCTTCGCTTTCAAGAGGAACTGGAAACAAATTTGTCAGCCACCTCCCCGCCCACATTTGTTACACGGTGACTTTGGGCACCCATGTTCCCAGAAGGGGCCTTACCTCCGTAGCTGCAGAACTGCCGCCGAGGTCCCGGGAAACAAAGAGGTTGACAATGGGCCTACTGATTCTCTGTGTGGCCAAGATGAGCGCCAGAGGCCACCAGAAACTCAGCATCTTTCTTATTGTTGCATCTCCCTGTATCAACAAAATGGGATAAAGTTCGCTGAACTTGAGAAGGAGAACAGAAAAAAATAATTCGGAGTCAAAGCCTTTTCTTTTGATGTCAATCATGAGTCAATTCACTATACTTAAAAATAATGTAGGAAAAGCCTCTGTAGACAAGCCAAGTTGAATTAAAATAAAATGTACAGTGTTATTAGAATTGAACTTAGACAGCTGGCAAGCTCCCGTGAAATCAAAACACGCCTTTAAGCTTGATGGCTTCAAACCACTATTGTCTAAACAGGGCAACACTAACCCAAGCAGAACCCAGCTTCACAGCCTGAGAAACAGGTGGGAAAAGTTCTTGTTCATATCATAAAACTGACTGGCTAGAAGCCATGTCGGTAAGAGGTAGCTCGTAGAAGTAAAACATTATTGTAATTTATTTTGGAATCAGTGTGGTCATGAATAGCCTAATTATTTGGGCACTTTATAAGTCTACGACAGACGTTCCTAATCTCAAGGCTCTGACAGAAGTCATGTAAGTGTTCAGAACCATAAGCAAAATAAAAGCACAGTAAAGAAAAGGCTATTTATTAAAAATTCCACAGCAAAGATAGGCACTATCTTTAACACCTGGCTTTTATCAAGTGACTTTGGTTTTGGGTCTTCATAAAGGTAAGTGTTGCATCCTGGAGCCATCCCAGTCACTTTATTTCGCTTTGCTAGCAGCTGAATGTTAAGATGGATTGCTACCATCAAGACCAATCTGATGTGGTGGTCCTCATGATGGAAATATCTCAATCTGATACTACTGATGGCCTGACCTCAGATCAAGGTGAGTGGTCAGTACAAGGACTGTTTTGACATGACAAAAGTAACATGTGGTCAAAGGTGGGATCAGGGTTAGAGTGTGGTAATGTACTCAATTTATATATATATATAAATTGAAATTGTTAGTCATTCAGTCATGTCTGACTCTTTGCAACCCCATGGACTGTAGCTCACTAGGCTCCTCTGTCCATGAGATTTCCCAGGCAAGAATACTGGAATGAGTAGCCATTCCCTTCTCCAGAGGATCTTCCTGACCCAGGGATCGAACCTGGGTCTCCTGCATTGCAGGCAGATTCGTTATTGTCTGAACCACCAGAGCAGCCCTATATCTACATATACATACATATATATATATGTGTGTGTGTGTGTGTGTCCACACACACACATTCATGTACATATATACACACCACTTTGCATGCTAAGTGGCTTCAGTCATGTCTGACTCTTGTGACCCCATGGACTATAGCCTGCCAGGCTCCTCTCTCCATGGGATTCTCCAGGCAAGAAAACTGAAGTGGGTTGCCATGCCCTCCTCCAGGGGATCTTCCTGACCCAGGGATAGAGTGGTCTATTTATATTTATATATAAATACAAAGTCATGTCTATTTGCCTTATAGCTGGATAGATACCAACTCAGTTGGTATCAGAGGGTAGAGAAGATTAGCATACACATAAATCGGATACTGTTTACACCGGTGATGAAAAGAACACTGTGGCCATCTGGGTAAGATTATACCTTGTTTGTACCATATTCACCTTTTGAGGCACAGGCCAATCTCTGCCTCCATCAGGAGGGCTTCTGAGACCACATCCCTCTCTTCCTTAGCCTCAGAGGGGAGGCTCTTGTATTCCCATTGTGGTCTCTGTGCTGTGTTGTCTGAATATTGTTCCTGTGTTGGTGACTAAGCCAAATGGGACATGAAGCTGACTGAGGCCACAGACCATATTTAAAATTTCTAAATTTTAAATTTAGAAATTAGGTGTCACCTAAACCCTCCCCAACTCTCTCTGTAGAAGGTACCTGAATGAGTGTGTTTACCCAGGACAGAAAGCCCAAACCCAGTCTGGATCCCTGCTGTGAAATTAAACAAATGTGAGGTCAGTGGTACCAGGACTCCTGAAATCTTTGTTGATCACAGAGTGACTTCCTTTTGACCACAGAGTAAGAAGAACCATCAACACTGTGCCTCCGCTGGGGCCTGACGTGACTCACTGTGACTCAGTCTTCTTGTATGGAGATAAGAAGGCTGGAGAGTCACCTCTAAGGTCTCTCTTCCATCTCTAGAGTTCATCAGCTCTCCAGCTGTTTATCCCCATGGACGTTACCAAGCACTTGACCTTGGGATATGACGTCCCAGAGCACCTGCCTGTTACGCTGATACGTTGAATCACAGGGGTAGGATCAAACTGTAGTCCCCTTGGATATACAGACAGGCTCTTCCTCGGGGTCTAAGGACCTACCCCCAGCTCCGGTCCACTCCTGTCCGGGATGATGTCGTGGATGTTCTTGTAGTAGCCCAGACACAGGGTGGTGCAGCGCACGAGGGCGCCCATGTACAAGGACAGGATGGGGATGAGCAGCGGCTCCCTGCACTCCAGGTGACTGTGAAGTAGAATGGCTACGAAAACGACCTGAGAGGTGGGGAAACAGACAGTCATCAGGGAGGGGACGGAGCCAGTTAACAGAAGCCGAGCCCAACCTCTTGCACCCGCAACTGAGATGGATCTCTGAGCAGAAGCCTTGGCACTGCAGATGAGGAGAGCAGGACCTGGGGCTACCGCTCAACACTTCTCTTGGGGCATCCAGGCTCAGATGTTTGGGAAGCACTGGAAGGACTCGTGGCCACTCTGCTCTGTTCACCACTAAGTGTTTCTTTTAAGGCAACTGCACACCTGGTTAACGTTATTGCTAAAGACTAGCCAGAAGCTTTGGCTTCCAGACCCTAAACGATACAGAAGAGTTTTGCCCCCTCCAGGTGCACATGTAATCCACGCCAGTGGACCTAAGTGACCTTCCACAAAGGACAGAACAGTGGCCAGCGATGGGCAACAGAAAAACGGCCATTTACGCGTATAACGTGGACTCTGCTAAACATGCTGTGAAAGCCGCCAGTGTTAATTATAAAACCAGACAATCAAAATTTAAGATATCGACTTACAAATGTGGCATAGGTCAAAAAAATACAAAGTCAGCAGGGACTGAAATAATAGTAAAGTGTCAATCTCTATTGAATGGTACAGGCTCTAAAGCAAATTTATCAAACTACTTAACTTCCCATCTTGTAGAAATGAGGGAATCAGTCCAGCCTCTGGGCAGAGTCCTGGGGTTCCCATCTTGGGAGGAGCCCTGAGGAATAGCGGATGCAGAGGTAGGAAAATAGGGGAGGGGAGAAAGTATCTGAGCTACATCAACCTTCTTAGCCAGTCATCCACGGAAGGATAGGCTTGTGAAATATACCGCTGCTAAGTGAGTCTGACCATAGGAGGCATACTCTGATCGCTGCATTCTCAAGCAATGACTGGTGACAGAAAGTTGAAAAAGAAGCTGGAGAATGAGCGTGATTCATCAAATGCGTGCATTCAATTGCTGTAGGGAACAGAGCAATCCAGAGGAACTTTGGAATGAAAGAAAAGTATCAGACGTCAGAGGTGGTCAGCTTATCTCACAAACTGACACGTGTGCCAGGGGCTGTTGCTCTTAAACCACTAAATGCGACAGAACCTGTTAGAGATGTGCGCAGGGGAATGCAGACGACAGAGCTGTGTGGCCTGGCTGCCTGGGCAGGACCTGGCTGCCCGGAGCACGGATGACGTGAGTGTCCATTCACACTCACTGAGGATACAGTGGAGCCCACTGATGGAAGAAAAGATGCCCGTGACTGTCTCCATGCCTGCTGCTTCCCAGGGGAACAAATGTTCTGTATTAACTGCTGCTGCTGCTGCTGCTGCTAAGTCGCTTCAGTCCTATCTGGCTCTGTGCGACCCCACAGACGGCAGCCCACCAGGCTCCACCGTCCCTGGGATTCTCCAGGCAAGAACACTGGAGTAGGTTGCCATTTCCTTCTCCAATGCATGAAAGTGAAAAGTGAAAGTGAAGTCGTATTAACTGAAGGATGGCAAAGACCAGCTGGGCAAAACCTTGTTAAGGCCCTATTGTTTTTGGAACAGAAGATTGAGTTTTGTTATGTGGCCGAGATGCCCATTTACTTCTCTAACTAATCAAAGACCTCTCAGGGGCCCTAACGTGCAAACAGACTAGTATGTCTGCAGCAGGCTTCACATTCGACATACACAAACCTACGGTGTTAGTGAAGATGGCAGTGTTTAGAGACTGAGAACATGCTGGAGGGAAAATGAATATGTGAAGACGAACCCCTCCTCTGCCAAGTGCAGGAAGGCTCCTGGTGGCGCCATCAGGACGGCCAGGTGAGCAGACCCGAGCGAGGAGATCTGGACGTGAAGGAAAAGGGAGGGGGAGGTATGGAAAGGACCAGAAGGAGCAGCAGAGTGGGCTAGAGTTGGGCAGAGGCGGCAGGAGACATTCGGCCCAGAGCAGTCCAAGGCCAGAGTGATGGTTTTGTCAGCCTCCCCTGTGCTGTTACTAGCTTGATGCCATGCGGTCCAACACTTATTGTACATCTTACATCTTCACTGTGGGTTGGGTCAGTTATCAGTTTAAAACAACAGCTGGCCCTTCTGCATTTCAATCCAGAATTAAGATTTTCGAATCTGATACAGCCATCAAAACTGTATTGGGTTATTTTGCAAGCGGAACCTACAGGCTCAGTAGTAAGGATTTTCCCAGGGGGAGCCTGCTCTGGGCTGGGGATCCAGTGATGGATAAGGTGGTCCCAGACTCTGTTCTCCTGGAGCTGACAACCTCATGGGGAGGGCAGGAGTCATGGTCAACCCCTGACAAGGCCAGTGAAGGGAGGAGGGTGGCGGTGCTGGGAGTGGGGAGGAGGCTGTGGAGTGAAGGGCGGTCGCTCCATTGGGGTGCATCTGAGCTGAGACCCAGAGCCCAGGCAGCTGGCTGGCAGCAGATTGCGGGAGCCGGTGGTAGGTGGGGAGAGCAGAGGCCAGGGCATTCCCTTCTGGGCAGAAGGATCCAGGCAAAGCCCCCAGGGGGAGGGGTTCGGCTGCATTGGGTCTGGAAGGGAGGACCAGGGGCTGGAGGGCAGAGAGCTAGGGGACAGAGGAGAGTGATTGGGCTGGGGAGGAAGCAGGGCCAGTGGGTTTTCAGCCCCTCTCAACCTGTGATCAGGACACTGGCTTTTTATCTTAAGAACGCCAAGGAGGCAATTTGAAATCAGGTTTGAGGAGGGGCTGAGGTGGCCAGAATGTCACTGAGAATCGATTACTGTGGTCCCAGTGGGGAAGGAGGGAGGAGACCCAGAGCACAGGGGCAGGCCAGGGGACAGGAGGCATCTCTAAGGATCCAGGTGGGAGGGCTGACCTCTCAGAGCAGCAGAGATGGGGAGAAGTGGGCTGATAAGGAAGCATCTAGGATTAAGTGTTTTAGACAGAGGGGAATGGAGAGCGGTGCTGTGAGGGTGGCTCCCGGGTTTCTGAGCAGATGGCATGGGCAGAGGTTCATTCAAAAATGCAGTCATCAAGATCACGAAGATTATGAATGGAGGCTTATGATGCCTTTGAAGGATCTGAGTGGAAATATCATAGAGACATTCAGATGCCTTGCCTAGAGCCCTGAGCAGAGGGCTTGGCTGCAGACAATTATTTGGTGAATATCAGTCATGTTACAGATGGTATAAATGCAGGGCAACCATCAGATTATTCTTGAATAGAATACACAGTGAGGAGGGATGGGTCTTGAGCAACTTCAGCATTTACACATCAATAGATGACCTGGGCTGTCAGAAGTAGAAGAAAAACCACGATATGGTGGTGTGAGAGCCAGTGGGAAGGGGTGTTTCATGGAGGAGGGCGCAGTCAACAGAATGAAGAGTTACTGAGACATCCATGAGGTCAATGGGAACTGCTGCACTGGATTCAATGGCAAGCAGGTCATTAGTGAGAGCTGTGTGGGTGAGCTGACGGGGCGGAAGTCAGTCTGCAGCAGGTAGACGAAGGAAAGAGAAGGGAAGAAACGGAGACCCTGAGTGCAAACCACCTTTCTGAAAGGTTTGGCTATGAAAAAATAGGATTGTAGCTACAGAGGTACATGGGAGCCAGAAAAAGCTTGTTGCTGATGCTGTGGTTGTGTGTGTGTGTTTTTTTTAAAATTTAAATGTATTTATTTTAATTGGAGGCTAATTACTTTACAATATTATATTGGTTTTGCTATACATCAACATGAATCCGTCACGGGTTGTGGTTGTTTTAAGAAGGCAGAAGTTTGAGCATGTTTCCAGGTCAAGAGAAATGATCCAGGGGAGAGAGAAGGAGTCACTGATAACTAATGAATAAGGTTCCCCAGAAAGCGGGACAGGACGGGCTAAGAGGCATTGGAGGAAGAAGTGGCCTGGGACCAAGGAGGGACATGTGCTTTCCTGTAATGGGGACAGCAGAGGTGAGGCAGGGGTCTGAGAGTAGGCATGTGGGTTTGAGCTCCTCAGTGAAGTGGGCAGTGAGGTCATCTGCTGGGGACAGTGAGGTGGGTGGAGACCCTCGGACATGGTCCCTAGAGTCAGCTGAGGTGAGTGATGAGACTGAATTTATCTGAGATCAGTTTGCCCCACTGTGAAACTTTCTGCAGGAGCACTTGCTACCTGGGTGCAAGCCGCACACCATTGGTGGTTCAGGACTGGGATCTCGCCAGAAGGCTGCGATGGAGAGGCAGGAGGCGAGGGGCCTTACAGTAGTATGGCCAGATTACTCAGCTGGGATCCTGGGATCCCATCTCTGGGGTCTGAGCTGACTTCAGAAGGCCAGGGCTGACGGCAGCAGAAAGAGGAAAGAACTAGAGGTCTAACAAGACCCCCCTCCACAAAGTTTCATTTAATACTGAGCAAGCTAAGAAAGTCCAGGTGATCATAAAATCTATACAAAAGATGTGATTATTACTAAAATGGTGACACAGAAAACTGTATCATGTTGGAACCAAACCAAGAGGTTTTTTTGTATTATGATATGAAGTTAATTAGCTTACTAAAAATTACTTTTTAAACAGGAGTTGGCACTGACACTCAAGGCATTATAAACTGTTTTCCTGTTATCATTGGTGATCACTCCCTTCCTATCTATGCCAAGGTGGTATTTCAAGGGACTTTCATGTTCAGACCATGAAATTTTTGCACCTTGTTTTATGTCCCTGGATATTTCCAATGTCTCTTAGTTTATAGTCTATGGGAACTTGAATATAATTTGTATCCTACTTCTGTGTGAAAAGTGTACAAATCTTAATTATGTTGAATTGGTTCATGGTGCTTTTCAGATCTACCATATTCTTCTACTTTTCTATATATTCATTTTATTAATTTTTTGAGAGCTTGATATTGAAACTCCAACCAAAGATCTTAATTCATCTACTCAACAATTGTAATATATAGAGAAACTACATGTAACTTTGTTCTGGATTTTCCAAGTCTCCTGTAAATGCATTATCATACTTTCATAATTTAAAAAATAAAAATAAAAACCTTTAAAAATGTTTCTAAAAAAGGGCTTTGCCTGGGATTTATTTTTTCATTACCAGATCTAGTAATTCACAAATGCTTTCAAGTAATGAGAGGAATGAAGTGGAGGGTGGAAGTGAGAGCAAAAACTGAATTTATTCCCTCAGCCAAACCATGGCAGGAGCTCGAGCTACAAGGTTCAAAATAACTATATCACCTGGAACAGCCCTAGGTCAGATGGCACCTGAATCCAGCTGCTATTGTCCCGAGTAACCAGGTAGGTTTATTCTGAAATTTCGAGCCCTCCCAGCAGGCAGAGGCCAGTACTAGTTTTAAAATTAAGAAGGATAAAGGCTGTGGGCAGACTGGGAAAGCATTTTTCAGGGATATGATTTCTTTCTTTTACTCTTGGATGCTTGCTGTATTTATCTAAGGCAACGATGCGTGTTTTTCTTTTTGCCTGTGAGGATACCACATCTACAGATGCTCACTCAGGCGTCAATGCTCATGTTAAAAGTGAGAGGTGTTCCCTTAATTTCCCTTAATTTCCGTAAGTGATTAGCGTGAACGAGGCAGTTCAGATCATCCCTCAGAGGATGAATCAAAAGTAAGACCAAGCAAAAAATCTCCAATAACTCAATAAGAAAATTAACAAAGATACATCAAAGAATGATGTTAGGGGGTATTCAGGCATGTGCTAGAAAATGCACACACACTCATACACACACACACACAGACACACACTCATAATGTTAGCAGGAAGCAATTTAAATTACTTTAAATAGTGATCCATGGAGTCAATGCAATTAATTTGGAAATTTAATTCTTGGCCTTTAGGGAGGTACTAACAGTTGAACAGTAGATTATTTCAAAAAGGTGGTTGAAAGA
Source organism: Ovis aries (assembly GCF_016772045.2). Taxonomy (NCBI): domain Eukaryota; kingdom Metazoa; phylum Chordata; class Mammalia; order Artiodactyla; family Bovidae; genus Ovis; species Ovis aries. The sequence continues at coordinate 58,587,856 of NC_056069.1, read as the reverse complement.
CTAGCATGCTCAGCAGGAAAAAACCAGGAAGAACCATGTGGACATGTTCCTAGCACAGAATTGAGAATTGGAAAGCAAGTTTAGAAATCAGTCCACCTCCTTCTCCATAAAGAGATCACTCTCCAAATCCCCAACTGTAGGAACTAAGTCTAACTTACAGAGTATAGCAATTAAATATCTTCTGCGAAAACCTGTCATGGTATCTTTGATGGAAGAAGAAATGATGGAGCATGGAAATCAGGGCTGGTGCCAGACCCTGGGGAAACTGTACAGAAGTAGAATGTTCTCAGACTCAATTTCCTGATTCTAAGTTGGGGGCAAGATGTCTGAACTGCCCAGATGGCAATGACAATTAAAGACTACTTTCTAGGCACACTCTTCTAAACCTAGCCCGGAGTGACTCAGCCACATAGAGGCCAGTGTGTCTACCCCATCAGGTGCACAGTGACCCTGTGACCACATGCTAGCCGTGGCTTTAGAGTCATTTCGAATGCAAGAACCTTAACAATAAAGGTCAAAACCTCTGATAGTGAGATTCAATTCCTCCAATCCCTCCTTTTCGCAAGATTCTACACACTGTAATCACGGGAGGGTTCATTTGCTCACTCATTTAACAAGCATTTATCAAAGTCCATGTTTGATTTGAATCAAGTAGGGATGCACTGCAGAGTGGATGGACGTAAATGAGGTGTCGGCCAGTTCTGCCCATCACCTGAAAGGAGCAGCTGTAACACACACACCACACTTACCTGAGCTATGACGTCTGAGATTGAGGCACATCCGACCAGGAAACTGTATTTGTGTTTTAAGAGAATGCCAGCATGGGTCCACGCCTGCCGGGAAGGAGAGATTTGGGCATGAGATACATTTAGGATTAGGTTACTTCTGGTTCTCATGAGTTCCTGGGCGTTCTTGAAATAGACATTATACCCACCCACCTCCCAATCTTAGTAGCACAAGTTTAATGAATCTTTGATTGATACAATGATTGTAACTTAACCTGGTACCCAGGACCAAGTGAGGTTTTTAAGCGGAACCAGTGACCACATAGTATTTGTTTGGTACCAGTTATCTGAAGACTAGTGTCCTGGTTCATGGGCCTGGCAGGAAATCTGGGTGAATACCAGGAACAGGGGCCAGTTTGAGTCACAAAGCACAGCTTTCTGGTCTATGAAGCAGGTTCCAATGAGGAGGGTTCAAAACTGGTTCTGAGTTACTGTAGTCTTTACAGGCTCCCACTGACTGATCAGAGCTCTACCACTTCCTTCTCTTTAAGTTTGGACAGGATCTGATCTGACACTTTGTGCCTTTGAGGGGAATTAAGAGGAAGGTGCTAGAAGGTGCTAGAAAGGCCGCAGACAACGAAAAGCCCAGGGGATGGCAGGTTTGGAGAAGGTTTGAAGTTCAAAGTAGGATCTGTTTCAGTATCATCTTTCTAACTAGTAAAGGTCAACCTGAACTGACACAGAAATAACCTTTCACGTGAGCTAAACACAAGCACACCTAGGCAATAGCCTAGGTCTGTGTCAAGACTATGTAACTGCTTCTATTGCTACTTCCTCCTCAGCTCACAGGTCCCAAGGTGCCAAATATGAAAAGAAACGCAAAGTGTAGATGACAGTTGTAAACTGTGGATGGTCAGCTGTTTTTCTTGACTGAAAGTGACCTGGATGATAAGCTTCAAAAATATTCTTTCCAACTAATACATCAGGGCCAAGCTGTAGGGCGTGTGTGTGTGTGTGTGTGTGTGTGTGTGTGTGTGTGTGTGCACGTGTTCATGTGTGTGTGTGTGTTTGGAGAGAAGATATGTATTATTTTGGTCTTTATCAGTAATCTCTTACTACTGGTCTTTTGGAGGAGCTGGTAGATAAAACATGGAAGAAAAGTGTGCTGGTCACAAATGTTTTGAGTTTTGGGAACTTCTGCGGCAAACGAGCCTGTGAGCCACTTTTAGTCTTGCTTCCCCTGATAATTGTAGTTCTTCTGTGTGTTAGCAGAGTCGCAGGGCAGATAGGAGGAAGGGCATTAGAATCTCAGACTCTGCCTAGGAAGCTGGGTTTTCACTCTCTTAGGCTGTGAAAAAGGTCGGTCACCCCATTCAGTTCTCTCACTGCTTTGGAGGGCACTGTGGTGCCACCTCAGTCCAGCCTGGGCCCTGTGGGGACTCTGCTTCCACACACCCCAAATCCTTGGCCTTTTTCTTTTGGCGGCAGGGGGCATAGGGGTGGAAGGTATGTGTCCGCTACCAGAGTGAACACACCTGGTGATAAGTAAGAAAAAGGAAATCCAGGCACAAGTGTTCCAATGGCCAAATTCTTAGCCTAAAGTGATGTCAGGATGACTGAAAATCAGAACCTTCGATGCAAACTGAGGGTTTAGTGTCTAAGGCTCCCCCACACCACTAGCAAGCCGTCAGATTCAGTGAGGCTGTGCCCATAATCCAGCTGCGGGCACAGTAAGACTTCTGATGACATTTGAGAGGATGGACCATGCGCATTTTTGTTAGTACCTTGCCTCCTTCCTCCGAGGATTTGGGGCTGCTGCCTTAACCTTGATACAGAGGTCCACTCACCTCACACACCTAATGTATACAGAACTGGAGGAGAGGGGTGGTTAAGCAAAGCAAAACAAAACCTATACAACTGTAAAATCAAAGGCTGCCTTCTTATAAGAAATGCCTTGCTGCATGCTAATGATTTGTGTTTACTTTCATGTATGTCTAAAATTTTTCATAATGAAAAATTGTTAAAAACTAGAAATAGCCCCATACAAATGATCATATTTTAAAGCTTCCACCCAAGGGTAATTTAAAATGGATCCCAAAGAAAGGGTTTATTTGCCACCATTAGCCATTATTGGAGATATATGTATATGTATATATGTATATATATATATATATATTTACATATATATATATTTTTGCTAAGTCTCTTTTATATCTACAATACAGATGAATAGGAAAAAAGCATTATTTGAGAACTTTTCAGTATCAGGACAAAGAATTTAATCTATGGAAGTGAGTCATCCTTATCTACTCTAGCAAAGCTGGTTATTAAAGTAATCAAGCCCTATCAGTATATTCAAGTGAGTCTTATTGTAAAAAGCTTTGGGTGCTTATACCACACAAGTGGTAAGTTTATCTGAAAGCTATCCTGATCTCTTGAGCCTGAATATATCAGAAAAGAATTTATATTTGAATCAAATTTTCAAGGGAGCTCTCTTGCCTCCTACCAGAACTTGTGGCAAATACAGACCATTCTCATAAAATAAACTGACAAGATGGACTGGTTAAAAGTCAGTGAGTGGTCAGTCGGAACCCTTCCGCACAGCTGGTGGAGAGGTGAAATGGTGCAGCTTCTCCATCAGTATGATGGAGCCTCAAAAACTTAAAAGCAGAATTATTATATGATTTAGCAATCCCTCTTATGGGTATATACTCAAAAGAATTACAGTAAGGACTCAAAGGGATATTTGTACACTCATCTTCCTAGTGGCAGTATTCATAGCAGACAAATGTGGAAATAACCCAGATGCCCATGGATGGATGAAAGGATAAACAAAATACAGCTTATACATACAAGAAATATTACTCAGCCTTAGAAAAGGACATTCTGACACAGGCTACAACATGCATGAACCTCGAAGATATTCCGTGAAGTGAAATAAGCCAAAGAGTGACCAAAAGACAAGAACTGTATTATTCTATTCGTGAGGTACCGCGAGTAGTTGAGTTCCCAGACACAGAAGTAAGAGTGGTGGGTGTCAGGGACTGGGGGAGGGTGGGGAGTCAGTGTTCAGAGGGGACGATGGAGAGAGCTGAGCGTGGACAGTGGGGATGGGAGAAGAGCAATGTGAAAGCCCCCAGAGCCACTCAACTGCACTTAACAATGGTTCAGATGGGAAATTTCACGTTATATGAACATTCCTCCAGTGAGAAAAGTGTGGAGGGCAGTGAAGAGAGCCTCAAAGGTGTAGGTCATTTTGTAGGGAGTTCAGTTCAGTTCAGTTGCTCAGTCATGTTTGACTCTTCATGACCCCATGGACCGCAGCACGCCAGGCCTCCCTGTCCATCACCAACTCCCGGAGTTTGCTCAAACTCATGTCCATTGAGTCAGTGATGCCAAGCAACCATCTCATCCTCTGTTGTCCCCTTCTCCTCCTGCCCTCAATCTTTTCCAGCATCAGGGTCTTTTCCAACAAGTTAGCTCTTTGCATCAGGTGGCCAAAGTATTGGAGTTTCAGCTTCAACATCAGTCCTTCTAATGAACGCTCAGGATTGATCTCCTTTAGGATAGACTGGTTGGCTCTCCTTGCAGTCCAAAGGACTCTCAAGAGTCTTTTCCAACACCATAGTTCAAAAGCATCAATTCTTCGGCACTCAGCTTTCTTTATAGTCCAACTCTCACATCCATACATGACTACTGGAAAAACCATAGCCTTGACAAGACAGACCTTTGTTGGCAAAGTAATGTCTCTGCTTTCTAACATGCTGTCTAGGCTGGTCATAACTTTCCTGCCAAGGAGTAAGTGGATCCATTGTAGGGAGTAAGTGGACCCATTTCCATTTCCGGGTTGCCGAGGCTGGGGGAGGGGTGGATGGGGAGTTAGTATTTAACAGGAATAGAGTCGGTATCCCAGGATGAAAAGAGTTCTGAAGATTCACAACAATGTGACTATACTACACGCCATTGAACTGCACACATAAAAATGGTTAAAATGGTAAGTTTTAGGTCATGTATTTTTTTTTTACCATAATTAAAAAAAAAATGCCAACGATCTTCCATACTCACCATTGCATCCATAAAAGGGAAGGCAGCGAGATACAGGAAGGCCCTTCTTGTTTTGTTCCCCACCGACTCATCCACATGGTGCAATTTATTGATGATATAGTAGCCTAAGTCACTATATGCTGCAAAAAAAATGCACGGCAATATTTAGAAAAAGTTATCCTCATAAGCTTTTTTATCTCAAAAGTTTAAAAACAATTTTAAAGATTATATGTATATATATTTGGTAGAAAAATCTAGATAAGCAAAAGGATGAAAATCATCTACAATCTCATCCATCTTTCTGCCCAGAAGGGGTCACAGTCGACACTCCGGGTGCTAATCATCCAGTTGTTTTATGGGTGTTTTGTGGTGGAGTGTGTGGGTGTTTTAACATAAAAATGGCATCATACTACCTACATACTCTTTCATGACCCACAAACATCTTTCCCTAACATGCTTCTATATTTGATTGGTTGTACTGAATTCCTTTTTGCCGGTTTATTGAGTATCACTTGCTCAATCTCCAAGTATTACATATTTAGGTTGTTTCCATTCTTTTGATATTATCAAAGAATGCTTGATGGCTAGTTTGAAAGCTCAATGCCCATGTAGTTGTTGTTTAGTTGCTAAGTCGTGTCTGACTGTTTTGCCACCCCATGGACTGTAGCCCACCAAGCTCCTCTGTTCATGGAATTTCCCAGGCAAGAATACTGGAGTGGGTCGCCATTTCCTTCTCCAGGGATCAAACCTGCATCTCCTGCACTGGCAGGGGGATTCTTTACCACTAAGCCACCAGGGAAGCCCTCCATGTCTGTTGGTATTCTTAATTATTTACTAAGAGAAAATTCCTATGTGTTAATATGCCTTTTCTTTTTCCTTTAATAAGTTTAATGGATCTACAATATTATGCTAGTTCCAGGTGTACAACACAGGGATTCAACAAAACGTGGCTTTTTAGTAGAAATTTAAAGGTAGCTAGTCACTGTTTGTAATTCCTTTTGTTTCATTTTTCCAAGGAAGGCAAAAATTGTGGGGGATGGAAACTGTGGGTATAGTTTGCCCAGTGGAAAAGTGCTGTCTCTGTGCTTTCCAAGTCCCTCCAATGTGAGGATTTGGGACCAGTGTGTGACTAGAAGATAATGGGCTTTAACCAACAAAGGCTGAATGAATGTGTATGTGCCAAAGGGTGAGAAAGGTAGAAAGAGAAACAATCCATAATGTATGAACTAAGCACTCTGACATTGCTGTGTGTGTGTGTGTGTGTGTGTGTGTGTTTGTGTGTATGTTATTTGTCTACGACTCTTTGTGACCCCATGGACTGCGGGTCTCCAGGCTTTTCTGTCCATGGGATTCTCCAGGCAAGAATGCTCACTGGGTAGCCATTCCCTTCCCCAGGGGCTCTTCCCAACCCAGGGATTGAACCTGGGTCTCCCACATTGTAGGCAGATTCTTTACCATCTGAGCCACCTAGAAAGCAGAAGAATGCTGGAGTGGGTTGCCATTCCCTTCTCCAGGGGCTCCTCCCAACCCAGGGACTGAACCTGGGTCTCGTGCATCACAGGCAGATTCTCTACCGTCTGAGCCACCAGGGAAGCCCCCTGACATTTTAGTAAAGGTTAAATAAAATATTGACTATTTCCTACCTCATTGACACAAAGTTTAGACCATGCAGGAAAACAATAATCTTTGTGTTTTCATAGGGTTTTACATAGTGCTCTAATAGTAGTGTTCCTGCTGTGTTCACTCTTTCATTAATATGAATATTTATGTACTTGAGAAGTGCAGAAGCTGCTTTGAAATCAGAAAGGAGGTCAAATGTCCCTCTTACTTTTTTGTGAAATAATCAGAATCCCTTCCTCGATTTTAAAGTGTAGGGGACGGTTTATTACCATTTGTTATTGTCGTTGTTCAGTCGCTAAACTGTTTCTGACTCTTTGTGGGTTTATTACCATATTAACTGGTGAAAAGAAACAATCCTCCATCTTTTGTTGGGATGTGCCTGGAATTATGAGAACGTTGAATTAAGCATGCTCTTCAGGATGAAAACAAAGATATTTAAATGCACAAATGGGAATCCCAGTGGGAGTGACGTATGAGTAAGTGATTTCAAGAGGCAGGGGAATAGATGACTGAGTCAGACAGAAAACAGGGCTGGTGAGGGAGGCAAATGCAGGAGGGGAGATCTGAATCCTCCCAGGAGGAGCAGAGGTGGAAATCAAAATGCAAACCGCCAGGTGAGCCCAGGTGTCAGGTGTGGAGCTGGTGAGGCCAGCAGAGCCACTGAGGCAACAGGAAGGGAAACCCAGGAGGGAGGCTGGCACTTGGCAGAAAGAGCAAAGAAGGGAGAAGAGGGCTTAGTTATGGCCAGGGACCAGGGGGGCAGCTGTGATGTCCTGCTTGGATCAGAAGGTGACCTAACCCTTTGAGGCAGGGAGGGAGTCCTCCAGCCCCACTTTGCAGCAAGGTGAGAAGTGCATTCAGATCTGAGATGAGCCGCTGAAACCCGAAGCTGGGATGCAGATGTTACTGAGCCACACACACAGCTTACTGTGAGCGCTGAGACTTGGAAATCATGGCCGCTGTTGATCTGTACATGCTTTTTACTGTCGGTCAAGTTCATTGTGTGGAGATCCCCAGAGAGATGTCCTGATCCTGCCCCCTTGCCCCTCCTGGCAGAGGCAGCTGCCAATGGGAAAGGCAGCCACGCTGGGCAAACAGAGCATGCCAAGTCCAGGAGCCCAGGGCTGGCTATGAATAGCTCAGAACTAAGGTTCCCTGGCAAAGGTTAGAGCTGATATAAATGCCAGCTGGGCAGACCTGACTGGACAAAGGCTGAGATTCAGAGGGGGATGTGTGGGCTGACCTCTGTCCCCTCACAATTCATTTGTTGACTCCTAGCCCTTAGGACCTCAGAAGGTGACCTTATTTGGGATCAGGATCATTGCAGGTATAATTAGTGAAGGTCGGGGGACCCTGGGGCTTCCCTGGTGGCTCAGATGGTAAAGAATTCGCCTTTATGCAGGAGACTCGGTTCAATCCCTGGGTGGGGAAGATCCCCTGGAAGAGGAAATGGCAACCCACTCCAGTATTCTGGCCTGGAAAATCCCATGGACAGAGGAGCCTCGTGGGATACAGTCCATGGGACTGAAGAGCTGGACGTGACTGAGCGACCAAGCACACAGGTGCAGGGTGACACTGGAGGACAGTGGGCTTCCAAGCCAAGGCAGCTGATACCCTTCTAAACGGGGAATTTGGAGCCCTAGAGAAATGTGCAGCAGGACAGCCTCACGAGGTCATCAAGGGAGGATCGGGGGATGCCTCCTCAAGCCAAAGGACACTACATATCACAGAACCCCGGAAGCTGGACAGGGGCCTGGGACAGGTTCTCGGTCATGGCCTTCAAAGGAGCCAACCTCACCACCACCGCCTCGATCTTCCAGCCTCCGGACTGTGAGACTACGCACTTCTGCCTTTGGTGGTGCTTTGCTAGGATAGACCTAGCAAACTCATACAGGCGGCTTCTAGAGAGAATCCTTTCCCCGTGAGACTCTAGGATGGCAGCCAGAAAAGAAAGGCTGTGTGAGTTTGAGAAGCTGCGAGCAGGGCGTGCCGTTGGCTCACGTGGGCTGAGTGTATAGTCCAGTCCAGTTCAGTTCAGTCGCTCAGTCGTGCCCGACTCTTTGCGACCCCATGAATCGCAGCACGCCAGGCCTCCCTGTCCATCACCATCTGCCGGAGTTCACTCAGACTCACGTCCATCGAGTCCGTGATGCCATCCAGCCATCTCATCCTCGGCCGTCCCCTTCTCCTCCTGCCCCCAATCCCTCCCAGCATCAGAGTCTTTTCCAATGAGTCGACTCTTCGCATGAGGTGGCCAAAGTACTGGAGCTTCAGCTTTAGCATCATTCCTTCCAAAGAAATCCCAGGGCTGATCTCCTTCAGAATGGACTGGTTGGATCTCCTGAGGGGTCAGTATAAGTCAGTTTCTCTACCTCTATGAATATACCTAAGTATTGCCACTGTTGCTGTTTAGTTGCTAATTCATGTCTGACTCTTTTGCGACCCCATAGTCTGTCAACCGCCAGGCTCCTGTATCCGTGGGATTTCCCAGGCAAGAATACTGGAGTGAGTTGCTGTTTCCTTCTCCCATGACATCTTCCCGACCCAGGGATCGAACCCAGGTCTCCTGCATGGCAGGCAGATTCTTTACCATCTGAGCTGCCTGGGAAGCCCATACCTAAGTATACAGATTTATTAGAATATTTGAACTAAAACGTTAAAAACAGTGCCTTTACACAGAGCAATGAAGAGCAAACATTGAAAGTTGAAGAGGGTCTGTAGGACTGCTGGGTGCTGAGCTCAGCCAAAGCTCTGATTCTGCCAGGATGTCCCCCGCCTCCTCATTTTGTTCAGACTGCAGCTCCGGGCTCCCCAGGTGCCAGGGTACTTTGAGACCAATGGGCCTGAGGATGCTTTTGCTTCTTTTTACTTCCTGTCCTCTTTTAGCTACTAGAGGAAAATTCTGGAGGCCACGGAAAGAAGATTTTCTTCCTGTTTTTCTTCCTTCCTTTTACTCCTCCCCTATGTGGTAGAAGACGTCTGATTATAACTACAAAGGTAGTTTCCACCCTGGGAGTTGGGAATGTTCAATTCCAGCAGCTGTTTTTCACTTAATATCCCCTCACCCTCCCCTCTGTGTCCCAGAGCTGTTTCAGGCTGGAGCTGGAGGCTAGGGGTAATTTGTTTAAAGTGCTTTGCATCGAGTCTATAATTACCAGGCTAGCTGCCTTCATGACATTTAGTAACCTTCAACTTTTATAAACGGCCTTACTAACACTGTTCTGAAATAGTCTATACTCCTTATGAAAAGTAGAACATTAGAAAGAGAAATTAAGCGAGGCTTTTGAATAGATGTACATGGATTTCATGGCCTGGCTGCAGCAAAAGGACATGGACTTGACCTATTTACAGGTATTTGAGTTGCAGAAACAGGAAACAGGAGGGGCTGTCATTCAAATCCCTAGCTCCTCCTACCTCAGGCCACTGGAGTGGTGGACCCTGCCAGAATCAGTGGTTCTCAAACTTGTTCATCCAGAGTAACCAGTGCTTGTTGCAAAATGCCACGAAATATTGGTGTTAATCAAAACAAGTCTGATTACCTAAAATTTTCTGATGGGAGTTGACGAAAAAGCCTTCCTCCCATTTTAGGGAAAGGTTAATATGTGCATTTCTGAGACGCAAATTTGGGAACCCTTGTTGCTGTTGTTCAGTTGTTAAGCTGTGTCCGACTCTTTGCAACCCTATGGACTGCAGCACACCAGCCTTCCCTGTCCTTCACCATCCCCCAAAGTCTGCTCAAACTCATGTCCATTGAGTTGGTGATGCCACCCAACCGTCTCATCTTCTGTTGTCTCCTTCTCCTCTTGCCTTCAATCTTTCCCAGCATCGGGGTCATAATTATACACATTATATATATGCTACATATTATAGCACATAATACAAATGATAACATATAATATATATTATAGTATAGGGAACTATACTCAATATCTTATAATAACCTAAACTGGAAAAGAGTCTGAAAAACAATATATATGTTCAGCATTCACTTTTCTGTACATTGAAACTAATGAAGTGAGGTGAAAGTCACTCAGTTATGTCCGACTCTGTGACTCCGTGGACTATACAGCCCATGGAATTCTCCAGGCCAGAATACTGGAGTGAGCAGCCTTTCCCTTCTCTAGGGGATCTTCCCAACCCAAGGATCAAACCCAGGTCTCCCACAGTCCAGGTGGACTATTTTCTAGCTTAGTCATAATACCTCAATAAAAAAAGACTTGATTGAGTGGGTAACGTAATAGTTTATTGCATGATTTCTGCTTCTTCCTAGAGAACAAGCCTTATGTCTGAAATCCCAGGATGTAGGCCAATATTTTCCACATAGCAGGTGTTCAGTATCTATGGATGGAATAAATGCATGAGTCCATAATCCCACCAAGAAGTGAGTGGAGTAGGCTGATGGCTAGTGTCCTCAAATCTCCTCTCCTCCTTACGTCCCTACCCTGCATGTGATTTTGTAGTTCCTCCTGTCAAAAGCTGGAGTCAGTTTCCCTACTCCTGGAACCTGGGCTGGCCTGTGACTTGTCCTGGGCATGAGTGGGCAGTGGCAGTGAAGTTGAGCCGCATCTGATTCTTGGCCCAAGAGACCCTGTGTGTCTCTATCCATCACTGGAGGTACTGGCACAGCTGTTTAAGCAAGCTCAGGCTGGTGGAGGAGGATGAGAGGCGATGTGGAACAGAGCTCAGCGGTCCATAGAGCCATCTGGACCAGCCTACTGCCACCTGACAGAACCTGGTGAGCCCACCAAGACCAGCAGAGTCTCCTTTGGATTCAGCTGACCACAGAGGCATCAACACAGCCAAGTGCAAAATAGCCGCCCCACCGACCTATGGTCTAGTGAGCAAGAATGAAAGCTTGTCTTGTGAGTTAGTGAGTATGGAGGTGATTGCCACATGGCAATAAATCCTGAGACTGTACAGACCTGCCTGTCCATCCCTAGTGCCCTTGCTGGTCTAAATGATATCCAGTTGTCCTAATTTACTCTTTACAGGATTGGTTTATAATCCATGAATAATGGACAGCTTTGTTGACAAGGGAACAAGGACAAACAGAATCTCTTGAAAAACTCTAGAAGCACAGGAAACTATACAAGTTTTGTTCCTCTGAGCTCTGCGGATTGCCTGGCCTCCTCTGTGGCATGGAAGAGGCCTTGCAGATCACTGGAAGGAATAAGTGTGGAAAGAAATAAACAAATCCACAGCAGTGGTTTCTACCTCTGGATGAATTAGGAGGCCAGGCCATGCTATAATTTCGATGCATGTGAAGTTGACTTGGACCCAATGAAACCGAGCACAAGGTTGGCAAATTTTCCTTTCTTTTATAGATAAACAGGGAGAAACAGGAAAATACCTGACCCCTGGGTTAAATTAAGGGCTGGGGCTGGCAAATCTCATGACTTGCATTTTTATAAAATGGGGTCTCATAGATGAGTTCATGACTAGAGTAGCGGCTACAATTTAGCTTAAGTAAAAGTATTAGTCGCTCAGTCGTGTCCAACTCTTTGGGACCCCCATGGGCTGTAGATTGCCAGGCTCCTCTGTCCATGGAATTCTCTAGGCAAGAATACTGGATTGAGTTGCCATTTCTTTCTCCAGGGGATCTTCCCAACCCAGGGACTGAACCTGGGTCTCCTGCATGGCAGGTGGATTCTTTACAGTCTGAGACACCAGAGAAGCCCATAATTTAGTTTAAAAGGGACACTTACTGGCAGTTGCCCAACAGATGACAAGAACAAAAAGCCAGGAATACTTTCAAGGCTCCTGCAATTTGGGTGTCTTGAGCCAGGCCACAGGTGTACATAGAATAGACATCAACTTTTCGGCCAGTGGATTTCTCGATTTCAAGTCTGTCAGTTCAACAAGTTCCAAGTGTCTACTCCCCTGACTAATTGTGTAAGGTTTGGGGCAGGAAATTTTCTGGAACCATCTTTTCCTCAGCGTCTCCCCCACAAATTCCTGGGGAAGTGCCTGTCTGGTCAGTGAGAATCATCCCAGTGATGTCAGGGAGAAGCCACAACCATGTGCAGAACTCTCAAGGATGGGAAAAGATTTGGCTTACCAGCTGGGTCCAAAAAGAATAAGAAATCAGAGAAAATGAATATGAAACACACAAGGAAAAAAACCTTATTTCAAATGTAATAAGCAAATGTAATAAAAAGGACCTAGTGAAAGATCTCTCTTTTACTGGGACAAACACAAAAACCCTACAAAGGATGACCCTACAAAGAAGTTTTGGGTCTTCTCTGACCTAAGTCTATAACATCTTACTGTAACCCACCGGTGGATGTCCAGATATAATACCAGGTAAGTGAAGGAAAGGAGAGACATCTGAAACTGGGTTGCTCAATGCTGGAGACGCTCACATTTGAAATCTCTTCCAAGTAAGAAGATCCTGCAGGAACTGGTAGGTGACTAGTAGATACTGAAAAGTTTGAAATGTCAAAGTTCATCCAAACTGGGGGGAAAAAACTCTAAGAGATCATTCTGGGAATCAGGATTTCTCCAATGGGAAATACACAGTCTTTGGAAAGAAAAAATCTCAGAGTACTTAGCTAAGGCATTAGTTCATAACCGAGGAGACTATGCAGAATGACAAAATATATTCAACTTTTCTAAGCAATAAAAATTTCTTTAGCAACCATAAAGTTATAAAGCAGTAAGCAGAACATATAGATCTGCCTTGTATTAAACATACTTATATGAACATCTGTTGGATCATCGAGAAAGAAAGTTTCAGAAAAATATCTACTTTTATTGACTATGTCAAAGCCTTTGACTGTGTGGATCACAACAAACTGGAAAATTCTTAAAGAGACAGGAATACCAGATCACCTGACCTGCCTCCTGAGAAATCTGTATGCAGGTCGAGAAGCAACAGTTAGAACTGGACATGGAACAACAGACTGGTTCCAAATTGGGAAAGGAGTACAACAAGGCTGTATGTTGTCACCCTGCTTATTTAACTTATATGCACAGTACATCATGAGAAACGCTGGGCTGGATGAAACACAAGCTGGAATCAAGACTGCTGGGAGAAATATCAATAACCTCGGATATGCAGATGACATCACCCTTATGGCACAAAGCGAAGAGGAACTAAACAGCTTTTTGATGAAAGTGAAAAAGGAGAGTGAAAAAGTTGGCTTAAAGCTCAACATTCAGAAAACTAAGATCATGGCATCTGGTCCTATCACTTCATGGCAAATAGATGGGGAAACAGTGGAAACAGCGAAAGACTATTTTTCTGGGCTCCAAAATCACTGCAGATAGTGACTGTAGCCATGAAACTAAAAGACGCTTGCTCCTTGGAAGAAAGCTATGACCAACCTAGACAGCACATTAAAAAGTAGAGACATTACTTTGCCAACAAAGGTCTGTCTAGTCAAAGTTTTGGTTTTTCCAGTAGTCATGTATGGATGTGAGAGTTGGACTGTGAAGGCTGAGTGCCAAAGAATTGATGCTTTTGAACTGTGGTGTTGGAGAAGATTCCTGAGAGTCCCTTGGACTGCAAGGAGATCCAACCAGTCCATCCTAAAGGAGATCAGTCCTGGGTGTTCATTGGAAGGACTGATGCTGAAGCTGAAACTCTAATACTTTGGCCACCTGATGCAAAGAGCTGACTCATTGGAAAAGACCCTGATGCTGGGAAAGATTGCGGGCAGGAGGAGAAGGGGACAACAGAGGATGAGATGGTTGGATGGCATCACTGACTTGATGGACATGAGTTTGAGCAAGCTCTGGGAGATGGTGAAGGACAGGGAAGCCTGGTGTGCAGCAGTCCACGGGGTCACAAAGAGGTGGACACGACTGAGTGACTGAGTTGAACTGATATGAACATTAGCATAAATCTGCTTTATTTTATATAGCTGTCAATGAGATATAACAACAACAAAAAAAAGCCCACTGGTATCAAAGGCTCTCCAAGGGACCCAGGAACAGCTGTAGGGCTAAGTGCCTAATGCCCTCTCTGCTGGTCCTTTTTCTGCCTCGCCCTTGCCTGCTCTCCTTCCCTTTCTCTCTTCCTCCCGCTTTGCCATCCGTGTTGTCTAATGGGCTCTTCCATAGTCTCAGGCTGCACATCTCCTGTGCTAGGTTACCTGCCCCAACCCAAGCATCAGACATCCTCCTGGTACTTGTGACATTCAACACTGAACTCTTTTTCCTGCTTTATTGTCCCTGATTTATAAATGTGTGGTGGCTGTGTGCCTCCCACATCTTCCCCCCGCCCCACCCAACAGCCCCTTCTCTTGCTTTCTCCACTGTCACTGGGCTCGCTCAAATCCAATTTTGACTCCTCCAACTTTGACTCTGGTTTACTTCTACCATCTCACTTTTCTTTTTAAAAATATTTATTTCACAGTAGGTTCTCGTTAGTCATCTATTTTATACATAGTAGTATATATGTATATGTATATAGTAGTATGTATGTATACATATAGTATACATTTACATATATAAAGTGAAGTCGCTCAGTCATATCTGACTCTTTGCGATCCCATGGACTGTAGTCTACCAAGCTTCTCTGTCCATGGGATTTTCCAGGGAAGAGAATTGGAGTGGGTTGCCATTTCCTTCTCCAGGGGATCCTCCTGACCCAGGGATTGAACCCAGGTCTCTTGCACTGCAGACAGACGCTTTACCCTCTGAGCCACCAGGGAAGCCCCATACATATATATGTCAATCCCAATTTCCCAAATGATCCAGCAATCCCACTCCTGGGCAAATACCTGGAAAAAACTATAATTTAGAAAGATACATGCATCCCAATGTTCACTGCAGCACTATTTACAATAGGCAGGACATGGAAGCAAACTAAATGCCCACCAAGAGACGAAAGAATGAGATGACGTGGTACATACACAAGGGGGTATCACTCAGCCACAAAAAGGGACGGAATTGTGCTATTTGCGGAGAACGTGGATAGCTTCAGAGACTGTCATACAGAGTGAAGTCTAAGTCAGAAAGAGAAAAATAAATGCTATATATTACAGTATCATAAACGTTTTCACAGGCTGAAGATAGCTTTTGCTTCTAGAAATCCATGCTGAACAGGCACACTTTCCCATTAACTACTGCTCCTTGAGAAGAAGGGTGTATCTGGCCACCATCTGTTTTGTATTTCTCTCACTTCTGCATCCAGCTTATCATTAGCAGGACTCGAACGACACGCACATACTATTTGTTCAGTAAGCAATTTGTTGGACCACTGATAGGACAGACAGGGATTGGGTTATATTAAAAGTGAGTTAAACAAAGGGCAATTCTTACTCTCACTCTCCTTTAGTCAAAGCCCCTCAAGTTAAAAGCAGGAAGGTTAGCTCTACTAATACTAGTGGTGTGTCTCCTTAGAATTAACAAGAATGCTAATAATATCATAAGGGAAAATGGTTGAATTTTATCTATAAATGTGTTTGAATAAAGAAGTATATTCATTAAAACTACAGATGACATCTTGCTGGGAAAAGTAACTACGATGGTAAAGAATAAAATGAAGAAACAGGTAAATTAGGAAACAAAGCAAAAAGAAATCAAGGAGTTGGCCATTAAACTGAAAGAAAAAAAAAAAAAACCCGCCCAACAGGGTGGTGGTGGTAAAGCCACAGCTTGAGGTTGGATGGAATTAAGGAAACATAACAGATAAGAAGAGTCACCATTTGTAATCCTGTGCAGCGACGCAAAAGAGTCATTTAGAGCCTTGGGTCAAACTCACCAGTCCATCTTGTATCAAAGATAAGGGAAAATTAGAAAGGGACGTGTGATCCACACATGTCAGTAGTGGTAAAGATCCTGCATGCCAACCCAGGAGACGTAAGAGATGCAGGTTTGATTCCTGGAGGAGGGCATGGTAATAACCCACACTAGTATTCTTGCCTGGAGAATCCCAAGGACAGGAACATGGTGGGCTACGTCCACAGGGTCACAAAGAGTCGGACACGACTGAAGCAACTGAACACTGCGCGTGCTGAAATACAACTCATGCTTTCAGAGCCAGTTAGAAGATGACCGAGTCCCTTGGACTGCAAGGAGATCAAACCAATGAAGCCTGAATACTCATTGGAAGGACTGATGCTGAAGCCGGAGCTCCAGTCCTTTGGCTCTCTGATGTGAAGAGCTGACTCACTGGAAAAGCTCTTGATGCTGGGAAAGATTGAGAGCAGGAGGAGAAGCGGGCAACAGAGGATGAGATGGTTGGATGGCATCACCAATTCAACAGAAATGAGTTAGAGCAAACTCTGGGGGATAGTGAAGGACAGGGAAGCCTGGTGTGCTGCAGTCCATGGGGTCGCACAGAGTGGGACACGACTGAGTGGCTGAAGAACAACAGAAGATGACCCGCCTCCTGAGCTTTTCGGAGCACACCCCTAAGAGAAAGAGTCTCTTCCTCCCCTCTGTTCTCAAATGTCCTTACACAAATGCTATGGAAAATTTAGAAGGTCTTGATAAAAGAAATAAATCCATTAAGGAGGTAGGGAAATAGCACCTAAAAAGGAACGTTTGAGGCAATAAGACTGGTTTCGCCTGAAACAAAGGAATACAAAGAAGCTAGGTTTCTAGCCTAGATCACTCTGGTTTCTCTGTGAGTTAAGCTGGTGAACTGGTAACACCTTGCTTCTTGTACTGACTCTAAGCCTTACTGAGGAGCTGCTCCTCCGAGGAATGGTGGTGCTGGTGGTTGAGTTGCTCAGTCATGTCTGACTCTTGCGACCCATGGACTGTAGCCCACCAGGCTCCTCTGTCCATGGGATTTTCCAGGCAAGAATACTGGAGTGGGTTGCCATTTCCTTCTCCAGGGGATCCTCCCTACCCAGGGACTGAACCTGGGTCTCCTGCATTGCAGGCAGAGTCTTTACTGACTGAGCTAAATACATACTTGTTTCACTCTCAGGCCAAGCAAATACAATTAGAAGACTGCCTGAGAGCAGATGATGGGTTCTCAAGTCAAATATATCTGGAATATTTGCTTTTCTGTTTTATTTATCACTGTTTCCTTGTCCCAGGCATAGACATCCAAGAACTAACTGTTCAAGTAGAGACATAAGTAGCTGTTTTTAGCATGACTAAGATGTGATAAATAGGTTTTAGTGTCTAGTGTAGGCGACACATTGTAACGTAGAAACTAAATGGGTGGATGTTTATTGATGACGAGAAAATTATGTTAGAAAAGGTAGCAAAGAGATCAACATCCTATCTGGAGCCTGTGGTCAAGCTTCTGGGAAACCATTGGCAAGATCTGAGGACAGTAAAGCTTGAGTGCCCAGTCACTTCAGTTGTGTCCAACTCTTTGCAACCGCATGGACAGTACGCTGCCAGGCTCCTCTGTCCATGGGATCTACCTGCCAAGAATACTGGAGTGGGCTGCCATGCTCTCCTCCAGGGGATCTTCCCCATCCAGGGATTGAACCCTCATCTCCTGTGTCTCCTGCCTTGCAGGCAATTCTTTACTCCTGAGCCACCAGGGAAGCCCCAGAAAGGCTTACAGGATACTTTAAAAAAAAAAAAAAAAGGAGACAAGAAGATGAGCAAATATGCCTGAGGCAGCAGACAAGGCAAGAGAAGAATTAAACACTTAGAAAATTGAAATAAGACCAATATACTACAGGTGGAAAAATCATTAAATTTTGAGTTGTAAATGTTTGAAAGAAATTGATATGTGCTTCTGTAGTGACTGTGGAAAGCATTTGTTTTTTGGGGGGGATGCTATATAGTAATTGTAAAAATATCAACAGTGATAAAAACAATTGTTAAATATCTGGAGGTAGAACCATTTTGGTTCAAATTTAAGATTTTAGGATTCCGTCTTAAAGTTGAAAAACTTGGATTTAAATTAGAAAATGACTTCAATTTTTATTTCAGTGACCAAATTGTTCCTCCCAACAGTGTCAATAACACAGAAAACTCAAGTTTTCCTTAATTACAGACAGCTAGTAATTAGCTGTGAGTCCCAAAGTCTCATTCCCTCATAAAACAGGAAATGTTGGGTTTATTTGGAAGGACTTTTATAAAAAGGAACTAATTTGTCTTCCTTTTTTAGGCAAAAACTTATTTAGACCCGCTCATTTCATGTATGTCATTTTACACATGGTGGTGGTGGTAGCTTAGTCATTAAACCGTGTCCGACTCTTGCAACCCTGTGGACTGGAGCCCACCAGGCTCCTCTGCCCATGGGACTTCCCAGGCAAGAATACTGCAGTGGGTTGCCATTTCTTCTCCATGGGATCCTCCTGACCCAGGGCTGGAACCCAGGCCTCCTGCACTGCAGGCAGATTCTTTACTGAGTGAGCTACTGTGCCATCTATGAAAATGGCCCAGATGAATTCTTGTTGCTGAAGTTTCCTTTAAAGCTCAGTAGAGAGCTCAGTATTCAGGGTGTAAGCTGAGGGCAAGAAAGGCATCTCCTCTCCACCCCATGCCCTGAAGCTCTCAGTCCAAATGAAAACGATCAACAGCAACACTTGGTCTGGATATTTGGCCTATGGGAAGCATCTTCTGGTCCTCATTGTTCTTAGCACAAAATCCTATGCTCTATTAAGAAGGAAACCCACAAAGAGCTGGCTCTGTTTACTTCCAGATTCACAACTGCATGAGTAAGCTTGAGTTGACACCTGAGTACATGGGAAATGGTGTGGGTTAGTCTCCTGGCTCTTCATTCACCGCAGACATTCATGGTTCTCAGGCAACCAGGGCCAAGCTGAAGTCACACAACGGGTTTGTGAAGGGTTGTTCACGGGCTGCATGTAACTGGGTTCAGTAGGTGGGTCATTCAACTTTTATGCCAGGTAAGCTGAGCTGTTCTGAAGTCTATAGGCTCTGAAATCTTACCCTTAAGGGTTTTTATCACTACCCTGAAGGCAGCAGAAGTAGAGCTCTGACTCTAAAGGAAGGGGCTTTCCAACCACTGGTCAATCACTCTGTGTGACCTAATTTTCTTGTCTGATGCAAAGAATGTTATGCCCAGAGTGTTGAGTCTCATCTAAAATAGAAGCATGAGGTCCTAAAATGAGACAATTTTAAAACAGAAGACAATCGCATTTGTTTTCACTGCTGATAAGCATTAATCCTAAATAATGCTCATTCTGTTTTTATTCTTAAGATTAAGTGAGACTGATAAAGTAGATAAGTACCAAAGTCCTACTGTATAGCACAGGGAACAAGAGTAATATCTTGTAATATACTATAACAGAAAATAATCTGAAAAAGTTATATATATAGCTGAATCAGTGTGCTGTACACTGGAAACTAACACAATATTGTAAATTGACTACACTTTAATTTGAAAAAACAGGGTAAGTAATGTCTGTCTAACAAAAGCACCTGACTTTTTTAATCGTTGTGTGTGTGTGTGTGTGTGTGTGTGTGTGTGTGTTGTGTTTAGTTGCTCAGTCATGTCTGACTCTTTGACCTCAAGGACTGTAGCCTGCAAGGCTCCTCTGTCCATGGGATTCTCCAGGCAAGAATATGGAGTGGGTAGCCATTCCCTTCTCCAGGAGATCTTCCCTAACCAGGGATCGAACCCATGTCTTCTCCATTGAGATGGATTCTTTATCATTTGAGCTAGCAGGGAAGCCTTACCAAAAGTGAGTGAAGTCGCTCAGTCGTGTCCAACTCTTTGTGACCCCGTGGACTGTAGTCTACCAGGCTCCTCCGTCCATGGGATTTTCCAGGCAAGAATACTGGAGTGGGTTCCCATTTCCTTCTCCAGATTTTCCTGACCCAGGAATTGAACCTGGGTCTCTGGCACTGTAGACAGACGCTTTACCGTCTGAGCCACCAGGGAAGTCCTGAGTCTGATCACATATTAATGAAATTCCTCCCTCTCTGACACAGGGTTTGGAAACCAGAGACATACAGTTTCCTAGAGAAAAGACGTCTCTTTTTTTTTTTTGTCCTAGAAGTACCAACTCCACTCCTCCCAGCCTTTAAAATTCTCATGATACTTAATAATTACAGAAGAAATCACTTACTACAATAAATACAGGTAAATAGATTAAGTGAAGTCGCTCAGTCGTGTCCGACTCTTTGTGACCCCATGGACTGTAACCTATCAGGCTCCTCCGTCCATGGGATTTTCCAGGCAAGAATGCTGGAGTGGGTTGCCATTTCCTTCTCCAGGGGATCTTCCCGACCCAGGAATCGAACCCGTGTCTCCCGCATTGCAGGCGGACGCTTTACCATCTGAACCACCAGAGAAGCCCCAAATAGATTAAGAGGAACAGGGAACTGGCAAAGCTGGATTCTTAAGGGATGACCGACAGTCTTACCTATGAGGGTGTGGAAGACGGCAGCAATGGCACCGGCCACCACCATGCACAGGACAGCTTTGGTCCTGTCCCGCTTGCTGTTCACAAACACCAGGCCCACGTTCTTGAAGTCACTCATGGGCCCTGTGAAGAACTTCATTAAGGAGTACGCCAGCCCGTAGCTGGCCAGCATCTCCACTGCATCTTCCTTGACAGCAGCGATCCCCCGGTTCAAGGCCTGTGGAGGGAAGAGTCCCACAAACAGCATTAGAAACTTCGTCTCCTCTCCCACAATAAAAGGCAGCAGGTTGTGTTTCCATAGGAACACTAAGCAGCTTATAGGGTAAGTCTCACTGTAATTTGATAGAGGTTATTTATTTTCATTTTCATCCATATTAGCTTCAGTTTGAAATATCTTCTTGTGGGGGAGATAGCTGCCCACTATCACCTATGAAATTCCTATGAAAGGAATAGAAAAAACCCAATAAGTGTTCTAGGTTAATATCAGAAAATAATTCTAAGATGTTCTGGTTAAAAGGTAAACATGTTAAATTTTATTTGCAGGCTGAATCTACACAATAGCAACAGGCATTTTGGAAATGGGTCAACCACTTTATATGGAGTGGGTGATGGGTCCTTTTTCCCCTGTGTGTGTATGTGTGAAATATTGTACTTATTTATGTATCGTTCATAGCATAATGTAAGCTCTATGTCATGAAAATGGGTATTGATGGAATTTTTATACCATCTGTGGATGCTATTCACCTGATTCTTACTGTACTTTAATTTGAAATACATTCCTGATTTTTGTGCAGACAAATAGGAAAAGAAAAATCTTTAAACTAAGTACACTGTTTTTGAATAATTCTTGCTGGAGATGTGGCCATAGAATATTCTGTTTTAACATCCCCTATGAGGGACCACCCCTCTGAGTTTCTAACTTTTCCACCTACTAGATGAATAAATTAGGGCCTCCCAGGTGGCACTAGTGGTAAAGAATCCACTTGCCAATATAGGAGACACAGAGCCTCGGGTTTGATCCCTGAGCCTGGAAGATCCTCTGGGGGAGAGAATGGCTACCCACTTCAGTATTCTTGCCTGGGGAATTCCATGGACAGAGGAGCTAGATGGGCTATAGTCCATAGGGTTGCAAAGAGTGGGATAAGACTGCGAGACTGAGCACACAGACGAATAAATTAGATCAGAGCTTGTGGGAATGGATGTCTAAGTATAAGAACTTTGTTTTTAAAATGTCACCAGATGGCTGCTATCAAAAAGTCTATAAACAATAAATGCTGGAGAGGGTGTGGAGAAAAGGGAACCCTCTTACACTGTTGGTGGGAATGCAAACTAGTACAGCCACTATGGAGAACAGTGTGGAGATTCCTTAAAACACTGGAAATAGAACTGCCATACGACTCAGCAATCCCACTGCTGGGCATACACATAAAGGAAACCAGAACTGAAAGAGACACGTGTACCCCAATGTTCATCGCAACACTGTTTACAATAGCCAGGACATGGAAGTAACCTAGATATCCACTGGTAAACGAATGGATAAGAAAGCTGTGGTACATATACACAATGGAATATTACTCAGTCATTAAAAAGAATGCATTTAAATCAGTTCTAATGAGGTGGGTGAAACTGGAGCCTATTATACACAATGAAGTAAATCAGAAAGAAAAACACCCATATAGTATACTAAGGTATATATATGGAATTTAGAAAGATGGTAATGATGACTCTATATAAGAGACAGCAAAGGAGACACAGATGTAAGAACAGTCTGTTGGACTCTGTGGGAGAAGGCGAGGGTGGGATGATTTGAGAGAATAGCACTGAAACATGTATAATATCATATATGAAACAGATCGCCACTCCAGGTCTGATGCATGAGACAGGGTGCTCAGGGCTGGTGCCCTGGGATGACCCTGAGGGATGGGGATGGGGGGGGTGTTCAGGATGGGGGACACATGTACACCTGTGGCTGATTCATGTCAATGTATGGCAAAAACCACTACAATATTGTAAAGCAATTAGCCTCCTATTAAAATAAATAAATAAATAATTTTTTCTGACTACAAAAATAAATAAATAAATAAAAATGTCACCAGAATATCACCCTCTGTCTTTAGGAACAGGCAACTGCCTGGGCAGATCAGCTTTCTGTATATACTTCTCATTTTTTTAAATTTAGTTTTTATTGCAGTATAGGTCATTTATAATGCTGGGTTAGATTCTGGTGTGTAATTAAGTGATTCAGTTAAACATATTCTTTTCCAGATTCTTTCCAATTATTGTTTATTACAAGATACTGAATATAGTTCCCTGTGCTGTACAGTTAATCCTTGTTGGTTATCTATTTTATATATAGCAGTGTGTATCTGTTAATCCCGAACTCCTAATTTATCCCTCTCCCACCCTCTTTCCTCTTTGGGAACCATGTTTGTTTTCTGTCTGTGAGTTTGTTTCTGTTTCATAAATAAGTTCATTTGTATAATTTTTTTAGATTCCACATAGAAGCGATATCATATGTTTTGATCTTTTTCTCTCATAGTTACTCATAGTTTCTCATAGTTACTATGATAATCTCTAGCTCTATCCATGTGGCTGCAAAGGGCATTATTTCATTCTTCTTTATGACTAATATTCCATTGCATATACACTTTTAAAATAGACTTAATTTCTTGGATTAGTTTTAGGTTCGCAGTAAAGTGGAGCAGAAAGTATGGAGAGCTGCTACATTCCCTCTTCCCCAAGCACACACAGCATCCCCATAGAAAACTACACTGACTACAATCCATGAACCTACACTGACATGTCATTATCACTCAGAGTCTACTGCTGATACTGGGGTTCATGCTGTCCATTCCAGGGATTCTGACAAGTGTCCCTGACGTTTACCTACCATTATATAGTTGAACAATCTATGCAAAGCACTGTTAGCCAAAAATGTATTTATTGTAGAAAATACCAATGTGTAAGGTTATTTTAGAAAAATCTATAATAAAAGTATATGATACTTGTAGAAATTCAGTGTCATTCTGCTGACAGGTGGTGTTATATAAGGTGCCATATGCTATGTACTCAGTCATGTCTGACTCTTTGTGACCCCATGGACCATAGCCCACCAGGCTATGGATTTCCCAGGCAAGAATACTAGAGTGGGTTGACATTCCTCCTCCAGAGGATCTTCCCAACCTAGGGATCAAACCTGCATCTCCTGTGTCTCCTGCATTGCAGACAGATTCCTTACCTGCCGAGTCAATAACATTTGTGTGATTATATAAGGTAGTTTTTGATAACTGCTTCCAATTATATCTTTCATTCTCTTTTCCTTTTTTTTCCAGTAATAACTTAAAATTTTCCATTAGAACCTTCATACCTGACATGATGTCCTCCTTAGGAACAAATTTCCTTTACCAAAGCTGATCTAATATCTTATCAGCCTGAAGCAAACTAAAAACCAACAAGCTCATTGACAATAAATCCTGTGTTCAAAAGGTGTATGGTGTCAGAGGACTCCTGCTATGTGTCAAGATCCATCGCTCAATAATATTCCCAGATTAATCTCCTTTCGGACCTCTGCAGGAGATGTGGCTGATTTCCCACCCAGAGGCCCCTTATTGGCTAGCACATCCATCCCCAGGTCCTGGGACTTGGCCACTCAAGGCTCACAGCTGCCTCCTTCTCAGGAAACACTGCTCCCAGCCACTTTGGGTTGGTTAGGCCACTTCTGACCGCCCCCAGGCAGCACCCAGACAGTGAAGGGCGAACACAGGGATATACAAGATCACCTCCCCTGCCTCCCTGTGGGATCAACGCTGGTACAATTCATGCTCCAGAACTCCCTGTGGGAGCAGGTGGGAGGTAGTCTCCAGTGGAGACCACATCCTTTTTAAATTTTCCCCACCACCCACTGCTTCCTGCTCCCCTTCTCCTGAGAGCACTCACTCAATAAAAAAGTCACATGAAAATTTCCCAAGGCAGGCTGTTTCCAGGGACCCCAGCTCAATACAGCTTCTAATTACATTTCTCTCAGTCATAGAGAACAGTGTATGGTTTGTTCTCTTTCCTTCTCATCCTTCTCCACTCTGACTGTAAACTGCTTGCTTTTCATTGCTAAAATTGTGTTCAAATTTAAATATACAGTATATATAATTTAGGGCTTCCCAGGTGGCACTAGCGGTAAGGAACCCATCTGCCAATGCAGGAGATTTAAGAGATGTAGGTTTGATCCCTGGGTTGGGAAGATCCCCTGGAGTAGGAAATGGCAACCCACTCCAGAATTCTTGCCTGGAGAATCCCATGGACAGAGGAGCCTGGCAGATTACAGTCCATGGGGTCGAAAAGAATCCAAAATGACTGAAGTGACTTAGCATGCACTTAAATATATAATTAATGATATAATTAATATATAATGATATATTACATATTAGCACAAGTTTTAAAATAACATAGGATTCATCTTTTTAGGTGTCTTGCTGGCAAAACTTTATTCTTTGCTAAAAAGGAATCAGTCTGGCTGGGGCATCCACAGTAATGCTATTTCCACCAACTGTTCCTTGACAGGGTCCTAAACCCAGTGCTGAGGCAGGAAAGAAAATCAAATTACATAAGGAATGACAGCTCTGTCAGCAAGACTGGGTGTGAACACTCCGCTAAGCTCAACAATTATGGTAATTTGAGGAAAAAGCACAGGGTTTAGAGCCATGCTGACTTGATTGGATCTGCTTCTATCACAGTTCTTATTCTCGCTGAAATAACAGATCTTAGATCGTCTATAAGTAGCATACAGGGCACCACGCACAACTGGCCTAGAAAAGGCACTTGAAAGCAAGGATTTATGCCCATATTGTTTACCACCATACACTTACCACCTTGCTACACTGTGTGTGAGTGTATACTCAGCCTCTCAATCGTGTCCGACTCTTTGTGACCCTATGGACTCTAGCCCATCAGGCTCCTCCACCTGTGGGATTTTCCAGGCAAGAATACTGGATCGGGTTGCCATTTCCTACTCCAGGGGATCTTCCCCACCCAGGGATCGAACCTGCGTCTCTTGAGTCCCTTGTCTCCTGCTTTGGTAGGCAGATTCTTTACCACTGTGCCACCTGCGAAGGCCCCCTTGCTACATTATAAACACTCAAGAATTTGTTTGATGAATGAATGAATTAGGTATTTTCTACTAGGAATTTCAATGTTGATACTAATTTGTGTACACTTGGGGAAAAAAATCACATTTTGATTGTAAGATGAAGATGTTATTGTCTGTAAGAGCTAATATTTTAATATTTTTATTGGCCATACTAAATGTATGCTGTGATGAGAAAACAAATCCTGACTTTAAGAAGCATTAAGACGCAAGGCAAAAAGAGCTTTAGAATTGAGGAGATTTGCTAGGCTGATATAATGAGCCTTTTTATTATTGCCATTTGTAGTACTTCCCTCAGTTTGTTCACTTCCTAATTTCATGATTTTCTTTTGATACCAGAAATATGAAGTTATTATGCAGTCAATCCTTCATTTCATGGAGTTTCTCTCCATACTTCTGAACTTTGTCATTCTTACTTATCCTTAGCTAAGGCAATTTTGTTTAGCTTATAGTTTCATGTGCACATTTAACTTTCTACTCCTCCTGGAACTTACACTGTGAGGTATGGCTTGAAATTAATTTTCTTATAATAATTTGCTTCTTCAAAATTAGTTTGAATAAAGCACCTATTGCCTATATATTTGTGATGTTTTCTGATCAGCCATTAGTTCTCAGGCACCCTTCTGTCACCTGCGGTTTGCTTTATCTGTCGTTTCAACTTGCTTACTCTGTTTTTCTTCATAGAATGTTCATTCAGTTCAGTTCAGTTGCTCAGTCGTGTCTGACTCTTTGTGACCCCATGAACCGCAGCACGCCAGGCCTCCCTGTCCATCATCAACTCCCGGAGTCCACCCAAACCCGTGTCCATCGAGTCGGTGATGCCAACCCACCATCTCATCCTCTGTTGTCCCCTTGTCCTCCTGCCCCCAATCTTTCCCAACATCAGGGTCTTTTCAAATGAGTCAGCTCTTCGCTTCAGGTGGCCAGACGTTATATTGTCTATTTACTTGTCATTTGTCTTCCTGTCTACCTTCTCCATTGGATGTAAGCTCTAGGAGTCACAGAGAACTTTGGTTCACACCACATACCCAGTCCTAAACGTAACAGGGGATCACATGATAGGTGAGTGATGAGGGTTTGAAGGCATGAAGTGAAATATACACAAATTGTATAAATATTTCCCATGATGGACGCTATAGAAATGCAATTACTGAGCTGGAGATTCCTGGGAGGAGCCTATTCAGATGAACCAGACAAGGAAACTCCTTCAAAGAGGTGACATTTGAGCTGAGAGTTGAAGAACAAGAATGAACCCGCTGCAGGAAGAGCTGGAGGAAGACCCGGACCTGCAGGAGGGCATCCAATAAGAGTAGAGGGGATATAAGGTGAATTCTGAAGAGTAGGTAGTGCTAAGGTCATCGCAGGTCATAGTAAAGAACATGGGGCTTTGATCTAAGAGCAGTGGGAAGCCGTCAAAGGGTCTGAGCCCAGGTGGGAATGTCCATCCTCCTGGCTGCAGGTACAGATGTGGCCTGGAGAGGGTCAGACAGAGCAGGAAGTCAAGAGTTCACTGGTGAACTCTGGATCACATGGTGGTCCAGAGAAGAGAAGGCGATGGCTTGGAAGAGGGTGTATGGGGAGACGGAGAGAAGTCAATGGACTAGAGAGCCTTTTGTTTATTTTTTTAAATTTAATTTTTATTAAATTATAGTTGCCTTACAATGTTGTGTTAGTTTCTGTTGTACAGCAAAGCGAATCAGTTATACATACACATATCCCCTCTTTTTTTGGATTTCCTTCCCATTTAGGCCACACAAAGCATTGAGTAGAGTTCCCTGTACTATATCCGTAGGTTCTCTTTAGTTATCAATAGTGAGTATATGTATCGATAGTGTATATATGTCAATCCCAATCTCCCAATTCATCCCCCTACTGTCCTGACTTGAGAGCTTTTGGGAGGTAAAATAAATGAAACTAATGATGGACTACATGGTGGGTGTGAGGAAAAGGGAGAACTGTTTAGTTTTTTTGGCTTGAGTCACTGGTTAAATGGTGTTACTACTTACTGAGTGAGGGCAATTTCGGAGGGAAGATTGGGAAGGAAAACACAAGGTTTCCATTGGGGAGTCCCCTATTGGGTGTGAGACACCGGTAGGATTCCACACACAGAAATCAGGGAAGACAGTTGGCCATGTGAGCCTGGAGTACAGGGGGACGTCTGGGCTGTGGACATTTGGAGACCGTCAGCATATAGATAGTATTTAAAGGCAGGAAACGAAATAAGATCATCTGGCCTGGGTACAGACGGAAAGGAGTCTAAGATTCAACCTTGTATCTTTCTAGAAATACATGTAAACAAATCTTCCCTGTTACCTTGGGGTTGTAATGATGCTGTGGTTCAGCATCCATCAGTTAGCTAGCAGCATCCTGGCCAGGTCACTAGTGAACACGGCTGCATCTCTAGCCAAGACCAGGAAGAACGGTGGCTGAGGCGGGGAAAGAGCAAGCACTGTGGTCTTGAAATTCAGCTAAGGAGGTGTCTGAGATGTCTTTGGAAAGAATTAGACCTGGAGTCACAATTTTGTCCCTAGAGCGTGTTAAGTACAGCAGTTCACCTGCTGTTCAAATCAGGTGTCTAAGGACTCACAAGTTTTCCAGAGTAAAGACACTTTAGGGCCACATCTACCAGGACTCCAACCACTATAAATACAAACTGCCCTTCAACCCAGCGTGGTTCTGGGCCCAGAAGGCTGGCACACGGCCCTCATCACACTTCAGATCAGCATTCTTTGTGCTGCGGGTCCTCAGCAGTGTGCAATGTCTGACTTCAAAACTTATCTGGCTCCAGAAGGCTTTCCTTGGGACCTACCTGCCTTCTTATCTCCCAGTATCTGCCAGGTTCATGGTGTTCTAGGGTTTAAATTTTTTCCTCCCAAAAGTTAGCAAAATGACAGGATATTAAAAAGTGGGGGGGAAAAAAAACCAGAAAAACTTAAGAAAATCCACAACCTCCAGGGAAATGGCTAACAAATCCCATGTGATCTCTCTGGTATGAACCGTCTTAGATTGTTAAACCCTAAAAGAGATCCTGACATTTTAAACTTGGGCTCTAGAGACCAGAAACATCTTGACACTGCAGACTGAATGTCTTCAAACTAAGAGTCACCGCCTCACCCCAACCCCGCCCATTATTTCACACCACTGTGAACAGTAGGCATTCCTCGCTAGCTGGGTGCTGTGTAGAGCTGTTCCCCCTACCCCCACCCCGGGAACAGGTCTAAGAGCTGACACCTTGTCCCTAAGAGTAGGCCTGGAGGCCACCACGGCTGACCTCCTGTCCGGGAGATCTGAGGCTCTTCCTGTCGTTCCCCTTCTGTCTATTCTGAACTCCACTAAACTTGTCGGTCTCTCATCTCGCCCATCTCCTCCCTTGGCTCCTTCTTTCTGTCCTGCCTTATTCTACCCTCCTTGTCATGGTTATCACTTTAACTACACCACTGTCAATAACTACAATTCACTGTCTGCAATCTCTAACCTTGGAGTCATCTAATTATTTGCCCATTCCACTCTCATCTAGAAGGGCTCTGAGAGTGGCTGGAATAAAACGTGACAAACAGGCTGCTGCCAGGCTCACTGGTCTCCATCCTCAACCGGGCTGTTCACTGCTCAGTTATCCTTCCATTCTTCCCATCCCTGCTCTCCGAATTTCTCAGCTGCCTTGTTCCCTCTTCCTTGGCAGATAACCTCACTTTTACTTCATCTGCAATAGGGAATCCATCAGGTTGGAACTAAATTTCTCGTTGCTTCTCTCTGTAAAACAATGCTCAACAAAACACATGTATACCAAACCCTTCTCCACCTCTTCTTGGTGTTACAATGGAAGGGCCTGTCTGACCAGGGCTAGCTTCCTGGGTTTTCACATTTCTTTCTCTTTTTTTCACATTGCCTTTATTAAAGAAAAAAAAAAAAACTTTATTGGAGTATATGGCTTTACAATGTTATGCTATTTTCTGCTGTACAGCAAAGCGAATCAGATATATATATATATATATATATATATATATATATATATTTCTTTCTTTTTTGGATTTCCTTCCCATTTAGGCCACCAACAGAGCATTGAGTAGAGTTTCCTGTTTGTAGAACAGCTTCTCATTAGTTAACTATTTTATACATAGTACTGTATATATATGTTAATCCCAATCTCCCAATTCATCCCATCCTCCTCATTCCCCCTAGGTGTCCTTACCACCGTTCTCTACACCCGTCTCTCTATTTCTGCCTTGTAAATAAGATCGTCAACACAAATTTCTCTAGATTCCACATATATCCATTAATGTATGATACGTGTTTCTCTTTCTGACTGACTTCACTTTGTATGACAGAATCTAGGTCCATCCACATCTCCGTAAATGTAGGTCTCTCTCTGCATTTCTGTTTCTCGGACCTGGGCAGGAACCACTATCTTCCCCTCCAGCTCATCTGATCTTTGCTACTTGTCTGGCTCTTTCCTTGGAGAAGGGAATGACTACCTACTCCAGTATTCTTGCCTGGACAATCCCATGGACAGAGGAGCCTGGCGGGCTACAGTCCACCGGATCGCAGTCAGATATGACTGAACGACTAACACTTTTCACCTTTCCACTGGCCCTCTCCCGTCCTTAGTCACACATGCTTAAGTGATTTCCCTCTGAAAAATAAAGCGTCTCTTGACTCCTCTCTCTCTCAGTCCCACCTTCTTTCTCACCTTCCTTTCACAGAAGACTTCTATGACATGCTACCTGTGCTTCTTATTTCCACTTTTGTTTTTCAAACCATGTATTCCTCAGCCTGTTAGAACAGCTGCCTCAGAGGTGCCGGAACCCAGACCTACAGCTCTAGCCGGCTTTGGGCACACCACAGGAGGCAGCACAGAACGCTGCGGCGAGTGCAGCCACTGGGTTCCGGTTCCGGCTCCTCCTTCCCGACAGAAGCTTTTCCCGCTGAACTAAATGCGCACTTCTGGTCCTCGGCTCTGATCTCTCAGCAGATCCGCCCTCTGGGCCACCCCTTCTTTCTCAAACACTTTTTCCTCCCTGGCTTCGGTGACAAAAGATTCTAGGTTCTCCCCCTAGCTCTTCTGCTCCAGTTCTTTCTCTTGGATGCCTCTTCTTTGTCTCTTAAATACTGGTGTTCCCAGGGTTCCGCTCGCCTCCTGGTGCTCTCTACTCTGACTCAGCAATCTCTGCCGCCCACCCCTACCCTTCGCCACAACTTCAATCACTCCCTGTCCGCTCAAGAGTCTCCGGGCCATCTCTCCAGATTTCCCAGGCGTCTCTTATGTTTCAGATCCACTCATCTCCATCTGAACGCCCCTTGGTTCCTCACACTCTACGTTTCGAAAACTTCACCATCTACTAGGCTACCTGGGTTCCCACAGTCTTGGCCTTCCTCTTGGGTACCCTTCGAATGAATGCATCCAAGGTTTAAGCTCAGAAGCCTGAGAATCTCCCTGGATGCCTTTCAGCCCTCACACCCACTGATTGCTTGGTTCTATCCATACTTCTCCTTAGTCACTCTTGAATCTGTCTAGTTCTCTCCAGCCCCACCACTGTGCCTTGGGCAAAGTCACTGGTGGTCTTCTCGTCTCCAAGCTCTTCTTCCCTCCACATGATGGTCAGATTACACAATCCAAATTCCTACAAGGGCATCGAGGTGTTTCAAGGCTGCATCCTGTTCACAGACCATGGGCTCCATAAAGGTTGTCCTCAGGGTCTGGGACAGTATCTGGCTCATGCATACATGACATCTATAAAATCTATAAATAATAATCTATAATAATATAAATTATATATAATGTATATAAATATAAATAAATATTTGTGCACCGAGTGACCTCTCATAAAGGCCACTCGTGACCTGACCTTGCTTATCTGCCTGATCTCAGCTCTCTATGCTTGCCTGGCCTTGTGTTTTATGAGTGCGTGCTCAGTTGCTTCAGTCATGTCCGACTTTTTGAGACCCCCTGGAGAGTAGTCCGCCAGGCGCCTCTGTCCATGGGGTTCTCCCAACAAGAAGACTGGACTGAGTTGCCATTTCCTCCTCCAGGGGAATCTTCCTGACTCAGGGATGGAAGTTGGTTCTTCAGCGTTGCAGGTGGATTCTTTACTGCTGAGCCACTGAGGAAGTACACTTGAACTATTAGTGGTTTTCTGAATATGCCATGTTCTATTTCAGCTAAAGTTCTTTGCTCAAGTTCTTTTCTCTACACAGCATCACCTTTACCTTTGCCCGACCTCACTTGCCCAGTAAACTCATAATCAGTTCAGGAATCACATTTTGGAAGGTGCCTCCCCCCCCCAACCCCCACCCTGTGCTCCTTGGTACCCTAACCCAGGTCCCATTCCCATGCTCACTGCACTGCACTGTGGTTGCCTGGTTACTCAACTGCTCCTCTCACCAGACTACTACTGCTTACCAGTCTTCCTATGTCTACCTAGTACAATGCATGCCACATAGCCAAAATTCAGTATGTGAACCAAGAAAATGTGTTAACTAACATCCAGCGGATGTATCTTGTCCTTCATAAAATCCTCCAACAGCAGGTTTGGTTTTTCCGGGTAAATAAACCTATTTTTGGTAGAACTGATGTATTTGGAATATGCAAAAAGATGGCAGTGGCACTGTGCACCTTCCTGTAGCTCTGATATTTTCTCAGGAGATAGACAAGCATTGCCCCTGCTATTTCTACCCTGTCACAGGGGCACCCAGTAAGTACTGGATAAGGTGACTCCTTAACTGTAGACACATGGACATAAATAGGATTTAACACTGGGCCGCATGATTAGACTCAAGTGTACAGCTTAAGCAAAGATTTTTTCCAGCTCCTTTTCCCCCTATGTCCTTTGGATGTCAAGCTGTCCCCCTGTGAAGTCAAATCCTATAACAGAAGTCAGCTGCCATGAAAAGAAAATCAGAAGTTTAGATTCAAAGGAGAACCTTCTCGGAGAAGCTGAGAAAACCCCGCGAAGAGCTAAGTGTGCCCTGACAGGTAAGCAGGGTGATAATCTCCAAATTCAGAAAGATGGGTGCTTGTAAGGGTAAGCAGGCTTGGGGAGAGAGGGACACCCAGTTTATCAGTGCCAAGGACAGTTGGATGCCAATCTTGTAATTGACATTTATGGTCACATGCTAAGAAAATGATCATGTTGCTCATATAGAAATGGCTCTTCAAATTTTTCCACAACAAGGTGCTGAGTTGACACAAATGAATTTATCTACAAAACAGAAACAGACTCACAGATGTAGAGAACAGATTTGTGGTTGCCAAGGTGGGGGAGGAAGGGCAGGAGGGATGGACTGTGAGTTTAGGGTTGTGAACGACACTTGTGACCCCACGGACTGTAGCCTACCAGGCTCCCCCGTCCATGGAATTTTCCAGACAAGAGTATTAGAGTGGGTCCATTTCCTTCTCCACGGGATCTTCCCGACCCAGGGATTGAACCCTGGTCTCCCGCATTGCAGGCAGATGCTTTACCATCTGAGCCGCCTGGGAATCCCGAGTTTAGGGTTAGCAGATGCAAACTATGACATATAAAATGGATAAACAACAAGGTCCTACTGTATAGTACAGGGAACTAGATTCAATATCCTGTGATAAATCATAATGGAAAAGAATATAAAAAAGAAAGTGTATATAGGTAAAACTGAATCACTTGGCTGTACAGCAGAAATTCACACAACATTGTAAAGCACTATACTTCAAAAAAATATATATATACCTGTCAGAAAAAGGTGTTGGGTTGGACACTGGTTTTGTTTCCTAAAATACCAGATTATTACATAAAATGCTGCAGGTCCTTTTACTTTACTTCTAGTAAGATTAATACTTTCTTTACTTGCCTCACCCTGGATTAGAAAAACCAGTGGGACAAGGGATGAGTAATGTTCTGTCTGGCTAGATTGTCATTTAATCTCTTTGATAAGACTACTCCTCTGTCTATAGCTTCAACCATCCCATTACATGTTCTATGACATGGACATGGAGCAAACTCAGTATTACTGTGGCAAAAGAAATATCATTAAAATTTTTTTCTCAAACTTAAGGTCCTCAGGAAATTTGCATTCGTGGGAAAGTGGAAAATTCAGAAGTACATGTGTAGCAGAGCTACCTATGGGAACAGCATCTTCCAGTGACATGGATAATCAGCACCTTGGATTTCAGTCCTCTGAAAGAGTCTGGGTTCCTGTAGTTTTCCACTCTTATTGTTCTGTTTGTCTGTATTTTAAACAGTGGTTTGGGTTAAATTAGATCATTTATCTTCCCGGTAGTTTTCCAGCCATGTTTTATTTTCTCAAGGATCTATACCCCCCTAAAGGAGACAGCCTCGCTCTGTCTATGGAGCTCTGGCCAAGAGCTCGACACCCACACATGAGGTTGTGGTTAAAGGGAGTGGTGGTTAAATGAAACCTGGTCGCTTTGGTCATCAGAGTCATTGCTCCGGGCAGCACCACCCGTACTTAGTGCTTCCTGAAGACTGGGAGACAACACAGGGCAAGTCCAAAATATAACACTGCTTTTCTCTGTCATTTCTCACACCTGGAGAGGAGTTTCTATAAAGATCAAATTACCAAACAGGTACCAAATTTGGCAACTCAATTTTCTACTGTTGGTTTCTTCAATACTTCAGGGAAAACAAAAAGCATTTTACTTTTGATCTTTTACTCCAGAAAGATGTTAGTTCACTCAAGGATGAATTTTAGTGTCACAGGACCCTCCTCAAATCCTCTTGATCTTTCATTTGAACATGAAGCTCAGGGCTTCCCTGGCGGCTCAGATGGCAAAGAATCTGCCTGCAATGCAGGAGACCTGGGTTCGATTCCTGGGGCAGGGAGATACCCTGAAGAAGGGAATGGCAACCCACTCCAGTATTCTTGCCTGGAGAATTCCATGGACAGAGAAGCCTGGTGGGCTACAGTTCATGGGGTCGCAAAGAGTCAGACACGACTGAGTGACTAACACTATTTATCTAAACTTAACTTTAATTCAAGAATATTACTATGAAAATTCTAGTGTACTTTAAAAAACCAACACTTTCTATGCTAGTTAAGAGCCCTTATGTATTCCTCACCTTGATCGCACATCTTTACTATTAAAATTCATTCCATATTTCCTACTAGTTTTTAATACTTATAAAGTTATATGGTCCCCAAATGATGCTAATTCTAGGGTAATATATCAAGATTATATCCATCCCACTTTAAAACCAAGTTTTAAATGCTTTTATATTCAAAGGACAAAATAACAACTAACACAACAACAACTCCTTAAACAGACTGACCCTGGGATCTGGGGATTCTTCTTACTAACCTTCTATGCTTTCTTGCTGCCTACATACCAGGTGGCGCAGCTGTAAAGAATCTGCCTGCCAGTGCGGAAGACACAGGAAATGTGGGTTCGATCCCTGGGATGGGGAAGATCCCCTAGAGAAGGAAATAGAAACCCACTCCAGTATTCTCACCTGGAAAACTCCACAGATGGAGGAGCCTGGCAGGCTACAGTTTGTGATATCACAAAGAGTCAGACACAACTGAGCACATACTTCTGTATTCTGCTCACTTAATACTGTCTTCATGATTAGGAATAGATTTTTTTTTCTTGATTCCTCTAGCATCTTAAATTAGGCTGTAGACCTCTAAGCAAAGCAGCTCTGAAGCTCCATTCCTTTTCCTGACTCAACTGCAACATTCTGAAATGTCATCAATGCGCTTCTACTGACATTTACAAATGTATTTATTCTAAGAGAAGAAAAAGCAAATGCTGATTTGCCTGTGGCGCTTATGAAATCCAAAGACCACTATAGTAACGATGATGGAAATGTCTTGGAAGCTAACATTTCCTGGGTCTTGTGCTGCAATGGACACTGTTCTAAGAGCTTCACTTCTCCTGTCCACTCCGTCAGGGATGTACTGTTATTTCCCAGCTTACTGGCGAGAACACTGGTGCTTGGAGAGGCTAAACCACTTTGTCTAGGAGGCACAGAGCTGGGAGAAGAAGCCAGAACATCTTGACCTCTGGGCTTAAGATCTTAACCATCATTCTATTATCCTGAACCAACCCCTCCTTTCACTTTGAAATAGACTTCACAGTCAGGGCCAAATGCTTACTTTAAACAGAGAGGATTAGCTGAGCAGAACACAAAGAACTTTGGGATGAAGACTGATTTTTATGGAAAATTCCAAAGACATGGAAGCAAGATTATTTTTTAAACTGTGATGTGTTGCAAGCACTACAAGGGTAAAAGTGGAAGATGAAAGGAGTGATGCTGAAGTCATCGTATATCTGAGCCGTGCTAAGAAAATGAGGCTAAGAGAAATCAGGTCACTAACACTCTGGCATGAGCACCGTACAACAAAGGGTACGGACGAAACCCGGGCACACAGACCACATGGGCTGTCTCCCCGAGCTTATGTGCCAGTTCCATCACTAGAGTGGTAGAAATGCTAAGAGGCTCTCCAGCCTTCGAAAGACACCACTTGAGAACGTCTCTGATCTTCCTTTATGCTTGGGATAATGCATCATCCTAGAATCTTTAGCTTGTGCAGAATTTCTACTGGATTCTCAACTGTGGGATTCATTTATTGCTGCTCAGGGTTCAGCTATCACTCGCTGCTGGTATTTATGTAACTAGCACACACCAAGTTTTGTGAAAGATCTCTAAAGGTCTGGGGCTTTTGAACTGACTGATTTTTGGAGGTGACTGTGAGATTTAAAATTAGTCATTAAACAGGTTAGTCCTTCCAGCCCATGGATGCACACACTGGTGCACGGCTACACAGATTCACACACACACACTGAGAAAGGAATCCCAACAATTCAGGTAGGTGATATACAATGGTATAAAGCCACGCTACCGTTTTCTTTGCTGTGTGTGAATAAGCTTGTCATGACCTCCCCCTGCCTCCACTGCTATTATTGGTCTAAATTATTGACCTGATTTTGAGATTATTGGTAAAGTATAATCATCTTGAGAAATCTGTATGCAGGTCAGGAAGCAACAGTTAGAACTGGACATGGAACAACAGACTGGTTTCAGATAGGAAAAGGAGTATGTCAAGGCTATATATTGCCACCCTGCTCATTTAGCTTATATGCAGAGTACATCATAAGGAATGCTGGACTGGAAGAAACACAAGCTGGAATCAAGATTGCCGGGAGAAATATCAATAACCTCAGATATGCAGATGACACCACCCTTATGGCAGAAAGTGAAGAGGGGCTAAAAAGCCTCTTGATGAAAGTGAAAGTGGAGAGTGAAAAAGTTGGCTTAAAGCTCAACATTCAGAAAACGAAGATCATGGCATCCAGTCCCATCATTTCATGGGAAATAGATGGGGAAACAGTAGAAACAGTGTCAGACTTTATTTTGGGGGGCTCCAAAATCACTGCAGATGGTGACTGCAGCCATGAAATTAAAAGACGCTTACTCCTTAAAAGAAAAGTTATGACCAACCTAGATAGCATATTCAAAAGCAGAGACATTACTTTGCCGACTAAGGTCCGTCTAGTCAAGGCTATGGTTTTTCGTGTGGTCATGTATGGATGTGAGAGTTGGACTGTGAAGAAGGCTGAGCGCCAAAGAATTCATGCTTTTGCACTGTGGTGTTGGAGAAGACTCTTGAGAGTCCCTTGGACTGCAAGGAGATCCACCAGTCCATTCTGAAGGAGATCAGCCCTGGGATTTCTTTGGAAGGAATGATGCTAAAGCTGAAACTCCAGTACTTTGGCCACTTCATGTGAAGAGTTGGCTCACTGGAAAAGACTCTGATGCTGGGAGGGATTGGGGGCAGGAGGAGAAGGGGACAACAGAGGATGAGATGGCTGGATGGCATCACTGACTCAATGGGCGTGAGTCTGAGTGAACCCTGGGAGTTGGTGATGGACAGGGAGTCCTGGCGTGCAGAGATTCATGGGGTCGCAAAGAGTTGGACACGACTGAGCGACTAAAATGATAATCATCTCACTGAGTAAACTGTTTAAGAACACAAAACAAGGAAGGACCAAGAGAAAGCAAACCAGGCAAGAGACAAAGGGTGTCAGTAGTTGTAGCAAGGGCTCAAGAACTACATATTCTGAATTTATGCTGTCTTTGGGTTCATATCCTGGACGAGCCCAGTGTTTGGGGGCTTCCCTGGTGGCTCAGATGGTAAAGTGTCTGCAGGCAATGCGGGAGACACAGGTTTGATCCCTGGGTCAGGAAGAGCCCCTGGAGAAGGGAATGGCAACCCACTCCAATATTCTTGCCTAGAAAAATCCCGTGGATAGAAGAGCCTGGTAGGCTACCGTCCATGAGGTTGCAGAGAGTTGGACACGGCTGAGCGATTCACTTGCTCTCTTGCTTGCTTTTACAACTATAACCATGTTTTGTGATGAATATTTTACACCAGAAAAGTGATATGATAAAGGAATAAGCTATAGAATCGTGTGGGTAAAACTGAACTGCTTTGAAAGTGTCTAAAGAGAGAATGAGTTCATTTTTGTACTTGTTATTTCACGTATATAATAATGAGCCAGGAAATGCACATGCTGAGCTTCCTTCTGTAAATCCAGATTCACTATAATTCAGCTTTGGGATCTTGGGAATTCAGAGTAGACTGAAGTGCTGTCTTGCTCCAGCCCTTTTGCCAACATGAATGAAGGGATGAAAGGACCCAGTGAAAGGCGTGTGGGCCCTGTCCACTTGGCCCTCAGAACCCTGAGGATGCTGCAGCCACAGAAGTATATTTGCTGAGTGTTCAATAATTTATTCCAGAAACGTGACTTATGGATCACATGGAGAATACCAACCTCTTACATAGGCAGTGTGGCAGAATCTTGAATGGACCTTCACACATTATCTTATTGGCTGTATATAACAATGCTACAGAAACGGCAAGCATGGAAAATTCCTATTTTATAGAAAAGGGGCTCAAAGGGATTATGTCACTTGCCCAAGGTTTGGCCCAAACCAGAAGCCAGGGTGATCGAGAGTATGGCACTCTTTCCTCCTTCAACACTAGACTGAGGATGGCAGGTGGAGGGGTGGGGGCAGGTGGGATAAACATCCCCCTGCAATGCCCATCCAGATGGTTAAATACTAGAAGCAAATATTCCTAAAGGAAATCATTACTTTTTTCTGATGGCAGTGTAGTTTGAAAAGAATCTGAGAGCCTTAGGTAGATTAGGCTGAGTGAAGACTCCCTTGAGGTCTTTCCCTTTGAAAGGAGTCTAGGGTGGGCTCCTGGCTTCAGGTGATGCTGGCATAGATGGGTGAGTGTGGCCTTGACCTGTAGCCTGGTCAGCCTTGACCAGTCTGGCAGAGAAGTTCTGCAGGATGAGTGCCTCAGAAAGCTCCCTGCACAGAAGCTTCCAGTAAGCACCTGAGAAGGGAGTCAGTTAAAGTATTGGGTTGGCCAAAATGTTTGTTTCTGTAACATCTTATGGGCTTCCCAAGTTGTGCTAGGGGTAAAGAACCTGCTGCCCAGTGCAGGAGATGTAGAGACGTGGGTTCGATCCCCTGGAGGAAGGTATGGCAACCCACTCCAGTATTCTTGCCTGGAGAATCCCATGGGCAAGAGTTGCCTGGTGGTTACAGTCCATGGGGCTGCAAAGAGTTGGACATGACTGAGCGACTTAGCACGCACACACACATGGAAAAACCCAAATGAACTTTTTGACCTACCCAACAGCACAGCCCCATTCAAGATCCCAGTGATTCCGAACGTGAAGACCCTGATGTCCCTGCTGACAATGGGACAGCAGCTGGGGCCCCTTGTGGCTCCAGACAGACCTACTGGGCATATCATGCGCTCCTTCCATGCCTCCCGTGAAGATACAGCACAAAAGGAAATTTCATATAGTACTGGCTGGAGTGTCAACTCTAATCCTTGGCAAAGGAAGATGTCAAAAGGTATTACCATTTAGAGCATACCATCTCTTTAATCCAGTAATGTCCTGTTAGAATCTATCCAAACAAAATAAAGCCCAAGTACAGGATGCCTCTCAAACAAAGGCGTTCATTAAAGCATTCTTTGCAATGGCAGACAGTTGCCAACAATCTGTCTGCCAACATGGGAAAAGCTAAGTAATTATGATTATTATTTTCTGCGTATATGGTCCATGCACACAGGGGCATGCTGACCAGCAATCACAGAGCTTGTTTTTTTAAAAAGATCCTCAAAAATAGGTAAATACATGGGAATGAGCAGAGAGAAAGTTGGAGAGTGACATATACCAAACTCTTAATACTGTTTATTTTAGGAGCAATGGGATGAAGGGAGTCAGGAAGAGGAAGATAATCAGCTTGACACTCATATCTGTATAGCTTTCCTTGTGACAAAGAACATATGTTACTTCAATGGTTTAAAATGAAAAATGAATACACAGAAGATAGATGAAATATCTAATTCTTAGGAGGCAAAGCCAGGGAACCACTGCACAGAGCAAAGTTTTTTTTTTTGGTCACACTGTGGCATGCAGGATCTTAGTTCCCTGATCAGGGATTGAACCTGTGACCCCTGCAATGGAAGGGTAGAGTCCTAACCACTGGACACCAGGGAAGTCCCTTTTGATAAATTATCAGCATGCCTCTTGGAGGGGTTCCCCTTGTTCATCTCACTTGAAAGACACCCTGATTTCTGACAGCTTAAACACGAGGCTGAATTCTAGAAGCTGTGTGCTGTCCAAAGACAGCTGCAAGTTTCCAAAATCTAGACCTCTGAGCATGAGAAAAGATCTGCTCT
Organism: Ovis aries; assembly: GCF_016772045.2. NCBI lineage: Eukaryota > Metazoa > Chordata > Mammalia > Artiodactyla > Bovidae > Ovis > Ovis aries. The sequence continues at coordinate 58,547,372 of NC_056069.1, read as the reverse complement.
TGTTTAACTGACCCCCCTGCTACCGCATGTTCAAGCTCTTTGTTACCTACTTCTACCTCCCACAAGGGCTTCCCTGGTGGCTCAGACAGTAAAGAATCTGCCTGCAATGCAGGAGACCCGGGTTCGATCCCTGGGTTGGGAAGATCCCCTGGAGGAGGGACTGGCTACCCACTCCAGTATTCTTGCCTGGAGAACCCCATGGACACAGGAGCCTGGTGAGTTATAATCCATGGGGTCTCAAAGAGTCAGACACGACTGAGTGACTTTCCCTTTCACCTTTGTACACATTTATAAAATATATAATAAAATACAATATTTATTATTACATTATTTATTAATTATAAAAAGGGAAAGGCTACCCACTCCAGTACTCTGGAATGGAGAATTCCATGGACTATACAGGACATGACTGAGCGACTTTCACTTTCTTTATGTCATGTACCCTGATCAGCAGAGAGCATGGGGCCAGGCAAATAAGCTGTACACACTAAGTGTATTTGAATATTTCTTTATATTCCCCACAAACCTTTGAATTAGGGGCTTGAACCTGGCAGGCTGCAGTCCATGGGGGTTGCAGGAGTTGGACACGAATTTTTTGCAAACGAACAAAAATGAACCGTTCGTCAGTGAAAGTCCTGGGGTTTAGGGAGGTTTTGTATGACAAGGAGAGGGGCAGACTCAAGGAGCTGAAGATGGGAAAAGCAGTGGGGGAGAGGGAGAGAGAACACAAACGTGAAGAGAGAAACACACAGAAGGATTATTGATGCAACCAGCACTAAGATAGAAACACAGCAGCACACCTCTACAAGCCATAGAGACAGGATGACAATTCTAGGTGGTCAGAATGAGTGGAAAAGAGCTTTAGAATAAAAGTATACGGAATGAGACCTAAATAGGTGTGCAAAAAGAAATGCACAAAAACTATACTCTTTGGGTATAACTACATCTAAACTCATTTGGCATTACATATAACAGCATTTATAGAAGAATTTAAGAATCATTCCAACCTCAACGTTAGAACTGTTTTACCAAGCCTGAACCTTCAGTTTCCTTATGGCTTAAACACTTGTTTTTGAACCAACTTTAATACCCCCACTATACATTTAGGTCCACTTCAAGTACTTTAAACTCATGTGTCTCAGAGTGCTGATGACTAAGATGCTAAGTTCCTTTGCTAGAAATTCTTTGAAGTGCTCAAGATTTTGGCTTGATAACCTCTGCTTAACGCTTGGGAATAAACCTAAGTAAACCTTTCGTCCTATTTCACTGATAGTAAAAGGGAATTTCTAAAGGCTGTCTGTTAAAAAAAAAAAAAAAATACAGGCTGTCTGTTAAGTTTCTAAATGGCAAACTGCAGATTTCTTTTTTTAATTGCACATTAAGATAAAACCAATGAGAGCTCTGGACTTTGAGTAGTAAGTAGATTTTCTCATTGTATAACTTTGACAGTACATTTTAATCTGTTTTAAAGCCTTAAGATTCCTTTCAATTATTCAATACAGAATATGATGTTTCTTCACAAGTAAAATGATTAAAATTTCCCCTTTGGTCCTGCTAAAAGACCATTTCTACAGAATAAAAGCTTTTTCTCTATAGTCACTTACTGCTATGTGAAGATGAAAGTCCACCGAATAGATAAAAAATGACCAAGTATTATATCACCTAATTTCTAACCCTCTCAAACACAGTTCCATATGACTGCACCACATGTGTTCCTGGCTGATGCAAAAAAGTGAAGAATTCAAAGAGAAAAACACTGATCAGGGAAAAACAGGAAGTCCCAACTTTGAAAAACACTGAATCCACCTTCTCGGCAAACCACAAAGAGATTAGACAAACCAAGTATTTGTTGACACTGGCTGTAAATTTTGGAAGGGACTAGAACCTTAAAATATATCTGGAATGAGACCCAAATCCCCTTTTCACTGGTTCTTTTCTTTTGGAAAATATATTTTAAAGGAACTGCTAAGGAGAAATCTAAACTTACATATTCATCCCTGTAGAGATTAGCACTATGATATGAAGTTCTGTTTTCAAGAGCTGTCGTAAGTGTGTATAGGCGTGTGTGTAAGCCATCTTCTCATAAGTTCTCACAGTTTATTTAATTCTTTTGAAAACCCAGTGAAGTAGGGAGTCTTAGCTCTTGTGAGAGATGGAGAGACTGAAACTCATAGGGAAAATATAATTTTTTCCAAGTCAGAAAGCTATTTGTGGCAGAGCTGGGACTTTGGCCTGGAAATCCAGCAGAGTGAGCCGGGGAGCATGTGGGCCATCACTGAGATCTGAACTCCCCCTTGTCCTAGCTGTGTTCTTTTGGGCATACGACCTTGCCTCTCTGAGATGCACAGTGCTTAGTAAAATGGGAATGCTTGCCCCAGTGGGTCTCCTGTAGGACAGATTTTAGGATTAACTGAAATTATGTCCATTAAAGTGCTTAGTACCAAAGGAGGCAAATCACCAACGCTTTTTCCCTCCCCCAGATAAAAACTCTGGAGATATGCTGCTGTGGACATCTGCCCTGACCTAACCAGGGCACATCAGGGGCTTTCAAGGCTCCCATGGGCCCTCAGGATGCCATTGTGTTTTATTCTCTCAGTCAGTGCTCAGATGCTCGGTCGTGTCTGACTCTCTGCAACGCATGGACTGTAGCCTGCCAGGCTCCTCTGTCCATAGGGTTCTTCATGCAAGAATACTGGAGTGGGGTGCCATTTCTCCCTCTAGGGGATCTTCCTGAACCAGCGATCAAACCTGTGTCTCTCATGTCTCCTGCACTGGCAGGCGGATTCTTTACCACTAGTGCCAACTGCAAAGCCCTTATTCTATTCTATTTATGTCATTATTCTTAATTAATTTTTTTATTTTAAAAATGTTTTATTTTTAAAGCCGTTTTTATATGCATTTACTTATTTTTGGCCACACTGTGCAGCATGTCTGATCTTAGTTCCCCAACCAGGGATCGAACCTGTGCCCCCTTCATTGGAAGCACCGAGTCTCAACCACCAGACAGCAGGGGAGTCCCAGGATGCAATTTTAGCTCAGGGCATACTGGAAATTATTCCTGAAGACCTGGGGCAGGTCTGGGATTAACTTGCTTTTCAGAGGAGCCGCAGCCTGTGGAGAGATTCAGGCTCCGAATTTTTTCCGGATGCACTGGGTTACACCCACAGGGCCTGCAGTGTGATCTCAAGGGGGTTGGTGAAGGACTCTATTTCTGGGTGATGACAAGCTCAGTCCTCCAGAAGTGACTGTGATGACTCAAACTGTATGAAACTTCAGGTTCTCCATCAGTGAGCAGGTGAGGGGCAGCAGGAAGGCAACATTGGTAGGTGCTTTGTGATTTCCATAAAAATGCAAAGATACAGATTCAATGTAGGAATTCCCAAAGTGCCTTCTCCACCAAGTGCTGCCTAACCAGGCTCCTTCAGCCTTAATAACCCCTTCCTGCCTCTCATTATTTATACACGTTTCCCTTGCTTAAAAGATAAGTGGACACGAGTTCTGAATAAATTCAGCCATGCAGTCACAAGCAGCAGTAGCAAAGCAAAACCAAGAAAACTCCCCATTACTCAATATACATTCTCATTAATCTGTCAGCTTCAGAAGAAAACACGCAGTGCCTGTCACGCAGCATGGGTTTCACATGCTCAAAATCAGCTTTCAGCAATAGCTCATTAAGTCAGACATCTACCCAGGCGTCTACCTCGGGCCCTCCCAGCTCTGACTGTCACCTGGTAAATCTTGGCCAGGCAGGTGCCGTGTGGACCTGGCCTGTTGGCAATCGCTTGGTTAGGAAGACGGTTCAGTAGCTATCACGTGCCCAGGGCTGTGGAGCATACAAAAGAGACTGGAGACGAGGTCTCTGCCTCCCAGGAGGTTAGAAAGCACAGAACCAGTAAAGAGAGACTGGGACTTCCCAGGTGGTGCTAGTGGTAAGAACCCGCCTGCCAGTGCAGGAGATGGAAGACATTCGGGTTTGATCCCTGGCTCAGAAAGATCCCCTGGAGGAGGGCATGACAACCCACTCTGGTATCCTTGCCTGGGAAATCCTAGGGAGAGAGGAGCCTGGCTGGCAACAGTCCAAGGGGTTGCAAAGAGTTGGACATGGCTGAAGTGACTTAGCACGCATGCAAAAGGTGATTAAAATGCTAAACGGTGGTAAGATAAGGACTGGCAGTGAGACATTTGATCAGCGACAGGCCCCATGTGTGCTGGAGAAGACGGGAAGGGTTCTGCGGTGGCAAGGAGAAGCGGGGAGGGCTCTGGGGGCGGTTTGGAGTGATGGAGTAGAGCCTGCTCTGGGCTCACAGAGAAAAGGCTGGGCCTGGGGGGTGGAGGGATGAGAGGTCGGGTGGGGTTGGGGCGTTTAGAGTGGATGTGATTGGCAACTGAGAGCTTGTGAGCGTAGAGTTTTGAAGGTTGATCTGGTAGGAATGTGTGTAATAGGCTATCGTGAGAAGGAATGAGCCAGAAAACCACCTCTTATCACAACACACCAGGGAACAGGTATTCAGTCCAGGACCCAAGGGCCAACATTCATTTTGATGCAACAAGTGAGATCTGCTTCTCGTGTGCCTTGAGCACCCCTCTCTTGGGTCAGTCTCCCTGAGGGCGGGACCTTATCCAGGTTGTCAATCAACCCTGATGAAACGAAAGAACAGGTCAGGATTTCTAGCTGAGGTGCAGCGGGGCGGGGGTGGGGTGGGAACTGCCTGAAACTGGGCACCTGGAGCACACAGGCTGGAAACAACGCCTGGGACTAACCATTCTCCAAGTTATGTAAACCAAAAAATAAAACAATAGTTACAGCAGAGCCTTAAAAGAAAAGAGAGAGAGAGAAAGATGGACATTCTTACGAAGTTATATTTTTGCCTGGAGAATCCCATGGACAGAACACTGGTGGGCTACAGTCCCTGGGGTCACAAAGAGTCAGACACGACTTAGCGACTAAATAACAACAATCTTTAGGTAAGGATGTTTGACCGGGGCCAGGCAGCCTTGACCTTGACATCTTAGGATCCTGGACTTGAAAAAATGCCCACAGTGGGGTGGGGTGGGAGGGAAGCCACGAGGGCGGGGATGGGTGTATACATATGGCTGATTCACGTTGTTGTACAGTGGAAACTAACAGACCATTGTAAAGCAATTATCCTCTAATTAAAAAGAAACGTGATTTTTTCTATTTAGTCTAGGGGCTCTCCCCACTGAAATATTTCATTGAGCTTTATCTATATATGAACATAAAAAAATTTTAAGTAAAAAAAAAAAAGAAAAATGCCCACACGGATACCATGAGTTACTGCAGCCTCAACAGATTCTGCACCGTGTGCAGCGACTGCTCATGAGACCTCGTTTATCTCTGGAGCATGCGTGGCCATGGCCCTCATCCTCAGTGCCCCCACCTCTGGCAGCTTTGTTCAGCAGCTCCTGGGAATTTTCTGCAGCCCGGAGGGGTTGTGCCAGCTCAGAGGGCTGGAAGCCTGGTGAATCCCAGAGGGATGGAGGCCAGTGAGACCACTACTGCTGAGGTTAGTTTGTACACTCAGGCTAAATGGGAAGAGATGCAGAGGTTACTGAGAGGCAGAAAACATCATCCAAGGGCCAGGTGGCCAGGAGCGAAAGATTTACGAGACCGGGGACACAGAGTAAGATGGCAGGAAAGTGACAGGCTAGAAGGGACCCTGATGCTGCTCAGCTTTACTGCCTCTGCTCTGCACATGAGACTCCCTTATCCCAAGGGAGTCTGCCCTGGACATCTGCAGGGGACACTACGTGGCCCCAGCTGGCTAACCAGCTAGCCGGCTGGGAGCCCTTGGTGTCTTCTGGCAGGGCAGCTGGCAAGGTCCTGGCAGGACCCTTTTCTTGCCCTGTTTGCTCTCTCGTGGGGCAGTAAGTCCTCTTCCTCTGCCATCACTGCTTTTCTTTGTTGATTGATGAATGGGGTGAGCACCCACGGGGGGAAAAATGTGTCTCTCCAAGTGTTAGAAGTGGTGCTTATGGAGGATGCATTTGAGTCTGCAAAGCTAACGTGTTTACAAAGCGAACGCTTATCTGATGGCAAACTTCTATTGGGATAAACAGCAATATCGCCAGGGATCTGTTAACCCTGGGGAGAACCAGGTCCCGTGAGATGCAGCTGGAGTCCGTGCAGCTGCCCTCTTCTCTCCAGCAAAGGGCACCATGGTGTCTGTGCCCCGGGAGGACCTCACGTTTTCGAGCAGGGAAGCACTGTCAGGAAATGCTGGGAACGCCAGCTGTTCTGGGGCAGCAAAACCCATGTGCAAAGGAGGCTTATTTTAGCTACAGTGGAGGCCTGGAAAAAGGTGAATTACTCAAGCTGGAAGTGTAACGTGCAGCTTCCTGAGTGCCCAGCCCCGCCCTGGCATTGACTACAAAGCCAAGACAGGCAGACGTGGGGTGGCTGAGAAAACCCTTGACCTGAAGGCAGCTGATGCGGCCCCGGAGCCCTGAGGATGTTCTAACTAAATCCTCCTTTGCTCTCTCTCTCCTTTCTTCATTGTAACCCTAATTACTGAATTAATTTTCCTTTCACAGAAAATCCTTTTGCTTGCTGTTAGATCGGTTTAAAGATAAATCACCCCAGGTTTACTAATGGCTGCAATTTGTAAAAGCGCTGCGGTTAAAAGCTGACCCCCACAGACAGATCACTTCCTAAGGTGCTGCTGAATTTTTTTTCCCACGGAGGTGATAAACCTAACACACAAATGACAGAGCTGGCTACAAATCATACAGCAAGTGTGCTTTTTAACAGATACAGCCTTAGGATCTGGAACGGACCAGACTTCTTTTCTTGGAATTGGACTGAGGTTGCACTTAGCACTACCTTGTCCTAAAACTTCGAAGAAACCCATACTGTGTTCGCGTCAGCACCAGCTGAAGCAATGGAAATAGAACTGCTTTTGTGCTTTGGGAGGCATGCCCTTGTGTTTCCCTTTGCTGGGCTGTATGTTTCCGGAGGCAGTGGAACTAGAAGGCACGGAAATCATGTGTACTCTGCTACTTGGCTGAGGGACCTCAAATGCCCGGACCCAGGTGTGGTCCAAAGCTTATCCACTGCATCTCACCCCTCACATGCTGCTGCAAACAGGACCTCTTTTCAGAAGCTGAAGTTTTCACATTCATGCACAGAAACATTTGCTATTTTCTCTGCGGCAGTTTAATGACAACACACAACTTGGTCACTGGTTTGGAGCCCCTGAAACGCCAATCCTTTAACCACCTGATGTGAAGAACTGACTCCTTGGAAAAGGTGCTGATGCTAGGAAAGATTGAAAGCAGGAGGAGAAAGGGATGACAGACGATGAGATGGTTGGATGGCATCACTGACTTGATGGACATGAGTTTGAGCAAGCTCTGGGAGTTGGTGATGGACAGGGAAGCCTGGTGTGCTGCAGTCCATGGAATCGAAAAGAGCAGGACACGATTGAGCAACTGAACTGAACTTGGAGCCCCTATCACCAAACATCAAAATCAAGCAAGAAGAGGGTGAAAAAATTGACCTTAAAGGAGAATAAAATTCAGTTGTGATCTACTAAATATTGTTGTTTGCTATTTGATCAGGCATTTTTTTTTTTGCATTTGAAAAAAAGAAAGAGACAGCTTTTTCTTCTAAACTAGAGAATTCTCTTAACAATATTTTGTGGTTCTTAAGCTCACTTTAAGTGAAAGTAAGTCCCAAATCATGTGAAATTGGCTAAGGAGCATAGGAGAAAATGAGGAAGGAAAGTGCTAGATTCTTGAAGTGAGCCCTCACCCTTTTTAAATGAGAACTCACAAGACATATTGCAAAAGCAGATTGTAGCACAAAATATACAGAGGCAAATATAGTCAGATGAGCCCAGAGACTGTGAGGCTGGTTAATTACTCCTCTCGCAACGTAATAACACCTTATTACTATTTTGTTCCTTGGAGCCTAGTAGAGTTAAAATTATATTGGACATATTTTCCTTTCAGATTGTCAAGTGAATCACTGCCAAAAAAAAATTCTTTTTCATGTGATATTTCTTACAGAGAAGTTTGTATCTGTGCTCTTTGGGTCTCATTTTGATGTATATATCTTAGAAGGTTTAATAGAATCCCTGGACAAAAAGGTTTCTTTTTTCCAGGCTGTTTCCCTTCAGTTCAGTTCAGTCTCTCAGTTGTGTCCGACTCTTTGCGACCCCATGGACTGCAGCACACTGGCCTTCCCTGTCCTTCACTATCTCCCAGCGTTTGCTCAATTCCCTGGAAACAAACTCCATTGCTTCCACTCTGTCCCTAACGTTTGACCTGGCGATTACCGACATCACTCTAGGTTTGGAAGCTGACAAGCACACTCGAAATTTCTGAAAGTGTGTTCCAGGAACACAGTTTCCTGGATGTTAATGTGCTAAATATAAAAAAGCACAAGGCAGGCAAATAACTTTAGGACACAAAGTCGAACATTTTTTTTAATTTTAGAACTTCTCAAAGCTTTTATATGCCAATCTGTGTTATAAACCTCTAAGGGGACAATGGTATCAGAGAGTTTCCCAGGTGATTCTGCCTACAGAATCCTGTTTTTGAAGCACGTGTCACACTGCTGACTTTTCTAAACAGGATATGCTCTTGCTAGGTGTGCATGCACAGCTGAGGAAATCAATACTGAGGGTAGGGTAATTTTTTGAACAGGAGAATAAAGACGTGTCATCAGTGTTCACTGATGATCAAACAGGGTGACACGGTTAGGAGCTCCCTTGGATCTGGTTCCTGCTCTGGCACGAGTGGCTTTGGGGTCTGGAGAAGTCACCCGCTCATCTGGCATGATTTGCATGGCCTCTGAGGTTTTCTGACTTCCCTGGTGGCTCAGACCGTAAAGCGTCTGCTTACGATGCGGGAGACCTGGGTTCAATCCCCGGGTTGGAAAGATCCCCTGCAGAAGGAAATGGCAACCCACTCCAGTTGGAAAATGCCATGGACGGAGGAGCCTGGTGGGCTACAGTCCACAGGGTCACAAAGCGTTGGACACTGAAGGGTTCTTGAGGCAAGAATAGTCAGATCTATGGTTTTTCCAATACTCATGTGAGATGTGAGAGCTGGACTTATAAAGAAGGCTGCACACTGAAGAACAGATGCTTTCAAATTATGGTGTTGGAGAAGAGTCTTGAGAGTCCCTTGGACTCCAAGAAGATCCAACCAGTCAATCCTAAAGGAAGTCAGTACTGAGTATTCATTGGAAGGACTGATGCTGAAGTTGAAACTCCAGTCCTTTGGCCACTTGATACGAAGAGCCAACTCGTTGGAAAAGACCCTGATGCTGGGAAAGATTGAGGGCAGGAGGAGAAAGGGGAGACAGAGGATGAGATGATTTGATGGCATCACTGAATCAATGGACACGAATTTGAGCAAACTCCAGGAAATAGTGGAAGACAGAGGACCCTGGCATGCTGCAGTCCATGGGGTCACAAAGAGTTGGACACAACCTAGCAACTAAACAACAACAACATCTAGTTTGCATGGAATCTGCCTCCTGATTCTTAATTACCTTGTTAGTATCTACCAGCCTAGTCTAGACAGTAATTCACATGGACTAGTTGCCAAATGTTATTGAGGCTAGATGCACATAGAACTTGGTAGATGGTTTTATTCGACTGCAGAAATATTCACTTTGCCTTCCCAGACGAAGTTAAGACCACACTGTCACTGGCTAGCACGTGCTGCTAGCTGTCCCCCAGGTAAACCGAGCTTGCAGTCTAACCAGGTATCAGTCAACAGACAGTATGGAAAATCTTCAGTTTCAGTGGTCTATGCTCTTAACTCTTTTGATTAGCAGAGACGTTTTGAGAAGGTATATATAAAATTAATAGGTAATTTCTGACTCATTCACAATCTAGGTGGGGAGAAAAGATAAACTTATAAAACTTATACAACTTATACAAGTAGACATACAGTTACATGCAACGTGGGTGCAATTTTGTAACCATAACTTTCAATTTTTCTACGCTTCTGCCATCTCAGTGCATCTGGGTCAAAACCACTAAAGGTACAAGCTGCTTAATTCAGTAGTTATTGAATAAAATAAAACTATTAATCAATTAAAGAGAATTATTCTCTGTGTGTCACCTCTCCCCACTCGCTACCTGCTCCCTGGGGTACCTCCCTGCCCCCCCCGCCCCCCCAAAAAACCAACGAAACTCTAAACATCCCATCATAAAATTTATTTGCGAGGGCAGAGACAGTCTATGTAAGCCGACTGCTTGAACATGGTTTAAAACAAGGGGCTTCAATATTTTAAATGCACCATTCATCTCAATTTTTAATAATTACCAGTAGTGATGATCTCAGTCTCCACCAGAGCACTCCCCTTTGGCAGTGTCTGGGGAGCATTTGCTATTTGATCACCGGGCACTAGGAACCCTTTTCTCAGGAAGTCAGGGGAGGGACGCTTGCTGTGGCTATGGCAAGAGGTCACCCTCCTGCTAGGAGGGCAGGGATGACTGCGAGCATCAGGAGCCAGCAGGGCCAGTTCCTGTGTGTGTTGATCTTGGAGGCCCTTCTAATGGGAATGAGCTGAAGCGGCTCTTCCATCAGATGGGATCCATCCTCCAGACGGTGCTAACCATCCTCTTGTGACCTCGTGTGCGTAGTACAGGAAAGAAATGTGGGAAAGACAGTGAATCCCGGAACTTAAAATCTGAGGAAGTAACAAAGCAGAGAGAGTGTAAACATGCAGTAACTTTGCACTGCAGCATTATTTTAGGTACGAAATCACAACATTGGTTGTTGTGAATTCAGAGGATATGGTTCTACCTTAAAAAAAAAAATTCTTTGTTTTTTTTAAATAAACTTCCTTGTGATAAAGATGAAAATTTTCTTGCACTTTCTTCCTCCCTAGCCCAGTCTTAAACCCACCACCACAGAGTCACAGCTACACGGATGGAATCCCTTCCTGCATCATCAATGTCAACACACTGAGTTCATGAGCACTATGGGATGAGCACTTCTCCGTTGTTTAGGTACCAATTTCCTCAACCTGTACCAGTGGTGAGAAAGGCAAGCCTATTCAAATATTTTGCATTTTTGTATATACATCTTTACGTGGACCTTCACTGGTTATAAATCTTTATTTAAATTATAAATCTTTATTTAAATTATAAATCTTTAAAAATCAGACCCCTGACTGGCATGTCCTCTGAGTGCATACCAAGTCACTTCAGTCCTGTCTGACTCTTTGCGAACCTTTAGACTGTCGCCGGCCAGGCTTCTCTGTCCATGGGATTCTCCAGGCAAGTATACTGGAGTAGGCTGCCATGCCCTCCTCTAGGGGATCTTCCCGATCCAGGGATTGAACCCAGGCCTCCTGCATTGCAGGCGGATTCTTTAACACCTGAGCCACCAGAGAAGCTCAAGAATACTGGCGAGGGTAGCCTATCCCTTCTCTAGGGGATCTTCCTGACCCAGGAATCAAACCCACATCTCCTGTGTCTCTGGTACTGCAGACAGATTCTTTACCCCCCGAGCCACCTGGGAAGCCCACTGTGTCCCCTACAGTAAGTCTATATGGCAGCAAAATGGCACAGGTAATGGGAGTATTTAAGTGCTTCAGTTATGTGTCTCTATCATAACAGAAAGCTCTGATTCCCCTGCCCCCTCCCACCTTGTTTTCTATTTCTCCTTGAAATCAACTGTTCCTGGGATGAAATCATGCCTTTCTATAGAGATGCAGGGCAGAAGCTTGTCCTGCAGATGTTCAAATCTCAACCTTCTGAGTTTCCCAGACTTTTCAGGCTAAGGCCAGGGACCACTTAGATGAGGAGCCTCCAAAGAAAACTCTGGACCCACAGGAAGTGGAGTGGATGACTCAACAGGATGGCTCCTTCCTCTGAGTCAGCCCAGTTGGTCTCAATGTGACCCTGGAGTGGGCACCGGGCTCCTGAAGCCAAAACAGTATTAAGATCTGAAACCAAGCTTTTGCTCACAAAGGAGCCTAAACAGGAAGTTAGGTTGTGATGCCAGTTGAACTGTAGCCACAGACACTGACTGTTTTCAGTCTCTGCTGCCACTGTTGCCCATTATTCTGACTTTTCAGAGGCTATGTACCACGAACAGTTTCTGAACTCCACCCAAGAAAGGGAAGGTGCAAGACACAAATCTGAGTTGCGTGGAAGAGGAGAATAACACTCGTGAAAGACAAATCATTAACTTTTAAGATGCAAAGTAGAATAATGTTGAGCATGTTTGTACCTGGTTATACTAAGTCTGTCTAAGATAAACGTTCATTGATTTTGTGTTTAAAGCACCCAAGTGACAAGACCAGTTACATTAACCATGAATTTGGTGCCTGGCCATTTATTCCCATATTTTAAGTTTTCAGGAATCTCTTGCAACCGTAAGAGACTAAAGGGACAAGCGTATGTTTAACATCCACTTTCCATGCCCTCAGGAAGCATTACGTGTCTTTGGCTCCCTGACTTATTATTCCATGGTGGACTTTTTCTTTCTAAATTAAAAAGTCAGCAAAAGAACAAAAGATTTAGTATGAGATTAAACCTTGTGAATCACTGTCAAGGTCATTTTTTTTTTTTTTTTACCTCTTCTACACTGAGACCACTGGATGGTACAGTGCATTCATAAGATTCCAGATTCAATGCTCTCATTTCCATGGTGACAAAATGTCACTTGACAGAGAATTATGATTTCAGCGGGGCACCGTGGGGTGAAGAAGGTTGGAGGGAAATAAATGGACTATTAAAAGCAAAAGATAAATTGTGTTCCTGCATGTACAGCTCATGATTCCCCCAGCACAAGCCCACAAAGCCTCCCGAAGGAGGGGACCCCCTGCCCCCCACCCCCCAGCAGCATCTTGCATCCCCAATGCTCTATGTTGGTTGTAACGAAACAGTTACTCGGCTGGCAAAAATCTCAACACTGCCAATGAAACAAGCTCAGCCACTTTATGACCTGACTCACACAGAAGAGAAAGAAAGGGCTGACCAAGCTCCACAGCCCAGAGACAGGGGGAGGTGGAAGAGGAGAAACCAGTAGTCTGGGCGCCTGGACTCTTTCTTCCCTGACGACTCCACCTAGACTAGACACATTATTCTTTTCCAGATGAAAAAGTCCTCATGCACAACTGTGAAAAGTCAGTGGGAGGCAGGGTTGCTGGTTTCAGCTCATAAAACCCCCAGTATACTGTAGAGACCTTTGAGTTGCCTTGTGGGTGTAAACTGTTGGAACTAACAGCAAAATAGCAGTCTGATGACCTTACCCATTGTCCCCCAAAGCAAGCCAACAATTAACCTTGTGTGATACCACAAGAATAAAAAGTATATTGAAACTTCTATCTTCAATCACTGAGTTTTTAGCTTATTAACATTTGAACACATTTCTGTTTCAGAGGCAACCCCTTTCTTTGGAGTCCTAGGGTCTAACACAAAGAGAAACTCTGAGCACTTTCTGTTAAGTTCCTGTTTTCTGCTGAACAAAATTTTGACCGCTATGAACACTTTTCCAAGTTAAACAATTCACATCTGCATGGCAACAAGGTCCTAGAGCTGGACTATCTCATCCACTTTTTTATAAAGAGTCATGCTTGATATTATCCATCTTTATTCAATTTCTCCTTAATTCTTCAAGGTCCTAAGACTAACAGGAAAATACATGGCACATTATATGTATTATACATGTTGCTCATTAGAAGTCTTTTTTTAAAGAATGAACATAGAAAATAATGCACTGTTCTATTTCAGTTCATGGTTCCATCAGAGCCTTTTCATTCTTTTTTCCCTTCTATAAAATTCCTGATAGGATACTAAATTTTTTTTCTGAAAGAAGACATATTTAACAAAGACATCTCAAAAGACATATACCTAATTATAAAAAGTAAAACAGACATTCTATATTTAGTATCTTGGTGGTGGTGGTGGTGGTTTGGTCGCCAAGTTGTGTTGGACTCTTTTGTGACCCCATGGACTGTAGCCTGCCAGGCTTCTCTGTCCATGGGATTTCCTAGGCAAGAATACTGGAGTGAGTTGCCATTTCCTCCTTCAGGGGATCTTCCCGACCCAAGGATCAAACCCACGTCTCCTGTACTGGTAGACTGATTCTTTCCCTGCTGAGCCACCAGGGAAGCCCTTAGTATCTTGATAGGCTACTTTAAATCATTTGATGCTGAAGATAGTTTTTTACTATTAGCAATATTTATTTTAAAAAATATACCAACAGGGCATCAAGAATCATGAAAACTACTAAGGGAAAACTGATTTTTCTTTAAAAGTTAATGTTTCCTCAAATTAAAATCCAAACCAAGAAGTCATTTTCTACCAAAATGTAAGTAAACTGGGTAAATGTTTCTGATTTGAACCATGTTCTCAATAGCCCCTTCCCTCTGCCCTCGTTAATATACTGGCCAATTCCTCCCCCTAGAGTTCCCTTGACTGTTACACAAATCTCTAATGCTGTCTCTCGGTCCAGAAGCAAACTGTATGGGGCATTACAGGACACACACACACACACACACACACACACACACACACACACACACACACACACATTCTTTCCCTCTCTCTCAAACACTGAACAAGCAATACTCAGCCTTGTAGCTGACAAGACTCTCTCATCAACCCAACATCAGTCAGACTCCTTTGAGCCCTCTTTTCCACTATGTCTCATTGACCTTGGCCTGTTGAGTCATTTGCAGTGAGAATCCTGCCATGTCAGTTTATCAAGAACTCTCCTACCCTTGATATCTGATTACCCTCAATATCTGATTACATGCCTTATCCGCCTCACTTGGCCTGCCTTGAGCAAGGCCTGTGAGGTCAGGTTAGCAAGGATCCCCCATCCTTTTGATTTTATTTGTTTCATTTTTTGTTTGTTTTATAGGCTGCACCATGAGATCTGGTTCCCCGACCAGGGACCAAACCCATATATCCTGTCTTAAGAGAGTGGAGTATTAACCACAGGACCGCTACGGAAGTCCCAAGGATCCGCCCATCCTTGATGTCTCCTCTTTGTAATTTTCCATCCCTGGGCCCCCTCCTCAGCTCATCAGCTATAAATTTCCACTTGTCCTGCTGGACTCATCGTTGAGCTTGATCTCTTGCCCCTGTTACAATAGTGTTGACCCCCTAGTGCAAGACTGCTGTTGTTCAGTTGCTAAGTTGTGTCCAACTCTGTGACCCCATGAACTGCAGCACACAAGGCTTCCCTGTCCTTCACTATCTCCCTGAGTTTGCTTAAACTCACGTCCATTGAGTCAGTAATGCCATCCAACCATCTCATCCTCTGTCGCCCCGTTCTCTAGTGCAATAAAGAAAGTGAAAGTGAAGTCGCTTAGTTGGGTCCGACTCTTTGTGACCCCATGGGCTGTAGCCTATCAGGCTCCTCCGTCCATGGGATTTTCCAGGCAAGAGCACTGGAGTGGGGTGCCGCTGCCTTTTCCCTCTAGTGCAATAGTCCTGAATCAAATCTTCCTTATCATTTTAACAAATACCAGACTAATTTTCCCCTTAACCTGAGGGACAATCAAAAGATGAATGAAGTATAAACGTCCTCAAGCAACTGACTGTCTAGATGTGGAAAGAGACCTGAGGTACAGCAACATGAATACAAGGCAGCATGCATTGAGCGCTATGGATGGTTAACACTACAAGCAAAGGGCTGCATTTTAATTTTATTTTGTGTAATCATCCTTGCCATTTTTATATATGGTTGAATAGGTTCTTATGAGCGTTACCCATTTTTCAGTGCATGTAAAGGTTTTAGGGTGTTATAAGGAGGTGTTAAAATTGGCTCACAGATACCCTCAAGGGTATGCATTTCAGCAAAAACACAAGTGAAGCCTGAATTCCCTCGGGGAATAGTAAGTTCAGATGACTGAGTGATTTTGGCCAAAATATAAATACAGAAGAGTCACAAGAAGAAAGGTGAATTAAATGGAATCAAAATGTGTAGCAGTTGCCTCAGCTTTGTAGTGCTAAGGTGGTCACAAAGTTTCATGTCATGTTGGAAACTCCTGATGTGAAAAGGATCGCTCCTCTCCCGACGTGAAAAGGATGGATGCTTATGTCAATGCCTGGAGCCTCATGGCGTGGACCCCTGGGTGGGGCAACCCTCAGCTAAGCTTTACAGGCACTTGGTCACCAATCAGTGAATCTGCCACGGCTCAGCAGCTCCAATCCATATTTCTTGGCTCCCTACTTGCTTCCCTATACTGCTCCAGAAACAGCTTCTTAAAATATGGACAAAATGATGCCACTTCCATCTTCAAAACCCAGTAAGGACTCCCACTGCCTACAACCACAAGTCTAAACCTTTACCTGTGTCTGACTTGTGTTAGGTCCTTTTCCAGCTGCTTCTTCTGCCTGCCTTTCTCTGCATCCTGCCCAGGTCCTGAGCATCACTTCCCTCCTGCTTTGCTTGGATTGATTCCTCAGGCCACGCACACCTCTCTCCTAATTCCCCCTTATCCTTCAACATGCAGCTCAGGTGCCAAGGTCTTGAGACAGCATTTCTGCCTCTCACATCAGAGTCAATCATTCCTTCCCTCAATATCATTTCCACAGACAATTGTCAATCTTTACATGGCATTTATTTCATTTATATATAGCTTTATAAAGTTAGTTACTTATACGTTTGCCTGCTCCACTAGATCATAAATCATATGAGTGCAGAAGACTCTGTGTGTGTGTGTGTGTGTGTGTGTGTGTGTGTGTGTGTATGAGAAGGAGAGAGACAGAGAGAGACAGAGAGAGTGAGAGAGAGATCAATGTACCAGCTTCTGGCAAATATCAAGTATCTAAAAATGTAAATATAATAAATGCAGAAGGCTCTGTGTGTGTGTGTGAGAGAGAGAGAGACAGAGAGACAGAGAGAAGGAAAGAGACAGAGAGAGTGAGAGAGAGATCAATGTACCAGCTTCTGGCAAATATCAAGTATCTAAAAATGTAAATATAATAAATGAGTCCCAAAGTAGGTGGATTAAGTCAGATCTTTTTTTTTAAAGCTCAACATGTAGTCTGTTTCTGATACGAAGGCATATTTTATAGCTTTTTTTGACTCCAACTCAAGGATATACTCTGGGTCAATCTATTTAAGAATATATCTGAACAGCTCATACTTTCAACCTACAGCATCTCCTGGGTCATTAAGTTTACCAAAAGTCACCCAATCCAATTCTTTATCTTCCTTCCTCTCCTCTCTAACTAAAAATATAGTTCCTTCAAATTTCTTGGGGAGTGGTGAGGGAAACTGAGTCTTAAGTCCAGAACACCAATATTTCTTAAACAAGGCCACTCCCTACTTGGAAACAGAACTGGAATATTTACTAGAGTTTTCACCTTTCTAGTCTAAAGAGTCCTGACCTCTGAAGTATGTTCTAATATGTCAGCATCTTATCTCTGTCCTTTTCAACATGTCATTTCGTCCTTTCTGGCAATTCTGTAATTATACCAGACAAACCATGCTCAGAACA
This sequence comes from Ovis aries, assembly GCF_016772045.2. Lineage (NCBI taxonomy): Eukaryota > Metazoa > Chordata > Mammalia > Artiodactyla > Bovidae > Ovis > Ovis aries. The sequence goes on along the minus strand of NC_056069.1, from coordinate 58,529,923 downwards.
TAAGGTCTGCGGCTACTTAGAAAAATAAGGGGAACTTTTTCCGTTTCATTTTCAATCCCTTCCACCTAATGAAATATCTACATCTCTGGCAGGACCTCTGGGCTGATGTGTTCAAGAGAGATAAACAAGTCTCCTGGGTTGCACCCCAGGTGAAGATTTAACAAGTGATGCTCATTCTGCTGTAATCAGAGGGATGCCCTCCCCATAAATTCACTAGTTAACAATGAGCACATGCGTGAATGGGTATGTGTGTGCAAGTGCATGTGTTATAACAGGACAAAGCCACAGCCTTCACAATTCTCATCAACAGCCGTGCTCATTATCTGTAATCTTAGCTATTTCACCATGTACTTCCTCCCATGGATTATTATCAAAACATCAGAGATCTTGATTTTCCATGATTCTGAATCCATATGATTTCCAGAGAACCCCATGGGTTCTACATTTCCCTGGAGATATTCTAATTCTTTGGCCAAAGTCAGTTCTCATGAACGGTAGAGTCTTTATTAGCTCCTGCTAAGGAGTATTCTTTAGGAGAAGGAAATGGCAACCCACTCCAGTGTTCTTGCCTGGAGAATCCCAGGGACGGCAGAGCCTGGTGGGCTGCCGTCTATGGGGTCACACAGAGTCGTACACAACTGAAGCGACTTAGCAGCAAGGAGTATTCTTTACTTATAAGATAATATAACCACAGCTTGGCCACTTCTAGACAAATAGAGCAAGGAACACTGGGGGTCCATTCAGAGACAGGGGCAACAAGGCAGACAGAGACAGTGGCCAGAGGGTCAGCGAGTGCAGAGGCACCAAATCCAGAGACCAGCCACTGCTGAGAACAAGTTGCAAAGGATTCCACATGGAATCCTGTTGAGTCTAGTTATTCTAAAAGTCAGCTTGCTCAGACTTTCAATGTAAAGATCAAGGGTTCCAGTCAATAAGCTAGTCATATCCCAAGGTGGGTGGGTTATTCTTACATTGGGTTGGCCAAAAAGTTTGTTAGGGTTTTCTGTAAGATCTTATGAAAAACCCCAAACGAACTTTTTGGCTAACCAATAACATGGCTAAGTCTGAAATCCGGTCCCTACATTTTTTGGTTTGCAGGTCCCATCCACTGGACTGTTCAATTCTGCTAGAGGTATTGTTGGTGTATCAGTTGACAACACACTGAAGATAAGATGGTGAGAAAGTATTCCTGACCTAAAAATGCACCTCCCGTGTTGTTATTCTAATGTGGAGACCTATTATGCTGAAGTTTCCTTTTTCCAACCTAAAAGCAGGTTTGCTTTGTTGACCTAAAGCAGTTGAAGGAAGGAGGTGGTTGTCTTAGGACAGGATACTCCACTTTTGGACCTGCCATATCTGAGCGTGTTACTTTCAACAAGGAACCTCTTGGGGACTCAGTTTCCTTACGTACAAAATAAAAGAGGGCTGTTTTAGAAGCTCCAAGAAAAGACAGAGGAGCTACTTTAAATGAACCTAAGTTTAGCTTCTTCTAAACCTCAAATAACTGGATGGGTGATTTTTTTTGTTTTTCCCTGACTGTGCTTTCACTGCCAAATGATCTAATTTAGCACCCAGAGTGATCTGGAGCATAAGAAAGGAACAGGATCTAGCAAGAGAAAGAAGAGAAAGGTTCAGATTAGAAACGGTCAAGTTTAAAAGAAGGAATAAATCATGACTGCCTCACAAAGGATGTAGAAGGCTTGTTGATGACTTGTTCTCTGGATCTCCTCTCTCACAAAAGGTTTTTATTCGGGTGTCAGTGTTTTCATGAGGCCAGGAGTTTCAGCCGTCTTCCTTGGAACAGGAATGCCGAGTATATCTGACTGTTTCTCAGTGGAGCCTCTGTAATAGGCTGGTCTGGAACCAAGAAAAGCTTCTCAAAAATTCACCCGACCAAGAGGCAGGGCAGTCAACACGACAAGCCACGGGCTTTGGACACTATGCAACGTGATGGCAAAACAAACTCTCCCACAGGGAAAAGAAAAACACTCACTTGGGATGTGAGGCAAGACAGGGTCAGGGACCAGGCACATGAGCTTTTACCTAATTTTATGGATCTTGGCTCTCCTACACGTATTGCCGTGTGTTAATGTTGGGTTAATTTTTTTAATTAAAAAATAATATAAAATCGGCTTTGATGATTCCATGGCATGTTATTTTCTAAATTCGAACATTTCACTGGATAAAATGCACCAATGCCTTTAGACATGGGCTCTCCTCTTTCTGTTGTTTTTGCCAAATAGACAGATGGAAAGGATGTATCGTGTAAGAGCCTCGGATTGGACACCGTGGGGTAGAAATGATGAATCAAAGCTTACGAATTCTGTTTGGCTTTCCGTGGCGCACTTTGGCAGCCTTGGGGTACATGTGTCAGAGCTTGTCTGACTCTGCATGCTGGGTGACGGTGGTAGGATTCTGTGTGTGTCAAGAAAACACGAGTGGAAATGAGTGAGATGCAAGGATGGAACTAGGAAGAGCCAAAAGGGAACGAAAGGAAAAAAAAAGAAGAGCTCACGAGGATGCCAGAAAGAACAGAGATTCTTTCTTAACTATCATGAGATGAAATACAATTGTTCTGTTGAATTCATCCTCCACCTGTTAAATACTCTGCATCCACCAGAGATTGTCCAACCAGCTTCCTTCTTATTCCTCTGCCCTCCTTCTGTATTTATCTTATACAAAAAGAGTCAAGAGGTCAGTCTCTTGACACTCACCACCACTTTGTAGAAATTCACAATGTGAAGAATCAAAAGATTGCTTATTTCTTCAGGGCATTTGTCTAGAGAATCATTCCCAGAAGATGGCTGTGCCCCAGACCTGGCTACCCAACCTGTACCACCAGCATCCAGTAGAAAGAGATTTCACCTGGAGAGAGGGGTCATCTACACGTGCATTGTGAAAGATAAAGAGCTCGTTATAATAATAGCATTCAAATTTAAAATTTAAGAGCAGATGCAGAAAGGGCACGATTTTAAGACCAACATCTATCAAATTAGTCTGCCCATCACAGTTATGATTCATGACGTGTCCTGATGAAGGCTTTAGCTTTGTCCTCTCACCTACTTTACTCCACGTTGAAGTCCAGGCTTTGCCCAAACTCCATCTCCAAGTCCTTTCTGCTCTCCAGCAGGACCAGCGAGGGGAGAAAGCTGGCTCCCACCCACCATCGTCTACCTCTCCTTGAACTATCCAGCTTTATAAAAAGAAAATTTTTTAATGAGGCAGAATAAAAGGATCATAAGCAGGTGAGTAAGTGCAAACTGGCCTCCACGCTACCCCCAGTCACAAGGCCGTCATTTTTCAGATGTGAATATGTGATTCTGCCCTGGCTTCTTTCATAAAGAAATAAAAAGTGTCACTGAATTACTATCATTCTGGTCTATAGCCTGTTGATATGTGTATATACTACACATTCAATACATGATCCTTTAGCAAAAGCCCCAACAAAAAACTTTTATTTCATTGCTTCGGCAGAGTCATTTTTGAAAAGAGCTAGCTTTTTTAAAAAATCATGAAATATCTTATTCTATTTTCTGTAAGATAGTAAAGACAGACCTGAATGAAGTTTTCGGTCAATCTAATAAAAACAAACAGAAATTTGTTGAGGTTTTAACACGGAGATTGAAAAGTAGTTTCACTCTAAGACTCAACTCTGAACAGGGAATGAATGATCAGGCTGTTGGCATGAACAAGCCCTAGTCAGTTACAGAAGGACACCGCTGGTGTCCAGAAAGAGCTGGTCCAGTTGTGGAAGGCGACTCTCTGGGAAGTTTCCACAATTATCTTCAGAAAAAAGAAATACTGAAACTACATATTATTCTGCTGTCTTTCTCTCTTTTGCATAACTTTTAAAATAACTAAACCTTGAAGGAAGACATTCTGGCGGGAAACAGACTGATAGACAAGCCTGCACACCCATATCTTAATCTAGGACAATTCTGGTGTTAGGCAGTCAGGAAGGTGGGCCACGTGGGTCAGGGCTGTCCGAAGAAATAAGCCTTCCTGATGAGCCTGGCATGTATACAAGGTTCTCTCTGCAGTTAAAAAACTGTTCAAAGGTTAAATGGAATGCTTGCTCATCTTCATTTTAGTATCCATTGAGAGAGCCACTTTCCAAGCCACCTCCTATGGACTTCCTGCAAGTAGTTTAAAACAAATTAAGCCTGATGTTGAATTAAGTTTGCAGCTCAGTAGAGAAGGAAATGGCAACCCACTCTAGTATTCTTGCCTGGAGAATCCCAGGGACAGAGAAGCCTGGTGGGCTGCTGTCTATGGGGTCTCACAGAGTCAGATACAACTGAAGCGACTTTGCAGCAGCAGCAACAGCAGAGAACATCACTGGGAGATACACCTGCCCACATGTTTGGAGGCAAACACTGTGCTGTAAACTGAAAACACCTTACTCCTGCAGAAACAGTTAAGACTATGGAAATCTCATATTTTATAAATAAGATTTTTATAGTTTTAGGCCAGTTTTTACACATTGGTGGCGCATGTATGTGTGCTAAAGTCGCTTCAGTAGTGCCCGACTCTTTTCAACCCTATGGACTGTAGCCCAGCAGGCTCCTCTGTCCATGGGATTCTCCAAGCAAGAACACTGGAGTGGGTTGCTGTGCCCTCCTCCAAGGGATCTTCCTGACCCAGGAATTGAACTCGTGGCTCCTGCGGCTCCTGCATCGCAGGTGGATTCTTACCGCTGAGCCACCCGGGAAGCCCACACGTTGGTGGTAAGTATAATAAAGTGTCTACATAAAATAAGGGTAATAGATGAGTGTACTTGCTAAATAAGTATGAACTTCAGTTCTAACCATAGGCTTGACTTTAGCTAAAGTACTGCTTTTATGGAATGAAATAAGAACTTACTGTGTACCATTACTGGAGAAGGCAATGGCACCCCACTCCAGTACTCTTGCCTGGAAAATCCCATGGATGGAGGAGCCTGGTGGGCTACAGTCCATGGGGTCGCCAAGAGTCAGATACGACTGGGTGACTTCACTTTCACTTTTCACTTTCATGCATTGGAGAAGGAAATGGCAACCCACTCCAGTGTTCTTGCCTGGAGAATCCCAGGGACGGGGGAGCCTGGTGGGCTGCCGTCTATGGGGTCACACAGAGTCAGACACGACTGAAGTGACTTAGCAGTAGCAGTAGCAGTGTACCATTCATTATACAATAAAATTAACCCAAAGTTTTAATACATGGGATTCCTATGCAACTCATTATCTTGTTGGGGGAAAGTTATTCTTTTTTTAGTTTTTAGTATAGCTACAGTCCACAGGGTCTCCAAGAGTCAGATGTGACTGAAGCGACTTAGAATGCACACACCGTAAGTGTGAGTTGCGTGGATGCTCAGTTGCTCATTCATGTCAAACTCTTTGCAACCCCATCGACTGTAGCCCGCCAGGCTCCTCTGGCTGTGGGATTCTCCAGGCAAGAATACTGGAGCAAGTTGACTTTTCCTCCTCCAGGGGATCTTCCTGACCCAGGGATGGAACCTGCATCTCCTGCATTGGCAGGTGGATTCTTTACCACCAAGCCACCTGGGAAGCCCCCTATGTTTAAGTTATTAATCTTCAAAAAGATGCAAAGACTTTATGAGAGCCTGACATCTCAAGGATGATACATTTGTGGGTTTGCAGAGACATTCCAAGATAATTCCAAGCACATGTCACTATCAGTTGTCCCGTGAGGGTAATAACCTAGCAAGACCTCCATCTCCAAGCAACAGTATTAAGCTAAAGGTCTTAGCTTCTTCCCAGTGAGGGTCATCTGGTTGGCAACAACTCTTAATTGGTCACAAAGACAGAGTCTGTTATCACCTTACTTAGAATTACAGTAAAAACTCTTGGACTCCCAAAATAGAATGACATAAAATAGCCCATATTCTAGAGGAAACGCTGAGGGAGGAAAATCATCACAAAGATTCCACGACAGGTGTTGGCTAGGAGTTTTTGTTAATTATGGCTCATACTTGCTGTAAGCAAGGGCTTCAAAGCATTCGAAATGGCATTAATGCCCCACTGACCATACTAAATAAGAACATATGCCTTCATTAGTCAAAACTTGCACATTTTCAGTGGGGAAAAGCCCAATACGATAAAAACAACTGTTTGCTGAAAAGGAATACGATAACTAAAGAAGTTTTGGAACTATAACTGAAGTCTTTAATTTCTACTGGATCGCTTCCCTGTAGCTATGGCAATAGCAGACCCAGATAAAGGAGTGAAAAAAAGGAATCCTTTACATTAAGGTTCTCACATGTTGCTTTTTAATTTCCTTTAAGCAATGACAAACATTAAATCAGTGTTTGTTTGCTTTTCCATAAAAATAAAGTCAATCCTTCTATGGAGCAGCATTTGACCTGTATAAATTAACAATTAAAAAAATTAAAGCTCTATTTTCCAGAAAGTCCTGTCAACATATTGATTGGACAGGATGGCAGCTGAACCGACACTTCTTTTTCTGTAAATGAGCAGATATTCATATGATTCTTTCTTCTTCCTATCTGAAGCTGCCATCAAGCCATTAATGGACTTCCTTTGTGAAAACATTAGACCTGCGCTGTTCAGTGCGGCAACCACTGGCCATGTGTGGCTTACAGGGCATCTGAAATGTGATCAGTCTGATCTGAGATGTGCTCCAAGAGTAAAATGCACACTGACTATCAGAGTCTTGGTACAGAAAAATAAATGTCTCCTTAATAGTTTCAGTTTGATTACATGTTGAAAGGATAGTATTTGATATATTAAGTTAAAGGAACTGTAGCAGTTTTCTTTCACCTTTTTAAATGGGTCTACTAGAAAATTTTGAATTATATCTGCAGTTCACATGATATTAGTGTTGGACAGTGTTGCATCGGTCTAGATCTTTGGGGGGAGGCTGCTTTCCCAGCCATCTGAACAGAATGAATAGTTCACACTTCAGAAATAGCACACCAGCAGAATCACATAATGACCCTACAATGGGCCCATCTGTTCAGTTACTGATTTAACTCTGTTACATAATCTTTCGGATGTATATTTAAAGATAGTGGTCTTTCTCATGATATACAGAACGCATTCGGAAGCAATGCAAACAGCAATAGTATTAATAAAAACCCTGCTGATAAACAACAGATATTTCATGACCACAAAAACTGTAAATCTGAGAAATACATGAAAACCACTCTGCCCTTTCTTGCACCCTAAGTACCTATCATTAAATACCACTAATACATACTGTACTCATTTGTGGTTATCTGGGCTTGGAGAAATTAAGAACACCATTATGAAATTTTACAACACTAAATGAAATCAAACTTTCAACTATACCTCTGACACTGACTCTGTTTGTTGCAAAGGGCAAAGTATGAACTTCAGAGGCTACCGCTAACAGTTGCTTAGGCCATTGGAAAACTGAATCCATATGATTTTATGCCTATAATAGAAAAAAAAATAACTTTAGTTCATGTAATTGATTGGTCCCAAGTGCTCTGAACTGTGATTCATTTAAATGTCAGTGTGCCTATTTCCCGGAATATCAGGACTAACTGTAGCAGTAATTAAAAAAATAAAAATAATTTATAAATAAGGAGAGACCTAGGGTATGAAATCTACAACTGACTATGGAAATGAACAATTTACAACATTTGATGGCAAGAAAGCCATCATAGGGTAGAGTACGAGTAGGGGATCCTCTTACAAATAATTCAATAATTGAAAGACTGAGAGAGGAAAAGCGGATTATTTTCGAGCAGACTGGGGAGCAAAATGACTTTCAAGTTCACAGCCTCTGACGCATAAGAAGTCATTTCCACATTTAAACTTTCCTTTCTTCCTGTGGTGCCGTTGCCTAGAAAAACAGGCAGCAGAAAGAAACCCGCTGAACAAGTAGGTGGTAGCAGGAATAGCTTATACTGATGAAGAGTCTGCAGAACCTTCGGACTGAAGACAAGCACCATCGCTGTAATATTTTTTTCTCCACAAAATATGAAGGCTGAAATGATTGAGCTCCAGGAGGACCATCCTTCCTTGAAAGCGGGAAGAAAGAATGCATTCTGATGAAATGTTAATAGGAAAAAATTAAAAAGTGATGGAAAACAGATATCTATCCTCATTCCCCCCAGATCTCTAAGGAGCATGGCAGGGGGGTTACAGCTGTGTAGACCTAGCCTAGAAACTATGTGTCTGTTGCAGGCACCCTACTCTTGTTTAGAAATCCAAATCCAAACTGGACTAGAAGCCTGAAGGGGAATAATGACAGCAATTTGTTCTAAAGCACAGACAGAGAAAAGAGGTTTCTTTAAAAGCCTAGTGTTAAAATTGAGCTGAGTTTGAATTAGACAAGGGCTGAAATGCATGTCTGTGGTCATGAAATCGAAAACACAGCAGCCCCATGTGCCATAAGAACCAAAAACACCCTCAATTTAACTCGTGGAATGAGAACAACCATATTGGGTTACGCATCACAAAAATAAGCAGTCATTTCTCACTTTAACATAAAATTATGTTTGCTGATAATTCTTAGAGAAGAGACACAGATACTGAATGGTCATAATTTTGAATCCCTGATTATAAGGTATATATTTTCTTGCATGATGGATTTTCAGAGTTGTTATTTGCTACTAAGTTAAAATCAAAGGATATAGAGGGATTTATGAAGTTTTTGTTTGTTTTTAATTTCAAAAAAATTTTCTTGTTTCTTAAGAAAAATCTTACCTAAAGCATTCCTGCTTGTAGGAAACATATAGCAAAATATATTGTAATATTTAAGAAACTAGTCATTTCTAAACAGTGCCAAATAATCTACACAGAGAAAAGTCCTGCCGTTTGTGCAGTTACCCAGCTGATATAGGTAATCACTTGTTCCTGGTTCCTGATATGTTAAGAGGATCCCCAGCTCTCAAGAATGAGGTCCCAGGTCCCAAGTCACTATTGGGTTGGCCAAGAAGTTCATAAGATGGTATGGAAAAACCCTAATGAACTTTTTGGCCAACCCAATATATTACCAATGCCAACAGTCCAAGAAGTTGGCCCTGGATACTTGCATTTCCTGTCTGGCCTTTGCCTTGAGCTTGGCCTTGGAGCTCACCTCAGTACCCCATGGCTCTGGTTACACATCCTCAAGGCAAGCAATGTCACCTTCTCAATTCAATGAGTTCAGTTCAGTTCAGTCGCTCAGTTGTGTCCGACTCTTTGTGACCCTATGAATCACAGCACGCCAGGCCTCCCTGTCCATCACCATCTGCCGGAGTTCACTCAGACTCACGTCCTTCGAGTCCATGATGCCATCCAGCCATCTCATCCTCTGTCATCCCCTTCTCCTCCTGCCCCCAATCCCTCCCAGCATCAGAATCTTTTCCAATGAGTCAACTCTTCGCATGAAGTGGCCAAAGTACTGGAGTTTCAGCTTTAGCATCATTCCTTCCAAAGAAATCCCAGGGCTGATCTCCTTCAGGATGGCTTGGTTGGATCTCCTTGGCAGTCCAAAGGACTCTCAAGAGTCTTCTCCAACACCGCAGTTCAAACGCATCAATTCTTTGGCGCTCAGCCTTCTTCACAGTCCAACTCTCACATACATACATGACCACAGGAAAAACCATAGCCTTGACTAGATGGACCTTAGTCAGCAAAGTAATGTCTCTGCTTTTGAATATACTATCTAGGTTGGTCATAACTTTTCTTCCAAGGAGTAAGCGTCTTTTAATTTCATGGCTGCAGTCACCATCTGTAGTGATTTTGAAGCTCCCCAAAATAAAGTCTGACACTGTTTCTACTGTTTACCCATCTATTTCCCATGAAGTGATGGGACCGGATGCCATGATCTTTGTTTTCTGCATGTTGAGCTTTAAGCCAACTTTTTCACTCTCCTCTTTCACTTTCATCAAGAGGCTTTTAGTTCCTCTTCACTCTCTGCCATAAGGCTGGTGTCATCTGCATATCTGAGGTTATTGATATTTCTCCCGGCAATCTTGATTCCAGCTTGTGCTTCTTCCATCCCAGCGTTTCTCATGATGTACTCTGCATAGAAGTTAAATAAGCAGGGTGACAATATACAGCCTTGACGCATTCCTTTTCCTATTTGGAACCAGTCTGTTGTTCCATGTCCTGTTCTAACTGTTGCTTCCTGACCTGCATACAGATTTCTCAAGAGGCAGGTTAGGTGGTCTGGTATTCCCATCTCTTTCAGAATTTCCCACAGTTTACTGTGATCCACACAGTCAAAGGCTTAAGAAAAAATATGATAAGGAAAATTATAACTTCATGTAGTGGAAGATACTCTGAGTCTAGTAGTGACATCAGTAATAGATAGCTCTGATGGTTAGTCTAAATTCTCCTCTTTTTTAAAAAGATTTATTTATTTATTTTTGGCTGTGCTGGGTCTTCGTTGCCGCATGGGCTTTGCTCTAGTTGTGGTGAGCGAGGGCTACTCTCCAGGTGGGGTGTGCTGGCTTCTCACAACAATGGCTTCTCTTGTCTCGAAGCACAGGCTCAACAGTTGTGGTGCCTGGGCTTAGCTGCTCCACGGCATGTGGGATCTTCCTGGACCGGGTATCGAACCCCTGTTTCCTGCACTGGCAGGCAGATTCTTTCCCACTGAGCCATCAGGGAAGCCCCTCTTGATTTTATAAAACGAGGCCGTGGCCCTAAAGCTGAATGTTCTGAGGTAGATATTCTCCTTGTTTAGCTGCCACACTGAGACTTTTCGGAAGGCAGATGAGGCCATGCACAGCTGGGCACACGTCCAACCGTCTTGAGGCTTGGCCAACAGTGTAGGTTCCCCAGCACACAGGAGTTCTAATTACTCAGCTATTCCATGGCCTATCAAAACCCTTTGTACTATCACACATCTGCTGCTTCCTTCTGACATCTGTTTAAATCTCAGCTTTTTCACTGCTTTTACAAGCTTCTCTTAGTTCCATGGAGTCTATGGAACTGCAGTCTATGGAACTGATAAAGATGGCAAGGAGCTGACTCATTTTAACTGATCGTGCAGAATCTCTTAATAAGCTCATGACTCAAAGATCAGTCTTGATGCTGTCCACCTAGAGGGGCTCATGGAATTGTGGTTTTATCTTTTTTCTGTAGGATGCTATATACTCAAAAGACAAAAGCACACATACCAGTGACATTAGATTATTTAACCTCTGTGATTAAAATGGTGAGATCCAATGCAAGTAAGGAAACTGATTTTTCAAGGAATATCTAAACAGATACCAGGTTAAGACAGAAAAGCTACTTTTTCAGAGAAGTGCAGAGTATGCATGGTTAACATGGTGATAAACACAGCATATTTAGCTAAGCAAATAAACTAAAATAAACCGAAGGATAAAGTCCACACCAATGTGTGTTTTTCCATGCACATGTGTGTCAGATTTCCCCGACAAACAAGCCAGCTTATGACAAATTGATGAGTGCTGTATCAGGTAGAGTGAACCCTATCCTGGATTTAGCTGCTTCTGGTGTATAGCTAGACTTGGTTTCCTAAGAAGAAAAGAGTTGAGGACTTTTAAATTTGCTCTCTAGTTAATTTTGTTAATTTCTGTTAATCCTGTAATTCTTCATCAATTCATCTATATATATATGAATATATATTTTTTCATTTGGATTAACAACTTCTCCATAATTCACTTTCTTCATCAAATTCAGACAACTCTGGTATTACACCGTAAGGGCTGTGATGGAGACTGAATAAATTAATTTCATCTTATCAAATAAGATAAAATAAGCATGTAAATCACTTAGTATGATGGTATACAGTAAATGCTCCATAAATGTTAGCTTCCATTATTGCTTTACTCAGAAATGATAGTGGAGTTGAAGTTCCACCTGAACATTAGAATTTGAGCATTGTGCATCAAACAAGGGAGTAGATTTTCCCACTAATGTTCAAAATTAACCTGAAAAATGCTTATGCTTCATAGTGAAACCATACACCAAAGTCAGAATCATCTATCTGCTATTGGTTTATCCAAGTTCTGACCAATATTCACATTCGTCTCTGCCTGCTGGGTGCATAGCTAAACTACATTTCTCAGTCTCCTCTGCAGGTATGTGGGGCCATGTGACTAGTTTTCACCAAGGAAAAGTGGGAGAAGTACCAAATGTGAAATCAAGTCAACAGGATGTGGGCAAAGTAATGAAGCCCGTGAATGGGGGAGTATGGGAGAAGCTCCAGTCTCTAAGAACTCCTGAGCAAACAAACCTCTTTCCTTATCTGCCAGTTGGATGCTGAAGACCAGTGAACTCAAAATATGCCCAGAATATGCCCTAGAATATGAACTATGACATACAAGGGACCTAGATTCCCGGATGTCCTCATAGAGCACAGCCACCTCATTGACAAGGGCTGTGGCACCCACAAGAAAGAAACTTTCAACAGGCTAAGTGACAGATGTCTGTATTTTTTTTTTTTTTTTTTTTTTTTTTTTGCTCAGGGTATTATCAGACTCTAATCCATTGCTTTTCCCTCGTGGAGGCATGATTATAATCTAGTAACAGTAACAGCTAATTCTTTCACCATGTGTCAAACACTGTGCTAAGGGCTTTCACACAAGAACGCTTATAATTCTCTCAACAATCCTATGAGGAGAGTAGACAAGAAAAATGTTTCCTATGAGACCAGGCAAATGAACACAAAGAGTTCAATAACTACCTAAGGTATCTGGCCAGTGTAAGCTGATGAACTAGGGTGCAAACTATAGTCTAGATCTGGAGTTGGTATTCTCAACCACTAGAATATATTGTCTTTTAAGTACAAATGTACCACATTACACACACACCTTTAGGATTATTCACCTGGGTGTTATATAGGGTCCAGGCACAGTTGAGAAGGCAGCTTGTTATCAGTAAAGGACTCCCAAAGCAACCTTTCATAGCCCACCCCACTTCCTGCATTAAGTGGGTACCTTGTCATTCCTTTTGCTTCCTGGGACTCCTAATAAAAGGATCTTGTTAGAAAAAGGAACCACAGTAATCCCACCACACAGTGAAGCTGTTCACAGCAGGTCACCTTGTCTATCACCCACTGATAACTTCTATCATAAAAACAGGTTTGTCTTTACTGGAATGCGATTCTCTGAGCCCCTACCACAGAATAAAAACCATCGGTAATATGCTCTCTAGTGAGGATCTCATTATATGGAAAATTTACCTGTGAAAATGTTTCATGACCTAGACTCTAGCCATGCTCCAGGAAAAGATCAGCTTACCACAATATGGCATTGACTCCCAATCAGAGGTAGAAGAACAAGCTAGCAAATGACTTTGCCCAAGTCAAATGTCCCTATTTTTAAGGTCTGAATTACTCAAGGGATTTGCTTATGGGGCAATGACTCAGAAGAAGCAATTTCAAAGCATGAACCTCTACCACAGTTTTAGTTAACGGACGACTTTTGTTGTATATTATAATGAAGAGGGATAATAGAATCCAGAAGAACTAGTCAAACATTCACTATCACCCTATGAAACATATTTTCTATTATCTTTTCACCAGCCCTGTACAGATGACAAAGCAGGTTGAGACAAGTTAAACGACTTAATCAAGGTCACACCATGAGTGAGTTGCAAAGCCTGCACTTGAACTCAGGTGAATTCAACGGTCTTTTCAATCACTACCATACTGTGTCCAACCAGAAACACTTATTTTGATAGGCACATGCTCTCTGTTCTCCCTCCTTATTTTGGTGGTCAGACTTCTAGAAATAATCCAATCAAACCATTAAAAGCTGAACATACAGTACAGTCAGGAGCCAGTTTCTACTGGAGAATACCAGAGTTCTACAAATAACACAGCCTCTCTCTCTGAGATATAGAAAGAAAAGTGTCAAATTCCCACTTTATAAATAAACGACCAAATGCTTAAGAAAAATGCATTTGGACACGTTGCCTGTCTTTGTGCAGCGAATCAACAGAAATGTCCAACACAGGATCTAGAATTCACTTCAGCCAGCGCTGCCCAACCATTACACATCAGTCTTTGAAACTGCCTCCCCTCAAAAAAAAAAAAAAAAAAAAATCAAAGTACAGTTCAAAGTCTTGTGTTTTGGGAAAGGGACCTGAGACAAATATAAGCTGTTTTCCCCATTCTCAAGATCTATAAAACATGTAATACATGAGTAAGTTATGTGTCTTCATCAACGTTTGTCAATTCTCTCCTAACCGACTAATAATTTCAGCCAAGAACATATCAGCCTAGCCTCTAAAATCATCCATGATCTATCAGATGGGGAATTATTAAAGCAGGATTTCTGATCCTGGTTTTGCAGTGTTTAGATGTGGGGAGGAAGCCGTCCATCTATTCTTTACCTGTGAGATGCATGGAGGGATGAATTAATGTCAGGAGAGTACAGTGTTTTAAGTTGAAAAGCAGTTCTTTAAATGATACACTGAAGTCACCACGACAGACTGAATAGATACTTAAAGATAACCATTAAGCAGGTGTTTCGTTTTGTTTTGTTTTTAATGGGCATAGTAAGCAAGATTGTTAGGCAGAAGTCTTCTTGGAGATTTGAGGCTGCCCCTCAAAACAATCCTCTTTTGTGCCTGGGCTCATGGGACAAGTGTGTTTTCCTAACGCAGCACCCGATCATGCGGAGAACACACTGCTTGTGGCCAGACCCCGATGCTGGCACTACCTTGCTGCTTGCACACACCCACACTGCAACACTGGACGGTGGGGATGGCAGGGGTAGGAGCTGTCCTTGTGCTCAGTAAAGAGGCCAAATCAAATACCCCCCAGGGTCTGGGGGAGGGGAGAGCAGGAGATAAGTGGGAGGCAAGACACTCCTGAGGGCTTGGGCGATTTCCACGTTGCAGGCTGGGGAGGGTGAGTGTATATGAGTGTGTGTGTGTGTGTGTGTGTGTGTGTGTGTGTGTGTGTGTGTGTGTGTGTGTGTGTGTGTGTGTTTAGAGGGCTGGGGAGGTGAGATTGCAGCTTTGGGGGTAAAAAGCCATGTCTCTAACTTAGGAAAATCATTTGGGCATAAGTGAAAGACTACAGCAACAGCAAACACAAACATCTTAGCAAAGGGCTGTTTACGCACCCAAGTCATGAGTCTGTTTTCCCAGAGTGCCTTCCCATGGCCAGCCTCCCAAGCCCTACCCAGAAAGGCTGGTCCTGCCAGTGGAGCAGCGACCTTGATATCTACTTTCTGCTACATCTAGCCTGGTGCCTGGCATTCAGTGGGTTTGCCTGGGTGCTGCTGAGCTTTAGAACTGAGAGTCTTAGATGCCTGGAAACCCCTCAATCTGGGGAGACTGGGCCAGTAGGTCACTGTAAAGGTATCCCATGCTCTCAGGAAGCCTTCATGGAGAGGTGGTTCAACTATCCTTCCCCTCTACCCCCACCTTTTTAAGGATATAGTTTTAGATGAAGGGACTTTTTTGATCAACAGAATTCAAGGGAAACTGTAATTCTGAATATTCCCAAAGCTGTATCTCATATAAAGTGACACATCGAAATGCATTTAAAGCTTTTTTAAAAGTTATACAAGGCAATCTCTCATGTATTCTTTTTTTTTTTTTTTTACATTAAGAGATACTATTTGTATACCACTGCTGGTGCATTTAAAAGCAATATTCTATGGGATTTCCCTGGCTGTCCAGTGGTTAAGAAGCCATTTTGCAGTGCAGGGGAGGTGGGTTTGATCCCTAGTCCAGGAAGATCCCACATGCCATGGAGCAACTAAGCCCGTGTGCCACAACTACTCAGAGAAGGCAATGGCACCCCACTCCAGTACTCCTGCCTGGAAAATCCCATGGATGGAGGAGCCTGGTGGGCTGCAGTCCATGGGGTCGCTGAGGGTCGGACACGACTGAACGACTTCACTTTCACTTTTCACTTTCATGCATTGGAGAAGGAAACAGCAACCCACTCCAGTGTTCTTGCCTGGAGAATCCCAGGGACGCAGGAGCCTGGTGGGCTGCCGTTTATGGGGTCGCACAGAGTCGGACATGAGCCAGAGCGCCACAATGAGGCTGCACAATGCAAGGAGGAGCCCACGTGGCGCCACTAAGACCTAACACAGCCAAATAAGTAAATAAATATTTAAAAAATTAAAAAGCAATATTCTACAACTTTTATCACCTCCAGAAGCCCCTAAGCCTGGCTGCAGCTTCCCCTGTGGAACTCCGCCCCTGTGGGAGGAGGGGCAGGAACAAATGGAACCCCGGGTTTCTTTCAGATCTCCAGGCTCCCCTCACTGATACCTGACCTCATCCCTCTCCACTGTCCTTTCTGAAATGTCAGCCTCCCCCACTAGCTTGCTGCACTCACACTCTGAAGGCAGAGTGCACAGGAAAAGGCTGAGGACTCAAGGAAGGATGCTGCCAAGGAAGGGCTGGAGGGTTTCTTCATTCTGCCACGACCATGATTTGGCCCTGGGCTGCAGCAACCCCCCTGGGGGCTGCTTCATCAGGCATTGGATTGCTCCTACAGTGTCCTGGAGGGTACAGCAACCCACTCCAGTATTCTGGCCTGGAGAGTCCCATGGACAGAGGAGCCTGGAGGGCCACAGTCCATAGGGTTGCAGAGAGTTATACACAACTGAAGTGACTTAGCAGGCACTCCCAGGGTCCCATGTGACCCCATGTTGCCTGCCTTGCATCCTTTCAGTCGATTTACTGCTTTGGAACTCTGGACACAAAGCGGCAGGCTGCTGGCTTTTGTTGTTGATCTGCTGATTTTGAAAAAGTCATAGAACCCTATTTCTTTCAATAGGTGTTTAAATATATGCTAATCATTTGCAAAGGTCAGGTTTCAAGAAAAAAAATCTTTGAAAACGATTTTACTCTAGTCAACCCAACGTTGCCCAAACATAGGGTCCGATGTGCACCAAAGGTAAACTGTCCAGCAGCGTGTTCTGGGCAATTTGCTCAACTAAGGGATTCACAGAACTGAAAACAAGAGGTACTTTTTCTACAGCTAGCATATTAATCTTGCTAGTTGAGGAAAAGCAGGTACCAAATCATAGATTATTTCCCATAATCTTTTCCATCACCAAGTTGAATTTAGAAAATAAGGAAGACAAATTTTAAAGAACAAAGATTAATCACTTATGAAAAATGTTCTGCTTTTAAAACTTAACCTAAATTTTGAGGGGGTGGGGAGTACTTGCCAGTGAAATACCCAATGCTGCCCTTGTATTTCTCAAGAGCTCTTAATACCAACACTGCACAGCTCTACTCAAAATCACAGTGAAACTTCCTGGTAGCCTCCTACAAAAAAAGCAATTTTTAGAT
Source organism: Ovis aries (assembly GCF_016772045.2). Lineage (NCBI taxonomy): Eukaryota > Metazoa > Chordata > Mammalia > Artiodactyla > Bovidae > Ovis > Ovis aries. Next base: position 58,512,704 of record NC_056069.1, on the reverse strand, counting down.
CAATAAGCTCCAAATACAAGGTTTTAAAAATATTTTCTGGTCTGAAAATCATGACAAAAGTAGTCTTTAAGCAGTTACCTTTCCAAAATAGAATGCAATTCAAAAACTAAAACACAGCATAAAGTATTTTAAAGTTATTAAAAGGTTACTGTCATGGACATAAATTTTATTGTCTTGGTGGAAATTCTGACAGTTTTCCACATGTAAATAAATATCATTCCCACTACTGTGCTTTGTTATAAGATCCCTAAATAGTTTCAATGACAGAAAAAATATTTCCCAACAACAAGCAAGCAGTATCCTTGCCAAAAAATTTAATAACCAAAGCCAATGATCCAATTGCTAGTTAATAGTTCTAGGGGTTATACACAGAGAAAAAAGTCAAAATAAACAGGTTACATTTAGAAAATAAGCAGATTTATAGACCGGTTCAAGTCATCTAAAAACACAGCATGAGAATAAAAAAAACAAACTCTTATGGATTGATTGAAACTTGCTTCCAGAGGAAACAGAGAAGGTAAGTTTCCAACAAGGTTGAAGTAAGTTCCAGTTACTCTTCATACTCTAGTTTTCTAGTTCTAAAATGGGAGCAAGGACATCTGTCCTGAGGATTTCCCTTTGTCAAGTGGCTAAGGCTTCCAGCTCTCAATGCAGGGGGCCCTGGTTCGATCCCCGGTCAGGGAACTAGATCCCACATGCTGCATCTAAGACCTGGTGCGGCCAAATAAATAAAATCTTTTAAAAAGGGATTTGTTGCACTGTGAAAGCAATGAGAAAGTAGGGAAGAATATGACTATTGAGATCTTAGGAAATGCATCAACACCTAACCTTGCTGAACAGGAGAAATCTGACTCATTTACAGAAATTACTTCCAGCGACCTTCCACTGGACGATTAAAATATATCTAGCTACAAAAGAGACCATTTCTGGTGCTTAACATGTTTTCAGTTCTTTGATATAATCACGCAGTCGCTTCCGTGAGCCCCAAGCTCAGCCAACTTGGTTCTTATTCCTGTGTCTCAGACAGAGAACCGCTGGGCAGCAAACAGAACCACCATGAGGTCAGTGGCTTCCCTCCACTCATCTTAAGGCTCTTGATAGATCATAAGTCTCAAAGTGGGTGAAGACTTATTCCATTCTTAAATCACAGTGTAGCATACATTTCGGAAGTTCCACCAGAAAAGACTGGAAGCAAGAATTGACTTTGCATACTCATGGAAAATGAGGTATCTGTCTTGATATCCTGTTACTCCCTTCTCTGCAGAGCTCAGGTCTTGGGGTGGGAACGTAGCGGGGGTCCATTTGCTGGTGAGGGAGTAAGCTATTCATAGTAATTGGTGAGAGACTGGCCAAAGCTCTCACGAACTAAAAACAAAACCCACATGACATAAAAGCTACGAGTTGAGTTTATTTGGTGTCTAATTGAGGACTATTTGTGGGAGCTAACTTGCTTCAGTCATGTCCTACTCTCTGCGACCCCACGGACTCCTCTGCACCAGGCTCCTCTGCCCATGGATTTCTTTAAGCAAGAATACTGGGGCGGGCTGCCATGCCCTCCTCTAGGGGATCTTCCCGACCCATGAAAGAACCACGTCTCCTGCGGTTTCTGCATCACAGGCAGATTCTTTACTGCTGAGCCACCTTGGAAACCCACTGAGGACGATAGCCTGGGAGATGTCTTTCAGACGTCTCTGAGGAATTGTCCTGAAGAGATGGGCGGGGAGGTTAGTATACATACGATCTTGACAAAGGGGTACGTGCAGTCAAGCCTACATCTCCATAGAAGCTTTCTGCTAGTCACGAGGAGCAAGATGTCTCCATTCACGACTTTAGTGCTTTTCGAGATATGAGATGATGCAAGAAATTTGGTTCATCAAATTCTTCAGAAACTGTAACTCCCTGAAGGCCTGTTCTGCCAGTTTTTCCCAGAGCACAGTGTCTCGTTCTTGATCTCCACCCTGAATTCCTTTTGGGGTGTGTTGGAAGTCAGCGGCTACAGTGATTGATGACCTAATTCTTGTAGAGCTGGATGGTGAGTGACATTCCTTAGTTGGCACCTGTATAGCATATTGGGCTGTTTGCAATACAGGTTTCCCCCCGCTATTTGAAAGCACAGCATGCCAGTGAAATCTTTCTGAAGCCAAAATGATGCAAAGTGAAGATGCAATTACCTTTAAGACACATCTTGCTAATGGATGCACAGAATAAATCGAGATGAAGCATGGATGCTCACAGACACGTTCAAAGCTACAGTGGCTGGATGCTGAGTTGCCTAGCGTGGGTCTCAGTGAAGGAGCTTGGAGGTGCTGTGCTCCCTGCCCTACATGTGAGCTGCTCTACAACGGCTCATGGAGAAACTAATACTGAATGCTCTTTTGCTTTTTGACTTTTCCCCTAAATATGAAAATTTTGTTCAGATCTCTTTCAGTTAGCAGAAAGGTACTAATGGAGGTCTTTCATAAAATCGAAGTGGCCCAAAGCGAACTTTCAAAAAGTGGGGTACCCACTTAGATGGATACCTGGACCCATCCTTGTAACCCCTGGAGCTTGCTCTTCCCTGGGACGGGGTATAGGGTTTTAGAGTTGATTTCCAAGGCTATAGGAGTTAAAAAATAAACATAAAAAAATGAGGAGGTGAGGGTCACATTAGACATTCAGGACTGAAAAAGCTGCTGCACAAGCTTAAAAGCAAGTGATGATGTTCGCCAGAGACCTTTGAAAATAGCCAAGATGCTACCCTTCATGGACTGGCCTATGCTGTGCCCAAGGGAGATAGCCAGGCTGACCTAAGGCCCTGCCCAGGGCATCAGATTCTCTAAGAAGAGAATGACCTGGTGCATAGTCACAGCCCCCTAGTGGGTCATTCCTGTGTTCACAGAACAGAAATATGTAAGTTCAAAGGGACTGTTTGGGATTCTGCCATCCTTCATAATGCACTCCCTTCTCTCCCCTGGGTTAAAACACTTCTCAGTAACCAACAAGCTCAGTCTTGGCAGCAGGAAGGAATTAGGAAAGCAAACAGCACCCTCGAGGGGCTAGAGCACGATTCACGATGACACACAGGCATTCCACGCTGATCTGGCTTCAACTCAGAGGGTGGTTCCCCTTCCTCAAAATTCACCAGCATCTTTAAAGCATGGAGAGGACTACGGTGATTTTACATACCATCCTGAAGTACAAGGAAAGAAGAACTGAGGATGGGGTAAAGAACAAGAGCTCTGGGTTGCTGTGCAGGCACAGAGGAGAACACTGCTGTCTGACTCTGGACGAGTTGTCTGCCAACTTTAACTCCAGTTTCCCTGTCTGTAAGACAGAGATAATCCCAGGAGGCACAGCAGTGGGAAACATCCATTTAAAATACTCAGTCGTTGACTGGTTTAGAGTAACAAGTGCTCCATTGTGGAGATGTTCATTGGAGTTCGCGGGAGTAGTAAAGAACCCACCTGCCAATGCAGGAGATGTAGGAGGTGTAAGAGATGTGAGTGTGATCCCTGGGTCAGGAAGATCCCCTGGAGGAGGGAATGGTAACCCACTCCAGCATTCTTGTCTGGTTGCTAATTACAGTCAAGGCAAGCATGCTTAAAAAAAGGGAGCAAAGAGCAGTGATAGGGAGAAAACCCTCGTATACTGATGACTGAAATTCCCTGAGACTCCTAAAAAAAATGTTAAGATCTACTGTGTGGCCTTGGACAAGTCACTTATGGTCTATGTGCCTTATTTCCTCCTTTGGAGAAAGAGGATTCCAACAATCACGGTGTGGTCAGGTTATTCAGCAGATGAATGGATTAATACACAAAAAGCACTTAGAGCCATTACCCGGAACTGAGTCAGGGCAATTTAACCTTTTGTAATGATTACCACCGTTAAGACAAAGCAAAGCACTGTCCTTAAATAAGTCAGCCCTGGGAGAGAAGAAAAGGTTGTTTATTTCACTAACATTTACAAATTAAGCAGGTTTAATCATAACTCATAATACTCCATTCAATTCAGTTCAGTTCAGTTGCTCAATCGTGTCCAACTTTGTGACTCCATAGACTGCAGCACACCAGGCTTCCCTGTCCATCACCATTTCCCAGAGCTTGCTCAAACTCATGTCCATCGAGTCAGTGATGCCAACCAACCATCTCTTCCTTTTCTCCACCTGCCTTCAATCTTTCCCAACATCAGGGTGTTTTTCAGTGAGTCAGTTCTTCACATCAGGTGGCCAAAGTATTGGAGTTTCAGCTTCAGCATCAATCCTTCCAATGAATATTCAGGACAGATTTCCTTTAAGATTGATTGGTTTGATCTCCTTGCAGATCAAGGAACTCTCAAGAGTCTTCTCCAACACCACAGTTTAAAAGCATTAATTCTGCGCTCAGCTTTCTTTATAGCCCAACTCTCACATCCACACATGACTACTGGAAAAACCATAGCCTTGACTAGACGGACCTTTATTGGTAATGTCTCTGCTTTTTAATATTCTGTCTAGGTTGGTCACAGCTTTTCTTCCAAGGAGCAAGCGTCTTTTAATACTAGTACAACGAATTTTTATGGCGATATCCTTTCGAGATTTTTTTTTTTGGAGTTATAATTCTGGATTTGGACAGAGATGGTAAAATTGTAAAGTGTTTCCATGCTGCTGCTAAGTTGCTTTAGTCGTGTCCGACTCCGTGTGACCCCACAGACGGCAGCCCACCAGGCTCCCCCGTCCCTGGGATTCTCCAGGCAAGAACACTGGAGTGTGTTGCCATTTCCTTCTCCAGTGCGTGAAAGTGAAAAGTGAAAGGGAAGTAGCTCAGTCGTGTCCGACCCTCAGCGACCCCATGGACTGCAGCCCACCAGGCTCCTCCGTCCATGGGATTTTCCAGGCAAGGGTACTGGAGTGGGGTGCCATCGCCTTCTCCTAAAGTGCTTCCATAAATATTTTTTAATTCTGTTGAGACCAAGACATGTTGCTAAAAGACATGAATGTGTGCCTCTAGGTAATCATTCAAACAGTTTGTGTCTTAGAAGAGCCTGTCCCGTTGCAAAAGGAAAACCTGACAGTCTGTGCCCACGGCTCGCTCTGTGTGGCTGAAATATTTCTCTGACATTGAAAAACAAAACTACCATCAGGCCACCAGTCCTTCTTACAGGAGGTGTGTTGCACACTCACCCTTTGAGGCGTCCACCTCATCCTGCTCCCTCATCATTTAATTTCAAGCCACAGGAAGGTCCAGAAACACCCGTGCTGTGTTACTATGGGTTTGGGGCTTGTGAGATTCTAGCAGATGCTCCTGCTGACTGCAAATTCCATTTCCTGTTTGCCTTTCTGCTTAACCAGGCACCGTCTGTCTCCCGACAGGATCACATTCAGGGGGTAATCCCCTCTCCCTTTAGAAAACCACAAATACATTTTACTCCAGAGCCCTGCTCTTCCTCCATGCAAGCCCAGAGGGGCCAATCCCCTGCCTGGGTGTCAGAAGGAGAGGAGACAGGAGGGGAAAAGCTCCAACACCAACAACTGGCCCCCGAAGGACTGTTTGCTTAATTCCACTGGGATTGTGTTATTTGGCAGATGCTTCTTTGCACACTTTCTGATAAAGGGAAGCTTAGAAACAGTTTTTGTTTTTTTTTTTTTTTTCAATAAATTACTTAATGAGCACAACAAAAATACTCCATGGCATGAAATTTTTCTGCCAAGGTAGGCAAACTGCAGGTGTGCCCAGGTAAAAACCCAACCCAATCCCTCCCAGCCGCTAAGGTGTGCCTGTGTTGGCCATGGTCATTATCCACAAGAAGACAAAGAATTTGAAGGGCCTGAGCACTGGGGATTCCGGTGTCTGTAAATAGCATGAGAATCTCTTTGACCAATAAGGCAACCAGCAAGTTGTTTGTGAACTTCTCAGCAAAGTCTCGTAAAGTGGTTTTGATCTGATCATCCCAATGGGTCTTTACTTCAGTTTAGCAAACCGAGCCTAGCCTCATGCTACTTTAAGGGGAAAGGTCTAGAAAATACAGCAAGAGATGTATGAGTGAGTTGCCATAGTGACCACATGCGTGCTAAGTTGCTCAGTCGGGGCTGACTCTGCAACCTTTTGGACTGTAACCCACTAGCTCCTCTGTCCATGGGATTCTCCAGGCAAGAATGCTGGAGTAGGTTGCCATGCCCTCCTCCAGGGGATCTTCCCAACCCAGGGACCAAACCCGTGTCTCTTATGTCTCCTGCACTGGCCGGTGGGCTCTTTATCACTGATGCCACTTGGGAAGCTCCATAGTGACCACAGCATCCAACATTTTTACTTTCTGACCTATATCCTTAAGTTTAAACTTAGACAGAATGCTTCATTACTGTCTTCACCACTGTAAAAAGAATGCTAACACAAGAAATAAAACTTCATAATTTGAAAGGGCGGGCTTGCACGTGCATACACACTCCCACACACACACACGGTTTTGTCTTACTGTCTGACTTGGTCCTTTTAAAGAATACTGTACCAGCATATTCTGTCAAGTTTAAGCATGTAGCCTCAATTCTTAGAGTTTCATCAGTTAAGAACAAAAACCAGACAGAGTCCTTCTTCTTCTTTTTTTTTATCTTTAGTTTTAAGAACAGGCTTTTGTTTGGTTCTGCTTTCAAGACTGGTTAGATTTTGATCAGTCTCCAAACTCCTATTACCGTCAGGCTGAAATCAAGACGAGAAAAAGCCCAGCCCTAAATTCTTCTTTTCCTAGAAGGAACTACCAGACACTGGACCACAGAATGAAAAGTCATAAGGGCGGCTGACTTTAGCCGGTCATGCTCAATATTCTAACTTTGCACCGTAAATAAGACACTTTACACAAGTCACAGATGTCCGTGAGGTGAAAGTAAAAGTCTCTCAGTCGTGTCCGACTCTTTGCGACCCCATGGACTATACAGTTCATGGAATTTTCCAGGCCAGAATACTGGAGTGGGTAGCTGTTCCCTTCTCCAGGGGATCTTCCCAGCCCGGGATCAAACCCAGGTCTCCCACATTGCAGGCGGATTCTCTACCATCTGAGCCACAAGGGAAGCCCCAGATGTCTGTGGGACCCAGCATTTATCTTGACCTGTGAAGGAATGTAAGACAGAATGTTCCCCATCAGACGTAGGAATTTCACCTTGACTGTGTCAAGGTCATGTCAAGTACCATGTCATGTACTTCTGTCAAGTACCATGTAACCAATCACACATCGAACCAGTGAAAATGACCAATGTCTGACTTTTTTGTAATCTAACATAATAAATGTCTGGGCTGGCCTCATCCAAGACACATAGCCATGCCCCTCTGTGACTGTCCCAGAAACCTTCTGAGAGTAAGCAAGAGAATATACGTGACATTCTTCATGTCTTAAAAGGGGAGGGGGTTTTTGCCACACAGCAATGGATGATATCATTTGGTTTTCATCCTGACCATACCTCACATCTCCTATAAACTGTCTGTTCATGGAGAGAGCCCAATACTCTTTTCAATTCTCAACCGGTGGAGCATTTGGCCAAAGCCAGGAATTCCCCTTATACTTTTTAATAATAGCTTGGCTTTCCTCTTTCTGTTTCATTCATCCAAGTTATGGTTCAGCGATTTTAAAGAAGGAAGATTATTCAAGCGAAGTATTTGTGTCCACCATTTTCTATTTTATGCTAGGACAAACATGTTAAGAATCACATTAAGAAAGTTGTTTCTGCTACAATTTTCTAGGAAGGAGGGGGCTGTGAAACCTGAAAAAATCACGAACATGGATCTTTCTTTTCTGGATTCAGAGCGCAACCAAATTTTGATTTTTTTAAAACTTTCATTCACATTAAATTTGAAATTGAATAATCTATTTATGAGCTTAATTGATCTGTGCCTTTTACTGATTTGTGACAGTTACTTTTTTTCATTACATATCTCCTTTAAAAAATTTTTTTAAACATCTTTTTATTGTGGTATATTTAGTAGGTGCATTAATGTGTTCACTTTGATATTCTGACATACACATATGCCAGGGAAGCCATCACCACTATCAAAATAATTCAAACGCTTGATCCCACTTTTGACATATAATTGACATACAACATCATATTCGTTTTAGGTATAAACTAGCAAGGAGATCCAACCAGTCCATTCTGAAGGAGATCAGCCCTGAGATTTCTTTGGAAGGAATGATGCTAAAGCTGAAACTCCAGTACTTTGGCCACCTCATGCAAAGAATTGACTCATTAGAAAAGACTCTGATGCTGGGAGGGATTGGGGGCAGGAGGAGAAGGGGACGACCGAGGATGAGATGGCTGGATGGCATCACGGACTCGATGGACGCGAGTCTGTGTGAACTCCGGGAGATGGTGATGGACAGGGAGACCTGGCGTGCTGCGATTCATGGGGTCACAAAGAGTTGGACATGACTGAGTGACTGAATTGAACAGAACTGATTTTGTTTTTTGTTATTTAGTTGCTAAATAACCTTTAGCATAGCATTAAGGTATTTGACCCTTTTGCAACCCCATGGATGACTGTAGCCCACTAAGCTCCTCTGTCCATGGGATTCTCCAGGCAAGAATACTGTAGCAGGTTGCCATTTCCTTCTCCAGGAGATCTTCCTGACCCAGGGGATAGAACCCATGTCTCCTGCATTGCAGACAGATTCTTTTACCACTGAGCCACCAGGGAAGCCCAAGTGTAAACTATAATGATTTATACTTACATATTGCTAAATGATCACCGCAGTAAGTTTAGTTGATATCCATCACCACACATCGTTATCACCTTTTATCTTGTGATAAGAACTTTTAAGATCTACTCTCTTGGTGACAGAGCTTCCCAGGTGGCTAAGTAGTAAAGAATCCACCTGTCAAAGCAGGAGATTCAGGAGACAGGTTTAATCCCTGGGTCGGGAAGATCCCCTAGAAGAAGAAATGGCAATCCACTCCAGTATTCTTGTCTGGAGAGTCCCATGGACAGAGGAGCCTGTCGGACTACAGTCCTTGGGGTGATAAAGAGTCAGATGCAACTGAGCATGCATGCACGTTCTTAGCAACTCTCCAACATACAATGCAGTATTATTAACCACAGTGTGACAATTACTCTAATGATTTAGTTGCTAGCTTTAAGCAAAGGCAAAGGCTTTTGAATTTGCTGTATAAGACGGCTTCTGGCAATGACAAATGAGCTGATTTAGTAAGTACTGAATTTTCAGATTTGCTTTCAAATACCACTGACTTGTCAGAGCTCTCTCTGATTCACTAATGATTCCTCAGGCAGCCTCAGAGTCTGTCCCAAAGGAGAAGGTTTGGGCACCGAGACAGCCAAGGTGCATCCCAGAAGGTAACGCCAAGGGCATCTATGAAACAGAAGATGAACGGACAACAGGGAAGTTCCCACTGAGAGAAGGCTCAGTAAGAAAACCCACAGCTCCTCCAGATCAGTGTGCCTTTTGACAGGCTAATACTTCATTGTGATTTTTCCCTTCACCCTACAGCACAAGAGATTCAGGTTCAATCCCTGGAGAAGGGCATGGCAACACACTCCAGTATTCTTGCCTGAGAATTCCAAGGATAGAGGAGCCTGGCATGGACAGTCCAAGGGGTCGCAGAGAGTTGGATATGACTGACTAACACTTTTTCACTTTTGACAGGCTAATACTTAATTATGATTTTTTTCCTTCACCCTACAGCACAGGTCTGGAATTGTCCTAAAAGTTTTGAGGGGGATTGTATATGACTGATATGCATAAGGGGACTAACTGTCAAACCACTGCCTTTACATTCTTTAGGGAGAAGTGTTTTATTGTGTGCTAAGTTGCTTCAATCATGTCTGACTCTATGCGACCCCATGGACTGTAGCCCACCAGGCTCCTCTGTCCATGGGATTCTCCAGGCAAGAATACTGGAGTGGGTTGATATGCCCTCCTCCAGGGAATCTTCCCTGGGGGGGATCTAACCTGCGTCTCTTAGGTCTCCTGCATTGGAAGTCAGGTTCTTTACAACTAGCGCCGCCTGGAAAGCCCCATTAGAGAGAAATGAGCAAACAAAATGTTTAGAGGGACGAAGAGCTAACACACAAGGTTTTTAAAGAGAAAACAGGGCCTCTTCAATCTGGACAAATATTTCAAGTGCTTTCAAATGCCTGAAAGAGGTCCAAGGGAAAATAATTAAAGCATAAAATATTTTTTTAATTTATTTTTAATTGCGGTAAAAATAAACATAAACTTTACCATTTTAACCACTTTTTTAAAGTGGGAAGTTCAGTGGCATGAAGTGCATTCACATTATTGTACAAGCATTACCGCCATGCATTTTCAGAATGTTCTTCGCCTTGCAGACCTGACACTCCGTACTCATCAAACACTAACTTCCCTCCCCCCGCCCCACCCTGCCCTGGCAACCCGCATTCTCTTTCTGTCTCTGATTTTGCCCCTCTAGGTACCTCATGAGTGGAATCATACAGTATTTGATTTTTTGAGATTGGCTTCAGTTTGAGTGATGTCATCAAGGTTCAACAATACGTGGGCACTGTTTTCCCCAAATCCCAGAGTTCTAGAATTGGGTATCAGTTCTGAAGTTCTAAGGAGGTAAGTTTTGTTTATTTGTTTGTTTGCTTTTGGTTTTATTCTTAGAAAAATTAAATGGACTAGTGCTTTACAAAAAAAATAATAAGCGTTGAGCAATTTCTACCCCCAGGAGGTAGTAAAAGGCTAACTAGATCAACGGTTTTATCTAGATAACTAGATAAAATCAGATAAATTCCTAGGTAACAGAAGCATAGAAGGCTATGTATTGTGAGGGAATTTACAGTGTCTGCTCTTTTTAAGGTAGATTTGGTAAAAAAGAGTTGGGAGTGGGGGTTCTTTGTAATACTGATCTCACCTGAGACCCCTTTGAGGCTGGGAGTGGGGTTTCCTACCCAGCCCTGAGGTGGTGGAAGCTCATCTCCTGGGCCATTCAGCTCCCTACCCATGTCCTTTGATTCTCATTTCTCTAAACACTCTTGTTCAGTCCCTAAGTCATGTCCGACTCTTTGTGACCCCATAGACTGCAGCACGCCAGGCCTCCCTGTCCATCACCAACTCCTGGAGTTTACTCAAACTCATGTCCATCGAGTCCATGATGCCATCCAACCATCTCATCCTCTGTCATCTTCTTCTCCCACCTTCAATCTTTCCCAGCATCAGGGTCTTTTCCTATGAGTCAGCTCTTCGCATCAGGTGGCCAAAGGACTGGAGCTTCAGTTTCAGGACCTATTTTTCCAATGAATATTCAGAGTTGATTTTGACCCCAACAGATGGGAGCCTCTGCTGATGAGTATAGGGGTTGGCCAAAAGGAAAATAAAAGAGCCCACCTCCTAGGAGCAGAAGAGGTCAACCAGACAACCCTCAAGCAAGAGCGGGCTGCCAGGACCAGGCCTGCGTGAGCTGAAGAGGCAGCGGATGGGAGGCAGGAAACTCAGGTGGAAGGCGGGTTCTTCTCTCTCCTGGATGTGTCCTGGTTTGTGCTGTAATGTAAGCTCTGGGTGGCGGAGGATATGGGTCTTTGACAAAAGAAGATGATGCAAGAGAAGCCTTAAGAATCTTCCAGGGTTAATGAAATCCCAACTTTCCAAACTGACCTCCAGGCAGCACCACTCACACACAGCGAGCATGCATTGTGCACACACAGGTAAGTAAACATACCTGGGATCTATTTTAGACACCTGAATGTCTACTGGTTTTTCCAGTCGTCATGTATGGATGTGAGAGTTGGACTATAAAGAAAGCTGAGACCTGAAGAATTGATGCTTTTGAACTGTGGTGTTGAAGGAGATTCTTGAGAGTCCCTTGGACTGCAAGGAGATCCAACCAGTCCATCCTAAAGGAAATCAGTCCTGAATATTCATTGGAAGGACTGATGCTGAAGCTGAAACTCCAGTACTTTGGCCACCTGATGCGAAGAACTGACTCATTTGAAAAGACCCTGATGCTGGGAATTATTGAAGGCGGGAGGAGAAGGGGACTACAGAGGATGAGATGGTTGGATGGCATCACCGACTCATTGGACATGAGTGTGAGTAAACTCAGGGAGTTGGTGATGGATAGGGAGGCCTGCTGTGCTGCAGTCCACGGGGTTGCAAAGAGTTGGAGACCACTGAGTGACTGAACTGAACTGAATGTGACCTTTTTGTAATGGGCACAATGCTTTTCTCTCCCTCTGTGAATCCACAGAGTGGGGGATGAAGGGGAAAGAACAGGATGTTCTTGCATCAGCCCTGCCATTCTGAGCTGCAGTCAAGTTCACACTCACCACAGAGCAAACAAGCCCCTGGCCACAGAGCAGAGCAACGTCAGTAGCCAGGCCTTGGGTCTGTCTTCCTCTGCCTCACGCCTTTCTTATCCTGAATTCAAGTATAACCTAAAGCCTTTTGGAATTTTTTAATATCCCCAAGGTTGGCAGTCTTGGGACAACTCTAATGTCTTATGTTTCTCTCTGTAGTCCATTCTTTCTCCTCACAACAGGCTCGCTTACTTCCTAAATGCCCAATTGTGTTTCACTTTCCAGGTTTCCCTGACCTTACTTTGGGCCCAACGTTGTTTCTAGCTGCTGCTGCGGCTGCTGCTGCTGCTGCTGCTGCTGCTAAGTCACTTCAGTCATGTCTGACTCTGTGCGACACCATAGATGGGAGCCCACCAGGCTCCCCCATCCCTGGGATTCTCCAGGCAAGAACACTGGAGTGAGTTGCCATTTCCTTCTCCAATGCATGAAAGTGAAAAGTGAAAGTGAAGTCGCTCAGTCGTGTCCGACTCTTCACGACCCCATGGACTGCAGCCTACCAGGCTCCTCCATCCATGGGATTCTTCAGGTAAGAGTACTGGAATGGGGTGCCCTTGCCTTCTCCTGTTTCTAGCTACATGTACTATTTCAGCGTTTTTGCCAACCTTCCTGACGATCAGCTCAAAAGCAGCTGTCAAACTTGAATTTAGAAGAGGTCCTCAACCTAAAGGGAGACCTGAATGCTGGGACTTCCCTGGTGGTCCAGAGGTTAAGACTTCACTTTCCAGTGTAGGGGTGTGTGTGTTCGATCCCTGGTTGGGAAGCTAGGATCCCACATGCCTCGGGGCCAAAAAAACCAGAACATAAAACAGAAGCAATGTTGTAACAAAATCAATAAAGACTTTAAAAATGGCCCATATGAAAAAAAAAAAAAACTTAAGAAAAAAAAGACATGAAAGCTATTTTGATCTCGACTGTAGCTTCCAAGGCCTTCCCGTGTAGCTTCTAACTCTCCAGGCTTGTCCTCACTTTGGTGAGTTTTCACTCTGGCTGTTTAAATTCTGTTAAAGGGTAGCTTCCTTGGTGGCTCAGTGGCAAAGAACCCACCTGCAGTGCAGGAGCCCTAGGAGATGTGGGTTTGATCCCTGGGTTGGGAAGATCCCCTGGAGGAGGGCATGGCAAGCCACTCCAGTATCCTTGCCTGGAGAATCCCATGGACAGAGGAGCCTGGCGGGCTACAGTCCACAGGGTCACAGAGTTGGATATGACTGAAGCAGCTTAGCAGGGACACACCATACCCAAGGGGTTGTAGCTATAACTCAGAGATCTGGGGACACAGAGGAAGTCAGAGATGACTTTATATTTGCCAGGCCACCCGGACTCAGATGTGCGCAATCCACCATGTAACGTTCTGCTTCGCCATGGTCCAGCTTGAAGAGCAGGCAGATTAGGACTTGTTCATCGGCACAGTCTCCAAACATTAAGGATTTTTCACGTGTGCTTTGAATGTGAGAGTTATTTCTGCCTTTCTTGGCGCCCGGCCCCGAGTCTTCCTTTGTGTATAACAAGCTCTTTGTCTGGGTCCGAGAATTCTGGTGCTTGTAGGACTGTCTTCCAGGGAGGACTGGAGCCACTGGCTTGGTATCAATTTTCTACTTCAAAATGCTTCCCTCGGGAGAGAAATGACTTAGCAACCTATCATATTATCAACCTCTTCCTGCTCTTCTATTCCTGTTTAGCTCAGCGTGCGAGGGGAACACAAACCTTTCTCTACAACTGAACTTTCAGGGAGGACTTTAATAAGATACCTGATCATTTACCATTCAGATGAATGGTGCTGACAGAAACGTGCCTTCCAATAAATCTTCCATTTAGTTTATTTTGGCAAAGAACAAAAATGTAGTATCGTTTTACCTGTTCATGTAATTAGTGAATCTGGTGAGAGTCTAGTTTGGGTGGATAAACGAGCCCAGCGCTGTCTATCTACCCTCTATCCTGCACCTGAAGCCACTATCCTGAGGTTTAAAGCAGCGGTCCCCAAACCTTTTTGGCACCTGGGACCAGTTTCCTGGAAGACAATTCTCCATGGATGGTGGGGGTTGGGAGGAGAAGATTTGGGGATAATTCAAGCACACGACATGCCCTGTGAACTTTATTTCTATTACTGTTATAGCAACTCCACCTCAGATCACCAGTCATTAGATCCCAGAGGTTGGGGACCCCTGGTTTAAAGGTTTTGCTGCTGGTAGAAGAAACAGGATGGCTTTGGTTCTTTTTACATTTTCTGGTTTCATTAAGAAAGGACAAGAAGGCAATATCAAGTGATCAAACAAAATGTGTGTGTGTGTGTGTGTGTGTGTGTGTGTGTGTGTGTTTAGGTGCCAGAGTCCAGGAGTTCCTCATAAGACTTGAGCACCTGCTGCTTTTATCACATAGGGCCACACACTTAGGAGCTTCCCTGGTGGCTCAGTGGTAAAAAGAAAAAAAAAACCTGCAAAGCAGGAGCTGCAGAAGATTCAGGTTCGATCCCTTCCCTGGGAAGGAGAGATCCCCTGAATAAGGGCATGTCAACCAGCTCCAGTATTCTTGTCTGGAGAATCCCACAGACAGAGGAGCGTGATGGGCTACAGTCCATGGGGCCGCAAAGAGTCGGACACGACTAAAGCAACCTGGCACCCCCACGCACGCATGCACACACACCACAAGCTTACAGGGTCTTCTGAACCCTCCTACACAAACAGCTGGGTTGACAATGACTTGAGAGGAATTTTTCCTTTGTTCTGACCCTAGGAGAAGCAACACAGGGTTGCCCAAGTTCCCTTGGGATTCCAGTCCACCAAGGGAACCAGACAGAGCCTAACTGGACTCTCCCCACACCGGGCTCTTTGGGGGTCCCTTTAATGTCCAATGGCCAAAGGTGCAAGGGGACCACAGGTAACATTAATCCTGGTGCCACACACTGGACACAGGAAAACCTCCTTGTGGGCTTTTCACCATCTAAGAGCCCAGTAAAACAAATTCTAACCTTGTGAGTTGTTGCTGAGTCACTGAGTCATGTCTGACTCTTTCATGACCCCATGGACTGTAGCCCGCCAGGCTTCTCTGTCCATGCGATTCTCCAGGCAAGAGTACTGGAGTGGGTTGCCATGCCCTCATCCAGGGGATCTTCCCAACCCAGGGATAGAACCTGCATCTCCTGCCCTGGCAGGCTGGTTCTTAACTGCCTGACCCAAGGGAAGCCCAACCTTTGAGTATCTTTTGGTAAATCATGCTCTTAGCACCATGTCAAACTGCCAGGAAATGGCTATGACTCTTAAAGTTTACAGACTGTTACCAAGGTGTCCAAGAACACTATTTCCATGAGTCAAGGGTTTAAGAAGGCATTCCTATCATTTACATGGATTCAGTGTAACCGTCTGTGGAGTTTGGACTCTGATATGAAGCGGGTAAGATTTATTTAATAACCACTTCCAAGTGCTTTTTAGTCATTCAGCCTTCCAGGGGATTTCTTTGGCAGTTATTTCCTATGTGGGCAACGGAATGGGAGTTCAAGAGGAAATGAAAAGTCATGGCTAAGCAACTGATTATTGTTTCCTGGGCTGTTTCTATGAGAGACCGAGTCTGCTTCATCCAGCACCACTCGTCTGAGAGAAAACACGCATACCCGACACACTACGAAATGATCTAAGAATAAACTTCAAGTTCAGCGCTTTTCAAACTTGCAGATTGTCCTGTAAAATGAGGGGCTTCTCCTCAAAATCAGCGTGTTGTTCTCAGGAGAGGAAGCGGCCGATAAATCACGAAAGGCACAGTGTTAGTTGACAAGAGCTAAACCTTTATTATTTCCATTGATACTTGCAGGGGGCGGCGGGGGCGGGGAGAAAGAGCGGTCAAAGTAGGCACCCCAAAATGAGTGATGACATGACCAGTTAAGAAGACGGAGGTGACTGAGGGGAAAATGAGTTGTTCCTAGTCTTGAAATGCAGTCTTTGCTGCAGAAGCTGCGCCGTGGTGCTCTGGATAACAGCTGTGTATAAGGAGGCCCAGACGGCAGAAGAAAGGAAGGTACCCTGTCTTCCTGCAGGACCTGAGGCTTCAGCCAAGAGAAGCAGCCAGCTCCCAGCGCTGCTAAGTGAACAAAAGGGTCGTCATCAAGAAGGATGGTGTCTATCCAGGGCTTCATCTGTGATCCCGGGGAGCAGCCCTACCAGGGGCTGATGCTGTCACTTTAGCTGTCCTCTGGGTCCCCAACAACTGCCAGGGCGACAGCAGCCAAGGACAATCTTACTGCTCAGGCTGACCGAGCACAGGGGTTGGCGGAGGGACAGGTGCTGTTTGTCCTGTGCCTGCAGACAGGGACCCAGCCTCTCTGACAAGCTGAGGATGGAGAGCAAGGGAGGACCGTGTGTTTCTAAATAACCA
Source organism: Ovis aries (assembly GCF_016772045.2). Classification (NCBI taxonomy): domain Eukaryota; kingdom Metazoa; phylum Chordata; class Mammalia; order Artiodactyla; family Bovidae; genus Ovis; species Ovis aries. Next base: position 58,496,076 of record NC_056069.1, on the reverse strand, counting down.
CAGCTCGTTAGGCGATCCCATGAAAAACTACAATGGAAAAATTCAGTAAGGATGCTCAGTTTGCTTTTTTTGTTTTTTTTTTTTAATGGGACACTCTGTTCTTTGATGATGAGAAACTTCAATGTCACGATTGCACCTTTCTGTGATAAAGCGAGAGTGATTGTTAGGAAGCAGATGACATCTCATTATGAGGAAAAATAAGGGATAAATTACTTTTCATGATCTACTGAAAGGAAAAGAGTGTTTCATCTCCCTCTACCCTCCCCAACATCTCACTCCCCTCCCCACTAAAAACAAACAGAAAAACTACAAAATGCAAACACATCTCAGAGGAGATAAAAGAAGAAAAAATGCTTCCAAGCTTAGGAGCTGTCCACCCTTAAAAGGGACAGCAGTACACGCATGAAGCAGTATCTTTATATTTTGGGAGACCACACTGACATGCAGACTAGTGGAGCGGGCGGTCCCTAAGGGATTAATTGTACTGTTCTCATCCAGTCTGGGCTGCACGCTTTGTTTTTGAAGTCCTACCATCAGCTTTATGGCAAATCCATGCGTTGTTTTCTAAGGTTTCTGTTCTGTGTTGTTTCTTTCCTTTTTTAAAATTAGCTCCATCCCATTAAAAAGAAAATCTAGCTTATTTCTAACAACCTGTAAATATTTTACATCAGGCTACGGGAAACCTCAAATGACAGAAAACGAATAGAATGTTGCCGAGGTTATGTACTCGATGATTTAATAACCTCAAAAGGGAAATAAATGCAAACAAGTACATGTCATATCACGGGTAAAAGAGAACAGAGTTTAGTTTACCAAACAGTGCTGTGTTTTAAAAACATACCACTCTTGTTTCCACGGTTTTCCCTTTGGACTTACACCTCAACCTCAGTTGCTAAGGAACTGCATATACTGGAGATCAGATTTCTTCTTTATAAACTTGATGCAGTGGTTAAGTCCCAAATGCATTTTGTCTCTTGCCATCTCATTTAGATTTTTGGGAGGAAAGCATTCAAGTTCTATTTCTGATCACTTTTTCTCCCTCTGTGTAATAGTAAGTGATGTAACAAAATCATGATGTAACAAAATCAGAATCCCTTCTGAGCAGGAAATAGCAACCCCCTCCAGTATTCTTGCCTGGAGAATTCCATGGACAGAGGAGCCTGGTGGGCTATAGTCCATGGGGTTGCAAAGAGTTGGACAAGAATGAGCACACATAACAAGGGACTTTTCCCTCCTACAGCATTAAATAGAGAAAGAGAGTTTATAAACTATGATTACTAAACTTTATTTGTGCAGAAGTTTTTGCAGGTTATGGGGCTAAATGTTGGGAAAGATTGAAGGCAGGAGAAGAAGGGGACGACAGAGGATCAGATGGTTGGGTGGCATCACTGACTCAATGGTCATGAGTGTGGGTAAACTCTGGGAGTTGGCGATGGACAGGGAGGCCTGGTGTGCTGCAGTCCATGGGGTCACAAAGAGTCAGACATGACTGAGCGACTGAACTGAACTGAAGGCTAAATGTTGGAAAGATAGAGGTAGGGAAGGCGAGCTTAATAGCAACAGTGTTTGGTAGCTATCAGATGACTATTACTCTAGTTTTATTCTGTTCCGATCCCATGTTAAAACATGTAATATTGCCATTGCGTGACATATAATATGGCATATTCAGAGTGTTTTGGATTGGCCACAACCCACTCTGATGACCCAAAAAGTGCAGAATGCTCTTTCTTAGGAGACAATAGCTAAAATAATAAGGCGGTTCTTCACCTCTGGATCTTCTCAGTCTAATTCTTGCCATGATTGTTCAGGGTTCCTCTGCCCTGGATGAAGAGAGCTGTCAATCAAACAAGATCCCCGTGCACTGAGATACTGCTTTAATGTCACCTTCCTGTGCATTGCTAATGAGAAGCTGGCCTTTGTGGACTCTCAGGGTTGAGGGTTGGAAGTGGACCCAGGGTCCCCCGGGAACCCTTCCCCACCTCCCTGGGATGATGCGCCTTGTATGGTTAAGACTGTCTCCGCATCAGGGGGGCACCCCAGTGGTCACAAATCACCCCCTTCCCCTCGGGCTGAAATCACCTCCCCGATAAGGCATCATTCTGTATGTTTTATTTCACCAGAAAAGGATTTCTCACCCAAACACAAGAATAACTCTTTTTCAAGGTACGCAATCTTCCTCGCATCTACTTCAGACCGCTGACAAGCCCAAATATCAAGTCTGTGCTGCTAGTAATCCCCTCCAGATTCATCACTGTTTCAGCCGCTTCCTGGCTGAGAGAGGAGGCAGGCCACCCTGGTTGCACACTGAGACGCCAGCTCCATCAACCCTGAGCAAATCTCATGTGTCACATGGCTTATGTTTTCAGGAAGGGGGTTCACTGCACCGAGTTATCTCACTTGTGCCCTTCTGAGGCTCCTGAAAGCTGTAGGAAGGGGAGCCCAGAGCAGATAAAGTAGGTAGGTGGCGTCACTTGCCCCCGGGGGTTCATGGGGGGGATGGGGACACAGACATGTAACCATGGAGATGCTGTGGATGGTGGAGATGGACCAAGTGCAGAGGGCAGCAGAGCCTGGAGGCCCCAGGAAGGGTAGAACAAAGGCTGCTAGCTTCTGGAGATGGCTGCCCTGAAAAGGCAAGAAACTCAGCTGGGGAAACTAATCTGAAATTAATGAATGCTTGGAAAGAAAAAAAATCTTAAGAGAGGGAGACATGATTTATGAAAAGGTGCTGAAAAGCAAGGAAACTGCAAAGTCTTCTAGAAGGTACAGCCAATGAGAGCCCAGGAAGCCCACATGGAGTGGTTTTTTTTTTCTTCACTTGATTAGATTTGAAGACAGCGATACTCTGCAGCATAGGTGAGGGAAAGGACCAGGAGGCACTCATGTTCAGAGGAGAGAGGGCGGGGCAGGAGGAGACTCTGCGTGTGGGGAAGGTAGAGCTGCAGGCAGGGATGCTGAAGGACAGAGCAGTGAATAAACAGGGTGGAGCTGCTAAGCCTGGGCTGTGACCCCACTTCAGTGCTGGAGGGGAAGCATGCATCCTCTTCCTAAGGACAGAGCAGACCCTCAAACAGGAAGAAGAGGAGGCTCGGTCCAGAGAGACGCACAGGGAAGGAAGGCGGTCCTCTAGCCGTGGTCTGCTGACCCAAGCATAGATCCCCGACTCCCAGGAGCCCCCTACAGCTCATGCCGATTTCTGTAATGCCAAGACTGGACTCCGTACTCCTCTGTGCTCAAGGGTACCCTTGTGAAGAAGCACCATCCAGGGCACAGAAGGAAGACGGGGCTCCCCTCGGAGAGGGGGGGCAGTGAGGGCTGGGGACCACTGGGTTCTCAGGTCCAGGCTCATCTTCCACAGCCATCCCCTGCTGATGGCTTCACATGCTCCCAAAAGGGGTCACTCAATGTGCCCATGGGAGAATATATTTTATAAACTGGGAAGTGCTCTCCAAATGTGAAGTGTATGCCAGGCAAGGGAAAGAGTGATGTTCATTTTGTTGCATGAACATTGAGGACCCCCCGACTAAGTTTGGGGGAGAATGGATACATGTATATGTATGGTTGAGTCCCTTCACAGTTCACCTGGAGCTATCACAACATGGTCAACTGGCTACACCCCCATAGAATATGTTTTTGGTGTTAAAAGAAAGAGAGCTGATCATGTGATTTTCATCCTTTCTTCTGTTGATGTCGTGTACCACATTGGTTGATGTGCAAGTGATAAACCACCCTCATAATCCTGGAATAAATCCAACTGGATCATGAAAAAAAAAAAAAACCAACAAAAAGAAAAAAACGAGTCCCCCTCAATCTGAGTTCCCTTGCCAAGCTGATGTTTAATCTCTCTATCCAAAACTTTATTCCCTTCCTTGTCCCCTCTGACCTCAACCCCTTTCTTGTCCCCTCCGACCTTAATCCTGAGCTAACTGAACATTCATCGACCAGTCAGAAGACTAAAATTGCTGCTGTTAACAGACTATAATCGCTATTGTAGATATAATCATTAACAGACGGACTCAGGTGGCTTCTCCAGAGCAAGATAAGCTAACAGATCCCCCGAGGCATGGAAGGCCTGGCCAGAGAAGGCAAGGGGGCGGGGAACATCCAGAACCCCTACAACTGCAGTGAAGCAATGGCAGGAGATGTCCCAAGAAGACGATTAACCCCAGCTTCCTGGTTCTTCCCCTTTAAAAACAGCCCCAGCTCAAAGACCAAGCGTCGGTGCATCTGAGGCTGTCTCCCGCTCCCTTGCCTGACGCCCTGCAATAAACCCTAACTTTGCTGCAAACACTTGCTCTCAGAGTTCGGCTTTCTGTGCTGCAGGCACACCAGTCCTTTCTCATTTACAGCATCCTGAGAAAAGACTATCCATTTCTGCTGAACTTAAAAAAAACCTGGGTTAAATATTTGTTTTACACCCCCCTTTTAATTTAAGGTGTTTATAATAACACTGGCTGACTCTTAGAAAAAGAAAGAAACAAATGTATTTGGATATGTATATATATGTACACACACAGGGCTTCCGTCATGGCTTAGACAGTAAAGAATCTGCAATGCAGGAGACCTGGGTTCGATTCCTGGGTGGGGAAGATCCCCTGGAGAAGGGAATGGCGACCCACTCCAGTATTCTTGCCTGGAGAATTCCATGGACAGAGGAGCCTGGGGGGCTGTAGTCCAGGGGGGCACAAAGAGTCAGGCACAACTGAGCTACTAACACATACATACACATATACACACACACACACACACACACACGGGCTTCCCTTGTAGCTCAGTTGGTAAAGAATCTGCCTGCAATGCAGGAGACCCGGGTTTGATTCCTGGGTCAGGAAGATCCCCTGGAGAAGGGAACTACTACCCACTCTAGTATTCTTGCCTGGAGAATCCCATGGAAAGAGGAGCCTGGTAGGTTCCCAATCCATGGAGTTGCAAGACTTGGACACAATCAAACCACCACACACACACACACACACACACACACACACACACACACACACACATTAGAAGTATTTCTTTTACAATATGGATATAGTCCAATTATAGAAAATATTTTCACTTCCCCCAAAGTCTCATCTCAGTTCTGCACTTTCTAGTAGCTTATTGGTTTCTTACTATTAAGTGCTGCTTTTTGACTATTTTTCAAGAGGATATCAATTGCAATGAAGGCACAGGTAAGCCCACCTCAATAGATATATATCATAGTTGTTTTAAAATTCTATTCTCACTAGAAAACTTAGTGGCCACACACTTAATTAGAATTTGAATGCCACTTACAGACTAATTACAGAAAAGGAACCACGATACAGGAGGGGCAGGGCCCTTGAAAATTAGCCAGGCACCTAAGACGATTGCGGGCGTGCTCAGCCTCTCAGTTGTGTCCGACTCTTTTACGACCACATGGACTGTAGCCTGACGGGCTCCTGTGTCCATTGGATTATCCTGGTAAGAATACTGGAGTAGCTGCTGCTGCTGCTAAATCACTTCAGTCGTGTCCGACTCTGTGCAACCCCAGAGACGGCAGCCCACCAGGCTCCCCCGTCCCTGGGATTCTCCAGGCAAGAACACTGGAGTGGGTTGCCATTTCCTTCTCCAATGCATGAAAGTGAAAAGTGAAAGTGAAGTCACTCAGTTGTATCTGATTCCTACTGACCCCGTGGACTGCAGCCCACCAGGCTCCTCCGTCCATGGTTAGGTCACAATAAATTAGAGAGCAGGGAGGATGAATTCTGAAGTCCAGGGAGCTACTGACTGTGATGAGCAGAGCAAGCATTTCTCTAGCCATAAAGAAATAAGCATTATTTTCCATATGAAAACATTTAAAATTGCCTTCCCCGTCCCACTAGCAGGGGAGGCTCACCACTGCAGACTTCAGATGCCTCCAGGTTACAGGCAGTGGTTTTCCACAGAAGTGGCTGAAGGCATGTGACCTTCATCTTATCCTCATCACCACCCCCACCCCCACCCTGGCTGCCCTGGGTCCCCAGTACCAGCAGGAAGTAGGGGTCCCACAGCAGTCTACAGGGGCGTCCAGCCTCACACTCTCCGTTTCTCCCACAGTCCATCCAGGAGAATCTGCCCAGTCCCTCCTGTTAATTCCACTCCAGGAAATCCGTTTCACATCTCTCTTCCAAGTCTTGTCAAGTCATCCTCCAAGGACTGTCTGACACTCCCGTTTATGAGTTCTCAAATGACCATGATCACAGCTAATGAGGCACGCGGATGGAGAAGACATTCTGATTTTAAATTCACCCAGTCTCAAAGGCCCGGGGGCCCATCTCTTTCCCTCCCAACTGCCAGCACCTTCCCTACATTTTACGAAGCCACCTGTTTGTAAAGTTAATTAAGATAAATAATATTTTTCAGCATCACTGCTTTCACCAATGACTACTATTCTAATAGCATGATTTTCTACTACTCTTTGGTGCAAATAGATAATATTTTAACAACATTAGGGGTTATGTAACTTTGGTCGAGTGGCCTGGAAATCTACCCACAATTTATCATATTATTTTTGGAGCAAAGTGTATTCTCAATAAGGTTTATGAATTACAACCAGGCTGTAAGCTGCAGACAATACCAAACACAAACACACAAACGAATATAAAACCATAAAAAGAACCCCTCTAAGATTGGTCCCCTCTCTGCTGTTTACACAGTAAACATTTACTATATCGAGAGATGGAGCAAAATCATGGAGCCTCATCAAATTTAATTCCAGATGGCACCTCTCTGCTGTCACCAGGCACCAAGTCTAACTGTAATAGTATCCTTAGCACAGTGCGATGATGAAGCAGATAAACACGCTTCCCCCAAAGTCCTAGATGTATTCCAAAGCCAAATATTCAGAAGTGTTTTTGAATTTTCCAATCACTGTTTCCTTAAGGCAAATGGCTGAGAAATGACTGTATTACAATAAAGCATTTTTACATTGTGAAGGAAAAAATGAATATTCATAGTATTTGCATTTAGGCAAAAAGCTCTCATTTATGGATAATGTAATGGAGTTGCCCCTTCGAGAGGATAGGCAGGAGAGAGAGCAACAAACAGCAGCAACGTGATCCGGATACTATTTATCGCTGTTCCCGCCGTTATGCATAACTTGTCTTCTCTCTCAGGCAGGCAGTTTGAAACATGTCACTAAATCCAGCTGTCAGTGAATTAACATGACTGAGATGGAACTCACCACCAGCTCTTTTAACACGACTGAGGTGGAACTCACCACCAGCTCTTTTTAAGTTGGGTCTCATCACCACCGGCTTCATCTGCTCCCAGCCCACCCGATCGGCGGCCAAGGCCGTTTGACTCCAGACATCATGTCTCTCGTAGCCCTCCCTCCCTGCCCCAGCCCTTCTCCAGGTCATCCGCCTCTGTCTCTCTAGTGGTGGCCACAAGAGCATCTCAATCAGTTTCCCCACTTCTTTTCTCACCTCTGTCTCATTCATTACCCACACTGGAACCAGAGTCACCTTTTCAAATAGGCAAATCCAAGCAAACCACACCTCCACTGAGAACTCTTCAAAATTCGCCACTGCCCTAATGATCAAGACAGAACTTCTTACCCTGACTGAGTGGGTCCTCCCTGGTCTGGGTTCTGTTCACCTTGCCACCTGCCCTCCTGCCTGCTCCTGGCTTGTCCCGTGTCCCAGTCATACCAAGCATCTACCATTTTGCACCTGGAATTCTCTTGCTTTCCAGAAGACAGGACATGTCACTGTCTCTAGATCTCTGGTCTCAGCTTGACCTGACACTTAGGGTCCTGGGGTAAACACCCTATTCTTCTTCTATCTCAGACTTGATCACATTCTCTGATAGCTGCCTGCCTGTCTGCTTGCCTTTCTGGATTAATTACTGCACCAGCAAGGGCTGAGTCAGTCCTTTTTCCTATTTCATCTTCAGTGACTAGCACCAGACCTGCCACATTGCAGGTGTTCAAGAAACGCCTGTTGAAGGAACATATTCATGACGACCCCCTTGCCCACTGTGTTCCATATTATCTATTAATAGCACAACGATTCTCCATTTAATAGTGAAAACACTCCAAAATTATATACTAAGCACCTAAGAAAGAGGTGCTCATTAAGCAGCCCCCCTACTTAGTTTCAATCTTGATGTGTTACTGCCAGAAAGTGAAATTTGCTCAGTGGTGTTTGACTCTTTGTGACCCCATGGACTATATATAGCCTTTGGGAGTCTCCAGGCTGGAATATTGGAGTGGGTAGCCGTTTCCTTCTCCAGGGGAGCTTCCTGACCCAGGAATCAAACCAGGGTCTCCTGCATTGCAGGTGGATTCTTTTCCATCTGAGCTACCAGGGAAGCCTTTTGAAAAAGGCTTGGTCCTGTTTGTATGTAGATTAGAGAAGCAGTCAGTAGTCCCTGTAGCCACCCTCCCCCAAATCTGTGCCAAACAGCCACCTATGATTAAGAGCAAATGGAAATTTAACCTGTCATGTCAAAAAGTACACTACCTAAGCCTTAGTAACTCAACTAAAACAAACAAACAAACAAACAAAAAAAGTACTACTGAGTAGATCCAGTTGTAAACGTCTTTCCCCCAAAGTGGGGGAACCCAGCAGAAGTATTGCTGATATACATGTTGTAAAAGCCAAGTATTTCCAGCATCTGTCCTCTAGCATACTTCTGCTTGCCCCTAACTGGGCCTAGTTTAACAAGTCCCCGTAATGCGAGGCACAAATTCAATACAAGGGAAGAAAGGTCAGCTCTAGTCAAGGATGGGTGAAAATAAACAGGCGTAGCAGCAGCCTGCCTGGAGTAAAGCCCTAGCATATTGCTTTACATATTTTTAAAAGCTCTTCATATCTTTCAAAGCTCTTTTGTGTCCAGTGTCTGTGTGGTCTTTACTTTCAAAAGAAGGGATGGAAACCCTTTACACCCATTTAACAGCTGGGAAAACTGAAGGCCTCAGAAGTCAAGGCCTTTGCTCAAGGTCACAGAGCTGGGGGGGCAGTGCACAGACAAAGGAGGTCATGTCCAGGGGGCCTGGCAGAAGTGGAAGTTCTTTCTCTCAGCCACGCTGAGGTCAGCTTGCAGCACTGCTAGAAACTAGAGAGGAGAAGCCGCAGGAATCCAGTGCATCTCTCAATCAGCCTGAACCATCTCCCTTGGTCCACGCTGTCCCTTTTCTCCAAAGTGTACTCTAAATAGCAAGGTGATTGGGTTAAAGGAAGAAGTCACAGTCAAGGAGAGCAGAAAAGAGAGGAGGATCTTTTATCTTCCCTTTCCCCTAAATATTACTAGCTTTGCCCTTCCTTAGAACACAGGCAACTCCAAACATTCTCCTCTGAGACTCTAGGCATGAGCCACCGGTCAGAGGAGCCTGGCGGCTCTGCAGAGGCTGAATGACTGGCACAGCTATTCAACCTGTCCATCTTTAAAGTGGGGGTGGGGACACCAGGTGCCTCAGGCAGGACCTGACACCTTGGAAGATGGGTTAATTTTTCTTCCCCCTCCCACGAACTCACACACGAAGTTTGGGAAGCACACTTCTTGAGCATCACTGAATTCATCAAAAATTAAAAAAGGCACTTTTCTCTGCCTTGAAACCTACAGGGACAGGTATCTTCCCAGATGTACGAGAGTAAAACTAACTCACTCCTCTTCCTTCCTGAGCTCATGTCCAGCCCCAAGCGGGGGCATGGCTGAACTTCCCTGGTGGCTCAGACAGTAAAGAATCTGCCTGAAATGTGGGAGACCCAGGTTCAATCTCTAGGTCAGGAAGATTCTGTAGAGAAGGAAATGGCAACCCTCTCCAGTATTCCTGCCTGGAGAATTCCATGGATAGAGGAGCCTGGCGGGCTACAGTCCCTGGCGTGGCAAAGAGTTGGACACGACTAAGCGACGAACTCTTTCACTCTGGGCAGTGAACATATCGACACGTGCTTCCTGGAAAGAATGTATGGCCTGAAAGAGTTTCAAAGTATTATATGATGAAACACTGAATTGATCTCTTGGCATTTAAAACATGCTTTTGAAATAAGAAGTCACATAGGTTTGAGAGAACTAGAATGCCAGATCTAGCAACGAGGGTGGGAAGGCCTGCTCGGGATGGGGCCACATCCAGTGGGCGCCTGCAGGGGAAACTGGGACAACTGGGACAGCCGTGTGGTGTCACACGCAGGGGAAGCCTTTGAAAAGCAGCACAAGCCCGCAAGCATTTCTAGTGTTAATCCAAAGAGATAATCAGAAACGCAGATTCCTGAATAAACACGCTTCAGAGCACTTGTTCATAATAGAATGAAACAGAAATCTAGCCACAGAGGATCAGTTAATCTGGGAAAGGTGTATCCTTGTGAAAGAATGCCATCTGAGATGAGTACTGAAAAATCAAGGGAAACTTGCCTCTGAGGTGAAATGGAAAGAGGTTACAATTTTGTTTTAGAATATATAGATAGATATATATAGACATATAGATAGATAGAAAGGAGATGAGAAGGACAAGCACTAAAATAATAAACAGCACTAGTTCTGGTGGGGGGGTGTCTAGAGATTACGTTATATATTTTTATTTTCTTCTCTATGAAGAAAAGTGAAAGTGTTAGTTGCTCAGTCACGTCTAACTCTTTGCGACCCCATGGACTGTAGCCCCCCGGGGCTCCTACGTCTATGGGATTTTCCAGGCAAGACTCCTGGAGTGGGTTGCCATTTCCTCCTCCAGGGGATCTTCCCCACCCAAGGATTGAACCGGGGTCTCCTGCATTATAGGCAGATTCTTTACCATCTGAGCTATCAGGGAAGCCCTTTCTTTCCTATACTTTTATTTTCCTCCTTTATACAATGACTATAATTAGAATATGGAGAAGGCCATGGCAATCCACTCCAGTACTCTTGCGTGGAAAATTCATGGAGGAGCCTGGTTGGCTGCAGTCCATGGGGTCACTAAGAATCGGACACGACTGAGCGACTTCCCTTTCCCTTTTCACTTTCATGCATTGGAGAAGGAAATGGCAACCCACTCCAGTGCTCTCCCTTGGAGAATCCCAGGGACAGGGGAGCCTAGTGGGCTGCCGTCTATGGGGTCGCACAGAGTCAGACACGACTGAAGCGACTTAGCAGCAGCAGCAGCAGCATAACTAGAATAAAATTAATACACTTTTTTTTTTTTAAAAAAAAAAGAGAAGCCCTCTTCAAAACCCACTGGCTTTCTGAGCAGCTTAGGCAGTTCATGAAAATCTTAAAATTTTGAAAAAATATACGTAACATAAAATTTATCATGTTCACCATTTAAAGCAGCAGTCCCCAACTTCTCTGGCACCAGGGACTGGTTTTGTGGAAGACAATTTTTTCCACAGATGGGGTGCGGTGGGGGAAGATGGTTGGGGAATGACTCAAGTGCATTATATTTATTGTCACTTTATTTCTATTATTCTTACATCAGCTCCACCTCAGATCATCAGGCATTATGATCTCGGAGGCTGAGGATCCCTGATTTAAAGTGTGCAGTTCAGTGGAATTAACTGCATTCACAGTATTGTCTAACCATCACCACCATCCATCTTCAGAACTTTGTTATCCCAAACTGAAACTCTGCACCCAGAAACAATAGCTTATATTCCTCCCTCCCTGAAACCCTAGTAACTGCTAGTCCACCCTCTGCCTCTACGACGTGACTATTTGAGGTACTGCATATAGGTGGAGGCATCTACACACACAAAAGCATGTCCTTTTGTGTCTGGCTTATTTCATAGAGCATAACATTGGAGAAGGCAATGGCACCCCAATCCAGTACTCTTGCCTGGAAAATCCCAAGGATGGTGGAGCCTGGTGGGCTACAGTCCATGGGATTGCTAAGAGTCGGACACGACTGAGCGACTTCACTTTCACTTTTTACTTTCATGCATTGGAGAAGGAAATGGCAACCCACTCCAGTATTCTTGCCTGGAGAATCCCAGGGATGGGGGCGCCTGGTGGGCTGCCTGCTGTCTATGGGATCACACAGAGTCGGACATGACTGAACTGACGTAGCAGCAGCAACAGTAAAATTCATCCATGCTGTCGCATACATCGTGATTTCACTTCTATCATAGGGCTGGAAAGCATCCATTGTATGTACGTACCACATTTCATTTTATGATGCCAGCTTTCTAACCAGACTTTAATTTTTAAGCATATCTGAAAATCAAAATGATCATATAATTGATGGATGTACATTCATTGAAGAATTAAAAACACCAAATAGTATAAAATAAGGAGAAAAGTTACTTTACACAGAGAGTCAAATTGTCCACCTGCCTTAAACCCACTAAAATACACAAGAATGAGCCTTTTTTTTTTTTTGCAGCAGGAAAGAGTCACAGGGCTATGGACTGTAATAACAACAAGCAGCCTCAAACTCAGTTATCTGGGACTGAAGGCATCCGTGTTGCTTTGTCCGAGCAATCAAAAAGGCTCCCACAGCGCTTGGAATAGCAGCTGGCCCCTGGGAGAGGGGGTACTAGAAACCTTCTGGGCTGATGGAAACACTCCCTCTCTTGACTGGTGTGTGTGTGTTTAGTTGCTCAGTTGTGCACAACTCTTTGCGACCCTTTGGACTGAAGCCCAACAGGTTCCTCTGTCCATGGGATTTTTCAGGCAAGAATACTGGAGCAGGTTGCCATATTCTCTTCTGGGGGATCTTCCTGATCCAGGGGCCGAACTCACATCTCCTGGGTCTCCTGCATTGCAGGTAGACTCTATACCCACTGAGCCATCAGGGTGTGGGTTACATATGGGTATACATTTGTCATCGGTCAAAACTCATGGACCTGTTCACGTAAGATCTGTACACTTCACTGCATATAAATGGAAAAAGGAAAGAAAAACAGCCTCCTCCCCTGAAAGAGGACATATGAAGCCTAAAAGCAATGAATCATGAATTTTAGGAAAACAAAAGTGGTTCTGCATCTCAGCCACCAGTCGCTCGGGGCCCTACAGTGGATCTTTGGAACTAAGTCCAGGCTCCTAAAACAGTGGCTCTTCCAGGGAAGCCTGGTAAACACTTGGACTAAACTGCCAATGGCACCAGGGAGCCTCACTGGGTTTGGTAAGCAGCCCAAGAGGTGTGAGATGCAGGTGGTGTTGACACGGAAAGATGTGAGGCTCAGTGTGGGAGGCCGGGAGGTCCACCCTGACCTCACATGGGACTCCAGGTGATGCAACGCTACAAAAGAAATGGGAGGGAGTGGAACCATAACCGTCCCAAGAAAAAACAAGCTCCCCGGGAGAGCTCCAGGGAAACAGAACTGAATGCGAGTCTAAAGCAGAGCAGAGACCTCTGACTCCCCGTTTTGGATCAAGCGGGTAGCCAGGGGTCTTTTCAGTTGTTTCTGCATTGGATTTGGCTAGGATCCTGAAGAGGTAACAGCTACCACCCTCTTATGAAGCATCATTATTTGTTACTCTCCTCTGCGCTGTCTGTCGTTATGAAATGTCAAGTTTAGGCCACACATTGTGGGAGGCAGCTGTGTCCCAGCCACGGTGAATTTCCTGCCAAGCCATTTAAAGGAGTCAGATGACTTTTTTTCTCTTTTTTTGTAATCTGCTATTTTAGATTCTCCACATCACCATTGCCCTGTGTTAAAATGCATGACCCAGTGGCCAACAGATCTTGGGGTTGTTTATGAAGCAGCAGTCAATAGTATACATACTTCTTAGTATCCTAAAGACAGCTCTGAAAACACTAAACAGCCACACCTATGCCAATTGGCAAATGAAAAAAATGGTAGTCCGAGACTCAGAAACTTCCCTAGACTTAATGGTATATTTCTTAAAAAAAAAAAAAAAAAGACAAAAAACTGAGCAGGGATGCTGACAAGCTTATTGATGTGGCCTCATTATTATTTGGCTTCCCCTGGGCAGCTCCTTGGAAGAAAAGTTATGACCAACCTAGATAGCATATTCAAAAGCAGAGACATTACTTTGCCAACTAAGGTCTGGCTAGTCAAGGCTATGGTTTTACCTTTGGTCACGTATGGATATAAGAGTTGGACTGTGAAGAAGGCTGAGTGCCGAAGAATTGATGCTTTTGAACTGTGGTGTTGGAGAAAACTCTTTTGAGAGTCCCTTGGACTGCAAGGAGATCCAACCAATCCATCCTGAAGGAGATCAGCCCTGGGATTTCTTTGGAAGGAATGAAGCTAAAGCTGAAACTCCAGTACTTTGGCCACTTCATGTTAAGAGCTGACTCATTGGAAAAGACTCTGATGCTGGGAGGGATTGGGGGCAGGAGGAGAAGGGGATGACGGAGGGTGAGATGGCTGGATGGCATCACTGACTCGATGGACGTGGGTCTGAGTGAACTCCTGGAGTTGGTGATGGACAGGGAAGCCTGGCGTGCTGCGATTCATGGGGTCGCAGAGAGTCGGACACGACTGAGCGACTGAACTGAACTGGGCCTCTCAGTGGTAAAGAATCTACCTGTAATACAGACGCTGCAAGAGGTGTGAGTTCAATCCATGGGTCAGGAAGATCCCTTGGAGGTGGAAATGGCTACCCACTTCAGTATTTGCCTGGAGAATCCCGTGGACAGAGGAGCCTGGCGGGTTACAGTCCACAGGGTTGCAAAGAGTTGGGCATGCCTGAATTGACTTAGCAAACATGCATTATTCTTTAGTTAAGAAAATCAGGAGTGACCAGCTCTCACCATGTAAATACTTATGCTGGATCACGATCCTGAAAGTTCTCCCACCCAAACCAACCCTTCCTGTGCGCCTTACAAGGTAAGTCACCTTTACTTCTGATATCCTGGGAAGATCACGGCCACAGAGCCAGCTCCTGTCCCTCTCATTCTGGCTTAGTTTGCTCCTTTAATCTGCTGGTAAACATTCTGCGTTCCAACCATTTAGTTCCAGTTGCATGCCCTGAGGAGTCTCAGCCTCACGTTTCCAGTCATCCTTGAAAGTTCTCAGCCAGAGTCCTACTTTTGCTGTTCACTTCCTCCCAGCCTGGAGTCATAGGTCCCCCAGGGCCAGCCGCAGTCCCCATCCAGGCGGGATGAAAACAGGTGCACTGCAGCCAGACAGAGGAGGCTCAGGACATGTGCTGAGAATGTAGGCAAGGAGGTGCCTCTCACCTCCTTATACTGGAGAAGAAGGAGCCATCCACCCAGCCCCTCACCCACCCCAAGGTTGGGGACAGAGATGTGGACTCATTTTGGTAAGAGGACTGTCCGTTCATACTGACAAACTCATCTACAGGAAAACAACCTTGCAACAGCACCAGGCGTCAGTCTCATGGAAAGTCTCGCCAATCTTGTGACGTCAAAACCCCATGGAAAATGTAAAAGCTGGCTAGACCCTGTGAGCTGTAACTCAGACCAGTATAAATGAAGCTGGTCCATCTGCCCTTGGGACCATACGGCATTTCCTGGACCAAATGTACACGCTCATTATCTAGTGGAATAAATACCACCTTTTCCCTGACAAATAAGTAAGTTATTTCCCTCCCCAAGATGGACTTGGAAAACATTTTTGGCATGGAGAAGCAACTATACAGAACCAGAAAGTTGTGATGCAGAAATTGTCAGCTGACTTGAGATAATTGCAGCCTTGGTCATTATAAGCTCATTTGTTCTCAGCATTATGAGTAGTACTTGGTTGTTGGCATTGCAGCTGAATGACCCCAAAACCATGGAAACAGCAAAAATAAAACAGAGGGACTTGCTTGATGGTCCAGTGGTTAAACTCCGATCTTCCAGTGAAAGGGACATAGGTTTGATCCCTGGTTAGGGAACTAAGGGGTTTTCCAGGTGGTGCAAGTGGTAAAGAACCCACCCGCCAAAGCAGAAGACACATGAGATGTGGGTTTGATCCCCAGGTCAGGAGGATCTCTTGGAGCATGCAATCTACTCCACTATTCTTGCCCAGAAAATTCCATGGACAGAGGAGCCTGGCGGGCTACATGGGGTTGCAAAGAGTTGGACACAAATCACGGACAGATACATGCAGGAAATTAAGATCCATATGCCACAAGGCATGACCAAAAACATGTATTAAAAAACAAAACGAAACAAAACACAGGAACAAAACCTCGGGTTTATGTGGCTTGATATGAAGTCCACTAATTCCCCTTCCTGTGACTTCTATTCTCATCTCTATGGTGGTTTACTCGCTAAGTCGTGTCCGACTCTTGTAGCCGGCCAGGCTCCTCTGTCCATGGGATTCTCATCTCTACAGATGAGTGGTATCCACTTTGGGGACAGGAGAGTTTAGAGAGAAGGAGGCAGGGGAGACAAGCCGTGAGAACTACCTCTTCACGGCTTACTATTTCATCGCCAAGACCACACACTCACTGTGTGCTACTTAGAGAGCTGAATACCTTGCTTCACGTTATCACAAACTGCAGTGTACAATGAGGCATCTTGCTCTGTGATGCTCTGACTGCAAAAGTGTTTCCTGTATGTTTTCTCAACTGATGTGACCTGATTTAAGAGCAGGGCCTGTGTCAAATGCTTCCCTTATTCAAATGTCACCTACCTGACAGGGACTCTAGAATCTCTTTAGAAGAGAAACAAAATTAGGCCAGGGCAGGAGGGCTAGTGTTACAAAGTATATATATATATATATATATATATATTTCCCCCCCCGCCCAAGGGAGGCCTCCAAAATTATATAGTCTTCATTTTTTTTTCATGGACTTCTAATGGATTTTAGTTTCTGGGGTCCAGGGTAGATCCAAAGCAGAAAATGAAAAAGCAAGTATTCAACATGTATTTGCTATTTTCATTCATTATTATCTTATTATTTTTATTTTATCAGTCAGTGCCAAACTCGTTAAGTATTTTGAATATCACTTGTCAGTGGATATCTTGTCAGCTGATTGCCTTGCACCACATTCACAAGCCACCAGAAAGATGTTCTTTGTGCTTTGCACACAGTATTTAATATGGTAGAAAAACGTGCAATATAGCTTTCCAGCAATAACAATCTCATTGAAAAGAAAGAAAACCAGCGATCTGCATTTTAAGGGATAAGCTTCAATTATCAAGAAAATGCACTCACAGAGAGGTAGCTCATATCCAGAAAATGCAGCATTGTGGCATCCCCTCATCGACTAATTAAGTCACAGGTGCTAAAAAAAATTACCGAATTGATTTTTTTAAATGCAGACATGACCCAAGTCACTCTGGTATAAGTTTAATGAGTTTATTCTGACTTACACAGGACCTTAAAGGATGACTTTCCACATATGACCTCTTGCCTCTCATCCTAACATAATCTACCCCATTGCCCCAGATCAGACAAGGGAGAGCAAAAAGACATGGAAATCAGTTACTGGCCACAAATATGAAACTGGGCTTGTCACATCAAAAAAGTGAAATGGTACCATAAATATTATTATTATTATTTATTATCTATTACTATTATTATTTGGTATACTTTTAAAACTGCTTTTAAAGAATTTGATGTATTACTAGAAAAAGACTTAGATATTGTCTTGACGCATGAAGTATTAGATTACCTTCTGAAGGAAGAAGTGTTCTGACAAAGTAGTAGTTAGGTTGCTCATCAAACCACCCCAATAAATAAATGAGTAAAGAAAAGAACCACAAGATTATATCTTTGAGGTTCTAGAAATAATCTACTTACCTAAGTGCAATGAAAGCGAGGTACTTTAAATGCAAATACATCAGTATATCTAAAGGAAACTGGGAAAACAGTGGAGAAGTAACTGTCAATTGAACTAAGGAGGGCCACAGTGTCCTTGACTAAATACAGACTGCCAGTGACCTCATTTTCTATGTATGAATGAGAAACTGAAATAGGCATCAACTTATGCCAGGCATAAAGCCCAAGGCAATCAGAGAAAACACATTATCTACCTATTACACAAAGATGTCCACTAAGTTTACATTGGAAAAAGCAAACAAAAAAAACCTCAACATTTAAACAATAGGAGAATATACAGCAAAGGAAATTATGCATATTCACACAATAACAAATTTATGCTGCAATTTCAAACCACAGTTAAATACTTTAAGTGACAAGGGGAAAATACCTGTGAGTTCTGTGAAACATACATACATACATATATGTATATATATCTTAATTATGTAAAAAAAAAAAAGGCAGGAGATATCTAAAATATTATAGGGGTTTTTCTTCACAGTAGCATAAGAGGTAATTTACATTTTCCCCCATTTTTAAAAATACGTAACCAAACTTTGGGGGCTTCCCAGGTGGCACAGTGGTAAAGAATCCACCTACCAATGCAGGAAATGCAAGAGTTTGGTTCAGTCCTTGGGTCAGGAAGATCATCTGGAGAAAGAAATGGCAACCCATTACAGTATTCTTCCCTGGAAAATCCCATGGACAGAGGAGCCTGGTGGGCTAGAGTCCATGGGTTTGCAAAGAGTGGAACCTGGCTGAGCCCACAAGCAAACCAAACTTTAAATGGCATATGTTACTTTACTAATTCAAAAACATAAATGCTGTTTTGAGAGTTAGTCCAAGAGTACAGAATAGACTGAAGGAGGAAAAACGTCTCTCACCTACAGTTACTTAGAAACTCATTCTGGGATCTCCTTTTCTGTCAGTACTTTGGAAAATGAAACAAGCAATGGACACTTTTGTTATTACTGAGGGCAAGCTCTGCCCGGGGAGCTCTTCCATCACTTAGTGACCTTGGATGAAGTGGCCAGTACCATGTACAACATTCACTTAAAAACACTCCCATACCTCCTGGAGACCTTTTTAAAACTGGGGTGGGCTGGAGCTCATTTCTCTACTAGTAGACAAGGGGAATATTTATTAAGCTACTTTTCTGGGGCTTCTCTCTCTCTTTCCACCCCCCGCCCCCCCCCATTTTGTCATGTTAGTCATTTGAAACCCGATTACAAACATGGAAACCGAACTAAAGGTTTCACAAGTAAGAAAGAGGGCTGGGGAAACGTGAAACATTCCTGTCACACATCTTACTCTAGTCATTAACAATTCATATGCAAAACTCTTTGCTCACAGATAACTTGGGTCTTTCCTGTGCCATACTGGACCCAACCAAACTGACTGATTCACTCAGGGTTATCTGAAATAACCTGCAGTAACAAGTAATCACTTGGGTGTCAAACTGCCTGGCACGGAGCAGAACATGTTTCTTCCTCAGTGAGAACAACGTCATCTTTTTTCTCTTTCAAATCTCCCCAGCAAAGCCGTCCTTAACATTTTAAGTGTCCTGGCACGTGCGTGTGCTAAGTCACTTCGGTCACGTCTTTGCAACGTCATGGACTGTAGCCCTCCAGGTTCTTCTGTCCATGGGATTTTCCAGGCAAGAATACAGGAGTGAGTGGCGTACCCTCCTCCAGGGGCTCTTCCCCACCCAGGAATCAAACCCGTGTCTCTTAGGTCTCTAGCATTAGCAGGAGGGTTCTTTACCAATAGTGCCACCTTTAAGTGTCAATAGATACCCTAAAAAATAAATTACTGATTTAGTCTACATAATTTGGTGAACTGGGCTTTTAAGGAATTCAGGGACTTTGTATCAACTTTGATTTTAAACAGAAATTATAGCCCTCTGAATACGGTGACATCAAATGGACATTTGCAGATACTTCTGAAGAAATACATCATTCAAAACTTCTCTCTGCATCTTCCATCTTTCCTTAGCAATCTGTATTGCTCAGATGATAAAGACTAAGTGATTTCTACACAATTTGGGGCAATATCACTTGTTTCTTCCCTTTTCCCCTCACTTTTAACCAAAGGCTATACCAACCTCGTCAAAGTAAGACACGGCATTGATTTAATTAATGATCTAGATAATTGGGCCCTTCTTATGTGACCCTCTTGGTCACAATCTCCCTTTCCTGAAAGACCTTGTTATGACCATCCTACATCTGTTGAGTCTTTTAAAATTCAAAATATGACAGCTTAGATTACATCTAAACCAAGGCTGGGACTTAGAAAATTCAGAAGTTGCTTCTAAATTTCTAAGAAAACTCCTGGGGTGGCTCTCAGTGCATAAGCAGAGACCAGAATGGCTAAGGGCCAGGGAGATGTGGTTTGAACCCTGACTCTGCCCTGCACTGTCTGTGTGAACTTATGCCTTAACACGCCTAGGCCTCTTATTCTTTCCCCATATATAACATGTGCTGAGATGTTACAAATACAAACGAAGTGCTCGATGAATGGAAGCAATGAATCCTTTTGATTCTTAATCTGTAAAAATAGAGATTAAATGATAATTTCACATATAGTACAATTTTCATAAAGCATTCGACACACCTAAAGGGTTCTCCAAACATTATTCTAGTTTCTGCAATAAGGGATGTGTTCTTTTTTTTTTCTTTCTTCTTCTTCCTTTTGGTGCACTGCAGGGCATGTGGGATCTTAGTTCCCTGACTAGGGGTCAAACCCTTGCTCCCTGCATTGTAATCTCAGAGTCTTAACCACTGGACCATCAGGGAAGTCCATTTTTTTCTGTGATGCCTATGCTTAATATTAAAAAGCAGGTCATTCTATTCCATATAGCTTTTTTTTTTTTTCCCCTAGTGTAGAATTCAACACGTGCCCCGACCTCCAAATTACTGCCACCATCAAAACAGAAAAGTGTGATGAAAGATCTTGTTAGAATAAATATTCCATAATATTCGGGTTTCTTCCTTGGCTGACCTTAACATTTCAGGGAAAGCTATACAAAACAGATAATGTTCCTGGAAAACCATCAGGAGGCCCTGGATGGACTGTCACAGGCTTTTTCGCAGCGCCCTCCCCCCAGCACTAACAGCTCTGAGATGACTGTGATAACTTCACATGGTCACATGGGCAGCTTATTCGAATTTCAGTGGAACTGTGCGTATAGCTGGATTTTCATTTTAAAAGTTCTGTCCACATTTTCTACAGAAACCACAAACAAAGATGTTTACGAGCAGAAAAACCTTCACCTAAGAAACATTTTAAATGATTTCAGTATCCTTTCGTTCTTGAGACTTCAAAGTGAGTGAGATGCTTTATTTTTTAATTTTGGGTTTCTTCATCCTCTCGAAAGCTTGGGAACCAGGGGCTGTTCTGACCTTTGGACACCCATGTCACCTGCCTACTTGAGGATTAGTTAATTACTGAAATGTGAATCATTGTTTGCCCAGAGCAAGGTGTAACACACCTGCCTGCTTGGGAAGAAGGTAGAAACCTACATATGTCCATCTGTCTAGAGAACTAGATAAGACTCCGTGTCAAGAGCTGCATACTTTCAGAAGTCTAAAGTAGACTCATATTTGCATATAATAGGATCATTTTTCCTCTTCTTTATTGTGCCTCAAAGCAGCTGGACTAAAATGTTCTTTTATTCACAACCCACCTAAGACACGGTCACTCTTTAGCTCACGCTGTTATTCTTCCCCTTCAGTTTTACAGTAAGAAAAAGTCAGTTTTGTTCTTTGCACCCTACCCTGTTTTGTCAAATTATCATCTGAGGCCGGAAGGCAAAGCAAGGTTTTGGAAACATATCAATTTCTTCCCTCCATCTCTCTAGGTGTAACACACCTGCCTGCTTGGGAAGAAGGTAGAAACCTACATATGTCCATCTGTCTAGAGAACTAGATAAGACTCCGTGTCAAGAGCTGCATACTTTCAGAAGTCTAAAGTAGACTCATATTTGCATATAATAGGATCATTTTTCCTCTTCTTTATTGTGCCTCAAAGCAGCTGGACTAAAATGTTCTTTTATTCACAACCCACCTAAGACACGGTCACTCTTTAGCTCACGCTGTTATTCTTCCCCTTCAGTTTTACAGTAAGAAAAAGTCAGTTTTGTTCTTTGCACCCTACCCTGTTTTGTCAAATTATCATCTGAGGCCGGAAGGCAAAGCAAGGTTTTGGAAACATATCAATTTCTTCCCTCCATCTCTCTACCCTCAACTCTGTAAACTATCTCCACCACCAGGCAGCCTGTAACCTCATAAATACACTGGCACTTAAGGGATAAGGGCCTCAAAAAAAAAACAAAACACTTGTTGATAAAACTTGCTTCTGTGAAACAAGATGACTCTTTCAGCACTTTGCTTATGTCACCTACAGGGAGGAGCTTAGCGTCTCAAGGATGAGTTTCAATTAGACCCACCAGGATAGACCGCTTGTATGGCTTCTTTTATGTCTAGCCTCCCTTTTATGATTTCAGGGAGAATCCTTTCTTTACACTAAAATAAAATTCTTAGTTATATCACCTTGCATTAAATCAAGGCAAATATGAGGCAACACTGTGGTATGTTTCAGGCGGTTTAATTATGGCAAAGAATACTCATTTCTCCCAGTTATCCCTATAACACACACATAGACACACACACACACACACACACACACACACACACACACACACACAGGCACTAGAGTGCAGGAAGAAGGGATCAGTTGAGCAACCTCAGAGCCTTTAGGGCAGCTCCGAGAAGATAAGAAAATAGTAAAAGGTTAAGGTGAACACATTGAACTTAACTTACCTAAAATGTGCAATGTAATAAGTTCAGGCCTAAAATCCTTTCCAGATTTTAGAGGAAATGCCCAAAGTCACCACTTAATTATGCAAGAAGGGGAGGGGAGGGGGAAAGGTGGAGCCCTTGGGGACCCTAGCGAGGTGCTGGCAGAGCAAAGTGGCAGCAGAAAAGACATAATATTTCATCAAAAGAACTAGGCTGGCTTCCTAGCTAGACAGAGGTCTCCAGAGGCTTTGCTACATTGTGAACACTTGTCCGCAATAAAATTTCAAGTAAAAAAGTAGCTTTTAAGGTGGGCTAAGCATTCGGTAGCTAAACAGTTGCATTCAGTCAAAAGTTCTGAGCGCAGAGAGACAAAGGCAAGCAGATACTCACCAAAAGGAGTCAAATGTATCCCCTTTTGAAAAACTATTTGTTTTAATTTTTTTTTTTAACTAAAGGTGCATCTAAAGTGATGATTTTTCTATACAAACATCCTTTCAAGTCTCTTGACTTAAAGGAAAAGAAATATGATAGGACAATGGCAGGTGCTGCTCAGTCACTCCCCGGGCTATTCGGACACCTGCCCATCAAGGTGACAGGTGCTGCCCCCTCCCCCCAACACTCTTCCCAGCCGTAAAATGCAACCGCATCCCGCAGGAGGCCTGCGAAAACGGTCCCCACCGGCGGAGTGGGGAGTGCCAAGCACCAAAGCCCCGCTGCTGGAGTCTGCAGCGCTCGATTTGCAATGACGCCACATGGAGAGAAATGGGGGAAAACAAGAAAAAGAAACAAGGATGAGAAGGCAACAAACAAAAATGTGCGCCCCTTCTTTCAAGAAGGGGGGAAAAAAAAAGAAACCCCAAACTAGAGATGGCCAGTGGCTGGCTTATCAGAACACATCTGGGACACCTCTAATCCATACATGAGCTTAAAAAAAAAAAAAAAAAAAGTAGTAGTACCTGGGAAATCAACTTGAACACATTCTAATGCAAAATTCCCCCCATCATCACCATCACCACAAACTCGGGATAAATAAAACCGCCGGCACTCAAGCTATTAGAAACTACATTTTACTCACAAACCAGAGGTTTACATAATCACAAATTACATAATACTCCTTCCTCGCACGAAAAACCTTTCTATAGGTGAAGCTCCAAGCCCTCCAGCTTTTTCACGTTTTCCAGGGAGAGCTGGAAAAGTCTGCTGAATAATTGGGGGGGAGGCGGAGGAGGAATGGAATGCCAGAAAGTCATCTTTGACAAGCTGTCAACCCCACGAAATGTTCTAGGATTTTAAAAAGAGTCTCGTGGAGCAGGTGACTCGCCTCTGTCCCCATCCACTAAATGCCCGGGCATCTGAGGCCAAGGCAGAGAGGGAGCAAGGAGCTGGGCGCGGGGCGCAGTGTGGGGCGTCGCTGTCCGGTGGGGGGAGGGTGGTGGTGACCGGGGCTTACCTGCTCCCCGAAGTCGATGGCTATGTTGGTGATACCCAGGGGCACCAGGAACCGGATCAGGGGCCAGTAGTGCGTGAGCGCCGGGAATTTCACCATAGTCCCCGCCGTGGGCTGACCCCACACACATCTGCCGCCGCGAGGGGACTGTGCCGGGAGGCGCGGGCCGGGCGGGGGCGCGGGAGGACGCGGAGGCCGGGTCCGGAGGGGCCTCGGGGCGGCGGCGGCTCCTCCTCGCGGCTGCGGCGCCCTCTCTCCAAGCGCGGCTGCTCTAGCAGGAGATCCTCAAGCTCAAGTCCATCCCTGCTGCCCTCCCACACAACAAAGATCTGCCGGGAAAAAAAAGAGGAGGGACAGCAGCAGCAGCAGCGGCGGCGGCGGCGGCGGCGGCGGCGGCGGCGGGAGGCTCTGCTGACAGCGGCTCCATTATAAGCGCTGTGGGCCCGGAAATAAATAACCGCGCGCACGAGGCGCCGCCGCCGCCGCCGCCGCGCGGAGGAAATCAGGGGCGGGCGCGGAGGCGCGGACTCGGCCCGCGGCCCCGGGGGCTGGGGGCGGGCGGCGAACTGGGGAAGGGGCCGGGCCGGGCCGGGGCGGGCCGGGCGGGCCGGGCGGGCGGCGCCCTCCTTCCCGGCGCCGCCGTCTGCGCTCCGCTCAGCCGCGGGGGGCGCTGCGCACGCACGGGCCGCGGGGCCGCCGCCTCCGCCGCCCGGGACGCGCCGTGCCCGGGACGCGCCGAGGGGGCGGCGGCGCGGGGCTGCGGGGGAAGCGGGCTGGGGGCGTCGGGCGAGCGCGCGGCCTGCACCCGAGGGCGCCGCCCGGGGGACGCCTGAGGAGGAGAGCGCACCCAGCGATCTGGAGGCTCCGGCGCCGCCCCGGCTCCCTGGCCGGGCCCTGACGCCCGAGCCCCGCGGGGCCGGGGGTGCTGGGCTCCCCGCGCTGTCCCGGGAAAAGCCGGAACGTGTGGGAAATGGGCGGCTGGAGCGCGGATGCTCGGGAAGGGATGGGGCGCGCAGGGGCCGGGAGGGAGCCGGTTTGGGAGGACCCCACCTCCCACAGCGGGCGCCCCGCCAGTCCCATCCCCGGGTGGCAGCCTAGAGTGGAGCGGGGACCTGCTTGGGGCCCACCAGGACAGCTGGGGGCCCGGGAGAGATGGAGGCTTCGCTCTGGGCGGGCGGGAGACACCCAGAAAACGAGCATCTCTCTCTCAGAGTGTCCAGGGGCAACGGGGACCCGCATCCCGGGGCGTGGGCGGGGAGGGCGTGGAATGCGCGCAGGGCCGCGGGCATCGTGCCCAAAGGCGCCCAGGCTGGGCGCGCCGGCTTTTGGGGGGCCCAGGCTGGTTCCCAGCCGACTTTGCCAACTGTGAGCTGAGGTTCCTCTGCAGACGTCACGGTTGTAAACAACAAAGCAAAACTCGAAAAGTGTGTCTCTTTTTCATATAGAAGGAGAAGGAAAGAAAAATCTGTTTTATGACACTTGCCCCAGTGATTTCGGGATAAGTAAGAGCTGTGCTGAATGTTTTACCTAAAAATTCAAAACTGTGTGCCAGGCAGCAGACGCCGGCATCCAGCATGGCTCTCTGCACTGGCGCGCTGTGACCGGAGAGCCCAGGCCCTCATGAAGGGAGATGGTGCGTGGAAATCACTGTGCCTTAAAGGAGGACACAGAAGGCCTCGTGTGCACGTCTAGATTCATAGGCGTGTAACCTGTGTGCTCGCAAAGGCCCTGCACTTGGAGCTGTACCCTGTTAAATGCTCTGCCTCCGGAAATTCGTAATTTTTGAATGAGGGGTTGGTATGTCTGCATGTATTTCAGCCTGTGTTTCTCATATTGTTTTGCACTCCCGCCCCTACACCCAGGCACAAGCCTGTTACCTCCCATTTAGGGTTGTTAAGCTTGCGTTCATAGTAAGCTTGCCATCTCCACCTCCTGGGTTCAGATATTTCACAATTATTTGAAAATATTAGATGTTTTCCTTACTTCCATGAAATATTTCCATTTTCTTTTCTTTTTTTTCAATTTTAAAAGACCTTTTAAAATTCCAAGCAGAACAAGGCCTTGAGAAATAGGAAGCTCATTCACCTTGCAGCTCTGATGTAACATCATATTACATGCCCTATAATTAAAATTAAAATTCTGGTAATTATTTGTTGTGTTATATATGTCAAATAGTATTATTTAAGAGATTTTCCAGCAAAACAGGAAGTTCTTGTGTACAAGACTCTCTTCAATAGGAAGTTCCTCAAAGGTATGTTTTACTGTCGTGGGATCTTGTTTTAAGTGGATCAAAAGAGCCTATTATTTAAAGGATATTCAGGGAAGGAGTTTTTTTCTTAAGCAAATATTACCTCACGGTTTATCCATTCTGTCGACTAGCAATTTTACTTAAAGCAGTCTATTACACCGACCTTTGTCTAGAATCCAGGGTTGATAAGGTTCTCAATCAATCCTCAGCAAGTTCAATTTGCCTTGGTTGGTCCCTGGACAAGGACCAACCACATGGCTGTTGCTGCTGCAAACACACAGCTTTGGTCTTAGGAAGGAACAGTGAGAAAGTTCCAGTGAATCAATGACAGGTCATCATCCTTGTTTGAGTATTCTAAGTGTGCTTTTTTTTTTTTTTAAAGTAAATGATTTAATTGTGTCATCTGGCTTTCCATTTCAGTCACACTATGACAATGTGAAATTGAATGGAACTGTTACTTTTGTTTTTTCTGTCAAAGATTCAAAATCAGATTTCATAGGGAGTTTTTGGCCTTTCTCTCTCTGTCTTCCTTTTTTTAACCTAGCAGTAGTTTGAAAGCATAACTCCAGAATACTGGTGATAGTAATGAATAGGAAGTTTTTCTAAACTACTCAGAAGCCAAGAAGAGGTCACAAAATCATTTGAATTAGATTCAGAGTATTACTTTTCAGAGGGTACAGCTTTACTTTCAATGTATAAAGTTTTTAGTTTAGAGTTGATTGCTTTTGGCTAATGATCATTACTAGATGCTGCTGCTGCTGCTGCTGCTGCTGCTGCTGCTGCTGCTGCTGCTGCTGCTGCTAAGTGGCTTCAGTCGTTTTTGACTCTGTGCAACCCCATAGAGGGCAGCCCACCAGGCTCCCCCGTCCCTGGGATTCTCCAGGCAAGAACACTGGAGTGGGTTCCCATTTCCTTCTGCAGTGCGTGAAAGTGAAAATTGAAAGTGAAGTTGCCCAGTCGCATCTGATTCTTAGCGACCCGGTACTGCAGCCTACCAGGCTCCTCTGTTCATGGGATTTTTCTAGGCAAGAGTACTGGAGTGGGGTGCCATTGCCTTCTACCAGATGCTAACAGGTGACTTATTGGAAAAGACTCTGATGCTGGGAAAGACTGAGGCGGAAGAAGAGGGTGACAGAGGATGAGATGGTTGGATGGCATCACCAATTCAATGGACATGAACTTTTGCAAACTCCAAGAGATGGTGAGGAACCAGGAAGCCTGGCATGCTGCCATCCATGGTGTCGAGAAGAGTTGGATGCGACTTGGCGACTGAAAAACAACAACAAACATCGTTACAAGATCGACAGACCCTATATCCAATAGTGTAAGAAAAAATTGTGTACCTTCAGGAAACAGTGCTGGAAAAAAACAAACACAATATTAACAGCGGTTAGTTATAGCTGCATAGTGTTATTTCCTTTTATACTTTTCAGTATTAAACACAATGGGCATATATAAGTTCATAAAAAGAAAATGAGTTCTAAAAAATATTTATGAAACTTCTTTAGAAGTACAAGTTAGCACTGATTTCAAAGCATGGAAAAATTTACTCTTCCCAAAACAATTTCATAAAAGACCAGCAATATACTATGATTTTAATGCCTGAAATAATTAATACCCAGTTTTGAAGGCTCTAATATCAAAATCACTGCAGATGGTGATTGCAGCCATGAAATTAAGATGCTTACTCCTTGGAAGGAAAGTTATGACCAACCTAGATAGCATATTCAAAAGCAGAGATATTACTTTGCCAACAAAGGTCCGACTAGTCAAGGCTATGGTTTTTCCAGTGGTCACGTATGGATGTGAGTGTTGGACTGTGAAGAAAGCTGAGTGCCAAAGAATTGATGCTTTTGAACTGTGGTGTTGGAGAAGACTTGAGAGTCCCTTGAACTGCAAGGAGATCCAACCAGTCTATCCCAAAGGAGAGCGGTCCTGGATGTTCGTTGGAAGGAATGATGCTGAGGCTGAAACTCCAATACTTTGGCCACCTAATGAGAAGAGTTGACTCATTTGAAAAGACCTTGATGCTGGGAGGGGTTGGGGGCAGGAGGAGAAGGGGACAACAGAGGATGAGATGGTTGGATGGCATCAGCGATTCTATGCACATGAGTTTGGGTGAACTCCAGGAGTTGGTGATGGACAGGGAGGCCTGGTGTGCTGCAATTCATGGGGTCGCAGAGAGTAGGACATGACTGAGCGACTGAACTGAACTGAGTGCAAAAAAGGAAACTAAAAGTTACATACATGCCTGGTTTGCTGTTTTCTGCTACTGATCATAAATGAATATGTTCAAACTACCCTCAAGGATGGGCTTCCCAGGTGAGTGCTAGGGGTAAATAACCTGTCTGCAATGTGGAAGACTCAAGAGACACTAAGTTCAGTCCCTAGGTCAGGAAGATTCCCTGGAGGAGGGAATGCCTACCTACTCCAGTATTCTCGCCTGGAAAACCCCATGGACAGAGCGTCTTTGGTGGGCTACAGTCCATAGGGTCACAGTGAGTCGGACACGACTAAAGCAACTGAGCACACACACACCCTCAAGGAACATCTGCTGCAAAGGGCAGAATAAAAGATCGTGTTTAAGATCATACAGTTCTAGGACTCTACTGTTCAGTTCCTTGATTTGAGGAGCCCAATGGCATCCAGTTGGAAAGACAGCAATGGACTTCATCTGGCAACAGTTGTCATAAATCTTTGTGTAAGATTGACTTCAAAGAATTGCCTATTAATACACTGTGTGTGTGCTCTTTTGCTTAGTCATGTCTGACTCTTTACAGTCCCACGGATTGTAGCCCACCGGGATCCTCTGTCCATGGAATTTTCCAGGCATGAATACTGGAGTGGATTGCCATTTCCTACTCCAGGGGATCTTCCCAACCCAAAATCGGGCTCCTATCTTCTGCATCTCTTGCATTTGAAGATGGATTCTTTACCCCTGAGCCACTTGAGAATATTAATACATGGGTCACACAGAATTATCCAATATCATGCATTTAGTATAACCAACTTTTTCTGATAAAGTAGTGAGGAAGGATTTTAATTAATTAATTTAATTTTTATTTTTTGGTTTCACTGGGTCTTCCTTGCTGCTTGGGGGCTTCCTCTAGTTGGGGTGAGTGGGACTATTCTCTAGTTGCAGTGCGAGAGCTTCTCACTGCAGCAGCTTCTCTTGTGGCAGGGCACAGGCCCTAGGTGAACAGGCTAGGTAGTTGCGGTTCAAGGACTTCCATTTTCCTGGGCATGTGGAATCTTCCCAGACAAGGGATTGAACCAGTGTCTTCTGCATTAGCAGGTGGATTCTTACCCACTGTTCCACCAGGGAAGCCCTAACAGACAGTTTTGATGGAAGATTTAGACCCAGATGTCGGTGTCCAGTTTTGAAGTGGTCAGTAAGCCCTCCCAAATTGAGCAGACTAGATATAAATTGCAGCTTTATGGTCCTACATCTGGGCCTGGTGCAGTGTTACTACATGGCTCACTGTGAATGAGCCAGGGGGTGGGGGTGGCGGGGGGGGGGGGGGGGAAGGGGCTTCTGATTCTAGATTATGTAATTGTGCTTATGTAAATATTGACCTCTTTCATGATGTCATGGTTTCTGCCCACATCCAAGCTTCCAGAGAGCAGAAAGTTCTGCCCCAAACTTCAAGTTTTACTTTCACCACCTCTGTGATCTTCCAGCCCAAAGCCTGCGTATAATTTGCTTGGCTTAATTTTCAAAGCCAGTTTTAGCTCTCAGCATATCCCCACAATTAGAGGTAGGAGGTGGGTGGCATAGGTAAGTTATCCTGAAATTGAGTTTTTGCTGTGGATAAGCTGGAATTTGCTAGTTTAATTTTGTCATGAGTTACAGTTCTCCAGACTTGTGATTGCCACCGGTGGGGGTGGGGGGTTGGGGGGGGGGGGGGGGATGGATCAGGAAGTTGGGGTTAGCAGATGCAAACTGTTATATACAGAATGGATGAAAAACAAAGGCCTACTGTATAGCACAGGAAACTATAACTAATACCTGTGATAAACCATAATGGAAAGGAATGTGAAAAAGAATATATATGTATAACTGAGTCACTTTGCTGTACAGCCAAAATTAAACACAACATTATAAATCAATTATACTTCAATAAAATTTTTTTAAAGTTATAGTTCTCACTTTTAATAACTTCTTTAATAATATTTTTAAAGGGACCACACAGATGCTTCAAAAAGTGCTGTAAAGATGAGTGAAGATTTCTATGTACTAATATACAGTCATAAAATAATATGACAGAGAATGAGGTGGTTGGATGACATCACCGACTCAACGGACATGAGTTTGAGTAAGCTCCTGAGTTGGTGGTGGACAGGGAAGCCTGGCATGCTGCAGTCCGTGGGGTCGCAAATAGTCGAACAGGACTGAGCGATTGAACTGAACTGAATAGAAAGTGATCTTCAGACTCTTTTTTAAAATTAATTAATTTTATCTTTTATTTTTGCTTGCACTGGGTCTTCATTGCTGCGGTGGGCTTTCTCTGTTGTGGTAAGCAGGGGCAGTGTGCGGCCTTCTTTCTGCAGTCCCTTCTCTCGTTGCGGAGCACAAGCTCTTGGCAAGCGAGCTTCCTTAGCTGCAGCACATGGGCTCAGCAGTTGCGGTGTGCAGTCCTGGTATGAGTGTTCTTCAGTAGTTGTGGCACACGGCTTTGTTCCTCTGAGGCGTGTGGTATCTTCTGGAGCAGAGATCGAATCTGTGTCTCCTGCGTTGGCAGGTGGGTTCTTATGCGCTGTGCCACCAGGGACGTCCCTGCAGACTATTTTAATAAGTGAAAAAAAGCAAGGTGCCAATCTCAAATGGTTTGCTACTGGGGGATAAAAAAGGAGAGATAAATGAATATGGCTGTGTGTACCTGTGTATACTTGCTTATATTTGTGAAAAGACACATTGGAAATATAAACAAAAAATTTTCAAATGTTTATTTATAAGGAAAAAAGTAAGGGAAGGAGGAAGAATTTCTCTGAATGTAACTTATCAAATTTTGGCTTTGGAAACATTTATGTCTTACATGTTGAAACAAATTTAAATCAAAAGAAGACAATATGGACAGCAGAGATAAAATTCTCATGCCTGTTTTTTTCTTGTTTATTTTTCTTTTATTCTGAGAAGAGGTTTTGAGACAGATTTAATCAGAGCACAGATGTATGCCTTATGCATTTTATTTTTATTTTTCTATAATTGTTGTTTAGCTGCTAAGTTGTGTCCAACTCTTCACAACTCTATGGACTGTAGCATGCCAGGCTCCTCTGTCTTGCAGAGGAATTTGCTCAAATTCATGTCCATTGAGTCAGTAATGTTATCTAACCATCTCATCCTCTGCCACCCTCTTCTCCTCTCGCCTTCAGTCTTTCCCAGCATCAGGGTCTTTTCCAGTGAGTCTGCTTTTCACATCAGGTGGCCAAAGTATTGGAGCTTCAGCTCCAGCATTTGTCCTTCCAATGAATATTCAGAGTGGATTTCCTTTAGGATTGACTGGTTTGATCTCCTTGCTGTCCAAAGTACTCAAGAGTTTTCTCCAGCACCACAATTCGAAACCATCAATTCTTGGGTGCTCAGCCTTCTTTATGGTCCAACTCTCACATCCAAACTGGAAAAATCATAGCTTCGTTGGCAAAGTGATATCTCTGCTTTTTAATACACTGTCCAGGTTTGTCATAGCTTTTCTTCCAAGGAGCAAATGTCTTTTAATTTCATGGCTGCCATTACCATCCACAGTGATTTCAAAGCCCCCCAAAATAAAATCAGTCACTGCTTCCACTTTTCTCCCTTTCATTTGCCATGAAGTGACGGGACCAGATGCCATAATGTTAGTTTTTTGACTGTTGAGTTTTATGCCAACCTTTTCACCCTCCTCTTTCACCCACACCAAAAGGCTTTTTAGTTCCTCTTCGCTTTCTGCCATTAGAGTGGTATCATCTGTATATTTGAGGTTGTTGATATTTCTCCCAGTGATCTTGATTCTAGCCTATGATTCATCCAGCCTGACATTTCTCATGGTGTACTCTGCATAGAAGTTAAATAATCAATCAGGGTGACAATATATAGCCTTGTCATATTCCTTTCCCAGTTATGAACCAGTCAGTTGTTTCATGTAAGGTTCTAACTGTTGCTTATCTTGCATACAGGTTTCTCAGGAGACAGGTAAGGTGGTCTGATACTCCCATCTCTTTAAGAATTTTCCACAGTTTGTTGTGATCCACACAGTCAAAGGCTTTAGCGTAGTAAGTGAAGTAGAAGTAGATCTTTTTCTGGAACTCCTTTGCATTCTCATGCTCCAAAGACTTACTTTCTCCATGCTTTAAGAATGTTGGCAACTTGATCTCTGATAACTATCTATGCAATAGTTCTAAATAAAAACATGAGAGAAAATCTCTGTGACCTTAGGTTAGGCCAAGATACACATCAGAAGCACAAACCATATGCAAAAGTGTCCTGAATTGGACTTCAGAATTCAAAACTTCTCTTTGAAAGTATGGTTAAGAAAATTAATACTAGCCACAGACTGGGAAAAATATTGACAAAATATATATCTGATAAAGGGCTTGTATCCAGAATCATATATGTATATATACACACACACACATACTTTCAAAACACAATAATAGAAATCCATTTAACCCAATTAAGCAATGGGTAAAAATGTGAAAATCTGCCTCATTAAAGAAGATGTCAAGGTGGCAAACAAACACATGGAAATATTGTCAGCTTCACTAGTCACTAGAGAAATACACATTCAAACCATTAAGTACCTATAAGAATGGATAAAATTAAAAACAAGGAAACAAGCAAAAAACACCGAATGTCACCAGGTGCTGGTGAGGAGTCAGAGCAGGTTGGACTCTCATACACCACTGGTGGGAATCCAAAATGGTATAACCAGCTGCTTGGGAAAGCAGTTTGAGAGTTTCTAATAAACATACACATATCAAACAACTCCTTTCTAGGTATTTACCCAAGAGAAATGAAAGTGTATGTCCAGAAAAAGACCTGCTAATGAATCTTTGTAGCAGCCTTTACTCATAATTACCAACAACTGCAAAACACCCAAGCGGCCATCAGCTGGTGAGTGGATAAATAAACTGTGATATACCCATATGTGGAATGCTACTGAGCAATAAAACCATAAACCACTGATGCATGCAACAAGATAGATGAATCTCAAGTGCATTATTAGGACCAAAAGAAGCTAGAGTCAATATGATAATATTTATATGACATTATGGTCTTGGACATGACTGAACAACTGAACTGAACTGAACTGAATGGTCTTCCCTGGTGGCTCAGAAGGAACAAAAACCATTTGCAAGCAGGAGACCCTGGTTAGATTCCTGGCGCCTCAGA
Organism: Ovis aries; assembly: GCF_016772045.2. Taxonomy (NCBI): domain Eukaryota; kingdom Metazoa; phylum Chordata; class Mammalia; order Artiodactyla; family Bovidae; genus Ovis; species Ovis aries. The sequence goes on along the minus strand of NC_056069.1, from coordinate 58,462,616 downwards.
GTCGAACACAACTTGAGTGACTAAGCACTCACACAAATGACATTATGGAAAATACAAAATCATAGGACAAAAATTGGACCAATATTTGCCAATTGGAGATCTGAAACCATTGTCTACAAGATGGTATAAAGAAACTTAGGATGATGGAAATACTCTGTATTTTGACTGTGGTGGTGGTTCCCCAATGCAGAGAACTATCTACCTAAAAAGGGTGATTATTTTATTTATATAAATTATTATGTTGATAAACTACCTTTGAGTTCAGTATATATGCACATTAAAACAAATAAAGTACAACCTGTTCTTTCCTGGAACAGCTATTAAACAAATAAATATAAATGTGTAAATAAATACACAGTTCAGTTCAGTTCAGTCACTCAGTCCTTTCTGACTCTTTGCGACCCCGTGGACTGCAGCACACCAGGCCTCCCTGTCCATCACCAACTCCCAGAGTCTACCCAACCTCATGTCCATTGAGTCAGTGATGCCATCCAAACATCTCATCCTCTGTCGTCCCCTTCTCCTCCCCACTTCAATCTTTCCCAGCATCAGGGTGTTTTCCAAAGAGTCGGTTCTTTGGCCCAGGTGGCCAAAGTATTGGAGTTTCAGGTTCGACATCAGTCCTTACAATGAACACTCAGGACTGATCTCCTTTAGGATGGACTGGTTGGATCTCCTTGCAGTCCAAGGGACTCTCAAGAGTATATAAATATATAATTACATACTGCATTTAACAATACAGCTGGCCATCTCACAAAGGGCTGGATAAGGAAGTTTGCAATTTATGTTTGAATATTGTGCTGAGCTGTGCTGTGCTTAGTTGCTCATTTGTGTTCAACTCTTCACAACCCCATGCACTGCAGCCCGCCAGGCTCCTCTGTCCATGGGGATTCTCCAGGCAAGAATACTGGAATGGGTTGCCATGCCCTCCTCCAGGGGATCTTCCCAGCCCAGGGATGGAACCCAGTTCTGCCACATTACAGGCAGATTCTTTACTGTCTGAGCCACCAGGGAAGCCCAAGAATACTGGTGTGGGTAGCCTATTTCTTCTCTAGGGAGACTTCCCAACCCAGGAATCAAACTGGGGTCTCCTGCATTGCAGATAGATTCTTTACTACCTGAACTACCAGGGAAGCCCAGAAATAGGCTTCTATTGAAGTGGTGAATGGAGAAGAGGGAGGTTTGATTGATATTAAATCAATCAAATCAATCCAATTCATTTGCTTTAGAATTTGGTAGAGTCTTCTATTTGCTATATTAAAGTTCAGTTTGGTTCAGTTGCTCAGTCGTGTCCGACTCTTTGCGACCCCATGAATCACAGCACGCCAGGCCTCCCTGTCCATCACCAACTCCCAGAGTTCACTCAGACTCACATCCATTGAGTCCATGATGCCATCCAGCCATCTCATCTTCGGTCGTCCCCTTCTCCTCCTGCCCCCAGTCCCTCCCAGCATCAGAGTCTTTTCCAATGAGTCAACTCTTCACATGAGGTGGCCAAAGTACTGGAGCTTCAGCTTTAGCATCATTCCTTCCAAAGAAATCCCAGGGTTGATCTCCTTCAGAATGGACTGGTTGGATCTCCTTGCAGTCCAAGGGACTCTCAAGAGTCTTCTCCAACACCACAGTTCAAACGCATCAATTCTTCGGTGCTCAGCCTTCTTCACAGTCCAACTCTCACATCCATACATGACCACAGGAAAACGATAGCCTTGACTAGATGGACCTTAGTCGGCAAAGTAATGTCTCTGCTTTTGAACATACTATCTAGGTTGGTCATAACTTTTCTTCCAAGGAGTAAGCGTCTTTTAATTTCATGGCTGCAGTCACCATCTGCAGTGATTTTGGAGCCCCAAAAAATAAAGTCTGACACTGTTTCTACTGTTTCCCCATCTATTTCCCATGGAGTGATGGGACCGGATGCCATGATCTTCGTTTTCTGAATGTTGAGCTATATTACAAGTAATAGCTAAATTACAACCTTCCTGTATGTTGGACACTACACTAGATTCTTTACATACATAATCTTATTTAATCCTCAGAGTAATCCTATACATTTGCTACTATTACTCTCTCCTTTCAGATGGTAAAGCGTCTGTCTACAATGCGGGAGACCTGGGTTTGATCCCTGGGTCAGGAAGATCCGCTGGAGAAGGAAATGACAATCCACTTCAGTCCTGCTGCTGCTACTGCTAAATCGCTTCAGTCGTGTCCGACTCTGGGTGACCCCATAGATGGCAGCCCACCAGGCTCCCCCGTCCCTGGGATTCTCCAGGCAAGAACACTGGAGTGGGTTGCCATTTCCTTCTCCAATGCATGAAAGTGAAAAGTGAAAGTGAAGTCGCTCAGTTGTGTCCGACTCTTCGAGACCCCATGGACTGCAGCCTACCAGGCTCCTCTGTCCATGGGATTTTCCAGGCAAGAGTACTGGAGTGGGGTTCCATCACCTTCTCTGCACTTCAGTACTATTGCCTGGAAAATCCCATGGACAGAGGAGCCTGGTAGGCTACAGTCCATGGGGTTGCAAAGAGTCGGACACGACTGAGAGACTTCACTTACTGACTTACTTTTTAGGCTGTGGAAGCATGAATATGTAAGTTCAGCAAATTGTCTAAGGTCTTACAACAAATGAGTGAGCTTGATACTGAACCCAGACCTGCATGACTAAAAAGACATTGATCCCCATGCCAGGGTGTTTCAAATGTTTGCTTATCACGCAGAATCCCAGTCCTTGCTTAGAGTCTGGCATTCAGACTGAAGAACGGGGGAGTCCTGGGGGGCTGTGTTTTCGCAAGCACCTCGCGGGATCCTGGCCAGGTCTCCCCACTCAGACCATCTCCCCTAGTCTGTAGTCTGTGTGGTCAGTAGAGTGGATCATGATAAAGAGACTCAGAACCACACAATAGCAAAACTGCAAGAGATTTTGAAGACTGTTTAGACCAGTGGCATACCTCCAACCTAAAGTTTGAAAAGAGTAAAGGCAATGGATTCCTGGGTGTAGAGCAGCCGTTCTGATTGTTTCTCAGAAATGGGGGCCTGGGGATGTCTTGGGAGCAAGGCCTGTGTCCCCATGCTTGAGAGAAGAGACAGAAGGAAGTCAGGGTTTCCCCAAACTGGGGGCACGGTCACTAGTTAGAGCAGCGATAAGCAGGGGCTTGTTATCAAGCAGGGGCTGCCTTGGTAACAGCCTCTCCGGATGCTGTGCCCTTTGCAAAGTATTTTTCATGTGAATTACATTCTTTGCTCAAGGCAGAAGGGAGGAAGGGCGAAGGGAGAAAGGGCTTCCCCTGGTGGCTCAGACAGTAGAGAATCTGCCTGCAATGCGGGAGACCTGGATTCAATCCCTGGGTTGGGAAGATTCCCTGGAGGAGGGCACGGCAACCCACTCCAGTATTCTTGCCTGGAGAGTCCCCAGGGACAGAGGAGCCTGGTGGGCTGCAGTCCATGGGGTCACAAAGAGTCAGATACGACTGAGCAATTAAGCACACATTCTTTGCTCACAGTTGATCTCTGAGAAGGTATATTGGTTAAACTTCTTGATTGAATGTAAGAGAAATCAGTTTAAACTAGCCGAAGCTGAAAAGAGGGATTTCTGATGAAGGTATAGGTACAGCTCACAGGACCCAGACCTCAGGAAGGGCCTGGAAGGAGGGACTGAGCATCATGGGGACTCTCTCTGTGTCTTGAATCCCGATTTCTCGCTCTCCTTTTTCCCTGCCCTCTTTTCTTCCTTTCCCCGTCTCTCTCCTTTCTCATCCTTTGCCTTTCTGGTCCTTATGGTGGTTAGAAAATGACCAGCCATAGCTCCTGAGCTTAGATTGTCAGGTTCTTTTTGGTCCCAGGTCTGTATTTCATCAAGAGGGACCCTGAGTGGGCCAGCTTTGGTCAGGTGCTCACCTTGGTCCAATCAGAGGAGTCAGGGATGGGGTCCTAATGCCCCCAGTGACCCCTGGGAGCCCCAGAGAGGAACTGGCAGACAGTGCAACAGATGTTTAGTGCATGGCCCCCTGCACGCTGGCTATGTAACACCTATATACATCATCCCACACATACACTTTTTCAAAGATGCCTCTGCTTAATGAGGCCCACTATTCTAGTTACAGCTGCAAATGTATACTCTCCTTCCTCTAAAGGAAGACAACTCAAGGTCATGGCTGGCTGCTCTGTGCAGAAGTGAGGACTATGTTTTGTAGACAATCTCACCTTTTGCCATTTAGGTGTTGGTCTCAGATTCCAGGGAGTACGTATTCTTTGAGGCCATTATTTAGCCCACCACAAGTAGCTTTGTTTAAAAGGTAAAACAAAACAGATGAGTTAAAAACTTTCAAAGACATATATTATTTATTTATTTATTTGTAGCCATACCTTGTAGCATGTGCAATCCTAGTTTCTCCAGGGATCAAACCCACACCCCCTGGAAGTAGATGCCCAGAGTCTTAATCACTGGACCACAAGGGAAGTCCCTGGGTGAAATTAATTTTAATCATATATTTTATTTAACTGAATGTAACCAAAACATTGCTTCCCTAGTGAAAAGGAAAGTCGCTCAGTGTGTCCGATTCTTTGGGACCCCATGGACTATACCGTCCATGGAATTCTCCAGGCCCGAATACTGGAGTGGGTAGCCTTTTCCTTCTCTAGGGGATCTTCCCAACCCAGGGATTGAACCCAGGTCCTCCCACATTGCAGGCAGATTCTTTACCAGCTGAGCCACCTGGTAAAGAACCTGCCTGCCAATACAGGTTCCTGCCAGTACAATTCCCTATTCTCTCTGCATTTTATGTTGAGGAGTTCTTGAGCTGGGTCACAGCTGCACACACCATGGGGATATATGCTCCAGTGGAGGGAACCTGTCCAGGTCTCTCTTTTTATAGAGTGGGATTTGCCCAGGGGGATAAACATCCAAGATATTTATGTTGCATCTAGCCAAGATGCCAGCTGACTAGGGGAGGGCTGGGAAAGGCCAGTTGTGTGCTCCTAGAGACCCTGAGTGTTCCTTGGGCATGGGAAGTGGAATTCAGGCATGGCCTCTTGCTGTCAGAGAACTGGCCTGGTAGGGCTGCATCCTTGGACCCATCACCTTGTTGCCAGGAAATAGAAATGCAGAAAAGCACCCACAGCTGTCAATGGGGTCGTCCTGCTTTGTCTTCAGAGCTGAAAATGGTGGCTATAGGCTTCCCAGGTTGTGCAGTGGTGAAATAACCCACCAGCCATTGCGGAAGACCCAAAAGATGCAGGTTCCATCCCTTTGTTAGGAAGATCCCTTGGAGTAGGAAATGGCACCCAACTCTAAGATTCTTGCCTGGAGAATCCCATGGACAGAGGAGCCTGGTGGGCTACAGTCCATAGTGTCGCAAGGAAGTGGATACGACTGAGCAAGAAGCTCAGAGAGGACTTCAGGTTTCCAGTTTTCTCCCAGCTACTGTTCTCTTCTGCTGCTTCTAGTCTGACCACATCCGTGCAGGGTTTGACCCAGGGTTGCTGTCTAAGGTGGACTGAGCTAGGGATTGTGTAAGCAGCAGGCCCCTGTTGGCCTGAGATCGGTCAGGCAGCGTGTGAGCTGGGCCAAGTCTGTGGCCAGTCGGGGACCCCGACACACCAGGGTGTGGTTCCTGTGGCCGAGGGAAGGAAACTCCTGTAGTTTCAGGAGCAGGCGGAGTGGCCTGGCCTGAGGTGGAGGCCGCGGTGGGGCGGTTCATGGACAGGCTTGTTTGGGATGGAGGAGAATTGCTAAGTTGTTTATTTTTGGGGTGAGCTGCTCCACCCAAGAATGTCTCAGTCATGTCTTCAAGGCTGTAGCTCCTCCAGAGAGGTTCTGCTTTGCCCGAGTCAGTGGTTTTTGTCTCCTTCTGTCTAAGAAACTTGCCAGTTTGTCTCCCAGAGAGTGTTTTGCCCTCGGGGAGGATGGGAATTCTGGTGACTCTGGACCTAGACAGAGTCTGCTTGGCCTTTGGGTTAGTAATTTTCCGATTCCCCGCAGAGCTGGGGCCGCAGGTGGGTGTCTGACCTGAGCTTGACATCCTAACTCGCTCCGTCAGCTGCAGGCGCCAGGGTGTCTGCACAGACCAGGCCTCCCTGACAGGCCTTATCTGGGATGGCTTGGCTGCCTACCAGGCCAGGGGAGCCATGTACCTGAGGCCTCATCCCAGGAGTCAAGAAAAACATCGTCTTTGCCCCAAGTTTTCCCGAGGACCCTGCTAAGGCTTTTTGAAGGTGTGTTAACAGTGATGCGTCATCTGCGTGCTCATCTGTCCTTGGCGTGCCCACACAGAGTGTGTGGTCCAAAGCTCAAAACAATGGGCAGGTCAATAACCAGTTACGTTTGATATGGACCTATTATTGTAACAGTTTTCAGAGCAAACTCTGGGACGAGCTTATTTGGTTTGCCTTTCTCAAGGTTTGCCTAACTTTTCCCAATGAAATTCCCCATATTTCAGTCATGTCTGACTCTTTGCGACTCCACAAGCTGTAGCCTGCCAGGCTCCTCTGTCCATGGGATTTCCCAGGCAAGAACACTGGAGTGAGTAGCCGTTTCCTTCTCCAGGGGATCTTCCCAACCCAGGCACTGAATCCAGGTCTCCCACACTGCAGCCAGATTCTTTACCATCTGAGCCACCAGAGAAGCCCATTTAAATGTGTACAATCTCCAAAACAACACAGTAGACATTAATAAGTAGTGCAGTGGTAAAGGAACCTGCCTGCCAATGTAGGTTCGCTCCCTGGTCGGGGAAGATCCCCTGGAGTAGGAAATAGCAACTCATTCCAGTATTCTTTCTTGAAAAATCCATGAGCAAAGGATCCTGATGGGCTACAGCCATGGGGTGACAAAGAGTCAAACACGACTAAGCACTGACACCTAACTTTTCCCTATGAAGTCCCCCATATTTAAATGTGTGCAATCTCCAGAACAACACAATAGTCATGAAAGGTAAGATTGGTTGTATTTTCTGAGCCCTGAATACTGTTTAGGGCTGTTTTACAGTCTAGTAAGTGTTATTTGGAGGCAGAAATCTTTACGTTTTAGCTCTTAAGTTGAAAAGGACAGAATACGTTATTGGAATTAAGGTTGTCCAAGAATGCATCCAGGCCATTTGATGGCCGTAGCTGAAGACAATTCATCCAACCAGCCTCCTTATCTGCTTATCTGGCAGAATCAAACTCTGTGACAAGTAGAAGAGGGTTGGCCGTTGACATTCTTTCTCGCCACGATGGTAATCTTCATCATCGTCTTCTGACTGTTCTTAGGTTTCAGGGGAGAGGTTTGGGCATGGCAGGGAGAGGTCTAAAAAGCTGAAGGGCCAGGAGGAAAGGCAGGGTGTGGAAAGCACCTAGACAAATAATAATTAAAAATGAAAAGAACAAGTACAGCAGAAGGTAATATTCATTAGTTACGTACCTCATCTCAGGTGGCTTGGTTGTCAATGCTATGCTCAGGGCTTTAGATGGAGAAGCTCATTCATTGATTCATTTGTGGGTTCACTTATTCATTCCTTTATTCCATTGTTCAGCAGTTATCAAGGTGCCAGGCAGTGTTCTAGGCACCAAGGATGCTGCAGTGAAGGCAGCAAAGTCCCTATTTCCTAGAGCGAAATTTCTAGTAGGGACAAAGCCAACCAGTATGCAAATAATGCAAAGTAGAGAGTCCTAGGAAGAAAATTAACCTGGACACGGGATACGGAGGGACAGAGGGTGGCTTAGGAAGTTGCTGTGTCTAGTGGGTATCTGTCTGCTTCCCAGGCAGAGGGAACAGCAGTTCCCTGATACTGAGAAGGGCAAAGCATGCTGATGGAGGGCGGAAGGGGGTAGCTAGGGATTCGAGTGGAGTGGGGAAACTCTTGGAGGTTATAGCAGGCACACATTTTGATGTAGGTTTGAAAGGAATTGCACTGCTTCTTTAGTGGAGAAAAGGTTAGGTTGAGGGTAAGGATGGGAGCAGGAAGCCCAGTTAGGAAGCTCCTGCAGTCATCTAGGAGGAAGATGGTGATGGTTTGCAGCCATGACCTGAAGTTGGAGGAGGTGAGAAGGGGTAGACTGTGGAAATACTCTGGAGTTATGATGAACATATTTGCTGGTAGATTCGGATGTGAGCTGAGAGCAGGAGAGAAGCATGTTGTGACTTGAGTCCAAACTAGCAGCTCCATTTACTGACCTGGGCAGCTAGCGGAAAGGAGCAGCTTTGGAGACACAGATCAAGAGTTTGGTGTGGACATGCCACCTTTGTGATGCTTCTTACGCATCAGGTGGTGTCTGAAAGAGAGCTGAGCGGCCCAGTGGATCAAGAGCTCCCAGGGGAGGCTGCTTGTTTAGACTCCGGTGTCATGAGCAAAAAAAGCCCTTTCTGAAGTCAAGGATCTGAGGTCCAAGGTACTCCAGCATTCCTGCTTAGAGAAGGGACGTGTGCTGAGGAGAGTTCAGAGAGGTGGGAGGGAAGCCAGGCGCCTATGGTGACAGCAAGTCAAGAACGTGATCAGCGATGTCCAGTGCCCTAATCGGTTGAGGGAGATGGAAACAGAGTTGATCTCAGGGTCTAGCCACTTGTATTTCCTTCATCTTGAAACCTTATGCGGTGGGCACTGTTTTTCTTTACACTTTACCAATGAGAAAGCCAAGGCTCAGAAAGGCTGAGTTATTTACCAGGGCTCACACAATCAGAGATGGAGCCGGGGCCCAGTAAACCTGCTAAATCCAGAGACTCCCTAGGGCTACAACTGGGAAGGACACATTTCCTTCTGTACTTCCAGTGTAGTCCTAGGCTTTATAACCTCACCTGCCAGGTAAACAGTGCTCCAGGGAGGGAAACATTCTCAGTTCCACTTAGAGAATGACAGATTAGCGCAGGATCTTCAGAAAGAATGATTCAAACTGAGGACGGAGAAACGATAATGTAGTGCATTTAAGAGAGGCCTGTCTTCCTGCTTATGTTCAGTTTGGGCTCATGATTGCTTTAAAAATGTCTTATTAGCGTGAAAGAGAAGAGGAAAAAGCTCAAAATAGAAAGTGTTTATACAAAAAAACAAAAAAAACAAAAAAAACTAGTGGGGGATTTGCAGGCTTTTCTGACAGATTGCAGGCTACAAAACAGATTTGTGGGTGAAGTCTAGGCTCTTTGTGTTCGTTCTTTCTTCGTTTTCTCTCCTGTATGCTTAATGCCCATTTAAGAAAAGTCAATTAGGATACTATAGAAATAGCATAAGTAACCATCAGCCTGAGATAATGTTATCTATTGACTACAAACTATTTTATGTGAAAAGGCATTTTTATCTTTCAGGAAAATAAAAAGTAGCTGATGCACTGCCCCACTTTATATATATATATAATTTTCTAATTGTATGTTCTTAAAACCAGTAATACTCTGAATCTAGATTTTCAAATCTGAGTGAATCTAGAGTAAGGTAGGTTTTATAGGCTGCATGCGGGCTTCCCTGGTGGCTCGCTCAGCAGTAAAGAATCCCCCTGCCAATGTGGACACATGCATTGATCGATCCCCAAGCTGGGAAGATCCCCTGGAGAAGGAAATGGCAACCCACTCCAGTATTCTTGCCTGCAGAGTCCCATGGACAGAGGAGCCTGGTGGGCTATAGTTTATGAGGTTGCAAAAGAGTTGGATACAACTTAGCAACTAAACAACAACAGCAGCAGCAGGCTGTAGGTAGCAGCACAGTTTGTGGGTGGTTGTTACAAAATGAAAGGTCTTTCCTTTCAGTGTGAATTTGTTTCCTGTGGCTGCCATGACAAAGCACCATCGACTGGGGTTCTGAAGACAACAGGCATTTATTCTCCAGCCATCCTGGAGGCCTGAAGTTGTAAACCAGTGAGGCCAGACCCTGCCCTTCCCACTGCTGGAGGCTGAGATGTTCCCTGGCTCGTGGTTCCACAGTTCTGATCTCTGCACTGGCTTCATGTGGCTTCTCCCTTGAGTCTCCTGAGTCTCAAATCTCCTCCGACTTTTTCTGATAAGGACCTTATCTTTGGATTGGCATGCATGCTTGCTAAGTAGCTTCAGTCATGTTTGACTCTTTGCGACTCCATGGGCGATAACCTTCCAGGCTCCTCTGTCCATGGGATTCTCCAGGCAAGGATACTGGAGTGGGTTGCCATGCCCTCTTTCAGGGGATCTTCCCCATCCAGGGATTGAATCCTTGTCTCTGACATGTACTTGCATTGGCAGGCAAGTTCTTTACCACTGTGTCACTTGGGAAGTCCCTTGGATTTAGGGCCCAGCAAAGATCTGTTTCTCCAAATAAGGTCACAGTCATAGCTTCGGAGGTTTAAGATGTGGACATAGATTTTTGGAGGCTCTGCAGAAATCTTGACACAGTGTTAGACCCCCAGAGTGGTGGGAAGGACTCAGAGGCCCAGGATATAGTCTTCCCTCTGATGTTTAGTTTTGTAAGTTAACACACAGCACCACAATCAAGAGACTGTAACACATGCGTGTCAGAAGTTTCCGGAAGTGATGAGAGAGAGGCGAGGATGCTCACACTGCAATCCTCCCTTGCAGGCATCGACATCTCACAGAAAGAGAATGTGCTCTAGATCAGACCCACCAGGGTTGAAGCTCATTCTGCCACTCACTGGCTCTGTGACCTTGGCCGTTGATTTAACTTGACCTCCATCTCTTCAACTGTGAAATGTGAGTTATAACACTGACTTTGGAGTATTCCTGAGAAGATCCAAAGAGCTGTCCAGTGTCTAGTCCCCAGCACAAGCCTAGATGATTCTGAGGGTCCACACCCCCCTTCTCTCCATGCCAAGCCAGGCGGCCCATATGCCCTTCCTGATGCCTTTAGGATTCAGCTTGTTCTGTTGGGCATGGTGAGAGCTCCAGTCTGGTTCCTCAAATCCTGCCTCCTTCAGCTGCTCTGTTTAGGGTCTCTGTTCCCACAAGATGTTTCTGATTCACCCACTCAATCCTGCCCTGAGGTTATGAGAACTTTTCTCATCTGTTCCGCAGAAATCCCTGGCATTTACATTTACCTACACAGTTCAATTATTAGTTCAATTATTAAGAAGAGGTGGCAAGAATACACAGAAGAACTATACAAAAAAGATCTTCATGACCCAGATAACCACAGTGCTGTGATCACACACCTAAAGCCAGACGTCCTGGAATGCTAAGTCAAGTGGACCTTAGGAAGTATCACTATGAACAAAGCTAGTGGAGGTGATGGAATTCCAATTGAGCTATTTCAAATCCTGAAAGATGATGCTGTGAAAGTGCTGCACTCGATATACCAGCAAATTTGGAAAACTCAGCAGTGGCCACAGGACTGGAAAAAGTCAGTTTTCATTTCAATCCCAAAGAAAGGCAATGCCAAAGAATGCTCAAACTATAGCACAATTGCACTCATCTCACAAGCTAGCAAAGTAATGCTCAAAATTCTCCAAGACAGGCTTCAGCAATACGTGAACCGTGAACTTCCAGATATTCAAGCTGGTTTTAGAAAAGGCAGAGGAACCAGAGATAAAATTGCCAACATCCGCTGGATCATGGAAAAAGCAAGAGAGTTCCAGAAAAACATCTATTTCTGCTTTATTGACTATGCCAAAGCCTTTGACTGTATGGATCACAATAAACTGTGGAAAATTCTGAAAGAGATGGGAATACCAGACCACTTGACCTGCCTCCTGAGAAACGTGTATGCAGGTCAAGAAGCAAGAGTTAGAACTGGACATGGAACAACAGACTGGTTCCAAATAGGAAAAGGAGTACGTCAAGGCTGTATATTGTCACCCTGTTTATTTAACTTATATGCAGAGTACATCATGAGAAACGCTGGGCTGGAAGAAACATAGGCTGGAATCAAGATTGCCGGGAGAAATATCAATAACCTCAGATATGCAGATAACACCACCCTTATGGCAGAAAGTGAAGAGGAACTAAAAAGCTTCTTGATGAAAGTAAAAGAGAAGAGTGAAAAAGTTGGCTTAAGGCTCAACATTCAGAAAACGAAGATCATGGCATCTGGTCCCATCACTCCATGGGAAATGGGGAAACAGTGGAAACAGTGTCAGACTTTATTTTTTTGGGCTCCAAAATCACTGCAGATGGTGATTGCAGCCATGAAATCAAAAGATGCTTACTCCTTGGAAGAAAAGTTATGAGCAACCTAGATAGTATATTCAAAAGCAGAGACATTACTTTGCCGACTAAAGTCCATCTAGTCAAGGCTATGGTTTTTCCAGTAATCATGTATGGATGTGAGAGTTGGACTGTGAAGAAAGCTGAGCACTGAAGCATTGATGCTTTTGAACTGTGGTGTTGGAGAAGACTCTTGAGAGTCCCTTGGACTGCAAGGAGATCCAACCAGTCCATTCTGAAGGAGATCAACCCTGGGATTTCTTTGGAAGGACTGATGCTAAAGCTGAAGCTCCAGTACTTTGGCCACCTCATGAGAAGAGTTGACTCATTGGAGAAGACTTTGATGCTGGGAGGGATTGGGGGCAGGAGAAGAAGGGGATGACCGAGAATGAGATGGCTGGATGGGATCACTGACTCGATGGACGCAACTCTGAGTGAACTCTGGGAGTTGGTGATGGACAGGGAGGCCTGGTGTGCTGCGATTCATGGGGTCGCAAAGCGTCGGACACGACTGAGCGACTGGACTGCACTGAGAGTGTCTCAGACCTTGTTCACTAAGAGTGAGGTTAGGGTAGCATGTCTCAGACCTTTGTTTTTTCACTAAGAGTGAGCTAGGGATGTGTATCTCAGATCGTTGTGTAGTTGCCTAGCTCCTGGGGAGCTTGTGGAAATGCAGTCTTTCATTCAGTCGCTCTTGGCTGGGACCTGAAATTCTGCATTTCTAGCAAGTTCCCGGATGATGTGGATCCTGCTGGGTGGAGGACCACACTTTGAGTAGCAGGGAGCAGGGAAATACCCTGGGATTCACTCACTCAAATACTCTGGTTTTCTCTAAAGATCTACATTCAGGATTTTCCCAAGGCTAGCAGCTCTAACTTCTCTTTTCTTCTTTCGCTAAGAATTCATTTTCTTCTGGTCAGAATTCATAGTGAAGAATCTTCTCAGGGCAACCCAAACAGGATGGAGACAGTAAGACAGAGGGAAATTACTGCTTTGATGAACCGTTTCTTCAACCAATAAACGTGCTGACCCAGGGGCTTTTGTCCCACCAGACTTTAACATGCACATTTCCAGTCTAGCACTACAGATCAATCTAGGACTCATCTAGTTAGTTGCTCAGTTGTGTCTGACTCTTTGTGACTATAAAGGAAAGCCCACCAGACTTTTCTATCCGTGGGGATTCTCCAGGCAAGAATACTGGAGTGGGTTGCCATGCCCTCCTCCAGGGGATCTTCCCTACTGACGGACTGAACCTACGTCTCTGGCGTCTCCTGCACTTTGCTCTGATTCCACCTACCCTACTTCTCTTTTCTTTGTGCCGTCAATCCTCTAGAAGACCTGTGGCTTCCAATCTTTACCTGTTTTAGCACTGGTTTCAGTGAATCCAGCCATCTTCTTATGGGTCTTCTCCTTTACACCATGAGCTCCTTGAAGACAAAATGGTGACTTTTGACTCTGTGTCTTTGAGGTCTTTGACAATGTCTGACATGTGAGACAACTCCAGATCTAGCAAATGGCTGGTTTGTTGGAACAAATGACCAATTTGTTTACTCAAACACCCTTTTGCTAATCCTCATTTATTCCTCTTAACAACTCCATGAATTTTGCTGTCGCTCCCCTTCATAGACATGGTAATGGGAGCTTAGGAATGTTAAGTGGCATATCTAAGCAAGTGATGGAATTGAGTCTGGGTGAAGGTATGTCTGGCTCGCTGGTCCAGTTTCTCTCTGACCACTCTGGAATGACTGAATGAATAAATGCACCCATAGTGAACTTTGTTTACCATGACCTGCAGAGTGTAGGTGGTTAATCACAGCTTTGGCCAGACATGTCGACATCCAGAGTGATGGTTTCCGAGTGCTGGTCCCTGGGCCAGTGTCAGGTCAGGACCAAAGAATCACCAGTCTTGGATAGGATGAAAATATGAGCATAAAATTACATTTATATAATTAAAGAACTGCCTTCATGATGAGACCATGTCAATTCTTTTCTGATATACACGTGACCTTCTTTTCACAAGATAATGGCAAGAATAATCATTAGCTATTACTATATTTTAACATTCTTACTAGGAAAATTAGACCAACCCCACTGAGTTGAAAATCATACTTCTTAAAAGTGTACCAACCCTTAAAAGTAGGACTTCTGTGAAGTCCCCAAATCTGGGAATGACTGCTTTAGAGAAAGTTAATAAACGACTGACAACAGAGCCTCTGTTTGAGGGTAAAAAGGCAGACACCTTCGATGGATGACTTTGCGATTGTAATAAAATTTCCTGCTCATACATATCCTTTTTTCCCACCTTGTCTTGCTGACTGTGAGCAAGACTTTGATAGAAGACCACAAATCCATGGAAGGAACACCTCTTTAATTTGGGCAAAATGGTTGCAGATTTTCTTTTGTAAAGAGTTCTGCTTACAGGGGCACTCTTTCAGGTGCTTGGAGAGCATACATTTCTAAAGACTGAGAGTCAGGCTACCAGAATTTCTGGGACATGGTGAGTGAGGGGTGAGGAGAGGGAGGGGAATAGGGCCCTGACCAGGAAGACCAGGGCCATTTGGTTGAAGGATCAGGGGAAGAGAGAGGAAGTCTCAAATAATGGGCACACCCGGAAGAATATTGAACAAATACCCGGAAGACAGAAGCACGGGAAGGTCAGATTTTACTTTTCATTCTGTTTCAAAGCAAAATCCCCGATCAAAATAAACACAGCCACCAAAAGTCCCATGATATCATTGGGAACTGAGCACTTTCCACGTGGAAGTGTCAGATGAGCTGAGGGGATTCTTCCAGTTTCTCTAATTCAGAGAGAAGAGTCAGGCAGGATCTCCTTCTCATTGTGTTCATATCATCGTCTGGTGATTGGAATGGCTGACAGGATAAGTACAGGTAATTATTACGTCTTTTCCTTACATTTCACAACATTCAGCCCTACCTAACAGAATTGATCTGGTACCCACGAGTATGAAAAGAACATCCAAGTGTAGAGTAGTGGATCACAAAATTTTTTAAAAAGCTGGGCAGGCCCCACAACTCCAGGAAAAGCTCGGTGTGTGGGGGACGTCATTTTTATTGTCCTCTTGGTGAGTCATGAATCACCGCACCCAATAAACTCTTGGTACACTTCTCAGACGAGCAGAACTCACCATCCTGATAGCAACATTATCCTTCATTGCTAAGTAGCTCAAAAGTTAAAAAGCCATCTTTGTAAGGTAACAAACATCAGAGCAACATCAAACTGTATATGATTAGAACAATAATCTTGCTGTAGAATGGGTTTATTATATCTATTGTGTAACAGCATTTTTTTTTTTTTCTGATCCAGCTACTGTGGACATTAGTAATGACAGAGAATAAAATCTGGTGTTATTTCACATCTGCAAAATTTTCAGTAATTATAAGGAGTCAAGGATTTCTGGCTAGTGAAGGAGAGAATGGTCCAGGAACATTCCTTCACTATGAGGGAGCTACTTCACGGTGGCTTGGTGGTAAAGAATCTGCCTGCTACAGCAGGAGACATGGGTTTGATCCCTGGGTCGGGAAGATCCCCTGGAGAAGGAAATGGCAACCCACTCCAGTATTCTTGCCTGGGAAATTCCATGGACAGAGGAGCCTGGCAATCTATTGTCTCTGGGGTCACAAAACAGTCAGACACGACTTAGTGATTAAATAACAACGAGAGACCTGACCCCACAATTGAGCCTAAATATGTATGTCTTGATTGATTTGTGGGTAAGTGTGGGATTGAAGTGTTCACAGATTTTGCTTGTGAGCGGATATTTCCATTGAACACACCATGACAATTCCCTAAAATGTCTTTCTCCCAGGAAGGTGTCTGAGATACGGCAATTTGATGGTAAGTAAGATGGAACCTCTACTCTTATGCAAACTAGATGGGAATGTAAGGTGCTTTTGTACCTGAAATGGAAAACAAGGTGTGGAGCGAGATACAGAGGAAGTGAGAAGGGCAAGTGAGAAGAGTAAGGTCTTGGAGGCAGCTTCATGGAATGTATGGTATTCCCACTGAGCCTTTGGGGATGGGATCTATCTAGGAAGTCGATTGGTTAACACTGACTATCTTGGTAAAGATTAGGCACATCAAGAGGTAGAGGAGTACATTCCTGAACTGTGAGGCAGCATGAAAGTCCAGGCTTTTTCCATGGGGTCATGTGGGCAGGTGGGATGTAGGGATCCTAGTGATAAGACTTGCAGATACAGGCTGAAGACACGATGGTGGTAGGAGCTTTGAAATCCAGACTGAAGAGCTTAGCTTTTGTTCTGTCTGTGACTGTTGCAGACAGATAACTCTTATTTGCCTACCCAGTAGCTATGACTTGCTTGCTTTTTTTCCTTTTGCTAACAGAGCCACAATGATCATAAACTTCCCATTTTATAGGCAATCAGCATCTGTAAAATGGTTTTGCGGGTGTTTGATCAGAGGAATAGTGCTTGAGTTGATTTGTCCTTTATATGGACAATCCTGGTCAGAGGGTGGTGGGTGGAGAGTGTGGAGGAGGGAGAAAACCTTGACCAGACAAAAAGATAAAAATGAAGGCCATGGAGCTTAGCAGCAGTAAGACATACCCAAGAACCTTCTAGAACCTAAAAGCATACAAAAATCACCTCCAAAAGAGTAGAAAGGGAATAACTTCCTAACCACTCTGGAATGATAAGAACACATTCATTTTAATTTGGTTCTTTCTAAGGGACAGCATAAACCATCATGGAACTCTAAGATCTGTACTAACCAAGGGGAGAAGCCACCAGAAGGTTCTCGCCATGTGCTTTGCCCTATGCTCTTGGCAGAAGCAGTAACTGTGTTAAACATAAAGGGACTGTGCTGTGCTGAATTGTGTATCTACCCAAAAATATGCTCAATGCCCCTGGTACCTGTGAATGTAACTTATTTGGAAATAGAGTCTTCGTAGATGTAATCAAATGAAGATGAGGTTTAAGAAAGCAAATGCTAAGACTTCTCATTACATGGAAAAAAACTGTGTTTTTCTTCTTTAGTATCCACCTGAGATGAAAGATGTTAACTAAATTAATTGTAGTAATTATTTCACAATATATGTAAGTCATCATGCTGGACATGTTAAACTTACAGTGCTGTATGTCAGTGATGTCTCAATAAAACTGGAAAAAAAGTTTAAGATGAAGTCACACTGGATTGAAAGACATTTTATTTAAAATGTGTCTCATAAGCAGCATATAGATAGCTTGTCATTCAGCATGACAATCTTCATCTTATTACCACAGTGATTGGTCTAGGTGCTAGCTTCATAAGATTGCTGTAAGAAATCAACAAAAACTAAATGACTTCACTGAAACTTATTCTCTCAAAAGCATGGATGCTAGAAGTTCAAAATCAACGTGTCAGCAGGGCGAGGCTTCCTTAAAAGACTCTAAGAAAAAATACTTCTTTATATGTTGTATCTTCTGAGAGTTGCAATAATTCTTGGTTTTCCTTGGCTTGTGGCAGAAAAATGCCAATCTTTGCTCCATTGACCTTTTTGTACAAACAAAACAAAACAAAACCCAAAACCTAACCCCTGTATCTGGGTCCAAATCTCCCCTTCTTCTAAGGACACCAGTCATTGGATTTAAGGCCCATCCTAATCCATTGTGGGTTTCCCTGGTGGCTCAGATGGTAGAGGGTCTGACTGCAAAGCAGGAGACCCGGGTTCAATCCCTGGGTCAGGAAGATTCCCTGGAGAAGGGAACGGTAACCCACCCCAGTGCTCTTGTCTGGAGAATTTCACGGATAGAGGAGGCTGGTGGGCTACAGTCCACAGGATCAAAAAGAGTGGAACTTGACTGATGTGACTTACCAAACACACACCAGGTACACAGACATTTTATAAAAATATAGGGGGAAAAGCTTACAGCTTTACTACTTAATTTCGTGACCCTCAATGCTTTGGCAGCAAGTTATTAGTGCCAGAGAAGAGGAAGAAAGGGATCAGGACACTTAGGATTTGAGGGGCTCAAGAAATATATAATCCAAGACAAGATCAGAATTATAAACGCAAAGATTGATTTGGGGGGACAGTGGTTAAGAAATCATAGCCGTGTGAACTGTGGAGCCAGTGTGGTTGATGACCACAGATTGGAGTCAGAGTCCAGACCCCAGGAAGCCTCACATCTCTCCCTCATAGCAGGTGAGAGGTGAGACTGTAAAAAGAAAAGTGAGATAAGGAGTTGGCTCATGGAAAATTCCAAGAGGCCTTGGGCACAGAGGTTAAGCATGTGGACTTCGGAGTCACACTGTCTAAATTTGAATCCACTCGCCTGTGTTACCACAGGCACAGCACCTAAACTCTCCTCCTCCAAGTCCCGAGGCTTAAACAAATTCATAAGATTCCTGGTGCTTGCTATTTCTAGGAAGAAGCATGGCAGGCATCTAGTGGTTGGTGTCCAGGAAATAGAAGGTATTAGCAAAGGTCAGGGCAAGACAGAGGGTGCCTGGTTAGGGACATCTGGGCCTTCAGGTCCTCTTCAGAGCATGAGAGAGCTCCAAGGCAGGTGGCCTCTGGAGGGCCCGGGGCGATGAGTAAGAAATTGGAGTGTGAAGCAGAAGCTCTCCTCTCTCAGACTCAGCGTAACCTCCATCATCAGCTTTGTCTGTCTTTCAGACTTACTGAGCTTTTTCTGATGATGAAGGTTCTACATTGCAGCGTTATTTGTAGTAGCTACACACTGGAAAGAACCTGAATGTCAATAAGAGAATAGATTAATTGTGGTATATTTGATGAATACTCTACAGCAGCTTTCCCAGGTGGCTCGGCGGTAATGAGCCAATGCAGGAGACGCAAGAGACGTGGGTTGGATTCTTGGGCCAGGAAGAGCCCACGGAGGAGCAAATGGCAACCCACTCCAGTATTCTTGTCTGGAAAATTTCCATGGATAGAGTAGCCTGGCAGGCTACAGTCCATGGGGTTGCAAAGAGCTGGACGTGACTGAGCACAGACAGATGCGTGCACTACAGCAGTTAAAGTAAGTGAATTAGTTCAATACGTAGCAGCCTGAACGGCTCTTGAAAACCTAATGATAGTGAAAAAAGTAAGTGACAGTGTGACCAAGTGTATGTAAACAAATCACATGATGTTTATGAAAGGGCAATGTATGGAAAAGTATACAATCAGAAATTAGATGGATGCATTCTCAAGAAGAGAGGGGTCTGGACTAGGAACAAAGCACACTCAACTTCATCTAGAACATCTGTCCTTGGTGTTCAGTTGCTAAGTTGCGTCTGACTCTTTGTGACCCCATGGACTATAGCATGCCAGGCTCCTCTATCCTCTACGGTCTCCCACAGTTTGTTCAAATTCATGTCCAATGAGTCAGTGATGCCATCCAGCCATCTCATCCTCTGTCATCCCCTTCTCCTCCTGCCTTCAATCTTTCCCAGCATCAGGGTCTTTTCTAATGAGTCGGCTCTTTGCATCAGGTGGCCAAAGCATGCTGAGCTTCAGCTTCAGCATCAGTCCTTCCAGTGAATATTCAGGATTGATTTCCTTTAGGATTGACTGGTTTGATCTCCTTGCTCTCAAGAGTCTTCTCCAGCACCACAGTTTGAAAACATCAGTTCTTTGGCGCTCTCCCTTCTTCATGGTCCTGCTCTCACATCTGCACATGACTACTGGAAAACCCATAGCTTTGACTAGATGAACCTTGGTCAGCAAAGTGGTGCCTCTACTTGTAATGTGCTGGCTCGTTGTTCAGCTGCTCACTCGTGTCTGACTCTTTACGCTGTATACATTTGTCATAGCTTTCCTTTCAAGGAACAGCCTATTACTTCATTAAATTTTTTGAAGCAAAAACAAAAGTTAATTTTGGGTGGAGGGTCCATTATTTTCCTGTACTTTCTTCTATTTTTAAAAATGTTTCCTGCCCATTGTAGAAAATAAAGTAGTAGGAAAAGCAAGTAACTAGCATGTAGATATTATTGCTGTTATCATTTTGTCCTATTACTATGTGTATATAGATGTGTATTTAAAATTATACTGTCTGTATATACAGTTTTGTAAGATGTTTTTTAAACTTGATGGATTATATTTTCCTATGTCATCAAATGTTCTCTAAAGATATGATTTTCAATGACTGCAGAATAGTTCATCTTCTGTATATGCTATAATTTTTCCATCATTTTCCCATGACTGGATCTATAAACTGTTATAAACTATTGGGTTAGTCAAAAGTTTCATTCGTGTTTTTCTATAACATCTTACAGAAAAACTCAAATGAAATTTTTAGGTTTTTGGCCAACTCAGTACATCTGACTTTTTGGCTCTGTAAATAATGACTTTATTATATAAAAATTATTGTATAAGTAATTATATAATTATATATAAACCTACATAATTAATAATATAATTAGTATGTAATTAGCGTAATTATTATCTAATTGTATATTTCTGATAATTCCATTAAGATACATTTCTGGGAATAGAATTATGGGTTCAAGATGTATAGGCATTTTTAAGGTTATTGATAAGTAAACTCCATGGACTATAGCTCACCAGGCTCCTCCGTTCATGGAATTCTCTAGGCAAGAATACTGCAGTGGGTTGCCATTCTCTCTGGGGGAACTTACTGACTGAGGGGCTGAAGCTGGGTCTTCTGCATTGCAGGCAGATTCTTTAACATCTGAGCCACTAGGGAGGCCCACTGATACAAATCGACAAATTAGTTTCCGAAAGACAGGAACAGTTGACACTCCCTGCAGTTCTATATGAGGTAGCTGCTGATCTTGAAGAAAGTGCAAGAAAGAAAGTCAAGTTGCTCAGTCGTGTCCAACTCTTTGTGAAACCATGGACTGTAGCCCACCAGGCTCCTCTGTCCATGGAATTCTCCAGGCAAGAATACTGGAGTGGGTTGCCATTTCCTTCTCCAGGGGATCTTCCCGACCAAGGGATCAAACCCGGGTCTCCCGCATTGTAGGCAGATGCTTTTACCGTCTGAGCCACCAGGGAATGCTGATCTTAAAGTTCCATAAATTGGATAAAACTCCTAACCCACTCCACCTCCACCACAAATTTGATTTTCCTGGTCCTCCAGTCTTATTTTCTTTTAGATTTCCTCTAGCGGTGGTTTTGAGCTCAGGAAGAGAGTGGCCTCTGGCTGGAAGACAGGCGTGGTGGGCAATTCCCCTAATATTTGCTCCCATGGGAGGCTCTCTGAGCCAACCTCCTCCCTCCAAGGAGCTCAGTCACTTCCAGGCACTGGGGTGAGGGCCAGTCTTATTACCGCTCAGCACCTCCTACCCTGTGGCTGACACCTACGCTGTGGCCCGCCTTCAGAGGAAAGACAACCTGTTATTTTGTACTTGTTGCTGTCTTATATCAATAGGAAGCCAGTGATGCTGTTCTCAGCAAAAACACAGATTCACCCTAAGAAGCTGTCCTTTTCGAAATGGGATAATCCTGCCCTGGTGTTCCCTGACTGGCAAGAATCCCTTCCATATGGGAACATCTGTCTCTATCTGAAATTGATTCTAGTCATGGGACTACTGATGAGTATCAGATGGTTTAGTAGAAGAATTAATGGTTTAATCCTGGCTTATCAATTGATGGGTAACATATGTTTATTGGGCTTTCCCTGGTGGCTCAGGGATAAAGAATATGCCTGCTGATGCAGGAGACATGAGTCCCATCCCTGGGTTGGGAAGGTCCCCTGGAGAAGGAAATTGGCAACCTAGTCTGGTATTGTTTCCATGGGAAATCCCATG
The DNA here is from genome assembly GCF_016772045.2 of Ovis aries. NCBI lineage: Eukaryota > Metazoa > Chordata > Mammalia > Artiodactyla > Bovidae > Ovis > Ovis aries. The sequence goes on along the minus strand of NC_056069.1, from coordinate 58,440,807 downwards.
AAAACAGGAGCCTGGTGGTCTGCAGTTCATGGGGTCACAGGATCAGACCAAACAACAAAACAACAAACATGTGCTTCTTACAGACCATTTATTTACTTCTATGATATCTGCAGAGATAAGCCACAACTATTATGAAAGAGCTTCTCACCTTGTGATACAGTGTTGCTTTTAAACCTACCTTGACATAAAACAAATTATTTGCACACCTCACTGTCATCATACAATTCCAGATCTTTTAAAGTTAAAAAAAATAGTAGCTGCCTCCTACTGCTCTTTGGATAAATAGCCACATCCTTACCATGACCCTCAAGCCCGTCTGGTTTCACTGTGGGCAAAACTCCCCTCTTGAAAACCTCTTTCACCTTCTTCCCAGATCTCAAATTCAACAATCTCCCTCTGATCTCAGGGCTTTTGCACATGCAGTTTCCACGGTATGGGACAGTCTGCCTCCTCCTACATTGTTCCAGACCCAGCAGATCTCACCCCAGGGCTCTCCTTTGCCAGTCTTAGTAGAATCTTTTAGATGAGCTTAAAAAAAATAAATAACATCTTCAGGAAAGGCTGTCCCTCAGACCACAGACTATGTGTGGATGCTCTGATTAATGTTATCATAACATGGTGTGTTTTTGCTTGTGATGATTTGTAGTTTGCAATTCAATGTTTGCCTATGTCATTATTGCTTGAAATCTGTCTCTCCCATTCCTCTTCTGTGTTCCACGGGCAAAGAGGCTGTTTGTCTTACCATCAGAAGCATGCTGGCCAATAAAATGTGGGGCAGACAGCTGCTGAGTCACCGCTTGTCAAATAAATAAATGGATACCGACTAGTATGGCTGATGGCTTGGTTGGGTTAGTGTACTGGCTGAGCATCCTTGCGTGCAATCTCCTCATAAGGCAATGAACTATTTCTCAAGCCATAGAAAAGTGTCATTCAGAGTGGAGCCTTTATGACAGCTGGGCAGGTTTTCTTACCTGCTTTCTTGCCTACTCGTGATGGGAAATTGTTACTTCATCTGCCTCACATTTAAAAACAAAGACAATATCTTCACTTTTCCTCCATCCTGAGACATCAACATCATCATTATTATTTTGTTTAGGAAGCAAGTTTTTTTAAATTTACTTTTTGCTGCTGCTGCTAAGTTGCTTCAGTAGTGTCCGACTCTGTGCAACCCCATAGACGGCAGCCTACTAGGCTCCCTCATGCCTGGGATTCTCCAGGCAAGAACACTGGAGTGGGTTGCCATTTCCTTCTCCAATGCAAAAAGTGAAAAGTAAAAGTGAAGTCACCCAGTTGTGTCTGACTCTTAGCCACCCCATGGATTGCAGCCTACCAGTCTCCTCCGCCCATGGGATTTTCCAGGCAAGAGTACTGGAGTGGGTTGCCATTGCCTTCTCTGAATTTACTTTTTAGTTGGAGGGAAATTACTTTACAATGTTGTGTTGGTTTCTACCACACAATAGTGCAAATGAGCGATAATTTTACGGATATCCCCTCCCTCCTTAGCCTTCCTCCCCTTCCCCCACCCCATCCCTCTAGTTCATCACAGAGGGCCATTTTGGGCTCCCTGTGTTATATAGCAACTTCTTGACTGCAGCTATGAAGTTAAAAGATGCTTACTCCTTGGAAGGAAAGTTATGACCAACCTAGATAGCATATTGAAAAGCAGAGACATTACTTTGCCAGCAAAGGTCCGTCTAGTCAAGGCTATGGTTTTCCTGTGGTCATGTATGGATGTGAGAGTTGGGCTGTGAAGAAAGCTGAGCACTGAAGAATTGATGCGTTTGAACTGTGGTGTTGGAGAAGACTCTTGAGAGTCCCTTGGACTGCAAGAAGATCCAACCAGTCCATTCTAAAGGAGATCAACCCTGGGTGTTCTTTGGACAGAATGATGCTAAGCTGAAGCTCCAGTACTCTGGCCACCTCATGCGAAGAGTTGACTCATTGGAAAAGACTCTGATGCTGGGAGGGATTGGGGGCAGGAGGAGAAGGGGACGACCGAAGATGAGATGGCTGGATGGCATCACTGACTCGATGGATATGAGTTTGAGTGAACTCCGGGAGTTGGTGATGGACAGGGAGGCCTGGCGTGCTGCAATTCATGGTGTTGCAAAGAGTTGGACACAACTGAGCAACTGAACTGAACTGAACTGAATGAACCAGCTATCAATTTTATACATGGTAATGTATATATGCTAAGACATCATTATGCAATGATATAATTTAATAGTAACTTTTCAGAGGGAAAAACCAAATATATCCCCCCAAATATTGCTCCCACATTAAATGTATATATATATATATATAGATTGTAAAACATCCAATTCTGGATATGTTAACATGTTATAAAATGGCGAACATCTTTGAATTTAGACAAAATTGGCAGTCCTACCACAAAGGCTGGTTACGAATATTAAAACAAATGAAGGCATGTGAAGTGTATTGCCAAGTGTCTGGTACACAGTGTTCAATAAAATGATACTTATTAGTAAGCTTATTACTATTATTCCTACCATTTTACTTTGAGAGGATTAACTTGAGTTTATCCTGTGGGTTTTAGATTCCCAGTGACGTTAAAGGGCTTGTGTTCTTGTTGGGGAGGAAAAAAGTTTCCTCTACCCTTCTAGTATCTTCTGCCTGCTTTAAGAACTAAATTAACAGGAGACAGATTAATAGGAGAAAATCAAACAAATATTTAATAACATGTATTCATGGGAGAAACCTAGGAAAAGTGAGTAAGTCACACAAATGGTTAAATCCCTCACCTTAAATGCCAGCCTCAGCTAAAGACAAAAGAGGATGTTGGGGGTAGGGAGAGCCTGTTACAAGAGGTGGCCAGGAGAAGCGCAGTAAACAAGGCTAAGGATGTTGTGCAGATTTACTTCTGTAGAGACTTGCTCATCCTTCTTGTCCTGGTCCAGGGAGGGAGACACCTTTACAAGTGGAGAATTCCCTTATAAATGTAAATAGTTCTTACAAAAGGGTGACTTCTACTTGATTTTCAGAGCTTTTCCCCTTGTCTGCCATTTCTTAGAAAATGTGCTCAGTCGATCAGTCCTGTCCCACTCTTTGTGACCCCATGGACTGCAGCTTGCCCTCCAGGCTCCTCTCTCCATGGGATTTTCCAGGCATGAATACTGGAGTGGGTTGCCATGTCCTCCTCCAGGAGATCTTCCCCACCCAGGGATCAAACCTGCATCTCTTGTGTGTCCTGCATTGGCAGTCGGATTTTTTACCAGTTAGTGTTAGGTTAGTGAAGTCGCTCAGTTGTGTCCGACTCTTTGCGACCCCATGGACTGTAGCCTACCAGGCTCCTCCGCCCATGGGATTTTCCAGGCAAGAGTACTAGAGTGGGTTGCCATTGCCTTCTCCAGAGGATCTTCCCGACCCAGAGATGGAACCCAGGTCTACTGTATTGTAGGCAGACACTTTACCATCTGAGCATCCAGGGAAGCCCACATTAACCAGTTTAAGATAATTAATATGTCAAAGAGACATATTTAAGGGTGTCAAATTCTGCTCCCTTCCACTTGGCATGTCTGGGTGAATGCAGTCTCCCCTCAGTACTCAGGCCTCAGAAAGTCACAGTGACACACAGGAGCTAGGCATCACCGTGGAGGTCCCGGAGCAACCTGAACTGGGAATCCCAAGCTCTTTGGACCCCACCTCGGGTGTGATCGTGAATGAAGGGAAAGAGGCCCGGAGGGTGAGTCCATAGGCTTCCTTGGACAGTCGCACTTCGTCTCCAGCTCCTTTCCTAAAGAAAAGCCCCCGTTTGGTGGGCCAGGATGTTCATGTTGTCCTTTCTGTGTTTTCACAAAATAACATGGGAGTGTATTTATTCCAAGAGATCTCAGTTGGGCATTTCCGGTCCCACTGCCGCCCCCTGGCCCGGACTTTCCTGGCTCACCCCCAGGCAGTCACTTCCCACCCCCCTCCACACTTTCCTGCCTGCAACCCTCCCAGTTTAACTCATTTCAGTACAAACAAGCGGGGCCCCCTTCTCACTCCCCTTCCCAGTCTGGCTGAAAAAGCTCATCGTCATGGGAAACATTATTCTTATTCGCATGGAGGGAATAGTTACTGCCCTTGGTTAGTCTGGTGTGTGAAGCTCTCCCAAGTCAGAGCCCATTCGAACTTCCCAGACTTTCTTCTGCTTTCCCCTGCTCTGTACCTGACTCCCTGCCCATCCCATCTCTCACTCTCTTCTTTCTGGAATAATCTTCTTCACTCTTATCTCCCTTAGCACCTCGGGGCTTGTCCTGAGGCACTTGATTGTATGTTTCCAGCTTGGGGTGTAGTCAGACAGGCACACAGCTGGTGACTCTTCTAGATCATAATCTCCTTGAAAGCAGAAAATCCACCTCACTTCTCCTTATATTGTACTTTTTAACTACCGTACGTGGAGAAATGAGTACATGACCTTTTGGTTTCTGAAACATCAAAAGGAACAGTAATTATGTATCCTTTATGTGTCGCAGAAATTAAATCTGCAAGAAAAAAAAGGTGCCCAGTTGAGGGATCTTTGTTGAGCAAGTCATTTCTTCTGTGTATTCTCCCTCTGAACTCATTTAACTGTGCAAAGGGGCTTTTTTCTCTGATGGGCAGAGCAGAGAGGTAAATGCTGACAGATGATGCTATTTTGGGCTTCCCAGGTGGCATGAGTTGTAAAGAATTCGCCTTCCAGTGCAGGAGGCTTGGGTTTGATCCCTGAGTCAGGAAGATCCCCTGGAGAAGGAAATAACAACCCACTCCATCATTCTTGCCTGGAGAATTCCATGAACAGAGGAGCCTGGTGGGTTGTAGTCCATGGGGTGGCAAAGAGTCAGACACGGCTGAGCAACTGATATGACTACACTGATGCTATTTTAGCTGTCTGTCCATTCATGCATGGATCCCATGCTCAGAAGGCAGCCAGTATACTTTGTTAAATCAACACCAGTGCTTTACTGAATTCGGATGTGTTACTGAACCAAACCTGTGTCTGTTTGCCCTCCTGTAGCAATCAAGCCAATCTGCTGACACTGGCTTGGGATGAAGGAGAGGGTGGTATTTATTATAAGGCTCCAGACAAGGAGTCCAGGCATCATGAATGCTCAGAAACTTGAACTCTCTGATGGGTTTCAGGAAAACATTTTTAAAGGCCAGGTGAGGGACGAGGTCACTGGGGTCTGTGATCAGCTCGTGCACAATCTTTGGTTGATGATGAAGTAATAGGACCATGTCACAGGGGTTAACATTATCAGTCCTTGGGCTCCAGTAGGTCTGGGGGCTACTGCTGCTCATGGTCATTAAGTAGTTAACTTTTTCCATTTGGTGGGAGTTTTGGCATCTGTAAAAGGACTCAAGGCAATTTGCATCAGATACTGTTATCTAGGTAATTCAGAGGAGAATTAAAGCAGAGGACGTCGGGGGATGGGCCTGTCCTGGGAAGTCTCCCTGGGAAGATGGGATCAACTGGGAAGGGTCCTGGGTTTAGGGCACAGCCAAGCAGGGTTCTGCCTCCCCTGTGCTCAGCTGCTTCAGTCCTGTTCAATTCTTTGTGACCACAAGGACCTTTGCCCACCCGGCTCCTCTGTCCATGGGATTTCCCAGGCAAGAATACTGGAGTGGGCTGCCATGTCCTCCTCCAGCGGTCTTCCTGACCCAGGGGTCCAACCAGCATCCCTCACATCTCCTGCACTGGCAGGCGAGTTCTTCCCAGTGCCACCTGGGAAGCAACTCCCACCCCACCCCCACCAGAGATGGAACACTTCACAGATTTTCGTGTCATCCTTGCACAGGGGCCATGCTAATCTTCTCTGCCCCATTCCAATGTTAGTGCATGTGCGGCTGAAGCAAGCACTCTCTCTCCCCCAGCTGCCCTCTTCTCAGCCCCAGTTCCTGAGGGGAAAGAGTAGTCACTCAACATTCTCATCTTTAAGAGCGAAGCTGACTCTACCTACTTTTAAGGAAACAGGTGTCACAGACAATTTTTCAGAGCCAATGACACTGTGATACCTGCAGGTGGAAATTCTTGGCACTTTGGGGCTTCTGAACTAAAGAGTTGTGTAAGCAACATAGCCTGTCGGGTTTTCCATGTTACATGTTTTTTGGCTCTGTGGAGTTTTAGGTGTTCTCTTGAATGTAATGACTTATTGCACATGCCTACTGAAAACAAACGCACAACCTAAGAGCAGTGAGTTTCAGTTTTGTTTGGGGATCTAAGGACAATGGCCCAGGATATAGCCTTTCAGATAGCTCTGAGAAACTGCTCCAGAGAAGTGGGAAGAGCCAGTTAATACATACATACATACATACATATATATATATATATAGTGTTTTGGGGGGAGGCTGGGAAATACATTTCAGTTCAGTTCAGTTCAGTCGCTCAGTCGTGTCTGACTCTTTGCGACCCTATGAATCGCAGCACGCCAGGCATCCCTGTCCATCACCAACTCCTGCAGTTCACTCAGACTCACATCCATCGAGTCAGTGATGCCATCCAGCCATCTCATCCTCGGTCGTCCCCTTCTCCTCCTGCCCCCAATCCCTCCCAGCATCAGGGTCTTTTCCAATGAGTCAACTCTTCGCATGAGGTGGCCAAAGTACTGGAGTGTCAGCTTCAGCATCATTCCTTCCAAAGAAATCCCAGGGCTGATCTCCTTCAGAATGGACTGGTTAGATCTCCTTGCAGTCCAAGGGACTCTCAAGAGTCTTCTCCAACACCACAGTTCAAAAGCATCAATTCTTCGGCGCTCAGCCTTCTTCACAGTCCAACTCTCACATCCATACATGACCACTCAAGCATAAAAATATTACTGTTATTCACAAAGGCTTCCCTGGTGGCTCAGTGGTAAAGAATCTGCCTGCGATAAAGGAGACGCAGCAGATGCAGGAGACCTGGGTTTGAACCCTGAGTCAGGAAGATCCCCCTGGAGGGGAAAATGGCAACGCACTCCAGTATTCTTGCCTGGAGAATCCCACGGACAGAGGAGCTGGGTGAGCTACAGGCCATACGGTCGCCAAGAGTCGGACACGACTGAAGGCACTGGGCACACAGGCACGCAAGCTCGTCACAAAGAACAGGCATCTCAATTAATGATTTTAGCACTAGTCTTTCTGTGGGAGAATGCAAGCACCTGGACCTGAGATCACGGAAGTTCCTACTTAGATATGCATCTTCACTAGCTAGGGGCCCATTTATCCAAAGCACAAAATGCTCCCTTCTTTTTTTTTTTTTTCCCCCCATTCTGAATTCCCCTCAGGGTTTGGTGTCCTGGGTAATACAATGAGTTGGGACTTCACCATTTGTGTAAGGGGATGATGAGCCATACTCTTTGTTCTTCCTGTTTACACGTTTTAAAATTGTGCATGGGATATAGTTTCTAAACCCAATCTCCTTTCTCTTTCGATGACCAAGTAACATGGTGTTTATCTTGTATTAGACATGTTTCTAAGTATCAACAGGCTCTGAAGAATGAAGTCAACAGTATGGTTGATTTTCAGATTTCTTTCAATGACTGCAAAGTCAAAATAGAATTCTGAGTTCATCAAAAAAAAAAAGCTGACAAGTCCCAGGAACTGTTAGGACATGCTTGGGGTTGGGGGATCTGACTTTCAGCCTCAACCTGGAGTTGACTGAATGTGGTGATCTAGAGCATATTATTTTTTCCCCCACCATTGGCCCCTCCAGGCTATAAAGCAGAGGCAGTGGTGACCGTCCCTCTCCCTCCCAAGGATGTGATGTGGAATATATCCTCAGACTAAAACGTTACACAGATATTTGTATTAAGTAGTGGGCCTACTGAAGTGTTTCTCGGTGCTATTATTTCTAGGTAGCTCGCTTATAAAAAAATTTCCATCTCAGTGATAGGTGACAAGTTGCTCATTCAGTAGTCCATGAGAATCGTTTATCTTTCCCTCCTGCATTACCACCTTCATTTTCAGACACTGCAGCAATGGCCTTATTTTTAATGGTGGACATAACCTGAGTGACCATTTGGTCTGTGTGTTCCGTGTCATCCTATCCCCCTCAAGCTATGAGCTGGTTCTCAGAGGTGGGGAAGAGGTTGCTGCCACAGTGCCAGCCTCTCAGATAATGATACACCATAGAATTCTTTCAGGGCATGAGGTTTTAGGGCAAGGTACTCCTGAATCTAATTTTTCCTGCATTATTTTAACCAGATGCTAATAGGAATCGACAGGAGACTGACCTCAAACTGTGGAAAATTTCTTAGATAGAAGCTGTTCAATGAGAAATGTCATTCTCTAGCCATTTCAGAGTCCTGTGATTTTTATCAGAATAGAGTTATTTGCCTTAAGGATTTTTCTAAACCTATTACTTTCCTATAAAAGACTTTTCAATTGAAATAATACATTTCTCAGTATGTAGTTACTTTGATTGCTGGAGAGCCTAAATACTTGAAAAATGTCTTAAACTCCTATTCAAGGACCATTTTCGCCACCGCAAAATTCACAGAGGGTGATATACAGTGACTGTTTAATACCTTGATGCCATATTAATAAAATCCAGATGTAATAAGAAAAGAAAGGATCCTATATCTTAATAATATCACAGTGCTCTTTCAGAAATGCTGAATAATCACTGTAGCTGGAGTTGGAGAGGGAAGGGCACACCATTATTTGAAGAATATCATATGGTGCCTAACGTCTTAGAGAAAGCATGGCAACACTTTCTATCTCATCTGAAATGCAGCCCTCCTTCAGATCAGCTCTGTGGGATAATGCTTCTCAAGACAACATTTTCTCATCTGCCTTTTGTTCTTTCACGTCCATGAAAGACACTAGCTTTAGGTTGGATCTCACATAATCACTGATGATCATTGCATCTCAGCCCTTTCCCCCTTCATTGGGAAGTCCATCTTTGAGGGGTTGCAAACTTACCTACCCACAGGTCTGCTTAATCCATTGGAACTGCCAACCTTGTCAGTGATCTGAAAGCTTATATAGTCTTGTGCTTTGCAGGTGACTTCCCAGGTGACTCAGCGGAAAAGAATCCGCCTGGCAATGCTGAAGATGTGGGTTTGATCCCTGGGTCAGGAAGATCCCCTGGAGGGGAAAATGGCAACCCACTCCAGTATTCTTGCCTGGAGAATTCCATGGACAGAGGAGTCTAGCAGCCTGCAGTCCATGGGGTCATAAAAAGTCAGACATAACTGAGCATTCATGCACACACCTAGGCACTAGTCTGGATGAAATACTACCATCATTCAAAATAACACACTGTAGAATTTCAGCACCTTTTATTTAAAACATTAAATAATGCTTTGTAGAAGGTGCTTTTTCAATTTTACTTGTAAAGTGAGAAAACACTCAAAGAGTATCAACTGTAAGGTTAGAAAAGGAATCTCTAGAGACGTGTGTTCTAGCAAAATGGGACTTTTTAGAACTGATATATTTTACTTTAAAATAGTTGATAAGTCAATAGTTAAGTTTTCCTTCCCTCCTTCAAGAAAGGATTTCCTGAGTATTAGCAGTATTTTTGGCATACACAGGTACGTCATGTCTAAGCTATCAGTGCCTGAAATCATTCATTTTAATACATAAGGAGAATTTCCTCTGGTTATAGCAGAAAAAAAAAAGTTGTTTGCTTAAGATTGAACTAAAGTTCATGGTAATTGTGTCACAGTAAACGCTTAGAGTTCTTTGTGTTTTCGTCACATATTTTAGCAAAGGATTCAGTTTGTGTTAGTATTTTCGCTCAACAGGCACATGCCTTGCCCTACCGATCAGAGACCTGGTAGCTAGTGGGTTCAGAGAACATCTTAGAGTTCCTTTGCCAGTGGTCTTTCAGCATGTTGGGGATCGGAGGGCAGAAGGCATGTATCGCAGGAGACACGCCAGGCCGCTGGAACTGTCAGCATCAACTGTGTCATAGATGGTGCCATTGCCACATCTGAAATTTAACGCTCAAAGGAAAACTGTGATGCAACATGGAATGGAATATAGGTGTGTCAAGTGGGAAAGCATCTTCTAAAGATTCCTGAGATCATATTACTATTTGTGTTGTCACGTATCTTTTTGAGGTATGTGAGAGAACAGCTATTGAGTGAAAGAGAAATTATCCTGTGAATGAAGTCATGGATTTGAAAGCTTGCCAGCCCCTGGCAATGATGACTTTAGGTTTCCTCACTTTTTTCCCTCATCTCTTCTCTTGTGAGTGCTCTGTATGAAGACAGCAGATCTTGGAGGCCATGGACTATGGTGGCACTTCCCCTAACCGACTATTCTTCTTGGAACTCTAGTTAGTCTCGCAAAATTTAATAGTTGTTTCATGGGAAAAGAATTTTCCTGGCTGTATTAGTCAAGTTTCTGCAGAAAAATGGAACTGTTTTGTTGTTCAGCCGCTCAGTCAGGTCCCGCTCTTTGAGACCCCATGGACTGCAGCACGCCAGGCTTCTCTGTCCTCCACTACCTCTTGGAGTTTGCACAAACTCATGTCCGTTGAGTCAATGGTGCCATCCAACATCTCATTCTCTGTCGTCCCCTTCTCCTGCCTTCAAACTTTCCCAGCATCAGGGTCTTTTCCAATGAGTCAGCTCTTTGTATCAAGTGGCCAAAGTATTAGAGTTTTAGCTTCAGCATCAGTCCTTCTAATGAATATTCAGGGCTTCCCAGGTGGCTCAGATGGCAAAGAATCTGCCTGCAATGCAGGAGATACGGGTTCAATCCCTGAGTCAGGAAGACCCCCTGGAGAGGGAAATGGCAACCCACTCCAGTATTCTTGCTTGGAGAATCCCATGGACAAAGGACCCTGGTAGGCTACAGTCCATGGGGTCACAAAGAGTCAGACATGACTGAGGGACTAATGGAAATGATGAATGTGTATTAAAATAGAAGGAGATTTGTTGTAAGGAAATGGCTCACATGATCATGGAGGTTGACAAGTCCAAAATCGGCAGTGTGGTCCTGCGGGCTCCAGACACAGGAGAGTCGATGGTGCAAATGAAGCCTGAAGGCATTTTGTTGAAAAATCTCCTCCTGCTTGAGAAAGACTGGTCTTTTGTTCTATTCAGGCAGTCAACTGATTGGTTGAGGCCTATGCACATTGTGGAGCTGAATCTGCTTCGTTCAAGAGCTACCGCTTTAAATATTAGTGTTAGTTTAAATATAAGTGTTAGTTGCTCAGTCATGTCCTACCCTTTGCGACCCCATGGACTGTAGCCCACCAGGCTCTTCAGTCTGCAGGATTCTCCAGGCAAGAATACAGCAGTGGGTTGCCATTCCCTTCCCCAGGGAATCTTCCCAATGCAGGGATCTAACCCAGGTCTCCTGCATTGCAGGTGGATTCTTTATAACCTGAGCCACCAGAGAAGCCACTTTAAATATTAACGTCTTCCAAAAACACCGTCCAAGGTGACAAACACTACTAACCATCACAAGTCCACTTCTTGTTAACATGGCGCTTACATGCATCTCTTTATACCATAGAAAAAGAACTAAGGGGAAAAGGCAGGCATCTGCTTAATACACACCTGTGCACACACACACATATTCATAGCAAAATAACATGAAGCAGCATGATACTCACAGTCCTCATCTCTGTAACTGGTCCTGGCAGTTGTTGGTATTCATACCTAACTTCTTCCACTCCCCATTCTGTGTTCTCTTTGCCTGCAGCAAGCAACTCAGTTGATTGTGGTTCTCTACCTGGTGGGGTAACCCAGAATTCCATTCCTAAAGGATCTAGGCCATGAGTAGTTCTACCTTAATTGGGTTGTTATAGGTTTTCAGTGACCTTAATCACAGGGTGTGGGAATACCTGGAGACACTCTCAGAAATCTCCTGTGGCTTCCCAGGTGGTTCAATGGTTAAGAACCTGCCTGCCAATGCAGGACACCTGGGTTTGAGCCCTCGTTCAGGAATATCCTCTGAAGGAGGAAATGGCAACCCACTCCAGCATTCTTGCTTGGGAAATCCCATGGACAGAGGAGCCTGGTGGGCTACAGTCCCATGGGGTAATACTTGGAGATAACCTAAGAAATCTCCTTTATTCCAGGCATACTCTTCCTTTGCAGCCCAAGTTCAGCTGCTAGTCAAGATCAGTCACTCTAGCCAGCTGAGTGACTTCCTGGTTTGTCTGTTGTTTCAGAGGCATGAAAAGCCCAAGGTGGTTGTCTTAACTTCCAGTGCAATGGAATCATTGCTGGATTTCCTGGTATGGTTTTCGTCTCTTTGTAACTGATCTCCAGGCCTCCTAGCAGGTATTATAAGGTCATGAGGAAAGGAAGGAAAAATTTTGCACGTGTGTTACTAGGGGTGATAGTAAAAGATACTGTTCTCATTCCTACCCTCGATTCCTGGACCCATGGATTCTATCAGAGAAATAACACCATTTACTGGACCCTGACTCAGAACGTATACAGTCTCCTGGAGAACCTTGCCCCAGCCCTGCCAGGTATTGCCAACTACTTGGCACGGTAACTGAGTCTTTTTTTTTTTAATTGAGGTATAGTTGATTTACAGTATTAATTTCAGGTATTCAGTATAGTGGTTCAAAATTTTTAATGACTATACTTCATTGAAAGTTATAAAATATTCACTGTAGTCCCTATACTTTGCAATATATTCTTGTGGCTTATTTATATATTTTAAACATGTCAGTTTTTACTTTTTTTTCCATTGTTTATTTTTTCCCACTTTCAATTTAAAAAAATTTTAATGGGAGGGTAATTGATCTACAAAGTTGTGCTTGTTTCTGCCGTATAACACCTCTAATCAGCCATAACTATACATATATTTCCTCCCTCTTGAGCCTCTCAGCAGCCCCTACCACTCCAGGTCATCACAGAGTGCTGGGCTGAGCTCCCTGTTATTTGTACTTCTTAATCCCCTAGCCTTATTTTGCCCCTCCCCTCCTCCCTCTCCCCACTAGTAATTACTCGTCTGACTATTCTCCTGTGGCTAAGTCTTTGGCCATTCTACCTTTCTATCAATCTAGTCTCTTCAGGATGATGCAGAACATGATAAGATGAGCAACGTCCGTGAGCACGGGCCCATGGCCATGCGTCATTTGCTGTGAAGTGAGTTCCTGGATCAGAAGCAATGCTGTGTGGATATCACGATGGTGTCTAAGGCTTCCCGTTAAGTTCAAGGATGGTAGTTTTGGCAGAAGGATTGTACGCAGGGGAAGCAAATTCATATCCAAAGAAAGTGTTATTTCAGTAAAAACAAAATGCTGCCCCCTTCCATGATGGAATGGGCTCAGTGAAACCAACCTGCCACCAGCGGTTGGCTTATCATCCCACTTCCGGTACCAAAATTTATATCAGTCAGGGAATACAACTGAGAAAAGATATCTCTCTATATCTGTCTGTCTATCTGCCTATCTATCTATTGATTTGTTGTAAGGAATTAGCACATGCAATTGTGGAGGCTGACAAGTCAATATGCGTTGTTCTGGTAGGCTTGAGATTCAGGAGAAGAGATGATGTAGCTCCTGTTTAAAGCTTGCAGACGAAGGAGAGCCAATGTTGCAGATGAGGTATGAAGGCCTGCTCCGGGAGTAGTCCCTCTCGCTCTGGGAGGCTGGCTTTTTTGTTCTAATAGATCTTCAGCTGATTGGATGAGGCCAATCACATTATGGAGGGCAATCTATTTTACTCAAAGTCCACCAATTCAAAAGTTAATCTCATTCAAAAATTCCCTCCAAGTTAACCATCACGCTGGAAAAAAAAGTGTTAAAAAATGTTACTGTACCCTTCAGTTCAGTTCAGTTCAGTCGCTCAGTCGTATCTGACTCTTTGCAACCCCATAAACTGCAGCACGCCAGGCATCCCTGTCCATCACCATCTCCCGGAGTTCACTCAGACTCACGTCCATCGAGTCAGTGATGCCATCCAGCCATCTCATCCTTGGTCGTCCCCTTCTCCTCCTGGCCCCAATCCCTCCCAGCATCAAAGTATTTTCCAATGAGTCAACTCTTTGCATGAGGTGGCCAAAGTACTGGAGTTTCAGCTTTAGCATCATTCCTTCTAAAGAAATCCCAGGACTGATCTCCTTCAGAATGGACTGGTTGGATCTCCTTGCAGTCCAAGGGACTCTCAAGAGTCTTCTCCAACACCACAGCTCAAAAGCATCAATTCTTTGGCACTCAGCCTTCTTCACAGTCCAACTCTCACATCCATACATGACTACTGGAAAACCATAGCCTTGGCTAGACGGACCTTAGTCGGCAAAGTAATGTCTCTGCTTTTGAATATGCTATCTAGGTTGGTCATAACTTTTCTTCCAAGAAGTCAGCGTCTTTTAATTTCATGGCTGTAATCACCATCTGCAGTGATTTTGGAGCCCCCAAAAATAAAGTCTGACACTGTTTCTACTGTTTCACCATCTATTTCCCATGGAATGATGGGACTGGGTGCCATGATCTTCGTTTTCTGAATGTTGAGCTTTAAGCCAACTTTTTCACTCTCCTCTTTTACTTTCATCAAGAGGCTTTTTAGTTCCTCTTCACTTTCTGCCATAAGGGTGGTGTCATCTGCATATCTGAGGTTATTGATATTTCTCCTGGCAATCTTGATTCCAGCTTGTGTTTCTTCCAGTCTAGCGTTTCTCATGATGTACTCTGCATAGAAGTTAAATAAGCAGGGTGACAATATACAGCCTTGACATACTCCTTTTCCTATTTGGAACCAGTCTGTTGTTCCATGTCCAGTTTTAACTGTTGCTTCCTGGCCTGCATACAGATTTCTCAAGAGTCAGGTTAGGTGGTCTGGTATTGCCATCTTTTTCAGAATTTTCCACAGTTTATTGTGATCCACACAGTCAAAAGCTTTGGCATAGTCATTAAAGCAGAAATAGATGTTTTTATGGAACTCTCTTGCTTTTTCCATGATCCAGCGGATGTTGGCAATTTGATCTCTGGTTCCTCTGCCTTTTCTAAAACCAGCTTGAACATCAGGAAGTTCACAGTTCACGTATTGCTGAAGCCTGTCTTGGAGAATTTTGAGCATTACTTTGCTAGCATGTGAGATGAGTGCAATTGTGCAGTAGTTTGAGCATTCTTTGGCATTGCCTTTCTTTGGGATTGGGATGAAAACTGACCTTTTCCAGTCCTGTGGCCACTGCTGAGTTTCCCAAACTTGCTGGCATATTGAGCACAGCACTTTCACAGCATCATCTTTCAGGATTTGAAATAGCTCTACTAGAATTCCATCACCTCCACTAGCTTTGTTCATAGTGATGCTTTCTAAGGCCCACTTGACTTCACATTCCAAGATGTCTGGTTCTAGATGAGTGATCACACCATCGTGATTATCTGGGTCGTGAAGATCCTTTTTGTACTGTTCTTTTGCGTATGCTTGCCATCTCTTCTTAATATCTTCTGCTTCTGTTAGGTCCATACCATTTCTGTCCTTTATTGAGCCCATCTTTGCATGAAATGTTCCCTTGATATCTCTAATTTTCTTGAAGAGATCTCTAGTCTTTCCCATTCTGTTCTTTTCCTCCATTTCTTTGCATTGATCGCTGAAGAAGGCTTTCTTATCTCTTCTTGCTATTCTTTTGGAACTCTGCATTCAGATGCTTTTATCTTTCCTTTTCTCCTTGGCTTTTCTGAAGGGAGAATCACTGTGCACGTTAATGGCCCTGAGAAATCCTGCAGTGAAAATGCTTTTCCACATTTGTATAAGCCCGTGTTTGGTGGCTCTGACAGTAGAGAATCTGCCTGCAATGCAGGAGACTCAGGTTTGGTCCCTGGTTTGGGAAGATCCCCTGGAGAGGGAATGACAACCCACTCCAGTATTCTTGCCTGGAGAATTCCATGGACAGGGCCTAATGGGCTACAGTCTATGGAGTCACAAAGAATGAGACAAGACTGAGTAACACACACGTACACACACACACACACACACACACATCTTTCTTAAACATATTTTCTAATGGGAAACTGTCCCTCCATTTTTTCCCTTGAAAACTTATTGATCTCTTGCTGGATACCAATGTTCAGAGAAACACAATCATGGAAAATTGGAATGGTGCTGATTTAAGTAACTGGCTCATTTGGGGATTAAATTGATATCAACTTCATTAACTGAATCTAGAAATCCAAATGGATATTTATGCATTTGATTTGTTGGAAGCTTACTATTAACTCTGGTACCAATGGATGGAAAGTGAGATACAGAAATGGGGGTGGGAGTGTGTACTGTCAAGATCATGGACAAACATGGTAATGTCTAAGCAGTTTGGGGAGGAAGGCCCCATTGCTGGTTTTGCCTCATTTCTTGATGAAAAGCCCAGTTGAAGCAAAGAACAATAGAAGAGAGAGCATGATGGCTGCCATTTACAAACTCTGTGTGTCGATTTGGTCCCCAGCATGGGATTCCACACACAGCTGGCAAGACGTGAAACTTCAGGCATGCTTACGATTATTGTCAGCACTAACAATCTCCATCTGAGAAAGATACAAAAAGAAAGGGAATCGTAAGTAAAAGAAAACATAGCCATTGTTTGTTTTTTTTTCCCCCACTTGCATACTTAAAGGCTTATGATTTCTTTCTCAACTCAAGGAAAGAATGAACCATCTTAAATATTATCATCCTGGAAAATCGATGAGTAAGTGTCTGAGGGCTAAAAGGCATGGACATGTGATATTATTTGATAAAAATTTCCTGAAGTCTGCATTCAGGAATGTGACAGTCCCACATGGATCCCAGGCAGCTGTCATGCTGTAGAACCTTATATAAAACCAAATATGAAGCTTGTCCAGCTAACTCATCAGTGATTATCATGTTGAGATAGTAATGTCTTCACCAAGGGTCCTATCTCCTTTGTCTATTGACCCAACCTCAGCCACTATTCCTGGTCCTCAATGGCAGAAGGGGACATCGAAGAGAGGCAGGTGGAGTGGATGGGTGGGGAGTAGAAAATTGAGGGTTCAGAAAAAATGCTCTTTAAAAGGACAATTACTGAGAAGGTGACTTGCAGGCTAACTTATGGAGCATAGGTTTTACCCACCATGGAGATGTGGATAGGGCTTTCCAGGTGGCTCAGTGGTAAAGAATCTGCCTGCCAATGCAGGAGATGTGGGTTTAATCCCTGGATGAGGAAGATCCCCTGGAGAAGGAAATGGCAACCCCCTCCAGGCATTCTTGCCTGGGAAATCCCATGGACAGAGGAGCCTGGCAAGGTACAGTCCATGGGGTTGCAAAAGAGCCAGACACGACTTAACGATTAAACAGCAACAACAATCTGTGGATAAGCACCGCAGAATTTTATTCAGGGAGTGATGAATAGATACATGTTAAAATCACTCCAATATCCACTGAAGCACAGATTAGAGGGTGGGGGTGATGATGGGGGTTCTGGTGACAGTAGGTCTTGGTATGCTTTTCTATGTTTGAATAAAAACATAGCTTCTGGAGAGGGTCTTCCCTGGTGCCTCAGTGGTCAAAGAATTGGCCTGCAGTGCATGAGCCATGGATTCCATCATTGCGTCGGAAAGATCCCATGGGAGAGGGCATGACAACCCATTCCAGTATTTTTGCCTGGAGACTCCCCATGGACAGAGGAGCCTGGTGGGCTACAGTCTATGGAGTTGCAAAGAGTTGGACAGGACTGAAGCGACTTAGCACAGCTTCTGGAGAATGTGCAAGTCCTTGTTTAAAGTCCAGCCTGTTTTGCTCTAGTGTGGGCTTCTAGGACCTGAATGAACTCACAGGCAATTTGCTAATGAAAGAATAAAGTCAGTATTGAACCCAGTTTTGGCCTCTTCCCGAATGGCCGACACCCCTGCACCCCTGCATTCCTCTCTACCCAACTAGCAAGGACTCTTGCTGGCTTGGGCTGCTACCTGGTTTCCATCTAGCTGTCTGTCTCCCCTGAATGTGATGGGCAGGTGTGGGGGCAGCTGCCCGACCTGCCCAACAGGACCCCACTGGTACCTGGGCTGGTGGGGAGTGGGGAGGTGTGACACACCCCAGGAAGTAGCAGAATTCATACAGCTTGAAGTCAGCTTTACAGAAGAAGGAGACAGAGAGAAGTTGGCAGAGAAACAGCCTCCCACCCCCCACCACGCCATCTTTCCTGTGATGCCATGGTTCCCGATGACCCAGAGTCAAGGTGATGCTGTGGCCGTCTTGGTAACAGCCTTCGATTTGTTCCCTCCTTCCTTGATTCATTCTGCTTTCCCCTTCATTCACGCAAGCCTCCACAGGATGAGCTTTGCCTCAGGGCTCTGTTTTCCAGGGAAGTCAGTCAGAATAACAGCAGCAAACCGACCCGGCTGTCATTTTGGTTCAGAGGTGGGCTTTCCTTCACAAGGGAAGCCAGCATAGATAAGGGGAGTGGAATTAGAGCCTCCAATGGGAGAGCTTTTAGCTCAGTTGCTGCTCAAGCAGCAAGAGCCCTTTGCATTTTGAGAGAATTGAGATGAATAACCCTGACGGGGGCTCCCTCCTTCAAGAGGCACTGGCAAGCTGCCTGTGGCTCTGGGCTGGGTCAGGTTGCCACCTCCTGGGCTCATCTTCAGGTGAGCCCTCCAGCTCAGTACTCCCCTCCCATCTGGATTGTATGCATCCCCAGCTCAGCTCTAATTAGCAACCTGCTAGCGTTTTCTCCATGTGGTTGTCGTTGCATCTTAAACAGGCTGAACTGCTTGTTTGATCTGTCCCAGTTTTGTTGTTTTTGTTGTTTTTCAGTCGCTAAACCGTGTTCGATTCTTTGTGACCCCATGGATTGCAGCACACCAGACTCCTCTCTCTGTCCTCCACTGTCTCCCAGCGTTGGCTCAAATTCATGTCCATTCAGTTGGTGATGTTATCTATCTAATCATCTCATCCTCTCCCGCCCTCTTCTCCTTTTGCCCCGAGTCTCATTGTTTTTTTTTTCGTTAAGGACTTAGGTTACAAAGTTGCATTGTTTTGGTGTGGTCTACCCAACCCTATTTTTCTCATAAACTGTCAGTTTAGTGCCTGAGTTTTGAGAAGATGAGGGTGTGTTCAGGTATGCTTATGTTGCAATCCAGCAGAAGTGTCCTTGTCTCTTTGCAAGTAAACAGGAAGCAAAGACTTGTTGAGTAAAATGCATTTAAAATATTTCTTGGGTTATGGAAAGTGACTTATTCAACTTTTTTAACCTTTCTGTTTATGTCAGGGAAGATTTAAAGCTCTCACCTTGTAGCTGATTAAAAAAAAAAAAATGGTTTGTCCACATTTGAGTTGGTTCTAATGAGGTGGATGAACCCAGAGTCTATTACACAGAGTGAAGTCAGAAAGAGAAAAAGAAATATTGTCTATTAACATGTATACATGGAATCTAGAAAGATGGTACTGATGAACCTGTTTGCAAGGCAGCAGTGGAGACGCAGACTTCAGAACAGGCTTGTGGACACAGTGGGGGACGAAGGGATGATTTGAGAGAGTAGCAGAACCGGATACATTACCATATGTAAAGTAGATAGCCAGTGGGAATTTGCGGTCTGAGGCAAGGAGCAAACCAGCGCTCTGACTACCTAGAGGGGTGGGATGGGGAGGGTGGTGGGAGGGAAGTTCATGAGGGAGGGGACATATGTATACCTGGGGCTGATTCATGTTGATATCAGCATGGCAGAAACCAACACAATATTGTAAAGCAATTATCCTCCAATTAAAAATACATAAAAATTAAAAAATGCCCCCCAAAATAGAATTTCCCCATGGCAATGGTGTATCTCTGGATAACGGGGCTGAGTATCTTTGCCCCTCGCTGTGCCCTGGGATGCTGGACTCAGTGGGTTACATCAATTGTCACTTTCCTGCCATTTGGCTCCCTGTTGGGTCCAGCCAGTGGGACGCAAATGAAGGGAAAGGTAGGTGGGGGAAGGGTGAGGTGGGGCGCCCGCAGTTTTGTTAATGTTCCAGGTTTATGGGTGCTACCTACTTCTTGCTGTGATCCTGATGGCTAGACAATTGTCCTTGAAGGTTTGTGTATTTGCCAACCTTCAGTAGGTGAATGAGTAAAGCAATTCATTAACTCTTTGCTATGTTCATCCTTGACTAATACGAAATTCATAAGAAATAGGGGAGGGAGATATTTCACTATGTCTTTAAATAAGAGTGAAGAGCATCTCCTCTTTGGCAAATGAATATCTGGAAAAAATGACACTAAAAAATACATTTGGAAAGTGTCATTTTGCACATGATTCCATCTGTCTTTTGATGATTCAGAGGTATTTCAGTAGACAGCAGTATCTCAAGAGCCATAGTCACGTAACAATTATAGTAGTACTAAAGATGTATGGAAATTCTGGTTAATAGAAAACCAGAGAGTAGGGTCTTCTATACTTTGGGTAAAATAATCCTGTGTCTACTATAAAAATTCCCTGTGAACAATGCTAAGTTACAAATAAAATGGAAGTACAGGAAAAGGACTCCACAATAGGTTTTCCTCTTTTTAAATAATATCAGAAATATTTGTTGATTCTCTCCCACTTCCCAGATACCATTAAGGTGTGTTTATCAAATTTCCTTTCATCTCCAGGGCGGCCCAACAAATTGGGTTCTATTATCTCTGTTTTATAGATGAGGAAACAGGCTCAGAAGAATTCAGTTACCAGTCCAAGATCACACACCTGGGAAGGGGCAAGACCTGAATTAGAAGCCAGGACTGTTTGATTCCAAAGTCCAGACTCTTGCACTAGACCAACTGTCATTTCAAGGAATGGGAATTTGAGAATTCGCTTCTTGGCTTCGCTGAGCTTTCATGGAGGAGGAAGTTCAGCCCAGCTGCTGATGGCAGCCAGTGTCTTCCCTTCTTTGTTTTTTCCTCCTCGGTGGAAGGGATTCTTATGATTCAGGCCTTGTGGTGTGTCATTACCCACTGCAATAGCATAAGGCACCAACATTAGTCAGCAAGACAATCCTTCATGGTAATAGCAGCGCTCACTGGGCTGGGAGACCCTACAGTTGAACTTTTCACCCGAAGAAATGTTAGGAAGCCATTTTTTTTTCCAGGCAATCACTTACAATGCTGTGTATTAAATCATAGCATTTCAGAGCTGGAAGGGAATGCTTATAATGAAATCAATAATTTTTACTTACTCCTGAAAACCCATCTGAAAATGTAGACTACACTTTGCAGGCAAGAAAAAAACTGCAATCTTTATTTTTCATGTCCCATAAACAAGGCAACAAACTCTGTGTGAGAAGGTAAAATAAAGGCTTATTTTTCAATACTTCATGTCCCTTGGACTTATATCTGAGTATGTGTTAGATTCTGAAGGGTGACTCAGACCTGCAGAGTTAATTTGGGCTTGCTGAGTGGCCGTGGCAGGCCGTGGGGGTGAGCCTGGCAGGAGCTGTGTTGGCGGGCATCCATCCACACGTCTCTTGCTTGGAGCCTGCTGTGGGTTGACCAGCCAGAGGCAGCAGAGGTTTTAAGAACAAGGGCGCTGAAGAGAGACTGCCTGGGTTCCCATCCTGACCCTCTCGGGGCCTCAGTTTCTATTTTTGTCAATACAAGCACGTGCGCCTGAGGGGCTGCTTTCCTCCTTGAGTCACATAGGTGAGGAACCCAGATCAGTCCTTTGCACTGGGTTAAACCATAGATGTGTTAGTGACCATGATTACAAGTCTCAGTTTTCAGAGGCTCAGAGAAGTGAATCAATTTGTCTGAGACCACACAGCTAGCAAAACTCCACGGACAGAAGAGCCTGGTAGGCTACGGTCTATGGAGGGATCGCAAAGAATTGGACATGACTGAGCACACGCATGTGCTCACACACACACACACACACACACACACACACGCATAGCTAGAAAGGGGATGAATTGGGACCAGACCCAGGTCTCCCAAAATCCAAAGCTCATCCCTCTGTCCTGGGCAGAGAAGAGTGACTGGGGAGAGCTGCTGTAAAAACTAAAGATGCTCAACTGACGTCCTTGGGCTGATGCTTTGTGTCTTAAGGAGGCGATACTCTCAAGAGGCAAACCCAGCGGCTGCCAGGACAGGTGGACGGTGTGGAGCGCCTTATCTTGGAATAGCCCAGTGCATCAGGGAATGACTTTGTGGTGCCAAAGGCAAGAGTCAGCACTGAAATCCAGCCCCATCTGAGATCTCACTCTAAAGAATTTGGCAGACACACAATTTGATGGTCAGTAGACAAACAGGTGGGTTCTGGCAACTTCCCTGGCAGAGGGCTATGAAGGATAAAAGACCTTCAGAATGTATTCGGTGTGCTAATTGCTCAGTGTTCTGTCTTCTAGTTCCTTGAACAGTGCCTGGAGCATTCTTGGTGCTCACTGAAAATTTACTAAACAAACGGATGAAGGGATGGAGGCAGGGAAGAAAGTGAAAGTGTCTGATGCTTTGTGACCCCATGGACTATAGCCCTCCAGGCTCCTCTGTCCATGAAATTCTCCAGGCAAGAATACTGGAGTGGGAGTGGAGAGGAATACATTCTCTTCTTCAGGGGATCTTTCTGATCCAGGGGAGTTTCCTGCATTGCAGGCAGATTCTTTACCATCTGAGCTTCCAGGGAAGCCCCTGGGAAGAAAAGAGAGACAATTAGTGAATAACCGTTTTGCCTGCTGAAGGAGGACAGAGCAGAGCTTTAAAGAACCTCACCTGGTATCTCCAGGCTGGGGCCAAATGTGAGCCCTGGGGCAGCTGGTGGCAAAGCTGGGTGTGTTAAAGGGCAGGCTCTCTCCATGCCTCTCACACTTCCCCTTTGCCTTCTCCCCCAGCATGGGTGGGAGTACTTAGATCCACCCACTGGAGACCATGGGGGCTTTCAGGACACCCAAGCAGGGTGAACCCCTGTGTGTCCATTTTTCACTTCCTAGGTTCCAAAGATTCCTGGAGCCTTAATAAAAAGCACATTGTGCATCCAGCCAACAATGGGGGTGGAGCAGCGCTTGGGAGGCTGTTTCAGTAAGGCAGGTGAGAACCACCAGGGCTGGAATTCAAACACAGGTGGTGAGGATGGCCGGGAGGTGATGTGTTCTGGAAATATTTGAAGGGAGGATCGTCAGCACTTATTGGACTCATCACATCCTGCCCTGAGGCCTTAGATGTCCCCGAATAAAGTGAGTTTATAGTTTCCAGCTGAGAATGCTGGCGAGACACCAGCTATTGCTAGGAACTGGCTTTTTTAGAATGGCCACTATATTCGTTGACTTTGAATTTCTGGGTACCCATCTGTTTGGTTTTGCAGTGTGTTTCTTTCCATACTTTATAAAGACTTGTTGAAATGGCATTTAATTCAGAGCTTTTGCACCTATGAAGTCACTGTAGCTTTTTCCTACTACTCTAGAGTTGAAGCCCCTCTCCGTCTCTCTCTGTCTCTTCCCCTCCCTGTCCCTCTACCGTCTTTCTGCTTTAGCCATAACTGGCTCCACATGTGAAAGGGTTAGCCACTCAGTTGTGTCTGACTCTTTGAGACCCCATGGACTGTACCCCGCCAGGCTCCTCTGTCCCTGGAATTCTCCAGGCAAGAATATTGGAATGGGTGGCCATTCCCTTCTTCAGGGCTTCACATATTGCAGGACATCCTGACATATAACTTTGATCCTAATCCCAGGAAGGGACATCTTGTGTAGCTCAGTGGTACCCTGAAAATGCTTTTATGGTTCCTTAGCCCCCATACCTGGGGTGGCAGGAGATAGAGGCACCCGCATCTAAAGGGAAAGGGTAAACTTCACGGCTGGTGGCAGGGCCCCTGTCATTCTAAAGGCAGGCTCTCACTCGTTCCTGTGCTCCCATGGATTCTCCAGGTTTTCCTCCACCTGGGAAGCCTCTTCAGAGTAGCACTGCAATTGCTAACAGCTTCAGGGCCCGCCCTTACTCTGGGGAGCGACATCTGCTTGCCTGGAATTGTCTGCCCATTCCAGGACAGTTGCTCGGAACAAGGTGGAGGGCAGAGCATACTCAGTTCACCTTGAGATCTGTTTTGTGTCATCTTCTACAGACCTGCCCCATTTCTCTTACCAGTTTTCTGTGGAAAAAAAAAAAAAAAAAAGTGAAAATGTTAGTTGCTAAGTCGTGTCCAGCTCTTTGTGACCCCATGGACTGTAGCCTGCCAGGCTCCTCTGTCCCCCAGATTTCCTAGGTAAGAATACTGGAGTGGGTAGCCATTCCCTTCTCCAGGGGATCTTCCCAACCCAGGGAGCGAACCTGCATCTCCTGCATTGCAGGCTATTCTTTTCCATCTGAGCTACCAGTTTTCTGTGCTTGGTTCCAATCTTGAGGCTCTTCTGATCTGCACCTTCCTGCTCACCTGGACTCCTGGGTGCAGGCTTCCTGGACATGACTCTACCCAAATACCGACCTAGGCTCACTGCCCAGCGTGGACCTCTGTATGCCATGCCCCGACTTGGAACCTTCTCTGTGACGTCTGCTTTGATCTGGGGACCCCAGTGTTCGTCAAGCTGTTGCCCTTTTCCTATTGGTCCTGTGGTGCAGTTCTTCATGTCCCCAGACAGCATGAAGCTGTTTGAATGGCTGCCCCTACTTGAGTCAGTTTGGCTAAAAGGAGGTGTGCCCTACTTCCTGCATTGCTATATAGGACACCCCTTCTGGGCACCTTTCAGTCATTTCAGGATTTGGGCCTGAGATTTCTAAACTCTGCCTCTCCCGTCACTCACCAAAACATGAAGCTCTAACTTAAACACAGAAATTTCATTCAGTGAACTCAGCTTCATTGATTACACCTTAAGAGAGATTTAAGCTGTGCTCATTGGTCTGTGTATAAGGAGTGCATCTGCTTACTTGAGTACCTCCTGTTTCTCTCTTGGAGGGTGGGCATGCATGCTAAGTTGCCTCAGTCAAGTCTAACTCTTTGTGACCCCATGGACTGTAGTCCGCCAGGCTCCTCTGTCCATGGGATTCTCCAGGCAAGAATCCTGGGGTGGGTTGCCATGCCCTCCTCCAGGGCATCTTCCTGACCCAGGGATCGAACCCACGTCTCTTATGTCTCCTGCACTGACAGGCGGGTTCTTTACCCCTGGCACCACCTGGGACGAGAGTTACTTCTCTGCTTCAATTACTTGGTAGTATCACCAAAGTCACCACTTAGGCTATAATGCAGCCAAGAATCGGCTTAGAGAGAATTACTGCCATTAGTGATTACTGAAAGATGAATCTTTTTGTGCAGCGGAAGTAATACTATGGAAAATATGCCTGTGTTTCATCTTCTGTACTTTTGCATGGTGCTTTGTCCCTGATCACCCCAAGGATGGCACCTGCCTCGTGGGTGTGCTGCTGGGGTGACTGATAGGGATTTGTTGACATTACAACAGAGATGTTAAGGGAAATGAAAAAGAATTAAAATGCATCCCGTGATACTCTAAAGTTTTTCCTGCCAAACTGTAAGCTTGAGGATTTTGCTGCAAGAGGATTCCCAAGTTGACGTATCAGTTTCTGAAACCCAGCCCTTCTGTTTCTGAAGAAATAGACATGGAGTCTTCCCTCTATCCCCCACTTCAATGAGGAATAATTGACAATTAAAAATTACATGTATTTAAGGTATACAATTGATGATTTGATATATGTATACATTGTGAAATGATCACCATAATCAAGGTAATTAACATATACATTACCTCATGCAATTACTTCTTTGTGTGTGTGCTGAGAATATTTAAGATATACCCGTCTAAGCAAGTTTCAAGTTACAATTTTTCTATTTCTGAGCTTCCCTGGTGGCTCAGATGGTAAAGAATCTGCTTGGAATGCAGGAGACCTGGGATTAATCCCTGGGTTGGGAAGATCCCCTGGAGAAGGGAATGACTGCCCTCTCCAGTATTCTTGTCTGGAGAATTCCATGGACAGAGGAGTCCGGTGAGCTAAAGCTAAGAATATTTAAGAAATACCCTCCTGGACATATGTATACCTATGGCTGATTTATATTAATGTTTGACAGAAACCAATAAATCTGTAAAGTAATTATCCTTCAACTAAAAAAAAAATAAATTAAAAAAATAGTTATACCCTCCTAAGCAAGTTTAATATTGTTAACTACAGTCACCCCGCTATACATTAGATCCCAAAACTTATTCATCTTGCATAGCTAAAACTTCATATCCCTTGACCAGCATCTCCCTCTTTCTCCCCCCTGCCCCAGCTCCTGTCAACTACCATTCTACTCTCCGTTTTAGATTCCAAACATAAAGCCATTCATGCAGTATTTGTCTTTCTGCATCTAAACTTATTTCACTTGACATTATGTTTTCTAGGTTTATTTATGATTTCACAAATGGCAGGATTTCTCTTTCTTTTTGAAGGCTGAATAATATTCCACCATGCATACATGAGCTTCCCAGCTGGCTCAGCAGTAAAGAACTTGCCTGCCATAGCAGATGTGGGTTCAATCCCTAGGTTGGGAAGATCCCGTGGAGGAGGAAAGGGCAACCTGTTCCAGCATTCTCGTCTGAAAAATCCCATGGACAGAGGAGCCTGGTGGGCTCCTCCATGAGGCTGCAAAAGAGTCAGACACGACTGAGTGACTGAACACACACATAAAGCACATTGTTTTAAAACTCATTTGTTTGTCGATGAACACTTGGGTTGTTTCTGGATTGTGTCTATATTGAACAATGCTGGCAATGAATATGAGGGTGCCAATATTGCTTCAATATCTTGATTTCAGTTGTTTTGGGTATGTGTCAAGAAGTGGGATTGCTGAATTGTATGATAATTCTATTTTTAATCTTTTGGGGAACCTCCATGCTGTTTCCATAGTGGCTGCACTGATTTACATTACGTCACATTTACATTGCAGTATATTCCTACCAACATTGTGCAAGAGTTCCCTTTTCTCTAAATCATCTCCATCACCTCTTTTTGGGAGAGAAGCCAGAGAAAGGACGGGAGCTATATGTGGACAAATTGAAGAGATGCTGAAAGTGTGGTCCTTTTACTCCAACTTTATCTTTGGAGCTGTGGGAGCAGACCGTCTTGTAGCCTCCTCCATCATGAGCGTGGGGACCTCCCCATCAAAGTAAACTAAGAAACACAGACTGGACTGGGATTTCATTAGCCTGAGTTTCTCTTGATTCTGGAGGAGCATGCATAGGGCTCAGAATTTCCTTCCGGCTCCTGCTGGTGGGAGCAGGATGGGAAACACAGAAGGGAGCTGAGTTTGGGGCCAACAGGTCAGCCCAGGTCTGCCTGTGCTAAGGGGGAAATGGTCTTTTAGCAGAGGCCGGGATGGACCACTCAGGCTACAAACGAAAAGACGATTTGCTGACAACTCAATGCTCCACTGACTGAGGGACTGGGAGGCAGGTCAGCAAGAAGGGAACGCCTGGCAGGTGTTATTAATGGTTCATTTGACCCGGTGAAGGAAGCTGAGAGTATAGTACACATGATCACATCGTCCTTAATCACGTAATCTAGGAAGTGGTACTTCACGACTTGATGGTGGTCACATGGTTGTTAGAATTATCATCTTGACTTTTCCTCTGCCACTTCTCTATTTTTTTGAATGTATTTTGTTATGAGAAAGTTATTTTTATAAAAAGGAAAAAATAAAGCTATTTTAAAAAATACATAACAGGGACTTCCCTGGTGGTCACGTGGTTAAGACTTCACTTTCCAATGCAGGGGGTGTGGGTTCAATCCCTGGGTGGGAAAGATCCCCGGGAGAAGGGCACAGCAACCCGCTCCCGTATTCTTGCTTGGAGAATCCCATGGACAGAGGAGCCTGGTGGGCTACAGTCCATGGGGTTGCAAAGAGTTGAACG
Organism: Ovis aries; assembly: GCF_016772045.2. Taxonomy (NCBI): domain Eukaryota; kingdom Metazoa; phylum Chordata; class Mammalia; order Artiodactyla; family Bovidae; genus Ovis; species Ovis aries. Next base: position 58,413,145 of record NC_056069.1, on the reverse strand, counting down.
CAACTGAAGTGACTTAGCACACAAGCACACAGCTCCAGGGACTCTTCCCACTCAGGGCTTGAAACCATGTCTCAGGTGTGTCCTGAATTAGCAGGTGGGTTCTTTACCACCAGTGCCACCCAGAAGGCCCGACATCATATACATCCATATAAATATTTAAAGGCATACATAGATAAATACATTTATAGGCATTTCATCTCTGCATTTTGTCTTTTGTACTTACTCCATCTCCTGGAAAGCCTTGTCTGTTAACTGACATAACTCCAATTCATTTTTTACGTGGCTCTATAATATTCTATGGGGTTGTCATATGATAATTTATTCATCCATCTGTGAGACTTCAGAACATTTCTTTTTGCTTGATTCTTGGACGTGGTGGCTATTTGGCTACTGTCATTTGAAAGCTTATTATATGTTCTATATTTCAAGTAAGTTTATCAATTAAATTGTATTAATCTGATGATGTTAACCCACCTAGATTTTTATCCACTTACTTCTAATAACATTCAAATGCATTGCTGTTCTATTTTAGGGCCAAGAGAATGGTCCTTGATTAATGTGAGTGCTATGGAGTAAAATTATAAGACAATTAATGAATAAATAGGTGAAAATATTATGTAAAACAAATTTCAGTTTCATTCATGGTTCCTGAAAAATTCTTTGATAAGATGTGTGTGAGGAATTTCCCTGGAGATATTAAATCTAGGCCACAATCAAGAAGGTGGTGACTTCAATTTGTATTTATCCATTTCAAAAAATGAGCTTGATCTTCAGAAGGCAATAAAGCTTTTACAGTCTAATTGGAACTTTCATTGCAGTCATTGCATATAGTATTTTGCTTTCAGATGTAGGTCATATCTGATTTTTAGAGATTAGTAAGGTACCACTAGCTTCTCATTGTCAAACTCTTGATTTTTCTAGCAGTTAGCTTATGCTCAAAAGATTTGAGTTATATCACCAATACTCAAACAAGATAACTCTTCTCTACACATCTAAATCCAACTTCGACTTTTGGACAGGTTCAGTTCTGTTGCTCAGTCATGTCCGATTCTTTGCGACCCCATGGACTGCAGCACACCAGGCTTCCCTGTCCACCACCAACTCCCACAGTTTACTCGAACTCATGTCCATCTAGTCAGTGATGCCATCCAACCATCTCATCCTCTGTTGTCCCCTCCTCCTCCTGCCTTCAGTCTTTCCCAGCATCAGGGTCTTTTCCAATGAGTCAGTTCTTTGCATCAGGTGGCCCAAGTATTGGAGATTCAACTTTAGCACCAGTCCTTCCAATGAATATTTAAGACTGATTTCCTTCAGGATTGACTGGTTTGATCTCCTTGCAGCCCAATGGACTCTCAAGAGTCTCCTCCAACACCACAGTTCAAAAGCATCAATTCTTCGGCACTCAGCTATCTCTGTGGTACAACTCTCACATCCATACATGACTACTGGAAAAATCATAGCTTTGACTAAGGTTATATACATCTAAAAAATAAGAAGTGAAAATGTTAGTAAGTTGTGTCCAACTCTTTGGGACCCGATGGGTTGTAGCCCATCAGGCTCCTCTGTCCACAGAATTCTCCAGGCAAGAATACTGGAGTGGGTTGCCATGCCCTCTTCCAGAGGAACTTTCTGACCCAAGGGTTGAAGCTGCATCTCTAAAGTCTCCTGCTTTGGCAGGCAAGCTCTTTACCACTGGCGCCACTGGGGAAGCCCACGGGAGTGGGTAGCCATTCCCTTCTCCACAGGATCTTCCCAAAGCAGGGATTGAACCTGGGTCTCCTGAACTGCAGGCAAATTCTTTAAGATCTGAGGCACCAGGGAAGCCCGTATACACACAACTCTCTTTTAATTTTTTATTTATTTAGGCCTTTTTCAGGTTGTGAATCTCATTGTTTGGTGGTGGGTGAAGATGATCCTGTTTATTTAGCTTGATAAGAATTTTAAATCATGCCAACTAAACAAGATTAAAACCAATATTGCTTAGTTAACCCTCTGATGATAGTTGATTCATTTCTATTATTTTAGCTGCAGAAAAATGAGGTTGTTAGCCTGTTTATACTTGCTTTAAATGTGCAATTATGGCTTCTATTACAAACAGAAATTGTGAAACATACTCATCTACTGCCATAACCTTTTGACTATTAAAAACAAACACACAAGAAAACTTTTCACTCCGAAGCTTAAGTTTAAAACCAGGTGTTAGGGCAAAGAAGTTTGCTAATGCTGAACACTGGCTTTCAGTCACATGGAAAATTTGTAGTACATGATGGATAAAGTTTGCTTTTTAAAGAATCACTTTCTTATTTTGTAGGAAATAGAACCAGAGTTATCTGGAAATCTGCCTCAGGTAACTGCAACAGTCATTTGACTCTAGACAGAAGCCAGAGCATCCTTAATACACAATCTAGAGACTTAAGTCAAAGGGAAATTGAAGGTTAGGTAAAGCTAACGGCCTGTAGAGAGGGGCAGGATCCCCTTTGTAATAACAGTGCTTAATCACCACCTTTGCCTTCTGGATGTTTTTCTACCATCGTGTCTCATCTCCAAGGCAGGCCAGGGAAGGTGGGATGTAGGGGGCTGTGGTGAGAGATTTGATGTAAGAGAGCTCTCTCCACACCCACACATCCCTCCCCAGCGTGGGCTGAGTTCCGGCCAGCCAGCCTTTCCTGACCTCCAGGCTGACTCACCCAGTGCTGGTAACCTAGTCACATTCCCCTTCTCTGCATTCTGTCCCACAGGCTGGGCTGGTTCCCAGCTTACTAGCACTGGGCCAGTCACCACCATCCTCTCGGGGTCTTTAGGTGCTGCCCAGAAGTGACCTTGGTACCATGTCCTCATACTCCTTGCTTTGCTGCTGATGGGACTGAGATCCAAGGAAGCTGAGTGTTTTGTGGTCAAATCCTAAGTCAGTTCATGTCTCCCATCCTCCATATCCGGGGGGCCCTCTCCACTACTCGGCTGCTGTTCTCCCTGCTAGAGCCCCACCTCTTTGGAATGACCGGAGTCCCCATCAAGCCAGTGACCCTCAAAAGAATTGCAATCTTGACCAAGCTGAGTGCAAAATTGTCAGACACCTGTCAGGCTTCCTGGGTGGTGTAGTGGTAAAGAATCTGCCTGCTAAGCTGGAGACAAGGGTTTGATCCCTGGGTTGGGAAGATCCCCTAGAGAAGGAAATGGCAACCCACTCCAGTATCCTTGCCTGGAGAATTCCGTGGACAGAGGCTACAGTCCATGAAGTCGCAAAGAGCTGGACATGCCTGAACAACTAACACTTTGAACAAGGACATGATAAGATGCTTAGCAGCACTAAACATTGTGCTCAGTTGCTGTCTTGTCCAACTCTTTGTGACTTCATCAACTGTAGTCCGCCAGGCTCCTCTGTCCATGGGATTCTCCAGGCTAGAATACTGGAGTGGGGTGCCATTCCCTTCTCCAGGGGATCTTCTCGACCCAGGGATAGAACCCAGGTCTCCCACATTGCCGGCAGATTCTTTACCATCTGAGCCATCAGGGAAGTCAGTGTGCTTGTTGGCTATTTGAGTATCTTTGTATATAACTTGTTAGGCAAGATGGCTCTGTGTCAGGGTACTGATGACGCGGGGCTGCTTTGAATGAGATGACAAGACGTCCTCTGGGGCATGAGGCGCTGATGCTCCTGAGAGGATGATGTTGAGAGCACAGGGGTGAGCTGAAGGCAGTCCTTTTGCTTACATCACTGTTTCTTCTGTGGCATCCTGCCCTCTAAGTCTGTTCTAACATCACCAGCTTTTTCCACCAGCAATGCTAGTCTGTGCATCTCAAGAATATTTAGTGGGTGCTGCTGCCTCTGACTTCATTCAGCTTTGAGTTTCTTGACTGAGAGCTGTTCCATAGAGACAAAACACTGTTATTGATACTTCTGGATCGTTAAGACTTCCAGCTGCATTAGCCTCTTTTCCTGCAATATTTTCCTTACCCAAATAAAGGAAAGTGAAGGTGAACTCGCTCAGTCATGTCCGACTCTTAGCGATCCCATGGACTGCAGCCTACCAGGCTCCTCAGTCCATGGGATTTTCCCGGCAAGAATACTGGAGTGGGGTGCCATTGCCTTCTCCAGAATAAAGGAAAACTGACTTCTAATTCTGGATAAGGACTTCCCTGGTGGCTCAGTCAGTAAAGCATCTGCCTGCCATGTGGAAGACCTGGGTTTGATCCCTGGGTTGGGAAGATCCCCTGGAGGAGGGCAAGGCAACCCATTCCAGTATTCTGGCCTGGATATTATCAAATTTTAACAACTCCAGCAGGACGTAGGTAGATTTAAATTTCTTTATAGATAGCTTAAATTCTGATTGGATATAAATTAATTCTGAATGGTTATTCTTTGATTGAAAAAAAGAATCAGAGGGTGAGCTACATACTTACCTTCTTTTCTTGGAACTTCCCAAAGAAAATTAGAGGGGGAGCTTCCAGGTACCAGTAGTGAATGAAATCAAGGCTCTTTTGGAAATACAGAGTTATTTTAAGAATTGATCACTATGTTTTAAAGGAAAGATGTAAGCAAACCTCTGCTGGAGGCAGCATCTGAAATCCTTTTTCATCAATGTTATTCACTGATGACTTCTCATCAAAGAGAATCTTCATTCAAATTATTTTCAAAGTTTCCCTGGTGGATTCCATGAGATGCCACAGGTTATTCTGTGAAAGGAAATATTAGCCATAGATTTTTTTTTTTTTGCCCTCTAAATTGTATTTAAAAATTAGATGTGAGAAGACTGCTTAACGCATCTGAGATTCCATCCATCACTGACAAGGAGACAACCTTTTATTGACTTACTGTCCAACTGACCTGAGTGTGCTTTGAAGATCACTTGTTTGTGCTATGTATCCTGTCTCTCAATTTCAGTATGTATTAGTCTTGTTATTCCATGCATTAAGGGTGCCAACCAATGTCATTACTCAGATTCACTTCCCAAGATCTACTACTGACGGAGACGTTTACACCGAAAAATGAGATATTGTGGTCCTCAGACTGCTTCTACTGTAAATGAACTGAAACTGTAAATGAACACTTTAAAGAAAACAGTGATAATCACAGTCTTTGGTTTCTATAAAAGATGCTGAAGATAAGCTACACATTTCAAAAAGCTTAATTCGTGGTTACCTAAACATTACACCACATTTGATATAATTGTATCTTTAAGTTGTTTCTCACATTTTGCTATAGTAGTGAAGAACATGAATAATTTGTAGAAAATAAAATTAAAAAAAATCAAACAAAACTGAGAACCCTTTCTATATGGCTACAAAATAGACCCCAAAACTTGGAGATATAAAAAAGTGTGACTCATACGTGTCTTGTGGGGATGTAAAATGGTTCAGCCACCATGGAAAGCAACGTGGCAGTTCCTCAAAAATTAAACATAGACTCAGCACATGACCCAGCAATTCCACTCCAAGGTCTATACTCCCCCAGACTGGAAACAGATGTGCAGACAGAAACTCGTACATGAATGTTCATGGGAGCTCTATTCACAATAGCCAAGTGGTGTGAACAACCCAAATATCCAGAGAGGGATCCGTGAATAAACAAATTGTGGTATATCCGTGCAATAGAGTATTCCTTGAAAATAGGATGCTATGTTGCAGAAGCCAGACACACAACTCCACATATTATACGACTTCATTTATAAAAAGTATCCAAAATAGGTAAATCCACAGAGACAGAAAGCTGATTGGTGGTGTCTCAGGGTTGAGGGGAAACAGAAAGGGTGTGACTGCTCATGAGTAGGGCGTTTTCCTTTGAAGTGATGAAAACATTCAGGAACTTAATAGTGGTGATGGCTGTACAACATTGTTACGGTCCTAAATGGCAATGAATTGTATACTTTAAAGTGGCTTAATTGATACATTTTATGTTATGTGTATGTACCACGATTGAAAACAGAATTGCTCCATCAGTTCAGTTCAGTTCAGTTGCTCAGTAGTGCCCGACTCTTTGCGACCCCGTGAATCGCAGCACTCCAGGCCTCCCTGTCCATCACCAACTCCCGGAGTTCACTCAAACTCATGTCCATCGAGTCAGTGATGCCATCCAGCCATCTCATCCTCTGTCGTCCCCTTCTCCTCCTGCCCCCAATCCCTCCCAGCATCAGGGTCTTTTCCAATGAGTCAACTCTTCTCATGAGGTGGCCAAAGTATTGGAGTTTCAACTTTAGCATCGTTCCTTCCAAAGAAATCCCAGGACTGATCTCCTTCAGAATGGACTGGTTGGATCTCCTTGCAGTCCAAGGGACTCTCAAGAGTCTTCTCCAACACCACAGTTCAAACGCATCAATTCTTTGGCACTCAGCCTTCTTCACAGTCCAACTCTCACATCCATACATGACTACTGGAAACACCATAGCCTTGACTAGACGGACCTTAGCCGGCAAAGTAGTGTCTCTGCTTTTGAATATGCTATCTAGGTTGCTCATAACTTTTCTTTCAAGGAGTAAGCGTCTTTTAATTTCATGGCTGCAATCACCATCTGCAGTGATTTTGGAGCCCCCAAAATAAAAGTCTGACACTGTTTCCACTGTTTCCCCATCTATTTCCCATGAAGTGATGGGACTGGATGCCATGATCTTCGTTTTCTGAATGTTGAGCTTTAAGCCAACTTTTTCATTCTCCTCTTTGACTTTCATCAAGAGGTTTTTTAGTTCCTCTTCACTTTCTGCCATAAGGGTGGTGTCATCTGCATATCTGAGGTTACGGTGCCCCCCAAAATACCAATACATGAAGAACCTATAACTGGAGATACACTTTCATATAATTTGTCTGCTTGATCCCGGAGTCGTCTCACCCAAATTGCTTTTGGTCAAATGATTTCTTGCTCAACTCTGAGGATTCCGTTTTCAGCAAATAGTGTTAGATATTTTTGCCCCATCCTCCTGGACTAGACTTGATTGAAAAAGCATTTTGATGGAGATAAGAAATTTGTAGTTTAGCTGAGGGGTTATCAAGGAAATCCATTTCCTAATAGTTATCTCTTATTCATATTCTTCTTCTCGGTCCCTCTTTTACTTTCTCCCATTCTTCTTTGCATCTTCCCTTTAACTGTTGCTTGTTTTCAGGCTTCCCAAGAATTCAGAAGAACATTCTTTCGGTGATGCTTAGAGGTGGAAGTGGGTGGTCTTGGTTTTTGTTGGATTGAGACAAGTCCTTAAAAACATTCCCTAGACATACTGGGCTCTGCTAAATACTTTTTCACCCTTGGATTCATATCAGTGGGCTTCCCTGCTGGCTCAGCTGGTGAAGAATCTGCCTGAGGTGTGGGAGACCTGGGTTTGATCCCTGGGTTGGGAAGATCCCCTGGAGAAGGGAATGGCAACCCACTCCAGTATTTTGGCCTGGAGAATTCCATGGGCTGTACAGTCCATGGGGTGGCAAAGAGCTGGACATGACTGAGTGACTTTCACTTCACTTCATGTCAGTATATGTGTTGCGAACATAACTATTCTGGAAACACAGCAGGGAATTTCTTCTATTTGTCATCTATTTTTGGTTAATTCTTTTAACATTGTGCTCAGGAGCTCAGTTGTGTCTAATTCTTTGCTACTCCGAGGACTGTAGCCCGCCAGACTCCTCTGTACTTGGGATTCTTCAGGCAAGAACACTGGAGTGGGATACCGTTTCCAACAGAGGATCTTCCTGACCCAGAGATCTAACCGGCATCTCTTACATCTCCTGAATTGGCAAGAGGCTTCTTTACCACTAGGGCACTTGGGAAGCTCATTCTTTTAATCATTTACTGTCAAAGAGCTTTAAAAGAGACACGATTGTCATTTTTAAAACTTTTTGTTCCTAACAGTGATTTTTCTGAAAGCCAACGTGATTGATATTTAATGTGAAAAAGTATGAGAACCAGGAACACTGGAGTGGAATTTAATAAATATACATTTATTTACCTGGCTTCCCAGGTGGCATTAGTGATAGAGAACCAGACTGCCAATGCAAGAGACATGCAAGAGACTCAGGTTCGATCCCTGGGTCGGGAAGATCCCCTGGAGAAGGAAATGGCAACCCACTCCAGTAGTCTTGTGAGAATCCCATGGACAGAGGAGCCTGGCAGGCTACAGTCCATGGGGGTCGCAGAGAGTCAGACAAGACTGAAGCGGCTAAGCACGCACCAACAAAGTAATATTTTTTTCAATTGAACTGAAATCCTCAGACCATACAATTAACCATTTTAAAGTACACAATTCAGTAGCATTCAGTACATTCACAATGTCATGCAATTACCACTTCTCACGGGTTTCAAAACATTTTCATCACTCCAGAATAACAGCCTGTACGTTAAATATTCACTCCCCATTCTACCCACCCAGCCAATCCTCTGGGAACCACTTATCCACCTTTATGGATTTTCCTTTTTTAGGTATTTCCTATAAAACAATCTTACAATATGTAACCTTCTGTGCACGACTTCTTTCACAGAGCATGCACCAGTGTTGTAGCAAAGGTTCATTATTTTTTGTGAACCAGTGAAGTTGCTCAGTCATGGCTGACTTTTTGGATCCCATAGAGTATAGCCTACTAGGCTCCTTCATCCATGGAATTGTCCAGGCAAGAGTACTGGAGTGGGTTGCCATTTCCTTCTCCAGGGGATCTTCCCAACCCAGGGATTGAACTCAGGTCTCCTGCATTGCAGGCAGACACTTTATCATCTGAGCTACCAGGGAAGCATGGGTCAGTAATATTTCATGATCCCCTGGAGGAGAGCATGGCAACGCACTCCAGTATTCTTGCCTGGAGACTCCCCATGGACAGAAGAGCCTGGTGGGTTACAGTCTTTGAAGTTGCAAAGCGTTAGACACGACTGAGCGACTGAACAGATATGGATGTACCACAATTTGTTTATCCATTGATCTCTTTATGGACATTTGTTTTTTTTTCCTTTTTTTGACTATTGCGAATAGTGCTGCTATAAACATTGATGAACACATTTTCATTTGAACACCTGTTTTTCAGTTCTTTTGGGTAAATACCTAGGAGCAGGGTTTCTGGATCATATGGTAATTTTGTGTTTAACTTTTTGAGGAATCACCAAATTGTTTTTCACAGTGGCTGTACCCACTGCAATTTTAGATTTCCACAAAATGTATAAGTGTTCTTATTTCTCTATGTCCTTGCCAACACTGATTTTTTGTTGTTGTTGCTGGTATAGTCATCATAATAGATGTCAAGAAGTAGATCACTGTAGTTTAATTTTTATTTCCTTATTGACCATTGGGGTTTTCCAAGTGGCTCAGCAGTAAAGAATCAGCCTGCAGTGCAGGAGACGCAGGTTCAATCCCTGGGTCAGGAAGATCCCCTGGAGGAGGGCATGGCAATCCACTCCAGTATTCTTGCCTGGGAATCCCATGGACAGAGGAGCCTGGTGGGCTACGGTCTATACGGTCACAAAGTCAGACAAGACTGAAGTGATTGAGCATGCACCAAAATGTTGAAAATCTTTTCATGTGCTTGTTGGCTATTTACATATCTTGTTTGGAGAAATGTTTATTCATACTCTTTGTCCAGGTTTTAATCGGGTTGTTTGTCTTTTTGTTGTTCAGTTGTAATAGTTTTTTTATAATCTAGATGTTGTCTTTGCCAGATATACAATTTGCATTTGTCCTATTTTTAGGTTGTCTTTTTTGCTCTCTTGATAACATTCTCTGATGCACAAAATATTCTAATGTTTACAAAATTCAATTTATCTAATTTTTTCTGTAGTTGCTCTTGCTTTTGGCCTCATATCTTAGGTCCTATCACCAAATCCAAGGCCATAAAGATTTACTTCTGTGTTTTCTTCCAATAGCTTTTATTTTTAGACCTTATGTTTATTTAAGTCATTGATCAATTTTGAGTTAACTTTTTATTATGGAGCATTAAGAGTCTGACTTTATTCTTTTGCATGCATTTATATACTTTCCCCATAACCTTTTGTTGAGGCTATTCTTTTCCCATTTATATTTTACAAATTCACACTTTTATTTACTTTTCAGTAAGTTTAAATCCTCGAAGGGTACAGCATCACACTGATTCTGCGTCCAGTGGTCTTAACAGGAATGTTGCTTCAGAATTTGGCACAATCCATGCCACTGTTGGCAGTGGCACCCCACTCCAGTACTCTTGCCTGGAGAATCCCATGGACGGAGGAGCCTGGTAGGCTGCAGTCCATAGCGTCGCTGAGAGTCGGACACGACTGAGCAGCTTCACTTTCACTTTTCACTTTCATGCATTGGAGAAAGAAATGGCAACCCATTCCAGTGTTCTTACCTTGAGAATCCCAGGGACGAGGGAGCCTGGTGGGCTGCCGTCTATGGGGTCCCACAGAGTCAGACACGACTGAAGCGACTTAGCAGCAGCAGCAGCAGCAGCAGCAGCAGCAGCAGCAGCCATGAACACGAGTTATCTTTCCTCTGATTACTCTGGTTTTGTTAAGTTTTCCACCAGGAGTTACTGTGTTGTTCTTTGCTTTGTGCACACAAGCACATCCCTTGCCTGGGTAGAATTCAGTTTCATCTTGAGCATATACACCTTTGATTTCCAGGAGAGCTGAGTGCTCCCTCTAGTTCCATAGACCCCACTTATAGCCAGCAAAGATGGCCTTGGGTCACACTCTTCCAGACACATTTGTCATTTTAGAAGTCCTGTTCTCAGCAGGCCTGCACAGCGTCCAAGGTGGCTAAAGAGCTCCCACTTATTGATCTTGCCACCCTTGTTGAAAGCACCTGAGTGTAGAGCTTTGGATTCATTTCTGGGCCATCTTTCCCAGTCCATTGGTCTGTAAGTCTCTTGTTATGCTAGTACTATACTGTTTTGATGACTGCAGCTTTGAAGTCAGTTTTGAAATTGCAAAATGTGAATCTACCCATTCTTTTTTCCTTTTTCAATATTGTTTGGGCTATTCAGAGCCACTAGCAATTCTGTATAGATGTGAGAATAAAGTTTCCATTTCTTAAATAAAATGAAATTTTAATAAGCATTGTGTTTAATCAGGGCTTCCCTAATAGCTCAGTTGGTAAAGAATCCACCTGCAATGCAGGAGACCCCAGTTCAATTCCTGGGTTGAGAAGATCTGCGGGAGAATGGACAGGCTACCCACTCCAGTATTCTTGGACTTCCCTGGTGGCTCAGCTGGTAAAGAACCTGCCCGCAATGTGGGAGGAGGCCTGGGTTTGATCCCTGGGTTGGGAAGATCCCTGAAGAAGGGAAAGGCTACCCACTCCAGTATTCTGGCCTGGAGAATTCAATGGACTGTAAAGTCCATGGGGTCACAAAGAGCTTAACCAGTAGAATGCTTTGGGTATACTGCTACTTTAGCAATATTAAGGCTTTCTATACATGAATGCTGAATGGCTTTTTAAAAAAAATTTAGGTCTTCTTCAATTTCTTTCAATAATGTTTTATATAGTTTTCACATGTACAAGTCTTTCAGCTATGTGGTTAACTTCATTGCTTGGTTTTCATTCTTCTGGATACTATTGTAAATAGAATTGTTTTCCTAATTTCCTCTTTGGACGGTTCACTGATGATGGATAGAGCCGCAGCTGATCCTGTGTGTTGGCTTTCTACCCTGAACTTTGCTGAGTTTGGTCATTAGCTCTTGCAGTTCTTTTTGTTGGATTCATTAGGATTTTCTGAATATGGAAACATGCCATCTGCAAATATAGTTTTAATTCTTACTTTCCAATTTGGATGTCTTTTGTTATTAATTTTTCCTGCCAAATTACTCCAACTAGGACTTCCAGTACAGTATTAAATGGGAAAAAGACCAAGATGCCCATTTTCACCATTGCTATTCAACAGTCTACTGAGAGTGATGGATTTTGCAGAACATTTTTTGTTTATTCTAATTCACAAACTAAAGCCAGTGGTTTAATAAAGACCCACTTTTTCTGAGGTTAGGTGTTTTGGCACATTTGTTGTCTGGAACATATCTAATAAAAGAAATATTGGAAAAGTCCTCTTAGGAGGAAGACAGGGACTATACAAAGCTATGTGTCTTACTTGACTAGATCTACTTTGTGATGAAAAACCATTGCCTAAGGGTCATTTCTAAAATGAGGGCTGTTGATTTAGTAAGGCTGGCATTTTCATTGCTACCTTGTGGTTCTTTCTAGTTTATAACACATCATTAATTAAAAGTGGTGGAGAGAGTAGGGAACTTCCAATAGCTGATGCTTGGAGAAATGACAATTGACAACAAGGGAGAATGGAAGAAAAGCAGAGACAGAAAGAATTTAGTGAAAGACAAGCTAAACTCTAACTACTTCAGTGACCATATCCCTGCACTAGGCCATCTGCAACTTATGACCTTGAGTTAACAGTGAGAGACCATATAACATATTCACTATGTTTATCAGAGTCTTATAAATGTGAAATTAAAATTTCTTTGGAAGGGAAAGTTTCAATTTTGTGTGATATTTCATCCCTTCTCAATATCAGGGAAATGTCATTATTAGAAATGATAAACACTCTTACACATATTTTTTAAATGAAGTATAGTTGATTTATGGCTTCCTAGGTACATTCAGAAAACTAAGATCATGGCATCTGGTCCCATCACTTCATAGGAAATAGATGGGGAAACAGTGGAAACAGTGTCAGACTTTATTTTTGGGGGCTCCAAAATCACTGCAGATGGTGACTGCAGCCATGAAATTAAAAGACGCATACTCCTTGGAAGGAAAGTTATGACCAACCTAGAGAGCATATTAAAAAGCAGAGACATTACTTTGCCAACAAAGGTCCGTCTAGTCAAAGCTATGGTTTTTCCAGTAGTCATGCATGGATGTGAGAGTTGGACTGTGAAGAAGGCTGAGTGCCGAAGAATTGATGGTTTTGAACTGTGGTGTAGAGAAGACTCTTGAGAGTCCCTTGGACTGCAAGGAGATCCAACCAGTCCATCCTAAAGGAGATCAGCCCTGGGTGTTCGTTGGAAGGAATGATGCTGAAGCTGAAACTCCAATACTTTGGCCACCTCATGTGAAGAGTTGACTCATTGGAAAAGACCCTGATGCTGGGAGGGATTGGGGGCAGAAGGAGAAGGGGACGACAGAGGATGAGATGGCTGGATGGTATCACTGACTCGATGGACGTGAATCTGAGTGAACTCCGGGAGTTGGTGATGGACAGGGAGGCCTGGTGTGCTGCTATTCACATGGATGGGGGAGCCTGGTGGACTGCCGTCTATGAGGTCGCACAGAGTTGGACACGACTGAAGCGAATTAGCAGCAGCTGCAGCAGCTGTATTCCTTGGCCAGTATAGTATATCTTTGTAGCTTATTTATTATATATATATAGTAGTATATAAAATATACCTTTGTACCTCTTAATCCTGTATCCCTATCATATCCCTCTCACCTCCGCTCTCCCACTGGTAACCACTAGTTTGTTTTCAAATGTTTTATTTTTTAGATTCCACATATAAATAATATCATATAGTATTTGTTTTTCTCTGTCTGATTTATTTCACAAAGCAAGATATCCCTAAGGTCTATTCATGTTGTTGCAAATGGAAAAATTCCATTCTTAAAGCAGTCCTTCAAGACAGAGTTCTCAGACATGTTTCTGATGAAGTGGGTAGGGAAAAGCTGTGAAACATCGCAGTAACTCCTTCTTGTGAAAATAGAGTGACAATTAAGAGCCTTCAGGGAGGTATACTGAGTATAGCTCCACAACGAGTATTTAGACCAATGGTCCTAGGTAGCTAAATCTTTGGGGTCCACATAATTATTATTCAAACCAGGACCCTTTTGAGAAAAGGATACACTGTTAATTACACCAGGTTAAAAGGTATAAATCAGTAGTGTCTTGGGAAGGCTGAGACAGCTGGTCATTCTAATGAAAATGACTTTGTATTCTTGATGTTATTATTGATTCACCATGGGAAAAATTAGTAATGAAAAAATTTTATTCTTCAAAGCTCTAAGCAGATTTTCAAAGGAGAGGAAAGTGAGGTAAGAGTCTGTTGTTATGTGGTTGCCCTTTTGGCTTTCCTACATGCTTTTCTGGAGTGGTCTATCCTGGTGATGTGAGCCGAGATGGAAGTCAACCACATCAGTTTGATACTGAGTGTGGCCAAGACAGAGCCGCGTGAGTTTGGTCCAGGCAAAGACCAGGGTGAAGGAGAGCTTGCTTCAGCCAAGATCTTTTGGGCCATTCTTATGTCCTTCTTAGACTTCATACCTAAAAAGGCAGCCTGGGACCACACTGGTCTCACCAGGGCTCATACAATGAGGAGAAGTCCTAAAATTTGGCTTAACTGAACTCAGTGATGCTGGAAAAGATTGAAGGCAGGAGGAGAAGAGGATGACAGAGGATGAGACGGATGGATGGCATCACCGACTCAATGGACATGAATTTGAGTAAACTCTGGAAGTTAGTGATGAATGGGGAGGCCTGGCGTGCTGCAGTCCATGGGGCCACAAAGAGTTGGACACGACTGAGCGACTGAACTGAACTGCACTGGGTTCCAGGGATTAGCAGGAAACAAGCAAGAAAACTCTTCTCATTGGGAAAGTTTTATTCCCTGCCATTCCCTTGATAAGTAGATTTCATAGCAAAGCAATCACCATGTAATAAAAGCTATTACATGAACATACTTAATCATGTGGATGTTATTTATGATTCCAAGGGGTAAAGGTAGAGATGGTTAAAAACCAGAAATGATTTCGTTTAGGTAAACATGGTGAAAATTACTTGCCTGACTTCAGCAAGACCTTTCATTTAATTGTCAGTCTCTATTATATGACTGTGAGTTTGTGTATCCCTCTGACGAAAACTTTCCTTTTCAGAGGAAAAGGCTGTTGAAACAATGCCAAAAATAATGGGGATCATTCTCTGAGTATCTATTATGTACAAGGTACAAGTAGTTTGCCTAGAGAAACATGGATCATTAGGCCTCCTTGCGGCTCTGTGGTAAAGAATCTGCCTGCAAAGCAGGAGATGTGGGTTGGATTCCTGGGTCGGGAAGATCCCCTGGAAAAGGGAATGGCTACTCACTCCAGTATCCTAACCTGGGAAATATCATGGACAGAGCAGCTTGGCGGGCTATGGCGTCGCAATGAATCAGACTTGATTTTGCAACTAAACAACAAATTTCAGGCAAACTCTTCAGAGTAGACTCTTTAAAGTGAAAGTGAAAGTCGCTCAGTCGTGTGTGACTATTTGCGCCCCCAGGGACTATACAGTCCATGGAGTTCTCCAGGCCACAATAATGGAGTGGGTATTCTTTCCCTTCTCCAGGGGATCTTCCCAACCCAGGGATCGAACCCAGGTCTCCCACATTGCAGGCAGATTCTTTACCAGCTGAGCCACAAGGGAAGCCCAAGAATACTGGGAGAGGTAGCCTTTCTCTTCTCCAGGGGATCTTCCCAAGCCAGGAATCGAACCAGGGACTCCTGCATTGCAGGCAGATTCTTTACCAACTGAGCTATCAGGGAAGCCCTGTAGACTCTTTATAAGCCTGCTTTGTTGATGGAGGTGGCAAAGCTTCTGCCTTTTGCCACAGTCATCCACACAAATCATGACCAGTGTGAAGAAACTGATAGTATCGTCCCTGTTCTATTGTGACACTAATTGATTCTGAGATATCTATGTAGCTCTTCTGGGGAGGTATGTGCAACATGGAGAGTACCTATCTTTTTTCCAATTGGAGTACCCACCCCACTGCAAATACTTTCATTACAACACTTTCACACATACGTTTCAATGTAGGCCTTTTGAGAAATTATATCTTACCTTCCAGAACTGTATGTGAGATTGTAATATATTTCCAAATGTTTAGTATCAACAAGATTTTGTGAATGCTGGCATCCCAGAAACTCAAAGAACATTAATAATGACAAAGGAGGCCTCTGAAATGGCCTTTTGTAGGTTCTCCTTTCTCTTCATGTTCAAAACTATTAAAAGTGGGGTGCTCTGGAGTTAGTCTACTTGGATGCAAAGGTTGGTATTCCATCACTTACCAGTTGTGTGACCTTGAGCAAGTTAATTAGCTTCTCCGTACCTCAGTTTCCTCTTGGAAAAATAAGTATAATAATAATGCCTATCTTTGTGGTGATGCATTTTTTAAATTTATTTTTTAAGATTTCTTTTTCTTATGTGGACCATTTAAAAAATCTTTATTGAACGTGTTACAATATTGCTTCTGCTGTTTATGTTCTAGTGTTTTGGCCACGAGTCATGTGGGATCCTAGCTTGACCAGGGATTGAACCCACACCCCCTGTATTAGAAGGCAAAGTCTTAACCACTGGACCACCAGGGAAGTCCCTGTAGTGATATATTTTAAACCACCCATTATCTGTTTTTTAATTAGACTGAGTCTACAATTCCAACTAAAGACATGGAAATAAAAGAAAATTTCTACTCTTTTTGGAGTGGTAGGGGAAAGCCACAACTGAAGTATTCTAGGAGAAGATTGGCTATGTCTCATGATTACTTTTGCATAAAAAAAAATAATGAGCCTCAAGGTCTTGAGAAGAGAGAAATGGTGTCTTTATATCCTGACGTCTCTCTCCTGGGCAACTTGATGTCTCAGCTTCAGTTACAACGTTTGGATTAGACTGTAGTCAATCTGGGGCTTCCCTCGTGGCACAGTAGAAAACAGTCTGTCTGGAATGCAGGAGATTCAGGAGACACGGGTTTGAGCCCTGGGTCGGGAAGATCCCCTGGAAGAGGGCATGGCAACCCATTCCAGTATTCCTGCCTGGAGAATCCTGTGGGCAGAGGAACTGGGTGGGCTACAGTCAACTGAAGCTATTGAGCACACACACTTGTAGTCAATGTGGCTAAAATACTATGACCCAGAGCTAAGAGGACAGCTAACCGACTGGAGGCATTCCTATCTGTTTGTTGATAAAGGAAACAGTTCTCATCTGATGATAAGGAAATAATTAGCAAGAATTTGTGCTATGAAGTTGATGGAATGAAAAGTGTCATTCTTGATGGAAGCTTGTTGGATTAAGACACTGAATCCCTATTTATTTTGTGTCTTCATCTGCCAGTCCACAATGGTGGCCGTTTATGGTGTTTATAAGAGCCAGGCCAGTATAAAGAACCATTCCTTTAATTCAATCCTCTGGAGCAAATATTTGAGAACCCCAGGCTTCTGATATAAAAGGAGATAATCTGCTGGCAAATGCCTGGCCTGGACAATTTACCTAAACTGTAACTTGTTTCCCTGGGTGATTGACATCTGCTTAAAATATTATGTGCAGCTTAGCCTCAGAATTTTTCCTTTTCTGTCTTCTGTCCCCCGCTTTTTTTTTACATTTGAATGAAAACTCGATGTTATGGCAGAAACAAACCATTGTGCTTATGATTACGAAGCACAAAAGCATCTAGAAAAGTACCTACTGACCATTTACCCATGAATCATGACTAATAGTTATCTAAATGGAATGAAGGGTAATGACTTCAAGAAGTTCATAGGAAAAAAGTGCTCAGTGTTTCATAACAGTAACAATTGAAGGGTTATTTCCTCTCTTTTATAGAGCCTTTAATCTCAAAACGCTTAGCAAAAGCTCTTTTATATATTAAAATTTTTTTTTCTTTCTTTCTTATTTAATTGAAGTATAGTTGATTTGCAGTGTGTTATTTTCAAGTATACAGCAGAGTGATTCAGTTATATATATACTTATATGTATGCATATATGTATATATATTTATATTATTTTTCATATTCTTTCCCCTTATAGATTATTGCAAGGTATTAATTGTAGTCCCCTGTACTAACACAATACTAATTTCCCTTGTTGCTTATCTATTTTATATTTAGTTGGAATAATTCTTTTTGACAAGTCTTAACAATACCATCCTCAGAAGTATATTATGGAGAAGTGACAAGAATAAGCTTGAAGTTGACCAAATTCCTCAAAAGAGATAATTTTTAAATTCATAACTCTAGTCTGTAATGTAGTGATGTCAAGAACTCTTTCCCACTCTGTTGCCAACGGCACCTGGATTATAGGCTTTTGTGAAAATACTTTCCAAATGTTCAACCTCAGGACATGTTTCTTGTCTTTGATTTTAGTTTTTAATATAGTTAGAGAAGACAGAGATCTCTGATAGAGGCTGTCCTTTCATTATACTTCGGAATGAAAAAAGATAAAAATGGTAGATATTTCTTTCATTGATGCAGTCATCTCTTGAGCTTAATATTTGGTGTCAGGGGAAGATGAATTCCTCAATCTCATTCTGACTTGAAGGTTCAATGAAGTGAAGTACCTAAGTGTAATAAGCTCACACAGGGACCAAAATGCTTGGCTTTTCCCACCACCCCGTGGATGGGTGAAAGGACTTCGTCTCGCTGAAAATCCTACCTCCCATGCTTACAGACCTGGAGGGCCAAGAGGCACAGAGTGCATTTCCTTCATTTTCTGTGGATAACTAAGCTATCAAACCAAATCAAATCCAATGTACTTTTAATCTTAGACATTATTTCTGGGTTATCATTTCATTTCTCAGTATATAGAATGGCTCAGCATGTTTGAAGCTATGACATTACCTTGGTTCAAAAATAACCTTCTGAATTCATTATCTTGCTCTTATTTCACAGGCAGGATTTGAGAAAAAAAGTCATTTGATATATTTTTATTCTATCTTTTAATTCTAATAAGCAACAAAAATATATAGTAGTGAAGACAAAAAATCCTTAAGTCTGTTTGACAGTACACATCAATCCTTGAATTCATAGAACACCTCCCTCCCAATTTGATGGTCTCAGGAGAATTGCATGATCTTCAGATATTCAGAGAGACAGGAGCTAAAGGATCATCTGACTTCAAATCCCAAACCTGACAGCTGCTTGCATCTGTCGTGTTAAATACAGTTCAGCATCTTCGCCTGACTCAATGCTGTCACACTAACCAAGTCCTCACACACAGGTGTGGGTGGTGCAGAATGACAAGATCATATTATTTAATAGACTCATAAAGTCAACTAAAAATAACGAAGCTTCACTTTTGATATTATTCTTCTTTTTGTTTTGTTTAGGGTTCAGATGGATGTTGGTCAACATGCAATATATACCACTTGGGTGGGGCTTACATTTCAGGAAAGGGGCTAATTATCTGAAGTGATCTGTTACTTTGAAATATTGGTATGAGAGAGATTTGTGTAGAGGTTCAACTTTTTGTAGAGACAACAAGATATCCTGTTTAACCAACTATAAATGATATCTCGAAGAGAAACATTATAGGTTTACAACACATGCATTCGACTCTACAGTGATGTAGTAGAATGCATTTGTTCATAATTCTTGTTTCCACCAGTCCTGCCTTATTTTACTCTAGCATACATCATGAATTAAAAGATATATCAGGATCATGGAGCCAGGAATGGACGCCTTAGGATGCTTTCTCAGGTGTCTTTGTTTTATTGACGTTGCCACTACTGTTAGCTTTCACCTGATGTCATACAAAGCTTATCTGTTATCTGCACAGAGTTGTTTAACTTTTGGTGTCTCCTTAGGTAGTTGTTTCTTCCAGAAGTCAAAATTTCCCTTCTACTTAAATGCTGACTGACTTTAAGGTACACAGCCTTGAACATGAGCCCTGAACGTCTCTAAAGCAAGGCTTTCTGTCCAACTCAAAGGCCAGTATTGTACCTTTGTAAAAGCACAGTTGTCATTAGAGTTGTTTTTCTTGTTTTTTTTTTTTTCTCTTTTTTTTTCCTTTTTTTTTTCTTTTTTTTTTTCCTTTTTTTTTTTTCTTCTTGTTGTTTTGATTCTGTTGCCATTTATGATTAGAGAAATATATGACTTAAGTCGTTGGATTGGTTTTAAATAATCATTAACGATAAATGCATCTATCCTCAAATGCGCATTGTATTTGCTCAAATAATAGACTATTTTTGGAATTCCCTTGAGAGGGTTTATTGCTCACACGAGAGAATGAGTCATTGCTTTACTTCAAAGGTTCGGTCTCTGGTTGTCCCACCCGCTTTCCCGTGTCATTCACCTGACCTTCACCCCACCTTATCCTGCTTTTTCAGCCACTTTAGTTGACTGTTCATGAGTCTGAGTAAGTGGGCTCTCTCTCTGGACCCCTTGCTGCTAGCTGCTAAGTCGCTTCAGTCGTGTCCGACTCTGTGCAACCCCGTAGATGGAAGCCCACCAGGCTCCACCATCCTTGGGATTCTCCAGGCAAGAATACTGGAGTGGGTTGCAATTTTCTTCTCCAATGCATGAACGTGAAAAGTGAAAGTGAAGTTGCTCGGTCGTGTCTGACTCTTTGCGACCCCATGGACTGCAGCCCACCAGACTCCTCCATCCATGGGATTTTCCAGGCAAGAGTACTGGAGTGGGTTGCCATTGCCTTCTCCCTCTGGACCCCTTAAGCATCTACAAACAAAAACTGCCTGGGAACTAGAGCAATCTTTCCCTAAAATTCCCCTCAAATCAAAGATCCAACAGAATGATTCTTCTCCATCAATCAAATTATTTTCTGAACTCAGTTTGTCTACACATCCTTGATTTCCTAAATACCACAATTTCTTTCCAGCAGCTTCATCTCCCATGGTTCACCCACCCAGAGAGGTGATACAGATTTATGCCTCTATTTACAATTCTTCCTATCTTCTTCAGAAAAGTGGTAGGGTTTCTCAGTCTCTATCATTACTTGATTAACACCACACTGAGTACTTACACTTTATACAGGCTTGCTCTTCTGCTGTGTCCTGAACTTTCTCATTGACATCCCTAAATATTATATAGTAGTTACCATCAATGTATAATAATGTTAATTAGCAATAATAATTGCGATTCTTGGAACCATTTTTCCCCATCCCATGTCCCTTATATACAGAATTAATGAGATTTTTTAAAGGTAAAAGTATTTGAAGGGCTTTCATATAGTTAAGCTTCATGGGGAACGTCTACTTGTCTTACGCATTTAAAGGTTGTCCCAAGATGTTATTTCCTTGAGGCTGATAGTTGTGTCTGCTTTTCTACACCATTGTATTTCCTTGCTTAGAACAGTTATAGGTACACAGTAAGTTCTCAATGACTATGCAGTCTGCTCTTTAGCTACTCTGAGAAGCTTGAAGATATTATTGATGGTGCTGGTTTATGAATCCAAGCATGGGAGAGTAGGCATTCTGCCCCAGTAACTGAGTAAATGGGATCCTAAAATCATGTTGGCCACACCACACCCCAAACAAGTCAGGTCAAAATCTGTCTAATGCATTTGCACAATGAGAGGTAAATTGGGAGGCTTTGGTTTCTAGGACATGTTAACGGGATGCAGGTTTAAAATTTGGCCCAGAACAACATTAAATGCCTTTGGATATCACATCCTGGCCAAATATTTGGGAAAATAGAAGAAAAAGTTTTCTTCCTGTTTATGACCATATAACCAGTTAGATGAAAAGAATGATGCTGTTTTTCGGCTCCATTTTAAGAATTATATTTGTTACTGTGCACTATATATTTTCTGACAGGTGAAAGTCGAGGGACCAGAAGTCATGAGCTTAAACAGCACAATGGTCTGGATGAGGCTCAAGCAGAGGGGATGCAACCTCAGTTCCTGGCTGGAAATTAATGAAGAACAGCTGCTTTCCAATATGCCTGATGACTATTCCAGTCTGTGTAATAAAGCATTGGCAAATGCCGGCCAGGGGAGGGTACCAGGATCATAAAACCATGGTACCAAGATAGGCCTTGTGTCTTGTTTTGTATTTTTAATTACTTTCATCACTTCGCCTGAAGCTGAAGCTCCACCCTTTGGCCATTTGATGTGAAGAACTGATTCATTAGAAAAGATCCTGATGCTGGGAAAGATTGAAGGCAGGAGGAGAAGGAGACGACAGAGGATGAGATGGTTGGATGGCATCACTGACTCAATGGACATGAGTTTGAGCAAGCTCCGGGAACTGGTGATGGACAGGGAAGCCTGGCACGCTGTAGTCCGTGGGGTCGCAGAGTTGGACACAACTGAGTGACTGAACTGAACTGAAGATAGGCCTTGTGTCTTGTTTGTATTTTTAATCACTTTTAAAAGATTTACTAGCGTATCGAAGAGTATTCACCCTGTGAAGGGGCTTAGTACACATCCACTGATATTCATTTTGTGAAGACATTCAGTGTTGGTAAATTCCATGAGCTGCTAGCACTGAATAGCTCATTGGAAACAGAGCCAGCGTTTCCCCACTTTACTATTACCTATTTCTTTCTGTAATGTCTCCTCTATGAACGTCATTGATCCAGGCTCTAAGACGAAAGACTTATTTCTGCAGTGCAATCTACAGAAGCTATGTTGGAAAAACCAGGGTGAGGCCAAATTCTTCCTGCTGAGGGATTTTGCCCCGGAAGCCTTGCCCTTTACAAATGCCACAATGAGCCTTTGTGGCATTCCTTGGGGAAATGATCAAGATGCTCATTTCCATTTCTGGGCTACTGTGGTGCTTCGGGTGCCCTGACAGAGTGAAGAGGAGATTTGGGTTGAAGAGTTCAATTATTTTTTGCTCAAGCCTTGACGTGGTGTCAATGCGCCAGGAACAAACAGCACCATTTGTCGGCTGTACTATGAAGATTTCTTTAGGGCATTCGGAAAATGGATTGGAAAAACTGGAATCAGACATAAAGCAACAAAAGGTCCGTATCAATGTGCAGAGAAATTGTATAATGTTTCTGGAAGCAACTGTTTGAGCTTTTATATAGTCCTCTAGCCTTGAAAATTCCCAGTTCAAACTCCAGGCAAAATCAATCCCTTACATATTCCTACACCTATATATTATTGTAGAAATAACTAACCCCCTCCACATTTCCAGTTATTTTTATGTAATAGTAAATGCACATTTTTTGTACATTAAAAAATAAACTATTTTCTTTTTACAGTTGAAGTATAGTTGATTTACAATGTTTTAGTTGTACAGTGAACTGACTCAGTTATATATATATGTATATATTCTTCAGATTCTTTTCCATTATAGGTTATTATAAGATATTGAATACAGTTCCCTGTACTATACAGTAGATCCTAATTGTTTATCTGCTTTGCATATAGGAGTGTGTATCTGTTAATCCCAACTTCCTGATATATTCCTCCCTCCTCCCCAAAAGTGAACTTTTAAATGGTGTTACAAAAATAGAAAAAGATACATATCAATTGTCATAAGGTGAACAGAAATTACCAATGCCATCTAGGCCAAGATTGAGAACATTACTGGCAACCCAGGAGCCCTCCTCAAGACACTTTCCCCCCAAAACTGTCCTTTTGAAGTAAGTATCCTTACTTCAATCACTGGTTGCTAGCTTTGTAAATTTTTGAACTTTCTGTAAATGAACTTGTATGGTAGGTATGATACACCTCTAGTGTCTGGTATCTTTGATCCAACAATTGTCTGTCCTATGGGAGTCATTTTTTGTTACCTATAGCCAGGTTGTTCACTCTCATTGCCAAGAGCATGCCATTATTTGAAAACACCATCGTCCGTTTACTGTTGGCGGACTTTAGAGTTGTTTCCAGCTTCCGTTGACTAAGCAGAGCACTTCTATGAGCATGCAAGCATCTTTTGATACACATATGTGCTCAGTTTCTTCTAGGGATACGCTTAGGAGTGGAATATCTCGTCATAGGAACCTGTGTTCAGCTTCAGGGGATATGGCTAAACTGTTTTCAATTGATTGTACTAATTTACATGATCACAGCAGTCTATGGTGAATCCATTTGCTTAATATCCTCGCCTGAAGGAGACATGGGTTCAGTCCCCAATCTGGGAAGATCCTACATGCCATAGAGCAGCTAAGTCCATGCCCCACAGCTAATGAAGCCTGTGCGCCCGAGAGCCTGTGTCCACAACAAGAGAAGCACGGCAGTGAGAAGCCCATACACCGTAAGGAAGGGTAGACCCTGCTTGCCTCAACGAGGGAAAAGCCTGTGCAGCAGCCAAGAGCCGGCACAGCCCAAAATAAACTAGTCGCTCCGTCATGTCCAACTCTCTGGGACCCCATGGACTGTAGCCCGCCAGGCTCCTCTGTCCGTGGGATTTCCCAGGCAAGAGTACTGGAGTGGGGTGCCATTTCCTTCTCCAGGGGATCTTCCCCACCCAGGGAGTGAACTCAGCTCCCTTGCATTGCAGGCAGATTCTTTACCATATGAGCCACCAGGGAAGCCCCCAAAGGCGGATTCTTTATCATCTAAGCCACCAGGGAAGCTCAAAAATAAATGAATAAATAAAACTGTTTTTAAAAAAATCAAGTGACATATTACACTGGTAAATACGTGGGTTATTTTCAAATATCTTTTGACTCTGATTTCTAACATAATTCCATAGTGTTAAGAGAACAGACTCTATGATTTCAATACCTTTAGACCATGAAATTTTTGCAGTTTGTTTTATGTCCTTGGATATGTTCCAGTGGCTCCTAGTTTATAGTCTATGGGAATTGGAATAGAATTTGTATGCTATTGTGCAAATTGTATAAATCTTAATTATGTTCAATTGGTTCACAGTGCTTTTCAGTCCTACTATATCCTACTTCTCTATACATTCATTCTATTACTTTTTGAGAGTTTGACATTGAAACTCTGACTAAAAATCTTAATTTATCTACTTAAAAAATAATTATAATATCTAGTGGAACTCTATGTAACCTTGTCCTGCATTTTCCAACTCTCCTATAAATGTGTCATCATACTTTCATAATTAAAAAAAATAAAAAATTTGAAAAAAAAATCAAGTGACAGTATTTTCACTCTCTATTCTGTGACATAGGTCTATTGATTTATCGCTGAATCTTTTTCTGGATTGTTCCTGGATCTTTGCATTTCCACATAAATTTTAAGTCAGATTGTGATTTTCATAAAAATTTTGTGATATAGATTTATTTGGGAATCACTGACGTCTTTATAAGGCTGAGTTGAGTTTTTCAATTCATGGGCATGGCATGGTTGTCCTCTAAATTAGATTTTAGTAGATTTCTCTCAATAGTTGTAATTTTCAGTGTAGAAGTCTTATAAATCTTTTTCAGATTTATTTCTTGTTTTTTTTTTTTCTTTAGTATACTAGCTGAAAACTCCAATTGTTTGAATAGAAGTGATCATAGTGGCATAGTTATTTTATTATCTGTCTCAGAGGAAGATTTTTTCATATTCACCATTAGATATATTGTTTGTTGTAAAGCTTATTGGGTACTCTATATCAGGATAAAGAAATTCTTTTCTATGTTTCCTCAAAGATTTTTTGTTAATATAAGTGTTGAATTCTACCAAATGCATTTGTGCATTTATTGATGTGATCATATGATATTTCTGTTTTCCTATTATGGGGTGAATTAAATCAATTGATTTTTTAAAATGTTAAGCTAATATTGAAGTCCATTCCTGGAATCAAGCCAATTGGTTGTATCCATTGTTATTTTTAATATAGTGTTGGATTTGATATGTGAGTGTTTGATGAGTACTTTCCATAGTCAACATCTTTCAGCCAAAGACCACCAGGAACACACTTAAAGCTGAACAATATAGGTTTAGGGCTCGTTGGAATGAGGGAAACTGAACACAATGGAAATAATTTTATCTCAATAAGAGGGAGTTAAGCATTTATTTCTTTGGAGGGAATGATGCTGAAGCTGAAACTCCAGTACTTTGGCCACCTCATGAGAAGAGTTGACTCATTGGAAAAGACTCTGCTGCTGGGAGGGATTGGGGGCAGGAGGAGAAGGGGACGACAGAGGATGAGATGGCTGGATGGCATCACGGACTCGATGGACGTGAGTCTGAGTGAACTCTGGGAGTTAGTGATGGACAGGGAGGCCTGGTGTGCTGCAATTCATGGGGTTGCAGGGAGTTGGACATGACTGAGCGACTGAACTGAACTGAACTGAACTGAATAATTTATTATTAGATTCAATGTTTTCAGGGAGGGTTTAAGGAAGTAAAACTTTTCTCTAATCATGCTGTCAAGAAGCGAGAGGCAGGGATTCCCTGGTGGCTCAGTGGTAAAGAATCTACTTGCCACTGCGGACCCAGGTTCGATTCCTGGTCTGGGAAGATCCCACAAGCCGAGGAGCAACTAAACTCGTGCACCACAACTATTGAGCCTGTTCTCTAGAACCTGCAAGCTGCACCTTGAGAGCATGGGCTGCAACTCGTGAGGCTCGCGCATCTGAGGGCCTGTGCTCAGCAGCAAGAGAAGGCAGCACAGTGAGAAACCCAGGCGCTGCAACTCCAGAGAACTGCCTGGTCGCTGCCCAGAGAAAAGCCCATGCAGAAACAGGCACCCAGCACAGCCAAAATTACATGAGTAAATAAAATTATGTTAAAAAAAAAGAAGCAGTGGGGCAATTCTATAATTGGGGGTCTTAATAAATCTTATCTATAGTGCAGGAGGAATGCCAGGAGGCTGTTAAGACAGTGAGTGAGTTCGTGTTAGTCACTCAGTCTTGCTGGACTCTGAGGTGGGTTCATATTTAGTTGTTTTTATGGTTTGAACAATGGATTTGGTTCAGTCTGTGTTCAGGCAAGATCATCTCAGTCTGTCTTGATCTACCTGTAGTTACAGAGCAAGTGTACCTGACCTTGGTGTTCGTGGAATGGTTTCTGTTCAACAGGATAAAACCAAGGCCTGGCTGGTAGGAGCAGCCAGCTCCCAGCTAGTGTCAGAGCCTGCTTTTCTCTTTCTCACATCTGTGCTTGTAAGAGAAACTGGTGTGCAGTAATGTTCTTCTTTTTCCTTTTTTTTTTTTTTTTTTTGGAAGTTCTTCTCAGATTTTGGTCTTCCCTAGTGGCTCAGATAGTAAAGACTCGACCTGCCAATGCAGGTTCAATCTCTGGGTTGGGAAGATCCCCTGGGGAAGGAAATGGCAACCCACTCCAGTATTCTTGCCTGGAGAATCCCATGGACAGAGAAGCCTGATGGGCTACAGTCCATGGGGTTGCAAAGAGTTGGACACTGCTGAGCGATTAACACTTTCAGATTTTGTCATGTTCTCTTTGGATGTTGGTATCAGGTGTATCCTAATGTGAATCAGGAGGTGTAGTTTCTTTTTCTATTCTGTAGAAAAGTCTGTTCATTATTGGCATTAATTATACTCTGAACATCTGGAGAACACCCAATGGCGAAGTTGTCTGAGCCTTGACAAACACTCTCTCCTTGACCGAAGTTTAGTCAGGCTCCTCTGAGTCCTTTCTCACCCAGGCCTTCACCTTGGGGGCCAGCTTGGCTTGGCCTGCATAGCCCAGTTATACCACAAATCTGGCTACGTTAAGTTAGAAAGACTCCCTATCCTTAATATCTGCTCATTCTTGCATGATGTCAGTGAGAATCCTGTTAAGTTGGTTTGGCAGGTACCTCCCCCTGCCCACCCCAAACTTTCCATCTACTGAAAGGTCTACTTTCCATCCACTCATTCTGCTTGTTGGCTAAACCCCCAGCTATCTTTTCTGTATGAAGAATTGAGCCCAATTCTAAACTGAGCTGCCTTTTCCCTGATTGCAATCATTTTTGAATAAAATCTGTTTTTACTGCTTTTACTACTGTGTGACTCTAATTTTCTCTCACAGCCTGGAGATATCTTCATGGAGTTACTATTATGATTAAACTTTCAATTTCTTTTTTTTTCAGGCAAGTCTTTATTGGGCTCCTGCACTGGCTGTAGGAGGGAGCAAAAACAAGTAACAGATCCTTTTGCTCACTCGGAGTGGGGGCAAGCTGGTTCCTTAAATGGGGTGAGGTAGAGTGTGTCCAGGGATCAGGTTGGAGGAGCAGTTTAGGTGGTTTGCCCACTCCTTTGTACACTTTAATTTCTTTATTAGATATATCATTATTCAGATTTTCTACTTATTTTAGTGTCACATTCAGGGTTTTTTAAAAAGGAATCTGTCTTTTCATCTGTATTTTCAAAGTATAGTTTTGGAATAAATTTTGTAAGATTGCTTTAAGATCTTTACATACCTATAAGATTGGCAATCATATCCCTTTTCCTGTTTTATCTTTATATTTTGTAGCATTTCTTTTTCTTTTAATCAGTCTTGTTAGACATTTGATTTTGCTGATAGTATCATGTTTAAATCTCCACAAGACATTACTAAAAGATGGCTTAATGCTCAACATTCAGAGAGCAAAAATCATGGCATCCGGTCCCATCACTTCATGGCAAATAGATGGAGAAACAGTGGAAACAGTGACAGACTTTATTTGCTTGGGCTCCAAAATCACTGCAGATGGTGTCGTGTCTGCAGCCATGAAATTAAAAGACACTTGCTCCTTGGAAGAAAAGCTATGACCAACCTAGATAGCATATTGAAAAGCAGAGACATTACTTGGCCAACAAAGATCTGTATAGTCAAAGCTATGGTTTTTCCAGTAGTCAAGTATGGATGTGAGAGTTGGACCATTAAGAAAGCTAAACACCAAAGAATTGATGCTTTTGAATTGTGGTGTTGGAGAAGACTCTTGAGAGTCCCTTGGGCTGCAAGGAGCTCAAACCAGTCAATCCTGAAGGAAATAAGTCCTGAAGATTCACTGGAAGGACTGATGCTAAAGCTGAAGCTCCAGTACTTTGGCCCCATGATGTGAAGAGCTGACTCATTTGAAAAGAACCTGATGCTGGGAAAGATTGAAGGCGGGAGGAAAATGGGATGACAGAGGATGAGGTGTTTGGATGGGATCACCAGCTGGATGGACTTGAGTTTGAGCAAGCTCCAGGAGTTGGTGATGGACAGGGAAGTCTGGCATGCTGCAGTCCATGGGGCTGCAGAGAGTTGGACACAACTGAGTAACTGAACAGAACTGAATTGAATATACATTTCTTATTATCCCTACATGTTCCATGTGGCACTAGTGGCAAAGAACCCACCTGACAACGCAGGAGACATAAAAGATGCTGCTTTGATCCCTGGGTCAGAACGATTCCCTAGAGGAGGACATGGCAACCCACTCCAGTATTCTTGCCTGGAGAGTCCCATGGACAGAGAAGCCTGGTGGGCTACTGTTGCAAAGAGTCAGACACTACCGAAACAACTTAGCACGCATGCATTGTTGTGTCCTGGTCTTCTGCTTGATATACTGGGGATACACTGCTTGATATACTGGGGAAAACCATTGCTGAATGTTGGATTCATTCCTTTCTCTTTGCTACTTTGGGTTCTCAAGGCCTCTTGTGTAGCCTCAGAGCCCATTCACTCTTCCTGGCTCTGAACAATTGCTTAAAGCTCTGTTGCCTTCTCTACCCCAGCCTGCTATGGATGCCAGAAATCCCTTCAATAAAGAACAGATTCTGTAGGTAGAGGAAGTTTAAACTTTTCAAAACTCTGAGAACGCAGGGGAACATGCTGACCCTGGTGAGTGACAGATAGCAGATTCTCCCTTATGAGCAGAGTTAGGTGCGGGAGAGATAGGCTATGGCAGAGAGAAAGAGGCCAATCACGTGTCTGACAGTGGGCACTGGCAAGGGATCCTTTTACTGCTACAATAACCAGAGGCACCAGGAGCCTTGATTGTCCTTTTTCCTCTTTTCCCATTGGAGTATAATTGCTTCACAATATTGAGTTAGTTTCTGCTGTACAACAACGTGAACCAGCCATATGTAGTATACATACATCCCCTCCGTCAACCTTCCCTCCCAACTTCCGTCCCCATCCCTCCCCTCTAGGTTGCCCCCCAGCACTGATCTGAGCCCCCTGTGCTATACAGCAGCTTTCCACTGGCTTTCTAGTTGACTCTATCTTACTATGGCAGTGTATATATGTCAGTTCCAATCTCCGAGTCCGTCCCGCCCTCCCCTCCCCTGCCCACCTTGCCTACATGTCCATTCTCCACGTCCGCATCTCTAATCTTGCCTTGCAAATATTACTCAGCCATAAAAATGAACGAAACTGGATCATTTGAAGTCATGTGGATGAAGCTAGAGTCTGTCATTCAGAGTGAAGTAAGTCAGAAAGAGAAAAACAAATATATCAGTTCAGTTCAGTTCAGTTGCTCAGTCGTGTCCGCCTCTTCGCCATCCCATGGACTGCAGCACACCAGACCTACCTGTCCACCACCAACTCCCGGAGTTTACTCAAACCCATGTCCATTGAGTCAGTGATGCCATCCAACCATCTCATCCTCTGTCATCCCCTTCTCCTCCTGCCTTCAATCTTTCCCAGCATTAGGGTCTTTTCAAATGAGTCAGCTCTTCACATCAGGTGGCCAAAATATTGGGGTTTCAGCTTCAACATCAGTCCTTCCAATGAACACTCAGGACTGATCTCCTTATATTAATGTGTATATGTGGAACCTAGAAAAATGGTGCACATGAACCACTTTGCAGGCTTGACTGTCTCAGTCACCGACTCAGACCCCTAGTCCTCTGGGAGATGGGTAACTGAAAGGATGTTACCAACTCACTTTCCAATCATCTAACCCCTGTGTCACCATCTCCCTGGTTATGGTTGTGGCCCAGGGGAAGTCATGTGGCAGGAAAAACAACCCCATTTCATGCTCTATCGCTGGGATTTTATTTTACTAATAGTCTGTAGGGGGCGCAGGCCTTCTGAGAATTTGATTACTGTGGAGGCATGGTGTGCTTCTCATGTATAAATATTCTTTCCTCATCTGTTGTCTGTTTGCGTATGGGGTTCTATAAATACATTAATTGGTGCCACTTTTAACTGTCACCGCTGTCCCTTTTTTTGACAAGCGTATATTAAACTCTCTTATGATGGAGCAAAATAAAACCACCCAGCCATAGGGGTCTATTTTGGCAGAAGAGGAATGCAACAGAAAGAAAATTTGTAGTCTTCTGTGGTAGAGAAAGGACTGTTAAACTCATCGGTGATAGCTTGCATGAAAAATTTAGAATAAAATTCTTAGATGTGGATTAAAGATAGAAAAAAAAAAAAGAAAACAACTCTGCAGGATATGACTGAAATAAAGCAGGTAAAGTGAAATTATCAGAACAGCTGTCACTTAGGAAATGGGTGACAATTTCAGCTTCATCTGAACATTCATCAAGTCATACTTATATTAGATGGCTTCGGTTTTGGTAGTGTTTCAGAAACCATATTCCATATGTGTTCCTTTCTGATTTGAAAGGCTGTAACCATTTAACGATGGAAAGCCAGCTAACACAAACCTCAATTTCTCTTTGTGCGC
Organism: Ovis aries; assembly: GCF_016772045.2. NCBI lineage: Eukaryota > Metazoa > Chordata > Mammalia > Artiodactyla > Bovidae > Ovis > Ovis aries. The sequence goes on along the minus strand of NC_056069.1, from coordinate 58,382,055 downwards.
GTATGTTTTTTATTTTATTATTATTATTGGGCCATGCCGTGTGCCATGTGAAATCTTAGTTCCCCTACCAGGGATCAAACCAATGCTCCCTGCTGTGGAAGCGCAGAGTTCTAACTGCTGGACCATCAGGGAACTCCACAAGCATCAATTTCAAGTATCTTTTCAGCTTGATAGAAGTTGGGATTGTATAAAATAGAGTATATTCTTAATAACTCCCATCTACACGACATTTAAGGACATAGTAGAAAATCATTTTAAAGGTCTGCTACTCTGTGCTCTAATGGGTACAAAATCAATGTCTTGGGATTTTTCAACTGACTAAAAGTTAGGGCGTAATGGGGCCCTTTATGTCCCTATGAACTTAGATCAATGCCATACCAGAGCAACTGACTGCTGTATCAGTCAGGATTCAGCAGACAAACAGAACCAGTGACAGCGATCTGGCACGTCTGACGTCACTAAGGCAGGCATTAAGAACTGTCTGGAATCTCCCAGGCAGGAACTAATGTTTCAATCTACAGATGAAACTTCTTCTTCCACCAAGTAACCTCAGTTTTGCACTTAAAGCCTTCAGTGATTGTGCCTAGTCATTCTCTTGTGCCCAACTCTTTGCAACCCCGTGCACTGTAGCCCACCAGGCTCCTCTGTCCATGGAATTCCCCAGGCAAGAATACTGGAGTGGGTTGCCATTTCCTCCTGCAGGGAATCTTCCCAGCCCAAGAACTGAACCTGTGTCTTCTGAGTCTCCTGCATTGGCAGGTGGATTCTTTATCATCGAGCCACCAATCACATTATCAAGGGTAATCTCCTTTCTTCAAAGTGAATTGACTACAGATGTTAGTCACATCTACAAAATACTTTCACCTTGATTAGTGTTTGAGTAACTGGGTATTGTAGCCTTGCCATGTTGACACTTGAGCCTAATCATCACAACTGGTCATGAAAAACTCTTTGCTTTGAAAGGAAATTTCTGGTAGTGCCATGCAGTGTGGTCATCAGAAGCAGCATCAGGCATGAGAGGCTTGGACTGTGCAGTCTGCTTCCCAGCTCCTAAGTGGAGTCCTTCTTGTGGTGTGAGAGAGAGCCCGGATCATGCTGTCCTATTCTCAGGGTTCCTAATACATGGACGTGGGACATGTGCTCAGGACATGATTTGAAGGCAAAGCTTTCTGGTTGTTGTTGTTCGTAGCTAAGTCATGTCTGACTCTTTGTGCCCCCATGGACTGAAGCACACCAGGCTTCCCCATCCTTCACTATATCCCTGAGTTTGCTCAAACTCGTGTCCATTGAGTCAGTGATGCCATCCAACCATCTCATCCTCTGTCACCTCCTTCTCCTCGTGCCTTCAATCTTTCCCAGCATCAGAGTCTTTTCCAATGAGTCTGCTTTTCACATCAGGTTGTCAAAGTATTGGAGTTTCAGCTTCATCATCAGTCCTTCCAGTGAATATTCAGGGGTGATTTCCTTTAGGATTGACTGGTTTGATCGGCTGTCCAAGGTACTCTCAAGAGTCTTCTGCAACACCACAATTTGAAAGTTTTCTTATTCTACATGAGAGAGGCACAGAATGAATATCTACCCTTGGTCAGCATCTCTTTGCCTCTTCTTCTAGAGAATGGAGGCAAGGCCATTGAGAATTCGTAACCAGTATTTAGTTCTGAAAGATGTTCATTTGAAAGATCCTCAAATGAACATCATTTTTGTGGGCATGGATTCTGTACATAGGCAATGTTTTCTTTTAGGACAAAACATGCACTTGGTCAATCAATACTCATTCGTAGTAGCTTTCATTGTGGCTTCATATTTTTAGTAGCTGAAGTAATGTTCATTACAGCTCATGTAGCTTCTTTAGCTTGTTCAATAGTTTTACACTTTCCACTATGTTTTATGCTAGATCATACAAGATGAATGCTTTAAGAATAAATGTAATAGGCATCCAGTAAGAAAGAAAATTACTTTGAACTTAGGTTTAGATTCTATTCCTTGGTCAGTAAATATTGACCCAGCAAAGTGAAATATGAAGAGGAATAATTACTCAATTTATTGTTAAGTGTAGCTCAATTTATTGTTAAGTGTAGCTTGTCATGGGATTATAGAAATTCTTCTTTCACCAAAAGCTCTTTCAATCCTCTTTTTTCTTGGGTAGCCTGAATTTCATCAAATGTAACTTTAAAATTCAAGTTCTGTTTACATGAACATGTTCAATCATACTAATATACTTTGATGTTTCCTGAGCATGACAGATATTCCTTGTAAAACCTTGGCTTTTAATTTTTTTAATACCTCTATACATGAAGAGGAAAAGGGAAGTTTAAATATTTTGACTTTCACAATGATCTCTAAGAGAATTCTGAGGAGGAAAAAAACCCAAGCTACAGTGCAATATTGCATATTGGCTGGATAAAAAGCAACATTGTCCTCATTTTGTGCAAATAGGAGGTGACTCCAGGTGTCCCAATGCACAGCCGGGAAGCTGACAAGAGCAGGACCCACAGGGAAGCCATCTGGGGGCAGTGAGGGCAGTCAGGCTGGTGGCCCAGGGCATCCTTTCAATTTGTGGTGGTAAAACCTAGGGCTGGAACCGGCTGCATGGAAAGGAAAATTTTTATTCCACCCCTTTTCATCTAGATTGGGGTAAAACCTAAATGGGAGTACTTGTGTTAGAGCCTCTTGAAACAGATTTCTTGGAAAGTGTTTTTTCTCAAGTGTTTTCTTAAAACTTTGAAATTGAAAATGTAGACTATAGGGCTCACTGGTGTGCCCATGGGTGGTCTTCAAAGGCTGGGCCGAGACTGTGTTGGGTGTGTGCCCACGTGGGGTGAGTGAGGTGTGGATAGGCCTGGCCACCTGATTTCTGAGACCTCTAGAAAAGAAGCCACATGCTTTTTCTTCTTTCATGTTCCTGTAGCCCCGTAACACTGGCCCCATGGTATCCCAGCGAGGTCTTGTTTCAGAGATTTCCAGAGCTGGGAGGCGAGGAGGGGCTTACCCTGCCTCTGCACACTGCTCAATAAAACGTTTTGCCGAAGTGCTAAGCCCATGAGAGCAGTCCTTTATGTATAGGTGATAACCTGGCAATCACAGGGTTTAGGTAGAGAAGTCTCATTTCTATTATAATAATGCATAGACTTTGATTATGAGAGATACACTTTACATTGTGACATAGAGCACAACTGGATTTGTGTACGTGCATACATACCTACACACAAAATTTAAACAGAAGTTTCACAGACCAGTTCCCAACCTTGTTACCTGAGATTGGTTCTGACGTTTTCTGTCCCATCCCATCCTATCCTATAACATCCTATCCCATCCCATCCCATCCCATCCATCCCATCTATCCCATCCCATCCTATCCATTCCATCCCATGTCATCCTGTTCATCCCATCCCATTCCACCCTATCCTATCCTATTTTATCCTGTCCTGTCCTATCCTATCCTATCTTATCCATGTCCAATATGTTAGTCATGACTCGTTAAATTGGTCTCTTGACACTTTAACATCAGGGGAAAACACTGGGCCTATTCCAAAAAATAAAATCAATGGTGGTACAACTTCGTGAACAATGGCAATGAAAGCAGCTCTTCTGGACTGAATGATCTGGGGCCTTCCTGCTCAGCTCTCCTCCTCCCCAAGGCGAAAAGGATAAAGAGAAAAGATGAAAAAGGTAAAAGGATAAAGGTATGCTCTTTCAGTCCAATACAGATACACACAGGGATGTGTGTACTCTTTACTCTTCATAAAGGGGACTCTTTGTGACCCCACGGACTATGCAGTCCATGGAATTCTCCAGGCCAGAATACTGGATTGCATAGCCTTTCCCTTCTCCAGGGGGTCTTCCCAACCCAGGGATCAAACCCAGGTCTCCTGCATTATAGGCAGATTCTTTACCAGCTGAGCCACAAGGGAAGACCAAGAATACTGGTGTGGGTAGCCTATCCCTTCTCCAGTGGATCTTCCTGACCCAAGAATCAAACTGGGGTCTCCTGCATTGCAGGCGAATTCTTTACGCTGAGCTATCAGGGAAGCCCTCCAATTCATAGTCCCCAAACTTGGCTTTCCTTTCCTTGAACTGGGATGTGAAAGAAGAAAACCAGTGTCAGCTAAACTGGACTGGGCATTGATGCTGGGACTGCCCAGCATCATTTTTTTTTTTCCAACTCTTACATCTCATCCATACAGAAGTTCCCATCAGACAGGACTTTGAGTAGACTAATTGGCGATCGGGATTAAAGTCTTGATGTGGCTTTAGTTTGCACTTTATGGTCAATTCAGGCAGACATTCTAAAAGCCCCTGAAAGGGAAATTAATTGCCTACTTTTCCTATGATGTTAATGGTGCTCCCTTGGGCTTTCAAAAGCAACTTTCAAAGGAGAATGCGATTTGGTCCATACTTGTGTTTATTTTTTGGTTTTCCAGTGTCTGGACTTCTTTATTAAAGGCTGTCACCTTGGGGTTTTAACCACAAAGATTTAGTACCATGTTTTTAAGAAAAAGAAAGTCGAGGGGGTTAATGAAAGGTAAAAATCTTTGGATCTCCTGGTAGGTCTCCTGTACCGACACTTGTTTTGCCGCCGTCTCTTGTCTGGGTACACTAGGTACACTAGGTCTTTGCAGACCATCTGGACCAGAGGAAAAACAAAGTCAACATTACCAACGGCGGCTGTCAGCCTCCTTTTTTTTTTTTTCATACTGGACAAGCGTCTTTTTTTTCATCCCCCTTAAAGTTTTGTCTGTATTTGACATTTTGAATCACTCTAGAAGAAGGAATATGGTTTTTGTTGAAGCCACTGGATGAGCATCTCCTACCTACTTTGTCTGGAAAAAGCCCCAGACATCCCTTTTTATTTGCCTCTGACTTTAGGAAAATACTGCTATCCGCGGTCTCACTGGGTCGTGACTCTGAGACTGTGGTCCTGCGGCTTCAAGCATGGAGGAGATCCAGTGTGGAGATGAATACTGGAGCCAGGGTTTTCCAGATACCCTGATACCAGAGCTTAGGTATCCCTAAGCACCATGGAGTTGAGCTTCCATGTTACAAATGGTCCTGAGACCTGGTCTAGGATGATCTTGCAGTGGGTTTGCCTGGACTTCAAAGCTCAGATGCAGTGAAATGCTCCCACCCCTCACCATGTTAGTCACACACTGAGTGAAAATATTGAGATTCTTGGAGCAGGCAGTGATTGAAGTGTTAGAAGCAGGCTTGTCATAACAAAAATCTCTTGTCATGGCTTTGCTTAATGGACAGGTGGGTCCTGACGCTGCAGCATAATTCTTAGTCTGAGTCTCTGTCAAGGTAGTCACCATCTCTTTTCTCATTCCCCCAAGTCAGCTCCAATCCTTGCTTTTATTTCCCTGCTTATTCAATCTCTTGAAATGCTAGTTCTTTTATGCATAGCATGCAAGCCTGTTAAAAAAAGTCTCTTCCACTTTGGAAACCAAAGTCCGCCCTTGACTGTCCTCCCCTCCCTTCCACCAGTGGTCTTTTTCTCCCCAGGTATAAACTTCTCTAGGCCTGTGTGTCTCAAATGTTGGTCTGCACTGGGATCGTCTAGAGAGCTTATTAAGGCATCAGTGACTGGGCTTCTTTCCCAGAGTCTCTGATGCAGTAGGTTTGGGATAGGGTCCAAAATGTGCAATTCTAACAAGTTCCCAGGTAATGCTGACAGCTGGGGACCCAGTGTGAGATCCACTGCTCCAAAGAACACTCTACATTGGCTTGCTGTACACAGTCTCTTTTCATTTGCTACCCCACCTGCAACAACCTGAACTCAGCTCCACCACCACTGATATCCACATGTTGAATTCACTGGACACTGTGTCTTCCTGAGACCCCTGTGACATTGCTCACCCAACCATGTCTCTTTTCCTTATTTGGCTTCCACGACATCACTCTCTCCCTATCGCCTCCCATTACCTCCTCCCTTTCTGCTTGCTCTTTCTGAGTTGCTCTTACTGAGATACTTTTCGGGAAGCTCTTCCACTCACAGCAGGTTTCACTCTTTCTCAGAGCACTGTCCTTGTTTGCTGCTTTTCTCAATTTATATCCTTCCTGAGATGCCTGTTCCATGCCTGAAGCTTCTATTGGCATGCCAATAATCCCGATCGACGCCTCTGCCACACACCTCTCTTCTAGCTCCGCATCTGTTTATCCAGACTCTTGAGGTTAAATGTGTTCCCAAACAGGCTTTTGATATTTACCCCAAGTCTCCTCCACTTGTTTTCCTTCTCTCCTCAACTGATGCCCATTTTTCCTGAGCCAGAAATCTGTGCTCCAATCTTATTTTTGCTTCCTCCTCTTTCATCCTGAAGTCCAGTTCACCATCAGGATGGCTCTTCCATCTGCCCTTCTTTCATTTCTCATTACTAATGCTTTCATTTGCTGCTGTTTGCCGAGATCGCTGAAATGGCCTGTTAACTGTTGACTTTGTTTCCAGGCTGGGAGGACCACAGTGGTAGCTCACGGGATCAGAGGAGCAAAGGAAAGGACTTTAGCTTTCTGGCGTTTTGGGGAGCTTTTTAAATACCGGGAGTGTATGGGCCACTCAGATCATGTGACATTTTGCTATACCTTGAATTCTGGTCTTGCCACTTGATGCGCCACTGTTTTTTATGAGAATCACACATCTGGAGCAAGTATAGCACTGCCGGTCATTTGAGACTTTCCTCTAGTACAGTGTATGCCATCTTCTTCTTCTTTTTTTATTGTATTTAGTTATTTAAAATGTGTATTTATTTAATTTTTGGCTGCACCGCACAGCATGTGGGATCTTAGTTCCCCAACCAGGGATCAAACCTGAACCCCCTATACTGGAAGAGTACAGTCTTACCCGCTGGACCACTGGGGACCTGTCATCTTGACTTGGCTGTTGCTTTTTTTCTTTCATGAAACATCACTGCTGAGATGGAAGACAGCTCCCTCAATTTGTATTTTCTGTTTTGGGTATTCTTTAATCTGCATGCCTGCTAAGTCGCCTCAGTCATGTCCAACTCTTTGCACCCTACGGACTTCAGCCTCAGGCTCATTTGTCTGTGGAATTTTCCAGGCAAGAATACTGGAATAGATTGCCATTTCCTACTCCAGGGGGCCTTTCCTTCCAGGGATCAAAGCTGCATCACCTGCTTTGCCAGCAGATTCTTTACTGCTGAGCCACTGGGGGTGCCCACTTGGAACAAAGCAGTGCCATAATTCTAGTTTGCCCGCCTACTTCTTCTTGAGTCTGTAAATACCTTTCTGAGACATGGTCTTATTGGATCAATGGCAGCATAAGAGAGTGCTGAAAAATCCTGAGTTTAGATCCAGACTTCTGTGAATTAGTTCTGTGATCTCAGGTAAGTTACTTTACCTCTTTGTTATGAGACTTGTCACACGTGAAAATTTGTCAGATGTGAAATAGGGATTATTGTGAAGACTGGCCAAGATAACCTAAATTGCACCACATAGTGTCTGGAACAAAACAAGCTCTCAAAGTTGTTAGTTATTCTGATTGCTTTTTTCTGTAATTTACTGAACCACCCTTCTTATTACTGAATGCTTGAATTGCTTCCATTTTTCTCTTTTTGTTATTGTAGCTAACATTGGTAGAAAATGTAAATAAATAATAAGCAATGACTAGAACTGGGATTATTTCTATGTCTTTATATCTGAAGTCAACAAATTGATGTAATTTTTCATTTATGTTTGAAATAGTTGCTAAAAAATCTTTCATATTATCTGTGATATTTTCCATACCACACAGCTCATTGGGCCTTCCAAAATTAAGTATTTCTCTTCTGCAAAGCCATCGGAAGACAGAAGTGTAAAGGAAACATACAACAGATGAGTTTGTGCTCCAGTGCTGGGTAGAGAGACAGCATTGTAACTCTGTTTCTCCCACTCTTAGATGGGAGAACTTGAGGTTTGGAAAAACACCTGACCTTATTTCTGTTGTACCTTTGTCTCTATCCCAAATAACCTGGTTTGTGAACAGAGATTGAGAAGCACAGGTTCTTCTAAGAAATGGACTAAGGGAAAGCCCATTTGACAGGTTGGGACTCTACGTATTGACATGACTCTGGCTTCAGCCTATATCTCAGTCCATTTAGGTTGCTCCAACAGAATACCATCAGTTCAGTTCAGCTCAGTTGCTCAGTCATGTCCGACTCTTTGCAATCCCATGGACTGCAGCATGCTAGGATTCCCTGTCCATCATCAAGTCCCAGAGCTGGCTCAAACTCATGTCCGTTGAGTCGGTGGTGCCATCCAACCATCTCATCCTGTCATCCCCTTCTCTTCCTGCCTTCAATCTTTCCCAGCATATCATAAACTGGGTGGCTTTAACAACATGTATTTCTCACTGTTCTGGAAGCTAAGATGTTCAAAATCAAGATAGCAGGCCAGTTTTTTCCTGACAAGAGCTCTCATTCTGTTTTACAGATGGACATGACTGAGTGACTTCACTTTCACTTTTCACTTTCATGCATTGGAGAAGGAAATGGCAACCCACTCCAGTGTTCTTGCCTGGAGAATCTCAGGACGGGGGAGCCTGGTGGGCTGCCGTTTATGGGGTCGCACAGAGTCGGACACGACTGAAGCAACTTAGCAGCAGTAGCAGCAGCCTTCTGGCTGTGTTCTCAGGTGGTGGAGAGAGAGGGAGAGAGCATTTCTCTCATGTCTCGCAAGGGCACTAACCCCATTCATGAAGGCCTCACCCTCATGACCTAACTGCCTTCCAAAGGCCTCACCTCCAAATATCTTTGTTTTGGTGATTAGATATCATATATGAATCTTGAAGGGTCACAAATCTTCAGTCCAAAGTGATCTCCTTCAGGAGGTGAAGGATAGGGAGTCTTCTGAGAGGAGGTCTTTAAAAGTGGAGATGTGGCCTCCAGAGATGATTACATTTTGGGCATGATGCCATCAGCTCATGTTACAAAAGCAGGATGTATTTACAACTGGAGTTTCAAAGGACCTACCAAAAGAGGTACGATATTCATCTCTGCCCTGATGGTACTAAGTAGCAGAGCTGAGATTTTATCATTGTTTCTTGTTCTTATTAGTAAATAGTCCACCAGTAAATAAGATTTTTATGCTTAACCAAAATCTATCCTATGATAATTTATTGAGTTTGCTTTAGTCCACGTTAGAGTGGAATGGAATGAGGATAAAGATGAGTGTTCTTCAGCTTTGGTAGTTCCCTTGATATATATATATTTTTTATAGTAAAAATTGTACTGTTAGTGTTTTTGTTTTCTCCAAGGTTCAGTTCAGTTCAGTCGCTCTGTCGTGTCTGACTCTTTGTGACCTCATGGACTGCAGCACACCAGGCCTCCTTGTCCATCACCAACTCCCAGAACTTACCCAAACTCATGTCCATTGAGTTGGTGATGCTCCAAGGTAACTAGCCTCAAACTCATTTCATCCATCTACAAACTTTCAGTTTTAGCACCATGTAATGATCTGCGACTCTCCTATGTAGTCTACTACTGGTCACAGGCAGTATTTTGGATCTCTTCTTTTCCAGGTTGGCAAATCAGCATTGTAGCCTCAAAATCAGCATGAACAGTCACTTTCCAACTGTATGCACCATCCTGGGTGGGTTATCTTTGTTTGTCCATGAGTTTTGCTGGATAAAGTGCTATTAGTTTCCTCAGAGCAAAGATCCTGAGATGAGAACATTCATCTGGGGTTCAGAGAACAGGGAGCAGGGAGGTAATGTGCCTGGGGACAGGTGTGGACCACCTTGATAAAAGTGGTCAAGGTGGTTAGTGTCAAAGTTTCAGTCACCAGACTCCAAAATGTGGAGTATATTTAATATTATTTACACGTGACGTATGTTTTTACTCCTTATTCATTCTTAATTACAGGTTAGCTCATCTATGGAAAATCTTTATTCACTTTTGTTTTTGGCAATGGTTAACATAGCCTGTAGTCTCCCCTTGACTGTGGTCTTCATTATATAATATTTATTCAGTTCAGTCACTCAGTCGTGTCCAACTCTTTGCGACCCCATGAATTACAGCACGCCAGGCCTCCCTGTCCTTACCAACTCCCGGAGTTCACTCAAACTCACGTCCATCCAGTCGGTGATGCCATCAAGCCACCTCATCCTCTGTTGTCCCCTTTTCCTTCTGCCCCCAATCCCTCCCAGCATCAGAGTCTTTTCCAATGAGTCAACCTTTTGCGTGAGGTGGCCAAAGTACTGGAGTTTCAGCTTCAGCATCAGTCCTTCCAATGAACACCCAGGGCTGATCTCCTTTAGAATGGACTGGTTGGATCTCCTTGCAGTCCAAGGGACTCTCAAGAGTCTTCTCCAACAACACAGTTCAAAACCATCAATTCTTCAGTGCTTAGCTTTCTTCACAGTCCAACTCTCACATCCATACATGACTACTGGAAAACCATAGCCTTGACCAGATGGACCTTAGTCGGCAAAGTAATGTCTCTGCTTTTTAATATGCTATCTAGGCTGGCCATAACTTTCCTTCCAAGGAGTAAGCGTCTTTTAATTTCATGGCTGCAGTCACCATCTGCAGTGATTTTGGAGCCCCCAAAAATAAAGTCTGACACCGTTTCCACTGTTTCCCCATCTATCTGCCATGAAGTGATGGGACCAGATGCCATGATCTTAGTTTTCATTACTTCACTTAAAAAGAAACTTGGGAATAAATTATACTACTATGTTCAAAACAGATAACTAATAGGGACCTCCTGTAAAGCACAAGTGGGTTTTCCAGGTGGCACTAGTGGTCAAGAACCTGCTTGCCAGTGCAGGAGTTGTAAGAGATGCGGATTCAATCCACAGGTTGGGAAGATCCCCTGGAGGAGGGCGTGGTGACCTGCTCCAGTATTCTTGCCTGGAGAATCCCATGGACAGAGGAGCCTGACGGGCTACAGTCCATGGGGGTACAATGAGTCAGGCACAACTGAAGTGACTTAGAATGCATGTATAGCATAGGAAACCCTACTCAATACTCTGTGACGGCCTATATGGAAAAAGAAATCTAAAAAAGGGGATATATGAATATGTATTTAACTGATTCACTTTTACGTCTGAAACTAATACAACATGTGTCAACTATACCCTAATAAAATTTTTAAAATCAAAAGACATATTTCTTTCCTTTTAAATTATTATTCAGTATTATTTGATTTTTTAATCTGCTCTGTTTATTTTTTATCTGCTCTGTTCAGTGGCCTGATAGTTCTGGCATTCTGCCATATTATGCTAATTTTTGTTAAGGTGAAGTTGAAGATCAAGGTACCATTTTCTAGCTTTGACTCATAAGAAATGAGAAAATAAATAAAACTATCACATGTCTAAAAATAAATGAAAATCACATGAAAGAAACAACAAACATGGGATGAATTCATGTTTAGATTATATACTGATGCTTTCCAGAATTTCACACCTTGTTATGAGGAGAAATGGATAAAAATCCTTTGATTTAAACAACATGACTGAAGTGCTTATTTGTTTCTGTAAAGCCTCTCAACACTTCAAGAAGATTTTATAGTTCTATGAAAGAGTGAGTTTCCTTGCTAAGCGATTATGGCCAAGGCATATTTCCCAGATTCCTTTGCAGTTAAATATGGTCATGTGATGGAGTTCTAGTCAATAGAATGTGAATGGTGGTGAAGAGTGCCATTTCCAAGGCTGAGCCATAAACTCTCCAGCTCTTTTCCCTGTCAGAGTCAACCTTGGAGGGAAAACGTGGAAGACAGTGAAACCACAAGAGAGGTGGAGCATGCTGCTGCTAAGTCACTTCAGTTGTGTCCGACTCTGTGTGACCCCATAGATGGCAGCCCACCAGGCTCCCCTGTCCCTGGGATTCTAGATCAGAGTAATTGCTTCAAGGATAATCTTCATCCAAGACATCAATTTCAGAATTTTCATGAGCAAAAATAAAGTTCAGTTGCATTAATCTGCTGAGGTTTGATCCATTTTATTTTTAGAAGTTTTAAATTTTATACCGTTTTTAAAGGTAACTTTGCACATACAGTTATTATAAAGTATTGGCTATATTCTCCATGTTGTACGATACAGTCTTGAGTCTATCTCACACCCAACAGTTTGTATCTCTACTCCGACACCACTGTGTACCCCCCTCCTAACTGGTAACCGCTGGTTTGTTCTCTAGATCTGTGAGTCTGCTTCTTTTATGTTATATTCACTAGTTTGTCGAATTTTTTAGATTCTACATATAAGCGATATCATGTAGTATTTGTGTATCTCTGACTGATTTATTTCACTTAACATAATGTCCTCCAGGTCCATCCATGTCGCTGCAAATGGCAAACGTGTATTCTTTTTTATGGCTGAGTGGTAGTCCACACATCAGCTTCTTTATCTGCTCCTCTGTTAGTGGACACTTGTGTAGTTTCCATGTCTTGGCTACTGTGGATAATGCTGCTATGAGCATTGGGGTATGTGTGTCTTTTTGAATTAGTGTTAGTCTTTTTTTCTCAGATAGATGCCCAGGAATAGTTTATCTGTTTATCTGCTGGTAATTCCTTAACCTATATGCTAGGCCTGGGTTTTTGCCTCAGATTTTGTCACTGCCTTAACAGTGGTTTTACCACTGTTAAGACCAGGAGCTTTGGAATCATGTAGACCTAGGGTGGAATCTCCTCACTAGCTCTGCAGATAGTTTAACTTTTCAGAACTTCAGTTTCCTCATCTGTAAAATGGAGATATAATATCTGCTGTTTGTGAAGGTTAAAGAGAAAGTATTTTCACAGTGCCAAACATATCATAAATATTTTCTATTTCTATTTTTTTTTCACCTTTTTTACTTTACTGGAAACTAGTTCTAATTAGAGAATTTTAACTATTACCTCTGTGATCTCTATGTTATTTATGATCAGATAACATGCTATGCAGTTCTATCAATATGGTTATTTTCTTTGTCTTCTCTCTATATAAACATTCCTTTCTTTATCTGGGGGAAAAGAACCTCATTCTTAGGTCTAGCTTAAAAATTACATCTTGTGGTATACTTTATTTTGCAAAAATGGCCACAGCAATATTTCTGATCTTATAAGCTCTTCTGGAACTTCACTATTTCCTCATGAGGCAGTGGACAGGATTTTGTGACCATGTCTATAAATAGAACATAGCAAAGTTGATGTTGTATGACTTCTGAAACTAGGTCATAAGTCATATGGTTCCCACTGACATTCCTTTTCAGGAAATTCACCCTTAAAGCCCAGACACCATGTAGTAAGGGAGCCTAGGTAATGTGGAGTTCTTACAAACAGGTGGTCTAGCTAACAGGCAAGGTAAGATCCCTGGTAGGAATCAGCATCAATCTTCAGAAATGTGAATAAATGAGCTTTCAAACAGCCTCAGCTGACACAGAGTAGAGCAGAGGTGGGCTGTTCCCATTGAGTCCTGACCAAAGTGCAGATTCAGGAGCAAAATAAATGTCGTCATTGTTTTAAGCTTCTAAATCCTGCAGGTAGTTCACTAAACAATTATGGCTAGCAGAAACACTTCCTCTGCAAAGCCACCCTGACAGCCTCTTGGTTTTCTCTCTTGCCCAGAACTAATTGCTTTTTCCTTGCATTCCCTCAGCATTTTATTTATTTCATGAACATTTAACACTTTGTTAAAGTTTATGAAAATTTTGAGGACAAGGTTCAGAGCTTATTCTTTTTTGTATTCCTTGCAGGCATAGTCTCGAACAGGTACTGAGCGAGTGTGTATTACATGATAATTGCGTTAATGTTGCCATTCTCTGTCAGAGCTATTATGCCCCATGTAGGAATTTCCACACTATATTAACTTCTGGGGACACATACATCAAACAAGCCGCATAAAGTTCAGGGGCGGCGATGACCATCTGGGAATTTGTAATGAGAGTAGAAGGGGAAAACCACCAGAAAGGCATGAGAGGATGTCCAGCAGTTATTAGGCAATACTTGCTGTCTTTTCCGGTACTCTACACAGCAATTTTAACACGTGCTATCAGGGGGTTTCAGCGTCATGGAACCCTTGATTACCCTGACCAGAGTATATGTCATGAGCTCACCGTGACTTTCAATGCTACTCTTTTCAACTAGATCACAATATGTTCTGATCTACTTAGGAAGCACAGTTCTCATTTTCCAAAGCTGTTTTCCACAGCTATTTTCCACGTTCTATTATTACCAATGTTGGTTCAAGGAGATATGTGTTTATTTCAAGAGCTTCAGGATCACTTTTTTCTCATAAACGGAATGAACATTCCACTGAATATCCAGGGACATAACTTTTCATCCTTGCTCTGCCATTGGCTGGGTGTGTGATGCTCAAAAAAATTCCTTTTCTTTTCTTCAGGTTTCCATTTCCTCACTTATGAGATAAAGATTAATGGTCTCCGAGGCCATGTCCTAGTCTAGCTGTAACCATTCTATAGCCCCAAAGATACATTATATATATATATATATATTTTTACAGAGATTCAGATGGAAACACAATGTGCTTAGAACTTCCTGACCCATAAACAAAACTGAGGGGGTAGGGAGCATTAGGGGGCTTCCCTGATGGCTCAGGGGCTTCTCAATTGGTGCTAGTGTAAAGAACCCACCTGCCAATGCAGGAGACATAAGAGAAGTGGGCTCTGCCCCTGGGTCAGGAAGATCCCCTGGAGGAGGGCACAGCAACCCACTCCAGAGTTCTTGCCTGGAGAATTCCATGGACAGAGGAGCCTGGTGGGCTATAAGCCCATGGGGTTGCAAAGAGTCGGATACGGCCAAGCTGCTAATATACTTAGAGAGCATTAGGATTCTGAAATTACGGCTACCTTCTCAGTGACTGCACAAAACTAGCCTGTTCATCAGCTATTTTTTTTTAATGGGTTGAAACAACAATATATTTTAACTGCTCAAAAATGATTACAGAGAGGCATCATACTGAAGAAGAAATCCCAACAGGGCTGCTGGGGGCGAGTCTTTGGTCTGTCATACCAGATTCCTCTGTCTGTGTACACTCACTGTGCTATAAGATTAAAGACGTTTCTATGACCCCTTTAAAGTTCAATCCATTTGAGGTTTGTCTCAAAAAAGAGACATGGAGCAAAGGTTAAGAAATCACCCTAGGGTTGCAGTTTTAAACAAACAATAAGAATATCCAGCAAGATGATACAGGTAACGAGAAGCAAGCCAGGATTACATTATATTTTTCCCTAGCGTGTTCTTTGAAGGCATTCTCTAATTAAAAAAAAAAACAACACAGAATTTGTCTTCCTATGACATTTTCCCAATTTTTCTGGGTGGTCAATGAAGGGGAACATCACCACCATTGTTTTTTCTCACCTCATCTAGGAGATTTTTCTTTTTGTTATTTTTAACGCTTTACTCTAAATTAGAAAAGTGTTTCTATCGCTTGGATTTTGCAGTTACTAATAACAAGACATGAAACGACATTTTGTTTACAAGTCTTATAATAACAGGAAACTAAATGAGGAACTAGATGGCAGGTACGAAGCATCGATTCTGTGACTCGAGACCGTTTCAGGTTTCACCTCACACTTTCAAAACCAGGTCATCTTTGCCCCGCGTCTATTCCTCATTGCTCCACACTCATATATGTTTAGGGAACATTCATGTGTTTTTTAGCAGTTGATGGTGATTGAAATAGTTTAGGTTCCAAGAGTGAAATTGAAGTGATATTTTCCAGAGCTCAGAACATCCCCCTAGCAGCATGAGCACAGTGGACTCTTTTGTGCCTGGAATTGGGGCCTGGCTTATTCTGCTACTTCTCCCCACTTTATGATCTTGTTAAGGTTGACTTCTACCTATCTTCTGGTATTTTTCCCACAAAAATAAAATTCTTAATTGGGCTCATTTTTACGAGTGACTGTAAAATTTTTACATTCAACCCCACTTGTTAACAGAAGGAAGCAGCCCTTCCTTCCCCTCTATTCTTGGAACAAACAGAATAAAAACAACAAACAGAATAGCTACTAGAAATATTGGACTAACTAAAAAAAGATAATGAGTTCAGTGGTAAATGGTTTAAGAGTCTTAAATAGTCCTCAAATATAGTTCTTCATTTAATTTAAACGTGCTGTGTTATTCTAAAACACATCTCCCTCTTCCCCCCTCCCCCCCCCCCCACCATTGCTCTGGATATTCTTTTACAGTGGAGAACTTTCCATGAAAGAATTGTCATCATCTTCATTTTAGGTATGGGTTATTTCTGGGAGAATGAAAGATTAATTGACCAGAGGCTCGGGCAATCTTTATTATTTGTTATTTCAGGTCTTATATACGTGTATGCTAAGTCGCTTCAGTTGTATATGAGTCTGTGTGACCCAATGGACTGTGGCCCGCCAGGCTCCTCTGTCCATGGGATTCTCCAGGCAAGAATACTTGAGTGGGTTGCCATGCCCTCCTCCAGGGGATCTTCTCGACCCAGGGATCAAACCCATGTCTCTTACATCTCCTGCATTGACAGGTGGGTTCTTTACCACTAGCGGCACCTGGGAAACAATCCTTAAAAACGTAGTAAATAATTTTCTCAATTAAACCTGTTTGTTAAACACAATAGCTTTGATAAACATTGTACAAGCATATAGTCGGGCTTTCCTGGTGGTTCAGATAGTAAAGAATCTGCTTGCAATTCAGAAGACTTGGGTTTGATCCCTGGGTCAGAAGATCCCCTGGAGTAGGAAATGGCAACCCACTCCAGTATCTTGCCTGGAAAATCCCACGGGCAGAGGAGCCTCGTGGGCTGCAGTCCATGAGGCTGCAGAGTCAGACATGGCTGAGCTACCAACACACACAAGGATACGACAGTGCAGCTTTTCTTATCATATTATAATAGTATATTTGAGTTGGTTTTTAAATCAATGGAAATCTAATTGGTCCTCAGAGATGCACAGGCAATTCCCATTGTGTGTGTGTGTGTGTGTGTGTGTGTGTATGCGAGAAGGGTTGTGGTGGGGAAATTGAGGAGAGAGGTAGTTTAGGCCCCTGGATCCAGCTGCATCTAAAGCCATATATACGTCCAATATTTTCAATTTCAGGAGCCTATACACTCCTTTTCTCACCTGAACTAGTGTGAATTGGGTTTCTGTTATTCCTGTGAAAAAAAGAGAATATAAACTTAAAAAATTATATTTAGAGGGCTGAAGAAAGGCTGAAGAGTAGGTAATAGGAGCCTCCAGAGATCCATCCAAGAAGCCGGGAGACCAGGTAACATGTCATGTCATCACATGTCGGGGGCAGGGGCCCTGTCCAGAAGCTTGACTTGGGAGCCAGGACAAACTCCCAGGGAACGCTCTTAGCAGCAGCAGGCAGAGAGGAAGGTGTGCTGCCAGGAGCTGGGGAAAGAGTGGGCGGTTTCCTTTTTCCATAAAAGGGGCTCCTAGTCACTTCGGTTTGAAACCTTGGCATCAGCGCTTCCGCGCCTCCCCCCACCAATCCCGCCACAGCCCACACATCCAGTCATCTTGTGCTGCAAACGCTCCTTCCACAGTTCCTCCCGGACTCATACCTTCCTCTGCCTTCCCACTGCCAGCAACTTGGTCCAGGTGCCTACCAGTCCTTTCCTGGCACCCGTAAGGGCCTCTGTGCAGCTCCCGTGCCCACACTCTTGGCCTCTGCCATCTGCTTTTCATTCTGTTTCCAGATTAGCCCCAAGGCTTGGTTCTGATTATAAAACAGCCACACGTGGTCAGAGGGCCTCAGATCGGGGATCCAGGGCAGCTCTGACTTGCTTGGGATCTTAAGAAAGATGGGGAAACTCGCTAGGTTTGGGGCTGTAACCTTTTTTTTTTTTAAGATTTTAAAATTTATTTTCGTTTCGGCTGTGCTGGGTCTTCGTTACTGGGCGTGGACTTTCTTTTCGTAGCTAGCAGGGCTGCTATCTGGTCCCGGCGCACAGGCTTCTCACTGCCCTGGTTTATGTTGTTGCAGAGCGCAGCCTCTAGGCACTTGGGCTTCGGTAGTTTTGGCACACGGGCTTTGTTGGTCCACAGCATTGGAATCTTCCCCGACTGGGGATCGAACTCGTGTCCCCTGCGTTGGCAGGCAGATTCTTAACCACTGGACCGCCGGAGAAGCCGGGCTTCAATCTTTGAAGTGAGAGGTGCACAGGTGCCCTGACAGTCACGGCTTCTACATCATCTATAAAAAATCCCAGCCCTAATCTGACTCTTTCAGCTGTGACTGCTGTAGCGTACATATACCTTAGCCACCATGAAATACTTTTGTCTCTGACTGCCTCCAACCCCTTCCTTGGACATTCCTACCCCTGTTCATTCCGACCTCTGTTCATTTCACCCTCAGACTTTTGTCCACATGGACATTCTATGCATCCTCCCAGTCCAAGGGCTGTCCATGAAAATTTCCTGAACTCCCAGCTGAGAGCCAACTCAGCCCATCCTCTCTGTCAGGATGCTTTGCTATGTCCTATTGTGTGTATATGCTAAGGCGCTTCTGTTGTGGCACATTCTCTGTGACCCCATGGACTGTAGCCTGCCAGGCTCCTCTCTACATGGGATTCTCCAGGCAAGAATACTGGAGGGGGTTGCCATTCCCTCCTCCAGGGGATCTTCCCGACCCAGGTTCACAAGGGTTGAAGCCACGTCTCCTGTGACTCCTGCTTTGCAGGCAGATTGTTTACTGTTGAGCCACCAGGGGAGCCCCGAGCATACATCCTGCTTTCTGCCAAATTATAGCTCAAGGATCGAACCTTGGCGGTATTCATCACTGTAGCCCTTAAGGCATCCAGTGCAGCAGTTAGTTCTCAGTAAGTGGTCCAGTGAATGAAAACACATCCTTTATTCCTGTGTGGCCAACTCATCTTGCAAAGCCCCTGGGAGCAGCCTGATGTTGTAGGTCTGTTGAATCAAATTATAGAATAATAATAATCATAAAGGGCCTTTAAAATTCCTGCTCAGTATCACTGGGGAAGCATGACCACATTCCAGCCTGGGTCAACCAATTGTCAGCCATGCTGAGTGTTAGTGAGAGTCTCATTCAGAAACCTTCTATAGCTCCACATTGAGACCAGTCTAGCCAACCTTCTCCTTACTCTCTGCAAGACAAGAATAAGCTTGTTCTGGGCAGAAAAGGGTGGTCTCCTTCTGGTCCGGATCTTGACAGTGGAAACAAGGATGGAAAGGCTAGTCCAGAAGAATAAAGAGGAGATAAAAGGAAGGAAGAAAAGTCTGGGGGAAAATGGTAGCTCAGACAGTAAAGAATCTGCCCACAATGCAGGACACCTGGGTTCGATCCCTGGATTGGGAAGATCCCCTGAAGAAGGAAATGGCAACTCACTCCAGTATTCTTGCCTGGAGAATCCCATGGACAGAGGAGCCTGGCAGTCTACGGTCCATGGGGTCACAAAGGGTCGGACACCACTGAGTGACTAACATACAAGACAAAGAGTATATGGAATATGGAGATGGCAAGGGTCCCATAATCCTTTTCATAGCAAGATGACCGACTATAGATCCGTTGACATGCTGTGGTGAGACTGGGGACTGGCCCCACCAGATCCTGGGGCCAGGGGCTAGAATTATGTGGCTCTCTCCCACCTTACACAGTGAACCTTGAGACCTTGGTCCGGAATGCTGGCTTTTCTGCAGGGCTGAGGGGAAAAGGGAAGCTGTACTTGGGTGAACCTTCACTTCCTCCCCATTGGCTTCCCCTCTCCACCCACAGCAGCTTAAATCATTAAAGTCCCGTGTAATTAAAATTTCATCCAAGTTCCACCAGTTGTGTTTGCTGGCCACAGTGAAGTGTATAAATATCTTAGAAAGACATAAAGACAGAGGCTGCTTCCTGTCCGCGGTTTGCCCCGCACACAGGATGCTGTCTGTCTGCTACTGTCTGCAATCAACAGTTCAGGGAAGCCTGAACTCTCTGCTCCCACCAGCCCTACTCTCACCAGACCTTTGTCCTGTAGCTTCATTTCTACACGGCTCAGGTCTGAGGGTCTTTGTTGTCAGTGGAGTTGGCTGGCTTTGCTCTGCTCATTACTGGACCTGAACTCTTGTTTTCTCTGTTTCTCTCCATCTCTCTCTCTCTCTCCTCTCTTCTCTTTCTCTCTTTCCATTTAGGTTTTGATCTCTTACTTTTGCACACATTTATATTAAAATATCTAAATAAATGTTCTTGATGCAAAGAGTCAACTCATTGGAAAAGACCCTGATGCTGGGAAAGATTGAGGGCAGGAGGAGAAGTGGGTGACAGAGGAGGAGATGGTTGGATGGCATCACTGACTCAATGGACATGAGGTTGAGCAAGCTCTGGGAGACAGGGAAGCCTGGCGTGTTGCAGTCCATGGGGTCGCAAAGAGTCGGACATGACTTAGAACAACAACAAATAAATTTTCATTCTTTTATTTAACTAGAAAACTGAAGTTTCTCTCTCTTTCCTCCATCCTCTATGACAACATCAGATTAATCTCTCTGAAACAGATTGGTATCGCTATTTCATTGCTCCAAAAGGTTCTCATTGCACAGTGGTTTTTGAGTTACTTACAAGATGATGGTGAGGGTCTGCTGTGTGTCCATTCACTGGATGACTAGTGGTGAGCACACATCTCTTGTCAGGCACTGTCAGGGGCTCTCCTGGCATAGATTCTCCAGGGAAGTTGCTGTGCCTGCAGATTGGTCTCTAGCGTGCGGTTCTGCAGAACTGATGTCATGGGTAGTGTGTGTCTCTTAAGTCAGACCATACCTTGCATGGTGTGGGGTATCTTTGAATTGGTGATGACTTTGCCGTGGCATCACCTTATCTGAGATGTTTGTGTCAGGTTTGGGGTCAGCCTGTGTCTTAGGTTGGGTTCCCATATTGCTAATCATGAGACAGGGATGAGAATGCAAGTATTAATAATTTATCTGGGAGATGGTCCCAGATAAGAAGAGGATGAAGCCACTAAAGAAGGCATAATGAGATCAGCGACCTATAGGTAATAGGTCTGGAAGCTGTGCAGGGCAGGCCTCGAACTTACCCCAGCTGAGGCTCCGGGCAGCCAGGCATGGTCTGACCTGTGTCCCCAGATGTCATTGCTGAGACCCTGGCACTGCTGATATCCCCAGACATGAGTGGTGGCAGGGTCCTGAACGATCGTGCGTCTTGCTCACCTGTACATCCTGTGGTCAGTGACACGGGCCCGGGGTTGCCAGCTCTGCTCCAGGCAGAGGGTGATGGCTGAGGGGGTGCAACAGAGGATGGAGGGATTCGAGGCAGCAGGGAGACCCCCTGTTTCTGGCTTGTGGAGCCCCTTGTACAGTTGATTTTCGTTATTTGCAGGAATGTTTGCTAGAGTCCCTGTGGACACCAAAGGATGGCACACTGAACTGTTGCTTCAGAAGGAAACGTACCTGTGGGTAGTGAGTCGACAGACTAATGCCCGGCCTTGTTTGATGTGCTTCTGTTTAAAGACACCATCTATAATATGCACTGTTCATTAACCTTGGACTCAAGGGCAACTGCACTTTAATTCACACCTGATGAAGCTTGTCAACATGCTTTCTCCGATAAGGCCCATCCCAGGCTTTTGGCTCTGTGACACTAGATAGCACTATGTTTTGGGGCCGTTTTAAACAACAAAATCACCAAAATTAAGCAGAGAAAATGTGAAAAGTGTGGTACCAAGTAGACCACAAAAAGGTCACCTGTTTGCATTGTGAGAACTGAAATAAGAAGGCAGTGTTTTGCCTTGTTAGACCCCTGCTGGGAACGCGTACATCGGGCAACTTGACTTTTTTGCTGTGCTGTGTCCTAAAATAATTGTGAAAGTGCCTTGAGTTTCATTGATTTTGGGGTTACAGAAAAATTTTATTGAGTAATTTGTGTGGTTAGTAGCTA
This sequence comes from Ovis aries, assembly GCF_016772045.2. Classification (NCBI taxonomy): domain Eukaryota; kingdom Metazoa; phylum Chordata; class Mammalia; order Artiodactyla; family Bovidae; genus Ovis; species Ovis aries. The sequence goes on along the minus strand of NC_056069.1, from coordinate 58,360,263 downwards.
AGTTGTGTCTGACTCTTTGTGACCCTGTGGACTGTAGCCCGCCAGGCTCCTCTGTCCATGGAATTCTCCAAGGAAGAATACCGGAGTGGGTAGCCATTCTCTTCTCTAGGGGATCTTCCCGACCCAGGGACTGAATCCATGTCGCCTGCATTGCAGGCAGATTCTTTACCTCTGAGCCACCAGGGAAGCCCTTTACTGAGTAGGTGAATTTAAGTTATAGAATCTGTGAATAAAGAGGATTGAATGCCTTTGCCTTAGGATAAATATGGTAAAACCTACCATAAGGCTTAGTGGGGTATGTCCAATTCCACCACACAAACTATGGCCTGGTGTTATTGTGGGGATAAAGAAGTGACTAGACTGAAGCGACTTCGCAGCAGCAGTGGTGGCAGGGCACGCCTGTGCCACCAGTAGAAGTCTGTTTAATAGTTGCTGCTGCTGGTAAGTCGCTTCAGTCGTGTCCGACTCTGTGCGACCCCATAGATGGCAGCCCACCAGGCTCACCTGTCCCTGGGATTCTCCAGGCAAGAACACTGGAATGGGTTGCCATTTCCTTCTCTAATGCATGAAAGTGAAGAGTGAAAGTGAAGTCGCTCAGTCATGTGCAACTCTTTGCGACCCCATGAACTGCAGCCTACCAGGCTCCTCCGTCCATGGGATTTTCCAGGCAAGAGTACTGGAGTGGGATGCCATTGCCTTCTCTGGTTCAATAGTTACCCTCCTTAAACAGTTGTTTAATAACACCAGGAGGTAATGCTCCTTAAGAGAGAAATCTCTTTGAATCAGAACAACGTCTCTCAAATTTGGATTTTCTTGGTGATACCAGTGTCTGCAGTGATGCAGAGAGGTCAGTACCTGAATTAGATGGATATCCATATAATTAATGGATGAGTACATTTCAGGTCACTTTTTTAATGTATTGAACATGAAGGAAGAGGCTTAGAAATATGAACTGGCTTGGGAATAAGAAAGGCAAGCAAGAGATAGTAATTTGTGCAAGTAAGAGAGGAAATAAGATAGAATTTGCAAGTGTACCTATCTTATATATAAAAACAAAAAAATTAATATTTTATATATATATATATATATATATATATATATATATATTAGATGTAAGCTAAACCAACTAGGGCTGATGCTATACTTGCTGAAAACAATGGAAAGTGCTAGGACAAAGGAACTCGATTTTGTGGCTGATTTAGCCATTTCTAAACGGCATAGAGTTGGGTAAAACTGGTTAGAAAATTAGAGAAATGAAAGTGCTAAATATGTTTCCTTTTTCTTGCGAAGGATGTTCGGTTGTTTTGGTCCACTGTCTCTCTCTCTCAGTTAATTGTGGCCCATGTTTGATTATGGCATGGAAGAAAAATTGAAGAATTATTTCTGGATAAATTCTGAGGCTACCATGATAATACGTGGTAATAAACATCACCTGTGACTTTTTGTTCTTTAAATTCTACTAAGATAGAGTCTTTCACTGTAATTCAAAATGAACGCTTGCATTCATTCATTCATTGACTTGTGGTTCACACACCGAGTGTTCATTCTGCCTGACACCCTTCTGGGTATTGGGAATATGATAGTGAACTATACCTAACTCCTTCCCTATGGAGCTTACTCAGTAGCTGAGAGAGGCAGATAATAAATAAATATACACATAAATCAGAATTTCAGATGCTGCTAAGAGCAATGGAGAAGCAGAGTGGGGAAGGGAATGGGGCTTCTTTGGTATGCTGCTTCAGGTCTTCACGGTCCTCTCTTTTCCCCCACATTCTGCCCTCAAGACCAGTTCTGGGCACTTTGGCCGGCTGTGCCTTCCTTGATACTGAGCCTGGGACACTCCATGGAAACCAGCTTTATTCTCAGACACTGTTGTTGTTCAGTTGCTCGGTTGTGTCTAACTCTTTGCGACCCCATGGACTACAGCATGCCAGACTTCCTTCTCCTTCACTTCCCTCTCGTCTCCCGGGGTGTGCTCAAACTCACGTCCATTGAGTCAGCGATGCCATTCAGCCATTTCATCCTCTATCATCCCCTTCTCCTCTGCCTTCAGTCTTTCCCAGCATCAGGGTCTTTTCCAGTGAGTCAACTCTTCGGATCAGGTCTCCAAAGCACTGGAGCTTCAGCTTCAGCATCAGTCCTTCCAATGAATCTTCAGGGTTGATTTCCTTTGGGATTGGCTGGTTTGATCTCCGTGCAGTCCAAGGGACTCTCAAGAGATGCATAACCCCAAAGTGCAGGCAGGAAGGGGTCAATAAATGCTTCTTGTTTATGCCCCCAGGGGTGTAGTTCTGATACGCATCTCCTAAACTTCCCCCGAAGGCACCCAGAAACATCAGGGAGACAGTCACCTAGACTGCACATCCGTGGAGGCCCTTCCTTTCTTGCCTCTTTCTTTCACCTGACCCTGCCCTTCTGCTCCCCTGGGATTGAATTCTCAAGTAAGTTCCTGTGTGTAAGCCTTTGTCCGGGCTCTGCTTTGCAGGACTCCAGGCTGAGATGGAGAATGTGAAGACTGGGATGGATTGCAGATATAAGTGGTTGCATAAGATACAAGGTGTTGGTTTTACCATACATTGACATGAATCAGCCACTGGCGTACATGAGTTCCCAGTACAGTATTGTAAAGCAAAATAAAGTAAAAAAAAAAAAAAAAGGATACAAGGTGTTGCAGATATAAATGGAGTTTTCAGGGAAGGTATCACTGAGAAGGTGTATTTGAGAAAAGGCCTGAAGAAGAGATGCAGTAATCACATGGATAATCGACATGTGAGTGCTGAAGATACAGGAGATGATAGCAAGGACAGAGGCCTTTTATCAGTGTGGCTGGAATGCAGAGAGTGAGGAGTAAAAGGAGATGAGGACATTGGGATGAAGGAGACCCAGATCCCATCCCACGGTGCCATGTTAGGACCTGGGTTTCATTCCAAGACAGGGAACCAATGTATTCTCAGAAATTCTGAGCGCTTTGCCCATTTTATGTTTTACTCTATTATTTTATGTTTACATGATACACCTGGATCCCCATTTTATAGGCAGGTAAGTCGAGTCTTTAAAAGTATTTTCTCCTCGATGAGAGCTGTATATTCTCATTCTCAGCTTTCTTGGTTTGCTAACCAACAGGGAACTTCTTTGAGGACTGGATGTATTTATTTAGTTTACTGGTGGAAGAAGGATCAAAAAGACTGAATTTAATGATTAGTTACTAAATGCTGCTTCCCTGGTGACTCAGCTAGTAAACAATCTGTCTGTAATGCAGGAGACCTGGGTTTGATCCCTGGTTCAGGAAGATCCCTTGGAGAAGCGAATGGCTACCCATTCCAATATTCTTGCGTGGAGAATCCCATGGACAGAGGAGCCCAGTTACGGTCCATGGGGTCGCAAAGAATCAGGGATGACTGAATGACTAACACTTTGAGGACTGCACACAGCTATTATTGTACTATATCAATTCATGTTGTACATTACTTTCTTTCCTTTTTTGTTTCTTTCTCTTCTCTTTTGCTTTATGGGAAGAACTTGCATCCATCAAACCACATTCCTGATTACTTCAGATTTCATAAATCCTATCACTATCTTCATGCATTTTACATCTCTTCTCTGATTTGTCCCTCCTGACTCCAAAAGTAATTCTTCTTGGGAGTCTTTTGAGAGAAAAAGAGAGAGAGAGAGAGAACTAACTGCCTTGAGTGCATATATATTTACCATTGTTATATATTATGCTTGGATTGATGGAGAAAATAACCAGAGTGGGAATTCAGTGGATATGAATGACCTGCGAGGGCTTGAAGAATTTGGAAATTAAAGGAATAATACAGATAAATGCTCAACTTGTCTATCTGCTGTGCTCATTCAATGTGACAGGGGTTCTCTAAAGGGTGGACACGTCCCGTGGATGTCCTCTGTCTTGCTCCAAAGAGAGTCTCCATCACAGGTTTAGATGTTTTATCTGGCCTCACCTTGCCTTGACTTTGACATGTCTGACTCTATGTTTACACGTCTTTTCTGTGTTTACTTTCCAGCTGTGCTCCATCTGTGTTGCGGCACCTGGGCCTCTCCAGTTGTGGCATTTGGGCTCTCCAGTTGAGATGTATGCATTCTAGAGCATGCAGCCTCAATAGCTGCTGTGCGTGGGCTTAGTTGCAGTAGGTGGGATATTAGGTCCCAGACCAGGGATCGAACCCCCTCTCCCCTGCATTGGGAGCACAGAGTCTTATCCACTCGACCACCAGGGAAGTCCCTGTGTTTACAGGTCTTTTTAGTATCATGTGCTCTGTTGCACAGAGATTGTTTGTGATTGTGTTGTGTAGTTTTCCTTTTCTTGGGCTCCTCTTCCCTCTTGAACCATCTCAGCCAGTGGGATCAAGCCTCTTGTTCCCTGGGAACTCTTGCCCTTGGCAGCAGGACTCCTACCTGAGCCTGCATTGGATTTCACATCTCTTGGAACTTCCTCATAATTAAGGAGAATCACAGGAAAATTAGCAGTTCCTATGTCACTTACTTTACTTTCTGAGAAGTGAAATTGTAAGGCAGGTTAAATCCAGACATTCATCAGAGGACCTGATTTAAAGATGGAAAGTTCCAATATTTCTAGGTCAATGAAGTCTCTCTTTATTTCCATAACCTGCCAATGTGCCAATTTTTTTGATGAGAGTCAAGATTAACCAATTTCTTCAGCATACTTCCATTACAGTACCCCTTTTGTTCCTCTTTCTATGTTTTATACACATCTTGTATATGTATATGATGTATATGTATATATATTCTGCCATTATCTAGATTTCACTACTAAAATTTTATTCTTGTATTCACAGATTTCCCCAAAGGTTAGAGGGACCATATGTTCCAATCTCCCTGAGACACTTCTCATTTATCTGTTCTTCCTGGAAGAACTAATAAGTAACACCTTCCCTTTTGGTTTCAAAGGTGTGCTAGTGTGGACTCTAAACCGTATGATTACCCCTATCAAAGTTTTCCTTTTTCCTCTCGCATTCTGTCTTCTCTCTCAACGACTGAATCCTGAGTTGGAAATCAAGATTAAAAACAACATCTGTGCCCCCTGGACCTTTAATTTCCTGACCAGTGCTTCTAGCCACAAGCTCCTGGCTGTGTGGAGTCCATGCCTGGCTGAACTGTGCCATCCACCCCAATGGTCTTTTTTCTCTTGGGTCTTTGATCCCTTAGTCTCAGTGTTCAGCTGGCTCCTCTGATTCTTTCCTGCAGGATGTGATGTTTTGGTCCATCTCCATTGTGTCATCGGTCAGGCCGGTGGGAGGCTGGGTTCCACCTGTTGTGCAGGTGAACAGGTTCTGAGTCTCCTTTTTTCCTCTTCTTTCACCAACCTGTATCCTGAGGATCTTTGATATCCAGAATTGTTATTTTCTTCTGGGAATGCTTTGCCATATGGAAACCAGCAGGCATGCAGACAGGAGTTGGCTCCAACTTTTTGACCTGTTCTTCAAGCAGGGAGACCAGCTTGGATGAAGGTGGCCTCCAGCAGAAAGAAAAAAGAAAATCCTAGCATGTTCCTGTAGATTGTAGAAACAACCCTCCCCACTTGTCTACTTCTGGGAAGACAGGGTGTGTTGAGGTATCAAGCCCTTAACTTCTTCCCTCACACCTCCTGGAGTAAGCTCCTCTTTGAACTGTCCCAGTTGGAAGGACGCAGACCATGTCATGGTCTCGGAGTCAGAGAGCTCTGGATTTGTTATTTGCTCTGTGGCCTCAGGCAAGCTACCTTATTTATAAGTTGCCTTCCTGGTGAAATGACAATATCAATTCTTACTCTATCGGACTTAGCGTTAAAAGAGTTAGTCGCTCAGCTGTGTCCGACTCTTTGTGACGCCATGGACTGTAGCCCACCAGGCTCCTCCGTCTGTCCTTGGGATTCTCCAGGCAAGAATACTGGAGAGAGTAGCAATTCCCTTCTCCAGGGCATCTTCCAGACCCACAGATCGAACCCTGGGCTCCTGCGTTGCAGGCAGGTTCTTTACCATCCGAGCCACGATAGAAGAGAGGACTTAATGGATTTAGGGGAGCATAAATGAGGGCTTCCCAGGTGGCATTGTGGTAAAGAATCTGCCTGCCAATGCAGGAGATGCATCCCTGGGTTGGGAAGATCCCCTGGAAGAGGGCATTCAACCCACTCTGGTATTCCTGCCTGGAGAATTCCATGGACAGAGAAGCCTGGCAGGCTACAGTCCATGGGGTTGCAGAGAGTCAGACATGACTAAGTGACTAACATTATTACGCTACTACTAAATGAGGTCATATGCAGAATATGCTGGGCATCATACCTGGCATGTAGTGTATACTAGTAAAGAGCTGTAATTCTTATATTAACTATTAGTATTAGCTTTAGTGTCAGAATTATACTGAACTATCCATTCATCAGATTCTGTCTTATGGAGGTAACAGCAAGCCCTAACACAATGACAACAATCGTTGAGCCAACAGTGAGACTCTGAAGGCAACCCTGTCTTGGACTTTTGAGAGGCTGTTGCTGGCTAAGAATGCCAGCGTCAATTAACCAGCCCATAGACTGTGTGATGGAGTAAAAATGAGTCTGTCTGCGTGAGCAATTGAGTGATTTTGATATTTGTTTTGCAGATTCCTGACTTTTTAACTCAGCAAGGGATAACATCCACTGTTACTTTTCTTCTTGGAGAAGGATAACATGGTGTGAACAAAGGGTGAGAGAAACTAAGGTCTCAAGCAGATCTTGGATTATGATCCGACCAGGCCGGAACTCTCGAGAAGGCTTTACGGGTATGTCTGAGAGTACGGCCCTCAAATGAAATGTGAGTGCTGCTGAGCTACTTTTTCCTTCTGGAAGCCAGGGGCAAATTCCTGACACTCTTCTCCTCTAAGTTTGTGGTTCTTTGATTTTTTTTTTTTTCCCTTCGTAAATTGTTTTCCAGATCCTATCACAGTTGGTACTCATAACCAGCTGAACCAACACTTCCTGGAAATTTTTGATAACTCCTTTCAGTTGGTAAAGTTAATTAGAGGATCCTGCTTTTCTTCTATAGCCTATATTACCCATTTCATTGTATTCAGATGATATTATTTATTTCTGGTTATTTCTGAACACCATCTCTAGGTGGGAAAAGAGTGGATAAACTGAAGTTCATAACACTTAAGCGATGCTCCTAAGAGCTTATGATGAGTCAGGGAACAAAACAGGAATAGAAACCACGATTCTAGTCTCTCAAACTGTTTTTCTGACCACTAGACCACACTTCCTCTCCAGACTATGAAACACTGGAAAATAAGAGTCAGGCAGAGAGTAAATATGGGAGGCAAACCCACAGAAACACAGTTTTCCTTGTACCCAAATCATGTCATTTAGCAAAGGAAAACAGAAAAACACCCCAGACTCTTTGCTGTCATCAAAATTATAGCCTAAACCCATAAGGGATATAGAATAGGAAGTGAGTCCGCCCGGAATTGACATACTTTTTCCATTTAAAATGAACTTGAAAAATGGTCCATTTTTCAGTCCTGATGTGTTTTCCCTTGTGTAAAAGGAGAATCTAAGCATTCAGTTTTATTTAGATTCAAGGGTATTGTGTTACTCTCATTCTTCACACAGTAAAGACGTATTGATCATTTATAGTGTGTTTAAGGCTTTGTGGGAACAGTAGGCTTATTAAACATAGTCTCTGTCACTAAACTTAACGTTTTGTTGGCCAGAGACTATGTATACCCATGAAGAAGTGAAAACAGTTGATGAATATCTAATGAGTAGGAGTGATTAGAAAGCAGTTTCTGATGCACAATAGTGAAAACCTAAGCGACGTTGTACGAAGACTTGGGCTTGAGTCCCAATGGTACCACTAGCTAACTTTCAGTCTTGGACAAATCAGATGCTATATATCAACTGGAGGCAATAACAATTACCTGCCTGTCTTCCAACAGCACTGGTGAGGAGACCACCATGAGAAACTATGTGTAAAATGGACTGTAAACTGGAAGACAAAATGTGGCAGGAATTCACCTTGTAGGAGGTATCAGAATCAGGCCAGAGTTACACAGACAAGCCTTTCTCCTTTGTATCCACAGTCCCCAGTGATCCAGCTTTCATGAGGTATTCAGCATGTCCAAATGGAAAATAAAACAAGAAATTAAATGCAGGCTCCCTTTGAAATTATTTTTGGCTATGAGAACAGAAAATAATATGATATTTTTCCTTTGGCAAATAGCTCCTTGCCTCATCCTTTGGAATGAGGGTGAGTGAGAGAGCTGAACACCTTGCGTGAAAACTGCTGACAATGGTTGTGAATAGATTTTACTTGTGAGGGACTTCCCTGGTGGCTCAGATGGTGAAGAATCTGCCTGCCAATGCAGGAGATGCAGGTTCAATCCCTGGGTTGGGAAGATCCCTTGGAGGAGGAAATGGCAACCCACTCCAGTATTCTTACCTGGAAAATTCCATGGACAGAGGAACCGGGCGGGCTACAGTCCATGGGTCTCAAAGAGTCAGAATAACTGAGCACACACACATAATGGTTGTGAGGGAGGAGATGGAAAATAATTTTCCATTTGGAGGAGCAGGGCATGCCACTCAGGGAAGCCGGGTCCTCTGTTGACTGGGACACAGAACGCCCAAGCGGCCCACCTGTGGTTCCCAGGCCACATCAGCAGCACCATTTCATCACCCAGGCAATGTGGCAACCAACAGGAATCCTTGAATGACCTTTTCATGGAAACAAGCCTGGAATTGTGTTCAGGGTCCCCATCTGTGGGTGAAACTGGGTATTGTCGAATGGGAAACTTGAGAAAAGGCAGGAATTTACTTTTAAAATTAGGCAAGGAAAATTTAACATAATTATTGTTAAAGTAGAGTCTGCAAGGACATTTTATTTCCGGGAGGTTGTGTGATCTTTCTTATCGAGGAAACAGCTAACTGGAAGAATATTGTCTAAGATGCTTTCATTCATCTCGGTATCAAGTTACTCTTTCACTGCAGTAATTCATCACATTTTACATTTAGCAAAAGAATGTAGATTCTTACGTTGGCTGAGTGACCCTAATTGTGATATCAAAAGAAAACTATTTAAAGTTGTTTTCTATCTAAAATAAAGCAATTATTTAGACTACAATCCCTGTCTTCTTTAAGGGGCAGTGCATGGCCTAATGTAAATAAGACTGTAGAGTCTTTGTGCCAGATGTCGAATAATAGGCAGCATTTAGGAAATAATAATACTCTGGCGCCTGCCAGTCCTCAGCCATGTTTTTGACTGTGAAATTTATATGAAAAGCATTGTTGAGTGGTTGTAATATATTAGCGCCACCTAGTGGTGATGGGCAGAGCGGCCTTTGTTGAGTCCCCAAGATCCCGCCTCCATTCCCGGGTGGCGCTAGTGTTAAAGAACCTGCCTGCCAATGGCAGGATACCTAAGAGATGCAGATTTGATCCCTGGGTTGGGAAGATTCCCTGGAAAAGGAAATGGCTACCCACTCCAGTATATTCTTGCCTGGAGAATCCCATGGACAGTGGAGCCTGGCGGGCTGAGTCCATCCATTAAACAAATTACCGCCAAGCACAGCTGATTGAACTCCATTTATAGTCTTTTATTTAAATTCGTTGCCACTTTCCACTTTAAAAATTAAGGGTACTGTACAATCGAGGTTAAAAAGATAGAGAGAAGTGTGCAAACCATTGTAATAAGGGCAGTAATAATAATTGCTAACATTTATTGAGCACAAATACAACAGTCTTTATACTAACTGCCTTTCATAATCCTTTTAGTCAGTTCTCACAAGATGCTTCCATCCTGGCTCAGCAGTAAAGAATCTGCCTGCTAATGTAGCAGACTGAATTCGATCCCTGAGTCGGGAAGCTCCCCTGGAGAAGGAAATGGCAGCTCACTCCAGTATTCTTGCCTGGAAAATCCATGGACAGAGGATTCTGGTGGGCTACAGTCCATGGGGTCACAAGAGTCAGACAAGATTTAGCAACTAAACCACCACCAGCAGCACCATGAGATTCTGTGAGGTTGATATTATTCTTTTTCTCCCTATTTTGCAGGTGAGGAAACTGAGGCACAGCGTTCAAACACTAGCCTAGCTTACACATTTGGTATTTAGAGGATAAATGCCTTCCTTGTCTCATGTGTTCATGCTCAGTTGCTTCAGTCATGTCCGACTCTTTGCAACTCCATGGACTGTAGCCCACTACGATCCTCTGTCAATGGGATTCTCTGGGCAAGAATACTGGAGGGGGTTGTCATTTGCTCCTGCAGGGTATCTTTCGCACCCAGGGCTGGAACCTGAGTCTGTTACATCTTGGCAGCCGAGTTCTTTACCAGTAGCGCCACCTGGGAAGACTTACTGTAATTAAATTTTCAGTCTTTTCCTGTTGGTACGTACCATCAGGAGCACCTATGCTAGGATACTGTGAGTAGATGGAGCTCATAATTTCCCCCCAATTCAGAAAGAACCAGCAACTAGGGAAGCAGTGGGGCGTCCTGATTGAGAATGGATGCTCCGGGGTCAGACCAGAACTGGGTTTAAGTCACAACCCAGTCAGGGATTTCTCTGTATCCTTGGGCAAATTATGGTATCCACTTAGAACCTCGGTTCCCTCTTCTGTAAAACAGAAATATTATCCTACTCATTGAGGAGTTGGCAGTGTTGGGTTAGATATGTGTGCTTGCTGCTGCTGCCAAGTCGCTTCAGTCATGTCCGACTCTGTGTGACCCCATAGATGGCAGCCCACCAGGTTCCCCTGTCCCCGGGATTCTCCAGGCAAGAACATTGGAGTGGGTTGCCATTTCCTTCTCCAATGCATGAAAGTGAAAAGTGAAAGGGAATTCGCTCAGTCGTGTCTGACTCTTTGAGATCCCATTGACTTGTAGCCCACCAGACCCCTCCGTCCATGGGATTTTCCAGGCAAGAGTACTGGAATGGATTGCCTTTCCTTCTATGTGTTCTTAGAGTCTGACTTATAGGGACTATTGAAGGACTATTACTTGATTACTATTAATTTTTTTTTTTAGATTTTGTGAATTTCTATCTTAATTTCTTTGAATGCTGAAATCATACAATGACTGAAGTTCTCTGTCTCCACCCAAGCTATCAAAAGACTCATTTTGTGGATGGAAAACAATGAGACAAGAGGCTTTTGTTTCAGGGTTCGACAGCAGATCTTTGGTGGAACAGCAAGGAGTGTAACTCTGTTTCTAGTTCATCCCTTACCCTGGAAGGAAGGGGTGGCTCATTCATACCGCAGTGCTGCTGCCGTTGGCAAGGGTGCTTGTGGGAGGCAGAGAAGGTTCACAGGATGGCTGATGGCTCTTCCTGCCTGGAGAACACGTGGATGGTGGGGTTTGGGGAATGACATTTTCCCTCTCAAGGGCACACCCTCCATTGCAGAAGGCCCTTGGCTTTCACTCTCGATTTTCAGGGTACTGCGGGGATCACCGTGGGTGAACAGACAGATCTCCTCCTTCTGCGGGGCTCTCTCTTCTCTGTGATTGTCTGGGGTTGCTGCCAGAGGGATTGAGAGTGTGGGATGGGTGAAGAATTTAAATCTAGAGGATGGAAGGCAGAGGACAATATATGGGAGGGAGTTGGACCCAGTGTGTCTTATTTAAAAGAAAATCAGATGCTTCCGACTGCCTGCGATCAGCTCAGAGAGCCTGACTCCTTTCTCCTTTCCTTTGGCATGCCCATGACCCTGTTCCCGCTCTTTCTATGGCTCTGAGCTATAGAGCGGCTTGGTTACTACCATGATGTCCTGTTGTCTCTAATACTATCTCTGCCTAGCAGCCAGAGACGCCTTTTAAAAACACACGTGTGTGCTTAGTTAGTTCAGTCATGCCTGACTCTGTGTGACCCCATAGACTGTAGCCCTCCAGGCTCCTTTGTCCAAGGGATTGTCCAGGCAAGAATACTGGAGTGGGTTGCCATTTCCTCTTCCAGGAGATCTTCCTGACCCTCTGTGGCCCCATGGACTGCAGCATGTCAGGCTTCCCTGTCCTTCATTGTCTCCTGGAATTAGCTCAAACTTATGACCATCAAGTCGGTGATGACATCCACCATCTCATCCTTTGTTGTCCCCTTCTCCTCCCACCTTCAATCTTTTCCAGCATCAGGGTCTTTTCCAATGAGTCAGTTCTTCCCATCAGGTGGCCAAAGTATTGGAGTTTCAGCTTCAGCATCAGTCCTTCCAGTGAATATTTAGGACTGATTTCCTTTAGGATGGACTGGTTGGATCTCCTCGCAGTCCTAGGGACTCTCAAGAGTCTTCTCCAACACCACAGTTCAAAAGCACCAATTCTTCGGCGCTCAGTCTTCTTTATTGTCCAGCTCTCACATCCACACAGGACTATTGGCAAAACCATAGCTTTGACTAGATGGACCTTCCTTTGTTGGCAAAGTAACATCTCTGCTTTTTAATACGCTGTCTAGATTTGTTATTGCTTTTATCCCAAGGAGTAAGCATCTTTCAATTAACCTCTCCCACTTCTCCACTTTTAGGGTCTGGCGCAGGGCCTGGCACTTAGGAGGGAGGATGAGAGCTGGAAGGTATATTTATTAGTTTCCCCACCACCAGCAGCTGGCAGTCTCTGAGGATGCGAAGCTGCATCTTGAAGTGGCTCAGGCACCTGCTCCCACATGATGAGGCAGGGGAACAGCTGCTGAGAAGATGGCTCCCTGCTGGGAGGCCGCCCACAATCCCCCCACCTGGGGAGAGTGCTCCCCTGCCTTGGGAATACATCATCAACTGCTGGGCCGTGGCAAGAACTGGAATGACCAAGGATTACACTTGATCACGGGCGGCCCTCCCACAAAGGGTTGGCCTCTTCTTTTTAATTAATTGTCTTCCGGAGTGAACATTTCACCGAGTAAAGCATTCCCAAACTCAACAGTCAAAGGATACTTCCACTTGACTGTTATTCAATTGTTTGTTTGTTTGTTTGTTTTTGGTAGGTTGGTCCCAGGGCTTCCCTGGTGGCTCAGATGGTAAAGAGTCTGCTTGTAATGAAGGAGACCTCAGTTCGATCCCTGGGTTGGAAGATCCCCTGGAGAAGGCAATGGCAACCCACTCTAGCATGCTTGCCTGGAGAATCCCATGGACAGAAGAGCCTGGAGGGCTGGAGCCCATGGGGTTGCAGAGTGATTGAGGCATAGTTGATTTACGGGGCTTCCCTGGTGTCTCAGTGGTAAAGAATCCTGCTAGAGCAGAAGACCTGGGTGCCATCCTTAGGTTGGAATGATGTCTGGAGTAGGAAATGGCAACCCACTCCAGTATTCTTGCCTGGAAGATTCCATGGGCAGAGGTGCCTAGAGGGTTACAGTCCATGGGATTGCAAGGAGTTGGACACAAGTGAGCCCACTCACAGACAGACAGACACACACAGTTCATTTACAATATTATGTTAGTTTCAGGTATACAACATAGTGGTATAAAATTTTTATAGATTTTACTTCATTTATAGTTATTATAACATATTGGCTACATTCTCTGCGCTGCATAATATATTCTTATTTAGCATATTTATTTTATATATAATAATTTGTACCTCTTAATCCTCCAACCCTATCTTGCCTCTCCCCAAGGGCAACTACTAATTTGTTCTCTATACCTGTGAGTCTGTTTCTTATACATTATATTCACTAGTTTGTTTTAATTTTTAGTTTACATATAGATGTTAACATATAGTATTTATCTTTCTCTGTCTGATTTATTTCACAAAACATAATCCCCTCCAGGTCAATTCACGTTGTTGCAAATGGCAAACTTTCATTTTTTTCTATGGGTGAATAGTATTTCAATGTATATACATGTTGCTTAGGCTGCACCTTATCTTGGCTATTGTAAATGTTGCTGATATAAACAGCTGTGTGCAAACTGTTTTATTGACAGTATATTTCTTAGTGAATATTCAGTGGTATGGACTATAAATTAAAAATAAGTTAATAGAGCAATAGGTTTGCATGAAAGCATCCTAACAGTATCAAGATAGCCTTAGAATGTATTTTATGGAGACCAGAAATAGGGTTGCGTATGGCCCACAATGTGCTCTCTTGAGGCATAGTATAGATATGATATCAGAAAGATAAAAAAATGAAAGGCATGGTGTTCATATATAATGTGCTATATAGTCAAAGCACAATGACGGCAATCCTGGCATCAGTCTTAATAGATTCCCTTTTCTTCTGCATTTACTTCTACAGATTTGTTGAACTGTATCATGAACATGGAAACATATCTTATGGAAGAGAAATGAAGAAATAGTGACATCTAATGAATACACATCCAAATTCGCATCCACCAATAGATTTCGTATCAACACTTTCCGCAGCCGAGCGTGGTTCATTTTAGAGCCTCTGTTTCTCCACCTTTAGAATGAGAGTAATACAACTTATCTTTAATTAAAGCCTCTAGTTTTTTTTAAAAGCTCTTGGGAAGTTGAGTCCAGTGGAAAAATGAAGTACTCACGGATATGACTTAGCCTGTGCTAGGAATTTTATAGGCTGTTCACCAAGGATTTGTTTTCCAAGCAATCTGCACTATATGCAAAATGTATTTTAAGCTGAACATCTTGGACAATAACCTGTCCCCAAAGCAATGATCACATCAGGACACACCCGTGGGGATTCAATGCTCCTATTTAAAGTCTGTCCAAACACCGCAGCCCACGTGTGTAATGGCTTTGGCAGCAGAGTGAGAACCAGCATCTGCGAGAGCCTTATTTAACTGAGCAGGAAATGGATATTTTCCCAACCAAAGTTTTGAAAGTCGAGAAATACCTATTTTGTGAACAGGATTTATGGTTTCATTCCTCCGAGAAGGAGAAGTCAAAGCAAATGGACAAAATTTAATTCCATAAGGAAAGCACAGCTCTGAAGCCCATTTTCCAAAGGGAATTGAGGGTGTTGGTGGAACAAGTTGGCTCCTGGTAACACAGGGACTTTCCTGAGCTTGAAAAAATATTTTGCTCTCTGAGACTTCAAGTACAACATTCAGTTCAGGCGTTGCCTTTTCCAGGAGCTCTTTGTTTCCTCCCCCTGTTCTCTGGGTTCCTTCTTTTTTTTTATGCTGCATGTCTTTTGCTGGCCTTCCATATTGTTTTGGAATTGTCCTCTTCCCCATTAGACTGTGAATTATTGATGGATGACCATGGGCACTGTTTCCCTCAAAGCTGTTCCTGCTGCAGCTAGCACGGTTTGAACAAGCCATGAGTCTCGTTCAAGAGATGGTTGCTCTATCAAGGGACAAAAGGGATGAGTCCTGTCATTACAGTTCTTGGCTTGGTACAGTGTAGGTGGTGATATTTGGAATCCAAGCAAGAAAAGCTCATCAACAGCCACCCTTGTCTGCACATGACTAACTTGTACCAGCATCTTGCGTCATCCGAAGGTTGAGGGTCTGGCACTGTGGAGGCACTGTGGTTCCATTCAGCCAGTGTATTTTGGCAGTGCTGGGTCCTTGCAGTCTCCTGCTCCGGTCATGTAGGAGGCAGGGAGGGGCGGGAAGGGAAGCCCAAAGTAATTCATCAACAATAATTCCTTCTCTGTCTTAGAGAAGGAGAAATATCGTATGACACCCCTTATATGCAGAGTCTAAAAAGAAATGATACAAACAGACTTATTTACAGAAAGAACGAGATTCACAGACTTAGAGAATGAACCTGTGGTTGCCAGGGGGAAAAGAGGGGAAGGGATAGTTAAGGAGTTTGGGATGGATATGTACATGCTGTTATATTTAAAATGGATCACCAACAAGGACCTACTGTACAGCACAGGGAACTCTGCTCAATATTATGTGGCAGCCTGGATGGGAGGGGAGTTTGGGGGAAATGGATATAAGGATATGCATGGCTGAGTCCCTTTGCTGTTCACCTGAAACTATCACAACATTGTCAATCAACTGTTTTGTTGTTGCTACCCACTCCAGTATTCTTGCCTGGAGAATCCCAGAGACGAGGAGCCTGGTGGGCCGCCATCGATGGGGTTGCACAGAGTGAGACACGGCTGAAGCGACTTAGCAGCAGCAGCAGTTGCTCTTTGCGACCCCCATGGACTGTAGCCCGCCAGGCTCCTTTGTCCATGGGATTTCCAGGCAAGAATACTCCGTGTGTGCTAAGTTGCTCAGTCATGTCTGACTCTGCAACTCTATGGACTGTAGCCCACAGAATCCTCTGTCCACGGGACAGATTCTCCAGGCACAAATGCTGGAGTGAGTTGCCGTGCCTCCTTTAGGGGATCTTCCTGACCCAGGGAGCCAACCCACGTCTCTTAGGTATCAGGCGTTGGCAGGCAAGTTCTTTACGACTAGTGCCACTTGGGAAGCCCAAGAATACTCCAATACAAAATAAAAAGTTAAAATAAAATCCTGTCTTCTTTAAGGTCTCTTTTTCCTTATCCCTAAAAGAAAACACCATTTTAATACCTTGTTCCCTAACTTACCTTCAGAGAGGAGAGAGGCATAGAGAGTCACTTAACAAAGATGTGTGTGTGTGTGTGTGTGTGTGTGTTAGTCGATCAGTTGTGTCCAACTTTGAGCGACCCCATGGACTATACCCTGCCAAGTTCCTCTCTCCATGGAATTTTCCAGGTAAGAATACTGGAGTGGGTGGCCATTCCCTTCTCCAGAGGATCCTCCTGACCCAGGGATCAAAACCCGGGCTCCTGCATTGCAGGCAGATTCTTTACCAATTGAGCTACCACTTGCAACCTTTATCAAAGATCATCAAGAATTATTCTGTGTCAGTGTGATTCCAGCAGAAAAGCTGTCAAGGCCTGGCGGGCCCTTGATTTTCTGTGGAAGATGCTTTCAGGAAGTCTCAGAGTTCTGGGTGGGATGTTCAGACCAACCAGCCATGTGGGCAGGTGGGTCAGAACTAAGCACTTGAAATGATAATCAAAGGTGGTTAGCTGAGAGCTGGAGAAAGGAGCGGAGTTCTGCAAAACCATGGTGTGAACTTGAGAGAAGATATCCAAGTTAAAATTAAGAAGTAACAATGATGACTTGGTTTTTTGAGCAAAGGAGGTGTGAAGTATATTTTTTTTTCCAAGGAAAGTTCAAATTAGCTAATAAATATGACTGTTTTGAAGCTTCCCCAGTAAAGAATCTGCCTGCAATGCAGGAGACCCTGGTTCCATTCCTGGGTCAGGAAGATCATCTGGAGAAGGGTTAGGCTACCCACGCCATTATTTTTGGACTTCCCTGGTGGCTCAGCTGGTAAAGAGTCCTCCTGCAATGTGGGAGACCTAGGTTCAATCCCTGAGTTGGGAAGATTCCCTGAAGAAGGGAACAGTTACCCACTCCAGTATTCTGGCTTGGAGAATTCCATGGACTTTATAGTCCATGGGGTCACAAAGAGTCTGACTGAGTGACTTTGACTTTGCACTTTGAGTGGTGGCTCTGTGGTAAAGAATCCACCTTCAGTGCAGGAACCTCAGGAGATGTGGGTTTGATCCCTAGGTTGGGAAGATCTCCTGGAGAAGAAATGGCAAAGCACTCCAATATTCCTGCCTGGAGAATCCCATGGACAAAGGAGCCTGGTGGGCTACAGTACATGTGGTCACAAAGAGTTGGACACGACTGAAGCGAGTTAGCATGCATTCACATATGGCTGATTCCACTACAGTAGTGCATAAAATTCTTTCAATTTTTAGAATACTAAGGTTAAAAGAGGAGAGTGAAAAAGTTGGCTTAAAGCTCAACATTCAGAAAATGAAGATCATGGCATCCGGTCCCATCTCTTCATGGGAAATAGATGGAGAAACAGTGGAAACAGTGTCAGACTTTATTTTTTGGGGCTCCAAAATCACTGCAGATGGTGACTGCAGCCATGAAATTAAAAGATGCTTACTCCTTGGAAGAAAAGTTATGACCAACCTAGACAGTATATTCAAAAGCAGAGACATTACTTTGCTGACTAAGGTCCATCTAGTCAAGGCTATGGTTTTTCCAGTAGTCATGTATGGATGTGAGAGTTGGACTGTGAAGAAGGCTGAGCGCCGAAGAATTAATACTTTTGAACTGTGGTGTTGGAGAAGACTCTTGAGAGTCCCTTGGACTGCAAGGAGATCCAACCAATGCATTCTGAAGGAGATCAACCCTGGGATTTCTTTGGAAGGACTGATGCTAAAGCTGAAACTCCAGTACTTTGGCCACCTCATGTGAAGAGTTGACTCATCGGAAAAGACTCTGATGCTGGAAGGGATTGGGGGCAGGAGAAGAAGGGGGCGACCGAGGATGAGATGGCTGGATGGCATCACTGACTCGATGAACGCGAGTCTGAGTGAACTCCAGGAGGTGGTGATGGACAGGGAGGCTTGGCCTGCTGCGATTCATGGGGTTGCAAAGAGTCGGACATGACTGAGCGACTGAACTGAACTGAAGGTTAAATTTCATGACATAAAAGTGCCTTTATTTAAAATTGTTGCTCCCCCTCCCCCAATTATACAGAAATAAGTGACTTAATTTCCAGGCGGCTCAGTGGTAAGGAATCCATCTGCCAATGCAGAAGGTGCAATAGAGTCGGGTTTGATCCCTGGGTGGAGATGAGCTCTTGGAGAAGGAAATGGCAACCCCCTCCTGGGTATTCTTGCCTGGGATATCCCATGGACAGAGGAGCCTGGTGGGGTACAGTCCATGGTGCCGCAAAAGAGTTGGGTGTGACTAAGTGACTGAACAACAAGGGCTACGATAACGAACAGCCAGACTGAGGGCCTTAAAAAATTTTGGCTGGTGGAAATTTGAGGTCAAGGTCTCAACAGGGATGGTATATTCCTGAGGCCTCTGTCCTTGGCTTGTTAATGGCTGTCTTCTCCCTTTGTCTTCATGGAAGCCTGGAGGGCTACAGTCCGTGGGGTTGAAAAGAGTGGGACATGCCTTAGTGACTGAACAGTAAAACTTCCTGGGATCTTCCCTCTGCATGCCTCTGTGTCCAGAAATTGCCCCTCCTTACAATATTAATCATATTGAATTGGAGTTTATCCTCATGATTTCATTTTAGCCTAATTACCCTTGTAAAGACCCTTTCTCCAAATACAGTCACATTTTGAAGGACTAGGGGTTAGAACTTCAACATATGAATTTTGGGGGAGACAAAATTCAGCCCATCCAAAGGCATCCTTGGAGAGAAACACGGGTACCACTTTTCCCTTTGCCGCGATGATGAGCAGCCACATCCATGGGACAGGGTGATTCCAGGCATGGGGAACTGAGTGGGTGTCCCCCTCTGCCCTTGACTGTTCCAGTCAAGGAAACCACATGTCTTGATAAACTGACTGAAAATTCAGTCAACTCTTGGATCTCAGTTTTCCCAATCCAGTTATCGCAATAAAATTCTGATGTGTGCTTTTGAAAAGAAAGACTGTTTTAAAGTCATTATGTGAAGATAACAATTTAACAACTTCATAAGCATTAAAAGCAGAGTAACAAAGCAAACTGAAAGCAGGGTGGGGTAAATGTAGAGTCATAAATGAAGGTGTGTTCACAAGCTACGTTCAGCAAATATTCCAGGGCTTGACCTCAGATATGCAGGTGACACCACCCTTATGGCAGAAAGTGAAGAGGAGCTAAAAAGCCTCTTGATGAAAGTGAAAGAGGAGAGTGAAAAAGTTGGCTTAAAGCTCAACATTCAGAAAATGAAGATCATGGCATCCGGTCCCATCACTTCATGGGAAATAGATGGGGAAACAGTAGAAACAGTGTCAGACTTTATTTTTTTGGGCTCCAAAATCACTGCAGATGGTGACTGCAGCCATGAAATTGAGGGACGCTTACTCCTTGGAAGAAAAGTTATGACCAACCTAGATAGTATATTCAAAAGCAGAGACATTACTTTGCCGACTAAGGTCCATCTAGTCAAGGCTATGGTTTTTCCAGTGGTCATGTATGGATGTGAGAGTTGGACTGTGAAGAAGGCTGAGTGCTGAAGAATTGATACTTTTGAACTGTGGTGTTGGAGAAGACTCTTGCGAGTCCCTTGGACTGCAAGGAGATCCAACCAGTCCATTCTGAAGGAGATCAACCCTCGGATTTCTTTGGAAGGAATGATGCTAAAGCTGAAACTCCAGTACTTTGGCCACTTCATGCAAAGAGTTGACTCATTGGAAAAGACTCTGATGCTGGGAGGGATTGGGGGCAGGAGGAGAAGGGGACGACAGAGGATGAGATGGTTGGATGGCATCATGGACTCGATGGACGTGAGTCTGAGTGAACTCCGGCAGATGGTGATGGACAGGGAGGCCTGGTGTGCTGTGATTCATGGGGTCGCAAAGAGTCGGACACGACTGAGCGACTGAACTGGACTGTTCTCACAGAGGGACCCAGTGAGGCTCGTGGGACACAAAGAGAAAATGTGGAGAATTCTGCCCTCAAGGCACAGGTTGGGAAGAAAGACAAACAGAGAGTCCCAGAGCGGTGATGTGAGCTGCCCCTGAGGTGTGACCTGGCGCAGTGGGATTGTGAGCAGGAGTCAATTAAGCAGAGCTGGACAGGTAGGGCTCCAGGTGAATGCCACAGCACAGGTAAGGGTGTGGAGGCAGGACAGGGCTTGCTGAGGGAAACACAAATGCTTTTGGCCTGGTGTGGAAAGTGGGGGTGGAAGGGTAAGAGGTTAACCTCAGAACTTGCAAAGAACGTTAGACCTCATGCTTAGGCAAGGGAGACCCTTTAAAGGGATGAAAGCAAGATACTTAGAAAGTCACGATATCGTGCAGAAGGCTGAACAGGAGTCAGGTACATCTGGGTGCAGAGTGTCCTTAGTATGTTGTTGCAAGAATTTTTGTAAAGAATGGGAATGGCGTGGACTAAACTGGGGTAAGGAAGAAGGGTTGATTACCTAATCCAAACCCAGTCCGCTCGCTGCTCTGACAGGCCAATAATCAGGAGATGAGATGCTGAGACAGGAAAAATGACTTTATTCAGTGTCCAAGAAGATGCTGGGTACATTAGAGTACCATCTTACTGGGGTCTGGATGTCAGTCTTTTTTAATAGGACAGAGAAGAGAAGGAGACGAGGAAGTAAAAAGACCATTGAGTGGCCTGCCGTGTCCCACTCTTTGTGACACCATGGACTGTCTAGCCCACCAGGCTCCTCTGTCCATGGGATTTTCTAGGCAAGAATACTGGAGTGGGTTGGCATTTCCCTCTCCAGGGGATCTTCTCCACCCAGGGATCAAACTCAAGTCTATTGCATCTCCTGCACTGGCAGGCAGATTCTTTACCACTGCAACACATGAGAAGTCCAAGAAGGCCATTAGGCTTGCAAAATATCTCTTGGCTTGGCCAACATCAGAGAGCAAGTGTGTTAATTTCTTTTCTGCAGCCATTCACAGGTGGGCAAGGGCAGAATATCTTCCATGTGCTGAACCAAGACACTTTAACATTCAGGTAGAGTGGCAGGTTCCCTGAGAGAGGCCAGTATGTATGCTTACAGCTATAGACAGAATCCATCTAGTGATTATAATAACAAAAGCAAGAAAAGGCAAAGGTTAAAGTAAAGTCCACAGATACAAAATAGAGTCAGATTTTGCTGTTCCCTGTTACCGTTAGAAAGACTTTTAGGATAGAATCAAGAGCTTGATGACTCTTGGAAAGTGAGGAATGAAAGAAAGGGAGGAATCTAGAATGTAGTCAGTGACATTTATCTAACCAAGTTTTACTAAACTCTCACTACATCATAGATTATTGGCTGACTTGAGTCCACAATGGTGGAGAGGATAAACCGGGCCCCTTCTCTCACTAATATCAAGTCAGATGAAGATGAAAAACAACTAATTACTTATTTAAAGTGAAGTGAGATAAGTGTGATAGTGGTGGAATGTCTTTCAGATTGTTTTCTTCGTGTTTGCTAGTACTTCTTACCAACCAGAAAGTCCAGAAGATAGAAAAGATGCTAAGTCTGGTTTTGGACATGTTGAGTTTAAGGTGGAATACACAGAAAATAATATGTTATTTCCTAGTGCCATATACATATATACGGGGCTTCCCAGGTAGCTCAGCTGGTAAAGAATCCACCTGCAATGCAGGAGACCTTGATTCAATCCCTGGGTTGGGAAGATCCGCTGGAGGAGGGCATAGCAACCCATTCCAGTATTCTTGCCTGGAGAATCCCCATGGACAGAGGAGCCTGGTGGGCTATGGTTCATCAGGCTTAGTCGACTGAGCGACTAAGCACAGCACAGCAGCCTACATAAATATACATATATGCACACACATATATGCATACATGAATATATACACATACATATATACGCACATATCTATCTGTGTGTGTGTATATATATATATATGTGGCAGTCACTATTCTAAACTTGGTTTAGTAAAAGTGAATTTTCCCAGTTTAGTATGAAGTAAGTGAAGCAGAAAAAATTACTGGCATGTGTGGAGTACAATTTCTATTAGAAAAAAAGTAGTTTGTAAGAAAAGCAAAAATGCAACATAAAGTATGGGGAAGCAATACAGATTTTGGATGCAATATTTTGCACAGTGATGAGAAAGTATTTCCAGAAAAACATGGTTTTCATTAAGAGCTGAAGGAATGTCCTTGAATAGATGAGAGGTTGTGGGAAGTGGTAGATGAAGAGAGAGTTTGGCCATTGCTAGGAACAGAGGTGGATTATCCACAGTATTTGAATAAACTGTCTGTACCAGACCACCTTACCTGCCTCCTGAGAAATCTGTGTGCAGGTCAAGAAGCAACAGTTAGAACCAGACATGGAACAACAGATTGGTTCAAAATTGGGAAAGGAGTACATTAAGGCTGTATATTGCAACCCTGCTTATTTAACTTATATGGCAAATACATCATGCGAAATGCCAGGCTGGATGAAACACAAGCTGGAATCAAGATTGCCAGGAGAAATATCAATGACCTCAGATACGAAGATGATACCACCCTTGTTGCAGCAACTGAAGAGGAACTAAAGAGCCTCTTGATGAAAGTGAAAGAGGAGAGTGAAAGAGCTGGCTTAAAACTCAACATTTAAAAAAATTAAGGTTGTGACATCCGGTCCCATCACTTCATGGCAAATAAATGGGGAAACAAAGGAAATAGTGACCGACTTTATATTTTTGGGCTCCAAAATCACTGTAGATGGTGACTAGAGCCATGAAATTAAAAGATGCTTGCTCCTTGGAAAAAAAGCTGTGACCAACCTAGACAGCATATTAAAGAGCAGAGACATTACTTTGCTGACAAAGGTAAGTCTAGTCAAGGCTATGGTTTTTCCTGTGGTCATGTATGGATGTGAGAGTTGGACTGTGAAGAAGGCTGAGCACCAAAGAATTGATGCTTTTGAACTGTGGTGTTGAAGGAGACTCTTCAGAATCCCTTGCACTGCAAAGAGATCCAATCAGTCAATCCTAAAGGAAATCAGTCGTGAATATTCATTGGAAAGACTGATGCTGAAGCTGAAGCCCCAATAGTTTGGCCACCTGATGTGAACAACTGACTCGTTGGAAAAGACCCTGATGCTGGGAAAAATTGAGGGCAGGAGGAGAAGGGAACAGCAGAGGATGAGATGGTTGCATCACGTCACTGGCTCGATAGACATGAGTTTGAGTAAGCTCCAGGAGCTGATGATGGACAGGGAAGCCTGGTGTGCTGCAGTCCATGGGGTTGCAAAGAGTTGGACATGACTGAGCAACTGAACTGAAATGAGGAAACAGTATGAAATTTTCTGCAGAAATTATATGTGGAAGCCTATGATCCAGTGATCCTATATCAGGTATATACCTAAAAGAATTAAAATCAGAATCTCAAAGAGATATCTGGACTCCCAGCTTCACTGCAACTTTATTCCCTGTAGCTAAGATGTGGGAACAGCCTAACATCCATTGATGGATGAATGGATAAAGGAAAGGTGATAGATACATACAGAGAAATATTACTCAGGCTTGAAAAATGGAAATCCTGCTGTTCAAGACAACATGGATGTACCTGGAGGACATTATGTTAGTGAAATAAACCCATCACAGAAGGACAAATGCTGCCTGATTCCACTTAGATATTGAAAATGATCAGCTGATAGAGACAGAATAAAATGGTGGTGGGGGAGAGGCTTGCAGGGGGAATGGGGCATTTTGTTCAACAGGTATGAAGCTTTGGCTACACAAGATGAACAAGTTCTGGAGATCTGCTGTACCATGTGATTTGCAGGGCTAACAGGACTGTGTTGTCCGCTTGGAGACTTGTTGAGAGGGTAGACCCCATGTTAAGTGTTCTAGACACAGAGAAGGGTGGGGGCTGGGAGGAAGAGTGCAGGAGAAAACTTTTGGAAGCAATGGTTTCACAGGTATATGCATGCCTCCTAAGTCATCTAAATGTGTATACTGAAAAGAAGTCTTAAAGGGAAGACAAAAATACTGAGGGATTTTATACATCCCTAGCTTGTCGTTTGGGTATATATTTGAGGAACAATGTTGCCCTCTAGTGTTCAAGCTCTTTTGTTTTGTTTTCACACTAGAGAGATGGCAAGGGCTTCCCTGGGGTCTCAGACAGCAGTGTCTGCCTGCAATCTGGGAGACCCAGGTTCTATCCCTGGGTCATGAAGATCCCCTGAAGAAGGGAATGGCAATCCACTCCAGTATTCTTGCCTGGAGAATCCCAAGGACTGAGGAGCCTGGCAGCTACAGTCTATGGGATCGCAAAGAGTTGGACACGACTGAGTGACTAACACAGAGAGAGGTGGCAAAGGGTGCAAGTGTGACTGCAAAGACATAGCAACCTTGTTAATTCAGGTCTCTGCGGCATTTTTGATCAAGGTTTTTAACTTGAGCAAAGATGAAAACATTACTCATGTTTTCTCTTGCTTACTCGTAATAGTCCATTAATTGGAAGAAACCTGGAAAATTTCAGTGTGCACAATGGCGTAAAGCTTGCATAGTCCAGAGTAGACTGTGCTAAGGAAGCTCAGTTCATCCAAGGTCTGGTGACAGCCACACGGTTCACCTAGTTTCCAGGCATTTCTAAAATGTTCAGAGTTTCCCTTAGCCCTACTCGGTAGGTATACGATACACACACGCGTGTGCGCTTATGTACACACACACACACACACGGCACAATTTCATGCTCAGTATGTGTAACTTGGAATTTTTAAAGGCTTTGTTTATTTTCTTGTTACTGGCATATAGCTGCTTCACAATATTGTGTTAGTTTCTGCTGTACAACAGAGTGAATCAGCCCTGTGTATGCAGGTATCCCCTCCCTCTTGAGCCTCCCTCCCACCCCACCCGCCTAGGTCTTTACAGAGCACCGAGCTGAGCTCCTTGCCTTCTATAGCAGCCTCCCACTAGCTGCCCATTTTGCACGTTAGTGCATATGCATCAATCCTAACCACCCAGTTTGTCCCACACTCCCCTCCCCTGCTGTATCCACATGTTTGTGGATTTTTACCGAAACCATTCTTTCAAAACAGATATCTTAAACTAAAGTATTTTTAAACCTTTTCCCCACCCCGCCTCCTCTTGCTCTGAGTAATGATCAGATACATTTTTGTTTTGAACTCACAAGAATGCTGTCTTTTGGGAAAACAAAGTCAAGAGAATGAAGGCAGGATAGTAATGCTGTTTTCCCCTTTATAAATGGAGAAAAAATGCATATGAATTTAAAAAAAAAGACAACATACAGTTAGTGTTGGTTGGTAGTATGTGCCTCGCCTTGCCTCATTTAAAAAATTTCTCTAGAAGTTGGGAACATCCAGGGCCTCTTTGGACTGCGAGAAATTCTGTAACACAAAATGGACACTACGGACAGGCAGACACATCTGGCTGAGTCTGGGACTTGCTAGTTCTCCCTGAGATGTATCTAACCTCTCTGAGTCTCAATTTATGCAAAATAGGAACAGTAATCCATCTCCCAGAGGCATAACATTAAATGGGATAAAGTGTGTGAAAGCGCTTAGAACAGTAAACGTCAGCATGAACAAAGGAGACGTGACATAAAAAATGCACCACAAATTCTTTACAATACTGTTTTGCTATCAAGTAAAATAAGCTACTCCAGAACCAAATTAGAAAGATTTTTACCTTTGGAATCATTTTCAGCAATGATATATCAGTATACAGTCTAAATCCCAAAGCAAATTCTGTAAGCCAAACTGTCGAGCCCTCTCTCTGTCTCTTGCGGTCAAAGCAGTCATAACTTTGTTCTTTGTACTGTGCCTCTGATTCTTCTCTGCTCCTTCCAAAATTGCCTTGAAGCTATTGCCAAAGTTGTGAATCATTAATAAAATCCAGGGTGAACCCTCTTCCTGTAAATATTATTGCTAAAAGGACTATTTAGAAATTTCTTTTGCCTGTTAATTTGCAACAATCTTAATCAATTGTTTGAGATAATCTTCCTGTCAAAACTGGCCTCCTGTCTTGCCTGTTTTTGTTATTCTGGGTGGACTTTGAACCAAACTTTCCTTAACTAAAAATTTTCTTTGAGTATGATCTTCAGTCAACGTGGGACAGGACTCCAGGCTATCAGCCTGATCTGATGTAATGGACCTCTCCCCAACAGCCTCCATTCTTGGAACTCATGAGAATTCCAGCATGTGAGGGATGAGATTGGAGATCACCCTTCTCACCAACCACCAACCTCAGGCTCCATAGCTCAGGACTCTTTCAATCCAAAGTTAAAGGAGACCAACATAAATTAAGCAGCAAAGATAATTTATATGTTTGACAGACATAGGAGTCTATAGTAGACATCCTCTTGGAATATCTCAAAAAATACTCTCAGGATTTTCTCTGAGGCTTGGCAATGTTTTAGGAGAGTCATACAGAGTATACTTTTCAGAATTTTGTCTTCATTAGGATGCTTCAATGTTCAGTCTCCAGGAGAGCTGTGAACCTCCTACTGGGTCCCTTCCAGCTTTGTGCCTGAACAGTTCATCTCCCAGAAATCCCGTGAACACTGATCATTGTCTGGGGGCAGGGATCTTTAGATTTTGAATGTCCTAGGCAAGGCTGGCTACATAATCTGCTGGGCTCAGTGCTAAGTGAAAATGCAGAATCTCCTTTTCAAAAAAGAGGAGAAAGCACCATTAGAGTATTAATACTAAAATATTAACCTCTTCCTCTTCTGCGGCCTCTCTCCACTTTTCATGGTGTTTTAAATTTTCTATTTAATGTCATGCTCTGTTGAGCATGGGGATACTGACTAGGAGAGACTGGGCCTTCAAAGGCGCCGACATCCCTAGTACATTCTGTAAGGCAAGTGGGAAAAGAAATACATTTATCAACCATTTTGACATTACCTTTTTCCTAGCATTCCACTTTGTTTTCCGGCAGAGGTTTTCTGTGTGTTTTCTCAACCATATTGCTGAGTCATTTGATACGGAGTTTCAAAGTCATACCAGTAGGTTTTCAAAAACGTCATATCTTATTTCCTTAGATTCTCTTTTGCTCTTATTTGACCTGGCCTATTGAAGAGCTTTTTTTTTTTTTTATCATTGTTTAATTCAAAAACTTCTTACTCATCATTCTTGGTCAGGGCTTTGGAGATGAAGGACAGGAGAGAGGAATGGTTTCTGTGTTTTGGGTCAATATTGCCATTTCTCAGCAACGCTGAGTTCCAGACAAATGATGTGATGATCCAGAAGCTTTCCCATTTTCAAGGCCAGTACCTTGTATTAAATGTCATACTGTATCTAACTTTTGAGATTTCAAGCATTGAGTTGAGTCTTTGTAGGTCTGCTGTGAGTTTCCAATCTCTGAAGAGAAACAACAACAACCAAAAAAAAAAAAAAAAAACCTAGCAAAAACGTCAAAGCATCTTTTCCATACTCACTTGAAGGACAGTGTGATAATTTGAGCATTTTTCTTTATGAGTGGACTCAAACCCAGACCTGTAGAGTGGAGTTGAAGGGATGAGGCAAGTTAGATCTCTGTCTACTATTTGCCTGGTGTCAGGATGACTCAGCCCATATTCTTAAAATAGGTAACTAACGAGAACCTACTGTAGAGCTCACGGATCCCTACTCAGTGCTCTGTGTTGACCTAATTGGGAAGG
This sequence comes from Ovis aries, assembly GCF_016772045.2. Classification (NCBI taxonomy): domain Eukaryota; kingdom Metazoa; phylum Chordata; class Mammalia; order Artiodactyla; family Bovidae; genus Ovis; species Ovis aries. Next base: position 58,332,289 of record NC_056069.1, on the reverse strand, counting down.
AAACTCAGAAGAGAGGGGATACATGTATAAATATGCATGATTCACTTTGCCGTACAGCAGAAACAGCACAACACTGTAAAACAACTATACTCCAATAAAAAAATATCTTTAAAATAGCTCATTTTTAATTAATTAATTTATTTTAATTGGAGGCTAATTACTTTACAAATTGTGGTGGTTTTTGCCATACATTGACATGAATCAGCCACAGGTGTACATGTGTTCCCCATTCCCAAACCCTCCTCCCACCTCCCTCCCCATCCCATCCCTCTGGGATGTTCCAGTGCATCAGCTTTGAGTGGCCTGTTTCATGCATCGAACTTGGATTGGTGATCTATTTCATATATGGTAATATACATGTTTCAATGCTATTCTCTCAAATCACCCCACCCTCACCTTCTCCAACAGAGTGCAAAAGTCTATTCTTTATATCTGTGTCTCTTTTGCTGTCTCGCATATAGGGTCATCATTACCATCTTTCTAAATTCTATATATATGCATTAATATACTGTATTGGTGTTTTTCTTTCTGACTTACTTCACTCTGTATAATAGGCTCAGTTTCATCCACCTCATTAGAACTAATTCAAATACATTCTTTTTAATAGCTGAGTAATATTCCATTGTGTATATGTACCACAGCTTTCTTATCCATTCATCTGCTGATGGACATCTAAGTTACTTCCTTGTCCTAGCTGGTAAACAGTACTGTGATGAACATTGGGGTACACGTGTCCCTTTCAATTCTGATTTCCTCTGTGTGTATGCCCAGCAGTGGGATTGCTGGGTTATATGACAGTTCTATTTCCAGTTTTTTAAGGAATCTCCACATTGTTCTCCATAGTGGCTGTACTAGTTTGCATTCCCACCAACAGTGTAAGAGGGTTCCCTTTTCTCCACACCCTCTCCAGCATTTATTGTTTGTAGACTTTTTGATAGCAGCCATTCTGAGCAGCATGAGGTGGTACCTCATTGTTGTTTTGATTTGCATTTCTCTGATAGTGAGTGAAGTAGAAATAGCTCATATTTTTGCCCCAGAAGAATTCCACTCCCTTTTGAGCCTAGACTTCTACTATTCAGTTCACTTCCAATTGCATGCATACATTTATATCTCTGAAAGTTCCTCATGTACCGATAAATCCTCTTGCAAAAGCCAGCTCTATCTGATGGGCTATAAATTAGGACAGTTTTAACCTACTTTTACCCTAAGCTCTCATATAACCTCATGCTGAAGATGAATTTTTTAAAAAATAGATTTTATAGACCTTTGTGGAAAAATTGCATGTATATTTCATCACTTTTTCCTCTTATAATCATATATTTTAACCTAATGTTTATGTATTTATTTAATTTATTGGGTAGCAGACAAGGTAATCTGTATTTTGAGTTTTAACCTGTTAAAAACTAGGTCCGTCTAGTCAAGGCTATGGTTTTTCCTGTGGTCATGTATGGATGTGAGTGTTGGACTATAAAGAAAGCTGAGTGCCGAAGAATTGATGCTTTTGAACTGTGGTGTTGGAGAAGACTCTTGAGAGTCCCTTGGACTGCAAGGAGATCCAACCAGTCCATCCTAAAGGAGATCAGTCCTGGGTGTTCATTGGAAGGACTGATGTTGAAGCTGAAACTCCAATACTTTGGCCACTTCATGCGAAGAGCTGACTCATTGGAAAAGACCTTGATGCTGGGAGGGATTGGAGGCAGGAGGAGAAGGGGACGACAGAGGATGAGATGGCTGGATGGCATCATTGACTCTATAGATATGGGTTTGGGTGGCCTCCAGGAGATGGTGATGGACAGGGAGGCCTGGCGTGCTGTGGTTCATGGGGTCGCAAAGAGTCGGACATGACGGAGCGACTGAACTGAACTGAACTGAACCTATTAAAACTTATATATTTTTTTAGATAAAGATTTGCAATGAACATTTGTTACTTTCATTAAAGAATAATCCTTGATCTCTTGCTTTCCATGTATACTCTTCATTCTGAAAGTAGAGCTGTTCTGAAAACACATGTGATGATTAACAATGGTGATATCACTACATTGAGTGTGACAGATTGTATGAATCATGTGAGGAGAACCCTGGGGGAAAAAGTTTGGAGCCCTGAGATGTAGTTAGTTAGAATTACACTCAATCAACATCTTTTAATAGTTTCTTTTCCTGTAAGATAGAAAAATTAACAGAAATATCATCTTCCAACATTGGACCAGGCTATCGAATGGACACAAAAAATAAAGATAAACATGAGTTTTATTTTTTAAAAAGGCATAGCACCAGAGAAATCTTCAGATGAATTAATGGAATGTGCTCAGTAGCTTTTCTTAAAAAAAATCTTGAAAAATATATCCACTACCTATTCTATTGCTTTATTTTCTAGGCTACTAGGTATAAAACTGTGGGGAAAAGCCTGGTGAATGTGAAGATGCGGAGGAGGGTCAGTTTGGTGGAGTGAGGCTCTGATGCTTCTTCTGCCATGCTCCATCCCTCTGGGTTTCTTTTCATATTCCTTAAGCAGATTCCTACTCTTCCTCAAGGAGAGTTGAGCTTCATCAAGTCTGAAGCAAAACTTAAAAACAGAAGAAGAATATTAGGGAATTCAGAGACCAGGACACCATTCTAGGCAAAAAAAAAAAAACACAAAAAAAAAAAAAGCAGATCTTCTGGGTGGGAGTAATTTCCAGGCAGGAGGCAAAAGTTCTTTGGCAGCTGTCCTCACAACTGGATTTTAGTTTTACTTATGAATTTTTGGATCACAGATACTTTAAACAGTAGATCCAGTTGGGATTGAATTAATAAACTATTAATATGCAAAGAGGTCTTCCCAGGTGGCGCTAGTGGTAAGTAACGTGCCTGCAAAATGGGAGATATATAAGAGAAGCAGGTATGGTCCCTGGGTTGGGAAGATACCCTGGAGAAGGAAATGGCAACCACCTCCAGTATTCTTGCCTGGAAAATCCCATGGATTGAGGCACCTGGAGGGCTGCAGTCCATAGGATCACAAAGAGTTGGACACCATGGAAGCAGTTTAGCACAGCATATGCAAAGAGGTCAGCCCTTGAAGTTCAGGTGAGTGATTAGCATCCTCTTAGGTCAGCTCTGGTCTCTCTAAAGAGGAGTTTCAGATGCCACCCAGGATACCCAGCTTTTTAGCCCTTCTGTCCAGACTTGTAAAACCCAAGAAAATACTTCTCAACTCAAAGATGACTGCAGCTCAGGCTGCTGTTTGTGGCCTTTTGAATAATGTGAAAAAGGCATTGCTACAATTTCTGGCATGTGGGAAAAAATGTAAGCTTCCCTTCCAAGCGACTTCTTTCAAAAGGAATGGAATTCAGGTCCAAATCCAAAAATAGTAAGAGGCTCCAGAAAAAAGTAGATTTTCCCACACCTTTTCTGTTTTGGTTAAAAATAACTCTTGCATTATTGAGGATGGGTTGCATTTTATTGCTGGCAAATACTCTACAGAAAAATTTCTTTTTGAAACCACAGAAGGATCAAAACAAAACCTGAGCTTCCCTGGAAGCTCAGATGGTAAAGAATCCACCCGCAGTGCTGGAGACCCGGATTCAATCCCTGGGTCAGAAAGATCTGCAAAAGAAGGGAATGGCAACCCACTCCATTATTCTTGCCTGGAGAATCCCATGGACAGAGGAGGCTGGTGGGCTACAGCCCATGGGATCGCAAAGAGTTGGACACAACTGAGCGACTAACACTAGTTTAAAAATATATGAAATAGATCACCAGTCCAGGTTCAATGCATGAGACAGGGTGCTCAGGGCTGGTGCACTGGGATGACCCTGAGGGATGGGATGGGGAGGGAGGTGGGAGGGGGTTCAGGATGGGGAACACATGTAGACCCATGGCTGATTCATGTCAATGTATGGCAAAACCCACTACAATATTGTAAATTAACTAGTCTCCAATTAAAAAAAAAAAACAGTGTCTGTGTTTCCTGCCATCTGTGTTTTATGGTCTATACTATGATGGTCTTATATTACAGGGGACATTTGGCTATGTCTGGAGACGCTTTTGGCTGTCATGACAGGGAGAAAGTAGTCCTGGCTTTTAGTGGGTAGAGGACGGGGAGAATGCTAAACACCCTGTAATGCATAGGAGCCTGCCCCAACAAAATATCCACCCCAAATAGCAAAGGTGCTTCTGCTGAGAAACCCTAGTCTCTTGGACATGTTTTCTTCCATCTCCTGCACACCCTTAGAATAGCCAACTCAGTGACTACATATTGAAATAGATGATGCCAATTGCCACTGCTAATGGGCTTACTATTTATTATCAATTTGCCTAAAAGTAATGTTAGATAATAATATATATTTGTTTAACCACTTATCCTTTCTTTTAAAAGTCTTTTAGAAAGCTTATAATCAGAAATAATAAAGAAAACATAATTTCATACGTTTAAAATCCAAATGATCCTTGTGAATATATGAACCAAAGCCCAATTAAAATAAGCTCTAAGATGTTATCTAGTATTTTAGAGGCTGTTGCTGATAATTATGTTGTACTGATCATTATTGGAAATAACAGCATAAAGTGTAAGTTGGTGACCATTGGCACCATTGGTTTTGTATGGTTGCCTTGTTTGTTCTGAATATTCATTAGAAGGACTGATGCTGAAGCTGAAACTCCAATACTTTGGCTAACTGATGCGAAGAACCAACTCATCTGAAAAGACCCTGATGCTGGGAAAGATTGAAGGCAGGAGGAGAAGGGGACGATAGAGGATGAGATGGTTGGATGGCATCACTGACTCAGTGGACATGAGTTTGAGTAAGCTCTGGGAGATGGTGATGGACAGGGAGGCCTGGAGTGCTGCAGTCCATGGGGTTGCAAAGAGTTGGGCATGACTGAGCAGCTGAACTGAACTTGTTTGTTGGTGGAGGGCAAGGCTGTGGTGGGGAGTCAGCGTAGGATGAGACATAGCCACAAATAGGAAATTTTATTTCTGGTCTCATGTTACTTAAAATATTCCAGTGCATATTGCATTTTACTTCCCAGTGTAAAGAAAACACTTTAAGTTGCTTATCATTGGAAAAAATTGATGATCATCAAAATTGATGATCAAGGTGACCCCTGCTTGTGCTGGGGCTTGGAGTATCGGAACATGTTAATGTGCACTCCTTGGGGGAGCAGAACTCATGTCAGTTTGAGAAGCACAACTGCAAGGGGGGAAGATAACACAAGAAAAGACAGAGGGCAAGGACATCAGGCACCCAGAAAGGCAGCCCATTGTCTTCCAAAGGAGGTGTCCCTCACTGTGGAGAAACTTTATATCATTAACCTAGATATTTTATCATCGGTGCTGTATAGATGGAGAAGTCTTGAGGCTACTGTGAGAACATGACTGAAAACCAGAGGCAGGAGGTTTAAGTCCAAATCCTGAGAACACCAGAGAACTCCTGACTCCAGGGAACATTAATCGATAGGAGCTCATCAAATGCCTCCACACCTACACTGAAACCAAGCACCACCCAAGGGCCAACAAGTTCCAGACAAACACATACCATACAAATTCTCCAGCAATACAGGAACATAGCCTTGAGCTTCAATATACAGGCTGCCCAAAGTCACTCCAAACCCACTGACATCTCAAAACTCATTACCGGACACTTCAGTGCACTCCAGAGAGAAGAAATCCAGCTCCACCCACCAGAACACCGACACAAGCTTCCCTAACCAAGAAACCTTGACAAGCCACCCATACAACCCCCACCCACAGTGAAGAAACTCCACAATAAAGAGGAACCACAAACTTCTAGAATACAGAAAGGCCACCCAAAACACAGCAATATAAGCAAGATGAAGAGACAGAGGAATACCCAGCAGGTAAAGGAACAAGATAAATGCCCACCAAACCAAACAAAAGAGGAAGAGATATGGAATCTACCTGATAAAGAATTCCAAACAACGATAGTGAAAATGATCCAAAATCTTGAAAACATAATGGAGTTACAGATAAATAGCCTGGAGACTAAGATCGAGAAGGTGCAAGAAATATTTAACAAGGGCCTAGAAGAAATAAAAAAAGAGTTGATATATAATGAATAATGCAGTAAATGAGATCAAAAACACTCTGGAGGGAACCAACAGTAGAATAACAGAGGCAGGAGATAGGATTAGTGAGGTAGAAGACAGAATGGTAGAAATAAATGAAACCAACAGGAAAAAAGAAAAAAGAATGAACAGAAATGAGGACAACCTCAGAGACCTCTGGGACAATGTTAAATGCCCCAACATTCAAATCATAGGAGTCCCTACAATTTGAAGAAGATGAAAGAAAGGCCATGAGAAAATACTTGAGGAGATAATAGTTGAAAACTTCCCTAAAATGGGGAAGGAAATAGTCACAAGTCCAAGAAACCCAGAGAGTGCCAAACAGGATCAACCCAAGACAAAACACCCCAAGACACATATTAATCAAATTAACAAAGATCAAACACAAAGAACAAATATTAAAAGCAGCAAGGGAAAAACAATAAATAACACACAAGGGGATTCCCATAAGGATAACAGCTGATCTTTCAATAGAAACCCTTCAGGCCAGGAGGGAATGGCAAGACATACTTAAAGTGATGAAAGAAAATAACCTACAGCCCAGATTACTGTACCCAGCAAGGATCTCATTCAAATATGAAGGAGAAATCAAAAGCTTTACAGACAAGCAAAAGCTGAGAGAATTTAACACCACCAAACCAACTCTCCAACAAATGCTAAAGGATCTTCTCTAGACAGGAAACACAAAATGGGTGTATAAACTCGAACCCAAAACAATAAAGTAAATGGCAATGGGATCATACTTATCAACAATTACCTTAAATGTGACTGGGTTGAATGCCCCAACCGAAAGACAAAGACTGGCTAAATGGATACAAAAACAAAACCCCTATATATGTTGTCTACAAGAGACCCATCTCAAAACAAGGGACACATACAGACTGAAAGTGAAGGGCTGGAAAAAGATATTCCACGCAAATAGAGACCAAAAGAAAGCAGGAGTAGCAATACTCATATCAGACAAAATAGACTTTAAAACAAAGTCTGTGAAAAGAGACAAAGAAGGACACTACATAATGATCAAAGGATCAATCAAAGAAGAATATATAACAATTATAAATATATGTGCACTCAACATACGGAGCACCGCAATACGTAATACAAATGCTAACAAGTATGAAAGGGGAAATTAATAATAACACAATAATAGCAGGAGACTTTAATACTCCCTCACACCTATGGATAGATCAACTAAACAGAAAATTAACAAGAAAACACAAACGTTAAATGATACAATAGACCAGTTAGACCTAATTTATATCTATAGGACATTTCTCCCCCAAACAATGAATTTCACCTTTTTCTCAAGTACACATGGAACCTTCTCCAGGATAGATCACATCCTGGGCCATAAATCTAGCCTCGGTAAATTCAAAAAAATTGAAATCATTCCAAGCATCTTTTCTGACCACAATGTAGTAAGATTAGATGTCAATTACAGGAGAAAAGGGCTTCCTTGGTGGCTTCCTTGCAGCGTCTGTCTGCAATGCAGGAGACCCGGGTTCGATCCCTGGGTTGGGAAGATTCCCTGGAGAAGGAAATGGCAACCCACTCCAGTACTCTTGCCTGGAAAATCCCATGGAGGAAGGAGCCTGGTAGGCTAGAGTCCATGGGGTTGCAAAGAGTCAGACATGACTGAGTGACTTCACTTCACAGGAGAAAAAGTATTAAAAATTCCAGCAGATGGAGGCTGAACAACATACTGCTGAATAACCAACAAATCACAGAATAAATAAGAAAAGAAATCAAAATACTCATATAAATGAATGAAAATTAAAACACAACAACCCAAAACCTGTGGGACACTGTAAAAGCAGTGCTAAGGGGAAGGTTCATAGCAGTATAGGCTTACCTTAAGAAACAAGAAAAAAGTCAAATAAATAACCTAACTCTACACCTAAAGCAACTAGAAAAGGAAGAAGTGAAGAATCTCAGGGTTAGTAGAAGGAAATAAATCCTAAAAATTAGGGCAGAAATAAATGCAAAAGAAATAAAAGAGACCATAGCAAAAATCAACAAAGCCAAAATCTGGTTCTTTGAGAGGATAAATAAAATTGATAAACCATTAGCCAGACTCATCAAGAAACAAAGGGAGACAAATCAAATCAACAAAATTAGAAATGAAAATGGGGAGATCACAACAGACAACACAGAAATACAAAGGATCATAAGAGACTACTATCAGCAACTATATGCCAATAAAGTGGACAACTTGGAAGAAATGGACACATCTTAGAAAAGTACAACTTTCCAAAACTGAACCAGGAAGAAATAGAAAATCTAAACAGACCCATCACAAGCATGGAAATTGAAACTGTAATCAGAAATCTTCCAGCAAACAAAAGCCTAGGACCAGATGGCTTCACAGGTGAATTCTACCAAAAATTTAGAGAAGAGCTAACATCTAACCTACTCAAACTCTTCCAGAAAACTGCAGAGGAAGGTAAACTTCCAAACTCATTCTATGAGGCCACCATCACCCTAATACCAAAACCTGACAAAGATGCCACAAAGAAAGAAAACTACAGGCCAATATCACTGATGAACATAGGTGCAAAAATCCTTAACAAAATTCTAGCAAACAGAATCCAACAACATATTAAAAAGATCATACATCATGACCAAGTGGGCTTTATCCCAGGGATGCAAGGATTCTTCAATATCCGCAAATCAATCAATGTAATACATCACATTAACAAATTGAAAAATAAAAGCCATATGATTATCTCAATAGATGCAGAGAAAGCCTTTGACAAAATTCAACATCCATTTATGATAAAAACTCTCCAGAAAGCAGGAATAGAAGGAACATACCTCAACATAATAAAAGCTATACATGACAAACCCGCAGCAAACTTTATCCTCAATGGTGAAAAATTGAAAGCATTTCCCCTAAAGTCAGGAACAAGACAAGGGTGCCCACTTTCACCACTACTATTCAATACAGTTTTGGAAGTTTTGGCCACAGCAATCAGAGCAGAAAAAGAAATAAAAGGAATCCAAATTGGAAAAGAAGAATAAACTCTCACTGTTTGCAGATGACATGAACCTCTACATAGAAAACCTTAAAGATGCCACCAGAAAATTACTAGAGCTAATCAATGAATATAGTAAAGTTGCAGGATATAAAATCAACACACAGAAATCCTTTGCATTCCTACACACTAATAATGAGAAAACAGAAAGAGGAATTAAGGAAACAATTCCATTCACCATTGCAACGAAAAGAATAAAATACTTAGGAATATATATACCTAAAGAAACAAAAGACCTATATATAGAAAACTATAAAACACTGGTGAAAGAAATCAAAGAGGACACTAATAGATGGGGAAATATACTGTGTTCATGGGTCAGAAGAATCAATATAGTGAAAATGAGTATACGACCCAAAGCAATCTATAGATTCAATGCAATCCCTATCAAGCTACCAGCGGTATTTTTCATAGAACTAGATCAAATAATTTCAGAATTTGTATGGAAATACAAAAAACCTCAAATAGCCAAAGTAATCTTGAGAAAGAAGAATGGAACTGGAGGAATCAACCTGCCTGACTTCAGGCTCTACTACAAAGCCACAGTCATCAAGAGAGTATAGTACTGGCACAAAGACAGAAATATAGATCAATGGAACAAAATAGAAAGCCCAGAGATAAATCCAGGCACCTATGGTCACCTTATCTTTGACAAAGGAGGCAAGAATATACAATGGAGAAAAGACAATCTCTTTAACAAGTGGTGCTGGGAAAACTGGTCAACGACTTGTAAAAGAATGAAACTAGAACACTTTCTAACACCATACAAAAATATAAACTCAAAATGGATTAAAGATTTAAACATAAGGCCAGAAACTATAAAACTCCTAGAGGAAGACATAGGTAAAACACTCTCCAACATAAATCACAGCAGGATCCTCTATGACCCACCTCCTAGAATATTGGAAATAAAAGCAAAAATAAACAAATGGGACCTAATTAAAATTAAAAGCTTTTGCACAACAAAGGAAACTATAGTAGGTCAGTCGCTCAGTTGTGTACGACTATTTGCAACCCCATGGACTGCAGGACACCAGGCTTCCCTGTCCATCACGAACTCCTGGAGCTTACTCAACTTTATGTCCATCGCATCGATGATGGCTTCCAACCATCTCATCCTCCATCATCCCCTTCTCCTGCCTTCAATCTTTCCCAGCATCAGGGTCTTTTCCCAGTGAGTCAGTTCTTCACATCAGGTGGCCAAAGTATTGGCACTTCATCTTCAGCATCAGTCCTTCCAATGGATATTCAGGGTTGATTTCCTTTAGGATTGACACGTTTGATCTCCTTGCAGTCCAAGGAACTCGCTACAGTCTTCTCGAACACCACAGTCCAAAAACATCAATTCTTCAGCGGTCAGCTTTCTTTATGGTCCAACTCTCACATCTATACATGATTACTGGAAAAACCATAGCTTTGCCTGGAGGGGCCTTTGTCCGCAAGGTAATGTCTCTGCTTTTTAATATGCCGTCTATGTTTGTCATAGCTTTTCTTACAAGAAGCAAGCATCTTTTAATTTCATGGCTGCAGTCACCATCCGCAGTGATTTTGGAGCCCAAGAAAATAAAATCTGTCACTGTTTCAATTTTTCTTCATCTGTTTGCCATGAAGAGATGGGACTGGATGCCATGATCTTTGTTTTTTGAATGTTGAGTTTTAAGCCAACTTTTTTCACTCTTCTCTTTCACTTTCATCAAGAGGTTCTTAGTTCCTCTGCTTTCTGCCATAAGGGTGGTGTCATATGCATGTATGAATTTATTGATATTTCTCCTGGCAATCTTGGTTCCAGCTTGTGCTTCATCCAGCCTGGCATTTCTCATGATGTACTCTGCATATAAGTTAAAGAAGCAGTGTGACAGTGTGCATCCTTGACGTACTCCTTTCTCAATTTGGAACCAGTGTGTTGTTCCTGGTCTGGTTCTAACAGTTGCTTCTTGACTTGCATACAGATTTCTCAGGAGGCAGGTAAGTGAGTGAAAATCGCTCAGCCATGTCCAACTCTTTGTGATCCCATGGACTATAGAGTTCATGGAATTCTCCAGGCCAGAATACTGGAGTGGGTAGCCTTTTCCTTCTCCAGGGGATCTTCCCAACTCAGGGAACTATAAGCAAGGTGAAAACACAGCCTTCAGAATGGGAGAAAATCATAGCAAACAAAGCAACTGACAAAGAATTAATCTCAAAAATATACAAGCAACTTCTGCAGCTCAATTCCAGAAAAATAAACAACCCAATCAAAAAATGGGCCAAAGAACTAAACAGACATTTCTCCAAAGAAGACATACAGATGGCTAACAAACGCATGAAAAGATGCTCAACATCACTCATTATTCACTTCAGTTCAGTCGCTCAGTCGTCTCTGACTCTTTGCGACCCCATTAATCACTGCACGCCAGGCCTCCCTGTCCATCACCAACTCCCGGAGTTCACTCAAACTCACGTCCATTGAGCCGGTGAGGCCATCCAGCCATCTCATCCTCTGTCATCCCCTTTTCCTCCTGCCCGCAATTCCTCCCAGCATCAGGATCTTTTCCAGTGAGTCAACTCTTCGCATGAGGTGGCCGAAGTATTGGAGTTTCAGCTTTAGCATCAGTCCTTCCAGTGAACACCCAGGACTGATCTCCTTTAGGATGGACTGGTTGGATCTCCTTGCAGTCCAAGGGACTCTCAAGACTCTTCTCCAACACCACAGTTCAAAAGCATCAATTCTTTGGTGCTCAGCTTTCTTCACAGTCCAACTCTCACATCCATACATGATCCCCGGAAAAACCATAGCCTTGGCTAGACAGACCTTTGTTGGCAAAGTAATGTCTTTGCTTTTTAATATGCTGTCTAGGTTGGCCATAACTTTCCTTCCAAGGAGTAAGTCTTTTAATTTCATGGCTGCAATCACCATCTGCAGTGGTTTTGAAGCCCAAAAAACCAAAGTCTGACACTGTTTCTACTGTTTCCCATCTATTTCCCATGAAGTGAAGGAACTGGATGCCATGATCTTTGTTTTCTGAATGTTGAGCTTTAAGCCAACTTTTTCACTCTCCTCTTTCATCAAGAGGCTTTTTAGTTCCTCTTCACTTTCTGCCATAAGGGTGGTGTCATCTTCATATCTGAGGTTACTGATATTTCTTCCAGCAATCTTGATTCCAATCTACTCATTATTAGAGAAATGCAAATCAAAACCACAATGCAGTACCATTTCACGCCAGTCAGAATGGCTGCGATCCAAAAGTCTACAAGCAATAAATGCTGGGGAGGGTGTGGAGAAAAGGGAACCCTCTTACGCTGTTGGTGGGAATGCAAACTAGTACAGCCACTATGGAGACAGTATGGAGATTCCTCAAAAAACTGGAAATAGAAGTGCCATATGACCCAGCAATCCCACTGCTGGGCATACACACTGAAGAGACCGGAATTGAAAGAAACACATGTACCTCAATGTTCGTCATAGCACTGTTTATAATAGCCAGGACATGGAAGCAACCTAGATGTCCATCAGCAGATGAATGGATAAGGAAGCTGTGGTACATACGCACAATGGAATTACTCAGCCATGAAAAAGAATACATTTGAATTAGTTCTAATGAAGTGGATGAAACTAGAGCCTATTATACAGAGTGAAGTAAGCCAGAAAGAAAAATACCAATACAGTATACTAACACATATCTATGGAATTTAGAAAGATGGTAATGATAACCCCGTATGCGAGACAGCAAAAGAGATGCAGATGTATAGAAAAGTCTTTTGGACTTTGTGGGAGAAGGTGAGGGTGGGATGGTTTTGGAGAACAGCATCAAAACATGTATATTATCATATGTGAAACGGATCACCAGTCCAGGTTTGATGCATGATACAGGATGCTTGGAGCTGGTGCACTGGGATGACCCTGAGGGATAGGATGGGGAGGGCGGTGGGAGGGGGGTTCAGGATAGGGAACACATGTACACCCGTGGTGGATTCATGTCAATGTATGGCAAAACCAATACAATATTGTAAAGTAATTAGCCTCCAAAAAAAAAAAAAAAAAAAAAGACAGAGGACTTGGATTCTAGTCCCAGTTTCCACTTTACTTGTTTTGTGACTGTAAGGAAGATTTCTTCCATTCATTTATCTATTTATTCAGCCAATGCTTGTTACTTGTCTGCAAGGCACCAGGTACTATGAATCAGAGGTAAACAGGGTCCCCATTTTCTCTGGAAGGACAAAATAGCAACAAAAACAGAAACACCAATGAGAAGGAGCATTTATTGAACATTTTCTGTGCCTTGATTATTATAAGGGCTTTATGTATATTGTTAGTTCATTTAATTCTCACCAACTTTTTGCTATTGTTGGTGTAATATACCTGAGCACAAAGCTGGTAAAAGAGCTGAGATTCAAATCTAGGCCAGCAGACTCAGACAGAGCCCAGAATGCTAACACTCTATACTTCACTACGTCTCAATAAATAATTAAGTGAAGGATTGCATGAAAGGAACTGTGGTGTTGGAGAAGACTCATGAGAGTCCCTTGGACTGCAAGGAGATCAAACCAGTCCACCCTAAAGGAAACCAGTGCTGAATATTCATTGGAAAGATTGATGCTGAAGGTCCAATCCTTTGGCCACCTAATGTGAAGAGCTGATGCATTGGAAAATACTCTGATGCTGGGAAAGACTGAAGGCAGGAGGAAAATGGGACAACAGAGGACGATATGGTTGGATGGCATCACCAGCTCGATGGACATGAGTTTGAGCAAGCTCTGGGGAATGGTGAAGGACAGGGAAGCCTGGTGTGCTGTAGCCCATGGGGTTTCAAAGAGTTGGGTACAATTTAGCAACTGAACAACAGCAACAGATAGTGATAGTTACACTATGAAAAATAGAGGATGCCATGGGACCATTACAATGGGGGAAGGGTTAGGAAAGGTCTTCCGGAAAAAGTGAAATTTATTCTGATTACTGAAGGACAGTATCACTTCTCTGATACTGGAGAAGTGAACCAATGGTGGAGAGTGTCCTAGTTGATGCTGAGGGTAATGCATGGCAAGGTCTTGGGTGGAGTGAGGTGTGGTCTGAGGAACAGTAAGAAGTTTAGCATGCCTGAAGTCTGCACACGCTATAAATTGAGGAGGGAAGAAGTCAGTGGATGGGGTGGGGGGAGCGAATGTATCATAAAGGACATTTGAAGATTTTTTCATGATGGGTGGGGTTCCCTGGTGACTCAGTGGTAAAGAATCTGCCTGCCAATGCAGGAGAATCAATCCCAGAGTCTGGAAGATTGCCCAGTGAAGGAAATGGCAACCCTCTCCAGTATTCTTGCCTGGGAAATCCCATGGACAGAGGAGGCTGGCAGGCTACAGTCCATGGGGTTGCAGAGTCAGACACAACTTAGCAACTAAACAACAACATGGAGGGTAGTGGGCAGTTAGGGGAGCCTTCTTGAAAACGCGTGACACAGTTCACTTTTTTCAAGTAAGTCATTCCTGTTGCAATGTGGAGAGTAAGTGGGAGAATAAACATGAGGTCAATTAGAAGTGGTTGCTTGTCCATGTGCGATTTGATGGTGATCTGTCTAGGGCAGGCTTCTCTGGTGACTCAGATGGTAAAGAACCTGCCTGTAAGGCAAGAGACCTGGGTTGGATCCCTGGGTTGGGAAGATCCTCTGGAGAAAGAAGTGGCTACCCACTCTGGTATCCTTGTCTGGAGAATTCCATGGACAGAGGGCCCTGGGGGGCTACAGTTCATGAGGTTACAAAGAGTCGGACATGACTGAGCAGATAACACTTTCACTTTCTGGATAGGACAGTTCTCAAGGAGAGAAATAAGTATGGGATGTAGTGAGTGTGACCAATGCTACAAGAAAGGAAATAAAGTCAGGATAAAGAACCAGAAGACGAAGGGATAAAAGTGAGAAGGTGACCTGTGAACAGAAGTATGAATGACTGTCGCTCTGAGGAAGGGCACTGACTGACTTCTGCAGAGCGATTCACTCTGTCCACCTGATGATTAAGAGATGGCCCATGAGCATGGCTGAGAGGAGCTACCCCACAACCAAGGTAAGACAAACCCAAGTAAGACAGTAGGCAGTGAGAGAAGGCATCAGAGGGCAGACAGACTGAAACCAAAATCACAGACCACTAGCCAATCTGATCACACGGACCACAGTCTTGTCTAACTCAATGAAACTAAGCCATGATGTGCAGGGCCATCCAAGATGGCCGGGTCATGGTGGAGATGTCTGACAGAGTGTGGTTCCACTGGAGAAGGGAATGACAAACCACTTCAGTATTCTTGCCTCGAGAACCCCATGAACAGTATGAAAAGGCAAACAGATAGGACATTGAAAGATAAACTCGCCAGGTCAATGGGTGCTCAGTATGCTACTGGAGATCAGTGGAGAAATAACTTCAGAAAGAATGAAGGGGTGGAGCCAAGGCAAAAGCAACACCCAGTTGTGGATGGAACTGGTAATAGATGCAAGATTCAATGCTGTAAAGAGCAATATTGCATAGGAACCTGGAATGTCAGGTCCATGAATCAAGGCAAATTAGAAGTGGTCAAAAAGGAGATGGCAAGAGTGAACATTGATATTCTAGGAATCAGCAAACTAAGATGTACTGCAATGGGTGAATCTAACTCAGATGACCATTATATCTACATTATATCTAAGGGCAGGAATCCCTTAGAAGAAATGGAGTAGCCATCATAGTCAACAAAAGAGTCTGAAATGCAGTACTTGGATGCAATCTCAAAAACGACAGAATGATCTCTGTTCGTTTCCAAGGCAAACCATTCAATATCATGGTAATCCAAGTCTATGTCCTGACCAGTAACGCTGAAGAAGCTGAAGTTGAATGGTACTATGGAGACCTACAAGACCTTTTAGAACTAACACCCACAAGAGATTGTCCTTTTCATTATAGGGGACTGGAATACAAAAGTAGGAAGTCAAGAAACACCTGGAGTAACAGGCAAATTTTGCCTTGGAGTACAGAAGGAAGCAGGGCAAAGGCTACAAAGTTCTGCCAAGAGAACGCAGTGGTCATAGCAAACACCTTCTTCCAACAACACAAGAGAAGACTGTACACATGGACATCACCAGATGGTCAAAACCAAAATCAGATTGATTATATCCTTTGCAGCCAAAGATGGAGAAGCTCTATATAGTCAGGAAAAAAAAGGCTGGGAGTTGACTGTGGATCAGATCATGAGCTCCTTATTGCCAAATTCAGACTTAAATTGAAGAAAGTGGGGAAAACCACTAGACCATTCAGGTATGACCTAAATCAAATCCCTTATGACTATACAGTGGAAGTGAGAAGTAGATTTAAGGGCCTAGATCTAATAGACAGAGTGCTTGATGAACTATGGATGGAGGTTTGTGACATTGTACAGGAGACAGGGAGCAAGACAATCCCCAAGAAAAAGAAATGCAAAGAAGCAAAATGGCTGTCTGTCTGAGGAAGCCTTACAAATAGCTGTGAAAAGAAGAGAAGTGAAAAGAGCAGAAAAGGAAAGATATACCCATTTGAATGCAGTGTTCCAAAGAATAGCAAGAAGAGATAAGAAAGCCTTCCTCAGCAATCAATGCAAAGAAATAGAGGTAAACAATAGAATGGGAAAGACTAGAGATCTCTTCAAGAAAATTAGAGATACCAAGGGAAAATTTCATGAAAAGATGGGCTCAATAAAGGACAGAAATCGTATGGACCTAACAGAAGCAGAAGATATTAAGAAGAGGTGGCAAGAATACACAGAAGAACTGTACAAAAAAGATCTTCATGACCCAGAAAATCATAAAGGTGTGATCACTCATACTCACCTAGAGCCAGATATCCTGGAATGTGAAGTCAGGTGGGCCTTAGGAAGCATCACTGTGAACACAGCTAGTGGAGGTGATGGAATTCCATTTGAGCTATTTCAAATCATGAAAGAGGATGATGTGAAAGTGCTGCACTCAATATGCCAGCAAAGTTGGAAAACTCAGCAGTGGCCAGAGGACTGGAAAAATCAGTTTTCATTCCAATCCCAAAGAAAGGTAATGCCAAAGAATGCTCAAACTACCACACAATTACACTCATCTCACACGCTAGCAAAGTAATGCTCAAAATTCTCCAAGCCAGGCTTCAGCAATATGTGAACTGTGAACTTCCAGATGTTCAAGCTGGTTTTAGAAAAGGCAGAGGAACCAGAGATCAAATTGCCAACATCTGCTGGATCATGGAAAAAGCAAGAGAGTTCCAGAAAAACATCTATTTCTGTTTTATTGACTATGCCCAAGTCTTTGACTGTGTGGATCACAATAAACTGTGGAAAATTCTGAAAGAGACGGGCATACCAGACCACCTGACCTGCCTCTTGAGAAACCTGTATACAGGTCAGGAATCAACAGTTAGAACTGGACATGGAACAACAGACTGGTTCCAAATAGGAAAAGGAGTACATCAAGGCTGTATATTGTCACCCTGCTTATTTAACTTATATGCAGAGTACATCATGAGAAACGCTTGGCTGGATGAAGCACAAGATGTAATCAAGATTGCCAGGAGAAATATCAGTAACCTGAGATATGCAGATGATACCACCCTTATGACAGAAAGTGAAGAAGTACTGAAGACCCTCTTGATGAGAGTGAAAGAGGAGAATGAAAAAGTTGATTTAAGGCTCAACATTCAGAAAATGAAGATCATGGCATCTGGCCCCATCACTTTATGGGAAATAGATGGGGAAACAGTGGAAACAGTGTCAGACTTTATTTTTCTGGGCTCCAAAATCACTGTTGATGGTGATTGCAGCCATGAAATTAAAGGACGCTTACTCCTTGGAAGGAAAGTTATGGCCAACCTAGACAGCATATTAAAAAGCAGAAATATTACTTTGCCAACAAATGTCCATCTAGTCAAGGCTATGGTTTTTCTGGTGGTCGTGTATCGATGTGAGAGTTGGACTAGAAAGAAAGCTAAGTGCTGAAGAATTGATCCTTTTGAACTGTGATGTTGGAGAAGACTCTTGAGAGTCCCTTGGACTGCAAGGAGACCCAACCAATCCATCCTAAAGGAAATCAATCCTGGGTGTTCATTGGAAGGACTGATGCTAAAGCTGACACTCCAATACTTTGAGCATCTCATGCAGAGAGTTGACTCATTTGAAAAGACCCTGATGCTGGGAAAGATTGAGGGCCAGAGTAGAAGGGGAAGACAGAGGATGAAATGGTTGGATGGCGTCAGCAACACAATGGACATGGGTTTGGGTGGACTCCAGGAGCAGGTATTGTACAGGGAGGCCTGGTGTGCTGCGGTTCATGGGGTCGCAATGAGTTGGACATGACTGATAAACTGAAATGAACTGAACTGAACTTGCAGGGGATGCCCTTTTGTTGAAATTTACCTGAGACACAAAT
This sequence comes from Ovis aries, assembly GCF_016772045.2. NCBI lineage: Eukaryota > Metazoa > Chordata > Mammalia > Artiodactyla > Bovidae > Ovis > Ovis aries. The sequence continues at coordinate 58,313,817 of NC_056069.1, read as the reverse complement.
ATCTCACCATCATATGTAAATTTCCCCCAGATTTTCTTGCCAGTCATCTTCCAAGCTTGGAAGTTCCCAGAACTTTCTCAACTTCCAAGCCCCAGGCCATCCAGCTAAACCATTCATAACCCCATGAATGAGCCTAGAACCACAACTCTGGCCATCTTTCATTCATCACTGTGGACATGTGCTGCTCAGAGGTCTGCCTGCTGGAGGATTTTTCTGCACCTTGACCTTCAGTGTTGTCCCTGGGTAGGACTGTAGTGTTGCAGCATTCCACTTCCTGCTGGGGCTGGTGCATCTTACTCAAGTTTTCCTTCTTTAATCAGTTGATCATGGGAGCATCCTAGGAGGCCATTCACATAGATTGAGACAGGAGGCAATTCCAAAAGAAGTTCATGATAAAGGAGTCAGAGCACCTGCTTATCATCAGGAAGAAACTGATTAGATTTTCTAGTTTTTCTAACTGGATTTTCCAACTCATGCTAGTAGCCTTCATATTTTAGACTTTTATCTCATGCTTTCTTTGCAGACATCTGAGGGAATTTGTCAGCTCTCTCCTCCAGCTTAGTAATTTATTCCTCAGGGGTACCTATTTTGATATTTGAAATTTTTATTTTAATAATCATGCTCTTTTGTTTCCAGGATATCTAATCGGTTCTTTGTCAGAATAACTCATTTTTGTTTCGTAAATGAGATCGCCTCTCTTAGAACTCTGAGGTTATCAATTATACTTCATTTAAAGTCTTCTCTTTCCTAGAGGGGTGGGATGGGGAGGGAGGTGAGGGGGAGGCTCAAGAGGGAGCGGACCTATGTATCCCTCTTGCTGATTCATGTTGAGGTTTGGCAGATACCAACACACCATTGTAGAGAAATTATCCTTCAATTAAAAATAAATAAATATAGTTTAAAAAGTCCTTTCTTTTTTGTTCCACTGTGCATGCTTTCTTATGTGTTATCTTTTGTGCCTCTCTATCAAAGTATTAGTTTTCTTTAAATATTTTCTGTTCTTGCTCTTGTACTCATTAAAAAAAATCTGAGATTCCCTTTTGACACATGTGATTGTGATTCTGTTCAAGAGAGCCTGTCTCCAGGAGGAGGTGATAGGAAGTACTTCCTGGTGGAGCATCTGATTGCTCTGTCTTTTGGGTTTGGAGCTTCCTGTTTCTCCTATTTATCAGATGTTACCATTAGTGTCAACAGTACCAGTCTGAGCATTTAAACTAATTGTCTACTACAGTCTAGTAGAAAATGCTTTCTTCTGATTGGTGGAGATGTGGGGTGAAGGGTTGGTGTAGGCAGGATGGAGTCATCAGGTTGCTCTATACATTCCAAATGTGACCCCATAATTCTGACAGCTCCTCAGCTCCCTATAACTGCCACATTCACGCTCACAGCACACCCATTTCTGCTTCCATTTTTCATAGCTTTCATCTTGGGGGTTGAGTTTTGGGCTGCTGTTTGATCCATCAAAGTGAGTGAAGTTGCTCGGTCGTGTCATGTCTTTGTGACCCCATGGACTGTAGCCTATCAGGCTCCTCTGTCCATGGGATTTTCCAGGCAATAGTACTGGAGTGGATTGCCAATTCCTTCCCAGGGGATCTTCCCGACTCAGGGATTGAATCTGGGTCTCCTGCATTGTAGACAGACGATCAAACCAACCTTATTTGCTTCCAATCTTTTGGAACTTAGCCAAATTTCTGGTGTACTAAGAGGGCTTCCCTGATAGCTCAGTTGGTAAAGAATCTGCCTGCAAGGCAGGAGACCCCAATTTGGTTCCTGGTTCAGGAAGATCCCCTGGAGAAGGGATAGGCTACTCACATCAGTATTTTGGCCTGGAGAATTCCATGGGCTGTATAGGCCACGGAGTCGCAAAGAGTCGGACACAACTGGGCAACTCTCACTCACTTTATTGGTGTACTGATAGATATTTTTTTTTCCTAGTGGTGTGTGTGTACTCAGTCGATTCAGTCATGTCTGATCCTTTTCAACCCCGTGGACTGTACCCCGCCAGGCTCCTCTGTCCATGGGATTTTCTCAACAAGAATACTAGAGTGGGTTGCCATGCCCTTCTCCAGGGGACCTTCCTGACCCAGGGATCGAACCCAAGGCTCCTGCATTCCAGGCGGATTCTTTACCGCTGAGCCACCAGGGAAGCTCATTTCTAGTGGAAGTAAGCAATAACTCTCTTGAAACACACACCCACTTATCCCCAGTTTCCCATATTTCTGGTGGATTTTGGATCCAAGAGGAGGCAGTCTGTGTCCTCGGTCCATCATCCTGATCTACTTTGATCCCGTGTTCTTCATGTGATTGAGGTTACTGCCTTTTGTGATTCTGTAATGCTTCAAATCCCAGGTTATCCCAGGCCCATTTACATCAGATGAAATATTCACAGTTTTGCAGCTAAAAAGCACCAGATATAAAGCTACCGGAACATAATGGCTCATAGTAATGAGGTTCCATTTGAGGATAATATGAACAACTGGGGACTCTGGTCTTTGCTGTCTGAATTTTGGAATGCTTTCACACGGGGAAACGGGAGGCAGTGCCTGGTTCCTTGGCTTTTGTTCACAGACTCTCTAGCACACTGTCTGCTTGATGGATGAATTTTTTCATTGCTGGTGATAATTCTATAGGGGGTGATTCACTCGCAAATGGAGGCTAACACAATGCGGTTTTCTCCTTCTCCACCTCAGGCTCATTCACTTTGCTATTTGCTCCCAATGTCCGCTTTCTCTACTCAATAAATCACCTTTTGATGAGAAAAAAGTACAGAATATTAGTCATGTGAGGATTTGATCATGTTGAATTTAACACCAATGAGAAAGCTTTCCCCTTAATTCAGTGCTTCTGAAGCCAGCGGCTGCGATTACCAAAGGGTGTGTGCACGCCCCATCTGAAGTCCAGACAGCTAGCTTCCAGACCAGCCTGGGCTCAAAGGATTTGTGCTACATTCCTGTTATGGGCTGAGACACTAAGCCTGGTGGTTAAACTGTAGATCAGGAATGACTCTAAGTAACAACTTTGAGTTTGAGCAAGCTCTGGGAGTTGGTGATGGACAGGGAGGCCTGGCCTGCTGCTGTCCATGTGGTCACAGAGTCAGACACAACTGGGCAACTGAACTGAACAACTTTGTAAATCCAATCTTCTTCCTTCAATGGTTTCTATTCTTCCACTTCTCTATTCTTCTTTACTGAGCAGACCATCTTGGGGTCCATGTTACTCTTATACTCCAGATTAAGAGCCATGGGGAGCTGTGAGAGCACTCGACTGCCCCACCACTTCCGTGGAGAAGAGATGGATGGGTATAGATTCTTCCCTGGGTACCAATTCGACCCTCACTTATTAGTAACCAATTGGCAGACTATGGGCCATCACTTGCTCGTCTCTGTATTAAGGTCACACCTACATAAACTGAAGGTCTACATTAAAATGAAGATCATGGCATCTGGTCCCATTACTTCATGGTAAATAGTTGGGGAAACAATGGAAACAGTGACAGATTTTATTTTCTTGGGCTCCAAAATCATTGCAGATGGAGACTGCAGCCATGAAATTAAAAGACACTTGCTCCTTGGAAGAAAAGCTATGGAAAACCTAGACAGTATATTGAAAAGCAGAGACATCGCTTTGCCACTAAAAGTCCATATAGCCAAAGCTATGGTTTTTCCAGTAGTCATATATGGATGTGAGAGTTGGACCATAAAGAAAGCTGAGCACCGAAGAACTCTGGTGTTGAATTGTGGTTTTGGAGAAGACTCTTTGAGAGTCCTTTGGACAGCAAGGAGATCCTAATGAAATCAGTCAATCCTAATGAAAGTCATATATTTAACTTATATGCAGAGTACATCATGAGAAACGCTGGGCTGGAATCAAGATTGCTGGGAGAAATATCAATAACCTCAGATACGCAGATGACACCACCCTTATGGCAGAAAGTGAAGAGGAACTAAAAAGCCTCTTGATGAAAGTGAAAGAGGAGAGTGAAAAAGTTGGCTTAAAGCTCAACATGCAGAAAACAAAGATCATGGCATTCGGTCCCATCACTCCATGGGAAATAGATGGGGAAACAGTAGAAACAGTGTCAGACTTTATTTTTGGGGGCTCCAAAATCACTGCAGATGGTGACTGCAGCCATGAAATTAAAAGACGCTTACTCCTTGGAAGAAAAGTTATGACCAACCTAGATAGTATATTCAAAAGCAGAGACATTACTTTGTCGACTAAGGTCCATCTAGTCAAGGCTATGGTTTTTCCAGTGGTCATGTATGGATGTGAGAGTTGGACTGTGAAGAAGGCTGAGCACCGAAGAATTGATGCTTTTGAACTGTGGTGTTGGAGAAGACTCTTGAGGGTCCCTTGGACTCTAAGGAGATCCAACCAGTCCATTCTAAAGGAGATCAACCCTGGGATTTCTTTGGAAGGAATGATGCTAAAGCTGAAGCTCCAGTACTTTGGCCACCTCATGAGAAGAGTTGACTCATTGGAAAAGACCCTGATGCTGGGAGGGATTGGGGGCAGGAGGAGAAGGGGACGACCCAGGATGAGATGGCTGGATGGCATCACGGACTCGATGGGCGTGAGTCTGAGTGAACTCCGGCAGATGGTGATGGACAGGGAGGTCTGGTGTGCTGCGATTCATGGGGTTGCAAAGATTCAGACATGACTGAGCGACTGAACTGAACTGAATGAAAGTCAACACTGACTTCCTTTGGAAGGACTGATGCTGAAGCTCCAATAACTTGGCCACCTGATGTGAAGAGCTGGCTTACTGGAAAAGACCTGGATGCTGAGAAAGATTGAGGACAAGAGGAGAAGAGGGCAACAGGATGAGATGGTTGGATGGCATCACTGACTCAATGGAAATGAGTTTGAGCAAGCTCCAGGAGATAGTGAAGGACAGGGAAGGCCGGCATGCTGCAGTCCACAGGGTGGCAGAGAGTCAGACATGATTTAGGGACTGAACAATGATAACATACACAATTAGTCCAAGAACAGGTTGATCACAATGGTTAGATTGCTGTGTGTGTGTGTGTGTGTGTGTGTGTGTGTGTGTGTGTGTGTTTACTCCCAGACGTAAGGACCTGAGAGGTAGAGCTGTGAACGGAGAGAATATTAATACTTATGCTGACCAGTTTCTCATGGTAGGGACACCATCTTGGGACCAAAAGCAGAGAGACTCCGAGATTCAGTCACAGATTGGGTTCATCAGAAGAGGTAGCTGACGTGGAGATTGAGGTGCAGGGTTAGGAATCAGCAATTGTGAAAGGAAGGTGGGAAATTGTGTGGGGAAAACTTCAGAGGAGACAGCGCACTGATGCTCTCAGCCTGAGAAATTGTGGCCAACATTGCGGAGACCTCTAGGGGGAAGTATCCTCATTAACTTGTCCCCATCAGGCCCAAATGGTGGCATTTTTGTACCCCTGACTTGCTCAGTTGCTGAACATGGATTAATCCTAAAGGGAGCTGGCTTAAGGGGGTTTCTGAGCAGGACCAGAAGGAACTGACAGTGAAAGTCGTCTGCTGACTACATTCTCTGCAAATGAGAGCAAGTCCCTCCTTGAAGGGTCATCTGGTCAGCACATCCCTATGTCTGCCTCAAGTAGAGACGCTAATGGGAAGAACATTTTCCTTGGAAAGAGAGAAAGTATAGGTACCCTAACTTTTCCTGGGGGCAGTGAAAGGAGATCACAGTGGTGGGACAGCCATGAGTTCTTGATATTCACTCCCAGTCCTCTTTCTTGATCAGGTTCCAAGGGGGAAAAAGGTTTTACTAGGAAGCAAGTCCCCTGAAAGAATCATATGATTTTAATCCTCATTAAAAAAACTGAGAAGAGGCAGCTCTGATTTTGGCCTAAAAGGAGAATTCAGAAAAGGGTAGGCGACTGAATAAATGCATTGACTATGGACATATTCATAAAAATAGAATTCTGACCCAACCAACCCAGGAAACCAACCCATTATTTGTAGGTACCCAGCCCAGGAAGCTAGTGTGCTATCTATGTCAGACTTGTAGAAGACAGAGTATTATCTCTAGCACCAATTCAGGAAGCCAAACAATAATTTCTGCAACAATGAACCCCAAGTGGCCAGGACTTGATTATTAACTGATAGCTTTCCTAAGTTTGGTCCCTGCTTCCAACTTAAGACTAACCAGAGAAAGCCAATTGTGCACCCCTAACCAATCCCTTTGGAGAAGGCAATGACACCCTACTCCAGCATTCTTGCCTGGAAAATCCCATGGACGGAGGAGACTGGTAGGCTGCAGGCCATGGGGTTGCTGAGAGTTGGACACGACTCAGTAACTTCACTTTCACTTTTCACTTTTATGCATTGGAGAAGGAAATAGCAACCTACTCCAGTGTTCTTGCCTGGAGAATCCCAGGGACAGGGGAGCCTGGTGGGCTGCTGTCTATGGGGTCGCATAGAGTTGGACATGACTGAAGCGACTTAGCAGCAGCAGCAGCAACCAATCCCTTGGGCAGCAAGGAAATCAAGCCAGGCAATCTTAAGGGAAATCAACCCTGAATACTAATTGGAGGGACTGATGCTGAAGCTGAAGCTCCAGTATTTTGGTTAGCTGATGAGAACAGCTAACTCATTAGAAAAGTCCCTGATGCTGGGAAAGACTGAGGACAGAAGGAGAAGAAGGTGTCAGAGGATAAGATGGCTGGATGACATCACTGATGAAATGGACATGAACTTGGGCAAACTTTGGGAGATGGTGAGGAACGGGGAGGCTGGTGTGCTGCAGTACATGGGGTTGCAAAGAGTCGGACATGAATGGACAACTAAACAGCAGCAACAACCAATCTCATCAGGTATCCTGCTTTTCCTTAGCCCTCCTCGAGCTTCTCCAAGCCAACAGCCTCAAGTCAGGACCCACCTGAAGCCATTCCTCTTTTCCACTATGCAGCTTTCCCACTCCTCTACTTGCCTTTGAGTCTCTACCTAAACAAGCGATGGTGAATGACTCTCTTGCTATAGCCAGCTCTGAACACATAGCTTTTGCTTGGTCTCATTTGAGTGGGTTTCATTTATTTCCACTGGAATGAAGATGATATTTCTGACCAATCCCAGGTGCTAACAGAGTGTCAGGGGATGAAAGGAAGCCTGAAAAACAGGTGGAACCAGCATCTACGTGAAGGATTCAGGGCTTGGAGGGAGGGGTTGCTGGGAACCATGTGGGAAGCACCTTTGAACCAGAGCAGAGGGTTTAGGGGGCTGTCAGTCTAGCGATTACAATACAGGACCTGAACCTAAGAATCTACTCTTATTTTAAATTTGCTATTGACTCCCCCAAAGACTTCCATCTGGGAAAAAGTGAGACATACCTAGCAACTAACATCTTAGTAAATATTTATTTGAACACTGACTTATGCTAGACTCAGTGCTGGGCATAGAGGAGAAAATAATGAACAAAAAAGAAATCTCACAGGGTTTGTTTTCTCCAAACACAGGGTGGTGGTCAGCAGTAAAGAATCTGACTGCAATGGAGGAGATGCAGGAGACGCAGGTTCGACCCAGGGTGGGGAAGCTCCCCCTGGAGAAGGAAATGGCAACTCATTCCAGAATTCTTTCCTGGAAAGTCCCATGGACAGAGGGGCTGGGTGGACTACAGTCTGTGATGTCCCAAAGAGTCGTTCACGACTGAGAGACTGAGCATATATAGCATAGTACTCAGTACTACTAAGCATTTGATAATATTTTATATGTAAAAATAAGATTGATAGAAATGTGCTTTAGTGTGGCTTTGAGAAGTTTCTTGACAAAATCCTAAACCATACAGTTAGATTCCTGAAGGAAGGAATATTTTCAGAATCTAGTCCTAACTCGGTGTGTGTGTGTGTGTGTGTGTGTGTGTGTGTGTATGTAAACACACACTTGGACATTACCTTGGGCTATTTAGCATCTCTAAACCTCAAAGTCTTCATATAAAAATGTAATTAATAGTAGGAGTCTTCTCTCTCAAAGATTTGAGTAAAATGGTAAAAGAAATATGAATGTGCAAAAGAATTTGCAGTTACTATTTCCCTTCCTCCCATCAGCAACCCAGAGCTTGGGAAGAGTGTGTACACATAAATATTTCCAGAGCGGTCAATCCTTCTTAGGGGTTGGGTTCATCCCTATGACTGGGTTCAGTTCAAGTCTCTCCCCAGCGTGATGGTTTTTCACACCTACTTTGCCTCTTTGCTGAATCCCTATTACACTTAGGTTCAATGCTCTGTGGGCAAGAGGGTGATATGAATGAGACAGTATCACTGGACTGGTGTGATTGGCTGGCTGGAGTCTGCTTCCCCTCTAATTCCACATGTCTCCCTCCATTGCTTGGCTTTGAGTGGAGAAAGGCAGAGGTTCCAGAGGACCAGGGTCCTTGTTGAGTCAAGGGTATATAAGTGGATGCAACACAACCACAACTTGAGGGTTTCTTGGTGGCTCAGATGATGGAGAATCTGCCTGCAATGCAGGAGGCTCAGGTTGGATCTGTGGGTCGAGAAGATCCCCTGGAGAGAGAAATGGCAACCCACTCCAGTACTCTTGCCTAGGAAATCCCATGGATGGAGGAGCCTGGAAGGCTACAGTCCATGGGGTTGCGAAGAGTTGGACACAGCTGAGTAACACATTCCCTGTCTTTCCCAGCTTGAATCACAAAGCAATCTCTTGCCTGCAGGATGGCAAAAGCCTTAAACTTTGAGTCCACTCAGCATTCTTCCAACCTATTTTGCCCAAAGTTGTCAGAGTAATACATTGAAAATATTAAACTGTTCACATCACATCCCTGTTCAAAATTGTTTAAGGACTTCTTGCTGCTCCTGTCAGACAAGACACGAGGAGATTCCAAAATTCAATCTGTGTTATTTTAATACCTGTAGAAACTGTGGTTCTAAAAAACAGGAAAAATAGAACAAGAATTGACAGATTGAAGCAGTACATTGTTGTTCAATTGCCAAGTCATGTCCAACTCTGCAATCCTATGGACTGCAGCACGCCAGGCTTCCCTGTGCTTCCCTATTTCCTGGAGTTTGCTCAAACTCATGTCTATTATTTCAGTGATGCCATCCAACCATCTCATTCTCTGTCGCACCCTTCTTCTCCTGCCCTCAATCTTTCCCAGCATCAGGGAAGCAGTATGCAGATTTGTTAAATACTATCAAGTGGAGAAACTACATAGATAGGGGCTATAGATAGAATAAACTGATGTGCAAATTTGGTAATGCAGTGACTCAGTTACAGTTATAAAAAGGACTACAAAACAGGATTTGGCTTGGCAGTCAGAGTGGGAAGAAGAACGGCCTAGGATATCTGTAGCTCTGGATATTCTAACACCCAAGACGTAGTCTGGTTATTAAGTAGTCTCAGTGTGCCAAGAAATTCTAAATACTCCCTGGAGAAAGCAAGTTCAGAATTATTTGTGGTGGCAGGATTTCCTTCTCTTTTATGGACAAATTCATTTGTGACAACATGCATGAAGCTGGAGGACCCTGTGCTAAGTGAAATAAACCAGAAGAGTAAGGCATACACTGTATGATCTCACTCATATATGGAATTAAAAAAAAAAGTCAAACTCATAAAAACAGAGGGGACGGTGGTGGTTACCAGGGGCTGGGTTGTGGGGGAATGGAGGCGGCGATAGTGTTTGAGTCGCTAAATCATGTCTGACTCTTTGTGACCCCACAGACTGTAGCCTGGCAGGGTCCTCTGTCCATGAGATTTCCCAGGCAAGAATGCTGGAGTGGGTTGCTATTTCCTTCCTGACCAGGGATCGAACTCGAGTCTTTTGGGGCATCTGCACTGGCAAGCAGATTAATGCAGGTATTGTTGTTGTTTTTCAGTCGCTTAGTTGTGTCTGCCTCCTTGCAACCCCATGGACTGCAAGATGCCATGCTTCCCTATCCTTCACTATCTCCCAGAACTTGCTCAAACTCAGGTTCATTGAGTTGGTGGTGATGCCATCCAACCATTTCATCCTCTGTCATTCCCTTCGACTCCTGCCTTCAATCTTTCCCAGCATCAGGGTCTTAGGTTTGGAGCTTCAGTTTCAGCATCAGTCCTTCCAATGAATATTCAGCATTGATCTCCTTTAGGATTGACTGGTTTGGTCTCCTTGCAGTCTGAGGGACTCTCAAGAATCTTTTACAACACCACAGTTAAAAAGCATCAGTTCCTTGGTGCTCAGTTTTTTTTATGGTCCAACTCTCACATCAATACATAACTACTGGAAAAACCATAGCTTTGGGTATATGGACCTTTGTTGGCAAAGTAATGTCTCTGCTTTCTAATATGCTGTCTAGGTTTGTCATAGCTTTTCTTCCAAGGAGCAAGTGTCTTTTAATTTCATGGCTGCAATCACCATCTGCAGTGATTTTGGAGCCCAAGAAAATAAAGTCTGTCACTGTTTCCATTGTTTCTCCATAACTAATTATTTAATTTCTTAAGTACTTAGGAAAATTTGTCAGACAATTGTAAAATTAGAAATAATCAAATCTTAAATTTGCTTTTTATCATATGATGTACTCATTGTAAAAGCAGGATTTTGTCACGTTTCCAGCTGGCTTTGGCAGTTTGTAGGAGGTACTAAATAAAATGTTTTTCAGTACATGATTGAAGTGCATATTTATACTTGGAGAAAATATTGGCTCACACTACCCTATCTCTTCAGAAACTCCTTTTCCTCAACTAATAGTGACTGAATAATTTTCTCCAAGTTAAACATATCTCTGTTCCTCATTATTACTAATGATATAATCTATTATAAATGGATACATTGTAGTTGCAAGAATGATGTTTTAAATAATAAAGTCTGATCTACCATTTAAGAACTAGAGAAATAGAGGGAAAAGGGATGTGTTTAAAATAATTGATCCTCAAGAAAGAAGAAATATCTGAAGTCTAATTTTAAGAATTAGAAAAAAACAATGTTAGAGAATAGTTTAACATCCTCTCTCCTTTTGGAGGAGTTCACTAGAGGAATTCATTGTTATATAACAGGGACAGTAATTGTAAGAAAAAAAAAACAGGCAAACTTTAAGAAACAAACACGATAATATGAAAGCAGATATAAAAGAGAAATGGAAATGTTAATGAGCTAAATCTATACAACCAGAGTTAAAATTCAAATTGACATAAAATAGTCACAGTGGAAAATAAACTTTAGAAGACCTGAAGGAAAAAAGATCAAGCTGAGAAAATAATGACATATAAAATTACAAATGAGACATCTAACATAAAAATTGCAGATGTAAATCAGAATAATTGGACCATAGCTTCCATATAAGAGAGAGGATAAAGAATTGACTACTTTTCTTAAATGTTACCATACCATTTCAAATCAAATAACCCAAGAGAAAAATGCCATACACAGAAAACTCCTAGTTAAAATTTTGAACTGGGGTGATAGAAGAAAAAATATTACCCAAGATTCCAACAAAAAAGTTTTACTCTTCTGCAGCATCTAAAGGTCATAGATAATGGAAAGAAATCCAAAGCAGGGAAAACTGTGTGATCAAATAATTTTATGCATGGAAAAGTTGCCTCTCAGAGGAAAGGTTATCAGAAATATATTAAATACTATCAGATATGCAAGCTTTCAAAACATAAAGAAGTCAAGAATGTGGATATTGTATACTCTTTCTTAGTATGAAATATAACTGATGTTTAATGCTATGTTAATTTCAGGTATACCACACAGGGATTGAACATTTGCATACACTATGAGAGGATCACCATGGTAAGTCTAGTAACCATCCACCCCCATACAAAGTTAGTACAATATTATTGACTCTAGTCCCTATTCTGTATGTTATTATACATCTCTGTGGCTCATTTATTTTATAAGTGGAGGCTTGTACCTCTTAATCCCCTTTGCTTATTTTGTATATACTTGAGTTGAAAGTTGGAATGTTAAACGAAGAACCCTTTGCATTACTTTGTTCTTGTTAGCTGATAAGTCGTGTCCAACTCTTTTGCAACGACATGGACTGTAGCCTTCCAGGCTCCTCTGTCCATGGGATTTCCTAGGCAAGAATACTGGAGTTTGTATTACTTGTTGTCCTTTTAATTCAGGAGATCACTGGTGAAACTCAAGACTTCCTTGCTTTCTTGTTAGTTCTTTTTTGGCTTCTTTTTCTGTGTCAGAAAACTTGTTTTATGTACCTCTCTTTCAACCCACTGTTCAGATTGACTTCTTGACATAGTTGATAAATATGTAAGAAAAATTATTGTGCTTTTCAGTTTCTAGCACTTGCTAAGAATACCTCAACTAATAATACATCAGGACACAGTGTAAGGAGAATTGTTAAACAAACCCCCCCCCCCCTTTTTTTTTCACTCTCACAAAAGCAGAATTGCAGAGAATTTAACAATAGCCATTTAGTTGCCAAGGAGTTTAACCATTTTGGGCATATTATATTAAATAGACTGAGTCTTATTAAATAGACTGAGTCATAGTCTAAACTATTCAAATAGCAGATATTTTTAGTCACTACATTACTTCATGGGAAATAGATGGGAAACAGTGGAAACAGTTTCAGACTTTATTTTTTGGGCTCCAAAATCACTGCAGATGGTGACTGCAGCCATGAAATTAAAAGACGCTTACTCCTTGGAAGAAAAGTTATGACTAACCTAGATAGTATATTCAAAAGCAGAGACATTACTTTGCCGACTAAGGTCCGTCTAGTCAAGGCTATGGTTTTTCCTGTGGTCATGTATGGATGTGAGAGTTGGACTGTGAAGAAGGCTGAGCACCGAAGAATTGATGCTTTTGAGCTGTGGTGTTGGAGAAGACTCTTGAGAGTCCCTTGGACTGCAAGGAGATCCAACCAGTCCATTCTGAAGGAGATCAACCCTGGGATTTCTTTGGAAGGAATGATGCTAAAGCTGAAGCTCCAGTACTTTGGCCACCTCATGCTAAGAGTTGACTCATTGGAAAAGACCCTGACGCTGGGAGGGATTGGGGGCAGGAGGAGAAGGGGATGACCGAGGATGAGATGGCTGGATGGCATCACTGACTCGATGGACGTGAGTCTGAGTGAACTCCGGGAGTTGGTGATGGACAGGGAGGCCTGGTGTGCTGCGATTCATGGGGTCGCAAAGAGTTGGACACGACTGAGCGACTAAACTGAACTAAACTCTTGTTCAAATAATATTTTTTGGATCTGTGTATTACTGAGTTAACTATCTTTAAATATTGCTCTCTATATTCCTTGAGCTATAATCTAAACCGTATAAAAAAGTCAAAGACAGCACTTAAAGGAAATTCACTGAACAGCTGTTATCTTGGCAGAAGGAGGTATTAAAAAATATAACAATTTTTTTTGTACATCATTCTAGCAATTTTCCCTCTCTCTTAAGTGATGCATTTCTTGGTGTTGTCTTGGTCATTCTCATCAGCATCTAAGGATTCTGCTGGAGCGCCTCCCTCTGAAAAGCCTTGTCCTGACCTCGTCTACTACCTAGCTCCCACCTCATTTCTCAGCTTCCTTTTGCGGCAAAACCTTGAGAGAGTTGTCTAGATACTTGCAGCCGCTGATGTCTCCAGTTCGGCCTTAAATCTATCGTCATCGAGTTTTGCTGCACCCTGTCGAGGTCCCCCAGGAAGCCAAGTCCACCAATCAGCTTTCCTTCCTCATCCTACCTGACCAATCAGCAGCATCTGACACGTTGGCCAACCCTCCTTCTTCACACACGTCCAGAACCTCCCTCCATGGTTTCCTCCTGCGTCATTGTCCTCTTGTAGATCTTCCTTCCCCTCAGCCTTTCACCATAAAAGGGCCTTCACGCTCAGTCCTACACCCTCTTCGCTGTTAATATTCACTCCCCTGGTGGTTGCATGAACTCTCCATGTTTATTTCTAAGGATTATTGTAACAAATTACCGCAAACTTGGTGATTTTAAACCTTTGCTATCAGTTCTGGAGACTGGAAGTCCGAAATTCAGCAGAACTGGAGATACTAAGAACAGCTTTCTAGGGGAAAATACTTTTAGGTAATGAGCGGGAAGAAATAAAATCCTCCTCTGAGGAACCCCCATGCTGTTGCTGGAAATGTAAATTGAAGCAGCCATTATAGAAAATAGTACCATAGTTCTTTAAAAACAATGTACATAGAGCTACCGTATGATCCAGCCGTTCCACTTTTGGACGTATATCCAGAAAAGAAAAAAAAAACTTTTAATTTAAAAAGATATTGATACATGCAGTCCAGTGTTCATAGCAGCAGTATTTACAATAGCCAAACATAGAAGCAATGTAAGTGCCCATCAGCCGTGATTGGTTTAAGAAGATGTGGTGTATATATACAATGGAATAATACTCAGCTGCAAAAAAAAAAAAAAAAAAAAAAAGAATACTGCCATTTGCGGCAACACAAATCCACCTAGAGGATATCGTGCTAAGTGAAGTAAGTCAGACAAAGACCAATACTGTTTACATACATTGTCACTCACATGTGGAATCTAAAAAATAATACAAATGAATCTATATACAAAGCAGATACAGGTTTACAGACACAGAAAACAAATTTATGGTTAACAAAGGGAAAGAGTGGTGAGGGAGGAATAAATTAGGAATATAAGATTAATGGATACAAACGTCCATGCATAAAATACATAAGCAACAGGGTTTCCTGTATAACACAGGGAAATATCTTTGTCAGCTATAAATATAGCCACAACCTGAAAGTAGGGAGTTATTTTATTTGGTGGGAATGTTTAGGACTCTGACCCTGGGAGACCACATCTCAGTAGCTCTGAGAACAGTGCTTCAAGGAGGCAGGAGGGGGAAGTTAGGCCATATTCAAGTTTGCAACAAGGGGAGCAGGCAGGCTGAACATCAAAGATCAGCTATCAGGTTAAGGAGTTTAGCATTCTATGTATGGGAAGGTGCAAGCCTCTGGGCTCACTGAGTGTATTCCTTCCATATGCACCTCAGATATCTAGCTGGGGCCAATCCTGTTCCCTTACTCACCTTACGGAGTGGCAGATGGCTGCATTCCCCCAGCTCCTCAGCAATCACTGTTGAGGGTGGCAGCATCCACTGGATCTCAGTTTTGGGAGCCCTCATTCACATTTGGAGGCCAGGCATCACTGATGGCTGTGACATTTCTTGTTTATTGATATGACAGGAGATATTGGCATTTCACATCTTGTAATAACCTAATAATGGAAACTAATCAGAAGGGAATCATATATAACTGAATCACTTTGCTGTACACCTGAAAGTAACACAATATTGTAAACCAGCTATACTTCCACAACAAAAAAAGCCTTTTTGAGAGCAACTCTGACTCCAGGTGTCTTCAGAAAAGTTCACACCATCAGAAGCAGTTGGCTCCCCATTTTCCCCCTTGCATTTGTAAGAACCTTCAGCTATGCAGGCAGGGGGGGCTTTTTCTGTTGGGGAGAGTTTCTTAGACTCCAATGCCCCCAGCATCTAATTCTCTCAGAGGATTCCCACCAGATAATCCTTTAGTATTTTCACTATGTTTACTGTTTAAACATTTTCATTTGCATTATTTTCTTTGGGTCTTTTAACAGCTTTATTTTGCAGTTGATAAAACTGAGGATCTTTATGGCATTTTCCAGATGGAGAATCTGAGTTTCAGAGAGGATAAAGCCTGTTCAGTACAAAAGTAACAGGTAGGTCAGAGCGAGTCTGCTGATCTGCCCTGTCTTACCATGATTATTTACTTTATGTTGAACCTGAACTCTGTGAGTAGCGTTTCTGTGTTTGAGTTGAGTTTACAGTAAATGTTTGCAAAAGGTTGGGAAAATTTTCTTCTTTCTTTACCTGTCAATATTTAAAGTTGGCAGTGCATTTATGACACATTTTACTCTTCATTTTCTGCTTAAATCAAAATGAGAGTTCATCAAGTATGTCTACAATAAGCATGTTGTAAATAAACAGTTGTAAAATGGAGATGCATTGATTGAGAAGAGTGGGAAATGGATCTGATTATATTTTATGAATTGTGTTAAAACTTCCAGCATGGATCATAGAAGTGATTTATGATTTCTTGTACATTCATCTAGAATAAGTCATAGAAGCAGTTTATTCACTTGGATTTGCAAAAGGGTAATATTTCACTCCCTTGAGGGCTCAGAAACTAAGGACTTATGATTAAATTTTCTAGTGATGAAGAACATAGACTTTGGAGTAAGGCAGAACTGAACTTGAAGCTCAGTTGTACTATGAGCAAACTGTGACTCTCAGATGCTTAACCCTCAGTTTCACCATCTATAACATGGGAATACTATCAGTACTTACAGGATTAATAGCATATACTATTAGTATATTATTATTGTTGTTCAGTCACTAAGTCATGTCTGACTTAACTAGTCTACGATTATATTAGACTGAGGAGCCTGGTGGGGTCACAAAGAGTTGAACATGACTGAGTGACTAACACTTTCATAGCACTGCATTAGTATAAGATTATTAGTATTGAGAAATGAAATATTTCCTGCCATATCAGTAAAAAAGGATGTCACGGTCATCAGTGATTGCAGCCCTCCAATATGAGCTGGTAAATTAAAAAAGCCCTCTGGAAGGAGAAGACTATCTGTGATCTAGCGGCCATCAGACTGCAGCCACTCCCTACAGTGAGTCCCAGGGGAGTTCAGGATGTGAAAACACAGGATACTGGCCCCAGATAGCTGAGATGGATATGAAAGGAATGCTTTCAGTGAGCCCAGCCTCTTGCATCTTCTCATACACAGAAAAGCACTAAATTCCTTAGCTTGGGACATCTGGCTTTCTTTAATTAGCAACAATCCTTTGATGTTCAGATTACCTGCCCTTTGTTTTAAATCTTCTGTATGACCTGGCTCCTTCCCTTGCCTCCTGAGAGCAGTTTTCTCAGGGTTATTTGAGATGCTGCCTCCTGGCTTGAAGTCCTAAAAATTCCCACCTAACAAAACATGACTCTGTTTTCAGATTGTGAATATTGTTTAAGTTGATAGTATATAGTATTTATTGTATTATTCGTATATAGAGTTTTGGTGCAGTTAAATTATATTGTGGTCATGGACCTCGGATGTTGAATTCTGTCCTGTTTGGGATCCTTCCTTGTCCATATGTTCCCACGTTTGTATTTGTAAACAGTTCGAGGAATACCCCAGGTGGTGTTAGTGGTAAAGAACCCACCTGCTAATGCAGAGGATTCAAGAGACTCAGGTTTGATCCCTGGGTCAGGAAGATCCCCTGGAGTAGTAAACGGCAACCCATTCTAGTATCCTTGAATGGAGAATCCCATGGACAGTGGAGTCTGGTGGGCTACAGTCCATATTGTCCCAAAGAGTCAGACATGACTAAAGCAACTTAGCACACAGTATGCCATTGGGGAAGCTTGGTTGGCATCACCCCCCTATGCCAACAAGTTCCCAAGGCCACTTATATTCCCTAAATGAAAATTATGAATGAAGAATATTTTTCACATGAGGAATAACTTGAACAATTCCTTCTGTGCATGTCTACTGGGGCCTTGGCTCCATCCTTCCCTGGTCTAGTGGTTGGTAGGGCACTCTGACCACTTTTCCTGGGCACTTCTAGACCATCACTGCTAGTAATGCTCTGCTTTTTCTGACTTGATCTGACCATTGATTCTAGCACCTTCAGTCCTCTTAGCTGGTGACTGTGACAACATTAAATATTATGAGATTTTTCTTATCTACCTTTATTGCCCAAGGCTGAAAGTCAAATCTGTTACCAGGGTGGATACTGACTGCAGGACCTAGGCTCCTATGTCCTCCACTATCTCCTGGATCAGATTCATCCATTCATGAATTGATCATGTTGATGATGATATCTAACCATCTCATCCTCTCCAGAGAGTGGATCCTGTGGTTAATCAAAGAAGACAGTTACGTCATTCATTTTCACTCAGTGCATATTTAAAGAACATTTTGAAAGGCACTGGGGTTTCCAGCAGTGAATGAAAGCTGCCACAATCTATCAGAGAATAAAATGCCAAGTAATTAAAAGGATTATGAGTGTTATATAGGGAAAAAACATTGGCCCTCTTATCAATTGTTCAGTCTCTCAGTCATGTCTGACTCTTTGTGGCTACACAGACTGCAGTATGCCAGGCTTCCTGTGCTTCACCATCGCCAGGAACTTGCTCAAACTCATGTCCACTGAATCAGTGACACCATCCAACCATCTTATCCTCTGCCATCCCCTTCTACTCCTGCCTCCAATCTTGCCCAGCATCAGGATCTTTTCTAAGGAGTTGGTTCTTAGGTGGCCAAAGTATTAGAGATTCAGCATCAGTCCTTTCAATGAATATTCACTGTTGACTTCCTTTAGGATTGACTGGTTTGATCTCTTTGCAGTCCAGGGACTCTCAAGAGTCTTCTCCAACACCACAGTTCAGAAGCATCAGTTCTTCAGTGCTCAGTCTTATTTATGGTCCAACTCTCACATCCATACTTGACTATTGGAAAAATCATAGCTTTGACTAGACAAATCTCTGTTGGCAAAGTGATGTCCCTGCTTTTTAATATTCTGTCTAGGTTCATCATAACTTTTCTTCCAAGGAGCAAGTGTCTTTAGTTTCATGACTGCAGTCACCATCTGTAGTGATTTTTGAGCCCCCCCCCCAAAAAAAAATCTGTCACTATTTCCATTGTTTCCCCATCTATTTGCCATGAAGTGATGGGACTGGATACCATGATCTTAGTTTTTTGAATGTTGAGTTTCAAGCCAGCTTTTCCACTCTCCTCTTCTACGTTCATCAAGAGGCTTAGTTCCTCTTTGTTTTCTGCCATAAGGGTGGTGTCATCTGTGTATCTGAGATTATTGATATTTCTCCCAGCCATCTTGATTCCAGCTTGTGCTTCATCCAGCCCAGCATTTCTCATGATATACTCTGCATGTAAGTTAAATAAGCAGGGTGACAGTATACACTCTCAATGTACTCCACTCCCAATTTTGAACCAGTCTGTTGTTCCATGTCCAGTTATAACTGTTGCTTCTTGACCTGCATGCAGGTTTTTCAGGAGGCAGGTAAGGTGGTCTGGTATTCCTGTCTCTTGAAGAATTTTCCATAGTTTGTTGTGATCCACAAAGTCAAAGTCTTTAGCATAATCAATGAGGCAGAAGTTTTTCTGGAATTTTCTTGCTTTTACTATGATCCAGTGGATGTTGGCAATTTAATCTCTGGTTTCTCTGTCTTTTCTAAATCCAGCCTGAACATCTGGAAGTTCTCGGTTCACATACTGTTGAAGCCTGGCTTGGAGAATTTTGAACACTACTTTGCTAGCATGTGAGATGAGTGCAATTGTGTGGTAGTTTGAGTGTTATTTGGCATTGCCTTTCTTTGGGACTTGAATGAAAACTGATGTTTTCCAGTCCTGTGGCCACTGCTGAGTTTTCCAAATTTGCTGGCATATTGAGTGCAGCACTTTCACAGCATCATCTTTTAGAATTTGGTATAGCTCAGCTGGAATTCTGTCATCTCCACTAGCGTTACTCATAGTGATGCTTCCTAATGCCCACTTGACTTCAGACTCCAGGATGTCTGGCTTTAGGTGAGTGATTACACCATCGTGGTTATCTGGGTCATGAAAATCTCTTTTGAATAGTACTTCTGTGTGTTCTTGCCACCTCTTCTTAATATTTTCTGCTTGTGTTAGGTTCATACTATTCTTTCCTTTATTGTGTCCATCTTTGCATGAAATGTTCCCTTGGTATCTCTGATTTTCTTGAAGAGATCTCCAGTCTTTCCCATTCTATTGTTTTCCTCTATTTCTTTGCACTGATCACTGAGGAAGGCTTTCTTATCTCTTCTTGCTATTCTTGGAAACTCTGCATTCAGTTGGGTATATCTTTCCTTGTCTCCTTTGCCTTTAGCTTCTCTTCTTTTCTCAGCTACTTGTAAGGCCTCCTCAGACAACCATTTTGCCTTTTTGCATTTCTTTTTCTTGGGGATGCTCTTGATCACCATCTCCTGTACAATGTTATGAACCTCCACCCATAGATCTTCAGGCACTCTGTCTATCAGATCGAATCCCTTGAATCTATTTCTCACTTCCACTTATAATTGTAAGGGATTTACTTTAGGTCATACCTGAATGGCCTAGTAGTTTTCCCTACTTTCTTCAATTTAAGTCTGAATTTGGCAATAAGGAGTTCAGGATCTGAGCCACAGTCATTTTACTGCTGACTGTATGGAGTTTCTCTATCTTTGTCTGCAAAGAATATAGTCAATCTGATTTCGCTATTGACCATCTGGTGATGTCCATGTGTAGAGTCATCTCCTGTGTTGTTGGAAGAGTGTGTTAGCTATGACCAGTGTGTTCTCTTGACAAAACTCTGTTAGCCTCTGCCCTGCTTTATTTTGTACTCCAAGGCCAAATTGCCTGTTACTCCAGGTATCTCTTGACTTCCTACCCTTGCATTCCAGACCCCTATGATGAAAAGGGCATCTTTTTTTTCCCTGTTAGTTCTAGAAGGTCAGGTAGGTCTTCATAGAACCTTTCAACATCAGTTTCTTCAGCATTAGATGTTGGAGCATAGACTTGTATTATTGTGATATTGATTGGTTTTCCTTGGAAATGAACAGAGATCATTCTGTTGTTTTTGAGACTGCACCCAAATACTGCATTTTGGACTCTTTTTTTGACTCTTGAGTGATACTCCATTTCTTCTAAGGGATTCTTGTCCACAGTAGTAGATACAGTAGTCACTGGAATTAAATTTGCCCATTCTGGTCCATTTTAGTTCACTGATTCCTAAAATATTGATGTTCACTCTTGCCATCTCCTGTTTGAGCACTTCCAATTTGCCTTGATTCAAGGACCTAACATTCCAGGCTCCTATGCAATGTTGTTCTTTATAGCATCGGATTTTACTTTCACCACCAGACACATCCACAGCTGGGCATTGTTTCCACTTTGGCTTCATCTCTTTACTCTTTCTGGAGCTTTTTCTCTGCTATTCTCCAGTAGCATAGTGGGCACCTACTGGCCTGGGTGAGTTCATCTTTCAGTGTCATATCTTTTTGCCTTTTCATACTTTTCATGGGGTTATCAAGGCAAGAATGCTGAAGTGGTTTGTGTTTCCCTTCTTTAGTAGACCACGTTTGGTCAGAACTCTCCACCATGACCCATCTGTCTTAGGTGGCCCTACATGGCATGGCTCATAGTTTCAATTAGTTAGACAAGGCTGTGATCCATGTCATCAGTTTGGTTAGTTATCTGTGATTGTGGTTTTCATTCTGTCTTCCCTTTGATAGATAAGGATAAGAGGCTTGTGGAAGCTTTCTGATGGGAGGGACTGGCTATGGGGAAACTGGGTCTTACTCTGGTGGTTAGGGCCTTGCTCAGTAAACATTTAATCAAATTTCTGCTGATGGTTGGGGCTGTGTTCCTTCCCTGTAGTTTGCCCTAAGGTCCAACTATGGTGGGGTAATAGCAATAATGGTGACCTCCTTCCAAAGGATTTATACCAGCACACTGTGGCTCCCAGAACTGTTGTATTTAGTACCCCTGATGGTTGACTCACACCTCTTCTGGAGACTCCTGCACACTCACAGGCAAGTCTGGTTCAGTCACTTATGGCACCGCTGATCCTTTCTCCTGGGTCCTGGTGTGCACAAGGTTTTGCTTTTGCCCTCCAAGAGTCTGTTTCTCTAGTCCTGTGGATATTCTGTAATCAAATCCCAGTGATCTCCAAAGTCAAATTCCCTGGGGGTTCTCAGCCCCTTTACAGGATCCTCAGGTTAAGAAATCTGTTGTGAGCCCTAGAACTTTTGCAACAGTGTGAGTACTTATTTGGTATACTTGGTATACTTTGATATATTTGGGTTGTCTACTCAATGGCTCTATGGTGGGGCTGATGGTGACCTCCTCCAAAAGGGCTTATGCCACAGGCTGCATCTCCCATGTCTACTGTAGCCAGAGCCCCTGTTCCCATGGTAGACCACTGCTAACCCCTGCCTCTGTAGGAGACACTCAAACACTCAAAGACAGGTCTGGCTCAGTCTCTTGTGGAGGTCACTGCTCCTTTCCCTGGGTCCTGGTGTGCACAAGGGTTTTGTGTCCCCTGAGTGTCTCTGGTGGGTATAAGGTTTGATTCTAAATATGATTTTGCCCCTCCTACTGTCTTGTTGGGGCTTCTCCTTTACCCTTGGACATGGAATAGCTTTTATCGGTGGGATCCAACATTCTCCTGTCAATAGCTATTCAGCAGCTAGTTGCAATTTTGGTGTTCTTGCAGGAGAAGATGAACACACGTCTTTCTATTCCACCATCTTGGTTTCTCCTCTTATCAGAGAGAGAAGCATTTGACATCTGGTGCTCATTCATTCAATCATGTGTTCATTTATGAAAACATATTCACTGAGACCTGGACCATAAAGAAGGCTGAGGCCAAAGAATTGATGCTTTTGAACTATGGTGCTGAAGAAGACTCTTGAGAGCTGCTTGTACAGCAAGGAGATCAAACCAGTCAATCCTAAAGGAAATCAACCCTGAATATTCATTGGAAGGACTGATGCTGAAGCTGAAGCTCCAATACTTGGCCACGTAATGTGAAGAGCTGACTCATTAGAAGAAACCCTGATGCTGGGAAAGACGGAGGGCAGGAGGAGAAGGGGGTGACAGAAGATGAGGTGATTGGATGGCATTATCGACCCAATGGACATGAGTTTGAACAAACTCTGGGAGACAGTGAAGGACAGGGAAGCCTGGTGTGCTGCAGACAGTGGGGTCTCAAGAGTTGGACACAACTGAGCAACTAAACAACAACAATTCACTGAACACCTACTAAGTGCTACTTCTCTGGCTACTAGCCAATAGCAATGAAAAAGATAAAAATCTTTTCATGTTAAAACACAAAAAAAATGATAACGTTTCAAGGTGTAGATAAATCCCACAAGGAAAGCAAGGTGGAAGGCGAAGAGGTGATGGAAGAGAGGTGCTGCTTTTCAGATGTGCCCACAGCAGGCTTCTCTGAAGAGGGGACAGTTGATCTGAGCTGCAGTGGAAGCGGGAGAGGAAACTCTGTGAATATCTGGGGTGGGGGGTGGGGATATTCCAGACAGAGGGACCAACAAGCACACAATTCTGAGTCAAGAGCATGCTCTACAAGTTTGAAGAGCAGCAAGGGGACTGGCAAGTAGTCAGGTGCAGAGAAGAAGAGGACCAGAGGCAAGGTGTACACCTGGATACATTGTCTGGGACCAGATCGTGCAGGGCCTCCTAAACCACGGAAAAGATGTGATTTTAGTGAGATAGCTTTGAGCTCGGAGTAGGGAGTGACATGATCTGAGGTCTGTTTTGAAAAGGTCATCACAGCTACTTCGTGGAGAATAGATTTTGTTCTTGAGCCAACTTATGGCTGCTTGTTTGAAGGCACTCTATGAATTTTTCTTACTGGCTTGCAAATACTAATTATGATCTATGAAGTGCAGAATAGGCTTAGTTCCACTTTTCTCTTTACCAGACATTTTCTGAATTGCTGTGCCGAGGTGAAGGCAGATTTATTGGTGTGAAATAATGAAACTATGACAGTTCCATTAGGAAGACTTGATAGTATCTTTATAATGGAGGGGACTTTCTTAACATAAAAGGACAATATGCTATTACCCTCTCCCTCCTTTTTTTAAAAAAAATAATATCTCATACTCTGTTTGGCTCCCATCTGTGAACAATTTATTGGTTTTCTTGCTTATGAGGGTATCAAAGCAAGTCAAGTTCAGTCCTCATTATTCACCACAGCCATATTCCAGCCAGCAGGTCATGAACAAAATGAGACAATGGACCTAGGAGAAAGGAAAACTTCTACTGCCTCTGCCCAAATAGCTTATGCTCAAGTGTGATGTAAAATGTGGCTTGGGTTAAGGATGGAATCTAGAGCAGGTCTTGACCATGTGCTAGGTGAAGAATTAGCAAAATGATAACAGTGTTTTGTTCACTAAGCAACTATTTTGTCAAAACAAAAGTGCCTTATGAAAGGCAACTATGTTTTTTGGAAGGGCCACCAAATGACATTTGGGACAGAAGCTATTCATTTTCTTTTTAATAAGTCACTAAAAGAAGAATCTTACCATCCAAAACAAAGTGGCAATTTAACAAAGTCACAAGCAGCGAAGCCATGAAAAACTAAAACCTATGATTCTGTAATTGTTGATTTAATAGCTCCATGAGTGAGTGAGTGAAAGTCGCTCAGTCGTGTCTGACTCTTTGCGACCCCATGGACTACAGCCACCCAGGCTCCTCTGTCTATGAAATTCTTCAGGCAAGAATATGGGAGTGGGTTGCCATTTCCTTCTCCAAGGGATCTTCTCCACCCAGGGATCAAGCCCAGGTCTCCTGCATTATAGTAAGATTCTTTACAGTCTGAGCCACCAAGGAGGGTATTTTCTTTGGGTTTGGTGTATCCTGGAGCATGGCTAAATTCTATTTAATTTTCCTAGCATGGACTAGCTAAGGCTATGGTTTTTTCAGTAGTCATGTATGGATGTGAGAGTTGGACCATGAAGAAGGTTGAGTGCTGAAGAATTGATGATTTTGAACTGTGATGTTGGAGAAGACTCTTGAGAGTCCCTTCAAATGCAAGGAGACCAAGCTAGTCGATCCTAAAGGAAATCAATGCTGAATGTTCATTGGAAGAACTGATGCTGAAGCTCCAATACTTTGGCCACCTGATGCAAAGAGCTGACTCATTGGAAAAGACCCTGATGCTGGGAAAGATTGAGGGCAGGAGAAGAGGATGACAGAGGACGAGATGGTTGGATGGCATCACCAACTCAATGGATATGAGTTTGAGCAAGCTTCGGGAGATGGTGAAGGACAGGGAAGCCTGGTGTGCTGCAGTCCATGGGGTTGCAAAGAGTTGGACACGACTGAGTGACTGAACATCAACAACAGCAAGGGCTAGGTTGCATTTTGGTAGAGTTCTTGAAGGGACAATGGCAAATGTGGAAAAGATGTTTGAATAAGATGAAGTCCAAGGACTATTTGAATCCTGAGATTCAATGATTATAGGATAGAATCTGTGAAGTCTAGAGGTCTTGAGCTCTCTTTCCATAATCTATCTCTTATGGTTCAAAATTGATCTGTAGAATATCTTTTGAGTTTCTACATGAGTCGGAGAAAAAAATTTTTTCATTTTTAGAAAAAAATGCTTTGGCCCTTGAACATCCATTTAAACATTTCTTTTTTAAGATGGAAAACTTGTATGTGAAAAAATTGCAAGACAGCAGTGGTCCAAAAGAACTGTAATGACATAATGTTTTCATCCATGCCATCACATTGATACTGAACATTTTATATGTGGCTTGTACAACTGTGAATCTGAATTTTAATTTTGTATAGTTTAATTCATTTAAATGTATATAGGCACATGTAGTTGATGGCAGAAAGTGAAGAGGAAGTAAAAAGCCTCTTGATGAAAGTGAAAGTTGAGAGTGAAAAAGTTGGCTTAAAGCTCAACATTCAGAAAACGAAGATCATGGCATCTGGTCCCATCACTTCATGGCAAATAGATGGGGAAACAGTGGAAACAGTGTCAGACTTTGTTTTTTTGGGCTCCAAAAATCACTGCAGATGGTGACTGCAGCCATGAAATTAAAAGACGCTTACTCCTTGGAAGGAAAGTTATGACCAACCTAGATAGCCTATTGAAAAGCAGAGACATTACTTTGCCAACAAAGGTCCATCTAGTCAAGGCTATGGTTTTTCCTGTGGTCATGTATGGATGTGAGAGTTGGACTGTGAAGAAAGCTGAGCACCGAAGAATTGATGCTTTTGAACTATGGTGTTGGAGAAGACTCTTGAGAGTTCCTTGAACTTCAAGGAGATCCAACCAGTCCATTCTGAAGGAGATTAACCCTGGGATTTCTTTGGAGGGAATGACGCTGAAGCTGAAACTCCAGTACTTTGGCCACCTCATGTGAAGAGTTGACTCATTGGAAAAGACTCTGGTGCTGGGAGGGACTGGGGGCAGGAGGAGAAGGGGACGACAGAGGATGAGATGGCTGGATGGCATCACGGACTCGATGGACGTGAGTCTGAGTGAACTCCGGGAGTTGGTGATGGACAGGGAGGCCTGGCGTGCTGAGATTCATGGGGTCGCAAAGAGTCGGACACGACTGAGCGACTGAACTGAACTGAACTGAACTGAGTTGACGGCCAATCTATTGGCCAGTAAAGTT
The DNA here is from genome assembly GCF_016772045.2 of Ovis aries. Taxonomy (NCBI): domain Eukaryota; kingdom Metazoa; phylum Chordata; class Mammalia; order Artiodactyla; family Bovidae; genus Ovis; species Ovis aries. The sequence continues at coordinate 58,287,667 of NC_056069.1, read as the reverse complement.
CTCAGATAACCTGAAGAATTATTATTCTGTGCTAAATAACACAGAAGATTGAAAATGAAAATATCTTTATTTTACCCTAAGTCAGGTAAGCGAGGTTATTACCCACATCTTATCTCCAGTCCTGGTAGGTAAGTATGCAGGTACATATACATTACTGTGTCTCTGACATCTCTCACTTTCTCTGTCTCCACGGTCTATTATCAATCTATGTCTCTCTCTCTTTATCTAATGTTTGCAATAGTACATTTTTCAACATGTGGAGGGAAATACAAGGACTGGAGAACAGAAAGAATATGATGAAGGTTATTTGTGTCCATTCTAAAGATAAAACTATCATTTTAAAAAAGGAGAATAGAAAAATAAATAAACAAAAAAATGGGCATAGATAAGTGTAAGCAACCTTTATAGGGCACATTATAAGACAAGTCAGCTTCAATGGTGCCTAGAAATTCATTTGGCTATTATAAACAGTGCTGCGATGAACATTGGGGTACATGTGTCTCTTTCAATTCTGGTTTCCTCGGTGTGTATGCCTAGAAGTGGGATTGCTGGGTCATAAGGTAGTTCTATTTGCAATTTTTTAAGGAATCTCCACACTGTTCTCCATAGTGGCTGTACTAGTTTGCATTCCCACCAACAGTGTAGGAGGGTTCCCTTTTCTCCACACCCTCTCCAGCATTTATTGCTTGCAGATTTTTGGATCGCAGCCATTCTGACTGGTGTGAAGTGGTACCTCATTGTGGTTTTGATTTGCATTTCTCTAATAATGAGTGATGTTGAGCATCTTTTCATGTGTTTGTTAGCCATCCGTATGTCTTCTTTGGAGAAATGTCTATTTAGTTCTTTGGCCCATTTTTTGATTGGGTCGTTTATTTTTCTGGAATTGAGCTGCAGGAGTTGCTTGTATATTTTTGAGATTAGTTGTTTGTCAGTTGCTTCATTTGCTATTATTTTCTCCCATTCAGAAGGCTGTCTTTTCACCTTGCTTATATAGGGAGAGGGTGGGATGATTTGGGAGAATGACATTCTAACATGTATACTATCATGTGAATTGAATCGCCAGTCTATGTCTGACGCAGGATGCAGCATGCTTGGGGCTGGTGCATGGGGATGACCCAGAGAGATGTTATGGGGAGGGAGATGGGAGGGGGGGTTCATGTTTGGGAATGCATGTAAGAATTAAAGATTTTAAAATTAAAAATAAATTAAAAAAAAAGAAATTCATTTGGAAGATCGAAATCATATACTTCCTAGAAGCCATTCAAGATTTCAAAGCAATAATTTCTAGGTCTTTTGATCTTTGTAACAGTTTGTGCTCTATAACCTATAGATAAACGTCATGAAAAAAGTGTTAGGAATGATTGAGTCCTGTGTTTACTCTTCATAAATTTGATGCTTTTTTGTAATGACTTTGAAGAATGAGAACTTTCAAAGAGGGTGGTAGGCAAGGGTGGAGTGGAGTTTGATAAGAGCTTGTAACAGACTATATAGTTTAGTGCATATAGAGTAGAAATAAAATGATTAGAAATTTTAATAATTTATACTGGAAGTGAAGAGCCGACTCATTGGAAAAGACCCTGATGCTGGAAAAGATTGAAGGCAGGCGGAGAAGGGGACGACAGAGGATGAGGTGGTTGGGTGGTATCACCAACTCAACGGATATGAGCTTCAGCAAGCTCTGGAAGATGGTGAAGGACAGCGAAATCTGGCGTGCTGAAGTCCATGGAGTTGCAAAGAGTCAGACAAGACTGAACAACTGAACAACGACAGCAAATGCAAAGGAATCTAAAAGATTATATAGATAGATAGATATAGATATAGATATCATGCTCACTCAGTTGCTTCATTGTGTCTGACTCTTTGTGACCCCATGGACCCACCAGGCTCATCTGTCCATGGGATTGTCCAGGCAAGAATACTGTAGGGGATTGCCATGTCCTCCTCCAGAGGATCTTCCTGACTCAAAGATCAAGACCAGGTCTCCTGCATTGCCAGCATATTCTTTACCCCTGAGCCATCTGGGAAGCTCTATATATATAAATAAAGTATTAATATGTAATAAGACCTATATAATTCATTTATTTATTATAAATATGTATATATCCCAATCAGTTTGCTGTATACCTGAAACTAATATAACACTGTAAATCAATATATTTCAATAAAAATGATAAAAACAGAAATTTTAAGAAATGAATTTCTTTATCTCCACTGAATATACAGGTATTAAGGAATATTAATCATAAACCCCAATCACTGCGGATGCAGCATGTCTCTTTTCCAGTTATTCTCTTTTTATGTTGATAAAATTTATCTACTTTTTAATTTTTCTCTTTTGTTTATTTATTTACTTTACAATATTGTATTGGTTTTGCCATACATCAACATGAATCCGCCATGGGTGTAAATGTGTTCCCATTCCTGAACCCCCCTCCCACCTCCCTCCCCATACCATCCCTCTGGGTCATCCCAGTGCACCAGCCCCGAGCATCCTGTATCATGCCTTGAACCTGGACTGGTGATTCGATTCACATATGATATTATACATGTTTCAATGCCATTCTCCCAAATCATCTCACCCTCGCCCTCTCCCACAGAGTCCAAAAGACTGTTGTATACATCTGTATCTCTTTTGCTGTCTCACATACAGGGTTATTGTTACTAAATTCCATACATATGTGTTGCTGCTGCTGTTGCTGCTAAGTCGCTTCAGTTGTGTCTGACTCTGTACGACCCCATAGATGGCAGCCCACCAGGATTCCCTGTCTCTGGGATTCTCCAGGCAAGAACACTGGAGTGGGTTGCCATTTCCTTCTCTAATGCATGAAAGTGAAAAGTAAAAGTGAATTTGCTCAGTCGTGTCCGACTCTTAGCGACCCCATGGACTGCAGCTTACCAGGCTCCTCCGTCCATGGGATTTTTCCAGGCAAGAATACTGGAGTGGGCTGTCATTGCCTTCTCCTATATATGCGTTAGTATACTGTATTGGGGGCTTCCCCGGTGGCTCAGAGGGTAAAGTGTCTGCCTACAATGCAGGAGACCCGGGTTCAATCCCTGGGTAGGGAAGATTCCCCTGGAGAAGGGAATGGCAACCCACTCCAGTATTCTTGCCTGGAAAATTCCATGGACTGAGAAGCCTGGTAGGCTACAGTCTATGGGGTTGCAAAAAGTCAGACACGACTGAGTGACTTCACTTTCACTTTCATACTGTATTGGTGTTTTCTTTCTGGCTTACTTCACTCTGTATAATAGACTCCAGTTTCATCCACCTCATTAGAACTAATTCAAATGTATTCTTTTTAATGACTGAATAATACTCCATTGTGTATATGTACCACAGCTTTCTTATCCATTCGTCTGCTGATGGACATCTAGGTTGCTTCCATGTCCTGGCTATTGTAAACAGTGTTGCAATGAACATTGGGATACACGTGCCTCTTTCAATTCTGTTTTCCTTAGTGTGTATTCCCAGCAGTGGGATTGCTGGGTCGTATGGCAGTTCTATTTCCAGTTTTTAAGGAATCTCCACACTGTTCTCCATAGTGGCTGTACTAGTTTGCATTCCCTCCAACAGTGTAAGAGGGTTCCCTTTTCTCCACACCCTCTCCAGCATTTATTGCTTGTAGACTTTTGGATGGCAGCCATTCTGACTGGCATGAAATGGTACCTCATTGTGGTTTTAATTTGCGTTTCTCTGATAATGAGTGAGGTTGAGCATCTTTCCATGTGTTTGTTAGCCATCTGTATGTCTTCAAAATTCTCCAAGCCAGACTTTAGCAATACGTGAACCGTGAACTCCCTGATGTTCAAGCTGGTTTTAGAAAAGGCAGAGGAACCAGAGATCAAATTGCCAACATCCGCTGGATCATGGAAAAAGCAAGAGAGTTCCAGAAAAATATCTATTTCTGCTTTATTGACTATGCCAAAGCCTTTGACTGTGTGGATCACAATAAACTGTGGAAAATTCTGAAAGAGATGGAATACCAGACCACCTAACCTGCCTCTTGAGAAATCTGTATGCAGATCAGGAAGCAACAGTTAGAACTGGACATGGAACAACAGACTGGTTCCAAATAGGAAAAGGAGTCCATCAAGGCTGTATATTGTCACCCTGCTTATTTAACTTATATGCAGAGTACATCATGAGAAATGCTGGGCTGGAAGAAACACAACTTGGAATCAAGATTGCCGGGAGAAATATCAATAACCTCAGATATGCAGATGACACCAGCCTTATGGCAGAAAGTGAAGAGGAGCTAAAAAGCCTCTTGATGAAAGTGAAAGTTGAGAGTGAAAAAGTTGGCTTTAAGCTCAACATTCAGAAAACGAAGATCATGGCATCTGGTCCCATCACTTCATGGGAGATAGATGGGGAAACAGTAGAAACAGTGTCAGACTTTATTTTTTTGGGGGCTCCAAAATCACTGCAGATGGTGACTGCAGCCATGAAATTAAAAGACGCTTTCTCCTTGGAAGGAAAGTTATGAGAAACCTAGATTGTATATTCAAAAGCAGAGACATTACTTTGCCGACTAAGGTCCGTCTAGTCAAGGCTATGGTTTTTCCTGTGGTCATGTATGGATGTGAGAGTTGGACTGTGAAAAAGGCTGAGCGCCGAAGCATTGATGCTTTTGAACTGTGGTGTTGGAGAAGACTCTTGAGAGTCCCTTGGACTGCAAGGAGATCCAACCAGTCCATTCTAAAGGAGATCAACCCTGGGATTTCTTTGGAAGGAATGATGCTAAAGCTGAAGGTCCAGTACTTTGGCCACCTCATGAGAAGAGTTGACTCATTGGAAAAGACTCTGATGCTGGGAGCGATTGGGGGCAGGAGGAGAAGTGGACGACAGAGGATGCGATGGTTGGATGGCATCACGGACTCGATGGACGTGAGTTTGAGTGAACTCCAGGAGATGGTGATGGACAGGGAGGCCTGGCGTGCTGCGATTCATGGGGTCGCAAAGAGTCGGACACGACAGAGCGACTGAACTGAACTGAACTGAACTGATGTCTTCTTTGGAGAAATGTTTGTTTAGTTCTTTGGCCCCTTTTTTGATTGAGTCATTTATTTTTCTGGAATTGAGCTGCAGGAGTTACTTGTATATTTTTGAGATTAATCCTTTGTCAGTTGCTTCATTTGCTATTATTTTCTCCCATTCTGAAGGCTGTCTTTTTACCTTGCTTATAGTTTCCATTGTTGTGCAAAAGCTTTTAATTTTAATTAGGTCCCATTTGTTTATTTTTGCTTTTATATCCAATATTCTGGGAGGTGGGTCATAGAGGATCCTGCTGTGATTTATGTCGGAGAGTGTTTTGCCTCTGTTCTCCTCTAAGAGTTTTATAGTTCCTGGTCTTACATTTAGATCTTTAATCCATTTTGAGTTTATTTTTTGTGTATGGTGTTAGAAAGTGTTCTAGTTTCATTCTTTTACAAGTCGTTGACCAGTTTTCCCAGCACCACTTGTTAAAGAGATTGTCTTTTCTCCATTGTATATTCTTGCCTCCTTTGTCAAAGATAAGGTGTCCATAGGTACATGGATTTATCTCTGGGCTTTCTATTTTGTTCCATTGATCTATATTTCTGTCTTTGTGCCAGTACTATACTGTCTTGATGACTGTGGCTTTGTAGTAGAGCCTGAAGTCAGGCAGGTTGATTCCTCCAGTTCCATTCTTCTTTCTCAAGATTACATTGGCTATTCGAGATTGTTTGTATTTCCATACAAATTGTGAAATTATTTGTCCTAGTTCTGTGAAAAATACCATTGGTAGCTTGATAGGGAGTGCATTGAATCTATAGATTGCTTTGGGTAGTATACTCATTTTCACTATATTGATTCTTCTGGCCCATGAACACAGTATATTTCTCCATCTATTAGAAATCCACTGATTTCTTTCATCAGTGTTTTATAGTTTTCTATATATAGGTCTTTTGTTTCTTTAGGTAGATATATTCCTAAGTATTTTATTCTTTTCATTGCAATGGTGAGTGGAATTGTTTCCTTAATTCCTCTTTTTTCTCATTTTTATTGTATAGGAATGCAAGGGATTTCTGTGTGTTGATTTTATATCCTGAAATTTTACTATATTCATTGATTAGCTCTAGTAATTTTCTGGTGGCATCTTTAGGGTTTTCTATGTAGAGGATCATGTCATCTGCAAACAGTGAGAGTTTTACTTCTTTTCCAATTTGGATTCCTTTCGTTTATTTTTCTGCTCTGATTGCTGTGGCCCAAACTTCCAAAACTATGTTGAATAGTAATGGTGAGAGTGGGCACCCTTGTCTTTTTCCTGACTGTAGGGGAAATGCTTTCAATTTTTCACCATTGAGGATAAAGTTTGCTGTGGGTTTGTCATGTATAGCTTTTATTATGTTGAGGTATGTTCCTTCTATTCCTGCTTCCTGGACAATTTTTATCATAAATGGATGTTGAATTTTGTCAAAGGCTTTCTCTGCATCTATTGAGATAATCATATGGCTTTTATTTTTCAATTTGTTAACCTACTTTGAATTCTAAAGGACTCTTCATTGCTTACAGAATATGTAATTTACTCCTTAAATATCTGCTTCCCTTCATTTTTCACTGAAGTAAATCCAATGGGAAGGACCTGAACTTGAACCCTGGGAAATCTGGGTAGTGACTTAAACCCACTGCAAATGGAACATTGTTTAGAAGTTTAGAAGTTTCATGTTTAATCCTAAAAATTCTGTGATTCTCATATCCAAATAGTTCTGTATTTCTATGGTTATGAAAAGAACATTTTAAAATATTCTTATGAAAAAATATGGACAAAAAAGTGAACTACCTGATACTCTATTCCCATGAGTGGTTGATTTATGTGTAAAATTTTATTATACTGAATTTATCATTTGTAGTAACTTGAAGAGCAATGAACCTCAGATGTGCGATTTTTTTTGTGTCTGTCACAATATTTCAATAACTCAGACTAAAAGAAATACATAAATATAAGTAGTATTTTTTCTCTTTCATTCTTATAGGAATTTTGTCAGACTAATCTCTGGAGAGAGAGGTCCAAATGTTTCCAGAGAGGTGAGGAGTGACAGTTTTGGGCTGCTGAAATTGATGGGCATTTTGATGAGTCCCTCTTTGAGAGACATGATAGTTGAATAACATGCACACTGAAAGCATTTCTGATTCATGGATTAGATCTCTTCTATATCCTCAAGAAATCACTCTTCAGAGTTTTTTCAGAAGGAATTTGATGTTTTGATTTTTTATTTTACCACTGATCCTTTCAATCAGATTAAAATGAACCAACAGGAAGCCCATCCTGGTGCTCTGTGACTACCTAGAGGGATGGGAGTGCGGAGAGAAGCTCCAGAAGGAGGGGATATATGTATAATTATGGCTAATTTGCATTGTTGTATGGCAGGAACCAGAGCTTCCCGGGTGGCAGCAGGGGTAAAGAACCTGCCTGCCAGTGCAGGAGATGTAAAGAGATGCCAATTCCATCCCTGGGTCTGGAAGATCCCATGGAGGAGGGCATGGCAGTCCACTCCAGTATTCTTGCCTGGAGAATCCTATGGACAGTGGAGCCTGGTAGGCTACAATCCATAGGGTCACGGAGAGTTGGACATGCTTGAAACAACTGAACACATACACGGCAGAAATCAACACAAGATTGTCAAGCAATTATCCAATTAAAATTTGTTTTAAATTAAAAATAAATGAACCAGTTGTCTTAATTCTTACTCTCATGATCCTCTTTCTTGTCTCTCACATTTAATTTTATTTACATTTTAAATTTTATAGTATTTATCATGACAATACATGCACATGGTTAAAACATCCCTGCCATGTTCAATCATTGGTGAGGAGTGGCCCATGGGAGAAGTGACTTGATGTGGGTGTGGGGTGAATTGCAGAAGCTGGAGTTGTGCTGCCAGTCAAATAGTTGTCCTCTCCTTAATAGAAACACTGCTATTTATTTGCCCTACTGAGGACCTGCCCCTTTGAAAATGTGGTCTCATCTGTCAGGCTTCCCAGGTAGCTCAGTGGTAAAGGGGGCTTCCCTGGTGGCTCAGATGGTAAAGAATCTGCCTACAATGCAGGAGACCCAGGTTCAATCCCTGGGTAGGGAAGATCCCCTGGAGAAGAGAATGGCAATCCACTCCAGTGTTCTTGCCTGGAGAATCTCATAGAGGAGCTTGGCAGGCTACAATCCATGGGGTCTTTAAGAGTTGGACATGAATGAGCATGCACGCACTCATAGGTCAAGCCTGGGTAGGTCCTTGTTGCTGGAATATCAGGAAGTTGCCGTGGTCATAGTCAGATTGGCTTTTGAGAGGAGATGCTCATTATCAAGGCCATTCAAAGTCCACCGAGCCATCATAGCTGCTATGCTCATGAGTCCATTGAATAGAAGAGGCTAAATGAGGAAAGTGAAAGTCACTCAGTTGTGTTTGACTCTCTGTGACCCCATGGACTGTAGCCCTCCAGGCTCCTCTGCCCATGGAATTTTCCAGGCAAGAATACTGGAGTGGGTTGCCATTTCCTATTCCAAAATGAGTAAGGAGGGTGACTAATATTCATTGGGCAGTTCATCCTGGTCTCTTCCTTCCTCTAGGAGGAAGCCTGTATTAGGCTTCTTTAAGGATCTCTCAAAGATTCCTCAAACCTTTTAATATAAGGGTTCTCAATTGGTAAAATGAATCAAATCTGGAAACTGCAAAGTATATCCGATGATGTCAAGTATTTCAAATGTATAGAATATTCCCTTTCCCTGGATACTGTCATCTGGAGCTCTCCATCCTTTGGCTTCCATCTAGGCTGGAGGCAGGAAGGGAAGATGGGGGTTGCTTGTCCCTGGTAATGATGTCAATTGGCCTCCTTGATTTCAGGCTCTCTTTTCAAACTCCTGCCCTCTGTCCTTCTCCGTCCTCCAAGACTAGAGTCCGAAATCACCTCCTTTCTCTTTCCTACAAAACTGCTATATATAATTTCTTGGGTTTGATTTCCTTAGCTCTTTTGAATCAGTTGACATTTCTCAATCCATTGTCTATCTTTCAGAGTAGATTTTCAAAACGTCTTCCTGTTTCATCCAAGGAGTCTCTAAGCACTCAATTTTGGGTTATCTTTTTTTGTTATACTCAGTTGCCTGGTAGCTTGCAGTCTCCTCTGTCCATCGGATTCTCCAGGCAAGAATACTGGAGCGGGTTGCTGTGCCCTGCTCCAGGGGATCTTCCTGACCCAGGCGTCGAACACAGGTATCTTGCATTATAGGAGATTCTTTTTCTTTTCTTTTTTAATTTTTATTTTTACTTTACAATACTGTATTGGTTTTGCCATACATTGACATGAATCCACCACGGGTGTATGTGCGTTCCCAAATTTACCATCTGAGCCACCAGGGAAGCCCCTTTATCACCTCACTGGATACAATGAGAAATCAGGAGGCAAGCACTTTATTCTTAGTAAATGATGAATGCTGATGCATTTGCTGTTTTTAATGGCCTGGGGTCGGATACCCACCACTCCAGCTGTTTCATTTTGTCTTCATTGATTTAGCTCTGCATTTGCTTTTCTATTGGATTTTTCCAGTCGACCCAATATCTAATAAAACATTCACAGATCATTTTTCCATTTTTCCTCGCCAGCTATTTTCCATCAAGTATGTTGCAAATTGATATGTTTTCACAGAAGCCCATCATTAAAATGACTAAATATTAAACATCTGTTCTTTTAGGCAGCTGTAAATAGAGAAACTCTATTTCTCAATGAGTTTTTCAATACATCTTATGAGCATATTAAATTATGCCATGTGAAGTTTTGCTTTGATTAGAATACGTTTTACATTTGTTCTTTCTTTTTGGCATAAAAGAGTCAGTTCAGTTCAGTTCAGTTCAGTTCAGTCGATCAGTCATGTCTGATTTTTTGCAACCCCATGAATCGCAGCACGCCAGGCCTCCCTGTCCATCACCATCTGCCAGAGTTCACTCAGACTCACGTCCATCGAGTCCGTGATGCCATCCAGCCATCTCATCCTTGGTCATCCCCTTTTCCTCCTGCCCCCAATCCCTCCCAGAATCAGGGTCTTTTCAAATGCGTCAGCTCTCTGCATGAGGTGGCCAAAGTACTGGAATGTTAGCTTTAGCATCAGTCCTTCCAGTGAACACCCAGGGCTGATCTCCTTTAGAATGGACTAATTGGCTCTCCTTCCAGTCCAAGGGACTCTCAAGAGTCTTCTCCAACACCACAGTTCAAAAACATCAATTCTTTGGTGCTCAACTTCCTTCACAGCCCAACTCTCACATTCATACATGACCACAGGAAAAACCATAGCTTTGACTAGACGGACCTTTGTTGGCAAAGTAATATCCCTGCTTTTCAATATGCTATCTAGGTTGGTCATAAATTTCTTCCAAGGAGTAAGCGTCTTTTAATTTCATGGCTGCAATCACTATCTGCAGTGATTTTGGAGCCCCTCAAAATAAAGTCTAACACTGTTTCCACTGTTTCCCCATCCATTTCCCATGAAATGATGGGACTAGACGCCATGATCTTCGTTTTCTGAATGTTGGGCTTTAAGCCAACTTTTTCCGCTCTCCTCTTTCACTTTCATCAAGAGGCTTTTGAGTTCCTCTTCACTTTCTGCCATAAGGGTGATGTCATCTGCGTATGTGAGGTTATTGATATTTCTCCCAGCAATCTTGATTCCAGCTTGTGCTTCTTCCAGTCCAGTGTTTCTCATGATGTACTCCGCATATAAGTTAAATAAGTAGGGTGACAGTATACAGCCTTGACATACTCCTTTTCCTATTTGGAACCAGTCTGTTGTTCCATGTCCAGTTCTAACTGTTGCATCCTGACCTGCATATAGGTTTCTCAAGAGGTAGGTCAGGTGGTCTGGTATTCCCATCTCTTTCAGAATTTTCCACAGTTTATTGTGATCCACACAGTCAAAGGCTTTGGCATAGTCAATAAAGCAGAAATAGATGTTTTTCTAGAACTCTCTTGCTTTTTCGATGATCCAGCAGATGTTGGCAATTTGATCTCTGGTTCCTCTGTCTTTTCTAAAACCAGCTTGAACATCTGGAAGTCCACAGTTCACATATTGCTGAAGCCTGGCTTGGAGGATTTTGAGCATGACTTTACTAGCGTGTGAGGTGAGTGCAATTGTGCAGTAGTTTGAGCATTCTTTGGCATTGTATTTCTTTGGGATTGGAATGAAAACTGACCTTTTCCAGTCCTGTGGCCACTGCTGAGTTTTCCAAACTTGCTGGCATATTGAGTGCAGCACTTTCACAACATCATCTTTCAGGATTTGAAATAGCTCAACTGGAATGCCATCACCTCCACTAGCTTTGTTCGTAGTGATGATTTCTAAGGCCCACTTGACTTCACATTCCAGGATGTCTGGCTCTAGGTGAGTGATCATACCATCGTGAGTATCTTGGTCATGAAGATCTTTTTTGTACAGTTCTTCTGTGTATTCTTACCACCTCTTCTTAATATCTTCTGCTTCTGTTAGGTCCATACCATTTCTGTCCTTTATTGGGCCCATCTTTGCATGAAATGTTCCCTTGGTATCTCTATTTTTCTTGAAGAAATCTCTAGTCTTTCCCATTCTGTTGTTTTCCTCTATTTCTTTGCATTGATCACTGAGGAAGGCTTTCTTATCTCTCCTTGCTATTCTTTGGAAGTCTGCATTCACATGCTTAGATCTTTCCTTTTCTCCTTTGCTTTTCACTTCTCTTCTTTTCAAAGCTATTTGTAAGGCCTCCCCAGACAGCCATTTTGCTTTTTATGCATTTCTTTTCCATGGGGATGGTCTTGATCCCTGTCTCCTGTACAATGTCACGAACCTCAGTCCATAGTTCATCAGGCACTCTATCTATCAGGTCTTGTTCCTTAAATCTATTTCTCACTTCCACTGTATAATCATATGGGATTTGATTTAGGTCATACCTGAATGGTCTAGTGACCTGAACTCCCCAGGTCAGTAGGTGCCCAATATGCTACTGGAGATCAGTGGAGAAATAACTTCAGAAAGAATGAAGGGATGGAACCAAAGCAAAAACAATACCCAGTTGTGGATGTGACTGGTGATAGAAGCAAGGTCCGATGCAGTAAAGAGCAATATTGCATAGGAACCTGGAATGTCAGGTCCATGAATCAAGGCAAATTGGAAGTGATGAAACAGGAGATGGCAAGAGTGAACATCGACATTTTAGGAATCAGTGAACTAAAATGGACTGGAATGGGTGAATTTAACTCAGATGACCATTATATCTACTACTACAGGCAGGAATCCCTTAGAAGAAATGGAGTAGCCATCATGGTCAACAGAAGAGTCCAAAATGCAGTACTTGGATGCAATCTCAAAATGACAGAATGATCTCTGTTCGTTTCCAAGGCAAACCAGTCAATATCACAGTAATCCAAGTCTATGCCCCAACCAGTAATGGTGAAGAAGCTGAACTTGAATGGTTCTATGAAGACCTACAAGGCCTTTTTGAACTAACACCCCCAAAATATGTCCTTTTCATTATAGCGGACTGGAATGCAAAAGTAGGAAGTCAAGAAACACCTGGAGTAACAGGCAAATTTGGCCTTGGAATACGGAATGAAGCAGGGCAAAAGCTAATAGAGTTTTGCCAAGAGAACGCACTGGTCATAGCAAACACCCTCTTCCAACAACACAAGAGAAGATTCTACACATGGACGTCACCAGATGGTCAACACCAAAATCAGATTGATTATATTCTTTGTAGCCAAAGATGGAGAAGCTCTATATAGTCAGCAAAAACAAGACCAGGAGCTGACTGTGGCTCAGATAGATCATGAGCTCCTTATTACCAAATTCAGACTTAAATTGAAGAAAGTGGGGAAAACTACTAGACCATTCAAGTATGACCTAAAAGAGATGTATAGTCAAATATCAACATCAAAAGCCTTCATCAAATCTCTTTTATTAATGTTTTCACGTTTATTATCATTACTGTTGCCAGTTTTTACTGAAGTATAATTGATGCTTTTGAACTGTGGTGTTGGAGAAGACTCTTGAGAGTCCCTTGGACTGCAAGGAGATCCAACCAGTCCATTCTTAAGGAGATCAGCCCTGGGATTTCTTTGGAGGGAATGATGCTGAAGCTGAAACTCCAGGACTTTGGCCACCTCATGCGAAGAGTTGACTCATCGGAAAAGACTCTGATGCTGGGAGGGATTGGGGGCAGGAGGACAAGGGGATGACAGAGGATGAGATGGCTGTATGGCATCACGGACTCGATGGACGTGAGTTTGAGTGAACTCTGGGAGTTGGTGATGGACAGGGAGGCCTGGCATGCTGCAATTCATTCAGTCACAAAGAGTTGGACACAACTGAGTGACTGAACTGAACTGAACTGAAAAAGTTGATTTACAAATTGTGTTATTTCAGGTGTATAACATAGTGGCTTTTTTTCAGAATGTATTCTGTTATAGGTTATTATAAGATACTGTGTATAATTCCCTGTGCTATACAGTAGGTCCTTGCTGCTTATCAATTTTACATATAGTAGTTTGCATCTCATACTCTTAATTTGTCCTCCTCCCCTCCCTTTCCCCTTTGGTAACCATAGGATTTTTTTTCTATGTCTATGTGTGTTGTTTTATATATAGATTCACTTGTGCTTTTTAGATTCTATATTGAAGTGATAACAAGCAGTATTTGTCTTTCTCTGACTTGTTTCACTAAGCATAATATTTTCTAGGTCCATCTATGTTGCTACAAATGGCAAGCTTTCATTCTTGCCAAATCTGTGATATTTCATTTTATATTATATGTATAAAATACACACACACACACATATATGTATATATACCATATCTTTTTGGAGAAGACAATGGCATCCCACTCCAGTACTCTTGCCTGGAAAATCCCATGGACGGAGGAGCCTGGTAGGCTGCAGTCCATGGGGTCACTAAGAGTCGGACACGACTGAACGACTTCACTTTGACTTTTCACTTTCATGCAGGAAATGGCAACCCACTCCAGTATTCTTGCCTGGAGAATCCCAGGGACAGGGGAGCCTGGTGGGCTGCCACCTATGGGATCGCACAAAGTTGGACACGACTGAAGCGACTTAGCAGTAGCAGTAGCAGTACCATATCTTTTAAAGCCAGTCATCAGTTGACAGGCACTTGGGTTGCTTTCATGTCTTGGCTATTATAAATAGTGCTACTATGAGCACTGGAGTGCTTGTATCTTTTCAAGTTATAACTTTTGGTTTTCCTGGGTATATACCTGGGAGTGGGATTGCTGGGTCACTTCACATGCAGTAGAGTGATTGAAATAAAAAAGATAAGTTAATATAAAAATGTTGGTGAGGATGTGGAGAAATTAGACCCTTCATGCACTGATGGTAGGAATGTAAAGTGATGTATCCACTTTGGAAAACAGTCTGCTACTTCATCATCTGGCCCGCAATTTAAGAAAAATGAAAAAACATGCCTACACATATGTACATGGATGTTCACAACAGCATTATTTATAGTAGTCAAAAGGTGGAAGCAATCCAAATGCCCATCAACTGATGAATGAATAAATGTAGTATGTCCATGTCCATACAATGGAATATTATTCTGCAATGAAAAGCATAAAGTTCTGATATGTGCTACATCATGAATGAACCCTGGAAATGGTATGCTAAGAGAAAGGAAGCCAGTCACAAAAAATTGCTTACTGTAAGACTTCATTTACACAAAATGTCCAGAGTCGACAAATCTATAGAGACTGAAAGTAGAGACCAGATCTTCCAAGAGAAGAGATGCATTTTCTGGATGACACATGGGTGCTAAATGAGATGGCTTCATGAAGGGCAAAGTCACAGCCTTAGAAACCATGGTGAAGGGTTCTTGTGCCTGCGCTGGGCTTGGGGTATGGACTACCAGCATTCTAGTGAACCATGCAGGCTGGAGACTGGAACCTCTTCCTTGTGTGTCTCAGCATTTTCAGTCCCTTAGATCTCCACATGGCATAAATGAATGTCATTCATTTAACTGCAAACATGAATGAGGTTGAATTTCTAGCTACTCCAGTAAATTGAGACTTGGATTCAAGTTTAATTTATTTTCTTTCACCTGATTGAATAAAACGCATTCCTACTACCCTTGTTTAAGAGCTGTTGATGTTTAGTCACTAAGTCACGTCTGATTCATTCGCAACCCCTTGGATTGTAGCCCACCAGGCTCCTCTGTCCATGGGATTCTCGAGGCAAGAATACCTGGAGCGGGTTGCCATTTCACTCTCCAGGGGATCTTCCTGACCCAGGGATCAAACCCATGTCTCCTGCTTTGGCAGGTAGATTCTTTACCGTTGAGCCAGATATCCCAGTTTCCCTGTTACTTCCAGCCACCTGCTTCTCATGTTTGAGGCATCTACTCCATAGTAGATGGTGCCTGAAGAAAGGAAAAAACTATCAGCTTCAGATTAAAAAAATTTTTTTAAATTTTTTTCAGCTTCAGTTTTGAATGATACTTCCATATCTATGGATTTCACAACTAGATGGGTTTTCAAAAAATTTTACCCATAACCTTATGTATTATATTACATTCTCCAAGCCAATACTTGATTTCTTCAACTTCCTTTCAACTCCTTCTTGAAAAACTTACCTACTGCTTGCTTTCATTGAACTCCAGTGACATTCTGAAATAGGGCTTGATCATTTTGACACTTAAACATCCAGAGGGCAGAGACATAGGTTCGTGTCTTCATGAATCTGGTTTGATTCTGGATTTGTAGAAATGCAATATTCTTTAATTACAAGAATTATCTCCAAGGTATATAAAGTAGCCTCTGTTCTAGAAAGTCTAAGATGGACTAAAATTTGAAAAATGGAGAAATGATCACTGAGGCTCTATTGACTGACTGAGAAATAAGAATCAGTTAATGTGAAACATTTGGGCAATAATTTCCAGAAAGAAACTCAATAACCTGATGCAAAATAAGAAAACTGCTCTCCTTTGTCAGAGACCCAACCTCCCACCTTGCTTTTAAGATACTGCAGTGAAATGCTGAGTAGGACACATAGAGGTGAAAATTGATTTTCCCTGAAGTGTGCACTGTACATTCAAAGCCAAAATTCTTTCAACAAGATTAATAAGTGCTATTCATGGCGTTCGTTCCCTGGGCAGATCAACAGTGTGAAGAGCATGAGTAGAGGCTACAAAGTCCTCTGCTGTTGTCAGATGTATTTGAGCACAGCCCACCAGTGTTAGGCTCCCCTGGTGGCTCAGATGGTAAAGAATCTGCCTGCAATTGCAAGAGACCTGGGTTTGATCCCTGGGTTGGAAGATTCCCTGGAGGAGGGAATTGCAACCCACTCCAGTATTCTTGCCTGGAGAATCCTATGGACAGAGGAGCCTGGTGGGCTATAGACCATGTGGTTGCAAGGAGTCAGACATGACTGAACGACTAACACTTTCACTGTTGAAAGAACTCTGATCATCTTTTAGGGAAAGGGAAGAACTCTGGAGAGCCAATTTAAAACACAAATCACTTTTAGCCAAGTCTGGTGGTTAGTTAAATGGTGGGCTTGTAAGCTAAAAATCTTTACTTATAAATATAGAACTTCCCTAACTTCTAACTTGCAACCCTTAAGGGACATAAAAGGTGAGAAATCCTCCCTAACCCTACAAACATGGGGTAAGTTAAGATGGACCCAGGTCAGATGGAAGGGTCAAAAATCAGAAACACAAGGAAAGAACAGAGCAGGGTATGCTTCTTTCCATCCTGACTCTTGACTAATAATTGAAATTCAATTCATACTTTTATTTATTTAAAATAACAATCTGGGGCTTCCCTGGTGACTCAGTGGTAAAGAATCCACCTGCCAATGCAGGAGACACAGGTTTGATCCCTGGCCTGGGAGGATCCCGCATGCCGTGGAACAACTAAGCCCATCTGCCACAAAAGTTGAGCCTGTGCTCCAGAACCTGGGAGCCCCAACTGCTGAGCTCACATGCTGTGACTACTGAAGCCCACTCACCCTAGAACCCATGCCGCACAACAAGGGAAGGCACCACAATGAGAAGTCCATGCACTGAAACCAGAGAGTAGTCCCACTCTCCACAACTAGAGAAAAGCCTGGGCAGCAAGGAAAACCCAGGACGGCTGATAAAAATAAGATAACAGGTGGAATTAATTTCTAATTCCAGCTATAATGTATTTGAAAAAATAAGGGTGTTGGGACTAAGAAGCCCTGGGTCTAGACGTGCCTGCTTTCAACTTCTGTGACTGTAGGCGATTCTTTTCACCTCTTAAAGATTCAGTTTCTGTATCCATATAAGGACAGGGCTTAAAGATGGTAAGATGCCTTCAATTTCATGATTTTAAAATTTATGAATCTTGGGTTTCAGAGCTGGCTGACTCACTGATGATTTATCTGAGAAAAATAATATTATTGACTCTCCAATGAGAGACTAATATTTCCTGTGGATGAAAAATTAATTTTTAGCCATCACTAATGTCAAACCAAAGAAAACATCCTGACGCCTATAAAAAATTTAAAGAGTCTGCCCAAAGATAGATGGCTAGGAACTAACAGTGTGTGAGTTCCCATAATTAACTAAAACTCCACATAGGAATCCTTAATTTACGAAAAAATTTTGTGGTTTCTTTTCTTTTCCAAACTAAATATTCTCAGAGAAATGAAAATATGCTTAAGGAGCATATGTAGCTGGGAGCAGCTATATTGTATTTTCCTATGAATAGCATCTAACTTTTTAAATGATGAAACTAATATTACAAAGTGATAATAACATGCTGCCACATGCTAATCCAATGTTTGTAATTTCTACTGAATCTCCAAGAAGAAAATGAACCGTCAGACACTTGGAATGTAGATCTGAAAATTGGATGGTATGAAATTTGGATGAACTGAATAGGTTTTCCTAAGACCATGAATCCAAAGTGGCCACTTAGTCATAGTGTTAAAAAAATATTTATTTATTTGGCTGTGGTGGGTCTTAGTTATGGCATGCGGGATCTTTTAGTTGTGAATACTTAGTTGCAGCATGTGGGATCTAGTTCCCTGACCAGGGATCAAAACTGGGCCCCCTGCATTTGGTAGCTCAGAGTCTTAGCCACTGGACCACCAGGGAAGTCACCCTTGTCATGGTTGTTTTAGTCAATGATGAAACATATATATTACACCAATGGATGCTTGAGGATATAACAATGAGAATGCTTTTGGATAAAGAACTGTGAACTGACTTAAACAATGAGGCAAGAAGGAGGGCCAGATTTGGGGCGGATGTTACCCAGACTGCCATCTTTGCTCCTGATACTCTTTTCTTTCCCTGATGTGTTGGTCCACCCCCAGTTTGGATGCTGGCTCCAGCATCAGGCTCTCGTAATTTCTGTCTCTCCTTGACAGATCATAGCACCAGGAACATGGTGAACAGGGTGCAAATGATAAAAATTATAATCAGTGGTGGCATTTATCAGGCTTTCATTGCATATTCTGTTTTACATGTACTGATTCATTTACTCTTGGCAGGCAGTGCAGTACTTGAAACAAATGTCCTCAAGGGACTTCCCTAGTGGTCCAGTGGTTAAGAATCTGCCTTGCAATGAAGAGGAAATGGGTTCAATCTCTGGTTGGGGAACTAAGATCCCACATGCCCACGTGCCACAATAAAAGATCCTGCATGATGCAACTGAGACCCAACACAGCCAGATAAATTAACTATTCTTTAAAAAAAAAAAATAAAAGTCCTCACATTCTTTGAGATGGCTCCCCTCAGAGGGGAGGTCTAACTTCTCTCCTCTTGAATGTGGACTGCACTTAATGACTTGTTCTAATGAGCAGGATAAAGCTAAAGGGATGATGTGATGTGTGACCTTTGACACCAGGTCATAAAGGGCTATAGCTTCCATCTTGGTTTTTCTCTTGCTGTCTCTGTCTCTCTTTCTCTCTCTCTCCCCACTAGCTCTGGAAGGAGCTAGCTGCCATGTCTTGGGGACTCTCATGCCCGTGAAGAGGCTCACGTGCAGAGGAGCTGCAATACAACTTAACTCCGGACCCTAACCATGTGGCCTGCCCTCAACTACGTGAGTGATCCTGGAGGCAGGTTCCCCAGTGGAGCTTGAAGATGTCTACACCCATTGGCAGCTTGACTGCAGTCTCCAGAAGGACCCTGATCCAAGCCACCACCTAAGTCACTCCAGGACCCCCAATTCTTAGGAAATGTGTGAGAGGGACTTCTCTGTCAGTCCAGTGGTTAAGACTTCACCTTTCAATACAGGGGTTGTGGGTATGATTCCTGGTTGAGGAACTGAGATCCCACGTGTGTGTGTCCTCAGTCACTCAGTTGTGTCTGACTCTTTGCAACCCCACAGACCATAGACTGCCAGGCTCCTCTGTTTATGGGATTCTTCAGGCAAGAATGTTGGAGTGGCTTGACATTTCCTCCTCCAGGAGATCTTCCCGACCCAGAGATCAAACCTACATCTCCTGCATTGATAGGCGGGTTCTTTACCACTGAATCACCTGGGAATCCCAAGATCCCACATGTCTCACAACCAAGAAACCAGAACATAAACAACAGAAGCAATATTGTAATAAATTCAATAAAGACCGTAAAATGATTCACATCCTCCCCCCCCACCAAAAAAAATCTTAAAAAGAAAGAAACTGTGTGAGATAATATTTGTTGTTTTCAATTCTGAGTAATTAGTTACACAGCAATAGGCAAGTACATTACAGACTGGCTCAGCTGGTAAAGAACCCACCTGCAATGCTGGAGACCTGGGTTCAATCCCTGGGTTGGAAAGATCCCCTGGAGAAGGAAAAGGCTACCCACTCCAATATTCTGGACCAGAGAATTCCATGTACTGTATAGTCCATGGGGTTGCAAAGAGTTGGACACAACTGAGCAATTTTCACATCTTATCAATAGGCAAGTACTACCATTATCCCTTGTTTCAGATGAACAACTTGAAGCCCAGGAAAGTTATGTAACTTATTCCAAGTCACACAGCCTGGAAGTTGTGGGGGCAAGAAGCACATCCCCACAGTCTTGTTTCTGAGTTCACATCCTTTGTTTCTGGTGTACATATCTATGTCTTTTCTTGTTTATTTTGAAATCTTGTTTTTTCTTTATCATTTGTCCCAACTTTTAGTATTGGTAGATAATTTCAAGGGGGTTGAGATGAGTGATAAAAACAGTGTTAAAGGCTTCTTAAAAATGACTCTATTTGTAGTTAAAAATGTTTTTATGTTTTAGAAGCCATCTAACATTTGTGTACCTTAGAACTTTATATCGGAGAAGGCAATGGCACCCACTCCAGTACTCTTGCCTGGAAAATCCCATGGATGGAGGAGCTGGTAGGCTACAATGCATGGGGTCTCGAAGAGTCAGACACGACTGAGCAACTTCACTTTCACTTTTTACTTTCATGCGTTGGAGAAGGAAATGACAACTCACTCGAGTATTCTTGCCTGGAGAATCCCAGAGACAGAGGAGCCTGGTGGGCTGCCGTCTATGGGGTTGCACAGTCGGATACAACTGATGCAACTTAGCAGCAGCAGCAGCAACAGAACTTTATACCACAGAATATAAATGTGAGAGGCAGCTCATGGCTTTATGAAAGGGGTGAAGAATTTGCTGAGCTTCCACATAAAGGGCGAGCCTTGAAATTCTGTGTAGAATCAGCTTTTCCTCATCAAAGGCATGGCAGTGATACAGTCTACAGAGGAACCTGGCATGCTGCTGTCCATGGAGACACTAAATCCTGTCAAAGAGTGGGACATGACTTAGCAACAGAATAACAACCAAGTGTAATTCTAGATATGCCAGGTGTTGGGTGGTTCCTTTAGACATCGAGGCAAGACTTGAAGAAGTTACTTTGTTCTGAATTCATGTGACCATCAAGCTGAACATCTCAAAATCTGGGCTTTGAGTCCTGTGTCATGGCTGAGGCATCCTGGTGAAGTTTCCACACTGAGTTCTTGTCATTTGCAAATTTCTGTGTCCTCCCTTCAGATGGAGAGAGACAGCAGCTTGGAGCTGGACTCCTCCCAAGTTCCTCAGTTCTCCTTACTTTCTTGTTTCTGACCCCTCAGTGGGGTGACTGGCTCTGAGCTGCCTCTCACATTTATATTCTGTCCTATAAAGAAGTGACTACTTCTGCTTTACATGGAGAGTTCCCTTCATATTCGGAAGAACCAGAAGCCAGAGAGAGGAAGTTGTCTGCCTGAAGTCAGCTGGAGAATGACCAACAGGACTTCTTTCCATTGCTATATTTAGAATTTACTCCCAACTCTTACTGAAGAATATGTTGCTGTTTAGTCCCTAAGTTGTGTCCCACTCTTTGTGACCCCATAGACTGTAGCCAACCAGGCTCCTCTGTCCATGGAATTTTCCAGGCAAGAATACTGGTGCGTGTTGCCATTTCCCACTCCAGGTAAGTTTCCTGACCCAGGGAATCAAACCCATATCTCTTGCCTCTCCTGCATTGGCAAGCAGATTCTTTAGCCCTGTGCCACCTGGCAAACCGTTCATAACATTTTCCACACCTTTTCTAACTGCTTTTTCATTATGTCTCCCTTTCTTGACTGTAAGCCTCGTTAGAACAGAAGTCACATCTTTTCTCACTGTACTGTTACTAGCATCTGGTACTGAGCTTGGCTTGTCTGAGTGTACTCAGTAAATATTTGTTGAATATATGAATGAATAATTTTGGACAACATCTCTCAATAATTTTTAATGTGGTTAAAGTCAAATAAAACACATATGAGGGCTACCTGTGGCTTATGCACCTCCAATTTGTGACTTCTGCAGAAAGTATGGCCATGATAATTTAGCATGGACATTGTCCAGGCATTTGTTATCAATCTTCTGTATAACTCTGGAAGACTCAACAGACTTTCACAGTGCGTCTAATTTTGAACAGTAAAGATACCAGTGAAACCTTGACATTTCAATAGCACAGATGATTTCTAATGTTTCTCTCCCAAACTGAAAGCTTGATAAAGTTTTTTTTTTAATCTCTCTTTAAATGAAAAACAATTCTCCCTGTTTTAAAAAAATGGTAGTATGTCTTGATCACTCCCTAGTTATGGTTTAGAGCACTTTGCTCTTCATTAGGGAAGTAGTTCATCTGCTATTTCTTTATAACCCAAAGTGGCTGCCTTTGGAGGAGGATCAGAAGCTAAACAAAGGCGGTTTCCTCAAATAAATCCTTGACATCCCTGCTCTTTGCTCCCTACTGGTCCTTGAAATGCAATCTCTCCTCACAGTACGTTATTTAACTTCATGGTGTTTGGTTGGTACTTTGATACTATTTGAAGAAAAAAAAAAACTTCAGTCAATGTAGCATCATAAAGATTCCTTGGGATAAAAATTAGTATAGAAATGGTGAGAAACATTTCCCAAGGCATCATTCAGGGTTCACCATGAACAAATGTTAATTGTAAAAAAGTTTACATAATTAAATATTGCAGTTTCAATAACCCTAACACGTTCCTTATATAACTATGTGCACAACTATTTTAATCACTTTTCAGTGGCTGTCTAGACAGACTGGTAGAATAACTTGACCTGGAATTTAATTAAATAGAGATTACAAAACTTTAAGAGGAAAAAATGTTGTATGGCGTCAGTGTCTTTTTTTGGAAGATGTGGTTTGGAGATGAACAAGCATATAAGCAATTTGGCCACCTGATGTGAAGAACTGACTCTTTGGAAAAGACCTTGATGCTGGGAAAGATTGAAGGGAGGAGGAGGAGGGGACAACAGAGGATGAGATGCTGCAGTCCAAGGGGTTGCAAAGAGTCAGACACGACTGAACAGCTGAGCTTACTGGCTGACTGATAAAGAAGCAAACAGAGAATGCTGGTTTTAAAAATGAGATGTTGGGTAAAAGGGAGAAAAACAATAGGGTTATAGAAGGCTTGCAAGCTGCTATGTTTGTGAAACCATTATTAGGGATTACTCTGTAATTCAAATTTGGAACTAGGTCCTTAATATATTTCATGTGTTTGGTGGTAAATAGCATCAGTGTTTCAAAAATGATTTTTTCTTTTCCTATCCATTGTTTCACAATTTCAACATTGCCTTTTTCTGCTGTTTTTCCAAGAAAGAGGTTGTCACAATTATGCTTTTTCAGTTTTTATTCTATTAGTATCTTTTCACCCTAAGTCTCACATTTTAGAAAGTGATTCAGATAAATGGGCCCATAAGGAAGCAATTACATCCTCAGCCTGGAGTCTGGAAGAGTCAGACACAGTTAAGTGGACTTCAGAGAGAATTGGGGGAAAACACGAATCAAAGTGCAAAGCTTTATAGTTTATGGTGAAAGGGAAGGTTTGTAACTTCTGACATGAGGTCATGAGAAACCTTTTCAGCTTCTGTCTTTGAGTCTTTGGGAGCTTATTTCCTGGAGGAATCCAACTATTATGGAAGGGGCCTACCTTGAGACCACCGTTCTGGGAGGATGCCCAAGCAGTCACATCCTTTCCCGTTATGTCGTCTATCTTGACAACCCCCAACACACACACACTTTCCCCCTCTTGTCCTCTAAGACTCAGAGTCATGTGCCCACAGGTCTACTCCACATCTCTGCTTGGAAGTCCCATTCCACAAGCATCACAGTGTTGGTGTTGGAGACTCTACACTTGATTTCCAGTCCCCCCATATTTCTCCCTTCTCCAGTTGCTCACCTTGGGAATTGATTCAACATCCACCCAGAGCTCTAGCCAAAAGCCAAGAGTCAGCCTCCCTTTTACTGTCTTTTGACCCTCACCCCTAATCCACCCACAAGTGCTAGTGGTTCTGCACCCACCGATGTGCCTTGGGCATCTTCCAGTTTTTCCATCTGCTATCTGCATCGTCATCTCTTTTGGTAGCCTCCTTACTGATTCCTGTCTCCTTTCCTTCCACTCTGCTATCCTAGTCTCAACTCACCAACTATAGTCACGTTTTAAAATGTTAGATGCATCATCCCAGGTCCCTGCATAAACACTTAAATGGCTTGCTAAGGCATTTGAGCACAATCCCAATCACAGAATGGGATACGAGTGGTCTTACCTGGTCTCTACAACCTCATCTCATCGCTACAATCTCATGTCCCTCTCCCCTTCTTCAACTCTTCCAGCACAAAAGCCCTTTCTCACCTGGGAACTTGGAAGTGATTGCCCTTTGCCTGGACCACTCCCACTGCTCTTCACATTCTCAGCCTAAATGGCAGGGAGGCCTCTTATGATGGCCTCCTCTAAAGCAGCTGCTCAGTGTCGCCAACCATGGCTTCCTCTTCGTATACTGTAATGTTTATAACCACCGTGCTTATTTTGCTTTTAAAAATTATCTATTTGTCTTGAAGTATAGTTGACATATTATGTAAATTACAAGTGTAAAATATAATGATTCACACCTCTTAAAGGTTATAGGTTCGATCTCTGGGTTGGGAAGATTCCCTGGAGAAGGGAAAGGCTACCCACTCCAGAATTCTGGCCTGGAGAATTCCATGGACTGTACAGTCCCTTGGGTCACAAAGAGTCAGACATGACCGAGCAACTTTCACTTTCACTCCATTGATAGTTATAAAATATTTGCTATATTCCCTGTATTCTGTAGTATATCCTTGTAGCTTATTTTATATGTAATATTTTGTGCCTCTTAATCCCCTTCCCCTGTATTGCTTCTTCCTTTTTCCCTCTCATCACTGTAATTATTTTGGGTTTTTACATTTAATATGTATTGTCTAGCTTTTTATAGGACTCTTGAACACTACAAACTCATGGCCTGTGTCTATTTTCCATTCACCATTTTGTCCTTTGTATTCAACCTAGTGACTGGTACATACAAGGTGTTCAGTTAACTGTTCTGTTGAATAAATCAACAAATACTAAAGCTTTGGGAAATCACAAAAGAACCATGTACTTGGTTTAAGGGGGAAATCACAGGAAGGTGATTTCTTCCAGCTTAAAACAGAATGGAAAACTAGAAACAGAAGATCTGTGTTGAAGGGTACCACCTCAGCGTGACACCAGGGACACCAAGTTCCCACGCATCTCCTGCTACCTGTCTTGGACTAGCTGCTCAGCATTTTATCACTCCAGTTCCCATCTTACCCTCATCCTGTAAATCCAACTCCCAAGTCTGACTCTTCAGCAGCCCTGCCCTCTTCCCTCTCATCTACACTTGGGATTCCACCCTACCAAGTTCTATCCTCAGGCTAAAAATGCCCCTACAGCAGCTTGAAACGATGAGTCTCCACTTCGATCACTCAGTGAATGGGGGAGGATAGTCCTCAGTTCCACCATCCTACAACTGAGGTAGAGATGACTGTGGAACTTTCCAGCCACGCTGCCAAGTAAACAAGTACATGACTCTGAGGCTCTGAGGAGAGTTTCAGGTCAAGTGTACACATTTGTGGATCATCACAATAGATGACTCATTGGAAAAGACACTGCTGCTGGGAAAGATTGAAGGCAGGAGGAGAAGGGGACAACAGAGGATGAGATGGTTGGATGGCATCACTGACTCAATGGACATGAGTTTGGGCAAACTCCAGGAGTTGGTGATGGACAGGGAGGCCTGGCGTGCTGCAGTCCATGGGGCTGCAAAGAGTCTGACACGACTGAGCGACTGAACTGAACTGAACTGAACAGTAGAAGAACTCTTCAGAAAGGATAAGACCCACAGGAAGAGGCAATAGAAGAAGGAGGAAAAAGGATGGTTGATGGAAAAAAACAAAACAAACAAACAAACAAAAAGAACTGGATAACTGGGAGGAAAATAATAATCTTTTATTTCCTCTGACTCTTGGTCCAGATGAGAAGAGACAGTCTCCAAAACATCTCAGCTCCTGATGTTACTGCTGAATCCTAGATGTCAATCTGGGGAAGCAAGGTGAAGAGACCTTAACGTATTTTTTTTCTGATTTTTGCTTCTAGTATTACAGTATTGCCAGTACCCTACAATTTTACCCATTTCTTCTTCTTCATGAAGCCCATGAAGGTTTTGAGATGTGCTCAGGAACTGGTCCTTTTTGCTACTGTGTGCAGCTCACCATTTTATCTATCCCACCCAGCTCTCTGGAGCTGTGTAGCCTGAGTCACCCTGTGTCATGCCCCAGCAATGGGCCACCCTTTGCTAGGAGCCATGCCCCTGGGTCTTCCTGTGGTGCCCCAGAACTCTGGTTACCAAAATTCTTTCAGAAAATTCTCTTATGTGTTAATTTTGTTCAGGGTATCACAACTACACGATTGATCCTTTTTGGATGATTAACTTATAATTTAGGAATGGAACTCACTATTGCCATCAGATTTGAATTTTGTAAAGGGACTGGTGAGATCACCCAAAGGCAAACCCTTCACCAAAGGGAAATCCTGTTCCACATGTTCCTTAGAGAAAAGATGCTGAAATGAAGATGCTTAAAGCTCAGCATCTGCTGACCTAGGAACCTCTCCACAAAGTGACTCCCTGGGATGAAAGTGGAGCCAAGTGCTCTTTGGGGTGAAGGTTGAACTTGTTGTTCTTTTGCCTCGGAGAGCAAGAGGATTAGGGCTTCCCAGGTGACTCAGTAGTAAAGAAACTGCCTGCTAATGCAGGAGACATAGGTTTGAATCCCTGGTTTGGGAAGATCCCCAGGAGAAGGACATGGCAACCCGCTCCAGTATTCTTTCCTGGGAAATCCCATGGACAGAGGACCCTGGTGGGCTACAGTCCATGGGGTCACAAAGAGTCAGGCATGATTTTGTGACTGAGCACACAAGCGGTTAACAGAGCAAGTCTCTGAGGCAGCTTTACAAATATCCACCTCATAAATTCAAAGTTGCCTCCATCAGAAATGTAAATTTTAGATAAATTGAGAACTTCAAAGAACAAGCTTAAACTGAATCATGGAAATACAAAATGGCTAATAGGCACATTTTACACTGTGGATGAAGAATGAAGATAAGCCCACAAAAATACATCAGAAGTTTTTCATATCCTCCTTCTCAAGCATGTGGGTTGCTGCGTCTATGGGAAGGAATGGAGCTGGGAACAACTACGAAAGTGAAAGCTGCTCAGTTGTGTCCACCTCCTTGTGACCCCATGGACTATTCAGTCCATGGAATTCTCTAGGCCACAATTCAAGAGTGGGTAGCCTTTCCCTTCTCCAGGGGATTTTCCCAAACCAGGGACAGAACCCAGGTCTCTCGCATTGCAGGTGGATTCTTTACCAGCTGAGCCACCAGGAAAGCCCAAGAATACTGGAGTCAGTAGCCTATCCCTTCTCCAGCCAGGAGAAAATAATCTAATCTTGGGCTGGAGTGAGCAATCTTATCTATAGAATTTTTGCGCCCCTTTATTTCCTTAACTCAGGCATACGGTGAGTCCCAGACCTCTTTCAAGGTGTGCTAGACATTGCAAAGCCAATAAAATCTCCTGAGATACTTGAGCCACATTGGTCCCTGTTGCTTCTGAATGACAAAATTTCCCCGCAAGGACCGCGGTGACTGTGTGAAAGAAGAGAATGGCACTAATGATGTAGTTTGAACTAAGTTTTGTATTTAGACCCTCTTGAAGGATATCGCCACTGCCTTTACTGACTGAGATATTCACTACTGTCAATGAACAGGTCTCAAGAAAATTATTTTTAAGTTCTAGGGGAAAGCATGCTTTTTCTTCTTCTTTCAGTGAACTTTAGCTTGTCAATGGTTAGCCAGCTTTTGAGAAAGAGTGAGTTGGATTAACTCATGAAACAATACGTTACAGTGTCAAGAAAAATCAAAGAGCAAGAGGCAAACATACAAGTAATGTTACAAATCTTTTGCCAAGAATTAAAAATCCAAATTTATTCATCTGTTAAATAAAGAACCATCAGTAGTGGAGATGGTGATAAATTAGCCTGGATGAAGAGAAATAATGCAGTGAACAATATGCACAGCAATTAGGACCCAAATAATAATCTCAGAGTCGTGCTATATCGGGCTGCACTGGTTGCAAAATCGATGTGATCCTGGACCTCTGTGAAAAGCTGCAATGACTCTGGAATTAAGACATTTGGGCGTTGTGAGTGGGAGTGGTATTTAGTTGGTTTTCAGCTCTTGAAAGAAGCAGTTTGACTGAGAGGTGGGTGGCTTTGTGAACAGCATATGTGACATATTTAATTCTACACGACATGGATAGAATACAATTGTTACATTGACTACTTAGTATTCCGATGTATCCTCTCTCATCATATTTCTGCTTTGACTCTCGTTGCTGCCTTTGTCTTCTAACCTAAAAATTTTAGGTTTAAGATTTTTGCACCCCTTGGAAGCACGAAGAACCCTGATGCCAACTGCCATATCAAAGCAGGTCATGATTTTATTAAGACGCATTAAACTTGACAATTGTCAGCCTTGAGCAGGCTCAACCTCTGTCTCCCTGTGGTCAGGAACAATGTAGGAATTTTAATATGAGTCTCTGTGGTGGCTGATTTGAATTTCTAGGACAGTAATTAGAGAAGACACGTTCATGGTTGGCAAGCGCCTCTTCCGGGTGTTATCTCAAATGAAACAGCTTTGAGGTGTATTTAAAATGCCAACAGTCATAGCCTGTGAGAGCCTACAAAGAGGTGAGTTTATCAGCTTCAGCATCCTTCTTTGGTGAGGCAAAAACTGCAACATGCTGGTTGGTGTTCAGAAGTTGAAGGAAATCTATCAGCCTGGCCTTACCCTCCTGTAACGCCCAATGCGTGACTTGTTCTTCTAAAGCCTAGCTGGCAGTATTTGAAAAGAAACCTACTTGATTAGCGGTCGTGCAGCTCTGCAATTTCCGATGCTCTCTAACTCAACAGATCAGAAATTCAATGGAATGAGCAGAAAGAGCCATCTTTTTTTTTTTTTTTTTGGGTTAATGAGTGCCTATCAAATGCTTATATAAATGGTAATTTGACATGGTGAAGAGCCTCAGGACAGAAATGTATGGGCTGGTGATTTTAAAAGTCAAAACCTATAGATTAGAATCTGGGCTTTAAATATGTTATCTTGGTGTCTGTTTCAAAAATGGTATATGGTTTCATTTGAAAGTTTAGCTTAAGTTCCAGTAACCTGATACCTAGGTAAGTATATGTGTGTATCTATCCACTTATATACTTACATATATGACATAGATATATACATAAGATGATATAGATATAAAAGAATATATAAAAATATAATATTGATATAAAATAGTATATATGTTTCTATAAACATATATACTATTTTATATCTAAATCCTTTCTCTATAGACATATGTGTACATACATGTTTTTCTCTGTACATATATACATATTTTTTACCTTTTATATATATACTTTTCTTTAGGGAGAAAACAATCTTTCCATTGGAAACAAACATTGTTCATTGTAAAGGCAACTGAAAAAAGAAAAAGCAACACTGGACTTCGGTGGCAGCTGCATGAATTAGCTGAAATTTCATAGTCGTCTCTCTGCAAACTGGCCTCTTGCTGGCCCTGAGGAATACGTGGGTGAATACCAGACACAGAAGAATGTCAACTTAGCCTGTTTTATGAAGATAAGGTCTTGTAATTTCTTTTAGAAAGTAGCTTAAAAGGATAACAGAACCACACCTGGTATTTCTTTTCCCTACTACTCTTTAAACAAACACAGAACCCTTCCTCTTCAGAGGAAGTTAAGGTTCCTGAGACCTGTATTTATTGCTCATTTTTAACCATGACATTTGCTTCATTGTTTCACTTCATCTTGGTCATCATAACAGCCTCGTGGTGTCCAGCCGCAGAAGGGCCCCTCTGATGTTCAGCGACCACTCTGTTCTCTCTCCCAGGATACGATGTATCCCTGGGGTCATCTGGGAAAAGATGGGCTCTCAGTTTCCTCCTCAGTGGTGGAAAGGTTTGACCCTTTTTCTAGTGCTCCATCATTTTGGTAACTTGGTCACTGGTTTTTAATTTCCACTGCTCCTGCTGTAACAGTACAGACATGACTCCGAATTGGACCTATTCCTTTCACTCTAACTCTTATGCTCGGTTGCTTGTGCTTAGATATGCTGGCTCTGCACTTTTTGTAAAAGAATGTTGCCCATAGCCTGAAATGCGCATGATAACCCACTCTCAAGGTTCCGACCTTTAAGGCATAATACTTTTCCATTCCTATAGAGACAAAGAGCTGAAGAGCAGAAAATAACCAGTCTTGTTGGAGGTTTATAGGAATGCTGTGATCAGACAAGCTCAGACAGCTATAAGAACAAAAGATTCCTGCACCAAAAAGTTTGCAGCCAAGAGTCTAGTATAAAAGAAGCCTGAATTCTAATTCCAATAAGATGTTTCTTTGAGACACTAGCCCACCATCTTCTCAGTCTGCTGGCTTTTCCAGTGAAGTCATTATTTCTCACCCCAACACCTTTTCTCTCCATTTGTTGGCCTTTCCTGCTGTGAGCAGTCCTAGCTTGGACTCTGTACACTACTGCCACCTGCTGACCAACTCTCTCTCTGAACGTCTTGAGTTCAAATTTCTCAAGGCAGACCTGATCCTGTTAGCCAGTGGTTACCTGGCCTCTTTCAAACTGTGGGGCTGGAGAAGACTCTGGGATGCCCTTTGACAGCAAGGAGATCAATCTAGTCAATTCTAAGGGAAATCAACCCTGAATTTTAATTGGAAGGACTGATGCTGAAGCTCTAATACTTTGGCCACTTGATGCGAAAAGCCGACTCATTGGAAAAGGCCCTGATGCCGGGAAAGGTTCAGCATGCAAGGAGAAGGGGGCGACAGAGGATGAGATGGTTGGATGACATCATTGACTCAATGGACATGAGTCTGAGCAAACTCTTGGAGATAGGGAAGAACAGGGAAGCCTGGCATGCTGCAGTTCAGTTCAGTTCAGTTCAGTCACTCAGTTGTGTCCGACTCTTTGCGACCCCATGAATCGCAGCACGCCAGGCCTCCCTGTCCACCACCATCTCCCGGAGTTCACTCAGAGTCACGTCCATCGAGTCCGTGATGCCATCCAGCCATCTCATCCTTGGTCGCCCCCTTCTCCTCCCAGCATCAGAGTCTTTTCCAATGAGTCTTTGAACTGTGGTGTTGAAGACTCTTGAGAGTGCAAGGAGATCCAACCAGTCCATTCAGAAGGAGATCAACCCTGGGATTTCTTTGGAAGGAATGATGCGAAAGCTGAAGCTCCAGTACTTTGGCCACCTCATGCGAAGAGTTGACTCATTGGCATGCTGTAGTCCTTGAGATCTCAGAGTCAGACACGACTTAGTGATGGAACAGCAGCAACCTGGTCTCTGCACCTGTACCTGTTGGACAGACCTGTAAGAGTATTTGGTTTTAGGTGGCACTTTTATCCCTGGTCTAGCCTAGGTGGGATCAGAGTGGTGGGGTTGTGTAGCACAACAGGAAGTCACTTGCGCCCCTGCACTGAGGGCAGGATTCTCTTATTTCTCTGGACTGTACCTGACTCTGGCCTGGTATAGGAGATGGTAGCCCTGCCTCACAGGGTGCTGTCAGGACTGAAAGAGAAGGCCAAGTGTCTGGTGCAGTGGAGGCTTAGCAAAGCAACAGGCTTTTCCTTGTGAAAATTTTTCACAATTTCCTTGTTGTTCTTGCCTCGGTTATTTTGTGTGTCTCAAGAAGAATTCAGATGGGTCCTATTTAGGATACAGCAATAAAAGAACGTGTTGTATTTTGGAATGAAGATAATTATGTGATGATGATCCAGGCCACCCACCCTGAACGCTGTCCATGTGCCAGGCATTGAGGGCTGTGTATGAATTATCTTACTCCATCCTCATCTTCACACTGTGTGGCAGATTCTTTTTTGGTCCTTATTATATTGAGGAGGCCACTGGGACTCTCAGGAAGGTTAGGTAACCTTCCCAAAGTCACTTGCTTGCAAATTTGGTTTTGAACTCCACTGAAGAGCTGAACCTTCCAACAGCCAGTATGTTGAACTTTTAGTTTCTGTAAAGTTATTTTGGTGACTGTCTTGCTGTTATAGAATCCTTACATAGTTTGTTAATTTATGATATCATGCATCCCCCAAATATAATATAATATAATGGGTGCATGTGAAACTGACTTTTAAAAATTACTAGCTGATCAGTTTAAATGTTAAGGATATCAGACAAATCAATGTTAAACTGAGACAAGAGTATTTTCTACAAGTGTACTTTTTAGTATGTACATATAATAGAGAAATTGATAAAGCTATATTTTAAGAAAACAAACATAAAATCTGTAAGCCATGCTTCTGTCCTGGTGGTTGTAGAAACAGATGCTCTGAATTTGTTGCTAATTTGGATCAATTTATATTCCACTAGGCTCATGAGAAAATGTCTCCTTGTTTTATTTTTAAAATGTGATGTATAACCATTACAACCAGCACATTCAATACCTTATTTATAAATGATCTTAAATACAAAGTAATTTTGAATGAACATTTCATTTTCATTATTTGATTCTGTCATCGGGGGAAACACAATTTATTTCAATCTCTGGAGCTTCTGCTCTAAGGACACATGTGAATAATTATCCTGTTGTCTTGACCCACCTTTTATTAAAGAAAAAAAAGAATAATTTGCTTTTTCCTCTCCTCTCTACCTACTGTTAATGTACTGATATTTATTACTTCTAAATGAGACAATAAACTTGTCAAGAGCTCTTCTTTTTGAGAAGATCAAAGGTATGACATTTGGATATTTTTGAGAGTATTTGAAATATATCTCTTGATATTTTGGGTAACAGCCTTTTCAGCTTTCATTGACAGAAACCATAAATCATTACTTATATTTAGTAACTTAGGTAAGCTTACTGCAAAGATGCATCAGTGTGTAGTAGTTCTGGAAATAGATGAAGAAGAAAACTCTCTATTAGGGCTCAGTGTAAGTAATTAAAATCAAAAGGACAAGGGACAGAATTTTCATTACATTAAAATATGATCAGTATGGAATATGCTGTGGCACCTTCTTATAATAAATTAATGTAGCAAGCATTGTAGATCAAGCCCCATAAAGCTGTGTAAGTAGAATTTATATACCTTTGTATACACAGGCTTACATGATAAGGTTGTATTGAATGAATGAATGAATCTTAGAAATGGTATAAGATAGTGTTTAATTGCACAGACTTCACTGCTGCTTCTGCTGCTAAGTCGCTTCAGTCGTGTCTGACTCTGTGTGACCCCATAGACGCCAGCCCACCAGGCTCCCCCGTCCTTGGGATTCTCCAGGCAAGAACACTGAAGTGGGTTGCATTGCACTCCTCCAATGCATGGAGTGGGGTGCCATCACCTTCTCCAATGCATGAAAGTGAAAAGTGAAAGTGAAGTCGCTCAGTCGTGTCCGACTCTTAGCGACCCCATGGACTACAGCCTACCAGGCTCCTCCGCCCATAGGATTTTCCAGGCAAGAGTAGCGGAGTGAGTTGCCATTGCCTTCTTGCATGGACTTCACTACATGGATTCAAATCCTCTCTTTGCCAATTCCCAGTTATGTTTTCTTGAGCAAACTGTTCAATATCTCTGGTGTTTTTGTTCTATACACAATGTAAATATGAACAGTGCGTACCTTATAGTATTATTATGTGGATTAAATGATTTCACATGTAAAGGATTTAGACTTTTTCTGGTACATGTGTGCTTAAATGTGTTACCTCTTGTTATGTGACTGTTTTTCATTCTCCTGCTTTCAGAAAGAATAAAACTGAAACTAATAATAAAAGGACTGGGCCTCCCTGGTGGCTCAGTGGTTAAGAATCTGCTGTGCAATGTAAGGAACACCGGTTCAATCCCTGGTCTGGGAAGATCCTTTGTACCAACTAAGTGCATGAGCCACAGCTACAGAGCCCACGATCTGAAACAAGAGAAGCCACCGTGATGAGAAAGCCCGCATGCAGCAATGAAGATCACAACAGCCAAAAAAAAAAAAGTTAAGGAATAATAGGAATAATCCATACTGAGATGATGAAAAACACTCAAACATCACAAGGATAGAATTTTGAAAATGGGTCCAGTCTCAAAGAGTTAATGAAAATCTCCGGTACCCAGAACGAGAGTGACCTATGAGCAGAAACAGAAGGTCGACTTGTCCCTCCCTGACCCTCAGTCGATGGCGAGGGCTTGATGTGATGGATGCAGAAGTTGGAGAGGCCACCCTGAATGGAGGGGAGGAGCAAGGCGTGACTGCGTGAGGTGTCTGAGCACCCTGCAGCTGGGAGTACCTCGTATGCACCTCACAGCGCCTTCCTTCACCTACTGCAAGTTCATGTACCCAGACCTGCTGCTTGGGACAAACCCACCCCTGGAAGAATTCAGAGTGCGAGAAGCAGTTTATCTCTGTCATTTTGGCCAGGACACAGGTCTATGTGCGTCTATCAGCTGAGGACAAATAGTCAGCTGAGCACAGTCAGGAAATCCTGCCGCTGCTGGCCAAACAGCCCTTTATCCTGTGAGGTGGAACCACTTGACTAAAATTTCCTCTTTCTTGGCAAAAGCCTTCTGTTAAATACTCCTGACAATGTGTGCCCGATGCCCTTTTTAATGGGCTTTTAATTTTTATCACAAAGTAACACTTTTCATCATCCATAAAGAATTTCTGCACTGCTACATTCAAATTCCCAAAAAGTCTTGTCTAATTCTGCTATTTATTCTCCATAACTGTAATCAGTGAAATTCTCAAGTCTTAGGAATCCTCTTAGCAATGGTTGACACACATTAAAATCAGTGTGTCACGCATGTTGGGATATCTGAAAGAGTATCAAAAATAAAGCATTTTATATCCATTATCTCATTAAGATTTATAAGCATCCTAGAGGGAACATGTTTTCAGTAATCTTATTTTACAGATGAGAAAACAAACTTAGATACATATCTTTTCCCAGATTAATCAGCTAGAGTTTGGTTTAGCTGTAATTTCAGGTAGACTTGATTCCAGAATCAGAGTTCATCAAGTGTTTAGTTTTTTTTTTTTTCTGATTAGGCTGTAGGCACTCTTCCTCCTGGGCTTCCCTGGTAGCTCAGTGATCAAGAATCCACCTGCCAGTGCAGGAGATGCGGGTTAGATTCTTGGGTTGGGAAGATCCCCTGCAGAAGGAAATGGCAACCCACTCCAGTATTCTTGCCTGAGAAATCCCATGGACAGAGGAGCCTGGCGGGCTACAGTCCATGGGGTCATGAAAGAGTCCAGCATGACTTAGCAACTAAACAACAACTCTTCCTCTTGGTGTGGGAGAATGGTTTTGTGCTTTTGTGAAATTTAGGTCTATGAAAAAGAGACAATACGAATGGCCAGGTTATAGTTATCTGGCAATCAAACATTACATGGGAACTAAGTGCCCAGGGTAGGAAAGATAAACTCTTGACTTGGGTCATACCACTGGGCAAGTCAGTGCATCTACGCTGGTATAAGCAAGGCGTCCCTTGGGTCAGCACAACGATCCTCCCAGATCCGGGGATCAGATTTTGACTGGAGTCATCAAGAAGGTCTGGGCAATGGTGTGTTGGAAATGGAACATCATTTGGGAATAGGAGGAACCAGACCCAATTGAGGGTACATGGTCCCTTGATGGGCTTTCTTGATGGCTCAGACAGTAAAGAATCCACCTGCAATGTGGGAGACCTGGGTTCGATCCCTGGGTTGGGTCTCTTGATATTGATAAGTTCTAAGTTTGTTGTTGTTCAGTTGCTAAGTCGTGTCCAACTCTTTGTGACCTCATGGACTGCAGCATGGCATGCTTCCCTGTTCTCCACCATCTCCCAGAGTTTACTCAAGTTCATGTCCATTGAGTTGTATGTTACGTACTCCTAAAATAACTGAAGAAACCTACCAGCTTCTCATTTTATGTAAGACCTCAAGCAATTATGCAAGTGAGCACAAAGAAAAACCTGAACAAGCTCCCTCAGGATGCTCTGGAGAGCGGGCTGACTACAGATGGGCAGGTTAACAGTGATGGGGAATATACCATACTCGGCAACAAAGTGCTTGCCCTCTCAGCTGCCAGTGACTACGACTGAGAAGGTAGCAAGGGATGCAAAACAGGGTGGGCTTGTTTTTGAAATTTGATCATTTCTACCTATGCACGCTTTGACCACACCAAAGATCTTTTCCTTCAAGACAAGTTGTGATGAAAATATCTGTGAACAGGGGATTGAAAATAATAGGCTAAGCATTTAACTTCTGCTTGTGTGGATGGGGCAGAAGGGGATGGAGCCTCTGAGAGTAACTGCCAGTCATGAGTAGAGCTGTTCTCCCCGGCTCCATCCACTCTGAAAACCCCAGGATCTCTGGGTCTCTCCCTTGAGATGTGTCATAGACAGGCAAATTGTTAAATGATGCATCTCCCGGTTCCTCCCTGAAGGACTCCGGTGCTCAACCTGGAAACCCACAGAAGAAAATGTTTCACACATAAGGAAATGAGAGCAGACGTGAGAGAACGTGACCTCAGTGAACACTGTCCTCTGAAGTCAGTATATATGAACAGATTCAGAATGCTGAAAACGATATAGGAAGCTGTCTGGCCTCTCCAGCCAGTGTCAGGAATGACAAAAATGGTGATGGGGAGGGGTGGTCCTAGATGGAAAGAGGCTGAAGAGACAGGATACAGTAAGTCCCCTGCATACAAACGAGTCCTGTCTGAGAGAAGGTTCTTAGTCCAATCTGTTCCTAAGTCCAACAAAGTTAGCCTAGGTACCCAACTAACAGAATCAGCCAGGTAGTATACTGTGTGTGTGTTTAGTCGCTAAAGTCACTAAGTCATGTCCGACTCTTTGCAGCCCCAAGGACTGTAACCCACCAGGCTCCTCCATCCATGGGATTCTCCAGGCAAGAATACTGGAGTGGGTTACCATTTTTCTTCTCCATGGGATCTTCCTGACCCAGTGATCAAACCAGAATCTCCTGCATGCCAGCAGATTCTTTACCACTGAGCCACCTGGGAAGCCCCAATCCTCTTGCTCTAAGAGGCAAAAGAACAAGTTCATATTGTAATATAATACTTTTCACATAAAATACATAATATATAAGTGCAAACATACATACAAAATGCATAGTACATAAAAACAAACAAAAAATAAAGAAGATATTTTATTCTTCAGGTTTGTAACCTGAAGGTTCATACATCAGGGACTTATTGTAATCAAACACAGTATGTGAACCTTGAATGCATCTTAGATCAGGAAAAAGAAAAAAGTGTGAAAGATGTTTGGGGAAACTATTGAAAGTAATTGAAATATGGGCTTTGTGTTACATGTTATTGATTTGAAGTTAATTTTCTCAAGTGTGGCATTGATATCCTGGTTATAGAGAAGACCCTTATCTTGGAACTTAAATGGTAAAATTTCCAGGCTGAGAGAGGTCTAATGATGACTTCAACTTGCTCTCCAGTCTTTAAGAAGAAAGCAAGTAGGTTCAAATAGATAAAACAGTCAAATGTTAACAGTTGGTACATCTGAAGGATGGGAATACAGGTGTTTCACGATACTATGTTTTGAAG
This sequence comes from Ovis aries, assembly GCF_016772045.2. Lineage (NCBI taxonomy): Eukaryota > Metazoa > Chordata > Mammalia > Artiodactyla > Bovidae > Ovis > Ovis aries. The sequence continues at coordinate 58,250,240 of NC_056069.1, read as the reverse complement.
GTTTGAAAACTTTCCGAATTAAATGTTAGGGACATGTGGTCCCTAATACTGTCCCTTTTTTCTGGAATGTCGTGTACAGAATTCGTCTCACAGATCAGCAGTCATCCTCTGTGTGCAGGGTTTTCTTGAGACATGTTTCACTCTTTCCTTTCTATATTGCAGGAATATTCCTTTGGGCAGTGCTGACATTGCTCAGATTCTTTTTTTTTTTAAGCTATTACTTTACTTGATTCTATTTTTTTTTTCCCCCAAAATGGTACTTTGGCTGAATACACAGCACTCTGGAAATAACCTTAATAATTTTTAAGTGAATTCTCTTTTAAATAACTGTCACTTGTACAATTGTACAGCAAATTGCTTTGGGCATGTTACTCCACGTTTTGGGGGGTGTCAACGTCTCCATCCCCCAGATGCCCATTTGTGAAAACCCAGTCTCCTAAGTTTCCTCTCTTGGGTGACGGGTTGTCTCAGGTGCCCAGCGCTCATGCTGTCTCTGGGACTGGCCACAAGATGGCAGTGTTTCAGAACATTGTTCTACTTGGAAGGAAGACCTGAGAGCCTGGCTGAAGGTCTGAAAGGGGCATCCATGGCAGAAAGTTGGCAGGTCTGATGCTGTCTTCAGCATCTAAATGGTTTGAAACAATGAGCTGGATGGTGTATTGGGGAAAAGACAATACTAGTCTTTCTTGTTATATCCTTTGCCTAGAGCTCAATCACTTTATACAACAATCATCCCATGAAACTCCAGGAAGTATTTTCTTGTCTATATCGATGCTAAGTTTGCCATTCTCCTCTAGCTATTTATGTGGCGATGTACTATAGCGAGGATATCACCTAGCATTTCTCTCTGTCAGTCCATGACCCATTAAGTTTACTACTTAAGAAATGTAAACTACATTCAACTCTCTTTTTGTGACATGAATTCTAAGCACAGTTAAAATGTTCTTCCCTCTTAGTGCATCCATAGAACTATGGATGGGTGAATATTTTCATTAAACTTCCACTAAACTCAAAACCAAAGAAGAAAAGTTTTCTTGCTTAGAACCGTTATACAGGCTATAATCTTTAATAGGTTCAACCTTTAATATTGGGCTTTCATATCATAGTCTGGAGCTAATGATTGAAATGTATGATTACCGTGACAAAGAAAATTAAGGTCATTTTTGTCCAAAGTCCAGTGCAGACTCAGTAAATTCCAGAGAAGCCTCATAGAAATAAAACTTGATGGCTCTGCAGTTATCTTTGGATGAGCTTCAAACTCAGACTATAGATCACTTGTAAGTGTCAAGGAGAGCTCAGGGTTGGTGAAGGCAAACTCAGAGCTTGTGAAGAGGTAAGGAGGCATCCATGGGGCTCTCTCAGCGAGTGTGGTCTCCCTGCTCCATAAATCTGCCTATAGCCTCATTTCCGGTGTGGGCTCATCTCTGGTGTAGGTTCTTTGGCATGGGACCTTCTCAAATCTGCAGAGTGAGCTCAACATCTGGAGTAACATCATTAGGGTTCTTTTCCTCAGACAGCCTCCTGATAAATTCTTCTCCCAAATGGACAGACACTTGACCAACTGTGCTTAATGGATTATCTTGTTAGAGCCGTATAACCTGAGGATTATCCAAGGCTGAATCAAGTGCAAACGTTTGTCTTTCACTTAATGGACCCACAAACTGAATTAAGCCCCAGCGCATTAATCAGATCAACTCACAAACCGTCTTCTTACTGCGCTAGTATACAGTGATGTGCCTGGCAAAGCCCACTCCTGGGCTGGTATCTCTGAATCCAGGTAAAATCCTAGTTTCTGCCTAGTGGATAGAATATATTTTACTCTTTCAAAATTATAGATTACTTTTACTTTTGGTTTTCTAAAAGCTCCAGGGGTTTAATTGTGGAATGTGTATAAATGATCGTGGAGTCTATTATTTTACTTATAAACACTCAAAGTCCGACATCAAGATATGCTATTGTTATCAAGACTTGATTCTTAAGATCTGCATTGATTGTAGATTAGTTTTTCCCCTCAACTGGAACTCACTTTACCACCTCTAATATAGGGACCAGAGCTCAAGTTTTCATCACAGATCCCATCTCTTCCAGTTACTTGTAAAATTTTAGGGAAGGGCTGGAGTACTTTAGGAATGTTTTAAGGCTTTCTCAACAGGTCGCATGAAGTTATCACAGCTTCTAACATGTGTTCCTTTCACTGTGTTAGCAGATTGCACCATGGTAGATTGTCAGGGTATCCCATTTTGTTTTTAAAGTGGCTCCAGTAATCCTGCAAGATTTGAGGATTCCAACATTTAATAATAGCTGGTTATTAGCTATACTTTCAGAAAGAAAGATTTTTAAGACCACAGTTTAAGTGAGAAGACGCCCTCTTTTATGGTTTGAAGAACGTAAAATATAAGATGGTTTAAATATTGAATGGCTCAGAGTTACCTTCATTTGGGTGGAAATTCAACACAAAATCCCTCAACAGAGGTTGGTTTGTTGCTGGAGCTTTGAATGATTTCAACCTGATCACTGCTTCTTTCAAGGCACGGGTCTTCACTGTTGTCAGATGCGTTACTATCTCCTCTTCCTTAGGACAGTTACTGTTTCAGATCTGAGCACACAGAACAGCTCCATGGGTCATTTCCCCTTTCTTTCACTGTTTCTTTCTTTTTACTTGACAGGCTCCCCCTTTAAGAGCAGAAACATCACAGAGCGGGATGGGGCTGCTGCTGCTGCTGCTAAGTCCCTTCAGTCGTGTCTGACTCCGTGCGACTCCACAGACGGCAGCCCACCAGGCTCCCCCATCCCTGGGATTCTCCAGGCAAGAATACTGGAGTGGTTTGCCATTTCCTTCTCCAATGCATGAAAGTGAAAAGTGAAAGTGAAGTTGCTCAGTCGTGTCCGAGGAACCCATGGACTGCAGCCTACCAGGCTCCTCCGTCCATGAGATTTTCCAGGCAAGAGTACTGGAGTGGGGTGCCATTGCCTTCTCAGAGCGGGATGGGGAGATCCCGCAATTCTGAGAATATAACTGCATGTGATGTTGTCTGTAATAGAGTGACAGAGGGTCAGAAAAACAGAGGATGGGATCACTTTTCCAAATGGGTTTACGAGGACTCTACTTCTGGATGACAGACCCGTTGATCCAGGCCTTCATGGGTATGCAGTATTTTAAAAGGTCCTCTGGGGAAAGGGGGCCTTTGATCACTGGTGGCAATAAGAACAGGTGAGAAGAAGGTTTGGCAGGTTTGATGAATGCCAGGTAGCCAGACACACCTGGATTAAAGTGTGCATGTGTCTGAAGCATAGACTACAAGGGAAACCTGAAAAGTTAGGTTAGGTCTAGAGCAAAGATGACCCGGAATGCTGTGCTGAGGGGCTTGACTTCCAGTCTTTTAGGCAACATGAGCCTCTGGTGGTATTTGAAAAAGGGGGTGACCTGAAACCTACTTGGATAGTCAGTGATAAGACACTTCCTGTGTGCAAGCACTGTTCCCGGGTTTCTCATAGACAAATGCATTGCATTTTCTCAATAATCCTGGGGAATAAATGCAGTTATCCCCACTTGGATGGAAGCACAGGGAATTTGAACCACTTGCTCAAGGCCACATGGCTAGAAGTGGCAGAACCAGACTATACCCAAGTAGCCTTGCTCCTGAGCCTGGGCTCCAAACCATTGCATTGTTTAGGAGCAGGATGGACCTGAAGAGAGGACAGAGGGAAGGAGAAGTGCTGCAAGAAGAACAAGAGACGAGAAGGCTCAAGTCAGCACGGGGTGGGGGCGGGGTGCTAAGGGCAGAGTAGAGATGACAAAACAGGGCAATTGGGAACGACCTTGCAGCGGAAACAGCAACCTTGCCTTTGGTAGAAAGTGAAAGTCACCTGTTCACATGCCATGGTTTCAAATCCCTCCACTCTTCTCTGGATCCCTACCCACTATGACTCACCTGGTGCTTACTTACTGCCATGCTCAAGGTAAGGTCTCACCTGGGCAGAATTGAAGAAGCTCTCCACTTACTTTGTTCTAAACAGTTGATGTTTCTGTTTCACTTTTCTGGAAGCTACATCATGTTATTTGGTAAAATTTCCAAGTCTGTTTCCCATGATAACTGTGATGTATCTACAGAGATGCACGTGTCTTTTTTTTTTTTTTAATCCAAAGAAAAGACCTTATAAATATCCCGGAACTTACACATTTTTAGAAAATATCTGAAGACAAGAATAGAATAAAAGTGCCATCTCATTCAGTTTTGGAACTCTCTACTCTCAACCTTGGGCCATTGATTTGCCATATGAGGTTTATTTATAACTCAGAGTGACCCCATTGATTTCCTTCTTTCATGAGAAACTTTGGCTGGAAAAGGCGTCTCTCAAGCTAGGAATTTTTATAGCAGAGGTTCTTGTTAAAAACTTTGATGCTAGTGTGGTCTTAATTTATTCAATTTACCTTCGTAAGGGAATTAATATCATTGCAGCAGTACTGATGACGGCATATCTTGGGTTTAAGAAATTTTCTATCTATTAACTGACTGGGAATCATCCAGGGGAAGACAGGAAATCCAATAATGTAAATAAACTTGACATTAATAATGTCCATACATTTCTGGAGCCAGCCATGTAAAAAAGTAGAGAACACCATGATATAAGTGTAGATTTTTCACAATGAGCTGGAAAAAGACCCTATTTACAAGCTCAGAGGGGCACAGTGCCTTCTCCCACAGTCAGTCTCTCCCGTCAGGAAGCTTCCATAATTCTCTTATTCTTGTTCACCAGAGGGCAGACAGAATGAAAACCACAATCACAGAAAACTAACCAAACTGGTCACATGGACCACAGCGTTGTCTAAGTCAATGAAACTAATGAGCCATGCCATGTAGGGCCACCCCAGATGGATGGGTCATGGTAGAGAGTTCTGACAAAACATGGTCCACTGGAGAAGGGAATGGCAAACCACTTCGGTATTCTTGCCTTGAGAGTCCCATGAACAGTATGAAAAGGCAAAAGAGAAGCAATAGTCTAAGAAGAACCATTTTAAGAATGTTGTGACAGGCACTTGGTCCTGGAAAATTGAGAAGAAATCATAGATCTGGGGTTTATGGCTATATGATACTGGATTTCTGCATGGGGCTGACTCTAGCAGGATGAAAAGTTACATTTATTGAGTGTCTATTGATAGCTGTGCCTATGTGAATGGCATTAGGCTTAATCACAATCTGGGTAACTTTTGTCTCAGAAAATGTGATTTTCCATCATCCTACACAGGTGGTAATGTGATGGAGTGAAGCCTATGATCCAGGAGTGCTGGACTCTGTAACCAAGCCTTCTGTCTCAAGTGACTGAAGGTAGAAGTCATCCTTAAAAGGTCAACAGGGTCTTTAGCTGTGGAAGAGAGTCTGTCTATCATTTTAACATCATTCCTCATCAGAGATGCAGAAGCAAACTCAGCAGTGATCCAATTTCTTCTGTGAATCTCTCCCTTAGCTATGATGCCCATTTTCTTTCTCTCCTTAGGATTATGTAAAAATATAATGATAAATATAAATAAGACATAAGTAATTTAAAAAACCCATAAGTTTTGTTTCCTAACAAAGTTATAGGAATATCTGGGCTTGATTTCTCCCTGAATCCTGATATGGTGCTGGTGGAATCTCAAGATAGGGGATAATTCAGACCAATCGGAATTGTAAGCAATGTTAACAATGGTGATGGCAGTGGACTGATATTCCTTAGACTTCCATGTAAATTCCTGTCCAATAGCTCAAAGGGAATTTCATATAACCCATGAGTTACATAAATGTGATGGCAACATATTCAATACTTTTATTGGGTTGATAATATAAAAATAACTGTATAGGGACAGAAAAATTCAAAATGGGCACTGCAGGGCTTCTCTTGTAGCTCAGGGGTAAGGAATCCATCTTCAAGAGACACAGGTTCGATTCCTGGTCTGGGAAGATCCCGTATGCCTTGGGACAACTGGGCCCATGCATCATAATTACTGAAGCCTGAATGCCCTAGAGCCTGTGGTCCACGACAAGGGAAGCCACCACAATGAGAAGGCTGTGCATTGCAGTTGGAGAGCAGCCCCTGCTCACCAGAATTAGAGGAAAGTGCATGAGCCAATGAAGACCCAACACAGCCAAATAAATACATAAATACGTAAATAAAGATGGGACAGGGAATCAAGATTTCAGATTCTTGCCTAGTTGCCGATTATCTAGAATGGCTAATGTATTAGTTCATGAGTATCATGTAATACACTGCCATATGAACCACCACGCCATCCCACTTTGAGTGCTATCCACACTCCATGGCAGTGCTTTCTCATCTGGCCAGTCAAAAAAATTCATTTGCTTTTCTCTAGAGAGGGAGATGTTGGCCAGAGAGAAGAAAAATGCCTATAAGCAAAAGGCAAGCAATTTCCAACATGTCTTGGTTTGTTTACCTTCACGGTGCCTTCTGTTCTGCTTAGCCAAGGATAGGATGCTGTTTAAATTGATATTGATGTTTGTGGCTTTACTGTGGAGATGATATTGATCATGTTTGTGGCTTTACTGAGAAAGAGAGATAGAAGTTGCTTGTCCAAGTGCATCACACAGAGCTAATATCCTGCCAGGAAAAGAATGGTGATATCCAGCAACTTCCACCTTCCCGGCTGTGCTTACAAAACCCACTAATTAGGCAGAACAAATCTGTTCCATGTCGTCTCCCTTTAGCTTTGATGACCGCCCTTTTTCTTTCTCTCCTTAGGGATATTTACATGAAAACATCTTTGTTTCTGGTGAGTTTGTTTTTCTTTCTCTTTTTGAGGGCTACCCTCCCTTTGAAAATAGTGACTTTCATCTCCAAGTCCAGAAGGATGGGTTCACACTGCTCTGCTTTTAACAACCCAGGTCAGTTGCTAGGGAAACACGTAATGTCTCAGCTAACGTCAACAGAAGGCTCTGAGTTAAAGTAGACAAACTTTTAGTGTAATTGGAACCTACGATATGCATGAACAGTAATACTTGCTGATAAATTCTGTATTAATGAATTGGACTTTTCGGCTTCTTCCCAAAGGGCCATTGTTAGTCTTCTAGCACAGGCTGGTGGTTTTGAAAACAATTTGTAAAGCGATAACTTAAAAGAAAAGACTTCTTGTATTCTGACAAATTATAAAAGATTTTTTAAAAGGTCTCTTTAAAGAATCTCGCATCTTGACAAATTGTTGTTCAGTCTCTCAGTCTGAAGCCATGGGCTTCCCTTGTGGCTCAGCTGGTAAAGAAGCAGCCTGCAATGCAGGAGACCTGGGTTCAATCCCTGAGTTGGAAAGATCCCCTGGAGAAGGGAAAGGCTACCCACTCCAGTATTCTGGCCTGGACAATTCCATGGAGTGTACAGTCCATCGGGTGGCAAAGAATCGGACACGACTGAGTGACTTTCACTTCAGTTACTAAGTCCTATCTGACTTCAGTCCATGGACTGAAGCACACCAGGCTTCCCTGTCCTTCACCACCCCCCAGAGTTTGCTCAAACTCATGAATTTGACAAATTATTTAAGGATTTTTAATTACATCAAGAGTTATAGGTAAATTTTGAGCCCTGTCTATAAGGTAGGCACTGTGCTAAGCATTTGGCAAGCAATAACACACTGCGAAAGTGCTGCGCGCAATATGCCAGCAAGTTTGGGAAACTCAGCAGTGGCCACAGGACTGGAAAAGGTCAGTTTTCATCCCAATCCCAAAGAAAGGCAATGCCAAAGAATGCTCAAACTACTGCACAATTGCACTCATCTCACATACTAGTAAAGTAATGCTCAAAATTCTCCAAGACAGGCTTCAGCAATACGTGAACCGTGAACCTCCTGATGTTCAAGCTGGTTTTAGAAAAGGCAGAGGAACCAGAGATCAAATTGCAAACATCCGCTAGATCATGGAAAAAGCAAGAGAGTTCCAGAAAAACATCTATTTCTGCTTTATTGACTATGCCCAAGTCTTTGCGTGGATCACAATAAACTGTGGAAAATTCTGAAAGAGATGGGAATACCAGACCACCTGACCTACCTCTTGAGAAACCTATATGCAGGTCAAGAAGCAACAGTTAGAACTGGACATGGAACGACAAATTGGTTCCAAATAGAAAAAGGAGTATGTCAAGGCTGTATATTGTCACCCTGCTTATTTAATTTATATGCAGAGTACATCACGAGAAACACTGGACTGGAAGAAACACAAGCTGGAATCAAGATTGCCGGGAGAAATATCAATAACCTCAGATATGCAGATGACACCACCCTTATGGCAGAAGGTGACGAGGAACTAAAAAGCCTCTTGATGAGAGTGAAAGAGAAGAGCGAAAAAGTTGGCTTAAAGCTCAACATTCAGAAAACGAAGATCATGGCATCTGGTCCCATCACTTCATGGGAAACAGATAGGGAAACAGTGGAAACAGTGCCAGACTTTATTTTGGGGGGCACCAAAATCACTGCAAATGGTGATTGCAGCCATGAAATTAAAAGATGCTTACTCCTTGGGAGAAAAGTTATGACCAACCTAGATATCATATTGAAAAGTAGAGACATTACTTTGCCAACAAAGGTCCGTCTAGTCAAGGCTATGGTTTTCCAGTTGTCATGTATAGATGCGAGAGTTGGACTGTAAGAAAGTGGAGCACCAAAGAACTGATGCTTTCGAACTGTGGTGTTTGAGAAGACTCTTGAGAGTCCCTTGGACTGCAAGGAGATCCAATCAGCCCATTCTAAAGGAGATCAGCCCTGGGTGTTCTTTGGAAGGAATGATGTTAAAGCTGACACTCCAATACTTTGGCCACCTCATGTGAAGAGTTGACTCATTGGAAAAGACTCTGATGCTGGGAGGGATTGGGGGCAGGAGGAAAAGGGGACTACAGAGGATGAGATGGCTGGATGGCATCATGGACTCGATGGACGTGAGTCTGAGTGAAGTCTGGGAGATGGTGATGGACAGGGAGGCCTGGCGTGCTGCGATTCATGGGGTCACAAAGAGTCGGACACGACTGAGCGACTGAAATGAACTGAACCGAACTGAACACATTGAGGGTGGATTATTGGTTACCGCAGTACCGCAGGAAGGTGTTTTTATTGTCTGCATTTTACAGATGATGAACTTAGTAAGAGAGAGGCTAAGTAACTTACCAGAGCACATCTGGGCAGAAACATGGCAGAGTGGTGATCTGAACTCAGAGAACCTGACATTATTGGTGGTAGACGTTATGAACCATTAAGCTACACTACCTCTCAGTCACGATCCCACTGGTTGTTCATTAGAGAATCAGAAAGTAAAAATTCCACTGGATAAACAAAATTTCCCCTTTGGACTTTTTCCCTCACTTTGACAACTGTGAAATAAATAAGAGTCTGACATTGTGGGTGGGGCGGGGCGGGGGGGAGGCGGAGTTCTTCTTCATGCAATGGTGAGGGCTAAACTCCAGAGCAACATTCATTCATTTATTTTTAAAAATATTTATTTATTCGGCTATGTCAGGTCTAGCTTGTGGCATTGGTATCTTTGATCTTCATTGTAGCATGTAGGGTCTTTAGTTTCGGCATTTGAACTCTTAGTTGCAGCATGTGGGATCTAGTTCCTTGGCCAGGAATCAAACCTGGGCCCCCTGCACTGGGAATGCAGAGTCTTAGCCACTGGACCACCAGAGAAGTCCCAGAACATCATTTATTTTTAAAGTAATTTCAATCATATCAATTAGTTGTAGGGTTGGAGGTGACACTGATCAGCTCATAGGACATGGGTCTGCTCTGACTTGTTCCTCTGCACTGAATTACTCCTTAAGCTATTCATTGGACAAGACTCATTCAATGATGAGACAGAATCAAGATTGGTGGGCGAGGAACGGTCCTCCTAGAAGAGATGTGTGTATGGGATTCAATAGAGAAGCTATTCTTCCTCAGATGTCCTCTTAAAGAATAGAATCTTTTTCTCTGCAAAAGAAATAGTGTTTCTTTAGAGAGCTGCAGCAATGAATAAGTGGTGTTTTTGAAAAGCGGTGTTTTTCTATGTCTACATACAGTGATGTAGGAGTCTTTTCAATATTGAACTTGAGATGAACTGAAATAATAACTTGATATAAATGATATTAACCTTTTTTAACTTTTCAAAAATTTTTAAAACAAAAATATTTTCTTAAGGAAGAACCAAATGATGCTCTTCTAGAGTTCTTATTTTTCACTTTAAAAAGGCCTTAGGATTAATCACAGGCGTATCACCAAGGTCTTCACAAACGTAATTTTCAGTTTGGCTGACTTGGTCTTTTCCTCATAGTCTCCACCATTTCAAAGAACACCATATATTTTATGTTTTGTGAAAACTCCCCTCACTGAAAACAAAAGGAATAATTAACAGTCTCGGTAGCTCTGTTGCCAAGAGTCCCTGTAGCTCTCTCCTGCTTACTTACGTATGTTTGGAGATGGACTCTGCATACCAACAAGCCCACAGGTGCACTTTCTGTTTCCTCCTCTCTGTGATTACTAATGTCCAGGAGCAAGGTTAAAAAATGTTTTCCATTGTTATGATAGAAAATCCATAGATGAAATGTGTCTCTTAAAGGCAAAGTATAAGTAAGTAAGTGTTACTTGCTCAGTCATGCCCAACTCTTTGTGACCCCATGGACTGCAGCCCACCAGGTTCCTCTGTCCATGAGATTTTCCAGGTAAGGATACTGGAGCAGGTTGCCATTTCCTTCTCCAGGGGATCTTCCCAACCCAGGGATCGAACCCGTGTCTCCTGTACTGCAGGCGGATTCTTTACCAACTGAGCTACAAGGGAAGCCCAAGGCAAAGCATACTTTTGAGTAAGAGGCAGTTTGTTGGGATGCCTTATCTCATAAATTTGTCATCTTATTGGCTTTGGGATGGCTGGACCAGTGTGTGCGTGTGTGCGTGCACTTAAGCGTGCGTGACCTGAGTACACATAGTTCAGTATTTCAGGAGGTCGTCACTCTCAGGGTTGTACAAGTGCTGTGTTGGTACCTGGGAGTGATTGCCATCTTAAACATTGGCCCGAGACGGTAAAGCGTCTGTCTCAGTCATGTCCGAATCTTCGCGACTTCATGTTCACAAGGTGTGTCTTACCACACCAGAGTCCTGGCTCTGTTATGGATTCTCTGACAGTAAGGGGTGAGGGCTGAATCGCAGCTCCCAGGCTCTAGAACAGGGCCTCAGGAGTTGTGACAGGCTTAGTTGCTCCAAGGTATGTGGGATCTTCCGGGATCAGAGATTGGACCCATGTCTCATGCATTGGCAGGCAGATATCAATCCACCGTTCCACCAGGGAAGTCCTCAAAACTAATTTTATGATTTATAAATTATGGGCTCATGGTACTCTCTAGGTGGTGTACTTTATTAAAAGCATTCCTATTTAAAGTCAGATGTATCTTCTTTCAAGTCTTCCAGGGTATTCTGCTGACTGCGTGAATTCAGTTGCTTGTGGAAGGGCAAAGACTACACTGGAGACCCTCCATCTCTGTGGGCATCTTGAGGCATGAGGCCCATTTGCCCCTTTCTCCTCTGCATGGGTCCCCTATTTGAGGATAATACTGGCAAACAGCTATGGGCAGTCAGTGTTGAGAAATAAATGCCTAGTCTTGACGGCCTCTTGCTTAAAGTGTCTCTGCAGAGAAGCAAAGCCGTGGGTGACTCTTGAGAAGCAGCAGCAGGAGGAAACTTCCAGATGAAAAGGAGAGATGGACCAAAGCATTCACCCCCCACTCCCTGAGAAACAGAGACCTTCTGATCAAGCAGGGCTCCTGGCCAGCTCTGCACTGGAACATACTGGAGAGCTTTCATAACACTAATGCCAGGAATTTCCTTAGACCCATGAGATCAGAATCTCTGAGACAGGTTGCACGTTTCTATTTTTACAAAAGTCTCTCGAATTTGGTAAAGTTGTCAGGTATGTTATGGGGAGATTGTAGCGGTTGAGAAAATCAAACCTGTCAACCCTAAATGAAATTGACCCTGCATATTCATTGGAAGGACTGATGCTGAGGCTGAAGCTCCAATACCTTGGCCACCTGATGGGAAGAACTGACTCACTGGAAAAGACCCTGATGCTGGGAAAGATTGAAGGCAGGAGGAGAAGGGGATGGCAGAGGATGAGATGGTTGGATGGTATCACCAACTTGATGGACATGAGTTTGAGCAAACTCCAGGAGACAGTGAAAAACAGGGAGGCCTGGTGTGCTTCAGTCCATGGAATCACAGAGAGCCAGACATGACTTAGTGACTGAGCAACAGCTTCAGCGGTTGACCAGGTGCCTTTTCCAGTTCTTTCTCCTAAAAATTTGGGCAACCTCTGTTTGGTGGTGACAAGACAGGATGGCTCTAAGGGGAGGGAGAATGAAAATTTCTAGAAAAAGTGCCATTTCTTGGTTTCTACTGCCTGAAGAGACAAAAAACATCATTTGGGAGTGAACAGGAAATCCCTTCATCTTGTCAATGAGAAATGAATAGAGAAATGAAACCACTCTCCCTACTTTCATTTCAGACCCCTGGACTTCTCTTTTACAGCTGCAACCATTTCTGAACCTTGTGCCCCAAAGGTGTGTGAGGGCAGAAAACAGCTAATGAAGTTTTATTCCTGATAATCCAGGCAGCTATAATGATTTCACTTCCACCCAAGGTCTAGTGGCCAAAGGGATGCTGGTTCTTCAATGAGAAAGATCAAGTTGACTGGAAATGAGGTTGCATGTTTCCATGGTTTAAAACTTCAAACTATCTCTCCAGTTTAGGTGATACAAAAAATAAAGACAAAAATCAAACCAGAGGTCCACATCAGCTATTCTGGACACCTATGAAACATTTATGTTGAATCTGAAAAACATGGTAAAATGCTCCAATTCTAATTGGAAACTTTCCCCAGTTGTTTTCTCAGATTCCTGGGGGACTGAAATCAAACGTCTGTGGCAGGTCTGTGGTTAATATAAATGTTAGGAGTGGGCTTGTATTCAGATGCCAAGTTTCTGGAACTGTGACCAACCATGGCAACTTAGGTGCTTTGCCTTTAAGAATACTGTGCAAGCATATTGAAAACAGCCAAAGGAAACCCCTGCTCAGGCATAAATGCCAGCAAGTGGCTGATTGGAACTCTTCCTTAGATGCAGAAACATGTTTTCTCCTTCCCAAAAGTTCTTTTGCATATTAGACATTTTTTTTTTCCAGAAAAGTATTGGTCTGCATAGGCTTCTGTGGTACAGAAAAGCAATTCTTCACATGTATATAATAAGTACATGGAGGAACCTAGTGAAAAGAACATAAAGTTGATATATACTTAGCTTCGTGTCTGACTGGGCTGTGTACCAGCTGTGACTGTGGGTAAGTTACTGACTCTGTCACCTCTAAGATGCAGATAAGAACTCTCTGGCACATGGTAGTCAATCAACAAGGCTGTTTCTTTCCCTCTCCCATTAAAGGAGACACATGCAATATGTTGCAGCTTCCCTGATGGCTCAGTTGATAAAGAAACGGCCCACAGTGCAGGAGACCTGGGTTCAGTCCCTGGGTTGGGAAGAGCCTCTGGAAAAGGGAATGGCAACTCACTCCAGTCTCCTTCCTGGAGAACCCCATGGATGGAGGAGCCTGGTGAGTTACAGTCCATGGAATCGCAAAGAGTCAGACACGACTTAGCCACTAAACAACAACATACCAGGGTTATTTTTGTTTTTATCTTAACATAGTGGAAGATAAGCCACAGGAGAGATTCAAACCAGGATGTGGAAACATGAGGCACCAGGTTGGGTGGGTGGCAGGTTTCACTCAAGGTCCCAAAGTCACAGAGAGGGGCTCGACCTACTGTGTCCGGAAGATGTTGTTCTAAGCAGCTTCTAGACCTCCCTTTGTACAAATATTTAAGACTTTCCATAACTTGAAGTCAGGTCACCAAATGATGGAAGAACTCTTTGCAGTGAGTGGGCTGCTCTGACACGGAGGGAGTGGGTCTCTCCAGGCTAACTCATATCTGTTGGCCCTCTGTCTCCATCCTGACAGCCCATTTCATCTTGACCTGGTGGTAGGTTACTTCCTAGCTGTTGGCCCTGTCCAGCTGGATCTGGCCTTTAGCTAAAACTCTTTAAGGTGTGAATCCTCACTGTGTGAAGAGCCAAAAAATCTTGGATAAGGACAGTCCCAGAATAAATGAAGTCCCGTGTCACGTACCGCCTTTGTAAAACACCTTGGCGTGGTAGCAATAGGCACTCTCTTTAATAAAGCTCATTCCTTACGGCTCCCACATCTTATCTATTTGGACTCTGTGCTTCTCATTATCAGTAAATGGAAACACTATGGGTAGATTTGGGTCATCATGGAAAAAAAAATTATAGCTGTCACTGCCTTCTGCAATCTAGTTGTTCATTATACGGACCTGAACCCTTATCTTTTTGCCTCCGCTGTAAAGTGCTTTGTGTATATGAGAGCGTGTGTTTAAGTCTCAGCCAATAAATACACAGTCTGAGGAGGACAATCCTATAATTTTGAGCTCCAAGTGTGAGAAAAGGAAAAAGGGTCACTTTGATTAGGTCATCATGTACAGCAAATGGAAACTTCTGGATTTTTCATAAATCCTCACTCATCAGAAAAACCACCATCATTCTTTGGTTCCTTTCTCTCCTAATCCAGGGAATTACATTCTCTCAATTTGATCTTTTTTTTTTTTTTTTTTATCAATGGCAGATGCATTTCCTTGCTTCTTTCAGTAAATAGCATTTTAATTAAAAAAGTCAGTAGTTTCAGCTGTATTTTGCTAAAGAGATGAGTCACCAGACATGGAAGCTGATGCATTTTCATTTTTATTTTTTTCAAAAGCAAACACACAGAACAGCCTGTAGGGCATCTTCGGGGCACATGTAACTTGTTAAAGGTTCATTAAGGGTCTCTGAAATGGAATTTGTTTGGGTAACCGGTGTTTATATTTCTCAAGTTGATGATTTATCACTCAAGTTACAGTAGCACTATCCATAAGACACAGGCAGCCTGCGGACTGTGACTCAGACTTGCCCACATTGTGTCCTGCTTCCAGGTCATCTGGATGGGGACCATCCCGTTTGGTCGGAAGTTTCCTGGCTACCATTCCAGAAGGAAATGTTCTTGTAAAGACAGACTCTCTAACATAAGCGATTTCAAGCGCTGAGATTTAAGAGCAAATTAGGGGCTTACTTGGTCTGAATGAGGAAACTAAAACGTCATGATATTCTTTCATATGATGTGCTTAGCAGATTGGGGAAACCTTGGCAGTTTATGTTTGAAAACTGGAAAAATGCAATGTGCCCAGCGCTACTGCAATCTGTCAAGCCCTCGCATGCACAGCATTTCTTGTACCCTCCAAGCAGCTAGCTCTGGGAGAACAGTAACGTGGGGATGACCTTTTCTTTATGGAAATGTGCCAACAAGTTTCCTGGAGGTCAGGAGGCTAGACTTTCGTCCACTTAGTAGCTGCAGGCAGAACTTCTAAATGGATGAAGTAGTTTGGGAAAAAACTTCTGACTTCAAGACTAGTTCTTTCCCTGTAATAATTTCTGCTTCCTTGATTGTGGATGGCAATTTTAGAACTGAAAATTCTGCTCGGAAATGGTACTCACCTGTGCATGGGAAGGTGGAAACTCCTTTTTCCTTGATTTTGTTTCCCCATGAAGGAACTTCCATTAGAGCAATCTTGCTGGCCTGATACTGTGTGTATATATGTGTGTGTGTGTGCATATTCAGTCCAATTGTCCAAGCCTTTTGCAATCTCACAGACTGTAGCCCACCAACCTCCTCTGTCCATGGGATTTCCCAGGCAAGAACACTGAGTGGGTAGCCATTTCCTTCTTCAGGGCATCTTCCCAACCCAGGGATCAAATCCGGGTTTTGATCCTGCTCTGCAGGCGGATTCTTTGCCAACTGAGCTACCAGGAAGACCTGGCCAGATCCTTTGGCCTTCACTATACAGGTGCCTCATGAATTTGAGCATTCCCAGTGGTCACTGGGTGTGTTCAAGCCGCTTTTTGTTTCATTTTGATCAGTATTAAATCTGACAGTTTGATATCTGTCTCCTGGCCCTAGTGTTTGTTTATACTCCATCGTTCCTTTTTTTAGTCATTCGTTTATTTGACTGTGTTGGGCCTTAGTTGCAGCATGCGGGGTCTTGGATGCATTGTGAGGATCTTTCCTTGCAGTGCATAGACTCTGTTATGGCTCGTAGGCTTATTTGCCCTGGGGCATGTGGGATCTTACTTCCCTCACCAGGGACTGAACCCTTATCTCTTGCACTGCAAGGCAGATTCTTAACCTCTGGACCACCAGGGAGGTCCCACTGCACAATTCTTCATTTAGTCAGGGAACTTATGGTGCCTAATTTTTATTAAAACTCCCATCTCCATTCCTTAACCCTGACCCACAAAACTGTACCAAGGTGGTTTCCCCAGACTTAATCAAATTGTTGATTTGATATCCATTTGCTTTCAGATTTTGATGGCTGGGGGAGTATGGTAAAACTTTTAAGATGTCCTCGAAATATGTCACTGATGTGCTAGACTGTAACTAACCCAGGGATTTATTTTTGGCAGGGGTAGCAACAATGCCTTATTCTTCTTTGTAGCTTCCTGAACATAGTTTAGTACTCGTTGTTGAGTAGGTTGAGTTGGACTGAACAGGAGTTGGAGTTATTGCTATGACTACCTCTCTTTGTACGTAACTATTTGAACTGAAAATGATACTGTCTGTCCTTCTATATTGCTTAAGGAAATTATATATTTCTATATTTTTGATTATGTAAATTGGAGTTGCTTCTTGCAACCTGCTAAATATTAAAGAGATGAACAAGATGAAGTTAACAACAGACATCAGAGCCAGCGCATGAACTGGACTCTGCCATTCTTCCCTCAAACCATGGGGAGACTGGCTTTGGAAAAAAGATGTGGTTGAAGAAACCCTCACTGAAGTTTTAAAAGTCACTTTCAATGCTATTTTAAAATTTTGTTTATCCATTCATCCACCAAGAGATACTTTGGCTAGTGTAAGTGATACTGTATGAAAATGAATATACAAATATCTTCTAGAGACTCTAATTTCAGTTCTTTGGGGTATATGTCCAGAAGTGAAATTGTTAGAAAATATGGTAATTTTATCTTTAGTTTTTTAAAGAGCCATGCTACTGTTTTCTTCAGTGGCTGTACTCTTTCACATTCCCGCCAACAGTGTACTGGGATCCAAGTTTCTCCACCAGTGCCTGTTATTTTCCCTCTTTTGTTTGCCTTGGTTTTGTTTTTGATAGCAGCCATCCTAATGGATGTGAGTTGATCATCTCTTGTGGTATTGATTTCAATTTCCCTAATGAATAGGGATTTTTGAGCATATCTTCATGTGATTATTGGCCATTTATGTCTTCTTTGAAGAAATGTCTATTCAAGTTCTTTGTCCTCTTTGAATTTTTGTTGCTGTTGTTGAATTGTAGGAGTTCTCTACATATTCTGAATTTTAACCTCTTATTTAATATATGATCTGCATGGATTTTCTCCTATTTGGTTGGTTGTTTCTTTATGCAATTGATTGTTTCCTTTGATGAGTAAAAGTTTTAAAGTTCAGTGTGGTTCATTTGTCTAATTTTGCTTTTGCCATTTCTGCTTTTGGTGTCATATCCAGAAACTATGGCCAAATCTGTGGTCATGAAGAAAAATTTCTCCTATATGTTCTTTATGGCAAAACCAATGCAATATTGTAAAGTAATTAGCCTTCAATCAAAATAAATAAATTTAAATTAAAAAAAGAGTTTAATAGTGTTAGCTTTTATGTTCTTGTCTTTGACCCACTTTGAGTTAATATACGGTGTAATGGAAAGGTGCAGCTTCATTCTTCTGCATGTGGGTATCCAGTTTTTGCAACACCATTTGTTGAAGACTGATTTTCCCCATTGAGATGTATAGGCATCCTTGTCAAAAATAAATTTACCGCATATGCAAAGGTTCATTTCTTGGTTCATTATTCTATTCCGATGTCCTAAATATCTGTCTTTATGCCAGCATCACTCGGGTTTGATTAGCTTGCTTTAAGTTTTGAAATCAAGAACTGTGAGTCCTTTAACTTTGTTCTTCTTCCCCGAGTTTTGGCTTAACATTACTTTAAAATAAAATTTATACTAGATTTATATCATAGTGGTTTTTATGCCTTACTTACCAGAACCAATTTCCCCACTGAAATGGCTTTTCCACAAATAAATTACTATGAATCTGTTGGCTATTTTAGGTACATTATTTCTTTGAAATTATGTGCTTGTCCTTACAGCTTATTGGAAAGAATGCTGCACTAAGAGTTGGGGTGGAGTTTTCAGGCCTGAGTTTGCTACCAGTAAGAGTGTGTCTTCAGTCAGCTCACTTGAGAAAGACCTCAGTTTCCCCTCCCAGTGAAGACCTGACAGGCTGAGCCTTATGTTTGCTTTCAGCTCTCAGAGTCTAAGTCTTAGCAGATCAGCAGTCTGATGTTTGCTGAAGGATTACTCTTTTTAATTCACATAGGTACTCTACATTTTCTGAATCTTCCCCCTTGTTTATCACAACATGAGCACAATGAGATGCAAGATTCTTTCCGATTACAAGCATAACTGAGAATCTCAGATAGGGAACCAACTGGGCATCTCAGGTGCAAAGACAAAGCAATGTTATGGTTTCTCATGACCTCACATGGAACTTCATCTTTGGACAAAGTCTTGGGCATCTCAATAGATCCTGCTTTTCGTACATGATTAAAAGTTCACTTCAGTTGAAAAGTCACATGTTGCCCTCTTTCAATTCCACTTTAGAGCTTCTCCTCTTTTCCGTCCCAGGCCAGCCTCTGACTCAGATGCCTAGTGGGTGTGAGATGCTTGTGCTCAGTCCTGTCTTACTCTTTGGGACCCCATCGGGCCAGGCTCCTCTGGCCATGGAATTTTCCAGGCAGGAATACTGGAGTTGTTTTCCCTTATCCATCTCCAGACGTTCTTCCCCACCCAGGGATCGAACCCACGTCTCATATGTCTCCTGCATTGGCAGGCGGACTCTACCACTAGCGCCACTTGGGAAGCCTTAGTGGGCGTGGTGGAGGGAAAAACTGACACTGTCATTGGCTGGTTCTCTCTCCAGTCTCCACCCACTTCCTCATCCCTTTCTCCACCCCCTTCCTCACTAGCTGCTCTTTGAAGCGGTAGAGGAAGAGGGATTAGACGCAAGGGGAAGGAAGGTTTTACGTTCCTGGCAGAAGTAATCTGATGTCAGTTCCCTCCAGTGTGGTAGCATCCAAATGCTATTCTCTTCGCTGCATGCATCTTTTCCCTGCAAACCCTGAAAGTTCAGTTCATTACCTCCCTTCTCATCGGTAGACAGGTGGGAATCAGGTAGCCATCTCCTTGTCTCCCAAACGCTAGAGGATACAGTTAGTCTATCCTTAAGAAGTTCTCTTAAACCTTTCTCAGTTGGCTTATGGGGGGAGGGGTAGTAAAGCACTCTCTGCAAAGGAGGTCCTCGTGAGGGGATTCATGGAAAACCAGGAGAAAGCTCTGTTTTCTGTTGTGCAGCCTGGAGGGAAACACCTGCAAAGCTCTTTCATTTCTGGGCCTATCTTTCTGGAATGCTCTAGATTCTGTTTTTCAGTGTAGTCCTTGGACCACTGGCATTGCCTTCACATGGGAGCTTAGTAAACAGGCAAACATTGGACTGCAGTCCCACCCAACAGAACCTGCATTGCCACAAGATTCCCAGGTGATTTTTACATTTGTGAATATTGGAGAGGTAACAGCAAAGAACTTAGAATGGTTAGTGCTTCTAAAAGTTCTTGGAAGCTGCTGCTGAAGCCAGAAAAAAATCAACATTTAGTATCTGGGACATACACATGCGCTGTAAGATTCTGAAGAATGAAATACTGAGAGAGGAAATGGACAAAAATTGAGTTAAAAGAAAAGATGAGGTGGCACATTTTTTGACAGTAATTGGGTCACATGAACTGTGCTTTGGGTTGAGTGAGGGTTGTATCTGATGCCATCACATTGGCACGTGCAGAAGTTTTACTTATGTCTCAGTTGCACGCTGTACTTTCCCCATCTTTCCTTAATTGCTTTTTCCTACCATGTCTTAATCTTCACCCTCTTCAACCCCTGATGCTAAGTCAGCAGTTTGGGCTCTTTATTTGTTTAGTTCATATGATTCAGGGCTTTCTTTTTGTAAACTTGGTAAACTTTTCCATATTTCCAGTTATATTGTTAGTGGGTTTGGAGGATTTCTTCCATTTATAGAACCCTAGTTGAAGTTGTTGAGTCTTGGAATTGTTAACTATTCGGTTATGTGTCATAAAAATACAGTGTGTGTGTGTGTGTGTGTGTGTGTGTGTGTGTGTGTGTGTGTTTGTGTGTGTGTGTGTGTGTAGTGAGAGTCAGTTAAAATAATTGCAAAGAAATTCCCTGAATTAGAACTTTTGTTGCTGAAGCTAAATAAAACTGCAGTTTGTTGCTTTGTCTCTAGCCCAGTGTGTACCGTGTACACATTAAAAGCATACACAGTTCAACATTTTGTTTCCTTTAATTTTAACTGACTTATCTGAAAAGCTTTGCACTGGACTTAATTTCTGTACACCATCTGTTACCACTGGATCTTAGACGATTGTGTTTGGCTCAGGCACACAAAGTACAGTTCATTTCCCCTTCACTCATCTGAAAGCAACTATTTGTATTGCATTTTGTCAAGTTAAACTTGTTTTGATATTTCTCCCTCCAGTCTCCTCCTCTCCTCCTTCCCCTCTTCCTCTCCTCCTCCTTCTTTCTTCTTTTTCTCTTCTTTCCCCCATGCTGGCTTCCTCTTCATTTGGCAAATAAAACCTTTACCTTTGTCCGGAATTTTTAATAGCTGAGAAAGGTAAGCAAAAGAGGACTTTTTCCACCCTACACTCTGTTTCCCACCCACTCTGTTATACACCCACTTGCCCACCCCTCCGATGTCTCTAACCCTGAAGTATCACAATTTTTGCAATTTTCACTTTCTCTCTATCTGTTCTCATCCCAGGGTCAGCCTGAAGCAGAACTATGTAATTGGTCTTCGGTAATACAGCCTTTTCAAAACCCAAGGCTTTCATTTCGCAACAATTTTAGATTTATGGGAAAGCGGCAGACAGTTCCCATACACACTTCCCCCTGTCTCTCCTATTGTTAACATTTGAGGTAGCTGTGGTACACTTATCACAACTAGGAAATTGACACTGGTGTATAACTATGTGGTACTGGAGAAGACTCTTGAGGCTCCCTTGGACAGCAAGGAGATCAAACCAGTCAACCCTCAAGAAAATCAATCTTGAATATTCATTGGAAGGACTGATGCTGATGCTCTAATACTTTGGCCACCTGATGCGGAGAGCTGATTCATTAGAAAAGACTCTGATGCTGGGAAAGATTGGATGCAGGAGGAGAAGGGGATAACAGAAGACAAAATGGTTGGATGGCATCACTGACTCAATGGGCATGAGCTTGAGCAAGCTCCAGGAGATGGTGAAGGACAGGGATGTTTGGAGTGCTGCAGTCTATGGGGTGGCAAAGAGTCGGCCGTGACTTAGTGACTGAACAACAGCAACAACATAACTATTAACTGAACTCCATACTTGGATTTCACTCGTCTTTTTTCCCCTCTCAGGATCCCAATCAGGACATCTTATTGTATTCAGTTGTTGTTCCTCTTTCATCTGTGGCAGTTTCTTAGTCTTTCCTTGTTTTTCATGACCTTGTTAATCCACAGATTTTGTAGAATATCCTTTTACTTGGGTTGCCTGATGTGTTTCTCATGGTTGGACAGGGGTTATGAATTTTTGAGAATACTATAAGGTGAAGTGTCCTTCTCACTGGCTTCACTCATGGTTGGTGAAAACATTGACTGATTGTCTCAGGTCCTGTCTCCCAGGCAGCCTCGTTTTTCATCTTTGTCTCTTATAGCTCACTGTCCATATCATCACCTCCTTCTTCCTACTCAGGGTGGATCCCCTTTCTCAACTTAATATAGGCCTCTCAGAATAATATGTAAGAGGATTATATGCAACCAACAAAGTATTTAAATATTGTTTCCTCTCCAGGGATGCTCCTATCCCCAACTTTATCTCTAATGATGGAGTCATGAGAGAGAAACTTTATGTCTCTCAGTAAAATTATTTGGCCATCAAGAAGGCTGATAGGCTGCCTGGCAAGGGGTTAGTATTTTCCTGAGCCATCATGCAGGCCCAGAGGAGGAGGAGGGGGAGCTGGGAGGATTATGTTCTTTCCAGAACCCTTGACACTGTCCTAGATAATCTTCTGTCTTCCTTACTAAGCAGTAAGTCTTGCCCATTTGTAATACTCTTTTTGAAAAAAGGAAACCATGGCCTGGGGCTGGGTCTCAGTGAGGTCAATTTCCCCTTTGAGAGAGGAGCAGGCTGGGGTGTGTTGGTGCAGGGTTGGGATTCTTGGCAGGACAACTGGTAATACAGACCTTACTTTGCATATGACTGTTTTCTGAGATAGTTGCTCCTTCTTTCCTTTCTTCTTTCATCCCTCTCTTTCTCTCACTCCCTCTTTCTTTTTTCTTCCTTCTGCTTTTCTTCTTCCCACTTCTCTCCTTCTTTCTTGTTTAGCAGGATTTCATTTCCAGTTTTCTCTGTGTCTTTCATGATTCCTGCCTCCCATCTGGTTTGGATGCAACTGTAGCAGACACCTGGTGCTTCCCATTTATCCCTGCAGCCATTCCAGGGGTTAACTGTCAGCAACATCTGTACACTTGGGTGGCTCTGGCTATCTCTCAGCCTGGAAGTGGTCTCTGATAGAGGGAGCACACCAGAAGGCAAGGTAGTAAAGGCTCCACAAATGACCCTTATCCAGTAAGGAATGAGAGTTGGCAGGTAATTACCCCAGCTTCCTTGTCCATTGCAAGGAAGGGACTACACCAGCACTTCCCAATAGAACTTTCTGTGATAGTGGAAACATTCTATCATTTGCCTTAATAGGGTACCTGAATGGCAGAAGGTGAAGAGGAACTAAAGAGCCTCTTGGTGAAGGTGAAGAGGAGAGTGAAAAAGCTGGCTTAAAATTCAATATTAAAAAAACTAAGATAATGGCAATCCAGTCCCATCATTTCATGACAAATACATGGGGAAACAGTTACAGGTTTTATTTTCTTGGGCTCCAAAATCACTGTGGATGGTGAAATTAAAAGACACCTGCTCCTTAGAAGAAAAGCTATGACAAGCCTAGACAGAATATTTAAAAGCAGAAACATCACTTTGCTGACAAAGGTCTGTGTAATCAAAGCTGTGGTTTTTCCAGTAGTCATGTACAGATATGAGAGTTGGACCATAAAGAAAGCTATGCGCCAAAGAATTAGTGGTTTTGAACTGTGGTGGTGCTGGAGAAGACCCTTGAGAGTTTTTAGACAGAGAGGAGATCAAACCAGTCAATCTTAAAGGAAATTCCCTGAATACTCATTGGAAGGACTGATGCTGAAGTTCTAATATCTTAGCCACCTGATGTGAAGTGCTGACTCATTGGAAAAGACCCTGATGCTGGAAAAGATCAAAGGGAGGAGGAGAAGGGGACAACAGAGAATGAGATGGTTGGATGGCATCATTGACTCAATGGACATGAGTTTGAGCAAACTCTGGGAGATAGTGAAGGACAGGGAAGCCTGGCACACTGCAGTCCACGGGATCACAAAGAATCAGACACGATTTAGTGACTGAGCAAAATGTGGCTACTGAGCACTTGTAGTGTGGCCAGTGAGAATAAGGAACTGAATTTAAAATTTTAGTTAACAAATTCAAATTTAAATAGCCAACATGACTCGTGGCTTCTATGTTGCATAGTGAACACACTATGCCGCTTGGATAGTCCCCGGGGAAGACAGAATCAGTTGCCCACTGTGGTCACCCACTCATCAACATATCTTCCCTTCTTGCCTCATGTCCTCATTCCTCCCTGGAATTACCTCCTATGATGGTCGGTTTCATGTGTCGGCTTGCTTGGGCTAAAGGATGCCCAAAGCAAGTAAAACATTATTTACTTGCTGGTAAAACATTATTCCTGGGGTGTTTCTGGAAGAATGCGTGTGTACATGTATGCTGTCTCTTCAGTCCTGTCTGACTCTTTGCAACCCTGTGAACATAGCTCACCAGGCTCCTCTGTCCATGGGATTTTCCAGGTAAGAATACTGGAATGGGTTGCCATGTGCTCCTCCAGGGGATCTTCCTGACTCAGGGATTGAACCATGTCTCTTATGTCTCCTGCGTTGGCAGGCAGGTTCTTTCCCACTAGCGCCACAAAGAGATGAGCATTTGAATCCATAGACTAACTAGTGAAGATCACTTACACCAGTGCAAGTGGGCATCATCGGATCTGTTGAGGCCTGATTAGAACCAAGTGGTGGAGGAAGGGTGAGTTTGCTTGCTGCTAGGGCTTCCCTAGTAGCTCGGACAGTAAAGTATATGCCTGCAATCCAGGAGACCTGGGTTTGATCCCTGGGTCTGGAAGATCCCCTGGAGAAGGAAATGGCAACCCATTCCAGTACTCTTGCCTGAAGAATTCCATGGACAGAGGAGCCTGGTGGGCTACAATCCATGGGGTCACAAAGATTTGGACACGACTGAGTGACTGACACACACGGGGCATCTAGCTTCTTCTGCCCTAAGTTCTGCACTGCATTTTTGGCACTTTAGACTCGACCTGGGGTTTACACCATTGGCCCTCTAGTTCTGGTTTAGATTGAAACTACACCACCTGCTTTCCAGGCATACAGCTTACATGTGGCAAACCATCAGATTTTTCAGCCTCCATGATCATTTGAGCTAATCATAATACAATATATATCTTTCTATATATGTCTTATTTTTTAAATTTCTCTAGAGCAGCCTTCCCATTTCCCCCAGGAATTTTTGGCTTAGAGTTTCTTTTCTCAGGGACTGTTCTGAGGGGACCCCAACCTAAAAAGCATTTGAACTCTACCTCTCCAAGTCCCACTCTGTCTCTCTGCTCATGTCCATGAATTTCTTCATGTGCTTCTGCCTCTGTGTTCCTGCAGCCCAGTGGGTCTACCTGTGTCAGGGTGTGGGTGTGGGGCTTTCCCCATGCACAGCACAGGCGTAAATACAGGGCTGTGATGAGTGGAAGCAAGCTTCAGGTATTTGCTTACATTTTCAAGGGCTCCCTTCTGAGACTCTGCCATGTACTACAGAGGAAATACAAAAGAAACACTTTTCTCTACTCCTCCAGACTTTTGTTTTATTACTCTAGAAATCAAATCACCTATGTGTGCTCTGGGGCTTTTGCCATAGGTTAGATTCATCTCTAATAGGGAAATATAAAGAAAAGATGAAGTAGAAATGGAGATCACTTACTAAACCAGCCTGCTTATGGTTGCTGGGGGCAAGGAAACAGAGAAGGGATAGTTAGTCTGGGATCGACAGGTACATACTGCTACATTTAAAATGGATAATCAACAAGGTCTTACTGTATAGCACAGGGAACTCTGCTCAACATCATGTGGCAGCCTGGATGGGAGGGGAGCATGGATACATATATATGTACCGCTGAGTCCCTTCGCTATCTACCTGAAACTATCACAACATTGTTAATGGGCTATATTCCAATATAAAATATAAAGTTAAAAGCATGAAATAAAATGAAGAAAACAAACAGAAAAAAACCCAAACAACAAGTAAAACAGTCTAATTGTGAAGAAGGACATATTACCTTCTGTGTCCATTCCTCGGCTCTCTGCTTGCTTAGGACTGATGTTTGCTGTAGGGAAGGCAAGGGCACAGGTGCAGGAGTCTTGAGTTCTGAACACGTTTGATGTTCCCTCCCCACATGCCTCCTGGTGCCCCTCCAATCTCATTGTGCAAGGGATCTTGCTCTGTCTTACTTCTTAGTCTGCTAGGCATTTGTATTAATTCACAGCAGATTTACTGAGAGAGAGAATTCCTAAGCCAAAGTTTACAGCAGCATTCCTGTAACCATGCAGGATGATGAGGGGGGAGGTAGGGGAGAGGGGAACTCCTGGATTAAGCACAGGTGATGTTTGACTAGCCAAAAAAAGTACTTTGGGATTTCCCTGTGGTTGAGAATCAGCCTGCCGGTATAGGGTACATGGGAGGTTTCTACGTGCCATGTGGCAACTACTGAAGCCCTTGAGCTCTAGATAAAGGCCGTGCTCCGCAGCAAGAGGTGCCACCATAATGAGAGGCCCATGCACGCAACTAGAGAGTAGCCCCTGCTCGCCCCAACTGGAGAAGACCTTAGCACAGCAAAAATAAATAAATGTATAAATTAAATAAAAAGAAAAGTACTGTGCTTTCAGGAAGCGATATAGTGCTTGTTACTCTAAGATGCTAACATTAAAATAAGCATAAAGCAGGTTCCTCTTAAATATGTTTGAGATTTCCTGTTATCTTTTCATAGTTTTTTCCCATTACTTTTGTTCCTTATATACCCTAATCCCAGAATTGGTAAGGAGAAAGCATTATGAGCAATAGTGGGGCATTATCCCCAGGTGACATAATTGTGTGTGTAGAAAATCCTAAACAATGTACAAACTGTTAGAATTCACATGAACTTAGCAAGCCTTCTAAATTATATTTCTTTAAAAATAATATATATATATATTGGGTATAATTGCCATACAACATTATATTAGTTTCAGGAATACAATATAGTGTTGTGATCAATTATATTTCTATACATCAACAACAAAAAAGCAAATTAAAGAAGACTTTATAAATGTAAAGGCATGGACTAGAAAACTCAATATTATTAAGACATCAATTATCCCAAATTTATTCTTAAAGTAATGCAACACCATTCCAAGTGCAAGTAAAATTTTTTTTGTGTGTACACACCTGGACTAGCTGCTAACAAAATTTATTTGGAAATGTAAAATGCCAAGAACACACAAGGCAATCTTGAGGAAGAGTAATAGCTGTAGTATTGAATGCAAGAAGAGACCAATAGACCAACAGAAGAGAAGTGAGCACACAAATGGGCCATGGTGTACACTTTTATCTAATTTATGACAAATTCAACACTGCAGTGCAGCCAAAAAGAATGGTCAATTGGATAGTGACATGGAACTATAGTACATTACCCCTATTTCACAGCATACAATAAGTGAATTCCAGGTGTTTGGTAGACCTGAGCATGAAAGACAAACCAATAAAGCTTTTAAAGGCAAAACAAATAAGTTACATTTTTCTGAGCCTGACATTAGCAAACATTTCTTTGAAAAAAGTTTTCACCATCAAGTAAAAACTGATACATTAGACCACATATTAACATCGAACACTTCTGTTTATGAAAGCAATCATTGAAAGGTGAAATATTTAACCCATGAGTGGGAAAAAAATTTTCAGTACACATATTCAGAATGTGTGCATTCAGAAAGAATGCGGCAAACAATGAAGAAAACTAGGGACAACCAGTGGAAAAGTGGGTAAGAGACATCACAAAAGAGGGTATCTGAATGGCCAAGCAGCATATGAAACTGCTCAAGCTCATTAGTCACATGAGTTAAAATAAAATGAGATGCCCCAACACACCTATCAGGATAGCTAAAGTGAACAAAGAATGGAAATACCAAATGTTGGCTTCTTGTGTGGATTGTTGAAAGTTTATAGACTATTTCAGTTACCTGCAAGATCTCATCTTTTGTTGGGGTTAGTGAGTTAGGCAGCACTAATGGAGGCTTTTTATTTAACAGGTGAAAACAGGACTGTATCATTTGTTAGAGTTCACACCCTCTATCACATGTTCATTGAGTCAGTGATTACAACAAACTGTGGAGAATTCAAGAGATGGGAATACCAGACCACCTTACCTGCCTCCTGAGAAATCTGTAGGCAGGTCAAGAAGCAACAGTTAGAACTGGACATGGAACAATAGACTGGTTCCAAATTGGGAAAGGAATACGTCAAAGCTGTAAACTGTCACCCTGCTTATTTAACATATATGCAGAGTACATCATGTGAAATGCCAGGCTGAATGAAACACAAACTGAAATCAAGATTGCTGGGAGAATTATCAATCACCTCAGATATGCAGATGACACCACTCTTATGGCAGAAAGCAAAGAACTAAAGAGCCTCTTGATGAAAGTGAAAGAGGAGAGTGAAAAAGTTGGCTTAAAACTTAACATTCAGAAAACTAAGATCATGGCATCCGGTCCCATCACTTCATGGCAAATAGATGGAGAAAAAGTGGAAACAGTGGGAGACTATTTTTTTGGGCTCCAAAATCACTGTAGATGGTGACTGCAGTCATGAAATTAAAAGACGCTTGCTCCTTGGAAGAAAAGTTATGACCAACCTAGACAGCATATTAAAAAGCAGAGACATTGCCAACAAAGGTCCATCTAGTCAAAACTATGGTTTTTCCAATAGTCATGTATGGATGTGAGAGTTGGACTATAAAGAAAGCTGAGTGCTGAAGAATTGATGCTTTTGAACTGTGGTGTTGGAGAAGACTCGAGAGAGTTCCTTGGACTGCAAGGAGATCCAACCAGTCCATCCTAAGGGAGATTAGTCTTGAATATTCATTGGAAGAACTGATGTTGAAGCGGAAACTCCAATACTTTGGCCACCTGATGCAAAAAATTGGCTTATTGGAAAAGACCCTGATTCTGGGAAAGATTGAAGGCAGGAGAAGGGGACAACAGAGGATGAGATGGTTGGATGGCATCACTGACTCGATGGGTATGAATTTGAGAAACCTCAGGGAGTCGGTGAAGGACAGGGAAGCCTGGCATGCTGCAGTCCACGGGACTGCAAATAGTCAGACATGACTGAGCGACTGAACTGAGCTGAACACCCTCTCTGTGTATTTTGGTTAGGTTTTCATCTGAAATGTTAATGGAAGTATGTGCTTTTTGTGAATCCATAGAGGAACTAAATTCTGAAATTTTTCATAAGTTTGTTTCTGCCAGGTATTTAAAGTTGACAAAATAATCTATTTATTTATTTGGAATCAGAATATGTTGTAATTAATGTGGCTGAGTCACAAAGTGGAACAGCTTTGACTCTGCTAATCTGTTTGAATTAAAAAATTTCTGACACCTGAAAACCCACACCACTTATTCAGGCAAATAAGAGAAAAATGACCAACCATAATGACAGGTTAATTTAAAAAGTTGTATTTTGTTTATTCAATTTCACACAATTGCTAGATTTAGGCACACTAAATTTTTTCTTTTATATTTTTATTGTACAATATGCAAATATAAGGTGTACAAGAGTCATAATTTTTAAAATATTATGCTCCAGTTATAGTTATTACAAAATATTGGCTATATTCCTTGTGCTGTACAGTATATCCATATTCAGCATATTTATCTTATACATAGTAGTTTTTCCTCTAAATCCCATACTCCTAACTTCCCCTCCCTTCTTTCTTCTTCCCACTGGTAAACACTAGTTTGTTCTCCATTTCTGTGTGTCTATTTCTGTTTTGTTATCATTTGTTTTTTCTTTTAGATTCCAGATCTAAGTGATAATGTTGAATATTTGTCTTCCTCTGTCTTATTTTACTTTGCATAATACCCTCTAAGTCCACTCATGTTTTTGAAAATGGCATCAATTCTTTTTCTTTTAATCTTTGGGGAGTATTCTATATTCCATAGTGTGTGATATATATGTGTGTGTATATATATCACATCTTCTTTATCCAATATTCTGTTGATGGACACATAGATTGCTTCCATATCTTGGTTATTATAAATAATGCTGCTAAGAACATTGGGGTGCATGTATCTTTTTGAATTAATTAAGCTTCCCTGATAGCACAGTTGGTAAAGAATCTGCCTGCAATGCAGGAGACCCTAGTTCAATTCCTGGGTCAGGAAGATCCGCTGGAGAAGGGATAGGCTGCCCACTTCAGTATTCTTGGGCTTCTCTTGTGGCTCAGCTGGTAAAGAATTCACCTGCTATGTGGGAGACCTGGGTTCAATCCCTGGGTTGGAAAGACCCCCTGGAGAAGGGAAAGACTACCCACTCCAGTATTCAGACCTGGAGAATTTCACAGACTGCATAGACCATGGGGTCACAAAGAGTCAGACATGACTGTGTGCCTTTCACTTTCACATACATTTTTAGTGTGTCTCAGGAGTAGAATTGCTCGGTCCTCATGGCTCAGATGGTAAAGCGTCTCCCTACAATGTGGGAGACCCGGGTTTGATCCCTGGGTGGGGAAGTTCTCCTGGAGTAGGAAATGGCAGCCCACTCCAGTATTCTTGCCTGGAAAATCCCATGGATGGAGGAGCCCAGTAGGCTACAGTCCATGGGGTCGCAAAGAGTCGGACACGATTGAACGACTTCATTTCAAACTTCATGGTAATTCGACTTTTAGTTTTCTGAGAAATCTTCATAATATTTTCCACAGGGGTTGCACCAATTTACAATCCCACCGACAGTGTATGAGGATTCTCTTTTCTCCATGCACATCCTTGCCAACACTTGTTATTTCTGTTCATTTTGATGATAGCCATTCTGACTGGTGTAAGGTGTATTTCATTGTGGCTTTGATTGACATTTCCTTGATGATTAGCAATGTTGAGCATCTTTTCTTGTACCTGTTGGCCATCTAGATTTCCTCTTTGAAAAAAATGTCTATTCTGTCCTCATTTTTCAATTGGGTTGTTTGAGTTGTATGAGTTGTTTATATATGTTGGATATTAACTCCTTATTGGGCATATCATTTTCAGATATATTCTCCCATTCAATAGGTTGTTTTTTTTGTTTGTTTTTCTTTGTTGTGCAAAGCTAACTTTAATTATGCCTCATTTGCATATTTTTCATTTACTGCCTTTGTTTTAAGAGACAAAAAATATTGCTATTATTTATTAATATATTAAAGAGTGTTTTGTCTGTTTTCCTCTAGGAGTTTTACAGTATCCAGTCTTACACTTTGGTCTTTAGTCCATTTTATTTTTGTTAGATTTAGGTAAACTGAATTTGACATATAAAATTTTTTATGACTTTCTTCAATGTTTATTTATAATCAGTATATATTGTTGTGTGAAAAGGATTTCTCATTACTTTAAAAAAGCTTGTTATCATGGGTGAAATAAGACTGGACCAACTCTTATTTATGTGTAAATTTGTTTCCAAATCCTTTTCTACAGTTGAGCTATGAGTAAACTTTACTCCAAATCAATAATTCTAAATTAACAGCATGTGAATTAATGAAGATTTTGCCAACAGCCCTTCAGAGTTAACACACACACAAACTAAAATCAAGCCAAGCATCATAACTCAAAATAAGTGACACTCACTTTTGAAAATGTTTCCACTAAAAAAAGGAATAAATATGCAATTCTATCGAATGATTAACTATTGCCTCAAGTAAAAGAGCTACGCTGTTCTCAAATACTGTGGACTATGTTTATAAAAATAGCTATTTATTGGCCCAAGATGCCATTAATTCTGCTTTGGGTAGAGTACATGGGAAGAATCGACTAATGAGTTTTGCACAGGTTGGATGTACATAAACTTTCTTGAACTCTTGTTTTATCTAAACCTCAAAGTTTCTTACTTCTAAATCCTGTTTACTTTCAGCAGAATGTGACTCCTTTGCTTCAAAGTAAACAGGCTATAAAAAGCCTCATAAGTCATCTTGGGATTTAGAAAGCCCTTACCAAACAAAAATCTTAATGGGTTCAGCGTCTATGATTCAGAAACATACGGATTGAATTTCCCTTTAAAATACACATAAGCTTGAAAGTAAAGGGTGAAAGTGGTTGGCCAATTGCACTTGGGTTTTTCTGGAAGCCAAGACCTTCAGAAAGGCTCTTGAGATACTTTTCTATATCCTCAGATTCAACTAGGTTTTCCAGCTCTGAGGGAGCTCCTTGTAATTGCAAATTATGTGTGTATGCAGCTTAAAATGTTCCCATGGAAGTTGTGCAGCCTCTGTAAAGGCCAGAACATATGGCACATTATGTCATCAAGATAATGTACTTCCTTTCTATAAAGATATCAACATACACCACTCACTATTTTTTATCTCCTAGATGAAACAGCTTAGCCTTGGATGCTCCAAGCACAATAAAATTATGACCCCTGGGAAGTAATTTAATGTAGGTGATAGGTATCACTAGTTCAGACAATTTTGTGAGTTGCTGTGACATCATGATATCTATTCTTTTCTCCTTTGAAGAAGGGGCATATATAAAGTCTTTTGTTTTCCTGGAGTGCAGGCACAACCAGTCTTTGATTATGTGTGTATATGAGAGATTTCTCAATATATGACAGCATTCCTCAATATTATATATACAAAATATTGAGACAAATTTTGAAAAGTGATTTGAGCACTTGATGCATTTTTTTAGCCATTCTTGGTACATCTTTGAATTGACAAAAATAATTGTCTAGCACCAACAGTCAGCATCTCTCTATCTATCTGTGTAACTTTGGGAGGTTTTAGGTTCTTTGGAATCTGGCAGGTGGTTTCTTCATTGCTAGAAAAGGGGAAATGCTAATTATATTTTCTAGTTTAAGATGAGATCATTTATTTAAATGAAACTTTTAATGTGGTAGTGCTTTGCAATTGTTTTGGCTTGGTAAGCTTTGCTTGCAAGTTGATACTTGATTTGGTATGGAATCACTTAAAGAATGCATTTTAAAAACCTTTGAATGTGATATGACATGATACTTATATAATCTGATAAGATACCATACAAATGAAGAAGAGCTTTGCCTGGTGACTCCCAGCTGGTCAGTGGACAAGGCCCAGAAACATTTACTCTTTCCAAATGAACCAAGATGGTCCAATCTTTCTTCTTCAGTGTAAAGAGCCACAAGGTGCTCAGCTTGATGACACAAAGGTTAGAAAGTTTTAGGTTATCCCACCTAAATGAGGTCTTATTCTGATACACATGTTCTCTCTTGTTGGAAATTAAACTGTAAGATGAGATATGTTCTTTTCCAAAAGGATTTCTGGGTGTTTTTTAAATACACAGAAAGTGGACTAAGTGAAGTCACTTCTTTAAAATCTCCTTTATTAAGTTCTTATGGCTTCAAACACTTCAGAAAAGAGAAGATTTATGTGAGGGGTCTGGACAGAGACAGGAAATATTTTCACACAAAATGTTTCTCTATCACTTCTATAGATAACCATGTGAATAAGATAAAAAGCAACCCCTAAATCTCAGTGACTTAAAATAACAAAGGTTTATTTCCTGCCCCATTGAAGGATGTCTGGGGGTCCCGCCTCCACCCTGACACTGACTTTCCCCTGTGAGCCAGTCTGGACTTGCACAAGCCAATTCTTCTGCTCAGATCAAATCATAAGGCTGTACTTCAAGTACTTGGTACAATTGTGCATATGCCTGGAAGACAAGAGCTAAGGTAATGATGCAAAGCCCCAGTGGCTCTGATACTATTTTATATACTTACAGTCCACAGAATATTCTAGGTTGCAGGTTTTGTTTCCCTTTCAGTACTTTAAATATATTATGCCACTCCCTTCTGACCTGAAAATTTCTACAGAAAAATCAACTGATAGCCTTATGGGAATTCCCTTGTATATGACTCTTTGCTTTTCTTTTCTCACCTTTAGAATTCTCTTTTTACCTTTAACTTTTACCATTTTAATTATGATATGTCTTGATGTGGACCTGTTTCTGTTCATGTTGTCTGGGAACCTCTGTTATTCCTGTACCTGGATATCTGCTTCCTCACTCAGGTTCAGAAAGTTTTCAGCCATAATTTTATAAAATACACTTTCAGTACCTTTCTGTCTTCTCCTTCTGGGAAACTTATAATGCGAATGTTGATACAACTGATGTTGTTCCAGAGATCCCTTAAACTGCTCTCATTTTAAAATAGTGTTTTTCTTTCTGCTGTTCTGTTCCAGTGATTTCCACTTCTCTATATTTCAGGCTACTTATGTACCTTTCTGTATCATCTTGTTTACTGTTAATTCTTCCTAGTGTGCTTTTCATGTAAGTTTTTGTATTCTTCAGTTCTGATTCTTCTTTTTATATTTTTTAGTTCTGTGTGAAAATTCTCACTGTGTTTACCATTTATTTTCCCTAATTCAATTAGCATTCTTATTACTAATGCTTGGAACTCTTTATTTGTAAATTATTTGTTTCTATTTCATGAATATTTTTTCAGGAGTTTTCTCTTTCAATAGAAATGTATTCTTCTTCCCCTTTTTTTCCCTCTTAACTTTCCCTGTCTCGATGAAATTAGGTGAACCAATTACCTAATGTGGTCTTGAAGGGGTGTCACTGTGTAGGAGCATTGCTACGTAGTCTGCTTTGGTGGGAGAGCTGAATCTGGTGTGAGTGTGAGTCACACATTTCCCAGGGTATGCTGACAGCTGTTGCCTTGGTAGGAGGTGGGGTTGGAGATGAAGAGGCTGGGACTAGAGCCAGGTGTGAACTGGGCCTTCTCCTCTGCTCAGTGGCCAATATCACCATATTTGGAGTAAGGTCAGGTCCCAAGCTCCTGAAGCAGAAGTGCTGAAGTTGGGTCTGAGCTAGTTCTGTTCTATTTAAGGGTGTGCTCTCCACGCATGACAAAGAATGTTCAAACCACCCTACAATTACACAGATTTCACATGCTAGTAAGTTTATGCTCAAAATCCTTCAAGCCAGGCTTCAACAGTATGTGAATCAAGAACTCCCAGATGTATAAGCTGCACTTAGAAGGCAGAGGAACCAGAGATTAAATTGCCAACATCCATTGGATCATAGAAAAAGCTAGGGAATTCCAGAAAAACATCTACTTCTGCTTCACTGACTACGCTAAAGCCTTTGACCATGTGGATCACGACAAACTGTGGAAAATTCTTCAAGAGATGGGAATATCAGACCACCTTACCTGCCTCCTGAGAAATCTGTATGCAGGTCAAGAAGCAAGAGTTAGAACTGGACATGGAATAATGGACTGGTTCAAAATTGGAAAAGGAGTACATCAAGGCTGTATATTGTCATCCTGCTTATTTAACTTACATACAGAGTACATCATGTGAAATGCTGGGCTGGATGAAACACAAGCTGGAATCAAGTTTGCCAGGAGAAGTATTAACACCCTCAGATACGCAGATGATACCACCCATATGGCAGAAAGTGAAGAGGAACTAAAGAGTCTCTTGATGAAAGTGAAAGAGGAGAGTGAAAAAAACTGGCTTAAAACTCAACATTCAAAAAACTAAGATCATGGCATCCGGTCCCATTACTTCATGGCAAATAGATGGGGAAACAATGGAAACAGTGACAGACTTTATTTTCTTGGGCTCCAAAATCATTGCTGATGGTGACTGCAGCCATGAAGTTAAAAGATTCTTGCTCCTTGGCAGAAAAGCTATGACAAACCTAGACTATGTAGTAAAAAGCAGAGACATTACTTTGCCAACAAAGTTACATATAGTCAGAGCTATAGTTTTTCCAATAGTCATGTACAGATGTGAGAGTTGGATTCTAAAGAAGGCTGAGCACCAAAGAATTTATGCTTTTGAATTGTGGTGCTGGAGAAGACTCTTGAGAGTCCTTTGGACAGCAAGGATATCATACCAGTCAATCCTAAAGGAAATCAACCCTGAATATTCATTGGAAGGACTGATGCTGAAGCTGAAGCTCCAATACTTTGGCCACCTGATGCCAAGAGCCAACTCTTGGAAAAGACCGTGGTGCTGGAAAAGATTGGACATGAGTTCAAGATAGTGAAGGACAGAGAATACTAGTGTGCTGTAGTCCATGGGGTGGCAAAGAGCTGGACACAACTTAGTGACTGAACAACAATAACAACAATTCAGAGACCTGAATAGCATACTAGGGAATTTTAGGTAAAATGATAAGCCCCCGAGTGTGCTGTAGGGACTTTTGTACATCTCAAGGTTTTGAATTAAATGATTATGCATAATCATGGGTATTTACATGGCTCTTTCCTTTGAGTCCAAGTTTCTGTGATAGATTGCAAATTAATGTTCCCTCCAACTGGTTTGACAGAGATCTAAGGGAAGAGGAAGGCGGTGTGCCAACATGACGGTTTGGGCTGCCTTTTTGGGTGGAAGCCTGCCTTGTTCCTACCAGCCTCAAGACACATCATGTGTCCAGGCTGCCATAATATTTATTCACAACAGCTGGCATGTGACAGAGTGAGGTCTGTGCCTTCATTCAAATTAGACCCATGACTTGGTTTATTTGAACTGGTACAGAAGAAGAACAATTTTTATATACAAAATGACATCTGGGAAGAGATGTACTTGCTTTTCAAAACACCAATGGCATCGTAAATTCATGAGTTTTGGGGACCACTGCAGATGTGTGAATGGGAAATAACACAAAGAGAGAAAAACAGAAGAGGAATGGATTCAAAAGGTATTGTACCCTGGCTTCTTTGTTGTTTCCTGCAAAAACCTGAACTAATTACCGATTTTCTCTCATTAGTCGAGCAGGGCCAGAGGAGAGTGTGTAGTATAATGCACTGATGAGACAGTTGAGGTTTTGGAAAGTGGCTGGCTGGACAGGGAGGGCAGGAAGGGGACATCTCCAATCAGAATTCAAGTCTCTTTTGTTGGGGGATGCCATGACAGAAGTGTGATTGTTTGTGGACTGAATTCTGCTGGGAGGGTGGCTGGGTGTCCCTATGTTATCCACTTGAGGTCCCTGATGTCTATAATGCTGTGGAAGCCATAGATTCTTTCCTGTCCCTGCCCAACCTCATTGCTCAGACACAGCAGCTTTTCAATCGAGACTAGATTAGGAGGGACATGGGTCACAGGAAGAACCAATCTCTGGTTCTTTCGAGTGCCAAGGAACCTTCCTATCCTTCACTACTGAGCACTTTTAGGCAAATAATACTCCCTGATGATAAACAATATACTTATCCATATTTTGTAACACCTCGTCCTCTCTCAGTTCAGCCAGAGACCTCCACTGCTCAGGGGAGGTTATGATTATAGCAAAAATGCAAAGAGAATGAGTTAAGAGTTTTACCATTCCAAAGTAGACTCTTAATGTCAATTTCAGAGACAATAGTTATGAAAGAGAAGACAAAGCCTCTTTTCAAGAGCTTTTTGAGAGAACTGTTAGAGGTGTTTTGTCTGTTTTTAGTATATAAAGTGAGGATATTTAACTCTTTTTTTTAATGCCCTGGAACCCCCTTAGCAGTTTGGAGGAGCCTGTGGATAACTTCTAAGAATATATGTAGAGCATAAAATATAATGCATTAGTTATAAAATTATAACTTTCTTGAAATACAGTTAGAGAAGAAAAATAAAAACCTACGGAGCGTAGTTCCAGGGGATGGGGTGGTCAAATGCTGCTCAACTGTCAAGCAAACCGAGCTTTGAGGAGGGAACATTTCACCAAGAACAGAGGTCTTTAGGGAATTTGACAACTGTAGTTTCTTTGGAGTGGTAGGGAAGGCCTCCAGTGAGCTAAGAATGCCCGAAAGGGTAGGAGAATGGAGCAAAGTGTTCAAGTCACTGGCTGTGAAAGGAAATCGAGAGAGATAGGATAATGGCTGGAAGAGATTTGTTCAGTAGGAATCTTTAATTCCAAGAAACAGAAAACCTAAATCAAAGTGGCATAAACACAAATGGAACTTATTGCTCCATGTGGCTGGAATTAGATGGTGATGTCATCTGAAACTGAAGGGAACGTGGCGAGACCATGTTTGCAAGGGAGTCAGGGGGCTCCTAGGGAGGATGGGAAGGGGTGCCACCAGTGGAGAGGGAGTCACAGTTGATGGGAGGGCCCACTGGAGATTAGAGGTCAGGGGTATGACTTAGCAACTATTGCCTCCTCTAGTGCTTGAAGGTATAAACCACTCATTGCTGAAGGGTTTCTGTAATTTTGATAAATATTGCCATGCCCTCCTCATTGAGTTCATAATATTTTTTTGTATTAACATTATATTGCTGCATAATGAATTATTGCCAATTTAGCAGCTTAAAAAAATACCCATTTATGGTGTCACAGTTTCCATGCATCAGGAGGCTGGGTGCAGGCTAACTGGGTCTTCTGCTCAGTGTCTGAACAGGCTGACATCAGGGTGCTGTCTGGGCATGAAATGTGGGTCCTTCTAGGTTCATGAGTTGTTGGAAGAATTCAGTTTCATGCTGTTGTAGGGTTGACTTCTGATTTTTCAGCTGGTTGTTGGATGGGGACTACTTTCCAGTCATTGCCATGTGGCTGGTCCTCCCATGTAACCACTTCCTTCTTCAAGGCCAGCAGGACAATCTCTCTGACTTCCTCTTGTTAGGGCTTACTTGATTAGGGCTGGCCCATCGAGGATAATCTGCCCTTCCATTAACTGAGTCAACTGATTATCAACCTAGTCATGGAAATGAAATCCCATCACATTCAAAAGTCTAGACAATACTTGAGGGGAGTGGATGATTCAGTGTATCAGGTGATAATCTTGAGGCTGTTTTAGGATTCTGCCTACAGGATTTTTATCATTGTTTTTGTTTTTCTAAGGTAGTAGTGAAAGTGTTAATCCCTCAGTAATGTCCAACTCTTTGCAACCCCATGGACTGTACCCTGCCAGGTTGCTCTGTCCATGGAATTTTCCAGGCAAGAATATTGGAGTGAGTATCCATTCTGTTCTCCAGGGGATCTTCCTGATGCAGGGATCGAAGTCAGATCTCCCATAATGCAGGAAGATTCTTAGCAGAGCATGGCACCTTCATTTTATTACTGTTGTAAATTGAACAGTTGGTTCCCATGTTTTCACTCCCGTGTCAGAGCATTATACATCTGCATACCTGACATGACTTTAATGTGGGGAGAGGATAATTATCCACCCCTGGTTTTGACATTGACCAGGTGACTTGCTTGGAACAATTAAGGATATGGAACTAAGAAGGTGGCAAGTTTTCAGATCCAAGTGCAGACCTGGAAGGAACAGGAGAAGGAGAAGAAAGAAGGTTGGAGAAGAGACAGACTGCAGGGCAGTCCAAGAAAAGTTTTGTCCAGATTCAAAAGAGGTTCTTGATGCATTGGAAAAGACTTTGATGCTGGGAGGGATTGGGGGCAGGAGGAGAAGGGGACAACAGAGGATGAGATGGCTGGATGGCATCACTGACTTGATGGATGTGAATCTGAGTGAACTCCGGGAGTTGGTGATGGACAGGGAGGCCTGGCGTGCTGAGACTCATGGGGTCGCAAAGAGTTGGACATGAATGAGCGATTGAACTGAACTGAGCCAAAGTCACCCAGTTAAGGGGCCCTGTATCTTGCAGGAATGGATCTGCGTTGTGACCTTTATTCCCGATCTCAGTCACTGGCCAGGAGTAACTGAAGGGAAATGTGTCCCCATCATGAATGTGGAGGTTGACACACAACAGCAACAATGGACTCCTTCAGTCAGTTCATTTCCCTGCAGCAGGATATCTGAGTGGTGCATTCTCATACCTCCCCCGGGCAGAGACATGTTACTAGATGTGATTTGGACAGGGGTTTTACAAAATGCTTCCTTGGTGAACCTGCCATCTGGTGTTGCTCTTGTTGCCACCTCTCCAGTAGCTAAAATGAGATGCATGTAGCAGAGACACCCCTTTGAATCTGCAAAGTCATGATCGTACACCTCTGAGACTTCGTGGTTGTTATACAGCAATAGCTGACTAATACAATGGCTTAATGAAAAATGTCTTATAAAACATTCTTCAGCATGATAAACTAAAAAACGGTTAGATTTTATATTCTTAAGGCAAGAGGGGGAAGTAAAATGTGTGTAGAATCATACAATTAAAAGAACTTTGTATTTATTTTTTAAATTAATTAACTTATTTTAATTGGAGGCTAATTACTTTACAACATTGTAGTGGTTTTTGCCATGCATTGACATGAATCAGCCATGGGTGTACATGTGTCCCCCATCCTGAACCCCCCTCCCATCTCCCTCCCATCCCATCCCTCAGGGTTATCCCCATGCACCAGCCTTGAGCGCCCTGTCTCATGCATCGAACCTGGACTGGCAGTCGATTTCACATATGGTAATATACATGTTTCAATGCTGTTCTTTCAAATCATCCCACCCTTGCCTTCTCACACAGAATCCAAAAGACTGTTCTTTACATCTGTATCTCTTTTGCTGTCTCTCATATAGGGTCATTGTTACCATCTTTCTAAATTCCATATATATGCATTAATATACTGTATTGGTATTTTTCTCTTTAACTTATTTCACTCTGTATAATAGGTTCCAGTTTCATCCACCTCATTAGAACTGATTCAAATGCATTCTTTTAAATAGCTGAATAATATTCCATTGTGTATATGTACCACAGCTTTCATATCCATTCGTCTGCTGTTGGACATCTAGGTTGTTTCCATGTCCTGGCTGTTATAAACAGCACTGCAATGAACATTGGGGTACACATGTCTCTTTCCATTCTGGTTTCCTCAGTGTGTATGCCCAGCAGTGAGATTGCTGGGTCGTATGGCAGTTCTATTTCCAGGTTTTTAAGGAATCTCCACACTGTTCTCCATAGTGGCTGTACTAGTTTGCATTCCCACCAACAGTGTAAGAGGGTTCCCTTTATTCTGCACCCTCTCCAGCATTTATTGTTTGTAGACTTTTTGATAGGAGCCATTCTGCCTAGTGTGAGATAGTACGTCATTGTGGTTTTGATTTGCATCTCTCTGATAATGAGTGAGGTTGAGCATCTTTCCATGTGTTTGTTAGCCATCTGTATGTCTTCTTTGGAGAAATGACTGTTTAGTTCTTTGGCCCATTTTTTGATTGGGTCGTTTATTTTTCTGGTATTGAGCTGCATGAGCTGCTTGTATATTTTTGAGATAATTCTTCATCAGTTGCTTCATTTGCTATTATTTTCTCCCATTATGAAGACTGTCTTTTCACCTTGCTTATAGTTTCTTTCGTTGTGCAAAAGCTTTAAAGTTTAATTAGGTCTCATTTGTTTATTTTTGCTTTTATTTCCATTACTCTGGGAGGTGGGTCATAGAGGATCCTGCTGTGATTTATGTCAGAGAGTGTTTTGCCTATGTTTTCATCTGGGGGTTTTATAGTTTCTGGTCTTATGTTTAGATCTTTAATCCATTTTGAGTTTATTTTTGTGTATGGTGTTAGAAAGTGTTCTAGTTTCATTCTTTTACAAGTAGTTGACTAGTTTTCCCAGCACCACCACTTGTTAAAGAGATTGTGGATTTATCTCTGGGCTTTCTATTTTGTTCCATTGATCTATATTTCTGTCTTTGTGCCAGTACCATACTGTCTTGATGACTGTAGCTTTGTAGTAGAGCCTGAAGTCAGGCAGGTTGATTCCTCCAGTTCCTTTCTTCTTTCTCAAGATTGCTTTGGCTATTCGAGGTTTTTTGTATTTCCATACGAATTGTGAAATTATTTGTTCTAGTTCTGTGAAAAATACCCTTGGTAACTTGATAGGGATTACATTGAATCTATAGATTGTTTTGGGTAGTATACTCATTTTCACTATATTGATTCTTCTGATCCATGAACACGGTATATTTCCCCATCTATTTGAGTCCTCTTTGATTTCTTTCATCAGTGTTTTGTAGTTTTCTCTTTGTGGGTCTTCTGTTTCTTTAGGTAGATTTATTCCTAAGTATTTTATTCTTTTCTTCACAATGGTGAATGAAATTGTTTCCTTAATTTCTCTTTCTATTTTCTCATTTTTAGTGTATAGGAATGCAAGGGATTTCTGTGTGTTAATTTTATATCCTGCAACTTT
This sequence comes from Ovis aries, assembly GCF_016772045.2. Lineage (NCBI taxonomy): Eukaryota > Metazoa > Chordata > Mammalia > Artiodactyla > Bovidae > Ovis > Ovis aries. The sequence continues at coordinate 58,208,577 of NC_056069.1, read as the reverse complement.
ACTATATTCATTGATTAGCTCTAGCAATTTTCTGGTAGTGTCTTTAGGGTTTTCTATGTAGAGGATAATGTCATCTGCAAACAGGAGAGTTTTACTTCTTTTCCAATATTGATTCCTTTTATTTCTTTTTCTTTTCTGATTGCTGCGGCTAAAACTCCCAAAACTATGTTGAATAGTAGTGATGGGAGTGGGCACCCTTGTCTTGTTCCTGACTTTAGGGGAAATGTTTTTAAGTTTTCACCATTGAGGATAATGTTTGCTGTGGGTTTATCATATATGACTTTTATTACGTTGAGGTATGTTCCTTCTATGCCTGCTTTCTGGAGGATTTTTATCATAAATGGATGTTGAATTTTGTCAAAGGATTTCTCTGCATTTATTGAGATAATCCTATGGTTTTATCTTTCAATTTGTTAATATAGTATATCACATTGATTGATTTGTGAATATTGAAGAATCCTTGCATCTCTGGGATAAAGCCCACTTGGTCATGATGTATGATCTTTTTAATAGGTTGTTGGATTCTGTTTGCTAGAATTTTGTTCAGGATTTTTTAATCTATGTTCATCAGTGATATTGGCCTGTAGTTTTCTTTTTTTGTGACATCTTTGTCTGGTTTTGGTATTGGGTTGATGGTGATCTCATAGAATGAGTTTGGAAGTTTACCTTTCTCTGTAATTTTCTGGAAGAGTTTGAGTAGGATAGGTGTTAGCTCTTCTCTAAATTTTTGGTAGAATTCACCTGTGAAGCCATCTGGTCCTGGGCTTTTGTTTGTTGGAAGATTTCTGATTACAGTTTCAATTTCCATGCTTGTGATGGGTCTGTTAGGATTTTCCGTTTCTTCCTGGTTCAGTTTTGGAAGGTTATAGTTTTCTAAAAATTTGTCCATTTCTTCCAAGTTGTCCATCTTATTGGCATATAGTGGCTGATAGTAGTCTCTTATGATCCTTTGTATTTCTGTGTTGTCTGTTGTGATTTGTCCAATTTCACTTCTAATTTTGTTGATTTGATTCTTCTCCCTTTTTTTTCTTGATGAGTCTGGCCATTGGTTTGTCTATTTTATTTATCTTCTCAAAGAATCAGCTTTTAGTTTTGTTAATTTTTGCTATAGTCCCCTCTGTTTCTTTTTCATTTATTTCTGCCTTAATTTTTATGGTTTTTTTCCCTTCTACTAACCCTGGCTTTCTTCATTTCTTCTTTTTCTAGTTGCTTTAGGTGTAAAGTTGTGTTATTTATTTGATTTTTCTCTTGTTTCTTGAGGTAAGCTTGTATTGCTATGAGCCTTCCCCTTAGCACTGCTTTTACTGAATCCCATAGGTTTGGGGTTGCTGTGTTTTCATTATCATTCTTTTCTATGCATATTTTGATTTCTTTTTTGATTTCTTCTGTGATTTGTTGGTTATTCAGAAGCATGTTGTTTAGCCTCCAAATGTTTGTATTTTTTAAAAAATTTTTTTTAATTTATTTTTTTAATTTTTATTTTTATTATTATTTTTAAAAAATCTTTAATTCTTACATGCGTTCCCAAACATGAACCCCCCTCCCACCTCCCTCCCCACAACATCTCTCTGGGTTATCCCCATGTACCAGCCCCAAGCATGCTGCACCCTGCGTCAGACATAGACTAGCGATTCAATTCTTACATGATAGTATACATGTTAGAATGCCATTCTCCCAAATCATCCCACCCTCTCCCTCTCCCTCTGAGTCCAAAAGTCCATTATACACATCTGTGTCTTTTTTCCTGTCTTGCATACAGGGTCGTCATTGCCATTTTCCTAAATTCCATATATATGTGTTAGTATACTGTATTGGCTAACAAACACATGAAAAGATGCTCAACATCACTCATTATCAGAGAAATGCAAATCAAAACCACAATGAGGTACCACTTCACACCAGTCAGAATGTCTGCGATCCAAAAATCTGCAAGCAATAAATGCTGGAGAGGGTGTGGAGAAAAGGGAACCCTCCTACACTGTTGGTGGGAATGCAAACTAGTACAGCCACTATGGAGAACAGTGTGGAGATTCCTTAAAAACCTGGAAATAGAACTACCTTATGACCCAGCAATCCCACTTCTGGGCGTACACACCGAGGAAACCAGAATTGAAAGAGACACATGTACCCCAATGTTCATCGCAGCACTGTTTATAATAGCCAGGACATGGAAACAACCTAGATGTCCATCAGCAGATGAATGGATAAGAAAGCTATGGTACATATACACAATGGAGTATTACTCAGCTGTTAAAAAGAATTCATTTGAATCAGTTCTGATGAGATGGATGAAACTGGAGCCAATTATACAGAATGAAGTAAGCCAGAAAGAAAATGTTTGTATTTTTAATAGTTTTTTTTTTTCCCCTGTAGTTGACATCTAATCTTACTGCATTGTGATCAAATTTTTTGAATTTACCAAGGCTAGATTTATGGCCCAGGATGTGATCTATCCTGGAGAATAAGAACTCAGTATTTCTTATATAGATGAGTAAACTAGGCTCTAGAGAGGTTAAATGGTTCGAACATTAATTTACAAATGAAAAACGAAGTTAGACTAGACTGAGTCTCCAGGTATACATCCATTGTCAATAAAGCAAATACTGGGAACTATTGTTTCTTACACATGAAATAGATTTTAAATCTCTTGAATAACACTTGTTCATAACTGTTTTTAATTAGAACCTGAAGTGGAATTACTTTAAAATGGAATGTCAATTTTATTAGAGTTGAGTCTGATTTTATAGTATTTTGACTTTCTGAGATAGGAAGTTTGGAAAGAATTAAAAGCAGGAGGGAGAAAATATGGGTATGTTGGAAAAGACATAGGATTACAGAGATCATCATGTGGAAGTTCAGAGCCTCTATGTGTGTTTTGTTTGGCAGAGAACTTCTCTAAATTGAATGTGATGACTTTGGTAAGGGTGGGTATTCTCCTGGTCCTCTCTATTCCACCATCTTCTATTATTTTATACCTGGCCTACTTCACTCGTTGATTGCATCTCCCTGGACCCTGAGGGTATTTGAGTTCACAATGTTCTAATATAATGTTATCCTTGTATCCATAGCACCTCATTTAGTGACTGCTACATTGTAATGCCTCAATTCACTAATTCATTTATATATTCATTCAAGGATATCTAGTCAATGTCGATCTGGACAGATGCGACTCTGGGTGCTTGAACAAAACTGACAAGGATTCCTTTTCTCATGGAGCTTGCTTTAAATATATTAGATAATATGCACAATAAGCAAATTATATACAGTATTAGAAGGCAACAAATAGTGTAGCAAAAGAGAGAGCATGGTGAAGGAGAAGAATCGGTTTTGTACTTCTAAATCAGATGGTCGGTGTAGACCTCTGGACATAACCCTTAGATATTTGAGTAAACACTTGATGGAAATGGGGAGTGGATTTTTAAAAAATTTTTTATTTGGGTACAGTTGATTTACAATATTGTGTTATTTTTAGCGGCACAGCAAAGTGAATCAGTTATACATACAAATATATCCACTCTTTTTTAGATTCTTTTCCCATATAGGCCATTACAGAGTATTGTATAGAGTTCCCCATGCTGTACAGTAGGTCTTTATTAGTTATCTACATCCTCCATAGTAGAGGTAGGTGATTTTGGAAGTGAGAAAATGAGGAGATGAGTCATTCCTATGAATTGAGACACTTTTATGTAAAACATCTCACAAAGATGATAACTTTTATGCTTCTGAAACAATAGAACATACATGATGCTTGTTTCTTATATTGTTAAAGTCCAAGTCCTCCCTGTTCCTACACTTTCATAATACTTCAGGCACCGTCATAAGAAGTCAGCTTGCATCTGCCTCTTCCTAGAGTTTTGGTGTCACCTAGGCTTATTCTAGCATTCCGGAGTGACGTGTGGACTTACTTTGGTAGAGAGAAAGTGGAATAAAGTGTCCTTTCCCCCCCCACCCCCCCAAGAGGAATCTGCAAGTAGAAAGAGGGAGATGGGCACCACCCTATCCAGAAGGCAGGGTTGCTTCTGTTGTGCAAGGGGCATATTTTACCCATGTGGATGGCTTCCATTAAACAGAGCTGGGGCTGAGCCACAGACAGTAAACAATTTATGTTGAAGGTGGTAGAATAAACCATAGACTATCCATTGAATCACAATCTCAGGCTTTGACCGGTGTAACCAAGTCCAATCGAAGCTTCCAATTCATTACTGGGAAGAACTTTCTTGGAGAAGCTGAGGTATGCATTATCAAAACAAACCTGATCCAGAACTCAGAATTTCAGAGCTGCAGAATTTGTTACGTTGGGGAAAGAAAAAAAAAAAAAAAAAAGCTTCTCCTTCAGACAGCTATATTGTAGTAAAAGACCCCAGGGATTGGAGATGATATCTGATCTAGCAGTCAACACTGGAACACAGTATTTGTATTCAGACCTTGTGGCCTAATTCTTGAGATTCAAAGAGGTGGTTGCAATGTTTATGCTTCAGAGAAGGAGGCTATGAGAATGGGCACCATTTCAAAAATGTTGATTTTGGTAAGTAATCCTCAATAAAAAGGCTTTTTGTTTCTGTCCCTTAAGAAGAAATGGCAGTCTCCAGCCTCAGCGAGCCTGAGGCTGAATTATCGGGAGGACTGTTTTGTGTACATTTGTTCTCAGTTGTCAACACCAACGCAAAATATAAAGAAAGTCTTGTCACTCCTCAGGAATTTCTGGGGTAGAGCTCGCATTTAACTTTTCCGGGCATGTTCATGAGCTTTGGGTAATGTTTTGGTCATTTTTATCCAACGAATTGCTTTCTTTGAATCTGTTGGTGGGTGGAAAAGGAGGAGGGGGGATTGACAACAGGGTGTGGAGTGACGCTAAGCATTAAACTTTGTCTCTTTTGTGAATAAATCATGGCCCTCATCCAGCAGGGTGAGGGAACCTAAGAGAGAAGGACCCACATCCAACCGAACGTTACAGGAATGAACTGATGGTTGAAGTCAAGGTACTGGTTTGAGTTTCACCTGAAGCAGACCCCGCTTAAGGATCCTAGTGCATGTCATTTTCTTGGAACAGAGTAAAGACGTGGCTAAATGAAAGGAAAGTGGCCAAGAAGACAAGCTATCCCTTTGGGTGATGGGTTTACTTCTTCTGGGAGATTCTGGGAAATGACATAAAACAGAGCCAATCCAGTTTTCTCTCCACACACTAAGATACTCATTGATCCATATATTCAATGATTTTTAAAAGTTTTTTTTTTAAATCTGGGCCATTAAAAAAAATCTTTATTGAATTTGTTACACTATTATTTCTGATTTGTGTGTGTGTGTGTGTGTGTGTGTGTGTGTGTGTTTTGGCTGCAAGGCTCATGGGATCTAGCTCCTTGATCAGCGACTGAACCAGCACACCCTGCATTGGAAGATAAGTCTTAACCACCAGACCACCAGTGGGAAGTCCCATCAACAAATATTTTTGAGGGTTGCTCAGGCCAGACACTCTTCTAGGCACAGACAGGATACATTAGTAAACAAACCAAAAGTCTATGTCCTTAGGTAGTTTTCATTCTGGAAGAAGAGAAAGACAAACAGGAAAATTTAGTGAAATATAGACCTGTGTTGCTCAACATGGTAGCATGTAGCCAAATGTGCCAATCGAGCCTTTTAAATGTAGCCAGTCTAAACTGAGATGAAATGATAATAATTGAGATATATGGGGCTAGCTAAAATATGGTACCAAAATTAATGTCACTGATTTATTTTTGAAATGCAGCTACTAAAATTTTGAACTGATGCTTTTGAACTGTAGTGTTGGAGAAGACTCTTGAGAGTCCTTTGGATTACAAGGAGATCAAACTAGTCCATCCTAAAAGAAATCAGTCCTGAATATTCATTGGAAGGACTGATGCTGAAGCTGAAACTCCAATACTCTGGGCACCTGATGAGAAGAGCTGACTCATTTGAAAAGACCCTGATGCTGGGAAAGATTGAGGGCAGAAAGGAGAAGGGAACCACAGAGGATGAGATGGTTGGATGGCACCACCGACTTGATGGACAAGGGTTTGGGTAGACTCCAGGAGTTGGTGATGGACAGGGAGGCCTGGTGTGCTGCAGTTCATGGGCTCACAAAGAGTCAGACATGACTGAGTAACTGAACTGAACTAAACATTTTAGATTTACACTGTGGCCTATGTTCTAGCAGCATTAGCTTCAGCTGGAAGCTTGTTAGAAGTGCAGAATCTCTGGTTCCAGCCAAACCTGCTGAATTAAAGTCAAGATCCCCAGGCAAGATGTAGGTATATCAATATTTGCAAATTAACGATCTACAGCATATACCTGTTAAGTGTTAAGGTGAAGAGAAGAACAGAGAAAGAGGATGGTAGCCGATGGTTTTGTTTCAATTTTAGATGTGGTGAGTATCCTTTCTCAGTCTGGGGTAAGTCCTCACTAGAAACATAATGCAAGTAACAGCTGGAGGAAGGGATGGAGCAGCCATGCAAATATATTTGGAAATAGAAAGCCATGGGCGGATTTTGAGCTGAGGTATGGCACGATTTGACTGGCTCTGACTGCCATGTTGATAAGAGATCATAATGGGTCAAGAGTTAAAAACAAAATTGACAGATTTTGATTGATATTGATACTACAATAGTCAAGAGATCATCGTGGCTTTAAAACAAGGGGGAGTGGACATTCCTGGTAGTCTAGTGGTTAAGATTTAGGGGGCCTGGGTTCAATCCCTGGTCAGAGAATTAGATCCCATATGCTGCAACTAAAGATCCTGAGTGCTGCAAGTAAGATGGAAGATCCTATGTGCTGCAACTAAGACCTGGTGCAGCCAAAATAAACAAGTAAATGTTTTTAAAAAAGACATCACGATGGCTTGAACTCAAGTAGTAGCAATAGAGACAATGAAAAGTGAACAGATATATTGATTATTTTGAAAGCAGATTCAGCAGAATTCTTAAAGTGCATGCCAAGTCGCTTCAGTTGTGTCTGACTCTTTGCAACTTTATGGACTGTAGCCCCAGGTCCCTCTGTCCATGAGGACTCTCCATGTAATCAATGGTAATTAAGATATTTTGGCTTAAATGAATGGAAGAATGCAGCTGTCACTTTGTGGGATAGTAGGTAGTAGGGAAAGAGCAGATATAGGGGAAATACTAGAAGCCTGGTTTTAACAAAGGAAGATTGAGACACTTATTGATGTTTAAGTAGAGTTTAGGTAAGATGGTAGATGTATGAATCTGGGATTCAAAGCAGTGATCTAAGCTACAGATATAAATTAGAAATATTTTGCATATAGATAATAATTCCACAAGACTAGAAGAGATCACAAGAGCCTGAAAATAGATAGAAATAAGAAAAGGTGAAGGGCTCAACTCCAGGACATTGAAATATTTGGATGACAGGTGGAAGGGAAGAACCAGTAATGGGTGGTCCAAGAGGTGGTAGGAAAACTATCAGTCAAAACACTCTCTTGCTTTCTTCCATAATCACAGAGTACGTAGATAGATCAGCCCTGCGTTGGGACTCCTTGTCTGAGGCTTCAGGAGACAGAGATGAGACATGCCTGCCACCCTGCCCAAATCACAGATTCAGGAGGACAGTGAATGACCGTTGTTGTTCAAAGTCAGTGGCTTGTTTTCCAGCCATAAAGAACTGAAACTTGATTATGTTAATGTATTACATTGCTCACTTCAATGCTCGCTTCTACTGCTGCTTTTCAGAAGCCATCTGTCAATTTAAATTATGTTCTTATTCTTTTTCTTTGTGCTCCTATTTCGTATTCTTCATCTTTTGTGTTTTCCAGCTGCATTCTGTTGTATCTAGGTGTCAATTTATTTATATCCACTCTGCTTGAGATTCATGCGGCTTCTTAACACTATACTTAGATCTTTCACTGTATCTGGGAAAACTTCAAATATTGCCTGAATTTTATCCTCTGCTCTCTCCTGGGACTCTGTATATTTGAATGTTAGTGAATATTTGCTAGTTCTAGAAATCAAACATTTAGAGTTTCAGGAACAGAGAAAGAATGAGGCACAAGCAATATTTCAAGTGACAATGGCTGAAAAATCTCCAGATATATTCATGCTAATTTCCATGTTTCTTCCGTTGGATACAATACAAACCTGTCCACTGACATTTTAATTTTCATTTATTCTTTGCACTTCTATATCAAAATTTATTTGCTTTCTGCACAGGTGTATGGCACCCCACTCCGGTACTCTTGCCTGGAAAATCCCATGGATGGAGGAGCCTGGAAGGCTGCAGTCCATGGGGTCGCTGAGGGTCGGACATGACGGAGCGACTTCACTTTCACTTGTCACTTTCATGCATTGGAGAAGGAAATGGCAACCCACTCCAGTGTTCTTGCCTGGCGAATCCCGGGGACGGGGGAGCCTGGTGGGCTGCCGTCTATGGGGTCGCCCAGAGTCGGACACGACTGAAGTGACTTAGCAGCAGTAACAGCAAGTGTACACTGCAGTTCTTTGTTGTTTCCTTTACTCTGTACATATTGTCAAGCTTCGCTTTTAATTTTTCCTTTGAGCTGTTTGTTATTGTTCATGGTTCCTTATTCTTTGGAGAATTAATTTAGGTCTAGAATGAGGGCAAGTTCCTCCAGATAGAATTTGCCAGGTCCCTGGGAGCCATCCCCATTGGAATACTCTTTAAACTAAATGCACTGCTTGAATTTGCTTAAGTGAATCTGGGCAAAAATTCTGCACAATCAGCTTGACATTGCCATTTCTCCCTTCCTCTCCTCCTCTCTCCTTCCCACCCCCTGTCATTTTCTTCTTTTCTTTCTCTCTCCCTCTCCCTCCCTCCCTTCCTCCCTTTCCTTTTTTCCCGTTGCTTTTCTTATTGCCAAAGCAACAATGCACCTTGCCTTGAAGTCTTCACTGAGGAGGGTGATAAATATTCTTCCAATTAGCCCATAAATAAAAACTGGAATCCTTTGGGGTTCCAGCTTTACAAGAAGGCTTGTTATTAAACCACCCACTTTGTTTCTGTTCTATATGCCCAAATGAGATCTTGAAAAGCACCTCTCAAGCTTTTCCTTTGGAAAATGCCCTCGTGGCAGTTAAGAAGCTGTTTTCCTGTTAGAGCTTCTATCTTTCACTTAGATTTTGACCTTAGACTTTCTCATTACCTTGCAGCTCATCAATGCTTTTAGGAAGATGCCTTTTTGTTTGTTTGTTTTGTTTATTTCTACCTGCATTTTGAATGATTTTTCATGAGAAATACCAGGCCATCATATTACCAGGAATGCCTCTCACCCTGTATGGCACAGCCAGGCCTTCTCCCTGCTTTCAGGCATGATTAGGCCTTGTTCCATGTTCCATGTTCCTTGTGGATTTTTACAAACGTGAATTTAGTCCAGTCGCCAGATATGGAGTATGGACTAAAGACTCCCTAGTCCCTTTGACAGAACAGATGGGCTCTGTGTCTCTCACCACCCCACCATGGGGGAAATGGAAATAGCAAAAATAATTCTGGAAATTGAGGGAGTTTCTAGCAAAGTAACCAACATTATGTTACCTTCTTTTACACACATGGTATGTTTAATCAGAAAGCAGAATTTAAATGCCATATGAATAGCCTGCAATAGTATTCAGCTTTTGATTAGAGATTGAAAAATGGTTCCCAATTGTGGCCATTTGTTCATTCACTGGCACAGAGTTTCTAAGTGCTGTCTAGGGCAATTGTGCACTTGTGGTGGGGTGGCCCACTAGAAGTGCAGATGGCTTGTTAGATGGCCTTCATCTGTTAAATTTAAACCTATAAGGAATTGCCAACAGATAAGAAAATTAGATGGTAATTTAAAATGCCATAAAGAAAATGAGATTTGTTTTAGAGTATAAGTGTTTAAAGAGTATTTGAAAATATAGCCAGGCACAAATTTACCTAATTTTTTTTTAACTTCTCACAATTGTGCATCTCACTCTGGAATCAGTATTCATGATTGTGAATGCTTATGGATATTTTGCAATCTTAAGAAATATGCAACATTTCCCAAGGGTATAATTTCACAAGAAAAAATACTACCCACAAAATTAGAATTTACTAATAGATGAAAGGAATCCTTTAATGATATTTGCAAAAAACCTTCATTTACCATGAATATAATTGTAGATGCTTTGGACTAGGGACAGAAAGGACTTAGCCTAGCTCCATACTGCATGGTGTATTCTTTTCCAGGTGCCTGCCACACTCACTCTGTTTCTGAGCAAAGAAACAATAGTCTTTAAAAAGAAATTTCTTGTTTTGTATTGGTGTATAGCTGATTAACAAGGTTGTAATAGTTTCAGGTGAACAGTAAAGGGACTCAGCTATACATATACATGTACTTATTCTTCCCCCAAACTCCCATCCAGGCTGCCACATAACTTTGAACAGAGTTCCCTGTGTTGTAAAGTAGGTCCTTGTTGATTATCCATTTTAAATGTGCAGTGTGTACATGTCTATCTCAACTTCCTAAATATTTCTTCCCCTCATCCTCCCCTGCTCCTCTCCCGGCAACCATAAGTTCGTTCTCTTAAGTCTGCGAGTCTCTTTCTGTTTTGTAAATAAGTTCATTTGTATTATTTCTTTTTAGAGTCAACATATAAGGAATGTCATATGACATTTCTCCTACTCTGTCTGACTTATTTCACTCAGTATGATAATCTCTACATCCATTCGTGTTGCTGTAAAAGGCATTATTTCACCCTTTTGAATAATAACCTATTTTTAAAAATGTAGATGTTCATGCTTTAGACTAACAAACTCCATAAATTTGGCTACTACTGATGGGACCAGGGATGATGTCTGGGCATGAGAAATGTGAGTGGCTTACAATGTAGTTTTGCACAAGTCATACCTCGTAAGAAGGGTCATTCTGCTTCTCTTGGCAGTAACTTTCACAAATCAATAAGATCTTCTCTTTTGAGAAATTTGAAAGTAATACAAGAAAGACCAAAAGAGGTAGTAGAATAAAACAGAATTCAAGAGATGCAGAAAGAGTAGGATACATGCAGAAAGTGATGAAGGCAATAGGAACTATGAATTGGCAGAAACCATGAGGTAGAGCAGCAAGTAGACAGAGGAAATTACAGTGGCCCCAAGGAAATGAGGAAGGGGAAGCCAAGAGAGAAGTTGCTGGGTAACAGTGCATGGTAGGGATGAGGTCTTGCTTTATCTTAAACTGCCTATGTATCATTTCAATAAGCTCTCGTTGCACTAAGAAAATATTGGACACGACTAAAGCGACTTAGTAGCAGCAGCAGCAGTGTCTTAATAATGGAAGGCTATTCATCAAACCAGCTCTGATGTAAAACAGTTGTTCACTCAGTCATGTCCAACTCTTTGCGACCTCATGGACTGCAGCACGCCAGGCTTTCCTGCCCTTCACCATCTCCCAGAGCTTGCCCAAACTCATGTCCATCAAGTCAGTGATGCCATCCTACCGTCTCATCCTCTGTTGTCCCTTTCTCCTCCTGCCTTCGATCTTTTGCAGCATCAGGGTCTTTTCTAATGAGCTGGCTCTTTATATCAGGTGGCCAAAGAATTGGAGCATCAGTTTCAGCATTAGTCCTTCTACTGATGGAAGGAAATGGCAATCCACTCTGGTATTCTTACGTGGGAAATCCAATGGAGAGAAAAGCCTGGTGGGCTACCATCCATGTGGTTGCAAAGAGTCAGACACAACTGAGTGACTGAGCATGTGCACACATAATATACATAGACACACACATATATGTGTGATTGTATATATGTGTACATATATTTAGCTCCTTAGAAGGAAAGCTATGACAAACCTAGACAGCATATTAAAAAGCAGAGACATTACTTTGCCAACAAAGGTCCATATAGTCAAAGCTATGGCTTTTTCCAGTAGTTATGTATGAATGTGAGAGTTGGACCATAAAGAAGACTGAGCACCCAGGAACTTATGCCTTTGATTTGGAGTGTTGGAGAAGACTCTCGAGAGTCTCTTGGACTGCAGCCCCCATAATCTTGTGAGTCATTTCTTAAAATAAATCAGTCAATCCTTAAGAAAATCAACCCTGAGTATTCATTGGAAGGACTGATGCTGAAGCTGAAGCTCCAATCCTTTGGCCACCTGTGAAAAGCCAACTCATTGGAAAAGGCCCTGATGCTGGGAGAGATGGAAGGCAAAAGGAGAAGAGGACTGCAGAGGATAAGATGGTTAGATGGCATCACTGACTCAGTGGACATGAATTTGAGCAAACTCTGGGAGACAGTGAAGGACAGGGAAGCCTAGCATGCTGCAGCTCATGGAGTTGCAAAGAATCAGACATGACTTAGTGACTGAATAACAACAATATATATATATATATATATATATATGTATATATATATATATACACATATATTCTTTTTAAAATTCTTTCCATTATAGGTTATTACACAATATTGAGTATAGTTTACTGTGCTATACAGTAGGTCCTTGTTGGTTATCTATTTTATATATAGTAATGTATATATTTTTAAAATGTATATTTACACATTTAAAAGAAAAAATATCAAAGTCATAGCCACAGTTTAAAGTCAAGTTACACATCTGTAGAACTGAAGCTGAGCTGAACGTAAGTGATCCTACAGCACTCACAGGACTACAGTGGGATGTAGCTGTAGACTTCAGGCATGGAAATGGCAAGGGTGCCTGGATGTCCTGCTCCTGTGTGATCATGGAAAATAAAAGTGTTCTGTGTGACATTTTGGACACAGTGGGGGAAGGAGAGAGTGGGGTGATGTGAGAGAATAGCACTGAAACATATAAACTACCATATGTAAAATAGATAGCCAGTGGGAGTTTGATGTGTGACGCAGGACACTCAATGCCAGTGCACTGTGACAACCAAGAGGAGTGGCATGGGGAAGGAGGCGGAGGAGGGGGTTTCAAGCGGGAGGGGACATATGTATACCTATGGCTATTTATGTTGATGTATGGCAAAACCCATCACAATATTGTAAAGCAGTTATCCTCTAATTAAAAAAAAAGTCTACAAAAAAGCTGTGATTGGTTTCTGGTGGTGGCCTACATCTTAGGGAAGGAGAGAGAGGAAAATCCTATTTTATTGGTAGAACAGAGGCCAAATCGCTATTGGCTCTGGGTCCATGACAGCAATGTCCTCAATATCACCCTGGAACAGAACCTTTAGTAGCTGGATGGAGGCAAAACTGCTCCATGGAAAACGAATGAGCCCAGAGCCAGAAATAAATACAACCAACCAAAGAAGGAACAATCTCTTACTCAAAGTGAAGAAGCAATTCTGACTCAAGGTTCCAACATTAACTCTCACCTGAGTCGCCACCTGCCACTCTACTAACCTGCCCACGTTTCAGGTCTGCCAGCTCTCATAATCCTGTGAGTCAATTTCTTAAAGTAAATTTATTTTATTCTAAAAAATATATTATGGTTTTGTTCAGTTGCTCAGTTGTGTCCAACTCTGTGATCCCATGGACTGCAGCAGTATGCCAGGATTCCCTGTCCTTCACCATCTCCTTGAGTTTTCGCAAATTCATGTCCATTGAGTCAGTGATACCAGCCAATCTTATTCTCTGTTATCCCCTTCTCTTCCTGCCTTCAGTCTTTTCCACATCAGGGTCTTTTCTATTGAGTTGGTTCTTCGAATCAGGTGGCCAAAGGATTGGTGCTTCAGCTTCAACATCAGTCTTTCCGATGAATATTCAGGGTTGATTTCCTTCAAGATTGATTGGTTTGGTATCCTTCCAGTCCAAGGGACTCTCAAGAGTCTTCCCAACACCACAGTTCAAAAGCATCAGTTCTTTGGTGCTCAGCCTTCTTTATGGTCCACTCTCACATTCATACATGACTACTGGAAAAACCATAGCCTTGACTATACAGACCTTTGTATAGTAATGTCTACACCTTTGGCAAAGTAATGTCTCTGCTTTTCAATACATTGTCTAGATTTACCATAGCTTTTCTTCCAAGAAGTAAGCATCTTTTAATTTCATGGCTGCAGTCACCATCTGCAGTGATTTTGGAGCCCCCAAAAATAGTCTGTCACTGTTTCCATTGTTTCCCCATCCAATTGCCATGAACTGATGGGACCAGATGCCATGAACTTAGTTTTTTGAATGTTGGTATATTATGGTATACTATTACCTGTATTATACCTGTATTATATATTATCATATAAAAGCATTATTGTAGTGATTAAAGAGTCACTATTTGAAAATGTAAAGATCAAAGAAACCTTCAGAAATTAAAAAGAACACTACAGCTTTTAGATTCAAAGTTTAAACTGAATGCTGAGCAGGATAAATAAAAATCAATTCACACTAGACACATCAAAATGATACTGTAAGCATTGAGAAAAACTAAGTGCAACCAAAGAAAAAGACGCAATCTTTAAATCTTAAAATTTATTGGACAAAGTACAGATTATCTATAAATGAGCAATAGTTAGACTGACAGAAATTTTATCCATAGGAAAAATAAATGGTAAAAATAGTGGCATAATATCCTGAGTATTGAAGGAAAATGTGTCTTGACCTGGAATACTATATTTTATTAGGATATGCCTTATGCAAGACAGATACATGAAGACATTCCCAAGCATGTATAGTGTGCCTGCGATAGGTCTCCACTGAAAGAACTAATTTTGTTCTGTTCAGGCATTCACTTCAGTTCAGTTGTTCAGTCGTGTCCAACTCTTTGAGACCCCATAGGCTGCAGCATACCAGGCTTCCATGTCTATCATCAACTCCCAGAGCTTACTCAAACTCATGTCCATTGAGTTGGTGATGCCATCCAACCATCTCATCCTTTGTCATCCCCTTCTTCTGCCTTCAATCTTTCCCAGAATCAGGGTATTTTCCAATAAGTCAGCTCTTCACATCAGGTGGCCAAAGTATTGGAGTTTTAGCCTCAGCATCAATCCTTCCAATGAGTATTCAGGACTGATTTCCTTTAGGATGGACTGGATGATGGACAAGGATGATCTCCTTGCAGTCCAAGGGACTCTCAAGAATCTTCTCCAAAACCACACAGTTCAAAAGCATCAATTCTTCAGCGCTCAGTTTTCTTTATAGTCCAACTCTCACATCCATACATGACTACTGAAAAAAGCATAGCTTTGTCTAGACAGACCTTTGTCAGGAAAGTAATGTTTCTGCTTTTTAATATGCTGTCTAGGTTGGTCATAGCATTTCTTTCAAGGAGTAAGCATCTTTTAATTTCATGGCTGAAATCACCATCTGCAGTGATTTTGGAGCCCCCCCTAAAAAAGTCTCTCACTGTTTACATTGTTTCCCCATCTATTTGCCATGAAGTGATGGGACCGGATGCCATGATCTTCATTTTCTGAATGTTGAGTTTTAAGCCAACTTCTTCATGCTCCTCTTTCACTTTCATCAAGAAGCTCTTTTGTTCTTCTTCGCTTTCTGCCACAAGTTCAGTTCAGTTCAGTCACTCAGTTGTGTCTGACTGTTTGCGACCCCATGAATCGCAGCACGCCAGGCCTCCCTGTCCATCACCAACTCCAGGAGTTCACTCAGACTCATGTCCATCAAGTCCGTGATGCCATCCAGCCATCTCATCCTCAGTCGTCCACTTCTCCTCCTGCCCTCAATCCCTCCCAGCATCAGAGTGTTTTCCAGTGAGTCAACTCTTCACGTGAGGTGGCCAAAGTACTGGAGTTTCAGCTTTAGCATCAGTCCTTCCAAAGAAATCCCAGGGTTGATCTCCTTCAGAATGGACTGGTTGGATCTTCTTGCAGTCCAAGGAACTCTCAAGAGTCTTCTCCAACACCACAGTTCAAAAGCATCAATTCTTTGGCGCTTAGCCTTCTTCACAGTCCAACTCTCACACCCATACATGACCACTGAAAAAACCATAGCCTTGACTAGACGGACCTTAGTTGGCAAAGTAATGTCTCTGCTTTTGAATATGCTATCTAGGTTGGTCATAAATTTTCTTCCAAGGAGTAAGCGTCTTTTAATTTCATGGCTGCAGTCACCATCTGCAGTGATTTTGGGGCCCAAAAAAATAAAGTCTGACACTGTTTCCACTGTTTCCGCATCTATTTCCCATGAAGGGATGGGACTGGATGCCATGATCTTCGTTTTCTGAATGTTGAGCTTTATGCCAACTTTTTCACTCTCCTCTTTCACTTTCATCAAGAGGCTTTTTAGCTCCTCTTCACTTTCTGCCATAAGGCTGGTGTCATCTGCATATCTGAGGTGATTGATATTTCTCCCGCCAATCTTGATTCCAGCTTGTGTTTCTTCCAGTCCAGCATTTCTCATGATGTACTCTGCATATAAGTTAAATAAGCAGGGTGACAATATACAGCCTTGATGTACTCCTTTTCCTTTTTGGAACCAGTCTGTTGTTCCATGTCCTGTTCTAACTGTTGCTTCCTGACCTGCATACAGATTTCTCAAGAGGCAGGTCAGGTGGTCTGGTATTCCCATCTCTTTCAGAATTTTCCACAGTTTATTGTGATCCACACAGTCAAATGCTTTGGCATAGTCAATAAAGCAGAAATAGATGTTTTTCTGGAACTCTCTTGCTTTTTCTATGATCCAGTGGATGTTGGCAATTTGATCTCTGGTTCCTCTGCCTTTTCTAAAACCAGCTTGAACATCAAGGAGTTCACGGTTCATGTATTGCTGAAGTCTGGCTTGGAGAATTTTGAGCATTACTTTACTAGCATGTGAGATGAGTGCAATTGTGCAGTAGTTTGAGCATTCTTTTGCATTGTCTTTCTTTGGGATTGGAATGAATACTGACCTTTTCCAGTCCTGTGGCCACTGCTGAGTTTTCCAAATTTGTTGGCATATTGAGTGCAGCAGTTTCACAGCATCATCTTTCAGGATTTGAAACAGCTCAACTGGAATTCCATCACCTCCACTAGCTTTGTTCGTAGTGATGCTTTCTAAGGCCCACTTGATTTCACATTCCAAGATGTCTGGCTTTAGATTAGAGATCACATCATCATGATTATCTGGGTCGTGAAGATCTCTTTTGTACAGTTCTTCTGTGTATTCTTGCCACCTCTTCTTAACATCTTCTGCTTCCGTTAGGTCCATACAATTTCTGTCCTTTATTGAGCCCATCTTTGGGTGGTAAGTAACTCAGAAGAAAGGAGCAGGAGCCAAAGCAAAATGAAATCTCCTGAACACAGGTTTCTAGGTCAATAAAATTTTGATTGCAAAAACTACCAATTTTTATGTATAAAAAAGAGACAGTAAAGAATTCTATACAAAATAAAAGGTGGCAGTCATGCAATAACTGGGTGAATTGTGTTTAATTTTCTTGATTTTCATTGGAGAGTAGTAGAGATACCAATTAACTTGAGAGGAAACTGACTTACACTGATATTTTATATATTTCCTTATACTCATTTACATATGAGTATATTATGCTCATTTAGAGCCATACTAAATAAAAAAATGTACAGATGCTTGCACCTGTATGCCAACTTACATGAGCGCTACGCTACTAGTACAGAATGTTATTTGTGTCTCATTCTGGTGACTCAGATATCATTAGCAGTGTTACCTTCAGTAACCTGAGTTCCAAATATTGACCAACTTTTGGCAAAGTCCCGAGTCAAAGAATAACTTCCCTTGGTTTTCATTGTGCATTTCTGAAAAGTCAGTGCAAATTAAAACTGCAAAAATACTTTATGTATACAGTCATTCCTCATTATTCATAGATTCCATGTTTGCTAATTTTGGTACTTGCCAAAATTCATCTCTAACCTCACATTGACGCTTGAGTGCTTTTGCAGTCTTTGCTGGGGGTGTGCTGAGCAGTGAAAAATCTGAGTCACTAAAGCGCTTGTCCTCCGTGGAAGTGTTGCAACACAACTCTGATTTTTTCCTTCAGCTCTCATGTTGAAATCAGGTGTGGCCATTTTGTGGTCTATTTGGTGCCATGCTTTTCACATTTTTGTGCTTTTTGTTGGTGATTGTGCTGTTTAAAATGCACTCAAAGCGCAGTGCTGAAGTATTGTCTAGTGCTCTTAAGCACACTTGTGGAGAAAATATGTGAGTTAACTAAACTTTGATCAGGCATGACTTACAGTGTAGTTGGCTGTAAGTTTGATGTTAACAAATCAACAATAAATGTCTTTAAACAGAAACAGACATAAAACAAGGTTAATATTGATGGGTTGATGAAAATATTGTGGTCAGAGGACTGTAGGAACCTAACTCTGTATTTCCTGTAGGAGCAATGACTTGTTGCTGTCGTGTCCAACTCTTTACAACCCCATGGACTGCTGCACGCCAGGCCTCCCTGTCCTTCACCATCTCCCAAAGTTTGCCGAAGTTCTTGTTCATTGCATCGGTGATGCCATCCAGCCATCTCATCCTCTGATGCCCTCTTCTACTTCCCTCAATCTTTCCCAGCATCATGGACTTTTCCAATGAGTCAGCTATTCGCATCAGATGACCAAAATACTGGAGTTTCAGTTTTAGCATCAGTCCTTCCAATGAATATTCAGTTTTGATATCCCTTAAGGTTGACAGGTTTGATCTCTTTGCTGTGCAATGGACTCTCAAGAGTCTTCTCCACCATCACAGTTCAAAGGCATTAATTCTTCAGCACTCCTCCTTCTTTACAGTCTAGCTCTCACAACCATACATGACCACTGGGAAGATCATAGCCTAGACTACATGGATCTTTGTTGGCAGAGTAACGTCTCTGCTTTTCAACACGCAGTCTAGGTGGTCATAGCTTTCCTGCCAAGAAGCAAACATCTTTTGATTTCATGTATGCATCATCATCTACAGTGATTTTAGAGCCCAAGAAGAGGAAATCTGTCACTACTTCCACTTTTCCTCTTCTATTTGCCATGAAGTAATGGGGCTGGATGCCATAATCTTAGTTGTTTTTTTTTAATATTTAGTTTTAAGTAGGCTCTTTCACTCTTCTCCTTCACCCTCATCAAGAGGTTCTTTAGTTCCTCTTCGCTTTCTGCCATTCAAGTGGTATCATCTGCATATCTGAGGTTGTTGATGTTTCTCCCGCCTATCTTGATTTCAGCTTGTAACTCATACAGCCCATCATTTCTCGTGATGTGCTCAGAGTATAGATTAAACAAACAAGATGACAGCAGACAGCCTTGCTGTACTCCTTTCTCAATCTTGAACCAATAAGTTGTTCCATACAGGCTCTAACTGTTGCCTCTTGACCCACATACAGGTTTCTCAGGAGACAAGTAAGATGGTCTGATATTCCCATCTCTTTGAGAGCTTTCCACTGTTTGTTATGATCCACACAGTCAATTGCTTTGGTGTAGCTGATGAAACAGAAGTAGATGTTTTTCTGGAATTCCCTAGCTTTCTCTATGAGCCAGCGAATATTGGCAATTTGATTTCTGGTTCCTCTTCCTTTTCTAAACCCACCTTGGACATCTGGAGGTTCTCGGTTTACATAATGCTGAAACCTAGCATGCAAGTTTTAAGCATGACCTTACTAGCATGGGAGACAAGTGCAATTGTTTGACGGCCTGCACATTCTTTAGTATTACCTTTCTTGGGAACTAGGATGAGGATTGATCTTTTCCAGTTCTGTGACCACTGCTAGGTCTTCCAGATTTGCTGACATATTGAATGCAACACTTTGATGTTTAGGGTTTTGAATCCTTTAGGGTTTTGAATAATTCTACTGAAATTCCATCACATCCACTATCTTTTTTAACAGCAGTGCTTCCTAAGGCCCACTTGATTTCACTTTTCAGAATGTCTGGCTCTGGGTGTCTGACCAAACCATCATAGTAATCCAGTTCATTTGGATCTTTTTTGTACAATTCTTGTACAAAATGGCTTAGGAGTTGCTAATTCAGTCTTCATGCTGACTTTATAAAACAAAACTACCACAAATTATGATAACTGAATATATAAGTAAAGTGGAGATGTCTTTAAAGAGGAATTTTGCTTGGTCCCATCCATTTAATATGGGCTTGCTAGGTGGTGCTAGTGATAAAGAATCTGCATGCCAATGCAAGAGATTCAAGAGAGGACGGATCAATCCCTGGATTGGGAAGATCCTCTGGGGTAGGAAATGGCATCCTACTCCAGTATTCTTGCCTGAAAAATTCCAAGGACAGAGGAGCCTGGTGGGCTACAGTCCATGGGGCTACAAAGAGTTGAACCTGACTAAGCAGCTGGAGACACACCCACTCAATGCCAGTAGCATCTTCTCTCCCTGGAGACTGCCATATCCAACAACTTCCTCTGTAACTTCCAAAATGTTGCCCGGTAGAGAACTACTCCAGAAAGAAATGCTTTGGAAATAGGGTAGGTCTTGAGATCTAGTGAGTCTGGGCCATACACTCAATTCTAATTTCTACTCAGCTCTCATGGCCAAAGTCTCTGGTTCTTGGTATGTTAGCACTTTTTCTCCAGAAAAATCAGATTCCCCATAAAGATATTCTTAGGTCAGTTCACTTGCTGGGAGTCTCTTTAACTTAGATTTTAGTCTGTGCTCAAAGCAACTACTCTAGTTCTCTTGTTGGTGGAGCAGTTGACTATTCCAGGAGACTCTGGTCTTGAGAGGAGAAGAGCCTGTTAAATCTTTGAGCCAAAGTGGAATCATCAATTGGAGTTAGCATTAAATGGAAGTCTACGTGTGTGACTATGTGCTCAGTCATGTCCAACGTTTTGTGACCCCATAGACTATAGCCCGAGAGGCTTCTCTGTCTATGGGATTTTCCAGGCAAGAATACTGGGGTGGGTTGCCATTTCCTTCTCCAGGGGATCTTTCTGACCCGAGAATCAGAACCCATGTCTCCTGTATCTTCTGCATTGGCAGGCAGATTCTTTACCAATGAGCCAGCTGGGAAGCCAGGGGGTCTCAAATGGAAGTCCAGGAAGTTTCAAAAGTCAGTGCTCATTGGATTAAACTGTTAGGTTTGTGTTCATTTGTCTTTTTTGATCTCCATGTTCACTCTTATTTTCCCCCTCTCCAAACGGAGAAGGATAACAAGCACACAGTGAACACTACCAGAATTTGTATTTATTCCAAGGAACATACTACCCTGTTGACTGGTAAGACAGGTCTTGTAAATGATGTAGGCTCAGGAGACACATGAAGAACACACGTGTATGAAGACTTACTGTGGCACTAAATTAGGCAATGGGGATGCAAAGACATGGAATCAGTCCTGCCTTGAGAAACATGCAGTCCTTTTGGGAAGACACCAAAGAATAGCACAAGGGGCTTCCATGGTGCTCTAGTGGTTTAGAAGCTGCCTGCCAATGCAGGGAACACGGGTTCAATCCCTGGTCTGGGAAGATTCCACATGCCATGGGGCTACTAAGCCTGTGAACCACAGTTGCTGAAGCCTGTGCCGTAGAACCTGAGCTCTGCAGCAAGAGAAGCCACTGCAACAAGGAGTCTGTGCACCATAACTAGAGAGTAGCTCCTGCCTGCTGCAACTAGAGAAAGCCCATACACAGCAAGGAAGACATAGTACAGCCAAAAGTAAATTGATTTTAAAAACTCTTTTAAAAAAGAATGACATATTTCATTGTAATGAGTTGACATGGCTGGTAGCCCCAAGGAAAGGCCCATTTATTCTTTGGAGGGAGGGAGAAAAGCTCTATAAATCTTTCTAGAGGAGGTATTATATTTGAGCTGATTCTTCAAGGAAGTCTAAGTGTTTCCCAGACTACCTTATGCCAGCTCCCTTAAGGTGAAGGGTCACTCTTAAGTCACCAAAAAGTCCAACCAGTCTTGAGCCAGATTTATTCCATCTACAAATTCAACAGTTATTTTATAGCAGTGAATTGTGTAGTTGGAAGAGTTGAACACGTTGCTTCCAACCCATTAAGTCAGTCATGAAAACGCCCTAACAGTTCCAGCACATTTGCTGGATTGCTTTAACATCTTTATTTTATGTAGGTCCAAGCTTTATAGACTGTTTCATTTATTCTCATATCAAATATCACTGAAAGGTTAAATTTGGTGTTCAGTGATATTCTCCAGGCAACCTTTCCAAAGCTAAAACTGAAAATAATGGATGTGACATTTCTTCCAGGAAATCTCCTCCACAAGCCCCAATCTTAAAATCCTTAGAAGACTTAGCAGTTTTGGAGTGTATCAAAGCTGCCAGTTTCTTGCGATTGGAGCTCCAAATAGCTCAACAGGACAAGGTGTCAGGAGACATGAGTTCCTGTCACTGGAAAGAACTCAAAGGAGGGAGGAAGGAAGAGAGATAGAGAAAGGGAGAAGGAGGAAGGGATGGAGGGAGGGAGGGATAGGAGAGAGAGTGAGAACCAGAGAGAGAGAGAAAGAAAGTGATTGGACATCAAGAGAAGCCACATCTTCATCTCTGATGAAACATATTAACTAAAGTAATATTACTAAATATTATATCTATATTATTACATAGTCTATAAATTCCAGCTCTACTGTGAAGTTCTATAGAGTGCTAGATACACATTTTCCTGTTTTACTTCTTGCAATTCTCTAAAATCAGTTTTGAACTTTGGTTATAAAGTTTTCATACTTCAGTATCTGATAGTTCCTATGGGTTGTACATAACTTTGTAAAAAGAAAAAAAAAACACCTTTTTTTCTGATTCTTTGAATAAAGTTTTAGAAAGAGTTTGACTTTTTCCTCCCTCTATTCGTTGCAGCATAGAGTGCATTATTTCACAATATGAGATTCTTTTGTCATTTAAATTATCTATTCTTTATCATGTAACTTTAACAATTGAGTTGATCTGTTTAAAACGTAAATCTGCTCAAGTTAATTAAAAATAAACTTTTCAAAAATGGATTATATTTGTAACAAATGTACCATCAATAGAATAAAGATGTGCTATTTACTGTACTATATATATATATATGTATTACTAAATATTACTAAAAGTAATAACTAAAGGAATTAAACAGTTGATCCATTTCTAAAGAGGCACTATGGTATAGTAGGAAAAGCTGGAAATAAAATCTGAATTCAAGGCCATTTCCACCACATAGTAACTGTGCTGTGACATGACATTAAACTGAGCTTAAGGGCTGGTTAAGTGAAGAAAAGCTGGCTTGATAAGAGCATCTAATTCAAAACATTGTTGTGAGGGTTGTGCATTAACTGCTCAGTCATGTTTGGCTCTTTGTGACCGCATGAACTGTGCTTGGCAGGCTCCTTTGTCCATGGAATTCTCCAGGCAAGAATACTGGAGTGGGTTGCCATTTCCTCCTCCAGGGGATCTTCCCCACCCAGGGATCGAACCTGGGTCTCCCGCATTGCAGGCAGATTCTCTACTGCTGAGCCACCAGGAAAGCCCATTGTGAGGGTGAAATGATGTAAAAGAAGTAGAGCACTTAGAAAAACTGCCACTTAATAAATGCATTATAATAAAATAGTTACCATTATTTATGGTAGTATATTATTATAATCATTAGTAGTGGTAGTACAATTTTAACTTTATGGAAAGAAACACAGAAGGGAAAGTGAGTGCAGTTAACATTCATTTGGGTTATAGATCTACTGAAAATCTTGAATTTGTCGAGATTACTGTAAGAGACGATCATATATTCATTTCCCAGGGTTGTTGTAACAAGTGACAGCAAATGGGGTGCCTTAAAGCAACAGAGCTTTACCCTGAAGTTCTGGAGGCCAGAGGTCAGAAGCCAAGGTGTGAGCAGGCCTGCGCTCCTTCCCAAGGCTCTAGGGCAGATCCTGGCTTTTGTCTCTTTCAGCTTCTCGTGTCTTCAGGCATTCCTTGGCTTGTGGCTTCATCTTTCCAGCTTCTGCCTCCATGACCACAGCCTTCCTATTCATCTTTGTCTTTTCCTATGAAGACACGTGTCTTCTGATTTAGGGCCAATCGGATTGTCCAAGAAGACCTCATCTCAAAATGATTAACTTAATTTTGTCTGCAAAGACAGTTTTCCTAAATAAAGTAACATTCACAGGTCCCAGGGATGAGGACATGGATATATCTTTTTTGGCTTGGTT
The DNA here is from genome assembly GCF_016772045.2 of Ovis aries. Lineage (NCBI taxonomy): Eukaryota > Metazoa > Chordata > Mammalia > Artiodactyla > Bovidae > Ovis > Ovis aries. Next base: position 58,184,648 of record NC_056069.1, on the reverse strand, counting down.
GGGCAGGGGTTGGAGGGGGGAGCTTCCCAGGTGGCTTAGCAGTAAAGAATCTGGCTGCCAATGCAGGGGATGGGGGTTAAATCCCTTATCAGGAAGATCCCCTGGAGAAGGAAATGGCAACCCATTCCAGTATTCTTGCCCAGAGAATCCAATGGACAGAGGAGCCTCGCAGGCTACAGTCCATGGGATCGTAACAGTCACACATGACTTAGTGCCTTACCAACAACAAATACATTTTCGGGGATGGGGCTACATACACAGGAGAAGGCAATGGCACCCCACTCCAGTACTCTTGCCTGGAAAATCCCATGGTTGAAGGAGCCTGGTGGGCTGAAGTCCATGGGGACCCTAAGAGTCGGACACAACTGAGCGACGCCACTTTCACTTTTCACTTTCCTGCATTGGAGAAGGAAATGGCAACCCACTCCAGTGTTCTTGCCTGGAGAATCCCAGGGACGGGGGAGCCTGGTGGGCTGCTGTCTATGGAATTGCACAGAGTCAGACACGACTGAAGTGACTTAGCAGCAGCAGCAGCTACTAGACACATATGTTTGTACATATGATACACGTGGAGTGTAAGCCACATCTTTGTTTTCAGAGGACAAAGGTGTGCAATTAAAAGAGAGTCTGTCATACAGAGCGAAGTTAATCAGAAAGAGAAAAACAAATATTGTATATTAGTGCCTATACGTGGAATCTAGAAAAATGGTATAGATGATCTAATTTGCAAAGCAGAAGTAGAGACAGAGATATAGGGAACAAATGGATGGATATCAAGGGGAGAAGGGGCTTAGGGATTGGGAGATTAGGATTGACACACGTACAGTATTGGTACCGTGCATAAAATACGTAACAAAGGAGAACTGACTGTACGGCACAGGGAACCCTGCTCAGTGCTCTGTGGTGACCTAAACAGGAAGGAAATCCAGAAAAGGGGATATATGTATAGCTAATATACTTTGCTCTACAATAGAAACTAACGCAACATTGTAAGTAACTATACTCCAATAAAAATTTTAAAATAGAATAAAAGTTGGAGACAGTCCCCAGCAGTGAGTTATGTACGATGGATTAGCTGTGAGGAACAAGCTGAAGTGAATGGGCGCATGGAGAACACATTGCCATTAGGACTTGGAATTTACTTCAGGGTCTTTCACTAACCAGTTACTCACTTTTACCTGTTTACCCTTCCTGAGTGTCAGCTTTCTTTAAAATAAGGTGATTTGTTCTTGATACCCAGGATGTTATAAGTATCAAAATAGACAGTCTACAGGGAAATGCTTTGATAACCACAAGAAATCCCTTCCTTGTCCACACTGTTCTCCTCCTTCCCCACTCAAGTGTCTCAGCCTCAGGAAGACTTCCCTGCTCCCCGTTCAGCCCAGGCTCCTGGCACCCCGTCTCAGGACACTCTGCACGTGGCACACAGAGTGAATGTGTTTGTGTATCATGTCAGCAACCTTAATTTCTATGTCCCACCCCCAAGCCCTGAGCTTCCTAAGGTAGAAACTGCATTCACCCAGGATCCAGGAGAGCCCTTGGTACACAGGAGTCACTCAATAATCAGAAAGTTAATAGGAATAAATACTTCTCAAGTGCATGCAACTCAGTGATGCTCATTTGTGAAAAATGAAATATATGCACCATGAAACTTGCTGATGTAGTATAGTTTTGGAATATTTAAGTTGAAGAAATGAAGGACTAAGTGAATGAACAACCAGCCTGATTAAATTAGAAATAATAAATGAATAATAAAATAAGATCCCTTGGTGGAAATGTGCTTTCTGAATAATTTAATATGCAAACAAGATGTCTATTTTTTTCTAATAATTAACCATTCTTAAGGCACAATAGTAACGTAATGTTAAATGTTAAATGACATTTATAAAGCACCTGGTATTTTCCCAAAGACTTCTCAGATTTTTTCTGTGTACATTTGTCAGAGTATGAGGCCACTGGTTAATATTTGAAATTTTAAGAAGACATGTCACTTATTGCTGAATATGGGAAGAGAGCTAAGCTGGTCAGAGACAGTTCCTCCTTCAAAGATTGGTGACTTCCAGAGATGTAAGTGGGCTCATGTCACCAGCAGAAGTGTGGTTGCACAGAAGACACCATTGATTTCTGGGCATTTAGAGGTGTGGACAGGCTTCCCCGACAGCTCAGTTGGTAAAGAATCTGCCTGTAATGCAGGAGACCCCACTTCGATTCCTGGGTTAGGAAGATCCACTGGAGAAGGGATAAGCTACCCTTTCCAGTATTCTTGGACTTTTCTGGTGGCTCAACTGGTAAAGAATCTGCCTGCAATGTGGGAGACCTGGGTTCGATCCCTGGGTTGGGAAGATCCCCTGGAGAAGGGAAGGGCTACCCACTCCAGTATTCTGGCCTGGAGAATTCCATGAACTGTATTATCCATGGGGTGGCAAAGAGTCAGACATGACTGAGTGAGTTTCACTTCACTTAGGGGTGTGTCTCTGGAGGAGGACATGGCAACCCACTCCAATATTCTTGCCTGGAGAAGCCTGTGGACAGAGGAGCCTGGTAGGCTACAGTCCATGGGGTCACAAAGAGTCAGACATAACTGAAGTGACTTAGCAGGCATGCAGGGGTGTGGTCATTGAAGGAGTCCATTTCTGACTGGCTAAACTTTTTCAGAAGCAATGGGCTGTTGATAATTAGTAAGTAAGTGGTACTTATCATTGAGCAAGTTTAATAATAAATAAATAAAATGTCGCTGATTGTTATTTATTATCATGACTACAAGAAGCTCAGTCTTTCCCTAATCTAGGAAACTTTAAAAAGCAGGACACCTTATGCTTGTTCAGATTCATTCATTTATTTGCTCAATAGCTAGTTACTGAGTGCTCATTAAGTCTTAAGAAAATTAGAGTGGATAGAACAGTGTCTCTGTTCTTACAGACAGTGAGGGAAACAAACATAAATAGAGGATACACTGTGATTGTATGAGCTAAAGAGGTGAAACAGACAAGCGATGTGGGGGCACTCTGATGGATGCATTGAAGATATTCTGACGGTTGGTGTTATGGTGTAAATTGTCTCTCCCCAAAAGATATACTAAAGATCTAATCCCTAGTATCTGTAATTATGACATTTGGAAATTGGGTCTTTGAAGATACAATCAAGGTAAGATAATGTCATTAGATTTAGCCATTTTAGATTAGATCCAATATGCCTGATCTATATGAAGAGAGAAACACAGTCTCAAACAAACAAGGAGAATGCCGAGTGAGGACAGTGACAAGGCAGGAGTGAGCAATGCTGCTCTAAGCCAAGGACTGCAGGACGTATAGTCAAAGCTATGGTTTCTCCAGTAGTCATGTAAGGATGTGAGAGTTGGACCATAAAGGAGACTGAGCACTGAAGAATTGACGCTTTCAAACTGTGTTGCAGAAGACTCGAGAGTCCCTTGGACTGCAAGGAGATCAAGCCAATCAATCCTAAAGGAAATCAACTCTGAACATTCATTGAAAGAACTGATGCTGAAGCTAAAGCTCCAATACTTTGGCCACTCGAAGTGAAGAGTCGGTTCATTGGAAGACTCTGATGCTGGGAAAGATTGAAGGCAGGAGGAGAAGGGGACAACAGAGGATGAGATGGCTAGAAGGCATTAGTAACTCAATGGACATGAGTTTGAGCAAACTCAGGGAGATGATAAAGGACAGGGAATCCTGGTGTGCTGCAGTCCACAGGGTCACAAAGAGTTGGACACAACTTAGCAAATGAACGATAACAACAACAACCAGAAGCTAGGAAGAGGCAAAGAAGGATTCTATTCAGAGACTCAGAGAGAGCAAGGCCCTGCTGAAACCTTGAATTTGGACGTCTAGCCTCCAAAACTGTGAGCCAATACATTTCTATTTCTTCAAGCCACTCAGTTGGTGGTACTTTGGTGGCAGCCACAGGAAACAGATATGGTTTGCAGGGGCAAAAGAGGACAGACCCTCCAGCAGACTCAGGCAACGGTCACATGAGAGGTGTTGGTGGCTCAGATCAGACTGCTAGAAATGGAGTTGGTAAGAAGTGGCTGGATTCTCTATATATTTTGAAGGTAGAACCAACAGGTTTTCTGGTGGATAGAATGTGAAATGTGAGAAGACAGGAGTGAACGATGAGTCTAGGTTTTTGGTCTGAGCAACTGGAGTTATTAATACTATTTACTAAAGTAAAAGCTATTCTAGGTAGTGGTATGTGTGCTTCCAGTCGTGCCCGACTCTGCAACCCCATGGACTGTAGCCCACCAGGCTTCTCTGTCCATGGAATTTTCCAGGCAAAAATATGGAAGTGGGTTGCCATTTCCTCCTCCAATAGGTAATGGGGAGAGCCTTGATTCAGGAATTTGGTTTTTAAATTTGAGATGGCTAGTAGACATCAATACTGAGACATCAAACTCAGAATCAGATGTATGTGTTTGGAGGATAAGGAAAACTCCAGATGGGAGAATGAAGTTTTGAGTTGTTCGTGTATTTTTTATTGTTGTTCAGTTGCTAAACTGTGTGTGACTCTGTGACCCCATGGACTACAGCATACCAGGCTCCTCTGTCTTCCACTATCTTCTGGAGTTTGCTCAAATTCATGTCCATTGAATTGGTGATAGATGGCATTTAAAAGTATGAAACTCAGTAAATCTCTCAGGTGCCAAATATTTAATGAAAACAAAAGTGAGTCCAGAATTGAGCCTTGCGTGGTAAAGTCAGGTATCACATGTTAAAAACAAGAAAACTGAGACTCAGAAAAATTAAGAAACTTGCCCAAAGAGAAACCATCAGAAATAATACCAGAATTTCAAATTGGATGTTTTTACTTCCAAATTCTTTCTTGTTTCTAATATATGTAGTGTCTCCTATGTAAATTTTTTTGTAATAGGAAGTTTGATCAATACAAGTGGATTCTAAACCTGTTCTTTTTCCTACTGTACCCCTTTGAAAGGTGTAGTAATCAAAATTGATCTAAGTTTTAATTATTTTATAGACATATGACTTTGCCTCTGATCTTCCATAACAGGCTACATTGTCACTTTTCAACCACACATTGAACATCAGAAACATGTTTGTGCTTGAGATAATCAAAGTTAACTTCAATAGTTACAGACTTAATTCTGGACTTTATTAAAATGGAGTTACGCTTTGAAAGTTTTATCTAACGGCATCTTATTGATGTTCTTATTTCCACTTTGGCAATGGATAACTTATGATTGGCTTGCTGTATATCATCTTACACAATTGCTGTTCTAAAATATTTTTGGTTAGGTGATTGACAAAGTTTTGTTGAATCAAATGTATTTCATATTCCTACTTGGTACAGTAATTATATAGTTTTTAAAGTTAGGCACTACCCAGCACAATTAAAACAAAAACAACTTTTATTTCAAAGATGGAAAGAGTGGATTCCAGAAGCATTACTCCATGAATGTGAGAATGGAAAGAGGTTTTATGAATCATGGATTTTTAACCCCTTCCCTTTAGAGCTAATTGGATCTTCACTTTATAGAGGGTCAAGGTCTAGAGGAGTTTGGATGACCTACCCAAGGTAATAGCTGGCTGCCACAGGCGAGAGTGGAATTCCAGCCTTCTTCCCAATGCTGGGGTTCTATTTCCCAACTGAAAGAAAGGAAAGATAGATCAATGCCTATGGCTGATAACCTCCATGATAGCCTAGATTTAGAGGAGAAAAGAAAACCAGGTAAGAAAGGAACCGGACCAGTTTTCTGTAGAAAAAGTGTTTCAATAAGCAAATGGCCAAAGCATGTGAAGCAAACTTCAGTGTTCACCACTGAACATGTTGCTTTAAAGTCCCCTGCTTCAGTTTCCTTTTCTGTAAACTAGGGATAAACATAATGGGCTTATTTTGAGAACTGTGTGTAATCACACATGGGAAGTGTTTTGAATAGTGCTCTGCATAGAGCAAAAAGCTGAACAAATGCTAGTTATTATTCATAGTAATTTTAAATAATAAAACCAGAACCCAGGCTGACACCATACCTCATCCGCTAGTCCTGCAAGCTCAGCAAGTCACTGAACTTTTCTGCATCTCAATTTCTTCGCTACAAACTAGGGTCATAATGCTTTATCTGCTGACTTTATGGTGATAACAGGGATAAAAGATCCTGAAAGTGAGAATTGCTTTTTATGAATTCTTTTGTCCATGTCCTCTCCGTATTATTCTTTCCTCAAACGCATTATCTGAACACATCTTAAATTTCAATGTTTGCATGGTTATTACTATATTAGTTGAAAGAATTAAGAGATAGCAGCTTGTTTTGATATTGGAGGGAAGCAGAAAAGATACTGTTAAAGACCAAATTAAAGTCTAAAGAATCTGACCTAATAAATTATTTTATATCAAATGAGCAAAATAATTAGCAAAAAGCACCCAGGTGGCACTAGTGGTAAAAACAAACAAACAAACAAAAAACCACCTGCCAGCGCAGGAGATGTAAGAGCCACAAGTTCAATCCCTGGGTTGGGAAGATCCCCTGGAGGAGGGCATGGCAACCCACTCCAATATATTTGTATGGAGAATTCCATGGACAGAGGAGCCTGGTGGGCTACAGTCCATAAGGTTGCAAAGAGTAGGGCACTACTGAAGTGACTTAGCAAATACACAAACCCATTCAGGTAGTTTTCCAGGCACACTGACAAGTTTAATCAGCGTGCTTTTTTTTTAAGTGGTTGGATGGATTTTTTAAAATGTTAGAAATTAAGCATTCTGAAAGAAACTAGTAATTGTGAAACGTTTCCTTGTGGTTCCATTTAGGGATGGTACAGGGAGGGAGGAGAGAGGGGGGTTCAGGATGCTGAACATGTGTATACATGTGGTGGATTCATGTTGATGTATGGCAAAACCAATACAATATTTTAAAGTACCTAACCTCCAATTAAAATAAATAAATTTATATTAAAAAAAATGGGACAGGAAAAGATCTTTGTTCCCTAGTGGCTAGTTGGAAATCAGAAGCTGTGACACTTATTTTTTAGTGGCATTCAAATTTTCTCCAGGCATTTTCTTCATTTATGCCTTATTTACTTCCTCTTCTAAGGTACTGTTGATTTTCAGCTCTTCAATCCACAACATGCAATTATGAAACAGTTCCCCTGATCTAGTAACAGAATACTGTTTTGAGATTATTATCTTTGTGAAAATGGTATTTTAATTGAACAAAGGAAAATGTGTAAAATTACAACATACAGGATATAGTGTGGCATAATTTTATATATTTATGTCTTAGTTTTCTGTGATATGCTCATTATCTTTCCATGTGTGCTCTTTATAATTTAAAAAATTAATAGCTTTATAAATCAGGTTACTGGTACCTAACAAAAAATTGGACATGAAAGTTTAATTAAAAGAAGTAAATATCAGTTCTCTTGTCTTTTTAAAAAATTTATTTATTTTTTAATTGAAGGATAATTGCTTTACAGAATTTTGTTGTTTTCTGTCAAACCTCAACATGAATCAGCCATAGGTATACATATATCCCCTCCCTTTTGAACCTCCCTCCCCATCCCACCCATCTAGGTTGATACAGAGCCCCTGTTTGAGTTTCCTGAGCCATACAGCAAATTCCCACTGGCTATCTATTTTACATATGGTAATGTAAGTTTCCATGTTATTCTTTCCATATATCTCACCGTCTCCTGCCCTCTCTCCATGTCGTAAGTCTGTTTTCTATGTCTGTTTCTCTGTTGCTACCCTGTAAATAAATTCTTCAGTACCATTTTTCTAGATTCTGTATATATGTGTTAGAATACAATATTTATCTTTCTCTTTCTGACTTACTTCACTCTGTATAATAGGTTCTAGGTTCATCCACCTCATCAGAACTGACTCAAATGTGTTCCTTTTTATGGCTGAGTAGTTTTCCACTGTATATATGTACCACGACTTCTTTACCCACTCAGCTGATGATGGGCATCTAGGTTGCTTCCATGTTCTAGCTATTGTAAATAATGCTGCAATGAACAGTGGGATACATGTGTATTTTTCAGTTTTGGTTTCCTCAGGGTATATGCCTAGGAGTGGGATTGCTGGGTCATATGGTGGTTTTGTTCCTAGTTTTTTTCAAGGACTCTCCATACCATCTTCCATAGTGTCTGTATCAATTTACATTCCCACCAACAGTGCAAGAGCATTCCCTTTTCTCCACACCCTTTCCAGCATTTACAGTTTGTAGGCTTTTTGATGATGGCCATTCTGACTGGTGTGAGGTGATACCTCATTGTAGTTTTGATTTGCATCTCTCTAATAATGAGCAATGTTGAGTATCTTTTCATGTGTTTATTAGCCATCAGTTCTCTTCTATCTTGTCAAACCTCAGACACATTGTTTCAGTATCAATTTTCTATTCTAGAAGAAGTGCTGAAATAAATGACAATAAAACAGGCTGCTTAGTGGGTTGTCCTCAAGATTAAACTGTGATACAAGTAAGTTCTTTGAAAGCTGGGTCCAGAGATGTCCCTGGTAGCCTTGTGGTTAAGACTTCGCCTTCCAGTGTAGGGAATGTGAGTTCCATTCTGGATGGGAGAGCTGAGATCCTACATGCCTCCAGGCTGAAAAACCAGAACATAAACCACAGAAGTAATACTATAACAAATTCAGTAAAGACTTTAAAAATGGTCCACATCAAAAAAAAAAAAAAAAAAGGAGAAGAAGGAAGAAAGTTGGGTCCAGATGCTCACTGTTCAAAAGCTACCCCTTAGGAAAGTTTGCTTTATTTCAGAGGCTGGCAACCAGAGGAGTGAGCAGACTCCTGTTCAAAGGCCGACTCTCCCACTGACAATCAGTGTGCAAGAGTTTTTAAAGAGAAGTTTCAGGGCTGTATGAGCAGAGGGAGCAGGCTACAGGCAGAAACAGCACAGTCAGTTCTGACAGTCATCTTGATCATTTTGAGTAGACTTAATCTTCAGTTCCAGGGTTAGTTTGTTCCCATTTCTTTGAGGTCAGCTTATGTCATGGCTACAGTCGGGTCATCCTGTAGTTAACTTCTTCTACCTGATGGGGGTTTCAGTATATACCAAACAGCTCAAAAACATGGCTCAGAAAATTATCAATAGCACTTGAATGGGAACTAAGGGTCCTCGACTTTGCATAATGACTCTATTGTTATTTGGTCCTCTTTGACTTTCTTTGCTTCTTCACTTTCTCATTTCTCTGTTACATTTATCTATTGACTAAAGATTTTCTACAGGCAAAAGGCAGCTGGAGAACATGGAGGGGAAGATCGCAGAGTCCTGCTCTATGTCATCTTGGCATCAGCCCATTTCTGTTTCTGGGTTGTTTTCCATTTTATTGGTTTCTTCCTCAACTCCCCCCTGGCAGGCAGAATTTTTCTCTCAGCCTTTCCTCCCTCTGAATTTTATCAAAATGTATGCTAAGGAAAGGATGTGATTTCATTTAATTCTTCTCTAAGTGAATTGAAACCACTTAATCATTTCACCCATGCTTGTTTGCATGTCTCAGAAATAAATGGCGAAGGAAATGCTTATTCCAGGTAACCTATTTTTCAATTCCCAACAAGTGGAAGAAGTATACTTTAAAGAAGAAAAGCAAGTCTCTTTAGTTCTTCACTGATTATACATTTAATGCTGAAGATCGGTCTTTAAGACTAGGACAGGAACAAGCATTCTAATTCAAAAATATCTGTGGGAATAAGAAGGTAGTCAATCCTAAAGGAAATCAACCCTGAATACTCATTGGAAGGACTGATGCTGATGCTGAAGCTCCAATACTTTGGCCACCTGATGGGAGGAGCCAACCCATTGGAAAAGACGCTGATGCTGGGAAAGATTGAGGGCAGGAGGAGAAGGAGGTGACAGGATGAGATGATTGGATGGCATCTCTGCCTCAAAGGACATGAGTCTGAGCAAACTCTGGGAGATAGTGAAGGACAGGGAGCCTGGCGTGCTGCAGTCCATGAGGTTGCAAAGAGTCAGACATGACTGAAAGACAGCAGAAGAAAGAAGCTATGTGATAAATTTTGCTTTAAGAACCAAAGTTATATTTGAGAAAGTGTCTGAAAGTCTTTGAGAAAGCAGCTTATTTAGCCTACTTACAACTCTCAAGCTTCCAAGCTTCTTCTGAGGTTTTGTTCTCTTTTGAATTTTATCCTTCTTTTGACAAAAAAAGAATAAAGAAAAAAAGAAAAAACGCTGAGGTCTGCATTCTCATTAGTTGCTTAGTTTATGGAAAAAAATCATACTCATGTGCTCAGTTTTCACAGAGACCAAGAACAGTGGGTGAAATTTAGATAATATTTAAATGAGAAATATTCAAGAGCAAGAATCAAAATTATAAATACGGACTATTTCTAAAGTACAACTGTTATCTCATTAGCTAGACTGTTTCTTGTAGACAAGTATGTTTCAGTGGAAAGTTAAAATACTCTACAAAGAAAATGATTCTTATAAATCAAATAAGAAATCTGAAATATTTGCAAACCAGGAAGTTCAGGATCTGTGTTCTCACCTCTAGTTTAACTCTGCCCCCTTGTGTGTACATGATGCATTGAAATGAGGCCAAGAAATTTCATAGGAAACAAGGCAGGAAAATATAAAAAACTGTATTAAAATCATATTTAGGAAGAGAATCTCTCTCAAAATTAGTATAAACTTTCCGATCTGTGGTAAAAATGATATCCTAAGACTCAACTGGTACAACAGACCAAATGTTGGAAAGAAAATGATGTTACTCTACACTTGTGTGATCCTTAGAATGACTCCCTCCTGGGCCTCTATTTACATTCTGTTAAGACTGTACTTTTTTAAAAAGAAAACACATGTTTTAAACTTCAAATTCCAACTTATCAAAAGAGTATTGGTTTTCTTATAATATATTCACTGCAGTTACTTTAAATACCGAACAAACCAAATTCTTATAGTCAACTGACTTCTAACAGCAAAAATATTAATTGTGTATTGAGGGGTTTGTGATAGTTGTAGACATAAAATATACAATAATAGCACAAAGATGGAAGAGGATATAGTGTGAGATTCATAAATTATATGGGAAGTCATATAGTATTAGTTCAAAGTTGACTGTGATAAGCTAAGGATGCATAGTATGATCCCTGGATAATCACTAAATATATATATATATATATATATATACATATGTATATGAATATGTCTCCATATATATATATATATATCAAAGAGAAAGAGAAAGAGAGAGGTGTCAATACAAAGCCAGTAGAAGGCATAGAATGGAATACTTAAGAAACACTAAATCAATCCAAAAGAGAGTAGAAATGAGGATCAAAAAATTAAACATCAACATAAACAGAAATAATGGCTAGAAGACATTTAGTAAGATAACAAACTAAGTAAATTCTGTCAATAATTGTCTTAAAAGTAAATGTGCTAAAAATTCTATGTAGAAGGGAAAGTTTCAGACTAAATAAAAAAAGCAATAGTCAACCTCTGTTTATTAGAAATTGCCAGTAAATGTAAAAAGACAGATTGAATGGAAATAAGAAATTAAAAGCAAAGTTATAGGAGAAAGAAATAATAAACATGAATGCAGAATAAAAGAAAAAACAATGAAGTAAATCAATAAATTTCATATGAAAAGAATAGTGAAAAATATAATCTGCTAGCTACATTCACACTTAATCCCCCCCCCCCCCAAAAACCCCCTATAACAAAACAGAGAAAACACAAATTACTGATATCAGGAATAAAGAAGTTCCGTAACAACGAATCCTACAATCAATGCAAAAGCAGTAAAAGAGTATTATGATGGATAAGAAAGCTGTGGTACATATACACAATGGAGTATTACTCAGCCGTAAAAAAGAATTCATTTGAATCAGTTCTGATGAGATGGATGAAACTGGAGCCGATTATACAGAGTGAAGTAAGCCAGAAAGAAAAACACCAATACAGTATACTAACACATATATATGGAATTTAGGAAGATGGCAATGACGACCCTGTATGCAAGACAGGAAGAAAGACACAGATGTGTATAACGGACTTTTGGACTCAGAGGGAGAGGGAGAGGGTGGGATGATTTGGGAGAATGGGAATTCTAACATGTATACTATCATGTAAGAATTGAATCGCCAGTCTATGTCTGACGCAGGGTGCAGCATGCTTGGGGCTGGTGCGTGGGGATGACCCAGAGAGATGTTGTGGGGAGGGAGGTGGGAGGGGGGTTCATGTTTGGGAACGCATGTAAGAATTAAAGATTTTAAAATTTAAAAAATAAAAAACTAAAAAAAAAAAGAGTATTATGAATAATTTTGTGGAAGTAATTTAACAACTTAAATGAAATGGGAAAATTTCCAAAACAATTTCAGGAAAAAAATAGAAAAATTTATAGCTCTGTTTTTTAAAGAAATTGAATTTTTAATTCAAAATAATTCTAGATATTTACCAGTCCCTTCTGGCATTACTGATTAATTATATCAAATATTTAAGTAAGAAGTAATATTTCTCTTACACAAATTATTCCTGGAAATAGAGGAGAAAGAACATTATTAACTCTTTTATCAAGGCCGGTATATGCTGCGTGCTTAGTCACTCAGTCCTGTCTGACTCTCTGTGACCCCATGGACTGTAGCCTGCCAGGCTCCTCTGTTCATGGAGATTCTCCAGGCAAGAATACAGGAGCAGATTGCCATGCCCTCCTCCAGGGGATCTTCCCAACCCAGGGATCGAACCCAGGTCTCCCACATTGCAGGCAGATACTTTACTGTCTGAGCCACCAGGAAAGTCAAAGAAAATTGGAGTGGGTAGCCTATCCCTTTTCCAGTGGAACTTCCTAACCGACGAATCAAAACAAGGTCTCCTGCATTGCAAGTGGATTCTTTACAGTTGAGCTACCATGGAAACCTGAAGGCAGTGTATCCTTGATACCAAAACCTGACAAAGACTTTACAGGGAAACAAAATTTTAGACCAAGCTCCGTTCTGAACTTAGACTCAAAAATTCTCATTAAGGTACAAGTCAAATCCAGCAATGTTAATAAATGAACAATTCATCATTACCAAGTCAGTTCTATCCCAGGAATATAAGATTGGTTTAATAAGTGAAAAATCATTAAATGTAATTTGCCACATTAATAAGTATAGAAAAAGGAATATATACAAAATTTCTGTTTGCAATGAAAGTTTGACAAATTTCAGTACACATTCCTGATTAGAACAGCAGCAAAACCTCTCAGCAAGACAGGAATTGAAGAGAACTATCTTAATCTGATAGAACACATACATGCCATGCCTATAGATGACATTATATATAGTACATGCACATACTATGTGATACATGTACATGTGTATTATACATAATTATGAAATATAGGAAGAGCAAATGTGCAATTTACTGACATCATGAGTTTCCCCAAAGGCCCACCAAGATCACTACATATTCATGCTCCAAGTGGAAAAGTCCTTTCCACATGTTCAGGGTTTCCAAGTATATTTTTATTTCCTCACTGAGAATCAGGAGCAAACAACCAATTGTGAGCAGGCATCTAAGGAAGGCTACTAAAGTTAGAAATCCAGACAATAAAATAGAAAATACAAGCAACCTGGAGAAACAGAAAATAAAAAGGAAAACTTCTAACCCATTTTAACCTCTTTCAGTTCAGTTCAGCTCAGTTCAGTTCAGTCACTCAGTCGTGTCCAACTCTTTGCGACACCATGAATCACAGCATGCCAGGCCTCCCTGTGAGAGAATATCTTGCATCCACAAAGTAAGAATAGAATATACTTTAAATAAAAATAAAAACAAGGAAAAAATCAGGTAACAAAATATTGTTCTTGGGACTTGAAAACTTGACAGCAGAAATAAAAAATATTTGGAAGAGTTAAAAGATGAAGTTGAGGGACTCTGACAGAAGAAGAAGAGAGTGAAAGAGTTGGCTTAAAATTCAACATTCAGAAAACGAAGATCATGACATCTGGTCCCATCACTTCATGGGAAATAGATGGGGAAACGGTGGAAACAGTGTCAGACTTAATTTTTTTGGGCTCCAAAATCACCACAGATGGTGGCTGCAGCCATGAAATTAAAAGACGCTTACTCCTTGGAAGAAAAGTTATGACCAACCTAGATAGCATATTCAAAAGCAGAGACATTACTTTGCCGACTAAGGTCCATCTAGTCAAGGCTATGGTTTTTCCAGTAGTCATGTATGGATGTGACAGTTGTACTGTGAAGAAGGCTGAGTGCTGAAGAATTGATGCTTTTGAACTGCGGTGTTGGAGAAGACTCTTGAGGGTCCCTTGGACTGCAAGGAGATCCAACCAGTCCATTCTGAGGGAGATCAGCCCTGGGATTTCTTTGGAAGGAATGATGCTAAAGCTGAAACTCCAGTATTTTGGTCACCTCATGCGAAGAGCTGACTCATTGGAAAAGACTCTGATGCTGGGAGGGACTGGGGGCAGGAGGAGAAGGGGACGACAGAGGATGAGATGACTGGATGGCATCACTGACTCGATGGATGTGAGTCTGAGTGAAGTCCGGGAGTTGGTGGTGGACAGGGAGGCCTGGTGTGCTGCGATACATGGGGTTGCAAAGAGTCAGACACAACTGAGCAACTGAACTGAACTGACAGGAGAAAGTCAATCAAAGAGCTGGACAATAGGAGAGAAATGATGAGAAAATTAGAGAAGCAGTCAAAGAAGCTTAACATTTGTGAATAGGAGTAGTTCTAGAAGGGAGAACATGCATGGGGAATAAATCATGAAAAAATAGTTCAAGAACATTTCGGCAAGTGAAGGACATAGTCTTCACTTCTATTCTCATGCTACCTACCTTAAGAGATTTTATCTCCTTTCTGTGGCTTGTCTTCTGTATGCTTTATATGGATCTTCCACCCATACTTCTCTCTTGTATGTCAAAATGAAATTTTATTGCTACCAGATATTTGCACTGGAGGCATAATTGCAAAGCAAGTTGATGGGCAAGGCAACTCAAAAGAAAGCTGTGAAGGACAGGTTAGAGAGGTTGGGTAGAGCTTCTGAAGAAGTGAAATGAGTTGAACCTTGAAGACTTTTGTGTTAGTTTCCCATTGCTGCTATAACAAATTGCCACAAACTTAGAGGCTTAAAACATGATTTTATTCTTATAGTTCTGGAGACTGGAAATCCAAAATCCAAAATATCAAAGGGTTAGCAGGCTTGTATTTCTCCTGGAGACTCTAAGGGAGAATCCATTTCCATGCTTTATCCAGCTTCTAGAAGCTGCCTACATTCCTTGGCTCTTTCAAAGTCAGAAATTATCTCTACTTCTGATCATGACCATGGTATCTGGTCCCATCACTTCATGGCAAATAGATGGGGAAGCAAGGGAGATAGTGACAGACTTTCTTTTCCTGGGCTCCAAAATCACTGCAGATGGTAACTATAGCCATGAAAAAAACAAAAACAAAAAACTATGACCAACATAGACAGCATATTGAAAAGCAGAGACATTACTTTGTCAACAAAGGTCCATCTAGTCAAAGCTATGGTTTTTCCAATAGTCATGTATGGATGTGAGAGTTGGATCCTAAAGAAAGCTGAGCGCTGGAGAATTGATGCTTTTGAACCTTGGTGTTGGAGAAGACTCTTGAGAGTCCCTTGGACTTCAAGGAGATCAAACCAGTCAATAGTAAAGGAAATCAGTCCTGAATATTCATTGGAAGGACTGATGCTGACGCTGAAGCTCCAGTACTTTGACCACCTGATGCAAAGAACTGACTCATTAGGAAAGGACGCTGATGCTGGGAAAGATTGAAGGCAGGAGGAGAAGGGGATGACAGAGGATGAGATGGCTGGATGGCATCACCGACTCAATGGACATGAGTTTGAGCAAGGTCCAGGAGTTGATGATGGACAGGGAAACCTGGTGTGCTGCAGTCCATGGGGTTGCAAAGAGTCAGACATGACTGAGTGACTGAACTGAACTGAATCAAGATAATCCAGGATAATCTCCCCATCTCAAGATAGTTAATCTAACCACATCTGCAATCGCCCTTTAGCCATGTCAGGTAAATTAATAACAGGTTCCAGGAACTGGGGCTATTATTTTGCCTATTACAGCTGGGTACAATTGGGATGGTTAGAGAGGAATAAGTTTCCATATTATAAAAAAAACAAATACAATATGTTTCAGGGCAGTGAGGAAGTTTTCTGGCTGGTTTAGAGTTTTATATTGGGATGTGCAGAGAGAATGGATAGCTGAGAGGTGCAGTGGGGGAACCATAGTATAAAAAATGTTGGTTGCCAGAAACAGTGTATTCTGACTTTTCCTGAAGTCAATGGGAAAATTTTGAAGTTGTTTAACTATAGAATAAAAGGCTCTAGAACTGTAGAGACTCTTAGGAGAAGTTCTGACACCATGTCTTGCCTACAGGAATGTAAAGTGGAATGAAGCCCATTTTGAAGATTAGATCACAGAGGTCCAGCTGAGACACAGTTTTGGAGTATTAGCCAGCTTTCTTCTGTTACTTACTGAAGAGTAATTCTGCTTTGGAAGTGGTAATACAAATTCTCTCTGCATCACCTTGCAGTCATTGATTTATTAACTTTTCTTTTGGCCTCATGGAGAAGAGCTGGAATACGTCTAAGCTCTTCTGCCAATCAAAATTTCTTGCAGTTAGAGATGCCAGTTTCAAAATAATACCATGATAATCAATTAGCGTGTAATATCAATATTTTTACATTCCATGGGAGGTGACATTGAACCTATGAAATCCATCTGGATTCCAGGGAGATTTTTATAGACAAAAAGAATATATTTGTGGTTATCAAACCAGAAAAGAATTTAATTCTAGTGAATATTCATAGCTTTCCATTTTATCTAACAAATTCTCTCTAAATGGTTCTCTTGTACCTATCTGAACATCCCACCCTGTATTTTCAGAATTCCTTACACCAACATAAATTATTAGGAAAGCCAAGGTATGTATTAATGTCTAGGGCTTTCCTGATAGCTCAGTGGGTAAAGAATCTGCCTGCAATGTGGGAGACCCTGGTTTGATTCCTGGGTCGGGAAGATTCCCTGGAGAAGGGAAAGGCTACCCACTCCAGTATTCTAGCCTGGAGAATTCCATGAACTGTATAGTCCATGGGGTTGCAGAGTCAGACACAACTGAATGACTTTCACTTCACAGCATTTCACTTGGTAAAAATGGGGTCAGAAATACAAGGTCAAGGGAATCCCCTGGAGGGCCAGTGGTCAGGACTCCTGAGTTTAACTCCTGGTAGACGAATTAAGATCTTACAGGCCACAGGGATTGAACCTGTGTCTCCTGCATTGGCAGGCAGATTCTTTTCCACTGGGCCACCAGGGAAACTCCTATCTAAAGGTAACCAATGATAAATTATTTTAATATGACAGTGCTCACCTATAACATATATAAAGTATTCAAACTCTGATGGAAACAGTTTTCTTGCTGCCACAGGTCAAGTGGAAATCCTTTGGAGATTATTTTCTGTATCACTTGAGGGGGCAAGTCCCCTTGGAGCAGTGAAGGACATTGATTGATAACTTTTGAACCACTGGTTAGCTTTTACTATCTATAAATTATAGCTGAAGTTCAAGTCTTATCAGCTAGGTTTGTGTGATTCGAGTCCACAAGGCACTCTTGTGGATTGACGCAGCAGTTGTTTATCAGCTACTGAATCTAAGAGTTACAAAGCTGTTGAATGGATGTGGGTGATGCCGTATGGAGCTTAGACCCATTGAGAGCAGTGTTAGCAATCAGTGAATTTTGGTAATGTCCCTGGCCATGGTGTTCAAGGATATCTTTCCTTGAAAAACACCATAAATGTTCAGCTCTCAGGTATTTGTATGACTGTCTTTATCGCCTTCAAGTTTTTGCTTCGATGTCGGGTTTTTAAATGTTTGTATGTGTCTAGCCACATAGTCGTGCCTGACTCTTTGCAACCCCATGGACAGAGGAGCCCAGTGGGCTACAGTCCATGGGGATTCTCCAGGTAAGAATACTGGAATGGGTTGCCATTCACTTTTCCAAGGAATCTTCCCAACCCAGGGATTGAACCCAGGTCCCCCATATTGCAGGCAGATTCTTTACCTTCTGAGCCACCGGGGAAGCCTTTTTAAATGGTTACTCTATGTGAAAATTGCACCATGACTCTCTCCACCCTTCTCCACTCCTTACAACCCTTTATGCTGCACTATTTCCTCTGTTTTTTTCATAGTATTTTTTACCTTCTTATGTACTAGATCCTTTGTTTACTTTATTCATTTAAAAATTGTTTGTCTCAATGATAAGCTCCAAAGAGCAGGGATTATTGCTTTTTTTTCAGTGCTAAAGCCAAAGGACAGTGTTTTTTATATAGTAGGCATACAGCAAATATTTCTTAAATGGATAAATTAATGAAATGAGTAGATTCTGATACACTTCAATAATAGTTTAAAATAACAGTAATCCAACATTATGCAACACACAGTTACAACAACTGCATAAATTCCAGGGCCAATACAAGTCTAGAATCATCAGGTAACTTAAATTTTGATAAAATCTCTGCCACTGGAGGGCCCTAAGTAATAACAGAAATTTCATCAGCCTACCCACTAATATTACATCTGGAGCAAATTTTAATTGGCTGAAGATTTTAAGCTCATCAAAGTTATGCATAGTGCATCTAGCAACTTCATGCTTTTGCAATATATACTTTCAAAATAAATGTTTTATCCTTCAATTGGCTTTCTAAAATTTCCACTTGGAAGGCATAGTTTCTAGGAGAAAATCATGTTAGTACCAGGTCTTCTGATTGCTAATATACTTAATATATTTATATCAATTACTAAGCTTAAGTTGCAAACTTCTAGGGAGGAAAATCCTTACTTATAAAATCTATGAAAATTGGTACACTATGGCTATGCCAGGAGATGGAGTTAATGAAAATTTAACTTTTCTGGGAATTCCAAGTTTGCATAGGCCGATTTCAGATTATCAAAGATTCTCTTGTATTTAGTTAAACATGTGTCAGCAATTTCCAGCTCTTTCCTAAAAACTCATATATGTGATTATATATGATATATGAACATATGCATATACATATGTGTAATATAAATATTTAATATTAGGGATTTGATTGACATTTAAGTTTTCTGATGACTCTAGGCCCTGTATTGACCCTGGAATTTGTACAGTTGATGTGATGAGATCATTTTTTCCATGACTGCTTGAGCATCCCTTTAAGGGGGAAATTAAATGCAAAGTTTTGGAAGTGCTTTTCAAATATTGTTTCAGGAGTTTTAAACAAATCTGTAATTCTATAATGGAAGTCTTTATGGCTCTTGACTCAGAAATCTGCTTAGTGCTTGCTAAGTTGCTTCAGTCAAGTCCAACTCTGTGAGACCTTATGGAGTGTAGCCTGCCAGCTGTCCATGAGATTCTCCAGCAAGAATATTAGAGTGGGTTTCCATGCCCTCCTCCAGGGGATCTTTGAAACCCAAGGACTGAACCCAGGTTTCTTACATCTCCTGCACTGGCAGATGGGTTCTTCACCACTAGCACCACCTGGGAAGACCCCTTGCTTAGGGAAAAAAAGAAAAAGTCAAAAATTTTAACCAACAGAAGAAATATGAAATTTTATGACAGTCTTGTGGGAGCCAACCCAGGTTGGGTGAGTTGAGGTTGGTGTTAGGATGGCCCCAGGTAAGCAGGTAAAGTTCTGTATATTTCTGCTTATGCCCAGGGTGCAAGAGAGACACCACCAACAGAAAAACTTTAGCTTTGAGAGAAAAGGACATTACAAAGAAAGAAACCCTTTACTGCACCATGGACCTTCTGGATTGCAAGAGCCCTTCTGTGGGAAGGAGGCAGGGCCAGAATGGCAGGTGTCACCTCTGATGACCCCAGGTATCTTTCATATCAGTCCTGCTGTTCACCATGCCTGGGCGTTTTCTTATGCCTCTCTCCACTTTGAGGTGCCTACATTACTGTAATCTTTTTGCTAGTGGAGGGTCTTACCTTTATGTTGGCAGTGACTTTAATCTTCTCAAATCTTCCCATTACATTATCAACCAAGATTATGTAATATTCTAAATCCTGTGTTCTCTCATCAATCATCACAGCATCTTCACCAGAATTAGATTCCTTCTCAAGAAACCACTTACTTTGCTCATCCTTAAGAAGCAGTTCCTCATTTTTTATAGTTTAACAATGTTTGCAGCAATTCATGTATATCTTCAGGCTCCATGTCTTGTTTTCTTGCTGTTTCCACCACTTTCATAGTTACTTCCTCCTCTGAAGTCTTGAGCCCTTCAATATTATCCATGAGGATCGGGATCCTCTGCTTAGAAACCCCTGCTAATATTGACATTTTGACCTCTTCTGGCTCAGATGGTAAAGAGTTTGCCTGGAATGCAGGAAACCTGGGTTTGAACCCTGGGTTGGGAAGATTCCCTGGAGAAGGGCATGGTAACCCACTCCAGTATTTTTGCCTGGAAAATCCCATAGATAGAGGAGGCTAGTAGGCTAGAGTCCATGGAGTCATAAAGAGTCAGACATGACTGAGAGACTTTCATGAATCACAAATATCTTTAATGGCATCTAGAATAGCGAATCATTTCCAGAAGGTTTTCAATTTACTTTTCCCAGATCCATGAGTGGAATCACTATTTACAACAGATCTTGCCTTCCAAAACGTATTAAAATAATAAGACTTAAAAGTCAAAATCTCCTTGATTCATGGGCTGCAGAATGGATGTTGTGTTTGCAAAGAAAATAACATTAATCTTATTGTGTATTTCTGTCAGTGCACTGTCAATTAGCAGTGATATTTTGAAAGGAATCTTTTTCTGAGAAGTCACTCTCAACAGTGGGCTGAAAGTGTTCACTAAATCATGTTGTAAACAGATGTGCTATCATCCAGACTGTTGTTCTATTTAGAGAGCACAGGCAGAGTAGAATTGGATTAATTCTTAAGGACTCTAAGGTTTGTAGAATGGTAAATGAGCCCTGGTATTAACTTAAAGTCACTAGTTGCGTTAACCCTAACGAGAGAGTCAGCCTGTCCTTTGAAATCTTGAAGCCAGGCATTGACTTCTCCTCTCTTGCTATGAAAGCCCTAGATGGCATCTTCTTTCAAGAGAAAGCTGTTTTATCTACACTGAAAGTCTGTTGTTAATGTAGCCACCCTCATTATCTCAGTTAGATCTTCTGGATAACTTGCTGTAACTTCTAAATCAGCATTTCTGCTTCACCTTGCACTTTGACGTTATGGAGACAACTTCTTTCCTTAACCCTCATGAACCAACCTCTGCGAGCTTCACATTTTTCTTCTGTTGTTGTTCAGTCATTGTCCCCCATGAATTTACAACCCATGGATTGACCGGTTTGATCTTGCTGTCCAAGGGACTCTCAGAGTCTTCTCCAGCACCACAATTCAAAAGCATCAGTTCTTTGGCCTTCTTTATGGTCCAACTCTCATATCCATACACGACTACTGGAAAACCCACAGCTTTCACTATATGGACCTTTGTCAGCAAAGTGATGTCTCTGCTTTGTAACATGCTGTCTAGGTTTGTCATAGCTCAGCCTTCATAGAGTTGAAGAGTGGAAGGACCTTGCTCTGAATTAGGCCTTGGCTTAAGGGAGTATTGGGGCTAATTTTATCTTATCTTAGTGGCTTTCCCGGAGAATGCAATGTCAACCCACTTTCTTTCACTTCACTTTCACTTTGCTTCATGCATTGGAGAAGGAAATGGCAATCCACTCCAGTGTTCTTGACTGGAGAATCCCAGGGACGGTGGAGCCTGGTGGGCTGCCGTCTATGGGGGTCGCACAGAGTTGGACATGACTGAAGTGACTTAGCAGCAGCATCAGTGGCTTCCCAGGTGGTGGGAAGTGGTAAAGAAAGCAAGGATGTTTTGCATTCTTATCATTCATGCATTCACTGGGGTACTAGCATTTTTACTTTCCTTCAAGCACTAATTCTTTTATATCCCTACTTTGGCTAAATGTTTGGTGCCAGAGGTCTAGCTTTCAGCCTGGACTGCCTTTTTTGACATGCCTTCCTCACTAAGCTTACTGGTTCCTAGCTTTTGACTTAAAGTCAGAGATGTGTGACTCTTCTTTCCCCTTGAATGCTTAGAGGCCATTGTAGGGTTATTAAATGGCATAATTTAAATATTGTTGTGTCTAGGGGAAAAGAAAGGCCAAAGAGAGACAGAGAGAGATGGGAAAATGGCCTGTTGGTGGAGCAGTCAGAGTACACACAACATTTATGGGTAAAGTTTGCTGTCTTACATGAGCGTAATTCATGGTGCCCCATACAGTTGCTATAGTAACATCAAAGATCACTGATCACACATCAATATAACAAATATAATGACAATGAAAATGTTTGAAATACTGTTAGAATTCTCAAAACTTGATACAGAGACAAAGTGAGTAAATGCTGTTGGAAAAATGGTGCTCATAGACTTACTTAATATGGGGGTTGCCACAAACCTTCAATTTGTAAAAAAAAAAAAAATCTATGATGTGCAATAAAATGAAGTATTGCCTGTACATAGAACCACTATGTCATAAATAGGTCTGAGTCATGATGACTTAAAAAAATAAGTTAAGGAGCCATTTTCTACAGATGATGAGAAGGTAGGGTTCGCCCTCTTCACGTCTACCCTTCTAAACAGATCTGTACAAAAAAACATTTTTTTTCACCATTCCTCTACCCTGCTACTCTGTTAAAACAAACAGGGATTTATGACCCACTCCTCACTACACATAAAATTTGTACAAAAATATTTTCTATAATAATGATTTGTAATCTGTAGACTTAATATTTGGGAGATGTCTTGAGATATAAAATCCCATCTTTTGGGTTGTGGGGTATTTTTGTTTTCTCCAAATAAATATGATTGCTAAAGCTAAAAAAAAAACCACAGAGTTAATGATTCCCTGTTTGGTTTTATTTCATTTGCTCTCACCTCTCCCCTGGGGATAAGGCCATGATAGCTGATTAGGATTTCTTTCTTTCTTTCTTTTTTTTTTTCTTAGTTTTTTATTTTTAAAATTTTAAAATCTTTAATTCCTACATGCATTCCCAAACATGAACCCCCCTCCCACCTCCCTCCCCACAACATCTCTCTGGGTCATCCCCATGCACCAGCCCCAAGCATGCTGCACCCTGCGTCAGACATAGACTGGCGATTCAATTCTTACATGATAGTATACATGTTAGAATTCCCATTCTCCCAAATCATCCCACCCTCTCCCTCTCCCTCTGAGTCCAAAAGTCCGTTATACACATCTGTGTCTTTCTTCCTGTCTTGCATACAGGGTCGTCATTGCCATCTTCCTAAATTCCATATATATGTGTTAGTATACTGTATTGGTGTTTTTCTTTCTGGCTTACTTCATTCTGTATAATCGGCTCCAGTTTCATCCATCTCATCAGAACTGATTCAAATGAATTCTTTTTAACGGCTGAGTAATACTCCATTGTGTATATGTGCCACAGCTTTCTTATCCATTCATCTGCTGATGGACATCTAGGTTGTTTCCATGTCCTGGCTATTATAAACAGTGCTGCGATGAACATTGGGGTACATGTGTCTCTTTCAATTCTGGTTTCCTTGGTGTGTATGCCCAGAAGTGGGATTGCTGGGTCATAAGGTAGTTCTATTTGCAATTTTTTAAGGAATCTCCACACTGTTCTCCATAGTGGCTGTACTAGTTTGCATTCCCACCAACAGTGTAGGAGGGTTCCGTTTTCTCCACACCCTCTCCAGCATTTATTGCTTGCAGATTTTTGGATCGCAGCCATTCTGACTGGTGTGAAGTGGTACCTCATTGTGGTTTTGATTTGCATTTCTCTAATAATGAGTGATGTTGAGCATCTTTTCCTGTGTTTGTTAGCCATCCATATGTCTTCTTTGGAGAAATGTCTATTTAGTTCTTTGGCCCATTTTTTGATTGGGTCGTTTATTTTTCTGGAATTGAGCTGCATAAGTTGCTTGTATATTTTTGAGATTAGTTGTTTGTCAGTTGCTTCATTTGCTATTATTTTCTCCCATTCAGAAGGCTGTCTTTTCATCTTGCTTATATTTTCCTTTGTTGTGCAGAAGCTTTTAATTTTAATTAGATCCCATTTGTTTATTTTTGCTTTTATTTCCAGAATTCTGGGAGGTGGATCATAGAGGATCCTGCTGTGATTTATGTCTGAGAGTGTTTTGCCTATGTTCTCCTCTAGGAGTTTTATAGTTTCTGGTCTTACATTTAGATCTTTAATCCATTTTGAGTTTATTTTTGTGTGCGGTGTTAGAAAGTGATCTAGTTTCATTCTTTTACAAGTGGTTGACCAGTTTTCCCAGCACCACTTGTTAAAGAGATTGTCTTTACTCCATTGTATATTCTTGCCTCCTTTGTCAAAGATAAGGTGTCCATATGTGTGTGGATTTATCTCTGGGCTTTCTATTTTGTTCCATTGATCTATATGTCTGTCTTTGTGCCAGTACCATACTGTCTTGATGACTGTGGCTTTGTAGTAGAGCCTGAAGTCAGGCAAGTTGATTCCTCCAGTTCCATCCTTCTTTCTCAAGATTGCTTTGGCTATTTGAGTTTTTTTGTATTTCCTTACAAATTGTGAAATTATTTGTTCTAGTTCTGTGAAAAATGTGGCTGGTAGCTTGATAGGGATTGCATTGAATTTGTAAATTGCTTTGGGTAGTATACTCATTTTCACTATATTGATTCTTCCGATCCATGAACATGGTATATTTCTCCATCTATTAGTGTCCTCTTTGATTTCTTTCATCAGTGTTTTATAGTTTTCTATATATAGGTCTTTAGTTTCTTTAGGTAGATATATTCCTAAGTATTTTATTCTTTTCGTTGCAATGGTGAATGGAATTGTTTCCTTAATTTCTTTTTCTACTTTCTCATTATTAGTGTATAGGAATGCAGGGGATTTCTGTGTGTTGATTTTGTATCCTGCAACTTTACTATATTCATTGATGAGCTCTAGTAATTTTCTGGTGGAGTCTTTAGGGTTTTCCATGTAGAGGATCATGTCATCTGCAAACAGTGAGAGTTTTACTTCTTCTTTTCCAATTTGGATTCCTTTTATTTCTTTTTCTGCTCTGATTGCTGTGGCCAAAACTTCCAGAACTATGTTGAATAGTAGCGGTGAAAGTGGACACCCTTGTCTTGTTCCTGACTTTAGGGGAAATGCTTTCAATTTTTCACCATTGAGGATAATGTTTGCTGTGGGTTTGTCATAGATAGTTTTTTATTATGTTGAGGTATGTTCCTTCTATTCCTGCTTTCTGGAGAGTTTTTATCATAAATGGATGTTGAATTTTGTCAAAGGCCTTCTCTGCATCTATTGAGATAATCATATGGCTTTTATTTTTCAGTTTGTTAATGTGGTGAATTACATTGATTGATTTGCGGATATTGAAGAATCCTTGCATCCCTGGGATAAAGCCCACTTGGTCATGGTGTATGATCTTTTTAATGTGTTGTTGGATTCTGATTGCTAGAATTTTGTTGAGGATTTTTGCATCTATGTTCATCAGTGATATTGGCCTGTAGTTTTCTTTTTTTGTGACATCTTTGTCAGGTTTTGGTATTAGGGTGATGGTGGCCTCATAGAATGAGTTTGGAAGTTTATCTTCCTCTGCAATTTTCTGGAAGAGTTTGAGTAGGATAGGTGTTAGCTCTTCTCTAAATTTTTGGTAGAATTCAGCTGTGAAGCCATCTGGACCTGGGCTTTTGTTTGCTGGAAGATTTCTGATTACAGTTTCAATTTCCGTGCTTGTGATGGGTCTGTTAAGATTTTCTATTTCTTCCTGGTTCAGTTTTGGAAAATTGTACTTTTCTAAGAATTTGTCCATTTCTTCCATGTTGTCCATTTTATTGGCATACAACTGCTGATAGTAGTCTCTATGATCCTTTGTATTTCTGTGTTGTCTGTTGTGATCTCTCCATTTTCATTTCTAATTTTATTGATTTGATTTTTCTCTCTTTGCTTCTTGATGAGTCTGGCTAATGGTTTGTCAATTTTATTTATCCTTTCAAAGAACCAGCTTTTGGCTTTGTTGATTTTTGCTATGGTCTCTTTTGTTTCTTTTGCATTTATTTCTGCCCTAATTTTTAAGATTTCTTTCCTTCTACTAACTCTGGGGTTCTCCATTTCTTCCTTTTCTAGTTGCTTTAGTTGTAGAGTTAGGTTATTTATTTGACTTTTTCTTGTTTCTTGAGGTATGCCTGTATTGCTATGAACTTTCCTCTTAGGACTACTTTTATAGTGTCCCACAGGTTTTGGGTTGTTGTGTTTTCATTTTCATTAGTTTCTATGCATATTTTGATTTCTTTTTTGATTTCTTCTGTGATTTGTTGGTTATTCAGAAGTGTGTTGTTCAACCGCCATATGTTGGAATTTGTAATAGTTTTTCTCCTGTAATTGAGATCTAATCTTAATGCATTATGGTCAGAAAAGATGCTTGGAATGATTTCGATTTTTTTGAATTTATCAAGTTTAGATTTATGGCCCAGGATGTGATCTATCCTGGAGAAGGTTCCATGAGCACTTGAAAAAGAGGTGAAATTTATTGTTTTGGGGTGAAATGTCCTATAGATATCAATTAGGTCTAACTGATCTAATGTATCATTTAAAGTTTGCATTTCTTTGTTAATTTTCTGTTTAGTTGATCTGTCCATAGGTGTGAGTGGGGTATTAAAGTCTCCCACTATTATTGTGTTATTGTTGATTTCCCTTTTCATACTTGTTAGCATTTGTCTTACATATTGCGGTGCTCCTATATTGGGTGCATATATATTTATAATTGTTATATCTTCTTCTTGGATTGTTCCTTTGATCATTATGTAGTGGCCTTCTTTGTCTCTTTTCACAGCCTTTGTTTTAAAGTCTATTTTATCGGATATGAGTATTGCCACTCCTGCTTTCTTTTGGTCTCTATTTGCGTGGTATATCTTTTCCAGCCCTTCACTTTCAGTCTGTATGTGTCCCTTGTTTTGAGGTGGGTCTCTTGTAAGCAGCATATAGAGGGGTCTTGTTTTTGTATCCATTCGGCCAGTCTTTGTCTTTTGGTTGGGCCGTTCAACCCATTTACGTTTAAGGTAATTATTGATAAGTATGATCCCATTACCATTTACTTTATTGTTTTGGGTTCAGGTTTATACACCCTTATCGTGTTTCTTGTCTAGAGAATATCCTTTAGAATTTGTTGGAGAGCTGGTTTGGTGGTGCTGAATTCTCTCAGCTTTTGCTTGTCTGTAAAGCTTTTGATTTCTCCTTCATATTTGAATGAGATCCTTGCTGGGTACAGTAATCTGGGCTGTAGGTTATTGTCTTTCATCACTTTAAGTATGTCTTGCCATTCCCTCCTGGCCTGAAGAGTTTCTATTGAAAGATCAGCTGTTATCCTTATGGGAATCCCCTTGTGTGTTATTTGTTGTTTTTCCCTTGCTGCTTTTAATATTTGTTCTTTGTGTTTGATCTTTGTTAATTTGATTAATATGTGTCTTGGTGTGTTTCGCTTTGGGTTTATCCTATTTGGAACTCTCTGAGTTTCTTGGACTTGGGTGATTATTTCCTTCCCCATTTTAGGGACGTTTTCAACTATTATCTCCTCAAGGATTTTCTCATGATCTTTCTTTCTGTCTTCTTCTTCTGGGACTCCTATAATTCGAATGTTGGAGCGTTTCATATTGTCCTGGAGGTCTCTGAGATTGTCCTCATTTCTTTTAATTTGTTTTTCTTGTTTCCTCTCTGATTCATTTATTTCTACCATTCTATCTTCTATTTCACTAATCCTATCTTCTGCCTCCGTTATTCTACTATTTGTTGCCTCCAGAGTGTTTCTGATCTCATTTATTGCATTATTCATTATATTTTGACTCTTTTTTATTTCTTCTAGGTCCTTGTTAAACCTTTCTTGCATCTTCTCAATCCTTGACTCTAGGCTATTTATCTGTGATTCCATTTTGATTTCAAGATTTTGGATCATTTTCAGTATCAATATTCGGAATTCCTTCTCCGGTAGATTCCCTACTTCTTCCTCTTTTGTTTGGTTTGGTGGGCAACTCTCCTGTTCCTTTACCTGCTGAGTATTCCTCTGTCTCTTCATCTTGGTTATATTGCTGCGTTTGGGGTGGCCTTTTTATATTCTGGTAATTTGTGGAGTTCTCTTTATTATGGAGCTTCCTCACTTTGGGTGGGGTTCTATCAGTGGCTTGTCAAGGTTTCCTGGTTAGGGAGGCTTGTGTTGGAGTTTTGGTGGGTGGAGCTCGGTTTCTTCTCTCTGGAGTGCAGTGGAGTGACCCGTAATGGGTTATGAGACATCAAAGGTTTTGGGATAATTTTGAGCTGCCTGTATATTGAAGTTCAGGGGAGTGTTCCTGTGTTGCTGGAGAATTTGCGTGGTATGTCTTGTTTTGGAACTTGTTGGCCCTTGGGTGGAGCTTGGTTTTGGTGTAGGTATGAAGGCATTTGATGGGCTCCTATTGCTTAATGTTCCCTGAATTCAAGAGTTCTCTAATGTTTTCAGGCTTTGGATTTAAGCCTCCTGCTTCTGGTTTTCAGTTTATTTTTACAGTAGCCTCTAGACTTCTCCATCTATACAGCACCGATGATAAAACATCTAGGTTAAAGATGAAAAGTTTCTCCACATTGAGGGACACTCAGAGAGGTTCACTGAGTTACAAGGAGAAGAGAAGATGGAGGGGTAGTTAGAGGTAACTGGAATGAGATGCGGTGAGATCAAAAGAGGAGAGAGCAAGCTAGCCAGTAGTCACTTCCTTATGTGCACTCTATAGTCTGGACCGCTCAGAGGTATTTACAGAGTTATATGGGGAAGAGGAGAGGGAGGAAGTAGACAGAGGTGACCAGGAGGATAAGAGAGAGGAATGAGTAGGAGAGAGACAAATCCTGCCAGTAACCAGTTCCTTAGGTGTTCTCCACCTTCTGGAACACACAGAGATTCACAGAGTTGGATAGAGAAGAGATGGGGAGAAAAGAGACAGAGGCCACCTGGTGGAGAAAAAGGAGAGTCCAGAGGAGGAGAGAGTGGTCAAGCCAGTAATCTCGCTCTCAGGTAAACTGGGGTAGTGAAGTTTGGGTTTTTAAATGTACAAAATTGACAACAAAAACCTAAGAGCAAAGATTAAAAATCTAGAGTAGAGATTGGATTTTCAAAGATACAATATTAAAGAAAAGCAGAAGGAAAAAGGAAGAAAGAAAAAAAAAAGCATTATTAAAAAACAAACAAACAAACAATCAAAAAAAACAAACAAACCAACAACAACCATCCAAAGACTATATATGGTGTTTGCCTTAAAAAAAAAGGTCTTTTTTTTTTTAAAAAATAGTAATAATAGGTTATAGAAATAAAAATTAGAGGAGAAGTAGAAGACTTAACAATTTAAAAAAAGTTAGAAAAAAAAGAAAAAAAGCAAAAAAAAAAAAGAAAAGGAATGATTTTAAAAATAATAAAAATATATCTAGCCCTTTCTGGTGTTATGGGCTGTGTAGGATCACTTCCAAGGTGGTTCCCTCTGTTTAACTTCTTCTGTTTGCTGGTTTTTTAGGCTCACTAGTTCAGTCGCGCTGTGGGGAGGGGGATGCTGCAAACAAATAGCACTGTCGTGTGCACACAGTATCGCTGCCCCGCTTGACCTGTCCTTTCTCACGGCGCACAAACCGCTCTGGCTCTAGGATGCTCAGCTGGGAACGGTCTGGGGCCGGCCCTAGGCTGCGTGCACTTCCCGGTCCAAGCCGCTCAGGTTCGGCGCTCAGGCAGCCCTCAGAGGCACAAATTTGGCTGGGACTGCGCTTTGTGCCCTTCCCAGGTCCGAGTAGCTCAGGAGTTTGGTGAGCGCGATCGCCGCGGCTTGTCACCTTTTCTGCCGCTGCTGCTCAGCTTTCTGAGTGGACCGCTGGCGCCCCCCGTGAGGCAGATTGTGACTGTCCAGCACCCCCAGAAGTCTTAGCAAAGGAGCCTGCTTGCAGTTAGGTAAGTCAAGTCTCTCCGGGTCTGCAATTGCCCCTTTCCAGTCCTTACGGCTCTGGCTGCCTGTCCCCGGCGGGGGATGGTCTGCAGCCGGCTTTTCCATTCCGTCCTTTGTTCTGTGCTCGGTCCTGGCGGTGTCTTATGTTCGAGCTTTTCGCGTGGTAGCTATCCCACAGTCTGGTTTGCTAGCCCAAGTTAGATCGTTCTGGTTGCGCGTGGGGTGTTCCTGCCCGATTCTTACAAAGCACTGCAGCCCGCGCCTCCCGCGGGTCCCTGCCCTGCCCCCACTTCCCAATGACGGATGCAGGCGTCTGTGCTGCTTTTCCGCTGGGGGAGTTACTGGTGGGCTTGTAATCTGTTGGTTTTAATTATTTATCTATTTTTCCTTCCTGTTATGTTGCCCTCTGTGTTTCCAAGGCTCGCCACAGACTTGGCAGGGAGAGTGTTTCCTGGTGTTTGGAAACCTCTCTTCTTAAAATTCCCTTCCCGGGACCAGCTTCCCTTCCCGGGACGGAGCTCCCTCCCCACCTCCTTTGTCTCCTTTTTCGTCTTTTATATTTTTTCCTACCTGTTTTTGAAGACAATGGTCTGCTTTTCTGGTTGCCTGATGTCCTCTGCCAGCCTACAGAAGTTGTTTTGTGGAGTTTGCTCGGCGTTGAAATGTTCTTTTGAGGAATTTGTGAGGGAGAAAGTGGTCTTCCCGTCCTAATCCTCCGCCATCTTTCCCTCTCCTGATTAGGATTTCAAAATGCTTTATTTCCTTCTCAGATTTGTTTTAAAAGAAAGGGACAAGAAAGCAGGAGCATTATTTTGAAATCAGAGATAAAATTTACCCAGAGATCAAGTCTGAAGTGATACAGATGGTTTAAGGCAAAAAGAAAGGGTTAGGGCAAACCTTCAGTGTCTCTAGATTTTTTTAGCATCTCAGAATTTTGTCAGTTTCTTTTTTAGTCTCTACCATGTAAAGCTTTCAGTTGGATATATCTTTCCTTCTTTCCCTTTTGCTTCTCTTCTTTTCTCAGCTATTTGTAAGGTCTCTTCAGACACCAAATTTGTCTTCTTGCATTTCTTTTTCTTTTTTAATATAAATTTATTTATTTTAATTGGAGGTTAATTACTTTAAAATATTGTATTGGTTTTGCCATGCATCATCATGAATCTGCCACAGGTATACACGTGTTCCCCATCCTGAACCCCCCCTCCCTCCTCCCTCCCCATACCATCCCCCTGGGTCGTCCCAGTGCACCAGCCCCAAGCATCCAGTATCATGCATCAAACCTGGACTGGCGATTCGTTTCATATATGATGTTATACATGTTTCAATGCCATTCTCCCAAATCATCCCACCCTCTCCCTCTCCCTCTCCCACAGAGTCCAAAAGACTATTCTAGACATATGTGTCTCTTTGCTGTCTTGCATGATTTTGGTCACCGCCTCCCGTATAATATTACGAACCTCTGTCCATAGTTCTTCAGGTACTCTGTCTACCAGATATAGTCCCTTGAATCTATTCATCAGTTCCACTATATAATCATAAGAGATTTGATTTGGGTCATACATGAATGGCTTACTGGTTTTACTGCTTTCTTCAATTTGAGTCTGAATTTGGCAATAAGGAGTTCATGATCTGAGCCACAGTCAGCTCCAGGTCTTGTTTTTGCTGACGGTATAGAGCTTCTTCATCTTTGGCTGCAAAGAATATAATCAATCTGATTTCAGTACTGACTATCTGGCAATGTCCATGTGTAGAGTTGTCTCTTGTGTTGTTGGAAGAGGGTGTTTGCTATGACCAATGTGCCCTCTTGACAAAACTGTTTTCTGTTGCCCTGCTTCATTTTGTACTCTAAGGTCAAATTTGCCTGTTATTCCAGGTATCTCTTGATTTCCCACTTTCGCATTCCAAACTCCTATGATGAAAAGGACATCTTTTTCTGGTGTTAGTTCTAGGAGGTCTTATAGGTCTTCATAGAATCATTCAACTTCAGCTTCTTCAGCATTACTGGTCCGGGCATAGACTTGGATTACTGTGATATTGAATGGCTTGCTTTGGAAATGAACTGAGATCATTCTGTCATTTTTGAGACTGCACCCAAGTACTGCATTCAGACTCTTTTGTTAAGCCAGACATCTTGAAGTGTGAAGTCAAATGGGCCTTAAGGAACTACTACTATGAACACAGCTAGTGGAGGAGATGGAATTCCAGCTGAGCTATTTCAAATCCAAAAAGATGATGCTGTTTAAATGCTGCACTCATTATGCCAGCAAATTTTGAAAACTCAGCAGAGGCCACAGGACTGACAAAGGTCAGTTTTCATTCTAATCCCAAAGAAAGACAATGCCAAAGAATGTTCAAATTACATTATACATAATTGCACTCATTTTACATGCCAGCAAAATTATGCTCAAAATCCTCCAAGCTAGGCTTCAGCAGTAAGTGAACCAAGCACTTCCAGATGTAAAAGCTAGATTTAGACAAAGCAGAGGAACCAGAGATTAAACTGCCAGCATATACTAGATCACTGAAAAAGGAAAGGAATTCCAAATAAACATCTACTTCTGCTTCATTGACTATGCAAAAGCCCTTGGCTGTGTAGATCACAACAAACTGTGGCCATTCCCAAAATATTTCTTACCTGCTTACAAGGGGATCTCACTGATCACACACTTGGATGATCTGGCAACGGAAAATTGCTTTAAAAAACTCTCTAGGTACTTACTGATTGTACTTATCTCATTGCAGTGACAAATGGACCACAGACTGGCAGCTGAGAAAGAAAAGACATGCTCTGCCCCAGGTGAACCATTTTGCTGGGAAGGTAACAATTAAGGAAGAAAAGTCATTATCCTAAGACAGCATATAGGAAATTATGAGCAAGTCCCCATGTCAAGGGAAGGAGAATGCTTTCAGAGAGGGGCAAAGGAGGTTGGGAGGGCTACAGTCAATAAAGAGTCCAGGGCTTTTATTGGCTGCATCCTCACCAGGAAAGGTCTTTCTTTTATTGGGCTCTGCAGAGTGTGAGAGCTCCCCCTTCTGGCCTCCTCAGTTCAGTTCAGGTCATTTCAGTCGCTCAGTCCGGTCGGACTCCTTGGGACCCCATGGACTGCAGCACAACAGGCTTCCGTGTCCATCACCAACTCCTAACTGTATTTAATTGAAGCTTCCCTTCACTATTTTTTGCAGTACCAACTGAAGATGTCATGAACGAAAGATAAATAATAAAATATGATTATATTTGCTGACATGTTGTAGCTATATATATGTTTATTACTGTGCTGAGCCCTGTATTTTTATTTTATTATCTTTTATTATGTAGCATGCATGCAATTTTATTCCATAAAATCTTGGTATAAGAAATTCCACATTAAAAGAAAATCTCCAAATCAGTTTAAATCTGTTCCTGTGATACTGTGATTTATAACTCTCTCTCTCTCTATATATATATATATATTTCTTTTATTTATTTATTTATTTTTCTGTCACAACACTCCTAAAAACCCTTGGAATTTTCCAATTGATTAGGGACATAAAACCATCTTTAGGAGCTGACTTTTTGACCCCGCCTAGGGATTGGGGCTGTTTGCCAGGAAAACCAACCCTGTAACTGGAGGGTTAGAAAGACTCAGCCCTCCCCACACCAGCTGGTGGGATGTTCCCTCTTGATTGTTTAATGGGGACTTTTTCTCTCCCTCAGACCATGCTGAGCACCGGGCCTGAACGTTTTAGAGATGAGGCCATTGGTCTGAGTTACCTATGCTTAGTTTCTGAGTTCATGGAGTTTCTTGTAGACGAGTGGCTCTGAATCAAGCGTGGGCATAAGTAAGCACCTAGCAGCTTTTACTATTTAAAATTGTAAGTGTTCCTCAAGCTACGTGGGGAAACCAGGCACTGGTCTCACCATTCATGAGCCTGAAACATCCCAGTTAACCACCTCCTATGTCTATGGTTGTTGCTGGTGTTCAGCCACTCAGGTGTGTCCAACTCTTCGCAACCCCATGGACTGCAGCACACCAGGCTTGCCTGTTCTGTCTCCTGGAGCTTGCTCAAACTCATGTCCATTGAGTAGAGGATGCCATCCAACCATTTCATCCTCTGTCACCCCCTTCTCTTCCTGCCTTCAATTTTTCCCAGCATCAGGGTCTTTTCCAACAAGTTGGCTCTTCGCATTAGGTGGCCAAAGTATTGGAGCTTCAGCTTCAGCATCAGTCCTTCCAAAGAATATTCAGGGTTGATTTCCTTTAGGATTGATTGGTTTGATCTCCTTGCATCCAGTGGACTCTCAGGGGTCTTCTCCATCTCCGCAGTTTGAGATCATCAAGTCTTCAGCACTCAGTCTTCTTTATGGTCCAGCTCTCACATCCATACATGACTACTGGAAAAACCGTAGCTTTGATTATATAGACCTTTGTTGGCAAAGTGGTGTCTCTGCTTTTTAATATGCTGTCTAGGTTTGCCATTGATTTTCTGGAGCAAGAGTCCTTTAATTTCATGGCTGCAGTCACCATCCACAGTGATTTTGGATCCCAAGAAAATAAGTCTGTCACTGTTTCCATGTTTCCCCATTTATTTGCCCTGAAGTGATGGGACCAGATGCCAAGATTTTCAATTTTTGAATGTTAGGTTTTAAGCTATCTTTTTAAACTCTCCTCTTTCAGCTTCATCAAGAAATGCTGTCAAAATCTTTCATTTCTAAGCTGGCTACTGATGCCCTCTGAGACAATGAGATGATTCCAGGCTTGGGATGTTACAGATTCTTGAAAATTTCTATCTTCTTTTTCATGATCCAACTCTTGAGGCTAGAAATTCATAACTCAAAACAGAACTTCTGTCTAGCTTCTTGGGATGTGAAAAGACTCTCTTTTATTCTTTTTAGTGCTCTAGGTCCATGAACACAAAAACTTGTTAATATTTCTAGTGATGATCCTGGGGCATTTCATTGTCACAACTACCCTATGAGGTAATAGTATAATGCTCATTAAGGAGGAGGAAGTTGAGGCTTAGTGACATTTTAGAAATATATCCAAGATGACATTGTTAGTGGTTTTTGCTCAGTTGCTCAGTCTTATCTGACTCTTTGAGACTCCATGGACTCTAGCTTGCCAAGCTCCTCTGTCCATGGGATTCTCCAGGCAAGAATACAGGAATGGGGAGCCATTTCCTCCTCCTGGGGATCTTCCTCACACTGGTATCGAACTCATATCCTGCATTGGCAGGTGGCTTCTTTACCACTGAGCCACCGGGAAAGCAATTATTAGTGGGGAGTCTGCCAACTTCATGGTTATAGCATTCTAAGACTATCCAACTAACTGGTCATTTAGATTTGATTTGATAGTCAACTGTAGATCTTTGAAAATTTAAACTCTTGTTCAAGTTTAAAAAAGCAGTCTTTTGAATGTTTTGGAGAACTGAAAGAACAGAAACTTTTGAAGATGCTGGCTTAACAATACACAGGATGAGGATCAAAACCATCACAGGATAAGCATTGATTACTTTGAGGGACAGGAGGAAGAGGAAGAGAAGTTGAAAGGAAACAAAGATAAAGTCAGGTTTCAACATCTGTTCTCCCTACACTCCTAAATGTCTTACTAAAATATTTAAATTTTCCTTATATAATCACCACGCAAATTGCTACAGAGTGGTTAAAATCTAAAAATACTGCTGTCATGGTTCCAAGTGAAAGTGAAAGTTGCTCCCTCACGTCCGACTCTGCGACTCCATGGACTATAAAGTCCTGGAATTCTCCAGGCCAGTATACTGGAGTGGGTAGCCTTTTCCTTCTCCAGAGGATCTTCCCAACCCAGGGATTGAACCCAGGTCTCCCACGTTGCAGGCAGATTCTCTACCAGCTGAGCCACAAGGGAAGCCCAAGAATACTGGAGTGGGTAGCCTATCCCTTCTCCAGGGGATCTTCCCAACCCAGGAATTGAACCAGGGACTCCTGCATTGCAGGCAAATTCTTTACCAACTGAGCTATGAACGAAGCCCTGTGGTCCCAAAGCAATTTACTTGTAATTATCACTGAATTTGAAGAGTAAATCTTTTTGATGACCTTTAAATTCAATTTGTCAATGGAACAAATCCTTTGAAACTATCATTAACATTCTATTAAGTTTATAGAATACATTTTCGATGAGTTGGCAGGACTGTATTACCAGGTTGGAATGTGATATGTTTGTCTATCTTTTCAATCTTTCTTTTTTGACCTCTGATAAAAGTTAAAAAAATTTTCTTTATATCAAGCTTGCTCATTTCTCATAAAGTTAATTTCTATACATTTTATATTAACCGTTGCTAATATAAATGGTTTTTTCATTATGTTATTGAGTTGATTATTGCTAATATAAAATAAAGCTATTTAGTATATTTATCCTATATTAGATCAATCTTAATAGATCTTAGGGGTTTCAACAGTGTTAATTATTTTGAGAGATATTCTAGATGGAGAAATCATTTAATTGGCAAATAATAATTACTTTCTAAGAATAACACCTTTCCCCCACTTTGTTTAGTGTATTGGCAGGAAACACAGACAATGTTGAAATGTAGTGGTAGTTGAAAAACTTTCAGACTTTTATAGCAAGTGGTGTTAGTCTGATGAAACTAAATTCTAAATCATCTAATACTTGAAATCATTGTTTTGGAGTAGAATCTTTGAATAAAGGGCTGTAGTTGTGTTTATTCAATGAACTGTAATTCCAAGCGAGATCTCTTCTTTTAAAGGAAACTCATCATGAATGGGAAATGACTGAATTCCAACAAGACACTAATGCCTGCATGAGGCAAGGTCTTGGTACCTGAAATATTTCATATATGATATATTTCATATACCATATATATGAGTGGTTCTTTTCTAGAGCATTTTTCACTCACTCAAACGCAGCTCTAAGACGTGAAAATGTCTCCTTTGGGTGAAGGGCACATGGGGAAGTTTATACCAAATACTAGTCTATATCGAAAGCAGCCCTGAATCAACATATTGTTTGTTGGTACAAGGATTTGGAAATTTATTCCTGTTGGATGCTTATTTCAAGCAGGGGTGTATGACTGTTCACTTTTACTCTTTGCCACAGGCTCAAATAAAATGACATCATTAAAAATCATCTGAAAATAATTAGGATTGTGTCACTACTTGGATTCTGAGTGGGAACAAATAGGCACCTTGGCAGAGAAAGTGATCAGAGGCAATGCTAGGGAAACACTGAGCGCTGGATTAGACAAAGGTCTTTCGATGCGGCCTGCAGTGGAGTCATGTGCCCAGGGGAGGATGCTGGAGAAGTGAACCCAGTGGGGATTACAGACCCTGGCCAGGAAATAAAACAGGTGTCCAAAATTTAGAAAAGAAAAAGCTGGCTATTAGGTTGCAACAGGGATCAAATCCCACAACACAATAAAGTGTCATAACCACCAAGACCAAAGCTCCAAAGCTAATGTAAAATGGATAATTGGAACGATTTTGCCTAATGTTTTCCCTTTATTTTGCCAAGCACATGTTTTAGTGGTGATCTTACAAACTTACAAATACCTCAGAATTAGCACTTAGGGGTTCTTATCTGATTGATTCTTCATGTTAGTCACTCAGTCGTGTCCAGCTCTTTGTGATCCCATGGATTGCAGCCTGCCAGGCTCCTCTGTCCATGGGATTCTCCAGGCAAGAATACCGGAGTGGGTTGCCATTCCCTTCCCCAGGGGATCTTGCAAACCCAGTGATCGAACCTAGGTCTCCTGTATTGCAGGCAGATTCTCTTACCATCTGAGCCACCAGGGACCTTGGTCCTTAGTAAAATCTTTTCCTTGGTTTTAGATATGAACTCCTGAATAAGAGAGTAGTGATTAAGAGCAGAGCTCTGGCTATGAGTCTCAGTTCAGCTCAGTTGCTCAGTCATGTCTGACTCTTTGAGACCCCATGGACTGCAGCATGCCAGACCTCCCTGTCCATCACCAACTCCTAGAGTTTGCTCAGACTCATGTCCATTGAGTTGGTGATGCCATCCAACCATCTCATCCTCTGTCGTCTCCTCACTATGAGTCTACGCTGACACAATCCCTTATTTTTCTCCAAATTTTCTCTGCAAAGATGTGCTTTGTAGAAAAATTGGCATGAGAAAATTAAGATAAAGGGGGTGGATTATCCAATATAAGAACAATAACAACAAACACAGAATAAGTACACATAGTAGATATTAAAGAAATAATGAATGCACATAATTGAATTAATGATGGCATATGACATACAATCCTGCCTTGCTTTGCACTAAACAGATACTCTCAAGTACTTGGATATCGGCTATGAATTCTGCCTTTTCTGATCTGTAGGATCAAAAATGCACCTCACTCAGGTTTCCCTGGTGGCTCAGTGATAAGGAACCTGCCTGAAATGTAGGGACCTCGGTTCGATCCCTGGGTCAGGAAGATCCCCTGGAGAAGGGCATGGCAACCCACTCTAGCACTCTTACTTAGAGAATCCCATGGACAGAGAAGCCTGGCAGGCTGCAGCCCATAGGGTTTCACAGAGTTGGACATGACTGAAGTGACTAAGCAGCAAGTTTTTCCAATAAAAATTCTGTAAAATAGATAGTGCACTCTGTGGTCCATACAAAGGTTTCCACCATTTTGGTCCTTAATAAGACATCTGTTGTTGTTGTTGTTGCTTAGTCACTGAGTTGTGTCCAAATTTTCTGTGACTCCATGGACTGTAGCCTGCTAGGCTTCTCTGTCCATGGGATTTTCCAGGCAAGAACATTGGAGTGGGTTGCTGTTTCCTTCTCCAGGGGATCTTCCCAACATAGGGAATGAACCCTCATCTCCTGAATTGTCAGATGGATTCTTTATCACTGAGCCTCCAGGGAAGACTTGATAAGACATTTACTTGTTGTTATATAGTAACATTTCTTTGACAATATAACAGAAAGAATATTAATGGTATTTAAATAAAAGTATAAAAAACTTTCACTTTTCCAGGATATGAAAATTAGTTGGTAAGCCAATTATTGAGGTTATTTGAAGATTAAGTATTTGGAATGCATACACCAAATAAAAATAGCATGATTCAGTCAGTGTCTGATAGTTCACAAGGATTGTGTCATTCCTTATGATCCTTATTTTCAGTAATAAGCATTTATAATTACATTTCACTGTCACTTAAATTTTAAGCAACTAGAAGTTTCAATACATAATTCTGAATTAATTTCCTGAGGGTCAAGAAATGTCCTTGAAAGAGACATATTCTTCAAGTGACTTTGCTGTATAGGAAGTATATTTCCTGGAGGTATATGTCTCAGTGAACTTTATAGCACAGAGATGTTATTTATGATCAGAATGTTTGTAAGAAAAATATCATAATGATGGACTGTGGAGTTTCAATTCGGTAAAAGGAAAGTTGAAGACACACAGATGAATACAGATAGTGAAACGTGTGTATGGTCCATGAGTTTTATATTTTGTTTAGAAGAATGAAAGGGTAGAATTAAGTGATGAGCTGGAATAATTGAACGTCATTATTGCTGAATGAGAAGCTTGAAATTGAGGATTTCAAGATAATGTAAGAATGAGAAATGAGGAAGGCAAGTAGATGACTGTGAGGTTGCTAATTGGAGGTGAAAAATAAAGATCCCTAGAGGTGAGGAGCTGAAAAGGCAGAGAGGTAAATTGTTGGGGGATCATTTTTGTAGAAGCTGTAGCCAAATGAAATGATGGAAGAGGAGTGAAAATAAACGCAGTGATGCAGGTGTCATAGTCATCATCAGAGGATGAAGGCTGTGGTTGGGATGTTGGTAGATGATGACTGAAGAATGTCTACTGAGCGGCAGAATCATATTCACATGGTGTGAACGTTCCAGAAAGTGCAAAGTTTGAAATAAGAAGTGAAGTGATTTTAGCTTCCTTCCCACCACACCCCCATCCTACCCCTCTAAGTGTCTACATACAGCCGCTTCACTCTGTTGTACAGCAGAAACTTACACAACATTGCAAAGCAATTATCTTCCAACTTAAAATAATCAATTAAAAATAAGTGAGATGATTTGGAAGCATCAGTGAAGAGTCTGGAGGATACTGCATCACCAGGGCTTGAACGATGCAAACAGTTATGGAACAGTATCCTGAGGAGAAGGCAAAAGGAATCAGTATTACAGGCAAGAAGGTGAAGGAGATGTTCAGAGAAGTTAAAGGTCGTAAGGGTTTGTTGATGACAGAGTGCTCAGAAAGCACAATTCAAGGGCCAAAATAAGGGCGGTTGGAAAGGTGGATCGGGATCACAGGGGTACGGAGGTCCGGGGGACAATGGGGAGCCTGGGAAACTCAGGCTTCTTGGACTGATGGGATGCAGATAGGTTTAATGCAGAGACCTTGCGGAAAGGCAGGTAGGAGCCAGGTGACTCCTGGTTCCTGTTGACTACAGGTTCCTGTTGTGTGCAGGGCCGCCTGCGGAGAGGGGTGCAAAGCTCTGCAGAGGGCTAACCTCTGAGAACTTGAGACCGTCAGGGTCTCTTGCTTCCTACAGAAGAGTGGTTCACAGACCAATTCTCCAGCCTCACTCGGAGAAAGCAGATTTGAAACGGCCTCTCCTCTCCGTGTGTTTTCAGAGCACCAGAATGACAAAGGTTTTTGACAAACCTTGAGAAATGTGAACCTCTGGAAAGCCAGAGCTTCACTCTCCAGATCTCCATACATGGCGCCGCCCGCCAGGTCTCTCTCTCCCGGGCACACCGACGCTACCTCCCCCCAGAATCCTTTGCGTTTTCTCTCTCTCAGAGATCCTCTCCCTGAGGAAACGTGGGCCTCTTCTGTCAAGTTTATTTAGATCTTAATCTCTTTCAGACAGGGGCTGTGTATGTTTTGTCTGTTGTAGAGACTGCTGAGGTAAATCATTTTTTTGCTCAAAGCTAGCAAGACAAAGTGTTAGTGAGACAAAGTGTTAAAAAAAATATGAGAGAGAGAGAGAGGCAAGTCAGCCAGGAAGATAATCGCTGGGTGGGGAATTCCTTCCTCTGTCTGGGAGAAGCAAAGAAATGGTGACGGAAGGGAAATGACAGAAGCCTAGGAGTGGCCTTGAAACAGCCAGTAACCTTGCTGATGTTGCTTACGTGCTGCTAATCACACATCACTCAGTCCTAGGGCGCATGGCCAAGTGGCATAGCTGGGTGACCTTTCTTCCTTATGTTTCAGGAGAGGAAAATCTTATATTATCATGTGTGCCTGAAAAGGCCACACCCCTGAACTCTGAACATAACTCTGGAACTCTCTGTCCTTGAGTTTCCCATGCTGCTCCTCAAAGGACCCATCCACATTTGTTCAGGTTCTCAAAGAGCTGCTATTTGTAAGGACCCTGACCTGATAATGCAAGTATTTTCTAAACCATTCTCCCATTATATGAACTTTAAAATGATAATCCTTTTCAATTGGTGTAACAGAAAGAAAGCTGGTCTTTGGACCAAATGTCTCCTTATTCTGGTTCCAGTCCTGCTACAAATTGGAGATGACTTATAGAAAGACATTTTGCCTTGCTAGCCTCAATCTTCTCCTCTGTAAAATGAGAGGACTGACTTCTTGCCAGTTCTGACATCCTGTGAACCACAAAATAGAATTCCAAGAGGAGAGAGCACGTTGTATAACTTCTTGCTTAGCCAGGAAAGTTGTACCCTACTGGTCATCAAGGAAATGGAAATCTCAAAGCAGCGTCATTTTTAACTATTGCTCATAAAGATAACAAAAGTAAAAGAAATGAGTGTCTGGTGCTATACCGTGATTGCAGAAAAACAGACCCTCTCAATTGCTGCTGATGAGAGGTGAAATGCCATATTAGATCAGAAAGTGATCTAACAACAGTATCAAGAAATTTAAAAGCATATAAATCCAACAAGTCAATGTCTGAAATACTTCTGTTTTCTATAATAAAAATCTATTAATTAATTATAAGGAAAGAAAAAGAACTTGGAGGAAGGAAGTAAGACTGAAGAAAGGAAGAAAACAGGAAGGAAGAAGAGGAAGAAGGAAAAGGATGTTATTTCTTATTTACTGAGATAAGAATGTTATTAGTTCCTTCTTTCTCTCTTTCCAGAGAGAATCAAGAGTTCAGTTTTTGGCATGTTAAGTTTGAGATGGATATTAGACACAAAAGTAGGTTAACTGGATATGTTTTCAGATATAAATTAAACATACTCCATTATTTTATTCTAGTATCTCTTTTGCTTCATGGCATGGCTTATGACTTGGTTGAGGTTTTGGATTATGTATTAATAGTATAATTTAAATATGATAGGATGACCTAGGTCCTATGGGATTCAGTCTTCAATTGATAGTTGGTAACTTACTGGTAAAAATCAGCATCCTTTAAGATTGACTTATGTTGGTACAAATAAAATTTTTAATAACACAAGCTTCTCCTTGTTTGAGAAAGTCTATATTTCTATAGGCTACTTCTAGAAGAAGGACTTCTACTTCCAAGGTTCCTTTAGGGAAGGATGGGGGAATCAATGACTATGTGCCAAAGGGGTGTTTGTTCTGTATTCAGAGGAGACACCACAGACACTCACAGGACACTGCAGAGTTGAGAGTAAAAGGTGTCCACTAACATTTACCTCATTGAAGAAGTATGTTCATTCCACCATGGGAAGGAGCAGGGAAAACACATCTAACGGCCATCCTGAAGCATTTTCCTGAAAATATGTCTCTTCTTTGTTTCAAGTAAGACATCTTTTATAAAATAGAAAAAGAACTTTTTAAATCACCACTTTAATAAGAAATAACACCTGGCAGGTTAAGTCACCAGGAAGACAGAAAAAAAATGATGGCTTTATTTTGTAGTCTTAGCTCATCTTTGACATTTTCTTTCAGAAAACCAGATGGCCACACCCAGTTTTATGCCATTCAGTGGAAGCAGCTGCAAGAAAGATGGTGCAGGAAACAGATGAACTCTGACAAGATCAGAGGACTTCTGAGAAATTGAGCACCTTGTTTTCTAATGTGGAGTGTTTTCATGAATAGGATAGTTATATTCTATTTTAGGCAAAACAGCTGGTCTTCTATGAGGAATTTTCAAAACCAAATTTTACAATACATTTTAAGGAGTTTTTTTTTTCTCTTGAATTGTTAGAAATGTAATTGTTAGAAATTGTAATTTCTAACAGGGCATGTAATTGTTAGAAATATTTAAATAACATTGCTGCTTATCAAGAGAATATCAAACTATAGTTAAACATTTCCATAGTAAAATAAGACTCAGGTTCCTGCTTTTGTCAGCATTTTTTTAGTTGTGAGCGAAAGAAATTCAACTCCAAGTGTCTGAATTGTGAGAGAAGATTTGCTGGCTCAGAAAACACCAGGGCTAAGGTAGCTACTATCAGCCAAAGTCAAGGCCAGGTACTCACAAGATGACATCTGAAACCTGTCTCTCACTCTCCTGCCCCTACTTTTTCTGTCTTGGCCTCATTCTCAAGCAACTCTTTCCTTCATGGGAGAAGATGATTCTCAGCAGCTGCAAACTTCTGTTCCATCAGCTAAGGGACTTCAGAGGAGCACAGAGTGCCCCTTGGCCCAGAGTGCCAGCACCTGACCTGGGACTCACTCTGATTGGCTTGGCTTGGGTGGAAAGCCAATCTCTGAGGTCTGGTGTGGAACTTTGATTGGATGGGCTCCAGTCACCTGCCCACAATTTGGAATTATAGGGGTAAGGGGAGGATCATTTCTACCTGAATCCTAGGAACAGAGTTATGTATTAGTTTGCTAGCTCTGCTATGACAAACTACCACA
This sequence comes from Ovis aries, assembly GCF_016772045.2. Taxonomy (NCBI): domain Eukaryota; kingdom Metazoa; phylum Chordata; class Mammalia; order Artiodactyla; family Bovidae; genus Ovis; species Ovis aries. The sequence continues at coordinate 58,140,944 of NC_056069.1, read as the reverse complement.
GAAGGGGTGTCTTAAGTAACAGGAAGTTATTTCCCCACTGTCTGGAGACAGGAAGTCCAAGATCAAGATCTTGGTAGGTTTAGAGGCCTCTCTCTTTGGCTAACGAATGGTTGTCTTCTCACTGTGTCTTCATGTGACCTTTTGTCTGTGCATAAGTCTCTCTTTTCTTCCTCTTTTTGTAAGGACATAAGTTCTACTGGAAGAAGTTAGGGTCTCAAACTTCTACTCATGTCCTTATATCTAAAGTGACTCTTTTGTAGACAGCATATAATTAGATGATTATTTTTTTTATCCATTCTGCCAATCTATGTATTTTGATTGGAGAGTTTAATCCATTTACATTTAAATTAATTATGATAGGAAAAGACTTACTATCACCATTTTGTCTTGCAGCTTGTTTGTCTCGCATTTTCTCTTACTGCCTTATCTTGTGTTTAGTAGATTTTTATAGCGACACTTTTGATTTCCTTTCCATTTTTTTTGGTGTGCATATTCTACAGACATTCTTTTTGTGTATTATGAAATTATATAAAACATTCTTGTGTTATAACAATCTATTTCAGACTACTGTCAATTTAATTTCAATTGCATAAAAACTCTACACCTTTACTGTTCTGTACTTGCCCTGGTGTTATTGATGTCACAATCACATCTTTATATATTGTCACACACTAACATAGATTTATAATAATTTTATGCTTTTGCCTTTAAATCTTATAGAATAAAAGTAGAGTTATGAACCAAAATCAAAATAATATTGGCTTTTGTATTTGTCCACGTGTTTACCTTTACCAGAATCCTATATTTTCATCTGGGCTTTCAGTTAGCATTTGATGTCCTTTGATTTAAACTTGAAGGGCTTTAATACTTCTCATAGGGCAGGTCTAGTAGTAACGAACTAACTTAGCTTTTGACTTATCTGGGATGTCTAAATTTCTCTTTTCTTTTTGAAGGAGAGTTTTGCCAGATATAGAGCTTTCAGGTGACACTGCTGTTTTTCTTTTAGCTCTTTAAATATATCTTTCCACTGCCTTCTGGCCTGTAATATTCTGTTAAGGAATACTGATAATGTTTTTGGGGAGTCCTTGTATTGATATATGACTGTTTGCTTTTCTCTTGCTGCTTTTAAGATTCCATCTTTATCTTTGGCATTCAAGTTTGATTATAAGTTATCTCAGAGTGACTCTTTTTTGGGTTCCTCTTCTTTGAGGTTTGTTGAGCTTTCTTTTATTTGTATATCCATGTATTTCCTCAAATTTGGGAAGTTTTTGGCCACTCTTTCTTCAAATACATTCTTGCTCTTCTCCTCCTGGAACTTCTCTCCTTTATTACTCCTTCTCATCATGTAATCTGTATATTCATCTCTTTGATAGAGTCCCATGAATCCTTTAGGCTCTCTTCATTTTTCTTCACTATTTTTCCTTTTTGTTCCCCTGACTCAATAATTTTAAGTTAACTTTCTTCAAGTTTATTGATTCTTCTGCCTATTCAGGTCTGCTCTTGAACTCTAGTAAAATTTTTAACTCCAGAGTTTGTTTTCCTTAATAATTCCTATTTTGCTGATATTCTCATTTTGTTTACATATCATTTTCCTGATTTCCTTTAGTTCTTTGTTCATGTTTTTGTTTAGCTCTTTGTGCATATATGAGACAGTTGCTTTAAAGTCTTTGTCAAGTAAATCTAATGCCTTTATTTTTTCAGAGATGGCTTCTGTAGATTTGGTTTTCCTTTAGTTGAATCATATTTTCCTGTTTCTCTGTATGCTTTGTGATTTTTTTTAAATTGGACATTTGAAAAAAAATAGTTACCTTTTCCAGTTTTTTACAGACTGACTGTGCAGGGGAAAACCTTCACTAATTAACCCAGCATACATACTTAAGGTCCTAGAGCTTTTCATGCTGGGTGTCTTTCCTGGGCTGGTATGTGTGTGCTTTTTCCAAATTCCCCCATATCCACAGCTACTTTTAAATGTTTTGATTTCTGTTAGAGTCTCACCCCTGTTTCTTCCTGGTGCCTTGGCTGTTCTATTTAATTCCTCAGTCAGAAATCTCTTACCAAGGGCATTTAGGGTTGGTAGTCTTCTTGCAGTTTTCATAAGCTATTCCCTTAGTTTGAGATCTCAGCTTCTTTTGAGCTCAAAGTTGGATGACTTAGAAACCAGTCTCTCAGGCGGTGTGCAGACAGGCTAGAACATTAAAATTTCACTCTACTCTGCTCTCTCTGGCTTGTGGGAAGTAGATGGGGACCAAGCCACTGCCTCTGCCAAATTTTGTGAGTGGGTGGGAAAAGGGCAAATAAGATTCCATGAAATTCCTACCATTTTGAATGTGACTTTTTCTTGATTGGGCATTTGGTTGTTACTGATTTCCAGAGCACCTATAAAGTTATTTTAGTCAGTTTCTTGTTGTTTAATTATTTAATGTTTCCATGGGGCAACGAGGGCCTGGAATTTCTTATTCTGCCATCTTGCTGACATTACCATTCTCCCTCTTTTAAAAATATAATGGAAACTTGGACCACAACATGTACCATCTGAGAACTGACCTCTATTCTTGCCAAAGTGAGCTCTCAGTTGGGCTGGAAACGGGAATGGATTAATGGGACATTACAACAGTTCATTTGTAGAACATTGTAATTCCTCCTGTGAACTAATATTTGTTTTCATAGGAGCCTCTGATAACTGGAATGGTAGAGGCAACCAGTTTCAAGCTTATCTTTGTCAGTAAGGAGAACTTCTTCAAACTACATCTCTTGGAAGACGGCATATCAGGCACTGTATTTTCCCAATTAACATTTACCTCAGACTTCCTGCCAAAGATGGAAGATTAGACAAAGTTGACTGCCACTGTAATTGTCCCCTTGACCTTTTTCTGAACACAGGAAGTAGGACCATCGGTTTAGATTTATGTCAATTTACAAACCAGAGTAGATTATTGCCTACTAAGTGCATGGCCGAGAAATTAACTTTTATTTGAACTGACCCAGAAAGGGAAGCTGTTTCAGCAGTGACCTTATGACCCAAGAAATTAGCTTTTAATGACCAATTTCCTTCCATGTCAATTCACTAGAGGCAGTTAAGTTTAGGGATTTTTTTTTTTTAACCCACCTCTGATGCTTTTATTTACCTCTGAGAAAGGACAGACACTAATTTGCTTTTGTGACAGGGAACTGAGAATGCTGTAAGTCTCCTAAAGAACGTCAGAAAAGGAAGGAACATTGTGTGTTGTTAACTAATGGAACACCTAAGCAATTAAGCTCTTGACCTTGAAGTTCCCTTATTACAGATTAGCTTCTACTGTTCAGACTTATAAATAACTGTAGACATATAGGCTCATTAGAAATAATATTCACTGATTACCATTTTATATGTCTTATACTTCTCCTGCTTTTGCGTGGTTGGTCTCCTCTTCCTTTATATTCATGGATTCCATAAAAACTGACATCTTGAGAGTCCCTTGGACTGCAAGAAGATCTAACCAGTCCATCCTAAAGGAGATCAGTCCTGGGTGTTCATTGGAAGGACTGATGTTGAAGCTGAAAGTCCAATACTTTGGCCACCTCATGCAAAGAGTTGACTCATCGGAAAAGACCCTAATGCTGGGAAGGATTGGGGGCAGGAGGAGAAGGGGATGACACAGGATGAGATGGCTGGATGGCATCACTGACTTGATGGACCTGAGTCTGAGTGAACTCCGGGAATTGGTGATGGACAGGGAGGCCTGGCGTGCTGCGATTCATGGGGTCTCAAAGAGTCCGACAGGACTGAGCAACTGAGCTGAACTGAACTGATAGAGTAGCCAATTTGAAAACTGATATTAACTTAAAATTTTTTGTCTCTGAGTTTTCGTTCCATTTGGTTTTCCTCTAGGATACTCAGTAGGAATGTGTCATCATGATATAATTGTAGAACTATTTTCTTGTATGATATAAAGAAATCCTGCTCACTATTTTATAGTTACTACCCAGGTTGTGGACTTACCTCGTGGCTCAGCTGGTAAAGAATGCACCTGCAAGGCAGGAGACCTGGGTTCAATCCCTGGGTTGGGAAGATCCCCTGGAGAAGGGAAAGTCTACCCACTCCAGTATTCTGGCCTGGAGAATCCCATGGACTACACAATCCATGGGTTGCAAAGAGTTGGACATGACTTTCACTTTCACTTTCGCCAGTGTTATACAGCCATTATCTAATGACTGCTCATGTTTAAGGAAAGAAAGAGGCAGGTTTATTGCATCTGAAACAGTCTAAACTGTATGGGATTATTTAAATTATTATCATGTTCTTAGATTAATCCCCTGTGTGACCTAAAGACAGTAAAGGGACACACAAATTGGAACAAAGGGGACAGCCTGATAAATAAAACCATTCATATTTTTAAAATAATATTTATTTATTTGGCTGCACTGGGTATTAGGTGCAGCGAGTGGGATCTTCAATCTTTGTTGAGGCATGCAAGATCTTTTTAGTTGTGGCATTCGAAATTTTAGTTGCAGCATGTAGGATCTTGTTCCCTGACCAGGAATGGAACCCAGGCTCCCTGCACTAAAAGCATGGAGTATTAGACACTGGACCATCAGAGAAGTCACAAAACAATTGATGTTTAAATGCACTCTTCAAGCAAACACCCTTTCTGAAGGAGGTGCTATGTATAAATACATATGGTGGTAATCTTGCTTTCACGATCTTTTAACTGAAATGGCATTGTTTTTTTCTACTTGCTAACATTTATTTTCTTAAAAAAGGAGTAGATGGAATAAGGGATGAAGGAAGTACAATGAATAATTTATTTTTAATGAACTTCTAAAATATAAATTTCTAAATGCTATGTATCAGTCATAGTGAAACATTATAAATCAGAGTTTTCTTTGGAAATATTTTTTAAAAACTACTTTATATGGATAAAGGCTTCCCTCATAGCTCAGTTGGTAAAGAATCTGTCTGCGATGCAAGAGACCCGGATTCGATCCCTGGGTCGGGAAGATCCCTTGGAGAAGGGAATGGCAACCCACTCCAGTATTCTTGCCTGGAGAATCCCATGAACAGAGGAGCCTGGGGTCACAAAGAGTTGGACACGACTGAGTGACTAGAGAGAGAGAGAGATGGATAAAAATAAACACCCTTTTGCATCAGTCACAGCAATAACAACCCAGGATTATAATCAGAAATCTCTTTGTTTGAAAGGAGCCCTGAATACATGCAGATGTTGGCAGATAGAAAGTGTTGGGAGTGTCAGTTTTAGGACAAACCATATTAACCCCACCCACCTCCTGAAAACTTGTTTTATTTTGATATCCCAAAGAGCAAGCCCTTTTCACTGGTGAGAGCAGTCCACATTGCAATAGCTAAACATGCAGGGAACACATCAGAGTGAAAAAAATAAACGTTGATTTCCTTGAAAATCAGTAAGACTGTCTTTTCCATTTTGCAAAGGGAAGTCAGTGACCTTTAACAAGGAGTGTTTCCACCCTCGATTGTTAACTACTTCATTATTTCGATCATATTCTAACCTTTCAGGTCTGCAAAAAGCAACATAGGAAAAAAAGGAATTGTGATTCAAAAGTTGGCTAGTGTCTTGAAACCTGGGGACTTCAGAAGACCCACCAAGGGGCTGAACATGATAACCTGGTGCACATGCATTGGGATAATAAAATACGCACTCCTCCCACCACCCCTCCCCAGGCTGTATCCTGGGGTTGAGGGATGAGGAAAATGTATAATATTAGTAATCCAAACGTATTTGCTGCCCCCCAAAGAAGTTTCCATAACAAGACTTCCTAGCCCTGTTAACTGCCCGAAGTATGTCAGTTAAAGGAACTTTATCATTAATTAATAACATGATTTTCTATCAATACTCAGATCCACCAATCCTAAGATTTTTTTCCCCCTTTTTGTTTTGAAGATCAATGTTTTGTTCCTCATATTCAGAGAAGCAGTGTAGGAAAAGCAGTGTTCTTTTACAAGTCCTAGGCCAGTTATTTTAAAACAAGAAGGTTATGTGCAGGAAAACCCCCAGTGGGAACTTTACTTGGATGTTGCACGGTCTTTCATCTCTCTCCTCACTGCTCTGTAGGAGGAGAGGTTGCTTGCAGCTCCTGCTGACCCAGCTATGTTCTCAGTCACAGCAATATTTTGATACCTGTGGTTTCCTGGCCTCCAGAGGTTGTGTGTTTGGCAGTGGGGAGAGTGAAGGAGCAGGCAGCAGACCAAGGAGCTTTGCTTGAGATGAGGGATTGCAATCTAGGAGTAAAGTCTGAAAAGTCTAGAAGTCCTAGTCCTAGATTTCTGACCTTGTGTCTCTTTAACCTAGTGAGCCTCCAGCACTACTAGTATGGAGCCTATTTTCTGAAGAAAATTCAGACCACAGTGAACCAAGATATACAGCTCAGTGAGAGAGAATGATGAAGTTAATCATCTTAAAAAAAAAAATGAGTTCAACTCTCTGTGACTCCGTGGACTGTAGCCCTCTAGGCTCCTCTGTCCATGGGGCTTCTCCAGGCGAGGATACTGGAGTGGGTTGCCATGCCCTCCTCCAGGGGATCTTCCCAACCCAGGGATTGACCCCTGGTTTCTGCATAGCCAGCAGATTCATTACCATCTGAGCCACCAAGGAAGCCCTATAAAATATTTATTGTTAATTAATTAGTTAGGCGGTACCAGGTCTTAGTTGCAGCATGCAAACTCTTAGTTGTGGCCTGTGGGACTTAGTTCCCCGATCAGGGATCAAACCCAAGCTCCCTGGTTTGGGAGTGTGGAGTCTTAGCCACTGGACCACAAAGGAAATCCTGTTAATCATCTAAAGGTATTTAAATAGTAGTAAATAATCAAATGTATTTAAACCAGACTCAATCAATCAAGGCTTTGAAAAGACTGTCAAGTACCTACCTACTCTAAATGGATAGACTCTGTCATTTCTGTATCCACTTGTAAAACTCAAACCCATCAGAAGAATATGTTCAGTTCAGTTCAGTTGCTCAGTTGTGTCCAACTCTTTGCGACCCCATGAATCACAGCACATCAGGCCTCCCTGTCCATCACCAACTCCCGGAGTTCACTCAGACTCACGTCCATCGAGTCAGTGATGCCATCCAGCCATCTCATCCTCTGTCATCCCCTTCTCCTCCTGCACCCAATCCCTCCCAGCATCAGAGTCTTTTCCGAAGAGTCAACTCTTCGCATGAGGTGGCCAGAGTACTGGAGTTTCAGCTTTAGCATCATTCCTTCCAAAGAAATCCCAGGGCTGATTTCCTTCAGAATGAACTGGTCGGATCTCCTTGCAGTCCAAGGAACTCTCAAGAGTCTTCTCCAACACCACAGTTCAAACGCATCAATTCTTCAGTGCTCAGCCTTCTTCACAGGAGTAACAGGACTTCCCTGGTGGTCTCACATCCATACATGACTACTGGAAAACCATAGCCTTGACTAGATGACCTTAGTCGGCAAAGTAATGTCTCTGCTTTTGAATATGCTATCTATGTTGGTCATAACTTTTCTTCCAAGGAGTAAGTGTCTTTTAATTTCATGGCTGCAGTCACCATCTGCAGTGACTTTGGAGCCCCAGAAATTAAAGTCTGACACTGTTTCCACTGTTTCCCCATCTATTTCCCATGAAATGATGGGACCAGATGCCATGATCTTCGTTTTCTGAATGTTGAGCTTTAAGCCAACTTTTTCACTCTCCACTTTCACTTTCATCAAGAGGCTTTTGAGTTCCTCTTTACTGTCTGCCAGAAGGGTGGTGTCATCTGCATATCTGAGGTGATTGATATTTCTCCAGGCAATCTTGATTCCAGCCTGTGTTTCTTCCAGTCCAGCGTTCCTCATGATGTACTCTGCATATAAGTTAAATGAGCAGGGTGACAATATACAGCATTGATGCACTCCTTTTCCTATTTGGACCAGTCTGTTGTTCCACATCCAGTTCTAACTGTTGCTTCCTGACCTGTATACAGATTTCTCAAGAGGCAGGTCAGGTGGTCTGGTATTCCCATCTCTTTCAGAATTTTCCACAGTTTATTGTGATCCACACAGTCAAAGGCTTTGGCATAGTCAATAAAACAGAAATAGATGTTTTTCTGGAACTCTCTTGCTTTTTCCATGATCCAGTGGATGTTGGCAATTTGATCTCTGGTTCCTCTGCCTTTTCCAAAACCAGCTTGAACATCAGGAAGTTCACGGTTCACGTATTGCTGAAGCCTGGCTTGGAGAATTTTGAGCATTACTTTACTAGCATGTGAGATGAGTGCAATTGTGTGGTAGTTTGAGCATTCTTTGGCACTGCCTTTCTTTGGAATTGAAATGAAAACTGACCTTTTCCAGTCCTGTGGCCACTGCTGAGTTTTCCAAATTTGCTGGCATATTGAGTGCAGCACTTTCACAGCGTCATATTTCAGGATTTGAAACAACTCAACTGGAATTACATCACCTCCACTAGCTTAGTTCATAGTGATGCTTTCTAAGGCCCCCTTGACTTCACATTCCAGGATGTCTGGCTCTAGATGAGTGATCACACCATCGTGATTATCCGGGTTGTGAAGATCTTTTTGTACAGTTCTTCCATGTATTCTTGCCACCTCTTCTTAATATCTTCTGCTTCTGTTAGGTCCATACCATTTCTGTCCTTTATTGAGCCCATCTTTGCATGAAATGTTCCCTTGGTATCTCTAATTTTCCTGAAGAGATCTCCAGTCTTTCCCATTCTGTTGTTGTTCTCTATTTCTTTGTATTGATCACTGAAGAAGGCTTTCTTATCTCTTCTTGCTATTCTTTGGAACTCTGCATTCAGATGCTTATATCTTTCCTTTTCTCCTTTGCTTTGCGCCTCTCTTCTTTTCACAGCTATTTGTAAGGCCTCCCCAGACAGCCATTTTGCTTTTTTGCATTTGTTTTCCATGAGGATGATCTTGATCCCTGTCTCCTGTACAATGTCACGAACCTCATTCCATAGTTCATCAGGTACTCTATCAGATCTAGGCCCTTAAATCTATTTCTCCCTTCCACTGTATAATCATAAGGGATTTGATTTAGGTCATACCTGAATGGTCTAGCCGTTTTCCCTACTTTCTTCAATTTGAGTTTGAATTTGGTAATAAGGAGTTCATGATCTGAGCCGCAGTCAGCTCCCGGTCTTGTTTTTGTTGACTGTATAGAGCTTCTCCATCTTTGGCTGCAAAGAATATAATCAATCTGATTTCGTTGTTGACCATCTGGTGATGTCCATGTGTAGAGTCTTCTCTTGTGTTGTTGGGAGAGGATGTTTGCTATGACAAGTGCATTTTCTTGGCAAAACTCTATTTGTCTATGCCCTGCTTCATTCTGCCTTCCAAGGCCAAATTTGTCTGTTACTCCAGGTGTTTCTTGACTTCCTACTTTTACATTCCAGTCCCCTATAATGAAAAGGACATCTTTTTAAGGTGTTAGTTCTAAAAGGTCTTGTAGGTCTTCATAGAACCGTTCAGCTTCAGCTTCTTCAGCGCTACTGGTTGAGGCATAGATTTGGATTACCATGATATTGAATGGTTTGCCTTGGAAACGAACAGAGATCATTCTGTCGTTTTTGAGGTTACATCCAAGTACTGCATTTTGGACTCTTTTGTTGACCATGATGGCTACTCCCTTTCTTCTGAGGGATTCCTGCCTGCAGTAGTAGATATAATGGTCATCTGAGTTAAATTCACCCATTCCAGTCCATTTTAGTTCACTGATTCCTAGAATGTCAACGCTCACTCTTGTGATCTCCTGTTTGACCACTTCCAATTTGCCTTGATTCATGGACCTGACATTCCAGGTTCCTATACAATATTGCTCTTTACAGCATTGGACCTTGATTCTATCACCAGTCACATCCACAGCTGGGTATTGCTTTTGCTTTGGCTCCATCCCTTCATTCTTTCTAGAGTTATTTCTCCACTGATCTCCAGTAGCATATTGGGCACCTACTGACCTGGGGAGTTCCTCTTTCAGTATCCTATCATTTTGCTTTTTCATACTGTTCACAGGGTTCTCAAGGCAAGAATACCGATGTGGCTTGCCATTCCATGCCCGTGGGGTAACCGAAGGTGGGTGGGTCATGGTGGAGAGGTCTGACAGAATGTGGTCCACTGGAGATGGGAATGGCAAACCACTTCAGTATTCTTGCCCTGAGAACCCCATGAAGAATATGTTACCAAAATGTAAAATCTAATCTTTCATAAACTCACACAAAATAATACTAGAAGACCATTTTCACAGTAAATTCAGTAATGTCTTCAGTTCTTGTTTATTTCACTTGGAGTGAGCATTCTCAGTGCTGCAACCCAAGTCAGTTAATAGGCGCCAACTGGAGACAGAAATCCTGCCCAAGAGAAGAGGGGAGACTTCTTAATTATTTCCAGTGACCAGGAAGAGTTATGGAAATTAAGGCCTAGAAGGTGAGATGGCCACCTCACATTAAAATGAGTGACATCGTGGAAATAGAGAGAGGGGGTTGTTCTTTGGTTTCCTTTGTGTAAGATAAGTCATATTCCTAGAATATTCAAAGCAATGTTATGTACCGCTTCAGTAATTTCTAGAAATCACAGCTTCAGTTAGCTATATCCTTTTTATTGAGATTTGCTGCTGCTAAGTCACTTCATTCATGTCCGACTCTGTGCGACCCCATAGATGGCAGCCTACCAGGCTCCTCTATTCCTGAGATTCTCCAGGCAAGAGTACTGGAGTGGGTTGCTATTTCCTTCTCCAATGCATGAAAAGCTGATTTACAATTTTATATTAGTTTCAGGTGTAATACCTAGTGATTCAAATTTAATATAGATTATATGTCATTTAAAGTTATTGTAAAATATTGGTTATAGTCTTTGTTCTGTATATCACTGTAACTTTTAAATTTAATATATAGTAATTTGAACCTCCTAATCTTAATGTATAATATAGTATTCCATTGTGTATATGTACCACATTTACTGTATCCCTTTAATTCTTGATGGACACTTAGATTGCTTCCATATCTTAGCTATTGTAAATAATGATGCTATCAACATTGGAGTGCATGTATCTGTTTCAATTAGTGTGTTTTGGGCTTTTCAGGTATGCACCCAGGAGTGAAATTGCTGGATCATATGGTAGTTCTTTTTTCAGTTTTTTTTTTTTGGAAGCCTCCATATAATTTTCCATAGTCAGTTCAGCTCAGTTCAGTTGCTCAGTCATGTCCAACTCTTTGTGACCCCATGGACTGCAGCACACCAGGCCTCCCTGTTCATCACCAACTCCCAGAGCTTACTCACACTCATGTTCATCAAGTCGGTGATGCCATCCAACCATCTCATCCTTTGTTGTCCCCTTCTCCTCCGACTTTCAATCTTTCCCAGCATCAGGATCTTTTCCAGTGAGTCAGATCTTCCCATCAGGTGGCCAAAGTATTGGAGTTTCAGCTTCAACATCAGTCCTTCCAAAGAATATTCAGGACTGGTTTCCTTTAGGATGGACTGGGTGGATCTCCTTGCAATCCAAGGGACTCTCTAGAGTTTTCTCCAACATCACAGTTCAAAAGCATCAATTCTTCGGAGCTCATCTTTCTTTATAGTCCAACTCTCACATCCATACATGACTACTGGAAAAACCATAGCTTTGACTAGATGGACATTTGTTTTCAAAGTAATGTCTCTACTTTTTAATATGCTGTCTAGGTTGGTCATAGCTTTTCTTCCAAGGAGCAAGAGTGTTTTAATTTCATGGCTGCAGTCACCATCTGCAGTGATTTTGGAGCCCATGAAAATAAAGTCTCTCACTGGTTCCTTTGTTTCCCCATCCATTTGCCATGAAGTGATGGTACCCGATGCCATGATCTTAGTTTTCTGAATGTTGAATTTTAAGCCAACTTTTTCACTCTCCTCTTTCATTTTCATCAAGAGGCTCTTTAGTTCTTCTTCACTTTCTGCCATACGGGTGGTGTCATCTGCGTATCTGAGGTCACTGATATTTCTCCTGGCAATCTTGATTCCAGCTTGGGCTTCATCCATCCAGACTTTTCTTATGATGTACTCTGCATATAACTTAAACAAGCAGGGTGACAATATACAGCCTTGATGTACTCCTTTCCCAATTTGGAACCAGTCTGTTGTTCCATGTCTAGTTCTAACAGTTGCTTCTTGACCTGCATACAGATTTCTCAGGAGGCAGGTCAAGTGGTCTGGTATTCCCATCTCTATGAATTTTCCACAGTATGTTGTGATCCACACAGTCAAAAGCAGAAGTAGATGTTGTTTTACAGTGTTTTTCTTTTTGCATTTCTTTTTCTTGGGGATGGTTTTGATCACTGCCTCCTGTAAAGTGTCACGAGCCTCCATCAATAGTTTTGAGGCACTCTGTCTATCAGATCTAATCCCTTAAACCTATTTGTCACTTCCACTGTATAATCATAAGGGATTTGATGTAATTCACACCTGAATGATCTAGTGATTTCCCCTACTTTCTTCAATTTAAATTGGCTGCACCAATTCATACCCACCAACAATGTACAAGGGTCCCCTTTTCCCCACATCCTCACCAACATGTGTTATTTGCAGACTTTTTGATGACAGGCATTCTAACAGGTGTGAGGTGATATCTCATTGTGGTTCTGATTTGCATTTTCTAATAATTAGCGATATTGAGCGTCTTTTCATGTGCTTGATGGCATCTGTGTGTCTTCTTAGGAATAATGTTTATTCAGGTCTTTTGTATGTTTTTTAATTGGGCTATTTGTCTTTTTGATATTGAGTTGTATGAACTGTTTATATATTTTGGATATTAGCACCTTATGGGTTGTATCATTGGCAAATATTTTCTCCCATTCAGTAGGTTGTCTTACATTTTGTCAACCATTTCTTTGCTGTGTTAATGTTTTTAAGTTTAATTAGGTCCCGTTTGTTTAGTTTTTACTTTTGTTTCCTTTGCCTGAGAAGACAGATGTAAAAAATTATTGCTGTAATTTATACCAAGGATTGTTCTGCCTATGTTTTCTTCTAGGTGTCTTATAGTTTCTGGTGTCACACGAAGGCCTTAAATCCAATTTGAGTTTACTTTTGTATATGATGAGAGAAACTGGTCTAACTTTATTCTTTTAAGTGTAGCTGTTCAGTTTTCCTGACCCCAATTTTTGAAGAGATTGCCTTTTCTCCATTGTATATTCTTACCCTTTTTGTCATAGATTAATTGATCAATTAAATGCTTGGGCTTATTTCCTGGGCCTCTATTCTGTTTCACTGATCTATGTGTCTGCTTTGTTGCCTTTACCATACTATTTTGATAATTGTGGTTTTATAGTATAGTCTGAAGTCAGGACACATAATTCCTCTGGCTCCATCCTTCTTAAGATTGCTTTGGCTATTCAGGATCTCTTGTGCTTACTAAAATTCTAAAATTTTAGAATCATTAATTCCATTTCAGTGAAAAATTTCATTGTTATTTTGATAAGGATTATACTGAATCTGTAAATTTCATTGAATAATATGGTCATGTTATACATTAATTGTTCCAGCCCATGAAAAGGCTATATATTTCTGTTTGTATCATCTTCAGTTTCTTTCATCAGTGTATTGTAGTTTTCTGAGGACATGTCTTTTACCTCCTTAGTTAGAGTTATTCCAATTCATTTTGTTCTTTTTGATGTGAAGGTAAATGGAATTATTTCCTTAATTTCCCTTTCTGACACTTCACTGGTCATGTATGGAAATGCAACAAATTTTTGTATATTATTTTGTATCCTGAAACTTTACTGAATTTGTTGATGAACTGTAGTAGTTTTTTGTGCAGTGCTTAGGATTTTCTGAGTATAATTTTGTATCATCTGCAAGTAGTGACACTTACTCCTTCCTTTGCAATTTGGAGTCCTTTTTTTTTTTTTCTTTTTGTTTTCTGATTGCCATGGCAGTTAGGTATCTTTTGGACATATTCAAGGTTCTGTTAATTTTACAACCCTGGAAATTCATCCACATAAGAAACTACTTGCTAAGAGGAGTCAGAAGCCCTCTAGATAGATACACAGCATAAAATGGTAAGAAGAATGCACACAAAGCGGATTGTTAAGCATGTATTGTTTAGGTTCAGGCAAGTTTGTTGATGGCAAGATTTTATCTACCAAGTCAGTTTAAGCTTCTTTCACTGACAATGAACAATGCTTAATTGTTTAGCTTTATTCTTAGAATTTCTAGTATCAATTTTTTGAATGGTCTTTGGTATACAGCACATTATATACCAGGCTCAGCTGTTCATTTGTTCATTCATTCATTGTTTTCCATGGATTCATCAAACATGCCTTTGGATAGAACAAAGACCATTCTTTCCCTACTGTTGAGGAGCCCACCACCTAGAAAGTTTTTTGATGAATTATTTACTATAATACATGTGTAAATAACACTAAAAGGATCTGAAATGCACATTTAAGGACAGAAGAATTAGCACAGCAAATCAAGAAGGAAATAAAAACGTAGATAAATCCTGAGTTGTGTGCAAGTAGCTTAGAAGATTTCTGAAGGAAAAAAAAATTCCCCATATTCTTATTTTGAATTCTCCAAAGCAACTCTAGTATGTTTGGTGGATATTCAACTTATGCTTGTTGAATGAATTCCATACAATAAAATGTTAAAAGGCAACAGACCATAAACTGTTGTCCTGTAGGCCTGTTGTTGAAACATTGAATTCAGAATGTCTTGACAGAAGGTTAAGCACTATATGATTCTGCTGTTTCTATCCATCTATTTTCAGTTATTTTCATTACATTACCCACATCTCTCAAGGGTTCAATTCCTTCCACTTTTGTTTCATTGTTCTAGACAGGTTTTTACACATTAGAAATGCTCAGCAGAATGTTTTTCTAATTCACTGTTTTTCAAGTACAATTAATTTTTGCATTTCCCACAGGTTCAGTCTTTAATCTTTTACATTATATGAGTAGAAAAATACAGCAACAATAGGTTTCCAAATGAGGTTTTGAATCTCAAGATTTGGAACCAAGTTGATGGAGCCCAGAAGGACAAACAAAATCTCTCTTTCCCCTTCTGTCCCCCTCCCTCCTTCTCTCTCATAAATGCCAGTAATGCAGTTAAGGAATACTTGTAGGTAGCCCTCAAATTTAAACCAAAACTCAAAGAGTGAGCAAGCTAGGGAGTCTATGAAAAAGTAAGCTGAGGAAACCAAGCTCTACCATTCTTGGTGGATTTGTTAAATCTGTATGTTTCCTCTACTCTTGGGCTCAAATTTCTTTTTATTATTTCTCAAAGAGGATTTTTTTTATTATTTTATGAAATTGCTTATTTCCTCAACACTATTCTGTTTGTGACTTGGCAAAAAGATCATCTCTAGTTCTTTAGAGGCAGTTGGTAAAACTCATTTTTAAAAGTCACTTAATGGACTCATCCTAGGAGAAGCAACAACTCTTTTTAGAGTACTCAGAGTGGCCTTAGGGGTTTTATTTATTATGGTTCTACAGAGTACCTCTCAATCCAAAGGCTTAAATTTAGCTATCTACAGAAAAGAAAATCCCTTAAGTAGAGTATTTTCTTTTGTAAGTGTTAAGTGAAGAAAACAGAAGGTGGTCAGCCTTTTTGCTGTGGGATAAATTATAAGGTAGAAAAAAGTATATAAATAAATCAGCTAACTTAGTAGTCACATAGGAATTGGGTCAACATTGTCAACACAGTCTTAAAGAGCAATGTTCTGAACTTTGAACTTGAAGGTTTGCTAGCATGCTTTCATTTCTAAGAAGGCTTTTTTTTTTTTTTTTGCATGACTGTTTATATCTTTCTGCCATTTTTCCTCCTTGCCTTAATGCATGTGAAGCTCATCTGGTCTGCCATACTTTATAGCTACTGACTTAAATGATTGCTTCTTCATTTCTCTAATAAAATTTCTGAAAACTCTGTTCCCTCATTTTCCCATTCACTCCCCATCCATGATAGTCTTATTTCTTTCATTCTTCCACCAGCACATTAGTTTCTGGAGGAAAAAGCAAACAAAAACCAAAAAGACTTTTTTTTTTAAAAAAAAAATTTCCCTTTGAGATAGATCTTAATGGCTAAATAGCTTTCAGTTTCAAACAAGGGCCTTATGTCCTTATGACTCAACTTCTGCCCATGGGCCCTCAACCACTCTTCATACCTGACCCTTTCTCTGAGCTCAAGACCCTCATTTCCATTTTCCCAAGGCAAATATCAACTTTCTTGTATTTTGAGTCCCTTAAACTTAACAAGTTATAACTAGTCTTTTGAAGGCAAAAGGAGAAGAGGGCAGCAGAGGATAAGATGGTTGGAAAGCATCACCGACTCAATGGACATGAGTTTGAAGGACAGGGAAGCCTGGTGTACTGCAGTCCATGGGGTTGCAAACAACAAAAGCAAACTAGTTTTTTTACTCTCTTTCCCCTTCTTTCCTTGAAACTGTGCCTCCTCCTGTATAAACTGTGTCTCCTCCTGTGTAAACTGTCCCAGAGAATGAAATTGGATTGCCTCGGTGTCTTCTTTCACACCATCATCCTCCATATTCAACCATCCTCAAATCTTTTGTCAGATCTACTTCCTAAATAGCTGCTTGATTTTTTTGGCCATTAATCACCTGTCATTAGGCCATTGAAATGGTCTCTTCCTTTCTTCTCCAGATCTCATCCAAATAAGTAATAGCTTATTTCTTAATGGAAAAATGATATTGCATCCCAATATAGAGAAGCACTATTTACAGTAGCCAAGACACGGAACCAACTTAAATGTCCATGGACAGATGAATAGATAAAGAAGATGTGGTATATATACGCACAATGGAATATTACTCAGCCATAGAAAAGAATGAAATAATGTCATTTGCAGCAACATGGATGGACACGGATATTATCATACCAAGAAAAGTAAGTCAGATGGAGAAAGACAAATATCATAAATGTGGAATCTAAACAAAAATGATCAAATGAACTTATTATAAAACATAAATAGACTCCCATACACAGAAAACAAACTTATGGTTACCAACAGGGAAAGTGCTGTGCTGTGCTTAGTCACTCTGTTGTGTCCAACTCTTTGCAACCCCATGGACTACAGCTCACCAGGCTCCTTTGTCCATGGGGATTCTCCAGACAAGAATACTGGAGTGGGTTGCCATGCCCTTTTCCAGGGAATCTTCCTGACCCAGGGATCGAACTTGGGTCTCCTACATTGCAGACAGATTCTTTACCGTCTGAGCCACCACGGAAGCCCAAAGAGGAAATTAGGGGGGATAAATTGAGAATTTGGGTTTAACAGATCTGTACTATTACATATAAAATAGCTAAACAACAAAGATCTGCTGTATAGCATAGGGAACTATATTCAGTATCTTTTAATAACTTATAATGGAAAAAATCTGAAAAAGAATATACATGTGTACATATACTATATAACTGAATCACTTTGCTGTATCCCTGGAATATTATAAATCAAATAATACTTTTAAAAAGTATTTTTAAAATTTTTAAAAAGAAAAATATGATATTACTACCTAAAAATATTACTGTGGCTTTCAGTCACTCTAAATCCTAAGAAAAAGTCAAAACTTTGATTTGTCATACAAGAACTTACCAACTCTGGCTCCAGTTTCCTTGGGCAGCTTTATTTTCTACAAGGTCTCCATCTGTATCAAGTGCAACATGTCAGGATATCTTTTGACCCCTTGACTCTTCCTTCACTTGGAATGACTTCACTTTTCTCAGTCTGTAAAAGAGTACTGGTCTAATAAGAAAACCAGATAGAATGCGTATCTTTCTTTCCAAAGGAATTGGTCCTTACCTCTGTTATAGAACCATAGAAGATGCTGCAGAGACCCCCCTCTATCACTATCACCAAAGGAAGCTGAATTTACACCAAATCCATCTGAGACAGATTCCTGGCTCCACCACTTCTCTAGTGTGTGACCATGGTTAAGACATTTATCTTATTTTAAAAACATATTTCATAATAAACCACCTAATAAATTAGTGAGGAATAAATAGAAAAATCACTGCAGATGGTGATCGCAGCCATGAAATTAAAAGATGCTTATTCCTTGGAAGAAAAGTTATGACCAAACTAGATAGCATATTTAAAAGCAGAGATATTACTTTGCCAACAAAGGTCCGGCTAGTCAAGGCTATGGTTTTTACAGTGGTCATGTATGGATGTGAGAGTTGGATGGTGAAGAAAGCTGAGCACCAAAGAATTGATGCTTTTGAACTGTGGTGTTGGAGAAGACTCTTGAGAGTCCCTTGGACTGCAAGAAGATCCAACCAGTCCATCCTAAAGGAGATCAGTCCTGGGTGTTCATTGGAAGGACTGATGTTCATGCTGAAACTCCAGTGCTTTAGCCACTTCATGAGAAGAGTTAACTCACTAGAAAAGACCCTGATGCTGGGAAAGATTGAGGGCAGACGAAGGGGATGACAGAGGATGAGATGGCTGGATGGCATCACCGACTCTATGGACATGGGTTTGGGTAGACTCCGGGAGTTGATGATGGACAGAGAAGCCTGGAGTGGTGGGATTCATGGGGTCACAGAGTCGGACATGACTGAGCAACTTAACTGAACTGAAATAGAAAAAAAAAAAAAAACATGTGAAAGGAGTTTGTAGATCACAGCATTTTGTACATATGCCCTTGTTTACTGTCCATGAACAACCTTTCTTAATATGGACTATTCTATTTTTAGGCATGTGGTGGTGTTGTAGTTGCTAAGTCATGTCCGACTCTTGCGACCACATGAACTATAGCCCACGAGGCTCCTCTGTCCATGGGATTTCCCAGGCAAGAATACTGGAGTGGTTTGTCATTTCCTTCTCCAGAGGATCTTCCTGACTCATAGGATTGAACCCACGTCTCTTGTGTCTGCTGTATTGCAGGTAGATTCTTTACTGCTGAGCCATCAGGGAAGCCATGTACAGCTCTTTTGTGGAGTGAGTGGCAAGAAAAATATATTTATGTCTTCTACCATATTTTGCTTCTGTCTCTGTTTTTCCTATACTTGCCTATTGGATTATATGTCCCTGGGGTTGGAGACCATGTTGTCCTCATCATTGCATGCCCCTTAGTGCCTAGAACATTTAATAAACTTATTCAATATTTGGTGATTGAATGTGAACCCTATATTAAATCATTAGAATTACTAAATATTAGAACTCCTGCATTTTTCTATACTTCAAGTCAGTAGTTCTCACCCAGTGGTGATTTTTGTCCTCAAAAAGACTTTATGTAAAGACTTTTTCATTGTCCAAACTAGGGGTCTGAGAGAGTGCTGTGTAGTTGAGTGGACTGAGGCCAGGGATGCTGTTCAATGCATTATGACAAAGAATTACTCAGTCCAAATGCCAATCGTGATGAAGTTGAGAAATCCTGCTTTAAACCAAAAAGATTATCTACAAGAATAGCTATTTGGGCCAAAATAGGCTGGAGCTACTAATAATGACCAGAAATATGAAATAAATATCAGTTAAACAGGTCCAACATTTCATCAGAAAAACAACTCTGACATCTTGGGGGATTTCTGAAATCTTTGCTTTGAGAATTTTTCTAGGATTTTTTTCTTTCTGGTATGAATTTTTATTATCCTCATAGTTCATCTCAACTTACAGTATAAGTTCAATTTGTAATACTTCACTTGCTCTAAAAATTTGGTTTAATATTTCCTTAAAAATGGCAAACAGATCCCAGCTCTGCAGATATTTTTTAAAAGTAGTGTCAATGTTTTCAATAGCCAGTGTTTAACTTTGAGAAGAAAAAACATGGAGTAAAGTATTCCTGTGAGTATATTTAATTTTTTATTATTCAAATATGATTTTGCAAGAGAAGAACTAAATGTAAAGGGCAGGCTAAGAATAAAGAAATAGGGGGAAATACTCTTTATTTTTGCTTAAAACCTCAAATATCCATTTACTACTTCATCAATCTTAGGCGAGTTACAGTAATGGGAAAGAAGTGGCAGGAAGGTTAGTTTGGGAATCTGAGAAGAAACTGTTGCAAGACTCTTAAACGCGAAAAAGACCTTATTCTCTATTCCCCGTTTTCTTTCTCACCTTCCTTCTTCGTTGTTAAGGGTATGACGCACACTTTATGGGGACTACACAGCCATGGAACTCAGCAGAGTTCCAGCAAAAGCTAGAGCTGTGGCATTTCTGCCGTCCTTCTGCTGAGATAAACTGCCCTGTTGCAGTTTTTGACCCTGGGATCACAGAAAGAAAAGGAATAGGAGTTTGTTTTCTATGTCAGGAGGCAAGTTTTCACTTAATCTCTCTCAGCTCGACAACAGGCATAATTTTTCTAGTTCTGTTTCTTTTCTTAAAAAAATTTTTTTTCCCTAGATCTGTTTAAGTCCCAGGATAGGGACTTCCCTGGAGGTCCAGAGGTGAAGACCCCATGCTTCCAAGGCAGGGGGTGCAGTGTCCACCCCTGGTTAGGAAACTAAGATCCCACATACTGAATGGTTCAGCCAAAAACAATGATGACAACAAAAACCAAATGCCCATCAACTCCTTCTCAGGGGGTTATATTAATAAATGCATATAAATGGATTTATATGCCTTTAATAAAAGGCCTAGAATTGTAAAGGAAAGCAACTATATTTTAAGAAATAAGGCTAATACTAACACTGGTACAAATGCTAATACAAATACTTATCCTTCATGAATGAATTTACTGGTTTGAGGATCATGTTTAATTACATATAATACTTTTTGAAAGTGAATGTGCCATAAGAATGGTATAAAAATTATTACATAATGAGTTTGGAGAAGGAAATGGCAACCTACACCAGTATTCTAGCCTGGAAAATCCCATGGACAGAGGAGTTTTATGGCGAACTACAGTCCATGGGGTCGCAAAGAGTCAGACACGACTGAATGACTAACACCTTCACTTTTTCAGTGAGTCTAAGGAGACTAAGATCTTTAACACTTTTAGAAGTCTCCTCTGCTTCTATCAGTATGACAGTAAGTGACAATTCTCCTTCTGAAGGATCCCAGGAGCTGTTGTGTTAAGCCATCATCCCTGAAGGTAGAGAAAATTGTTTGTGAGGAAAAGTTGATAGAAAATGTGCTAAACCCCTTTCCTTTTTCTTTCTTTTTTTTTTAACTTCAAAAATCAGACTCTAATTACAGATATCTTTTCCAGATTGAACCACCACTAATTTAACCAAAAACATGTGTGTGTAACAAAAGAACTCATAAAAGGAGCATTTGAGGTTTCACATGGATTTCTGCAAAAGACAAACACAGTAAAATCACAGAATTGGCTTATGGACGCTCTGCTCCACTAAAGCCATAAAGGTTTTATTGTATCTTTGGGGTTTATAATATCCATTCATCCTTTAAGAGAAACTAAAGGTCTTAATCCATAGAGGAGCTTTCCACTGCTCACCAGAGAAGCAAATCCTCCCACCTTGAATGGCACAGTTCAGAGCTTTCTGGAACCCAGTGTGACTTGCATTTCTGATTTCCATCCAACCCCTTATCAGATGTGCTAAGGAGAGATGTCAGCCTTACCACTTAGCTTATGACTTATATTGAGCTCTTAGAACTGGAGTTACTGCATTATATTTCCCATTAAAAAATGTCCCATTTTGCAACTCTTATCCTGGAAAGATGCCTAATAATGCCAAGAATACTAAATAGACATTTACCAAATACTATAAATTCAACTGACTCTTACTCAAAATAGCAGTGCTCATATATGACACCCAGAGACCACTTATTCACCAGGGCTGACAAATGGAGATGCTGTCCAAGACCCTATGGAAAAATTCTTCATGTTTTAGAGTGATATTGAGAAAAATGATTCAATCAATTGAATTTAATAAACACTTCCCTTACCTTGATGGAGCCTAACTAAACATCCCTATTACCTTTGTCTCTTCTCACAAACTGTTAAAAGAAATCTGAGAAGTCAAACAGAACAATACACTGGACTATGGATCTTAGAGGGCATCAGCTAGCTAAGACAGATAGGCCGTGTTTATTGTAATATACTTCTTGGAAATGACCGTTATTGTCGTGATAAATGTCATGACACCTATAATTGAAGGGAATGGAGGGAGAGAGGTAGACCATATCTGGAAAATAGTTACCTAATTGTGAATTAGAGAAGCCTAGAATATGTGCATTCCCAGTCCTGAGCACAGTAGCTTCTTATGAAACAAATAGAGAAGACATTGACTTCTAGGAGAACAAGACTTTTTTTTTCTTTTCTTTTTTTTTCATATATTTTATTTTATTTTTTATTTTTTTTCACTTTGCAAATACATATATTAACCCTCATTGAACTTTTTTTTTCCTTTTTTTCTTTAAATTTTAAAATATTTTTTTTTTCTTTTAGATTCAAGGTATTTGGATGTATTACTTTATTCCTTATCACTGAGATTCTTCTATTGTGGTAAAAGTAACGGTGAAAGTATGGTCTCCAAAAATCACTAGATGATCTGACGATATGCATACCGGTTATTTTGTAGGATATTAATGTCACTTCTGGGCTAACTACTTTTAGCAAGCACTAATTAAAAAGAAATATCTAGATAAGGTGGCTAGATAATTTGGGATCATAAACATTTTCCCAATATCTATGAAAATAAAATTTTAAAAATATTAAAATCACCAAAATGTACTAGTAGAAATCAAAATAGGAAACATATGTAACTTTGTGGTAAAAATCTCAAAAAGTGTTAGTCAAGGAAAGAATCACACATGCTTCAGATAGGTTAGAGCATCAGCTGAACCAACAGCTTTAGCAGTACTGAGGAAAGAATGATAACCAGCAAAATCTTTTGAAATTTTATCAGTATAGAAATAACTCGACTCCCTTAATTAGAGAACTGAATGAGTGGAACAGAAATAAAGCAAAGAGGTACAATGCAGGAAACTTCTCTTTAAATAAAGGGAGAAATAAATTGTAGATTGAAATGGCATGTGGTATGCAAGGAAAAGTTGATAAAGAAGAGTTTATATGGAAAACTCGTTCCAAATACAGTTGATCCTTACAGGACACAGGTTTGAATTGTGGATTTTTTCCAATCATAAATACTGAGCATTACTACCAGGTTGGTAGAATCTGTGAATGAAAAGGTAGGAGGAACCAGGTACAGGTGTAAGTTATGCTGGAATTTTCCACTGCTTGTGGAGGGTAGGCATTCCTAACCCTTCTGTAAATTGTTTAAGGATCAACTGCAAAAATAAAAACCCTTCAGTTGCCTCAATGCTTTATGTAACAGGTATCTCCATCTTCTCTCTGACTTCATCTCCTGTTAATTCTTGACAGTACCATCTCTGCACTGTCTATACGTGCGTCCTCATGATCACTGAGTACACCAGGGTAGTCTGATAAGCCTTCCTGATATTTCTATCCCTTCTACTTTATGTGTGGAAGGCTCCTCATCAGATATACCCATGCCTGGATTCTTTATCCTCATACAGTCCTTGGTCAAATATGACCTTCCCAATAAGGCTTATCCTGCCCATCATGTTAAAATGGACACATAATGTCCAATTCTTTCTGTACTGTTTTCCTGCTTGGTTTTCTCCATAGCAATTATTACCTTTGAATGTATTATGTGGCTTACTTTTCATTTTAGTTTTCTATGTGGCTTCCCTACTGGGACTCCCCAGGTGGTGCCGTGGTAAATAATCTGCCTGCCAATGCAGGAGACACAAG
Organism: Ovis aries; assembly: GCF_016772045.2. Classification (NCBI taxonomy): domain Eukaryota; kingdom Metazoa; phylum Chordata; class Mammalia; order Artiodactyla; family Bovidae; genus Ovis; species Ovis aries. Next base: position 58,117,306 of record NC_056069.1, on the reverse strand, counting down.
AGATGCGGGTGCAGTCCCTGGCTCAGGAAAATCCCCTGGAGAAGGAACTAGCAGCCCATTCCAGGATTCTTGCTTGGAGAATCCCATGGACAGAGGAGTCTGGCAGGTTACAGTCCATGGGGTCATAAAGAGTTGGACACGATGAAAAGACAAATGCACACACATCCTCCCTACTATGTATGTATGTGCGCTGAGAACAAGATGTTTTGTTTTTAAGTTTTTTTTTTTAACTACTCTGTTTAATTGCTAAGAAAACCCACCAGCACATTGTAGATGATCAATAAATATCTATGAAATGATGCTTGTGGATTATTACATGCAAAAGAAGGTAGAATGCTGTGTTCAGGGAACAAATGGAAATGAATAGGTAAGGCATTAAGGTACCAGGGCTAAACCCCACTGGGGCAGTGCTTGCTGGAGCTGGCGTGCACAGTTCACAGAGCCAGCGGTGAGTCTATCTTCCCAGCTCTGTGCTCAGTGACATCATGCAGTAGTTAGAAACCAGCCCTGGGAGCATCTAAACTCCCCAAATTAGCAAATGCAATACATGAGGACTTTTTCCCTTCTGGAGAGCTGGTTATCAAACATTTATCTGTATATGACTATATAAGGGAAACAATGAAATCTGAAATCAGAGAATCTAAATTTGAACCCACCTCTGCATGCATGCCTGCTTGGTTGCTGCAGCTGTGTTCAGCTCTGTGCAACCCCATGGACTATAGGCAGCCAGGCTCCTCTGTCCACGGGATTCTGCAGACAAGGATACTGGGGTGGGTGGCCATGCCCTCCTCCAAGGGGTCTTCCCGACTCAGGGACTGAACCTGTGCCTCTTAAGTCTCTTGCGTTGGCAGTTGGGTTCTTTACCAAGACTGCCATCCGGGAAATCCCAAATCTAACTCTGTCTAGTCAAGGCTATGGTATTTCCAGTGGTCATGTATGGATGTGAGAGTTGGACTGTGATGAAAGCTGAGCACCGGAAGAATTGATGCTTTTGAACTGTGGTTCTGGAGAAGACTCTTGAGAGTCCTTTGGACTGCAAGGAGATCCAACCAGTCCATTCTGAAGGAGATCAACCCTGGGATTTCTTTGGAGGGAATGAGGCTAAAGCTGAAACTCCAGTACTTTGGCCACCTCATGTGAAGAGTTAACTCACTGGAAAAGACTTTGATGCTGGGAGGGATTGGGGGCAGGAGGAGAAGGGGACAATGGAGGATGAGATGGCTGGATGGCATCACGGACTCGATGGACGTGAGTCTGAGAGAGTGAACTCGGGGAGCTGGTGATGGACAGGGAGGCCTGGCGTGCTGCGATTCATGGGGTCACAAAGAGTCGGACACGACTGAGCGACTGAACTGAACTGAACTACTTAGCAACTCTAATATGGGAAGATCATTTCAGGTTTCCAAATCTTGATTTCCTTCATTTTAAAGTGAGAGGCAGGCAACCTGTCACAACGTAGCTTGAGATAAAACACAGGAAAGTGACTGGGCTCCTGAACCTCGTGCACCCAGCTTCTCCCACCACTCCCAGCTCCCCAGGCAGAGGACAATGTCCTGCTGTCCCCTGCCCTGGACTGGCTGGGTTGGGGAGTAACAATATTCATTTGTGACACCTGGTTGATCCAGATTCTAGTATTTTATTGACGATTTTACTTTCAGTGTAATATTGTAGCTTATGTTTTTCTTATTTAGTCTTGGTGTCAAAGATTTGCAAAGCTCATTAAGTCAGTTGAGCATTCTCTAATATCTTATTTATTGGAGAAGTGTTTTTATAAGATTCAAATTATTCCATCTCAACTATTTGGCAGAACTTGCTTGCTTTGAGGCCTGGCGCTATTTTGACAGGTAGATTTCTTACTATGGATTCAATTTCTTTAAAAGTTATAAGGCTACTCAGGTTTCCTTTTTTTCTTGCTTCAGTTTGTAGGTTATATTTTCCCAAGAATTTTTATGTTTTCATCAGTTAGTCAATTGTGTAGGCCAGTATACATTTGTAATATTTTCTATTTTTTAAAGCTATACCTTATAGGAGCTATGTACCACTTTTATTTGAACTGTTTATTTGTAACTTCTTTTTTATTTGTGAATCTTATGAGAAATTTGACCATTTTATTAAAAGTCTTTCAGAGACCCCAGGTTGGCTTTATTGTCACTACTAAATTTTTATTTACTATTACAAAGATTTCTCCTATCTTTATTATTTTCTTCCTCCTAAATTTCTTAGACTTATTTTATTTTTTTTCCTAACATTTGCAAGTTGTGAACAGTTAGCTTCTTATGCTGGTCTTTGTTTTTCTTATCTAATATTAACATTTATGAATATACATTTTCCTTAAGAGTTTAGCCCCACCCCACAAGTTTTGTTGTGATGTATATTCATTATTATGGGCTTTCCAGGTGGCTCAATGGTAAAGAATTCACCTGCTAATGCAGGAGACACAAGAGACTTGGGTTTGATCCCCAGTTTGGGAGAATCACCTGGAGGAGGAAATGGCAGCCCACTCCAGTATTCTTGCCTGGAAAATTCCATGGACAGGGCATCCTGGCAGGCTACAGTCCATGGGTTAGCAGAGTCGGACACAGCTGAGTACGTACATTAGCTCTTGATTTATATATAGCCAAATACTCGGTCAGTTTTCATAAAAGTTCCCTGTTTTCTTGTGACACGTTTATTCTATAGATGTTCTTCAGTTTAAGCTTTTTTTTTCTTTTTTTTTTGATTGCTGTTTTCTTATACTGTTCATTTCTCCTGTATCTATATTGTTTTGTCTCTTTATTAATTACTGAAAGTGAAGTGACTCGGTCATGTCCTACTCTTTGTGACCCCATGGACTATAGCCCACCAGGCTCCTCTGTCCATGGGATTTTCCAGGCAAGAATACTGGAGTGGGTTGCCATTTCCTTCTCCAGGGTATCTTCCTGACCCAGGGATTGAACCCAGATCTCCCACATTGCAGGCAGACTCTTTATCGTCTGAGCCACCAGAAAATCTAGTTACTGAGAAGTATGTTAAATCCTCCCATCTTACTGGTGTTAGATTTTCCTTGTGAGTCTTTCAGTTTTTGTATCGATGTTGAGCTTAAACCAATAACTGCAAACAGTAGTATGTGAATGTTTATATCACATACCCATGGTAAATCTTTATCACTAGTAATGCTTTGTGGCATACAGTCTGTTTTGTCTATTACTCATACAGCCGTGCTGGCTTCCTTTTGTTTGGTTTTACCTGGTGTATCTTTACCCTATGCTTTGGTTTCAACCTCCCTGAGTCTTAAGAAATTCATTTTGTCTATTGCAACACATACACCAGGATTTTATTTCTCTCCTTTCCTTCCTTTTCAATTGATTGATCTTTAAGTTCATTTTTTTCTCTTTATTTTCCTGCAGGTTATACATGATTTTTTAAAAAATCATTTTAGTGGTTATCCTTAAAATAATAACATGATTAATAGATTCAGCACAGTCTAAAGTTAATCATAATTCAGGACCTTAGAACAGTTTAAAACTAATTCTCTCTTCATGTTATCTCTATCCAATGTATCATTGCAATCTTTTTAACTTTTTAGAATCAACTATTACTGTTTGAAACACTTGGTGTTTGTTGACATCTGACCTTGTGTTTATCACCTTCCTTGCTCTCCCCTCCTTAGGGTATCTCCAGTCTCCCTCCTGAGATTACTTCATTTGTTCACGATTTACTTTTTTTTTCATTTACTGAAACATATGTTATTGCCTATTCTCTTGTTATTTTTTTTTATTTTTTGCTTGAAAATATCTTTGTGTTCATTCTTGAATAATTGTTGAGATATGAGTGGAATTCTTGATTAATGGTTATCTTTCTCACAACATTTTTGAAGATAGTAATCCTCTGTGTTCTATCTCCCATTGTCACTACTGAGAAATTGTTTACCCACTGTGAGTAATCTCCCTATTTTCTCTCTCTCTCTTTTTTTTTTCCTGTGATTGTCTCTTTTTTTTCTGTGAAGAGAAGGGGAATAGCTTGCTGGAGACAAAGTGTCATGGAAAAGTGTTTTTCTTTTACAGTGATTAAAACTGTTTTCCATATGGATAGGAGAGAATCAGTGGAGAGGAAAATGGTGAAGAAACAGGACAGAAGGAATAATTGATGGTTGAGGTCCAGAAGACTGCTGCAGACACGAGAGTATTCTGGCTGGTTGAGCTTTAAAGAGAACCTAAATCAGCAAGGATGGAAGAATCATCTTGACTAGGTCATCTTCATATGCTGAGTTTTAGGTTTCACTGAGGTGAGTGGTCCCTGCCTCCAAGGGTCCAGCAGGTGGTCTATGTGAATGAAGCTGGCCTGCCTTAAGCACATCTGTAGGTGTTACAGGAGTGGTCGGATTTAGGAGGAATTGGTGGACTCAGGTGTAACAGCCCCAACAGGTTGGATCTTGCAGAATATTGAAGCCAGGGTTGTGAGACATTCTAGTTCTTCAAAAGAAGCCAGAAGCTTGGACTTCATATGAAATATCCTGACTTTATTTTGGTCTGCATTTCAAGGAGAAGGAAAAGCCCAGTCTAACAAAGACCCACCTGCAAGCCAGACTGGGCCCATGGACCACTACATTCTAACCTCTCCCCATGACAGCAAACAATGGAGCACTGAAAATGATAGAGATTTGGAAGCAGAAAGCAGGAAGCAGACATCATCTGACCTTGGTTGAGGGAGTATTAGTCAGTGAGCCAGTAAGGCAAACACATGGTCAGGTGCACATATCAAGGGTCAATAGACTATGAACTGTCTGACTCAGTTGTTGTTCTAAAGATGGATTTTTACAGTTGCTACAAATGAAGTCATCAGCGGGGAAAAGGAGAAAGCTAGTGTCATCTTTTGTCTTCTAAAGGTGCTTTCAGTATCCACCCTGCCCTGACAGGTTCATGCCCAGGAACCCTTGCACATGCTGACACACTGCCTACTCCAACATATCTAGGCATCTTCCTCCAACTTCCTGCCCCTCTTTACTTGCCCTCTGTTCCCTGGTACCAAAGCCTGAAGTGTGGGCTAGACAAAAGGGAGTGGCTTAAACTAGAAATAGATAAAAAGAGTTCTATCCAATTCCATCCCCTTCCCCCATGTTACCCCACCCTTAGACCTGAAGAAAAGGATGGCAGTTTCCTGTGTTACAAAAGTAAGTCACATTCCCTTAATGTTGTAATCTCCTTGGCCCCATCTCTAACCTGGCAAGCCTGGGGAACACGGAAAGTTTATATATTAAAAAAAGACTTTTAGATTAGCTCATGTTTTGTTTGGAAAACGTATGACTCTGTTTTGAGATAGTACAGTAATGCAGTTCCTTTATGGTGATGGGGGGAAAATGGTGACATTTCCTAAACATAATAGCCTCATAGTTTCTTAGGAGAGAAAGTGTCTAGAGGAAATCTGCAAAAAAAAAAAAAATTGTTTCATAAACTTAACAGAAACTTGAGATAAAAAAAGTCATTTTTGGCTCTAACTACAGTCATTGCTTAGTACCATGTGTGTATTTTAACAGACTTAAGAATAAAATATTTAATCATCTGCATACTAAATTATATCTGTAACTTTTTACTAGGAAATGTTCAGTTTTAACATATGTCTGGTATTTAACACATGTCTCTTGCTGAGCTGTGCTGTGCTTAGTTGCTCAGTTGTGTCTGACTCTGCGACGCCATGGACTGTAGCCTGCTAGGCTCCTCTGCCTATGGGGATTCTCCAGGCAAGAATACTGGGGTGGGTTGCCATGCCCTCCTCCAGGGCATCTTCCCAACCCAGGGATCAAACCAACGTCTCCTGCCTTGCAGGTGGATTCTTTACCATCTGAGAGCCACCAGGGAAGCCCATAAATACTGGAGTGGGTAGCTTATCCCTTCTCCAGGGGATCTTCCCATTCTCTTGTAGGTGATTGTAATTGCTTCTCTGTCGTGGTAAACCTTAAGTAAGACTGATAACATCTCACCAGGAGCAAAGGTGTTAATAATGCCTAGATGGCTCTGCAAGGGATCTACAAAACCTTTGCACAGGTGGGACCATGAGTGTCAGCTCGTTACTATGTCCTTGGTGAGTAGCCCAATGCCTGGCTTATACTGGAGGCTCCATTATTTGTAAAATGAATACATGCTGAGTGTGTCTGAGACATATACATTAGTTTGCATATAACCATTTTGTTATTTTTTTTAAAGTTTGGCTATGTTTCAATGAGATGATTTTCATAATTAGGTACTTACCTTTAGATAGCATTGATACCTCATTGTGTTACTAGTAACTCAACAAATTTTTGCTGTATCGACATAGCTCTTTCACATAGAACTAATTAGTCTGACTTTCCCCATTTAGCTGCTGAATTCCTTCAATACAGTGTAGACAGAACAAGAAAGTAATTCCTTGGAAATCCAAGAGGAGGTTTTAGTCCCTACTGCAACTTTCCTAAACTCTGTTCTATAGAACATTCATATAACTCAATGTTAACACAGGTCTGCCAAGAAAAGCTTATGGTGGCCAAGCCAGTTTAGGAAATACAGCATTTGGTGCCCATATATCTGGGAGACTCTCAGTGTATACTAGTTTATTAAGGGCTCCGAAAACTCCTTCAATAAAAGAAATCTATCCAATTTCATTTATTCAAGCAATCCCAATTTTTTTTTTTTTTTTACTATGGGAGCTGTTTCTAATGCTATTACGTGTTCCATACAAACAACTTAGAAAATAAGTTGCTTTTAGGTGCCCCCACTTATATTTATATCCTTGAGCTAACTCTGAATATATTCTAAATCAAATTGAATAATCATGAAAAAGAAATCTAAGCATCATTTCCCTTCTGCTGCTTGTAAGGGTTCTCTTTATTTCCTGAAAATATACAATAACCTCTAACATATATGAAAATACACGAGGAGCAGTTAAATGGCCCAATGAAATTCTTCAGTTTCTAATGTATATTTTTCTAAGCCAAAAAATACTCTTTGAAAAGTGGGGAAATAGATACAACTGACTGTTTTGGTGACTATTTTCATTTTGTCCATGATAAATTCAAAATACCCAATGGTATATTCAGCATTGTCTTCATCGAGACCTAATTCTCCTCTGAACACAAAATGCACAAGTCTGCTATTGGCAGAAAATTGTCTCTTGACATGCTTACATGCCATAGAATATGAAACGTTCTTGAGATGAGAGAAAAGTTGATGTTGTCTGTGTCAACATGGTGTGGACTGCACTTTATGAGAAACTGAGACTCTGTTTCTATTGGGTTCACATACGTGGTTCCACCCTCGGGGAAACAAATATGTGCAGTAAACATATGAATAGAGCTATTGAGAACAGATGGAATTTATTTATTTCTAAATCCAAGAGCATACTTTATTACTCAGGAGTTTGATGCGCCCACATTTTAAAAGTTGAGTGCAGCTAAATTGGAAAGCAGAATTGGTTATGACTGAGAAGTCAGTGTCATTTGCTTCATCTACACTTCTCCTTAGAAGTGCTCTGGAGGGTTAGGAAAATTATCCTAGGTCTCAGGATTGTTTCTTTTCTTTTTTTTTTTTCAATGGAAATGAGAATAACATTGAGCAGGATATTGATGTCTAAACCTGACTGTGTCTTTCTTACGAAGGATTAAAAAAAATTACACACCATGATTTGACTGTGTAAGTTCTGGAACTAATCCATGCAGCTTGATTTCCTAGGCTTTGAAAAAAATGAATTCCTAGACTCTAACGTCTGAAGAATGATGACTGAACAGATATAAGAAACGCATCTAGATGAACCAAGGGACAACTAAAATCAGGCATTAGCACACTCATACCTTTTCTTGTTCCTGCCTGAAAAAAAAAACAAAACAGTTAAAGATATATGACTGAACTTGAGTAGATCCACTGTGACTGCCTTACGAAATAGCACTATAAGAGAGGGGTTTTCTTGTCCCGTTTGTTTATAACAACACTTGGATGCTGTTGAACATAAAAGTCCTTTGTGGGAATCCAGAGTTCCTTAGTCAATTATGATTCCAAGCTGGTCATCCTAACCATATGGCAAAGCTTGCCCTGGTCAGCTAAGCAGAAATACTTAACTATAACTACATCTATCTCTATCTGTAGCTCTCTACATATGGATGTATGCCTGCATGCTTGCTCAGTCATGTCCGACTCTTTGCCATCACATGGACTGTAGCCTGCCAGGCTCCTCTGTCCATGGAGTTCTCCAGGCAAGAATACTAGAGTGGGTAACCATTTCCTTCTCCAGGGGATCTTTCTGACCCAGCAAATGAACCTACATCCCTTGCATCGCCTGTTTTGGCAGGTGGGGTCTTTACCAGCTGAGCCACCAGAGATATACCCACAAATGCATATATACACATATATATACTACACATACATACATATATATGGGTATGTATGTATACAGGCATACATAGAAAGCATCACCATGAACAAAGCTAGTGGAGGTGATAGAATTCCAGTTGAGCTATTTCAAATCCTGAAAGATGATGCTGTTAAAGCAGTGGCCACAGGATGGGAAAAGTTAGGTTTCACTCCAGTCCCAAAGAAAGGGAATGCCAAACAATGTCCAAACTATAGCACTCATCTCATACACTAGTAAAGTAATGCTCAAAATTCTCCAAGCCAGGCTTCAATAGGACATAAACCATGAACTTCCAAATGTTCAAGCTGGATTTAGAAACGGCAGAGGAACCAGGGATCAAATTGACAACATCCACTGGATCATCAAAAAAGTAAGAGAGTTCCAGAAAAACATTTACTTCTGCTTTATTGACTATGCCAAAGCCTTTAACTCTGGATCACAACAAAATGTGGAAAATTCTGAAAGAGATGGAAATACCAGACCAGAATACCAGATTCACCTCCTGAGAAATCTGTATGTAGGTCAAGAAGTGACAGAACTGAACATGAAACAACAGATGGGTTCCAAGTTGGAAAAGGAGTAGTACATCAAGACTGTATATTGTCACCCTGATTATTTAACTTATATGCAGAGTACATCATGCAAAATACTAGGATGGATGAAACACAAGCTGGAATCAAGATTGCTGGGAGAAATACCAATAACCTCAGATATGCAAATGATACCACCCTTATTGCAGAGAGCAAAGAAGAACTGGAGAGTCTCTTGATGAAAGTGAAGAGGAGAGTGAAAAGTTGGCTTAAAACTCAACATTCCAAAAAGTAAGATCATGGCATCCAGCCCCATCACTTCATGGCAAATAGATGGGGAAACAGTGAAAACAGTAACATACTTTATTTTGGGGGGCTCCAAAATCATTGCAGATGGTAACTGCAGCCATGAAATTAAAAGTTGCTTGCTCCTTGGAAGAAAATTTATGACCAACCTAGGCAGCATATTAAAAAGCAGAGACATTACTTTGCCAACAAAGGTCTGTCTAGTCAAAGCTATGGCTTTTCCAGTAGTCATGTATGGATGTGAGAGTTGAACTATTAAGAAAGCTGCGCACCAAAGAATTGATGTTTTTGAACTGTGCTGTTGGAGAAGACTCTTGAGGGTTCCTTGGACTGCAGGGAGATCAAACCAGTCAGTCCTAAGGGAAATCAGTCCTGGGTGTTCATTGGAAGGACTGATGCTGAAACTGAAACTCCAATACTTTGGCCACCTCATTAGAAGACCTGACTCATTGGAAAAAATACTGATTTGGGGGAAAGAATGAAGGCAGGAGGAGAAGGGAACGACAGAGGGTGAGATGGTTGGATGGTATCACCGACTCAATGAACATGAGTTTGAGCAAGCTCTGGGAGTTGGTGATGGACAGGGAAGCCTGGAATGCTGCAGTCCATGGGCTGCAAACAGTCAGACACAACTGAGCGACTGAACTGAACTGACTGAACTGATGTATACATATACATGTGTGTACAAAATATATATGTATAAGTGCACATGTATTTTCTCTGGTAGAACATCTTTATTTGTATAATGAAATTGACATGACAGGTCTGGAGAGCTAAGCCTCCCCCAGCTTCATCCCCACTATTCACACTTCATTGCTGCTATCAGCTCTCTCCTCGCAGCCCTTATAACCAGGAGCCTCTGAGGTTTTGAGAGTAACTCTTCAACAGAGCACTTCCTCTAAAGCTAGTAAATTCTTGTTGACAGGGTTACAGAATTCCTCTTAGATTATTTTCCAAAACCAGAGGATTCGCTGCTTCGGGAATGATGTGGTTGCAGAGCAAACCCAGTTGCATAAATTCTCTCCTTCATTGTCGGTGAAAATGATTCTTGGTGTTTCTCATGCCTTTTGCTTTCTGTGGGATGCAAGAGGAGTATGTTCCTCAAAATCTTTTGCTGTGGGGTTGGGGCTATGAAACCAACCAATGAAATGTACATGGAAATGACTTGTGCTCCTTCCAGGTCTGATGTTCAAAAACACCCCATGAGAACTGTCCAGATTCCAAACCATCCATCCAGAGCTGCCCAAATCCATCACGCTTGTGTGAGAGAGAAATAGACTTTTTGTATCATGTTGTTGATTTGGGGGCTAATCTGTTGCGACAACTAGCAATGACTGTCCTGAGTAATAAGCTCAGAAAGTAATCAAATAGGGTGGCTGTCAAGTCCTTCCATCAGATTTGGTCCCATTAAATATTCTCCTATGGGTTGATCTCATTAGTAATGGGACAAAGTGTTCACAGGCCCCTCGAACATTTACCAATAGTCTAGGAATGTGAGATCACATGGAAGCAAGCGTTAATAGCCTGAAGAAGAGTGTAAATGGGCCATAGGTTGTTATATTGTTTACCTTAGTGGAAGTCTTATTCACAGCAAGACTTCTATTTCCACATAAAATAAATTCTTCTTGGTCTTTGGCCTCAGGGATTTTGCAAATGCATATTATAGGTTGATTTCTGGGAACTGTGTCCCAGAGAGATGACACTCCCATACAACTCAGGCAAGACTGCTTACTTTTAAGTGTATTTGTTTGTTATTGTTAGTCACTCAGTCAAGTCCAACTCTACCATCCCATGGACCATAGCCCGCCAGGCTCCTCTGTCCATGAGATTCTCCAGGCAAGAGTACTGGAGTGGGTAGCCATTTCCTTCTCTGGGGGATCTTCCCTACCCAGGGACCGAAGCCAGGTCTCCTGCATTGCAGACAAATGCTTTACCATCTGAGCCACCAGACTTAGTAGTCACTAATGCATATGCCAACCTGCCTCACGCTTCCGTTTCAGTGAGTCTCATGTAGCATTAATCTATTGTCACATTTCTGTTGAGAGAGGGAGAATGTAATTTGAAAACACCTGTAAGTTATCAAAAATATAGATAATCTTCCTGCAGACAAACAGACACGCTTGAGCCAAGTGACACTTTTGAAACCAGGAACAAATGGGTAAGTCTGTCCAGCTAATGAGGGGGGGGGGGGGGGGCTGGGCCAAGGGGAAGAAACAATGGCCTGCAGGCTAGAAAGCCAGCTGCCACATTCTTTTCTGACAGTTATGGCTGTGACCTTGACATGTATCAGGAATCATTTAATCTTTGAGAGCTTCAGTCTTTTCATTTGCAAGGTGGAGATAATAATATCTTCCTAGCCTATTTCACGTGCTCCCTTTAAGTTATAAATGAGGTAACATGCATGCAAGTGCTTTATAAAGTGTTATACCAATGTGTTATTGTAACTAAGGATTCTTAGTTGAAGAGTCATGAACCATAGTTGAAAAAGTACCAATGTGCATGCCATTCCCTTAGTAGACTCGAGAATCCTATGGGGGAAGGGGTGTGTTATAAGAAGTGAGGGCCTCAGGATCTTTCACCCCAAGAATCTTGCTTGCTCATTCTTTAGGATTAAGGTGCTGGGGGACACTCCCGTGTCCCTTAGAACTTTAGTGATTGATTCCTGTTGGTGTTCTAACCTCAGAAATAAAATGCCATGTTTGCCTCTGGATTAATTAGCCCTTTAAGAGGAAGAAAATAGACTTCACTGGAGGGGCTTTCAAAGCAGAGAGAGAAAACATCCCAGAAACAGAAATCATGTGATGCAGATCATAAAATTTCTCCTAAGCTGGATTTAATTAGAAGTTGCTGGAACGATTTGGCATGCAAACAGCTGCTGTCAGATCTACACAGCGATTCCCAGCCTTGGAACAGCTGTATATAGTTTTTCTCTCTCTTTCCAACGAGATCTAGGCAGAAAACCTGCAATGCCCTGGCAAGGCTTTGGCGTTATTCTCATGAGCTAATCAGATCAACCTAGACAAGACACGAATAAGATTTGTGTATTTTATTTGCATATTTAAACAATCCTTTATCTTTTTGTTGCTGCTGTTATTGTTGTTGAAGCTGTCTTGGAATGTCTGCACTGTGGGCTCATGAACTATTTTGGAGGGAAATTATTCTGAAGCACCTGGCAAGTTCTCACAGTGTTGCATGGGTTCTGTTATACTTTGAGCATGTACTGGTTTTAGTTCTAAATTAAAGTCTTAAATTTAAGCTTGAGTCTGTCATACATGGTGAACTAAGTCGGAAAGAGAAAAATAAATATCATCTATTAACACATATACATGGAATCTAGAAAAATGGTGCTGATGAACCTATTTGCAGGGCAGAAATAGCAGTGCAGATGCAGAGAACAGACTTGGAAGGAGAGGGTAGGATGAATGGAGACAGTAGCATTGAATATATACGCTCTCATATGTAAAAATAGCTAGTGGGAAGCTGTTAGATACCACCAGGAGCTCAGCTCGGTGCTCTGTGATGACCTAGAGGGATGGAATGTGGGGGGCACGTGGGAGAGAGACTCAAGAGGGTGGGGATATATATGTATACATAGAGCCAATTCACTTTGTTGTACAGCAGAAACCAGCACAACATTACAAAGCAAGTATATGCCAACCAAAAAAAAAAAAAAAATTATACGTGAGCTGCAGGCACTCCCCAGCTCAGATATTGAATCTGCTACTAGTTGTAATGAGCTGGAGGGGCAAAGGGTCTTTAAATTTTGTTTTGAAAAATGAGAAGCCTGGAGAGACCTGCATTTGCCTTGGCCTCCCACCATACAAATGGGCTCTGGTGGTCGTTAGAAGAGGGTATGTTCATGCGTGACCTGAGCTTCTACCTAGGGGGACATTAATTCCAAATAGTTGCGAAGAGTCAGACACAACTTAGCAACTGGAGAACCACAACATACTTCCCTGGTGATTAATAGTTTTCCATAGGCATACACAAGGGAGTGCAGGGTGTGTGTGTGTGTGTGTGTGTGTGTGTGTGTGTGTGTGAAAGCTCTTCTGAGGAGTTCTCAGGGGTTTACATCTGCTATGGGAGTGGTTCTGACTCTGGCAGGACAAACCCTCTCCCCTATAAAGCAGCTTTCAAGCTAGAAAAAATTCTCAAAACCAGCCATTTTCCAGCACTCTAGGAACTGATCAAAAGCATGCAGCAAAAGAAGGTTTTATTCATGAACACTACTGAACCTTGGGGAAGAGCGGTGTGGGTCTGTGGCATCATACCCAGGTGCTGCTGCTGATGCCTAGTTCTGTCCCTGGTAGTTCATCCAGGGCAGGGAGGACTGCCATAATGCCCACTAGCTTACCTGTCCCTGGAGAAAGGTGTTCATGTGACTGTCAGTTACAGCCACAACTTTGCGAGAAGCCAGTGGGCAGGGCCAGCAACTTGATATTTGGGGCGAGCCATATTTGGGTGGACCAGTCAAGGATTCAGCAGGGATTTGGAGGATGTGAGACAGCCTTGGGAGCTTGCTAAGCACTGCTGTATCTCCAGGGGACTGGAAGCTGTGGGCACACACAGCGGAGATGCAAGTGGTTGCACATCCCTGAAGACAGAGGCTGAACCCAGCTGCAGAGGAGGTGGGAGAGCCAGCCGTCGGTGATCTTGTTGAATGTTCTTATATACACTGCTAAAGATGCCACTTTGATTTTGGAAATATCACTCCTGCAGCCATGAGGGACATGCAAAGGGTGTGAAACTGATGCTGTATCCCTCAAACTGAGCTCCCCACTCTTCAACAAAAGGACTGCATCAGAATCATCTAAGAAAGTGAAAGTGAAAGTCGCTCAGTTGTGTCCAACTCTTTGTGACCCCATGGACTATACAGTCCATGGAATTCTCCAGGCCGGAATACTGTAGTGGGTAGCCTTTCCCTTCTCCAAGGAATCTTCTCAACCCAGGGATCGAACCCAGGTCTCCTGCATTGCGGGTGGATTCTTTACCATCTGAGCCACTGGGGAAGCTCAAGAGTACTGGAGTGGGTAGCCTATCCCTTCTCCAGTGAATCTTCCTGACCCAGGAATCGAACCAGGGTCTCCTGCATTGCAGGCAGAGTCTTTACCAATTGAGCTATCAGGGGCTATGAACAAGCAGATTCCTGGGTTCCAGTCCAAATTTACTGAATTGGAAGCCTGGGTAGGGCGCAGGAACTGGCATTTTTGCAAATATAGCAGGTGATTGTGATACACACTTGTAGTCTAAAGGGCCTTCCCAGGACAGGCCTTGCCCCATAGCCTCTGCTTTAACTCCTATCTGAAGTGCCTAGATAATAGTATTTGATGCACATTTCCTGAGTTGTTTTGCAGGTGTGAAAACTCCCAACCAAATGGAAGATGTTAACTACTTGATGACCATGAGTATATAGCCCCAGGCCTTCTGGGGCCCAAGGACTGATAATGTTAACCCATATGACATCACCCTGTTCCCTCACCATGAACCAGTCAGAGAATTGTGCAAAAGCTGATCAGGTACCCTGAGACACCCCCACCTCACCTGTCTTTTTACTTCCATTCATAGATCTACTTGATAGATATTTTTATAAAACAAAACATGTCTAAATTTTTTCTGATAACTTTGAATGTTTTACCATGAAATTAAAAGGCGCCTACTCCTTGGAAGAAAAGTTATGACCAACCTAGATAGCATATTCAAAAGCAGAGATATTACTTTGCTGACTAAGGTCCGTCTAGTCAAGGCTATAGTTTTTAGGCTTTTCCTACTTCAGTTCAGTTGACTTCAGTCCCTTAGTCAATGTCTGACTCTTTACGACCCCATGGACCACAGCACGCCAGGCCTCCCTGTCCATCACCAACTCCTGGAGTTCACTCAGCCTCACGTCCATCGAGTCAGTGATGCCATCCAGCCATCTCATCCTCTGTCGTCCCCTTCTCCTCCTGCCCCCAATTCCTCTCAGCATCAGAGTCTTTTCCAATGAGTCAGCTCTTCGCATCAGGTGGCCAAAGTATTGGAGTTTCAGCTTTAGCATCAGTCCTTCCAATGAACACCCAGGACTGATCTCCTTCAGGATGGACTGGTTTGATCTCCTTGCAGTTCAGGGAACTCTCAAGAGTCTTCTCCAACACCACAGTTCAAAAGCATTAATTCTTCAGCACTCAGCTTTCTTTATAGTCCAATTCTCACATCCGTACATGACTACTGGAAAAATGCTGTGAAAACATAGGCCTCATTATTACTGCATTTTGATACAGAATATTCAGTTGTCAAATTAAATATAAGAACTCCATTGAAGCATGGAAAATCCAATATCAAGTTATTCTAAGGTTCAGCTACAAAATATCAAAAGTTACCCACTGTGTTAGTTTCCTATTGTTTCTGTAAAATCTAACCACTTAGTGGTTTTAAAACAAGACAAATTTATTCTCTTACAATTCTAGAAGTCAGATGTTTACTGAGGACTTCATGGGGCTAAAATGAGGGTGCGGGCAGGGCTAAATTCATTCTGGAGGTTTCAGAGGGGCATCAGAGGTGCCCATATTCCTTAGCTGGTGGTCCCTTCCATTTTCAGAGCCAGCAACAGCTGGTTGAGGCAGAGGGCATCTCTCTGACTCTGACTCTTCCTTGGCTTCTCACCTTCACCTTTAAGGATCCGGTTGTGACCGGCACACTAAGTGTGGGCAAGAGGAGCTACCCAATATCCGAGGTCAGGGGCAGAAGCTGGGAGGACCCCATGCCTGAAGGGTGGTGGCCAAAGGAGTTACCAAAAGTGCCAGGCTGCGACGAGGCCAGAGACAGTGGCTGGGAGAAGCAACCGCATGTCCAAGGAGTGGTGGCTGCATGGGCACAGGAGGGCCTAGAGGAGCTATCCCACGTTGAAGATCAGGAAGGGTGGCGGTGATGAGATACCCCTCATCCAAGGTAAGGAGCAGCAGCTGCACTTTGCTGGAGCAGCCGTGAAGAGATAACCCCATGCCCAAGGTAAGAGAAACCCAAGTAAGACGGTAGGTGTTGCAAGAGGGCATCAGAGGGCAGACACACTGAAACCATACTCACAGAAAACTAGTCAATCTAATCACACGAGGACCACAGTCTTGTCTAACTCAATGAAACTAAGCCATGCCAGTGGGGCAACCCAAGACAGGCGGGTTATGGTGGAGAGGTCTGACAGAACGTGATCCACTGGAGAAGGGAATGGCAAACCACTTCAGTATTCTTGCCTTGAGAAACCCGTGAACAGTATGAAAAGGCAAAATGATAGGATACTGAAAGAGAACTCCCCAGGTCGGTAGGTACCCAATATGCTACTGGAGATCAGTGGAGAAATAACTCTAGAAAGAATGAAGGGATGGAGCCAAAGCAAAAACAATGCCCAGTTGTGGATGTGACTGGTGATAGAAGCAAGGTCCAATGCTGTAAAGAGCAATATTACATAGGAACCTGGAATGTCAGGTCCATGAATCAAGGCAAATTGGAAGTGGTCAAACAAGAGATGACAAGAGTGAATGTTGACATTCTAGGAATCAGCGAACTAGAATGGACTGGAATGGGTGAATTTAACTCAGATGACCATTATATCTACTACTGTGGGCAGGAATCCCCAGAAGAAATGGAGTAGCCATCATGGTCAACAAAAGAGTCTGAAATGCAGTCCTTGGATGCAGTCTCAAAAACGACAGAATGATCTCTGTTTGTCTGCAAGGCAAACCATTCAACATCACAGTAAACCAAGTCTATGCCCCAACCAGTAATGCTGAAGAAGCTGAAGTTGAACGGTTCTATGAAAATCTACAAGACCTTTTAGAACTAACACCCCCAAAAGATGTCCTTTTCATTATAGGGGACTGGAATGCAAAAGTAGGAAGTCAAGACACATCTGGGAGTAACAGGCAAATTTGGCCTTGGAATGCAGAATGAAGCAGGGCATAGACAAATAGAGTTTTGCCAAGAAAATGCACTGGTCATAGCAAACACCCTCTTCCAACAACGCAAGAGAAGACTCTACACATGGACATCACCAGATGGTCAACACCGAAATCAGATTGATTATATTCTTTGCAGCCAAAGATGGAGAAGCTCTATACAGTCAACAAAAACAAGACCGGGAGCTGACTGTGGCTCAGATCATGAACTCCTTATTGCCAAATTCAGACTCAAATTGAAGAAAGTAGGGAAAATGGCTAGACCATTCAGGTTGACCTAAATCAAATCCCTTATGATTATACAGTGGAAGTGAGAAATAGATTTAAGGGCCTAGATCTGATAGATAGAGTACCTGATGAACTATGGAATGAGGTTTGTGACACTGTACAGGAGACAGGGACCAAGACCATCCCCATGGGAAAGAAATGCAAAAAAGCAAAATGGCTGTCTGGGAAGGCCTTACAAATAGCTGTGAAAAGAAGAGAGGCACAAAGCAAAGGAGAAAAGGAAAGATATAAGCATCTGAATGCAGAGTTCCAAAGAATAGGAAGAAGAGATAAGAAAGCCTTCTTCAGTGATCAATGCAAAGAAATAGAGGAAAAGAACAGAATGGGAAAGACTAGAGATCTCTTCAAGAAAATTAGGGATACCAAGGGAACATTTCATGCAAAGATGGGCTCGATAAAGGACGGAAATGGTCTGGACCTAACAGAAGCAGAAGATATTAAGAAGAGGTGGCAAGAATACACAGAAGAACTGTACAAAAAGATCTTCACCACCCGGATAATCACAATGGTGTGATCACTCATCTAGAGCCAGACATCCTGGAAGGTGAAGTCAAGTAGGCCTTAGAAAGCATCACTATGAACTAAACTAGTGAAGGTGATGGAATTCCAGTTGAGCTGTTTCAAATCCTGAAATATGATGCTGTGAAAGTGCTGCACACAATATGCCAGCAAAGTTGGAAAACTCAGCAGTGGCCACAGCACTGGAAAAGGTCAGTTTTCATTCCAATCCCAAAGAAAGACAATGCCAAAGAATGCCCAGACTGTCGCACAATTGCACTCATCTCACATGCTAGTAAAGTAATGCTCAAAATTCTCCAAGCCAGGCTTCAGCAATACATGAACCATGAACTTCCAGATGTTCAAGCTGGTTTTAGAAAAGGCAGAGGAACCAGAGATCAAATTGCCAACATCCACTGGATCATGGAAAAGCAAGAGAGTTCCAGAAAAACATCTATTTCTGCTTTATTGACTATATGAAAGCCTTTGACTGTGTGGATCACAATAAACTGTGGAAAATTCTGAAAGAGATGGGAATACCAGACCACCTGACCTGCCTCTTGAGAAATCTGTATGCAGGTCAGGAAGCAACAGTTAGAACTGGACATGGAACAACAGACTGGTTCCAAATAGGAAAAGGAGGACATCAAGGCTGTATATTGTCACCCTGCTTATTTAACTTATATGCAGAGTACATCAGGAGAAATGCTAGACTAGAAGAAACACAAGCTGAAATCAAGATTGCCAGGAGAAATATCAATATCCTCAGATATGCAGATGACACCACCCTTATGGCAGAAAGTGAAGAGGAACTAAAAAGCCTCTTGATGAAAGTGAAAGAAGAGAGTGAACAAGTTGGCTTAAAGCTCAACATTCAGAAAACAAAGATCATGGCATCTGGTCCCATCACTTCATGGGAAATAGATGGGGAAACAGTGACAACAGTGTCAGGCTTTATGTTTTTGGGCTCCAAAATAACTGCAGATTGTGATTGCAGCCATGAAATTAAAAGATGCTTAGTCCTTGGAAGGAAAGTTATGACCAACCTAAATAGCATATTCAAAAGCAGAGACATTACTTTGCCAACTAAGGTCCGTCTAGTCAAGGCCATGGTTTTTCCTGTGGTCATGTATGGATGTGAGAGTTGGACTGTGAAGAAGGCTGAGCTACAAAGAATTGCTGCTTTTGAACTGTGGTGTTGGAGAAGACTCTTGAGAGTCCCTTGGACTGCAAGGAGATCCAACCAGTCCCTTCTGAAGGAGATCAACCCTGGGATTTCTTTGGAAGGAAAGATGCTAGAGCTGAAACTCCAGTCCTTTGGCCACCTCATGCAAAGTGCTGACTCACTGGAAAAGACTCTGATGCTGGGAGGGATTGGGGGCAGGAGGAGAAGGGGACGACAGAGGATGAGATGGCTGGATGGCATCACTGACTCGATGGACATGAGTCTGAGTGAACTCCGGGAGTTGGTGATGGACAGGGAGGTCTTGCGAGCTGCAATTCATGGGGTCACAAAGAGTCAGACACGACTGAGTGACTGAACTGAACTGAACTGAACTGAACTGTGATCATATTGGACCCACCCAGATAATTCTGGACAATCTTAAAGTCAACTGATTAGCAAACTTAATTCCATCAGCCACCTTAATTCCTCTTTGCCATGAAATACAAAATATTTACAGGTTCTAGGGATTAGAGCATAAGCATCTTTGGGAGGCTATTTTAAGAAAAATTGCTTATTTTTTTAAAAAAGTTAAAAAATATATTGACGTATATTTGATTTACTGTGTTGTGTTCATATCAGGAGTACAACAACGTGATTTACGTATTTACATAGATATACACATATCTATTCTTTTTCAGATTCTTTCCCATGTAAGTTATACAGAGTAATGAGGAAGAGTTTTTGTGTTATACAGTAGGACCTTGTTGATTATCTATTTTATATACTGTTGTTTGTTGTTTATTGCTAAATTGTGTCCAATTCTTTTGCACCCCCATGGACTGTAGCCCGGGAGACTCCTCTGTCCATGGAATTCTCCAGGCAAGAATACTGGAGTGGGTTGCCATTTCCTCCTCCAGGGGATCTTCCTGACCCAGGAATCGAACCTCAGTCTCCTACATTGCAGGCAGATTCTTTGCCAACTGAGGTAGTATTTTATATATAGTAGGGTGTATATGTTCATCCCAACCTCCTAATTTATACCTCCTGCTGAGGTGGCACCCACCTATCTATCCTATTTGGTAAACACAAGTTTATTTTCTAAGTCTATGAGTCAGTTTCTGTTTTGTAAACAAGTTCTTTTGTGTCATTTTATAAGATTTCATATATAATTAATATATATTATATTTTTTCTTTTTCTGTCTGATTTCACTCAGTATATTTGAAATGGAGATATTAGTTATAAGAAAAGTTTAGCATAAAGAGATGAGAAATTGATGATCAAGTTACAGATGTAAACACATTACATTGAGAGAACCTGATTAATTCCATGTGTGTATCACACATTACTAGAAGAGTAGTAATAGAAGAAATTCAAAGCATGAAGTAAAGGTCTACTAAATATATTCTGGTTTATTTTAATATAAATATAAGTGGTAAAATTTGGTTAAAAGATGAAAACTCAGGTCAAATACTAAACTGTATAGGATGTCAAACAATAGGTGTAAGGTGGGATAGTAACAGGATCTATAATTATCTTGCATGTGAGGTAGCTATTATTTTTATTATCTTCATTCCCATTTTATGATGGGAAATTAAGCCATGAGTGGTGGTAGGTGGGTAGGAAACCAAATAGTTTATGCATTCAGTGAAAACAGCTTTTAAGTTTTATCCTAGAGCTAATGATTTCATAGTCACTATAGAATTCTACCATTCATTTGGAGAATGAATGAGAATATGTAGAAGAATGTATTTTCAAAAATGGTTTCAATAATATCTTCCATCCACGTATGATGCCTACAGTGTGATTTTGAAATTCCATTGAGAGGTGGGGTCTCTCATTCCTCCACTAGAATGTGGGTGGACCTGTGACTGGATAGTGACTTGTAGGTTATGAAAGGTGTTACATTTTTGACCTGACTCTCTTGAGATGATTTTTTTTCCTGGAGTCCAGCCATGTTGTGGGGAAGTACAAAGGTGCCTCATGGAGAAGCCTGCATGGAGAGGGACAGGTAGCCAGCAGTGGCTCTCCAGGGAAAGAGGGAGCTATTTTGGGGTTGCTAGCACAGCTCAGGTGAATGACCCCAGATGACACACTACCCAGAGCATGTTGTATTCAGATTTGTCAGCAAAATAAGTGATTGCTCTTACTCTGAGTTTCTAAATTTGGAGGTGATATTTGACCCAATAATAGTTGACTAGGATGGATAGGATGACTTCAAGTTTCTAAATTCGAGTAATTGGCTCTCTTATCTCACTTCTATAACTGATGTTTCCTAGAAACTTGATTTCATGGTGGGAAGGCCAATGGTTGACATCTGATGGAATATATTTGGATGTGTGATCTTCCTCTGTTAAGAAATGCACTGTAGGATCTGAGGGCAGAATTCCTCTTGCTCAAACAGGGGAAACTTGAGTTCATACACTTGGTGGGTTTCAGTGCTGAGACAAACATGAAGCTATTAATTCAAGCCATTGCAACAGTGTTTTTTTCTGCTGCACTTTTGATTCTCATGTGGGACTTTAAAAAGTACTGATGAGTGTGTGCTACTCCCATACCCCAAACATTCCGACATTGAATTTTGGGTGGTGCTTGGATATTAATGTTTTGCAAAGTTTCCCAGGTGTTCATAATGTGCATTTATGTGAGCAAGCTTCTCAATTAATTGGACAGGATGCCATTAATTAATTGGCATCTAAAATTCAATGCTTAGAGAATTCTAAAATGAAGACAAGAGGAAACAAGGATTAACTACTGAGGGTGAAATAAAAGTGGTCTGGACCCTTGGCAGAGATATGGGATATACCCCACAGGCAACACGGCGGGGTCTGATGCGTATTTGTACAGTCAAGTTGGTTCTCTTAAAAAGACCTCTGGTAGTTATAGGGGCAACTCCCCCAAATCCAGTTATCCTCTCCTTCTGGACTCATAGAGATTGAATTTCTGGCCCTGTCATGCTTTAGTGGGGTCATGAGAACAGCATTGGCCAATGAGGTGTGGGTTGGAGCATGTACTAGCAAGTTCAGGCTCCTCCAGAATATTCTCTCTCTGGCATAGAAAGAGGCAAGACTTGAAATATGGTTTTTCCATCACCACAGATCACTGAGAGATTAGGCAGAATAGAGCACAGCTGCCAATCCCTGATGGAAATATTGGATGAGGGAGAAATTACATCTATTTTTTGCTTTAAGCCACTGAGATTTTGAATTGTTTGTTACTGCAGCATAATCCACCATATCCTGACTAACACAAAGGCAAGACAGGCATGCATCTCTCTGCAAGGAGTTAGAATTCCTATTCTTCTGAAGCCAAATTTTGCCCAAGACTCCTTTACAGGAAATAACATTACAGAGAATAGAATTTTTAGCTCATGCTTCATGAATTAAAGCAACATGCTTTGACTTCAAGTCAGAGAACCAAGTATTTTATTTAGAAACCAGTATTTGGAAACCTGGCAGCTTTCCCCTAAGGGTAAATTGGATATAATGCCAAGTTCACACTCATGGAATTAATTGACTGCTCTACTTTCAACAGAAGGTATCAAAGCTTTCCATATTAGTGACCCATGTAAAACAAACCTTACCACATGGACTGTGGTTTTCAAGAAAGCTTCTATTAAATGAACTGCTCAATATATATTTACCAGGGTGGGGGGATGGAAGGGGGGTGAATGGAAAAAACACACACACACATACTTAGAATAGCCCTTTTTGTGCTTCTTTTTTATACCCAAAGCCTTTTAAAAAAACTTTTTGGTATTCAGAAGTCAACATTAGTGGCAGAACTTACTTTAATCACAGACTTCTTCTTAGAGCTGGAGCACAGGAGAAACTAGTTCTTTTAAAAACAGTCTACATGCAGAAATCCCATTATGTGAGCATTTTGATCAATTTACTGAACTTTTGGTGGTCCTCACTGCCATGAAAATCCTTAAGGATACCTTCAGCCACAGCCTCATTCCTGTAAGCCTTTGCTTTCTTTCCTATGAACTTCAAGATTCAGCTTACCATTTCAGGTGCACTCTTTCCTGGGCTTCTCTACCTTCAGAACTGTCTTTGGAAAAAGCTTCACATTCCTGAAAGCAAACACAAAGCTGTAGCAGGATATTTCTGGCATTAATTTCTGAATTTTTCACCTAGTATTTCCTTTTCCCCTTTGCGTTCGATAAAGATTATGCCTACAGAGAAGCCTGGTGGACTACAGCCCATGGAGTCGCAAAGAGACAGACATGACTGAATGACTGGGCAGGCAACATAGACAGGGCTGAGAGCAAGAAAGACCTGTGGTCTCTGACATTTAATGGTCAGGGCATGATATTCAGGCAAAATATTTGACTAGTAGCAGGAGGAAAGTAGAATTTCATTCTAAACCTGCTTAACTGCAAAAGATGCCCCTGGTTGGAGGAAAGACAAAAAGAGTGTATCCAGTGTATTAATAGAAGCTTTGAGTGATAATAAGATCCCCTTCAGGGAGTATTCAGAAATAACAGGAAGTAGGGGCACTTTTGCAGAGAAGGCAGTGGCACCCCACTCCAGTACTCTTGCCTAGAGAATCCCGTGGACGGAGGAGCCTGGTAGGTTGCAGTCTATGGGGAGGAGCCTGGTAGATTGCAGTCTATGGGGTCGCTAAGAGTCGGACGCGAAAGAGCAACTTCACTTTCACTTTCATGCATTGGAGAAGGAAATGGCAACCCACTCCAGTGTTCTTGCCTGGAGAATCCCAGGGACGGTGGAGCCTGGTAGGCTGCCATCTATGGGGTCGCACAGAGTCGGACATGACTGAAGTGACTTAGCAGTAGCAGCAGCAAGGCCAACAGATTAGATGATAACTGTTGAAGATAGTTCATTGCTCACAGTTCCTAAGCGGAAGCTCATACTGCACCATGTAGGGCCACACAGGGAGGCACCAGGGCCAGTCAGGAGGTAGAGGGAGGGGGAAAAACAGGGTATAAGAACATTTATTGCAGTTTCTTGGGAAAACCAGGAAAGGCAGGGCAAGCAGGTTTAGGATTGTCTAGTTTAAATATTATTGGGTTCTGGAGCATAGGAACTGTCCATAGTTGTCTGGTACCTGGCCCTGGGGTGGTGAGGGCAGGTGAATTCCCCTAGAGTACGTGGACATATTTGAAAAGATGCTAATCCCCAGGCATGGCAGAGAGGTGGAAGAAAGTCCTAGGCCCCACACCTGCTTATCTATACAGGCCGAAAGATGGGCACTTATAAGAGAGCTTATATAATTTAACCTGTCCTCTTCTACACCAAAGCATGTAAGCCTCTGGGAACTCTGAAATGACCTGGGGTTGGAGAGTGATTAGCAGGGTGACCACATACAGACAACAAGACACATTTGAGAGCACTTACAATCAGGCTGGGAAAACATAACGTAAACCAGGACCATCCCAGGCAAACCAGGACACATGGTCTCCTGGCATTAACCCTAAAGAAATTGGATTTGTTTCCTGTTATTCTGCTGAAGGGAAGTTCAAAATGGAAACCAAGTCAATCTATGGAAAATAAAGTTCCTGAGCTAGACCTATTGTATACATCATTTCCCTTGTAAGGGTTTTATAACTGATTCCCAGCCCCACCCCACCCCCCCAACCTAAAGAAATATTTATTGGGAGAGAAGGGAAAAGCTGTCAAGGAAGGTTGCAACTGTGCCAGTAATTGCTTCTGGTCATCCCAGCCATGATTTGAGCTCCCCCTCTGTTGGCAGATTGTGTCTTCACATCCATCATGCCTGAGTGCAGGAGAGTCATCCAACTCCTTTCTTATCCGGTCCTTGCAGTCCCTGGGGGATATAATATACATGTTTCTAGCTTTACCTGAAGGCAGAGTTAGGAAAGAATAGAGCCATTCGGATGTCTGCAGACCCTCCCAGACAGGACGGAAAGCATCCTCGTGTGCAGTAGAAGACTTCTGTTCTCACAGCCCCTCTGTGTTGGTTAGCACTGGATTCACGCTCCAGAGCCCTCCACATCCTTTTCCTTGAGGAGATGCACTTCAGCGCCAGGTGGAAATAATGAGTTGATCATCACGCAGATGATAACACAATATGTTTTGTTTGCATGTGTGTGTGTTGAAGACTTTTAAGGTGTCCAGTTTGTAAGAACGAACAGATGGTGAATTAAAGGTGCACAGCAGTGTCTCCTCATTGCCAAATGTGGTAATCACATTTTCATCAGAGATAATCTCACTCATCAGAGCCAGGACACCTCCTTGGGCAGGAAACAGACATTTTTTGATTACTATGCATATTTTCATGAATTGTTTATGCTTTAAGTTTATAAGAAAGAGACATCTGTATTTCGTACTTTTAAAGAAAATCTGAGATATGACACAAAAGAAACTAGCTGCTCGATAATCTAAGGGATTTTTTGATATATATGTTAGTCATTCAGCTGTGTCCGACTCTTTGTAACCTCATAGATTGTAGCCAGCCAGGCTTCTCTGTCCATGGGATTTTCCAGGCAAGAAATACTGGAGTAGGTTGCCATTCCCTTCTCCAGGGGACCTTCCCAACCCAGGAATCAAACCCAGGTCTCTCCTGCATTGCAGGCGGATCCTTTACCATCTGAGCCACTAGGGAAGCCTAAGGGATTTTTTGAGGTTAGATTTTATTCTCATTCTTTTTCCTAAAACAATGAACAATTAGATATCCTGTACAGATCTCTGGGTTGGGAAGTTATCCCGGAGGAGGAGATAGCAACCCACTCCAGTATTCTTGCCTGAAAAACCCCATGGATAGAGGAGGCTGGCAGGCTACAGTTCATTGGGTACCAAAGAATCGACTAAGCGACTAAGCACTGAAGCATTGAGTCTTTTTGAAGATCTTTTTTTCAAAATTCTCATTTTCATCAGTGAAGTACCCTTTATCTTTTATTGTTTCTTTTCACAAAGATGATATATTTATAACGTTCTCGGGTGATTGATGAGTTTCAGCTACAACTTACCTTAATAAACCAAGTTTTTCAATTATTACTATGCTATCATATATGTTTTATTTTGCAATTCCTCACAGACACAATTTCTGACTAGCACTAAATCTATAGAATTTGCATAATATAAGCCTGTGTCTTTAAAACTCTTAGCAAGCTTGAGGATTTTCAATATTTATTGGAAGATCTGAGCAGGGAATAGAGCCAAAATTTTGCATGTGTTTTTAGAACAGTGAAATTTATAGAGGGGTTGGGTATATTTTTTACAACATCAATTCCTGCCTATCTATTGGATGTATAAAATTTAAATATTTAGTATGATTGTGCATAAAGTATTATGAACATAAACCAGGTATAACATTATTTTCTGCTTCGGACAGTGTGATTGGTACCAGGAGTAGTTTCAGGAGAGTGTTAGTCACTCAGTTGTGTCTGACTCTTTGCAACTCTGGCTGGGCTGTAGCCCACCAGGTTCCTCTGTCCATGGGGTTCTCCAGGCAAGAATACTGGAGTGGGTTGCCGCTCCCTTCTGCAGGGGATCTTCCTGACCCAGGGGTCAAACTGGGATCTCCTGCATTGCAGGTGAATTCTTTACCTTCTGAGTCACCAGGAAACAGACCCTCAAAATGTGTTTCTGGGATTGGATAGTTCTTAATATTGGATGAGGGCTTGAATAACATTGTTATGCACAGGGAGGTGGGAAGGTGAGGAGGACACCAGCAACCTAAGGCATGCAATAGTCTCATGGTATTTCATATTATCTGTGGTAACATGGGATGAAGTGCATGCGTAGGGCACAACATTGGGAGAGCCAGTGTCTACAGCATTTAGTCACTATGGAACTCCTAGTAATTACAGAGTTTCCTTTGTAGCTCAGTTGGTAAAGAATCTGCCTGCAATGCAGGAGATCTGGGTTCGATTCCTGGGTGGGAAAGATCCCCTGGAAAAGGAAGTGGCAATCCACTACAGTTTTCTTGCCTGGAGAATCCCATGGACAGAGAAGTCTGGCGGGTTACTGTCCATGGGGTTGCAAGAGTTGGACTCGACTTAACGACTAAACCACCACAAAGGTTGTAGCATCCCCTGGTCTGGTAGAAGGCTTATTGTTCCATCCCTCTTCACCAACCTCCCCTGCTGTCTGTCTTTGTATCAATTTGCCTATCAATAATGATGCTATTGGCTAGGAATGCCTGAGGCACTCATTTGAGAAAGTATACCTGTCCTGAGCCAGAACAGACATTTCTGGGATGGGAAACAATGTTATGGCTAGACTAGCCCTTTGGTTTCTTACTATGATTGTAAGATGTACCACAGCATCAGCAATTAGAAACTTTGAAAAAAAAAAAAAGATAAATTACTCACAAATCCTAGGGGATACATGGTGTGCCGAAGGACCACACAGTGAACTTGCAGGTGGAAAGGAAGAATTGTGGCTCTGCCATTATTGAGTTTGAAGGTGGGGAGTCTATGGCTTTACTCTTTATTGGCAAATTTAAAACAAATGAGTAGGAATTAGGGTACAGGCAGGGAGGGGGAGATCACTCAAGTGGTATGTAGGTTACCTAGCATGTCTATAAGAACATCATGGGTGGGACAAGTTAGTTTCTTACCTATTTGTTTTATTAGTAGCTCTGCCATACAGCTGGTAATATGTCTTTGAAATGGATGCCTTGGCAATTAAAAGCTTAAAGTTAGCCACTTATAGTCAAAAAGTTTGATGTCAGGCACTTATACTGTACCCTCCCCCAGGGATGGAATGTATTTCCTATCCTCCTGACTTTGGGCTTGGCCATGTCTCTTGCTTTGGCCAATGGAATGTGAGCAAGTCAATGTAATATGAAAAGAAGTGTTAAATGAGTATGTATTTTTATAATTAATAAATAATGTAATAATAAATATTATATTTTATTATATATTTTATAAATGTGTATGAAAGTGAAATTCCCCCCTCCCCTGAAAAACATCTATTTCTGCTTTATTAACTATGTCAAAGCCTTCGACTGTGTGGACCACAATAAACTATGGAAAATTCTGAAAGAGATGGGAATACCAGACCACCTGACCTGCCTCTTGAGAAACCTATATGCAGGTCAGGAAGCAACAGTTAGAACTGGACATGGAACAAGAGACTGGTTCCAAATAGGAAAAGGAGTAGGTCAAGGCTGTATATTGTCACCCTGCTTATTTAACTTATATGCAGAGTACATCATGAGAAATGCTGGGCTGGATGAAGCACAAGCTGGAATCAAGATTGCTGAGAAAAATATTAATAACTTCAGATATGCAGATGATACCACCCTTATGGCAGAAAGTGAAGAAGAACTAAAGAGACTCTTGATAAAGTAAAAAAGAGTGAAAAAGTTGGCTTAAAGCTCAACATTCAGAAAGCAAAGATCATGGCATCTGGTCCTATCACTTCATGGCAAATAGATGGAGAAACAGTGGAAGCAGTGACAGACTTTATTTTTTAGGGCTCCAAAATCACTGCAGATGCTGACTGCAGCCATGAAATGAAAAGACATTTACTCCTTGGAAGAAAATTTATGACCAACCTAGACAGCATATCAATAAGCAGAGGCATTACTTTGCCAACAAAGGTCCATCTAGTCAAGGCTATGGTTTTCCCAGTAGTTATGTATGGATGAGAGAGCTGGACTATAAAGAAAGTTGAGTGCCGAAGAATTGATGCTTTTGAGCTGTGGTGTTGGAGAAGACTCTTGAGACTGCAAGGAGATCTAACCAGTCCATCCCAAAGGAAATCAGTCCTGAATGTTAATTGGAAGGATTGATGTTGGAGCTGAAACTCCAATACTTTGGCCACCTGATTCAAAGACCTGACTCATTGGAAAAGACCCTGATGCCAGGAAACATTGAAGGCAGGAAGAGAAGGGGATGACAGAGGATGAGATGGTTGGATGGCATCATCGACTCAATGGACATGAGTTTGAGTAAACTCCCGGAGTTGGTGATGGACAGGGAGGCTTGGTGTGCTGCAGTCCATGGGGTCGCAAAGAGTCAGACATGACTGAGTGGCTTTCACTTTCACTTTCATTCAGTTCAGTTCATTTCAGTCGCTCAGTCGTGTCTGACTGTTTGTGACCCCATGGACTATAGAGTCCATGGAATTCTCCAGGCCAGAATACTGGAGTGGGTAGTTTTTCCCTTCTCCAGGGGATCTTTCCCACCCAGGTATTGAACCCAGGTCTCCTGCATTGAAGGAGGATTCTTTACCAACCCAGCCACAAGGGAGGCCCATAAATGATCATCTATTTCTTTAATAAAAAAATGTGTATATTATTAAATAAATAGATGACTGATAGTTAGTTAGACAGATAGATAGATAAACAAACTTACTTCTGTGGCCCCAAGATTGCTATTAGAAGAGCTTATCCCTGCTAGTTGCTGACCTTCAGCCTGGTTTTCAGAATGAAACAAGTGGACAGAGATGAACTTGACCTGAGGCTAAATCTGTACAGCTAACTACAAAGCAAAGCCACTTTAGCCATCCCTCAGGCCTGGGATCAAGAAAAGCCAGTGCTGTGTTGGTAGCTAGTGATTTTTCACTAGCTTTCAACTGGTTTGTTGTTATACAGCGTTAATTGACAACTGACTACAGCAACTGGCTTGCACCCCATAAAAACAAATACTCACTTCAGAATGTGCATGGAGAACCAGAAGCCTGCAACAACAGCTTTTAAGTTGTCCCTTATCTCGTGCAGACATTGGGCAGATATGATGAGGATGAAGCTGTGGATCTGATTGTAAGGATTTCAGAGATATAGGGCCAGTTAAATGCTTCAAAAAGCCTCTTACTCTAAAGTAGAAACTTGCATCAAGATGGGCTCTGAGAAGCAGAAGCAGAAATATCCACTGCCTACTGGCATCTTAAAACTGAGACCAGCACCGCCTACGCACCTATCTCTCATCCGTGGCCCCGAAAGTGCCTTGTTCATTAAACTTCCTCTACAGAACATCCTTTTCATCACATCTGGTCTTTCTCTCCTTTGGCTATCTAAGAATAACAGGAGGTATTGAGCCACAATTTCCTACAGTAGGTAAATTTCTCATTGCAAATCCAAAACTTGTAAAGGTCCTAACTGTGAGCTCCTTAAGGGAAGGGGCTATACCTCAATCCATCTCACTTCCCATATTAGTACCTGCAACTTACAGGCGCTCAATCAATCAACACTGATGTTTCATTTCCAATGGGAAGAGAAATTTGACACCTGTAGTTTTTTAAGAAAAGCAATACAGCATTTTCATGACATTAAAATGCTGAAGAAGATTCTTGAGAGCCGCTTGGACTGCAAGGAGATCAAACCAGCCCAACCTAAAGGAAATCAGTCCTGAATATTCACTGATGCTGAAGCTGAAGCTCCAGTACTTTGACCACCTGATGCAAAGAGCTGGCTCATTAGAAAAGACACTGATGCTGGGAAAGACTGAAGGCAGAAGAAGAAGAGGGTGACAGAGGATGAGATGGTTGGATGGCATGACCCATTCAGTGGACATGAACTTGGGCAAACTCCAGGAGATGGTGAGGGTCAGGGAAGCCTGGTGTGCTGCAGTCCATTGAGTTGCAAAGAGTCAGACATGGCTTGGTGACTGAACAGCAACAGTGCGCACTGACAGCCTGCTCTCCACAGTACTCACGAGGGTGTAAGTTGGGGTAGACAGTGAGTGAAAGACCAAAAGCTAAATCAGAATCCTCATTTTCCATAACTACCATCCACCTATCCACCCCCTATTTTCGCACACCTTCTATTTGACATCCTCCTCCTCATGATGAGTTCCCTAAGATTTAACTCCCTTTAGCAAAAGTTTCTGTTTACCTAACGTTCTGCTATGTAACTCTTTGCTCCATGAAATTCAGTTGACATTCAGGAAGAGGAAAATATGTTCGGGGTTAAACTCACAACATAGCAAACGCAATTGATTCCTCCTTAACTAACGAATAGTGAGACATGTATAAGAGACTCTCTCAAAAACTGCTCTCTCAATTTGAGCAGTAAGTGTAATACAGAAAATAATGGAAAGCTAATAATTCACTTCATTTCCATTGTTTATGTTATATATGATCAACAGTGTAGAAATTGCTCTCATTCATAAATAGTCTCCATATGGCATCAGATTATTCATCCTGTTTCACAACCTGCAAATGATTTGCTCCTATGATGCTGACCTTTAAGCATATTAAATATGAGAAGTTTACCCAAAGACATGGAATTTGTACACTTTTTTTTAGATAACAGTCATGGCTTGTCTAATATTGTAGAGATTCATGCCGAGATTCAACCAAAGGACTTTTTTTTTTTTTTTTTTTGGTAAAAGATGTAAGTTGGTCAACAAAACTGATTGTGGTCCTTATTCTCATTTTGTAACACCTTGACAACATTGTGATTGCAAGGAGGAAGGTGCCTATTTAAAAGCCAAGTCAAGGTATGACTTTTAGTGAGAGAGGGTTCTTCTGTAAGTTCTACTGAAGGTAATGAGAGCCTTGTGGGAAATTAGGAGAAAACCAGACTTCTATTTGCATGAATAAGATCTCCATATGGCTTCAAGAAGTATGTGCATATGTGTTTTTTAAAGTAGCTTGCTCTTTCCCACGATCATAGGAAGAAGATCATGCTCGAAGAATTTCAGTTTAAAACAGCCACACAGCTGTGGTTTTTCAAAAACTCAATCATATATATGCGTGCTCAGTTGATATAGTTGTGTCCGACTCTTTGTGACCCCATGGACTGTAGCCTGCCAGGCTCCTCTGTCATGGAATTTTTTAGGCAAGAAATACTGAAGCAGGTTGCCATTTCCTCTTCCAGGGGATCTTCCCAACCCAGGGATCGAACCTGCATCTTGTGCACGTCCTACATTGGCAGGCAGATTCGTTACCATTGCACCACCTGGGAAGCCTATATACATATATTGAAAATAAACATTGAAAGGAAATAAGTCAAAGGACAAAGAAAATTATGTGAAACAAACCCCCAGAGGCATATTATTGCAACAACAGAAGTTTGATGACTTCTGTACAACAGATTTTCAAGTCTTCTGTGAAAGACTTCAACATGAAAACATGTCATTTCTCGCTCCATTGCCATATGCTCTCTGTGCAGATGGGGTGAACTACAGAAAAGTCCTTGCTCTTTGCCCTGGTGACTCAGACGGTAAAAGCATCTGCCTGCAGTGTGGGAGACCCCTGGGTCAGGAAGATCCCCTGGAGGAGGAAATGGCAACCCACTCTAGTACTCTTGCCTGGAAAATTCCATGGATAGAGGAGCCTGGTGGGCTACAGTCTGTGGGCTTGCAAAGAGTTGGACATGACTGAGCTACTTCACTTTCATTTTCTTTGTGTACTGGTCACTGTTTCATTGTTCAGCCCACTCATTCCACACCACCTAAGGGAACCAGCCATGACCCTCTCATGATGAGCTGGAGCAGTAGTCCTCAACCATTTTGGCACCAGGGACCCATTATATGGAAGACAATTTTTCTATGGATGAGGTCCGGGGGATGGTTTCAGGATGATTCAAATGCATTACACTTATTGGGCAATGTATTTCTATTATTATTACATCAGCTCCACCTCAGATCATCAGGCATTAGATCCTGGAGGTTGGGGACCCCTGAAATAGAGGATGTGTGAGGGACACATATCTCTGTGGCAGGGTTGAGACTAGAAGGAGGCACAAGGGCGCTTGCCTTGGGTGCTGCATAGGGTTGAACAGTGGCTTCCAAAGATATGTCCAGATCCTAACCCTGGAGCCTGCGAATGTGATCTTATTTGGATAAAGCGTCTTTGCAAATGTAATTGAGAATCTCCAAAAGAAACCCCAGGTAGCGCTAGTGGTAAAGAATCTGGGTGCCACTGTAGCAGACACAAGAGACTGGGGTTTCATTCCTGGCTTGGGAAGATCCCCTGCGGAAGGGAATGGCAACCCACTCCAGTATTCTTGCCTGGGAAATCCCATGGCCAGAGGAGCCCGGCGGGCTACAGTCCATGGGGTCGCAAGGAGTCGGGCACAGCTGAGCACTTGTCAGTCAGTCAGATGAAACCGTGCCCTAAATCCAGGGATAGGTGTCCTTATTAGAGAAAGGCAACCTGACACACAGAGGTATGGGGGGAAAAGGCCACGTGAAGACAGACATAGGCTGGACTTATGGAGCTATGAGCCAAGGGATGTCTAGAGCCACCAGAAACTGGAAGAGGCAAGGTGCTGTCTCTCCTAGAGGGTTCAGAGGAAGCGTGGTCATACTGGCATTTCAGACTTCTGGGCTCCAGAACTGTGAGAAAATAGGCTCTGTTGTTGTAAGCTACCCAGTTCATGGTAATTTGTCACAGCAAGTCCTAGGAAACTAGCACAGGCACAAAAAAATGTAAGAGGGATCCAGAAAACTCAGGATCAAAATAATATTGTGATGTAGCATATAATACTTTTTTCTTTCTTTCTTTTTTACTTTACAATATTGTATTGGTTTTGCCACACATTGACATGAATCTGCCACGGTTGTACACGTGTTCCCCATCCTGAGCCCCCCTCCCACATCCCTCCACATTAAAAAAAAAAAAATCAAAATAAATGCAAGAAAGACAACTCATGGTGAAAAAAGTGTTGACAATTTAAAGTTAACGTCTGTGGGGTCATGGCTGGGATGGGCATACTCGTGCCCTGGGCAGGCTGAGTCTGATTGGCTAATCAATTGGTACCTTTTTGTTGTTCAGTTGCCAAGTCGTATCTGACTCTTGCGACTCCCTGGACTGCAGCCTACCAGGCTCCTTTGTCCATGGGATTCTCCAGGCAAGAATACTGGAGTGGGTTTCCATTTCCTCCTCCAGGGGATCTTCTGACCCAGGGATCAAACCCACAGCTCTTGCATCTCCTGCATTGGCTGGCAAATTCTGTACCACTGAGCCACTGCCTTTTTAACAGAACAAAAAGAAAAATAATCATTAATATTCAATTGAGATAGAGGTCAAACTCTCCATGGGAGAAAGCTGCTGTTGCCCCTCATTTCTTTTCTGTGGTTCAGACAGTTCAGCCCAGGTCCCTAGGGTGGGCAGCTTCACTGGATTTATAGTAGAGACTAGGGATGTTCCCTTTTAATCTCATGTTCTCTGCAAAGTGTTTGGGTAGATGCTATTTTCTCTGTATGGCTATATGTCTTTAAGTTTTATGGTTCCAGCTACCCCTGCCTGGCTGCCTTTTTTTTTTTTTTTTTTCTGGCTGCCTTTAAATCTAGCTTTAGTTACATCTATGTTACCTTCTGTTTTAAGTTGAGAGCCTTGGGAACCGAGTCTAAAGGACAGAATGGCCTCCAGTGGGAATCAGTTTTCTGTGCTCTTTTCTAATTTTCCACTGAGGGTCGTGAATCTGTCTTCCTGGTCCTCTGAGCTCATCCTGGGGCTCTCACTGAGGAATTAGAGAGAGAGCATGCCTGTGACATCTGCTGCCCAGCATGGTGGGCCATTCTTGCCATCAGAGGCATGCATCATATCCCCTGGTTAAAGGTATCCCTGTGACACAGCGCTGTCCCCTCTCCAGACTGCGTGATCCATGAATAAGAGTGTGAGTGATCTGAGAGTGGGATCTTCATGCTCCCCGCCAGCTCCTGGCTTTGGGAGACACTGGATCAACTCTCCAATGAAATGAAACTACTTAGTGATAACTCCTGAATCTCTGCAGGCAGGCTTGTATGAAGGCGGGAGAAAGGTCCACATGGGGGGCTCTGTCATGACACTTCGGTGTCCTTGTTTCTCCCTAAGACTCTTTCCAGAGTCACAAGTTATTTCTTTGATTATCCAAACCATGTTGCAGATCCTTCATGGGATGTTTTCTATATATGAACACAACACAGACAGATCTTTATAATTTGTATTGACTTAGAAGGCAATGGCACCCCACTCCAGTACTTTTGCCTAGAAAATCCCATGGGTGGAGGAGCCTGGTGGGCTGCAGTACATGGGGACCCTAGGAGTCAGACATGACTGAGCGACTTCACTTTCACTTGTCACTTTCATGCATTGGAGAAGGAAATGGCAACCCACTCCAGTGTTCTTGCCTGGAGAATCCCAGGGATGGGGGAGCCTGGTGGGCTGCTGTCTATGGAATCGCACAGAATCGGACACGACTGAAGTGACTTAGCAGCAGCAGCAGCAAAGTCAAGTTGGAGGGCTTCCCAGGTGGCGCTGGTGGTGAAGAACCCACCTGCCAATGCAGGACATGTAAGAGACGTAGGTTCAATCCCTGGGTTGGGAAGATCTCCTGGAGGAGGGCATGGCACCCACCCAAGTATTCTTACCTAGAGAATGCTAATGGACAGAGGAGACTGGCAGCTATAGTCCATGGGGTTGCAGAGTTGAATTCGACTGAAGCGACTTAGCAGGCATACACACAAAGTCAAGTTACAGAAAAGAATCAGGAATATAGACGTCTTCCCTTGCATCCCAATAATCAGTGACCATAACCTAACACCTTTTTCTACAATGTAGCTCATGATTTTCACTACAGATTTGGTGGCAGTTAGTTTTTAATGTGAGATGTGCACATTTCAAAGACTGTGGGAGTCTTACGTTAGGACATAGGCAGACAACAGTTGGAAACACAGGTACTAATATGAACTTTTAATACTATAAAGCCAAGTCTCCAAGTATTTGGAAATAGCCTTCGCTTGAACGGATGTGACAGCAGCTAAGAAGTGGATGTAGCTCATATGGTCCAGGTCAGGGGAGGCAGGGGCAGTTAGGTTCTGAGTGAGTGTGTGCGTGTGCGTGTGCTTGTGTGTGTGTGTGTGTGTGTGTGTGTGTGTGGAGTGGGGGGATGGGGTGTGGGAGCCGAGCGATGCAGTGCAGGAAGTGTCACGGTCCACGTTTATGCACAGTGTGGGGTTCACTTTCATCTTTCTCTTAGGGCAGGAAGTGACTTTTTCTGCCAGAAGAGCTTAAAAACCCATCCTATCACCACAGCCTGCAGAAGACTGATGATCCTACAGAGAGAACACAGCTGCCAGTGAGATAGAAAGCACTGGTTCCCACAAAGAGACTGAACGAAGCTGCTGGCAGACACGGAATCCTGAGATCAGAGAGAAATGGAATGAAGAAACACAGCCAAAGCTACGATTTTGCATAGAATTTTTGGATAAAAGCAAAGCCTTCCATTGACTCTACTGGCAAAGATTCAGTCCTTAAATGATATACTCCGAGTATACATATTGGGATGTATTTACTCAGATTTAGTAACACAGGCTCAAAGTTAGACACGGCCATCCCATATCACGTCATGTGTGATATGAACACTGCAGAGCACTTTGAACAGAATCCATACTCAACCAACACTATTTCTTTAGCTTTAATGAAAGTTACGTTATGCTCCATCTTTAAGAGGAACTATGGACTGATTTTAGAAGACTTAAAATACTTGCTGCTCTGAAATAGCAAGATATGAATTTCAGATCACAAACTCAAGTGCTTTATGTTATAATTTGCAATACTTTTTCAAGGGCAATCACTTGGGCTTCCCTGGTGGTTCAGTGGTAAAGAACCCACCTGACAATGCAGGAGAAAGACACGAGTCCCATCTCTGAGTTGGAAAGATGCCCTGGAGTAGGTAATGACAACCCACTTGCGTATTCTTGCCTTGAAAATTTCATGAAGAGGATCCTGGTGGGCTACATGACTGAGTAACTCAGCACACACCCACATTTTTTAACAAGTGAATTTAAATTTAATTCTGTTTGGAGCTCTCATTCTATCACATCAATTCAGTTCAGGTCAGTCACTCAGTTGTGTCCAATTCCTTGCAGCCCCATGGACTGCAGCACACCAGGCCTCCCTGTCCATCATCAACTCCTGGAGTTTACTCAAGCTCACGTCCATTGAGTCGGTAATGCCATCCAACCATCTCATCCTCTGTTGTCCCCTTCTTCTCCTGCCTTCAATCTTTCCCAGCATCAAGGTCTTTTCAAATGAGTCAGTTCTTCACATCAGCTGGCCAAAGTATTGGAGTTTCAGCTTCAACATCAGTCCTTCCAATGAACACCCAGGACTGATCTCCTTTAAGATGGACTGGTTGGATCTCCTTGCAGTCCAAGGGACTCTCAAGAGTCTTCTCCAACACCACAGTTCAAAAGCATCAATTCTTCAGCACCTAGCTTTCTTTATGGTGCAACTCTCAAATCCATACATGACCACTAGAAAAACCATAGTCTTGACTAGATGGACCTTAGTTGGCAAAGTAATATCTCTGCTTTTAATACGCTCTCTAAGTTGTTCATAACTTTCCTTTCAAGGAGTAAGCATGTTTTAATTTCATGGCTGCAGTCACCATCTGCACTGATTTTGGAGCCCCCCAAAATAAAGTCTGACACTGTTTCCACTGTTTCCCCATCTATTTGCCATGAAGGGATGGAACTGGATGCCATGATCTTCGTTTTCTGAATGTTGAGCTTTAAGCCAACTATTTCACTCTCCTCTTTCACTTTCATCAAGAGGCTCTTTAGTTCTTCTTTGCTTTCTGCCATTAAGGGTGGTGTCATTGACATATCTGAAGTTACTGGTATTTCTCCTGGCAATCTTGATTCCTGCTTGTGCTTCATTCAGCCCAGCATTTCTCATGATATACTCTGCATACAAGTTAAATAAGCAGGGTGACAATATACAACCTTGATGTACTCCTTTTCCTATTTGGAACCAGTCTGTTGTTCCATGTCCAGTTCTAACTGTTGCGTCTTGACCTGCATACAGATTTCTCAAGAGGCAGGTCAGGTGGTCTGGTATTCCCATCTCTTTCAGAATTTTCCACAGTTTATTGTGATCCACACAGTCAAAGGCTTTGGCATAGTCAATAAAGCAGAAATAGATGTTTTTCTGGAACTCTCTTGCTTTTTCCATGATCCAGTGGATGTTGAGAATTTGATCCCTGGTTCCTCTGCCTTTTCTCAAACCATCACACAGTGGAAGTTAAATCTCAGACAACTGAAGTTTATCTCACCATCTATATCGCTTTTTCTACAGGTGTATGTCTATGTACTGAGAGCATTGTGTTGCGTTCTTCGCAAGCTGTGGGGAAGGAACTGGTTTTCTGGTTTTTTTTTTTTTTTGATTGTCATAATACCTCCTTCGGTGTATTACCCATCTGGTCCTTAAGCACCCATCTAAGGGTCCTACTAACTCACCCCTCAAGCTCACCTCACATTCCCTCAGCTCAGTCCTTCTCCTTACTCTTTCAGGGTCACTCTTCGCATGTTATCACACTGGACAACACCTTAAGCTATAACATGGTCTCCCTTGGGAATGTTTCAGCTGTTTTCATGCTTCACCCTAGGCTTCACCCTAGGCTGTGGACACCCTGTGTTTTTCTAGGATCCCATCTGCTTTAATGCATCTACAGGAATTATTCCCTTGTGGCTCAGATGGTAAAGAATCTGCCTGCAATGTGGGAGACATGGGTTTAATCCCTGGGTCAGGAAGATCCCCTGGAAAAGTAAATGGCTACCCACTCCAGTATTTTTGCCTGGAGAATTCCATGGACAGAGGAGCCTGGCAGGCTACAGTCCACGGGGTTGCAAAAAGTCAGAGAATTCCATGAGTGTATAACACTTCCACTTTCACAGCCATTATTTCCTGGGGGTTGCTGCCTCCTTATAACTCTCTGGGGATGGCCATGTGAGCTCTCTCTGCTCCCCATAAATGGAGAGTAGAGAGAAAAGCAAAGCCCATGGCCTCCCTGGAGACTCCCAAGCTTCTTACTGCTTCTCATTTAACATTACTATAACACTACTCTACAATTTATGGATCATATTCAAACTTTGCCACAAATTTCTTGTAAGGTTTTTTTTTTTTTCTTGTGAGGGTGGGAAATGACGGGTTTTATTTGATATCCATTCATGGTAAAATGTGAAGCATAAGAAGAAATTGCTAAGTATGTAGTAGCTAAACTTTTTCAAGTAACATTTATTTAGAAGCCAATCCTAGAATGAATTACTTGGAAAATAATGTTGTATGCCCAAATCTTAAACTGTAAAAAATTCTACTATCTCCATGTAGTTAAATATAGAGCTTGCTCTTTTAATGTGGCCCATTAAACCATGAATCTGGAAACTAAAAAACTTAATGTTGAGTCTATGCATTACTGAAAAATCAGCTGTTTAGCAACTTTGCAACCCATTATTCACTTCCTGGTAAGCACAATTTTAATGTGGTAACAGAAATTTCATCAATTTCAGAAAACTCTATATTTTCAGTAAACGTAACTTTTTCTTTCTAATAGCAAGAGCCTTTAGAGAAGTCCTTGTATCTAATTCAAGTCTACCTTTCTTGTTACAGGTTCACAAATTCACTTAACAGAAAGTGGTTTGTAGAGTTGGAAGAGTGTTAGTGTTAGTAGAGATAGCCAATAGAAACTTCAGTGCAATGAAAAAGCAAGAAATGTCAGAGCTTAGAGAAGCTGTTCACTGAGTTTCAAATGAGCTGACAGGCACATGATTTATCTTGATGTGGTTAATGTTCAGTTTTACCTCCTGAAGCAAAAATCTGCCAAATAACCCAATAAAACATGGGCTGCTTACCAGAGGCAGCTGAAAGATTTGTAGATAGGAGTCAAGAATCTTAAGCCTTTCTGCAAAGTTAGGTTCCCAATTAGGATGTTGGCTTAATAACATTTGACCTGAATGTGTGAATATTTTGCAATGCAAATGTACTATATTTTAGGATAAAACTATTGGTTGCCCACTTTTGCAGCTGCCAGACACTTTTATCCCCATGGAGGAAAATAAAACAAAACAGTTTGCTTTGTGATGTGGGGAGAGTCAGAGCATTGATTGCCCATGAGATAATACAGCTCATAAGGATCTCTTAACAATCCTTGTATTTTACTTTTACGTTCTGTTGCTGAAGTGTTCAGTTGCTCAGTCATGTCCAACTCTGAGCTGGGAATCCCCTTCATCTTTAGGCCGGGTGGCTTAAACAACTGATATTTACTCCTCACAGTCTGGAGGCTGGAAACCCAAGATTAATGTGCCCACTGATTCTGTACCCGGTGAGGACTTGCTTCCTGGCTGTCAGACTGATGCCTTCTTGCTGGGTACACAGAGCGGAGAGAGCAAGGGCTCTGGTCTCTCCTCCTCTATTTAAGGACACTAAGCTCATCATCGGGGCTCTACCCTCATGACCTTACCAGTGTTAATCACTTGACAAAGGCTCCATCTCCAGAACCATCATGATCGGGGATTTAGGGCCTCAACATTTGAGTGAATTATTTGTTGTTTTTGTTTATTCACTAAGTCCTGTCTAACTCTCTGTGACCGCATGGACTATAGCCTGCCAGGCTCCTCTGTCCATGGGATTTCTCAGGCAAGAATACTGGAGTGAGTTGCCATTTCCTTCTTCAGGGGATGTGCCCGACCCAGGGATGGAATCCACATCTCCTGCACTGACAGGTAGATTCTTTACTGCTGAGCCAGTCAGTACACGACAACCAACAATGGGTTCCTTCAGGCATGACCTCCTTCAGGAAACCTTTCCTGACTTCTCATTTTGATCTGGGAGAGCACCTGGACCTTACCTTGATCAGATTTCTGAACAAGTGGATCTGAACAACTAAATAACTGTGATAACTGTTATCACAACTCAGTAACAGTGGATATGAGCAACTGAGTTTCTAACGGTGCATATCGACTAATAGATGGGACAATGTGCTTCGTATTCACCAATAAAATGTGGGCAGCTGATGTGTGGCTTTGCAAATCTGGCCCATAATCCTCCTCACACAAATGGTCTCTATTCTTTTCTGTCATCAGTGACTGCAGAACCCACATGCTGAGAACAGCCTGTGTGATAGAACATTTTTATTATTGCTTTCTATCCAAAGAAAATACCTAGAAAGTCCATTTCTTTTATCAAAAAATAATTTAAAATCTTACCTTTAATTTTACCAATGCTGCTGCTGCTGCTGCTAAGTCGCTTCAGTCATGTCTGACTCTGTGTGACCCCATAGACGGCAGCCCACCAGGCTCCCCCGTCCCTGAGATTCTCTAGGCAAGAACACTGGAGTGGGTTGCCATTTCCTTCTCCAATGCATGAAAGTGAAAAGTGAAAGTGAAGTCGCTCAGTCGTGTCTGACTCTTAGTGACCCCATGGACTGCAGCCTACCAGGCTCCTCCGTCCATAGGATTTTCCAGGCAAGAGCACTGGAGTGGGTTGCCATTACAAGTTACCTTAAATTTTTACCAATAATTTAACTTTGCAAGATAAATTATTGGAACTGATTAAAGACTTGAAAATGAATGTTGAAAATATGACATTTAAAACAAAACATATTAGCACTTTACATACACAGTATGTCCTGAGAGGTGTTCTCATCAATCTGACCTAGATTATGTGAATTATTAATAAACCAGAAATAAGCTCGTTTTTTCACACTGAAAGCTTTGTATATCGATGTATACAGTGTTTATTTAAAGTTTGTATAAAATATTTAGTACAGAAACTACTGTTTTACTATAACAAGTACAATAGTAATTATATATATTAATCTCCTATGCATATACTTTTAATGAGCAATGTGTATAATTTTGCAAGGTTTTTGATTTCCTTGTGCTGTGTTTATTATAGTTATATCTACTGAAAAGTAATTTTATGGCTGTTGAATCTAACAATAAAAGACCAAGACTATTTTGCATGTCTTTAAAAAAATCTTTTTTCCAATAATTTACTTAAGTTAAAATTGTAAAGTGTCAGTCTGTGACGGATTAGGGAAAAAACTAACAATCGAGCAAGCTTAGTTCTTCTCACAGACAGTTCTAGAAGCACCAAGTCAGGTTTTAGCCTTGGAGTGTGTGGTGGATCTGCTCCTTTCGTCTGTAGGGGACAAGTGACACATCTGGGTAGGACTGATGGGCAGAACTGAATGATGCCCACAGATCTTGGACACTGAGCTGCGCGATTACAATATGGAACTTTGTGTTTTCCTCCTGGGAGGTAGAAGTGAGCCTGCTTTATATGTTAGAAGATGAATGAAACTACTTGCTGACCAAGAAATGGAGACTATTAAAAAAAAAAAAGCATTCACATTATAAGAATTCTGCTTTGTTAATGTCAACAGAGATTAAACAGAAAATCCAGAGGTACATGATTGGAGAACACCATAATAATAGCTAACATTGCGTGAGTTTATGATGTAAGTTCTCTTGAAGCCAGGCACTACTGACTTTGAGTGGAGTCGGGGGAGGGGGCTATCCTGTGCATTGCAGGATGTTGAGCGACACCCTTGGCCTCTGCCCACTAAACTCCAGTAGTATGTCCCAACCCAGTTACGACAATCAAAAATATATCCAGATACCGCAAAGGTCCCCAGGGGATTAGTTGCCCCTGTTGAGAATCATTGGTCTGTATGCTTTGCTGCAGCTAATTCTCTGAGTAGGTACTATTGGGCTTCCCTGGTGACTCGGTGGTAAAGAAATCCACCTGCCAATGCAGGAGATGTGGGTTCGATTCCTGGATCTGGGAAGAGCCCCTGGTGAAGGAAATGACAACCTACTTCAGTATTCTTGCCTGGAGAATCCCATGGACAGAGGAGCCTGGCAGGCTTTAGCCCATGGGGTTGCAAACAGTTGGACATGACTTAGCTGCTGAACAACAGCAACAAGGTACTATTATCATCTGCATTGTGTAGACAAGGGCAATGAGGTTAGAACTGGTTAGGAAGGAGCCTCAAGTCAGAAATAAAAAGTCGGCAGAGTTGGGACTTAAAATACTGATGGTTCTCTAGGACCAAGACATCACAGTCTAGTCTGCCTGAACTCTATTCAGCTTTTACAGCTGAAAGATAACTGATGACTTCTGCCCTTTGAA
Organism: Ovis aries; assembly: GCF_016772045.2. Lineage (NCBI taxonomy): Eukaryota > Metazoa > Chordata > Mammalia > Artiodactyla > Bovidae > Ovis > Ovis aries. The sequence continues at coordinate 58,074,461 of NC_056069.1, read as the reverse complement.
TGACACAATTACTTTAAAGGGGGGTATATTGTAGCTGTAGTCTCCTTGTGACCCACTTTGAAGTCTTAAAAAAAGTGTCAGTGGTCCACTTTGGTTCAGTTCAGTTCGGTCATTCATAGTGTCCAACTCTTTGCAGCTTCATGGACTGCAGTATGCCAGGCCTCCCTGTCCATCACCAACTCTCGGAGTTTGATCAAACTCATGTCCATTGAGTCAGTGATGCCATCCAACCATCTCACCCTCTGTCATCCCCTTCTCCTCCCACCTTCAATCTTTCCCAGGATCGGGTCTTTTCAAATGAGTCAGTTCTTTGCATCAGGTGGCCAAAGTATTGGAGTTTCAGCTTCAACATCAGTCCTTCCTATGAATATTCAGGACTAATTTCCTTTAGGATGAACTGGTTGGGTCTCCTTGGAGTCCAAAGGACTCTTAAGAGTCTTCTTCAACACCACAGTTCAAAAGCATCAGTTCTTCAGCGCTCAGCTTTGTCTATGGTCTAACTCTCACATCCATACATGACTACTGGAAAAACCATAGCTTTGACTAGATGGACCTTTGTTGGCAAAGTGACGTCATTTTTAGTATGTTGTCTAGGTTGGTCATACCTTTTCTTCCAAGAACAAGAATCTTTTAATTTCATGGTGGCAGTCACCATCTGCAGTGATTTTGGAGCTCCCCAAAATAAAGTCTCACACTGTTTCCATTGTTTCCTCATCTATTTGCCATGAAGTGATGGGAATGGATGCCATGATCTTCATTTTTTGAATGTTGAGCTTAAGCCAGCTTTTTCACTCTCTTTCACTTTCATCAAGAGGCTCTTTGGTTCCTCTTAGCTTTCTGCCATAAGGGTGGTATCATCTGTGTATCTGAGGTTACTGATATTTCTCCCAACAATCTTTATTCCAGCTTGTACTTCACCCAGCCCAGCATTTCACATGATGTACTCTGCATGTACATTATATAAGCAGGATGACAATATACAGCCTTGAAGTACTCCTTTCCCAATTTGGAATCAGTCCGTTGTTCCATATCCAGTTCTAACTGTTGCTTCTTGACTTGCCTACATATTTATCTGGAGGCAGGTATGGTGGTTTAGTATTCCCATCTCTTGAAGAATTTTCCACAGTTTGTTATGATCCACACAGTCAAAGACTTTGGTGTAGTCAATGAAGCTGAAGTACACATTATTCTGGAACTCTCTTGTTTTTTCTTGCTTTCTCTCTCTCTTATTTTTCATGATCTAATGTTGGCAATTTGATCTCTGGTTCCTCTGCCTTTTCTAATTCCAGCTTGAACATCTGGAATTTCTCAGTTCATGCACTGTTGAAGCCTGACTTGGAGAATTTTGCACATTACATTGCTAGCATGTGAGATGAGCGCAATCATGAAATAGTTTAAACGTTCTTTGGTATTGCCTTTCTTTGGGATTGGAATGAAAACTGACCTTTTCCAGTCCTGTGGCCACTGTTGAGTTTCCCAAATTTTCTGGCATATTGAGTGCAGCACTTTCACACTATCATGTTTTAGGATTTGAAATAGCTCAGCTGGAATTGCATCACCTCCACTAGCTTTGTACATAGTGATGCTTCCTACAGCCCACTTGACTTTGGACTCCAGGATGTCTGGGTCTAGGTGAGTGACCACAGGTCATTGAGATCTTTTTTTTTTTTTTAATCGGAGGCTAATTACTTTACAATATTGTAGTGGTTTTTGCCATACATTGACATGAATCAGCTATGGGTGTACATCTGTTTCACATCCTGAACTCCCCTCCTGCCTCCCTCCCCATCCCATCTCTCAGGGTCATATAGCTTTTTTTGTGTGTTCTTGCCATTTTTTAAAAATAGAAATTACCTTTATTTTTTAAAAATAATATATTCATTTTAATTGGAAGCTAATTACTTTACAATATTGTAGCGGTTTTTGCCTAACATCGACATGAATCAGCCGTGGGTCCACATATGACCCAGCAATCCCACTGCTGAGCATACACACTGAGAAAACCAGAATTGAAAGAGACACGTGCACCCCAGTGTTCACTGCAGCACTGTTTACAATAGCCAGGACATGGAAGTAACCTAGATGTCCATCAGTAGATGAATGGATAAGAAAGCTGTGGTACATATACACAATGGAATATTACTCAGCCATTAAAAGAATGCATTTGAATCAGTTCTAATGAGGTGGATGAAACTGGAGCCTATTATACAGATTGAAGTAAGTCAGAAAGAAAAACACCAATAGAGTATACTAACGCATATATATGGAATTTAGAAAGATGATAATGATGACCCTCTATGCGAGACAGCAGAAGAGACACAGATGTGTAGAACAATCTTTTGGACTCTGTGGGAGAGGTCGAGGGCAGGATGATATGGGAGAATAGCATTGAAACATGTATATCATCATATGTGAAATAGATTGCCAGTCCAGGTTTGATGCATGAGACAGGGTGCTCAGGGCTGGTTCACTGGGATGACCCTGTGGGATGGGATGGGGAGGGAGGTGGGGGGGCATTCAGGATGAGGAACACATGTACACCCGTGGCTGATTCATGTCAATGTATGGCAAAAACCACTACAATATTGTAAAGTAATTAGCCTCCAATTAAAATAAATAAACTAAAAAGGAAATTACCTTTATTTTTTAATTAATTTATTTATTTTAATTGGAAGCTAATCACTTTACAATGTTGTGGTGGTTTTTGCCTAACATTGATATGAATCAGCCACAGGCCCATATGTGTTCCCCATCCAGAACCCTCCTCCCACCTTCCTCCCCATCCCATCCCCCGGGGTCATCCCAGTGCACCAGCCCTGAGCACCCTGTCCCATGCATCGAACCTGGACTGGCAATCAGTTTCACATATGACGATATACGCATTTCAATGCTACCCTCTTAAATCATCCCATCCTCACCCTCTCCCGCAGAGTCCAAAAGACTGTTCTTTATATCTATGTCTCTTGCTGTCTCACATATAGGGTCATTGTTACCATCTTTCTAAATTCCATATATATGCATTAGTATACTCTATTGGTGTTTTTCTTTCTGACTTACTTCACTCTGTATAATAGGCTCCAGTTTCATCCACCTCATTAGAACTGATTCAAATGCATTCTTTTTAATGACTGAGTAATATTCCATTGTGCATATGTACACAGCTTTCTTATCCATTCATCTGCTGATGGACATCTAGGTTGCTTCCATGTCCTGGCTATTGTAAACAGTGCTGCAGTGAACACTGGGGTACACGTGTCTCTTTCAATTCTGGTTTCCTTGGTGTGTATGCCCAGCAGTGGGATTGCTGAATCATATCTTGCCACCTTTTCTTAATATCTTCTGCTTCTATTAGGTCCATACCATTTCTGTCCTTTATTGTGCCCATATTTGCATGAAACAGTCCCTTGATATTTCTAATTTTCTTGAAAATCTATCTAGTCTTTCCCATTTTATTGTTTTCCTCTATTTCTCTGCATTGATCACTTAGGAAGGCTTTCTTATCTCTCCTTGCTATTCTTTGGAACTCTGTAAGTACCAAGTATCAAATTGCAGTACTTGGATGCAGTCTCATAATTTAAAGAATGATCTCTGTTCGTTTCCAGGGCAAACCATTCAATATCACAGTAATCCAAGTATATGACCCAACCACTAATGCCAAAGAAGCTGAAGTTGAACAGTTCTACGAAGACCTACAAGAACTTCTAAAACTAACACCAAAAACCAAAGATGTTCTTTTCATCATAGAGGACTGGAATGCAAAAGTAGGAAGTCAGGGGTTCAGTAATGGGTCTTAACATTGCTCCTGGAAGCTTACTACACCTCTCTTTTTTTTCTTATCAAAATGGCACTTGTAAATGATCCACTTACTCAGTTCAGAAAATTTCTTCCTCTTCCTAAAACCTACAACCTATTGTATACTATCAAGCTCATAAGTTCAATTTCAAAATATTTTGAAGTAATATCATGCTTTTTTCTCATAGACCATCTTCAGAATATATATTCCATAGATTATTAAATATTCATTTTCAAAATGAATTTTAATGGCAGTGTAGTATTCCACCTTTGGGATGTACCCTATTTATTTAATTAATCCTTGTCTTTGGGCATTGAAAAAATTTTTTGTCCTAATGTTTCATGCATCATAACATTTTTCTATTTTCATTTTCTGTCCACAGAGCCAGTACTGCTATCCAAGGCTTGTGGAATCTCTTTGACATAATACCTTACCAAGTGACTCATTGTAGTTTCTTGGGAGACAGAGAGAAAGTTTAAGCCCAAGAGTACATGACCAATTCTGAGTCTAGAAAAATCATTCTGGATATAGATTTGAGGCTGAAATGGGCAGAAATGGAACTGGATTCAGGGAGATTGTTAGAAATCAGGGAGAGAAATAAAGCAGTGGCAGAAGGGGAAAGGCTTAAGAGATATTAAGGAGTAGGATTAACAGGATATGGGGCTAGATTAGATAACAGGGTTAGGGAGAGGGAGAAGTTTAAGATAACTCCTGGGCCTACACTTGCTTATCGTCCTGATTTCAAAAGTTAACTATGGAAGGATAACTTAGACTCCATTTGATTGACAAGGCCAGAAGAAAAATAATTTGAGAACTATTTTGTCTCTTTGAAATCTAAGCCATTTTAATCCCCCTTGGGATCAATTTTGTTATTCATTATAATATGAAACACTGTACTTGTTAAAATCTCTGAGTGATGAAAAGGAAAATAGTTCTGCCTTTCCCATTTTATTTTATATAATTTTAAATATGTGTGATCCTTGCACATATGTATTTATCTGGTTGGAATGAACAACCTTTCTTGATTCTTCCCTTGATAAAGTGCAGGCAGAAAGGAAAGGAAAGAAAATAAAGTTCATCTGTAGAATCACAAATGATCTAGTAATCACAGCAGCTGAGTTCAAGCAAAAGCCATTTGTTGAGTTCCTACTCCATGCAAAGCTCTGACTGTGCTGACTTGCACATGCCCAGAGCAATTAGGGTCTGTTGAAACCTCAGGGCCCAGTGAGAGGTCCTGGGTTAGGCAGAAGAGGTGACCCAAGGATTCATCTATGAAATGGCTAAAACAGAGTCAAGGCATGAGTTTGTAAGCCTGGAAACAGACCCAGAGTAAGTTGCAGAAATTTCTTGTGCCCTAGTTTTTCATATGTGAAATGATTAAAGTAGTGATATTTTATTTGCATATTATAATTTGTAGGTACCAGATTTAATTTGTGTAAGGCTACTTAATTATTTTCTTGGAAGACAGAGTGATTTCTTACTCCTATTAATAGGCAACCAAGCCCAATACATTTGTTTTACATATTAATGCCTTTAGGATTGAAATAAACAAAAATTCAGAAATTTCTCCTTAAGTATGGATCAAAAGAGAAGTAGAAAGATGATGTATCAATAATTACAAGTTTTTCTAAAAACCTGTTTAGGTGGTAGTGGTTGTTTAGTTGCTAAGTCGTATCTGACTCTTGAGACCCCATGGACTGTTGCCCGCCAGGCTCCTCTGTCCATGGAATTCTCCAGGCAAGAATACTGGAGTGGGTTGCCATTTCCTTCTCCAGGGGATCTTCCCAATGATCGAAACCAGGTTGAGTGGTTATGAAAGTGAAAGTGTTAGTTGCTCAGTGGTGTACAACTCTTTGTGATCCTATGGATGTTAGACCCCAGGCTTCTCTGTCCATGAGATTCTCCAGGCAGCAATACTGGAATGGATTGCCATGCGCTTCTCCAGGTGATCTTCCTGATCCAGAGATCTAACCCTCTTCTCTTACATATCCTAGCATTGGCAGGTGAGTTCTTTACAACTAGTGCCAACTGGGAGAGTAGTTATATAAATGTTTAAACCTATATATCACTTTTATTTCTCAAAATAAATGTAGGTTAAGATAACATGCGAAGTATGACTCAAAGAAACGCAAATAGGTGGCAATATTAATACATTCTTCATCCAAAATTAAGTGTTTCTTTATTCCATAATGAACATTTGCTTTTTATTTATTCATGCAACCCTTGAGAGCTTACTGTGTGCAAGTCATTGATATGAGTAGCAAAGATGGGACAGTGCAAATACAGAAAAGACCTCCAATCTCAATGTCAAAAACATTTGTTTTCACAAGACATGTGCTACTTGGTCTTATTATGAATACAAAAGGCATGAAGATGGTTAACAGGTGGGAAATTATTTTTCTAAATATTTCTATGATTTTTACCTAATTTCCATCATTTGTATGGAATGACATTATATTCTGTTATGTGAAAATAAAGAAGATATGGTTCCTACCTTTAAGGGTTGCACTATCTAGTGAAAATAATTGACAAATTCCAAGATAATGAAGATAAGCTAGGAATTAATTGTCAGTCTTGCAGGTGAGATCTTTTTAAAACAAATGCTTCCAAATTGTACTTGTTCTGTGTTGGGCTATACCCTACAGGCCTACAAGGCTTGTGATTGCCCAGCTTCAAGACTGAAAAGAAAGCCCAGCATCAACAACAGAAACATCAGTGGCTTAACTAACGGGGGAATTTACTTGTCTGAAGCAAGGTCTTGGATGACATCCTATTGTGTGTGGTACACAGCAGACAGGACATGAGGGCAGTCTTTACTTTCTAGGGGTGGGGGTTCTTATCAGTTATGGGGGAATTAACTTCAGGTGGGCTTATTGGTCACCAGGAAAACCAGCAGAAGCCTACTTCTCAGCAATCATTTTGATAAGAACAATCACTAGATGGAGCCTGTGGCCAGTATGGAGGAAGGCCAGCCATGTACTTAAAGTATATTGAAGCAGAACAGCTGGTCCAGCTGGGACCGGCTGGGATATACAGAAAGCAAGAGAGCAACCATCTTGAGTGACCTGACCATACATTCAGTCAAACTCTCTCCTGGGTCATCAGCCTGCATCAAGTCCCAAGATGCTACAATAAAGGAAATGAAGAACATTTTGAGTATCACCAAGAGTTTTATTTCTGGAAAATCTCCTCTCAATATGGCAGAAATTAATGTTTTAAGCAAATCTAAAATAAAAGTCCTAGACTATGCTGTAAACTTAGTAAACAATTTTTGTAGCCATTGTAGCAAATTCCATAGTAAATACCCTCAAAATGTGAGACAAAGTTGCTGTCAAATTCTATAAGAAGTGATTGATAATAAGGGGCTTCCAGGTGGCACTAGTGATAAAGAACCTTCTTGCCAATGCAGGAGACGTAAGAGACTTGGGTTTGATCTGGGGTCTGGAAGATCCCCTGGAGGAGGGCATGGCAACCCACCCCAGTATTCCTGCCTGGAGAATTCCATGGACAAGGAGCCTGGCAGGTAACAGTCCATGGGATGGCAAAGAGTCAAGTGACTCAGCACGCATGCACGGTCATGAAAAAGACTAGGTTCCCGAGAGAAGAAGTCGAGTTGCTTTATAATAAGACTGGAAGAGAGTGGAGTGTGGCTTATGATTCTGAAAAGAGTGTTATTCCTCTTATATCATAGAAGAGAGGGAGGAAGAGGACTGAATTTATTCTTTATTTTTGTCCAGATTTGGGGTCTGACATTGAACAGCCATCAAAAGAAGTCAGAGTGCTAGTGAGACACGTTCTTGTGCCACTTGGAAGAAAAAGTAGATAGCCCCCTGCAGCTCAGTTTCATTGCCCAGCACAAACGTCTTGAAGAAATAGCAGCTTTTAGGAGTGACAGAGAAATGAAGTTGGGCAGGTCGTGCCAGAAGCACTGGTGAGCTGGTGACATTATTGCTTAACTGGGAAGGTGAGGGCATAAGGACATCTCTGGACAGCAGCAAAGCCAGGTATGCAACTATATAAAAAAATCCAGCAATTGTACAGTTACTGATTGTGGTTTCTGAGACACCCGAGGAATCTCAACACCTACCTCCCCTTAGTGGGAGGAACCGACTTGCATATGAAAGTTTCCAAGAGTGAATCCTAAGTTGTTGTTTAGTCACTGAGTTGTGTCTGATTTTTTGTGACCCCATGGACTACAGCACACCTGGCTTCCCTGCCCTTCACTATCTCCCAGAGTCTGTTCAAACTCATGTCCATTGAGTCAATGATGTTATCTAACCATCTCATCCTCTGCTGCCCCCTTCTCCTTTTGACTTCAGTTTTTCCCAGCATCAGGATCTTTTTCAATAAGTCGGACCTTTGCATCAGGTGGCCAAAGTATTGGAGCTTCAGCTTTAGGATCCGTCCTTTCAATGAATACTCAGGACTGATTTCCTTTAGGATTGACTGGTTTGTTCCCCTTTCTGTCCAAGGGACTCTCAAGAGTCTTCCCCAGCACCACAATTTGAAAGTGTTATTTCTTTGGCATTCAACCTTTATGATGATCCAACTCTGACATTCACACATGACTTGAGAAACTTTTGTTTTTATGGACCTTTGTCTATATGGCAAGAATACACGGAAGAACTGTACAAAAAAGATCTTCATGACCCAGATAATCATGATAATGTGATCACTAATCTAGAGCCAGACATCTTGGAATGTAGAGTCAAGTGGGCCTTAGAAAGCATCACTATGAACTAAGCTAGTGGAGGTGATGGAATTCCAGTTGAGCTATTTCAAATCCTGAAAGTGCTGCACTCGTTATGCCAGCAAATTTGGAAAACTCAGCAGTGGCCACAGGACTGGAAAAGGTCAGTATTCATTCCAATCCCAAAGAAAGGCAATGCCAAAGAATGCTCAAACTACCGCACAATTGCACTCATCTCACATGCTAATAAAGTAATGCTCAAAATTCTCCAAGCCAGGCTTCAGCAATACGTGAACCGTGAACTCCCTGATGTTCAAGCTAGTTTTAGAAAAGGCAGAGGAACCAGAGATCAAATTGCCAACATCTGTTGGATCATGGAAAAAGCAAGAGAGTTCCAGAAAAACATCTATTTCTGCTTTATTGACTATGCCAAAGCCTTTGACTGTGTGGATCACAATAAACTGTGGAAAATCCTGAAAGAGATGGGAATACCAGACCACCTAACCTGCCTCTTGAGAAATCTGTATGCAGGTCAGGAAGCAACAGTTAGAACTGGACATGGAACAACAGACTGGTTCCAAATAGAAAAGGAGTACATCAAGACTGTATATTGTCACCCTGCTTATTTAACTTGTATTCAGAGTACATCATGAGAAACGCTGGGCTGGAAGAAACACAAGCTGGAATCAAGATTTCCAGGAGAAATATAAATAACCTCAGATATGCAGATAACACTACCTTTATGGCAGAAAGTGAAGAGGAACTAAAAAGCCTCTTGATGAAAGTGAAAGAGGAGAGTGAAAAAGTTGGCTGAAAGCTCACCATTCAGAAAACGAAGATCATGGCATCTGGTCCCATCACTACATGGGAAATAGATGGGGAAATAGTGGAAACAGTGTCAGACTTTATCTTTTGGGGCTCCAAGATCACTGCAGATGGTGACTGCAGCCATGAAATTGAAGGACACTTACTCCTTGGAAGAAAAGTTATGACCAACCTAGATAGTATATTCAAAAGCAGAGACATTACTTTGCCGACTAAGGTCCATCTAGTCAAGGCTATGGTTTTTCCAGTAGTCATGTATGGATGTGAGAGTTGGACTGTGAAGAAGGCTGAGTGCTGAAGAATTGATGCTTTTGAACTGTGGTGTTGAAGAACACTCTTGAGAGTCCCTTGGACTGCAAGGAGATCCACCAGTCCATTCTGAAGGAGATCAGTCCTGGTATTTCTTTGGTAGGAATGATGCTAAAGCTGAAGCTCCAGTACTTTGGCTACCTCATGCAAAGAGTAGCTCATTGACTCATTGGAAAAGACTCTGATGCTGGGAGAGATTGGGGGCAGGAAGGGAAGGGGACGATGGAGGATGAGATGGCTGAATGGCATCACGGACTGGATGGATGTGAGTCTGAGTGAACTCTGGGAGATAGTGATGGACAGGGAGGCCTGGCGTGCTGCGATTCATGGGGTCGCAAAGAGTCGGACACGACTGAGTGACTGAACTGAGCTGAACTGTCTATATGGACCTTTGTCCACAAAATAATGTCTCTCCTTTTTAATATGCTGTCTAGGTTTGTCATAGCTTTTCTTCCAAGAAGCAAGTGACTTTTAATTTCATGGTTGCATTCACCATCCACAGTGATTTCAGATAGCCCAAGAAAATAAAATCTGTCAGTTTCCACTTTTTCCTGATCTATTACCATGAAGTTACAGGATCGGATGCCATGATCTTAGTGTTTTGAATGTGGAGTTTTAAGCTTTGTCACTCGTCTATTTCACCCTCATCCAAAGGCTCTTAAATGGTATTATCATTATTTCATCCTTGAGAGAGAGATTCAGAGACAGAGAGTTAGAGAAAGAGAGATCACATGAGTTGTAACACTGTTCATTCTTAGGCATGAGAATTGGATAGTTGATAAATCAGTTTTGCTATGTTTTTCACAGGGATCACCAAATAGCCCTCTGCTCTTCCATATTTCCCAGACTCCCTTGCAGTTGGATTTGATTATAGCCATTGAGATATGGACAGAAATGATGTGTCATTTGTAAGCCTGGTCCAGTAATACATTGCTCAAGAGTCTTCATTCTCTCTGTCCTTGCCATAGTGACTTGGGAGGATCAATATGATGGAGGGAGAGGATGAGCTACTAGACGCACACTGGACTTTATGTATGCAAAAAATAAACCTTTCATGTGCTAAGTTCCTCAGATATACCTATTGTGGCAATTGGAGGTGATTGCCTGGACAAATGCAAGTCCCAACATCCTTCACTACTGAGGTGATAGGATAGAATCGTCAAGCCCCTCTTTGAAACACCTTTGCAGAAGGGCCTTTTATAATTAGTCTCCCCCTCCCTCAACTTGATGGTTGCGTTTTTCATTAGTTTTAAAGTAATAGGCGTAAGGAGCTGGAAGTAAGCACAATGTGGCCTTTAGTTTGGCTCAAGAATGGCTCTCTTTTTCAAGTGACACTAAGGAGTAAAAAGAATAATAATGCTATCAATAATTCCAGAGTATATGGACTAAATCAAGAAACAAGATGCCATCAACTTGAGATCATTATTATAATATTCATCAATGACAAAGGACCCTTCCCTTATGTCAGAACCATCCTTATCATTAGTTTCCTATTTATGTTATTTAAGGACAGAGATTCTGATCTTCTTAGTTATGACTTTTTTCTTTAGTTATGACTTTTGTCTTTTTTTTAATTGAAGTATAGTTGATGCACGATACATTAGTTTTAGATGTACTACATAATTATTTGACATTTGCATACTCTTTGAAATGATCACCATGATAAGTGTAGTAACCTTCTGTCCTCATACAAAACTACTGCAGTATTACTGATCATGCTGTATGTTACATCCCTGTGGCTTATTTATTTTGTGCTAGAGGTTTGTACCTCTTAATTTCCTTCATCTACTTACCCCCACTCCCCTTACCCTCCCTTCTGGCAACCACCTACTTTTTCTCTGTCTCTATGAGTCTATTTTCATTTTATTTTGTTTTTTAAATTCCACAAATAAATGAGATCATACTTTGTTTGTCTTTCTCTGTGTGACTTATTGCAGCATAATACCCTCTAAGTCCATCTATGTTGTTGCAAATGGCAAGATTGTATTTTTTGTTGTTGTTGCTATTGTTCAGTCACTAATCCATGTGCAACTCTTTGTGACTACATGAACTACAGTCCACCAGACTTCCCTGTCCTTCACTGTCTCCTGGAGTTTGCTCAAATTCATGTCCAGTATTTTTTATGGCTGAGTAATATTTTATAGTGCATGTGTGTGTATGTGGCATTGTCTTCATCCATTCATCTATGGATGGACACTACGCTTGCTTCCATATTTTGACTATTGTAAATAATCCTACAATGAACATTGGTGTGTCTATTGTCTTTTCAAATTAGTGTTTTTATTTAATTCAGGTGAAGACCCAGAAGGGAAATTCCTGAAAGGCAGTTCTATTTTAAATTTTCTGAGGAATCTCCAAACTATTTTCCATAGCACCTGCCCCAATGTATAATCCCTCTAACAGCACAAAAGGACTCCCTCGTCTACACATCTTCACCAGAACTTTTTATATGTGGTCTTTTTGATGATAGCCATTCTGACAGGTGTGATATGGTATCTCATGAAAGTGAAAGTCACTCAGCCGTGTCCAAATTTTGTGATCCCATGGACTATACATCCATGGAATTCTCCAGGAGAGAATACTGGAGTGAGTAGCTGTTCCCTTCTCCAGTGGATCTTCCAGCCCAGGAGTTGAACCGGGGTCTCCTACATTGCAGGTGGATTCTTTACCAGCTGAGCTACCAGCGAAGCCCAATGTGGTATCTCATGGCAGTTTTGATTTGCATTTCCCTGATGTGCTCTATACAGTCAGCAAAAACAAGACTGGGAGCTGACTGTGGCTCAGATCATGAACTCCTTATTGCCAAATTCAGACTTAAATTGAAGAAAGTACAGAACACCACTAGACCGTTCAGGTATGATCTAAATCAAATCCCTTACAATTATACAGTGGAAGTGAGAAATAGATTTAAAGGACTAGATCTGATAGACAGAGTGCCTGATAAACTATGAATGGAGATTCATGACATTGTACAGGAGACAGGGAGCAAGACCATCCTCTAGAAAAAGAAATGCAAAAAAGCAAAATGGCTGTTTGAGGAGGCCTTACAAATAGCTGTGAAAAGAAGAGAAGTGAAAAGCAAAGGAGAAAAGGAAAGATATACCCGTTTGAATGCAGAGTTTCAAAGAATAGCAAGGAGAGATAAAGCCTTCCTCAGTGATCAGTGCAAAGAAACAGAGGACAACAATAGAATGGGAAAGAATAGAGATCTCTTCAAGAATATTAGAGATATCAAGGGAACATTTCATGCAAAGATGGGCACAATAAAGGACAGAAATGGTATGAACCTAACAGAAGCAGAAGATATTAAGAAGAGATGGCAAGAATACACAGAAGAACTGTACAAAAAAGAGATCCAGATATTCATGATGGTGTGATCACTCACCTAGAGCCAGACATCCTAGAATGTGAAGTCAAGTAGGCTTTAGGAAGCATCACTATGAACAAAGCAGGTGGAGGTGATAGAATTCCAGTTGAGCTATTTCAAATCCTAAAAGATGATGCTGTGAAAGTGCTGCATTCAATATGCCAGCAAATTTGGAAAACTCAGCAGTGGCCACAGGACTGGAAAAGGTCAGTATTCATTCCAATCCCAAAGAAAGGCAATGCCAAAGAGTGCTCAACTGCTGCACAATGGCACTCATCTCACATGCTAGCAAAGTAATGCTCAAAATTCTGCATGCCAGGCTTCAACAGTATGTGAACCATGAACTTCCTGATGTTCAAGCTGGTTTCAGAAAAGATAGAGGAACCAGAGATCAAATTGCCAACATCCGCTGGATCATTGAAAAAGCAAGAGAGTTCCAGAACAACATCTGTTTCTGCTTTATTGACTATGCCAAACCTTTGACTGTGTGGATCACAATAAACTGTGGAAAATTCTGAAAGAGATGAGAATACCAGACCACCTGACCTGCCTCCTGACAATTCTGTATGCAGGTCAGGAAGCAACAGTTAGAACTGGACATGGAACAACAGACTGGTTCCAAATAGGAAAATGAGTACGTCAAGGCTGTATATTGTCACCCTGCTTATTTAACTTATATGCAGAGTACATCATGAGAAATGCTGGGCTGGAGGAAGCACAAGCTGGAATCAAGATTGCCAGGAGAAATATCAATAACCTCAGATATGCAGATGACACTACTCTTATGGCAGAAAGTGAAGAACTAAAGAGCCTCTTGATGAAAATGAAAGAGGAGAGTGAAAAAGTTGGCTTAAAGCTCAACATTCAGAAAACGAAGATCATGGCATCCAGTCCCATCACTTCATGGCAAATAGATGGGGAAATGGTGGCTGATTTTATATTTGTGGTCTCCAAAATCACTGCAGATGGTGACTGCAGCCATGAAATTAAAACACACTTACTCCTTGGAAGAAAAGTTATAGCCAACCTAGACAGCATATTAAAAAGCAGAGACATTACTTTGCCAACAAAGGTCCGTCTAGTCAAGGCTATGGTTTTCCAGTAGTCATGTATGGATGTGAGAGTTGGACTAGAAATAAAGCTGAGCACAGAAGAACTGATGCTTTTGAAGTGTGGTGTTGGAGAAGACTCTTGAGAGTCCCTTGGACTGCAAGGAGATCCAACCAGTCCATCCTAAAGGAGATCAGTTCTGGGTGTACATTGGAAGGAATAATGTTGAAGCTGAAACTCTAGTACTTTGGCCACCTGATGCGAAGCGCTGAGTCATTTGAAAAGACCTTGATGCTGGGAAAGAATTGAGGGCAGGAGGAGAAGGCGACAACAGAGGATGAGATGGTTGGGTGACTTAACTAACTCAGTGGACATGAGTTTGAGTAAACTCCAGGAGTTGGTGATGGACAGGGAGGCCTGGTGTGCAGCAGTCTATGGGGTCGCAAAGAATTGGACACGACTGGGCAAATGAACTGAACTGATGATGTTTGATGCTGAGCATCTTTTCATGTGCCTGTTGGCCACCTGCATGTCTTTTTTCAAAAATGTTTATTCAGGTTCTTTGTTCACATTTTAATTGGGTTCCTTGTTTTTTGATGTTGACTTTTATGAGGTCTTTGTAGATTTTAAATATTAACTCTTCTTGGTCCTATCATTTGCAAATATCTTCTTCAAACTAGTAGGTTGCCTTTCATTTTGCTGATGGTTTTCACTGTGCAAAATTTAAGTATAATCAGGTCCCATTTGTTTGTTTTTTGCATTTTGTTTTCCTTACCTGAAGAAAAAGATCCAAAAAAATTATTGCTAAAACCAATGTCAAAGCACATACTGTTTGTTTTCTTCTTACTTTTATCTCAAAATGAAGAGTTTTGCCTGTCAGTTGTCAGCATTGCACTCTTTTGTGCCTGTCCCTAAGAGTCCATGTCCCTTCTAACCCAATGATGACGTACATTGTAGACATTATATGGGACAAATAATCACAGAGTTATGTGTTTATCTTTGTACAAATTGGTCTGGAAATGTATATTGACAAATATGTTTCCAATACTCATTCTGTTCTAATGTCACTGGAGAAAAAATATATTTGTGAAGTAGAATAACAAGGGGCAGTTTATGCATCAATACATAACATTTCCTCCACTCCAAATTCACCTTCAGGAAGCAATAAATGCTGTTTGCATTTCGTTGCCATTTTCTGAAAGGAAAAAAAAAATCCATTACACTGAAACATAGTTTCCCTAGTCAATGTTTGGAGCATGTAACTAGAGATAATAAGCTTGCAATAGGAAAAGGGAATAATTAAATAGCTGACTGTAAAAGTTTACTATGCAATTAGTTACATGCATGCTTATTCATTTTTCATTCTAGATTACTGTTATAATTAGAAAACTTTAAACACAAGAGAATAGAACAAAGTTATAAAACATGTAGTTCTGTTTACAACTCAGTGATGACTAATTTAGATTATCAGATGGGTAATAAAATGGAAAGTTTCCAATAAAGCAAACCATTTAGCATCAATTAAAGCCTTCTTTATAGAGTTAGAAAATAAAAATTTTTATTTATCAATCTTGTTTTCAATAACACAGCCTGAAGATGCCATGTAACTTGCTAATTTAACTCTTGAATAAATCCCTTGAGAGGTTTAAATTGGAATAAATATCACATCTTGAATTAGAATTATCAAAGTTAATGTCTATTTAATTTGTCTTTAAAACAAATACAAATCATGTTTTCATAATCCTGTGGTATTATTTTTCTAAGGTAAAGCATTCAAATTTAATGATTTTACTTTAGTTCAAGTTGTATATAAACTGCTCACAAAAATATAGCTCTGATATCATCACAAATCTATATTTATAAACAAAGTAAGATACTGCAAGATCACTGGTGGAGAAAGCAATGACACCCCACTCCAGTACTCTTGCCTGGAAAGTCCTGGTGTTCTTGCCTCAAGAATCCCAGGGATGGGGGAGCCTGGTGGGCTGCCGTCTATGGGGTCACACAGAGTCGGACACGACTGAAGTGACTTAGCAGCAGCAGCAGCAGCAGCAGCAGCAAGGTACTGCAAAGCAGGTAAGCCTAAAGTTCAGCAACATTGTTAGACATACTTAACAGTATTTAATCTCACTCTACCTGGAGTTTATTTATGTATTAATTTTTCTGCCTATGTTATTTATCTTTGTCTTTAATTTTTATCAGATTGATTACTAAGTCTATATTATTTAATAAAGTTATCCTGAGCCCTAAAATCGTGGGTTTTTCTAATTTACAAAACAAAGTGTACACAGAAATATGTTTAAATTGCAAAACATCCATTAAAATGACACATTATTATATCACATATTTCAATAATAATTTCTTACTTTTGTTTTAGCTTCTTTACATGCATATTAAATCTTCCCAACAAAATTAGAAAAACTCAGCATAATTAACTCCAAATTTAGGGGAGAAAATGAAAATTGAAGGATTAAGACTATTGAGCAAATTCACCCATCTAGAATTATAGAATTGAATTTACATTTAATTATGACTAGTTCATTTGGTTTGAGATTTTCTGAAAAGAAATCTAATTCTTGTGACCTTCTTTTCTTTCCACTGTTATTGTGTCAGAAACTCTGAGCTGAGACTCAGTATACTCCCTGCTATAAATGCTTTTCTTTACTGCAGGGGTGGAAAGCCCGGACTTCCTTGTCAGCAGGGCTCCATTTAGTCTCATCCGTTTAGAGGTTATTTAGAGGTTACCAGCCGTTTAGGGACTGGAGAGTTAAAAGAAGAGAAGCTTCTATTCTCTAGTGGCAGATGTCTACAGAACATTGCCAGTGGCTTCTTGGAGACCTCTTAGAGTCACCTGCTGCCATGCTGCTGGCATCTGAGGTCATCCCACTGTCTGCCGTTTGGGATCCCAGCAATCTGACCACTGGCTGGTACCACCTTCCCTGACTTTCCCTCCTCTGACTTTCCCAATGACTATGCAAGCCTCTAGTGCCTGCACATAGATAAAAATGATGGTTTCCAATTTCCTGACTGAAGCTCTTGGACACAGAATTTGACATCCAAGTTTGTTAGATACAGAACCTCACAGGGATCTGGAATTGGTTATACAACTGGGTTAGATTTAAAGGCAGTAATGATCTCATTGACAATGAAATCTGGACCATTAGTTCAGTTCAGTTCAGTTCAGTCGCTCAGTTGTGTCTGACTTTTTGAGACCCCATGAATTACAGCATGCCAGGCTTCCCTGTCCATCACCAACTCCTGGAGTTCACTCAGACTCACATCCATCGAGTCAGTGATGCCATCCAGCCATCTCATCCTCTGTCGCCCCCTTCTCCTCCTGCCCCTAATCCCTCCCAGCATCAGAGTCTTTTCCAATGAGTCAGCTCTTCACATGAGGTGGCCAAAGTACTGGAGTTTCAGCTTTAGCATCATTCCTTCCAAAGAAATCCTAGGGCTGATTTCCTTCAAAATGGACTGGTTGGGTCTCCTTGCAGTCCAAGGGACTCTCAAGAGTCTTCTCCAACACCACAGTTCAAAAGCATCAATTCTTCGGTGCTCAGCCTTCTTCACAGTCCAACTCTAACATCCATACGTGACCATTGGAAAAACCATAGCCTTGACTAGTTCTTAGCATACAGAGACAAAACATTTGCTTAGAGTAACATCTAAAGGTCAGGAAGCAACAGTTAGGACTGGACATGGAAAAACAGATGGGTTCCAAATAGGAAAAGGGGTACGTCAAGGCTATTTATTGTCACCCTGCTTATTTAACTTATATGCAGAGTACATCATGAAAAATGCTGGGCTGGATGAAGCACAAGCTGGAATTAAGATTGCCAGGAGAAATATCAGTAACCTCAGATATGCAGATGACACCACTCTTATGGCAGAAAGTGAAGAAGTAAAAAGCCTCTTGATGAAAGTGAAAGAGGAGAGTGAAAAAGTTGGCTTAAAGCTCAACATTAAAAAAACTAAGATCATGGCATCTGGTCCCATCACTTCATGGGAAATAGATGGGGAAACAGTGGAAATAGTGGCTGACTTTATTTTTTTGGGGATCCAGAATCACTGCAGATGGTGACCGCAGTTATGAAATTAAAAGACGCTTACTCCTTGGAAGGAAAATTATGACCAGCCTAGGCTGCATTTTCAAAAGCAGAGACATTACTTTGTCAACAAAGGTCCGTCTAGTCAAGGCTATGGTTTTCCCAGTAGTCATGTATGGATGTGAGAGTTGGACTGTGAAGAAAGCTGAGTGCAGAAGAATTGATGCTTTTGAACTGTGGTGTTGGAGAAGACTCTTGAGAGTCCCTTGGACTGCAAGGAGATCCAACCAGTCCATCCTAAAAGAGATCAGTCCTGGGTGTTCATTGGAAGAACTGACATTGAAGCTGAAATCTAATACTTTTGCCACCTGATGCAAAGAGCTGACTCATTTGAAAAGATTCTAATGCTTGAAAAGATTGAGGGCAGGAAGAGAAGGGTATGACAGAGGATGAGATGGTTGAATGGCATCACCGACTCAATGGACATGAGTTTGGGTAAACTCTAGGAGTTGCTGATGGACAGGGAGGCCTGGCGTGCTGGGGTTCATGGGGTCGCAAAGAGTTGGACACAAGTGAGCCACTGAATTTAACTGAAGTGAAAGGTACTTGTAACTACATGGCTGTTGAAAGGAAGGACATTGGAAAACCAAGTGGCTGTCACAATACAATATTATAGTGGAAATGATGGGAATGATTTGATTGCTTCTTACTGCAATGGGCAGTTGAGTCATATAAAGATGAGTTTAAAATTCAAAGAAGCAGAGAGCTTCTGTGACTGTCCTAAAGATATTTCTCAGCTCTTACAGTCACGTGCTGCTAAGTGTCTTCAGTCATGTCCTACTCTTTGCGACGCTATGGCCTGTAGCCCATCAGGTTCATCTGTCCATGGGATTCTCCAGGCAAGAATACTACTGGAGTGGGTTGCCATTTCCTCCTCTAGGGGGTCTTCCCTACCCAGAGATTGAACCCAGATCTTTTACATCTCCTGCATTGGCAGGCAGGTTCTTTATCACTAGCACAACCTGGGAAGCCAGTAAGAAGCAGTTAAGACCAGGGATTAAGGAACACAGCATTGAAATGGTAAAATTTATTGATATTTCTTGCACACACATTTCATATATGGTTCTCAAATAGATAGGAATGACTCCTACAGTTTCACTTTTTGGTTGAAACCTAAACTTAAATGTTGTCCTCCACTAAATAAGACTGAGATATCAGAAAGCTACACAATGGAAAGGAGGAATCCAAAAGCTTAAGAAGGTAGGGATGTTGGAATGAATTTATCATGTGCAATCAATTCATTAGCTCTCTTGCCATGTGTCCCGTGAGGATCCAGAACATAATTCTTTTCTAAGACTTTGGAAAAAAGAGCAAAACATCCTCAAGTCTTTTGGTGGCTGCTCTGTTCAAGTCAGGGATGATGTTGGGAGATATTATCAAGGGAATGATGTCATGCCTAAAAAAAAAAAAAAAAGAACACCCTGGGGTAGCAGAAGTTATTGGCTATAATCAAGCCCAGAAACAAGTGGGGACAGATACTGAAATGAGCTGCAAAATTGGGGTGGTAATCAGAATAGTTTGGTTAGCAACTGGTTTTTGGCAATGGCTAATTGATTATGTTGCCTGTAAGGCACATAAAAAATAGGAAACCTGCTTAAGTATTAACCAGTTCTGAGTGAACAGGGGCTTCGCTTGGGAGCTCAGCTGGTAAAGAATCCAACTGCAATGCAGGAGACCGGGGTTTGATTCCTGGGTGAGGAAGATCCCCTGGGGAAGGGATAGGCTAGCCACTCTGGTATTCTTGGGCTTCTCTGGTGAAGAATCCACCTGCGATGCAGGAGACCTGGGTTCGATCTCTGGGTGGGGAAGATCCTCTAGAGAAGGGCATGGCAACCCACTCCAGTATTCTTGCCTGGAGAATCCCCATGGACAGAGGAGCCTGGTGGGCTACAGTCCATGAGGTCACAAAAGAGTTGGACACAACTGAGCGACTGAGCACACAGCTAAAGTATTACTTAGAGTATATAATCCAATAATCCAGTAAAGCGTAGGTCTTGATTCAACACAATAGAAAGTGGTGCCCCAACCTTCACTCATTTTGTAAACCTGAATCAATTTAAGGACCAAGAGTGCTCTGATTAAAGGAAGGCCGTGTCCTCTTGAGAGAAGGTTCTGTGACACTGCCGCATACATTTATAGTAAATCTGCCTTCTAGCCTTCCTCTCAAGACATTTGGCTTTTTATCATAGTGATTGTGCCCTAGAAACTTGGAGTTTCCTGGACATTTAGAGCTTTGTTGGACCATTGCCCTGAGATGAAATGGGAAACTGAAATTCATCTTGGTTCCACCTGTCAAAGAGGAGACTTATGGAGGTCCCCGCAGAACTGCAAAACCACTGAGGTTATTTTCCCTGTTCCTAGATACATACTTGATTTAGACATAGCTAGTAATTGATGAAACTCCCTCATGGAGACGGGGCTATTGTGGAAGGAAGTGACAGTTGGAAGCCTTATAACCACTATCAAAAGGTAAACAAAAGTCAATAACACATCGTTGGGGAGACTGCGGAGATTAATATCACCATCGAAACACTGAAAGATACCAGGGAGTTGAGTCTTAC
The DNA here is from genome assembly GCF_016772045.2 of Ovis aries. Lineage (NCBI taxonomy): Eukaryota > Metazoa > Chordata > Mammalia > Artiodactyla > Bovidae > Ovis > Ovis aries. Next base: position 58,053,760 of record NC_056069.1, on the reverse strand, counting down.
TACGTCCTTTATTTAATTCCCTTAACTAGCCTATGGAAAAAGACAGATGGATATGGGAGAATAAATAATTACTGTAAATGGAAGCTGATAGTCACTCTGATTGCAGCAGCTTCTAGAATCCTATATTCAGCTATTGTTCTAGAAAATGTCTTTTTATTATGGTGGTGGTGGTTTATCTGCTAAGTCCTGTCTGACTCTTGCAACCCCAAGGACTATAGACTTCCAGGCTCCTCTGTCCATGGGATTTTCCGGGCAAGAATACTGGAGTGGGTTGCCATTTCCTTCTTCAGGGGATCTTCCCGATTCAGGGATCAAACTTGCATCTCCTGGGTTGCAGGTGGATTCTTCACCACTGAGCCACCAGGGAAGCCCCCTTTTATATATACTAACTCATAAAAGAAAAATAGAAACAATTTACTTTCACCTTTTAGGAATAGTAGTACAGTTTAACTGATCTCAGAGCTATGCCCTCTTTCTAGTTATATGCCATAATCCAATCCACAAAATCATTGTGTCACTCTGTCCCACAAAATGCTTAAGTTGTCAGCCATATTGATAAAATCTAAGGAGTAGGAGTTAGACAGTACCCTAGATGGCTTGCTGAGACCCTTGTATGACATATGATGAAGGATTATCCCATTAAAATACAGTGACTTTTCACCTTAGCGAGTTTTCTAGTGGCAAAGCAGTCTGATCTGGCTGAGATGTCAATTCACTGTGAAGTTGCTGAGCCTTTACTCCCTATCCGTAAGAAAGAGGTAAAATACTTGCGAGCTTCTTTGGATTGGATACACTATATTTGAGTGTGCTGCTCTGATTCATTTCTTAATCATTCCTCAAGTCTGCCAACTTGCCCAGGCAACTCTGCCAACTTTAGTTTATGACCCATAGATCCAATCGAGCTTGGCTTGTCTCTTTTGCAAACAGGAATGCTATTTGGAGTCACTGGCGCACACCCATAAGAGATTCAGTGTGAAGACTCCTAGAGTTATAGAGCAAAAACAAAACCTCTTATTGCACACAGCTTTCTCCTTTTCAGAAACAATTCCTGTTTTGCTACTGGGACCTTATAATTGCCCAATCATGGGAACCTCACGATCACATGACCATGAGATAACGTCAAGTCACAGAATGCACAGAATGATGGATCAGTATGGAAGCACTTTTCTTCAACTGGGAGTGACATACATACAAAACCAGGCTTAAGTAGGGCTTTTTAAATGTGCTGCTGACTTCAATGCTCATGAAACTGTTCCTAATGTATTGCTACCTCTCCCTCAACTCACGCTACATCCTCATGGGGAATTTCCTCTAACCAGTTGGTTGAGAAATACAAGAATTGCTCTTGGCTTAAGCTGGTTCCACAGGATATCCTAGCACTAGTCACATTTGGACCATTGCAAATCCATAGCTCCCTCAGAGGATGCCCTGAAAGGTGAAAGGGAAGAGATACACTTTCAAAGAACTCTAAGCATCTTGTTTGTCATTGCACAGAGAAGAGAGTGACCAGAGATAAAGATCTATACTAATTCCTGGGTGGTTGTTGTTCAGTCGCTCAGTCATGTCTGACTTTTTGCCACCCCATGGACTGTAGCCCACCAGGCTCCTCTGTCCGTCAAATTTTTGACAAGGATACTGGAATGGGTTGCCATTTCCTTCTTCAGGGTGTCTTCCTGTTGCAGAAATCGAACTGATGTCCCCTGTGTTGGCAGGTGGATTCCTTACCACTGAGCCATCTGGGAAGCCCTGTTCACGGGTGGTATCTAACAATTTGGCCACATGGTCAAGGCTTTAGAAGGAATTTTCCTAGAGGAAAGGTGAAAAGATGGAGCTATCAGAATGCACAGAATGTATGAACATATTTCTCTTCCATGGAATGCTAATCAAAAGTTATTCACTGTGTACATTTAGAATGGATAAGGAACAAGGCCCTAAAATATAGCATAGGGAACTGTATTCAATAACCAGTGATAAACCTTCATGGAAAAGAACATTAAAAAGAAGGTATATACAAGTATAACCGAGTCACTTTGCTGTACAGTAGAGATTTGCAGAACCTTGTAAATCAATTATACTTCAATTTTAAAAAGGTGACTCATTGTGAACGTCAATCAGCATCTTTTCCCAACCAGTAAGTGCTTGTTCTATGGCTCCATGAACTAAACAGACATGGGAGTAGGATTGAGGTTGGGAGCAGGATCAAAAACCTGGGGCTTTCTCTAACCAAGGAGGGCCTGGCCATGGTCACTGCTGAGCATCCAACCTGCCTACAGCAGAGGCCAACACCGAACCTCTGATACAGCACCATATTCCAGAGCAGCTAGCCATCTGACATCAGGTTAACTACACTGGAACTCTTTTGTGGTGTATCCTCACTAGAATAGCTTTTCCCTCTTGCTGTGGATTAGCCTCTCTGCTCTAAGTGCTCCTGGCTTTGCTATGCTAAGTCACTTCAGTTGTGTCCGACTCTGTGCGACCCCATAGACGGCAGCCCACCAGGCTTCCCCATCCCTGGGATTCTCCAGGCAAGAACACTGGAGTGGGTTGCCATTTCCTTCTCCAATGCATGAAAGTGAAAAGTGAAAGTGAAGTCGCTCAGTTGTGTCTGACCCTCAGCGACCCCATGGACTGCAGCCTACCAGGCTTCTCCGTCCATGGGATTTTCCAGGCAAGAGTACTGGAGTGGGGTGCCATTGCCCTCTCCGCTTCTGCCTATACTGCCATCTGTAGATTTAACGATGCTTTGCTTACTATCATTTTAATGCATTCACCACCCATGACCAAGGAATTAACTTCACAATAATAGAAACAGCCTGAGAGGAAAATTGAATAGCCTATGAAAGACACAGTTTCATGCTGCCTGGCAGACAGTAGTTCACAGACGTTTAAGCCAAATGCCTATACCTGTGAACAAGTTATGGTTCTCGTTCTCCTTTAGTGGGAAATCACTTTTCTGAGAAACAAGGGTTGGAAACAGGCATGACTGTCCTCAATCTTCTCACTTAGTAAACTTCTGTCAAAAGTTATGCCTCCTGTTCTCATAACTTGGGCTCTGCAGATTCTGAGATCTTGATTCCCAAGAAAGGAGAATGTCTACCAGGGAGCATATTCAACGTGAAGCTCAGATCTCAACCTGGTCATATTGGACTTCCAATGTCATCAAAATTAGAACAACAACAACAACAAAAGAAACACTGTACTTACTGAGATGACTGATCCTGATTATGAAGGGAAAATAGAGCTGATGCTAGCACTGGGTATGAAAAAATGTGCACAGAATATAAGGGCTATCTGAGTATGACTTCCAATAGTAAAAGGTGTCAATGAAAAGTCACAACTACCCAACTAGTAATTGGATCACTCAGGAATGAAGTTTAGGGTTATTCTGCCCACCAAAATCCCACATCCACTTCAGTGTTGACTAAGGATAAAGTGAGTATGAAATAGGTAACAGAAAATGTAGGTTCTAAACCAATTACAACATTACGATCAGTTACAAAAAGGGATACAGTAATGGTGCTTATATTCTTGTTTGCTATATTATGTATGTTTTATATCAGCCAAACTGGTTATCTCCTTCATTTTCTCCTACTAGTTTATACAAGAAATGTCATTGCTGGTTACACTTCTAACTTAACCTGCAATCTCTATCAAATAAGGCTTATAACTGAGCCAAAAAAAGGATGAACATCCAGAGGTGGGTACCGTGCCACATGAATTTTCATGCCTTGCCTTTTGAGGAAGAGAGTAAATCTATCTTTGTTAGGTTGAGAGACATTGTGATAGGTCAGTCGAAAGCAAAATATTGTTGCTATTTGTAAATTTAAACACGTTTAAATTTTAAAAATGTATGGAGAACCAACTAGATGTTGTGTCTTGATATGTAGTAAGATTCTTGTTCTTTTATTTTTTTCCCAATATTCTTGTAGTAACTTTTATTTAATTTATTTTTTAATTTAAATTTATTTTAATTGGAGGCTAATTACTTTACAATATTGTATTGGTTTTGCCATACATCAACATGAATCCACCACGGGTGTACACGTGTTCCCCATCCTGAACCCCCCTCCCACCTCCCTCCCCATACCATCCCTCTGGGTGATCCCAGTGCACCAGCCCCAAGCATCCAGTATCATGCATCAAACCTAGACTGGCGATTCGTTTCACATATGATAGTATACATGTTTCAATGCCACTCTCCCAAATCATCCCACCCTCTCCCTCTCCCACAGAGTCCAAAAGACTGTTCTATACATCTGTGTCTCTTTTGCTGTCTCGCATACAGGGTTATCATTACCATATATATGTGTTAGTATACTGTATTGGTGTTTTTCTTTCTGGCTTACTTCACTCTGTATAATTGGCTCCAGTTTCATCCACCTCATTAGAACTGATTCAAATGTATTCTTTTTAATGGCTGAGTAGAGTTGACTCATTGGAAAAGACTCTGATGCTGGGAGGGTTTGGGGGCAGGAGGAGAAGGGGACGACAGGATGAGACGGCTAGATGGCATCACTGACTTGATGGACATGAGTCTGAGTGAACTCTAGGAGTTGGTGATGGACAGGGAGGCCTGGCGTGCTGCGATTCATGGGGTCGTGGAGAGTCAGACACAACTGAGCAACTGAACTGAACTAAACTGAGTAGCCTGGATGGGGTATCATGATCAGTGCAAGGGGAGTCAAACACGAGGCAAAGTTGACAAGAAACTAAGGCTTGAACCTTCGGTGCCTTGCAGACCATGTGTAAGAGAGTTTGAATTTTCTTTCAAATGCTGGGGGAAGTGAAGGGTTTTAGGTGGTAGAGTGGCATGGTCTGATTTACCAAGGAAATGGCAGGAGAAAGGCTCTATTCCAATGGTCACTGCCACTGTGGATAAGCCAGCTTTGCGGTAACCATGACTAAGGTCTTTACCTGTCACCTTCCTTACAGGAGACCAGCAATATGGCTGGTATCAAGCATGTCAACTGCTTTGGACTCCCCTTTTGTCACAGACAGGTCAGGAATTTGCCTTATTATAGTATTGCCTCATTCTGGAATTGGGTTTGATTTTACTGCAGGCACCATTCTCTGTCACTATCACTGACTCGATGGACGTGAGTCTGAGTGAACTCCGGGAGTTGGTGATGGTCAGGGAGGCCTGGCGTGCTGCGATTCATGGGGTCGCAAAGAGTCGGACACGACTGAGCAACTGAACTGAACTGAATACTCCACTGTGTATATGTACCACAGCTTTCTTATCGATTCATCTGCTGATGGACATCTAGGTTGCTTCCATGTCCTGGCTACTATAAACAGTGCTGCGATGAACACTGGGGTACACGTGTCTCTTTCAATTCTGGTTTCCTCAGTGCGTATGCCCAGCAGTGGGACTGCTGGGTCATAAGGCAGTTCTACAACTAGATGTTGTGTCTTGATACGTAGTAAGATTCCTGTTCTTTTGAACTGTGTCTTGTAACATGGAGCTTGACAGTTTGGAAGCTACGTTAACTAGATTTACTGACCAATAGGGATTTGGTTTCAGTTCTCCCAATGGAAGACATTTGTGTGAGATTTGGAAGTGGAAAAAATAGAGAAGCCATTATCTCCGGGAGCAGCTGGGCATCTGCAGGTGGCAGGTGGGGGTTTTGCCAGTGGCTTTCAGGTGTCCTTCTGCAGTGCTCTAGGCAGCATGTATCGTTGGTGGAGGTTTATTTGGGTTCTTCTATTTTCGGATTGTTTGATGCTCTTTTTAGCTTCCTCGACTTTGCAATAATTGTGTAAGACCAAAATCCCCTGTATTATACCTTTTCTTGCTTAAAATACCAACCAATAGTTTCTATTTTTCTGACCAAATCCTGACTGATTCATATACTGTATCTTTATTACTGTATTTGCCCAGTGGCTTCTATGAAGACTTTAGAAGACCATGTAAGGTGAACATTGGAAATTAGTTCCAGCTGCTGTATAACACAGGGACCTCAGTTCCGTGCTCAGTGATGACCTAGAAGGGTAGGATGCGGATGACTTGGAGGAAGGCTCAAGAAGGAGGGGATATACATATACATATATATATATATATATATGGCTGACTCACTTGGTTGTACAGCAGAACTAACACAACACTGTAAAACAATTATTCTTCCAATTTAAAAAAATAAGAAAATATCTTTCCAAACATATTTCAAAATGCATGCCTAAATAAGTGTTTACCTGCAGCATTATCCTACAATACAAAGATAGCATGCGCTGCATATTGTGAAATATAGCTTAAGGCATTCGGCTATAAAAAAACAAAATAGATTTAATTGGTCTGCTTGAATATTCAGTCAACTCCTATTTATTATGTCGGTATCCCAAAATGTTACCCTGCTGGTGTTTCTGCCAGTATAGCTTACTGTGAGTTTGCCAACAAAAATGGGAATAGAGCAGCAGGTTTCACTGTGTGAAAACTATGACAGATCCAAGCACATGGCTTTGAAAATATTCTTATTTTAAATTTATTTTTATCTAACTTGAAGTACATATTCTTTTATATCACAAAAGGGAACGGAAATGAGAGGGATAGTTAATTTCAGCAGAGAAGATCATATATATATATAAGTTGCATGAGCTGACTCTCCTTCACACCCTTTAGTCAAACTGCCTGGAAAAACTTTGTATTTCTAATGGTGTGTTAGGGTTTTTTGAGTGACACCCTGCAGATTTAAAAGAAAGGAAAAACTATTTCCAGGATAGAAACCAAATATCTCAACATGGAGTAGATTCATTATGGAAACTTTTTTAAAAATAGTGTTTTAAAGAATATATTCATTTTAAACCACTGCCAAGTAATTTATAATCAACTCAGTATATTTCTAAAAATTTTTTTTCCAAAACAGATATTTGTTTTTAAAAAAGAAGAGGAAAGGGAATGTTGGAGATTCTCAAAAGACTTTAAAGAAAAAAGCCCAAGCTTCTTGGCATAGCCCACCCTTCCAGGCCATCACTCCCCTCCACCAATGCACCATCACCCAGGGACTGCCTCACAGCACAGCACTTCCATGTGGGACCATTTGCTGCTCTTGGACACACCAGTACTTTCAAATCCTGCTTGAGCAATCCTTGGATCTGAATCCCGTTAGCCGTCTGTAAATGTCTTTAGTTGGTTTATATGTGTCTTTTCAACAGGACTGAGTTCAGTAAATGTAGTGATTCTTTTATTCATTTGCATATTAATGGTGCTTAGCAAATATAGCTAGCTATGCTATGCTATGCTAAGTCGCTATAGTCGTGTCCAACTCTGTGCGACCCCAGAGATGGCAGCCCACTAGGCTCCTCTGTCCCTGAAATTCTCCAGGCAAGAACACTGGAGTGGGTTGCCACTTCCTTCTCCAATGCAGGAGAGTGAAAAGTGAAAGTGAAGTCACTCAGTCGTGCCTGACTCTTAGCGACCCCATGGACTGCAGCCCACCAGGCTCCTCCATCCATGGGATTTTCCAGGCAAGAGTACTGGAGTGGGGTGCCATTGCCAATAAATTGCAGTTACCAATAAATGGCTAATATGTGAAATGAGTGGATGGAGGAATAAATCATAGGATTTTAGATTTGGAAGAAATATAACGGATTTTACTGTCCAAATTTCATATTTCACAAAAGGAAAATGAGACTCAATGAGGCTATGGTTTGGTCGAATTTGCACAGAATTTAGAACAGTAGAGCTGCTAGTCCTAGAACATGGTTATCTCAGTTTTCCATTCAGAGGCCTTTCTACCCTTTCATTCCCGGCTAATCTGGAATTTTGTTGGAGGGACTGTTGTTCATTTTCTAAATATTTGTGCTCTGATACTCTTAATATCCTTGAGGACATCATTCACAGTTTAAAAATGATTGGAGGAAAGTACCAGTAACTTCAGGCATTCAAACAGCTACCGAAGCAGTCTGGCTCTTCAGCTGCCTCTCTGTTTAGTATTTTTGCTACATGTTGACATCCTGCTACATGTTGTAGTAGCACCACTGTGGCAATTACACAGTACTTCCACCATGGGTATAGATAGATATTCTATATCTGTATTTGATTTTTTAAAGCTGTAGGAGTTTAAGCTCTCTTTCAGAGAGAGATGAAATATCTATCTACCTAAAATTTCCACCCAGAAAATAAGGACATATTTTCATTATTATCCTAGCATTTCTTGAAGAGTGAAATATTAAACTGTGATGAAGTCTAATTTTTCATTTTTGAAAATTATATGGTTAATACATGTTGTGTCTCTAAGAATCCTGTCTAGCCCCCAGAGCACGAAGATATTATTTGATGTTTGCTTTGAGAAATTTTATAGATTTTGCTTCGAAGTTTAGGGCTATTTTCAGTAGTGTGAGGTAGGACTTAATTGCTGTTTCATTTCTTCATCTACATTCTTCAATATTATATATTGAAAAGATTTTCTTTCCCCGTTAGTCGGTTTGACATTATTCTTGAAAGTCAGTTCAATAAACACAGATTAGTCTATTTCTGGACTCTCTGTTTTGTACTGTTGATTTATTTGTCTACTGTCTTGCTAAACTCTTTCTGTCTTGATTCTTGTAGCTTTATGTAAGTCTTTTAATCAAGTGGGCATAAGTCTTGCAATTGTGTTTTTCTCTTTCAAGATAAGTTTTTGCTATTCTAGGTCCTTTTCATTTCCAAATAATTGTTAGAATCTGCTTGACATATTGTACCATGTAATTCATTGAATCTATAGATCAATGTCAAAGGAGTCATGTCAATGTATGGCAAAACCAATACAGTATTATAAAGTAAAATAAAGTAAAAATAAAAATTTTTTAAAAAGTCATGAAAACAATATTTTCATCTAACTTACAAACATGATTTGATATGCTCCTTTATTTAAATCTTTTCTCTCAGTGGTGTTTTATTTTCATGAAAAAAATTATGCATATTTTTTGGAAATTGATTCCTAAAAATAGGCATATCTTTGGAGATATTGTGGGTTTGGTTTCAGACCATCACAAGACAGCAAACTTTGTGGTAAAAGAAGTCACACAAACGTTTTGCTTTCCTAGTGCATATAGTGGTTATGTTTACACTCTACTGAATTCTATTCAATATACAGTTCAGTTGGAGAAGGCAATGGCAACCCACTCCAGCGCTCTTGCCTGGAAAATCCCATGGACTGAGGAGCCTGGTGGGCTGCAGTCCATGGGGTCGCTAAGAGTCGGACACGACTGAAGCGACTTAGCAGCAGCAGCATGCAGTTCAGTGCAGTTCAGTTCAGCCACTCAGTCATGTCTAATTATTTGCGACCCCATGGACTGCAGCACTCCAGGCTTCCCTGTCCATCACCTACTCTCGGAGTTTACTCAAACTCATGTCCATTGAGTCGGTAATGCTACCCAGCCATCTCATCCTCTGTTGTCCCCTTCTCCTCCCACCTTCAATCTTTCCCAGCATCAGTGTCTTTTCAAAAGAGTTAGTTCTTTGCATCAGGTGGCCAAAGTTTTGGAGTTTCAGCTTCAGCATCAGTCCTTCCAATGAATATTCAGAGCTAATTTCCTTTAGGATTGACTGTTTGGATCTCCTTGCAGTCCAAGAGACTGTCAAGATTATTCTCCAACACTACACTTCAAAAGCATCAATTCTTTGGTGCTCAGCTTTCTCTATAGCGCAACACTCACATCTGTATATGACTACTGGAAAAACAATAGCTGTGACTAGATGGACCCTTTGTTGGTAAAGCAATGTCTCTGCTTTTTAATATGCTGTCTAGGTTGGTCATAGACTCTTGCTTCCAAGGAGCAAGTGTCTTTTAATTTCATGGCTGTAGTTACCATCTGCAGTGATTTTGGAGCCCGAGAAAATAAAGTCTTTCACTGTTTCCACTGTTTCCCCATCTATTTGCCTTGAAGTGATGGGATGAGATGCCATTATCTTTGTTTTAAGAATGTTGAATTTTAAGACAGATTTTTCACTCTCCTCTTTCACTTTCATCAAGAGACCCTTTAGCTTTTCTTCACTTTCTGCCATAAGGGTGGTGTTATCTGCATATCTGAGGTTATTGATATTTCTCCCAGCAATCTTGACTCTAGCTTGTGCTTCATCCAGTCCAGCATATGCAGTAGCATATGTCTAAAATATATGCAATAGCGTATGTCTTTAAAAAAAAACAACAACGGTAATACCATGACTTAAAACAGTGTTGGAAAAATGGCTCATATACACTTGCATGGCACGTGTGTGTGTGCTCAGTCGCTAAGTCATGTCCGACTCTTTATGACCCCAAGCACTATAGCTGGCTAGGCTCCTCTGTCCATGGAATTTTCCAGGCAAGAGTACTAGAGTAGGTTGCCATTTCCTACTCTAGGGGATCTTCTTGACTCAAAGATCAAACCCGAAACTCTTGCACCTCCTGCATTGGCAGGAAGATTCTTTACCACCGGGCCACCTGGGAAGCCCACAACCTTCAACTTATAAAAAAAATGTAGTACATGGAAAGCTCAATAAAGTGAAGCACAATCAAATAAGGCATTCTTGTATTATATTTTTGTTGCTATATTTTTTTAATTGATGAGGCAAAATCCCACTATTTTATTTCAAGATTTCTAAGTCCCACTTGCATTCAGACAAATTATAGAAAAGAAAATTATTTGCTGGACAGTGTTTAAATCTTGGGATGTAATTGTATAGTGATGTAACTATTACAAAATGGTAGTAACTACCATTATGAAACAATGTTTATTGATCCATCCTAGCTCATCAAAAAAATGACATTGTTGGTAAAAATAAGTCATATGCAATCAATAAATCTGCAATAATGTTTGAAATGCCTCTTTACTTTCTAGCTTAATTTAGCTTTCCAAATTAACCATTGGATGTTGAACTTTGAAGCGCCTTTAATGGATAAGTGTACACTGTTTAGAGATGTCAACCATAATGTAGACATGCCAACAAGGACAGCTGGTGACAACTGAGGTTGTAGGTTAGTTCGTAAGCCTACAGCTAACATTATGACTTCAATCTAAGTGGAGTAACTAAGAAGAGCTGTGAGATCTGCAAAATAAACTAGAAGAGACCAACAGAACAAAGAGGCAGCATGAGGCTAGCCACTGTGAGCTTGTTAGGCATCTTTGCATTTCAGCAAGGGTGGGCAAGTTAAAATTGCTTATCATTTCCCTTATTTACTCAAAACAGCAATAAATTTCTATTTCCCAAATCTTTTCAATGGTCACATTCCATTGCACATATCAAAACGTAAAGAATCAGTCCTAATTATCCCATGTTCCAGGCATGGAACAACGAACTGGTTCTAAATTGGGAAAGGAGTACCTCAAGGCTGTATATTGTCACCCTGCTTATACACAGAGCATATCATGTGAAATGCCAAGCTGGATGAAGCACAAGGTGGAATCAAAATTGCCAGGAGAAATATCAATAACCTCAGATATGCAAATGACACCACCCTTATGACAGAAAGCGAAGAGGAACTAAAGAGTCTCTTGATGAAAGTGAAAGAGGAGAGTGAAAAACCTGTCTTAAAATTCAATATTCACAAAATGAAGATCACGGCATCCAGTCCCATCACTTCATGGTGAATAGATGTGAAACAGTGGAAACAGTGACAGATTTATTTTCTTGGCCTCCAAAATCACTGCAGATGGTGACTGCAGCCATCAAATTGAAAGACATTTGCTCCTTGGAAGAAAAGTTATGACCAACCTAGATGGCATATTAAAAAAGAGAGGTATTACTTTGCCAACAAAGGTCTATATATTGAAAGATATGGTTTTTCCAGTCGTCGTGTATGGATGTGAGAGCTGGACTATAAAGAAAGCTTAGCACCAAAGAATTGATGGTTTTAAACTCTGGTGCTGGAGAAGACTCTTGAGAGTCCCTTGGACTGCAAGATCAACCCAGTCAATCTTAAAGGAAATCAATTCTAAATATTCATTGGAAGGACTGATGCTGAAGCTGGGCTTCAATACTTTGGTCACCTGATATGAAGAGCTGACTCATTAGAAAAGACTCTGACGCTGGGAAAGATTGAAAGCAGAAGGAGAAGGGGATGACAGAGGATGAGATGGTTGGATGGCATCACTGACTCAATGGACATGAGTTTGAGCAAGCTCCAGGAGATTGTGAAGGACAGGGAAGCCTGGCATGCTGTCATCCATGCGGTTGCAGAGTCAGATATGACTGAGAGCCTGAAGAGAAATCACATTTTCAGAAAAAAATACATAATATGTTCAGAATGTGTGTCATTTATTCTGATGGCCTAATCTTCATTTTTCATGCTCCAGAATGTGTATAGTGATTATCCCTCATAATTCCTCTTTGGAGCTTCCCTGGTGGCTCAGGGATGAAGAATCCACCTGCCAGTTCAGCAGAAACAGGTTTGACCCCTATGTGGAGAAGATCCTCCGGAGAAGGGTGTAGCAACCCACTCCAGTATTCTTGCCAGGAAATCCCATGGACAAAAGAGCCTGGCAAGCTACAGTCCTTGGGGTCGCAAGACTCGCACAACTTGCTGATGAAACAACAACAACAATTTCCTCTTTTATATCAGATATGAGCTGTTTGAAAACTATTTTATCATCACTCTCTGTTGCAGCCACTTGGCAATTTTCATGTCTCCATCAGTGTTGATGCACAAGCTGCTGTGTGCCCTTGGCTATACAGAATCATCTTCAGAGGGTCAGAGTACCTAAAACCTCTTTTTCTTTTTTGATAAAACCTGGCAACTCAGAGTTCAGATGATTGGCACTTGAGATATTTTTTTCCTCTTTCAATAAGAGCAGTGAAGAAATATCACAGTTTACCCCTAAGTTAGCTGTTTTCTTCTTACTTTTCCTTTGTTTTACATTCCTTTTTCATTTTGAGCATTTGTTTAAGTATTCACTTATTTTTATACTATTCTGCTGGTAGTGTATGATGTCTTTGAAAATAGAACATCTTGGGCTTTAAATTGAAGGGGGGGAGGTTTCTTCCCAAACTGATGAAAAATGTTTATTCTAAGTTATTTTATACAGTAGTTTCCCCCCGCCCCAACAGACTTGCAATAATCACATCTTTTAAATCTATAAATAACATTATCAAATTAAACTTAATCTTTGAAATCTCACAAAAATTTATGTTTTACAACTCATCCTAAATATCAAGGCTGCAAGAATAATAAAACATTTGCTATATCCAAATATTTTACAGCTGTACCTAGAAAAAGAAAAAGGAAAAGATGCATATGCTTGGTTAAGGGCTAACATTGTCCTAGCAGTCAGAAACGAAATAAAATATCCAAATTATTAGCATTAACTTAATACAGTTATAAAGTCATGTTGTCATTAACAGTGATTGAACGCAGGGGTGAGAGCCCAAAGGGCTGGGCACAGAAGCTGCTGCTACAGTGTCTCCTCCTCTATGCATCCCAATTGTGCATCACCCCATAAGCACTTTTTCCCACCATGTGTCATGCTAAGTCACTTCAGTCGTGACTGACTCTTTGCAACCCTATGGACTGTAGCCTGCCAGGCTCCCCTGTCCACGGGATTCTCTAGGAAAGAATACTGGAGTGGGTTGCAGAGCCCTCCTCTAGGGAATCTTCCCAATCCAGGGACTGAACCCTCGGGCTCAGCCACTAGGGAAGCCCTTTCCTGCCACACAGAGTTCTATTCAGTAGATAACAGGAAAGAATAGCAACCATCGCAAAAACTAAACAAGCCAGTGGCTTGCTCTCTCTTTGGAATATGGTTATTTTCCTTGTGCATAAAGTATTCAACAACAACCAAAGAAAAGGAAAAGGAGAAGAAAATTTTCAGATGACATAAACTGACATTTGAAGATTCTTTGCCAAGATGATAGCTGTTTGTTGTTTCAGTCACTGTCCTGGCAATTATCCTCACATGGGCGCATGCTCAGTAGCTTCAGTTGTATATGACTCTTAGCGACCTTCTGGACTGTAGCCCGCCAGGCTCCTCTGTCCAAGGAATTCTCCAGGCAAGAGTACTGGAGTAGGTTGCCATGCCCTCCTCCAGGGGATCTTCCCAACCCAGGGATCAAACCTGCATCTCCGGCATGGCAGGAGGATTCTTTACTGCTGAGCCACCAGGGGAGCCCAATATCTTCACATTCAAACCCAAAGGAGGCACGGTCTTTGTAATTTCCAGTCTTTTTTACTTCTGGGCAATCTGAGTGTTTATATGGTGCCAGACTGAAAGCTGGGACCTTCAAAAAGCCCTCCAAGTGTATGACCCGCAGACACTACTCCAGGAGTAAGATTTCCTTGCTAGATGCACACTGGTAGATCTCCCACCTGCTTAATTCTCAAACCCCACCTACTGCTGCTGCTGAGGTTAAGTGGCAGTACATCTTGCTATCTCTGCACAAATCCATTTGTGGAGACTGTACACTCCACCTGGTGCTCCTGGAAAATCTTTTTGATGCTCTTTTAAATAGCATTTAAAATTTAATTTTCTAATTAAATTTTGCAAGTATATAGTAACACAATTAATATGTGTGTATTAATCTGCTATCACCTTGACAAATTTTATTTGTAGTAAAAATTTTAGATCCCATAGGACTTTCATACAAACCCACAGGTCATCTGTGAATAAAATGATTTCAATTTTTCTTTTCCCATTTGTACCTTTTTTTGTTTATATTGTGGTGGATTGGTTCCTAAAATTAGGGAAAATGAGTTTCCTATTTTAGCATTGATTATGGTGTTTGTTGTAGGTTTTCATAAATCTCTTTATCAGATTGTGGGCCTTTATGTCTACTCCTACATTTAAAAAAATTTCCCATGAATGGATGTTTCATTTTATCATCTTTTTCTCCTTCTATTGAGATAATTGCATGCTTTTTCACTTTTTATGCTTATATATAAAGTAGAACTATCTCTTTGTAGAAGCCCTATCTTTTAGATAAAAATTTCTGCAGAATCTACTAAAAACTATTAAAACTAATATTTGTTAGTGACTGACTGGACTATGTTAGTGAATGCTATTTACTCTGCAGTATAAGCTTCTGATGTTACTGTTCAAAAAGTACAGCTTTGGGGCATGCACTGTCACCCTGGGATGACAGTAGTTTTAGCAAGGCTGTCTTTGACTTTCTCTTTCCCTAACTGCTTCCAGATGTGACATGCTACTAAGTTCCAGATGAGGGCTCTTTTGATTTCAGCAATGCCCGGGTGAATACATTGCTCCACAGACTGATCCGATTAGATTCAGACTGCTTTGTGGGGGTAGTTTTTGAGGTCAGTGTTTGAGGTTTGTTCTGACCCTAATAAGGCTCTTCTTCATTGTCTCTTTAACTGCTTCTCACTGGCAATCTAACTGGCCAGTAGTTTAGCCTGTATGTCTCATGGAATTACCTGACTCCTCTTAATTGGTTAGCACCAAAACCACTACTACTTTCTAAAGCCTTGTTAGGCTTATTGGGCTCACACTCTGTTCTTCCAAAAGCTTAGTTCATTTGGGGAGATTTTCAAAGCTTCCTGTTTTATGTCTCTTGATTCTTTTGGGCCAAATTTCTGAACCATGGTTCTGGATCTGAGGCAGGGATAGTTGCTCAATTCTTTACAGTCTCATTAAAAGCAGGGTGCTGGGTGAATGGGGGAACCTTTGATATTCTTGGCTTGCTTCTCTGCACTGGACTCTGCCCACCAAATGAACTGGGGAGAAAGCAGTTAGGTTTTCAGTGTTCTCAGCATTCCAGTCTTGAAGTTCCGTCTCAGCATCTAGGCTTGAGGCTGAGCCTCTGTCTTATCAGTGGGACATTGGTGGAAGAAAGGATCTCCTCTCAGTTGGACTCATCTGGAGTTCGGTCTCAACAACATATATGTGGAAGTCATAAGAATCCCCAGGGCCTGCCCATCCCAGGGAGATACTTGTCTTTGTCCATTTCAGTTTCTATATAAAATACCACAGGTTGGATGGTTTATAAAAACAGAAATTTATCTTTCATGTTCTAGAAGCTGGAAATTTGAGATCAGGGTTTCAGCATGGTCAGGTAAGGGCTCTCTTCTAGATGTCAGACTTCTCATGTATCCTCACATGGTGGAAGGGAGTGATGGATCCTTCTGGAACCTCTTAAGGCATTAATCCCATTCATGAGGATTTCACCCTCATGACTTTCATGCCTCCTAAAGGTCTCACTTTTAATTACCATCACCTTTGGGGGTTAGAATCTTAACATGAATTTCAGCGGGACACAAACATTCAGACCATAGCTATACTATAACTTTCAACAGAAGCCCAGAAGAAGAAGCCCTGTGTTCTGCACCCACCTGGAATGGAGTTTTCATCTTGCTGAGCTGGGAGGAGTGAGGAGGAGAGGGGGTTATATTTAAAATTGCACATGCTCTCACTGTTCAGCAGAGCTTAAGCACGTATTCTTGATACTCTTCCATTTCCTTCCAGACAAATTTCCCAAGACCTTAAACAGTTTGGTTCTTCTAATAATTTTCACCAGTTATGCTTGATTTTTCTGGCTAGGGAGTCCACAGGGCTCCTCTTGCTACTATCCTGGAACTAGAACTTTCAAAATCCACTCAATCTCCTCTAGTTCCTTTTTAATGTTTAGACTTAGTGCTATTTCAGTCTATTGTTGACAAAGGTCCATTTAGTCAAAGTTATGTCTTTTCCAGTAGTCATGTACAGCTATGTACAGTTGGACCATTAAGAAAGCTGAGCACTGAAAAATTGATGCTTTTGAAATGTGATGCTGGAGAAGATTCTTGAGAGTCCCTTGGATAGCAAGGAGATCAAACCAGTCAATCCTAAGGGAAATCAACCCTGAATATTCATTGGAAGGATTGATGCTAAAGCTGAAGCTCCAATACTTTGGCCACATGATGTGAACAGCTGACTCACTGGAAAAGACCTGGGTGCTGAGAAAGATTGAGGGGAAAAGGAGAAGGAGGTAAAAGAGGATGGGATTGTTAGATAGTATCACTGACTCAGTGGATATGAGCAAATTCTGGGAGATAGTGAAGGGCAGAGAAGCCTGGCATCTGCAGTCTGTGAAGTGAAAGTTGCTCAGTTGTGTCCGACTCTTTGCAACCCAGTGAAGTATACAGTCCACAGAATTCTCTAGGCCACAATACTAGAGTGGGTAGCCTTTTCCTTCTCCAGGGAATCTTCCCAACCCAGGGATTGAACCCAGATCTCCCGCATTGCAGGTGGATTCTTTACCAGCTGAACCACAAGGGAAGCCCAAGAATACTGGACTGGGTAGCCTATCCCCTCTCCAGCAGATCTTCCTGACCCTGGAATCAACAGGGGTCTTCTGCATTACAGGTGGATTCTTTACCAACTGAGCTATCAGGGAAGTGGCTGCAGTTTATCGGATCACAAATAGTCAACACAGCTTAGAGACTGAACAACAACAGCTCTTGTCAAAATATTCCCTTTATATTCCCTCTTTATGTTAATAATTTCTTCTAAATTCTTGAGTAACATTACATTAAGAATTTTAACATCTAGACTGCGAATTCCAACATCTTGGTCATTTCAGGGTCTGTTTCTATTGCTTTTTTTTTTTTTTTTTCCTTGATCATTGGTCAAGTTTTCTGGTTTCTGTTTGCATGCCTAATTCTTTTTTTTTTCCTCTGTATACAAAACTTTGTGAATGTTTTGTTGTAGTGTATGTGTGGTAGGTTGTCTTTCTTTGAAGTATGTTGAGTTTTGTTTGGACAGCCATTAAATTACTGGAACACTCTCTTGATCTATTAGCATTGAATTATGCTATTAAGGGCAGGAGGAGAAGGGGATGACAGAGGATGAGATGGTTGGATGGCATCACTGACTCAGTGGACATGAGTTTGAGTAAGCTCCAGGAGTTGGTGATGGACAGGGAAGCCTGGTGTGCTGCAGTCCATGGGGTCACAGAGAGTCGGACATGATCAGTGACTGAACTGAACTGATGCTTTAGCAGTGACTGCAGTCAGGAAATTAACAGATGCTTGCTCCTTGGAAGAAAAGCAATGACAAACCTAGACAACATATTAAAAAGCAGAGACATTTCTTTGCCAACAAATGTCCGTATAGTCAAAGCTATGGTTTTTCCAGTAGTCATATATGGCTTGTGAGTGCTGGTCAATAAAAAACGGCTGAGCACCAAAGAACTGATGCCTTCCAGTTGTGGTGCTGAAGAAGACTCTTGAGAGTCCCTTGGACAGCAAGGAGATCCATCCAGTCAGTCCTAAAGGAGATCAACCCTGAGTATTCATTGGAAGGACTGATACTGAAGCTGAAGCTCCAGTCCTTTGGCCACCTGATGCAAAGAGCCAACTCACTGGAAAAGACCCTGATGATGGGAAAGACAGGGCAGGAGGAGAAGGGGACAACAGAGGATGAGATGGTTGGATAGCATCACCGACTCAATGGACATGAGCAGACTCCGGGAGACAGTGAAGGGCAGGGAAGCCTGGAGTGCTGCAGTCCATAAGGTTGAAAAGGGATGGACACAGCTGAGCGACTGAACAACAATGCTTTGCTACAGCAGACCTGGGCTGGATTTTCCTTTTGTCCTAGGGCTTGTCCCTTTTCCTAGGGCACACTCCTTAATTCCAAAATATCA
Organism: Ovis aries; assembly: GCF_016772045.2. Taxonomy (NCBI): domain Eukaryota; kingdom Metazoa; phylum Chordata; class Mammalia; order Artiodactyla; family Bovidae; genus Ovis; species Ovis aries. The sequence goes on along the minus strand of NC_056069.1, from coordinate 58,035,231 downwards.
CATTTCTTTGGTCTATACTTACTATCTAAGTTGCTTAGTCATGTCTTTCCATTCTGGCTGAACTGGAATTTCCATATCTTTGAGATGTGTGATCTCTGTATTTCTGTGCAGCTCTCATTCCTGGAGCCACATTCTGCTATGCATGACGTAGTCTTGCCTGGCACATGCACAGCTGGTGCATACTAGCATGCTAAGTCACTGCAGTTGCATCCAGCTCTTTGCAATCCCATGATCTGTAGCTTGCCAGGCTCCTTTGTCCATGGAATCCTCCAGGCAAGAATACTGGAGTGGGTTGCCGTTTCCTCCTCCAAGGAATTTTCCTAATCCAGGGATCACACCCTCATCTCTTAAGTCTCCTACATTGGCAGGCAAGTTCTTTAACACTAGCACCACCTGGGAAGCCCATTCACAGCTCAGTTCCAGCTAAAGACTCAAAGGACCACTGGGCAGACTTCAGGGTTCCTCTCTATGCACTTTCTCCTTCCAAGTATCCTGACACACAAAATTTCATCTGATTCAACAGCTAGGAATTCTTTGCTCTGTCTTTTCAGGTTAGCAAAACTTTCATTTTGTTCTGTTTCTTGCCACTGTACCACTTCCCTATGCCGTAGTGCAGAAATGGCTTGCAGTCTGAATGCCAAGACTAATGTGGGGTTATGTTTTCCTATTTTTCTTATCTCGGAGATCACTGTAGGGACTTTCCTGGTGGTCCAGTGGCTAAGACTCTACACTCCCAGTGCAGGGGACCTGGGTTCAATCTCTGGTAGAGAACTAGATACCACATGCCATAACTTGAAGAAAAAAAAAAAAAAAAAGCTCCTGCGTAATGCAACTAAAGGTCTCCCATGCCACAAGGAAGGTCAGAGATCTCACCTGCCGTAACTAAGACCCAGTGCAACCATATAGCTAAATGTTTTGTAAAAAATTACTGTACTTTGAGGCCAGGTACATGATGTCAGAAATGGTTTTGTAATGTATTTCAACCAGAGTTATAGGGGTTTATGTTGAGAGAGTGACCTAGGTCAATTGCATTGTTATAACAAAACACCATTGTTTTGTTAACAATCACATAAACAATTAAAATTTATATCTCAGCGTTCTGAAGACTGAGTAGTCTGAGATCAAGCTGCTGGCAGATTTGGTGTCTGGTGAGAGCCTACTTCCTGGTTTACGAAAGTGAAAAGTGAAGGCAAAGTTCATTTAGTTGTGTCCAACTCTTTGCGACCCCATGGACTATACAGCCCATGGAATTTTTTAGGCCAGAATACTGAAGTGAGTAGCATTTCCCTCCTCCATCCTGGTTTATAGGCAGGCATTTTTTTCACAGTGCCCTCAGTGTAGCAGAAGGGGTGAGGGATCACTCTGGGGTGTCCTTTTTAAGGACATCAACAGTATTCATGAGGGCTCCACCCTCATGACTTAGTCACCTGCTAAATGTCCCACCTCCTAACACCACATGGGGGATTCGATTTTTTTTTAAATTTTAGTATTTATTTATTTAATTTTGGCTTCATCGTGGTGCATAGATTTCTCTCTGCAGTAGCTTCTCTTGTTGCGGAGCATGGGTTCCAGAGCATTCGGGCTTCAGTAGTTGTGCTGCACAGGCTGTTTCCCATGGCACATGGAATCTTCCTGGACTAGGGATCGAACCTGTGTCCCCTGCATGGGCAGGGGGATTTTCAACCACAGGACTACCAAGGAAGTCAGGGGATTAGATTTCAACGTGTGAATTACGAGGGGACACAGTCATCCAATTCACAGCAGAAGATACAGAAGCAGAATTCTTGCCCCTCCCCCATTTAAGTTATCTTAACCTGTATTAATGGATCATTCAATATTTAGATATCTAATTTGAATCTAACTGTATCAAACCTGGGCAGGAAATGTTTGTATTATTTTAGTCAATTAACCAGTAATGTCTTATCCTAGGAAAGAAACCACAGCAGGACTAAACAGGATACAAGAAAATTCCAACAGAGGGTACCACTGAGTCTAAACTCTTCTTGTTTCTTTTGTGTCAATCAAGGACCAGACAAAACCTGTTTCAACATTGTACATGAGAGGAGATATCTGAGAGGAACACATTTCTGGGCATTTTAAATAATTCAAATTTAATTTAAATAATTGGAAATTTGAGTGTTGAGAGTAAAATGATCCAAACAAGGTCTACAATCAAAGCTGGGCCGTTGAAGAGGGGGCTTCTTCCCCAGCCGTAAGAGAGTAAATTTGATTTAGTGTAAACAAATGACAGTCAAAATGTTTAGATAGCATAGCATCACTACAATGGGTTAAGCTTTATATATGATTTCAGTTGACAAAGTATGTTGTAGTTGATACTCTCCAGAGACACTAAATGTTGGAAAAATTTTATTACCGATATAACTTATGTGAATTGACTTAAAAATTTTTCTCACTTGTATATATGTTAAGCATATTGCTGAGAAAATGTCAAATAAATATAATCACACCTCATGTTTAGGAAACATTTCAACATATGACTAAGATTGCCCCACACAGACACTTAATTTGAAATACAAATGTTAAGACTGTCAAAGTTATTATACCCTTTAAAGGAGGATTTTGCCTGTGGCATCTTTACAAGTGGTATGGACTAGTTAAAAATGTCTTCTTTATTTTGAGAGATAAAAATGGTAATTTTCACTTTTAGTTTCTACTTCAGGCACCAGTTTCCTTTTTATGAAAGAAGGAGTAATTTTGCCATGAACCAAGATCTCCTAATGCACTGTTCTACTTTGTGACTTAGTTTTCAGTTGGTTAACAAATTCCATCAGGTGCTAGATTGCTGCTGATATGGGTTGAGTGGACCTGTGGGTAATGAAACATAAGCCAAGCACTATATTTTCAGAGCTGCAGAAAGTCTCTTCTACTACCCGTGACATCGAAAGTGTAGAGTTTGCCCACTTTAAGGGACTTCCCAGGTGGCTCAGTGGTAAAGAATCAGCCTGCCAATGCAGGAGACAAAGGAGATGCAGGTTTGATCCCCGGGTTGGGAAGACACCCAGAAGGAGGAAATGGTAAACACTTCTGTATTCTTGCCTGGAGAATCCGATGGACAGAGGAGCCTGGCAGGCTACAGTCCATGGGGTCACAAAGAGTCAGGCATGACTGAGCAACTGAGCATACTCACACTCCCACTTTAACTGCACAGACACTACAAATATATTCTAGAAAATTCCATCATCATTGGATTGATCAGTTTCTGCAAGTTGCTCATGTAATAAACCTGATATTGGAAAGAAATTCTTTGCCAGAATGGCCAAGCACCATTCCTGCATTCAAGTAAGTCATCAAAGATAAACATGTAGGTTATATTATCTTAGATTCCTCAATAAATGATTATACTGAGTAAAATTTAAATCATCGTGTGCTCAGCTGAGGAAAATGACAAACAGAATCATGAATTTGATCAGTTTTAAAGTTACTAACCTGTTACGTCATTTCGTGTCCCTGAAATAGGAAAAGGAGTGTGTCAAGGCTGTATATTGTCACCCTGCTTATTTAACTTATATGCAGAATACATCAAGAGAAACGCTGGGCTGGATGAAACACAAGCTGGAATCAAGATTGCCGGGAGTGTCTATAACCTCAGATATGCAGATGACATCACTCTTATGGCAGAAAGTGAAGAACTAAAGAGCCTCTTGATGAAAGTGAAAGAGTAGAGTGAAAAAGTTGGCCTAATGCTCAACATTCAGAAAACTAAGATCATGGCATCCAGTCCCATCATTTCACGGCAAATAGATGGGGAAATAATGGAAACAGAGAGAGACTTTATTTTCTTGGGCTCAAAATCATTGCAGATGATGACTGCAGCCGTGAAATTAAAAGACGCTTTCTCTTTGGAAGAAAAGCTATGGTAGACATAGACAGCATATTAAAAAGCAGAGACATTACTTTGCTGACAAAGGTCCATCTAGTCAGTGCTATGGTTTTTCCAGTAGTCATATATGAATGTGAGAGTTGGACCATAAAGAAGGCTGAGTGCAGAAGAATTGGTGCTTTTGAACTGTGGTGTTGGAGAAGACTCTTGAGAGTCCCTTGGACTGCAAGGAGATCCAACAAGTCCATCCTAAAAGAGATCAGTCCTTGGTGTTCTTTGGAAGGACTGATTCTGAAGCTGAAGCTCTAATACTTTGGCCACCTCATGTGAAGAACTGACTTACTGGAAAAGACCCTGTTGCTGAAAAAGATTGAAGGCAGGAGGAAAAGGGAATGCTAGAGGACAAGATGGTTGGATGGCATCACCGACTCAATGGACACGAATGTGAGCAAGCTCCAGGAGATGATGAAGGACAGGGATGCCTGGTGTGCTGCAGTCCATGAGGTCTCAAAGAGTCAGACACGACTGAGCAACTGAACAGTCATATTGCATGAGAAAATGTTCTGAGCAGCCACAGAGGATGCAGTGACAAATGGAGCTGATGTTGAATATAAACTTGCATCATGGAACCAGTCCAGCCAATTGCAGGTGAACCCAGCAGAGAAACAGCCTTTCTACAGAACTGTACACAGAAATAAATGCTTGTTTGAGCAAATGAGTGGTGACATCATCTCAATGGATGACCATAGTTGATCAAAGGTGCATAAGAAATAAGACAACAGTGAATATCTTTAATATTTATATAATTTATCTCATAAATTATTGATAAAAGTCATATTCTTCAATGGAAAGTGATTTTAAAACACTGGACAACAAAGGGAAAATTTTGAAAGCCAATAAAAATACGTGAAATTTAAAAATAAAATGCCATAAAAATGAGTTACAAGAAATGAATTTGATTTTTAAATATCAAATAATCTAACTTTTAAATTGAAAATGCTTGATCCTAATAACAATGGTGTTTGCAGCATTCTACTGGTGAGAGGTTAAATTGGCTCAGAAAAAGAATTTTTTTTAGTATAAATAAATTGGCTCAGAAATTTTATAGTATTTGTCTTGAGTCTTTAAGAAAATGATTTATTTTCCAGGGATCTTTTCTAAAGAAATGACAGAAATATTTGGCTACTTTTAAATAAATATTCATAGTAATATGTGTTTATATACTTTTTCTTACAAAGAGGAGAACCTAAATGCTCTACCACAGGAAATGCTTAAATGAGACTTATGACACATATATAAACAGATACCATTATTGGAAACAGAAGTAGTATTATCAAAGAAATTTTCATGACATGAACCTACTTGTTATATTGTTTTGAAAAGCAAAATACATAATTTCGTGTAAGAGAAGAAAGAAGAAAACATCTACTGAAAATGCTCTAAGATATTACCAACAACCATTCACTTCTACTCCAACAGTCTCTCCTGTGCTTTATAATTTGGTTCTGACCCCAATTTGATACATAGCTGTTTTCTTAAAGGACATTAATAACCTACTTTTCAGTTACTAAGGATGTCATTAACTGAGTTCTTATTCTTTTTGAGCCCTTCAAAAGTCTTTAACACTTTAACCTTTAACAAATCCTTCAAATATCTGAGTTGTTTTTTCCTCTGTCAGTGCTTCCTTTGGGTCCCTTGTCCCTGTAATTCCTGTTTCCTCTCTCTTGTTGGCATGTTTTCCTGCCTCTGCTGAGATGTAGTATTCCCACAGGTTTTGGTCCTTGCCTCCTTTCTATCTTAATGTGTAAATTTTCTCCTAGAATATTACACCTTGTTACTTTCAGCCTTCTAAGAGACATTACTTGATTGAAGCCTCACTGTACTTGCTCTTTAATATGCCTATTTGAGGATTTATTATTTTTTAAATCATGACTAGAGATCAAATTTCCAACATCCTCTGGATCATGGAAAAAGCAAGAGAGTTCCAGAAAAACATCTATTTCTGCTTTATTGACTATGCCAAAGCCTTTGACTGTGTGGATCACAATAAACTGTGGAAAATTCTGAAAGAGATGGGAATTCTAGACCACCTGACCTGCCTCTTGAGAAACCTGTATGCAGGTCAGGAAGCAACAATTAGAACTGGACATGGAACAACAGACTGGTTCCAAATAGGAAAAGGAGTACATCAAGGCTATATACTGTCACCCTGCTTATTTAACTTATACCCAGAGTACATCATGAGAAACGCTGGGCTGGAAGAAGCACAAGCTGGAATCAAGATTGCTGGGAGCAATATCACCAACCTCAGATATGCAAATGACACCATCCTTATGGCAGAAAGTGAAGAGGAACTAAAAGCCTCTTGATGAAAGTAAAAGAGGAGAGCGAAAAAGTTGGCTGAAAGCTCAACATTCAGAAAATGAAGATCATGGCATCTGATCCCTTCACTTCATGGGAAATAGATGGGGGAACAGCGTCAGACTTTATTTTGGGGGGCTCCAAAATCACTGCAGTTGGTGATTGCAGCCATGAAATTAAAAGATGCTTACTCCTTGGAAGGAAAGTTATGACCAACCTAGATAGCATATTCAAAAGCAGAGACATTACTTTGCCAACAAAGGTCCGTCTAGGCTATGGTTTTTCCAGTAGTAATGCATGGATGTGAGAGTTGGACTGTGAAGAAAGCTGAACACCAAAGAATTGGTACTTTTCAACTGTGATGTTGGAGATGGCTCTTGAGAGTCCCTTGGACTGCAAGGAGATCCAACCTGTCCATTCTAAAGGAGATCAGTCCTGGGATTTCTTTGGAAGAAATGATGCTAAAGCTGAAACTCCAGTACTTTGGCCACCTCATGAGAAGAGTTGACTCATTGGAAAAGACTCTGATGCTGGGAGGGATTGGGGGCAGGAGGAGAAGGGGACGACAGAGGATGAGATGACTGGATGGCATCACTGACTCAATGGACGTGAATCTGAGTGAACTCCGGGAGTCGGTGATGGACAGGGAGGCCTGGTGTGCTGCAATTCATGGGATCTCAAAGAGTTGGACATGACTGAGCTACTGAACTGAAAGCAGTAGTAGTCTGTATGGACTAGTCTTGTGATGGCCTCTCAATGGACCTCCTCTTCATTCTTTGAGCTATTTTCTTGTCCATGATAATTGCCTATCAGCTTAGTGTGAATACTACATCAGAACATATTTTTGTTCAAAAATATTTAATTGCCTTTTTACACACATTTGCAAAGGATACTTGCCTTTGCCACTGATGTTAGGCTTGCTCATGTGAGTTTTGCTTTGAACTCATAGAGAGTATGCTTCCTTGAGCCATAGCTGTAGGCTCAATCATGTGTCTTGCTCTTGGTCAAATGAAGTTAGCAGCCATGACAGTAGGAGGGGCTAGACGACCTGCACTTATATGTCTGGACTTGTCATCTTACATTTATGCCATCAGTATGAAAACTTGTCCCACGTAGCTACTCCCCAGTTATAGACTCCAGAATAAACAAACATGCAGCAGACACAAGTCAAATCTACAGGGAGGATCAGGAAGTGGCAAGTACACAGACTGAAGCAAAAGCATGCTGCTGTCCTCAATCCATTCCAGCTGTCCTGCGGCCAACACACAGACACGTGAACAAGAATAAATGATAATTTTAAGCCATGAGGCATTTTATCTTTAATTTTTAAAAAATTTTAATTGAAATATAGTTGATGATATGTTACAAGTATACAATATAATGGTTCACAATTTTTAGAGATTATCCTCCATTTTTTGGTATAAATGTGCTCAGTTGCTCAGTCATGCCCAACTCTTTGAAACCCCATGGACTGTAGCTCGCCAGGCTCCTCTGTCCATGGAATTTTGCAGGCAAGAATATTGGAGTGGATTTCCATTTCCCCCTCCACAGGATCTTCCCTTCCCAGGGATAGAACCTGGGTGTCTTGGGTCTTCTGCATTGGAAGGCAGATTCTTTACCAGTGCACCATCTGGGAAGCATATAAAATATTGGCTATATTCCCTGTGTTGTACAATATATCCTTTTATCTTATTTTATATCCTAATAATTTATATCCTTCATCCCCTACTCCTTTATTTCTCCTCCCAGTTCCCTTTCCAATTGGGAACAACTAGCTCATTCTCTGTATTTGTAAGTCTGCTTCTTTTTTGTTAGGTTCAATAGTTTGTTGTGTTTTTAGATTCCACATGTAAGTGATGTCACACCCTATTTGTCTTTCTCTGACTTAGGTCATTCAGTATAATGACCTCGATGTCCATACATGCTGCTGCAAATGGCAGAACGTCATCCTTTTTTATGAAAGTGAAAGTGAAGTCACTCAGTCGTGTCCAACTCTTTGTGACACCATGGACTGTAGCCTACCAGGCCCCTCCATCCGTGGGATTTTCCAGGCAAGAGTACTGGAGTGGATTGCCATTTCCTTCTCCAGGGGATCTTCCTGACCCAGAGATTGAACCTGGGTCTCCTCCAGTGTAGGAAGATCCTTCTTCCATCTGAGCCACTAGGAAGTCCTCTTTTAAAAACCGTCCTTTTTTATGGTTGAGTAGTATTCTGGGCATTCCAGGTGGCACTGGTGGTAAAGAACCTGCCTGCCAATGCAGGAGACACAAGAGATGCAGGTTTGATCCCTGGATTGGGAAGATCCCCTGGAGGAAGGCACGGCAAACTACTCCAGTATTCTTGCCTGGAGAATCCCATGGACAGAGGAGCCTGGCGGGCTATAGTCCATAGAGTTGCAGCATGACTGAAGCAACTTAAACACACATGCATTCCATTGCATATATTACCACATCTTTTTTATCCAGTCATCTGTTTATGGACAGAGGCTTTTTCTGTATCTTCAGCCATTTAGTTTTGGGATGGCTTGTCACACAGCTTCCCTGGTGGCTCAGGCAGGAAAGAGTCTGCCTGCAATGCAGGAGACCTGGGTTCAACTGGACATGGTAGCCTGGTGGGCTACAGTCCATGGCATCATGAAGAGTCGGACATGACTGAGTGACTAACAGGATTGTCACACAGAATGATTGTATCACAGCTGACTGATACCTGTGGACCCATGTTGGAAGGCAGCTCCTTGAACTAGTACCCCCTTTTTTTTTTTGGCATTTTACGATGCTTTATCAGTTATATATTTTTCACTGATAAAAGTCTTAGAGCAAAGATAGCTTTAAGCAAGGCTTGATTCACGGGCTTAGACTATGTCATCAGGTCCCAGTATCTCTTGCTCTATCCAAGTTTAAATTCTATTCTCAGGCTTTCTATTTCGAGTAGCAAATGGTTGCCCTCATTTATTAAAAGTACAATAATTGCACACACACTGTGTGGCAGTCAATTCTAGCTTTCAAGAATAATTCCAATATCAATAATCTTTCACTTCTTTAGGAACCCAAACACACTCATTATAAAACCAGTCATTTTAGCTAGGTGAACACATTGTTTTGGTTGATGCCACAGAAGCCACATGCCCACACCTGCAACCAAGAGTGGATTCAACACCATTTGATATGCATTAGATGTGAGCATTGGGGTCCCTAAAAGGAAATTGATTAACTGTTTTCAGAGGAAAAGGTCATGAGAGTTTGGTGTGCTGAAGTCAAAAGACAGATCATTGCTACACCAGCTCATAGCATTCTTGTTATCAGGCTTTGTCTACTTTCAATTGCCCCTTGCATGTACTCTGTCTTCATAAAGCACAGATCTGGTGGTGTCAACACTCCTGCTTAGAACTTGTATGAGCTGCAATCAGAATAGGGGCCACAATCTAAAGGCTGAAGTTCAAAGCACTTGGTCACTTGTTTCCTAACTTCTTTTGCAGCCTGGTACCCCAGAACACCCATACAAACCTTCATTTCAATGACACTGGTAATTATTCCATTTCTCTAACATACGTTGAGGCCCTCCTAGCCCCATGATCGTGTTTGACATGTCATGAGTCTTTCAGGGCCTTGTCCAAATCCCACCGCTCAACTGTTCTTCTATCATGGCTCATATCATAGTCAGCCTCACGTTGTATCAAACACACGTGTGTTCCCCGGATGGTTCGTGGACTCTCTAGGGCATGTAGATAAAAATTCATCTCTGGCAGGCTATAGTCCATAGAGTATCCTCCAGAGTAACTTACACAGTGCTTTTCAAATAATCAGTGAATGTTTATTGAAATGGTGAGCTGTCGAATCATATAGCCCTAGGCTCAAGAGCAGAAGTTAGGATTGGCATAGCACTCAGGATTTTCAGCATATGATCTCTTCAGGTCCCTACAGGTGACTGAGTCCTGACAAACTGCTGGGCAGGAAAGACGATTTAAATTACATATTTAGAGAAAGGTGTAAGTTAGCCCATATGTTGGGATAAAATAAGCAAACAGTCAGAAACTTCACACAAATAAGAAAAAAGGCCAGAGTCAGGTAGAAAGACTTAAATAAAATGCTTTTAACATATACTGTCTACCATTTGGGGAGTGTCCTAGGATTGCTAAAGAGTGTCTGGGTAGTTTGGAACTCAGTTGATGGCTGGACCCTGAGTAAGGAATGCCAGAGGTGTTTTACATTGTAAGGAAGTCTTTATTTACACAAATTCTGTCAGCTCAGAGGATACCTTTCAGAATATTGTGAGGAGAGAAATTTCTGTTCACTGCCACAGAGGCTAGATTAAAAATACAGATAAAGTGTTCTCTGATCCAATATACCTAATCAGACACTGACCAAAAAAGTTATTTATATAATAATAATTAAACTAACCTTTGAAACACTGGTACCTTTGAATCCTGAAACACAGTCTATGTAACTTCCATAAGAGCTACATGAAATAAAGTCATGGTAAATTTTTTAGGGACCTATCATATTAATCAAACCACGTCTAAATGATGACTATAGCAGCATATGAAACAATAATCAATATTTTTCCAAAAATACTTTAGATAGGGCACTTATTTGATCTGAAGTTGGGACTAATGTGTATTTTACATGACTGGATTATATCAATAAGGTCAGTTGAATTGTACAATCAGGTGAGCTGTACAGCAGAGAGGTTAGAACAGGGAGTGTGGGTGGTGAGGAGAGAACCCAGAGATTGTTCCTGAGAGTCCTGCTCTTTCACAGGAAATGGTGGGGGGTGGGGGGGACACTTAACTTCCCGGCCTCCATCTCAGCTTTCCCCAACCCTCAAATGCTAAACTTCCTTAATTGCATTGCTGGAGGCATTGAACTGGAAGTCAGTTATCAATTAAATGCTGTTTTAAAAAAGAACCTATTTAAAGGTTTGTTTTCTCACTTGTCACCTGCATCCTTAACTCAAAATCACAAAATACCAGAGGTAGTTTAGAGTGAACATCTTTGTTCTTTGACTTACACAGTTTTACTAAGCTGTTGGGACTGGTCATCGAACTGAAAATGAGTAAGAAAGCTTGTGGTGAGTAGCAAAAAATGGCCACTTCTAGCTCCTCCCAGGAAGAGGTGGAGTTTTTCGTGTGTGTGTGCTTAGTCTTTTAGTAGTGTTTGACTCCGCAACACTTTGGATGGGTTCCTCAGTCCATGGGATTTTTCAGGCAAGTATACTGGAATGGTTTGCCATTTCCTTCTCCAAGGGATCTTTCCCACCCAGGGATCAAACCAGCATCTCCTATGTATCCTGCTTTGCAGGTGGATTCTTTATGTGCTGAGCCATCCCGGAGTCTCTTTCCCTCACCCTAAATCTGGGTTATATCAGTAACTGACTTTGGCAAATAAAATGAAGCAGAAGTGAGATTGCACAAGAACCAAGTCAAGTCTTCAAAAGGCTTCCTATTCCCTCTTGGAGCCTGAGACATCTATCTGAAGAAGCAGGGAAAAGGCTTCCAGTTGATAAGAGACACATAGCCCATCACTCCTGTCACTAACAGCTGCTAACACCAAATGCCAGACAACTCAGTGAAGTCAGCCTGGGCCATCCAGCCACCAGCTATTCAGCCAGCTGACTACATATGCATGAGGTGGCCCCGCAGGGATCAGCCAAGTCAGCTCAGGTCAGAAGAATCACTCAGCTGATCCACGGAGTCATGGACTAAACATATATCATAAGCTGTTAGGCTGTGAGGTCATTATTACACCAGAGGAGATAACTAACACAGTGTTCTTTAAAAATAAAAGAAAGAAAAAACCTGGTGAATTGTAGAAGCAGGACACCATTATGTAGGTTGCAGATCCACAATCGTTGCAAATATTGAGGAAACCAAAGGATCTACCTGGATCAACATTCTTTGGCTTTGTTAAAAATATTTCTTGAGGTGGCTCATTTGCTCTTGTATAGGTAATGATGTTGTTGTTTTAGTCACCAAGTCGCATCCAGCACTTTTGGGACCCCATGGACTGTAGCCCGTCATGTTCCTCTGTCCATGGGATGCCCCAGGCAAGAATACTGGAGTGGGCTGACATTGCTTTCTCCAGGGGACCCCCCCGACCCAGGGATCGAACCTGCATCTCCTGCATTGGCAGGCGGATTCTTTACCACTGAGCCACCAGGGAAGCCCAAAGGTTATGATAGACTTCTCTTTTTCTTTCTCTTCTTTTCCTTTTAAAAGATTTTAATTAATTAATTTATTTTTGGCTGACTGGGTCTTGGTTGCTGGGCTTCCTTTGGTTGCAACGAGCAGGGACTACTTTCTAGTTGCGTTGCACAGGCTTCTCATTGCTGAAGCATCTCTTGTTGCTGAGCTTGGGCTCTGGGCATATGGGCTGAGTAGCTGTGGCATGTGGACATAGTTGTTTCAAGGTAGGTGGGATCTTCCTGGACCAGAGATTGAATCCATGTCCCCTACATGGTGGATTCTTCACCACTAGACCATCAGGGAAATCCATCCCCTCCCCTTTCTTTAAGTGTGGTTTTCAAGAAATATCAAACAGCAAAATGTCACGTTATAAAACTAAAGAAGGTATGTCTGCCCAGGTGGCAAACAGGGTACAAGTCCCGATTAAAGAAACAATAAAATCAATGATTTGTGTTAATCCAATCACAGTGATGTTTAACTGGTGTTGAACTTAATACTTAAAGATACATTGTAAACAGCCACTCCTTTAAGGCAAGAAAATGTTGGATCAGGAAAGCACTAAAGAAGCTTGTTTTACTTATTTTTATTACCTTTGTATTTCCAGGAAGAGGAAAACATTTTTTTTATATATTAGAATTTTTCTTTATGTTTTGAGCAGTTAGAAACAACTTCATTAAAGGAAATCAAAATATCTGGAGTATAAATCAGTATTCTGGTTTGAGTGTTGTTTTGCCCACTCTTTGTGACCTTCAACTTGTGTCTTCATGTCCTCACCTGTAAATTGAGTACTATGTTTATTCAAAGAATTAAGTGAGGATAAAATGAAACATTGTGTATTAAAGGGATTGTCACCTTGTAAATATTTAATGAGTATTACAATCATAGGGTTTAAAATTCTTAAAACTTTCTCTAGAATACCTCTGGATGAAAAAATAAATAAGGGTGAATAAATATCACAGCATTATAAAATTGATGATTATAAATTGAAAAGCCTAAAAGTTGAATTCAAATTAAAAATGTTTTCACTAATAGTGATCTATTGTAATTCCCAAAAGTTGATATTTTTGTAAAATTGTTTGTTTCCCAGTAATAATTATGTTTTTACTATTGTTCTTTAGATATAACAGAATTACATAGAACTTAGTATTTCACATGAGGCTGTAATATCCTATACATTTCTTTTTTTTTTGCAATTTTTTTTTCATTTATTTATTTTTTTTCCTATACATTTCTTGACTGTGTGTTTAACACTTTGATGTTGGTAGGGCTGCTGCTGCTGTTGCTAAGTCGCTTCAGTTGTGTCCGACTCTATGTGACCCTATGGACAACAGCCCGCCAGGCTCCTCTGTCCACAGGATTCTCTAGGCAAGAATACTGGGGTGGGTTGACATTTTCTTCTCCAAGAGAGAAACTGAGTCCCTATTAAATTAAATGACTTTAAGTACTCTTCCTGATTCCATACTGTAAGGCCAATACCTATTTACAAATCAGCTGGTAGATATTTGCAGTTGTGGGTACAAGTGCCACATTTTGTTAGTTAAGTTGGTGTTCACCTGGCACTTTTCTGCTTATTTTGGAGAGTTGAACTTGTTTTGTTAAGATTTTCTTTAGACACAACACAGAGATGACAAGTTTGGAGTTTGGACTCAAAATGGAAACTTCGGGTGCATAAAATTTATTTACTCTTGGCAAACCACAGCTTCCTGTTATTTGACCTTTTCTTGAGAGAAAGCTTTTCTTTTTTAAAGGAAAGTAGTTTTAAACAATAATTTTTTAAAAAACAACCTTCTTGGACATTAGATAAGTATGAAATAAACCAAATTTTATTGATTGAAGTGTAAATGAATAAAAAACATATGGACAAAATTTTCTATAAAGCACACATGGATTTAAAAACAAATAAAATTGCTCAGAGCCAAATACTTCTGGAATTTTATTGAACCCCAAACATTTGGAAAGTAGTTTGTGACCTTCATCAGACTGTAACCATAGTTCAGTTCTAAACTCCCTTGTGAATGTATCCAGTGGAACTAAGTAAAGGGTGAGCTGCTAGCAAGGTGAAGTTGGACTGAAATGATGGCCATTTTTGGGGGGTGGGGGAGGCGCCAAAATCACTGCAGATGGTGACTGCAGCCATGAAATTAAAGGATGCTTACTCCTTGGAAGGAAAGTTATGACCAACCTAGATAGCGTATTCAAAAGCAGAGACATTAGTTTGCCAACAAAAGTCCATCTAGTCAAGGCTATGGTTTTTCCAGTAGTCACATATGGATGTGAGAGTTGGACTATAAAGAAAGTTGAGCACCGAAGAATTGATGCTTTTGAGCTGTGGTGCTGGAGAAGACTTTTGAGAGTCCCTTGGACTGCAGGGAGATCCAACCAGTCCATTCTAAAGGAGATCAGTTCTGGATATTCATTGAAAGGACTGATGCTGAAGCTGAAACTTCAATATTTGGCCACCTGATGTGATGAACTGACTCATTGGAAAAGACCCTGATGCTGGGAAAGATTGAAGGCATTAGGAGAAGGGGATGACAGAGGGTGAGATGGTTGGATGGCATCACCAACTCTATGGACATGAGTTTGGGTAAACTCGGGGAGTTGGTAATGGACAGGGAGGCCTGGTATGCTGCAGTTCATGGGGTTGCAAAAAATTGGACACGACTGAGTGACTGAAATGAACTGAACTGCCCAAAATACCCTTTGGGCCGACCTACTCCAGTGTCTGAAACTTCACCATAAACACTCTTTTTAAATTGTATTATTTTTAATTAAAAATATTTTTATTGGAGTATAGTCGCTTTACAATGTTGTGCTAGTTTCAGGCGTACAGCAAAGTGAATCAGCTATACATAAACACATATCCTTTCTTTTTATTTAATTTTTATATTCTTCTCCCATATAGGATATTACAGAGTATTGAGTAGAATTGCCTATGCTATACAGCAGGTTGTTACTAGTTATCTACTTTATATATAGTAATAGAAGCACTTTTTTTTTTCCTAAAGAGATTTATGACCTGGAAAAACCAGTTCCTTCCTAAAGTGTGAATAATATTGGGAAGAATAATTAGAAGTTAATATTTAAATAGCCCTTTAAAAGTAACAAACACTTTCATATAGTGCTGGAGAAGACTTTT